>NC_090937.1:16731646-21731646 GCF_040938575.1 Ambystoma mexicanum | reverse complement strand
TTTCTGTTGTTTTGACTCAGAAATGGCTAGTACTTTGGAGAGGCTGGAGGAGTATTTCCCGAAGGAGGAAATGTCTGAAAATAGTGACAACAATGGTACACATTGGTCTGCATATGGAGAATAGTGACCAGTATTTTATAGGCATTTAACGTGTGGTATTTATTTTTTCAACAGACCAGGAAAAAAAAGAGGAAAGGGCAACAGATGAGATGAAGAAGACAGAATTAAAAGGATAGAGTCGAAAATGGATGCTTTGAATGACAATTTTCAAAGTTTACGGGAGTTTGTGGAGGACGTGGTGAGAGGGAAAGTTTGGTACCATTGCCCCACCTGCACCTGCCCTGCTTCTCCATTCCCTAGTGACCCATCCCCAAACCTGCAACAGGAAAATAGACGTTTCAACGAAGTATCCATCCCTTCTTCCCCTCACAAATCTTCCCCGCATAACCAGCCCGTGTTAAATCCAAATTCCCCCATATTTGTTTCAGTGTCCGCTTTCCCTGCTGTTTCTTTAGATTGATGTGTGTTTTTGTGTATATAGTAAATGGTGTTGTACAGTAGTTGTAGAGATAGAGTATGTGTTTAATTTTTTTTTTTTAAAAGACGTAAAATGTTCGCGAACAGCGCGCCTGTTCGACCTATCCGCAAGCAATGGAATGTGGGTGCTGTCTAATGCCAGGTAAGATGGATGTGATGTGTGACAGCACCATCTTTTCACAATGTGCATACATAAACAGAAAGGGGTGTCCAAAGGATATACTAACTCGGTGTACTGCTTGGGAACGAGATAATGCATGGTGGTAGAACACACAAGATGTCTGGAATGGGTGTAAATGAGTAGAAAGGGAGTGTGTGAAGGACAGTATAGCGGTTTGTATTGGGCGCAGTCAAAATGGTGCTGTCCGTAGAACAGGCACGGTGGGCTACAAGGTCATAGGCAAACAAACTGGAGTTGTCCTAAGGACACTGGAACTGTCCATACAGTGAACATAGCATGCGAGCACATGCGCAGTACAAACGAAAGGATTGGCAACATTGCGTCAGTTCCTAACTGTCCGTCTCACTTGTGTCGCACTTTGAAGTACTTCGAGAACCCGAACACTGTCCGTAGGACACTTGTGCGCATGCACATGTGTGATTCTTTGCATTTGCTGTCCAGGGGACTTTCATGAAGGGGGTGGATGTGTTCAGGACGTCATCTTGTGACCGCACCTACGTGGAGCGTGGGGACTCGTTTCCGCAGTTTGTGTGCTTCCGCAACACTAAAAATGAATTTGTAGACACAAGGCAAAGTATTGTGGAGTGGAAAAATGTAATTTCACACATCCCAAACAATCGGCCACCTCAGGAGTTGCTGTGTAAAATTGAGTGTACCGCTTTGTAAGGATGAAGAGGGTCACGAGGCAGCCCATGCTCCCCTTCAAAAGGCCACACCCCCGGAGCGCATCTTCATTGTCCTTCTAGCTATAGCCGATAGAGGTGTGTTGCCTTTACTGCTGTAGTGACAAAAAGGAAACAAATTACTATGACTTCCATGGCTGTTGTTGGGTTATTAGCCTCTGCACCTCCCCCAAACCCGCCACCATCACCACCTCACCACCTCACCAAGGGCCTGCAGAGAGATATTTGGGTGAGGATGTAGAGATTGAGGAAGAAGAGGAGGAAGAGAATGAAGTGGAGGAACTCAGCACTAGGAGCACTCGCCGGGAGTCATGGGTGTGGCGGTTGTTTTCCGTGTATGGGATCGTACCAAAAGCACGTGCGAAACTGGTGAAGTGTAACCAGTGCGCTGTGGTGTTGAGTCGTGGGAGATTTGGAGCATACAGTTTTGGTACAACAACCATGAAGCGCCACCTCACTTTGTTCCACACTGTGGACATTCGCAAGGTGGTGCCATGGGAAGAGCGTAGTCGTTTGAGTTCCTCCACAGCATCGTCGGAATCTGATCCTCCCACCACAAGAGACACTCCTGTGGGGGAGCGCCTGCCTCCAGCTGCTTCACAAGCCATTCGCAATGCTGTGGACCCTTACCTTTCGAAGGTGACAGTAGTGTGCACGTATTGTGACACAGTACTCTGCAGGGGGGAGAGTCCTCGAAGTGCTTTTGAGGCTGCAGTCAGCGAGCACCAGAAGATTTGCTCCTTACCTAAATAAAGCTCACCCTTAATATGTATCTGTTCAGTTGCCTTTTCTTATCCCTGTGGCTGGTGTCCCTTCCTTACCCTCCTCTCGCCTCTTCTCCTAGTGTGTGGAGTGCTGTTAATCAATGAACGTAAAAACAACAAAAATGACAGAAAAGGCCATGTGTGTGTGTATGTTGCCGCAGAACGTTTTACAAAAGGAACACAAAAATGTGGACATAGCATACAAAATAGAAAACAATGAAGACTCTAAATGGTTTGAATTAGCTTTGTACCTTTTAGCTGAAAGCAAATATGAAGTAACTGAACGTCTAATATGTTGCAGTTATTGTACTGCAAAATTAGACAAAAACCACACTCCTTCACGTGCAACTACCAATAATTTGGAATTGTTTCCATTACCAAAAATCCTGCAACTGGTCAATTTGTATGAGAGCATAATAATTCAAACAGTTCACCCATTTCAAGTAATTACACGCCTTCATCCAAAAACAGCAAATTTACCTCCCTCTGAATTGGTGAAAGGCATTCATGGCAAAGTAGTGTACTTGCCATTAGATCTAACAGAAAATGTACAACTCTAGGAGTGGAACGTTCAATAGAGCATTCTTTAATAGTCTTGGTAAATGGAGTACGAACAAAGGACAAAGAAAATTGGCAACAATTAGTACACTTACACAAAGTTACACAAGCATTGCAATATCTAAAAGACAACAATGAGTACTACAAGGAAATAAATATTGATGAAAGCTTAAGGCAAACAACTGAAATAATTCAAGAGCCATCAGAAACTGGACATTTCGAACTTCTGGATACAGCTACAGTATCCACTCTGTTAGACCATTACACAATTCATCCATTGCATTCCAATGAAAGTATAGATGATGCACTAGAAACTTACCAAATGCGACAAACCAAAGGGTAACCAATGAGTATTTGGGAAAAAAGTATAGCAGCATGTGCTTTTCCACTGCTATTTCCTACTGGCAAAGGTGGGCGGTACGATGATAGACCCACTCAGATTGGGGCATCAGAATACCGCTCATTACGAATGTATTCCCAAGATCCCAGATTTAGACAAAATGTGGAATACATATTCCACCTACTGTACATAAGTGAATTAGCTATGTTATGGAGTTGCACACATTCTTAAATCTGGAACGCACTTTCAAAATATGTCAGCTACGCAGTTAATACAAAAAGTACAAGAAAAAGATGAGGTTTTACAATCAAGTATAACAAATTTGTTTGCAAACATGCACGGTACAAAGGAATACTGGTTTAGAGCACAGAGACGTAAGTTGCATGATCAGAAACCTTGGACCACCAACTTGGTTTGTTACGCTAAGTTGTGCAGAATACGCATGGGAAGATTTGCATGGGTTCCTACGCATAGCAAACAGCAACAAAAGCAACATAGATATATTAACACCTGGAAAACTTTGCTCTCTAGATCCAGTAAATGTCTAAAGATATTTCCATCATTGTTTCATTGCAATGCTACACTTTATTTGCAATAAAAGTGTTCCTCCCCTTGGAGAAGTGCAACACTTCTTTTGGATTAAAGAATATCAAGAGAGTGGAGCACCACATATTCACATGCTGTTATGGATCAAAGGTGCACCGAAATGTGGCCACGATAGTGATAGCACTGTTTTGCAGTTTATCCAAAAATATGTCACATGTGAAATCCCTTCACAACAGAGTCATAATGAGCTGCATGGGCAGATTTTACAATTTCAAAGACACAAATGTGGCAAATATTGTTGCCGTAAATACAAAAACAAAGATAAATACTACACCAAATGCTGCTTTGGTTTCCCCAGACCAGTTACAGAAACAGGCAAAGTAAACATAAAAAGAAGTGAAGAATCAAAATATATCAATGATTATAATTTTTTTTTTATTTATTAATTATGTGTTATTGTTTATATTTAACCTTTACACATATTGATAAGTTACAAAATAAAACAATACTGCTTAGAAAATAGAATATACATAAAACAAAACAACAGCAAAAAATTAAATCTCGCATTTCTACTTATCTACCTAATTAAAACTTGATTTACACTTAAACTTAAACTTAAACTTAGACTTAATATTAGTGACAAATTGATAAAATTGATATAACACAGAAAACAATGTCCTCTTCAGAAGTCAATATCATAATATCAAACGAATTCAAATACAAATAAAAATATAAATATATATCAATCATTGCCCTATTATGGAATGCAAACATAGATGTGCACTGCATTGCAGACAATTCAACTGCTGTTGCACGATATGTTACAGCCGGTGTCCAGTCATAATATCGAATACAAAATTTCGAATGTCAAAAATGTCGAATCAAAAATGTCGAAAAAAAAAATGTCGAATTATTTTTTTTTTCGATATTTTTTTTTGGGCTCTAGTTTATATAAAAAAAATAGGTGAAAACAAAAAAAAAAAAGAAAAAACAGGGGTTGGGGGGGGAACCCCCCCATTTAAAAAAAAAAACGTCATAAAAAATAAATTCGACATTATTTTTTTCAACATTTTTTTTTCGACTTTTTGATTTTCGAAATTTTTGATTTCAAAATTATGTCTATAAACCGTTACAGCCTACTTAACAAAAGCAGAAAATACAGAGCGTCAAGACCTCTGGGATGACCTAGCATCAGACAAAACATTATCACAGAATGTGTACAGCCTAGGCATTAAAAATGCTCTCTCATAGAGAATGTGGGGCCTATGAAGCAGCAGATCGTTTAACCAGCACTGCTTTGTACGGAAAATCAGACAACATAATATGGCTCAGTCTTGGTCCTGCAAAATCTAGAAAAAGAGTGCTAAAATCATATGAGGACATAGAAACTATTACCAGAAATGATCCCAACAGCCAAGACATTCTGAAAAACAATTTACTGGACACATACTATCCGAACAGAAGTACCACTCTGGAAAGCATGTGTCTGTACCACATAGCTCAAAACTTTGCATACAAAAATAATGTAAAACCCCATGAAAGTAAACGTAGATATTGGGTAACCGATTGTGAAGGGAGCTTAGTGAAACTTAACAAACGAAGCTTAATTAATCATGTGAAGTTGTCATTAAAAACTCCTCAACAGAAAGAACTATATTACATGTCTCTTTTACAACTTTTCAAACCATGGAGAAAAGAGGAAGACATACTAGATAATTATGATTGCTATGAAGATGCTTTCAAAGCAAATGAAAGCACTATCACCGATATTAACTTTACGCAGTACAAAACAATGTTACACAATGAGCAGCAACAAGAAGAAGAAATTCAGGCCCAACTAGATAAAGACTCTTACAACAGTAGTCAACCTTCTGTAACAGGAAGTCAAGAGCCCTTAGGACAACCACTGATAGCAAATGAGGCTCAAGTTGCTATGGCAGAAGTAGAGAACACCATGTATCAGTATCAAGAAGATACAGAGGACTTATCTGTGCAACAAGGAAAACTTAACAACGATCAGCGCACCATTTTTGAAGAGGTAACAAAACAAATTGTGCATGGCGTACAGCACAAAAATAAAGAATGTACCTGCCAAAATTACAAACCTATACTGCTGTACGTCAGTGGGGAAGCTGGATCAGGAAAAACATTCTTAATCGAAAATGATTAGCAAGTTCCTGCAGCAATTGACAAACAACAAACTGTCAGCTGTTGTAACAGCCCCCACAGGTTTAGCAGCCTACAAAATAGGCGGTGTGACTTTACACCGATTACTACTACTTCCAGTAGAGCATCAAAATAAGTTAGTTTTACTACAAACTTTCTGCAGAAGCTGCAATGGAATTACGGAGAGTATTGAAGCAAATGAAAATGCTACTAATAGATGAAGTGAGCATGGTCTCCAATCTAATGTTGGCTTTGATTAATCTCAGATTGCAAGAAGTACTTAAAAGTAATAAGGAAGAACTCTTTGCTGGGAAACACATTAGCGTTTTCGGAGATTTTCTACAATTGACACCAGTAAAAGATTTTTAAAACCTTAGGCCACAAACTCTGCCGGAAAACTGTTGGTAGCATAGGTAATGTTGACCTTTGGCAACATTTCCAATACAGAGAATTAACTGAGAACATGCGGTAATATGCAGATCTCCATTATGCCAACATCTTAAAAAGTATTAGAGTTGGTGTATTATCGCAAGAAGCACAAGCTGTATTGAAAAAGCGGCATATACATGCACTTTATGGCGATAATGCATGCGCAACTGATGTTATGGAACAAATAGCGCACAAAAATGTCAATTGTATGGCCTTAATGCCAACTCTTGCAAGCTGTTTCAAATTCAAGGAAACAATGCTAAAGAAAGAAATGCAAGCAATAATAGAAATTAGCGCCACAGACAAACTAGACGTACATGGTTTGACAGTACCCATGTGTGAGCAAGCCACAACAAGACTAACAGGCCGATTCATGGAATAATTAGCGCGGCGCAAGTGGCCAAAAACGTGCGAATCGCAGTGGAATAGCGAAAATCGCAGTGCAAGTGCGAAAATCGCACGAAAAGCAGCGCACATCGATTCATGGAAGGCCGTGCGCGAGAAAACCATCGGATGTGCGATAAAAAAGTGCGCGGCGCACGTTGGCGCACAGGCCATCTAACTGCGTGCGCCAGGTCACAGCGAAAATCGCACAGACCACAGCGAAAATCGCACATAGCGCGGCGCACGCAACAAAAGTAGGCGGAACACGGGGCGTAACACTCGGAATGGGGAACAACTTGCCAAAATGTGGGCGTCACGGGGGATGTACAGGGTACAAGTGCGCGGAACGCCCACACGCTCGCCATGGAATAGAATAGGGCAAAAAAGTGCACGCTCAAACCAGCGCACAGGCACAAACACGACCGCCACAAGAAAGCAGGCGGTAGCGTCTCTGCGCCTGTAAGAAATGTGCGCCAAAAGGTGCGCCAACAAATAGCACCTATATACAGCCATGATGAATGTCCTATACTGTGGCCCTCCAGGACAAATGACGTGCAAAGGGGTACCCACAAACACGGACACCCACTGACAAAAATATACGTGTGCGTGTATACCGGGGTGCGCGGGAAGTCTCACACGTGAATTGGCAGGGCATGTGAATTCAAGGGGTTTGCGGGAAGTTCCACACGCGATTTGGCCGTGTACGTGGATTTCAGGGGTGCGCGTGAAGTTCCACACGCGATTTGGCCGGGTACGTGGATTTCAGGGGTGCGCGGGAAGTTCCACACGCGATTTGTCAGGGTACGTGCATTTCAGGGGTGCACGGGAAGTTCCACACGCGATTTGGCCATGTACGTGGATTTAAGGGGTGGGCGGGAAGTTCCACACGCGATTTGGCCGGGTACGTGGATTTCAGGGGTGCGCGGGAAGTTCGACACGCGATTTGGCCGGGTACGTGGATTTCAGGGGTGCGCGGGAAGTTCCACACGCGATTTGTCAGGGTACGTGGATTTCAGGGGTGCGCGTGAAGTTCCACACGCGATTTGGCCGTGTACGTGGATTTCAGGGGTGCGCGGGAAGTTCCACACGCGATTTGGCCGGGTACGTGGATTTCAAGGGTGCGCGGGAAGTTCCACACGCGATTTGGCCGTGTAGTGGATTTCATGGGTGCGCGGGAAGTTCCACACGCGATTTGGCCGTGTACGTGGATTTCAGGGGTGCGCGGGAAGTTCCACACGCGATTTGGCCGGGTACGTGGATTTCAGGGGTGCGCGGGAATTTCCACACGCGATTTGGCCGTGTACGTGGATTTCAGGGGTGCGCGGGAAGTTCCACACGCGATTTTGCCGGGTACGTGGATTTCAGGGGTGCGCGGGAAGTTCCACACGCGATTTGGCCGTGTACGTGGATTTCAGGGGTGCGCGGGAAGTTCCACACGCGATTTGGCCGGGTACGTGGATTTCAGGGGTGCGCGGGAAGTTCCACACGCGATTTGTCAGGGTACGTGGATTTCAGGGGTGCGCGGGAAGTTCCACACGCGATTTGGCCGTGTACGTGGATTTCAGGGGTGCGCGGGAAGTTCCACACGCGATTTGGCCGGGTACGTGGATTTCAGGGGTGCGCGGGAAGTTCCACACGCGATTTGTCAGGGTACGTGGATTTCAGGGGTGCGCGGGAAGTTCCACACGCGATTTGGCCGTCTACGTGGATTTCAGGGGTGCGCGGGAAGTTCCACACGCGAATTGGCCGGGTACGTGGATTTCAGGGGTGCGCGGGAAGTTCCACACGCGAATTGACCAGGTACGTGGATTTCAGGGGTGCGCGGGAAGTTCCACACGCGATTTGGCCGGGTACGTGGATTCCAGGTGTGCGCGGGAAGTTCCACACGCGATTTGGCTGGGCACGTGCATGACAGGGGTACGCGGGAAATTCTACACGCGATTTGGCTGTGTGCTCCCAGGTATTCCCTGTACACCCTCCACGGCCCCTGCAGGCAGCACACACCACAGGGGACTACCCTGCACACCTGCTCATGTCACCCAGCACCCCCACCCCCCAGCATCCAGGGGCACCCTCCACCAGGTCCCCATTCATGTCTCCCACCACCCCCACCCCCCAGCCACCAGGGGCACCCTCCACCAGGCCCCCACTCATGTCTCCCACCACCCCCACCCCCAAGCATCCAGGGGCACCCTCCACCAGGCCCCCACTCATGTCTCCCACCACCCCCACCCCCCAGCCACCAGGGGCAGCCTCCACCAGGCCCCCACTCATGTCTACCACCACCCCCACCCCCCAGCGGTGCAGGGACAGCCTCCACCAGGCCCCCACTCATGTCTCCCACCACCCCCACCCCCCAGCTACCAGGGGCAGCCTCCACCAGGCCCCCACTCATGTCTCCCACCACCCCCACACCCCAGCAGTGCAGGGGCAGCCTCCACCAGGCCCCCACTCATGTCTCCCACCACCCCCACCCCCCAGCCACCAGGGGCACCCTCCACCAGGCCCCCACCCATGTCTCCCACCACCCCCACCCCCCAGCAGTGCAGGGGCACCCTCCACCAGGCCCCCACCCATGTCTCCCACCACCCCCACCCCCCAGCCACCAGGGGCAGCCTCCACCAGGCCCCCACCCATGTCTCCCACCACCCCCACCCCCCAGCAGTGCAGGGGCACCCTCCACCAGGCCCCCACCCATGTCCCCTATCACCCCCACCCCCCAGCAGTGCAGGGCCACCCTCCACCAGGTCCCCACTCATCTCCCCCACCACCCCCACCCCCCAGCAGTGCAGGGGCACCCTCCACCAGGCCCCCACCCATGTCTCCCACCACCCCCACCCCCCAGCCACCAGGGGCAGCCTCCACCAGGCCCCCACTCATGTCTCCCACCACCCCCACCCCCCAGCAGTGCAGGGGCATCCTCCACCAGGCCCCCACCCATGTCTCCCACCACCCCCACCCCCCAGCCACCAGGGGCAGCTTCCAGCAGGCCCCTACTCATGTCTCCCACCACCCCCACCCCCCAGCATCCAGGGGCACCCTCCACCAGGCCCCCACTCATGTCTCCCACCACCCCCACCCCCCAGCCACCAGGGGCAGCCTCCACCAGGCCCCCACTCATGTCTACCACCACCCCCACCCCCCAGCAGTGCAGGGGCAGCCTCCACCAGGCCCCCACTCATGTCTACCACCACCTCCACCCCCCAGCAGTGCAGGGGCACCCTCCACCAGGTCCCCACCCATGTCTCCCACCACCCCCACCCCCCAGCCACCAGGGGCAGCCTCCACCAGGCCCCCACTCATGTCTCCCACCACCCCCACCCCCCAGCATCCAGGGGCACCCTCCACCAGGCCCCCACTCATGTCTCCCACCACCCCCACCCCCCAGCCACCAGGGGCAGCCTCCACCAGGCCCCCACTCATGTCTACCACCACCCCCACCCCCCAGCAGTGCAGGGGCAGCCTCCACCAGGCCCCCACTCATGTCTACCACCACCCCCACCCCCAGCAGTGCAGGGGCACCCTCCACCAGGCCCCCACCCATGTCTCCCACCACCCCCACCCCCCAGCCACCAGGGGCAGCCTCCACCAGGCCCCCACTCATGTCTACCACCACCCCCACCCCCCAGCAGTGCAGGGGCAGCCTCCACCAGGCCCCCACTCATGTCTCCCACCACCCCCACCCCCCAGCCACCAGGGGCAGCCTCCACCAGGCCCCCACTCATGTCTCCCACCACCCCCACCCCCCAGCAGTGCAGGGGCAGCCTCCACCAGGACCCCACTCATGTCTCCCACCACCCCCACCCCCCAGCCACCAGGGGCAACCTCCACCAGGCCCCCACCCATGTCTCCCACCACCCCCACCCCCCAGCAGTGCAGGGGCACCCTCCACCAGGCCCCCACCCATGTCTCCCACCACCCCCACCCCCCAGCCACCAGGGGCAGCCTCCACCAGGCCCCCACCCATGTCTCCCACCACCCCCACCCCCAGCAGTGCAGGGGCACCCTCCACCAGGCCCCCACCCATGTCCCCTATCACCCCCACCCCCCAGCAGTGCAGGGGCACCCTCACCAGGCCCCCACTCATCTCCCCCACCAGCCCCACCCCCCAGCAGTGCAGGGGCACCCTCCACCAGGCCCCCACCCATGTCTCCCACCACCCCCACCCCCCTGCCACCAGGGGCAGCCTCCACCAGGCCCCCACTCATGTCGACCACCACCCCCACCCCCCAGCAGTGCAGGGGCACCCTCCACCAGGCCCCACCCATGTCTCCCACCACCCAACCCCCCAGCCACCAGGGGCAGCCTCCACCAGGCCCCCACTCATGTCTCCCACCACCCCCACCCCCCAGCATCCAGGGGCACCCTCCACCAGGCCCCCACTCATGTCTCCCACCACCCCCACCCCCCAGCCACCAGGGGCAGCCTCCACCAGGCCCCCACTCATGTCTACAATTTCAAAGACACAAATGTGGCAAATATTGTTGCCGTAAATACAAAAACAAAGATAAATACTACACCAAATGCTGCTTTGGTTTCCCCAGACCAGTTACAGAAACAGGCAAAGTAAACATAAAAAGAAGTGAAGAATCAAAATATATCAATGATTATAATTTTTTTTTATTTATTAATTATGTGTTATTGTTTATATTTAACCTTTACACATATTGATAAGTTACAAAATAAAACAATACTGCTTAGAAAATAGAATATACATAAAACAAAACAACAGCAAAAAATTAAATCTCGCATTTCTACTTATCTACCTAATTAAAACTTGATTTACACTTAAACTTAAACTTAAACTTAGACTTAATATTAGTGACAAATTGATAAAATTGATATAACACAGAAAACAATGTCCTCTTCAGAAGTCAATATCATAATATCAAACGAATTCAAATACAAATAAAAATATAAATATATATCAATCATTGCCCTATTATGGAATGCAAACATAGATGTGCACTGCATTGCAGACAATTCAACTGCTGTTGCACGATATGTTACAGCCGGTGTCCAGTCATAATATCGAATACAAAATTTCGAATGTCAAAAATGTCGAATCAAAAATGTCGAAAAAAAAAATGTCGAATTATTTTTTTTTTCGATATTTTTTTTTGGGCTCTAGTTTATATAAAAAAAATAGGTGAAAACAAAAAAAAAAAAGAAAAAACGGGGGTTGGGGGGGAACCCCCCCATTTAAAAAAAAAAACGTCATAAAAAATAAATTCGACATTATTTTTTTCGACATTTTTTTTTTCGACTTTTTGATTTTCGAAATTTTTGATTTCAAAATTATGTCTATAAACCGTTACCACCACCCCCACCCCCCAGCAGTGCAGGGGCAGCCTCCACCAGGCACCCACTCATGTCTACCACCACCCCCACCCCCCAGCCACCAGGGGCAGCCTCCACCAGGCACCCACTCATGTCTACCACCACCCCCACCCCCCAGCCACCAGGGGCAGCCTCCACCAGGCCCCCACTCATGTCTCCCACCACCCCCACCCCCCAGCATCCAGGGGCACCCTCCACCAGGCCCCCACTCATGTCTCCCACCACCCCCACCCCCCAGCCACCAGGGGCAGCCTCCACCAGGCCCCCACTCATGTCTCCCACAACCCCCACCCCCCAGCCACCAGGGGCAGCCTCCACCAGGCCCCCACCCATGTCCCCTATCACCCCCACCCCCCAGCAGTGCAGGGGCACCCTCCACCAGGCCCCCACCCATGTCTCCCACCACCCCCACCCCCCAGCCACCAGGGGCAGCCTCCACCAGGCCCCCACTCATGTCTCCCACCACCCCCACCCCCCAGCAGTGCAGGGGCACCCTCCACCAGGCCCCCACTCATGTCTCCCACCACCCCACCCCCCAGCAGTGCAGGGGCACCCTCCACCAGGCCCCTACCCATGTCTCCCACCACCCCCACCCCCCAGCCACCAGGGGCAGCCTCCACCAGGCCCCCACTCATCTCCCCCACCACCCCCGCCCCCCAGCAGTGCAGGGGCACCCTCCACCAGGCCCCCACTCATGTCTCCCACCACCCCCACCCCCTAGCCACCAGGGGCAGCCTCCACCAGGCCCCCACTCATGTCTCCCACAACCCCCACCCCCCAGCCACCAGGGGCACCCTCCACCAGGCCCCCACCCATGTCCCCCTGCACCCAGGTCCTCACAATCACCAACCATGTGCGTAATGGTCAGCCTCCACAGCCAAAAGGCCCTACCAAGTAACCCATTCACCCACATGGAAATGGAAATTACATGTTACACCCCCAACGTACATAAAGCAAATGAACCCATGTCTGTCACACACAATGGTCGCAAATGAATTGGAAAACACCCAACATGACATGCATGAAACCAATGAGATGATACCACACAGTGAAGTATGAAAACAAAATTGTATTAAAAAAATATGAATGCAAATGAAATGAAACAAATTACAATGCCAATGAAAAAAATAAAAGGTGCATGTCCGTCCCAAAAAATCAAAAACACCAAATCCAAAAAAAATGTACTTCAAAGTCACATTAAAAATGAAATCAATCCGACAGAAAAAAAAAATTCCAAACACCATTGCTCCATGGAGAAGAAATAAAAAATAAAAAAATAAAACAATCCAATGAAGAACTATGTACAAAATATCCAAGGGTCCATGAGCCCAACTGAACAAAGGAAACCTACAAAAAACCCTAACAAAAATGCAACTATATACAAAAAGTGGAGCTGTGTCCGTCGACTCCAAATCATAAGAATAAACAAATGAAACCTAAAACTAAGGAACTATATACAAAGGCGGCGGGCAAGTCCAGCGGCTCACTCCGTAGTGTTCCGGGCCAGGGCATCATCAAACTCCTCGTCTATGTCCCCGAGGCGGTCCTGTTCCATGGCCCCGAGGGTCCGCAGGGACGGCGCCATCTGCTCCTCCAACCCCCTGCGGATTGCCTCGAGGCACTCGGCCCGCCTCAGGGCCCTCCGCATGGAGTTCTCCGCCCTGACCATCGTGAGCCGCTCCTCTTTCGACCGCCGCCGCTCCGCACCTATCTGCTGGCCCAACCGCAGCCACACAGAAGACACTTCCTGTCCTGGGTCCTCCTGCCCTCCGGCCGATGCCTGCCCCTCCGATGTTGATGGCCCCGAGCCATGATGCCTCCCACGTTGACTCTGCTGCTGCCTCCGACGCAACTGCCTCTGCCAGCACGACGGCATCCAGGCTGATGGAATCCACCGATGCCGTCGTGCACGTGCCCTGCCTGATGATTCCGGCACATCCTCCATCTGCTGGGGTACAGTTGCTGTGGTGTCCACCCCTGCTTGACCTCCGACTCCCGACTATGGCAGGGATGGGATCCCCACCGAGCTGGCTGCATAGGTCAGGGCAGGTCCACAGGGGGTCCTGGTGGCATCTGGGCCGGAAGACGGCAAGGAGAACGACCGGCGTATAGCCTCCACAGAGGAGGAGAGGGCCGCCAGATTGGCCCACACATGCAGGAAACCCCCGAACATGGAAGATCCCAATTGGGCCACGTCGGCACGGTGCTCTTCGTGATGATGTGCGTGCTCCTACCGGGAAGCACGCACGTCATCACGAATTGCACCCGCGCGCATCGCAACCCCAATCAGGACCTTCTCCATACAGACACGGGTCCCCTCGTCCGCAGGTGGAGGGGAGTCAGGTGACATGGACATCCCCTCTACCTGCGGACGGGCCTGGGACGGGGCAACCCTGCTGGTGCATGGTGGTGCACTCACAGGGTCAGGGACAGCGACATGCACAGGCCCCTCCACGGTGACCTGTGCTGCCTCCTGCCCCTGGCCCTGGACTGCACCACTTGCACCAGCAGGGATGCCCCCACCAGGCCCCATGTGTGCCCCTGTGGCGGCCTCCTCCTCCTCTGTGGAAACCACCAACCTGGATGGCTCCTCACCATCTTCCACCGTAGCAGGCCCCTGTGGGGGCTCACCCACCCCTTCCGCTGCAGCCGTGGGGGCATCCCCGCCGCCTTGCTCCACAGCACCATCTCCGCCCTCTTCTTCACTAGCCGCTGCGTAGAGGGAGACAAAGAACACAAGCATCAGGGTACTGTACAATGGTCCCCTAGACAGGAAGCAATAGCAGATGAGTACCACTGTCAAAGTACACTTCCATCATGTCCCTCCACAACACATGGGTCAGTCCAGGCAAAACACACACAGTAACAGGCATGGTGCATGCCATGGACATTTCCATACATGTCCAATGGACTCTTGAAACATACAATGATATGGAACTCACATGCATCATGGGTCATGCCTATCACATGCACACACTTCACCTCAGTCACATCCATCTGGCCCCATACACCCCAAACACAGCGGATACAAGGGTAACTAGGCTGCATCAGTGAATCTGTGCATTGTCACACACATGTGTCATGCATCCATGGCATGCACAAGTCACAGACACGCAGGTCAGGCACACAGACATGGCTACCATATATGTACCTGGCATCAGCACCCATCCCTCACCCCCACCCATGTCCAGGAACAGAGACTGGCATGCTCTCATGTTTAAAATCTGCATAGGGCTCCCTATGTGGCATTTAAACACATGCAACAACCATGTGGTTCACACATCACTGGTCGCACATGCATTACCATGATGTCCCTGCACACATACATGCATACATGGCCTATGTCACACATACAGGCAAGTATCAGAGAACCAGCACACCGCAACATGCCCTGTCTCACACAGCAATGCTTGGACACTTACCGCTCAACTCCAGACGGGTCTCCCTCTCAAGGATCTGGGCGTGGAGCGCTGGGCATACGCGTTCCAGGACCCTCATCTGGATGGAACTCATGCGGCCCCGGCCCCCCTCCACGAGGCGCCGGGCCTTCACGAGGGTCCTGGACCTCAAGTCCTCCCAGCGCTTCTTGATCTTCTGGACGTCGCGGGTTGCCACCCCCTCCGTGTTGATGGCAACCACACAGTCGGCCCAGATCCTCTCCCGTCCTTCCTTGCTGGCGCGGGACGATCCAAAGAGGGCATCATACTGCCCCAGGATATGCTCCACCAGGACACCAACTTTGGTGGCAGTGAAGCTGGTGCCCCTCTGCCCCTCTGGCCTGGGGTTGCCACTGGTGCCAGATGTGGAAGTGCCCGACATGGCAACCCCAGAGGCAGGTGTGGGTGGGCAACTGGGTCCTGGGGCTGGGCTGTGGAGCGATGTAATCCCAGTCGGGAGTCTTCAGTTCCAGCAGGGGTGGACACAGCAACTGGACCCCTGCAGATGGCTGATGTGCAGGCACCAAATGGCAGGGCACGGTGGCAGCAGGCAGGCAGGCAGGCAGGCAGCAGCAGATGGCACGTGGGAGGCTGCTCGGGGCACTGGGGGGCAGTAATTCGGCCTTCTGGGCAGGAGCGTGGTCTTCCGTGTGTTTTCGCGTGGCCAGCTTGATACGGAGTGATTTGGCACATGAAAATCCTGCACGTCAGCGTGAAATTCGAGGAAAGGCCCTTAGCGCGTAAGCGCGTCAGCACGCATACGCGATTCTATTGGAACAAAGGCCCTCAGCGCGTAAGCGCGTCTGTGACGTGACCCGCACGGGTGTTTCCCACACAGCACGTGATGACGGAGCACACGTGGAAAGACTGCACGTCAGAGTGTCATCGCGTGTAATTGGACAAAAGTGCGCGTACACGCGATTGGCCTATGTACGTGTATTTCAGGGGTGCGTGGGCACTTACACACGCAAGTACGTCAGCGCACCTGTATCCCGGGGTGCGCGGGAATTTCCACACGCTATTGGACTGGGTACTGGATTTCTGGGGTGCGCGGGTCACACGCTCGCCTACAACACGTGCAACGCATAAATTTGCGCGCTAACTAAATAACAAGCTCAGACCCAGGATGAACATACCGTTCCTAGCAGCAGTGGGCGTGGGCTACCAAAGGAGGAGGAGGAGGATAGTCAGGGCCAGAATATTCACACCCAGAACCAGCCTTTTCGGGATGCCTGATGACCAGGTGTATGGGAGGTACAGGTTTCCACCACACATAATACTGGACCTGGTGAGTGAGTGGGAGGATGACCTCACATCACCCACCCTGTGCTCCCAAGCACTCAGCCCCCTGGAGAAGGTCCTCAATGTACTGCACTTCTTAGCCACTGGATCATTTCAGCGGACAAGTGCCATAGTGGGTGGGGTATCACAGGCCACCCAGTCAGGCTGCCTTCACCAGGTCTTGAACATCATCACTGCACGCCCATCAGTCCGCAGGCACATATACCTGCCCAGAACACCTGCAGAAAGGCATGCTGCCGCCCTGGATTTTTACGGTGTGGCACGATTCCCCAAAGTGCTAGGTGCCATCGACTGCACCCATGTGGCTCTACGTCCCCCCAGGGCATCAGAGCACATCTATAGGAACCGCAAGCACTGGCATTCCATCAACGTGCAGGTAGTATGTAATGCCAAGGGAATCATCACCTCAGTATATGCCAACTATCCTGGGTCCACCCACGACAGCTTCATTTACCGAATGTCCACCCTAAGCCGGGACCTAGAAGCTGGGCGGCATGGCGATACATGGCTGCTTGGTGAGATACTGAGCAAGGTCACAACCCCACCAATGATACCAATCACCACCTCCACAGGGGACAGTGCCTACCCTCTCAGCCCCCACATGATGACGCCAATTCGAAACCCCACCACGCCACCCCAGGTAAGATATAACACAGCCCACATTACAACCCGGGGCATAGTGGAGCGCACATTCGGAGTGCTAAAGTCACGCTTTCGCTCCCTTGACCGTTCTGGCGGGCAGCTGTTGTACGCTCCCCCAGTAGTGTGCAGGATCATAGTGGCAGCATGTGTCCTGCACAACGTTGCAACACGCCGGGGCCTGGCCGTGGACATGGTGGTGGCCCCACATCCCCAACCACATGCACAGCCGCTGCGCATGGGAGGGGAAAGGGCACGGGGGGAGGCAGCCCGTACACAGCTAGTGGCTAATTACTTCACATAGAAATCACACCCCTGTGGAGTGCACACTGCCCTGGCACATTCCATCTGACAATCAATGATGACTCAACCTGACACTGATCCTGAATGTCTGGAGAATCAACCGTGAAAACCATATCAGCCTGAGATTGTTCACCTGGAAGTGTTACAATGTGTGCATCCCTACCCACACAGACACCACCAATGCAGTTTTGTGAAGAAACACATTCAAGCAGCTAAAATGAATACCCACTTGCAAAATGCAACAAGAGGACAGTGCCATGTCAGCCAACCCATCCCCAGCACCGCCACACGACACACCGTGCCATGTCATGCTATTTGCAGGTAAACAAAGCAATCCCCACAACATGACACAAGTGTCACAATGTACAGTGTACCTAATTGAAACTTGCAACACCTGACATGCTCACAGTAATGCAGGACCAACAACAAACTTGAGCAGGTACTACCATTAACATGACATCACAAATGTAATAAATTAGTAGTCTCACCACCTGGAAATGCCTGCACTCCCACCACTTCCAACTGTGCAGTGTTGGCGCCATGTAGAGTTGTAGGTGCACTGCTGCCAACATGGACCCCATCTCCAAACTAGAGGGCCTTGTGTAGACATGAGGAAGGGACCTGCAAATTGGGAGGTAGACACAGATGATGAGTTACACATCAATGCAACATGCAGTGTACAACACAACAGCAATATGCACTAGGAATGTATACACAGTATTGACTAGACTACCCACACATGTAGTGGGAGTCCAATGTCACCATGTACGTCAATGTCACTTGGGCACACCCTTTGCAAGCCCATGGAAACGGGAAGCAGGAGGGGTGTGTGTGACTCAAACCCAAGCATCTGAACCAAATACATGACAAGCCTGCATGTGCCCAACCACAATGCAGCGTATGCCCACAGGAACCACGGAAGGCAACAAATTGTCCCAAAAAATTGGGAAAAATAAAAATAAAAATAAAAATAAAAATGAAAATAAAAATGAAAATAAAAATAAAAAAAAATCAAAAATGGCCATTCATGGGCCCGGGGGGGGTTGGGGAGGCCACCCAGGAGGTCCGAGGACAGGGTGCACACCAAAACCCACCTGTGTGGATCCTGGGAAAAAAAACACCTCCATGGGCTCATGGCCCACACGGCTACCCTATTGTGGGAGTATCACTGCTGTCGCTATTATCACCCTGTGCAGCTGCATCCGGAGGTGGGAGGCAGGCCACGCAAGGCCCTAGTCTGCTCCTCCATGGCTGCAAGCATGCGGGTGTGGTAGGTCTGGTTCTGGAGGATGAGTGTGCGGAGGTCCCCATGCAACAACTCACGGGATGCCCGGACCTCCGCCCTCGTTGCCTGCATCTCAGCTGAGAGCGTACGGGTGAGACGCTCCAGCTGCTGTTCTGTCCTTTGGTGTGTTGAAGCCTCAAGCTCAACTAGAGTCGTCCTGAGGTGAAGGAGCTCCTGCCTCAGGGCTTCCCTGTGGCCCTGGGACTCTATGGAGATGGCCTCCTGCAGAGTCGCCAGTGCCGCCCGCCTGTCCCTGTTGGACGCCAACATGTCCTCCCTGTGTGACTGGCAGATGGAGTCGGTTGCCTGCTGTAGTCGCTCCATCAGCCTTTCAGGGGGGACAATGGAAGTGGCCACCCTATCCATGGCATGAGCCATCATCTCGGATGATGCTGCCTGTTGGGTTGCCTTACCGTAAATGGATTGCTCCCATGCGGTATTGCCAGGTGGCGTACGGCCACCACGTCGGCGGGCACCACACCTGTCTGGGGCAAGGCAAACTGCGCCTTGCTGTGCCGGCACTGCCTGAGGCTGCAGGACTGCATTCCCCCTCTGATCTGCTGGCCCAGGAACAGGATCAGATGTCGCGGAGTGTGACCCTGCATCCGTAACCACCAAAGACGTAGCTGCCAACACTGACATCCCCATTGAGGGTTCTGACCCTGGTGCAGGTGGGTGGGACAGAACAGAATCCCTCCCTGGAACACTCACCTGCGACGGCACGTAGGTCTCATCATCCGAATCAACACCTGAGTACAGCTCGGGGGAGGTGCAGCCAGAGACACCCCTTGAGAGCACGACCTGCAGCACTTGTGGGTTCTCACCCACCACCACACCACGTCCCTCACTGGTGGTTGGTCGGCCCTCGGACCCCTCCTGGGTCTGCACCATCTCCACAACCCCAGCAGTATCAGGTGCGTCTTCCCCTGCAAAGACATAAAAACAAAGAAATGGAAACAGGCATTAGCACCATGGCACACAATGAGGGCTGAGAAGCAAGAGAACCAGTACTTGATTGAAACATGTCCCACATGACTAAAACCCTCCCATGCATGCACCCTCACTGCATATGAAGGGCAGGCAAATGGCACACACTGATGACACCAAGATGGAAGATGAACACATTTTCTGCATGCTGCCTGGCAGTGGCATCACACATTGGCCTGTGATTGCCAGGTGAAACACACATGCCATCACACAGATGGCATGTACCATTGCTATTGAGTGAAGATGGAGAGGAGGGCAGCACCTATTCATTCAGTCCAGTTCCCGCATGTGATAGCTTTTCTAATTCAAACAGGTCAGATTTTTCACCTGGAGCTGCCAATCCAAAATGGTCCAATTGCACAGGGACATGTGTGAACAAATGATATCCAGGTAACAAAGTCACTCCACTTTACCATAGCCATGTCAGACATGTGACTAGAGGACTGAGAAATGCATAGTAAAAGTGGTGGAATGCAAACAATCTGCCTGAATGAACAGAGAAAAATAAGCAACAATGTTGTGGCAAGGTGACACTTCAAGGGCAACTGGCGTGCTGTTGGGCTAGATGTCTACTGTTGGCAGAAGGGATACTGCTATGGCCAAATGCAGCTGCGCAGGATGTATTGCATGAAGCACATGGCTGACCCATACGACTAAGGCGCACACACTCTCACCTGGCACACAAACAGAAGCCCTCACACACACACCATGCACATGGATGACACACACATGCATGTGCACTCACCGGACAATGCCTCGTAATCAGGCAGATCTCCCACGCCTTGGATCTGTTCCTCCGTGACGTAGGTCCCAGCGACTGACTCATGTGGAGTGAGTTCCATGTCTACTACTGGAGACCCACCTCCAGTCACTAGAGTTGCGGCATGACTTGAGGCCAGCTTACTCTTTGCCCTGCGCTTTAGGTCATTCCAGCACTTATAGCAATCATTGGCTGTGCGCCTCACGATTCCAAGGGCACTTACGATGTCCGCAACGGTCTGCCAGTGTGCCTGGCGTTGTGCAGGTGTGGTCTTGGATCCTGCAACAATGACCATCTCGTTATCATGTCCGGACACATACTCGACAAGTGCATTCAGTTCGTCATCCGTGAAGCTGGGCTTCCTCGACGGCCCGGACTGTGTAGCCGTGTCTGGGGCATCAGCCTGTGCCGGACGAGCACTCTTCCTCTTCCGCTTGGAAGGTGGTGGTGATCCTGAGTGTCCTGCGCCGCTCTGGGAGTTGGTGCAGGCATTGGCTCAAGTGTAATGGTGTCAGGGGGAATATCAGCAGGATGGACTAGGACCGACATTGTCCTGGCTGGGTGTGTGAGAGCTGGGGTGGATGGAGCCGCAGCTGCCCCTGCAGCCTCTCCGCCCTGCCTACTTGGGGCAGCAGATGACCTTGCTGCCCCAGATGCACGTGGCATGATGACATCAACGTGCACCAGCGCACGTGTCATAGGCCTGCCTACCTGGAAGTCAGTCATGGAGTCAGCCAGGTCTGGTGCCACAATGGGCTGGTCCAACAAGGGCTGAGCATGGATGGTGTCAGCCACATCAGCCTCAACGGGAGGGGGGGGGGGATTATGGGTGCCCTTGACTGGTCCTCCACACATGGGGGGACAGGCTCACCCTGCAAGTAACGACCACGTCCCCTACCGGATCCACCACGGCCACCACTTGTGGCTCTTCCACCTTTGCCACCCTTACGGAATCCTCGCCTCCCAGCCATGGCAGTGATGTTAATGTGCATATGGGAGTGGCTGTAAACTATTGTCCTGGGCAATTGGGGGTCAAAGGGGTTGGGTACCAGATGGTAATTGTACCCTAGTGCTCTAGCAAGGCTGAATGTAACCCCTGGGGAAAGATGACGGGTCACGCTACGCACAGGAGCCCCAAAAAAGGGAGATGACGTGCACGCAACCCCTCCTAGACCACATGTGCAGAAAGAAAAACCTGCACTACGCTGTGGCACCCAGTAACACAAGAATGAACGTATGCGTGTCACACGCAGCCTAGAATGACCTCTGAAGGGGTAGGCTACACACGGGGCAAGCACAGATGTTAGATACGTGCGTGACTCACCGTCTGCCAGGTAAAAGAGCGTGAAAAAGGAGTGCGTTTGGTTGGCAACACCCCCGCCAAAAGAAGATTTGTACGCTGTCTGAGGAGACAGGACAACAGTAGAAGGGAACACTGTTTGAGGGAACAGGCCCAGGTAAACCAGTAAAAGAGAAAAAAGAGAAAAAGCTGTCAGAGGTAACAGGGAATACGAACTTGAAACGCCGTGAAGTAAATCGCGTGTGAAACGACAAGAAGTACAGAATTCACCCACTCGCTCTCCACGAAAAGCACGTACAAGGAAATGGTGTTCTACACGTACCTTTTATGCAGGCCCACACGTCCAGCGTCACTTACGCGGCGTGTACGCGCTAGGGCCATTTCCACCAATTACACGCTTTGTCACTTCTGCGTGTAGGGCCATTTCCACCAATTACACGCTTTGTCACTTCTGCGTGTAGGTCCATTTTCACCAATTACACGCTTTGTCACTGCCGCGTGTACGCGCTAGGCCCATTCCCACCAATTACACGCTTTGACACTCGGACATGTCTTTCATTTTTTTCACACGCAACATTTTCCAACGTGTGCCCAATTCAACGTGCACGTGACTTCATAGACGCGCATACGCTGGCGACGCGTTTACGCGCTAAGGGCCTTTCCTCGAATTACACGCAGACGTGCAGGATTTTCACGTGCCAAATCACTCCGTATCAAGCTGGCCACGCGTTCACACACGGAAGACCACGCTCCTGCCCAGAAGGCCAAATTACTGCCCCCCAGAGCCCTGAGCACGCTCCCACCTGCCATCTGCTGCTGCCTGACTGCCTGCTGTCCACGTGCCCTGCCATTTGCTGCCTGCACATCAGCCAGGGGTGCTGTTGCTGTGACCACCCCTGCTGGAACCGAAGACTCCCGACTGATTTTCCATCGCCCCACAGCCCAGCCCCAGGACCCAGTTGCCCACCCACTCCTGCCTCTGGGGTTGCCATGTCGGGCACTGCAACATCTGGCACCAGTGGCAACCCCCGGCCAAGGAGGCAGAGGGGCACCAGCTTCACTGCCACCGAAGCTGGTGTCCTTGTGGAGCATGTCCTAGGGCAGTATGATGCCCTCTTCGGAAGGTTGCGCGCCGACAAGGAAGGACGGACTCGGATCTGGATGGACATCGTGACTGCCATCAACGCGGAGGAGGTGGCAGTCCGCGACTACGAACGTGTCAGGAAGCGCTGGGAGGACTTCAGGTCCAGGACCCTCAACAAGGCCCGGCGCCTCCTGAAGGCAGCGGATGCTAAGGGGCGCCGGGGCCACTTGTCAGAAGATCTGATGAGGGTCCTGGAACGCATATCCCCAGCGCTCCACATCCAGGTCCTTGAGAAGCAGACCCGTCTGGAGTCGAGCGGTAAGTGTACATGCATACTGATTGTAAGCTGTGCGTGTGGTGGTGTGCCAGGAGTGTGCAGGTTGAACATGTATTTTTATGTGGCCAAGTAGGGGGGGTGTACAGGGCCGTGAGGGTGACACATGCGAGGGGTCTCATGTGTGACACATGGATGGTGCTTGTGTTTGTGGGCTTGCATGGCACAGGATGTGGAGGAATGATTGTCAGGTGTGACATGGATGTCGATCAAAACACTGCGACAGTTGGCGGAGGTGTACACATGCATGCAAGTTTGGTGTTGTGTGTGCATGTGTAGTGTACTCCCTATGTTGCATGTGATGTGTGGATGACCTTTGGCTGCTCATGCTGTTGAATGTGAATGGATGGTGCTGGCTGTTGCATTATGGCTGTGGTATGGCTCATGTGTGCAAGTTAAAATGACATGTGTGTTGGGGATTGTGATGCCATGTCTGAGGTTTACCAATGCCACTCATGTATAACTGTCATGTGTGTATGAGTCCATTTTACAGTGCCCTGATGCCTGTGTTTTCTTTCTCCCTGTCTGCAGCGTCAACTGATGAAGAGGGCGGAGAAGGTGCTGTGGAGCACAGCGGCAGGGGTCGCACCACCAGCCGGAGACGCAAGGCCCGGATCCCCTCCCAGGTTGTGATCTCGTCGGGGAGTGAGGAGTCCGGTGCCGCGTCCCAGGCCGCAGCTGCCGAGGGGAGGTCCAAGAGGCTGAGGTTGGAGTTGGACTCCTCGGCAGCAGAAGGGGCAGCTGGGACCCCACAGGGCCCAACGGGGGAAGATTGCACGGAGTCATCCAGGTTGGTGGGGGGTTTGGTGGAGGAGGAGGCCGTGCAAGCGACAGTGGCGGGGTCTGGAGGTGGGGATTCCACTGGTGCTAGTGGTGCAGTGCAGGATCAGGGACAGGAGGCAGCACAGGCCGCAGCGGAGGTGCCTGTGTGCAATTCTGTCCCTGCTCCTGTCACTGCATCATCTTGCACCAGCGGGGATGCCTACCTCCAGACCCGTTCTCAGGGAGAGGATTGACTTACGACACCTGGCCTTCCACTCCCTGCGGATGTGGCTATCCTGCACCAGGTTGTGCCTGTCCAGGGTGGGGTGGCGTTGCGTCAACCTACCATGCGAGCTGACCTGCAGTCTTTTCATGATGAGTCTGCACGTCTTCTCGCATGGCTCGTTGACCGCGTTGACCCACTGGGACAGCTCACCAGGGCTGGATTCCTCCGTTTCCTGGACCTTGTTCCGACCCCCTTCTCCACAGAACCCCCTATGCCCCAGTCGTCCTCCATGCCATCTTCCCACCCATGTGTCACCTGGGTGCCCTGTGGAGCTGCCTCCGACCGTGCGGCCTGGCTGGTGGACAACAGATCCCTGCCACAGTCGGGAGTCGGACGTCCAGCAGGGGTGGCCACGTCAACGACTGCACCCCAGCTGGAGGAGGATGTGCAGGCAACATCGGACAGGGCACATGGACAGCAGCAGCTGCAGCAGCAGGAGGCTGTAGGTGGGAGCCACGATAGCTCGGGGCCTTCAACATCGGAGGGGCAGGCATCGGCCGGAGGGCAGGAGGACCCTGGACGGGAAGTGTCTTCCGTGTGGCAGCGGTTGGGCCATGCCATAGATGCGGAGCGGCGGCAGGCAGGAGAGGCGCGGCTCACGATGGTCAGGGCGGAGAACTCCATGCGGAGGGCCCTGAGGCGGGCCGAGTGCCTCGAGGCAATCCGCAGGGAGTTGGAGGTGAACATGTCGGCGTCCCTGCGGACCCTCGGGGCCATGGAACAGGACCGCCTCCGGGACATAGACGAGGAGTTCGATGATGCCCTGGCCCGGAACACCACTAAGTGAGCCGCTGGACTGGCCCGCCGCCATTGTATATAGTTATTTAGTGATAGGTTTCCTTTGCAGTTTATTTTTCTTTGGAGTCGACGGACACTGCTCCACCTTTTGTATATAGTTCCATTTTAGATAGGTTTTTTGGTAGGTTTCATTTCTTCTCTTGGGATGATGGACCCTGAATACTTTGTACATAGTTGGACTTTGGATTTGGATATTTTTTTGACTGTTAATATTTTTTGCCATGGAGCAATGGTTTTCTATTTCTTTTTTAGCTTCATTTACTTTTCATGGACTTGAACTTTGGAAGATATTTTTTCGTATTGTCATTTATTGATTTCATTTTGAAAAGAGACAGCCTGCTTAATTTTTTAATTAATTTACTTGTGTATTTTGGTTGATTTTGATAGCCATTGCTGTGTTTTTAATACATTATTTTTATTTTTTCATTCTTCATTGTGTGGTTTCATCTCATTGTTTTCATGCATGTCATGATATGGGTTTTCAGGTTCCATTGTGTGTGTGTGAGACACATGTGTTGATTTACATTGTTTCCATTGGAGTAGTATCATGGGCACATGTAATACTTGGTTGTGTCTTTGGGCTGTGGTGGCTGGCCATGAGGCACATGCTTGAGGATTGTCAGGGCCTGTGGGCAGGGGGACATGAGTGGGGGCCTGGTGGAGGGTGCCCCTGCACTGCTGGGGGGTGGGGGTGGTGGGAGACATGGATGGGGGCCTGGTGGAGGGTGCCCCTGGTGGCTGGGGGGTGGGGGTGGTGGGGGAGATGAGTGGGGGCCTGGTGGAGGGTGCCCCTGCACTGCTGGTGGGTGGGGGTGATAGGGGACATGGGTGGGGGCCTGGTGGAGGGTGCCCCTGCACTGCTGGGGGGTGGGAGTGGTGGGAGACATGGATGGGGGCCTGGTGGAGGGTGCCCCTGGTGGCTGGGGGGTGGGGGTGATAGGGGACATGAGTGGGGGCCTGGTGGAGGGTGCCCCTGCACTGCTGGGGGGTGGGGGTGGTGGGAGACATGGATGGGGGCCTGGTGGAGGGTGACCCTGGTGGCGGGGGGTGGGGGTGATAGGGGACATGAGTGGGGGCCTGGTGGAGGGTGCCCCTGCACTGCTGGGGGGTGGGGGTGGTGGGAGACATGGATGGGGGCCTGGTGGAGGGTGCCCCTGGTGGCGGGGGGTGGGGGTGATAGGGGACATGGGTGGGGGCCTGGTGGAGGGTGCCCCTGCACTGCTGGGGGGTGGGGGTGGTGGGAGACATGGATGGGGGCCTGGTGGAGGGTGCCCCTGGTAAGCTGGGGGGTGGGGGTGGTGGGGGAGATGAGTGGGGGCCTGGTGGAGGGTGCCCCTGCACTGCTGGGGGATGGGGGTGGTGGTAGACATGAGTGGGGGCCTGGTGGAGGGTGCCCCTGCACTGCTGGGGGGTGGGGGTGGTGGGAGACATGGATGGGGGCCTGGTGGAGGGTGCCCCTGGTGGCTGGGGGGTGGGGGTGGTGGGAGACATGAGTGGGGGCCTGGTGGAGGGTGCCCCTGCACTGCTGGGGGGTGGGGGTGGTGGGGGAGATGAGTGGGGGCCTGGTGGAGGGTGCCCCTGCACTGCTGGGGGGTCGGGGTGATAGGGGACATGGGTGGGGGCCTGGTGGAGGGTGCCCCTGCACTGCTGGGGGGTGGGGGTGGTGGGAGACATGAGTGGGGGCCGTGTGGAGGGTGCCCCTGCACTGCTGGAGGGTAGGGGTGGTGGGGGAGATGAGTGGAGGCCTGGTGGAGGGTGCCCCTGCACTGCTGGGGGTGGGGGTGATAGGGGACATGGGTGGGGGCCTGGTGGAGGGTGCCCCTGCACTGCTGGGGGGTGGGGGTGGTGGGAGACATGGATGGGGGCCTGGTGGAGGGTGCCCCTGGTAAGCTGGGGGGTGGGGGTGGTGGGGAGATGAGTGGGGGCCTGGTGGAGGGTGCCCCTGCACTGCTGGGGGGTGGGGGTGGTGGTAGACATGAGTGGGGGCCTGGTGGAGGGTGCCCCTGCACTGCTGGGGGGTGGGGGTGGTGGGAGACATGGATGGGGGCCTGGTGGGGGGTGCCCCTGGTGGCTGGGGGGTGGGGGTGGTGGGAGACATGAGTGGGGGCCTGGTGGAGGGTGCCCCTGCACTGCTGGGGGGTGGGGGTCGTGGGGGAGATGAGTGGGGGCCTGGTGGAGGGTGCCCCTGCACTGCTGGGGGGTGGGGGTGATATGGGACATGGGTGGGGGCCTGGTGGAGGGTGCCCCTGCACTGCTGGGGGGTGGGGGTGGTGGGAGACATGAGTGGGGGCCTGGTGGAGGGTGCCCCTGCACTGCTGGGGGGTAGGGGTGGTGGGGGAGATGAGTGGGGGCCTGGTGGAGGGTGCCCCTGCACTGCTGGGGGGTGGGGGTGATAGGGGACATGGGTGGGGGCCTGGTGGAAGGTGCCCCTGCACTGCTGGGGGGTGGGGGTGGTGGGAGACATGGATGGGGGCCTGGTGGAGGGTGCCCCTGGTGGCTGGGGGGTGGGGGTGATAGGGGACATGAGTGGGGGCCTGGTGGAGGGTGCCCCTGCACTGCTGGGGGGTGGGGGTGGTGGGAGACATGGATGGGGGCCTGGTGGAGGGTGACCCTGGTGGCGGGGGGTGGGGGTGATAGGGGACATGAGTGGGGGCCTGGTGGAGGGTGCCCCTGCACTGCTGGGGGGTGGGGGTGGTGGGAGACATGGATGGGGGCCTGGTGGAGGGTGCCCCTGGTGGCGGGGGGTGGGGGTGATAGGGGACATGGGTGGGGGCCTGGTGGAGGGTGCCCCTGCACTGCTGGGGGGTGGGGGTGGTGGGAGACATGGATGGGGGCCTGGTGGAGGGTGCCCCTGGTAAGCTGGGGGGTGGGGGTGGTGGGGAGATGAGTGGGGGCCTGGTGGAGGGTGCCCCTGCACTGCTGGGGGGTGGGGGTGGTGGTAGACATGAGTGGGGGCCTGGTGGAGGGTGCCCCTGCACTGCTGGGGGGTGGGGGTGGTGGGAGACATGGATGGGGGCCTGGTGGGGGGTGCCCCTGGTGGCTGGGGGGTGGGGGTGGTGGGAGACATGAGTGGGGGCCTGGTGGAGGGTGCCCCTGCACTGCTGGGGGGTGGGGGTGGTGGGGGAGATGAGTGGGGGCCTGGTGGAGGGTGCCCCTGCACTGCTGGGGGGTCGGGGTGATAGGGGACATGGGTGGGGGCCTGGTGGAGGGTGCCCCTGCACTGCTGGGGGGTGGGGGTGGTGGGAGACATGAGTGGGGGCCTGGTGGAGGGTGCCCCTGCACTGCTG
This sequence comes from Ambystoma mexicanum, assembly GCF_040938575.1. NCBI lineage: Eukaryota > Metazoa > Chordata > Amphibia > Caudata > Ambystomatidae > Ambystoma > Ambystoma mexicanum. Next base: position 21,703,154 of record NC_090937.1, on the reverse strand, counting down.
GGGGGTAGGGGTGGTGGGGGAGATGAGTGGAGGCCTGGTGGAGGGTGCCCCTGCACTGCTGGGGGTGGGGGTGATAGGGGACATGGGTGGGGGCCTGGTGGAGGGTGCCCCTGCACTGCTGGGGGGTGGGGGTGGTGGGAGACATGGATGGGGGCCTGGTGGAGGGTGCCCCTGGTGGCTGGGGGGTGGAGGTGGTGTGGGAGATGAGTGGGGGCCTGGTGGAGGGTGCCCCTGCACTGCTGGGGGGTGGGGGTGATAGGGGACATGGGTGGGGGCCTGGTGGAGGGTGCCCCTGCACTGCTGGGGGGTGGGGGTGGTGGGAGACATGGATGGGGGCCTGGTGGAGGGTGCCCCTGGTGGCTGGGGGGTGGGGGTGGTGGGAGACATGAGTGGGGGCCTGGTGGAGGGTGCCCCTGCACTGCTGGGGGGTGGGGGTCGTGGGGGAGATGAGTGGGGGCCTGGTGGAAGGTGCCCCTGCACTGCTGGGGGGTGGGGGTGATAGGGGACATGGGTGGGGGCCTGGTGGAGGGTGTCCCTGCACTGCTGGGGGGTGGGGGTCGTGGGAGACATGAGTGGGGGCCTGGTGGAGGGTGCCCCTGCACTGCTTGGGGGTAGGGGTGGTGGGGGAGATGAGTGGGGGCCTGGTGGAGGGTGCCCCTGCACTGCTGGGGGGTGGGGGGTGATAGGGGACATGGGTGGGGGCCTGGTGGAGGGTGCCCCTGCACTGCTGGGGGGTGGGGGTGGTGGGAGACATGGATGGGGGCCTGGTGGAGGGTGCCCCTGGTGGCTTGGGGGTGGGGGTGGTGGTAGACATGAGTGGGGGCCTGGTGGAGGCTGCCCCTGCACTGCTGGGGGGTGGGGGTGGTGGGAGACATGGATGGGGGCCTGGTGGAGGGTGCCCCCGGTGGCTGGGGGGTGGGGGTGGTGGGAGACATGAGTGGGGGCCTGGTGGAGGGTGCCCCTGGTGGCTGGGGGGTGGGGGTGGTGGTAGACATGAGTGGGGGCCTGGTGGAGGGTGCCCCTGCACTGCTGGGGGGTGGGGGTGGTGGGAGACATGGATGGGGGCCTGGTGGAGGGTGCCCCTGCACTGCTGGGGGGTGGGGGTGGTGGGAGACATGGATGGGGGCCTGGTGGAGGGTGCCCCTGGTGGCGGGGGCGTGGGGGTGATAAGGGACATGAGTGGGGGCCTGGTGGAGGGTGCCCCTGGTGGCTGGGGGGTGGGGGTGGTGGGAGACATGGGTGGGGGCCTGGTGGAGGGTGCCCCTGGATGCTGGGGGGTGAGGGTGGGAGACTTGAACTTTGGAAGATATTTTTTCGTATTGTCATTTATTGATTTCATTTTGAAAAGAGACAGCCTGCTTAATTTTTTAATTATTTTACTTGTGTATTTTGGTTGATTTTGATAGCCATTGCTGTTGTTTTTAATACATTATTTTTATTTTTTCATTCTTCATTGTGTGGTTTCATCTCATTGTTTTCATGCATGTCATGATATGGGTTTTCAGGTTCCATTGTGTGTGTGTGAGACACATGTGTTGATTTACATTGTTTCCATAGGAGTAGTATCATGGGCACATGTAATACTTGGTTGTGTCTTTGGGCTGTGGTGGCTGGCCATGAGGCACATGCTTGAGGATTGTCAGGGCCTGTGGGCAGGGGGACATGAGTGGGGGCCTGGTGGAGGGTGCCCCTGCACTGCTGGGGGGTGGGGGTGGTGGGAGACATGGATGGGGGCCTGGTGGAGGGTGCCCCTGGTGGCTGGGGGCTGGGGGTGGTGGTAGACATGAGTGGGGGCCTGGTGGAGGGTGCCCCTGCACTGCTGGGGGGTGGGGGTGGTGGGAGACATGGATGGGGCCTGGTGGAGGGTGCCCCTGCACTGCTGGGGGGTGGGGGTGGTGGGAGACATGGATGGGGGCCTGGTGGAGGGTGCCCCTGGTGGCGGGGGGGTGGGGGTGATAGGGGACATGAGTGGGGGCCTGGTGGAGGGTGCCCCTGGTGGCTGGGGGGTGGGGGTGGTGGGAGACATGGGTGGGGGCCTGGTGGAGGGTGCCCCTGGATGCTGGGGGGTGAGGGTGGTGGGAGACATGAGTGGGGGCCTGGTGGAGGCTGCCCCTGCACCGCTGGGGGGTGGGGGTGGTGGGAGACATGGGTGGGGGCCTGGTGGAGGCTGCCCCTGCACTGCTGGGGGGTGGGGGTGCAGGGGGACATGAGCAGGTGTGCAGGGTAGTCCCCTGTTTTGTGGCCTGCCTGCAGGGGCCGTGGAGGGTGTACAGGGAACACCTGTGAGGACCCACCCAGCCTAATCGCGTGTGTAACTTCCCACGCACCCCTGTAATACACGTACCAAGCCAAATCGCGTGTGATAATTCCCGCGCACCCCAGTAATACACGTACCTGGCCAAATCGCATGTGAGAATTCCCGCGCACCCCTGTAATACACGTACCCAGCCGAATCGCATGTAGAACTTCCCGTGTACCCCTGTAATACACGTACCCAGCCAAATCGCGTGTGATAATTCCCGCGTACCCCTGTGATACACGTGCCCTGGCTAATCGCGTGTAAAACTTCACGCGTACCCCTGTAATACACGTACCCTGGCCAATCGCGTGTAGAACTTCCCGCGTACCCCTGTAATACACGTACCCTGGCTAATCGCGTGTATAACTTCACGCGTACCCCTGATATGCACGTTACCCGCTTTGCGTTCCTTGTTTGGCAGCCCTGTAGACTGGTCCAGGGTTAGTGCAGCCCTTTGCGATGATTTAGCGATTTTGATGGCTTTTCCTTGCGCGAGGGCGTTCTTGGGGGCGTTACTGGCGCTGCTGCAGGGTCGCTGCGATACTCTGCGCAACGGCTGGTTTGGGAGCCTAAAATCCATGAATACGCTGTGCGCGGAAATCGGTTTTAGCGCACGTGCCTGGCGCAGACAATCGCACGCGGACACTCTGCGCCAGCCGCTTGCGACACTTTTCTGCAAAATTCTATGAATTACCCTGTAAATAGTTTAGAACATTCAATCTCCAACACAGCTGGGTTGGAAAAAGTATTGAAATTATCATTAAATTGTAGTGTAATGTTTAAACGTAACCTTGACGTAGAGCAAGGGCTAGTTAATGGAGAACTGGGCACAGTTGTTGGCTTTCAATCATACCCACGTCATAACAGCATTCAGTTTGTAAATATTCGCTTTGATAAAGTTTCAGAAGTAAAAAGGATAGGGCGCTCAATGGCTCGATTCCTTCTCTTCAAAGACATGTATGTACGTAGAGAGCAATTTTCTCTAACGCTTGCATATGCAGTTACCATTCATAAATTCCAAGGTCTTACCCTAGATAAAGTATTGATAGATATAGGAAAGACTGTGTTTAAGGAAGGCGTGACCTACGTAGCATTATCACGCTTAGTACACTTGACAGTCTTTTGTTAATTAACTTTGATTCAAGTAAAGTCAAAGCTGATATTCCTTGCATTCTAGAATACAATAGATTGCGTTCACTGTACACCCCTCATCTGAAACAATACCCTGTTCCAGATAAAGTGAAATGTGGTAAAAGAAAAGTAAATGAAACAGAAATGAAACAGAATGCAACAGGAAATTCTGCAAAAAAAAGAAAAGAAGCTAAAGTTCCATCAATTGCCGCAAACATAGAAGAACCTATTAGGGAATGTGAACCAGGCACGGCGGAAAAGAAGCAACAGAAAAACAGAAAAATGCACTCAGGTACAGAACTTGCTGGCCCATTCAAATGTACACATGAAAGTGTGGTAAGTTGCTATGCAAATGTTGCAATGAATATTCTATTTCAATTGCTACCAATTGTTAACAATATTTACCTGCACAGCACAGACCAATTGTGTTTGCAAATGTTAGTACTGCATAGAAATACAACAAGCAATCCTGACAACACATACAGGCCCTCATTACGACCTTGGCGGAGGACCATGGTGCTATTAGCACCATGGTCCATGGCGCTAAGGGTGCAATTCCGCGCCATGGTGGTTGGCGGACTTACCGCCCCATTCCGACCTTGGCGGGGCGGTAAGTCCCCAATCCCCATTTTACCCTTCCACATTCCCATTTTTGCCCCATAGGGCATAATGGGAGTGGGGAAGGCGTTAATTACGCCACTGTAAATTACGGTGGCGTAATTAACAACAAGGTCCCTTAGCGCCATGGATTTTAACACCTGCGAAAAGCAGGTGTTATATCCGCCATGGCGCTAAGGGAACTCGTACTCAGGCGGTAAGGGTCGGCGATGTTTACGCCGGCGTAAACCCCTTACCGCCTGGGTCGTAATGAGGGCCACAGTGTTTATGGAGTAAGGCAACAATTGGATGACTGTGCTGGAATGGTGAGATTCACTATGAATTCACAAGAAGATCCCCAATGAATTTCTAATGTACACACTATTAGTATTGGAAAACAAAACTATACCTGTAAATGAAATCTTGCAAATTTCGTACATGTGGAAACATACATGCACTCTCTGTAACAAAGTGATACAGGAAGAAATCCCAAATGAGAGATTTGTGTATATTTCCATACCAAATTGTGAGAGCATTCCTTTTCAGCAACTTGTAAAAAATGCAAACCATGGCAGATTATGTAGTATTTGCAATTCAGACAATCGCTCTACCTTACTAATACAATCACATAGTGCCTACATAATACTTATGCTTCTACGTTACAATGCAGATGGCACCAAAAACAACTGCAAACTAACTGGATTTACACACGGTCAAGTGTCACTTGGAAAGAAAACCTTTACAACAGTAGGAATAATCTACCATGCAGGAGCTACAACCAATGCAGGTCACTACACTGCATACATTAAAAAGAATTGTGGATGGTTTGAATGCAATGATAGCACCATTACTCTAAAGCAGATTGTTGGAAACCAATGTACAGGCAGAATATGCCTATACGTATCCAACTGTAGTTGAAATGAGCAGGAAGGCAACAAAGAAAACATTAATGGGAAAGATACAGGAAACAGGATATGTCAACGACACAAATGAATGAGTATCACAAATCTGTAGGAACACATGCACAGTTAGAATACACCTAAAGGTATCTAACTACTCAACAGGATGGAAGAATGACACAAATAAATGATTATCACAGATCGTTGGAAACAAACTCACAGGTAGAATATGCCTATAGGTATCCAACTGTAGTTGAAAATGGGCAGGAAGGCAACAAAGAAAACATTAATGGGAAAGATACAGGAAACAAGATATGTCAACGACACAAATGAATGAGTATCGAAAATCTGTACTAACAAATGTACAGTTTTAATACGCCTAAAGGTATCTAACTGTTGATAAAAATGGGCAGGAAAGCAACAAACATAACATTGATCAGAAAAATGAAGAACGCACTGAAAGGAAAAAATGAAGTACTTATTTGCATAAGAAATGAAGGGTTTTTTTAATCCCACAAGGATTTTTTTCCCCAGACCTAAGGATTAGAAAAGCAAACACAGAAACTGAGCGCAATGCACAGTACACTGGTTTGTAAAGTAAAAATGAGGGTCTAAAAAAATTAATTAACTGTCTATTAAGCAATGTGGTAAATGTGGAAAATCTGCAAACATTAACACACCTTTTTCTTTCATCACAGAAATGGAAAAAGTGATGCTTCCGCCAAGTACGAAAACCAAACACAAAAAAATGTTTCTGGATTCTAAACAAAGTAAGGAGTAAGTATATTGGCAGGCATTTTCTACACATGGGAATGTAATCGCTTAATGTGTGGTAGTAATATGCTGCAGTGCCTGTAGGCTGGCCTTTCGTCTGTGGTGAGTAACCTACCACCTACGCCTTACAAACAAGTTGCAAAGAGTACAGGTCCTATCCACAACCATAACTCCATATGTGAAACATGGTCCTTGTAAAGTAACTGCTTATAAATTTATTTTTTGGACCATCGTCTGCAGCCATGAAGTGAAGAAATTAGGGCATCAAAACAACAACCAGAATCCACCACACCCCTATTAACTTGGAACTCCACTGCTTATGACTTCAGTATTGCATGCATGGACTTTAGCCATGCACCCAAGACTGCAGAGTCTCCCCACAACCACCTCGTGATGTGTGGTAGTGGGGGTTATTCTATAGGTGTGTTATCCTGCTGTATCTCTGCCCAGAGGCTTCCCTCCTAGCTGTATGTCTACAGATCTTACATGGGATGGGTGTGCAGTGTCTTCCAAGTGTAGTACTTACCACTTTCTTGTTGGGGGCATGGGCTTCGGCCATGGACCCAACACTGCACGCACTCCCTACAACTTGCCAATGAAAATGCAACACAAGGGGTGTATGCATGGTTGCCACATGCGGCGGTGGTTGTGGCCAGGGCCTAGAGTCTTGGAAGTAAGGCCTTCGGCCTTCGCCCGACGGCCATGCATCCAAGACTCTAGACCCTGGCCACAACCACCGTAGCATGTGCCAACCATGGCAGCGTACTAATGAAGATAATAATAGCCATTGGAAACAGTAATGCTCATGTCCCTACAAATCTAACAACTCCCCTGTGCACTGCACGGGCTAAAATACTGACCCTATTGGACCCCTCATTTTCTGTGCGTACAAGGAGGCCACAGAACATACGTCATAAAGTATGTATAAGTGTATTATTGGGTGCATGGCCTTCGGCCTTGCACCCAAGAGAGCAGGATGTCCCCACAACCACCTCTTTGTTTTTTGGTACATGACCTTTGGCCATGCACCCAACACTGCAAGCACTCTCCACAACTTGACAATGAAAATGCAACACAAGGGGTGTATGCATGGTTGGGACATGCTACGGTGATTGTGGCCAGGGCCTAGAGTCTTGGAAGCAAGGCCTTCGGCCTTCGGCCGACGGCCATGCATCCAAGACTCTAGGCCCTGGCCACAACCAACGTAGCATGTGCCAACCATGGCAGCGTACTAATGAATATAATAATAGGCATTGGAAACAGTAAGTATGTATAAGTGTATTATTGGGTGCATGGCCTTCGGCCTTGCACCCACGAGTGCAGGATGTCCCCACAACCACCTCTTTGTTTTTGGGTGCATGGCCTTTGGCCATGCCCCCAACACTGCATGCACTCTCCACAACTTGCTAATGAAAATGCAACACAAGCGGTGTAAGCATGGTTGGCACATGCTACGGTGGTTGTGGCCAGGGCCTAGAGTCTTGGAGGTAAGGCCTTCGGCCTTCGGCCGACAGCCATGCATCCAACACTCTAGGCCCTGGCCACAACCACCGTAGCATGTGCCAACCATGGCAGCGTACTAATGAATATAATAATATGCATTAGAAACAGTAATGTATTCACAGCATGTAGGCAATTTCAATGTTCCCTAACACCAGACATGTCCGTTCAAATGTAACAACTCCCCCGTGCAATACACAGCCTCAAATACTGCCCTTATTGGACCCCACCTTTTCTGTGCGTACAAGGAGGCTGTAGAACATACGTCAGTAAGTAGGTATAAGTGTACTGTGCGTACAAGATGTCCATACACATTAGATTATGACTACCGTCCCCCAGAACAAGTGCATTAATCACCCATATTTGAAGACTGTAGCCCCTGGCCACTACCACCGTAGCATGTGCCCCCCATGGCGGCGTACTAATGATTGTAATAATAGGCATTCCGAAAAATAATACGGTCACAGCATGTTGTCAATTTCAATGTTGCCTACCTATACCTGTGTGCTTTCAAGAGTTACAAATTTCCTATCCACTACATGCAGCCAAGTGTTACAAATTTCCTGCCCCCTATATGGACTGAAGTGCTATCGTTATTATCCCCCACATTTACTGTACGTACAAGGTGTCCATAGAAATTACATCATGACGGCCGAGGAACAAATGCATAGATCACCCATTTCTTACTGTGTGAACCTTTCCCAATGCTCTGTGCCACAGCAAAATAGGGTAATGAAAAAAGCATGTGTATGCTGTTTGTTACTCCGCTTTCCGCGGATCCAAGATGTTGGGCGCATCAAAACCATCTGACACAGAAGACGTCTCAAAGCAGCCAATGGACAGAGACGTTGCGTGTACGCGGTCATGATGGCAGCCCCTTAGCCAATCGGTTTCTTGTTCGTCGACCGAACAGGGAAGTGTGACCGCGGAGCGAACATAGATATCACACATTTTTTCAGACTTACTTTTTCATAATTATAAATGAACGTACTGCATGTATGGTGACACAATTTACAAAAGCACGTTTTCTGGACCAAGCCCCTGTACCTGCCGCAGATTTCGTCAAAATCCATCCAGCGGTTTCACCTGTATCCATGCGCAAAGTTTTTCCCCCATTCAGTCTATGCGAACAAAAAGATGTTTTGGGACCCCCCCTATAACTCCCCTCCCGCTGGACGATTTCTCACCAAACTTTATAAAGAAATTCAGAGTGCCCCATATACTTCTTTTGCAAAGTTTGGTGAGGATTCGTCCAGGGGGATCGGAGTTATAAGCCGCCCAAAAACTGTTCTTCCTATGGAAACAGCAACTTAACCATAACTACATGGCCACTACCATTTGGTGTGCCACTAGTTGAACTTGTGCTCTCTCTATAATCACATTATTTTCCTTGTGAATCATTTTGGTACATGTGTTCAATTTTACATTCATAGTTGCACAATCTGCTAAATTATACCAATTAAGCGTCTCCATATCACTGGACCATTTTTATGGTCATGCAGAAAGGTCTTACTATCAACATCTCTCAAAACAAGAGCAGGTAGGACTGAAGTATAAACACAAAAATAGCAACTACAAGCTGATGTGTGTCACTGTTGACAGGTATCATATATTTATTATTGAAACAGATATTCTCCTAAAAATGAATCTATGTACTGATTTAATTTCCAATTTCTAATCAGGAACTGACGTTTAAGCATAGTTCTGATGCAATTTTTATTCCTTCAAAAATTTCTAGAAAGTGGGGGTCATTTCGAGTAGGGCGGTAAGGGTTAACGGTCACCGGTAACGAGACCGGTACCGTTAAACCCTTACCGCCCTATTCTGAGTTCCCTTTGCGGGTTGGTACTTAACGCCTGCTTTTTGCAGGCGTTAAAAAACCAACCCGCAAAGGGACCTAGGAGCTAATTACGGAACCGTAATTTACAGTGCCGTAATTAGCGCCGTCCCCATTCCCATTGAGCCCTATGGGCCAAAAATGGGAATGGGGAAGGGCCCATGGTGAATAGGGAATTACCGCCCCCACCAACCTTGGAATGGGGCGGTAATTACGCCATTCACCATGGTGGAGTCGGAAAAATACCGGGGTCAACCAAGGCGCTAATAGCGCCTTGGTTAACGCCAGGGTCGGAATGAGGCCCAGTATGTTTTCAGCCTCTGGAATTCTCTGAATGTCCATGCACTTCCTGCTAAAATGGTTTAAAGAGTGTTCACTGAATTCCAGTCCAAAAGAAATGTGTGGTAACGACTCACTGTTTTATCGTCCTTCTTCTTGGTCATCGATTGAGTCTGCACACGTAAACATTCTTCTTCTTGTCTTGCTTCTTGGTCAGTGAATGCTGGGGGGAAGGTCTTGCCTTTGCAGATTTTGACAGCTCCTAAATGCAACCAAGCTCTTCTTCAGGATACCTTAACTGCGGAAGGCAAGACTTCATCAACATAAAATGGACCATTCAACCTAGGCTCGTGCCATTTAGGGGTGAAGTCCTTAATAAGGATCTGGTTACCAACATAAAACTTTGGCAGGGGCAATAGTTCACTTGTATTAGTTACTGGACTGTCCTTTCCATGTTCCATGACCCCTCGTTCTGATGCTTGACTTGATCTGCAATAAAAGAAACACTGGTAGTTATACATGTCAAATAATCGTGCATTTCATCAACTAGATCCTTTGCCACATTCTGGGCATCCCTCCTGACTCTAGATGGAGGCATAAGAGGGGGTCACATGCGCCGCCCTGTCACTAAATCATGGGGAATAGGATGATGGTCAGAACCTGGCTAATTCCGAAGGGCATATAAGGCTATGTATAGGCAATATAGCCACCCCTTCTTAATTTGATTTTGGCTATACTCTCTTTGAGGAGACCATTGAGTCTCTTACATATTCCATTTGCTTGTGGGTGATAAGCAGAAGAGAACCCATGCTTTATGCTCAATAGAAGTCCTATTTGTTCAAATAGCTCATTAACAAAATGTGGGCCATTATCGGACCAAAGTACTTCGCACACACACCATCTTGGAAAGACTTTGCGCACTAAAAACATTACTGCGCACATAGTATCAGGATGTATTCAAGGACCGGCTTCGATCCACCTGGAGAAGGGACACACCAACACTAATAGATACCTGTATCCATTACATGGCTGCAGCATATCGATGTAATCGATATGTAAATGTTGAAATGGACCATTATTCATCTGATTGTTCTCAGTCTATGCCCAGCAGTAATCTTCTGACACACGATGCAATTCACCATTAACTATGCAACATGTTCCAATAAATTGGGAACACACCATTCTTCTGCAGTTGTGGCAGCAAGACTTTCTCTTGTTATATACACAGGGTAATGCAACTGCTCAAGTGCGTCTTGCAGCAATGCAGCTGATGTCACTGGCTTTCCAGTGCTTTCCTTTCTCCATAGTGCTTCCGTGGGGATAAAGAACACGCCCTACATTTCCATAGCTCTTGCTCTTTTTCTGGGGTCCTACCCTGAATTTCGATTAGTTGTGTAATTGACAGCATGTTAGACCCTTCTCATACTAGCATGCTCCTATTCAAAAGGTCTTTAGTATCTTCAGTATAAAACCTCGAAATTTCTGAAAAGTATGCAACTCTTTTGGCTTCTACATCTGCGGCTTCATTTCTGTGAGAGATAAAGTCTGTTTGTGTAGTATGCACTGTGCATTTTATGGCTGCTATGGCTTTTGGGAGTTGTAGTGCTTTACTGAGCCTGTCCAATAAAGATTCTGGATGCATTGGAGTGCTTTCTGCGCAGAATTAACCCATCCTTTTCTAGCTTGACAGCCCCCATGTACAGTTGACATCACATAGGCGGAGTCACTGTACACCTTCACTTCCTGCACTTCATGTTTCTTGAGCAGAACAATAAGCGCTACTTATTGCTGCTTGTGCTGAAAAATTAGACACTAGTCTGGCACTCGCTACTACCTCAAATTCATCGTTTAACCTGTGCCTCACAACTGCAGAGCCTGAATGCCTCTCCCCACTAGTCTGGTCAATTTCTGAAGAACCATTAATAAAGAGAATCCCCCCACCCGTTAGAGAATTTTCTTTCACACGGGTTATAGCATCATAGAATTTGACATAATTTCAACAATTATGCACATGATCACCTTCTTCTACAGGTTTAGCTACAAACGTGGCTGGATTCACTATTTTACACCTCACTACCTTAATTGCTGGACGTACCCTTAGGTTTCTCTAAAATGGCAAATAAGGCATGCTCCACATAGAGTCATTGACCAGCCCATGATAATACTTGTGGGCTTCTCAATTGCAAAGGCAGCAGCAGCCAAAGATTGTTCGCATGGAAAATGTCCTCTCAAAACTGGATCTAAAATCCCACTGTTTTATGCCAAAGGCTTATACCCCAAATAAAATTCCTCGCTATATTTGGGAATCCATAAAACTGGAGCTGTACAGATTGTTCTTTTTAATTCTGTCATCCGCTGTGCCGGATGGGGTTTACTTCTGCGTTGGCAGCTTCGTCACGGAAGAGTGCAGGGTTAGTTTCCACTCTGTGCAGGTCTAGTTGTTGCGTCCTGACGGTTGCGTCCTGACGGCCACCGGGAAGTATATATTCTGTTTACTTCTGGAGGACCGTTGCGTTGCAACCCCCTTAGATTAGCGCTTCGCTCTCCTTTGGGTCAGACGCTGTTTTCCTCTTTCGGCTTATCCTTTAGCCGCCTCCTGCTTTCCTCTTCGTACGCCCTTCTGGCGTCTTTCCTTCCCTTATTCTCATTGCTCGCTGCCTTGTCATTTCTGCTTTGCCTCCCTCTTTGCCGGCGCCCTCTCTGGTGGCTTCTTATCTTTCCACGCCTTCGCTGTGGTTAGCCCTGTCACTGCCTCAGAGGTCGCCTGCTCCTGAAGCCTTCTCCCACCTACCAGTTACTCCTGCCATCTCCGGACCTCATTCCATTGCTGGATCTCCTTCGAGCAGAACAACACTACGGCCAAAAAAGGGTTTTTTCTGCCGTTCGGCTTTTTCCCTTTTTATTCCTGGCTGCCTGCGGGAACGAGGCCACAGGACTGCTGTAATAGCTAGCGGTCACTGTGGCTTCCTCTCGTGGCAGGCCCCCTCCACATAAAAAGGAGAAGGATTACCTCATTCGAAGAAACTTCGACCCAGAAGATTTGGATATCCTATCATCAGGTGAGGAGAGTGGGGAGGAAGGAGGGCGAGAACGTCCTAGTCAGGACAGTTTGCAACGCTACAGACTGTTAAAGCCGAAAATGCCATTCTTAAGCAAATGGCTACCTCACGGGAAGCCCCGCCGGTGGAATTGCCAGCTATGTCTCTCTCTTCTGGGAAATTCGATGGATCTCCCAAAAAGATGAAGGAATTCTTGGAAGCTTGCATTGTGCACTTCACTTTTAGACCCTGTTCTTTTGCAACTGACCAAGCTAAGGTTGGTTTCTTGATTTCGAATATGACAGGCAATGCACTGTCATGGGCAACCCCTCTTGTTACCAGTGCTAACCCTATCTTGCATGACTTCACAGGGTTTCAGACACTGTTGAAACAGACTTTTGAGCGACCAGAATTAACGTTTACAGCCTGTGAAGATTTTTAAGATGTACGATTGACAGCCAGGCTGTATGAATGGGGGAAAACTGCATAAAAAGCAGGACTCTGGGACTGGCAAGGCCAAGTCGCCACTGGAACAAAAGAACCAACGAGGAGCTGATGGAAGAGAACCCGTACAACGACTGAATTGCCCGGTGAAGCCCTGCTGCAGGTCCGAATCTTCAGAATCCGACGACAGAGAAGATCCTCCAGGAAACTTCTTCCCTTGATCTGGTGGGACCAACCAGTTTGCCCAAACTGCAAGCCAGGACCCCTCCTCTGGTCGAATTTGCTGTGCAGAGCTACGGTGGGCCGGATAACCAGGAAAGTTGGACCCTGCTTGGGTTTTAAGGAGCGCACCTTTATTTGTTGCTTTGCTCTGCTGCTGGTTTCTTCCCTGGTTAGTGCAGGACCCTCCAGTCTTCCTACTTCTTGTCAGTCTGACAGTCGTTTCAAGAACTGTGAGCTTGCAGGAACTACCAGGGATGTCCACCTCAGCTACATCTTCCTCTCTGTTTTAAGGTACTGTACAAATCCGGTTGTTCGTTTCGTTCACCCGCAGTGAAAGTGTTTGAAATCTTTCTCCAATCTGAGGGCTTGCCCTTCTCTTCCCTTTGAACAGTGAGATCTTCAGCAAAAGACTTTTGTCCTATTGACTTCGGCCCTAAGCCTTTTCTATCTGATTCTATCACTGTAGTTCCTCTTGCTCTATTGCCCTGAGTACTTACCTGTTGGTGTGGTTCAATTTCTATTGACGTTGTCTTTCCCTCCCTTTTAAATTGCTGGAGTGCCATTTTGCTCCCACTTCATTTTGTAAGCTTAACCTGTCTGGAATTTAAGGGAAGTGGCGTGGTTTATTAAGTGTACAATGTTTAAACTGCTTATGATAGTGTAATGTTATACAACTGAAGAGTGAAATAAATGTATATTCTTTTACTTGAAAACCTTGAGTCAGTGTTTGCCTGAATCATAGTAATTTCTGTCCTTTGTGTAACTATTTGATACTGCTCACTTACTCTTGAGATAAGTCTGGCTGCTCAGCCATTGCTACCACTTTACTGTGTAGTACAGACTTGTACCAAAGGTGAATTTGTACTGTCACTTGTAGTCTTAATTGTATGTGGTGTTCCCAAAGGGTACTGCATATAATTCTGCCTAACACTGGTGGCAGGAGTGGGATCAAAGTATAGTAATTACACTTGGAGTGCTGCTATTAGCTTGGATCAACTAACCACAAGGCTAACATCACTAAAATCAATATTAATCATGTCTGATATGGAAAACCACAATCAGGAGACCCTCCTGAGTTACACTGCTGATTATTTAAGAAACATGTGTAAAGAAAGGAAACTCTCTGCCAAAGGCAAAAAGACTGAATTGATTGAAAAGTTGTTAAAGAATCCAAGCCTAGGGAGTGGGTCTGAAATGCCTGACCCACTAGCAAATGTGGAAAGTATTGAGGATGATAACATGTCTGTTAATGATGAGTTGGACGAAGTAGATGTGTCTCTTAATGTAGGTCTCTCTGCTCCCTTGCCTGCTCAGCAACCTCAACCCTTATCCACTGGGACCGCCACAGGTCCTACACTCAGTCCTGAATTCATTGCTCTAAAGAAAATAAGGCTTGAACTGGAATTCAAACATTTAAATGCTCAAGCTGAACAAAAACACCAAGAACTTAAGCTCAGAGAAATGGAGTTGAATCATGAAGTAGAAATGAAAAGATTGTCTTTTGAAAATGCTTCTCTCCCAGAGTCTTCTAGGTCTTCCAGTCCTAAGAAACCACATATGCCTAAAGAGATTGTGGGTATGTATGAGGTTAAGCTTGGTATTTTGGATTGGCTGGCAATGTTTGAATATAACCATGACATTCAATGTCTTACAGGGAATCAATTGCTTCCCTGGCTCTTCTCTAGGCTATCCACTGTTGCATCTGATGTTGTGATGGAGTTGGGGGAGGTGGATAGGATGGATTATGAGTGTGTAAAGCTAGCTTTAATTGCTAGATTTGGGAAAACCCCTTCCCAGTACCTTAAGAGGTTTAGGACCCTCAAAAGCATGATGGTACCCCTTGGGCTACCTGGGTATGTTAGTTTTTTGACAAACTTAGATGGTTGGATTAAGGGTTACAGAGTAAACACTTATGTAGGAATGAGAAATCTTGTTATGTTGGAGTCTATTGTTGATGTCTGCTCTCCTGAGCTCAGACTGCACTTGGCTGATTCTAAGGAGATAGATCCAAAGAAGCTAGCTAAGGCTGCTGATTTATGGGTTGCCAACAGGGCTACTGACAAGGATTCTGGGGCTACTAAAAATAAAGATGAGGGGAAACAGCCAAAGAAAGAAAACAAAGAGAATTCTAATACCTCAAATCCAAAAGAGGGCCACAAACAACAACATAAGGGTAAACCATAAGGGAAACCAAATCAGGCTAGTGCACAATCTGGACCCAAACCAGATGGAGGTCAGAACAAATCCCCATTCATCAAGACATTTGGGAAATGGTATGTTTGTGGGTCAACTGACCATGTGAAAGGGGATCCCAGATGTAAGGGTAAACCTTCAGGGGTCCACGCTGTCTCCTTAGCCTTCTCCCAGAGGAAGAAGTACCCAAGGCAAGTGGAAACTTTCCCCTACTGGCTGATGACCCCATGAGAGTCTCAGTTAGTGTTTCTTTAGTGTCCCTGGGCTTGTGGGAACAACAGAATTTAGATGTCTATAATTCCATCCCAGATAATACTAAAGAGTATTATAAAGATAGTGCTCTTGTGAATGGTCAGGAAACTCCTGCCATCAGAAACACTGGAGCCAGCATAACTGTGGTGGATGAATCATTTTTCAAGGTGGAGGATGTTGCTAAGGCACCCAAATGCCTCACCAAGTTAGCTGGAGTCCCTGTGCAAATGCTTCCCCAGTTACCAGCTCTCATCCAGTGTAATGATATGACTGTCAAAGTACCTGTTAGTGTGCAGAGTGAAGTGCCTGGGAGAGTCATGTTGGGTAATGACCTGAAAACTCTTGGAGTTGTGTCAAGCACCCCCAGGCCTCCCAGTAAAAGGAAACAGGAGCTCACTAGGTCTGCAAGGGAGAGAACCTTGAGAGGCTCTCCAGAGGAGTTGATAGAGGACACTATCACTCCCACTCCACAGGAGTTGCTCACTGCTATTTCTAAGAAAACAGAGGCAAGGGGGAAACCCAAGACCTCCAGGAACAATCCAGACAGCGCCCCTGTGCTACCAACAAGGACATCCCCGAGATTGTCCAAAGTCACACCTGTGACTACTCCACCTGCTGAGGCAGAGTGTGAGGTGTAACCTTGTCTGGTTGAGCCAGTATCAGAGAATCAGATCTGGAAGAAGACACTGTCTTAGTTGGAGATCGTGATGCTGTTGACCATCCTGAGCGACAGTCTTTACTTGCAGAAGGTGGACCCAACAGGACAGACTTCAGCAGAGGACAGAAAGAGTGTCCTACTCTTGAAGGTCTTCGACAACAGGCTGCTAACCAACTTGATGGGCAAGAAGTTGGAAAGCAGAGGTTAAGCTGGGAAAATGGCCTCTTCTACAGTGAACCAACTGAGTCTATCCCTGGGGACTGCAAAGGAATTATAGTGCCCCTTGCCAACAGACTCCAGTTCCTATAGTTAGCCCATGAGATACCTTTGGCTGGTCACTTGAGTTTCAAGAAGACCACGGAAAGGCTCTCTCTCTACTTCTACTGGCCTAAGATGGGTGCAGAAGTTGACAAATTCTGTAGGAGCTGTCACACTTGCCAAACTTCTGGCAAGAGTGGAACCATAAATGTGGCAAACCTGGTGCCTCTCCCAGTGATGGGAGTTCCTTTTGAGAGGGTGGGTGTTGACATTGTTGGTCCCCCTAACCCTCCCACATCTTCAGGGAACAGGTTTATCCTGTTTGTATTAGACCATGCTACAAGATACCCAATAGCCATACCTATGAGAACTGTTACTGCTCGGGCTGTGGCTAAGGCTCTACTTGGTATTTTTACCAGAGTAGGGTTTCCTAAGGAAGTGATATCCGACAGGGGATCCAATTCTATGTCCCATTACATGCAAGCCATGTGGAAAAACTGTGGTGTCACTTACAAGTTCTCTACAGCCTACCAGCCACAGACAAATGGACTGCTAGAGAGGTTTAATCATACTATGAAGAGCATGATAGGTGCTTTAGAAGAACCCCTTAAGAAAAAGTGGGACCTTCTACTGCCATGCCTTTTCTTTGCATATAGAGAAGTCCCTCAGGAGGGAGTTGGTTACAGTCCCTTTGAACTTCTCTATGGCCATACAGTCAGAGGTCCATTGGCCCTGATCAAGAGGGGTTGGAGAGTGCTCCTTCACCCAAGCCAGTCAGAGTGACTGACTATGTGGTAGGTTTCCGGAGGAGAATGTCACACATGATGGCAGAAGCAAGGGATAACTTAAAAGCAGGTCAGGCTCTGGTCAAACATTTGGCATGACCAGAAGGCCAGCATGGTTGAGTTTACTCAAGGCCAGCTTGTATTAGTTCTGGTGCCAACAAGGCAGAGGGCCCTGCAGGACAAATGGATAGGACCCTTCAAGGTTGTGGGCAAACTTGGAGAGGTGAACTATTTGGTGGACTTAGGCAGACCTAAGGAGGCTCCCAGAGTCTTTCACACCAACCATTTAAAGGCTTATGTCTTGAGACCAGAAGTGGGAGCTTTGCTGTTAGCTTCAGCTCAAGAGGAAGAGGAGAGTGAACCTCTACCTGACCTCCTCAGAAGCCAACCTTTATATGAACAAATAGAAGGAGTTAATCTCTCTTTTCAGCTGACTCCTGAACAACAGGAGGAGTGCACATTTCTGTTGAATCAGTTTGCCTCCCTGTTTTCACTAACACCAGGCATGGCCCCTTGGGGCCATCATGATATTCTCACTGGTGACTGTTTACCTGTGAAAAGCAGAGGTTCCAGAATGTCAGAACATGTGAGATCCCACATCAAAGGAGAGGTCAACATGATGCTTGATCTCAGGGTTATAGAGCCATCTACAAGCCCATGGTCTAGTCCAGTTGTTCTAGTACCAAAGGCAGGATCCAATGAGTTGAGATTTTGTGTGGACTATAGAGCTCTAAATGCAGTCACTAAGACTGATGCCCATCCTTTGCCAAGGACAGATGAAATGGTGGATAGACTTGGTTCAGCCAAGTACCTCAGTACATTTGATCTAGCCTCAGGCTATTGACAAATAGCACTGAAAGACCATGCCAAGGAGAAAACTGCATTTTCCACCCCAGCATGCCTCTATCAGTTTAAGGTTATACCTTTTGGACTAAAGAATGCACCTGCTACATTTTAAAGGATGGTTAATCACGTTCTGAATGGGATGGAGGGCTTCTGCATGGCATACTTGAATGACATTGCAGTGTTCAGCCCTACATGGAAAGAACATATTGATCACCTGGGATGTGTTTTGCAGGCTCTTGAGCAGGCCCATCTGACCATAAAGGCAAGCAAATGTCAAATTGGTCAGAGTAAAGTGGTCTACCTTGGTCATGAGGTAGGATGAGGTGAGATAAGGCCATTGGCCAGCAAAGTACAAGCTGTGAAAAACTGGCCCGCCCCTACTACTCAAACCCAAGTGAGAGCTTTCCTAGGTCTCACTGGGTACTACAGGAATTTTATGGACAACTATGGGTCCATAGCTTCTCCGTTGAATGTGATCTCTTCTCCAAAATTCCCTAAAAAGGTTAAATGGAATGAGGAGTGCAATCAAGCCTTTGAAAACCTGAAGAAAGCCCTCTGTCAAGCTCCAGTCCTAAGAGCTCCTGATTATCACCAACCCTTCATTGTGCAGACAGATGCTTCCAATATAGGCATAGACGCAGTCCTTAGTCAACTGGATGAGAAAGGTAGGGAGCACCCCATTTGCTTCATCAGTAGGAAACTGAAGGAACCAGAAACAAGGTGGGCAACCATAGAGAGTGAATGTTTTGCCATTGTGTGGTCTCTGAAGAGGTTTAGACCATACTTGTATGGATCTACCTTTGTGATTCAAACAGACCACCAACCCTTGAGATGGTTAATGCAAATGAAAGGGGAGAACCCAAAACTTCTAATATGGTCACTCTGCCTGCAAGGGTTTGATTTCACCATGGAGCACAGAGCAGGATGTCACCACCAAAATGCTGATGGTCTCTCTAGGATGTTTTTAACTGACTAGAGGTAGAGTTTCATCCAGGTGTGAATTAAATCCTCCTGTCCCTTAGTCTGGGGACGGGGAGGTGAGTGTTAGGGAGAATTCTCATAAATGGCTAATTTCCCTTACCTAATGAGTCCCTCAGCAGCTTTGCTGGATTTCTAGGATTTTTCTTTTCACCTGGTAAGAGTGTGAGCCTTTTTTCCCACTCTTACATGTGTTTTGCTGTGTGTGTTTTTACCATTTGTGTGATCTTGGGCTCTGGAGCCTCACCTACTCCATGAGCATCATTTTTTTTATGTGTGTTACACAGCACCTTCAGTGCAGTGGCACAGGGTTGTCTTTTAGACTTCCCACTGACTCCATTTTTCTGGGACTGTCTACTGTCTCCCAGAAACATGTAAAGTTGCCATTAACTTTATGTAGTCTCTTTAAATCACAGACCCAGTGCAAACAATCTTACATGGAGTATTGGAAAGGGTTAATTCATATCCCTTTGTGTCTGTTCTTCTTGGAGCACTGTTTCGCTCCCTTTACATGAAGACTTGTCTGGTGGCAGTGGTAATTACCGTACTTTTTCTACTGCGGTTATCTTATATAACCATGGTATTGTTTTAGGCTATTATATTAGCCTCAAACATAAACCCGCTTAACCAAATACATTTTATTTTGGCTCTGGCTGGGTTTATTCACCATTTCTTTTTGTTAAAGTCTTTCTCGTGTTTCTCTCTGCGGGCCAAACTGGTGTTGATTCCTTTGTTCGCTGTCTTTTCGCGGGCTTCTGCACAGAAGTCCTCCTTAAGGCACCTGAAAGTCTGGGTAGGCAGGATGTGAGGGAGGGGTCTTCGGACACCTGCCATGGTTTCCATTGGTAACCCAAGTCGCACTCCTGTTTGATTGGCTGAGGGGACTGTCCTTGCCAGGACAGCAACCCTGCTGTGTGATTGACAGCCAGGCTGTATGAATGGGGGATAACTGCATAAAAAGCAGGTCTCTGGGACTGGAAAGGCAGATTCGCCACTGGAATGAAAGAACCAATGAGGAGCTGATGGAAGAGGACCCCTACAATGACTGAACCGCCTGGTGAAGCCCTGCTGCAGGTCCGTATCTTCAGATTCTGACGACAGAGAAGATGCTCCAGGAATCTTCTTCCCTTGAGCTGGTGGGACCAAGCAGTTCACCCAAACTGCAAGCCAGGACCCCTCGTCTGGTCGGATTTGCTGTACAGAGCTACAGTGGGCCGGATAGCCAGGAAGGTCGGACCCTGCTTAGGTTTTAAGGAGCGCACCTTTTATTCGTGGCAACTATGTCTAGACCAGGTAGCCCTGAATTGTGAAAGCCAAAGACATTGGGCCTCATTACGGGTCCGGCGGCAGCCTGGGAAGTTAGGTGCGGGTAAATGGTAAGTGCCCATTCCCTTAGCGTCCTATAGGACTCTATGGGAGTGGGGACACAGAAGCACTGGCACCATTGCTAACGGTGCTGGTGCTTCCGTGAAGGGTTTGCCTACTGTGACTGCTGTGCCCGGCAGGGTCAGACCTGTCGGGCACAACAGCTACAGCAGGCAAACACGTAGCTTGCTGGTCCGGAAACAAGGGACCCGGTGAGCTTACCGGCACCCTTGTTTCCTGACCGGCAAACTCCTAATGAGGGCCATTGTGAAATAAGCCAAAAAGGAGCACTGTGAGTGAAATGGTAATTCACTCCAGAAGGAAGGTCCATTTGGCCTGGGTTTGTTTGAACTTTGAAAGATTGAAACCACAACAAGCTGCTACAGTGAAGTCTTGGGGAAGGAAACCGTGAGATTTGATGAACTACAAATATTGCCTTGAGAACGGAGCCTCAAGGCACCTTTTTCGTTTCAACTGTGTTGCATTGAAATTGGAGAAGGGAGCCCCAAGGATGTGTGGACCTATATTGCCTTGAACTTGGGAAAGGTAATCTTGAGACTTTTGTGAACTTTTTGGAACTTGGGGAAGGGAGGCTGAACAGCTGGAAGAAGCTCAGAACTTTGTGTTGATCACCATATTTTGTATTATTGACATCCCTACATATTGTTTAGGTTTAGTTGTGAGGGTAAGGATAGGGTTTGGACACAGACATACTTTCTGACTCAGACTTTCCCTAGTTTCATTCAGGTAGAGAAATCCCGCCTTGGCATAGGCCAAGTTAGACTTTCAACCATCCTAACATTTGATTTAATAAACCATCTTATTTTGAACTTTAAGTCCGGTGTCAGTGTCTTGCTTCATGATGCCTTCACAAATTGTGTCAGAAGTGGGATGCAGCTCAAACGATACAAGTTGGGGAACCCTTGAAAGTGAAAAATTCACTAGATCCTCCAATCCACTACCCATTAAAATGAACCCAAGTAACAACTGGGAGGAAGTGAAACAATCAGGCGAATTAGACAATCTGAATGTTTTCAGTCACCAGTCTTTTTCCCAAAGGTTGGAGGGTAAGTGGTCCAATGTCTGTTGTCTGTGTCTTGCTTCATGATGCCTTCACATGAGCCAGAAGGAGGACATTAGCCAGAAGGAGGACACAGACACTCTGATGACATTTTTCACAAAATGTTATTAAAGAAAAGTTATACGGCCAAACTTTTCCTATCACTATGGGTGGTCCCTGCCTATGTTACTAACTAAGGTGCTCATCAGTCATCTGTGAATGTCCAAAGGAATAAGTTCACTGTCCAAACTAACCTAACTGACCCTACCACTATGAAAACTAACTTAGATCAGGAGAATGACTCCCTTCTCCTGAGGATACTTCTAATACCAGTCTGTAGGATTTTAGATTAATATATAATCCCCACATAGTCTCTCGTTATATCTTGGATCAGTCTCTGTAACTCCTCAAATGGACTATTGACTTTTCACTCATTCTTGGGGATTCCTTTTATAAGATCTATTTTCCTGGCTGCTGGTTTCAGAGTATTCTTGTAAAACACTATTTCTTTGCTAGGCTTTCACTCCTGGATAATTATAGCTCAGCACGTTCTAGCCTACTTGCTTTTGTACTTGGTTCCCTTGAATAGTTCCACAGACACTCTGGCTCACAATGGTCTCTATCTTTGCTATTCTGTTCTTGTTGCACAGAATGTCAAGTTTCTTTTCCCTTTTCCCAGGGTATTGTAATCCACTGTTCTCTTCTCTCAATGTTTAGACTTGTATTACCCCTTTCTCTTGTATCATGACATTTTAAGTTAATCAGTCTCAGATTTAACTTGGCCTCATGATTTCTACTGAGACGAGTTGCTTGCATGGTATAATGATTCTCTGGTGGCCTACCATTATTCCCGTTCCCCCTGTTACCTTTGATTGTGAAGGGGAATGTCTTTGGGAGCCTTGTCCCTCAGGGACCCTTTTTTGTGTTCCAGACTGCTGTTGGCTTCTATTCGTTCAAGGACTTTATAGGCACCATACCATAGAAATCATTTTGTTTTCTGATGTGGGTAAGAGGACCAATACTGACTGTCTGACCGAAAACGACAGGTGTCTGTACCTCTATTATATACAGCCTGTTGTTGGTGCCGGGTCTGTCCCAGATGCCTCTTATCAATGTCTTGCACTACCTATATATGGGATTACATTTTTTTAGCAATATTGCTTCCTCCCTTTCCTCCCAGGTTTCCTTCAGCATGTCTAAGACGTCTCGGGATCCTCTTCTATACAGAAGCTCAAATGGAGAATATCCCACGGTGGCTTGGGGGGTTTTTCTGGCTGCAAAGAGAGCCCAGTGTATCATCACATCCCAGTTTTTCCTGTCGGTCTCCAGCAGCTTCCATAATATTCTTTTGAATGTTTGGTTGAAGCACTTTACGAGACTGTCGGTCTAGAGATGATACACTGACATCCTTAAGGTTTTGAAATTTAGTATCTCTGCAACCGCTTGCATCAGGTGGGACATAAAGGCAGTACGCTGATCCATAAAGATTTCTTTTGGGAACCCTCATCTGCAGAGGAATGGTAAGAGAGGTTATGAAATGAGTTGCTATTGAAAAGTCCGTTTTGTATTCACTGCTTGGGTGTCACGAGCAGTAGTCCGCTGGGTTTTTCTCTTTCCCTGGTCTGTGCACTATGTTGAATTGGTAGTCTTGGAGGCGTAGTGCCCACCTTGCTATTCTTGGCAGCATTTTGGCTTGGGGGTTGCCGTAGATGAAAGTCAGTGCCTGGTGATCCGTGATGACTGTGAAAGGCTTACCGTAGAGGAATAAATGAAAGTGTTTGCAGGCCCAAACTATGGCAAGACCTTCCTTTTCAGCTTGGGAGTATGCCTGTTCGGTCTTCGACGGGCTTTGGCTTGCGTATGACACTATGGGCCTCATTACACGGAAGGCGGTAATGGTTAACGGTCACCCTTAATGGTAGCGGTGACCGTTAACCATTACCGCCTTACTACGAGGTTCCTTAGCGGGTTGGTGCTTTAACGCTTGCTTTTTGCAGGCGTTAAAAACCAACCCGCTAAGGGACCTTGGTGCTAATTACGGCACCTCAAAATTGCAGTGCCGTAATTAGCACCTTCCCCCTTTCCATTATGCCCTATGGGGCAAAAATGGGAATGGGGAAGGGCAGTGGTGGAAGGGGGAATTACCGCCCCGCCAACCTTGGAATAGGGCAGTAATTCCCCTTTCCACCAAGGCGGTGCCGGTATTTTACCGGCATGGACCAAGGTGCTAATAGCACCTTGGTCCTCCGCCTTCCGTGTAATGAGGCCCTATGTGTTTGTAGTGTCCTTCTCTTTTGTCCAGTTGGGTTAGGATGGCTCCTAGGCCTACTGGACTTGCATCTATAATGAGTTCAGTGGTCTTTCTAGGGTTAAAGTAGGCCATGTTTTTGCTGTCTGCGATGCGGTCCTTGATGAGTAGGAATGCTACTTGGCACTCGGTGGACCAGGCGAATTCAGCGTTGAGTTTGGTGAGTGCTCTGAGGAGTTCACTGACGGAAGCGAAATCTCTGATGTAGTGTGTGCAATAGCTTGCTAGTCCTAGGAAGGATCTGAGGACTGAGGTAGAGTTTGGGGCCTCTGCATTTGTGAGCGCATTAACTTTCTCCGGGTCTGGTGTCATACCCTTTTGAGAGAAGATGTGTCCAAAGAAATAGAGATTCCTCTTTCAAAATTTGTATTTCTCTTTGTTTAGTGTGAGTTGAGCTTACTCCAAAGCCATGCATACTCTCATGAGCCTGTCATCGTGCTGTTCCTGTGTCTGTCCAAATACAAGGATGTCATCACTGTAATTTAGACAATTTGGCACGTGTTTGATTACGTTGTGGATCTCCGATTGAAACATTTCTGCAGCTGACAAGACTCCGAAGCTTAGTCATTTCTATCTATATAGTCCGAGGTGAGTGACAAAAGTTGTTATGTATCTGGACTTTTTGCTGAGTTCCAGTTGGTGATAACCTCTGTTAAGGTCCAGATTTCAGAAGACTGTAGCCCCGTTCAAGAGGTGCATCATGTCGGTGATGCGTGGGGCCTGGTGACGTTCCCTCATGATGGCTTCATTTGGTCTTCTCATGTCCAAACATATTCGAATGTCGGGTGAATCTCTCTTGGGCACAGGCACTATGGGGGAGACCCACAGCGGGGGACCTTCCGCTTGTTCTATAATGTCTGCTTCCAACAGTTTCATTAGTTCATTTTCGACCTGTTTTTGTATATTGATGGGGATTCCTCTGTAATGCTGTGCTACTGGCGGGATACTGGTGTCGATGTGCAACTCTATTTGTTGGTTTTTAGTTTTCCCAGACCTTTGAACAATGTGGGGAAGACTTGTTCGATGTTTGCTGTGGGGTCCAGATATTTGTGCACCATGAGTCGGTATAATATGTGAACTAGTCCCCTTTCGAGGGCTGCTTTATAGCTGTGGATGTATCTACAGTCTGTGGCTGCTTCCAGGACGTGCATGGGTGTGTCTTTTGCATGGTCTTTGTAGCGGCATGACGCTGTGAAGAGTGCTTTTCAGGCCAGGGGTGTCGTGGAGCCATACGGAAATATGAGCGCTCGGGCTGGCTGTAGACGGGGTGCATTTGGTATGCGGTTGTATATTTCCTCACTGATCACATTTACAGTGGCTCCCGTGTCGATTAGGAATTCTGCTGCTGTTTGGTTGACTTGAATCATCAGCATTGGGCTATGTTCCTTCACAGTGGTATTTCCTAGAGCGTACAAATACCCTTTTTTTCGTGGTTCCTCTTCGTGCCTCTCGTTTCTGCGGGTGCTGTCCTCCGACGAGGCGCTGGATGCACTGTCAGACTGTGATTGTTCCACGAGGTATCTGATATACCTGCGGGGTCTCCTCCTTTGTCTGGATGCTGGAGTCCTGTTGTCTCTCCATTCACTTCTGTCTGATCTTCTATCTGGTTGCTCGTCTCGGTGTCTGCGACGTGCGGGGTCGTGGGTTTGGAGTGCTGCTCGGAATTGGCTCGGTTGTCCTTGCTCCTGTTCTGGTGTTGGCCATCCATTTCTTCCCGCTCCTTTCATTTTGCTTCAAAAAATGAAGCAAACCGCTTTGTTGTGGTTCACTCCTCCACAGGTGGAGCATGTTTGGCCCATGGCAGGGCATTGCCCCTCATGCGGGTACTCGTGACTGCACCTGTAGCAGAATGGGTTGCTGTTGTTTCTTGAGGTACCTTCCAATTTGTTGAGAGTTTCATGTTTTCCGTGCGTGATCTTGATGTCATCTAGACCGTCTACTTGTGCCGACAGCGCAGCGTCCGACCATGCCAGACGTAGTATTTCTTCCAGGTTTCGTGGCTTCTGTAGTAGCCGTTACCTGAAATCTGTGCTTTCATACCCAACTATGATCTGTGATTGAAGAGCTTCTTCATTTGAGTATTTGTTGAAATCACAGTGTTTCATCTTTAGTCTAAGTCTCATCACAAAAGCATCCATGGTGTCACCTTTGTTTTGTTTCATGGTGTGGAAGATATGCCTTTCATAGTCCACGTTTGTGTGTGGTGTGAAATAGTCAGTGAGGGTAGTTTTCAGGTTAGTGTAGGTGTCTATGTCGCTCTCTGGGATCTCATCCAGTATGTCTCCCACATTTGAGCCCACTGCGTGGTTGAGTAAACTATGTTTCTGTTCATCAACAATGGGTCCAACGGCCTTGAGGCATACTTCAAAGTCCCTCAGCCACCTCTTCCACTATGATCCTAGGGTGCTGGTGTCGCTGAGGTCAAAGTCTGATGCTAGTTCTGACAGTAGGCTGTCAGACATTTTCTGTGGAGGTATTCTTGCAGGTGTTACTGGTACAGTTAGGGAATCTTCCCCTTATATGCCCCCTTGAGACATGCAGAGTAAATGTATTTTTCCGAGCTAGGGATCTTTCCTGTGTTATGTGGTTTCCTGGTTGGTTTTGTTTCAGTCCTGCCACCCCACGGTGTAATTGCTGCGACTTTCTCCCCTTTCCTGTGCAGAGGATGGAAGAGTTTGTGTCTGGCGGGCTCTGTGTAGCGCGTCTGGGCGTGCGTGTGACTTTGACAGTGTTGAGCCTGGGTGGGGCAGATAACTCTGTCCTTCTTTTTTGCTGTCCCAGCGGGGTGCATTCTGTGCTCCCACCTGCTGGTGTGGGTTGGCGCTACTGGTGGGCGAGGGCATTCCTGCCTTAATATTTGGCCTCTTGCTGCCTCCACTGCTGTCCACGGGCAGGAGGCGATTCCCCCAACCACCCGGACACGCAGAAACCTTGCTGTCCCAACGGGGAGCGTTCTGTGCTCCTACCCGCTGGGGTGGGCTGGTGCTGCCGCTGGGCGGGAACCTTTCCCTCCTTTTTACTAGGCCTTCTGCAGCCTCTGCTGCTGTCCACGGGTGGGAGGCGACTCCTCCGACCGCCCAGACACTCAGACGAACGGGAAGTGCACTCGCTCTCTTACCCGTGTCGCGGTGATGCGGGCTGGGCTGAGCGGGGAGGCAGCGCCTCCACCGCTCGGCATGTCGAGCCTGTTATGGGGCCCACAGACCTCCCCGTGGTCTTCCGCATGACTTACTGCTGTGCCAGTGACACTGTCACAAAACACAGCTGCTTCCGCAGGCACGGCGGGTGGTGCGCAGAATGTGAATCCACGCCTCGTTGCCAATGTTGAGTCCCTTGTGGACAGCCTCACGCTCCTGCAGGCACACAGCTCATGCATACCATGAAGAGCCGGACTCAGGAGCTGGGATGCAACACAACTTTATTCTTCGTGACATAAACTGGAACTGCCCGTTCCCCGCTCCTTTGGCTCCTGCCCTTGCCGCCTTCCCCACGTAATATGAGAATGTGCCGACACCACAGCAACCTTCTTGATATTGCCACTCTAAACTCTCACTCAGCTGTCAAACGCTTCTCTGACATCTGCCGCCTACTGCAGGAACTTGACCTTGATGTCCTCAGTCTCACTGAGGTCTATCTCTGTCACGAGCCTCCCCTATCAGATGGCTACAAGATCCTCTCCGTGCCCAGATCCAACCGGTCCGTAGGGGGTGTAGCCCTGATCTTTCCTGAGTGGATTCCTGCTTCTGTCATCCTATATAGGCCTACTCTTCTTTTGAATGCTTCGTCTGCAGGCTCTCCCTCTCTCCTGGCCATTCGCTTACTGTGGTTACCATCTATCGGACACCTGGTCAGGTCTCTGCCTTCCTCTCTGAGTGGGTGGACCTCTCCTCTTCCCTCCTGGTCTCAACCACTCAACTCCTTCTTGGAGACTTCAACATCCACCTGGATGTTTCCTGTCCTTCCACTGGACTCTTTCATGACCTCTGTGACGCTCTCTCATGCTCTATTCTCCCCTCTGGCCTAACTCACTCTGCAGGGCACACTCTGGATGTTCTGATCTCTTCAGACCTTCCCCTTTTGATACCTCTCACCACTCCTCTCTCCTGGAGTGATCACTTTCTCCTTTCCTCTCATCTCACCCTATCTGCCACACAGGCCAAGGCAACTCCAGCACTGCCACCTACCTTCTCAGTTATCCGACCGATGAATTGTTTGTCATTTGAGGCTTACGCCGCCACTTTCGCCCCCTTGGCTGACTAACACCCTGACACAGCCCTTTCTATTCTCCACTCTGCTATATCTGATACTCTTGATGTTCAAAATCTTTGCTATTCTTTTCTTCTTGCACAGAATGTGAATTTATTCCCCCTTTTCCCATGGTATTGTTATCCACTGTTCTCTTATCTCAATATTCAAATTGTATTTTTCCTTTCTCTTGTATCATGACATTTTAAGTCTCAGATTTAACTTGGCCTCATGATTTCTACTGAGACGAGTTACTTCCATGGTTGCATGGTATAATAATTCTCTCCGGGCCTCCCGTTATTCCTGTGCTTAACGTTAACTTTGATTGTGAAGGAGAACTTCTCCTGGAGCCTTGTACCTCGGGGACCCTTTCTCAGGTCCCGTACTGCCACCGGCCTGCTTTCATCAGTGTTCTCTTTGTTCATGTCTTCTCTTCTCCTAGATTGATCAGACACCGGGCTGCTGTTTGCCTGCAGTGATTTTGGTGATAATTTGTGGTCTGGCTGTTCACCACAGATCCTTTGTGGTTTTGCCACCGCTTTCCTCTGGCTCCTGCTCTTTTGGTTTCTCATGTTGGGGATTTGCAATAGCTTTGGCATCCCACTCTTCGGTATTATGCAAGTTTGAAATTTGCGGGCTTCGAGGTTTGTGCTTACTCTACCTACTCCAGGTGTTACATGGCTCAGGGCCTTCCCTTGCCTGTGTATGTATTCCTCTCTCTTTTTCTGACTCGTCGTGGACATACTATTTAACGTACTCATCCCAGTGGATTGAATATCTCGATTTAAAGGGGCGTGTTCTTTTTCTGCATGATAATGATGTCTATTAAGTGTTTCTACATCCCAGTCTGGATGTTTAATGTTTTCTGGTATTGTAGAGCCTCCCATGTAGGCCACAGTGTTCACACCTTTAGGGAGTTCCTCACAAGAATGGGAGTCCTTGTCCCCTAATGGGGAGTCTCTCCTGGTGAGGTCCCACTTGCCTCAATGTGTAGGGAGGATGTCGCTGGAGCCTAACAGGGAGTGGGGGGGGCGAATTCCCTTGATTCTTCACAATATGCAGCACTCTACATCCATATGTTCAGTGAGTAGTGCATTTTGCGGTTCCTGTATATTCGCTGCATTGCTCAAGGTTTATGATTCAGATACACGTGCATACAAATGCCCACACATCATTGAGGAAGACAGCAATGTGGTAAAATGCTGCACTCACCATCACCAAATCAACTGCAGGGAAAGCGATTATATCTTGACATGTGATTCTGCAGTTATTTCTATACAACATGCACGTTTCTCACAGGAATGCAGGCTGATCTGGCAGTGTTCAATGCTATTGTGCCCCAAAAGAAGCCTGTAGCAAAAAAGAGCAGAAAAGGGAGAAATGTCATGATGGGAGGGACCCCGGGCCAATAGCTTTGTCATTCTAGGCCTGCTAACAGAAGGTCCAACAAGTGTATTATGCACTCTCCATTTACCGTATGGGCTACCAACACCTTCTTCTCAGATATGTTGAATGTGTTCACCCTCAGCCTATAAACCCTCTCTTTTTTCTTTCTTCTAGCTGTTGCAGGTGCTAGTTGGCCAGTTACAGCCCTCTGCCGTACTGCAGTTACAAATATGAATGCAGCGCATATGTATGCCATTGTTTCCTTCGTCCTTGAGGGCACATCATGCAGCAGGATACAATTTATGAGTTTTTCCAGCAGCCGCTACCACTTCAGAACATGTATTTGAATCAATGTTGAGACCCCGGTGCAGTGGGTTGTAGGTCTGGGGGTTCCTGTTGGCTTCATCCCAATTATTCTAATTTGGATTGCCATCAAGTATTCTTTGGCTCTTTGCACGATTCCACCTCCTAATTTTTGGATCAAATTCTAAGAGAAACCACCTACCTGCAATTGTGTAATCTGGCCCCCCTCTTCCCAGCCTCGCTCCATCTCCTGTAGTCCCTGGAACTTGTTACAAATCTGGACACAGCCTCTTTATGGGCACTGAACTTTGCTTTAAACTTTTTAGGAAGATTATACGACAATATCAACGAGGACCTAAAAGATAAAAAGGTCTTTTGAATTCAATAAATTCCAAAATATTTTTTCTAGATGATCTCCTGCTGTCTGGCAAATAACATTTTAGAAGAAAAGTGTTAATGACAAGTCATGTTGCCATAATTGGTTCGGATTGCTCAGAGGAGGCTGAATATCAGTTGCCAAAACACCTAGGTGCTAATTTTCTAGAACTGGGTAATTTGGCGGCGGGTAACTGTTCTGTTTACACTGTAATGTAAACGGCTCCCTCCCTGCCGCAAAATTTTTGTCGCTTGCACTGCAGGGTGTAAATGCAAAGGCCAACAGGTGGTGTAAAAGCGTGTAGGCCGCTTTTTGTCCTTTACATTTGCACTCTGCAGTGCAAAGTTCCAATATGCCAGTCAGTGTTTACTTTTCATTGTAGGCACTGCTTGCCATGCTTGATTGGCAAACGGTGCTCCAAATTGAAATGTAACCCTCCCTGACATGTCGGTGAGGGTTTCATTTCAATTGGGATAACCGCAAGCGGTGCTCCCAATGAAATGTAAACTCTGCCTGACATGACTGCCTGCTAGGTAGCGTTCACTCACTTTGCACTGGGGAATGCAAATGTGAAAGACAAAAGGCAGCTGACAAAAGGCAGCTTACATGCTTGTAGACCACCTTTTTCGCTTTACATTTGGACCCCACCTTTCATTCACGTTATGCCCCCAACGAACATGAGCTGCATATGGTTTCTGAAGCAGTAATGAACAATTCTATCATAATTAACGTAGATCTGGTAACAGAGGAAGGGGGTGAGATCCTCGAGATGTAACAGGAGCAACGTAATCATCCACACGCAAAAAATCATAAAAATAAAAAATATGTAATCTCGCTTAAGAACAGCGATTCAAGACACTTTCTACGGAGCATTCATTTTAACAACACAGCAGACACAGTGAAGCCTTGCGCCTTAGTGCTTCTAAAACTGATCCTCAAGATGTAAAGAGTAAAAAGGACAAAAAGAGTTCATAAAAAGGTGAAGAACAAAAAGGAACATCTTATGAAATCTAACTTGAGTGCCCCTGATGGTGATATTCTACCGTACCTTTTTTAACTTACCGTGAATATGCAAGAAGTGGATTTAGAAACAATAGATGTTATGGATATGAATTCCATACAATTGCATGCAGAGAATAAAGGGTTTATTGATCCCCACAGCTTTGTGTTTAATGACACTAGCCCTTCCACATGAACTCAATCAAAGAGTCAGTCCTCCAAACTGATTGTGTCAAGAGTTTCACACCACTCTAGGATTTGGGAACTAAAATCTAATGTTGTATCTAATGTATTGCAACAACAGCAAAGGTCCTTGAATGGTTGTTGTTTATGGATAGACTGTATGCTGCATTCACCAGAGTCAGTGGTTCTAGATCTTAGTAATATTCTTGCATTACTACATGCTATTCTGCCTCTTTTCCTTTGCAGATGGGGAGCAGGTGCAAGTGGATCTAGGTCACCTGACCTAAGCCCGCCCACCTGGTGCCTTCCAGGTTGCCACTCTTTTTCCTCACTTAGCAAGCCCCGCCCAGCTGGTGCCTTCCTGGTTGCCGCTCTTTTTCCCTACTTAAGGAGCCCTCCAGCCTTTTCTCCTTTGCAGATGGGGAGCAGGTGCAAGTGGATCTAGGTGACCAGGCCTAAACCCCACCCACTTTGTTAGCCCTGCCTCTTCCTTCCTGCTCTTACCTCTTAGATCAAGGGTGTCTCTCGCCGGTCGTCCGAAGCGAAGGGCTGGCGAGGAAAAGGCCAATTCCTGTTTGGACCTGTTCAGACTAGGAGGACCCAGGGCCCGAACCCCTGCTCAGACAGCAGGTAAGCATGCACAAACATGTGTTTACTTCATCTGTCCCCACATCCCATCCCCACCCTTCTGGTCCCCCGTGATGTTCCCTTGTGGCCCCGCCCCTTCTCGCACACTTCTTGCTTGTTTTTCTTGATTCTTCTACACTGCTCCATCTCCCGCCTCCAGCCCATTTCTGCAGGAGTCTGTCCTGATACATTTTGGTTTCACCATCACCGTCTTGTGGCCAATAATGGATTTGACTTTTATGGACTTCAATGATTGACGGTGCGTCACCCTTTCTCAATTCTCATGCTGGACTTCCTTTGCATCCTGTACTCATGGTGGCCCTGAATCATGCTGTTCCCATCTTCATCTTGTATCCTGGCTTGCAACATCGTGTGTTACTATTGACTTCTGCAATTGTATTTGCTCTCCCCTCTTGCTTCTCCACTCTTTTTGACTGCTTACACTCTGTTCTCGCCTCTTCTCCCTTTCTCTCTTTTCCTATCTCCTCCCCTTACTTTCTTCTATGCACTTACTCTATCAGAATTGTCCCTGGACCTAGCATGATAGCAACCTCATCTGTCTCCTCCCTCATCCCCTTACTTGTTTCCCCCCAACCCCACCCCTTCCAGCACTATCTGAAATGTCGTCAAGCCTAGTACGATAGTCGCTTGTTTTGTTCCTCCCCTCCCTTTCTACACCCCTCTCCCTCACCTTTGGTTCTTCTCTGGCTCTACCAGAAATGTCGCCAGGCCTAGTACGGTATTCGCCTGTCTGTTTCAATTTCCTTACCACTCTTCCCCTCCCTTCCTTATCTATGGCTTAGCTCTTTCACTATCTGAAATGTCATCAAGCTGAGTACGATAGTTAATTTCACATCCTTACTGTTTATGGCCTGTAAGAATGTCATTGTATTTTCCCTTGTTTCCTCCCTTGCCTTGAAGTGATTTGAAACACATTGTGTATGGGCGCTAAATAAATAAACTATCATATCATATCAGAAATATGGACATACGCAATCGCAACAGTGACATTGATTTAGTCTACTTCGTGGATGATGCAAGGACTGATTTATTTTTAATTTACGTAGCATCCAGACTAGTCTCTGATAAGCTGTGGGATGAAGCAGATATATTCAGTGCTATGGGATATGATCTTTTCCCTTCCTCTAGCGGCCTTCTGAGGGAATCATACAGGATAGTATGTTGCAGAATTAAATCGCTACAGGAAATGGGCCACTATGGGCAGCACTTTTCTGGGAGAGAATCCCAGTTGCAATCACAAAATGTAGACCGGTCATGGTTATCCTTGGATTTTTCTCACCATTATAGTCGAAAGGTCCACCTGAGAAAGAAAATCACTAATGTGTCCATAATAAGATTAGAATCCTGGAATACTTGTGTTACAGCCACTTATTTAGAGACAATGCGGGCTCCTTGAATGTTTGTGATTTTTATATTCTTTTTCAGAAAGTATGGTTCAGAGAGAACTCATCCATTCTTCAATGATTTTTAATATAGATTTGCAACTAGCTCTAAAAGTTCTGAACAGAAGCCATACAGGGGTCTTATAACTAAAATAAGAAAATGGCATTGGGGCATATGGTAGCTGTTATTATAATGGATTACCAAGCCTTTTGGCTTTTGTGCTGTCTAGGCATTGTGAGAAAGTCTTTCAACCTAAAGACTTGTTGATTATTAATGTATTAGTACCCGGCAAGGGGAGTGTGGTGGCCTCCCAGCCAATGGGGAGGCTCAAAATGGGGGCGTTACCAGATGACAATCCCGCCGCCCTGAGCCTTCTCAGGGCTAGAGGCCGCCATATACCCTCTCTGAGGAATGAGGTAAGTCCCAACATTTCCCTTCCCTCCCTCCCACAAATAATTACCTGCATTTCACTGGATTGAATGCGCTGCAGTGTGCCTGCTCCTGATCTGCGCAGGCCACCATAGAAAGGACAAAGGGACTTCTCTCCTTTGCATGGTGGCCATTTATTTCTTTCCTTTTTTTGAATGGCCTCCATGGAAACGGAGAGGGGACTAGGTGTAGTCCCTTCTCCCTTTTCATTGCAGCCATTTTGTTTGTTTACTTTTTTTATTGTTTTCAATGGCCGCCATGGAAAGGGAAAACAGAAACAGACTTTGTGTGGAATGGTAATGTCCCCCTGCTCAGGGCTTATTGCTTAATTGGAATTCAGCCTCGTTGATCAATGGGGTGCTTCTCATTAACCTACAATAGCACAGCGAGTAGAGTGCTCGCTTTGACATCTGTGCAAAGCCTCCTGATGCAGGTTTGAATCCCGGCAGGGCCAAAATCAGCCTTTCATCCTGCGGAGGTCAATAAATGAGCACCACACACTGTGGGTAATAATAAGCAGTGCTCAGATACTTGGAAGTTCGTAGCGCTATATAAATGCTAAATTATATTGTTGTTATTACATATTAATTTATCTGAGTGGTATGAAGGCCATAATTCTGACTGTTGTTATAGTGGATTACATCAATTGTGTATATAGCAATAGGGAAATCATGTGCATGAATTTCCCTAATTTTCTAGATCAGCACGTCACCTCACTCTTGCGGCTCTAATGGTTAAATGTAATGGGAACTTGGGGTGTTACAAAATGGTAACGTTCTGGGAGCTGTTCCGGCCAGACCTACTTTGCACAGGGGAAATACCTCCTCAACAAATGATTACGAATTTACATCACAATCTCTTTTTCACAGATGCTTTGCATTTGGTACATTGCCTAATGTAGAGAGTGAACTTTATCTGCAACCTGTAAATTTGAAAGAATACTGGGGCCGGCATCGATTTTAGTGAATAATACAAAAAAGAAATGTTATTTGGTAACCAAGCCTTTTAAATTAGTTTTACTCTGTCAATGTTTTTTACTTCTGAGTCCAGCACACAGAGAAACACACTATTTCCCCTGCTGATTTTTTTCAAAAAAACATTGCACTTTTTAACGCCGACTACAATTACAGGAAATAATAATAATAATTTGCATGTGGGTGTCCCTCATATTCATGTGTTTGATGAAGAGGTTCAGAGGAAAAAGCACGAATTAGGGCAGAAGGCATAAAAACAAAGATATACAAATTGGTTGAAGGGATATAAACCTTTTATCTGGCAAAAGGAGAGTGAATTAATGCTTTCCCTCATTATGAAAAAACAAACATCTCATTTTTGGAGCATTTTTAATGGTGGCAACACATCGCACTTATATCTTCAGATGAATATGATATCAGGAGTTCAATGGAGAAATCACTATGAGAAGCTTGATGCTAGTGATCCAAATGATAAAGTTCTAATAACAGAGCCAATGTCAACAAATGGAATTTAGAATCCAGTTTAGAAGCTATTAGGGTCCTAATTCATAAGGCCAAGGGCTCATGTAGAGCAGGACGAGTTTGTCTCGCAAACACAACCATGAAAGGCAACCACTTGATGTGGGAAAATCATCTGGCTATGTTATTTAGAAGGATTTTAACCCTAAATGAAACACTCCCATCTTAGAAAACATCTTAACCGGTGCATAACTTTAAGAAGTGTGACAGAACACAATTACTGTCCCATTACACTCCTCAATGTAAGTAGTAAGCTTTTCACATCTATTATTTTAAGTCACTTGGAGAGGTGGGCTGGAGCATTTGAGAGGTTTGGTAGGCACCAGTTGGGATTGTGAGGAACCAGGAATGGGACACAGACACAGTGAACTCATAGCTTTGGCTAGAGAATTTTATTAGAAATAAAAGGGGGTTGGAAAATGCCTGGCTGCCCCTATCCTAGGTGGTGTTTCCCTACCTCAACCAAAAACTAAGGGTCAGTCCCGTGCCAAGATGTCCAAAGCAAAAATGTCCTGTGTCCAAAATCCTATCCTAGCCCTCAAGCTCTACAAGAAACTTTAATGGGCTTGAAAGTACACAAATGTTCAAGAGCAAACAAAAACTCCAACACAAAAGTTCAAAGTTCCAGGAGGTGGCTCCCTTCCCCAGGTTTCTCTTCACCAGCAAATTGAAACAATTACACAACAAAAATTTTTAGTCCACAAGGATTACTCCCTACTCTTGCTGTTGCAGTTCACTCCCAGGAAGTTTGTCTCCCTTTCCCCAGGTCTCTTTAAAACACTTAGAAACTCCTGGGAGTATGTATGAGTCTTCCTTGGCAGGCGTGGAGGGGTTCTCTGGTCAACAAAGCAATTTAGACTTGGCTCTTCCTGGTGTACCCCCTTGCCAGGACTTTCTCATGTGGCTTCTTTACACACTTGCAAATTTGGCTTTGCCTGGTATGCTCTCCTGTGATGGTTTTTCTCCTGTGATTCAATGTACACATTTGCAAACTTGACTTTGCCTGGTATGCTCTCTTGTGAGGGCTTTCCTCATGTGATTCACTTTACACACTTACAAACTTGACTTTTCCTTGCAGTCACCTTGTTGGATATTTCTCGTATTCACTTTGTTATCATTCCAAATACAGCGTGTCTCAAATTCCCTTTCATTCACTTTGCTTGCATTCATCTGTCCTTGATAATGTTTCTGGAGCGCACCACTTGCGTTACTTGGGACTCACCAGCTTTTCTTGGCATTCTCCAGCTCTCCCGCGGTAAATGGGTTGCAGCGTTGCAGGGTCTTGCTTTCCTTTAACAGGCTTGTTGGCTTTGCTCAGCTGCTCCCATGTCCCTCACGGCTCCTGCTTGCTGTGGAGCCCTTCTCCATGGTCGGGCAGCTTTAGTACTGCTGCTCCGCTACTGCGGCTTTCAGGTAGACTTCCCTCTTCTTCCTGTCATGGCTCTGACATGGCAAACCAGCATCTGCAGTTTTCCTTCCTTCACCGTCCCGCTGAGACAGCTGGCCCCGTGGTCTGCTTTGTGGCTCGGTTGTCCCTCGGTCCGAACATAGAGGATGAAGCTTTCTCAGGCAGCATCTCTCCTCTCCATACTGGTTGGGATTGTTAAATGTCCCGGCACCCATAACAGGTTTGCAAACACTAGAGCATGTGATGTGCTTCTCTGACTCATTGATCTTCATAACTCAGTTCAGTCTCCTCGTCCCAGTATTTCTATGCATATGGAATTTATAGGTAGTTCTTAGTAGCTTACTCATGGAGTACTCAAAAATGTCATTATTAGATTTGGGGGAGGTTTGAAAAGTGATCTTAATTACTCTGTTTGGTTTCCTCATCCCAATACTTCTACGGACATGGGATTGGTAGGCAGTTCTTGGTAGCTTATTCATGGAGTATTGAAAATCCTTCTTTTCGGGTGCAAAGGTCTTGAGGCTGGCGTGCCGGATGGAGAGGCACCAGGGACATTATTTCACCGAAATGCCAGGGGTAGCGGAAGTGACATCACATGACCTTTGACCCCTCCTCCCCAATGACATCACAGGAAGTGATGTCATTTGAACCCATCCCGAAGTGATATCGCGGGAAGCGATGGAGCACAACCTTTCACCGGTTGACAAAATAGGAAGTGAAATCACATAGCATTGTACACTACAAAAAATATAGTTACAATATCACTATAATGTGATGTACATTTCATACAAGAATGGATCACATTGTGTATCATTAAGATCAGTGTGTGTAGGCCCATATTACGAAATTACTGTGAATGCAAGCAGACGTCCATGACCAAATGATAATAGTTTAGTTTAGTTTAGTTTATTCATTTGTAATGTGCACCAAACCCGAGGGTATGAGGGCGCAGGAGCAACAAGGTAATTCACGACTTAGTTACATGTTACAGTGCATTACAGTAATTACAGTAGTTACAATCAGATCAAGGATAGATACAGCAGTCACGATACAGACAAAGGTTTGCAGATTTACAAGTATACATATTTACAAAGTGGATGATGGCGGTAGGTAGGCAACATGCCTACAAGGATGGGATTAGCGGTCATTGTTCTTTATCCAGTGTTTGTAGTTGCGTCTGAATTGTGAATAGGTTTGGGGTGTCCTTAGCGGGGGTGGGAGTGAGTTCCAATGCTGGGCTGCTTTCACTTGTAAGCTGTTGCCCCCCATTTTGGCGCGTTTGAATCTGGGAACAGTGAGTAGGTTGGCGTTGGAGGTTCTGGTAAGTCTGTTGGATGAGTGTTTACTTATTCTGTCGACTAAATATCGGGGGGCAGCGTTGTTGAGGCACTTGTGTGTTAGTGAGGCCACTTTGAGCAGGATTTTGTCTGTAGTGTTGAGCCAGTTTTGGGCTCTCCTAGTGTTGGAGATGTGTTCTTTCTTGGGGATACTAAGCGCTGCTCTGAGAGCGTTGTTTTGTAGCGTCTGTATTTTGTTGGTAATCTGTTTGCTAGCTCCTACGAAGAGGGCATTATAGTAGTCCAGTTTTGATAATATAAGGGCTCTGGCTAATGTAATGCAGCTCTGGGTGGATAAGAAAGGTTTGGCTGCTCTTATAAGCTTACATGTGTAGGCCGTGGAGGATGCCATGCAGCTAACCTGTTTATGGAAGGAGAGGGCGGAGTCAATGTAAATTCCTAAGGTTTTCACTTCCTTAGCTACAGTAATCAGGTTCCCGTCTATTATGAAGCTAGTGTATTTGTGGTCCAGTTTGGTTAGATTTGCAGTGGATCCAAGTATGATTAGTTCCGTCTTGTCATCATTCAGGCATAGACTATGAGATGCCATCCATGCCTGGATGATGAGGTACACCTTGTTCACCAAGGCCAAATCGAGGTTGTAATCTCCAGTCAACGGGATGAGGATCTGAGTATCATCGGCATAATTAGTGTAGGTGATACTCAGACCATCTAGATCATCAAACAGGGGCTTTGTGAACACGTTGTACAGTGTAGGTGAGACGCATGAGCCTTGAGGGACTCCACATTTAATGGCTTCTTGGGAAAAGTAGGCAGCAGAGTCTAGGTGATTGCATAAGATTTTGTGATCGACTAGATCAAATGCTGCAGAGAGGTCTAGGAGGAGCAGTAGGGCAGTTTTCCTGTTGTCTCTCAGGGTGTCAATTTGTGCCTTCAAGTCGATAAGGGCTGTTTCTGTCCCGTGTTGGGGTCTGAAGCCTGATTGCCGAATACCGCGGAGATGGTTAGTTTCAAGGAATTCTTGGATTTGTTGGTATGCTGTCTTGTCTAGGATCTTGAGCAGGAAAGGGACAGTGGTATTGGGTCTGTAGTTCGTGGGGATGGAGGGGTCAAGAGATGGCTTTTTGAGAAGGGGGAGGACCCAGGACTCTTTAAGGTTGCTGGGGACGGTGCCTGAGGAGAAGGAGGCGTTGATTAGTCTTGTGATGAATGGTGAGAGGTCTCTTGCACGTCTTTGATGATTTGTGGGGGGCAAAGGTCGCCCTGGCAGTTGGATGGTTTTAGGCTGAGAATGATTTTTTCCACTTCTAGAGTGGAGACTTTGGAGAAGTTAAAGCGAGATGGGTTGGACAATGGGT
The DNA here is from genome assembly GCF_040938575.1 of Ambystoma mexicanum. NCBI lineage: Eukaryota > Metazoa > Chordata > Amphibia > Caudata > Ambystomatidae > Ambystoma > Ambystoma mexicanum. Next base: position 21,663,922 of record NC_090937.1, on the reverse strand, counting down.
GTTGCGGCATGCGGTGCGAGGTCGTGTTAGTGGGGTTGGTTAGTTTAGTTAGGGACTCTTTCTTGTTTTTAATTTTAGTTTGAAGGCTTGTGACTTTGTTGTTTAGGGCATTTTGGACACTAGTGCACCATTGTTTGTCCTTCCCGCAGGTCTCAGGAGTTAACACTGGTGTTTCCAGTTCTTTAATTATTGTGAATAGCTCTTTGGTGCTGGAGTTAGAGTGTGCAATTCTCTGGCTGTAGGACTCTCGTTTGGCATCTATGATTTCCTTTTTGTAGTTGGATCTTATTTTATTGAGCAAGGTTTTGTTGTGGTCTATGGGAGATTGTCTCCAGGCTTGTTCCATTTTGCGTTTTTCTAGCCTAAGAGTTTTAAGGTGAGTAGAGAACCAATGGTTGAGGTGCTTTTTTGGTTTGCATTTTCTTAGTTTTAATGGTGCTATGGAGTCTAAGGCTGTACGCATGATTTTGTTATAGCCTTCAACGAGGTCGTGTGGGTTGGAAGTGGCAGGGAGTTGGTTGAGTGTGGGGAGGATAAGAGGGATCAGTTTTTCCACTGTGATCTTTTTCTTGCTCCTCGTGGGGATGGCAGAGGCTATCCCGTTGTTGGTGATGGGGCTCGAGGCTTTGAGGATGAAGGAGAGGCGATGGTGGTCTGACCAAGGTTGGGGGAAGTTATCAGTGATGGAGGTTACACAGTTGAAGTCTGCCATCCAATCAAGGGTTCTCCCTTTGTTATGGGTGGGGCCAGATACTTTTTGGGTAAAGCCTAGTTCAGAGAGAGTATTGTTGATGAGGGTAGCGTGGTGATCTTTGGGGTCTTTAAAGCCTAAATTGAAATCCCCTGGGAGAAGGCTCTGGGAGGAGTTTTTTAGATTGTTGGCGAGGATGGTGCTAAGGTCTTCCTCGAAGGTTCCTAAAGGTCCGGGCGGTCTGTAAAGTAAGTGGACGTATATCGTTTGGGAGTTAGTGGTAGGCAGCTTGGCTGTGAGTGATTCGCATGATGAGAGCTGGGTCGAGGAGTCAAGTCTGATGTTAAGGTGGGTTTTGGCGATTATGGCCAGGCCACCGCCTCTGGATTCTGTTCTATCCGCTCAGAGGATGGTGTAGTCGTCTGGGATGGCTAAGGAGAGGGCTGGTCCAGCGGCTGCGTGGAGCCAGGACTCAGTTATAGCTAGGAAATCTAGATCTGCTGCTAGAATGAGGTCAGCTATATCTGTTGCATGGGCTATTATGGAGCGTGCATTAATGAGGGTGCCTTGAATAGGCGTGGCAGTGTTCTTGGTGTTTGATGGCTGTGTTGTGAGTTTTGTGTTTGGGCGTAATATTGGAGGAGTGTACTTGGTCTTTCCAACGTAAGGTTGTCCCAGGTGCTAGTGGTGGTGGAACCGTTAGTACGTTTGGGCTGGATCGAGTCCCTGGCTCACGGCTCATACAGTTTGGGTGGTCTGGACCGTAGTCTGATATTTCTTTCGGAGAAGCTGCATGGTATGGAAGATTGGGGCAGCATGGTTGTGGCGTGGGGTTCTATGGGTGGTAGGATGGTGTCGATGGTGGCAAGGCTCACGGTGGAGCTATGCGGGTATGAAAGATTAATAAGGTGGAGAATAGTTCTCAGCAGTATTGAATAGATACCTGGTAGGAACATTATATAGGTGGTGTGTGGCAAGGTTCAGGATGTAAAGTAGGCTGACACAGAAGTTGGGTTCAAGATGCCGGCGAGCTGACACAGTGTCTAGGTTCACAAGTGCAAAGTATACTGACAATGGCCCTCATTACGACCCTGGCGGAGTGGGTTACCGCCAGCGGTAATCGTGGCGGACCCGTCCGCCCTACTACGAGTTCCCGTAGCGCCATGGAGCCTTTCTCCGCCTGGTTTTACCGGGCGGAGAAATCCATGGCGCTAAGGGACCTCGTTGTTAATTACGCCACCGTACTTTACGGTGGCGTAATTAACGCCTTCCCCACTCCCATTATACCCTATGGGGCAAGAATGGGAATGGGGAAGGGCAAAATGGGGATTGGGGATTTACCGCTCCGCCAAGGTCGGCATGGGGTGGAAAATCCGCCAACCCCCATGGCGCTATCGGCAGCTTTCCGCCGTGCTCCGCGGTGCATTTAGCACCGCGAATTCCGCCAGGGTCGTAATGAGGGCCAATGCCTAGGTTCAAAATGTGAAGTATACTGACACAAAGGCTAGGTTCAAAATGCTAAGTATGCTGGTACAAAGGCTAGGTTCAGAATGCAGAGTATGTTGACACAATGCCTAGGTTTGAAATGCAAGATGTGCTGGCAGAAAGGCTAGGTTCAAAATGCAAAGTATGCTGGCACAAGGCTAGGTTAAAAATGCAAAGAATGCTGGCACAGAGGCTAGGTTCAAAATGCAAAAAAGGCTGGTTCAGGGTGCAGGTGAGCTGACAAAGTGTCCGCCGTCAGTTTTTAAAATAAGCTGGCACAATGGCTGGATGCGCTACAGGTAAACTGGTGCAGTGTTTGGGATCATTTCTGTGGTGTGCCCCATGCAAGTGGGAGGGGTACTATGGCTGCTAGGGTACAGGAGGAAGGATCTGGTCGGGGGGCCGTGGCTTGTCTTGTGTGCGTAGGTACACACAGATGTGTACGGTAGTTCCACGGACACTGAAGTTTGCTAAGCTTCTACTAGGGGCATGTACATGGTACAGGGTTCAGAAGGAACGGCCAATTAAGCAGTAATGCAAGTGGAGCGCTTAAGCGTTGATAGGGAGGCAGGGCATGGTTAGCTGTACATCTGGTGCGTAAGCTATGATGAGCACAATAGCATTACCAGGAGTGAAGTGACATTAGGCGCTCGATTGCGTACAAAATAGCATAAAATACATTTGTGGTCCAGAGCGTTAGTCACGCACAGCGGGTATCGTATTGTCTTACATGCCGGCATGGGGTTGAAGTGGAAGTAGGTTCTTTGGCAGGGTGGTGCGGTCGCAGCCACGTGTTTGGGTCGGGTGCTGCCTCGCAGTGGAGCGAGCGAGACTATGCTGTCATTTGGAGGGAGGGAGCGGGCCTCGCTCAGCAGGCACATTTAGTAGGCATGAAATATGGAGTAGTTGCAGTAATGGCTAGTGTCTCACTTGGCTAACGCTGACGCTGGAGCAGGCAAGCCCGGCCAATGCTCGGTCAGGCTCAGTCAGGATGCAGCCTTTGTCGGTCGCCTTTGTCTGGCCGGCTTCGCCTGCCGGTGCACGCCGATAGGCTATGGGGAAGCGGCCAGCCAATCACGAGGCAAGGCGGGCTTCTGGCCTTGGGACCAAGTAGAAATCAAGCAGCCAAAGCGGCGGTGGCCATCTTAAAGTGGCAAAAACCTTGTGTTTTTGCAAATACAAATTTAGATTGCATTTGTTTCATTTTTCTGTTCGGCAGTGCAAAGGGCCAGAATGCTTGCAGAGGCAACGCTTGGATAACGCCTCATTTAAATGGAAAGATATGGGATTTTGGACAGCGGTGATGAGCAGTGCCTAATAATAAAGGTGTAGCCTTCAGGGTTACCTTGCACCAGGCAGTGCTTGTGGATGCATTGGGCTGCTCCTGCAGCTCGGGGGAGAGGGAGCTCCTGCTCGAACCTCAGCCAGCCTGGAAGCAGCTCAGGCTCAGTCAGGATGCAGCCTTTGTAGGTCGCCTTCGTTGGGCCGGCTTCGCCTGCCGGTCCATGCCGATAGGCTACGGGGAAGCGGCCAGCCAATAACGAGCAAGTCGGGCTTCTGGCCTTGGGACCAAGTAGAAATCAAGCAGCCAAAGCAGCGGTGGCCATCTTAAAGTGGCAAAAACCTCGTGTTTTTGCAAATACAAATTTAGATTGCATTAGTTTTGTTTTTCTGTTCGGCAGTGCAGAGGGCCAGAATGCTTGCAGAGGCAACGCTTGGATAACGCCTCATTTAAATGGAAAAATATGGGATTTTGGACAGCGGTGATGAGAAGTGCCTAATAATGAAGGTGTAGCCTCCAGGCTTACCTTGCACCAGGCAGTGCTTGTGGATGCATTGGGCTGCTCCTGCAGCTTGGGGGAGAGGGAGCTCCTGCTCGAACCTCAGCCAGCCTGTAAGCACATAATGATGTGTTATTATATAGCACTTACGCTTAAGCGCTTTATATAGAAAAAATATACACCCACTATCACCCAACCTGTGTTGGTACTCATTTATCGACCACAGAAGGACGAAAGGCTGAGTTGAGGCGTTTAAGAACGGACTAAATCAGTGACTCACCCCCTGAAGTGTGCCTGAAATAAACCTTTAACGAGTCTGGCAATTTATTTTCTAGAATTACAGAAAGACACATTATTTGGTATTCCTATTCTTTCTTATTTAGGGTCATTGCTGAAAGTGTTAGTCAGACTTCTGCTCTTATTGGCATTCGTGCTCTTATTTCTCTTATTTTTTTTAAGGGGCCTGAACAAGAAAGCCAGTCACTCAAGAAGTAAAGAGCCACATGGTGCTGGCCACAGCCCAGGAGCTTGCATTACCAAAAAAAAAAAAAGATTTTTTATTTTGTTATTTTTTTTAGAGGTCGCAAGGGCGACCACAGAGGTCGCAAGGGAGATCACAGAGGTTGCAGTTACGACCTCTGGCAACCCCCAAATGGCGTCCCTGAGAGGTACGTTTCTAGGTAAGAGAAAGCGCAAAGCGCAGCACCTTTATTGTCTTTTGAAGCTAACCTGTGTTTTCTTCTTCTTCTCCTCACAGGCCGCTGTGGTGCTGCAAGTGGATGAGAGCGTGATGAAAAACAGGCCCCCGGAATCCGTTAAGCTAGAACAGCGATGTGTGGTTGCTTAATATTGAAAGCAAACCTGAATATGTCTCTTTTCCTTTGCAGATATTGCTGTGGTGCTCCGGATGGAAGCGTGGCGAAGCGCAATGGAATTCAGGTCAGACTGATAAAATTTGATGTTTTGGAAACGTGCGTTCTAATATTGTTTTTACCTTTCTCGTTATTGCAGGTCGCAATGTTCGAACAGCAGCTGTGGTAGCAAGTCATTAAGCTAGTACTCACAGGTGAGTGATGTTTCTTCTTCTCTCGGTTTCCACAGATTGCAGCCCAGTTGAGATGTTGAGTGCTGGATGGTGTTTTCTCGGGTAAAACAGAATAACCTTGTTCTTGTTCTTGCAGGATTACAGGAAGATGCTGAAGACCAGGAGCTGGACACAGTGAGTGTCACGCTGCTGGTTGCAGAATAACACGAAGCATGTTCTGCAGTCAGGGTGTGGTTTATATAGCCCAGGTAAAGTAGTACCAGGTGTAAGAAGATTCGATACAGCACTACAGCCAAGTCAATGCCTAGCCTGGGATTATGAATGAAAAACCCTTATTGATATATCTTTATGTCCAGGTTCATATTCTGGATGACAACCCCTGTATAACACCCCTCTCTTAGAATCCCCCTGACCCCACTGAGCCAAGAAGTAGATCTGTTTTGCAAGTTTAAAAGGTTTATTTGAAAAAAATTAAACAGTTTATATATATCACACTTTTATAATGAATGAATAATTGAATATCACACTTAATCTGAGCAGTAATCAATAATGGATAGTCTGGCACTAGCACACTTCTTTATAATCAATGATGAGTGGGTATAGGATGGATAAGATAGCAACAATACTTTTATGGTTTCAAATAGATGCAATGTGGAATGAAAATGCAGTACAGAAAATAACGTGATAGGATTTCAGCAAAAGACAATGTAATCACTTTCTTGGACAATTCACCCCCCCCCTTTATGCAATGTAAGGAGATGAAGAGGAGAGCACACAGTTCTTAGAAATGCAATCAAATGTAATTCAGTTCACCCCAGCAAGCTTAGACTACAGAAGTTTGAAACACAGGCCCAAAATGCTTTTATATGTGCTGGCAATGAAGTGAGGAATATGCTGAAAATGGTTTTAATTCCCTTTAGGAGGTTCAGGGTGAGTGAAATATACTTGGGATGAGTTCAGGCTCACTTTAGCAATGATCTAGGAGTAACTAGCAGGTTAAACGAATTTTTGGCAAAGGAAAGCAAGGAAGCTGCTGTTTTCACACGTGGCTGGATTTTTAACCAAATCGCGAATCGCGGCAAAATTCGCGAATGCGTGAATCGCGATTACGGCAAAAGTATAAGGAGTAGCAAGTCTCCTAGGTTCATAGAAAAGCTGAGATTCTAAGCTTTCAGAGGAAAGTTAAAGCAAGTTTCTAGCCCAAACGGTTCCAAAGATATGAGCGATTTTGTAAAGGTCATTTTTCGAATTTAAAGTAACTCAAATTGACAGGTGACAGCTTTTAAAAATGACAGGTGACAGCTATGCGGCTGCAGAATTGACAAGTGACAGTTAGGAGGCAGTTCTACTTAGATTAAATAGATTGAATTATATCACTGGAAACTAAGAGATTTGGTTTCACACCGTCCTAGCTGTACTCACAATGTATTTGGAAGGTCTAGGTCTCATGGATCGGGTCAAGATGGCTTCGGTTCTGGTTTCGCCCCGGACGGTCTCTGCGCACACCACTTCACAGCGATCTGGTCTCTGGTTCTGTCCGGCACCGGTTCTGGCACAGTCTGGTCTCTGGGTACAGCGTCTCTGCACAGCTCCTTGATCTTTCTTCACAGCTTTCTCTGGACACAGCGCTGATCTGCACGGCTCCTGGATGCTGCTACCGCTGTTAGGTTTGCTGGATGCTGAGGCCTGCTGAGAAGAGTTCTCAGTTTGTGGGTTTAGGCCCTTGCTTTGAGTTCTGAATCAAGTTCTTTGGAGTTTTAAAGTCTAAGTGTTGGATCTGGTATCTTCTGGATGTTGTGTGGTCCGGCAAAGCGCGTTGCAGCAAATGGATTTCAATCTCCTTTCTAGCTTCAAGTGGCTCTTTTTATGTCTTTTGAAAGTGGGTGTGTGTGCAGCATCACTAGCCAGCCTTTCTCTCAACTGCCCATTGGTCAAGCTTTCCGCACTGCTTTGATTGGGGGAAGGAAATGTGTGTCATGGTGATGCTGTAGGTTTTATGGGTCAGAGGATCCTCCCCTGGTCAGTTTGCCCACAAATCTATATTTGATTCAAATACATATTGCACAGATACACAGTTGTTTAAAATTGCATGCACCAATCACATATCACATGAGGTATACTCTGTTCAAACTCTGCTCTTCCTGGGGGCTTGCATTAAAAAATGGCAAATTATTTTCGATTTTAGTGGGTTATGCAACCTTGGTTCTTCATTAAAAGTTATACACATATACACAGGCTGTCCATACCTACTGCAGTAAATTCCCATATCTCTAGCTTAAACACAGAGTATGTGGTGTCAATAAATAGCGGGGTTTTGCCCCAGAACATCACACAAATTGGAGTTTGGACTTGAATCGAAGGTACATTTTTTAAATTACGGCTCTCAAAGTTTTACATTCCTGTCATTTGATTACAAAGAGTTATCAGTATTTTTATAAACTGTATTTTTTGCTTTCAATTCAGTTCTCAGAATGTTGGAGTCCGCCTCCAAGACTTTGGTGGGTCAGAAACCATGCCTCTGCTGGCAGGCAGGCCTTTGTTGACAGGAAACAGTCAAAATCAACATATTCTATTCAAGTGCAAGAGCCTATTGTGTGGTCTCTGGGAGGCTTAGGTCAGCAGACCAGGGGGTCACTTTGCTTTTGGTTATTATGACCATGTGATATCCTGGGCTGTGGTGTGAATCTCTTGAGGTGAGAGGGTTTCCCAGGCTTCTGGCCTCTGGGAACAGCAGGTGTAACGCTCACCTGATTCTCGCAGAGGCGCCGGTCTTGACTGGGCGACTACCGTATCTTCAAAGGTGATGTGTAGCACCCGGTTGGCTCTTTGGGCTGGACCTCTGTGCACTGTATGCCTGACGTGTAGAGTAAGATGTCTGCAGATAGAAAATATGGGGTTAATGAACTGGGGTTATTGGGGTGTCCCTATCTCTTTCCTCTTCTCCTCTCCTGTAGACCCCCAAAGGTTAACGCTCTCACCTTAGGTAAGTGAATGCCGAGCTCTCCATCTGCCTCGGGGCAGGGTGCTGTAACCAGTTTCTTCACTGGATAGGTAGCGCAGGCCTCTTGACTTCAGAGGACTGCTGTCCGTCGTTTACTGCACGAACGGTAAGTTTCGAGTCATTCAAATGTCTTTAAAGTCTTTAGTAATGATGTCTCTTGTTTTGCAGGGTTCCGGCGATGGCGGATGACGGGCTGAAGTGAGTTGAAGATGGAGCCCGTGTGATGAATAGAAGCGCCTGGAAGCACGTAAGTAAGCGCTTGTTGCCTGCTTCACTATGCGCTCTAACTGTCTTTTTATTTTGCAGGTACGAGTTCGGAGCGGCTGCAGGGTGCCGGAATACCCACTGGATTAGATGTGGAAAGGAGTAATGGCACGTGAGTATTAAAGTTCCCCAATGTCTTTAAACGCACCTTGTTTTGTCTTTCAGATGCGGGATGCAGCGCCGAAGGCCTCCGGAGCGTGCGAAGAGTTGGTAAACTTTTGTCTTTCAGATGCCGGAATGCAGTGTGAAGACCTCCGGAGCACACGAAGAGTAGGTAAGCCTTTGCCTTTCAGATGCCGGAATGCTAACCTGTTCTTTCTTGTCTTTATAGGTGTTGCTGAAGACTGGATTCAGGATGGTAAGCCTTTGCCATTCAGATGCCGGAATGCTAACCTGTTCTTTCTTGTCTTTATAGGTGTTGCTGAAGACTGGATTCAGGATGGTAAGCCTTTTTCCTTAGGCCCAGGACCGGATGCAGAAGACACGATGAGCGTTCTGCTGCAGAGGTTGCAGAATAACGCAAAGCAAGATTCATCCACCGGGTGTGGTTTAAATAGCCTCCTGTAGTGCTTAGGTGTCTCCTTCCACAGCCACGCCTAAGTAAGAAAAGAGTTCCTGGTAAGAAAAGAGTTCCTGCCTTCCAGAAGAGTTCCAGTGTTCTGAATCTAGGGAGTGGCTCCAGCCCCACCCAACAGGAAAAGTAGTTCCAAACAGAAGAGGATCAGAGGCTCAACTGGCAGGCAAGTAAGCAGCATGGTCTGCTGAAGGTAAATCCACCCAAGCATTATGAGCCCGGCGCTCCCAGCGCTGGGACTGGGCATATTTATGAGCCTGGTGCCACTGGCGCCAGGACTGGGTCCAAAAGGTCCCAATTGGGACTGGTTGGCACTCGGAACCTGGGTTATGGATCTGCTTCCAAAGGAGTTGGGAAAACCCTGACCTTTTGGAAGCAGAGATCATGACAGTACCCCCCCTCAAGGCCCCTCCCAAACCGGGCTTCTCCGGGGGTTTTGGCTTGTCAGGAAATGTTCGGTGAAATCTTTTGATTAGGCGAGGAGCGTGGACATATTCAGCAGGTTCCCAGGATCTCTCTTGGGGGCCGTAGCCTTTCCAGTCAATTAGGTAGAATAGTTTAGATTTGGAGATCTTGGAGTCCAGAATGCTTTTGACTTCAAACTCGAGTTCTCCATCCACTAGGATAGGTTTTGGAGATTTGGTTAGTTGGGTTTGAGGTTGCACGGGTTTTAATAGAGAGACGTGGAAGACCGGATGTATCTTCATGTGCGGGGGCAAGTCCAACTTGACCGCTACTGGGTTTACTATGGTAGTGATGGAATAGGGACCAAGGTATCTTGGGTTGAATGTGCGTGGCCCTTTTAGAGATAGATATTTGGTGGATAACCAGACTTGATCCCCTACTTGATAGTGAGGGGCTTCCTTCCGATGTTGATCTGCTCCTTTCTTGTATTGTTCTTTAGCCCTTTGAAGGTGAGAAACAGCTTCCTTAAAGGCTTGGGTGATTGTAGAATGCAGGTAGTCTACTGCTGGTGTTTCAAGATCTTGGAGGGGATCCAACTCCGAGGTTCGAGGGTGACTGCCGTACAAAAGAAAAAACGGGGTTTTCCCAGTTCCCGAATGGACAGAGTTATTGTAGGCATACTCGGCTATCCAAAGGATATCTTTCCAAGTTTTTTCAGTTTGTTGCAGCATGCAGCGTAAATACTGTTCCAGAGTTTGATTGGTCCTCTCGGTTTGTCCGTCGGTCTGAGGGTGGTGACTGGTCGATAGTCTCACATCAATTTGAGCCGACCGACAGCAACTTCGCCAAAAATGAGAAATAAATTGACTACCTCGATCCGAAATTAGAACCGAAGGAAAACCGTGCAGTCAGACGATGTTTTCGAGAAATTCTCCGGGCAGAGTTGCTGCTGTTGGCAAGCCTTTGAGCGGAATGAAATGCGCCATCTTGGAGAATAAGTCCACGATTACTAGAATCGTATTGTATCCGGAGCATGGAGGTAGATCGGTGATGAAGTCCATAGAAAGCGTATGCCAAGGGCGAGGCGGGATGTCAATGGGGCGTAAGAGGTCTGCTGGTCTTTCCTTTTGACTCTTGTTTTGGGCGCATACTCCACAGGACATTATAAAGTCTCTGATATCTTTTTTCCAAGACGGCCACCAGAAGTAGCGCTTGATCTTTTCTGAGGTCTTGGCTATACCGGGATGACCTTCCATTAAAGAGTCGTGATAACAAGAGATTACTTTTTTCTGTAAATCTGTGCTGGGTAGGTATAATCATTCTTGGAAATACAATAAGTTGTCCTTTACTGCAAAGTCCTTTCCCTGCAGATGCCAATTCTGTATGTCTGCTGGAGTTACAAGTTGCCTGGCTTTATCCTTAACTTCCTCTATGGATTCTGTGGCGATTACACCCAGAATTCTTTGTTCGGGAATGATTGGTACAGGTTTAGGGTTGACCAAGTGTTCTTCCACTCCCATCCGAGAAAGGGCATCGGCTTTACCGTTCTTTGTACCAGGTCGATAGGTAATTATGAAGTCAAACTCGGCAAAGAATAATGCCCAACGGAGTTGTCTAGAGGATTGGGCTTTTGCGGTCTTCAAATATTGCAGGTTTCGGTGATCCGTAATCACAGTAACGGTGTGTCGGGCCCCCAGCAGATAATGCCGCCAAGCCTTAAAGGCAGACTTGATAGCCAGAAGTTCCTTGTCAGTAATCGTGTAATTGATTTCAGGAGGCGAGAATTTGCGGGACCAAAATGCCACGGGATGCAACTGATTGGTTACCGGGTCCTTTTGTGATAGAACTGCCCCCATGGCAAGGCTTGAAGCATCAGTTTCCACGATGTAGGGGAGTTCGGGGCGAGGGTGTTTTAAGATTGGTGCAGAGATAAATTTAGTCTTCAAATCCTGGAAAGCTTGTTCCGCCTCGGTAGACCATTCAAAACGTTTGTTTTTCTTTAACAAGGCAGTGATGGGCTGGACTATTCGAGAGAATTCGGGGATAAACCTGCGGTAAAAGTTAGCGAAGCCTAACATGCTTTGCACACCTTTTACGGAGGATGGTGATGGCCATTTGAGAACTGCATCGACCTTCTTTTAATCCATACGCACTCCGCCAGGTGATAATATGAATCCCAAGAATTCAACTTCAGTCACGTTGAAAACACATTTTTCCAACTTAGCGAAAAGTTTGTGTTGACGCAATCTTTCGAGGACCATTTTCACGTGTTTCCGATGTTCAGATTCCGATGAAGAATAAACGAGGATGTCGTCAATGTAAACAACAACACATACATCTATGAGTTCTCTGAGGACATCGTTCATAAAATATTGAAAGGCGGCCGGGGCATTGCAAAGTCCGAAGGGCATGACCTGATATTCAAATAGCCCATACTTGGTGCGGAAGGCCGTCTTCCATTCATCGCCCTCTTTTACTCGTACCAAGTGGTAAGCTCCTCTAAGATCCAGCTTTGTATATATGCATGCTTTTCTGACTTGGTCCAGGAGTTCAGGGATCAAAGGTAACGGATATCTATTCTTAACGGTGATCTGGTTCAGGGAGCGATAATCGATACAAGTTCTAAGGTCTCCTTCCTTTTTTGGAACGAAGAACAAAGCTGAAGAAGCAGGGGACTTGGAAGGACGAATAAACCCATTTGCCAGGTATTGATCCAGGTATTGTTGAAGGTGAAGGTTCTCAGGCTCGGTGAGGGCATAAATCCTACTACAAGGAGGAGTAGATCCAGGTATCAGGTCTATCTGGCAGTCATAAGACCTATGAGGAGGTAGAGAGTTAGCCTGATCCTTCCGGAAAACATCTTGGTATTCTAGGTATTCGGGAGGTAACTGGGGAGTCTCTGAAGAAATTGTGGCCAGTGCAACACCAGGTGGAGGGTGACAAGTAGAGACACATTCTGGAAACTGGACCGTTCTTGCTCGCCAATCGATCAGAGGATTGTGTTTCTCTAACCAAGGTATTCCTAGAATAATCTGAAACTGAGGGGCCTTGATCACATCGAACACGATCTTCTCATGGTGTCCATCTTGACTTACTAGCGTCACCTCTTGAGTGGTATGCGTTACTGGCCCGGAGGCTATCTCCGTACCATCCACCGTAGTAATGACGTCCTTTACAGCCTTGGGACAAAGAGTTAGATTCATCCTCAAAACCATTTCATGATCCACATAATTGCCGATGGCACCGCTGTCGACGTAAGCTTCAATTGCATGTAATCGATCCGGATTATCAGGGCTAATGAGGACCATAGGTATCACGAAATGCGAGGTCACGGAACTGGTTTTCACGCTCGGCAAGAGGACCTCTACTCTTGTTGGGCGAGGTCGTTTCCCTGCTCAGAGTTTGTAACTTTGGTAACTGCAGCTCCTACTGCCTTCTTGGCAGGTTTCACCGGACAGTCTCGAAGAAAGTGCCCTGAGTTTCCGCTATATAGGCATAATTGCAACTGTTTCCTCCTTTCCCGCTCCCTTTGTGTTAGAGGACCTTTCAGACCCCCTATTTGCATGGGTTCCCCGGAGTCTACTCCTTTGGAAGGAGTTGGCGGTTTGGAAAATACTCGAGCATCAAACTTGGAACGATCGGCCTTCCTGTTCTGCAGCCTGTGATCTATTTGAACGACCAAGTCTATATAATCCGAACAGTCTTGTGGGGGATTCACTACTTGGGCTAAAACGTCTTTGAGCTCTCCACGTAGACCTCTATAAAACAGCGTAATCCTTTTGTCCTCAGGCCATTGAGTTTCCACTATTAGTCTATTGAAAGATGCAATATAAGCCAAAAGGTCTTGATTACCCTGTCGCAACGAAAGAAGCTCATTGTCCAAGGCCTGCCCCTGTGAATGTCTTGCGAACAGTTTTTCCATACTAAGCTGAAAGGCTTGAAAATCATGGAGAACCGGATCATCTTGATTAACTAGAGGGATCGACCAGTCTGCCGCATTGCCACTAAGGTACGAAAGTACAAAAGCTACTTTTGCTTGATCAGTTGGAAAGGCTGCTGGCCGGCATAAGAAGTGCAACCGGCACTGATTGATAAATACTGCAAACCTCTTTGGGTCACCAGAAAATCGTTCGGGCGGAGCCAGAGGTACATTCCCAGGTAGGTTGATCTGCACTGGATTCATAGAGGATGTTGAAGGAAGATTTGCCCCTGATGCGGGTAACGGGGTCTGTCCGGCTTGTGACTGTAGCACTTGTCTAGCAAGATTGTCTGTTCTCTCCTTGGAAATAATTAGTTCCCTTCTTAGAGCATTCGTTTCCTGACGAGCTGCATGCACTTCTGCCCTTAGTTCCCCAAGTAACCGGGCTAGGGGGTCAGTATCCGAGGTTTCCATAGCGCCTGGGCGAGAGTTTTGCGGTAGGCTTTGCGTTCTGTAACACTCACCTGATTCTCGCAGAGGCGCCGGTCTTGACTGGGCGACTACCGTATCTTCAAAGGTGATGTGTAGCACCCGGTTGGCTCTTTGGGCTGGACCTCTGTGCACTGTATGCCTGACGTGTAGAGTAAGATGTCTGCAGATAGAAAATATGGGGTTAATGAACTGGGGTTATTGGGGTGTCCCTATCTCTTTCCTCTTCTCCTCTCCTGTAGACCCCCAAAGGTTAACGCTCTCACCTTAGGTAAGTGAATGCCGAGCTCTCCATCTGCCTCGGGCAGGGTGCTGTAACCAGTTTCTTCACTGGATAGGTAGCGCAGGCCTCTTGACTTCAGAGGACTGCTGTCCGTCGTTTACTGCACGAACGGTAAGTTTCGAGTCATTCAAATGTCTTTAAAGTCTTTAGTAATGATGTCTCTTGTTTTGCAGGGTTCCGGCGATGGCGGATGACGGGCTGAAGTGAGTTGAAGATGGAGCCCGTGTGATGAATAGAAGCGCCTGGAAGCACGAAAGTAAGCGCTTGTTGCCTGCTTCACTATGCGCTCTAACTGTCTTTTTATTTTGCAGGTACGAGTTCGGAGCGGCTGCAGGGTGCCGGAATACCCACTGGATTAGATGTGGAAAGGAGTAATGGCACGTGAGTATTAAAGTTCCCCAATGTCTTTAAACGCACCTTGTTTTGTCTTTCAGATGCGGGATGCAGCGCCGAAGGCCTCCGGAGCGTGCGAAGAGTTGGTAAACTTTTGTCTTTCAGATGCCGGAATGCAGTGTGAAGACCTCCGGAGCGCACGAAGAGTAGGTAAGCCTTTGCCTTTCAGATGCCGGAATGCTAACCTGTTCTTTCTTGTCTTTATAGGTGTTGCTGAAGACTGGATTCAGGATGGTAAGCCTTTGCCTTTCAGATGCCGGAATGCTAACCTGTTCTTTCTTGTCTTTATAGGTGTTGCTGAAGACTGGATTCAGGATGGTAAGCCTTTTTCCTTAGGCCCAGGACCGGATGCAGAAGACACGATGAGCGTTCTGCTGCAGAGGTTGCAGAATAACGCAAAGCAAGATTCATCCACCGGGTGTGGTTTAAATAGCCTCCTGTAGTGCTTAGGTGTCTCCTTCAACAGCCACGCCTAAGTAAGAAAAGAGTTCCTGGTAAGAAAAGAGTTCCTCTCTTTGGTGTCGTCACTGTTCGACACTGCATATTGTATGTCGATTGCAATTTCAGAGTGTAATTCCACAACTATGTGTTACTAATATCATGTATACTGTGCTTAACATATTTAGTAGCCCGTTCCTAGATTGGGCACCTTATTAGTTGCCATCTTACTTTCACACCTCTTGCCATCGCTTGTCTTTACTCTTCTTTTCTTCTGCTTCAAATGTCAGTATTTCTTCTGTTTCCATGTTTTCCATTAATTACATTATTATATTTTTGAGTCACCATTATTCCGTGATCACCTTTTGATAGAAAGATAATTAATTTTTTACTTTGCACTCCCTTCCGGAGATCCACACACAGTCTGTTATCTCTAGCCGCGTGTCCTTCGGGAGCGCGGTCACGTGGAATATTTAAGAGGCGTTGTCTTGACAACGCGCCGATGCGTGCACCGCAGTTTCAGGCGAGCTAGCGAGAGGGACAGTTCCACCGCTCGCTGGTCTCACGGTAAGCCTTCTTAAAGATTTTTCTACACTGATCGTACCTGTCTGCTTCTATAGCTCATGGTACTTTTATTACATTTCAGCCCATTCCGAAGGCTGCGCTACGGCGCTGACATTTTCCCGGGCAGTTCACTGCCGTCTACATGTTTTCGCACACCAAGCCACCACGTATGCAAGCATTTTATCACTCAGTCAGGTAAATGCTATTCGAACTTCATACTTCTGTCAATCTCATATGCATCAGCCTTCTCACTGCTGGTTTCTTCTTTTTCTGTTTCCTGTTATCCGCATCTATCAATCTTTACCTTTTCCACCACCACAACTATTGGTATGTCATTTACTTTATTCATATGATTATTGTCGATACACTAATTTTGGAATATTATGGAATGACACATGTACTATTTGCAGACTCGCCCTGAAGAAGGATATATGAATCCGAAATGCATTGGCAAATGTTTTAGTCTGATATGAGATGCTAAGTGGCTTTTCCTTCCTCGCTAAATAAACATTAGCAACGCCTCACACCACGAGGCGGATTATTATGCTTTTACGCAACTACTTGTTGATAAAAACTCTTTTTTTGAAAAATCAATGGACCATCGTGGTTATTATATGTGAACATATATTTTCGGAAATACATTAAACTTTTGGAAAATTTGCATTATTAATTTACCCGGATTTGGTTTTTTGGAGAGCGGCTGAGTGACCTTGTTGCGTACTTGGTCTTTTGCTTTTTTAAGAAAAGAGTTCCTGCCTTCCAGAAGAGTTCAGTGTTCTGAATCTAGGGAGTGGCTCCAGCCCCACCCAACAGGAAAAGTAGTTCCAAACAGAAGAGGATCAGAGGCTCAACTGGCAGGCAAGTAAGCAGCATGGTCTGCTGAAGGTAAATCCACCCAAGCATTATGAGCCCGGCGCTTCCAGCGCTGGGACTGGGCATATTTATGAGCCTGGTGCCACTGGCGCCAGGACTGGGTCCAAAAGGTCCCAATTGGGACTGGTTGGGACTCGGAACCTGGGTTATGGATCTGCTTCCAAAGGAGTTGGGAAAACCCTGACCTTTTGGAAGCAGAGATCATGACAGCAGGTGGCTAATTTTTGATTAAAATGCAGCCTTTGAAGTCAGCTGAGTCAAATTCCTTTGTCAGCAACTGCACTCAGTTCTCCTGTCAGAGTTTAGACCACTAGCGCCGCCTTGCGGATTTTGTTGGTACTGCATCCATTTTTGGGATCTTTCTTGGATTAATGCATTCCAAACAGGAATGGTTCTTACATGGTAGTAAATAATCCTTGCTTAACATTCTTTTGATGGGGCTCCTTACAGTAAAATGGTTATGTGGAACCCCACAAAAGGGTTGAATCTTTCTTTACACTGGTGGGTGGCAAGTTAGGTAACCATTTTGGTGTGCGCACAAACTGCGTGGTTCTCCTGGATTCTGGCGCACATGTGGGCTTTTTGGCCATCTTGGATTTTCTAAGCCCACAGCACCAAATGTTGCAGCATGATAGCTCAAACGTGGGTCAGGACACCCAACACAGGGAAAGTAGTTCCAGGCCTGCCACACCCAAAACACTAGACCGCATGGCTTGGTTCTTAGAACTAGACTGTGTGGGTGCTTCCATGTTGGATTTAAAGGCCTGTGTACATAAATGGGACCTAGTTTGAACAGCCCTTCCTTCCTACATATGTGCCTGGTGCCAAATGCGCCAGGACTGGCTCCAGGAGCCCTTTTACAGTGGTTTTAAGGCCCTCAGGGTTCTGATGGGAGCCTGCTTGTGGCACAACTTGTGCCCCCTCGCAGTGGTCATGACAAGTAGCAGCAGCCATCTTCTGGCCTCATGAGCAGAGGTTACCCCCAGGAAAGAAGTGATGACATCATCATATTCATCACAGGATTCAGAAAGGGTTTGGGGACATTGTAAAATAGGATATTATTATTTGTATTACAAAAAAGGTACAGTTGAAGGTGCATACTTTATATATGGCCTTTGTTGATCTTTCAATGGGATTTAATAGTGTAAATTGGGGCAAATTATGGTCTAAATTGCGTGACTGGGGACTTCCGGTCTGCAGCTCAGGCATAATAACACTGACATCCAGATCAGATTGGATTGAAGAGGATCTATGTGCGCCAAGGTAAAGATTTTGAGGCATAGGTGTGTCTTAGCACCAGCCCTGTTCAACCTCTATATTTCTGATTTGGGAGAGTCCTTGAATAAGGTTAAGTCCTTCCACCCTCATTTAGGTCCTACTGTGATATATTGACTAGTTTACGCAGATGAACCAGTTCTTTTGGACCAAACCCCAGTTGTCCTGCAAAGTTTGTTAACAGCTTTATATAACTATATTATGTAAAATGACCAATAAACAATTGTGGGTTTCTGGAACAGTATGTTCCACTCATGTAATTCAGTTACCAATTCATTTTCCGGATTGCTTTCACTCAGGTGAATCAAATGATCCTAATCTCATCTAGGCAAGACAAGTGATCTGCGTGTGACTGCTTCGTGCTTTTTTATCATCTTATACTTTGATGTAAATATTCTATTCCCATCTCAGAATATCAGCCTAGGACGCCAGAATACATGAACCACTGATTTGCTATGTCTCTGGCATACTAATCTACTTTTGTGAAATTTGCACAATTAACAAAATGTCAGAAAAACATCTTTTACATTCAGCTTATAGTTTCTCACCCTGAACAATTTTGCTATGACATTCCTATCAAAAGAAATTTCAAAAAATGTGATTCCATGTGTAAAATGTAAAACTGTAATTATGTTCCTTCCATGTGACAGGTTCACAAAATATGAATGGTATTTCCAGTTCCTAGCCTGGTAAGAGGCCATATGGCACCAGCCCCTTTGAGGCTCAGAGCGGGGCCATTTATGGCCTCTTAGAGGGCTGGTTGTCATGATAAAAGTTCTTTAAAATTCAGCTGCTCAGAGTGATTATGCAAACAGGCTGTCACAAATGCCAGACTTCATGCCTGAGTAAGAGTGAATTTCATCCTTAATCAAAGACCTATTTGATGAAAGTTACAGATTACTTGGGGGAGACCTCCACAGTGAGCCCTGGTTTTTGAATAAATTCCTTGTATTTTTACTGAATAGTTGGTTAGACCCAGTGACAAATGCAGGTTAATGAGTAGCATTTGTTATTCTCACAAGGCTTTGTTTATAGGAACAAAGAGAACATCTGGTCCTTTAGTGAATCCAGGCAGTGTCATAAAGTTTAAAACCCTGCTTCAGAGGACTGGTTTTCATTTCCTTGGAAAACATTTCCCCAGCACTGTCGCTGGAGTCAGATGAAATAGAATTTAACTTCTAGCCCAAAGTTGCTGTTTCATTCACAAATGTAGAATTTGAAGTCACTTTCTTTTCCACATATTCATGTTTAATGCTGTTCTTTAATCATGGCAATTATAACAGTTTTGAAATCAGGCTCGTTGGATAAAAATCTACACTTCAAGTCTTTGTAGGTTTCACGGAGGAAACAGAAATAATGTAGCCTCAAAAAAAACTTTATTATAAAATGCTGTGCTTTGCATCCCAGATTAACTGTAGTTTGCTGTTTTCTTCCATGGAACTCAGCAGATGTATTGTTTTGAGCAATGTAATTTCCTGTAAACATTTGCACTTTTGTTGTAGCTGGTCTGCTGACATCACAACATTTCAACATTTCCTCTCATGTGTTTCTTTCACTTGCTGTATGTAGTATGCAGTTCATGTATGTGTTTTCCAGCCTCGATTTTGTTTTTGCATTCTCAATTTCCCTACAGTAAATTTTATAAAGAGAATGGCAACATCCAAAGGGTATGGTGGGTATAGAATGTAACTGCACCACGAAAGGTCCTAAATTCTTCAAGTTGCTGGTCATGTGCTTTAAGGTTTACCCAATCCTTAGAATTGATAAAGCTTGTGATGTTGTACCCCGAATGGTGTGCCAGGCACTCCAAAGTTATCTTAAAGATTGGTTATTAAATCAATAAAATATGCCAGAATTCTAGCACTCAGATGCAGATGAACAATGTTTATTTCGGAAAATTGCCCATTATCATATCCCCATAAGCGACCCGTGTTGCGGCCTCACTTAGGCCTTTTTCAAAGCTTGGCTATGCATATTAACCAAAATGACATAAAATGTATATATTGCATCATCATGATATCAACCTGTATCAATAAACAAGATAATACGCATTAGATCAAAAATCATTAAACCAAAAAGCATGAAAATCATCATACCAATCAAACCACAGCAAAAGAAATGCCTAGTATTAATACAAACAACTGTTATTAATAAGTAAACACAAAGAAAAGAGAGGTTTGCAAGGGGAGGATTGTTAGGGGAGAGAAAGGTATAAACAAAAAATAATAGAATTCACAATCAATGTATGTCCATGTACACACTTAAATACCAAATAATGACTTCACATTACCTTTTGGGATGATCAGTGTAAAAATATAGTTTCCCATGAATACCCACCTGTATTGTCAATTCGCAATAGATGGTGCCTTTGTAAGTGTCTGAAGGTGCTTAGGACCAATAACTGATCTGTTGTGGGTCATGCATTTAACATTGTTCTATAATTGTCCAAACATGACCTACTCACATAGGTCAGTGCCTGTTAGATCCTGGCTATTACCAATGTCTTCAAAACAGGGCATTCTAGATCATGCATATCATGCATTTAGCATTCATCTGTATAACTTCCCCAATTGGGATTTGGCCCAGGTGGATGCTCACCTTGTTTTCTTATTGTTCATCGATGATGTCAGTGTGAGATTATTCCATTAAAATATAGGCGATAGTTCCCTTGACTGTGAATAATATATATGTACGAAGTGCCTCATAATAAAACTGCTTATCAGTAGACACATCTGGTGTGTAGCCATTGCAAAGAAACCCTATCACTCTGGTAGCGTTACGTTTTACCCAATGTGCTGATGTGCATGCACACTATTCCATGCCAAAGGCGGAAACTTAACAAGTATCTACCTCATTCAGATTCACGTGTTGCTGTAACGTTTACATTCATCTGAGGACATTA
This sequence comes from Ambystoma mexicanum, assembly GCF_040938575.1. NCBI lineage: Eukaryota > Metazoa > Chordata > Amphibia > Caudata > Ambystomatidae > Ambystoma > Ambystoma mexicanum. Next base: position 21,643,540 of record NC_090937.1, on the reverse strand, counting down.
TATGATAAATCCATTTGTACTTAAAGTACAAACACTATTCCTGGTGTCATTTATCATGAAATCATTGTTTGTTTGTTCATTGAGACGTCGTGTCCAGGATAGCTACCGCCACTGCGTTATTATGATGTCTTATCTATTCCCAAAAGTATTATAAGCCATGTTGCTGTAATAAGCACAAAAAATGAAAAAGACCGAAAAACCCACGAAAAAGCTCCCACTTACCTTCTTGTTAAGGAAGGTTCATGTGTTATCGCCGTATACAACGTCTTCACGTCTAAAATGGCCAGGAGTTAATCTGGTTCCCACACGGTTAGCTTTATTATATTCAAGACTTGCGTAGTGTCTTTCAAATAAGGTGGTAGTTTCAACACTAAGGGGCGAATGATGTTATCTAGATATTCTGATATTGGCTCTATTGCCCACCGTATCCCACTAAGGCTAGCTCTTGTTTCTGGAATAACTTACATTTGGCTCAACATACGTCCGTAGATTGTGTTAACCGCTCCACTCCTAGATTTGGCATTACAGCGCAGAACAAAATGACCAATAACAGAAGTATTAGTGGCAGCAGTACCTTCTATTAATCCTAAAGATAACAGGAATTGTAGTATAACCAGTAATAGGAGCTTTCTGAGTAGTTGTACTAGCAGTCCTATGACAAATAGTAACATCGGGGTAAAAGGGGCAATAGCAGTGCTTACAGTAATAGTAGCACTAATATTAGTAGTACCATAGAGTAGATTGTGTAGTAGGAGCATGCACATAAATTATATTATCCTTAGTAGGCTAAGTAGTGGAGGTTACATCATTAGTGGTAATAATGCAGTAATCATAGTAGTAAATGGTGTACAATTGCTACTAGCGGTAGCAGTCGTACCCATAGTACCAATGGGTACTATACAACTATACAACGCTGCAGCATGTTGGGACAAAAAAACAGCTTTAAGTGCCCCGGTCACGCAGATCTTGCGGGTCAGGGTACTACTAGCAATATGCCCCTCACGGCGGGGGCATTACCACACTCGGTAATGCCCCCGCCGCTTGGGGCATAATGCTTAAGTAATACGTGGGATAAAGTACCCCCTCACTGTATGCTATGAGGATATTGCAAGTCACTGAGGAGTTCTGTAACCAAGTAGAGGAGCGTAGCTGAAGGTTTTTTATAAGGTCACATAACTCCAAGGTGTATTCTGGTAAATCTGCTGGAAAACCACCTAACTGAATTACGTTGCTGCCACTTAGTCCGGCGGAATTACACCCGGATTACACATGGCGGTACCGGTGTAAATCATTTTTTTTAAGGGGTACATAGTGAATTACTGCAGCAGTAATTCCGCTGCAGTAATTCTACCAATTTTGCTGATTTTTCAGCAGAGACTTGGAGCATTTACCTCCAACATAATGCCTGAGGTAAATCCTCCACTCCAGGGCCATACTCATAGCATGGCGAGTGGGAATATTGGCAGTAATTCCGTTACCGACATTTTTTTCCCGCTCTGCCATACTTGTAATGAGGCCCATTGTATTCCTTGTAACACATGTTCATTCACTGTCAACCCTTTAATACCTGGCCTCTAGCTTAAAGTAAGAGATCTTCCAGTTTGCCGATACTTATAATCAATGCAGAATCTGCCTGGATTCCAAAATAACAAATATGCTGTGTGTAAGGCGCTGCAGAAACATTGTTTCATAAAATACATCTAAAAATGTTTTCATTTTTTGTTTCAAATTAAACAATGACACGCTGATTCTAGTTTTCTAGTTCTCCTGTGGCAGCACCACAAACAGTTATTTATCAGTTAATGTCTGTAATGTGTCACAGAAATTAAGTGTATAAGAAATTAATTTGTAAAGATTGTCACAGCCTAAATAAAATGTTGCAGTCGCAACTAGAATTATGCTCTGTGCTGGCTCAGTCAGTAGTCATTGTGACAGCACAAATGAAGCATAATTGCTTATTGTCAATTATTTTTAATGATGGGAGTAATGGGGCAGGATCACAAGGAGTAGAGGTACAGGTGGAACATGAGAAATGGACCAATAGATCGAGGAACACAAAGTATTCTTCAAACTAATTATTCATACAGATAATTTTGTTCTTATCAAATATAAACACTATTTTATCACAAAATTAAAAAACATCAATTTACATGTATATATTAACACTCTCACAATCAATTTCCCTGTCGCTCATACGCATTCATCCATCAACCATAGCTCTCTCTCTCTCTCTCTAAGTCAAAACCTGGTATTAATACATATATACCTCTCTCAAAAGAAGCATCTAACACAAAGTTCTAACACCTTTTCTTTAGTACAAGTATAACTAGACTGTGAAAACCACAGATAGTGTTCAAAAAAGTCGACACATCTTTCGGTCGCTTTGTTTCTGGCTTTACAACTCCAGCCCTTTTGTTGATTCGACCTTCGTCAGGACGGAAGCTCAGTGCAAAATGTGCCTTGCTTCAACCATGGCTGGGGTGAGAGCCTTCATCTCCATTGTACAATTTGTGGAGTAAGTGCAACCAGACTGGGCGTAGGCCCATGCCTACTCAACCAATTAGCAGATATTCAAAATGTGAACTAGTATGTCTTCCGACACCTTGTGTAAGCTGGAATTTGCATTTGCCGAATTTTCCAGTATCCAACCAATGTGCTGGTATCTCTACTTTTTTTAATGAGTACATAGTGAATTACTGCAGCAGTAATTCCGCTGCAGTAATTCTACCAATTTTGCTGATTTTTCAGCAGAGACTTGGAGCATTTACCTCCAACATAATGCCGGAGGTAAATCCTCCACTCCAGGGCCATACTCATAGCATGGCGAGTGGGAATATTGGCAGTAATTCCGTTACCGACATTTTTTTTCCCGCTCTGCCATACTTGTAATGAGGCCCATTGTATTCCTTGTAACACATGGTCATTCACTGTCAACCCTTTAATACCTGGCCTCTAGCTTAAAGTAAGAGATCTTCCAGTTTGCCGATACTTATAATCAATGCAGAATCTGCCTGGATTCCAAAATAACAAATATGCTGTGTGTAAGGCGCTGCAGAAACATTGTTTCATAAAATACATCTAAAAATGTTTTCATTTATTGTCAGTTATTTTTAATGATGGGAGTAATGGGGCAGGATCACAAGGAGTAGAGGTACATGTGGAACATGAGAAATGGACCAATAGATCGAGGAACACAAAGTATTCTTCAAACTAATTATTCATACAGATAATTTTGTTCTTATCAAATATAAACACTATTTTATCACAAAATTAAAAAACATCAATTTACATGTATATATTAACACTCTCACAATCAATTTCCCTGTCGCTCATACGCATTCATCCATCAACCATAGCTCTCTCTCTCTCTCTCTCTAAGTCAAAACCTGGTATTAATACATATATACCTCTCTCAAAAGAACCATCTAACACAAAGTTCTAACACCTTTTCTTTAGTACAAGTATAACTAATCTGTGAAAACCACAGATAGTGTTCAAAAAAGTCGACACATCTTTCGGTCGCTTTGTTTCTGGCTTTACAACTCCAGCCCTTTTGTTGATTCGACCTTCGTCAGGACGGAAGCTCAGTGCAAAATGTGCCTTGCTTCAACCATGGCTGGGGTGAGAGCCTTCATCTCCATTGTACAATTTGTGGAGTAAGTGCAACCAGACTGGGCGTAGGCCCATGCCTACTCAACCAATTAGCAGATATTCAAAATGTGAACTAGTATGTCTTCCGACACCTTGTGTAAGCTGGAATTTGCATTTGTCGAATTTTCCAGTATCCAACCAATGTGCTGGTATCTCAACTTAGAGAGACAAAACCATCATCCTCCCCATCGGCTATCTTGTTAAGGTTTTGGTGTATTCAAAATTATGTCAAGTATTTCTACATGCGCCTCAAATCTCCGTAGGGGTCCTACCACGTTCAAAATCTGTTGCATGTGCAGCACTACCACGAGTGAAATCTTCAGTAATGTCCGTCTCTGGTTGATGAGGAACCGCCAGGCGTCTTTGTGTTCGCCCAGGCGTCTTACACTCTCAAACTATTCCATTGGATACTGGAAAATTTGACAAAGGCAAATTCTGCCTTACACAAGGTGTCAGAAGAGATACTAGCTTGCATTTTGATGCATGGAGAATTGGTTGAGTCTGCATGGGACTACACCCATTCTGGTTGCACTTACTACACAAGGTGTACAATGGAGATGAAGGCTCTCACCCCAGCCATGGTTGAAGCAAGGCACATTTGGCACTGAGCTTCTGTCCTAACGAAGGTCGAATCAACAAAAGGGCTAGAGTTGTAAAGCCTGAGATGAAATGACCGAAACATGTGTCGACTTTTTAGTACACTATCTGTGGTTTTCACAGATTAGTCACACTTATACTAAAGAAAATGTGTTAGAACTTTGTATTACATGTTTGTTTTGAGAGAGAGTTATATATGTATTAATACCAGGTTTTGACTTAGAGAGAGAGCTATGGTTGAATGTATGAACGCGTATGAGCGGCAGGGAAATTGATTGTGAGAGTGTTAATATATACATGTAAATTGATGTTTTTAAATGTTGTGATAAAATATTATTTATTTTGATAAAAATAAAATGATCTATCTGAAGAATTAGTTTGAAGGATACTTTGTGATCCTCAATCTATTGGTCCATTTCTCTTTGTTCATTGTATATACACTTGGAGGATGATAGATTATTACCAGGTACCCTTTATAAATTTTGATAAGTGGAACATGAGACAGGACTATAAAATGTATACGCCTAAGCGTTGAGGCGGCACGCCCGACAAACAGAACTATGGAGTGGAGTAGCACATGATTACAAGGTATCCTTCATTGGTAGAATGAACAGTAAAGACAGTGCAGTTTTTTCCTAATGAGCCCGTGTGGGGATGGCACTCCCTAACTTGCGCAGGTAGTTTTAGGAAGCAGGCAACTCTGTAAGTCAGTGTAAAGCTCTTCAGTCCCCATCACATGCAACATAAATGGAGAAACTATAATGATAGCCTTATGGACAGTGCTCATTGTGTAAACAAAAATGAAGTGGAACTACAATCTACGTGCCCAGCCCCTTCTACTTTCTCCCCACAGCCCCAATTGCCCCCTCCCTCCTGTTCCCCTCCGAGCCCTTCTCAACCCTCCCAAAATTCAAAGACCATAAGCCTCATTACAAGTTTGCTGGTATCCTGGCGGTAAATGCCCGTATACTGGCAAACGGAAATACGGATGTCGGCACTTGACCCAGTGGTATTACTGCCAGATTGCCAGTGTTGGTGGTAAATCCCCATTCCATGGATTACCATTGTAATACCGGCTATTTTTCCGGGTAGGTAATTCCTCCACCCCACTGGCAAACTTGTACTTTGCCAGTGCGGAAACATACCAGTATACAGTAATACCAGGATGTTAATTCCACACCAGCAAAGTTGTAATGAGGCCCCATGCCTTCCTTTTCTCCATGCCACAATGGTGTATTAAAACACAAAAGGCCTCATTACGACCCCGGCAGTAGACGTGCTGGTAAAAACGGCACAGCCGCCGCCGGAGTCATGTCTTTTTCCAGGGCCTGGCAATGGGCAATCACTGGGGTATTACAGCCCTGCGGTCCCTGAAGCTAGGCACCGGAAAAAGGAATTCCCCATTCCCATTCGAGTCCCATTGGACCCAACGGGAATGGGGAGGATGGTAGCACCGGCACCATTCATAATGGTGCCGGTGTTACTGTCAAACTCTGCAAGCAGGTACCTTTCCGCCCGCCAGGTCAGACCTGGTGGGGGGAAAGCCACCTGGCCCGCAAACTTTTACTCTGCCGATCCAGTAACAACGGTGCCAGTAAGCCTACTGGAACCGTTGTTACCGGACCGGCAGAGTTGTAATGAGGCCAAGGAAAGAAAATGCATTTAAATAACCACCCTTAGTTGGTCATTGTCCCCCACAGCATGCAGCTTTAAGCAGCCATCGTTTCCACCACTTAAGAGACACTCATACGGCTATAGCCCTACCCCAGGCCTATTATCTGTACAGACACTGTCAGCCTCGTTCACAAGTCGGCGATACCGCCCAACTGTATTTGCGTTACCACCCAACCCTCCGGCGGTATTACCGCCAGATTACGGGTTGTGCGATAACTGTAATTCCCCATTCCTCACTGGACCCAATGGGGAATTTTCTGCATGATAACCGCTGGTGCTATTACCATGCGGTAATTGCACCAGAAATCAGCATTTTTGCAGAGCATTTACCCCCAGCTTAGAGCTGCAAGTAAATGCTGCCAGGCCGAGATTGGATGGACGCTTAAATGCGGCGGTAATAAAATTACTGCCGCATTTAAGGGCCACCGCCAAACTCGTGATGAGGCCCAGTGTCAATTGCAGAAGACACAGATGCGGTGTGAGCAATGCTTTGTGGCTACTGGTAATGAGCGGTATGTCCCAGGCAGTCTAAAGAATGAACAAGAAGGAAACAGCACCTACAAGATAGTGCAGCATGGTGTGTTACCAGCACGGCTTGGGTTCAAATCCCCACTAAGGGAGAATTTAAATAAATAAAGGTGTCCTTCACTGCAGTCCTGGGAGGGTGTTCGGTTCTAATAAGGAAAGGGAACCATGACTGATTTCCCCAAAAAGGGGATGTCGAACCCTTTACTTCCCGCCCACTTTGACCTTCGCTTATGGAAATGTGCCCACCTTATTCCACGGTCAACTGTATGCTAATATACCATCCTATGACTCTCTTGTATACTTTGCCAGCGTCACCCTTGCTTATTGTGAGTGGTGAAGTGTGTTCTTAATCTATAGCTGTTTTCCTATGTACTTTGTCAGACCCGTCTAAATATGTAAAAGGAAATGTCTCCCGCACCTTCAAAGGCCAGCTCCAAAGAACACATTTTTCATTCACTGTTGTGTTAGGGTAGCTGGTGGTAGAGCCGGTGATGGGGTCATTGGTCTGAAACTCTGGGTTTTGCTGTAACACACACATTATCAGCGTAGCTCCCGCAGATAAGCCAGGGCCGTGCTGCTTGTCCATGGGTAGACCACAAGAAATACACAAAATTCACGAGCAAGACCCCCTCATTGTGAACAGACTCTCGCGCGCCAGGGTATGGATGTAAAAGACAGTAGTTAGATTTTAACCCAAGCAATGATGGTGCATGAATTGAATGTTTTACGTGACGCAGGGATGTTGGCGTCTCTTATGACGGACGTCTATAGATTTACATTTTGTTTTCTTCAATTCGCATTGATTAGAGCACCACTAAAGGTAGTGCCCTAATCGGCATAGATTAGATCGCATTATTGTCGTGCTTTTAAATGTCCTGGCATGAGTCCGTATGACAGAGCACAATACACACTTCACGAAGGTTCTATCCTGCCACATATACTGTATTTGGGTTCCATTACGAACCCCCAACGTATAAAACGTTCCATTAAGAGAAGTTAAAATCGGAAGTGCAGCAGACAATTCTGGCATTAAATGAGTGAAAATAAAAAAGAACATAATGAAAAATGTATTGTTAAACAATATGCTGTGATGATTTTAGAATGGTTTACAATTTAAAAAACATGAAAATGGAGCTAGAGAGAAATGTTAATGATTCACCAATTACGTGATAAATGTGTGTAATTAAATTTAAACAATGAAAATGCAAAAGAGTCCTGAAAGTTTTAAAAAAAGATTCATTCAGGATTTTTTTTTTAAAGTGTGGCTACTAGGGTTCCTGGACTTTACATCATAGATTATTTTTTGAAGTTCTTTAAATTAAACCAACTGTGTGGCGATTTGGAATGTTATTGTTTTACTTTATAGTCTTGTACATTTGTGTGGCGTAGTGGTGTCTCCTGTACAACAACTCAGCCTTAAATATGCAATTTAGCCATGCCGACTAATGTAGAGCAATTTGCCTGGACCCTGATAATTGCTAAATAAGAGCATAATTAATTATTTCTTCAACCGAATAGTCCTGAATCCCACCACCGATCAATCAGCGCTTCTAGCCTAAGACGTCCTGACTCTATTTTAGCTCAATGAAAACAAAATCAATGTAGGCCAATTATATCTCATCTCGTTAGAGTATGCAAATATCGTAGTGCGTTGTACAAAAGAGCCGCGACAGCGTGTGGGAACAGATGAAACACGCAACAGCTGACCAGGCAAGCTAAGCTGGCCCTGGGCTGCCCTCTAGCGTTCTATTGCAAAATGCAGTCACACACTGTTATTTTTAACTTAATCCACTAAAACCCATAATATATAGATGCAATTTACATTCCTCACGATACAGCGGAGGGTTGATTCTGTTCAGTAATTCGGTTTGGACGCACGAACGTACTTTCCTAGCTCTTCCACCCAATTTTACCATAATATTACAAAATGGACAGGTGCCTTACCACACGCAGCACACTAATCGGCAACCATGTATATTTTCATTTGAAATGTATATGTTATGTCATGTTAAATTGTCTTATACCACACACCATTACCATTGGCATGGTCTACAGGTGCTCACATGGTTCTGTAAAGAAGTGGGTTGGGTAGAATTAGTGAGGGAAGAGGGAGTAGGATAGAGGTGTTTAAGCCTTTATGTTGGTGTTTGTAGAACCAGGAGGAACTGGCGTCTTGTCTGAGTCTGCTTTGTAGGTCTGTTTGAATTGTGCACACTGGGGTTACTGTTTCTGGAAGGACAACCTCCAGTGATTGGGATGTTTGTTTGTTTGTTTGTTTGTGGTAGTTAGTTTCATGGTGGATGTGTGGTTGTGTGTTTTTGTGATATTAGACTGATCCGTTAGATCATGTGCCGTAAGTGTGGGATATGCTGGAGAAGGAGTCAGGAGCGGGTGGGGTTAGCAGTTGGTGTATTGTTTAGCTGTATTGTTGGTTCTGGAATTTGTAATGTCATTGAGTTGTCTTGGGTCCCTGTTGGGGTCGCTATCTTAATCCTTGTGAAATCAACTGGTTTTTAGTCATTGTCTGAAGGTGAGGTAGTCTTCTGTCGTTCTTATCTCCTTCGAGATTGTGTTCCATAAATTAGCGATTAGACGTGAGAATGCAGTTCCACTGAATTTCCTTTTTTCATATTGTTTTGTTTCAATTTGGAAGTCGTTGCTTGATCTTAGGTTTCTTCCTGGTTGATAGAGGTTGATATTGACCTGGAGAAATTCAGCTCCTTGTCTGTGTAGTGATTTGTGGGCAATGAAGAGGGCTTTAAAGTTGATGTGTTTTTTTTTTACTGGGAGCCAGTGCAGACTTCTCTGGGCTGGTGTAATGTGATCTCTTCTGTTTAGTCTCAGGACTAGCCTTGCTGCAGTGTTTTGGATGTGTTGGAGTTTTTTAGTGAGTTGTTGCGGCTCTGGAAGGTAGAGGCTATTTGTGTAGTCGATTCTTGATAATACTAGGGAGATGATTGCAAGGGTTCTGTGTGGTAAGAAGAGTTAGGGGAGGATCCCCATTTCTTTGCTATAGAGTTGACTGGGGGTTTCAGTGAGAGCCCATTGTCCATAAGTATTCCTAGATATTTTACTATGACTGATGCTTCCAGTTGGGTTTCCATGCCAGGCGGCCAGTCCAGTTGAGTGTCTGTTGCATTGTGCTCTGGGGGTGAGATAATTATATCTGTTTTGGTCGGGTTTAACTTGAGATTGTTGGTCATCATCCAGCCGTATATGTCGGTGCTATGAACACTGTAGGGAAAATTCCCTACAATGGCAGGAACTGGGGTTGAACTAACAAAGCACAAAAAGAAGAGTTCCTGCAAGACACATATTTAATATTAAGCACCTATTTATTTACAACACAAACATCATGACATATATACAATTGTACAACATAACAAACTGAAAATACATATCAACCAGGGTCAGCGCACCTTCCAGGCTGCATTTATTGTTTGTTTCTTTTGCGCATCTGGAGCAGCAGTACCTAGGGTGTTGGTCCTGAAGGATGTGGTACACTCAATTCTGCCAAAACGCATTTTCTGTGTGTCAACTCTTGTTCATTTCACCAATTGATTTGCTGTGAGTTTTATGAGCTTTTTAAATCTTGTTCTCATAACTGTGGTTTGTTGATATGGTACTTGTTTTACAATCACTAGTTGATATGTATTTTCACTTTGTTATGTTGTACAAATGTATGTATGCCATGATGGTTTGTGTTGTATATGTCCACTGCACATAGATTGATGGATCCATTATAAATGATTGTGATTTATTTATATATAAACAAATACTCTTTTCAAATTAATTGGTCTTTTGATTTATTCAAGACAATTGTCTAATGGGTTTGCCCTTTTAGATGCGATGAAAATAGGGAAGCAATTTCACTGTAAATGAATAGGTACTTCATAATATTAAATAGGTGTATGGCAGGAACCCTTCCTTTTGTGCTTTGTATATGTTGATGAGGCAGCTGTTGAAGGTGTTGTTTGGGTCTTGGGTTGTGGCTAGCTTGACAATGAGTGGGGTATCATCTGCGTAGTTGTAGGTGGTCTGTTTGTGCTTTCACATGATTTTCATTAAGGGGGGCATGTAGATGTTGATGAGGAAAGGTGATAGGCTAGAGCCTTGTGCCATGCCACAGGAGATGTTTTTGGTGTTAGAGGTGAATGGCGGTAGGTAAGTTCTTTCGGTTCGGTTAGTGAGGAAAGATGTTAGCCATTAAAGAGCAGTTTTTACACCACATTCTGATAGTCTCTCAATTAGTGCTGAGTGTCTGATTGTGTCGAACGCTGCTGTTATGTCCAGTAGTATGAGAGCAGATCCTCTGCTGTTGTCTGCATTTATTTTTAGGTCATCCCATATGGATAGGAGTGCTGATTCTGTTCCTCTCATGGGTCTGAAGCCAACTTGCGAGTAGTCGAGTATTCCGTTTATTTCTATGTGGTTGAGAAGAATTTTGTATATGTGGTTCTCCAGTAGTTTCGCTGGGTAGGGTAGATTAGATATAGGTCTGTAGTTGTCGGGGTCTTCCGTGCTTCCCATTTTGTTTTTTAGGAGTGGCTTGATGTACGCTGATTGGAAGGATTTCAGTACTATTCCAGTGTTTAGGGATAGGTTCTTCAGTAGCCGGAAGTAAGATTCTGGGGTTTTGTGTTTCAGTATTTTTTTTTTTAAAGCCTGGAGGGGCTTGGATCGCTTGGGGATCCATCAAGGTTGGTGTCCTTTATTAGGCTGGAGAAAACGTCTTTATCCATGAGTTTAAATGAGTCAAGTGTTGCTGCTGTTGGTGGATCGCCATTTGTTGGTGGTTTTGTGGTTGTATTTATGCTCATAGTTGCATGGGTTGCTTAAGCGGTCTCTTGGATTGTTTCTATTTTTGTTTGTAGGTAGTCAGTGATTTTGTCACATAGTGCTTGTGATGGGAAGACGCATTTGTCGCAGATTGTAGGGTTTTTATTTTCTTTGATGATTTAGTAGAGTTTGTTCTGTGGGTTTGTTGCTGCTTGCATTCTCGTGCCGTAGTATGATTTTGTTGTGTTTTGCCTCGTGTCTGCTGATTTGTAAATTCTATGTTGTCTTTGGTATTTTTATTTTGTCAGACTGACTGTATTGGTTTCTCCATAGTTTTTCCAATTTGTGGGTTGTTTCTCTAAGCTATCTCAGCTCTTCTGTAAACCACTGTTGTCCTATAAACCTCGCATCTGCCACGTGAGTACTGCCGCACTCGCTCAGTATCCCCTCATTGCAAATGCAAAAACCCTTAGAGACAGCCAGCATCCAGACTCTGAAGGCCTACCAGACTTTTCAATATGCCCGCACCCTAAATGGGCAGCCACTGACCAACAATATCTCTGACCAGCTCCACACATACTGTGCCGGCGGCACATATATCAGCAATTGTAGCTTATAGCGTACCATAGTGCCAACACCCACCTACCAAACACTACATGCCCAGCCAGGTCTGCGCTGCTGCCAAATCATATCTGAGTATACCTATATGCTGCCAAATCTTATCTGAGTGTACCTCTGTGCCCAGCCAGGTCTACCCTGATGCGAAATTCTGCATGATTGTACCTCCAGCTTTCTGTAGCCCTCTGTGCCCACTCTGAACTAGGATACAGGGTATCCTACCCAAGTGAACCAGCCTACTATTTCCACATCGGCAGATGGGGAGCAGGTGCAAGTGGATCTAAGTCACCTGGCCTAAGCTCTGCCCACCTGGTGCCTTCCTGCCTGCCACTCTTTTTCACCACTTAGCAAGACCCGCCCACCTGGTGCCTTCCTGCTTGCCGCTATTTTTCCCTACTTAAGGAGCCCTCCTGCCTCTTTTCCTTTCCAGATGGGGAGCAGGTGCAAGTGAATCTAGGTCACCTGGCCTAAGCCCTGCCCACCTGGTGCCTTCCTGCTTGCCTCTCTTTTTCACCACTTAGCAAGACCCGCCCACCTGGTGCCTTCCTGCTTGCCACTATTTTTCCCTACTTAAGGAGCCCTCCAGCCTCTTTTCCTTTCCAGATGGGGAACAGGTGCAAGTGAATCTAGGTCACCTGGCCTAAGCCCGCCCACCTGGTGCCTTCCTGCCTGCCGCTCTTTTACACCACTTAGCAAGCCCCGCCCACCTGGTGCCTTCCTGCTTGCCGCTCTTTTTCACCACTTGGCAAGCACCGCCCACCTGGTGCCTTCCTGCTTGCCTCTCTTTTTTACCACTTAGTAGGCCCCGCCCACCTGGTGCTTTCCTGCTTGCCGCTCTCTGTTCTCTCCTCCTTTCCCTTCTCCCTTTTCCTATCTCCTCCCCTTACTTTCTTCTATGCACTTACTCTATCAGAATTGTCCCTGGACCTAGTATGAGAGCAACCTCGTCTCTCTCCTCCCCCCTCCCTTACTGCTTTTTTCCTCCCCACATCCCCTGCCCCCCCCCCCCCCCCGGTCAGCACTATCTGAAATGTCATCAGGCCTAGTATGATAGTCATGTGTTTTGTTCCTCCCCTACCTTTCTGCACTCCTCTCCCTCACCTTTTGTTTTTCTCCAGCCCTACGAGAAATGTCGTCAGGCCTAGTACGGTAGTCGCCTGTCTGTTTCCATTTCCTTCCCACTCTCCCCCTCCCTTCCTTATCTATGTCTTAGCTCTTGCACTATCTGAAATGTTGTCAGGCCGAGTATGATAGTTAATTTCACATCCTTACTGTTCATAAGCTGTAAGAATGTCATTGTATTTTCCCTTGTTCCCTCCCTTGCCTTGAAGCGCTTTGAAACACATTGTGTATAGGCGCTATATAAATAAACTATCATATCATAAACTATCATATCACATTGTACACTGTACCCAACTGGTACTAGCCTAAACTGCACCTCCACAACTAAGATAGCCCATTCTGCTCAACAAAATCCTAGCCACGGTTCCTGCTCGCACCTGCCCACTGTGCCAGAGCAAAACTCCAGCGAACCCCAGACCCAAACAGTCTGTTCATGGCAAACCTTGTCATAACTATTCTCACCCTGACGGCAATGCTTCACCCACCCCACCCTAACAACACAACCCTCCTCCCCACAAGTCCTCCACCTCAACTACCCCTACCTCAACACCTCACCAGAACTATGTGGCATGTTGATACCATTCAAAATGAGCCCCCAAACTGCCCCATTAGCCCATTAGAATGGATCCGCCGTTTTTCTGCCCCTCCCACTCCATGGAAGGACAGAAACCTCTAAAGGACAGAAACCTGAGACTCAGTACCCGGCTCATACCCCCCAGATCCCCCATCAAAAAACACCCCTCCCACTATCATTCTAACCAAGTACAAGCCAACCCCTTGCAAATCCTGGACAACTCCCAAAAAACCACCGGCATAACTGAACACCCTATAATCAAAGGTGCTCTCATCAACGCTCGATCACTGGCCCTCCATGCACTTTATGACCTCATCTCTGCTAACAGCCTGCACTTCCTGGCTATTACTGAGACATCGCTACATCAAGCAGCAGGCCCTGCGCTATCCCTCGCCATTCTTGAGGGCTATTCTATACTAAGGAACGACAGGGATTCAGGTAAAGGAGGAGGAGTAGCTTTTATCGCCAAGACATCCCTTGGCCTTAGAACGACCCCGCTGTCCAGCTTCCAGTCCGCCAAACTTCTGTCAGGTAAATTCCAACTTTCTGCTACACAATCCATCCTTATGCACCTCATCTATAGACCATCAGGCCCCATCTCATCATTTGAGGAAGAGATATCAGACCTCCTGACCACTAACACCAAAACAGGATCGCAAATCATCCCACTAGGGGACCTCAACTTGGGCCTTGGTGATCCTAAAGATGCAAATGCGCTATCCCTAGAAAACACGATCTCCCAACTAGGGTTCAAACACAGGATTACAGCCCCTACTCATAACAAAGGCCGAACACTGGACTGGTTGGCGGATCACAACTGCTCCATTTACATCCTTAAAAATGAACCAATCGCGTCGTCTGACCACCAACCCAACTCCTTCTCCATCCAAGGGAAGATGCAACCAAACACCCCTCCAGCTACCATCCCACAAACTCTCAACAGGAATAACCACAACATCACTTTGCAGAGCCTTCACCCTCTAATCCACAGCATTCTTGCTCCTGCAAACTACTACAACCTTGATGCGGACCAACTCACTGATCTCTACAATAAAACACTCCTTTCAGCAGTAAATATCATTGCTTCCATCAAACTCACCAAAGCCAAACCAGCAGCCCACCTGAACAAATGGTTCACCCCTGAGCTTAAAATCCTTAGAAACGCCAAACGAGCAGAGGAAGCCACCTGGAGAAAAACAACCAACCAGGTCAACAAAATACTCTTCACGGCTGCGGCCACCTCCTACAAAACCGATGCCCTCAGGGCCAAAAAAGAGACCTATGACAACAGAATTGAGAATGCCAAATCTAGAAAAAAAGAGCTCTTCACCATCCTCAGGGAACTTGAATCCCCCTCCTCACCCTCAGAAACCTGCGTGAAAGATGCAGACTGGTGTGAGAGTACCCAAAAAACCCTGGCAGACAAACTTGCCATGTTACAATCCAGAATTGAACAGAAAAAACAGCCTAGCCAAAAAACAAACTTTCCGCCACCACCTACCCGCTAAAACGCCAACATGCCCTCCCTTCTCTTTCACCCCGGTGTCAACGAAAGAAGTGGAAAGCATCATCAAAGGCTTCATGGCTTCAGATGCCAAGGGGATTCCTGCCCAGCTCCTATCATCCAGGAAGGCGCCAACGATATGCCCCCTTCATAACAGCCCTAATAAACTCTTCATTCAAAATTAGCTGAGTCCCCAGCAGCCTCAAGGAGGCGTGTGTCATGCCCCTTCTAAAAAAACACAATCTAGACCCTAACAACCCCACCAGCTACAGGCCAATCGCCACCGTCCCCTACATCCTAAAGATCTTAGACACAGTGGCCTAACTGTAAATCCAGAAGCACCTGGAAGAGAACAACCTTCTGGGCCTCAGACAGTCTGGCTTCAGACCGAGGCATGGAACAGAGACAGCACTCCTGGACTTAAAGATGCAGATGGACAAGGCAAAGGATAAGGTAAAACTAGCCATTCTCCTGCTGCTTGACCTCTCGGCAGCCTTTGACCTCGTCGACCATCAGATCCTCACGGAACATCTGACGGCCTCAGCTGCCTTCTCCACCCAAGTGACTGCCTGGGTCCAATCCTTCCTAGCAGACCGAACCACCCGGGTCGTCTCACCAGTGGCTTCATCCCACCCCATCCCCATTATCTGTGGCGTCCCACAAGGTTTGTGTGTCTCGCCGACCTTATACAATATCTTCACTAAGCAATTGTTTGACTGCCTTGATAATCTGGGTGTCACATACACTAATTATGCTGACGATACCCAGGTTCTCATCACCCTGTCAGGATGCTATGAAGAGGACTTCACACGGATCAACAACCTTTACCTGGATATCCAAGCTTGGATGGCAGAACACGGCCTATGCCTCAACGATGAGAAAACTGAGCTCTTTCTCGTCGGCTCCCAACCACGGCTTAACAAATTGGACCCCTGTTACACATCTCTCGACATAGATGGTAACCTAATCACTGTGGCCAAAGAAATCAAAACTCTTGAGGTTTAGGTTGACTCCACACTCTGGCTCAAAAAGCAGGTGAACGCCACAGCCTCCTCCACAGCCTATACAAATAAGCTCATCAATTCCTGCAAAGACTTCCTTTCGCCCTCCAGCTGTATCACACTAGCCAGAGCGCTAGTGCTCTCAAAAATTGACTACTGTAACACCCTCTTACTTGGCACCTCAGAACGCAACTTGAACAAACTGCAGGTGTTGCAAAATAATGCCCTCAGAGCGGCTCTGAGTATCCCGCGGCATTCACACTTCTCCAGCTTCAGACAAGATGTGCACTGGCTGACTGGCTGCCCGTATGAGACAGAATCAGCCTTAGATCTCTCGTCATCGTACACAAATGCCTCTCTAATGACGCCCCCAAATACTTGGCAGACAAGTTCAACAAACACACCTCCAACAGGCCAACCAGAATGCTATACTCTCACTGCCTTTCCATCCTCAAATTCTCCCTAAAAAAAGCAGGCGGATCCAGCTTCCCGGTTCTAGCCACCAAACAATGGAACTCTATACATTGAACCTTAGAACAGAACCTTCCTTCTGGACTTTCAGAGCAAAAACTAAGTCCTGGCTACCCAACAAGAACTCCTCCTTAGTCTGACGCTCTACTCACTGTACTTTTATCCTTTGTCTGCCCTTCGACCATTATGTAACTTACTGTAAGATTTTGTATGTCTATATCTTGTTGTAAAATGCTCTAAGTCGCCGGGGCCCAGTACCTCAGGATTTTGAGCGCAGTATGAATAAAGAAACTAAACTAAACTAAACCTTGTACCATTTATTTTTGCAGTGGCATTGAAAGGTTTTGACGGTGCTAATTGATCTAGGGCCTCATTGATGCAGGCGTCAAGTATTTTTTCTGCTAAATCAGGGGTCCTTCTGTTCAGTTTGGCGATGTTTGTTTGAGTTGATTCCAGCAGTTCTGTTCAGGATTCCAGGTCCAGCTTCTTCCAGTTTCTTTTCTTTCTAGTATGCAATATTGCGTTTCTGAGCTATATGCGGGTCAGACGTTTGACAGAGAATGGTATCATGTGGTTAGCCTTCCATATCATTGGTGCGGGTGGGGCACTGGTAGAGAGTCTGTCTCTGCAGGAGATTGCATCTAAGGTGTGTCCAGCATTGTGGGTGGATCCGTTCACTATTTGCTTGAAATGGAGTGTTTCCAGGAGGGCACAGTATGAGTTTGCTGTGGCTTCGTTCTCTTTTTTGAACCAAATGTTCAATACTCCCAGGACGATTAGGTTATCATGATAGGTGGAAAGGTTAGCGATGGAGTCAGTGGGCCTTGCTGCAAAATTCAGGTTGTAGTATGGGGGTCTGTAGATCAGAAGGAACACTATGTTGGCTTTGTCATTGAGTTTGATCTTGATGAGAGATCTGCATTCTTCTATGTCCATTGAGGGGAGTGACATGGGGCAGAAGTGGTCTTTGTGTGCAATTGCGATTCCGCCTCCTCTTCTGTTTTCTCTGTTGGCATGTATTAGTTAGAAGTTTTCTGGTATGACTTTGTGGGCAATTGTCTTGTAGTTGTCCGATAGCCATGTTTCTGTGAAGAAAAATGCATCTGTGCCGCCCTCACTTAGGAGGTCATGTATTTCTGGTTTGTGTTTTGCCATGGATCCTGAGGTACCGTAAAAGAAAATGCTGGAGGCCGTCCCTTGTCTGTTCGGGCCCTCACGCTGTGGAACTCTCTGCCCCCTCAGCTTACAGATATCTCTGACCATCTGGTTATGGGAGGATAGCTCAGGGGCAACGTGCTCGTCTTGGAAGCAAGACGAGACAGAGAAACACAGGTTTTATCCCCGGGTCCGTGCTTAGAAATCTCTGGGTGTTAAGCATGTTATAAATAACCTATCATATCATATCATTTGAGTTTTCGGAAAACCTTGAACACTTATTTGTTTTAGTTAGTTTGTGTGTATCTGTGCAGCATTTCTATCCTCTCACTACTACTTTCTACGGCCTAGATGCCTTTTGGCGATAGTGTTTGCACTGTAAATATACCCAATACAATACAATACAATCTTATGTTGAGTAAGCTTCAGTGCGTCTGTTTTCCCTTGTGGGTTGTTGTCTATCCTTTCATGAGTCTCAGCCGGGGTGGTGTTTGTCGGGTTTACATTTCTTGAGATTCTCTGTTGGGTGAGGTTGTTTGCTGAGATTGTTGTTGGGTGCTCTGTGTCTTCATTGAGGAGTTCAATTAGGTTGACAGGTTTATTTATTTATTTATTTGCATTTTTAAAGCGCTCACCCAGCCCAAGAGCATTGAGGACCTGTTACAGGAGTGTGTCTTAGTTGTGTATTTATAACCCGCTTACTACCCATAGGTTTCTAAGCGCGGACCCGGGGATCGAACCTGTGTTGCTTCCTGTCGTCTTGATTCCAAGGCGACCACATTGCCGCTTGAGCTATCCTCCCAATTACTTGGTTCTGGTTCATGGTGGTTGGTTTGTTGTTTGTATGTGGGCACTTTTTTCCAGTCTTTGGTTATGTAGGGGGTGTGAATGGTTATGGATTCAAGTTTGCCCCTGATTCTTATTGGGGTCTTGCTGAAGGTGTTTTTGAGTCGCAGCGTTTTGTGTTTTGGTATGTTGGTTTGGCATCCTGTTGGAATCCAGGTTTGTTTGGTTTCTTTCTTGTGTGTTGTTTGTCGGTTGTTTGTTCTCCGATGAGTTGGAGTTTTAGGTAGAGAAGTAACATGAGATGTATTCTGTGTTTGCTCTTTTCTTGGTCCCTAGCCTTAGTCCGTTTAGTGGTGTCCCCACAGGGTTTCTGGGTGTTGTGAATTCTGGTGGGTAGTTTCTGTTCTGTTGGGATGTGGTTTCCTTGCTCTTCCTGTTTTCCTTTCTTGTTTATTTGTCTTTCTTGTATTGAAGCATGTGGGTGGTATGTGTTTATTGTCTTTAGGTTGGGTTTGTGATGTATGCATGTGTTCCAGGTGTGCTTGCCCTCCTGGGTTTTTTGTTATTTGAATAAGAGATGGGACCTTCAACTGTGTTGTTGGCCTTGCTGTGGTTGCTTGTGATGGACTCTGTTTCAGGTTTGGCTTGAAAGATCTTTTATTCTGTTTCTAGGGTCAGT
The DNA here is from genome assembly GCF_040938575.1 of Ambystoma mexicanum. Lineage (NCBI taxonomy): Eukaryota > Metazoa > Chordata > Amphibia > Caudata > Ambystomatidae > Ambystoma > Ambystoma mexicanum. Next base: position 21,624,401 of record NC_090937.1, on the reverse strand, counting down.
TGTTTCCTGGTCTCTGGTTATGTTTCCATGCCTTTCCCGGTTTCCTTTTAAGTTGGTCTGGTCCTACATATTTTATTTAGAATAAGAGATGGGGCCTTCCACTGCAGCGTCAGCTTCGCTGTGGTTGTTGATGATGGTCTCCATTTCAGTTTTGGGTTTAAATGTCTTTTAGTGTGTTTCCAAGAGTGGGTGCCCTTTTGGGTCGGTTGTTTCCTGATCTCCTGTCTTGTTTCCATGCCTTCACAGTTTCCTTTTGAGTTGGTGTGGTGACATGTGCAGCGCTGTGTAGTTCTCTGATTCACAATGGTGAAGGCCTCTCTGTAGTAGTTGGATTTTGTGCTATCAGGTTCTCAGTGTCAGGAGCCTCCCTGTGGTCACCCAGTACTGCTTCACATTGAAGGCCTCTCTGTGGTAGTTGGATTGTGTGCCTGTATTGGGTTAACAGGGACAGAAGCCTCCCTGTTGTTGCCCAGAAGTGATTCAAGTGGAGAAGGCCTCTCAGCTGAACCTAGGTTTTGTGGTTGGTTGTATAGGGTTCAGAGTGGCGAAAGCCTCCATTTGGTCGCACAATGCTACTTCACAGTGGCGAGGGCCTCACAATGGTGGTTGGGGCTTGTGCTACTATTGGGTAAACAGAGTTGAAGACGGCTTTGTGGTGGTTGAGTACTAAGCTTGTAAGGTGTAGGCAGAGTTCTGATAGAGCTGCCCAGTGTGGATGTGTACTTTGCGGCATAATTGAGTGTAGCACAAGACAGGTAGAATCTTGGTCCGATGTCGTGATTGTTGTGGGCGGGCAGTGAGCTGTGGGAGGAACGCAGTATTGTCAAACCTTTGAGTGTGATATTTTCAACTGCATTTCACAGTGAATATTTTTCCCATGCTTTCGCTCTGGATATCATTAAAGTGTATGGATTCAGCCAAAATAGTTTGATTTAATAAATGCCCTCAAAAGTTCCCATATAAGGTGACATGCAAGTAACCTTTCGTTGTCACAGTCCAATCATCAGAGCCTGTGATACAGCTGATGTAGTTTAACAAATTGGGTCGAAATATTAGTTCCAAAGAAAAAAACAACAGTATCATTACCTTCATGTTCCTCTTCCTCAACCAACTCCTTTACACATGAGGGCTCTCTGCCTTGCCCCACAGAGATACCCAAATACATTTATGAATTTCCTTTTAACCCCTTCATCTCCTGCACAGTAAGGCAATTACCATAACACTTCCTGGTGTTCTTTCTTTCCTTTTACAGAGGGCCAGGAAGGCCTGCTGGACTAGTTTTCCATTTCATGGATCGGGGACCCCTTCTGCTGGCATGTGAGCGGTATCAAGTAAGGGGATCTCCTATCCTCCTGACTGGGGTATGAGGATAATGGAGGTCATGCGTCCATCAAGCTCAGTGAGTTTTATGGCCCTCAGGTCGCTCAAGCTGGGCCAGGTACACTTGAGGTTTAGAACACAGAGGGACCACATTCAGAGTTTCAGCCCCGGGCTGAGAGAGGCACAATGAGGTTCTTCATGGTGAGTTCCTCCCCTTGCCCCTGTGGGTCAGCACTGGAGTGAACCAGCCAAGACAGCACTGCATCAGCAGCATCAGTGCTTGGTGGAACATTGGCTTGCCTGCACTTCATGGTGCTATTATATGTGCGGTAGCCTTGGGGACCAGACAGTACTCCTCACCTAAGTCAGTGAAAGATGAGTTATTGGTGTCTCCAGCCCCCTTGCTCCTCACCCAGGTGAGGTAAAAGGTGGGGAAGGGTGTGTGGAGAATACTTAACCCTGTATTTTGGGCAGAATGATCTCAATCAAGCCTGGCAGCCCGGACTGGATCCTTTAAAGGGCAAGCCCTCACAATTTAGCATTCGTAGGATGTGGATAGTAGTGAAGCCTCCCTAGTGTCAGTATTAGCATGCAGAGTCATGCTGGGCAAGTCCAAGACAAATGCCAATCATGCAATGCTGTCTTCTTCTTCCTCTTCTGATAATGATTCTCCACCTGCAAGGAAGAAATGGAGAGCAGAATGGTTAAAAGACGTTATCAAAGCAACCATCTGCCCCACCCTAATGGTTGCTTCTCAAAGGTATGTCCATGCTCAATAAATACCCTGATAATAATCTATCTATATTTATAAAAGTGAACATTTGTGGGTTTGTTTGTGGCATGGTGAAGCGTTATTCCTTATACAATTCCACACTTTTTTCACCAATCTGCACCAAATGTTGCATAGCTACCTGTTAGGACCCTATGGACATTACTGGCTACATGACATTTGTACAACCCCAACCCGTTCCCCAGATTTCAGCAAAAGTTCAAATTTGTTTGTTGGTTTGTGGCTTGGCAAAGCGCTGTTCCTTATGCAATTCCACACGGGTTCACCAATCTGCACCAAATTATGCATAGTTACCTGTTAGGACCCTCCTGACATTACTGGTTACAGGACATTTGGACACCCCAACCCCTTTCCCCAGATTTCCACACCTTCACACATGAGACAATTGCCTGAAATTGACGAAACATCAATGTGGTCATAGACGGACCGGTCCTCAACCCTCGAATGCACTATTTCTAGGACATTTGCACCGCAATGAACTGCATCACGCCAGGATGAGGCAACAGGTGGGGAGGAAGCACAGCAGCACACCAACTCTTGCTTCCCCCAATGTCTGCTCTGGGGTATAGCCACCGAGAAAGCGGCTGTTAAAGACCATGTGGATCACACAGCAGATAAAGCCCCTAAAAATAACTTTGCGAATGGGCCTCACACCTTGAGATATTGCACATGGTTGTCTCATATATAAAAACCCTGCTGGAATATATGCAGTGTTTTTAGGACATGATGGAGGCAGGGATCTGGCTTTTGATGGTGTTTGGGCAGTAACCTTCACACACAGAAGTCAGATCCGTATTGGAGTGTTAAAGACAGGCAACGGCAAGAAAATTGTGGCTTTGCATTTGCCCTTCCTATGGATCAAGCTGTTTGGGAACGACTTGGAATTAAAGGTGAACAAGTTCCACAAGCAATACAAAAATGCAGACACACTCAAATGGAAAGCACGCTCACATCCCAAGAAGGCCTGCCTAGAGCAAAACAAACCCTGCTACCAAGTCAGTGCAGGACAAGGTCACTCTGTCTTCAAGGATGGAAGCAGATGGCCCTCCACTCTCACCAAGACGGGTTCCACACAGAAATATGCAGTAAGCATGACCCCTCAATGACAGGGAAGGGATTGTAGATTTCACTCTGCGAATTTCTAACGCCAGAATGCTGTGATTGATTGATGCAGATAAGATGGTCTGACAGTGAGTGCATGAACTCTGGGGCTTTTCTTACCTTACAGTGTGATACCTTTGAATTTGCAACATGGCCGATGTTCTGATAAATTGCATACCAAGTAGTATCTCAACCAGCCAAGATGGTATGGATGGATCATCCAAAATTGGGCGTGTACCATTATTTGTTTCTCTGTATGTTCATTTGCTTTTTGATGTTGTTTAGTTGTGTCCTTTTACGAAGCAATGTGGACTCCACAGAGGACACAACTCATAGATATGCTTACACGGTTTTCTTTGGGCCTTTACACAAATGTTGGATAACTCAAGCACAGGGGTTAACAAAGGTCAAATAAAAAGACATTCTTCTTCCTTCAGAAAAAGGTTTTCCCCAAAAATCTCTCTGGGTCTCTCCCATTGTCAAAGGGAGCGACTGAACCTCCCAAAAGCTTCCCCTGCATCTGTTTACGTTTCAGATGATTTGGCTTCTTCCTTCTGAGTTTGTCGGTCAACAGTGCTGCCAGCATTAGAAAGTTTGGAATAAATTAAGCCATAGGCCCCGAGCAGAGGGGCATTATCACTTCAGGTAATGACTTGGGGGCCATAGTTACAGGCCTGAGCGAAGCAAGGACCTTAATGAAGGCCCCGGCCATTACCTGAAGTGGTAATGCCCCCCACCTGCGAGGGGCCTAATGCTATTAGTACCCCAGCCCATAAAACCGGGTACTAAAAGCATTTTTGTTTCTGTTCCAAAACGCTCCGGCATTTCAGAACTGAAACAAAAAAATGAAAAAAAAAATGGCTACTGAGGAAGTGAAAATGGACTTCGTTTTTCCTTCCTCAGTGGCCATTTTTCGAGTCTTCCTCAGATTCAGGGAAGAAGAAGGGTCCCTTTTATGTTTCTTGGATCTCTTTCTGGAAGCCCTCTCTTCACCTTTATTATTAGTACTAGCAAAAAGTTCCCATTCTCGGAACAGGTTCTGTGGACAGACATGATAACACTGTCGTAAATTGTTGAAAATCAATGATCCCGTACGTCGCTGCTCCGATTATCGCTTGATGCGCTTTGCACTCCAAAGAAAACGGCACTGAGAATCAGCGTATATGGCTGGCTGACATACATCGGAGCACACAATGGGGGGCTGGTAAATCAACCTTTCCATGGAAGCCATTGGAAAAAACGTTTTTTTAAAATGGTCGCCATGGAAATGGGAGAAGGAACTACATGTAGGCCCAACTCTCTTTCCCTGGTGGCCATTAAAAAAAAGTTAACAAAAAAAATGGCCACCATGGAAAGGAAGAAGGGACTATGTGTAGTCCCTTCTTCCTTTCCATGATATCCTGTCGCAGATCGGGAGCGGACGCGTTGGGGACACAAGGGCTCCCAGCATGTCCGTTCCTGAAATGGACAGAAAATAAGGTAAGTGGGGGTGGGAGGGCAGGGAGGGAATTCTGTGAATGGGGGTGGGGGTAGGGGAAGACTTACCCCATTCCCCGGCAAGAGGAGATGGCGGCTGCCAACCCTGAGGAGGCTTAAGGTGGCAGGATTACCATCTGGTACCACCCACGTTCTGAGCCCCCCCCCCAATGGCTGAGAGGCCGCCACACCCCCCTCGCCGGGTACTATTCTTGTATAATATTTGAATTGTCAAAGGAAGAAAGGAAGGCTTGCAGGTTTTTTTCTCGGGGGTCAGAACGTTTTGTGCCATTTCCATTTGTCTTGCTGGGGTTGTATGGTACCCTTCCCCACCTTGAAGTCAAGATAGAACCATGCACGTAGCCGTGCATGTAACGTGTTTGGACTTGCTGGGATGGGCTTGCAGACCAACCCTCTGTAGGCTTTAGAAGACTTAATACATATGTCAAATATATGTACCACAGGTAATGCTGTATATGACCATAGCATTCAACCATGCTGGCTCATAGGCACCACAATGGGTTAGAAAGATTGGATTCATGATGCACTGTAAAGTGGCTGGTGTGCCATGGAGCCTGAATGGGAGCACAGTCATTTGAAACAGTCACAAGGGTGTAGAGAAGACTATCTTCTCTTGACCTTCAATGCCAGGGAACTCTGCCAATATCCTCTGGTCAGGTGCAGTACCAACATGTACTGAAATGGTTCAATTTGTTGGAATAATTTCATCTACGCAAGGTAAAGGATCTGTGTTAATTTTGGAGATCTTATTAATTTTCTGAAAGTCTATGAAGAGCCTCCAGGTGCTGTCTTGTTTCTCCTCTAGAACAATTACAGGTGATCATGGACTCTGGGATGGCTTAATGCCTGCCAGGCACATTTACATATTTTTGTTATCATGTTTTATGGGGCTTTACACCAAAGCACTTATTTTAAATTACATCAGTTGAGCAAAACGTGATGATAGGATATTAATGTACAAAAGTAACAAATAAAGCAAGAAATAACCCAAGTTAAAGAGAAAGCCAAGGAAGAGAAAAACATGAAATGGTTGTCCAAATAGTCTTTCAATTGAAAGTAGGGGTTAACCGAATAGCATATTTAGGGCCTGATTCACAAATCAGTTTTCAATGGGATTGCGCCATTATAAAAGGCTTCTATGAATCAGGCGCATAGTATTCCACTGAATACTGAATAGTTTGTCAAGTATTCGGCCAAAGCCGAATATGAAGCCAAATAGTTGTTTTATTTAATAAATCATGATGCAAATTTGAAAAATACACGTGTTGAAAAAAGAATCTAAGCCCCATCGGATATCTGTGGTCCCATGTCTTCTTTAATTCTCTTTATGTTAATCAACATCTCATCTTTATTTAATGAACCAATCCAGAAAAGAACAGATTAATCAAAAATTATATATATGGAAGGAGGATGCATATGCAAAACCGGTGCCTCTCACATTGGCAGTCTTCATGAATGCAAAGTTCAAGGCTGCAATGAACAAAATGGATGCTGCAATTTACAAATGCAAGTGCGAACTGCATACATTGCAACCTCTTGCGAGTTGCAAGTTAGCTTACATGGAATGTGAATTTTGAATGTTCCATTCAGTTCACTTCATAATGTATACATGGATTCCCTATTATTTTTAAAGAGGGGAATAAATCACCCATACATCAAACATGAGAGAGGACTCTCCCAGAGAGAACGACAAGTTCAGGGCAGGGGTGATCACACGTCATAAAGTGACATGTGGCTGAATCTGGCCAAATCCAACAAGCTCTAAGAAAGTACTTGCCTGTCGCTCAATTCCACAAAATATCAATCCATGTCAATATACACCTCCTCCTTACAGCCAAACAAGAAGATGCTAGGCCATGTGTCTCTCACTCTTCAAACCTGTATCCCACAACACTAGCAGATACAGTACTCGCTATCACTCCCTGCCATCTTTCACACCTTTCCTGTTGGGACAGAGAGGCCTGTAATGTTATTCAATATATTTTCCAATAAGCAAGTTTATCCAATGTGGGTTGGGAAATGTCGGCTGCATCTTGCACTGCCTGCCATGTAGCTCACTCATCCCCAGCCCTTATTGATGCAGAAGAGCCAGCCCAAATATTTTGAAGTCTTCTGCTTTGCAAATATCCTCCCCTATTACCAAATTCAACAATACATCATAGATTGTTGACTATGGCCCATACAAAGCCCTCAGACCTATATCTCTTCAAGCTCCCTCTGGCAGACTGGCCCACAGAGAAACTGAAGAGATTTCCCAGCATGAAGTACCTTACAGGGATCTTGGGCAGGGGCATGTAACTCTGCGGGCCATACAAGTAACTACCTCAGCCCTACTGGTGTCCCCTACCTGATATGAATTCAACTTTCTGTATAGGCAGTTCCCATAGGAACAAACCCTGCTCACCTCTCATACATCCTCACCACTCCTTCTATCAATACAGAAAACATATGCACATTATTCTTATATTTACTCACGAATGCTTTCAGACAATGTTTAATTTAATTTCCTTTTGTAACATGCACTTCATATGTGCCTCTCTGAGTTGTTACATTGCATTAAAATGAGAAAACGTAGGGTAGGTTTCCCAAAACTTGTTTTGGTGTAGTGGGCAGGTGTCCTAGCACATCTCTCCAATTGCGCTAAAAAAGGAGAACCCCAACTCACAAAAGGCATCTGAATAAGTGCATTTGCACAAATCAGGGAGAGTTTCTGGACACATTTTCTTCAAACATAGTCCCTTTATGGGGTGATTCTCAGTGTAGCGACCCTTCTACTCTTTTGGATGCTTTTAACAAAAGCTTAAAAAATGTGGTGAACCAGTTGGCCCCGACTAAAAAGAAAATTACTTGCACTACTCAGACCACACGCAAACCTTTACACAAGGAGAATCTGTGTGCCCCAAATAGGTTGGTTAGACAGACAGAAAGAGTATGACGGAAGAAGAAAGGACAGAGCCTTAGGGCAATTTATCTGAAGCAACTTTACACCTATAAAAAAAAATGCTTGAAAGGGCAAAACGAGAGTACGATAGGGTGCAGCTATTTTCCAGCACCAATACGTTTAAGAAGCTCTTTACTGTCCGAACTGCATTCAACTGTAGTGCCCAAAATGTGCATCCCTCCATCTCAGAAAAGATGTGAAGAGATAGCCCAGGCGTTCAAGGATAAAATAAGAAAGATCAGGGATCAATTCAATTCCTCAGTTAGAGAAAAGCACACAGAGAAAGCTGTGTCTGAAGAACAGGATACTCATTCATCATCCTTACATAATCTTCGACCCTTTTCACCTATTAACTGAAGATTCCCTGTTAAAATGTATGTCAAAGAAACTGGCAACGGGGTCACCACTGGACCCTTATCCCGCATTGCTCATGAAAGATTTTTGAATCTCTACCCTGACATATATTTTTTGGATCATAAATAGTTCACTTTCCTCTGGGATATTTCCAGATTTTCTCAAGATTTCCATAGTGACTCCACTTCTGAAGAAAGCCACACTTGATCCCAGTGACCGCGCAAAAGACTGCCAAATGTCCCAGCTTATGTACAGAAATAAGTTGATAGAAGCAGGGGTGACCTCTCAGCTGCAACACTTTCTGATACCTCAGGTTGGCTGGGTGACTTGCAGGCAGGTTTCCCACCGGGCCACAATTCGGAATGACCTGACCCGACCCCTCCTGCCGGCTAACTATCACCCAATCTCCATAACTCCCTTCCTGGGCAAGCTCCTGGAGAAACTGGCCATCTCCCGGCTCAATCTCCACACTGAATCTGTTGGTTGTCTTCATGACCATCAGTCGTGCTTCAGAGCTGCCAGAAGCACGGAAACCTCTCTCCTGAACATTCGTGAAGACCTGCTCACCAACCTCGACTCTAACACCCCTTGCGTTCTTATCTTGCTTGATCTCTCTTCTGACTTTGACACTGCACTGTCAACCATGCCATCCTGCTCAACCATCTCCATTATAACCTGGGTATCACTGGTCAGGCTCTGGCGTGGCTGACTTCTTTCCTCTCTGAGCGACCCTCCCAGGTCCAACTTAGGTCCTTCCTCTCCGACATCTTTTTACCTACCTATGGTGTCCCCCAGGGGTCTAACCTCTCTCCCTGGCTGTTCAACCAATACCTGGCACTCCTTGCCCACCGCAACGCCGCTCTCTCTGTCCCAACTTTCAGTGCTATGCGGATGATACCCAGCTCATTTTCTGGCTACCCTCAGCCTCCTCCTCTCCTTCCCTCATCTCTGACTGTCTGCTATCCAGGTGTGGTGGGCCGCCAACGACCTCTGCCTTAATGCCAGTAAGACTGAGATTCTACTCATCAGCACACCCACTCCCTCCTTCCCTGTGGCTCTCTGGCCGGCCTCTCTTGGCCCTCCTCCCACTCCCACCTGCAAGGCTAAAAACCTTGGGGTCATCTTTGACTCTGCACTCTCCTTCTCCCCTCACATCTCTGACGTCTCTAAGAAGTCACACTACCAGCTGCACCTCCTTAGAGGTATTCTTCCTTTCCTCTCCTTCCCCCAGAAGCTCACTGTCTCCAGAGCCCTGGTCCTCTCCAAGCTGGAGTACTGTAACAGCCTCTATCTAAATCTGCTTGCTTGCCTCCACTCTCCTCCCTCTGCAACTTATCCAGAACAGGACTGCGAGACTTGTCCTTGGCCTCAAGCTCAGGGATCGTATCTCTCCAGGACTGAAATCTCTGCACTGGCTCCCAGTTGCTGCGAGGATTAATTTCAAAACCCTCTGCATTGTACACAAGGCCTTTGGGGTCTGGGGCCGCAATACCTTCAACTCCCTCTTCCGAAATATCTTCCTTCTCGAGCTCTTCGCTCATCTGCCTCCAACTCCCTCAGGGTCAGTCGCTTCTCCAAGCAACAAGTTGGTGGCAGATCACTATCTTCGGCAGGGGCCTCTCTCTGAAACAGCCTTCCTGCCTCCCTGAAACTCAAGGGGAACCATCTCCGGTTCCGGAAACACCTCAAAACCTTCCTCTTTGCTTCTGCTTTCCCTCCTCCTTTCCCTTGCGGAATTCCTGACTGAAATTGCACTGGTTACCTGGCCACCCTTTCTGATCTCTGGCCTAGGCCCCGTCATCTGCCTACCTGCACTGCCTCCCTGGCAACCCCTGCACTTGGGGACCGTTTTTTTTGTTTTCTGTATCCCCTCAGTCCTCCTTCCAGCACTTATGTCTGCACTTCCTTGCACTTGCCACCAGCTGGCTTTTTTATGTGTCTTATTATCTTATTTATTCCACTTTCCCATGTACTGCACTTTCCCCTCTCCCTTCCCCCGCGCACTTTTCCTTTCCCCCTTTCCCATACACTTGCGCGATCTGAATGACACCTGGCCTAGTAGGATCGTCTGTCCTGCCTTTGTCCCCCCCCTTGCCTCGTCGCGCCTTGAAACACTTGTGTATAGGCGCATTATAAATGCCATATCATATCATATCAGTGTTGGTGGCAGCACTTGATGATCTCAGATGTGAGGGGCGGGTACTGGAAAAGCAGGTGCTATTGGATTTGTCCACAGCCCTCGACATGGAAGACCATAAAATTGTATTGGAAAGGCTATGCAAGTTGGGTATTAGAGGCAGTGCCTTGTGAAATCTGCAATCCTTTATTAAAAACCAAGCACAACTTGTGTCTCTGCATGCTTTTTTCTCCTCTCTGAAAACCATTTCCTGTGGAATCCCCCTTGGCTCGTCATTGAGTGCACTTCTTTTTATTTTATACATGAGACCATTGGCTAATTTAATTCACAATGTTGGATTTGTTTTTTTGTTGTGTACGCAGACGACACCCAATTGATTCTCCATCTTGGTAACCCAGAAGCTGCGGCTATGGAGTCATTTAGAAATTGTATGGTGCAAGTTAAAAAATGGATGGATTATAATTGCTTGCAAATAAACATTCAGAAAAGAGACATTTTATTTTACTTGTACAAAGTAGGATTCACTTATTCTATTGACTCAAGGTCTTCTGAAGTCTTTTTTAAGAACGGGCAAACTTGACAAGATGTCTATTGGCCTGCTTCTCATGGTCCCTATCCATTCCCTTCAGCCTTGGTTTCAAACTAAGAATCTGGTTGGAGTCAGACCTATCCATGTCTATACAGATGAGGAAAACTCACCAGTAGCTGTTTTTTCAGTTTAAAAGTCTGGAAAGATGGCTGGACTACTTTGCCTTCAATGCAAATGTGCAACTGATGAACACATTTGTTTTGAGTTGATTAGACTATTGCAACTCTGTCTGGGTCTCCTGATAAAATCCTTAGCAAAAGTGGAGCTCATCCAGAATGCAGCAGCTAGGATTATTTTTTGGCTAAATCAATCTGAACACATTTTGCAGGCATTGCATGAGCTACATTGCATGAGCTACATTGGCGCCTGGAAATAAAGTGCGTCCAATTCAAGGCCCTTTGTTTGGTCCATAAGTCCTACTATCATAAAGGACCCTTTCTGTTGAGGCATTGCAGCCACTATGTCTCCTGCCGCCATCTTAGACAGAGGTGGAAGTGTGAGAAAAGAAATAGTGGAACTAGGTTCCCTACTCGCCTGCCCCCGTTCACCATAAACCCCATCGCCATGCCCCCTCCCACGGACAATACAAACCCCCAAACTCATGTTCCTGCTTTTTAAGGTAACATTCAGTGCAGTGCACTGAAAGTGCAAATTTCAACTTCTTCCTACACTTTTATTTTAAAACGAAACCATTCCGGAGTGGTTTCTTTTTAAAATAAAAGTATAGGAACAGTAAAACTTGCTAAAAAAAAAGACGAGGAGCACCGCTCCCAACCGCTCCTACCCCCTTCGACCACTGAATTCTTAGATCATCCTCCGCCAGGCTTCTCACAGTTCCTAAATGTACACTTCAAAGGTTGGGTGGACAGGCTTTCTCCGTTCAAGCTACTGAATTGTGGAACAATCTGCCTCCACCTCGTCATTTATTGGAGGATAATTTGTGTTTTAGGAAAACTTTGAAAACACTGCTTTTTCCCTTGATAATTGATCTAGGTCGGCTTAGTATTTGCTGTATGCTTTATGCTTCAATATTCTGCGTCTTGCTGCCCTCTGGTGGCAAAATGTTTTGAGCCTTATAAATCCAGTACCTGCTTATATAAACATCCCAAAATCACAAGCAGTTTCGCTTTTAAAGGGCAGTCAACCCCCTGCGCTTTTGGAAACAGGTGCAGTGGAGGCACAAATCATGACAGAGTGGAGTCGTTTTTTGGAGTGTGACAGCCGCTGTCTAAACCGTGGCTGTTGCATTTGCATTTCCATCCCCCCAAACAGGGATGGAAATCTTTGTTGTTTTTTGTTTTTCGCTCATTTGGCTGAGTTGGACCCTATAAGGACCTGTCTCGGTGAAATGTTTTCCCAGAAACTACGTGGTTGCCGGAGCCTGTCATATTCTGCAGACACTGATGCATCTAAGAGGGCTGGGAAGCACATCTTTGCGCCACTGCCAAGCCCCTCCTGAAATGCTCAAGTCACCTTTGAGAATAATGTGCCCCAACCATTTCTAAAAGTAGTGCAAATGAAATAAGCGCATTCTCTGCATTCCTTTCATTTCTGCTACTTTTTGAGAATCTGGGCCAAAGTATTTGGCTGAAGCGAATAGCAAGAAAGTGTTTCTCTGGGCTGAACTGCTATTCATCACCCAGAATTCGGCCAAATACTTACTCAAAGACTACGTTTGGTACACCCCTAATGAAAGTGAGCCAAAAGCCCAAAAAAAATGTATTGGCACAACATCATGAATAAAAAGTTAGTTCTAATCGAGAAAGCAGAAGTAAGGGAAAAGTCTGACCCAGCTCATGAAACTAATGCAGATGGTTAGGGGATATTATCATCAAAAGAGGTTTCATAATCCCAATGGCATACACAGACCACACCAATGATGTCTCCCCCTAAAGTTCAAACCTGGTCCATGACAACTCCAGGGGTGAGCTCCAGCAATTGGTGAGAGGGAGGAGGAGATTGTCCAGAGTTCAAACAGGGACAGCCTTCAAAATGTGCATGACAAAATGAGCAGTCTGAAAGGACACCACAGAGCATAAATCAGCAAGGACAGAAAGAAGACACACATGTTCAATAACAGACTGGGAGAGGTGGACCGAAATATTAGCCTACATCCATTGACAGGCAACGGTGAACCATGCTGGCAAAGAAGCAAAGATATCCTGTTGCACTTGTCCGCACCCTCACCAGCAGTGCCATACCCAACCCACTCAGTCCTAGGCTATCCTGTGACGCACTGTCTACACCGTAAAGCCTTCTGCACCATCCAGCAGCTAAGGATTCTACGCTCACCACAGCTCTGCCATTGGTTCCTCCATTCACTATTACTCACAACTGCTGCTGCAGCCACATGGCACCTTAACAACCAACCCTTCTGGGGACATGACTTCTTCTTGGAATGCATGCTGCTTCTCTCCTGATAGGCAACAGGGTCTCAATATCACAGCTTTAAATGGGGGAGTCTTATTCCACTGAACAAAGACTCTGGGAATGCCTGGTTTGTTGACAAAGGTGTCTTGGAAATGATGCAGGAAGTACTCCATAATTATTTGCCCAAATCATTTAGGTAAAATCACGGTAAGTAGTGCCTCCAAGGATGATTCTGATGGGAGGCTTTGGGATTTCTTACAGACTTAAAACCAGTCTATATGGTGAAACTATGTAGGCATCCAGTGATGAACTTCTCAGAATCAATAGTTGTGGTCTTCTAGTACTTCGACAGTTTTGCACAGTTTGTGCCATTTAGCTGGCAACTTGTTTCCAGATATTGTACAAGGACCCAGGACATTGTCACCTGCTTTGAACCTTTGCTGATGTATTTCTCAGTATTAAAGTATTTTTGTATTCTTATGGCTGCTTTATAGATGCTGCCTCACCAAAGAACATACCAAGTGGATGCATACGGGCAACGTCTTCCTGGCTCTCCCAATCTTCTTGCAGCATGTTCAAGATGTCACCAAGCTCCCTACTATACCCAAGCTCAAAAGTGGAGAACGTGGTGGAATGTTTTGGTGTGTTCCGCATGGCAAGGGGGGCCCATGGTATCAGCTCCTTCTAATCTTTGGTGTCTTCGTCAATGGGGTTCCACAGAAATTCTGCAAGGATTTGGTTTAATATTTCAAATAAGCCAAATGTTTCAGGGATGGTACATTTAGATACATAAGGTGTCCACATGGAGAAGGTTTTTCAGGTCAGCCATAAGCTTAGACATGAAGGTGTTTCCCCAATTGGTCAAAATAAATGTAGGGGATCCCGCTAGAGAGATGTACAGGATCAAGTGTTCAAATTATGTGTTCTATATTACTATCCCGTGAGGAAAGCATCAGAATATCGAGATGCGTAGTCTACAATAGCAAGGACATTCTTCGCCCCCCTCTTGGAAGAACTGAGGTGTCCATCATATCCATCTCTTCCCTAGGGAAGGAGATGTCAATAATGGAGGGTGACAGGAGGGGATAGTCAGATGAAACTTCATCTCTCCACCGGCCATGCACTAGAAAGCTACCTCTGTCCCTCCCGGATTTTGGACCAGCCCAACCATCCCCATGCTCCCCACGTCTGGCCCAGCACAGTCTGACCCTCTTCGGACCCCTTTACCACTTCTAACATTGCAGCCTCCTGTTGGAGGTGGCACAATTCAGGGTCTGGTGCCATTTGGGCAGAAGAGGGAAGGCAGAGTGAAGATAAATGCAGGACATACTGCGTGCATTGAGTGACCTTTCTCAGTCAGTGTGAGCTGAGGTCAAGATAGTGGCATGCATCCACACCACCCTCCCCTCTTCTAGATGACTGTGCAAGAGGGAACTTAAAGGGGGCATGGTGCATTGGGAGAGTGCTGTAAAAAGGCATTAGTGGCTCCTGTGGGTGGTAGAGCCAAATAAATTGAGGCAAAACTTGCAGTTTGTGAGCATGATACTAGGACTCAGAGTGACTATGCCTTTAGAGTAAAATGCATTTAGGATGAGAGAACTAAATATTTACTTTTGTAATGCACTCAACTACTACTGTCTAAATCTCTACAACATTCCCCTCATTCTTCTCTAACCAAGTGACTGTAGCTAGCTGCATCGAACATTTTCATCATCTGGGGAATCGGTTGTGTGGTTTTCCAAGCAAAGGGACTGGTGTTTTCTCCTGACCTTGTCTTCAGCGATAAGATGCGTGTTCACTTAATGAAAGTAAGCTCTCTTGCATGTGCATCATTGAGATGCCTTCTGTGGCCTCATCTGTGCTAAAAACCCATTCAAACTTGACAGTTGCCTGCGGCTTCTTAGGTGTTCCACAGATAATGGAACAAGGACAGATGGCAACAATGACCACTTGAAGAGCCAAAATTGAAGCAAATCATCATGACTACCAGGTTCGCATCTGCCAAAGCATAGGCATCAACCATCTGGTCTGCAGTGGGCCAACGGAATTCTTGTCGGACCCCGCTGCATATACTAAGCCAGACTGTGGGAATAGACTGTCACACAGCCTAGTTGACTCATTTCTGAAAGCCCCCCTTAGTGCAGCCAGAACTAGAGTCAGGAGCTGTGGAGAACAAGTATGCACTGTCAGACGACCTTCTTTGCTGTGGTGGAGCATGTTGTGATCTCTGAATCTCTGACCTTTTCTTGTTCTTGCCGGGCTTTTACATGTCTCCTTAGTGCATTGCTATACAAGGCTAGCACACGCCCCTGCGAATGACAAACAATGCTGCCATTTTCCTCATTCTTACTTAGTTGCTGTTTAAAGCTTGTCACCTTGACTTTAAACCATTGGCCAAGAAAAATATGCATACCAGCAATGTGTAGATCATGTTGGAAGGATGAGAGAAGGCTCATAGCCAGTTGCATTGCTTATGCATTGCCAGACAGTTCATGTTGATGTATTGTGTGGGTTTCCACTGTGCTGGTATGGCTCCTCAATGATGGGTGAGGGCCCTGGCAGGTCGGTGCTCCTTACCCATTATGCACCAGCCACCCTTGATAGCGCTGGTTTTGCATCATAAAATGTTTAGCAGCCCTTATGAACAAGTGCTTCTACTGACACTTTTTGTCAGATAAACTTGTATTAAGCGTATATCAACCACTTGATGGTGTGCCTATACTTTACAATTAAAAGAATAGCAGCCTACTTGAAAATGCAGAGACTGACCTTTGTAATACAATAGCACACTGAGGCGAATTCCCATTACTTTGCAACAATAACCATATCAGGCCTGATACTAGTACTGCCTCATTAAAAGAAGAGTAGACCTCCTCAATAGAGCAAGACAAGTCCACAAATTGCAGGCCTGTGAAGATGTGATATTAGAGTCCCATTAAAACTACTGCAGCTCTGGTAAAAAAGTGCCAGTACTCTACCATTAAATGTATACAGTATCAAAAACTGGCATTTGGATTTTCTTTCCACATACAACATGTACTATACAGAGACAGTGACACCCCAAATACCATCCAATGCTACAGGTTTCCATACTTTCATGGTGTCTGACTAATCAAACTGCTTTTGATATCTGGAGTTGCTCTCTACCACCTTGCCACACTAAGTAAGTTTTATAGGGGTCTTTTGTTCGGATTCATTAATATGTTTTATGTTTTAGCTATTATGTGCTGCTAAAGTGTCGCTTATAAGCCGAAACTATTGCATTGGAGCACACCTAGGAGGGAGATGGGATGCAGTGATGAACACATCCTTCTGGGGTCTATAAGTGCTAGCTTCATTAAGCAGTGGGATCAAACTTCATGATGTATGTGCCTGCCATTGTCATATCAAGGCATAGTTATTGGCTTAATTGCAGCTATAAACATGCTACTTGTGCAATAAAAATGTCTTTGCCACGTGTGCCTTTTACTGAAGTCATGTTAAAAACAAGGAATGCCAAAACCAATAGTTTTGGTGTCTGTGTGTGTATGTGTTTGGTAGAATTTGTAATGCACTGCTTTCATATGTCTAGGTACTGAACAAATTGTGCGACTGTTACCACCTAATGGCTAGGTAGTACCATTAGGGAAGTGGCTGGACAATGCCATTTCTATGCCCTAGAGTTGGCCTGTCCATAATGGGTCAATACCCTCACTCATCATGGAGGAGCCGTGCCAGCCCAGTGGAAAGACTGGTCACTTTTTAAGCTGCTTGCTTCAGCTATGGTAACACTCCTGGGATGGGTTAAACGGTCAAAGGAAAACCTTGTTTCCCCTTTGACGGTTTAGTTCCGCAGCACACATGTCCAATGGACCATTAAAGTCTGGGGTATTTAATTTCCATAGCCTTGAATGGCCCATTGGGGGTGTATGCTGTGGAACTGCACCTCTGAATGTGCCTAGAAGTGCTCCTGTACCTCCCCGCACATACAGACCATTTGGGGCACTGACAATCAGGAGGCACTCTTGGCTTTCTTGTTCCTATTCATGCTACAAGTCATGACATTTTTACTGGGGTAATTTTATAAAGCAAGCATGATAAGTGTTATTATGTGGCTAGGCTGGCATTTTGGTACAGCCAGTCTAGCCATTTATTACTGTTGCATGGCATTTTTACTGGGCATCTATGACAAAGGAAGCATGATAAGTGTTATTACCTGGCTTGACTGGCATTTTGATGCATCCAGTCTAACCATTTGTATTAGGCATTTATGATCAATCAAGCATTATATTGGTTATTATAAGGTTAGACTGGCATTCTGGTACAACAGCCTAGCTATTTCTTACTGAGAAAATGTTATTTTATTCTGAGCATCAATAGTACAGTAAGCATGATATGTGTTATTATGTGGCTAAACTGGAATTGTGATGCAGCAAGTCTAGCTATTTCTTACTGTGGTATGGCATTTTATTCTGGGCATCTATGATAAAATAGGCATGATAAGTGGTATTGCATGGCTGGAGTTGCATTTTGGTGCAGCCAGTCTAGCTATTTCTTACTGTGGCATGGCATTATTTCCTATGGTTCAATGATAAAGTAAGCATGGTAAGTGTTATTAGGGGACTGGACTGGCTTACTTTGTGCAGCCAGTTTTCATGTGTTTTCATATTGTAGCATGGCATTTTTAATGGAAACGCCAACAGGAGTATGTTCTTACATGGAGATACTGCCATTGATTGGCAGAGCCAGCAGGGACACGTTTTATTATAGTTTAATTGCTGGCATCATGCGCAAAGTAAACATGAGTATGTTCTTATAAGGGAATACTGCCAAACATTGGTGCAACAGCCCAAAAATGTATAGGCTGTGAAGGCACCACGAAGCAAGCCAGAGACAACAGACTTAAAGTACAAACTAAAATACTTTATTAAATCAAATGTCAGGATGGAAAAATGCCTAACTTGCCCTATAGTAAGGTGAGATTTCCCTGCCTGAATAAAACTAAGGAAAGTCTGAGTCCAAGAGTTCAACTTAAAATTCTTGTTGTGTCCAAAACCTATACTTGTCCTCACAGCTAAATTTAACCTATGTCTAGGGATATCAAAATCAAAATAAATTGTGTTCAACTCAAAGTTCTGAGCTTCTTCCAGCTCACAGGTTTCTTTCAGCTCACCTTCCCCAAGTATAAGTATGTTCCACAAAAAAAGTCTCAAGATTACCTTTTTCCAGTTCAAAGTGATACAGTTCAAAACAACCCCCGGGGTTCCTTTCCCCAAGTACAAAGTAATATTGCAGCTAGGCCTCGGGGTTCCCATCCCCAAATTCAAAGTAATATCCCAGATGGAGCTCAGGGCTCCCTTCGCAAAGATCAAAACAGTGTCACAGATAGGTCTCAGGGTTCCCCTAGACAACTTCAAAGCAACTCAGTTTTACAGGAAAACAAAGCACAATTCCTAGTCTATTGAATACTCTTTTTGGGATTCTTCTTTCACAATGTTTTTGTCTTTTCCAATTTTAGAGTTCCTGGGTCTAGGCACAGTTGTCAGACCACATAGTCACCCATCACAGGTCACGCAACCCAGAATCCTAAGTTCACAATGGGCCTCATTACAAGCATGCCAGTCCAGAAAAAGCGGTGCCGGTAGCACCATACCGGCACTGTTTTCCAGACCGGCACATCACGATTCACGATGGCGGAAACTCTGTTACCGCAAACCCACAGCCACGGTGCTACCACATCCGGCAGCACCGTGAATGTAAACAGCGGAATGTGCTGCCAGACATGCCTGAAGCACCGGTACAGCGGTAAAACAGGCACATTCCAAGTACCGATTACATGGAAACACCGCCATAAATATTGCATTAGCAGTGTGAAGACCGCGCCTGTAATACCGGCACTACAGACCAGGCATTAAACAGTGCCAGGTGTGCAGCAACAGGCCCCGGATGCCCAAAAGCAGCCCAGCTGCACATCCTTGACCACTGGGAATGTAGAAAAGGACCACACCCATACTCAACACCCCTCCTAACACAACCTCCTGAGATCTCTAAGAGATAGCTTCATTAAGCAGTGGGATCAAAATTCATGCTTTATGTGCCTGCCATTGTTACATCAAGGCAGAGTTAATGGCTTAATTGCAGCTATAAGCATGCTACTTGTGTAATAAAAATGTATTTGACAAGTGTGCCTTTTACTGAAGTCCTGTTAAAAACAAGCAATGCCAAAACCAATAGTTTTGGTGTGTGTGTAGGTGTTTGGTAGGCAATTGTAATGCACTGCTTTCATATGCCCAAGTACTGAACAAATTGTGCGACTGTTACCATCTAATGGCTAGGTAGGAGCATTAGGGATTTGCCTGGTCCATGCCTATTCTATGCCCTAGAGTTGGTCCATCTATAATGGGTCAGTACACTTGCCCATCATGGAGGAGCCGTGCCAGCCCAGTGTAAACACTGATCACTTGTTAAGCTGCTTGCTTCAGCTATGGTAACACTCCTGGGATGAGTTAAATGGTCAAGGAAAACCTTGTTTCCCCTTTGACAGTTTAGTTCCGCAGCACGCATGTCCAATGGACCATTAAGGTCTGTGGCATTTCATTTCCATAGCCTTGAATGGCCCATTGTGGGTGTATGCTGTGGAACAGCACTTCTGAATGTGCCTAGAGGTGCTCCTGTGCCTCCCCGCACATTCAGACCATTTGGGGCACTGACAACCAGGAGGCACTCTTGGCTTTCCTGTTCCTATTCGTGCTACAAGTCATGACATTTTGGTACAGCCAGTCTAGCCCTTTCTTACTGTGGCATGGCATTTTTACTGGGCATCTATGACAAAGGAAGCATGTTAAGTG
Organism: Ambystoma mexicanum; assembly: GCF_040938575.1. Classification (NCBI taxonomy): domain Eukaryota; kingdom Metazoa; phylum Chordata; class Amphibia; order Caudata; family Ambystomatidae; genus Ambystoma; species Ambystoma mexicanum. The sequence continues at coordinate 21,604,475 of NC_090937.1, read as the reverse complement.
TTATTACCTGGCTAGACTGGCATTTTGGTGCATCCAGTCTAACCATTTGTATTAGGCATCTATGATAAATCAAGCTTTATATTGGTTAGTATGAGGTTAGACTGGCATGCTGGTGCAAACAGCCTAGCTAGTTCTTACAGTGAAATGTTATTTTGTTCTGAGCCTCCATAATACAGTTATTATGTGGCTAAACTGGAATGTTGAAGCTGCAAGTCTAGCTATTTCTTACTCTGGCATAGCATTTTATTCTGGGCATCTATGATAAAATAAGTATGATAAGTGATATTGCATGGCTGGAGTGACATTTTGGTAATTGCATACGGCAGCACCGTGAATGTAAACAGCAGAATGTGCTGCCGGGCGTGCCTGAAGTACCAGTACGGTGGTAATACAGGCACATTCCGAGTAGCTAGTACATGGAAACACCGCCATAAAAATTGTCTTAGCATCGTGAAGATCGTGTCTGTAATACCGGTACCGCGGACCAGGCTTTAAACAGTGCCAGGTGTGCAGCAACAGGCCCCAGGTGCCCAACATCACCCCAGCTGCACACCCTTGACCACAGGGAATGTAGAAAAGGACCACACTCCCACCCAAACCCCCTCCCAACACAACCATGCAGGCAGGTGCTGTAGCAGCAATTGGCTGAGGGCCTTGCAAGGAGGGATAGAAGAGGAGGCAGTAGAGAGGCAGATGAGGCGGCGCAGGAACAGGAGGTGAATCAGGAACCAGAGGGCCATGCAGAACATCAATGGCCAGCAGGCAGCGCCCTGCAGGCTGCCACAAATACCCAGTATCCTGGCAATGCCATGGACCTTGACCCCAAGCCAAATACACACCCTATACCGGCTTGACAGGTAGACCATAACCTCAATTGTCACCCTGTTACATGATGACTTAGCCTGCCTGATGAACATATGAACTGCAATCGCCCCCCCCCTTGCTGCAGGTAGTGTTGCTACTGCATTTCCTGGCAACCAGCACCTACCAACATACCGTAAGTGAGCTGCACGGATGTCCCAACCCTGTTTTTCCAGGGTCCTGGATGCACTCCTATGACATGTGGCAGACCACATTGCCCTACCCCCAAACCCTGGCCAGGTGAATGCCACCAAAGTCGCCTTCCATGCCCTGGCAGGCATGCCCAACATCATTGGTGCGTTGGATTGCACCCATGTGGAGCTGGTGGCCAGACATGCCATTGAGGTAGTGTACCAAAACCGGAAACTATAGCACTCCCTAAATGTGCAGATGGTCTGTGATGCTGAACACCTCATCACCCATCGTTGTGCTTGGTTTCTGGGATATACCCGTGACTCAATGGTACTGGGGAACTCCATGCTGCCAGGGTACATGGCACGGTACACTGAAGAGTGCACCTGGCTGTTGGGTGAGTAGTTTCTGAGGGTTGGTATCATTCTGTTTGTTCCATACATGATAGAATATACAATTTCAAGGTGAGAGCTGAAGCCGTCCAATTACACTGTTTTTGTTTAATCATACAAGTTTTTATTTTGTTTAAAGGCCTTCAGTGTGAACTCTCTACACGTGTTTCACCCTTTTCGATTCAGAGGGCTTGTCAGGAGAGTATCTTGCAGAGTTTTAATTACTTGTGTGTGCTTCAAAGGTTATTTTATTTTCTTCAAATAGAACATTTCCAAAGTCTTGGAGTCTTAAAGTTTAGAGTCCAGAACGTTATAATCACTGGAACTTAGGGTGCTGATTTCAACCTTCTTTAGAGTAGGATGCGATTGCAGTGACGTCATTTGGGGGTCGCCAGAGGTCGCAAGTGCGACCTCTGTGGTCTCCCTTGCAACCTCTGTAAAAAAAAAACAAATTTAAAAAATGCGTTTTTTTAAAAACATTTTTTCGTTTTTTGTAATGCAAGCTCCTGGACTGGCTGGCTTTCATGTTCAGGCCCTTTAAAAAAAAATAAGAAAAATAAGAACAGGAGTGCCACAAGTCACTGACCCTAAATAAGAAAGAATAGGAAACCAAATAATGTGTCTTTCTGGAATTCTATACAATCATTGCTAGACTCATTAAAGGTTTATTTCAGGCACACTTCAGGGGTGAGTCACTGATTTAGTCTGTTCTTAAACGCCTCAACTCAGCCTTTCATCCTTGTGAGGTCGATAAATGAGTACCAACACTGGTTGGGTGATATTGGGTGTATATTTTTTCTATATAAAGCGCTTAAGCGTAAGTGCTATATAATAACACATCATTATCATTTGGTCATGGATGTCTGCTTGCATTCACAGTAATTTGATAATATGGGCCTATACACACTGATCTTAACGCTACATATGGTGATCCATTCTTGCATGAAATGTACATCACATTATAGTGATATTGTAACCATATTTTTCGTAGTGTACAATGCTATGTGATGTCACTTCCTGTTTTGTCAACGGGTAAACGGTTGTGTTCCATCGCTTCCCGCGATATCACTTCGGGGTGGGGTCAAATGACATCACTTCCTGTGATGTCATCAGGGGGTTAAGGGTCGTGTGATTTCACTTCCGCTACCCCTGGCATTTTGGTGAAATGACGTCCCTGTGCGATTGTCTGTGGGAACAATGCAGCTTTTACTGGGTGAGTAGACTGACCAATGCATGAGCTCTGTGTAGGTGGGGGGATAATTCATCCTCACCACAGTGCACTTGGCTGTTGGGTGAGTACACTGACCAATGCATGAGCTCCGTGTAGTGGGGGGGGGGTAAATTCACACTCACCACAGTGCACCTGGCTGGTGGGTTATTAGACTGACCAATGCATGAGCTCTGTGTAGTTGGGGGTACATCCACAGGCACTGTGGCACAGGCACAGGCATGTGCTTAATGCAACCTAATACACACTAATAGCATCCTTGAGATGAATGACATGGAACGCATGTATCAAATGGGCAGACGGATCACGCCAAATCCCAATCATTGTAAAGCCAGAGAGGCAGCTCAAAAGTACCACATGTACCAGAATGCATCACACTATTTGCACAAATCCCTGCAATAAAACTAGGCACATCCCCCACCGACTGCATCACAGACAACTCAATTTAATGCAATCCTGCTCACCACCAGCAGTGAACCCCACAGCATGTAGCCAGTACACATGCCTGTCACAGGAGCACATACCCATATGCATGTGACATGAATGCAAACCAGAATGTGGCATTCCAGATTTAATGGTAGTGATGACCAATGTACGCTATGTAAACGGACACAGTATGGGCTCACGTAATGGGCGTAGGATGGTCAAACTCAAAAACACAAAATAAAAACAAACTTTGTGCACCAAGCACTAAACAAAACAGGCAACTGTGTGGAAAATCACTTTCTTCGTCAAGAAAATTAACAAACTTAAAAACAAATGTGAGGTATTCAGGTTAACCCCCTGTGCCACTCAAACAAATGAGGTGTGGGCTTCAACTCAAAACAAACCTGTGACCTTGCAAATGCCATTACTCAGAAGTTTACTATATAAACATAGAGCTCAGCAAGGCTGGTTCCATTTCTAGGGCCCCTTCTCTGTCAACAAGAATATATTAGTACACCAGTCGTAGATTCTGGGGGGTGGGGAGGTTTGGTGCTTTTTCCTACATTGTTTCAGCATGTACGTTTGGCATGTTGATGTGTCGCTATGAGTTATTATTTGTGAATACATGGAACAGCGGGGGTGGGGGGGTGGTGGTGGTGGTGGTGTGGTGGTGTAGGGGGTGTGTGGGGGGGCTTGGGGTATGGTGAGTTTCAGACACCTGCAGCTTTGCTAGAGGTGCCAATGCTTCCATGCCAGCTCAGCCTCCCAGGGCCGCTGCACCTGCCAGGGACATGCCTGTTCGGCACTGCGGCACTGGCAGCCAGTGTGATGGGTCCTCATGATGAGTGTGCCAGTCCAGTGACATGTGTCGCGGTGACCTTACAAGTACGCTTGTTTCGGGACTGCCACACTCAGGAAGTGGGCCACTGTGCGGTGCCATGTCATATGGTTGGTTATGGGCATGCACAGGTGGCAGGGCATGTGACTTGCCTTGACTCATTTCGAATTGGTGGGGTGGCAATACTAGTGCTATGGCCATTTCAGTGCAGTGGTGGTACAGGGGGGGGCCACAGTGGGTAGGTGTGTGGTTTAAATTGGGGCACTTGTGTACTCACCGGCTTCGACAGGTGTCCCCGCTCAGGCCTCCGCTGCACAGACTCCCTCTATCCCCTCCATATGCAGCACATTGCTGCACTTCTCCTCCGTGGGCAGCAGCTTCAAGGGGGAGGATGGTCCGCTGCCTGTGGACGTGCAGTGTCTGCGGTGTGCTGCCATGATGTTCCGTACCCTCAAGCGGAGGTTGTCTCACCGCTTCTAGCAGTCCTTCACACTATGTGGTGGCGTACCTACGGCAGTCACCTTCCATGACCCTTCCTCCATATTGTTACGCTCACCTGGTATCCACAGGGGCGCCACACGATACTGGATGGAGGTCTAAGCGCTATCCCGGACCCCTCTCTGAAAGCTTATGTGCCAGATGTTGGGTAGTGCTTTAGGTTTTTGTGCGTTGAACTCTCCGTCCTGCGTCTCTGTGCAAGGGCGCGTGGCTGGTGCGGGCATTCCGTGGACCTAGTTAATTCACTGGTCCGTGTGCCCTTATGTCGGGTCCAGACCAGCTGTGACTCCGACTCTGCTTGCTGTCTTCCAGGTGAGTTATAATGTCTTTTCCGTCTTTATTCTGTCTCTTTCCCTCCGTTTGCTCTGTCTTCTCAGTGTCTTGCTCCACTACGCTGTTCCCTAACAATGTCTCTTTTTGGTTTCACAGGGATGGTTGCCATCTCGGAGTTGCCGCGCTGATGGCGAAGTCCACGGTGAGTTATTGATGCGTGGACCACTGCGCTGTTTATTGGTGTTAATTGCTAACTTGTGTTCTCTTCTCTTCTTTGTACAGGTTGCAGTGATGTTCCAGAGTGATGAGCGTTTGAACCGCTGCTTGCCCAGGTAAGAGCTTTGTTAATGCTGACCTTGTTCCTTCTCCCTTGCAGGTTGCGTTGAAACCCGGAGATGGGCGAGGAAAGAGAAGGGCAGGGTGCTGCCAGGACTTGCTGCCTTTCCAGGTAAGAATTGTTTTTAATGCTGTCCTTGTTTCTTTCCCTTTGCAGGTTGCGGCGAACTCCGGAGATGGGCGAGGTAAGCGAAGCGCAGGATCGATTCAAGGCCGGTTACTTCACAGGTTAGTGTTCTTGCTCGCTAAAGCTGTTCTTGTTCTTCCAGGTTATTAATGGAATCCGGATCTAGGGCTCCAGGATCGGGCCGCCGGAGAAGCAGATGAGCAGGAGCTGGACATGGTGACCGTTATGCTGCAGGAGTGCAGAATAACGCCAAGCATGTTCTGCTGTTTGGGTGTGGTTTAAATAGCCCAGGTAAAGTAGTTCCAGGCCAAGTAGTTCCATGCCCAGCCACACCCAAAATACTAGACCGCATGGCTTGGTTCTAATGAACTGAGCTGTGTAATAGGCCTCCATGTTGGATTAAGGTCCAAAACTGGTGTTGCTTTATTCCTGATAATGAGCCTGGCGTCAAAGGTGCCAGGACTGACTCCATGTATGTTTCTGATGGAGTTTTAAGGCCCTTTGGGCCAGTGTGCAGGGCTTTAGCCCCACTGCTGCCAGGGGGCTGTTATACCTGAGGGGGTCAGGGGCATGGATCGTGACAGCACTCCCCCCTAAGGCCCCTCTCAAGGTATTTCTTCCATCTGGCCCTGGTTTGGTCAGATGGTTCCGATGAAATCGTCTTACCAGGCATGGCGCATGGACGTGCTCGCTAGGCTCCCATGCCCTGTCCTGAGGGCGTATCCCTTCCAGTCCAATAAGTAATATACCTTGGACCTGGTGAGTTTAGAATCTAGGATGTCCTTGACTTCAAATTCGGGTTCTCCGTTAACCAGTACCAGATTTGGTGGTGTTTTGACCCGAGTTCCAGGCTGAACAGGTTTTAAGAGTGACACGTGGAATACCGGATGGATTGGCATATTTGGTGGTAAAGCTAGTTTTACTGCCACAGGATTTATAATAGCCTTGATGTTAAAGGGCCCTAGATATCTGGGACGAAATGTTCGATTTCCTCTTATGGGCACGTGCCGAGACGCCAACCAGACTTCATCTCCGACTTGGTAGTCTGGGGCTTTTCTTCGGTGTTGATCAGAGAATCTTTTCTTTCCTTGGCTTGGATCAAGTGTTCAGCTGCCTTTTTGAAGGCTTAAGTGATGGTCGTATGTAAAGTCTTCACCGCAGGCATTTCCAAGGCCATGGGGGTATCTAATTCGGAAGTACGAGGGTGCCTTCCATTAACGGTATAGAATGGACTCTGTCCGGTACTGGTGTGTAGCGAGTTGTTGTAGGCATATTCGGCTATCCACAGCACATCCTTCCAGCTTTCATCAACTTGATGTAACATGCACCGTAGGTATTGCTCTAGTGTCTGATTCGTCCGCTCTGTTTGGCCATCAGTTTGGGGATGGTGACTAGTGGACAGACAAATATCGATTTGGGCAATTGCACAACTCTTCCTTCAGAAGTTAGACAAAAACTGACTCCCTCGGTCAGAAATCAGGACAGAGGGGAAACCATGTAATCATACGATTTGCTCTAAATTCACCTTTGCCAGACTGGATGCGTTTGGTAGACCCTTAAGCGGAATGAAATGTGCCATTTTAGAGAATAGGTCAACAACCACTAGGATAGTGTTGAACCCTTGAAAGGGAGGCAGATCTGTGATGAAATCGAGGGAGTGGGTGTGCCAAGGTGCAGGTGGAATTTCCAGGGGTTGAAGAAGGCCTGCAGGTCTTTGTTTCTGGGATTTATTCTGTGCACAAATGCCACATGACAGCATAAACTGCATAATGTCCTTTCGACAGGTCAGCCACCAATAATTTCTTTTCACCTTGGCTAGGGTCTTGGCAATTCCTGGATGTCCTTCTATCAGGGGGTCGTGATAACCAGAAATGACTTGTTCTTGTAGTGCCTTATTCGGTAGATATAAGCACCCTCTGAAATATGGGAGTTGGTTCTTTGTTGTGTAATGTTCACCTTGAGTGGTCCAGTCTTGTAGAGCCTCGGTATTCATTAGGAGCCGAATTTCCTTTTGGAGTTCGTCCAGAGATAACGTTGTTGTAAGTCCTATTAGTTTGTCACCTGGAATAATGGCCACCAGGTCTGGGGTTGAATGTGCATTCTCATCAATACCCATGGGGGATAGTGCATCAGCTTTTCCGTTCTGGACTCCAGGTCGGTACGTGATTATGTTATCATATTCTGCAAAGAATAAAGCCCATCGGAGTTGACGGGATGATTGAGCCTTTGCCGTCTTGAGGTATTGTAGGTTGTGATGGTTGGTGATTACTGTGATGGTATGTCTGGTGCCTAGGAGGTAATGCCGCCAAGCCTTAAAGGCTGCCTTGGTCGCTAGGAATTCCTTGTCTGTTATTGCATAGTTAAGTTCAGGTGTAGTTTATTTTCGTGACCATAAGGCCACGGGACGTAACTGGCCTGTTTCGGGGTCCCTTTGGGAAAGAACACCCCCCATTGCCATGGCGGGGTTGTCGTAGCACCAGGGCTGAGGTAAATCTTTTCTTGAGTTCCTGTAAGGCCTTCTCCGCCTCTTCTGTCCATTGGAACAGTTTGTTGTTTTTTCGTAATAAAGAAGTAATCGGGTGCACAATCTGGGAGAAACCCGGGATGAAACGGCAATAAAAGTTCACAAAGCTGAGCATACTTTGGACACCTTTGACTGAAGACGGTGATGGTCAGCTAAGGATGGAGTCTACTTTGTGCATATCCATCCGGACGCCTCTGGGAGTGAGGACAAAACCAAGGAACTCGACTTTGGTGACATGGAAGGAGCATTTTTCAAGTTTGGCGTATAGCTGGTGCTGTCGGAGCTTTGCAAGGATGGAGCAAACGTGCCTGACATGTTCCTGTTTAGAAGAGGAGTACACCAAGATGTCATCAATGTAAACTAGGGCACATACGTCGATCAATTCCCGTAGTACATCGTTCATGAAGTACTGGAATGCGGCGGGAGCGTTGCAAAGCCCAAAGGGCATCACCTGATATTCGTACAGCCCATACTTAGTACGAAAGGCGGTCTTGCATTCGTCTCCTTTCTTTACATGCACAAGATGGTATGTCCCCCTGAGGTCCAATTTGGTGTAAATATGGGCATCCTTGACTTGGTCCAACAGTTCTGGGATAAGGGGTAGAGGATAACGGTTTTTAACTGTTACCTGGTTTAGTGTGCGGTAGTCGATGCACGTTCTGAAGTCCCCCTCCTTCTTGCGTATGAAGAAAAGGGGCGAGGCTGCCAGAGATTTGGACGGGCGGATAAAACCGTTTGTCAGGTATTGGTCCAGAAATTATTTCAAGTGGAGATTTTCAGGTTCGGTGAGTGCATAAATTCATCTATACAGGATTTGTTCACCAGGTACAAGGTCGATCTGACAGTCATATGGCCTGTGAGGGGGTAAGGTATTAGCCTGTTCTTTTTGGAAAACGTCTTGGAAATCGTGCTATTCGCTTGGTAGTGTACTTGTTACACCTAGTACCAACGCCTCTTTATCTTGGACAGGTGTATATGGGTCAGGCAATGGCATTTCCACTTGGTAGCACGCATTAGCACACTCATTGGAGAAGGTTAATTTCTTGGCTCGCCAGTCGATGTTAGGATTGTGAGCTACCAACCACGGCATCCCTAGAATCACCCGAAACTGAGGGGCCTTTATAAGGTCGAAGGCAATGGCTTTCCAATGTCCGTCTTGGCACAGAAGGGTCGATTCTGCTGTGCGTTGAGTTACAGGACCAGAAGCTATCTCCATGCCGTCGACAGTGGTGACCTTCTCAATTGTTGTTTTCTGACAGAGGGGAAGCCCCATCCTTGTTGCCAGGCCTTAGTCTATATAGTTACCAACAGCTCCACTGTCTATCTATGCCTCCACAGCATGCATCCGAGACGGTTGTTGGTGACTGATCAAAATCACAGGCAGGGTAAGGTGTGAGGTCTGTGGCTCTTTTCCTTCGCTCGACAAACAGACCTTTACGCTTGTCGGGCCTGGAAGTTTTCTGATTCTTGTTCTGCTCCTTCTTTCTCTGTAGCTCCATCTGTTCTCCTAGGGGGTTTTACGGGACATTCTCTGAGGAAGTGACCTGATTTCCTGCAGTACAGGCATAATAGCTGTTGTCTCCTTTTGTTTCTTTTTCGGCCTTGGTTAATGGGCTCCGTACCCCCCAATTTGCATGGGTTCCGAAGTGTTTTCTGATGAACGCGGACTGTTCTCCTTTGAGCGTACATACACAGTCCGATTCTCCATTCTGGCTCGATCTGTCCATCGATCTTGCAGCCTGTGGTCTAGCTGCACTACTAGGTTGATGAACTCTGCACAGTCTTTTGGTGGGTTTACCACCTGAGCTAGGACGTCTTTCAATTCGCCCCATAATCCTCGATGGAATAACGTTGTTCGTTTCTCCTCAGGCCACCCAGTTTCAACGATAAGTCTGTTAAAAGTGGCGATATATGTTAACAAATCTTGGCTGCCTTGGCGGAGGGACAGAAGTTCGTTATCCAGAGCTTGGCCCTGGGTATGTCGGGCGAACAGCTTCTCCATCTCCTGTTGAAACCCCCTGAAATCCCGCAGGCATGGGTCATCCTGGCTTACTAACGGTATGTAATCCGCACTGCCACTCAGATATGACAGAATGAAGGCAACCCGCGACTGATCAACTGATCGTTAGGAAAGGCTCCGGGTCTACAAAGAAAATGGAGGCATCACTGGTTCATGATTACTGCATATTTTCTTGGGTCCCCTGTAAAACGTTCTGGTGGGGCCAAAGGAACTTCCCGAGGGAGGACCACCTGCACTGGATTGACGGATGTGGTTGGAACCGACGGAATACTACCTGGCAATGGAGCCTGCCCAGCCTGTGTTTGGAGCAATTGTCTGGCTAATTCATCGGTCCGGTCCTTGGTGACAATCAACTCCCTCCTAAGGGTGTTGGTTTCTTGCCAGGCGGAGTGCACCTCAGCCCGTAATTCTCCCAGTAACTGGGCTAGTTGGTCAGTCTCTGATGTTTCCATGACTGTTAGGGAGAATTGTCATAAATGGCTGAATTCCCTTACCTAAAGAGTCCACCAGCAGCTTTTCTGGATTTCTAGGATTTATTTCTTTCACCTGGTAAGAGTGTGAGCCCTTTTTCCCACTCTTACATGTGTTTTGCTGTGTGTATTTTTACTGTTTGTGTGATCTTGGGCACTGGAGCCTCACTTACTCCATGTGCACCACTTTTTGTGTGTGTTACACAGCACCTTCAGTGCAGTGACACAGGGTTGTTTTGAGACTTCCCACTGACTCCATTTTTCTGGGGCCGACTCCTGTCCCCCAGAAACATGTAAAGTTGCCATTAACTTTATATAGTCACTTTAAACTGCAGACCCAGTGCACCCCATCTTACATGGAGTATTGGAAAGGGTTAATTCTTATCCCTTTTTGTCTGTGCCTCTTGGAGCCTTGTTTCGCTCCCTTAACTTTAAGACTTGGCTGGTGGCAGTGGAAACTACCCTAACTTTCCTACCGCGATAATCTCATATAAACGTGGTATTGTTCCAGGCTATTATAGTAGCCTCGAACATAAACCCGCTTGACCAAATATATTTTATTTTGATTCCGGCTGGGTTTATTTGCCATTTCTTTTTGTTAAAGTGTTTCTCGTGTTTTTCTCTGTGCGCCAAACCTGGGATGATTCCTTTGTTTGCTGTCTTTTCATGGGCTTCTGCACAGAAGCCCTCCTTAAGGTGCCTGATAGTCTAGAGAGGCAGGATGTGAGGGAGGGATCTTCAGACCCCTGCCATGGGTTGCCTTAGTAACCCAAGTCGCACTCTTGTCTGATTGGCTAAGGGGACTGGCCTTGCCAGGCCAGCCACCCTGCTGTGTGATTGACAGCCAGGCTGCATGAATGGGGGAGAACTGCATAAAAAGCAGGTCTCTGGGACTGGAAGAGCAGAGTTGATTCCGGCTGGGTTTATTTGCCATTTCTTTTTGTTAAAGTGTTTCTCGTGTTTTTCTCTGTGCGCCAAACCTGGGATGATTCCTTTGTTTGCTGTCTTTTCATGGGCTTCTGCACAGAAGCCCTCCTTAAGGTGCCTGATAGTCTAGAGAGGCAGGATGTGAGGGAGGGATCTTCAGACCCCTGCCATGGGTTGCCTTAGTAACCCAAGTCGCACTCTTGTCTGATTGGCTAAGGGGACTGGCCTTGCCAGGCCAGCCACCCTGCTGTGTGATTGACAGCCAGGCTGCATGAATGGGGGAGAACTGCATAAAAAGCAGGTCTCTGGGACTGGAAGAGCAGAGTCGCCACTGGAACGAAAGAACCAATGAGGAACTGGAAGACGAGGACCCCTACCACGGCTGAACCACCCAGTGAAGCCCAGCTGCAGGTCCGAATCTCCAAATCCGACGACATAGAAGATCCTCCAGGAAACATCTTCCCTTGAGCTAGTGGGACCAACCAGTTTGCCCAAACTGCAAGTCAGGACCCCTCCTCTGGTCAAATTTGCTGTGCAGAGCTACAGTGGGCCGGATAGCCAGGAAGGTCGGACCCTGCTTGGGTTTTAAGGAGCGCACCTTTTATTCGTTGATTTGCTCTGCTGCTGGTTTCTTCCCTAGGTGGTGCAGGACCCTCCAGTCTTCCTACTTCGTGTCAGTCCGACAGTCGCTTCAGGAACCGTGAGCCTGCAGGAGCCATTAGGAACGTCCGCCTCACCTACATCTCCCTCTCCGTTTTAAGGTACTGTGCAAATCCAGTTGTCCGTTTCGGTCAGCCGCAGTGAAAGTGTTTGCAATCTTTCTCCAATCCGAGGGCTTGTCCTTCTCTTCTCTTTGAACTAACTTTTCTACCAACCAACCTCGTCCGGAATCTGTGCCACGAACTTTACCGCAAACTACCCTGAACTGTGTGATCTTGAGCAAAAGACTTTTGTCCCATTGACTTTGGCCCTAAGCCTTTTCTATCTGATCTCATCACTGTAGCCTCTCTTGTTTTATTGCCCTCATTACTTACCAGTTGGTTTTGCCTAATTTCTAATAACTTTGTCTTTCCCTCCCTTTTAAATTGCTGGAGTTCCATTTTGCTCCCACTTCATTTTGTGAGCTTAACTTGTCTGAAATTGAAGGGAAGTGGTGTGGTGTATTTATGATTGTGATTTTTGACTTGCTTAGAAAGGTGAACTGTTATACAACTGATAAGTAAATAAATATATATTCTTTTACTTAGAAACCTTGAGTCAGTGTTTGCCTGAACCACAGTATTTGCTGCCCTTTGTGTAACTCTTGTACTGCTCACTTACTCTTGAAATAAGTCTGGCTGCTCCGCTACTGCTTCCACTATAACTGTGTAGTACAGGCTTGTACCAAAGGTGAAATTGTACTGTCACTTGTAGTCTTAATTGTGTGTAGTGTTCCCAAAGGGTACTGCATATAATTCTGTCTAACAATGATGCCCAGGTGGATGTTTTAATTGAGGCTTTGCGTTCTGTTATGCTCACCTGGTATCCACAGGGGTGCCACACGATACTGGAAGGAGGTCTAAGTGCTATCCCGGACCCCTCTCTGCTTGGTTATGTGCCAGATGTTGGGTAGTGCCATAGGTTTTTGTGCGTTGAACTCTCCGTCCTGCGTCTCTGTGAAGGGGTGCGTGGTTGGTGCGGGCGTTCCGTGGACCTAGTTGCTTCACTAGTCCGTGTGCCCTTATGTCAGGTACAGACCAGCTGTGACTCTGTCTCTGCTTGCTGTCTTGCAGGTGAGTTATAATGTCTTTTCCATCTTTATTCTGTCTCTTTCTTTCCCTCTGTTTCCTCTGTCTTCTCAGTGTCTTGCTCCACTACGCCGTTCCCTAACAATGTCTCTTTTTATTTTCACAGGGATAGTTGCGGTCTCTGATTTGCTGCTCCGATGGTGAATACCACGGTGAGTTATTGATGCGTGGAGCGCTGCGCTGTTTATTGGTGTTAATTGCTAACCTGGGTTCTCTTCTCTTCTTTGTACAGGTTGCAGTGATGTTCCGGAGTGATGAGCGTTCAAAGCGCTGCTTGCCCAGAAAAGTGCTTTGTTAATGCTGACCTTGTTCCTTCTCCCTTGAAGGTTGCGGTGAAACTCAGAGATTGGCGAGGTAAGAGAAGCGCAGGGTGCTGCTTTCCCAGGTAAGAATTGTTATTAATGCTGTCCTTGTTTCTTTACCTTTGCAGGTTGCGTCGAACTCCGGAGATGGGAGAGATAAGTGAAGCGCAGGTAAGTGTTCTTGCTCGCTAATGCGTTTCTTGTTCTTCCAGTTTATTAATGGAATCCGCATCTAGGGCTTCAGGATCGGAGAAGCAGATGAGCATGAGCTGGACACGGTGAGTGTTACGCTGCAGGAGTGCAGAATAACGTGAAGCGTGTTCTGCTGTTTGGGTGTGGTTTAAATAGCCTAGGTAAAGTAGTTCCAGGCCAAGTAGTTCAGGCCCAGCCACACCCAATACACTAGACCGCATGGGTTGGCTCTAAAGAACTGAGCTGTGTAATAGGCCTCCATGTTGGATTAAGGTCCAAAAACTGGTATTGCTTTATTCCTGATAATGAGCCTGGCTCCAAACGCACCAGGACTGACTCCATGTATGTTTCTGATGGAGTTTTAAGGCCCTCGGGTCGGTGTGAAGGGCTTTAGCCCCACTGCTTCCAGGGAGCTGTTATACCTGAGGGGTTCAGGGGCATGGATCGTGACATGTGGGGATAATTGTGGAGGGAGTGTGGGGATAGTTGGGGAGGGAGTGTGGGGCCAGTAGTACAGGATTGTAGTGGTAGGCAATGGCAATCACATTTGTACATAGTTATTCATGTCACAATACACCTGGGGTTTAAAAATAATATGACTGGACATTGCTTATTCAGTGTGAGTGCATTTATTCATGTGCAGTGCCCAGTGCCCAGTGTGATCCATGCCCAGTGACCAGTCTGATCCTTTTCCAGTGCCGTATCTATAATAGTTGATCAAAAGTAGTGTTGAATTAAGTCTTGCTGTGTGGCACGTCCATCATTGCCAACGTGGCGCAGTCCATTATCCCCATCTTCATCATCCTCGTCCTCAGCCTCAGCCTCTGGTGGCAGCATGTCCATGTCAGGGGGATGTTGCGCCGGATGCACATGTTGTGCAACGTGGCACATACCAGCACCATTTTGCCCACCTTCTCTGGGCCGTAAATGAGTGCTCCCCCAGATCTGCTGAGGCAGCGGGTCTTGGCCTTGAACAGGCCAAACATCTGCTCGATGGTGCAGCGAGTGCGTAGATGTGCACGGTTGTCCGCCTCTTCGTTCCTGTTGTGGGGTTGCCCGATGGGGGGTCATGAGCCATGCCATCAGGGGATACCCGGCATCACCTGCACGTGAGCAAGAGAAAGGGTGCATGTGATTTTTGTGTTCATTTCATGTTGGCACAGGGTGTACAGTGTTCATTTGAGAAGACCACCATGCATAGGGAATTAATACTTTTATGGCATAGGTTATTTCTTATGTACCCCTAAGGGAACTTAGGCTGGATGCATGTGGAGCATGGCTGTCACATGGACCATTCACTGTCAACCTGCCCTCTGTCATATCCCATACAACTGACACCAATGGATGTAAATGTCCTTAATGTGTTACCAATGAAAGTGGGCTGTGCTTATACAGTGGGACTTTAGACATTCACATGATTTCCATTTGTTATTTAGTGGTAGTCACGGTATGCAGTCTCCATCTACAGGACTTTATATCCTTGACTTGGTCCAGCAACTATGATCCATCTACATCGTAACACATATGACGAGGAAACCTATCGATCAGTTGTATCTGTGAGGGGTAAAGGGTTACGTAATAGCATTAAGGCTGGGTAGGTGTTTGCATGGATGATTAAAGCTTAATTGTGTGAGGCCACCAGAGTTTAATCATGTATTGGTTCAAGTCAAGGATTGTTGCATTTTGCAAATTTGTACTAAACAAATTCTACTTGAAGGTGTCCCTTAAGGAGCAAGGACAAGCGCACTGAGCAGCGGTGTACCTGTGAAATGTGCGGGCAGTCACAAATCATTTCAATGCGGCAGATAGTTTTATCTCTGGCTGATCATCATGACTTGTGTTTTTACTTCACTGTGTTTTTTAATGTCATTCATTGCCACTATTATGTGGTGCATTCTGGTACATGTGGTTTGAGTTTTCTGCAGGCCCAAATACATGTAGTAATGTATGCACTGGATGTATTACATGCATGGAGACACATATGGGAATGCCTTGCGCTTTGGCATGCTAATATTGTGTAGCACATTCAGGTTCATCTACACACTAGCAAGTTGAATGCACTCACAACGCTGTGTATAGTCATGTTTCCTTCTATGTGTGAGGTTTGTTCATGTGCAGGTTGCGGATGATAAGGTTCCTTGGTCTTATTCGTCATCGACCTTTGCCTTTTGTTGGACTATCCAGCCTCTGTGCGCTTAAACAGGTGCTTGGTAAAGGTTACAGGATATTGCAGATGGAGTAATGCTGGATTAATGCATGCAGTGTGCACATCCGCTCTTGATGCATCTCATACTGTGCTATGTTTCAACACTCCTCATGGCCTTATGGTTAGACTCACCCAGCTGCCAGGTTGCCTATGGTGTTTACTGCCCACCCCAAATTCAACAATCTTCATGGTCTTGTGGTTAGACTCACCCAGCAGCCAGGTTGCTGATGCTGTTTACTGCCCCCCCCCAATTCAACACTCCTCATGGCCTTGTGGTTAGACTCACAAAACAGCCAGGTACGTGTCCAGCTTGTCGTGCCATGTAGCAGAACAGCGTGGAATTGCGCAGGACCATGGAGTCCTGTGTGGAGCAAGGGAATCTTGCGCAGCAATGTGTGATTATTTTGCAGGCATCGCACACCATCTGTATGTTGAGGGAATGGTACAGCTTCCTGTTGCGGCACACTACCTCCACAGCATGCCATACAGCCAGCTCCACATGTGTGCAGTTGACCGCACCTATTACATTAGGCCTTCCTGCAAGGGCATGGAATGCTATTTTTGTTGCATTCACCTCCTCCGCAGTCTGTGGTAAACTGTTGTGATTATGTACGTGGGACAGGAGTGCATCTAGCACATGGGAGAGCCCATGGGAGAAACAGGGTTGGGAGATTTCATGCAGCTGACCCACTGTATGCTGATAAGTGCCTGTGGCAAGGAAGTGTAGCTCAGACACAACTTCAGCAAGGGGGGGGGGGGGGGATGGCTGTTCAGATATTTATTAGGCTAACCAGGTCATCATGTATCAGGTCCACTATTGTGGTGATGGTGTTCCTGTCCAGCTGGTACAGGGTGTGGATCTGAGCGGGGATGAGAATGGGGTAGCCGTAAGCGAGGGATTGGTGGCTGCCTGTGGGGTACAACTGGCTGCACATTGGATATCTGCAGGGCCATGATGGCCCTCCTTCACCTAATGTGCCTCCGCTGCGTCTTCGACCTCACTAGCTCCTCAATGAGAAGCTCTGCAGGCATGTCCTCCAGCTCCAGTATTGCTAGTGCTAATGGTAGCATTGTGGATTTGGAAGGGGTGTGGGGTGTGGAAGTGGTCCTTTTGTGCTGTGCCACAGACCATTGGCTCCACCTGTGCTGATTGTGAGCACCTGTGGCAGGTTTCTACACACCAGAATCCACTTAACACCTGGTCCGCAATGCCAGTAATTCCGGCATCATTGTACCTGTTATTACCGGCATGTACATGCCGGTGGTTGCACATGCATGTACCTCTTAATGTGACCTTACTTATGCCATGCCGGTATCACTGGCACGGCTGCTGCGTGTCAACACTGATACCGGCAATGGTGTTGCCAGGCACGGTGGGTCCCTGGCTATGCCGGTAACACTGGCATCGCGACTCGTACTAGACCAGTCCGGAATGGGTGCCGGTACGGAAATAACGATAACGCTATTTCCAGACCGGCATACCTGTAATGAAGGCCATTGCCTGTACTGAGGTACTGTAGTATAGAGTCCTGATGATGTCGAGCAGTTTTTTGTCAATTCCCACGGTTGGCAATTTCACCCACAGTCTTTCAAGCCATCAGGTTGAAAGCTGAAGAGAAGCCTAAAAATGCTCCATAGAGGTACAATTTCTTAACTATAGCATATTTGTGTGCTTGGTGCCATAGGACAAAGGACTGATCCATAGTTGAGAGCCCCGTTCTAACAGTACCTTGGCCCCTATTAAAGAGTCCATTACTGCAAATCCACCTGTTCAATTCCTGGCGAATTATATAAGAAAAGATTTTGCAGTCAATATATCGATCAGACTGATTGGACGATAAGACTTGACCTCATTTGCAGGACCCTTCTTATACAGTGGGATAATGTTTGAATTCAACCAAGATGATGGCTACATCCCGCTGCTAACAAAAAGGGGAAAGACAACACTAAAGATCTGAACCAACAAGTCCCTTAAGAACTTCAGTGGGAATCATATAAGGACCAGGAGCTTTACTTCATGCCAGGTGGTCCATGGATTTACTAATTATAGCTTCTGTAATTCTTCTCTTTTGAATGGACCAATTTGATCTACTAGGAGGTTTCCCATCCCAGTAGATAAAGAAGCGGACCCCCCGCTCTGGGCATCAAACGTGTCAGAGGAAAATTGGCCCAATTTATCAATATGAGGTCATGTGGTCTCCACCCCCGTTCCTCCAAAGATCAGAGAAAAGTTGTTAACACACTCAGACGCTACGATATTTGGTCCGATACACTAATAGTACTTCCCTAATCCCTATGACACCACTCTGCATAATGTTTTCATGTCCCTCTCATTTGCTGCCGTTAATCAGGTTTTGCCAACTACGATTGCAGAATTCTTTTTTCTTTTCAGTAATAAGGGATTTATAGTTTTTTTTTTTCAATCGTGCAGCCCTCTGCTCTCCCTCTGCCCCGCCTGACCCTATATTGCAGCAGACCCTTCAAATCTGTGAATTCTTTAGAGAACCAACCCAGATTTTCCAATTCTCAGAGCCTCTTGTTAGCATTGGCTCTTGGATCACATAAGGGAGCAGAGAAGATGCCAGATGATTGTATCCTTCATAAAGATTTGCACAAGTAGATAAACCGGACTCTGCCCCTACACCAGAGGCATTCAGAATTTCGTGCAAACCCCTGTTTTCCATAGACTGTTCAAACCACTCTGATATGGACTCCTCAAGTATGGGGCCCACCTTACTATTACTTTGTTCTTCATGTCCACCTCTGCCAAAACCTCCATGGGCCTATCACTATTGTCCACAAGGTATTTAGATAAACACATCGGTATTAATGCAGATCCTTTTCCTGCACTTTTGAAGAAATGTGAGTAACCCCCCAGTACCCACGGTTTCAAGGACCAGGTTTCCTACAATATAAGATCAAAGCTAGTGACGAAGGCCTTGAGGTCCGGTGTCATGATCTCTGCTTCCAAAAGGTCAGGGTTTTCCCAACTCCCTTGGAAGCAGATCCATAACCCAGGTTCCGAGTGCCAACCAGTCCCAATTGGGACCTTTTGGACCCAGTCCTGGCGCCTGTGGCACCAGGCTCATAAATATGCCCAGTCCCAGCGCTGGAAGCGCCGGGCTCATAATGCTTGGGTGGACTTACCTGCAGCAGACCATGCTGCTTACTTGCCTGCCAGTTGAGCCTCTGATCCTCTTCTGTTTGGAACTACTTTTCCTGTTGGGTGGGGCAGGAGCCACTCCCTAGATTCAGAACACTGGAACTCTTCTGGAAAGCAGGAACTCTTTTCTTACCTAGGCATGGCTGTGGAAGGAGACACCTAAGCACTACAGGAGGCTATTTAAACCACACCCGATGGATGAATCTTGCTTTGCGTTATTCTGCATCCTCTGCAGCAGAACGCTCATCGTGTCTTCTGCATCTGATCCTGGGCCTAAGGAAAAAGGCTTACCATCCTGAATCCAGTCTTCAGCAACACCTATAAAGACAAGAAAGAACAGGTTAGCATTACGGTCTTCAGTGACAGCTCTTCACTTACCTGGTCCATCGGCTGTCACCAACGCCTCGCGCTGCATTCCGGCATCTGAAAGACAAAGGCTTACCTACTCTTCGTGCGCTCCGGAGGTCTTCACACTGCAGTCCGGCATCTGAAAGACAAAAGCTTACCAACTCTTCGCACGCTCCGGAGGCCTTCGGCGCTGCATCCCGCATCTGAAAGACAAAACAAGGTGCGTTTAAAGACATTGGGGAACTTTAATACTCACGTGCCATTACTCCTTTCCACATCTAACCCAGTGGGTATTCCGGCACCCTGCAGCCGCTCCGAACTTGTACCTGCAAAATAAAAAGACAGTTAGAGCGCATCGTGAAGCAGGCAACAAGCGCTTACTTACGTGCTTCCAGGCGCTTCTATTCATCACACGGGCTCCATCTTCAACTCACTTCAGCCCGTCATTCGCCATCGCCGGAACCCTGCAAAACAAGAAACATCATTACTAAAGACTTTAAAGACATTAGAATTACTCGAAACTTACCGTTCGTGCAGTAAACGACGGACAGCAGTCCTCTGAAGTCAAGAGGCCTGCTCCCCTTATCCAGTGAAGAAACTGGTTACAGCACCCTGCCCCGAGGCAGATGGAGAGCACGGCGTTCACTTACCTAAGGTGAGAGCGTTAACCTTTGGGGTTCTACAGGAGAAGAGAAAGGGAAGAAGAGAGAGACATTCAATAACCCAGTTCCTTAATCCCATATTTTCTATCTGCAGACATCTTACCCTTCAAGTCAGACATACAGTGCACAGAGGTCCAGCCCAAAGAGCCAGCCGTGTGTTACACATCACCTTTGAAGATACGGTATACGCCCAGTCAAGACCGGCGCCTCTACGGGAATCAGGTTAGCGTTACATCCGGATCACCCATTTTCTGTGGAAAGCAGGCCAAATTCCAGATCACAAGTTTTTTGCAGCAAGCCTTGAACCAATGACAAACTCCCTGCCAGAATTATCAGGCATGGGGCAGGAGTTCCTCAATGATAGACGCCTGTGGTCAGATGTAGAAGTAACAGATGCTTTGAGGAGTCTGTGCCTATTCACATCAAGCTTAGGGTGTCCTGAAGAAAGCTTTAACCCTCAGGAGCAGATGTTCTGTGAGATATTTTCAGCCCAGGAAAATTAACAGAAAGGTCAGGTGGGCTGGAGATGTGCTGAAACATATTCTTCTTATGGAAAGGCGCACTGGAAGAATGAAAAGCCAGCCTCAAACTTTAAACACAGCCAAGGTGCCTAGTGAATGCAGAGTGTGTGTCTTTCTGCAAGTGAAACAAGGAGTCTTTGAAAAATAAATCCAGACTGCAGAAAGGAATTTAAAATGCATATTGTGAATGACAAACAGCAGTGTTTCCCTTTCAGATGTCCCATTGAAATAAAATGCTGTGTGTAAGAGGAACTGATTCAAAAGGGCCTTAGATGTGCATTTTGCAGTGGGCAATAAAGACATGGAGAAAAATGTTCCCTAGCCAAAATGAACATATTATGAGAAGGGCCTAAACACTGACTGTGAGATGCAATTAATTAAAATAAATAAAAGTATTCACATGCAAAATACATGCCACAGATTGAAAGGGCTATTTTTTTCAGATGCAACATGCAAAGGCTTTATGGGCCCAGAAAATGTATGACTAAGTTTCGATTCCTGAAATTAAGGAATTTATTGGGGGTCTGGTCTCTGTGAAAAACAGCAGGCTGACCCTTAGCCGTGAGAGAACAAAGACTGATGGGATATTTGCAGGCTAAATCAACATTGGAGCAACAATGATGAGGTAGATGCCCAGTGCTTGTGGTCTGAGGGGAAATGAAAACTAAAACATAGGAACAATGTGAAATGAAAGTCAAGATCTGCATACATGTTGAAGGTTCCAATTAGTTTAAATGGACTATCATAACTGTTCATTTTCTCAGCAACAATAAGTCGCACCAAGTCCATTTCAGTGGCATTTTGAAGCTGATGACAAGCCTGTTATTTTGATGTCATTTGTATTTAAGTTTGATATTTGGAAATCCTGAAACAATCGTAAATGTGTTTCTAGCTTCCACACAATGTGATGAAGCTGGAATTTGAGGAGCTTGTGGCTTATTAAACCAGATATCCGAGTAGAACATTTCACATTGATAACTGCTATAATCGTTGCTGCTATAAGCGCAAATAAAATGCTATTCGTACAGGAAATATCCTGCCAAAATGGGAATAATTGTCATAAGTCAGCCATGATTAGGGGAACACAAAAATATATAAGGAGTTAGGTTTATTTGTAAAGGTTTTTGTCACTTAGGACTTTTTCAGTGCAAAATGACATGCGTAACAAAATGTCATGCAGGTGGGTGGATCCATCCTTTGCATCATTTAAATTATAGAACTCCAAGGACCTATTGGCAGAGAGAGGTTGAACCTTGGTGAGGAGTCGACCATAAGGGGTGGAATGAAAATTCAGTGCTAATAAGTTAACACCTCCAGATCTTAATATTTCGGTGGGTGGAACTTAGAAGGTTAAAAAGTGGCTGCATAATCCAGAAAGGGAGCGCTTCCTAAAAATCAGGGAAAAACTTGCCTAAAAACCATCTGGGCAAATCCTGAGCAAGACTTGCCTAAACATCATCTGGGTAGATACTGAAGGGAGGAGGCAGTATTTAACCTTGCAAGGATAGCTGCCTAAAAATTATCTGGGTGCAACTATTGAAAGCTGAATGGAGATTTAACACTGCATGGGAGACAGCAATTGAGAACGACCAAAGAAGCTGTGATTTTTTAAAGGAGAGCAAGAAAAGAGGGATGTATGCAGGGGGCTATCTTTGTCAGACGTACCTGACCAGATCCCTCTGCTTCTCCAAGAGAGTCTCCTGTAACCCGGCTGTCTTTCCTATGCTCCAAACCCAGAGAAATCCAATGGAAGTAGCTTAATCCAAACAGAACTCAGTGTGTGGGGGATATGTGTGCCTTAATCTTTTTTCCTCACAAGTAGGTGGCGGGGCAAACTGAGTAGACCATTAGCATACTGTACTGAATAATAATGTAATTGGGTATTCCTATTTTTTGGTCAACCACTCCTCCCCTGACTTCCCTAACTGGAAAAGGGTGTCCTTGTCCAAAAACAAAATTCCTGACTGCCCCCACTCCCCAGACCTGGCCTTTAAACAGAGGGGTTCTGAAAATTACTGAAGTCTGGGTTTTTGGTGGTAAGGAGAGAAGTGATTTGCCAAGTGAAACCAAGTGTAATTCTCCATTGAAAAATGCTCACTCTTCCTGAGAGTGAGAAAGTGATCCTGATCTCAGAAAGATTTTGTATTTGGGGTGAAGTAGGCAGGAGGGTTCTATCAATCCAATCTATTCTCAAAAGTCTGTGTGATTTTAAAACTGCTAGCATTCTTAAATATGCAGGGAAACTAAATATCTAAAGCACTGCATACCTGAATTTGATTCTGAACACAGAATACATTGCAGTTGTTTTATATCTAACCGTTATCAAGAAATGCTAATGATCTAGTAATGTTCCAAGGTATTATTTAATTCTGAAATCAAAGGGGTTCATGGGACAAGAGAATTTAACTGTTTATTTGGGCAGTGTTCCATGTGCCTGATACAAAAAGGAAACAGTTCATTTTGTACTGAAGCTTTATTTTCTGCCACCGAGAAGGTGGTGTGTTTAATCCTGTAGTGCAAACATTCATTGGACCTATCATTTAAATAAATATATATTCTTTCTGTACCCCAGCCTGGTTCTTGGCTAACTGTTCACACAAGGGGAGGGATCTACATTATTCTATATGAATCCTAGATAGGGCTAATTTGAACTATATTCATGATTTACTGTGTGGTACCTTGATTGGGGGAAGGAAGTCACCAGGTTATAGGGGGTCTCTCAATACATTGTTACAGTTGATCAAGGCATCTTTGGACACAGTTTGGATAGGAGTCCATTGCATTGAAGCTTTGAGGATTAGACGACTCCCTTTAAGTGGAACTGCTGTGTTATCCCACTAGGAACACAGGTGGAAGCACTTGCATGTGGAGGACAGGAGTACTTGAAGTAGATCTTAACTCTTTTCTCCATAATTCCAATGGTACTTCTGGTGGAACACTCCTAGGGTGCCATAAGACAGTACTAGTCTCCTCCGAAGGTAGAATCAGCCGAATTTTGGAGGAAGGATTAATGAAGGAAATCAACCTGACATTTCCACAACCGATCCAGATGGCATTGCTATCGGGGCCATTTGCTGAAATGTTTAAACTCAGCCTCTTTACAGGTTTCAGATCCAATCTCATGCCTGTACTCTCTCCAAGTTTACTACTTCCACCTGTCGGCTTGTTCAGGAGACTAGACCAATTTTTCTGTTCGGTGGGATTGGGGACATTGATCATTAACATGTTTCTTTTTTCAACTAGGAGCTTGCAGATGATAGGTTCCTCAGGCAAATACCTGAGTCTTCCAATTGTCTGCACAGTTTTGTCTCTTCCATCACTTCCAAGGCCGGCATAGGTTGCAATTGTATAGTTCCCTTTCCGAGACAATACATATATGTGTCCTCATACTATTTGGCCCATGATCATGCCCTGTATTTTTCACCTGGCCTCAACTGAGACTCTTGCTCTGAGTAAAATAGGGCATAGAAGAAGCTGCAATTGAGACAGGCCCAATAGAAGGACCTAATGATGTAGGGCTGCCACCTCCATCATAATGAGGAACTTTGGAGTCTGGGGTTCTTGTGGGTTGAATAGAAGTTAGCACTGCTGCTCTCTGTTGAACCTCCAAGAGAAGGGCAATCTTAAGGCCCGTAGGGACAGATGAGGACAAGACCATTTCTGGGACCAGTCCTAATCCCATAGCTTTAACGGTTTCATTCAAAACTTCTCTTAGATCATTTCAACATTTCAGCTGCTCGCCTGAGTCCCATTTCATAAGAGATTCATGACGCAGTTTGATCCATTGATCAATTGAAGATTTAAGCACTAGTATGGATGTGTTAAGGGTGATGAGTGATAGGGAGCATAAATGTACCTCAGACATTGCAGTCTGGAATTGGAGCAATATAGGATTAGCAGTATTGTTTGCACCAGAAATTGGGGCCTGATAATCACCTTTACTCCTGACACTAGATGAAAAAGTTCGCAATTTCAGGCAGGTCAAATGTCCATGAAGTGTCACTAGCTATTTCAGCCCATGTGTCCCCGTTTCACAGGAATGAACCAGCTTCATAGGGCTGACACTCTCACACACTGTTACGGGTTGCTCATCTTCATTACTTATTGAACTCAAGGGGGTGGTCTCTGTGCAGGAATGTGAGGCCTCAGGTGGCTGCAGATATCGTTTCTTCAGTAAAACAAAAACCCGTCTTCAGTGCCATGGTCACACAGTGATTTACGAGCTCCTATAGACATAGTGGTTGTAGCAGAGTCGCTCACTAAGCCCACTCCAGGCTTCTGAGTTGTAGGGGCACTGGAAGCTGCTCCAGCTTTGGCATGACTTATACATTTGTACAAGTTTCTCATTCCGGCTTCAATTTTAGCTATTGCTTCATCAAAAGGGTTGGCACATATCGGGGTTATGGGGCAAATGGGGGGCAGATCCATTTGAACACCCACTGACTTGTTGTGATGGACCTCCAGCTCGTGGACCCTCCCAAGCTCTGGGGCAAGCTCTAGATCATTAAGAGAGGTCAATGGAGTACGAGTGTAAGACACAATAAACGGTTGGCTAAAATCCAGTTTTCTTGTCAGACTATGGATGTGCATTAAGTTAGGGGGAGATGACAATTCATAGTCTCTTCCATGAGCGCTTGGAATTCTAAAACTGAAGCTATCCTTCAAAGATGCGAGGCAGGAGAGATAGGTCAGGGAATTAGTGAGGGCTGGATCCAGTTAATTTTTAATCCTTCTCCCGTCGGTGCTGGACCCCATTGCCATCCTTCGCCATCATGAACTATCGCTGCCACTTCAGCTATCTTCATTGCAGGTATATTTGTGAAGGACAAAACTGGATTGGCAGAATCCGCAGCAGCTGGTTCTATTCCACTTGCAGGTTATGAAGAAGACAAAGAAACTGGGGCCTGAGGTATGCCGGGTCCCACCAGGTGGCGTTTGGCAAATGTTGTGGTTACTTTTGGAATTAGTTCAACATCCGCTATTCCTGCACTCCTGCTCTTACTGTGCCCCTCAGTTAGCAACAGGTGCTCTGCAACAGTTTCTAGACACTGCTCTGATTTGAAATAAGCCAAAGGTTTCTTCTGGACAAAGCCCATTATGGAACTTTGCTTCATTTTAGAGCTTAGTTCCTGACCAGTAGTTACACTTTAAATAATACTGAATTCCAATTTAGTATCCTGTGTCCCAGAGAAACCAGCCTGGAAACTACTAAGAGCGCAGAGCACCTACCCCACCAGTATCCCCAAAGGTACCAGTGACCCAGTGGGCACCCGTTGTAAATCCCAGAGCGGAGACTTGGTGTATGTACTTGTAACCTGCTCACATGTCTTACCCTGCCTTTTCACCCACTAAGGAGGGATAGAGCCTCCTAGTGGTGGTATCTGTATCTGCTCCAAAAGATCAATACACAAACAATGATGCAGTTCTTCTTGTGCATTAAGTATCAGGAAAGCATCGGAAAAGAAGCTTGGCCTTAGATAACAGGGAGAGGGAAGCTGAGTACAGGGACTAGACAGGGACAGGGATATGGACTAAATACACTAATCTCCTCATGTCAGCTATTCAGGCATGGTTTTCTGCCAACGATCTCTGCCTTAATACCAGAAAGACTGAGATCCTATTAATTGGGATGCCTGCTCCTTGCTTCCCCTCCACTCTCTGGCCAGCCTCCTTGGATCCCGATTCACCCACCTGTGAGGCAAAAAACAGTGGGGTCATCATGGACTCCTCTCTCTCTCTCCTTCTCTTCCCACATCACAGACCTTGCCAAGAAGTCCAACTTTCAGCTCCATCTGCTCAGGTGCATTCTTCCTTTCCTTACCTTTCCCCAGAAGTTCAATGTCTCCATAGCCCTGGGTTTCTCTAGGTTGGACTACTGCATCAGCCTCTTCCTCAATCTGCCTCCCACTGCCCCCTTCAACTAATCCAGAATAGGACTGTAACACTTATCCTTTGCCTCAAGCTGAGGGACTGCATCTCTCCAGCCCAAAAATCCCTCCACTGGCTCCCGGTAACCGCAAGAATCAAACTCAAGACCCTTTGTATCATCCACAAGGATGTCTGGGGCCTGGGACCTCTCTACATCTAGCTTTCCCTCTCTAAATACCTCCCGGCCAGAGTCCTTCGGTCCTCTGGCTCCAATTATGCAGGTCAAATGTTTCTTCAAGCAGAGAGTGGGAGGTAGATCCCTCTCCTCGACTGGTTTCTCCTTCTGGCCCCCTCAGACTTGAGATGGATCTTCTCAAGTTCGGGAAACTTCTCAAGACCTTCCTTTTCTCCTCTTTGTCCCCCCTCTCCCCTGCTAACGCTTCCCCCTGCCTGCCACTGCGACTGTGACCTAGTGCCTTCAGAGTCACACAGGCACCATACCTCCCCCTACAAGCCCCTGTACGTTTTACCAGGCGTTATGGACGGGGCCCGTTCAGGGACTTCAGTGCTAATAACGGTACCGCAATTTGCGGTACCGTTATTAGCGCCTTCCCATTGAGCCCTATGGGGGCTGAAATAGGAATGGGGAATGGCTTTTTCAATGGGGACTTACCAGTCCCGTAAAGGTCGGAATAGACCGGTAAGTCCCCATTGAACCAGGGCGGACTCGGTACCGGTATTGGAGGTAGTCATGGTGCAAATAGCGCCATGATTATCTCCAAACTCGGAATGAGGGCCATAGTTTCCGTTTCCGCTAATCATGGGGAATTAGATAAGCTGACCACCAAATCTGTATCAGGTAGCACGGCCATGTGGCACCTTTCTGCCGTTTCCATAAAAAGCACAACAGTTATGAATATGTAAGTTATTAACCATATCCCTGATTTAAAGTTCCACCCGCTCACCAACTCTCACATTTGGAACAGGTTCAGATCAGCCAGAAGCCTAGTCTAACTGGCCATTACAGTTCCCAGAGTCATAGCAAGATGAATTTATATCCCCAAAATCACCTGGAAATTACATATAAAATGGTACATAGATGAAATCCATCCTCCTTATGATGGCTGTGGGACAAATGGTCCTGCTGCTGTTTCCGGCCATTTGTTTTCACTGGGTCAGCCTATGCCTTTATCAGCCTTTGTGTTGGAAGCTTGGTCTTTCAAGTGGGTGCCCCCATTTTCACACATATTAATCATGCTCCAGTCAAGGGTGACTTTTCTTGAAGTCCATGCTTCCAGGGCCAGCCGGTCTGGAGAACACTGAATTTCGATGCCTTTAGCAGGACAGTTTTATTGCGGCTGGTCATTAGATGGGAGATGTGACATCCAGGCTGGAAGTGGGAGATGTACTTGTGAAGTTTTGCCCACAGCCAGCAAAAAGGTCTGAATTGGGCTGACATTTTTTTCATGAAGACAAAGTGGCTCTTCAAATGTCACTGGAGTTTTGTCGCTGAAACATAATATACATTGCTCTTTGTCAACCCACACATCAGGTTTTGTTTTCCTGATATTTTTCTGTGATCAGTGATATCTTTTTCACTTTGTCAAACCGTTTTTATTTGCACACACATGTGCAGGCCATTTTTGTTTTCAATGTTTAAAAATCCTGTTTTCTATGTGACGGCAATTTTTGATTCCTCCTTCTTTTTTAAATAAAAATGCTGCTTATCCATTGATAATGACAGGTATACCCCTTTCGACATGGCTCTTTAACTTTACTTGAAAAACAAAAACAAAGGGCAGGCTGTTTTTTTTCAGTGTTTAAAATCCTGCCATTCATGTGCATGAGGCTTCTATTTGGGGCCTTTATATGCACCCCACATGCCCCCCTGTTCTTCCATGCCTCTTTGTTGGGGAAGAGCAGGGCAGAGTGGGGTTTCATTAGGAGTCATTTCCTTCATCAGGATGTGGGAACTTCAGTCTCCCCTTCCATCTCTGGATTGGAGGATGGCATGGCAACCCCTTTTTGTCCTTCTTTTGGGAGTAGGTACTCCAGCCTCCCCTTCCATCTCTAGGTTGGAGGGTGTGGCACAGCACCCTCTTTCTTCCTTCCTTTCCAGGTCTGTGCGGTTCTCACAAGACTCCACTCTCACCACCAGGCTGGAAGTTAAGGAGGTTTGTTCTCTTATAAAAGATAGAAAAAGAGTTTCAGTACTTTTTACACACATTTTCCCCCGGGAAGATTTACATAGAATTTACAACAACATACAGTTATAACATGACATTTCCAATTCACAAAGCACATTTTATTTCTTTTCTTCATTTGTACAACAACACCAAGTACATTACTCCCTGTAATATAGGGTCACTATGATGTCATTAGTAGCACTAAGCACTTTATTATACCCACTTGGGACAATGAAACTTAGTGAACACTATAGTACATGCAAAGAAACTACTTTTGTTTACATCATTCATCGACAGGCATTTGAATAGAACAAATGCATTGTTAATAATCCAATATAATATTGTCATCAAAAGCACTGAGCACTTTAGTATAAAACCACTTAGGATAATGAAGTGCTGTGAAAATCATGGGATATGCATAACATTTATTCTTCATCTGCATTGTTTAATGACAGGCATTTAAATAGAACGAATGCATTGTTAAAGACACTTAAAAATGGCCACCTGTTTCTATAGGAAAGAGTTAGATACTAGACTAACACACAAGAGTGCTAAACAGTGAAGATGGACTTATACAACTTGTCTATAATAATGCAGTCCTCTCTCCATTACACATACCAGACAAAGGCCGTGTAGGGTGAAACCCGTTGTTCTTTCTTGTGCAATGCTGCTGCTGCCTTCCTTGTCCATTTACCTTTTTATTAATAAAGGACTTTCTGGCTGCACAGTAAACACGGTCTGCGTGTGGATTTATGAGCAAGAATGAAGTTTTTCATCACAACTACAGCCGGAGTGCCGCTGCACCCAAGACTGGATTTCAGTCTCTTTTCTTTTTAATGTTTTCAACGCGGTCTGGCCGCGATCAGCAACGAGCACCTGTGCGGATTTCATCTGAGACATTTTTCAAGCTGCAGCAGGAGCGCAACGCGATCCAGCCAGATGTTTTTTTGAAAGGTGAACTTTCAACGCACGCAGCCCTGCGTTCTAATGCAGCTGAAGCTTTAAACTGGCCGTGGGACAGACTGGCATTACTGGTCAGCAGCCACCTGTGCTGCACGAGTCGGAGGACCTGAACAACACAGGTAAGGTAGCTGTTTTCCTGACCCGCATTTTGATGTCAACAGCCAATATATGTCTCTGTCTGTCAACAATACCACATGGCGCAGCACAAAAACAGTGCATTTATAAAGCTTCCACAACACGTGGCAATATCCTCTATACCTGAAAATATTGACAATGGACTATACTGCATCAATAGTCACATTTGAAGTATAGAAGAAGAAAAACGCAATCATTATCCACAGATACAGCATGTTTTTTGATTGTCTATTTATTAATTCAAACACCTGGTAATGACAGACAAGGAAGGCAGTAGAGATGCAGAGGCGTCTATTTTATTCAATGAAACCTTGCAATTTATGCCAAAACAAATTGAAAGTGCACAACCGCAGGAAATGAAAACTATACAACAAAAAATGTTTAAACTAGAGAAATTACACAAAAAGGAAACTAACACGTGGTGGGAAATAAAATCCCCACAGAACTATTTGGATAATGGGAGAACACCTAGAGGTCTTATAATCTTCACCATACCGACATATGAGGACCCTGATCCTGCAATGTTGAATGAATGGGGGGAAGCAACCAGTGAATGTTCTTTTAAAATGCTGACAAGTTTAGTCAAATATGCCAAAAGCAACAGAATTAAAGCACTCAATGAGATTGAAGTACTTGAACAAGATGTACACAATGGTCCAGATGCAGAGTCAGCAAACAATATAAAAATTCAAATGCAGACAAACATAAGCAAATATGAAGAAGAAATAAAAGAACGGAAACAGAGAAAATTCTTGAGAGACAAAGAAGACTACGCCACAGGGCGTATCTACACCTTTGCAAGAAAATATGATGATGTCAGTAAAGTTATTCAAAAGAAAGTAGATGCCAAAGATGAAAGCACAATTCTTACTGAATCGGACATAGAGGAAAATGCCAGCACTTCCACAGATGTCTCAAATTCCAGCAATGAAGATGCCCCTATTAGGTTACATTTTTTAGAAGGAATGAGACTATTACATCAGGTGGGCAAAACAACACAAGTGCGAAATACAAACAAAGGCAAACAATTCCAGAAATCAATGTCAGCAAAAGGAGGTCAACAAAGGGGCGTCGGGGACAGAGGAGGAAAACGGGACCAATCAACAGGCCATCGGACACGCTCTGGAAGAAACAAGAAGAACACACTGTGAAATACGTAATGCAAGTAATCAATTTGTCGGACAGAAACCTAACACAAAATGAACATGAAGTATTGGGAAAGGGCCTGTCTTTCTGCCCCACCGCCAAATTCGATTATTCCCAAGCAAGAATTGATTTATATTGTTTAATTGGCAAACTAAGACTAACAAAATTCCATGCCAACTTGGACCATATACAATCTCCAAGTGAAAAGATAATTCCCTCAGATCTCAACATTTGTGACATACCGGCACTAAGGGACCTAGCAATGCTAGGAGAAGAGGAAGCTACTATCATTTCCCCCCTTGAAGCACAAGATGAGTGGCAAATAGAATTATCAACAGAAATTGATACCGGCATGGCCGCTCCAAGCAAAATGAAAAATAAATCAAAATTCAATCCCTCCAATATTCTATGTCCTACAATAGATTTATTTGAGGACCTTGTTGTGGACAACCTCAAAAAATTGGCGGTTGGACCTGGAGCAGTCAAACTGAAATATAATCTAACTAAACTACAACACACAGCCATGGAAAATATACAAGCAGACAACTCCATCACAATAAGTTAATCAGAAAAAGGTGGCAATGTTGTAGTCCTTAATACCATGGATTATCAAAGGGAGGCAGAAAGACAATTGAAAGACACCGGTAGCTATGTCAGATTACCCAGTGATCCGTATCCTGAATATAAAGTGCAGTATGATACTATGTTGGACAAATGGTACAATTTGAATCTCATTACAATCAAAGAGAAACAATTTTTAACCAAAAACTACCCAAAGACTCCAATCATACATTTCATACCGAAAATCCATAAGTCAATGTCCCGACCTCCAGGAAGACCGATTGTGGTATCAATAGACTCCTTACTAGAAAAAACCTCGAAATATGTAGATAATTTTCTGTTACCTTTTGTGGAAACTTTACCTTCTTACAGCAAGGACACAACAGCCTTTTTGAATCAAATTGCACACATCCCTTGGCAACCAGATTTCCTTCTGGTTACATTGGATGTAGTTTCCCTATACACCTGCATTTCACATTCCAAGGGCATAGATGCAGTCAAAAGATTTTTGTCCACCAGATCACTAAGCTATCGAGAACATTCACGTATGCTTCTGGACATGCTGTCCTTTATTCTGACCCACAATTCTTTTATGTTCGATTCCACATACTATAATCAAATCTGTGGAACAGCAATGGGCACAGCAGTAGCCCCAACCTTTGAGAATTTGTATATGGGTGCGTGGGAGGAAGAACTCTTTTCCAGTGACAACCAGAAGAATCATACAGACAAAATAATTATGTGGCAAAGATATATTGATGATTTATTCATCATCTGGAATGGAACGGCAAATGAATGGACTTGTTTTTTTTTCACAGCTTGAACCTTAACCATCAGAATCTGAAATTTATAGAACAACATAACAAGTCAAAAATAGTCTATCTAGACATAAAAGTGAAAGTTACTGGAAACAGCATATGTACAGCGTTACATAGAAAAGAAAAAAGCACCAATACACTTTTACATGCGACAAGCGCTCACCCACAATGCCTCAAAAATAGCATTCCGTATGGTGAGTTCTTACGGATTAAAAGGAATTGCAGCGAGAATGAAGTGTGGGAGATCAACGCAAAAAAGACTGCAGCAAAATTCCTAATGCGAGGATATAAGAAAGGAATCATAAGTAAAGCCTATGACCGTAGCTGCAATAATGATTCTAGCAAAAAAGAGCTTGCATAAAGGACAGACAAAAGAACAACAGAATGAGGACTCCACTATTAGATTCATCACTATGTAGAATTCCGGAGCCAAAGAAACAAAACAGATTTTGAACACGCATTGGTATCTTTTGAAACGAGATCATTGTGATGCTGGAAATGCATCGGGAGGACAGGGCCTCCGTATCCTTGTCCTTTACTGCTTTTTATCGTGTCCTGTCATGTTTTCCGCGCTGGAGTTCGTGTGGGACTGCTGGCGGTGCAGCTCTCTCTCTTGGTTTGGTGAACAGACCCATGGGATACCCTTATGGCACCCATGGGTAGGGGTGCAACCTTAGTGTATGTTTTTGGGTACCTGTATGTGACCCACAGAGCAGGGTACGGGCTGGTGGCAGCTCCATGCTGAAATGACTGGTGCCCTGAGCGTCCTCCATTTTGGGATGCCCAGGCCCTGTCATTGGAATCGGTAGATTCCTGATGGAGACAAAATGGCCCCCATGGCCTTTTGCCTTTCATCGCCTGTTACCTTGATCTTCCCGAAGTCCCGGGAAGCCCTGACTC
The DNA here is from genome assembly GCF_040938575.1 of Ambystoma mexicanum. Classification (NCBI taxonomy): domain Eukaryota; kingdom Metazoa; phylum Chordata; class Amphibia; order Caudata; family Ambystomatidae; genus Ambystoma; species Ambystoma mexicanum. The sequence continues at coordinate 21,571,665 of NC_090937.1, read as the reverse complement.
TGTCCCTTCCTCCTGACTGGCTGTTGGGTGGAAGTTCTATAAATGGTAGTGTGGGGAAGTGCTGACCAGACTTGCTGGAGCCTTCCCAACGACTGTATGTTGTGGGTACGCCTGTGGGTGGGACCTGGGTGAATGGAGTGTGTGACGAATAAGCATTCTATGTTGTGGGTGTCTAGTATCTGGTGGTTGACACAATGACTGAGACAGCCCTGCCCGAAACCGGTATGAATGCAGTATGAAGTGTTGAATGGCTCGGTACTTGTCCCAATACACATAACTTGTTGTGAGTGTCTGGAGAGAAGTGAATGGCCTGAATGCACTGTGTGCCTCATTGGTTGCCTGCCTGCATGAATGCCCTTCGTAGTGATAGGATGCTTCAGTGTGACCCAGCGGAATGAATGGGAGATCAACAGTATATCTGGGGGACCTCTCACGGCTAGGAAGGGTGTTCAGAAGTGTTCAGAGATGAAGTCCAAACTACGAGGAGTAACTGGAGCGAAACTGATGCTTGACCTTGAAGTCCTGCTGGACGAGAAGAATTGCTGTTGCAATCTGAAAGCTGCTGTGCCTCCAAGGACTGACCCAGATAGGACCTGGTAAGGTGCCCTCTTCCCGAGCTGCGAGGGACGATTGTGCACCAGCTGACCTTTGCAAAAGCTCCCTGGTAGACAGACCTTCGACAGGCTGCTGACACGATACGGGGACTGCTGCGGAACTCCAAAGAGAAGCACCCAGACTGTTGTCCGCCACTGTCGACGACCGCCGTCGCCGATCGGAGCCGCCGTGCTCCCGTTTGCCTAAGAACTTCATTGATCCAAGGACGCTCTCGTACGCATCATCGCCGCTGTATCCTGCTGGAGAAGGCCTGACCATCGACGCGCCGAGGAGCATCCGCCGGTGGGTTTCCCGCCACCCAAAGACCACAGAGACACCAACGACTCAACGCCCTTGCTGGGCTACAGTTCTTCAAACTCTTTGCGATCCAGAACTATCGACATCAAGGTGCCCCGCACGCCTCTTCCTTGCAAGACATTTACGCTTCCCCGTCAACGAGCACAGCTAGGAACGATGTGGCCACTTCAACATCGTAGCTCGACCTGTTCTCCGTCGGACGTTCAACAACACGTGACTCCTGCCTTAAAGGGAGGGCACTCAAGAAGGGCCGTCGATTCCCCAGCGAGGAACGCTATAACACCAAAGTACTTTGGTGTTGCAGAACTATTGGAAACTCTAGTGGGAACAATATATGGACTGGGCTTGTGATACATCTTTGCTTTACAGGTTGCCCATGTGGGGGGATCTCCACACAGAACTGTGTCTAGGTAGTGGGACCAGTATTCTGCCAATTGTTCAACCATCTTGCTTTCCTTCCTCCCTCTACTGCTGGTTTCCTCTTTATTTTGATCTGTGTGTCATTCTGACCGTATGCACTTTACTGAGATCTGATAACGTTAGTGGTACCACTTTAGAACTGTATATATTTACCATTTCTGATTTTCAGAGTACAAAGTGAGCTATCGTGATATTGTATATACCTTTGAATATTAAATATGTAAAGACTTTGTTGTAACCGATACAGTGTGTGGACATTCCTTTGTGGGTGCTTGGGGTACCCGTATCACCTCCTGAGAAGCTAGGCCTTGATTGCTCGACCATGTACCAATAATAGAGAATCTCGGCTGGGGTCCTCTGTGCCTCTCTTCTACCATATAGAGAGCAGAAGTACAGACAACCCCCTCTGGCGTCTTTACACTGGTGGCAGCGGTGGGATGCTTATGGTTTTAAGAATCAGTGTATAACTGTGCCACTTACGAAGGATATCTGCACTTTATTAAATTAAGGTTTAGTTGTGTACAAAATAACTGCATTACAAGCAATGGAATCTATTGCGAATGGTAAATTGACTCAGATGAGCTTAGAGGCTCTCGAGAGTGCTTCTGAAGCCAGTGAGTTAGACTTTGTGGATACGACTAGGGCTGAGCTGATAGCTGCCCTGGTGGACTACCAGACTGATTGTGAAGCTCTTGAAGGGGGGATGCAACCAGTGAGGACTCTACCCCGAGGGTTGTCGCTGAATCTGATTCTGGGAATGCCACCATTCCTGCTGCCTCTGTTCCAAACCCCAGCAGTTCCTTGGAGCTTGAGTTATTAAGGATGAAATTGGCCTTTGAATATCGCAAGTTAGAAATAGATGCTGAGCTTAAGAAAGAGGAGTTGCCACAGCAAGTGGAACTGAAGAATAGGGATCTTGAACTCAAAGACAAGGACACTGAATGTCAGAGAATCCAGTTAGAGAAAGCTCGAGTGGAGACTTCAGTGAAACCATTTGAGAGTGTCAGGTCTCCAGCAACCAAGTTTATGAAAGATTTGGTTGGTGTGTATGCGGAGGGCTCTGATATCCTCCAATGGATTCAAGCGTTTGAAATGGCTTGTGCAATTCACAATGTTGATAAAAGAGATTGGGCTAAGTGTTTGTTAAGCAGAGTGCCTCAAACTGGATATGACTGTATTCTGAAAATGAGTGTGGAAGAAAGGGGTCAGTATGAGTGCATGAAGTCTGCTTTAATAGCCAAGTTTTGCAAAATGCCTACCCAATACCTAAAACGGTCCAGGGATTTTAAGAAACGAGAGAATGTGTCTTGGATTGACTGGGTGAGTGCTGCGCACATGAACATGATAGGGTGGATTGATGGTTACAAAGTGAAAACGTTTGTTGAATTGTCCCACCTTTTGTTTTTTGAGCATTTTTCGGAAGCCTATTCACCAGAGCTGCGTCAGTATGTTGCTGACCAGAACATTTTGGACCCCTTTAAGCTGGCTAGGTTGGCTGACAATTGGGTTCCCCAATGGGTGTCCCCTAAGGACTCCAGTGGGAAGGACAAGGACAAAGAAAAGGGGACCTCTCAGAAAGCTGAGGATTCCCAAAAGCAGTCACAGTCGGGTAAACCAAAACCTTCCTCTCCGAAGACCCAAAAACCTAGTGGGGATAAGTCTGTTGTGGGTGGGAGTAAGAATTGTGGTCCGCCTGCTGCAAAGCAGGGTCCCAGTGGCTCCAGTACCATACCCCGCACTCCTGGCACTTGTTGGGATTGTGGGGCTCTGGACCACAAAGGGGTGACCCCAAGTGTAAGGGCAAGGCACTTGGAGTCCTGGCTGTCCGCCTGACCTACCCCTACTCTGTACCTGAGGTGGGGGCCACTGTCCTCCCCTCCTCTACTGGGATCACATTCGGAGCTCCTGTAGAGATTTCCTTAGTGTCCCTTGGGGCCTGGGACCAGTACGCAGAAGTACTGGCGACTATCTCACAGAACACCCATAGGTTTTTGAGGAGTGTCCTCTTGAATGGCCAGCATTCTACTGGCTTGAGAGACACTGGGGCAAGCATGACAGTGGTGAACAGGACCCTGCTCAAGCCAGAGGACTATGTAGGTGCTCCTCTGAGAACCACCAGGTTAGCTGGTGGGCCTCCCAAATTATCGCCTATAGCCTTAGTCACACTCATGATTGGAGGCAAGACAGCAAAGCTTCCTGTCCTGGTTCAGGACAATGTCCCTGCTAACATTCTGTTAGGCAATGATCTAGTAGAGTTAGGGTTGACCTCGGATGGTTTTCCCCTGACTGCTGCTGCAGTCACTAGGTCTCAGGTGACACAGGGTCTGGCTGTGAGTCAGGTACTCGAGCCAAAGGCGAGGCCTAAGGCAAGAAGAAGGAAGAACAAGAAGTCCACCTTTGTGCAGGGGGCTCCTTCTCTTCCTGCTGCTCCTACAGCACCCATTGGGATCCATGCTCCGGACGGGCTGGGTCCAGTGGAAAACCCAAACTCAACTCCTGAGGGAGAAGAGACAGAAGACTCTCCCGTGGGAGAGGTTCTCAACCCGGAGGATCATCCCGACCTTCAATGCTTGTTAGCTGAAGGGGGACCCTCCCGGGCAGACTTCTCTAAGGGACAGAGAGAGTGCCACTCTCTTGAGGGTCTGAGGAAACAGGCCCTATCCCAGCAGGCACAAGAAGAAGTGCCTAGGACATTCTGAATCTATTGGGAGGGTGAGCTCCTTGTTAGTGAGCCCACTAAGCCTGAACCTGGTGCCCTCAAGAGGTTGGTGGTGCCCCAGGTTTACAGGCCCTTCCTGCTGCAGTTGGCGCATGAGGTGCCCTTGGCTGGTCATCTTGGTACCAAGAAGACTAAGCAGAGGCTCTCTGCCCATTTCTACTGGCCTCGGATGGGAGTAGAAGTGGAGGCCCACTGCAGGAACTGCCCAACTTGTCAGTTGTCTGGCAAGACTGGAGGCAGTGTCATTGCCCCACTGCAGCCGTTGCCAGTGGTTGGCACACCGTTAGAGAGGGTGGGCATCGACATTGTCGATCTCCTTGACCCTCCCACATCAGGTGGACATCGGTTCATCCTGGTCTTGGTAGATCATGCCACCAGGTACCCTGAGGCTATACCCCTTCGGACTGTAACTGCCAAGGTGGTTTCCAGGGCTCTCCTGGGCATTTTCACCAGCGTTGGATTCCCTAAGGAGGTTGTCTCTGAAAGAGGATCCAACTTCATGTCGAGTTACATGAAAACCATGTGGAAAGAGTGCGGGGTAACCTATAAGTTCAAAAAAGGTGGCAGGCGCTCCTCTCCAGAAAGAACATGGCATGATATCATGTTCTGAGATGAGAGTTTGCAGCACACGCTTTTTGCTCACTGTACCTTTCACAGATGGGAAATACCCATTTGCATATCAGTCTTTGTCCTGCCCACATGGGCAGTCCAGCACCGAAATGCTATGGCAATTCCTCTCTGAACAAGAGTACCAAAATCAACCCCATGCACGTGTTTCAGCCTTGTTGGGCCTCATCAGTGAGGTGAAGCTTTGTCTCTCTGAGAACAGTGAGCAGAGAGTCCACGTCTGGTTGCCCCCAGGGAACTCAGGGTGACCAACCCCAATTTCCTTGCAAATATTTCAAAAAAGGTAGCATGCGCTCCTCCAGAAAGAACATGGCATGATAACCTGTTCTGAGATGGGAGTTTGCAGCACACGCTTTTTTCTCACTGTACCTTTCACAGATGGGAAATATCCATTTGCATATCAGTCTTTGTCCCGCCCACATGGGCAGTCCAGCACCGAAATGCTATGGCAATTCCTCTCTGAACAAGAGTACCAAAAGCAATCCCATACACGTGTTTCAGCCTTGTTCCCATCTGTGAAAGGTACAGTGAGCAAAAAGCGTGTGCTGCAAACTCTCATCTCAGAATAGGTTATCATGCCATGTTCTTTCTGGAGAGGAGCGCCTGCTACCTTGTTTTTTAAATGTTTGTAAGGAACTTGGGGTTGCTCACCCTGAGTTACCTGGGGGCAACCAAACGTGGACTCCCTGCTCACTGTGCTCAGAGAGGCACAGCGTCACCTCACTGATGAGGCCCAACAAGGCTGAAACACATGTATGGGTTTGCTGGTTGTACTCTTGTTCAGAGAGGAATTTCCATAGCATTTCGGTGCTGGACTGCCTATGTGGGCGGGACAAAGACTGATATGCAAATGGATATTTCCCATCTGTGAAAGGTGCAGTGAGCAAAAAGCGTGTGCTGCAAACTCTCATCTCAGAACAGGTTATCATGCCATGTTCTTTCTGGAGAGGAGCGCCTGCTACCTTTTTTTGTAACCTATAAGTTCTCCACCTCTTACCATCCCCAGACAAATGGTCTGGTTGAGAGATTTAATAAAACTCTCAAACGCATGCTAGGTGCTTTGGAAGAGCCCCTAAGGAAGAAGTGGGATCTTCTCCTGCCATGCATGATGTTTGCCTACAGAGAGGTACCTCAAGAGGGTGTTGGTTTCAGCCCCTTTGAGTTACTCTTTGGACATCCTGTGAGGGGGCCCCTTGCCTTAATCAGAGAAGGTTGGGAGGCCACCCCTCCAGGTCCCGCCAAGCAAGTGGGGGACTATGTGTTAGGCCTCAGTCGGAGGATGACACAGATGATGGGTCAGGTAACAGCGAATCTCAAGGCCAGCAAGGAATTGAATAAGTACTGGCATGACCTTAAGTCATCGCAAGTGGATTGGACTCCGATACAGGAGGTCCTCATGATGGAGCCTACCAAGCCTTGGGCTTTGGCAGATAAATGGACTGGACCCTTCTGGATAATCTCCAGGATGTGTGAGGTCAATTATCTGGTTGACATGGGAGCCTCGGGGTAGCCCCTATGCTATTCCATGTTAATAAGCTCAAGCCTTTCCACAGGTGAGCCAAAGTCTCATGTCTCTTGCTAGCTTCAGAGCAAGAAGAGGATGAGAGTGAGCCCGGTCCTGATTTGCTGCATAGCAACCCTCAGGATGGCTCAGTGGAGGGAATACATCTCTCTCCCAATCTGACGACAGAGCAGCAGAAGGCCTGCAGGACTTTGCTTCGGCAGTACGCCTCTCTGTTCTCACTGACACCAGGCCTTACACCATGGTGTATGCAAGAGATTGACACTAGTGACAGTGTGCCGGTCAAAAGCAGGTGCTACCGTATGTCAGATACTGTAAAGAACCACATCCAGGCTGAGGTCGCCAAGATGTTGGATCTGGGTGTTATTGAACCCTCAACCAGTCCCTGGTCCAGTCCAGTGGTCCTTGTCCCCAGGGCAAGTTCCCAGGCCGGTAGGTTCTGTGTGGACTACCGAGGAGTCAATGCCGTCACCAAAACTGACACGCACCCATTGCCCAGGGCTGATGAGCTCGTGGACACCATAGTTGGTGCCAAATTTGTGAGCACCTTTGACCTTACCTCAGGCTTTTGGCAAATAGCTCTGACGGACCATGCCAAGGAAAAGACGGTGTTCTCAACACCAGAGGGACTCTACCAGTTTAGGGTCATACTTTTTGGGTTGAGGAATGCCCCTGCCACTTTCCAGAGATTGATCAACCATGCGCTCAGTGGGCTGGAAGCCTTTTGTGTGGCTTACTTAGACGACATTGCCGTCTACAGTTCCACCTGGGAAGAGCATTTGATGCATCTGGATAAAGTGTTGCAGGCCTTAAAGAGGGCTAACCTCACTATCAAGGCCACCAAGTGCCAGATAGCTCAGGGGAAAGTCACGTATCTTGGTTATGAGGTAGGAGGGGGTCGAATCCAACCTCTCCCCAGTAAGGTACAGGATGTACAGGACTGGGAGACTCCCACTACTCAAACCCAAGTCAGAGCCTTTGTGGGCCTCAGTGGGTATTATCGCAATTTCATGGCAGACTATGGAACCATAGCTGCACTCCTGACAGCTCTGACTTCACCCAAACCGCCTAGGAAGGTTATTTGGACTGAAGGGCCTTCGATGGCTTGAAAAGAAGTCTGTGTAGGACCCCGGTGTTGTGTGCCCCCAATTACAGCAAGCCCTTTATCGTTCAAACTGACGCCTGCGACACCGGAATTGGAGTTGTCTTGTCCCAGTTAGATGACAAAGGAAGAGGACATCCGATCATATTCATCAGTAGACAACTTAAGGGTAGGGAACTTAGGTGGGCTACTGTTGAAAAGGAATTTTTAGTATAGTTTGGGGCCTTAGGCATTTTAGGCCCTACCTTACCGGGTCTACCTTCACGGTCCAAACAGATCATGGTCAGTCTGAAAAACCCAAACCCCTAACCGTTGTGTTGCCCCCCCCCTTTGGGCAAGCACGCTCTCCGGTCTTCAGAGAACCTTTGACAATCTGACAACCTCCTATTGGGGGTGTGGATCACTATACCCCCCCTTGACTGCATTCGTATCAGGCCCTATGTGCAATGTGTTCTAATAACATACTCCTATCTTACCTCCGTGGGCAATAATAAATAACATTAAGAGACAAATAATCGATTCAATTTATAACAATGGGATACATTTATTTATATACACACAGCTAAGCATAATACATGACAATGCAGGTAGTTCTAATGCTATGTCTAATTTGCACCTTTTATACTTCTGGTGCAAAGCTACCATGCAGTAACTATGTAAGCCTGTGCTGCGAGTGTGTGGTTCTAATGCAAGCGCTAGCATCCATCACCTTCATGGGCAAATCCACACCATCTTCATACTCTAAACAATCCCCTTCACGAGAGAGAGAGAGAGAGAGAGAGAGAGAGAGAGAGAGAGAGAGAGAGAGAGTGTGTGTGTGTGTGTGTGTGTGTGTGTGTGTGTGTGTGTGTGTGTGTGTGTGTTTTTTCTTATCAATCAATTTAAGCCTATGCCAAACCCATACTTCCCATTCTGCTATGTGTGAGGTCAGTCAGTGTCTGCCTCTCAAGATCTGGTCACTCGAACTCCCAAGCTCTCGATCTCATCAAGGCCCATCAGTCTGCTGCACCAAGCACCATCTCCAGCCAACTCTCTCTCTCTCTCTGTGTGGCTCTCCCGATCTCTCTGGCCAACTCTCGATCTCTCGTGCAGTCCCCCAACTCTTCTGTCTCTCACAACTCTTCCGAACTTCTCTCAACTCTCTCTCTCCAGCCCTCCTGGTTATAGTCTCCAATGACGCACAGAATGTCTTAGAATGTCTCTCCCTCAGCATTTAGCAAAATGCCTGCCTGTCTCCTTGCGTGTTACTTGTCTCGGCATGTCCTGTTACTGCGTGTGCTGTCAGCGTGACTTCATATCTCTCTACCTTGGCCTTCCGAGTATGTTTGCGAAATACATCATCTATTCAATGTTTCTCCATTCTCTCCACTGTAGGCTTCACTCTGTATTACAAAAGGCTCTTAGGCCCCGTTCTTAAAGCACCTCTTCTGTGTGAAAAGGCTTCCCTCTCTCCTGTCTACCCACTCCCTTGGCGCAGCCCACACCTTTGCAGTCTCTCCGCAAAGCACACCAGCCAAGCTGATAAGCTTCCCTCTCGGACAAGGGTTCATGTTATCTGTGTATGTCTGCCAATGTTTACGAACATTGTACCATAACATTTCTCCGCACTGAGCAACTTCTGTCTTTCTCCATCAAAAAATGGCTCATAGGCCTCGTGTCTCACTCTGAATGCTTCCTAGTGTTTACCGCAAATCTCTCGCAATGCAAACACTAACTAAATGCAAAATCATTCTAGGTGCATACTCAATCATACATACATACATACATGTGTGTCAATCATATCTCTAAATGTGTCTCTACAAAGCATACATGTGTGCTATACTAAATGGATTTTCATGGCATTTCAAATATGCCAGTGTGTGTAGTGCAAGCAATGCATTTTCTCTCTCAGCCTAAGTGCTATTTCTAATGCAAACATAAATACAGCATATCATGTTGAGTATATATTGTGTCTCTAAAACACTACATGGCACTTCAAATATGTGCAAGTGCAAGTGGAGGCAATATCATTCTAAAAGCATACTGCAAATGACAGGGTCTACTTCAGCAATGTACTATGGATAACTAAACAGAATGCAAATAATGGAATGATTCCATAGCAAAGAGTAATGATTGGGTAATGGTGATTCTAACAGAAACTAATGATGAGTCTAACGATAACAATACCAGGCTCCTCATTTTATCAGATTCACAATTCTCTCCTCTTATCGTTAGATAAATCATAACAAAATATAGCATATGTCATACATAACATAGCAATAGTGGCAGTCTAATACCAAGCAAAGTTACAGAAAGGAAAAAGCATGTATCATGATGCATAAAAAACCTTTCTAAAAAAATGCAAGCATTCCACTCTATCAGTGGCAAGCTAAAATATCAAATGCAAAGCTGCGAATGTGTCAGAAATCAGAATAGCATAGCCAAAGGTCAAGTCAGAAGTGTCTACAAGCCAAAGGTGTGAAAGTGTCTCTACAAGCAGAAAAAGAAAATGCAATGCATAGAATCAATGCATAAGTACTGTGCATACAGGTGTTTCCATCTCAATGTGTCAAGCACAAAATATGACAATGACTTTCACAGGTTTCAAAGGTCAGTACAGATGTCAGTAGCCAAACAGGCCAAACATTCAGTGATCAATGCATACATATCAGTGTATACATGCAGTGTATTGGTCATATAGGCCATTTCAGTTATATTCCAGTCCAAGGTATTTCCAAGTTACATGAGGTATGTGTGTCCTCACAACCGTGCACAGTACAAATTCAGTACAAATAGTTCTAATGCAAAAGATTCCACCAAGGAATGTCAACAAAGATGCAATGTCAACAAAGCAAGTGTTCACAAACGGATCATGTGTTCACAATGAGCATATCAGAGTTCAGCAAAAGGTCAAAGTTCAGGTAGCAAAGTGTTCTCCACAACAGCAAACGTGTGAACAAATGTGAAGCAGCAAAGTGTTCAAGCCAATCAATGTTGAGGCAATCAATGTTCAGGCAGCAGAAACGTGTACAAGCCAATTCAGGCTGGCCTGCTTGATAAGAGCCAGCAAGATTTTGCACAGAGCTCCAAAAAGATAGGGGCAAGCAAATGTCAGGTACCATATGAGCCGCACTCGTCCCCATGGAGTGATCACCATATGCCCTTCATTTTCAAAGGTAGCACAGGGAAAACCGCGTGTCAGAACTTTCAATTGATGCCAATCCATGCTTATGCTCCTTTCTCCCAAAGCCTTCATGAACAAAGGCGACAGGTGCACTCATTCAGAGTGTTTGCAAGACATGCAGGTGGTTGCTCTCCTCTGGACACAGTGTGGCCCTTCTCCGTAGGCCCAAACTCCAGCAGGTTCAAATTCTCTCCTCTTGCCAGGTCATGCTGTTGTCATGCTGTTGCCATGCCATTGCCAGCCAGTCCCATGCTCTTCAAATGAGGGACAGCCAGCGTTACACCACATGCACTGTCTCCTTCGCTCAAGATAAAAGAGCTACACTGTTTTCAAATGTGGATCAGGCAAGAAATGCTTTCAGAGCGTGTCTTCCTGCTCATTGCTGCTCAGGCACAAACTTGTGTGGTGCTAGTTCACAAAGTAAGGCATTCCAAATGGATTCTCTTCTCGCTGCAGATTACAAAGCAATTCGAATTTCTTCTTCTGCTCTCCACTGCTACTGCACAATCTCTTTCACTGCTCAACAGTATATCTGGGGGACCTCTCACTGCTAGAAAGGGTGTTCAGAAGTGTTCAGAGCTGAAGTCCAAACTACGAAGAGTAACTGGAGTGAAACTGATGCTTGACCTTGAAGTCCTACTGGACGAGAAGAATTGCTGTTGCTCTCCTTCACAATCTGAAAGCTGCTGTGACTCCAAGGACTGACCCAGAGAGGACCTGGTAAGGCGCCCTCTTCCCGAGCTATGAGGGACCATCATGCACTAGCTGACCTTTGCCAAAGCCCCCTGGTAGACAGACCTTCGACAGGCTGCCGACCCGATACAGGGACTGCTGCTGAACTCCAAAGAGAAGCACCCGGACTGTTGTCCGCCACTGTCGACGACCGCCGTTGCTGACCGGACCCGCTGTGCTCCCGTTTGCCTAAGAACTTCATTGATCCAAGGATGCTCTCGTTCGCATGGTCGCCGCTGTATCCTGCTGGAGAAGGCCTGACCGTTGACACGCCGAGGAGAATCCGCGGGTGGGTTTCCTGCCACCCAAAGACCACAGACGACTCAACGCCCTTGCTGGGCCACAGTTCTTCAAACTCTTTGCGGTCCAGAACTATCGACATTGAGGTGCCCCACACGCCTCTTCCTTGCAAGACGTTTACGCTTCCCCGTCAATGAGCACCGCTAGGAACGACGCAGCCACTTCAACGTCGTAGCTCAACCTGTTCTCCGTCGGACGTTCGACAACCCGTGACTCCTGCCTTAAAGGGAGGGCACTCAAGAAGGGCCGTCGATTCCTCGACGAGGAACGCTATAATGCCAAGGTACTTTGGGGTTGCAGAGCTATTGGAAACTCTAGTGTGAACAATATATGGACTGGGCTTGTGATACATCTTTGCTGTACAGGTTGCCCAAGTGGGGGGATCTCCACACACAACTGTGTCTAGGTAGCGGGACCAGTATTCTGTCAATTGTTCAACCATCTTGCTTTCCTTCCACTCTCCACTGCTGGTTTCCTCTTTATTTTGATCTCTGTGTCATTCTGACCATATGCACTTTAATGCGTTCTGACAACGTTAGTGGTACCAGTTTAGAACTGTATATATTTACCATTGCTGATTTTCAGAGTACAAAGTGAGTTATCGTGATATTGTATATACCTCTGAATATTAATTATATAAAGACTGTGTTGTAACTGATACAGTGTGTGGACATTCCTTTGTGGGTGCTTGGGGACTACCCTGTACTTAAGAACCAGCCCGCATCACCTCCTGAGATGCTAGGCCTTGATTGCTTGACCACGTATCAATAATAGAGAATCTCGGCTGAGATCCTCTGTGCCTCTCCTCTACCATACAGAGAGCGGAAGTACAGACATCCCCCTCCGGCATCTTTACAATCATGATATCAGTCCACACCTGCCGTCACAATGCACAATAACCTATAGAAGCCATCATCAATACAAACAAAACTGTCACCCAGTATGTTTCAGTCACCTAAAAACAGAGCACCAGTACCTGGTTAACAAAAAGATTACCAGGTTTCTACACAACATTTACGTGCAATTAAGAATCATGACATGTCCTATCCACTTGCCAAACATTTTGAAGACATTCATCAGAATGATATTGGATCATTCAAATATTTCATTATTGACTCAGTGTGAGTACACCCAAGAGGTGGGGACAGATTACGAAAATTGAGACAAATGGAATCAAGATACATGGTGGATTTCAACACCAAGTTTCCGGGAGGTCACAATCGTGAGAAAGAATTATATGTATTCTTGGGACCCCGAAACTATGACCACCACGATAATCACACTGTGTTCCCACAATTAGATCCAGAAAAGATGAATGAAATGCATTTTGAATATTTAGGCAAATATGAAAATGAGTTGTATTTTTAACTTCTATCCTTTATTCTTCACTTCCAATGTTTCATCAAGTATACACTTTGTTTATCCTTGGTTTTTGACAATGAATTTCTTAGAGATCTCATGTTCTGCATTTTGTGTGCAAAAAGAAAAAGTTAAGATTTATAGTACACTAAGTACGAATTAGACGTCTAAACATCTGGTTGCAGTTTTTGCACCCTTTTTTCTTATTGGTTTTCTTTAAAAGTTTTTTCATATTATTGTTTTATCACTTGTAAATAGGAGAGAATAATGTGCACCTATAGACAAAGGGGCTGATTCATGGAATTTGTGCACCGAAAAACTGGGATTTGTGCGCCATTCTGCCCTCAAATTCCTGTTTACCAAATAGGGATTTGTGGGCAGAATGGTGAACAAATCCCAGTTTTTCGGCGCACAAATTCCATGAATCAGCCCCAAAGTATGCTGCATTTGCAGGTTTGCAATGTGCCACAAATTTACATCTGTGAATTTCACACACATTTCCAACAATGTGAATAGATTTGATGGGATTTTAAAACTATGACCAACATTATTATGAAAAAGTGGCAATTCTACCTCTGGAGACAATTCTGTTAATTTGTTTAACTCCTTGGTTTTAACATGCACTTAAATCTTTTTTTACCACCAAGTGACCCATTTTTGACACTGTGAGTTAAACAAATAACTATGTTTTACCTTTTGGTTTTAACAGGTGATGCGGGCACAATGCACTATGCATTTTTAAGCTTTTTTACTACAAAGCAACCCATTAGGGACATTGTATGTCCTATGAATTATAAGGATCACATGTAAGGGTAACACACATTCCCCCACTTTAAATTGCCACATATTCAAACATTTTTTAAATATATGATTCGAGCGAGACGCCCGCAAGGGTAACACCTAGTGTCCAATTCGAATCAATGATCTATCTAAAGATCCCCTTTTTAAAAAATGTTAAAATCAAGTTGGTAAAGTTATACTATAGAGGCACCCGCAAGGGCAACACAGTCTCCAATTCCAACATATGATCTGTCCACAGATTTATAATATTCACATTGAAAGCACATAGCACTTTATTGTTTAGTAGTCCAACTGTGTTTTCATAGCACACAGCACTTTAGTATATAACATCAACTGTAATAACAAGGCACTGTGCACCTTACAATAGTTATATAAACAAGCGGCTCTGAAGGGTCACTGTGATGTCATTAGTAGCACTAAGCACTTTATTATACCCACTTGGGACAATGAAACTTAGTGAACACTGTAGTACATGCAAAGAAACTACTTTTGTTTACATCATTCACTGATAGGCATTTGAATAGAACGAATGGATTGTTAATAATCCAATATAATATTGTAATCAAAAGCACTGAGCACTTTAGTATAAATCCACTTGGGATAATGAAGTGCTGTGAAAATCATGGGATATGCATAACATGTATTCTTCATCTGCATTTTGTTAATGACAGGCATTTAAATAGAACAAATGCATTGTTAAAGACATTTAAAAATGGCCACCTGTTTCTATAGGAAAGAGTTAGATACTAGACTAACACGCAAGAGTGCTAAACAGTGAAGATGGACTTACACAACTTGTCTATAATAATGCACTCCTCTCTCCATTACACATACCAGACGAAGCCCGTGTAGGGTGAAACGCGTTGTTCTTTCTTGTGAATGCTGCTGCTGCCTTCCTTTTCCATATACCTTTTTATTAATAAAGGACTTTCTGGCTGCACAGTAAACATGGTCTGCGTGTGGATTTATGAGCAAGAATGAAGTTTTTCAGCACAACTACAGCCGGAGTGCCGCTGCGCCCAAGACTGGATTTCAGTCTCTTTTCTGTTTAATAATTATTTATTTATTTAATTGAAAAAACATTATTAAAAGGGACATTACGGTGACACGCAAAACCAAAAAAACCTCAGAAATGTCTAATGTTGGTAAGCTAAGCAACCATAACTCGCACCACCAATGTGCAATGCTAAGACTAACACCCAGGACATCAAAGATGACATCACAAATGTCATTGATGACATCACTGATGACATCACATATCTGGGCCACCTGTTTTTGTTCATTGAAAAATCTAGGCCAGGTGGTTTTGTTCATTCACAGTCAGAATATTAAAATTCAAAAGGTGCTGTATATCTAGACATATACCTTGCCATATGTTCATAGAGTACTTTCCTTAGGGTTTGGTCTCAGCTCATGGTACACGTACATGGGGCAATAGACAGGCCTCAAACACACAATTCATGTGTGTACATGAAGATAAACTTTAATGCTATTAACATTTTCTGATGATGCTGCTTCTTTCTTCCTTACATTAGTTTCCCTGTATGTGCCTCTGATTTGTATGCATTGTGGGTCTTCATATGTATTGTTTGTACTAGCACAAGTGTCTTGAATTGTTAGCTAGTTTTTACATGTTTAACATTATACAATCACCCCTGGCATTTTGCTACTAACATTATAAACACAACCACTTGTAGGGACTTTTCATCGAAATTAATTTCACATGTGATGTCATCAGTGATGTCATCAATGACATTTGTGATGTCATTGTTGATGTCCCGGGTGTTAGTCTTAGCAGTGCATGGTGGTGGTGCGAGTTATGGTTGCTTAGCTTACCATAACTGGCGAATTTCTGAGGTTTTTCGGTTTTACTTGTAACCATAGCGTCCCTTTAATGTTTTTTCATTGAATGTCATAGGTTTTTGTTGTAAAGTAGGTTCCTAAGACACTTCATCAAGGTTCCTCATGTAAGCTTTCCTCTTAGTTACAATGCTAAGCTGTTAACAATGAACCACTGGGTCCCATCGACCAGGCTAGCTTCTTCCATCTGTTACCTCCCAGAACCTTCAAACCTTCACGACAGTCATCTCTCATTCTCACACACACACACATTCTCACAGACACACCAACATTCCGTCAGCATCACATGCACCTGCATTCATTCCAAGCACATCACAACACATCTCCCTCCTTTACATTCACACAAAAACCACAAAAGGGAATATACACAAGGAACATTCAACACAGCATCTTTTTTACGAGAAATGCAACTCAACAAAAAGTGGAGGGCGCCCCCCCAACATACCTATGCTGGAGACTACCCCCTCTATCTAACCTGGTGGGAACTCACCCGGTTCACAACCACTCTGAACATGCAGGGAATTTCACAACCCTATCTAACCTGGTTAACACTCACAGTGTTTCACAACCACTCTGCGCATGCAGGGAACTTCACACCCCTATCTAACCAGGTTGACACTTACTGAGTTTCACAACCAATCTGAACATGTAGGAAGTTCACACCCCTATCTAACCTGGTTGACACTCACAGAGTTTCACAACCAATCTGAACATGCAGGGTACTTCACACACCTTTCTAACCTGGTTGACTCTCACAGTTTTACCCAACCAATCTGAACATGCGGGGAACTTCACAACAACTCTGAACATGCCAGCGACTTACCCCCTATCTATGCCCTAACTAACCTCGTTGGCATACCCACCTCGCCCAACCTTTCTTAATGAAAACTAAATGCAACAACCTGCACATCCCCCAGCATTTACATCTATGCAGTACAATACATCATATATGTGTACCCACATACCACTAACATTGCCCACTTTTCAAGGCCTAAATATCCATAGCCATGTGGCTCTAACCTACAAATTCTCAAATTTGATAGTCCCTACAAATGCTCACATAACATACCACCACTTCCATCGCACCTATCCCCATACATATACTAATATGCGCACAGTGGTACATTAACCTAAAAGTCCAATGTTGCCCCGCATCTTTGAAGTCCATGCCTGACCAACAGCTATAAATCCTTGATGCGGCAACAACAACTAAACTGAAACTTCCTCAATGGAGTTAGACTACCACATTCACTCATGCATCACTTGGGTCGCTCTTTTAACACTACTACTCTTTACATTTATTTGTTGACCTTCTTCCATCCCATCACCATCACTGCTCTACCAAACATGGACGATGAATGCTGCTCCACATCTCCTTCAACACAAACAAACCATACTCTGCTTTGCTTGCACATCACTCTTCAGTTGTGGAATCCAAACTTCCTTTTACTGCAGCTGCAACACCCCTGCGTGATACCTGTCCCTCTTTTTCAAAGGTTACGCAATTCAGCCTGGTGCACCCACTAACACAGTACAAAACCTACCGCACAGTATCCATGAGGATGCTGTCTCACCAACCAATGTTATGGTCCTCCCACCTCCATTGCAAGAGAAGAGTCTTGTACGGAACCCCTGTGACACCATGTCCAGCTTCTCTGTGACCACGTCTCCATACTCCAGGGGAATAATGTCCAAACAACACCATAACGCATCCCCTTTCATAACTCTTTTCCACTTCCTGATCTTGAGGCCGTGCACTGAATCCGTCACGCACTAATAGGTCCTTTCTTCAAACTTCTAGACATTAAAAAAATGTTCTGCATCGTATCAGTTGACCCATGTAAACTGGAGCTGCTATGAGGCATACCCGATGTGGAGCCGTTTACCCTTCCGGCACTCCAAAGTTTGTCAACTCTAGTCGGCACAGCACCAACGTCATCATTCTGTCCTTGACAGCAGACTCTATGGAGCTCTCTGTAGCTGGCGCATCACCGGAGCCAGCTCACCACAGCTTCCCTGTCGTAGCAAACATACATGCTCCAGGGTAACCAACGCACCGCCACATCCCTCCGGCGCATCACCACTACCCTCTGCCGTAACACACTTGAAGAAATACTCTCTGGGCATGTTGCGTCCTCTCTTCATAAACGAGTATGACATTGGGGATAGTTGGCCTCTACCCAAATGCAGGACTTCTGAATTAGGTGCACTGCCATACCAGGGCACTTCGACTGGTGTGCGCAATTGTGGCCACTATACTTTGCCCTGGAGCGCTCACTATTTTCCTTTGTTTTTCTCCCCTCACAGGGAACTCCAAAATTCGCCTGAGCAGGACTGCAAGACCAGCTCCCCTTATCACTTGATCATGCTAACCACATTTACTTCGTCACTCTGAAAAACAGCTCTCTGCTATTTCTTCTGTGGGGAAGGCTAATGGTGCAGCTTCCTGGGCCCGACACCATACTTCTTTTCTTAACTCCCCTATCTTTTTGGGCTCTGCAGGCCTCAATCTTCTAATTTAAGCTGGATAAGCTTCTTTACCTTCGGGCCTCTTTGACTTTCCCTTCTATTTGCCCTGGGTGATGGGACTTACTTTTCATGGGGGGCTAGGGTTCCTCTCCTTCTCTTTTGCTCACCCCTCAGCAAACTTGTCATCTTTTCCTTTTCTTTTGCATGTAGGTTTGTTTCCTTTACTTGATACTCATCGCCAGTGTTGTAAAGCAGGTCCTTAAGACACTTCATCAAGGTTCCTCAGGTAAACCTTATTCTTAGTGACAATGATAAGCTGTTAACAGTGAACCACTGGGTCCCATTACCCAAGCTAGCTTCTTCCATCTGTTACTTCCCAGGTCCTTCATGACAGTCATCCCTCATTCACACACAAACATTCTCACAGGCACACCAACATTCTCTCAGCATCACATGCACCTGCATTCATTCCAAGCACATCACAGCAGTTTTTATTAGTGTAAATTAACCATAACGTCCCTTTAACAAAGCTTTTTGATTGAATTTTATAGATTTTTATTAGTGCAACTTAACCATAACGTCCTTTTAACAAAGTTTTTTCATTGAATTGTATAGGTTTTTATTGGTGCAACTTAACCATAACGTCTCTTTAACAAAGTTTGTTTTCAGAGAATTCAATGGGTTCTTACCAGTGCATGCTAATTTCCTACAACTTACTATTATCATACTTACCCCAATGTAGCAACATTTGTGACCGGTTTACTAAGTTTCACCTTAAAGCTCTGCCATTTACCACCGTCTAGCATCATTTTTAACACATTCAATACTTTTTCCACTGTTTTTCCTTCCGTCAACGTCCGCGAACATCTGACGTCATTGCAGACCTTCCGGACAGTGCCACATGACCATGCGCTTGCGCGCAGCATAATGACACGTCCATGAACATGTTTGCACTTCGCTTTTGGGTCCGTGCTTCGAGGACACTTCTGAACTGCATTTTCTACTGATTTAGGAACTTTCAACCTCAAAACGTGCCTTTGCAAAGCTCCTACCCATATTCCTACTCATTATCCATTAACAATCTAGTACAAAGCACATACTTGGAAGAATAGTAGCAAAACTGCTATTTATCTTAAAAATGGCATACGCTATTGCCATCCCTCCTCCCCAACAGCCACCACCAGCTGGAGGACCCACAAAACAAAAAAAGTGCAGTATTTCCAAAGACAATGAAGAGGATCAAGAAGATGAGGCAAGTGCCTACCTCTTGCACCCAGAGAGAATCAGGAGTGTGGCAGTTCTTTACCACTGTTGGGAATGTACCAAAGGCTAAAGCTACAAAAGTGAAATGCACTGAGTGTTTGTACTCAGTCGCGGACTACCTGGACAATACTCCTACGGGACCACCTCCATGCGCTGCCATACCAAATCCAACTACTGCAATGCTCTCAGAATGACTGTTCCTTTCTTAGCAAGTAGTAGGCTGTCTTCCTCCACATCATCTTCCTCAACCAATACTGTAACCACACAGTCTACTTCTGTGGGACACAAAATCCCACCAGCTACCTTTTAAGCAATAAAAGAGGCTGTTGATCCATATCTTTGGAAGACAACAGTTCTCTGTATATACTGCAACCCACCACTCTGCAGGGGTTAGCAATTTTGAAGTGCGTTTGAAGCTGCAATCAAGGAGCATGAGAAACACTGCCTGCTACCTTAGAAGTAACACATGTGCAACATCTTCCCCTGTCCACCTGCCCCTCCATTTTAGTGCTTGGTGCCTCTTCCCTCATTTCCCTCCTCACCTTACGTTCTAACCTCTCCTGCAAACATTTTTTTTTTTAACAACAAAAGAAAGGTTCCTTTAGGAACCACCTTTCACAGTTCATTTCTCAGTAAAGTACATAGACTCAATACGTTTTTCCACCATTCCATTAGCATTTTGAGTTCTGCTAATTGGAATAATATGGCATTCATCCCCCATTCCAGGGACCGGAATAGGGGGATAACGCTTGGCAGCTCAAGTTATCGGGCCAAGCAAAGTGTGTCTGTGTGAACCCTAAGGCCTACAGGCTTTGGTGGGTTATAAATAAATAAATACAGAGGCCTCTGGACCATTATCCTCCACTGCAGCCCCTGCAATGGGGGCTAAAGGCCATTAACACCCCTGGTTCCCAAAGCGGGAACACGGGGTGCTAAAAAATAGATTTTTCTACTTGGAAAGTAGTTTTCCAAGATGGCCACCATGGAAATGGAAGGCGGGCTCTGTACAGAGCCCCTCTTCCCTTTCCATGGCAGCCTGCAGAATTCAAACACAGAACCCTATGACCATATTACCACGAGCACATTTGTTATCCCACTTTCGAATAACTTTACCACATAGCCGGTCCCAGGTGGACAGGGCCACTTTCACACAATTTTTCATCCCTCGCGGTCATGGCCAGTAGCCAGAGTGTCCGGGACATGACCTTATACCATTACCTGGACAATCTGGCCACTGTCCATGGCCACAGGCTATACCTCAGTCACCAAAGGTGTATCACTATTTGTTGTACCTACATTATGACACTTATCAAAAAATAAAACGTGGGCACATTTGCAAAACAATGCCTTAAGGTCCTTGCCAATGCTCATTTGCTTGAAATCTGCTAATGTTTTATTTTTTCAAAAGTGTCAAAATGTATGTACATACATTAGTCCTTTAACTTAGCCCCCATTTGCCAAAATCTATTCAGTCTTTACACACACATTGAATGTTGGGTTTATAATCTTTCTGAAAACCTTCGTCCTCATTCATCAAACGGCAACAAAGTTATAAACCATCTAAAAATGTTGAGACCCCCCCTCTAATTTAGCCCTCTCTTGAGAAAATCCCACCAAACTTTACAAAAATATTTAAAATCGTTTTGTGAACTTTGTATAGATTTGGCAAATGGCACCACATTTATAAGCCTTTGAAATAAGTTGGCACCACCCTCTAATTTTGCACCTTCTTGACAGAATCCCACCAAACTTTGCAAAAACATGTATATCTAGATTTAAAATTGTTTTGCAAACGTTTGTGCAGATTCGTCAAATGGCACGACATTTATAAACCTTTACAATATTGTGAGACCCCTCTCTCAATTTTTTCCCTCTTGACAAACCTGCTCCACACTTTCACAAACCATTCAGAATCAAGTCTAGAATAACATTCCAGAATTTCATGAAGTTTCATTGAGTGGTGCCAAAGTTATAAGCCATCCACAAACTGCTTTTCATCAACCCTGTAATGCAGAAATAGGCATAGATGTCCCTAAACATCTGGAGTGTTCATGAACATCACAGGACTGCCCCGAACATCCCGACTGTTTGCCGACTTCGGGGGTGGAAAACACCAGTTTTTTGGCTTCTTATGGCCATATCCCACCCCATCCTCATCACCCCTCACCTCCTCAGAGATTGTTTGATAAGTTTGACAAGTGCAATGTTGAGTGATTTAATATGTTTTTGCTGCGATGTTTCGGACACCGGCCGATGTCCTCGAATCAAACATGGCGGGCATTTCCAAAAATCTGACGCACTTCACGCGTTTAATAATGATTAATAATAATAAAATAATTTAGCATTAATATAGTGCTACAAACCCTCAGGTATCTGAGCGCTGCTTATTATTACCCACGGTGTGTGGTGCTCATTTTTCGACCTCGGAAGGATGAAAGGCTGAGTTTGGCCTTGCTGGGATTTGAACCTGCATCAGCAGGCTCTGCACAGATGTTAAAGCGAGTGCTCTACTCGCTGTGCTATCGGACCGGCGATTTCACCATGCAATCAGGGGGCGTGTACGATGTCCGCGAACATCACTTCACCCTCTAGGCCAATGGAATGTCCATCCGCGGACCCAAATGGGAAGGTGGTCCGCAGACCGGACCCAGATATCACACATTTTTTTGCCTACTTTTTGGACTTTTTTTAAAAAAACTACTCGATGTATTTACACCAAATTTACAAAAGCACACTTTTGGGACCAAGCCGCAGCTGCTGCTGCAAATCTGCCGAAAATCCGTCCAGTGGTTTGGGCTGTAGGTGTGAGCAAATTTATTTCCATTGCGTCCATGGAAAAATAAATGGGGGACCCCCTTATAACTTTGCTCCCCCTTGAGTAAACCTCACCAAAATTGGCAAACAAATTCAGAGTGGGCCATATACATTTTTTGCAAAGTCTCGTAAGGATTTTTCCAGAGAGAGAAAAGTTATAAGCCGCCCAAAAAGTGCTCTATGAGTTCAGCAATTTAACGATAACTACATGGCCGCTACCACAGGTCGTGTAATATATTTCCACCCAATTTTTCATCCTTCCTTTAAATTCTTCAGATGGCTCATTTGCTTGACTTTTATTTGGCTCATCAATCAGTCATAAAGCGGGTCTTTGATGTCAGATTTTCAACTGGTTAATGTGGACCCATTTTTCTTCTGTCAGTTCTCCTTTTGGGTTGCGGATCTTGTAAGCAACAGGTGATATTTTATCTAGAATTTCAAAGGCACCACGCCAAGATGGGAGGAATTCCCGCTCTTTGGCCTGATTCCTTTGAAAATTGTACGGGTAAACCTTGTCACCTATTTCATACTCTTTCTTGGTGGTCTTTAGATCATAGTAGGTCTTCATTTCTTCAGTTGACTTTTCCAAATTGCGCTGAGCATAAGCAAAGACATGCTGGAGGTGCTATCTTAAATTTTCAAAGTACTCATGAGTAGTGGACGCATTTATCAGTGTCTGCTGCTGAGTCCTACAGAGCAGATGTTGTGGTAACACCAATTTCCGTCCGGTCATGAGCTCAAATGGAGACATCTTTGTTGCAGAAGATGTTTTAGACCTAATAGCCATAAGGACAAGCGGTGATCAGATGTCCGAGTATGCCACTAACTTCTTTAAAATACTCACAATTGTTTTGTTGTATCTCTCCGACCTCTCGCTTGAATCTCCGACATCTTCACCATCACCTCACTGGTAAAACGGCTTCCTTGGTCTGACTCAATCCTTTACGGGAGGCCCAAATGAGAGAAGATGTGGTTGATTAGTGCAGCAGCTGTCTCTGCCTTACAATTCGGGGCTGGAAGATATTCTACCCACCTCGTGAACAAGCATGTCAGAGTCAACATGTACTTGTTTCCTCTAGAGGAGAGGAGCAAATTACTGGCCCAATGAAATCGACTTGCAGATCTGACCAAGGCAGTGTCATTCCCCTTTTTTATAGGGGAGCTCTGTGTGTGAATGAACTGGATTGGAATTTAACACACACAAGACCCACCGTTAGTGTCTTGTGTGTGCTAGAGGTCCACACAAGAGGTGGGGGTCCTGGCCCATGTGTGGCCAGTAGGCGACCATGCTCAAAATGTTCAATGTCATATGAAACCCCCTATGACCAGCAGTGTTCACGTCATTGGGCATGGTTCAAGATTAGGCTTCGGAATGAGGTAGGTACCACCCACTGGTCACAGCCAGATAGGACTCTCCTTACCAACAAACAGTCTTGGATCCGGAACATGTTGTTAAACTTTATCAACACCTGGAGATCCTCTTTACCAGCATAATCCAACTCTGTTAGAGGAAAACTTCCGGGGTCTTCAATGTGTTGATCAAATTTCCCAATGATCGGGTCCTCTTTCTGTGCAGTGATCAAATATGCATCTGGGGTATCTTTACTCCACTGGGCTGTTGAGAGTTCGATATTAGCCAGAGTGTGAGACCTGGTGACAGCTGCCATTTGGATTTCACCCAGCAGGGATTCCTTTTCTATGAAATCACCCTGCAGAGCTCCACCTTTAGCCAGTTGGTCAGCCAGGTAATTCCCAGTGTTATCTAGACCCTCTATCTTGGAATGACCCCTTATCTTCTTCCAATAGATGGTCATCTCATTGGAGGTCACCAGGTCATCGATTGACTGGATCAGTTTGGCATGCTTTAGGGGTTTGATGTCGGCACAAAGCATGCCTCGATTCTTCTAGTTAATCAGGTGCTCCACAAACCCATTCCTGACTGCCGTGAGGATGGCTTGATAAAAAGCCATCAACTCAGCAACTTGACAAGTTGGGGGTCCTATTTTATCATTCACCCAGGCATTCTCAATGTCAGCCACCAGTTCTGTTTCCCCATTGCTATCAACATGGGTGGAGCACCCATCCACATAAACTGACACATGTCTTCTTCATAGACCTTGTGTGTGGAAGTTAAGTACACCTCCATATAGTTGTTGGTCATTACACTTTTGTCCTCAAGAAATTATTATTGAGCATAATCATGCGAGTCCTCCAACCCTTGCGCTAGGGGACTCTTTTTTTTTTGGCCATGTCTCACCTCCACAGGAAAGCCTTGCTTAGACAGAATCCAGGAAGTAATTCTGGAATTACTAATGTTGCCTGCCTTGATTCTGTCACTTTGTAGAAATCACAAGAGTTGATGAGGAGTTTCGACAATGATGTGCTCCCAGTGTATTAATGGGTAGTAATTTTTCAGTGCCCGCACCGTTGCCAGGAGTGCCTTCTCTCAGTCATTGAATTTTTCCTCCACAGAGGACAAAGTCTTGCTTGCATATCAGATGACCTTGTTATGCTTTTAGTACAATGCCACTGTTAGACAAGTATCTTAGAACCCCGTCTTCAAGAAGAACTCCTTGTTCTTTACGGGGTAAGCCAAACAAGGAGCTTTGGAAAGGCTTCTTTCAGTTGTTTAAATACCTCAGATTGTTCTGGCTGGACCCCATTCCCACTTAACTCTGACCTTTGCGTAGTCTTCAATGAACTTTCGACTATACTTAGTAAGTCAAAGAAGGCCTCTTAATTCTCGCAGAGTGATAGGGTCTTTTAATTTCAATAAGGCTTCCACCTTCTTCACCTGGGGATCAAGATCCTCAGGCGTGATCTCTGGCACTTAGAAGTTCACTTGGGTCTTACACCACTGTGCCTTCTGAAAACAACAGTTTTGCTCTGGCCTTCTGCAACTGGGTACAAACATAGCAGATTTCTGCTATGTGTTCCTCCACAGTTGAGCTCTTGATCAAAACATCATCCACATAGACAAGGTTTCCCCTTTTGCCCAAATCAGGCATGGCCTCATGTAGGAAGATGTTGATCTCATTGCCAGAGTTTATGTATTAAAATGGGGGTTGGGTCCACGTGTACTGCTGCCCAACCCAAAGATAAAGGCAAGCTTGTACTGGTCTTCCCTACTCACAGGTACTGTCCAGTAACCGTAAGTCAGGTCAATGGTGGTGTACACCTTTGACTCTTTGATCTAGGTCAGTCCCTAATAGATATAGGGAAAGGGCCATCTTGACATGTGAACCCGTTTGTCCAACTCCCTCAGGTCTGCACATAGTCTTCATTGGTCGTTTGGTTTAAAGATCCCCATTACCGGGTTGTTGAAGGTAGTGTGGATCGGACAAATTATCCCACGGGATTCTAAATTCTTAGCAATCTCTCTGAGTGACTGTGGATGCGAGAGGTAACCGGTATTGTTTCACAAATACGGGAGCCATCTCCGAGTCCGTGGGAATGGTAGTTAATGAATGGATGTGCGTCCACAGTCATACCAGTCCACTTAAAAGATATCTTGGACTTCCAGGAAGACCTGTTTTAGCTTTTGTCTTTACTCCTCAGCCTCACAGGCATCAGGCACATTGATCCTTTCCTCATCCATCTGCTTGAAACCTGGAAAGACCTTCGGGTTGGCAATTTCAGTGGTATCCTCCAGTTGTTTGGTGAGATCTCTTTTGATGGTGTTGACCTGGACAGTGGATTCGAGGTAGTGGTCCTTAACTCTGAACACTACCTCCTCCCTCCTAATTTCACAGGTCACCTCTTCCACCTTGTAGGGGCAGGAAGGGTACACCAGGAAATTCCCCCCATGCCTAGTAAAAATCTTTTCTGGAGGAATACCGTCACTGATGTCGAAACAGTAGTTTGGGATTGGTCCCATGACATTATTACCTAAATCAATAGAATACTGTGGGCGTCAACTGACCTTTCCAATAAAGGTGTCAGCTCCCAAAGTGAGAATTCGAGGTTTGCTGTTATCCACCAATATTCGTGAGGTGTTGTGGTCTAGGTCTTCTAAAGGTGTCGGATTTAAATATAAACCTTGTTGTTGGAGATGGCATTTGGATTTATATACGGGTCCTGATGTTTGAGGTTCTGTCCTCACCTAATTTTGAGGGGGAGAGTAAATTGTCGCACCTGTCGTGGGATGGTACCCTCCTCTTGCACTTGAACTTCAACCGCATAAGACAGCAATTGAGCTGACCGGAATGCTTTTTCAATGTTTTCAAAGCCCATGGGGTTACTCCCCAGACAGGACCAGGGTTTATTATTAATTAGGTCCAAATTGATTGTGAATCGGTTGAGAATGTCACATCCCAGATTAAAGGCAGAAGGGACATCTCTCACAACCCAACAATTATGGTCTATGCTTTTGTTGCCAATGGCCATTTTGTTCTCCTAAAGAGAAGACTGTGATGTCTGGGATTAGGTTATTTTTTTAATGGACCTCTATGTTCTCAGTACGTTGATCAATTACGTGACAGGTACCATTCAGGGTTACTATATTGTTACTAATTCTTTATTTGATAGGGCGTGAGTCTGAGTCCAGAGGACCTTGTTTACACAGTCGATCAGAGGTGATTACCTCCTCAGGAGATCATTTCCCAGTAAACAAGGTGTGCCTTCTGGAGTCACAACAAACACCTGATGTTTCAGCTGGGTGTCGTCCAAATTTATGTTCAAATCCACAGTCCTTTGAAGGAAATATCATTCCCCTCAAAATTTTTGAATTGTCCGAGAAGTGGTGTGAGTGGAATTTGGTGGCCCTCCCCCGTCCTGAGTTCAGTTGGTCAAAGCCCCCTTTTGACAGGAGGGTGGCTTGGGATCCAGTATCCACCAGAGCTGATAATTCACACTGACCTTGGACCTAAGCCGGTGCATAAAATCACCCTTCTTTCTCCTCCAAACTGCAAAGTGTGAGTTGTTGACAGCCCGGTGGTCATTTTGTTAATATTGAACTCTGGCACTGTGTGATCTTGGACAGTTTTCTGTGTCCGAGTTCAGGAATCTGTAAAAATAAATTTGCAACTCGTAATGGGAGTTGGCTGTCCCTGTTACCTGGCAACAGTTCTCAGAACCTCTTTGGAGAAAGGACACCCCCTCAGTTTCACTTCTGTGTGACTCATATGTTTGGGGTTGATTTGTGTCTGGTTCTGGGTCGGTCTCCATACTTACCCTGTCCCACTTAGGGTCTTTTGTGGCTCATTTTCCTTTGGGAGGGATCCCCCATTTTTGAAAGAGAAGGTCTGTCTACCTGAATCTTCCAGGGATTCTCTTCTTTCAGAGCGGATAATCCAGAGTTCCTCCACAAAGTGGGTTCTTCTTTGGACTCTCCTGCTTACCCTTTGCTCTTCGGGTTCTATCATTTTGGTGGTAGAAGAGACTCTTCAGACAGAGTTTTTTAGGGGTCTTGTTTGGGTGAGAAAGGAGACTTCCTCAGGGGCTTGGCATTTCCCCTCCACCCAGGCCCCTTCCTCTGGGACCTGTGGTTTGTAAGAGGTTTCCTCCCATCATCTCCCCACTAGGGCATCAGACCTGGGTGTTGGGGAATTCTGGGAAATAGGGTTAGGTTGAGAGTTGGACTGAGCCCTCAGCATGCGCCCCAGATTAGTGGTCAGTTGCTGGACCTGTCGCTTCAGTTGCGAGACCTTATCTGGGTGGTAGGGAGGTCTCAAGTCATACCTCGGCTGCTCCTGAAAGGGGTAACTGTCTCTTCTCCCGGTGTAGCGCGGGTACTGGAAATTCCCTCCATAATTTTCCATCCTTAATCTCCCTTCTCCCGAGTTCAGGGGTCTATTGTCCTGGAATCGGGGAGAGAGAGGAGGAATGTTTTGGAAATTCTAGTTTGTGGAACATCTGGGGAAAAAGTTTGGTTTGGGAGGTGAAGTGATACTTCTCTCCTGAGGGACGTTTGGAGGGTAGTTTCCCGGGGCAATACTTACCTGATTAGTTCCCCCCTTGGACCGGGAGAGTGTATACATACCCTGGGATTGGTTTAGTACTCTTGTACCTAGGACTTAAATAGGTTTCAGGGTCAGAGGGATCATTATTCTGGGCCCCGTCTGACTACCATTCGATTGGGCTGGGTTGGGGGGTCCCTTCTGCTTTCCATTTTGCTTGTTGGAAGGAGGGTTACTTTAGGGCCCCTCCCCACAAGCCCCTGTCTCCAGATCAAATGGAGGGATCATTTTTTTTTATCTCTGCCACCTTCGCAACAGCAGGGGTGTTAGATGGTTTGGGGGTTTTAACAGTATTTTTACTCTCAGCAGGCTGTTGAACCTCATAAATCCTGGGGACATGTTCAATCACCCAATTCAGGGTCCTATGCTTGTGGAAGTTGCGCACCAACTGAGTCATTATGTATTTGGGGCGAGCACAGAAATATGTAGTTATGAACTCCCTGCTATTGGCGTACACGTACACCCCCCAGGAAGTCTGAGCAAATGCCTGCTTTAACTCCTGCACAAATTCCCTAGACACCTAATCTTCCTCACATTGCAAGTTATATGTAGCCTTACAGGCCTCTTCTGGGTTCCTATGGGTGGACATTTTTTTCAATATGGCCACCTTATAAGTGGACCATTTATGATGATCCTGGTTGTCCAGTCCTGCAAAGAAACTGGAGTACTCAGGTGAGAACGTCCATTTAGCAAATGCTATACAATGCACATCATTCCTGATCTGGAATGATGCCATCATCTGCTAATAAAGTTCCAGGTGCTCCCATACTGAATACTTGGCATTCTTGTGGTATGGGGTCAGGAGGCTCTTTATGGCCTTGATGTGTTCTATCTGATCTTTGACAAAACCTTTTCTTTGTTTCCCTGTATTTTTCTTCTTTTGCACCAGAGTCCCTTCACCTTCTGACTCAGAACTGCTACCGGTACTCCCTTTCCTGTCTTCTAGGTGCTCCCAATCTCTATGAAAGTGAGACGATCTCCCAGAAGCACAGGGTCTCACTCCTCTCACCTGGACCAAAGTAAACCCCCCGGGTCACTCTCCCTGGAGTTCATTTCAGGTCCAGGATAGAACCCAGTTTCCTCATCCCTCCTACCAAGAAGTCTGGGAAATTCCCCCCTCCCCCTGAATACACAGAGATTTTAAGAAAGCCCTTCCTAGGCTGAGGGTCTGGATTTTCTCCTTCACTGAAGAAGACAAGGTGGTCTCTTTGTAATCTCATCTTCAGCCAATCTAATTCCCTGACTTTCTCCTCATAAGAGTTCTCCTGATCTGAAGTACTGACCATAGTATTCCTTACTTCTCAGGATACACTGGTCCGGTCGCTTTCCCTTCTGTGTGGAAGAGATGAATACTCACCAATATCAGACAGGGACTGGCCTTCTTGATCAGTTGGGCTAGGCCTGGGTAAGTCTAACTGCCTCATGTCACCCTGTTCTTGATTGGTGGCATGCATGAGGTTGTTTCCCATATGTGCAGGAGAGGTTGTAAATGACCGGCATGAGGCCCCTATTGGGAAGTGTGGCACACCTTGATCAGTGGGCCTTGCCCCCATATCCTTATTAATCAGGGTGCCGCAGGTCCGGTTTATCATTTTCGATTTCCTTGGTGAGGCTCTCACACCTGTGTCTCTCTTTATTTATTTGCTGTTCGTAGTCAGAGAGCTGGCTTTTTAATTCTGACAGTAAGGCCTGATTAATCTCATGCATCCTGCTCTGAGTTACCAACCGATCCTTTGTTTGCTGTACCTCCTGCTGAAATGATTCATTTTCCCTCTGTGAGCCTTGCATGCTGCATGCATATTCAAAACGTGTTTCCTTCAGGAGACTAATCTCTTTCTTTTTTTCATCCCCACATTTTGCTGCCTCTAAAGGTTCAGCTGCTATTTCCCTCACTCGCTGTACAAGCTAATTCCTTTCTTCTCTAATTCTGGTAAGTTCCTGAGAACCTGACTGTCCTTTTTCTACCTCCATTCCAACTGATTTATACACTGTAATAGGACGCGGTTAACCTGATTCAAGAGGTATTTTTCCTAAGCCATCTGTGTCCTCTGTTGTTTCAGAGTACTTACCTGCTAATGTAGTTGATCAAAGTCATTTGGCAATCAACCCCTTTGATAATTAATTGACTATTTTCAGTTTTCAATTGTTTTATTTCTGATTGGAATTCAATAATGTCCTGCAAAAAGACTCTATTAAGAGCAGATTGCTCATTTAGCTTGTGTTGCAGTGCGCTCAGATTTTCTACATACTCTTTTTGTGAATTTTTCAGTGCAAACAGCTGGGTTTCTCGCTCTGCACTCTTTTGCTGCAGTGTTTTTAACTCAGCTTTGAATTGTTGAACAAGATCCTAGGCCTGTGGCAGGTCTCCAGCCTGATTCATCCTACTAGCCTCACTAGTTTGCCAATGATCTTCTACTAATAGCAAATGAAAATATAACTGAGAACTTAGCTGAGCCATTTGTATCTGTTCATCACGAGCAGTTGTGGTCATATAAAGTGCTTTGTGTAATATTCCGGCCTCAAGTGAAATATTATCACCCAATTCTGGTTTGCCAGTTTCCTGCATCATCCTCAATCCATTCTCTTTTGAGAAATAATTTAGTTAGGAGATGCTCCCTGGCTGCCCCAATTTGTACAGTAGTCATTTTCACAATTGGCTTTTTTGCTCTTTAATAAAACTATCTTTATTCAGGGGCAAAATCCCCCTGTTCATGCTCGATTTCCCCACTCAAATTCTTACACACTCTTAATTTCTTTACCTATACAACTCCATGGAACTCATGAGTCAAGTCCTAGCAGCACTTTAACAAAACAAAGATGACTTTCGCTCCACCTTAATGCATTTGCATCTAAATGAATAAACTGTCACAATGTACTTGTCATGGGTCAGGAAGGAAGCTAAATCCCGGACAAGCCCCCAATTTGTAACAGTTTATTGACAAGCCACCCTCAACACAGGGAGTTCCTTCCCTCTCCACTCAAGTGGTTATTCAACAAACTGTTTAACAGATTCTTTTTTAGCCCCATCTCAGACACATATCATGCCCCTTGGATCCCTCACCCCTGAACTAGCAATGAGCCAAGAACCAGGCCGTTGTACGGGAAAGATATTGGCATTTATTTAAATTAAAAGTAATAGAAATTAGCACGAAAAGGTCAAAACACCACTTTATCAGTGGCACAACACAATCAACTTCTCTCAGCATAAACAAATCACAAAATTGAGTTAAAAAAGACCACCACCACAATTCTTCACTTTATGTACATTTCACTTCACAAAATAATTACACTTATCAATAAAGAAGGCACTTATGTAATGTTGTGTAATTTTGATTTTCTTGCAGTCTTAAAAGGCTAGCAGTAGGATTTCAAGATTGGTATTGATGATTTCACCCACAATTTTGGTTTAAAAAAAAACACATGGTGGTTTATCATTTTGTTTTTCAGACCCCCCCCTTGCGATGGTCTATGTTGGGAAGTCAGACAGAAAAATTGTAATGTTTTGGGGAATCTTGGATTTCAGACCCCTCTCACTGAAAGGCCTGTTTTGGGGAAGCTGGATAAAAAGGTTGGATTGATTTAAGAACAAAAACACCCCTCGTCCTTAAAGAAGTCGGGGTCAACTTGACAATAAGGATTGCCCAATCAAATTATAGGCTATAGTTTTCAGTGCACACTGGGAAGTGAGCTTTGTTAATTTAGAATGTTAACAAAATGCACCCATAGTGTTCTGCCAAATGGGGAATTAATTAAAATATATGTGGTTCAATAGGCTAAGGATCTACACAGTTTTGCCCGCCTGCCCACTATAATGGGAAAGGATTTGGGGCCAGCAGAATCCCCCACCTTTTGGTTTCCCAGGGCTCAGTTCTACTTACTTAGCAAGCCTCTTGTTAAGGTTCAGGAAAGCCAGCTTCATCTCAGGGCACACTGGAAAGATAGAGCAGGGGTCTGGTCACTCCACTCTCAAAGATGGCCTCCCGCTCTCCACCAGAGGACCCAGTCAGCTTTGAAGCCCTCCTAGAGATAGACAGCTCCACCCAGATGCACTCTCAGTAATCTCCTCTGGTGTCTCCTTACAGCTCTCAGATGGTAAGTCACAGCAGCCTTCCTGATGGTCTGTCTCTTCTCTCTGTCCTCCTGTCTTTCTCCTTTTTTGTCTCCCCCATCCCAGTGCAGTCCCCCTTATATAGCAGCGATGACACCACCAATTGTACAATCCTGGGGAGGTACTCTTCAATACTCCCTGCCATTAGGATTGGACAGTTACCTTTCTCTCTCCTCCCAAACCCAGCCTCCAAGTCAAGATTGGTTTAGGGATTTGGAGCAACATATGGCCATTCCCATTTGTCATCATCCTTTATTCTCCTTTCAACTTTTTGGCAAAAACTAGTTATGTATCACAACTTCATAATTTTACTAGCAGCTGCCAAACCAAACATATTTTCTGTTTCCACTAATCATGGGGCATTAGATAAACTGACCACCACATCTGTATCATGTAGTACGGCCATGTAGAGCAGGAGCTAAGTACTCCCACCTCAACCGTCCGGCCCCTATTACCTGTGTGTTGGAAACTAGAGCATGTGACATACACAGAACAGTTGAACCAACAAAGAGCAGAATATGGACTCTGTGTGGTACCAGTGAAAATACCGACAGCAAAGAGACTCTTGGAGGCAAGGTTCCCATTGAGAAAACCATACCTGCATACAAGAAAATATGATGGACATTTGAATGAAATCCCTGAAGAAGCAGAGGTAATAAATGACAAGGAAGAAAGGTAACGTCACTAACCATTGCCAGTATACGTCACACAGAGCTGAAATGACGTACATAGAAGAGATGCAGAGACCAGAGAATGCAGATATTCTATAAGTCATCAAGAAAGTATCAAGAATAAGTGACAACTTGGGATCAAGGTGACAAAGCTTATGCCACAGAAACAGATGACGATATTAAGTCATTTTACACGTGTACAGATGCAAAAGAAACACAAGCAGACAAAGTAATCGTAAGGCTAGCTTATAGTGAATAGATTGCGGCAAGCACCATATATATATATATATCGACAAGTAAAGGATGGATGTTTCCACTACGCATTATAGCAGTGCTGGACAGTAGCAAGGATGCCTCATTTCTAGAGTGTCGCAGTTAAAAAGCTAATTGAATTACAAAGTGAATCTCAGCAGACAAGGCTGGGTAAGCCAAAGAAGCCAAGGTCTTACCAAACTTGAGTAAGCTGAAATTGGATACAAATCATGTGAAAGAACAAAACTCCTGTTCAGAAGGCATGAACATAACAAGGAAGACATCAGAGGTCTATTAAAAAATAGTATTAAATATACCAAAAGGCTCGATTCCATGGCCTCTAGTCACATGGAAGCATGAAGTTGAATGTACGCGATGGTCACACCTCTAAACAAGGGCAGACCATGCTTTTCACTCCCTAAATTTCTCAGAGCTAAGAACACTCTCAAGGCTGAGCTTCAAAGAGTAATTGACAGTAGACCACTGAGGTTATGATGGATTGATATGCCAATTGGTGGGAAGCAATGGTTAAGGAGAGCTCACAAGCACCTGGATAGACAGAGGTGGAAAAGTACTGATGGAGGTTAGAGTGCCAACCAATTGTAGAGGACTGTGCATTTAGGGGTCCTATAACCAATGGGATGTCATGTATTTAGTGACATTCATAGTGGTCATGTTTAGGGGAGGGCTTAGTTTCCCCACCTGATGTTGAGTAACCAATCACATATTCACACTTTTTAGATCAGTATGGATTGTATACTTCGATATTCACTCAGAGCCAATCACCCATAAGCATAGGTTTTTGTAGTTTGCCACGTAGGATGACGTTAGTAACCAACGTAGGTTAACGTCATTGATGATGAGTTTTGTGTATAAGATCTCAGTTTTTACTAAGAATGTTTGAATAAGAGGATCTAGCGATTTTGTTGATGTTCGTTATGCTCCCTGTTTTAGATAATTGACATTAAAACAGTCTTCCTTTTGCCAACTGCCTGGGTCGTTTCGATTATTGAGGTATGAATACAAATCTGCATCCCCATTATTCTCCAGGGTAATTGCTACTCATCAAAGGGGCTGGGATATCCAGTTCAGCCATGGGACACCTTTCTGTCATTTCCATAAAAAGCACAACAGTTATAAATATGTAAGTTATTAAGCATATCCCTAATTTCCACCCGCTCACCTACTCTCATATTTGGAGCATGTTCAGATCAGCCAGAAACCTAGTTTAACTGACCCTTAAAGTTCCCAGAGTCACAGGAAGATGCATTTTATATCCCCCAAATCACCTGGAAATTACACAAAAACGGTATATAGATGAAATCCATCCGCCTTCTGATAACTGAGAAAAAGGAATAAATGATAATTGTCCTTTTAAATAAATTGTGACTCTTCATGTGGGACAAATGGTCCTGCTCCTGCTTCCGGGCATTTGTTTTCACTGGGTCAGCCTGTGCCTTTATCTTTTGAGGTTAGTCATGCTCCAGCCAACGTTGACTTTTCTTGAAGCCCATGCTTTCAGAGCCAGCAGGTCTGGATAACACTGAATTTCGATGCCTTCAGCAGGACATTTTTTTATTGCGTTTATACATTAAATGGGAGATGTGACATCCAGGCTGGAAGTGGGAGATGTCCTTGTGAAGTTTTGCCCACAGCCAACAAAAGCAGTGATATTTTTTTCACTTTTACAGACCGTTTTTATTTGCACACACGTTCATGCCGTTTTTGTATTCAATGTTTAAAATTCCTGTTTTCCATGTGACAGGGATCTTTGATTCCGCCTTCTTTTGTAAATTAAAATGCTGCTTATCCTTTGGTAATGACAGGTAGGCCCCTTTCCACATGGCTCTTTAATTTTACTTGGAAAAACAAAAACAAAGGGCAGGCCGTTTTTGTTTCAGTGTTTAAAATCCAGCCATTCATGTGCAAGGGACTTCAAGTACACCACACAATCTGCAACTTTCTATTACTAAATACTTTCCTGTAGACCTCAGCGGCCATCTGGCCTCAGCTCTCTGTGTGTAATGCGTTTTGCTAAACAGAGTGCCGCTGGCCAAATACTTTCTTCAACTGGCTCTCTCTTTTGGAACAACCTCCCTCTATCTCTCCGTCTTGAGCAGGACTTCCTCAAATCCCAGAAGCTCCTCAAGAATTTCCTCTTCACCTCCTCCTTCGCTTTGTCCCTCCTCTACTAATTTCACAGTCGCTGTGATTGGTGGCCAGGACGCTTATGTATCTCTCAGGGACCTGGCCTCCCATGTCCAATCGCCCCAGCCTCTGTCTAAATCTCAGCACCCACCAGCCTGAATCCTGTAGGCCTGCACTTTATACCCAATGCGGCCCCAGGCTGCACAGCACTAACCTCACTATGCACTTCATCTGCTGCTCACCCATGAGCACAGACATTCCAGCACTTCCCCTAACCCCCCAATTCCCCTCTTCTCGCTGCAGTTGCATGTTCTGAATACTCACAAGACATAGTAGATTTGTCTTTACCTTCCACTGTATTCATTGTTTTTCAATCCCATGTTCCCTCCCTGTTGCCCTGTGGGTGCTTTGATACAGAAGGGGAGTAGCCCAGGTCACACAGCTCTCTGGAATCGAATTCTGCACCATTAAGGATTGGTATAGCACAACGGTTACTGTTTAAATTCTCTGCCTGTAATACAGGAGAAAAAAGTGCACATGGTCATACAATTTGATAGACAACCCAAATAGAAATGTTGATCTACGAATATATCATTTATTTTATATTATGCCTCAACATTTATAACATTTAATTGGCATGGGACTATCCAAGCCTAAAATATATCTTAACTAAGTGAAAGGACTTGCTTCTGAAAAAGTTGGTCAGATACCTGTTTTTTCGGGAGGCAGGTGCTTTGGTAAAATTAGGATGGAACTGAAAAGGAGAACCTGCAGTTGTTAAAATTTGAAAATGAACCTGCAGTTGTTAATATTTGAAAATGCCTGTTACTGATTTTTATAGCCGACAGCATTTTTTTTGTTAAAGTTACGATTTCTGTATTTGATTATTCAAGAACAGTGCCAATGTGAGACTGAATAGAGACTGTTAAATCTGGCCGTGTGAATGTTATCATGAACAGACGTTCCTATAAAAAAAGAACCCCTTGCTCTAAAAGTCGTTAAGACCAGGAGTGAGTAGCCTGTAGAGAACTCTGTAGATTTCCCAGTAGGCTCCTGTTTCCCAGTAGGCTCCTGCTCCCTGGGCCTCTTTTGTGTGGTAACCTATTTTATGTCCACATTCTCCTGGGAAAAGGGTTGGGCTTGCTGAAAATGTGTAATAGGGGGTCACTTTGAAAATTATTTCCAGGGCCTCTTTTGGTTCCCAGTCCAGCCCTAGTTAAGACTACAAATCTGACACGGAAAAAGAAAATAATTGGTTCATCTGGTATTAAGATGCACATCTTGGACAGAGAACCTGCAGCTCCAGGGAATGGCAGCTTGAGAGCTGAGCTCCTGAGCCCTGTACTTATTCTCTTTGTTGTTTTGATTAATTATGGCTGAGAAAACCCCTGAGAAACTGTAGCCTTCAAAGAGACAGAAAGGGGAAGGCGGCAAAGTGGATGGTGAGAGCAGAGAAGACAAAGTTTTGGGTATGCTGACCATAATGACTGCTGAGATCAAAGCCAAGCTGTTTGCTTCAGAAGAGAGATATGGTGAACTAACTTCCAAGGTTGCCTCTGTGCAGACTCATTTAACTGTAATGGATGAGGATTCAAGGAGGATGGCTGAACAAATAAGGGATTTACAAATACTCACAGAATAACTGACATTGA
Source organism: Ambystoma mexicanum (assembly GCF_040938575.1). Lineage (NCBI taxonomy): Eukaryota > Metazoa > Chordata > Amphibia > Caudata > Ambystomatidae > Ambystoma > Ambystoma mexicanum. The sequence goes on along the minus strand of NC_090937.1, from coordinate 21,534,814 downwards.
AATGTTCTGAGCAAGAAAATTTCTCACGTAGAAATAATGTGTGCATAGCAGGATTTCCAGAAAACATTGAACAAGGGTGTCCTGCAGAGTTTTTGGAAAATGCTTTATTCAAGATTCTTAAATTGGACCCGAAAACCCCACTGGAAATTGAGAAGGCCCACAGATCCTTGGGACCCAAGCCTGCAATTGGACAGAGACCAAGACACTTCATTGTTAGGTTTTTGAGATTTCCAGTGCAAGAACTGATTTTGAAAAGAGCTCGTGAGTTAAAGGATTTAAACTGGGGAGGCAACAAAATTATGATCTTTGGTGACCTTAGTAAGGCTATTGTGGAGAAGAGGAGAGCATTCAATGTGGCCAAGGATAAAGCAATAAGCATCTAAAGTACTATATGCTGCACCCAGCAGTGTTGAGGGTGGTTTTAAATGGACAAATTCACTCATTCACTGACTTTCGTAGTGCAGAAACCTTTCTTTCTGATCTGGAAGTTGAACCCATGGAAGATTCAAGCTCACAAAGAAATGGATTGCATGGGAAAAAGAAAAGATGAGGCCTTTGGAGTGTGGTTTTCTACTGTTGGCATTATTTAGTTTGTTTTGTTTATTTAATATATTCATTAGCAGTATATATATATATATATATTATTTTTTTTTTTGCTTTATAACTTAGCCAAATGCTGTTGACATGTTTTTATTTGTATTCATAGCTCGCTGCACGGGACCTCGCAACTGTAAACACTACAGAAAAGGACCTACTCAACATGATGTACGTGATGTGCTTGCTGGATCTGCACTTATTACTCATTGTACGTTCGGTGCCTCTGGGCAGGGATGTACATTCGAATGCAGCGACTGGTTAGGGTGCACTGAACACTTGCTGCCGGAATAGGTTAGATGGCTTCTTTTACCATCTGGAATGGGTGCCGGAACAAGGCAAGGAATCAAAATGCATGGTCGCGCTCGCCTGGAATGCAGAGATATTGTGCTTGGCTGGAAGCGTCCTCCTGTGCTTCTGTGGTGGCAGTGAGGTGAGGAGTAGAATTGGGGCTGGGGTCCCTATGACTGCATTGTCAATTACGCGCCCTTATCTATCGTCCTATGGCCACAAGCTGTTACGCGCCCGTTATTGGTGCTCCAACTGCCATCCAGTGTTAACTGCTTTGCTGCTTGGGTATGTTGATAAAGAGTCCGCAGGGACAGTGCCATGGGAGTGGGCTCTGATTGCGTGAGAGGGAACTTGAAGAACTGTGTGTTATGGCAACATGCTCATGGACTTGCAGGAGCCACCAACTTCCGTGTGATATTCTATTGGGCAATGAGATATATTATACAGACAAGAAGTGGAAGTTCCTTATAGAGATTTACCTGCACTACGGAGCGCTCAGAGTGGGTCATTATGGCAAAAAACATTATCATGATTGACGGCTGTTGGTGATTGTATCTTTTCACTGCCTTTATTGAGGCAGAGGGGGATGACTCCTGCAACTATTACTTCAGGATTGCTGTACTACTTGCTGGTTCTGGTTACATACGGCCAGTCCCTGTTTGGTTACTTTTCTGTTTCACCAATGTAATCTTATGTGCTCGTATGCTTTTCATCTTCCAGACTGTAGGTTGATTTGTATTACTGCCGTGAGTTGGGCCTTATTGATCGTATTTGATCTGTAATAGCAACCTGGAGCACTAATACTAATTCCTTAAGGAAGTGACAGCGTTGGGTGGATTGATGCAACCATGTCTCCAATCATATCTAATGCATCATGTTTTCTTGGGGGAGTGTCCCAACAGCTCATCTCCATGCCACATAGCCTGACATGTTGACGCACCTAAAGGCTCTGCAATTATTGGAATGTAGTGGTTTTTGTTGTTCTCTGGAATATTTGTCCCCCAACTACCCGTGCAATTTGGTGATTGAAGCTTTAACATTGAGGTGGTCTATGTTATTGGATGTTGCACCTGTGTTTTCTTATCCGTATGTTGTACACCGACATGTTACGGGGGGGGGATAATGGTTGTGTTACATCTTACTGAATTAAGAGTAGGAGGGTCGTGTAGACTCATTGATGCAATTTTGGGCTATGGGCGGTGGGCTGTGTTTCTAGATATATGTTGGGTGGTTTTCTGTGTGAATACTTGATATGTTTAGATACTTGCTGTTTGGTTGTTATCTTGTGTAATGGTCTGGAAATGGCTTTAGGGTTTGGAATGGGTGTGAGTGATGTTTATGCATTTTGGATTTGAATGAAATTATTTTGGCATATGATTAGGAATTGGCATTTGTTATGATATTGACTTGGTTTCTGTCTAACTTGATGTGGTGGGGACATTTATTTTCTCTAGTGTAGAGTACTGCAATTAACTGTCCTTTTCGATGCTGCATATTAAATGTGGTACTTCAATCCCTCTGTAGGTGCACTGTATAAGGATGTGGAGGGATTGCTGGGAGGGTTCCATGTGAAGAGCAGCCACAGGACAGCGATTCTAGCCACATGAGGGCTCCATCCACACAAACACCTACAACTTTTTTTAGGCGCAAGACCAAAAGAACCCGCCGGGGGAGGAGGAAACCCCAGAAACAAACCACAAACACGACTACAACTCAAGAAAACTTAGTTATTAATATTTCCCACTGGACCTTAAATAAGATGGAAGACATACTACAGAAAGGCTTGAGTTTTGTACCGACGTACAGTACTACATTGTTTGACACCAAAATTGAATTATACAAATTTGTGAGGAAATTGAAACTAAAGGTTTTCTTTGATGAGTTAGAAATCCATGAAAAAACATCAGATGCACCAGATTTTCAAGAATTTAGAGCCAAGAGTGGCTTTATACCTCCTATTTCTGTACCATCTATTGACATTTTTCAGAAATTAGTGACCAGGGATCTTGAACGCATCAGCTACAAGACTTCACCACATAAGAACCTCAAACCCCATGAAATGAAAACTATTAGGAATCTTTACTGTGACAAGAACATCACAATACGACCTGCGGACAAAGGAGGTGCGCTGGTGATCATGAACACCATTGATTATGAAGCTGAATGTAACAGGCAATTACAGGATCACACCATTTATGCACCTTTGGATCAAGATCCCACAGTGTCCATTAAACAAAATCTTGAAGTCCTACTTGACAAGGCTATGGAACTTGAATGGATCAATGAACACACTCGTAATTTTCTATACAATAACCACCCAAGAATCCCAAATTTTTATACACTACCTAAGATACATAAAGACACAGTCAGACCACCAGGAAGACCCATTGTTGCTGGTATGAATAGCATAAATCAACCACTAGGTGTGTACATTGACTTTTTTCTCCAACCTTTGATTCAAAAGACTTTCACTTATATCAAGGACACTACACACTTTCTACAAAAGCTGAATACTGCCACTTTTCAACCAGAATACTTACTATTCACGATTGATGTCAAAAGTTTATACACATCGATACCTCATGATTTGGGAATGGAATCAGTAGAATGGCTTTTGTTGGAGTCACCTGAGGTCCGTGCACAAAAAGAATTCATAATGGCTCTTCTCCAGTTTATAGCAGAAAACTCATACTTTCAATTTCACAATAAATTCTTCCTACAGGTTTCCGGAACATCCATGGGTGCGACTGTGGCACCGTCCTATGCAAATTGTTTTATGCACAAATTTGAAATGGACAACGTACTTCATAAGCCAGATTGGAACAAGCACATACATCTATGGGTACGTTATATAGATGATGTTTTTGGAATTTGGACGAACACAGAAGCTACTTTTGATGCTTTTTTTTAATTATTTGAATAGTATTGACCAGCGGATCCAGTTTACCAGCACAACATCCAAAGACAGGATTACATTTCTGGATTTTCAAATACTCAAGAGTGATACTGGTTACAAGACTACACTTTTCCGCAAACCTACTGATCGCAATAATCTATTGCACAGATTGAGTTTCCATCAACCTAGTCTCCTGAGAAATCTGCCATACAGTCAATTACTGCGTGTGAAAAGAATAGTGAGTGATCCCGAAGACTGTCTAGCCCAACAATTATTGATGAAAGAAAAATGTTTATGTCGTGGCTACAAATCATCAGAACTAGATGCTGCATCCCAGAGAGTGAATGCATGTGATCGCAGCACTTTGCTATCGTACACTGTTAAATTGCCAAGGGAATTGAAATCACCAGTATACGTCTCAAAATTTTCTGTACAGAGCAATAAAATTAAAAATGCAATTAAGAAACATTGGAACATCCTCAGAAATGACACAAGAGTACAGAATCTGTTTGACCAACTTCCGGTTTTTGCATATCAAAGGAGCAGAAATTTGCGAGATGAACTGGTACATACACGCCCGAGATTGAAAGAACCTGTTACCCAACGCACGGGGACATATCCTTGTCTTCATTGTGCCAACTGTAATTTAATATTGAAAGGGAACACAATACACCATCCCCGTACAGTTCAAAATATTCTGTTGAGAACATTTGGAACTTGCGATAGCACGAACATTATATATGGTATCAAGTGTCCCTGCGGGAAGTACTATGTAGGTCAGTCCACAAGAGCAGCGAAAGTACGTTGGAATGAACATCGTTCTTGTATCCGGAACTGCAATTCGAATTCAGCGGTGGCCCGCCACTGGATCGAAAATAGACATAACCTAACCCAAATTAAGTTTTTGATCTTAGAGGTATTGAGCAAGAAAAATCCACATGAGGACCTTGGTCTGCGGCTTAATAGGAGAGAAACCCTTTGGATAGATAAACTTGGTAGTTTATCTCCTCATGGACTCAATGAAGAGATTAACTATCATTGCTACATTTAACTATGACATAGTGATTCAGTGGCAACCAATATTGAAGGTTCAGTATACTCTATAGACTTTCCCTTGAACCTCAGATTTGTTGTTCATGGACATCATGCTTTACGTATGACAGTATTCCACTGTCTTGTGCTATTTCATTTGCTTTAGAAGTTGTTTTTTTCTGTATTTGATGCCTAGGTTTCCAGGTGACATATAATATTTATGTTTGTTTCCCTGATTGAGAAATGTTCATGTCGCTCTAAATCTGCTAAATTGGTTGATTTATATTTACATAGATGTATACACTTTGCTGCCGTGCCTCCCGGATGTCCAGTCTGGGACCCAAGGTGGCATTGTTTTCAATGCCACCATTAGCGGCAGATTTTATTTATTTTTGTTGATTCTATTTATATTTGCCTTTTTGTATGTAAACAACATAGCTGTTTTCACTGAGTATTTCTTTAATTTCTATGCTGATTCTATAAATTTTATTTCAGACATTATGCACCCTAGAATTAGTACTTGACCACCATTAGACTATATAATTACTTAGTTTACACCTTGGGGACTTACAAATCGAGATAGCATAGCTATTTGAAAGTCACACGCATCGCGCCGTCTTATAGACGCCATGCGGTCACGTGGTTATGTAAATAACCCGTTTCCTAGCAACACCACAATACGGCGATGCACTGCAGCGTTCAGGCGGCTTGTCTCACGGCCGTGCTGCGTTTACAGGTATCTTTGCATTTTAGATTGTAATAGATAAACTGCTTCACTTAAACACATGTAGCCCTCCGATTACTCTAACTTTCATGCTTTTAGAAAGCCGTTGTGACCGCTGTCCTTTATTGGACCACGGGTGTTACTGACAGCCTGACACTCCTAAAAAAAAAGCTACACTGGCTACACACCGGTATAGAGGTACCATTTGTTATTTGTTTTTCACTCCTATAGCCTTATTATGTTGTTGATTTACTTGTTCTTTACTGCATTTATTTTGTTGTTTATTTCCAAACATATATTCCAACGCTCAGATGAACATTATACATTCTGGTATGTGTTTAAATTTTCTTTATTGATTTATGCATGTGTTTTTATGTTGTGTTCACACATTATTTCAATACAGACTTGCCCTGATGAAGGAGTTTGTATACCCCGAAATGCATTGGCATATTAAGTCCATACCTAACATGTGATGTGTAGCTGCAGCCTCACTAAGATTCCATTAGTGTTGTGCTCTTATCAATGATCTTTTGATAAATTATTATTGAATTTATTTCTGACTTGGATTCTTTTTGACTATCATTTTTGAAATTGGATACAAGCACGTTTACCTATATACAGGAATATTTTGAAGGAAGTCTTTTTAACTTCATAACCCGCTGTTTTGGGTATAACGGAGAGCGGCTGTGTGACTAAGTTGGCCATACTTAGTCTTTTCCTTCACTGCAGGGTTCCATGTGTTAACTGGTTAGAGGGTTTGTTTGGAGAGAAGGAATTTAGTATTGCTGCTGATTTTCTGGGCTGGGATCCTGGAAGAGATGGGTTGGAATGCGCTATCTGCGGGTGGGATGTGCACTCTTGTGGAATCTGGGGGTTACATCCAGATACTAAAATGGTTTTGTTCTTCGAGGGTCTGTGTTTGTTTTGTTTTGTCTTTATGGGTTGTTTGTTACTGGGGATTCTCATTTAGATGCCGTGGTGGATTGGGTTCTTGTATTTTTTAGATGTATATATCATTACTAGGTTCAGTACTGTCTTATTTAACCTATGATGGAGACCTGTGCAATGCTATTTTTGATTAGTTTACTGTAGGAGGATGGGTTCACTATCGGTGTTGACTTGGAATGTTAAGGGTTTGAATTGCCCATGCAAGCATAAGAAAGTTATGGCGAGATTGTGGAGAGCAAAAGCAGATATTGTGTTCTTACAGGAGACTCATCTGGTGAATGAGGATATTCACCTATTACTTAATTCGAGATTTCGTAGGCAGTTTTCTAATTGTTATTTGGCTAAATCGAGAGGGGTCAGTCCTATTTAGAAGAGGATTACAATTCAATGTTGATAAAGTGGTGATGGACGGAGAGGGTAGGATGATTTTTGTTGATATCCAGTGTTGTGGTAAAAGAATCACGTTGGGGTGTATATATGGACCATGTTCTCAGATCACACCCTTATGGACTTACAGGTGATTATGGATCGAGAAGTTCCAACATTTATTAGGTGGAGTCTTAAAGTAGGGGTCTTGAACGATGAGATTTGTGAGACCATCCAGATGTTAATGGAGGTATTTTGATGAGAATGAGGGGTCGACAGACTTCAGGGTGGTGTGGGATGGTTTTAAGCCTGTATTGAGGGGGGAATTTATAAGTAGAACTGCACACTTAAAAAATAAACATTTGAGTGAATTGAAATATTTGGAGAGTAGGCTGTCCGATTTGCAACGGGTATATGCACAGTCAGGTAAGGTTGAGGATAAAATGGAAATGTTACGTGTTCGGAAGTTGTTGTCCAGTAAGACTGACCTTTTGACTGAGATGGGTATTTTTTATACGAAGCAGAAATTTTGGGAATGTGGGGATAAGAGTGGGAGGCTTCTTGCTAGTAGATTAAAGGGTATGACAGAAAAAACATTTATTCAGAGTCTAATTAATGAGCATGGTGATGTGATGGTGAAGAATGTAGATATTTGTAAGTGTTTTAAGGAATTTTATGAGAAACTGTACTCAAGTGGAATTAGAGGATTTCTTTGCAAATTTGGATCTTCCTAGGTTAACGTTGGAGGAAAGTGGAGAACTAGAATTGGATGTTGAGGTGGATGAGGTTTTGATGGCTATTGGACAGTTGGGAGTAGGTAAATCTCTGGGTATGGATGGTATTCCAGTGGAGTTGTACAGGAAATTTGCATCTTATTTGGCTCCAATTTTATGTAGGTTGTTTAATATGTTTATACATGAAGGTGATTTATGTCAATCGATATGTGAGGCAATGATTACCTTGCTTCCGAAAGAAGGGAAAGATCAGAAAAATTGTGGCAATTATCGGCCGATTTCATTGCTGAATGTGGATGTGAAGGTGTTTGCTAAAGTTATGGCTAATAGGTTGGAAAAATATATGGGGAAATTGATTCATACATCTCAGGTGGGATTCTTGCGGAACAGATTTGGATATGATATTAGAACTTTGATTGATATAATGAGTTTAAAACAGGAGGATTTGTCAGACGCAGCATTGATTTTTATGGATGCGGAGAAGGTGTTTGATAGGGTGAGTTGGAGATTTTTGCAATTTACAATGAGGAGGATGGGATTTGGGGATGGTTTTCTGGGGATAATAAGTTGTCTTCAGAGTGGTTCCAAGGCAAGGATCTGGGTAAATGGTGATTTGTCTGAGGTTTGTGGATTGACTAGGGGGACAAGGCAGGGATGTCCATTGTCACCCTACTTGTTTAACCTTACTTTGGAGCCATTGTTGGCATATATACGAGGGGAACGAGGTATTCGGGGCCTAAAATTTGGTCATATGGAAATTAAAATCCTTTCATATGCAGATGTCATGGTGGTGGTTCTTGCGGATCCTGAGGGAAGTAGTGTAGTTCTGAAAAGTATTTTTGATAGGGTGGGTAAGTTGTCGGGACATAAAATTAATTGGGACAAAACGGAGGTGTTTCCGATTACGAGTACTTGTGTGCGTGATTGTTTTTTGGATTGGTGTTGCAAATGGACTACATCACATGTGAAGTATTTGGGTGTTTATCTGACTAGGGATGTCAAAAAAATGATGGAATTCAATGTAGAAAAGTTGGTGGCTACCTTGAATGCGGATATTAGAAGATGGGAATGATTACCAATGGGGATTTGGGCTAAGGCCAACGCTATTAAGATGACTCTTTTACCAAAGGTACTTTATGTTGTGCAGTCTTTGCCTTTGAGATTTTCACAAAAGATGCTGGCTAAAGTTGATAGAGTTTTTCAGAACTTTCTGTGGGGGGACAAGAAGAGACCTAAGATTCCGAAGTTTATTCTGATGCGTAGTACTAAATGCAGGGTTTTGGATACCCAGATTTGGAACGTTACTATAAAGGGTTTATTTTGAAAAAGGCAGCATATTATTTTTCAGTGGGAGGTGGGCTGGAGCCCTTTTGGGTGCTAATTGAAAGATGTAAGCTGAATGGTTTTCCGTTACATGCTGTTACCTCAATGGGCCGTCTACCTGGGAGGGGAAGTAGATTACCAACTATTACTGTGTCTAAAGAAGTCTTGGTGTGGTGGATGAGTCTTTTTCATGGGAACTTGTACTTACACTATGGAGCCTCTATTTGGCTGAATCCGAGCTTGCAAATAGCCAATAAACCCTTATGTTGGAGGAGTTGGATCTTGAAAGGGATTTTGTGTATCAGAGATAGGGTGCATGATGGTCGAATTTTATCATTCGAGGAGCTACAGCGGACATTTCATTTGGCAAGGCGGGACCTGAATAGGTTTATGAAATTGAAAACGCTATTGAGTGAAAGATTGACTATGTTGGTGGGACCATTGGAAGAGATATCAGCGTGTGGTCAGATTCTTATGTTATCCCCACGGATGGTATGCACTTATACTAGCTTGATGCCGGTATGTTCTAAGGATGTTGATGCTGGGAGAAAAGCTTTGGAGAAGTGGAGACAGGAGTTAGGTTGTGATATTACGGAAAAGGAATGGGAATGCATGTGGGGTGTAGGGTATAGAAGCAGGTTGGATCTAAGGTTGAGATTGATTCAACTGTATAAGCTAGGACTGGCTGGTGATGACTTGTGTTGGGGGTGTAGGAAGGGGAAGGGAACGTTGATTCATATGTTGTGGTATTGTTCTCGGGTGTTAGAATTTTGGGTGGGTATGCTAGATAGACTGGAGGCGATCTTGTCTATACGTTTTCCTAGGATGCCGATGCAGGTGTTGCTTTTATCAGGTAAAGGGCGTTGTGCGGTTGCCCGTCGGTATGGACAATGGGTTGATAGAGCTCTTGTTGTTGCAGTGAAGCTAGTACGGATGGTGTGGAAGACGAGGAAGACGCATAGAGAATTGTATTCATGATTTGTTGGTATTATCGAACTTTGAACGGGTGATGTTTGTGAGACAAGGGAAGGAAGATAAGTATCAAGCCCTTTGGAAGCCATTTACAGACTTATATGGTGACTGTGTATCTAAGGATTAGCAACTCCTATTGGACCTGATCACCTGATTCTATAGGTGCGTATTAATTGAGAGTTCCCCCAGTCTTGTTTTTGTTCTGTTTTGTGTAGTGTGTGTGTTGTCTTTCTGTTTTTGTATTTTTCTGTGTCTTCATTTTCGATACGTGAGAATGTGAATAGGTGTTTTATTTTGGTTGTGGTTTCAAATTTGATTTGCATTATCTGAAATGTTTCCGTGTTTATGCATATTTCAAAATGCTTTCATTTACTTGCCTATCTATGTATTATTGTGTGTTGAGTTCAATACTTTGTTAAACTTTTGGCGATATGTAATCTGATTGTATGAAAATCTAATAAATAAATAAATAAGATGCACTTCTTTCAGGGAAGATAGGATCACGCTACTGGGCCCCTATATACAGTCCATTGCTCACTCCTCTGTTATGGAATAGGGTTATGACTACCGCTTGTCAGGCCCTGATACTAGCTCTGGGTAAACTTTTGGGAAATGTTTATTTAATTTTTTTATTTGATTGTACAGCAGGGGGGAATGAATGGCGGGCTATTTGGGATTAACTGTGTTTTCTCTGTTGTAATCAAAATAGTTGAGACATGATGGATTCTTGTTCATGTTGGATTTGGTCTGCTTTTCCTTATGTGTTCTGTTGTGTGATTATCTGAGCTTCATAAAATTATAGAGTAAAAGTTTAAATGCAAACTGAAAACACTTTTTCTGAATAAATAAACAAAAAATGTATATAGGGGAATGGATTAACGTCCTGCAATATTGAATCATATGCGTGGCTGTGCATAACAGTCAAACAATCAAACAGTCCAAATGCAGTTTTTAAAAAGCCTCTAGGACCTTGCATCAGAAGGCAAACGTTGCAGCTAGTATTAATAACGCTCGTCGTGATGAGAGGTAGTGTACTCTGTTAGCATGTCTTAAGGAATCTGGCATGTTTTTTTTTTTTTTTTAATACCCCGCTGTGGGAAATGCAAGGTGACTGTCAATGCAGACCCTTGCCAGGGATTTGAGTCTTTAAGACTTTTGAGGGGCAGGCTCTTAAAGCACTTTCAAGAAAAGAGATTTCAAGTTTAAAAGGCTTACTCCGCCCATCAACAACTTTAAAGACTGTATTTTCAAAAACACTCAAATGTCCTTTGGATATAAGAACTCGACTTACAAATTAGGATAATCAGCTTCCATAACTGAATTTTTCAAGAAGTATACTGGGGCATTCACTTTTTCACTCTCAAAATCTCATGGCATTCACTTTTCAAGACTTTCCGATTTATTTTTTAAGGACCACCACATTAATTTCAACTTGTTCACACATAAGTGTAAATTTGGTCTGCATTTATTTTGATTAGTTAATGTTTTTTCCCCCGTTTTATTATCAGAATGCAGGGAATCCAGGATCTCGCCACGTTTCGAACCCTACATTCCATGCTTTTCTTTTGTTCTTTTTACTATTCAATGCTCTCTAGCTAATCAGAAAGCTTGCAGTGGAGGCTCTAACCACCTGAAAAAGGCTAATTCCAAGTTTCCTTTGTGTAAACGCAGGGCAAGGAGACATGGACAAGCTCCGTCACAACAAGCTCCATTTTGAGTCTCCTTTTTTTACCCGAGCACAAGCTCTAAAAGCAAGAGAGCACTTGCCATTGGCTCTATAGTGTGAACTTAATCCTCATTAGATGCCCTTTCCTTCGGCTCAGGATCACTAACTTGGGCAGCGGTCGTCTACCATACAATAGAGTCATCTTGTACAGGCTGCAACACTTCACCATCGATGCTGAGACCTCCATACTGGCATTTATACAGAGTTGTAAATACCTGCTGCTGCTGTCATTTGATTGAGGCTGTCACGTCACCAGCACTTGAGGCAGATGTAAATAGAAGCAGAGGTGAGACACAGAGAAAGCTGATAGGGAGGGCTAGAAAGAGAAACATGCCTTATGGGCCAATGTCTTAGTTAAGCAGCAATACATTTCCCCAGAATGTGAGCAGAAGGGATCAGCCATGGATAACCCCTCCTAGAAAAAGTGATTTCCTGATAAGGTACAAATGCCAAGACCCCAACTCCACTATTACTGCAAAAGAAGTGTTTTTCTTTAAAATTGTTTTTTAAAGCCAGGAAATGTATGCCTACTGCAATGTTGTCACAGTAACAGGCCTCTGTCTGCACAGGCTTCTATAAAAAGCGAAAATACAACCCCAAAACATAGCCTACATATGCCTTAGCCACAAGATATCCAATCTGAAACATCCAAAATATTTTAGGCAAAACACATGGACATGTTATTTAGTAACAGTCTGAAATGTGGGTAGTTATCTTGACTTTTTTCATTAGCATTCTTCTTCTGTGTAAACTAGGGGTGCGCAACATGTAACTCTCCAGATGTTTTAGACTTCGATTCCAATAATTCCTCTTCTTCTGAACCCCCCGCAGTAGGATTACATGACTGCTTGTCAGTTGGAGAGCACTAACTTGGGTGATGGGGCCCAGCAGTTCAATACTTTTCATCTTAATGGATCACAACCTGACTGGAATAAAGCTTACTTGTGGAACCTGACAGATGTGTCCAAGGAACTTACTTTTCTACACTGACGATGAGTTGGTCTTATATAAGACGAGAAACTGACCTCCGTGGCAAAAAAGTGGATATAAAGGTGACCAATCTGCTGCGGGGGGTGCAGAGAAGAAGGAGAGGAACCACTGCACTCACACAAGTAAGTCCCATCACACAGGGCAATAAAAAGGAGTTGCTACCATCTCATACCCCTGGGAGAAGAAAGAGGGGTACATGCTGTTAGCAACCCCTGAACAAGGAAAAGAGGAAGCTGCACCCCAACAAGAAACAGGCAGGAAAAGAGGCAGGGGAAGCGGAGGGTAGAGAGGGAAGCCATCCAAGAACCAGTGCCCCACAGGAGGGAAAGACTTGGGACGCTAGGAGTACAACATTGTACAGCACTGGCAATACTAGGAGAAGGAGGGGGAAGAAAAGCATGGTCCCGGCAGGGATGTGACCAGTATGGGCAATGAAAAAGGTTGGTGTGCAAGAGAAATGCCTATGCAATACTTCTCAACATTCAATGTTAAAATCTGTTTTTGTAAAAAAATGCCTCACTATATAGGGTAGGGATTTCTCCTGCCTAAAGAAAACTAAGGGAAGTCTGTGTCTGTAAGTCCAAAGCAAAAGGTCTGTCTGGGTCAAAAATCTATGTTTCTCTTCACATTTAAAGAAAATCTTGGTATGGGATGTTATCCAATAAAATAATGTTCGAAAGTAAAGTCTCATCTTGTCTTAGCTCAAAGTTGTTCTTGGGGTGTCCTTCCCCAAGTTCAGAACAGTATAGTTCACAAAAAAGGGAGGTCTTGAGGTTTCCGTCCCCAAGATGGCTTTTCTTAGTTCTTACAAATCTCAGGGTTCCCTTCCCAAAGTTCAATATTGTATAGTTCACACAAAAGCAAATCTTGAGGTCCCTTCCCCAAGAATTTGCTCTCGCACCTATAGTGATTTCGTCCTTTTGAATCTTCAAAACAAGAAATCAATAGGTCTACTTGACCCACCTTCTGATGTGCTTTGTCAAAGGTTTCACAGTTCCTCAGGAATCATTTCCAATGTCCTTTGCTTGATATTATTTGGGGCTCTCTGAACTAGGCTTAGTTGTCAGACCACGCTGTCCACCAATCACAGGTCGCACAACCACAAGTTCCCTTAACCGTGTTTGGGTTCCTTTTAGGTTCTTCTGCCTCAGGGTATGATTGCACACACTTGTATTAACTTTGGTTGTTGTGACACTCTTTTGTAGCAGTATTTTGCTTTACCATAGACTTCTGGGCCTTCTCACAGTGATGATTAGAATATTCAAATGATGGTTCAATATCCCATATGCTTTCGTTCTGCCCACAGTGATGTTTGTGCACAATCGGACATTCAGTATGTCTGTTTAACTCCAAATGTTAAGTTAGCATTCAATGTACCGTGATCTTAATCGAATAGCACTTTTTATTCAGTTTGATGTTTTAAATGCTTAATAATTAGTTTCAATTCAGTTCGGCGTTCAATATAGTGTTCAAATAACACTTTCTATTCAATTTGGTGTTCTGGATATTTAATTGGTAGTTTCAATTCAGTTTGGTATTCAAGATGTTTAATTAATAGTTTTAATTCAGTTTGGTATTCAATATTGTTAACTTATATTTGGACCGTTATTTGCTTGCGGTATCCGAGAGCACTCCAGTCTCTCTGTGTCCTCGGACACTCACCAGTGTTTCATTGTTTCACAGTGGCTGCTCCTGTTTCTTTCGCTCCCCTTCTCCGGAGCGGGAAAACAGACTGCCACCTTAGTTGGGCACATCCCGACTGCTCTTCACACCTTCCCTCCCCACCTGCTTACTTCACCATAGACGCAGACTGTGTCTCTCGTGGTTCAGGTTGCCTTTACAGCTCCAGCTGCCTCTGGGAACCATCACAGTTTTTTTTCTCTCTTTCTTTTTCTCTCTCTCTCTCTGTCTCTCTCTCTGTCTATACAGTTCCCTCTGCTTAGTCATATTTTGTCCAAAAACCCAAAAAGAGGCCAGCAATTGTATTCCCTTGTTTTCAGAATACACTGCACAATTCCTAGTCTTGACTTCAAGCTACAGGACACGCTGTTTCCTGCCTCTCTGTCCTCTTGTTGTCAGGTCACACGTCGCTAGAGACTTCCCTAGTCGCCTCGGTCTTCCTTTGTCTTCATATCACAGGGCACCAAAGTTTCCTCTACTTTGTCCGGTTTTGCCCAAAATTCTAAACAAGGCCACCATTTCTGCAACTCTTACCTCTTGTCTACAGAATACGCTGCAGCACTTTCTGCTACTTATTCCTCTTTCGTCACCAGGCAACAAGACACATCATTTTCTACTGCTCTGTCCTCTAGCCTTCGGGTCATGAGGGCAGCCATCTCCAACACAGATAACACCTGTTATCCCTCAGTAGTGTGCAAAGCTAGGAAATAACCCAAAAGGGATCACACCGCGGCAACTGGAGAAAATGGGCCACACAACTATTATTCCACGAACATGAGTCCCAAACAGAGAACATTTAACCCTTTCTGGGTGAACTCTATCTGAGCCCAATATTAATAGCTGTGATGTGGTGAAAAACACAATGCCTAATAATGATCATAAATGCACAGTTTAAAGGTAGTTTGTCATCTTATACATATATTTCACAAATTGCCCTTGGGGGAGGGAAAGGCACATTTTAAGGAACAGTGCACTTGCTCAAATGTTGGTAAAATGTTGTTAGCAACAGAATTCACAACATTCTCCAAAATCATCTGTGCCATGTTAAAGCAAAGAGTTAACAAGTTATTGCTGATGTTCCATTGCTTGCCACATGGGGCGGGAAATATATTTTTGTCCTGTATGTGTAATGATTTAAGTTTTAAAGATGAAGTGTTGACAAGATTTCAGCTTGTTTTGGACTGACGGTGTTAGTCATCTAAATGGTCCTCATTATAAGTGACCTGGTTTGGAAAAAAAAAAGGTGCCCCGGGACTGGGTCACTGCGAGTCTGCCGGTAGCGGCACTGACCTGCCGGGAGTTGTAAGAAACCTGAAGTTGTCTCCCTGACTAGTGCCCAGGCATCTGTCATTCAGTTGACCAGGACGCAGCCACCGCTATTGGATCCAGTTCCTGGGGGTGGAGCAGTGAGGGTGGATCACCTGGTTGGGTGGTCCTCAGGGAGTGGAAGCGGGACACTGATGGGTGAGACATAGTATCCACCTTCTTATAACACCTTTTCCTCAGCCTACCACGTAGGATACTCAAACACCACCCTTTTCCGACACTTAAACTTTCTTACACCACTTAAGACAACAGACTAACACTAGAGCCGTTTACCTGACATGTCACAAGACAAGAGTCAGGCAGTTGACTAGAACTACACACACCAGACAGCCCTTTCCCTATTCCACAGGGATGAAGCAAGGCAGAATGCACAACGAGACAGCTATACAAGCACAGCAGGTCAAGAGGCAGAGAAAGAGGCAAGGAGAGAAGTGACCTAGCCCTTTCCAACCCAGTCCCGCCAAACCTCCATGGAAGGAATCTTAAGACTGCGATCAATAGCCAGCGTGTGTTGCAGCAGATGTCAACAGTACACAGAGCACGCCTAGACTGATAATCAGAACAGGGAGAGATGCTTGCTACCGAGGTACCAGCCTTGACTGCAGAGACAAGAAAGGCCAAGCGGTTCATCACAGCCGGTAAGTCAGAGAGAGCTGATAGTAAGCAGGACTGTGTTGAGCTGAAGGTTGCAATCAGCAACATATTGTGAATGCAAGGACTAGTGAACAAAGGACTTGTGTTTTGAACTTTAAGGAAAGCCTAGATAAGGTCCAGATGCAGAGCGGTCCGACGCCACATGGGCATTCATTCGGAAGACACTGACCGGGACCGGTTTGTTGAAACTACCGAAACCAGAAGGCCATAGGAGAGCTGCAAGGGAAAGGTCAAAGTGGTTATGCAGGGTCCTAGCAAAACCCTCTGTACAGTCGAAAGTCTTTGACACACAAACCATTGGAAAACTAAGGGGAATGAATTCCACATATTGCGCAAAGAGAAAGAACTGTGTGACAAGAGCTGGCAAGCGTGAACCCGATGGAGGGATGCCGATGGAAAGTGGCGAAGTCTGAAGTCCCAATGAACAGTAGGTTGACAGGACTGAACCTAGCAGAGGGATGTCCACAGTGAACTGTTTAAAAAGACATTAAGGCTTGTGAATGCCACAGGTGAAATTGTTTTGAGGAAAAGCCGTAGTGAACCCGACGGAGGGAGGTTGATATTCCAGAGGGGTCTGAGCCTGGAAGAGTGGTACACAGGGGTGAAAATTCATCACCCTACGTACATTTGTAAAGGAACTTTTTGTTTGTTATTTTGGACACATCCGGTCCTTCGAGGCAATAGACCTTTTGTAGGAATGAGACTTAACCGCTGAAGGTCCTGATAGCTGAAAACTGAACTGTCATCTCATGCTAGGAAAGCTCGAGTGTGTGCTGTGCTCAGGAGTCCCACCTTGTCCCATGCTCAAAACATGGTGAAGGGAGACCCCAGGATACCACATCCTGACTTATAATTTGTGAACACTTCTTTTTTGTGAATCTTATCCCACACTATGTTTAGTTGTAAGGATTTGCAATAGTTCTTTTGTTAGTATAGGTCCTTTTATTTGACACAAACCCTCTAGGATTGCCTTATTATTATTTGATGGTCGTAGCTTGCTCCCATATTAGATTTAGGTTTAAATTAGCTATTTTTCCAACCTGAATTCATTGTTCAATAAACACCCTAGAACTGTGATCACTTGAGTCTGTCTTTACTGTTGCCACCATGAGTTCCTTACAGTACCAATTAACTACTTAAAGTACATAAACCAGATACATCAGATTCACATAACAGTTTGTCTCTTAAAAGCTCCTCTTCTGGCAGCTGTCAGTTTGTAAAAATATCTGGTGAAATCTATGTATGTGTAATGGACAGACTGTAATAACATTGGTTTAATAACATTGTTGGTTCACAGTTCACGTTGGGTGATGGCTTCAACCCTAGGTTCCCCTCTTGAAGGCACCGACTCCTGAACCAATCAATTGAACAGTTCCTTTCTCAATGAACTTAAGGTGATGACTTTTCACCCCTGGATCTCCCTCGACTGGGCTCGGACCGACTTCCCATGGTCTTCCAATACCTCTTACTTTCACAAGTCTTTATTTCTTTTTGAGGCTTTGTCTCCAATTGTCGGCTTCCCTCTACCTTGTTCACTTTCACCAACTTCTACACACAGTTCACTGTACTTCGGGACTTTGGACTTCACCCCTTTTTGTTAACATCCCTCCGCTGGGTTCACTCATGCCAACTTTTTACCAAACAGTTCACTATGGGACTTTAGACTTCGTCCTGTCTCGTTAGCATCCCTCTGCCGGGTTCACTCTTGCTAACTTCTGCAGGTTTATAGTGATTTTTTCAACAGTGATAGTTTCTAAATACAAAAGTTTTGACACAAAAGCCTCGAAAAAAGAAGTTTAGAATGCATTTAAAAAAAAAAAAAATAATGGAGGGGTTCCCCCCAAACCCCTGTTTTCTTTTTAAAACAAACTTTTTTTTCTAGACGAAACTAAAATAAAACCTGTACCATGAAAAAAAATGCATTCGAAAAAATGTTTTTCAAAACTTTGTATTTGGAACTTTTGTCTTTCGAAACTATGTTTTCGAAAGAATGACTGGATACCCTTCTGCAACACTGTACAAGTGCTCAATTCACCAATTTGGATTAATTTCCATTCTTTCACAATCATCTGTCGGTCAAAGACTTTCGCCGGTACAGAGGAGTTTACAAGACCTCTGTATGACCACTTTGACCTCTTTTTGCCTCTTCCCAAGGGCTTCTGTTTCCGGTAGTTTCTACCATCAGATAATCGGCCAGAGTTTCCTGCCAGAGCACCCACGTGGTTGGGCCTCCTCTGTTGCTGGTTTTCACCTTTGTTCCTCAATCATATCTTTGCGCCTTTCAAAGTTCAATTTAGCCATTGGCTACATTTCGTTCAACACAGTTTGGTTTCTTATCTATTCCCCCCCACGACTCACTGGCTGTGAGGAACCTCTTGCCTTTCTTTATCCTTGGAGTCAAGGTTGGTACCACTGAGACAAGCACCTTTCCCCAGCTTGGTTATCAGCAGAGGAGAGTCTAGCGGACCGTAGATGACTGCTGCAACGCACACTGGCTATTGTTCACAGTCTTACATTTCCATCTGTAGAGGTTTCACATTCCTTGATCGGAAAAGGCAAGGTTACTTCTGTACTTGTCACCTATCTGTATTCACTGTCTTTCGACCTCCTCTTGAACTGCCGTGCTGAGTTAGCTCTCACGTTGTGCGGTCTGCCTTGCTCATTTTGTGCTCTCTTGCTACACCTTTTATCCCTGTGGGGAAAGTGAAGGGCTGTCAGGTGTGTGTGTGATTTTGGTCAATTGCCTGACCCTTAGGTTGGGACATGTCACGTGAACAGTTTTAGAATTAGTCTGTTGTCTTCCGTGCTGTGCAAAGGTGTTCGTGTCGGAAAGGAGGGGGGGTTAGAGTATTCGAATATCCTATGGGGTAGATAGAGGAAGAGAGGAAGAGGTGTTGCGTGGGATTATAGTACTCTGGAAAGGAGTTCATCTATGGTCGGAAGGGTGAGATTTGTAGGGTTCATGGGACAAACGGGGATGACCAGGATTATTGTTGGAAAAATAAACAGGGGGGTTTGTGGGAACAATAGTGTTTTGTCTGAGCAGGTTGGGAATTCAAGAAATGGTAATCAGAGGGACAGGATTGGTAGAGTTTTGTCAAGGTAGATTGGGTGTTCTGGAAAGAATAATCAAGGGGTTGTGAAGTAGAATGACCGGGAGTATTCAGGTAGGACAAAGGGATTCTGGGGAATGTAGTTTCTAAGTGCAACAGGGTTTCTAATGGATTCACCAGATGCGGAGGGGATGGTGGATTCAAGAAAAAGAGATTCATTGGGTGGAAGGGAGGTCGAGTTGATACAGCCCACAAAAGCCTCGAGGACCTTGTCTTCCTCGTCCCTTTCTCCAGCATAGTACCACGTCTCACCTGGGGTATTCCTCCGAGCTCTTAAATGCTGTAAAACCCTTCATCTCTAAACAGAACTGCTTGTCAATAGCCAGAGCCACTTTTGGATTTAAACTTTACTATTGCAACGCCCTTTTTACAGGCATTTTTGCAAAAAATCTAAACAGACTTCAGGTCATACAAAATAATGCTCTTAGAGCAGCTCTAAACATCCCAAAACGGGACCACATTGCGCAAGCCAGGAGAACTGCCCACTGGCTCCCTGTTAAGGATCGGATCACATTTAAGACACTCACTTTGACGCATAAGTGCCTAACTCTCACAGCCCCGCCTTACCTCTCACAAACCATAGTCAGAGACACCTCCTCACATCCAAAATGAACCTGCCACACCAACCAACTGCATATCCCCCCCATCAAAAGGGCCAAAGCAGGTGGGATTGCATTCCCAGGTATTGAACCCAAACTTTGGAATGCCCTTCCCAACACACCCAGAGCTGAGACACCGCTCACAGTGTCCGCTGTTGATCAAGGTTTGTGTAGGAGATGATTTTAAGAGTTCTTTCACCTCTCTTTGTCTCTCTATTTTCTTCCCCTTTTCATGAATGTCCCCAAGTTCTTCTATTTTATCAGGGCAGATTTCGCTACTGTGGCCCCACTCTCCAAAAAAATAAGCACTGTCCAAACTGAGAGGTTGCTGACTCCTCTAGAGATACAGTAGATGTTGACCCTCTTCTGGTCTTAATCATGAGGCTAAAAAGAAATTCCATGGAGTTCTGGTTCGCTGGTTCTTCCACTTCTCATATTTGTTTGTCTACTATTTTCCCCTCTAAATAGTAAAGATGGGATTCCTGAATTTCATTCTCGATAGAAGGGGCTTGAAGTCTTCCTCCGCCATCCCGCCAAGATCTTATATATTGTGTTCTCTTCGGGTATTTGCCTTATATTTTCCTGCAACTCGGGTTCCTTAGGTGTTTTGTTTTCTACCTTTCCATCTTCCTTTGCTCTTAAGAGGTTGGGACTTGGTAAATCCTCTACACTTCCTCCTTTCCCCTGGAATGCAATCGTGAGTAACCTCTCCAACGACAGGATTTTGTATTTCCTATGCCATGGGAGATGGCGCGTTATTAGTGTTTTTGATTAATGTGTTACAGGATTTGGGTCATCCGGGGAGAGGAAGGAATGGTCTATCGAAGGCTTATCGAACCCACTTGGGTTTTGAGTGGTCCTTTTAGAGGGAGGGTTCCACGGGTGGTCATATATAAGAGTACCCAGGATTTCACCTCAATTAATTTCTTTGGGAGTTAGAGAGAAATTAAGAAGAGCAAACTTTAACTTATTTCTACCAAATAAAAGGGGAAACTTCTCCACACCCCTCTTCTTATAGGGTACCACGTATGTGGCTGAGGTAGTAGGACAACCAATTTGTAAGCCTAGAGAGAGCACAGGTTTATCTATCGCTGGTATCCAATAGTTGTGGGGACATCGTAGATTGTAACTATTTCCCTCTGCTGTTGTCCGCTCAGGGGAATTCACATGGGGCGTTAAAGGGAGAAAGGTCAGTCCCATTCTAAATGTGGAGTCCCTGTAAGGCTGATCACTTTCTTCCGAGTTGGTTTTCCTAGAACCTGGGTCTCCGTTGTGATAAGGTCCCCAATTTGTTTCAGTTGAGCCAGATCCCACGCATGACACCATATATAAGGAACTCATGTTGGCAACAGAAAAGACAGATACAAGAGATCACAGTTCAAGGGTGTTTATTGAATTATTAATGCAGGGTGGAAAAACATTTAACCCAAACCTATGTCTAAGATGGGAGCAAGCGTCGACCATCAAATGAAAAATAAGGCAGTTCTAGTGACATTGTGTCAAAATAAAAAGGCCTATACTAAGAGAAAACCTACTGCCAATTCTTTACAACTAATTACAGAAAGAGTGTGGGATAGGGTATCAAAATAAAGGAAACAGTGTTCAAATAATAAGTCAGGATGTGATTGCTTTGAGGTCTCCCTTCCCCATGTTTTTAGCAGGGGACAATGTGGGACTTTGTAGCACAGCATATGCTCGAACCTTCCCAGCACGAGCTGACAGTTCCTTTCCAGCTATCAGTTTCTTCGACGGTAAAGTCTCTTTTCAATAAAAGTCTCTTTCCTTCAAGGCCCGATGTATTAGACAAACAAACACAAAGTTCTGCTTCACGTAGACTTTGGGTGACTGCTTCACCTCCGAGTCCCCCTCTTCCGGGTGTTGACCCTTCACAATATCGTATTCAACAAATTCACAAGACAGTTCCCTTCTCAGGGAACTTTGGGTGATAGCGTTCCACCCCTGGATCTCCCTCGGCCGGGCTCAGATCCCAATTGACAAGGAGGACACTTTCCTTCCCTTTGTCATGCAATACCTCTTGCTTTTTGCACTTGAGGTGAGGATTCATCACCCCTTGGATCCCTCTTCTGGATGCAGACCCCTTTCAAATATTTGTCTTGGTTCTCAGCCTCCCTCTTCCGGTTTCACTATGGCTTTGCACAAAGACAGTTTCACCTTTTTGGTTGTCAGATTTCCTCTGCCGAGTTCACCCTCACCGAAGGTTATAGACAGTTCATCATGGGACTTTAGAGTTCGCCCCCTCTCATCAGCATCGCACTGAGTTCACCCTTGTTAATTTTTACACAACACTGTTCATGTATTAATGTTTACCATGCAGGATTCACTTCTCTTAGATTTCTCGATCATCTGCTGGTCAAAGACTTTTAATGGTACTGGGGATTTGACAAGACCCCTGTATGACCACTTTGATCTATATTCGTCTCTTCCTAGGGCCGTCTGGTTATTGTAGTTTTTTTTTACCATTGGGTAATCGCCAAGAGTTTCCCGCTTGAGCACCCACGTGGTGCTGGCCTCCTCTGTTGCTGGTTGTCCCACTTCCTTTCTCAATCGTATCTTTAAAAGTTCAAATGAGCCTTTGGCTACTTTTTGTTCAACACAGTTCGGTTTCTTATCAACACTCCCCTCGACTCACCGATTGTGATAAACCGCTTGGCTTCGGGGTCAAGGACGGTACCACTGAGACAAGCGTCTCTACCCAGCTTGGTTATCAGCAGAGGAGGGTCTCACGTACCGTAGACGTCTGCACACAAGCTGGACTTTGTTCGCAGGCTTGTTTCCATCTGCAGAGGTTTCATGGGCCTGGACTAGAAAGGGCAAGGTCACTTTTTTCCTTGTCACTTTTGCCTCCTCTTGAACTGCCTTGTTGAGTTATCCTTCACGTTGTGAGGTCTGCCTTGCTCGTCCTGTGCTCTTGTACTCCACCTTTTATCTCAATGAGGAAGGGAAAGGGCCATCAGGTGTGTGTGATTCAGATCAATTGCCTGACTTTGCCTGACCCTTTGATTGGGACATGTCAGGAAAACAGTTTTAGTAGTCAGTTGTTTGCTACGGTGTGAGAAAGTGTTTAGGTCAGAAGGGGGCAGTATTTCAGAGTATCCTACGTGATAAGAGGGAAGATGTGTTATAGGGAATTGTAACCCTCACACTGCGAGGGTTAGTAGTGATCTCAGAAGGGTAGGGTTTGTGGAGTGAACAGAAGGGATTGTGAGAATGGTAGTGTTTTGTCGGGGTATATTCGGTGTTCAGGCATGAATTATCAGAGGGACATGAAGGAGAATTATTGGGAGAACTCGGATAGGCAACAGAAAAACAGGGATTGTGGGAGATGTAGATTGCCACTGCAGCAGGGTTTGGATGTCTAATCGGTTTACCAGATGTTTAGTAGTTGTTGGATTTCGGTAAGAGAAATTCATTGGGTGGAAGGGAGTTTGATCTAGAACTCCCTATAAAAACCTCAGTGATTTGGTCCTCCACGTCTTCTTCCCCCATGTCATACCGCATCTCACCACCTGGGGTATTTCCCCGAGCACAACCCTGGGGTCCCCCACCCAGGTGAACCTCCCCCACTGGTCCACCCCGAGGAACTGGATTCAACAGCGATGGCCGTGTCCTGGCCACCAGAATAAGGGATTCCTGGGCCCTATACGGGAGAGCAGCCCTATGTTTCTCACAACATGTATTTTTAAGAATGCAAAGAAAACACTTCTCCTGATAGAAGAATGCATGTGTTGAATAATTTAAAATATTATCTTTTAGTGCCTAGAAGAGTCTGCTAGCAGAAGATACTCTAGCAATGATAATAGCAATGTTACTTACATTTTGTAGTCTTTATATAATTATTTTTATTGAAGCAAAAAAAATGATAATTTATAATATTGCTAGACCAGTAAACGTGAGTATAAGCACTGTAACAATGATAAACAAAATGACACCAGAACAATTCCCTGTAGTAAACACACAGATGAAAAGACGTGTGTTCGATGACTATAAGCACCTGAGCAAATATATTGCTGATTCTACTCATGTCACTAATTATTTGTGGTACCAGCACATGAGCAAAGTAGGCAGAGAGATATCTAATGAGGT
Source organism: Ambystoma mexicanum (assembly GCF_040938575.1). Taxonomy (NCBI): domain Eukaryota; kingdom Metazoa; phylum Chordata; class Amphibia; order Caudata; family Ambystomatidae; genus Ambystoma; species Ambystoma mexicanum. The sequence goes on along the minus strand of NC_090937.1, from coordinate 21,510,742 downwards.
CTTGTGTTCCTCATCCCCTGTGCCATGAGCGCTTCCATGACATGTTTGGCTATAGAAATACCTGCCATGGAGGACGCTGCCCAATGCACTTAGCATGACCAAGGGACTATTCCAAGGAAGATGGGCCACTTTGCGATAGATGGCAAAAAAGACATAGCTGCAAAAAATTGAAAGCTATGATGGAAGATCCTGGAAGAAAAAATAAAGTGATGCAATGCATTTTAGAAGGCCCAAATAGAGGAGAGGTTAGATTAACGGACCATACATTGTTACAGTGTATAAGTGCTGCAGGTAAAGATACCTGGGTGCTGGGTTAGACCCCAATTACTAATATAGGCTCAGGTATTTACCTCAGAAGGTTGGGTTGAAGGAATTATGGGGTGCACATCACAAGCACTCCTGACAGTACCAGTAGAGGTGGTGCAGAAAGCATCATAGGGGTAGAAGATGAAGCAGGTCCCCTACCCCTAACCTATTCCACATTATGTTTCAGGAATACTGGTCCAGTGAAAGTAGGGGAAAACAAATGGTGCAAACACATTTTCGATGCACCAGGCATGAAAATAGGCACCACCGTATTAATGGACCACTATTGGCACTGTGGTTCAAGGGCTTATATGCAGCTCCCTCCAAATTTGAAAGGCTTGTGCTCCCTGGTGGTAATAAGTACACCAGATTTAGTAGTACCCCCGAGTGAAGTACAGATTTGCAATTTCACTGAAATGAAAACACACAAAAAGAGGTTCCTCACACTTGCACACATAAAGAGGAGTAACTAGCCTGGCAGCATGCTTGAAACAGTCCCCCTCACCATGAGGTGAGGCTGTGCCAGTATGTATATGCTTACCTATTATGAATTACCTTTAACCTACCTACTTTGACTCGAGCAGCATTTTGCTGCAAACAAATTTTACCTGCAACCTCCCTGCTCTACCGATGTGGCCCCAGCACCCCTGGCATGGCCATACCAGTACTGGATAACCTGTCTGACTTATCACAACTCTTTCCCAGTCTGCATGCATGAAGCAGCCCCCCGCACCATGAGGTGAGGCTGCGCCAGAATGTACACATTGACCTATTGTGACATCTTTGCCTGTCTGCATGCATTAAGTAGCCCCCGTACCATGAGGTGAGGCTGCACCAGTATTTATACTTTTACCTATTCTGACATCTTTGCCTGTCACAGGCATGATGCAGCCCCCCGCACCATGAGGTGAGGCTGTGCCAGTTTTTATACATTAACCTATTGTGGCATCTTTGCCTGTCCAAATGCATGAAGCAGCCCCCGTACCATGAGGTGAGGCTGCACCAGTATTTATACTTTTACCTATTCTGACATCTTTGCCTGTCACAGGCATGATGCAGCCCCCCGCACCATGAGGTGAGGCTGTGCCAGTTTTTATACATTAACCTATTGTGGCATCTTTGCCTGTCCAAATGCATGAAGCAGCCCCCGTACCATGAGGTGAGGCTGCACCAGTATTTATGCATTTACCTATTGTGACATCTTTGCCTGTCTGCATGTATTAAGTAGCCCTGTACCATGAGGTGAGGCTGCACCAGTATTTACACTTTTACCTATTCCGACATCTTTGCCTGTCGCGTGCATGATGCAGCCCCCCGCACCATGAGGTGAGGCTGGGCCAGTTTTTATACATTTACCTATTGTGACATCCTTGCCTTTCCACATGCATGATGCAGCCCCCGCACCATGAGGTGAGGCTGGGCCAGTTTTTATACATTTACCTATTGTGACATCCTTGCCTTTCCACATGCATGAAGAAGCCCCGTACCATGAGGTGAGGCTGCACCAGTATTTATACATGTACCTATTCTGACATGTTTGCCTGTCGCATGCATGATGCAGCCCTCCGCACCATGAGGTGAGGCTGAGCCAATATGTATTATGACATATTGTAACCATGTGCTGTATTCTTGCACTTTTGAACTGTACCCTGTGCCATGCACTTTCTCTAAATAGCACCTAGATTCCTCTGGGCTGTGCGCACTGAAATAAATGCTAATACAACTAGACCTCAATGAAAATGGATGATGCATATGATGCCATACCAAATTAACAAATTGTTTGGTAGAACAGATGTTATTTGCAACTCTTTACTGCTGGGTTGCAGGCCAACATGAATGTAAAATGGCTGCAAATAACCCACTGGGAGCTGTTGCAGACAAACAACAGTAAAAGGAAATAATGCCATAAGAGAAGAGCTGAGTGTAATAGGACACATTACCGTCCAGAACAGGTATGTTCTCGATCTGATAACGGCTGTGGGCGGTGGGGGGGGGGGGGCCTTGGGGAGTGTGCGCAAATATTGGGCATTCTTGCTGCACATACCCAACTGCCCAGGATGAGGATAATGGAACCCTCACAGAGGCCATAGCCACTTTAACAGAAATACACACAGGAATGGTGGAGGAAGTAGACAATATTGGTGATGACTGGTTTAATTACCTGTTCTCATGGATCCCCTCTTGGTTGGCTAAGTACTGATGGCTGTTAGAATGGATATCTAAACTCTGCTCTGGTGAACAGATGTTTACGAGGCAACCCTTGTTAGTGAAACAGGGAACACTTCTGCAAAGTTAGCCAGGACAATTCAAGGTAGCTTGAAGAGCAGCCAAGGCTAAGTCTCAGGAGAAGTGGGGGTGATCTGAGGTCTTGGATGAGCACACACAGTAGGACAAAAAGAATTAGCCTTAGACAGTAGTATATCAAAAATATACACGTTATTAGGCCCAGAACAAACAAGTGAATAATGGAAAACACAGAAATATCACTACTTAAACACACACTATGTAAAATATATGTACAATCACTATTTGGTCAATGTGGCAAAGTGCTTGGAGATGGTCACCTGGAGTACGAAATCCCCTTCTTGGTTAAGGTTCAAAGTGCACAGGTGCTGCGGGTGCAGATGCGGGTCCCATTTAAAACTGCAGCTGGATTTGTCGTCCCAAATAAAGGACAAAAAAAACCAATGCAGCTGGTCTCAGTACCACTTGAAGAAAGGCAGGAAAGTCGCCAGCAGTGACCGCCACTGTCGCACAGTGACGGAGGGGCACCCAAGTCTCACAGTCTGATGCAAGCTCCTCTCTCGCGGCCCAAAGCAGTTGGGTCAACGAAATTTGACAAGGAGATACTTTGCCATGCGTACTAGGATTTCCCTGAAGCTCGAGGCAAAACTCGATGTAGCAACACTCCATCACAGGTGCCAAGGTACAAGCTGGTCAGGACACAGCTTGTTTGCAGGGCAAAAAGGAGGTGTTGAGAGGGATTGGTCCCACCACCCCAAAGCGGTTGAAGCACCTTTTCAGGTCTTCAGAGATCTAGCGCAAAGCAGGGCTCTACAGGGACAACAGTGGGCTCAGGGTGCCAAACCTTCTCTGAGTGGTTCCAGATAGTCCTTGGGTCTGATTCACTTCTCTGGATACGGCTCTGTGTATAGGTCACTTTGGGTGATCTGCTGGTCTACACTCAGGCCCCCTCCTCATATCCCAAAGTCCAGTGAGTGCTCGCACCAAGCTGGCCAATGAGGAGGTCTGCCCCACTCCATCATGCCAGCAGTGGTCCAATCAGGGACCACTGCAGCTCCCATGTTCTTGTGCACACCAGACATCCTGGCACCAGTAGAGTGGATTGGGATCAGACAGTCTCAGCCCACTTCCTGGGTACCTACATACGTGACATACATTAGCCTACAAAAAGCGCCGACTTTTGCGGGTGAATGCATGTCCAAATAAGGACTCTCTGGGTCACAAAGACCATGTGGAAGGCCAACAGACAAAATGGCCAAAGGAAACGACAACAGACATTGTAGCACGGCCATGATGGACACTGCCCACAGTCAGGAGCCAAACGCAGTAAGCACGGTATGGCTCGAAAATAAAAATGTAAAAATACATGAAAAATCTTCTGCGGCCACTAGTCTACTCCTAGGCACCTTGAACAGTTAACAAAAAATCCTTAAGGGATGTCTAGGGCCCAAAATACACAAGGACCCCAGTGCGTGGTACAATAATGTACTTTTTTACACAGTGAAATACAGTTGCCAAAAGTGGCAATAAAGTCATAAGACTAAGAAAAACAGTTTCTCAGTACTGACTGCCTAAAGGGCAAGTCAGATTCCCCATAACGATGTGTGAAAGCCCAGTGGAGTGCAGCTGAAGACTGTGCGCTTCACTGCCAGGAAGTCAAGACAGGATGCTTAAACAAAAGCAAGACGTTGGGGGGGGTCCACAAATATAGAGGTAAAATAGCAGTAAGTGAAATTTTACCCATCAATGGCCATTTTAGCACTACTACTATTTGGGTTCTGTGTTCTAAGAATTGCAATAAGCCAATACAAAAAGGCAGTAGGAAGGAAAACAGTAATAAACCTGGATACTCACATACACGAGTATGCCCAAACAGATGACCTCCCTGTGCCCAGGCCATGGAAAGCCCCATCACACCTCGAGAATCAGAATGTATTTGTCCTCATGACCCTCCCAATTACACCGAGCACTGGGCATATAGTGATTTCATTGGGGAATGCTACTTTATGACCTGGAGTGTGGACGAACATGTTAGACATACAGGCTGCTTGAGGGGGGTGACTAAGATATGGCTGCCCAAAGAGCCCTTGGTGGGGGCGAGCAGAAGGAAGAGTGTGTTCGAGGACTCTACCAGAGGGGGGGAAAGTTGAGAGACAGATAAATACGTTATCCATAGCGTCTGCCCCATCCCCATCTCAATGCTGCACAGGTGAGACAACCTTAACCCTTATCTGAGGCAGAAACAGGAGATGGACACAATCTAGGATGAAGATGGCACGAGTAACCAAACTAATGTAGTGACAATACATGTGCATGCATTAGACACAAAACAAATCTGTGCTCAACATGAAGAACACGAACACCAAGTAACACATGCATTATACAAGAAAAATATTAACGTAGCATCCATAAGACATGAAGAATACTAACATAAGCAATGTATAAACCGACTGCAACCTGAACGACACTAAACAGTAATGGCAGCCATCTTTTCCAAAACGGAAGCCACACCATGCTTCAGAGTAAACGAAAGGTCTCAAAGGTTCAAGAGAACTCAAAATGCTGAAATAACAAATATAGATCCATGCAGAGCTCAGACAGTAGCTAGCAGCCCAAGCCGCGGTTCCCATGAATAAGTGAGGATAGGAACGGCAGAGTGAAAGTACGGGCTAACGAAAGACAAGTCCTATACACTCAGATTAATTAAGAGTGCAACCAGCGTACACCAGTGGTGAAAGAAACCATAACACTTAAACTAATGTTAGCTAAACTCCTAATAAATGCAGGGTGAATGTGTCGAGAGGGGTGTTGGGTTGGGCAGAAGGCTTTTTTTTTTTTTTTTAGAGAAAATAGATCCATTGCAACATTGTTACATGCAGGCAATATCCTTGTTGCAAGAGTGATGTTTATTATTGGGGTGAGTTAAGCAGGTAATAGGTGAAATGTGTCCAATCTGGGCCCTGCTAACCAGCTGGCAGCTTTCGTACTTCAATTGACTGGTAACTTACACTGTTGGTTGACCTCATGGATAATATGAGAATAGTTTCTCCACTGGTTGCTTGTAGGTCCCTTCTTGACAAATGGACCACCATATCCCTCCCCTATAGTTAGCTCCCCACTCCCTTGTTTCCCTATTCCCCTCACCATGTTCTTCCCCCTATAATTGTAAAGCGCCAAGTCGCTTCTCGAAGGTAGGTCCGTGCTCCATAAACACCCCAATAATCATACCCTAGTCATAAAAGGTCTTTGATCCTCTATGGTACAAAGGGGTTCATAAGAACACCACATGGGTCGGTTGCCCTGAGAATGTGAGCCAACACAGTAGGGGAGGTCAGGAAGAAGGACCACAGCAGAAAGTTAGAAGGGGGTAGCGGAGGGTGTGGCGTGCATGGCATGAGAGATCTGTGTACCCGACAAAGATTTAAGACGTTTTATTTTAGCACGTTTTTGTTTCTCTCTTCCAGTGCTACTGTTATAAGTGTTTAACCACATTACTGGTGTCACTACATGTAATGTCCCATCCTGTGCTGGAGGCACACATGAGGGAGCAGTGAGAATTGAGCTAATGGCGGGAAGAGGGTTGGCAGTAAGCACCTTTGCCCATGGCACAAACTCTGTTCGAGTGCAAAATGGTAGATGGGATGGATATATTGCAGCCCCCATGGGCCTGAGGAGAGGAACTCTTCCATATTAGGACTCGTAACGCACCCCAGGTTAGTTTTCAATTAATTTTAGAAGTGTATGGGAGAATCAGCGAGTCTGGTTCACATGGGTTCGAGGGATAGGACTGTCCGCTTAACACTTTTTGAGGGAGGGGGACATTATTCTGTCTTACCCCACTGATGAGAATGGAGGAATGATTTCAGGGTCAGGTATAGTACATAGCTAAGATATCCTCCGCCCCCCACACACACACACTCCAATATGCATCAAAGATGCTGAGTACCCGTTTTGAATTGTGAAATGAAGTCTCATTTTTGTGTCCATGCTTTCGGGAGCAAATTACATTTGTTAGGGCCTTTGAGAGCTAGAAAGCAGAGGCCACATGGAGAACATGGCACTCTGCAATCAGAGCTTTAAACGCTGCATCCCAGTAGAATCGCTGTCATTTTGGATGAGGCTGCGGATACGTGGGATTCTCAGTAAAAAATGAATTTCCGCTTGCTTTATTATTTACTGAGTGTGCCTGTATTTCATTTGTATGGATTTTAGCCGGCAAACAGGGGGATAAAAAGGCAGAAAATCTAATCAAAAGATGGAGACAGTGAACAATCTTTTGGAGTCTGTATTCTGCCGTCTGAGGTCACATTCGGCCTTTTTATGATGTTCTTTTGGAGAACAAAAAAAAAAAAAATTCGCATGGCATGAAATCTAATCTAAGGACGTAGAGACACATTTATCAGAGAAGACAGCGCAAGGCGGCCGGCATACAGCAAAGAGGAATTCCAGTCCAACAATCGGGTTATCAAAATCAGTTTACCATGCGATTAATAATTTATAATCCCATTAGCCCGAGACAAACATTTATTCAAACAATTTAGGCTTCTGCGCGGACGTGTCATCGGGGCTCTGTGTGCGCTCCGGTAACTCGTTCCGAACCCTGAGCAAGAGGTTAACCCTTTCCCCCAAAGTAAATGTATTCCGAAGGCAGACCTACCAAACGCACGCTGCCACGAATACACGTCATATTACTGAGAGCGATTCCTTAGAAACCTTGTTATTTTAGTCCGTGGAAAGAGGAATCGGGACGGAAGCAAGCTTGGGATGCACATTACGGTATAGATGATACAAAACTGATAAATAAATAAATAAATAAATAAATAAATACATGGTCTGTAATATGGGCACCCACAAAATAGAACCGGATCCAACGTCAAAAGGACATACTTATCTAGTTGTCCTGAAGAACAGTAAAAAGCAGCCAAGGTTTTAGAAAGACCCGTGCTGGATCAGAGTGGTTTCTGTGGTACATGAAAGGCCTCATTGACAAAGCCAAAACGCCCAGACAGTGACTGACTGGCCTTCACACTGCCATGCAAAACTCGCCTGAATGTCTGTGTGCTGCAGGCCAATACGTTCTCCGACTTCCTGTGGAATTGCTTTATAAGATGGGAATGCCGACATTATCTTTTTAAAAACATTTTATTTTTGCAGTGTAGTTGTGACATCACTGATATCAAAAGGAGATAACTATCCATCTGTAATAATCTAATTATTACTGATTGTGATGTCACAATGGCTGGTGCCCGAGCCAGCGCACAGTGTGAAAGACAGGCCTTTCTAGGGGATTTCTCTCCGAAATGCAAGTTATTGTTCATAGCCAGGCACCTATGTCAATATGGTTTTAAGATTGTAGGAATTCAAGTCATAAGGGAAACCATGCTGCAGTCCTGGATGTTCATGTCTCCTGCAATTCCATTCTCGCATTTGTAGTTTTTGGTCAGTTCCAGTCACTAAAATGGACGGAAGTACAGCTAAAGTAAATGCAAAGCTCGGGACTGGAATAGGGTTTCATCTGGTAATCTTATTTATTTGGGGCGTTCTCTACAGAACAGGAGATATCTATCCGAATGTTACCATATACATTTTAAACAAGAATGCAGAGTTTTGAAGAGGCTCATCAAACTGCTCAAAATATGTGCTTGCCACATGTTACTTGCTGCTGATTGGTGCATTCCTTCCGACTGTACAGACTCTACATGTCTTCTACCCATCAATAACTGCTAGATCCCCAGCATCAGGGTGAACAGGAGACCACCCATTAAAGGGGTTGATGGTGAAAGCATTTAATAAAAGGAATAAAGCACCCCCACAGTACCCCCACCGTATGTAAGAAGAGTGGACTCCCATCAGCAAAGTTCTGATGAAATATGCCTTCTTCCTGCAATTGCCTCCCAAAAGTCCTAGCCATCTGCCACCCGGTCTCTGTTCTCCCTGGCATCTCTACAGTCCTAGCCAACTGCTGCCCGGTCTCTGTTATCCCTGGCATCTCTACAGTCCTAGCCAACTGCCGCCCAGTCTCTGTTCCCCCTGGCATCCCTACAGTCCTAGCCGGCCTCTGACCGGGCTCTGTACTCCCTGGCATCCATGTAGTCCTAGCCAACTGCCACCAAGTCTGTTCTCCCTGGCATCTCTACAGTCCTAGCCAACTGCCATCCAGTCTCTGTTCTCCCTGCCATCCCTACAGTCCGAGCCGGCCTCTGACCGGTCTCTGTACTCCCTGGCATCCATGTAGTCCTAGCCAACTGCCACCAAGTCTGTTCTCCCTGGCATCTCTACAGTCCTAGCAAACTGCTGCACGGTCTCTGTTCTCCCTGGCATCCATACAGTCCTAGCCAGCTGCCATCTGGTCCCCGTTCTACCTGGCATCCATACAGTCCTAGCCAGCTGCCATTCGGTCCCTGTTCTACATGGCATCCCTACAGTCCTAGCCAGCTGCCAACGGTCCCTGTTCTCCCTTGCATCCCTACAGTCCTAGCCAGCTGCCACCTGGTCTCTGTTCTCCCTGGCATCTCTACAGTCCTAGCCAACTGCCATCCAGACTCTGTTCTCCCTGGCATCCCTACAGTCCTTCCTGGCCTCTGACCGGTCTCTGTACTCCCTGGCATCCATGTAGTCCTAGCCAACTGCTACCAAGTCTGTTCTCCCTGGCATCTCTACAGTCCTAGCCAACTGCTGCACGGTCTCTGTTCTCCCTGGCATCCCTACAGTCCTTGCCAGCTGCCACCTGGTCTCTGTTCTCCCTGGCATCCATACAGTCCTAGCCAGCTGCCATCCGGTCCCCGTTCTACCTGGCATCCATACAGTCCTAGCCAGCTGCCATTCGGTCCCTGTTCTACATGGCATCCCTACAGTCCTAGCCAGCTGCCAACGGTCCCTGTTCTCCCTGGCATCCCTACAGTCCTAGCCAGCTGCCACCTGGTCTCTGTTCTCCCTGGCATCCCTACAGTCCTAGCCAGCTGCCATCCGGTCTCTGTTCTCCCTGGCATCCCCATTTTTATCCTGGATGCCAGTAGTAAGATTTTCTCCAAAATTCTTTTAAATAACTTAAAACAGTGGGCTTTCAAAGAAGGGGTCATGGGCACATTCCAATCAGGTTTAAAAAAATGAGTGGGAACACCTCAAAATTGTTTTATTTTGCAATTATTGATTTCCCAGGCTAGAGCACAGAATAAACTCCTCTTTCTCGCCATCTTAGATTTAGCCCAGGCATTTGATTGTGTGGATAGTAATAAGCCCTGGGTAAAGCTGAAATCGAAAAGCTGTCCTCATAACTTGATGAACATTTTTATCGCTCTTCATAATGGAACGTTCACTCGCATCAAACTTGACAAAGGTATATTCAGTCATTGGCTTGAGAGCAATCGTGGTCTTAGACAGGGATGTGTATTGGCCTCTTTTCTTTTTAACTGTTAGATTCATAATTTACAAGTGGCTTTTAAGAACCTTAAAACACACACACACACATGCACACGCACACACCCTCGACTTGGGGTTTTAATACTTAACCTTGCTTACCTTTTCAGACATTCATCTCGTGTTTTTAGATTAGAATGTTTAAGACCGATTTAATTTACAGTAGCAACACTGTCAAATTGATGGTGTAGCCCCGACTATAGATGCGCAATTGTCACTGTAAATTACTTTCGTGGGCCCACTATATAAGGCGGCATTCCACTATAAATGGCTTCCACGATGCTGCGCCCAAAACATAAAACCCACCTTGCCTCGCTCTCTCTATCACTTCCATGATGCTGGTGCACCAACTCCCACCTACAGCCTAAGACAATATGGTGGGCAAAACCTTATCAATGAGACTTAAGGTGGCAATGCCGAATACATTGAGCCCACAGCTTCATCAAAGTGATATGTGAGGTAATGCAGACAAATATTGTGGGTGCATCTTCGTGAAAACGAATAACAGCAGCAATACTAATATTCACCAGCTGCATCGGACAGTGACTCAATTAGAATGCTGTGCCTCTCCACTAACCCCAAACCAACCCCTCCAAGTGCCGCCCACCCTCCTCTGGCACCAAAAGCTGCCTTTGCCACTGATCAGCCCCTGGAAGCCCAGTGTATTCATTTTTCCTTACTGGCTTTAGTTGAATGTAACACTTTATTTTAAAAGGATTTACAACCAAATGACGCTTGTCATATTAATAGCATTATTTGTCATTGTTTTAATATCTGCTGATGAAAGGAGTGTAAAAAATACAGGCACCGAGTTAAATGGCAATGGCATGTGAAATGTGCCAGACAACCTCCTTTGTCCATATTTGGTTGGTAAACTAATGAAACAGGTTGGTAAAATAGTCACACGTTTGGTGTGGTCACTGTGGCCCATTGTAAGGTGTCTCAGTGATTTGATGTTAGGTCACTGTACATGTAAGCCTATTTATATAAGAGCAAGATATTATTTCAAACAGAAATGACTTGCAAAGTAGCCAAGACTAGAGACCGTCCAAAAGGGAAGGTGCCTTTACATAAGGCCATTGTTCCATTGACTGAGATGGCACAGGGGGGTAAGAATAGGAACATATACCAGGCACAGTGACTGGAGGACATTACAATATGTTTAACATTGAGAGTCTGAGACCAGTACGTGCAACTGTACAAATGACACAGTAGTCTGAGGGCAGCGGGCAGGAGAGGTGCATTGGAGGTCCGTTTGGACAGGAGGCTGAATGGTTTTAGTTGGCTCTTTCCAATATTAGCAGGTGAAGTTTGAGATGCCTTTTGAAGAGTTCCACTGAAGATATCCCTTTGATGGTTGGCGGGAGGTGCATTACCATGTGGTGCTGCAAGCAGGGAAAACGAGTGAAAGCATGAGGAGGCAAGGTTGGGCTAGCGGACTGATAGGATGTGCAGAGTTTAGGAGCCGAGAGTTCAAGGGGGAAAGAGTACAGTGAGGTGTAAGACTATGGATGGATTTTGAGACAAGCAGTAGGAACTTAAAGAGCAATTTTGCATGCAGAGCCATCCAGTGTGGCCGGTAGTTTGCAAAGGGATCTTGTCACTAAGTTGTGAACTTTGTTTAGGGTAGCAAAAGAGTAGAGTTGTAGACTAAGAAATAGGCTTGCACAGTAGTCCAGTTTGATAATCACAAGAGTAGAGATCAGGGTTTTACTCGAGTGATATCAGTGGATTTCCCCAATGTTTGGGGGTTCAGTCTGGCAGCAGTGGTCAGAATGAATTAGTAAAGTTTCAGGTCACTGTCAGAGAATGCCAAGGTTGCGAGCAGGTGAGGAGGTCAGAGGAGAAAGAGCAGGGAGTGGTGTTGGCATTGGAGGCAGGGAGAAAGAGGACTTTCATCGTTGAAGAGTTTAGCATGAAACAGTAGGGAGCCATCCACTGGCAGATGGTGGTTAGTCAGTTGGTTATGCATTTGGAGATTGCAGGGGTGAAGGAGGGGAAAGAGAACAATATCCGAGTATCAACAGCAAAGAGGTGGTCGCTAAAGCCAATGGGGGTGGGGGGGAATGAGTTTGCCAAGGGATGAGGCATAAAGGGGTAAGGGAAGCTGGACCAGGACTGATCCTAGAGGAACTCCAATGAGAACGGGTGTGTTGGGGAGGTGGTGCTGGAGTCCCATGAGATGGGGAAAGATCAGTCAGAGAAATCATAAGACACCCAGTCACTGTGTCCTTGAAGCCAAGGAGGGAAAGAGTTGTAAGGAGGGAGGGATGATCCACAGGGTCAGGGGAAAAGACCTAGAAAGATTATTATTCGGCAATGGTAAAATATTGAACATTTGGATGAATGCAGTGTTGGCAGATCGTTTGGACTAGAATCCATACTAGTTGGGATTAGGAAGAGTTCATCTCAAAATAGTTACTTTGCAGTCGAGGACAAGCCCGAGAATTTTAGAGTGGTGTGTAAGGAGCTAGACAGGTCTGTAGAATTAGGGGTGTTTGGTGTCAGTAATTGCGTTCCTTAGGAGAGGTATGAATGTGCATGTTTTGTAATGGTCTGGGAAGATGCCAGTTGAGAGAGATGCCAGTTGAGTAAGGGAGGGGAGTGAACAGAGGTGACAGGTGTAAGTTCCTTAACAATTTGTGATGCACAGGGTTCAGATGGAACACATGAGGGGTTAGCAGAGTTAAGGATGGGTGAGGGAGAAGTGCGGCAGAGAGGACCTTGTAGCAATGGTGTAAGTAGTGACCCATTGATGTCTTACGCAACAGGATTGAAGAGAGACAAATGGCTGAGTGCACGGTAGGGAAGGGTAAATGAGCGGGTAGCTTAGTGATCATTAAAAGGCAGAGACATTGCAGATCTGAATTAGGTAAAGCCAAGTTCAATGCAGTGAGAAGGTGGAGGAGAGAGCTTAGAGGGAGATGTTGACTTAGTTGAGATAAGGTCGATAGAGTTGAGCTTGAATGTATTTAATATTTGGTGATGAAGGGGGCATAGGAGAGTGGGAAGATCTAGAAAGTGAATTGAATAAGAGAGATGAGTGGGGCAGGTGTAAATTGTGGGAGCAGAAGAGACTACGATGGAACATAAGAGGATTAAAGTCCTATAATTCCCTAATACCTAATGGTATGCTGGCATTACACAAGTCCTAACCCCAATATTAAATCACAAACCGTTTACATAACATCCCCTAACTCTAACTCAGCTCGCAAAGCAATCGTAATCAAAACTAACTAAATATCAAAGGACCAAAACCACTATGGACTTCAGGATGCATAATTCCTGTGGTACTGTGACAAGGAATAGGGACTCAGCGATAGTAAAGATTAAAGGCGCATTTGAACTTGGTCTGTCTAGTTATTGTAAAGTGAGGCACCTGAGCGGGCAGCTCAGAGGAGACACTGAAGGAGTAGTAGAGGCAGAAACAGTCCGGTATTCGGGGTCTACTGCAGAAGCAACAGGAAGTGTGCCAGCTGTAGCTGACGCAGGAAGAAAGGGCGTGCAGCATTGCAGAGAGTGTGCAGCAGGAAGCGGAGTTGTGGACGGCTACAGGAAGAGAAGCCCAGCCATATGGGAGACTTGCTCACAGCCCGACAGCCCATTGGATGTTCACTTCCAAGAACTGTTGCACTGATATTGGAATACTATATAAATGGAAGTGAACTAGCCTCCAGCTGTCTAAGAAATGTATTATTCTCCAGCTTTTTCTGAATGATGAGATAGACAGCTGGACGAAGGATTTGAATTTTGAATGCATGAAGCCCAATTTAGCCCCATGACTGCTGAATTAGTTGCCATTATTTGTTAAATGGATGCTATATTCTCTATGGTTCTGCTGTACTATGTTTTCCTTTTTGTAGTCCTACATGACCAACTTTTAGGTCATTCACTTTTCCTTTAACACTGGGTCTTGTCTATTCACTCACATACACTGTTTATTTCTCTTTTCTTTCATGATTCAAGGGTGTTCTTTCCACACTTAGGCTACATTACAGTTTCAGAGCATGTCAAATGTATTCAGAGCTGTTTCTACTTTGTACTGATCACATTTTTAATATGTAGTGATGTATTTTCCATGAAGTACTCCATCCTCTGAAACAATAATAATAATTCCACGTTTGGTAGACTCACGGCCATCTCTCTGTTTGGCACATAATATACCGTCCTATTGGGATTGGTTTATTATTCAAAACCCAAGGTTTGGTACTAATATAATTTTGCATAAACTAGTTGCATTGGGATCAGCACAAAGCAGCAGTTCCCTCGCCCTTTATATATGTATTACTAGTGCCCACACTGCTGCTTGTCCAATTAGGGCAGCCCAATCTCCGTTTTGTTTGGCACAGCCCAACGTGAGCTGCTTTGGCAGAAGTCCAACAGAGCCATCAGAGCTCCGGAGAAGAGCTGTGCAGACCGCTCCAGTTACACAGGAGCTGGCAGTAGAGAGAGCGGAATACAGAAAGTCTGCCGCAGAAGCAGAAAGTAAAGCAGAGATGCCAAAGAAGGCCAGTGAGTTGGCCTGAGGTTAGGTAACCCCGAGGCACACCGAGCAGGACGTTGGGCAGTAACCAATAATTGTGAATATCGAGCAGAAAGTAAAGAGGCAGCAAGGGCAACAATCTCCCTTTTTTGGGAAAACCAAATTGGGGAAACCTGTAACTTGCATTGCCAAAAGCCAAGTCGCTGTAGAGAAGCAGTACAAAGGTGACAAGGGCACCATTCCCCTTTTTTGGGGCACCTACTTGGGGAAACTTGTAACCCGCACTGCCAACAGCCAAAGGGTTATCAAGAAGCAGTAAAGAAGCAATTTGGGTGCAATCCTCCTTTTTCGGGGTACCAGTTTGGGGGACCCTGTAACCCATATTGTTAAGAGACTATATAAAGATGCAGCCATTGTTCAGCCATCCTCACAAGGGATACTGGTGTGGAGAGTCTTGAAACAAATATTGCCACTGAGACTAATTGTAGTTGTAGGAGTTTATCTTCCTGGCAGGAGAGAAAACCAGGAAAGGGATCAGTAGTAGTTAGTCCTGGCAGCCAATTATACCAGGAAAGAAGATGATGTTTTCAAATAGTGGGTTGGTGGCAAAAAGGTCTAGTGGAAAGAACATATTAACTCTATTATCCCCTTGAATAGATCGAATGTCTTGGCACTATTCTCTATAATACCTAACCATCGCTCTAGCACTACTCAAGACATTGACTTCATTGAATGTATAGATCCTCGTAGGACGGATAGAGTTACCCTGGACATTCCATCTAAAATTGTATATGAAGTCATCATTAATCCTCCCCCTTAAAACAATTGGACTACAACATTACACCCTATGGGGATCTCCATGTGAAAAACTGGTGCAATAATAACTAGAGATCATGTTTGATATAGTAATATCTATTGGGAAGGAAGGTGAAAAATAAAGCGGTGTGCCTTGCGAATCATTGGACAATATTTACATTGAGAAGGTTCCACCACATTAAGACCTCATAAGCATCTTTATTATGTTGGATTTGTTAAAAATTCTTTCATGGAACACCTGTGGCCATGAGCATCTTTTTATGAATCCGCATTTGAGGAGTACCATAACGGCTCATACCATCATCTTAATTCAAGAAACGTGGCTTACTAAGTGCCCTCTTTTAGACGGCTACGTCACTTGCTTCCAGCCTGCATGTCAGGGCAAGTTGGGGCGCCCATCAGGGGGTTTAATCATGGCTGTTCAATCCAATGTAGGCTTAACAATTTAAAAAAGGAGTGCTGTATCGTCAGGTGTGCCTTAGCCACTATTTAAAAAAAATAATTCTATTGGCACAGAGGTATAAGTGAATTGTGCACATTTCTTGATAATCTCACAGCATATATTATATTTTGGAATGGCTGGGTTTAATAACTAATGGTAACATAATTATCACAAGTGATTTCAACTTGACTTGACATAACGTGGAAAACCCTCAGGAGGAATTGAAATACATTTGTGATTCAACAGATTGACCTCTTAAAACACGCCCTGGACAAATGTGGGTGTATTGCATGACTTTATTGGGGCCGTGTATGCTCAAGAAAATATTCTTCAATGTATTCCCAGAAATTCAGCCTGGCACAGAGGTGCCAAAGAACCAACAATAGATTACATCTCCGTTTTTAAGCGTCTCTATTTGTCCAACAATTGACTAAAAGTAATCGAAACTAAAGTTAGTGACCATAATTTGTAATGTCATTTTTGCAATGCACATTAATACGAGTTTAGGTGGTGGCCCCAAAAAATGCAACAGTTAATTCTGGTAATAAAACAATTAAGTGGGGCTATAATCAACTCAAAAAATGCATCGGGAAAATAACTGAAGTATTTAAACCTTCAACACTTGAATTGAAATTTAACCCGTTCCATTCAGATTGTCTGTACTCTTGACAACGAGATTAAGGAAAACTTTTTTAAGTATAGGGATAAAAATCATAATTTCAAACCGAATAAAGCACACCCTCTTTCATTTGATATGCAAGTCTTCAAGTGGAAAGAAAAAATGCAGCAAATCAAGAGGATTAAGAATGATGGCTTTGATCCAACAAAGCAGAACGTTGAAATCAAATACGTGAGACAAACCTATAAGAATTGGGTACGACAACATTGCTGCGTGATACAAAAGGATCTATGAATATGTAAAAGATGGGAGTTATTTGTATTTCTTTTGGTACTATGTACATACTCAGCAGACTTACATTTTCTTTTGAATTTGTAAATGTGGTCTTTTGACACGATTCATCAGTCTATTCTAATGCATTTTTACTTTGGAATTCCGTCAGTATGTTTTCTTATGCACTGTTCATTATTGTCTATTCCATGAATACATTAATTGATTTTGGGGTTTAGATTTCTACCCGATTTTGACTGGTAAACCTTATGTGGTCTGACTGGGAGTAGGAGAACAGGCTTTTTAGCTGTTAACCATCCTTTTATCTATACAGTTTATTTTTTTACTTCTACCTGGTGACATACTTCGGACATCCCTAGTTTTGCGTTTTACCTAATTCTTGTATTTATTCAGTGCTGGTCATTGGGCCGGCTCTCGGCGGATCCGGGATCTGGCCAGAGTCAGCCGCCCAAGCCCATGAACCGCGCTGGAATACTTAAATTTAAAAAAAGTGCTTGCGACGGCAGCATTGCCTTTTACCACCGGTTTTGGCACTGGTGTGTAATGCACAATGCTCGCTACATGCACAACCGATTCCTTTCACGCTAATGCTAAGCATTGAGCATTACACACCAGTGCCAAAGCAGCGGTAAAATGCAATGCTGCAGCGCTTATTTTTTTTTTTGTAAGTATTCCAGCATTGCTTGATGGCCACTACGAACCCGCCACTCTAGGCCACGCCCCCAGGGCACCGCCCCTCCCTCCCCACCCTTGTGTTGTGGGATCCCCCACCACATTTTTTCCATTTCCACCACTGGATTTATTTACTATGACTAACCCTTCTCCCTTCTTAACCTCCCCGTCTCTACAAATTAATTATTTTTGCCTTGACAGGTATTGACGGTCTTACCGTCACAATGACTTCATCACGTTATGTTAACGCCCACGCGCCTACTTTACTATTCATGATGTATAGTCTTGTTGCTTTTTACTCTGTACGACACGACTTAATTTTTCTTGCTCTGTTTTTGATTTATTATTTCAGATCTAAGAATGTTTTTGTTTCATTGCTAGTTTCTTTTTACCCATGAATACAAGTCAGGTACAGTTTTGCATTTGCTGGTTTTGCTGGTCTCTGAACCTTGGCTTTTCTGTGACTTCTGTCATTCTTGTATTCCTTTGGCGTTGTACCATGCAGATTTTGCCCTACAGAAGTTCCCTTGCAGGTCCGAAATGCACGGGCCATTGTGGTCTGCCTGTACATGTCAATACATTCTTACCTTTTCCACCACTTGGTTCTCTAAAGCTTTTGGAAACACAATCAAACAGGTTTACTTTAGTAGAAAAGCAAAGCATTACTGCTGATCACAAGTGAGCCACCTTCCCCGCAGGTGGACAGCCCCTTCCTGTCCCATGATATTCAGATCACCTCGCGCAGAGGCGGGATTGTTGACATGCACCTATCAGGGATACACAATCTCCACAGTGACTCTAAGTAAAATGAGATGTACTTCAGAGTGGTGCCCAATCCCAAAACTCTAGTTGCCACTAATTCAACCTGGGGCATACTGTGCCACAGGAGCGCTAATCCTTCTAAGGCTCTGGCAATTCAAGGAGATTCCCTTAAAGGGGCAGGGACATGTTTCCGCTTATTGTGATGTGCCATTGCCAAATAACGAACAGGGTGTGCGTGAGCCCAGAGGTTCCGCCTTACTGCTCCCCCGGGCCCATAATCGCTTAGCGGGCGGTGGCCCCAACGTGCCATGACTACCCACCCTTTACGCCAAAGTTCAGGGGGGGGGGGGGGAGACTTGCTCAACACCAAACATGCCCACAGATGGGACATTCCAGGTGGTGTGAATAATCTTGGCACAATCTATGCACATCTCGTGTGGCCTGCGTAGTAATAAAATGCAATGCTCGAAAAATTCAAACAAATTAAAAAAAAAACAACACAAGTTGCTTTAAAGTGCATTTTATTATTGTTTTTCTTTCCGTACATTCACCCTTAGGCACAGCACATACAACATAAAACGACTTGTGCGCAGTGCAGCGCAGCATGGCGTGGAAACCCTGCTTGTGTGACAGGACAGCACGGGCAAGGCGCAATAGCAACCCGTGTTCACAGCGGACTAGATGGAAAGGGTTGAAACAGTTTGGTATTCCAGCACAGCGAAGCAAACAGCAAGCTTACAAGAGAAGCAAGGGCAGTACCAAGTGCATCCAATCCACCTTGATTGGCACACAGCTGCAATTAAAGTGCGGTTTGCAAGGAGTGCTGTACACTGCTTCTGAGAGTTAGGAACAGAGCGTCAAATCAAGTTTGCGGAGGTAAAAAGATAAGTGCTCCTCTGCAGGACACCCCAATATCTGCCGCTAGTAACAAACATGTTTAAATAATACTGGGTAAAGAGTGAAGCAGTGGCCCCTGCACCCATGTTTACATGCACAAAATCACTTTGTTGCAATGCACTGGTGGCAAACTCTAAAAAGTGCGAAATGGGCATACCCACCCTAGAGAAAAGGATACTTCCTGCCACCAGTAGTCGAGTTTGGTACTAGAAGCCACGCAGTTGCAATGAGAATCGGAGGCCGTCTTATAACAGAGACCTTAAAGGCAGGTGCATGGAGTGTGCCGCTAATGAGGAGGACCGTTTGGTTGAATAATTCTAACCGACTCGCTTCCAGTTCTGTCACATGATTCCCGGGACATATGGGACCGGATCACAGAGTGCGTCTTTGAGCTGAAAACACCAGAGATGCTGATCACAACTGCAAAAGCCATGACTAAGCATGCTTACATTCGTTGATCTGCTATTAAAAGGAACAATGCACAGGGAGGGGCACTCCCCTGCAGGTACGTCCTCCACAGAAGTCTGTTTGCTGCCCCTAAACAAGTCTTACAAGTGGTACACAAAATAGAACAGTGGTTTCACAAAAGAGTGCAGTTAAAGCTTAAAAATAAGTGACTTCTCCAGATAAGCGTCAACATTTCTGAAAGGGCGGGTTTATAACGGGTGACGCATCACTCTGCAGCAATATCGTCCATTTGGCAAGGCTGCTTCCTAATGCATCCATCTCCTTGTTGTGCACCCAATGCTCAATCTGTATTAGAGACCTCCACTAACGTCTGCTTTTTCTCAAGTCCGCATCTATATATACGTCACCTTGAGGGCAGCGATTCTGAAACGCAGGTTTTGTTGCTCAGTTATTCTATGTACTCATACCACTCAATTAACAAACATGTGTCCAAAACAGTGTCCTGGACGTGGAGCCTTGAATCAGAAGCTTTTTTTTGGAATACATGGGGTGGGGGAACCAACAGGAGTGTGAGTAAAAAGCAAGCCTTCGTAAATCCAGCTCCGGAATTTCCCCTTGTGTTCTGAAGCACTGACTTCTGCTGCGTCTGGCAAGTCTGCATGGACACAGGTGGAGGATTTGGTCTGATGAGGTAAACCGAATTTGTCCAAATGGAGATCCTATAGCCCAGAGTAAACGGTAAGAGCAGATGTATACACCGGGTGCTGAAAATGCATAGCAGAAGACAACACTGTCAGAGGAAAGGAGGGGATTGGTTCAGGAAGCAGGGAAAGTCGGATCATAATGCACAGCACCGACTGAAAACATGTAGCACTGACGGCAAAACCAAATCAATAGTGAAACTGTATTGATGGACGTGCTTTGGGGAAATGACTTAGGAATCATTTACGACAGCGATTCTAATGAATCGGTTCATTCATGCCCTCCAATCATCTTGCTGTAGTTCTTTTGTTGCTCCTCGCGGAAATAATCTTTCACTTTGTCTCTTTTCAGGCCGCCGTCCCTATGACGCAAAGAAAGAGGGAGCCAAAGTTAGTTTCAGAAATCTTCAGGATCTTCAGTCAATTTATGAGCACATGCTAATAGGCAATCCTCATATGCTGACGTTTTTTGTGGTCAAATTAAATACGTTTTCTTTAAAGGAGACTTGACATGGTTAAGGCAAATTGTGAAAGCAGATTCTATCATTGCACCTTAAGGCACATCACACCTGGAAAGTTTTCCCTGCATCATAACATCTACATCAGGCAAAGGGGCATGATGAAGACGATGCCCTACAACCCTTCCCAACAATCAGCCAGCAACCATTCCTTCCACAAGGGCCATGAATATTATTTAATCTCAAATTGCGTGCCTGTTATGGGAGAGAAATGGGTGACAACCCAGTACATGGGCCTATCTATGTGGCACCAAATCCTCGCATATAGACTATTAATTGGTGGTGGCATGTAACTGGAGTTCCGTGAATAACCTTGTCATCTGTGATATGACCAAGAGTGATCATAGAGTGCTAACTCTCGAATACCTACTCCCTAGGACGGTGGGTAAGAATAGTAACTCTGAACAGAGACGTATGGCAGTCGAAGTTGGAAGAATCAGAAGAACAGCTCTGAGAGGACAGCTCCTTAACCTAGCTATAATTCGGGCGCTAATTTATCTCAATAGCTTGCAACACATGAAAGTGTTTTCATCGATTGTCACTACTCGAGCACGGAGATGTTAACCAACTTTGGGAATATTGTGCGCTAATTTATCCATTAATTGTTCATTAATGTATCCATTGGTAAACAAGCCTTGCTCTAATGTTGAAAAGGCCACCCTCAAATACTCTCGCTGGCGTGATAAAAACTGTTGCAAAGCAGAAAAAGATGTAGTTATGGCCACTAAGAACTTAGGTAATTACGATAGTGGCAACATTAGTGTGCTCAGATCCAAGTACAAAAATGTAATTGTACACAAAAAGAGGACTTATGATGAGGGCAGATGCAGCCTTTTGTTGGATGCTATTAGTGAACACACTGTAGCTTTGTAGAAGGTGCTATCGGAGGGGTATTTTGATGCTACTATCCCCCAAACAGGTAGCATTACTGAGGATACGTGGTTCTCCCATTTCCCTTTTTTTTAAACGTTTCTTTTTGCATTTATAATCTTAAACATTCACAAAATGTACAATACCGATCTCCAGAAAAGTGCGTCCCTCCCACCTCCCCCAATAACAATCCTAATGTTTCTGGGCAAAACTATGTCACTATCAGCACTTTATAGAGGTCCAGGGATGTCAGACGAAGATCATAACAAGCAACATTGGTTGATTCCCCACCACGACAGGCACCATCCACCACCCCCTATCCCGCAAACCCAAGGGCACGATCTTGACAGTCTTCCCCCCCCCCAATTACTTTGCAACAGACCCCTTTTCTCTTGGAAGGAACCCAAATGATCATCAACCACTGCCGTCAACTTTCCTTTAATCATAATGTCCTGCAACTTCTTCAACTCATGTTTCGCAGGTACCCTTCCAATTCTGTGCTATAGCCAGTCTCCCCACACTCGGCATCGCCTCCCGCATTCTGGGGAACCTATATTCCTCCCTTTCCCTTGCAAGGATACCCAGGAGCATCTGAAGAGGATCCAAATTAAGCTGAACCCCTGTGATTACTTTAATCCAATTTAAAAGTTCCTCCCAAAATATTCTTATATTGGGCCAATGCCACCACATGTGAGAAAGCCCACTTGTCCACATCCCCTCGGGCACTGCAGGGAGGCCGCCTGGTAAATGTTCAAAATTTTCAGAGGTTCCCAGATACAACCGTGTAGCATTTTGAAGTTATGTTCACTTGTGGAAGTAAACAGATTACCATGAAGTCACCCGGAAAATATTTGCCCACTCTTTGTCCGATAAATCTCTGCCGGTTAGGCCAACCCAGAATCTCTTAAACATCTGCCTTCCAGTCATGCCCGCTGTCACGAGAACTTTATTTAGTCTGGACAGTAGTCTCTTCTGGGAAACCGATGAATCCAGTACCTTCTCAAACGGGGTCCGCTCTCTAGATAAGGACAGGGTCCATCTCTGATCTGTTAATATCCTCTTGATCCAGAGATAATCAAAGATCGAGACCATATCTCTGCCCAGGGTTTCCCTGAACTCCTCAAAGTACAGAAACAACCCCTCCCTAAACAGTTGACCGACCCTTTCAAACCCCCTATCGACCACTGTGAGGAGCACCTTAATCCGTGGTGTGACAGATCCAACAGGGGTCCCCAACACAGAAGACATCGGGGAAGGCCACGAAGATAACCTATTCTTGTTATGATTCTTCCATGTAGCACACACAACACCCAGTGTGGGAGGTCCCCTCGGTCTCTCTGGGATTGTCCCCTGCAGGGCTCACAGGTGATCTCTTACGTTCCATGGGGGAATCCTAAAGATATACCAAATAGGTCTGCATATCCTCCCTCATATGCTCCAGCATAACCTGCAGCTGGGAGGCTTTATAATACAAATAGAAATCGGGCAGAACAAATACCCCCTCATCTCTTGGAAGCATAAGAGGGCTTTTTAACCCTCAGTTTTATTCTGCCAGATGAATCTGCTCAGTACACCGTTCAAGTCCCTAAAATAACTGTCCGGAATTAGTACTGTGAGAGCAGTGAACAAATACATAAAATCGGGGGAGAACGTTGATCTTGATTGATATTATGCGACCAAACCACAATTATGTCAACAGTTCCCAGCATTTAATATCCACCTTTATTCTGACCATCAGTGGATCGAAATTCATTGTAGCCAGTGCCTAAAGATCCCTAGTTAACTGAACCCCCAGATATCATAAGCAGTGCTTTTCTACCCTCATTTCCATGAAACCTCTTCTGGAATCTAGGCTGGATGACCCACCCTTGTTGGCATTGTACAGGACTTATCTACATTTATGTTTAGTCCAGAGTAGCAGGCAAAAGTGGAGATCTGAGACAACAATTCCGGGGAAGCAGACGTCGGTAGCATACCCCAAGATGTCATCGGCAAAGAGACAACAAACTCCACCTCTCCACAGAGGAATCCCATGATTAACCGATTGGACCGAATAGATTTGGCTAAGGGTTCCATAGTGCGCACAAACAGAAGCAGCAACAGAGAACATCCCTGCCTCGTCCCCCTAATGGAATTGGAAAGGCACCATTAACTTGATCTCTTGCTGTTGGAGCTCTATACAATGCTGCCACACATCTCAGGAAGCTGCCCCTAACCCCATCTTTGCCAGGATTTGCATCATGTAAGGCAATTCCAAACTATCAAAGTCTTTCTCTGAGTCAATAGCAATCAAACATGCATTAAAATCTACAGCATGAGCATAGTACATCAAGTCAATCATCTTTCTAATGTTGTCAGGGCTTTGCCACCCCCAAATGGAGCCCACCTGGCGCCCCGGACCAAGGAGGGAAGAAGGCTCTCCAACCTACTGGCCAAGATTTTTGGCAAGATCTTTACATCACTGTTCAGGAGAGAGATAGGCGGTAAGAAAAACATTGTGCCGGATCCTTACCCTGTTTGTGGATGGTCACAATATTTGCCTCCATCATTTTATCTAGCAGGGTCCAAACCTGCAATACATCATTAGATACTCTGACCAAGTAGGGAGCTAAGGTGGACCTATAGAGTTTATAAAACTTGAAAGATAAGCCATTGCTAACCGGAGCTATACCATCCTTCATAATTTAATATCGGTATAACATCTTCCTGGGTTATCGGTTGATCTAAATCCTCCACCACATCCCGTGCCATCCCAGGAGACACAACTGGACAAGGTATGCATCTATTTCCGAAGTGTTCCCTGAATATTCCGAGGTATACAATTTCTCATAGTACGTGGCAAATTCCCTCCTGATGCTCTCCGAGTCATTTACCGTTAGATTCCCCTCAAAGGTAATGGAGGTCACCATTCTTCTTTTCTGTTCCTCCCTCAATCACAACACTAGAATCTTATCTGCCTGGTCCCCTTTTTCATGATATTTCTGTTTAAAAAGTAATCATTTTTTTCTGTATCCTGGATGAGAATAGAATTAAGCTTTGCCTTATTATGTCACAGTTTACTGGCTTGTGCTGGGGAAAGATAATTGTCTGAGGCCCCACCCGGTTTAACTCCCCCAACCTCTTCCTGAGCTGCTCCTCCTGTTTCAATCTCTCTTTCCTTTTCTGTGAGCGCATCCCCCTTGTATAATCACCTTGAAACCTTCCCCAAAGGTGTTGCACCGTAACCTTGCCATTATCATTTTCTTCAAAATGCTCTGCAATCTCTGAAAGGAGTGACTGGGCTAGTTCCCTATCCTTCAGCAGGAAATCGTTACACCTCCATCGCCCCCAAACCCTCTGTTTCAGCCAACCTGCTCCATGTCGTGGTCAAACCACGGGTATGGGAGCACCTAAGATTCTCCGACCTGCGCTTTCAACTCAATAACCACCAAGATTAGATCTATTTGCGAGTATGAGTTGTGTACTTGCGAGTGATACGTGGACAGCCTGTCCCCTTCAGTGGAAGGGTGTAATGAATCCATCAGACCCAATTAATGGTTCACCCTCCCAAAGTGCTTAGATTCACCACCACTGAACGGCCCTCCTGCCCTCCACGCCTACCATCCCCCAACCACTTTCGGTCTCTAAATGGGTCCACCATGATAGTAAATCCCCCTCAGCCCCCAATAAGGTTAACTTCCATGAAAGAACTAACTTTTCCTTCACCCCATCCCAGAACTGGATTGGTCCCGCGTTTGGGCAATATACTGAATCAATAGTGATCTTATGCCATTGAGAGTCCCCTTAACAAACACGTACAAGCCCTCTGAATCCCTCAACACTTCATCAGCTACAAATCCCAGCCGGGCAGAAATGACTACAGCAACACCTCTATACCCTCCCCGCCCCCCCACCGTGACACGAGGCCACATCTACTTCAAAAATACATTCTGCTCTCAAATCTGATTCCATCCCCTTTGCCAATGGGTCTCCTGCAAAAAGAAAAAAAGAACGTGCAGCTTTGCTCTCTGAAATTCCAACTGTACCAATGTCCTTTTAGTTGGTGAATTAACCCCCTCGAGCATTGAGGGAGCCAACCCCCAGATCACAGCCTGTACCTATGTCTCTTTCTCCTGAGCTTCCCTGAGTGAATGACCTCCCCTAGACCCCTCTGCTGTGAAAACCTTACATCAAACAACTTTGGTCTCAAAAAGAGTGACCCTAGTGTACCCAAGTGGCAGCTAAAATCTACCCACAGAAACTGCAAAAAGAAGTTCTAGCTTTCCAAGGCCAACATGCCCCCCCCCCACCCCTGCAGGACTAATTCTGCTCATCAACCGATAAAATTCCCTTTCAATGAAGAACCCTCCAAACCCCTACATCCCGCCTTTACAGGCATCCAGACCTGAGCAGCAGACTCCTACCGCACCAACCCGGACCACCAGTGGTTCCAAACCCCCAGACCCTGAGTTAAAACACACCACCTCTTCTGAGCCACACCTCCATCTCACCTTCCTGTTCTCCCCCACACGAAAATCCCAAAATGTCAACAGTACACTCAGCCCTCCTCATGCGCCACTCCCTAGTCCTCTATGGTAATTTGTGCATGAGCCACTCATGCCTCATCCCCTTGCCACTCAGTATGGGAGATCTACCGTCCCACCTCCCCCCTTCGCCACCCCATAATGACACAAAGCCCAGGCCGCACAGGAAAATGTGGGCACGACCAGCGGTTAGGATGGACAAGAGTAGAAAAAATGCCAACATAAACCGCGTCAGGGATCACCCCTTGGGTGGGTGCTCAGTTTTTTTAAAGCTTCCTTGATCCCGGTACTCCGCGCCATCTGCTTCCCCCGACTCTGAAAGATATCACTGTGGGACCCCTCACACTCCTGGGCTCGCTCTTCTGGAAGACCCATAAGTTCACTCCTAAATATCATCCTCTGTGATCAATTTGTATTTATGTCCCTCATGTTCAAATGAGAGAAAGGGAATCCCCACCGATAGCGTATCCCCTTCTCTGCAAGCCATTGTGTGAGGAGGGCACACAGTCACATTCTTGCCAATGTAATAGTGGAGATATCTTTGAAATGGTTATCTTGTCAGGGTCCAGAGAGAACAGGCCTTCCATTCTCGTCTTGTCCAGGATCTTGGGCCTCTGCGCCCCTCCTTCCTCACGGTGGGCCCTGTCTATTGTGGGTTTGGCAATTTTACAGAAGCTTGTTTCCCCTTCTTTCTCCTGGAATCCAAAGAAACAAAGATTATAACACCTCTCGCGATTCTCAAAAGTCATCCATTGAGGGTCATTTTTGGATTCCCTTTTCAAGTTGTAAGGGTTTGTGGGCTGTGGGGGCACTGGAGGCCTGGAAACTACACTGCCCATAATCCCTGGCAGCAACGTGCAGGCAGTACGTGCCGCTGGGGCTTGAAAAGCTTTGCACCTGCCAGTGCTCAGTGCCGATTGTTGTGACCATTGGGGAGCTCGTGCAGGGTGCAGTAGGCATTTTTTCAACCTACCTATAAAGTTTAATAAACACACTTTAACTGTGATCACTTGTGTCCCTCTTTACTGTTGCCACCAGGTGTTCCTTAAGTCACTTCCTTGGACTTTGCCCCCAGTAGTATGTGTACCCCTACTGATACGCTCTTGATGAGTTTGCTCTAGCTATTCAGTAGCAGAAAGTGGGGAAGACTCTAGGCTTTGATAAAATAACTATCGATAACTTCAAGGAAGATATTGAGGTATGCACACCTTCTTTCCATCTCTTGTTTAATGCACTTACCAGTGATTGTACTGTCCTGGATTCATGGACTCAAGCTCGGATAATCCCAATACACAAAAAGAAGGGCTGTAGAGACTTGCCTAGAAATTACAGACCCATATCCTTGTTAGATGCTGTGGACAAAATATACTTTTTTAACAGCTGGACTGCAGACAATTCGGGAATCTGTCATTTGCATGCAGGTTTCTAAAATGGGTTGAGGACAGTGGAACAGTGCTGCAGGTTGTATTTGATTATAATTAAATATGCAACAATCAGGATGATGATCTATGTGATTTGAAGACAGCTTTTGACTGTGTCCCGCGATCTCTGCTCTGGAACAGATCAAGAAATATGGGGGTTCCAACACAATTGCTTGAGAGGATTTTATTGGTTAAGACCACTAGGGCATTGTAGGGGCAGAGGGGATTGAGACCACGTTGTGTTCTCCCACCCACTCTCTTCTGCTTCTTTATTAATGTTGCCACAGATTTAGTGTCACAGCTGCAGGTACGGATGCCCCAACTCTGGGTCATGAATCTATCCAGATGCACCTGAAATATTTGAGGACTGTAAATGAGGCATGGCATCACAAGTATGACACAGACACAAAAGGTACAATTTGTAAAACCTTTATTCAATTCTCAGGGTTTGGAAAATAAATTCTTGCTTTGCCCTATAGCTTGTAGGGGAGTAGTTTCTACCATCAAATAATAAAGAAAACACAGTCCTAGTCAGTCTCTGTCAAATCAAATTGGCCTATACTAACAAAAACAAAACGTAATGCCTCCCCCATCTCTTATACAAAAAGTGTAAAGGGGAACATGTATGCGAAGGAAAATCAGTGTTAGAATATAAAGAATCAAAGTGGCTGAGTCTGCTCTCTTCCCCACGTTGGACAGCACGGAGTAAGACGTTCCCCGTAGGCAGGATGACACACTCTGGCTCAGGTTCCCAAAACAAAGCAGTTGACAACGTGGATCGAGGCCTGCCTGGTCTTCCAAGTTAAAGTCACTTTTCCAGCGTTCCCAGCGTACTTCAGGTTTGCACACTAACAGGAATTCTCACTGTCGTGTTATTGCACTGGATAAGGGCTGGCCAGATGGGAACCATTTGGATAGGGCCTCCAGCAAGTCGAGTAGGACCTTTGGGTGCCTTCGTTACATTGTCAGGTTTGAAGAAACTAATGCTGGCCCCAGTGTCCATCTACAAGTACACTGTCCTTGTAATATTCCTTTGTGTTGTCAGGTATGGTATTATACACATCTATATTTGGTTGTTCCCACAGACCCAAGGACACTAAAGAAACACTAGTTTGAACTCCAATGGCTTCTTCAGCTAGTAGGTGAAAGTGAGCATGTATCATTGGAGCTTCATCCTCAGGAATGAAGGCGAAAGAAAGGAAACAGTGTGGACCCCAGAAGGATTACCCTTGCATCTGGGATCCACTTTCATATGGTCACCAGACCCACAACCACACATTTATCAAAGTTTTTCTGGAATGGGGCCGATTTGGCCCCAGAGGTGTCACCCGATCTGTATGGCTTCCCTTGGTATTTACCCTTATGGTTTTTGTGGCCCTCTTTAGGTGGTGGATTACAATTTTCTTTACTATTTTTCTTGTGCTTTTTCCACTCATCCTTTTTCTGAGTTGCCCAAAAATCCTTATGAGTGGCCCTGTTGGCTAGCCATAAATCAGCAGCTTGGGCTAGTTCCTTCGAATCAAGTTCCTTGGAGTCAGCCAGGTGCCGTCTCCGTTCAGGAGAGCAGGCATCAAAGATTTTCTGTAGTAAAAATAAATCTCTCTTTCTTTCAAAGGAGTTTGCTATGTAACCCTTAACCCAGTCATCTAAGTTTCCAGGCATTCACAAACCCAGGTAGCCCAAGGTGTCCTATTCTTCTTTTTATGGTCTCAGAATCTTTTAAAGGTATTGAGTAAGAGTCTTCCCAAACCTGGCTGTAAGAGCCCGTTTGACTAGTTCATAATATTTCCTGTCATTAGGATTCAACTCCATAATGGCATCACAACCATGCAACTAAATCATTCACACAAATATTCTGCAAACCATAGGTGAATTCAAAAGTACTCAACCAATCGAACATATCCAGTTTAGGATCATACATGCTTACAGCTTCTTTTGGTAGGCGAGGTCTCTTGGGACTAATAGACCATGAAGACCCTGTAAATGAAACAGACTCAAGGGACATCTTTTTCATATCATAATCATGCTGCATTCCCCTTCCTCTGAGCCTCCTCTCCTTTTTCTTTGTCCTCAAACTGTATGGCAGGTTTCTTCAATTCTAGTTCCAGTCTCATTATTCTTTCAAGTAAGAGATATCCTGGGCTTACATTGTGACCCACAGGGGTTGTGATAGGAGGTTAAAGAACAGGAGAAGGCTGTGGAGGGGAGTTGTTCACCCCTTGAGGATCCTCCTCACCTTGACCCATTTGGCAGATTGGGGCTAAGCTCTGAACTATCATTCTTTTCAATGTCCTCCATATCAATGTTGGAGGTAGGGGTTATGGACCTACTTCCAGGATTTTGGTGATTTAATAACTTTGTAATCAACTCATTAGCTTTTCCTTTCAAACTCAGTCCCCTTGTTCTACATACATCTTCCAAGTGTTCGATTGTAAGTGTAGTAAGGGACTGTTCATTTATCAGTTTCTGGCATTTTTCTGTTACAAGTTTACTTTTGGTGGAGTTAGCCTTGTGGATGGTTTATTTGGGGACAAGTATAACCAATAGTCACTGTAATCCACTCTACACCAATCCCACCACAGCAACCAGTGTTGGGTAAGAATTTGTAAACGTCCAACTGGTGTGGGACCTTAAAAGACATCTCTTGGTATTAGGTAACCCACCTTTTAATATAGACCTGTACTAAACAAGTTGGTAGAGTGACTGAGCAGCCAGGCTTATCTTAAGAGGGGTAATGTGAGCTGTAGAGCTGTAAAATGTAATCAGTAAATACAGGTATCCAAGTAAACACTTACACACTTAGAGTTATAGTATAAATATTTATTTATATATACACAAGGATGATTAGACAATCTTTAAACTAATAGTAACTTTAATCCCAAAGTTAGGATTCAATTCAACAAGAGCAATAAAGTAGGTGAGTACACTTTTCTTATGCTAAACATATCCCAGCACACCGAGTGACATCATTTGTGGTCATTATTGGCACCGACTTCTGATCACCATTACAATATTGAGTTTTAAGGAGGGAAACGTTAAGGTTAGATCAGAACATACTTTGTAAGTAGTAAAACACATTCTCCCAGAGGGATACAGGTAGTCTTTTATCCCAGCAATAATAGTGTTCAACAATTAAAACATGTAAGGGAACAAGCACTGCCAAAGCCAATATGTCCATAAGGGGGCCTTTAGGGAGCCAGAACAGCCAACGTCAATGGTCCTGTTCAAGAGTTCTGATGCTCTCTTCCTAGAAAAGGGTTTTAAAATAGTCAGTAGTTCAGTAGAAAATCACAGAAGCTAGAGATGAGCCACCTTGAAGAAGCAGAAGCTGGGATGCCAGTGCAGGTGAGATGAGGTCAACTCAAAAGGGTTTAAAACATGACGCCCCAAGTTAGAAAGCACCACAAAAGGCAAAAGGTAGATGTACCCCAAACCCCACAGTACCTGACAATTGAAGAATTGGTTCCAGCTGGATGCCTTCCTGTTGCAATATAGCAGACACTTGTTGTTGGTGACAAAATGGAGAACGTGTGGTGGGCTTCTGCAGCAGAACTCAAGAGGGACTCTGCAGCAATGGATTCTCCATGATTCAGCAGCTTTGTGTGGTTTTGGTTCCTTTTTCTCAGCGACAAAGAAGAACAACCAGCTCAGACTGGAAGTTACTTGATCCCTCGGTCCTGGACTCTGGTGAGGGGCCTCTGGATGAAGATCTCCTGATTCTGTAGGGTCCTCTGGATGCCTACAATGTTTTGGCTGGATTCATACTTCCAAAGACAATGCAATCAATGATAGTCAGGGGTCCCCGGGCATTGGGATTCTGCAGCCTTGCAAAGTCACAGAAAGTTGGGGGTTGTGCCAAAATGAATCTCATCTCAAGGCTAGTTGGTCCCACCATCCCAAGGGAGGAAGTCACCCCTTGCGGGTCTTCCCAGTCAGAACAAAACGGGGTCAGCACACCTGCAGGGCTTCACTGGGCACTTTGAGGTTCAGGAGGGTACTGCTGGCGTCTCTTTACATCTTTGTCAGATGTTGTCCTCCAGTGGTCAACTCTGCCCTAGTCCCAAAAAACCTTGCCTTTTAAGCAGTTTAAGCAAGTTCCCATTCATTCACAGCCCTAGGTTGTCAATCTCCCAGCAGGGTGGACAGCCAGCCAGCAAATCAGAACTGGTTTCAGTCAGGCACACCTAGAGACAAAGGACAGGGAAGTTTCAGGACCCTCCCTCACTTCCTGCTTTTCCAGACACACTGGAGCCTGGGCAGGCTTCAGGGCTGAAGCCCGCCAAAGGCAAAATGTACGAAAGACTAAAACCCAAATTAAACAGAGTAAAAGCCCAGAAGGAACTAACTGAAAGGAAATGGTGAATAAAGAAGACAGGCGCCATTTTGGGAAAATGTAGTAAAAGGTAGTAAAAAAGAAACCACTACCAGCAGCCATTCAAGTTAGTTAGCCTAACAGAATGTTACATGAGAAGTGGGATAAAGGAGTGACTATGTAACCCCCTCCACCCCCCACCCATCACTCCAAATAGGGTGGAGTGTGCTAGACCCACAAAAGAAAAGGTAAGTAAGACAAAGTCATCTTACTATTTTTGGGAACAGTTGTCCACCCAAGAGAATGTATTTAAACATTAAGGGACTTCTCAGTCACACTGCACAAACGGTGCTGTGTTACAATGCAAAAAGCAGATGCCAGTGGAGTTTACCAGACTCCATTAAACACTAAGAAACAAAAAATCCTAGTCAGAAAAAAAACACATGAGAGTGAGGAAAATGTCCCACTCACTCAGGAGTAAAAATTCAAAAGCTTTCAGTCCAGCAAAAGAGCTGGGAGTGTCTAAGGTTTAAGGGAATTGGCACAGAAATGAAAATTCACCCCAACAGTGAAAACCCTTGGTGCCGATTTCCGGACATAGGGCAGAGCCTTGAAGTGATCATGACATCCTAGAACTATGAAGCTCAGCATCTTTCGATGCTTTGGGTGTATGGGAATGTGAAAGTAGGCATCCTCCACATCCAGTGTTGTCATGTAATCCCCCTTCCTCCAGTTGTCCGAGTATTTTAGGTATTTGTTGCAGCGTTGCAAATCCAGGATCGGGCGCCACCCTCCTGATTTCTTTCGGACCAGAAAGTATCTGGAGTATACTCCGAAGCCCCAGAGGCACAGGGGAAGGGGTTCTATTTCCCCTTTTGCCGGCGTGGCTTGCACTTCTTGGAGCAGCTGGATCATGCGTAGCTCCTTCCTGCCTACATGTGGGATACAAGGGCTCCTGCATTCAAACTAAAGAGTAATTGTTTATTTGTAAAGCGCTTATACACAAGTGAAGTGCTTCAAAGCACTTCAGAGTGTGTCACTGATGAAGTATTTACAGCACCCATTCATCGGTGGTGAAGTTATTCATAGCGTTGATGAAATTTGATAGCCGACCCTGACCCCCCACCGGGGTACGACAGCCCGGCCCTCGGCAGAGTGAGGCTTGCTTGGGTGTTTGCGTATTGCCTAGTCGGCATCAGCGACTCTGCAACCCTCCTCCGAAGGCCTGCGACCGGCCCCTGTATGTTTCCTGCACTGTGGAGCATGAGGGCCAATGGCAAAAGGTGGAGGCATATCCTCTGGAAGATCTGCTGGACATTCCACTTGAAGATCGAAAGGAAGAGGACCGGCGCTGTTACTGGGTCCTTAGGGATCGTGCTGTCTCTGTGTGCAGCGTCTCATCCACTACCTTTCCAAAGAGGTTATTCCCATCAAAGGGCATATCGACCACCTTGGCCTGGACGTCTGGACTAAAGTTAGTGGCTTTCAGCCAGCCTTGGAGCTTAAGCCCCACATCATTACCCATCTGACGAAAACCTGAATCTGCGTGCGACATCTACGGCTACTGTGATGGCGTGGTCAGACGCCACCTCTCCTTCCTGAAAAAGAGAGCGAGAGCCTCAGTCTTTTTGTCCTCCAGAAGGAAATCTAGGAGTAGACCCAGCTGAAACCATAACTCCCTATCATGCTGGGCTAGAATGGCTTGAGCGTTGGCACCCTTGATGGTTGATGCTGCCGTTTATATGACATGCTTCCCCATTGCATGCAGCTTTTTTCCTTCTTGGTCTGGTGGAACCCTATACTTGTAGGACTGGTTAGCAGACAACTTGCTTGCTGTGGCGGACACCACGGAATCCGGTGATGGCTGTGATCTGAGACACGTAGGGGCTGTGTCTGGCACCCTGTATTTTTTCTCTAGCTTGTCCCATTGTGCTGGTGCAGCGCTTCATCATTGCGAGGCCTTCCTCCACACCTCATCAAGCAAAGGGACAGATAATATCTTCCTGGCCGACGTGCGCCTCTGGTAAAGAAAACCTTCCTTTCTCTTCTTCGGGTGTTAAGTTGAAGAGGGTAGATGCCCTTGCCATCATGGAATGGAACGGCTCCACCTCATCTCGGGTAGAAGCCCTGGGGGTACCGTCGACACCTATTGGGACCCCATCCACGGGAATAAAGTCATCAAACTCATCCGTGTCTGTGGTGCCAGTATCAGTGCCCATTGCGCTATCCATCTGTGGTGCGTCCCCTACTCTCCCTGGCACAGGAGGTGGTGTTGGTGGTCGCCTCGGGGTAGCTGAGCAATGCCGGTGCGGAGGTCTTGGAGGGCTGTACCCAGGGCTGCATCACAACAGGGCTGCTATTGGCGGCAGCCACTGTTGTATTTCTGAGACCAGACAGAGAACTCAGCACAGTGAACATATCCCGAGACATGTCTCTAGAGGCTTGTCGGGTGGGGGGGGGGCACAGGCAGGAGCACTGGCATAGGGCTAAAACATCTCACTGGGCTAGTATGCCTTGGTGACTGCATGTTTATCAGGCTGTTTCCACCCATGTCCAGGCCTTCCTGCAACATCTCCTCCTCCAAACTCAGGTAGATCAACATGATTGAGCTGCTTGTGACCTACTTCAGACACCAAGCTCCCCCCCCCCCAAACGCCCTGTCTGTGAAGAAAATGAATTTAAGGCAACAGATCCTTTGGTCTTGCCACCTCCTTCAAAGCAGCTGACGCTATCAGAGTCTTTATCGACTCGGTAGTGGTAGTTGACTAGGCAGTAGTCGTGGTCATGGGCCTTGGGGGCAGAGACACCCTGGATGTTTCCCTCGTCATTGACAGGGTAACTGTTGACAGGGTCGTCGACGGGGTGTGCCGGTCCCAGTCATAGATGGGGCCTGTGGTCGAAGGCATCGTCGATGGGGGGCCTCTATTGTGCCATCGGCACTGATGAAATCGTAGATGTCGACGAGGACTTTGACGTGGCCTCCTTGCTTTTCCGGTTTATCCTTCGTCAAAAAGCCATGCTTCGAAGGTCTCACAGACAATACACCACCCACCGGCAAGCTTACCATGGATGGACATGGTGACGGAGAGCGTATCTGCCCCGAACTAGGACCCACAGCGTCCATATTGAAGGCTCCTCAGCATGACGCTTGGCCTAAAGGACACCCTGCAGGGATGCATCCTTCGGCCGATCTCAACGTCTTACCTGAGGGCGATTGCTCCAGAGACTATCTGCATCTGGGGCTCACCTGAGCATGCACAGAGGCCACATCAGGGGACCAGTCTTCTTTCAGCCACGCCACCATCCGTCAATAACGGTCCCTCTTAGTCTTGGCTGGGAAACTTTGGTAGATGTCGCATAGGTCTTCCTCATGGTCAGGATATAGACAATAGAGGCACCTTGTGTGCCTGTCCAGTAAATGTTCCTCAAGCCACACCGGGAGCAGAGCCTGAACAGACTCATCTTGCCTTCCTCCCACATGGCGAGGCGTGATGTAGGCCTCACTAGGCCTTCACATGAAAATCAGATGGTGTAGATGTCGATCTTCACTGGCAACGGCTCGCTGCTACTGGCACTAACTACGAGTCATCAGACGTAAGATTTAGGACACATTGTTTTTTTTTTGTGGCGTTGAAAAACAACAATTACGAAAAATAGCTCAAATAGCAACTCACAAGGACTACCTGCACCAAAACGTGCAGCAAAAATCTGAAGATAGCCACCAGGAGCGGGACTCAGGGAGACGATCGTCATTGAATGGGTGCACTATGACTCATTCTCCAGTGATTGCATAATGAGAGAAAAGCAGTGTTCAAGCTTTTAAAAGCAAGACTGCTTTCTTTTTCTTACCGAGGATTCCCAGCTTCATGGCGGGGAACATTCATTAGCATGTGAATCCATGCCAGGCCCCATGCTGGAGAAGATCAAGTTAAAACTTTTGTTACATTAGGTCAGCATTTGCAGTTCTGCATGGATGCCTGTATCTACAGCAGAAGGGCGACGAAAGACATACTTAAGATTCCAAGAACAAAGTTTACCCTGGATAAAGTTTGTGAGTAAATGCTCATAGATCTAGATGAGTGACTAATGGGTTAGCCCAGATGTTCGCAACAAGCACAACAAGGGTGAGTACAAATGAACCTTGAAATATTGGTATCTGAGGGAGAAGATAATGTAGAGGAGCAGCCAAATGCCTGTGCAGGAAGGCCCGTCCGCCTCCCACTGGTATGCTGGAAGCCTGAGATTATGCCATGCTCGACACCAGCAGTTGTGACCATTCTGTGGAGAATATTCAAAGACGGTATTCACTAAGAAAACCCTATCAGATGTACTCCCGAAGAGATAACAGTCTCATGGATGAAATCCCTGAATGAATATGAAAAAGAGCAAGAAAAGGAGCTGGTGACGTCACACGAAGCAAGCGTGATGCACAGAGAAGACTAGCTGAAGAAGATGTAGGACCCTTATAGAAACTGAGGACAAAATAAAGTATCAAGTAAACGTTCATATGCAAAAAGACTGCATGTGTGAAGAGCACTGCCAAAAATGCAAGTCGTTCAATAACTGTACAGATGCTGTAATGCAAGTAGATTAAGTAATCTTAGAAGCTAGCTATGAGTAGTGAATAGACTGCAGGTGAAGCCGCCATTGTATAGAAACTGGACATCAGTGTCATAACTTTAGTAATCTTAAACCCATGAAGAGAAGAGTCGAGTGCTGTGTCGCAGCAAAGAATTAGCCGAGATCATGGAGGAGTCTGGAAGGGCTGTCTGGCCTGGTGTCAAGGCTGAAGCAGCCATGACTGGATATCTATTCTTGAAGGCAGTGAACATGAGATGCTGCATCAGCGCTTGTTAAGAACACCACGGGTGCCAAGTATTAATCTTTTAAGACAATTAAATGCTGAAAAATAGACCAGATCGGGTCTCCTGTCACGTGAGCCAAGGATGGAAATAGAAGCGGGTGTGAAGTCACAGAATAACGATAGTGCATGCTCGCACTCCCTTATATTCCCAGTGGCAAGGATACTTTGCAAGGCCAAGTTCAAAGACAATTTTCAATGCAGAAGGCATGGGTGATTGGGTGGGGAGGTACAGTGAAGTCCACCTTCTGGCACCTGGGGCATGAGCTTACGTGCTGCTAGTGAGCCGAATGTTCGACTGGCACAAGAATGCCAACCAATTGTAGAGGGACATATAACTAAGGGCCTTCTAGTTTGAGAGCCAATGATATACTGTGCACCGAGTAGTATTGAAGATGACTTGCACTAAGGATGGGCATGAGTTGTCCACCTGACAGAGACCCAATCACAACCCAACCCCTTATAGAAAGTATACTTAGATGGTCCTCATGAGCGTTTCACAACCCCCGTAGGTTTCTCTTATTTGCCACGTAGTACGACGTCACGTATGACAAATTTTTACTATACAACTGATTTATTTGTATGATGCGCCGAGAGCTTGTGCAATGTCTCTTGTAACTTCCTTGTTTTAGACAATTGATATTAAAACAGAAACCTTTGCCATTTTCCTGAGTTGGTTCCCTTATTTGGTGCAAGAGTTACTCTGCTTCCCATCCACTGCATGACACGCTACCCAAAGGGCCTTATATTCAGTAACTAGTTGTAAACCTGATTACGTATTCTTCTGGTATTTGGAGGTAAAAAAGCCCAACAAATATGAAGATTACCTGGATAGCATAGAACCTGCCTCGATGGGGACACTGTAGCATGCTTTGGTTAGCAACTTCACCTCATGTTGGAATAGGGCTGTAGGCAACATGTGCCCTCACGGTCAGAATAAATAAACTTCCTCTTCATGTCTCCCTCTATAGAAGGGCAATAAATCCAGGTTGTGACTTTTACTGAGAAGACTAAACATACGCCGACTTACAAGTGTGCCACTTGTGTGTAAATCACCATTACATTTTTTGACATTTGAACTGGCAAAATATTTGAGCTGGTCCTGGAAGAGGTGGATCAGGAAATTGAGGCTTTATAATATATTAAAATGTTGTATGCGATCAGACATTCGCTAGCGAGCTGCAGAAAGAAGCAACTTAGTTAAATTATGTTAATTACAGTTGATGGTAAACGGAGCGGATTTCAGTTATACAGGACAGGGAAATCAGTCCATGATTCAATATATGGAATTAGTGGAGTCATGATTTGAATGCGATGTTTGAAACTGTATGGCATCTGACCAGCTTCAGCAATGTTTTAGATTTTAACTTATTTTTAAATTAAATCATGAGTTTATATTGGCCACTGGTTTTTTGGTTGTATATTGGTATGATGGATTCTTATAGCCGAATAAACCGCGATGGTGGTGATAAATACAAATCAAGATGTGAGAAAAAAAAAGCTATAATGGCTCTTCTGAAGTTTCTTGTTGTTCCCAGGATAAGAAAACAGATCACAGCAAAAACACTTCCCCACCACCCCGCTTTGTGTTCCTATGCAGCCGGCCACGCATGCTCCGGTTTAGTGCCCTGTATGCATTAGATCCTACGTAATGTGCTCTTACGCCTTTTCATCGTCAATCCACAAGAAATGGACCTCATCTGAAGATAGTGTTGAAATAATCATGGTCTGCTCTTACCAAGAAAGCTCAACCAGTCCTCCTCGTTTAGCAATAGCAGATTTCACTCGGTTGGCAAAGTGAACAGCATCTTCGTCGTCCTGTGTAAACAAAGCACATCAATTCACATGGGACTTAAAATGTATTACATTTTGCACTGGGAATTTGCAAATACACATTTGGGTTAGGCACTGGACAAACAGTGCAACACATTTCAGTGCGAAAAGAGGAACATCCTTTGCCTGGAACAAAGCTGGGCTTAAGGCTGTGCCCCTCAAGCCTGCGGCAGCTGCTCTCACTTGTTGTGAATCAATGTATAATAATAACAATACAGCACAGGAAAATCACTGAAAGCAATATGCGCATTTGAACTGTTTTTTACATCACAAAAACAAAAAAGAATACTAGGGTTTCGCAGCATGGACCGGCATTAAATAGCAAACTGTTTTAGTTCATTTACTGCGGTACAGTTATGCAGGCAACATGTTGACGACATTACGTACAAGTCGAGGATACCTATTTGATTTGGGCCTTCACTGCCAAAACACTTTGCAGGGCTGAGTTTGCATGAATGAAATGGAT
Source organism: Ambystoma mexicanum (assembly GCF_040938575.1). Classification (NCBI taxonomy): domain Eukaryota; kingdom Metazoa; phylum Chordata; class Amphibia; order Caudata; family Ambystomatidae; genus Ambystoma; species Ambystoma mexicanum. The sequence continues at coordinate 21,471,881 of NC_090937.1, read as the reverse complement.
TATAAAATCATATTACAGAGATTTCTGCTGTACTTGATGTTTTATTGTTGACCGTTTACCATCATTGAAATGACGTTGCATGAATAACACGCACATACAGAAGCACTGAATAGTAATGCATTTGGATTAGTTATATGTAAAGGGTGATATTTTCATGTAGAAAAGGTTTTTATAAACTAAACCATACTTAAAATAACGGTATACCTTGAAGAGGAACTCATTCAGGAACCTCTTGCGATTATTGACATGAGACAAGCAGAGGAGGTGGCGGTGGTGGGAGAGACAACTGCAACATGGGGAAAACCTATAAAGACGATGTTTGGACCCCATTGGCTGCCCAAGGCATCATTGATGGTTCAACGTTACAAACCTTTTAATGTTAGGGCGAAGATTGTGAAAAGGGAAAAGAGTGTCAAGGCCTGTGAGCATGAAGTATTTTGAGATTTAAACATACAGCCATTTTAAGGCAGATATTTCAAGCAAATAGAAACTGTTGCTCTTGGTCTTCTTATACTGTCTCATAAGGGTATTTTGAAAGAGTAGATATGGAATGTACCAGACTGCCGTTCTTAGGATGATCGCGCGTCAAAAAAAATGATTTGGTTATTGTAGATAATGATAATGGGTTTTGCTGAGTAACACCAGCATAAAATTCATATTATAACTAAAAAATATACTTGAAGGTAACACTAGAAATGGGCATTACACATTTTAAAGACACTCATTTCATAATGTCAGTACAATCAAATCATTTCCTTTTTTGTAAATAACCGCTTTGGCAAAAAAACACTGTCCCCCGCCCCAAACCCCCCCACTCCTCCCCGCAACCCCACTCCCACCTCCAGATCTGTTTTACCCCCCCTGGCCACGCAGATGTCAGCAACAGCAGGGGGCACTGACCATATGACTATCACCCACATAGTTAAAAAAAAAAAAGCGACAGAGTGAGAGAAAGGGACGAGTGTTAGCGCGTGAGAAAACTAGAAAACAAGAGGGCAGGAGAGCGCTAGCTCAGCATTTAATACCCTCGGTGCAGCTCGCATGAAAAAAGATGGTGGGAAACGCATGAAGTCTCTCAGAAGTGGTAAAGGTACATAGAAAATAACAATGCATCAAGCATTCAATCATGGGAATCGGGCTGGCTTTGGTTATACATGAAACCATGTAGAGGTCAGAGGGTCTGCGGTTGTGTGGAAGGGTTAGTGGGTTGTTGAGTGGGTGGCTGGCTGGTTGGTTAGCTAGCTGAGTGAGTGCGCCTGCGGTTGGGTTGGGAGGTGGGCGAGTGCATCGATGGCTGATTAGTGCATGTGTGCATCTTGCGTATGGATCTGAGAAGTGTATGAACAGGCCTTCGTCCGGGAGTGAAGTAGATTACATTCAATATGGCACACAGGCAATTGTTCCAGGGAGTGTGATAGGGTGTTACACTTCCATTTCATAGTCCCGAAACAAGCATGATCCTGAATTAGACCACACTCTTAATGACAGCTCCGGCCGTAGGGTGACGTTACGTCTGTTCTTCCAACATATGTGTTCTATATTAATTATAACAAACCTCATGAAAAGGTGAGAGTTTATGACCTCTAGGCGGCTAGCGTGGGAGCCGAAGCTGCATTGGACATGCGTGTTTCGGAGTGCAAGCGGATGGAGTTCTAGTTGCATTAAATGCCACTGCCCACACCAGAACCCATATTCCACTTAACCTGCTTCACGTCCTGATAAATACGCATGCGCACAAACGTGCCTCTTTGGATTAAACCTGTGTGATAGCATCAACATGACGTAGCACTGTGTCCCTAACCCTCTACATTGATTCGCTGCACTTAGGAATTGTGTGTTTAGGCACTTTTCACTGTGGCACATGCACATCCCTTCATTTTCCACACTCGATACAAAGGTCACCGGAGACTAAGTGCGCTATAAGGGGTTACTTATAACATTACTATACATAGGTTCCCAGGTGCTATGGGAACATGCGTTACATTTTCAAATGAGCACATGTGATTTAAGAAAGGTGACTTGTTGCACGAGCACTTCTCGCAGGGCTCGTGGCAGAGGAAAGTTATGTGGACACCGGCATGCTTAGCTTTTGCAGAAACTTGCATGAGGCAGGACGATACAAGCTTATGAGAAATGTAAGTCAGTCAAGGTGAAACGAGCAAGGGGATGGGGGGGGGGATGGTCGCTGTAAACACACAAGCGCTGACCTCAAGGGCATGACGGAAGCAGCGCTTTACGACACATTGTGGGAATTGGGTCGCAAGATCAAGGGCCAGGGGTGAACCTATACTTCTATTTGGCACGCAACAGTACATTAAAACTAAATGAAATCATACTTCCACATATTTGAGGCATTTTTGCAACATCTATTTGCATTGGAGGAAGGGTTGGATTCCATGGAATGAAGTTCATGTGAGGGTCATCTCAAGATTGAACAAACTAGTTGCAGTGTCTATATGGCATCCATTGACATGTCCAGCGCCTTCGATACGGTCAGGAGAGAAATGCTTTGGAGGAAGCTCTTCGAGTGGAGGGTCCCCCTGAGAATTGTGCAGGTCTTGGCGCCGCTACACGGAATTATCACAGAGTCAGGTTGACGAGGGATGGGACAACTTCTGCCCCTGTACTCACATTTGTTGGGTTTAGGCAGGGCTGTGTGGTTGCACTGACCCTCTTCAATCTGTATGTGTCCGACATTGCAGCTTTGTGGGAGGCGGGCACTACCATATTATTCTTTTCAACAAAACAGTGATTGGCCTTCACAGAAAACTGCAACAATTTTTTCAATATGCAGTACAGAACAATCTCCAGGTTAATGGCTAGAAATCTAGGGTGGTCGTCTTCTCTTCTAGGAGAATTACCAAGACTTAATGCTGGAGGGTGAGAGAACAACCTATTCCAAGGGTGACAGCAATGAGGTACCTGGGTTTCAATCTCACCAACAATGCTTCCAGGGGGGTGTGGATTGCCCTTTTTAGAGAGAGCTTCACTACCCTACTGGCTAAGATGAAGCAAGTCTATTACCAACTGTGTTGCTTCTCCCTGGTACCCCTGATTAAGTTTTACCTGCAAATTACCGAACCAGTATTTCTATATGGTTTGAGCATAGTCCCATTTGAACTGCGTGCCCCGCTCAACATTCTTTAAGGGCAATTATGGAAGAGAACCCTGGGTTAGAGCAACTCTGTGCCAATCGTTGTCATTAGACACGAGCTGGGCCTCACCTCCTTAGCAGCGAGAGCCTTATGGAAAAAATTAGCTGAGTATGCAAAAATGCTGAATCACCCGACCAATTCTCTCCATCTACCCTTGGGTGAATTGTCAACAATGCAATAAGCATACAACTTTGACACACTTTAAGCATACTGTGTGTGGCATACTCACTAGGATTGGCTCTTCTCAGGAAGACCGGAGGTATATGCCGGGAGTAGTAAAGCGCAAACTATACACTGCTTATTAGGCTGAAACCGCTGATTTACTAGGAAATGTAACATTATATAGAGAGTACGCAAGGTTTAGAAGAAAGCAGGGGCCAACCTTATGTATATTTATTTATTTCCATTTATAAAGCGCTCATCGGCCCTTAGGCATCGTGGTGCTGTTGCAGAAAACCTACTTCGTTGCTGGGGTAATACAGAGAAATTAGAATGCAGACATTTGAGTATAGGGTACAATACAAAGTATAGGTATGTTTCAGGCAGAGAGGTATACAGTATGTCCCTTGGTTACATTGGAACAGAATCCGGGTTTATGAAATTCTTATGCAAATTAAACAGTTTGGTTTTAAGAACTTTGTGAAAGATGGTGTTAAAGGCTTCATTTCTGAGAGCTGTGAGCAAGGCATTCCAATGTTTAGGCACTAGATGATGGAAGCTGGTCCCTCCCATTTTAGTTCTATCGAAGGTGGGGACAAACATGTTGGCACGGTGTGAGCGGATGGGTCTGGCAGCAGTGAGGGGAATTATCTTTTCTGCTAGGTAGGGGGGGGGACAGTATGGGAGATGCATTTATGCGTGATGGCCATGGTTTTGAAAAGGATGCGTTCTTTAACTGGTAGCCAATGTGCATCCCTCCTAGCTTGAGAGAGGTGTTCCCTTTTAGGGATGCGGAGGGCGGCTCTGAGGGCGTTTTTTTTTGTAACTTGTAACCTATGGAGGTTTTTGGGAGGAGGTAACCAGGAGTAAGGCATTACAATAGTCAAGTTTTGCCCCAACTGAGGCTCTAGCTATTGCTAAACGGTTAGTATTGGATAGGTAGGGTTTCACAGCATTGACTATTTTGGTGGTGAATGCGGAGGCAATAGCACTCACCTGGAGTGTCATGGATAGTCATGGATAGTGTTGAGTCAAAATAGACCCCAAGGGTTCCGACTGCTGGGGACACATTAATAGGTGTGTTGTCAATAATGAAAGTCTGATATTGCGGGTCAAGTTTGTTAAGCAATTCTTTAGAGCCTACAAGGAGGATCTCTATTTTGTCCCTGTTAATAGTCCATTAGCTGACCTCCATGTCTGTATGGCTGCATAAATGTTGTCCAGGGCGGCAGCATCTTGTGCATAGGAGCATGTGAGGGGGAGTAGGACTTGGGTGTCGTCGGCATAGTTTGTGTAGGCTATCCCACGATCATCCAAGTCCTTGAAGAGTGGAAGGGTGAAAATATTGTAGAGCATGGGGGCTGTGCAAGAACCTTGCGGACACCACAGAGTAAGGTGGTGGGTGCTGCTCATGCCTGATCTGAGAAGACCCTTATGAGTCTCCCCTTGAGAAAGGAGGAGATCTAGGCTGTGGCTTCGGTGGAAAAGTAAGCAACATTTGTAAGGTGTTTGCACAGGCTGTCATGGTCCACGAGATCAAAGGCAGCCGACAAATCCAGTAAGAGGAGCAGTGCCGGTTGGCCTTTGTCAACTAGGTTACACAGTTGGATCTTGCGATCCAATAGGGTGGACTCCATGCTGTGGCCTGCGCGGGAGCCCAATTGCCTCTTGCCTAGGATGTTGTTTGCTTCAGGGAACTGTTGTATTTGGGGTGGGCAACTTTATCTACATGTTTTAGAAGGAATGGGACAGTGGTGATAGGTCTGTAGTTGTTGGGAGATTCAGGGTCTAGACTGGGCTTTTTTTTAATAATGGGCGAACCCAAGCTTCTTTAAGGCAGGAAGGGACTGCGTTAGTGTTGCAGGAGACATTGATGAAGGATGTCAAGCATGGGGCTAGGGAATCCGCACAATCTTTGACTAAAGTGGCTGGGCAGGCATCACCTTTACAATTTGAGAGTTTGATTTTCTGGATGTCAAGAATTTCTGACTCTGTTACTTCCCTAAAGGAGAAGAGCTTTTTTACTGCAGTGGCTGTGCTGGCTGGCTGTGCTGGAGCAGGCGGACATCTGTATTTTGGAGAGGTAGTTGTGGTGGTCGTCGATTTTCTTTTGCAGGAGTTCAATTTTGCTAATCATTGCTTTTTGAACATTGGTGCAACAGGACTCGTCTTTGATGACTGGTTGTGTGTTGGTGAACGGGAAGGCCAGTTCTTTAAATATTGAGAACAACTCCTTAGATTCAGAGGTGGCGTTGGAAATCCTGTCATTGTAGGATGCCGACTTAGCTAGAATAATAGCTTTTTTGTATTGATGTGCAAGGCTTTTATAGATATCTCTCTATTTCCTTGCCCAAAGATACAGAACACCTGTGATTTCGCCTTAACCAGTTTGCAACCCTGGAAAGGAGATCAAAGTGGGACAAAACAATTACAGACAATCATTGTAGATTTTGCAAGTCTATCTCTGTTGAAACACTCAAACACATTGACTTGCACAGGCTTTGGGCAGCTGAAGCTGTTGTACTTGGGCGAAGTGACTCTGACGGTTATGTTTTTGCTTAGGCGCATGAGGGGCAACTTGGTCAAATTGATTTTGCCGCTGTATACATTTTTATGTGTTTTCTTGCGATTAATGGGATGATTGCCATTTGCTTTTCTTTTTCATTATTCTCATGACTATGTAAGATTGAAGAAATGTAATAATTTCCTTTTTTAATTATGGTAAGATTGTACTCATTTCTTTCTTCTTTTATCTCGTTATTTTGTTCTTTGTATCGGTTTCTTATTTGTGAAAAGCCTACTAGACTAAACAAAAAAAAAAAATATATATATATATATATATATAATTGAATAAGTTGGTTGAATACTTCCCATCAGAAACAGTGTGGTAAGTCTCAAACAGGAGACTGACAAGATGACATTTTGAAAATGTGGTTTTATTTTAGCACAACGAAAACCCTATTCTATTTCTAGTAAAAATGGGGGTCGTTTTCCTCACTCTGCGCTAACCATTGAAATTCTGAAAGGCATGGACTTTCGCTCCCCCAGGTACTATAAGGTATACCCAAACCTTATTCTGAATTGCAAGAATTGGGTTGGGTAGCCGAGTATGGCGCTGGTCCCTCCAAGACCATGTATAGAGAATTCTCAAATAGTTAACAATGGGACATGTGTAGACCGCTTGCTTTACTTGCACTGTGCATCGGGCGGGAAGCCCAAAAGACTTTTGCTGAGAACGGCACTGGAACTGTGTCACGGGTGAGGAGCCGTACAGTCATTTATTGGTGACTTTATTTGAACTGTGCCACGTGACAAGAAGCCCCCTTCCAAAACACACATTGAGTTTGTGTCTCTCATCTCCTGTGTAACGAGAGGAGTGGGGGTTTCCCCCATTCTCTGCCTCGTGTAGAAGACAGTGCCTGCAAGGGTTCTGAAACTATACCAGCCATCGGTGTAAAACGGGGTAAATCATTACACACATTAATTCCAAGGTAACCAACAAAACAGAGCCCTGGGATAACAGAGGGTAACGCATATCACTATTTAGGGATTGCCAGTACCCAGAGGGTGGTCACCCCCAGGTGGATCCAGCTTGTCTTGTACCCTCAGGGATGTTAAGCGGAGTCTCACCACCCCAGTCCCAAAGGAGGTGCTTCCCCCTTTGGGGAAAGGGGACGAATTCCATGGATTTGCCACAGTAAGAACAGAAGAACCCTGTCCATAAGAGGTGGCATTGGTAATAATTGTCTGGTTTACATGGACTGCAATGCACAACAATAATATACAGAGAAGCTGATATGAAAACACTTTGTTAGAGAACCTTTGTGCTAGCCTATGTCTCAAAATTTGCAACAGTCACTTTGCTATTGGTCCTGGGGCACTTGGTACTCTGCAGTTATGAAGTGCGTAGACTACCAAGGCAACACATTGTACCTTCCTTCGTGGTAAATTGCCATGATATTAAACAGCATTGTCTTCTAGGCCCCGATAAAGGTGAATGATCTTTAGGTACCCTCTACATGCCTGAGCCCCTTGTACCATCGTGGAATGTAACCTAGGGTAATTGGATTAGGTCCTCATTGGGATTGGGATTTCATTTGTAAAAACAACCTTATTAAATGTCCAGAACTTTATTTGGTGTTGTGACGAGGGGCCACGTGGCACTAGGAATGGGCAATACGACATGCATTAATCACCGTAATAGCATTTATGATGATTGCATCTGCTTATATTCACATGCTCTGCATATAGTCTGACATCTAGTGGAAATTGCAGAGTATTGCATCTTTCTTTCAAAGATCGAAAGGGGACTTTGACATGGGCGTAGCTGTCATGATTCCTGCCCCTCATGTCCCCAGCCCTCCAAGATGTCAGCTGGAGCCAGGCCACGATCACCTACATGGCCCTCAAGGGCCTCTCCATCCCTCCAAAGACCCACTTGTGAGTCAGACTTGGCGCTTGTGGCACCAAACTCACTCACTCCCATAGGATAACACTGGGGATTGGACTTGTAGTGCATTGATGGGGACAATATGGATGCCCCCACATATTTCGGTTCCCAGAACTGCATGTGCAGTCTAGTCTTCTGGGTGTGGTTCAACCCAGAGGCACCTGGGATACCCACACACTATTTAAGCCACTCCCAGGCTGAGAAACATGCAGCGTGACACTCACCGTGTTCGGATCGGTCTCCAGTAGGCCTGCATCTTTCTTCTGGGCTCAGCTCCTGCAAGAACAAGAACACCGTTAGGAACAGCCTTACCTTGCGGCGCTTCTGCCCATCAGTCATCGCTCCTTCTGTTCTGCGGGCATCTTCGGCAGTGTCATTCCCATTCCGGCACGCCGCTTCCTAAGGAAAAGACAGAAAAAAGGCATTAGTAAGCATTCTGCAAACCTTCGCTTATTTTTAAATACTGTACGAGCTTCAAACGCTTACCTGAATCTCAGCCGCTCTGGGGGAACTCTGTCTCCAGAACTTCTCATCCATCTGCAAGAGGGAAAAGACACTCCAGGTTAGCGAGGCAACATCTAGAGGCGCCACATACCGCGCTTACCCACCGCATTTGTTCTTCATAACAGGCATCCACGCTGAAAACATCGCGGCATCTAAAAGACACAGAAAAAGAACTCAGTTCAATGCAAATACGAAAGGGGTGCATCGCGCTCTCACTCACCTTCAGCGCTACTCATCTCAGCAGCACGCAGTCATCCCCGGACGCCGGCCATCATCTAAGGAAGGAAAGGAACGAAGTTCGAGAACTGTTCAAAAGACTCATACTTACCTGTCGGAATCTTGCCAGTGAAGTAACTAGGCAGCAACGAGCCTGCATCAATCAATGCCCCCCTGCACTGAAGGCAGGACGGAGAGCACACTATCCAAGAAAAGAAGGTGAGCTGTTGATCAAAGGGAAGGGTTGGACCCCGGGGAAGAATGGGTTCAAGCACACAGAGACAATAGGGAGTTAAACTCTACAAATCCTGTGTTTCAGGCCCAGTCTCCAGTCGAATAGTCTCCAGGGAAGGGTTCGAGGTCGTAAGAGGTCAGAACAGGCTGAGTGACGTCCCCGTGGATTCCAGGTGAGCATTACAGAACGCAAAGCCTCACATCAAAATCCACCTGGGCGTCATGGAAACGTCAGAAACCGACCAGTTAGCCCACATGTTGGGGCAGCTACGTTCCGAAATACATGCAGCTGGCAGGAGACCAACACCCTGAGGAGAGAGCTGATAGTAGCCAAAGAACGCACTGATGATTTAAGCTGGCAACTTCTCCAGTCACAAGCAGGGCATGCACCATTGCCGGGAAGCGTGCCCTCGATGCCAGCGCCATCAGCCAATCGTGTTCAGATAACCCTTCCTGGGTCAGGTCCCTTGGCCCCGCCCGAACGATTTACGGGGGATCCCAAGCGGTTTGCAACGTTCATGAACCAGTGCCGCCTGCACTTCCTTTGTAGGCCAGGGGCCTTTCCGAATGACCAATCACGGGTCTCTTTTATGCTATCCTACCCGAGTGGTAGCGCCGCGGACTGGTCTGTACCCTTTGTGGCCCAAGACAATCCTTTGCTGCATGACTTCAGGGGCTTTCAGCAGGAGATGGAAAAGCTGTTCGCCCGTCATACTCATGGGCAGGCAGACAACAAACTTCTGTCCCTATGCCAAGGGAATCAAGAGCTATTAACATACATAGCCACGTTCAATAGATTCGTAGTTGAAGCAGAATGGCCAGTGGAGAAGAGAACCACGTTATTTCATCAGGAGTTACGGGGGGAGCTCAAGGATGTTTTTGCACAAGTAGTGAACCCTCCGAAAGACTGCTCAGAATTCATTGACCTTGTTGTTCAACTAGATCATAGGTTGCAGGACCGAAGAGCAGATCGAACCAGACCGGACCCTCGCCCTATGTATGTGCGTTCAAAGGACAATACTGCCCAAACGGAAGGTTCAGGAGAACCAATGCAAAACGGGGGGGTCAGATCCCCCTTGACTAAAGCGGAAAGGGATAAAAGGAGACAGCAGCAGTTATGTCTGTACTGCGGAAGGTCAGGTCATTTCCTTAAAGAGTGCCCTGTGAAGCCACCGAGGAGGACGGTAGGGGACATGGACAAGGAAGATACCATCAAGGAATCGGAAAACTCCCCACCTCGGCAAGTGTAGGGGTTGTCAGGAATATGGGATGGTGGAGGCGAAAGAGGTGTTTAAAGCTGAAAAGAGCTTAGTATTGGTACATGGGCTGGAAAAACTACATTTCCCAGCAGCCCTTTGTCATATCGTAGTCCTTGCTGTGTGCGTTGGCCAGCTGTCTGTAATTAACAGCAGCTTATCAAGGGCCAACGGCGCACGGAAGGTGTGGCTTATTGTTTCCACGAGGCAAAGCCATGCCAGAGGTTCGTGCGGTCCAGCGCGCGCTTACAGCAGGATTCAGGAATCTTGGCAGCACACGGAGAACTATGCGGTCCTAGAAAGTACGCGCGGCTAAGCACATGAAGCAAGAAGACACGCGCTGCTTCGTTAAAGCTCTGCTCTTCTCCCGGCGCGGACACTGCGAGCGGGGTCGCTCTCATTTCCATCAAGGCGTCATCGTTTCTCGTCTGGGACGGCTTGCGAGTCTCCCAGACGCACAGAGAAGTGCTCAATGCTTTTGTTGCTTTTCATGAATTAAAGATGGGACAATGTTTGCAGGACTTCTATAAGCATATCATATGGGTCAAACTCTTGATTAGACCAGGTCTGGGAATTACTGAATGTTTGATACTAAGGAGGCAATCAGCGGTCACGCTGTACAACATACAGTTTATCATTAGGGGTCTGCTACCTCATTATATATGTGTGTTGGAGTTCATACTATGTGGGTGTTGAAAATCAGACCTTTGGTCCTACATGTTTTATGAGTGTTTATGTTGCTTTTGCTTGCCCAAAAGGGCCATGTGTCATGTTCTTCATGTTGGGCAATCATAGCCCATGAGTTTGTTTCATTCACGCTTGCTTATATGTATTCCATGTCCTAGTAATAACTACATGTGCCTGTATCAAGAGGCTATTAGAGAGAACAATTACACTATCTAAGGTCCTCCTTATTCAGCCTGTATTAAGGGGGCATATTGGTGATCTACGTGTGTGTTATGTTTCATGGTTTATCATATTAGACAGTGTAGGGTTTTTCCCTGTTTATTCCCCCATCCTATCCACAGTAGGTTTTTTCCTAACCCTCTATCCGGTTTTCCTTAACCTCCCCATCCCCGTCCACAACCTCTCCCTAACCCTCTTCCCCCCCCCCCCATTGGCTGCCACGTGGTATCCTGTGTTTTGAATATCAGGTATCTGTGCCAACCACGGGTGGAGGGTCGACTTCATTTGGCTTCCGGGGTTCGGGGGAGTGTGTCGACACTTTCCTCCCCTATGGTGTTTTTGACAGGGGTCCACTTGTCGAGCAGGGAAAGTGAACTACAGACCTCCCATTTTGCACTGTGGTCTTGATCAATCACCAACAACCATCTTGGATGCACGCAGTAAGAGGGTACATAGACAGTGGAGCCGTTGGGAATTACATCGACCAAGATCTTGCGGCAAAGATGGGGCTTCCATTACACCCTAAATCAACCACTGACACTGTTACCACAGTCGATGGCACGGAAATAGCTTCTGGTCCAGTATCCCAATGCACTGCAGCTTTAACCCTTCTGTGCCAGGATGGACACCAAGAATCCATCGTTTTCGACCTCATTAAGGCACCACAGTTCCGGTTGATTTTGGGAATGCCATGGTTGGTAGCTCACAATCCTCGAATCGATTGGCGAGCAAAAGAATTGGCCTTTCCCGAGACTTGCGCCCACACATGTTATCGCCAAGAGAAACAACCAATAGACACCAGAACCTCCACGCTTGCGACTGTGGCAATCGGCACCCTACCAATTGAATACCAGGACTTTCAAGATGTCTTTCAGAAAGAACAGGCTAATACCTTGCCACCGCATAGACCATACGATTGCCAAATCGACCTTATACCCGGCGCACAAATCCCTTGTGGGCGAATTTACGCACTCACGGAACCAGAAAACCAGCATCTGAAGGCCTATCTTGACCAATACCTGGCCAACGGGTTCATCCGTCCCTCGAAGTCTCCAGCAGCCAGTCCTCTATTCTTCGTACCGAAAAAGGAGGGGGACTTGAGAACGTGCATCGACTATCGCGCACTGAACCAGATTACCGTAAAAAATCGCGACCCCCCTGCCACTGATCCCTGGATTGCTTGATCAAGTCAAAGATGCCCAAATCTACACAAAACTAGACCTGAGGGGGGCATATCACCTTGTTCACGTAAAAAACTTGGATGAACGGAAAACCGCTTTTCACCACCAAATACGGCTTGTACGAATATCAAGTAACGCCCTTTGGCCTTTACAACGCGCCTGCTGCATTTCAATACTTCATGAACGATGTCCTACGGGAATTGATTGATGTCTGTGCTCTAGTGTACATCGACGATATCCTAGTATATTCCGCATCAAAGCAGGACCACGTTAAACACGTCCGATCTGTATTGGAGAAACTCTGTCAACACCAGCTCTACGCCAAGCTTGAAAAGTGCTCATTCCACATCTCCGAGGTGGAATGCCTGGGCTTTATTCTCAGCCCGAATGGAATCCGAATGGATGTACACAAGGTAGATGCTATCTTGAACTGGCCATCCCCAAATTCATTCAAGGGGGTACAAACTATGCTGGGTTTTGCAAACTTCTACCGCCGGTTCATCCCAGGATTTTCGCAAATCGTGCATCCCATCACATCATTACTAAGGAAAAGCAACAAAAAGTTCCAGTGGACAACAGAAGCCGAGGATGCTTTCCAGGACACCACCATCATCCTGATCTCCCATACCTAGTGGAAACGGGCGCCTCAAGCATGGCTATGGGATCAGTCCTCTCACAAAAGGACCCCAAAACAGGACAGTTACACCCTGTTGCCTTCTGGTCGCGTAAATTCACACCCCCTGAACTCAATTACGCTATCACAGACAAACAACTCCTGGCCATTAAGTCAGCCTTTAAGGCATGGCGGCACTACCTCTTGGGCGCCAGACACACAATCACTGTAATAACTGACCACCGGAACCTCCAGTACCTAAAAACGGCAAAGGCCCAATCCTCACAACAACTACGCTGGGCTCTTTTTTTTGCTGAATAGGACTACGTGATTACATTTCGACCAGGGGTGAAAAACGGGAAGGCCGATGCCCTTTCCCGTATGGGGGTGGAAGAGCAAGGGTATCAGACCCCTGACCCAATAGCAATCATCCCGAGTGACAAGCTCCTAGGAATCACAGCAACCATAACTCAGAAAGAATTACATGAAGAAATCCAAAACCTGATGAGTCCGGAGCAATTACAAGCGTGGAGTGCACAAGGAGAACATTACATGATAAAAGATCATTTGCCCTACTTCAGGAATTGTTTATTCTTACCAAACCAAGAACTACGAGAACAAGTCATGTCCGGTTATCATGATTCCTTGATCGAGGGCCATCCCGGAATCGCTAAAACCCTAGCCAAAGTAAAACGAAATTATTGGTGGCCCACGTGGCGTAAAGACATTATCCAATTCATCCTATCTTGTGGAGTGTGTGCTCAAAACAAGTCATCCAAGCAGAAACCGGCTGGGCTATTACAACCATTGGAAATCCCACCAGCACCCTGGCACACGTCCCTCGATTTTATTACTGACTTACCACCCAGTCAAGGGTTTAACACTATTCTTCAAAAATGGCACATTTCATTCCTCTTAAGGGGGTCCCAAATGCTCCACTCTGGCAAAGGTATTTCTTGAAGGCATCGTACGGCTCCATGGGTTTCCTTCAGTTTTGGTCTCAGACCGAGATACTCAATTCGTATCTAACTTCTGGAGAAAATGCTGCTCTATGGCCCAGATCGACATCTGGCAATCCACCAGTCACCTGTAACGCTCACCTGATTCCCACGGAGGCGCTGATCCCGGCTGGGCTGCTATCGTTTCTTCAATTGAGAAGCGTAGAGCTCGGACGACTCTCAGGACTGGGCTGCCTCTTGTCGAATGTCTGACTTGCAGGGTAAGTTTTCTGCAGGTGGAAGAAAAAGGGTTAATCACCGTTTGATGGGATTCCTTCTCCCACCAATCGCCAGTTTCTCCCACAGCCTAGCTTTCTACTTGTCTCGGCGAGCTCTCACCTTAGGCTTATAAATGCTGAGCTCTCCATCCTGCGTCTGGTGCAGGGGTGCGTGGATTCCAGTTACGTCACTGGATGAGTTCAGTGTTGAGGCTCAAGTCTTTTGCGGCCTTAGTTGTGGCACTGGTGCTGGGATGCCGAAGAGCGATGCCGCCGTTACTGCACGAGCGGATGCCTGTAAGTATACTGTAGTCTTTAGGCTTTAAAAGATGGGCACCTCAATAATGTCCCTTTTCCTTTGTTTCAGGCCTCGGGATGCTGTGGGCGTAGTTTTCCGTTGCCGCTGCACGTGCCGATGCACGTAAGTATAATGTTTGTTGGACGCTTTTAATGCCACCTCTAATAATGTCCTTTTTCTAGTTTTCAGGTGCTGGGATGCTGCGGTTGATGCGGCCGCTTCTGCGCGTGCAAAAACTGGTAAGTTAAGATGAATGCGACTGCCTTCACCCGAACCCCTTTTTAATTATGTCCTTTGCCTTTCAGGTGCAGAGAAGCTGCCGAAGAGAAGGCCGCGGTTAGCTCTGTTGCAATCACGGATGGATCAGGTAAGCGGGCGCGGCTGCGAGCAAGTTGCACTTTTCTAACCTTATGTTTATTCTTTGCAGGTTTTGTCGGTGACTGGATTCCGGGATCTGGTAAGTATTGTTCTGTGTCTTTCTTCATCCACAGGTTGCTGCGCGGAAGCTGAAGATGACTCTGGACCTGGAATGCAGGAGCCGACTCGGTGAGCGTCCTGCTGCTGCTGCAGAATAACGCGAAGCACGTGTTTTCCATCGGGCGTGGTTTAAATAGCAGAGAAGTGCTTCCAGTGTGTGTTCTTCCACCGGTTCCACCCAGGTAAGAAAAGAGTTCCTGAATGGAGGGAATAGTTCCTCCCAGCCCTGATGGCTGGGGACTTCAACCAGACTGGATTGTTCTGGGTAAATATGCAGCATGATCTGCCTCAGGTAAATCCACCCAAGCATTATTACACTGTTTATCAATATGTGCCCGGCTCCTATGGCGCCGGGACTGAAACCCTTCATGAGCCTGGCGCCAAAGGCGCCAGGACACGGTCCAAAGGGCCCCTTGTAGGGGTCTGCTGGGTCCGGAGTAGTGGAAGACGGGTCTGCTTCCGAGGGCGCTGGGCCAGTCCTGGCCCCTCGGGAGTAGCGCCCATGACATCACCATCCCCAAACAGATGGTCAAACTGAGAGGACAAATCATACGCGCGAGCAGTATCTGCGTTGCATATTACACCAAGCTGAAGGAAGCTGGTTCGACCTATTATGGATAGCTGAATATGCTTATAATAATTCCCTACACATCAGCACTGGGCAGACACCCTTTTATACCATGTATGGCAGGCACCCATGTACTTCTGAATTGGACGTTCCCACAACCCTGGAAATGCCAGCAGTCAAAACCTTGCACACAACCATTTCTCAAACCTTTAAAAGGGCAGCTGAACACCTACTTCAAGCTAAGAATCGCCAAAAGAAGTTTGCTGATCAACACCGAGCAAAGGCCCCCAACTACCAAGTGGGAGACAAAGTCTGGCTTGTGTCTAAACATGTGTCCATTAAAGGAGCCCGAACTTTCCGTCCAAGATACCCGGGTCCACTCACCGTCACCTCCGTGATAAATCCTGTGGCAGTCTGACTAGCTTTGCCGTCAAACATGCAAATTCATTCTGTTTTCCACGTGTCTCTCCTTAAACCTGTTCAACCTGGGACCCGGGTAGCAACGCCACCGCAGCCAGTAGTAGTCGCCAGGGAGCCAGAATTTGAAGTCAAGGACATCCTAGATTGAAAGTACGTCAGATCCAAATTATACTACTTAGTAGACTGGAAGGGGTGTGGTCCACAAGACAGGACATGGGAGCCTTGTGAGTACATCCATGCACCTCGCTTGCTTAGACGATTTCATCAAAACCATCCAACCACACCAGGACCAGACAGAAGAGCACCTTGCGAGGGGCCTTGGGGGAGGTTGGGGGGAGTGCTGTCATGATTCCTGCCCCTCATGTCGCCAGCCCTCCAAGATGTCAGGCTGGAGCCAGGCCACGATCACATACATGGCCCTCAAGGGCCTCTCCATCCCTCCAAAGACCCACTTGTGAGTCAGACGTGGCGCTTGTGGCACCAGACTCACACACTCCCATAGGCTAACATTGGGGATTGGACTTGTAGTGCATTGATGGGGACAAGATGGATGCCCCCACATATTTCGGTTCCCAGAACTGCATGTGCGGTCTTGTCTTTTGGGTGTGGTTCAACCCAGAGGCACCTGGGATACCCAGAGACTATTTAAGCCACACCCAGGCTGAGAAACAAGCTTTGTGTTTTCTGCACCTGCAGCGAGACACTCACCGTGTTCGGACCTGTCTCCAGTAGGCCTGCATCTTTCTTCTGCGCTCAGCTGCTGCAAGAACAAGAACACCGTTAGGAACAGCCTTACCTTGCGGCGCTTCTGCCCATCAGACATCGCTCCTTCTGTTCTGTGGGCATCTTCGGCGGTGTCATTTCCATCCCGGCACGCCGCTTCCTAAGGAAAAGAACATAAAAGAGGCATTAGCAAGCATTCTGCAAACCTTCGCTTATTTTTAAATACTGTACAAGCTTCAAACGCTTACCTGAATCCCAGCCGCTCTGGGGGAACTCTGTCTCCGGAACTTCTCATCCATCTGCAAGAGGGAAAAGACACTCCAGGTTAGCATGGAAACATCTAGAGGCGCCGCATACCACGCTTACCCACCGCATTTGTTCTTCATAACCGGCATCCACGCTGAAAACGTCGTGGCACCTAAAAGACACAGAAAAAGAACTCAGTTCAGTATAAATACGAAAGGGGTGCATCGCGCGCTCACTCACCTTCAGCGCTACTCATCTGAGCAGCACGCAGCTATCCCCGGACGCCGGCCATCATCTAAGGAAGGAAAGGAACGAGGTTAGAGAACTGTTCAAAAGACTCATTATACTTACCTGTCGGACTCTTGCCAGTGAAGTAACTAGGCAGCAACGAGCCCGCATCAATCAACGCGCCCCTGCGCTGAAGGCAGGACGGAGAGCACACTATCCAAGAAAACAAGGTGAGCTCTGGATCAAAGGGAAGGATTGGACCCCGGGGAAGAAGGGGTTCAAGCACACAGAGACGACAGGGAGTTACACTCTACCAAGCCTGTGTTTCAGGCCCAGTCTCCAGTCGAATAGCCTCCAGGGAAGGGTTTGAGGTCGTAAGAGGTCAGAACAGGCTGAGTGATGTCCCCGTGGATACCAGGTGAGCGTTACAGTAACACTATCCGTGACGTTTAGTGCCCAAAATCCCTCAAGCATCGAGGTCCCTCTGGTTGTGTTTTTTCTGCCATGAGGGAGCCTAAAAGTCAGCGTGAGCGAGTACAGAAGAGAAAAGGTGTAAGAGGTCTATGTTCATTCTACTCCTTGAGGGGAGTAGAAGGAACTAGGGTGGGCACATGGGAATCTAAGCAGATACAATCATCAGAAATGCTATTACGGTGAGTAATGCATGTCTTCTGATGCTTGAGAATCTGCTTAGAATAACATGCTGTGCATAGACTAGCGAGCAGTACCCAGAGATGGTGGTGGGATGTGTGAAGGAACTGTAGCAAAGAAATGTCTTACCACTGCTTGTCCCACCTTAGAATCAGACGTAGAGTGTGTATCTAGGCAGTTGTGGTGTGGAAAGGTGTGTACAGAACTCCAGGTTGCTGCTGTGAATGCAATGGTAGGCCCTGTGCCCCGAGTAGTGTGCTCTCAATTGCTGGCAATTTCACCAGGACGGTATTCAGTAGTGCAAGCCTTTGAACAAACCTTTAAAAGTAAATGCCCACCACGGCTCCTACACAAAATATTTGGACACCTGGATGCCACTACACGAATTCACAGATGATAGATAACAAATGTACTTTAAGCCGAGGCTATTGCGCAGCGTTTCTGTTATTTAAAAAGACACACTCTGAACTGGAAGAATATGCGATCCAAGAGACTCAAACTGTTGAAATATGGTACACCGTATCCAATGTTGGGACTGTTAGGTGGCTGGGGTAGGGAATATTTCAAATGTTTATACTTATACCTTTGAAAAACCAAAATAAATAAAGTTGGTAAAAAAAAAGTAAATGCCCAACCAGATTATCCACTTTATGAAATTATAATTGTGAGTCAGTTATTTCTCATCATAATGTTATTTGGTCTCCCACCATATTGAGGTTCAGACAACCTGGGAAGCCTTGCCTCTGGCAGTGCCAGTCTGGTCTCCTCAGGCCCTGTTGAAAAGGGAATTCCATTTGAGAAGTTATGGAGTCCAGTTTCCGGTGGTTGGCAATCTTGGAGATAAAAACTGCCCTTGTAATAGTCGTGTATGGCATCCTTGCTCAGACCACCATCCACTCCATAGCCATGTCCACCTTCTGAGCCATATCTACCACTTTTAAGAAGCTCCACCACAGACTCCGGAAAGGCCACAGTGGGCCACGGGCACCTCAGAACTACACAAAAATGTTCTGGTCTTTCGTGAGCAACGAGGAAGCACAAGTCAAATGGGGCCCTATGCTCTCAGAGTCGGAATCCATCCTCTGTTATTTCCCACATGGATCCCACTTGAATGTTTGTATACCACGCAACCCAGAAAGGCCCATAGGCATATGACACTGGAGGAGAGAATCCTAGCAAGAGTGAAACATGACATACAACCTAGAACATACATTACTCATGGGCCGTGCCTGAAATACATGTGAGGGAGGCTAGCTAGATCTCTGGATTACTTAAAGAGAAAGGTCTTCCTTCAGTTTCTTCTTGAAGATACGCCTAAGGATTTTACACTTCTGAGATCTGGCGGGATAGAGTTCCAAAGTCTGGGTGCTGCTATATAAAATGCACTTTGTTGACTTGGCACAACTTTGCTCTTGGCACAAGCATGTTGTGGTCGTCTGATCCCAGATGTTTGACAATGGGCTTCTTAATTAACCTTTCTATCAGGTAACATGTATTCGAGCCCTCCAGGCATAATTGATCTGTAATTCACTGGTATTCCGGGGTCTAGTCCAGGCTTATTCAATAACGGCATTATCCATGCATTTATGAGATCCAATGACACACACTCCCCATCAGCATGCCAAATCTCCCCATCACCAAACCGACAGGACTCCTTCCACATTCATACTTGTGAGCAGCAACGCCAATTCCTACTCCCACGCAGGGCACCCAGAACTACAATAAGGTCTATAGGAGCACCAGACCAGTCGCCCACGTGCACAAACATGTACACGTCAAAAGAACGAGATGGGACAAAGTAACCTCGGAGCTAATGCAGATGTCTTAATGACTTATCTTGAAAGTACCCTCACTTGGCCTTTGTGGTAATATTTTAACCCTTTAAGTGTTGCTAGGATTCCAGACGCTTAATGGCTTGCGGGGATAGGTATGATCTGTGTGCCCCCATGCCCAGTAACATACAGCTTTCAACAAAAAAACATGCTTAACGGATGTGTAAAAGAACTGCTTCACTGACTTCACAGGGAACACTATTGTAGGTGTTCATTTGCCCCATTTCAACGGGTAACCTAGTATGGTTTTGCCCTCGTCCTGGTTGCGGTGAGCCTTGATCAGCTCCCCCAAAAGTGATACAACCCCTCTTCACCGGTGTATCATTTATCATCTCAAATCCAAGTATACTCGCCTTGATCTAAGCCGAACCAACATGTTCTCACTAGTGTGCTCCTCGCCCTCTCCATTATGGAATGACTGCCACAAAATGATTAACAAAGAATGGTTCCCAAGAAGCCTTGAATGCCAATTTGATCTTTAATCTAATGTCTCACAGGAGAGCAGAGGTGGACTGGCCCATCAAGAACTCTGCATGCAGGATTCCTGAAGGGCTGGTGCCTGTAAAGGCCTGATGGGCCGGGAAGACTGACAGCAGAAGTCCAAAAAAGGTCGCTTGTGTAAGGGCTCTCTGTGATGCAGCTTAGTCGGAGGATGCAGACCATATAACTGAACAGACCCAGGCCTCTGCTTATCTGCTTCTGGGTACATCACCATGAAAGTATTCAGAACATCTAGGCTATTCAAAGCCACTGATTAATCAGTAGGACTAGCAAGCGCAGACACAAACTGGGTGATTAGCAATGTTGTCAGTGTTAAATAATATCAGTGTTTAAATTGAACTCCTCATGGCCTGCACTGAGCACTCTTGGCCTGGCTGTGATGCAGATCATGCTGTACTGCCTGCCCAGAACTGCGGTCAAACCCTGCCCTTGGGCTCACCCTTTTCTGCAAGGTAAACTTAAGGGATGTCAAAAAAGGTCTAACGCAGAGGACAGTAGAGCGAGCCCGGAGGCAATTTATGCATGAAGCCTTAGAACAGCTTTGGCTCGATTCCAGCGAGGCCCCACCAGGATCACAGCCAAGAGCCCAGATCAGAAGCAACCAAGCCAACTACACGCTCCCCTCTTTTCATGAAGCCCGCCCCGCAACTGAGCCCTGCAGAGTGATAACCAGAGTCTAGGCCAGCCCATAGCTCACCGCTAAAGCTCAGATTCAACCGAAACAAAAACTTGCCCCGAAGCCAAGCCCATACATAGTCCAGGTCATCTTTTTTGCATAGAATACACGTCACATCACGTCTAGCCCAATTTTGAGTCCAGATATGATATGCAGCTGAGCCCAGAGATTGGGCTAAGATAGAGCCCAGCCCAGAGCGTATCCCTCTTCCTCCCTGAACCCGAGCAACTTGCCAGGGCACAGTCCAAGCTCTATGAATACACAAGGTACTCCATCTAGTTACCCCATACAGAGCAATATTTCAAATGCCAGGTTTACTGCAAACTTGCATGTTTTGAACCAATATAATAGTTGAGTTTTATTACTACGAAGTGTGGGAACCTACTGACTGACAGCAATATATCATACCGATGCTCCATTTGGTTTTTTTAGCAAATCCATCATTGTTGCACAACTACCAATGCTTAAAAAGAGTCCTGCCCTCCCTTTACATTGCGCCCCTCGACAGCCATGACACACACACTATGACTCAAGGCAAAGTGAGCCACAGAAGCCTGGACAGGCGACTCTATGCCATGTACAGAAACGTGAATCCAGCCCATCTGGCCTTCCACTCCAGTGCTACCCACTGCTACCCACTCATCCATCAGTGGCAGCAGCCTCCTCACAAGGGGTAGGCCTCGGCCTCGGCCGTGCTACTCAGGACATTTAAGCGCGGCTTTTCATCAGACGTTTGCATCATTAAAGCAGACTGAACTTTTCCATTCATATCCCTTTCAACCTGGCAAGTTTTCCTTTCCTGAGCTGGATGTGTATTTTGTGCCGAAGGTATGGCACCCGTTCCGTCCTTTCAGGAACCACTTCCATAACAGCGCCTCACATCATTTGCTCCTCTTCGCACAGTATTGGAATATTCAGTATTTCCACTTTCCTCCCACCAACAATGCATACCCAAAAAGTGTTGTTAGGTGGACTAAACTCAGAGATGCTGATACCATGCCTCAATTTCCCCATCGCTTCAAATCATTTCCTACAGTTCTTTAGTGTTCAGTTGACAGAACTTACATTGCATTTGAATTAATCCGAACATGTCCACAGAACCCCCACCCCACACACTCCCCCAAGGAGAAATATTTGTTTGCATTTTTCGTGAATTACCCAAAAGTGTTTGGTGCACTATGCTCGACCTTGCTGGTGAGTATGGGGATGTTGGAAACTTCTTTGCCATTTACTGTAAACAAACTTTGTTTGCAGTAAGTGGCAAATACAAGTTTCACTGTGCATGGCTGGCAGCATTGCACCAAATATGACGTTTGCTTACGACATGCACTATTTTACAGAAAGCAGTGGTTAACATTTCACAACCCGTCACCATGGGGTGAGTGCATTTCTCGAGTATGTACACTAAGGAACTCGCCCTGCAGGAGTAGTGGGATATTTAAGAATTTCCCAGGCCTGCATTAAGAAAATGTACTTCCAGACTAATTGTATGTAAAAATAAAGAACGTGAAGGCAGACAAATACAAGGGAAGGGAGTTAAACAGGGCACTGCAGAAGTCCGTTTCGTTTAACTTGTACCTGAATGTCCCGTCTAACACATTGGAAGCTTCAATGCCAGGTCCTACTACTAGGTGATGCAAAGGTCACTTGCAACCTCCATGATGATGACCTGGAACTATCATCACCCACACAAGATGGACTACAAAAAACCTGGATATCCCCGAAAGACAGTGCAACAATGAGATATAAAAATCATAACGTAAACCCAAGTAACGATTTTTCAAAAGAAAGCTTGAAACAGTAAACATCCGTTCTATGTCAATAAAAAATCCTAGCTCTTATAATGATATGTACCTGGGAATAATTTTTAATGCATCAGGTTATTTCTCAAAAGCACTAAGAGAAGGCAGTGTGGGCATATTATGCCATAAAATCCAGGGTTATGATGTATTCATCCCTCTTGTTTTGCTTCGTTCACCCAAAGTGGGACAAGTATGCCCAGACTTGGGCCCCGAACTCACCAGAGACCAAGATACTCTTCCCTGGCGATGCCCAGTGAGGCTGAAATATGTCTGGTGCTGCTTGTGATCTTGTGCAGAAGGAATGTGGCCCGGGTGTTCGGGTTTGTCTGCCCGTTTTGGGGACCAAGCCTGATTTAGTCATGGTCTTTCCCCTTCTGTAATGACATGGTAGGCTAAAAACGATGGGCAGAAGGGTTGCCTAGAGCAATGCCAGAAGGTTAATTCTGGGGCAACGCATTCGTCTTTGAGGCAAGTCAACGAAGAGCGTCACAGGTTTGAATTCCGGTCCCACAATTATAGGCTTTTCTCGGACTTGAAGCGCGATATAAAAGCTATATTTTCTAAAACGCAGTGGTCAAAGTGAGCGGGAGCGGTGCTCCTCTACTTTTTTAAATTACCTTTTACAGCTCCTATACTTTTTTTTTTTATAATAAACCGTTCCGGAATGGTTTCTTTTTAAAATAAAAGTGTAGGAAGAAGTTGAAACCTTCACTTTCAGTGCACTGCACTGAACGTTCCCTTAAACAGCAGGTGCAAGTGTTTTGGGGGTGTATTTTGTGTGGGAGGGGTTGTGGCAATGGGTGCAGGCCAGCAGGGAACATAGTTCCACTACTTCTTTTCGTACACTTCGACCACTGCTAAAATGTTCCAGCTATCACTTTTGTTTTGATAAAATCCAAACTTCTCAGACTGAACCCACCCATAAGACACTGGTTAACATTATTTGATTGAATCCTGAAGCCAATTCTTGCACAAATATGTGAATTATAGGAACAAGACTCCAACAGAAAACGTGCAACTACTAAGCTGCCAAAAGGTGATTAAGATCCACAGAAATCCACTCACAGCTAAACCGGGGAGATACCTGCACTACACGAAATAAAAACATATCATGATGACGTTCTGGCACACCTAAAATAAAGCAATGGTAGCTCTTACCATTTTAAAGCAAATAAAGACATAGCCAAAAAAAACGGAATGGGCAAAACCCAGAAAATGAACCTGCACTAACGCGGTGTAAAGGGCACTGCTGTTCACTGGCAAACTCAGAAATCATGTGCATAAAATATTACGACCTACAGACGAGGCGGTCTAATCTCGCAAAACATCGTTCTAAGAGCAAACAAAGGTGCAAACGCAGACACACCAGATACTGGAGGAACGATCACAGACTAGAGATGACGACCAACATAGAAGCGTGAGGAAGACCAGATCTGTGATCAGTACAACAGGGAAGTTAGCAAAGGCGAATTGTAGTAAATAGAAACAAGAGGAAGGCGCTATGGTAGAGGACTTGGATCACAAACTTCCCAATACGAAAAGACCCTAAATCGAATGTGCCTGAGATTTAGACATTTTCACGCCAGTGTGTTGAACATGATGTACTTTTACAAAATAGCCACAAGAGGTCAGTATTGTACAAGGAGTGCACTTTCGTCTAGAACATATACTTGTTACTGACTGAGCCACAACAACAACGTTGCGTCTAAAGATTTGTGTTCATATATGTCGGTGTTTTCTATATGATTTAAGTCTTTTATAACGTGCCTGTACACATGTGTTTCTGGGTGCAACAAGACAATGGAGAGTACAGAGGGAGGCCAAGACAAACGATTTTGCTAGGCCTTGTGTCATTCAGATCGTGCAAGCGTGGTATCGAGGAGTGCAAGGAGGCGGGAGGAGAAAGTGCAATCAGGGCAGCATTGCTCTGAGTAAACGCAGCCAGGACAGTGCGGCTCTGGGTAAGATGTTACAGTTACAGCCCCTAGTGCGTGACTGGCACGGAGGCAGTGCGGGGGAGACCAGTCAAGAGGAGCCAGGTACCCAGTGGGACTCTGAGGGTAACCAAGCAACCAGTCAGTGCAGCAAACAGGTAGGTCAGTAGTGGAGGGAGAGAAAGAGGAGAAAAGTAAGGTTTTGAGCTGCTTCCGGAACTTCAGGTGGTGCGGCTCAAGTTTGAGAGGGGCAGGGAGGCCGTTTCAGAGAGAGGCACCTGCAGAGAAAAGTGATCTGCCCCCTACTCTCTGCCTGGAAAAGTGTATGACCCTCAGAGAGTTGGAGGCAGCAGAGTGAAGGGCTCATGAAGGAAGGTATTTACGAAGAGAGTGCTGAATGTAGTGCGGGCCCCAGCCCCAGAAAGCCTTGTGGACGATGCAGAGGGTCTTGAACTTGATCCTTGCAGCCACCCAGAGCCTGTGAAGAGATTTCAGGGCTGGAGAGATATGGTCCCTGGGCTTGAGGCAAAAGATAAGTCTTGCAGTCCTGGTCTGGATTAGTTTTTAAAGGGCGGACAGAAGAGGAAGGCAGATTAAGAAAGAGGCTGTTAGAGTAGTCCAGCATAGAGAGAACCAGGGCTCTGGAGACAATGAACTTCTGGGGAAAAGTGAGAAAAGGAAGTGTACCTTTGAGGAGGTGCAGCTGGTGGTGGGCCTTCTTGTAACAGTCTGAGGTGAGGAAAGAAGGAGAGTGGAGTCGAAGAGGACACCAAGAGTTTTTTCCTCACAGGAAGGCAGAGGAAGAGGGCACATGGAGGGCGACCAGAGCGAGGGAAAGCGGGAGCAGGCATCCCTATGAGAAGGATCTCCGTCATACTGGTAGAGATTGTTGGAGGTGCACCAATCCTGTATCGCGGATTGAAAGTCTGGAATGTGCGATAGAGAGGAGGAGGCTGTAGGTAGATGGAAAGAGAGCTGCGTGTCATCCGCAAAACACTGAAAATTAGAGCAGAAGGTGGAGAATAGGGGGGCCAGAGGGGCCACGCAGAGATTGAAGAGTTAGGGTGAGAGGTTAGAGCCCTGGCGAACACCACATCTGAAGAAAGAGGTAGTGGAGAGAAAGGATCCAAGTAGAACCTGGGAGGGTCGGTCCAGGAGGAAAGAAGTCAGCCACTCCAGGGCCTGATCTGTGATACCCAGATTCTCACAGAGTCGATTGATCAGGATGGTGTGATTGACCGTGTCGAAAGCAGAGAAAGGGTCAGGAGGATGAGGACAGAAGGGGTGCTGGTGTTGAGACTGGAGAGCAGATCTTCACGAGTGTTCAGGAAGGCAGTCTCTGTGCCTCTGGCTGCTCGAAGCCAAACAACAGTTTCAGTGTGGAGAGTAAACTGGGAGATGGCTACCTATTCCAGAAGCTTGCCCACGAAAGAAGTGATAGAGATTGGGCGATAGTTAGCCAGACAAGTAGAAACGGCACAAGGCGTTTTAAGGAGGGGTGCACAGGGGAGTGCTTGAGGAGAGAGGGGAAAGCACCAGTGGCGAAATCGGCCAAGGTTGGAGCGAGGGTGTCAATGTGGTCCTTTAAGGTTCTGGAGGAGCAGCAGAGCACCTGTTTGGATGACACTTTCATAGATCAGACTGGTCTAGAAACATTGTCCGGTGTTATCAGAGAGAAAGAGGAGAAAGGAGAAGTGAGTGGCGGCCGGAGGGGGGCCGAGAGCAGTAGAAGGAGAGGAAGAGGAGAGGGAGGACAGGACGTTCTGAGTTTTAGCAGGGCCATACAGAGGGCCTGGGAAGGAACAGGAGAGGTGGAGACTACAGAACGATTGGCCTACTCTTTGCAGATTTTAAAGAGTTTGGCCGTGTTGTTAGAGGCCACAGAGACGCGGGATTGGATGTGGACTCTCTTCTTGAACAGGACACAAAGTCTGTATTGCCCTTGGAGCAGGTGGCAGGCCAGTTTGTCAGAGGATGCACCTAAAGCCCTCCACTTCCTCTCGGCCGCGTTTCAGGGCGTGAGGTCAGAGTCATACCAAGTGTTGCACTTGGAGGTAGGCTTCAGATAGATTCTCACGGCAGGGGCAAGGATGCCCAGCATGATGGAAATTGCAAGATTAGAGGTGGCACCCACTGGGATGTTCTCCTTGACCTCTTCACCATTTCTAGAGTCATCATTAATGTTTATCTCAATGGCACCATCATGGTTCAGGGTCCTCAACCCAACCATCTTCTCTTCAACAGGTTCCTCCCTCGCCTCTATAACCTCACCTCTCCCTCTTTCCAGGCTCCCTTGCCTTCTGTGCCTTCCTTCTGCACTGCACAGTCTCCCTTGCCTTCGTGAACTCTTCCTCCACTGCACAGGTTCCCTTGCCTTCTGTGCCCTCCTCCTCCACTGCACAGGCTCTCTTGCCTTCTGTGCCTTCCTCCTCCACTGCACAGACTCCTTTGCATTCTGTGCCGCCCTCCTCCACTGCACAGGCTCCCTTGCCTTCTGTGCCCTCCTCTTCCACAGCACAACTCAGTTGCCTTCTGTGCCCTCTTCCTGTTCTGTACAGGTGCCCCTGCCCTGCCTTACTGGCCCGGCTCCCTTGTCGGCCTCAGCTCCTTTGCCACCCTCCACTATTCCCCTGGCCCTCTTGCCACCCTGTGGGGGACCACTGTCCCCTGTGCCCCCCTGAGGAAGACCCTCAAAGATGGCAAGCTGCTCTACATTGTGACTCTCAACACCCGCTCTAGCGTCTAACACTCGTCTGACATCTGCAACCTACTCAAACTCATGGATCTTGATGTGCTCGTCATCACAGAGACCTGGTTCAAGGATAGCTCTGCCACGAGCTTTGACACATTCCTCCCTGAAGGCTACAAAATCCTCTCTGTGCCCAGGCCTAAGAAGACAGGTGGGGGAGTGGCACTTCTCTTCTCAGAATGGGTACCCGTGTCCATCATCCCCATCAGGCCTACTCCTGCTTCGAGTGTCTAGTTTGCAGACGCTCACTATCCCCAAAACCTTCTCTCATTATGGCCACCTTCTATCGGCCACCAGGGTAGTCCACTCTATTTCTCTCTGAATGGGCTGACCTGGCCTCCTCTCAACTCCTCCTGATGGGTGATCTTAACATCCATCTGGACTGACTCAATAGGTCCTCTCCGCAACCTTTGCGACTCTCTTGCCCTTTCTATCCTTCCCTCTGGCCCCACACACCCCACAGGCCACACCTTGAATATTCTCATCCCTACCCACATCCCTCTCCCTATCCCTATCCCTATCCCTCTCACCACCTCCCTCTCTTGGACTGACCACTCACTTCTGTCAACACACCTGAAGCTCTCCTCTCCTCTTGCAGCAATACGTACAGAATAGCCACTTGGTTCCAAAGTCACCAGACCCATGGTAAACATGACAGTGGCTGCTTTTGCCTCCTCCTACTCTCCTCCACCCATTCCTTTGGCTGACTCCCACCCTGACACAGCCCTCGCTAACCTCAATCTCGCTATCTCCAACAATCTTGACTTTCTTGTCCCTGCCATGAGGGTCCGACGGAAGCCTTCTAAAAAGTGCAACTCTTGGTACGACTCCAACCTGGCTGCCCTTAAACGCAAATGTAGGGCATCTGAGCGGAAATGGAATGCGTCGTGCAAACCATCTGACAAACTGCCCTGCCGCCTCCTTCAGGGGCTTTATCGACTGTGTATCCACACTAAGAAAAGAGTCTTTATTCAAGCCTGCATCTCTGCGGCATCAAACAACATGGCCAAACTTTTCAAAGTCTGCAAAGAACTGGTCAATCCTGCAGCAGCCTCCTCTTCTGTCACACCCACCCAGGACCTTTGCTTGGCCCTGGCTGCACACTTCACTACAAAAACCCTAGACATCCTTTCCATCCTCTCTTCCACACCACAGCATACACCAACACCGGAGCCTCCCTTGACCCCCCTCCCGTTACCCTCTCTTCTCTTTTGCCCATCACACCAGATGAGGTCACCAGACAAGTCCAATCTATGAAGGCTTCATCCAAACAGCTGGACCCCTGCTCCTCCAAAACCATTAAAGACTATTTCGACTCCCTTGCCTCCCTCAGCCTTGGCCGACCTCTGCAATTTCTCCTTTTCCACTGGAACTTTCCCCAACGGCCATGAAGCACTACCTTGCGCACCCTCCGCTCAAAAAACCCTCTGCCAACCCCTCCATTCCAGCAAAAATCTCCATCACTCCTTTCTTGGGCAAACTCCTGGAGAAACTGGCTATCTCTCAGCTGACCCTCAACACTGAATCTATTGGTTCCTTCCACGACCATCAATCTGGCTTTAGAGCATCCAGAGGCACGGAAACTGCTTTTCTGAACACCCGTGAAAACCTGCTCTCAAATCTTGACACTAACACCCCCTTTGTCCTCATTCTCCTTCACCTCTCCTCTGCTTTCGACACTGTTAACCACAACATCCTGACTGCAAGTCTGGCACCCTGGGAATCACAGGTCAGGCTCTGACATGGTTAACCTCCTTCCTCTCCGACCGCCATCCCAGGTGGAACGCCTAGCATTTCACTCGACTACCACTCTCTCAACCTGTGGCGTTCCCCAGGGAGCTAACCTATCCCTCTGGCTCTTCAATGTCTATAGGGCTGCCCTGGCACATGTGATCGCCACTTTCACCTCTTACTTCCAGTGCTACGTGAATGACACGCAACTATCTTTCAGGCTACCCTCAGCCAGGCGGCCTCCTCCTCCTCCTCCTCGCTCATATCCGACTGTCTGCTATTCAGTCTTGGTATGCTGCAGACAACCTCTGCCTCAAAGCCAGTAAGACCAAGATCGTTTGCATTGGGACCCCTGCTCCCGCTTTCCCACATTTGCTCTGTCCGGCCTCCCTTGGCCCTGCGCCCACACCCACCTGCAAAGCAAGAAACCTTGGGGTCATCTTCGACTCCACTCTCTCCTTCTCCTCTCACATTTCAGACATCACTAAAAAGTCTAACTATCAGCTACATCTCCTCAGAAGTACTCTTCCTTTTCTCACTTTCCCCCAGAGGCTCACTGTCCCCAGAGCACTGGTTTTCTCCAAGCTGGACTATTGCAACAGCCTCTTCCTGAACTTCCCTTCTGCCCTGTTCCCTCTGCAACTCATCCAGAACAGAGCCGCAAGACTTATCCTTGGCCTCAAGCCTATGGACTGCGTGTCTCCGGTGCTGAAATCCCTTCATTGGCTCCCCGTGGTTGCAAGGATCAAATTCAAGACCATTTGCATTGTTCCACAAGGCTTTCTGGGGCCTGAGACCTACCTACCTGCAACACAGTCTACCTAAATACTGTCCCTCATGAGCCCTCCGCTCATCTACCTCCAACCTTCTGTGAGTGAACCGTTTCTCCAAGCAAAGATTTGGAGTGAGATACTTATCCTCAGCAGGTGCCCCCCCTCTGGAATAGCCTCCCTGCCGCCCCCCATCTTGAGCCGGATCTCCTTAAATTCCGGAAACTCCTCAAGACTTTCCTCTTCTCCTTTTCCTTCTCTCTCTCCCTCTACCCTGCTAACCTAGTTCTCTGCTTTCACTCTCCTCTTCATTACAGCATGCTGACTGGACACCGGGTGTACCTCAGACTATCAGTGGTCCCCGGTACCCCCGCCAGTCCGCCCTCGCACTTCTCAGGGCCCTACACCATAACCACACTCAATGCACTTCAGAAATTAACCCAAGAGAGTGGCTCTCTCTGCACTTACCCTAGTCTCAACCGACCGGGTGCACTTGATTTCCCCCCCCCTCACCCATGACCCTCTGTGCACTTGCTCAATCCGCACGCACTGCGCCTGAAGATCTGTCTGTTCTCCCTTATCTTCACCCCTAAATTGCACTAGTAAAACTGCAGAATTGCTGTCAGGCCTATTTGCTGTCTCCCAAACTGTTAAATATACTCTTTACGCACTCTCTGCCTGTGCAGACAATTATCGTCTCAGACTTTCAAGGGCTCCGAGCAACTGTTTGTTTCTTCCCCATGCTCCCACCCTCCTTGAGCGCTTTGAAACACTTGCCTGTGTATAGGTGCTATATAAATAAACAATACCATACCAGAGAGGCCTGTGTCAGGGTTTGAGCCAGCCGCAGGAGTAGGAAGAGCAGAGAAGGTGGAGGCAAATGCATCACCTGACACATGCTTCATGGGCCGAATGATCGAGAAGGTAGGTGGCAGTGCTGGGGTGGGGTGCGGTGGGGTGGGCTTAGCCTGGGGGACAGTGTGTGTCAGGTGAGAGGAAAGATGACAGTGGTCAGTCCAAGAGAGGAGTAGTGAAAAGGTTAGACAGAGGGATGTCTGAGGAGATAAGAACATCCAAGGGGTGTCCAGAGGTGTGTGTTGGACGAGAGGGTAGAACGGAGAGAGAGTCGCAGAGGTTGTGGAATAGCCTTGTGGAGGGCTCAGAAGCATCCAGGTGGATGTTGATGAGACTGCGGAGAAGTTGAGAGATAGAGGCAAGAAGAGATGTGGACAGGTCAGCACACTCAGGGGAAGAGGGCTGCCTGGCCAGGTGGCCTATAGATGATGGCCACATTCAGAGAGAGGCCAGGAGAGATAAAGAGCCTGCAGACCAGGCATTCAAAGGAGGCGTAGGCCTTCATTGGAAGGACAGAGGCAGGGAACCACTCCGGAAAGATGAGAGCTCCTCCCACACCAGGTTGGTTGGTTCTGGGCACGGAGGGGAGGAGAGTGCCAAAAATCATGACAGAGGTGGCCGTGAACCATATCTCAGTAAGAGTGAGGACATCCAGGTCAAGCTCTTCAAGGAGGAGGCAGATGTCAGAGGAGTGTTTGACAACAGAGCCAGAGTTGAGAGTGCCAACGTGGAGCAGGTTGCCACATTTGAAAGACTTCTGGGATGGGGTACAGGCTTGAGGTACACTTGGCAGAATTGGTTGGGGTGCCCGAGAGTGGGCAGAGGTGAAAGCAGGTGGTGGCAAGGTAGCCAGAGAGCAGGAGGAAGGTTCTAGAGTGGAGGCAGAGGAAGGAGGTGGCCAAGGGCCTAGAGAGCTGCTAGTGGGAGTAACGGGAGAAAGAAGGAAGTTGATAAAACGCAGGGAACGCCCATCAAAAAGGAGGAGATTGGGATGAGGGCCATCGACCAAAACAGTGCCATTCAAGTAGACATTAATGACGGTCTTGGAGGAGCGGAAGAAGGCCAAGAGGACCTCCGACTGAGTGCCATCAATAATGGGAGAGGAGAAGATAGGAGAGACAGCCACGACCATATGAGGGTGCCATAGGTCTGGTGAGGGAATGACAAAGAGGATGTCGGTGAGAGTCTGTCTGGAGGAAGCACTGGCACGGATGTAGTCATCGGCGATAAGGAGGCCAAAGTTGGCATAGGATGTCCCTCTTGAACTTCTTCCTTCCAGACCTTCAAAGAGGTTTGAGACATTAGAATAGAGCTACACAGATGAGCATAATTCGGAAAAACAGCTAGCACAGTCTGGGTCATGTAATAGGTATAACAGCAGGTTGATGGGGGGGTGGGATGGTTTACGTTATATCTATTTCCTTGCTTTCTTAAATTTGCATAAAATTAAAAAGGACAGAGGCAGAAAAAGACTAGCGGATAATGGTGGAGGGGTTAATGGGAACATCTGATTTTCCCCTAGCAGACCATTTAAGGTTGTTCGTAGTGCTATGGGGCTGGGACGAAATAGCACCAAGAAATGTACGCCCTTATTTTTTTTTAAACATGGATGGAGGTTAAGCATCTTATCAGCGTAGGTCCAGGGGGGAAGGGAGGGGTTAAACTATCGCTTGTTTGAATGCAATAGTTTCATACATTTTATACAAGCAGATCTGCTTAAAGCGTTTGAGGCCTTTTCAGAAAAGAAAATTGCATATGTATTGCAATCTGGAACATCACAAAAAAATGACGTCTAGAGGTGTGACACAAGTCTTTGATACTTGACGGGGATCAGGTGTAGTTACATTACAAGAAGATGCCAAGTGTAAGGAAGGAATGGTATCAAAGTAAAATAGACACGTGATCACAGTACAAGTATTAAACTGTACAAATGGGTGAGATAAAGGCTGAATCTAAACAAATGTAATATGGAAGCATGCTACGACTATCAAATAATAATAATACAGTCCTTTTAGTGTCTAGTCAAATAAATAGGTCCTATAATAAAAAAAAGAATATTGCCAATCCTTACCGTTATGCTACAGAATAGTGTGGCATAATGTTCACAGGAAAAGAAAGAAGTGTTCACAAAAGGATAAGTCAGGATGTTATTGAATGCAATTGAGATTTTATTTCTATCGTGCTCATACACAAAGTGTTTCAGAGCGCGACAAGGGAAGGACACAAGGGAGAACAAAACAACGCTCTTACTAGGCCCAGTGACAGTGTATGGAGGAGGGAGAGGACGAAAGTGCAAGGAAGGGGGAAGAAGTGGAAAGTGCAGAGCAAAGGGAGAACAGAATAAATAATAAATAAATAAATAATAAAAGCAACAAAAGTCGCAGTGCAGCCAGCAAGTGGCAAGTGCTGAGTTTATGTCAGCAGATAGGGTAGGGCAGATAAGTGCAGGAAGAAAAAGGGGGGGGCTGTATGGGTACAGATACAGAACCCAGTGTGAAGGGTGGCCTGGAGGCAATGCAGGAGGGTGGCAGGGTGAGCAGGAACAGAGGGTAGCCAGGAGCACAGTCCCAGGAGAGAGCAGATCAGCAGGGGAGAAGGGGGGCTAGGCAGAAGCATAGAGGAAGGTCTTGATCTGCTCCCGGATCCGGAGATTGTTCTCCTCAAGTTTTAGAGTGGCAGGGAGGCTGTTCCAGAGGGAGGCCCCAGCCGAAGACAGATCTACCCCCAGCTCGTTTCTTTGAGAAACGTTTCTTTGAGAAATGTTATGGCTGGGGTCTCCCTTCCCCACGTTTTAGCACGTGACAAGGTGAGACTCTTGAGCACAGCACACTCCTGGGCTTCTCCTGCACAAGGTTACAGTTCCTTTCCTCAATATCAGGGCCTTCTGTGCCCAAGTCTCTTTTATGCAAAATCTCTTGCTTCAGAGGGCCTGATATGCCAAAAACAACAAAAAGGTTCTTCTACTATCTCCACATCGGGAGATTACTCTTCACACTAGGATCGCCCTCAGCCGGGCTCGGATCCTTCTTTCAACGTGAGCCTCCCAAAGAACTTGCCAATTTAAACAGAGACTTCTGAAGGACGATCACTTCTCGCTGGGTCATTCTGTTATTCTATGGCAAGTACGTGCTTCACAATATCACAGTTCGCACAGCGTTCCCCCTCAGCCAGACGCAAACGCCAATTTCACAATTCGCTCAGTCGGGTTCACACTTCCACATTCCTCAAAGGGTTCTGCAACACATCAAAGACTTACGATTGTACAAGGGGGTTGTCTTGACCCTTGTATGACCACCTTGACACCTCACGCCAGCCTTAGGGTCTCTTGGTACTTGTAGTTTCAACAATCTCAGTTCATTACATTCTCTTTCTCCAGGAAAGGGGTACCAGCCAGAGACTTTCGAATGAGCAACCACGTGGAGCTGGACCACTATCTCTGGTACCAGGTTCGTTCACAAAAAGACCTCTGTCTATTAAAGGGATAGTTCACTCAAAAATGTTATTGGCTAAAAAGATGGCCCATAATCAAAAATATATATATATAAAAAATATTTTAAAACAGTTCCTATGTAACGTTTTGAGCAAATGAGGCTCAAACTCGAAAATTTCAAGAACTAGGAGACATCCATTTTGTGAAATGGATGAGCCTCCTGTGCTTGTGTTAAGCTCTGCCCTTGCGGTACTAATGAAGCAAAAGCCAGCCAGCTGTAATAAACAAAAGCTACCAGTAGGTGGCTTTTGCTTCATTATTGCCGGAGAGCAGAGAATGCAGGCAGGAAGGCTGCATGCGGGTAAGTGCTTATTTTTTTTTTCTTAGCAAATCACAGCAATTCTAAATACAACTGGGTTGCATTTATGATTGCTGTGGTTTTCTTTCTAAGTTTTCTGGGGTCACACAATTAACAATTTACATACAAGTACACCATAACATTGCACTTGTCCAAACTGTTTTCTAAAAATATATTGATATTCACACATGAAGAACCTCAAAGTCTTGTCCTAGCTGACACTTGTTTCGACCAACTTTGGTCTTTCTCAAGGATATCCAATGGCAAGTATCATATGATAACAATTAACCCCCTTAAATTAAGAGATCTATAAAATGAGATTTGTAGTTTGTGCGTATTACACGGTTGCAATGCTCATTCTAGGCTACCATATCAGCCTTGCACATAGGTGTGTGTTCATGTTTCAGTTTATAATAGCTACAAGTAGCCTATAAATAGGTCTCCACTGTTCTGTGAAGTTCAGTACAATAATGTGCAATGAAGTATAACGAAACTTAGTATAGGATGCCCTGTAAGGGTAATCCTTGCCGCATTCGGTGTCCAGTGTGGGTTTAAAGCAGTTTCCATTAG
The DNA here is from genome assembly GCF_040938575.1 of Ambystoma mexicanum. Lineage (NCBI taxonomy): Eukaryota > Metazoa > Chordata > Amphibia > Caudata > Ambystomatidae > Ambystoma > Ambystoma mexicanum. The sequence goes on along the minus strand of NC_090937.1, from coordinate 21,437,172 downwards.
TCAAAGACAGAGACGTTCAGCCAGAGGGTGGAAATATCCAAGCCCTGCATACCCTATAGCAAGGGTGGAAGAGGACTGGTTAACAGGCAAAGTCAAGAAGGGGCTGGGGCCTACATAGCTGTGAGACTGTGCATTGAATCCACAAAGCTGGGTAAGATGAACAGTCTTTCTATTTGGCTACAGAGTCATCTATAGGTAAACAAGCCCTGCACTTTATCTAACTGTACCAAATAGTGTTTCTAGTGTGACTTCCCAGAACCAATAGAAGTTTATCCAAAACCCATGTGACCCAAGGAACATGTCCCCAGAACTGCCTGCAGCTCTGCAGTCTGTACTACTGCAAATGCAATATTGTTTCCACAAAAAGGTCAACATACCTTTGCAGGAACCATATTAAGACTGATTAATTATTGCACATATGTATATTGATGGTTTGCATAATATTACTTTTGATATAATTCTACATGAAATTTTTGTACACTCCACAGGCATCGCCCTGATGAGGGACTTCGAGTCCGAAAGGTATTGGCCAATTTTGTCTGCCTACTATCTAGCGAAGGAGATGCAAGTACATTAAAGTTAAAAGCAAGATGCACAACAAAATTGAAATTTGAATACGAGTCATGTATATTTTTAATGAATTTTATTAGTATTTTTATTAGTACAGACTACAGAGATGCAGGCAGTACTGGAGATATTTTCTTTGGTCTTGCTGGGAAATAGAACCACTTTGTACCTAAGTGGTTTACGGTGTAGTATCAAATAAAATTGTTAATGATATTAATTTTTAGGTGGTGCCCACTCCCTCTAACCACACTTCATACTGATCCGTCTTCACACACAGCACCAAAGATGCCAGGACAACATCTGGATAAAACAAGTCATTGTGTGCTTGGGAGGATCTTGCAACTCTTGGGGGCAGTGCCTCAGCCAAGGAGTACAGATGCATCACAGGTGTTTTTTTGTCTTTATTGACAACAATTTTGGAAGCTACTGTATGCGCAAAGCACAAAACAAATCACTTTTTTGAGATCCCTCATCGCCCCCTTTAGAGAACCCTGTGTCAAAGGCCAAGACAACAACATGAGCCATTTTCTAATCGATTGCTGCCCTTTGGGGTGTTGAATAAAGCCCCCACCCTCTATACTAGCTCTCCTTTCCAAAAAGATACAGTATATTTGACACACACGCCAACATGTACCCAATATGTACATATTTGTAGGATAACCATTTATTTTTAGTCGTGTCTTTTCCGTACAAATGTAGTCGTTCAGGGGAGGCAAGATAAAAGGAAACATCTCGCAGGAAGCAAAGGAAAGCAGGAAGAGGAAAGGGTCGAATGGCCAGATGGGTAAAAAGTGAGCCTTTTTGTGATCTTCAGAGCGTTTAGGCAGGCTCACTCCTAAAGTAGTGCACGACTCTAGAAGCACATACAAGTGTGGTGTAGAAAGCAGACACGTATCGCAAAGTTCTGCCCGCTTATCCGAACTCTATGGCTCAAGAACATTATTGGGGTACAGTAAAGCATACATTCGCATACATCCATTAAAAGAACAGAAATAGTTTCCACAAAGGTATCAAAAAGCACATGCGTTTGTAGGTTTGCTATATGTGGTACTTTCGTCTGATTCCTGTTCTTCAATGCAATGAGCGCGCCAGTGCCGCTTGTAACCCAGTTCTGCTCGACACGGGTTAGAGCAAGCGGTGTAAACAGGCATATAATGGATGTGATGATAGTGTGCATGTACACCTGCAGCGGCAATGACTAGGCGCCCTAGCATGGCATCAAGCAGTGAAGAGAACCCAATCACAAGACATACCCTTCTGACCATGGGAGGCATGTACCACACGTTGCAAGCGATGGCCCAGCTGGTCATCATGCGCAGGAGGTACTCCACCATGCTGTACTTGCTGCTGTTCCAGAAGGCGTCCCCAAACTGCGGGTCATACTGCAAAAGAGGATCATGTTAAAGAAACATGGAAAAGACGTCGAGAACTTGCAACAGTCCTTCTGTAAATACCTTCCAACACCGAAAATGTACAAAGGCCGCAGATGGGAAGCGCAGCCCGGCAACCAATAAGTTGCAACATCTACAGTGCATGTTTGCAAAGGTTTGCCAGGTTAAAGAAGACTCATCTTAGGGGCAGTGGCTCATGTGATATGGACCCGGATCAAAAGCGGCTGCAAGTGGTTACAATCGCCTGGATATTTGGTGGAAAACACAATTAGCATGGGAGACACAGTCCTGTTCATGTCAGAAGGATGCTCTCACATACACCGCCACCCCCAAAAATCCCCCACTAAAACATAGCCCACATTTCTTTTCCATGCTCTAGTTGAACACAAAGGACTCAGTAAAGGAATCTTCATCACACTGTCTCCCACAGGTCCCACAGATAACAGAAGTGTGTCAGCCCCTGTGCCTGTGGCGACCTGTAGCATCCCTAATGTATTGACACACGCAGCATGCGAGCACAATGTGAAGGAACATAATGAAAAAGGGTGTAATATGGAAAAAGCAATCTGCACCAGGCCAGAAACACACACATTCAAAAAATACAAACACAATTTGAGACACAGGCCTAATTTTTGGGAGAGATAATATTGTGTACTGTAGATTTATTCATGCAACTGATTAATAATTAATATTTGAATAAATACAGCACGGTTGTATTTATGATGTCCTCGTTTTTCTTTTTAAGTTACCCAGGCTCCTCCAGCCAAAAAGCGAAATGCCACATTGCTATCATAAATACAACACGGTTTTATTTATAGTTTGTGGTATTCTTTAAGTTTCATGGACTTAAAAAGAAAACCACATTTATAAATACAACTGTGTTGTACTTAGGATTACTCTGGCTTTCGCTTTGAGTCTCACAGGCTCCCCCGGCCGGTGGAGCCCGGGAGACTCAAGGCGAAAGCCACTGCAATCATAAATACAACCTTGTTTATTTATGATTTCCGGGCTTGTCTAACCACAGCAATCATAAATACAACAACGTTGTATTTATGAAAGCACTTACCGGCAGCAGCCTTCCTGCCTGCACTCTCTGCTCTCCAGCAGTAACAAAGTTTTTATCGTTGTAATAAAAGCTACCAGCGGGTGGCTTTTGCTTCATTAGTGCCGCAAGGGCAGAGATTAAAATAAGCACAGGAGGCTCATCCATTTCACAAAATGGATGCATCCTAGTGCTTGAAATTATTGGGTTTGAGCCAAAAGTTTGACACAGGAACTTTTAAAAAGATGTTTAATATATGTTTTTTTATTATTGCCCACCTTTTAAGACAATACAATTTTGAGCGCACTATCCCTTTAAGTGCATTATAAATACCTCCACTTGCACAATCCGAATGTACAAGGCCTACTAGGATCGTTCCCACCTGCCCCAACCTATGCCTTGTTGCACCTTGAGACACACGTGTGTACAAGCGCATTACAAATGAATAAAACAAATAAATAAAACAAACATGGGAAACAAGATTTGTGCAAACTAGCTATGCCCTCTAACCTTTTTAGAACTGGGGACACTTAATTATTGTGTCCTTAAAAACAAAGATATGTTATCAGTCCTACCTCTTTCCCAAAATGTTCTCGGATTGTTTTTTTTTTTTTAATTCCTAGCTAAGGACATGGAGGGTTTAAAAAAATAACCATGCAGTCAGATTGGAACAACTCATTAAACTATGATCCAGAAACGGTTCTTCACAATGTGATAGGACATTACCTTTTCAAGTCCTTAATGGTATGCATATGTAAACAAGTTTAAATTGAAGGACCGACTGCTTTTAATCCACGGCATGGATTATTTTCAAATTGTGATAGCTTTGCTCTTCTTGGTATGTGACAGGGTCAGGGAGATGCCCCTATTAGAGAGCTGCAAGGACCCCTCTCATACTAGGGTAGGTGGCCTTCCAGGGCCATGGCAGACTTGCCCAAAAGGTGGTGTGAAGGAGCTCAGAAGGACTGGCTCCCGGGTATTTTTCAATCACACTTGGGTATCAGTATTTATTTCCCCGTCCTGGTGCCAATCAGCCTGTTTCCTGGCCAGGTTTCTCACATTTTCCAGGTGATTCCTGGAGGCATGATGAAGAGAACGGCCTGATATCTAGATGAGGAACTACAGAAACCAGTGTGAACTGGAACCATGAGGTTGTTGCTCTGGTTCAACCTCGCCTATTCAGGAGAATAGGTGACCCCGGCCACCTATCCCGCAACTCCTGAACTGACTGCATTGGAGCAGGAGCGCACAGAACTGAAAGCAACAAGGGCAGCACAATACTAGGGGAGACCAGGGAGCAGTCCCAAGCACCTTTTTGGATAATGGCATACAGAGAACAGGAATAAGCAAGAAGAAACCTATGCCCGACTGTATGGCAGGATGGCCAAAAGTGGAGGCTGAAAATATGTGGGGTTAGAGGCCCTTATAAAGACTTCCATGGTAAATTCCAGCCCACAAGGGGAGGAGTTGAACATTTATCGGAAAGCTTGGCCAAAGAAGCAGCTGACTCTAGTACCCAATGACATCTAAGAGAACTTTCTAGACAGGAAAGGAGGGGCTATATAAAACAAAGAGTCAGTCTGCAATGGAAAATATGTTTAGGTGAGGTTAATGGTGGTGAAAGAGGACTAAGACACCAGATAGGAGTCCTGAAGGAGAGTTTTGCCGCATATGGTGAAAGTGAAGGTAAGGTGCTGGGATTGAGAGAGTGGTAACAATTACATTGTGAGAGAGGGGAAGAGAGAGCAAGGAGGAGAAAGGGTGGCAGAGAGAGACAGAAAAAGAGACGGAGAGAGGAGTAACATCAAGAGAGTTAGGGGGAGTGGAGACAGGGGACAGTAGAAGTGAGAGGAGCAAGAAGACCAGAAGGGGGAAGGTGGAGTTAAGGTCAGGAAGGAAGAATCAAACTGAAGCAGATGTGAGAGTAGGGGCAAGACCGGGAGAGTAGTGAGGTGGAGTGAGAGGCACATGTGGAGGAGGAGGAGGAGTAAAAATAATATATCAATATGAAACTAGTTTCTAGGCGCTGTAAAATTTAACAAGTAGATGGATTATACACAAACATTTGAAATACCACAAAGATATATAAAATAAAAGTCAAACTCCATCTGAACACTAATCAATATTCAAGGAGAACTAGAACATAAAAACAAAGTACTATTAACAAATACAGGTGCTGCTTTAAACAATGGGTCAATATCTCCAAAGAAAGGCAACATAATCCATAAATTGGCAACCAAGCTCTTTAAAATTCCCCCACCAACCACAGGAAACAAATTCTGAGAAGTATAACCAAGTGTCAGCTTTGAAACAGAAAGATGGATAAGGGTTGACAAATGGTGACCATTGAGAAATGTCCAGATTTGATGCACTGCTCATGCATATGTTTGGTTGTCAATCGAAATCCAGCCCAAGCAACAACAGGCCAGAGAAACATGATCATGTTTCCTTAGCAACATGATCACCATTAGTGCTGTATTTTAAACTGTTTAAATCTTAAAGACTACTTAGCAATTCCCAACTAGAGCGACATACAGTATTGGATTGTAAAAAGAACCTGCACTAAAGTTTTACAATTATTTTTGAAAAGCAGATGAGTGCATCTACTTTAATTAAATACATGGAAATAGGCAGCTTTCACAGCAGCCTCCACCTAAAGAGAAAAAGGCAAATGGCTATCAAACAGAACACCAAGATTCCTGAATGAATACAATGTTTTCGCAGAGGGGCCGAGAGACGCTGGCCACTGAAATTAAGAGTAGAGTGAAAAGAGCAACCAACTAGCATTACTTCAAACTGGTCTTTGTTAAGATGGAAGCAATTCGTTTTCATCCAACTTTGAACTCATCCAAAGCAAGCCTCCACCCTACAAACAGCCTCCAAGTCCACATGAAAATCTACCAGAATCTGTGTCCCCTCTTCAAATTTGACACCCAAGGCCGAAAGTGTTCACTACCTGTGCTCATCGGCGATGGTAGATATTAAAAGGAGCCAGGGACATGGTGGCAATCTGTGTGAAACTCCACAGGGAGTCTAACAACTGCGCAAAATAACATCACCCAGTTGCGCCCTCTGACTTCAATCCTTCAAGGAGGCGGCCATCTATGTCAATGTTGTGCCGCTTATCTTCATTTTTTTCAGGCTGATAAACCAAAATACCATGGTCCACAGCATCAAAAGCCACCAAGAGATTCAATAAGATCAATGCGGCCGGCATCCCTGCATCACAAAGGTGGAACCGTTTTTTTCTCAGATGATCAAAGCAGGAGTTTCTGTGCTCCTGCCCGATTGAAAATGTCACTGATTATCTGCGAGAAGATGTTCTCTCTCAAGATATGCCGAGGTGACATGTAACCTCTCTTTGTAGAATTTTACTAATGAAAGGATATTTCAAAATCAGACTAAAATTTGCAGGATTTTCAAAAGAGAAATAACTAAACCTTCCTTCAATTGGTTGAACAAATTAATCTTTGTAATGAGGTATTAATAAGAACAGAAAGGTCACCTGCCAAAGTGTGAATGTGGTATTTTATTAGTTTAGCAGGGAAAAATCACAGGAGGTTGAAGTGTTTAAGCCCCTGTACCCGTTTTAGAATATCCCTTACAGTCAAAAATCCAAAGAAGGAAAACCCAGCAACTGGTTGGGATAATACAAATAAGGGAGAATCAGAAACCCTTGCCTCTGCTGCAATTTCATGCAGTTAACCGATTTTGTTAGTAAACAAAGAAACTAGGTTTTCACAAAGTGCTTCGAAAGAATTTACCTTAGCTAATTCCTCTCTTCGGATCACGAATGATCCTGGTACAATTTTTAAAACGTTCAGCAGAACTAGATTGGGCAGATGAAAAGTATACTTATTTAGCACGCAGAATGGATTTATTTTGTAGGTTAAAGGATGTTCCCTACATTACATTTCATCAGATGCTAAGGGAGAAACTCTCCACCAAAAACTCTTAATGTCGCCAATCAAGAGGTCCCGGGTAAACCAATAGTTATATCCATATACAATAAATGTATGACACATTGTTACTAGAATTTAATAATTTAAATAGTAATAATCTATGCATTGAAGTACGAAAGAAGAGTATCAGGAGATTGAGATAAATCAGCAATAGTATGGAAGGGGTGATCTAACATTAAACCCCTCTGAACTTCAAAGAATTAAATTGTCGATGAAAGAAGAAAAAAGAAAAAACTAGTATCAGAAGCATGAGATTTTGTTTTCCTAAATAACTCACAAGAAAACCTAATTAAAATATGATCAAAAAGGCAGAGTGTCAGGGAGAGTGAGGATAGGGACTAAAAGACTGTCACAAGAGGAAGGATACAGCAAGACACTCAGGCTACCCCAGTTTAAATCATCTCGGGAGTCCCTGACGAAGTTACAGAGAATGCGAGAGCATTTAGGCCCACCCCATAGGTTAGGGTCAGCTTTGAAAAGAATACCTTCTAATGAAAGTTCTGAGGTTTTGCAAAATGCGGGCTGGAAGTCACTCCTTCTCTGTTCTTGCCCATACCCCGTGGAATTCTCTTCCCTACCAGCTTCATGAAATTACTGATCATTATAGATTTTAGAAATCTCTTAAAACCTATTTGTTACAGTTACTTGGTGGCTTCTTGTGACGATCTCCCCAGTTGCCTTTAGTGGCTAGATGCCCTTAGGTGATAGTTAGGGCTTTACAAATATAAATACATGCATAGATACCCTGGCTGTAGTGAACTCGTAGTGTATCAAGATCTTTGAGAGTAGGAAGCCCACTTCAAGATTGAGGGAAAGCGTACAGGGACTGCCCTCAGAATTGGAACCCCAATTGCCTTTTCTTGTTTGGTGTTTTATAATAGAAAACTGAAAGCAGATTAACATCATAAGATGACTGATTGATAACTGTTTGTTATAGATGGTCTCAAGAACACACCAATTCCCAGATGAGAGTCAATGATTTTATTTTTAAAGAAAGTATTGGGACTTCATCCTCAACAAAGCGGCGGGTGTTCCCGCCCTATCCCAGACTTCCCTAAACACATGGATTGGTGCTAGTGATCAGTAACGCCCTACTATCTGAAAGCTTTAGATGATGGCCCATAATGCAAATGCTGTATCTATCTAGCCTGACCAGGGAACAATCTAGGGTTCCTATCCAACAGTTTTCCAACAAGGTAAGATTTAAGGGTTGTTTCTTCCACACACCCAGAGCATCACTCTCGCGGATCCTTCTGTGCTCTATATTCATCTCCCTTTATCTCTGTAATTCTCCTTTTCTCCCCCTACTCTCCTCCCTCCCACTCTGCCCACTGGCTTACCTTTCTCCCAAGTTCTTTCTTTTCCGTCCTTCTGGTGTTCCTTCTCTATGGTCTACTTCTACCATTTGGTCTTACTTCCTCCTCAGTATTACTCAGCCTTCTCCATATTCCACGTCCTCCTCCCTCCAAACTACTACTCCTCCCTCTGCGCTACATGTATTACTGCCCACCATCTCAGTCACCCTTCTTTAACTATCTCAGTCACCCATCCACTCACACCCTACTCTTCTATTTCCGCTCCCACTCACACAACTTGAACACACATTCACAACACAGTATCACTTTCTAAAATCAGCCAATACCTCACCTTTTCTAGAAATTGCCTCCACGCGGTCCTTCCTCCTTCTGGTCTCTTGGTTTGCCAACTCTTCCTCCTCCTGCCTCACCTGAACAAACTATAGCTTCCTGCATCCTGTTGTCTCATATATCCTTCCCCTCGTCTTCATTGGTTTTCCCCTTCTGGTACACCGGGCCAATCTTGCAGTCTTCCCTGCCCAGAAGGTCTTACAAACAGTAAAGCACAGAAGAGGGCCATCTAAGATCTGCCCCCTTCTCTCATACGGGCCCGCCATGGATCGGTAATGGCATCTTTCTACAATCAGAGTACCATTTTGTGTTAATGTCCAAAGCGGAAATGTGACAGTTCATATAAATAAACTGCCCTGAGGCTCCGATAGGGCTTAAGAGTGGCTGAGGTTGATAGTCTTCATTACGAGGTAGGTCAGCATCTGTGATTCAGGTGAGCACATAGCAGCACGCCGCACGCACATTTGTTGCTCAATTTCCATGCAGCACAGCGGTTCACTTCAATGACACCGCTGACTGGGTTGCAGCAACATTGGGAGTCTCCAAGGATCTCTGGTGGGCTGCTCTTTCAGGTTCATCACAGGTTGCAGATTCTTTCAGTTTTCTAAAAACCCACAGAAAAAGTGCTGGCCAGTATTTGAAGCCAGAGGTATAGGGTGAACAAGTGTAGTACCATTATCCATTACACAGGTGCAGGAACTGGGACCTGCTCAACTGCCATCTTCCCCTTGGTTAGGAATGGCTCTGGTTTACACACTGGTGGCCTCATACCTCATGCAGAGAGGGTTCCTCATCCTTTCCTGACAGGGTCAGGCTACTGACCATGTATCACTGTCACAGGTATTGTGCCTAGAGGACAAAAGCTTGTTTTTTAAATTGCTACTGTAGAATAGTGCTCGATATTAGCAATTTAAACATGGTTACTGGAATTGTATGTTTTCGCTAAGAAAAATTATTAGCCGTAAAACAGATTCTTTTAGAAGGCCCATAAAGCTTCTCAGAGTGTGAAAGCTTGCAAATACATGGTGATTTTAGGTCCCCTTAGAAAGCCAAAAAGTCTGATAGTTGAGTGCATAGCTCTTGGGTTGCGAGAAGGCTATCCACTATTTTTATATGCATTGTTGCATGTTCAGTCCTGCATTTATAATTGAAAAGGAAAGTACAAGTACCAGAATGAAAAGAAAAAATTGAACAGGAAAAGCCATTTATGCCTTACGTGTAAGAATTTGAAAGTGCTGTTTTTAGACTGCCTCTCTGTTTTCCAGGCAATAGGTAGCCAATCTCTCAAAATGAGAAACTTTATTCGTTTCAAAAGCTTTACAGATTCAGAATAGGCAGTGCCCACTTATCTCTGTACCCAGCCATATAAATGTTGGCTGACCAGTTACTGGTCTATTTTTTAAAAGTGATAAGGATTGGCAAGCTGAATGCAGGTCTAAGAGCTCATGCCATCCAGTCGCTGTAGTATTACATGTAATGGTTGGCACAGCTCGAGCATAAGGTCAGAGAGTTTACATTTATATTTCAGATTGTCAAAGTCTATTAGTAACCTGCTTGGGGGGCAGGGAGTTGTGGCAGCATCTTTGCCAATGACTAGCTCGGAATCGGGGGAATTACCAAACGGTAATCACCCCGCTCCAAGCCAGCTCATGGCTGGAGGCCGCCATCTCCCCACTCACCTCCTCCACAGATTTCCCTTCCTTCCCCCATTCCCTCCACTTACCTTTTTTTTTTCTCCTCTTTGGGAGCAGATGCGCTGGAAACACTTCTGTCTCCACTGCGTCCGCTCCCGATCTGTGACACGCCACCATGGAAAGGAAGAAGGGACTACACGTATTCCCTTCTCCTTTCCATGGCGGGCAATTTTTTTAATCACATTTTTCCTTTTTTTGAATAGCCGCCATGGAAAGGGAGAAAGGACTACACATAGTCCCTTCTCCTTTCCATGGCGACCATTTTTCGTTCACATTTTTCCTTTTTTGGAATGGCTGCCATGGAAAGGGAGAAGGGACTGCTCCCTTTCGATGGCAGCCATTTTGTTAGTTTACTTTTTTTTTTTTAATTCTTTTCAATGGCTGCCATGGAAAGGGAAAACAGAATTAGATTTCCCTTCCCCAGTGGTTATTTTTGAAACTTTTTTTTTCTGTTCTGAAACTCCAGAGTGTTTCAGAACAGAAAAAAAGAAGCTTTTAGTACCCCGGTCTTACGACTCTGGGTCATTGCCTGAAGTGGTAAATGCCTCCCTGCTCTGTGCTTATTGCTTAAATAGACAATTCCTCTCTAGGCTTCCTTTATTACAGCTATCCCAGCAGAAATCCAACTACAGCAGCAGTGTATTACACATAATCAATAAATTGCCATGCATGGAGGCTTTAGCATCCAACAGGTGCAAGACATGTCACTGATACACATGTCTTCAATTTTTCCACAGCATACTTACTGGAAATGTTACAGGTAAATAACATTTTGACAGGTGTTACTTTTGAGGACTGAAATTAAAGTTAACACAACTATGCCAAAAAACACCACTCTTAGCAGTTCTGAATGACATTCTGGGTCAAGCAGTATATCATTTGATGATAAATGTTGAAAACATTTGCCTTTTCATAGAAGGAAATTTAATAAAAAGCCATTGTTCGAGGGTTGGATTTGTAGTCTCAATGTATTGCCAACCAAGGAGAAATTGCAACTTTCAAGGACATCGACTCTAACCTTTTTGTGCCTATGTGGATGTCAATTACAGAATATAAAGTTTAGATTCAATGTTGGTTTGAAGAAAACTGTATATTTTCAAATAATAAAAAGAAACAGGATTTCATTTTTGGGGTTTTCTCACCTATCCCAACCATCTGTATCTTGTCAATTTCCTATTTAACAAGTGTAAAACCTCCTTCCGCTTCCGCCTAGTTATTTGACAGGGGAACTTGAAGGTATACAAGGTAGACGTTATTATTGTTGAGCTGCATGGTTTTTTTCAAGCTGTTTTTTAATCTCTCCACTTTTCATCTCATTTTGTACCTCCCAGGGCGATTTTTCGTTTTTCTTCCAACTCTAAATGTTTTGGCTTGTATTGCGACTCCCGAGATCTTTATAAGATGTTTGAGGCCTCTTCACTTTTCTGCTCCTTTTCAGCTTGCATGGGTGTTTGAGCTGTACCTTCAGCTGTACCTTCAGCTCATCCTGCAGTGTTTGGCCTCTGAGCATTGCATCTGATTTTGAGCCGCTGAGGGTGTTTGAGCAATTTTCTGCCGTCATTTAGCATATTATAATGTTAGTTACTTCCTTTGTAACTATTTTGGTTGGATGTACTCCCTTTAAATCAGTGGAAAAGATATTCCATAAAAAGTGAAGAAACCCATCAATCACTAAAGTGTTATAGGAACTGTAGAGAGTGCAAGACCTTTTACCACATCGGGTGCAAATACTCAACCTTTTGGTTTCTGGCTGGAAGTTAGGACTAGTATAGAGGAGATCGCGGTCTGGAACCTTCAGAATGAAAGCATGGGATATACATTTGGTGATGAAAAGTATTCCACACTCTATACGTAATATGCTCTGTAACTTTTTTGCCTCCGTCACCTTTTTTGAGTTATGTGAATAGGGATAGTATATTTTGCCCGCATTGCTGAGGGCTCTCGGCTGGTTTAAGATTTAGTAGTATCTTTACTTTTTTTTTTTGATTGCACAAACTGACATTTTTGTATGTCAAACGTTACGGCAAAGGTGTTTAATTTGCGGAAATATATTTTTTTTATCAGAATGATGTATTCTGTTAGCTTTGGATTCATGATCAATTATCCCAATGTTATGATGTGACCAATAAAGATTTGGTTGGGGAAAAAAATGAGCAAAAGAAAACAACATAGGTCCACCAGTGTAGTAATGATGCCCTGCAGACTTTGAAGGTAGGCCACATTTTTTCAGTTTTTGAAGGACAACCTGACTCACTGACTGAGCCACCCTTGCCACCCTTCCATGACACAGGAAGTGACCAGAAAAGTATGTGCAGTACCTTGATTGCCACTGGATATATAGTGCCTCCAATTTCAAAGCTTCCTTTCTTGAACATCATCACAGAAGTGTTGTTAATACACGTGCCTGTCCAAAAAGAAAGGTTTTCCAGAAAATTATCTCAGCTCATCAAAATGTAGCTTCCAACTCAATTCGGTTTTAAAAGAAGGCAATATGACATTTGAAAAACTAATTACAGTTTTACTCAATGTAAAGAGAGCGAGCAAAGGGTAGGAACTGGTAGCAACGCAGAGGAAAAATGGGCAAAGAGGAATATCTGTGTACACAAGGCACTCATAAGAATGAGGATGGGATGGCTCCTTACCTTCTGGAAAAATCAAAATCGGCAGTTTGGTCTTATCTGCAACGTGTTCCCGCAGTCTATGGAGTGGAGAAAACATTGCTTAAAATAGCCGCTCTGAACCCATGCCAGTCATTGTTCCACATTCCTAACATACTAGAGAACAAATGCTCTGAAGCAAATTCTGAATGCTTCACATTGGTGGCCTGTGCCTCACAATGCCAGCTGAGTTTCTGCACTTTTTAAATGCTTCTCAAACCCCACCCCTTCCCCCCACTATGTGTGTCTGATTGAATCAGATCATGACTAAAATGAAAAACACTGGAAAATGTACATTTTTATACGCTTAGTTACTTAATCCTCGCTGGCTCAAAAGACACCAAACTAGGGTCGTAAGACCGATCTTCAGTTTAAAGCACAGAGGACAGAAAAACTGAGCAAGAAATGCAATTAATATCCAACATGCCCCCTTTTCTAAGCAGGACCTCCATTAACTTCATGCCACATTTAACGCAACAACCAACTGATAACTGATCTTGGCAATCTCTATAACGAGGCAAGCAATTTCCAAGGCAAATTTCGGGAATTATTAGGAGACCGCATTATCTTGGCTATTTCGACAATCTTCATAAAACCTGATGTACTTTTTCGATGTGTCGGTCCAAGCAATTTAAGAATGCTCTGGTACAGGGTCTTCCCTACTTAAGAAGGTATTGGAAGTTTGTTACGTTTGTTACGTTTTTATTATGTGATGTATGTTTTGAAATTTCAGTGAGCATTCGGAACAGCCTCAAACAGTATGTTGGCACTTTTTAAATAAGAAACACATGCTCCAAGAATCAACCAATTGAAACATCTGCCACACTTGTAGCTCAACCCCTGGGGCTGGATGGTTTAAAATACTATAAATCGCAAAAGTAGGTAAAGCACACAAACAAATCATCAATAAAATACTTTAATACCTGACCTAACACCTACGTCTCATTTTCGCTCAGGGGGACAAGCGAGCAATGCAGCCATTCTAGCAGGTCCCTAATTACGTGAAGGGTTGCATGACCCCTCCCCACCTTCTAGGAACATTCCTATCCTCAGGACTGCCCATTCCAGCAACACCAGAGGGTATAGCTATAACATCATCCCGAGGGCCCTCACCCATTGCAGCAGTGCCTCCAGTGCAGCCCTGGTTCTACTGGCCTTAGCCCAGTGGCTCACGCACTCTTTCACCCCCAGTCTAGGGAGGGACCACTCGCCACCTCACTCCCCACAGACATGATGCAAACAGAAGGGCGCTATTCAACCTTCAAAATAAAACAGTTGTTAACCCTACCTGCAACATGCGATGGGTTGGAAGGCGTGGTGTAGATTTTTAGAGCCCGAATGGGTATCCCCTTTTCTGTATTTGAAACAATTACCAAACTAACACACCTTTTTTATATTCCTTCAGCTTTTCCCTACACCACGGGGTGATTTCCTTCACAGCGATATGCTCCGCCAGCCCACCTCACCTTGGTGGGGTCACAGAAAAGCCCTTAGGGTGGACTAATGGAACAGACCCACCCAGAATTACCCACGCAGGAAGAGGGACTAAAGAATGTTCCTGGTGGCTGCCGACTTCCCCTTGTCAGAATTTGGCAGGCCGTTGGATGTACTTCCACCATCATGCCACGGTACTTTTCCCCTTACTGAAAACCCACACACAAAAATTACCCGCCACTTTTACTAATAACCACATTAACAATGAATAATGTAAACACATACATACAAACACTTTTCATAATTGTACGCATTTCATAATTGTATAGATTATATATGTGTGACTGGTGTAGTTAGTCACACCTTGGACCCTTTAACTCTTGCACAGTACCTCTGGTGGATGTTGGCAGCGATTGTGGGGGTGCGGCTGGCACTGGCTCTGTCCCCCAGGCACTTTCAAATTCATTGTAGTGCCCATGGCCCAAATGAGGCACAGCCACGGTCACCACTGCTGCAGAGGACCTGGAGAAAGTGGTCTTAATTAGACTGCAGCCCGTTTACCACATGGGTCAACATTATCAGAGCCACAGGCCCTGTGCGCCTTTCACTTTTCTTGCGGGGCCCATGCCCCAAGTGGGCATCATACTGACTGCCACTGTGCCGACAGATCCATTAATTGTATTGACCCCATGTCCTTGGTGGCTGTCACACTTGCTGTTGTACCCGCCACATCTTTCTGCTCCTTCGGGGAGTGCAGTGGGTGGGTCCGCGGTAGGGTCTCCGGTGCTCCAGCGCCAGTGGCAGAAGCACTGGAGCTCTTCCCCCAGACACGTCCTCCTGACTTCAAATGGGCCAGCGCCCTGCCATCATCACCTGGGCCACCTCAAGGAAGCGGCCTGGGAATTCCCCTGCATCTGGCCCACCCATTGATTCGGTTTATCTTCTTGGCCGACAAGCCCTATAGAACATTTTAATGGTACTTTATCAGCAACTTCTCTGACTGCTTTACATTTTGTTTTAAACTCCCTGGTCAACATGTATCAGCAGATTAGGAGTGAAGTAAAAACTGATTCCTATATACTAAATGAGATGAAAGGCAACATCAATTTGATTGCGGGAGAATGTTGGAAACCACAAGAAGGTGGGTTCTTGAATACGAAGATTGAAGACCTCACACAGGAAGGAACTGAATGTCAAACTCTAGTGACTGTGAATTCACAGAGGGAACTGCAGGATACCCCGCCCTCTGTATCTTTTATAAGGGAGTGGCTCAGCTCCCCACTGAACCCCCATTTGACTGTGAGTGGGTGACTAGTTCCGATACAGTGGTACCCCCGCACAAGTGGGCGCTAGCTGGAAAAAGTCAATAGTTAACATAATGTGCCCTTGCACTAAGCAGACAAAGAATCAGAAGGCTAGTAAAATCAATAATAACGCTTCATCTAAGTTCTTCAAGACCCTCTTTGAAAAACCTAAGATGGCTCAAACAAAGTGCATACAACAAGTGTGGAAATGCTAAACAAATGACCACCCACCTCGGAGAGGAAAATATCAGTGGCCCCCTTCAAACCCACTTCGAGGCTAAGCAAAAAGAAAAAAGGCCAAAACATAACTACTTTTCAAACAGTGAAACATTCTCTATTCGATTTTAATGAGGGGTTGATGTGGTTTGCAGCCTTGATGGAGTCGAATATTTTTTATTACCAATTCGGAAGTTCCTAGTACAAAAGTTCATAGTAATGAGATATAGAGGAAACAATCCTGGACTCAAAGACTTGGCCTTGAAAGGTTTTTTGCAAAGGGGGTTAGGAAATGACCAACCAATGGGCCGTCAGAGTTAAGGCCCCTTGTGTTTGATAATACGAGACAGGTCCAGACTCAAACGGGAGAACTGAACTCTGCATCTACATTTCACAATGGTGCTCCTGCTGAAACTATATGTAGGATAGAAGATGCACCCAATTTGCGTGGAGGTTTACGATCTAGAAATCATGGGTACACGGTTCAGTTATTCCAACTTGGAAGCCAAGTAAAGGTGCAAGGGTGGGAAGCCCAGATGTTGAATTGGGGCCACAAGAGCGGATTTGGGTGAGAGCGATTATCCCCACTGAAAATAGCATCATCCTATATTGCGTCTATTTCAAGAAATGTCTTCACTGAAGCTAATCTTTTCCTCAGATCTGGATTTGGTGGACTTCATTGACGAAAGGGGGATGAACGTGGTGGTCTTAACTATTCCCTCTGCTCGGATTAGAAAGATCATCTTTGCTGAGGTGAATGAAATAAGGCAGATGGGCTTTAACCTTGAATCCTATGGACCCTTTCCTCCTATGCATCATTCTTTGAAAGGCTATTTGGGATCTAAGCAAAGGGCAAATGATTTGTAGATCGAGATTATGCACACAAATCAGGGAAATGTGGGACATGGGGTCATTTGTACAGCCGGTGCTTCTATAGATGGGCCATGGGGAGAGGTCTGGTCTTTGCTTCCTGGGGCTTTGGCATTGACCAGAAACCAGGGTTGTAGCTCTCTGCCAGGGTTTTAGCACGTATGAGATCTCAATTCTCTCATGGAACATGCAAGGTCATACTAATTTTTTTGAACGAGCAATGTTTGTGCTCCTTTCTTTGCTCCCAGGAGATCATAATATTGCAAGAAACAAGGCTAATTTAGGATGCAACATTGGACGTTTTTTGTGTGGTGTCTCAGCTCGCTTCTTTAGGAAATGAGGGGAGGCATGAGAGTGGCCTAAAGGTTGCGGTAAAGACAGGTTTACCTGGGTAGGTACACATATTTGATGACAATACAGAGGGTATCCTAGCAGTTCATGTATTGATTGATGGAACTTATGAAAACGTACTATTGATGAATGTCTATTCTAAGGAGTCGCTTGCGAAATTGCTGGACTTTTTTGAAGAAAAACATGGGATTTTAATCAGATGGGTTGAAACATATGGGCATGAGTATGTTATTGGCTGGTGACTTGAATGCAGACTGTCTTCATAATATCCTAAAGGATCGTGGCTGTGTGGGTATTACTAGACTAATTGCAGCTTATAGAAAAAGGGAAATTATGAAATAATTTGCTTAGAGAATGTCTTTACACAGATGGAACGGTAATATCATGGGAGATAGGGAGGGGGAGAAAACCTGGCAGAGACATGATCAATTCTCAACAGTTGACTGGATCTTCTCCACGGAAAGGATTTTTAGGGACTAGTTAAAAAATAGATTGCACCAAATTAAGTGATCTTAATGTGCCAAGGGGCTTGGTTGCAAATCAAGTTAAGATAAGGAAAGTGTTCTTTAACATTGAAGTGATAAACCAGGGTTGAACCCGTTAGGAAAGATTTCTTAATTGTGGGTAATTTTCCTTCCATGTGGCAACCCCTAAACATTTTGCTGTTGTTTTCACCAGGATCTAGACTTTGCCAGAGAAGTGCAGCCTTCTGCCGCACTCCTATGGGCTTTCGCTCCATTCTTACGGGGAAACTGACATGCCCTTAAGACAGTCAGTACCGGGAAACGTTGTTTTCCGTAGTTATTTTATCATGTTGCAGCTTTCGCGCAACGTGACACAAGAAGCACTGTAAGCTAAGTTACTGCTCTCTTGGGTCTCTAGTCTACTACAGGCCCTAGATACTCTCTTAGGATTGTTAATGAACGGTGCAAGTGAATCACGGACGGGACTGGTGGCAGCGATCGTTTCTTTGTGTTTTTGAGCTCCATTTTGTGTTTAAGCGCGTTTCTCGCGCTTAGCCCAAAATGGTGGCTTGGCTCCCAAAATGGCCAGACCACGAGTCTCGTTGTCCTGTCCGCTGACCGTCTTGTCCCCTTCAACTTCCCCAGGTCGAGCCGACCCGGGGCCTTCCTTATTTGGGCATGTACTGGTCCAATACACATCCTGGGTGCCAGAGAGTCTAGGGTGGTGTGAATGCCTGGGACCTCCATGGTCCGTGATAGGTCCACGTATGGTGTGAGTGTTTTGTGAGCAGATCTCCCATTGGGTCCCCTCCGTTTTGGCGCGAAGGGAACCATGGATAAGAGGAGGCTGGAAACACCACTACAATGTCGATCTCCTGAGTTCTCACGAACAAAGGAATACAGAAGCCAAGTATCCTGCAACCACGAGGCTGAACCGAGGAATTGCTGGTGACCCGCTGAAGGACTTCTCCTCTGCACTGCTGTTGCTTGGTGAAACCCTTTCTACCGCTGATCGAACGAGAAGGCCTGTACTGGTACTTCGACCCTTGGAATAGTGGGAACAACTATTCTCGGCATCTTCACCATCTCCTGCACGTAAGACTTCGGAAGTGTCCCTGAGCCATCCAGCAGACTGACCAGCCTACCCAGGAGTCTTGCTCTGCAACCGCCGTCAGGTTGTGTTGTATTACGAGTCCTTGTCACTCTCACACGATTCGTACACTTGGCATTCCCAGGTCTGAAGTGAGTAGTGTACATTTGTCTGAAATGCACACGGCCGCTCCGTTGCCCTGCTGTGGTAACAAACTGTGCGGGTTCACTGCGTTTGGGACGTCCCCAACTCAACTTCTGCTGCTGCGGAATCTACACAACGCCGAGACGTCCCCTGCTCGTATCTGAACCTGCCAGCACTGAAACTGACACGGAGAAGCCTGGGTCTGCTTGCATTGGGGACCGGTGAGTAGCATCGCTAGGAACTGGTTGCCCCCCTGCAGGAGCCCATAGCTCTTCCCCACTGTCTCTAACAGCACGCCTTTCCGTACTGGCGCTCTGCTTCTGCCCGCAGTGGAGGCTGCGCTTGAGTCGCGGAGCTCTGTTCATCTTCATTTGTTCACCGAACTAAACTGCCCGATTCCCTCGAAGAGACTCCCCTTTTTGCCCGTTGGCACCAGCGTGTGCAGGTACTTTTGAGCACAAGGCTCCATTCTTCGTAGGGCTTGGACTTCCTTTTAGTTAGGTGCCTCAGAAGGCGGACTGGGTCTAATTATTATTCGCACTGCCTGTTTTCCTCCCCATCTAGGTGGTCTACACATTTCGTGCGTCTAACTCGTTAGACTTGTTTGTATTTGTATATATATTGTATTGGTTTGGTATGTGTTGGTTTACTTGAGTTTTATTGTGATTTCTCGCTACGGTCAATGTTACAAAGGCCTTGTAATAAGTGTGTATATATTTTTAATATAACACCTGCTTGGAGTAATTTGTAAGTGTCCTTGCTTTGTGTGCTCATTGCAGGCTTTCAGTCACCCTCACCCCTCTTGAGACCTAGTCTTGACCGCCGCGATCGCTACCCTGATTGGTCTGGCTTGTCCAGAGGTTACCCTGTTCCAAGAAACTAGGCTGGCCTTCTGAACCTCTGCCCCTCCAGGACAGAGTTCAGAAATCCATCTTAACAGTACCATTAAGTGGTTCTCTTGTATATTTCTAAGGGTTAACAAGGCGCTTAACGAAACATGTGATTCAACTTCAAATGAGTGGCAATGCTGGATTTCTCACCCACCCACTTTCCTACTTTCGTGAAATAAATTTTGGACACATTTTAAACTTCGAGACCGGTTGGTAGAAGGAGACCTCATAGCTTTAGTGTAGACATTCAGGCCGTTAAAAAGATGAGACATGACTACTAAGGTCAAAAAGTGTGATATTCCAGAGACTGATAGGAAGAAAATAATTAGTAAATTACAGCACGATTATAAGAATAAAATTAAGACACTAAAATGGAGTCTAAATAGAGGGATGCAGAGGCTATGTTAACTTCTTTATTAACGTAATCGGACAGGAAATTCTGGGACTTAGTGAATATTAACGCCGAGAGATGAGAAGTAATTCAGCAAAACCCGATATTGGAGAGAGTTTGATTTCTCATTATGAAAAACTGTATGTGCAACCAGCAGACGCTGTTGTATTTTCACCTGAGCCCTCTGAGGTTTGAAAATTGCAGGTTGAAAGTGTGGATATTTTTAAAATGATCAATAAATGCAATACGTCTAGGGCCCATGGTCCTCATGGCCTCTGCAGCTTGGTTCTGAAAGGAAACCCTCTGAAATTGACTAATATTTTGTATAAACAGTTATTTCAAGCCCAGGGATCGTATCTCTCCAGCTCTGAAATCTCTTCACTGGCACCCTGTGGCTGCAAATATCAAGTTCAAGACCCTCTGCATTGTCCACACGGCTTTCTCGAGCTCTATGCTCATCCACCTCCAACTCTCTAAGGGTCAGGCGTTCTCCAAGCAGAGAGTTTGGGGGCAGACCTATGTCCTTGGCTGGGGCCTCCCTCTGGAACAGCCTCCCTGTCTCTCTCAAACTTGAGCAGAACCACCTCCGGTTGCGGAAGCAACTCAAGACCTTCCTTTTCACTTCCGCTTTCTCTCTTCCTCTCCCCTACTGATGCACCTGACTGCTCCGCATACTAGTCACCTGGTCACTCTCTGAACTCAGGCCCAGGCTCCTGCATGTCCAATTTCCCTTGCACTGCCTCCGGACTCCCCAGCACTTAAGGGTCTGTATCTGCAACACTACAGTCCCTTCTCTCTGCACTTATGAGCATCTGTTGGTTGCACTTGAGAGTTAATGGCACTCCCCACTCCCCTTCCCCTTCCCCTTCCTCTCCCCTTCCCCTCCCTTCCCTCTTCCCAGCGCTTGTACTATCTGAATGATATAAGGCCTAGTAAGATCGTTATTTTGTCCTCCCTTTGTTTCCCCCTCCTTGTCTTGTCAGGTCTAGAAACACTTGTGTACAGGCGTGTTATAAATGTTAAATCATATCAAACAAAAATACATCTTTTTTTAAGTGTATGTGCATGCATTCGAGCAAGGGTGTTTTCATGTGTATGATGGATGTATGTATGTGTGCATGTAAGGGTTAATTATGCAATGTATGTGATTGAGCGAGTGTATGCTGGCGCTGGGCGTGCATGTAACTGAACCAGTAGTCGAAGTGGAAAAAGGGACTAGTAGTCTGCTGGCATCCAAAAAGGAGGGAGTGGGATAGGCCGCCAAATGGAGGGGCTGACCAGGATCACAGCTTTGGCTCAAATAATTTTAATAGTAATGTCTTATAGAGTTTACTTACAAAAAACACAAATTGCATAATAAAGCCACATGACAACATGCAAATCCTTATAGCAACATGTTAAGCCAAAAGAATATCATTGTGGCTTTAATTTTCACATCCTGAATGATAAACTATAAGTCCCAGAATGCAAGATAATGGCAACCTGAAAGTTGTGTAATAAACAATGGTAGATATGCAGATTATTTGTCACAAACCTCCAGCATGTTGCTATTCATGATGTTGAAAACATTTGATTAGTGACTTAAAGCAACTTCATTTTTTTGTATGTCAAGCAAATCTTTAAATAGGTGCTTTGTGTTGCTCACTTTAATTATCACAGATTTGCAAAGTAACTGGTGCTTTGCAGGGTCTTTGAGTTAAAAATTTTCCATCATGCATATAACAGGCTGTGCCAGTGATAAAAGAACAGTGTTTGTAACCCGAGCGCTTTAACGACCTGCAGATGCTCATTTCATCTGTCAGAATAGTCATCATGACAGTAAAGTGTTTACAAAACAAGAGTTAATACCTGGCTACACTGGCATTTGTGTGCAGGCAGTGTAAGGAACTCATAGTGGCAACAGTAAAGACAGACACAAGTGATCACAGTTCAAGTGTGTTTATTAAACTGTTTAATGGTTTAGAAAAACACCTAATCTAAACCTAAATCTAAGATGGGAGCAAGCTACGACTATCAAATAACAATAAAACAGACCTAGTGGCATCTTGTCAAATAAAAAGGGCCTATACTAAAAAAAAAACTATTGCCAATCCTTACAACTAAGTTACAAAATAGTGTGGGATAACGTTCTCAAGAAAAGAAAGAAGTGTTCAACAAATGCTAAATTAGGATGGTATGGCTGGGTCTCCCTTCCCCATGTTTTTAGCACAGGACACAGCACACTCCAGGGTTGAGCCAGCATGAGTTTACAGTTCCTTTCAATGATGCTGGACCTTCCGGGGCCAAGATTCTTTTCCTGCAAAAGTATCTTGCCTTGTAAGGCCAGCTGTACCAAAACAATAAACAAAAGTTCCTTTTTCACCTTGGGAGACTGCTCCTCGCCCCTTGGATCCCCTCAGCCGGGCTCTGATCCTTCTTACAATGTCAACCTCCCTCCTATCACTTAACAGTCTCAAAGTCCTTTGCACCAACTATCCATTGTGGACATACCTCAGCCAGGTTCACATTTGTCATCACAATGTTCACAGGTCTATCACTACCCTCAATTTGCAGGAATCCCTCTGTCGGGTTCACATTTGCCAGTTTCACAGTTTGATCAGTTTTCTCCCATGTGTCAAAGACTTTCGAGTGTACGAGGGGTTTTGCTCGACCCTTCTAGGACCACTTTGACACTTTACACTAGCCTCTCCTAAGGCCTCTTTGTCTTCGTAGTTTCAAGAAAACACAATCCCAAAAAGTATTTAGTCGGAGTGCTTCGAATGAGCACCCCCGCGATGCCTCACCACTCTGCCTCTACACCTTTTACTAGGGTTTCTTCAAAGTTCAATTAAAATTTTGTTCAACAAGGTTGTCACCTGCAACCTTGGGCCCAGCACAGTTCGGTTTCACCACCTGTATTCTCCGACTCACCGGCTGTGCAGAACTGTTGGAGTCTCTTGTCTCGGGTATCAAGGACGGCACCACAGTGGCAAGTGCTTCCCCCCGCTTTGACCATTAGTGCAGGAGGGCGCTGTGTGCCATCGACGCCCATCACACCACATGCCAGCTGGACTTCCGGGTCTTATGATTGCCCTTTCAGCGGCTTTGCGGGTCTGAGGTGAAAAGGACAAGGGCAATTCCGTCCTCGCCGTCCCTCCAGGTCTCTCTGACTTCCTCCTCCGTTTGAACTGCCGGTCCAGGATAGCTGCTTCCTTGTGCATTCGACCTTGCTCAAAGTTTGCTTTCATGCTCCGCCTTTTTTCCCTTTGGGGAAGGGAAAGGGCCGTCAGAGGTGTGTAGTTTTTGTTAAATGCCTGACCCTTGTGTTGGGATAGGTCAAGTAATTGGCTCGCGTGTTAGTCTATTGGCTGTTACAGTGTAGGAAAGTGTTTGTGTTGGAAAAGGGGGGGTAAGAAATTCTGAATTTCCTACAGGGTAGGATGGGGAAAAGTTGTTATAGGAAAGTGGGTACTGCGTCTCACCCATCTGTGTCCCTCTTCCACTCCCCGAGGACCCCTCATCCAGGTGAACCTCCTGCACTGGTCCACCCCGAGGAACTGGATCCAATAGCGATTGCTGTGTCCTAGCCACCTGGATGACAGATCCCTGGGGACTAGCGGGTGAGACACCTTCAGGTTTCTCACAGCAGACTAGTCATCCCTTAATGTGGCATAACATTTTTTACTGGGCATGTATGATAAAGCAAGCACGATAAGTGTTATTATTTCGCTAGACTGGCACTTGGTTTCAGACTACTCACTGTTTGCAGCTGTACACGCAGGCAAATTACTTGGTCATTCATACATCTAAGACCAAGGTCATACAATTTGCTGGATCTAAAATAAAGAAATTGAAGTTGCAGTGGTGGTTGCAGGGTGAAAAGATTGAAATCGTGAGTTCATTCGAATATTAGGGTTTTATGATTTTCACCAGAACAACTCAAACGTTTGGTGGAACATTTTAAAGAGAAGGCTTACCATTTACGCACTCGGATGAGATTCCCGAATACGAACTATGGAAAGTTCTCAGGGAAAGCAATCAAATGTTATGAAGGAAAAGTGATCCTGGTGTTGTTATACAGAGTGGATATTTATCAGCAATTATTGGGATTTGATTGCTCTAAAAATCGAGGGCATAATTTGGTGCTACAGACTAGGAATCTCAAATTGTGTACTAGTCAGTGTGATCAATTTTGAGTTAGGACTTTCCTCACTCCTTACACATTTTTATGTAGGAGGCTGACATTATGTAGAAATTTTAAACTACCACCTCCAAATTCCCTTTATGAATTGATTGGTAGTGAAACGCTAGGTCACAAATTGAGTTTGATGGAGAATAAATTGACATGAGATACTATTATAGAACAATGAGATAAAACTAAGAATATCACAAATATAGGATTGGTGTGCAACGTTCAATCTTATTCAAAATTATAAGCTGCTGAATAAGAGATCCATGGATCACAAAAAGCTGGGAGAGAGAAGACCCTATCTGACCCAATCCCCATCATTGTTCCTAAGGAATACCATGATGCGATGTAGCTTTAATCCAATTAAAACACGAGAAATCTTGTGCATTTGTGCTCAGGGAAAGAGTCGACTCTTGCGGATTTTGTAATAAAACCACTGACAGTCTGAAACATCTAGGCATGGTATGTCCAGTACTAATGCATGTTTGGACCATATGATTTGGTCGTTTTATTTCTAACCATTCTTGTGTTTTTAGGGAAAACTTTTTGAAGCAAGTCATTTAAGGAGAATTGGCAAAACTGCCTTGCACCTTTATGAGTTTTTTTTTAAAGAATTCAGTTTGTATCGAAAGGGGTGTAGGCAAAACAGGATGCAGTCCATCTGATGTATTGGGTCGATGGTGTGTTCTTTTAGCTTTTATATTATGTATTTCATAATCTTTAAATTATGGTTTTCTGATCATTGTTGATATGGACTTAATAAATGTGATTATGTGTAAGGTTTATTTTAAATCATATGCACAACTAAAAAAAAAAATGGATATTTTTTTTTTAATCTGGCCCATTTTTCCTTCCTTGGCTAAACATTCCACATGGCCTGACGGAAGGCATGGATGGTTTAATACATTATAACAAAAATAAGTTCAATTGAAACAATTAATAAAACAGTTTTACCCCATCCCTGGTATCTGTGTCTCATTTATTTTCCCTCAGGGGACAACCAATGCAGCCCTTCTACCCGGAACTTACCTGGGCTAGGGGCTACACTCTGCATTTCCACTTGACGTAGTGGCCCGCCATAGAGGGGTTTATTTCCACTAGTAGTTTTTCCCCAGCTACGAGACGTGCTGCGTTTCACAGCTGGAAAGGCTACCACAGACAGAAAACGTAGTCTGTGTTCTCTTTCCGTGGCAGCCATAGTAAACAAAGAAAATGGCCACCATGGAAGGGGAGAAGGCACTACGCGTAGTCCCTTCTCCCTTTCCATGGCAGCCATTCCGGAATGAAAATGCTGTCGGAGATGATAGCGATCTGCATGCCGGTGCGTGATCGGTTTTACCATCAGGTAAGGCTCGGAATCCAGCCAATTTTGTTGCCGCACCATGTACTGATGGAAAATAAATCATCTGATCTACGACAAAAAAATGGCTGTAAAGCCCAACCTCTATATTGTGGCCGATCCACATTTTGACCACCCTATGGTGGAATGCCCCGACATGCACCCTTGACAATCCTTTGTATACAGATTAAAAAGTGTGCTCCTTTCTAGAAGATCTTCAAGTCCATCATCCCTATAAAATAGGTTCACTGCACAACTGGAAATCGCTGAAAATTTCTAAGAATCCATGACTTCATTAAATCCAAGCAACAACCCACAAATGCCTACAATTGCTAGTCTCTACTCCTTTCTTTTGGCAAACCCCATAAACTGAAATCTGAAGTACTGTGTGCTCACCTACACACAATGCACATGTCCATTTGTCTGCCACAGAGGAGTCGGATGCCAATCGCATTCTGATGCGTTATTCGTGTCCATCTGATCAAATGCGCACTTCTAACCTACCTACAACAGATACTACATAGAACCACCTTACTTATTTGTAAGGATTCATGCGTACACGTGACACTGATCCGATTTGATCATTACCAAAATGCATGTAATGCACAATCTTTTGTCACAAATGTATCTCAATTGCCAAACAATCAATTGCTCAGAACAACCCCTTTCCCAAATGGTCATATCTAGCTACTTAGTTCAAAGAAAATACGTATCCTCTAAATGTAAACATAGTGGCTGCGTTTAAATTAGATCTGCAATTACATCGTCTTACTTAACCTGGTAAAATAGCTCCACAAATGTACCTTTTATTACTAAAATAGGTGGGTGATTTGTATACATTACAGGTCGTGGGTCTGTAGGGCTGGCTCCCCTGTTAACCCTTCCAAACATAAAACAAGTCATTTGGTTAATACAAACCCCTATTACTAGCGAGCACCATACTAAAAAATAAAAAATAAAAAATACCAAGCAAAGCCAACTACTTGCGCTGTGGGATTTTGAAAACATACTGGATTCCAACGTGGTCGAGCATTTGGTTCAGTTCCCACTAAGACTTAACAGTGTTGACAAAATAAACGAGGGCGAACCAAGATGGGGTGTGCAAATCTACTGGTGTGGATGTCATTTAGTATCACCAAGTGTCACACTCATCCATTCACTACTCCTCTGAGATCCAGAATTAAGAAATAAACCCCAATGGGTGGGGGCATGACTGGGTCAGGTAATGCCACCCAGAAGGGTGTATTGCTATTACAACCCCAGCAAGTTTTAATGGATGGTGATAGGTTTATTTCCTTCAGGCAGAGAAATGGCATGTTTGTTTTCCCAGGACAGGTGATTAAGAAAAAAAAGGAGATGTGCCCACCTCTCCTGTTTGGCTCCCACTATCCCCACTCCCTCTCTACCCCCCTCGCCCCCAACCCTCACACACACACACACACACACACACTTAGGCCATGCCTCCTTTTTAGAGCCCGCCAAACCCTTACCCAAATTGGGTCATGGATTATTTCCTCTGCATGTAATTGAGGGAATGTCAGCGTTCAAACTGTTTAATTTTAAAATCGTCAAAATGTATGCAGGGGTGCAAGGTGAATGCATGTAGGAATCTTGCTAACCTACTAAAATACCTGCCGATGAACTACTGTGCCCATTAATAAGGGTGCAGTTAATAAGGTTATACATGCATTCTAAGGATAACAAGGATTCTGGAAGGCCATCCAATACTATAGCAATAAACCCATTGGTGCAGGGCGGACAGAATCAATATTTACCTGCAGGCCATCCAAGTGCTTTCCGAACTGAAAAACAGGGTTCATATTGCTACTTCAGCACTGCTGTGTATTCGCCCAGGGTGCACATCGTTTTCTGTTCTAGAACATTGCATCCTTGATAATTATGCATGCTCCATTTTTTGCAATAAAAGGAAACTAAGATGTCCACCATATAGTCCTTTTATTACTTCCACAGCACGGCTGGGAGGGAGAGCAGTGGAGAAGACTGGCAGAAGAGCAGGTAGGCAGAGTTGCAGGAGGTAGGTTTGTGAGATAAGAGCGGGGGGGGGGAGGGGTGGCGTGGAGGTATCTTGCTCACAAAACACTGGGGCAGGGTGTTGTTGGATATTGCACACGTGCCCAGCCATGGCCAGGTGCAGAGATGGACTGGGAACCAATAGTGGTCCTGGAAATAACTTTTAAAGTGGCCATATATTACCAATTTTCAGCAAGCCCAACACTTTTCCTATGAGAACATTTGGAAATAAAATAGGTTACCACACAAAAGAGGCAGTGGGTGCAGCGGCCCAACGGGAAACGTCCAGAGTTCCCAATAGACCAGTCCGCCCCTGGCCAGGTGCTTTCCCTGGGTCCGAATCTCGGCTTACCTTTTAGTGACCAGATGCCGGTCTTTCATTTCTGAACGTTCAAACCATACGTGGGGACACGCTCTCACCATTGCTCTCTGGATGACTCCCATCAGCCCGCCATGGGCCTGACCAACCTGCACACCACAAGGAACATGTTATACTGAGAAGCTCATCTAAGGAAGAGCCTCTGTTTATCCATTAAACCGATCTATGCACAGAAAGATTGCCTTACATCTTAACACACACCAGTAGTAACTTTGAAGTGTTTAAAGAAATCACATTTTCTTTTGAGCACTGCCAATGGTATTGGCTAAACTTTGACATTAACAGCGTTCAGACTGGTCACCATTGCAGTAATAAATTGGTAATCAATGTACACAAACAAGCTGCTGCAAAAACCACTATTGCCAATTGAATTCCCAGGCCGATTTATTTTTGTGAACTAATAATGCTCTAGCCAGGCCTATAACACATACTTTAAAACACAAGTGTTGCGCAAAGGACACTACGTTCGGAAATCCAAGAGTGAAGTCTTTTGTCACCTCATCAATAACAAAGGTGACTGTTCACAGCCTCTGGCCACACTCCTAATGTTTGCTGCTATGCCAGAGGCGATATCTTCTGAACACCCAGGCCAGTGGATGCCCAATGGTAATAAATTAGACCGATCCTGGCCATCACAGTGGTGTCTGCTTTACATTTGTCCACTTTTCTAAATCATTTGGTAATCTCATGCGAGGTGTCTTGTTGTACTTATTGCATTGAAGACAACAATGCACACCTAGTTCAATCATAGCAACAACCTCAGAGGTCCGATTTATTAATTTCTTCATTAGAAAGTGAATAATGTCACAAGCGCATGGGTCGGGCATACCCACGGGTGTCACAGAGCCCAAAGTACAAGACAGAAAATAAACATACTTTCCTTACATTACCTTTGTTCAAGTTTAAACCTCCTACACCCTTCCGAGCCTCAAAAGAGAAGAGACTCTGACAAAGCCAATAGTTTCAACTCTTGTCTAAGGAACAAGTTATCAGTGTTCCTGGGACACTGTGGGCAGTCACCACACAGGCCCACCCCGTTTCATGGTTCTGTCCCTGATGGATTCTGTTGCACCAGAATCAAAAGCCATTGTCAGTACGCGACCGGAAGAATTGGTAGCCCCTTGATTTCTCTAGGAGAACAGGACTTCTGGTAGCAAAAGGAAATCAGGGCTTGAGGGAGGACACCATCCCAGGGGTTCTAAGGGACATGTGTGTGCCCACACAGAGGCTCCATAACCTGAGGTCTGATCCAAGGCTGCTAGACTGACTGCACTGTAGAGGTTCCAATGAGTAAAGGGCTATGTGAAACATGCAAGGGCAAAAAAGTAAACCAGTTGTGCAAGTCAAGGTAGCAAATAAAGGGACTCACTCCATATGGCACTTTTAAATTGGGGTCAGGAGTACAAGAGTGTGTGGCAATAGACTTTGAGGGAAGGGGGTCTTCAACAGACATACAAAGAAATTGCATATGTGCGGCCAGTTCCCAGATGAACCTAACTGGTAGGATCATAGAAAACATTGTCAAAGCATTATAAGGGTTCAGAAGGAGGCGACTGAGAGGAGGCATGGTGATTGCTATAGACTTTAGTAGTCAAGAAAATAAAGGGAACACCTAACTTTCCAGATTTCTAAGAGGGAGTTGGCTGCTTCAACTAAAACACTTTGGGTTCTGTCAGAATTTCCATGTAAATCAATAGTCCACCATCCTGTGTCAACGCTCTACTTCTGTCCCTTAAACATAAAACTAAGCTAGAGATAAAGTAGACCTTCTTGGTCCAGAAGAATGACTCCCTTCTTCCGGACTGGGGATAAAAGTTCACTTCCAGGTTTTGGCTTCTTCTTACGGGAATGGTTCCCTTCCCTGGGTCAAAATGATCCTCCAACACAAAAGGCAATGTTCCGACACTTCTCTCAGTCAGGCACAATACTTTCTATCAAAGTCTTTTCAGCACTGGGTACCAGGAGAGTGACTCCCTTCTCCTGGTATCTGGATTTCACAGTTCAACACAACCAGGGGGAATAACTCCCTTCCACTGGTATCCTTGTTCCTTCTTTAAGGATATTTTGCAATAGTCAATATCAATGATATTCATGGTCCCAGACCCAGGCTTCTCCACATCCTGAGTTTGGTAAACTTGGTTCACTATCCTGCCAAGTACTCTAACGAGGAAGATGATTTGTGCTTTCTTTCGGTTTCGGGTGTGGGTCTCAGACCGTACTTCTCTACTTCTTTGCTCTCGCAGACTTGGTGTACTTGCCTGCCAAGTACTACCACGAGGAAGTGGACTTGTGTCCTTTTCTTGAAATGTCTTTATAGTTGGGGGGTCTTATATGTGCCCCTATTGGGGAATGTAAGGGAAGCATGGTATCAACAGCAAGACAGACAAGTGACCACAGTTCAAGGGCGTTTATTGAACTTCAAAAAGGGTTGAAAAACGTCCATCTAAACTTAAATCTAAAGATGGGAGCAAGCTACGACCACCAAATAACGCAGTCCTAGTGGTGTCTCGTCAAAATAAAAGGGCCTATACTAATAAACCTATTGCCAATCCTTACCTCTAAATACAAAATAGTGTGGGAAACAGCGTTAGTATAAAGTAAGAAGTGTTCACAAAATATGTCAGGATGGTCAGGCTGTTGGTCTCCCTTCTCCACGTTTTTAGCATGGGACACGGGAACGTCTCGGGTGTTAGTCCGATTTCTCTCATAGTGAGCTGTCCGTGAGAAAGTGTTTTGTGTCATTAAAAAGGGGGGGGGGCAGTTGAGTTCCTAAGTATCCTACCTGGTAGGATGGGGTAAAGTTGTTACAGGAAAGGGGATACCGCGTCTCGCCGTCCGTTTGTCCCACTTCCACTCACCTAAGACCTCTTATCCAGGAGATCATCCCACACTGATCCATCCCCAGGAAGTGGATCTAAAAGCGATGGCTGTGTCCTGGCCACCTGGATGATAGATCCCCGGGGACTAGCGAGTGAGACACCTTCAGGTTTCTCACAGGAACCACTTCTCCTTAAGGCTCTTCCTACATCTCTCTGGGTCAGGGGTTACATCCCATCCCCTGATTTTAGGATGTTG
Organism: Ambystoma mexicanum; assembly: GCF_040938575.1. NCBI lineage: Eukaryota > Metazoa > Chordata > Amphibia > Caudata > Ambystomatidae > Ambystoma > Ambystoma mexicanum. Next base: position 21,406,067 of record NC_090937.1, on the reverse strand, counting down.
TCTTCTTCCAAGCTTATGTGGTAGCCAACACCCTCTCGTACCCCCACCAGCCAGCCCATTCGCCCACGTACCTTCCAGAACTTCTCTTGTGCGCTTCAGTCTGCTTGGGCCTCTCGCGGCTTCAACCAGCTTCTCAGTAATTGCGGCGGCTCTGAAGCTTCTGTCTCGCCGCAGTACGTGTACCCGTTTCAGACTGTGTGGTCCACCTCCCCTGCAAGGTCAAATGATTGCTTCACCAAGGGTCCTCCAGCATCAGACCCGCTGGGGATGCAGTCTGCTTCTTTTTGGCATCCCTGTCTGCAGCCAATTTAATCTCCCATGCCGAGCAGCTTCCTGGTCCTCAGTTCCTCCTGGGATGGCTGAGCCACATTGCAAGTCCACATAATCGCTTTTTATCTCGCACTGCCATGGACGACTAGCATGCTCACCAAAGTTACATGTAGGGTTCTTTATGGCTCTGCACCTCCTCCTCGCCCCAGTACTTGTCTGGTACACTTCCTTTGGCTAGTCTAAACTCTTCTTCATCCCTGTACTTCTTATTCACAGACTTCTAAAGGTACATGGGAGTACTAGATAAAGTGTTAGGGTATAGGGGGTATGGAGGTGGGTACACTATTGGGTGAGGGGTGTTCTTCCACATTCTTCCCAGAAGTTCATCTTTGTCCCCATAGGAGGAGTCTCTCTCCATGGCATCTTCCTGCTGCACCAGAGTATTATGGGCAATCTCAGATGAACACTCATTGTGCGATTTACAAAGATATACTGTAACAGCAGATACTTCAGGAATGTGCATTAAACATTTCCTGCTATGAAACTTGTTACTTTTTGAGAATTCTTTGATTAACATTTTTTGATATACTCTACAGTGAATTTAATATAAGCAACCTAATTGGGGCTAACTGAGAAGCGCCTTTCCTAACAGAGTGTAGTCGCTCCGTTTTTTGGATATTTTATCTTCCTGCTGTGCACCACCCACTGGGGGACTATCGGATAGCAGCTTTACCACGCTGGTCTCATGGGAAGGAGCACCCGCTTGGGAGGTATGGGGGGGGTGACAACACAGCATTGACAAATAATTCATGATACTTTGGATGGATATGCTGAACAGTATTGCACTGGGAATCTGCTCACACGAGAGCCAGATATTACGCACATATGTCTAACATCGGCCACATTAGGGTTTGTCATCAGAAAATTTAAAAGGCTTGAAAACGGACGTTAAGCAATGCACTCCAGTGCAGTAAGGTAGTTCAGAGGGTTAATGTGGCAAGCACAGACCCAAGTGTGGGTAGAAGATCCCAATGAGCCCTGGCTTTTCAAGGGGAGGACAGAAAAGGGAACCTCATACTTGTAATTGGAGGGCAAGATAACATGGGGTAGTGGGAGATGAGGCTTCTTACAATTGACATACAAGAAATATACATTAAAAAACATTAATTTAACAGCCAGGTGATGTTCATCTGGATCAATTGTACGTTATTGTGTCATCAAAAGAGCATTGTTCCTCCTGCATATAAATACAATTTAAAAGAAGCCAATGAAATAAATTAAAAAAATATTTAGAACTTGGCCCTGAAACACCTTAATATGGCCTTTTGGCTGGTGGATGCTTCATAGTGCTCTCTGAAGCAAAAATGCCTTCAAACAAACTTTCTACACTTTCACTGAGGCATAGTGTGCATTCAGCATTGTTTTATGATACTTCACATAATGTTTGAATAGATTTGAAGATGACCTTTACGGCTATGGTTGTATTATGTTTTTCTTTTTATTTTATTTTATTGTTTAAAGTGCAGACCCAGCTCGAGAGCAGTGGAGCGCTGTACAGGGTGTGGGTTGCCAGTGTTTGGGTTTGCATCTTTTAACAGTAGTGCAGTACCATGGACCTGTGGTCTATGCATCCATTAGGATTAGTCCTTGGTCAGGGGTTGTTGAAAAAGCCAAGTTTCGAGGGATTTAGGAAATTAGAGAATTGTGGGGGCATTCTGCATAGATACCGGGATCGAGTTGCAGAGGGTGCATGCACGAAAAAAGAAGGATTGTTTGCTAAGGATTGTACTATGCAGAGGAGCTGTGATTCGAGCCGGTTGGTCTATTTGCTGCACCAGGAGCATGTGCCACCAGGTATGTAGAGCTTAGGTGACAGATATAGTGGTCTGCTGCTTGATGATACCTGCAACCTTCAACAGTATCTGGCTTGCAGACAGGTATGTGGCTTGAAAAAAAAAATAAAAGAGCTCAGGAATTAGATACTAGTCCAGTGCTCACCACTATAGACAAGTAGCTGTTGAAGCTGATGGCACTGGCTTTTAAAATGTACAGACCCAGACCTAGCTACTGGTCTGTTATGCAGCTGGGGAAGGAGCATTGGCTGTGTACAGCACTGAAGAGATCTCCCTATTTACATTTGTTGTAAGTACGGTTTCTTTTTCCTCTCTCGGGATCATCCAGCCCTGAGCAAGATCCAAATCCGAATGTAAACAATGAACTATGTATTAATTAATTAATTGTTTAATTGTTACCAAGTTCATAAACCACCCTATGTATGTGTTTTGTTTGTTACCCAGCATTCACTGCTTGACTGGTGGTACTTATATATCATACATACTCTTATTTTCGCTTGCACAGTTGTATCTCTACCACATGTAATGTTCAGACTACAGACTGCCAAATTCCCAGTAAACCCAATGGGTTTGGAGTCCATAACAATAGTATCTATACAAAAAATATAAATCACATAGCATAACTTTAATGCACCCAGACCTTGATGATGGTGTCATTTTTAGCCTACCTCAAGGGGGATGAAAAGCAGACTACCTTAGGAAGTCACACTTTAGAAGTACAGGTTACATTAGGATCTCTGTAGAAGGTACATTAACAACTATTTTGCAGACTACTTCCAGTTTGGAAGAGTTTATTTTCCAGATATCCCATATATGGGATTTTGGATTGTGGGAATCCCACAGCAGCCGGGAGTTACTAGACTTGTTTAATAATGCACAATATTTCCAATATTCATGTGTTTGTGTGTGAGGGGTTGCGTGTGAGGGTCGGAGATTTGGAAGTCATGTAAGTCACTATGGATGCAGAAGAAAATTTGGAAGTCAGTACATCTGAGAGAGATTGGGGTACTTTAAAGTGAGGTGCACTTGGAGCCTTTACATTCATTTCAGGGGGAATGTGTGGTATGCAGGGTGGTTGGTGATTTCCAGGAGCAATTTCAGAGTTTCATGGAGACCTGGAAGGCATAATTCTTGCAGACTACAGAAACATAACACCTAGTCCTTCATCTACATGTTTTATTGGCTGTGTGTGATGTTAGGCAGAATCATGTGCAGTGCCCTTAGGGACCACTACACACAATTAAGACAACAAGTGGTAATACAAGTTCACCTTTGGTACAAACCTGTACTACACTGTTAAAGTGGTAGAAATAGCGGAGCAGCCAGGCTTATCTCAAGAGTAAATGAGCAGTAGTAGAGATTACACAAAGGACCACAACTACTGTGACTCAAGCAAACACTGACTCAAGGTTTTTGGTTGAAAAGTAAAAGTACATTTATTTCTAGACCATCTGTTGCAAAACACTTCACTTCTATCAAATTAAAACCACACGAAAAATACACTAGACACAACCAATTCTCTTTGTGCAGAACAACTCAAGGTAAGTACCTTATGATTCGACAGACCGGTGTTATGAATCAAAAGGCGTTACCAGGAATACATATGTGATCACTTTTTGACAGTAATGACAGTTGGGTCTTACTAAAGATACGCATAACCGCGAGAAGAAATATTACCGGAGTTAAAACACACTTAGCACCCGAATTAACAAAAAAGAGTTGGGGACAAAAAAAATCATAGGCAATACTTTTGTCAAGGCAGACCGAATTAGAGAACACTTTCTGACAAGAAGATAAAAGTCAATAGGCCTGCACCAGTGTCACATGGAACAGGATTCCTGTTGTCGAGGATCACACAGTCAGCTAGTTCACGAATGAAGATTGCCAGGAGTACTTGGATATTGTCAATAGAGGAAGCAAAAGTTATAAGAGGGAAGGAAGACAAGGGCAAGCCTTGGATGAGGGGAAAAGGGTTCACCCTAGTTCCTCCAAGCTGGACACAGTACCTTATTCTTTGAAGAAGCTGGTGCCAAGGCAGTTGTTCCTGGTAGTTTCCTGCAGACTCACAGTTCCTGGAGCTTCAGTCATAGGAACAAGGAGGAGGACATCTGGAGTGAGCTGCACTACCCAGGGATGAGGCCAGCAGCAGCGACGGTGAATAAAAGGTGTGCTCCTTTAAAACACGCTCTTCAGGTGGCTATCCGGACCACTACAGCAGTGTGCAGCGATTTCGACCAAGAAGGGGATCCTCTGCCTGAGGAAGATGAGCTGGTTGATCCCACCAGGCTCAAGGGAAGAAGACTCTGGACTGGATCTTCTCTTGTCGTTGAAGGGTAGATAGCTCGGGACTGCCGCAGGGCTTCCCGGGACTCGGGGTTGCAGCTGCCGTTTTCTTCTCCGCTTCTCTTCGGTTCCTTGCAGTTCCAGTGGCGACTGACTTCCAGCCCAAGAGTCCTGCCTTTTACTGCGAAAATCCCCCATTCACACAGCCTGGCTGTCAATCTCCCAGCAGGGGGGTTGTCCGGCCCGGACAACCACCTTAGCCAATCATGCCAAAGTGCGACTTGGGTTTCCACGGATACCCTGTGCAGGGGGTGACTACACCCCTCCCTCACATACAGCCCACCTGGAAACCCAAGTGCCAAGAGGAGGGCTTATTGGAAGAAGCCCGCCAAAAGACGGTAAACAAAGGAGGCAAACCTGGTTTGCTGCGCAAAGTAAATCACAAGAAGGACTTTAACAAAAAGAAATGGCGAATAAACCCGACCAATGCCAAAAGAAAGAGTATTTGGTCAAGCAGGTTTATATTCGAGGCCACTATGATAGCCTGGAACAGTACCGCGATTATATAATATAATTGGGGTAGAAAAGTTAGGGTAGATACCACTGCCACCAGCCAAGTCCAAATGTTAAAAGAGCAAAACAAAGCTCAGAGAGGCACAGACAAAAAGGGATAGGAATTAATCCTCTCCAGTACTCCATGTAAGATGGGGTATACTGGGTCTGCAGTTTTAAAATGACTACATAAAGTAAATGGCACCTTTACCCGTTTCTGGGGGACAGTAGTCAGCCCCAGAAAAATTGAGTCAGAGGGAACTCTCAAAGACAACCCTGTGTCACTGCACTGAAGGTGCTGTGTGACACACAAAAAGTGGGGCTCATGGGGTGGTGTGCTCCAGAGCCCAAGATCACACAACCAGTAGAAATACACATGGCAAAAAACATGTAAGAGTGGGAAAAAGGCTCACACTCTTACCAAGTAGAAAAATAAACTCCAGAAATCCAGCAAAGCTGCTGGGGGACTCACTAGGTGAAGGAAATTAGCAATAGAATTAGAATTCTCCCTAACATTTGACATGTGTAATCCTGGGCCGTGTCGCTATGTCAGTTTGTGTCATGCTGTTTGAATCCCTTCAGTGCTGACTTATCCTTCCAACTTTGGTAAAGTGAATATTCCATCCAGGTATCATAGGCATACCCATAAAACCCTGTTTGGATTAGACACTGCAGCTGCTTTCTTCTGATAAATCAGATATTTTCAACACAGAAGGATTACACAGTACTTGAATTGTGAATGTTAAATGTTAAAGGTATTTGTATCGCGCACCGTCACCACCGGAGTTGGTCCCCAGGCGCTCTGGCGGATCTGCAAGCGAGAGTGTGGGATGGGTTAGTAGGTGAAGCGGGAGTAGGATAGTGAGAGGAGTGGTGTTCTGTTGGCAGCTCCAACTCGGTATTCACCGGGTGCTGAGCTTTGGTGCGAGTATCGGATCGATGTCAGTTCTCGTGTGCTGTTGGTACGGCTTATGTGTTGTTGTGAAGTGCGTGCGGGTTGTTGTACGAGAGATGGTTGTGTGAGATTTATGAGTGAGATAAGTCTGCAGAAATGCTGAGTTTTTTGTTAGTGGGTTATATGAAGTTTAATATGCTAACATTCAGAACTCTGTCCAAGTGTGGCACTCGCTAATCCTCTCAATCTCATCAGGATGGGCGAAGGGGTTACGCCTGGCAGGGTTTTAGGTTTGTGTGAGGTGGTCCCTGTGCTGTTCTAACACGCTCCGTTTGTTCCAATTCTGATGGAGTGAGTGTTGTGGGTTGGCTTTTAGTTGGTGCGATGCGCTCGCCGTTCTATTGTAGCGCGCTCTGTAGGTGTTCTAATTCTGATGGATTGGTTAATGTGGGTTGGTTGTCTATTCTCCTCCTTGTGTGTTGAAGCAGGTGGTGTGGTCTCCTTTTACATACTTTTTGTTCAAATCTGTCTGGGTGCATGAAGTCTCACACACCCTTTAGTTATGTGTTGTAATAGTTGTGTTTCTGTTGTTGCAGACATTGGCTTGAGAGGGGAGGGTGACTGTGGTTTTCACATGCAGGGACTGGGAGGGAACCCTAAACTATCAAGGCACCAGCCCTTAAATCCCTCCCCCCGAAAACAGGGGAGAGAGACCACATACAAGGTTTTGGGCTGTTCAGAACCCTGACTATTGTGGGGACATTCAAGAAAGCATGAAATTCAATAAAATGCTTGCGCGTACCAAACACATCAATGAATAGGCTACAGCACCACATAGCCAGCAGGCAACTGTCACAAGAACTATGCAGCGCTGTATGAGTCACTTTTCAATGTAGTGTCCTATGATCGGATCTATGTAATCACTGCGCCACCGAAAAGGGCGACTTTGAAATTGCAGACTTCATTCACTGCGACGCAGCGATCACATGGTGAAAATATAAGTATACCACTAATATAATAAAAACTATTACTTTGTTAAATGAAATAAAGTAATTGTAAAACCAAAGTAAAGTGCACATAATGGAACGTTAGCCTTGTTTTTGTGCGCTGGACTGAGTAGCATGTTTTGTCTCAAAACCCTGCAGCGTTCCGAAGACGATGTCCAAAGTGAACGTACGTGGCGGTGAAACAGAAAGCAGATTCATTTTACGTTTCACGGCCCTGCGCGCATAAAAAATCCAAGGTGCCATCCAAACGAAAAATAAAGGCATAAGAAAGTACACCAAGGCAAGAGAAACCAGCTGGAGGCGCGCAAACATCGAGAAACTATACAGCTATTTTAGACTGCATACACTTTGTTTAAACAAATAAGATGTTATGTTATATTAATAATAAAACATTGGAGTATTCTCTAATCCGTGACTATCAATTACAAAAAGGGCACATATGGGGCATACATTTTATAAATTGCACGTGGATTACAATAAAGGACAGAAAGCAGTTGCAATGCGTCGCAAAAACACCCAACCGTTTTGGTCTCAAATACAACGACTTGCCGGCAGCGCAGCAATACCAACAAATAAAGAGAAAGCAGAGCAGTGGAGCCGAAAAACCGCCCAACTGTTTTGAAATAAAATATAATCGAGTTGCAGTCGCAATGGAGTCAGTAAAATTGTAAGCCCGAAAGTCGCAGTAAAAGTATTGGTCACAACTATGAAGGAGACAGTTTTGCACGATTCCCTATGATCCAGGAAGAATAAAAGAATTAGACCTGAAACAGGGGGCACATTTATAGTGATTCGTTGAATGTCAACTGTATGCGTGAGTGAATAAATTCATGAATGAATGGCAAGAATACCTTAAAAATAGTTAGAACTAGTAGTTCAGAAAACGCCAAATGAAAGCTAGGGGGCTGTTTTAATTCTTCTGTCCGTTCATAGATAGCGGTTCATCATTGATACCTAGGAGTTGAGGTTGTGGGCAAAGAGGGAGAGCTAGTTCGATGTTATGTGTCTATCTTTGGCTTACATACCAACAGCCAATATCTCATTGCATTTAGTGTCTTAGTAAATTGTTCGTCTGTGCCCTTTCTACGCTGCATGTGGGCTGCTCTGTCCTTTGGGTGATCCACAATATTGTTAGACAGAACCTACCAGAATAAGTAATAGGTCCTCAGAAGTGTTCACTGATCCTTGCATAAGCACCAAGCACAATATTCACAAGAACCAGAGGCTCTTCTAATCCAGCTGCCAATGGCAATTGGAAAAGTGGTCTATGTTCTTTTTGAATGAAGGCTAAGCTGTTCCCTTGCCTATATTTCACCAATAACTGTACCCACTTACGAGAAACAATCTCTTTCCATTCCTGCATGAAACATCCAGTTCATCTAGGAAGTAATGGTGTGCGCCATCTGCATCCATTCTTCTCCCCTTATGCCAGATCTCGGATGGCTCAGCGATTCTTGGAGATCAGCTACAGGCCCCTGACAGGAGGCTGCTGGACTCTGGTGGAAATATTCTCAGAAATATTCATCCTCTGCCTACTCGAGGGGGATGAGTTTCAAGGTCTTTCAGCCAAGCAACATCCATGTTCCATGCCCATGTCCCACTGCCCTTCGACGAGGCAGAGGGATCATCCTGCTCCTCATGATCAGTCACAGAACAGGCCGACTTGCCAATGATGCAATTTTGTTTTAAAGTTAATCTTACTCATAAGGTTCTGTCCTCCCAAAGGAGCAGGAACACCAAAAAGGTGCCAAGATCTCATGAATGGACCATTTAAAGGGAATCCTGTGAGTGTGATTGATGCAGCTGACTCGGCCAATCTCAGTTCTCCCTGAATGGGGGAAAAACAACTGTCAATCGAGGGAGGCCAAAATAATTATATAACAAAACACCTCCCACATAATGTTTGGGAAACTATGAATTCCTAGGGGAGAACGTGGGATGTAATGTGCCATGGTAAATGCAGAATCTGGTGTGTACTTCCAGGGACCAAAATTAAGGTTGGCTAAGAAGGAGCTAAAAGCAGCTCCTCAGTATTTAGCATTAACCAGTGAGCAGGAGCTACCACGGTGGGAAAGGTGCTAGTACATAGCGTTCCACAAATCTAGCATCCACATAAGATCCAAACATATAATTGTGCCCAGTATTTTTGACCCCTCATGCTTCAAATGTTGTACAGGTGTGTCCTAATGGTATTTAGAGATTGACCCAAATGCAGAGAGTTAAGTTCACATGGGTGTGTTTGTTCTGCGTAAATTGGCGTGGGGAGGCAAAAGTAGCTCCTGGTATCTGTTGGTGTCAAGCTAACCAGGCTATTCTAGTCTTTTTATTTATTTATTTTATTTTTATTTTTGCATTTTTAAAGAGCTCACTCAGCCGGGGGGCATCGAGGCACTGTTATAGGAATATGTCTTAGTTGTGTATTTATAACATGCTTATTAACCAGGGGTTTTCTAAGCGCGGACCCGGGGATCGGACCTGTGTTGCTTCGTGTCGTCTTGTTTCCAAGGCGAGCACGCTGCCGCTGAGATATCCTCCCGGGACAGGAGCAGGAGCTAAATAGCTCACGGCCCAAAAGTAGTAACCAAGGCTGTTGCTACCTATTGTTATTCATTTTCTTTCTGGCATGTATCCATGGCCAACCACCAAGCTATGGGCAGCATTGGAGCACTGGACATCAGTAGGGGTCAGGAATTGGAATGCGTTATAATGGCTGCTCAAGGCATTCATCTCGAGCTACACCTACGAAACAAATGGTCTGAAGTGTAGTTCGATTCCATAAAAGAATGGTCACATCCACTCAACACCAGCCCACTCACAAGCCTCCTGAAAGACTCAACAGGCTTGCCTCCTCTGGTTCATGACAGGGTAGGGGCCTGGTCAGCAAAGAAGAAATACCAGTCACAGGACATGGGCTGCCTTTATACAGGCTACAAATACTTCCTCGGTTCCAAAACACAATCACTTGTGCTTTAGCAAAAAGCTGCTGAATACCCTACATGGAGTACATCTCCATGCCTGTGAGTAAAATCAGTGTGCTGGCAGGAAGCTATTCAATTTGATGTCCATAAAAGAAATCTTGGCTGCTTTTTGTTTGAATTTTAAGATGGTCCAGTATTGAAATATAGGTTTTTAAATGCTCAACTATGAGTAGAAGGGTCCTTCTTGAACTTAAAAAGAATTCAGTCTTTAAATTGAGCCCAGCAGATAACAGAGATATTTGCACCACAACTGCTCTGAGGTCACTTTTGCAGAGTGTTCTTCGAGAGAACCAAAGAGGCGATAGGTGGGGCCAGGAGCGGATAGGTGTGAAGCAAAATGTAATTTCAGTGCATTCCGAGGTTTTTGTGAGCCATTTGAAATCGAAAATGCTTTATTGGAGCACAAAATCATTAGATGCCAGAGTTCGACCATATATTGTATATTATACAGGCTTTGCGGCAGGCTTCACAAAGCCAGTAACTGCTTCTCTACTTGATAAAGGATGGCTTTATTGAAGATAGCCCCAACATACAAGATATTCATTTTTGTGGATGGGGCTCATAGAAACATCAGAATCATCCACATTTATAATGCAAATGGAAAAGATTTCAATTGCCATCTAATAATGTTGCAAGATCACATATTTACCTCAAAAACTGGCAGCAAAGAGGAGTCCCAAAAGCTCTCATCCCCCAGGGCCAAAAATAAAGCATTATCTTTAAAGAATACTTCCCCAGGCGGGAAGACTGGATCACCCATTCTACAGTAGCATGTTGTCCACAACTGGCAAGTAGTATGTTGCGGGGGCAGGGGCACCAATATGCAAAATTAATTTTGGGGATCTTCAATTTATTAATAAGGAAGTCAAAAGTGCTCTAGATAGTCAGTCCTCGGGTAGGTCCCCAGATCCTGATGCAGTCCCAATCCATCTGCATTATGGGTGTCCATGCTAACTCATTTTCTTTAATTGTAATTTGATAGTCCAGATATTCACATTCAGTGGAACACTATTGCAATCGTTCCCACAAAGAAAATAGGCCCCCAGTCAATCCATGCTCTTATACGGCCATCGCTCTCATTAATGGTACAGCAAAGGTTATTGCAAGTCATTTATTTTCATCTGGAAGAGTGAGTAAAGGATTGCCAGCATTAGATGACATACAGTATGTCTTAAGAGACTGGCTAGGAACTGAACTGCAGTGTTTAAGATCAACCTTGCATTGTTCAAAATAAGTTTGGCAGTCTGCCTGAAAGATCTATTTAGCATTCATGGATCCACTATGGCATTTGATGAGGCCAATAGAGAATTGTTGTGGGAAGAATTAACAAAATTGGGGATACCACAATATGTACTACCAGTTGTAATGGCATTGCACTTCCAGTTTCGCCACAGTTCGATTTTTAGCCAATGGTGAGCGGTCTGATGTATTTAAGATTACGAAGAGTGTACTTTAAGGGTGCATTCTTGCACCAGTGCTTTTCAACCTTCACGTTGTCTCACTGTCACAAGCTCTGGAGAAAACTACGGTGAATATTACCCGAATTGTGAATAGAAGAATACAGGTTCTTTCATACACAGACAATGCTATTACAAAAAGGACTCGTCTGATTTTCAAAAGTTGGTTATTAAATAAACTCACTTCAAGAAACTGCAAAGTTTGGAGGTTAATGCAAAGAAATCTAACATTATGGTACTTGCAAAAAGTAAAAATATGTAAGCCTATGCTTATTTCCACATCTTTGTCATTACAAAGGAAACGGTACAATTATTTGGCTCTTCGGTTTGCAGACTCGCTCTGGTGGGAGGCTTAAACTAATAAAGTGCCCCTTTTTATGACACAAAGCAGCATAGCCATTCTTAGTGCCTTAAATAACTCTTTAAAAGTAGACATTACCCAAGTACTTCGCATTAACTTGATAAAATCCTCAGCAAAAGTAAAATTAGGTTCTGGCATATGAGCTTTTCAAATGTAAATAAAAACCAGGAAACCAAGAAAATAAGTTTTTAACCTCCTTGTTGGGTGTCCCGAAGTCTAACTAGGCTCATACTGTCCATTCTTAGTCTTTTTTTTTGTTTTGTTTTTATCACAGATGGAATTGCTGTCCAACTTTTTTATGGACAGGAGTATGGTTGAACGATATGGCCACTTTATCAAATTTGAGATATCTTGTGTTAAAGGCAGGCTTCACAAGAAGAATTCCCTGGTAGATTTCAAGCACCCTCCAAAAGTGGGCCTTCATGATTGGTTTGTCGATACAAAAAGGCATCTCTGATAATGGTAAGCTGATTTTGAAAGGCAGAAAAGTCAAGCTAGTAAACCATAGGGAATTCATAACCTGGTCTAATGCTTGTGTTAAAGAATATACCCTTCTTGCTATGGGTTAAGGATAGCATGCTATTTGCCCATCGTACAAAATAAGCATCACCGTAGTATTCTTTTTACTAGAGTTAGGTTTCATAGCTTTCCTTTCTTTACTACTCTTGGGAGAAGTCAAGGCTCGGACAGAAGCAAAATGCCATGTGCATGCCATTCTGGTGGCCTAGAAGCACCTATGCATGAGTTACTATTTTATATGCTGTAAGGATCAAGAGGAAGGCTCGAACACAGTGGCATGTTAGGCGCTTTTATTTATTAAAGTAATAAGAAGGTTGGAGGAACTCCCACCTATCCCCAAACCTAAGGGGGTTTCCCTGCCTCAACAAAACTAAGGATTGTCTGGGTCAGGTTGTTAAAAAGAGCGTCCTCCGTCCTGTGTCCAAAAACCCTAAACTGACCCTTACACTCTAAACGCAATATAATGTGTACAGGGTTTTTGTAAGCTATGCGCTTCTAACTTTTCTTTCAGAGTTCCAAAATATAAAGTTTTAAGGTGCAGAAAAGAAAGTTCCACCAGGAAAGGAGTCTCCTTTCTCCTACATTTCTTCTGGTAGTTTTAAAAAGTCACTTTATCACAGTTCAAGTTTTTCCATGGGTAATGCGTCTTTCATTGAGCTTCCTTTAGGTTTCTCACACTTTGCATTTCCATTAGCCTCTTTATCTGCCTAGTGTACTCTGCTGCCAGGGTAATTGCGACTGTCTCACTGATCCTTAAAGGGGGATGATTCTTTCCTTTTAAATCCATGTGTCACTGTTTCAGAATTTCAGATTTACTTCCCTTCTCACTCCTAGTTTACTCTACTGTCAAGATGTCACATTGTTTCATGAATTCAAGTTCACTTCTTCTTCTTCCAGGATCTTGCAGTACTGTCTCGCTTGATCTACCTGTCAGTGAACCCCCGACGCACTGCTTGCCTGATTCACTAACCTGCTAGGGCTTTTCCGGTCTCCAATCAATCTCTTTCATCCACGTAATAATGCTTTTACAATATTGGGTCACCAACCATTTCTCATCAAAGTTCAAACCAGTTTCAACTCTTCTTTTAAAATATTGGGTCACTGACACGCTCTTAATATTGTTGGCATCCATATTCTCTTTAATGTTATCACTTAGACTTTGTTGTGCTGTTAGTGCGACACAGCATTCACCTTCAAGCGATCCAGTAACACATTTGCTTTCTGTGGGTTTACCAGGTGGCTTCAGTGTTTCTCGCATCTTTCCTTCCCTTCCCTTCCTTTTCGGTCCACTGACTGGGCGTGCGTCCTGTTAGCCGGTTAGCCCTCACTTCACTTTCTTCTGGTCTGTGCGGCTTCAGCTACGTAAGGCCATCAAGCAATGAGCTTCCTTTGGTTCGGTCTCTTTGCATGCCATTCGTGTCAGTCTCTGTACTGCTTTTTGCAGTCTTTTTCACATTTAGCATTCCGACCGGTGTCAGAGGAAAAAAGTTAACAGTTTCTTTTTTTTCTCTCTCCTTCTCTCCCTCTCCCTCCCTCTCTCCCTCCCTCTCTCTCTCCCTCTCTCTCTCCCTCCCTCCCTCTCCCTCCGTCTCCCTCTCCCCCTCTCTCCCCCTCCCTCCCTCCCTCTCCCTCCCTCCCTCCCTCCCTCTCCCTCCCTCTCTCTCTCCCTTCCTCTCCCTCCCTCTCCCTCCCTCCCTCTCCCTCTCCCTCTCCCTCCCTCTCCCTCTTCTGGTCAGCTGTGTCACCTTTAAACTTCCCGGCATTGCTTAATGTTTTCCAAATACTAGCCACCCTCCAAGGTCAGAGTCAGCTTTCTGCCTTTCCCTGGCCATGTAAGAGAAGCTTCCCTCCAGAGAATTGGTGACGATATTGCTAGATTCGTCCAAATTCTTTACTTTGTTCCCAGAAAACAATATTTGATTCTGTCATTACGTGATAGGTGTTTTATTAGTGAAGACATGCATTTCTTTTCTATTGCTCCTCTCTCTGATGTTCATGCATGCACTGTCAGGGTTGGCCTCAAACTCAGACTCCAAAGTAGGGTTCAAGTGTTTGAATTTAACACAACATATTATATTCAGACTTCTAACAGATTGATATGGTTTTGGGGCACACTAGTGGGCGTCTCATCTCTCCGTGGCTTCCCACCATCTTAGCCCAGGCATCCATGATCCCCGCCCCTTAGATTGTCCACTAGGAATCAGTGTACCCTACTTTCTGAAGACTAGATAGGGCGAGGGCCGAAAAGCTATAGCCTTCTCCATCAGGCCGAATGTGGTTCATCTGGCTATTCTATACCCTAACAATCCCAAGGTCAGATTATGGAAAGAGGTTTTCTAATTTTCTCTTAAAAAAAAGGTACCCGACTCCTTTCTCTCTCCCCATTTGCTCGCTCCCACTCCTTTCCCTGATGTTCCTTCTGCATACTCTTCCCTTGGCTCTATTCTTGCTGTTCTCCCTCTGTCTCTACTCCTCTTCTCTCCCCACATTCTCCCTGTGTTTGTCCCTCTGAAGTTCAAGAACTTTCCCTTCAATCCCCTTTTTTCCCCTCTCCCCTTTCCCCTTCTCTCTCCTCCTCTTCCATCTCTCCTCTCACCCTCTTTCCCTCATCTCACTGACCCCTCTCAGTCCAACACCTATGCCCTCTCACATACACAAACCACCAAACACTCACTCACTATCTGGTACCACTCTCACTACCAACACCTCACCAGTAACGGTCCCTGCCACAAACTATGTTTCTTAGTGGCATTTGCTAGCTAATGCATGTCACAGGTGCTGGTTATTGGCTGCTTCCATTGCCATGGACTGTGATGCCCAAAGGGAGCAGCAAGAGCTTCCTGCTTGGCTTGCAAGGTTACAACCAGGTCTGTCCGCCCTTCTGTGCGAGTGACGGCGGTGGTGGGGATGCATCCTCATTGTTGTTCTTTTGCGGTACATGTAGAGGTGCACAGTGATGGTGGACATTCCATGGGGTAATGACACAAATTATGGAGCAACCATTCAAATTCCCAATGGATAAGGCACACCAGCAGCTAACTCCAGTGTTGGACGTCACACTGCTTGGGCACTGTCTGCACTCCTGCTGCAGATTTCTACAGCCCGATCCATATGTCAGGGTGCCATTCAGGTCTGAGCAGCAAAGGTCCCCCTGGCTCAGTTGCCAGGAGCAAACTACCCCACTGTACTTTAAAAGGTAAAGTCACCTTATGGCCACCGCTGAGTGGCAGAAGCTGCATATGGAAGACTGTGCTTTTTATACAGTGACTCTTTCAGGTGCAAGTGGCAGAGTTACTGTATTAACTGACATCTTCAAAATATGCAGGGGAAGCTGGAGTTTGTTTATTTAAAGCAATATCAGTAAACAACTAGCTTATTGGAACAGAGGCAGTTTCTCCACATTCAGAACTTGTCCCATCTCAGTTTCTCAGTCCATCAGTCCATCAGTAAACTTCTGCTGGCCATATACCAATGTGTTGGAGAGGTGTCCCTCTAGCTGCTTAGCAGAATTTTTCTGTTGTCCTTGCAAGGCTTTTCAACATTCTCTTCAGTTGCTCAAAGAAATGTTTTCTAAGACTTCCCCCTAGCTCAGTGGTTTTGTGAGACAATGGATTCATTTGGAGACTTAATCAGCCTCTTGGATTAGTCACAGACACATTTCCCAAGAGCCGTAACCTGTCGCATGCAAGAGCTGTTAGGTAAGAATTGGTGCAGTCACACTGTGTGAGACTACACAAGATGCATCTGCTTGGTATTAGGTAACCCACCTTTTGGTATAGGTCTGTATTACACCAGTTGGTAGTGTGACTGAGCAGCCAAGCCTATCTCAAGAGGGGTAAATGAGAGCTGCAGAGCTGTACAGTTGAAATCCGTAAATACTAGTAGCCAAGTAACACTTAGACTCAAGGTTTCAGTTATAAATAGTTATTTAATGTTAGTTTTAAATAAACATACTTTAAAATGGCAAGAGATTGTAACAATATGAATAAACTTTGAAATTACTTTTCAGAATCAAACAAACCAGTGAATAATCTTTGGATATGCTTCATACACTTCTCCTGCACCCGGAGGGGACTTCAATCACAAGGATAGTATTTGCATTTATATATTACACTAGCATACTTTGCAGCTTCAGAGTTGCAGAAAGGAAAGGTTAAGGGAGGCAAAAAGGTTAGAACAGATTCTCAGAGTATGTGAGGACAGCTGAATCCTCCAATGAAGTCTAGATAAGCCTTTCCCAGCAGTAACAGTGTTTAACAAGCCACAACCAATGAGGGCCAAGCAATATCAAAGTCAATGGATTAAGAAGAGTGCCTTTAGGGAGTCAGGACAGCCAAAGTCATTTGAACACAATCTATGGATCTGATGCACTTCCTGGATAAAAGTCTTGCACAAAGTTAGAGAGTTCAGAAAAATCACCTGTACGGCCACAAGAAGTTAAGCCTATTAAAAAGGGAGTTGCAATCAACTCAAAGTAAGTAGGTGCAAGTCTCAAGTGAGACAGCACGACTTAAGGCAAGAAGGTAAGTACCCCAAGCCCAAACAGTACCTCTGGTTAGAAGAAAAGGGGGTCCAGCTGGATTCCGTCTTGCTACAGCCAAGCAGACCCTGGTTCCTGAGCCTCAGTCATGGGGACAAGAGGGAGGATGTCTGGAGGGCTTCTGCGCCAGTACTCGGAAAGGTCGTCGGCAGCTACAGGCTCTTTTCATTTCAGCAGCACTTTGCAGTTTCAGCACTTAGCAAACAGCACCGATGCAGATCGCTGGACACCGGTTGGATTTTCCCTGCTCCCTTGGTCCTGCACTCTGGTGATGGGAATCTGGATCGGGATGTCCTGCTTCTGGTGGGTCCTTAGGAGGCTCCTGGAGCTTTTAGCCAGATTTGTTCCACAGCAGATGTTGCACTCGATTATGGTCCCCTGACCCTGGGCATTGGGCTTCTGCAGCAACGGAGAGGCATATCAAGTCGGGAAGGGCGCCAAGTAAAGTTTGTCTTGGGGTTAGTTGGTCCCACTAACCCAAGGGGAGAAGTCGTTCCTGAGGAGCTTCTCTGTCAAGGTGAAAAAGGAGGTCATCACAGCAGCAGGGCTTCACTAGGCAATTGAAAGTCCAGGAGATTGCAACAAGCTACGTTGACAGTTTCTTCTTCGGATGGTCTTCCAGTGGTGGACTCGGTCTGTAGTCCCAAAACCCTCGCCTTTTAAGCAGATTTTGTCCATTCATGCACAGCCTAGGCTGTCAATCACACAGCAGGGTCAGTCAGCCCATCAGGACTAGTTTCACTCAGGCATTCCTAGAGAGATTGAACAGGGGAGTTTAGGGACCCTCCCTCACATCCTGTCCTTCCAGACACACTGGAGTCGGGGGCAGGATTCAGGGCTGAAGCCTGCCAAAGGGAAGACAAACAAAGGGCTCAAATCTGTCTCAATACACAGAGTAAAAGCCAGGAAAGACCTCACAAACGGAAAAAAGGAGGGGCTGTTTTGACAAAATAGTCACCCATGGGTGCTGTACTGCATGTGAGGGTTCAGCCTGCAGTAGAAAAGCACAATGGAAACATTAAACCACTGCCACCAGCCATTTAAGTACTGATGGTCCCATAAAAATGTTACATGAAAAAGTAGGATACATGGCTTCTAGGTAAACCCCCCACCGCCCCCCCCAGCACTGCACATACATGGTGTGCACTGGACCGACAAAGAGAAAAGGTAAATCAATTTCACTTTACTATTCTTGGGAACTGTAGTACACACAAGAAAAGGTATTTAAACCTTATGAGAAATTCAAAGGCGGTCAGCACAGCAGCAGGGCTTCACTGGGCAAATGATTTCTCAGTGACACTGCAATGATGGTGCTATGTGTCACCATACAAAAAGCAGATGCCTATGGAGTTTGTCAGACTCCAAAAACAGTGAAAACACAAAATCCAATTCAGGTGAAAACACACGACAGTGTGAAAAAGGTCTCAATCACTAAGGAGTTCAATTTAAAAAGTCCAGCAAAAGAACTGGGGGTCTCTAAGGTCGAAGGGAATTAGCACAGAAATTAAAATTCTCCCTAAGAAGGGCTTTCCAGAGGAAGAGCATCCCAACTTCCTGGTGCTGCTTCTCATTCAAGTTGCTGTTTTAAGACTCAATGGCCTACCATGTAGCGGATTCCCAAATTCTTACATTTAACTCATTCCTATTTCCATAGCGTTGTCTTTAACCCCTCGATTTAAATGGTGTTTCCCACTACTTTACTCCAGCAGTGATGTGGTTGGGGGCTTTCTGTCCAAACCCCTTTTCCGTCACCTGGAGGGGGTGAGCAAAGTCAAAGTCCCACAACGGTTTTGAATGTCCATATTGTAGCAAGTCTGAGCATAGTCCAGCGACAGAGCAGCAACCATTCCAGAAAAAGTATCGGCAGAATTATTTAATTTCTGCCCAAAGAAGAGGCCCAGTTGGGTAATCCCTGGCTTGATCCCTTAGGCCAGGCTTGTCCAAAC
Organism: Ambystoma mexicanum; assembly: GCF_040938575.1. NCBI lineage: Eukaryota > Metazoa > Chordata > Amphibia > Caudata > Ambystomatidae > Ambystoma > Ambystoma mexicanum. The sequence goes on along the minus strand of NC_090937.1, from coordinate 21,387,406 downwards.
TTTTTGAATGTGGGGCCGAAGCATGAACTTTTTGTCACCCGGAGGGCCGGAGGGCCGGCGAGCCAAAAGTCAACACCCTCACCCAAAGCAGTATATTCAAAATCGATGGTGTGTAACTTTTGACACAATTGCATCACAGGCAGTGATAGCCATGCAGTCCCAAAGATGTGTCAGGGACAGTGATCAAAGGTTAGTTTGTTGTGATTTCTTCCACCAGTTTGTGATATTCTACTGAAACGGTGGGGGCGACCGAGCGTAGCAAGGGAGATATAACGATCTAGGGAGGGTTTGGGGGGGTTCCCCCCCCCCAAGATTTTTTTCCAAATATGGGGATGAAATGGTGCATTTTACAGCAGGAAAAGTGACCAAAAAGCCATAAGTTTACAATCAGTTCTAAAGGGGAACATGTACATTCCATGTCACCAACAGCAGACAAGAACATTGTAGAACACCACATTTTAATGATCAATGTGTCCTCAGTGTAAGACAGCACTGTCACTGATGTAACGCATTGGCATGCTGGTTGTGGCCAAAATATGCCTCTGTAGAAACATGTCTATGCTAGTTGTTCCAAATTCAGGACAGCATTGTCCTGTACAAAGCATGATTGATGCTGCCTGAGCATGTGCAGTGTGCCCAATACATATGGCAGCTCATCTCTGTAATAAACGTTCATTACTTCTGTGGTAATGAAAGAAGCATAATCCCATTCAAAAGATAAACTGTTGAAAATTGATCACCCAAAGGTGAACCCAATTGAAGAAACGCGATGCGAGCCCAATCTAAAAGTATGAAGGACTTTTTTTATTGCATGATTAGTCACTTGTAAAGTTGCAACTTGTAAAGCATTCAGCACAGTTAAGAATAATTCTAACACTGAACATATTTCAGTGTGACACTTGGCATTGTTTTTGCTTGCACAAATGCTCAATATCCGCTGGCACACTTGATGTGGCAATGCGGAGTATTCCAGATAGGTGTCCATCTGTCAAAAGTGATCTTGATTTAGTTTTTATGCTCTTCAATCTTGAGAAAAGCTGTTCACAGCAATACGTGCTGCCAAAAAGTGCAATGAACCGAAGTGCATGATTAGACAGATTTGGGAAAGAGTCCCATGTAATGTATTTACTATAAAATGTATGCAGGGTATGTTCAGAAAAGGCTCTCTTCAGGTCACCATTACTTTGCATGTCAATTAATTCCATTTGAAACATGTCAGGAGCATTGGTGACATTAGTACCAAACGGATCTGCAAAAATCTTCAGCTCATCACTGTGCTCCCTGAAATCTGAAAATCGGTTTTTAAATTCATTCAAAAGATTCCCAACCAGTGCCGAATACTTGTCATGGTTGATGCTGTGAGCAGATCTGGTCATCAGTACTGTGAAATGAGTAGCATTTTTTTCATTCAGCTGTTTCTGAAACAATTCCAGCTTATGAACAAAGGATTGGATGTGCTCATACAGCTTGTTCACAAACTGTTCCTTCCCTTGCAGTTTTATATTCAGGTCTGAAAGATATTTTGTTATGTCAACAAGGAATGCCAAGTCATTCAACCAGCTCGCATCTTCCAAGAAGGTGACATCTTTCCCTTTGTTCGTCATGAATGTTTTAATTTCATTAAGCAGTGACCAGAATCTGGATAGTGTGGCTGCCCTGCTAAGCCAACGAACTTGGCAAAAGTAGATCACATCATCATGGTCTGCTCCCATCTCCGCAAGAAATGCTTGGAACTGTCTATGGTTGAGCCCTTTTGCCCTTATGAAATTCACTGTAGAAACAACCTTTTCCATCACATGCGTCATCTCCAAGGCCTTTGCGCACAGTTGTTCCTGGTGAATGATGCAGTGATGCGTGATGACATTCTGGGGAACTGACTTTGCCATTAAACTGACAAATCCATTGTGTTTGCCGATCATAGCAGGGGCCCCATCAGTTGTCAGACCACAGAGTTTGTCCTCTGGCAGATTGAATTTCAACAAGACACGTTTCACTTCATTGAAAATGTCTTGTCCTGTTGTTTTGCCTTTCATTGAACATAGGTCAAGTAGCTCCTCAACAATTTGGAATTCTTTGGTCACTCCTCGTACAAAGATTGCCAGTTGGGCGGTATCACTCACATCTGTGCTTTCATCCACCCCCAAGCTGTAAAACTGACAGGCACCCAATCTTTTCGTCAGTGAGTCTGCAATGTTTGATGATAGGTCATCTACTCGTCTAGCAATTGTCTGATGTGAGAGACTGATTTTCTCCACCATTGCTTGTTTGTCAGGGAATGCCACAGATGTCAATATTCCCAAGCAATCTTTGACAAATTCTCCATCGGACAATGGTTTCCCTCTCCTCGCTATGGCCTCGGATATCAAGTAACTTATCTTGGTTGCTGCCTCAGAGTTCTGTCTGCCAGCTTTGAAGAACGACTGTTGCCCGATCAGGGCCTGCTTCAGCGAGTTCGCCCGATCAATCCTAATCTGGCCAATCAGGTTGTCAAATTCAGTGGCATGTTTTGTGGTATAATGCCGCTTGACATTGTATTCCTTGTAGACAGCTACTTTTTCCTGGCAAATGAGACACAAGATGTTCCCCTTTTGTTCACACACAAAGAAATCCTTGGCCCAACTATCCTTGAAAACACGACATTCAGCATCAATCTTTCTTTTCTTCTGATTCGCCATCTATTGAGAGTTGGGTAGGTTTTAGTCATATGAAAGCTACGTTGTCACAGGCCCATTACAATAAAATCAATTCAAACTTACTTGTATTGCTAAGTAATAATGTAGTGGTTTTAATATAGGCAGAACATTGGGCCACACTGTATGGCATGATTAAAAAAGCCTCACTCATACTATTGTCCCACAAATCTATAACAATGCCTGTAGAGAAGCAGTGTTTGGCACGTGATATACAAGTCAGTGGGGGTGGGTGCGGACACAGGCTGTGGCACCCTTGTGATGCTACTTAAATATGAATTAATGCAAAGGAATGCTCTTATTCTCACGTGGCAGGCAGCCAGAGGGAGATAAAACACTAAAATGCCACAGAAAAAATAGTAATTGCTCTGTCAGCTTTGTTCTAACGCACATAAACTCAGAGAACAACATGTTTTATTTGTTACGGCGTGCTAGTTGCCAGAGTCTTCCAGTTTTGTAGTACTGCAAATTAAAGGCAAGGCTATTAACCAGTACACATAATATCATTGTATAAGTGGGAAGGCGCAATTTCTTTCACAATGCTTTTTTCCCCAAAGTATATATGACCATGACCAAAGCCCATGACCCCTACTTTTGCCTTTGGCCCACTCTTTGCCCCTCCTAAATTTGAATCCTGATGACACCACTAGATTGACCAACTATGGCGGCTCATGAGGAGCAGGGGGCAAAATTAGTGAGCTGCAACTAGATCCATTTCAGCCTATATGTCTGCTACCATAGGTGACTGGTCCAGGGGGCACCATAGGCAGTAACAGTCCACCGCCACGGCCCAGAAATAAAATAACTCGGGTCCACGTACCCCACAAACACTGAACACATTTCCTACAAGAATGGATCACCATATGTATCATTAATATCTTTGTGTATAGATCCATATTGTCAAATTACTATGAGTGGAAGCAGACGTCCAAGGGCATTTAATCAAAAGGGAAACACTGCACAGCGAAAGGAAACAAAAACAAGTTCCAGAAGATACCCAGGCCAACACAGGCTGCTAGTAGGCTTCTGTACACCTGTCATCTCCATGAGGTGCTGCATGTGTCTGTTTCTGAGGGCCTGCTCTCTGGCACTGGGTGGTACAATGTCCACCTTTGTGCAGTCCATGAACCAATTACTCAAGACTACCATATCATGGAAATTACCAACTACACCCACTGATTTGGTATGTGAACATTGCATTGATGATACCCAGAAGGTGCATGATGGTGCCATAATGCACGTTCCATCAAGGTGTCCCACATCACGATAACGGAGCAATGGAAAACGGCGGATAGCATTGGCAGATAGTCTTGGAAGCAAGGCCACGCAGAGCAACAGAGGTTTAAATCTGAGATCCGCACTTAGAAACCGAACTCAGGTATTACATTTAGCTTATAAAAAACAATTAAATAAAATGCTACCATATGGAAATATGTCAAGTTGAATGGGACATGTTGGCGCAAGATTGTCCCAACTCACAAAACACATGTGACACTAAGTTGAACACTGCAACTACAAGAGTGAATATTTATCCCAAATCATATATGTTTGGGGACTTAAGGCTTCACCCTAAGGTACCCTGGCTAGTCCAGACATGGACATGGCCCAACCAACATTGCGGAAATAAATCAATTAATCGGGTCCACGGACCCGACAAACATTGAATAAATTAATAAATAAACTGGCCCGTGGCCTGTTACTGCCTCTGGTGCCCCCTTACAGGGGGCACCAGAGGCAGTAACAGTCCCCCACCACGGCACATAAATCGGGTCCAAGGACCCGACAAACATTGTGCTGCCTACAATGCACTGGGCCTGTAACTGCCTCTGGTGCCCCCTGTAAGGGGGCACCAGAGGCAGTCACAGTGCTCCGTTGCCACGGCCCCTGTAAGGGGGCACCAGAGCCAGTCACAGCCCACATTATTTATTAATTTAGGCAACGTTTGTCGGGTCCGTGGACCCGATTAATTTATTTATTTCCGCAATGTTAGGCCCAACCAACATTGCGGAAATAAATAAATTAATCGGGTCCACAGACCCGACAAACATTGAATAAATTAATAAATAAACTGGGCCGTGGCCCGTTAATGCCTCTGGTGCCCAGTGCTCCGTTGCCACGGCCCCTGTAAGGGGGCACCAGAGCCAGTCACAGCCCACATTATTTATTAATTTAGGCAACGTTTGTCGGGTCCGTGGACCCGATTAATTTATTTATTTCCGCAATGTTAGGCCCAACCAACATTGCGGAAATAAATAAATTAATCGGGTCCACAGACCCGACAAACATTGAATAAATTGATAAATAAACTGGGCCGTGGCCCGTTAATGCCTCTGGTGCCCCCTGTAAGGGGGCACCAGAGGCAGTCACAGTGCTCCGTTGCCACGGCCCCTGTAAGGGGGCACCAGAGCCAGTCACAGCCCACATTATTTATTAATTTAGGCAACGTTTGTCGGGTCCGTGGACCCGATTAATTTATTTATTTCCGCAATGTTAGGCCCAACCAACATTGCGGAAATAAATAAATTAATCGGGTCCACAGACCCGACAAACATTGAATAAATTAATAAATAAACTGGGCCGTGGCCCGTTAATGCCTCTGGTGCCCCCTGTAAGGGGGCACCAGAGGCAGTCACAGTGCTCCGTTGCCACGGCCCCTGTAAGGGGGCACCAGAGCCAGTCACAGCCCACATTAATTATTAATTTAGTCAACGTTTGTCGGGTCCATGGACCCGATTAATTTATTTATTTCCGCAATGTTGGGCCCAACCAACATTGCGGAAATAAATAAATTAATCGGGTCCACGGACCCGACAAACATTGAATAAATTAATAAATAAACTGGGCCGTGGCCCGTTACTGCCTCTGGTGCCCCCTGTAAGGGGGCACCAGAGGCAGTCACAGTGCTCCGTTGCCACGGCCCCTGTAAGGGGGCACCAGAGCCAGTCACAGCCCACATTATTTATTAATTTAGGCAACGTTTGTCGGGTCCGTGGACCCGATTAATTTATTTATTTCCGCAATGTTGGGCCCAACCAACATTGCGGAAATAAATAAATTAATCGGGTCCACGGACCCGACAAACATTGAATAAATTAATAAATAAACTGGGCCGTGGCCCGTTACTGCCTCTGGTGCCCCCTGTAAGGGGGCACCAGAGGCAGTCACAGTGCTCCGTTGCCACGGCCCCTGTAAGGGGGCACCAGAGCCAGTCACAGCCCACATTATTTATTAATTTAGTCAACGTTTGTCGGGTCCGTGGACCCGATTAATTTATTTATTTCCGCAATGTTGGGCCCAACCAACATTGCGGAAATAAATAAATTAATCGGGTCCACGGACCCGACAAACATTGAATAAATTAATAAATAAACTGGGCCGATGCCCGTTACTGCCTCTGGTGCCCCCTGTAAGGGGGCACCAGAGGCAGTCACAGTGCTCCGTTGCCACGGCCCCTGTAAGGGGGCACCAGAGCCAGTCACAGCCCACATTATTTATTAATTTAGTCAACGTTTGTCGGGTCCGTGGACCCGATTAATTTATTTATTTCCGCAATGTTGGGCCCAACCAACATTGCGGAAATAAATAAATTAATCGGGTCCACGGACCCGACAAATGTTTAACAAATAAATAAATAAACTGGGCTGTCACGTACCAAAAAAAAAAAAACAAAGAAAACTTACCAGGCCTCGCTTGGTCACGTAATGCTCGGCTGGGCTGGGCTGGGCTTGGCTTGGCTGGGCTGGGCTTGGCTGGGCTGGGCAGGAAAAGAAGTGTGAAGGTGGTGCCGGCACGGTATACCTTACCTTCACTCCGCCCATAAACATGACGTATGTGATTTCCATTGGCTGAGAAACAGCCAATGGAAATACTGTGACCATGCAAGGTTTTCTTTTTTTTTTAATATGACGTACCTTGCATGGCAACAGTATTTCCATTGGCTGTTTCTCAGCCAATGGAAATCACAACCCATGCCGGCTTGTTTGTTAGTATTTCCTTTGTTTGTTTGTTCGGCCTCGCGGGCCACATGAAATGGCTCGGAGGGCCGCATTGTGGCCCGCGGGCCGTAGGTTGGACAACCTTGCCTTAGGCAAACCCCATTTATAATTGGTTGGTAATAGCCTCAGGACAGCCAATAAAGAACCAAAGAACTAGCAACCCAAACCGATCACCACTAGAGGAAAGAAACCATACTGGCCAACACTGACTGCAGGGACATGCATGCCAGCAAGGACCCCCATTCTAAACCATTCACTGCGAGAAAGGAGAAACCATTTTATTTATTGCTTACTGAACTAATAAATAACTGAAGCCTCAGGTACCGGAAATAAAAATGCAGGGTCATCAATGCATGTCGGAACACTCACGTTCATCCAACCACCATCAGTTAAGAGAATGAATGCCAAATACACATGCACCAGACTCACGGTCAAGTATGCCATAAAGGGCCCCCGCATTCAACCATCCGCACTGAGGGAACAGAAAGCCCACCAAATAAAGTCACATGCGACATACTGGGTACTATTGGGGCCTGGATGCCAGTAAGGGCCAAAGGAAAGAGAAACGGGGAGGCTCCTCTACATCTCAGAGCGCCATGTGTCAGATGGAACCCTTGCAGTCTTACCGGTAACTCGAGGAAGAGGCAATGCTGTGGGATGTCATGCCAGCTTGCCGACACGTGACGCAGGTTCCCATATTCCAGAGAAGTCACATGTTAAGATGCACCTTCATGGAGAGACAGAGAAAACCAGAGCGATCCTGTAGAAGGGCGTGGCCAGAGAAGCTGGTTGCTGCAGAGCCTGAGGGGTGAGGGATGACTTCTACCTGGCCACAAGATGGCGAACAAAGCTTTTAAAAAACCTCAGGGTCAGGCTGAGAGATAGTGGGAAGCAAGAAAGGAGAAGGCAGCCACTGGCAGAACCGGAGACAACTGAGGAAGCTGGATGTCCAATGCCAGAGGAGCAAATGAGGGCTAATAGTGGTAGGGGCCTATAAAAGGCCATGAGCAAGTCAGACTGGGGAGGCAGTGACCTGGAGCACAGGGGGAATACAGGATAGCAGGCACACTGGTAGAAGACAACACCAGGGTGCAAAGTATGCATCCTGTAGCAGTTCCTGAAAGTGAATTATACACATCTGTAGGACATATTGGGGCCAGATGTCCTGGAGCACTGCAACAGTGAGCTGGGCACCAAATCGCGACCACCGTGAACTGGGCACTAAATCCGTGAGAGGGAGCTAGGAGGGCAAATAAATAAGCCAGGGACTGAATGGTAAATCAGGGAGCCAAGCGCTATACTCTGGGTTGATTACTAAAAACAAGCTGCAGACTATATCTCAAAGTGTTTGAGGGCCAGTGAGCAGCTAGATGCTATACCCCAGAGACTGTCAGACAGGCGATATGGAGGAAGATCAGGACACCCCTGGTCAAGAGAGGAAACTCTTACGCACTTACTTTGTACTATCCTTGCACCTTACGTTTAGAGTGTTCCGGTGTTGGAAGTTACCTTTTCGCTTTAGCTACTTCCCTAGTTCCTATAGGTGTTTATCCCAAACAAATTAAAACCTGTCAAATTCATCTCTTCGAGTCATGTGCTCTGTCAAGTCACCACAAATATGAGGCTATAAAAAGGCCTAAAACAACAATATTTGCAGAAAGACTGAAGCTAGAACCTCCTTAACATGGCAGGAAATGGTTATATGTGACTGTACTGGCATGTGCATGTTCTGGGTGTAGGCCCGCCATATGATGGACCCGCATATCAAGGCAGCATATTGGTTAAAATATAGTTAGTAAATGAAATAGCCACTCGTCAGCTTCAGTAACCAATTTTTATTTTATTCATTTTAAGCATAGTATTTTTTTTTTACATCAGCAACAATCCACGCGGTCTCAAGAAGCTTAAAAGGTCTTGTGATTCTACTTCCTGTGATGTTATTGGTTATGTGGTGTCACTTTCACTACCGAAATGTATGTTGGTGAATGGACGTCATGAGGTAAGCTGGGGGTGGAAAGAGGCTTGTGAAAGAGGCCAGTAAGGAAAAAACTTTCAGTGTCAAGTTGCGTGGAGCATTTGTGGAAATTTGGGAGTGCACAAAAGCAGAGGTTAAATGTAGCACATATTGTGCTACACCATATCCTCTGCCATTTTCACTCTGGTTGTTCTATGCTGCAAGCCACCTTATAGCACTAGCCTTTTAGGAGAAATACTAACGGCAAACCCATTGGCCCTCATAGAACTCGGAATGTGCTCATTTATTCTCTGTTTTTTACCTGAAACGATTGCCTTTGTATCTTGAACTCATCCCGAAAAGCCCACATAGGCTACTAGTCTCAAAAATGCACAAAGACCAGTTTCAATCTGCACTGTGAGAAACCTGAAGGTGTCTCCCTAGCTAGTCCCTGGGGATCTGTCCTCCAGGTGGCCAGTACACGGCCATCGCTATTGGATCCAGTTCCTGGGTGTGGACCAGTGAGGGAGGATCACCTGGATGGGGGGGGTCCTTGGAGAGTGGGAGACCAACGGGTGAGACGCGGTATTCCCCTTCTTTCAACACCTTTTCCCCATCCTACCACGTAGGATAGTCAAAAGCACTGTCTCCCCCTCCACTCTTTTCCGACACGAACACTTTGGCATGACACAAGAGAACGGACTAACACCAGAGCCGTTTGTCCCAATACAAGGGTCAGGCAAAGTCAGGCAATTGATCAGAATCACACACACCCGACAGCCCTTTCCCCTCCACACAGGGGTGAAAGGTGAAGCAAGAGAGCACAGTATGGGCAAGGCAGACCACACGACGAAGCGAATATCGAGAGGCTAACAAGGAGAGACGGAACCTTGCCCTTTTCGATGCAGATCCACGAAACCTCCACAGAAGAAAACTTAAGACCGAGGACAATAGCCCAAGTGTGTTGCAGCAGATATCAACGGTACACGCAGTGTATCGACGCTGATAAGCCGGAGCAAGGGAGACTCCCGCTACCATGGGACCGGCCTTGACTCCAGTTACGAGGAAAGCCAAGGGGGTTCATCACAGCCGGTGAGTCGAAGAGGGAGCCGATAAGAACCAGGCCATGGTGAATTAAAGTCTCAAAGTGGCAAAGTGAGAGAAGTTCAAAGAACTGTACAATTGTAAAGGGGAGACAAGCTACAAAAGCATACCGGCACCACATGGGGGCTGCTCCGAGAAACTCTGGTTGATCCCAGTCTGAGTGAAACTACAGATACCAGAAGGCCGTAGGAGAGTCACCAGTATACGTCAAAGTGGTCATACGGGAGGTCAAGTAAAATCCCCATACAGCGCCCGGAAGAGGGGTACTCGGGGTTGACGAATCCTCACCCAACGTAAAACCAGGAAGCGAACTTCCATTTCGTTGAAGGAACGTTTGTTTTGTTATTTGAATAAATCAGGTCCTCGAAGGCAAGAGACTTTCCAGGGAAACGAGACTTGGCTGTCGAGTCTCCTGACAGCCTGGAACAGAACTGCCCACTCGTGCTGGGAAAGCTCGAGTGTGTGCTGTGCCCCAAGATCTCACTTTACCCTGTGCTCAAAACGTGGGGAAGGGAGACCCAAGCTACCACATCCTGACATATTATTTGTGAACACTTCCTTCTTTTCTTGAAAACCATCCCACACCCTTTTTGTATTAGTTGTAAGGTTTGGCAATAGGTTTCTTAATATAGGCCCTTTTTATTTGACACAACACCACTAGGACTGCCTTATTTGCACTTGAGGGTCGAAGCTTGCTCACATCTTAGATTTAGCTTTAGATTAGGCGTTTTTCCAACCTGCATACAGTTTTAATAAACACCCTTGAACTGTGATCACTTGTGTCTGTCTTTACTGTTGCCACCATGAGTTCCTTGCAGCACATATGTCAATATGGGACTGGCAATCAAATCGATAATTTTCCTTTGTGATAGAGAGGTGGTTGAGAGGAGAGCCCCTTCCCTTCTTTTGTTTTTGTTGGGAGAAAACAACGGCCAAATCCACTCTTGTAAGAAGCGGCACTCCCAACTCTGTTCAAACGTGCTTCTTATATTTAAAGCAAGGATTTTGATAAGGAATCAGAAGTTGGCCCAGCTAGCTGAACAATGAGCTTATCATCTTTTCACCTAGTCGTACATGGTTACTTGGAGTTACAATAGTGTAGGCTCCCATGGTAACGCACAATCTTGGACACATTATTTGATTATGGCAGATTACTCTGTGCACTTTAAGAATGTTTACAGGTTGGTTTTGTAGCGTTTGCACTAGCATTTGTAAAATTGGTTTCATTGATCCGATTGTTGTGGGAGATGGGGTTTAGATAAATGTTATACTTGCTTAGAATAAATGTTTTATGAAATTCAATAGTTTTGGACGATGGGTATTTGTTATATTTTATTAATGCGTCTTTTTTCTTGGCAGAATCTATAGGCACTTGCATACGGCTATACTAATTGTTTTATGGGGAACATATCTGAAATAAGCACCAATTTATTGGCGACCCCCAAATGACGTCGCTGAGTCCTAGTGGCATTGTGTCAAATAAAAGGGCATATAATAAGAAGAAAAAAAAAACTATTGCCAATCCTTATGCTAAGTACAAAAAGAAGTGTGGGATGATGTTCTCATAAAAGAAAGAAGTGTTCACAAAATGATAAGTCAGGATGCGGCACTTGAGGTCTCCCCTTCCCCACGTTTTCAGCACGGGATAAGATATTACTTTCGAGCACAGCACACACACAAGCTTTCCCAGCATGAGCCAAGGTTTGAGCAATCAGGATATCCGGTGGTTAAGTCTCTTTTCTATCAAAAGTCTATTGCCGCTGTGGGCCTGATGAATTCACACAAAAAAAAAAAAAACACAAGGTTCTGTTCCATGTATATTTTGGGTAATGGCTTCCCTCTGGGTCCCCCTCTTCCAGGCGCTGACCCCTCACAAATTGTATTCAACAAATGAAACAAAAAAATCAGTTCCTTTCTCAGCGAACTTTGAGTGATGACTTTCCACCCCTGGATCTCCCTCTCTCAGGCTCGGACCCCTTTCGAACGTCAACCTCCCTGCTTCGGGTTCACTATGGCTTTCCTTGCACTCATAAGTCTTAATGTCTTTTTAAACAGTTCTTCTCTTTCTGGGTGATGCTGTCTTCACCCCTGGGTTCCCCTATCCAGACTCAGCCCCCTTTTGAACGTTAGCCTCCCTCTGTCGGGTTCACTCTGGCTTGTGCTTCAAGAACAATCTCCTCTGTCACTTTCGCACAATGTATTTTCAACAGTTCACTGTGAACCACCCTATCGCAGGTTCACATTTGTACATACAAAAATGTTTCTTTAGGCGTCAGGCCTCGCCCCTTCTTGTCGACATCCCTCCTTCGGGTTCACTCTTGCCAAATTTCCACCTACAGTTCACATCCCTCTATTGGGTTCACTTCTGTCAACATACTGTTCTAGGGGACTTCAGGCTTCGCCCCTATTTGTCAGCATCCCTCTGCCGGGTTCACTCTTGCCAACTTCATCAATCATGCCTTTCGTAATCACCTGTCGGTCAAAATCTTTCGAAAGTACAGAGGATTTTGCAAGACCCTTGTATGACCACTTTAACCGTTCATTTACAGCCTTCCTAGGCATTCTGGTATTTGCAGTTTCACTAAACAAGGGATAGACCAAGGGATAGACCAGAGTCTCTCGATTGAGCACCGACATGGTGCTGAATCGCTCTGTAGCTGGTCTCCCCTTTATTCTTAACAATTCTACGAACTTCTCTCAACTTGCTACTTTGCAGCTTTCCCTCAACACAGTTTGCTTTTTATCGCTTCTCCCCTCGACTCGCCGGCTATGATGAACCGCTTGGCTGTTCTGGAGTCAAGGTTGTTACCCCAGAGTCCAGCGTCTCTCCCTGGCTTGGTTATCAGAGGAGGAGGGTCTCATGTACCGTTGACATTTGCTGCAACATATGCTGGCTATTGTTTGCGGTCTTACGATTCCTTCTGCGGAGGGTTCAAAGGTCTTGGTCGGAAAGGGTAAGGTCGCTTCTCTGCTCGTCACCCCCTCGGAAATTGCCATCTTTCTTCTCCTCCTCTTTAACTGCTGTCCGAGTTAGTTCTCACATCATGCGGTCTGCCTTGCTCTTGCTCGTAGTATGCTCTCTTGCTCCACCTGTTATACCTATGGGGAAAGGAAATCGTCGTCAGGTGTGTGTGATTTAGGTCAATTGCCTGACTTTGCCTGGCCCTTGGGTTGGGACATGTCAGGTAAACGGCTTTAGCGTTGTGTTCTACGGTGTGAGAAAGTGTTTAGGTTGGAAAAGGGGTCAGGGGTTGGAGTGTCCGACTATCCTATGAGGTAGGATGGGGAAGAGGTGTTATAGGGAATTAAAAACCTTGTATCAGGAGGGTTGGTGACCTTAGAAGGGGGGAGCTCTGTAGGGTTTGAGAAACAAAAGGGAATGACCAGAATTGTTATCATAAGATGAACAGGGGGGATTGTGGGAACAGTAGTGTTTTGTTCGAGCACATTGGGAGCGAGGGAAATGACAATCAGAAGAGGGATATGGAAAAGAATAATTGGGAGTATTCGGGTATGTAACAGAAAGACAGGAATCCTGGGAGATGTAGTTTCCCACGGCACTGGAGTTTCGGTTCCTACAGGGTTTACAGAAGACTGATGGGTGGTTGGCTTCGGATAAAGGAGATTCATTGAGAGGAGAGGGGTTAGAATTGGAGTAGCCTACAAAAGCTTCATCAACTTCACCCTCCTCACCTCCTTCCTCGGTATAATACTGTGTCTCACCCCTGGGTTATTTCCCCAAGCACAACCCCGGGTTCCCCTACCCAGATGGTCTTGGATTCCTGGGATCTACTTGGGAGAATACCCTCAGGTTTCCCACATGGCCCATTACACCTCAAATGAAAACTGGAAAGCAGGGGTAAAGCAGATCGTCCAATTGTGAATCGTGAAAGCAATTCAGTGAATAGCAACACAGTGAAAGTGCAACGGGGTTGGACAGGTATTGCATAGACTGAACAGCATGCATAATTTCCCATTTAAGATGTTTTCCCTTTGCAGCTCACATCAAGATTGCTTTGTTCTTAGAATGTGAAGCACAGTAGCTTTAGCTAAGCAATTTGATTGTGGAGGAGCAAGCCAGGAATCTGCACAACCGTACATTGCACCTCATAATGACAGAGGGGGTGGAGAGGAATTCCCCTCCTTTTTACTCAAGGCACCAACACAGCTACATGCATAGAGGTCGCCCAACAATAAACTGGAGCAGTATTCTGGACTAAAAGGCAATGGAGTTCTGGATTCGTATTATACATTGCAGATGAACCACCATCATACGCGTTAGAAACATATTTGACATTTATAAGATTTAGCCCTGATATGTTTTCAGCAACAGTACCCCAAAATGTAGTTCTCCGTCACAGATTCTCTGAATTTCTCACACAGGGTCAATACTGAGGGTTTGGCCATTCTTGGGAGAAGACATTTTTCAGGCCCCGGTCTCTGCAATTATGCTCTAGTTGCTTCTTGTGGGCCCCATTAGACACCCTCCGGTAGGTCATGGCCTTGCCTTTGAGCCACCACTGCTTAGCCATCTTTACCCCCTTTCCAAGTAGGTTTCATCGAATTATTATGTAAAGTGCAATGCGGACTCGTGTTAGGTGCTACTTGTCGGAGTGGAAGCCTGAATCGCCCATACACAACCTTCAATGTTGCTGTTATGCTTAAAACATTGCTGTCTTTTCAGATTTGGGGTGTAATCATTTGAGATTCAAATAAGGTCACATTTTGTGTTTGCTAAGTGCCATGCATAAACCTTGTATTACTGTACCAAGCGATTCACCGCTTCACTCACTGCGTCAGGTCTAAAGCCGGCTTCTGCCACCTAGGAGAGCCCTCTCCTGCTTGTGACGCAGTGAACCATGCAGGAGAATTGAACTCAAAATGACCTCAGGATTTGGTGAACCTGGAAGGGACATACTCTTAAATCTTATTTCAATAACAACGCACCACACCCTTTATTTGAATCGTATCTTTCATGTAAGCATGCTGAATGAATTCAAACAGTTGTTTATCTAGTGTGATCTGTTTGCGAGAAAATGCGTTGTGCAATCAGATTGTTTGATTAGTGGGCAGGTCCTGAGAAACCCAATGCTTCCTTGCAGAAGCTCTTCCCGCCTCTCTTGCTCTTACCATGGCGTAGCATCCGTCGTTGGCCAAGATGATGATGTCAATAGGGGAGGTGTGGTTGGCCACGCAAATGCCGCCTTTCTTTGGTTTGTTCTCCCTGCAATTGCACAATATTTACTGTGAGTTCTCGAACACAGGCAGAGGTCACAAAAGACACATTTAACAGAGACAGCATTTAATAGGAACATTATCTAGAACTGGCAAAATCACAATTTCAAGCAACTGCACTTAAAACACAACATTCCCCCTTTTTTGTGGTGTGGAGGCACGGAAAAAGTAACAACCCACTAAACGCTGTCTATATCTGGGGCACTCTACAACAATCATCAGTGAATTCATCTCAGCAGTGAACTGAACCGCATTGGTCAACATTATACTCTGTATTCATGGCTTCACCATCATCCCCTTTAATACTTCTTAGGGCCCGATTCATGGAATGTTTTCCTATGGGATTGCGCCATTATAAAACACTTCCATGAACCAGGCCCACAGTCTCTGGCTTCATCTAAAGCAAGAGATCTTCCACTTGTTGATACACACATCGATAGAAAAAGAGTGTAATGTGCTGGAAGAAAATGTTTTACTCAGTTTCATAAAAGCCATTTATGTTTTTAAAATAAGTTAAGGTATAGATTACTGCTCTCATGTGCCAAACTTCAGCATCGCAGGAAAAATACTACCATAGTCATCTCCTTATCAATTGGTGGCTGTAAAGAACTCACAATAAGTTCATACAGAGGAAAGGAATCTGAAAAGGTATCTACTACGGGGCCATTTTGTAATGAACTGGGGCTTAATTGGAACGCGGAAAACTCATGTACGCTCCAGTTCATTTTATAGCCGCCCTGGAGCGTATGAGGGCAGCAAAGCATCTCCACTTTGCTTTCCTCCTCGGTCTCAGGAGAGCATCTGGTATTGCACCTGCATGACATTTTCATGCTGGCGTGTACGGCTTGCTTTTACACCTGGGGCTTGTAAAGCAAGCGGATTCCATTGTAAAACGCTGCCTGAAAAGTGGCGGGCACTGCTTTATTAAAGTAAAGGCGATTTTACCTTGCTTTACTCTTTCCGATTACGCTCCACCTTTACACATTGGAAATCTCATGCAAAGGACCTATAAGTTTCAGTGTTCATGGTCCCATGCATGTAATTACCATTTTTAACTAAATGACCTCAGAAGTGTTCAGAGAGCAGCTGGAATTCACCTCTGGGCTGGCTCAAGCACCATACACTTTGGCGTCATAATCCAGCTGCAATAGGTTATTACATTTACAATAGTAAACGCTAGTTGCTACTGTGTCAGGTTCCTCTATTGGACTAACATGATAGTAAACTAATTGTTGTGACTCAAATGTCTAAGGACTGGTATTTTCTAAGCTTTACATCCCATGAAGTATAGTTAGGCAGTACTTGCAGCACTCTGTAAGGTGTTTCAGAGTTCTTTGCTACACTTAATAGTAGTGATGTCATCATCTTATTACAGGTGAGGAGATGTGTAACAATTATAATACTAAAATGTTAACACACAATATACCTAGAGCTAGGAATTGAAGGACTGAACAATATGGATGAATTTGTATCTACTTCTATTGTTTTAATGACTTTTGTAAAAATATTGTTAGCTCTGTTTTTAGGTATTTTTGTACAGGTGCGTTTGCTCTGCTTTTATGGTGGACACCCAAAATAAAGCCGATTTTAATTGAATTGATAATGTGATATTTTAGAAGGATGCCAGGCTTCCATGTTTTATATATATTACCAATATCCTAGCAGTTTCGGAGCAACACCCGCGTGTGAGCGCAAATGTCCACAGAACACAACGTGCCCAATCTTGTAGACAAGGGCGCAATGCATGTTAGCTAGAAAACAGAGGCACTACAATGTGACAGCAGGTTGGTATGCATCTTAGTGGACAAACGCATCAATTACTCGGTTCTTTTCAAGGTCACAGGCTCCAATCCAAGCAGGTTCACTCAGCCTTTCACCCGTAGGTAGGTTAATAAAACAAGTACCATTAAGTAAGACAACAAGCATATGTTACTGACTAGAACGGCACAATGCCCCTCAGGCATGAACCTGTGCTCCACAAATGCACCACTCATGTTAGATGGCAAACCAACACGTTTCATACATTATTTCAAGACGTCATGGCTGGAGGAAGTTTGGTTCCGGAGACACAAGCCAAATGAAAAAGACATTTGCTATATATTAGTTTTTTTCCATTGCAATTCTTTCAGTAACAATTCCATCGAAAAAAACTCCTGTCTGCAAAACGACATAGAACCCTTGAAACTATATATCTAGTGTCGCCTTTTAATGTAGCATAGTTCCCGCAGGTTATGCGAACAAAACCAAGTGCATTTCTTTATTATCTTAAAAGGAACACAATACAAGAATGTGCCCAAGTGGGTGGTGTCGCTGGGATTACTCGGCAGGGTAAATACCCGTGGACCTATGGTACATTCACCCAAAAAGAAGGACAATAGGTTTCATTTCATACCAGTGTTTTCTATTGCATGCTTCTGCGGATAAGGGCGCAGTACTTCATAGGGTACCTCAATAGCAATAATTACAGATATTATTACCCAACTAAATGGTAATGTTAAAATAAGTGCTATTTCATAAAAAGGCCGGCTTTAAATCCGACACAATTAGGCAATGTATTCTGATGGAACAGGCCCTCCAAATAATGTCGTGCGAGTCGTGGCATTTTTAGTACACCCCATCACGCACTCCAGGTTATGAATGCAGGACTAAAGGTAACAGAATGCACTCTGGGTGGGTGGGCTGGTTGATTATTTTTCACCCGAAATGGGAAAAATCGATATGCTGTCCCATGGGCTGTACTGTTTGCAAGCCCGGGACATGGCGGAAACTTTTAACTTCTATGTGACAGGAACTCAATTTAAAAAGCAACCGAATGGAAAATGCCTTGTACTTGAAAGGGGGACCCACAGTTAAAGTGTAGTCCACACTGAAGGTTCAGCTAACAGAGTGAAAGAGGGCAAATTGAGACAGGAAGCAAGATATTGGCAGGGAAAGGTGAGAACAAAGGGGTTACGCGATACAGCCAGGGCAGATGACTCTCAGGAGAGCAGGCGAGGTAAAAAGAACCTCGAATATTAAGAGGAGCAGAACATGAGGGGGTGTGAGGCAAAGAATGAGTGACAAAAAAGTGGGCGTGAGAGGTAGAGAGTGGCAATGGGGAAGTGTGTGTCGATAAGCGTAAAGACTGCAGAAGAACATTGCAACCCTCAATGACCTCTCCTAACAGGCAGGTCAGGCCTTGGGGAAGAAAGGGCAAGCCTTGATCACCAGGCCACACCCTGGCTGCGTCACTAGAGTACCCATTTAAGGGAGCCAAGCTTTTGGCACATAATGCACACAAAAAAGATGCTGGTCTGACGTCTGAGACCCTGATTCTGAGCTCCATTTAAAATAAGATGCGCCATTTCGTGATAGAACAGCACTTTTCTTATTTGCTCCAAATTATGTGCCTATATTTGCTAACATTACAGACTATGGAGCAGATTAGAAAAGTGACGCTCCATCACAAAAGGACACGTTTCTAATTTTACATGAAGCTCACGATCATGCCCTAAAAGGCGATAGACCTAGGAGCCAGATTACAGAAACAGGAGCCAGTGCAATTATGCACATTATTCACATTTGGGCAAAAAGTTGCCTTAGCGCAAAAACATACCCTTTCAATGCATTTTTGCACCAGGACAAAGTCTTCCCTCGTGACAAGGCCATTATATATTAGCAATAGGACCAACCTTGTAGTGGTGCAAAAGTGCACTGAAAGAACCCAAGGGCAATTTTTGCCCTTGTGCTCATTCTGTGCAAAATTATACTTGAATCGTTTCTGGAACTTGGAGTCAGGTTAATGATTGATAAAAAAAAGAATGCGTGGCTGCTTGGATTCCGTGGGATTGTGAAAATTACTTTGTGAGTCACGTTGTTCTTGGTACAAATAAACACTTCCAACAAATGAGAATTTGTTCAAACATCAGCTTGACGTTTAATTCAGAAAACGTCTCCACAACTTCAAAATACACCTCAATCGCCATGGGAGTGGAACCAAGTATGAATCCATTCAATGCTCTGAGAAAGAACATGGACTATCCTTGGTCTGCTGCACTGGTCTGTCTAGGAAAGCTTTGTAATTGCTGGTCTCTTAGGACAGGTGAGGCCTAACTATGTCCTTTTCACAAAATCCAAAAGGGTTCCCAGAACTTGTGGTCCCACTGTAGGCAATCAGTGTAGCATCGTATAAACGTTTGAGGATCCCAAACCTTGGCCTTCCATAGCAAGTCATTTTGGAATTCAGGCTGCTTTGAACCATGTGGGAGCCTGATCCAAGGGCATGATAAGCTGATCACCCACAGGTCAATGTGGATATTAAATAAACTTCTAAACATCTCGGTACTTTCCTTCAGAATTTCTCTAAATTTAAGGGTAATCTCTCAAAATGTGGACATTTGGGCACCATCTATCACAGAGCCTCCAGCGCACAGTATTTTGGCCACATCTGATGACATTCTCAAGTAGTGAGCTATTACCTTAAAGAAATGTCAAAGGTAACATTCCTCAATGTATACTTCTAAAGGCAGAGGCCACTCGGGTCCAAATACAATTTGTATTTATTTAGTTTATATAGTGCTTTCATCCAAAGCGCTTTACATTAAACAACAGAATACATAAACAATATAACAGTAGAAGCAATTTACAATCAAGAATCGAACCAATAAAACAGTAAGAGCAATTAATC
Organism: Ambystoma mexicanum; assembly: GCF_040938575.1. Classification (NCBI taxonomy): domain Eukaryota; kingdom Metazoa; phylum Chordata; class Amphibia; order Caudata; family Ambystomatidae; genus Ambystoma; species Ambystoma mexicanum. The sequence continues at coordinate 21,367,762 of NC_090937.1, read as the reverse complement.
TGTAGGGGGAGGGGGAGGGGGAAGGGGAAGGGGTGAGGAAGGTAGGAGAAGGGAGAAAACGGGAAGGGAATAGGGTGAAAATGAGGGAGGGTAAGAGGAAGGGGGAGGGAAGAGAGGATAATAGGGAAGATTTGAGTGAAGGAGAGAGAATGAGAGGTGGGGAAGGTTTCATGGTGGGGAATGGAGAAGGAGAGATTTCAGGGAAGAGCGGAAGGAGGAAAAGGTAGTAATGGAGCAGATTGAGAGAGTTAAGGTGTTCCAGTGCAGGGGGGCTAGGAGCTGAAAGGAGCGGAAATGGGAGCAAGCACATAGGGAAGGGGGGACGGTGAGAAGGAAGTGGTCAGCTGAACTGAGGGAGCGGGAGGGATTGTAGAAAGAGAGGAGAGAGGAGAGATAAGGGGGAGCCAGGTCATGGAGAGACTTAAAGACAAGACAGAGGAAATTAAATTTAAGTTGGGAGTGGAAGGGAAGCCAGCCAAGGGAGGACAGTGAAGAAGAAATGGAGTCATGCGGGGCAAGGAGACAGAGGGTACGGACGGCTGAGGGGTAGATAGATTTGAGAGCGGCAAGATGAGAAGCAGGCAGTCCAAAGAATAGGGAGGAGCAATAGAAGAGGCCAGAGAAGATAAGGGAGGAGATTAAGAGTTTTGTTGTATGGAAGGTAAGGGAGGAGCAGACTTTGTGAATATTGAAGAGGTGGTAGTGAAGGCGCGAGAGGTAAGAGAAATATGGTGGGAAAATGTGAGGGAAGAGTCAAAGTGAATGCCTATATTGCGGGCGTGGGCAGAAATAGGAATATCAGTGGGGGGGAAAGTGAATGAAAGGTGGAGGAGAAGGAGGGGGAAGAGTGTTGGAGGGAAAGAGTAAGACTTCAGTCTTATCAGTATTGAGAGAAAGAAAGCGGGATGACATCCAGTTTTTAATGGGAGTAAGACAGGAAGAGAGTTTAAGGTGGAGATCAGAGGAGAAGGAGGAGAAAAAGGAAGAGTTGGGTGTCATCAGCATAGAAATGGTGAGAAATACAGAATGAAGATATAACAGGGGCAAGGAGAGAGGTGTAGAGGGAGAATAGGAAAGGGCCAAGAACCGAACCTTGGGGTACACCATATTCCAAGGGGAGGGTAGGCAAGGAACAGCCGCCCCAGGAGACAGCGAATGAGCGGGAGGAGAGGTAAGAGGAGAGCCAGTTGAGAACAGAGCCTTTGAAACCAAAGGAAGAAAGAGTGTTGAGAAGTAGGGGGTGATCAACAGTGTCGAAAGCAGTATAAAGGTCAAGAAGAATAAGGACAGAGCATTGCTTAGAGTATCCAGCGGAGACGAGGGAGTTAAGGATATAAGTGAGGGCAGTTTCAGGAAAGTGTTTAGGCCGGAAACCAGATTGAGAGGGGGGTAGGAGAGAAAGATTAGTGACAAAGGCTGAGAGCTGGGAATAGGCGAGGCGTTCAAGTAGTTTAGAGAAGAATGGGAGAAGAGAGATTGGACGGAAGTTAGAGGTAAGAAGGGGATCAGCACAGGGTTTCTTTAGAATAGGAATGATGGTGGCATGCTTAAATGCAGTGGGAAAGGTGGCTGAGGAAAAGCAGGTATTGAAGAAGGAGGTTAGGTAAGGAATAAGAAGAGGGTAGATCTTGGGGATAAGAAGGGAGGGGAGAGGATCAGTAGGGGCAGACGTAGGATGGGCTTTGGACAAGAGGAGGGACACATCAGAAGGGGAGACAGGCGTGAAGTCAGACATGCAGGTTGAAGGGGAATAGGGAGGAGGGAAGGGGCGAGTAGGAAGAGCTGTTAATTTTTTGACGAAGAGAAAGAATCTTAGAGGAGGAGAAGAAGTTAGCAAAGTCAGAAGGAGAAAGGGTAGAAGAGGCTGAGGGGTCAGGGGTAGGCGGGGAGAGAAGATGAGAGAGGCTTTGGAAAATACGGAGAGGTTGAGAGGCTTGGGAGTGGAGAAGGTTAGAATAGTATGAACGTTTGGCAGAGGCAAGGCATGAGTCATAAAGAGAATGGTAAGAGAAATATGAAGTTTGTTTGGATAGTGAGAGAAATTTGAGCCAGAGTCGCTCGAGACGTCGAAGGAGACAAGGCATGGAGAGAAGTTGAGGAGAGAGCCAAGGTTGAGAGGGTTTACGGGTAGGACGGAAAGAGGAGAGGGGGTAGAGTAGATCAAGAGTGGAGGAGATAGAAGAGGAAAGAGTGGATAGAGCTTCACTGGGTGGAAGCAAGGAGAAATCAGGGAGTGGGGGAAGAAAGGAAGAGCAAGTGTCAAAAAAGAGAGGGATTAAAGTCGCGAAGGTCATGTCGAGAAAAAATGGTAGGGGAGGGTAAAGGAGAAGGTGAAAGGGGGTGGGGAGTGAGGGAGAAGGAGAGTAAAGCATGGTCAGAGAGATAGATTGGTAGTGTAGAGACCGTAGAAGAGGGGTAGGTTGAGTTAAAGATAAGGTCAAGAGTGGAGCCAGAAGAGTGAGTAGGAGAGGAAGGGAGAGGGGAAAGGAGAGAGGAGTCAAGGATAGAGAGAAGGGGGGGAGGGTTGAGGGGGGAGTAGTGAGGTGAAGATTAAAGTTGCCAAGTTCATTTAGGGGAGAGGGGTAAAGAGAGATAAGTGAGAGGAGGTGGTCAAGGTCGTCTAAGAAGGAGGAAAGGGGGCCAGGATGCCGATAGATGATTAGAAAGGAGAAAGGGTGGGGTGGGGATTTGTATAGGTATTCGAAGGAAGGGAAAGTAGGAAGAGGGGTTGAGGAGGTAGAGGAAAGGTATTTAGGGTGAAAGAGAAGGCCAATGCCACGACCAGAAGGGTGAGAGATATGAGAGAAGGATAAAGAGGAGGTAGTGAGTGAAGCAGGGACAGTAGAGTTGTGGAGGGGGATCCAGGTTTCAGTTAGACATAGGAAATGAAGGTTGAGACGAAAGAACATGTCCAGGACGGCAGTGGTCTTGTTGCAGAGGGATATGGCGTTCCAGAGAGCAATGTTGATGAGACTGGGGGGGGTGAACAATGGGGGGGTAGATAAGGTTAGGACAGTGAGGGGGGTGGCTTTGGAGTGGGAGGAGTGGGGAAGGGGAATGAGGAGGGGAGTGGACATAAGGAGGAGGGAGATGGAGAGCAGGAGAGGAAGGGAGAAGGGGAGAGAGGGGTAGATGGGGGAGGGGGGATGAGGATGGGGAGGGAAGAGTTTGGTAATACGCATAACAGGGAGGAGAGTGGCGAGAAGAAGATGGAATAAAAAAGGGGAGTGGATCCAAGATCAAAGGTTTCAGGAGGGGAGGGAAGTGTGTAATTGGGTGAATAGGCGTGGTAGGGTAAAAGCCAGAGGAGACCAGGTAGGAGTAATCGAAATGCCAGTCAGAGATGTACAGAGTTGTAGGTATAATTGTACTGTTGATTCTAGCCAAGTTCCATAAGGAGGAGGAGGAAGCAGGAGGAGGGGTCCTTAATGCCGGCAGGAGGGCCCAATGAGGAATGCCCCGCAGAGCTGCTGTAGCCACCCAGTAGTGGTGAAGTCAGACAGAAGCAGGATGAGGAGTAGGCAGGAGGAAGTCCTTAATGTCGGCAGGAGGGTCCGATGGGGGCCACATGGAGTGGGAAGGTTGATGCAGCAGTGAAGTTCCACTGGAGTGGGCAGCCAGGAAGGCAGCAGAGACAGAGGCGACGTGCCTCAAACGTTGTCACAAGACAATTCTAAGTCTTTTCAGGGAGAACCTACTACAGAAATTCATACTGAGCTCGTGGGGCCAGTCAAGTACATCTACTGAATAAGAGCCCAGCAGAATATCAAAAGAAAGAGTCAAACATCTCCCCATCCATCTTTACAAACACTCATGTACAAAATCATCACAAAGACAAACATTACCCATTGCAAGAGCCGGTAATAGCCAAATCTCTCCCCTCCCAAGATCCACATTCCTCATTGCATCGAGGAAGAGTTCACTTGCGTGTTGGAAAGCAACTGAACTGCTCTTTCACACTCACCCCTCCCCCACCCTGCAAAGGCTTTTCCCATGCTTGACAGTGCAGCCTTGCATTGGAGAAAATATTGATAGAAGGCCCTGGAAAATGTAATTCAACCTCTACCATGGATTCCCCAATCCCATTACTTATAGGCTTGGTTTGGTCTAAGCTATTTGGGAAGCCACAGCAACAATCTGTGAGGAAAGCCCCAAAATACAGACTGTAGTTGCCAGCACCATATGCCCGATTCCACCTTCTACTCTTTCTTAATGGCTTTAAGTGGAGCCACTTCACGATACCCACTCGCATCAGGGCAAGCCATCCCTCCATCTTTAGTTTCTCCCAGCATAACTTTCCTCGCAATCATCTGCTATTTAACGGCCAAATGAAGTCCAAAATCAATGCTTGAAACATCTGCAGTGCCTTCGTGGGCACAATCAGCAGCAAGTTGAAAAATGATACACTGGGAATCATTAATTTTAACTATTGCCGTTTATCATTTTTATAATTTATAATTGTTTATTTATAACGTGCTTAATAACGAAGAGGTTTCGAAGGGCGGCTCCGGGATTCAAACCTGGGTTGCTGTGTTGTCTTGCATCCAAGATTAGCGCTTTGCGACTGAGCTATGCTACCCGTGTTCTACCTAGTCATGATCCTGTGAGAGACTTCCAGCAGGCAAGATCAGCTTTAAGATCACCACGTAACATTTGCAATGTTCACAGACAAAAGTGTCTTAATGGTTTCCATAATACGAATATCTAATTACCCAACTGCCCTTGCAGCCCTCCAGACGTCTCCTGTGCAACAGATACAGTGGTCTCAATCTCCAATTTAGAGTGGTTCATCTTAAATTCACAGGCTTGTAAACACCCAGAGTTTGGTGATTTGTTCCAGCATCAAAAGTGGTGGATTAGACAAAGATGCTAAAATATCAGCAAAAAATGTAGATATATATTCTATACAACCCACTTAAAAGCTTTTATTCCCAGCATAGCCCTGATCTGGGCTACCAATGGATTTGCTGCCATGGCATAATTCCTTGGCTAGGTGATCAACCCTTTTCGTGGTCATCATGGCCTTATATTTGGCCATGACCAAACTAACAAAGTTCAGTCAAAATTTAGATGCATCTACACTTACCCCTAAAATCCCCATTCAAACCAGCCAACAACCTTTTCAGGGCTGGGGATCAAGAGATGCTTAGCTGCTTCCATGAAGCACAAGACCTGCATATGATTTCTACCACCTGCCAGGCCATCATCTAATCTTGCCTGAATCTATTAACTCAGGAAAAAGGTTTCACGGTTTGTGCCCTAGACCTTCATAAATGATTTTGCATTGAGAGAGAGATTGAGTTGCACAAGACAACTATGCCCAACTTTGCTGGTTTTCATAAAGGTTTGTGCCCTAGACCTTCATAAATGATTTTGCATTGAGAGAGAGATTGAGTTGCACAAGACAACTATGCCCAACTTTGCTGGTTTTCATAAAGATGACTGCCACCATCACTGAGCCGTCAACAGGAAAGGACTTAAATAAGAGAGCAGACTTCTACAAGGGTACCCAATTGTTCTTTATAAAGCTGTCAGTGATCCCGTAAGGCTGTTAATGATGACAGGTCCATCCTTTCCAAACCATCTCCCTGGGCTGACTTCAGTGTTATTCTCTGCACACACAAGCTTTGGTAAAAACTCAAAATTAAACTAGATTTACATATTCCCAAAAATATTATGCATCTTCATATGCCTTTACAGATTAAGCCCCCATGTCTTATTCTAGCTTTCAGTTTAGTGTCTAAAAGTCTTTGACTGCATCCATATGGGATGCAGTGAGGTTACTGAATGGGTAATATTTAAGGTTACAAAGAAAACATTTTCACTGGGACTCTGCCAAAAAACCAAAACAGAATTTGGTGTATTTCTCGGTAAAAAGGTTTAATTGAAACATTGATCGGTATTACCATTTTCGGTAACATCAGACATTAGACAATAGACATTTAAATTAAGCTTACATGATCAACACAATGTTCAGCTGCCCTCAAATATACATAACCTTCCTCCATATTGGTCTCAACATCCCCTTCTTTGTTCCTTCAATAAAATTCTGACTGCTGACCTTCTAATTTCTCCTGCCAATGTGCCTTCATTTTACATTTGTGGTGCGTGCCAACAGTTTTTGCCCTAGAAACTAACTTGGGGCACCTCAGACCATGCTCTGACACTAATCTGTGGGTCCACATATTCCTTAATCTGCTTGTCTATCTCTTTCTTAGAGACATGGTCCTAATATAGAGAGGGTCTAAACAACCATATCCCTGGCTTCTTTTTGTGGCACAAACACAACATCCAGGATTATCGGAGCATAATCATAAACAGGGACCATTTCAATTGCTACCTCCTTTGACTAAAGGGGCAAAGGACACCATAGCAGTCAACAATCTACACCAGCAAATGCCCCATTCACCCTGTAGTAGGAAAAGAAACCTCTTGCTTAACTAGATGGGGATGTCTCTATATAGCTACCAGATAGAACTTTGCTAGTTGACTCTTGAATTCCACAATCCCACTCACCCCTCCCTGCAGAGCCATCCATCCACCACCCCCTCTACCAATACTTTAAGATTGCCACACTCATAAAAGGGTCCCTTCGGCAAACAGGGGTCTGCATTTGGCTTCACAGAACAGAAGGCTAGGTAGTAATCCGAGCCATGCAGTCGCTCTCCTTTTGGTCCCAATGGGGGTAAGAAATTTAAAAATACTTTGAAAACCACTCATTGTTAAGTTGTGGATTGTCTGTTAGATATAATGAACTCGAATTAAGTTGTAGTGAATTATTACAAATGACACTTTTCGTAGTTACACAATAACCAATTTATATCCAAAGGTGAATTTTCAAAAGGAAGGTCACTAATAACTTCTTAGTGAGGAAGCAAATATGTCACAGCATCCAAAAATATTGACTTAGTTTGCCAATGCATTTCGGAGAAAATCTCCTTCATCAGGGCGAGTCAAATACTGCATTGAGACAATTCATCAAAAATACATACATAAACATGCAATTTGTGAATGAGGATATAATTTGTGCAAAAGTAAGCATACCAAAACATACCAATCGCCAATTGTTGTAGTTGCAGTCATGTGAGGAAACCCTTCACCGCGCCGCGAGGCGAGGATTAAAGTAGTTCCGTTGCTTAGCAACGGCCCAACACGGAAGTCTCCGGCTCCACACACGCACCCAGCCGCGGCAGGACACAGACTGCAGGCTATTGCCTCTTCTACTGTTCGGTACGTGACTTTGAGCAGTCCTTCATTTCAGCTAACATGTAGCGCTTAAACACACTCTAATCTGTACATCTCTGCCCCACACATGTTGCCAAGCCGCAATATAACGCCAGTTTAGGTGGATTGTTCAGCTTCCTTACCACACTCAGGATTCTTCCCGTTTTGTGATATGTCACATATCATTCAGATAACTCTCACCTTACTTCCACCTACAGATCCCACTCTTTTCGTTTTTACTTCTTTCATCTCACTAATTTGCCTTTCATTTCTATTTTTTTTTTCTGGTTTTTGCTATCCTCACATGACTAACTACAACAATTGGCGATTGGTATGTTTTGGTATGCTTACTTTTCACAAATGATATCCTTGTTGGGGAGAATTCTCTGTTAAGGCTAATTTCCCAAACCTAGTGAGTCCCCCAGCAGCTTTGCTGGATTTTTTGGGGTTTATTTTATTCTCCTGCTAAGAGTGAGACTCTTTTTCTCCCACTTAGACATGATTTGAGAATGTCCTTTGACTATGTAATGTGTTTTATGGGCTATGGGGTCTTTTACTCCTTAGGGCTTCATGTGTTTTTGGTATGTGTGTTACACAGCACCCTCAGTGTAGTAACACAGGGGAGTCATAGTGACCCCCTAACATAGACTCCATACCCTGGAACAGACTACTGTCTCCCAGGGCATGTAAAGTCACCATTGGCTTTACTAGTCTCAAATTGTGGACAGAACCAGTACAAACCATCATATTGTGGAAGTACTGCTAGCAGTAATTCGATTGGCCCTGGGTCTGTTTTCCAAGGGGGCACTGTCCAGTCCCCCCTTGTCGAGTTTCTGGCTGGTGGCAGTGGATACCATGCGAAATATTCCACCGGAATATTTCCTATGGGATTTTCCCATTCATTATAAACGCACCACTTTTTGGTGCAATGTTAAAGATATCGCTGGGTTATTTATTTAATATTTATTCCCCGGTTGGGTCTTTTTGCCAGGACTCAGTTTTAAAATGGCGTTTGTGTTCGCCTCTGAAACTCTAACCCAAGTCAAGCCCTTTGTTTCACTTTTTGGCAGGCTTCTCCACAGAAGCCCTCCAAATGGTGCCACTCTGTCTGGGGTCAACAGGATGTGTGGGAGGGGGATTAGGTACCCTGGACTGAGTTGCCTTGGCAACTCAAGTCGCACTCCTGTGTGATTGGCCCAGGGATGAGCCACCCGGCTCACCACTTAGCATGTTTGAGTGACAGCTAGGCTGATGAAAGGGGGGTTTTGCTGCATGAAAGCAGGGCTTTGGGGACTGGAACTTCAGAAGTCACCACAGGACCTAAAGAATCCGAAGCGGGGAGAAGCTGAGCCATCTACGACGACGACACCACCGGTGGAGCCCTGCTGTACGAAACTCACCACTTTCCCGACGACAGAGGAGATCTTCTTCCAGGAGAGTCTTCTTCCCCTTGAGCTGGTGGGACCAACGAGTTCACCTTTTTCGCCTTCCTGGATCGTCTCGTGGTCAAATCGCCCGTGCCAAGCAGCCCCTCGGCCGGATAGCCACGCTTCACCACTACAGCGAATAAAAGGGTAGTACCTTTTAACCGGGAAACTCTGCGGCTGGTTTCTTCCCTGGCAGTGAAACGACCTCCAGCTTTCCTCCACGTCGAGATCATCTTTTCCCCTGGACGAAGCTCCGACTTGCACCCGCTGCCAGGAACAACTGCCCCCGCTGGAGCTTTCTCACCATTTCAGGTACTGTTTCCCGCATGGTCTCCCTTGCAACAGACTGTCCAAGGTGTCCCGTAAATCCTTGACTCTCTATCCTGGGGTGACCTTGGGCCTGTTAACATTACCTTTCTGACTTGATCCAACCTCTTGACTTTTCTGCAAAGACTCTGAGTGCATTTCCACTGTGTGATCTTGGGCACATTCCGCCTTGCTCCCTCCAAGAGTGGGCCTGGCCTATGAACTTTTTGCTCTACAGTAGACCCTGCCTTTCTTCACTTGCTGTGGTTTCTTAAGTGTTGGTATTGTGTGTTTTTCCTATTCTGCCTTTTCTCTCCCTTTTTAAACACATTATTGGAGTACCATCTACGGTTACACGCTCACCTCTGTTTTGCTAAATAAGTGGTGTCTTAACCTAGACTTGTTGAATAATTAACTAGGGAGGTGTATATACTTATAGTGACTGTGTTTGAACTTGCCTGACATATTAGTGCCAGTGTATTTTTACAAGTGTGTTTTTAAATAAATAATTATATACTTTTAAACCCAAGCACTGGTCAGTATTTGTGCTACTGTATTTTTAGCCCTATTGTGTATACTCTGAATACTGCCTAACTCTTCTTGAGAGAAGTCTGACTGCTCAGCCACAGCTACCAGGTAAATCTGGGTGGTGCAGACTGCTACCAATTGGGTTTACTGCTTACTCCTGTAGTCTTAAACGTTTTGCAGTGGTCCCTAAGGGAACTGCACAGGTTTCTTCCTAACAATCCTCATTCACAAATTGCATGTTTATGTATGTATTTTTGATGAATTGTCTCAATGCAGTATTTGACTCGCCCTGATGAAGGAGATTTTCTCCGAAATGCATTGGCAAACTAAGTCAATATTTTTGGATGCTGTGACATATTTGCTTCCTCACTAAGAATTTATTAGTGACCTTCCTTTTGAAAATTCACCTTTGGATATAAATTAGTTATTGTGTAACTACGAACAGTGTCATTTGTAATAATTCACTACAACTTCATTCGAGTTCATTATGTCTAACAGACAATCCACAACTTAACAATTAGTGGTTTTCAAAGTATTTTTAAATTTCTTACCCCCATTGGGACCAAAAGGAGAGCGACTGCGTGGCTCGGTTTACTACCTAGCCTTCTGTTCTGTGAATTCTTAGAGTTAGGGTGTCTCCAGACGCTTCACAGTCAGCTCCCATCAAGATTGTTTATGAAAGTGTAAACTGAGTAAACTTGTTCATACTCTTGGAAAAAATGTCAACGTGATTAAAACTTTGTGGTGCCCACTCATTTTTTGCTTTGGTCTGCATTTGACTTGTCAGATACTTTGGACCATAGCTCCCTCATTCATAGGTAGCATAGGCAACAGTTAAGGATGGTAGGAGTTGCAATCCAAAACATCTGGAGAGCCACATGTTGCAGATATCTGTAGCCCCTGGTAATTATAGCTCAGGCTCATACGAGCACCCTTTGCAATGACCCCCGGGCCCGTAATGGTTCACACTGGAACCACATCACCATCACAGAACTGCTGTTACAGTGAGGCTCTGCGCAACCTGCAATTTAAAGAGGTTAGTACATGCGATAGGCCACAATCCTGGGCTCCAGATATTAAATAAGGTACAGTACACTGGAAGGGGAATTTTTGTATCCTTGCAGGCACTTCTATAAAAAGGCAATGCAAGCCAATTAGCCGGTATACTTTCTGGCATTCAATACTGCCCCATTCCATATTCTCATTCAACGTTTGCTACTAAAATGTTTTCTTTATTAAAGTAGAAGATATCCCGCGTAACAAACACTCTAAGGGAACTTTGAGCAAGTCCTTAATATCACATTTCTCAGGGCTCCATACTTTTCCCATTTCATCCAATGCACCCTTTGCTGCAATCACTTAAATAACCTTGGCAGCTGCAGACGGCATCTTAATTTTGAGTCCAATGTCCCCATTTGTTAGTCACTTTAAACATACAGTAATTCCCCAAAAGTACAGTACTTTTATCTTTTTTTCTATCCTTCACCATCCGTCCTTCTGATGTTCCTTTCACCTCCAACTTTGCAGACCCCCTCTCTGCCAGGGGTGGCTACCAGGGCTTAAGCACTGCTGTTCACTGCAAGGCTATATTAGTATGGGCTTTACTCGGATAATGCTGAAAGAAAAACGTGACAGTGAATCACTTTACTGAGGCCTGTAAAAGCCTATCATTTCCTCTGTGGAAGTGTTTGCTCAATGGGACTTTGGAAGCCCTCATCAGTTCCTCCCTGGCGGTGCATGACCAGGAAAAGTCCTTTTTGGACTCTGCCCAGGTCCCGCCCACCTGGATGGAGTGAGCGCTGAGCCCCGGCTGTGTAGGATGCTGTGGCTCCAGGTAAGTCCTTAGCACTCGCCACACACCGCCCTCCCCATCTGGCCCCAGGGAGGCCTCACACAGTGACTCTCGTGGCCCCACGCAGCCAATAAAGTAATCTTCACCACCCGCCCCATCTGGCCCTGCCTCTGACTGACACGCACTCTTCACCTGGGCCATGACTTTTACTTCCTCTGGTCCACCAGGAATGGCCCTGGGCAGACTGTAGCTCTCCAGCCACGACACAGTTCAGGTCACCTGACAAGCGGCCCCAGGATGGGCTCGTTTGTTCACCTGGGTCACCGTGCCAGGTGGCCCAGAACTTTGATTCCCAGACTAGCATCCTGGCAGGCAGTTGCCTCATAGGCCATGCCACTGGTCTCGGGCTCACCCGCACGCATGCAGCTGTCTCCTTGATGCGAGGGGCGGCGCTGAAGGCTGCGACCCCCCAGGGAGTGCCTTTGCCTTTCTTTTCTTTTCATTTTTTTTTATATCTCTTTAGTGGTCTCTGTTTTTCCTTACTCCAACTGTGACTTCCAACTGTCTTTCTTTTTCCTTTCATGCCCTTTTGGGAAGCCACTCCATTCTTGTTGTTTGAAGTGCCCTGCTCAATTGTCTTCATGCCAAGTGTTCTATGTGTCCCCCATGGTGGAGACACATGGTACAGTCCGGTAAGTGCAAGTACAACACAACACATTCACATTCACATTTAATAAAAGGACTTAGAAAGCGTATGTGTCCTGGTGTTTATTATTCTTCTACTGTTTCCCTTACCTGCTCTTGTATATAACCCCGAGCCACCTGAAAGATCCCAATTTCGGCCGTGGGTTACCCACCTGCTCTATGAGCTGAGGTGAAACCGAATGTTAAAATCAAATGTACCCATGTTAGACAAATATCAAAATCCCTGTCACTTCTATGCCCCCAGCCAAATCTAACCCAACATATTTAAACCCCTGGGTTCAATTTTACAAGCACTAAAATGGAAACAGACTTATGTACTGACGAGAATAACTACCATGCCTGCTTTACTATCTGACAAGCAAGGCAAGACATGTGGCAAAGTCTGCCAGTTACACACATTTAGCTCATCTTGAGAAGGTTAGTCTCCTGAAGAGACTCAATGACAGACACCAAGCTTCTTACCTTCTTTAAATTCATCACCCTCTTTTTAGGGGAATTAAGGCACTTAACATTGATGGCTATTAGCGTAACCATCTCTAAAATGTATTTTCCCGTTAACCATCACACCACAGAAAACCTCCAATTTACTCACAAGTACTGCCATGGCACCTAAACTCCCAATATCCCTTTATTCCCGACACTATCTGCAGATTACTTGGCAGCATCCCAACAGCTGCAAGTAAAGCAAGCCCACACAGACGTCTTCCACCCCAATCAGGATCATCATTGTATGTATACATGTTCTATGTAAAGCGCTTCGCACATTATTATCTGAGAATGGCCACAAGGCAAGAAACACAAACATATAGGCAAACATCGTGGCCACTACTAACTTTAAGCAAAAGCATAATATTCATGTTCATTTTAAAAACATCCTCGCAGATCTCACTTTCTTTGATGTCAAACCTCCAAGACTGCATCACACTGTGCCTGCATTTCACATGCCTGCTGAAATGAGTAGGAGAATTAAAGCAAGCTTGAGCATTACAGCCAAATCAACAATCGTCCACTTAATTCCTGTGTCCCACCCGCCTTTTGCACACCCCCGCCCAACCCAGGTCTGGTTCCCTCACTTCACTAATGTTATTTGCAAGCACAAGATACCTGTATACTGGCTCAGTTGATCTTTCACTCTGTACGCCTCAAGAATACTAACATGCAGAATGCTCACAATTCACTTGAAAACACGTGGTAGTGAAGGTCATACAAGGCGAAGGCCATCCACAAAGGAAAAGTTCACTGATAACAAAACCTTACTGTAGACTTTGTTACTTCTAGGTTAGTCAGGCTCCTCTCCTATATAGTTGCCATCAACAAGACCTAGACTATCCTATATGATGCTCCAGCATATCTGATTGTACAAAGTAATTTCCTTTTATTTTAAATTTGCTCTTTAAATGTAAAGTCAGAATCTCCCTCCGTCTCATCGTGCCTAGAAACACATGTGTACAGGCGCGTTATAAATAACTTATATCATATCCCTGTATCCTCTCTTCTCTGTCCAACTCGGAGTACCCCTTAGATTATCTTGCTTGCATCCAGATTGTTAATTAGTGCTACACAGATATTGATGCAAACAGACGAGAGAATTTGTCTCATCTACGCCTTTGCTCAAATTTTATCCCAAGGTTCCCTTTCCTCAAGGTTTCTCCATATTTTCATTGGTCTAGGCAATGTTTAACTGTAGATCAATTAGAGTGTGGTGTGACAAACCTGAAGGTGTCTCACTAGCTAGTCCCCAGGGGTCTGCCATCCAGGTGGCCAGGACACGGCCAGAGCTATTAGATCCAGTGCCTGGGGGTGGACCAGTGAGGGAGGATTACCTGGATGGAGGGTCTTCGAGGAGTGGGACACCGGCGGGTGAGACGCGGTTCCCCCTTCTTTCAACACCTTTTCCCCATCCTAACATGTAGGGCATTCAAAACCACCAGCCCCCGCCCCCCCTTTTTTCCGACACAAACACTTTTGCACGACACACTAGAGAACGGACTAACAATGAAGCCTTTTACCTGTCATGTCCCAATACAAGGGTCAGGCAAAGTCAGACAATTGATCAGAATCACACACACACACACACACACACAAGACAGCCTTTTCCCTTCCCCACAGGGATAAAAGGTGGAGAAAGTCAGCACAATACGAGCAAGGCAGACCGCATGACGAGACAGCTATCCAGGTCCAACAGTTCAAGTGGAGGAGAGCATCCGCGAATATCAAGAGGCTGATAAGGACAGACACAACCGTGCCCTGTCCGACGCAGACCCGCGAAATCTCCACAAAGGGAATCTTAAGACCGAGGACAATAGTCCAAGTGTGCTGCAACAGATGTCAATGGTACACGGAATGTGTCGATGCTGACAAGCAGGAGCAAGGGAAACTCCTGCTACTGTGGTACTGGTGTTGACTCCAGTTACAAAGAAAGCCAAGCGGTTCATCACTGCTGGTGTGTCGAGGGGAGAATCTACAAGAACCCAGCTGTGTTGAATGAGAACCGCCAAGTGGCAAGTTTGAACCAACTTCAACTGTGAGAAGTGTTAAGGGGAGAGCAGCTGCAGAGGGAAATCAGCACCACATGGGTGGTAACTCAAGAGAGACTGGTTGATCCGCGTGTGAATGAAACTACAGAAACCAGAAGTTCGTAGGAGAGCCGCCAAGTTAAGTCAAAGTGGTCATACAAGAGGTCAAGCAAAAATCCCAGTACAGTCGAAAGTCTTTGATCTACGAACTTGAGAAAGCAAGCGAAGTGATTCTCACAAACAAATGTGAAGTTGGCAAGAGTGAACCCGACCAAGGGATACTGATGAGAAGGGGGCAAGTCTAAAGTCCCAGGAAACAGCGCGTTGACAAACGTGAACCCGGCCGGGGCATGTCCACTAAGAACTGTTTGAAAAGACATTAGGAAGACAAGGAAAAGTACACTGTCCTGGTCGTCATTTGAGGTCCGAGCCCGACGGAGGGAGAAACTAAGAGACAGTATAAGACAAAGAGAAGTACAATTCCGATTGTCATTTAAGAGGTCCTAGCCCGACCAAAGGAGACCCAATGGTGGAAAGTTACCACCCATAATTTATGGAGAAATGAACTGTTAAATAATTTGTGGAATACAATTTGTGAAAAGGTCAGCACCCAGAAAAGGGGACCCAAGGGGTCAATCTCACCTGAGAAATACGTAGAGCAGAACTTGGTTTTTGTTGTTTTTCTTGAGAATCATATCAGGCCCAAGGGATCAGGAAAACACAACCTCAAAGGCCTTGATATCGATAAACTATTATAGGATCTAAAAACCGGAAGAGGGAGATCCAAGGGGTGAAAAACAATCACCACAGACACCAAGGAATAAGTGTCAGACCCAGAAGAGGGGGGCCGAGGGGTGAAGAATCCACCCCCAAAGCAAAAGCAGAAAACAAAACAAACTTTCATTTTGTTGAAGGACCTTTTATTTTGTTGTTCGAACACGTCAGGCCCCCAAAGGCAAGAGACTTTCTAGGGAAACAAGATTTGGCCATCAAGGCTCCTGATAAGCTGGAACAGAACTGTCGACTCATGCCAGGAAGGCTCAGGTATGTGCTGTGCTCCAGGATCCCACCTTGCCCCATGCTCAAAACGTGGGGAAGGAAGAACCAAGCTACTGCATCCTGACATATTGAGAACACTTTCTTTTCGTGGAAACTATGCCGCACACCTTTTTGTATTAGCTGTGAGGATTGGCAATAGGTTTCTTAGTAGAGGCCCTTTTTATTTTGACACAACCTCACCAGGACTGCCTTATTTTCATTTGATGGTCGACATTTGCTCCCATCTTAGATTTCGGTTTAGTTTAGGCGTTCCTCCACCCTGGAAACATTTTGTTCAATAAACACCCTTGAACTGTGATCACTTGTGTCTGTCTTTACTGTTACTACCATGAGTTCCTCACAGTGGTTCATGCGGTTCTGTGTGCTTAAGGTCCAATGAATCCTATCCAGTCTAGCCTACACTTTCCACTCAAGGGTTTACCTCTTTCGACAGACAAGATAACAAGATTTTGTTTTACAGACTGCATGATAGTAGTTAGTTCAGGCCAAACAGTCATGCAGTCTTCGTGAATAAAACCTTTACTTTTTAATACATTTTTCATAAACAATGTCCACATTACTTCAAAATCTGTTATATATTAATCTGAGGATGAAAAAAATAACCTGCACTCCTCAGCACATTTTGGTTCAAACTAATGAACCAGCTTCAGGAGAATACAAACATACAATCAACCACCCTCAGAAACACGGGACTGCTGTACATTCAACACACGTTTTCATATACCCCATATCTTTCTTGCTTACCTAAAAAAGAGTTTTCTAAACTGTAACATTCATCTTGTTCAATTAGTGTTGACCCTCTTTGCTCCAATTCTACAACCCAAATCCTCTTCCTCTTCCTCTCCCCTCTTTAAAAAACCTACTTTGGAAGTCTTTCTTCACTGTTTACAAGTTGCGTCCCTCTTTGTTGTCCATCTACACATCCCAGTATTACAGTCTTTTTTTTGTATGTATCCATTTTATCACATTCTAATTTCATGCAATCATCCTTCGGTATGCATACATTTGGTCTGCTTTTAGTGTCCATCATGTGTACTGACGAGTTTGGTGATCCATATAATTAACTACCCTTTGATCTACTTCTTGTCTGGAATTTCTGTCCGCAGTATTTATCAAAAAGTTGTCCTCCTTTGGTCATCTTCCATATTGAAGGCAAGTCCTATTTTCATTGTGTTTGCCAACACTGACCTTGGTCTTTCTTTAATTCATATCACTTTGTTCTTTAAATCTTACTATATCATATTCTATTTTTTTTACATCCTTTTATTACAATACTGTATTTCATTACAAATGTGCAAAGCTTTTCCACCCCACATAGAGTACGAAAAACTTCTCTCCCCCATGGCATCCAACCATCTTCTTGCTTCTCTCCACTCCCCCCGCTCCTCTTCCCCAGACTCAACATACCCATTTTTCAGTCTCCTTCCAGTCTCCTTCCAAACCCCAATCAGGCAGCTCCACTCTCTCCCATTTCACGCACTCCGACCTCACCTACCCTACCCTACCTGCTTCCCTTCATCTACTCCAGTGACTACCTCCTCTACCGCTGCTCCCTCTTTTGACCTCACTAATGCTCAATCCCTCTGCAGAAAAAAACCTCTCACAAATAATTTTGATTCCATCACCCCACACTCTCAGCGATCAGTGTCATTAAAACCTGGATTCCTGCACCCATGACAGCACCCGCCAGGCAGCCCTTGACACTGACTTTGCCTCTTTCTCTCACTCCCCTAGATGCAGCACACAAAAAAAGAAAAAAAAAATCAGCGTTGGCCTCATGATCAGCAAGTACAGACCACAGGCACCTCCTTCCCTTGTCTTATTTCCCTCCCTCCTCAATTCAAAATATCTTGAACTTCTCACTCCCAACCCTCTTACTATCCTAGTCATCTACCATCCACCATCCACCATCCACACTGACCTTCTCTGATCGGGACCTCTTACTTGAAACACTCCCAGTTGATCTTCCTGCCAGCATTATGGCTGACCTCAACCTCAGCAAAAGGACTAGAGCATCACACATCTCCAACTTGACTCCACTGTGACAACTCACTAGTCACCATAGATAACCTTTTAAATCACAACAAAACAACTCTTGATCTCATATTTACATCATCTAACTTGGTCCCACATTTGATCCCTCCATATCTGTCCACTCCATTTCACTTCTCCCCCCTCCTCTCCCATACTCGTATCGTCCAACATAAATTCGGTATCAAGTAAAAAGTAGTTTGAATATCATCAACAACAAAAAAATAGTGCATGCAGGGGCTGACAACCACGGGCAGGAGAGGAAAAGCGCATCGAGGTAGGGTGTGTGTGTGTTGAGGTGGGAAGGGGGTGGGTGAGGAAACAGGGAGTTTGAGGGGGTTTACCCGCTGATCAACAAGAAATCCAACAAGAGAGGGTGCAGACAGGATTGCCTTCCGGGGGAAGGTGGGGTGTGGCGGGGGAGTGGGGGGGGTGAATATGTGACATTTCAGTTTGTTAAAGTCCACACAAAAACGGCCCAAAAACTGTTAGGTTCGGCCTTTAAAATGAAGACATATCACATAGAACCGTAAATTCATGTCCGATTCCATTATCCTGTTTCTAAAAAAAAGTCAAGATCTTGCTCCAAGCTCTCTTTCCTCCAATTATTCACTCCACTTAATTTACCTTTAGCGAATTCAACTCTGCAATGTCTACACCCTTCAATAATCAATACCCTGCCGGCTCCTTTAAAACCTCCCTCCGCATCCTCAATCACAGATCTCTCCCACCATGCAGCTGCTGAGGCAACAATAAAGCATCACTGCATAAGTCATTGGTGCAAAGAATGACCCCAACTCTTTTCACTTCTACAAGGACTCTCTACTTATCCTGACCAAAACGCACCAAATGTTCTTACATCACTAATCCTGTTTCCACTCTCCTCTTGCACCCTCACAAACTATCCAAGGCCTTCCAAGCCATGTTACCCCCCTCCCACACCCAGCACCGCTCCATTTTCTCCTCTCCCTCTGCTGATGACTTTGACTCCTACTTCTCAACTACAGTAACCAAAATATGTAAGACATTGTCCACTATTCTAGCTCTCCACAAGCTCCCTCGTTCTCCCATCTCCGCCAACTCTCTCCTTTCACTACTACCTTACCTCCTCCATTGAATTTCTAACATTCCTTCTCTCAGATTGAACCCTTTGCACCACACATATTTAAGGGGTATGCACCTGCCACTCCCACTCATCTCCACCCTCAACTTCTTTCCCTCAACATTTCTTCTCTTTCCAGCCTGTTCCAAAACAGCAACATGTATACCCCCCAAAAGAAACCAAGTACTGACCTCCGAGCAAGACATCACTCTTCAGACTTGCTGCTCCTATCCTACCACTTGAAGAACCTTGAGACCGATTCCATGGAACCCTATGTATATTCATAGCCCTCCAAATGGCTTTTTTGTGTGAGAGGGAAGGCACTGCATTACCATTAAACCCTTTAACTACATCATTGACTGAGGTTTGACATGGTTTTGTGGTCTGATTTCTAGGATTTACCGTGTTACTGCATGTCAGATTAACAACATGTTTAGTTGTTTAAAGGGTTTCATGACGTAATTCTTAGGTGATTGTTGGAAGAGAGGCCAATGAGTCCAGGGGAAGAGGTGATATCCCTTAATGAAAAGTTGAAATAGATGGCAATTATATGAACTGTATATTCCTCCACCCTTAAAAATACAGGATATGGAATTCGGAATTGATTTCAACACCAATGTGTGTTGTTTCAGCTTTCAAAATAACAGTATATGAGCACCACAGTACTGGAAACGTGGCACCACCTCCTTCCTATACCAAACCTGAGATCTTTCCTATAGGATAAGATGCAATATCTCAATGCTTCTAATACCAAACCGGAGACACTTCCAATAGGATGAGATTTGATATCTTACTCCTTCCAATACCAAACCCGAGACCCTTCCTATAGGATGAGTTGTGATATCTCAATGCTTCTAATACCAAACCCGAGACACTTCCAATAGGATATTTGTTCTCTCACTCCTTCCAATACCACATCCAAGACACTTCCTATAGGATGAGATGTGATATCTCAATGCTTCCAATTTCAAACCTGAGACCCTTCGTATAGCATAAAATGCGATATCCAACCCCTTCCCATTCCAAACCCGAGACCCTTCCTATAGCATAAAATGTGATATCCAACCCCTTCCAGTTCCAAACTTGAGACCCTTCACATGCGGGCTCTGCCATGAATACAAATATATCTCCGATGTCAACCCTTAGAGTCCAGGATGCCACCATTTCTCTGGTTTATATACTGCAGCAGTCACCATGTTTCATTGGTGCCCTACCATACACTTTTTTCATTGGTCCGATCAGTATAATCCGCGTTTGAAATTATTGAGGCACATTGGCATTTGGGATAGCGAGTGAAAGGCTGCAATTGGATTCATTCTCGCACAAGTGTTTGCCTTGGCCATCAAAATCAGACCATGGAGAAACAATGCATTCTGGTGTCAATGTGCACTGTCTAATACAAGCATTCACCCCATTGCTAGAAAAATATCAGTTTTCACAGTAAGGCAACGTGATCATGAAGAAATAAAGAGACTTGCACAAAATCACACAATTGAACAAGTGACCAAGCCAGCATCGGGTCTCTAGCCAAGAGCTTAGACACTCATATCACCAAGATCTGAATAGCAAGAACGGCATGTTCACATTTCCTACAAACAAAGTGCACAAAAACGTAAAAGCCCCATTCTAATTTGTATATAAAGCTTGCAAACATAAATACTCTTTCAGAAGCAACAGACACAATAAGGAAATCGTTTTTCGCTGACAATGCACGTAGCAGCAAGGCATGACTGGCAATATTCCTCACGCACGTTCGTTCTTCCTTTTTTCTGTGCATACCCGTCTTTCTCTGGTTTTTTTTAGGTCTGCTTAGACAAAGCTTCCTATTTCTCAAAGTCCTATTGCATAACATTTATATCATGGGGGTACTCGCAAGCCCAGCCAAGATACTGCTAACCTTTCACGCTCAGCAACTCTCCCTCACATTCTTGAATTAGTTCTAGTTAACCTTCAATATTTGTATCCAATTGTATGTTTCTAAACTGTTCTGCCACGTTTCATGCAAATATTTGCCAACAAAGCTGTGTCGGGCCAACCACAGTGCGACTCTGAGCACTTCGAAAGCACAGCCATTTCCGGTGCCGGTTGGATCAGTTTACCAGACCAGACTGCAATGTGTGGCGCAGAACAGCAGTATGGGTGGAATGCATGTGCGGGCTGTAAATCAACAGCTATGGTTACTGAGCTAGTGGGTGGCACGGATTAGCTCTCTGCCCTCATACCCTCTTTATGTCTTTACAGTAGCAAATGCAGTTTGAAATCTAAAAATTCTTCTCTGCTCACAAGGCACAACTACTCACCATCGAGTGCGGAGGTGCCAAGTGTCGTGCTTCATTAAGCCCGGTGCTGTTGTCAGTCACGGGATCGCAGCCTGAAGCTGTATTTGGAAATTTGGTGCTCATTTATCCATTCGCATGGGTAGCCCCTGGAGTGTATCTTACTATCACCCTCCCCTTCTGGAGTCGGATCGTAATAGCATGTTCTTTTCTCTAGTTTGGAGCGCTACTTAAACATCCCCACTCACTAGATTACAATTCTTTTTTTTAAAGACTCAGATACCTTAGGTCATCTCTAGGTTTATGATTCTTGTAAGTTTACCTCTTGATAAAGTTACACTGTTCTGTTTTAAATGCAAATATATATTTTTTAAAAAACACATTTACAGCTTGCAAGCAAATTACAATTTCTCCGTAATGCAAAAGCCTGGTGCTAGCAAGGAAGGTTTGCATCCTCCTGGTGCAACTTCTCTTAAGAAAGCTAAAAGAGACCCTCCTCCCGCTTATCCAACAGTCTGACCCCACAATACAGATGATTGAGAAAGTAGGGGTGCTTCAACCCTTTATGAGCACCACCAATAAGCAACTAAAATCCATAGAGGACAAGCAGGACAAAACATACAAGATGGTTGCGAAGGTCAAACAACCAAGACTGGACAAACGAGAAACAGATGTGGCGGGAAAAACGTAACGAGCATGTCAACAATAAAAGCATGAGGAAAGAAGAATGCACACCTGCATAGATTCCCAGAGAACATCGAAGGTCTATCATGACGAAATGGATTCCAAAATGTAGCAAAAGGACACCAGGGAGGCTGCTAAACATTCAAATTGCTCACCTCCGGGGCACTTATTCACCTATCAAATTGCCAAGGAATGCCCCCAGAGGAATGATGATGGCTCCTGAATATATGCAACTGTGTAAGGAGCTCAAGGTGAAAAGTCAGATGGATTGTAATGGAAATAAAACGAATATACCTCAGGATGAGGCAAGAGCAACCATATTGAGACTTTGCATTATTTCTTTTGCGTTACAACAGGACTTGCGATAGACTTTAAACATGTATCATAAAATCTGTGTCATTTTAAGGTTGCCATTCCCAGTAACAACACCAGAAAGGAACAGCCTATATGAGAACTCGTTAGTAGGATACAGTGCCCGGAAATGCAATTGGGAACTACAGAAGCAGTAGGTTAGACTTGATGTGCGACATACACTATCCTTCTTGCCTAGAGCTTGAGCCAAGGTGCCACTGCTGTCCCCCTTTATGTAAATCCCACTGCAGTTTGCTGGGGATCTTATGAACTCCAGTGATTTGACAGCTCCTACTAGTGTTGGGGTCACTATACTGAACTCAAAAGGGAACCACCCATTCTATTGCTCTTCTATACCATCTTTGCCAGCTCTGGAACCTGTGATTGGCTTTTGCCTTTGCCGGATCATGGTCATCTAACGAACTGCTGCATTGTCCGCTAACTGAAGCGGCAGTTGAAACATTGACTTCATTCTCCATGTGTAACTGACATCATGATCTATTGGTGTGGTCCGTTTGTCCTTACAGCTTTCCGCAATGAGCTCTGCATCATGTAAATGTATGCATTCGTAACGCGATATGGTTATTGCACTTTGCTTGGTTGCCATCTCCTAGAAGAATGAATTCCTTTTTAGAACAGCACATACTTTCATACACAATGCAATTTGTTCCCTGGTTCTGATGGATTGCAGTGATAGGAGTATAGCTGTATCATTCTGTAGATTAGAAAATGGCCTATTGTTTTAACAACACATTACACGGGAACACTGCTATGTTACCACATAACAGCATGCAGCTTAATTCCTTTGAGGGTACGTAGTGTATTGGGAATTTAAACAGAGTAGCGGCTACCACCACCTCGCACTCAAAGTCCCTCGTAGCTCTGTGGCAATACTGTATCTCTGTTTCTTTCCATTATTCCTGGCTTCCGTTAAAGAGGAAGTGTCAAGTATCATCCCCACACCAATTGCCCCCCTCGTAGTGCCCAGTATTTTCACACCAAAATTTGTGAGGTATGATGAACATATAAACCAGCAGAGAGCAGCACATGGGCTCTGCCCAGTACCTATCAGAATAGCAGTACCTTTTGAATTACCAACATCTAAGAAAACACAGACAGTAAGGTATCCATTGAGAAAGCCATATTCACAGTCGAGACAATATGACAGTTGTCAGAAGGGAATACCTGAAGAAGCCAAGAAGATAATGAAGGAAGATGAATGGTGACGTCATGAGAAATCGGACTGACACACATATAGAAGATATGATGACCTGAGAATGCGGACAAAAGACGAGAGACTATGGATGAATGACATTTTGAGCCCACGATGAAGAAACTGATGCCAAAATGAAGAAACTCATGCCACATACATGATGAAGCTATTGAGTCAGTTTAAACGTGTACAGATGCAAATAACCGCAAGAAGCAAAGAAATTGTGAAGCTTGCTTATGCTTAATAGTAAATAGCCTGCGGCAAGCACCAACATGTACAAGTATATACCTCAAAAGTACTTATATATAAGTATAATTCCACTACTCACATGAGCAGAATGAACAAAAGGACACTAAAGGCCTCAATAAAGAGTGTGTCGCAGAAAGAAATCGACAATCAAGGCATAACGAAACCCATCTGAGGATGATCATGCCAAGAAGCGGAGGTCTCATCTGGCTGGAAAGGGCAGACATCGGATACAATTAAGGAGAAAAGAACAGAAGATCCTGTTCAGGAAGGTCAAGATAAGCCACAGATGGTGGAGGACTGGTAGAAACAAATCAAATATACAAAAAGACACATAGAAAAGCTGATTTCACGGTGTCATCACGTGACAAGGCAGACTGGAAGAGTGAGACTTTCCCACCTACTCATGGATCTCTGCCATGCCCATACTCCTTGAAAGTTCAGAAGACCACAGAGCAGACTCAAGGACAAAACGCAAAGCAGTAATTGACACATAGCTACTGAAGTGATTGATTGTAACATAATTGGTGGAGAGCTGGGGTGAAGGTGAGCTCCTCTGCACCTGGATGTTCTTTCTGCGTGCTGCTAGACATAGATGGAAATGTATGAGTGGGGTTGATGCCAACCCAATGATAGTGGACCATGTAATTTAGGGTCCAAGAGCGAAAAGAGCCAATGGGACATTGTACTTTTAGTGACGTTCAGAGTGGTCAGTTTGAAGGGAGGGCTTGGATGCCCCACCTGACATTGATTATCCAATCCCGTCTCCCCGTTACCACATACAGATATAGTACCGTCTCCCCGTTACCACATACAGATATAGTACCTATGTTAAAATTACCTTCCTATAACCAATCATATTGCATGTTAGGTTTTTATGAAATGCCATGTAGAATGATGTCAGCAATGACGAATTATTGCTATAAATACTGTGTTTTTTTCTAAAAGTGAAGAGAGCGGGAAAATCGAGCGGTTGCCGGTGTTCGTTGTACTCCCTGTTTTATGTACTTGTCATTAAACGGATTCCCTTTGCCAAACTATTGGTGTCAAAGTTATTTGATGCACGAGTATGAATCTGCATCCCCATCTACCTCGAGGGTACTGCTACTCATCTTAAAGGGCTGTTTGGAAATCTCTCAGTCAGAGGGCTGGCTGGAGACCATCCAGTTTACCGTTCTCTGCATTCTGTTCTATATCGTCTCTACTCATATTTGGGTATTTTGGGTGTAGCAATTGCCTTTTTAAAATACATTTCTTTTTATTTCCCAGATTTCATCAATCATGAAAATACAATGATATAAATCATAATTTCATCAAATGAAGAAAAGAAATGGAAAGCAAGGTACTTAGTGTCATAAAGATTCTGCTATGAAGACTATCATGTATGAATGTTACCAACTCTAATTTTCTTTTGGTTTCTTTGAGGCCCATCTGATGCAATGAGACTGGCCTACCGACTGGCCTGGAGCTGAGCTGTGGAATGCATGATGCCTCAGGCTGACCTGGCCAGTTCATGAGCCCCTCCTGAGAAGTACACAAGTGACAGCACTGCTGGATCAAATCCCCATGGCCAGAGGCTGACTCAGATATATGACAGTGCATTTTGCAACTGCAGGCTATACTCCTTCCACCTTTTATCCGAAATGGACCCGTTTGTTATTATACGTGCTTTATAAGTGCTGTTTTATGGGTGGAGAATGGATTTAGCCACTCCGTTTGTATATAAGGATGAGTCCGGCCTGGAACGGGGGTAGAGCACTAAGCAGCCCTCCCATGTACTTGGGTGTTTTGCATTACAGCCCATTTCTCTGTACTTTTGGTCTCCTGTGTATTATTTGCATCGGAGTGCCTGAGTTGGAGTTGGGGAGCAGGATGAGCCTGTAACAATTTACTGTGAGGAATCTGATGACTTCCTCACTTCTTTCCCCAAAATATCCTCCTCCCAGGGGGCCAGGGAAAGGCTGTTGCTATCAGATCCCGACCCTGAGGGTGGATATGCGAGGGAGGATCACATGGGTCGAGGAGACTTGGGGAGTGGGGATGAGGCACCTTTGGGTGAGACACAGTATGCCCAATTTCCCTTTTGTAGTCAACCCAACATCCCCCGGGCCTTTATAGGCTACTATCAACACCCTTCCCTATTCTATCCATAAATCATCTTCCAGTGAATATCAGGCGGGTACTGGGATGAATAAGAGACATACAGTCTCTCTTTGTAAATTCTAACTCAGACAAACACCACTGTGGTACTGGGACGAGGCTGACACCATTAACACAGAAAACAAAATGGATGACGAAACAGGAGTGGTCTAGTTGTTGGCCTAATTGTTATAGCGCTGGGAACTTTGAAAATGGCACAGCTGAAAGGAAAGCAGAGATGCCCGGGGAGACGCACAGGGAGTTGCCCCGAGAAGCATGCAAAGGAGAGTTCCAGGGCAGAAGGTGTGGCAGCAAGAAGGCACCTTCCTGAGATGCTGGAAGGTTCGGAGGGCATGGTCTGGTACAGCAAGTGAGAGGTGCTCGCTGGCAGTCTGAGGCAGAGCTGAGGAAGCAGTGCGGCACAGAGCGATGGTACCGGGTGCATCGAAAGGACTCCCGAATGCTCACAGGTGCAGGACTGCTGACAACAGACTACTGGGACTCCAACGGAAGCATCAGGGAAGTGAGGAAGCCGTAGAATAAGCCGTACGCCCAGGAGAAACATCGCAAGCCAAAGGCGAGCAGAGAAAAGTCTCTGAAAAGCCACAGAAAGCAGACAGTGACAAGACCGGTGAGTCCACCTGGGTGAAAAGGGGGCCACGGTCACCGTGGATGGGTGGCATAGTGGAAAAGAATTTGAATTTATTATCTGAATTCAAGAGCCAAAGCACCTCCACCACTCTCACATAACTATACAAAGGGGGGGGTCCTCACCCTCCGCCTGCACAGCTCCAACACCACGAAGACAAAGTCCGGGTCCTCGAAGAAGCCGCTGAAGCCCACCACGTGCCGGTGGCCGAGACTGCGGTGGATTAAGATCTCCATGCTCATCTTCTCCTTCTGTGAAAAGTTGAATTTGAAGTGTGCCCAATAGCCTCTCTGTGATTCTAGAAATGTGCCCAATAGCCTCCTTGTGAAAGTTAAATTTAGAAGTGCGCCCAATAGCCATTCTGTGATTCTAGAAGTGTGCCCTATAGCCTCTCTGTGATTATAAAAGTGTGCCCAATAGCCTCTCCGTGATTCTAGAAGTGTGCCCAATAGCCTCCCTGTGAAAGTTGAATTTAGAAGTGCGCCCAATAGCCTCTCTGTGATTCTAGAAGTGTACCCTATAGCCTCTCTGTGAAAGTCGAGCTTAAAAGTGTGCCCAATAACCTCCCTGTGATTATAAAAGTGTGCCCATTAGCCTCTCTGTGAAAAGTTGAATTTGAAGTGAGCCCAATAGCCTCTGTGATTCTAGAAGTGTGCCCAATAGCCTCCCTGTGAAAGTTGAATTTAGAAGTGTGCCCAATAGCCTCTCTGTGATTCTAGAAGTGTGCCATATAGCCTCTCTGTGAAAGTTGCACTTAGAAGTGTGCCCAATAGCCTCTCTGTGAAAAGTCAAATCTAGAAGTGTGCCCAATAGCCTCCCTGTGAAAGTTGAATTCAGAAGTGCGCCCAATAGCCTCTCTGTGATTCTAGAAGTGTGCCCAATAGCCTCTCTGTGAAAGTCAAATCCAGGAGTGCACCCAATAGCCGCTCTGTGAAAAGTTGAATTAGAAGTGTGCCCAATAACCCCTCTGTGGAAAGTCAAATCTAGAAGTGTGCCCAATAGCCGCTCTATGATTCTGGAAGTATGCCCAACAGCCTGTCTGTGAAAGTTGAATTCGGAAGCACATCTAGAGGTTGAATTTAGAAGTGCGCCCTATAGCCTCTCTGTGAAAGCCGAGTTTAAAAGTGTGCCCAATAACCTCTCTGTGATTATAAAAGTGTGCCCAATAGCCTCTCTGTGAAAAGATGAATTAGAAGTGTGCCCAATACCCTGTCTGTGAAAGTTGAATTTAAAAAAGTGTGCCCATTGGCCCCTTTGTGAAAGTTGAACTTTGAAATGTGCCCAATAGCCTCTCTGTGATTCTAGAAGTGTGCCCAATAGCCGCGTTGTGAAAGCTGAACTTAGAAGTGTGCCCAATAACCTCTCTGTAGAAAGTTACATCTAGAAGTGTGCCCAATAGCCGCTCTGTGGAAAATTGAATTCAGAAGCACATCTAGAAGTTGTATTTAGTAATGTGCCCAATAGCCTATCTGTGAAAAATCAGATCTAGAAGTGTGCCCAATAGCCTCTCTATGAAAACTTGAATCCAGGAGTGTGTCCAATAGCCTCTCCTTGAATTTAGAAATGTGCCCAATAGCCTCTCTGTGATTCTAGGAGTGTGCCCAATAGCCGCGTTGTGAAAGCTGAACTTAGAAGTGTGCCCAATAACCTCTCTGTAGAAAGTTAAATCTAGAAGTGTGCCCAATAGCCTATCTGTGAAAGTTGAATTTAGAAGTGTGCCCTATAGCCTCTCTGTGAAAAATCAGATCTAGAAGTGTGCCCAATAGCCTCTCTATGAAAACTTGAATCCAGGAGTGTGCCCAATAGCCTCTCTGTGAAAAGTCAATTCTAGAAGTGTGCCCAATAGCCTCTCAGTGAAAAGTTGAATCCAGGAGTGTGCCCAATAGCCTCTCTGTGAAAAATTGAAATTAGAAGTGTGCCCAATAGCCTCTTTGTGAAGAGTTGAACTTAGAAGTGTACGCAAAAGGATCTCTGAATTTAGAAGTGTGCCCAATTGCATCTCCGTGATTTAGAACTGTGCCCAATAGACTCCAGATTAGTTCAGAAGTGTGCTCAATAGCTTCTAGGTGGAAACTGAACTTGAAGTGCGCCCAATTGCCGCTCTGTGAAAAGCTGAATTTAGAAGTGTGCCCAATAGCCTCGCTATGATTCTGGAAGTATGCCCAACAGCCTGTCTGTGAAAGTTGAATTCAGAAGCACATCTAGAAGTTGAATTTAGAAGTGTGCCCAATAACCTTCCTGTGAAAGTTACATTTAGAAGTGTGCCCAATAGCCTCTCTGTGAAAGTTGAATCTATAAGTGTGCCCAACAGCCTCTCTGTGAAAAGAGGTATTTAGAAGCGTGCCCAATAACCTCTCTGTGAATTAGAAGTGTGCCCAATAGCGTGCTCCCACTGAATTTAAAACTACAATAGAAAAGCCCTCCCAAATACAGTTGAAGCTAAAGTGCTCCTAATAGCCTAATTTCATCTCTGTACAATTCAAACTCGGAAGTGTGGCAATTGCATGCCCCCACTGAAATCAGAACGACAATAAGGTATTAGAATTTTACTATATATTTAATAGTACCAAGTAGCCTAATTTTTATCTCTGTATACAGTTGAAGCTAGAAGTGCTCCTAATAGCCTAATATCATCGCTGTACGAACTGAACTTGGAAGGGTGCCAATAGTGTGCCCCCACTGAAGTTAGAACTACAATAAGAAAGCCCTCCCAAACTCCGCCTAAATTAATAATAAGCTTCACTGTATTACAGATTACTAGAAGAAAGCCTACCCAACAGCGTAACCGTGCTATGGCTACAACTAAATAGACTACCCAGTTAGAATATCCTAGGATCTAGCTTTATCTCAAATGGCCTAATATCTGCAAGCTAGTACATAATAGTACACTAAAACCTATAATAAGTGAATAATATCACCCGACTCCTTGGAACCTTGAGTACAAGACTACTCGCAGCCAGTGAAACAGCGGAACTTATAAAGTCCAATAAACTGAAAGGTGCACTTGAGACTACACCAAACAGCTCGTACCAAGCATGAGTGCACCCACTCCTCCAGAGTCTGCCAGAAATCACCACCATAATCTGCCCCCACTCCCTGATCAGCCTTCCCTCCCGCCTCCCCCTTCCCAAATCATCACTCCCTGCTTCACTCACACTCCCTACCATTCCCCTCTCCAAACACCACCCCAAGAACACTCCTTCCCCGAACAGCACCACTGATCTGCCCACATTAACTATGCCCGCTCCCCATACTACCATAACGAGCACACACCACCCTGCGAGCATCCCCACCCCGCCTTGCCCACAATCCCCCACCGCCTCCGCATCCAGAACACGCCATTTCCCCTCTCTAAAATCTGCACGCCAAGCCTTAGCAAGAACCGAAGCCACATCCCTCTCCCAGTCTGACCCCCCCTACCCTCTCCCACACTCCAATCGCAATAAAGAAACCAAAGAGGAACCGTACCTGGTCCCCCTAAATCTCTCAGCACTCCTCGCCTCTCATATCTCGACCCCCAACCTCTGTACCCCAATCACCTCCTTCCCCCGTAGCATGACCCTGCCTGAAACCCCTCTCCCTCGACTTCTCTTCAACTACAGCTGAAAGTCCTAACCACCCTCACCCTACCTTCAACTCCCCTGAGCCAATCCCGAGCTTCCCAACTCACACAGCCACCCATTCCCGCCTGAATCCCGCCAACTCTGCTTCTCGGCCACTGTTCCCATCGATCGTCTCCCACCCTACCCTTCTCACTCCCCAGCTTCCTCTCTCTCTGCCACCACCACCTTCCGCTCCTGCTCCGAGACCATCCTCGCCTCCCGATGTGAACTGCATCCTATTTAATGCCCGCTCCGTAGCAAAAAACAGATACTGCATCTTCGACCTCCTCACCTCGGACAAACCAGATCTTGTTTTCATCACCGAAACCTATTTCTCGGACGACTTCGCCCCAATCGCCAGTGAAGCCTTCCCCCCGAATACTCCCTCATCCCGCTGAACCGTCCTACTAGAGGAGGAGGAGTAGCTTTCGTCTTCAAGTCTCTCTTCCACGCCTCAATCATCGACAACCAATCGTCCATTCCATCCTGCGAATCTCTCCTCGTTAGACTATCCCTCTCCCCGTCGCTCTCACACAGCTTCCTAATAATCTACAGACCCCCTGGCTATGATAGACATTTCGCAAATAACATCTGCGACTATTGCCACCCTTCAACTAACCAACCCCAACCTCACCCTTCTTGGAGACTTCAACATATGGCTCGACATCCCCACCAACCCTATGACACACTCTGGTAGACGGTCTGGAGGCAATTAACCTCCAGCCCTACACAAACGGCCTGACCCACTATAAAGGACAAACTCTTGATGCCATCTTTAGCTCCAACATCCTGATTCATTTAAAGCCCCCCACCCCTAGCCTCTGGTCCTATCATTTCATTCTCTCATTCACCATTCACTCCCCCGACCGCCTTCCTGTACTCGAATCTGAACCTCCAAATCTACGCAAATGCTGGAAAAAAAACTAGTAATCGTCCCGGACCTAGCCGACACACTCCTCCAATCTCCACCACCTACCTGCCTACTCAGCAACCAACTAACCCCTGACGCCTTTGACTCATGGCTCAATGCATCTCTGATGCGGCTCACACCCCCTTCCAAACCATCAACCCGCTGCGGCCTCTTCCCCAGATGGTTCACTCCTGAGTTGAAGATCACTAAACAACTATATAAATACCTAGAACGCGGAAGAACAAAACCCAGGTGAATAGGGACACCTTGGCCCGACACCTTTATCAGTACAAGGCCGAAATCCAGAAAGCAAAAAAAGCCCACTACAACTCCAGAATCCAAAACTGCAAAAACCCAAACAAAGAACTCCACAAGATCATCTCCGAATTCACCCTTCCGGCTTGCAACACGACCGTCCCGACTCCCTCACAATCACTGTGCGACTCACTCTCCCTCCACTTCTTCACCACGGCTCTCAAAAGAACAAATACTCTTGCCACCAACCTAGCTCTCTTACACCCTCCAAGCAATTCTCCACCCATACCGACCACCGCACCAGATGCAACCATCACGCAACCAACGTTTGAATCCTTTAGCCCAATATCACCAGAGCAATTTCACAAACTTCTATCTGCCCGCAAACCATCTGGCTCACCACTTGACCCTTGCCCAGCCACAACCCTCAAAGAAATCTTCACTTCCACCTGCGCAGGTGAATACGCAAGATCCATCATAAATACCTCCCTCTCCTCTGGTATCTTTCCCGGCGCATTCAAAACGGCCTATGTCAAACCTCTAATTTAAAAAACCTTCACTCGACCCTCTCGAGCCCAAAAACTACCGCCCCATCTCAAACACCAGATTCCTTGCCAAACTCATTGACCGAACTGCCTACTCCCAACTAAATGCCTCTGTCGAAGTCAACAATCTCCTAGACCCCGCTCAATCAGGTTTCAGAGCCCGTCACGGAACTGAAACCACCCTAACCTCAATTTGGGATGACCTTAAAATGACTGCAGACTCTGCGGGATGCACGGCACTAATCCTTCTTGACCTAACCGCCGCATTCGACACAATCAATCACTCAATCCTCCTAGACCGCCTCCACTCCCTAGGAATTCGTGGAACCGCTCTTAAATGGATAGCCTCATTCCTCAAGGATCGGTACCAAATAACGATACTCTCCAACTATACCTCCCAAGCCCGACCAGTCAACACGGGAATCCCCCAAGGAGCGTGCCTATCCGCCCTCCTGTTCAACCTCTACTTGATCACCCTCCCACCAATAATTCGTTCGCACAACATCCTGTGCTACAACTACGCCGACGACACGCAACTAATTCTAAAACTCCTAAACTCAAATCCCAACTGCCGACCAGACCTGGCCTCCTGCCTCCTTGACATAGAACTCTGGATGACCCAAAGCCTCCTCCTGTTCAACCCCTCCAAAACGGAAATCATGGTATGTGGGAACTTAGAACTTCTTCCACAACCACTACTCTGGCCAGCTGCCATGGGAAAGTCTCCGACCCCCTCCGACTCAGTGAAAAATCTTGGATGCACCCTCGACTCTGACCTAACACTCTCGCGCCAAGTCAACGTCTCAAAGTCCTGCCACTACCACCTTAAAACCCTTAGGCGCATCTTTCCTCATCTCTCCTTTCCCAACAGACTCTCCGTGGTCCAATCAATCGTTATATCAAGACTGGACTACGCAAACCCCCCTATACCTCGGAGTCCATGAGTACCAAGTGAATAAACTCCAAAGGGCACAAAACACGGCAGCCAAATTGCTTCTTGCGCTTGGCCCAAGAGACCACATCTCCCCAGCCCTTAAGACGCTGCACTGGCTTCCAATAGCCCGAAGGGTGACTTTCAAAACCTTGTGCATCTCCCATCGAGCACTGCATAAAACCGGACCTCAATATCTTAAAGACAAGCTAAATCCCTACAACCCCCCCACGCACCTTAAGATCAAGCTCAGCCGGCCTCCTAGTCATTCCGAAGACAAACTCAATCAGGTTAGGCGGATCAGCATTCTCAGCCTTGGCCCCCTCGCTATGGAACTCACTCCCACCCCACATCTGCCAGACTGAGGATTTAATGGCTTTCCGCAAACTGCTGAAAACCTGGCTCTTCCCCTAAAACCAACCCATACCAAACTAACCCAAACTGACCAACAACAACTCAATGACACCAATCCATCAATCCACCTGATGCGAGAAACTGACAGCTAACGACCCCTAATGTAAACCAGAAGGGCAGACAGAATTAAATGAACAATGTAGATCAAAGCAGTGAAATGGTTAAGAAAAGTAAATCATACAGGAATAAGAAACAGATTTAAATTCCCCAAATGGAATGAATGCATGCCGAGCGTACTGAGCACAGGAGTGTATAGAGCGCAGGAGTGTATAGAGCGCAGGAGTGTATAGTGGCGCGTAGTGGCGATGAGTGTATAAAGGGGGTGAATCGCGTAGAGGGGGCTGAGTGCATAGAGCGGGTGAATCGCGTAGAGGGGGCTGAGTGCGCAGAGGGGGCTGAGTGCGCAGAGGGGGATGAATGCGCAGAGGGGGATGAATGCGCAGAGGGGGATGAGCGGATAGACGGGATGAGCGGATAGACGGGATGAGCAGATAGACGGGATGAGCGGATAGGACTGACAAGTGGATAGAACAGATGAGAGAATGAGTGGATAGGGCGGATGAATGGATAGGGCGGATGAGAGAATGAGTGGATAGGGCGGATGAATGGATAGGGAGGATGAGTGAATAGAGTGGATGAGAGGATAAACCGGTTGAGTATTAGAGCCTATGAATGGATAAGTGTACTGAGTGGATGAATGGATAAGGCGGATGAGTAGATAGAGCGTATGAGTGGATAAATGTACAGAGTGAATGAGTGCACTGAACGGATGAAGGTGTAGAACAGATGAGTGTAGAGATGAATATATAGGACAGGTTATTGATGTTAAATGCGTGAAAGGCACGAGTGCTTAAAAGCAGATGAGTACAGGGAGCAGATGTGTGCGGGGAGCAAATGAGTGCGGGGATCAGATAACTGCGTAGAAAGGATGAACGCGTAGTGGAATGAGTGCGTAAAGGGGGTAGAATTGCGTAGGGGGATAAGTGCGTAAAGGGGTAGAATTGCATAGGGGGATGAGTGCGCAGAAGGGATGAGTGCGTGTAGAAGGGATGAGTGCGTGTAGAAGGGATGAGTGCGTGTAGAGCGCGAGTGCGTGTAGAGCGCGAGTGCGTGTAGAGCGCGAGTGCGTGTAGAGCGCGAGTGCGTGTAGAGCGCGAGTGCGTGTAGAGCGCGAGTGCGTGTAGAGCGCGAGTGCGTGTAGAGCGCGAGTGCGTGTAGAGCGCGAGTGCGTAGAGAAATGGGGAAGTGTGTAGAGGGGGCGAGTGCATAGAGGGGGTGAGCACGTAGAGGGGGGCGAGTACTTAGAGGGGCGAGTGCATAGAAGGGGCAAGTGCATACAGGGGGCGAGTGCGTAGAGGGGGCGAGTGCGTAGAGGGGGCGAGCGCCTAGAAGGGGCAAGTGCGTAGTGGGGGCGAGCGCGTAGAGGGGGTGAGTGGATACAGGAGGTAAGTGCATAGTGGGGGTGAGTACGTATAGGGGGTGAGTGCCTAGAGGGGGTGAGTGCATAGAGGGAGAGACGGCATAGACGAGGAGAGGGCATAGAGGGGTTGAGCGCGTAGAGGGAGAGCACGTAGAGGGGGCGAGCGCGTAGAAGGGGCGAGCGCGTAGAGGGGGCGAGCGCGTAGAGGGGGCGAGCGCGTAGAGGGGGCGAGCGCGTAGAGAGGGCGAGCGCGTAGAGGCCGGAATGCATGAATGCGTGACCAAAATATATGGAGCAGACTGAGATGCATGGAGTGCATAGGAGTGCATGGAACGGACGAGAGCTTGCGACGTATATAGTATGATTTAGGCATGCAGAGAATGTCTGAAAGAGCATATAACCCATCTTATCCCACCACCACGCTTACTCTCTCCTTACATCACCACTCAACTAGAACACAGTGATACTATGTCACCATTCGGTATAACTGTTCTCATATCAACACTCGCCGCTCACTCCACATCATTCTAAGTAATCACTGCTGGTAATATACCCCCCAGCCTGGCGTTCTCCTCAGGCCTAACGCAGCCACATCCGATCTGGAATAATCCTGCCAGAACGAACACATACTCCTGACCTCTCAACCAGCACACCTACCGCTAGAAAGCAGCTATTACACGGATACCGCACGAGCCGCACACATACCCGGTGCTCACATGCACCGTTTATGACTCTCTATACTCCCTCTACTGATATGAACTTCGGTTCCCAAGGGCGTTCAACCTACCAGCGCCTTCAGACCATACCAATGGTATATAAGGCACTATATAAATGCAAAATAACAATAAGTGAATACCAATGAGTACATTAAGAAACCATGAAAGCCAGCATAAGCAAGAGCTGAATAAGCAAACACTGGCAAGAGTTAAATAATCAAGCATTTCCAAGAGCCAAGAATTGGGCGAAAGGAAGATACTTGTAATTAAATCTATATGCAAAAGGAACCTGGGAGAAGGATGCCATGTGTGATAATTAACAACTGACAGTGAATACACTTCCTAGCAGGAGAGTGTACTGGAAAGCTTATGAGGAATTATACAAAGGAACTGTGACAATAATTTTATTTCCTATCAGCGAAGTGCACTGGGAAGCCTATGGGGGTTTTATAAGTGGAAGCTATTCAACAAGTGAATGAGGAGCAAACAAGTAATACATCAAGCTTAAAGGGCACTTTAAAGGAAATTAAGTGAAGCGTCAGGGTGAAGCTAAAATTGTGGCAAGATTTTTATGAAACAGATGCAAGTAAGATGCGTCATTTGAATGGTCCGACAGCTGCGGCTAGACCAAAAACATCTACCTAACGAAAAGCCACTTTGCGATTGTTGTGACTGAATAAATATAAAGGAAGAAAATCTGTGTCAACTGCAATTGAGGAACTGAGCGTTATGTTTTGGAACATTGAAAATCCCAAAGAATGGTGTTTTTGTGAAATCTTGAAAGACTTGAAAGCGTGGGGAAGGGAATCCCTCTTTTGGAAGCTGAACAGTTTGAATCTTGGGGAAGGGAGAACCTTTTTCCATTTAAGAGCTGGAAGAAGCTCTGAACTTTTATTTTGAATACTTTTTATTTGAGGTCGACATCCCTACACATTATATAGAATTAGATGTGAGGGCAAGTATAGGTTTTAAACACAGACAGATATTTGATTGGGACTTTGACACAGACTATCCTTAGTTTGTTAGGCAGGGAAATTCCACCTTAGCATAGGGCAAGTTAGGCCTTCTTCCAACCTTCTTTTTATTTGAATAAAGGTTTGTAGCCCAAACTTCAGTCAGTTGTCTGTATCCGCTTCACGATGCCTTCACAGTACTCTTTTCCAGTCAGCAACAAATAAATAATAGTAATGCAGAGGAAGGTCAGCATAAGCCCCAATTCTGCAAATCCTTATCTTGTAGAAGATGTATACAAAGGCTTCCCTGTGTTTTTAAGAACTCATACCACAAGAGGATTCTGTGGTGCTATACGTTCTCCATTCTTATGATGCATTCCATTATACTCCTCTATTACTAATGGGTGCAAGCTCTAGGTATTGTTTCATCTAGCAGCTATAAAGCTTTGAGCAACAAACGCTCCTACAAATATATCAGTTTCACCATCCCTTTCACTTTCTAAGCCATGAGGCACTTCCCAGCCTGGCTAATGATCCTTAGTATTCTCGGTCAACATTCAATATATTTTGCTCCTGCTTTCCAGAGCAGTCAGATTTTAGTCCACCGTTTACATCTCCAACAAGTCTGGTCGTCAACCGGGACCATTCTCAATATGTGTTCAGGGGTGTGCTACAGGTAATACATTGAAAAGTATTAGATCATCCATAAGTTGGCACTCAGTGGTATCAACCGAGAATTGATTAATAACTTTGCCAATCTTCAGCACTAAACTCTGTCCATATACACAAGGACCAGAGATCTCATACATTTGCATTATTTAATTTATCTGCATCCGCCATAATTTGCTAGTCCCGCGCAATACTCGCAACATTGCCCATTAATGTCATGAATGGGAAGAGTGAGGAGGAAATCTCCATAATATTTTGGTTTTGTTGCAAAACACTGAATAGTTGTAAATATTTGAACAGTAACCACCTATGGTCTTGATTAGGTCAGGCTATTTCCCCGAGGAAATGTATTTCTGCTCCACTATATACATTCCCAATTTGCTTAATTTCAGAAGCACCCATTTTGGATCTGCTGGGCTAAAAGCAGATGGAAAATTGAAGTAATACCAAAAGGGCGTCTCCATTGCTATTGCCAGGGATTTAGCATTCTGTCTCGCTCAGATTCAGGTATAGAGATTCTCCTTACTCAACCACAGATTGACCCTTCCTTGCCATTTCCTCTTGATCTAATGGGCAAAAACAGGCTGTTTGCTGCCTCTTAAGAGATGAGGTAATCCCCAGTTCAACCAAGAAGTGGCAGGTCTGGTCATGTATGGATGCAAGAACACTTCATAGATTTGATTTACAAATGCTACAAAAAAGCTTAGCCACCTCTGTATCCCTTCTAGTTGCTGATGATAATCTCATCTACTTTAAAGCCAGCAGCTCAGGCCATAGGTTGCCATGCTAAGTCAGCCGACTTTCGACAATTCCCTTTTCCATGCCAACTTTCCTATTTAGGATTTCATCCTTCAGTAATTAACCCTGCAGTGCCGCCCGAATAGTTATGAGCTTCATTTGATCATTGTTTTATGACCCTTAATTACAACCTCCTGCTTGACCTGCATCATGTTCTCTAGCTCTACATGTTTCCACCTCTCCTCTTTGCTGATATTTTGCTAGATCAGTTATACCTGCAGGGTGGTCTTGTATGCTTCCTATTCCACTCTGAGGAAAGATGGCCGATGTTGATTTCAATGGATTCCAGAGTTCATTTGCTTAATTCTTCCACTTTGGCTGAATCCTCAAGCCCTCCTATGGATCTTAATCTAACAACATGTTTCCTTAGGTTTTCCAAAGTTACCATCAAGTGTACTCATGTCTTTTTAATTGACCTTGTACCATCTGTATTGTTCAATACAAAAAAAACCCCAATTCTACCTACTAAAACTTCTATTGCTTAAAAAAACGTGTACGTTCAAACGGTTGGATGCCGAGCACACTGTACTCTAACTGGGAAGTGGCTCAGCAATTCGGCAATAGTAGCGTGAACAGTGTTATAAACACCTCTCTTTCCTGATGATTATCTACCGCTGTCTGCCAAAGGGGAACTAATTTCACCAGCTGGAATATACGGATGGGGAACGTTTAGAAGTCTCACTGTTCATTAATTTAGTAAAGCAGGGTTGACGCTAATTGAGCTGAAATATGAGCAAACAGAGAATTTTTGCCACTGGGAAGATACAAAGGTGATCACCCATATCCCGTCTCAGACCTTATCAATCTTACCTTCCCACGAGTTATCCACAGTTGGGAACTGTTTATAGTGTTGGCAACCAAGCCAGAACGTGTCATCCTGCCTACCGGCATAGCCTTACTCCATGAAATCTAACATGGGGAGGAGAGCTGTTTCAACCGCATTTATTCTTTGAACACAGATTTTTCCTTTGCTTACATTTCTCCATTTTACACTTTTTGTACAAGAGATAAGGCAGGCATTAGGTTTTATTAGCATAGGCCATTTTGATTTGACAGACTCCACTAGGACTGCTTGGTCTACCGTTTGATGGTCAAGACTACTCCCATCTTAGTCATAAGGGCAAAGTAGGAGGTTCTCCAGCCCCAACATTTTAAATAAAGGTATTAAAAATTGTATCTATTGTGTCAGTGTCATACTTGTGATACCATGCCTCCCGTACAATCGCAGTAACCTAGCTAATTTGGAAAGCGATACCGCATAAAAGTCAAGACGCTGTCATCAGTTGCCCAAAAATACAGCTTCTGTCGCATTCTAATACATCACTTTGAGTCTTGTTAAAATGCGGTTCACATTTGCCATGACCCACGAGTTGCAAAGAGATCCTGGCCACAGGCACTTAAGCCGGCAGAGCACTGTCATTTATCAGCATCAGCAATGTTAGTACTGAATCAGATCTTTGAAACAATGTACACGAATGGATCTCTTCCCCAATGCCAGCAAGACAGATCCTTCTATTGGGTCTCCTGTTCCCTCTTTCCCCCCTTTAATCTGGCCACCTGCTATGGGCTCTCACCCTTCTACTTCATCAGAAGCCAGAAACCTTGGAGTCATCTTTGACTGCTCTCGCTCCTCCCTCACATCCTGAACCTTGCCAAGAAGGCCAATTTTCAACTCCACCTCCTTCGAGGTATCCTTCCATTCCTCACTTTTCCCCAGAAGCACAATGTCTCTAGAGTCCTGGTACTCTCGAGGCTGAACTACTGCAACAGCCTCTTCCTTCTTCCTCTCTCCACCCACTCTAGCTTATCCAGAATAGGGCTGTGAGATTTATCCTTGGCCTCAAACCCAGGGACCGTATCTCTCCATCCCTAAAATCTCTCCATTGGCTCCCAGTTGCTGCTAGGATCAAATTAAATTCCCTCTGCATCATCCATAAGGCTGCCTGGGCCTGGGGATCACTATCTAAAACTTGCTCTCACCAAATACTCTCCCTCCAGAGCTTTACGCTTCTCAGGCTCCAACTCCGAGCGTCAATCGCCTCTCCAAACAGCAAGCTTGTGGCCGTTCTCTTTCCTCGCTGGCTCCCTCATCTGAAACAGCCTCTCCCTTCCTCTCAATCTTGAGATGGATCTCCCAAATTTTGGAAGCTCCTCAAGACTTTCCTCTTCACCTCCTCCTTCCCCCCTCTCCATCCCGTTCTAAACCCCATAGTTGCTGAGATTGGTGGCTTGGACCCTTACGTGTCCTTCTGGACCCTGGCCTACCCCCTCCCCAATCATCTTCAGCCTCTGCCCTCTCCAAGAACTTGCCTTTGGGCACCCACTGGCCTGTGTTCCTCACAGGCCTGCTCTTACTGCACCGACAGGTGACCACTCTTTACCAAGTGATCTCTGCCAGGCATTTACCTGTTGCGTGCAACAGATTTCCCGGCACTCCCCCCGACCCCCCATCTGTGGAATCTCCTAGCACTTACCCCCTTCCCTCTCTCTGCACTTGCACGTTCTGAATGCTCACAAGGCTTAGTAGGACTGCCTCTTTTCTGTTGATCAGTCTTATTTCTTTTAGCCCTTTTGCTCCCATTTTCCCTCCCAGTTTACCCTGTGGGCGGTTTGAAACAATTTCTTGTTGTATAAGCACCTAACAAATGCACAATAAAATTAAAATAAAGAGTACTTTGGTGCTGTGTACAGTCAGAGACAAGGGCTTCTTAGGGCTGTGGGTTACACACACTGTTTTCTGCAAGACAGAAGATCCAGACTGCGTGAAGTGGGTTTGAAATCCTCTTGTCAAAGTTTAAATGCACCATACACTCATGGAAAGAGGTGTCAGAGAGAGCATTGGTCAGTGTGGTGCAGCATCTTTCTCTTCAGTGCACGTACCGTACTACTGCTACTTTTGTATTCAGGGTAGCTCGGTTGGAAGAGCAGTTACAGCTCAAGCGTTTATCCTGTTTTTGGAGTGACATGGCTTAAGATGGTTCTACAGTCACTCATCATAAACATGATCATAACGGCTGTGCACCTGTAATGCTGGTAGCATATTCTAGTTTTGCCCGTTCTTGTTTTCAACGTAAGCCATTTATTTTAATTTGGCATTACACATTATAAGACCTCTAAAAAAGGTGCAAGGTCAGTATTTCCAAAACCACGTCTTGTTCTGCAATGAGGAGTCATTTGATGCATCCAAATATTGTAGTAAAATTAATGATTAATTAATGAACGTTATTATAATTGCTGTGCTTTTCGTTTTAAGACTCTCGGGAGACTTAAAGCAAAAGTACCGGCAATTATGAATACTGCACAGCTCGCTGACGAGCAATGTAGTATTCATAAATGATGATACTTTCGTTTCAAGTTTCCTGTGCTCGGGAAATGTAAAAGTTACAGAAATTAGGAAGACTCCGCCAGCAGTCAGCTAAGTATTTTTTGTATTTTGTATTTGTCTAATATTTATATCACGCACCAAACCCTGAGGTAGCTGGGCGCTTGAAAGCTTAGGGTTACAAACATAAAAAAGGCAGAAAAATACAATCAGGCATGAAGACAATAAATAAGTGGGGCCTGTTAGGAAAGATTTCTTAATTGTGGGTAATTTTCCTTCCATGTGGCAACCCCTAAACTTTTTGCTGTTGTTTTCACAAGGATCTAGACTTTGCCAGAGAAGTGCAGCCTTCTGCCGCACTCCTCTGGGCTTTCGCTCCATTCTTACGGGGAAACTGACATGCCCGTAAAACAGTCAGTACCGGGAAACGTTGTTTTCCGTAGTTTCTTTGTCATGTTGCAGTTTTCGCGCAACATGGCACAAGAGGGCAGTGTAAGCTAAATTACTGCTCTCTTGGGTCTCTAGTCTTCTACAGGCCCTAGATACTCTCTTTGGATTGATAATGAACGGTGCAAGGGAATCACGGACGGGACTGGTGGCAGCGATCGTTTCTTTGGGTTTTTGAGCTCCGTTTGGCGTTTAAGCGCGTTTCTCGCACTTAGCCCAAAATGGTGGCCTGGCTCCCAAAATGGCCAGACCACGAGGCTCGTTGTCCTGTCTGCTGACCGTCTTGCCCCCTTCACCTTCCCCAGGTCGAGCCAACCCGGGGCCTTCCTTATTTGGGCATGTACTTTCCCGCAAAACACAGATGCTTTCGCAGGCTTCTACAGGCCTTGTGTGTGCCTCCAGGATGTGGGCTGGGATGTCTGGTCCCAACACACATCCTGGGTGCCAGAGAGTCTAGGGTGGTGTGAACGCCTGGGACCTCTGTGGTCCGTGATAGGTCCACGTATGGTGTGAGTGTTTTGTGAGCAGATCTCCCATTGGGTCCTCTCCGTTTTGGCGCAAAGGGAACCGTGGATAAGAGGGGGCTGGAAACACCACTACCAGGTCGATCTCCTGAGTTCTCACGAACAAAGGAATACAGGAGCCAAGTATCCTGCAACCACGAAGCTGAACCGAGGAATCGCTGGTGACCCGCTGAAGGACTGCTCCTCTGCACTGCTGTCGCTTGGTGAAACCCTTTCTACCTCTGATCGAACGAGAAGGCCTGTACTGGTACTTCGACCCTTGGAACAGTGGGAACAACTATTCTCGGCATCTTCACCATCTCCTGCACGTAAGCCTTCGGAAGGGTCTCTGTGCCATCCAGCAGACTGACCAGCCTACCCAGGAGTCTTGCTCTGTAACCGCCGTCACACGATTTGTACACTTGGCATTCCCAGGTGTGAAGTGAGTACTGTACATTTGGTTGAAATACACACGGCCGCTCCGTTGCCCTGCTGTGGTAACAAACTGTGCGGGTTCACTGCGTTTGGGACGTCCTCAACTCAACTTCTGCTGCTGCGGAATCTACACGACGACGAGACGTCCCCTGCTCCTATCTGAACCTGCCAGCACTGAAACTGACGCAGAGAAGCCTGGGTCTGCTTGCATCGGGGACCGGTGAGTAGCATCGCTAGGAACTGGTCGCCCTCCTGCAGGAGCCCATAGCTTTTCCCCGCTGTGTCTAACAGCACGCCTTTCCGTACTCGCGCTCTGCTTCTGCCCACAGTGGAGGCTGCGCTTGAGTCGCGAAGCTCTGTTCATCTTCATTTGTTCACCGAACTAAACTGCCTGATTCCCTCGAAGAGACTCCCCTTTTTGCCCGTTGGCACCAGCGTGTGCAGGTACTTTTGAGCACAAGGCTCCACTCTTCGTAGGGCTTGGACTTCCTTTTAGTTAGGTGCCTCTGAAGGCGGATTGGGTCTAATTATTATTCGCACTGCCTGTTTTCCTCCCCATCTAGGTGGTCTACACATTTCGTGCATGTAACTCGTTAGACTCATTTGTATTTGTATATATATTGTATTGGTTTGGTATGTGTTGGTTTACTTGAGTTCTATTGTGATTTCTCGCTACGGTCAATGTTACAAAGGCCTTGTAATACATGTGTATATATTTTTAATATAACACCTGCTTGGAGTAATTTGTAAGTGTCCTTGCTTTGTGTGCTCATTGCGGGCTTTCAGTCACCCTCACCCCTCTTGAGACCTAGTCTTGACCGCTGCGATCGCTACCCTGATTGGTCTGGCTTGTGCAGAGGTTACCCTGTTCCAAGAAACTAGGCTGGCCTTCTGAACCTCTACCCCTCCAGGACAGAGTTCAGAAATCCGTCTTAACAGGACCCTGGTTACATTTAGGTCCGATGAAGCCATGGATAACAGAAAAAACGGTTACATACAGTAAATCGATATCATGCATAATCAGTGAGCAGACAACAAGATAACAGTATCTTAGTGGAGAGGCAAGAGGCTCAACCAGTTTTTTATGCTGGCTTTGCAGGAGAGGAAGGAGGGTTCCTGTCTGAGAGGGATTGGGATGGAGTTCTAACGTTTGGCGGCTTGGACAGGGAAGCTAGCTCCTCTGACGGTTTTGATATTGAACCTTGGTACCACCAGACTATGGGAGAGAGAAGATCTGGTGCTACATGTCGGTTTGTGTGCACAGATTTTGTCTGCCAAATATTTCGGCCCTGAATTTGTGAGGCATTTGTGCATGATGGCCAGGGTGCGTAGTGTGATTCTATCATGGATGGGCAACCAGTTGGCGGTGTTTCTGTGAGTGGATATATGACAGGATCTGGGGAAACGGAGTGCAGCTCTTAGTGAATTGTTTTGGAGTACTTGCAGCCTATT
The DNA here is from genome assembly GCF_040938575.1 of Ambystoma mexicanum. Lineage (NCBI taxonomy): Eukaryota > Metazoa > Chordata > Amphibia > Caudata > Ambystomatidae > Ambystoma > Ambystoma mexicanum. Next base: position 21,324,142 of record NC_090937.1, on the reverse strand, counting down.
TAGATTTTGTTCAGATGAACCAAGGACTAGTGTATTGCAGTAATCTAGTTTAGATAGAGCGAGTGCTCTAGCTTGCGTCAGACAGCTGTTTGTGGAAAGATACGATTTGCAACTGTAGATCAATTTGTTAGTATAGGCCGTGGAGAACGCAACACTACTGACCTGTCTTAAGAGAAAGAGTTGAGTCAAGATAGACCCCCAATGTTTTTATCTCTTTGGAGACGTTAATTATGTTGCTGTCAATGACGAAAGAAGTGTATCTAGTGTCGAGTTTGTTCAGGCGTGCCTGTGTACCAATGATCATTAACTCGGTCTTATCGTCATTGAGGCAAAGACTGATGGGTGGGCATCCATGCTATAGATGTTGTTTAACAGTTTCGAGTCGTGGTCATAACAGCCAGTGAGGGAGATGAGGACTTGGGTGTCATCTGCATAGTTGGTGTAGATGACACCCAACTTGTCCAGGCGGTCAAAGAGTAGCTTTGTAAAAATATTGTATAGTGTGGGCGACACACAGGATCTGAGTATCAGCTGAAGCAGGAGGGGTGGTGGGGGGGGGGAACTGTTGTGGTCCGGTTTGAGAAGAAGCGTTTAATCCAGTCCGATGCATTGGTGGAGAATGCTGCTGCTGTTTTAAGGTGCTTGGTAAGAATTTGGTAGTCGACGAAGTCGAAGGCCGCAGAGAGGTCTAGAAGTAGGAGGACTGCTAGCTTGCCCGCCTCATCCATTTGGATCTTAAGATCTAGCAGGGCTGTCTCAATTCCATGTATGGGTCTGAATCCAGATTGTCTGAGTCCGAGGAGTTAATTTTCCTCTAAGTGCTTCTGGGTTTGCAGGTAGGCCACCTGATCCAAGATTTTTAGCAGGAACGGGATGGTAGTGATGGGCCTGTAGTTAGTGGGGACATTAGGGTTGAAGTTGTTTTTTTTTGTAACCGCATAACCCACGCTTCCTTGAGGTTATTGAGTACCTGATTGGATGAGAATGAAGAGTTTATCAGGAGGTGATGAAAGGTGCTAGGTTTTTAGCTCCCTCTTTAATGAAGGAGGTTGGGCAAATATCTCCTTGGCAGTGGAAAGGTTTTAGACGCTTTATGATGTCTACAACTTCCTTTGGAGTCACTTGAGAAAAGGAGAAGTGAGTGCAGGGTTGAGTGTTTTTCGGTGAGTTAGGGGCAGTGTGAGGATCGATACTAAGGCTTGCTTTTTTGCCTTTGACCTTATTTTGGAGGAAAGAGATTTTATCTGCAAGGGCTTTCTGGAAGATCTTTTAGGATGCTAAAAAGTTCCCTAGTACTGGATTTGGCATTATGGATTCTGGAATTATAGGTTCATTTTTTTGCAGAGAGGATAGCTGCTTTGTAGATAGTGGAGGCTGAGGTAAGTGCAGTTTTATTGTTGGTAGTAGGTGATTTGCGCCAGGTTGATTCAGCAGATCTTTTGATGTTTATGAGACTTTTTAATTCTGGGGTGAACCATTTATTAAGGTGGGCCAAGGGTTTGGCCTTCCTGAGTTTCAGAGGGGCAGCAGAGTCTAGTGCCAACTTGAGAGTATTGTTGTAGAGGTCTACCAGGTTAGAAGGGTTGAGCTCGCTAAATTTGGTCTTGTTGAGGATGTCATTAATGAGGGGTTGGAAGGTTCCATGTGTTAAAATCGCCGCAAAACTTGCTGTGGTTACAAAATATTGCGGCAAAAATGCTGTGGTTTTGCCACCACAATCCATGTAAAGGAGGATGCGGGGGACACCCCCGCAACCTCCAGACCCATTATACCATTTAAGGGGCGCGGGGAACACCCCTGCTACCTCTGCTCCCCTTAAATGGTATAACGGGATTCACCTTTAGCGGGTCAAACCACAGCATTTTTGCTGCAATTTATTGTATAGGTAACATTTTTGCCACGATTTTATCACTGCATACCGGTTGGAGGCTGTCAATGGTGATATCGCGACAGTTTCTAGAGAGTGAGGGGGGTGCTAGTGTTGCTTTGGAGGGGGGGTGGTCCAGGGTTGGAGAATAGTATGAGGTGATGATCTGACCAGGCTACCGGTTTGTTTTGGGTAATGGAGACAGAGCAGTTAAGGTCCGACACACAGTCCAACGTTCTGCCTTTTGCACGGGTGGGTGATGTGATTTTGTGTGTAAATCCCAAATTAGAAATAGTGTTGTCCACTGCTAAGGCGGGATGATAGTTAGGGTCATGGAGTCCAAGATTCAGATCACAGAGGAGGATAGTTTGGGATCCCAGTTTGGTGTGTGTGGAGAGGAAATTTAGGATGTCGTCCTCAAAAGAGGAAGAGGGACAGGGAGGCCGATAAATGAGTTGTAAAAGTATAGTTTGGGTGGGAGAGAGAGTAAGTTTCACTGATAGGAGCTCGACGAAGGAGAGGCTGGAGGTGGGAATAGGTCTAAAGTTAAGGTATGTTTTGGCAATGAAGGCCACTCCACCGCCTTTACCAGACGTCTTGTTGGCTCAGATAATGGTGTAGCCTTCTGGAAGGCTATGGAGTGCTGGGCCTGTTGCATGGTTTAGCCAGGTTTCAGTAATAGCCAGGAAGTCTAGGCTGTTTGCAATGATAAGATCTGCAATCTCTGAGGCATGGGTGACGATGGTTCTAGCATTGATGAGGGCTCCTTTGATATTAGTGGCTGGTGGGGTGATCGTGTTAGGAGTGGGGGTAAGGGTCCAGGGGATAGGACAGGCTATGTCTTTGCTAGTATCAGGCTTTTAGTTTTGGAGGTACTTTTGTGTTTTGGGAAGCGATAGCTTAGTCTCTGGTTTCTGATGTGGACTGAGAGTGGGATGAGTGGTGTTGGTGGCATAGTGAAGCGAAGTAACCATTCGAGAGGGGTGAGTAGGTCACTGGTTGCTCTGATAGGGGTTAGTGTACTTTAAGCTGTGTGGTTAAGAGTGGGTAGTATAGGTGGAGAGTAGGAAGGGGTGACTGTTTGAACTAGAGGAAGGAATGAGGCTACGGCCAAAGTGGCTTTGTGGAAGGAGGACATAATGGTGCGACAAATAACAGGCTAAGGATAGTGAGACGGAGAAGATGGTGGCACTGTAGGAGGGTTATCAGCACAGAGAGCACACAAAGGTGCACAAGGAGAGCTGTAAGATGTTTCAATAGTCAGTGTTTTTAATTGCAATGCCTTTCATTTTACGTTTTCAGTGCTGCCCTGGACCTGGGGAGCACAGGAAACAAAAAGTCAAGCCAAGCCAATTATGAATACTGTGGCAGCCTCCTTTCTTTGCGTTAAGCTCTGCTCTCCGGCAGCAGTAAGCAAAAGCTCCCGTAGGAGGCTTTTGCTTGATTAGTGCCGCAAGAGCAGAGCTTAACATAAACAGAGAAGGCTGCTTCATTTCACAAAATGGATGCCCATATCAAAACTTTGAGCCTCATTTCCCATACATTTTACATAGACACTTTATATTTTTGATTATGGCCCATATTTTTAAACAATACAATTTTCGACCGAACTTACCCTTTAAATTTTAATTGGACGATCCTTCCATAACAAATGTGTGGTGTGATAAAAGATGTGGCTTGTAGAAGTGTACGGTTTTATAAATGAAACATATAGCGAATAAAATAAAACATGCCAGTTATTAAGCATTCTAATTAACAGTTTGCATTGCAGACAGTGAAGGAGAAAAATAATACAAGAGATACAAATTATAGTAATTGTTTTAATTTATAATTGAACACCAAATAAATGATGCAACATACTAATGCATGAAAAAGTATACCTCCCTATCAACAGTTCCTAGTTATACCTGCAAAATTAAGGAAATGTTAGTGACCCCCCCTCCTCCCCAGCCCCCTGGCACCAAAACCTGGCTCTGCCACTGCACTGATGGGAACCTTTCCCTATCTTCTGAAATGTACCCATGGACTCCACTAACAGAAAGTGTCCACAAACATCCTAACCCAGTTAGGATATCAGTATCAGTTACCCATGCGTTTCAGGGTGCACATACCGGATCGCACCGGATAAGTTTATCAGCACTCAGACGCTCATTGTTTAGACCTACATCTCATTAGTGAGGTGTATGGGGCTTATACATATTTACTCTACTGGACATCTCTCCTGAGAGTTACTCCCAGTGCAGGGTGTTACTTATGACTACTAACACAATCAGTATGATGATTTCTCTTGCCTACTACTTCCCCAACTGTGCCCATTCTTTTTAAACCCTTTTCTTTTGTATTCATTATTTTCTCTTTTTCCTCGCCATGGGTACAAGCCTTGTGACTGGATTTATGGTCTACTATTCAATTCACCTTCATGAGAGCTGCTCTAACAGAACAAAAGATAGTAATTTGATGCAGATATCCACTTCAATACTGCCACAGATGTGGATCCATTTCTTGAATGTTCGTCCGCATTCTTCGTCATGTAATTTTATGCAGCGTTTCCAATTGCAAGTCCTAGTGCTGCTACGTAGATCTAATCTGACGTGCAAAATGTAAGTGGTGCAGTGTTAATTTCTATACTCTTTTCAGTTTTGTAAATGATATGTACACTTAAAATGCCTTGCTCCTCATGGCAGAGGAGGTATTGTGTAACTACATTTTTGGAGGAGAAGGTGGTGTACTTGAAATCAAAATTTGGACTGACCACTTTTCCCACCTGCAAAGGCCCCACATCTTAACATAGCGCCAACAACTACCTCCCCAAACCTACCTGTGATGCAAGTAGTACACCAACACAGGGCAGTTTCTCCTTTCACCAGTAGGTGTCCTCATGCGAGAATCATTTTTGTTTGCAAATGCACCCTCAGTTCACAGGGCAGGCAAGCAGTAGTATGTCACAATGCTGAATGCCATATGAGACAAATTGGCAACAAGTGACCCTTTATGTATGGTGGTTTTATTTTGAAAATGTTTTTTGAAATGGGGGATTCACAATCTATAGCCCCACTCTTTCAATTCATGTTCTTCCCTTTTCCCATTTTTAATCGTGTGACCCTTTTCCCCCCACCTTCCCTACAACCCTACTTCTCCATGTTTGATATTCCAGTTCATTATGTAGTGTCATCAATGGGGACCTGTTTTTTTTTGTTGGACTGAACATATGCACAGTAACCTTTCTAGAAGTTTGTATGCAAAGTTAGTACCCTGGTCATGGGGATGGGAACCCATTCAGCCAGGGTTGGGAGGCCTACCAGGTAGAAATTCAGAGCCAGTCCTACCCAAACAGATGACGATGTCAGTTTAAAGGGTCCAAATGATGCTCCTCCTATTTCAGTGGCAGTCGGTTTCTAAGTAGTACCGAATTGCATCACCCTATGCCTCTAAACCAGAATGCTGGACAGGTTTTTCAATCATTTCCACAGCTGGCTGGAAGGACTCAAGGCAAGAGAAATCCGAAAACCAACAGCCCTCCACACTGATCAGACAGCAATTCCAGACCTCACGAAGCGGCAACCAGAGAGCGAGCAAGCGGAGAGCGCCGTAGAGCCTGTGCGGTCTTGGAGCATTCCGTGTACGGCTCTCCAGAGACACACACACTGCAATCTGCGTGGGACCGAACCCCTAGACCACCAGGGACGATATTCAAGCATACAAATCCTGGCTAAAACCTCACTTACCCTAGGGGAAGCCATCATAAACTGCATAACCAGAATTGTTACATTATTAGAACTAAGCCGCCATTGCCAAAACAGGGCTGGCCAACAAAGGGGTGGGGTTTAGCCCACTGTTTAATATCTCTCCAATTTCTAACATCCTGGAAGGAGGGTGTGGGTGGGCAGGACCAGATTGGACAGGGCAAGTAATCTAATGCAGGGGAGGGCATATAAAGGCTAGCAGGAAGTTGTGGGTGGTTCGGGAGCAGTCCTAGGAGGTGAAGGGCCAAGAGACCAGAAGAAGGGAGAATGGTGGAGAGGATTCTGGAGTCCATTTTGGAGTGGGTGAGAATTAGTTAGTGAGTGCAAGTGGTACTGTCTTGTGACTGAAGTGATTGTATGAGCGAAAGGAAGATGTTTAAGTAAGAAGTGATGTGGAGGAGGGAGTAGCAGTCTAGATGAGGGAGCCACCGTGGTGAGGAGGACGGAGGTGGAGTGTGAAGGAGGGAGTAGTAAAGTAGTGGGGGGAGTAGAAACATCAAAAAGTGGATGCAAGGCTTCTAACAAGTGGGAGACACTGGAGGGACAGTGGAGGAAGACATAAGGGGGTAGAGTCTAAAGGTGAGGTGCAAAAGGAGAACATTAGGAGACACAGAAGCATGTGTGCGTGACAGGAAGCAGCTAGCCATGCAAAGTGCTGGTAAGACAGAATCCCATTCCCTTTAGAAAAATGGCCACTGGATAGAGTAGGGAGACTATGAAGTCTCTGATGGAGTTAGATAGAGGTGGAACACTGACTTTAGGTCCTCACTTCCAGTGTCTAAGATCATAGACAGTAGAGGTTACTAAGCAGTATCTATTAACCTGGGACTAGGGGATGCCTGGGTTAGGGAGGAGATGCTTTTTGAGAAGAGAGTGAGTGAGCAGGATATATTGCCCTTTGTAATATTTATAAAAACCCTAGAACCACCTCAGAGTTGGAGCATTATTTGAGCCATCTAGGACACCTTTTAGCACACATCAAACAGCATTGATTTGCAAGTATTTAGCCACGGTCTTGCTTGTCTCTGTGTTACATTTAGTGCTGCAAGTTAACTCAATGCTGATCAAGGACCGATACTACTGGCAAGTTATCAAAGTTATTGTGTGCTTACATTTTCCACCCAAGACGAAATTAGGCGGCAATAACACATCTGAACAGTGTTAATAGTTCATGTAAAGGAGCCCTTTTTCACTGCACAACACACACTGTTATTTTGAAATGTTTGTTTTAGGATTGTCGAGGATGCAGCATGTCACCCAACACTCTTTGCTTCAGTTTATTTTCTTTATATCATTGTAGTGATAGACTGTGCAACGAGGGGGGCAAAGTTAAGGTGGCTTTAGCTGAATTTCAGGGGTTTTGTTGAGTTAAAATGTCACCTTATCGTCCCTGCAACTAAAGCTTTTTCCCTGAATTTCAAGGGTTTAGTTATACCACATTTCTTTACCGCACCAATGATTCTGTTATAGTGTACTTTCTTTCACACAACACTGGCAACGGTCAGTGGCCATGGCTTTTGGCCATTCCCACTGCATATTTTAACTCATTGAATGGCCACTCGCCATGGCCTTTCGCCATGGCCTTGTGGCAACAGCCTTCAGCCGTACCCACTGCATTAAAGAAAATATATATTTTAATTAACACAGGCCACTTGCCATGGTGGAGTGGGCACAGCCTTCGACCGTGCCCACTGTATATTTTAACACAACTGGACCACCAGCCATGGTTTTCGGTCATGGCCAGTGACCACGGTTTTGGCCCTGCCCACTGCATATTTTAAAGCACTTGCAGCTCCACAAGCCATGGCCTTTGGTCATGGCCAGTGATGTTTCACCCCCGACCTCACTGTATCTGTTAAAGTTGCTAAACACCTTTTGTATTAAGTTTTCTGCCACGGGTATACTTATAATTAGGGTATACAGTTTTCAGTGTGTTTTTTTTTAAAAAATTGTTTTACTTCTGGTGGTATTTTACTGGTGTTTTCAAAACATTTCAGTATCTGTGTTAATCAGTGTTTACCCAGGTGCCCCTTCAAACAATCATGGATAACTGTTTTTCCAGTGTAAACTGACATATTCTTTTATTGTTTCATTGTATGCATAAGTAAAGTAATATCTCTCATGACCAGCTGCAAGAATAATATATGCCCAGGTTTGTAAGGTTAACCTCGAAATCCACCCGAATGCAACCATCACTTAAAGACGTTCATCACTCACAGACTGATTTAGACCTGTTTTGACAGTGGTATTGTTATGTTTAAAAGATGGCAGGCTTCTGGGTTTCCGAGGCAGAGCTGTGCAATATATATTTTACAGGGCCTGCGTTTGCAGCCCTGTAGTTCTGGTTATGTTTTTCAAATAACTTTGTGCCCCCCGACGAATCCTCACAAAACTTTGTAAAAACAAGTATATGGCGCGGTCAGATTGTTCCTGCGAAGTTTGCCAATGTTTCGTTAAGGGGGAGCAAAGTTATATAGAGGGGGGGCAAAATGTGTGGTTTTTCAAAGACGCAATGGAAAAAAATGTTTGCTCATGCCTACAGCCCAAACCGTTGGGACGGATTTTCACCAAATCTGTGGTAGGAGTGGCAGCTTTGTCCCAAAAGTGTGCTTTTGTAAATTTGGTCTAAATCTGTCCATTCGTTTTTTTTAAACGACCAACAAGTAGGTAAAAATAAACTACTGATATCTGGGTTCGGTCCGCAGACGTATTCCCCTGTTTGGTCCATGGACGGGCCTCCGATTGGTCCAGAGGGTGGCGTGAGGTCCGGGGACATTGGACGTGCCCGCTGATTTGATTGCAAAAAGCTTGAGGAACGTCAGATTTTTGGAAACGCCCGCCATGTTGAAACCACGGACAGTTGCCGGTGTCCTCGGACAACACGCTTGGGAAAAAGTGTGGAAAACACCTTTTGGGTTATATGGTGGTGGAAAGAGGGGCTGGGAAGGGTGGGGGAGTGGAAAAAAATATGACATGGGGCTAATTTTGTAGGTGGAAAAAGGTTTGGTAGGTGAACAGACAGCTTGGGAAACACAGACTTATTTGGTTGGTAAAAGAGGGTTTGGAAAGCGTAAGGGAGTGGAAAAAGATATGGACCTGTTTCGATAGGTGGAAAAAAGGGTTTGCAGATGCCGCATAATCTGCTGTCAATTTCATTGTTCGCTGACATAATTTTGATTGCAGCGGGTTAGGGTGCGTTTTATTAGTTGAAAATGTATGGAACATACTGGTTATATAATTAATTGAATTGTAGTGGTTGAGGCCAGTGACCAGATTCTGGGGGCCCCCAAGAATATATTCACTGGCCACAACCACCACAGTCGTATTATGTGTATAGTAATTATAATTAATATAATAGAAGTATGGCCAGAATCACCACAGTAGTAATATTTGTAAGATATTATAGGTAATGTACTGGGAGTACAAAGTGTTTGTAATATGGAGGAATGATGTAATTGGACTGTATATGGTTCTTATGATTGTAGTACAATTGAGGGAGTTAAAAAAAATAAGTAAATATCACAACAAAAAACTAAACATTTATAGTACACACAATATACATATTTAAGAAAGGGATGGGGTATCGAAATGGAGTGAGGATTCATCAATGAGTCTGATTAAAATGTTCAGAATTTGATGGGGATGATTGCTGGGGCCAAGGGGGACAGGTGCAAGAAGGACAGTGATAGGGAACATTTGTAATGACAGTTCATAAAAATAAAAGTCTTAAAATCATTACTAAGTTCATCCAATTTTTTTTAGACAAGTTCATGATTTGATTATTTACAGTTGGGGATAGGACTGTTTGTGAATCTTGGGATTTTGTATCATTAAACTGGGGTGTGGCTTCTTCATGAAAACTATGTACTGTAAGGAAAATAGAAATGATTATTTTAGTAAGGTGTGTACAAAATACGGTAGTCGGTCAAAAAAACGAAAACAAAATCTCGAATAACAAAAATATCGAAACCAAAATCTCGAAAAAAAAATCTCGAATTATTTATTTATATGTATTTGTGGGTTCAGGTAAGTATAAAAAAAAAGGGTAAAATAAAAAAAAAAGGGGGGGTTGGGGGGAACCCCCCCATTTCGAAATAAAAACGTATTAAAAAAAATTCGATATTTTTGTTTGAGATTTTGGATTCGATATTTTTGTTTGAGATTTTGTGATTCGGTTTTTTCACTATAAACCACAAAATACATTATATGTTTATATTAAAATGTGTATTGTGTACCATTGGAGATGTTACTGTGGCTCATTACCTCTTTTGGGAAGTGCTCCTCTAACCATTCAAGTGTGCTTGACATTTCTGTGCTTTTGCCTTATAACATGTTTATATAATGAAAGCTAATAATAGAGAAATAAATGCAATGCACTTACTGTTAAGTGAGTATTTGATCTGTATGCAGAGTTATAGTGAGGAGATTATATGAAGTGTACAGTTATGGTTTGTGATTGGTGCATTCCATTGTAATGAGTGCTAAATAAAAAAAATAATTAGCATGTTTGTACAAAATGGTATATTTGCATGTTGTAAACATTAGTTGGGATTTTGTGTACATCTGTTTGTTGGTTGATGGGTACATCTTTTTTGTGTCACCCCCTATGATACTGAGCCTTGTAAATGCTGTCCGATGTCCGCGGACTACCACGCTGTCCGCAGACTTCATATCTGCCATATTTGGGGGGCATAATATAAGGGACTTATAGCAGATTAAAGCTGCACAAGTAAAAACCTATGAAATTCACTGAAAAACCTTTGTTACAGGGGCAGTAAGGTTAAGTTGCACTAACAACAACCCATTAAATCTGTGAAAAAAATGTGTTAAAAGTGACGTTATCGTTACGAGTAAAACAGAAAAACTTCAGAAATTCACCAATTATGGTATGCTAAGCAACCATAACTTGCACCACCTCCATACACTGCTAAGACTAACACCCAGGACATAAAAGATGACATCACAAATGTCATTGATGACATCACTGATTACATCACATATCTGGCCCCCTTTTTTGTTCACCGACATGTAGGCCACATGATTTTGCTCACTGATGGAGACTATTTTACAACTTAAAAGGTGTTACATATGTACACATTTACTTTCTTGTATGTTAAGACACTTTACTTAGGATTTGGCCTCAGTTCATGGTACGGATACAAGGTGAAATAAGCAAGCCTCAAACACATGAATAATTTGTGTACTTCATGATGAAGTCTAATGCTACTGTAATTTTGTTGTGGTGTTGTTGCTCAACTCCTAACTTAAGTTCCCTTGTGTGTGTCTCAGATTTGTATGCATTCTAGCTTTTGATGTTTGTTTGTACCAACACAAGTATGTAGCAAGTCTTCAATTAGCTACTACCTATTTATTCCATGTTTATCATTAATAACAACTCTGATAAGGTACCATTTATTATTTCAATATCCAAAATTAATATAGACACAAAATTTGCCCGGGAGAGAAATGCCTATCTACTAGTGGTATATCGCCGTCCAGGGCCTGACCCCCCCGAACACCCGTTTATGGATGCCTTTCTTGACTTTGCTGCAGACTTGCAGTTGAGGCATGTGCATCTTATTATTTTGGGCAATTTTAATCTTAAAGCCAATGATGTGGAGAACTCCAGGGTTCAAAGCTTTTTGTCCTCTATGAAGGAGCTCTCCCTTGCCCAGTGGATCAGAGAACCGACTCACTCGTTAGGCAACACCTCGGACCTGATTTTTTTCACCAGAGGCCGAGGTGGCTGTCTCTACAGCTTTTGAAGCCCTGTGGTCTGACCAACTTGTTGTCCCTTTCATCTAGGCCATGAAGGGCCTGCCATTGATTCCGCAGATGAAATGGACCATGCAGCATGGCTGGCGCTCTTTATCTAAAACAGACATGGTTTCATTTATACGTGCCCGTCACTTAGGGCTGTTGCCTATAGATATGAGTCATCCAACTATTACTCCGACTGAAGTCGCAGATAAATTTGCCCCTCTTAAAAAAAATCTAGGGTCTCTTTGCACCCATCCCAGCAGTGGTTTACGGATGAGCTCCGTGCCCTTCACCTGCTATGCAGGCAGATGGAGCCTAAATGGAGTTCTTATACTCCCAGGGACAAGCTTGCTTTATCCCAGGCCGCCTCCAAGTATCATCTCGCCATCGCCTGTGCCAAACACGTTTATTATGGGTCTCTTATTGAAGCTTCTGTGAACCACACTAAAGAAATGTTTAAAGTGGTTTGGAATCTCTCCACTATGTCACTGCCCCCAGACCTTTCCTCTCAGATCCGCGGACTCCTTGGCCCAATTTTATAAGGACAGAAACAGCTCTATTTGGTCAAATATTGCTGCAATTCACCCATCTCTTGTTATTGACTTGTGGCCACCTGAGCCTCCACACACAGCCTCCTGATCTGTGTTTCCCACTTTCTTTTTTCGGAGGTGACCACAGCCGTTATCAAACCGAGATTGTAATTCCCTCTTGACCCTATTCCTCTTTATCTTATTAAGGATATTCTTCCAGACTTTGCTCATTTGTTGACGGATGCTGTCAATACATTCTTTTCTACAGGAGTGATCCCTGCTTCCCTCAAATTGGCCATGGTCATTCTGCTCTTAAAGAAACCCTTGCTCGATCCATTGGTTCCCTCCAACTTTCAGCCTATTTCTCTTCTTCCCTTTCCTATGAAACCTCTTGAGTCATTGGTCTGTCGTTTATTCTCAATTGTCCTTGATGGATCTTTTATCACCCCTCTCATTTGGGTTTTTCGACCTGGGTGTGGGACCGAGAGTGTCTTGGTCTCCGTCATGGATGCCCTGGCATGGATTCAGGACGAGCGCGGCTTCAGTGCTCTAATCTTAATGGACCTGTCAGTCGCCTTTGACACCAATGATCATGGAGTCCTGCTATTCCTCTCTCGGGCAATGTCCTGGACTGGTTTTCTTTTCTTTCTGACCGCTATCAAATTGTCTCGCTTCCTCCTTTCTTCTCAGCAGTGTTGGCCATTTCCTGTGGAGTTCCTCAAGGGACTGCCATATCCCTGGTCATATTTAAGATCTACGTTCAGACTCTAACCAAGCTGATATTCTCCCACGGCTTCCTCTGCTATTCTTATGCAGATGACACACACATCTTGTCAGGCTGGATCTTTCCAGCCCTGAGTCTGCAGCCAGATTTCGTGTCTGGAGGCTGTGGGAGATTGGATGCATGCCAACTGGCTGAAACTGAACAGTGATATGACTGAGAGTATGGTAGTAGGCCTTCTGCAGCGACCTCCCTCTGGATGCCTGCCTTTTGGCAGTCTTCTCTGGGCCTCTTTCCTCAGCCAATTCCCAAGGTTAAGTATCTGGGTGTTAAACGTACCTGTCCATGGAAGCACAGGTTGGCTCTGTGCGTCAGCGTGGCCACTTCCAGCTCAGGCCCCTGCGACGGGTCATCCCCCATATTTTAGAGCTCCTTTGTGCCTTTGTTATCTCTGCTTTGGTCACGTCCCTGTTGAACTATTGCAACTCTTTACTTAGGCTAGAATGCCTATGTACTCCATAGTTTGCAAGTTCTTCAGAACTCTGCTGCACAGCTGGTGACTTCAACGCCACGCAGCTGTCACATTTTCCCTAGTTCTCTGTTAACTCCGTTGGCTGCCGGTGGTCAAACATGCTCAGTTCAAGGCCCTTTGCCTGGTCCACCAGGCTTTCTATGGCCAGGGGGCAGAACATCTTATTGCTAAATGTATGCCTTATATTCGAGACGTGCCTTGCAGTCAGCTGATGCCTGCTTGCTGACTGTCCCTCCGGTGAGGTATAGTCACATTGGCAGGCATTCTTTTTCGGTGGCTGCTACAGTTCTCTGGAACTCACTTCTTTTGTCTCTTCGTACTATCTGTGTTCATTCAACGTTTCGCAAAGCTCAGAAAATGTTTCTCTTTTAGGGTCATGTTCTGTGGGGAGCGCCAAGATGCAAGAACATTGCGCTTAAAATCCAAATCCAAAATTACAAAATAAAAAATATTGTACTTCTTTAGTGCATGCTGCAGCATGTGCCTGTGTGTATGTCAGATTACGTTACTATATTACCAAAAACACTCAAATATCATATTTTGTTGAGCTGAGTACATTCTTTTATACATAAAGTAGTTCACGATAGATCTCCCGATCACCCCTCACATCTTGTTACTAACATTATAAACATTATAAACACAGCCCCTTTTAGAGACTTTATCACAATTAAATTCATATGTGATGTCATATCATCTTTGATGTCCTGGGTGTTCGTCTTAGCAGTGCACGGAGGTGGTGTGAGTTATGGTTGCTTAGCATACCATAACTGGCGAATTGCTGAGGTTTTTCGGTTTTACTTGTAACCATAGCGTCCCTTTAACAACATTTTTTCACTGAATTTCATGGGTTTTTGTTGTGCAACTTAACCTTACCGTCCCTTTAACAAAGTTTTTTTCAGTGAATTTCATAGGTTTTTATTTATGCACCTTTAATCTGCTATAAGCCCCTTATATTATACCCCCCAAAATATGGCAGATATGGAGTCCGCGGACAGCGTGGTAGTCCGCAGACGTCGGACAGCATTTACAAGGCTCAGTATCATAGGGGATGACAAAAAAGATGTACCCATCAATATATATAGTGAAGGCATCAAGAAGTAAGACACGGACAACAGATTCAACGTTCTAAGCATCATTTTCATTATATGTCAGGATAGAGTAAGGCCTAACGGGGATTTCGGTACCTAAAGAAAACTAAGGATAGTCTGCGTCAGTAAGCTCAAATAAAAGGTTTGTCCAAAACCTATACTTGCCCTCATAACTAACTGTATACAATGTGTAGGGTTGTCAGCAGCAAAACAAATGGTGTTTAAAAAGAAAGTTGCAAGCTTCTTCCAGCTTCTTGTCTTAAACCCATTTTCCCCTTCCCCAAGTTCAGAACAGTTCCAGAAAAATCTCAGGGTTCCCTACCCCAAGAGTTGAACTCTTTCAGCTTTAAAAAAAAAAAATATCTGTTCAAATATTTAGTCATCGAGGGTTTCCTCTGGTTAGATTTTCAGTGCTCCCTTCCCCAAAGGTTTGACTATTCCAATTTTCTAAAACATAATCAGTTCACACCGTACAGCATTCAAAACAAAACTAGTTCAAATCTACTGTCATCCTGGTTTTCCAATAATTCACATTTACTGGTCTGTTCCTTCATTTGAAGCTTAGTTCAACAACTATGGTTCAACCCAAATCTCTTCATATTCTCTTTTCTTGACTCTTTCTCAAGTGGGAGCATTCGGTCTAGGTGTAGTTATTCGGCTACATGGTCTACCCATTACAGGTCACGCCGCCAATACCTCAGTATACTTGATTGTTGCAAAACAAACTTTTTCACCTTTACTTTCCTTGGCTTTTCTCAACAGGCGTCTCTTGGTCTAGGCACAGTTGTCGGACGACACGGTTCACCCATTAAGGTCGTGCAACCGATACTGCTGTGCACTGCAAAATTCTTTCTGTATTCCACTGACTTTCAACACCACAGGGTTTCTCTCTTTTAACCTGCAATTCCTTGGATTCTTTTATCCTTGGCCAGTGTTCAATTCCACATCTCGTATCTTTCGTAGCAATCTTTTAACTTGGCCACCACTAGTGGCTTTCACTTTCATTCTCAGCATTTTGGCTTTGCCACCACTTGTGTCTCACACCTCTCATTCCGTGGTAATTCCCATCAGTACCACCTTACTTGATTTTACTTCATAAGCGTTCATTATGTGACTTCGCTTTATACAGCCTTCAAATATATTCTTTCTGTTTTTCCATTCACTTTGTTATTCAATGCTTCGTGTTTCAACTTTCAAAACCACTTGTAATATCTTGCAGCTTGTTTGGTATTCAAATATACTGGCTATGACCTTACACAATACTTATAGCAATTCTTAGCTTGTTCAGCATGCATACATGTTTGTTTCCAATCACCGGTGTGCCCCGGTATGAGTGTTTCATTCTCGTCACTCACCGGTGTTGTGCGGCGGCTCATCTGGGTTTCCCGGCTTTGCATCTCAGCTGCACTCCGCTCCACCATCCTGTCTTGGGAGCTACAACGAGTAGCGTTTGCCATCCTGGAAAGTCGCACTGCGTAACTCTGATCTTCCCCAGCAGAAGCTACAGAAAGCCTCACTTTTTTCCACGAGAAATGCAATGACCGGGAGGCTTTGGTGCTCCCCAGCTCCGGCTGTGAGCACCAGGAAGGAAGGACAGCAGGGTCCCAGACCCTCTCATGGCCCGACTTGGCCCCGGCGTCTTTTCTGCACTCCTGCTCTGCACGGCTTCTCTCCCGCCTGCTTCTCTTCTCCTGACCACGTCCTTCTCTCCAGGTTGTTTCTCTACTTGTGTTGAGCGGTTACCCTTTTTATATACCTGGGACTTGGCAAATGACTGCTGGTGCGAGTCCTTAACTTTGATTGCCTGACCATGATGAAACATTAGCTGAACATGTCTGGCTACAACTGAACTCCTACAAGGCCTTCTTCCTAGTCTCAGCACCAAAGTAGTGTTTAGGGAAGTTTGAATGAATGGAAGGGTGCTTAACTCCCGGTTGTTCAGGTCTCCTTTTGGTATTAAGCCGACATATGTCTGTATTAACATGAGGAGGCTGATATCCGTTGACCCCGCCTAACCTAAATGAAGCTGTGTCCTAGTTGGTCTCTTCCTTGTTTCAGTATAAAAGTGACATTTCGGAGAGCCATTTGGAAAGGAAGAAAAAGGAAAAGGTTGACAGTAACCTATAAAGGTGGTTTGGATGGAAGGTTCATCATGAAAAGGGAATGGGGGACCAGGTCTCACCCAAGGACGTCCTCTTCCCCATTCCCCAGGTTCCCTGCACCCAGATGATCCTCCCTCGCATATTCACCCACAGGGACGGGATCCAAGAGTGATGCTCTTTCCCTGGCCGCCTGAGAAGAGGATGCTGCGAAGAAAGAAGTGAGGAAGCCCTCAGGTTTCTCACAATATTAGATATATTACTTACTGTAAATTGTATTTCTAATGCTTGTATTTGCTTAGATTCACATGCTATGCGTATGCCGACATCTAGTAGAAGCTGCAGAGTACTACAGTTGTTTTTGAAATTCAAAAAGGGACGTCCAAAGGGCATGCCAGTAATACTGTCCCTAGTGTGACGTCCACTGAACCCATGGTTGTTCACGCGTCGAGGTCCCTCAGATTGTTTTGTTTCTGATATGAGGTAGCATGAAGTGTATCGCGAGTACAGGTGTTTCCAAGCATATCAATATCAGAGAAGCTCATATAACATATACACCTTCTCTCGGGGGGGGGGTGGGCACATGTGAATCTAAGAAGATACAAGCATCAGAAATAAGATTACGGTGAGTAATGTATCCCTTCTGAGGATCGTGGAATCTGCATAGATCACATGCTATGCATAGATTAGCGAGCATTGTTAGGAGAAGGTGGTGAGTTGTGAGAAGGAGCAGCGGCAAATAGATGTTTTATAACCGCTTGTCCCACTTGTGTTTCTGCTTTGGAATGGGTGTCAATGCAGTTGTGCTGAGTGAAAGTGTGTACTGAGCTCCATGTAGCTGCTTTTCAAATGCTGTCTAAGGGGATGTTTGCGATAAAAGCCAGAGAGGGTTCTGTGATCCTTGTGGAGTGAGATCTTGGTGTGAAAGGCAGTGTTTTGTTTGATAATGAATAGCATAGTTGTATGCATCTGACTATCCATCTGGAGATGGCATTTTTGGAAATGTGGTCTCCCTCTCTGCCTCATGCTAGGGAGACAAACAGTTGGTCTGTTTTTCTCAGGGGTCTGATCTTGTTTACGTAGTAAAGGACCGCCCTCCTCACATCCAGTGTGTGGAGTTTTACCTCAGCTGAGCTAGTTGGATTCTGAAAGAAGGCCAGTAGCTCAATGGATTGTTTCACATGGAACTTGGAAATGAATTTAGGAGAGAACCTTGGATGTGTACGTAAAACCAATTTGTCTTTATGAATGATAAAGAAAGGGTCCTCCACTGACAAAGCTTGCAATTCACCAACTCTTCTTATGGAAGTAATAGCCACTAAGAAGGCAATCTTGTATGCCAGGTGTTTAAGCCTTCACTTACGCATAGGCTCAAATGGGGACCCCATGAGCTTAGCGAGTACAACATTGAGATCTCGGTGGGTTTGAAATTGAAGGGTGGAGTCTCTATACCCCCTCCATGAATGCCCTAATGACTGGAATTTTCCACCATGATACCTTACTCTGAGAGGTGGTGTATGCTGATAAAGCCGCCAGGTGGACCTTTATGGAGTTGAAACCTAACCCAAAGTCCAACAAGTGGAGCATACCATTTCGAATGTGGGATTGAGTACATTCTATGGGGTTTATGTGTTTAGAATTGCACCAAATTACAAATCTCCTCCACTTGTCAAAACTACAGTGTCTGGTGTTTGGTTTACAGGCCTCCTTGAGGATATCCATACACTGTTGTGGCAGATTAAGGTGTCCGAACTCTGACCCCAGGAGCCAAGCTGCCAGGTTCATAGAATGTGGTTGAGGGTGTACCGTTATTCCCCCATGTTGGGTCAATAGGTTTGTCTGGCACTGGAGTTTGATGGGATTGCACATTTCCAGTTTGCGCAGATGTGGATGCCATGGCTGTCTTGCCCACATGGGAGCAACTAGGATGAGCGTCATTTGTTCTCTGTGAATCTTGTGCACTACCCTGCTCCTTAAGGTGAGTCGGGAGAAAAGAGTAAGCAAATCTCCCAGACCAGTTGATCCATAGGGCGTTCCCCTTAGAGCCAGGTTTGGGGAACCTGGACGCGAAGTCTAGGCATTGCTCGTTTTCTCCTGTACCGAACAAGTCCACTGTGGGATAACCCTACTGAGAGAAGATGTGGTCTATGACAATTGAGTCTAGCTGCCACTGGTGTTCCTTTGGTAGGGGATCTCTGTGCTTAGAGAGTCCGCTAGAGTGTGGAGTACCCCTGGAACGCATTGGGAGGATAGGAACATCCCTCATCTGTGTGCCCATCTCCATATTTTCAGTGCCAGCTTGGACAGACTTGGAAACTGTGTGCCCCCTTGTTTGTTTACATAGAACACTGCAATGGTGCCATCTGTTAGGACCTGAACCGCCTTGTTCCTCAGCTGCACCTCGAATGCTTGAAGCACTTTGAATACTGCCAGGAGTTCCAGCAGGTTGATGTGGTTAAGTGCCGTGATGCGAGTCCACAGACCATGGGCTGTGTGGTGAAGGTAATGTGCCCCCCACCCGGTGAGTGATGTGTCTGTATTAATGATTGCTTGCGCTTCCGGTTCTTGGAAGGGTTTTCCCTTTAACAGGTTTTCCTTTGTCCACCAGTGTATCTTTTGTACTAGAGTTGGTGAGATGATCACTAGACCGTCCCACTGATCGCTTGCCTGAGACCATTGTTTCACCAGCCACTCCTGCATGATATATGCACGATGCCATCATGCCTAGTAAACCCATCGCTTTGCGTACACTTATCGGGTGACCGGCTTGATACTGAGGTATCTGCCATAGAAAGATTTGTACTCTTTCCATGAATGGACAGCCAAGCCTGCTTCTGTGTCTAAGACAGCTCCTAGGAACTGTTTTGTTGCGCTTGGTACAAGGCTTGGTTTTTTCTCGTTTATTGAGAAGCCCAATTGGAAGAGAAGGTTTATAGTTCTTTGCGCGTTTTGTTTGCAAAGATGGGGTGTTTCCCCTGTGATCAGCCAGTCGTAAAGGTAGGGGTACACTGGGATTGCCTCACTGCGTAGGTGTGCTGCCACCACCGCCAGTAACATGGTGAACACCCTTGGAGCTGATGCTATTCCGAAGGGTAGCACCTTGAATTGGTAGTGCTGGTTTGCTATCTTGAAATGCAAGAGTTTTCTGTGCGCTGGGAACATTGAAATATGAAAATAGACATCTTTCATGTCCAGTGTTTCCATGTAGTCTCCCTGCTTTAGCAGGGGGATTACCTCTTGTAGGGTTGTCATGCAGAATTTTTGTGGCTTTACATAAGTGTTTGCAGGGCATAAGTCTAACACTGGGCGCATTGATAGATTTTTTTGGCACAAGGAAGTAGGTTGACTAAATACCCTTGTTTACTTCGATCGACGGTACGATCTCTATAGTGTTGTCCCTGCAATTTTACGGGTTGCGGTAAATACGAGTGACTCCGGCTTAAGATGGCCCCTGATATAGAGTGGGTCAGACTGTGCTGGGCAGAAAGGTTTCTCTACCCATGGGTTTACTGCCCGTTTCTGGTTTTATGACTCCAGGGAAGGTTTAATCCTTCTTTGGACAGACTGTCAAATTGGGATGAATTGGGTGGCATCCTTCTTGGCTCCCAAAATATCTTCAACAAAGTCTTTGTCTAGCTGAGTTTGTGTTTGCATACAAAAGTGTTCAGCTGCTTTAATTAACATGTCGTTATGGAAAGGCTGATTGTCCACTGAAAAATCGGCCACTGGTGAGTCCTGATGAATTGGTGAGGCCAGGGTATGCACCTCCTCCTCCTCATCATAATCATAATAATGATCAGACTGCTGATAGTTTTCATTATCATCCTCAGTGTCTGTATGAACATCATACAGACCACCTAGTACTGTTTGGACTGTACTTAACACAGGTAGAGACTCAGGACAAGCTTGAAGCCTCAGCTGAAGGAGGTGTAACTTGAAAGTTTTGTTAAGCCTGTGTTTTTTTTTTCTAAGAAATTGGCCATAAAGATAATTCTAGTCATGACCCTGTCTATGTCTTCCGCAGTCCATTGGGCTGAGCTGGGAATGACACTGAGGGGTAGAGTCTTGTCCTAGGGGTGTAGGATGGCCCTGTGGTGTGGACTGGCCCTTGTTCATTAAGGCCTCTGCCATGAACCTTCTTCTTGTGGGACAGAGTAGTAGGGGTAGACTTGTCCTTATTTTACTTATCTTTATGATTGGTCTCTTGGAGGAGTGTTTCTTGGAGTGCTTGGACTTTAGCAGGCTCTCGGGGATGTGCTTTTTTACTAGGTGGGATAAAGAACAATTTTTTTTTTTAGCCTATGGCCGTTTTCGACATAGGTTGTTGACTTTCGGCACTGGAGCGGACCACTGCCTTGTCTTTCGACATTCTGTTAATGTTCTGGGGCCAGCGTCTTGACGGTCTTTAGAGTTGTGGGGCCTGTCATGGGGCTATCGGGACCTCGAGTGCCCAGAGGACAGGGATTCAGTGCATCTCCCCCTTGTCGATGCCATATGGGAGTTTGGTCGACCGTGTCGAATCCTTGCCCCGGTATGTGTGTTTAGTGACAGGAGTAGTGCTTTCCCCGCTCGGTCGTCCCCGTAACAGAGCCACCAGCCTGTCTCTTGGGGTCAGGCCTACACTTGGGAACCCAACGGTTCCCCGTCGCCCTTGCTGTATGTTAAGACCACGACACTGCCATCACTGGCGGCACCCTCCACATCCATGGCGGCCTCTGCCTCGGTCTTCATGGCATAATGGGCACAGCATTTCGTTCTCCGGTCTCAAAGAGTTTTTGGTTTGAAGAGCTTGCATGCTCGATAATACCCCTCGTCGTGGTCGCGGGCTAGACACAAGTTGCACACCTAATGCTTATCTATCCACAGGAATTTTTTATTGCATGTGGGGGAAAATTTAAATGGGGTTCTATCCATGTCTAAGGGGAATGGCAGCCAGGCGAAAATGGCAAGGGAGGGGAGAATGCATTCTACAATGACCACGACCCACTCTCCCTAATGTAAGGGCCTAGGCCCGATGGGCCTTCCAAGGCCGAAAGGGTCAGTCAAGTCTGGAATTCATCCGACGGTTGTCTTTTCCACCGCATTGATGAATTCGTCATAGTCAGTAAGGAAAAGGACAGAAAGAGTATAATAATTTTAATTTGTCATAAACAAAGCGAACTCTGCGATAAGCAACCGCTCACAATGGTGGAAAAAAACAATCTGAGGGACCTCAGCGTGTGAAGGACCATGGGTACAGTGGACGTCACACTAGGGATAGTATTACTGGCACGCCCTGTCGACATCACTTTTTGAATTTCGAAAACAACTGTAATACTCCACAGCTTCCACTAGATGTCGGCATATGCATAGCATGTGACCTAAGCAGATTCCACAAGCCTCAGAAATATATATTATGCAACACAACAAAACTCCAAGAAAGGAACGGGTGGCACAAGCAAAAAAAGATGGAGCCACTCCTCCTATAACTAACAGCAAACCACTCCAAGCACCACAGACATGTCACATGGTACTTGCAGAGCAGTGGTGAAAACTCAGGCACTTGCTGGTACTGGTGCAAAAATAGACCCTTTATCCAGAACAACACGGCAGATGCCCCCTGATCCTACCACCACCAAAGACAAGCATTCCACCCCATACATGGTTTTGACAGGCTGAATCCATACACAGTAGTACAGCGTTTCATATAAAAAGTGCTTCACAATTCAAACAAACCAAACACCAACATGCCAGCATCTAACCATAAACATAAAAAAGAGACTACATATAGGTCAAGAGTATTACATTCATGTGAATATGGCAGCCATTTATAAAGCCACAGGAGTAGATTTAAACACATACTATTAGTAAATACAGGTACAGTGGTGCATAGGATTGATCAATGATGAAAATGCAACCAATATTGTTTAAAATATATATATATATATATATATATATATATATATATATATATATATATATATATATATATATATATATATATCACGCTAAAAAAAGCTATAGGGCTCAATTAAAATATCCAGACTGACTGCATTAATAAATATGATGCAACAATAAAAAGGTGAATAGTGATGGAGAAATGGAGAGCCTGCCAAGAGAAACAGCATAAGAAATCATACAATCCAAAAACATAACTAATCAAATCATATGAATTATAAATGCATAAGGTACATATATTCATGTCAACAGCAAATGCTACATATCGCCTATATTCACCACGGCCCCAGGGCGGCAGAGCTGTCCCTGCCTAGCAGCTCGGCACCTTGGTTCACTTCCTGGGGGCTCCTCTCGCACAGCCCAGTAATGTTAAGATCCTTAAGGCACTGGGGGAGCCACTCGAGGCAACAGCCCCAGAGGGAGTTATTTTCTTTTTCCTCTCTCCTTCGCTTGCTTGTTTTTTTCTGCTCTTTTTCCAAATCTCTTTTTCAACTGTCACTTTTATTTTCAATCCTCTCAGGATTCCCTTCTCCCCTACGGAGCCCATTCTTGGGCAGGGGGTTTCTGTACCTTTGCTTAACTTCCCATCCATCCCCATGGTGGGCTAGATGGACTTGCCCAAAATAAAACACATGCACACATAAAATGAAACCCACAAATTACATATACAAAGTACTTTTATTAAACCTGGTGTCTGCGTCTTAATTTCTATGTTTTTCCTAGAGCATGTAGCCCTTACTAGCCGGCCTCGAGGGGGACATGGGCTACAACAGAATGTACTTTGAGTGAAAATGTTATCATTTAAAAACATTGCTAAATTTCTTTGATGTATAGTGTGGGTATAAAAGGGCACCCAGGATGGCACTCGGCTCAAGCCAGGTAATTTTAATCATTGTAGAAGAAAAACGCTGTTTACTACACAAGACCTCACTGCACTTCTTACTGCCTCACAAAGATGCAACTGCACAGAGTAATGCTAAATTGGTAAACTAGCCCTTACAAAGATTCACTGGTGCTGGAGGTGAAATATGGGGTATGGCGCCATGTAGTCTAGACTAGTGGCTTAAAGGATGCCTGCGTGGGTGCTTTAATAAACAGCGCTAAGTGACTTTTACATGCCAAGCAGATGTGAATTCACAATAGGCTCGAACATGCCATGTCAATTACAGCACAGTCTGTAGAGGGTCATCAGAGAGATAATCTACACATTTGGAGGTAAGAGCTAATTGGAATTTGTTATTGTATTTTGATTTTTCAGTGTAATAAATTTGGAGTAGGAGCGCACTGGTGTTGTTCAGATCAGTTCCAATTGGGGTCCAGCCGCAACCGGAACGCTGAAACGGCTACAATTCAGGAAATGGAATACATCTTGCATATTACTGATGAGGGCGGGCCCTACAACCTGGGGCTGCTTGATCTCTCAGCAGCCTTTGATACTGTACGGCACTCAATACATTTGAACATTGTGTCTAACCACATGGATTTAGGGGGTGAACTAATGGATTGGTTTCAATATTTTCTTTCCAGAAGACATCAAATGGTTCTCCAGGGATCAATCTCACCACCTATCATTTTCAATCCCCCCACTGGGGGGTGGGTGTCTGGTTTCGAGTCATGGCATCTCCATCTCTCAGTATGTTGATAGCCAACTATATTTATCCGTTGCATCAACAGATGGTGTCCGTCAATTGGGTATTGACAACTGGATGACTTCCGTGCATTCAAAATGTAACCACTCAAAAACTGGTTCTGACAAAATATTAAATCCAGCCCAATCCTGGATTTCTAATGTTCTCCCTGCAAACTCAACATTAGAAGCTATAGCCTCAGCCAAATCCCTATGTTTTTTCTCTTTCACTTATTTCTCATGTCAATAAGAAAGTTCAAGAAACTCACTATCAACTATTAAGGTTTTCGGGAATACATTTTTTACCACCCAATTCCTTTTGCACTGGTTATGAGACTTATGAGAGGCACCCTGTGATGAACTAGTGATGTACTGGTCCTACCACATGTTGATAATGGCAATACGATAATATAGGATTGACATGCATCAACCCATACATCTTTTTTAAAAATAGCTCAATTGATGGTAGGTGCAAAAAAGCCCACCCCTTCTGCTACTCACTTTGCACTATTTCCTTCTACTCTTCCTCTCCTAGCACTCCCTCCTATTCTCATATCCTACTTCTCCCAACTACACTCTATCACACCCTGTGACTGTACTTTGACTCGCCCAGTAACCTTTCCCAATCACTATCACTCACACCTCTATACTCTCCCTTAGCCTCCCCAACTCACCTTGCATGAACTCTCACAGCCAAGTAACATTTTCCATCACCAACCAATAACTCAACTTGCACACTTTCTCTGTAAGCCTCCTCTGTGCTACTCTATAGAGTCCTTCCTCCACCTCGTCTCTTGGTCCGCCTTCTCCTACCTTGACCTCACTAAAACAGCCCTGACTGCCTTGATCCATTTGCCTCTTTCTATACTTGCCCCTTCTCCTTTCATTGGTCTGCCCCTCTATGCTTGTTCCCCTGGTTTCCTTTACGCCAGGGACGAGGTTACAGTGATCCTAGAGCATTTAATGAACTTGAAGCATGTCACCCTTTTTGTATACAGTGTTTGGTAATGGTGGACTGTTAAAGGTATAGTTGAGTTATTAGTTTGTACCTTGATCAAGTGGAGCATCTGGACTGGGGGTTGGATGTGTGCAACACGCACCAGCTGCTCTGCTTGCCGCCGCTTCTCTTTGCAGTATGGTGCAGGCTTGTGTCTTTAGCACAAGGAATCCTGGTTCTTGTGAAAGATCACTAGCCAGCATTGTGTGCAACACGTATGGTGCAGGAAATGGTACTTTTATCATGTATCCAAGCAAAGCTGAAGGAATAGCGACAGAAGCCCTCCCAACTCCCACACACCAGCTATAAGGCAGGACTGGTGGGGCGTGGCCAGCACGCATGAAGTGAAGACTGATCTCCACGAAGCTCCTGCCCATGATCCTGAAGCGCGAACAATCGCGGCCGAAATAATGCAGCTCTGATGCTGAAACTCAGCTGAGCCATAGACGAACCACTTCTGGGGCATCGACGAAAATACCGGAGAAAATCGGCGCGGGCAACGTCGAAAACGAAGCGCCCTGAGACTCCCCCCCCCATGACGTCCAAGATGGCGGCCTGACCTAGGGACCCACAACGCTACGGCCTGTCGGGAGCGTAGGATCGAAGGGCGGACTGCGGCCACAACCACACTCCTCCACCAAGCGCAGGAAGCGAACGACCGTCGGGCTCCTGCTGCACCACCCCGCGGAGGGAGAAAGCGGAGAATCTCGCGGCGACCAGAAAGCGGAGAGAGGCGGCGGGCGGTAAGACCCTCGGGGATCCTGCGCCTCCGATCCCTGTCCCTGCCGGCCCGCCGGCGCGAGCACACGCAGAAGCGACGCATCTGGGTATCGGTGGGGGCCCCAGCCGGAAACCCACGGATCCCCCATCCCGGGACAAGGCCCGGATTGGGAAAGGCAACCGCATCCCCGACCAGCATACCAGAAGTAAGTGCCTACCCTTACGAGCGGGCACACGGCCCCACACCATCACCCACCGGCAGGGGCCATCGCCCACCCCACCAATTGCACTGTGCGGCAACACCCAATGCATTGCGGATAGCGTTGGGGGGGGGGAGACCCAAGAAGACGGGGACACAACTGAGGTCGCACCTCGGACCTGCCCCACACCACCAACTCCCGGGGAGGGCTATCGTCCTCCCAGCTACCCGAACTGTGAGGCCACGGACAATCCATGTGGATCGCACCGGGAGGGCGCCACGGGCGGACGGTGACGCGGTTGTAGCAGGACCGCGGATCCATCTAACCACCCCTTACGGCCAACCGGGGAGAGCACGAACACCAAACTAAGGTGTGACCCAGCTCTGAAACGATGCCCGGAGGAGAGATCCTTACAACTCATTGGGGCTACTAACCAAAAACTGGCACTGGCAAAACCAGAACCATCAGGCGGTGTAATGTCTCCTCCCAAAGGCAGATCAAGAAATATAACGATGGACTCATTTACCACTTCCAAACCAAAACAGCAGATACCACACGCAGAGAACAACATGGCCGAGGCACCACCACCGGCGGCGGACCCTCGTGACTCACAGATCCTTCAGGCAATCGCAGCACTGAGAACAACGGTGGAGGACATGTGGGGGGGAATAATATCAGACCTCCAATTAATAAGGCAAGATGCCCGGAACCTAGCTGAAAGAGTCACCGTCACAGAAGTCACCACACGTGAGACCTCAGAGGCGACGCAGGGGCTACAAGCGAAAGTCAAAGCGCTAGAAACAACGGTGGCAAGACTAGAAGCAAGATCCGAGGAAGCAGAAGGCCGGGCCCGACGGAACAACATTCGAATCTTGGGAATCCCAGAGGGCATGGAGGGCTCAGACCCCACAGAATTCATAGAATCGCTGTTGCTACAGGAAATTGGGGCAGGCAACCTCACCCAGGGGTTCTCCGTGGAACGTGCCCACAGATCTCTCCAGAAACGGCCACCCCCAGGGTCTTACCCGAGACCTATGATTGCAAAAATTTTGAATTTCAGGGACCAAGAGACTATACTGAGGTTCTCCAGAGAAGGGGGAGAGATCAAAAGAAATGATGCATTAATAGTCATGTACCCTGACTACACGCCGGTGGTGCAGCGGGCAAGAAATTCCTTCGTACCTATAAAGGCCAGACTACGCAAACTGAATCTTAAATACATGTTGCTGTACCCAGCAAGACTTAAAATAATACACAAAGGGAAGGCGATCTTCTTGGAGACCCCAATCGCAGCAAACCTATGGCTCGAACACAATAACCTAGCGGAAGACACTGAGGAGCAGGCGAAAAGCAGCAAATGATGATCCTGCAAGAGTCCAATGCAAATGAAACCGAACGCAAAGATTGAATCCAAACCCGCATCAAGGAAACAACAAGATTGGGCAGGAAACAGGAGCCCCACTCACAAGACAGCTGCTGAACCCCCCCAACCGACAAGGTGTAGTCAACGCAGCTACACACTGCCCGAACCCGAAGACCTGGAGAGGTATGGAAGGCTTGGGAGCCCCCGAGCGTTGTGAGTTTGAAACAACTGCTGGGGGCAGTTTCTTCTTGTTGATTTGTAGTGTTAATCCATTCCCCGGAATGGTAGTTGAAATAGTTAGTAGGTCTCCAAATGAAAAAGCACAACTGGAGGGCCGGTGGGCTGGAACGGCGGCTGAGAGGGGCGGGAATCCACGAGCAAGTGATGACCTTGAGGCCCTAGATGAGATTGCAAACACTTCAGGGAGAAGCAAGACCCTCCCATGTCTTCAACATAACCTAAATGGCAACGCACATTAGGATACTAACCTGGAACGTGCGGGGCCTGGGCACTTACCTTCGTAGGAACAGAATCAAATCCTACCTACGCAGGAAAAAAGTAGACATAGCCCTGATACAAGAGACACACTGCAACACGGAAACAAACGCAAAGCTTAATGAGCACTGGGGGGGACAGGGCTTTGGAGCACCCTACTCTAAATACGCCAGAGGGGTTTACACTTGGATCAACCCACGGACACCAATCCACCTGCATAAAACGGAAACGGACCCAGAGGGCAGATACCTCATAATATGGGGCACCCTCGAGCACAGAGAGATCTGCATAGTTAACTCATACTTCCCCAATAACAACATCCCCAACCACCTGAAAACATTAGGTTCCAAGATGGTGCAGTACAGGGAGGGCTTCTTTTTGTGGGGAGGCGACTTTAACTGTGTCCATGACTCAGAACTGGACAGATCCTGGTCCCCACAGAAGGGTCCCTCCGCAGCCACTCTATCCCTAGACGCCTTATTAAAGGAACTAGATCTGACCGACACGTGGAGGGAATTACACCCAGTCGAAAGGGCCTACTCATACTACTCATCACCTCACAAACTCCACACCAGGCTCGATTACTTCTTCATAAGCAAAGAACACCTACCCCAAGTAAGAGATACGCAATACCTAGGGAGGACTATCTCCGATCACTCCCCTCTTCTGCTAGACTGGCAACACAACAGCCCCAGACCACCCATCCCCATGTGGAGAATGCCCGCCGAGGCCTTAATAGATCCAGCCTTCAGGGAGGAACTACATGAAGTTATAGAGAACTACATAACGGAAAACTCAGGTAGTGTCGAACATGCCAGTACATTATGGGACGCCCTTAAAGTAGTCACGAGAGGGGAAGTTATAGCGAAAGCCGGAGGAATCAGGAGAACCTTAAAGACCGCACTTGAACAGAAAGAATGCGAGATATTAAAACTTGAATCCACCCCAGTGGATACCCCCGGGAGGGAAAATAACCTTAGAACTCTTAGGGAGGACTGCTCAGGGGCGTGGGACAGATTAGCCAAATTTGATTTCATAAGCAGAACAAACAGGACACACTCAGAAGCTGACAAACCTGGCCGGTTACTAGCCTGGCTTTGTAAAAGAGAGCACCCTAAACACATAACCACGATACTACAGGATGAACATGGTGTAGAGCATAGAACCCAACAGGGCATCAATGATGCCTTTAAAGCTTACTATGCCAGACTATACTCACATACAGAAAAAGTCCCGCAAGAACAAATCTTGGACACCATAGAAGAAATAGGGCTACCCAGACTATCGCCAACACGATCCGACACCCTAGACTCTGACATCACACAAGAGGACATAACAGAAGCCATTCGCTCCCTGGCCACATGTAAAACCCCGGGGACCGATGGCCCCCCCCCCCCCCCCCGAGTTCTATAAAGCATTTGAACCTTCCCTGACCCCCCTACTACACCGGGTCTTTTTAGAAGCCTACGAAGAAGGCATCCTACCAGACAGCATGAGAGAAACCCTGGTGATACCAATGCTCAAGCCTGATAAACCTCCCGATAAATGCGACTCCTACCGACCGCTCGCTATGCTAAATTATGACGTTAAAATATTGACGACGATCCTAGCAAACCGACTCTCTAAAGTGATTGGAGACGTCATACACATAGACCAGAATGGCTTCATACCCGGCCGAAGCACGTCCCTGAACTTGCGAAGGCTTCAACATATCATAGCCCAAACCAACACATGTGATGAACAACTAGCACTACTATCTCTGGATGCCATTAAGGCGTTTGACTGCATATACTGGGAGTGGCTTATAGCGGTTTTGGAGGGATTTGGAATTGGCCAAAGGTTCATCAAATGGGTTAAGATCCTAAACAACAATCCGAGTGCTAGGCTTAAATCCGGGAAATATGTGTCAGAAGCCTGGGACATCCAAAGGGGCACTAGGAAGGGCTGCCCACTCTCTCCCATGCTATACGTCCTGGGATTAGAACCCATAGCAATTTATCTTAGAAAGCAGTTCTTCGATGCAGGGATTAGACTGGCAGGAATAGACCACATCATCTCAATATATGCCGACGATGTCCTGATATACGTAAATAACCCCCATAAGAATGTCCCGACAATATTGGATGTTCTTGACAATTATGCCAAATACTCTGGCATTAAATTCAGCAGAACCAAATCCTGCTTGTTCCCACTAGCAGGATTGAAAAATAGAAGTACCGATGAACTCCCCAAGGTGGGCGTCGAGTGGCGCTTTCCGTTACCTTGGGATCCTGATAATGCACACCCCGGAGCTGATGCATGAGCACAATACGAAGGCTGCGGTACCCATACTTCGGAAATCCATAAAATTCTGGGCAAAGCTCCCATTGTCTATACTAGGAAGGGCCTCAATAGCTAAAATGATCATTCTCCCCAGATTCCTATACGGATTTCAAAATGTGCACTTCTACATCACAAAACCCTTCTTCCAACTCCTTGACGCAATAATCAAGGAATTCCTGTGGGGAAATGGCAGACACCGGGTGGCCTTATCCACGCTGGTCCTGCCGTACGAGCAGGGCGGAATTCAACTACCAAGTTTAGAAAAATACTACCTGGCGGCCCAACTGAGCCATGTATCCAAATGGCTAGCAGACGATGTCACTTCCGAGTTCCCCCTGCTGCAAGCGCTGATAAAGCCGCTTCGGCTGAAAGAACTGATCTGGGCCCCTAAAAGCCTTATGTGCAGACCACCATTCCTGGCAGACCTGGGTAAGAAAATATGGCACAGAGCTATGATGATCCAGCATCTGAAACAACCATACTTCCAAGAAGTGCCGATATTGTCTGGCCTGAGCGAAACAGACGTTAGCCTGAACAACATCAGATCGTGGGAAAGGAAGGGGCTATATACTTGGGGCGACCTCTACATGGACGGCACATTTAGAGAATTTACCGAAATACGGGAGAAGGAAGATATCCACGCCGGACAATTCCTGTGGTACCAAAAGCTCCGGAACATAGCCCGATCGAGATGGGCCACCTGGCCTGAAGAACCGGAGGCTGATCCCTTCTTGACATTGATGTACAACCTGAACGATGGTGGGAAGGTGGTATCACAGATATACAGTATTTTGCGCAACATCCCCAACCCTCGAAGCGAAGCAATGAGGACCCGCTGGCAAACGGACATGGGACAGGAAATGTCTGACAACGAATGGCTCAGGGCATTGTCGTTCCCGAAGGAGGTGTCAAGGAACCAGAGATTCCGATTAATACAAATCAATGTGCTGTACCGCACCTACCTGACCCCAAGTAATATAGCAAAGTTTAATAAGACCAATCAAGCACAATGTAACTGGTGCGGGACGGAAGGAGCAGATCTGATCCATATGCTATGGAACTGCGTTAAGACACAAACTCTCTGGGCAAAGGTAAAGCAGACCTGCGAAGCAGCTGAAGTTACAAGATACAAATGGACCCCAGTAGAATGCCTCCTGGGTAGCTACCCCAGGCTAGCCAAACTTAAACACGCTGTGAAATTGATGGACCTGTTATGTATAACAGCCAAAAGGACCATCGCCATGGCATGGAAAAAACCTGCGGGTCCGAGTTGTAAAGCTTGGCGCATCGAACTGGAAAGGTGGGCAAACGCTGAAACCAGAGTCTGGGAAGACAGCATAGCCAGATCCACTGAAGAATCAAGCATGGCACTGGAGGCATGGAAAGACACTATGTCTAAAATACTTCGATCCTCCGACGATAAACCCCCTTGAACAATGAACCCGAATACCCTATTGACCCACTAGAATGGACAAATATCGGAATACGGCCCCCCGTCAACCAGGCCATCTCAGGAAAGATTCCCGATGACCCCCCAAAGCCGGGTCGACCGCCCACCCCCCCCTCCAGGGACAGACTAACCTCCAGCTATCCCCCATAAGGAGACAGTTAATGTTATTTTGTTGTATAAATGTTGTTAGCCATTTTTGAATATAATGGCATGTTAACTGCAAGTAAGTCAGTCAACCTGAGTTAAGGACCTGACCAATGAAAATGTACAATGCATATAACCACAAATGCCAATAAATAAATTTTTAAAATAAATAAGGCAGGACTGGCTCTAACAAGTACCCTGGTAGGCCTCTCGACACGTTCTAGTCTTGACCCTGTGACTCTTCGTAATCCTATTTTTGATGCGTGTATCTTCTTAGATTCACATGCTGTGCATATAGTCCAACATCCAGTGGAAGTCGCAGAGTATTGCATCTTGTTTTCAAAGTTCAAATAGGGACGTCGACTGGCCGGGACTAACACTATGCGCAACGTGGCATGCACTGCATTCATGAGTCTTAATGCGTCAAGGTCACCCTAATGGTCTGTTTCTGCCATGCAGGAGCATCAAGAGATTGTACAGAAAATAAAGGAAAGGTGTAAGATGTCTATGTACCTTCAACTGCAAGAGGGGAGGAAGGATGGGTGCATGTGAATCTAAGCAGATACAAGCATCAGAAATATGATTAAGTAATGTATGGCTTGTGTATCTGCTTAGAATCACATGCTGTGTATGGACTAGAGAACAGTACCAGGAGATGGCGGAAAGATGTTTGATGGTACAGCTGCAAAAAGATATTTGAACACCACCTGATCCACCTGTGAATCAGTTTTAGAATGAGTATCTAAGCAATAATGTTCTGTACAGGTGTGCACAGAACTCCAGGTAGCTGCCTTACAAATGGTATCTAGAGATGCATTTGCAAAGAAAGCTACAGTAGCTCCTGTGCCTAGAGTATAGTACTCTATGCGTGAAAGGTAAAACTCTCTTGGAAAGAGTAACACATTTGTATACATTTGATAATCCATTTAGAGATGCTGATTTAAGAGACTGGGTCACCATCTCGAACGGTTGCAATGGAGACAAATTGATCTGTCTTTCTCAGTGGTTTTGTGTTATTGAGGTAATACATGTGAGGGGTCAGAAATGGGAGACTGAATTTTGGAAAGGCTTTTCAAAAAATTACATGTTATTAACTCAAAAGGTTGGATAATTGCCTCACTATACCTACCCTGATGAGAATTTCCCTGCCTAAAATAAACTAAAGGAAACGCTCTAACAAAAGGATTCTGTCCCTCACACAATCATACACAAACAAGGCAATATACAGCAGTTCAAAGGCAACACATATAACTGTTACATTCGCATCAGGACAACTGTTTCTCGTTCTAATGTGATTGAATTCCCCTTCCCCAGAGGCTGCAGAGTTCGGAGGGTGGGGGGACCAGGATTACAAATAGTTTATATTTCTAGGCCTTCAGTAATAATGTAAATCATTATAGCAACATGTTCAGCCAAAAGAACACCATTGTGGCTTTAATTTTCAGGACTTGAATGGTAAACTATAAGTCCCAGAATGCAACATAATGCCCACCTGAATAAACTAGATAACCCCACTGTACTTTCAGTGATTTAAGACATGCAATAAGAGAAGTTGTTTAATGATCTCCGAAAGATATGGAGAATCTTTATCACAGACCTCCAGCTCGTTGTTATTCATGATGTTGAAAACATTTGATCAGTGAGAAAGCAACTTTATTTGTGTGCATGTCAAGCTAGTAGATATCATGGATATAAATATATCTTTAAATGGATGCTTTGTGTTGCTCACTTAACTATCACGAACTTACAAGGTTACAGGTGCTTTGCGAGCTCTTTGAGTTGGACATTTTCCATCATGCACATGAAAGGTTCTGCCACAAAAAAAAGAAATGTGTTTGCAGGTCGTTAAGGTGCTCATGCTGCATAGCCACAGACGCTTTGTGTGTGTGTGTGTGTTCCCGTGCCTGGCTGTGCCTTGTGAAACTGGCAGTGCTTGAATATCCAGACTGAGCCAATTCTATATTTGGCTCAGGAGAAAAAAGAAAAGAAAAAAGTCCAAGATTTTTTTATTGCGCTTTTGAATGAAAGGTATGCTCTGTAAAAAGCAAACAAACCAGTGGCAGGCGTACCAATGGTTTATATTACACTTCGATCTCTGGTTGTAGTTCAGAAGGTCCTATTGCCCTTCAGGTCAGTACGTGAACTACAACATGCTTACATATACTGCACAAAATAGGGACATCCCGACTGGGCAGTCTGTACCCAATGTTGGGCCCATGACCAAGAGGGCCACTTTGATAACTCTCAGTGAAAAGGGCAACTGGGGACAATGCTAAACATTCTGATACAATGTTCTTTAAAATGCAGTTTCCACTCTTCATTTAAATTAATTTTGCCGAGGGAGAACTCCTCCACCTCTCCCCCCATACGCCCCTATTCTAAGTCAAGCTTGCCCGCTGCGCTCGTTCGCACTTCACTGGAAAATAGATGAACGCCCCACCACTTTAAAAGTTAACCAACCGCCAATGCTTTTGGCAGTAAACCTTGTGCGAATTATAACCAGAGACTATACCCCAAAGGGTTCGAGCTTAGCAAGATCCTACTATTTGAACTGTATCCTGACTTGGGAAAGGGAGCTAGCCATTGCTCTGAACTTTTTGTTATTCACTTCTTCAGTTGAACCATCCCTTAACTATAGTTGTCTCTTAGTTGTGAGGGCAAGCATAGGTTTGGACACAGACAGACTTTTTGATTTGGACACCCTGACTTTGACGATCCTTCGTTTATTTAGGCAGGGCAATCCCGCAATAGCGATATGGCCAGGAAGGCATTTCACCCATCCAGATTCATTGAGTAATGGTTTTGAAAGGATCACCTGTGTCTGTGTCTCTCTTGATACCATGCCGGTCTCACAGAATGCTGTTTCGACTTGAGTTTCGGCGTCTCTGAAACGGCTGTCGAAGACTTATGAGAGGCACCCTG
This sequence comes from Ambystoma mexicanum, assembly GCF_040938575.1. Taxonomy (NCBI): domain Eukaryota; kingdom Metazoa; phylum Chordata; class Amphibia; order Caudata; family Ambystomatidae; genus Ambystoma; species Ambystoma mexicanum. Next base: position 21,289,625 of record NC_090937.1, on the reverse strand, counting down.
TGATGAGGCAGATTTAGAACCATGCGCTTGACACAATTGCAAAAGAGTTGATGGCCGAGAACAAGGACGTTCTCGTGTTTCAACAAACCCGTAGGTGCCACTGTTTCTTTTGCTGATACAGTTGAAGAATGCCCATGGGTTGTGTGTTTAGAGGGAGTGTGTGCATGTTTGTCCTTGTCACCAGCAGACACCCCATAGCAATGATTTCGGCAAACCTAATGGGGCTGGGGTAGGGCATCCGTCAGTCTACCGACTCCACCGGCTGTCTTCAGCATCAGAACTGGAGCCGCAGCTGCTGTAGTCTTCTATATCTGAAGTAACGGTGGGGGAAAAGGGATTCAGCCTGCATGGCTGTAAGCAGATTCAAGTCAACACTACAGCTAAGTCAATGCCTAGTCTGGGATGCTGAGGGAAACCCTTATTGATATATTTTTATGTCCAGTTCGTTTACTCTGGATGACAACCCTTATATAACACCCCTCTCTTAGAATCCCCCTCACCCCACTGAGCCAAGAAGTAGGTTTGTTTTGCAAATTAAAAGGTTTATTTGAAAATTAAACTATATATATATATATATATATATATATATATATATATATATCACTTTTATAATAAATTAATGTTGGATAGCACACTTGTGAAGATGATAGTGATCAACAATGGATAATGTTACAGTGGTACACTCTTTTTGATGGATTAGAAGTGATATAGAGAGGATAAAGGTGCTGAGAATGCTTTTATGGCTTCAAGGACAATGCAATGACGAATGAAAATGCAGTACAGAAAATAAACTTGATGTGACTTCAACAAAAGACAATGTAATCACTTTTCTTTGACAATTCACCCCCCCCCCTTTTATGCAATGTAAAGAGATGGAAGGAAAGCACACAGTTCTCAGGAATGCAATCAAATATAATTCAGTTCCCCCTTAGCAAGCTTAGAGGAAAACAGGTAGGAGTTTGAAACACAGGCAATATACTTTGATGTGGTATGCAAAGAAGTGAAAAATATGCGAAAAAAGCTTTTAATTCCCTATAGGAGGTTCAGGGTAGGTGGTAGATACTTTCAATCAGTTCAGGCCAGCCCTATCAATGATTCAGGGATGGTTATTAGGTTGAAAACAGATTTCAGGGATGGAAGTAAAGACAAATATTTTTACACGTGGCTGAAATTAAGCAAAATGTCAAATCGCGGCAAATTTAGTCGCGTGCATCGAGTAGGTTCGTTGGAAAGCCTAGAATCTTAGCTTTAAAATGAAAGTTAAATCTCGTTCCTAGCACAAATGGTTCCGGAGATACGGCCGATTTAGTAAAGGTAGTTTTTCGGATTTGAAATTTTAAAGCTCAGAATGACAGATGACAGTTTTCAGTTTTAAAGATGACAGAATGACACGATTCAAGGAGGCAGTTCTAATAGGCTAAAATAGTTTGGATTAGATTATTTTAAACTAAGAGATTGGTTTTGGCACAGTGCTAGCTGGGTACTCATACTAGATTTTGGACAGGAATGCGACTTCGTCACCGATCGGGTCAGGATTGGCTGGACTTCTGCTAGCGGTTCTTCATAGCGATCTGGTCTCTGGGTCTCTGGTTCTGCTAGCGGTTCCGGATACAGCGGTCTATGGTTCTACGGGTCTGGATCAAGTGGATTCTTAGCAAGCAGCAAACCGCACAGCCCGGTGGTTGAATAGTTTGCAAATTATTTTTGAGGCCTGCTGAAGAGAACTCAGCTTGTGGGTTTAGCCTCTCTGCTACAAGTTCTGAAGTAAAGTTCTGGGTCCCTGGAGTTCTGGATTTGAAGTCTGGAGTCTCCCGGCAAAGCGTCCCGCAAGAAAGTGGAAAGTGAATCTCCCTAACTGGGTTCCAGTGGCTCTTTTTGTGTGTTTAGAAAGTGGGTGGGTCGGCTCATTCTGCATGCCCAACCCTCTCAACTTACCATTGGCCAGTTCCTCCTCTCTTCCTTGATTGGGGGAACTGGGTTGTGAGTCAGAGTGATGAGATAGGTTTATGGTCAGAGGATCGTCCCCTTGTCAAATTGCACACTATTTCTGATCCAACTACATATTTATCTATGTACCATTTTTCTAATATTATATGTCAAGTTAACATTTTCTGTAGCACCAAACCATCCGATCCCTGTCTTTGTAAGATGTTGTGTCCACTGATGACAGAATTCTGCCCTTTTCATTCAGATCACGACCTCTAAACCTTTCCAGATTTTACACAAATGTGCACCAGGGATATGGGTTTCAGATGATAAAGTGTCAGATTTTTAACATGCATACATTTGGAGTAACAACCTTTTTTCCGCTACTATCCCCAAGAACATACCACAGGGTCCTAACACCTCTTAAAATGTGCACAGAAAAATCACAAGAATGATGTTATTTATAATTTTTACAAGTCTGCACTATGAATTATCCATCTTTTTAAAATTATGCTCTGGCCCCAAAGGGGTATGGTTTCCCAAAGCACATGGTGGAATTTCTGGTTTATCCACTTCCCCCAAGCTCAGCTTGCTCTCTCAGGCACTGCCCCTCCCAGTTTCTCCCAAGAGGAAGCTATTTTACGACCCCCCCCCAATATAGCATTTGCATTTGCCTGAGCCAGGGACAGTGGTTTGTTTAGTTTCCTGTAGTACCCAGGTGCCACTCCCCTAATTCAATCAGAGAGATGTCATCTCCTTTTGGCAGGGGCAGCAGGATGCAGCCAGGCCAGCTGCTGAATTCCCTCTCCTGTCGGGGGTAGTTGTCAGGCAGAATCCAGTTTCATTAATCCAGGCGTCAGCTAAATGTCACTTTTGTTCCCAGTTTTTCTTCATTCAAATCAAACTTACAATTTTCACACATGCTGCTATAATGCCAATTCTAAGTAAGTTCAGAACTATGACATTTAACAGTTGCAAACTATGTGACACTCAAAAGTAGGTCATTCATTTAATTTAAACATTTCGATTTTAGTGGTTTTAAATTCAATTTCAGTTAAGCTGATGATATCCACAGCTCAGCCAGTTTTGTTATGAACATGGTTTTGGGCTCTTTCTCTTTCCAGATTTAGTATGCACGCAAGAATACATTCTGCCAATGTCTGCTGGTGTTCATTGAGATTTTTGAATATCTTGTGATGTTTAAAATAGGTATTTTGAGCTTGCATTCAGGGAAACAAAGATGATTTTAAAGCGCTTTTTTAGCCAACCGGCACTGCTGTTTTTCCTTTGGCACACCTTTCACTCATGGCACCCCGGGCCCATCATGCTTGCACTGGTGGGTGGCAGGTCAGGGGACCACTTTGTTGTGCGCAAAACTGCACGGTTCTCTAGGATTCTGGCGCAAAATGTGGTCTTTTCCGCCCTCTTGGATTTCCTAAACCCACAGCACCAAATGTTGCAGCATAATAGTCCAAACGTGGGTCAGGACACCCAACATGGCATAGGCCGCCCACCGCTTAGTGCGCCTGTCTTTAAGAGTCTTGGGCTTCAAGAGTTTACAGGCTTTGCAACTACGTTCATCATGGTCTCGAAGAAGACAATTATTGCACTTGTTATGAGTGTCTTTCCAACAGGACTTCATGTTACAGGAAGGGCAAAATGTAAACCGTGTTCTTGCCATGTTTAGCAGAAACTGAAGGGGCAGCCAGACAAAGGGAAGTATGAGAAGAGACATTCTCTAATATCGGTACAATGTAAAGAGACCCCCACTGTCCCTAATGCGAAGGTCGAAGCAAACCTAGTGTTACAGTTACACCCAAGTGACGCCCATTTTCGAACTTCGAAAACAAGATACAATACTCTACGACTTACACTAGATGCCGTACTATATGCACAGCATGTGATTCTAAGGAGATCCACAAGCCCCAGAAATACATATATTAGTTTCAATGAAAATACTTTAGTTAAGGCAGAATGACTATAATCTGAATTATTTCAACTAAACCGATTGCATTCCACAGGTTGGGGAAGTGACAACCATCTTAACCTGAGTCCCTCTAGGCCTTACGGTCTGCCATGTTGTCATTTTCGATCTCGTTGTTGATCCATGTTGCGATATCATGGGCTGGCAATGGGCAGGGACTCCAATTTAATATGGTTGTCACATCCCACACCTGACAAATTTCATGAGTCATTTGTTGCTAAAAATCAGATCATCTGAACTCTGCCCTTTTCACTGAAATTCACGGTTTGTTTATGCTATGTCTTCCCTGGACTTTTGTCCATTTCCATTGTCCTGGTAGCACCAATTATTAAAGTACTGAAGCCCACATTTCCCAGCCAAAGTAAGCAAGCAGATCCCACTGATCCATGAGCCATGCTCTCCTTTTGCCCTTTCTTTAATTTGGTTTCCCCAGTAATTTCCCACCTGGACAGACCAACACTGCTGCTTCCAACTGCTCTAATTATTCCCGATAATCATTTCCGTGGTAATACATTCTTTGGCCATTAATGCGGAAATGGGAAAACATCCAACAAATCAAAACTCTTCCTCTTCAACATTGCCATTTTCCATGTTCACCCCTCCTCCTTTGTAGGTCCACTATTACCCATCTTTGTGCAAATCCTCCTTGCTGCTCTCCCATAACCCCCTTTCACTCTCCCGCTTGTGTGACATTTATTTCGCAAGTGCATCTTGAAACGGTACTGTGAGAGTCCCATGTGTTCAAATGAATTCTGCACAAACTGTTACCCTAGCCCACCTCAAGCGCTCCAAATATACATACGTAAGTAGTCCTCTTTCCCCCTCCCATCCTCTACCCTAATGTGAAACCAACCCTTTCCCCCCCTCATAACGTCGTTTTGAGCACTTTTGTCTGCTTTCTTCTGAATTACAGCGAGAATCACTTGTATTGAGGAAAAAAGAAAATGCCAAGTGTTCATTACTGAAAATAAGTATACGGGGCTCAGAAAGAACCCTACTCCACATATAGGTCAAGCGCCACAAAATAAAGATAATACAGCAGACTTAGATTTTCATAAAAATCTAGCCGACGCTTGTGAAGGAGACCACCTCTTGTGAGGCGGGATTAATCCCATGAAATTCATCACCACATTTGAACAAGTGAATTATAGCTCTCACCAATTAGCCCTGATTGAAAAAGGCGAGTGATTCGCCGAAACACGTGTCTTTATAGGGCAACTGTCTGCAAAATACATTTTATGAAAATCTAACAGTCTGCTGTATTATCTTTATTTTGTGGCACTTGACCTATATGTGGAGTAGGGTTCTTTCTGAGCCCCATATACTTACTTACACTTACCGGAGTAGGGGGTTTATCACTTTGTCACTCCGCTGTTCAGCTGCCACCTTTGCTAATCTAGCGCAGGACACTGATGGTTGGTATTCTAAAACACCCCCAACTGCTGTACTATTCATTACTGAAAAGCCTCAGTGCTGCAATGCACTATGGGGTATATATTTAAATGTTCTTTGGGACCGGGCCACCCCCCTCTCTGTCAAACTATTTATAAACTACTGCACTGTTTTACCCCAACAAAAGGCACATCTACATGACTTTGCGCCCAAGTGGTTTCTTATTTAGTGCTAATCCGTCCAGCAGTTTGCGCGCTACATGTGTTTAATGGAAGCCCCTTTTTTTCTAAGGAAAATTAATGAGTATGCGGAAACCATATTTTTGTTTTTTTCTTAATAGCTTTTGACCGTTTAAAGAATTTTCAACAACAGTTACAGTTGGGACAGAGATGGGTGTGGCAAGCATTCTTCTTGGAACATTTTCTCCAAATCCGTCCATCGTTTCAAAAGTTACTAGCAATAGAATTTTAGGAAATGTCATTGCAAACAGGTTTTCTCTCAGCTATAGGACAACGGCCTGTGTATAAATATAAAACATGCCTCGTGGTATCAACCAGAAGTAACAATATTCTCACCATGGACAAAAATTGCTCAGGCACTCTTACTGGTTCAAAAAGTGCTCTAGTTTATTCTAGAAAAGGTTATGTATCCAAATATTATGCAAATACGTTACGGCGGACAGAAAGTACTTCGCCCTCCGACAGTCCCACGTCAAAATCGAGGAATACTGAAGGCGCAGGAGTCTGTAAATCTTCGATTACAGGAAGGGTTATACTTTCTCATGCAGCCTTTACTAAAGAAAGGGCAGTTTTCATTCAATACGTTATCAGCTAAGAAGCTAAAAAGAGATCCTGTCAATCGCTAAGCAATGTAATTTTCTGCGGGCAGACGCTATATGGAAGTAGCATGGAGTATTGGTAACCACGCTAAATTTTGGAGTACCTGCAACGGAATAAGAGCTATTTGGGGGGGGGCAGCATATAGGGCATTACAATAATCTAGTTTAGAGCCTACAATGGTTTGGAAATGGTGGCAGAGTGGACTCATAATAGTGTCCGATAGGTGATGAAGCAAGCTAGCCACAGAACACATTTGTCAGAGATCGGGATCGCTTGTTTAATGCGCTTGATAAGGGAATCATAACCTAAAGAATCAAAAGGCAGATGACAACTCTATTAGCAACCTGGGTGGGGGCGCTGGACAATCTGGGAGCTCAGAACATGAGCTTTATCCTCTTGTATAAGCCAGTGATCTGAGCTACACCACAGCTGTGCGTTCCGAGCCCTTTGCCTCCCTTGCTCCGCCCTCCTCCCGATACACCTAACCTCCATGAGCACCCAGAAGTAACCACATGCGGGTGCTAGAGTAGAAGAACATCTTTTAAACAAAGGAAAACGCACCTGTCTCGTGTCCTGAAACACTGAGTCTAATACAGGAGTCCAATTTCAATGTTAAGTCACCATAATCAACACTGAAAACCCACCCCTGCAGCATCAAAGGACAGGTGAAGGTAGGGTTTTCCTTAACCATAAGCACACAAGCCTGGTAACTCAGGGGTGCTAATAGCGATATGACCCTCAGAGTTGGAGGACCCTGCTGCTAAAGGCACCGCCGCTCAAGTTAAGGGACCGAGCAGGGTCGGGTCATCACCTTGGGTCATATCGCCTCAGTAACATAAAAATGATCGAGTCTCCATCATCAATACTTTTAAGTAACATCTATGATATCAATCGAGGCAAGTCCAGTATTTCTGGTATGTCGAAACCCAGTCTGACATCACCAAGGAAATTGAGGCGCAGTGACCTTAACGAGCACTTGCAGCAAGAATGGTACATTAGTATTTGGTTCGATTGGAGCATAATTCGGGATGTAAGTTTTCCTTGTCTAGTATAGAAATGTGATGGGTTATGTGTAGCAAATTGTTCCCCCACATCACTGCTCTCTAACTCACACCAGTGATTTACAACTCACGTGGGTGCATGGCTCTCGATGCAAGGTCACAGTCTCTGTCTAAACACATGGGTACAACAAAAAAACATCTTTCCAATGAAAATAAAGAAATTGATCACTATAAATTCCAACCACACACATCAGTGCACAGAAACCGGCCCAGCTACACCTACTGAAGTGGGTAATGCTTTCAATACATTTTTTTTTTTAAATAAAAGAAAACTTGCAAAAACGCTTAACAAAAATACATGGGCCTTTTGATAAAACAATAGTCTGCAACAAGAGATAAAGCATGCCCGTGCTCACCAAACAAGCATTAGATTCAAGGCTAGTCAGTGCTATTCTCTTAGATGTATGCAGTGCTTCGAAACCCCGGTCTACAGGATAGCACAATAATCTGGCAGCCCAGTTTTGACTGTACATTCCGGACTCACCCAAACAAGGCCCTTTTGTTGTACTATCAAAATGAATACATTGGGAACTGCAGCACAGTGGGCCAAATGACGCGTGCGGGGTGGAAGCTGTCCAACAGTGTTGCTTTGTTAGAAAATGTGCTTTAAACGTGTTTATTATTCATTGTTGAAGGCATCCGTTTTGCAAAGACCTCACATTTGTTGGAATGTTTCTCTTTGCGAATGAAGGCCACTTTGCTTTAAGATGAAAAGCAAGCTTGCAAGCAAGAAGTATCCTGTTTTCTTCTCGAAACGTTTCGGATGTTGCTGCTGCCCATGATTTGGCAAGGCTTTCAGACCAAGTTGGGTGCCCACAAACTGCATCATGTAAAGAAGTTGCACAACAACGGTGACAAGGTTTTCAATGAGTCACGTGACAATGTAAAAGTTTCAAATGTTAAAGGAAAAATGTACAAAGAGGAGACAATTGGGACTTCAGGTCTAGGGGATGTCCCTGTACCCGTTCCCCTCATCTTTGAAGAGGGCTCTCACCTTCTGAACTCCCAACAGGTCTTCACAGTACAAATTCTCCATCGCCAGGTGACTCCTACTGTCTTCTAGTGTGTCCCTCTCCAAGGTAGGGCCCAAAGTATGTAGCATTGTCTCCAACTCCCTCCGGCAATTTAAGTAACCTAGATGCGGACATACCAGTCGAGTGGGATAGGGTCTGCTAAGGTGATAGGTGATGTGGGAGGATGAAGTCAAGACAATATTTGGGTGTTGCCTTTGCTGTGGGTGTGTGGGGGGAGAGCACAATTTGCATATGGTCAATGGGCCCAGTGAACACGAAAAGCATACTTCAAATGTGGTTGTCGGTGTGAGTCGTGGGGACATTAAAATCTCTGAGAAATACATCATTATTGTGGGCTAATTTGGTAGAGGAGAGTAAGGTGAAGATGACGGCAATTGAAGTCACACCTGTGAGATGGTCTTTAGATGCCAGAAAGTGATGGATTCCTAACGAGATAAAGGGGACCGGCAGGTCGGTGATTTATTCAAGCTAGTTCTGGTAGAGGAGATAATGGAGTTTGGACAATCGTTCCTGTAGATGATTGCCCCTCTGCCTTCTGCCCTTCCTGCCCGATTGGCATGTTGGTTGCAGTAGCCTGAGTGTAGGAGGATATAAAATAGATATGGGGGTAGATGGTGTTAAGCATAATTTAGCGATGAACCGGGCATCAAGGTTGTTTGTTGTACATGTTGAGGTGTGAGCAATGTGCCTGCAGGTAACTACAGTTACTGGGTCTTGAGTTGGTACATTAGGCTTCACTGAATACAACGACAATGGAACCACCTGAAAAACTAAAGCACCCTGGCCTGGACAGAGGCTAGTGAACATCGGGTCAGAGACAGAAAAAACATCAGGGAACAGAAGTCTCCATTAACTCCTCCAGACCCCTTCTGAGGTTTTTGGCCTCCCTTGACAGGGTCAGGCCTATGACTCAGTCGCACAACATGTCAAAAATGTGGTCCTATTCTGAATTTGAAAGAAGCCATTCCCTTCGCCATGACCTGTACTTCAAATTTTTGTCTCATTTCTCCAAATTCTATAAAAATTATCTGTTCACTAGCACCATATAATCATTACAACAGCTAATGGGCTAGGAAACTGCACTGACTAAGTTGATCGATGAGTTATGTTTAGTAGCTGAAAGGGAGAACTGGGGCGCTGGCAGACTTCTAGTATAGATTAATGAGTTCATGCCTCTTGGCGTTGCTGTATCATGCAGTGCTCCAGCTCATGCTAATTCTTGGATGCTGCTGCATAGATGGCTCGCAACCTGAACTGGCTACTTAAACGTACCTCTTGAGGACACTGCATTGCACACTGGTTCAGAATACGCTCTGTTCTAGCTAGCGTGGTTCTGCTGAATGTGGTCTACTGGACACCCAGCGCAAAAAGCGGCACTAAAATACTTCGACACTCGCAACAATTTATTGGTCTGATCATTTTATACAGTTTCTCTCTTTGACTTTGCCTAAGAGGGATAAGGCCAGTGTTGAGGATAGACCGGCCGTTTTCCCACGGAAAATCAAAGATCTGGACAGGATCACTTGTGCAGAAGTCAAGGAGGCACTTGCTTCCATTGACCCTCTGCTTACGAATGAAGAGTTCCTTGCGGTAGGAGCATTGATCCTGGATGCCATTTGCTCCAAGGTGGCCCCTTTAAAATCTAAGAATAGGACTTCTAAAGCCTGGTTTGTGCAGCATCTAATCCGCCTGCGTAAGCTGCTGAGCTTGACAGGTCGAAAGTGGCAGGAGAAAAAAACTTTGGAGCAAGTAAGGCAAAGAGGGCTTTGACTTGCTACAAGCAGGCCATTTTTCAAGCAAAGAAATATTTTCTTTGTAAAAAGGTAAAGGTCGCCGCAAATAACTTACCCAGAGAGCTCTTCTCCATGGTCTCTAAATTCTGCCAACCTAGTTGTAAAGTCACTTCAATTGAATCTTCCTCTGTGCAGGCCAATCTTTTAAATTCTTTTTTTTATTGATAAAAATGAATTTATTAAAGCTGACATTGCAACTAAAATTCAGGTTCCAGCTCCAATTTTACCTGCATTGACAACTGTCCAGCCTTCAGTGAAACTAATGCAGAGCCCATCACCCACTTTTGACTCATCAAGCATCCGAAAACGAGGTACACCTACAGATTGAGGCGCTCAAACCTACCAATGATTCCCATTTTCTCTTCCTGCTTATGCAGCAAAATGCCTGTCGTTTGAATTAACTCATTTTGTGACTAGGTTTATCAATAAATCCCTGATGCAGGGGAAAGTTCCTCAAAATCTAAAATACTGTATAATTACACCTTTATTAAAAAAAAAAAAACTTGTATCCGGAGATCCCGCAGAACTATCGACCCATTGCAGGTCTCCCTTGGTCTGCAAAAATGTTTGAAAGGGGGATACTTTCCAATCAGGTTTCAAACCGAGATTTGGAACCGAGACTTCCCTTGTATCCGTCAAGGATGATTTATTGGAAGCCACGGATCAATGTGAGCTTTCCCTTTTGGTGATGCTGGACCCATCTGTAGCCCTTGATACGGTGAACCATCACATCCTCTTAGATTGACTGTAAGGGGTAGGAAGGGTTTCTGACCAAGCAATTGGTTGGTTCAGAATATTCTTGACAGACGGCAACAGTAGGTGAGATTGTATGAGTTTCTCTGGACTCCATTAAGTTGAAGTGTAGAGTCCCACAGGGATCATCACTCTCACCTTTGCTTTTTTCAACCTATATTTTTGCCGACTGATGGAGATTTTAAGACAACATGGGATGAGTTTCCATTGCTATGCGGATGACACAACTCTTCATCAGGATCGTCAAGTTTGACAAAGCATTCAGTAGACTTGGGCAGTGCTTGGATGTCAGTCACTGGATGTCTAATAATCAACTTCAATTAAATGCAACCAAAACTGAACTTATTTTCTTTGCCCCAAGACACCTACTTAATGCTGCCACTAAACTGCCTATTCCGACCCTCCTAGGAACCAATTTAAATTTTGTTTCTAAGATTAAGAACTTGGGTTGTGTTTGGCAGGATGATCTTAGTAGCAAAGGTCAGGTTGGAGCCAAGGTTCAGGCAGTGCACTATGCTTTGAGACTCTTACGGCAGGTAATTCTCTATATTCCCAAAATGCCTCTGAGGTGGGTGCCCTAACGAATGCACATCTGAACTACTGTAATAGCCAGCTGATCAGTATTCCGTCTAAACAAGTCCAGAGACTTCAAAAATCCCAGAATGCAGCAATTACAATGATCTTCAAGTTGGGCAAAACTGCCCATGTCTCACCCTTTCGTCATGCCCTGCACTGGCTAGCATTGGATGATCGCTTCAGATTTAAAGTAGCCTGCCTTTTCTTTAAATGCCTGAATGGACTCACTCCAGCATACCCGAGGGAAAAAATGCAATCCTACCAACCTTCCAGATGTCTACGATCCTGAGACTGTCATCTTTTGTCTATTCCCCATTCAGTTTATACAACAAGGGGAGACCGAAGATTTGCAGTCTTTGGTCCAGAATTGTGGAACTATTCCGATAGAAATCAGGACCCTCTAATCACTGTATCAATTTCGTAGGGCTTTGAAGACGTTTTTGTTTAGATAGGGTTATCTCATGGCTGTATTTCTGTTTGCATCCCTTCTTGGGCTTAACTCTGCTTTACATGAATCTGTTGTTCCAACTGCGCTGCTACACGGTTTGGTCCGTCATGCGTGCGATACAAATGTAAAATACAAATACAAAGGTGTTCTTTAAGCTTCACGTGACCACTGGGGGGTGTTAGTGACAATGCAGAAATAAAATACTCCCTTACGAAGTGATTAATTGTAGTAACTGCCTGCAAGGGACAGATTAAGTCCAATTCACCACTTTGAGACGACCACAAATGGTCTTCAGGTGCACAGTAGCACAAAAGCTTACCTGCAGTTTTAGTCGCACCTGGACAACAGTCTTGCACAAACTTGTGGACACAAGTTCAGCAACCAATGGGTAAAGTGTGCCCTTGACTGTAGATTCTCTGCCATATCGCACCCGCAAGAACACGGAAGGAACAGCAATGACCTGTTTATTGAGCTACAAAGACACCCTTAGCTGAGCACCATATTCCCACAACTAACAGATAACCGTTACACTGTTGTCAGTGTTTCATAAGGTAGGCTCCCATATCACCCATTCCACCAACAACGTAACCCACCACACCCAACCTATTATAGCATACATCTTTGGCAATCTTCAGTCCACAAAAATGAGGCTGTTCCTCTATGGGGAGGGACCCTGGGCCATGGAGAAAGGGCAGGAGTCCCAAAAAGGATATTAAGGGGTCTCGATTCATACTATAAAATGGGTGTGCCTGTGGTCAATGGGCATTTGATTACTGTATTCAGGCCTTGTCTTGCTTACACAGGAGTCAGTCCTGTGTAAGTAATATGAAGTCAGAAGACCAAATAACCTAAGGTTTGTTTGCTCAACCCAGTCAGCAAACCTGGGTCAAGTATCGAAGAAAAGGTGGGAGGGGAAGTGGATGGCCCAAATGTTCAGAGGGCAGGGAAAAGTGGATGATCCATGTGATCAGTCTCCACGAAGAGAGGCATAAATGCTAGAACCTAAAAGTAAATGCTTCAACCATCAATCCATAGATGTATTCTTAGAAAAGGTCTCAAATTGCCTTGGCAGATCAAAACCCACATAACCATTATAAGGTTAGCCTCGATAGAAACCAAGTCCCTGTTATGTGTCGTGAAACAGTAATCACTGTGGTTAACGTCATTTTCAATGATTTAATCTACGTTCTGGGTAGGTCTCAATTGTTGCCAGAAGGTTGAGTGTACATTTGGACATTTTCTTTTTTTTAGAAGGGATGTTTTGTTACATTTGTCATCCGTTGTACTGTACTACTGATCTTACTATGTAGATAAACAGAATTGTGTATTTGCCTTGAACTATACTTTAACCTAGACAGTTGAATTGCTAGATGATGCAAGTAAGGCTTGTCCAAAAACAATCAGGCATGCAGGTCTTTTTGCCTCATTGAATGGACCCATCTGTGTCCAGCAATATACTTACTATTGACAAGTACATTTTATAGATTAGTGGTTGCATGTAGAGTGCAGTTCAAGTGCCGATATACAGCAGATATTTTGTATACCGTCTACACGGGTTGAAGATGTTGAAGATATTTGATTGTATTCATCCACGATGAAAATAATTGCCAGTGCAAAAAAAGCTATATTTGCCAGTATGTTGAGGGGCATTGTGTACCTTTCTTCATTTCCAACAGTCTTGAGCGGGACCAAGGAATTCAATGTGTTTACAGCGCCAGTGCTAAGGAGCTTGGGCATAGAGTTGGCAGAGTTTGAGGCTTCTGGCCATGCTCACCCAGCTTTTATGGACTGTGAAAGTGTGTGCTATTTATGCAGTGCATCCGCTGTCTCCTGGACCTTATGGTAAATGAGGTGCACAACAGCAGCTTTCTTTGACGGTGCATCAGGAGAGGACTGATATCTGAGAAGCTGCAGTGCCACACCCACCTGGTAGGACTTAGCAGCAGTTTCATTCTGCTCTGTTCTTCATCCTGCTGTGGGAAGCAGAGATGGGGGTATATAAGAAGAGATGTACAGAGAAATATACTGCTCCCAAGAAGCAGCTGCATAGGAGCGGGAAGCACTCCTAACTCCCTTATTTCAAAACAGAGCACTCTTACATGGGCATTGGTCCACTTTTCTTCACACTACTTTATGGAAGGAAAAGTTTAATTTCTTCTATTTATTACGACCGTGTTGATTCAACGTGTGGTTGTGAACTGTACTTGTTCATTCTTGCCAAAATAAACAATGGATGTAGCAGAATGAAGACGAACATTTTTGCCCAGTGGTTTTAATTGATCAATACATCATTTAAATTTTGAATAAGGAGTATGGCTTTACTTTGAGCAGTGCTGTCCTTTATGGTTATGTAGAACCCCAGTGACATTGATGTAGTGTTAGCATATTGTCATGGTTAATATTCTTTCATTTACAAGACAGTGAGCAAAGTTTACGAGAGTCTTGCAGGGCTTATCTGCATGCTTTGATTGCTTATCTGGTGAGCAAAGGGCATTGTAGTCTTTAGAATCTTGATAATAAAAGCCTTGACCCTGAGTGTCATTTCTGGCACAACGATGACTAATGTGGAGGGGTGATGTGCTGACCGTCTCCAAGAATGTACGTTTCGAAGTCCTTAGTCTGGTGGTAGATTTGCCTAAAGTGGATATTCATTTCAAATTTAAAAGGTAACTTTCAGCAAAATTGCTAACCTCGTGTTTAGATATTAATCTCTGACCCATCATTGCAGATGTAGCATATCAACCCACATTTTCCATAACACCACTAGGATTAATGCATTTCTTAAAGCACAATTGGTATGACGAGGTTACATGCTTTATACCTTTTTGCTCCTGCAATTCCTGGTTTCCTTTGGCTTGTTTATATGATCTTATCTTTATGCAACATACTTGGCTTCTTCCTCGCTAAAATGGCTCAAGATTAACCAGAGAATAGCCTAGAAAACCCTGTCTCTCACTCTTAAGTGCCTATCCAATCAAGCACCCATCTACCTGTCCAACACTGTCTCTCGCCACACATCTTCAAGACCCGTTAGATCCACTATGAGGCACAGTGTCATTATACCCAGATTCAGGCAGCAACGTGCAGGTGGGGCAAGCTTCCCGGTCCTAGCTGCTAGAAAATGCAACGCTCTCCCCCTCTCCATCAGGGAAGAACCATCCGCTCATGCATTCAGATATAAAAAACAAAGCCTGGCTTTACGAGCAAGATAGCCACCTAATAGCCTGAAGCCCTCCCTGATCCAGATATTCACATCATTAATGCATCTACTTACTGAAATCTCTCTGTATATTATATATTGCTTGCCACTGGCCACACACTGAACTTCTTTGTATATTATATGTATATGGTAAATGTCCTGCTCCTTTATTGTATTTTCCTTAATCTGAGTGTACCTTATAACTGTCTGCATTTGTAACATTCAAGCCTAGCGCCCAGTTGCCCAAGGGCTCGGTGCGCTCTATAAATAAACTAAACTATGTTAACAGGATAGTTCCCTCCAGTACAGTATCTGTTGCCAATTTCAGAGGTACTTGGTCTTGTGTCAGAATAATAAACGCATGTATGCAACCAAAGACTGGGCTCGTCAATCCACTGAACAGTGCAGTATGTTTAAGCATTACCTCCAAATATGCAAATACAGTTCACTGAACACTAATATTTAAGCATGTGTCATATTCATTGTGAACAGCCTGGCAACAGGACTGGAATTATTACCCAGCATGCCATTTATCCTAGCTATCAAATGCAATAATTTGCTCCAAGCTAATCCCAGCTGCCTTCTACTTGGATCCAATATCATTTATATTTTTAGCTTGTTAGTCATAAGTGGCGCGTGAAGCATCAGGAGGAAGAACCAAAAGGTATAGGAAGTAGAAACTGTTATTGATGGATACAGACTTGAGCTTTATATGCACTCCCTCGCAAACAGTCCTTGGATGCTGATTTGTTAGGATCCCTTACATGTCACTTTCCGACATATGTTGAGCTTTCCCCATTGGATACCCATGGTGTCAATCTTCTTGCATAGAGTGCAGGATGTTTTGCATTCTCGTCACATATTTTCATTCAAAGGCTTGCTTTGCCCACTGTGATTTAACATTTTGTTCCACAATTACCTTTCTTCTGCACAGAATCTTGCCAACAAATTACAAGCATGCTCTGTTGACCTATTCAGTGTTTCTTTCGTTGGCGTAAAGACGACTGAATTTCAACCAGTTGGTCAAGAAAAACATTGCCCTGTAAGTTATGTCAACATGCCAGCTTCTGATTTTGAACATCACTGAAAAGGAAGTGATCATCACAAACAATTTCCATTCATAAACTAATAGCAAATTCTGAGTGGAATCTAGGGAGGAGTTATGGTGTTGCAGAACCAATGGACATAAGTACACGGCAAGGGTGCGTTAGCTTTGCTTTCCAAATATAGGTTGTTCGTTTTTAATACAAAGTACACACATTGTGTAAAAATAGAGCAGGCAGATTAGAGATGTAACCATCAGTGTAATAAGAACACAGAACTTCCTGTGCATCTTCAAATATTTCCTCAACCACTTCCTCATATAATGAACCTTTCCGTAGTCAATAAGAAGCCAAACCTGGCACAGAATGCATTCATAACCGAACAGCTTCCACATGTGTAGAAAAGCTACTTAAAGTCTTCCGGTCAAATACATTGGCAAAAGGACGAGCCTTTACCACGCTTTGAGGATTGCTGCACTCCTCACCTTCTGCCATGGGAGAGGATTACCCGAGGGGAAGACGCATGTGAGTTGCACTTTCTTTGCAGAGTGGACTTAATTGCCAACAGTGCTGAACAAGCAAACCTAATTGGAAACCTTATTGATTTTCATTTGAAAATGTGCATTTTGTTTGGTGATATTGCTCAAGTTACATCTTGAATTACCCGATAATTGACATATGCACTCATGTGGTCAAACTAAACTAGGAAAAATTTGAAATGCAAAGAATCTAACAATAACAGAATGTCTGGAATTTGTAGCTGGCATTTATAATGAGAAAAGCAAAACTATAACTGTCGGAATGCTCAGAATAAGAGCGTAACTAGATGGACGACCCCTTCCTCACATGGGTCTAGTTGATGGTACACTACTTACCATGTACAATATATGAAGTCAGTGTTCGAAGTGTACGACAAGAAGTAGTGGAACTATACCCTACTGGCCTGCACCGATCCCAACAAACCCCATCGCCACACACAATACAAACCCCAAAACACATGTGCCTGCTGTTTAGGGGAACTCTCAGTGCAGTGCACTGAAAGTGAAAGTTTCAACTTCTTCCTACACTTTTATTTTAAAACGAAACCATTCCGGGACGGTTTCTTTATAAAATAAAAGTATAGGAACTGTAAAATTTAATTAAAAGAAGTAGAGGAGCACCGCCGCCGCCCACTTCGACCACTGTATTAAGTATACTAGTGTCATACGTTTGCAAGATACACTGGAGGCATCTTAAGCACTTTCATTAACTGAGAAAAGGAGAAACAGACAACAGCAAAATAAGGAAAGAGAAGGTTAAAAAAAGCAGTTCGTTGTATACGTTTGTCAGCACGGTTTTTGGCTTCATCTTCTAAATTGAAAATGGCAGAATACTGAGAAAGAAAGTCCATAACAAAGTACCCACAGTCTTGAGGGTCTACCATTAGATCTCTCAACTTTGACTATGCACGTAGCACCTACAGATGCATCATGGGACGTTCAGATCCCTGTGGGATGTTAATGCACAGATGAAATATTTGTGAGGGACCCTGGCTATTAAATGAGAGCACTACTGTCTCCAGAGCTGTATTGGGGTCTTTTGACTCAGACTCTTTTCTACTTTTCTAATAGATTGTTAAGAAGGTTAGCATACATCACATTGCATAGCCACGTCACTCCGTAACATCGCAATAGCAAGCAATGGTTGTGAATGGGCCAAAGAATCCATGTCGTGATCTTGTGCATGTACATTGTATTACAATTGCCACATGTTACTGTAAAAATGTACATCTAACGTAAGTTTCCACATTTTCGGAAATGTAATATTTCTTGGCGTGTACTAAACAATAACATCGCAAGTATTATGCCCGATTTGAACCATAAAGCTTAATATTTGTCAAATCTGGAAGCTAAAACCTTCCAACTGTGACGCACAACGTAAACCAATTTCTCTTTTTTTGACATTGCAGGCAAAATTTGCAGCTGAGCTATTTTAGAGAGGACAGAAATCTGGATGGCAGAAAAAAACAACTGCCCATCAGCAGGCGGGTTTTAGGAAAGGTTTAAGTAACATTGACGAATCATTTGGAATAAATGTGCTTTTCCAGACAATTGTCAAAAGAGAAACTTTATCTAGCATCTATTTACCTGAAGAGTGCTTTTCATAACAAGGTAAGACATTCCATGGTTGCTGACAGGGCATCAGTGATAAGGGGGTGGGAGAAGAAGGAACAGCCCTGTTCAAAGTAGGAAAGGGAGTACGACGAAGTAAGACAGGGATGTATGTTGGTGCCGTTCCGTTTTTATAAGTCAGTAGTATGATGAAAGAATTGCTCTCCCTGAAAGGTTATGCTCCATTAAGCTAAGGGTGTGAGTATCAGCATTCTACTTTATTGGATGATGCAGCCCTTATTTTGAAGGTCGTAGCAGCATAAACAATTTGCAAGCTTTGAGTCACTTGCCAAGACAAAGGGATTAGAGATAAATTACAAGGTTACCTGGAGAAGTCCTTAAAGTTACAATTCAGTAAAAATGGATCATGGTCTAGGGCAAGTAGAAAAGAGCACCCTGATCTTAACCCACAATACCTGTTCAGGGAGGACATGTGCCAATCACTGTGGTAATAATGCAATTAGTGCAACTTAAGACTAAGCGTCATTGTATGGGGCAGACATCTGGGGTCATTACAAGACCAAGCATTGGCCTGGTTGGAAAATCTGTTTTGAAGTTATTAGGCCTGTCAACGAGTACACCTAATTCGGCAATATGGCTGGAGCTAGATTGGATCAGCATTGAGCATTTGGCTGTACTAAAACCGGTATTAGAATGGGCATAGTTGATGGCAGCCCGCAGCATCTGTATAAAGGTTCTGTAAATCATGTTCTTATTACAGGCTAGCTAGGACATCACTGCGGCTCTGTACTCTGTAACTACGCCTCAGTTGTGATTTCACAGAACCTGCTGCTGGAGCCAGTATAGAGCAGAGCAGAATGCAAGCTGCCACTGCAGCACTTCGAGCCATGACAACCTTTTCAAATTCCTTTCTTGTAGAAAAGTGTTTTCAATTTACACCCATTAATTGATGAATAACTCTTTGTAATAGTGTTCATTTTGTGCACTTCTAGAGTTTAACACATGAGGAAGAATATGCATGTGACAAATAACTTCAAGCACAAATCGCTTTTAAATTCATTTTAATAGACTGCAAACTATTTTTCTGCAACACATTAGAGCAAGAGGCCCGGTATAATAGAGGATGACTGCATATGGTGTGCCCTTCTCTCTCTCCTTCTCTCTCTCCTTCTCTCCCTCCCCCTCCCTCCCTCCCTCCCTCTCCCTCCCTCCCTCTCCCTCTATCCCTCCCTCCCTCCCACGCTCAACAGGCCCAACACACTCTCACAATCAGTACCTCACCTACATGCTGCACCAACTCTTCACTTCACTTCACCATCCGTCCGTCCGTCTCCGTCAGCCTAGCCTCTCAGTCCACCAAAACGCCTCCTGGCCTCACCCCTACAACCAACACAGTTTCTCATTCACTCGTTTTATGCTGTTTGCTTCCTGGATCAATTCTCTGCTTCCATTGGTTCCAGCACTCACCTGATCCATGGGCCTATCTGTGGCGGGGTTACACAGACAGAGAGCTTTAAAATAATCCTCTTAGCATCACCCTCTTAATTTCCATTTGCAAAATAGCAGCCATGTGCTCAGGCTGTTAGTTTTCCTTGTGGTTTTCTTCATGTGCTAGGATGTTTTCCCTCCTATTCGGTTTGGTGGAGGTTTTCTGCATCCCACCTGCTCCTCCCTGCAATCCCTTCTCACTCACTATATTTTCTGTGGAGCCACAATTCGCCTGGGAACCATCTGGGTTAGGTCAGGTTTTAGGTATCCCCTGCATCTCATCTGGGTTTTCTTCGTTGTGCCCAGATGCATTCTGGGATTTGCTGTCCTGAAAAAAGACAAGATAACTCTGGGCAGAGACACTAGAGGGAGGCCTTGTGTGACAGAGGGTGGTCCCACATTAAAATTCTAGGCATGTGAGGGGCTTTTAGGGACTGGTGTTCCCCCACAAATCCGTTTCTCCACCTCCATGACGAGGGTGGCTCTGGCTTTCACCTTAGTAGGTCCCCTTCCCTATGTCAGGAGGGGTCCCTGCTCCCTGTTGTCAGGGACCAGTCCCAGGCACTGTCACACTTACTCTCAAGATCCCCCCACGGGTCAATGAATCCATCCTAATACTTTTAAAACAATTATTCCATTTGAGATTTAGTGGAACACCAAGGCTGCATAGATGTTTACCCCACCACACCGGTTTTCAAATAAAGGCGTTCAAATCCATTTTGATCTCATGTGTTAAGCAGGTCATTACAATACATTACAGGTCATGTAAACATGGTAAAACAACTTGCTTCAAAAATGCCACCTACACCTTCCCACATGCCACAGGCCAGGTGGGCTATGCATCATGTATTGACCTACTAGAAACCTACTCAGCCATTAAAGCTTGCTTCTACTGGACTTAGAAAACTACTGGCATCGCAGCTTCCTGAGCACCTCCTGACATACAAGTGGGAACCAGACACCAACCCTTGCACCTCCACCCCCTGGTTCCTCACTGGTTCGGCTAAGCTGAGACTGCTTACAGAGCAGGTTGTCCAAGACTCCTGCTCAGATGGTTTTGATGGTTTCAGTAAGAGCGGCAGAGTGCATGAGCATGTTCTGCTCCAATACAGTCAATCCCAACTGAAAACGCACACACGGCCGCCTTTAGGCTGTGAGGTCTATCAACATTCTAAGGAACTCTGCCCACTGGACTCTGCAAGTTAAACAGGTTCTCCCTCTTCCTGAAGACCATGATTTAAAGACAAACTGTACACCCGTTTCTTACATTCTACAGGTATTTCAACATTAATGCCACCAAAAAATGCCTCATTGAAATGAGGTCTTACAGAAACTGGGGACAAATGATTTCAATTATCACAAGACCACCATAGTGGGCTACATATCCTGTAAATAGATGTAATTGATTAGCAGCCTGCAAGAAATTACAAAGTGCCCAATACATATATGTGTATATATTTAATTTTGACGATTATTGAAATAGGTCTTCAGTCTGAACTTTGTGGACAGGTTGTAAAAGAAGCTAGAGCCAACACACTGAGAAAACGCAATGCCCTTTAACGGTAGCCAACCCTATGTTTGTAGCACAATCTTTGCTGTATGCTAGATCAATGCTAGCAGACAATCTGATACCATTACAACTGAATGTTAAACATCAGCTGCAGGACTCACCTGTTATGGTACTGAATAGCACTGGAAAGTGCTCTGGCACATATCCGACAGCAAGTCAGGTGGACCAACTCGCTCAGCCAATGTTTGAAACTGCAGGAAAGTAAACACAAAATGTACATATTCAACGTCATCCTTGCCACCTCGATATCAATGCCACATTTCGGAAAGGTACATTAGCCAGTGCATGCTAAGAACAAATACACATATGACACGTATTTCAGAGTAGTGTGCAACCAGAGGGCGAAGAAGAGAATCTTCCCCAGGGATGGTGTTATCATCTAGTGCAGCACAAAATGGCTGTCCAGAGAATCAAATAAAGCTGGTTCTTGGGCATCAGAATTGTGGCAATGCTAGATTCCTGCCTATGCCCCTTTAACCTTGGAGTTGGAGTTTGGGGCGCACAATATATCCCTTTATCTTGGGCAGCATACATGTTTGTACAAGTCCGAGGAGACAGGGAACATTATCAAAGGAACCGGAGCCAAGTAATATGGGTGTGGCAGAGGGCTCTCTTGTATGTTGCAGACGCATGCATGGGTATTCTGGGTACAACACAACTGCAGAGGGACAGAGAGGAAGAAGTCTGCCGGGTGGCGAGGCAATTTAGTGCACTCTGACACGTTCTTTGCCGCAAGGCAAGTTTGGTGTGCTGGAGTAAGGCTGTGTGATCTTACATTCCGATTCATATTCCCAGGCACGGCAGCAGCGACAAGTTAAACGAGTTAAACAAGATAACCAGCACCTAAATTACCCATTCTGACTTTCCTCTCAGCTTCAAAAGTTAAATAACTCCTAGAAATGCAGCGGCCTGCAATTTTGAGAACACACACTGTAAGGTTATTAGTCTAAAGTATGCCAATGCTCCACACAACAGAGTCAATGAGACGGCTGAGGTACACTGTGCAAGAAAGAACGCTTCCTCAACACCTGCATAGTTCCGAGACGAGCTATCTAGACTGACAGCAACAGCATAAAAATACATTCCTACAAATCTTCTGGGAAAGCAGACCAACACTTGACAAAGTTTAACAAAACGGTATTTTATTCCAGAAAATAGAAAGTTGACTTGCAATGTTACCAGGAACCTAGCTCTCCCATGTTGTAGACCTTGGTTCAGCCAGGTGGGTTGTGCCTCCATTATGATCAAGCCAGAGAGATACACCGACATTTTTAGGTCCTGAAAGCCAAAACCAACAGGTCCACCAACTATTTAATGTGGCAAGTATTTTCTATAAAATTGTGACAAAATCAAACGTTGATCTAGAGTAGTATCAGGTAGTAGGTGAGCCAGGAAAGTGAAGGGTATGAAAGGAGCTCTTCTCTGACTGGATCTCATATTTCTTCCACTTACTAATATACAGAATAGAGCATGGACTAGACACCCTTGCTAGTTCTGCAAAATAAGTATAGCGATACTTTTAGAGCTCGGTTCACGGCATCGAGGACAACTTTGCAAGGCAAGCTTACCCCTCCCGCACTTGATCACGCTTTAGAAACAGTGTGAGTAATGCATGGTTGGAAGAGTGGCTTGTGGATTATGTCAAACCTCCTGTGGTGCCAAGAGGATTTGGACTCCTCCACTTCATGTGAATAACTTTAGAAACGTTTGAAAGCATGGGCAATACTGTATTTCTCATTTTCAATGACATATTAAGACCTAGATGAATACATTTGCTCTCATGCTATGCCATGATGTTATGCAGTGTTTCCACATGTGGGCTTACACTATGTTGTATGATGTCCGACTTCATTAAGCTCAGTGGGGCCTATGCATATACAGTGAGACTAGGTGCTAGCAGGTGTTGCCATCTGCAATGGTATGAAGTACCGTAACTTGCTGTATTATTCAAGCCTCACCTTTTGCCTTTTTGATAGGCTGAGACACACTAGGGTATTCGGACCTACACTATGCTTAGTCTGATGTTTTAGATACATGCCAATGCCCAAGGATATCCTTAAGCATGCCCTACCATCACCTGCCTCTGAGAAAGCACAAGAAGGGGCACAGGGTTTTATCAAATAATCAAACTCTGCACCAAACCACAACACTGCACAGTGAAGTGGAATTTTCTGTATAATGCCTTGTGGTCCACTATAGAAAAAAAGTAAAGGTCAGACCATTTAATTGTATACCAGGGTTTTACTCCCTCCCGGAGGCTGTTCTAGTATGGCTCAGTTAGGGAGTTTCTTTATTACTAGCCATTCCCGTCATAACATACGTCATTGTAGCATATCTTAAAGGTAAATATTGGTCGGTAATTCATAGGGTCACATCTAACCCCCTTCTAAAATATCAGAATTACCTTCCAATCACTTCCAGGAAGGGGCGTAGGTCCCCGTGACTTATTAATTATCATTGAAAAGGCTAAACGTATAGGTAACCCTCTTCTTTTGACTTTGAAAGACATATTTGTATTAGATGAAATGAGAGGTATGTGTGGTATAAGGACAGTATCTAACTTCCACCGATTACACCAGCCTTTATAATTTGTCTTTGTAGATGCGTAATTGTCAATATGTTAGATTGCAGAGTCCCTGTGAAAGCATAAGATTGCATAGTAGCATAATTACAGCACCTACTTGCAGTTTTAGCTCATGAGATGCTATTTGTCCTACAGTGTTCGCTCTTTGGATACTGCAACGTTGAGCCAGTAATTAACGGTTCATCACACTGGAACCGCTGTGCCCTGTGTGAAGAGGATTGGGCATGGAAAGAAGTAATTTGAGATTATTCTGAATGTTTGCGATAGTGGAAGGTGAAGGTGACCGCGTGGAACCATGGTTTTTGTTTGTTAAAATGATAGATGATGTTGAAGTGGAAGGGCACACAGAGGTGCACTTTGACATTTGCAAAGCAGAGGGCAACCTAACACTGACTAATTTCATCAGCTGATTATGGAATCGTACCTACGTGTTTTATAAATATAGATGTTCTCCTTTTGTGTTGCTGTGACAAAATGACTTCTGCTCTACAGGAGTATAAGGATGCAAAGTGGCTACACTGCCCAGTCAGCCCCCACACTTATACAAAGCAACAGTGATCCATTTGAATGTAAAACAGGCACAGCCAAGAGATATGCCTCCTTTGCCTTTTGTGGTACGGTGAGCCGTGGGAAGGTTATACTCTCAGTAGGGCTGTGAACGTGATCCAGTAGCTGCCAAAACAGCCAAGTAACACATTCCAAAATAAAAGGACTGTAAAATCAAGGATCTATGAAAAATATATATACTATAAAGACACATTGTATGAATAACTATAAGAAAACACTACAAAAAAAACCACCCATGTAAAGAAAAGGCAGAGAAATTCAATATTTAACGGTGCAGCACTGAGTATTCGGCAGGAAGAAAAATCAGGCCAGAAACGCAATAGGGAATTTAAAAAGGATATGTTCTTGGTTGAAAAATGTGCAAAGGTTGTTAGCTAGGACCACAAAGAGTGGACCAAGGATAGAGGGCCAGTAAAAACTGCCTTAATCCAATTTACGGGGTCAACAGTGTTGAGCCGGGCTTCGTGCATTTGCAATTGCGAGGTCAAATCGGCAAAGGTGTCAGTATATAGTTTGGTTCATGCAAGAGCTCCTCTGTGGTTCCAGAGCAGTATCGAGTGGTGCAGTTGAGAATTCAACAGGAGCGGTTTGTTAACTGAGTATGTTTCGAGACAATGAGAAATGCAGGATCAGGTTGATGAATGATGCAATGAGTCAGTGATTTGAGTCAAGCTGTGATGTCAAGTCCTGGTGGTTTGATGCGGTGTCCCATGCAGCGATTCGGAAATGAGGGCATAGTGCGCCGGTGCTGGAGCATGGCAGGTGACGAGACACTGGTGGACTGCTATGACATTGAGCCGGTTTGATGATGGAAGAATGGTGGTGCCAATTCGCGCAAGTGCCAAAGGCAGCACTACCAGCTCCTGTTGACTTGGCAGCAACGAAGGTGGCTCAAAGGTAGATGGCAGTTCAGTGCGAAAAACAGGCATCCCGGCTGCTCTGGCTCTTGGGATGCTGTGAAACCCACTACAGCGGCTGTTGGGCCAGGTGTGTCCTTTCAGTCTCTATTCTCCCACTCTCGGGAGGGTTGCAGTAGAGTGGCAGGCTTTGGTCCTCAGCAAGAGTCATCCCCAATGTGCCCCAGGGCTTGATATTAAGCAAAGTTTGCCTCCATTTTAGAGCAATCCATCACGGAGGGCATTGAAAAGACAAACCCTCCCAAAAGAGGTCCGAAACAATTCTGCCTTACATTCTGAATGGTCCAAAAGTGAATCAGAGGAGGTGTGGGAGACTCATCTTTGTAGGCAAAAGCTCACAAGTGATTGGACAAAAGCAAGCCTGAATTAAGTGGTCTAACCCCTGTTCTTGCAGCAAGTGGGCCTTGCCTGCTTGCATCATACTCCAAGTGCTTGGTGCTAAAAGAAGTGAAGGTGATATGATGTAAGGAGAGGTACATAGAGAAAAGATGGTGGAACCCTTCGCCATGTGTGCTGTTCTCCCCCTGACATCCCTAACTCTGCCCCTTCTCAGACCCATAGCTTCAAAGACCCTTTGATATACAACATCATGGTGTGAGGCAAGTCCTGTTGTGTAGGGTGTGCCCTTTGATTCCAGTTTCCCAGGACAGCTCTTGCTGAACGTCTGTCTTGCTGCAGCAAGTTGCTAGCCAACCTCACAAAGGATCAAAAGAAGGCAGCCCCTACTTGCTCAACCTGCTGGGTGCAGCACAACCAGCCAGACTGGGGGAAATACACAATGCCCGTCCATGGCTGGGCTGGCTCATAGTGCTGACAGATGTATGATTCAGATTTAGGTGTGTCTTTAATAATTATAGAAAATACCAGCTACCATACCCCAAACTCAGGTACGTCTTAGGTTTAAAGATTATAACTGCCACCAGAATGATGATTTCTTGTAATTATGTGATTTGGGAACAAAGGTCCATATTTTAAATGCAGTCCATGCGCTAGAGTGACTTGGCTGTCACTGCAGCTGTCGAGAGGGCACCTGTGATCTCTAAACCTTCTCTGTGCTACTGGAGAGCAGGGGCCATAGATCTGGTACTGATGGAGCCGGGCACAATAGTGATTTTGGTATGGAGTTTGCAGAAGGGGGGGCAACTCTGGATATGAGGCCACCCTTTTGGAGATAGAATTACCCACATCCTTCTTAATACAGATCAGAAAAGTCAGGGCTTCGACACCCTTGCCAGATGGCAATCCTCTAAGTCCCCCAAATTTCAGTCAGAAGCAACTCTTGGCTCTGAGACTATACTAAGAACATTCATCCCATAATTTATTTATATATGGAACATTCATCCCATAATTTAATTATATATGTTAAAGTCCTAATGACAGAAGAGCAGCTGTACCAGTCTTACTACTGTGAAGATGGTGACTGGATTTAGATGTACTTCACTGTAAGATCTAAGACGTGTTGTTAACATTAGGTCTACAGTGGCAGTTAGGTGCTGGAGTAAGTTGGCAGGCCAATATTTTACTAGCTAGGAAATATCATTTTCTGTGTTGAGGTACACTAGTAAATGAGGACGGAAACAATAAAGATATCAAGTGGCTTTATTTTAAACTCAAACGTGATTTAGCAGTGGGAGACTTCTGTAAGAGCCAAAAAAGTACCAGTTGCCTTGCAAGCCTGCCATCCAAGACAATCTGTGTTATTATATAAAATGCTTCTTTTACATCCTTCATCTCTGCTACTTTGGAAGGTCAAATAAAGGCTAAACTGTGTTGTATATATGCCACAATCTTGTTTTAACAACAAGCTGGAAGTTTGTAGCGTAAAACGACATTTTCGGCTTAAAACTCCTTTGTATTCCGGGGTTTGTTTTCTGTTCAGAATGCGGAAAATGGAGATATAATGATGCTGGTTTGCAGAACGTATTGTAGACTATCAGGTTGTTTTAGTATGTACTTTTTCACTAAAAGGTAGGGGTTTGTTAGCACTGGCAGACCATTTGAGCTTCCGAATTATAAATGCAGCAATAAACGGCACCGTTTTTGGAACACTGCACAAACACAGTAGTCCACAATTTGCTTGTAGTAAACAAAACAAAAAAAGGGGAGGGGGGGAAATACTGATAAACACAGATTCTGAAAATTGTTAAAAACACTGGCATAAAACAACCACAGAATAAAGAAAATAATGAAACGGACAACCCTAAGCATTTAACATAAGCCTTCCTTTAGAAATTGTGTCTTATGCTATACTGGTCTAGCTTGGCTGAAAATTTTGCTACGTTAGCTTTGTTGATTATATTAGGAGGAACAACATTCCTGCAGCAATAGAGTGGTTGAAATTTAGGGATAAAATGGTGCAATAGTTTGGCTAAAAGAGAAGAGAGTTCCCCAACATCGCTTACTACACCTGTGCCATGTAGAACACAGAGTGGTAAGCTGAACAACCATTATTGCCTTACATGTTACCTGAATCCACGGACGTGCCAATTGAGATGATCTGATGGGTCCCGAAACACGGTGGGCTGCCTGTGGTAACTTGAATATGGCTACACTCCTTATTTTATTTGTACTTTAAAGTATTTCAATGCGGAGATGGTGCTGTATTACATAAACGCTTTGCCTTTTACTTGGTTTATTTGGGGAGGACTACCAAGAGATTACTGCTAGGAATGACCATGAATTAACTGAACACTGGATTGGCTACAACCCTTGAAATGGTTCAAACGCTTGCTTTTTCCAATGACTACATTGCACTAATACCTTACTTAATGAAAATGAAACAGATTCCTCCAACTCAAATTGCCTTAATAATCTTTAATATTTTAGAAATAGGGAATTGAGTAAAAACATTTCTTCAAAGAAAAGTCACACAAATAAGACTGCACACAATAAATGTTAACAGGTTATGGATAGCTAATTTCACAAAAAGATCCTACATGAATCCATAAGAAAACAATCAGAAACGTATGCCACACTACTATGCTTGTACATGGGCTTTACACTGCTGGCAGTCACTAAAGTCAATGTGGGTGGAATCAAGTGAAACGAGTTCTCATGCAGGGCAAGCAGAAATGCAAAGGCTACACAAAGCCCTGTGTGCAATGCCACAGTGGCCACTTTGCCTTAAGTCCTCTCGGTGGGAATGCTAGGACGCTGATGTTGTGTACACTTGTCCATGGGCTGCTTTCTGACTCCCTAGAGCTCATGTGGACAGTGGCTGCTGGCCACACAGAACTCTCAATTCCATTTGTATTATTGAACAAGTATCTTTCACTCGTTCCATACCACAAAGGGAGTTTGCAGTGCAATCTTCCCATTTGCAAATCTTAACATGTTTAGCATCTTTGTATATGCAAAGGCTATTTGTCACTCGACACAATGTTGTGTACGAGCCACGGCCAGTGCAAAACAGACACACCACAAAGCATGTGCAGCCCTGAGAAGGCTTCAGGGAGACCAGAGGGCCCGTGGCATTGATGGCATGGCTTCTTTGCGTTCAATGGGTGCTAAAGATCGCAGTCCCGCAGGATACAGTGAACATCTTCATGTGGGGATGGATGCCTGTCCACCCACATGATGTATACAAGCATGGAGAGGAAGCAGTGTAGAGAGTGCCTTGGCCACTTAACCCTGAATTCCAACAAAAGAGAAGCAGGAACAACCACTAGAAATGTGTAAAATAAATGTGTTTGTGTGCATGCATGGTATGCATGGGCTAGAGCTTGCCCAGGTGCGAGTTGGTTTGAGGGGAGGAAGTAAAGTGATCGTTTGTAGACTGAAATGAACGTTGAATTAACTAAGCATGAAAATATGTTTTACTGACCAATGCAGCTTTGAAAATGTATTTTTCCAATGCTAAGCTGTCATGGTTGGTAAAGGCGACAAGAGATTGTGTTTTTTAAATAGCAATGGGGTCTTATAATTGGCACAGTTAGCATAAAATCGTGCTATTTCAATGGCAATACTGGCATATATTGAGCATTGCCAGCCTGAAAGTGGGGCAACACTGGCATATTGTGTTCATAGGCCTAGTGATCTGCTTTTTCACCCTCGTCCCTAAACTGCCATAGATTGTTTGGACATGCTCGCTCTGGCAAATTCAGGCAAAACATGTATGCAATTCTCTTGTCACGAGTGCCTGTGAAAGGGGCTAGTGGGAGAAGGTGCAGGTCAGGTGAAGTCACAAGGCTTTAATACTGTGATAAATTAGCACCATAGGGGTCTCTGTGCACTCGTCTTGATGTTGGTGTATTGTGCCCTCGCCGTTGGTACCCAGACCTTAACAAGCAGAGGAAATGATGTAGTAAGGGGAGATGCGAAAACAGGTGAAATAAAGACAGGGATGGGGGTGATGTAGAAGGGGGAAAGGAAAATGTTGCGATTGCTTTTGTGAATCCATTCGGGGGGACCATAGATCTGGATTGCAGAAAGAAAGGAATGATCACACCTTGTCTGACATCAGAAGAATTGTCCACCTAAAGCAGTTCCTAGGGGCAGTAGCTAGTTGATAACATGTAGTTTTGGGGTGAGTGATGTGTTTGAGATGTGCCCCAGCCCCCTATTGAAAGTGTGGTGGTCTTTTTGACTCTCTGAAATTTGTACGATCTGAGAGTGCAGTTGTTGCCAGGTTCCTGTGCAGGGGACTATGTGTTAAATGACCATTACTATAAGACTGTGATGTGCTCATTACTGGTATAAGCACTTGATGCCACCGTGTACCCACATCGCACGAGTGAGAAGCTTGGAGGGAACCTTTGAGGCTGCACGCCAACATGGTAAACACCACTTTCTCCAAAAACATGCACTAAAGGGTCAATCAACCCCCAAATGGCCAGTAGTAGTAGGGAGACCCCTCCAGGCTAGGGTGGCTTTCCCTACGCAGCTTTCCTGCTGAGGTTACAGCCCTGAGGATGCCGAGAGCAGTCTTTGGCCCCTGCCAGCAAACAGTTTTGCATTCCTGGGGCATCGGGGAGACAAAGTCCCTCTTAGACAGTTGATAAGTTCGTCTTGAAATAATCTGCATACAATCCACCCCTTTCCAACCACTTGCCCGGAATGCAATTACCTAGTTGGGTAAACAGGTGGTGTTGGGATGGACACAGATAGTTTTGGGGGGGAAACGTCTCAGTTTACTGGACTGTCTGTTCTTTGTAGAGCACTGAGCAGTCTTCGGAACCAAAGTGTCAGAACAGGCTTTTAGCCCAAAGAAAAAAAGATTCCAGATGAGTGGGAGTGGAGAAAAAGGAGGTAACAAATACAGGACGAACAGGGAAGGACGAACTAGTAAGCAAAATACTGGGGTAGTAGTTTTGAAATGTTAGCTCATGGTGCTCTAATGAGCCTAGAACATGAAAGAATTGCACTGAAAGTGTAGATTAAGTTAAACAGTGGCCGTAGCTAAGGGAGAAATCATTTGAAGGCAGGTTGAATAGAGAATAACACACATTGTAGTGAAACAATGCCCGATGGATCAGAGATGTACCCATTGAACGAGGATGTCTTTTATTCCCAAAGCAGGATTCATTTCTTCTACAAAACTAACTCCAGAACATTAATTCTGGGACTGCCAAGCCTATTGGCCAGCAGTAGCCAAGCGAAGAAAAGAATCTTTGAAGGGAGAATATGGAGGGTGACAAACAGGGTAGGGAGGGAGAGAGAGATGGGCCAGATATCTGTCCCTATTTATGCAGCGACAGTCCTGTACCCTTTTGCACAAAATGGTCTAAGAATGGTTAGCACATCTTTGGCTCAGCAGTGGTCATCACATTCAGCCATCATCACTGCCACTGTGTCATCGTGAACCTGGGTGCGAAACCATGCAAAAGGAAAACAGAGCGACACGCTCGTATACTCACTGCCCAATACCCCAAATAGCCACCAACTTCCTGCTTCTGCACTACTATGGGTGCTTTGAAATGAACTGTGGCACCTCTGGGAGCAAAGCCCTGGATCGGGCTTCCTGGAAGATGCCGAGGGCTGCTGGCAACTTATATAGTGGTATGTGAATCAGGGCTCTTATTCTCTGCATACTCCAGCCTCCCACATCCTTCTCGACATGCAGTTAACTTGTTCTGGTAAAAGAGGGCAGCATGCAGATATTCAATCAGCAAGGGGTGGACGACTGCCCATCAGTGCATTTGCACCGTTTGGCCCTTTTCATGAACTCGAGTGCAGTTTAGATGCATCATTTACGTACTTGGGTGTTTTGGGGACTGTAACCGGTCCACTTCGAAAACTTTGTTGGCCTTTTATAGAGCAACAGTGTATTCATGTGAGAAAAATGAAAGAACATAATATGACAGGACATGAAGCAGCATAGTCTGCTTGTTAAAGAAAGCAGCACTATGTCCCAAGACAAAATAAAAGGGTAAATAAATAAACAAATCACTGAAAACTAAAAAGAGAAAAACTGCTATAAAAGCCAAACATGCAATTCGGTTTAGAAGCTTGTAATTGAAAAGTGAAGAATAAAAATGAGTATTGTGGCACAGGGTCAGGTAGAGATGAAGTGAGGAAGGACATGGACGTCCCAAGTGAGGTCTGGTGGTGGTGTAAACGAAGAACACCCTCAGTAGCTAAGGGAAGGCTAGCATCAAATATCACAATTTCAAGTTCGCATTGCCAGCAAAGATGCATTTAGCAACAAAGCCAACAGACCGAACTTTGCCCAGCATATCCCCGCAGTGTAAACATTACAAATGATAACATAGCCTGGAGTAGCATTCCAAGCCTAAGAAAGCCTAAAATGTTCAAAGTCTGTTAGAGCAAATATAGTATGGCATATCCTAGCAACAGCCCCATAGAAAACTGTGGCATAACAGACGAATACAAATTTACATCAGTATGACAGAGCCATATATGTAGCATGTCCCAAATAAGAGTTGTGGTGCCACACACGGGGGTCCACCCCATTTGCCCCTAGCTATTTTCCTTAATCTTCCTGTCCCTCCCTGCCTTTTTCACCTTCTGCCCCCAACTAAACTTCCTTTCAGTATGGAAATCCATCAGGATGGGGTCAGAAATTGGGGTTTCCACAAATGTATGACTACAAGCCATAAGATGCACATTAAAATCTGTCAAAACACAAATGATTTTGCCCCAGAGCTGCCACCAAGGGTTCGGCACTTCACCAGAAGCAGAATAGACTGCAATGCTGGCAGTAGATCACCTGGGACGTCTTTCAAACACATTAAAAACCCCGGAGGGATCAAATGAAAATGTTGATTACAGCAATGCCTATTTTACCCAAACCTCAACCGCTGTGGCAAATTCCATGTGGTAAACATTTAACAGCTATATCTAGTTGTACTTCTCAGTGTGTGTGCATGCAGCTGTTATCCAATAAATATTAGATAAACCACCAATTTACTCAAGTAAGAGAAGGTGCTGATTTTTTGTTAGAGTCTGTATTTTAGCAAAGATTTGATGTTACAAAAATTTACTAGGAATTGATCAATGGCTACGCTTCTTTATTAAGCAATGAGGCGCACAGGAGTCGTGCAATCAAACATTATATTTACAAAAAGCACTTCGTGTTAGCATCATCCAGGAAATAGGAAATATATATATTGTTCCCAACTTTGTGTAATTTGTCAGACATAGAACATGTGAACAGAGATACTCGTGTGAATTTACTGTGCTGTAACACACTTGCATTGCTCTGGTTGCTGAATCCGTCACTGCCCGATTCCCTTGGGGCTCTCTGTGGTGTGATTCTATGGGCCTTTGTATGGGGCCTGCCTGTCATGGTCTGGCATTAGTGACAAGGAGTTCAACCAACGGCACTGTGTCCTTGTGGCAAGTATTCCGTGAGGTCTAAAGAGTCTTTAGTTAGTATTTGTATGTCACATAAAAACTGACCACATCTCCACAAATTAATTTGAAATTTGAGCCAAATATCACTGCCCTAAAGAAGTGCTGGCTCATTCAGGGAAAAGACTGCTATGTTCCCACCACATCCTCCATTTCAATTCAGTACATGGCTAGGTGGTGGAGTTAAATCTTTCTCTGTTACCGAATGATAAAGGATGGCTGTACTTGACCTGGTGGGCATGTAGCCCAACTGCGAATATTCTGCTGTGTTTATAGGGAAAGGTAGAGGAGGGCATCACACATGTTCACTTTTTAAAGACCTGATTGAGGTAACGTGTAGGCTACTAATGGAAAAAGAGGAACTCGTCACTCAGTTGTAATGTTGCATGAAAGGGTATTAATTGTACACCACAATTATTTCACTTAACCAGATTTAAGGAAGTTAACAGCCTTTTGTGGACATATCTTTAATTAAAACACCATTTATTTAGGCCTTCACGTCTAAAGCATTTGCTTGCTTACATTTGGGTATCAAAATAAGTGTACATTTTAATAAAACACAGAAATTGTCCTTTTTGGAAATAAGAGCATATGCAAAGCAAGTTTTGAAGAAAAATGTTCATTTAGGTTCCCTTTCGTCTTCATGGTTATCAAACAAATTACAGTAATCAAAAAAGTAATCCATCATTAGAATTTGTCACTATGGGAATATATTGCTAACAGAAAAAAACAGGTACCTTGTGTCCAAGTTGTAAATTGAAATGCAAAATATAACGCATTACATTTTAGCAGAGCTACCCAGTTCCTTTTTTAAAGTTGCACATCAAAATGCAAGTATTTAGCAACAACGTTTCGAACAATCAACAATTTCGCCTTCACTCACCCCCAGACTTGACAGTTCTTCCTGCAGCAAGGAACAATACATGTGTGCACGAGGGGGAGGGAGAGAGGGAGCCAGCGCGCAAGAGGGGGAGAGAGGGAGCCAGCGCGCAAGAGGGGGAGAGAGGGAGCCAGCATGCAAGAGGGGGAGAGAGGGAGCCAGCGCGCAAGAGGGGGTGAGAGAGAGAGCAAGAGAACCAGCGCACTAGAGAGAGAACAAGAGAACCAGCGCACTAGAGAGAGAGCAAGAGAACCAGCGCACTAGAGAGAGAGCAAGAGAACCAGCGCACTAGAGAGAGAGCAAGAGAACCAGCGCACTAGAGAGAGAGCAAGAGAACCAGCGCACTAGAGAGAGAGCAAGAGAGCCAGGGCGCAAAGAGAGAGAGCCAGCGCGCAAAGAGAGAGAGCCAGCGGCCAAGGAGAGAGAGCCAGCGGCCAAGGAGAGAGAGCCAGCGGCCAAGGAGAGAGAGCCAGCGGCCAAGGAGAGAGAGCCAGCGGCCAAGGAGAGAGAGCCAGCGGCCAAAGAGAGAGAGCCAGCGGCCAAAGAGAGAGAGCCAGCGGCCAAAGAGAGAGAGCCAGCGGCCAAAGAGAGAGCCAGCGGCCAAAGAGAGAGAGCCAGCGCCCAAAGAGAGAGCCAGCGCCCAAAGAGAGAGCCAGCGCACAAAGAGAGAGCCAGCGCACAAAGAGAGAGCCAGCGCACAAAGAGAGCGAGAGAGAGAGAGAGCCAGAACACAAAGAGCGAGAGAGCTAGCGCACAAAGAGAGCGAGAGAGCCAGCGGCGCAGAGAGAGAGAGAGAGAGAGAGAGAGATAGAGAGAGAGAGAGAGAGAGAGAGAGAGAGAGAGAGAGAGAGACACAGCGGCGCACAAAGAGAGAGAGAGAGCCAGCAGCACACAAAGAGAGCCAGCGAGAGAGCCAGCGGTGCACAAAGAGAGAGAGAGATCCAACAGCGCACCGAGAGCCAGCCTGCAAGAGAGCCAGCACGCAAGAGAGAGAGCCAGCGCGCAAGAGAGAGCCAGCGTGCAAAGAGGGTGCCAGCGTGCAAAGAGGGAGAAAGCCAGTGCGCAAGAGGGGGGAAAGCCAGCGTGCAAGAGGGGGAAAGCCAGTGTGCAGGAGGGGGAAAGCCAGCGCGCAAGAGGGGGAAAGCCAGCGCGCAAGAGGGGGAAAGCCAGCGCGCAAGAGGGAGAAAGCCAGCGCGCAAGAGGGAGAAAGCCAGCGCGCAAGAGGGAGAAAGCCAGCCTGCATGAGAGCCAGCACGCAAGAGAACAAGCGTGCAAGAGAGCCAGCGTGCAAGTGAGAGCGAGCCAGAGTGCAAACGAGACACAGCCAGCGTGCAAACGAGACAGAACCAGCGTGCAAGTGAGAGAGTGCCAGCGTGCAAGTGAGAGAGTGCCAGCATATGAAAGAGAAGTAGCCAGTGCACAAAAGTGAGAGAGACCACCAACATGTGAGAGCCAGCATGCAAGAGACCGATCCAGCATGTGAGAGAGAGCAAGCAAGACTGCCCAAAAAGAGAGGCAGAGCAAGGGCACGCAACAGGGAGCATGCAAGAGAGAGAGCATGTCCCACTGTGCAAGAGAAAGCATGCCAGCAGGCAAGAGAAAGGGAGCAAATGGGCAAGAGAAAAGGTGCCAGTGGGCAAGAAAGGGTGCCAGCGGGCAAGAGAAATGGTGCCAGTGGGCAAGAGAAAGGGTGCTCTCCCTACCTCTATATGAGAAGCTCTGGGCTCTACAAGAAAATCTTATCTATTGTAGTACTGCAGGTAGGTGACACAATTGTGCCTTTGATGATTGATTGATGATAGAAGCATGAATTTTGGCACACTTTTAGACCACACCCTACTGAATATTGTTGGCTATGAGTCAATCTCAGATTTTTCCTGTAACAATGTTGGCATTTAGATTCATAATTTGTGTAGATATTCATTGATCAATCATTTACTTGTGGTCATGCAACGCCTATAGTACACTTTAGAAGTATAAATGAAGCCCAATAGTAAATCAAGTTTTTTTTCTCCATAATTTATTGCAGTATATATAAATTCATTCAGACAAGGGAAGGAAAACAAAACCATTAACAGTTCATTGCTTATGTAGTGCACATATAGTGTCTTACATTACCGATCGTTAGGCTATTGAATGAACATTGATACTATTCCTCAAACAGAGTATTGGTAATAACCCCTCACCCCCTTATTTCAGTCAGTACAAAGAGCGCCACAAATACAAAGTGCAGTACACTGTAGGTCAGCCTTCCTACACTTACATTGTAGTGTGCAGCCTTTCTTGCAGCCACACCAAAAGAGTTCCCTGCAAGCTTGCGTAGCCTCTGGTAGAGTTGTCCAGGACATTTCCCATTTGCCATCCGCCTTCATCCTTCTTGCACCCCCAATCACTTGGCAATGGTAGCTGTGGTGTGGAGACCGTCATTTGGGCCCAGCAGTAACCAGCTTGGTAGACCACCCTTTTTGTATGCTGAATGAGCATATCTTGCGTGGGAGGTTGATTGTCAATGGCGTTAATTTTCGGAGTAAATAGGTGTTTTCTTGCCTCATTAACATGTTCATCACTGCTAGTATGGTCAAAACTACAAATCTCTCCAATTGCTTCAGCATTTACTCTACTGCCTGCTGACTAGACCTGTAAGCCAATCCACTAAAAGCTCAGGTGACATCTTCATATGCATTCCAGATGTCCCATGCAGTCCTCTTGCCTCTTCCTCCAAAAAAGGGCACAATGTCACACCCAGTTATTGCATGAACCTTCAGTAAGGCAGTACAACGATCAAGACCCAAAGCTCTTGATAACTCATGAGTGGCAAAGAACCGGAAATTCTTCCCAACTCCAAACGCGACCCATAGTTCCTCAATGTTCAGAGGTTGTGCAGATGTGATGGTGAGAACTACGTTGGAGTCCACAGTTTGTATTCCAGCTTTCTTATATCCTTGCTGCACAGAATCACATAAATGGAGTAGGATGCAAGTGTTTGCTTCTTCATGTGAGCATGGAGCCAGTATCTTGACGATTTATAGACAAAGCATTGGTACTATTTTTGGTAATTACTTGCTTGTTCGTGTCAATAGTTGTTAAAGTTTTTGCCAAGAAAGAGAACACATTGGTCTTATTTTCAGTAACCCCTAGAGAATCCTGCCAATTTTTAGGAAATGCATTTCTTGGTTGAGCAGGTTTCAGAACACCTTTTCCCCTTTTACAGCATGCATCAATCTTCAAGCTATCAGGCTTATACACATCCCAGATGATATCTAGCCTTGTAACATATTGAAGCGGAGATTTGCTGGCATAATCGTCAAATGTTTTCACAAATCCTGGTCACAGCATGTTGACAATTGCAGTGCCATCACGGATGGTCATTTGGACTGTTGGTTTGGAAGTAGTGTTTTTTCTAGTTGCGAGTTCTTCCAGGCAAAGCAATAAATAAGACTTTGTTTGGGTCCTTTTGTGTCTAATGAAATCATCCAGATCTCCATTACGGATCTGTGATGGAATATAGAGTCTAGAAAATAGCATGCAGTCATTCTTCAGCCATGTAATCATTAACGGTTTTTCACAAACTAGAGGACGGCTGCAGAGGTGGAGGTTATTCCGCTTAACAAGATCAGCGATCTGTTTAGTTTGATTAATGAACCTGTTGCTGACATATCTCATACTGGTCAACTCCATTTTTTTGAATATTTAGCAATGTATCTGCAACTGCTAGGTGGACTATATGTCTTCTGTCAAGTACCATTAGATCACAGGTGGTTTCACTAAATGGCTTTACCAGATCTTGTATTCCATGAGTAAGAGACTTGATATCTTTTGCAAAAGTCATCTGTAAATGCTTGTTGGCCTGTGGTGACGCTAATCTTTTTCCCCCGTCTCTTCGTATTTGTAGAATTAAATTCTTCAAATAAGCGGGCCATCTCAGGACCAGAGACCATCCAACGATGCGGACCTGTTGGGTTTTCTGTCAGGTCTACACCACTCCATCACTTTTGACTGATGCACCATGCTGTTCATTGGCCTGTTCAATGGCAATAGCAGAGAACACACGCTTTGAATGTTTTGTGACAAATGTTCATGAATTCTGCATAGGTGTTAAGGTGACGCTTTTTATGTAAAACCATATCACGCACATGGACAGGATTCCAATGTGGATAGTGAGTATGGTCCAAGGAAAAGAACCAGGACACAATCTTAGATAGCACCTCCAAATAAAGCTGAAAATCCCCTTCTCGTATCACTCTTACAAAAGTCATTGAAAGGAGTTCTTGTTTTGGACTGATATACCAAAATATAAATTGCGTACATACATCACTTCTTTCTTTACACCAGATTCTTCAAGGGACTTAACTTGGCTGCTATCCTCCATGTCTGTGCTATAGTCATTGTAGGCCTGCTGCAGAAGTAAATAGAGACTGCTGGTTGTAAATTAATGAGCCCTACGGGTACAAGTCACATGGTAACCTTTTATAAATAAATCCGCTTTTCCAACTGTGGTAATATCAGCCCGAAAAGTGTTCCAGGCCACCCACTTTCATCCAAGAATCTTGAAACCAGGGTCGGACTGGGACAAGAAATAGGCCCGGTCACCCAGAAAAAAAGCGGCCCACCCCTCGTCTCATGACCCTTGACCTCTAATGACATCACCAGAATTGAGGTCATTTGACCCCACCACAAAGTGACATCCCGGGAAGCGATGAAACACAACTTTTCACCCCTTGACAAAACAGGAAGTAGCATCAAATGGCTTTGTTCCTTTGTACACTACGAAAAATATTGTTATGATTTCACTAATGTGATATACATTTCATACAAGAATGGATCACCATATGTATCATTAATATCAGTGTGTATAGATCCATATTTTCAAATTACTGTGAATGCAAGCAGATATCCAAGGCCAAATGATAATCTGTTATTGTATAACGCTTAAGCTCTTTTTTTATAGAACAAATATGCATAAAATATAACCCAACTTGCTTTGGTACTCATTTATCGACCTAAGAAGGATAGAAGGCTTTTTGGAGAAAAAGCATTTGTTTTCAAATTATTTTTTTCCAAACTGGTCCAAGAGTGGACAGAAACCGGCCCCCACTCCCCAGGGACGATTTCGGTCTGGCCACGGGCCGAAAGGCAGAGGGGCCAATCCGACCCTGCTTGAAAGTACCATCTCAATATGCAGCCCACCAAATATTACAATGAATTGCAATGAGCTGTTGGCCACTTCAACTGGATTTGTTTTGCCAATGCGTAGAGTGGCTGGTCAAACCTAATTATTGGATTCGGTCCAGGATTAAGGCATTTAACTGCAGTCTTCACAATATCCACTGGATGGCAACTCATGGTCACTGACATATCATACTCGCAAAATTGAGGAAGCAGGGACGAAAGTGTTATTTCACAGTCTTTTTGAGTTTCTTCTTGTTGACTTGTGTGGTATGCTGCCCAGGATCCCCTTGTAGGTTGTCACTAGCCAGAACCTGTGTTACATGCTTCAGCCAGCTGTATTCTTTCACCATAGCTTGCGGCGTAACTTGGTAGTCAACTAAGTTCTCTTCTACCATTTGTAGAGGACAATCAGTTCTCATAGGAGGAAAAGAGGGCACTCCAGAAGATGTTTAGTTTCATTCTCAGCACAAAAATTTTTTAGTCATAGTCCAATCAGCCCCCATAAAATTATCTGAATGTTAAAATATTGATATTCCTGTGCCATGGAAAGAGTCATGAGCTGTGGTAGAGCTTGGATTGTGGTCTATTTTATCAGGCGCATTCGTCATGAAGAGCCCACCTTTTAACTGGAGAGGAATAATGGCATTTTTGGGTGATAGTGATGACATACTTCATTTTCATTGCCATGTTCTGCTGAGATGTTTAGCACATGGTCAAATTATATGCTTAACATCAGCTTGTGCAGGATTTCAACAAGTTCATGCTTGCGAGTTCTTGCATGAATTACATTACCCAAGTAGATAGGCAAACGAGTTTCCCTGTTCTCGGTTGTGCCTGAAGGCTCTTACAGACTCACACTTATGTTGTACATTAGTAACTGTGAAACAGTGAGGATTGGCTGTGGCATTGTTGAATAACTTGACTGTGCTTTAATGTTTGGGCAGTCTTTAAGAACCAGTGCCTACAGAGATGCTGGCACAGAGTCTGCCCGATACTTGTTTCCAAAACATCTGTTGAAGTGATGAACAGCGTCACTATCTGCATTGTATTCACATGCTTTGCTCAATGCAGATCCAATATCATCATTAAATATAATTATCATCTGAATGTCTTCCTTGGGTGCTTCCATGTCAGAAAAGCAAGGATTCTATATTTCAGTTTTGTGGCATGTATGTGTCCTGAAAGTTCACTGCCAAGTTGTTTTATCCTCATGCGGTACAAATATTGCATAGGTGAATACATTTAAATATGGGTGCAATTTCATTGTCCATTTGTGCATCTTCGATGCATGATACAAGTTCTACAAATGCAATACCATGGTTAATTTCTTCCATCTCAGTTTCTTGTGGTTTCTTTTGTCTCTTGCTCTATTATATAATATTAGGCAATGAATATGGTACATGGCATCTTGTGCAATAGGATCACCTGCACTCAGTTCAGCAAGCAGGGGTTTGTCTTCTAGTTTAAAGGCACAGTGATGATCATGAGTATCAAGGCCGAATATAGATCCTGGGACAGGCATGCAACAAAAAAACATAATTGTTTTGTATTCACAGAACTTTTTTCATGAACACTCAAACAGGTACATTTTGTGGATCTGTCAGCATTATCTGCTGGTGATATCTTCCTTTTCTCTGCTCTTTGCAGTTTTGTTTTATTGAACTGCAATCTACATGATTCATGAAACCGAGCTTTACCTCATACCAATGTTGCCTCGATACCTCCAACTTCATCTTCATCTAGGTGTGACAGATTAATTGTCCTTAGTAAACACCCAACATTACTAAACACCACAAGCAGATTGGATATTGTCTTATAACCAGGTCCCTTTGTATCATGTTTAGTCTCTGACGGACAGTGAAAAACCTCTGAATCTTCTCCTTGGCAGATGAAACACTTGTTCCACTCAGTTTCTGAGATTTGTCTAAAAGTATCGGTTTACAACGGATTAACCAGTTCATGTACTTTCTGCATATTTGCCATTTTCTTTTTCTTATTCTTAAATTGTCATACAAAGTTCTTAGTCGGTCAACAAAAAAATGATAATAAACGACTTTCTTTCACACCTTTGTTTTGTGTATGCATGTTTATGAACTAGTGGATGTTTTGCACACATTTATAACAAATTCACGGAAGATCACACTTAATATGGAAGTGACAGCCACAAATAACATATGCAAGAGCAGATTAACAATTTTCCGAGGCCGCCATTTTGAATGCCCGCCATTACCGTTACGGGGAAAATCTGGGATGGCCTAATAGCCAAAATAAAACATTTCCATATGTAGTATACGTACCACAGTTTCATGCTTCTATCATCAATAGCATAATTCTTCCAATTCTTCTTGCACGGGTACTATAACTCAGTAGCAATGTGCTCATCTTGGAAGCAAGCCAACGCAGAGCAACACAGGTTTGAATCCTGCATCTGCGCTTAGAAACCTCTTCGATATTAAGCATGGTATAAATAACCAAGTAAAATAACTATAATTATTCAATATTTCACCTATCTGCTGTACTACTGGGAGAGAACGCTGATTTAGGGAGGGAAAGTATTGCTAACTCAGAGCCTCTCTTTCCATGGACCAATCTGACTTTTTTTTAAGGTTCCAATATTGTGAAGTCTTTTTTCTCTTCCAACCTCTCTACATGTTCTTCCCCCTCCTCCCATCTATCTTAATCTACCCCACCCTTTCCCTTCTGTTCAATAGTCCTTTAAGATGGCAAGAAAGTAGCATTAAGTACTGTACAAGAAGACTATATACACATATAGAAGAAAAACTGGATTTGACCATCATTATGAGAGTGGCTCTACTAGAGCCAAAAGAGAGAAGACAAAAGAGAGAAGACAAAAGAGTACATGTGTTTTCTTAAGGAAGAAGGTAGTACAGCAGCTCGAAATGAATGCCTCATTATCAGGAAAGCAAATATTTACTGCCCATTTTCTGAAAGCTATGTGTGCATGTTTCAATTGTTCAAAAGCATGAACATTCATGGCTACAGATATTATAACTCAAGATTCTTTAAGTTGCAGCATGTTTCCCTTTCAATGTGCATGCATGACAAGGGACTGAGTTCCACACATTCTACTACTGCACCGAGACTAAAAGGTCAAGTGGAATGCTTACCTGCTGTTTGGCAGCTGCCCAACCAGTGTTGCTCCTATGATTAGAAAGGTGATCCCGATGGTGGCCAGGCTAATGCTGCAATACAAATGACAGGCGGTGACCCCAAAATCACAATCAGATGGACTTCCTAAGAGACATGCACACAAACTTCCGCCTCTACATTGCCCGTTTTTTATTCTCTTCAAATCTACGCCTTGACATCACATTTGGTGAATTTGATTTTTAGTTGATCCTGTGCCAATATTAGCCACTCGATGATGGGAAGTAATAACAGGCTGCTTAGGTGGAGTCAATTAGAAATGGATGGCGGTCTCGAATATAAAAGCTACATCAGCCATTTTCCAATGGCCTTTACATTTCACTAACTCAGTGGACCAACAGTTCCAGTAATCAAGAGGCCAAGCCCCATCAGGTTTTCAGAAGATGAATAGATAACGTAAATAATGTAAATAATACCCAGTCAGATTCACTGCATACAAATGTACTTCGTGTGAAGAGCCTGAAAACAAAGGATGGCCCTTGGTATCGAAGTACTGACTTGAAAAACCCAGCTAAACTAACTGTGTCTG
Organism: Ambystoma mexicanum; assembly: GCF_040938575.1. Taxonomy (NCBI): domain Eukaryota; kingdom Metazoa; phylum Chordata; class Amphibia; order Caudata; family Ambystomatidae; genus Ambystoma; species Ambystoma mexicanum. The sequence goes on along the minus strand of NC_090937.1, from coordinate 21,246,782 downwards.
GTATTTGCAATGACTAGCATAACACAAATTAGCACTTATCCACTAATCAGCATATCACGATCCTCATTCGTCACACAGTACTGCATTATTTACATATTTCCTCTATAGTACATTGGCCATGATTGCGGTAACAAATGTCTGTGTTCCCAATCTCTGACATTGTTAATGATGCCTTGTGTTTACCCAGTTAGTCCAACACAACCAGTAGTCGAAGTGGGTGGGAGCGGTGCTCCTCTACTTTTTTTTTTAATTAAGCTTCACTGTTCCTATACTTTTATTTTTAAAAAGAAACCGTTTCATTTTTAAATAAAAGTGTAAGAAGTTAAAACTTGCACTTCAGTGCACTGCATCAGGGGTAGGTGGGAGGGGTGGCCTTTAGCATGCCCTTAAGAGGTGCCAATGGTGGGTGATTAGAAAGGGCAGGGTGCGTAAAGCTGCATGCAGCTGGGGCAACGAATAAAGGTAATGGGGTTATTTAAAATGAATTTTGCATTTTCTTTCGCTGTTTCTTTCTGCCTTTACACAATGTTGGGGGTAGAATTGCAGAAAGGCGGGAACCAGGTGTGGGGTTTGTATTGGTGTGGGAGGGGGTGGGTTTTGTGGGGGGTGGGCCAGCAGGGACACAGTTCCACTACTTCTTTTCGTACACTTCGACAACCGAACACAACCGATTTTACATATGATCTGACACCAAATAAGAAACATCAACCAAACTAATTGTAAAAAAAAAAACAATCAAAGCCCTTCTAAGAAAAAGATAAAACAGAAATTGCCCCAAGCAAACATTAGAGTCATATACTTTTGCATCATTCAGGTTAACTTCTTGCATTCCAGTTCTCATTTGGGAGTATGAAAGCCAAAGGGGAAATAGACAGCATGCTGCAGTTGGCTGGTGTACAGATGACATTTCGAACTTCAGCAGCACCAGCACCAAGGCTATCCTGCCTAGAGGCACCGTTTCTGATAGCTTACCTAGAGGAGGTGGATTCACACATCACAGTTCTACAACAGTGCTTCCCAATAATAAGACTGTTGGATTCAGTCCTTCCCACCAAGAAGGGATAGCATGGTGGTCAGTCAAAAGGCCGAAAAAATAATACCGAATTACAAAAATCTCGAAAAAAAAATCTCGAAAAAAAAATATCGAATTATTTATTTATTTATTTATTTATTTATTTGTTTATATGTGTTTTTGGGGTCAGGTAAGTAAAAAAAAAGGGTTAAAATAAAACAAAAATAGGAAAAAAGGGGGGATGGGAGGGAACCCCCCATTTCGAAAAAAAAACATCATAAAAAAAAATTTGATTTTTTTTTTTCGGCCTTTTTTTCGAGATTTTTTTTTGTGGAGATTTTAAAGTTCGGTATTATCACAATAAACCGGATAGCATATCTGTGAGCCTAGGTAAAAACACTCTGCAAATAAGAGCATGTTACCAGGACCAGGACACAGACTAAGTCTCGTTGGCGGACAACACATTATGCAGATTTTAAAAGTTCAAAGGCAATACATTTTTTTCTGAAAACATTCTTATTGAAATGAGAGTCATAACGTTTAAAGTGTTTACTAAGAAGTGGATTTAGGGAGTTCATTCTTCCAAAAGCTACAGGTACTAAATAACAAGAGCTCCAATAAGATATCATGTATGTAGGCATCTAGAGCCAGTGTAAGGATTTATTGCACCACAGGCAAAGTGCCATTTTGAGGTCCACCACCCTTGGAGGAAAGATATTATTTGAGGTCAATGAGACCACACCATGGAGTTTCCCTGCTGTATTTGACAGCTGCTCAGAACCGTCTTATTGTCAAACTGGTCCTTTTGACATCCAACGCGTTGATTGCCCCTTTTGCGATTACCTCTGTAATTTTGTGTTTATCTGTGGTTACTAGTAGAACTGGTGTGAGAAAAACCCGACAGTAGCAACAGATGTTTACACTGATGGATGCAGTGTCTTGTGTGAGGAACCGGAGGGTGTCTTCACTGCTTTTCCCACTGGATCCTCTTCTAAGGTTGCCAGGGAAAGGCCATTGCTGTTGGATCGCGACCCTGGGGGTGGATATGCGAGGGAGGTTCACCTGGGTGGAGGGAAGTTGGGGAGTGGGGGAAGAGGACGCCCTTAGGTATGGTATGATATAGGAGTCATTTCTAACGCGCCTGTACCCAAGTGTTTCTAGGTGCAACAAGACAAGGTAGGGAAGACAGAGGGAGGACAAAACAAACGATCTTACTAGGCCTTGTGTCATTCAGATCGTGCAAGTGCAGGGGGGAGAGGGTGAGGGAGAGGAGAAGTGCCATCAAGTAAGTGGAGCCAGGCTCTGGGTAAGTGCAAGGAGTCAGGGGACTGTAGGGTTACAGATATAGCCCCAAATGCGTGGTAGGTCCGGAGGCAGTGCAGGGGCCACTGGTCATAGAGGAGCCAGGTGCCGATTGAGATTCTGAGGCTAGTGTAAGAAACCTGAAGGTGTCTCCATGACTAAACCCTGGTGATCTGTCATTGCAGTGGCCAGGACATGGCCATCGCTATTGGATCCAGTTCCTGTGGGTGGACCAGTGAGGGAGGATAACCTGGATGGTGGTCCTCAAGGAGTGGGACTGGGACACCGACGGGTGAGATGCGGTATACCCCTTCTTTCAACACCTTTTCTTCATCCTACCACGTCGGACATTAAAAACCACTGCCACCCCCCCTTTTTCGACACAAACACTTACTCACAACACACCAGAGAAAGGACTAAAAGTAGAGCTGTTTACCTAACATGTCCCAATGCAAGAGTCAGGCAAAAGTCAGGCCATTGATCATAATCACACACACCAGACGGCCCTTTTCCCTTCCCCTCAGGGATAAAAGGTGGAGCAAGAGAGCACAGTACGAGCAAAGCAGACCGCACAACAAGACAGCTATCCAGACCCGGCAGTTCAAAAAGGAGGAGAAAGGTGGCAAATATCGAGAGGCTGACTGTGAGGGATACGACCTTGCTCTTTTTGACAAAACCCAGTGAACCCTCCACTGAGAGAAACGCAAGAACGAGGACAATAGCCCAAGTGTGCTGCAGCTGATGTCAACGGTACAGAGAGCGTATCAACGCCGATCAGCCGGAGCGAGGGAGACTCCTGCTTCCGTAGTACCAGTCTTGACTCCAGTAAAGAAGAAAGCCAAGCGGTTAATCACAGCCGGTGAGTCGAGGGGCGAGCCAAAAAGAACAGGGCTGTGGTGAATGAAAGTGGCAAAGTGAGAAAGTTCAAAGAACTGTAAAATTGTAAAGGGGAGACCAGCTGCAGGAGGGGACCAGCGCCATGGCATGCTGCTCTGAGAAACTCTGGTCGATCCCCATCTGAGTAAAATTACAGACACCAGAAGGCCGTAGGAGAGCCAACAAGATAGGTCAAAGTGGTCATCCAGGAGTTCATGCAAAATCCCCACAAAGTCGAAGCCTTTGATCTATGAACTATAAAGAAAGCAAGGGAAGTGAATCCTGAAAACATTGAAAGGGAATGTGAAGGTGAAGTTGGCAAGTGTGAACCCAGAAGAGGGATACTGACGAGAAGGGGGCAAAGTCTAAAGTCCCAAGAAACAGTGTGTTGATAAAAGTGAACCCGGCCGAGATGTCCACGGGAACTGTTTCAAAAGACATTATAATTAGCGAATGCTGGAAAAGCCATAGTGAACCCGGTGGAGGGAGGCTGACAGTCGAGAGGGGTCCGAGCCCGATTGTGGGCGATCCATGGGTAAAGCCATCCCCCAAAGTCCATTAAGAGAAGGAACTATTTGATTTGTGGAATACAATTTGTGATGGGTCAGCGCCCAAAAGAGGGGGACCCAGGAGTCAATCCATCACCTGAGAAATACATAGACCAGAACTTTAGTTTTTGTTGATAACCCTATCATGCCCACAGGACCAGGAAAACCACAACCCCAAAGGCCTTGACATCAATAGGAACGGTTTTAAAATCCAAGCCCGGAAGAGGGAGATTCAAGGGGTGAAAACCTATCACCCAAGACACCAAGGAACAGGGGGCTGCACCCAGAAGAGGGGGGGGGGCAGGTGTGGAAAATCCTCATCCCAAGTAAAAGCAGGAGACAAACCTTTGTTTGTTGAAGGTTATTTTTTTTGGTATTGGATACGTCAGGCCCTCGAAGGCAAGAGACTTTCAAAAGAAACGAGACTTGGCCATCGCTGGTCCTGATAGCTGCAAGTGGAACTGTCGACTCGGCTGGGAAAGATAGAGTGTGTGCTGTGCTCCAAGATTCCATCTTACCCCGTGCTCAAAATGTGGGGAAGGGAGATCCAAGCCACTGCATCCAGACCTATTATTTATGAGCACTTCTTTCTTTTCTTGAAAACCATCCTGCACCCTTTTTGTATTAGTTGTAAGGTTTGGCAATAAGTTTTAGTATAGGCCCTTTTTATTTGACACAATGCCACAAGGATTGCCTTATTTTCATTTGATGGTCGATGTTTGCTCCCATCTCAGATTTAGGTTTGGAGTAAGCATGTTTCCAACCTGCATACAATTTAATAAACACCCTTGAACTGTGATCGCTTGTGTCTGTCTTTACTGTTGCCACTATGTGTTCCTTACAGTAGCCAGGCAACTAGTCAGCACAGCAAACAGGTGAGTCAACATGGGAGGGAGGGAGAGAGAGAAAGCATGGAAGCCCCATTTCCCTTTTCATAATGAACCCTCTATCCCTCCTCTCAGCCCTTTCCCTTTTCTTCCCCCAAAACACACCACTGCAATACTGGGACGAGGAAGAGACCAAATAAGAGGACAAATGAGGATTTGACCGAGACAAACACATATCAGCAACAACAGAAAGCAATACATACTTTTATTAAATCTAATATCCGCAAAACCACTCTGGTACTGAGACGAAGAAGGCGGCTCTGGAGGTATACAGGTAGAACAACCAGGCATGTCCACCTAATGAGAACCACCATAGCCAGGCAATTGGACTTTATGTCCCATACCTGGGTTCACTTAACACTTCTAATGGATATAAAAATGCTTTCCACTGGCAAGCAGAAGGAACTGTCTAGAGAGAAGGGAACTGTAGACCATGGTGTTAGGAGCTGTGTCAAGCAGGATAGAGAGAGACTGAGGGTGAGGTCAGCTGCAAGAGGGTCTGGGGTCCTGCTACCATCCTTATTGGGCCCATGCAGCAGGAGCTGTGTACCTCCCAATGATCCCAGCTGCTGCATGGGAAACCAGGAGAGCGAGCATTGCTGTCTGTGGCTGCCGCAAGAAAATAGTGAAGCTCGGGCAAGTCAGAAAGTAGAAACAAGGAGAGTTGAGAGGCCCGCCGTGAAAGAAGCCAAGCATGAAGGAGATGCTGTGTGTGACCGGTGAATGGAAACTAAGGAAACACTCATACCGGGGAGCTACGGGAACCTTTAAAAGTACTTTTGAATACCGAATGAACTGAAAGAGAATTCAAGTACTTTTGAATACTGAAACAAGTTCTTTTGAATATTGAATGTCCTAAAAGTTATTGTAGGCACTTTTTGAATGCCGTACAGAGTGAAAAGCAAGTTGAGCACTTGTGAAGGGAATGAAAGAAAGGTGGTGCATGTAGCAGATACCATGGAATGTATTGTATGAAACATGTATTGGCAAAGTCAAGACAATGCCAAGAACGGTATGAAATGAAAAAGCAAGCACTGGCCCAACGCTAAAATGTTTGCAGGTTAAAAGGAAACCTGTGTTGGCGAGAGCCAGAGGAAAACAGAAAAGTGTAACAAGGTGCATGGTGGCCAACCATGTCAGTGTACAGTGTCAGAAGAGTTTGACACTGTGGAATCAACTGAACTTCACTGTCGGATGGACACAGTGGGTAATTGTTGATGTAAGCAGTCAAGCAAGCGTATCGGTTGCGTGACCTGTAATGGGTGGACCGTGTGGTACAACAACTGCACCTAGACAGAGTGTCCTTGTATCAAAATGCCAATGAAAATATCCATAAGGAAGCTTGTGTTTTGCAACAACATTGTATATGATTTAGAAGTCAAGAACCAAACTGCCTATGTGAAGTGGTGAAAAGTATTGTTATCAGAGGAGCTTGGAAGTGTCCTAAGGAACTGTGTTGTTTTTGAAAGCTGGAAGAGTTGAACTCTTGGGGAGGGGCAATCCACAGCCCTAGCAGGCTACTAATGTGACAGCAACTGTCAAACTTGTTTGATCCACAGAATGCAAGTCAGGAGGGGGTTCTATTGATGTAAGAGGCCTCCACAGAATGCACTGTTGAAGCGCAAGTCATCAGAAGTACCATTTCAAATAACCCAAGACAGTGATGCTTCACAATGTGTCTGTGGGCCCCGATCGGGAGGAAGGGTCAATCAGATATCCATCTCACCATTTGCCTTGACCAAATCACCTCCATTACATAAATGGAGGGACTGTGCCTGCAAATCAATTCATGGCACAGAACTGATCACCCACATAACTTTATAGCAGACAAACAGATTTGCAGAAGTAGGATATTTGGAGAGCAAAGATATTGTGCCCCCTTCAGTTTCAGCCACATAGTGTTTCAATCTAATGGGCCTAACATGAGCGTCTGAAGAATCAGTGAATTGTTTTCTAGGATGACTAAAGTGCTTGACCAATGTATGGTACACTGTCATGGGCCATGCCTTGGGTCAATTGCCGTCCATCAGAGGAACTGTCCTACAGCGACATTACTGACCATGGGGCCTGTCACCACCACTAATCATTGCTTCCCCAACCAAATTTATGGGTACAAATTAAAGGTGAAAACACATACAGCAAACTAGTCCTGTAGTCAACATAATTGGTACACAAATTTGCCAATGTGGATACTCACTCTACCCAGTACCAATGAGGCATTCGGACAGTGGGATATTCCAGTCCCAACTGTAAATAAATCAGACATCTGAAATTACTTGCTGGATCTAAAATGGGAAAGGGGTGGTGGAGGCATTGTTCATTAGAAAAAGGCTAACATTTTAAAGTACCATAAATTTATTATATCTGTCTTTGTATTTGCAACAAGTTGCAAATAAATTTGAAAAAAATGTGTTCTCTTCTACATATTTCGGGGAGTGCAATTTTTCAAAGATCCTCTATACTGTTTGCACTAATCCACATTTAACTTCCAAGAGGATTGCAATAACTTGTTGTGCATCCTTTAATGTCACAGCTGCTAGCATGGAATCCCTTCTCTAGAGCACCAGTCTGTGAATAAGAATTTCCCACTGCACACAAACTTCTTTATACGAGCCTGGCGATTAGTCAGCGCCAGGTGTGTTATACTGATTTTGAGAGATCCCTATGCCATAATTAGTATGCGTTGTCACCTAAGGTCCTCTTTGTAATCCATTTGGATTTAGCAGTGAACTACTTACTTCAAAAACAGAATTCCTCATTTACAGGGTAATAGGGTTTTTCTCCTTTGGACTCTCTTCATTAGATACTTGTGTGTCTTTCAGTTTCTTTACCCAACACCCCTCTTATAGTTCTACTATTTTTTGTTTTTAGGTCACAGAATTAAGGCTTCCCCCTTAAGAAGGAGCCATATCACATGGAGACTGAAACATGTTGCACCTCTTAATAAATGCACTTGGATAGTAGTGTGCAGATTGCAAGATTGCATACCATGTTCTTTGTTTCATTACATCAGTTTGCATTGTTAATGTAGAAAAAGAACAAGCATCGTTTCAGGTTCCTTATGTACTACCAATCGGGATACTTTTTCCATCACGCTAGTCACTAGTGATATCCGTGCTCTCGTTCCATCAACATAGTTTGTTTTACTAATAGAAGCAAATTAAAGATGTTGTTAGCAAACTGATTGGTTGATTCAATGAGTAAACAATATCAGATTAGCTTTGAAAAATAGGAGATACACTTTACCAGAAATAGGGGCTTTATACCTTGTATGACTTTCTTGGACTGCACTTATCTGGGTTCCCTTTCTTTGTATTTCAGACTCTTAACAGCCACTAGATTGAAAGGCTATTTAGAATACATTCAATTTTATCAGTTTAAATCACATCCTGGACAAAATGTACATTTTAGTAGATCAAGGGTATATAGCGTGTGGGGATAACAGTTGAGGGATACTTAAGGTACTCATGTTGAATACGTATCGATATTGATATTTTATTTATAGTTCACTCGTGCACAACAGTTTCAGAGTGCGACAAGGCAAGGGAGGGGAACAAGGGAAAACAAAATAACGATCTTAATAGGCCCAGTGACATTGAGAACGCGCAAGTGCATGGGAGAGGGGGAAGGGAAAAGTGCAGAGCAAAGGAGAAAACAGATAAATAAATTAATTAATTAATAAAGGCAACGAAGAAGGTAGTGCAACCAGCAAGTGGCAAGTGCTGGGTTTAAGACAGCACACAGGGTATGTCTGATAAGTGCAGGAAGAAAAGGGGGGAGAGGGTGACTGTATGGGTACAGATACATACCCCAGTGCAAGGAGCCGGAGTCAGTACAGGAGGGTGGCAGTGTGAGCAGGTTCCTGGGCCTGGAAGACAGAGGGTAGGTCAGGTGCACGGTGCCAAGAGATAACAGATCAGCAGGGGAGAGGGGGGGGTGAAGGCAGAAGCAAACAGGAAGGTCTTGAGGTGCTTCCGGACCGGAGATGGTTCACCCCAAGTTTCACAGTGGCAGGAAGGCTGTTGCAGAGGGAGGCCCCAGCCGAAGACAGATCTACCCCCAGCTCGTTGCTTTGAAAAATGACTGACCCTGAGGGAGTTTGAGGTAGAGGAGCGAAGAGCTCGAGAGGGGAGGTATTTGCGGAGGGATAGCTGAAAGTATTTTGGACCCAGGTCCCAGAAATCCTCGTGGACAATGCAGAGGGTTTTGAATTTGATCCTTGCATCCACTGGGAGCCAATGAAGAGATTTCAGAGCTGGAGAGATACGATCCCAGGGTTTGAGGCCATGGACAAGTCTCGCAGTCCTGTTCTGGATTAGTTGCAGAGGGCAGAGAGTAGAGGGTATCAGGTAATAATATCCCTATATATATGGTCACTGTATATAATGTCACTGGGAAAAGGTTGTGGTGACATATAGGTGACCATATATATAGGGACATGGGGAGCGGGGCCTGCGTGGGTGTCCCCCGCTACCTTTGAAAAAAGAAAAAAAGGTTTGGGCGTTGCAGGAGTGTCCCCCGCATGTTCCATGTAATAATGTCCCTACAAAAAAACAGCAATTTTTGGGTGCTTTGTTTGCATGCCGATATTTTTGAAGGGACATTATTACATGGAACAGAGTAGAGGCAGGTAGATTTAGAAGGAGGCTGTTACAACAGTCCAACCTAGAGAGAACCAGAGCTTGGGAGACAGTGAGCCTCTGGGGGGAGGAAAGGAAAGGCAGAGTACCTCCGAGGAGGTGCAGTAGGAAGTTTGATACATCAGAGATGTGGGCGGAGAAGGAAAGTGTGGAGTCAAAGATGACCCTGAGGTTCTTAGCCTCGCAGGTGGGGGTAGGAGGAGGGTCAAGGGAGGACAGCCAGAGAGGAGGGGAAAGGAGGGTGAAGGTGTGCCGATGAGGAGGATCTCTGTCTTGCTGGTTTTCAGACAAAGATCGTTGGTGGCACCCCAATCTTGAATGGCAGTAAGGCAATCAGACATGGATAGGTGGTGGCCGAGGGCAGCCTAAAAATGAGTTGAGTGTCGTCAGCATAGCACTGGAAATTGAAGCAGAAATGGCAATGCAGTGGGCAAGAGTTGCCAGGTATTGGTTGAAAAGCCAGGGCGAGAGGTTCGACCCCCTGGGGAACACCACAGGCAGAGAAGGAGATAGATGATAGGAAGGACACAAGTTGGACCCGGGAGGGTCGATCGGAAAGGAAAGAGGTCAGCCAGTCCAGAGCCTGATCCGATATATCCAGGTTATCACGGAGACGGTTGAGCAGGATGGTATGGTTGACTGTGTCAAAGGCTGAAGAGAGATCGAGTAGGATGAGGACAGAGGGAATGTTAGAGTCAAGGTTGGAGATCAGATCTTCACGAATGTTCAGGAGAACAGTTTCCATGCTTCTGTCAAGCTGTGAAGCCAGACTGGTGGTCGTGGAGACAGCCAACAGAGTCAGAATGAAGGTTAAGCTGAGAGATGGCCAACTTTTCCAGGAGTTTGCCTAGAAAAGGACTAATGGAAATTGGGTGATAGTTAGCCGGACAAGAAGGATCAGCTGTGGATTTCTTGAGACGAGGATGCACAAGGCAGTGCTTCAGAGGGGATTGATGGTAGAGGGATTGCTAGCCAGGGTATCCATCCTTGAAAACTAGGGCAACACGTACCAGTGCCTCAAACTTGGATGAAATAGTAGAGCTCAGCAAGAGGTTTATCAGTACAGAGCAGGGTGGATCAATAATGCTAGCTTACCAGCAAGAGAAAGCCATCCACAATTTCTCAAATAAGGCACTAACCGTGCCTTTTCTTAGAAAATCTCACGATTGGAGTGACGTTGAGCCAGATAACTCACATGTGGTTAAGAGTGGCTGGTCGCCATCACTATCACTTCTATAGGGGTCACTAACACATCATCAAAGACCTATAGTGATGCAAAGATGATATTAACAAATTAGTACCTCTAAAAAAAGTTTGTCAACAGACTGGATCAAAAGGACATTGAAATGAAAGAATTTAAAAGTTACAGTATGAGTGACAGAATTACACACATCAAAACATATAGTAGCCAGTTCAACATTTGAGCCTTTCCCCATTTGGGTCACTGCTGCAAGCCAGAAACCACATCCAATCAGCAGAATTGGAATTAAAATAATAAAAAGAACAGTTGTGTTTGATTTATAATCACATCATACAGCTCTATAAAGGACAACACAGGAGGCAAAACAGACTGCTGCACCTTGTCCCTCCACCGATACCTCTCCCTGGGGGCAAGCTCCAAGGGGCAATAACAGACAAGACAGAAGTGGTAAATGAAAGTTATAATTCACATCAGAAGTCATTTTAGGAAAGGGCAGTGGTCAGTTCCAGATAGGAGCAATCAAACAACTACTTGAAGCGTGGACAGTGGTAGCTCATCTTTGTACATGCATACCCCTACTTAAAATGAGAAATATCTATTGGGGAAGGGATTAGGGGTTGTCACTACCTACTGGTGACACTATACACATTCAAGGTATTATGATATTATGAGAAAAATACATTTTCTGGGATTAGTTTGACAATCAAACCCATGGTAATCAGCAACAAATGAAAATGTCTGACCCTTTCCATGTTTGAAGCTCTTTATTCCAGTCACTTCGCTGAGGCGTGAACACAGTTTTATAAGATCTGCAACGTACTTAAACCAGAAAATATCATTTCAATAATATCAATATACAGGACATGAAAGGAAAGCTTTGATAAATCTATCCAACAAAGAACTTCTCATCAAAGCAGCCGATAAAGTAGAGGGATATTTCTTCTGGATAAATCAATAAATCTATATATGGACAAGAATATCTCTTCCAGTCGAGATCCATCGGAAGTTATTAACCTATTGAAAGAAACCCTTCTGGTGCCCTGGCAACCATGATAGCCACATGAGTGCAAAAAGAAGTATACACAGGTTGGTTATCCTCACAAGCAGCTTCATTGATTGCCCAAAGCAACATGTGAATTGTGATTTTCTACACAAGAAATACATAAGAACTTGGGAAATCATGCAGGCTGTCCCATCATATTGGGGGTGGGGGGGGGGGGGGGAATCTACTCTACTTTGGGAACCCTTTCCAAATGTTGAAATTTATTTTTGAAACTCCATATTCTATTCTCTCCTCAGGTCCTCTTTCCAATCCATCTAGGTTTAGTAGAAGACTAACAAAATTACCCATTTACGAGGTAAGAGTGTTTTTTCTTAATTAGATATTTGTGTTCCTTTCAGTATCTTTATGGGTTCCCCTTTCTACCTTTATACTATTTTGTACTCAGGCCAACACCTTTCCACCTACCCCCAAAGAAGGTCCCAAAGCCACATGGGAAATGAAACCGGTCAGGCTTCTTACACTGTAAACGTGGATAATCATGCAAGATTACAAGATTGCAAAATATGTGGATTGATTACATCTGTATATGTTGTTTTATGTACAAAAATATGGTGGTATTTGTTCCATGATAGCATCACTACTTTTTTACTAATGGAAACAAAATGTATTAATCAAACAAATTGGTGCTTCCATGGGTAAAAATGCATACGTTACCTTATAGGTGGCACAAAGTGCCAGAATCAGGGGCTTTTTCTGTTTTGCATGTCGGTCTTTCCCAGACTCACTGTCATTTGTGGCTTGTGTTGTGAACCAGAAGGAGGAAGCAGACACAGGGATGTCATATTCAGGCTGTTTTATTGGACTTAAAGATCTGTCCCTAATGCTAAAGGGGCTTTCCCTACCTATGAACTAAAACTAAGGGTGCTTGGCTTCTGTCAACATAAGAAAAGATAGTTCTCAATCCAAAACCTATCCAACATCTGGCCCTACCACTTTAACAAAACAGAAAATTAGGCCAGAACCCAGGCCTCTCAGGTCAGGCTTTATCCAGCCAATGTTGTTGGTATCACTCAGAGGGCAGTGTTCACAGCTCACCAAAGAAATATTCTCGGCCACTTACCAAAGCAAACTCCTTCAGTCTTTCTTTAGGCGCCTCATAAAAAGTTGCAAGTCTCTGTATAAACCAAATGTCTCATGTGATTTAAGGTGGATGGGGGGGCGGGAGGGGAAACCAGCATTCCCTTCCTCCTTCTCCACCCATTTGGCACTTTTCTTTTCACCACTGTTGGAGTCTTGACCAGACTCATTGAACCCTCCATTTTATCTTCTCTATCAGTTTTAACAAGTTAATTGTTTCCCCAGGACTTACCAGATGACCCCCCCCCCCAGGATTTTTGGGTGTGTGGGATTGGCGGCCCCTGCCAATATTCATGATTCGGGTTTCTCGGGCACCTATAACTCTCCCAGGCATCTTTGGGCTGTGTCCCACTTGCATCCCTCCTCACTGGGCAGCGCTGCTACCTTCTTGGTTGTCGAGTGTGCTCCAGCGGGATGGCCTTGCCAGGTGGACGTTACTGCTCGTTCCTCTATTCGTGGTCTCCACTATAGAAGCGTTTGCTTCTTGTAGTCTGCCCATCTCTGCATCTTCGTGGGCTCTCATACTGCAAACAGATTATTTGTTCCTCCGCTCTGTTCCTCCACTCAGTTCTGGTATCGGTGTTCATTTCCAGGCCCCAGGACAGGACAAGTAGTGCCAGCAAATCTCTCAGGCCTTTTGACTGTGGCATCCCAACACCACATACATTCAAACGAAATACCCTGATCGCAAGGACTTCTTGAGAATGGAGAGAAATGTAAATAAGGTGGAAATACATTCTAGAGCTTTCATGTATTGTATATTTATATAGTGCCTATACACAGGCAAGTGTTCAAAGTGCTCAAGGAGGGTGGGAACACAAGGAAAAAACAACAGTCGCTCAGAGCCCTTGAAACTCGGAGACAATAATAGTCAGCACAGGCAGAGTAAGTGCATAAAATACATTTAACAGTGTGGGATATAGCAAATGGGCCTGATGGCGATTCTGCAATTTTAACAGTATAATTAGGGATGAGGAAAGTTGAGAAACTGACAAGACGATCTTCAGGCATGGTGTGTACAGCTCGAGTAGTGAACAGAAGGTCACAGGGACTGGAGGGTCAAGTGCACCCGGTCGGTTGAGACTGGGGTAGTGCAGAGATAGCCACTGTTGGGTTAATTTCTCAGTGTGTTGAGAGAGGGTGGGGTGTAGGGGCCTGATGCAATTGCTAGATGACTGGCAAGGGTGCCGGGGGCGACCAGTGAGACTCTGAGGTACACCTGGCGGCCAGTCAGCATGCTGTAAGGAATAGGAGTGAGAGAGGGAAGGAGAGAGAACTAGGTTAGCAGGGTAGAGCAGGAGAGACAAGGAAGAGGAGAAGAGGAAGGTCTTGAGGAGTTTCCAAAATTTCAGGAGACGTAGGGAGGCAAAGAGGCTATTCCAGAGGGAGGCCACTGCTGAGGATAAGTATCTCCCACCAAATCTCTCTTTGGAGAACCGGCTCACTCGCAGTAGATGAGCGGAGGGCTCGTGAGGGACAGTATTTATGTAGGCAGCGTTGCAGGTAGGTAGGTCCTAGGCCCCAGAAAGCCTTCTGGACAATGCAAAAGGTCTTGAATTTGATCCTTGCAGCCACAGGGAGCCAGTGGAGGGATTTCAGCGCTGGAGAAATGTGGTCCGTGGGCTTGAGGCCAAGAATAAGTCTTGCGGTTCTGTTCTGTATGAGGTGCAGAGGGCGCAGGGCAGAAGAAGCAAGATCGAGGAACAGGCGCTATTGCAATAGTCCAGCCTGGAGAGAACCAGGGCTCTGGAGACAGTGAGCCTCTGGGGGAAAGTGAGCAAGGGTAGAATACCTCTGAGGTGTAGTTGATGGTTAGATTTTCTTTTTTTAGAGATGTCTGAAACTTGAGAGGAGAAAGAGTAGAATCAAAGATGACCCAAAGGTTTCTTGCTTCACAGGTGGGTGCAGTTGCAGGACCAAGGGAGGCTGGCCAGAGTGAAAGTTGGAAATCGGGAGCAGGGGTCCCAATGCGCACAATCTGTTTTAGTTGCGTTGAGGCAGAGGTTGTTTGCAGCAGACCATGACTGAATAGCAGACAGGCAGTCAGATATGAGCGAGGTGGAGGAGGCACCGGCTGAGGGAAGCCTGAAAGATAGTAGACACAAGTGCTAAGCGTGTCATGGAATACTGCTCATCTGGCCTTCCAGAATCTGTGTTCTAGCTTTTTATCAGTGTATTAGTTAACAGTCCTTGTCACACAGTGCTGGCAGGCCCCAGTTAAGTTGGGAATCGGAAGGTGAGGGCACTTATAATAAACAAACGCAGAGCAGGATCACAAAAACAAATGGTTCCAAGAGGACTATACGGCGGCACAAGTCCAGAAGGCAACGTTGGTAGGGATATACATTAAACAGTATTAATACCTCATGGTACGGCTCACTGATCTCATCTGGTGTCACCCACTGGTTCTGCTGCTGCCACTGTCTCGGTTCATATCCCACTGCTAGTCTTCTTCCTCCCCCACCCAATCCATCCTCGCCTGCCCTGGTCCCGTTCCTTTTGGCTGCATCCTCTCTGCGGCTTCAAGATTTCGTTCTATGGCCTGCCTCCTTCCTCATCACACCAGCTCCCTTCTGGCATCACTTTCCTCCTTGGCGGTCTTCCCTCTCACTACCTAGCTCTCGCTGTCCTGCTCACGCTCCATCGCAGTCAGTTTTCTGTTAAGTAAACTGGGACAAAAAAAGCTCCGCGGTTGATAGGTAACAAAATCCATACTGGAGAATGTTAGCATGCCCATGTTAATGCTTTGGGTTTGTGAGCACAAACTGTGTTGTGACCTTGTCTTTTATCGTTGTCTACTAAAAACAAGTGGAAACCAGATCAACTGGTATGGTGCAATTCCTCATGAAGGAGGTTTGTTGTACTGCAGACCATTACTGATGCACCAACAGAAGACGTTAGCAATACACGCATTGACTCCACTAACAAATACAAGGAAGACAGATTTTATTAGCAGGGGTTTCGCAGCCCCTTACAGAATCTACAGTAGTGTAGAGTACCAGAGGATGTTGCCCGCTATCAGATAGGCTCTGGAGCTGTGGAAGAAACATTGTGGATTCAGAGTGCTTTTCTGGGGGAAAGAGGGAGACTTCATTAGTATGTTTGGCACCTTGAGTTTTTAGTTTGCAAAATAGAGGGGAAAAAGTATCTGGATAACATCTGAAATTAAGTGAGCAATCTAGTCCACAAACATACAATCCAGACAAGGAGCAACAAATCTTGAGTGGAAAAACATATTTCATTTGGAAGACATTTACCAAGGTTTTATCAGAAATTAGTAATGCAAAAAAGGCACTACACAGATGTTTTAATCCAACTTTCTATATCTATAGTATTTAACTGACAGCACTATTCAACTAACCATGTCTCAGGATCAACAAGTGAAATGCCAACGCTGACTAGCATTTAATAGTTTCTAAAATTGACTCAAATTCTGCAAAACTCCTTGGGAATGGTGCCCTTGTACAAAACTCAGGTGCAGTTATGGTGATTTAGTTCAAATAAGTATCATGGTCATGTACATCTAAAAGGACAACAAAATCTTACAGGATGAATATTTAAAAATCCCACCCTGAAATGGCAAAAATTGAATGGGGTATTCGTCCAAAAACTTACTAGCATCAAGTTATTTCATGTTTTCTTACCGCAGTGGCAGAAGGATGCCATAACGGACAACAACTCCAAGTACCCAAATCATGGTGACTCGGAGGCTGATATACTGGAAGTTGTGGTTGGTCCTTGTGAGAAGATTCCAGGAAAAGAGCTCCTCCGACGAGAATCGCTGAGTGACTTCATCTTCCACAATGGCTTCAAATCCCTTCTTCGAGAAATAGAAAACGTCAGACAGCTCAAAATCACCTCTCTGTAGGCAATCACTTCTACTTTTCCGTAGCCCCACAATCTCCTCCTCCATCGGTGACAAATCTCGCTGGATAATACCTTCATAATAAGAAATTGGACAATAATTTTTTCAAGAAGGATACAATTGTGTTAAAATAAAGCATTTGTTATATGAAAATGCTAAGAAGCTTCCATTCATGTTTCTGAGTCTTTGGGTTGCAGATTAGAATATTTACTACCCTAACATTATTTTACAGAATATACAATATTTAAAGGGTGAATTTCAGTGTGTGTACTAGTTCAACTAGTGACTACTGTGCTCTGACAAAATTACATGAGGAATTTAGCAAGAAATATTTTGCACAATTAATAAAAACATTCAGAAAAAGGAATTTGATCTAGTCCTTTTTGCAGACCCTACATGCTGGGGTTTACAAGTTGGCAATATTATTGCAACCCATGATAACTTTGTCCACACTATAAATTACCCGTTTGATCAAGCCATAAATGATCCAAGCTTTATTACTCTTTAATCACACAATAATCTCCAATGGGGCAGGTGTGGTGCTCCCACATGCCAGGTTATCACACATTCTAAAAAGATAACAACCAGACAGGTGACAATACTATTCACAGTGCATCTACCCAAAAGCATCAGCCTATATGGCTTTGCTATGATCAGGACCTGGAACACTGTGGTTGGAGTGCCATGTCACAAGACCCAAAATTAGCACGCTGGGTGGGAGAGCCAGTCAATCAGGTGGTTAGGAACGCGGGCTGACAATACAAGTGAAAGCCTGTGTTCCAAGCGACCTGATGGCTGGCTCCACCGCCCGCCATCTTCCCCCGCCAACCCCGTTTTTCTTTTTGGTTCCCTATCCCTTGCCCATCCCACTTAACTGATTACGGTGGTGGGGATCCGCCGCTGCAGCTCCTATCCCTGTGTGGCCGCCATGGAAATGGAAGAGGGGCTCCATATGGAGCCCTGCCTTTCAATTTCCTGCCGAGCCATGTTGGTATAGTATTTTCTCTCCGCGAACTGGATGCCGCGAGGTGTTCCATTCATGGAGGGAAAACACTTTTTTTAAAAAAAAAATAGATAGGCCCTCGGTGGATGGGTCCAACCTGTGGTTAACAACCAGCCATCCTCATTAAGGACTCACTTCGCTCAGGCCCTTAACTTGGGTGGCAGGCTGTTATGCACAGGGTGGGCCTTCCACCCCGGGGCATATCGCCGCAATATGTACCAAGGAGGGGACTTTACCAGCCATTAACCTAGCGTGGCCTCTGTGCCATTATTGGCCACCAAAGACCCTGTCTGAGTTGCATATATCTTAGCACCCTTGGTATGCAAGCCACTGTGCCAAGAGCGAAGGAATTGGGCTCATATATGCCAACCATCTTCAAATAATCTACAAACAAAAATGCCCACCATGCACATCGAAAAGGAGTCTCATGTTCATAGCAACAATGCTAGTCTGGCGAGAGATGAAACTGGATGAAATTCAGGGTCAGAGGTGACGAAGGGGGAGGGAGGCATGGGAGATGGACAAAGGGAATAGGGGTGATGAGGCCAAGCAAGGACCAGTGTGGGCCAGTGTGCAGGGGGAATTAGTGGGCTGGTGGAGAGGAGTCAGTGGCCTGTGTGGGGGATCAGAAATGCAGGACGGACACGTAGATTCAGTTTTCTCACAAGAAACTATTTTTAATAAATAATAAAAAGGTGAGATGAACACCTTTCTTTCCCTAGCCCAACAAGGAAGCCGAGCAGGGAAGGCCGTAAGGAAAGGCCTCCGGTGCTCTTTGCAGCTCCGCTGCGAGCACGAAGCATCCCCGACCAGCTGTGTGCCCGATCAGCTGCTCGGATCCACTTCGGAGCGGCCGCGTGTTCCCCTCCACCCACGCTGCAGGCCGCGTGCACCGAAGCCCCAGACAAGATGGCCCCCGTCTCCATGGAAGCACAATCAACAAAATGTGCTCCTGAATTCACTGCCGCGGGCCCGTGTCCCGATTCGCTGCCTCACCCCGCCCGCCCCTCCCCTCCTGCTTTAAATGGAGGGGGAGAGGGCCGAGAGGCGAAGCCGAGCAGGGAAGGCCGTAAGGAAAGGCCTCCGGTGCTCTTTGCAGCTCCGCTGCGAGCACGAAGCATCCCCGACCAGCTGTGTGCCCGATCAGCTGCTCGGATCCACTTCGGAGCGGCCGCGTGTTCCCCTCCACCCACGGTGCAGGCCGCGTGCACCGAAGCCCCAGACAAGATGGCCCCCGTCTCCATGGAAGCACAATCAACAAAATGTGCTCCTGAATTCACCGCCGCGGGCCCGTGTCCCGATTCGCTGCCTCACCCCGCCCGCCCCTCCCCTCCTGCTTTAAATGGAGGGGGAGAGGGCCGAGAGGCGAAGCTGAGCAGGGAAGGCCGTAAGGAAAGGCCTCCGGTGCTCTTTGCAGCTCCGCTGCGAGCACGAAGCATCCCCGACCAGCTGTGTGCCCGATCAGCTGCTCGGATCCACTTCGGAGCAGCCGCGTGTTCCCCTCCACCCACGCTGCAGGCCGCGTGCACCGAAGCCCCAGACAAGATGGCCCCCGTCTCCATGGAAGCACAATCAACAAAATGTGCTCCTGAATTCACCGCCGCGGGCCCGTGTCCCGATTCGCTGCCTCACCCCGCCCGCCCCTCCCCTCCTGCTTTAAATGGAGGGGGAGAGGGCCGAGAGGCGAAGCCGAGCAGGGAAGGCCGTAAGGAAAGGCCTCCGGTGCTCTTTGCAGCTCTTCGCTGCTCGAAGTCTGCCGTTTGCCGCGGACACCTGCCGGAACCACAAGGTAAGGAGTCCCGCACTCCGGAACTACCCCACACTCTCGCAATAAGGCGAGACCGTCTACGCACACGTACTCTACCTAGCGTATTGGTCACTCTGCCCATCCCCACAAGTGCACGCAATGCACGACTTCAGTCGAGAACCTTAGCTACAACTAACCGAAAGGCCACCTCCCCAGTACTGCATCTATACCATAAACTAAGCCACACATCGAAGCTGAGCCCACTTATCAAGCACCACCATGAGCCATTTGCATTGGCTACAATGTCTAAGACTCTTGTTAATGTGTCACTCACACGTATGAATGAAATTGCCGCTATCTGCAATTCTTCTACCACTGCCTTGCTACCTAATGATGCAAATGCCACTTTATCTGTGTCTATGACCCCAGAAAACATACCCCCCCACTGGTTTGAATGAAATTACCGCTATTTGCAATTCTTCTACCACTGCCTTGCTACCTAATGATGCAAATGCCACTTTATCTGTGTCTATGACCCCAGAAAACATGCCCCCCACTGGTTTGAATGAAATTACCGCTATTTGCAATTCCTCTACCACTGCCTTGCTACCTAATGATGCAAATGCCATTTTATCTGTGTCTATGACCCCAGGAAACATGCCTCCCACCGGTTTGAATGAAATTACCGCTATTTGCAATTCTTCTACCACTGCCTTGCTACCTAATGATGCAAATGCCATTTTATCTGTGTCTATGACCCCAGGAAACATGTCTCCCACCGGTTCGGATGTGCCACCCTCGACCATCAATGTCACCCCTGAACCACACCTCAAATGTGCCCTCATCAACGCCCGCTCCATCAATGCGCATGCACTAGACATCCACAACCTTATTACCACCCTAGATCTAGATCTTCTAATGGTCACCGAAACTTGGCTACATGAAGCCTCAGGCCCCGCCCTATCCCTCGCTCTCCCACCTGGCTATGCCATCACGAGACAAGATCGCATGACCACTGGAGGTGGTGTCGCACTCATAGCCAAAGACTCAATCACCATCAGAAAGGCTGACAAAACTATCAACAATAACAGCGACTACCTTCAATTAAAACTCACCATCTCGCACCAATGCACCATCACCCTACACCTCATCTATCGACCACCAGGCCCCCTAGGAGACTTCCAGGCCTCCATCACCCACCTCCTGGCGGACAACCTCAAAAAGTCATCCAAAGCCATTCTCCTTGGAGACATCAACCTTGGCCTGAATGACGCCAAAGACCCTACAGCCAAAGCACTTGACACAGCTCTAGCCACCCTAGGATTCGTCAACACCATCATTAACCCCACACACTCCCTAGGCAGATCACTAGACTGGATCGCCCACCACAATTGCCCCATCACAGTCACGGGCAACACCCCCACCCCATGGTCCGACCACCACACCATCACCTTTAACATCCCCACCACTACAACCACATCCCACCCCCCTCCTCCCTTGCCTCCCGCCCTTACAAGGAGTGCCCGTCAACTGACCAAAGAAAGACTCCTACCCTTCTTACTGGGACCTGCCTTCACAGCCCCATTCTCCAACGACCCAGAAACTCTGGCAAAAAATTATGATACTGCCATCACAGCAGCTATCAATACCATCGCCCCACTTAAACCTCGGAAAACCAAACCCACTAGACATGCTAATGCGTGGTTCACCCAAGACCTTCTAAAACTACGCTCCGACAAACGGGCAGCATTAGCTCTTTGGCAAACATCCCGGGATGAGAAAGACAAACTCAACTTCAAATCCCTTGCAACTAATTACAAGAAAGCCATCATTAAAGCCAAAGCTAAATCCTTCGAAGAGAGAATTACTGAGGCCAAGTCGAACACCAAGGAAATGTTCGCCATTTTCAGGGAACTTGAGAACCCCACTCCCACCCCCCAGAACTTCACTAAGGACAAAGAATGGTGTGACAACATCCAAACAGCCATGCGCAACAAGATCAGCTCTCTCCAAGCCAAAATCTTGAACACCAAACTAACATTATCCACCCACACTACACCCTCCCCACCACCACTGCCCCCATCACCCACTGAGGCCCCACCCACCTTCTCGTTTAAAACCATCCAAGAAAACGACATGATCAACATTATGAAGAACATAAAACCCTCCAATTGCAAAGGCGACCCCTGTCCTGCCTCCATCATCAAAGACTGCGCAGACACCCTGGGCCCTTTCCTAACAGCCTTCGTCAACGCCTCTTTCACCACAGGGAGAGTCCCCGCCTGCCTAAAGGAAGCATGGGTCCGACCCCTCATAAAGAAACCCACACTTGACCCCACCTCCCCTAATAACTACCGCCCCATCACCACTGTCCCTTTCCTCCTCAAGATTCTAGGCAAAGCAGCTTACCTGCAGGTCCAGCACTTCCTCGAAGAACAGAACCTCCTTGGACTGAGACAATCCGGCTTTCGCCCTAGGCATGGGACAGAGACCGCCCTACTCGACCTAAAAAACCAAATGGACGACGCAAGGGACCAAGGCAAACCTGCCTTGCTCCTTCTCTTGGATCTGTCGACAGCTTTTGATCTAGTAGACCACGACATCCTCTGCCACCACCTCTCTTCCACAGCCAACTTCTCTCAAGAAGCCACTACATGGATCACCTCCTTCCTCCAAGGCAGGACCATGCAGGTCTTCTCTGACCTAGCCACTGCATCACCCTCTATCATGCTATGTGGGGTGCCCAAAGGCTCCTGCCTCTCCCCCACCCTCTACAACATCTTCACCCGCCCCCTCTTCCTCATCCTTGACGCCATGGGCATCTCTTACACCAACTAGGCCGACGACACACAGATCCTTCTCACTCTGACAGGCGACTATGACACGGACTCCGCTACCCTCAACAACATCTACAACACAATTCAAATGTGGATGGCTATCAACGGCCTCTGCCTTAACTCTGACAAAACCGAGCTCCTACTCGTAGGCTCCCCTGACACCATCAAGAAACTTGACGCTCAGTTCAGTCACTTCACCATTGACTCAATCACGATACCAGTACTTGACACGGTAAAAACATTAGGCGTTTACTTAGACTCCAATCTATCCATGACCAGACAAGTAAACGCCATTGCCTCCTCGGCCGCTTACCAAGCAAAACTCCTTAAAGCAATCAGACCTTATCTGTCAAAAGACACTTGCACTAACATAACCAGGGCCATAACCGGCTCGCGACTTGATTACTGCAATATTCTTTTCCTTGGGACCTCCAACAAAAATCTTGAGAAGCTCCAAGTAATACAGAATAATGCCCTACGCGCTGCACAAGGCATTGCCAAGAGAGAGCACATCACTGCTGCCAGAAAAGCATCCCACTGGCTCCCCATAAAGGAGAGGATCCTATTCAAGGCTCTAAGCATCACCCACAAATGTGTCCATCTTGCCGCCCCAATGTACCTTTCCCAAAGGATCCACCTGGTCTCCTCCACAAGACCCACTAGATCACCCTATGCCAGCATGCTCTCAGTACCTAGGGTAAAAAGGACTAGAGCAGGGGGCTCCAGTTTCCCGTACCTCGCTGCCGTACACTGGAACACCCTCCCTAGCTCCCTGCGCTCTGAACCCTCACTGACCGCCTTTTGGAAAACCCTGAAAACGACCCTGTTCATCTAACAATTACATGGCCTAGCACTCATAATTGTATTGTATGATGTATTATGTGGTATATCTGATCAGAGGTCACTGCCTCTCTGTAACCCAAGGCACAACCTGCACACATTGTAACCAAGTCTTCCTGCAAGTAACAGCGCCACAATGCCCCTGGGCTGCCTGCGCGCTATATAAATTTAATAAATAAATAAATAAAGGATTTCCCTACCTAACAAACGAAGGCTAAAGGAAAATAGCCTAATGTCCAAAAATAACTGTATCCTATTTATTGTTTGCTTTTTAGGTGCTTATACAATAAGAAAATACTGTTTAAAAGCGCCCACAGGGCAGGGAGGGAAATGCAATACAATATTTAAGAGAAGAGGGGGGAGGGACGAACCTACTATGCCATGTGAGTACTCACAACGTGCAAGTGCAGAAAGGAAGTGGGAAGAGGTGGTAAATGCTGGGGATTGCGAGGTAGAGGGTGAGCCATAGACGAAGTGCTAGGAAAGAACATTTTCACAGCTCTATTTGTTATAAGGCTTACTTTATCCCAATGTACTAGTCTTATAATTGTTTTAAAGCAGGGGTGTTAGGTCTGGAAAAGATCAGGGGCTAAGCTAATGTCGGGACTCGGGCTAGCTATAGCCTTTTGGTTGTAGCCCCTGAGCTTCTATCCGGGGCTACAACCAAAAGACGGTTTTGCTAGTGGTGGGGGGAGGGTGGCTATAGCCCCCTCATACCCCCTTCCCCCTCAACACCGCCTCTGTTTTAAAGTTACACAGTCGAGCTAGAAAATGGCGTAACATATATCCACTAGTCTGACAACATTAAGTCTATATGTTATGTTATTTGGCATTTATATAGAACCTTATATATCATTGGTATGACCTCAAAGCGCTGGTAGGTTGAACGCCCTCGGGAAACGCAGTTCAAGTCAGTAGAGAGAGTTTCGTAAGGTGCGTGGGCGCACCGGATATGTGTGCAGCTGGTGCGTCCATTATCAAGTGTCATAGAGGGGCCAGACTAAAGCCTGACTTTCAAGCCGGTGTGATGAATCCTGTGGAATCCTCACAGAATCCCAGCCTAACGTCTCGTCCCATGTGTCCAGGGGAAGGCAGCCATTACCTGATCCTAACGCTGGTGGTGGTATTAGCTGGGTGGATCACATGGGAGGAGAAGGCCATCAGCGGAACGTGAGCGTTACTAAACCGTAGTGAATGGTCTATGTTAGGGAGAATTCTCTGTTTAGGCTGAATTTCCTAACCTAGTGAGTCCCCCAGCAGCTTTGCTGGATTTCTGGAGTTTGTTTTTTTCCATCCTGCCAAGAGTGAGACTCTTTTCTCCCACTCTTGGACATGTATGTGTGTAATTCCTTTGAAATGTCAATGTGTTCGATGGGCTATGGGGTCTTTTACTCCATAGGGTCTCATATGTTTTTCTATGTGTGTTACACCGCACCCTACGTGTCGTAACACGGGGGGCGCCCTAGCTGGTCCCCCACCATAGACTCCATACCCGGGGACTGACTACTGTCTCCCCAGGCATGTAAAGTCACCATTGGCTTTACTAGACCTAAATTTACTAACAGAACTAGTACCAACCATCTTATTGTGGACGTACTAGTTGGGGTAATTCGATTACTCCTGGATCTGTTACTCGAGGGGGCACTGTCACGTCCCCCCTCGTCGAGTTTTGGCTGGTGGCAGTGGAAACTACTTGTTATGTTCGATCCCGAACATAACCCTATGGGATTCGTCCCATTGTTGGAGATTAATACTTTTTCTCATTAATCTCTGACGTACCACCGATCTACTTATCTTAAATAAGTTTATCGAGTGGTATTTTCTGCCAGAACTCGGTTTTAAAATGGCGTCTGTGTTCGTCTCTGTGACTCCTAAACCAAAGGTTGAGCCCTTTGTTCCACTTTTGGCGGGCCTCTGTACAGAGACCCTCCAAAGTGATGCCATTCTGTCTGGGTTACCTCAGGGGTGTGGGAGGGGGTTTAGGCACCCTGGACCGAGTTGCCTTGCCAACTCAGGTCGCACTCTGGAGTGATTGGCCCAGGTGGTGAGCCTTCCCGCTCACCACTTAGCATGTGTTGATTGACAGCTAGGCTGAATGAATGGGGGTCTTCTGCATAAAAGCAGGGCTTTTGGGATTGGATCTTCAGAAGTCACCACAGGACCTAAGAATCCCACGAGGGTAACGCTGAGCCGACCTGCACGACGACACCTCCGGTGGAGCCCTGCGGAACCGACTCACCACTTCCCGACGACAGAGGAGATCTCCCTGCCGGAGAGTCTCTTCCCCCGACTGGTGGGAACAACCAGTCCCCTTTGCTTTTTATTCGCCTCAGGACGCAGTGGTCGAATTGCCCGTGCAGAGCACCTCGGCAACCGGATAGCCACTACCCCTGTACCGCGACCAAAAGGTGGTGCCTTGTGACAGAGCACTGCGCGGCTGGTCTCTTCCCTGGTGGTGCAACGGACTTTACTTTCCTTCGACGACGAGATCATCTCTACTCTTGGCCAAGACCCGACGTGCATCCACCACCAGGAACAACTGCCCCTGCCGGAGCTGCCCTCCACAACAAGGTACCGTGTCCGCCTGGCTTCCCTTCCGTTCGGTTCGAGCGAGGTGTCTTAATCCTCTCCGTTCCGCTGGGTCGCCTCCAAGCTTTGCTCATTCTTTGTTCTGAACTGGTTCAATCTGCCGATAACAATTTGCTATAAAGACTTGAATGCATCTCCACTAGAGACTTTTTGGGACATCGCGCCTTGCCTCTCGCCGAGTGGGCCGGGCCTCTGAACTTTATGATCTATTGTGATTCTTGCCTTCCTGCCTTGCATTTTATCCGCATAGGATTGAACTGTGTCGATTTCATAACCTGCCTATCTTTTTCTCTCCCGTCCTAATTAATATTCGAGTGTCATCTAGGTTGAGGTATACACCTCTGTCTGAAAATAAGTGGTACCGGTAGAACCTAGAGTTGTCGATATTTTGCTAGGGGGATTGATCGTTTTCTACTCCGTAGAGTAATTGTGTTTGATTTGTTTGCCGTGATTTGCTTTAGTGTTTTCCATAGATGTTGTGTTATAAATAAATAACTTACTATCTTTACACTAAGCCTCGTTGCGTGTTTGCTTGTCTTGCTGTGAAGAATTGCCCTATGTTGTATACTCCACATACTGACCAACTTTTCTTGAGAGAAGTCTGACTGCTCAGCCACAGCTACCAAGTGAATCTGTGTGGTACAGACTGCTACCAAGTGGGTTCCCCGCCAACGCCTGTAGTCCTAAATCTTTTGCAGTGGTCCCAGAGGGAACTGCACAGGTTTCCGCCTAACAGTCTAGTTGTATCCACCCACACCTGAGCGGGACCGTTAAACATTCAAAGGGTACTTCAGGTGCAGGTTAATGGGGAGAGCAGTTGGAGCAGTGGAAGCTGTGTGAGCAACGTGAGCCGCAGCAGGAGAAACCAGACACGGGGACCGACACATTTCCAGCAGCGAGACACCGTGCATAGCAAGTGGCGAAGGTTGGACACCCACTAGATGCAGGGGACGCACAGCGGCAAGCAGTGTGGAAGCCAGCTGTCCCAGAGAAGAGAGACTCTCTGTGTCCTGCATCTGGCTTTGGTGAAAAGTCACCACCGAAGTGCATGTGGAGCAGTACAGCAGGTGCTCCAGTGACAGCCAGCATGAGCAGAGGAAGAACCAGAGCATTCAAACATCGGTGAGGGCCCGATGTGTAAGGAAGCGGAAGCAGCCAGTCCACAGGAGCCGCCAAGACACACCAGTGAGTTGGCCTATTCAAGTCAACCTCGGGGCACTCCAAAGTAGACCACTGGGTACAAGGGCAACATTTTGAATACCAAACCATTCAATTAAAGCGAGCAGGAGTTTATTGTAACTCACATTGCCAAAGCCAAGAGGGGACAGTAACTAAATTGAAATGAAACAGCCTCACGTGATTAAATCAGCACTACATTTTCTAGCGGGCATCTCTACCTGAAATAAAACGTGCACCGCTTGAACATTGCTGAAGTGTAGCAAGGGATCGGCCTTAATTTAGTGTAGATCGCTTGTTCAGCGACACTGAAGCGGATTGAGAAGATATCTTAAAACCAACTCTCGATTTAATCTAGCTATTCTTTATTTATCTTAGGGCGGAGTTCAGTGCCATAAAGTAATACTGGCTGCAGTTTTTGCTTATAATACAGCATGAGTGGCATCCAAGTAAATCCCACATGATCCTTATGAAACATCTTTATCTTGATTACTAATAGCCAAACTTTCAATTTCATCTTGGCATAACATTTTACCTTGCCATGACTAGAATTGGAAAACCTAGATAAGCAGCATGTTCCCCAACAACTAAAGATTGAGAGTAAAGATGTCCAGAGGATGTATTCTAATTAATTTCAATTTCTGGAATTGCATAATACAGGTTGTGTCGGATGTATAGTGGTCCGTCATGAGACTCAGCATTTAAGCTTCTTTGGAGGTCGGTCAAAGATCATTAAATCGGCTAGTAAAAGCTCGAGTGGCGACACACGCAGGCCCCTGACATTTGATGGCTTGACAATTCATAGCGAAGCTTCACAGGATTGTAGAGATGAGGAGATTGGCAGCGTTAGCCTCTACCCAGGGGCCTCTGAAGTCATAAATGGTTGCCCATTGTGCTCTAAGAGTGCAGAGGACCAAACTAAAGTTGAACCCCTCCTGAAGGAATTCGGCTATGTTGGCAGTACCTCATTTAATGGGAAGGAGTTTGTTCCGGCAACACCAATTGACTTGTGAACTTCAGTGGTTAGCGTATGAACGGATTTTTGGAGGTCTCCTACAGCCAGGCACTGTTAAGGAAAAGGTTGACAATTTGCCTCAGAAGAAGAAAGAACGAGGTACTCCTTATCCAGTAGGGGGTTACGATATGGAGCCAACCGCCTGCCCCCGATTCTGTGAATTAACCTAGGTATTAGGGCATTAGGTGGAGAGGCATACAGGAAGCTCTCTGGCCAAGGGACAGATTTGGCATCCATGCTCTAGGCAAGAGGTGTGCAATCTTTGAGTCATCAGATTTTACTACAACTGCCATCAACCCTAGCTAGCACAGTCCACTGAGAGATTTTGGGAGTTCTCAGTCAGGGCTCACTCTCACCCAGTAGAAGCCTCTCATCCTTTCGAGGCAACATAATCCTGAACCACCACTGGAGTTTGCTTCCCCAGTCTCTTCCATACGAAAGGGTGTACGGCAGGCACAATTACATGATAATTACCTGTGACGGTGGCTGAAACTCTGGCGATGCCGACCCTGCCTTACACACACACATCTACCTTAACCAACAAGATAAATTGTTTTAACCAACAGCACCGTCTGAAATGACCCCAAGCCAAGTTGTGCGATTCATAAAACCTAACTAAATAGCTAATTTGAGTATCTGTAGCACCAACACTTGCAAAAATGTGAAATAAAAATCAAACCTGGATTCTGCTAATTGCTAGCCTCAGTGCACCATTCATAGAACGGACTTGACAAAAGAAAATTACATAATAGGACACACACGGACTCGCACCCACATCGTTATCTCTGCATTGCAAATACCAGTTATAAAGTTTGTTGTGAACTTTGTACTCTCTCCCTGCAATGATTGCAAGAAAGCCAGTCCGAAATACAATCTGAAAGTGTTAGCAAAGTGTAAACGGCATGTTCCTGTCTGTAGAAATGGTGGCACAATAAGCAAGGATTTCACAAACTTTAATGGTCGCCAAACACTATTGCAAGTAAAAGAAGCAGCAACTTATTAACTGCCTCATAAAACATGGACTAAACCCAACAATGCATAAAGGTGTCAACCCGGTCAGCAGCATCTCTGCCAATTGCATCGCTCTCCTAAAAAGCGTTCCATTTTGTTAAGAGACAAAACACGGGTCACATAGCAAACGCCGCAACTGACACAGCTGCTACTGCCATCAACACCAGATGTGATTCTCTCTATCTAATCAACTCCCGTGGCACTTTGTATTATCTGCTAAAGGGACGCAGAGTGGATGAAAGTGGTCATGGTTTAGTCAAAAACGATCACCCTTCAGTATTTGCATAGGTCATCCTATGTCGTACAGGTATTCCCAGACATCTGTCCCCAAGCATGCAGTTGCCGCTGCCCCACGATGCACTTCGTCTATGATGCCGATGCCAAATGAGACTAGAACATGTCTG
Source organism: Ambystoma mexicanum (assembly GCF_040938575.1). Classification (NCBI taxonomy): domain Eukaryota; kingdom Metazoa; phylum Chordata; class Amphibia; order Caudata; family Ambystomatidae; genus Ambystoma; species Ambystoma mexicanum. Next base: position 21,217,689 of record NC_090937.1, on the reverse strand, counting down.
TGGCCGCCTCTGGTCTCATGCAGAAGAGGTGTGCGTGACCTAGCAGCTCAGGCTGGGCAACCATGTGGTGGTCCGACCAAGCCCGATTCGCGTAGGTTCCCCTCCAGCCCCTTCTCCTGCCATCAGTAATGGCTTGGCAGGCTGAAAGACAACGGTTTGGAGGGTTGCCCAGGGCAATGCAAGTGGTTAGGATTCATACAAATTAACCCACTCTCTGATGAACCCTTCATATTACTTTGTATATGCAGAGAACAAAAGCAGCATAATATGCCTACAGTACAAAACAAAGTAACACAAATACAAAAACCAGTTGAATTAAAATCGTTTTATTCATACTTCAAGAAACATTAAATCATCATTAAAAAAAAATCTCCGAAAATATGACTTCGAAACACAGCAAAACCACATTGCCCAGACATACAGGTCCTTCCATTATATTCACAAGAACTTAGTACATGGACTGTACCAGGGGCAGCTAACGCCCACCAGAACTGCCACTCATTCACTGGTGTAACAGGGGCCCCCGCAACCCCCGTGGTGCGGGAGGCCCCGCTAGCACATGCCTGGGAGGAGCCCCACTTAGAGAAAAAAATGAAAAAAAATCTTTTTTTCAAAAAAAATTTAATTTCATTTTTAAATCACTTTGCCTTCATAAAGACATTATTTCTGTAACAGAAATAATGTCTTTATGAAGACAGAGTGACTACAAAAAGAAACTTTTTGAAGTCTGAGGGCTCCCCATGACATGGAAGACCCCAGGCTGGAGGCCTCCATGTCATGCGGTGGGGGGAGCCCTATGACTTCAACAAGTTTCTTTTCGTAGTCACTCTGTCTTCATAAAGAAATGATTTCCGTTATGGTTCGGTCCTTAACAGAAATACATTTCTTTATGAAGTAAGAGTGATTTCAAAAAGAAACAATTAGCCTCATTACAAGTTTGGCGGTAGCCTTGCCGGTAAAACCGGCAGGCTGCGGCTAAACCTGCACTTTTTTCTGGTACCCGTGAATGGGCAATTACCGGGTCATTACAGCCCCGCTGGACCCGGTAATCGCCCATTCGCAGGCACCGGAAAAAAATGCTCCCCATTCCCATTTGATCCCCGTAGGGTTCAATGGGAATGGGTAGCTCAGATGCGCCGGCACCATTCAGAGCATGTCGGATGCACCGGCACCATTCAGAATGGTGCCGGTGCATCCGACATGCTCTGCTCATGGGTGCCAGTACACCCGCCAGATCAGACCTGGCAGGCGGGAAGGCACCCGGGAGCAGAACTCGTAGTTTGCTGGTCTGGTAACAATGGTACCAGCAAGCTTACCGGTACCGTTGTTAACGGGCCAGCAAAATTATACTGAGGCCCAATTTGTTTTTTAAGTGATAGGGCTCCCCTCAACCCAATGACGTTTGTGAGTGTATTGTGAAAGGGTGGACATTTAAATGTGGCGGTGGCTGCCTGTGTGAGTGTACGGTGAAAGGGTGCACACAAATGTATGGGTGACTGGGTGTGCGTACGGTGAAAGGATGCACACTTAAATGTATTAATGGCTGCCTGTGTGTGCCTGTATAGTGAAAGAGTGCACACTTAAATGTAAGGATGGCTGAGCGTGCATGCGTGTATATGGTGAATGGCGTTTGTGCTTGTTTTCAACAACAAAACCTACATTTCGGGGGGCTGATCCTTCAAATGTTGGAAGAGGCACAACTTCACGGGTGGTGGGGAGGCAAACTTATTTGTGTGGGGGCATCTAACTTCTTTAGGCATTTTAATGAGACTAGTCTAGTGCAGCTTCAATGTTACAAGCAGTTAACTCTCTCCTTTAAGTGTGAAAGCACCCACTTATGAACTGTTGTGAGAATGAACGGTCTTGTGTTCCCTTTCTAAGCCTTCCAATCACTTTCCTGGCATGAAAGTACTAAACTCACATCACAATTTCAATTGCCTAATAAATTTGGCATTTGGATGCAGGTACTAACAGTGAAATGTTTTACGTTACTAACTACTAGGCCCTTGTTAACAGCGAAACCCAGGTGCCATTTAACATTTGTGTCCTGTTCTGTCCGGTAACTGCTCTGAAGTTCAGCCAGGTGGAGTCAACATAGCCCAAAGTTTCTGGGGGTGAGTGCTGCAGCCCAGTCAACTGAATATTGTTAAGCCCCTACTTGTGTTTAATGCCTTAATTACTTATTAGCAATTGTCATTACTCCTAGCCCTATTCTTCCTTGTCCCTGTACTTGCGTATGAGGCAGTACTTGTGAGGGGGGGGGGGGGAATATGCCTCATACACAAGCACTGGAATGAGGTAGAGGTACATTGAGGTAATGCCTGACTTAGCTACCTCTATATTCATTACTCCAAATCCCTCTCTTCCTCATCCCAGTACTTACCCTATTTGGCAAGGAGACGTAAGCTCTGGGACAAGGAAGAGGAAAGTGAAGGTAATTCTGGGCCAAGGAGCAGATTTTGGAGGTTGGGGTAGGGCATGGGAGGGAGAGGGGATGTGTGGGCGGTGGGATTGTGCGATAAATCATAATGGTTGTCCATGTTCAGGCTAAGCAGGCATGATATGCGGCATTAGTGGCTAGAGAGGCATTTTGGTGCACCCAGTCTAGTTATTCCTCAGTTTGGTATGACTTTTTTTTAACTGTACATTTCTGATAAAGCAGTCCTGCTAAGTGTAATGACATGCCTAGATTGCCATTTGGGTGCTGCCAGTCTAGCCCTTTCTTACTGCAGCATTGTATATTTTTTTGAGCATCTGTGATGAAATGATATGATATAAGTCTATTATAACACGCCTATACACAAGTGTTTCTTGGCGCGACAAGCAATGGAGTGAAGATCGAGGGTGGACAAGACAAATGATCTTACTAGGCCTTGTGTCATTCAAATCGTGCAAGTGCGAGAATGAGAAATGCAAGGGGAATTGGACGGGGGAAGTGCAAGGAAGAAGGGAGGGGAAAACAGGGCTGTAATTCTGTGAGTAAGTGCAGCCAGGACATTGATGCTCTCGGTATTGCAAGGAGAACAAGGGACTGTAGGGTTACAGTTACAGTCCCTAAGTGCGTGGTAGGCCAGAGGCAGTGCAAGGGTGACTGATCAAGAAAGAGCCTGGACTCAGTGAGAGTGAGGGTAGCCAAGCAACCAGTCAGCACAGAAGACGGGTAGGTCAGCAGGGGAGGGAGAAAGTGAAAGCAGAGGAGAAGAGGAAAGTTTTGAGCTGCTTCCGGAATATCAGGTGGTCCGCTAAAGTTTGAGAGGGGCAGGGAGGCCATTCCAGATGGAGCAATCTGCAGTGGAGAGAGATCTACCCCCACTCTCTGCCTGAAGAAGCGTCTAGCCCTTAGAGAGTTGGAGGTAGCCGGGGGAAGGGCTAGAGAAAAAAGGTATTTTGGAAGAGAGCGTTTGATGTACTGTGGGCCAGACCCCAGAAAGCCTTGTGGACAATGCAAAGAGTCTTGAACTTGATTCTTGCAACCACCGGGAGCCAGTGGAGAGATTTCAGGGCTGTAGAGAAATGATCCCTGGGCTTGTGGCCAAGGATAAATCTTGCTGTCCTGTTCTGGATTAGTTGCAGAGGGCGGAGAGTAGAGGAAGGCAGCTTGAGAAAGAGGCTGTTGCAGAAGTGCAGCCTAGAGAGAAACAGGGCTCTCGAGACAGTGAGCTTCTGAGGGAAAGGGAAGAGTTTCTTTGAGGAGGAGCAGCTGGTAGGTAGTGGGACTTCTTGGCAACGTCCGAGATGCGAGGAAAGAAAGAGAGTGGAGTCAAAGATGAGACAAAAGGTTTTTGCCTTGCAGGAAGGAGAAAGAAGAGGGCCCAAGGTGGGCGGCCAGAGTGAGAGAGGGAAAGCAGTGGCAGGGGTCCCAATGAGAAGGATCTCCATCTTAATGGCACTAAGGTAGATATCGTTGGAGGTGCACCAATCCTGAATTACGGATAGACATTCAGGAATGAGCAAGAGATGAGAGGAGCCTGAAGGAAAGCTGAGTGCCATCCCCATAACACTGAAAGTTAGAGGAGAAGGTAGAGATCAGGTGGGCCAAAGGGGCCAAGTAGAGGTTGAAAAATCCGGGTGAGAGGATAGAGCCCTGCGAGATGCCACAGGTAGAGAGAGAGGTGGCAGAGAGAAAGGGACCAAGTTGGACCTGGGAGGGGCAGTCCAAGAGGAAGGAGGTCAGCCACTCCAGGGCCAGATCCGTGATGCCCAGGTTCTCACATAGTCGATTGATCAGGATGGAATTATTGACTGTGTCGAAAGTAGAGGCAAGATCAAGGAGGATTAGGACAGAAGGAATGCTGGTATCAAGGTTAGAGAGCAGATCTTCACGGGTGTTCAGGAGAGAGGTTTCGGTGCCTCTGGCAGCTCTGAAGCCAGACTGATGGTCATGGAGACAACAAACAGATTCAATGTGGAGAGTAAGCTGGGAGATGGGCAGCTTTTTTCCATGGGTTTGCCGAGGAATGGGGTGATGGAGATTGGGCGATAGTTTGCCGGATAGGTAGGATCGGCAGACGGCTTCTTGAGGAGTGGCTGCTGAAGGGAGTGCTTAAGGGGAAAGGGGAAGGTTCCAGTGGTGAAAGAGTGATGGCAGAAATCGGCCAAGGTGCAGCAAGGGTGTCAATATGGTCCTTGATGGTTCTGGAGGAGCAGGGGAGCACCTGCTTGGACAGCACTTTCATGGATCAGACTCGTCTAGTAACCTTGTCAGATGTTGTCAGAGAAAAAGAGGAGCAAGGAGGAGGAGAGGTAGAGATGGCCAAAGGGGGGGCCAAGAGAGGAAGAGGCAAAGGGAGAGGAGATAGTGGACAGGATGTCCTGAGTTTTAACGGAGAAGTGAGAGGCCATAGCCATACAGAGGGCCTGGGAGTTAACAGGAAAGGTAGAGACTGCAACAGGATTGACCAGTTCGGTGCAGATTTTAAAGAGTTTGTCTGTGTTGTTAGGGGCAGCAGAGATCCGGACTTCAATGTGTGCTCTCTTCTTGATGAGTGTTATTGCTTTGACTGGCTTTTTTGCGCAACAGTCTAGGTATCTCTAAATGTGGACTGGCATGCTTTACTGTAATGTTATAACATCTACACTGGTCTACATTGTACAGCCAGTGGGACATGTTTTCAATGTGGCATGGCATTTTTAATAGCAATGCATTAATGTTCCTGTGTACTATTGGTGACTTGTATGTATTGGATTGGTGTTACCCTACAAAACAATGGCAAACACTCTGGCTTTTTAGCCAATTTTTCTCAGAAAGTGTGCTGTATATTGCATTACAACACATATTCATATCTTTCTCCTAGTATAGTATGCAATATACCCCTTCAGCAGCACTTTCATGCGTATTGTGCAAGCGTGACAATCTAGGCCGCCCAGAGTGTGGCACGACCCGCGATTTGTTGCCGAGTTGGGGGGGGGGCTCTCAGCATGGCTCGCAGGGGGGGCCCCCACATTTTGTGTTACGCCACTGCACTCATTGTGTTTTACGTCTGACAATTCTATTCGCCAGCATGCATTTCCAATCAACTATGCAAGGCTGGGGGGGGAGGGAGGGAGTTTGCTTCCCAGTCTTGCATGGCCAATTAGTCATGGAGGCTGGGGAACTGTGCCTCTCAATGTGTGCAGTGGACGCTCCAGCACATTCAGACTGCCCATGATGCTAATTTTGAAGCACCCCGGCTCCTGCTTGCATTTGTAAAATAACCTGTAAGTGCTCTGTGCTTCCATGTTCTTGTGCGCAGGAGGGCTTTCAACATGGGATGTGGCATCATGACAAGCAGGAGAATTTGAATTGGGGCTGGAGGTAAGAGCAGAATTTTATTTTGTATGCATGAATTTGTATATGCGTGTGTGTGAGAGAAAATGTACAGTGTATGCGTACGCATGTAAATGAGCAAGCAAATCTGTGTGTGCTGGCCAGGGTGCATATTCGAGCGGGGGCACACAAGGAATGGGGGATATCTTTTTACTGGGCATCTATGATAAAAGAAGCACGATAAGTGTTGTGGCTAAGCTGGCATTTTGGTGCAGAAGGTCTAGCCACTTCTTACTGTGGCATGGCCTTTTATATTGGGCAGCTACGATAAAGTAAACATAATAAGTGTTTTCACTTTCTAGACAGATTGGTCTACATGGGTGCAGTACGTTTGGGTTTTCTTATTGTGGAATGGCACTTTTAATGGCAAAGCCAAGAGGAGTATGTTCTTGCATGTGGTCGCTAGCATATATTGGCAGCGTCTGCTTGGACATGTTTTCCTACAAAATCAGTACTGGAATTATGCACAAAGCAAACATGAGTATGTAGAGTGCATGCACGTGACCATATAGCGATCATGTGACAATACCAGGAAGCAGATGCGGGATGGAAGTCTAATCTGCAGCCAGGTCCCGACTCACACATCGCGCTATGCATCATTTTGGTCAGAAAATAAAAGAACTTAGACTCATTAAGCAGTGGGCTAGATTCACTATAAACAGATTTCAAATTCTTTGATCGGGCAATCACGTGCCAATATCACATGGCTGCAAAGCGATCACATGACAACAGAAGGAAGCGGGCGGGAGGCAGTTTTCTTCCGCCATGTCCCGGTTCCCGCATCATGCCACGTACCATCTACTTAAGTGAAGCAGAAGATCATTCTGTACTCCCTTGTCCTTGGTCGGACCACTCTTTTGTACATTTCACACTACAGTAAGAACATCCTATAAAAAGGAAGGGCTTGTGTAAGCAATTGCTGTCTTGTATAAATTTGAGGAATCTAACTAGCGATCGTATTGAACCACTTGAGTTTTCCATGGGGAAGAGCAATAGCATAGAATCAGCTGGAGAGTTGTTCAAAGCCTTGACCTCTTCCTTCGACAATTTCACAAACTCTATAGCCCTTCCTTAAGACCAAATTGAAAAAAGCTGATCGTCCCTCAAACACCTGGTTTATGGATGAGCTTAGGAAACTCAAATCCTATTTGCTCAAGAGTTTTTATGCGTGGAAAAAGGATATGTCTGCCTCCGTTCTAGGCACTTATAAAATTGCTGCTAAAGAATACAAACTTGCCATTATCAATGCAAAAAAAATTGTCTTAATATTAGAATCACCAATGCGCAATCAGAAGTCAAGGAACATTTCAATATTTGGAAGGAACAAGCAACTCCGTACAGGCAGGATATTCCCTCAGTTACTAAGGACTCTGCCTGTGTACTTCCATCCATGAAGCCATACAGGGTAAATTAGATAAAATTAGACTGGACATGGTCAGGAAAAAAAAGTCTCAAACCAATATACCGGGAGTCACTGACCATTCCTCTCAAATTATGAACCCTCACGTTCCCGTGCTTAGTTTTACTGTGATAACTGTAGAGGAACTGGCCCCCATTATAAAGCAGCTTAAGACCACTACCTGCAAATGGGATCCTTGTTCTGCGCCGATTATCAAATCCTGCTCTGCCACCTTATTAGATGCCATCTGTAATTTCATCAATGCATCTTTTGCTGAGAACTTGGTGCCAACGGATCTCACAAAGGCATAGATTACACCTATATTGAAAAGACCTGGCCTGCCTGAAGATAATCTATTAAAATACAGACCAATTACCAATACTCCTTTCTTATTAAAGATCCTGGATTGTGTGGCTTATGCCCAGATTTCAGTCCATCTTAATGCTCACCCAATTCTTCATTCATTTCAATAAGGGTTCAGGCAAGGGTTTGGTACAGAGTTTGCCCTCATGGAACGCAAGTTAAGATTAGTTGACCATATGGAGAGGGGCCTGCCATCCCTTACTATGCTTTTAGACTTCTCGGCACCCTGCGACCTAGTGTATTATTCCATCCTGATCCCCAGGTTGCGTGAGGTGGCCAATTTCTCTGACGAGGCAGCAACGTGGCTCTCCTCCTTTTTAAGCAATCGGAAGTGTAGCATTTATTGTGGGGAGGCAGTCTCTTCTCCTACTATACTAGAATTCGGCGAACCACAAGGAGCATGTCTTTCGCCTTGCGTCTATAACATTTCACTGTTCCTTTTTGTAAGCACCTTGAACAAAATGGCATAGAATTCACCAACTATGCTGATACACAGTGCCTCATTCCACTATCTGGTAACCATAAGGATGAACTATATCTTAATAAGGTATTTAATATCATAGAAAATTGGATGGTTCAGAACAACCTTGCCTTAAACCGGGATAAAACCGAGCTAATGGTTGTGGGCACTCAGAACAGGATTTAAAAATTTGGTCCAGCGTATGAGAATTCCAGCCTAGAGGACGTTAAGATTGTTACACAAAAAAAATGTTAAAACACTGGGTGTCCTGCTCGATCGGCATCTCAGTATGAAGGCCCATGTTAATTTTCTTGTGTCGTCTTTTGCTTACTATATAAAACTTTTGACTCATTTGCAACCCTTCATTACCCAAAAGAATGCTGAGACTATCGCGAGGGAGATAGTGGGCACAAAGATAGAATACTGTTGTAGTCTATTATCAGGCATTAACAAGGGGGAGTGTAAGCGTTTGCAGGTAATCCAAAATAGCGCAGTTAGAGTGGTAACAGGTACCACTAGTAGAGATCATATCTCTGAGGCCCGTCGCAGCCTCCACTGGCTGCCAGTTGAATCTAGGCTGCTTTACCGCCTCCTGCTAATGGTGCATAAATGTTGGTTGGGCAAATTGCCGAATTATCTTCAGATCCTCATTGAAGAAAGAGCCATTCTAGGAAACTCAGGTTCAATAATACTGATCAGCTCAACTTACCCAAATGTAATACTGTCATGGCAGGCAAAGGTGCTTTTCTGCGCACTGCCCCTAGACGCTGGAATGGACTATCCCCTGAATTGAGTATTAAATCTACAGAAGTTTTCAAAAAGACATTAAAAACTTGCCTTTTTTAAAACAAATTTTCTGTAGTCTTTCAGATTCGTTTATGTATTTTTCTTTATTTGTGTTTTTTCTCGTTACTGTCGGTGCCCTTAAGCCTCCAGGTCCATGGACAGCGTGGTATATCAATAAAAGTAAAGTAAAAGTAAAGTATGTTTTGTGCAGTTTATTAAAATCAGAAGACAGGGATTATATATTGAATTGATCCCTTTCCTTCCAATCACATTCCAGATTGAGAAGAGAGAGGCATCAACAAGGAGGTTAACAGATTGAGAGTTAAGATTCCACCAGTGTACTGGCCACCTAGAAGGTAGACCTTCTAAAGAGGTCAAGCTCAAATTTCTTGAATTAATATACTAATGTATGGGAACACATGTACTGAAGGTGATATATCTGTTTCAGCTTTCAACATAGGCATTTGATCCTGTGAGCACATAAAGGGTACTGAGAGACAAGGATAACAGTCATGATAGTGTAAGCACACCGAGTCCTCTCCATGTTGAGATTCATGTTTTGGAACACTTTACATTAGTAGAATCATCTCTTATACAAAAAACATTTTGGACTTTTTCAGACTAATTATTGGTAGCAGCTACACCTGAAGAAGGGGCATCCAGCCCCGAAACGCATAGTGCGGGGTCCCTTATAAGCACCACACTAAGGGAACTTATGTCTCGTTGGTGTGGTACCACTTGCATTGTGACACCAAGCTGTAACCTATTAAGTATTGTACAATATATATTATTGTTGATTAGCCATATTGTTTGAGAAAAATAATCTCTTCTGTGAAGTTTATAAAGGAGAGAAATTTCATTTTTTTCTTTTTGAATACATTTCTTGGACTAGATGGACAAGACAACTGATTCCTAAGTTTTGTTTATTACTTGAATTGAATTTCTGTTATTTAATAAAGACAAATAAAGATATAAACAAAGGAAGAGGCTACCAACTTGTTTGGAGTGAACGGGTCCTTCATCAATGTTTTTGATGAATATAAATTGTTAGTGTATTTCTTTCTGTGTGGCCAGGATTCAACCCGTAACACCTAATATTATTCTACCAAGCTATAAATAACTTAACAGTATTGATCAAAAACATTTACAAATCTTGTGTGCCCGACTCCCATGTATATTCTATGTTGGTATATGGAAATACTGGCATACATTGGTGCAGCCAGCATGGAAATTTATGGGCACAGCCAGCATGAAAATGTTTTTATACTTTGTGAAACACCACATGGTGTTTCACAACCTAGTACCCATGTGGCCAGGGACAGGCCATAGCTTTTGGATCCGAACCCTGTAGGTGGCCAAGCGAGGCTCACCTGGGTAGGGGGTCCTCAGGGAGTGGGGGAAGCACCCAATGATGAGACATGGTACCTGTTTTTCCACAACCCATCTAACCCCCTATCCCTGCTTATTTTATGAGAAACTACAGCTCCCATAATTCCTCCCCACATTATATTGACAACAATACTGAGCCGAGGAAGATGAGGAATGAGGTCAGAAAGATGACTTCCATTGGCTTGCATTGGCTCTATCCCCATAATGAGGCCGGGCAGAGTCAGGCACGTAGTCTTAATGCACACCTGCCACTTGTTAAGACACCCTTTGAGAATAAAAGGTGGCACGCACAGGCACACTGGGAGCGAGGCTGGGCATGAGAAGGAACAGCTCTTTCGAGGCTGAAGCGAAACAGGCTGTGGAAATTGGAAGGCCAATGGGTTGAGCAGCAGTTGCACGGATCGAGAGAGATCCCGGCAAGAAATCCACAATTTCAGGAGCCATAAGCGTTCCAAGACTGAAACCGAGTGAGCAGAGGAAAGAATCCTTCAAGGTGCATGAAAGCGGCTGCAACCCTCCTGGGTGAACGTCAGAGTGGGGGAGGAGCAGAGGAGGCGTTGGTAATGGCCTTGACTTCTGCATGAATAAGATGATAGAAGACCAATTAACACGACCGGTGAGTTAGAGGGCAACAAAAGTCTGGTTTGTGTTAAAAGCAAAAGTAACTGTAATCCGAAAGTTAAAGGTTGTACGTGTTCTGATGAAACACAAATGGAAAGGACAATTGCTGAATTGTAAAAAGGAAAGGATACAAAGAAACAGAGTGGTCCTGGAAGGTGAAGTGGCACATTCTAATGTCTCTTGGGAAATGCTATGAAAGTAGAAAGATATTACAGCGGGAACCAAAGGAAAGCAAAGTATGTGAACTTTGAATATTCCAAGAGGGGAAAGTATACGAATGTGAAAAAGGTCAAGCAGGCAAACTAAAGAGAATAAGAACTACAAGTACCAAGAGGCATTAGTTTTACAAGATGAAGATTTTGAGTTGCAGAATCGTTGAAAGAGAGGTCTAAGTGATCATGCAGAGGTCTTTGTAAAATCCTTGCAGTTTCAAAAGTCTTCAACAGTGAAAAGATATGCAAGCTAAAACGTGGGGAAGGGAACCCCCGCGAAGAAAAAAACGGCGTGAGCCCGGCAGAGGGAAGCCTGTGCAGAACTATGAGAAATTGAGAAAGTGATTGTGAACAGAGTATTGATGACAAGACAGACCAAGCCTTAAGAAGTGATTGAACTACCAGAAGTTTGAAGGCCAAGATTGAACTGTTGAATTGTACGAGTAAGCCAAAGTGTGCAAGACTGATAGAACTGTGCCATCCACCTATCCTTTAAGAAACTTTCTAGACCCTGTGGGGCTGAACATTGGGAAGATAGTTTACACCTAAGCCATTCTGACATTTCTTTTGAGACACTATTTTCTATTTTCCTTTTGTATTCCCTCAACACATTTGTCCTTTTGAGAAGGAGGAAAAGCTTAGGTTTATTAGTATAGGCCTTTTTATTTTGACTAGACTGAGTTGGACTTGTTTATTTGTTTAATGGTCGAGACTACACCCATTCTACAGTTAGGGCCAGTTAAGAATTCAACCAACCCAACCAAAATATTTAATAAAGATTTGCAAAAATTGGATCCATTGTGTCCGTGTCTACCACTCAATACCCTGCCTTCCTTACAACTATTATATATTGTGGGGAAATGTATCATGAAAGCGTGTTGGGAAATTCTCCTGGGTAATGTTGGTGGAGTGCATTTAATTGGATTTTTTCATGAGATACCACACAAAACCGATTGCAAACTGTCTGGTTTTTACCTACTTTTTCACAAAAAGCGTGTTGTAGAACGCACATTTGTACCCCATTATTCAAACTCTCCTTCGGTAGGTTCGGGCTACCTCGTTTTGCTGGGTCGCTCTCGCATATTTGTGGCAAAGAAATACGCCCCTCCAATTAAAAATGAATCGGGCCCCACTGGACTGTATACTCTTCTTTCTAAAGTAGACATACTTTTCAGCAAGCTAGTTCAAAACAATGAAGTTGCGAATCCACGCCCCACGTCTTTTTGTTCTCCTACAAGATAATTATGCAATCTTCATTATCAGGTAAGACATGGGTAATGTCATCACATCTTAAGTAAATGTTCTCTTATCCCAAAACTTCGATTTCCTGAAAGTCTCGGTATCGTCGCTTGTTGATGGAGCTGAGCCTTCTCTGCAGCTGCAAGTATTACCCATATTGAATCACAATTAATCGTCGTTCCAGTTTTTGCAATGTAATCATTTATTGCATTCACCAGGACAAAGGATATTGTTTTTGAGTGTCTTTGCCAACAGCCAGAGTGTTCATGGGTTCCCTCAATGTAAAAACAAAAAAAAAACAGGAGTTTGTTTTTAATGTCTAGCGAGTAATTATTAGATGCACATGTACTTATAAACAAGAGGGAACAGGCGTGTCTGGCCCAGAGGGGTCCCAACTGTGATCATAGCAGATGGTTTACTCACTCAGAATGTGAATACATGTGAAGACGTGCTTTCTTTTATTTCTGTTAATGCAGTGCTTCTTGTAGTCATTAAACGTTTTTTGTTTACAATAAAAGTGAAGTCTTGTCATTTCTTTTCCACTATTCTCTGACTTTTCACAATTGGTTTCCCCACTCCGTTGAAGAAACCCTTCGTTTTTAGTAATATGGTCTATAAGGATATCCTTTGTATGTGCCAACACAATACACCAAGGTTTGTCCATTAGGCGCCTTACTGAAAAACAGTAATCCACAATGACAGAAGAACCAGAGCTGAACAGGTGTGAGCAAAGACATGCTCCACTTTGGCAAGCGCAACTATAAAGATTTGCTCGCAATGGTGGAGTTTTCATGCCAAGTTAATATAGAGAGCTATACATGCCTTGGTGGGATAGTCTTAATAAAAAACACATTGTACAATCTCAAGAAAGAGTTGAAGCAGGGTACCCCAATAGGAAGATCAGAGCCTATAGTAGGACTAGGACTCTACAGGTCAGAGGGGGGGGGGGTCCAAAGACAGAAGTAGTGTTTACGGACTCCATAAGCCAATGCTCTAGTGTCACAGCACTGTGTTCACTGTGGCGATGGTGGCGCTTCAGAGCCGCTATCCCAGTAACTATTTCATTTGGTGTCGGACGCCGAATTGGTGTGTTGCAACCCTTGTTTTTCTGGGTAACATGCTGTTCCCCCTATTGGTCATCCTAGCTCCTGCTCGATCCTACTTTCCCGTCCGTTCCTGGTTGCCCCGTTTCCTCCTTATGTGTACACGTTACTCCTATTCCTCCTCGCTGCTGCCTTTCCCCCGTTCTACAGTTTCCCTATGCCTGGATCCTCATTTTATACAGTCCTTGGATCCCTGTTTACCATACCTGCTTGGATTCCTGTTAACCACCATCAGCACAAGTTAGATTCCTTATTCAAGATTCTTCATCCCAAGTCGACAGGGTTTTTTTGTTCCTCGTCAGCTTTTTCCCCATAAAGGTTTTTTCCTTCAATCCGCACCCATGGTTGTACCGTGTTAGTCCGGGCAACACTGACAGAAGGTCGAGAAAGGACTGATTTAATCAGCGAACGACTCCAAGACAAAAGGCAGGCAAGAAGAAACAAGGAGCCTCCAGTAAGGACATTCACGTTGAATTCTCTAAAGCTACAGGGGAACAAAGTTAGATCTAGGCACTTACAAATATAGGAAACCTCCACAGCCAGTCCAACAAAGCATATAACTTTACCCCCCTTAGAAATCTGTGCTACAGGCTCAGTGGACAGAGGGCCAAAAAGTTCTCTGTAATGACTCCTGCATATGTGGGTCCAAAATGTACTCCTAAGAAAGGCAGTTTTGTCCCTCAAAAGATATCCTTTATGAGGAACAGTTGGCCACTGGGTCATATGGGTGACCAGAGTTAAATGTGGATGTACAAAACGACATCCGAGTCAGTCTGCAAGAAGTAATTTATCATACTTTTATAGATCAGTGAAAAAGGTTAGTTAAGACCGTTAAGGTGAAACAATTCAATGCCAACGAAGCCCGTCAAATTCTGCAGGTGTTGAAAGTGACATCAGCCTGAACTCCGAGTCCCCTGCTGAGGTCATCCATGGTGACATTTTCTGATGCCACTCCTGTTTCCATTTGTGGCATCTGTGTGCTCATTGGCTGAGCAATTAAGGGTTTGAGGAGCCTACATTGCTGCAGCCAGTCTAGATATATTTAATAACTGCAGCATGGCATTTGTTACTGGCAAAGCCAACAGGAGCATGTTCTTATATGGTAATTGTGGCATGTGTTGAAGGAGCCTGCATATGTATGGGCTCAGCCAGCATGAATCTCTATTTGTTAAATACTGGCATATATTATAAGCAAATTAAACATGAAAATGAATTGGAAAATGCTCTGTGAGCGGTTGGTGACTCATCTATTGGAATTGTTCATGCTTTACTCTACTCAAGCAAATACAAAATGGGATTTTTGTACCCAATTCTTCACAGAAATAATGCACCATTTTAACCCATTATTTTTTAAATGTTCACGAGGGGGCCTAAGGGGTGCCCAACCAAACTCCCCATCGCCCCTCCCACCCCACGCTGCCCCCTTCCTCTCTCCCCCCTTCCCCCATGCCGTGGTTGACTTGGGCTCGCTCGCAACGCTCGGTCGCTTGCACATTTTCGTCAGAAAGATTTATGCCCCTCCAATTTAAAACATTCACCAGCAGCCACTAGGATAGACATTGGGCACTAAATATGCAGCGCTATCCCTGGGGAAATGAATTATGTTATGTTATTATGTTTATTGAGTTTATATAGCGCTTTGCAAATGAGACAGATATGACCAATTTAAAGAGGAGTGCATTTCACTCCAGCCGTAGTAATAGCATGAAATTAACCGGCGTGCCAGGGCATTGACGCATATGGGATTACACTATAAAAGTGCAGAGTGATACAAGTCGGTTTATGTGGCACGACGGGGAACAATGTATGCCCTTTGTTGCAGTGTTTCACTCCGATGGCGCAAAAGGAAGGCTGGGGATTCAGGAGAAGTAATTAGATTACGGCAGGAAGGACAGAGCAGGGTAGCCTAGGCAAACTGTCTGGAACCTTGAGGAAGCAGGCCACAGGTTTAAGAAACGGTGAAAGGTTACTTAGTAACAGCTACAACCTTTTGGCCTCACATAGAACTATACCAACAGCTGGTCCATGAGACAGCAAGACTGACCACTCTTGAGGAACAAGGTCGGACAACATGGTTTGGGATTCCCTCGAAAACATGCATGGCTTGTGTTGGGGGAAAGACGTCATTCAAAAGCGGTGTTCAGCTGAAGTGCCTTGTGCTAGCCCACCTCGCATGACATACCCGTTTACACCTGGGAGCACCATGCAACAGAGCTTTGGGCCTATAAATCCTACTGTAATTGGTGACGCAGCAGTAGGATCAACACCGGACCCCAGGTTTCAATCTGCTCCTCCCTTGTTTACTTAGGATGCATTTAGTACATGCTTTTTATTGTATGCGTTTTTTAAATTTTCTTTACAAAAAATGATGCGAAAATGTCAGAGCAGCGTCTGGCACAATATTGAATTTTGCTAGTTTATTTGATCACCTGCGATTTAGAAGTACACTACTTTATTAGTAATTGTTTCTTGTTTTTATGAGACCAGATATGTATGTGGATATTCTGACAGAATCTGGGGCTTGTTCCTGTCAGGGTTCGGGACAAGGAAACCCTCCAGACCTGTGGTATGCAGCCTACAAGGGGTATGCCAGAGCCGATCCTGCCCCAGAGGTGGGGTTAAGGAGTTTGGGGGCCACAAACCCTCACTCCAGTGAAATGTGCTTTGTTTGCTACTGTTCATACCAGTGCCTATCACACGATAACTTCCAGTGTCTTTTCTGGACAGAGTTCCCTTTTGCCCTTTACATTATTGTAAGGCCCAGAATCCAATACAGCGGTAGACGCCAACCAAGATGCTACCATTCACACTAATCTCCAGTTTACCAATCTGAATTTAAGCTTACCTTTAAATTTACCAGTGATCGCCAACCTGCCTGGACTACCAAGACTGCAGGAACATCTGCGAACATTGTCTAGATTGGCTCGAACAGTCAGGTGAGATAAAAACCAGATGGGAAGGGGAGGAATCGGAACTCGGAATTCTATACACCCCCACGACCCTCCACCAGATATTCATCGCCTTTCAGATTGAATGATTTTTAGAATAACATCAACAAAACGAAGTTGATCTTTCCCTCATATTGCATTTAATTCGGCACTCCGATAGCACAGTAGAATATCCACATACATTGACACCATTATTAACTTTGTCTTTCATATTTTTCCCAAAAACTGCATTTTGAGCCCACCTTTCTTTTATAAAAAAAAAAAAAAAGCCTTGATATCCCTAATTATGTGCACTGCTCCCTTGTGTTTGGTTTGTTATTAATGTAATAAAGAAATATGAGCTGCACTGCCAATGGTCAATGAATCACTTGATTGTGCAGACATGGCATGCCATCATGACTGCCGTTCACCTGAAAAAAGAATGTGTGAACGAACAGGACATTCGAGGTAAGAATGCAAATTTATCATGCGAGTAATGACAGATTTCCATGTATCCACAACTAGTGAAGATGTTAAAAGCCCATCAAAAAGTGTGAAACAAGGCGTAGCAGTAGCTGGGTATTTGAAGGTTACGAACCATCTATCAAACATCACTCTTTCATTAAGTGGGTAACCGCAGAAAAAAATACAGTCAACAGAAACCCAAAGTGGTGAAGTTGACCAATTGTCCAGCGTACTAACAGTAGGTTTGCACACTAAATCTGAGACACCATTGGCAGTTTGAGACTCATTGGGAGATCACCAAAAACCTGAAGTAAAGGTTTGATTGATAACTTGTGTCCTTTGGATGCTTCCACCATCTACAGCGAGACCGAACAGTTAGAACTGAGCGGTTCAGTAGTTTCTGAATAAATGTTACAAACAGAAGGATTTTACTCTAGGCCACTTGAAAAAGCTGCAGACAATTTAATATTAAAAATGAACATGGACTTTAAAAAAAATATACTCCAATTGGTCAACAAACTGTCCATAGAACCCTGCTAACTAGCAAGTTACCAAGAGGACAACAGAAATAAGGTGTAGATGAACAAGGATCTAATTATTCCTGAAAAGCCCTCATTTAGACTCTGCTTCTCAACAACATTAGTTTTTAGACCATGTTACTGGGATTATCAAGTATCTGATTTGGTATGGTTGACTCATACTGAGAAAACACTTGTATTCAGGCTGGTAGTGATGGTCCATCAACAGCACTAATAGCGACAGGGAAATGCCTGAGATAAATGAAATCATGCATGGAGAGTTCTGAAAAAAAGAAGACAACATCTTCATGGACTTCAAGAGATCATGCGTTGCTTTAACGTCACAGAGATGGAGATCAGATGAGGAAAACTACCAGGAATACAGTGGCACCAGTAATGACAATACCTCCAACAGACTGCAATCATTTCATGTTACCATATAGCATCTGAGGTGTAAGAGGATTCAATCCAGCACTACAGCTAAGTCAATACCTAGTCTGGGATACTGAATGGAAACCCTTATTGATATATCTTTATGTCCAGTTCATGAGTTCTGGATGACTACCCCTATATAACACCCCTCTCTTGGAACCCCCCTGACCCCACTGAGCCAAGAAGTATTTCTGTTTTGCAAGTTTAAACGGTTTATTTGAGAATGTAAACAATATATATATATCACACTTTATAATAAATTAATAATTAATATCACACTTCAGAACATGAGCAGTTAACAGCAATGGGTAATGTTCTACTAATAAACTGATTTGATTACCCAGGAGTAGTATAAAGGATGAGGTAGCACGCTTGGGAATAGGAACAGAAGAATAAGGTGGTAGAGAATGCTTTATCTAGTTTCAGATGGATGCAATGTTGAATGAAAATGCAATACAGAAAATACTCAAAATGATTTCAACAAAACAATGTAATCACTTTTCTCTGGCAATCCACTCCCCCCCCCCTTATACAATGTAAGGAAATGAAGAGGAGAGCACACAGTTCTTAGAAATGCAATCAAATGTAATTCAGTTCACCCCAGCAAGCTTAGACTACAGAAGTTTGAAACACAGGCAAAATGCTTTGAATATGGTGACAATGCAGTGAGAAATATGCTGAAAATGCGTTTAATTCCCTTCAGGAGGTTCAGGGTGAGTGGTATCTAGTTAATATGAGTTCAGGCTCACTCTAGCAATGATTCAGGGATGGTTCTTAAGAGACAAACGAAATTTAGCAGTTCAGGCAAAAAAAACTATCTTTTTACAAGTAAAGAAATCGGGCCAAATCGCAAATCGCGGCAAAATTCGCGAATGCGTGAATCGTGATTGCGGAGAAAGTATAAGGAGTAGGAAGTCGGTTCTAGGCTTGTTGGAAATGTAAGATTCTAAGCTTTCAGAGGAAAGTTAAACCAAGTTCCTAGCCCAAACGGTTACGGAGTTATGAACGATTTTGTGAAGGTTGTCTTTCGGATTTGAAATTTTAAAAGTTCAAAGCGACAGGTTACAGCTTGCAGCTAGAAAATGACAGGTGACAGCGTTGCAAAACAACAAGTGAGAACTTCTAGGAGGCAGTTCTGGTTAGATTAAAATAGTTTGGATTAGATTATTTTAACTAAGAGATTGGTTCTGCACAGTTCTGCTAGGTACTCACAATATATTTTTGAATTAGGCCTCGCCACGGATCTGGTCAGGTTTTGGACTGGACTCCGGTTCTGGTCTCGGCACTTCACAGTGATCTGGATCAACTCTGGTTCTGCTAACAGCGGTCTGGGTCACTCTGGATCTCGGGCCTCTGGTTCTGGATACTGCTCTGCTTTCTCTGGGTACAGCACTGCTTCTGGATCTTTCTGGCACAGGGTTTCAGGCCAGAATCAACACCTGGGTCCGGCTGTGAATAGTCTGCAAATGATTTTTGGGCCTGCTGACAAATACTTTTGCTTGCAGTGGGCCTTCTTGGTTCAAAGTTCTGTAGTCTCTGTTTAGCTTGGAAGTCTAAGTGTAGGATCTCTGGATGTGAAGTCGTCGGTAAGCATGCTTCACAGCAAATGGAATTGAATGTCTCTACTTGTCCCAGCAGTCTCTTGTTATGGGTTTTGAAAGTGGGTGGAGAGGCTAGCTTTCTAGGCCCAACTCCTTCAGAGTTCTGATAGGTTGGAGAACTCTTTGCGTTCTCACTGGAGAACAGGATTGTGTGTCAGAATGATGTCATTTAATGGCTTGCAGAAAGGACACTGCCCTGTCAAATTACACACAAATCTATAATTGACCTAAAGACATATTTCATAGATACACAGTGGTTTGAAATTACATGCACCCATCACGGATCACATGAGGTATACTCTGTTCAAACTCTGATGTTTCTAAGAGCTCGCATTCAGAACTGGCATCATTTTGCGTTTTTTAACTGGTTTTGCAACATTGGTTTTTCATTAAAAATGATACACATGTACACGGCCTGTCCATACATACTCCAGTAAATTCCCATGTCTCTAGCTTAAACACAGAGTCTGTGGTGTCAATAAATAGCAGGGTTTTGCCCCAGAACATCACACAAATTCCCAACGCGTCTTAAAACGTGCACCGAAAAATCACAAGAATTATGGTATCATTTAAATAATTTTGACAAGTCCGCACTGTGAGTTATACATCTTTCTTAGAATCATATTCTGGCCAACAGGGGTGTGTCTTTTCAGGTCACATGGTATAGAAACCAGTTTATCCAGTTTCTGCCAAGCTCAGAGACCTTGCCCCTCCCAGCTTCTGCCAAGAGGAAGCTGTTTTACGGTCCCCCCCAATAAACCATCTGCCTGAGTCAAGGCAGGGCTTTGTTCAAAAGGAAGCCATTTACGACCACCCTAATAAACCATCTGCCTGGGCCCTTTCTTTAGTTTCTTGCAATCCCCTGGTAATTCAATCAGAGTGTGTGACCTCCTTTTGGCAGGAGCAACAGAATGCAGCCAGGCCTGGGAATGCATTTGTTGGGTAAGCCCCCACTCCTGTCGGGGGTAGCTGTCTGGCAGAATTCCCGTTTCCTTAAGCCAGGTTTCAGGTAAAATGTCACTTTTTGTTCCCCAGTTTAAGTCAAGACAATTTTTACATATGCAGCTAGAATGCTGATTCTAAGTTCAAAACTATGACATTTTAACAGTTACAAACTATGTGACACTCAAAAGTAGGTCACTCAGTTAATTTAAACATTTTCGATTTTTGGTAGTTTTAAATCCAGATTCAGTTAGGCTGCTGCAGAGCTCAGCCAGTCTTGTTATGAACATTGTTTTGGGGCTCTTCAACTTCCCAGATTTAGTATGCACACATACTTCATTCTGCCAGATGTCCGCTGGTGTTCAGTGAGATTTTTGGATGTGTTGCAATGTTTGAAAATAGGCATTTTGAGCTGGCATTCAGAGAAACCAAAGGTAATTTTACAGTGCGGTTTTTCCTTTGGCACACATTTCACTCATGGCACCCCGGCCCATCCTGCTCGCACTGGTGGGTGGCAAGTTAGGCAACCATTTTAGTGTGCACAAACTGTGTGGTTCTCCTGGATTTTGGCGCACATGTGGGCTTTTTGGCCATCTTGGATTTTCTAAGCCCACAGCACCAAATGTTGCAGCATGATAGCTCAAACGTGGGTCAGGACACCCAACAGAGGTCATATTCGTCCCACTTCTACGTGTTGTAATAACAGCTGATATTTCCTAATTTAATGGAACTCAATTTATTGACCCAAGAAGAATCAAGGGCTGAGCTGACCCTATTTAGGATTTAAATGTGTGAAATGCAGGCTTGCCCCATGCCAGAGGCAATCTTTCCACACAGAATACTGTGAAGGCATCATGCGTCAGACACAGACAACAGGTTTACAAAGATTGATTAATGCCTAACTTGCCCTATTCTAAGGTGGGTTTTCCCTACCTAAAAAAAACCCTGAATACTCTGCGTCAGGAAGTCCAAAGCAAATATCTGTCTGTGTCCAAAACCTATACTTGCCCTCACAACTAACTGCATACAAGGCTTGGCTTGTAATTAGCTTCCTCTTCCCAAAGTTCAGAATATTTCATAAAACACAGGGGTTCCCTTCCACAAGAGATCAAATCTTCCAGCTTTCAAAACAACACTGGACTTCAAAATCACCTCAAAGGTTATTGCAAAACACAAGTTTCTTTATGGGTGTTTTCAGTGGCTTTTCCATTCAGGGGGCACCCGGTCTAGGCGCACTTGTCGGGCCACACGGTCCACTCATTACAGGTCACGCAACCGGTACCCCTTCTTGACTGCTTTTCCTTAACAGTGATGCTTGCTTCTTTCATGTGTGTCGCACTCTGACACTGTACCATGGCTTGGTTGGCCACCATGCACTCGTTACACGTTCTTGTGGCTCTTGCCAATGCTGGTTTACTTATAACATACAGTTCTTTGAACTCTCTTGGCTTTGGCCAATGTTGGATTTCTCATACCATACAACTGTTTGTGTCCTCTTGGCTTTGCCAGCACTCGTTTCTAAGGTAATACAGTTCCTTGTATTTTGGTTGTTGCCAATGCTTGGTTTTTCATATTATGCAGTACATCGTTTCCGTACAGTTCACAAACTTCATTCCTCTCAAGATTCAAGAATGCTCAAAACTTGCTTTCATTTCGTTCTGTGTTCAAAATTACTTAAATCTGCTTTCATTCAAATTGGTATTCACAGCAACACATGCTTCCATTTAAATCAATGTTCATGACTTGGTTTCTATGTTCGGCTGCCAACCCAGTGTTCCCCCTTCTGGTTTCACTCACCGGTCAGAGCTTACGGCTTCTTGCGAGGTCCTCCGCCTCCTCAGGTTCCTTTCTCTCTGTGCGGTACCCTCTGTTTTCTCCCAGCGGTCCTCAGAGGCTTGCGCTCACTCAGCAACGTTCCTTCTGCAGCTCAGGACTCACACAACCGCTTTGCTCGGTCACGCCGATCTCCTTGCGGCTTGCCACCAGCATCCTTTACCTTCACCTTCCGCTGCATAAACGCTGCACTTTTCCACAATGCGAGCCCTCCGCTTGCCACAACACTACAATGGAGAGGTCTGCTTGCACCCAGTAGTTTATGAGCGTACTCCCACAGCTGACTATTTCCATCTTGATTCTGGCTTTTAAAGTTCCCGCCTCCATGATTATTTAAAAAGGACTAGACCGCTCACTACTGAAGTAGTAGTCCTGCTTTACTCATGTTGTCGCCCCCCTCATCTCAGTACCTAGCTGGGGTCGATATGTGCCTGCATTAACAAAATGAGGATGTGTGGTACTAGTTTGTCCTCTTCCTCATCCCAGTAGCATACTGGTGTCTCTTGGGCAATGTTTTAGGGGAAGAACAGGGAAAGGGCTGACAAAAGCCCGCGGGGAAAGGGTGCGGGGTGTTGGCAGCCCGCTGGGGGTGTTAGCAGCTCCACAGGGCCATATCTGCTGGACTGGACCGTGAGGTGAGCTACATACTGCCGTGGGCCTTCAGCGTTGGGGGGTGTTGAGCCATCCCTCCCACCCCTGGAAACCCCCCAAATTTAGCAACTTTTTGTAACTTTGGAGTGGCCCCTCAGGGCCCCCTAGTATACTAGTCATATGATGGTGGGCCCACTTCGGAGCACAATCTCAGGAGCCCCAGAAGGAGGTATTTCCTCCCCTTTCTCCCCTGATCACCTATCGCAATCCTCCCTTCTTTCAAAGCTTCATGGTCCCCCGGTCCCAGTGGCTCACCGTTAGCCGATCATTGGAAGAAGATCGAGGAGGGGGTCCCTGTGTACGACCTCGGGGGTTGCGCAGGGCAATGAACCACGGAATGGGACCCTTTGTGGAAAGGGAGAGACTAAGACCACTGTTTGCGAAGAAAAGAGTCAAAGAGCGAGTTCTCCAAATTTCTGGTTTGTTGGCAGGTCCCTTTGGGTCTCGTGGTACTGGGCCGATTCCTCTCCCAACAATCAGTTTGACCAGCCCCTCTTTTGAAGGCTCTGCACACCCTGCCAACTTGCTTACTCCCGGTGGGGGTTTTAACAGTGAGCCTACTACTGACTTTTTGAACAAACTGTGAACCGGCGGGTGCAAGAGGATTTCATCAGGCATATCAAAGTTGACTGGAGGTTCTGTTACGCTGGCTCAACCCTCGGTTTTACCCTGTGCTCCCCTTTTGGAATTAGAACTGGCCACCACTCATCCACACCTGGGCCTAGACCCAGGCCCCGATACCCAAACCCTGCAGTCAACACAGGACTTTCCTGAAGCCCACTCATTCCCGCCCCCTGGGCATGTGACATTGGATGCTGGAGACGTGGGCATGGATGGTCTGGGTTTGGACTTAATTGAATTGCCCAGTTGTCCACCCAGCAATAGGAGTCATTTTCTGCCCGGTGTTAGCCTACCCCCTCCTCTCAACCCCAGCTGGGCTTCCAACTCCAATACTAAAGGAGAATCTTGTCCATCAGTCCCACCTCCTTAGCTTTCACAGATTCACCAAGTTGCCCCTTTCATTTTTTTGCTCTCAGAGCTGTCTGAGGTTAAAAATCTCTTACTTGTCCTGATTAAGGGGTGTTGGGCGGCAAGGGGGAAGGAGGAGTGGGAAGAATGTGTTCATCAGGGGGTGGGCCTGGGGTTCCAAATCCTGGTATGGCCAAGGGAAGCAACCCCTCACTTTCTGAACTTCCCCGTCTCTGTGGATAGTTCCACCCCTTTTTTGAAGAGTGGACCAGAGGCGGTCATTCTCCCAGTACTAATCGAATGAAGGGAGACCAACGGGATTACAGGGTCTTTAAACTCAGGGTCTGAACCTTCAGCATTGCCAAACCCAAATGGGAGAGTTCTGGGAAACTTGCGCCCAGGGGCGATGGAGGTCGGTACCATAATCCCTGGTCTATGTAGACCTCTGTCTGGGTACCAGCCTTTCGAAGATGGCAGCACCTCTAGGGTGTTTCTCCATGGTGTCCCAAAATTAACCTATAAGAAAAGAACCAAGGGACGCCCTCCATAACAAATGTCTTCACTGGCAGCGGGCAGTGGGTGAAGTGGGTTTGTCTCCATGGACTCTTTGCTGGAATGTACCAGACTGTCCAATCCCATAGCACATACGGACACTGTCAAACTCGTCTTGAGGGATCCCCACATCGAAAGGGCGGTCTTAGAAAAATGCAATGTCCCTGAGTGGTCAAGGAAAAGCGACATTGCAGTTAGCGCATTCTCCATCACTGTCACTGTGTGCCACATTGGGGTTGCCCCTAGCAACAGTCCCCTTTCAGGGGCAAACCTGACTGCATTGGGTCCGAGGCGTCATGGGAAATAGCAGGGTTTGGGGGATGGTGAAAAATAATTTCTGTCTCAGAAGTTCTGTTTGGCGGCTTCCAGGAAGGGGACAGTAATTTATAATGCCCTGTGGCTTATCGTTTGTTGTGTTTTTGTAATCATGTATTTGAATTGTATTTTCAGCTTCATAACTGTATTGATAGGATGTACCTTGAGGGCCTTTTTCGGCCGA
Organism: Ambystoma mexicanum; assembly: GCF_040938575.1. Lineage (NCBI taxonomy): Eukaryota > Metazoa > Chordata > Amphibia > Caudata > Ambystomatidae > Ambystoma > Ambystoma mexicanum. Next base: position 21,192,922 of record NC_090937.1, on the reverse strand, counting down.
ATAAAGTTGTTTGACTGACTGACTATACAGACTTGAAGGATAGATGGTTAATTGTGAAAGGGAAATGGGGTATACCATGTCTCACCTAAGGACGTCATCTCCCCACTCTCCAAGTCCCCTCCACCTTGGTGTTCCTCCCTCGCATTTCCACCCCCAGGGTTAGGATCCAAAAGTGATGGCCTTTCCCTGGCCACCCGCTAGGAGGCTACAGGGGGAAAAGAAGCGAGGACGGCTTCAGGTTCCTCACAGTATGCACTATACACAGCTATGCGCACGGCATCACCACAGTAGGTAATAGGACATCAAGTAAACCTATATTAATAATAGGCATGCGCCGAAGATTCAGCACTCTACTAAGAAAACAAAATTGGCCCCTCTAAGTGGAAAAACGTCACGTTTATTTATACCTGTACATGCACTGGACTTCATTTTGTATGTACTGAAAAGGGTCTGTACTCGCCAACCACCATTCATCAAATGTATAACTATTACTTTGGCACATTATAAGATTTCTTTCAAAACTCAAATTTAACTTAATTTCCTGAAACTACATAAAAAAACGGCAGGGAAGAATGTACAATTGTGAATCCAAACGATTGTCTGAACAAAGTGCAGCAGTTCATGGTTGCTGTTTCTCATGTGAAATATTGAAATGTGGAGATTGCAACATTTTTACTACCGTTTCTGACTAGTCACACTGCGGAAATGGATACAGAGAACAGGCCAACGTTTCTTATTTTTAATACCTTGTACTGTGCGGTTGGTCAATATTGGGAAAAGGCCTCCTAGGGTTACTGGGAGGTGACTAGAGCATAAGAGGCGTGTAGTTCAGTACATCAGTGCAAGGGTAGAGGATCACCCAAAAAAGAAAAAAGTGAAGTTTCAGCATATCTTAGTCTATATAGAACCGTATATCTTGAGTGCAGGTTCCGTGATGGCAAGAATATCAAAGCTCAGTCCTGTCTGACTCTCATGGTTTTATTTTTTTTACCGTTAGTCACCAGCGTTTTAGAGTCCTAATTCCATCAGCTCATTGCTTCTGCCTTCTTTTATAGCGGGATTCCAATTTGAACTTCCCAATTTGAACTTCCCTGAAGCTTTGGTGTTTGGCGTGCTTATTTGCATATTAGTTAGGGATTTAACGATTGGTCTGCTCCAAATGTGCTTGCTCATCAAGCGGCTCTGTGAGCCCAGAGCATGAAGTGGCCTGCTGCTATTTTGAAATCAAGCTACAATGCGTTTGGGCTGTCCGATTCCCTGCCATGGTGCCCCAGCACTTTTGCATGCCTGTTCCCGTTCTCCCACATGCTTCGCCTGTGGCCCAAGTCACACGGACAGGGGCCTTGCAAAGATGGCGAGTTTCAGAGGTGTCCTATGGTTTGGCTCATGGACTGCTTGTGTCACATCAGTTCCTCAGAACTGATCTGTTGCTCGCGGTCCCACTTCACAGACCACTCTTCTGTCTCCTGCTTCCCATAATTAAACTAACCCCTACAGGGTGGTAGGGTTATTGGGGGGATGTTAATTAGAAAGCTGGCTAAGGGGAGAGAGGCTCGGGGAAGCAACCATGTACCACCTCCAGGTGACTCATGGAGTAGCAGGCTGCTTACCCTGCCCCCTAGAGTTCCCAGGACCCCCTCCAGCTTGCTGATAAGTGGTATACCACCACAGAAGCAATTCATTTTCTAATGAATTTGAATTAGTATGACTCTCCAGTGAGATTAGGAATGATGATATTTTAGAGGAACTATTAAATACTGTGATGAATCCTTGGATTTTGTCACTTCTCCCGGAGGGGGAGCCCCTCTCCATAAGGCCAGGGAAGTGAGGCTGCTACCCGGTAGTCCCACTAGGGGTAGTACTCAGCAGGAGGATCTCATGAGGCAGGCGCCACCCCTCCCCCCGCATTGGACTAGGGACAACTAGCCAGGGAGAACGCTGTATCCTTCCCCTCACCTAGTCCTCCTTTACTTTGTCATCCGGTGTACATGTGTCATTTACATAGTGTTACTACTGGGACGATTAACATAGTCGACCCAAAAGAGATCTATGGTAAAGGTACTGGGACTAAGAAGAGTCAGGTCTAGTTTGACGGCAATGGAGTAGGACATCCTTTCCTGCATGGCTGCAGACGATCCGACAACCGATTTGCGAAAACGACCTTTAAAATGATCTACAAGTTCCAGGATTGGCTCTGAAGGGGTCAGAATGTGTGCTCCGTACACAGTGTAAAGAACGGGAGAATCTGGTATGGCATTGGGTAGAAAACACTCGATTGAGGCTGCGGCAGCTGGATACATTGTTTCCTAAAATGGCCGCCAACAAAGGAAACGTAGCGGATACAATCGGAGCGGCTGAATAAGGCTGGCAGCCGAATGAAATGATGGACGCCGGCTTGCGGGAACAACGTGGAGCCCCTAGGGCGGCAAGCCAAGCGATTTAAAGAAAAAGTGCTGGCCTGCGTCGTGGCCCTTGGCGAAGGCGGGATGGCCCTGGAAGCGTGGGTCCCACAGCAGTGAGAGTGAGACGCGCGACTGGCTCGCTGTGCTGAGCAACCCGCGATCGCACACGGCGGGGGCCAAAGCGGCGCACAGATGCAGGTGTGCGTGGGACCATCTGAGGAATAAAGCAGGCTGCGTGCACCCGAAGACAGCAGTGGCGCGAGGTGCGTGTCCAATAAATAGCCGAACTGTGTGACCCCGTGCAGCTCCGCCGATATGATCGGGCAGGCTGCACCTGTACTGTAAAGCACACGAGATGTTCCTTAGCAAGTTAAATGATTGTAAGAGTGCACACATAAGCGGCGTGCTGCTCAGGGATCATAAAGTGGCTGACAATTGGGGAAAAGGGGCACTTGGTAGTGCGGATTACCTGGAAACACGATGAAAGAGTATTGATTTGACTCTAAGGTACAGTTCTTGTGCTCCTGATGGCGAGAAGAAATAAAACAAAGGGAACTGGTGGCACTCAGGGGGACAGAAAATATGCAGATGGCCTACGAGTAGCCAAAGAGGTAAACAGTGTATGTCACCACATAAAAAACACGCCGTGTGGGGCGAGGTCAGGTGGATGTGTATGCAGATGGGGAAGAGGAAAATATAAAGCGCCTGGAAGCTGGGGATTACGTCAAAGGGAAGTGTGGTTTTTAGGTCACGGTGAGACACTGATACGTGGGAGGACGCAACCCACTCTGATAAAGAGCCCAGCAAAATAAGCGCACGTTGGGGTTTTACCAAGATAATTTCCCTGGACCTGAACAGACACACTGGTGTCGAATCAACACAGAGGTGTAGAACTGCCACATCTGAGAGCAGTAACCTTAGGCACCTAACTGAGGCCGCACGATGGCGGGGCGAGGGGCAGTGAACAAGAATAAGAACAAGCAAACCACAATCGAAACATTCGCTAAAACGCAACAATCTCCTGTGACCGTAGCACCCAAAGGCGTGGGGGCACCAGCAGAGAGCACCGCAGCGACTGAAAATCATCAGATACTGGCGGCCATTGCAGAGCTGAGAGACTCATGGGGGATAGCGATGTCTGACCTGCGCACTTCCCTGGAAGCCAAAATAGACGCAGTAGGTATATAAGTCACCCTGCTGAGGCAAGATGTCAGGGGGTTGGCGGAGAGAACCAGCAGCCTGGTGAGTGCGGTGCAAATCAACACGGACACTAGCACAAACAACGCAAAGGAGGTTCTTGTACTGAAACAACAGGTAGTTAACCTGGAGAATCGAGCGGAGGAAGCAGAAGGGAGAGCAAGAAGGAACAACATCTGCGTGGTCGGCCTGCCGGAGGGGGAAGAAGGACAAGATCCGACAAACTACGTGGAAAACCTCCTCTTACAAGAAATAGGGGCTGAAAAACATTCGCAAGGATTTGCTGTGGAGCGCGCACACAGAGCCCTCATGAGGAAACCAAGGCCTGGGGCCCCTCCCCGGCCGATAATTGCAAAAATACTGAACTATAAAGATCGCAAGAGGATACTGGAGCACTTTCGTAAAGGGGGAACGATTGAAAGGGCCTCAAGCATCATTACAGCATATCCTGACTATACAATGCTGGTCCAGAGGCAACAGTACAGTTATGTGGCAATCAAAAGGAGACTACGCATTGCTGGGATAAAATACATGCTTCTGTACCCAGCTAAATTGAAGGTGGTGCATAAGATTAAAATGTTTTCTTTTGATACTCCGGAGGAAGCAACGTCATGGCTGGACCTGCAGGGCTACCCGGAATGAGACGAGGAGCAGGCTCAAAAGGAACACGATAAGTGACTAGTACACTGTTTGCACACCGATATGGCGCAGAGCGAGAGCACCCAGTAGAGCCTAAGATAAAGATTGAGATTATGGGGTGTGGCTGAGTAAGGTGGATATTTGGCTGGGACATCGTGGACTGTAAAGAATTTGAGGAACTAGAATTTAGCAGCAAGTATATATACGTAAATTGGGTAGCAATGTGTAGTTGATCTGAAATAAAACTGGAGCAGTAGGGCGGAAACAACCTACCCCCCGAATTATAGTTGTAGTAGCAGTAGGTTAGCCAATAGGGCGGCCTCACCCTGCAGAGCTTCGAGTACAGGTAGAAGCCAGAAAAAGCTAGATCCGGGGATGCCTGAGATCCAGGGATGGAGCTGGGCAACAGTTGAGGGGAGTGATGTTGGGAAAGGGATGAGAGGGGGGAGGGGGTAGGAACGGGGAGTTTTTTGTTAAAAGGGAGTTTAAACTGGGGTACGAGCCTCATAGTTATGGGGAGTTTAAGTTTACACATGAGCATTTGCGGAAGTACTAGAGTCAGGAATCTGTTTTGTGTGGGTGGGAGGGCTGATTGAAAGGGGGCGGGGGAACTATTAACGAGCCATAGGGAATCTTAAGATAATAACGTGGAATGTTAGAGGACTTAACATTTATTTGAAGCGGGATAAGGTCTTGCTGTATTTGAGGAGGCTGAAGATAGATGTCGCTCTGCTACAGGAAACGCATCTAACAGGAGAGAAAGTGGAGTTGGTGGGGAGAAAATGGAGAGGGATTGTGGTGGGTTCGTCATACTCTGCCTATGCTAGGGGAGCGCTTGTCTGGGTGGCGCCGCATGTCCCATTTAAGCTAACTGAGGAAGTGGTGGAGGCGGACAGGAGGATGGTCATATTGAGAGGGCTGATCGAGAACAAACAAGTATGCATAGTGAATACGTACGCCCCTAACCAAAACACAACGGCATACTTCAGAACGTTGTGCACCAAACTAAGTGCGTGTGTGGGTAGTGCGGTGATCTGTGGCGGGGATTTTAATTGTGTAATGAATCCTAAGGTAGACAGGTCGGATGATAGGACTGACAGGCCCACCCCAGCCGCTAAAGCATTGCAGACCCTATTAGCGGATTTTGGCTTGGTAGACGTGTGGAGAGCAAAACACCCTGATGAGGGACAATACTCGCACTACTCGGCTCCGCACCAGTTGCATACAAGGCTTGATTATGTCTTTGCCACTCCAGATGTAGTCACAGAGAGTATCTATATAGAATACAAGGTGAGAGTCCTCTCGGATCACTCGCCCCTGGTCCTCGGATGGCAATATTGCCCCCCCCCTCCCGAGGGCGCGGACACCGACATGGCGCCTCCGGGCAGAAGCGCCCAAAGATCCAGTCTTTAGAGAGGACATAAGAGATGAGATTATTACTTATTTTGAGGTGAATACTGGTAGCGTGAAGTCTGCGGGTACTTTATGGGAAGCCTTTAAGGTGGCGATGCGTGTGGTGGCCATAGCTAATTCAAAGGGATTGCAGGGTGGAGTTCTAGCTGATCTGCAAAAAGCAGAGATCGAGCTGGAAAGAGTATTGGAAGGGGGCGGGGCTGATACGGAGTTAGTACTCAAATTACAGCAGCAGCGCGTGGAATACTGGGATACGCTTTGTAACCTCAATTATAAAAAGTATATTGAGAGGCAGCATGCAGGAGGAGATAAAACGGGCCGGCTTCTAGCGTGGTTGTACAAGAACGAAACCCCTAGATCCCCGATTCGGATTGTAACCAAAGAAGATGGCGAGACAGTAGATACCCAAGAAGGTGTAAATAGGGAATTTGCGGAATATTACAAGGTGCTATATGAGGATGGAGAGTGAGGCAGCCAAGAGGAGATAAATGAAACACTAGAAGATATAGGTCTGCTCAAGATAAGTGACGAAGAGAGGGAAGAGCTGGATGCACCGATTACTTTGGAGGAACTGAAAGAAGTTGTGAGGCAGTTACCCACTAGCAAAACTCCAGGAGCAGACGGGTTCCCTGGTGAATTTATTTTATAAAGTATATGGGGAAGAAGTGCTCCCCCATGCTAGAAATGCTTAATGAGGTGTTTGAGGTGGGACGGGTGCCGGAGTCGCTCAGGGAAGCGATCATAATCCCGCTCCCCAAGCCCAATAAACCAGGACACAGTTGTGGCTCCTACAGGCCCTTGTCGATGCTGAACCAGGACAGTAAGATATTGACAGCTGTCCTAGCAAACAGAATGCGGAGAGTAATTAGCAAATTAATTCACCCAGATCAAACGGGCTATGTCCCGAGCAGGAACATAACTCACAACCATAGGCGACTCCATCGAGTGGTCGAATAGGGGTGCAGCAGTGAAGGCAAAATGGCGATTGTGTCATTAGACGCAGTTAAAGCGTTCGACTCTGTTAAGTGGCCATGGTTGTTGGCGGCCCTAGGAGGATATGGACTAGGGCCATGTTATATTAAATGGGCTAAGATGCTATACAGTGAGCCGTTGGCCAGAGTTCAAACAGGTTCAGCGATATCTGAGAGATGGCAGCTTGGCAGAGGCACTAGGCAGGGGTGCCCCTGGTCTCTGATGCTTTACATTTTAGCCCTGGAGCCCTTAGCAATATACCTCAGGCAACAATATGACCCGAGGTAGGAGGGGAACGACACTTAATATCCTTGTATGCAGATGATATTGTTACTATATCTGAAATACCCAGAAGAAAATCTCCAATATGTTTTGGAGGTGTTGGAGAGGTAAGCCAGGCTCTCCGGCATAGCGGTGAACCCCCAGAAATCTAGCATATTCCCGCTCGGTAGCTATGTGGGAATCCCTGTAGAAAGGTTGCCGGTGCTACAGACACCCTGGGCAGTGAGCTCCTTGGGATAGACGTGTATCACACGGCTGAGGAGGAACATAAGTGTAATACCGAAATAGCCATTGGGAAATGCATGAGGTTTTGGTAGAGGTTGCCCTTAGCAATGATGGGACGAAGTGCAATGCTTAAAATGGTGCTTCTACCTAGGCTTTTACATTATTTTAGCAATATTCCATATATGATACCTAAGAAGTTTTTTGTTAAGCTGAACAGTATGTGCAGGGAGTTCTTGTGGCATGGTACCCGGAATAGAGTGGCATTATGGAAGTTACAGAAATTCTACGAAAAAGGTGGTATTAAACTGCCTAATTTTGAGGCTTACTATGTTGCGGCTCAACTGCAATATGTGGCTAAGTGGCTCTCTGATGAAGAGACCCCTGAACATAGGTTGTTCGGGCGGAACTGTACTCCTTTTTACTTGCGGGAAATGATCTGGTTGGTTGGCCCAGACATGAGGGAGCGCCCTGGAATGATGTTGTTGGTGTGGAATATGTGGCGTCGAGTTTGCCGGATGACGGGAGACCCTTTTCCATGTGCCCCGCAGATAACGTTGGTTGCACTGGCAAAGGGAGATAAGCAGCTGAGGGTTATTATTAGGACCTACTGGGAATCAGTGGGACTGGTTACGTTCGGGGACATTTGGCAAGATGGGACTATTACAGATTTTGAAGGACTTGGGAAAGTAGCGGGATTGCATATAGGCCAATATGTTGCATATCATGAAATAGTGCAGAAGATTCGAAGTATGTGGCCTGAAACTATTTTGACAGAGGAACCGGATGCTACTGTTGGGGCAATATATGATATATCAGAGGGTGGGCATGAGATCTCTAGATTGTAGGAGATGTTGATGACTAAGGTTGGGAAGGATTGGAATGGGAAACGGAGATGGGAGTCCCGATGGAAGATGGGATATGGGAACGTGCTTTGGGATATCACAAGAAGGTGTCAAGGAATGCCAAGTTCAAACAAATACAGCTATATATAACACACAAGGCATACATGACCCCTCTGAGAATATCAAAGTTCTGAAATGTTGGGCACCAGGCGTGCCCTAAGTGTGTTGAGGAGAACGCCCACATGATACACATGTTTTGGTCGTGCCTGGTAATTGAATGCTCCTGGGGCGAAGTAGCACAAAAGCTAGCGGGGAAGGGGGTCACGCTCGTCATAGACACGGCCTGGGCCTGCTTGCTGGGAGGGTATCCCAGATAGCGAAAAACAAACATGTTGGGAAATTGAAAGATTTGGCATATGTGCTTGCAAAACGAAGGATTGCTATGGGATGGAAGAAGTGCCATAAGCCACGAGTGGAGGTCTGGTGGAAAGACCGATAGAAATGGGCGGAGGCTGAAACAATGGTGTGGCAAGATGCTAGTAACACGAGTGGGGATGAAGAAATGGGCTCCCTCATGGCATGGAAAGGATTGATAGCTGAAATGTTTGGAATAGTATTGGATCCAACAGAATCCGGGGGCAGCGAAACCCTGCCACACGGAGCAGATATTGAATGCGAAGAACAAACAGGCTCATAAAGGCGGGTGGGACTGGGAGAGCAGTGTCTAAATTCTAAATGTGCTTAATTGAATTGTTATAAATTGCACTGCATGTTTGGTTTGTATTGTTGTTTGGTTTGAATAAAATAATAAAAACTTTAAAAAATAAAATAAAAAAAAGAAGAGTCAGGTCTATCTTGGAGAGATCTCTCAGGGAAATACTGTGAGGAGGTGCAGAGGAATGAAGATCGATCCTCAAAACACTGGAGCAATCTAGTGTTTCAGGAATTCTGACCAACCAAAGCCAATACAAAATAGAAAAGGGAACACCAAGCAGAGAGAGAAACCCGCCCTGGAGGAACTGTAAGTGCAGACGCTGATCAGAGCGAAGAAGCTACGCGGTTGCTAGCCGGAACCCAGGAGAGGTTCCAAATCAGTTCACCAAGGAAAGAATGACCAGCGAACAGGGAAGCCTTGCGTCAAGGCAAAAGCAGTGGTGGAAGCATGCTGCTGAGTGAAACGGCACAGCCCCAGAGGAGCAGAACGCTGCAGAGTCGCTGTGTCGGAATTGAAACAATGTTATGCCTCCTATCGCAACAATTGTATGTGTATTGGCCTACGCCAAGTTGTCTAAACATCATATGCGAACAAACTCCGCGGCAAGGTCTTGACCCTAGAGAAAGTAATGTAAGTCGCCATCTTGGATTAAGCCGCCATTTTAGGTTCTCTTGTTATATGGAAGTCACCCTGAACATCAAAATGGAGGCCGAATGACATTCTGAGTAAAATTCTGGCTGTTGTGACCTCCGTACACACAAATAATTAATATGCCTGCAGGCCACTTGTCGGGGTCGCGAACTGAGACCTTGTCCTACTGTTGACCTATGTGTAAATGTACAACTATATCAGCAAAACTAATCAAAATGCATATATTATAGGATTGACCTGGCAAGGAACCCATAGGCCGACTCCTAAAATGGTTAACCCACGAGAGGGTTGGCCAAGGGCTCGAAGCGCATAAAAGACCTAAATATTCCAATGTACGGTCTCTCTAACTAATGCATCGAACCTTCGTTGAAGTTCGTTACGTTACTCTGAGAGCCGAATAGCTATCCGTTTGTCAATTGACTTTGGTACTGTTGTAGCTTTTAAATAAAGCACTTGTATGTTCTTTGTAACCTGTGTTGGTGCGTTTCTTTCTGGGCTTCCCGGCCTCATTTTATTTTTATGTTTTCACAGTTGGCGCCCGAATAGGGACCCTCAAGATTGATGCCGGATCATTGAAGGTTGACGCAGACTATCGAACCGGGATCGGACGGTGTGATACTGCGGGCCCGACCGAATGAGACGCGATACCTCTGCAGCGCTGCACGATCCGATCCTTGGACGATAGTCGTGTGGTCTGACACTGCATCTTGACAAGGGTCCATCTTTGAGGCGGGCAGATTTGTCGAAACCACCAAACACAAGGTAAAATTTGTTAGGTAAGTTCTTTGGTAAACCGACGGTCCTCCTTAGGTTTGGTCAGGTGCAGTCGTGACCCGGCTCTTAATTTAACCCTGACAATTTGAATTTGGCGTATTGTATCTGTAGACACAATTATTGACCAGGTAACACCAATTTTTTGTGAAATGCCTGGGAAATTGTCTAGCTGCTTTAGGGCTCTGTTCCGCAGCGATCGACAATCTTTGGAATTTAGCCGCCCGGCACCACAGGAGGGGTCGCTGGCGTGTACTATGTACTGTAAGTATGGCATTGGAAGTATAGCATTTAATGATATTTGGCACAGACAAACCAGACATACCTCCGAATTTCAGTGGCCAATCAATGGTAGTTTCGAGATCCCCCGTATTGAATACCTAGAATCGGTCTTGCTAAAAAAGAAGGCCAGACATGCAGCATTTGATGTTTTGCATAATTGAAAAAAAGAAGCATTGCAGCAGCTTAAAAGTAGGGATAAACATGCACGCCGTCATAAAACAAATGCCGAAAAGGTGTCGTTATATGATAAGGAAAAACATTCAGAGTCAGTTAAAAATATGGAAAGGGCTTTCTCACTCGGTATCCAGAAAATGTATCCCTCTAAATATTTCCATGTTTCTGAAGAATTTATTGAAAAATTGTTAAACGAACGCAGGCCTGGTGCCTCTGCGCCACCTCCATATGATCCTCTCCCGGGTGCTCTGCCCATTCCTGCTGTGGTTCCTGCTGTTATTCCTGTTCCCCCTGTACAACCTATTGTTCCTATTCCTCTAGTTGTTGTTCCTCCACCTATCCCGCCACCCCTTCCTCTTGCGCCGATAGTTGCACCCTCATTGAATTTGCCCATATCTCCGCTCCCGAGTGGTTCTGTATTGACTAACGTTGATCGGGGTGCGGGGTCAAAGATTGTCACACGAAATACTGTTTCTGCAGACAAGAAACAGGAATTATTTGCATGGGCTAAGCACTGTATGGAGAAAAGGTGATCAAGTCAACGTTTTTTCCACATCATCAAATATGGACAATTTTCCAGAGAAAAATGTTTTTATTGAAGGTTTGGGGACTCATTTATGTGTAATGTGGGGTAGATTACATAATTCGGATCCCCCACAAGGGGTGAGGGATCTAAATACTTTAGCACTTTCGAGGGATACAGAGGAGAAAGTACATGGTCATGTTGAGAGATTGAGTATAGGAGGGACTTTGAGAAATTGCGGGATGAGGATGATGAAGACGATAGTATGTATGTGCAGAAACGGTTCCTTCCGTGTGGTAGATCGGCACCTGAGGAAGTACGAATTTGTACCAAAGATGCGATTCGATGGATCTCGGATTCATCGATACCGCCAGATGAAGTATATGACACGTATAGTCAGTATACAGTAGAAATGCAAAGGAAGGTGATTCAGGTAATGGTACAGTATCTGCAGGAAGAATGTGTAAGGAAGAAGGTTAGTTGTCCTATAGAGTTATTGGGAATTTGGAAAAGGGCTTTTTCACCCGACACTTCGACTGCCTTAGCGCTCGACTTGGCTCTGTTGCTTGGTAAGCGGTTGGAGTTACCTATATCTCAGTTGCCTATGAGAGAGCTTCCTCCGACATTTGTCCCAAAGGTTGAGATTACCGCTAACGCTGGGACTGGTGCACCCGCTGTGGATATCCCTGCACATTATGTATCACGATTTGTTCACGTCCCGTTTTCACGACAGGAAGTGAACACTATTAGACAATCAATTCCCGATATCAGGAAAAACCCGACAGGATTTTACAAAGAGATAGAGTCCGTTTTGCAATCCTCTGTGTTCACCTTAAGTGATATTGACCTGCTATTCCCTGTACTCCTGCCTGTAGATTTATGGAAGCAGGTTCAGACAATAGACTATGTGCCAGGGTTGGGAGATACGTGGGCTAACATGACTAGGTTTGATGGGGAAAGACCAGCTGGTGAGAAACCACCTCAGGTAATACTTACTTTGCCTGATAGAATTGTCGCAAAATTGAAAACCATAATTCCTGAGAAAAGAATTATTTGGGACAAGCTTACGGCCTGTGTTCAAGGAAAAACTGAAGGTGCCACCGATTTTTTTAATAGATTCGAACAGGTATTCTCTGACTTCAGTGGACAGGACTTGGGCACAGAGTCTGGGAAGAGGTTGTTTGTGGACAAATTTGTACGTGGGTTGTTGCCCGACATCCAGTCACAAATTATGTCCTCTGAGAGCGCTTGGCAGGCGAAATCCCAATCTGAAGTTTTGCACATGGCTCAGTATTACGAGAACCGTGTTAATAATGAAAAAGAGAAAATAGAGAAGAGGAAAGGAGATTTGAAGACTAAAGTATTGTTACAACAAATTGTTAGAAATCCCAGACGAGGTATGTCACAGATCAGAGGTCAGTATGTCCCAAAAGGAAACGCTCCTTTGGGTCCTGTGAATGTTAATCAATGTGCCTATTGCCGCCAGGAAGGTCATTGGCGAGCACAGTGCCCCGTCCTTCGACAAAAGTCAAACAATGCGTTTGGGAGTATGGGTAGACGACCTAGAGGTCGCCCTGGAGCAGGGGGCCCTGATAGAGGTCAGTTTTCACAAGATCCTCAGCAACCTTTTTCACGGGAAAATCAGACTTCGAGTGTGGACGAAAGAAACATATTTGATCACCCTTCTGCTGCCTACCTTTCTGAAGAGCTTCCTTCCGATGACATTTTATTTCGTTAGGACTGCCCGAAGCAGGGTTTGGAACCCTCACCTATTCCCGTTAATCAGAAAGGTCCCTACGTTGAATGTTAGTGGGGAATAGGAAACATCAGTTTTTGATAGACACTGGAGCACAGAAGTGCTCCATTGATCATTCCCGGGTTCCAAACATTCCACTGTCAGGGCAAACAAATGTTTCTGTAGGGTTTTCTGGTATACCAATTGCTTGCCCGGTTTCTTCGCCGGTGTCTGTTTCTTTGGGTCCCTTTACGGACCATTGTCCCTTCCTTCTGACTTCGAACTGTGGAGAGAATTTGCTGGGGTTAAATCTGTTAAAGAAATTGAATGCAGTAATTCATTGTTCCTCTAATGGAGTACGACTGACGGTTTCTCCACAGCAACTTCCCAATTCTCAGTTTTTGACTAACCATTGCCTCCCGAGTTTAGTGTTGTTCCAGAATGTTTATGGGTGGTTGACGAAAATGATGTCGGGGTGCTGCAGATTGAGCCCGTTAAAATAGTTTTGAAGCATGGAGTTAAACTACCAGGCATTCCGCAATATAAAATATCAGTTGAGGGCGAGCGTGCTTTGAAGTGCATTGTCTCCGATTTTGTGCATCGAGGGGTGATTGAGGAGATTGCAGGTAGTTTATGTAACAGCCCGATTTTCCCTGTATACAAGAAAGGCGACAATGCAATCCCATACCGTTTCATAATTGATCTTTGTGCTATTAACAAAGTTGTCGCCCCACAATTTCCAATTGTGCCTGATGTAACAACGATACTAACAATAATCCCTGCTACAGCTACGCACTTTAGTGTTGTGGATCTAAAGAATGCTTTCTTTAGTATTCCTATACACAAGGAGAGTAGATATTTGTTCGCGTTCACCTTGGGAGGACGTTCATTCACATTTACTCGTGCACCTCAAGGGTATACTGAAAGTCCAAGCATTTATAGTAGAGCTTTGAAAGAGCAGCTCGATACCCTTGAATTGCCACCTACTTGTACACTGCTCCAGTATGTCGATGACTTGCTTTTGGCCGCAGATTCTGAAAGTGCTTGTAAAGAAGGCACTGTACTGTTGCTTGTTCATCTAGCTAAAAATGGTCATAAAGCTTCGCTCAAAAAACTTCAATATTGTTGTCAGGAGGTCGCCTATTTAGGCTACCTCCTGTCAAAGCAGGGGAGAAGATTGACACCTGAAAGAATAAAACATTTCTGGCATGTCTGTTCCAAATACACAGAAGGAAGCCAGAGCCTTAATAGGTATGGCTTCTTACTGTAGGTTGTGGATCCCGAACTTTTCACTAGTGATAAAACCGATGTTGGCTTTGACGAAGAAGGGCATTTCTTTGCTGCTGCCATGGAAATCGGAACATCAACGATCATTTGAGCTTCTCAAAACCGCCTTATGCTCTGCACCGGTTCTGGGTACTCCAAATTATGACAAGGCCTTTGTGTTGTTTGTGCATGAATGTGATGGATGTGCTTTGGCTGTGTTAACACCGGAACACGGAGGGAAGAATAGGCCGTGCGGCTACTACTCCTCCGCCCTTGATCCTGTCGCATGCGCTTTGCCAAGATGTTTGCGAGCTGTCGCTGCTGCTGCCGCGTCTGTTAAACAGAGTGAGGGAATGGTCCTAGGCCATGATTTAATTTTGATGGTACCTCACTCTGTAGATGTCCTATTGAATAAGACTCAAACGCAACGCCTCACCTCTGCACGGCTGACAAGGTATGAATTAATTCTGTTTGCTCCTCACATTCAAATTAAGAGGTGTTGTGTTCTTAATCCGGCTGAACTTCTACCTTTCCCGCAAAATACTGTTTGCGGTGACGAAGAATTACATGACTGCCTGTATACCACTGAACAGGAAACGAAGGGCAGGATAGATCTTATAGATACTCCTTTGGGCAATGCAGAAGCGGAGGTGTTTTTTGATGGCTCCTGCTTCAAACTCCCAAATGGTACATCTACAGCTGCCTATGCAGTTACTACGTTGAGTACGGTTGTTGAAACTAAGAGAATTCCGCATAACTCTGCGCAGGCCGCAGAGATTATAGCGTTGACCCGAGCTTGCGAACTCTACGAAGGGCATACAGTAAACATATATACTGATAGCCAGTACGCCTTTGGGGTGGCTCACAACTTTGGGAGGCTCTGGTCGGAAAGAGGGTTCCTAACCTCACATGGGACCAAGATCCAGCATGGTCCCCTGATAGTGCAATTGCTCTCGGCACTCTCACTCCCTAGGCAGTTAGCGATCATGAAATGTGCAGCACATCATAAGGTCATAGATGATGTGGGAAAAGGGAACGCTTTTGCTGACCAGATAGCCAGGCAAACGGCTACAGACCTTAGCGCAGGCATGTATGCTCTAAGGGAAACAAAAGATGCCTATGTAATGGATGAGGGTATCGGGTCTGTGCGAGATATCCAGACTGATGCCACAATAGAATAGTCTAAAAAGTGTACCGAAGGATGGGGAAACTGGATGACGATGGGTGTTGGGTGGATACATCTGAAGGAACATGGTTGCTCCCTGATTCATATGTGCTGGCAATGGTTACGATGGCACACGGTCCTACGCATGTGTGTGCTCAGCAGATCACGAAAATGTTAGAACAAGTCTGGGTGAATGATAAAATTTTGAAGATTGCACAGCGACATGTTCAGAATTGTATGATTTGACTACAGCACAATGTGGGGAAGGGGACGGTAACTCCAAGGGGTAGTTTTGGGCCCCCTTCTCTCCCCTTCGAGGTCATTCACTTTGATTTTATTGAAATGGAACGGTGTAACAATCTAAAATATGTTCTTGTGATTATTTGTGCTTTCAGTAAATGGGTCGAGGCTTTCACCATTAAAGATGCTACTGCCATGCCCACTGCAAAGACTATGGTAAAAGAATTCTTTCCACGATTTGGGCTTCCAAGGGTAATTTGGTCGGACAATGGTCCCCATTTTGTTGCAGCAGTAATTTTGCAGATTTGCACAGCGTTACACATTGAAAAACGATTTCACTCAGCTAGACATCCTCAAAGTGCTGGGTTGGTAGAGAGACATAACGGCATCCTGAAGTATAAGATTGCAAAAACATGTGCCGACACCAAACTGAAATGGCCAGATGCCTTACCTATTGTATTGTTAGCCATGCGTACCACACCTCAAACTAAGACTGGGCTCTCTCCATTTGAGGTAGTGATGGGGAGACCTGCTAACATTTGGGGCCTTCCGAAGCCCAAAACCTTAAGGGAGGTCGAGGATGTATTGCTTGTAGACTGGTTACAGTAGTTGACTAAAAATCTGTATCTCATTTATCATCAGGTCCAATCAGCTTTACCTGTACGGTTTACGGGCCCAGGACACGATATTCAGCCTGGAAGTTGGGTCCTAGTGAAGGCCTACGAAAGGTCTTCCTGTCTCGCTCCTCGCTGGAGGGGACCCTATCAGCTACTGTTGGTCACCCAAACAGCAGGGCGGGTGGCTGAAAAGAAGCATTGGATCCACGCGACACATGTCAAGAAACTTTCTCACCCGACGCCACATGTTACAGAAGAAGCAGAACCCCTCGCTGATGCTACAATCTCTGATCCTGGGGTAGCAAACAGCGCTGTGAGTGCGTCGGAGAATTTCTCTGAGCCCGTGGAGCTTGGGGAACAGTCCATTTCATCCCCGCACTCTTTGAAAAAGACACTTCCGGAAAACACTGTTTCAAGTTCTGCGACTCCGTCGCCTCCGATACGTCGCTTCCCTCAGGAAGTGACGTTACCTTGTTTCCGGATCAAACCGTTCTGGGTACCACCAGGTATGACCTTCGACGAAGAAAATAGAACTACGGCACGGGTCTTTTCCGTGCATCTGAAAAGAAGAAGTGATTGAAAGTTTTCTCTTATAAAAGAAAGTTCCTTTCGAACAAAAGGAAAAAAAAGGGATTTTGCTGGCTAGGGTTGGGAAGGACTAAGAAGTCGCACGACCGTAGTGTTGCCAACAACGAACATTGGGGTCGTCGATTGAGAAACTACGATGCCTGCCACCTCCACCGCTGCTCCCCGCATTGGACTTGTAAATAAGGGGGTGACCAACTCGGACAACGAACAATGTTCCTGGGCCCCGAAAACGTATTGCTGTGTTGTGTTAATAATAATTGGAATTTGTATAATTACTGCCGTAGGACTTTGGTACCTCGAAGAAATTTACCCTCTAAAACCTCTACTGCCAATTGAGATTGTACCTACTGCTTCGACTCCCTCTGTACACCTTCACACTTTGTCACCTAGAGACTCCCAGCATAGACGAAAGTACCATAATAACACTTTAATGATAATAATGAATTCAACGCATGCCATTTTTAATAAGAGTAATTGCTGGATTTGTACCCATTTACCGCAACATGGGAACAAGGGGCTAGGATGGTATATTCACCCTTTATCTTTAACGGCTGCTTGCTATGCTTCTCTTAGAGCACTATTCTTTGGCCGTTGGAATGATAGCATCTCAGGGAACTTTGATGGAACTAATTTAAATGATTGTGAGAAACGTGAATTGACTCCCCTGGGATGCTCGCTTTTTGCAAATAGAAGTAAGCCTAATGTTGCTTCTATTAGGCCATCTGATAAACTATCTCTTCCTTTTCAAACTCTAATTTCCTTTAAAATGGCTCCGATAGGCAATAAAGACGCCGTGCCTCCTTCCTACTCTATTAATCATAGCCCCGATTTAGTCCCCTTCTGTGTACAAAGAAATGGCACTCTACCAATGGGAGATTTTGAAGGTTGTGTGAACATTGTAAATTTGACCGGAGAGAACAGGCCTCTGTATGTAGGGGGGGCCTGTTTATTTCGTTTGTGGTAATTCAGTATTTCCCTGGTTGCCCAAGGATTGGCAGGGAACCTGTTGTTATTTAGGAATCCTGTTACCTGGGGTATTTATAGCTAGTACTTTGGAAGTTTCTAAGGCTCGCCCACGGCGGGACGAGGACGAAGATACCCCTGGGCAAGTATTGGGAGATATAGCAAAATCAGTTGTGCCATTTTGGGGACAGATAGCAAATTCTGAAAATATTAGGGGTCTAGCAAGAGTACTGGAGAGAACCATCAACCGGACCACGGATATACTCTACAATATGACACTAGAACAAAAGGCAATAAGATTGGTAGCACTCCAAAATCGGATGGCATTAGATGTCATTCTGGCAGAACGTGGTGGAGTATGCAAATTAGTGGGGTCCGCTTGTTGTGTTTTCGTACCAGATTCCTCACCGACAATTTTCAAAGCAATACAGAACTTGCACATCCTTAGTTCTGAAGTGCATGTTCCTGTGGGAGATTGGAATATTAGCGCCTGGTTCTGGGATTCTCTACGATCCTGGGGTTGGAAGGTGCTTTCTGTTATCCTGGTTATTTTGGGAATCCTGCTATTCCTTTGTTGCTGTTTCCAATGTCTACCTAGTGTATGTGCAATGCTAGGGGGACGCTGTGCTCAGGCAGTGAGCACAGTGGGGCACAAAATGTATGCCCCAGACACAGCATTTAAAGAGTGTGTTACAAGAGGTTCTGATGAACGACCTAATGGCTATAGACATTACAGATAATGATTCAGGATGTATGGACGACAATGCATGGAGTTATTTACAAAGATATTAGAAATGATATTAGCACTTGGCATAGGCCAAAAGGAGGGTTTGTCGGAATTGAAACAATGTTATGCCTCCTATCGCAACAATTGTATGTGTATTGGCCTACGCCAAGTTGTCTAAACATCATATGTTAACAAACTCCGCGGCAAGGTCCTGACCCTAGAGAAAGTAATGTAAGTCGCCATCTTGGATTAAGCCGCCATTTTAGGTTCTCTTGTTATATGGAAGTCACCCTGAACATCAAAATGGAGGCCGAATGACATTCTGAGTAAAATTCTGGCCGTTGTGACCTCCGTACACACGAATAATTAATATGCTTGCAGGCCACTTGTCGGGGTCGCAAACTGAGACCTTGTCCTACTGTTGACCTATGTGTAAATGTACAACTATATCAGCAAAACTAATCAAAATGCATATATTATAGGATTGACCTGGCAAGGAACCCATGGGCCGACTCCTAGAATGGTTAATCCGCGAGAGGGTTGGCCAAGGGCTGGATAAAGCGTATAAAAGACCTAAATATTCCAATGTACGGTCTCTCTACTAATGCATCGAACCTTCGTTGAAGTTCGTTACGTTACTATGAGAGCCGAATAGCTATCCGTTTGTCAATTGACTTTGGTAACTGTTGTAGCTTTTAAATAAAGCACTTGTATGTTCTTTGTAACCTGTGTTGGTGTGTTTCTTTCTGGGCTTCCCGGCCTCATATTGTTTTTATGTTTTCACAGCTGCAGCCCCCAGACAGCCGCAGGAAGCAGCAGAGAGCACAGAGAAGCCTACGGGAAAGCCCAAGACCAACAGAGAGGACCGGCAAACACCCTAAAAGGTACCTGGGTGACCGGAACAGTAGGTGGGGCTGTAAGAGAGAGAAGCATGGGACCCAGACTCAATTGAAAAGAGCGTCACAAAACCTCTTATTCAGTATAGTACCTGGCATAGGTGTGAGCCAGGACTGCCAGAGCAATTGGAGAGAAGTACAGGTCTGGGACCCGCTGTCATGCGCAGCAAAAAGTGTACCACCATGCGCTTTGTCCTTGACACCAGGCGCAATAACGCCCGCACTCCCTACAAATCACACAGTCATTCCACCAGATTCTCCAAGGCACCCCTAGCACTTAGCAGTAACACACTACCTGTGGTACAAGGGCCGCATGAACAGGTCCTGTCCCGAGGCAGGGGCGGATGGCGTCTTCATTGGGTCCCTCGCCTACACTGGCAATTACCATGGAGGTTACAAGCAGGCAGGATCACTTCCTGGTTACGGGACGCTTCCCCGATCACCTGATCTAGCTTCCGCCTACTGTGATCGGGAGGTGTTCATAAAAGCCCGGACAGTTCAAACGCTCGCTGCTTCACAGCTGTTTTCGCAACTCTGTTCAGCGTTATTACCTCAACACTTCACAGCTTCAAGACTATGGCTCACGGACTTTGGATTGCTTCCTCTTTGCTCCCTGGTTGTATCGTTTTTTTCTACACGGATACCTGGACTTTTGATCTTCGCTAACGGCCTACGGATTGTTGCTTCTTTTGCCCTTGTTGTGTCGCATTTCTACAGTTTTACCATGCTGCAGTCACTGTTCACGCGCCCTACTTGCACAACAGTTCCCGACTTCCAAGGCCATTCCTTTTGGGTTTAGGTAAGCGCCTTTCTTATCATTACACGCCTGCTATCACTGTACTGTACCTGTTTGTGCTAATTCCTTGCTTCCTTCCAACAGCCTTGGGGTCCTCAGCGGCGTGTGCTTCCTGTGGCCTCAAGGCTCGCACAGAGAGTGTTCTTGTTTCGCTCTGTGGGGAACTTGGGAACAGAGGCCCTTATACTCTTCACGACACAGCAAGATCTGACAGACTGTGAAGCCATTGTTGTCATGCTGTATGGAGGCCTCAGCTGATGACCCTGTGGCTGCCTTGGTGCAAGCAACCGCAGTACTAAGGGCAGACATGGCAGCCACCAATACAGCTATACGCCAACACCTAGACTCTATTCAAAGCGCTCAGCATCCCTTACCCGCAGACGCCGAGTTCGGGGACTCAGCTGCCCAACCCTCGACAGCACAACCCATTGTTTCAAATGCTGCGCCACAGGTTCCTGTAATTGTACCCACTCCGTTCCCACTAGCAGCCCCGGAAAGGTTTCATGGAGATCCCAGGAAGTTTTGCACGTTCCTCAATCAATGTAAATTGCATTTTCTATGTAGACCTTTGGCCTTCCCTGATTCCACCACAAAGGCGGCATTTACCTGGTCTCATTTAGCTGGTACAGCTGCAGCCTGGGCCAATCCCCTACTAGAAAATGACAGCCCGGCACTTTACAATTTCGATCTGCTAGTAACAGAAATTACTCGTTTTTGACACCAGACACAAGGCCCAGTCCCGAGACCTTGAATTGTTAGACCTAATCCAAGGCAAAGGCTCTCTCATAGAATATATCACCCGGTTCAATCAGTTTGCTGTCGAGACCTCATGGCCTGAGACTGAAAAAGCGGTGGTGTTCTATAGGGGGTTGAGCAACTCCATGAAAGACGCCATGGCGGTCGTTCCCTCTCTACCTGCACAGCATACTGAATTAGTGGATCTCGTCCTACAGATAGACGCTCGGCGTGCTGAACGCAAGTCCGAAGCAGGGCTCTCTAGCATACCCTGGGCTTCCCCTTCCACAGACAAAGCCGGCAAACCCATGCAAGTAGGCAGGATCCGCAGTCATATTTCACCCATTGAGGGGGAACGCCGAAGAACTTATAATGCCTGTTACTATTGTGGCTTGAATGGGAATCTTGTTAAAACCTGTCCCCGACGTCCCAAGTTAAAGAATCAGGTTTTTCGGAATGCTCGACCCTAGATTCGTGGGCTGGGTCGAGCATACCTACCTTTTCCTCGGAATCAGTGCCAGCCTTTGGTTATGTTAGGCATGTGGTTGTGCAAGCCACCTTGAAACCCACACCAGATATGACCCTCCAGTCTCCATCGTTATCGATTCAGGTACCACCAGAAATTACATAGATATCATGTTAGCAGGATCTTTGAATCTTCCGTTGGTTAACAAACACCGTCCAGAACCCGTACAAGCAGTTGATGGCACGGCCTTGACATCAGGCCTGATCAGGCAAAAGACAGCACCACACACGTTGAATATCCAAAACACCCATCAAGAAACCATTACATTCGATCTAATATCCATGCCCAGTTCGGGCTGATCCTGGGTATTTCGTGGTTGAGAGAGCACAACACGTTGATTGATTGGAAGTCTGTGCAAGTCCATTTTGAATCCGAACTTGTCCGAATTTTTGTCTCACCGTACCTGAAGATATTGGGTCACCTCCGCTCACATTGGGTGCCACTGCTGAACTCGCCTTGAATGATAACAACGTTTCCACTTCAGAGTTGCACCTAGTAGAGGTCGTTGCAGCAGGTATTCCCGTGGTATATCAGGACTTAGAGGAGGTTTTCGATTAAGGTTCATCTGAATTCCTTCCTCCTCATAGTTCCTATTGATATACTCCCCGTCTCCACCATTCCCTCTGGCCGAATCTACTCACTGTCCCCTTCAGAGGAACAAGCCCTGAAGGAATACATCTAGAAGGCACTAAAACTAGGTCACATCTGCCCTTCCACCTCTCCAGCCGCCAGTCCTATCTTTTTTGTCCCCAAGATGGAGGGCGATCTGCGTCCGTGTGGACTACCGTCGCCTGAACTCCATCACAATAAAGAATCGGTATCCAATACCTTTGATCACCCAGTTACTGGACCGATTGAGCCATGCCACCATTTTCACAAAACTTTATTTCCGTGGAGCATACAACCTAATCAGGATCCGTCCCGGAGACGAATGGAAGATGGCATTTTGCACTCGCTATGGGTTGTTCGAATATGTGGTTATGCCGTTTGGACTTTGCAATGCCCCGGCCACGTTCCAACGGTTCATGAATGAGATATTCAATGACTTGTTGGACGTGTGTGTTGCGGTTTATCTCAATGACATCCTCATTTTTTCACAAAACATGAGACCATGTGGCACACATCCGTGAGTTATTGTCCCGTCTCCCCCAGTACTCGCTTTTCGCTAAACCTGAGAAATGCCAGTTCCACACAAACAGTGTGGAATTCTTAGGCTTCCACATCACTCCGGGGGGTTTAGCCATGAACCATTCCAAAGTCCGGGCATTGTTAGATTGGCCGAAACCTAGTAGCCTTAAGGCCCTGCAGTCTTTCTTGTGCTTCTCAAATTTCTATAGGCGGTTTATTCACTGTTTTTCATCCATTGTAACCCCACTCACTGCACTGACTAGCCCTAGTGTACCGTTTTTGTGGTTAAAAGAACACCAAGTAGCTTTTGATGCCTTGAAATCTGCATTTACCACTGCCCCCGTTCTAAAGCATCCCGACCAGGAACCACTGTTTATTGTGGAAGGAGATGAGTCTTCTTTTGCCCATGGCGCTGTTTTATCTCCGCATTGTCCCACTTCTGGTCAATTACATCCGGTGGCTTTTCATTCTCGGATATTTTCACCTCCCGAAAGTCATTACACAGTGACAGAAAAATAATTATTGGCGATCAAGGATGCCTTTCAAGTCTGGCGGTATCATCTTTTAGGGGCAAAGCATCAAGTCACTGTATTCACGGATCACTGCAATCTTCAGGACCTGGCTTCTCTTAAATGTCTGAGTAGTCGTCAGGTGCGGTGGCATTTGTTTTTTGTGGCCTATGACTTCCAAATCAAACATCGATCGGGTCTGTATCACGGAAAGGCTGACGCTCTTTCTCGTTCCCCTGGCGGGGTCTCCTTGCCCGTGTTCCCTGAAACACTGCTAGACAAACATGTCATCTGTCTCTGTACCCCTCCTCTGCCCCCGGTTTCGTTGATCCGTGCATGGGTATCACAACACCCTGAACAACTGTCCGAGTGGGACCCGGTGTTTCATGATGGCCTACCATTCGTCCAAAACAGACTGTTGCTACCCACCACTGACACTCGCAACCTCGCTTTGGAATGGTCCCATGACATTGCCATTAACGGACATCCCGGTCAGATGCAGACACTGGCACTCCTTAAACGATGGTGTTGGTGGCCGTCTCTGAAACAGGATGTCGAATGCTATGTGAACACGTGTTCAGTGTGTGCCCAGTGTAAACATCGTCAGGGACGCCCTGTAGGACTCCTGCATCCATTGCCTGTGCCCCCCTAGACCATGGCACACCCTTACAATGGATTTTGTGACAGATTTACCACGAATCAGAGGTTTTGACACAATATGGGTAGTGGTCGATTCCTTTACAAAGATGGCCCGCTTTATTCCCTGTTCGGGCATTCCTTCTGCCTTCATGTTAGCGGGCCTCTTCTTCAAGTCCATCTTCTGTCTCTTTGGGTTACCTACCATAATCATCTCGAACAGGGGGCCTCAATTCACATCTCAGTTTTGACAAGCATTGTCGGGGCTCCTGGGGATTGACTCCTGGTTTTCCTCGGCTTATCATCCGGAACGGATGGCCAGACAGAGGGTGAATAATGCCAGGGAACAATACCTACGCTGTCTCATTTTGCAACACCAACAGTCCTGGTTCAACGTCCTACACCTTGCAGAATTTGCATACAATAATGCATTACACTCATCCACTGGCTCCTCTCTCTTGTACGCCTTGTACGGTCAGAACCCTCGTACTTTGCCTCTCCCCGATTTCACCGTTGCTAACAATCCTGCAGCTGTGGCTTGTGCCCGTGACCCAACGACTGTTCATGCACAGACTCTTGCTCACCTTCGTGAGGCTCAGGCTTCCTTGAAATCCTCAGCTGACAAAAGGAGAGCTGACGCTCCTATCTATGCTGTTGGGGATAGGGTGTGGCTATCATCTCGCCATCTCCGATTGCCCGGTTGTCGCAAACTGCTGCCATGGTTTGTGGGTCCCTATAAGGTTTCCAAGGTGATCAATCCGGTGGCCTATCGGCTCTCGGTTCCCAAATCCTGGCATATTCACCCCGTATTTCACACCTCCCTACTGAAGCCCTGTCCCGCTCCTACCCGTCTTCGGGATACCCCTTGTCCTGTTTCTGTGGGTGGGTCTGAGGAGTTTGAAGTCTCTGAAATCCTGGGGTCCTGTATGGGTAGGGGGGGAATTCAGTATCTGGTGGATTGGGTTGGGTTTGGCCCGGAGGAGCGCTCTTGGGTTCCTGCCCGTGACGTCCATGCCCCTCGCCTTGTCTCCCGTTTTCACCTGGAGAACCCGTCCTGCCCACGCGGTTGTGGGCCTTTGGGGGGGCTCTCATGTGCAGCAAAAAGTGTACCACCATGCGCTTTGTCCATGGCACCAGACGCAGTTACGCCCGCACTCCCTACAAATCACACAGTCGTTCCACCAGATTCTCCAAGGCACCCCTAGCACTTAGCAGTAACACACTACCTGTGGAACGAGGGTCGCGTGAACAGGTTCTGTCCCGAGGCAGGGGCGGATGACGTCTTCATTGGGTACCTCACCTACATTGGCAATTACCATGGAGGTTATGAGCAGGCCGGATCAGCCTGCCACGATCACTTCCTGGTTACGGGACGCTTCCCCCCGATCTAGCTTCCGCTTACGTGAACGGGAGGCGTGCATAAAAGCCCGGACAGTTCAAACGCTCGCTGCTTCACAGCTGTTTTCGCAACTCTGTTCAGCGTTATTACCTCAAGATTTCACGGCTTCAAGACTACGGCTCACAGACTTTGGATTGCTTCCTCTTTGCTCCCTGGTTATATTGTTTTTTCTACATGGATACCTGGACTTCTGACCTTCGCTTACGGACTGCTGCTTCTTTTACCCTGGTTGTGTCGCATTTCTACCGTTACCTGGATTTTGACATTTGGATTGCTTTATGGATTTGTTCTCGTGTCAACCCTGAACTACTGGCTTTTCCACGCGTTACTCAGGCTCCACGTTATCTTCAAGTCTCACGAACTCATAAGAACTAATCGGGTGTGTGTAACCGGTACCTACCATGTTTTACCAGGCTGCAGTCACTGTTCACGTGCCCTCCTTGCACAACAGTTCCCGACTTCCAAGGCCATTCCTTTTGGGTTTAGGTAAGCGCCTTTCTTATCATTACACGCCTGCTATCAATATACTGTGCCTGTTTGTGCTAATTCCTGCTTCCTTCCAACAGCCTTGGGGTCCTCAGCGTCGTGTGCTTCCTGTAACCGGCATCCACACCTGTGGCCTCAAGGCTCGCACAGAGAGTGCTCTTGCTCCTCTGTGTGGAACTTGGGAACAGAGGCCCTTATACTCTTCACGACACAGCAAGATCTGACACCCGTACTCAGTTGAGAAGAGAATCATGAATCCTCTTCAGCGCAGTACTTGGCAGGAAACTGAACCAGATCTGTCAAAGGAAAGCAGCAAAACCCTACAGGTTTGAGACCCACACCTACAGCACAGTAAAACAAGGTGAAAGGAAGACCAGCGGAAGAGAAGTATTCCCCCTGGTGGAGTAAAACTGTGAGAATACAGTACCAAGAGAAAGAAGAAATGTTCTTGGTATACCAAATCCACTCATTCCCCCAGGCGTTGCGAACTGTGGTGAAGAGCCTGAGAAGGGCCAGGAGAAGTAGGACATTCCCCCTACTATGGTAAAACTGCAGGCTAAGAGAGATTAGAGGAAGGTAGCCATACCCCTGCTGTTGTGCATCATAAAGCAAAGCCAAGGAAGGCCTGAGGAAGGGAGTAATTACCCTGGCACAGGGAGAGTACTGAGATCAAACACCCTGGAGAAGGGCGGCATTCTGCAAGAACCAAATAGTGAAGAAAACTATGGGGGATACGGAATGATGTTCGAGTTCGAACTTCACCTTTTTACTTTGAACTGGGAACTTTACAACATCACAAGCTGGAACTTTGTTTTGTTTGTGTTCTTGGAAAGGAACAGAGAATTGGTGAATGGAGTAATTCTCTCAGGCGAAGGTCCCACCTGCCTAATTGGAACTATGATCCATTGTCCAGATGAAGGGGGGCATTTTTCTGGACCAAGAAGATCCACTACTTCACAAGTGTGAGGGACAGAAGAAGGCATATTGACACTTGACGGACTCCATTTACTTGAACATTCGGACAGAATGTTTAGTTTTATTTGCATGTTTCATTTGTAAGGCGCTTATACATCGAGTACATTGTGTTTCAAAGTGCCCACAGGGCAACGGGGAGGGAACATAGGAATAAAAGGCACATATAATAACAATGAAGTGAAAGAAAGAGCCACGTGCAAGTGCAGCGAGAGAAGGGATGAGGGAGGGGCTAAGTGCAAGGAGTTCCACAGATGAAAGTGCCAGGGAGTAAGTTGCAAGCACCTGTTCAGTGCCTGGCAGAGATCATTCGGTAAGAATAGTCAACTGGCAATACAATAAGTGCAGGCCTGTGAGACAGAAAGGCCAGTGGGCGCCCAAAGGAAAGTGCTAGGAGTGGGAGGAGGCTGAAGGCGATTGGAGGGTGCGGGGGGAGGGAGGCGAGGCCAGCACCAAGGAGGACACATAAGAGCCCTGGTCACCAATCTCAGCATCTGTGGTGTTTAGCAAGGGGAGAGAGAGAGGGGGAAGGAGGAGGTGAAAAGGAAAGTCTTTAGGAGCTTCCAGAATTTATTTGAGGAGATCCAGCTCAAGACAGAAAGAAAGAGGGAATCTGTCCCAGAGGATGGAGCCAGCCAAGGATAGAGATCAGCCACCAGCTTGCTGTTTAGAAAATCGATTGACATGAAGAGAGTTGGCGCCGGAGGAGTGTAAGGATCTGGAGTGAGATAGCATGGTCCACAGCCCCAGACAGCTTTATGGATCATGCAGAGGGAATAATCTGATCCTGGCAGCAACCAGGAGCCATTGGAGAGATTTTAGGTCTGGAGAGATGTGTTCCCTGGGCTTGAGGCCAAGGATAACTCTTGCAGCCCTATTCTGGATAAGCTGGAGGGGACAGAGAGGAAGAGGGTACATTAAGGAAGAGGCTGTTGCAGAAATCCAGCCTAAAGAGTACTAGAGCTCTAGAGACATTGAGCATCTGGGGGAAAAGTGAGGAAAGGAAGGATTCCTTTGAGGAGGTGGAGTTGAAAGTGGGCCTTCTTGGCAAGGTCCCGGATGTGAGCGAGGAAGAAAAGAGGAGTCGAAGATGACTCCAAGGTTCCTGGCTTCATATGAATGAGAAGGAGGAGAGCCCATAGAGGGTGGCCAGAGTGAAGGGAAGAAAGAGGGAGCAGGTATCCCAATGGGAAGGATCTCAGTCTTGCTGGTGTTGAGGCAGAGATCAATGGAGGCACACCAGGACTGGATGGCAAATAGGCAGTCAGGAATGATGGTGGAAGTAAGGAGAGGATCAGAGGGAAGTTTGAAGAATTGTGTGTCATCTGTGTAACACTACAAGTAAGGGGAGAAAGTGGAAATTAGGTGTGCAAGCGGAGCAAGATAGATGTTAAAGCGTCAGGGAGAAAGGTTGGAGCCCTGGGGAACGAGACAGGTGGAGATGGAGGTGGGAAAAGAGAGGGCCCAGGATAACCTGGGAGGGATGGCCAGTGATGAAAGGAGGTCAGCCAGAACAGTGCCCGCTCTGAGATACTCAGGGTATCATAGCGCCGTTTTATGAGAATGGAGTGGTTGACCATATCAAATGCAGAGGAGAGATCAAGCAGAAAGAACAGCTGGAGAGTTAGAGTCAAGAGATGCAAGCAGTTCTTCACGGGTGTTCAGGAGAGCAATTTCCCTGCCTCTGGATGCTCGGAATCCAGATTGATGGTGATGTAGGCAACAGACAAGCTCAGTATGCCGGGTCAATTGGGGGGGGGGAGACCAGCTTCTCCAAGAGTTTCCCAAGGAAGGGGGTGATGGAGATGGGGCAATAGTTAATCGGATATGAGGGGTCGGTGGAAGGTTTTTTCATGAGGGGCCACACAAGAGTGCTTGAGAGAAGACGGGAAGACCTAGTAACAAGAGTGAGATTGCCAAAATCAGCAACTGCAGGGACAAGAGAGCAGATTTTATCCTTAGTAGTTCTGGAAGAATAGGGGGAGACATGTTTGGAGGAGACCTCCATAAATCTGACAACTCTAGTGACCTCATCGGATGTGATACGAGAGAAGGAGGAGAGAAAAGCAGAGGAAGGATGGGAGGACTTAGGTGGCAGGGGAATGGGGGTAGTGGGAAAAGGAAGAGTGCTCAGGATGTCCTGAGTTTTTGCAATGAAGTGTGTGGCCAATGCATTGCAGAGGGCCTGAGAGGGAAGAGGCGAGGTTGAGACTGCTGAAGGGTTGGCTATATCCTTGTAGATTTTAAAGATTTCAGCCGTGTTGTTTAATGCACCAGAGACGGAAGCCTGAATGTGGGCCCTTTTCTTGGTATGAATGGAGAGTCGGTATTGCCTTTGGAGAAGGTGACAGGCCAGTTTGTCAAAGCGTGAGCCGGAGGTCTACCAATTCTGCTCTGCACTCGAGTTTCAGGGCTGCAAGTTCATAATCGTACCAGGTGTTATGCTTGGTGGCATGTTTCAGGTGGATCCTCATGACTGGGGTGAGAATCTCGAGAGTGTTAGTGATGGCAAGATGGAGGGTGCTGAGAGCGAGGTAGAGTCTGCAGTGGGAGAAAGGGGGGTGAAGGTAGATGCGAAGGCAGCAGCTGATAATTGTTTCATTGGGCGGATGTCCATGAGCGAGGTTGGCAGAGCTGGGGGAGGTGCGGTAAAATGGCAGAGAGGACCCCGTTGAGCAGAGAAAGGGAGTGGTCTGACCAGTAGAGTTGGGTGGCGAGTGGAACACAGAGCAAATGATCAGTGTGGATCAAGGCATCGAGAGCATGTCCAGCCGAGTGGGTAGGATCAGCGGGGAGAATGGAGAGGGAGAGCGAGGTGCAGAGGTCAAGCAAGAGAGAAGAGAGTGGGTGCTGTGATTGAGGGGATAAGGAGTTTAGAGGTAGATGTGAAGAGAGAGCAGAAATCAGCCCATCTGAGAGGTACAGGGTGATAGAGCCAGGTGGACTATAGATAGTGGCAATGGTCAAAGAGGAAGTGGGAGAGATGACAAGCTTGCAGACCAGGCTCTCGAAGGAGGAGTATGGCTGGGTTGTTATGAGGGAAGAAGGAACCCACTAAGGGAAGATCAGGTCAACCCCACCGCTAGCACGGTTAGGGCAAGGCTTGGAGATCTTGCAGCCATCAGGGAGAATGAGCTAGCATTAAACCATGTCTCAGTACAAGCGAGGATATCGATATCAAGGTCTTCAAGGAGGAGCCAGATGTCAACAGTGTGTTTGATAGCAGAGTGATAATTAAGTGTGGCATATGCAGCAGGTCACTCCCCTTGAAGGTTTTCCGATTAGGGGTATAGGAGTGTGGTACACCAGTCGGAGGAGAGGGGACAGAGAGAGAGAGAGAGAGAAGGAGTAGCAGGTGTAAGAAGGAAGTTGATGAGGGATGGCAAGCGCTAGTCGAAGAGGAGGAGCTTGGGATGAGGACCTGAGCCATGATAGTGCATTGCAATAGACAATGATGCACCTAGATAATGAGAAGCACGCCAAGAGGACTTCCATTCTGGTGCCACCATTAATGGGTTATGATGTGAGGAAAGAGTGTAAGGAAAGGATGAGGAGTCCAAAGATCTGGAGAGGTGACCAAAAAAGAGGATATCAGTGACAATCTGTCTGGAAGTTGCGCTGACGTAGGTGTCTGCAATAGGTAGACCGGTTTTAGTGGTCAGGATGCCTTTAAATGTTTTCCTTCCAGACTTTGTGAGAGAGGAGGATAGGTGATAGTATAGCAGTTAGAATAGATGGAGGGATGGTGAGTGCCATAGGGGTGGCAGAAAGATGAGGAGAGACTGCACGGCACAAACACAAATTCACCAGGTGCCCTAGCAGCAAGATAAACCAGATGCAATAGAAAACACTAGAGTACCAAACTGGGGGTGTAAAACACACCAGGATTCAAATTTACCAAAAAAAGCACAGAGATGCATTAAGGAGAAGGGATATAGTAAGGCAGAATGGCATAGGCATTGTTCCTTAGTTGAGATAGGGAAACCCCTCTTAGAGTTAGGGAGAGATAGAAATTCAAAGACCTGCAGTAACAACCTCCGACTTCAAGATGCACCCATTGTTAAAAAATGAATGTATGTTCATTGTCATGGAAACCGATAACATGACAAATCTACGAAGATTCCAGATTCTGATATGAATGATACTCTGAATTGAGACCACAGAAGATGAACAAGTTACTTACCCTATCTGGTAACGTTCTTCAATGGGATGTTCCTCCGACATATTCCACATATATGACAGGTAATGACCACAGCTGTGCTGCTTCGGAAAATTCTTCGGCGTAGGCGTCCTGCGTCGATGACGTCGATACGTTGTCCCTCGAGGGCCTCCGTTGCGGGTTGGCGTCACTGTATGTTATATATAGGACGCACGGCGTCCATAGCCTCGGTTGTAGTTTTTCCCAGTACGTGTGGCACCAATATCCTGCCAGTATGACTGCAGAAAGACTTGCGGAAACATAAGCTGCAATCGCATAAGAAATTCTGTAGAGGGGCAGGCTGTGAGGGTTTGATGTGGAATACGTCGGAGAAACATCCCATCGAAAGAACATTCCCAGATAGGGTAAGTAACTTGTTCTTCGAGGGGATTGTGTCCTCCAACGTATTCCACATCTATGACAGACTCCCAAAGCAGTACCAACGTATGGAGGTGGGAAAAGAATTTACAATTTCATAATTTTAGAATGCCCAATCAAATTGCTGAACAGAGGGCTGCCTTACCAAAGGCCAAATCCTGCCCACGGATATAGTCCAAGGAATAATGTCTCACAAAACTATGGACAGAGGCCCATGTGGCTGCTTTGCAAATATTGCGAATCAGAACACCCCTAAGTCGGGCAGTGGAGGAAGCCATACCCCTAGTAGAGTGAGCCTGTAACCCTACTGGAGGGTCCTTTCCCGCCAAACAGTAACACTCAGATCGTCAAAATAATCCATCTGGACACGGTCTGCTTGGAAACAACCCGACCTAAACGCCTTCCAGCATAACCAACAAAGAGCTGATCGTCCACTCTGACCCAGGCCATCCGTGAGAGATAGAAACTCGAAGCTCTCCTAGTATCCAACCTATGGAGCCTCTCCTCTTCCTTACCAGGCTGTGTAGGAGGATAAAACGCCGGAAGAATTACCTTCTGGCTCAAATGGAATTCCGATACAACCTTCGGAAGAAAAGAAGGCCGCACCCTATGGAACACAGTGAAGGGTGGTTTGGCGGAAAGGGCCTGCAACTCACTCCCTCTGCGTTCGGAAGTAACTGCAACTAAAAATACAGTTTTAAAGGACAACAGTTGCAACGGACAAGAATGTAAGGGCTCAAATGGAGCTCCCAGTAGGAACATTAAAACCAAATTGGAATCCCATCCCGGCACCTGGAAAGGTGACGGTGGAAAAACATTAGTTAGCCCTTTTAGAAACTGAGAAATCAAAGGGATCTTAAAATAAGAACATTCCTCAGACGAGCACTTAAATATGGACAGCGCCACCAGGTAACCCTTAATGGTACCTACATGTAGGCCCTTGTGGGCTAAAGAAAGCAAAAAAGACAAAGACCAAAGGAATGGAACATTGGAAAGGATCCACATTCTGTACCCTGCACCAGTCGCGGAACGTTCTCCAACAGCAACAGTACAGGGATTTTGTTGCAGGCCTTCTGGCAGAAAGCAACACCTGCATCACGTCTTCGGGGAGGTCCCAATCCTTAAACCTCAACCTTTCAGATATCAAGCATGAAGGCTGAGAGACTGGACCTCTGGATGGAGAACCTGAACCCCCTCCTGTGAGAGCAGATCGTCTCAGTAGGGAAGCCAGCGTAGAGGGCAGATGGACATGTCTAGAAGGTCCGGGTACCACGCTCTCCTATCCCATACCGGAGCAATGAGGATCATCCGGGAACTGAACCTCCGTAACATCTACAGAATGACTGGGACTGGAGGAAAGTCATACAGCAGTGGGAAGGACCACTCCACTACGAATGCGTCCCTTAAGGCTCCTCTTGGAGGAAATGCCCGCAAGCAGAATCTTTTGCACTTCCGGTTGACACTGGTGGTGAAGAAATCACTTGTGGGGTTCCCCAAAGGGCAAAGATCTCCAAAAGAACTTCCTGAGCCAGTTCCCACTCGTGAGAGACTGTGCTCTGCCTGCTCAGAGCGTGCGCCACGGCGTTTTCGTCTCCGGCCAGATGCACTGACGAGAATGACATTTCCTGCTGATTTGCCCAGAACCAGAGCTGCATCCCCACCCTACACAACGGGAGTGACCCTGCCCCCCCCCCCCTTTTTGTTGAGGTAGTGCATGGCCACTGAATTGTCTGTCATAATCAGGACATTCTTCCCCCGCACAGCCGGTAGAAAAGCCTTCAGGGCTAGTCGGATGGCCCTCAGCTCTAACAGATTGATGTGGAGTCTGGACTCCGACGGAGACCAACGGCCGCTGGCTGTCAACTCGTTGGTATGAGCTCCCCAACCCATGAGGGATGCGTCCATCACAATCGTCTCCTCCGGCCCTGGTTGCCAAAATGGAGCTCCCTTCATCAGATTGCCTTTGACGGCCCACCACAGAAGATCCTGGGTGACTGAGGGTGGAATCTGAACGGGATCCGACATCCTGCCGGAGAACTGCGACCACTGCATCTTGAGAGCCCACTGCAGAGATCTCATCCGCAGCCTGGCCTCTGGCACCAGGAAAATGCAGGATGTGATGAGGCAGAGCAGCCTCAAGAACTCGAACGCTGGGAGACTCTGGGCACAATGAAATCTGTCCACCATCTGCAGAAGGTGATGAGCCCTCACCTGGGGAGGCAAACACAACCCCAGGGAAGTGTCGAGCACTGCTCCGATGTATTAGAGCTGCTGGGTAGGTGTCAAATGGGACTTCTTTAAATTGAGGGAGAAGCCCAGCTTGTGAATGGAGTGGCAGGTGACAGACAAATGATCCAGGGCTTGCTCGGGAGAATGTGCCCTGATCAACCAATCGTCCAGGTAGGGGTAGATGTGAATCCCACTTTCCTGAGATACGCTGCCACCACCACCATCAGCTTGGTGAAGACCCTCAGGGCGGAGGTCAACCCGAACAGCAGGACCTGAAACAGAAAATGTGAGTCGCCAACCGCGAACCTCAGGTACTTCCTGTGCTTTGGATGAATCGGCACATGAAAGTAAGCATCCTTGAGGCCAAGAGACAACAACCAATCCTGAGGTTGAAGGGCCTGGAGGACTTGAGAAAGAGTTACCATCTTGAACTTGTCCTTCCTGAGGAGCTTGTTCAGCCCACACAAGTCCACGATGGGTCTCAATCCCCAGTCTTTTTTCGGGATCAAAAAATAAGGGGATTACCATCCCTTGTTCCTCTCCGCTACAGGCACCAGTTCTATGGCGCCTTTCTCCAGCAGGGATAGGATTTCCTGCGCAAGGAGCGGATCCTGACTCTTCAAAGAGAGCTACCCCGGTGGATTGTCATGAAGCCTCTGCCGAAAGGGGAGACAGTAGCCGTGGGTTATGATCTCCAGAACCCACACATCTGAAGTAATGGCTCGCCATTCTCCAAGATGCTGCGCAAGTCTGCCCGCAACCGGCGAACCATGGGACATGGCCTCATGACTGAGCGGACGCGGCTGCAGCAGTGCCTGAGGGCAAAGAGGCAACTGCCGGAGCGGCTTTGGCATCTTCAGTACCTTGCTTCCACCTCTGGTACTCCTACGGTGGCCCCTTTGACTGGCATCTCCTCTCGATCTACCAAAAGAAGAGTAGTACCGAAAGGAACCTCCCCTCCATTGCTGTCCCTTAGGACAAAAAGGTGGAGGTTGACGCACTGCAGTGCCCAAAGACTTTGCAACCTCTCAAGGCTCTCGTCAGCCTTGCTGCCAAACAGATGAACACCATCAAAGGGCATGTTGAGAAGCCGGGCTTGCACATCAGGAGCAAACCCAGACTTCCACAACGACGCAAATCTGCATATCACAGTGCTCGCAACCATGGACCGACTGACACAGTCTGCAGTGTCCAAACCTGACTGAACGGCTTCACACGTGGCATCCGTGCCGTCCTGCGTGAGAGCTAGAAAACCATCCCGTTCCTGCCCTTCGGGAATATGCTCAGCCGCCAAAGATGCACAATTCCACAAAGTGTGAGTGAATCTTGCCAAGGCACGAACTGAGTTGGCTGCCTTCAAAACCATACCCCCAGATGAAAATACCTTCTTCGCCCAATCATCAAAGCGCTTATCATCCCTATCAGGAGGAATGGTAGGGTACGCAGCCTGATTTGCGGGGGCCGTAGCCACCTGCACCACAAAACTCTCCGGAGTAGGGTGCGTCGACAAGTAGCAGGGGTCACCACTGGCTGGATGGTATTTTTTCGGAAGTGACTTATTCACTGCCAGCAGACTCTCCGGAACAGTCCAAGCCGCTGCCACCCTTCTTTGCAAAGCCATATGAAATGGCAACACACCAGGTCAGTGAGTGGACCTTGGTCCAGGATATCCATCAGATCATCCTGAAGAAAATCAACAGGTGGAGCAGATCACCCCAAGTATTCAGTCACCCTCGACATGAGATGCCTATATGAGGATTTGGCATGCGTACCAAGCTCAGGCCTGCCAAACTCCACCTCTGGAGAGGTGTCAAGCCCACTGGCGTCATGCAAGGACTGACTGAGTTCTTCCTTCTGACTGTGACCAGACAACAGGTCATCAGGGACATCAGGAGGCACAAGCATCTCATCAGACCCTTCTTTCACCTCCGAAATATAATCCAAAGGTTGGAATAAATCCAATCTGGGTGGAGGAACAGAGAAGGGCTCAAAAAGAGGCCCCACAGACTTACTGGGAGCCTTCCTCCGAGTTTCCACAGCCCTCCAGGGCACCTCCGGCAAATCCTCCACAAACGGCGTCGAGGGCGCCAATGGAATCGGCGACAACGTCGACCGAGGTGCAGAGGACTTCGACAACTGCTTCAAGGCCGGAGCCCCGAGAGTGTCCTTCGGCCTCGGCGCCGACGACTTCTTCAAAGCCGGAGCCTGCGCTGATGACGTTGATGCCTTCTTGGAAGGCTTCACAGGTTCCGACGGTCTCAATGGCGTCGAGGACCGGGACCTGGATCTGGCACGGCTGTGGCGATCAACCTTGTCCGACCTCGATGGCTCCCGATGATCGCGCCGACCACACAAGCCCGAAGGCGTGCGAGTGGTGGCCAAGGCCCGTTCCTTGCCGGCTTCTCTCGAAGGCACGGATGTAATAGTGCCTTGGGATTTGAAAAATCACCATCTGCTGGCGGAATGCCTCCCATTTGGCCGGCGACGAAGACTTGGTGGGACAAATCAACTGCCTTCTGGCGGAGTCCTCCGACGAGGACGGGGAAGGCAACCGGTGATGGCGCTTCCGAGAATGCCTAGAAGAGGCAGAGGAATGGCGGGAACCACTCCGAGACCGAGACCCCCTGGACTTTCGCCGACGCGGAGAGCTGCCCCTTGAGTCATCTGTCGAAAGCTCTGTGGATGTCGACTTATGGGGCTTAGACACCCTACCTACCGTTCATTTCTTCTTCTGTTCCTGCAAGGCCTTTGATGTCAGGGACTGGCAGTCATCGCAGTAGTCGGTGGTGTGGCTTTCGCCAAAGCACCAGAGGCAGACGTCATGCGGGTCCGTAATGGACATTTTCGACCCTTAGTCCCGACATTTTTTAAAGCCCGACTTCGGGTTAGAAGACGAAACATCACTTTAGAAGAATCAAGCGCGCCTAGATTCCGAGCAAACATGTTTGCGGAAAATCAGAACCGAGGCTACGGGCGCCGTGCATCCTATATATAACATCCGGGGACGTCGACCCTCAACGGAGGCCCTTGAGGGACAACGTATCGACGCAGGACGCCTACGCCAAAGAATTTTCAGAACCAGCACAGCTGTGGTCATTACCTGTCATAGATGCGGAATACGTCCTTACACAATCTCCTCGAAAAACATAATTCTGTGACTTTTCCAAACTAGACTAGAGGGTAAAACAATTGGTATACAGTTTTTTAAAAAAGTGTCAAACATTAAGCACATGCCTCCAGGAGACTATTCAAGATTGGTGAAAATATTACTACCCTAACAGCAGTCAGCAGAATGTTCAATTATACAATGAGAAAGAATGTGTGTGTTGTAGATTATGCTTTCACGCAATGTATACTTATGGTTAGAACTTAGTCTTTATGGCATTTCAGAAAATGACTTTCCTAAATGACATAGGATATGATAAAGCATTTATAACATGCCTATAAAACAAATGTTTCAGGGCGCGACGCGACAAGGGAGGGGGAACAGAGGGAAGACAGAGACACCGATCCTACTAGGCCAAGTTTCAATCAGATTGCGCAAATGCAGGGGGAGGCTGAAGTGCAGAGGGGGGTGGGGACAGTGCAGTACCTGGGATAATAGAACAAATAAAAACAATAAGAGAAGTAGGGCCAGCTGGTGGCAAGTGCAAGGGTAAGTGCAGACATCAGGTGTCAAGTGCTGGTGGGGGACTGTAGGCATACAGTAAACAGTCCCCAAGTGCAGGTTTGCCAGGGAGGCAGTGCAGGTGTGTAACTGGTGGGGGAGGGGATCTGGGCCTGAGATCAGAGGGTGGCCAGGTAATCACTGCAGTCTCAGCCAGGAGTTCAGCAGGGGAGAGGAGGAGAGAAAGCAGAAGCAAAGAGGAAGGTATTGAGGTGCTTCCGGAACCAGAGATGGTTCTCCTCAAGTTTCAGGGAGGCAGGGGGGCTGTTCCAGAGGGAGGCCCCAGGCGAAGAAAGGAGATCTACCACCAACTCGTTGCTTGGAGAAACAACTGACCCTGAGGCAGTTCGAGCCGGATCCTTGCTGCCACTGGGAGGCAGTGCAGAGATTTCAGTCCTGATGAGAGATACAATCCCTGGGCTTGAGGCGAAGGACAAGTCTTGCAGTCCTGTTCTGGATGAGTTGCAGAGGGCGGAGAGTAGAAGCAGGCAGATTTAGAAAGAGGCTGTTGCAATAGTCCAGCCTAGAGAGAACCAGAGCCCTGGAGGAAGAAGAGGAAAGAAAGAATACCTCTGAGGAGGTGCAGCTGGTAGTGTGACTTCTTACAGACGTCAGAGATGTGAGGGGAGAAGGAGTGTGTGGAGTCGAAGATGACCCCGAGGTTTTTAGCCTTGCAGGTGGGAGCAGGACGAGGGCCAAGAAAGCCTCCAGCAACATTGCAAAGCTTGCACTATGAAATGCTTTTTTTTTATTTAAAAAAAACTCAAAATGTTTACTTTGATAGTGTTTTTAACACATTTTCATATTTTCTAGGTCCAAATATCTCAAAATGTCCTGCTTCAATTTTCCAGATTTTTGGCAGGTGTCTATATTGTACTATGAATTGGTACACTGAAAAAACTATTTAAAATAGTCTATAAATGACACATGAACACTAACAACCACGTTTTCCTGTGGAAAAAATAAGAAATTAGTGAAATATACACACAAGCTACACACTGAAATCCCACGCCACCCATATGCAGAGCAACCAAAGCCATACCCAGCAAACGCACTCACCCCACTGCATACACATTATGAACATACCCACGCAAAAAAATATAATTGAAGCAACAACATGCAGCAAACGTTATCAGGACCACACACAAATATGCACACACCCACACTAACAAGTAAAACATACACTTAGGCAAGAAAATACAGAATACAAAAATACACATGACCTACACACCCACCCACACGCCGAACACATCCCAACATACACCCAAATAAGGAAATCCAGAATTCACACACAATATACACACATACACAACATACGCAGCCACCCACACTTCGAACAGATCAAACACAGAACCAAAAACAAACACCCATATGGCAGACACATCCCAGCATACACCCAAGCAAGGAAATACAGAATTTACACACAACAACATACGCATATACACACCCACCCACACTTGCGCACAACACAACGTACCCTGAAACTACAAAACAATTCCACCAATATTCAGATATTACCATAACCGAACACAGCATATAAAATTACCCCCACTGTGTACGTATTCCAACATACACTAAAGTAAGTAAATGCATAATTGCAGCAACAAAATTTAGACATTACTCTAACCATACACAGCATACGCACTGTCCCCCTGCGTACAAAATGCATACACATTCCAAACGTACTGTTAAACCCTTTAGTGTACACATTCCAACATACACTCAAGCAATGAAACACATAATTCCAGGAAAAATATTCAGAACACATTAGCATTACCATATACTGCATACACAAGGAAATGCATCATTTTCCCAAGGCAAAACATAAAAATGTATTAACAAAAAAGTATGCTATAAAAAAAAAAGTAAAGGACCACATTACTGGGAAACATAACGTCGGCCTTCAAAAAGGGTTGGCTAAAAATAAATGATTCCCCTCATCCGTCAAATGTACTCCCATCGATCTGAAAAATAATGTCAATGTTACTCCTAATGTTCTAGTGAAAAATAAAAATAGACATTTTTCATCTGAAAATGTATATATACACCCATTTACAGTTGCACGATTATTATATAATTTGCTCCCCGCATCCACCATTTACGTGCTGCCAAACACAAAAATGTAATTTTGGTTGCTGGGAATAATCCTGCTAGATGTAGCAGATCACTTTTAATATCAAAAACAAAATGTCTGATACTCTTTCATAGCCAATGTCGTTACCACCAGCGTGATTAAGACAAAATCAGGCAGCTTCACAACACTGTCAAAATAAACAAAAAGTGGTTTTGTAATATCTTGCCATTTGCCACCTCTAAAAAGCAAGCTATTCCACCATCTCACCACCAAACGGTGAAACACTGTGCACTTGCTGAATATAATTCTCCAGTCAGTGGACCCACGAATCTCCTACAATTAAGAGTTTTCACCTACATTTTATAAGAAACTGTTTAAATAACTACACAGCCATAAAAAACAAACATGCATATGTAATACAATAATAATCATGTGCATAAAAATATTCATACAGGAAGGCTAAAATACAATAATTTGCCTTATATACAAAGCAGCATACATGCTGTGATAAATCTGTGGCTATCATCATCCCTTTCCTGGGGAAAGTCTCTGCCATTGTGGTCAGAGAAAGGCAAAAGTTATCGACTTTGACCCAGTTGTGGCTATTTAAGCAAGGACCACAGGGGGCAAGGGGGAGACAATTCTCAGAGGATGGCAGAGACATCACCAGATGAGACATGGTATTCCCCCATACACAAAATGTCAATACAAATTTCGGCAATAGCGTAGTAATACACAGGTAGCTACTAGGAAATCATTACTAGCACCATACCTATTATGTAAATACCACTCTCGGCACTAGTGTACTATACATACCATTATAAAAAATATATATATTAATGTAAGCTGTAGCATCAAATGTCCTCCCAAGTAAAACAAACATAAAAGTAAAAAAAAGTATACAGTAAATTAAATTGAAACATTTCTTCTTCTCTAGGTGAAACATCAATATTAAGAGAAGATGAGACAGGTACAATGTTTTTAATATTACAAATAACTTAAAAAATGCAACTTATTAGTAGCACTATACCTAATATGTAAACAACATTAGGCACTAGCGTACTATGCATACCAATATATAGAAAATGTTAATATGAATATAAGCAGTAGCACCAAATGTCCTCAAAATGAAAACACACAATATAAAATGTATTTACTGTTTATAACTGTATACTGTAAATAAGTAACATGTATTTTACTGTAGGTGAAACATCAATAAAAAGAGGATATGATAAAGTTAACTACTAATGTACGCACTAGCGTGCTATAAAGAATAATACAAAATGTGAATACAAATGTAAGCACTAGCATGTAATCCCCTTACAATTATAACATACAGGTCTGTACTGTAAACATTTGGAAGCGTCAATACGCTTCTTATGCTGCATAGTTTCAATAAATGTGTATACAACATTCACGTCTTTCTAATACTATAAATACAAGTTAATACTCAAAGTCACTAGCATACTTTGATAGCAAAATTTACAATCTGTAGCACACTATACATGCCACTAGCACAACATTGCATATTTTTGCATGTTTTCTGTACAGGTGAAACATCAAAATTAAAAGATGAAGACAGAAAAAAAATCATTAATCTTGTAAGTATAATTTATTATGAAAAAACATTTACAAAATGTATGTTTTTCACAAACACAATTGTATATTAAACCTATAAATTTACAAATACCTCCAAAAAAAATAACTTGTAATAACCTATTTATCCATTTTTATTTTATAGCAGCAACAAAAACAGAAGCATGAAAAGAAAGCTGAAAAAAAAACCACCACAAACCTTCATAAAAAATAAATAATAAAAAAAAACATAAAAGCACACGTGTAACTAGCCAACTGGAT
Organism: Ambystoma mexicanum; assembly: GCF_040938575.1. Taxonomy (NCBI): domain Eukaryota; kingdom Metazoa; phylum Chordata; class Amphibia; order Caudata; family Ambystomatidae; genus Ambystoma; species Ambystoma mexicanum. Next base: position 21,152,047 of record NC_090937.1, on the reverse strand, counting down.
GTTCAAATAAACATTCCCACTCATGACGTTACAACTAAAAGCTCATATTAAATAAGTAGTTTAAATGTATTTTAAAAGAACAACTTGCAACACAAATAACATTTATTGCACTGTTTGGGTTCTCACCATTTGTATCCGCAAGTCCTTAAAAACATTTAAAAGAAACCATACAAATAAGTAATGCCAATATTACCACTGAGGCTACCAGTACCACTTATTAATTAAATTCACCATGTGATTTCAACATGTGAATCACCTGAAGTTAATAAATTAAAATGACCAAAAACCACATACACCACATAGAAAAACACGCAAAATAAATCCAAATGTATTACAACAGTACAAACTTCACCTATCAAAACGAACCATCAGTGACCATTTCTAGTTCTAGCACTAATTGAAAATGCTATCGCACCACAAAAAATAAAACATACCTCACCTAATGATAAACATACTCCAATTCCAACAGTTGAAAGTCCACAAATCCATAAAGATAATAAAAATACATTGTGAATGAATACTATTACTAGTGCTATTTAAATGGTGTAAACTACTATTATTGAAACACCAAAAAAAGCACTTTATTTGTAAAAACTTCAGGTATCTCTAAAACAAGCAATGGCCCAATAACAAAATCGTATAACAGCAAAATAAAAACACTTAAAACATCATCACTTAGAACTAGTAGTATTTTAAAAAGTCAAACCAGCGGGGCACACAAAACAAAAAAGGAGCATTAACTTACTACTGCTCCTTTTAACGTCTACATCATAAACTTCAACAACTGAAAAAATAAACAGTTGTACTACTGACAGTCAAAGCATTTCAAGCGCTACTACTAGCAAAAACAAAAATCAACATCCTAAATATATAACTACCTCTGGAATAATTCAATTTGGCTAATTAAGATCTTGGATTTAGGACTTATTTCCAACTCCTGCAAAGATGATCTGTGACTTGTAACTGAAGTAATTTGCACCATCTGTAAATCAAAAGGAAAAGGGGTAACCCTCAAAAATATAATTTAGGAAATTCACCAATGTTGGCACATATGCGAAATAAAAATAAGCAATATTTTAGAAATGTTTATGAAAATCAAACTACTGAACAAACTTCAATAACAAAAAGTAGTTCCATTGTAATTAGTACAACACAAAAAGCAAATCGTAAAACAAAACATATAGAAACTGTAACTTTAGAAAAAAGGACAAGAACCTCAACCATCTACATTTCCTTAAAGATTTAAGTCAGTGATTGTGTCTCACTTCCAAATTAGCCAAGTATTGATCCTAAGAATGCTTATTTTTTTTTCAGGCTGCTTAAAATGTGGAGCATTGTATTTATTGGATATTTATAAGGTGCTTATACAGCAAGACAGTGTTTCAAAGCAGTACAGGGCAAAAGGGAAGATAACAAGGGAGCAAATAAACGCTGAAAATTGACAATGCATAAAAAGAAACAAACAGCCCTACTCAGCCTTCTGGCATCCAGAGCGTGCAAGTTAAGTGAAGGGAAGCGAAGGGAAAAGGGGGGTTGGGTGGGGTGGGGGCGCTATTAGGGTCCCCGGGGGACGACAATGTGCCAGAGGTGCCTGTTGGAACGTAACGGGTAAGTGCATCAGCCGAGACATTCCAGGTGAAGGGGGGAGGTCTACTGTCCAACAGGTAAGTGCAGGGCAAAGGCAGACCACCCAACAGGCGGGTTTAAGCCCAGAGGGCAGTGCAGGGGGGATGCTGGTGGTGATTGGGCAGGGGGCTAAAATCCTATTTGGACTACTGAGGGATCATGTCACCAATCGCAGGGACAGAGTGGATGGTTAGCACAGGAGAGGGAAGGAGGAGAAGAGAAAGGTCTCGAGTTGTTTGCAGAACTGGTGGTCTGGTTCCAGGCGGAGAAAAAGAGAGAGGGCGACTGTTCCATAAGCTCTCTGCTTGGGGAAGCATTTGACCAGCAGAGAGTTGGAGCGAGCGCATCCAAGGGATCTGAAAGGAGAGTATTTAGTAAGAGAATGCTCCAGGAAGTGTGGTTCCAAGCCCCAGACAGCCTTGTGGATGATGCAAAGGGTCCTGAATTTGATCCTTGCAGCAACTGGGAGCCAGTGGAGAGATTTTAGGGCTGGAGAGATACGGTTACCTGGCTTGAGGCCAAGGATAAGTCTCACAGCCCTATTCTGGATTAGTTGAAGAGGGAAGAGTGAAGAAAGAGGCCGGTTGAGGAAGAGGTTGTTACAGTTATCCAGCCTGGAGAGGACCAGAGCTCTAGAGACATTGAGCTTCTGGGGGAAGGTGAGTAAAGGGAGAATGCCTCTAAGGAGGTAAAGTTGAAAGTGGGCCTTCTTGGCAAGATGCGGAGTAAAGGAGATAAAGGAGTCAAAGACGAACCCAAGGATCCTGGCTTCAGTGGAAGCAGAAGGAGGTGAACACAAAGAGGGCGGCTAGAGCGCAGGAAGGAAACAGGGAACAGGTGTCCCAATAGGAAGATTCTCGGTCTTAGTTGGCATTAAGACAGACATCATTGGAGGCGCACCAAGACTGAATAGCAGAGAGGCAGTCAGGGATGATGGAGGAGGAAGAAGAGGAGGAGGAGGAGGAAGAAGAGGGGAGCTTCAAGAAGAGTGGTGTTATCTGCGTAACACTGGAAATTAGGAGAGAAGGCAGAGATCCGATGTGCAAGAGGTGCAAGGTAGATGTTGAAAAGCCACGGCGAGAGGATGGAGCCCTGGAGAACACCACATGTAGAGAGTGGTGGTGGAGGAGAAGGAGCCCAAGAGCACCTGGGAAGGGCGATCATTGAGGAAGGTCGTCAACCAATCCAGTGCCCATTCTGAGATACCGAGGGTATCATGCAGCAGCTTTGTGAGAAGAGAGTGGTTGACTGTGTCAAAGTCAGAGGAGAGGTCAATGAGAATGAGAACAGCAGGAGAGTTAGAGTCAAGATTTGCAAGCACTTCTTCATGGGTGTTCAGGAAAGCAGTTTCCATGCATCTGGATGGCCCCAATCCAGATTGATGGTCATATTAACAACCAGCGAGCCCAGTGTGTTGGGTCAGTTAGGGAAGACCAACTTCTCCAGGAGTTTTCCAAGGAAGGGTGTAGTAGAGGATTTTTTAGGAGGGGGTGCACAAGGGAGTGCTTGAGAGAATAAGGGAAAGAACCAGAGGCTATGGAGTGGTTGCAGAAGTCAGCAAGAGCCAGAGCAAGGGAGGAGATGTTATCCTGAATGGTTCTGGAAGAGCATGCAATACTTTCATAGAGCAAACTACTCTAGAGACCTCAATCATAGTGATAGACGAGAAGAAGGAGAAAGAAGGTGGGGGTGGAAGAGCAGCTAAGCGAGACAAGGGGATGGGGTGAGGAGTGGAGGAAGGGGAAGGAGAGAGAGAGAGGTCAGAATGTCCTGAGTTTTGGAGGGGATATCGGTGGCTAGTGCAGTACAGAGGGCCTTAGAAGGGAGAGGCGAGGTAGAGACTGCAAATGGATTGGCTAGTTCCTTGCAGATTTTGAAGAGTTCAGCCATGTTGTTAGAGGCTCCGGAGATACGGGTCTGGATGTGGGCCCCCTTTTTGGAGAGGATAAAGAGACTATATTGCCTTTGGAGTAGGCAAAGTAGGAGAACAAATGCAGCTAGTCATCTGAAAAATGTTAATATCTTCAATTTAAATATTAATAATGAGTGAAACCAAATAAAAAATAGTTTAATTGTGCTTTATGGTGTACAAAACATTAACACTACAGTTTTAACTAATGAAAAACATTTAAAAAGTACCAACAAAAATAAAATAAAAGTCAAACAAATAGACTTTTTTAAATATGAATAACATGCAAGTCTACTTTTACCTACTTCCTCAATTTCTGGCGATTTTTGTAACAATACCCAAGAAATATTGAACGTACATAAAAGTATTCTTATTATGAGCTCAAAAATCTTTGATTGGTATTTCTTTTTAAAGCCATTATACATAAATACACTCATTGGAATTTTTTTTAATTTCTGATATATTCAATTGGACTTTTTTAAAAGTTCTTATTAAAATTGGAGTTAAGTGACAGCTTTAAGTGGTGATGTGGAGGCTGTTAAAAAAAATACAAATAATTTCAATTTTACACAACTACATCAAAATAACATTTAAATTCACATATGTTTATTAAAAATGAAAAATAAAGTAATATAATTAAATAGTACAAAAATGCACAACCTTAAAAAACAGGAAATTATGAAAAATATTTTTGCAAAAGAGTCCAGGTTAAACCAAGAGAAATGTAAAGTCCACAAACATTAGAAATAATAACATTAAGGTAACACCATGATTTCATTATCATCAATACATTTATATAAATAATTATATTAAAATCCAACATCATTTAATATCACCTGCGGGGGTGTGCAGGAAAATCCAGAGGGTGGGAACGCAAGCGGAATCTCGAAGTAGCCGCCCGCATTTCCTGCTAGCCCTGTGCACCTCTTCCCAGCCTTCACCTTCTCCTTGGAGCCAATGCACCAAGCCAAGTCGCTACTGAGTGCCACACCTCAGCCCTCTGCCCACTCACCTGCACACCTACTGGCTCACCTCCAGGTCATGGAAATAGTTATTTCCAAATCGTGGAAATAGGTGTCATTTCCTTTTAAGGGAAGCATGAATTGCACAAAGCCTGCACCCCTTAAAAAGAAAAAAAAAGCATCAATACCCCAGATGGCTGCGTATTGAGTGACTAGTGATACATACCGCTTTCATGAGTGCACAGGGCTGGAATGTTGCATTTGGGCCTAGCCTGGCTTGGGTATGAGGGCCGTTAGTGGTCCTGCCCTCCCCTTTAAGTGGTATTTAATGCTATATTGAAGACAGTTTGCATCAATGACAGACAAGGCCGATCTTGTCCAGCTGAAGTTACCACTTACACTGCCTGTGGCAACACCATACTACTTACTTTGTCTCAGGCTAGGACTTTCCTTCAACTTTTTTGGTTTATGAAACATCTGAAAGTCTCATTGCAGAGCAAATGATGGGCCGAGCCTACAATATACGGGGCACTGTGCAATACAGACTGCACACAGCTGCACAGAACCTTGCACTGGAAACAGTTGTCAGAGCCTTTGATCATATCTATTTATTGACGTACATCCATACAGCTAACCTTTACACATATTACACTCATCTCATGTCTTACTTCATCGGTACACGTAAATACTTCATTTTTGCTTTGGGACCAAATAACCAGTGGTAACATTAAGATTATTAGTACAAAATTGGCAATCAAATATGTTTCTTTGCTAATCAAAAATATTTTAATTAGCAAACTCTGCTAATCGATTTTGGAAAACTAATGTATGCCTTGTATATGATCCAACTGCACACTGTTGAATAGGTAAATAGCCAAATACTTCTTCCTGTCCTAATCTTGACACTCATGGGAAAGAAGTCAGTTTCGTTTTTTAATCAGTTACTGCCATTTTCATCTTCTTCACCGACTGGTTGCTATGGATACAAATTTGGTGGTAATTGACGAACAGGCAAAATAAACTAGCTATTCCCCCTCCTCAGGCCCACCCAGTGTATAGTTGAAGTTTAAGAATTCATAAAAGCATAGTTGCCCACCAAAACTTGGTGAATCCAGATTATACCTTTTTTGATCCAACTGGACCATTTGTGCATTTTAACTCTGGATCTAAAAAACATTTTCAGCTTAGGGTCAACATGGACAGAGACCTCATTAGATGCCCCAAGTAACAACATATCCTTCTGTTCCATGTGACCGTGAGGTTTTAACATCCTTCCTTTCAACATGTAGGAAAAATAATGGGGATCCATTACTCCATCTGGATTACTTATTTTACCAATTCTCGACTATCCTGAGCTAAGGTGGCAGCTATTAACAAAATTATTTTGAAGAGAACCTACTACAGGCCCCAAGAGCTCTGAAGCTACATATCCGAAGATCAAACATAATTTTCATTATTCATAAAGGTTACAAAAACCCTCGAGCAACACCACCACCTCTGAATTGGTGATAAAGAAAACAGTGTGTATGTATGTCCTATTAAATCCCTAGAGTTTACTGCACCTTCATGTGTTACAAAACTAGTCGGGTGTAGGTGTGTGTGCACCAATGGAAATTGTTCTCAACTGAAACTGTATTTCTTTCCAAGAGACTTATTAGGTATTACTTATTATCATACATTTCTCTTCATCTATGCACCATCTCAATAAAAGGCTGAACATTATTATATTTAGAGTTTTATTTTCTAGACTAACTAAAAAATATAAAACAAGTATAGTCCAGGACATGAGGATAGCTCAGGAGCAAAGTGTTTGTCTTGGAAGTAAGGCAATGTTGAGCAACAAAGGTTTGAATACCAGTGCCAAGCGTGTTATAAAAGAATAATTAGATACTCTGAACATCAAAATACAAATTTTAAATTTCTGGTTATGATGAGACAGAAGGTTTTAATCACATTTGCATCCCAACACTACTAACCCATTCCCAACCAACTTACCCTCCACACCCTCAGACCAGTTTCTTTGTTCGGTTGTCGTACGCTCGACTCCAAATTTTCCAGGAACCCCAAGTTGGCCTTCTGACATGCTATTCTTGCCTCCTGCTTAGACAAAGATCTCTATTGTCCTGAGGGACCAGTCCACCCTCAATGTCAATGTCCACTAGATGTCTTGTGGTTGAGTTCTTCTGGGTAAAAATGGTGGTGCACACACACTTCCGTTCACATCCATCTTCTAATGTAAATCCGGTGTTGGTGTGAAGTCTATTGTTGGAGCTGGTTTATGGCATTATCCACTGGCTCAAGTCCAGCAACCTTGCCCCAATCACTTGAGGCATGCCGAAAGACTATGTTCAGCAGTTTGGGTGCAAATGCAAAGTCCAAGTTATAGTATCTAGCAAAGCCTGATGCCAATAGAGGCAGAGTGGTGTGCTAACCAGATTCCACAAGATTGAAAAAGAAAATAATAAACCCTGTGTTTGAGCTAACAGGGGTGACGTCATGATGGGCAGCAACATTTTTCTCTATATTTTTCCTATTTGTAGGTTCCCCTGAGAACTCCTACTTATTATTCTCATACTTTTCACTGACTCGGGGCTGCGCATGTCCACAGTACAGATAGGTCAACCTTGAACAAAATATTTTACTTGAGAAAAAAAAGAAGAAAAATAATTTGACTTTGAGGAGAACAAGATAATAATCTAACGAGGATTCTATTACTCAATTGACCAGCTTTTTAACTTCTTGCATTACCTAGATAAATATTAGGTAACGTCACAACAACCAACATACACAGCCTTTCTTGAGTTTTCCGAGTCATTTGACATGGTTGATTATCCAAGACTACGGGCCGAATTAAAAGCCATGGAAACCAACTTGACTTTACTGGACACAATGCAATGTCCGTAACACCAAGATACAGAAAAACATGGGTCTAAAAGGTGAAAAATCCAAGTGCTTAAAAAACAACCGAGGGGTCAAACAAGAATAAAATCAGACAACTCTAGTACAATTTGGAAAACTTTTCAACCAACCTTGAGATGGGCTTTCCGAAAGAAGTCTGCATAGTCGGTCAGATTTTTAGACTTGCACTGTTAATACAGAAATATGTGGTTTTGAAAAGAGAATGTTTTTATAAGTGGTTTTTATAATAAAAAACTGTTGGTGACGTTGATGCCAATAGAGTGCTGCGGAAGGCACAAGCTGCGTATAACCCACCAAACCCAACATTTAATTACCTCTGATAATTTTGCATGAGGACCCCTCCCCCCCCAAAATGTAAGATGGGCCAATGGACAGTGACCACCAGGGCCTTGACAGTGGTTAGAGGGGCAAGCCGGAGCTGTATTTTGACACCACTTTTGCTTTGCCTTTCTATCAATTGAATGATGCGGGTGATGCACTATTTTCCTCTACAACACCCAGAAAAGTATCAAAGCAGTTAGATACAATGTGAGCATCTTGTTCCGAAAGTAATGAATAATTCAAAAACGAAAGCCATGACCTACTTTCTTAATATGTCTCATGACAAACAGGTTACAAATGTATGAAGCAATAGAGGAGATCGCGTGTTTTGACTATTTTGGTTTTAAATTACATAGAGACGGTAGGTGAAGGAGATGCACTGAGTGTGTACAACTCTGTGCCACCAAGATTTCTGAATGAGACCTTAAATGTATGCAGGGTGCAGGCATTACCAGCAGTGTTTTATCGGACAGGCCTAGTGGTGGCAGTGCTATGTAACAAGCATATGCTCAAGGGATGTTAACTTTCTTAAGTAGGTTTTAAACCTACCTAAATCTGCACCAAACAAACTGCTTCATCTTGAAATAGGTCGTATAAGAATCCATTATGTCCCTTGTAGCAAACCTTTGCTATATTGTGATCGATCATGGAAGAACCTCTCCCTTGCAAGAATAGAGATGCATTCATAGAAATTTGAAATACGAGTGGTGGTACTTCCTTACCATGGGTAAAAATGATCAAAGAATCAGCAAGGAAATTATTTAGCAGCGTGTTGTTTACACTCCGGCATTGCCCATAAGTCTTCCTGACCGGACAACGGAAAATAGAGAGATTTGTTCAATAGGTCTTTGGGGGAATCTGCCTGGCTATTGATTCAAGTAGCACGCTGTAGGAACAACAACTTTTAATTTAATTAGGCTATGGGGAGCATTTAAGTCACATTGAAATATCCCCTGTTAAAATATTCTTTGTAAAAATATTTGGGCACCTTTCACTATGAGCCACAGTTACCAAGGGATTAAAACCTGAAACAAGGGGCTGCTGGCCTTTATGCAACGTGGAAAACAATTAATTGCTCTATGAATTTAGACCTTCAAAAATAAGTTAAAACCTTGCCTTAATCATATAATAACCTTCTACAAGCTGAAATATTCTGCAAGTATTAATCTAAACATTCTGTGATCTTCGCAGTGGCAACCTACCTGTCCAGCACATGGTTGCGGAGATAGACACTTAGTAAAATCACCGGAAGGTACCCATGCAATAGAACATAGTAAATTGTGCATATACAGTAGTATTTTAAGTATGAGTTGTTATGGATCTGAATAGAATTACAACTGCTGAGATTGTATAGTTAATATTCATGGAATTGAATGCTTATTATTTGCATTACATTGCTTAAGAGATTTGCTTTCATGACAAATAGTTGAATAAAGCTTTTTATACGCTTGAAATAGGTTAACAACACGAGGAATCAATGTTCAATACCACCTCAGATTATAAAAACAAAATTAAACAGTGACTTTCCAACTCTAATCCTCCCATACAAAAAAGATGGTCTTAATGGCTCAAACCTGAAACACTCTACAAAAACATTGAGATGTGCCACAATCATAGTGTTACCTGAAAAACATTGCAACTTAAGTAGAACATAATTTACTGAAGAAGATCAAGACGGAAGTTGGGCTTTATTAAAGGAAGCTGGGATATCAGGGTGCTCGAGATATTTTGTTAATTGTAATGAGAGGAGCTATTAATGTGGCGATTCTGCCAGAGATCCAACATAGCTGAAGACGAGCTGTATAACAATTTTAAAGCTTTATATGCTGGAGGTCAGGCAGTCATGTTATTGTCTAGCGCCGCTTCTCCCAGGTCTGTAGTAGACCCTAGTGTTCAGTCTAAAGTTGTGGCTGCTAATGCTCTAATGAGCATGAAATTGAGTAAGTCCCTGGCCCTGACCCTGACATAGTTCTGGCAAACCCATTTCAAACCAAGCTAATGATCTGGGTACCTGTCCTAACAAAATTGATTAATGGTTTATTAGAACTGGGTGTACTCCTGGCAAGCTTGAGGTAGGCCGACAATCATAATCATCCTTAACAAGGGAGATTGATTGAACCCCATGAAATAAGGCCACCTGCCGTGAATATACAGTTTAACGAAAATCTTTGGGAAATGATACTGAACACACGAGTAAAAATGTCAAGTTGCAAGGTACTAGCCAGTCATCAGAAGTCACTTGCCACCCTAATTCTACACATACACACCATTTCTTTCTCACCAAGAGTCAAACATCAGTGGCCAATGCAGGGTTTGAAATTGTTGGGATCTATTTAATTCCTATAGAGGGCCTATAGAAGCATGATTAGATTGACACCAACAGTACGAGGAGCTACATTTGACTCCTCAAGCCAACTGGTGCCATACAAATATACCCATCAGGCCTTAACTATGTATCTGGGAATATTCATAATGATTGCAATAATAAACCACTATAAGTCATGTAAAGCATGAATGGAAAAAGTACGCCTGTACTGGACAAAGTTATACTTGCATCTCATTTGGAAGTTTGATTTTTACAGTGTATGAGCACAGAAAAAAAGGGGTGCTAGCAGAGAAAATGTTGTAGCAGTAATAGATTGACATTAACAGATTAATGCTGTAACTGATGCAGTGGCTGAATTGTGAAGTAGGAAAGATAGGAAAGACTAAATGAGAAGTAGCAGCAAGAAGAGAAATAAAAACAAAGGCAATTTAAAGAGAACATAAAAAAGGGTGAAGACCTGTAAAGAAGCATGGCAAGAGACAGAATTCAATAGATAAAGTCAGCAATAGATTACAAAACAAAGCAACATCAATAGAGGAAGGGTTTCAAGTAATATGCATTTATGGGCACATGTCACAGTTTGGCAAAATAAAACAAGTTCTCCCTTCTTTCTGGCTCTCATTGAAGAAGCTGAATTTGAATAGCTCCTGGGAAATAAGTAACTCCTGGCCAGAGGGAAATCCTGGCTGCCTCCATCTCCTGCTCTATGAATTCCACTTACCCCCTGCAATTATTAGTAGCAAGTGCACATTGTGCCCTCTTGAACATTTTAGAAGATTGGACAGAAGAGGAGGATCAGGACTCCAGGCTAGTGTGATGAATCCAAGGATCTCATCACTCCTTTCCCCTGGGACAGCCTCCCCCTATGTGGCCAGGGAACGGCAGCCGCTACCTGATCCGGACCCTGTGGGAACCCATATGAGTGAGGACCACCTGGGGGGTGGGGGCACTCTCAGGGAGACTCAATCACATTGTTGGAGGAAAACACATGCCCTCCTTTCCCCTTCAAGGAATTCTCAGTCCCTCATGCCTTAATGGCATATTGTTACTAATCTCCCACCTCTGTTTAAAGCTAATGTGTCAAAACCACAAATTCCCTTTCGGGATAATATATTGATAACTGGGACGAGTAAGAGGCAGGGAGTAGTGAATATCAATCCCCAGGAAGCTCGGTATCCACTTCTCCCAAGACATTCAGAAACCAATTACAGAACCAGTGACACGAAGAAGAGTGACTGAGTAATGATGATCACAAGGACCAGGGAGTGAAAGCCGCAGTCTAATTGTTCAGAAAGGAGTAAGCAAACCGAGAAGTTTAAATGCAAGCCAGTCGCAGTTGATAGCAAGCAGGAGAGAGGAATGCTGCTGACGCAGCATCACCTCGTGAACCGTAAGCTTGCTGAACACCACGTTGAAGGCAGGGACGCCATGGCAGAAGTCGGAAAGGCAGACCCAGTGAAGGAATGGAGAAGCCAGGGTGAAGGCGGTCCACTACTTCGAGAAAGCTGTGGGAACTGTGCACCACAAAAACCGACACCATGGGACTGTGGCGCAGTACAGTAAAGCAGAGAGGAACGAAAAAGCATAAGAGACAACCGTTAAGCCCTGGGAAAAAAGTAGGGTTACCGGGTTGTCCACGAATTAAGGTTGCTGTGCAGCAGCAACAGAAATAACCAGCGAACCTAGAACAAGCAAGGGGGTTAACAGGTGGCTAAACAAACAGAACCGCTTCTAGAGAACGCAACAAGCGTGAAATAGCAAAGTCATCGGAAAGGCAAGAGGGTTCATGAAGCAAATTGTTAACAGGTTCATGAATCCTAACATGCAAGAAGGAGTGGTTCAGATAGTAAAGGCCTAGGGAGCAAATATACCAGTGGAGCCGGGCACAGGTTTCTGTCAAGAATCACATTTAACAGGGTTCATATTTCAAAATGATACATTTGGGAGACCGCTAGGAGGTGCATACCTAGATGGACGCGTGAAGATCATGCTCCGCTCTCAGACGTTGGGCCTTTAGAGTTTGTGAGTCCCTCCGGTGGGGGTTCGACCATCCGGGCCTACCCTCGGGGCCCCTTTTCCCCACCCTCTCCGGAGGTATCCAGAGGGCTGTGGACGGTGCTTCCCTTCCCCCAGCCGGGACCGGTGGAGGCGTTTTGAGCGTGAAGCAACGAGATACGCAAAAGAGCCTCACAACCCGCAAGCCACACGGCTCTAGGGCGTATATCAGGGACAACCCAGACCCTTGATCTGACGGCATGGCTGGTGGGTGAGAAGCGGCTGGCCCCCCCCTGCCAACACCACAGAGAAGGAGCCCGCTGTGGGGGACCCGTACTCCAAATGCAGGTAGCGGCACTGACAAGTCCCGGCAGTGGTGTGGAGGACACCGGGAGCCCAAGAGGTACGCCGCTGGAGCCTGAAAAGAGGAGGTCCACGCCGAGACCTACTAGCAGAAGCGGGAGATTGGGCAGACCCCCACATACAATCGGGAAGTTACCACCAGGCTAGCCCGGGTGGCCACTGCGGGAGCTCGGCCAACCCTTGGCTTCCCGCCAAGGCCCACGCGGGTGAGTTTCCAGCCGGAGCACACGCCAAGAAGAGGTGAGGAGACAGGCGGTGGAAGAGGGGAGCCACCCAGCAACAAAGGGAAGGGAGCTGGGCCCAGGCAGTACCAGAGAAAGCACACAATCTCCCACAGGGGGAGCCGACAAAAGGGAGTGCCACAGAGACCTCATCCGCAATGGGGGAGGCCACATAAAGAGCCCCGGGAACAGGAGAGCCATGTCTGGTGAGGGCCACGCATGGCGCCATCAGAGGCCTCAGACATAGGGGAGCCCTCAGAGGATTGAAGCCCACAGGGACCCTCACGAGGGCTTGGAGCATGGCCTGAAGCCCCACCTCTCTTGGTTATGATAGGATAGGTTATTTATAATGCACTTAATACCCAGAGGTTTCTAGGCGCGGACCCGGGATCGAACCTGCATTGCTTCGTGTCGTTTTACTTCCAAGGCGTGCATGTTCCCGCTGAGCTATCCTCCCCGAGACAGTTCACGGCCCGGACACGAGGGGAATCGCACAGATGGGGGGCCCAGGAAGCCTAGGGCCTCACTAACTCAGAAGCCAGAGATAGGCCTTGGGAACCCAGCACTGCAGAGCAAAGCAGAGACACCACCTCAGCATGCAACATATCCATAGGTGGCCGCACGCACAGGGCCTGCGCCGAGAGCATCACAAGCCCATGTAGCAACCCAGAGAAAACGGATGGGGGCCACGGGGCTAGCACTAAAAGGGATCTCAGCGCACTCCGCCGGAGAGTGGGTGTGAGATGGAAAGGGACCCCAGACACAGACCTACCAGTTGAGGGCAAAGACAGGAACCCCTGCTGGATAACGTGCAACGAGGGAGAGTACAAGAGGTGACAAGGAGGACTCCAAGGGCAGGGGCAACTGCCCCCCCCTGGCAGTTGGCAGGAACGGGACACGCAAGAGGGCCTGGCAGACTTGAGGTCACGGGGGCATGACCAGAACAAAGGTTGCCCCCCCCCCAGAAGAGCCTTACAGTCACAAATAGGCACACAAACTGGAGTGATCACTCGCTGGGGCTGAGGACGCACAGGAGGGGAAGCAGATATTGGTGACGGCCCCCAACCCACAGCAGTACATCGCTCGGCTCAGGGAGGACGAGAATCCAAAGGGGGATACCCCCCACAAGCTAGACAGTCAGTGGACAGAGCCCTCTGCACTCTGTTGAGCCAAACACAGAGGGAGACAGGCACCAGAAACTGGGTGCGATACATATAAACCTGCCACCATACGATGTACATGGGAGCGGGCCTCCTACCTCGGGCGACACCATAACCTGAGAGACATAGAGCAACACCAGTGTACTCCATCAGGGCACCACACTGGAGGAGGTACAAAACCAGGTTCCCAGGGAGAAGAAGGCCCACTCAGAGATCCTGTCACTCCAATGATTCCAGAGGCCCCCAGAAATGCTGCAAGGGGCATCCCCACCTGAACTCCCCACAAAATGGCATCAGGAGAAGACAATCCCACCCAACCCCCAGCGTTGACCAGAGATGATCTCAAAGACATATTTCAGGAGATCAGGGGCATCAGAACGGACATACAAGCCTCCATTTGTGACCTCAAGGGCAGGGTTGACAAAATTGAGGACAAAATCAAAGGACTCGAACATAACCAGTTGCAAATGGACGTTCTCGACATGAAGTACGAAGCTCGACTGACAGCCCTGGAGCTTAGGGAGGAGGAAAAGCTCCTGAAGGTAGATGACTTGGAGAACCGGGAGGGACGCAACAACTTGAGAATACTTGGAGTGAGTGAACAGAAAGGTAAATCGGCAGTGGAAGTTGGACGCAAAGTGCAGGGCCTGATAAATCAGCTATTCGCACTTGAGGGGGGCAAAGAGGTGCAGCTGGAGAGAGCACTGAAGGGAGGGAAAACAAAAGTGCATTACTCCTACCGACAAGAGATGATGTGTCACAGGAGCCAGCGGCACACCCAAGGGTGGGCGTCTCCAAACATGTAAAGTTTTCAGGGGGATTGAAGGAGGGGGTAAGGGGACGGATACAGGTCCTGATGCACGGATAGGTGAAATCAGAGCATCAATGGGAGGCATAATGTTGAGTCTCATCGAAGGGTCTCGGAGGGGCACACCAGAGCTGAATGGCGCCCCTTAAGGTGGGCCGGGTGTAGATCCTTAAAATGGACTCCCTCAATGTAAAGTGTCTCAATTCCCCCACTAAACGCTCCCTACTGGGGAGGGAACTGAAAAATTGAAACTTCAATGCACTCCTAGTGCAGGAGACCCACACAGCCTTGGGGGAAGAAAGACGCATCCCAGGGGCTTATACTGGGCAAACATTTTGGGCCTCGGGGCCAACCAAGAAAGGGGGAGTGGGGATTATATTGAGCCAGAGGCTTCGACTCATTGATCCAGTGGCCTGGGTTGAATGGACGGGAGGGTACTGGTGGTTTCTGGGTCCCTGGACAACATGAAAATAACCCTAGTCTCAGTATACAGCCCCAACACGGGCCAAATGCAGTACCTGAGGGAGGCCACAAGAGAAATTCTGGACAGAGCAGAAGGACTCCTCATCCTGAAGAGGGCCACACTTTTTACTCCCCGGTCCATGGCTCCAGAACAAGGATGGATTACTTCTTCTTAGACAAAGACACCTCAGTGGGGTGAACTCTTGCATACACGTCCCAATCAGCTGGTCAGACCACGACCTGGTGGAGCGGAGGATGACCCTCTCGGAGCTGAAACTCAGGGAGTCGCTCTGGCGGTGCAACGACCTGCTCCTCAAGGATGAAGTCTTTGTGGAGGAAATGAAGGGGGCCTTTGAGGACTTCTTCCATATTAACAACACAAGGTAGGTTGATAGGGGGGTGGTTTGGATGCTGCAAAGGCAACCTGGAGGGGACTGGTTATTAGGGAAGAAGGCATAAAGAAGAGGATTAGGTCCCTGCTGGCTGAAAACCTCAGGAGGGAGATTTGCCTACTAGAAAGAGCAGAGGACAAACAGGCAGAGCAGAGGGAAGAGGACCTTAGAGTGGCTAGAGGTAAGTGCCAGGAATTGAAGGACCTTGAGATGGGGAGGGTCCTTGCCAGTCTTCAGTACCTGAAGCAAAAGTACTATGAAAAGGGAGATAAGGTGGAAGCCATGTTGGCTGCCAAACTCATAGGCCAGAGAGCAGACAGGTGGGTGACTGGGATTCGAGGGGAGGGAGGGCAGAGGCTCTCAAATCCAGGGGAGGTCATAGGGGCTTTGCAGCATTGTATGAAAAACTCAATGGCAAGGAGGGAACCCTAGACGAGGCTAACCTCGAAAAGTATCTGGCAGACGTCCCACTCCCAAAACTCAGGCAAGGGGAGAGTTCGACTCTAGACAGGCCAATTACACATGAAGAAGTCCTTAGCGCGATATCGGGTCTAAAGCTGGGGAAGGCTCCCGGCGAGGATGGATACACAGCAGAATTTTACAAGACATTTGCAGGACCCCTCGTGCGGCACTTCGCTGCCCTATTAACTAGCCTTATGGTCACAGGGAGGGTGTTGATCACAGTTATCCCTAAAGAGGGCAAAAACCCTGCAGATTGTAAGTCAAACAGGCCTATCTCTCTGCTCAACGTAGATGCGAAATTATTTAGGAGGATACTGGCCACAAGAATGGAGAGCCTAATGCCAAAACTTATTCATTCTGACCAGGTGGGGTTTATTCAAGGGAGGCAGGGGGCAGATACCCTCCGCAAGAGCCTTCACCTCATGAGAACAGCAGCGGGGGAGGGGGGGGAAACCCAGTACTGGTGGCCATTGACGCAGAGAAGGCCTTTGATCGTGTAGATTGGGACTTCCTCAACTGGGTGCTTAGGATATTTGGTTTCAGGGAGGGGCTTCAGCGGGGTGTCCAGCCTCTATATGAGAGCAAATCAGCTAGAGTTACAGTTAACGGGCGTCTGTCCCAATATTTCCCCTTACAGAGGGGCACGAGGCAGAGGTGCACTCTGTCACCCCTGCTCTTTGCTCTGACTATGGAAATCCTGGCTGGATATCTGAGGGGAGAACCACGGGTTGAGGGCATTAGGGTGGGAAACAGGGAATTCAAGCTTGGTCTCTAGGCGGATGACGTAATGCTCCATCTGAGGCATCCCGCTCAGTCCATTCCAGCGGCCCTAGAGGTGATTGGGGAATATGGCAGGTTCTCCGGGTTCAAGGTGAATACAAGCATAGGAGTGGTCTTCCCATTCTTCCCAGACACAGACAGGAATCTAGAGGAGCTGGGGGGCCCCTCGGACTGAAGATCCAGCTAAACGGGTTGGAATATTTGTGAATTAACTTAGTCTGCCCAGACCAGGACCTGGGCCAGGCCAACTACCCACCTCTCTTTGAGAAACTATATTCCGACATTGAGACATAGGGAAAGATAGGAGGAGGTTAATCTTTATAGCATTAAACTGGCCCATCCACGACAGCTGAGGGTTTTAAACCAGTTCCAGATGCTTCCAATCAGAACAGCAGTAGAACACCTCAAAGAAACCAGGCGGCACATCACACGATTCCTTTGGCAGGGTTGCAAGTCCATGGTGAGCTATGACACACTTACTTGCCCAAGGATGGGGGGGTGGAGGTGGGGGAGTGGGACTGCCATATTTGACAACATATTATAGGGCGGCACAGCTCAGAACTTTGGTCCCACATCTAAGCCAAAACCCAGACAAACAGTGGGTCTTCTTAAAGACCCAGCGCCTGCTCCCAGCAACAGTGGGGGAATGGCTCTGGGTTCCCAAGCATCACTTTCCGAAACATATTAGAGAACACCTGATCCTTGGTGTTCACTGGGAAATTATGGCTGGTGGGAGGGGGAGCTCACCATGTGGCCCTCCCCGATGAGCCACATCTGGGCACCCCCAGTTAGGGATGAGATACCAGAGGTTGACTTACCAGTCATGGTTTGAAGTAGGCCTGACGAGGGAGGGCCAACTGGTCCACAATGGGGAATTCATCAATATTCAAAAACTCCAGGAAGCCCTGGGGGTAGGGAAATTGTCGGTCCTCCTATACCCGAGATTTAAGGGAGTTTTCATGTCGGACAAATTGAGAGAACACATTCAGAGGGAACTTACGCCGGTGGAGAAGGTACTGGATGGCTATGCAGACATGGGGGGCCTAACTTCACGCCTCTACGGGGCATTGCTGGAACCGCAGAGGGGGACCACAGGGGCTCCCCGCTCGCATTGGGAAAGAAACCAGGGTATCGAACTGGGGGACGGCCTCTGGCAACAAATGTGCAGGCAAGCCTTCAAGACTTCCATCTCATGCCAGTATAAACTGCATGCTGTAAAACTCCTCCACCAATGGCAATACGACCATATCCGCCTGTCCAGAATGTTCCCAACGGTGAGCCCTCAATTGCTGGCACGGGTGCGGGGCCAGGGCTGACTACTGGCACATGTGGTGGGGCTACCCCAAGATTCAGTTCTTCTGGTCGGAGGTCCTGGATTGGATCAGAGATGCATGAGGGGGAACATATGTGCTGGACCCACCGTTTGTGTTTGGGCTGGAAAGACAGGCAGAGGACTGGGGACACCTTCACCAATGGCCCACTTTCCTCTGCTGGCGGCGAGCGTTCGCAGGTCCAGACACTGGAAAAGGGAACGCCTCCCAACGGTACAGGAATGGTCGCCAACAGCCAAAGACATATACCTGATGGAAAAGATTTCTGCCGCGTTACATGGGAGCAGCATTATGGTTGAAACTGAATGGTTACAATTTAACAAGGTGTTCCAGTAGGGGGGAGAAGCACAAGCTCAAAGGGGAAAGGTCCACCCAGGCCGATACACGCATAGCTTGGCAGGGAAGCACCTTCAATGATATTCATGGCGTATAGGGTGCATGAACCTGTCCTGAAACTGTTTACCGAGAAGATGCCTCAATTATCAGTAACCGAAATGCATCACCGCCCGTGTCAGAGGAGGGCGGGGGGGAGGGGGAGGAATTGGGGACATACTAGGACATGTCTTTATTTTCTATGCTGAGAGGGTTCTTCCCTCAATTTATCGTTTTTGAAAAATTGTATGTTCTTGCAAAAATCTAATAAAGAGAAATCACAAATTTAAAAAATGATACATTTGAGCAGCCATTGGATTTATAACGCATTCTAGTTTTGTGCTAGCCATGCTCATTTTTCCAATATATAACATTTTATTGCATTGTTTAACTTATGTTTTTTAAAATGTTAATAATTTTAAAAAAGTAAATACAAGTATTCCCATTCCAAAACGACAACAGCACTTTTCAACATGGTCACGTAGAGCATCAGATCAGGTAAAAGAACTTTGCATGAAATGTTGTTATAATTCAGGGCAACCAACTTGGAGATCAGTTTTAAAAGCCATTTAAAGAAATATTAGACAAATAAAAGCGTGCTTTTCACATGCCCAACACTTCTAAAATCTTCAAGCAATGGTACCCTAAACTGATAAAGTCCGACCACATTTCCATGCGAATTACCCGTCAATGATTTCACAAGTCATGGGGATGTAAAATAACCCAGCTCCAGCTATCCTTAGTCATCCAGAAACAGTCCCACCCGACGGGATCATTAAAATGACTATTCAAAAACACACCTTCTTGACGGATTGTGCGCATTTAAGACGTTTTAATGGGCCCGGGAGGATAGTTCAGGGGCAACGCGCTTGTCTTGCAACCAGTGTTATTGCACCAGGGGCATGGAAGAAGGTCATGACCCGGACACAGTAAAGCCTAGAGGCAATAGTCTCTGGTTACTGTTGGGAAAAGAGGCTACAAGGGGTATAGTGCAGGCCATGCCATGAGGTCCGGAGGGAACTACGCAAGGGGGCTGAGTGAGCAGTAGCCAGAGTGCATAAGTATAGCCCATGCCCTGCGAGTAACACTGCCAGGGGTAACAAGTACAAACCTTTATGCCGCACACTTAAGGTGTGGTGACGGGCTATTTTTGGAAATAGTCCCGTTAAATTACCCACACTGCACTTCAAAAGGAGAGGCACTTCTGTGGCAGATCCAGTGCCTCTGACTGCACTGCCTACTTCCTTTCATGTTCTTGTAACCTGTCCCCTAAACCCTACACTTTTGGAAAGGTGGACGAAGAATTTCCATTGTGTATCAGTTGGCTGATTTACAGACCACATCCACATTTAAACCAATGGATTCCAACAAGTAAACGAAAGAGTGATGCTTCATTCGCTCACAGTTCACTGGCGTGCAGACTGTAATGTCTGCTGCTTATATTGCTGACAGTATGAAACATCTTATCAGTCTGATGAAATACAGTATCACAACGAATTATTGCATCAGGCCCCATTTATGAGCGAGAAAGCCACGCAGGATGCGGGTGTCAGATTAATGAAGTGTTACAAGGTTCATCAGAATTAACCTTGGCACTAGGCTGCTTGCTGGCTCGCAGGCAATTCCATAACCCTTACCCCTGCGACCCAGTTTGACCTCTTACAAGGGCAATGTAAGCCGTGAACGTTTTTGTGTTTTACATGGCGGCAGGTTTGATTCCATTTTACACTTCAAACGCTACATCTTAATCTCTACATTGCATGCTTTCCTCACAGCAAATCCACATCATTACGGTCGCGTTATGCAAAATTCTTTAACATTGCATAACAATAATGTTGTCCTTCCCCCTCGTATTTACCATCAAGTCCACTGTTGGTCAAAACTCCTGAGCTGAATGACTCCGAGGACTGTCCTGCTTTTGCATCTGTCCTGGGATGGAAGGACAGCCGTTCATGTCGGGGAGAAGTCAAGCTAGCTCTCTTTTATTGAAGCGCCCTCGTCGATTGGCCTCAGAGGGGCCCTTATGTTGAGGGGGCGCAACCACCCGACCGCCCAATTCTCTTGAAGCTTGCTTTTGATGCATTTTTAGTCAAACTGGTGCTTGCACACTGCCACGAAAAATGGGGGTCCCGGTCCCTGTTTGGCACCCACACTCCGGTTTTGGCTTCACAGCTCCATTAACTTAGTGGACATGCTCCATAGAAAAAGATCCATGCCTTGCTCAGACAGATGCAATCATACTTCCAAGCAATGCTTTGGTACTTCCAGGTTTATAAGGCCATGGTGTATGTATGTGAACCCCATTCCTTTGCAGTAATTGGTCATGTCCTTGTTCAGCTTTCTCTTGGATTTTGCAATGGTTTGATGTGATTCTGCCCCTCTTCACTTAAATGTAGCAGTTACAAGATGATTCAGGCAGGAGATACGCAATGCTAGGTTCCCAACATTAAATAAATGTAATGGCAGTGAAGGGCAGGTTTTGGTGTGAACAAGGCCTAGAGACAAGAGTTAGCCAGGATTTTGAACAAAGTTGCGGTTATACTGCCCGCATTGAGAAGTGGTAGGACCATTGGAACTTCAGCCGACAGGCTAAATAGAGCAAATAAGTCCAAGAAATTAGTCCTCAAGAGCAGTACCTCGGCTGCATTTTATATAGAGCCACCTGATTCCAAGAGGAATTTGGGAGGATGTGGGCTAGGAAAGCAACATGTTTGAAGACAGGAGTCACATGAGGTGTTGCCAAATGTACAGCTGCGAGGTCCAGGAGTCGCTGAGGGTTGCCTTCTTTATGTGGTGTTCCTTTGTTGGCTCGACAGTGCCTTCTATTTTGTTATGCTGCGATATTGCTGGGTGGCAGTCCATCCCGTTGAATTTTACTGGCAAATCCCTAACCTATGAACACTCTTACTGAATGCCCTGCCTGCCACTCCTTTAAGCCTTGCCTAAAGTTCTTAAATGTCAGCCAGCAGGCCTTGTATCTCCTTGCCGTGGTCTGTGCTAAGGCCGTGTTGTTAGGGGGGTTAAATCTTCCCAACAACATGCCATAGGTCTTTCTGGAAAGGGGTCAGTTTTCTGTCTTCGGTCATCAGCTCCCTGAACTTGGTCCACTGCAAATGACGGAGTGATTTTGTATCCCTGGAATGTGCCTGGCCATCACTTCAGCATTTATTATAATCAGCGTTGCTGTTAGCAGTCTGAGTAATCACAGCACTGTCTGGCAGATTGTCCGTCGCCTGTTAATAAACTGAACCACTGCCAAGTTGTCAGACCACAAAATCACCTTTTTGTTCCCCAGTTGCTTATCCTATATGCAGAATGCCATGGCAATGGGAAACCGCTCCAGCAGCATGATATCTGCTATGAGCCCCTTGTCGTGCCATTCTTTGGGACATGCACAAACCAGTCACTCTACAGCAGTGCCACAAAACCATGTCTGCCATGTGCGTCCGTGTATAGCCCCAAACTCACTGATTTCCCAAGGCTCTTTCCAAATGAGGATGAACCTGCCCAGAAACATGGCCCTCCTCCTAAAATCAGCTTTTGCTACAGCCTCTAGACATACATGATGCGCTGTGTGGTGCCGTCCAGCTGTTTTGATCGCGAGATCTCGCGAAGACCCTACCAGCAGGGATCAGTCTACCTGCAAAGTTAAGCTTTCCCCCTAGAGTTATGTCCACAAAAGTGTTACACAAACTAAACACAATGCCCTCTTACCTGTATTCCGCTGCCTCAGGAAATGGAGAGCCTTACACGTCCCAAACCGGTCCCCGAATGATAAACTAACACCCACCAGTGGGGAACATGGGAAACCCTCCTGGGGAAGAACCCACTTGTGGTGCTGGAGGATGCTCAGCAGTGAAGAGCAGGTAACAGAGGAACCGTAACTTCTATTGTCCATGATATTCCCTAGAGCCAGTATGAAGTAGATGGAAGTTCAGGAGTATTCAAGGCCTATTAGCATATCGGGGAAGAAATAGGAAGGCTTAGATTTAGGTAACGGTATTGACAGTTACGAGCGTGTGTTAAGACGGATTTCTGAACTCTGACCTGGTGGGCAGAGGTTCAGAAGGCCAGCCTAGATTCTTGGAACAGGGTAACCTCTGGACAAGCCAGACCAATCAAGGTAGCTATGGCAGGCGGTCAAGACTAAGTCTCAGGAGGGGTGAGGGTGAGTGAAAGACCTCAATGAGCACACAGAGCAAGGGCACTTACAAATTACTCCCAGACAGGTGTATATATCAAAAATATAAACACATTTATTACAAGGCCTTTGGAACTCAACACACAGTAAAAGAATCACAGCAATCCCACTAAACCAACACAACACAATCAATACAAAATATATACAAGACCATTGGGGTCTAAAGGGTTAAAGGCACGAAATATATTCACAACCTAGAGGGGAAGGAAAATAGGCAGTGCAGATAGTCTTCAGTCCCCTTCAACATCAAACATACACCTAACTAAGAGGCAGTCCAAACCCTAAGAAGAGAAGAGCCTTATGATCAATAGTACATGTAGTGCTGGTGCACGCGGTTGTTCCAATGGGCAAAACGGGGTCTCTTCAGGGGTCTCTAGCAGCTCAGGAAAGTGGATGAGGTTATGAAGAATAAGTTCCCACTATTCAATTAGGACCTCCACTTGAAGGCAGAGGCAGTTCCAGAGTGCGGGATGGAGTCGCTAGTTCGCACTAGCAGTGGACAGGAGAGGGTAAAAACAGATGGAGGCGTGAGGGGCCACCGGTTAACGTTAGGGTTACTCACCAGCCCCAGGCGCACTCCGGACCAAACTTCGTCAGTTGCGTCCACTGCGGCTGCACGTTCAAATGCAACAAAAAAAAGACATCTCTGCGGCTTTCAGTTCCGGCGATACAGCGAGCATTCCTAAACGGGACAGTGGCGATTTCGCCCCTCCTGGTGGATGGATCAGGCCAGTGTCACCGCAACAGGCTTCAGGGGCAAGTGGGTCACAAATGCAGCGCACCTGCAAAGGTCGCTGCCGCGACAGAGCAACACGGTAACCACATAGGCTCCGGTCCTGGCGCACTCGTCTCACTTCGGACCTGGCAATGCCAAGTGTTCGAAATTCGGTGGGAGGGTGCCGGGGACATAGAGCTAGCAGTATACCAAGTTTCGAGGGTCTCCTCAAAACAACAGCGGAGACAGAGCAAAGGTCCTACGTAAACTGGTTAGCCCACTGGTTGGCTCAGGGACACTGCCGAGAAGGCTTACTTTCAGGTTTTGTTGAAGGTGCCTAGAGTAGTTGGTCCCACTATTCTAATGGGTTAAAGAGTCTTCGCAGACCTTCTAGGATGAACAGATGCAGAGCGGTCCCACGGGACGACAGCGGGCTCAGGGTGACAAACATTCCAGCGGTTCACCAGCCGTTCCTTGACTCGGCTTCTTAGTTTCAGGATACTTGGATCCTATCCTTTGTTCAGTGAGAACTCCAGAGATCAACATGGTATGGGTGTTTTCAGCCTCCTCGTATCCAAAGTTCCCTTTGTGCCAAAACGGAGAGGACCCAATGGGAGATCTGATCTCCATACGTGGACCAATCACGGACCATGGTGGTCCCAGTCATTCACAGTACTCCAGACTCTCTGGCACCCAGGATGTGTATTGGGGGCAGACACCCCAGCCCACATCCTGGAGGCACACACACAAGGCATGCAGAAGCCAGTGGGAAACTGCATGACCAAGTAAGGACTGACCCGGGTCGGCTCGACCTGGGGAAGGCAAAAGGGGCAAGATGGCCAAAGGACAGGACAAAGAACCTCGTGGCATGGCCATTTTGGAACCAGGCCACCTATTTGTGCCAAAGGCGGTTGACATGGCAGGAAAAGGTTAATAATAATGCAAAAAGTAGCTGCCACCAGCCCTGTCCATGACACATCTGCGCATCTCACAAAAAGTCTATCGAGAGTATCTAGGGTCTTTGTAAAATGACTACAGACCCAAGTACACAGTAATGCAAGGTACATTGTGTACTTGTTACATGTTGCACATTAGAAAAGGACTAATGGAAACAAAGTCTCCCAGTACTGACTGTCTTAAGGGCATGTCAGTTTCCCCATAAAAAGTGAGCGAAAGCCAGAGGAGTGCAGCAGAAGGCTGTGCTCCCCTGGCAAAGGTGTTTAAACAACAGCAACAAGTTTGGGGGTGTACAACTGGAGGGAAAATTACATACAAAAATGAAATCTTTCCTAACAGCGTGCATGCGGTGCAGTAGACACCAGCACTCTAAAGAAATGGGAGGCAGTGTTAACACAATTGGCACAGGTGCTGTAAAGGTGCGCTCTCAGACAATTGTTACGCCCTGCTCCGGTAAATGGAATTAAGATCGATAGCACGCGAACCGGAGGAAGATTCAAAGAGGAACATGTGGCCGCTTATATGAGTAATGACGATGTTCAGAAAATAGTTATTTTGAATAAAGCAAAGGCAATAATGTAGAAGTAACAAGTACCAAGCAAAGACTAATGGTGAATGAGCTGCGCAAGACGTTGAAATGTAGATCCAGGGAATCCCGGCGATGACGCGATGCAGTGGAGCTTCCGAATGAAAACTAGTGGAGAGAAAGGAAGAGAGACAATATAGAGATGGGAAGGGGGAAATAGGACAACTGATTTAAGAATAGCAAAGGCGGAGAGCATTAAGGGGTATTACTCACAAGGCGTGGGTCAAGGGAGAAGCAACACACTGGGCTGGCCTGATAGATCCTCTTTATAGCTTGTCAGAGAGCTTCTGGTCCACTTACAAGTTTGCTGGTGGCCATCTTGGAAACAAGACACTTGCAATTGGTTCACTTCAGAGGAGCATCTGGGCGCCATGTTAAGAGAGGAATAAAAGGATTTTACTCGCATTAATTTCCAATTTTGCCACAAGGACCAAAAGGAATAACGGTTCATGACAGCTAGAGCCTGGAACTCTCAGCGTCGCTTGTCTTTTCAAAACATCTCTTTTAAACTGTTTTCAATCTCTATTCCCAGGAATGTTAGCCTATTGAGTGGGCCAACTGTTTTATCATTTGGAACCCCCCCCCCCCCCAACTCATCTGCAAGCCGGATAAATAATTCACACAACAACGCAGCCCATTGGGAGGCATGTGTCATATTAGTATTTATCGTTGAATTGAAAATCCAGCAGCAGCGATATTAGGTTAGCCAGGAGAAAGCAACAAACAGGTCTGCTACCCTGCCAAAGCCTGCATCTTTCAGAATGTTTTGCTGCTCTACCTCCGGCTCTAATTTCGCTGACTTGAGGTTCTCGGCTTCCCTACCCTTTGTGGTGCCTGTGTATGGTATGCTGAACCCTCCTTGAGAAAAACCTTCAAAATGGTTATTGAGGCCTCTTTATTGTGATAATATTTAAGCACTGGCAATATTTTGTGTAGTCGTACAGGGGAGGGGGCGATGCTGTGCGTCCTGTGATGTTGGAATGTGCCATGGTTGTTTGGGGGCTCCTTGCTCCTGGGCCAGGACCCTTTCATTTTCCTGTTGTATGCTGCTGTATTGTGACCCCCCCCCCTGCATTTGCTACATACGTGTTTGTACCTGAAGGCTTTGCCAAATAAGCAAGACCCTTGCTCGAACTTCCAACCTGTGGCTTTCTCCCTCTGCCTGTAACTAGCTCGGTTATTCCCCTAGAAGCAGGCCCCGAAAGGAGCTCAGTTTCCTGTCGTAAGGCCAAAACCTATATTTCTGACGAAATGACCGCTCGAGCAGCGCTTTGTTACCAAACTCTTTGGCTGCTACCATCTTTTCTATTCAACCCATTACGTCCACTTCACACCAGGGCATTGACGGCCATACGTGCATATTTAGCCTAAACACCTGGTCATAATTGAGCCATGCTTCTTCCTCATGTGTCAAGTATGCATCAGTATGTACTGTTCTTATGCCCATAGCGCCCCTGTGTCCCCTAGGAATTTCTCTATCATTATCAATGCCAGCATTCTGAAATCCGCGAGCCAGTTATCGATCGTCTTCTCCCTCATCACTCGTGCTCTCTCTTTTTCCTCCTCCTTCTTGGACAATTGCTTGATGCCAAGCCCTTCCTGTTCAGGCTCCAATAGTGTAAATAGGTCTGTGAATTCTTTTTGCCTTTCCTCTCTTTGATGTGCAGTGGTATATGCCACACCAAAACATTCCCTTTTGACCTGATCGGTGCAAAGCCTGGGGTGGCCCTTCCATATGCGCCACAACTACAGCACTTTGCATCCCTGTTGCGTATCCCCCGCCCAGTTTGCTGCACTGGCTGTGCATTCTATGTTTCTGCAGGAGCAGTTGTGCCACTTGGCTCCTTCGCTGCTGAACTGCTCTGCCCCAGGCTTACCTTACATGCGTTAACATTCCCACATAACAGCAGCTGATCCTTGCTAACCCCGTCCCATGCTTGCCAGCATTGCATAAAAATACCTTTCATCTGCTCCACAGTGGGCCTTCCCTGCAGCCCCTCCACTGCCATCTTGGCTTCAGACGTGAAGGGCTCTATAATGATTGGCCTTGGAATGTCTCTTGTTGGTTCAGCCGTAATGGCCACAGTCCCCTTCCTTCCTTTACTCGCTACTTTCTTTTGCATAGTGTCTCTTTTTCTACAAGGCTTCTTTCTGCTGCCTCATTGACAGTGCTTTCTCTCTCATAGTTTTTCTTCACTTTCCCCTGGCTCTTCCTCCCCAAATATGAATCATTCCTCCAAAGCTCGCACTTCAGTTGATGCCGGAAACAGCAGAGGGGATTGAGGTGAGATATGCAACGGTCCTGCTCTCTTCATACACTTCGGCTGCCATTTTTGTGAGCCAGCCTATGCTGTGCTTCTGCTGCTCTTGCCAATCTCATCACCTGTTGCAGGTCCAAATCAGCAACCTCACGGGCAGCAGGGATTCCATTGCTTGCTTCACTGCTTCTCTTTAAACCCTGGCCTTTCCACCACGAAGCACAAGGTAGGCTGCCCCCTGCTCATTGTGCGTGTCAAGTCCGTTTCCCCCGCGCACTAGGCCCAGTGCAGCAGTGCCCAATCCTCTAGCTGGCACATGGGGTATGTTTAGTAGCCACCGCCTGCGCTCCTCCAGTCCAGCCGGTTCAGGTCACCCTCACTGTGCTCTACTTCCGCGGCCCGGCCCTCTCCACCGCCCACGTTGCTCGTCTCATGGCAAGCTCGGTTCATCTGGTTAGCAGGTGTAAGGTGGCGGAACACTGGCCACCATTCCTTGTGCAGCGGATGCATACTCTGCAGCTGCTCCGCTCCTGCTGGCGGGTGGTTGTTATGGATCCCAGCAGCAGTTTTCATCTAAACAGGGCAGTGCGAGGGGGGGTTGGTGGGTTTCATCATATGTCTGTTGGTCTGCTCTCTGACATACAGTCGACTGTGGATGCCCGGGGCGATACTTACTCCCCAGCCCTGGTGGCGCACCAGTGTACTCTGCCACAGGCTCCAGACCTGCTTCTCGGAACCGCAGCAATGGCTGCCTGCTGCAGAGTTCTTCTCCCCCCCCTGATGATTCACTGGTTTGGCTCTGCGGTCGGCCCGTTCGTGCACAGCCAGATCAAAGAGATGCTACGTCACTAGTCGCTCATCGTGGCCTTAGTTGGCAGACGCCCATACCGATGTCCAACCGGCCACCCTTTGCTCTGTTGTGGCGCACTGCGGGTGCTTCAAAATCAATGTCCTGCTACACGGTTCGATTAAAGCAGCGCTCCTTCCGCTTTCCACTGCCGCTCTCTGAAAGTGAGGCTCTTCCAGTGGTGCTGGTCGTTTAAACTTCTGTACCGCTTTCCCCCCCATTGGTTGCTTCCATGCATTTCCTCCTTTTCAAATAATTCCGGCAAATTGCTTTATTCGCTGGTGGGCGCTGCCATTTTCCTCTTCAGCTCTTTTGTCACTGCATGCCCTTCCTTTCGTGGGATTTTGCCCAATCCGCCTAAATATGCCTCCCAGGCTACAGCCAACGTAAAGCTTGGGGCCTCACTAAGGTATGCCTTCATCTCCCTCCTGTCGTCCGCTGCCATTTTCGTCATAATACTTCCGTAAATGAAATGCAATGTCCAGACACATATTATACAAGTGGTTCGTGTACGAACACATGCACCTCAACAGTGGCCCCAGAGAAGACATATTGAATGAGGCATTTACTCCAGTGTTTGTCCTTGAATAGTGGAAAAATTAACAGGACAACTCCTCAGCTCAGAGTGTTACGCAAAGACAAACGTATTGCAGAGTCACGTTGGAAAAGCCACCATTCTGACACCCATAAGGACGGTCTTCTGCTAGCCACCCTTAACTATAAAGAAGCCTTACTCCAGGCGAAAAAAAGATTCCTACAACAACCGTATTGTGTCAGCCCAGTCCAACACTAAGGAACGCTTCAAAATTCTTAAGGAACTTGAGACACCCGCAGCCCCCCCTGACTCGTGTACTAAAGAATGTACTTGGTGCACGAATATTCAGACAGCACTCCTGGGTAAAATTGCCACCCTCCAAACTAAAATCAGAGACGAACAAAAATCCCTACAGTCTGACCAACCACTGACCACACCTACACTTAATACTCGCCAAGCCAATCCCCCTCATAAACCTCTCTCTTTCTCCCTGCTCACCACCCACGAAGTAGAAGGAATCATAAACAACCTCAAACCCTCCAACTGCCAAGGTGACCCTTGCCCGGCATCTATCAAGGAAGCATCTCACGACTTATCCCCTTTCATCACAGCATTCATAAATGCCTCCTTCAAGACGGGCACAGACCCGGACAACCTAAAGGATGCATGGGTCATCCCACTTCTCAAAAAACCTTCCCTCGACCCTAACATCCCAACTAATTTTAGACCAATCACTACGGTCCCGTTCCTACTTAAGATCCTGGATCGTGCAGCCTACCTGCAGATTCAAGACTACCTCGAATCCAACAATCTCCTGGGGTTAAGACAATCAGGATTCCGTCCTAAACACGGCACTGAATCAGCCCTGATTGATTTGAAAACTCAGATGGAGTCACTAAAGGACAATGGGAAGTTAGCTCTACTCCTACTCCTGGACCTCTCTGCAGCTTTCGATTTGGTCAACCACCAAATACTCTGCCACCACCTTAAATCTGCAGCCCACTTCTCTGATTCTGCCAATGCCTGGATCCACTCATTCCTGAGCAAAAGATCCATGATGGTCTTCTCACCTACAGCATCGGCAGACCCCTCCCCCATTCATTTTGGCGTTCCTCAAGGCTCCTGTGTGTCCCCTACGTTGTACAGCGTATTCACCAAGCCCCTCTTCGATGTGCTCGACTATCTGGGTGTCTCCTACACTAACTACGCGGACGACACCCATATACTCATTCCTATCACGGGTGACTACACAGCCGACACCAAAGCCTTGAATGAGGTCTACCTGGTCATTCAGGCCTGGATGGCACATAATGAACTTTGCATTAACGACGATAAGACCGAGCTCCTACTACTAGGATCAAGCCATCGTCTTAACAAATTAGATCCAACTTACAAGTACTTCACCATCGATGGCAATGATATCAAGGTCTCTAAAGACACTAAAACTTTAGGCATCTATCTCGACTCCACGCTCTCCTTGAATAGACAGACAAATGCAGTAAGGCTGGCATCTGCCTATACTTGTAAATTTATCACTGCCTGTAGACCCTTTCAAAACTCTATCAACTGCATCACCCTCGCCAGAACACTCATTATGGCCAAGATTGACTACTGTAGTGCTCCCTACCTAGGGACCAGTCAGTCCAACCTGAATAAATTGCAAACTGTACAAAATAATGCCTTAAGGGCAGCCTTAAACATCCGGAGACGCTCCCATATCTCCACAGCCAGATCTGACCTACGTTGGCTCCCCGTAAAACAAAGAATTGCCCTGAAAACTCTAGCCTTGACCCACAAATGCCTGAATAACAATGCCCCACCCTACCTCTCCTCTCGCCTTACACTCCACACCTCCGCTCGACCCACTAGATCAGCCCAAACTCGCAGCCTTACCCTGCCTAGATTCAAAGTCCAAAAAGCGGGTGGTGTGAGTTTTCCTGTCCTAGCTTCCAAACACTGGAACACTGCCTACTCCCATCAGAACCGAACCATCGTTCCTAACTTTCAAGAAAAACGCTAAAACTTGGCTGTTCTCTCATGAGTTATGAGACCCCTCACTCAGTTCTGCCTCCATGTGTATATAGGTTATACATATATATATATATATATATACACACACCTCTTATTGTACTTGTATTATAATCTGCTAATGGTATTTTTTCTGTATATTGTTGTATTTGTGTGTAAATTTATTGTGTATTTACTGAGTATTGTACCCTGTCTTCAAGAGTATGCGCTTTATAAATAAACTAAACTTCGAACTAAACTTCAAACTTCAAACTCCAGGTCCTGCTACAAAGTGGACTCTGGGGGTGGCTGTTGCCAACGCTGCTAATGGACTATGAGCTCAGAGTACAGAGAATGCCCTCATCAATAGAGGCTGTTTTTAAATAATATACTGGTACGTTGGCTTTTGTTGGTGGGGAGGGGGGTTATTTAATTTTTATAAACCACCACATGCCGATGGGCCTCAGGGCGCACGGTTGGGGATAGGGAGGCAAGAGGCATGCTAGAAAAGGGCTGGTCAGTTCTTTTCTTCAACAAAAGAAATTAATTGTGGCAGCTGCTCTTGGACTCGCTTAGCTTGAAAAGAAAACGCACACAAGTCATCCCTAATTCGGGTTTGTTGTGAGCGACATCTCCACCCAAGAAATACCACAAGTCATGTTTTCGTCAATGTTATTTCCAGGGGCAATGGTGTTTCCGTCCTGAAGAGAGTACGATTCACAGGGCCTCATTTCGACCTTGCCGGTCCGGAAACAAGGGTGCTGGTAAGCTTACCAGCACTGTTGTTTCTGGACCGGCATATAACAGGTCTGCCTGCGAGAGCCGCTGTGCCCAACAAGTCCGACACTGCCGGGCACAGCAGCCACGGTAGGCAGACCGGTCACGGAAGCACCGCACAGTTAGCCACAGTGCCGGTGCTTCCGTGTCCCCACTGCCATAGAGTGCTATGGAACTCTATGGGAATGGGGACTTACATTTTACTGATGCCTTTTTTTCTGGGCTGCCGGGGTTGTAATCTCCCAGTGGCACCGGGAAGTCAGGCGCCAGTAAATATTTACGGGTCCGGCCGTTACCACCGGACTCGTATTGAGGCCCATAGTCTTACTACTCTTCCCAATGCATAGAGGAAGTAATCATTTCTGAGAATGAAACACAAGCTTTGTTCCACATTACAGCAGATACTCGATTATCCAGAACCAAAGAAAGCAAATTAACCAAACTGCAGTTATCCAGGCCGGATAAAGAAAAAAAGTCTGGATAACCATTTTTCATGACCTCTTTGCTCAACTATCCAGCGTCAAACCTTTGTTATCTGGCATTTTCTTAACCAGGTCATTAGTCACCCACTAAGAAGGTGCCAGATTACAAAGCTTACACTATATGTCTGTAACTGGGCGCTGCCGGTTGATTCAGTTTTAAAGCAGCACAACCTTGAAATTCAGCAGATGTGGGATGTCATGACCAGCTTAACTCAACGCTCTCCCGTTAATGTACGCGATAATGCCATGTCCCCCATAATGCCGTTTTATCATTGTGAATCCGGTCACTAGCCACAGCTGAGGGCAGTTTCCACTGTACATGTTCCTCCAATATGCTTCTTGGAGACCCACTAGGTGGCCACAGCCTTCAGGTGTGGCCACTGTACTTGTCTTTTCAGCCCACTAGCCTGGGCTTTCAGCCCTGGCCAGTGAGCATGTGCTGTGTGATATGACATTTATAACGCGCCTATACACAAGTGTTTCAAGGCACGACGAGGTAAGGGAGGGAAACGGGGAAGACAGAGATACCGATCTTACTAGGCCAGGTGACATTGAGATCGCACAAGTGCAGGGGTGGGGGAAGGGGAGAAGGGGAGAAGGGCAGAGAGGAAGGTAGAGCAGTACATAGGATAAACAGTAATAGAGACAATAACTAGGAACAATAAATAAGAAGTGCGGCCAGCTGGTGGCAAGTGCAAGGGAACGTGCAGACATCAGGTGTCAAGTGCAGGTAGGGGGCTGTAGGGATACAGAACAGCCCTGCAGTGCAAGGGATGCCAGGCAGACAGTGCAGATGTGCAACTTGCAGGGAGGGGACCTGGGCCCGAGAACAGAGGGTAGCCGGGTGACCAGTGCTGTTTCAATTTTGCCAGGAGTTCAGTAGGGGAGAGGAGGTGAGAAAGCAGAAGCAAAGAGGAGGGTCTTGAGGTGCTTTCGGAATCAGAGATGGTTCTCAAATTTCAGAGAGGCAGGGAGGCTGTTCCAGGTGGAGGACCCAGCGGAGGAAGATCTGCCACCAACTCGTTGCTTGGAGAAGCGACTGACCCTGAGGGAGTTGGAGGGCATGAGCGAAGAGCTTGAGAAGGAAGATATTTAGGAAGAGAGAGTTGAAGGTATTGGGGCCCTAGACCCCACAAGGCCTTGTGGACAGTGCAGAGGGTTTTGAACTTAATCCTCGTAGCCTCTGGGAGCCAGGCAGAGATTTCAGTCCTGGAGAGATACGTTCCCTGGGCTTGAGGCCAATGACAAGTCTCGCAGTCCTGTTCTGGATGAGTTGCAGAGGGCAGGGAGTAGAGGCTCACTGGACAGGGCCATATTGCACCCCTTGACATATTGCCCCAATAGGTTATCCTCCATCTCACTGTAAAATTCCACTTCAATCACACGTTTGTACTAAAAACTTTGTACAAAAATTTCAAAAAACGTTTTTCCATAACTACAGTTATTTCAGCAATGAACTACAAATAGCCCAGAATATTTTGAAAATATTTGCAGATATTTCACATGTGATGCACATTCAAAAATTGCCTACAATATGAAAAAAATAACGAATATGCAAAAACATTTGAGCTCTGAACTTGGTTCCCATTCCCGTCGCCCCAGTGCCCCCCCCAATGTCCCCAATTTCACATGGTGTCCCTCTTTCCTCCTCCCCACCTCTAGCCTGATGCCACTTCTTTCTTTTTCTTCCTCTAAATGGCCTTTTTTCAAGTGTTTATTTTGGTGGGGCTCAGTACAATTTTGTCAGCAAAAAGGTCCGCTAAATCCATCATAATAGTCAAAAGTTACTAGCAATACATTTGTTCAATTTCCTATGCATCTCAATATTGAACTATAGCATGGCAGATTATAGCCACCGCAGTATAGTTAAGGTGTGTAGCGAGTTCCACTTTTTGTCACAATGCCCAGCAAAAACCGCTCCTCGGAATTGGAACAGGTCTGAAACAACTTTTGGGGTTATTGCGTCCAGTACTTTAAAAAACATATTTGCCCGAGAATGGGGTGCCCCCCCCTCTCCCAGAATTATAGCTATATCTCCTATGGTGCATTGCAGGATGAGACTTTTCATAAATATAAAAGCCGCCATCCTCTTCCTTCCAATGCGAGAGATAGCCGCGGCTATGTTGATAATTATCGGAAAAGAAAAAGCCGAAAAATGGCATTTGGAGGCAGAAAAATGGTGAAAGGACAACATGGTAGAAGTGGGCAGTGGGAGTCCACCATGTGAGATTTGGGAGATGGAGGTTAAAGCTGGTACAGAGTTCCCCAATGCACTATTTCAAGAGTTTTGTTGTGTTAAGTTTAGTCACCTTAACTGCACTTCAACTAAAGTTTTTTCCTTGAATATTATATATGGGAAGAGTTTGATTGGCATAATGACAGGGTTTGAGTAAGGGCAAGGGCAAGTGGGACAGGTACCGGGGATGATGGTGTACACTGTAAGGAACTCATGGTGGCAACAAGACAGACACAAGTGATCACAGTTCAAGCGGGTTTATTTAACAATGAATGCTGTATGCAGGTTGGAAAAACACCTAATCTAAACCTAAATCTAAGATGTGAGCAAGCGTCAACCATCAGATGAAAAAGAAGGCAGCCCTAGTGGTGTTTTGTCAAATCAAAAAGGGCCTATACCAAGAACTCTATTGCCAAACCTAACAACTAAAACAACAAAAAGGGTGTGGGATAGTTTTCAAGAAAAGAAAGAAGTGTTCTCAAATAATATGTCAGGATGCAGTGGCCTGGGCCTCCCTTCCCCACATTTCGAACACAAGGTAAAATGGGAGCTTGGAGCAGGGCACAGTCCCGGGCTTCTACAGCACGAGACTATAGTTCCAATGGCAGTTCCCAGGACTGTTGATGGCCAAGTCTCGTTTCCTTTGAAAGTCTCTCGCCTTTCGGAGGCCTGACGTGTTTAAATAACAAAAACACAAGTTCCTTTAACCAAATGAAAGTTTGTTAGGGTGATAATGATTCACCCTTGGGTCCCCCCTCTTCTGGGTGCTGACTCTTCTCAATTGTAATCCACAGTTCACGTAGGGTGATGGTGTCACCCCATCTTCCGGGGGCTGACCCTACACGCATCTATTCCTCAATTAATGATTAATGTTAAAGGTTACTTGTACCGTGCACTATCACCACCGGAGTATTCGCCTGGTGCTCTGGCGGTTCTGAAAAAAGGACGGTGTGAAACAGGGAGGCTTGGGAGCGTTTAGTAGGGTGCAGTGGGAATAGGAAAGTGAGATATGATGTTCTGTTGACCGCTTCAGTTCGGTTTGCACCACTCACTGAGCTTAGGTGCGATTTTTGAGTCTGAGCGATTCCCATCTGCTGTTGTGCATGGTTATGTGCTGTTTGTATGTTGTTGCAGTGTCGTGAAGTATGTGAGGTCGCTGTGTAGAGATGTGGTCATCTGAGGTTCTGTAGGAGAAGAGTTTGCAGAAAAATTAGGTTTTAGTACTGGGTTAGCCAGGGGGTGGAGTTCTTGCCTCTTTACTTTGGTTTCTGTGGTCGCCATCTATGACCATCCTGTGTGCTTTGATATTGTCTGGCACCCTAGTCGGTAGGTACGTTGTGGTAATTATCTTCTGTAGAAGTCTAGCAGTATGTGGACATGGGTCGTGGAGGTGTGTCCCCCCCCCCTCTGCCCTAGGGCTAGAGATGCTTAGGTTAGAAAGGTTATGGGGCGCTCCCTTAACTTCTAGTGGGGTGTCCCTGCCTACTGTGGAATTCCTCTTTAAGCTTGGCGGTGTGTGTGCGCATGAGGTCCAAAATGTCCTCCCTACGCCCACCAGTTGGGGATGGTTAGGCAATGGATTGTAGGTCCCTCCCTGGGCTTCCTGTTTCTGCCATAAATTACGATTCCTACTTTTCCCCCCTTCTGATTCTGGGGTGAAGAACCAAGGTTTTAGTTGTTTTCTGTATTCCAGATGATCCCTTGTATTGCATATGTTTTTTGGTAGGGAAGTCCATGTTTTAGGAGCCAGGTGTGAGGAAAGTTGCTCATCCGAATTTCTTTTTATTGTATTGTTTTGGTCCTAGACGAATATTGTAGTTTGATCCGAGTTGTCTTGCCTGGATGGTAGATGGTCATTTTCGTCTTTAGGAACTCTGTTCCTCGGCCGTAGATTGCTCTGTGCATTATGCACATTGTTTTGAACCTTAGCTGTTTTATCGGTAGCCAGTGTAGTATTTTCAGTGCTGGGCTAATGTGTTGCGAATCTGGCCACCACGTTTTGGATACGCTGAAGTTTCTTTAGTAAGCGTTCTGGCATTCCCAGGTAGGCTGTTGGCGTAGTCTACTCTGGACATGAGTGCGATGATGGTGAGTGTTTTGTGGGTGAAGGAGAGGAACGGTAGGATCCTTTTTACTCTGTGCAGGAGGAAGAAGTATTTCTTGATTATAGCATTTACTTGCGGCTCAAGTGTTAGTTTGTTGTCCATCTGGATTCCGAGGTTCTTTACTGTTGTTGATGGGGTCGGTGCTGTTCCTAGTTCTATTGGCCATGGGATGTGGCTATTCTTTTGATATAACCATTATTTCAGTTTTGCCAGGGTTGAATTTGAGGTTGTGTTCATCCAGCCGTAGAGTTCTTGTAGGCATTCTTGCAGGTTTGCCTTTTCTTCATGTGTGTGTGATGTACTTTGTAGATGATCTGTGTCTCTTTGGCGTAGTTGTAGCATGTGAGGCCATGTCTTTTAAAGAGCTCCGTTAGTGGAGCCAGATATATGTTGAAGAGCAGCGGAGATAGGGAAGATGATGGTTCATTTGTGGAGACTGCTTTGTTGCTGTTTCTTACCAGCTTGCCGCATGTCTCCGCTGTTATTTGGGGAAAGTTTTGTACTTTGGTCTGACGATATTCGGCTGGCAAGGTCAGTTGCGTGTTGTGGTAGATTGGTCAGCTTTGTAAGATATGGTGGATGGTGCTGATTTTGTTCTTGAAGTGATCTGCAAGGTCATTGAATAGTTTGTGACTGCAAGGGTGTGTTGCTGCAGCCAGGGGGGTTTCTCATTTAGTTTATGATGTTAAACAGTTCTTTGCGAGTGTCGCTCGCTTTGGAGATTCGGTTGTCGCAGAATGTCTTTTTGGCCTTGTGGATTTTCTTTTTGTACGAGTGGATTTGTCATTGTAATTGTAATTGGAATTTCTTTGCCTGGTCATATTTTTTCCTCCACTCTAGTTCATGTGTCTTGTTTTGTCTTTTCAAGTCGCTGAGAAGCGGGTTGAACCATTTTGCTGTTGCTCTTTTGCGTGATGAGGTGAAAGGTTTGTCCTTGGAGATGTTGTTGATTGTTTCAGCGATCCACTTGTTCAGTGGTTCTGTTTTTTTGCCGAGGTAAGCTTCGTCCAGGGCGCTTGTCTGTGGTTTGTTGATTTCCAATTCTATTAGGTTGATAGCTTTGATGGTCCTCCAGTTTCTTTTCATGATGGTGGTCATTTTGTCTGGTTGTTTGGCTGTTGTCCTCGGTAGCTTGATTACGAAAGGGATGATGAGGTGATCGCTCCAGAGGATCTGTATTGGTGGTGCTGTGGTGATGAGGTTTTTGTTGGCAAAGATTGCATCTAGTGTATGACCCACCATGTGAGGTGCTCCTTTTACTAGCTGATGTAGTTTTATTGTCTTCAATTTTTTGGCTAGCGATTTTTGTGAGTTAGTGATTTCTTCTTTAAACCAGATGCTAAAGTCTCCCAGAATGATCAGGTGTCCCTGTTCGATGGCTAGGTTGGTAATGACTTCTGTGAAGGCGTCCACGAAAATCGCATCATGTGTTGGTGGTCATTAAACTAGCACCAATTTTAGGTTTTTCTGGGGGGTTTGCTGTTAGATGAATGATTAGGGATTCACAGTTTTCGATGCTTAGTGGTCCATCCGTTTTAATTTTCAGGTGTTCCTTGTAAGCTACTGCCAGTCCTGCTCCTTTTGTTTTTTCTGCTTTTCTGCTTGCCTGTGAACACTTGAAGTTGCCAGGAAGGCAGTTGTG
Source organism: Ambystoma mexicanum (assembly GCF_040938575.1). Taxonomy (NCBI): domain Eukaryota; kingdom Metazoa; phylum Chordata; class Amphibia; order Caudata; family Ambystomatidae; genus Ambystoma; species Ambystoma mexicanum. The sequence goes on along the minus strand of NC_090937.1, from coordinate 21,114,290 downwards.
GAGTGTGATTTTGTAGTTTTCACCTAGCCAAGTTTATGAATAAGATGTCAATAGCCCTGTCGCACAGGTGGTCAACAATCTCTGTGGCATGTTTGGACATTGATCTTGCGTTGATTAGGTTACAATGGATCTTTTCAACTTTGGGTTAATTTTATTTTGTGTCCGTTTTGTCTTGCAATAGTTCTGTTGGGTTGGACCTCTGTGGGCTCTGCGTCGTCGTTGAATTGTTCTGTTAGATTGATAGCTGTGTTTGAGAAATCTTCTACTTCTTCATCTTCTATATTTTGATGTAGTTATTGATGCTGCCCTTCTATTTTTGTGATATAGGGAGGGAGGGTGATGATTTCGTTCCTTTCTCTTCTCTGATCATCGCTTCTTTTCCTGCAAGGTTCCAATAGGTTTTCTGTCTGCCTAGAACTGCTGGTGGCATTGAGGTGTTGCGGTGTGAGGCAGTTGCAAGGGGCCGGTGTTAGATGTAGGGATTTTTCTCTTCTCATGACATTTGTTCTGTTGGTTGTGGTGTTTTGTAGAGTGTGTTCTGAATTCGTGGCAGTTTCTACTGGAAGAGGGAGCTTCTGCATTGGTATTGTATCTTGTTCCTTGTTTTTTTGGTGGTGTCCTGTTCTGTGCCGGGGCATCTTGTGGTCCTAGGTGGTTGCATGGCTTAGATTTATGTATTCTTTTCTTTTTTGGTTTGGGTCCTTTTGCCTTGTGATTGCGTGGTGCACTATGTGGCCTCGCTTCATTTGTACATAGTTATAATCCGGGTCTAGTTGTGGGGTAGTTGTGATATAGTGGGCTGCTGTTGTAGATTGGTAATGGTGTCTGCATATAAGTGATATTGAGATAGTATGGGGATTCTGGGCTTGGGTTGTTCTAGGGTGCAAGCAGTTTGCTGGGGGTTTCCCGGGTGGCTGCCTAAATAGTGGATTTAGACTTCGTATCTCTCTTTCCTGTGGGTGGAGGGTCTAGGTGCAGTGTTGTTGGGATATTAATCGCTGGAGAGAGACGGTAGGCAGTTGGGTTATCAGTCGGTTGTTGGAGGTGAACGACAGGACCTTGGTTCTTAGTTGGGTAGTGATCAAGCTATGGTTAGTTGCTTTCAGCGGTTAGCCATACGTTCCTGGACCGTTGGTGAAGGCCTGGGTTTCACAAAATTGAAGATATAAAACACATCTAAATTTGGGATTACTAGATAGTGGGAGAAAAGCCTAGTTTTCACAACATGGCAGATCTAAACACAGCTAAGATTGAGATTCCTAGACAACGGGAGAAAGGCCTAGTTTTCACAGAGTAGCAGATATGAACACACCCACGTTTGTCAATGCCTTATTTGAAGTTCGGATGATAGGTTCACCTCTGGATCTCCCTCTGCCAGGCTCGGACCCTTCTACTCTGGCATCCCTCCTTCGGGTTCACTCTTGACGTCTCTTAACTTTTGCTTTCACTTTTCTCAGTTTTGGGGTGACAACTTTTCACCCTTTAAATCCTCCTCTGCCAGGCTCGGACCCCTCTCAATTCTTAGCCTCCCTTCACCGGGTTTAATGTGGTTCTAGATCAGGGCGATAGTGGCTCACCCCTAGCTCCCCCTCTTTTGGGCGCTGACCCCTCTTTATTTTCAATGTTCTCTTTTTACACAGTTCAATGTTTGTGGGATTAACCTTCCTTTTTTTCACACTGCTTGTAGATTAAAGTCTTTTGATTGTACAGGGATTTTGCTTGACCTCTGTATGACCACTTTGACCTATTTCGCTGGCCCTCCAACGACCTTCTGGTAATTGCAGTTCGCTCAGATGGGGATCGACCAGAGCCTCTTGAGTAAGACCCAGGTGGTGCCCGTTTCCCCCTGTTGCTGGTCTCCCCTTCACACTTTCTACAGTTCATTTAGAGCTCATTGTAAATGGTTCGAACTTGCCACTCCTGCGATTCTCATTCATCATAGCCCAGCTGTTACTGGTTCTCCCCTCGACTTGCCGGCTGTGATGGACTGCTTGGCTTTTCTCTCTAGAGTCAAGGCTGGTACAAAAAGCGCTGGAGCTTCCCTCGCTATGGGTCATCGGCATAGGCTTGCCCTGTGTACCGTTGACATCTTCTGCAAGACACTTGTGCTATCGTTTGCGATCTCAGGCTCTCTTCCACAAAGGTTCTGCAGGTCTGGAACGAAAAAGTACAAGGTCACTTCTCTCCTCGCCACCCTCTCGATTCCTGCTGCCTTTCTCCTTCTCTTCTGCCGTGCTCGCCGTGCTCATCCTGCGCTTTCTTGCTCCACCTTTTCTCCCTGTGGGGAAATGGAACGGCTTGCAGGTGTGTGTGATTTAAGTCAATTGCCTGACTTTGCCTGACCCTTGTGTCGGGACATGTCAGGTAAACAGGTTGCATATTTGTCCGTTGCCTCATGAGGAAAGACAGTGTTCGTGTTTGAAAAGAACATGGTTGAAGTGTCAGTGTATCCTATGGGACATGATGGAGAGAAGAGGTGTTATTGGGAATTATAATCTTCGTTCTAGGGGGGTAGGTGTTTTCCGAAGGGTGGCTTTTGGAGAGTTTGTGGGAGCTGTAATGGTTGGTCACTTTTGAATGGGAGTTATGAAAGTGACACTCAGAGGGCCGAGATTGGTAGGAATTACGGGCAAACTGAAATAGCTGGGATTGCGAAATAAGCAAGGGGAATTGTGGGACCGGTAGTATTCTATCTGAAAAGTTTGGGAGTGTGGAAGATGGCAGTCAGAGGGAGGGGAAGAAGAATGACTGGGTGTATTCGGATAGAAAACAGGAAAGCAAGGATTATGAGAGAGGCGGTTTTGGATCCTGATGGGGTTCGTGCTCCTACGGTATTTATCAGAAGTAAATGGATTGTTTGTTTTACCTTTGGGTAAGGCAGATTCAATGAGTGGAAGAGATGATGAGCGGGAATAGCTTATGAAAGTTTCATGGCCTTTGTTCCCCTCACCATCCTCCCTGTGATGGTCTCACCTGGGGTATTCCCCCCACACCACTGAGCCTAACCCCGGGTTCCCCCACCTAGGTAATCCTCCCCCACTGGCCACCCCCGGGAACTGGACCAAACAGCAATGGCTATGTCCTGGCCACCCGAATAAGGGATTCTTAAGGTTTTACTGGGAGAATACCCTCAGGTTTCTCACAGCATACATAGGACACGTAGTCAACATTATTTAAGGAGTGTGTAGGCTAACCAGCAGGTTGGAGAAGGGCAGTTATAAGAGCTAGAGAGAAGCGGAGAAGTAAGGAAGGGAAAGGATGAGGTGAAGGTTGTATCGTAGGGAAGGAGTAGCAAGTCATGTGGAGAGTTCAGAAGCAAGGAAGTGTATATTCAGTTTGCTTTTGAAAGCATCAATTTGGACCAGGGACACAATTTCATGGGGAAGGGAGTTCCACATGAGTGAAGCAAGAAGATGGAAGGAGCTGAAGTATCCTAGATGCAAAGTTAATAATTTGGTCAAGGGTATTTCCTTTCTTCTAAGTGAGTTAGAGGGGAGGGGGGGTCACCCCCAGTGGGATCCCACTTACCCTGTTCCCTAGTGGGTTTTAAGCTTAGCGGGTACACCCCCCTACACTCCCCACTTTGGGAGAAGGGATGAATTTCCTGCATGTATCAAGTTCTAACCCCCTGAGAGCGTCCTCAAGGGTGTACCAACACCAAATCAGAATTAACAGCATTCTCATAAAATAGGGTAGTTATGAGTGATGAACTTTTAAACAGGTGGGAGCCTGAACAAGAGCTTTAGAGTGTCTGTTCCCCCAAGAACGTCTGAAAAAAAATGTATGAGCTCATCAGAAAATTGTGCAGTTGACAAAGAAACGGGCTACACAGTCCAACATTTGTGCCACACCACCCGAGTAATTGACTTGATACAGTGTACCACTTGGACACTAAGAAAAATTACAAATTATATGCAAATCAACTACAAATATTTAACCATGGGCTCATAGAACACCGCACAAATTCGAAAGAGTATAACAGTATTATTTCAATATAACTTAAATTACATGTTAAATTCTTTAAACTATGATCAAATTAAAAAGCAGCTGGGAGCACTACGCAACTGAGCAAGTGCATCTTCAGAGTAGAAAATTCCATATTACTGTGAGGAGTCAGGAATGAAACTAACACAAGTTAGACATGGTTTTGGCTGGAGAAAAATAAAAAGGGGTTGGGAAAATGCCTCGCTGTTCCTACCTATACTTTAAACTAAGGATCTTTCAGTGTCAGAATATCCTAAACAAAACTGTCCTGTGTCCAAAGTACTATTCCGACCCTCACATTCTAAGGAAAAGAAATCTAAAGTGAAAAGTATAATGTATTTGGCCGTCTGTGCTTTAGAAATGTTCAAATGGGCAAATGGGCAAAGCAATAAGTAACTCCAACAGAAAGTCTTTTGAGGATGTTGCTCCTAACTCCAGAGGGTGTCTCCCTTCCCCCGGATCCTTCTTCATGTATTCTTAACAATGACAGGTCTTGTGTTATCTTTTCATCAATACAAAAAACTCTTTTTCTTGGCTCTCTTGGATTCATGCACTTGTGGTTGCCTGGTATACTCTCTTGCCGGGGCTTCTGCTGTTCAAACAGTTGGAATTGCCTCGTATACTCTTCTGCCAGGGCTTATTGTATTCACACACTGGCCTGTACTTCTACTCTTGACAATTCACCAAATTAGCCCTTCTGGCTAATTCATTCCATCCACAGCGTACTTTCTCGTTAGTTTTTTGCTCACATTTCCACTTTTGGTAATCTACCAGTTTAGCCTTATTGGCCAATTCACTTTGTCCATTATATGCTGACTTTGTAATGTTGTGTGTATATTTGAGACATATGGGCAAACTTCAAAGTTTCTCTTCTTTCTCTCTTTCTCCATTCTATGTTGTTCAATTACTCACATGCAGCATGTTTGCCAATATTCCCCAGTGTTCCCTTCAGCCCAGCGTGGATTCACTGGTTCATTGTGGCGTTCTTTCACCTTCACGCAGCCTCCCAATAGTCTTCAGGTGATTTCTTACTGACGCAACTCTACTTCCCGCGTCACTGCTTCTCACGGTGCCAGCTGGGCTTCTCTGCTTTGCACAGGTTTCCAGTGAGTGTCTCGCTGCTCTCTTCTACCGTCTAACACCAAGGAGCCCTGTACTAGCTTCTGGTGTTCTCACCACAAGTAGTCTTCCTCACGCAGCGTTCCTCTTCTCAGCACTTAAGCCAGTTGGCTCCACCGTCTTTCTCTCCACCCATCGGCCGCACATAGAGGAGCAACCCGTTCCCACCAGCAGTCTCCAATAGTTTCTGGCGCTCCCATTTTAATTTTCACAAGCACAGGTGTGTACTCCCAACAACTAGAGTGTTACCTGTGCTCTGGGCTTCTCCTGCTCTGCGTTCCTCCACTGCTCTTCTTTGTTGCAGTGTCAAGGAGTGTCTGGAACAATAGACCTTTTTAGTTAATTTGCACAAAAACATTGAAGGAATGTTTATAATAACTTTTGAGGACAATTTTGTGTTTGAAAGTAGATTGAAATAGATTCAGCACTCTGAGGGAGCAGGGCAAGAATCCCAATAGGTAATTCGAGTGTTTCAAATGTGGGATTCAATCTGCAAGGGGGGGAAAGGGGATACTATGTATCCTATGATACCACCACTCACTCCCGGAGGTTGTCTCCACCATGTGATCCTCCCTCATATAGCCGATGCCTTCCCCTGGCCAAAAGAGGTGTGAGGGGGGGAGAGGCACGTCACCACCAGAAAGTGAGTAATATAATTGTATTCATTATATTACAAAAATCATGGCTTTGTAACCAACTTCCTTTCAGATGCGGAAATACTATAGAAAATTTTGAAAAAGGTCTTGAACTGCTGGTGATGAGTGAGGGACTCATTGGAAGGTTATGCCTCTCCTGCTCCTTCAAGGGCTGCCACTGGCAGTTCTCTGGATTTAAACATGAGATGAAATCTCTGCACTACTTCACAGGGATTGTAGGTCACAGAGTGATCTTGAAATCCCTTTTGAGGTGATAATCCCACAAGAGTTTAAAATACCCTGCAAGGAGATATACTGTATATCTATGCTCTGCTGCTTGTTAATCAAATACAATAACAACTGAGAGAAATAACAAAAGATAGTTACTAGTATCAGTACTCCCCACCACATGCCAGACAACTTCCAAAGTATATCCAAATATCGCTCAAATAATCTAGACTGCTAAATAATTCCAGTGTTGTTCAAATATGCTAAATAAAAAGTGTTGCTAATAACCAGATGGTCAATGTGATCAATGCACGGGTTGCCATAACTGGCAAATCTGTGGGATTTCGCTTTTTGCCCTGCAACCATGATATAAATTTAACCATATTTCACTGAATTTCAATGTTGTTAATGCACACTTTGCAATAGCAAAGCGTTTACTGATTGTTTTCCCATAATTGGTGGTTTAATGATATACACCATCATGCCTATAAGACCCACTGGGCCTGCACCAATTCCCCATACACCCACGTGCATCAAGGTGTGCTCACTGGCCATGGCCTGTAGTCCATTTCAGTGGCCACATGCCAGAGGAATCAAGGCCCTGTCTAGGCATCCCCAAGCTATCCAAAGTGTCTAAAGTCAAAAACCCATCCCCTCCCTATGGCCTGCACCCCTGGCCAAGGACCTCTTTTCTTAAGGCATGGCCAATGGAGATGCCTCAGGCTCCACAAACCCACCTAGTGTGGCCACTGGGCATGGCCTACAGCCACGTGGCCAGTGTCCTCCATGTCCTGGGCTGCCCCCACAAGCAACATTTTATGGCCATTTTGCTGGGACATGGTCTACAGTCTTTTGGTCTTCATGGGAAGAGAAGGAGGTGCCGGTGAGTAACAGGTAGAAAGGGAAAGAGAAGTAGAGGGGTTTTCAATAAGGAGGATTTTTTTGTACAGGACAAGAAGCACAGGTGAAGTTGGGTACTCAGAAGGTGGCCATCAACAGGAAGAGAAGAAAAGTATCATTTTTACGAAGTGTACAAAATGCAAAAGGTTTTAAAATAGTATGAAATGTTTTTTTTAAATATAAAGTATGTTTTAAGTAAAATGTATAGTTAAAGCATTTGGAGAAAGGACAGACATGTTATTGCTAGAGACGGTAGGCAAACGTGTGTACACATCTCACACCTCCATGCACTCACACATAACATGCATTTGTATCAACATCAAGAAAGGTTAGGGAGGTAGCAGCCATGTTTTGCAGGAACAACACCGCATAAAGAAGATGACAAGGGGAAAATTCCTAGACAAAGGCAGCTCATGCAGACCTACCAACAAACAGCAACAGAAAGGGACAAGTTCAGCGTTATTGGAATAAAACGAAGCATTTTGTACATCGCATGAAAACAATCACCATCACATTGGACCAGAGCACAGAAATTGCCAGCTCGTCACATGGAGGAACCACACAGCGGCAAGGCCAAGGGCTTTGTCCGCATTTGGTCTCTGCAGGATACATTAATTCAGCTCAGGGATGCGCCCAGAAGAAAAGCATAACTGCCAAGGGCTGGAAAAAGATTATGTTGTTGTCTGTTCTTTAGTGTTCTTTGTCTCTCTTATGCGGTTAAAGGAAAATGGGACGGCTAATTCTTCAGAGAAATTAGGAGAGCACCAACATAATGAATGACATTAAGGGTAGAAGTGGATTGGGTAGTATGCATTAAATGTGAATTAGATGAAAGGAATCGACAAATAAAAGGAAGAAGTACTCAGGCCATAGTAGGACATGATAAAGTAAAATGTAAATGCACTTTTAGAAGCTCACCCGATTTTCTCTGTGTTTCAGGTGCAAACTGACTTTTAACCAGATTCCAGAGGAATTTGCAGCGAATGACCCCCCACACGCGAGCCCACGCGCAGTGACAGAAGGCCTTATTGACAGGAGGGCCTGTGGGACCCAGCCTAATACCCAGATGTCACAAAATTGGGACATAAGAAAAGCCCTCTGATGTTGTGCTCCCCAACCCGTGTCCCCCTCATACTCATGTTGTCCCCATACAGACTGTCCTACTACCCAGCACTTGGACTCAAGGTTCATGGATGTGGAGCAAATCACAAAATACATGGTGTACAGGCAGATGACAAAGGGGAACACAGACAAGACAATGAACTTTGGGGTGCAGAAGATGACTTTGCGGCAGCAACTTTTTTAAAAGATTAACTACCAATTGATGGTTGGGTCCCACTAAAAGGTGTTGGGGCATCAAAGTGGCCTCCGCTGCTCGTGGTGGCAAGGGTCACCCAAAGAGGGAAGTAAACAAATAATGAATAACAAGGAAATTATATTGTAGATACTTGCAACCTGTGGAATTGCACTGCTAGAAAACATTGTATCTATGATAGTTTTGTATTCTGCTGTCTACATCTGTGCCCTCCTACGAGTACGAAAAGGAAAAATCTATTTTGCATGCATCATGCACCTGAACGAGTATGTCTCCTGAATTACTTTCGTGACCCCTTACTAGTATCACAAAGAGATGATGCGACACACTGAAGCAGCCCCACAGACCATAACTGGATGGCATCACCAAATGAATCATAAAGAGGTGACATGGTTGAACGTAGATGTGTCAGGCATGAAGCGCACTCATTCCTGCATGAAGCTACGCAGACACTTAGGCTGAAGAACATGCTTATAACTCATTTAGCTAGGTGACCAAGAACACACAAACTTCTCCCTGACGCCTAAAAGCAACTAACATGAACAGCCATGAAAATAAAGATGAAGACAGAGCTGCATTAAAATGAATGGAAGGCACAAAACACAGGGAGAGGCCCGACAGACACACTGATTTGCCTGAGAAAGGCAGACAGCTGGCAGTGCAGTTATTGCACCCAACCTTGCCAAGAACACAAAAAGAAAGTGTTTCGAGCCAAAAGAAAAGATACAACACCTGCAAGGGCAGGATACTTCATAAATGCAAAGCAAAGAAATGCAAATTTACAGTCCCTACACACGTGATCCGAACCAGGGGAACAAGGCACATTTATTCGAGGCAGGCAGAGACTGTTGTTCCCACCAAAATGAAGATAGAAGATACAAAAGGTATCAGCATGATGTTGGAACTAGAATGTCCTTGCACAAGGCCAGAGGAGTCAGAGAAGTGGTAACCTCATTGGGAAAAGGCGGTACTATGAGGCCATTCTCCCCACCCTTCATTGTGCTCATGTGCTGGTAATTTACCAAGCTGACAAGGCTCACGCTGGCCTCTTGTGTGTGGTTTCAAGAGGAGGTACCCAATATGGCCAGACCAATTAGATCATATATCCCATATAGGTTATATGTCTGTCCATACTGTTCACCCAATCCTGTCTCATTTATCGGCCAGGAATGTAACTTTTGTTTTGTGAGGTCACTGTGTAATAAATCCCCATTACTAGCCTGTAATGAGTTGATAGTGCATTGGAATCTGTAGATGTCTGTGTGCCTATCCCTGCTTTTGAAATCTATTATTAAAGCAGTAATTTGTCACATTTCTGAACTCCTCCATTTCTTGGGCATGGGGGATTTCCCTTGAGCCAACCTCTTGTTTTTACACTGCTTCACCACGAGCAGGGATAGAAGGCCCCATCGCCAAGAGGGCCTGTGGGACCCGGTCTTACGCCCAGATCTCACGACGGTGGAGCACGAGAAAAAGCCTCGTAATTGTGTACTTCCTGCAACCCTCTGTCACCCATAATCCTATTGTCCCCTTGAACCGATTTTCCTACTACCCAGCATCTGATGAAAGGTTCCTGGACTTGAGGCAGCTTGCAGACAGACGTTTTTGCACAGCTACGTTAGGAGTGTCTTAAAAAATTATACATGGTGTCCAGACAGAGGACAAAGGCAACAGGGACAAGAGAAGGGCTTTTGGGGTTGAGAAGATGACTTTGAGCAACAACTTTTCAAAAAGGATGGGGACATGAGAAAAGAACTAGCAATGGGCTGTTGAGCCCCACCAAAGGTATTTGAGCGTCACTTAAGTGACCCCCCCTGTTATGCACTAAAGAGAGAAATAAATAATGATAAAATAGGAAATTATATAGATGGTACACAGTGGTGTAGGTTTTGCAAGGTATCAAGGTATACATTGCACACATGGTAATGGGTGTGCACTTGCAACACATGGAATTGCAGTGCTGAAAAAATTGTAGCTATGTTTATTTTGCATTTTGCTGCCTCGACTTATTTAACCTCCTAGTATTACGAAAATGAACAATGTATTATGTATGCATTATGCACCTGAACAAAGTATATGTTATATGGCATGTGTCCCTGTAGTTACTGAAGTAATGACCTGACCCCCTTGCTAGTATCACAAAAGAGATGAAGCAGCTCCAATTTAGCATCATTACCAATTTTTAACACGCAAGTGCTTGTTTGACCAATTCGGCCTATACCACTAACAATATACAGTACCAGCGCCTGACCTGTGTGGGGAGAGACTTCAGGGGAGGGCTGCTGCATATGCTCCCTCACTCCCCAGGCCATGAGCACCTCCGGGACTTCCATAGCGGTCCCGGAGGAAGCAGGCTACACTACGATGAATGATACAGAAGATATTCCCAGATGAGGACCGTTACACGAAAACACAGACAATGACAGAGGGTTGGTGGAGCACAGATGACGTGACAGTCTATACTGGAAGGCCCAAACAAAGGAAAAGTGAGAACAGTTTCACAAACGGAATTGCAATGCCCAAAGATCCCTTTCCCTGCTCATTCTCTCTTCCCTTTTCCTCCCTCAGACGGTGCAACCCATGTACCTGCTGTGCTGCAGTGCTTGCTCCAGTGAGGGTCCGTTTCATCAGCTACATCAGCATTCCCCAAGGCTGCCCACTCTTCCGTGCTGTATGCTGGTGGTCTTCACGTTCTGCTCATCTCGGTCTGAGAGCACAGAACCAAGTCCACCCTTCGTCCCTGGACTCGGCAGCTGTTTGAAGGCCCAAGGCACATGTCCTGTATGTGGTCGCAACTCCAGGTCCGGTTCACTTCGGGTAGCCTGTGCCTCAGGCCCTGTGTGGTTCCTTGCCTAGTGGACGGCGTCTCCCTCAGACGTCCATATCCTTCCGTGCTGCCGCCAGCTAGGTTGGTCTGTGCAGCTCCTCCTTTGCAGACGTTCTCACATCTGAGTCTCGCCTCAGCATTTGGGTTATCCTCCTCCATTCAAGTCTTGTTGGCCCTTTATTCTTGCTCCGATGTTCAAAACGGGCATATTGTTAATCACAGGTTGTCCAGCATGTTGGAAGTTCAGCATTACGTTGAGCCAAACACAGAATTAGTGTCAGTATTTCTTACTCCCATATAGGCAGAGAATACCTGCTGTACAGAGAGTTCCCCATGGAGATGGGAGTCTGTTTCCCCTAAAGGGGGGTTACTCTTAGTGATGTCCTGCTTTCCCAAACCTCTAGGGAGAGTATTGCTGAGCTGGCTTACATCCCTAGCCACAAAGGGGGAAGCTCCCCCTAGAGACGAATTCCCTTCATTTGTCACAGCAGTAAAAGGCTCAACATGGCATACTTTCTTCACCCTCCTACTACTGACATTGGCAGACCACAACTATAGTCACAATCACATTTTGCCATGGTCAAAACACTGCCTCCGACTCTTGTTGCCTACAGAGTGCAAAAAGAATCCTCAGAGTGTGGCAGATTAGGGGTGGTGAATTACACTTTACCCTAAGTGAAGTGCTAGGGGTTGTGGGAGGCCTGATCATTTTAGTTCAGGAACGATTCCCCACAGTATGAAAAAGCCCAAGGCTCCCCATTTCACCTTTCTTTGCATGTTTCTCTCAGACGGTTTGTGTGCCAGGTTTACTTTTGCTAAATAATACCCTTGAAACGTAACCTGGTGTCAAAGTTGTGTATTTCCCTGGGCCATGTGGCACGATGCAGAGTACATTTGACCCAAATCAAAATATATAATTTTGTGAAAACCTTTATAGATACAATTTTATATGAAAAGAAAAAAAGATGCACAAGTAAGAAAAAGAAAACACCTTCAAAATACATCTGCTATCTTGTCTGTGGACAGGGACTAAAACTTTCATAATTCTTTGTGGCAGTACTGTATGCAGCAGCCAACCAGAGGACTATACAGTGATGTATTTTGAAAACGATCAAGATTAGTGACACAGCTATATCATGAAAAGTATGATTGTTTGGTTACTAACATATTTAAAAAGCTATAGCAAATTAATCAGGCTGCCCAATAATATTTGTAGGGGGTTTTGAGTCATGGTGTTTAAGGAGAAGATCAGACATTTAAAAAGTTTTAATTAACTAAAAGAAGAAGTATTTTGGCTCAGTCGACTCAGGAGTCACGCTCCAATACTAGGGAGCATGGCACTTGTAAATGCTTCTCAATGTTTGATATCAAACCATCAAGTAAAACAAAAACTAAAGGGAGCAGGTGTCGAGAAAAGAAATGTGGCTCTAGCAATTGTACAAAACCTGAATAACGAACGAAAGGCGAACCGTGGAAAGTTAAACTCAGGCCCCGTATTCAATGAGGAATTCAAACAAGCTCTGCACCTTCAGAGGCAGTTGAATCGCTTGTGATCAGCTGAAGCAGCTGGCTCTGCTCACAGCGAGGGTACTCAACGCCACGGAACACTGCATGAGCACAGATGCGTCCCAATTACAAATACAAAATGGGGCAGACGGCCAAACCCCATTTTTAAGCTTCATAGCCGGCATTAAAGCATTTACATAGCAAGACCAGACCAACGCCAAACCGGAAGTGATATTAAGTTCAAAATTCAAATGAAACATCAAGAGGGAATAAACCAATCAGAGCCTCTAAAACAAGACACACCATGGGCGAACCAATCCTGAGCTTACGGAAGCAGCCATGGCCCATACCCATAGAAGGTGCTGGAGTAAGTCCATAAAGGGCAAAGACTGAGAGCAAGAATCTGCCCCACTGATAGACAGGGAGACCGCTACAGGCTGTGAAGAAGTAGCACACTCACTATAAGCTGTGTCACAGTTGCTTTGGCAAGGGTTATGCCTGAGGTTCTAGCAGAGGGGTTACTGTACTGAAAAGCAGACCCCAGGGTCAAGTCCAAGTTACTAAACTGGATTCCAGAGAACAGTCGGAAGGCGGCACTTCCCCAAAGAAGCACGAGAAGTGGAGCAGCTGGACGGAGGGTGAGAATATCCTCTCCCAGATTACAGAGATGCCAGAGTAAATCCCAGGTTGTGGAGATAGCCGAGGAAAACCTGAGAGGATCCAAGGTCATGGTGAGACCTGAGAAGGTTAATCTGTGAAAGTATCCAGAAACTGTAGGAAGGCCTAATGAATCTTTGCTGAATAGAAATACTGCAGGAGGCAGAATCATGAGTAAGCTCAAGAGGAAGCGGGCTTAGGAAAGCAACGGGTGTATGTTTCTTTTCTAGAAGAGGGATGGACTTTGCCTTATCCTTTTAAATCAGGACAAAAAGGTCAAGTTGCAAGATACTATTCAGACACAGAATGTCACTTGTCCCCTGCAATGAATCCGATGGGGTCATCACTCCTTTCCCAACTGTGGCCTCTCCCCATATGGCAAGGGGACGGCAGCCGGTAACTGACCGGGGGGGTTGAGCAGGGGGGCTATATGAGGGAGGATCACATGAGGGGGGGCAAACCTCAGGGGAGTGGCACGACATCAGCAGATGAGACATGGTATCCCTCCTTTTCCTTTAGGGATACCCCCTCCATTCCCCATGCCTTAATGAATATTGTAATTACTCCCCTCACCCACCTATGAAGGTTACCGAGAATACTTTCCCAGACTTTGCATACAAGACATCAAGAGCATACTTCCCTTTCCCTAAATACAAAAATACTGCAACAAGGAAGCTAAGCCAAGTAATGACTATCAATGGCGGCCAGGAGCACAAGCTGCGCTCTAGTTGTTCCAAGCACATACTTGATGCCAGGACATTTAAACTGCTGAACCAGCTGACACGAGAGAGACGCTATATGGAGAAGTCCTGTCCTCTTGGTGTCGACCAAGAGACCGTTGGGCTTGTGAGAGGTCTGTGGAGCCAACCGGCTCACTGAAGAGGCAAATGAGAGCAGACTGCAGGAGATAGTGTGCTGCAAGGACGCCTGAAGAGGAAGAAAGGATTCTGAGCATAAGCAGGGACCAAAAGGCAGCCTCCTCACCGCTCAAGCACGGACAAACCCTGAGCATGCAAGCGGGAGCCGCAAGGGGCACAAAAGCCACATAGCAGAGGTGGCGAACCCGGAGAGAGGGAAGTGGGGTGCCAAAGAGCCACTGCAAGTTTGCAGTGGGAGAACCAACACAGAGCTGGTGAGTCCACCCAAGGGAAGCAGCAACACTGGGGCATTTATTTTCGGCAATGCTACCGAAGGCAAATAAAAGTAAATTAAGCATGTGAGAAAGAACTAGCGATTTAACATTTCTTAATGAGACAGAATGGAACAAATATACGAGACTGTCAAGCAGTATACCTATGAAAAAAGTCTTGGCAGGAGAGTATACCAGGCAAGGTTAAGCTGAACAGTGTGCTAAGTACATCACATGAGGACGTCCTGGTAAGACTGTGTTGAAATATATTAAATAGGAGGAGAAAGTGGATAGGAGAGTACACCAGGTGTCCTACTAAAACCCAGACTAACAGCCAAGTTGTTTTGCATACCAGATGTGTTGTTGATCAAAAGAAACTCAAGTAATTGATATTCTTACTAGTATATTGCAGAGTGAGGAGAAATCCAGGGGAAGTGAACTATCCTCTGGAACGGTGAACTTTATCCTTCTGTAACTTGTGTTAAGAGTTACACATTTCCTTTATAAACATGTGTACACTACTCAAGGCCAAAGACATTCGCCTTGTCACCTTAGAGTTTATTTTTAGAATGTGAGGGCCACACTAGTACTTTGGGCATAGGACATTTTGCTTTGGAAATCTTGACATTGGACAGACCCTTAGTTTTGTTTTAGGCAGGGAAATACCTCATAGTGGGGACAGAGGCATTTTCCAGCCCCTTTTTGTTCAATAAAGGTTTATGGTCAAATCCATGAGTCCCCTGTGTCTGCGTCTCATTCCTGGCTCCTCACACCACTCAGTGACATAGAACAGAATATTTCCATCGCCAACAGTCCATCATTAGACAATGACTAGTTACGAGTGCAACCTTAGAGGCCAGAGTTTGAAGACTTTTGTTGGCCACATTTGTAAAACTCTTGTTGATCAGGGCTAGCCTGGAGACTAAATGACATCAAGGAAAATTAATATATTCAGTTGGCTATCGCCTACTGAAGTTTGCTTATTAGAATAGGGCGTCCCTGGAGGGGCAAACTCACAAGAAAAGGTTGAATACTTATGTTAACAATCTGATCACCCTGAGGTGTAGGGAGCACCCAGAGGAGACCAATAGTTATTCCATCCTTGTTATTAGTTTATGCAGGGTATCCTTATTTTGTTTAGAATATTTCCAGAACGCCTCTAAGCATTGAACCCAACACCTTGCATTCTGAATTGCAATGAAACCTTTTCAACCAAAACTCGTAGTGTACTTTGTGTCATTGCGCAAAATCCCCACATACAAAGATGTCATATTTTTTAAAAAATCAGACTTAATTTAAACAATCACTTCAAAAAATAGCTTTTCGTTTTCAACTAAAAATAGTAAAATCAAATATTTGTTTAAAATGGTCACCCAGGAGTACAGGAGTAAAATATTGCCTTCTGCCGTAAACTCTGTAAGGTTACCCTTCATGTACCTGTCAGTTTATAGTCTGAAAAACCAATGGTGTTCAAGTGATATTATCACTTCAAAAGTCACTAAATCAAAGTGCTGAAGTGACTTTCTCCAGTTTACTAGGGTAGTGATTCTCTGGGGATTTTAAGCGGGCAGGGCCTGTTCTTCCAATTTTGAGAAGGTCTCGACATAAAATGGCAGGGTTAAGCCACCTGCATAGGAGTTTCAGGTACATCACTGCAGGTGTTACTTTAAAAGCATATCGACATACATTTCTTGAATTATTCAATCCTAGCCCTGAATTCATTATAGTTCACACCATGAATTGACAATTGCTGGATGTCCATGTATCGTGAACTCTTGTCCAGCAGTTAAAGATTGGCCCTGGTACATGAGAATTATGACTGTCTACAAGACAATATAGTGCGAGTAAGCGATTGTCTCAATTGTTAAATTAAAACTCTTTTAGATCAATATTTCCTCAAAATAATTAAATGAACATTTAAATAAAATAAATCTGATTCAAATAGAGATTTTTTAAATCAATTTGTAGCCATCTTGTTTTGAAGACCCTTTTTTTTTTACTTCAAGCACATTTCTGAGGAATCCGCAACCCTCCCTTCATCTTTTCTACTTAGCATTTCATCATAATCCCCTACAGCATCGCCGATACCAAAGGCATGGGGCCACCTCAAAACCCATGATTTTGTGTCTGTTGTTGGCAGTGGAGAATTGATTTTCAATGCAGAGTGTGTGAGAAGAGTTTGGGAATTGAGGAAGACAAAGGTAGACCTCTGGGTGAAATGACCAGGGATTCTAGCCTTTACCCCAACCAATGCCTGACAAATGCTTTTAATGCCCTGCCCTAGATGGGCAGAATTCACAGCAGGCCACTGGGCACACCAGGTGAGCATGGTAGAGCTAGCTTTCAGGCATCTCTCAGCCTGCCAACCAGCATGCTAAGCAAGTCAAAATGGGCGACTCCAGCCCCCAAATTTCAAGTAACCCAATCTCTGAACCAAGGTTCTTGCCTCCCGTAACCCTTTTCTGTTGCTTATGGTAATTGACTGGAGTGTACAGACTGCCTGCCTAGCCCTTGCCCCTCATCTGCCAACACACAGATCCATGTTTGGGAAAGGGAAACTAGGGAAATGGGACCTGTAATACAAGAAGCCTGTGGTGGGAATGCTGGGGTAGAAGGTTGTTTTGCAATGACTACATGTTATTCAGTGTGCATGTGTTCTGCATGTAAATTATAGCAGAACCTTCAACTGTAGACAGCTGTCATAGGGGTGGATAGACAATAGGGCCCACACCCTCCTCTTGCACTGCAACCCATAGAAAGCAATTTAGTCCCACAAAAGTGTTGGTGCAGCTATCATAGTCACTGGCATAGCAGTCATCTCTGCACCTGAACACTGCTCTGCCTTATTGTTACAAGGTTTTAAACTAGTCACCTCAGCTAGCAATTGAAAAGTCACCCAAATACTATTTGCATGCAATGTAATTCTCTTTTATTTCAATATTTGCATTAACTACTGTCTTCAAAAGGGCCTTCCAGCCCACAGTGCTTCGAAGCCATAATAAGGGCAGTAGACACTGTACAAATATCAAATAACATAACATGTATAACTTCAGCAATAGGAAATCAAAATGTGGGCATGTCCAAGGCACACTGGAAAAACTACAGGACACCTAATATTCAATGAAAAAAAAGTGATTTTAATGCCTGGTCCATCATCACTTGGGAAACCATGACACCCATGACACCCAAACTGTAAATTATGCACTATCCAAAACGATAGCCAGCAGGCCAGAGTACACGTGTACTGCTGCAAGTAAAGGGGACATTACATTAAAATGTTGGCATTTCATTCAGATGGTAGCCGAGTTGCATGTGTTTCATCGGTTTTGGAAATTTGAGGCACATTGATCTAATACTAGATCTGCAAGAGAGCCCAGAAGGGCTTTTTAGTGTCCCCCAGTGGTTTACAAAACTTTACAGAGGAAAGCCAGGGACAGGTTTTTTTTCTTCCCATGTTTCTTTGTCCTTTATCCACAGGAAAATATACCGCATGCCTCCAGTTATCTTGGAGGACATCATGAAGACCAAAGTGTCACATGCATCTAATAGTTTTTCAGGTCCAGCCAACAAACATGGATTTGTTTAAGCTTTGCCAGGACATTTGGTCCCGCTCTTGTCAAATATATGTAATGCTACAATAGTGGCTTGGGTCTTCCCAGCATCATGGCGGTATACTAAAGATTTTATTTTCTTCCATAAACAAACCAAAATGTTAACTCCCTTATTCCTCATATTTTTCAGCTAAATGTTTACGTAAGGTCCTCCACAATGGGCTGGTAGGGTAGGTGCGCGAGAAAGATCGTCTCGGCCTAAAATATAGGTTCACGAAGAGATAAAGCACAACCCAATGGAGTACTAATCTAAATCGTTTGGATGGTTATGATATCAAATGTGCAAAGGGCCAAAATGGCATGGCTTTTATGGACACAAGATTCACAGTTCATTACATAAACCATGAAAAAGTGTGGCAAACTTTACTCAATAATGACCAGAACAACACGTGGCAGCACAGTTAAGGCTACAGCACATTGCATGGGAACATGGAAAAGTTGGTTTTCCTATATTAGCTTGAACCCGTTGCTGGATTGTGCAACGATTGACATGGTCTTGTCACTTCTCCCCAGTGAAGGTCCCTTCCCAGTGAGGCTACAGAGATGAGGCTGCAACCCCACACAGCCCCTATGGGGGTGAAAAGTGGAACCTCACAGGGAAAGACTCCCTTCATGAGGATAGGGACTCCCATTCTGTGAATGAATTCCCTAACCCCTTTTACCTTGGGGCCAAATTCCTGTCAGAAATCCCTGATAACAATACTGTCTGTTATGTTAAAGTCTCTTCCATCTTTGAACCACAAAGTAATATAACCCAGACAGAGAAGAGTCAAAGAAACCTGCAAAGTAACACCAGGTTGCCTTACCACAGTACTGAGAAGAGCTGGCCCCAAGGAGGCATAAAGGCTGTATCACAAACAGTAAAGAAGGACTTTGACTTTACACTGGTGGGAATCCAGCTACAGGAAATAAAGAGTAAGGACTGCAATATGGAGAGAGCAGCCGGCTTGAGGCCAGCCCAGCCCAGGAAATTCGAACATGGGAACAGAAAGCTGCCAGAACACGGATCCCCAAAGGCTGGGACATCCAGGATTGGTCGGCAGAGCATTGCAGTGGAATCAAGCGCCTGACCAGTGGAAAAGGGGAAAGAGAAGCCAGCAGTGGTGTGACCTCGGGGAGGTGGGCCGTGTGGTCCTGCAACTATGCCAGGGCCGTGTGACCCAAGTTCCAGCTGAGTTGCAAGAATGAAGCAGTGAGCAGATTGAAGAAAACAGGAAGAGCTGAAGCAACGCAAGTCTGGCCAACTCCCCAGGAATAACTGGCGATGCAGTCCTGACACAACAAAGTTAACAGGAGTAGCGGGGCAACCCAGTAGGGACTTGGGGCAACTCCAGAATCAGTCAAGAGAGCCTTGGGAGTGATCGCCCTCGTCACAGTAGTGATGCCCAGAGAGCCAAGAGTCAAGAATGCCTCAGGAGTAATCCCTCTTTACAGTAGCAATATCCAAAAGGTCTAAGAATCAAGAGTGCATCAGGAGGAATCTCCCTCTTCACAGTGAAAATCCAAATAGGATTAAAGGGGGTACTAGAAAGCCAGAGCTGCTTGAGCTGTAAAGAAAGCTTTCAGTTCAGAAGTTTGTGTGAAGTAAAGAGTTTTGAGGACTATTGCCAAAGAATATCCGAAGACAGTCCTAAAGGCTGTGCGAGGTGAGTCAGGTGAGGGGAGTCATTCTCCTGATCATATTCTTTGTTGAATCAGAAGCTAGAGCAAAGGATTGTTGGAAAGGTTATAAAGACAGCTGGTTCACCTGTCAAGGTCATGCCTTAACTTGCTAGCTGATGGCGACTTCTTAGGTTGAATATGGGCAGCCACCGTGACCCAAAAGAGGGTACTTGATGCCTGGCTCTGTCCAGGAAATGAAGAACTAGAACCAGAAAGCAGGAAAAAACCCAATCAAAGGGTAAAAAAACCTGCAGCAGTGCTGCAGTGGATATGTCAGGATACGTCAATAGAATTAGGTGTTCAAGGAGCAGGAAATCCAATGCAGGATGACAATGACTCCAAGGATATCCAATGCAGGAAGAAGACGACTCCAAGGACAATGGAAAAAGGAGAGGAAACACAGGAGGACCAGGAAAGAAGCACAGGAAACATGGAAACAAGTAATGGGAAGTAAAGGCTTACCGAAGCAGAAAACTAGCGTTCTGCAATGGAAAGAAATGTTGGAAGTACAAGTAGTGATCTGACCGAAATCGGACTTCTGGGTACGTGACGTCATGATGCACAGGTACGGACGCAAAGTAGTCGATCAGCCATATTGGACTGGGCAAACGTGGCGCCGCCACCACCAGCGTTGCCATAGGGACCAGCTTTCAAACCCGCACCATCAGCGGTGAAACATGACATCACCAGGAGTAGAGGGTTAGTTTCCTGATACTATTTTCATTTGGAGGCTGAACCCTTTTGTAGACTAGCGGTAGGGTTAGAGTAGGTTTTTGGACAGATGGTGGATACTTTTTCATTTGGGCAAACATCCTGATGAGTAGCACCCAATTTGATATTGGCTTAGGTAGGGATAACTCAGAGATAGGAGAGGTAGGACCTTTTCTTTATTTCTAAAATAAAACCTGTAAAAACATGCCAATCCTTTGACTGACTCCTTGCTCCACCTCCGCACAATCGTCACCAAATAAGGGATGTGGCTGATCCTGAGATATACAAAAAAAGCGGTCCAAATGTGCTAACATGAATTTGTTCAAAGGTTATAAAATGTAAAAAACTCTCGCTTGTTTTACTTTGTTAAAATGGAAATCTCCACAGGGGAAATTCATTTTCTAAACATGAATTCTGTACATTTTCTTCTTCGATTTTCGAGATTTATAGCACACAAACACTACCATGAAATTGTGACTGTTGAAACTGATTTTGAAAATCCCAGACAAACTTGAAATATAAACATGTAAATTTATATTTATGGCATGTGCCTTAGAGTCATAATGTGATAACAAACATACGTATGTAGCCTCAGACTGTAAAACATCCAAAGCCTTTCAGCGCATGTGCCTTCATATTGTGTAATGTTTGTGAGGGGTCAGTAATGCGAGGCGGACAACTGTGAAGATCTTTCACAATATGCAATTTTATTGTTAAGGAAAATATATAAAAATGCCTCACTGTCCCCAAGGAACACACGAACACAGGATAGCTGGCCCTTACACTAAACAACCAACAAACAAAGAATATATATGGCAATTCAATACGACATGAACAATATCCACATTTCATAGATGACCTAATGTCCTGGGAGATTTCCCTTCCACATGATTCAAAGTCACTTTGGCAAATTTACAATCTAAGAAAGAAAATGTCTCAACTCAGTTCTTGAAATTTTTACGTCAAAGTGAAAGATCATCAACAAAAGTTCCGCTGGCAACAGATCTACTCTTTTGGGTGAAGTTATCCACTTTTTACTTCTAGCAAAATATCCCCAATGGTAATCCTGGCCACGATTCGTTGTCGCTCACACGGAAAGATGCGTCACAGTTCAAAAGAAATTCAATATCCACACTGTCAATGATACACAGTACTTGGTTAACAGTTAGGATTCCTTGAATTATAGTTTCAACATTCAAAATGGTAGATTTGCCAGGATGACTTCTCAATACTGCCGCTTCAACAACTATACTTCTATTTTGTTACCATGAGAACTGCCACATTTGTCCCACAGTACTTCACCTTGGTTTAGACACCTGGTTTAGACAACTGCAATGTAGCATCTACTGACAACCAGGTATACCTCTTGAGTTTCAATACTTTTAACAAATGCCACAGCTTCAGTTTCAATGACTTTTAGACCAGATAGATTTTTAAAGTACTTCAATCTCCACATATAGGATAGATGTTCTTCCTTTGGATTGATTTCTTCAAAGGGCCAGCCTCTTAGCCTCTCTTGTCTAACTGCCACAATGAAAATCTGGGTTTGCCTTTAAGACTCTTCTCTCTGGCCCCCACAGTCTCGGGCATTACAGGTTGAGTCTGCTTCAAAATAGTCTTTACAAGAAGCCAGTGCCCCTTCCCCAACTTTACCTTTGCCTTTGCCTTTGCCCCAGCTATTAGCCCAAGCAATTACACTGAAGCCTTGATGCCACACTCTTAGCTTCAGGTAATACTTGTATCTTAGGCCTTTTGATTAACTTCACAATGCAGATGGGTTGCTCTAAACTCTGAGAAAGGTTCAGCTTCACAATTAGCATGGGATACCTCTTGGCTCAGGCAATGCTTGTTCTCTTCCTTTATTGTGTAATGCAAGGAATGTCAATTTTATACAAAGTATAAGGGTCAGTCCCTCGGTAAAAACTACAATCAGGCACACACAACCACTCTTTGATATAGTTTTCATGCTTTAAAGATGGACATGTAGTTGTATTCTGGTACAAAAGAAGTATAGAGTTCAGGCCTCCTTGGGGAATCATAATAAGGCACCTGTGAACATTCATTAAGGTAGTTTTGCCACGGTAAAGATTGTAACTCTTGGATCGTTAAAGTTAAATGTTTGGAAATTGTCATATCAGTGTTCCCTCTCCTTAATTAGGGACATGTGACCACTCTTGGAACAGTAATAGTCTCTGAACAGTGGAACAATAGAGGTTAGTAGCGTTTTCACTTTATACATGTGTGCTACAATTCCATTGTCAAAGGATTTTCAATTCAGCAATCAACTTCTACTCGCTTCCAATCTTACGCAAGTGGCTAAGGCGCATCTTACTGTTACCGGCCAGGCTTGCGCAATGTTTTAGAACGCTGTGCTTCACTCACCAGCTTCTGAAACACTTGGTCTGCGGGTTGCACTACGATCCTGACTTCTTCTATGACTTCAACTGCTTCGGGGCATCCACACCCTTCTACTGAACAGGTCTCTCCGATACGGCCACCCGTTTAGGGAGTTTCCTCTACTCCAGAGACCCTTGGCTTGCCAAATGCTTCTCACCTCAGTCTCTGGCACGCCAGCAGCTCGGCAACCACAGCAATCAAGCTCACATGGGGAAAAACGTTCTTGGGCATGTCTTCCACTGTGCAGCCTCTGCACTAGAGTTTGGGAGGGCAGGACTCTCAGAACACACAGGTGAAATGTGATGCCTCCACCTTCCGGAGTCCCTCATGTTCTCTCACTACTGCTTGGCCAACCTTGTATCTTCTTCTGCTTCCACTGCTGCAGCCTGAACTCCAGCCAACAATCCAACTCCTTCCACTCCTTCCCTCTGCCTGCCCACGAGGGGGCCTTTTATGCCTCCCAGGCTCTTTCAGGTGTGGACTTTTTGGCTCGATTGCCTGACTACTACAATTGCTGTTAGGTGTAATTGCATGACTGTTACAACAGCATGCCTCTTCAGCCCTCTTCCTCATTGCAGTCCTTCTGGGATTCTGGGACTTGTTTCCTTCAACACAGTTTTTTCAACATTTAAGTAACTTTCAAGTGTAGATTTAATTCCCTCAGTTATTAAGAGATGGGCTATGAAAACTAGTTGTTAGAGGAAAGTAGTTTATTGAAAACAACTTTTCCGCATTCCTTTACATTGTACCCTTAGGATTGAGAAAGGTGTTTAGTTTGGGATACCCAAAAAGATCTTTCTTTTGGTAAAGTGTGCTCATATTTGCCAACCTTCAAGTCCACAACCCTAGATCCAATATGAGGTTTAGGGACATTAAAATGACAATAAGCCATTACCTCTTTAGGTCTCTTTGGAAGATTCTTCCTTCCAGAGGAAAAATACTGTGTCTCATCCCACAGAATCTCCTCACCACGCTGGGCCCCATCTCATCCCAGGTGATCCTCCCGTAGTACACCACCCCCAGGGTTAAGATCAGGAAGCATCTGCCTTCCCCTGGACACCTGGTAGGAGACTTAGGCAGGGTTTCAGTGAGGGATCCGTAAGATTCTTCACATGTTATATTGCAGGACAGATATTTCACTGTTAACATATGGGACATCCACACTGAAAATATGTCCTTCCATTTCAGTACAAGCAGAGAACTCTCATGCTGCTTGTATTTTCGTACACAATACTGTGACAATGTTCCAGAAGCAGGAGTCGGACACAGAGGTGGCACGATTCAAAGTGAGATTTATTTATAAGGAAAAGAAAACCTAACTATCCCCAACTCTATTCCCCTACCTAATAAACAGTCTCGGGTCAGTCTAGTCATAATGTCCTTTCAACTAATAAATCGGTCCTCTGTCCAGTGCTCCAGATAAGCTTTTGTAGTGAGTATTTTACTCCCAATTTTTTGAATTGAAGAGTAAATTCAATTTCAAGAGTAAAACTGATTTTCCACCTTCACAAGAGAATAAAAAGTGTCTGACAACTATCCAATGTGTGCGTAGAATTAAAACTGTTCGAAAACATAAGTGACAAAACAGCTGTCTTTCAAAGGGGTTCTAAATTTATTGCACCTGTGGAAAACGTTTTCCCCCCCACACAGGAACCTTGTAGATGCATACTACCCAGCTTGATCTTCATGATACTTGGGCACAAACTCTGTTAAAAGTTACTACAGATGTCAGCTAGTTACATCAGCCGATTCATAAATCAAGTCCCTCACTCTACCAGCATCACTTCTCTGCCTTTTGGGCCACTCCAGGTTGTTAGTCCATCTCTCCTTCCCATTACTATTTTGTTTCCCCGGTCTCTCACTTTCTGATGCTCTGCCTCTCACCCTTAAGTGTTGCGATGCCACATTTTACAGTCTGTTTCTCATAGGGGTGTACCGAATAGTACATTTACTATTCGGCCGAATATCAAATAGTTGGCCAAAATATTCGGCCGGAACCGAATAATGAGCCGAATAGTAGTTTACTAATAGAAATGTGTCAATATATGTATAGAAATATTTCTTTTGAAATCTAAATATAGGAACATTGCATTATTTGGTTTTACAAAATAAAACAAATGGAAAGAACTTGATATTGCTGTACTATGTATATAAAAAAAAAATTCATTCAGAGTGCCACCCTTTAATGAGCTATGCAGCAGTAATTTTGAACATATATAAATGGCATTACATAAGTGTGTAGGAAGATGCACACTGCTCCTAGTAGCAACAACACACAAGCAGTGGCAATGCCAACAGTTTGAGCTTTTGAGTAGGCATGAGAAAGGCACTTGCTAGGCACTCCCGAAGTGGTAGTAACTGGCTATTGATGGTTGCAGGTGCAAAAGCGTGCGATTACCTGGTTATATAAAGGCAGTGCATAACAAGCCAAAACTGTTGGCTTTGCCAATGCTTGTTTTAACGGAACGTCAGTGAAGGACATGCATAATGCTTATATAGATCATAACTAAGCTTTAGAAGGGGAGTTTTATTATCTTTGAGGACAGAGCTTTTGCCACCATCTTTTAAAACACGTTTAAGTTTAATAGAATCTAGAAACATGTGTTGTCAGGGAAACAAGAACAGCAAGTTTGCTGCTTGTCTGAACCGAACCATAGCAAGTCATTTTGGCATGTGAGGCAAATTCGTTTTCTTCCTGGTTTCTTGCGGACGGGGGGCAGAGTGGGTCGAAAAGATTATGGAGTCACCACCATAAACTATTTCTAAGGTGTAACCTACCTGGAATGGCAGTGTTTTTGAAAAGTTCAAGACAATTTCACAAAAGCATTTCTACATGTAGGCCCACTGGCCCTGTACAGTTTAGACCCACCCAGTGCAATTGAAAGGATGTGCACAACAGGGTACTAGATAGTAGTTGTCTATGTTCCTGAAAAGAAATGTTCGTGACACTGCAGCCTTTGAAGATGTGCTTTGCAGCCAGTGGACAATCTTATATTTGTTTGAAATCCTGATCAGGCACCAGTCGTTTATTTATTAGTGTCAGCTCTTGTTGGCCATACGCCTGCACAAAAACTGCATTTCACAGCAGCAGCCTCAAAGAAGAAGGGAGAGGGGAAACGACCATTGTCCATTCACGGGCTGAGAGAGCCATCTCCAAATTATAATTACACAACTGACCAATGCTTCATACAAGCAGGGCTGGGCAGCATCCCTACCCCATCCTAGAGCTTTTGACAAAATAAATGTTTGTTGCCGAAATGCCCCTGCGTTAAAACATGGATAAAAGGCAGTCAGTAGCCAAGAGACAATTAGGTGTGTCAGGTTTGGGGTATAGCACTTGCGTCTTTGTGAAACAATCACTGAACTGCCTGCAGCTTGCCTAATGCAGCAGTGAGTGTAAAAGGAGAATGCGGACTGGTGGGTGACCCTGCAATCACCTCCCCGCAGGTGGTCGGCCAGACGTCTCTTTTCCTGTTCAACAGATCAGGAGAACATGATGGCTTCCACAATGAGCAAAGAAAAGCGCTGTTTAAGTACACGGTTGTGGTCTTTGTTCCCAACGAGTGGGGGGCGGGCTGGGCACCTTTGTGCCTCTGAATTGGGCTCCCTGTGGCTCATAAAAGGGACCCAAGTATGGTTGACATTTGATGTTAAGCTTCAAACAGGAGACAGTCTGGGGGCACTAATCATCCCCAGCCCCCACCAGGTTCAAATGCGGAGTACAGGAGGACATCACTACTGCCACACTGGCAGTTTCCTTTTTTCAGCAGTGAGTGGATATCGCTATGCCATTGAGGCTGGGGGCAGCCACGTGAACCTAATGTAGGAACTAGGTAAGGGAATTTAAAGACACCCGCAGCCTACTGGAGCTCGGGTCTGTGAGGGCCAAGGGCATTATATGTTAAGTAGAGAAGGTGCTGTTATTAGTATTTTGAATCGTGTAGTGTAAATGGGAGCAGACAAAAGCTCAGATTCTGACGTGGTTGCTGTCCTGCTTCTGCCGGGTCGCGGTGTGAGCGCTTCATGACGGGGGATGGTGGCAAGACTGTGCTTCGGGAGCAGACAGAGTGGTCACTGCAGATAGCCCCGGGTAAGCCGGAGATGATCCTCCAATCACATCCAGCGCTGTGTACTCGCTTTTCATTAATAGAGCAGGCTGCTCCAGAGGCGCTGAGAAAGGAGGCGGTGAGAAATGCTCAACCCGGCACCAGAGGGCTCCACAGCCAAGACACTGAGCACGGGACCAGAGCCTGCACTCCCCTCTTCACCAGCCCTGGAAATTAATGTGTCTCTCTATTTAGGTTTCTCTTGCTACTCGTGGACTCTGGGGTGTGAATGAATGAGGGCTCCTTCGTATGTTATAAAAGCATTCCCATTTGCCCACACAGTAAAAGCCATTATGTATTAATTTTAT
Source organism: Ambystoma mexicanum (assembly GCF_040938575.1). Lineage (NCBI taxonomy): Eukaryota > Metazoa > Chordata > Amphibia > Caudata > Ambystomatidae > Ambystoma > Ambystoma mexicanum. The sequence goes on along the minus strand of NC_090937.1, from coordinate 21,087,195 downwards.
TTTATTTTCGGAAAAGATATTCTTGCACTTATGATTGCACCCGGTCCTGTCCTTTATTAAATGATAGTCTGTCGAAGCTTCGTGCTGGATGCCTATTTCACGAGAACCTCCCACATAAGCTGCAGTGCAACTAACCCACATGTTGTTTGCACGTTGGTAAATGCTTTCTTTTCACCCAATCCAGAAGGGTGTGTGTGTTAGCGCCTCCCTCGAGGTCAAAGAACAACTGTCACTAGGGGTGTAACTTCGGCTTCGAGTGAGGAGTCCAGTTAACATTCGGCCGAAACCGAATAGTGGATTTTCAGCCGAATGTCTGCCAAATACTCACTCGAAGCCGAAGTTCGGTACACGCCTAGTTTCTCAGTCACTTTGCATCTCCCATCTCTGCATTCTATTGTTGCTTTTTCCCTCCTATATCTTGCTCTATCGGTTGATATACCTCCTCTTCCTCTCTTGTCATTACTCTGGCTATATCGTTTTTTTTCATTTTCTCAGTTGTGGTTGCTACTCCTTTTGATTATCTTTCTTACACTGCGTTATGTTATTGGCCTGCCCTTCTCTAGTCTTGCTTTTCTATTTCCATCTCTCCCCACCTGCTGTTGATCTGTTATTTTACCGTCTCCAAATTCCTCTTTTGCTCTGCTTCTATCCCCCACTCCTATTGTGAGTTTGTCCTATTATTAACGGTCTGCCTTCTCACCTTCTTTGTTGCCCATCATGTAGCTCATTGCTCTCTCTTCCTGTTGCTCGAATTCTTGTTTTGGATCATCTAGTATGTTTGCTGTCCCTTCGGCCCCCCACCCCCTCCCCGCCACACCTTTGTTCTTCTGTATGATTAGGTTCTCCTGTTTGTCTTATAACATAGCACCAATAAATCTCCAAAAAGCTGAAAATTACTTTTTTATTTAAAAATCTAGTCCAGCTTTTCCATTGGGTGCTCCTTTTTAGATGTGTGCAAACATTTTTTTGACCATTAGGCTGGAAATTATAGAGTTATTTGTCTGATCAGATGCAGCACTTGCTTGAATGCAGATGCTTTACGAACACTATATGCCATTACAAGTACAGGAGCCCATATGAGATGTGTGTTCTGAGCCATTACAAGTATAGCAGCCCAAACGAGATGACCGTTCTGAGCCATTACATTGGCAAAGCTAATCGTTTTTGCACTTTTAGTTGTTCACTGTCAAAAAAATGCCTGTAACATCGTATCTGGTGTCATGAAGAATATTATAATATATGAAACCTCCTGTAACAAGCATTAGCAAAGCCATTAGTTCTGTAGTTTGCATTTATTCATTGATAAAGAAATGTGTACATATGTATTTGATACTTTTATAGGGCCATATCCCAAAGCACTGTACATATCAACAACACAATAATAACAGTACAACAATAGAGAGTTTGAACACGATTAGTCTGATCAACCCTGCTGGAGTAGATGAGATTTCAGCGATTTACAAAACAGAGCAAACAGAAATAGAGCAGAGAGAGAGAGGATAGAATTGCAATGCAAGGGAGCAAGAGGAGCAAATGTACGAAAACGTGATTGTGCACAGGGAGGAAGTGGTACTATAAATCGAAATTGAGAGCTAGAGGGAAGAGAACGGGAAGGAGTATAGAATGAAATCAATGAGGAGAGATAGTCATGAGCAAGACCATAACGTGATTTAAAGACAAGACATAGAAAGTTAAATTTGAATTGAGCTTGAAAGGGGAACCAGCCAAGAGTAAGAAGAAAGAAATGTTATCACATGGGGTCAGACAGAAAAGTACACAAATGGAAGCGTTGAAAATAGATTTCAAAGGAGCAAGTCGGGTGAGGGGAAGACCAAAAAGTGTAGAACAATAAAATAAACGTGAAACAATTAAAGGATGATATCAGTACCTTGGTTGCAACAAAGGTAAACAAGAAGTAAAGTTTTCCAATGTTAAATAGATGACAGCGACAGGCACGTAAGGAAAGATGTGGTGTTTAAAGGATAAAGCAGAATCAAAGTAAAGTCCCAGATTACGGGCAGTAGAAGATCTAGGAAGCTGGGAAGAAGGAAATGATATAAAGGGAAGTAGTAAAGGTGGAGAGAGAACAGAGGGGAAGAAGAGTAGTTCAGGTTTAGCAGTATTGAGTGTAAGATAGTGAGAGGACATCCAGGATGTAATAGCTAGAAAGCCAGAGGATAGCTGAATGTGTATATCAGCAGAAAAAGCTAAGTGTCGTCCGCACAGAAATGGTGAGATAGCTAAAGTAATTTCTTCCTATGGTCTAAGGGGGTAGTGTCGATAGGAAAAAGGAAAGGGCCAAGAACCGATCCTTGCAGGACACCATGGGCAAGGGAAAAGGAGTCTGCGGTAATCCCTCCCCATGAAACAGAGAATGTCCGTTGTGAGGGATAGGATCAAAACCAAGACAGAACAGAACCAGAAAGACCAAAAGATATGAGAGAGGCTTTAAGAGTGAGTGATCAAAAGTGTCAAATGGGGGGGGCGTGGCCGACTGCGCGATGCAGTAGACGTGTGCCTTCGGAGATCCCGCGGCCGCAGCCTAACATCCTGTTTAAACGACCACCTGGAAATATCTGATGACCCCCAAAGCAAGACCCCCGGTGTCTGACACCCAGGGGCACGTCTGGCGAATCCCAACCCGAAACTCGCAGGGGCTCCGGCACCAGGAGCGAGGGAAAGTTACGCCATTTCGGCTCGAGGACGAACCAAGATGGCCGCCGGACCATCGGGCGCGCACTGAGTGGGGAGCGGTACATCCGTACATCCAGCGGCGACCGCAACGAAAGCGGAGCGAGGCTCCTGGAGGAATCTGAGAGAGGGGACCGCCGGCCCTGTTCCGCCCAGACCAGGAGGGACGGGTGCGAACGACAGAACATTACATCAGAGCAGAGCACCGCTACGGAGACCCGTGCGTGGCGCAGGCGGCCCTGCCGGCGGGGGCCCCCCCGCACTCCCGAGTGACCACTTTAGGGGCTGTTGGAACTGGCGAACACCCCCGGCATATCCCAGCGTCTGGCGGCTGGGCCTACACGCCCAATATCACGGGCTCACCATCTGGCTCTGGGCCTAAACCCACAGGGCGCCGGCAGCGCTTACCGTCCAGTGTGACTCCTCGGTGAGGCTGGGCTGTTGCGTAACAGGATTGTACCCAAGATACGGGGCCTGACGGCGGCCATGGGGAAAGACAAAATTAGAAGGCCCATTACGCAAAACAGAATCGACCAGTATACAATGCCTCCTTCGCAATCTCTTGATATTCAACCGTTTACCGTCGGTAGAAGTGGATTCAGCACCTGGGCTCTCCCTAAGAGACGTCATGGCGGCCATAGCAGACTCCCGCTCGTCGATGGAGCAGAAGATGGATGGAATCAGCCTGGATATGTCCCTCCTTCGACACGATCTGCAGAAACTGTCGGCACGAACGGGCGAGGCGGAACAGCGTATTTCCAATACGGAGGATGGGATGCACGCAATACAGCAAGAACTTCAAGGAGTCTCCGCCAAACTTAAAACTCTGAAAGCCAGAGTTGAGGAGGGAGAGGGCAGATCCAGGCGCAACAACATTCGAATTCTCGGTATCCCCGAGAAAGCCGAAGGTCCCTGTATGGAACTTTTTCTGGAACAGTGGCTGATGGACCTCTTCGATCAGCGATCCTTTTCCAAATTCTTTTCGATAGAGAGAGCACACCGAATGCCCACTGGCAGACCAGTGCCAGGAGCCCCGCCGCGCACGGTGATAGCAAGACTAAACTATCGGGACCGAGACACGCTGCTGCACCTTGCACGAACCAAGGGTACGACCACCTTTAATGGCTCCAAGATCGCCTTCTTCCCGGATTACACGCGGGAGGTCCAGAAGGCAAGGCAATCCTTTGAAAGACTTAAAAGGCAGCTCGAAGGGATGGGGGTCAAGTACGGCCTGCTCTTCCCAGCCCAGCTGAAAATATATCACAAGGGCACAAGGGTCCACTTTAACGACCCGAAGGAGGCCTGGCGATGGGCAGAGCAACACATTGAGGGGGACTGGTCGGCGCACCGAGCCAACAGGGGCAGAAATCCTAGGCCGCCGCCGGATCATCCTCGAGACCCGGACAGGCCACCCTCGCCAAATCGGCAGGTGGAGGATGAGCTTGCGCCGACTTCACTTAACGTTAGAGAGGGCCCCTATCGTTGATAATCCGCTTGCTCTTCTGGCAATCGACTTCGAGAAGGCCTTCGACTCGGTCCGATGGGATGGCCTCTGGGAGATCATGGCACGGATGGGCTTTGGGGAGGGGTTCCTGGGATGGGTGAAGCTGCTATACACAAACATCTGGGCGGAAGTCAAGGTGAACGGGTGGACATCTCGCCCCTTCCGACTGGGCAGGGGCACACGGCAGGGATGCCCCCTCTCCCCCCTTCCTGGGTGGGATTCAAATGGCCAGAGGGTCACGAAGATCGGATATCCCTATGCGCTGACGACCTCCTGATATACTTGGGAGACCCCACCCAAACCTGCCCCACAGTGACCCAGATTCTTGTCCAGTATGGGGAATTCAGCGGTCTAAGGATCAACTGGAAGAAATCTGTTTTCTTCCCGGTGAAGGGAGGGGGACAGCCCGACCCGAGGGACTGCCCATACCAAATAGAACAACTTGGCTTCCGATATCTCGGGATCTGGATAACGACGGACCTAACGAGTTAAAGCAAGCATAATCTCCAACCAATCTTGGACCGATTCTCTAACGACGTACAACATTGGGAGCTTCTCCCCCTGACCCTTATGGGCAGAGCCGCTCTCTTCAAAATGTTGGCCCTCCCGCGATTCCTCTACGTCCTTCAAAACGCCCCTTTGCAGATCTCGGGGGCTGAATTTGACCGGGTGGAAACCCTCCTTAGGCAGCTCTTGTGGGGCGGAGGACAGGCGCGCATAGCACTGGCCACACTTCAGAGGTCGGTATGGGAGGGTGGGATCGGAGTGCCCCGCCTTCAAACCTACTATTGGGCCTCACAACTTGCGGTGATCAATGACCTACTACACGGGGACCGGGAACTACCCCATATCAAAGCTGAAGTGGCTGCCATGCACGACACCGACCCAATACAGCTACTGTACCAAGCCCCCCCCCCCAGACCATCCCCACCAACAACAAGAGCACAGATTACCACCATCTGGAAGAACGTACATAAGTTTGTGGGATGGGGAAACAAGATATCAGCGGCGCAGCCCCTATGGCGAAACGCCAACCTGAGAGAAATTGCGAGGTTTGAACCTTGGCCATCCTGGGTGAGAGCAGGGATTCAGAAAGTGGGGGATGTCCTGAAAGACGGGACACAGATTTCGGCTCCCGGACACTGAAAGATACCATCACATGCAAATGTCCCACGCCCTAAGAGTCCACATAGCGACAGAAGACAACACCCCGGAGTACTCACCTATAGAACGCAACATTTTTCCCGAATTTATCCCCTCCAAATGCACATCCATCCTTTATAATGCCATCACATCCTTCGCGACCCCTGAAATGACCAGTCTAAAAGCCAAGTGGGAAACAGATGTAGGGGATATCGACCCTGAGGACTGGATACGGGTATTAATGCACCCACGGGAAACTGCCATCTCCTCGAGACTCAGACACGTGCAACTCAAAATACTGCACAGAGTGTACTATCCTGGAACTGCACTGTTTGGGTGGAAGAAAGCAACGAAGCCGAACTGTCTCAGGTGCAGGGGCGAGGAGGGGACCTTCTTCCATATTCTGTGGTCCTGCCCCCACATCCAAACTTTCTGGGAGGCCTGCTGTCGGGAATTGGCCCGGATACTTTCCAAAACAATTGATCTTGACCCGAAGGTCATGCTCCTGGGAGTGCCAGGGGAGCACGAACTGAATAAATGGGAGGAACTGTTACTGCACATGGCGGTCGCCCTAATGAAGCGAAACATAGCACAGAAATGGGGTGTACCGGAGTCTCCGACAATGGAGCAGTGGGCGCTGGACATGGACACATGTGCTATGCTCGAAAGACGGATCTATAACGCAAGGGGCTGTCCTAACAAGGCCTCTAAAATATGGGCGGCATGGGAGGAGGGAGGGCCCTGAAAGACATTGAAAGGCACTGGGAGATATTGACCTGGGGACGCTAATCAGAACATCTACACTGTGAATTGTAGTTCTGTTCCATAAGAATGGGGATCTAAGACTTACTATTACTACTGCTTAACGGGCTGTGTCGGCCTCATTTGATGTTGCTGCCTCTTCTTTCTTTGTTCCTCTCCCTTGGTTTTGGTTGTCTTGACTATGTTATGACTAATTGATAAATAAAAAATGTCTTAAAAAAAAAGTGTCAAATGCAGCAGAAAGATCAAATAAAATAAGGAAAGAAGGGTGCTTAGAATGATGTTCTACGAGTAAGGAATTTAAGACAGATGAGAGGGCTGTTTCAGTTGAGTGCATTGGATGGAGGCGTGATTGAAACCAAGGGAGAATCCAACTATTAGATACGAAAGTCGAGACTTTAGAATAGACAAGGTGCTCAAGTAATTTAGAAAGATAAGGTAGAAGAGAAATAGGGTGGAAATTTGATGCAAGAGAAGAATCAGCAGAAGGCTTTTTTTTGGAATCGGAATAATAGAAGCATGAAGAAGGGAAAACAGAGGTTAAGAGTAATGAAAAAGGATGCAAGACAATCATTCAGAGAGGTATAGACTCTAGATACAAGAACAGATGGGATAGGTAGCAGAGGGCAGGGTAGGAGGTAAATGTAAATGTGCTTTTTGTGTAGAAGAAGAGAAGAATCAATTGCAAGGCGAAGAGAGGCCATCTTGGAAGAGAAAAAAAAGAGTAAGTCAGACGCTGATAGAGAAGAGTTAAGTGAGTGATCTTGAGTAGGAGGGTAAAGAAGATGAGAAAGTTTGGAAGAGACGTCGCAGATGAGATGATTGTGCGTGGAGGAGATCAGAAAAGTAGGATCATTTAGCAGAAAGAAGGCAGTCTTCATACAAGGTATAATATGATGAATACGAGTTATAGTTGCACTTAGAGTTAAGCCAGCACCTTTTAAGGTGATGCAGAGCATGTCGCATCAACTGAAGGTGGACAGAAAGCCATGGTTATGAGGGCTTACGAGATGGATGGAAAACAAAATTAGGATAGAGAGTATCAAGGGATAAGGAAAGTGAAGAGAAAAGAGCAGAAGCTGCCTCATGAGCTGACAAGGCAGAGAAAAATGGAGTCAGAAGGTAATGCAGAGACGCATGAATTGACAAAAAACAGGGTATTAAAACTTTGCAGATTGTGGCGATGTAATGAAGGAGAAGAGGCTGATAGTACTGGAGATGTGGGGGAAAATTGAGGCAGACAGAAGATTGTGATCAGAAAGATAAACAGGGAGAGATGAAACGTGAGACGGAGAGAGGGAGAAATAAAAATGTGATCAAGACAAGAGCCAGGAGGTTGTGGAAAGAGAATAAAGGAAATATAAAAAACAAGAATAGCAAGGAATTGAAGACACGAGTGAACAGAGGAGAGAAGATTAAAGTCTCCTAAGGGTATTAGAGGGCTAGTGGAAATGTTTACTATGATACAACCATACAAATGAAAACTCATCTAACTAGCACTGGCAAAGACAATACTTTTGGGGTTTGGAGTTGTTCTGCAACACATTGTTGTAGCTTTGTATCTCATTTTATATAGTGTAATATCATATACAAACAAAAAATCCATACAACAAGCATTCAAAGTCAATTGTGTTGCTATATGATTGACAGTCGGATCCAGCCACACATGCCAACCAGCAGCTTCTCACAAGCCACACCATCCGCCTCAATCCACAACCATACACAATAGCAATGCATTTCAACATAATACGCACACTTTACCCTAATCCACCTTCCCCATGCTAATCAATGGCCCCTGCCACAATCAGCAAATATGCAGTAACTTAGGAATCACTGGAAAATGTTTGAAAAAGTTAAGGTTATTACTCTGAAAAGTAGCCTAAAAATGTGGAAATGCCACCATTAATTTCTCAATGAACAAACACACAGTAGAACTAAATATTCATGGTTAGGCATACTACAAATAAAACTAACTTGCACAACACCAATACTTCACTATGCTTTTACTCCTGAAGTTAACTGCCTTAAATTTAAAATGAGTTGTACGAGCAAATGTTTCATTTGTAGTGTGATCCACTATAGGTTTATGCATATTTCATTTACACTTTGTTCAAACTAACCTTAACAGTGCTATTTCCACCACTTGTAGAGTTTACGTCTTATAGTAGTAAACTTAACTCACTTTAAAACTATTTCTTTCTGCAGAAATACACTAACACTGGTAAGACGAGATTCACAGCGGGGGGCACGTATGCCTTTTCAGTGCAATTGGCACCTGTTACTGATGTACTTTGTGCTCCCCATTGTTTAACATCTATGCAAACACCATGGATTTCATTGAAAAGGGAGTCTCACTGAAAACCCAAGTTCGGCTTGCTGAATTATTCGCCTCTTATGTTACATTAGCAGGATTTGATACAGTACACGGCTGCCATTTACATTGTCTGTACCTGTGGGGTGGGTTTGTTAGTGGGAGGAGAGGGAGAGCGTACAAGTGCTTTTGCTTTGGTGTTGGTAGTTTCAGTTTGGAAAAACGTCACTGTGTGCAAATGCTTCTAGGAGGGCTGGGTTGGAGGGCGTGCAGGCACTTGAGTGCATATGGGAGGCGTTGTGTGCCCTTGGGGTCAATATGCATTGGTACTGTTGACATTGTGTAAGTTATTGGGAGAAGATTGGAGATCTGCTGTTTGGTGTCAGTGTAGGGGTGTGCGTTATAGATAGTGCGTGTGGTTTAGTTAGTTTGCGTGTGCTATGTTTGCAAGAGTATGGAGCGTTTTAGTATGGCTTAGTGGGGGAAAAGAGTGCAATCCTCATGGCATAGGATCAAGTCAGTCTCACATGTAGCTATTTGGGCAACTGAAACCCTTTGTGCTGTGGTCTAGGTTTGGGGTCTCCTTGACAATGGCCTATGGCTTGCGAGTTAGTACTGTACATCGATGATGCAGTTTGAATCATACAAATTCCAGTAGCCTTACAGATCACACAGGCTAGGCAGCTTGAGATTAACTCCTCGAAAGTCAATATTATAAATTTGGGAACTACAAAAAGGTCTAGGTGTATCCAAGATAGAAATGTATGCGAGACAGGCGAATTCTGAAACAAATAGGTTCACAAAATATCACAGGGACCACAAAGAAGCCCCAGTGCAACGTGTTGACAAAGTGAAAATGGTTACGGTAGACATTCTAAATGCTAAAGCTTTAAATATGAAATAAATGTTTGCATTGAATTCAATTAATGCCTGGTTTCTTTTCTGTCCTGGCTCTAAAAGTACAGACTATCAAAGACGCGTACCAGTTTGTTAAATGCAGGCTCCAGTAAACAAACTCCCACCCACCTTATTCTGAACTGTCCTTGCTGTAACGTCAACAGGTTTAGATATTGAGGCAGTCTAGCATACGGCAATGTAGGCCTTGCAGGATTGGCCATTTATGGCAGATGCTCATTACAGCGTTAGCTTTGGATAAATCGTTTGCCTTGACCATTAAATAGAAGGGCCAGTAATTTGAATATACATAAAGAGCCCCAAGATGGGTCTTGAGTTATGGTATCTATGCTAGTAACTACTCACTGTGTGAAAAGTGGTGAGGAATATACGAGTATTTGCACTTGAACAGATGGTCTCTTTAAAGATATGCTTTGTTAAATCCTCTGGCCGTATGTCCATTAGCTTTGGGCAGCTACCAAAGTGCTTTAGCTTGCAGAATACCAATGGGGAACAACCCCAGCTCAGTAGGTACCAACGAAATCGGGAGTCGATTCTGAAAGCACCAGGAACTTCCTCCAAATACACAAACAATGCCAGTTGAGGGGTCCCGTTGGTTTATTCCCTCGTAGTAGGAATTGAACAGTCTTTACTTATATCTAAAACATTGAAATTCAGGGCACTCTGCCATTTTGGCGCACATAAAACTAGCAAGTAAGCAGTGAACATATATTTCCACGAGGAGCACAATAATGATGCAGAACAAGATCGGTGTGTACTTGCAAAATCTACAAAAATCACAGGGTGAAATAAAGACTCATTTGTGGTGGATAGACACGGTTACCAGACATTTGGTCGAAAAAAATTGGTCGACCAGACAAATGGTCGAACCAATTTGGTCGAAAACCAAATGGTCGAATTTTTTTTTTTTATTATTTTCACCCCTTTTTTTTATTTTTCCCAACCCCCTTTTTTTCTCTAAAAACCCCTTTTTTTAAAAAACGAAAACCCGAAAAATAAATATATAAATAAAGAAAAAAATTCGACCATTTGGTTTTCGACCAAATTGCGTCGACCAAATGTCATTCGACCAGTTTTCAGTCGACTAAATGACTGGACACCGATAGACACTAAACTGTAAAATGTGAAGCCTCTAATTCGGAGGAATCTCCACCAATTTTAGTCAATTTAAGAGTTGTTGTGACATACATAACCTATAATACAATGCAGTTGTCAAAGCAGTGAGCTGTATTTGAAAATGGTCTACGGTGATCCATCCTCGAATAATAAAATCTATATAATAGGTCACGCATTTAGAAGTGCATTATACATTTAATTAAAAAATGCTAGACGCACACTCTAGATACAAGTTTCAATCATTAGGTAGGACGAGTGATTTAACTGTCAATCTGATGCTATGCCATGTATACATACATTGTAGCATGCCGTGCACACTATGCCATAGAGCAGTGCTATTTTGTACATAGCTTTATCAACCCAAGACATACATTTTGCAGGCCTGTCAGGACAACTACATACCTGGTTTCACCCTCATTAGGGATCATCAGTGCAGTATAGTCCTGACAGCCCTGTGATTGGAGCATTTGGCCATGTTTTCACAACAGCAAGAAAGTTGAGGTGGGTTTAAAAAGGTTTGAAAAAACCCTTTCACCTGAAGTGAAAGTAGGACAGTTGATAAGGCTATGTATAAAATAGCACTGCCCTCGTAGATAAAGACAATTTCCTGGAGAGAAAGGTTTGCATTTGAGTTAATGTGCATACCCACAATGCCTTGCTGTTGTGGCTCAGAACTGGAGGTGAACTTCCGCGATGGCTACTAAGTGGAGTTGTGGAATCTGTGACTTGGCTCAAATGAACTGTCCTACTTTCACATTTCAGGTTAAAGGTTTTGTTTTTCAAACCTTTTAAAATCCATCTTAACTTTCTTGGTGTTGTGAAATATATATATATGTGTTGATGAGCACATCCCGATGGTTGCTTTTCTCTTGACTCCTCAGAATTCAAGCAAGTCCCCGTATGCAATGTCTGTTTTCATTGAAATGTGTATACTAATGAAAGCTTCTCGTGTTCGAATAGATTTATTTTGTGTTGAATGGTTATGCTGGTAATATTTAGTGCACCTTTATATATAGAATTTTGTGCAGTTTGGTGGTTTGATTTGAAGAAACTGTCAAAGATGGAACTTTAACCATTGGCATAAAATTCTAACCGGCCATGGAAAAACGTCTGGAAAATAGACAATGCTGTGTTTAATCAGGAGTTTCTTACAGGGCTCAATGGAAAAAATATAGCTTTAAATCTTCCACCACATCATGAACTGCAAACTTTGTCCTCAAAAGAAAAGGGAGCAAAGATTTTGTTTTGACGCAGAGTCTGAGCAACCAACTGACATCAAGTGTTTTTAAGTCTCGGGAGGATAGCTCAGAGGCAATGCACTCACCTTGGAAGAAAGACGGGGAGCAACACAGGTTCGATCCCCCGGGTCCGCGCTTAGAAACCTCTGGGTATTAAGCATATTATAAATATATACATATACACATTATGCATACATAAGAGGGGGGGTCTGGGAAACTACCAGCACGAACACAGCCCATTGACTTGTTCCTGGTTGGATGGCCCCTGGGAGAGTCTCAACCAAGTCTTTAGCTCACTGTTCTTTTCACAGAAAAGAAATGTGCCCGCATATCAGTCTTTGTCCTGCCCTGGGGCAGTCCAGCACCGAAATGCTAGGCAATTCTCCTCTGAACAAGAGTATCACAGCAACCCCATACACGTGTCTCAGCCTAGTTGGGCATCATCAGTGAGGTGAAGCTGTGCCTCTCTAAGAGCAGTGAGCAAGGGGTCCACGTCTGGATTCCCCTGGTAACTTAGGGGGAGACCCAAAGTTATTGGGTATGCAAAACAGGGGGGGGAGTCTTAGAAACTATCTACCAGCACGAACACAGCCCATTGACTTGTTCTTGGGTGGATGGCCCCTCGGAGAGTCTCAACCAAGTCTTTAGCTCACTGTTCTTTTCACAGAGAAGAAATGTCCCCGCATATCAGTCTTTGTGAGCGCGAGAGAGCGGACTTCAATGATGTGCAACAAGGAGCAAGCGGTAAACTCAGAGAGAATATAGCTGTGTGGGTTTCCAAGAAAACTCAATTTCCAGAGCAGTGTCCTGGAGTCGGGGTACTCGATTACCACTAAAATATGTTTTGTGATGAACCGGATCAATCTCAAACATCAGAAATTGGTGGAGAAAACCAATCCATACTTCCACTAGAATATCTTTACTAGACCGTATTACTGCAGCCAAAGATGCTGAAAGCAGTGTTGTGGCAAAACCAGTTAACAATAGCATTAAGCGGTTTTAAGTCTTAGTTTGAAACTCTTAAATGTTTTATGAAATTGTGACTAGGTGAGACATGGGGTATCCCCTCTATGGTAGCAATGCAAAAGAGTGTTGGGGGTTACAGTGTGCAATGATGGTACACCATCCTCCCAGCCTCCTTAATATTCAGAATTAATGTAAGAGAGAGCCATTTAGATTTCATCTTAATAGCGCTCCAATAATGGTCTATTGTTTGTAATCCAGAGGTCCTTTTATGAGCACAGCATGACCCCATACGAACCCGATAACATTGTATTGTACCAAGTGAACAGAGCACTAGTGTTTAGTCAGAATACTGCGATCCAGAGCATGAATAATTGTTGATCAATTAAATAGTCACAAAATCGGTGGTATCTTCCATATCAGTTTGTATCTCTCCGACAGCATAGAGCTTTAGAGATGAGACCCCAGCCAGATTATCAGCACATAGGAGGACTGGTCAACTTCACTTTCGCTCTTTGCAACAATACCTCGTATGACCACAATGGCAAATGCAACAAAACAATAAAAACATGATTCGAACAAGAGCATGGCATTGCAATATAATAACTTGTAAATTAATGCAGAGGATAAAGCTGGAAACTGAGACAGCAACTGCATAAGAAACACAAAATATTCAATGCCAATAAAAAAAGAAGGCCAATGAGGAGAAACATTGGGGCACCCTAAAAGCAAACCTGCTTTAGGATGTAGTGGGCGTAGACAAGAGGTGCATGAACCCTACTTGAGGTAAGAATTACTCTGACGCGTAGGATCAAAGCCATAGATCAATATATTTGATCCACCACCCAACAACAAGAATCAAGTACAACTCGTATGCATGAAGACAGGATAATGCTGAAGTAGACTGTGCCTGTATGCACAGGTGACCAACGAAATACAAGGAGGATAAACAGTGTCCAAGCCGAGAACTGCCTTTATTTTACCACCATATAAGGTGCGAGTGTTGTCTCACAAAAATGAAAAGCAGTGGAGCCCCTGAACGGTTTTACACAGAATCCGAAGTACTGACCTCACATATCTCTCGCCTCCTAAATGCTATAATGCCAGAGTTGTAATGCATCCCAATTCATTAAAAAGGCTATCAAAATGAACCCAAAAATCCCCATTAATTCATACAATAGTAAAATGTGCAGGATAGCTGTGTTTAATCTATTGGAGTCCAGTCTTCAACAATACAATATTCCAGGGGCAGAAATGTCAAGTTTCAAGGTAGGTAGCCCTAAAAAGTCACCCACCACCTCAATTCTATACATACATTCGGCACCCCATGTCTTACTCGCCAACAGTCAATTATCAAACACCATTATCTAGATGTGAGTGCGTATTTTAGAGCCTGCAATATTCAATCCATTTACAAGCAGGATTTGCGCGATGGTCAGTTCAGTGAACCAAGACGATTGGCTTCATTTGTGGGTGGTGAAATAGTTTCAATATGAAAAAAGAATTATTTTATATTAAGTCGATCAAACAAAAAACATTTAACGTTAGAATGGTATTAAACTATCCTGCCTACGCAAACTCTAGCGATGCCCCATACCTGGTATAAGGTTCACAGAGGTGGGACCAGTACTTGAAAGTATTAGATCTTTCTGGATACAGACTAAAAGAGGGAGAGGTTGTCCACATGACTTAGTAGCACGCAGGGTCCCAGTGACTCTTTTCCTTTGACGAAAACTCTGGATGACCAACCGGGTACCCAGCGTTATTGCGACTCTCCCCGCATGTGCAACATTCCGTTTTAAAGAAAAGTATGCAGCACAATCGGTCTCCTGATGTGGGCTCGGACTAAATGCGCTTAAAACAGCATTTATTTACTTTGCAACCTTTTTGTTGCAGCCCATTGCAGGTTGTGAACACGCTGATCCCCGTGCCAGGCAAGGCCCATCTCACGCTTGAGGTCAGTTGTCACTTTTACATTATAACCACTCTTGAGTCAATCCTCTGAACAGTTTGTTTTTGACACAAGTCATTCCATCTTGATTAAGACATCATGCTTGATTGTAAGGACCAGTTGTCCTTTTTGCAGACTCTGTATGGCGATCGCGACCCAGGACACAATAGGGAGGGCCATGCTCTTTAATTGAATAGTAATGTGAATTAAGCTAATCACAACATAAATATTGTATGCGTCACGTCAAAATGTTCATGTGTATTTTATGTTTGAAGAGTGTTCGACAGCCCTTGTTTTTTAAACACAGGTTTGCTGTGGCTTTGTATGTGTGTGTATGTGTACTTTGACTTCCCTGGTTGCAAATTAATCTTTCCCTGATGAAGGCTGGGTCACCGTTAAAGTCCATGGCAGTTTCAGCACTATCAAATACACCGCCTCAGGGGTACTCTACCCTTTCACACTTTCCCCCCAGAGGCTCACTGTATCTAGAGCCCTGGTTCTCTCCAGGCTGGACTACTGCAACAGCCTCTTCGTCAACCTCCCTTCTGCCCTGTGCCCTCTGCAACTCATCCAGAACAGAACCGCAAGACTTATTCTTGTCCTCAAGCCCAGGGGCTGCATCTCTTCGGCGCTGAAATCCCTCCACTGGCTCACTGTGGCAGCAAGGATCAAATTCAAGACCCTTTGCAATGTCCATAAGGCTTTTTGGGGCCTGGGACCCACTTACCTTCAACGCTGCCTACCTAAATACTGTCCCTCGAAGAGACCTCTGCTCAACTACCTCCAACCTTCTGCAAGTGAGCCGGTTCTCCAAGCAGAGATTTGGTGGGAGATCCTTATCCTCAGCAGGTGGCTCCCTCTGGAATAGCCTCCCTGCCGCCCTGCGTCTTGAGGCGGATCTCCTGAAATTCCAGAAACTCCTAAAGACCTTCCTCTTCTCCTCTTCCTTCTCTCTCCCTCTACCCTGCTAACCTAGTTCTCTGTCCTTTACCTCTCTCCTTCCTATTCCTTACAGCATGCTGACTGGCCGCCTCGTGTACCTCAGAGTCGCACTGGTCCCCGGCACCCTCTGTAGTCCTCTCTCACACATGCCTCAGGGCTTTACCCCTACCCACACTCAACAAACTGAGAAATTAACCCAAGAGAGTGGCTCTCTCTGCACTTACCCCAGTCTCAACGGACAGGGTGCATTTGACCATACCCTCCATGTGACCCTCTGTGCTTTGTTTTTTTGGATGGTGCAGGTTCACTGGTGTTGGGCGTGCACAGGGAAGGTTTTTTATTAATGCTGCCTTTCTCAGCAATACAGGTTTAACATTTTTATTTTTATTTTATAATGTGAAGTTTTGGGTTTAAGATTGCCTTCAAGCTTTAATCTCTTTCGATTTTCTATATAATGACATTCACATGTATATATGTCTGTTTGCTCTGTTGAGCAACTTGCTTACAGTATAAAACTTTCATATTCAATTTGACTATTTGCTTGTTTCTTCATTTAAAAACGTTGAAAAAACATTCTTTGAACAACGTGATCAAGTGATCACTCTCCTTTAAAATGTGCAGCTATCCCTTTGTTCCTTTTATGTTCTTCTTTCTGTTTACAAAAACGGGAACCTTAAAGCTGTGTGTCTTCGCCCGCTGTTTATATTTTCTTGGTCAAACTCATGAACAATTAAGCACTTCAAGAACAGTCTATGACGGCAGACGCACCAAAACATAATTGCACAAGTCCTTGTATACAACTAATTGTGGATGATTGGGCGATGCAAGAACCCCCTTTAGCATCCAACGTCTGCTCAGCAAATTTTAAGATTTACCTCAGCAACACAAACATATAAGGTGAAACGCACAAATTCACTAGAAACTGAAGTCTTCCTGTGGATTAGAAAGAGACCGTGTTTTTCTCTACCTGGTTATTAGATTTACAAAGGAGGACAATTTGGGTGCCCTCTTAAAAAAGAAAAAAAAAGAACGAAAAAAAAATATGTGGTAGGGTAATTCCAAGCTTTACAAACAAATATGATGGGTGGTCAATAACACCAGACAACCAAAATATCCACTTCTCAAAACAAAATCAGCTACAGAATGGGAGCATTCTGCCCGGACAGCCCGTGGGAAACATCCTTCAATGTTATCGTTGCAAATATGGATTTCAGTATGCAGTCAGTTGCAGTCAGTTGGTTAGTTGGACATTTACAGGCCGATTCATGTAATTAATGTGCGCCGAAAAAACGGCGCACGCGTGCGAAAACGTGCGATTCGCAGTGAAATAGCGAACATCGCAGTGCAAGTGCGATTATCGCACAGAAAACATCGCATATCAATTCATGGAAGTCCGTGCACGCGCAAAATGTGGGATGTGCGCTGAAAAAGTGCGCGGTGCACGCTGGCGCACAGGTCATCGAACGCCGTGCGATAAGGCCACAGCGAATTCGCACATAGCGCGGTGCACATAACAAAAGTAGGCGTAACACGGGGCGTCACACGCAGAATGGGGAACAACTCGTGGAAATGTGGGCGTCATGGGGGAAGTACAGGAGGCAAGTGCGCAGAACGCCCACACGCTCGCCTACAACACGTATTCATGGAATCGAATAGGGAAAAACAGCGCACGGCCAAAGACGCGCACAGGCCCATACATGTCTGCCACACGAAAGCAGGCGGTAGCGTCCCTGCGCAGGAAAAAAGATGTGTGCCAAAGTCCTACACGCGCGAGAAGGCCCACACGCGATCGGGCCTGGGGGAGCGTGTGCGTGTATTTCAGAGGTGCGCGAGAAGTTCCACACGCGATTGGCCTGGGCGCGTGTATTTCAGAGGTGCGCGAGAAGTTCCACACGCGATCGGGCCTGGGGGAGCGTGTGCGTGTATTTCAGAGGTGCGCGAGAAGTTCCACACACGATTGGCCTGGGCGCGTGTATTTCAGGGGTGCGCGAGAAGTTTCTCACACGCGATTGGCCTGGGCGCGTGTATTTCAGGGGCTCGTGGGTATTTTCACACGCGATCGGGCCTGGGGGAGTGGGGTACGTGTATTTCAGGGGCTCGCGGGTGGTTTTACACGCGATCGGGCCTGGGGGGGTGGGGTACGTGTATTTCAGGGGCTCGCGCGTGGTTTCACACGCGATCGGGCCTGGGGGAGCAGGGTACCACTCACCGTCTGCCTTGCGTGTAGAAGAACACGTAGCCAACACCCACCCGCTGTGAAGTAATAGCGTGTGAACCCCAACGCCTGCAAGACACACGCACCGCACCCCACGAAAAGCAACGCCCGTGCGAGATACGTCACAGACACGCATACGCGCTAAGGGCCTTTAGTCCAATGGAATCGCGTATGCGTGCTGACGCGCTTACGCGCTAAGGGCCTTTCCTCTCGATTCACACGCTGACGTGCAGAATTTTCACGTGCCAAATCACTCCGTATCAAGCTGGCCACGCGTAAGCACACGGAAGACCACGCTCCTGCCCAGAAGGCCGAACTACTGCCCCCCAGAGCCCCGAGCACGCTCCCACCTGCCATCTGCTGCTGCCTGACTGCCTGCTGCCCACGTGCCCTGCCATTTGCTGCCTGCACATCAGCCAGGGGTGCTGTTGCTGTGACCACCCCTGCTGGAACCGAAGACTCCCGACTGGGATTCCATTGCTCCACAGCCCAGCCCTAGGACCCACTTGCCCACCCACTCCTGCCTCTGGGGTTGTCATGTCGGGCACTGCAACATCTGGCACCACTGACAACCCCCGGCCAGAGAGGCAGAGGGGCACCAGCTTCAGTGCCACCGAAGTTGGTGTCCTGGTGGAGCAAGTCCTGGGGCAGTATGATCCCCTCTTCGGAAGTTCCCGTGCCGACAAGGAAGGACGGACTCGGATCTGGACTGACATCGTGACTGCCATCAACGCGGAGGGGGTGGCAGTCCGCAACTTCCAACATGTCAAGAAGCGCTGGGAGGACTTCAGGTCCAGGACCCTGAACAAGGCCCGGCGCCTCTTGAAGGCAGCGGATGCCAAGGGGCGCCGGGGCCACTGTCAGAAGTTCCGATGAGGGTCCTGGAACGCATATCCCCAGCGCTCCACGTCCAGGTCCTTGAGAGGCAGACCCGTCTGGAGTCGAGCGGCAAGTGTACATGCATCCTGATTGTGAGCTGTGCGTGTGGTGATGTTTCAGTAGTGTGCAGGTTGCACATCTGTTTGTATGGGGTCGAGTATGGGTGGGGGTGTACAGGGCCGTGGGGCTAACACATGCGAGGGCTGTAATGTGTGAGACATGGATGGTGCATGTGTGTGTAGGCTTGCATGCCAGATGCAGTTGTGTGGGCACACATGTTTGGATGAATGTGTATGTAAGTAGACATGTCCGTGATGTCACACATCTATGTTGTTTTCAGCTGCATGTATCAGCACTGTGTACATGTGCATTTGTGTGTATTTGACAAGGGTGCAACAGTGATGCAACATGGATGCATGTGACAGCGGGATGTGGAAGCCTGATTGGCAGATGTGACATCGATGCCCATCTGTACACTGCGACACTTGGCAGAGGTGTACACATGCATGCAAGTGTGGTGGTGTGTGTACATGTGTGGTGCACTTCCTGTGTTGCATGTGATGTCTGGCTCAGCTTTGCCTGCTCATGCTATTGTATGGGTATGGATGGTGCTGGCAGTTGCGATATGGCTGTGGTATGGCTCATGTGTGCGAGTTGAAATGACGTGTGTTGGGGATTGTGATGGCATGTCTGAGGTTTGCCAATGCCACTCATGTACAACTGTCATGTGTGTATGTGTCCATTGTATAGTGCCCTAATGCCTGTGTTTTATTTCTCCCTGTCTGCAGCGTCAACTGATGAAGAGGGCGGAGAAGGTGCTGTGGAGCACAGCGGCGGGGATCCCACCGCCAGCCGGAGACGCAAGGCCCGGCTCCCCTCCCATGTTGTCATCTTGTCGGGGAGTGAGTCGTCCGGTGCCGCGTCCCAGGCCGCAGCTGCCGGGGGGAGGTCCAAGAGGCGGAGGTTGGAGTTGGACTCCTCGGCAGCAGAAGGGGCAGCTGGGACCCCACAGGGCCGAACGGGGGGAAGATGGCACGGAGTCATCCAGGTTGGTGGGGGGTTTGGTGGAGGAGGAGGCCGTGCAAGCAACAGAGACGGGGTCTGAAGGTGGGGATCCCACTGGTGCTAGTGGTGCAGTGCAGGACCAGGGACAGGAGGCAGCACAGGCCGCCGCGGAGGTGCCTGTGTGCAATCCTGTCCCTGATCCTGTCCCTGCATCATCTTGCACCAGCAGGGATGCCTACGTCCAGACCTGTTTTCAGGCAGGGGATGAGCAAACGACAACTGGCCTTCCTCTGCCTGCGGACTTGGCTATCCGGGTCCGGGTTGAGCCTGTCCTGACTGGTGTGGCGTTGCATCAACGGGCCATGCGAGGTGACCTGCAGTCTTTTCATGAGGAGACTGCACGTCATCTCGAATGGCTCGTTGACCACGTCAGCCTGCTGGGACAGGTCACCCAGGCCGGATTCCTCCGTTTGATGGGGCTTGCTACGACCCCCTCAACTGAACCCCCTACGCGCCAGTCGTCCTCCGTGCCATCTTCCCACACATCAGTCACCTGGGTGCCCTGTGGAGCTGCCTCTGACGGTGCGGCCAGGCTGGTGGAGGAGGCATCCCTGCCACAGTCGGGAGTCGGACGTCCAGCAGGGGTGGCCACATCAACGACTGCACCCCAGCTGGCGGAGGATGTGCAGGCAGCAGGAGGCAGTGCACGGGCAGAGGCACAGCAGCAACGTGGTGGGAGCCATGAAGGCTCGGGGCCTTCAACATCGGAGGGGCAGGCATCGGCCGGAGGGCAGGAGGACCCAGGACAGAGAGTGTCTTCCGTGTGGCAGCGGTTGGGCCACGCCATAGATGCGGAGAGGCAGCGGGCGGAAGAGGCACGGCTCACAATGGTCAGGGCGGAGAACTCCATGCGGAGGGCCCTGAGGCGGGCCGAGTGCCTCGAGGCAATCCGCAGGGGGTTGGAGGTGGACACGTCGACGGCCCTGCGGACCCTCAGGGCCATGGAGGAGGACCACCTCCAGGACATTGAGCAGGAGTTCGATGATGCCCTGGGCCGGGACATCCAAAAGTGAGCCGTCAGACTAGCCCGCTGCCCTTGTACATCGTTATGTAGGTAGTGTTAGGTTTCCTTTGTTTTTTGATTTATTCTGGACCTTTTGGACATAGGCCACATTTTTGTATATAGTTTATTTTGTTAGTTAGTGTTGTTAGATAGGTTTCATTTCTTTTGTTGGGATAATGGACCCTGGCTTGTTCGTCTGTACATAGTTCACTGTTGGATTTTATTTTTCTTTCACAATTTACCCATGGAGCAATGGCTTTCAATTATTATTTCCCATTGGATTTTCTTTTGTGGACAGTGACTTTGGACACCATTACTTTGGATTATGATTTTTGGTTTTGCTTTTTTTCACGGACATGCTTCTTTTCATTTTTGTACATTCCCATTTCTGTTTCTTTATTTTTGAATCTATTTATGTTTCCTTTAATACATATTTTTTTATCGAACTTCAATGTGTAGTATCATCTCATTGGTTTCATGCATATCATGATATGGGTTTTGAGATTCACTGACACCCATTGGGTGTATGTGAGGGACATGTGTTTGTTTCGAAACTTGCAATTGGTGTTCTGTCATGTAATTGCCATTTCTGAGTGGGTGGATGCAATACTCGGGTGGGTATTTTGCATTTGGAGGCTGACCATAGGGACCAGGGATCTAGATTGTAATGACATGTTGGCTGGGGAACATGAGTTGGGGCCTGCTGGCAGGTGCCCCACAGTGCTGGGGGGGTGGGGGTGGTGGGGAACATGAGTTGGACATGGGTGGGGGCCTGCTGGCAGGTGCCCCACAGTGCTGGGGGGTGGGGGTGGTGGGGACATGAGTGGGACATGAGTGGGGGCCTGCTGGCATGTGCCCCGCAATGCTGGGGGTGGGAGTGCAAGGGGACATGAGTTGGTGATCATTAGTGCAAGGAGACATGTGCCTTTGCTGGGGGGCATGCCCATGTTGGGTGGGCTGCCTGCGGGACATGACCAGGGATGCAGGGTAGTCCCCTGTGGTGTGGGCTGCCTGCAGGGGCCGTGGAGGGTGTACAGGGCACACCTGGGAGGACCCACACTGCCAAATCACTCCCCGGCACCCCTGAAATACACGTACCCTGCTGAAATCGCGTGTGAAACTTCCCGCGCACCCCTGAAATACCCGCACGCAGCCCAATCGCGTGTGAAACTTCTTGCGCACCCCTGAAATACACGCGCCCAGGCCAATCGCGTGTGGAACTTCCTGCGCACCCCTGAAATACATGCGCCCAGGGCAATCGCGTGTGGAACTTCTCGCGCACCCCTGAAATACACGCGCCCAGGCCAATCGCGTGTGGAACTTCTCGCGCACCCCTGAAATACACGCACCCAGGCCAATCGCGTGTGGAACTTCCCGCGCACCACTGAAATACACGCGCCCAGGGCAATCGCGCGTGGAACTTCTCACGCACCCCTGAAATACACGCTCCCCCAGGACCTATCGCGTGTGAATCTTCTCGCACATGCGTGTTCCCGACACCCGTAATACGCGTTCCCCGCTTTGCGTTTGCTGTTTGCCAGTCCGGTAAACTGGTACAGTGTTGGCGCAGCCCTTTGCGAAGGTTTTGCGATCTTGATGGCTTTTCCTTGCGCGAGGGCGTTCTTGGGGGCGTAACTTGTGCTGCTGCAGGGTCGCTGCGCCACGTCTGCTTTTGGAGGCGAGAATCCATGAATACGCTGTGCGCAGAAATTGATTTTATCGCACGTGGCTGGCGCAGACATTCGCACAAGCACGCTGTGCGCCAGCCGCGCGCGACAATTTTGTGAGGAATTACATGAATCGGCCTGTTAAAGTGTACATGACATACATTCAAATGTAGGTCATTATTGAACTGGATAAAAATGCTCTTTTACCCGTATCTCCTATTACATGAAGGAGCACCAATTGAAATCCTGGGTTTGACAAGGGACCGACAGTCTACCACAGCTCAAATATGTTAAATGTTATTAATCCATTAGAAGGCAAAGCCGCAGATTCTGAACAATGTGCATAACCTTTTAGTTTGTCCGAAACCAGTAGAGCATTTGAGTCTTGGCCAGAGGATGATCGGATGGAGAGGACTAGAGGAAGCAGGATTTCCCAACAATATGGGAATTACTAAATGAAAGTAACGTCAAACACCTAGACCAGTTGTAACCCTTTCCTCCAAAGATCTTGTGCATCAAATTCATATGAAGGATTTTGCCAAATGCAGATCTCAAAGAACTGAAGAGGATCCAACTCAAACAAATGTTACTGCACACATGCTGAGGAATTCATTTATCATTTTCTTTTATTTAAACTATGAGATTAGTCATAAAAAGCAAGGTCTGTTTTCAGTTGGTAAAGAAACCTAACACAAATCACTGTTAGTCTGCACTGCTTTAGGGAATTCAAATCGGAGTTGCTTTGACCATAGTTCAGACCAATGCTGGTTGCAAGGTGACCAACATGTAATTTTGTATGGTGGCATTTCATAGCTTGATGCCAACATTTCACTAAAATAATATTTTTACATGGAATAGGTGGTCTAATTTCATTTGTGAACCAAAGTATGAGGCATTGCATTGTTCACAAAAGGATAAAACAAAAAAATAATACTATATGCAGATAATTATTAAATATCACAAACAAGAATACAAATGATGGGATAAACAAGAAAGGAATAGACTACAGTCTGAAGTAAATCAAAGATTCAAACAGCATGGTATCAGAGCATGTTTTCACACAAATGCAAGCTCTTCATCCTCGCCACAGGGTTCGAAATTGGAGGAGTTGGGAGCGATTTAACTCCTGCTTGTAGCCAGTAAGAGCCTGGCTAGCTTGATACCAACATGTCCCAGGAATTGGCTCCCCAGGCCAACCTATCAGACAGACACCTCACACCCCATGTGAATTTAACTATGTGTTTGGTAGAATTTATAAACAAACATTACGGTACACTTGAACAAATGTATAACACATTTAAAGCATAAGGGGTTATAAATAATGTACACACGTTTACACGTTATGTGGAGGTTAGATTTGTGGAATACTCTAGCTCCTTGTCCCACCTGGGGTAGCTCCTGGTCACTGACAAATGGTGGATACCCAGGACCTGCTTGTAGCTCTTGCCTATGCACTCTTAATTTCGAAACCTGTCACCATGAGCATCAGAACCACTGCCCAAGGTCTGGTCATCTCTCATCTGGAGGGTGGCAAAAAGCTCATCTCACAAGAGTGCAAGATGCCAGCATCATAGGACTAAGAAACTTCAGCCACACCACCCTCATCCCCAAGGAGCTATCCTGACTACCCCTCCAAGCATGCATAATGTCTCAAGACAGCCTGCATCACCTACCAAACAGTCACAACCAAATTGCCACTACTTGCTGAGAAATCCACCAGCCCAGTGGAACAGAAGCCATGACATCACCACATTATTATTATTATTACGTTTTTAAAGCGCAACACACCTGCAGGCCTCCATGTGCTGTAGGGGGCACAGAAAGTCAGGTCAGGGGAACATTGACGAGACACACAGTAATCACAAAGAAAGTCTGATCAGAACCCAGCAAAGATCCAAAAGTATCTAAGGTCAGCCCACGAGGAAGACAGGCCAGGACTTGGCCTGAAACAAAGAAATGCAAAAGCTGGAATCCAGGCATTTTACACAATGATTCGCTAGAACAAGTTACCAACACTGATCAGACTGTCCCCCGATGTCCAACACAGCAGGAAACTCTCGCCAACTGATGATCACTCCACTCAACCCTACTTTTCCCCTTCCAATGCTACATCTCGCTGCTATCCCTGGGACAGACATAAAACCCTTGGGTGTGCCCCCTATTTACAGCATTTTGTTGCTTACTAACTGGGATAGTGGTGTATGCATCCCATACATAGATGCATACCACATAATCTAGTGCAATATGTGACAGAGTTTAATCATTAACAATTACTATAATTAAATAATAAATGAAGATCTACATTTATGGAAAGAACAGTCAACACAAACAATTATAACATTATATATAGTGCTACGGTAACATATACACAATGAATGCAACAATACATAGATTAACAAATTAATATGAGTTTAAGAATACTGTAGACATTAATGCACATTGAGTAAATCATTCCAAATAACATTTTCATGTAATCTCATTGGGGTTTGTAAACCTCATAATATTGCATTAAGTGGCTAGATTGTATGCTGAAGGTCATTCTAATAGGTCCACTTGTCTTTTAAAGCAATTCAAAACAATCCCACAATGAAGGACTCCTAAACAGGGCCACAACCTCTCCTGAAAAAAGGCAATTTCGAGCCTGTGCATCTTACAAATCAGGTTCCAGCACTGGTGAAAAGGGAAGCCTCCTTCCAGTGCGTAATTATGATCTTATTTCCCCAAGATTGTCAACACATTAAATAGCCTTAGTAGGGGTTTGTGGGTGGGAGGGCGAAGGCAGGGACTGCAGCCAAAGATGATGGCTGCTCAGTCTGCAGACTTTGAGCTGCGTGTATTGGCTCTCTTCAGCATCACCCAGCCTCCAAACCAAGTAGACGGAGTCCGTTCCCATTATTCAAACTTGAAGATTAAGATAGTCATGGGGCAGAGCACTCCTATGCCAGTCTAGCCTCCTCAGTGTTGGTATCTGTGTTTTCACCCACTCAGCAGGTGGATCTCCTCACTACAATTGTGTTAGTCAGCCATATCTTGCATTTAGCCTAATCGTGTAAGGTAGACACATTCTGCACCTGGCCTAATTGTGTGGGGTAGCAATATTCTGCATTTAGCAATTACAAGGACTAGCCATGCATCAAACTTAGACTTGCAGAGATTAACCGCCCGTCACTGTTAGGTTTGTGAACATTAGCCATGCGTTACACTTAGATCTGTGAACCACAAGTCACTGTTAGATAGATGGCGAAATTAACCATGTGTATAACTAGATGGGATTGTGAAGTTTAGTTATGCTTCACATTAGATAGAATTGTGTAAAATTAGCCACCTAGAAGAACTTAGAGAGTAGCCAATGTACTAACCGCCCGCTCCTGCTTCCGTCCAATACAGTCAAATACTATACACGCCCACTGGGCTAGCCAAATTATACACACACACCCAACATAAGTATGACTCGCATACAACATACAATCCCTGACACTGGATCTTGCCCATACGGCTACAACAAGCCAGTGCACACAACCACATCCTAAATACCAGCCAATCTACTTATCACATCAAACACACAGACACATCCCTAAAATAACAAACCTTCACATAGAAAACTACCCGGGTATTGAGCCTTACCCGTACGGATAAAACAAGCCAGTGCAGGCAATCAACCATCTGCAAGCCAACACATACAAATGCCAGTTGTTGCTGGTTCTGGACCTATCCTATCACTCTACCCACACTAACCAACCATGTCCTCTTTCATGCAGAGCCACGTGAGCGCCTGGAGACTGTGCCTGGGTGGTAGCAGTGCAGGATATAAATCAACATAAGATAACTACCCTGATCCTAAATTCACTGGTTGTGCCGGTAAGAAGTCAGTGCAATTAGCACTCACCGGCTTGTTCCATGTGGAGATGATCGATGCTGAAGCCAGGCTGCTGTTTGTACAAAGGTGCATTTTTAAACACCAGCCTGCTGTTTTTAGAGGAGAGCAATTATTGGTATTATGGATTTTGGTGCAGGTCAACGCTGCCATGCATTCAAGTGATCCCTCTGTTTATTCCAGGCTTTGGACTGCACCAGAGGCGTTGCTAGGGGGCGGCTAAGGGGGCTCTAGCCCCTGGTCTTTTGGTTGTAGCCCCGGATCGAATCTCAGGAGCTACAACCAAAAGGCTAGCTAGCCCCCAGTCCCGACAGTTCTGACATCAGCGAAGCCCCGGGTCTTTTCCAGACCTAGCAACACCCCTGGACTGCACTAGAGAGCTTCTTTTAGGAGCTTTAATTTAAAGGTTAATTTCCATGGCTAAGGCTGTGAGCTTGCATTTTATTTCTTTTCAGTGTGGCGCTGGGTCAATAGGTCTCACAACCACTCGCACCAGAAAATAAGAAATCTGACTCCTTTGACCCAGGATCGTCACAGGCATAGGGAACAGACTGGGGGGGTGGCTGATTGACCCCAGATTCACTTCCCATTTAGCAGTTGGGGTGGCAGATTTTGTGCCAGATCTAAATCTGAATAGATCTCCAGCATGGTCACAGAAAACAGAGTAAGGTTTACTGACTGGAGAAGCTGTAAAACATATTCCGAACGTCCCCAATAAGGTGGGTTGGGTTTCATGAGCGGGTGGCTTGTTTGGACTAGAAAGCTATTTGTAGCAAGTGGCTACAGAATAATATTGCTTAAGGTGCTAATTCTTCACCACCAATCATCGTTTTAAGCCATAGGATGGTGGGAAAGAGATGGGGTACAGGGGTTCAAGAGCACAAAGGGGAGGTTGGAGGCACTGCAGTGGTTAGGGTGGGGAGCAGATTGCAAAGGGATGCAATCTTTGAGAAATCGAGATCCCAAAAGCCATCGTTAAATGCAAGAAACAGAGTATTTATTTTGAACTCCGTGGAAGCACTTTTAAAACAGGGGTTTAGATCAAGTCTTCATTTTCCTTCTAAGCTCAAGTTTTCAGGAGGTTGGATGATTTTCTATTTCAGACGATGCCACAGCTTTGCTTGACCTGGTCCAGAAGGAACCTCAGGAAGCTAAAGTAGGACATGACGGTCACTGACCTCGACCGAAGACAGGGGTGTCTAGAGATTTAGACTATAGGAATAGTTGCCTGGAGAGGGGGCTGGGAGTACTGTTACAGAGATGTGTCAGCCCACAATGGTTATTGCTTTTCAAGTGAGAAATAAGCAGACCTGAACATTTGGTCTCAACACTAGCCATTGGCTTGCGATAACTGACACTTGGTGAGCAAGACACAGTGTACTTTGTGCATCTGGAGAACTGAGGGGCGAATGACATTTTATGCCTAGCTAGTGGCAAGCAACTACACATTTTCACCCTGAAGGAATAGGCTTACTTAATATAGTGCAAGTTACGAAGTGCTGTTCCTGGATGGAATTATGTCCACTGTTCGTCACAATATAGTGTCAGAGAGCCTTAAGAAATTCACAAATGTGATAGATGTTTCAAGGGCTTTTATTAACCAACTGTTGAGTTTATGTTATGAGGTGGTTTAGGGTGATAATGTGATAAAAAGGGTTCTTCTAGTTGGTCTCTCAAATCTCCAGTGTGCCCCCTCCACTCCAGCCCAGGCTTCCATGATTTCCCCTCCCCCAAACACACCGAAAGTCAGCTTGAGCACTAGAGATGGGCAACCCCTTCTGTCTAGAGTATTCGCTCTACCATGGGAAGGCATAAAAGGTGGAGGCCTGATCCATCTTATTTCATCCACCCTAAGAGGTACCCCCACTGTAATATTCCCCCAAATGACGGCTAATCATTACTGGTGCTGGTATGTGTGTGTCCCCTTTTTTCTCCCCTTACTTCTTCGTTCCCTTCTGCTCCTCCCTGCCTTTTCCTAGTCTCTCTTCCTCTCTACTGCCTAGACCCCCCCCGACCCCCACCCTTTCCTCTTCTCCCCTCCCATGTTCCAGCTTATCTGTTTCGACACTCTTCTCCCACCTACCTTTAGCAACTTTTCATCCTCTCCCCCCCTCACTCCTTCAAATTCTTCATATGTGAGGGAAGAAGAGGGTATAAGATTTTACGGGGTGAGATGGAATACCATCAATTTAATCAGTCCAGCAAAATAAAAGTTTCATCTTACCATCAAGGAGACCCAAGAATCCAAGTATACTAATGGACAGAGCAACGAATGAGCCAGTGAAGCAATGATGCCTAAAATGAAATCTGTCAGGCGCATATTTCCCTAAACAATTGTTGCGAATCATTAAGTGCCTCGAGGTCTGCTTTTTAGAGACTTTCTTGCAAAATTGGCTTCCCTAGTCAATATCAGATTAAAGTGAAAACGCATGAACAGCGACCTCAGATTTGCATTAGGCAATTTACTTAAGTAGATGGGTATAGTTCCGTGTTTTTTTAAGTACGCCTGCAATATCCTTGTACAACTTATAATTATTTAAGACCTAACAAGTTCTTATACAGCCTAACTCCCAGAGCAGAGGTTTCCCAAGAGTAGGGGAAGTGTATTATCTGTGTTTTAGTTCTATTAAGCTCCTGGAGCAACTTGAAGCAGCTAGCAAACCAGCCCTTGAGATAATCACAACTATTCCGGAGAATTGGCCTCTAAGTTTCAGAATAAAGTGCAATTGAGATCAATTTTTCCTTAACGAGGAAAGTGCATTCCACGAAATTCCAGGACAGGAGAAGGCCATTTAGCTATTGTGTTGATATAGTTTATTATATTCTGTTATTGAATTTCCTTTGCATGTTTATTTTTTAGTGTGAAGGCCAGTTTCCCCATGCTAGAGAATGTTCCCTTAGTCTTTAGACCAGTTAGAGAATTCCTCTGTAGAGTAGGGTAGCAGTGGTGTTTTATTTATATAATTTCTTTAGTAAAATGGCATATTTTGAGAAATCTATAAGCAGTTGTAAGCCTTGCATTACTGACCCCTCACATAGCATACTGCAGAAACCGCACACTCTTCATTATAAGGTCAGGTGGTGATTTCAAATCAATCCATCGCACCACATAGCATGCCCCATACAGCAATGTCAGAGGTTAAGGTGAAAAGAATGTTTCCATACCAGAAGACCAAAGACAGAGAAAAGGCACATTAGGCAAAGATTGCCACGCTAGAAAAGCCCACAGTGTGTGGTGATACCAAATAGGACCCAATGAGAGACTGAACTTCCGATGCTGTAATGGTAAACCCAAATGTGGATTTAGTTACTCATCTACTGAGGGAATAAGGGCCTTCAATGTTTCTTTTGGTATACAAAAAAAAAGGGAAGGGATGTTCACCAAATCGGTGTTAGGGATATTTTTTCAGTGCATTAAGCTTCAGCATACTGGCAATATGGTATCTGAGCAGTACCAGGGTTACAAAACCAGAAGAGAAATTGGATGCATTGATCCCATATGATTAATCAAGATGTACTCTTGAAATGAAGGAATTGGAAGCAGGAACAATTGGGAGGCTCGCACCCATTGCAACATTACCACCATTAGCTCCAGCACCCTGTGTAACAAAGGAATCATGGATCCAGAGGCACAAGACCAACCAGTTAAAAGATTAAAAGGGTGTAGAGCACCAGAGCTTACTTTTGTTTGTCTGGGTAGCTGCCAAAAATGTACAATTGAAAAGAAGACTTGCGCTTTTTTACTTTGACTTAACTTTAGGACACAAATCGTTGTAGGGGGATCATGACGTGCCTGAGAAGCACTAGACTCCAGTGGTTAATTTCTTTTTTTTTTTAAACTTCTTTTTATTATTCAGCGTGGCAGCAAAACACAGGCGAACAGCTTCAGGCAATTACAATATGAATACAGTGTACATAATGTAGGTGCGCAGAGGTTGCTACATATAATAACACAATCAATGGGCACAATCACAGCATGGAGAGGGTAACAGAAGACTATGATAGGGGTGAGGACCCGAGCTGGTGGGGGGGGAGGCATCTGGTGTCGCGACAAGATCGGACATATAAGGGCGGAACCTGAGCCAGATATTCCTAGGCCTGAAGTGGGTGGGTTGCATATCGGACCAGGCTTCCTCAGAGTCCGAGGCCCACGTGACCGCTCTCAGCCATTGGGCATGCGTGGGAGGTGAGGGGCGAAGCCAGCAGAGCAGGATGGAGCGCACCGCAAGAAGCAGGCAGAGGCCAGCTAGTTTTTTGGAATCCCGGGAGAGGCCTGGGAGGTCATGAAAGAGGCATAGCACCGGGGAAGGAACAATGGGATGGTCGAGCACAGCAGACACTGTAGAGCAAACTGCCTCCCAAAACTGTGAGAGGCGGGGGCAGGACCAAATCATGTGAATGTAGTCGGCATCGTCCTGGCCGCATCTAGGGCAGCTGGAAGGGTGATCACTGGACATGCGGTGTAGTCTGATCGGGGTGTAATAAAACCTATGTAGTACTTTGAACTGAAGGAGATTAAACCGGGAGTTGAAGGACACTCGATGTGTGCGCTCGCATAGGTGTGCCCAGCGCTCATCCTACATTTCAACACCAAGGTCTACCTCCCACGCACGCTTCAATTTGACAAAGTCCGGGACAGATCTGGATTGTAACATAGTATATAACCTGGAAATTTTGCCCCTTGTGGGCCCGGGGGAGGTGAGCTCCTCAATGGCAGGGTCGTCCGGTGGCAACGCGGGGAACGTTTGGTAATTACGCTTGAGGGTCCTGCGGAGGGATGTATATTGGAGCCATACACTCTGGCCGCTCCTCAAGGGCAATGGGAGATCGGGGCATTCAACAAATATACCCTGGTCAAACACATCACGTAGCAACTCGTAGCCCGCGTCCGCCCATCGACGAACCGTGCCTGGTGGAACCCACGGGACCCCCGGGAGGAAATTCCAAAGAGGGAGGTTGCCGTGGAAGGCGTAAGCAGTTCCGGCCAGCCTCCACATCTTCGGCAATGCGATGGACGTGCAGGCAACCGGGCTCTGTGAGTCCAGTGCCAAGGGAGCGGGTTGTATCACCAAGGAGCGGATGTCACGGTCGCAGACCGCAAGTTTCTCAAGTCGGACATGAGGGGGAAGGTCTGTTGTATTAAACGAGTAAGAAGTATATTGTATTTGGGATACCAGCCAGTATTTAAGAAAGTCAGGGGCACCAAAGTCCCCGTTAGTCATGGGGGTAGACAGGGTAGGGATTTTTAGGCGGACCGCACCCGAGTGCCAAAGAAAGGAATTCACAGTCCGGGTCAAATCGCGGAAGAAGCCCCCCCCCCTGGCCACAAGGGTACGTTAGTGAACCTGAAAAGCAACTGGGGCAACACCACCATCTTCAACAGCCCTATCCTGCCTGCCAGGGAAATCGGGAGTTTGTCCCAGACCCGGACCTTAGCCGTCAGGTGTGTGAGGTACTTCTGATAGTTTTCCTGGAAGGTCAGCACCTGCTGGCGCGTTACCACTATCCCCAAGTAGGTAAATGTGGATTGAGCCCATGTGAAACCAAGGGTGTCAGGAGGAGGGAGAGTGCATTCCGTGAGTGGGAAGAGTGGATTTCGAGCAATTCACTTTAAGGTCCGAGATTCGACCAAACTGAATGATGTCCTCCAGTATTGGGGGTAAGTTGATGGAGGGAGAACGCACAAACAACATCCGCATATAGGGACACTATGGCCCTCATTACGACCCTGGCGGAAAGTAACTGACCTGACCGCCATAGCGTAAATAGCGTTTCCGCCATTGCACGACGGAGTAAAGTGCGGCTAATTCCGACCCATCGGGCACGAGCACTACGCCATGGCGGAAGTGCAAAGTCCGCGATGGCGGAAATGTCCCCAAAACGCCCCTCACCGCCGTCGTACGGCGCCCTAGGTGCAATTCCGCCACCCATCATAGCGGTCACCGTAATGAGCGGCAATCGGAAAATACGGTCACCGTAAATATACGGAAACGGAAGTAAAAACATGGTCCCGGAACGGGAAACAGCACGCCGTACACCTATAAAATCAGAATTCCCACACAACCATTAAAAATACTACCCTGAGACACATCCCAACCCGTCATCCACCCTAGTGGAAAACAATAAAAATGGGAAAAGTAGCAAAATGAGCGTGCGACCGCAAACGGCAGGTCCACTTCTCCCGTGAGGAACTCACCGTGCTCACAGAGACCCTCCAGGAGAATGCTGCCGTCGTCTTCTCGACGCAAATGACCAGGACGGCACTTGCGAACAAGAAGGCCATATGGGCCCTGGTGGCACAGCGGGTAAGTGCGGTGGGGACCGCACCCCGCAACCCACAGCAATGCAGAAAGCGATGGGACGACTTGCGGATACGCGTACGGAGCATACTATCCGCCAACCGTAACATTGCCACAGCTACCGGGGGAGGATCGGAATCACCCATCAAGTTGACCCCCTGGGAAGAAATCTGTGCCTCCACCATTGGAATGGAGAGTATAGAGGGAGTCGGAGGGATGGAGAAAGGAGTGCAGACATCCGAAGAATCAGGTAGGTGGCCCAAATAAAACAATGCTAAATCCACAATGTCCAATCATGTGAAGTACCATGTGTCCACATAGTGCAACAGAAACATATGGCCAGGAGAACGTCCACATACATTGGCCTGATAGCACACTTTAAAACTCACATTAAATACATAAATAATTAAAAATCCTAAAAACACCCTCTACACGTGCAGCAGGCACACCCTAACTGCAGGCTGCAAAACAACTGCATCCTCAATCCACACAAAAATGAAACCACCTCCAAGGCCCTGACCCAAATCACCCTCAGGTACCACCCCAATGCATGTGATACATTGCCATTCCAATTTCCACAGACTCATTATTAACGCTCGCCCTCCTTTACTCCACCACAGGGTCCGATTCAAACGACGAGCTCCAGGACACCCCTACCAGCACACCTGCAAAGAGGGCCAAGACCAACGGCCAAAGACCCTCCACCTCAGCTGCACGGATCAAGACACGGCAGCAGCACAAATCAAGTGGCAGCACACAGGAGGGGACTTCAACAGGCACCCCAGCAGCCACCATGCCCACAACAGCACCACCACAGGTCCCCCCAATGGATGCCACAGAAGGCACTGCTTCTGGTGGCAGCAGCACCATAGGTGACACTGCATTAATGGCAGCATGCTCCGACACAGAAAACGGTGATGTCGATGTAGGATCCATCCATGACCTGTCTCAATCCCCCTGTTTGTTTCATCCCGTACACCATGAGGATACCACGCAGGGGCACCCACAAGACGACGACTGGCCATCCCCCACAAGCCCTGTGGTAAGGCAACATGAGGTGATCAGCCCCTCTGTGACACCACCGCAAATGGCCATGGCACAGCAGAGGCAACAGTCCCTCGACCAGGTGATCGTGCAACAGCAGCAACTGGCCACGCTCCTCAAGGACCATGCTGATGAATGTGGGGGTACTAAGGCAGCCATAGAAACATCAACTGAGACACTAAGGGCACAAATGGAGAGAAGCACCGAGAGCCTGAGAGTACAAATGGAGAGAAGCACCGAGAGCCTGAGGGGGGAACTGCATGCGACGTCCAAAGACGTATGTGCTGAACTTGCCGCTGTGCGCCGTGTGCTCACTGAGCTCTCACAAACCCTTAGGGACATGCATGGACGTGAGCAGGCAGAGACATCATCCGTTGCAAGTTCCGTCCAGGGCAGCCCCCAACGTAGATCTGGGAGGAACCTGCGCTCCACAGGCAGGGGTGCCCCTGATACCCGGAGAGGGGGCTTGCAATAGCGTCTGCCCACTGACAATGAGCATCTTTGGACACTGGTGTTCGGGGGGGAGGTAGGAGGGTGGAGGGCGTGTGTTGGGCTCACTTGGGTGGCGGGTCGATGGGGTGTGTAACATAATTTCACATATGCTATAAACATTGCACAATCATCCAATGAGATGTGTGGACATTGATCTTTGTGTACGAGGCCTTTATAGGCGTACAGTCCATATTGTGCATGTTCCAGACACACACAGTGCCACAAGTCCCGTGTCCATGTATCAGCCACCAGGCGTGAGTGCTAGAAGCATGAATCTATGAGAATCTGACGAATTTCACGGCCCTCCTGTGCCTCCCGGACTCCTTGAGGTGCTGCCACATCCCCACCCTCATCATGACCATCTTCAGGTGCTTGCAGTTCTGCGTCAGGGGGCATGGGCACATTTCTACGTACGCACATGTGTAGCATGACACATGCCATGACCATCTTTGCAACCTTCTCATGGCGGTACAGGAGTGCCCCGCCAGACCTGCTGAGGCAGCGGAAACGAGTCTTCAGTAGGCCGAATGCCTGTTCTATGACTACACGGGTACGTGAGTGGGCATGGTTGTAGTCCTCCTCATGCTGGTTCTGTGGGTTCCGGAGTGGTGTAAGGAGCCATCTCTTCAGTGGATACCCGGCATCACCTGTATGTGGACAATAAAGGATGTTTGTGGAATGACATTGCTACGTACGCACCCCCCCCTTCCTGCCAGGTTATTGCCGCATCACATACCCCACATTATCATGCATGAAATGAGACTCACCGAGTAGCCAGGATCTGTTCCCTGCGTGTCGCTCCATGTAGCGTGGTATTGTAGAGTTCCTCAAGACCATAGAATCATGGGTTGATCTAGGAAATCGGGCACAACAATGTGTAATGATCCTGTTGGAGTCACACACCATTTGTACATTAAGAGAATGATATTGTTTTCGGTTGCGGTACTGGGCCTCCATGGCATGTGGGACAACCAATTCCACATGGGTGCAGTCGATGGCACCAATGCAACCCGGTATGCCGGCAAGTGCATGGAATCCCACTTTTGTGTTCGTAATTTCCTGCTCCGAGCGTGGTAGAGAGATGTAGTCGTCTGCGTGCTTCAGGAGGGCATCGAGCACTTGCAATAGTGTCCGTGACAACAGTGGCTGTGAAATGCCATGCAACTGTCCGACTGTGTGCTGGTAGGTGCCTGTGGCCAGGAAGTGGAGTACAGACACCACCTTCAGTAGGGGTGGGATGGCGGTTGGGCTATCTATCATGCTGACAAGGTCAGCGTGTGTCATGTCCACAATGGCGGTTATGGTGTCCCGGTCCAAACGGTAGAGGGTGTGGATCTGCTCATCAGTGAGGTTGAACGGATGTGCTCGGAGGCGTGGGATTGCGGGCTGCCTGCGTGGTGGTAGTGGCTGTGCTGGTGGGCCTTGCTGGCCCTGCCTTGCCCTCCTCCTCCTCCTGCGTCTCCTCTGTGCGGCCGGTTGTTGTAGTAGTTGGTGTTCGTCTTCTTCTTGAAGTTGGAGTACTTGCAGTGCTATCAGGTCCCCCAGGGCCAACATCGCTAGTCCTGCCGGTAGCATTTTGGAGTGGGTGTGGTTGTGGGAGGGGGTTGGGTGTGTAGTTTATGTGTTTTCAGGCTGTATAGCCTCCACCTGTGGTGATTCATTCCACCTGTGCAAGCTGCAATCCCCTTTGGGCGAGCACATCCCGCACACAACGCTGCAATTCGACGCATGGCATCTTGCTATTACAATCATGTATTTAATCCCGATGGCAGTGAAATATTGGTTCATATGTTCATTCTGCTATGGTCCTATTGTTTCACATACCATCTTTGCAGTCGCGAACAAACTTGTGAAGGGTCAGTGGAATGTAGTACTCTATTGACGGTGGACCCTCATGCAGCACTGTACCGAGGTTCACCGACGGGCAGGGCGTCCCATTTGTGAGTGAAGCCAGTTGCCATTTTCACACACTGCCGCACTACATGGATGAATTTGTGATTTCAAGCGGTCACAGATGCCTTTTCGACGTGATGTTGCAAATGAGGAATTCGAAGGACAGCGCTTTCGGTTTTCAGCTAGCGGCGAGGAGACGCCCACAGGTCTGACTGCAGATATAATGTTCTATTGTTTAATGTCCTTCGGACAGGGGCCATGGCGAGAATGCAATGATTGATATGAATAGTATGGGATGCGCAATAGCGTAGTGGACGATAAGGCAGGACGTTCCCAAATACATGTCACTTCACAACACTGGAATTCCGGGCTGGAGCACAGTGGATTTTGCAGACTGCATTACGCACAGACTCAATGGAAATTTCACATGTTATGTGAGTAAATAATCAGGCGTTTTCATACCGGGATGAGGGAATGATGTATGGATGCATGGACAGATGATTTAATGGAGAGTTTGCCATGTATAGGGCTTTTTGGAATCTATCCACTTCCCCTGCGCTATGTGATGCAGGGCTGCCATAGTGGGACCATCGTCTATCTGCCCTTGTTGAACCCTCCCTGTCTCGACGCGCCTTCAAACACTTGTGTCTATGCACGTTACTAATCCCATCTAATGGATTCTGTTTTAACAGACGCATGCACACAAACACTCGTTTGTAATAGTGTTTTCACCTCGATTTATATAGTTATGATTCTCAAGTGATTTTTGGGTGGGAATAATCCTTTTGAGTGGGCTAGCATGCATATGGCTGTGGATTTAGTGTGATCATTGAAGTGAGTAATTCAAATGAAGTTCTGATGCCCATACTATTCTTTTTCATTTAATTTGGGTGACAGGTATCTCCTCCCCTTTTGCCGCTGCCATCTGTATGCCACTCCTGCAGATGGCTTTTACTCCCGACACCTGCTGCTTCGTGTTAATCAGTGGAGCACCATTACGATCTTATGGGACGATCGCCAATGGGCCACATGCCCTTACGCAGTACTAGTGGCTAGGAGCAACATATCGACCTTTCAGCTGGACTAGTGCCTACCTAATGGGACGGCCCTGCGGTTCTAGGCGCTTCCATGTTGCCTTTTTGGACGTGAATGTAGCCCCTGTGTACCATGAAGGAACAGGGCGTCACACAAGAAGAAGCTGGTCATTTATTGCGGATGCAGCCCACAATAATGAAATATATTTTGGAGTTCATGACCTAATAGCTGTATGGGCTTGGTGATTTTGTTGTGCATTAAATTTTGATTATGATATTGACCGTGTAGCGTTATTCTTTGCAAGTAATGTAGCATATTCCTATTTGTGGAGCGATGTATTGTGAGAAGATCTGCATTGGGTTCCGGCTTCTGAGTATAGTTGCGTGGTACTGTACTGGGCGCGTTTGCCTACGAAGCCCAGTGAGGTCAGGGATAGGGGCTGCCATTATGACTGTTTTAATGATGTCATGCTCGGGGGCGGGGGATTAGCTTTTGTGTAACAGATGCTGGTCAGCCAGGTGGATTGGTGGAATGATGTGATTATCAGAATATGGCTGGTCACAGGTGCCTGTGTTTGCGTGCGTTTCTTGGAGGGAGACTGAGGTCATGTCCATTGGAATAGCTTCTGTATTCGTGCCATCTGTGCCCTGCAGCTCCCATTGGCCCCTCTTGAGATGAGCCTGGCTGCTCAGTCACTCTGCCAACTTGTGTGGTACATGCTTATGCTGATGGTTGGTTTGTTTACTGGCAGGAGTACAGGGCTGGTGCAGTCTCACTCAGGATACTGCTTTGAATGTTGCCTTACACTGGTGTCAAGCGATGGGGGGCCTGTTTTTGTTTGTCTCATATTTCAGTTCATTTTGCTGGACTTGAACCTTCACATGCCTGTGCTGCATCAGTACGGCAATGGTGCCATGGCAAATATGGATGGCCACTCACAAGGCACTTGGAGCCCCTAGATTCATTTGTTCGTTGGCATGCATGGGTGACTTGTACATTTCACTGGTTGCATTGTGACTTCATTGCACCTACGAGGAGTTGTGCAATGTGGCCAGGGAGTGGTGTACAGGCACTCAGTAGGGCCTTTTACGGTTGGTTCGCGATGCCATACTTCTCACCATGGCGGAATGGTACTTTCCGCCATGCTTGATGGCGTTAGGTATATGTCCGCTAGGGTCAGAATTCGCGTACCGTTGCGCCATGGTGGTAATTACGGTTTCGCATGGCGCGCGTGCGCGTACTTGGTGCAGTTAGCGTTGGCGTTCACTACGGTGTCGCTAATGGCATCGTACTTTACGGTGACGGGTCATAATCGCACCGAGCGCTATTCGATGGTGGTATTGCATTTCCGCCATCGTTTTTCGATTTCCGCCAGGGTCGTAATGAGGGCCTATGTCCGTCTGGCCCGCAGTGCGGAGGCCTCTATGAGCGTGGAATTGGTGGAGCATATCAGCAAAGGGCTCTATTGCTATAGCGAAGATCAAGGGAGAGAAGGGGCACCCCTGTCTCGTCCCCCTGGCGATCTCAAAGAGGGGGGAGCAACGGTCGTCAGTGCGGACCCTAGCCACAGGAGTAGAGTAAAGCAATCTGACCCAGGAGAGAAAGGAGGGGCCGAATTTGCAACTCTCGAGAACCCGCCATAGGTACCTCCATGAAACTGAGTCAAACGCTTTTTGCATGTCAAGAGTGACAGCCACTGCGTGCGTCTCGGGACTGATTCTGTTGATTATGTTAAATAGACGCCTCAGGTTCAGGGAGGTAGAGCGACTTGGGATGAAACCCGCCTGGTCTGGATGGATGATAGATGGCAGGAAGGGAGCCAACCGGAGCGCCAGAGCCTTGGCGTATATTTTGACATCACAATTTATAAGTGAGAGCAGGCGATATGAACCACATTGCGAAGGGGATTTACCAGATTTAAGTAGTACTGTGATTGTGGCCTCATGGAGTGAAGGGGGGAATACACCGGCCTCCACAGATTCCTCCCAAAGAGCAAGCAAGTGAGGGAGCAGCTGTGACTTAAAATGCTTTTAAAATTCGACTGGGATACCGACCGAGCCGGGGGCTCGCCCCGAGGATAAGGAGTCAATAGCGTCTGACAGCTCCTCCAGTGTGAGTGGGGAGTCAAGGGAACCCGCGGTCTCCGGAGACAGGATTGACAGAGGAAGGGCATCGAGAAAGGAGTCGATCTCCGCCACTGACACCTCATCTGAGTTAGAATATAGGGTTTCGTAGAATGTGAAAAATTCCCTGTTGATGTCTTGCGAAGAGACAGCCATGGAGCCGTCAGGCCTCTCAATCCCAAGTATGTGTGGGGACCCCGTCTCGTGACGGATCAGTCGCGCCAGAAATCGACCGGGGCGTTCACCCTCCCTGTATCTCCTCGCCATGCTATCCAAAAACCTTTGTTCACGATCTGCGAGGGATCGGAACGTGTCCAACTCCGTCCCGATGTCCGCCAGGTTGCCCGGGGTAGAGTGAAGTGAGCATGTAGCTTCCAGGGTCGAGAGTCTAGATTCACTAGCGGCAAGATCTCTCTGGATCGACTTAAGGACCCCATTCTCCTTGGACAACGCAATCCCTCTAATTTAAACCTTAAAGGACTCCCATAAAGTGGCCTGAGATGTTACCGAACCCGTATTAGTCTCGAAGAACTCTTCAATCAACAGCTCGAGCTCGGAACAGAACTCCGGGTCCAGTAAGGAAAGGGGTTTCAACCTCCAGTTGCGAGTCCGACTGGGATCAGGACCCCAACCGATGGTAACAGCGACTGGAGAATGGTCAGACAGGGTTCTGGGAAGGATCATTAGCTGTATAACGTTCTTAACCAATTCGTTGGAGATCACCCATCTGTCAATGCGGGAACAGGAATCGTGGACTGAGGAGTAGAAAGAGTAGATGCGGGAATCCGGGTAGAAGAACCTCCATGCATCTACCATGGCCAGACGGGGTAGGGATGATAGTGCAGCGTAAGCTGCCCTGGAGAGGTGACGGGGCTTGGAGCCAGATCTATCAAGAGCTACATCAAAGATTGTGTTGAAGTCACCCCCCCCAGAGGATAGGACCAAGGGGGAAGCCATCAAGGAGGGATGTGACCTGCACATAAAAATCCGGGTCATCTAGATTAGGGCCATAGATGTTCAGCAGAACCACTTCCTTGTGATGGAGCATGGCATGGAGCAGTACATATCTGCCTTGGGGGTCAATTAACGAGGAAATTAGGGTGAACTTGAGACTCTTATGGATGAGGGTCATGACCCCACGGCTTTGAGTGGAGAAGTCAGTGAAAAATCTATGGGGGCCCCAGGTTTTGGCGAAGCGCATGCACTGTTCCGAGCGGGCATGTGTCATGTAGAAAAAGAATCTTGGACCCGTGGCGCTCGGCCTGCAACTGGAGTTGCCTCATCTTTTTATAATTACCCAGCCCCCAAACGTTCCAGCTCATAAAGGTCAAGTCACTCTGGATCACAGATGCGGTGGCGTTTGAAACAGAGAAAATGTCAATAACCAATGGGCCAGATTCGCAGCCCTGTGGCAACAGTTCCTGAGTGCCACACCACAGTCCGCCTTCGCTGCCAGCGCCAACTTTTTAATAACATAACCCCAAACATGTCCCACCCCCACCCACATCCCCCCCCAAACAGAGGGATGACAATCCCAACCCCCATCAACCAAAACCAAACCAGAGGTATCAGCGCCTGGGGGCCTGTAGGCCGGACTGGCCGCGTCGCTCCGGGCTGCTGCAGATCCAGTAGAGCAAAAGGCGCCCACAATAGGAGTCGCATGTAACTTGGGCAAAGTACTTGTACATGGTGATATGGCACGCCTTTGTAAGTTGAGCAGAACAAGCAGATTACGGGATAGAGGATCAGCGTGGCCCCGATACGGGAAGGCGGCAGGGCCTGGCCACTCCCCGTCGGGAACCTAGGGTAACTGCAGAACCGTGGTCAGAGGAGGGGGATCAGCCAGGGAAATGTTCGTCAATGAACTTGGAGGCCTCCTCTGGGATCGTAAAGAAGAACACCTGGTTAGCATGTTCTATGCGAAGTTTGGCGGGATAGAGCATAGCGTATTTGATTGAGTGGTCTCGCAGCCTTCGTTTCACCGCTTGGAAAGTCTTGCGTTCCCGTTGGACGGCTGTTGAAAAATCCAGGTAAAGGTGAATCCTTGCGCCGCCCAGTAGTAGCTCGCCTTTGAGCCTTGCGGCCCTGAGGAGGGCGTCACGGTCACGATAGTTCAGCACACGAGCTATGATGGGCCGAGGCGGAGCACCGGGCCTAGGTTTAGCCGTCAGAGCGTGGTGTGCCCGCTCAATGGCGAAGTGTGGAGAAAGCTTGGGCTCGTCGAGGAGCGACAGCAGTGTGCGCTGAACAAAATCTTCCATTGGCTCGCGGACTTCATCCTCGGGTACCCCGATGATGCGGAGGTTGTTGCGCCTTGAACGGGATTCCAAGTCCTTGTTTTTCTTTTCCACCTCGAGGACTCGGTTGGAGAGGGCGACAACCTCAGAGCGCAGGGCACCCAGCGCATCCTCAGCGGAGCCGACCCGCGTCTCGACCTCCGACACCCGGCTATCAGTCCTCTCAATGTGGGCCTTAATAGAGGATATAGTGCCGTTCATGTCCTCCAGTTTGGAGTGTAGTGCGGTGAAGCCCTCCCGAATAAAGTCCAACATATTTTGGGATTCTGGAGCTGCGTCAGATGAGGCAGCAGGGGCCTGCTCGGCAGCCTCCTCCGACGGACTCCCTGCCGCCTTCGCAAACATGTTGATGGAGCTCTGTTTCCTCGTGCCCCCCTTGGTCATCCTGGCGATAACGGAGGTCGAGGAGAAGGCAGGGGGGGCACGGACCCCGCACCTCGTAACACAGTGTGCAAGGTATGGTTAGGAACAGGGAGCAGCACGAAGAGACCAGAGGCCGTGGATCAATGAGTATAAGATATTGCAGCTGCCAGGGCAAAATGTGGAAGCTTAGCTAGCCCAGGGAGACCTGGGGGACAACGCCAGGGGAGCACAGGTGCAGGAGACAACAGGGGCGGGAGGTGGCGATGTCCAGTGGTCACTGTAAAAGCAGGGGCCCAGGCATAGATGACTGAGTAGGGAGGAGCGCACCCCGGCTCAATGCCCTGGCAGTAGGGCGGGCCGATCTCGGGCTCGAAGTTAGCAATGTGGGGTAAGGCGGGCCCCAGGTAAACAACAGATCCAGCAAGAAGTAGTGGCACCAGGAGCGCCGCGGCTCACTCAGGAGATAGAGGGCCCCCCAGTGCAGGGATGCGGGCAGCCAGCGAAGATTAGGGCTCCCCCAGTAGGGCGGACAGGTGAAGATGGAACCACAAAGCAGGAGGGCCCGCAGCCCGAGCACAGCCAGCACAGGAAGGGTCTGTGGTTGCCCCGGAGTCACAGAATCAAGCAGGGGAGTGGCGCGCAGCAGCACCCCCCCTTGACGTACCTTTATCACTCCCGGCTCAGCGTCCAAGGGCGCTGGGGTCCTTCCAGCAGAGTGCGGGCCAATGGCAGAGGAGGCCCGGGCGCGGCAGCGCAGAGGAAGACCCTCCGGGGTC
This sequence comes from Ambystoma mexicanum, assembly GCF_040938575.1. Classification (NCBI taxonomy): domain Eukaryota; kingdom Metazoa; phylum Chordata; class Amphibia; order Caudata; family Ambystomatidae; genus Ambystoma; species Ambystoma mexicanum. Next base: position 21,044,634 of record NC_090937.1, on the reverse strand, counting down.
CCCGTGCAGCCACAGGGCCGGGACCGTGGGCACAACACAGGTGTGGGGAGGATCTCCAGTCCAGGGGAGGCGAGGAGCCGCCCAGCAGCAGCGGCCGCAGCGGTAGGAGGCGGCCCCGGGAGACACAATCACACACGGTGGGACCAAACAGGAGCAGGCGATGAGGGACAGGGCCCCGGGGCGCACCGCGGCCTCTCTCCAGAGCAGCCAGAAGTCCCTGGAGCGCAGGAAGGTAGGCGCGTCTCCCTCAGGCCGGGATTTGGCGCGAAGCCGCGCCGACGGAGGGGGAAGGGCGAAGGGGCGCCCGGATCTCAGGATCCCCAGCTCCGATTCAAACAGGAGCAAGACCAAGTGGTGCCAGGTCCCCTCAGAGGATCAGTCGTGCCCTCCAGGGCAGGGTGCCGGATCGGGAAGGTGCCCAAAAACGGATCATGGGATCTGCAGACCACGGAGAGCTACGCTCAGGCGGCCATCTTGTTTGGCGCTCAACAGCGCGCCCCCAGTGGTTAATTTCTAAAGTTAAACTAAAGGGTGGGACTCACCCTTTCGAGAGGAGGATTTGTACCCAGCATCCAAAAAGTCCCTCCATGTCATGTACCCCATAAAATCATGGGACACTTTATCCAATGAGCCTGTTGATGCCGTAAGCCTATAGTCCACCAAGTCGGCATTTGTTTAACTGGGATACCCTAAACAACAAGCCATATATCAGCTTACTAAAATGTCTTACTGACAGTTACATAATTGGAGCTTTGCAGCAATTTCCTGGAAGTACCACCACACAGCAGAGGTTACAGCGGACACAAGTAGAGGAGATCAACTACAAGGACATGCAGATGCTACCTAACTGAAAATCACCTGGTGCACACAGGTCCGGTGGATCACAGAACTGTGAACCACACAACCCCACAATTTTCCACTAGATTATGTGCATATTTTTATTCACCTCAAATCAAAGGTGTGCCAAACAATAGGCAACATTTTACTAGAGAATCTCTTTACAATGATGACATGCATGGCCACGATCCAGTACATACAAAGATGACCAGAGTGCCGTTTCTAATTTACATGTAGTCTTGATAATAAGTCTGAAGTGGGCACGTAAACTCCAGAAAACTGTAGATCTGAGAAAATGCATGTACACATTTATTCATAATTATAATAAAAAAAAATGTCACCACATCACACAGGCAAGGCCAAACAGAATCAGAGGGACAGGAACCCTTCGAACAGGGGGATAAAGCACATGCAGTTAAATTACCTAAATGCATTAGATGAATGTGTGCGAAATACAGCGCAGTTCCAGAAGTTGACAAGTAAAATTGTCATGATAATTGCTAACCAAATGTTATAAAGGAGTCAAATAAACTAAGGAAAACAAGTTATTTCCCTTCCAGAATGGCTCCACTTGGACGTTCTGCGTTGTTCCTCCAGGGTCTATGTGTCCTAGCTACAATTGGAATATCAGAGGACTTTAAGAAGCTATGCAGGTAGATGGCACAGGATTGGTTTTAGGACAGGACACTTTCCTACAGAGACCAGCACCATCTATTCCATTTGCTTGGCTATTGAAAAAGGCATTCTGTTGGTTCCCCCCATTCCACAGGTTGTCAAAAGGCCTTGTGTGCTCAGGGAAACACTTGTGTACGCGTGCGATACAAATAAAATATCAGATCAGGGCAATTCACTTGCATCGATCTACGCCCTGTTTTGCCTCCGCCTAAGCGGGTCGCAATTTGTATTAGACACCAGAAACATTTGGGAAGGTCTCATATATGAAGTCTGTAGGGGACTACACAAGCCTCCAATGGGAGTCCACTGGACACATTTGAGAGTGGCCAAAGGGAGTAGCTGCTGCCCCTGGCTCTGATTTGCTACCACTGCATTACTCTTGCTACACCTAAATTGAAGGCTGCAAAGGGTAGGAACCGGGGGCACGGGGCGAAGCAATCAGATCCTCAGCCAGATTTACTTTCTGTCCCCACCTAGCGGCCCACCCATCCCAACCTTTCAGCAAAGTGGAGACTGATTAGGGAGTGTTATGGGTGGGATCACCACCAACCTGTTGTGCTTATTCTCGGCCTTGGGCAGCCTCCTTCGTGAAACTGTGTGAAGAAAAAGAGAGCAAAGCCAAAGGCAGATCTCGACTCCTACCATGCAGCCACAGCAGTAAAACGAGCTCTTCCACCCAGTCAGTAAGCTAGACTATTTGCACCCTGAATCTACCAAAATATTTCTGAAACAATTTTCCAAAATAGTTAACTCAAATACGCAAAGAGGAGGAAAAATCTCAGACTAGCAGTGCTTGCCGCCAGAGTCTAGTACGGCAAGTTACCCTTCGTTAAACATATGAGACCTTTATTACTTGGTCTTTCTGATAAGTAAAATATCTGCACGGCCCTTGCCTCTCACTTTATCTAAAAACCCAGGACATCCGGTCAACTTGCTTGTCCCCTCCAGTCTCCTTCTGTAAACTCTGGCCTTCCTACAGCCACCTATCTCCCACTTTTTTGTCCTTTCCTCTTTTTCCCCTGACCACGGCTCAAGACAAGTCTGATCTATGAAAGTCATCAAGACAGGTTCTTCCCTGTTCCTCCAAAACCATCAAGGACCACATTGACACCCTTGCTCCTGCCCTGGCTGATTTCTGCAACCACTCCTTTGCCTCAGGAGCCCAGGAGCCTTCCCCTCCCCTCGCCTCCCCTCTGAAGCACTCTTGTGCACCCTCTTCTCAAAAAACTCACAGCTGACTCTTCTTGCCCAGCTAACTATCGCCCAAACTCAATCACTCCTTTTTGGTGAAAACGTCTGGAAAAGCTGGCCATCTCGCAGCTTAACCTTCACCCTTACTCTGTTGGTTGTCTATGACCATCAGTCTGGCTTTAGAGCGGCCAGAAGCATGTAAACTGTTCTCCTGAACATCCGTGAAGATCTGCTCCCCAACCTTGACTGTAACATCCCCTCTGTCCTCATCCTACTTGATCTCTCCTCTGCCTTCGACACGGTCAACCATACGATCCTGCTCAACCGTCTCCGTGACAACCTGGTTATCACCGATCAGGCTCTTGCCTGGCTGACCTCTTTCCTCTCTGATCGACCCTCCCAGGTCCAACTTGGGTCCTTCTTGTCATCCATCTCCCTTTCTACCTGTGGTGTTCCCCACGGGTTTAACTTCTCACCCTGGCTTTTCAACCAATACCTGACAACTCTTGCCCAGCCCACTGCATTGCCATTTTCTGCTCCAATTTCCAGTGCTATGCAGATGACAACTCATTTTCAAGCTTCCCTTGGCCACCTCTTCACCTTCTCTCATCTCTGACTGCCTATCTGCCATTTAGGATTGGTGTGCCACCAATGATCTCTGCCTGAATGCCAGCAAGACTGAGATCCTCCTCATCGGCACACCTTCACCCTACTTTCCTGTCACTCTTTGGCCGGCCTCCCTTGGCACTCCTCCTACCCCCACCTGTGAGGCTAAGACCCTCAGGGTCATCTTTGACTCCACGCTTTCCTTCTCTGCCCACATCTCCGATGTCTCAAAAAAATCAAACTTCCTACTGCACCTCCTCAGAGGTGTTCTACCTTTCCTCTCCTTTCCCCTGAGCCCTGTCTCCCGAGCCCTGGTTCTCTCTAGGTTGGGCTATTGCAACAGTCACTTTCTAAATCTACCTGCTTCTACTCTCCGCCCTTTGCAAGTTATCCAGAACAGAACTGCAAGACTTGTCCTCGGCCTCAAACCCTAAGATCGTATCTCTCCAGCATTGAAATCTCTCCACTGGCTCCCAGTGGCTTCAAGAATTAACTTCAAGACCCTTTGCATTGCCCACAGGGTTTTCTGGGGCCTGGGCCCAAAATACCTACAGCTCTCCCTCCCTTAAATACCTTCCCGCCTGAGCTCTTCGCTCCTCCACCTCTAACTCCCTTAGGGTCAGTCGTTTTTTTCTAAGAAATTAGCTCAGGGTAGATCTCTGTCTATGGCTGGGGCCTTCCTTTGGAACGCCTCACTGCCACTCTTAAACTCGAGGAGAATCATCTCTGGTTCCGGAAGCACCTCAAGACCATCCTCTTTGCTTCTGCCTTCTCTCTTCCTCTCCCCTGCTGATCTGTTTTGTCTCAGCATCGTGCACCTGGTCATCCTATGAAGTTCGGGCCCATGTTCCTGCTCACCCTGCCACCCACCCGCACTGCCTCCTGGCTAGCCTACAGCCCCACCCCACCTGTTTTTCTGCACTTTGTTGGCACACCCCGTCTGCTGCCTTATACCCAGCACTTGCCAGCTGCACTGCCACTGTTTGTTGCTCTTATTTATTTATGTTTTATTTATTTTTCTCCTTGCTCAGCACTTCTCCTCCTCCCCCTCCCTCCCATGCACTTTCCCATTCTTCCTCTACCATGCCCTTGCACGTTATCAATGTCACTGGGGCTAGTACGATCGTTTTTTGTTCTCCCTTTTTCTCATCCCTTGCCTTGTTGCGCTCTTTAACACTTGTGTACGAGCGCGACACGAATAAAATATCAATATCAATATCAGCAGCATTTGCAATCTGCTACATACAAGCCATAGCACCTTTATTAACAGGTAAAAAAAACAACAAAAAAAATAGTAGCAGCAAAGGGGGCCATTCGCACAGATACAAAGTGTTTGGACAAGACATCGATTTTAATGCAATTTAAAGCAGATTTGACTGGCATGAACTTGGAAGACATCCGGCCAGTGTTGTGAAAGTAAGTTGCAGAACCGAGGAGAGATACTGAAATGCTGAGCTGCCCAACAGGCTTCGTTGTGCAACTTTCACTAGAGTTAAATGACATGAGTCATCATCAGAGTAACAGGCTACAAATGTATTTTGCAACCTAGAATTGTTTTCTAAGCTTTTTGTGGACACGTTTTGAAAATGGAAAACTTTAACAGCTCTCAACGCAGCTCTTTTGCTCACCATTCAAATGGCACTGGCAAAGCCAACAGGTTTTGGCGCTATATGTCAAATACCACATCAAGATCGCCAATAGAGCGCCATAATCATCCTTTGAATAGACAAATCGTCTACGTGTACTCATGCAGGACATCCTTGAGTACATGGGTCACACGAGTTCTTTATTCTCCTAAAGTCTTCTGTTGTATTCTTCCCCGACAATATGTAGACTACAACCTACGACAAAACTCCAATTTAAATAGCTCCCTTTTAAGCCCCCCAAAATCAATATATTTTAACCGCCTCAAACAGAAAGTAATCTCTCCCATCTACCACCAACCGGCCGCCTAATCTGTGCTACAACCTTGCTATTAACAGAACCAAACGCAGCGAGGCCAACTTTACTGACAGAAGGGTGCTATGCAAGACAACCGTACCGTTCCTAAATGTCTAATATGCTTACAATGTCAAAGCCCTTGGAAGCAGCCACGAGGCGGAAGCGAAAAGAAAGGGGAAGAGGGAAACGAGTACCGAGCAAAAAGGAGAGCATGAGGGGGAAGGAAAAGGGGCGAGGGAGGGAAGGAGGGAAAGAGGGGGGCCCTATGGGTGCTGTCTGCACATATGTTCGCACAGGGAGCAAGTGGGTGCTGCAATGGCCAGGCAGGGACAAAAATCAGCACCGAAACTTGTGTCCTAGCTGGTAGAGTTGCTGAAACATGCAACTGATCCAGAAGAAACCATATATATCGCCTTGCACACGGCACTTTATCATATCTGGACATGTGTTGCTAGACTTTCAGAATTAGAAAATGTTTAAAATATGAAAAGGTTTGCCGACATGTAGGTGTTTAGTTGTCAATCAGGTAACCTATAGAAAATCGATAGGCTTTTCATGCACCACCACAAATGAATCTTTGAGCAATAAGTTACATTCTTGCTTCTGAACACCCGTTTTGTAATGCTGAGAAGGCGTTACGTACAACAATACCAGGGCTTTAAGTGGGCCAAGAAATCGAGGGGGCCCTCATTTGGGGGCGTGGCTACTGGGATGGGCGTGGCCTTAAAAGCGTACACAAACCATAGTACAGTACGCAAATATTTTATATATTTGTATGCGTACCTTACTATGGTTTGTGTAGTATGCAAGCCATCTTTTATAAACAGAAATATGTTACCCATGTCTATGTTTATAAAAGATGGCTTGCATACTACACAAACCATAGTAAGGTACGCACATAAATATATAAATGCTTACATTTATATATTTGTTTGCGTGCCTTACTATGGTTTGTGTACTTCAAGATGGCTTGAAGAGTACATAAACCATAGTAAGGTACGCACACAAATATATAGCATTTATATATTTGTGTGCGTACCTTATGGTTTGTTTACGTTCCAGGCCATCTCTGTTAAACATTTCTATGTTTATAAAAGATGGCTTAAAAAAGTGCACAATTCAATCAATCTTTTATAAACCTCGAAATATGTTGAGGAGTCCCCAGGTTCGCCGAAGGTTAAAGACTCCTCCGCGACCTGGGGAAACAAAGGCACAGTAACCTCCTCTGGTAACCCGTCGTGCGAGCGGTAACCATAGGAAGTTACAGTGACTGACAGAAGTGCCAGACAGCTTACCTGACCTAATGGCGGGTGCAGAGCTGCGCCGGGATAATGCATCCCGCCAATGTTGTGGTGGGATGGGGGAAGAGGGGCCGGTAGGGCCCCGGCTCAACCCCACTTTTGGGAGACTTCCGGGGCCCGACCCACTTAAAGCACTGACCAATACAATGTAAACACAGCAACTAGCATGGCATTTTCAAGGCCTAACATGTAAATATATCTGGCCCAGCCACACTGGAGTTTCAGGAATAGGATGCCTGTAGGGTGAATTGCATAGAAGGTGTTCATGTGCTGCCTATCTTTCAAATTTACTGCATAAACAGATCCTAAAACCCACAGAAATCTATTAAAATAGCACCCACAAGTGACTGGCTCGTACCCTGTAACATGATGTGAAAGCAATTCGAACCAAAAATCCCAGACCAGAAGTAAAGCAATTCCTGACAGACACACTGAAGTGCTGTGCCACTAGAAAAGGCAGCACAAGCTTCCCTCACATATAGAGCCGGAAGAGCACTTCACACACAACGAGGTACAGTTAAGGGCTCCTTCTATGCAGCATCAAAAAAGCCTTTAATGAGGGGGGGAAAGATGTTACTTACATGTACATGATCTATAATACTAAACACGCACAACAAATCGTCATCTAATTAAATGCCTCTTCTTAAAAAGAGACTTTAACCAGTCACGCCACTTCTACTTCCATATAAGATTACCTAATAACAATGAAAATACATAAATACAACCGGATATAGTGAATTTTACAGGCAGTATCAAAAATAAAACGCCTATGAAAACGACAAAAAAAATGTTTGTGAAACCTTAAAGTAATCGGCAGCCTTTTATCGTACAATGCGAACCTTTCATCTGTGCATTTAGGTTTAGTTTTCTAGCAATCAACATAACTTTATTCGTTTCAAAGCCACGAAAGTATAAACATCTCCAAACATATAATACACCACAATCCTAGCATTTTATGGTTGTCCGGATGAATGGCACTGTGACGGGACCTCAGTAATCGAATCTCCAGCTGTACCCGCTAGCAAAAATGATCAAAGTTCTGGGCGTGACGCACAAGGTTCACCAATGGATTTGGAACATTCTGCTGGACCTTGTACGCCCCAGGGGAGTAACATTGGCGCCTGTCAAGGTGGTTGCATTTACACCTCTGGAGACGGAGCCCCTTGTTCAGGAACCCCTATATATTGGCACAGTTTGATCACGCAGTTTGCAGGGAAAATGTGTGATCCATAGGCTTTCAGAATATTCCTTACCACTCCAGTATCACAAAGTCTGAGATAACTACCACCTTTATTCTTCTCGTGCACTCAACGATATGATTCCCATTCACAAAGGGGCACCCCCCCCTGTGGTTCGTAACCAGTGCAAGCTTTTGTTATAAAGGGCTTCCCTTGGTTCTGGACGATTTAGGAGGGGTTTGGGTGCTCCACACCAAACGATTGACCTTGTTGCCAAAAACCTATTCTGTTCGCGCAGTGAATATCGTAGGTCCTGAGGCACCTTCCTAGTGGGGACTCCATGGCGCAGGGGCCCCTTTGGGGCAGAGTCCGATAGCAGTTGGTCGCAGGACGACCCCCCCCACCCCTCCCCTGGGGCTATCTCCTGGTTGTTTACCTGTGTGATGTTCAGTGTGATGGGCAGAGGATTCCAGATAATGTCTGAGTGAAGGGGGGAGCGGGGGGAGTTCGGATCAGAGCCATTAGGCTTACTACATACATCTTTTCCCTGTACAGCCGATCTACCCCTTTACCAAAGACTTCAGTGAAGGACGGATCCAATTTCTTTATCCAGGAAAGTTCGGCCAAAACCAAGCTGCAGTTGCAGCAGCGCGCCCTTGTACCAGAGTCTACCGCCTTTGTCCACTCTGCTGTAGGGAAAGCCACTGGAGTGGCAGTTGGCCTGTCCAGGCCAGTTGTTGAAGAGGCATTATTGGGCTGTGGGTCAGATAACAGGGCACCCTCCTTCTCTATATGGGCATAGCGTGGAATTGTTATCTCATCCAACTCCACCTTTTGTTGTAGTTGGTCTCCCCTCCTTTTGGTTTTATAGTACATGGGCCCTCTCCCCATTTTGTTATCGATGCAGCGGGTTCAAATTCTGTCTGCCCAGATCCAATAGTTGGGCAAGCAACTAGCGGGGCTAAACTGGGGGGGTGGGGGGGTGGTGCTGGGGATACAGGGTGGCCTTGTCAGAGGGTTCTGTTGGTGCTGTGTGAGCTGAACATTGGAGTAAATGTCAGCAGGCCTCACCACCTCTGTAGAGCCCAAGCAGTCTGCACCGTACTGAGCGGCTTAGGTGCACAATTGGGACTCAGGGGCTGGAACAGCTGTCGTCAGGCCAGATGAATTGAGACCCCTCTCCCCAGGGCCTCAGAGGAACTGTCGGATTTCCCTGATCATCATATGAGCATTGCCGAAAATGTTTGAAGCGTCAGCGATAGTAGAGGTAGTACCAACAGTACATGTGGGGGCCGAAGCAACTGTAGTTGCTATTTTTTTTACACCCCTTTAGTGTCCGGAGTTTCAGCTTTGAAACTACTTCTGGACCAGGGCCAAGCTTGGGCCCATAAAACAGTAGTGGAGCATGTACGTGGGTCTCCCCGTTTCCTTGGCCTGAAGGTTGCAGCATGGTAAGTATATTAGGATAGCAGGATAACAGAGTGACAGAGTAGCGGGCCGCCTCCCAGTTAGCTAAGTAATAGACTCCCTCCCACAAATGAGTTTCTTTATGGGGGCACAGGCAGGTCCAGGTGATTGCGGTGCTCTAGTCAAAGTTAACGCGATATAGCAAAGCGAGTCAACAACTCTCCAATCCTTTAGGTACCCTATGTTAGGGCCACAAGAAAGTTACCTTCTTGCCCCTGCGTTGGGGCTCCGTGGCTCAACAGCAGCCTATGTTCGGGCTTCTGGGAAAACAGGTTGGTGGTGCTCACCTCTGCGATCCACTAACACTCTGTAGGACGCTAACACCCACCGCCCATGGTCCCTGTCGGGGGGGGTGGGGGAGTCCGCTGCATTTGTAGTGGGGGCGTGGCCAAGCAGTGAGGCAGAAGCATAGCTCCTCCAGGCAGCACAGGACGCCAACACCCGTCAGGCTTCGTTTTCATTAACCACTGACCCAGACCTAAGACTAAAAAAAGTCCCTAAAACCACCATATAGGGAAATCAAGTTAAGCATCTATGGAGAAGTAATACAAATGGCAGATGTATCACTTCTCCGAGCGGTAGAATAACCGAGCAAAGTGAACTTCTGCAGCCTATCACCTTGATACAAATTAATTTAACTTGACAATGAAGACCTACAAGAAGAGGTGAAACTCAGCAACACTGCTTTCCTGGATAGCTTGCACTTGCAAAATCTGAATAGAAGCAACAAAGCATCAATGACAAATGCTGGCCATGTCCTGTTGCGACAGGGGGCCTGAACTATCGCAGCATGGATATGCTGGGGACATGGCAAAGCACTGGCCTATATGCATTCACCCACACATCCCCTTGTCCCCTACTATCGTTTTAATTGACTACTTTAGGTTCCGCTACATTGAAACCTTTGAGCCAATGCAGAACAAAAAAAATTAGAGGCACTGCAGGACAACATTTGTCAATCCTGGAATTTACAAGGGATACAAAAGTTGACTATGAATTATTTAAAATAGATATTTCCGACACTATATGAATACAGTAGCATGCACGAGAACTAAGCGGATTCGGGGAAAACAGTTCTCAGTCCAATTAACCCATAGGAAAAGCACAGACACTACAGACCTTATCTTAGGATTCAACCACAGCTCCTGACAATTATGCAGATACAAATCAGAAGAATGACAGGAGGTAGAAAACGAGGACAACAAAATAATTAACGGATTTTGGAGAGCAGCAGAGGGGAAGCTCTAAAATTGAAGGTCAGTGGTTTAGATCCCAAGCCAAAGCCGACAAAAGCTTGTTTCCTTTTTTTAACTTAGGATCTGTAGTTAAGATATTACAAATAGGCATTTGTTTTGTTTAGTTCACAGTGACCATTACAGGCATTCTTGGCCAGTGTGGGTTTGGGTATTGGCAGGAGGGTATTTCCCATATCCACAGAGTTGTTTGCACCCTGTATAGGCAGGTGCGGTGCACGTCCATTTATTGAGCAGATTATTTTTTTAATGAGATTTATTAAACAACTCTTTAGATATGACCTTAGCAGGTAAATGTACCTCTCAACCCCTTGAAAACGTTCTGCAATGCCAAGAGGAATGAAACACGGAGGAAGGGTGGCGGGAGTGGATAGCTTAATGAAGAATAATGGGATTTATAAGGAATTAAGACATATTTTGACATCTTAACAGCGGTCTAGGATAGGACCCTTTTCCCCTGATGTTATAAATTTCATCATGTGTGGGCATTTTCTTACACGTATTTTAAACAGGAAGCCCGAAGTACTAAAGATAAGTAAAAACAAAAAAAAAAAATTGCGTCTTGGATTCATTGTAAGGAATTGTTTTAATATTTGTATAACAAGTGAAGTGTTATTACATGGCTAGACTGCCCTGTATTCAAAGTAGTCTAGCCACATAACACTTTATTTAGGATTGCTTTACCGTTGATACAGTTACTGTGTATCAAGGTTAAAAGGAAAAAAAAAATGGCATGCCCCCAGCAGCACCCCACCCCTACATTTAGGGTCTCCACTAAGCAAGGCCGTGTAAACTAGGGTTGAGGGCTGACACACAACACTTTCACCCACGCATTCACACATGATTTAAACTACTCCTTGTATGCACGTAATCATAAAAACACACACACCAACAAGCATTACACATTTTTTAAAACATACGTTCATGTACCTTCCACACGTGGCGCACCAACAGAGGACCAGATGGCACTCTTCTCTGCAACGTGAACACGCCGACAGCAGAGGAGTCCTCTCCCGTCAGTCATGTCTATCCTGCTAGCAGAATAAACAGCCCTGTTTCTTGTCCCGGGCAAAGTGGGCGACAGCCCGAGGCGCAGAGCTAAATAGCTCAGGAGGGGTGGCGCAGTAAGGGGCCCACACAGAAAGCAGAGTCGGATTTTGCCGGCGAGTGCTCCTCTGCGTTTTTCGGCTGCTGCTCTCTGCAGACTTGTGGATGACCGCGATGCGTTGGAATATGCAGACAAAGGAATGCATATTCCAAACGCAGCCTGTGAGATGTTCTGGTGTCCCACACCCTGTGCCCCTCGTTCTTTGTGCCAACAGCCTTTCAAGTGGGGCAATTTATAAGTGATGCCATTGTTTTTACACGGTATGTGCTATTTCAGTGTTAAAACCTGAACATGGGGCATTTTTACTCACCAGGCCAGCAAAATTATCAGTAAGCTGACCAAACCTATGCATTCTTCAAAGAAAATTAAAATGCCACACAGAAAAAGTTTTAAACTATTTTCATGCCTCTATTTGACACACCATAACTTTTATTTTGTGTACATTACTTTTTAGTTAAGCATGGCGCATCCCTGGGAAGGTTAACTGTCATTTTCTTGCTCAAGTATTCTAGTGGCTGCTTTGGGACATGGCCTAAATACATCTGCTCAGCATCAACCGTCGTCTAATTTTCTAAACAAGCCAGCCACTGCCTAGCACACACACCAGATGGCAGCTCAATGTCACTTTGCACCTTGATTAGGAAAGTAGAGTTCATTGTATGTCACCATGCAGACATGAGTCCATGGCAAATCAATGCAGTGATGTGTGCAGCAATGTTTTGTGTGCTGCACACACCACCCTGGTTAATGGCGTTTATGTGGCGCTCCCGAATGTAACGGCACATATGCCGGTTTTTGTTTGATGTGTGCAATGTCCATACAATAGCATACTGAAACGTTTTGTGTATGTGGCTCTGATGAGCATGCCATACTGTGCCCACACTAAATGCAGGAAGCAATCAAAGAAGTTGCTTCAAATTGTACATCCATTAGGCCAAACACCCTTTCTACACTGCCACGCCATGATTTCCACTGGCTGCAGGCCAGCACTAATGAGAGATGTTAAAGCCAGCTCTGTTAAATAAAGCACGGGTCTGCTAGTTTTTGCAGAAATAACCCCCAAGGCCTGCGAAATAGTGAGGAGGTAATGGATGAGGAATTGTGGACCCTTTACCATGCATTAGAAGCCGGGTTTTGTTTAAAACGCATCATTGTCTTATTAATGGTAAGGCTAAAGTTTGTAAGAGGTACCATACTTTCTGTGTAGCCTTTCTGTGCACTGTTTATTGGGTCGCTCTTGTGCAGTATCCTGTCCGGTCTGTAGGTACAATTCCCTAAAGATGTTTCTGTATTGGGGGCTGGGCATGCTCACATTGAGACCCAGCCATTCCTCATCTAAAATTCTTCGGAAACCAAAGGCAAAAGCGCCTTTGTGCCCCATTTGAGCGTCTGATGTTACAGCCATTTTATACTCGCATCCAACATTTTAATGTTGGGGTGAGTGTTGTGAACAGTGATGCGAGCACAGAGCCATGAATCTTTTATGAATTTGGAGATTCACAAATACAATACTTTTATCACAGACTTGTTTATCCAATATAGAGATCTCTGATCACTGTTCCAGTCCTGAAATGCTCTGTGATTTAATGCAAAGCATACATGAACCCTCATTGGTGCTATTGGTCCCCTTTCCCACTCTCAGGTATTTTGAGCGAGTACAATAGGAGTTTACCAGACTGTCCATCTTGGAATGATAACCTTGCATCAGCAACTAATTCATATTGTTAGTCTAGTAGTGCCCCTTGCGAAATACAAATGAGGTGGTACGAATAGAACACCTGCAACACAGGGCCAGTAGTCAGTGGGCCCTTAGACCCCGGTAGGCTGGTCACACCGCAGTGTGCCAGTAAGGACACTTTGAAACTGCATTCAGACAAGGCCTTCCCTAAGATCAGGTGACAGAAAAACCATTTACTTGGGCAGCAACAGCTGTGTTTTCACATTAGAAATCTTCTGTAAAGTACTTGCATTACAATGTAATGAAACCAGCTTCATAGCAATTATTCATTCCTATTGAGTAGGGGTTTTGTCGCACGACACATCGGTGTAGTTTGGGAGTGACTTGTGCCAGTCTGGAGGGGGATAGGGGGCGTATTCTGATGTTTCGCCCTGGGCACCAAGTTGGCTAGAAACTGCCCTGAGAATAAAGAGGTGGTGGGGCCCGACGTTCCATGCCCCGTCGCCTTTCATTTGCAAATAGAGCACATGGGTGGACTCTGCTGCCTGCCACTCAGGCAGAGGGGCACACCCGCCGCCCATCGTGGCGGGCCACCACTATGCGCTCTTATTTGCAGTTTCCGTCGGAAAGGGCAGCACTTAAGGGGCAGGGGTCGAGAGGGCAAGTTCATAACCAGTGACTTTTTTATGTGCAGTTCGCGATTGCCACGAGAACTGCTCACTTGGTGGCTAACGCCGATAGGTCGCATGCATTTTAAAGCAAATGTCATAGCCTTGCTGATTGCCTACGCATTAAAAAAAATCGTGTTTTGAACAAATTAAACACTTTCTTCATATAATGCATCATTGCAATGTACATGCCTTGGAAGGTGCCTTAATCCTACACCTCACAGGAGTGCCGGCAGACACTGCCAGTTGTCTCATGACAGTGGCAACAGAACATCTGTATTTGCTTCCTTTACGTGGTCACATTTAAACCTGCTTTTTTAATGGAACAGAAAAACTACAAGCACCAAAATGCATGCAAGCGAACAGTACAGGTTGCACCTCTCCTCCGACACAAGGGATGGGGAGGTTATCAAACTGCTCTACACCACCTGTGCTGTGCACCATTAGCCCACATTTTAAATGGAACTTCAGCTGTCTGATATCACGTGTCAACAGACCAGATTCTAGTTTCTTGCCATTCTTGCACTTCTACTTCTGCATTTCTAGTGAAATAAGGGAAAGGTGTGGCTGGAAGAAAGTATAGAGGCAAAGCCGGATGAACCACTCGCACCCGACAGGGTGTGGGGGGAGTAGATTTCTCCTCCCCAACAGCCTTAGGCAATACGTAGGCAGTAATAGTAGGAAAGAGCAGGTGGCTGTTCTTGCTTTTAGCCAATAGCCCTTTCCACTTAATAATTTGTACGCCCATGCCCAAGGAGAAAGCAAAACTACAGGTCACAAAATGCAAACCAGGTGACAAACGCCAGTGCTGTATCAAAGAGTTGGACGGTGCAATGAAGTGACTGCGTTCACTTGTTCGGCGGCTTAAAAGTCAACTATTGGTAAACAAATGTCATGCAGTCACTCAGTGGAACGCAAAGCAATGGTACAATTAAATTGCCTCTCTATAACTTGGTCTCATAGCGTGCGAAATCGAACCAAAATACGTGATGGTGGAATGTTTTGATTTGATCTTAACCACTGGCATTGCTCTGGGCATCCATCCACACTATCGTTTGTTAGCCTGTCAGCGCCATTGCAGAAGGGGGAGGAGGAGTTAATCAACCATAGGAAAATCAGTATTGGAACTACCACCAATGGGAACAGCTACATCATGTCCCATCTGCATGGAAACACAAGTAACGCAAGCCATGTTCTGGCCTTGTTTGGCCTTATGAAGTGTAATGCGCAAAGGGCCCAGATCCGAGGCTGAAATATTTCTGGTGTTGCTTGTGG
This sequence comes from Ambystoma mexicanum, assembly GCF_040938575.1. Classification (NCBI taxonomy): domain Eukaryota; kingdom Metazoa; phylum Chordata; class Amphibia; order Caudata; family Ambystomatidae; genus Ambystoma; species Ambystoma mexicanum. The sequence goes on along the minus strand of NC_090937.1, from coordinate 21,029,456 downwards.
CCTCATGCAGAATAGATGTAACCTCGCTGTTCTCTTTTGGGATGGGGCCAAGCCTGCCTTACATATGGTCTTTCCCCTTCAATCAGTTTTCAGCCTGTCAAACCATTAAAGGAGGGGCATTTACCCAGAGAAATATCTGTGGTTATGATTAATTGAACACGTTTCGGCCCTCACCGTTCCATTGTGCGATGGTCACCCTAAGTGGGAACGGTAAGCCCAGACTTGGGTTCCGAGCCTACTGAGCCTAAAGACCCAAGGTACACCTCAGTGAAGACATTCAATGAAATAGAAATGTGTCTGATGTTGCTTGATGCTTGTGCAGAAGGGATGCGACCTAGGACTTCTGGCTGTACTGCCCTTTTTGGGGTACCAAACCTGATTTGCATATGGGGTTTCCCCTTATGAAGTGGCCTTGTAGGCTGAAAAATGATGGTCTGTAGTGTTGGCTAGAGCAATGTTTAAGGTTCCGATTCATTCAAAAAACATTACAGCCACCACCCTTCAGTTTTGCAACTTTCACTCGAAGTGGGACAGGAATGCCCAGAAGTGGGTCCCAAGCCTGCTTGACCTAGCGACCCAAACTACAGCTCAGTTACAATGCTACAGGAGGCCAAATCAGGACTGGGTTTGGTTGTGTTCTCTTGCAGAAGATGGGTGTGACCTAGCATTTCGGGTGGGCTATCCCTTTTAGGGTGGGAGCAATTCTAGTTTGCATATGGCATTTCTCCTTCTGTAATTACTTGGCAAACTAAACAATGGTCTTGAGGGTTGCCCAGAGCAATGCCTCTTGTGATTAATTGAAAACATAGTCATCATCCCTCAGTTTTGCTCAAGTATGAAATACTGCAACAGCAATGGTATCTGGCCCATACCAACCTGCACATCTGCCACTTCTAGTTCTGCATTTATGAAAGATAAAAATGGAAACTTCAAATACTGGAAAAAATCATGCAAACCAAAATACAGGATCAGCAGAATATCTCAAATCTAGACTAGACTGCAGCACTATAGCTCCATAGTTTTGAGAAAAAGTGTAAATAAAGGTGTGATGTTAGATAATAGTGTCAGTAGATGGTCATCTTTACTACATTTGCTGGCCTGCAAAATGTTGTTTTGCATGTAGCCTACTATTATGTCACTAACCAGCCCAAAGCATATGTAAGGAAGGCATGGTATCAAACAGTAAGATAGACACAAGTGATCACCGTTCAAGCTTGTTTATTGAACTTCAAAGGGGTTGGTAAAACGCCTATCTAATCCTAAATCTAAAGATGGGAGAAAGCTACGACCATGAAATAATAATAATGCAGTCCTAGTCAGGTCTGTCAAAATAAAAGGGCCTATACTAATAAACCTATTGCCAATCATTACTTCTAAATACAAACAGTGTGGGAAAGAAAGTTATGCAAAAGAAAAGTGTTCAAGAAATGATATGTCGGGATATTCCAGCCATTGGCTTCCCTTCCCCACATTTTCAGCACGGGACAAGGTGGCACACTCAAGCTTAACACACTCTCTGGCTTCTCTAGCACGAGTTCAAAACCTCAACATCAGGGCCTTCTGTGTCAAAGTCTCTTATTTCAGAGGGCCTGATGCAACACAACAAAAATGAAAGTTCCTTTCTTCTTATGATTTCACATGCACACAATTTCTCAGGTGATTCACTATTCATCTCGATCCCCCTCTGCCCGGTTCAGACCCACTTTAACACAAAATCTTCACTTGGTCTCCCTCCGACAGGCTCGGACCAAAATTATCTCCTTTTGTCACTTCTCAGCTGGGTACCTTACAGAGACCTTCGATTGAGCACTCATGCTGTGCCAGACCACACTGTCAAAGGTATTGTAGCTTGCTTAAAAGTTCAATCACTCATCATCAGTTCAACTTCACTTGCGCCTCTTATCACACGCATTTTAACAATGGTCATTCCAGCACTCGCCATACAATGTTGCTGCTTGCACCCACGGCTTCAAGACAGACTTTTATCAGTCACCCCAACTCGGCTGTGTGGATTTCACCAACGCTGCTTTGTTCTTGGAGCCAAGGTCTGAACCACAGCGGCTGGTGATTCTCCCCGCCTTGATTGGCGCGGGAGGGCCACGGCTATCTCCGACACACAATACAGGATTCTTCAGCCTGGTTACCTGGTCTTCCGCTTTCTATTCTCGAGGTCTCTGGAATGTAACAGTTCCCTTGTCAAAAAGGTCAAGATAACTTCCCTCCTTGTGATCCCCTTCGGTTTTGCAATCTTTCCTCTCTTGCTCAGCTGACGGAAGTGTAATGGAAGTCAGGTGTGTGTGTGTGAGGGTGAGTAATTTCCTGGCCTCGCCTCACCATTTTATTGGGACACTTTAGGTATACAGCTCGGGTGTTAGTCTGTTTTCTCTCACAGCAGGCTGTCCGTGAGAAAGTGTTTTTTTTTTTTTTTTTTACAAAACAAAAAGGGGTGGGGGGTGTATAGTTCCTAAATATTTTACCTGGTAGAATGGGGTAAAAGGTCTTACAAGGAAGGGTATACCGCGTCTCACCATCCAGTGTCTCACTCCCAGAGGACACCTCACCCAGGTGATCGTTCCGCACTGGTCCACCCCCCAGGAACTGGATCCAAAAGCGATGGCCATTTTGTGGCCACTTGGATGACAGAACCCCAGGGACTAGTGGGTGAGACACCTTCTGGTTTCTCACATATACCTGTGACCCACATTGCTAGATGGAAAATCTCATCATGCTATACTTCAGAGGTTTCTGGCTAACCTATGTGTCACACAGAGACTGATATTTACCTTTGTTTTACCCAGGGGATAGAGGAGTGCATCTGGAATAAGTTAAAAAGTACACTTTTGCAGGTGGACTCTGCTAGAACTTGTTCTCATCACAAAAAATACCCATATCTTCATTTTCACCAAGACTTTTAGATCAAATGTCAAGGTGTGCGCCCCCAACTCTCCCCATTCCCCCCCCCCCCGGGACTCCTGCGTACCTGTAAGTCATGACCGATGGTCCAGGATGCCTCAGACGTTTAGTGTCCCTCCGGCCCAAGGGAAAGAATGGTATGGAAAATTACCCCAGCACTTAGTGTAAGATACTGCATACTCTGCAAGAGACTGGGAGCCCTCTCCCAACACCACAGGAATGGACCACCCACGTATTAGCGCAGTGTCGGGCAGTGTGGACACACGGATGTTGGAGCCCAAGGGTAAGAAAGCAAGACGAAGCAAATACTGAAGCCAGGAGATAAGGTAAACAGATGGAATGCAGAGGGAGCAGAGGAAACAATAGATTAGCAAAATAAGCAGGCCAGGACCAAGGCAGGGGAAGGAACCTCTTGTTGGAGCAAGGAGAATCAGAAAGAACAGGGCAGGCACAGGCTAAGGCAGGAAAAGTCTCAGATAACCGGCAGCGTCTTATTCCACCAAACATATGAAGTTGTGATGCGCCGATAGCCGCGTTCGCTTCCTCTTTGTATGCCAGGGTGATAACGAGGCTCCACAGTAGCAGTGGTTAACCCTTAATCAAGACAAGCCAAGTGGACTTCGAATGCGCAGAACTCAGCTGGAGGTCCCAGACGCATGCGCAAGCCTGTGATAGCCTTGGGTAGTGGCCGTCGTGAATGACCGTCACAGCAGACACCCGGGAAGGGACACTGCCACGGAAGGTAAGCGCGGCACCGCAGGCAAGGCTGCATCACGATACTGAAGGAGGGATCACAAGCTTATGCTAATTACCTGCTTCCAAGTTATTTGCCTTAGATGATGCAGAGGGCTACAAGTTTGAAAATAGCTCAACACTAATCAATTTTAAATGTGTGGAAGTATGTCAACATCTTAAATAGTTATTTATATTGAATCAGTGCAGTGCTTGGATTTTAAACACAAATACAACTGTTAACCTTCTTTGCATCCGATATTGTACTATCAAAACACCCAAGGTGCATTTTTATTCCAACTCCTTTATTTTGCTTATTACGTGGTGCAAAAGTTCCACCCATCAGCCAAAACGATTGCATTTGAGTACAGCTTGGGAGAAATGGCATATGAGGAGGGAAACAAAGATTGTAGGTGTTTGGATATTTACCCACCTGTTGACTGCCCCTGGCCATTTTAATGCAGATAAGCCAATGCACCCACTTTCTGCCCGGCTCTGCCGAAAATACATCCTCCTCGGATCTTTTTGAGCTACGCTTCATCAAGCCTTACCATAAAACTTTGTGTTTGAAGTACCTGCCCATGTTTAATGCATTTTTCTGAGAGTTAATGACTTAATTGGAGCTGTAAACCGGGTGGAGTGAAAAACCGATTCACCCATGATCCTCCCAAAAATTCAGAAAGACGCTCCAAGTGGTTTTTCTAAATCAAACTGTCATGCCCCGGGAAGCACACGAGTGCGCATGGGGGCTGAGAGGCGTAGCCGAGCGGAAGAAGGAAGTCACAGGTGCATGAGATAAATGGTGCGAGTCTAAATTAAAAAAAAAATATATATATATATATATATATATATAATCTTCTATGAGGGAGGAGGGGGAATGTTTGTGGTGGGGAGCAGGAGCAGGTACATTTATGTGTGTTTGCGTGTCTGTGGTGGGGAGTGTAGCAATGTTTTGAGCGAGGAAGGGAGGTGGCGGGGAAGGAAAGGGGGCTTGGAGACTCTAATATCCCTTAAGCGCAGGAGAGGGTGGGGTGAAACCCCCCCACGCCCAAATATTCAGATATGTCATTTCCACAATTGAATGCCGCACAAAAAGAAAAAAAAAATATATAAAAATCTTGTGTTTAACCTTCAATATGCAGAAATATCACAGAAGCCTGTAAACCTGCTTCTCGTGTAATAAAAATGCCTTATCCAGATCTGCCTTCAGCCATTCGATTTATTTTTAAGCACTATATGCTTGTCCTTTACTGATGATCTGTTGAAAACAAACATTAGCAAAGCCAATAGTTTTAACTTGTGTAATTATTAGGCATGTGCCATGCACTGCTATTATATGCCCAGGTACTCTCACCATTTTACAGCTGCTACCATCGATCGCCAGTTAATACCACTAAGTCAGTGCCTGGCAAGTGCCTTTCCCATGTCTACACAAAAGCCAAAACTGTTGGCATTGCCAATGCTTGATTGGATTGCCTTGTAATCACTTTGAATGTGGCCATTTTCGTTTGTGCTCTTTTATAGTGAAACCAGCTTATTTTGCCGAACCTATATTTTTATAAAGATTTTACTTTTGAAATATTAATTTACCATATAGCAAGTCAGACTAATTAAACGAAGCTTTTCTTTTGAAAACAACTAAGCAGTCTTAAAATAGGATGGTGTAGTGTGCTCTGGCTGCATTGCAGACTATAGGACAGGGAAACAATCCTGGCTTCCTTACTGAACTGGTCATCCTGGGAAATTTAAGCAATGTTAGTGCCGAAATTAGGATCTCTAAGAAGTACTTTAAAAAGGTCATTCGGGCGTGCTTTAAAAGAAAACAGTGCTACCCCATTTAAACTATATTAATACATTCTATTAATACTATAATGCTACCTTTCAGGCAGCAGTATGTATATCATATACACAAACGCCTTCCTTCCACATTTTATCTGGTTTACAAAGGATGATCTTTTCCTAACAATTATTCGGGTTTAAGTTCAGTGATACCACTTCCTATGAAGTTGTCATAGTCAACCGTCACATGACATCACTTCCGTTACCGCTCCAATTTTGGTGATTTCACGTCACTCCCTGGGCCCCATCAATACGTTTGAGAAGTTGAAACCAATGTCTACGGGAGGGAGAGAGAGGAGCAAAGGGGGCCGAGATGGGAGAGAGGACGTTCCGCTTTGCATTCTGTTAGGAAAGATTTCGTAATTGTGGGTAATTTTCCTTCCATGTGGCAACCCCTAAACTTTTTGCTGTTGTTTTCACCATGATCTAGACTTTGCCAGAGAAGTGCAGCCTTCTGCCGCACTCCTATGGGCTTTCGCTCCATTCTTACGGGGAAACTGACATGCCCTTAAGACAGTCAGTACCGGGAAACGCTGTTTTCCGTAGTTTCTTTATCATGTTGCAGCTTTCGTGCAACATGACACAAGAGGGCACTGTAAGCTAAGTTACTGCTCTCTTGGGTCTCTAGCCTTCTACAGGCCCTAGATACTCTTTTTGGATTGTAACTGATCGGTGCAAGTGAATCACGGACGGGAATGGTGGCAGCGATCGTTTGTGTTTTGAGCTCCTTTTGGCTGTTTAAGCGCGTTTCTCGCGCTTAGCCCAAAATGGTGGCCTGGCTCCCAAAATGGCCAGTCCACAAGGCTCCTTTGTCCCGTCCGCTGACCGTCTTGCTCCCTTCACCTTCCCCAGGTCAAGCCGGCCCGGGGCCTTCCTTATTTGGGCATGTACTTGCCCGCGAAACACAGATGCTTTCGCGGGCTTCTACAGGCCTTGTGTGTGCCTCCAGGATGTGGGCTGGGATGTCTGGTCCCAATACACATCCTGGGTGCCAGAGAGTCTAGGATGGTGTGAATGCCTGGGACCACCGTGGTCCGTGATAGGTCCACGTATGGTGTGAGTGTTTGATGAGCGGATCTCTCATTGGGTCCCCTCTGTTTTGGCGCGAAGGGAACCGTGGATAAGAGGGGGCTGGAAACGCCACTACCATATCGATCTCCTGAGTTCTCACGAACAAAGGAATACAGGAGCCAAGTATCCTGCAACCACGAGGCTGGACCGAGGAATCACTGGTGACCCGCTGAAGGACTGCTCCTCTGCACTGCTGTCGCTTTGTGAAACCCTTTCTACCTCTGATCGAACCAGAAGGCCTGTACTGGTACTTCGACCCTTGGAATAGCGGGAACAGCTATTCTCGGCATCTTCACCATCTCCTGCACGTAAGCCTTCGGAAGTGTCTCTGGGCCATCCAGCAGACTGACCAGCCTACCCAGGAGACTTGTTCTGTAACCGACGCCAGGTTGTGTTGTATTTCAAGTCCTTGTCACTCTCACACGATTCGTACACTTGGCATTCCCAGGTCTGAAGTGAGTAGTGTACATTTGGCTGAGATACACACGGCCGCTCCGTTGCCCTGCTGTGGTAACAAACTGCGGGTTCACTTCGTTTGGGACATCTTTAACTCAACTCTGCTGCTGCTGCAGAATCTACACAACGACGAGACGTCTCCTGCTCCCCTGAACCTGCCAGCACTGAAACTGACACGGAGAAGCCTGGGTCTGCTTGCATCGGGGACCGGTGAGTAGCATATCTAGGAACTGGCCGCCCTCCTGCAGGAGCCCATAGCTTTTCCCCGCTGTGTCAAAACAGCATGCCTTTCCTTACTCGTGCTCTGCTTCTGCTCACAGTGGAGGCTGCGCTTGAGTCGCGGAACTCTGTTCTTCTTCATTTGTGCACTGAACTGCCTGATTCCCTCAAAGAGACTCCCCTTTTTGCCCGTTGGCACCAGCGTGTGCAGGTACTTTTGAGCACAAGGCTCCACTCTTCGTATGGCTTGGACTTCCTTTTAGTTAGGTGCCTCTGAAGGCGGACTGGGTCTAATCATTATTTCGCACTGTCCGTTTTCCTCCCCTTCTAGGAGGACTACACATTTCGTGCATCTAACGCTTTAGACTTGTTTGTATTTGTATATATATTGTATTGGTTTGGTATGTGTTGGTTTACTAGAGTTTTATTGTGATTTCTCGCTACGGTCATTGTTGCAAAGGCCTTGGAATAAATGTGTATATATTTTTAATATAACACCTGTTTGGAGTAGTTTGTAAGTGTCCTTGCTTTGTGTGCTCATTGCGGGCTTTCAGTCACCCTCACCCCTCTTGAGACCTAGGGCCTCATTAGGACCCAGGCGGTAAGGGGTTTACGGCGGCGTAAACAGCGCCGACCCTTACCGCCTGATTCCGAGGTCCCTTAGCGCCATGGAGGTTTTAACACCTGCTTTTAGCAGGTGTTAAAATCCATGGCGCTAAGGGACCTTGTTGTTAATTACGCCACCGTAATTTACGGTGGCGTAATTAACGCCTTCCCCACTCCCATTATGGCCTATGGGGCAAAAAAGGGAATGGGGAAGGGTAAATGGGTTAATGGGGACTTACCGCCCCACTCACCTCGGAATGGGGCGGTAAGTCCGCCAACCACCATGGCGTAAACGTAGTTTACGCCATGGTGGTAAAGGTACGACCCAGGCGGTAACTTACCGCCTGGGTCGTAATGAGGCAGCTAGTCTTGACCGCCGCGATCGCTACCCTGATTGGTCTGGCTTGTCCAGAGGTTACCCTGGTCCAAGTAATTAGGTTGGCCTTCTGAACTTCTGCGCCGCCAGGACAGAGGTCAGAAATCCGTCTTAACACATTCAGAGTAATCGTTTTAGCAAAGCATTTCACTTTCACCTACTGGGCCTCATTGCAAGTTTGGCAGTAGCCTTGCCGGTAAAAGCGGCAAAGCCAGTCCTGGCGTGCGGGAATGCACCCGAAAGCAGAACTCGTAGTTTGCCAGTCCGGTAACTACGGTACTGGCAAGCTTACCGGTACCGTAGTTACCGGACCAGCAAAATTATAATAAGGCACACTGTCCGTGAATTATATGTTGAAATAACGTGTTAATGTAGCTATCTAAGCTATGATCATATTGCTGCATATAATGTCGGTCCACACAAACGCAAGTCGATACTCCCACAAAACTGCAGTTTTGTGCTAACTTTTTAGGCTCAAGAATGATCGTGGCATAGCCCCGTGCCTCCCCAATAACTTCACTAAGATTTACGAGACAGGAAAGAAAATCTGGCTTGCAGACTGCTTGCTTTGACCCTGCGACTCTTGTTTGACAGACAACAGCAAGACCCTGTTATAAGACACATGCGCCCGACCATTGTGAAACTAGACGTCATTTAAAAGTATTTGCATTTAATGTGACCCAGAGTGAGAAGGTTATGCCCAGACATGAGTCACGAGCCTGCGAAGACTAGAGACCGAAGCTGCACCATGGTGAAGATGCCCAATGCAGCTGAAACAAGTCGGGGTTGCTTGTGGTCTTGTGTAGAAGAGAGGTTTTATTTTGTATTTTATACGGCCGACAATCTTTAACAAAATATAAATAACACTTGATAAGACAATTCCTGAAAGGATACAAAATCTGAATTTGTGTGACTAAAAACTAAACAGATTAAACAAATTAAACACATACAATTGATTAAATATTTCTTAAAAATTCAGTTATTTCAATTTAACCCTATAAAGACATTTTTAAAAGTAAAATATTGCTCTATTTATTTTCTAAATTCATAATCAATTTGACTCTTAAAACTAAGCCTGAATTAATACCCCAATCAAGCATTAGAATCTATCCAAATTTCCAGTACACCAGAACCTTAAGGAAACCCACTACTGATATCAGATCCGAGGTTATTCGACCTCCTAGGCACCCATTTCAAAAATTGATCTGGTAAGTGAAGTCCCAACAATGAAAAGAAATGACCACAATATTTCTGTCGAGGGAGTTTAAGAGAAGGGCACTCCACCACCAAGTGCCTAATTGTTTCAATCTCCTTCTCTTCCGCACAAAATCAGCATATAGTCTCAGTTCGATCAATGGTCTTGTATCGCAGTAAAACTTTGCGGTTTAAGGTTCCAGCGAAACCTCCGGAATTTCTAGCAGATCGACTTTGGCAGATAGGTAAAATTGGAGCTAGGATTCCCTGTTTCTTATGCTCCATCCAAAGATGTATCAAGGAGGGATAGCCATGCAACTGATTTATTGTTGTGATCCAGTCCCATATTCTTAACCTTCTTTTGGTATATTCTGGTCTTACTTTGAGTTCCTCCCTATTGCAGCCTATCTCTTGTAGCATGCTCTCACAATCTTTTGTAAATACAAAGGATTATTGCACTATTGTCCTCAGGACATCCCCATAAAGAGAGGCATCTTCTGCTGTTAACATTTTCCAGTCTAAATTCAAGAAATTCCACATCCCCTTGATCTAAGTGAATTGGGAAGATTAAGCAATTTCCTCCAGATTCAAGATTCTAGGCCAGTCAACAGACTCAAACTTGCATATTCATAGAGCTCTATACCATACAGTAATTTAGGAACAATTTTGCCTTGATAGAACTTCAAGACCGGAAGAATTGAAAACGTATACTTCCCGTCCATCTTTTTCATTTGATTTACTAACCCAATGGTTTTCTACAAGCAATGCCTTTTTTGCAGATGCCCTAGAGGGCTTGACAGTTATATGAAAGTCCAAATATACCAACAAAGCCACATTCTCCAATTTATGCCCATCACTCCACCAAGACAATTATTATTCCGTTTCCTTGTGAATCGTATCACCTTTGTTTTATCAGGGTTGATAATAAGATTGTTTATCGAAGAATAAACCCCAAAGCTTCAATTAGTTTCTGTAACCCCATACGGGTCATATTAAAAAGGAAGAAATCGTCTGCGTAGGCGAGCCACGTTAGACATTGGTTATGAAGCCTGGGCATGAAAAAGAAGACTGTTCCAGTGTCTCGCCCACATCTGACACATACAAATTAAAAATACAGAGAGCAAGTATGCACCCTTGTCTAACCCCTAGAAATGTTGAGATAGCTCTTGTAACTTCACCCTTGGCATTCAGTCTAACTCTGATATTTGATTTGTCATGGAGAGCAATTAATAGTCTTTGCAACCTTCCCGGGATATTCCAGCTTGCCAGCTTCCGCCATAGAAGGTTCCTATTCACCATGTCAGACGCAGCTGTTAGGTTGATACTGGCCACATATGTGGCCTTACCTTTCCCAGTAAGAGCAAGATTTTGGACATACCTCAAAAGGCCAATCAGATTAGTAATGTATGTTTCCGGAAGCCGGTTTGCCATTTCTGAATTAGACCTTGGGTGGATGACCAGACCTCCAGATATTTTAGCAGCAAGGTTGCGAAGACCTTGCTGTCTGCGTCTAATACCGAAATAGGCCTGTCATTCCTCTGGTCCTTCGGATTACCTCTCTTAAAAATGGGGATCTGGTGAGCGTCTGCCAATTGTCCGGCAAAAGCGTTTCTTTTATAATCTGGCAAAAATATATAGTCAATATTGTGTACCAGATGACCGGGTCGTCTTTCAAAAGAATATTTGCTAATCTATTGGGTCCCGGGGCTCTGGACTTTGCCCTTTATAATGTCCAACATCTAAACATCGGAATGTACCCTTACTAATGGTTCTTTTAAGAAAGTGAACACAGACAAATTGGGATGAACAGATATCTGATTCTATATATCTGTCAACTAGCTTTAACAAAGTAAAGTTTCCATAAAACGGAAATCCTAAAACTTAATCAACCGCAATTCAGGAATTTCCACTCATAGAGTGTACTTGCTATATGTTTGAAAGGATAGCATTTAAATGGTAATAACAGTGGTTAATAAGTAAATAAACACTATGAATAGGAAGAAGAGACAATCAACTCTAAATTCAAAAAAGATTTAAATCATATATTTTTAGCAAACCGTATAACAAAAAGTCAATGTGATTACAATCTCAACCAAGGGCATAAAAGAAAATAAATACATCCACATGGTACATATAGTGAAGAATTCAAAAGGTTCAAAGGAATACTGTGAGACAAACATATGGCAAAAGCAGAAACAGTGAGCAAGAGAACAATGTCATTTAGTTAATTCACTAAAAAAAGAATATGTATCAAATGATGGGATGCAAAAAGAAACAGATGCCTGATAGTAGTTCAATAGATATTTAACATCATGGCTACCAAAAGTGGGAGCTTTTTTTAGTAGTCCCTCATGTAATTGGTTCTGTGCAAAGCAATTAATGCTGCAGGGTCCTTAGGTATAAGATATCGTTTATTCGTATTATGATGTCCAATACTTCATCAAATGTCATTGTTAACTGCCAGAAATCCCCTTTCTCCCCCCTCACCATGGGAGATTGGTCATCCAAACCCCGATTCAGCCCAAATTTAGCCTCGTACAATGTCACCCACTGTTGTTCCCCTATTGGATTCATTTGTAAGCCCGACTGCATTCTGCCTAAATCATTAATGAGGTGCCAAAAAGACATAGTATCCAACTTAGAAAGAGATTCCAATATTGATTCTGCATCATTTTGGAGAAGCTAAGCCTTATGCAATCTTGCTCAGTTGTGATAGACTTCTTCGACTTGCTTAACTTCTTTTACTTGGGACACGAGATCCACTCAGTGTTTCACCTTAATTTTTCCTCTGTGGGCCCTTTTTCATCCCATACCATAATGTCAAACTGATGGCAGTGTTTGTGGAAGCCCCAACTTAATCTTTGACACAGCTGCTGTTAATAGATCCCAAGGAAAAGAGAAAAATGTTGTTCAAATTAAATGTATCAATCTTCCAGTCAAAAGGTAGACGAGCCCAACATCTCCAATGCCCTTTTATTATTAACCGTCACATTGTGATTGTCCAAGTTATTCTGTTGGCCCCCTGATTCACCAAGACTGGAGAAAGATTGAGACCCAAATCCTTACAACGCAGAATATCAAACTCTGTGACAATCATCACTCCACTCACAAGGAATCACTTTGAAGTGGGGGTCTCTCGTCAACAAACATGTAGTCCAGAATGGACTGTTTCTGTCCCCTTTCCCATGTAATCTGGCTTGGAAGATCCCCCTCAAACGGGCCAGTCTATGCAAACCCAATGATATTAACATTTCCAGCCATCTCTTACCATTTTTGGAGTTCCACTTTGATGGATTCTGTCCCCCTCCAACACAACTGCTCGCCTCAAGAAAGCAGAATAAATTCAGACTACCGGACACAACTATGCATCCATCAACCGAAATAGAGGTCCAATTCCCTATACAGTCTGACACCTCAGTCACAATTGTCTCCAATCTACATGCTACATTATACCAGCAAATGTTAACCAAGAACATCCTTTTTTTAAAAAAAAAGAATAATTTTTTAATACCACTCCTCATTATGCTCATTTGCCCAGCAAGCATGCTTTTATTCGCATAAGTTTGATGGTCAACCCTTACTCCAGCAGCTACTTTTATTAGTGTTACCAGACCGTCCGAGGGTCTAACCCTAGACCCCTTCTTGGCCAGACAGAATAGTGACACAGATCCATCAACAGGCGACTACAGCACCCAAAGTATTTTTATGAAGATAATAGGGTAATGACGTAGAGACTTCTCTAAAATAGGGTTTGTATATATTTGTATATTGGCTATGACGACAACTGTTCCAAGATAGAACTGATAGTTAAACAGCATATTACCCCTCTGCCTCACTTGTGGATTTTCATTATTGGAACTGAACTCTCTTCCAGTCCTTCCTCTCAGTAGCTCTCCTAAGACCTTCCCCTCGGTTAGGAAAGATTTCTTACTTGTAGGTAATTTTCCTTCCATGTGGCAACCCCCAAACTTTTTGCTGTTGTTTTACACCCTGATCTAGACTTTGCCAGAGAAGCGCAGCCTTCCGCCGCATTCCTCTGGGCTTTCGCTACATCCTTACGGGGAAACTGACATGCCCTTAAGAGAGTCAGTACCGGGTAGTTCTTTTCTCATGTTGCAGCTTTCGCGCAACATGGCACAAGAGGGCACCGTAACTTACATTACCACGCTCTTGGGTCTCTAGTCATTCTACAGGCCCTAGTAACTCTCGATGGATTTATAACGAACTGTGCAAGTATGTCACGGACTGGTGGCAGCGATCGTTTCTTTGTGTTTTGAAATCCCTTTTGCCCTGTTAACCGCGCTTCTTGCGTTTGGCCAAAATGGGTGGCCTGTCTTCCAAAATGGCCATGCCACGAGGTTCTTTGTCCTGTCCGCTGACCGTCTTGCCCCTTCACCTTCCCCAGGTCGAGCCGACCCGGGGCCATCCTTATTTGGGCATGTACTTTCCCGCGAAACACAGATGCTTTCGCAGGCTTCTGCATGCCTTGTGTTTGCCTCCAGGATGTGGGCTGGGATGTCTGCTCCCAATACACATCCTGGGTGCCAGAGAGGCTAGTGTGGCTTGAATGCCTGGGGCCACCGTGGTCTGTGATAGGTCCACATATGGTGTGAGTGTTTTGTGAGCAGATCTCCCATTGGGTCCTCTCAGTTTTGGCGCAAAGGGAACTCTGGATAAGAGGAATCTGGAAATACCACTACCATGTCGATCTCCTGAGTTCACACCGAACGAGGGATAAGGAGCCAAGTATCCTGCAACAAGAAGCCGAGTCGATGAACTGCTGGTGACCCGCTTAAGGTTTGGCACCCTGAACCGCTGTCGTCCTGTGAGACCCCTCTTCATCGGATCATCCTAGAAGCATCTTCATCTCCTGCACGTAAGCCTTCGGAAGCGTCTCTGGGCCATCCAGTGGAATGACCAGCTTACTAAGGAGTCTTGCTCTGTCACCGCCGTCAGGTTGCTGCTGTATTCCGAGTCCTTAACACTCTCACACGATTCGTACACTTGGCATTCCCAGGTCTGAAGTGAGAAGTGTACATTGGGCTGAAATACACACAGCCGCTTAGTTGCCCTGCTGTGGTAACAATCTGAGCGGGTTCACTGCGTTTGGGATATCCTCAACTCTAACTTCTGCTGCCACGGAATCTACACGATGCTGAGATGTCCCCTGCTCGTATCTGAACCTGCCAGCACTGAAACTGACACGGAGAAGCCTGGGTCTGCCTGCATCGGGGACCGGTGAGTAGCAACGCTAGGAACCGGTCGCCCTCCTGCAGTAGCCTGTAGCTTTTCCGCGCTGTGTTAAACAGCACGCCTTTTTCCCCACTCGTGCTCTGCCCGCAAGTGGAGGCCGCGCTTGAGTAGCGGAGATCTGTTCGTCCTCATTTGTTCACCGCTCTGAACTGCCCGACTTCCTTGAAGAGACTCCCCTTGGCCCGTTGGCACCAGCGTGTGCGGGTACTTTTGAGCACAAGGCTCCACTCTTCGTAGGGCTCGGACTTCCTTCTAGTTAGGTGGCCTCTGAAGGCGAACTGGGTCTAACGATTTCCTGCACTGCCCATTTTCCTCCCCATCTAGGTGGTCTGCATATTTCGTGCTTCAAACTCTTTAGACCCTTCGGTAATTTATATATATATATATATATATATATATATATATACACATGTGTATATATATGTATAAATATAGTATTTGATTGTGATGTGTTGGTTTACTTGGGTTTTACCGTGATTCTTTACTATGGTCAATGTTACAAAGGCCTTGTAATAAATGTGTCTATATTTTTAATATAACACCTGCTTGGAGTAATTTGTAAGCGACATTGCTTTGTGTGCTCATTGAAGGCTTTCAGTCACCCTCACCCCTCTTGAGACCTAGTCTTGACCGCCGCCATCGCTACCCTGATTGGTCTGGCTTGTCCAGAGGTTACCCTGTTCCAAGAAACTAGGCTGGCCTTCTGAACCTCTGCCCCTCCAGAACAGAGTTCAGAAATCCATCTTAACACCCTCCTTTGTTCCCGAATGATAGTACCATCCCTAGGTTCTGAGTTAAATCCAGCTCTTAACTCAAATGAATCACTGTCATTTGACCTCGTCGCTCTTCCCCCTCCCCACTAATCTGAACCACCTGGGGCTCCATCTGGGTGAGTTCGAAACCCAGTTGCCTGAGAGAGGTTATTTCGCTCAATAGAAGGTCAAAGACAATCCTAGAAAGCACTGTACTCGTTGCAAGATCAGTTCTATTGGTATAGGGGAAATCAACTTTTTCCAGGTCTTTTGTAGATAAAGCCCTTAAGAAGATCACTGAAAAGCACCCTCAGAATACCACAGCAATTCAGCAAAATAGGTCTATTTTCATACAGTACACTGTCAATTTTAAGCATCTGACCCCTCTGCATACTGTGCGTTTGACCATTTGTTCACTTTTTCCCAAACTAGTTGCCACTTATGCTAGAGGGTGGATTAGGGGCCTTCTTCCTCCTCCCGACTCATCCCTAGCCCCCTGGGCCTATGCGGGAACCAAATGTTGCAAAATCGTATCTTCTCCCCTCATTCTTCAATAGATTTTCAGACAACCCGGCATAGCCAGGTGCCTGCGTAAGGGAATCTGATAACCCCAACACGCCCATCTGAATGGGTCTTGCTTGAAGCACTGCCTCCTGCCTAGTATACCACATTGCGTTACCCTTCCCCACACCTTGAAACTCTTCACAGCTGACCATGTTCCTTTTGTATGTTCCCCAATTCACAGATCCAATTGCCCCCTCATCCCCCTCAACAAATGAAGACACAAGGTGGCCTCATCTCCACCAAAACTAAGATGTGATGGCCAAGTTCACAGAGGGCTCGTTTTTCACCAAGAGAAACAGTCTGAGCCACCGATTGCTTAGTAGAGACCCTTACGCCCTCTACGGCAAGTGGAGGGTTATCCCTGGCTAAAGCCTCCCCAGAAAAGAGCACTGCCGCCTCCTGTCTTCCCCTAGGTTTAGAGGCCTGTGCATTTCTTACTGGATTTGATAGGGAATTAAAGAATACCTTTGAACTTGAATTGGAGTTTTTTGTTAATTTGACATTTCAGGCTTTTCTTTGCTGTTCGCCCATATATTTTACCAAGCATTTAGATGGAATGGGGGGCATCTGAGATACCACGGCCCTCCAATACAACCACATCCTCAGTTCTTAAACTGTGGTCTTGACCCCTGGCCGAAAGATAAACAGGGTTAGGTGCCCCTTTCTACTACAGACTCATGCCCCACACCCTGGTCCTTTGGTATTAATTCCGCCGTGGAACTCTGTGCACTCACACGCATGGAATTCAATTTTCCCCAAATTAAATCCAAAAGTACGGCATGAGATTGAGAATCACGCTGTAGATGTTCTTAAACGACAATATTGAACTGAAGAACTGATTTAATTCTAGCAGAATCAGGTCTGTACCCCCCGTTTGATCAATGTTCTTAATTATTGGTGAGTCCTTTGTGCTGTGCAGGGGTTGAAGAGGAAGATGTTATCAATGAGTATGTAACTGCAGCTTCAGAAAAAATAGGCGTATTTAGAAAACAAAATCTTCCTCTGATCCGGCAAACCCGATCTGTTACCAAATAGACTTGCCCCCTTTGGGCCAAATCCGCAAGCAATGGGCCCCAGTCACTCCTGATGTGGTAGGACATTGTGGGTCCATCACTTTAATTTTCTGCATTGTTGACAAATAGGTGGCGATTGATTTGGAGCCCATATTTTCTTCCTTGGGCACTGCCCCAACAATCCCCTGTAACCTAGCCTGCATAAGAGGGTGGTCAGACTTGGGGGAGGCCAACCACAGCCGCATCAAGCGACACAGGTAATGGTAATTCCAATGCTAAGGACATCGCTGCTGAGGCGTCTGTGAGGTTACCAACAGGCCAATTTTTGCACCTCTCCTTAAGTCATAAATAGTTATTTTGTTAATTTATAATAAAACAGAAGAACTAAATAAATTGGCAAATTGAAATAACCAGCCTGTTTAGCAGCCACCGGGAGCAGCCTGCATGCTCAAATAGCTGAGGCCTTTTTCACAGTGCCCAACGACAAGCTGTAGATCACCTACCAGATAATAGGACAAGTTGAACACCAGTGGTCCAGGTCCTGGGCCACGAGCCCACTGCAAAACTGCTCCTTTGGGCAGACTTTGCACACGACTTCCCCGTAGAGAGCGGGGACATCATTTAGGTCTCCCTTGCTACCCCTAAAAAAAATGAAAAAATGTTAAATATATATATATATATATATATATATATATATATATATATATATATATATATATATATATATATATACGAATAAATAAATAAATAAATAATCGGGGCTCCCAGGCTGTGGCCAGCAGCATGTGGCTCTTTGTTTCTGGAGTGGCTGGTTTTCTGACATCTATAGCCGTTACGATAGCTCCGTGGGTCGAGCGCTAGCTTCTGCAATGCGTGTGTGATCTGCAGGTTCGACTCCCGGCAAGGTCAACTCAGCCTTTCATCCTGCGGAGGCTGATAAATGAGTAGCAAACACAGGTTGGGTACTATTGTATGTATATTTGTTCTATGTGAAGCACTTAAGCGTAAATGCTACATAATAACACATCATTATCATTTGGCCTTCGAGGTCTGCTGGCATTCACAGTAATTTGGTAATATGGACCTATACTCGCTGATATTAATGGTACTTATGGAGATCCATTCTTGCTAAATGTATATCACTACAGTGATATCATAACCATATATGTGATGCCACTTCCTGTTTGGTCAAAGGGTGAAAGGTCGTGTTCCATCGATTTCCGTGTCACACTGGGGTGGGGTCAAATGACATCACTTCCTGTGATGTCAGAGGTCAAGGGTCAAATGATGACGTGCCTTGCAAGTGCTGTTGGGCGGACTTACTGGCTGTTCCCTGCCCGCCTTGTGTGCCGTGTTGCTTTTCCCTGCATTTCCCGACGAGGAACGCTGGTCGGTGTTGTCTGCTTTGCTTTGCTGCGAGGTCTCCAGTTGGCAAGAGGAAGCAGCTTCACTCGCCCAGGCGAAACAACTAAGGATCTAATTTTGCGCCCGCCTCTCTGACCACGCCTCCCACTTCCCAGCAGCCTTCAAGAGCACTGTGGAAGCGCACCTGCGCGCGCACCTGGAAGTGCCTTGCAAGTTCTGTTGGGCTGACTTACTGGCTATTCCCTGCCCGCCTTGTGTGCCGTGTTGCTTTTCCCTGCATTTCCCTGCATTTCCCGACGAGGAACACTGGTCGGTGTGGTCTGCTTTGCTTTGCTGCGAGGTCTCCAGTCAGCAAGAGGAAGCCGCTTTCACTCGCCCAGGCGAAACAACTACGGATCTAAGTAATTCTTTTTGCCAGTAGCATTTACATAGTTTTGGGCTTTGCTATCTCCATGGACTTTGCTCGAGCCCTATAGGCTTCAGTGGGCACCTTGTGAGTGTGCTTGTTCTCATTCTTGTGCTGGCACATAATTATACGCTCTTACGACGTTTTTTCTTTTCCTTTTTTCAGTTTTGCACCCGCCTCTGTGACCACGCCTCCCACTTCCCAGCAGCCTTCAAGAGCACTGTGCACGCGCACCTGCGCGCGTACCTGGAAGTGCCTTGCAAGTGCTGTTGGGCTGTTAGTATGAGAGGGTGAGGAGGTGGGTCATGCTTACTTAAAGATTGTGATTTTGCACTAACATTGTGTTCCAAAATTTGTTGCATTTCCTGTGGCTCAAAGGCTGTTTTTGGCCGATTCCAGCGTACTGATTACAAATGGTATCTAGTCTTCGCAGTGGCCATGCTCTTACCTCACCGACTCTAAAAAAAACAAAAACAACCAAAGCACAATTAAGGAAACGAATGGCGCTGTCCAAGCATGTTGGTAATGACACTGTCCCTATTCCCAGTAAGGTATCTTGATTGCCAGCAACGTGGGGCACCATTACTGATCAGGATTTGGTACGCCATGAGGTAGAATTTTCCTATGCACATGCGCAAGCCGCCGCAGAGGACGGTAGTGCCTGTCCGCCTACCACTTCCACTTCAAGCAATGCTAACATGTTCTTAAAAGCCGCGCGGAAGAGCTTCCTTAGCATACGTATGGATGATCCACTTGCTGCAGATAACCGCCCAAACGAGGAATTACCCTCCTCTCCTTCTGACAATTCTATTCTCGCTCCAGTTGTGCTTGCTGCACTTGAAAAACGGGTACGGCTCTCGGTTGGTCCCTCTACTCCTGTCACACTTCCAAGTAGTAAGAGAGCTGACGTGCATATTCATTGCAAGAAAGCTGTTGACTCTGATGATTTCAATATTCCCTCTGAAATAGAGGTCCGCAAAATGAACCCGCATAATCTTCCCTACTCTAGTTCTTGTCCCTCTTCTCCAACTTCAAACCCAACTGCAGCTTTGGATCCTGCATTAGGTCTTGTTTTTTCACCCACTAAAAAACATCTGAATCATCCTTTGGGTTTTGATTTGTTGGAGCCATCTGAGGACACGCAATCCCTGGAAGCCTCTTGTCCTGTACTAACAAGGATATTAAACTTGTTAGATAGAGGACATGAATACACGCATTACGAGATCAGAGATTGCAAGTCCTCCTTGACTCAGATTCTTCTAAAAATCAATAAATTGGAGGGTTTTATATTTGCAGATAGTCTCAGACGTGAACCCGGTGTTCAGCTGCCTCTGAAAGCAACTGCGCCTTGTTATGCTTCTGTGACTATGCAAACAGATGTCATATCACCTGATGTATATGAAACATCGAATCAAGAGGCACCTTGTCTCACCTACACATTTCCTCAATCATTTGCCCAGACTGTAAGTGCTCCACTGGCTGAAACATCTTGTCATATTCTCACTCATGCCCAACTATGCCAAGAGGTTGCTTTACATGCTGAGAAACTAGAACAGGTCTTATTTTTTTTTACATTCTGGACCTGACAAACAGAAGGTGGGACCCTTCTCAGGTAATAGCGAAGATTTTCAAAGTTTCCACCCGGATAGTCCTTCAGCCATAACAAAACTGTTGGATGCTAATGTTCAAATCGATTCTACTACTGCCAGCATTGCTATCGCACCCCCTGAAGTTCCCTTGATAGGTACAGAGCGCAATTTTATCTCAAGGAAGGAAAAAAGACTTTTCTTTCGAGCCCTGAAAAGAAAAGCTGACCGGAAGACTGCAGCCCAAGTGCCTTGCCCAGACACTGCTGTTCAAAATAAATCTATCAAAAAAAAACTCAAAGCTCAATGAGCACAATATCTCTATGAACATTGATGGTCAGTTAGACACCAATGAACAAAAAGGTATTCATTTGGAGGAACTGTCCATTGAATCCAAAAATGCCCTGCAACACCTTAGCCCAGATGAACAGATCGCTCTTAGAGGTGGCACTGGCATTGGTATAACCATTCCCAAAAAAACCTCTAGGGCGGTCGAAAACTCGAATGGCTGTGGCTATGTTCCTTCCCCTCAACTCACCTGAATACAGATGGTAAATCACAGCCCTCCTCTCAAGACGCATTTATCAAATTTTTTTAAACCCATCGAGAATAAAATCATCCAAACAGGGAAGGTGGTGGTTATGACATCCACCTCCAGTAATTCAAATTTTGTCAACGATGCACCCCGATTGGCATTGGTACCTACTGATGTGCCCTCTCAGTTGCAAAATATCGAAAATGGCCGCGAGTCTGCTATCAACTTTCCCAATTCGCAGGGTCCCTCACTGGGGAACTGTCAACGGTCCCCATCTCCAAAGCGTCAAAGTGGGAGGACGATGGGATGGGTGAAACAAATAAGTATTCTATGACTATCATAGGTGGGGAAATTATTTTGGATAAAAATGGAATTAAACGCCTTAATCCTTCTGCTTTGTTGCAAGCATTTAGCAGAATTCCAGCATTATGCGCATTGAATACAGCTGATATCGAGTGGGTTACTTTGCCGCCAATTCAGAATCATCATATGGTGTGCAAAGTGCAATCAGCCATTATTACTAACTTGCTGATGCAATACATGGAAGAATTACGATTTATTGGCCTGATGCCGCATCTTTTTGATTCTATTGACGATGTGATTTGTTTTAATGAAACTCCAATTACGGTCATCACTCCAAATTCTCCTAAGACAAATTTAGGCGACTCACAGGGCGGCATTAATGCGGTTCTAATTGCTCAGCTTGTAGGCCTATCAAATATTAGCAAGGACTGGTCTTGGTTATCTGCTTTAGCCATTACCTTAAATCCAGCGATGGACAACATTCCCCAGTAACCACTCTTTGGCATTATACATTCTGTCATGGAACTCATGTGATTTTAGAAACTTGTTTACATGGATTAATAATGTGCACTCAGGCATTAGATGTGATATTATGTTATGCCAGGAAACTATGTGCGAGCAAGAACTTTTGATGCCTGGATATACTGTTTACCAAATTAAAGCTAAACGAGGCCTTACTGGAAGGCCATATGCCGGTATAGCCATTTGAGTGAATACCAATTTATAAATACACATTATAGCAGAATATACATCTATGGCAACACTGGCCTTGTTGGTTACATTCAATGACAAAAAGGTAGGATCCCTTGCTCATTGTCCCTCTTTATCACAGCCTAGCACTACTAAAAATAACCGTCTTCCAAGAGCTTGATAAACTTTTTGATGAAGTTATAGCATTATATCCAAATTGCGGCATACTGTTGGGAGGAGATTTTAATGCCTATTGCTTAAAATTGAATATGCATAATGGTACTACTGATGCTCAATATCAAGAGAGTTATAGAGATCAATTATGGCAAGACTATTTAGCACCTTGGGAACTTGATTTTCTTTCTTTTGATGCCAAGGATGGTTACTACACGTGGAGGAGGGGTTTGGCTGCTTCCTGTATTGACTATTTTGCTATTTCAGCGAACTTACAGAAAATATCTAGTAAAATTGCTATTTACGATCCTGGCTGTAGTGACCACTTCATAATCCAGTTGTCTCTATTGGTATATGGGGCTATGCTTCGCAATGACCAGCAACAATCTTTTCTTGAAGGGGATCATCCTGGTTTATCAATTCGCTGGTCTACAAAACTGTGATAAAATGAATGACATGATCACTACACAACTCTCGAATCTTCATAGATTCCCCCACATTCACTGCTCTGCGCAAGCTGAACTTTGTAGGTTATCAAATATCATATCTAATGTAACAACCACCTTGCAAGAGATGTGTAATGCTCCTTTGCCTCTACCACAAGAATTTAATACTAACAATTTCTGTAGCCAAAAAAAAAAAAAAAAAAAATCAAGAACATGGCTCTGAGTGAACTTAGAAAAGCTTCCCTGCCATGGGAGGAATTTCTGAGAGAAAAAAACCTAATCTTCATACATATCTCAACAAATGCAGAAACCATAAACAGTTCTTGCATAATCTAAATAATCAAAAAACGTTTGTCACACTTTGCCACATAGACGATCTACCTGGGCTATGCTCAGGGCGAGTTCAATTGCATTACCAACAGACCGGGCATCAATGATATCTGCGGACTTATGGAAAATATTTTAGAAAAAAAAAAAATGTCCCTCCCTGTAAGTTTTGTTGATCGAGGATTAAAGAATATTGGGTCGGTAACCCGCTCCTTTCCATTATGGTCCGCAATTGATATTGAAAATAGGATACACGCATTGAACTACTCCTGAGCAGCTGGCCCAGATGGCATTCCTTCTTGTGTCGTTTAACGTAACCCAGCAATGTGGGCTCAGATTCTCAAAAAACAATTTGATAATATCTTAGCGACTGCATCTATTCCGGTCTCTTGGTTATCTTCTATCATTGTTCCTATATACAAAAAGGGCTTAAGATCGGACCCTTCCAACTTCTGACCCTTCCAACTTTTGACCATTTGCCCCAATTGATACCGCCGCTAAAGTTTTTGCCATTCTATTGCTTCGTGAGCTGCAAACTGTGATCGGACAGCTCAAAATCCTGTCACAGTTCCAAATTGGGTTTCGTGCAAGGATGGGGACTGCAATTAATGCAACAGTAAAGGCCCATCTCTTAGCGAAAACAAAAGTGCAGAACTCTGGTCCTTTGTATATGGCATCAATAGATCTTACATCCGCCTTTGATTGCGTGATACGTTCACTGCTCTGGGAAAAAATGGCATCTATGAACATACCTCCCTATATTATATACTTAATTTCTAAACTTCACGCAAACACCTCATATTTTTTAAGAGTTAACAATGCTGGTGCAACCACTAATGCCATTACTATCGACATTGGTGTGAAGCAGTGATGCAATTTAGCAGCCAACCTCTTCAACTTATACATGTGGTATAAATGCAATTTGGCATAAGCAGATCTTGTATCCGGCGAGACTTGATCATTTAAAAATCCATTGGCTAGCTTTTTGCGATGATATCGTCGTTGTTGACCGCACCCCTAGGGGTCAACAAGCCAAATTGTCATTATTTGCCTCTTACTGTAGCAACCATAATCTTTACTGCAATGTAGAAAAATCAAACATTGTGGTATTTAGAAATATCAAGAGGAAATATTCTTCATATAAATGGACCCTTGAAGATTTTCCAATTGCTGTAGTCCCCTCAATTCGAAACCTTGGCTATACAAGCTCAGACTCAAATTCTTTAGCAATGTGGAAAGAGACATTGAACAAAAAAGCGGCCCCCCTTGCAACCCAAATGCGAATGGTCTATGTGAAGTACTGTAAGTTTTCATGAATTTCATTAATCCAATTTTATATCATTAAAGTTGAATCCGTACTTTTGTTTGCCCTAGACGCGTGCCTTGTACACATCGATAATTTCCTTGATCAACTTCAAAGACAGTTATGGAAAGGTACTCGGCGCTTAGCTAAGTCTATCCCCAACATAGTACTGAGGCAGGAATTACTTCCAGCTTTGTCTGTATGCTATAACTGGCGGCTATTGTCAAACTTAGCCAAAATGTTATATCCTCCAACTAACTCCTTATATGAGGATCTGGGCCAGATGCCGATTGCCTCCTCCCTTCCGTCAATTACAAAATATTACGATCGTATGGTTTCCTTACTTGCTGAAATTGCACTAAAACCATCAGATTTGGAATTTAGATTAGCACATGTTAAACTTTGTATATTTGATCACGATTGGTGCAAGACTTTAAATGGTATGTCTGAATTCAACTTGTACAAAGAGGCAGCAAAATTTAGCACTACAAGATTACCGAATAAACCATACATAATTCCATTTATTTGTAATAAAGCTAGAGAAACCTATTTCCGGTTTAAACTAAATCAACTGCTGACCCTTGGAAGAATTGGATGCTGGCAATCACTTCTAAAACCTGCTAGTCTATTGGGCTGTAGGTTCTGCAACAACGGGGCGCAGGTTGAATCAACCAAACATGTAGTCATTTTCTGTCCACACTTTGAGGAAACTTGCCTACAAATATTTGACACAGAAGGATTAGGCTTGAATTCACTCAAAAGAGAATGGCTTTGGTTAGCTTGCATGTGGGGCAACACTATAAGACTTATTCTGGCACTTTGTAGATTTTTAACAATTATTAATCTGAAACTTGAAACCATGTATCAAACCTTGAATGATTGAAATAATAGCTTATGATGATTGTCAGTATATGATTTGTCTGTATAGGACTGAATATAAGTTTGTCATTTGATTTTATATTTGTATGGTTTCCATATTGGCATTTGTACATCAATTAATGTATATCCAAATGTGTTATACAGAGTAGAGAATCTGCCACGGATGTGTTCTTAAACACGGTCTAATTGGAAACTATATCCATTGTGACAAATATTATTGTGTTTTAAAAGGTGACCATATGCAGTAATTAACTGCTGCAATATTATTTTATTATTATTAAGAATCTATACTAAAATACTAATCACTTGTATACTCATTCAAATTGTAATGAGATGAAAAGAAAGATTGACATTGCATGCAAAAAAAAAAAAATTAAGCAGAAATATGAAATATATATAACCAAAAAAAATGTGTCAAGTTTGTTGACCAAACTAATACAACAACGGATTGAATAAAAAAAAAATTAAAAAATGATGCCACTTTAGAATGGGCCAGCAGTATCGAAAACAAACTATGTATTGTCCGGGTGCCTTACCGCTATTATTGACAAATTAGTGTAGCTTTTTAGGAGTCAAGGACATTTCTCCATAATGTGCATCGTCACATGAAATGTATCCCGGACTTCCTCTGTGCCAGTCAGAATGCTCAAAATGGCGTCAACATCTACGGTTATCGACCGCATTCCGATTCAGGAGCAGACAAGGAATCTGCAGATGCATTTCTCTACATTCAAGAAATAGCCAAGCAATTTCCCAGTAAGATTTCTTTCCACGAGTCTCCCTCTCTGAGAGTATCACTTCTTTACTGCACCTTCAATATGGAAGGCAATCCCCTATCTAAAGAAAATCGTTATGGTGTAAACTGTGTCTACACCTAAAAAAAATGAAGTAAAAAAAAAAAACTCATTACAATGAATTTTGAAATGTAGTACGAACAACGTAATGTTTAAAAAAATGTAATGTGTGCATTTGTTTGATTCAAACACCAGCCCGCTCCAGTGTGCTTGCAAGCACGCTAGAGGTATGTCGTGTTTGTTTACCGCCGCCAGAGCAGTGCATTTTTTTTTTTTAAGGACACGTTTGTAAGACTGGCACACGCCCTGTTCGGTTTAGCTGAATGTAAGTGGAAAGTCGGCTATACAGTACATGGTCGCCGTGTTCGTATAGTTGAATTCTAAAGAAACGTTTAATTATAAAGACATGGGAAACGGACATTCAATGCAGGTGTGAACCCCCCCGCCACCCTTATTAGCACATGCCGTGACGCTACACATCGTACTATTTATAGCCAATAGGAACGCATATGTAAACAAGACCAAATGCTCTGCTCTGAAATCACTCGTATAGAACAAACAAAAAAAAAAGACCACCCCCAGTTCTTACCATTGGCTTGAAGTTTTTGCCGATCTTTCACCCCTCTCTGGATCCGCAAGGTGGCCCACTGAAAAACGAATAAAGGCTTATTTTAATTAAACAAAGAATTCGTTCCAAACTATAGAGAATACATGATGGATACATGTTTAAGCTAATTTCTTGACATACTAATCTTTACGGGGAACTTCAGTTGCTAAAATTGAGGACAGCTGGAAAGGTAGTAGACATTTTAAAATACTGCCAACACTTACCTCTTCAAAGCCAGATTGATATTCATTATGAAATGTATAGTGTGTGTTATTACTGAAAACTGAGAACGCTTATAAAATACTGACGTTTGTGCAGCTCATAATGACAGTATTGAAAGTAACTTCGTTATAAGTAACACAGGGCAGCGAGTATCCCCACACCCCCTTCAGAGGCGTGAGCTGCTGTTTAACCAAGAGAAAAATGTTGCACAAGCAAGCCCTGAAAATTAAATCATTGACCAGGATTTAGTATCAACCAAATCCCCCATTTATAAATGCAGATATTATTCAGCTACCACTACAATAGAAGAATCCTATTAGACTGGTCTGTGTGCATAGAGGGGAGTGCACTGATAATGTTATCTTTGCTGGAGTATAATACCTGGGAAGGTTTTTTTCAATATACCCAAGACCCCCCATAGTTTGTATCATCTATGTGTAATACTAGCACCACACAGCTATTTAAAATTGAAAACACACACTGTTCTCACCCAGGGACTCACTAGCAGACTTCAAGGCACGCACTGCACACTACCCCTTTGTCAGAGCCAGTGGTGCCCAATGGCGTAGCACAAACTTTGGCAGCTCCCATGTGATCCATCCTGTGGGCCCCCTCCCCGCCCGCTCCTTAAAGCACATGGCACACCACGCCCGGGACCGGGCCGGACCACCACCTGTGCGCAATGTCCATGATGATTATGCCGCTACAGGGGCATGAAGCACTACTGAAACTGAAAGAAGTAAATATATTTTTCAATCAAAGCTTAAATCTTTAACGTTAACAGAGAAAAGGGGGCGGTACCTGGTCCAAAAATATACCAGTCACCAGTGGCGGCTGGTGAGTTGTATTTTTGGTGGGTGTAAATATTTACCACAAGGATGTGATTGCGACTGAGCATAGCTAGGGAGCCTGAACTAACGAAAATAGGTTGGGGAGGGTCGGGGGGGGGATCCTTCTCTCTCCCCAGAGTAAATGTTTTGAATAATGGGTTAAAATGGTGCATTACATAGCACACTTTCTGGGATAATTTGGGTAAAAGGCCAACAATGTGGGTAAAAGGCCAACAATCAGTTTTGTAGGGTATAGGATAAATCATGAAAAAAATATATAATAGATGCAAGTCACCAAAAGTGCACAGGGCATTTCCCAATGCATTATCATGCCAAGTAATAAATGTCATGCCACAGTAAGCAATGGCTAGACTGACTGCATCAAAATGCCAGTCTAGCCAGGGAATGGCACACATGAACTTGCCTTTGCCCAAAAATACCAGAAAACATGCAAAGTCAATAAAGGATGTGGCAAAAATGTTCCAGTGATCCCCAGTCTCCCAGGGCCTTACACACACATGCATCCCCTTTCAACCACCAGTTACTCACCCATACATCTCCTCTCACACTCACTCACACTGGATTCACCACACAGGCACACACCAAACCCTACACAGAACATTCAAACACACACTATCACATGAATGCTCATTCGCCCACCAGTCACTCACTCACACCTTCTCTTACATGCACTCATTGCATTCTCTACACAGCCCCCACACCCCTCACCCAGAACATTCAAAAACATACCATCACATTCATACTCATTCACCCACCAGTCACTCAATCATACACCTTTTACCTCCACCTATTGCATTTTCTACACAGGCACACACCAACCCACCCAGAACGTTCAAACGCACATCACATTCATACTCATTCACCCAGCAATCACTCACACACATTCTCTTACATCCACTCATTGCATTCTCTACACAGGCACACACCCATCCACTCATTGCATTCCCTACACAGGCACACACGCACTCAGCCAGAAAATTCAAAAACACACATCACATCACTTCTCACTCACCCACCTTTCACATATATACACATCTGACACAGGTTCACACATGCAAAACACACATATTACACAAAAAAAGCCTTCTTACCTTTTTCTTGCAGCTTTGGTCCCTCCTTCCAGAACCCCTCGGGTCCTCCGTGCTGCTCACAAACAGGAACCAGGAAGCTGCAAGAGCTTCCGGATTCCTGTATGTGAGCTGCAAGGGAGCGAGGGAGAAGGGGTTGGAACTGAACGTGGCATGTAACACGTGCCACATGTCACAGTCAGCTCCAACCCCTACTGACTGCCTCCCCGTCCCAGCCTTCACCCTGATGGGTGAGGACCCGGCCGAGGACCCACCAGACCAGGTGTGGCGGGCCCCATGTACCGTGGGAAGGCCCACTATACCAGAAGCACCCGTTTTTATTTATTTTTTTGCAAAAAGAAATCTATATATTTTTGGGTTCTCAAGGGAGTCCCCAGGGGTTGCAACTGTGACGCCCAGGGGTCGCAGATGCAACCCTTGGCGACCCCCAAAAGACGTCCCTGGAGCAAGGCTTGAAAACATGGTACTGGGTCTTCCTATATAGCTGCTTCTGCCATTTGCATGGCCTCTTAGCATGAAGTAAGTGGCAGGGCGATTGGGAGTGGCTAGTGTGTTATTGGGGTCTAAGGTAGAGAGCATATTTCGATACTTGATTTGCTGTGAGGCAAGCCAGGAGCAGGTCTGTGCACATGGCTATTCTGGAGCACTGTGGGTTAGAGCATTGGCGCAGACAGGGGCCCACTGCCTGCATCTCTCGGATTTCAGATTGCATGTCCGGTGTACAATCATGCTGCTTTAGGGTTTAGGTGTTTGGCATGAAGGCACTGGGTTCCTGCATGCCGGTTATGGTACATGGCATGCTCAGGTAATCAATGTTTGGAGCTGGTGCTAGTCGCAGAATAAAGATGGATACCTTAATTAAGACGGAAAGCGTCACCACCATCTGACAAAGCGGCAGTCATGGCACAGTGGTTGTGCCATTCTATATAGCAAAGCCTATTGCGGCATTCCATGATATATTGGATAACAGTACAGCCCAATTAGGTAATTATGGCATAGGTTTGCTTTCTCAAACAGATTGTGGTGTAGTGTGTCAGAGGATCATGGTGGGTCTGACCACAGCCTAGCACAGGACAAAGCAGAACAATTCAGTGCCACCCTGAACAGAGCATCAAATATTCTATGGTGTTTTCATCAGGACGGCATCACATGACTTGTCAAGCACTGGCGGAGACGCAGCAGTTAATAAAGAGTCATGGAATCACTTAAGGCATGTACTGTATGTAACGTAGGCCAATGTAATCCCTTAGCGTGAGCATTTGGAATTGTAGAAGGACACAGCATAGCTCAATTCACCCTTTCCTTCCTGTTGAGCATTTGTGCAGCCTGGCTTGCTTCACTAAAACGGCACAATCCGGAGTGAGGGTATAAACTACTGACACAGCGACAGCTTCAAAAGGCAGACTGTGAAAGAGTGGCAGAGTCTTCATCTACCAGTTGTAGGTAGGCTGGCCCTTCAGAGGATAGCAGATTCAGAGACTCCACCAGCAAACCAAAGGAACTTGCACAACGTGTCACTCAGAGAGCTGAAAGCACAAAAGAAATCCATAGGCAAGGCCTTCAGCAGAAAGGCTTCTTGATGTCTCATGCAGAAGCTGCGAGTTCCAGGTAAGAAGACAGTAAACCCTGGCAAGTAAAGAACGACCCCAAGAGCTTCTTTGGCTGTGAAACTAAAGCAGAGGGGGGGCCTACAGATAAGCCTACTTTGGTGAGCCAGAAGGAGGACGTGGACACTCCGAGGGCATGTTTCACAAGATTTTATTTAAGGTAAAATTATAAGGCCTAACTTTACCTATCACTATGGGTAGTCCCTGCCTACGTTACTAACTAAGGTGCGAATCAGTCATTTGAGAATGTCCAAAGGAATACATCCACTGTCCAAAACAAACCCAACCAACCCTCCCACTAAGAGAACTAACTTGGGTCAAGAGAATGACTCCCTTCTGCGGGAGGGAACTTCTGGTACCAGTCTGTAGTATTCTTTATGAATACATAATCTTCAAATATTCTCTCGTAATTTCTTGGATCAGTCTCTGCAACTCTTCAATGATTAGCCCCCCCCCCTCCTTTTGAAAACCTTTCGTGGATCTTTTGTAAACACTATTTCTGGTTGCTGGTATCAGAGTATCCTTGACAAATCCCATTTCTCCGGTAGGCTTTCCCTTCTACGCAATAATAGTCCTGCTTGTTCTGGACGGACAAGTTCAGCTTATTCTGGCCTACTTGATTTTGCACATTGTTCAACTGAATAGTTCCTCTGAACTCTGGCACCTAAAGTTTGCTCTCTTTTATGTCATGTTCTTCATGCACAGAATATCAAGTTTCTTTCCCTTTTTCCCCAGGGTATTGTTATCTCCTGTTCTTTTTTCTCAGTATTTAGATTTGCAGTAATGTGTGCTCTTATATCCCAACACTTTTCAGTTTCAGATTTAATGTTGCCTCATGACATCTACTGGGATGAATTGCTTGCACGGTATAATGATTCCCTCTGGGCGTCCCGTTATTCCCGTTCTCCAAGTTACCTTCAAACGTAAAGGAGAATGCCTTTGGGCTCCTTGTTCCTCAGGGAGCTTCTCTCTTACTCTGTACTTCTTACTCTGGTTTTCTTTTCTCCTCGCAGTGTTCTGCTGAGTGACCAGACACCCTGCTGTTGTATGCCTGCGGTGTAAGATTGCGGCGGTATCAGCGATGGTTTGTGGACCGGCTGTCCACCACGGATCCTTCGTGGTCTCGCCACCACCTTCCTCTGGGATCCTGCCCTTTCGGCTTCTTATGCTAGGGATTCGCCGTAGGTCTGGCATCTGTCTCCCTGTGCAGTATAGTCCGAGGTTGAAACTTGCAGGCGTCCCGGCTCACGCATACTCCACCTTCTCCAATGTTACGCAGCTTGGGGCCTTACCTTGCCTGCGTATACGTTCCTCTCTTTCTGTTGCTCGTCAAGTACATGCTATTCAATGTACTCATCCCAGCGGATTGGATACTTCGATTTAAAGGGATATTTTGTTTTTGTGATGTCTTTATCCCAGTCTTGTTGTTTAAAGGTCTCTGGTATTTTAGAGCATCCCATGTTGGCCACTGTGTGTAAAGCTTTAGGGAGTTCCTCACAGGAACGGAAGTCCTTGTCCCCTAAATGGAGGTGGGGGTCTGAGGGGAAAAGGGGGGCAGGAAGGAGACTCTCCTGGTAAGGTCCCACTTGCCATGAGCCCTAGGAAGGGTGTTGTGGAGCAGACTCACCTCCCTAGCTTCACGGGCAGGGTGGTGGTCCCCCTTTGGGGAGAACGGACGAATTCCCTTGATTTGTCACACTGCCCAAACAGAGAAGAGGGGAGAGGGGGGTGAAAGCCAGAAAAAATGAGACATCCCAAACTCTACCCAGGGATGAACAGAAAGGCACTTGCAACTCAGTATGTGTTCAGCGAGTAAGGACAAGACTACACTGGGAGAGCCAGGGGAGAAAGGAGGCCAGACCAGGAGTAAAACTGCAAAACGGGGTGGAGGAAGGACACCCGAAGAATCGTGGTTAGATGAAATTCTGTGAGGCAATGGGAGGCTGTGCATCAAACTCTACATTAGCGTGAAACTGTCTCTTAAAGCCCAATTGAGCAGTCATTTGTCTAACACTGCATAACAGGAGCAAACACAAGATTTGTCAAAAAAAAAAAAATCTGCAAGATGGAAAAGGGAGTCTTAAACTGCAGAACAAATGTAATTCTGCTTTCCTTAAAGTGCTTCATACTGGGAGAGAGAATCAAAGTCCAGGCAGGAAAAGAGAAAATGTATTATCCATAGCAGCATAGATTTCAGACAGATGAGGGCCAACCCAACACCCAAAATACTGTTACAGAAAAATGAAGCTTTGTTTAGATATCACACGTGTGATCAGTCATTGATATCTGTCACAAAAATGCCTGCTCTTCTCACTCCATTCCTAACGCTATTGCTGAAACCTGCCCACCTCCCACACCCATGATTCAGCAAGAATTTCTATCCCACCACAAAGTCCCCAGAGGATTTCTTTGTTTGCTTCTTGGTGAAAAAAGAAATACAGGCAAACAGGAAGACACTGGAGCACTGTGATTTATTGCAGTTAATAAAAAATAAAAATAAAACTTCTTTTTTGGACGTTTGTATGGTGCCTGCACATCAGAAAGTGTTTTCAGGTGCCACAAGACAAAGGTGGAGGGGGATGAACAGGGGAGGATAACACAACAAGAAACGGTCCTACTATGCCTTGTGACAATTGGTTCGTGCAAGTGTATTAAATAAAGTGCATGG
The DNA here is from genome assembly GCF_040938575.1 of Ambystoma mexicanum. Classification (NCBI taxonomy): domain Eukaryota; kingdom Metazoa; phylum Chordata; class Amphibia; order Caudata; family Ambystomatidae; genus Ambystoma; species Ambystoma mexicanum. The sequence continues at coordinate 20,996,617 of NC_090937.1, read as the reverse complement.
GGGGTTAGGGGGGGAAGAGGAGGCCCTAGGAAGGGAGGAAGGGGTATGATATGATACACAATATGATAGGGCATTTATAATGCGCCTATACACAAGTGTTTCAAGGAGCGACAAGGGAGGGGAAACAGAGGACAAACAACAATATTACTAGGCCTAGTGACATTCAGATCACTCAAGTGCAAGGGAGTAGGGAGGGGAGAAGTGCCAGGTGAGGGGTGGGAGTGGGAGGATGGACAAGTGCAGGACAAGTAATCAACACAACAAGTAGTGCAGCCAACAGGTGGCAAGTGCAGGTGTTATAAGTGCAGACAAAAGGTGTCTAATAAGTGCAGGAAAGGGGACTGTAGGGTTACAGATAAGAAGTGCAGGGGGTGCCAGGAGGCAGTGCGGGTATGCAGCTGGACAACCAAGTGACCTGAGCCCGAATTCAGAGGGTAGCCAGGTGACCAGTGCATATTTCAGACAGGAGATCAGCAGGGTGAGAGGAAGAGAGAAGGCAGAAGCAAAGAGGAAGGTCTGAGGTGCTTCGGGAACCAGAGAGGGTGCTGCTCAAGTTTCAGAGAGGCAGGGAAGCTGTTCCAGAGGGAGGGACCAGCTGAAGAAAGATCTGCCCCCAACTCATTGCTTGGAGAAGCGACTGACCCTGCAGAGGGTCTTGAACATGATCCTTGCCGCCACTGGAAGCCAATGGAGAGATTTCAGAGCTGGAGGGATGCAATCGCTGGGCTTGAGGCCAAGGAAAAAGTCTTGCAGTCCTGTTCTGGATGAGTTGTAGAGGACGAAGAATAGAGGCAGGCAGATTTAGAAAGAAGCTTTTGCAGTAGTCCAGCCTGGAGAGAACCACAGCTCTGGAGACCGTGAACTTCTGGGGGAAAGTGAGGAAAGGAAGAATACCTTTGAGGAGGTGCAGCTGGTATTGTGACTTCTTAGAGACGTCAGATATGTGAGGAGAAAATGAGAGTGTGGAGTTGAAGATGACCCAGTGGTTCTTAGCCTCACAGGTGGGAGCAGGAAGAGGACCAAGAGCGGGCAGCCACAGAGTGGCAGGAAAGGAAGGTGCTGTTGAGGCGATGAGGAGGATCTGTCTTACTGGAATTAAGGCAGAGATCATAGGCGGCACACCACTCCTGGATTGCGGACAGACAATCCGGGATGAGGGAGAAGAGGTGGCTGAGGAGAGCCCGAAAGCAAGCCTGAAAGAGAGTTGAGTGTCATCCACATAGCACAAAGTTGGAGCAGAAAGCAGCTATGCGATGGGTGAGAGGTGCCAGGTTGTCATGATTCCTGCCCCTCATGTCTCCAGCCCTCCAAGATGTCAGGCTGGAGCCAGGCCACGATCACCTACATGGCCCTCAAGGGCCTCTCCATCCCTCCAAAGACCCACTTGAGTCAGACTTGGCGCTTGTGGCACCAGACTCACTCACTCACTCACTCCCATAGGATAACATTGGGGATTGGACTTGAAGTGCATTGATGGGGACAAGATGGATGCCCCCACATATTTCGGTTCCCAGAACTACATATGCAGTCTAGTCTTTTGGGTGTGGTTCAGCCCAGAGACACCTGGGATACCCAGAGACTATTTAAGCCATGCCCAGGCTGAGAAACATGCTTTGTGTTTTCTGCACCTGCAGCGTGACACTCACCGTGTTCGGATCGGTCTCCAGTAGGCATGCATCTTTCTTCTGCGCTCAGCTCCTGCAAGAACAAGGCCTGCATCTTTCTTCTGCGCTCAGCTCCTGCAAGAACAAGAACACCGTTAGGAACAGCCTTACCTTGCGGCGCTTCTGCCCATCATTCATCGCTCCTTCTGTTCTGCGGGCATCTTCGGCAGTGTCATTCCCATCCTGGCACGCTGCTTCCTAAGGAAAAGGGAAAAGAACAGAAAAAAGCCATTAGTAAGCATTCAGCAAATCTTTGCTTATTTTTAAAGACTGTACGAGCTTCAAACGCTTACCTGAATCCCAGCCGCTCTGGGGGAACTCTGTCTCCGGAACTTCTCATCCATCTGCAAGAGGGAAAAGACACTCAAGGTTAGCGTGGAAACATCTAGAGGCGCCGCATACCACGCTTACTCACCGCATTTCTTCTTCATAACCGGCCTCCACGCTGAAAACGTCGCGGCACCTAAAAGACACAGAAAAGGAACTCAGTTCAATACAAATACGAAAGGGTCGCATCGCGCATCGCACTCTCACTCACCTTCAGCGCTACTCAACTCATCAGCACGTCGCCATCCCCGGACGCCGGCCATCATCAAAAGAAGGAAAGGAACGAAGTTAGAGAACAGTTCAAAAGACTCATTATACTTACCTGTCAGACTCTTGCCAGTGAAGTAACTAGGCAGCAATGAGCCTGCATCAATCAACGCGCCCCTGCGCTGAAAGCAGGACGGAGAGCACACTTTCCAAGAAAACAAGGCCCAGTCTCCAGTCGAGTAGACTCCAGTGAAGGGTTTGAGGTCGTAAGAGGTCAGAACAGGCTGAATGACTTCCCCGTGGATACCAGGTGAGCGTTACACAGGTATTGGTTGAACAGCCAGAGAGAAAGATTAGATCCCTGGGGAACACCACAGGTAGAGAGAGCTAGAGGTGAGGAACAACCCAAGTTGTACCTGGGAGGGTCGGTCCGAGAGGAAAGGTGGTCAGGCAGGCCAGGGCCTGATCAGTGATACCCAGGTTAACAAGGAGCTGGTTGAGCAGGATGGCATGGCTGACAGTATCAAATGCAGAAGAGAGATCAAGTAGGATGAGGACAGAAGGGTGGCTGGTATCAAAGTTTGAGAGCGGGTCTTCACGGATGTTCCGGAGAGCAGTTTCCCTGCTTCTGGCCGCTCTGAAGACAGACTGATGGTGATGGAGACAACCAACAGATTCAGTGTGAAGGTTAAGCTGGGAGATGGCCGGCTTTTCCAAGAGTTTGCCCAGAAAAGGAGTAATGGAGATCGGGCGATAGATAGCCGGACCGGAGGGGTCGGCTGAGGGTTTCTTAAGAAGAGGGTTCACAAGAGTGCTTGAGGGGGGAAGGGAAGGTTCCAGTGGTGAAAGAGTGGTTGCAGAAGCCGGCCAAGGCTGGAACGTGGGTGTCAATGTGTTAAAGAGTTGGGCCGAGTTGTTAGATGTGGCAGAGATGCGGGCTTGGATGTGTGCTCTCTTCTTAGTGTGGACAGAGTCGGTACTGCCTTTGGAGCAGGAGGCAGGCCAGTTTGTCAGAGGGTGCACAAGATGTCTGCCATTTCCTCTCAGCCACCCTACACTTGCGTTTAAGGGTTACGAGGTCGGAGTGGTACCAAGAGTTGCACTTGGTTTTAGGCTTCAAGCGGATCCTCATGACAGGGGCAAGTACATCAAGAGTGTCAGAGATAGAAGAATGGAGGTTGGCAAGGGCTGTGTCAGGAGGCGAGTCAGCCAGAGGTGCAGAAAGGGGGAAAGAACGTGGTGACGAAAGCCTCAGCTGACACGTTTCATGGGTCGGATGACCGAGAAGGTGGGTAGCAGTGCAGGGGTTGGCTCAGCCTGAGGGGTAGAGAAAGAGGAGAGGAGAAAGTGGTGACTCCAGAGGAGAGGAGTGGCAAAAAGGTTACAGAGGCGGAGGTCTGAGGGGATCAGAACCTCCAGGGTGTGCTATGCAGAGTGAGTCAGGCCAAATGGAAGAATAGAGAAAGAAATAGAATTGCAGAGGTTGCAAAAGAGTCCAGAGGAGGGACAGGAAGCAAACAGGTGGATGTTGAGATCTCTGAGGAGGAGGAGAGGTCCACCCACTCAGAGGAATGAGGTTATCTGACCAGGTGTCAGGTAGATAGTAGCCACAGGGAGATAGGGAGATAGGGAGATAGGGAGATAGGGAGATAGGGAGATAGGGGAGGAGGCTGCAGACCAGGCATTCAAAGAAGGAGTACACCTGCATAGGAATGATGGAGGCAGGGATCCACTCCGGGAAGATCAAGGCTACACACCTCACGGGGACGGTTGAATCTGGGCACAGAGAGGATCTTGGAGCCACCAAGGAGTAGAGGGTCAAAACTCGTGACAGATCTGACCTGGCCAAGAACATCAAGGTCGAGTTCTTTCAGGAGACAGCAGATGTCGGAGGAGTGCTTGACAGCTGAGTGAGAGTTGAGAGTGGCAATGTGGACAAGGCAGCCACCCTTGAAAAAATGTCTGTGGAGGGGTACAGGTCAGAAGTACGCCCTGCAGAAGTCTAGAAGGAGCCCAAGGGTGGGCAGAAGAGTAAGGAGGAGAGGGCAAGGTAGCCAAAGAGGAGGATGAAGGTGCCAGAGAGGTGGAAGAGGGTGGAGGCAAATGAGCCGGAGAAGGGAAAGAGGGGACAGCAGGAGAAGAAAGGAAGTTGATGAGGCGCGGGAAGCGTCTATCGAAGAGGAGGTGGTTGGCCTAAGGCCCTCGGACCAAGACAGTGCCATTTAGGTCAACATTAATGATTGTCTTGGAGGAGTGGAAGGTGGCCAGAAGTGCCTCCCACCGGGTGCCACCATTAATGGGAGAGGAGGAAAAAGGAGAGCGCACAGAGACCATATGTGGAGTCCATCGGTCTGGCGAAGAACGACAAAGAGGAGGTTGGTGAGGGTCTGTCTGGAGGAAGCGCTGGTGTGGGTATCAGTGATACGGAGGCTTGGGTTGGAGACCAGGATATTCCTTTTGAACTTCTTCCTACTAGACTTAGAGAGCAGGACAGGGTAGTCAATAGAGAAGCAGTTAGAGAAGATAGGAGAGACAGAGAGCGCCATAGGAGGATGCAGAGGGAGGGGAGAGTGAAGAAAAATGGGGGTCGGAGGGGGAGCAGAGGTAAGGGGAGGAGACACTAGAGGCGGGCACAAGAGGAGGGGTGCAAGCAAACGAGACAAGAACAAGACAAACAAATTAATAAAATACACAATGGGCTTGATGAGACAAAAAAGAAGAGAATGTCATGTAGAATGTGAAAAACAAGCCAGTTAACAGAATACGAATGAGGGAACATGAGAGAAAAAGGAAACAACAAAGAACAAGCAGGCAGAGTGGGACCAAGTGAAAGAACAATGATCAAGGGTACCTAAGGAGAATAGTGAATAACATACAGAAGTAGGCAGTACAAGTATACACCAGTCAAACATAGCAGACACAAGAACAGTATACACCAGTCAAACATAGCAGACACAAGAACAGTGCAGTCAAGCAAAAAAAGGGTCCTAGAAGGAAAAGAAAAAGCAGAAGAGCACAGAGTAGCAACAGGGGGTGGGATGGGGAAAAGGAGAGGGGAGGGAGGGAAGGGGCCTGCAGGGGGGGCAGGAATGCGAAGCTGACACGCAGGCGCGAGTGTAGCTAAGGATGGAAGGGGCGCGGAGCACACCCGATCAAGGATTGCGAGGGAACCACGTGGGCAGAGGACGCACAGGCGCAAGCAAAGCAGGGATGGAAGGGGTGAGGAGCCACGCAATGAAGGATTGCCGGTCAAGTGGCACAGCGAGTAGAGCGCTCGCTTTGACATCCGTGCAGAGCCTGCTAACGCAGGTTCGAATCCCGGCGGGGCCAAACTCAGCCTTTCATCCTTCCGAGGTCTATAAATGAGCACCACACACCGTGGGTAATAAGCAGCGCTCAGATACCTGAGGGTTCGTAGCGCTATACAAGTGCCAAATTATTATTATTATTATTGCGAGAGACCCATGCAGGCAGAAAACGCGCAGGCATGAGCGGAGCCAAGGATGGAAGGGGCGAGGGAGCGCAACACAAGGAAGGAATCGTGCTCCCAGCCAAGGGGGACAGGCAGAGGGACAGGGCTCGGGGGAAGGGGATGCAAGTCAGGGGAGAAGGGCACAGAGGGGCAAGAAGCGCAAAGCAAGCAAGCTCCCCACAACTTCTTACCTGGCAGCTGCAAACAGGAGCAGGAGGCGTCCGCGCTCACCGTCTACACCGCAGAACCCTTCACCGCCAAAACACCTGCGTCACTCCACAACACAGACTTGTCTTGCGTGGGCTTCGCTGCAGAGGGTCTGAACCTCGAATTATATAGGCTCGGAATCATGAAAGTAGCAAACGTGCTACCTTTCATTAGGCAGCGTCTCCTGCGCACCTGCGTCGCTCAACACTGCAGGCTTGTCCTGCAAGGGCTTTGCTGCAAAGGGTCCGAACCTTGAATTATATAGGCTCGGAAGCGTGGACGTAGCAAACGTGCTATGTTTCATCAGGCAGCGTCTTCTGCGAACCCTGGCAAGGGTAAAAGTGTGAGGAACCCTATTTCTCAAACAGTTTTAGCATTAGTAATGTGATAATAAAAACACAAGGTGTAGCAGTTTTCAACAGGAATTAGAGATGAACAGAGGCACGAGGTGAAACAGAATCATAGCACGATTGATCCATAAGTAGATCCAAGCGTACATTTGTATTGTGGCGATTTAATGTTCTGATGACACATTTTGAAATGTTCTGTTGAAACGATGATGTGATATAATACTCTAATATTGATTCGCACTCCTGATTTATATCTGAACTACTGCATCATGTCACCATGATGCACAACACATCTTTTGCGCCGGTATACATACATTTATTGGATGTATGAAATTGCTTTGGTAATGGATTTATTATTTCTGCATGAATTTTTGATTGACGTTTAGGACCAATAATTATGATTGATTAAGGTTTTGATTAGGCTAGGAGAATAAGCCCTGATGAAGGATGTTGATGTCCAAAATGAATAGGCAATTTCTCGCATATGCACAGAAATTGATATGAATTAAATACAGCACGAAATCCTACTACTCACATGTCCATTCAAAGAAATTCAATAATTCATAATTTATTGCAAGATTTTCCTGACTTTCAGGATAGCTTAAAGAAACCCCTGGTGAGTTATAGGGTGTGCAGCCCACAACGAAGGCTAATCCTCCTTTTTCAGGAACAGACTCAGTAGGCTCAGTAGGCTAGTCAGAAAGAGGAGCCCAAAGGCAAATGCTGGTAGTGGGGTACTGCAGAAGACTGGTAGGAGGATGTCCTAGCTCTTTAGGAGTCGGAAAGGACCAGGCAGACAGTCGTTGCAGGGTGGGGGGGACATTAGCAGGGGAGGGGGCAAGGGAAGGAGGAGGAGACGAGGGAAGTCTTAAGGAGTTTACAGAACCTAAGGAGATCCAGCTGAAGTCTGAGAGGAGCAGGGAGGCCATTCCAGAGGGAGGCACCTGCTGAGGAAGGAGATCTACCACCCACTCTCTCGTTTGACCTGCAGCTAGAGGACCAAAGGACTCTAACAGGGAGGTATTTAGGGAGGGAAAGTTGGATGTTGTGTGGTCCCAGGCCACAGAAAGCCTTGTGGATGATGCAAAGAGTCTTCAATTTGATCCTTGCAACCACAAGGAGCCAGTGAAGAGATTTTAGGGCTGGAGAGATGCAGTCCCTGGGCTGGAGGCCAAGGATAGGTCTTGCAGTCCTATTCTGGATCATTTGGAGAGAGCGGAGGCAGGAACGAGCCAGGAAGAGGCTGTTGCAGTAGTCCAGCCTGCAGAGAATCAGAGCTCTGGAGACATTGAGTTTCTGGGGGAAGGTGAGGAAAGGGAGAATGCCTCTGAGGAGGTAGTGCTGAAAGTGGGCCTTCTTGGCAAGGTCTGGGATGTGAGGAGAGAAGGAGAGAGGAATCTAAGAGGATTCCAAGGTTTTTTGCCTCACAAGAGGGTGAGGGAAGGGGGCCTAAGGAGGGCCGCCGAGATTAGGAGGGAACAAAGAGGCAGGAGTTCTAATGAGAAGGATCTCAGTCTTACTGCCATTAAACCAAAGATCATTAGCAACGCACATTGCATGAATAGCAGTCAGGCAATCGGCAAGGAGAGAAGAAAGAAGAGGTAGGGGAGGGCAGCTTAAAAGGAAACCTGTGCATCATTGGCATAACACTGGAAATGAGGGGAGAAGGTGGATATCAAGTGGATAAGAGGGGCAAGGCAGATGTTGAAATGCCACGGCAAGAGGATAGAGCCTTGTGGAACACCACAGGTAGTGAGATAGAGGAGAGAAAAGGGCCCATTTGTACCTGGAAGGGCCTATTGGAAAGGAACGAGGTCAACCAAGCCAGTGCCCGGTCCGTGATGCACAGGGTATCACAGAGGTGACTTAAGAGGGTGACATGATTGACAGTGTTGAAGGCAGATGACAGATCCAGAAGGATGAGGACAGAGGGAGAGCAGGAGTCGAGATTAGAGAGCAAATCATCACGAGTGTTCAGGAGTGCAGTTTCCGTGCCTCTGGCTGCTCTGAAGCCAGACTGGTGGTCATGGAGGCAGCCAACAGCTTCAGTGTAGTGGGTAAATTGGGAGATGGCCAACTTCTCCGACAGTTTGCCTAAGAAGGGGCTAGTCAAAATAAGGCGTTAGTTAGCTGGGCAGGAAGGGTCCGCAGATGGCTTTTTTTAAGAGAGGCTTGAGAGGTTGTAGGATGGAGCCAGTGGCAAAAGAGTGGTTTCAGTCATTCAAAGAGGGAGCATGGGTGGCAATATTGTCCTCAATAGTTCTTGAGGAGCAGAGACACACTTGTTTGGATGAGACTTTCATAGAGCGAACAGTCTTGGTAACCTCACCTGGTACAATGAGTGAGAAGGAGGAGAGAAGGAAGGCGGGGGGAAAGAGGGGCCAAAAGGCGGCTGGAGAGCAGGTTGAGCAGGGGGCAAAAGAGAGTGAGGGCAGGATGTCCTGAGGTCTGGTTGAGAAGTATGAAGCCAAGGCCGTTGTGGTATGTTATCAGACCCAAGGCCACAAGGCTACTTGATGTTATTCTTATATTGGGATCATGAGCTGCAAGCTAAAAACTGTACCTGGTGCACACTAGGACCCAATTTTCTACTTTAGTGATATTTCATTGGTGGTATTTCCTTGGTGATATGGTGTAGAAACTAAGCATAGACTTACCAGGTCACCTGAAGACTAATCTGGGGAATCAGCTCTTCATGATTTGTCCCAGTTCAGTGTTTTGGTGAATCTTGCTTTTTACCGTCGGCAGTAGCAAAAATGCCTTCTTAGCTTTGCACATGCATATATGCCATCACAAGTAACAGAGCTTATTGAGTTACAAAGTTACAGGGTGAGGTCAAGGTGATTTACATATATATATGTAAGTTGTCAACCGGTAGGTACATAATCATAGTAAGCGGGTGAAACAAGCATTCCAGTACAGTATATTTATACTTCCTAAATATAATGTGCAGAGATCCAACCTAAGAGTCTGTGGAATTGAGTAGGTTAGTGGAATTTTGTCTGAAGTTTTGGTAGGGCTGATCTTCTCGAAGATGGTGTGGCAGGGAATTCCAAAGTTTGGCTGCTTTCACGGGAAAGCTACTGCCGCCAACCTTGGTAAGTCTGAATTTAGATACAGTGAGGCAGTTGACGTTGTTGGTTTTCATGGGTCTGATAGACGTTTTCCTGTGTAGTCTATCTGCAAGATAGCTGGGGGCTGCGTTATTTAGTGCTTTATGAGTCAGGGATGCAGTTTTTAGAAGGATTTTGTTGTGGGTCGAGAGCCAGTTGTTTTGGCGTCTAATCACAGAGGTGTGTGCTTGTCTATTGATACCCAAGGTGGATCTTAATGCATTATTTTGGAGGATTTGTATCCTTTGGACAATGTCTTTGTTGGCGCCAGTGTAAAGAGCGTTACAATAATCAAGCCTAGAGAATATTAGTGCTCTGGCCAGGATCATGCAGCTGTTTGATAGGAAGGGTTTGCCAGTCCTAATGAGCTTGCACGTGTAGGCAGTGGTAGAGGCCATAGATTTCAGTTGTTTATCAAAGGAGGGGGTGGAGTCCAGATAGAAAATAAGGGTTTTTTACTTCCTTAGCCACTTTAATAATGTTCCCATCAATGGAAAATGAGGAGTATTCCTGACCTAGTTTCTTGAGGTTAAGGTGGGTGCCCAGGATGATGAGCTTGGTCATGTCATCTTTCAGGCATAGACCGTGGCTGGCCAGCCATGCATGGTTGATGAGATACACTATTCACCAGTGCCAAATCCTTGTTCTAATCCCCAGAAAGCGGGAGGAGAATCTGAATCATCTGCATAATTAGTGTAGGTGATACCCAGAAGGTCCAGATCGTCGAACAGGGGCTTGGTGAATATATTGTACAATGTTTGGGAGACACAGGAACCCTGGGGGACACCGCACGTGATAGGGGTAGGGTCAGCCGCTGCCGAGGGGGAGAAGACCCTCATGGTTCTATCACTCAAAAATGATTCTATCCATCCGATAGCCTCTGTGGAAAAGTGGGCTGCTGAATCCAGGTGGCCGCATAGGACCTTGTGATCCACCAGGTCAAATGCGGCTGCGAGGTCTAACTGTAGGAGGAGGGCTGTTTTCCCTTGAGTTTTTAAGTCGATGAGAGTGGTTTATGTCCCATGACGAGGACGGAATCCGGATGGTCTTGTTCCCAGGAGCTTGTGGAATTCCAGATATTTTTGATCTGGGTGTAGGCAACCATGTCAAGTATCTTGAGCAAAAATGGCACCGTCGTAATGGGACGATAGTTGGTGGGGATGAGAGGGTCTAGTGTTTGTTTCTTTAGCAGTGGGGGTACCCAATATTGCTTCAGATTGGTGGGAATCGTGCCAGTTGAGAAGGAGGAATTGATCAGTTTAGAGATAAAAGGGGCAAGATCTCTTGCAGCATCTTTTATAATCTTAGCTAGGCAAAGGTCGCCTTGGCAATTGGACGGTTGAAGTGAAAGAATAACTGTCTACCTCTAATGTAGTTGTTTTGGTAAAGTGGAATCTGGCGGGACGGTCAAATAGTATTTCACTAGTTGGAAGTATAAGGTTGGGAGCTTGTTGTTGCATATTAAGGTCAGCTTTCTTTAGGGGTATTTTGTTCTGGAGAGTGGTTACTTTATTGATATGCCTGTTCAATGTCAGAGCACCAGGTTTTATTTTTGGTGCAACTATCTGGTGTGGGACTGGGGAATAGCTCCTTCATAGTGTAATTGGCATTGGAAATACGTTTGTTGTATGAATTCCGTTTAGCTATATATATCCTTTTTGTATGGAGGAGATTTTAGTTATCTTTGTTGGTTTCTTTGTTTTGTTGCCTTCTGATGGGAATAGTCTCCAGGTGGTTTCACTTTTCCTTTTGAGGAGTCGTAGGTAATTTAGCTGGGGGGTGAATCATTTGTTTAGATGGGCTTTAGGTTTGCTGGGTCTGAGTTTGAGTGGAGCAATTTTATCGAGAGCAGTAAGCATGATTTTGTTATACACGTGGACCAGTGGTCCAGGCAGGGATCACTTTCTCCACTGTAATATTCTTTTTATTCCTGGTTAGGCAAGGTGGGGTGGTAGGTGAGACCATTGGGAGTGGTCTAGTGTGACAGACACGAGGAAATGGTCTGTCTACAGTTGAGGAGTGATCGAGATGATGGTGGCAGAGCAGTTATGATCAGCCAACCAGTCTAGGGTTCTGCCTTTGTTATGGGTGGGTTTGTTTATTTTTTGGGAAAGGCCTAATTCTGATAAGATATTGACTATAGTAGTAGCGTTTTTGTCTGCTGGGTTATTGAAACCTAGTTTAAAGTCCCCTATTAAAAGTAGTTGGGTGGTGGTTTTGAGGTTGTTGCAGAGAAGGGTATGAGGTCCTCCTCAAATGTCCCACGTGGACCAGGTGGTCTGTAGATTAAGTGAATGGTAAGGGTCTGGGAGTTGATTAGGGGGTGTTTAACTGTAAGGGCTTTGCAGGATTGTAAAATGAGTGGAAGGGGCGGGGGGGTCGGTCTCAGAGAAAGGTTTGATCTAGCTATGAAGGTGATACCGCCACCTCAAGTTTCCACTCGGTCCTGTCTCAGTATTGTGTAGCTGTCTGGGATGGCTAGTGATAGCAATGGCCCTGCAGCGTCATGTAGCCAGGATTCCGTTATAGCAAGGAAATCTAGATTATCTGCTAGTATCTTGTCAGATATATCTGTGGTGTGGGCCACCAGGGATCTGGCATTTATGAGGGCTTTAAGAGGGTGTGTCTCCAATAAGGCTGTGGGATGGCTAAAGTTGGTGGTGTGCATTCAACTATCTCAGCTATATGTCCAGACTGCTGCTTGGGGTTGTCCAGACTGCTGCTTGGGGTTGGCATGCAAAAAAGACATGATGGTGGCATGTTTGGTAGTGTTAAACCTTTTATTAGTCAGAGGTTAGTTTTCTTATTTGTCGAGGGTAGAGATCTCGTGAGTGGTTCGTGTAGTTTAGTAAGTCTGGCTCGGAGTCTGCGGTTTCTGTCTATTACGGTGCAAGGGTTGCTTCCGTCAGGTTTTACGGTATTTAGATGGTCGGGATGACTAATGAAAGGAGGGTTATTTGCTGACATAGTCGGGTTGGGTAAGGGTAGTGTGGCAGTAAGGAGGCTGGTTATGCACAATAAGCTGGTTGTGCATAGGCTATGAGTAATGATGTGCATGTTTGGCAGACGGGAAGTTCGTCGTATGGCCCTTTGAGCAACACTCAATAGAGAATTCAAGATAGTCACAAGGTCGGCAGTGGGCTTGTTCAAGTGAAGTGGGCATAAGGGCACTTTAGACTAGATCAAATTAACGCAGCGGCACAGTTAGTTTGTTCAGATAGGTATACCAACATAGTACATATGTGCAGGCTGTAGGCTGGTTATGACTGGCTTAACAGGTGGAGTAATAGCACAGTTTAAGTGTGCCTGGTAGCACAGTAGGCTAATTTAGGCAATAGGCATCTGCAATATCTAGACATGTAATCTCAGCACAGTTCAAATGTCCCTGGTAGCACAGTAGGCTAATTTAGGCATTAGGCATCAGAAATATCTAGACATGTAATCGCAGCACAGTTCAGATGTACCTAGCAGCACAATAAGCAAATTCGGCATTTGGTCAATATCAAGGCATAGCATAGCAATACACTTCAATGGGCTTGTTCAATTTAGGGCGAGTATACGTGTACAGTGGTGCAGGAAAATACGAGAATGTGATAATATACGGTAAGATCAACATTCAAATGGTTGTAGGCAGGCTATGTAGAACCACGAATACAAATGGCATTATATGTATATAGCATGTCAGAAGGATATAATCAATGGCATGGTAGCTAGGGATTGCACATTCCAAGCATGGAAAGCATGCACCAGTGTGAAACACAACATTTCTAAGTTACTTTTGGCTACAGTAGGATGCACTTAGTCATTCAATGGGCACCGGTAATTTGTGGTGATGAAGAGTGGAATCACTTGCAGACTGCTCAGAGTTTGTGTAGCAATGAAGGGATTTTAATTGCCGCGTGTGAAGATAGTCCTGAGGTAGAGATTAAATGTTTGGTATGCCTGTGCATTGGTGTACACTTTGTTGTGAGGTATGCAAAGGATGTATTCAGCATCACAGGCGGCACGTGTGCAGGCAAATGTAGGCACAGGGTAGAAGTAGAGGAAATATCTTGGGAGGGTAGATTGTACCTGGTAGATGCATTAGGATGCATTGGTGGAAATGACAGGTTCTTGATACGTAGTTAACGTGCTTGGAGAGGGATAGGTCTGTGTCCATGGTGCATCCAAAAATTTTGACCGAGGAGGCGACAGGTCGGGCTCCAAGGGCAGCCAGCCACACTAAAGGGTGGAGGATCAAAGCAGTTTTGCTACATATTAGGATCTCCAATTTGCCCGGGTTGAGGATTAGGTGGTCATGCTTTGCAAGAAGTGTCTATCGCCTTACATTAAGGTTGCTCCATTAGTTATTTGCTCTGTTAGAGCAGATAATGTTGGCTGCACCTGCAACTCGCACATAACACTTTGTTTTTGTGTGCCTTTGTGTGAAATCTGTGAGAAAAACCATCCAAGAGTTAAAAGTCCAATAATATCCATGGACTCCAATTCCCATAACCACCCAGGTACTGAGAAGAGGGAGTTTGTGCAAAGTGACAGGAACTCCAAGTACAACATGCAGGCTAGTTGGTTTACCAAGTCTTCAGTGCGTGGGATATTTAAAGATGGCAACCGCACTATTGAGTCGAGCAGTGCAGGAGAAGGCGTTGAACCTCATGCTGAGGCTCACGAGCGTGAGTCACACGGACAGGTGTGGTGGAACAGAGAAGGCCGCCGGAACAGGAGGAGAAACCCAGCGTGCGAGCAAGAAGGGCAGTGGAGACTCTGGGAGCCGGGCAGGAGCTCCTGGATGTTCAGCCGCTTCAACATCTCCAGAAAATATAACTTCTCCAGTACTACCAAAACAAACAATGCCTCTGTTAGGACCACCTTGTAACCCTTCTCCAAATTTGACTCACCCTTCTTCCTTGCCAGGCCTATTATCACAAAAGGGTTTCCATTCAGGTATATTCCCATGTCCCATGACCAAACTGTTTTTCACAACAGTGCTTTGGATATTTAAAATGGCAACTGACAAGTGATGTTAACAGCTCAACAGCAATCAACAACCGACAGTTTTCCCTAAAAAGGTGTTGAGAGTCTTAAAGCTATGTTCACATGGATGTTCGACACTTTTCTGTAAATGATGTTCCTGTCCTTCTGAATACCTGCCCCCAGAAGGGTAGCCTTTCCACCACTCTTGGTTCCCCACTTCACAAACAACCAAAGACTGACAGGGATAAGATCTCCTTTTACCTCTTGCCTGGTTTCGACAAACTGTGGGTCTCCCAACATGTACCAGATGTTGTATACAATATGGCCACTTCGTTTCCGAGTTCACATCCCTTGCATTAGACCCCTTCTGCTGTTTGGAATATTGGCAAGATTGATTTGGTCTTCTTTCCAAACTCTCTTGGCTTGTGTATTGCTTATTGACACCAACCCCACAGTTGTTTGGGTTTTCCAAAAACTCCCACTTTCAAGATTACAGTAATTTGGCTTTTGTCATCAAGTCTTAGCTGCTTTTCCCCCAGCTACATATCCACCAATTGCTTGGAAACCGCTTTTACTCTTCTGAGAGTACTGCTTCTGTTTAAATAACGTTCGGTATTGAAAAATCAGCGTGCAAGTTAATTTTATTCAAATGCGCGTGCAGCTCTGCCCTCGTTCTGCTACTATGCGAGTGCCTCCCACTCGCATGCCTGCTTCGCGCCTGTGTGCAGGGACAGAGCAGTCCGGGGTCACTCACCGTCTCAACATGCACCTCTGCTCCCCTTGCGGTCCACATGACTTCTGCTTCTCTGACTCTTCACGATTCAGCAAACTTCTCTGGTAAGCCTGTCTTCATTTGCGCCACTTCCAATTGGAGTGCCACTTGCTGCAGAGACGACCTTGTGCACACTAGCCACCGGAGACAGCCTTGAGGCTTACAAGTGCATACCGGCCACCCGTAACAGCCTCCTGCATGCTTCCCGTTGCTCAGCTCTGCGGACAGCCGTTGTTCCACATGCTTTTTGCTGCGCAGCCTCTGCACATCAGTTTTCTGGGTCAACAGACCCTGTCAGGACCGGCAGCTGAAATCTACCTTGTAATGGCCCAAACGTCCTGTCCTTTCTCCAGCTTCTGTTTGGGCTGCCAACACGAACCACATGCTTTCTGCTTCCGACTTCCTCTGATGCTCACTAGCAGAGTCAGCTCCTTCTCTATGGCCTGCACCTTAAGGGGCCTTTTAAGCTTTTCAATCTCCCTCAGGTGTGGGTCATCTACACGAATGATCTGACCAATCCTGCCACATTGCGTCTTTAGCCCTCTTCCTCATCGCAGTACTTAAGGAATTCTGGGACTTAAGTCCATAAAGGAAACATTTGATTTTCTTACTCCTGTTGTTCTACGTTCGAACCCCAATTTGCTCCTGGTAACATTCTTTAAAGGAACTTTATAAGAATGAGTCATTAACCCAGATTTGTTCCGAAAAAGGCAACTCTTTTACACTGTTATTCCCTTCTTTAGTCGCTTCCTTGGTTGTAAGGGAGGTTCTTAATTTTGTAGGTTTCCCAAACTTGAGAAGGACTTTGATTACTTTCCAAGTCCAGGAATGTATGGGGGGGTGGGGGGTTACCCTTATTTGTATGGATATCGCGTGGGCCAACCAGATGTTTGTTACAAGCCATTACAAACTTTGGCATGTCTGGAACCATCCTCTATAAAAGGATCAATACCATGCCTCATCCCACAGATTCCTCACGCTCCCCAGGGCCATTTCTCTGCCCAGGTGATCCTCCCACAGAACACCACCCGCATGGTCAGGATCAGGAAGCATCTGCCTTTCCCTTGCCACCTGGGGGGAGACTTTAGGCAGGGAGTTAGTGAGGGATCCGTAGGTACAGACTGAAAAGAGCTGGGGATGCAAGCTTCTCCACAGAACACTGGAGTGGTCTCCCACACAAACCCAGAGCTGAACAATCATATTGGGTTTTCTGCAAGCACCTCCAGACACAGCCGTTCACCCACGATGCTTCTCTCGCGCCTTGAAACACTTGTGTATAAGAGCGTTACAAATGCCATATCATATCATATCATATCCTGTGGTAGCCCGCTCGCCAAGATCATCTCACTCTTTCTTCCCACACGTAAAGGTATTTTGCTGTTGATTGTGACCCTTTGATGTACAATACTGTTTATACTCATGTAACCAGCACCCTGATGCCTAAGGGTTTGGCACAGTCTACAAACGTTAAATAAATACAAGGGCTATAGACATTTGAATCATTTGCAGTGGGGTTACAATCGATAATTATCGGGTCCTGAGGGGATCCCACTTTAGAGAGCGATGTACGATTCAAGTTCAAACATATTATGCAAGTCAGCTATCGCTATTACAGCCTTCGGCATCTGCACAGGAATGGACTTGACACATTTGTGTTAATGGACTGAATTACCACCTGTGCACCGCTTTGCGAGTCCGAATCATGAAATAATAACAATATCAGACGAGGGTATTTAGGACTCAAACAAGACAAGGCATTTTTAAGCTCATCTTCAATAGAATAGGAATTAGTAACAACAGACTCTTCCCTCAAAGGGAAAAACTTTGTGATCTTATCCACCGAAGATTAATCCGCAGGCGGTTTAGCAGGAACCTTTATAATTTTTGGTGGACAAACACATGATCGCACTTCTGATATCTGAAGCAGATTTGTCACTCACAACAGAGTCACAAGGAATGTCCAAGGGATCATGGGGAGGAGGTGCAAGTGGAGGTCACCTGGCCTAAGCCCCGCCCACCTGGTGCCTTCCTGCTTGCCGCTCTTTTTCAACACTTAGCAAGCCCCGCCCACCTGGTGCCTCCGTTTCCCTACTTAAGGAGCCCTCCAGCCTCTTTTCCTTTGCAGTTGGGGAGCAGGTGCAAGTGGATCTAGGTCACCTGGTCTAAGCACTACTCACCTTCTTAGCCCTGCCTCTTCCTTCCTGCTCTTAACTATTAGATCAAGGGCGTCTCTCGCCCGGGTGTCTGCAGTGAAGGGCAGATGAAGAAAAGGGCAATTCCTGTTTGGACCTGTTCGGATCAGGAGGACCCAGGGCCCGACCCCCCTGCTCAGACAGCAGGTAAGCATGCACCAACATGTGTTACCCCCTCTGTCCCCACAGGCCAACTCCACCCCTTCTGGCCCCCCTGTGATGTTCCCTTGTGCCCCCCCCCTTCCCGCACACAGGTGTTGCCTGTTTTGCTTGATTCTTCTATCTGCTCCCCCTCAACCTCCTCCAGCCTAGTTCTGTAGGAGTCTGTCCTGATACATTCTCGTTTCACCATCACCGTCTTGTGGCCAATGCTAGATTTGACTTTTATGGACTTTATTCATTCACGGTGCGTCACTCTTTCTCAACTCTCATGCTGGACTTCCTTTGCATCTTGTACTCATGGTGGCCCTGAATCATGCTGTTCCCATCTTCATCGTGTATCCTGGCTTGCAAAATTATGTGTTACTACTGACTTCTGCAATTGTATTCGCTCTCCACTCTTGCTTCTCCACTCTTTTTTGACTGCTTACTCTCTGTTCCCTCCTCCTTTCCCTTCTCCCTTTTCATATCTCCTCCCCTTACTTTCTTCTATGCACTTACTCTATCAGAATTGTCCCTGGACCTAATATGATAGCAACCTTGTCTGTTTCCTCCACCCTCGCATTACTGTTTTCCTCACTCCAGCACTATCTGAAATGTCGTCAGGCCTAGTATGATCAGTCTTTGTTTTGTTCCTCCCATCCCTTTCTGCACCCCTCTCCCTCACCTTTTGTTTTTCTCCATCTCTACCAGAAATGTCGTCAGGCCTAGTACGGTAGTCACCTGTCTGTTTCCATTTCCTTCCCACTCTCCCCCTCCCTTCCTTAGCTCTTGCACTATCTGAAATGTCGTCAGGCCGAGTACGATAGTTAATTTCACATCCTTATTTTTCATGGCCTGTAAGAATGTCATTGTATTTTCCCTTGTTCCCTCCCTTGCCTTGAAGTGCTTTGAAACACATTGTGTATAGGCGTTATATAAATAAACGATCATATCATATCAGTGGATTCTAAGGCCAAACAGCAAGCCTCTACTTCTTTCGGATAACATTTTGTGCCATCCTCCATAGAATTCACACGTGGCAGCGCCGCGCATGGAGCATGGTGCAAGCTTTGCTGTCATGCTCTAAAAAGCGCTGCTTCAGCGCTTCATGTGGGGTTATCAGCACTGTAGAATGGGTGGTTCAAAGAGCTTTGACCCAGCAGTTGCCACCATTTGCCGCAAAGCAGACTGGAGCCCGTAGTGTCCCTCAGCAAAAGGTATGAAGTTGAAGTGGCTTTCAGTAGATAGAAAACAGCAGCAGCAAGTTTCCAGATCAAAATAGAATAGCCTTAATAACTTTACTGTTAGTATTTCCTTGCTGGCCATCTTTTTGTAGGTTATTTTTGGTGACATTAGGGCAAGCATTAAAGCCACAGCACCAATTTCCATTAGTGCCATGGAGGGTGCAAGGTTGCTGCCCCCGCCCCCCCGCGGCGCCACTCACTGGTTTACAGGAATAGTCGCTAAAATAAAATAAAAAAGGATTACCTCACTGTAGCAGATCGGTTTCTCAAAAAGTACTTGATGCCATCCATGCGACACATACATGTGCATAAGGAACTACGCACCGCAAGATATCAATATATAAATAAGCATTCCATCCTAAATTCATCACAGGTGAGAAACATTGACAGTATCTAACATGGGATGTCACATGATTGACACATTCAGAAACTGTAGCAGGAGTTTTAAAGAATGGGTATTCCTAGCAGAGGTTGGTAATATAAGTACATAAAAGTTGGTCCTGTGAGAAATGTACAATATAATGGTTACATTATTAGACTAATCAAACCACATAGTGTCCACTCAATATAGAATGTGTATGTTATTCTTTATATCACTGGCAAAGTCAGAGAAACAAATTCCATTTACATCTGTGCAGTTTCCTCAAATGGACAAATCGCAATGCTCAAAATTCTATGGCATGAGAAACGAGGCACGTTCTATTAAGTTAAACTACATTCTGCCAAACGTGGGTTTTGCAGAAGACGTCCAATAATAAAGTCAGATCTTGGTGCTCCACTGCAGTAGCTTCAATAAAAAGTGAATCCCCAAGCTATCAATGCACTAATTTCTTTAATACTGTATTTGTGGTGCCGGCCCTTTAAGGGCGCGCACACGACGGAGTGACGTCTCACTCAGTCGCGTGCCTGTATAAATAAATGGGGCGTTCCCGGCGGCCTGAGAGCCACCGGGGAGCCCGCACCAGCAGTACTGTGTCCGGGGGTGTAGGGGCTCACTGGGCGTGCGGCGCACAGTGACCGCCAACTGTGGCGACTAATGATACCCGGGAAAGGCAGTGACTTTCATCATTGCGCAAATGATCGGATGTGAAGCGCACTTCATGAAACATGCCGCGGAGAGGGGAATGATCCATGCGGTCGGCAGCCATTTGCACTGTTTTTCATCGAGTGTTGGGTGTGGAGCCAGGGAAGGCCTGCTGTTGTGTGCACACCCTGGGCCCACCCTGCTCAATTTTCCGGACCTCTAACTGCCTGGCATCTACCCTGCCATACTGAGGGGCATTTTGACTGTGGGGAATCCGGATCCTGGAAGCTACTGGCTACATCTGGTGCCCGTCAATCACCCAAGGCCTGCCTAGGCCCTTCTGCGTAGGAGATGGTGATGAGTTGCGCCCCCTGTTTATTTTCACTACATCAGGGCTGCCTGTGCGCTCGCCATCATGAATGCCGGACAAGCTGCATCTGCTGACCAACAGCAAGCCCCTCCAGCAGTGGGCCAACATCCACCGCCAGCATTACCACCAGGACCATTGCTTAAACCACCTGGCGCCCTGCAGCCAATGCCCGAGTTTGATATCTCAGGCGCGCCATCAAGTCTGGGGCCAAGGTGGAAAATGTGGATGGACAGGTTGGAGATGTACTTTAGAGCCACCATGGAGATCAGTGATGACAGTAAGGTGGCCACACTCTTGTACTGTGCTAGCCCCTGCAGTACATGAGGTGTTCCTGTCCCTCCAACTGGCAAATGGTTCATATGCAGCGGCCAAGGACGCTCTCCACAATCATTTTCTACCCATGGCAAATGCTGATTACGAACAATTCCTCATGGGCGCAGCACACCAAAAGGACAATGAGACACTGGATGTATTTTATGGGAGACTGCGCAGGCTGGCAGTCCCCTGCGCCTGGAATGACCCCTAACGATAAGAAACCAACTCATCCAGGGGTGTGTGTCTGGCAAGTTGCACCGCCAGATCCTGAGGGAACCGGGCATCACCCTTCTTTGCATCCTGGAATTGGGGAGGTGCCATGAGGTCTCGGAGTTGCGGGCGACCCGAATGGAGGCAGGAGTGCGCCCCAGCAAAGTGGAGGACATCTGCGCCATTAGCAGAGGCATAGGGTTTAGACGCCCAGCAGGCAACCAAGGGTTAAGAGGGCAGTCATCAATCAACTTGTGTCTGAAGTGCGGGTACGACCTCCCACATCCGGCAGAGTGCCCAGCCATTGAAAAACCTGTGGCCGCTGTGGAGGTGCTGATCACTACGCCCGCGTGTGCAAGACCGCGACACCGACAATTGTTCCCAGAGGGCCGGTCTGGGCGGGCTTCTTCCGCCAACATCGATCGTCAAATGTGGCTCAGGTGCACCAAGGGGACAATGGAAATGGTCCGGAAGGTGAGGAGGAAGAGGAAGAAAATGTATTCTTCGTATCCAGCGTGGGTGTCCTGCGGTCCAACTCCAAGCGACAGCCCAAATGTAATGTCCTGGTGAATGGGGACTCTATAACAATGCTTGTGGACACTTGCGCATCGGTCAACGTAATGGCCAGAGAACATTATGACACCATGCAATCCCCACCTTGCCTATCCACACCAAAGGCGTGCATCTTCACGTTCGGAGGGGAACAGCCAATCCTGATGGACGGTGCGATCATCGCAGATGTGAAGTATGGTGGAGCCAAAATCCGGGCCAGGTTCTACGTCACACCAGTGAGTAACAACACCTTACTGTGCGGTGCGGTGGCAGAGGCTCTGGGCATCGTGACCTTTGCATACTCTGTGTACGTGGATGACATCCAGGTGCTGCTGAGCAAACACTCACCTCTGTTTGAAGGCATAGGACAGATGGCTGGCGAACCTGTCTGGCTACACATTGACGAGTCCCTCCAGCCAGTGGCGCTCAAACATCGGCGAGTGCCATTCCACCTCAGGGACCTGGTGGATAATGAACTAGATACCCTCGTCAAGCTGGACATTATCGAAAAGATGGAGGGCCCCACCCCATGGATCTCACCAATTGTGATTGCCCGGAAACCCAAACAGCCCGATTCGGTGAGAACTTGTGTGGATATGCGCCTGCCCAACAAAGCGATAAAGCGTGAGAGACACCTACCCCCCCCCCCCCAAAATTGAGGACATTAAAACAGAGCTACAGGGTTCTAGGTTCTTTTCCAAACTGGACCTCAGAGCCGGGTACCATCAGGTGGTGCGCCACCCCAAATCAAGCTACATCCCCACCTTCACCACTCACCGGGGGCTGTATAGATACAAAAGGCTCAGTTTTGGGGTGTCGTCAGCAGCAGAAGTCTTTCAAAACATCATCAGAGGAGCCCTTGCAGACCTGGAAGGGGTGCTTAATATCAGTGATGATACCCTGGTGTTCGTGAGATCGAAGGCAGAACATCTAGCCCGTCTGGCAAAGACATTTGAACGCCTGCGCTCGTTGGGACTCACACTGCACAGGGACAAGTGCAAATTTCTTAAAACCAACATAGAATTTTTCGGCTTTGTTTTCAAGGCGGATGGAGTGTCCCCTGATCCGCCAGGGTGAGAGACATTAAGGATTCCAGGCAGCCAGAGAACGTGGCTGAGGTGAGGAGCTTTTTGGGCATGGTCACGTACTGTGGCTGGTTCATTCGGAACCTGGCATCCCGTTCTGAGCCACTGCGGACACTAACAAGGAAGGACGTCACCTGGCAGTGGGGGTCACTTGAACAAACTGCCTTCGACAACATCAAGGGCACCCTCACTGCAGAGGACACTATGCCGTTTTTTGACCCAGCGTTACAGACGGAGATCATCGTGGATGCCAGCCCCTACGGGCTTGGAGCAGTCCTCACTCAAGTGGGGCCTGACCAAGAAGTCCGCCCGGTAGCGTATGCCAGCAAGGCACTTTGAGACTGAGCAGCGTTATTCGCAATTCAAGCGGAAGGCGCTGGCTGTGCTGTGGGACTGCAGACATTTCTGACTGTATGTCACCGAGGACACCAAGACTCGGCCAAAACGAAGGCCGGCCTCCGGCAGACAGTGTGGTTCCCTGAGCTAGAAAGGAGCGTGGAGGAATTTGTGGCCTCCTGTGTTTGGTGCCAGGCAGCCTCACCGGCACTGCGCGAGCCAACCATCGAGACCATGCCCAGAGGGACAAGGCCGTGGGTAGTGGTCCACACAGACTTTGGGTCCACGACCAGGTTACCCACTTCCTGGTGGTTGTCGATGAGTGGTCCCGATATGCAGAGGTAGAATTTGTGGAGTCGGTCGTGTTTGAAAGAGTGGCGTTAGCGTTGGAGAAAATCTTCACCACCCATGGACTGCCCAAGGTAATATGCTCCGATAACGGTGCCCCATTCCAGGGTGAGAGTTTTGCTGGCCTAATAAAAGGATATGGCATCCACCATAGGAAGGTCACTCCGCTGTGGCCCCGAGCGAACGGAGAAGCGGAGCAGTTGATGCGCACGCTGAATAAAGTCGTCCGGATCGCACAAGGCAAAGGCGAGTGCCTACAAAGAGCACTATATGTGTTCCTGAGGGGGTACAGGGCCACCCCACACTCATCCAAGGGAGTGGCGCCAGCGGAGGCGTTGTTCCAGCGGTGCCTGAGAGACATAATACCAGAGGTGGGGGAGCGAGAACCTCCCGTCATCAATAATGAGCAGGTAGAAGAGGAGAGAAGGGCACGGACAGAGATGGAGAATGCCCGGAGGGGCTTCAGACCACCAAGACTCACCCCGGGGGATGAAGTTCTGGTGACAAACCATCACCCTCAGGGCAAGCTCTCCCTCATCTATGAGCCGGCTCCGTTGGTCGTGGTGGCGGTCGAGGGGTCAATGGTGGCTGCGTCCGATGGGACGGCATCTGTCACCAGGAATGCCAGTTTCTTTAGGAGGCTGGGTGAGCCCATGGTAGAGACTATGGTGGACATGGACCTGGAGGAGGTGCCCGACAAAGGAGGAGGACCCCCAGTCCAAGTGGAGTCCCCGACCTGTGTTGTGCATGGTGAAGGAACACCAACCAGAGAGACAGGCAGGGGGTACCACCCGAGGACAGGACGAGGGAAACCTGCCCGTCTTGGGGACTATGTCATGGACTAAGCGATGTTTGTCAGGGTGTCAAGATCCCAGAGCCTGTGGAAGATGATGCCACCGGGGGACCGAGGGTGGGTATCATTGAAGGGGTTTATGGGGACATGTTGACATTGTGTGCTGTGATGTTTGATAGCTAGGTCCTCCTTTTCAGTTGTTGTTATGGAAAACGAGGAGTGTGGCGCTGGCCCTTTAAGGGCACGCACGCGACGGAGTGGCAAATAAACGGGACGCGTTCCCAGCGGCCTCAGAGCCACCGGGGAGCCTGCACCAGCAGTACCGTGTCCGCATGTCTGTGTCCAGGGGTGTGGGGGCTCACGGCACACGGTGACCGCTAACAGTCATGACAAAAGAATGTACTTGTTTTCAGAGGGTATCGCTACTAAGCCATTTTTTTTTTTTTTTTTTTTAATTTGTTTTTATTATTGACAATTGACAAATTAAGTTGGGCCTAACGGCCGACCCAACCGGCAAAAACAGCAAAATGAACCACATTGTCAGTAACATTTTCTTTTTCATTACCTTAACTCCCTTCCCCGTTTCCCCCCTCCCGTCCCACACCCCCAAACGATTAACATGCCAAGTTTAGAGGTGTTGCTAATAGTTATAACATTGGGGAGGACGCTTGCGTACCACATGGTTAAGAGCATTCCTTGAAACAGTGGGGTACAACCGGGAAACCGTTAGGCAAGGGCCAGAACGGGACTTTGAGGGGTATGAAGGAATGTGCCATGTTCTCTCCCGTTCAATCTCCCATTTACAGGCGCATGGAAACACAGTCATTATGCAGTAGAACTGCAGTCCATTCTTGTGCAAAATCAGACATGGTATCATTTGCTATTGCAGTGAGTTTTTCATATGTAAAAATCACCCTGAGTTTGCAGAGCCATTCCTCTTTGGAGGGGGCCGAGACACTCTTCCATTTTTGGGCTAGCGCCAACCTCCCTGCTCGCAGCATGGCACCGATGACCTTGGGGTAAACATTTACTTCCGACTCCGGCATGGGGATGCCCAGTAGGCTTTCCAGCGGGTGCAGAGACAGACCAAACCCCTCAATATCTTTGAACCAGCTAAGTAATTCCGTCCAGTAAACCTGTATAACCGGGCAGCTCCACCACATATGAAACCAGGTTCCCCTTTGGTGACATCCCCTAGGGCAGAAGGGGGACACATCCCGAAACATCCTGGACAACAGGGCCGGGGGGCGATGCCAAGAGTGGAGGATTTTAAAGCTGTGTTCCATGGCAGCCGTGTACAGGGAACCCGTAAAGATGCATTTAAAAACCGCCCTCCAAGTGTGATCATCCAGTGTCATCCCATCCCCAACCTCTCTTCCCATACGCGTTTGAAGGGTTGTCTACCCTCTAGATCTGATGTTATCAGTACACTATAAAGCTTGGACAGCGAGCCCTTTCGAGATGTACTTTTAGCCAATATGAGTTCAAATGGGGTGAGGGGCGACTAAGCTGTTCGGTCCACCGGGGTTGGGACAAAATCCCTTTCAACCGCAAGTATTCGAAGACCGTGGGGGGCCTATCCACCAGAGCCTCGGCCAAGTTGTCGTACTCTATGAAGCCCTCTTCACGTGAGAGTTGGGAGACTCTTTCCAACGCCATATCAGACCAGGCCTGAGTGTCACGGAAACCCTTTGTGCCCAGGTCAATGGGAGGGCCCCAGAGCGAAGAAAGCGGCGAAGGACAAGTAGACAATAGTTTATTAGCTTTACTGGGTTTCCATAGCGCCCACAGGGCTGATAGGGTAGGATGCCTTCTGAGCTGTACGGGGATAGCCCTAGGAGCGGTCCAAAAAAAAATCCCTAACCTTTCTCGGGTGAGCGTGAATGTCTTCGACATATGTCCAATACGTTCGCATGTCGTCCCGCATATGCTCCAACATCACCCTGAGCTGCGCTGCTTTGTAATATATCCTGAAGTCGGGGAGTCCAAAGCCACCATGAGTCTTTGGGAGGGTCAGGGTGGATGTTTTAACCCTTGGCCTTTTACCGTTCCAAATAAAATGGAGGATACGGGATTGGAGCACCTCGAAAAAGGTCTCGGGTATCACAGCGGGAAGAGCTGTGAAAAGATACAGTAGGCGTGGCAGGATATTCATCTTCACCGTGACCATGCGCCCCAGCCAAGAAAGCGTGAGGGGTGCCCATCTTTTAAGATCGCTACTGACCTGGGCGAGGATCCCCGGGAAGTTGCACTGGTATAGTTGTGATAAATCTCTGGGGATGGTGGTGCCCAGGTATCTAGTGGATTTTCGTTCAATTTTGACCCCCAGAATATCCTCTTTGCTCCCGTTGTCTTGGTCCCCCGCGCCCATAGGCATGATACTTGATTTAGATGTGTATATTCTCAGCCCAGAGAAGGAGCCAAAATAATGTATGAGATCAAACAACCGCGGTAGGGATTTTGGAATATTGGTTAAATAACTCAGTATGTCGTCTGCAAATAGGGAAAGTTTAAAGTCACACTCACCGCACTGTATTCCCGTGATTTCCGAGTCGTTCCTGACCGCTATGGCCAGGGGCTCCATTGCCAGGGCTACTAAGCCATTTTTATTTGAATTTTGTTTTCTAAGAATCATTTCTGTAAAATGTAGGCACATCAATTTTTGGATCGACTATGTCAAAAGGTAGCTACTAGTACAAAATAATGTCCTGTTTCAAGAAAAACAGCATATCTGTCCAGAGGTCTTTACATTAAATAAATTACGGCAATGTGGTCCAGGTATACATAAATTATTTGTTCGGCTATGCCTCATCTTCCCACTCCATCTTTCAATCCTTCTCTATACACACCAACAGCATTAAGATTACATCTGAGGTACATGCAGCAGTTTACACCACAGTCTAGCTCCTTTGCCTACTGTACATGGTCACTGTGGCTTGTAGCAATATTTTGTTTAAAGTTTTTTTATTTATGAAACACCATTAGCCTATTTTCGAGCATGGGATATGTGCAGCATACATACATTAACATACTAAATGCTATCTGCCCTATCAAAGGCATAAAAATAGTTCAACAAAAAAACGAAATTACAGTGATTGGAAAAGAAGTTTGAACCAAGCGTGCAACGCTACTCCCCTTTCAAAGTCAAGTTCAAACCACTACACCAGCAATGCTCATGTTACAAGTGTATACAATAGGTGAATGGAGAGCACAATACGTCAACATACACCGGGACACCATCTTGAAGATAACCTTCAGTGACTCCACTGCAGTACAGTCAGTCAACATTTTAGGAATAGCTAAATACCTTCACATTGGTAGTCACGGGCCACACTGTCGAAATAGTCAGTTTACTTCAGGTCTAACCACTGTAGGGGCAAAATAATTAAATATGTAAGCAGTAACTCACCAAAATGCAAGATAGGTCGCTGAAACAGGCACATTGCTACATTTGTAATCTCTAGTCGCATGCAATGTACTAAATTGAAAAGGGGGACATTTTTCAGGGGCCTCGGGCACAATAATTTAAAACTAAGCCTTCAGCAGCGGTTCAAACTCATACATTCTGCTCCAAGTGTATACATTGGAGCAGAAAGTGCATTCGGGAGTGGATTACTTCAATTTTCCAGCAAACTAAAACATTGCCGCTCAGATTATGGATTCATGCGGGGACGCCCAGTTTATGGCCACCCCAACCAACTGGCTTTTTTAATAGTTAATGTGAAACTGTTCTTGGGCGATTGTGCGATGAATCAAAAATAGGTGATTAATCTGAAAAATCTGACTGTTGCACCTGTAGCAGTACATTCGTTTCACCTCAACAGGCTTCAAAGTTCTGAATAATCAAGTGCATTGATCCAAGACATCACTGCATCTAAAATAGACTATTTTGGCGATGCATCAAATACAAATGCTGCCACTTGTTCAATATAGAAATAGGTCACAGGGAGCATCACTCCCCTTCTTAAAACTGACTGCCCATCAGATGAGCACTTTTTTCAATTTTGCAACTGTATCATACATATACTATATAGATCCATAGATAAGGCCATTGCTACCTTCAAGACATATTTTATTTCCCAGACATGCAGCCTCTCATCTGCTGTCAACATTAAAAGGATATTTGGGACAAGTATGAACTTTACTCTGTGTATGGCTGAAGACCTGCTGTGGGGCAGACAATGAGCCAGAATTTTCTTATCATATAGTTTACTATGCCTTCAATTTTGTACTTTTTTCTTTTTCTTGTTCTTAAACTCAATTCTGGTAGACTTTAGAGAATACTCACTCTTGTGCGATTAGAGTATCAGCTGATGAAAAATGATTAACCCCAGTTATGGGTTATCAACTGTGTAACATTACATCTTCCAGCTCCATCATAAAGACCAAATTGCTACTAAACGGGTTTACATTTCTTTGACCCGTTATAATGAAAGAAAAATATTCCTCAAATAGAACTTTACCATTTGTCATTCTAGACCTCCTTGCAACGTTTTGTTTTTGACCATGTGGCCAAAACAATCCTACTGAGAAAAGGAAAAGAGAAGCAGAAAATGTGGGCAGCATGGCACCTAGAAATGCTATTGGAATATATTGGATTCATCAAAGAATGTATATTTGTGTGTACTGCTGCTGATCATGCCTTTCTTCTGCCAGCAGGTCTCCATCGAGGCAGAAGTAAACTAATGAGAAAAAAAAAAGGAGGTTGTTCACAGTCTGGTCCTACTCCTGGCCTTAGTCCTTGCCCTAATCATATACCTGGTCACAGACCAAGACCGGGTCACAGTCCTTCACAGACCCAGTTCCATGATCTTTATCAAAGTCCTAATCTCTGTGACCAGAATTGAATAACCAGTTATGATCAATACATTCAGGTTCACTGCAATTTTATTAGGGGACCTCTAAAATATGGACATAATACACAGCAATGCAACATACATGTACATTTGATCAGAATAACCCACATCTTCAAGGGAGTAAAGGTTCAGGAAAACAAACATTCAAGAAAAACAAAACGTTCAGGATGATTCTACATAGTCTGACTCATTTCAGGGTCCTAGTTGGGCTGAGCCTTTTTGACAAAGTCTGTGCCAGTCTTTCTGGCTTCTTTGGTTTGTCTGTTTTTTTCCTCCTTTCACAGCCTCTGGCTTAATGAGTTCCCACACCCTTCTTGGTTCGTCTCTTGCTACCTCTCTACGCCTTCCTCTCTTGATAGTTTCATAATGCTCCCACTGTCCGGTACTGGTTCTCGTTTGGGCTTCTTGCGGGTCCTCCAGGCAACAGGAACCTGGCGGATATCACGGTCTCAAAGGCCCAGATATAGGCCATTACATGACGAGGGTGACCAACTGCACTCCTGTGCTTAGGAGAAGTTATCCAGACTTCTAGACCTAGCACTCGCTACTTCAGCCCTCCCGACTCTTCTTGCCATTATCCTGTATGCTTTGCACTTCCTTTATCAACTGCTACCATTATTCCTCATCTCGCCATTAGATTCTCGCCTTCCTACTCTACCTCTCATCTGATGTTACACTCCATACTCTCCTCCGCCCCTTTGGGTCCCTCTCGCTCCCCCAGCCTACTCTCCCAAACAAACATTATGCCTCCACTTCAACCGCCACCCGGTATCCTCCTCTTCCTACCTCCTTAGCAATTTTATGCTTTTTACTACTCACCTCCTTGCAGTTTCTTTCACTCATGACTGTTGGTCTCCTTTTGAGATCCTTCTCCTCCGCTGGATTCATGTTTCATTACTTTCAATATGGTTAGTCCATTCACCCCCTAGCCTTCAGCTTCTTTCTGCCCACTCTTGAGCTTTTGCTCAAACATCTCCCGATATGAACTGTCCACCTCCTAATATTATCTACACTCCTCTCTAAACTATCCTTCAGGTGTGCCCCCTCCTACCCAACATTCTGTCATTTGTAAAGGGCTTTATACAATATAATTCTGTTTCAAAGCACCACAAGCCTAAATGGGAAGAGAACAGGGGAAATAATAAGTGGCACAAAAATACAACAGTAATATATATACACAGTTGTGGTCCTATTAGGCCTTGTGGCATTCGGCCGTTCAAGTGCATTGAAGAGAAGTGCAGGGGAGGGGATGGAAGGAAGAGGAGATGACAAGTGCTGGAGGAGGGTCCGGGAGGTAAGCGCTAAGGGGAGCCAGGAGGAGAGCCTCAGGTTAAGTGTTAGTACAGGCAACTCTCAGAGGTGGTATGTGGAGCCACCAGGCAGGGGCCCACAGAGCAGTGCACTGGGGGGTGGGCACAGGGCAGGGGTGCTGGTATGCATGGCGATGAAGGGCCCGAGATCCTGTGAGGTTCATGAGGATCAGGCCACCGGTCACAGCAGCAGTGGGGTGATTAGCAAGGAAGGGAAAGAGAGAAGAGCAGAGTTTTGAGCAGTTCTGGAATTAAAGGAGGTCCGGCTCAAATCTGAGAAAGTCATGGAGGCTGTTCCTAAGGGAGGCACAAGCTGAGGAGAGAGACCAACCCCCCATCTCCTGGGCCCCCACTCTCTGCTTGCTGAAGCATTTGACAGTCAGAGTCAGAATTACAGGAGCGTAGGGCTCTAGCAGGGGAATATTTAGGGAGGGAGAGTTGGAGATTGCGTGGCCCCAGACCCCAGAAAGCTTTGTGGATGATGCAGAGGGTTTTCAATTTGATCCTTGAAGCCACGAGAGCCAGTGAAGATATTTTAGGGCTTGAGGCCAAGGATATGTCTTGCAGCCCTATTCTGGATTAGCTGGAGGGGGCGAAGGGCAGAGAGAGGGAGAGATTGAGAAAGAGGCTGCAGCATTCGTCCAGCCTGGAGAGGACCAGAGCTCTGGAGATATTGATCTTCTGGGGGAAGGTGAGAAAAGGAAGAATGTCTCTGAGGAGGTGAAGCTGGAAGTGGGACTTTCTGGTATGATACATGATGTGAGGAGTGAAGGAGAGAGCGGAGGCAAAGATGACCCTGAGGTTTTTGGCCTCACAAGATGGTGGGGTAGAGGGTCAAAGAGGGTGGCCAGAGGGTAGGAGGAAAAGAGGGCACAGGTGTCCCGATGAGAAGGATCTCCGTCTAACTGTCATTAAGACAGATTGTTCGCTGCAAACCATGCCTGAAAGGCGGACAGACAAGTCGGGATGAGAGTAGGAAGAAGGGTGGGTGAGGGGGGGTAGAGGGAAGTTTGAAGGAAAACTGTGCAACATCAGCATAACACTGGAAATGAGGAGAGAAGGAGGAGATCGGGTGAGCAAGAGGGGCGAGATATAGAGCCCTGCAGGACACCACAGGTAGAGAGGGTGGTGGTGGAGGAGAAAGGGCGGTTAGTGGGGAAAGAGATCAGCCAGCCAATGCCCGGTCAGTGATGCCGAGCCAGGGTCACAGTCGTTTTAGGAGGATGGAATGGTTTTTTATTTTACTTAGCTCTAGAACCGCTGGCAGCATACATTAGACAAAGTGGAAGAATACATAGAATTAGAATAGGAGATAATGAATTGAAAATACTGGCATATGCAGATGATATGACGGTACTTCTTTCGAACCCATCAGAGTGTGGGCCGGCTCTAAAACTGATTTTTGAAGAGGTTGGGAAATGCCAGGACATAAAATTCATTGGAGAAAAAACAGAAATGTTCCCTCTCTCGGCTGCATGTGATAAGGGCATATTTTTATTTTGTTTAAATGTATTATATACATACAATGTAATAGTCTAAATGCTATTAGGATGAAGTGTATGAAAGCATTTAACAATATGATACATTGTAATATACTTCATCCTAGTAGCATTTAGACTATTACATTGGCACACAATATGTTCGGCTGATTCAATTACAGTCTCTCAAAACAGTCTGCAGAGTCTCTCATACCGTGACATGCCCAGATTTGCACCTTCAATCTCAAGGACTTGTGTACCATTACATTTGAGCAGAATATACTGCCCGATTATTCCACTATTGTGATAGGCCCCAATATATTTCAGAACAACCTTTTGTGTCATCCAATACGGAATAAAGGGTCCACTGTTGACATTTGATGATAACCGGGCAAGATCATTTTCCATACTATAGTTACGTATATTTTTCTTTAACCATCCTTTCAACACCTCCTTAGCTGGACCCAGGCTTTGAGATTCATATCCTTTCATCCAGGAATTTCGTTTTGCCCACACATAGCCAATGGGGCCAAATCTCTCATAATCATCTATTGCTTTATAAAACTGTATAACATCAACCATTATGGTACCATTGTCCAACTTCATAAGTTTCTCATATCCCAAGGGTAATTTACAGTCGAGTACTGCTGATATTCTCAATAAGTCCAATTCCAGCAATCAGTATTCGACTGGAAGGGATGTTGGCATCCTAAACAATAGTCACAGAATTTTTGTTTCAAATTTATTCAGCTCCAATCTAAATGTAGTCCCCCAAACTGCGACACAATGCATGATACAAATTTAGCTGTGTAGAGTAACAATATGGTCTTAATGGAACATCCACCCTGTCTACCAACAAAATGACTCAAAGCATGTGTTATTCTCATACAGTTGGCCTTATTCTCTTCCCATTGTAACATTGTAACGTCCACTTTAGCTTGTTGACAATAAGGACACCCAAGTACTTATAACATTCCACAGTTTCAACCACTTTCTGATCTAACTTCCAAATGGTTCTAGGTGGTTTTTTTGATCTTCCTTTTCCCAAGGAATGCCACTATTTTAGTTTTATCAATATTAACGCATAGACCATTTTCCCTTGCATAGACCATTTTCCCTTGCATTGTCACCTAGGGCATCAAGTTTGGATTGAAGCCCCTCAACCAGCACATCAAGTTTGATTAAAGCCCCTTTGGCGTGTAATCAAGCAGGAGAAGGACATCCGCATAAACAAGCCAATTGATTTGAAGGCCTAAAATTTTTACTGGACAAGCAGCTACAAGATTTAAGCCCACTCCAAAATCTGCTAAGTACAGGTTAAAGAGGGTGGATGCCAAAATGCATCCTTGTTTAACTCCTCTCGAAGTAGGGAATAAGTTAGACACCCTCCCCTCTCCATCAAGCCTAATTCTACCGTTAGTTTCAGTATGCAGCAGCCTAATCATTTTCAACAGTCCCTGAAGAATATTCCATGAAGCAAATTTGTTCCATAGTCTATTCCTCATGACCATATCAAAAGCTGTGCTGAAGTGTATGAATGCCCCATATACCGGGAGTTGGCGTCTATCCCAAGCATACTTTATGGTTGACACCAATGTCAAGAGATTATGGATAGTGCTCGATTTTTCTCTAAAGCCTGTCTGATTAGGTGGGAGAATCTTGTGTTCTTTATTCCACTGGTTTACTTCCTTCAAAAGTACCTTAGCAAATATTTTGGCTGGAATATCAAGCATGGCAAGCATGCAGTAATTAGATGGGTTTTTCCAGCAACCCCTTTTAAATTGCGCTCTTGTTCCAAGTCATTGGCACTTGTCCATAATTCCCAATACATACAAACAGGGTATGCAGGGCTTTAGCACAAAGCCCCGGGGACAACCTTAAGTGAGCATTACAAGTACCATTTGGCCCAACAGCATGAGAGGTTAGTAGTATAGCAATCATGATTCCCTTCCTTCTGTTCCCCCTTTTTGACAATGCTCTGCCTTCCAAACCCATACACTTGCCCTCCGATTAATAACATGCAGACGGCCCCTGCGATCAGCCCTTGATAAAGTCTTTTGCGGAAAGCAAAGTTAGAGGCGAATAGGTCTCTTCATTGGGTGATGATCCGGGAAAATGCTAAAAATTGCCGTTGAACTTTAAGAATCATTTTAATATATTCCTTCTTTCATAACATGAGTTTTATTTTTAAAAGTTTGTAACAAACATTACATTTTTTTAAAAAATAGCAATCATCTTGGTAATATCAGAAACTGTGGATTTACATTTCCACTTCTGATCAACATTGTTATGTACTTCATCAGCTGGTTCTACAGCCCCCAATATATTTCCTATGTGGATATCCCACCACTCCACAGAGACACTATTGATGATAAATATTTCTTTACGGCCCCCCTCACAACCGACCAAATTCCAATATTATTTTTAGTCCTGGCATGATATGCCATGCGCATCCAAAGCTAATTTTTTCCCTTGGTCTTAGGTCTTCTCAACCACCCACGATTAATAGTTTTAAGGACTTTAATATTTTTAGGTATGTCAATAGCCATCAAAGCTCTGGTTCCCATTTGTAGTGTCTGAGCAATGTCGAACCTCAATTTCTTTTTAGCAGCCTGTATTTTATGGTCAGTGTCAATTTCGACTGTTTTCATGATTCCAACGCTCACTTGAGCTCTTATAGGTACGTTTTTTTAGAGTAACCTCTTTGATGGAGATGACCAACTTGGAAAAATCCTCTAATAAAAGGCAAACCATTACTCCCAGTCCCATTACACCATCCCTCTGAGAACAGAGGGATAACTCTCTGCGACAGCGCTGGCCTTCTCCAGTTTAACCGGATTTCACATTATTCGATTTGTTCCGTTATTTATATAGCTGTCACCGTTTAATTCAAATTGACTACTGCTCTCATGTGCCATTATCAAAACACAAACATGCAAATTATCACTTTCATCACGTATCAGTATGGCCATATTGTGCACCAGTCCTAATGCCACATAATTTTTCTGTTTGAACAAACAAATGACAACAATAGAAATGCTAGAACATCTATTAACTGAGATAATACTATATGAGGTGTGTATACTCCCTTCTAACTCTCTGGCTGAATTCCCTTCTCACCCGTTTTTTATTATTGTGGAGCTCTCCATCCTGCTTTTCTACAGGGGCGCGTTGGGATGGAGAAACAATGGTAACTTGGGATGCTGATGAACTCTAGCTTCTTGCCTTGAAAGATCTATTCTTTTAAGAATGAGTCTTTGGGTAAGTCAGCAGGTGAAGATACTGTAATCTTTAAGGGCTTGAATTGATTCCTACGTTGGAGAGATCTCTCTTTCTAATTACTTTTGTCTTTTTCTCAGGTTCAAGGAATTTCGGAAGAGAATTATGGCTGAGGAGTTACTCTGGATGAGAAAACGTTTTAAACCTAAGTTCACCAACACAGAGTAACTGCCGCCTGCAAGGTGGAGAGCGGTAACAACCGTGAGGTGGAAACTTGAGGAACCTTCAGGTATGTAAACGCTTATAAAACTTCTTCCCTATTAAACTGTTAAGTTTGTTTTTTAATTAAATACCTCTTGTGTTGTCTGCAGGTTTTCAGAAAGCTGAGTAAAAAACCTTAGGAAGATGCAGTGGCTGCGGATGAAACTTCTGACTGAAGATGCTGCGACTGCGAGCAAATAAAAGTTTGTAACTGAATATAACAATGTTGAAAAGAAGTCTCTTCTGTGAACTATGGTACTCTGTAACTCTTCGTAAAACTAATGTCTCGATTATCTTCTTTTTCTCAGGTTCTGTGAGGAGACACGCCGGTAGCGTTACCTACTGTCAGCGGAGCAGACGTGAAGCGCGCGTTCCAGCGGCGGCAGGGCTTAAGTAGCGCCCTCTGCTAATATGAAAAGAACTGTGCTGCTTCTTGTAAAGGGTTTTGTGGGCGGCCATCTTAAGTGTATGAAATTACTATTGAACATCACTGGAGTCTATGCAAGTAGATGCTGTAAATGGTTTAATGCCATATGTGGCAGGCTAACACCGACCTTTGACCTGCCGATTGATATAATGTGCTCTGCCTAGCCTGAATGAGGACTATGCTCACTGACTGGGATCATTACAGTCCGTTTATTAAAATCCAGCAATTTAAGAGGACCAGAGTCGCCGTTATCATGGAAAGACTCCATTTTTAGCCCTATTCTCGCATTAAAATCACCAAGAACCAATATTGGTGTTCCACGACTAAACTCATCTAGGAGTTATTTTTTACTGTTGAGATATTTGTTTACTCGCAACTGCATTTGGGGGGGGGGGGGTGATCATACACATTAATGAGAAGGAGCTTACTAAACTCAATGACGTTGATTGATTGATTATTTATTATGTGCTTACAAACAAGTG
The DNA here is from genome assembly GCF_040938575.1 of Ambystoma mexicanum. NCBI lineage: Eukaryota > Metazoa > Chordata > Amphibia > Caudata > Ambystomatidae > Ambystoma > Ambystoma mexicanum. The sequence goes on along the minus strand of NC_090937.1, from coordinate 20,960,891 downwards.
TTTCAAAAGCGCAACAATGCATGGGACGGGAAGACATAGGAGAGACAGGACAGACGATCTTACTAGGCATGGTACATTCAGATCAAGCACGTGAACAGAGCAGGAAGTGCGTGTGGGGGACTGGGGGGGCAAAAAGGACCAAGTGCGCCCAGTCCCGTCAGAACATGGGTTAAGTGCAGAGAGATGCCACTCACATGGGTCGTAACCGAAGTGCAGTAGTGCTGTGGCAAGTGCAAGGCCCGGGGGCAAGTGCAGGAGACTGGCGAGGAAGGCTTGGGACCTGTGAGGCTCTGAAGGTACCCTAGGCAGCCAATCAGCGAGACTGAGCAGATGTAGCAGAGAGAGAGCAGAAGGAGGTGGGTAGCAGGGTAGAAGGAGAGAGAAGGAGGAGGCGAAGAGGAAATTATTGAGGAGTTTCCGGAACTTAAGGAGATCTGTCTCAAGATGGAGAGAGGTAGGGAGGCTATTCCAGAGGAAGGCACCTGCAGAGAATATAGATCGGCACCCATGTCTCTGCCTTGGAGAAGAGGCTCACCTGCAGAGAGTTGGAGGAAGACGAGCGGAGGGCTCAAAAGGAGAGTATTTAGAAAGAGAGCATTGCAGATAGAATGGGCCCAGGGCCCAGAAAGCTTTGTGGACAATGCAAAGTGTCTTGAACGTAATCCTTGCTGCCACAGGGAGCCAATGAAGGGATTTCAGCACCAGAGAGAGGCAGTTCCTGGATGAGTTGAAGAGGACGCAGGGTAGAAGAGGGCAGGTTGAGAAAGAGGCTGTTGCAGTAGTCCAGCCTAGAGAGGACCAGGGCTCTGGAGATGGCGAGCCTCTGGGGGAAAGTGAGGAAAGGTAGAATACCTCTCAGAAGGCGCAGTTGGTAGTGGGACTTTTTAGAGATGTCCGTTATGTAGGACGTGAAGGAGACAGAGAGGAGTCAAGGATGACCCCCAGATTTTTTGCCTCAATGGTAGGTGGAGGGGCAGGGCCAAGGGAGGCCGGCCAGAGCGAAAGGGTGAAGGGGGTGGGGAGCAGGGGTCCCGATGAGGTCAATCTCTGTCTTATTGGTATTGAGGCAAAGGTTGTTTGCAGCACACCACAACTGAATTGCAGACAGAAAGTCGGGTATGAGTGAGGAGGAGGAAGAGGCCGAGGGTAGCCTGAAGAAGAGTTGTGTGTCATCCACATAGCACTGGAAGTGAAGTTGGAGGTAAAGGTGGCTATCATACGGGCCAAGGGGTCCATGTAGCCATTAAAAAACCAAGGGGATAGGTTAGATCCCTGGTGGACACTGCACGTAGAGCGAGTGCTCGAGGAGAGAAAAGACCCCAATTCCAACTCGGATGGGCGGTCAGAAAGGAAGGAGATTAGCTACAACAGGGTCTGATCAGTGATGCCCAAGATATCACAGAGACTCACGATCAGGGTGCTGTGGTTCACTGTATCGAAAACAGAGGAGAGGTCGAGTAGAATGAGGACAGAGGGAGAGTTAGAATCAAGATTTGAGAGCAGATCTACATAGGTGTTCAGAAGAGCAGTTTTCGTGCATCTGGGTGCTCTAAAGCCAGACTGGTGGTCATGGAAGCAACCAACAGATTCAGTGTGTAGGGTAAGCTGAGAAATAGCCAACTTCACCAGGAGTTTGCCCAGGAAAGGAGTGATAGAGATCGTGGCGATAGTTTGCTGGAATGGAAGTGTCAGCAGAATGCTTTTTGAGGAGAGAGTGCACTAGTGAGTGCTTAAAAGCAGTTGGAAAAATTCCAGTGGTGAAGGAGAGGTTGCAGAGGTCGGCCAAGACTCGGGTGAGAGAATCAATGTGGTCCTCAATGGTTCTGGAAGGACAGGGGTCCACCTGTTTGGAGGAAGCTTTCGTAGACCGGACTGGTCTAGCAACTTCCTCAGGTGTGACAGGGGAGAGAGAAGAGATACGGAGGGGTCAGTGTGGCCAAGGGTGATACAAGAGATGTTAGTGTATGCAGAGGAGAGGAAGAGAGAGAGAGAGGGGATAGGATATCCTGAGTTTTTGAGGTGAAGTGTGCAGCCAGGGCCGAGCAAAGGGCCTGGCTAGGTGAAATGGTGGAAGAGGCTGCAGTAGGATTGGCTAGTTCCTTGCAGACTTTGAAAGATTTGGCCGTGTTACTGGATGCTGCAGATATTCGGGCTTGAATAAAGACTTTTTGGAGCGAATGCAGAGTCTATACTGCCTTTGAAGGAGGCGGTAGGCCAGTTTGTCAGAGGGTGCGCTCGAGGAATCCCATTTCCGTTCGACTGCCCTGCACTAGCGTTTAAGGGTAGCCAGTTCGGAGTCATACCAAGAGTTGCACTTTTTAGTAGGCTAAAGACGTACCCTCATGACAGAGGCAAGAACATCAAGACTGTTAGAAACAGAGAGGTTAAAATTAGAGAGGGCTGTGTCCGGATGGGAGTCAGCCGCAGGAGTAGAAGGGGCAGAGTAGGTAGAGGCAAAGGCAGCCACAGACACTCTTTTCATGGGTCAGCTGACCTTGTAAACAGGAGGCAGTGCCAGGCTTACCGATGCCAGAGGAGACGAGAGCTTCAGGTGAGAAGAGAGTAGAGAGTGGTCAGTCCAGGAAAGAGAAGTAGTGCAAGGGATAGATAGAGGCATGTCAGTTGAGATGAGAGCATCCAAGGTGTGGCCATGGTGTTCGTTGTGCCAGAGGGTAAGATGGAAAGAGAGAGGGAGTCGTAGAGATTGCGGAAAGGTCCTGAGGAATCAGGTGAGACTAGATGGATGTTGAGATCACCCACAAGGAGGAGTTGAGAAGAGGAGGAAAGGAGAGAGGAGGCCAGGTCAGCCCATTCTGATTGGAAGTGGGAGGGCTGACCAGGTGGCCAGCAGGAGTGAACAGCTAGGAGAGAGGAAGAGCCTGCAGACCAGGCACTCAAAGGAGGAGTGGGAATGCCAGACACAGGGATCTACTCAGGAAGGATCAATGCTACTCCCCCACATGGTCTGTTTGGTCTAGGAAGAGAGAGTATCCTGTAGTCTTCTGGGAGAAGTGTGTCAAAACTCGTGACAGAGCTATCCTTGAACCAGGTTTCAGTGAGGGCAAGAACATCAAGATTCAGGAGTTCAAGGAGGTTGCAGATGTCAGAGGAGTGTTTGACAGCTGAGCGAGTGTTAAGTGTGGCAATGTGGAGCAGATTGCCATCAGTAAGAGACTTACGAGGGAGCAGGGGACAATGCCCTCCCCCATAAGTAGTAAGAGTGCCTGAAGGACAGAGGTAGAAGGGGCCAGAGGAGCCAAGGTCGGCAGGGGAGCCGGGACCACAGTGGTTGAGAAAGGCGCCAGTGCAAGAGGGGCCCCAGATACAGTGTTAGTGGGTGGCAGGTGCAGCAAAGCGGAGGCGGCTGACGAGGTTGTCAGTGGGGAGTGACGTCAAGGAGGGAGGTTAGAGAGGCAGTTAGGAGGCGGCAAGGAACCAAGGGAGGCAAAGCTGGCAAGGGACCCATGGATGCCGTAGGAGCTGGCGCATAAGGAGAAGGAAGGTTGATAAGGCAAGGGAGCAGTCTATCAAAGACTAGAGGGTCGGGATGAGGACCCTACACCATGATGGTACCATTGCAGTAAACATTGCTGATGACCCCAGGGGTGCAGAGGGCAAGAAGGAACTCCCAGCGGGTGCAACCATTGATGAGTGAGGAAACGAAAGGAGAGAGAAGAGCGATCATATGGAGAGTCCATAGGTCGGTGTGGGAACAACAAAGAGGATGTCGGGGAGAGTCTCTCCGGCAGAGGCAGTGACATAGGTGTCAGCAATCAGAAGGCCTGGGTTAGAGCCCAGTATATCCTTCTTGAGTTTCTTCCTGTCGGACTTAGTAAGGGGTGAAGGATAAGAGAGAAAAGCAATTTGTGAAGATAGGAGAGATTGAGAGCACCATAGCAAAATGCAGAGAGTGAGGTACACCTAACCCGGCTGAGGCCACAGAGGCGTGGGGAAAGCAGTAGGTGGGGGTGGGGAGGCAGGGCACAAGACTGGGAGAAAAACACTGGGAGCTGGGAGGAGGTAATATGCACAGAAAAACAGAGAACGCAGAGGAAGGGGGGTAGCGGGTGTAGGGCTGAGGGAAATAACAGCACAGCGAGACAGTGGGAGCTGAGGGGGGTCAGGGAACAGGTAGACTAGACAGAGTACAGAGGGGATGGGCTTGTCAACATATTGTCATGAAAATCAGGTTGTGCACACAGCTAATAACAAATGTAAGCAGCAGCAGGCAATCAGGATATGCGCCCAGAGAAAGGTTTTCTTTTTCATGTCATCAGGTATATGAGCAGGACAGTACAGGGGTGTAGCAGTGGAGGTACACGTCCAGGAAGATGTGGTAGATAAGCTTCAGTATTTTTCAGACAACACTGAGACGAAAGGTGTACTCAGATGATAGTTAATAGAGTGTCGGGAAAGGCTCGAAGTACAGAAAATGATGCAGGCAGCATAAGAAAAAGGACCACACTTACATGATTGCTGAGGGGGTGATCAGAATATCCCAGGACGCCAGGATAGGGTACCCAGCGTCTAGGTGCATGATGAGGAGTTGGGAACAAAGAAAACGTGTGCGCCCACAATGCCCAGACAGGAGCCTTACTAAGGGCCTTGTGTGCTTCCGCCTGCCGGTGACCGTGATTGATTGCTTAGTAGCCAAGGGTGCCCAATCACAGGGGGCAGCTTGCTCCTGGAAGGTGGCTCCTCTAAACAAAGACTGTGTTGGCCATTTCGGAATGGCAATGCTGCGACGAGGCCAACTGGCTGCAGGGAGGCGAAACACTTTCAGTGCGCTAACCACAGATGAGCGTAACAGTGAGAGGCAGCAAAAGACAGCATAAGGCAGATTACAAGTGCATGAGAAGCTCGGCGTGCACATTCAATATTTTTTATCCTCCATGTTACATTTATATTAATAACCCCAGGGCTTTACCTTTGATGGTGGAAGTGCCTGGAACGCTCTCCTGAAGCTCGCGGAGTACAAAGAGGCGCCCTTGGCCCGCAATGTTGTTGCAGTGGATTTGATGTTGGAATTAGATAATTATTACCACTTGTACCATCGAGGTCGACCACCGAGTTTCAATTATACTCCAGGGATGTCGGACAGTAACCAACAGTCCACCTTTCCGTCTACCAATGGGACCCCATACTGCCTTCATCTGTGAAGTACTACGACAATCAATTTCGCAGATCCCAATCATCCAGGTCTCCTGAAGGGCTACAATACTAAGCAAATCAAGAGTTTTCCAAAAAGCCCATCATCTGCTGAGAGATGGGCAAATGCCCTAGTGTTTCACAGGCATACAATACTTTTGTTATCGAGATGTTTTGGCAAAATGGGCCTTAAAGGGTTTTGGAAGCCATTGCCAATAGCCATCATTATCACACACTTCGCCGTGTTTAGTTATAATATATATAATATTTTATTTGTATCGCGCTCATACACAAGTGTTTCAGAGCGCGACAAGGCAAGGGAGGGGAACAGGGGAGAACACAACGATCTTACTAGGCCCAGTGACATTGAGAACGCGCAAGTGCATGGGAAAGGGGGAAGTGCATGGAGGGGGAGAGTGGAGAGTGGAGCAGAGGAGAACAGATCAATAATAAATAAAAATAAATAGATAATAGAGGCAATAAAGAGTGGTAGTGCAGCCAGCAAGTGCTGTGTTGGGAAGTGCAGAAAAAGAAGAAAATGGGGGCGGGGTGGGGGACTCTATGGGTACAGATACAGTCCCCAGAGCAAGGGGGGGCCAGTAGGGTGGCAGGGTGAGCAGGTACCTGGGCCCAGGGGACATAGGGTGGCCAGGTGCACAGTGCCAAGAGAGCAGATCAGCAGGGGATAGGGGGAGCGTAGGCAGAAGCAAAGAGGGAGGTCTTGAGGTGCTTCCAGAACCAGAGATGGTTCTCAGGTTTTAGAGTGGCAGGGAGGCTATTCCAGAGGGAGGACCCAGCCGAAGATAGAGATCTACACCCAGCCAGTTTCTTTGAAAAACGACTGACCCTGAGGGAGTTAGAGGTAGAGGAGCGAAGAGCTCGCGAGGAGAGGCATTTGCAGAGGGATAGCTGAAGGTATTTTGGATCCAGGCCCCAGAAATCCTTGTGGACAATGCAGAGGGTTTTGAATTTAATCCTTGCATCCACTTGGAGCCAATGGAGAGATTTCAGAGCTGGAGAGATACGATCCCAGGGCTTGAGGCCAAGGACAAGTCTCGCAGTCCTGTTCTGGATTAGTTGCAGAGTGCGGAGAGTAGAGGCAGGTAGATTTAGAAAGAGGCTGTTACAATAGTCCAACCTAGAGAGAACCAGAGCTTGGGAGACAGTGAGCTTCTGGGGGAAGGAAAGGAAAGGCAGAGTACCTCTGAGGAGGTGCAGTAGGAAATTTGACTTTTTAGAGATCTCAGAGATGTGGGTGGAGAAGGAAAGTGTGGAGTCAAAGATGACCACGAGGTCCTTGGCCTCGCAGGTGGGGGTAGGAGGAGGGCCAAAGGAGGCCGACCAGAGAGTGAGGGAAAAGGATGGTGAAGGTGTGCAGATGAGGAGGATCTCTGTCTTGCTGGCGTTCAGACAAAGATCATTGGCGGCACACCAATCTTGAATGACAGTTAGGCAATTAGAGATGAGAGATGGAGAGGGGGTGGCCGAGGGCAGCCTGAAGAGTGATATGATATGATATGATATGATATGGCATTTGTAACATCAGCATAGCACTGGAAATTTGAGCAGAAAATGGCAATGCAGTGAGAGTTGCCAGTTATTGGTTTAAAAGCCAGGGGGAGAGGTTAGACCCCTAGGGAACACCACAGGTATAGAGGAAGATAGATGTATTTATTAACATTTATATAGCGCACAGCAGCCCGTAGACATTGTGGCGCTGAAATGATAGGAAGGACCCAAGTTGGACCTGGGAGGGTTGATCAGAGAGGAAAGAGGTCAGCCAGGCCAGAGCCTGATCAGTGATAACCAGGTTATCACGGAGATGGTTGAGCAGGATGGTAGGTTTGACTGTGTCGAAGGCAGAAGAGAGATTGAGCAGGATGAGGAAAGACGGAATGTGAGAGTCAAGGTTAGAGAGCATATCTTCACAGATGTTCAGGAGAGCGGTTTCTGTGCTTCTGGCAGCTCTGAAGCCAGACTAGTGGTCATGGAGACATGGCCAGCTTTTCCAGGAGTTTGCCCAAAAAGGGAGCAATGGAAATTGGGCGATAGTTAGCCGGACAGGAAGGATCAGCTGTGGGTTTCTTGAGAAAGGGATGCACAAGGGAGTGCTTCAGAGGAGAGGGGAATGAACCTGAGGCAAAGGAGTGGTTTCAAAAATTGGAAAGGCCCGGAGCGAGGGTGTCAATGTGGTCCTTGATGTTTTTAGAGGAAGAGGGATGAACCTATTTTGACGAGGTTTTCATAGATCGGACTTGTCTAGCGACCTCATCAGGGGAGAAAAGAGTAAAGGATGAGAAGGAGGGTTGGGGTGTGGGTAAAGGGGTTTCAGCAAGCACAGACTCAGAGGGAATAGGAGGGGAAGGGGAGGAGAGGGTGGACAGGATGTCCTGGATTTTTGTGATAAAGTGAGAGGCAAGGGCATTGCAGAGAGCCTGGGAGGGGTAGAGACTGCAGCAGGGTTGGCAAGCTCCTTGCAGATTTTAAAAAAGGGTTTGGCCGAGTTGTTCGATGCCGCAGTGTTAGGCAGAAACCTGTGCAGTTCCCTTGGGGAACACTGCAAAAGATTTAAGACCACAGGTAGAGCAGTAAACCCCTTTGGTAGCAGTCCGCACCACCCAGATTTACCTGGTAGCTGTGGCTGAGCAGTCAGACTTCTCTCAAGAAGAGTTAGGCAGTATGCAAAGTATACACAATATGTACCAAAACACAATAGCACAAGCAAACACTGACCAGAGCTTGGTTTCAAAAGAATATAGTTATTTATTTAAAAACACACATAAGTAAAAACACTCTAACAACGAATATGGTAAAAACACTCCAACACAGTTATAATGAAAGTAAATTCAATCCTTTCTCCTATCTAGACAACTCTAGGTTAACACCACTTAATTAAAACAGAGGTGAGTGCTTAACGTTAGATGACACTCTAGTAGTTTCCAAGAAAGGGAGAGAAAAAGCAGAAATAGGTTAGACACACCACTCTAAGGTCCAGAACACTTGCAATAGGCTTAAAGAAGAATAAAGTCACAGGTGAGCAAAAGTCACTAGGCAGGGCCCACTCTTAGAGTAGCCGGAGCGAAAATGTGCCCAAGATCACACTGTTAGTTAGAGATTCAAAGTCTTGCAAAGAGTCAAAAAGAGTTTAGAGTGGCTCAGAAAGTTTAGCCAAAGTGTCCCAGGCACTCCCAGGTTCGAAAGCCGGGGACTAAATCTACCCCGTACAGTCGGTAGCAAGGGAAGCCAGGCGGAACACAGTACCTTAAGCGGAAAGGATCCTCCAGCGGGGGCAGTTGTTCCAGGCAGTGACAGCAAGGCTCGACGTCGGTCAGGGGAGAAGAATATCTCGCTGAAGAGCAGAAGAGAAAGGTCGTAGCACTGCCCGGGAAGAAACCAGCCGCGGAGTCCTCCGGTTAAAGGGTTGGTACCGACTTTCGCGGTATGGGGGTAAAGTGTGGTATTCCGGATGCCGGGGTGCTTGGCACAGGCAAGGCGGCCACGAGATACCTCAAAAGAACGGAAAGAAGGCGAAAACTGGTTGTCCCCACCAGTCAAGGGAAGGAGCCACTCCGTTAAGAGTTCTCCTCGGTCGTCGGGAAAAAGTGGTGAGACGGTTCAGCAGGGCTCCACCGGGTGGTGTCGTCGAAGCAGGTCGGCTCAGCTCTTCCCTCGTCGGATTCTTGGTCCTGTGGCGACTTCTGAAGTCCCAGTCCCCAAAGCCCTGCTTTTATGCAGCAAACCCCCATTCACCCAGCCTAGCTGTCACTCAAACATGCTAAGTGGTGAGCCGGGCGGCTCACCACTTGGGCCAATCAGGACGGAGTGCGACTTGAGTTACCAAGGTAACTCAGTCCAGGGTGCCTAAATCCCCCTCCACCCCTCCTAAGTACCCCAGACAGAGTGGCACCACTTTGGAGGGCTTCTGTGGAGAAGCCCGCCAAAAGTGGAACAAAGGGCTCCACTTTGGGTCAGAGTTACAGAGGCGAACACCAACGCCATTTTAGAATCAAGTTTTGGCAAAAAGTCCCAACCGGAGTTATAAAAATAAATATATAAACCGGCGGTGTGTTTAAGGCTACCGTAAATAAATAATTAAATGTGTTAGCCTAAAACAATGGGAAATCCCATAGGGAAATATTCGCGGTCGAATATAAAAAGTAGTTTCCACTGCCACCAGCCAAAACTCGATCAGGGGGGACGGAGACGTGCCCCCTCGACTAACAGACCCTGGGGCAATCGAATTGCCCCAGCCAGTACGTCCACAATATGATGGTTGGTACTGGTTCTGTTCAGGATTCAAGACTAGCAAAGTCTTTGGTGACTTTACATGCCCTGGGAGACAGTAGTCAGTCCCAGGGTATGGAGTCTATGTTGGGGAGTCCCTAGGACACCCCTGGGTCACGGCACAGAGGGTGCTGTGTGACCCACATCACAAAAATACATGAGGCCCTATGGAGTAAAAGACCCCATAGCCCATTCAACACAAGGTTTAACCAAGATAACACACTTCAACATGTCCAAGAGTGAGGGAAAAAGAGTCTCACTCTTGGCAGGAGAAAAAAATTAAACCCCAGAAATCCAGCAAAGCTGCTGGGGGACTCACTAGGTAGGGAAATTCAGCCTAAACAGAGAATTCTCCCTAACACTCGCCCCCCCCAGACTAAGGGACAGGAGGATTTAATCCACTCCTGGATGAACCTCATACCTCTAGTCGATGATATACATCCTAGAGAGTCCATCAGCATTTTGATGGTGACACCTTGACCTATGTTCAATGGAGAACTCAAAGGTTTTCTTTTGCAAGCTAATGGACCTACAGACCCTTTGAGGAACATCAGTCTTTTTGTTATAGGGGATCTGGTTGACCAGTCCCTCAGAAGTTGGTACAACTTCTGAACCTATGTTAGGCTTTTTCAAGGGGTCCCTATAAAGGATTCCCTGAGATCTAGAGGGGCCTCCAAGGTTCCTCACCACCTCTCTTGTGGGAGCAGGTTGGGTCTTAGGCCTCTTGGTTGGAGGGGTTGGGGTTAGGCAATGTACCTGCTTCCCCTTCCTCTTAGATCTACCCTTACCTATTTTAGGAGTTTCCCCCCTAATATTAGGATTTGAGTTGGGGTCTTCAGTAGAAGGTCCAACAGTCTGAAGGTTTCTGGCCTTAGACTTTTCTTTTCTGGTTTTCCACCAGCACTGAGAATTACCAGTTCTCTCAGGTGCAGATAGGGGCCTAGTTGGTCTATCCACCTCTTCCTCAGAAGCAGGGGGGGTCAGAGACTCTGAAACTAGGGGAACAAGGGTGGAGCTTGGTTGGGGCTCCCATGTTCCTAGCATACTATCCTGAACTGTGCCTGGGTTAGAGGTCAACTTACTAAAACCAGGGCTTGTAGTGGGGTTCTCAGTAGAGGGTCCCACAGGCTTAGAAGGGTCCTTCAAGGTAGCCTTTCTAGCCAATTTGGTTAAGTTCTGCTTCTCCATGCTGGGAGGCCTGGGGGTATGTGACACTACTCCTAGAGTTCTTAGGTCATTCCCTAACAGGACCTTCCCAGGTACCTCAGCCTGAACACTGACAGGGATCCTCACTGTCATGTTGTTACACTGAATGAGGGCTGGTAGAATAGGAACCATTTGGACAGGGCCTCCAGACATTTTAGTGGGACCTTTGGGTGCTTTGGCCACATCCTCAGGTTGAAAGAAGCTTTCATCCACTACTGTTCTGCTGGCCCCAGTGTCTCTCCTGGCAGGAGTATCCTGGCCATTGACAAGAACACTGTCCACATAATACACCTTCGAGTTAACAGGTAGGGAGTTATACACAACCCTATTCTGGGGACTAACCAGACCCATAGGCTCTAAGTTTACAGTTGCTTGAAGACCCAAGGGTTCTTCAGCAAAGAGTTCAAAGTGGGCACTAGCCACCTGTACTTCATCCTCAGGAGTGAAGGCTAAGGAGACTGTGCTGATCCCTGCAGGTTTACCCTTGCACTTGGGATCTCCTTTGATATGGTCAGTACCCTGACAGACATAGCATTGTCCAAATGCTCTCTGGAAGGGTGGCTTGTTCTGACCTCCTTCTGGCTTGTGGCCAGAAGGTACAGTAGCCTGACTAGGTTTCCCATGTGGCTTACCCTGGTTATTTTGTGGTTTGGGGCCCTCTTTGGGATAGGAATTATTAGAATTCTCTTTGGAGTCTTTTTTTGGCTGTTTCTCCCCATCCTTCTTCTGAGTTACCCCAGAATCCTTGTGAGTGGCCCTGTTGGCAACCCACAAGTCAGCAGCCCTAGCCAGTTTCCGGGAATCCAATTCCTTGGAATCAGCCAAGTGTTGTCTGAGCTCAGGAGAGCAGGCATCATAAATAGTCTCCAACATAAACAAATTCTTCATACCTTCATAAGTGTTCACCTTGTAACCCTTAATCCATCCCTCTAAGTTTTTCAAACATTCACTCACCCAGGTAGCCCAAGGGGTACCATCATGCTTTTTGAGGTTCCTAAACCTCTTAAGATACTGGGAAGGGGTCTTCCCAAACCTAGCTATCAAAGCTAGTTTCACACATTCATAGTCCTTCCTATCCTCCTCCCCCATCTCCATTACCACATCAGTTGCAACAGGGGGAAGCCTAGAGAACAACCAGGTGAGTAAGTCATTTCCTGTGATGTTCTGGAGCCCATGATTATATTCAAACAGAGACAACCAATCCAACACATCCAACTTAGGCTCATACATACCAACCAATTCTTTAGGCATCCGGGGTCTTTTAGGACTGGAACTTCTAGAGGAGCCAGAGAGAGAAACATTCTCAACAGATAATTTCTTCATTTCTAAGTCATACTTGAGCTCCATTTCCCTTAGCCTTAGTTCTTTGTCAGTTTGAGCATTAAGTTTCTTATACTCCAATTCTAGCTTCATTTTCTCCAGTTCAAAGTACTGAGGACTAAATGTGGGACCTGGTAAAGGTCCAGTAGGCACAGCAGGTAGAGCAGGCAGAGGCCTAGGGGGGACAGTTACAACAGCCTCACCCTCCTCTTCTGACTCTTCCTCAGAATCATCAACATTTTGCTCCATGTTAACTTCAATACTGTCATCTACAGTTGCTGGAGTGGTAGGTTCCTCTGAACCATCACCCAGACTTTGGTTAGCTAACAATCTTTCAATCAGCTCCATTTTCTTGCCCTTAGTCAGGAGATCCTTATGTTTACAGAGCACTCTTAAACAATCAGCAGTTTTGGCTGCAAGGGACTCTTGACTATAGCTTTCTATAACTGACATGTTAGAGGTTTTACTTTTTCAGTGCTAAGCTTTGTGGTTAGTTGCACTAAGGTATCTAAAGCACAATAAAATGTATACTCAATACAAATCCCACCGCTGTACACCAGTGTTAGGCAGAAACCTGTGCAGTTCCCTTGGGGAACACTGCAAAAGATTTAAGACCACAGGTAGAGCAGTAAACCCCTTTGGTAGCAGTCCGCACCACCCAGATTTACCTGGTAGCTGTGGCTGAGCAGTCAGACTTCTCTCAAGAAGAGTTAGGCAGTATGCAAAGTATACACAATATGTACCAAAACACAATAGCACAAGCAAACACTGACCAGAGCTTGGTTTCAAAAGAATATAGTTATTTATTTAAAAACACACATAAGTAAAAACACTCTAACAACGAATATGGTAAAAACACTCCAACACAGTTATAATGAAAGTAAATTCAATCCTTTCTCCTATCTAGACAACTCTAGGTTAACACCACTTAATTAAAACAGAGGTGAGTGCTTAACGTTAGATGACACTCTAGTAGTTTCCAAGAAAGGGAGAGAAAAAGCAGAAATAGGTTAGACACACCACTCTAAGGTCCAGAACACTTGCAATAGGCTTAAAGAAGAATAAAGTCACAGGTGAGCAAAAGTCACTAGGCAGGGCCCACTCTTAGAGTAGCCGGAGCGAAAATGTGCCCAAGATCACACTGTTAGTTAGAGATTCAAAGTCTTGCAAAGAGTCAAAAAGAGTTTAGAGTGGCTCAGAAAGTTTAGCCAAAGTGTCCCAGGCACTCCCAGGTTCGAAAGCCGGGGACTAAATCTACCCCGTACAGTCGGTAGCAAGGGAAGCCAGGCGGAACACAGTACCTTAAGCGGAAAGGATCCTCCAGCGGGGGCAGTTGTTCCAGGCAGTGACAGCAAGGCTCGACGTCGGTCAGGGGAGAAGAATATCTCGCTGAAGAGCAGAAGAGAAAGGTCGTAGCACTGCCCGGGAAGAAACCAGCCGCGGAGTCCTCCGGTTAAAGGGTTGGTACCGACTTTCGCGGTATGGGGGTAAAGGGTGGTATTCCGGATGCCGGGGTGCTTGGCACAGGCAAGGCGGCCACGAGATACCTCAAAAGAACGGAAAGAAGGCGAAAACTGGTTGTCCCCACCAGTCAAGGGAAGGAGCCACTCCGTTAAGAGTTCTCCTCGGTCGTCGGGAAAAAGTGGTGAGACGGTTCAGCAGGGCTCCACCGGGTGGTGTCGTCGAAGCAGGTCGGCTCAGCTCTTCCCTCGTCGGATTCTTGGTCCTGTGGCGACTTCTGAAGTCCCAGTCCCCAAAGCCCTGCTTTTATGCAGCAAACCCCCATTCACCCAGCCTAGCTGTCACTCAAACATGCTAAGTGGTGAGCCGGGCGGCTCACCACTTGGGCCAATCAGGACGGAGTGCGACTTGAGTTACCAAGGTAACTCAGTCCAGGGTGCCTAAATCCCCCTCCACCCCTCCTAAGTACCCCAGACAGAGTGGCACCACTTTGGAGGGCTTCTGTGGAGAAGCCCGCCAAAAGTGGAACAAAGGGCTCCACTTTGGGTCAGAGTTACAGAGGCGAACACCAACGCCATTTTAGAATCAAGTTTTGGCAAAAAGTCCCAACCGGAGTTATAAAAATAAATATATAAACCGGCGGTGTGTTTAAGGCTACCGTAAATAAATAATTAAATGTGTTAGCCTAAAACAATGGGAAATCCCATAGGGAAATATTCGCGGTCGAATATAAAAAGTAGTTTCCACTGCCACCAGCCAAAACTCGATCAGGGGGGACGGAGACGTGCCCCCTCGACTAACAGACCCTGGGGCAATCGAATTGCCCCAGCCAGTACGTCCACAATATGATGGTTGGTACTGGTTCTGTTCAGGATTCAAGACTAGCAAAGTCTTTGGTGACTTTACATGCCCTGGGAGACAGTAGTCAGTCCCAGGGTATGGAGTCTATGTTGGGGAGTCCCTAGGACACCCCTGGGTCACGGCACAGAGGGTGCTGTGTGACCCACATCACAAAAATACATGAGGCCCTATGGAGTAAAAGACCCCATAGCCCATTCAACACAAGGTTTAACCAAGATAACACACTTCAACATGTCCAAGAGTGAGGGAAAAAGAGTCTCACTCTTGGCAGGAGAAAAAAATTAAACCCCAGAAATCCAGCAAAGCTGCTGGGGGACTCACTAGGTAGGGAAATTCAGCCTAAACAGAGAATTCTCCCTAACACGCAGAGACACAGGCTTGAAAGTGGACTCTCTTCTTGGTGGGGACAAAGAGTCGGTATTGCCTTTGGAGCAGGCGACAGGCCAGTATGTCCGAGGATGAGCAGGAAGCCCTCCATTTCCTCTCAGCCACCCTACACTTACATTTAAGTGTAGCTAGGTCGGAGTCATACCAGGAACTGCACTTGGCTTTGGACTTCAAGCAGCTCCTCATGACGGGGAAAGAGCATCACAAATAGAAGATTACAGAAGGGACAGTGCTGTGAGTCAGCCAGGGGAGGAGGGTAGGGGAGGGAAGAGAAGGTGGCAGTGAAAGCCTCAACTGACACGAGCTTCATAGGTCGGATGTCTGAGAAGGTAGGTGGCAGTGTTGGGGTGAGCTTGGCTGGGGATTGGAGGGGTGGGAAGAGAGTTAGAGATGCAAGGAAAGAAGGCAGTGGTCACGCCAGGAGAGAGGAGTGGTTAGAGGGATAGGGCAAGGGAGGCCAGAGGAGATGAAGACATCAAGTGTGTGTCCTGCAGAGTGTGTAGTGCCAGAGGGAAAGATAGAATCGCAGAGGTTGCGAAGGAGCAGAGATGGGGGGACAGGGAGAATCGAGGTGGATGTTGAGGTCACCAAGGAGGAGCAGCTGAGTGGTTGAGACCAGGAGGTAGGAGGAGAGGTCAGCCCACTCAGAGAGAAAAGAGGAGATTTGAAAAGGGGGCAGGTAGAGAGTAGCAACAGTAAGAGAGTGACTAGGAGAGATTGAGAGCCTGCAGACAAGGCATTCGAAAGAGGAGTAAATCTGAGTGGGAATGATAGTGGCAGGGTTTGTTTATTGTCCCTTTTGGGTTGGTCTAATTGGTGGAGGAAGTTGGGAAATCATACACCATTTTCTTTGAGGTTAACTGTTAGTAATTGGTCTTAGGTATCGGTCCTAGTAGTGTGAACTCTTACCTACTAGATAAGTGAAGAGCAACAAGAATTGGAATTGTGAGAAAGTTTGAAGACATTTATCGCTACAAACCTTTGGTTTAGGTATATTATTAATTGTATACCTTTCCACCCTATTGGTGATTAGGGTTTGGCTAGGTTGAATAATCGGACCCAAAATGCCCATTTAGTAATGGGTTTGTCTTTGTATGTACCCTTAGATATAGGAATCTGGTGTGTAGAGGAATGGAAAAAAAAATACTTGACACACAAGACAAATTTCTGCCCCTGAAGAATGTCTGTAACTTGCAACACTGAGGACATAAACTTATATAAGTTGGGCTATACTGACACAGTGGGGAACAAGAGAAATTAAGTTGCCACTGTGTTTTCTGTATCAAGCATTTGTGAACTTGATTCTGTGAGGCGGAAAAATAGTATTATTGTTTACTGCTATGTTGTGTATATGTGTTTTTTTAAAAACATGTTCTTTGTGACTTGTGCTTGAATAAGTGAATGAATTAAAAAATTATATTTTAGGAAACATCTGGTTTGCTATTGACTACACGGTACGCAGCCCATATTTGGGAAGTGGTTACGTAAAGATACTTCGTATCTTAGGGTACATTATGTTGTATCATTCATAGTTTGTTTATCCCTTCCTTTGGCTGAATATATATAATTGTATCCTCACTTGGTAGGAGGGATCATCACCTTAGCGTGGGGCAACCCTGGAATGAAATCATTTTTAGGAATCCACTCAGGAAAGGTCAGGCCTACACCCCCTCCAGTTATAATTTCATATCTACTAATGTAAGGCCTGACACTTGTTCCAGTTTCTATAGGCATGGCACCTACCCTCTGTGGCTTTGATATCACTTCCTTTATGCCATCTATATTTATACGCGAGGTACCAGCACTATATATGATCGTCTTCATACAAACGTCTGCACAGCAACAACCTAGTTTAAATAGCTCATCTTCATATACTAAAATGTAATCCATAGTGGTTTTTGATCTACACCATATGTTAGAGGTAACATAGATCTCATCCTCTAGTTGGTCCACAATCAAAACATCATCACTCGTTATGACAAAGTGGGAACATTTGGTGTAATATGTGCCGCACCGCTACTCTATTTAGCGCAAGATGTCAATCTATTCCGGAGACAGACCTCATCTGCAGTGCTCTAATCATTTCCACCTTCTCCAACACACTCTTTCCATTACTGTTTCTCAACACTTGTTTCTTGTTATCATCTACAGTCTGTTGAATCTCACCAATTTGGTGTGTTTGAGAGGCTGTATTAACAAGGGAAACATCAGTCTGCACACCAGGTGTCACAACTCTCTTTTGTGCTATATCATCTGCAGGCAGAGAACAGCCTGCTTCCTGTTCACCTCCTTCGACAAAAATAAATTTCACTGCTTCTAATACTCAATGGCCCCGATACATGGAACGCTTTCCTATGGGATTGCACCATTATAAAACACTTCCATGAATCAGGCCCAATATCTCTTACACCCAGATCTGATTATTGGTGTTTTCTTTCTACATTTTTTTCAATTGGACAACAGCACCAGAATTCATTATTTCTCTACTTGGTTGTCCAGGCTCACCAACAGGGTCAATCAGATATTTGTGAATATTATTCACTGGTACTATTTCCTCAGCCTGACTTGTACCAGCTAAAATCGCGTTACGATGTATCTCGAACACAGTATTCACCTTATCATCAGGCTTTTTTAAACTAGAACCCCCATTACCTGGATTAATGGCCACCATCTTTTTAGTTATGTCACCACCCACTGTTTCCAATTCAACGTTAAGTATTATCTTGGTGTCTAATGCACCATTACTAAACAATATGTCATTTCTGGGACCATACATTGCAGCTTGGGAAATTTCCTTTTTCCAGTTTTTAGTTTTCAACTGCCTTTTTTGCGATTAATGCTGAGGGCGTATTGGCATCATGGAATTGTAGGTGGTCACCGACTGGAGTGAAATACACAATGGAAAAGCTATCACGGAAAAATAGAAGATTACAAACGATAGCTGCAACTAAAACAGCCTTGGTAACATGATTTAAAGAGAACAATCCGTGTGGCTACATTACGATGCTTCAATTTGGCATAATCCGGCATTTCAAGTTCAAAATACAAGTCTACATTGTTATAGTTGGATAACGAGAGGCATTTTGAGAGTGAGCTACATGCTAAAGGATGAAAGAATATTGGATTTTTACAAATTGCAGAGGAGATTTAGTCTGGGAATA
This sequence comes from Ambystoma mexicanum, assembly GCF_040938575.1. Classification (NCBI taxonomy): domain Eukaryota; kingdom Metazoa; phylum Chordata; class Amphibia; order Caudata; family Ambystomatidae; genus Ambystoma; species Ambystoma mexicanum. Next base: position 20,943,063 of record NC_090937.1, on the reverse strand, counting down.
AGAGTTGAACTGTTATGTAGAACTACCGTCAAAGTTGACCCAGAGAATTGGAATGCTTGATAAAGCTTTAGAATCTAGAACAGAAATGTGTACGTCATTTGATGGGATGGAGCATGGTGTGTATACTTATATGAATGTTATGCCTATGGAATCTGTTCATGTAGAATCCTGGACATAATTGAGAGAGGCATGGTCAGAAGACATAAATTACTCATTACAATTACAAATTACGGCCCAAAGTCAAAGATGGATACATGTTTGTGATTAATAAGACAACAAAAATTGTAGAGCGACTTTATTGGACTCCGCCAAGAATTTATATATTAAAATTGAAGAGGCTGTGGAAATGGTAGAGGACCATTGTTGCATCAACTTTGGAGTTGTTCACATGCGTTTACTTTTTGGTAGGAGGTTTTGGACAGAATAGATATGATCTGGGATACTGTTTTCCCTAGGTCAGCTGCACGTGGTCTTATTGGTACGTAGTGGGAGATGCTAAAATTTAAAAGAATATGGTGAATGGATTGATAAGGCTTTGGTGGTTGCTGTGCAGTTGATTGTGAGAGTTTGGAAAACTAGGAAAAAGCCTACTGCAGAAGATTGGATAGTAGAGATGCAGATATTATCAAAATATGAAAAAAATACTATTATTAAATAAGGATCGTGAAGACTTGTATCTCACATTATGGGGCCCTTTCAGTAACTGAAATGAATGATTTTCTTTTTATTTAGTATTGTGCTGTATGTGTCTTTGTACTCTGTGTCCATAGATTCGCAATATAGGAGGTAACTGCTATTTAATATAATAGGACAGTGTTTACTAAATGTTGTTATGACTGTTTTATAGTAGGTTCTATTAACCAATGTATTGGGATCTATATTGTAGTATTCGAATCTTTTGAGGTGTGTGAGGTTATTGATATTCATATATACTGTATGTATAATTTCTATAAATAATTTTTTTTTTAAAAAGAAATAAGAAAACACTGGATATATTTGCAAAAAAACAACAACAAAAACTAAAAGGACTGGACAAAATCTTACGACTGTTGTGATAAGTTTCATTCAGGTTTTCGCAAAGGGATGAGATGCTCAACAAAATGGCTTTCCGTCTCCTTATACAAGAATCCTTTGGTAAATACTGGCCTATCTACATGGCCTTCATTGACCCATCAAGTGCTTTCCATATGGCCAATAGGAACACACGGTGGAATATGCTGAAGTTCTGGGGTCCCCCGGATACTACGCTAAAGCTTTATTAGCCAACTTCATTCTAACACAAACATCAATATCAGGCTCAATCGTTCAGGCAGGGTGTCTGACCCAATTGGCACTCACTGGGGTGTGCCTTGGCCCCTGCCCGGTTTAACATTTATAGATCTGGCATGGGTCACAGACTAAATATAACAAGCATTCCCGCCTAGACTAAATCAGCTGCAGATTCATTACCTGGCCTATCCAGATGATCAGGTGATCTTTAACAGAACATTTATCGGGCTTCAATGAAGTCTGACTGCCCTTCGCGATTGTATACTACAAAATGATTTTAAGATTAACTGTAATAAACCCAAGAGTTTCATCTTTAGTAAAGCCAGATGGAAGGGCAGCTTTTCATGGCCACTTAGAAGACACTAAATTGGAAGTAGTTGATAATTCACCTATCTAGGTTTGACTTTTGATTTTAAAAAAACCTGTGACTTCGCTTACATTTCATAGGCTTTGTAATAAATGCATAAAATGTTCATCTCAAATGAAGACAATTCCAGATTCAGCCACTTTTCTCCAACACCTGTGTTAACATAATATAAAATGAAGGTAATTCCAAGTTTACTTTACGAAGCTGAGCTCATACTAAATTATGATGAGCGAATTTTGGACCAGACTCAGAGGGATCATCTGGAGGAGGACATTAACCCTCCCCAAATGCATGGCCATGGTGGCCACGAGGTACAAACTGGGACAAATTTCTCTGGGTGCGCTCGTCACCTGGAGAACCCTGGCGTTGTATTGGAAAGTTCTGGACCCTTGTCAAAATTCTCTGTATCTGGACCTATATTCAATGTTTTCAGAGGATAAAGTAATGGTCCTTGATAATTGGGTCAGCTGTGAGAGGACCCTAGGGTCTTAGACTCTAAAAAGGGATATTTAACATGTGTCCAACACCTGCATTTTGCCTTTTAAAAATGTTACTTGTCACAGGTTTTTGATACGTTGTGTGTTTTTGAGATATATATATATATATATATATATATATATATATATATATATATATATATATATATATATATATATATATATTGGAAGGTTTAAAACACAACAATTTAAAAAATTCAAAAAGCTTTTTATATCTTTAAGCATTGATTAAATATGCACCCCCGATTGATTTGCCTTGTTAGTCCTGTGCCAAACAAATCTGGCTAGATCAGTAATTTAGTTAAACCATTATTCCTTATCCATGTAATATACAACAAATCGTGAAACTAGTTGAAATATAGCAATGCATATACATGTTCCGCCACCCAATATGAGTTTGCTCTAAAAAAGGTACATCTATTGATTGTGTGCCGAATCTTTTCTATGCAACCCTCCAATGAAATCACTGCACTCCAGCTATACCACCCAAGATCCAATCTCTTACACCCATCCTAAAAAGGGGCGAAAGTAGATTTACCTTGTAGCTCAAACCTTTATTTAACTGTGGTAATCTTCAGCCAGAGTCATGTCCCAAAACCTCAATTTACACATATTTTTGTCCGGCATACTGCCTCAGACTCAGACTTCCTCAGGACACAGAGAAATTTACACTGACATACAATTCAATATTCTGCATATTCCATAATATAGGGCTTTGGCAGCCAATTGATTCTGCCATTATCGGAGTATTTAAGGCCATGCTCCTTCATTCTGTTCCCGCACTCTTTGACAACCGGAAAAAGCCTATGCCGCAGATAGCGTTAAAAAGCTCCCTCATGGGAAGAGGCCTGGTAAGACCCAACCAATAAGGACAGCATGCAAAAACCTTCTGCATGGGACAGCATTGTGCATGTTACATGTTGCTATAGCTTAGGATCCTTGGATGTTGGCTTGTAACCCCCCCCATCACTTCAGGTCAGATACAATTTCTAAGAAAGGTGGCCCAGCATGAATGCAACAATAATCTCCATAGGCCCTCAACCCTCAAAAGTATAGAGGGGTTGAGAAATCGCTGACCAGACATCTAGCGAACGGGGGCCTGCATGCTCATATTGTTAGAGATCAATGTGTATGTACCAGCTTAAAAAGCAGGCCATCCCCCCTCAAGGAAATGGGAATCTGGGCAGTTTAAACAAAGCTCAAGTTAGTCTTGAGGGGACCAGGATGTCAGATATGGGTCACTGCTCATCCGGATGCCTATTGCATTGCATCCGGATGAGCACTCCTCCTTAGCATCTTAAATGATTTGTGAACAAAGAAAACACACAAGGTTACTAACTATCCGTTTAAGGTGACGGTAGGCCGACTCTCGTGGGCTAACGCGAGTATTGGCCGATGAGTTTGGGGAGTAGTGACATTGTGAGATACATAATGGAGGAGACAGCTTACAAATTCACACTGACTTTTTGCATTGGTTAATACAAAAAAAAATAATCAAAAACACTAAAGGGAGGGATGTGGCATTATTTTTAATATCTAGATAATCATCACCCAGTTCCTCTTGATCCCCCGCTTTCCAAAAACAGCTTCAAGACACCACCGTCATACTTGCCAACCCTAGTGATTTAGGCAGTAGGCTACTGCTTTTTGAAAAGTCCTACCGCCTACAGATTTGGGTGACAGATCCTACTGCTTTTTACAGTGGCAGGTAAGTTATGTGACTCTAAGGCAATGAATCTGTCTGTGCGGTGGGCGAGTAAGCGATACATTTGAGTGATGGGCGCAGATCAATACACTGACCTGACCGCTACATGACTGTGCCCTGCACTCTTGTCGGGACAGACCATAGGTGAACCACCAGTGAAGGCAAGTGGCAGAGCATACCACCATCACATAGCGTCTGCCTATCAGACTGGGGAGGGTATCAGTCTACATGTAGTTCAGTGTTCATCCTGCACTGCAGTAATGCATATGTACTGCCCAGGTTGCTGCTACAGAGCAGTGGAAAACGTTGCCTACCAGCTCTTTGTGATTATTTTCTGTGAAGTTAGGTAATTGAATTCAGTGTTTGTTAAGATGGATTTCTGAACTCAGACTTGGAGGGGCAGAGGTTCAGAAGGCCAGCCTAGTTTCTTGGAACAGGGTAACCTCTGGACAAGCCAGACCAATCAGGATAGCGATGGCGGCAGTCAAGACTAAGTCTCAAGAGGGGCGAGGGTGACTGAAAGACCTCAATGAGCACACAAAGCAAGGACACTTAGAAATTGCTCCAGACAGGCGTTACATTAAAAATATAGACCCATTTAATACAAGGCCTTTGTAACATCGACGATAGTAAAGAATCACAATAATACTAAAGTAAACCAACACATCACAATCAATACAATATATATACAAGACCGAGGGGTCTAAGGAGTTATGAGCACGTAATATGTAGACCACCTAGATGGGGAGGAAAACAGGCAGTGCAAGTAATCATTAGACCCAGTTTGACATCAGAAATACACCTAACTAGGAGGAAGTCTGAGCCCTACGAAGAGAGGAGCCTTATGCTCAAAAGTACCTGCACGCGCTTGTGCCAATGGACAAATTAGGGTCTCTTCAAGGGTCTCTGACAGTTCAGGAAGGTAGATGAAGCAATGAAGAACAGGTCCCCCACTACTCGAACAAGGCCTCCACTTGCGGGCAGAGGCAGAGTGAGAGTGCGGGAAGGATCCGCTATTTCGCAACAGCGGTAGAAAAGAAAGGGCTCCTGCGCTAGGGGCCACCAGTTGGGATATGGACTACTCAGCGGTCCCCAACGCAGGCAGACCCAGACTTCCGGTCGCACTCGTCTCACTTCAGACCTGGGATTGCCAAGTGTACAATATTTGGTGTGAGAGTGCCATGGACACAGAGCTAGCAGTAGGACAAGTTTCGAGGGCTTCCCCGAAACGGCAGCGGTGACAGAGCAAACGTCCTGTGTAAGCTGGTCAGCCCACTGGTTGGCCCAGGGACACTTCCGAAGAGGCTTACTTGCAGGGTTTGATGAAGGTGCCAGGAATAGTTGATCCCACTATTCCAATGGGTCGAAGCACCTTCTCAGACCTTCTAGGACGATCCAATGCAGAGGGGTCTCGCAGGACGACAGCGGTTCAGGGTGCCAAAACTTCAGCGGGTCACCAGCGGTTCCTCGACTCAGCTTCTTGTTGCAGGATACTTGGTTCCTTATCCCTCGTTCGGTGTGAACTCAGGAGATCGACATGATAGTGGTGTTTTTAGCCTCCTCTTATCCAAAGTTCCCTTCGCGCCAAAACGTAGAGGATCCAATGGGAGATCTGCTCACAAACACTCACAACATACGTGGACCTATCACGGACCACAGTGGTCCCAGGCATTCAGGACACTCCAGACTCTCTGGCACCCAGGATGTGTATCGGGAACAGACATCCTAGCCCACATCCTGGAGGCATACACACAAGACATGCAGAAGCCCACGAAAGCTTTGGGTTTCGCGGGAAAGTGCATGACCAAATAAGGACTGACCTGGGTCGGCTCGACCTGGGGAAGGTGAAGGGGCAAGATGGCCAAAGAACCTCGTGGCATGGCCATTTTGGAGCCAGGCCACTTATTTGTGCCAAACGCGGTAAGCGCGGATAACATGGCAAAAAAGGGTTCAAAACACAAGAGAAACCATAGCTGCCACCAGTCCTGTCCGTGACACACTTGCACAGTTCATAATAAGTCCAGCAAGAGTTTCTAGGGCCTTTGGAATGACTAGAGACCCAAGATCGCAGTAAATTAAGTTACAGTGCACTCTTGTTTCATGTTGCACAAAAGCTGCAATATGAGGAAATGACTAAGGGAAACAAAGTCTCCCAGTACTGACTGTCTTAAGGGCATGTCAGTTTCTCCATAAGAATTGAGCGAAAGCCCAGAGGAGTGCAGAGGAAGGCTGCGCTTCTCTGGCAAAGTCTAGATCAAGGTGTAAAACAGCAGCAAAAAGTTTGGGGGTTGACACATGGAGGGAAAATGACATACAATCATGAAATCTTTCCTAACACTGTTAACTTACCATTACCACAATTATACATTTTAAACATGTGAGCATCTTTCCATGTTGTGCTGTTTGCTGGGTTGCACATTTTTGAATGCTCCAATGGTGCCAACAGTGTATGTTTTGTAATTTCCTGTGATGTCATTATTATGCTAAATAATATTTTTGATATCTGAAAAATCATACATCTTTTTGGTCACAGAATGTTGGCGACTATGCACCGTTAACACATTATAAAAGTGCGGGGTGTGCGACTCGCTCTAGACGCGGAAATTCACAACTCAAACAGCGTATCCCACTTGACTTTGGACTTAAATAAGTATCACCAATAGAAGAAAAAATGGAAAAAAGGAAAAAAGGCCCCGGGCATTCGGTTGTCAAATGAGGTAGCGGAGGAACTGTCCACATTGCCCGGTGCCAGCATTCATGCTCCACTGTCCCTTTTGATTTTGCACTGTTGCAGAATTAGAGCCGAAACTGTAAACACGCATACTTTTAAACAAATATTATAGCCACACAACTCTGCTTCCCATTTGTTAACACAATATTACCGAAACAGCAACTCACCTCTAAGGTTTTAACTAAAATCCTCATGTACAACTCGGAGATCCCCAGTGAGAAGCCGAACATGGAGGGCACCATTATTAGCACCAACATCAGTGCCAGCCATACCGACAGTATGTGCAGCGCCACCGCTAAGAAGTACTCCATTGCTGCCACCCAGAGAGCCGACCCGCCGACACCTCGGCAGCCTCACGCTCTACCTGCTGCGACGTGTTCGTCTTGATCTTTGACTTCACGGGAGAAAACAAAGTTGCAGAGAAAAAACGAGTTCCTCCTTCGCCGACACACCCCCATTGCTCCTCCCAGATAATGACTCCTGGCAGCTGCCCAGGTGGGGAGAACCCTTACAATCCTTCCCACTCACAGCACGGGTTCCGTAAACTTCAGCTCCGCGAGGTTCTGTGGCTCTGTGGCGCCGCGGCTTCTGGACTACAGCCCCTAGATGACATCATTCCAACAGGCCGCCGCTTTTCCAGACCCAAGGTTTATTTACAACGAGCGAGTTCTGGGAGATGTAGTCATGTGCCGCTTCTGTGAGACTAAATCATCTGATAAATTAACAGTCATTGTCAAAGGAGTGTGATTTGCTGTTTTGGTACACGTGTTTCTAAACGCACCAGGAATGATATAGCGTGACCAGATTTGTGTAATAAAAAACCGGGGCCAGTTTATAAAGCCAGTATATTAGACATAGTAGGACATAAATGCTGATCACCTAAAACATACATATGGCAGAAACATTTGTGAAACCTCGCAGATAGAAGATCTTTTATATCAGCGTTTGTTTTTTAATTCCAGGTACATTTGTGGTATCCGTAACTCTTTCACTTGCGACTGTAAAGTTTTTTAAATGATTTCAGGAGGAGCAATATCAGCAGATGAAAGTTTTGATTTGATATAATGTGTATATTAGTTGAAAGATCGATTCCACATATCACATAAAAACACATCAAAAGAAAGAATATACATGTGCACTGTTATTCTTAAACAAAGATAAACATTTTGAAACATAGATAACTTAAAACCAAACCCTCATTAATGTCATGTGCATTCAAGGAAGAGATAGATCCAGCTTCCTTCTATACATTTTTATAAAGCAATCATAAAAGAGACATTACACGAATTGAGAAAGTATTTCCAAAATGCCTCTTCGTCTATTCCCTGTATCCTATGAAACAAACGTGCTACCACTTTTGCTATGTCGATTCCAAATTTTCGCAGGAGGTTAAATTGTGTTCAGCTTTACTTTACTTTATGTCATTTATACCGCGCAACCTTGAACCCATGGGCGTTAGGGCACAAACTTAACAGAGACAGCAACAAGAAAACACAGAGTTGGAATCATAGTGAAGGGCCAGAGAATGTACGTCAGAGGGGGATCTATGCAAAGAGCCAGGTCTTCAATTTCTTCTTGAAACTAGTAAGCAACGTGTGATCCCGCAAATCTGGAGGAAGAGCGTTCCAGGCTGCTGGGGCTGCCGTAGAGAAAGCTCCCTTTTCCATTTTATTAGATTTGCTTCTAGGAATATTCATTAGGTTCTGGAAGCTAGATCTAAAGGGCCAGCTGTTCGATTTCGAGATCAGACCTTGAAGGTAGTTTGGCATTAGGCCAAGCCTGCATTTCATGGTTATTGTTAATAACCGAAACTGGATTTGGGATGCCACAGGTGGCCAATGCAAGGACCTTCTTGCTTGAGAGACGTGATCACGGCGGGTCAGTCCAACTACTATTCAGACAGCCCCGTTCTGCACTACTTGAAGTCTATTAATGGTATTATTGCTACATCCAATGAGAAGGCTGCCACAGTAATCCATCTTTGATCCCATAATAGCTCTAGCCAGAGTCTCGGCATTAGCTTGAGTGATGAAAGGGTGCAGATGAGCGAGCAATTTAATAAAGTAGACAGCCGATGAAACCAGACTTTTCACGTGAGCTTGCATGTCTAGATGTTGGTCAAATATTACACCTAGAGTTTTCACTTTCTTCTGTGGTTTAATGATAACATCGCCCAGATGAAATTCAGAGTAACATGATCCCAACTTCTTGATCATAGATTGTGTGCCTATCAACATTAATTCCGTTTTGTCCCTATTAAGGGCGAAGTTGTTTTCTATCTTCCACTATGGAATAAACTCTATTGAGTTCCTCCTCGTCGCAGGAGTGGGAGCCTGCCAGAGGGTCGACACAATGGGTGTCATCGGCGTAGTTGGCAAACAGCACACCCTCTTGTTCTTAAGTGTTAAAAACTGGGGCAGTGAAGATGTCATAGATAAAGGGGGACAGGCAGACCCACTGGGGCACTCCAAATGATAGTCACAGGATCTGGTCCATTGAATTGCTTCAGGCGAAAGGTTAGCTACTTCCCCTAGCCTGTCAGCCAGGATCGCATGATCGACCAGGTTGAATGCGACTGACAGGTCTAGGAGCATGAGCATGGATGCTGCAACCTTGTCCATTCTTTCGTAGGGCAGGCGGACCGAGGTCCCCCCGTGACACCACGAGGCCCCAGGGGTCACAGGGTAAAGGAGCAGCTTGAGGTCCCACACTGCTGGGCCCTAGATCCGTTGGGCCGCCGCAGCCCTCCTGTGCTTCGCCTCTCCAGAAACGGCTTTCCCCACTGTCACCGGCTGCCGGACAGTGGGCTGGCTTGAGGACGGCAGCCACTCCGCTGATGTTGCTGCGGCTCTCAGGGGCTCGCCACTCCGCAGCTGCAGTCCGCGTTGGTAGGCTGGATGGGGGGGGCTCAGCATGGATTCTGTTCACGCTGCTATTGCCAGTTTCGAAGCACTGAGTCTGCGTCCCCCTGCGGCCGCCATCTTGGGCAAATCCTCCATGACCTGGGTCGGGTCTCCTCAGCCAGGCAAACGGGGGCTTCCCCGCTCCGATTTCGGCACAGAGTCGGACTGCAGCTTCCTGGAGTGTTCCGCTGCTTGCTAGACTCTCTCCATGCCGGAGTTTAAGCTATTAATGGGCATTTAGTGGCAGGGAAACTTGGCATCCCACTGAGCTCTTAGAGAGGCATCCGCATCGTTGGAGCCTCAAGCCACGCCCAGGCAAACTCCTGGTTTGACACCTTGGTGCAAACATAAAAGTAGGGGATGCAGAATGTCAGACAAATTAAGGTCTTACATTAAAACAGAGGTCAACAAAATGTTGGATCTTGGGTTGATTGAACCCTCCAGTAGTCCTTGGTCCAGCCTTGTGGTTTTGGTTCCAAAGGCAGGCACCTCTGAGTTGAGGTTCTCTGTGGATTACAGGGTTCTGAATGCTGTCACCAAGACAGATGTGCCTAGAAAAGGTGAGCTGGTGGATACTTTGGATGCTTCCAAATACTTCAGCACATTTGACCTCACTGCAGGCTATTGGTAAATAGCCCTTGCAGAACATGCCAAGGAGAAGACAGCATTCTCAACACCAGAGGGTTTTTACCAGTCCTGGGTAATGCCTTTTGGGTTGAGGAATGCCCCTGCGACTTTCCAGAGGCTTGTGAATCACGTCCTTTATGGGTGAATTCTGTCTAGCATATCTGGATGATATAGCAGTTTTCAGTGCCACCTGGGAGGATCATGTGAAACACCTTAGGATTGTGTTGTAGGCTCTTAAGCCCACTTGACCATAAAGGCCAGTAAGTGCCAGATTGGACAAGGTTCAGTGGTCTACCTTGTACATGTAGTAGGTGGAGGGAGGATACAGCCTTTACCCAGTAAAGTACAAGCAGTACAAGACTGGCCTACCCCCACTACTCAAACCCAAGTGAGAGCCTTTTAGGACTCACTGGGTACTACAGGAATTTCATGGGAGACTATGGCACCATAGCTGCCCCTCTGACTGCTCTCACAACTCCTAAGAAACCCAAGAAGGTAACTTGGTCTTAAGAGTGTGGGAAGGCCTTCAATGGCTTAAAAGACTCCTTGTGCCAGGCCCCTGTTCTCCGGGCCCCTGATTACCAAATGCCTTTGATGTGCAGACAGATGCCCCTGACACTGGGATAGGAGCTGTACTATCACAAGTAGATGAGAAGGGTAAGAAACACCCTATTGGATTCATTAATCGCCAGCTTAAGGACAGAGAGGACAGGTAGAGAAAGAATGTTTCTCTGTTGTGTGGGCCCTAAGGAAGCTGAGGCCCTACCTCTATGGGACCCACTTCACCATGCAAACTGACCATAAGCCCTTAAAGTGGCTAATGAATATGAAGGGAGAGAATCCAAAGTTGCTCAGGTGGTCCATAAGCCTTCAAGGCTTTGACTTCACTATTGAGCATAGGCCAGGTGTCCAACATAGCAAAGCTGATTGGTTGTCCAGAATGTTTAACCAACAAGATCATAAGACTCATCCAGGGGTAGATTAATTCCCCCTGTCCTTGGTCTGGTAGGGGCGAGTGTTAGGAAAGATTTCCATTTCATGTGTAATTTTCCCTCCAGTTGTGTACCCCCAACGGTACCCCCAACGTTTTGCTTTGTTTGAACACCACAGTCTGACTTTACCAGGGGAGCCCAGCCTTCTGCTGCATTCCCCTGGGCTTTTCGCTCACTTTGTTATGGGAAAACTGACATGCCCTTAAAGACCGTCAGTACTGGGAGACTTTGTTTCCCTTAGTCCTTTTCAATGTTGCCTATTTTCTGCAACATTTTGCAAGTGCACAATGTACCTTCGAGTATAGTGCACTTGGGTCTTCCTGTCATTTCTAAAGGCCCTAGATACTCTCGAAGGTTTTTTTAGGAGAAGTGCAGGTGTGCCCTGGACAGGGCTGGTGGCAGCTTATCCGTTCTTATAATTTTAACCCTTTCCTGCCAGGTAAATCGTCTTTACCGCGTTTGGCACACATTGGCCTAGCTCCAAAATGACCATGCCACAAGGTTCTTTGTCCTGTCCTTTGGCCCTCTTGCCCCTTCACCTTCCCCAGGTTGAGCCGACCCGGGTCAGTCCTTATTTGGGCATGCATTCTCCCTCGGAACACCAAGCTTTCGCAGGCTTCTGCATGCCTTGTGTGTGTGCTTCCAGGTTGTGGGCTGGACTGTCTGATTCCAATACACATCCTGGATGCCAGAGAGTCTGGTGTGCTGTGAATGCCTGGGACCACCGTGGCCCATGATTGGTCCACATATGGTATGCCTGTATGTAAGCAGATCTCCCATTGGGTCCTCTTCGTTTTGGCACGAAGGAGATTTTGGGTAAGAGAAGGCTCCAAACACCCATACCATGTTGATCTCTGGAATTCTCACTGAACGAAGGATAGGATCCAAGTATCCTGAAACTAAGAAGCTGAGTCGAGGAACCTCTGGTGACCCGCTGGAAGGTTTGGCACACTGAGCCTGATGTCGTCCCGCTGGACCCCTCTGCATCTAGCCATCCTAGAAGGTCTGCAAACACGCTTCGACCCATTGGAATAGTGGGACCAACTATTCTCGGCACCTTCATTCAAATCTGCAAGTAATATTTTCGGAAGTACCCCTGGGCCAACCAATGGCTGGCCAGCTTGCGCAAGACTTTTGCCCTGATACTGCCGCTGTTTCAAGGAGGCCCTTGAAACTTGGCACATCGCAAGCTCTGTGTTCACGGGACTCTCACACCAAATTTTGTACACTTGGCGTTCCCAGGTCTGGAGTAGAGAGAGAGCGCCCGAACCTGAGTATACACGGTTACTGTGTCGCCCAGCCGTGAAGATGAAGTTCACAAGTTCATTGCAGCTGTGCCCCTCTGTGCCCTGAAGCCTGCTACAGTGAAACTGCCCTGCCCCATCCAGGAGCAGAGAAATTGCCACTGTCCCATATGGGAATCATCGCTGTAACTTTGTTGCTGAAAGCCGCAGCGCTGCCAGATTGCCGCATTTGAACCTGCAACCAAAGTGGACTCGACTGCCGAAGTTTGGTCTGCAGTGCGCTGGGGGTCGGTGAGTAATTGCAGCCCTTACCGGTGGCCCGTAGCACATCCATTCATTTTTAGCCTGAGTGCCCCTCTCCTTTCCACTGCTAGTGCAAACTAGCAAACTATTCCCAACTCTTGGAACCTGTTATGCCCTCAAGGGGATACCCTCCTCGAATAGTGGGAACCTATTCTGCATCACCTCACCTGCATCCCTGAGCTGCTACAGCCCCTACAAAAGACCCTGTTTCGCCCATCTGCACTACCGCGTGCGCCAGCATCGCAAGCACATTTGAGCACTAGGCTCCCCACATCTTAGGGATTGGACTGCCTTTCAATTAGGATTGTGTTTGATGCAGAACTGCCTAAATACTATTTGCACTACCTGCTTCCTTCCTTTTCTAGGTTGTGGGCCCATTTCGTGTGTTAACCCTTTAGGCCCCTTTGATCTTGTATATGTGTATAATGATAGGATTGTGTTGGCTTAGAAATATTACTGTGATTTTTTTTTGTGTTGAATCTCAAAGGCCTTGAAATAAATGTATATGTATTTTTGATATATAAACCTGACAGTCATTTGTAGTGTCATTTACTGTGTGTGCTCATTGTGGGCTTTCAATCACCTTCACCCCACCTGAGACCTAGTCTTGACCACCACCAATGCTACCTTGATTGGTCTGGCTTGTCCAGAAGGTTACCCTGTTCCAAGAAACTAGGCTGGCCTTCTGAACCTCTGCCCACCAGGTCAGAGTGCAGAAATCAGTCTTAACACTAGGGTTCCCAGCACTCGTTGTGGCAGGGCTGTGTGGTGCAGGCCCTTTGGCTCCAGATCGGTGAGCAGCACGTCGCAGTCAGTGACTGCAATGACATGTCAGTGGTTGGACTGCCGAGCATGAAGCCAATTGGCCCTTTTATTGGGTCCATCACATGGTGCAAAAACATGTTGTAAAGCATGAGCCCTCGGCACAGGGCTTAAGTTACAACATCCCATGCCAATGGTATAAAATGAAACGACGATACATGATAATAATTGCACATCCAATAAAACATACATCAACCGGCGGTGCACTTGGGGACCCTGCGCCAAGCAAAATGACATACATCCAAAATCAATAAATTTCCAACTCAGTCAGTGGGCACATGGGGCATTGCCATTGGGGAAAACTTTATTAGTCCACGGGAGGAGTGGGGAGCGCCCCACTGGCCAGCAAAGCCGCACCCAGGGATACATCAGCATCTGAGTCCTTGGGACAGCCCCTCCTTGTTAATCCAGGAAATGTGGGGCAAGATCAGCAACAGTAGGCGAAGCTGGCGAGGCCCACTTTGAGTGCACTGGACGTGCTGGCACTCATCTTCACTAGGAGGCTGTAGACAAAATGCTGCATACTGTGTTAGTGAAAGAAACGTGTGGAGGGGGAGGTTCTGCAACCGCCAACACCAGGCAACTTACTGGGTCCATTTTGAGCATGCTGCACTCATGCAGGGTCACACCTTTAAGCCAAACCATTGCCGCTGCCACTTTAAGCCCGGTAACCCGTGTGGGGTCACAGCATCCAACGTGCATAAATGCTGAGTCCACTTTAAGCACTACGGTCATGCAGGAGGCAGCTCTGTACCTGCGTCACTGGTCGCTGTGGAAACGGGTGACATTTCATGTAGGCATGCTCAGCTGACCCCAGCGGTGTGAGCCCGCATGCCACGGGGTCGGGTAAGGCCCAACATAGGAAGAACCACATATTGCCGGCTCAGTGGGCCCCCTTCACTCTGGAGCATTATTTGGCAGCAGCAGCGGCGCAGTGCACGGAGCTGCACTGATGAGGGATCTTGGGAGGTCCACGTGGCACGGCCTGCTCCTGGTGCATGCTGCAGCAGACAGTGCTGCAAGGATCGGCAGGGTCATTGTTGGGGGGCTCTGGAATGGCTTCGCCTGTGACGTCAAAGGTGCTTGGGAAGGACCCAGCGACATGTCTTGCTCCTAGCTGCAAGAATCAGCAGTGTCCTTGTTGGGTCCTTTGTAAAAGTTACTGCAGTGGTGGTCCTTGCCGTGCCGTTCTTCTCCCCCAGTCAGGAGTTCAATATATTGTAATGCATCAGTGGTCCTCGCTGCGCCGCTCCTCTCTCCCCCAGTCGGGAAGGGGTTATTTTTCTTTCTCAGCCACAGGCGTCCTGGGCTCTCCGGAAGCGTGTGCAGCCCTTAATCCCTTTGTGCCCGGACTGGGGACTCCAGTGTTATGTTCCTGTTCCCAGCCGATGCGTCGGCGTGAAACAGGGTTGAGAGCCTCGGGGCTACCAGGCCGCGCTGCGCAGCTCCAGCGGGAGCACTCAAGCCACAGACACAGCTGTGTTGCTGTCATGCCCTGGAACTGCCCTCTCTGCGCAGGGGCGGGGCTTTTAGTGATGACGCCTTACGCCACTGCATAGCGGGACGTAAGGCGGATATAACATTCCTCCTTTATTTTAACCAAAACATTAACAAAACAATGCAACATTGGTAGTGTTTCTTACAGTGAGTTCGGTAGTCAATCGGGCTGTTCTTCTACCACTCATAGTCTCTGAGCCTGGCTGGGGGCCGGTGCGCAGTTCTTAGCTCATATCGTCCACCCCTGGGTGCTATCCCCTGACTCCCCTCGGGTCACTCACCTTCATAGTTCGGCTCACCCAGCTCTGGTTCACTCAGCAATTCTTCCATTCTGTCTTCGCGGGACATTTCTCCTTCCTGGTGGTTACTCTCCTCTCCTCTTAGCTGGTCATCTTCTTCTTCGTGTTGCGGTGCACCATCCATCCATAGATCTTTTGGGACTGTTTTGAACCAAGACGCGTTTCTAGTGAATTGTTTCTGTCCCCTCCTGGCTCTTACCATGGTCCCGTGCCTTTGTGTTATAGTCCATGGGAAGGAGTCATACTGTTTGTCTAGTTGGGACTTGGATGGGTTTCTCACCATCACCACCTGGTCGCCTACTCGGTGGCGGGATCTCTTGGCGTTCCTCTTGTTGCTCATGTATCCCTGTGGTGCTGTGTGGTGCTACCCTGTAATTCCTCAAGAATCTGTAGAGGTCCACTCTCCAGGGGCTTGAGTTTTCACGCGACAGGCGCAGGACTTTGTTTATTGTTCACATGAAATATTCTACGTCATCGTTGGCTTGTGGCCATCTTGGCATAATGTGATGGTACTGAATGTTGAGTTCGGTTAGGTACTTCCTGAACTCCTTGGAATGGTGGACCATTGTCACTCCGAATCCGCCTTGGGAGGCCGTGAGTGGCGAACATTTTCTCCATCGCTGGTATGAGCACCTCCGCCACTGTGGAGGTCACAATTTCGACTTCTGGGTACCTGGAGTGGTCGTCGATCGCCACCAATAGGTGTATGCCTTCTTGTATCTTACAAAAGTCTATGCTGATGGCGTTCCATCTTGAGGACCCTCGCTCCGCTGATAGTATGGGCTCGGAGTGGGCGGCGCCCCCGTTATTTGGCATGGGAGACATGTGTTGATCAGTTGCTCCACTTTCCCATCGATCTGTGGGAACCAGACGCGGTGTCTGATCCTGGCCTTAGTTCTTACAATTCCTTGATGACCCTCGTGCGCCAATGCCACAATTCTGTTCTGCATGCTTGTGGGGATGACGAATCGGGTCCCTCTTAGAATGAGCCCTTCTTCTATGATCGATAGGTCTTGTCTCACTGCGAAGATGCAAGGTAGGAATTCTTTTTCCTCAGCCGTTCGATTGTGGATGTTACATAGGAAGGACCTCCATTCCCCCGAGATGATCGTGTCTTTGACTAAGTCACAACACGGGTCGGCTTGCGTGGCCTCTACAATGTCTTCAATGCCGATGGCCCTTGGCTTCATTGTGTGTATCACCTGGCAAATGTGTTCCTCCATTTCTTCCGCTGCGTGTATCTCCCTGGTGTGGCTGCTCGCGGGTGTCTCGATAGGAAGTCGGCTGGGTTTCCAGTGCCTGGCTGATATGCTAACTCAAAGTCATATTGTTGTAGATGTAGTAACCATTTTCCTATCCTAGCCGGAGGATGTGAGGATGAGCCAGTGAAGATGGGGAGTAGCGGTTTGTGGTCCGTGTAGGCCTTGAATTTTCAGCCGTAGATAGAGATGAAAATGGCGGCAGACCCACAACACTGCGATCGCTTCTTTTTCAATATGGGAGTACCGTTGCTCCGTCAGCGTCAGGGCGCGGGAGGCATATATACGATCGGCATTGACTCTCCTGTGTTGGCCACTTGTATGAGGATGGCTCCTAGGCCCACTGGGCTGGCATCAACGTACAGCTCGGTCGATAATGTGGGATCATAATATGCCATGGTGGTGTCTGCCGAGAGTGATGCCTTGATTTGCTTGAACGCTTCTTGGCAGGCAGGGCCCCACGCCCATTTCGGGCTGGCCTTTATGAGTTCTCTTAATGGTTCTGATAGCGTCGCAAGGTTGGGGATGAACCTCCTGCAGTATGTTGCCATTCCAAGGAAACTGTGTACCTCCGTTGGTGTCATGGGGGTGAAGCGGCTTGGATGTCTGCTACTTTTTGGGGATCCACCGAGATGCCTGCACTGTTGAAAGTGTACCCAAAGAAAGAGATCTCCTCCTTTAGGAACTCGCACTTGTCCTTGTGGATTGTTAGGCCTGCATCCTCTAGCCTGGTAAGTAGCATGTGGAGCCGTCGTATGTGTTCTTCCTTGTTCTCTGCGTGTATGAGGATGTTGTCACTGACGTTTAATACCCCCGGGATGCCGCGTATCACCTCCTGGATCATTTGCTGAAATACTTTGGCTGCAGAGGAGATCCCGAAGCTGAGCCGCTTGTATCTGCGTAGGCCAATGTGAGTGGAAAATGTTGTGATGTACCTGGAATCACAGTGCAGTTTCAGTTGGTGATACCCGGCATTGAGGTCGACCTTCAAGAATACCTTGGAGCCTGTGAGGTCCGCCACTATCTCATCAAGGGTCGGGGTGATGTGATGCTCCCATTTTATCGCTGCGTTGAGGAGGCGCATATCAATGTATATTCTCACTTTCCCGGGTTGTTTGGGTTTCTTGGTGACGACCATGGGCGACGCCTATGGTGTGGGTACTGTCACTTCCTCAATGATGCCCGCTTTCTCGAGTCCCTGGAGCTCTTTCTCCACCTGCCATCGTATGTGAAATGGTGTTCTTCAGTGTCGTATTGCTCGTGGGTGGACGGACTCATCAATGTGCAGCTTCATGGAATTCCCTTTTAGGCATCCAATCCCCTTGAGGAGGTTCGGATATCTCCCGAGAATGCTGTCAACGTCTTGTGACTCGGTCACCTCGCATATGAAGCTTATGAGACCGAGGTCCTCTGCTGCATCTCCGCTTAGTAGACACTCGATTCCGGCGTTTAAGACATAGATTTTGGACTGCAGGGACTTGTCACCCTTGCTGAGTGTGGTCTGGAAACGGCCTACTATGGCCAGTGGAGTTTTGCACCCGTACGCAGAACAACAGTGAGTCCATGGTTTTCAGGACTGGTGGGGGACATAGTTTGCTGAATGCGGTGAGCGGCATGACATTTACGGACGCCCCTGTGTCTATAGTCATTTGTGTGTCTTGTCCTTGGATGGCTATTTGGCATTTCCGCCTTCTCAGTTTCTGTTTGGGTGTGGTGTCACCGTAGTTCAGTGCTGAGACCAGGTACACTTTCTATCCTTTTTTCCATTGCTCGTTTGCGGCCCCTTGCTGGGATTGTGTTACATCGTCCCCTTCCTCCTCGGTCGATGAATCTGCAGTCTCAACTCGACGAGCACTGGCTTGTTTCTTCTTCTTTGCCGAGGTTACGGTCCTCTCTTGGGGAGTCTGGGGTTGTTGTGGCAGCCCCGATGATCTGCAAACCTTGGCGTAGTGGTCTTTTCTGCCGCATGCCGTGCACGTGGTGCCTTGGGCCGGGCAATTGCGTCTGCCATGGCGAGGTCCTCCGCACCACCCACATTCCGTGGGTCCTGGTGTCCTTGGTTGCCATCTGGAGTGTGCATTGTTACCGCCAGCCTCACCCCTCGTGTATTGACAGTTCGTGATTTCGGCCACCGTCGCCGTCATGAGTGCCGGTTGGAGTTTCTGCAGGGTCGTGCCCATGTGCGCTGCTCTGGCATATGCCAACTCCCTCTGGCGGCCAAGTGCCAGGATTCTGGTCAGAGATATGCCTTTTTCACTGAGCACCATCCTCCTCAGCTTTTCTGAGTGCATCCCATTAATGATCTGTCATCGGATTTCCTTTTCAACATTGGTAAATTCACATGAGATTGCGAGTTTCCGTAGCCTGGTGTGATAGGCATCCAGTGTCTCGTCCTCTAGCTGAATAGTGGTGCAGAATATAAATGTCTCATAGTCGGGATTGAGCTGCGGCATGAAGTGGGCCGTGAGCGCGTCCTTGGTTTGTTGGTAGACGTCAAGGCCATCTGCTATTGCCAGCGAGTTGTATATGCGTAGGACCTCATCCCCAACATTCAGTAGGAGGTGCGACCTCAATTTCCTTGATGTGGTAATGTCTTTGCAATCCATGGCCATCTCAAATTTTTGCAACCACAGCTGCCATTAGGGGCCAACCAATGACGGGTCAGTGTATGGATCGAAAGGGCCAAGTGCGAGCGACGTTCCCCCTTGTGGGCGTGCGTGTGGCGTGGATGGTGACAAATTTGGGGCCATTCTGGAGGGCGTGTTAGTCCTGGGAGTCGAGCTTCCTGTCGCCATGGTGCATGGCTCCGGTGCTTGCTTGTGTGCACGTGTTACGATGCCCCCTCACCTTGGTATTCGCAGCCCAGCTTGGTTCCCACGTTGTGTGGTGGAGGTATGGGTTCGATGCTCTTGCCTGTCTCCTCTTTTCAAACAGGTGGGCCCCAAAAGCGCCTTCCAGTTGTTTCTGGGCCTTCAGGGTTGGATGTGTGGCCACTGTGTTCAAATTACTGGATGTGTGCCAATCAGTTCCAGTCCATTTGGAGAGTGGAATGAGGGAGACAGGGAGACGAGGAGGAAAAAAAAAGGTCTTTTTCTTTTTCTGGTGGGGGTTGGGCCCCCCACTGTGCTTCCAAAAAATGGTGCCCCTGCTGAGAGCTTAATTAGCTGGGCATTGCGTGCGCCGTTCGTATCACTTGCCTCGTTGCAAATGTTATGTTCCTGTTCCCAGCCGATGTGTCAGCGGGAAACAGGGATGAGGGCCTGGGGCTACCAGGCCGCGCTGCGCAGCTCCAGCAGGAACAATCAAGACATGGACACAGCTGCGTTGCTGTCATGCCCCGGAACTGCCCTCTCTGCACGGGGGCAGGGCTTTTATTGATGACGCCTTACGTCACCGAGAAGCGGGATGTAAGGCGGACATAACATTCAGCACGGGTGCCCGTGCACCACGGGAACTCGCCAGTGGTGCAGATGGTCATCCGGCCAGATCCGACAGAGATTGTGACCTGGGATAGACGCAGGTTGTCAATATCTTGTCACCAGTTGTTGGTTTGCCGGGAAGCAGGTAACAGTGAGGAGGGTGCTCGGCAAGGCCACGAGGATCGGCGGTATCCAGCTGACACAGCGATGTGGTTACCGGCACTTGTTATGGCAGGTATGTGTGGTGCAGGCCTGCTGCCTCCAGAGTGGCGCACAGTGCGCCACAGCCAGTGGCTGCAATAACATGCTGGAGTCAGAAGTTATACTGCCAAGCAGGTGCGGCTTCTTTCTTCTCTTTGCTGACAGATATTCTCTATCCGCTATGATTATTGGATACCAAGGCATTAGCGTGTAGTCGTGGGTGGGTTTTCTTCATAGTCTATGTGGTCTTGTCACAATAAGGCTGGTTTGAAAGAGTCTTCACTGTGATGGGCTGTGGGTAGCGGTCGAAAGGGTTTGCAGTTGTGGCAGTGAGTCTCCTGATCAGAGGGGTTGGGTTCTGATCCAGTCCTTGACAGAAGTTATTGCTCAGCTTCACTAGATGCTCATCCAACATCTCGATGTCCAGTTCTCTATGCAGGTCAGCTGTCCTTGTGAAGAGTGTAGCACCAGCCGCTATCTGCAGGGCCTTGTTCTGGACTATCTGAAGACTCTTTCGTTGTCGCTCTTGGCAGGTCATCCATGCTGTGGAGGCATATGTCATGGTAGGTCTGATGATCGCCTTTTAGATGTTGATGTTTGTCCAGAGGGGCACAGACTTGGTATTATGGAGTGGGTACAGCGCCGCCAGCTTTCCTGATGCCTTCTGCTGAGTCCTCTCGATATGCCTTCACCAGTTGAGTTTGCTGTCCAGGGTCACACTGAGGTAGAGGCTGCTGCTCTCCCACTTGATGGTCCCCCCATTGAAGCTGATGTGCGGGTGCTCCTTGATCTTCTTTCTCGTGAACAGTGTGGCAGTTGTCTTGCTGGTTTTGAGTTCTATTCACCAATCGCTGTATCACATCAAGATGGTGTCCAATGAAGCGTGCAGGTTCTTTGCCACTTCCTTTTGACTGAATGACTGGGAGATGACTGCAACATCGTCCCCATACAGTGCCAGATCAGTCTTGTGGAGATCTGTCGGAATGTCGTTGGTGAAGATGTTGAACAGAAAGGGCCCAAGGTTCGATCCCAGTGGCATGCCCGCTCGGATGGGACGTGATGAGGACATATCAGACCATATGGTGACATGGAAGGTGCGGTCGCCCAAGTAGCTTGCAATCGTCTTCACCAAGTAGTTCGGAAAACCCAGGCCGATCATCTTGTGCACCCTTGTGCCAGGCTCAGTTGAATGCTTTGGCGATATCCAAGGAGATGATTCCTTTGGACTTGTTGATGTTGAATACGTGGCTGATGGTGTCCACCACTCTCAGCAGCTGATGGGTCATTGCACGATCCTTTTCGAAATTCAAGCTGTTCCTTTGCTAGTAGGTTTCTTTCGGATGCGAAGTCGCTGAGGCGGACAAGAAGGACCTTCTCCAGGAGCTGCTATAATCTAGAGAACAGGCTGATGGGGCGGTAGTTTGCAGGATCCCTCAGTGGTTTGCCGGCCTTTGGGAATACAATGACCCTTGCTTCTTTCCAGAATTGCGGGAAGTACTGAAGTATCATGCATGCATTGAAGATCTCTGTGAGGTGTTCCATTGATGCCGGTGGGAGGTTCTTGAATGCCAGGTTGGTTATTCCGTTGCTCCCTGGTGCCATTTGCCAGCTTCTCTGCAAGTCCTGCTACCTCAGAGCCTGTACACTCCTTGATATCTTCTGCTCCCATCTGGTTTGGTCTTCTGCAAGATTCTTGTCAACTTCTTCCTCCACTCCATCTGAAATCCTGCTTGCCTTGTTCGGGGTAAATAAAGCCTCCAGATTTCTGCCTTGTCCTTGTAGCTGCATGAGAGGTGGGTACGTCCCTGGATTAGTGGGCTTGACTCCTTCTTCCCAGTCAGGCGATGAGTCATTCTCCACACTGAGTTGTCTGCCTCCTTCAGTTTGGCTGTTGCAGACCTTCCACTTCTCTCCACGGTGCTGTCTGATTTGCTCCCGCAGGAGCCTTGTGAGCGCCTTGTACAACAGCAGGAGATCAGGTGTATGGAGCTTCTGCCACTGGCTGCAGACCTGGTTCTTATCAGCGATTGAATGCTGGATGCCTCTTGGTAGGTCGTAGATGGAACATCACATCATCTTCTGCTTTGTGACGCTGCTCTCGACAGCCTTGCTGTTGTCTTCCTTAGTGCTCAGGGGGGTTAGGTGTGACCATGCTGCTCAGCTCTTCCTTGTAGCGGCCCCAGTCAGCTCTTCTGAAGTTGTACCTCTCAGCCTGCTGGTAGGGTTCCATCTCATCTCCCACTGTGATTGCTACTGTGTTGTGGTCCGAGGTCAACTCTTCCAGTGTTTCCAGCTCCACTGAGTGTTGCAGGTTCTTCAGTAGCACAATGTCTAGGGCATCTGGGTTGTGACTTGCTTCACCTGGATAGTGCGTGGGGTCAGTGGGACCTGCTACCACACAGTTGTTCTTCCTGGAGTACACCCGCAGTGTCCGTTCCCTCAAGTTGGCGGTCCTGAAGTTCCAGCATCGATGTTTGGTATTCAGGTCTCTGTTGATTGTCGAATCAGTGATTTGAAATCAGCCATAGTGGTCCTGTCGCAGTCTTTACTTGCACTCCAGCGGCATCGATACTTCTGAGGGGTGGGAGCGCAATCTCACGATGGTCGATCGACCTTCTTCACTATGACTGGTGTGCCCCCTCCTGCTCGGTCTGTCCGGTACACTATGTGGTTCGCCAGACTCAGCTTCTGGTTTCCTTGCAGGTGGGTCTCTGCCAGCAAGGCAGCCCTCATGTTCCTTGTTTCCTTCAGGTGAAGGAGTTCATCTGTCTTCTTCTGGATACCGTTGGCATGCCACATCATGATGGCGTAGCTGCGTTTAAATGCCATGTTGGTTTGCTTCTTCTCTCTGGAATAGGCTCAGGACAAACCTTGCCACCATTGTCATGTTGGGGTCGATGTTCAGCTCTGCGGCAACAGCTGCAATCTTCGCAATGATTGTCTTAAAGTTGATGGAGCTTGTTGCTCTCTCTTCCTGTGCTGGAGTGACAGCTTGTGGCAGGTTGGGTGACGTCTTTAGAACATCAGCGTAGCTTAGCCTGGATGTGGTGGGTGTCCCCTGGGTCTTTGCTTGGCCTTCGGCTTGTGGCGGGCGAGGTGGGTTGTTCCTCTGCGTGGCAGTTGTCTGTTCTGAGTGCTGGTGATGTGTGGTGCAGTTCCTTGGATTGGTCCGCTGCTCCTTTGCGTGAGGGTCTTCTTCTGTGTGTCCTGTGCAGTGGCTGCTGGGTTCCATAGTATCTGCAGTGGTTGTGGTACCCTCCTCTGCTGCTCATCCTGTTTGGCTCTGGCTAGGACCTGACATCCACAGTAGCTGACAAGGTGAGGTCCTTTGCAGTTGGCACACGTTATCGACTCGTTTTGATCTGAGGGGCAGTGTTGTGCTGTGTTCTTCTCCCCACATTGCACGCAGCATAGCTCATGGTGACAGAAGGCGGATGTGTGGCCGCTGCGCTGACAGTTGAAGCGCATGATCGGTCCTTTGCTCCCCTTTTGGCACTTCCGTGGTGACTGCACAGCTGAATAGCCATGTGACCTTTGTAAGGTTGGTGGGCAGTCCATCGCTGGTTGATGCCAGCGTGGCAACAAACAGGAAACGCCTTGCTCTTGTCCGCCGGTTATGTCAGCTGTACGATGCTCTTCACTGGGAGGTTGTGTTCCTCAAGCTCCTCTGTTATGTTTCTAATGCTGGCGTTTGCCAGGAGGCCACGGATCACAAACCCCTGGGACCTCACCTGCTGCAGTGTTATGGTGTAATACTGCCCTACCCTGCTTGGTGAAGGCGCCCGTCGCTCTCCTGTAGTCCTCCACTGTGGTAAGTAATATCTTCACGTGCTCACCATGAGGCTTGGTTGGGAAGGTTGGTGCGGCGCACAGCTCACAGAGAAAGTCGACCAGGTCCTTGTGAGTCTACAGGCTCTTCACAAAGACTGGCGGGATCTGGTTCTTCTTGGGTGGGAGGTGCGTCTGCTTATCCGCTGTGTTGCCCAGTTCTGTGCTGGGTTCTTCCTGCTCCAGAGCAGCATACGGGTTGCTGGTGCTCAGGCCCACAGCTAATGGTCCAGCCAACTTCTTGTGCTTTTGTGGTGATGAGGCTGGTGATGTGTTTGCAGAAGTCTTACACTTGTGTCGCACTGTTTTCATGTCTACCATGTCTTCTTTAGTGTCCTGGAGGTGGGGAGTCTCGGATGTCTCTGCAGCCATGATTACTCTAGGGAAAGAGAGAGAGAAGAGTGGAGAGAAGGGAAATGAAAGTGGAATGGGAGTGGAAAGCAGGAAAGGAGTGGGATAGAAGATGGGAGACGGACGGAGGAAGGTCAGGAGGGACGTACAAAGTGGGAGACAGCGGGAGAAGGTAGAGTTCTCTTGTCGCCCTTTGTAGGGGCTGGTAATTGCTCTTATCAGAACAGTTTGTCAGAGGTTTAGGTAGCTCTTGATTACCCTGAAAAGGGTAATTGCAAAGTTGAAACAGCTCAGGTTTGCCCTAAAAAGGGCAGTTAGGCAGTGTGCACAAGCTCTTTAGATGGGTGTAAAGCAGGATCCCTGAGCTCTGCCCGCAGTCAACAGTCCTTAAAGAACTTTACAACCTGAACATAGTGAGAAATAAAATAGATGCTCAATGCGTGGAAACAGGCTTGAGGAGCGCCATTTGTCACCACTAGATGGAGGTTGTGACTGCCAAAAGGCCCATGCAGCTGAGCGGTACACCCAATTTCGGCACAGTCCGTTCGGTGCGGGCCGGTTGGGCACCAGTGTTTGACTGCACGACCCGTTTTGTCACGCCCAGTCCGGCTCAGGAATCTTTTGGAGCCAGCATGTTTGGGCACAACAATTAATTTCCTTAATCTACCTTTGTCCACTCTGTCACCCCTCCAGCTAATCCAGAATAGGGCAGCGAGACTTATCCTTGGCCTCATGCCCAGGAACCACATCTCTCCTGCCCTACAAAGTCTCCACTGGCTCCTGATCAAAGCGCGGATTAAATTAAAATCCCTCTGCATCATCCACAAGGCTGTCTGGGGCCGGAGACCACTCTATCTGCAACTCTTTCTGAGTAAATACTCGCCCCTAGACACCTGCCTGCGCTCTTCTGGCACCAACTCATTTGCGTGTGAAGCAGTTTGCTAAACAGAGAGCACGTTCCTCAGCTGGCTCCCTTCTTTGGAACAGCCGGCTGCTCCATCTTCGCCTTGGACAGAACCTCTGTAAATTCCGGAAATGTCTCAAGACCTTCCTCTTTACCTCTTCCTTCCCTCCCTCTCCCCCCTGCTAATCGCACAGAAGTTTGACTGGTGTGCAGGGCCCTCATGCATCCTCGGGGCTCTGTCCTCCCACATACTATCATTCCAGCTGCTGTCTATCCTCTGCACTTGCCTTGGCTCAACCTTCATCACTGGAGATTGCACTTACTCTCCTCCTGGCACTTCACCTGCTGCTCTCCATGAGCACCACAGCACCTATACCATATCCCCCTCCCCTAAGCACTTGCACGTTCTGAACACATACAAGGTGTAGTAGGTTTGTCTTCCCCTCCGCATTGCCTCTTATTTGTTGTGCTTAATTATTTAACAGTGTTGTAGCTGCATTTTATCTCCCCCTGTCCCCTGCCTGTTGCGCTGTGGGTGCTTTGAAACAGTATTGCTTCTTGTATAAGCACCTAAAAAGTGAACAATAAATAAAATAAATGTCACTCATGACTATATTTTTTTTTATTGGTCCGTCACGAACCCAGGCATGAGGACAGTCCGAAGAGTTAACGAGACGGCCATAGAGATCTTATCGTTTTCATATGGACAAGTTTTTCTGAAAAATGACTTACATTAATATATATATAACTTGTGCATATGAAACCGCTAAGATCTCTATGGCCTTGTGGTTAACTCTTCCTTCAGTCTCGCAGTCCTGGGTTCAAGACAGTGTTGTATGGTATCATGCATCCCCATGGCAACATGAAGGAGGGAGTGTTTGGCAATCTTCACAGATGGCTACAGCCATACAAACAGCGTAAAAATGAAAAATGTAAAAATACAGCGTGATAGCCCACCCTCCAACAAATCCGTTCCTGGGATTGGCCAGTGATGTCTTTGTAGCTCCGCCCCTGACGATTCCTGTCATCTGTGGGGAATGCAGAATAACATGTAAACGCCAGTAGCGCAATGAAATGTTAGCTGCTAACAGTTCAAAGGATCAGGAACATGCTTCTGGATGCATTTTGTCTCTTCTGAGGCAAATCTACTATCTGCTGGGCTCATCAAGCACTACCCGTTTCCCAGTGTCACAGCCCCCCGAGACACACAGGCTGCGTAATAAACCTGACAACACGTTTCTTTTGTCATCAGCAGCAGAGGCTTTCTTATGCATAATGGTGAATTTCCAACGAAAGACCACCATTCACCTTGCAAATCTGTGACAGTTAAAGCGAGCAACAAAATAAAGCACCCTTTGAAAATATGTTCACACCCATAATGTCTAATAACTTGATATCCTAAAACGTAAAGTGTGCTTTCATGTCCTTAGTTGAATATTCTTAAAACCATACATAACAACACGCTGAAGGTTTGTGACAAATCTCCAAACCTAAGTGAGTTTTTTACGCCTCTTTTATTGTGTGTCTTAAAGCGCTGAAAATAAAGTGGGCACATAGATATTTTGCCTTTTGCATCTTATAGTTTTCCATTCAGGATGTGGAAAATAAAGGTACACTGATATTATTGTGGCCCAACATGCTGCTGCTATAAGTATTTACATGTTGTCATGATGCTTTACTATGCAATTTGTGGATTTTGCAAGTAAACTGTATAGGACAGTATTATTGTAGGTCTTGACACCCAAAACTTAAATATTTGTTCCAAGTAAAGCATGGAAGAAGGTGTCCGTGCCCAAATTGCAGAGTGGGTTAAAATCCCTGCTTCGCCGTTTAGCGTAAGTGGGTGATCCTAGGCAAATAATGTAATCTCACACTGGGCCTCATTACAAATCCGGCGGTAACCCTGCTGGTGGTACTGGCGGGTTGCCGCCGGACTTGCAATATTTACCGGCATCTGGCTTGCCGGAAACACTGGGGGATTACGACCCCCGTGTTCCCGAAGTCAGGCACCGGTAAATGGTAAATCCCCATTCCCATTTGAGTCCCATAGGACTCAATGTGCATGACGGAAGCACCAGAACCAATAATAACAGTGGCAGTGCTTCCGTGAAAGTCTGCGGGCGGGTACTGGTTCGCCCACCAGGTCTGACCCTGGTGGGCAGGACGGCACCCGCCCCAGGCGCATAGTGTGCTGGTCCAGTAACAACGGTGCCGGTAGGCTTACCAGCACCATTGTTACCGGACCGGCACACTCATAATGAAGCCCATAATCTCACAATCCAGTCAGTGCACCAGAGATTCTAGTGTAGCGGACTAACTATGGTAGAACCAACATTACATTTTCTCTCCTGTTGCTCCCAACCACTGAAGTTGCTTGGGCCGTCCAGAGTACTGCCCCACACTCTGCTATGTAATGTAATGCTATGATATTAAGTCTTTCATTGCACAAAATCTGCCATTTTCACACTTTCTAGAACCGTCAGGATCTGCAAGAAGTGGGTGTTTTCAGACTTAAAGGAGAGATTTAACTCATTGTAACATTGAAGCTGCACTATAATAGTCTCATTACAATGAGTAAACAAGTTAGATGCCCCTACACAAGTATGTTTGTCACGCCTCCAACGTCTCTGAAGTTAGCGCCTCGGCCAATATTTAAAGGGTTAGCCCCAGCCTAAAGTTTAGTCTAGGTGCACCCCTGGATGTGCGCACTTGCATTTTGTTAGGCAGAGAGGTGAGGGAAGCATTTCGCCGAAAACTGGCGGTGTTAAAATGTTACTGTGCTTGTTCAGAAAAATGTACTTGAACAAACTCAGTAAATCTTTAAAGCTGATACTTTCAAGAAAGACTTTCATCGCCTCTCTGCATATTGCGCTTTAAAATATACTATTTGGTAGTTGGTCCCCACACCAGACCATGGGCAACTTGGGCGTAGAACAGTGGGGGCAGAGCCTCCAAGTTTGCCTCGCCCATTTTCCCTCCCATCAACGGTTAGCCCACCCCGAAATGTAGGTTTCGTTGCGCCCCTGAACAACACTGCCATTCGAAGGACTTAAATATGGGGACTGCATAGCTTACTTGTGGTCCTCACCTCCACGGGTATCTTGTTTCCATCATTTTAAAATGCATTCTATGCGTGTAACAGAGCACACACATATCCTGTGCTTTTTACTAGCCACAAGCATGAAGTTTAAGCACAGTGCTACATATATCTTATTATGTCACTCCTGTATACCTTTTTAACAGATTTTCATTTACAGGCTTCTCGCCTAGGAGTTAAACCTTGACCTCTGTGAAATTCTTTCCCAAAAAGTGGCTGGGATCCAAAGAAAACTCCCTTTAATACCTAGATGATAGTGTGAAAATGAAATTAGCTTGCAAGCAGCCAAACGGAAGTTCACATGGGAAAAATAAATCCTGCTGTGCGAACAAGTGTGCCTTGCAGCGCATGGCATCCAAAGCCCTGGGCTCGCCTGGTCTACTCCACCTTCCCTCCCAAACTACAGCTGGCCGAGGAGCACATTCCACCATGACTGGAATCCAGCGGTTGTACAATTCACCTTCCCGTCAAGGTTAAATGGTAAACCACTTTCTGCTGCATGCAGGTACTAAGGTCAGACTGGCCTATAGGGCAACAGGGTAGCCCCGCCCACCCACAGATGATTAGAGCCATAAATACAGCATGAAAATGAAAAATACAGCATGGCCACGCGGATACACCCCGGCCTCCAACAGCTCTGTCACTGGGAATGGCTGATTCTCTTCTTCACTCCAGGTCTGCTTATTATAAGCGTCTTTGGGCTTCTTTTTGCCCAAAGTCACTTATAATTTTTGCAGGTTGCTTGTTGGGGGTTTTGTCTACTTATTACTCATATTAAGCGTGTATTGTTGCGCTTGTTCAGTTCAAGAGGACAAAAGCCGCAACAAGAAGACTCTCCAGGAGCACGACTCAGTGATTTGCACCTTTCCACAGTCCACGGCTGCTTAGCCTTGGAATACCCTTGGAGACTACATGCACCCAATCTCTTCCTGCCCAAGGCCATCAGCACTCTAATGCATGGCAGTGTGCTGGGCTGCATTAGGGCTCTCAGACCCCACCTCGGAGACAGTCCTCTAATTTTACCCACTTTTGTAGGTCCTTTACAGTCCACCGCAGTATGTCACCGAAGTTCAGATGTACAAACGTTATAAACGTTTTTATATCTGTCGTCACTGGCGAATATCTAGTGCTGATGTTTATTCTAAAATGTTCCTATGCTAAAGTCTAAACTACAGTCGTCTAATTTGAATGGCTGTTGTGACATCACACAGAGATGATAGCTGTCCACAGAGTTGCTTGAGACTTTGGTGATTTTTAGGTCTTCCCAAATGCCCTAAAATGAGAAGGTTTGCCCATTTGCTGACCATTTTATTTGTTAAATGTGGGGTTCCACTCCCCTTATCGACTCCCCACGGCCATCGCTTTTGGATCCAGTTCCTGGGGGTGGACTAGTACGGGAGGATCATCTGGGTGAGTGCTCTTCGGAGAATGGGATTGGAATACGTATGGTGAGGCTCGGGATCCCCTTCTTTATAACACATTTACCCCATCCTACCAATTAGGATATTTAGGAACTCCAACCACCCACCCCCCGTTACAACGCAAACACTTTCTCATGGACAGCCCGCTATGAGAGAAAACGGACTAACATCCGAGCCGAATACCTGACGTGTCCCAATACAATGGTCAGGCAAGGTCAGGCAATTACTGACCATCACACACACCTGACTTCCATTAAGCTTCCCCAAATGGATAAAAAGCCGAGCACGAGAGCACACTCTGGACGAGTGTCATGAATCGCAGGGTGCGCCCCTTTCGGCCTCATGGTCCCTGTCACAACAGGCTTATACACATTAATACCTCCAATATGGCCGTCCAACGCATTCCCTTCTCGCTCCATGCGTTGGACGTAACCTTTCTATATTTGTAGACCACGCCTTCCGCGGCTCCGCGCGTCTCAATGTTATTGCGAAGTAGCGAGACGTGTGCTCCGTAGCTTGTGGTTCTTCTCCTTTCCACTCCGCTTTCCCTTCCTTGAACCCCCCTTCTCCTTCCCCCTGAATTCGAGTTCTAGCGAATTTACCTTGCCTCCTGGATTCCTGGATTCGGCCTCCTGGAAAACTGAACGCATTCTGGATTCGGCAGAGACACGGGCCGCCTTCTTCAAAACCTGATCCATCCGAAGGAAGGCAGCATCCAAGGACGCCGGTAAAGAACGGATTCAGGTGAGAAGGGGGGAACTCCTTGACAGTTTGAGACGCCACCCAATCGAAAGCGATATCGACATGGAGGCTGCCGTGCAGGACTTGATGCGTCGTAAGCAGGAACTATCAACCGAGGTACAGAATCTGAAAGCGGAGAACGCTGCTCTCAAACAATTGGTCCTATCCTGGGATTCTGCTACAAAAGAGAGTGTTATACTGGGCGGAGTCGTGGATAAATACATAAAAAAGGCTCAGCAAAGACCCTTCGTGCATTCCTGGATTCGTGCTTGGTCACTTTACCTTCAGGCCTTACTATTTTGCGACCCCCAGGGCTAAGGTGGGTTTTATAATCTCTCACTTTTCTGGGAATGCCTTGACTTGGGCCACTCCCCTTGTTAACTCTAGTGATGCCCTCCTGGACGATTATGATGGGTTTATACGGGCCCTGAAAGACATGTTTGACCGCCCTGAGCAGGTCTACAGCGCACAAGAACGCTTGTTAGATTTTCAGCAAGGTTCCCAGGATATGCTCACGTATGTGACCTGATTTAAACAACTGGCAAAGGAAGCTGACTGATCCACTGAGGCAAGCTTTACCCTGTTCAGGAGAGGGTTGAACAAAGAAATTAAGGATGAGCTGGCCAGAGTGGCACGACCAAGCTCATTCCAGGCATTAATGGATCTTGCCATGCAGATTGACTTCCGTATCCAGGAAAGGAAGTCAGAAAAGAAGAAATCCCGGGGAACTCCTTCCAAGGTATCATTTGAGGGTACCTCCAGACCGGAAATCAACCCAAACCCAGTCTCAGAATCCGAGCCCATGCAGATTGGGGCCTTTCGTGGACCCATATCTCCACAAGAGAGAATGAGGAGAATTCATACGGGTTTGTGCATGTACTGCGCCTCAGATAAGCATTTGGTTAGGGAGTGTCCTTTAGCACCCCCTCGGCGTTCGGGAAATGCCAGCTCCCGAACCTAGATGGAGCAGAGCTTCGGGAGAGAGATGTTTGCTCCACATCAATTCCATCCTTGAACTCTCCTGGAAAAAACAATTTGGTGGTACTACAGGCCTTTTTATCACCATCCAAGAATACGAACTATTCCATTTTGGCCCTGATAGACTGCAGAGCTATGGGAATATTCATCGATCATGAGTGGGTTGATAAACATCAGATTCCCAACGAAACACGAAGCACCATGCAGCCTGTAGAGGCTATCGAAGGAAGACCCCTCACATCAGGACCCATAAGCCTTCAGACCAAGGAGATCCAGCTTTCAATAAATCACCATCGAGAGCTGATCAGGTTTGACATTATTAAGTCAGCTCATTACCCCTTGGTATTGGGCATGCCCTGGCTACAGAAACAGAAACACAACCAATATATCAACTGGTCTGCGGGTTCTCTATTCCTAGGCTCGGAGTTTTGCATGTCTCATTGTCTATCCATAGAACCTCCATTAACACACCCAAAGGAACCAACAAAGGAACAACAGACACCACTAATGGTATCCAATATCATGCACGTTCCTGAAGTCTACCAAGCTTATGCTGATGTGTTTTCGACTGCCATTGTCCAGGCCTTACCCCCACACAGACCTGAAGACTGCGCAATAGATACGGAACCCTCTGCAGTGATTCCCTTCGGCAGGATGTTCATTCTTTCTAAACCAGAGAAGAAGGCCCTAAGAGAATACCTGGATACCAACCTTGAAAATGGCACCATAAGACCTTCGAAATCTCCTGCTGGTGCTTCTCTATTCTTTGTTCCCAAGAAGGATACCAAGGAACTCAGACCCTGCATTGATTATCACAGGCTAAATCAATGTACCCTCAAGAATCGGTACCCGTTACCCCTGATTTTGGATATCCTGGAAGCCGTGAGAGGCGCAGTGATATTCACCAAGCTGGATCTCAGGGGCGCCTATCATTTGATCCGTGTCAGGGAAGGAGACGAATGGAAAACTGCCTTCAGAACACCCTTTGGCCATTTTGAGTACCTAGTCATGCCCTTCGGATTGGCTAACGCCCCGGCAATTTTCCAACGCTTTATTGATAGGGTGTTCTCTGACATGCTGTTTCTCTTTGTTATTGTATATCTGGATGACATACTGATCTTTTCCAAGGATCCTAAACAACACAAAGAGCATGTGAAGGCAGTTTTGCAGAGACTCCGAGACCATAAACTCCTGGCCAAACCTGAAAAATGCTTGTTTCATGTGACATCCGTTCACTACCTAGGGTTTATTCTTACCCCAGAAGGAATTGGTATGGACCATTCAAAGGTAAAAGCCATATTGACCTGGCCTGCTCCTACGTCCATGAAACAAATTCAATCTTTCCTGGGACTTGCCAATTTCTAGCAGAAATTCATATCTAATTTCTCTGAGATAGTTCAACCGATTGTTGCTCTCCTGAAGAAAGACATTCCTTTCCTCTGGTCAACACCACAAGATATGGCTTTCCAGCATTTAAAAACAGAGTTTACGCAAGCTCCTACCTTGGCTCAACCCGATACTAGCCGTCCTTTCCTGGTAGAAATGGACGCTTCAAATTATGCCATTGGCGCAGTCCTGAAACGAACTATGACTCCTAGTGAAACACATTATTCAGTCCTGGAAAAAGAATTGTTAGCCATTCGCCAAGCCTTCACTGAATGGCGTCATCTACTTTTGGGAGCTAAACATCCAGTTCAGGTCTGTACTGACCACCGGAACCTCCAGATTCTACAGTCTTTGGAGTGTAGGAACAGTCGTCAGGCGCTTTGGGCATATTTCTTTGCCCAGTACCAGTTCCATATCACTCACGTTCCTGGATCACAAAACCTGATCGTCGACGCCTTATCTCGAAGACCTGACTACGAGCCCACTGAAGACAAGGCATATCCTCAGATGTTTTCCCCCACGATCTTTGTGGCCCAGGCAGTCAACCTCCTTGAAGAAATCCTAGCCCAAACCCAATCCTCTGATCTGTGGAAGGATAAATCCAAAAGAAATCCTTGGAATGTAAAGGTCCGGGAAGGTTATTTGTTCAAAGACAATCTGTTAGTCACCTCTACAAAAAGACTACAACAGAGAATAATGAATCTCTGTCACGATACCCTACACTCCGGACATCGTGGTGTCACCAATACCCTCTGTCTGATACAAAGGCTATTCTGGTGCCCTAGGATGAGACGCGACGTACGGCAGTACATTCAATCCTGTGTTGTCTGCAGCCAAAATAAACACAATAACAAGAAACCAGTGGGCCTTCTACTACAACCTACATTGCCAACTAGGCCTTGGGAGATTATCGCTACAGACTTCATTGTGGAACTGTCATGAACTTCAGATCACGCCCCTTTTGGACCTCCTGGTCCTTGTCTCAACGGGGCTTGCATTCCGTACTACTTCCAACATGGCCGTCCAGAGCTGAAGTCCTTTTTCAGTCTCCCGGATTTCTGGACTCCTTGATCCCGGAACTAAACGCAACCTGGAACCAGACGAATCTCGAGCAGCGCTGTTCAAGACCAGGAGCGTTCGCAAGAAGGCAGCGATCGAAGTCACCGGCAAACATCGGACCCAGGTGAGAAGGGGGGAACTCCTTGACAGTTTGAGACGCCACCTGCCAAGATCACCGCAAAACATCCAACCCAAAGTGTTCGACGACGGCCCTTGCCCGTTTCAAAGAAACTCTGTTCCTTTGATAAAAAGCCAAAACACCCTTTCCGAACCCGTGCTGCCATGTTGCCATGGCGACTATGGCGTCCTCTCCACAAACAAACTATCACGCTGCAAGGAAGAGGAGGGGCCAATCAAGTTCGCAGCTACCCGTTATAACGCTTCCGGGTAGCTGTACTCGGTGCTTCTGATTTTCGTCAAAATCGCTGCAAGCTCCCGAACCCACATCTTGTTCCCTGTGACTGCGCTTATCCTTTCCTGGTCTTTTCTGACCGCAGTCTGTGTTTCTTGAACTCTTGTTTACTGTTTGTTACTTACTGAACTGCTTTCACGTTGCCAAACCCCGGAACGCTATTTGACCTGCCTTGCCAACTGATTCTGATCTGCATCTCTGTCCGCACGCTGCCGAACCCCGGAACGCAATTTGACCTGCCTTGCCTGCTGATTCTGTTCTGCCTTTTGTCCGCACGCTGCCGAACCCCAGAACGTTATTGGACCTGCTCTGCCTCTACTGTTCGCACCGGCTTTCCAGCAAAGTCCTTTTCAACATTTCGGACTCAACACGCCGGATTAAGGAACAACAACTGTTTACACTGTGGCACTATCATCACCTACCTGAGCAAATCTGCATGCCCGAAAGAAAAGCCCAACAAACTAGAGACTGATTCCCGGCGCTCAGGTCGTTAGGCGTCCTCGTTTCGTCGGGATAGTCTGTGGACTTGAGACTGCCAAACTCCGTCTAGGCGTCCTCGTTTCGTCGTGAGTTATGATAGGTTTGGTTGCAGAGTTTGCTCAGTAGTGTCCTTCCCTTGTCTACCATTGGTAAGTTTCACTGCCTATTACCTGATTCCTAATTGTCATTTTTGTCCTTTCCTGTAATTGTTTGTTTTCCGCTCTATGCTCTGAGTCTTCTGATATATGGTTTACCCCCTACAGCCTCTATTCTCAGTGTTCAGCCATCGTTAGAGTGTTCCTTGATCAGCTGCTTTTCTACGCTCCACGGCGTCTGTCTCCATTTCCAGCTACAACAGTAGAACCATCTTTCGACTAATTGGTTCCTTTGTAATTTTACTTTACAAAGGGACACATTGGTAGGAAGAACGCAACGGCTACACTTCGAGTTCTTCTACCAGGCCTCCTGATCACGAGTCGGGCCAACTTGACATAATCAGAAGCCTACAAAATAGAAAGATGGATGTCATTGATACTCTGGTCAATCTTATGCAGTTGATGGCTGAATTGAGGACCGATATGACGGCCGCTCATAATGCCACTCAAGCAAGAATTGATGAACTACAAGCACGTGCCCCTTCTATTGCACCAGTGCCCCCACCGGCAGTGGCCTCAGGTTCTGCCTCTCTGAATCTCCAGCCAGCTGTACAGCCTTCGGTGGTCATGGCCACCCATTTTCCATTAGCTCCCCCTGAGCGTTTTCATGGCGACCCTAAAGTTTACCGGACCTTTCTAAAGCAATGTCACCTGCACTTCTTGTGTCGCCCCACGGCCTTTCCTGACTCGGCTACAAAGGCAGCCTTTGTCTTGTCACATTTAGCCTGTGATAGGCCACGTGGGCTAACCCTCTATTGGAGGCAGGGAGCCCGCTGCTCTTTGACTGTAATGCCTTGCTGGAGGCAATGGGTCGGGTGTTTGACGCTCGCTATAGAACCCAAGCCACCGAACTTGAGCTTCTGGCTATTCAACAAGGGGACTCGTCTTTGTTATCATATATAGCTAAATTCAACCAACTGGTAGCTGAAACAGCTTGGCCTCAGGACAAGAAGGCCTCATTATTCTATAAGGGCTTATCGGATAATATGAAAGACATCCTTGCTACGGTTCCAGTGGTGCCTACGGCCTTCCATGAATTGTTAGACCTCGTCCTCCAGATAGATGCTCGGAGAGCGGAGAGGAAGGGTGAAACAAGAGGAACAATGCCTGTCTTTGTCACCCCTTCTACTGCATTTTCTAATGCACCTGAGCCTATGCAAATAGGTGCCGTGCGGGGTCGTTTAACCTCCATGGAAAGAGAAAGGAGACGTTTGAATAATCTCTGTTTCTACTGTGCGTCTCCCAACCATCTTTTGAAGGCTTGCCCAAAGAAGCCCAAGAAGTCGGAAAACGCATTGACTCGGTAGTGGAAGGGGTCCCCCTACTCAGTCCAGTGCCCCAAGACTCCATGATGCACTCTCCGGTCACGCTCAATGTCTGTTTCCAACCCGTGTCGGGTTCTTCTTGGTTTGGTGATCCGATTCTGGACTCGGGAGCCACTGGAAACTATATTGATCTCTCTTACGCTTGTGAGAAAGGTGTGAATCTTGTGACCAAAACCCACCCAGAAGTAGTGAATGCCGTAGATGGTACTTCGTTATTGTCTGGCTTAGTCACTGAACAAACCGTGCCCTTGATTATGACCACACTCACGGGTCATGTTGAAACTATCACCTTTGATGTCATCGCAGCACCACATTTAAGAATCATCCTTGGTTTACCGTGGCTCAGAACTCACAACCCTACTGTTGACTGGATCAAAGGGAGGGTTTATTTTGACTCTAAGTACTGTGAAAAGCATTGTAAAACTCACCAAGTGGCTAAGGAAGCTCCTTGTCGAGCTCTTATTGAAGTAGCATCAGCGGTGGGTGCTCTTGTTGTCATGTCCTTGCCTCCCGAGTATTCAGCCTATCAGGATGTCTTTGATGCCAAAGGAGCTGAGGTTCTACCACCCCATCTGCCGTATGACTGCCCTATCGATCTAATCCCTGGTGCTAAAATACCTAACGGAAGGGTGTATTCCTTAACTACCAAAGAGGATGTTATCTTAAAAGAATACATAGATAAAGCCCTGAGTACGGGCTTTATCCGTCCATCACGGTCTCCTGCAGCCTCACCTATGTTCTTTGTACCCAAGAAAG
This sequence comes from Ambystoma mexicanum, assembly GCF_040938575.1. Classification (NCBI taxonomy): domain Eukaryota; kingdom Metazoa; phylum Chordata; class Amphibia; order Caudata; family Ambystomatidae; genus Ambystoma; species Ambystoma mexicanum. The sequence goes on along the minus strand of NC_090937.1, from coordinate 20,906,035 downwards.
AAGGGGATCTTCGCCCCTGTATTGATTACCGGGAATTGAACGCAGTCATAGTCCGAAATCAATATCCAATACCGTTGATTTTGGTACTCTTAGACCAATTAGGCAGTTCCAAGATATTCACGAAATTGGATCTAAGAGGTGCATACAATCTTGTAAGAATGCGTTCAGGAGATGAATGGAAGACCGCATTCAAAACAAAATACGGTCTCTATGAGTATTGTGTTATGCCCTTTGGGCTGTGTAATGCTCCTGCTACCTTTCAGCATTTCATCAATGACGTCTTTTGAGACATGTTGGACACTTATGTGGTGGTATATCTTGACGACATTCTCATCTATTCTCCATCATACCAGACCCACATTGAACATGTCTCTGCAGTCCTCCAACGACTAAGAGACAACCACTTGTATGCAAAGTTAGAGAAATGTGTATTTCATGCTACCTCAATTGAGTTCTTAGGGTATAACATCACTGACAAGGGTGTACAAATGAATGACACCAAGGTCAAAGCGGTTTTGGAATGGCCGGTTCCTTCTACCCTTAAGCAGTTACAATCCTTCCTAGGGTTTTCCAACTTCTACCGGCGTTTCATAAATTCTTTTTCCACTATCGCTGCTCCCCTTACTTCTTTGACCAGTTCTAAACAAACCTTCTGGTGGACTCCAGCAGCCCAAACGGCTTTTGATCATCTGAAATCCTCGTTCACCTCCGCTCCTGTGTTAATGCATCCGAATCCAGATCTACCATTCGTGGTAGAGGCTGACGCCTCAGACATTGCGGTCGGGGCCATCCTTTCACAGGAATGCAAGGATAGTCTTCGGTTACATCCGGTAGCCTTTCATTCACGGAAACTCACCACTTATGAGGCGAACTATACTATTACAGAAAAGGAACTTTTGGCCATTAGGGATGCCTTCCTCGTATGGCGTCTTCATCATTTGGGGACTGCTCTACCAGTTCAAATGTTCACGGATCACTGCAATCTCTTGGCCCTGCAATCAGTAAAATGCACTACCGCCAGACATGCCCGTTGGCATGAATTTTTCTCCATGTATCATTTCCAGATCACCTACAGACCTGGTTCCCGACACTCTAAAGCAGATGCTCTTTCCAGATTACATGGTGTTTCTCGTTTATCAGGGGACGAACGAACAGTTCTTCGACCTGCTCAAGTAGCATGTGCTTGTGGAATACAAAAACCTTTACGATTAGCCCTAGAACATTGGGTTAAATCCAGTCCACAACTCATTCAAGAATTGAATTTGACTGTGGTCCATGGCGTTCCTTACCATGATGGAATGGTGTATCTCCCTGACTCGGAGACTGGTACCACTGCTATGCGTTGGTGTCATGAGACCAAATTCTCAGCTCATCCTGGCAGTCGGAAAACGTTGGAGTTGCTACGACGCTGGTCTTGGTGGCCAACAATGTCTAAGGTCGTTGTGGAGTATGTAGCCTATTGTGAAATATGTGCTCAATGCAAGTGTATTCCAACCAAACCTATTGGTCTCTTACAACCATTGCCGACTCCTGGAGAACCATGGGTCATGATCTCGATGGATTTCGTTGTCGAATTGCCATGCGATCGCGGCCATGATACCATTTGGGTCGTCATTGACTACTTCACGAAATTGGCTCTTTTTGTGCCCTGCAATGGGCTTCCTACGGCACCTGCTTTGGCTAAACTATTCCTGCACCATGTTTTTAGATTTTTTGGTCTTCCTCGGGTGATTGTAACAGATCGTCGATCACAATTCACCTCTCGTTTCTGGCGAGGGGGGGTTCATCTTTATTTGGTGGATTGGAAGGGCTATGGTCCGGAGGACAGAACCTGGGAGCCTGCTGTGAATATACATGCTCCCCGGTTGGTTGCAGATTTCTGGTCCAGGAGAGGAAGGCCTTCTTTGGGGCGGGGAACTGTCAAGATCACCGCAAAACATCCAACCCAAAGTGTTCGACGACGGCCCTTGCCCGTTTCAAAGAAAAACCGTTCCTTTTATAAAAAGCCAAAACACCCTTTCCGAGCCCGTGCTGCCATGTTGCCATGGTGACTATGGCGTCCTCTCCACAAACAAACTATCATGCTGCAAGGAAGAGGAGGGGCCAATCAAATTTGCAGCTACCCGTTATAACGCTTCCGGGTAGCTGTACTCGCTGCTTCTGATTTTCGTCAAAATCGCTGCAAGCTCCCGAACCCACGTCTTGTTCCCTGTGACTGCGCTTATCCTTTCCTGGTCTTTTTTGACCACAGTCTGTGTTTCTTGAACTCTTGTTTACTGTTTGTTACTTACTGAACTGCTTTCACATTGCCAGACCCCGGAACGCTATTTGACCTGCCTTGCCTGCTGATTCTGATCTGCATCTCTGTCCGCACGCTGCCGAACCCCGGAACGCAATTTGACCTGCCTTCCCTGCTGATTCTGTTCTGCCTTTTGTGCGCACGCTGCCGAACCCCAGAACGTTATTGGACCTGCTCTGCCTCTACTGTTCTCACCGGCTTTCCAGCAAAATCCTTTTCAACATTTCGGAGTCAACACGCCGGATTAAGGAACAACAACTCTTTACACTGTGGCACTATCATCACCTACCTGAGCAAATCTGCATGCCCGAAAGAATAGCGCAACGAACTAGAGACTGATTCATGGCGCTCAGGTCGTTAGGCGTCCTCGTTTCGTCCGGATAGTCTGTGGACTTGAGACTGCCAAACTCTGTCTAGGTGTCCTCGTTTCGTCGTGAGTTAGGATAGGTTGGGTTGCAGAGTTTGCTCAGTAGTGTCCTTCCCTTGTCTACCATTGGTAAGTTTCACTGCCTATTACCTAATTCCTAATTGTCATTTTTGTCCTTTCCTGAAATTGTTTGTTTTCCGCTCCATGCTCTGAGTCTTCTGATATATGGTTTAACCCCTACAGCCTCTATTCTCAGTGTTCATCAGCCATCATTACATTGTTCCTTGATCAGCTGCTTTTCTACGCTCCACGGCGTCTGTCTCCATCTCCAGCTACAACAGTAGAACCATCTTTCGACTAATTGGTTCCTTTGTAATTTTACTTAGAAATACAAAGGGACACATTGGTAGGAAGAACTCAACGGCTACACTTCGAGTTCTTCTACCAGGCCTCCTGATCACGAGTCGGGCCAACTTGACACCACCCGACCGAACCTAAAAACGAGATGGAAGCCGCCGTGCAGGACTTAATGCTACGCATGCAAGAACTATCAACCGAGGTTCAAAATCTTAAGGCGGAAAACGCTGCGCTCAAAAAATTGGTCTTATCCCGGGATTCTGCTACAAAGGAGGGTGCCCTGTTGGGCGGTATTCTTGAGAAGTATGATGGTTCGGCAAAAACACTCCTGGATTCATGCCTGGTCCACTTTACCTTCAAGCCCTATTATTTTTCGACTCCTAGGGCTAAGGTGGGTTTCATCATATCCCCCCTTCCGGCAACGCCTTAACTTGGGCAAAACCCCTTGTCAACTCCGGCGATGCCCTCCTAGACGACTACAATGGGTTCATACAGGCCCTTAAAGGCATGCTTGACCGTCCAGAGCAGGTCTATATTGCCCAAGAATGCTTGTTGGACTTTCAACAAGGCTCCCAAGATATGCTCACTTATGTGACCAGATTTAAACAATTGGCCAAGGAAGCAGACTGGTCCCCTGAGGCTAGTTTTACCCTGTTCAGGAGAGGCCTAAACGAAGAGATCAAGGATGAACTGGCCAGGGTGGCCAGACCAAATACATTCCAAGCACTAATGGACCTGGCTTGCAAATAGACTTTCGCATCCAGGAAAGGAAGGCCGAAAGAAAGAAATCCATGGGAAACCCACCCAAGACGTCTTTTGAGAGCACAGCCAGATCGGACGCAAACCCAAGTCCAGCCCCAGAACCTGAACCATTGCAAATTGGAGCCTTTCGTGGACCCATATTGCCTCAAGAAAGATTGAGAAGGATCCATACGGGTTTGTGTATGTATTGTGCTTCAGACAACCATTTAGTCAGGGAATGTCCTCTGGCACCTCCTCAGCGTTCGGGAAACGCCAGCTCCCGATCTTAAATGGAACAGATATTTGGGAGAGAGATATATTTGGGAGAGAGATGTTTTCTCCACATCAATTCCATCCTTGAACTCTCCTGGACAAAACAGTTTGGTGATACTACAGGCTTTCCTGTCGCCCTCCAAAGACAAGACCTATCCCATTCTGGCCTTGGTGGACTGCGGAGCTATGGGAATCTTCATTGATTAAGACTGGGTGGTTAGTCATCATATTCCGTACGAGACCCGAAACACCATGCAGCCGGTGGAAGCAATAGACGGAAGACCACTCTCTTCAGGGCCCATAAGCCTGCAGACTAAAGAGATCCAACTTTCCATAAACCATCATCAAGAGCGGATTACATTCGACATCATTAAGTCAGCCCATTACCCCATGGTTTTGGGAATGCCCTGGTTACAAAAGCACAATCCGTATATCAATTGGACAGCAGGATCATTATTCCTGGGCTCAGAGTTCTGTATGTCCCACTGTCTGTCCCTGGATCCCTCCTCGGTAACTCCTAAGGAACCACCAAGAGACCAAGAAACACCACTCATGGTTTCCAATATCATACAAGTTCCAGAGGTCTATCAGGGATATGCTGATGTATTCTCTACTGCCATAGTCCAGGCCTTACCACCTCACAGGCCCGAAGACTGTGCCATAGATACTGATCCCTCAGCTGTAATTCCTTTCGGCAGAATGTTCATTCTTTCCGAACCCGAGAAAAAGGCCCTTTGGGAATACCTAGACACTAATCTTGAAAATGGCATCATAAGACCCTCGAAATCTCCTGCAGGTGCTTCATTGTTCTTCGTTCCCAAGAAGGATACCAAGGAACTCAGACCTTGCCTCGACTATAGAGGCTTAAATCAATGCACTCTCAAGGATCGGTACCCACTGCCCCTGATCTCGGATATCCTGGAAGCTGTGAGAGGAGCCGTAATATTCACCAAATTGGATCTCAGTGGTGCCTACCATTTGATCCGTATCCGGGAAGGAGATGAGTGGAAGACCGCCTTTAGAACACCCTTTGGCCACTACGAGTACCTGGTCATGCCCTTTGGACTAGCCAATGCCCCAGCACTTTTCCAACGTTTCATGGATAGGGTGTTCTCTGATATGTTGTTTCTCTTCGTCATTGTCTATCTGGACGACATATTGATTTTTTCCAAGGACCCTCAAAAGCATGAAGGACATGTCAAGGCAGTTCTACAAAGACTCCGGGAACATGACCTTTTAGCCAAGCCTGAAAAATGTTTGTTTCACGTTACCTCTGTGCACTATCTGGGATTTATCGTTAGTCCAGAGTGGATTGGCATGGACCCTTCAAAAGTAAAGGCCATTCTCGCCTGGCCTACTCCCACGTCTGTGAAACAAATCCAATCCTTCCTAGGACTAGCCAATTTCTATCAGAAGTTCATAGCCACCTTTTCCGAGATTGTACAACCCATAGTGGCTCTGCTAAAGAAGGACATCCCATTTGTCTGGTCAACTTTACAAGAAACTGCATTCCAGTGTTTAAAGACTGAGTTCACACAAGCTCCCATATTGGCTCAAACCGATACAAGTCGTCCCGTTTTAGTGGAAACGGATGCCTCTAATTACGCCATAGGAGCAGTGTTGAAGCAGAAGATGGAGGACGATTTGGAACACCTCGTTGCTCATCTGTCAAGAACCTTAACTCCTAGTGAAACGCACTACTCCGTCGTGGAAAAGGAACTCTTAGCCATTCGCCAAGCTTTCACTCAATGGCGACACCTACTTCTAGGAGCCAGACATCCTGTCCAAGTCTGTACTGATCACCGAAACCTACAGATTCTACAGTCACTGGCGTGCAGGAACAGTCGTCAGGCACGTTGGGCTTACTTTTTTGCCCAGTATCAGTTCCACATTACCCATGTCCCTGGATCACAGAACCTGATCGCTGACGCCTTGTCTCGCCGTCCTGACTACGTGACCACTGAAGATAAAGCATTTCCTAAAATGTTCTCTCCCACAATATTCGTAGCCCAAGCAGTTAATCTCCTGGAAGAAGTCCGATCGCAAACCCAATCCTCGGAATTATGGAAGGACATTTCAACATGAAATCTCTGGAAATTAACAGCCAAGGAAGGCTACTTATTCAAGGACAACACACTATTCATTCCTACACCGAAGCTACAGCAAAACATAAGAAACCTTTGTCATGACACACTCCATTCCGGGCATCGAGGTATCAACAACACCCTCCGTCTTATACAGAGACAGTTCTGGTGGCTTAAAATGAAGTCTGACGTTCAGCAATACATCCAGACTTGTATAACCTGTGCCCAAAATAAACATGAAAACAAGAGACCGGCGGGTCTTCTTCTGCAGCCCACTCTACCCTCTAAACCATGGGAAATCATCGCTACAGACTTCATAGTGGAGTTACCACCTTCCCGAGGATATACTACCATCATGGTCACCATAGATTTGTTTACCCATATGGCCCATTTACGCCACTAATGAAACTACCCTCCTCTTCAGAACGAGCTGGAATATTTCTGGAACACATATTCCGACTACATGGGCTTCCTTCCAAGATCATATCTGACCGGGGTCACCAATACATTTCACAATTCTGGAAACACCTCTGTCGGGTATTAGGAATTCAACGTGCCCTCTCTTCAGGATATCACCCCCAAACCAACAGAGCCACAGAACGTGCAAATCAGACCCTGGAACAATATCTCAGATGTTTCGCTACCAAGGTCCAGGATGACTGGTCTCTCCTGATACCCGTTGCGGAATTCGCTTACAACAACTCCGAACACTCAGCGTTACAGGCCAGCCCCTTTTATTGTAGTCAGGGGTTCCATCCATCGGTCTTACCTTCGGTTCTTCCTGACCCTACACCAGTACCTACTGTTGACTCCTGGGTCGAAACTCTTATCAACATTCACCGGGAGGCTAAAGAACACTTAGAGAAAGCCAGATTACAGACCAAGAGGTATGCAGATTCCAAGAGAAGACCAGGTCCGTCCTATATGGTCGGTGACCGAGTGTGGTTGTCATCAAAACTACTCCCCCGACACTTAACGACCAAACAAGCTGGCTCCCCGCTACTATGGTCCATTTCCCATCAAGGAGATTATCAATCCTGTCTCATATCGAATCAAGCACCCTGACTCCTGGAAAATAATTCATCCAGTCTTTCACACATCGCTATTGAAACCCTGCATCCAGTTCTCTCGAAATCCCAGTAGATCACCTCCTCTACTGGTTGACAACCAACTGGAATATGAGGTGTCCCGGATTTCTGACTCCAGGTATAAGCGGGGCCATCTTCAATATCTAGTGGAGTGGAAAGGATATCCTCCTAGCGAAAGGACCTGGGAACCTATATCAAATATCAAGGCTAACTCGCTTGCTCACCTAATACACCCGGGCAAACCTGGAGGGAAAGGCCTTCGGAGGAGGCATGCTGTCATGAACTTCAGATCACGCCCCTTTTGGACCTCCTGGTCCTTGTCTCAACGGGGCTTGCATTCCGTACTACTTCCAACATGGCCGTCCAGAGCTGAAGCCCTTGCTCGCTGCATGCGCTGAACGCGGCGTGGTCTATTTATAGACCACGCCTTCCACGGCTCTGCACGTCTCAATGCTATTGCAGAGTAGCCCAGACGTGTGTTCGTCGCTGTATTGTTTCCCTTGTCCTAGTGCTATTACCCATTCATTTTCCTTTCCCCCTTCCTGTTTCTGAGTTTTTCTAGCCTTTTCCACTCTCCCGGATTTCTGGACTCCTTGATCCCGGAACTAAACGCAACCTGGAACCAGACGAATCTCGAGCAGTGCTGTTTAAGACCAGGAGCGTTCGCAAGAAGGCAGCGATCAAAGTCACCGGCAAACATCGGACCCAGGTGAGAAGGGGGGAACTCCTTGACAGGAAATGCCACCCTCCCGTGGGTATACCACCATCATGGTTACCATAGACTTGTTCACTCATATGGCTCATTTTACGCCCCTGCGTAAATTATCATCCTCTTCTGAACTAGCAGGAATCTTCCTGGAACACATATTCTGTTTGCATGGGCTCCCTTCCAAGATCATTTCGGATCGCGGACCTCAATACATCTCACAATTCTGGAAACATCTCTGTCAATGCTTAGGGATCCAATGTGCCCTTTTGTCAGGTTACCACCCTCAAACCAACGGAATCACAGAACGTGTCAATCAAACCCTGGAACAGTATCTTCGATGCTTCGCCACCAAGGTCCAGGATGACTGGTCGCTCCTGATACCCATGGCTGAATTTGCTTACAATAATTCTGACCATTCGGCAGTCCCTTTTATTGCAGTCAAGGATTTCATCCATCAGTCCTACCTTCTGTTCTTCCTCCATCTACACCAGTACCTACAGTTGACTCCTGGATCAAAACCCTTGTCAACATACATAAAGAAGTCAAGGAATTTTTGGAGAAGGCCAGGAAACAGTCCAAGAAATATGCAGATTCCAGAGGAAGACCTGGCCCTTCTTATGCAGTTGGTGATCAGATCTGGTTGTCCTCAAAATTACTACCCCTACATCTACGGCCAAGTAAACTGGCCCCTCAGTACTATGGTCCATTTTCCATTAAAGCAATTATAAATCCTGTTCTTATCGGATCAAGTTGCCTGAATCCTGGAAGAAGATACACCCAGTCTTTCACACATCTTTACTGAAACCCTACTATCCATCCTCCCAAAAAACCTCCAGACCTCCTCCTATACTGGTCGATGACCAATTGGAATATGTGGTATCTCGGATTTGTGATTCCAGGTATAGAAGGGGCCAGCTTCAATACCTGGTTGAGTGGAAAGGATATCCTCCTAGCGAAAGAACCTGGGAACCTCTCTCAAACATCAAGGCCCCACGGCTGCTCAGAAGGTTCCACCTCATCCACCCGGGCAAACCAGGAGGGAAGGGTCTTTGGAGGAGGCATGCTGTCATGAATCACAGGGTGCACCCCTTTTGGGCCTCATGGTCCCTGTCACAACGGGCTTATACACATTAATACCGTCCATGGCCATAGCCGTCCAATACATTCCCTTCTCGCTCCATGCGTTGGACGTAACCTTTCTCTATTTCTAGACCACGCCTTCCGCGGCTCCGCACGTCTCAATGCTATTGCGAAGTAGCGACCAGACGTGTGCTCCGTAGCTTGCGGTTCTTCTCCTTTCCACTCCGCTTTCCCTTCCTTGAACCCCCCCTTCTCCTTCCTCCTGGATTCGAGTTCTAGCAAACTTACCTTGCCTCCTGGATTCCTGGATTGGGCGTCCTGGAAAACTGAACGCATTCTGGATTCGGCAGAGACACGGGCCGCCTTCTTCAAAACCTGATCCATCCGAAGGAAGGCAGCATCCAAGGACGCCGGTAAAGAACGGATTCAATTGAGAAGGGGGGAACTCCTTGACAGCGAGGCAAAGCACACGAGGAAACAGCATTTCCAAGATGGCAGTTTAACAAGAGGAGAAAGACTGCAAAACAGAAGGGTATTGCAAGGAGGGAAGTTCCCTGGACCTTTTCGACAAGGAACCATTGCTTTCATGAGCCCCCGAGATTGCATGATCCCCTGAGATTGCAAAATTGCATTGTGAAAATATTTAAAATTGCATTATGAAACCTAGGCCTTTTCCCCTTGTTACAGGATTCTCAGACTTAGGTGTGTTTTTCTCTGGTATCTAAATTGCACTGTGAATGTATTTAAAATTGAATTGTGAAAATATTTAAAATTGCATTGTGAAACCTAGGCTTTTTCCCCTAGTTACAGCAATCTTAATCTTAGGTGTGTTTTTCTCCGGTATTTAAAATTGCATTGTGAAACCTAGGCTTTTTCCCCATGACACAGGACTCTCTGACTTAGGTATGTTTTTCCCCTGGTTTTTAAAACTTCTGTGAAAGTATTGCCATTCTTTGGTTTTTTGCCTCCTAGCTAAGCAATCATCTCTCATACTTCTCTACCATATCTAAGCTCCTGTTGTCTTGTTCAACTGTCTACTTGTCAAGTCTCACTGTCTAGTCTGCTTGTGCCCCGCCCTGTGTTCTCCCCTAGTGTTTCTCCCCGCACCCTCCCCCACACCTTCCTACTCCCTTTGTTTTCTATCCTCTCTTGACCTACTCTATGGCACTCTATGTCTCTCCCATCTTTTCTAACTGCTTCTCTATCGGCTATCCTGCTCTCCTCACTAAATCTGGTAGGAAAAGTTTTAAAAAGGACATCCTTGTCTCCAACCCAGGCCTTCCCATTGCTGATACCTATACCAGTGCTTCCTCCAGGCAAACCCTCACTGACATCCTCTTTGTCGTTCCCTCACCAGACCTATGGACTCTACATATGGTCTCTGTGCTCTCACCTTTTTCTTTCTCTTCTTCTCCCATTAATGGTGGCACCCGGTGGGAGGATCACCTGGCCTCCTTCTACTCCTCTAAGGTAATCATGAATGTTTACTTGAAGGGTACTGTCTTGGTCCACGGCCCTCAAGCCAACCTTTTCCTCTTTGATAGACACTTCCTGCGCCTCATCAATTTCCTTTCTTCTCCTGCTGTCCCTTCTTCGGCATTCTGTCACAAGTTTCCCCCTTTCTCACCTGTTTTCGCTGCTTGATGGGATCCTTAGTAGAATTTTTCTTCCTTATGGTTTGGGTCTTGTACAATCCCGCTCGGCCGTCTTCGGCTTCCAGTGTTCGTTTAGCTTCTTGTCCGGGAGCGATAGGAAACTTCAGGAAATCCAGGAAAAAGGAAGGGAGCACTCGGAGGCGGGTGCACGGATGCGGGAGAAGATTGGGTAAGAAGGAGAGAGGATAGAATGAAGCGGAGGTCCGGCAACCAGGAAAACAGAGTTCCACGAAGGCGAGCTACGGTGCACACGTCTAGCCACAGGTAACAGTAGGGTTGAGCAGTTTGTTTACGGTGTCGACACAGTATTTGATGATTGACGAGATCAAAAGCTGCAGAGGGATTGAGAAGAAGTAGTAAAGCAATTTTACCCTTGTCTCTTAAATCTTTGATCTGAGTTTTGAGGTTGATAAGGGCAGTTTCCGTTCTGTGTCGCGGCCGGAACCCGGATTGCCTTAGACCCAGGAGTTTATTAGATTCGAAGTAGTCTTGAATCTGTAGATATGCAGCTTGGTCAAGAACTTTTAGAAGGAACACCACCGTGGTGATAGGCCTGTAGTTCGTAGGTATGTTGGCATCCAAAGTGGGTTTTTCTCAGGTTCGGGCTGTTTAGTGTCTACAATTGTACCCGTATCACTCTCCCACTCCTAACCTGAGGTTTCTGAGTTGGCTTCCGAAGGCTCGTCTGAAGAAGTCTCCACAGGTTTCTCTCTCCAGGCTCTTGGGTTCTTCTTCACCATCTTGCCCTTTTGTTTGAAGAGATAGGGCCGAGCTCCTCCGGAGGCCACTTTGCCAGTATGGCAATATGCCCGGCAGCGGGGACTCCGGGTAGCCCACCCCAAACCAGGGAAAAGCCGCAGCAGAAAAACCCTGGGTAGTTTCAGGTGAGTTGGTCTGTTCAAATAGGTATTCGCAATCCTTCTTGGAATCCCACTTCTTGAGAGTACTACATATACCAGAATGCACTTGGGTGCAATGTCTATGCTTTGGAAAAGATTCCAAGAACTCTGTGAGCAAGGTTGAGTAAATAAACAGAAGGGGAGGTGACACAGGTCAGAGGAAGCACACAACTCAGGGGACACGAGTTGAAAGTGGCAGCTGCTTGTAAAAGCGTGTGTTAGAAAAGAACTGCAGATAGCAAGTTCACGCTCGCTGAGTAATGGCCTCAGAGTGCACGCAGGTGTCTGCTGACTCCAACAAAAATAACAGACACACACGCTGGGAAGGTAGCAAGAAAGCGCAAGCAAGGAAAGGTCAAAAATGAAGAAGAAAAATGCCCCGCAGGGAGCGCTGCGGCAAAATGCACGATAAAAAGCAGGGAAACATACAGAGTAAAGGCAAATGGGTGAAATAACAAGGAGTAGCACGAGACAGGAGCACTGTGAACTAGCGTCGGGAAAGAAATCAGTTGCAACGCACCGGTTTCCACGCCTGACAGCTAATTATAGCCTCTGTTCCAGTGAGGCTAGAACGTAACGTCCAGGTAAAGGAGGAGCTCAGTCCTTCTTCCATTGCTTCCATCTCTCCCACAAGCTCCACGGGTGTTTCATGACAGTATGACCCCTTCTCAACGGCCTTCTTCTAGGTTTACCCGGATACATTCGAAGGAATCTCTGAATGAGTCTAGGTGCTGATATGTTGCGAATCGGTTCCCACAAGCTTTCTGACCTGGGATATCCTTTCCACAACACAAGGTACTGTAATGTACCCTCCTTGTATCTGGAATCGAGCAATCTAGAGACTTCATATTCCTTATCCACATTAAGGAGCTGGCAGTTCGCCTTCTTCATCTTTCTAGCATGAGGATCTCGTACATATATATGCCTTCAGTAAAGATGTGTGGAATACTGGATGGATTCTCCTCAGCTTGGGTGGTAGAGCTAAATGAAAGGTGACTGGGTTCATCTTCGCCGTTATCTTAAAAGGTCCAATGAATCTAGGTGAGTACTTGCCATGATGTACCCATCTGGGTAAAAACTTGGTCGACAACCATACTTTCGACCCAATTTCCCATGAGGGGTTAGGTCTTCGCTTCTGGTCTGGCCATCTCTTGTAGTCTTCATGAGCCTTTTGTAGATTGGTCTGGGCGTCCTTTTGTCGGTTCTGTAGGTTGTTCAGAAGTGTTTCCACAGAGGGAACATTAGAAGAGACATGTCCGAACAGTGGTATGTGTTTTGGATCATAGCCATAGGTAAAATTAAATTGACTCATACCTGTGGTTGAATGTCTTGTGTTATTGTATGAAAATTCAGGCAGGGGTAGAAGATGATACCAGTCATTCTGTTCTTGATTACAGAACCGTCTGATGTATTGCTCCAAAGTGGCCTTTAGGCGTTCGGTCTGTTCATTGCTCTCTGGTTGGAATCCTGAGGACATGGATCTTTTTATCTCCAACAATTTACACCGACTTGTCCAGAATTTGGATGTAAATTGCGTGCCTCTGTCAGAGACTATAGTGTTGGGAAGTTCATGTAACCTAACCACATCCCTTAACAATACCTCAGCTGTAGTAGAAGCCTGTCGGTGTTCCCTTGAGTGGTGAAAAATGAGCCAGCTTACTGAAGGAGTCCACCGTAACCATCATAGCAGAGTATCCTTGAGAAATGGGATCTACTATGAAGTCAGTCGAAATGTGTTGTCAGGGACCTGCCGCTGGAAGCTCATGTTGTAGAAGACCCAAGGGCTTGCAGTATGGATATTTGTTTTGGGCACACTTAGGGCAGGTAGTGACATACTCTTTAACATCCTTGGTGATCGTAGGCCACCAGAAATGATGAGAGGTCAGTTCTAGGGTAGCTTTCTGTCCTTTATGTCCAGCGGTGGGAAGGTTGTGACACCATGACATAGCAAGATCACGTAACTCCTGAGTTGGTATATATAGGGATTCATCTTTAAAGAGGTAGTCGCCCTTGCGTAGTAGTCTTAGATTGGTCTGTTGTCCCTGCTCCCTTTGAGCTGCTTGTACTTGTTGGAGGAAGGAATTTACTGTGTTAATGAATCTTTTTCCTTCAAGCAGGATTTCATGGCCTTGAAATCCCTCTGTATCTTCTCCCATGCTTCGGGATAATGCATCCGCTAATTGATTGTCTTTACCAGGCAAATAAGTGATTTCAAAATCGAAATGGGAAAAGAAGTAAGCCCATCTTGCATGTCTAGAATTTCGACATTTCATCTGATGAAGGACCTTTAGGTTCCGATGATCTGTACATACTTGGAATGGGTAAACAGCTCCTTGAAGCAGATGCCTCCATTCTTCACAGGCTTGTGTTATGGCCAAAAGCTCCTTTTCAAGTACAGAATAATTCCGTTCGATGCGACTGAGTGTTCTAGAAAAATATGCGATGGGATGTTCCAACCCGTCCTCTTTTCTCTGCAACAGAGCTGCTCCAATTGCACCACCTGAAGTGTCGGTCTCTACTATAAAAGGCTGGGATTGGTCTGGTTGCCTGAGAATAGGAGCTATAACAAATGTTTCTTTAAGTTGTCGGAAAGCCTGCTCTGCCGTCGTATACCATACAAACGTAACCCCTTTCTTGAGTAGGTGCGTGATCGGGAGCACTGTCGGAGAAATTTGGGATGAATTTTCTATGAAAGTTTGAGAGTCCCAGAAATCTCTGTGTGTCCTTGACACAACTAGGTACAGGCCAATGTGAGATGGCCTTAGTCTTGGCTGGATCCATTTGCACCTTGTCAGCTGAAAGGATAAACCCCAGGTAAGGAACTGTGGTTGTTTCAAAAACGCATTTCTCCGGCTTGGCTAGCAGACTGTGTTGTCGCAGTCGTTGTAAAATTTCCTTAACATGATGACTATGTTCTGCTAGGGAAGTTGAATAAACAAGTATATCATCTAGATAAATCACTAATGTATTATACAGCATATCTGCAAAGATGTTATCCATAAAACGCTGGAACTGTGCAGGAGCGTTGACCAGCCCAAACGGCATGACCCTGTATTCGTAGTGGCCCAGAGGAGTTTTAAATGCCGTCTTCCATTCGTCTCCTCACAAACTCTTAGAAGATGATAGGCCCCTCAGAGATCAAGCTTTGTGAATACACGAGCCCCTTGGACAGCCTCTATGATGTCTTTCATCAAAGGCATGGGATATCTTTCCCGTACTGTAAGGCTGTTTAAGCCCCTGAAATCAATGCATGGTCTGAGTTCTGTGGTTCCCTTCTTGGAAATAAAAAAAAGGAGAACCTCCGGCTGAAGAGGATGACTCTCTGATGAGGCCATTTTGAAAATTGGTTGCCAAATATTCTTTAAGTGCTTCCTTTTCAGGTAAGGAAAGCGGGAACATCCTACCAAATGGCACTACTGCATCAGGCACAAGATCAATCTTACAGTCCTCTTTTCAATGGGGCGGAAGGCTTTGTGGTTGAGTGTCTGCAAACACATCAGAGAATTCCTGATATTGTATTGGAACTGTGTTTAAACTGCATGAAGTATCTTGAAGGGACGTGTGTATCAGAGGAGGTGCTTCCACCAGTACTAAACAATTCTGCTCGCAATATTGAGACTGGAATCCTACTGTATTAAGTCTCCAATCAATACAAGGATTCTGCTCCCAGTATAACCGGGAAATGAGCAGCGCGTATTCAATCGAAAGTCATGTATTCTTGATGAGCAACCATCCTGACTTTTAATTCCTGGGTTTCATGAACAATAGGACCAGACGTTAGAGGTGTGCCGTCAACCCCTTCCACGGGTATTGGACGTATCTTTTGGTGCCTGGGGATTTGATGTTCCCCTGCCCATTTGTCATCAATTAAATTGCCCGCGGCACCGCAATCCAGCATTGCCAAACATTCCACCGGGCTTTCCTTTTTCCAGTCTAAGTGGATCTTAATGACCATCAGGCTCCAATTATTGATCATAGCTGGCTGAGTAGTTTCACAGGCATTCACTGTAGACACCCCTCCCTTTTCCCTGTTCAAGGTCGGGGTTTGTTGTTTCCCTGTTTCCTGGGTGGAACTTCAGGACAATCCCGTAATAAATGTGTATCAGATCCGCAGTGCATACACAGTCCTAGATCCTTACGCCTCTTTCTTTCACTAGCGGTGAGGGGGCCTCTGGCCGTACCGATCTGCATAGGCTCATCTGCAGACCCTTTTTCAGGTAAGGAAGGGAGGTGAGGATTGGGTACAGTAGATCTGGGTCTCTTCCTTTCTTCCTTCCTTTCGGCCATACGGAACTCAATTTGCAGAACTAAGGAGACTAGTTCCTGAAACGTAGAAGGTCTAGCGACACAAGCTAATTCATCCTTGATATCGTCATGTAAACCACAACGGAATATGGCTTGCTGTGCCGTCTCAGGCCAACCTGCTTCTGTAGCGACCCTCTGGAAATTGATCACATAGGTTTGAACATCAGCTGGTCCTTGGCGTATGTCTAATAAAGTTTCAAAAGTAGAGTACAGAACTTCGGGTCTCTCAAACCTATCCCAGAAGCATTGAACAAAATTACTGTAATCATTGAGGGCTGGGTCAGAGTTGGTAACTAGTGGAGTAGCCCATGCCAACACATTCCCCACTAAGTTAGAAATCAAAAATCCCACCTTGGCCCTATCCAGTTCATATGTTTTCGGGTGAAAGGTATAGTGTACCAAAAAGGGAACCAAGAATTCCTTCATTCTTCTGGGATTGCCGTCAAACTTGCCACAAGGTAATGCAATGGGAGGTAGATCCCCTCGGTTATCTTATCTCTCTTGTACCCGTTGTCGCAGAGCTGGTTTATCAGCTCTTAGTGACTGTACTTCCACTGTGAGGGCTTGAATAGCATTAACCATTTCCTGGTATTGCTCAAGGCTTGCCATGGTTTCTGGGCGTTACAATCTCTCAGGTTTGGGCTGTTTAGTGTCTACAATTGTACCCGTATCACTCTCCCACTCCTCACCTGAGGTTTCTGAGTTGGCTTCCGAAGGCTCGTCTGAAGAAGTCTCCACAGGTTTCTCTCTCCAGGCTCTTGGGTTCTTCTTCTTCACCGTCTTGCCCTTTTGTTTGAAGAGATAGGGCCGAGCTCCTCCCGAGGCCACTTTGCCAGTAAGGCAATATGCCCGGCAGTGGGGACTCCGGGGAGCCCACCCCAAACCAGGGAAAAGCCGCAGCAGAAAAACCCTGGGTAGTTTCAGGTGAGTTGGTCTGTTCAAATAGGTATTCACAATCCTTCTTGGAATACAGCTTAAATTCATATAAGTATTCTCAATCCTTCTTGGAATACTGTTCAGTGAGTGGGTAATTCGCAATCCTTCTTGGAATCCGACTTCTTGAGAGTACTACATATACCAGAATGCACTTGGGTGCAATGTCTAGGCTTTGGAAAAGATTCCAAGAACCCTGTGAGCAAGGTTGAGTAAATAAACAGAAGGGGAGGTGACACAGGTCAGAGGAAGCACACAACTCAGGGGTCGCGAGTTGAAAGTGGCAGCTGCATGTAAAAGCGTGTGTTAGAAAAGAACTGCAGATAGCAAGTTCACGCTCGCTGAGTAATGGCCCCAGAGTGAACGCAGGTGTCTGCTGACTCCAGCAAAAATAACAGACACACACGCTGGGAAAATAGCAAGAAAGCGCGAGCCGGTAAAGATAAAAAATAAAGAAGAAAAATGCCCCGCAGGGAGCGCTGCGGCAAAATGCACGATAAAAAGCAGGGAAACATACAGAGTAAAGGCAAATGGGTGAAATAACAAGTAGCACGAGACAGGAGCACTGTGAACTAGCGTCGGGAAAGAAATCAGTTGCAACGCACCGGTTGCCACACCTGACAGCTAATTATAGCCTCTGTTCCAGTGAGGCTAGAACGTAACGTCCAGGTAAAGGAGGAGCTCAGTCCTTCTTCCATTGCTTCCATCTCTCCCACAGGCTCCACTGGTGTTTCATGACAGTTTTTTAGAAGCGGGATAACCCAGGTATCCTTCAAATTGTCCGGTACAATCCCTGTACTGAAGGAGGAGTTGATGAGAGTGGTAATGAAGGGAGCTAGCTCGTGTGCAGCTTCCTTGATGATGGGCACAGGGCTGAGGTCCCCTTGGCAGTTGGAAGATTTAAGGCTATTCATAATATTTTCCACTTCAGTGATAGATAGGGATGAGAAGCTGAACGGAGTCAAAGAATCTGGGATAGAGGTGTTTACAGTTGGGAGAGAGTGGGTTGCAAGTTAGATTGTAGATTTGTCTGTTTATCGTTAATTTTGATTTGGAGGGTGGCAATCTTGCCATGGAGAGCGTTTTGGATATGCACCAAGTGCTATCTTTGATGCAGGTGTCAGGTGCCATGACAGGGGTTTCCAATTCTTTTAAGATTCTGAAGAGTTCTTTAGTATTGGATTTGGCATGCTCAATCTGTTTGTTATAAGGGTCTTTTTGCCTGGAGTATAGCTTCCTTATAGTTTAACGTTGCTAGGACAATGCTAGATTGCTAGATTTTTTAGTTTCAGTAGGTTTACTCTTCCAGTGTGATTCACCGATTTGTTTTTCTTTGTGAAGGATTCTGAGTTGGGGTGTAAACCACAAGTTGAGGTGAGATTGTGGTTTCAGTTTTCTCAGTTTAGATGGGGCAATGAGGTCAAGGGCTTTTTGCATAGCATGGTTGAAGGTGTCAACCAGGACCGTAGGGTTCGTGCTTAATAAAGCTTGTTCATTTAGGACTGGCAGGATGAGCGGGAGAAGTTTGTCACGAGCTATGTCACACTTATTACGTGTGGGAATAGCAGGAGCGACGTCTGGAGTGGAACTGATGGTTTTGGCAGGGATGGTGAAGGTGATTAAGTGGTGGTCAGTCCAAGAACAAGGTTGGTTAGATACCACATTAATTCCACAATTGAAGTCAGCTATCCAATCAAGGATTCTACCCTTGGAGTGTGTGGGTGTGTTGATGTGCTGAGTAAAGCCTGAGTTAGTGAGCAGGTTGTCAATCGTCATGGCAGCAGAATCGTTGGGGTCGGCAAGGCCCAAGTTAAAGTCACCTAGTACAATAATTTGGGAGTTGGTTTTAGTGTGGTCTGCCAGAATGCTGGAGAGGTCTTCAGTGAAAGTGGATAAAGGCCCTGGGGGCCTGTAGAGTAGGAGAAGTGAGATGGTGTGGTTGGGAGTAAGGGTGAATTTGGCTGTTAGAGCTTCCATAGATGAGATTTGATGTACAGTGG
Source organism: Ambystoma mexicanum (assembly GCF_040938575.1). Taxonomy (NCBI): domain Eukaryota; kingdom Metazoa; phylum Chordata; class Amphibia; order Caudata; family Ambystomatidae; genus Ambystoma; species Ambystoma mexicanum. The sequence continues at coordinate 20,887,245 of NC_090937.1, read as the reverse complement.
AGAGGCGGAAGTTAAGGGAGTTTTTGTGGGTAATGGCTGTGCCACCACCTATGGATTGACTAGTATTGCGGTCATGACTAATGATATTATTGTCATGACCCGGCGAAATTGCCCCTTCTGGACCTCATGGCCGTTGTCACGAAGGGCTTGTACTCCTTCTTCCTCCCAACATGGCCGTACCAAGCTCCGTGCTACGCACTAGCTTTCACGTCGTGGCACGTACTATAAATTGGTCACGTCCCTGTGGGTCCGCGCGTCTCAACGCTATCTTCGGTAGGGACCTGACGTGTGCTTACTCTCTACATTGATTTCCTTGATCCTCTTGCTTCCTTCCTTGCCTTTATCCTGTTCCCGGATTTCCCCCCCCTACTTACTCGTTCTACGTTAATTCTGGATACCCTGGAACCACGAACTTCCCGGAACTTTGAACGCGTCCTGCAATCTGACGAGGCTCGGGCGAGCCTATTCAAGACCAGAACCATCCACAGGAAGAGTCCTGTGGCCGAACAAGGGAGATCCCGATCACAGGTGAGACGGGGGGAGATTTACGACAGTTTGAGACGCCAAACGATCAATACGGATTCTACCATGGAGAATGCTATTCAGGACCTGATGCGCAGAATGCAAGAACTTTCCACAGAGATGCAGAATTTAAAAGCCGAGAATGCGGCGCTAAGACAGCTTGTCTTGTCACGTGACTCCGCGAACAAGGACAGCGTACTATTGGGAGGAATGGTTGATAAATACGACGGTTCAACAAAGACCTTACGTGGATTCCTGGATTCTTGTTTGGTACATTTTACCTTCAAGCCCTACTATTTCTCAACTCCTAGGGCTAAGGTGAGCTTCATAATATCGCATCTTTCCGGTAATGCCCTTACATGAGCCACTCCTTTACTCAATTCAGGGAATGCACTCCTGGATGATTATGAAGGCTTCATCGCGGAACTCAAGACCATGTTCGAACGTCCAGAGCTGGTCCATGGTGCTCAAGAGAAGTTACTCGACTTCCAACAAGGATCCCAAGACATGTTGACCTATGTTACCAGATTCAAACAGCTAGCCAAAGAGGCGGACTGGCCCCTGGAAGCCAGTTTTACCTTATTTCGCAGAGGTCTAAATGAAGAGATTAAGGACGAATTAGCCAGAGTGGCACGTCCCAGTTCATTCCAGGCCCTCCTGGACTTGTCTATGCAAATAGACTTCAGAATCCAAGAAAGAAAGGCTGAAAAGAAAAAGAATAAAGTCTCAGTTCAAAGAAACTCCCTAGAGAATACTAGAAGGACCGAATCTGCCAAAAATCCGAGCACTGATTCTGAACCCATGCAACTCTGAGCCTTTCGTGGACCAATTTCCCCGCAGGAAAGGTTAAGAAGGATACACACAGGCTTATGTATGTATTGTGCCTCAGATAAACATCTAGTTAAAGAGTGTCCTCTGGCTCCGCCCCGACGCTCGGGAAACGGCAGCTCCCGATCCTAAATGGAGCAAGGTTTCGGGAGAGCGATGTTTGCCCCACATCAATTCCATCCTTGAACTCTCCTGGACAAAACAAATTGGTGATATTACAGGCCTTTTTATCGCCATCCAAGGACAAGGTCTACCCCATACTGGCCTTGGTGGATTGCGGAGCAATGGGAGTCTTCATTGATCAAGATTGGGTAAGAAGTCATAACATTCCATATGAAGCAAGACGTTTTTCACAGCCAGTGGAAGCAATTGACGGAAGACCTCTTTCCTCAGGACCCATAAGTCTGCAAACAAGGGAGATCCATCTTTCCATAAATCATCATCAAGAAAGGATTGTGTTTGACATTATAAAATCAGCCCATTACCCCTTGGTTCTGGGCATGCCCTGGTTACAAAGGCACAATCCATATATTAACTGGATGGCCGGATCCTTATTCCTGGGCTCGGAATTCTGTATGAACCATTGTTTAAACCTGGATACGTCAGTCACAGCTCCTATAAGTCTACCAAGGTGTCCAGAGACACCACTCATGGTTTCCAATATTGTACAAGTTCCAGAGATCTATCAAGGGTATGCTGATGTATTCTCTACTTCCATTGTTCAAGCCTTACCTCCACATAGACCCGAAGACTGTGCCATAGATACTGAACCCTTAGCAGTGATTCCTTTTGGCAGGATGTTTATCCTTTCAGAACCCAAAAAGAGAGCCCTCCGGGAATACTTAGACACTAATCTTGAGAACGGCACCATAAGACCTTCAAAATCACCAGCTGGTGCTTCATCGTTCTTTGTTCCGAAAAAGGATACTAAAGAGCTCAGACCTTGCTTGGACTATCGGGGCCTAAATCAATACACCCTGAAAGACAGATACCCTCTACCCCTGATCTTGGATATCCTTGAAGCTGTGAGAGGTGCAGTGATATTCACGAAACTGGATCACCGAGGTGCTTACCATTTGATCCGTATTCAGGAATGAGACGAATGGAAAACAGCCTTTAGAACATCCTTTGGTCACTTTGAATACCTAGTCATGCCCTTTGGTCTGACCAATGCTCCCGCAGTCTTCCAGCGTTTTATTGATAGGGTGTTCTCTGACATGTTATTTCTCAATGTTATCGTCTACTTGGATGACATATTGAGCTTCTCCAAGGACTCCTTGAAACATGAAGAACATGTAAAAGCAGTACTTCAATGTCTCTGTGAAAATCAACTCTTAGCCAAACCAGAAAAATGTTTGTTTCATGTCACATCAGTTCACTATCTGGGATTTTCCTCAGTTCAGAAGGAATTAGTATGGACCCTTCAAAGGTGAAGGCCATACTGGCTTGGCCCGCCCCAACATCTGTTAAGCAAATACAATCCTTCCTGGGGCTTGCCAACTTCTACCGGAAATTTGTTCCCACCTTTTCCGAGATTGTTCAACCCATTGTTAATCTCCTGAAGAAAGACGTTCCATTTAACTGGTCTATACCACAAGACAAGGCATTCCAACGCTTGAAAGCAGAATTCACCCAGGCCCCCATCCTGGCCCAACCTGACATAAATCGTCCTTTTCTAGTGGAAACTGATGCCTCCAATTACGTCATAGGAGCAGTTTTAAAACAAGAATCCGATGATAAGTTGGAACATCCCATTGCTTATCTCTCACGGACCCTGACCACCAGCGAGACTCACTACTCAGTTCTGGAGAAGGAGTTATTGGCTATTCGTCCTGCCTTCACTGAATGGAGACATTTACTCCTGGGTGCTAAATATCCAGTTCAAGTCCGTACTGATCACCGAAATCTTCAGGTCCTACAATCCATGGAGTGCAGGAATAGTAGACAAGCTCGATGGGCCTACTTCTTTGCTCAATATCAATTTCAAATTTCACATGTTCCTGGATCGCAAAACTTGATTGCCGATGCCCTTTCTCGGCGTCCCGACTATGTTCCCTTGGAGGATAAGATCTATCGAATAATGTTTCCACCCACAATCTTTGTAGCTCAAGCGATCAATCTCCTGAAAGAAATCAGAGCACAGACTCAATTATCTGAACTCTGGAAGGACATATCGAAGAAAAATCCCTGGCGTCTGACAATCAAGGAAGGATATTTATCCAAGAACAATTCAGTGGTCATTCCGACAAAAGAACTTCAACAGAAGGTAATGAATCTATGCCATGATACTCTTCACTCCGGCCATCGAGAAGTAACCAACACCTTCCGTCTTATACAAGGACAATTCTGGTGGCCAGGGATGAAGTCCAGTGTAGTTCAACACATCAAGACATGTGCTATTTGTAGTCAGAACAAGTACGATAATCAGAGGCCGGCGGGACTGCTTCTAGAACCTACGTTGCCAACCCGCCCTGGGAAGTTATTGCCACTGACTTTATTGTTGAATTACCACCTTCCCGAGGATATTCAACCATTATGATAACCATTGACTTGTTCACTCATCTAGCTCATTTTACACCATTGTATAAACTACTATCTTCCTCGGAACTTGCTGGAATTTTCCTGGAACATATTTTTTGTCTTCATGGCCTTCCTTCCAAGATTATTTCGGATCGGGGACCCCTGTATATTTCACAATTCTGGAAACATCTCTGTCGTGTTCTAGGAATCCAACGTGCCCTTTCTTCAGGCTATCATCCACAAACCAATGGGGCAACGGAACAAATAAATGAAACCCTGGAACAATATCTTCGACGATTGGTCTCTCCTTATACCCTTAGCCGAATTCTCCTACAATAACTCAGATCATTCAGCTCTCAAGATCAGCCCTTTCTATTGCAGTCAAGGTTATCACCCGTCTGTTTTACCATCAGTTCTTCCCGAATCTACTCCGGTACCTACCCTTGACTCTTGGATTCAGACGCTGATCGACTTACAAAGAGAGGCAAAGGATCAGTTAGAACAGGCCCAGACTCGAACCAAAAGATATGCAGACTCTAAGAGAAGACCATCACCTTCCTATTCAGTTGGCGATCAAGTCTGGTTAGCCTCGAAAATGTTACCTCGACATCTACGACCAAACAAATTAGCTCCTCGCTATTATGGTCCATTTTCTATAAAGGAGGTCATCAATCCTGTCTCCTTCCGACTTAAGCTTCCAGATTCCTGGAAAAAGATTCATCCATTCATCCATACTTCCCTGTTAAAACCCTACGTTAGTTCTACTCGAAAACCCTTCAAACCCACACCTGTGGTTGTGGACGACCATTTGGAATATGAGGTGTCCAGGATATGTGATTCCAGTTATAGGAGGGGTCGACTACAATATCTGGTCGAGTGGAAAGGCTACGCCCCTAGCGAGAGAACATGGGAACCAGTTTCTAATTTAAAGACCCCTCGTTTGCTCAGAAGATTCCATCTTATTCACCCAGGCAAGCCTGGAGGAACCAGTCTTCGGAGGGGGCATGCTGTAATGACCCGGCGAAATTGCCCCTTCTGGACCTCATGGTCATTGTCACGAAGGGCTTGTACTCCTTCTTCCCCCCAACATGGCCATACCAAGCTCCGTGCTACGCACTAGCTTTCACGTCGTGGCACGTACTATAAATTGGTCACGCCTCTGCGGGTCCGCGCGTCTCAACAGTAGTGACCCGACGTGTGCTTACCCTCTATATTGATTTCCTTGATCCTCTTGCTTCCTTCCTTGCCTTTATCCTGTTCCCGGATTTCCCCCTCCTACTTACTCGTTCTACGTTAATCCTGGATATCCTGGAACCACGAACTTCCCGGAACTTTGAACGCGTCCTGCAACCTGACGAGGCTCGGGCGAGCCTATTCAAGAGCCAAACCATCCACAGGAAGAGTCCTGCGGCCGAACAAGGGAGATCCCGATCACAGGTGAGACGGGGGGAGATTTACGACAATTATAGCCTGTTGAAATAGCTAGTGAGAGTAGAGGTCCAGAAGCAGCATGAAGCCAAGTTTCCGTGACGGCCATAAAGTCCAGGTCATGAGTTAAGATGAGGTCTGCTACCTGTAGAGCATGGGCTGTGAGGGATCTAGCATTAATTAATGCCACTTTGATAGTGTTAGCAACAGGGTTGTTAGGTTGGGAGGTCAGTGTGTGTGGGGAGGAGACAGTTCTAGCGATAGGCTGAGGGTGTTTATTTTTGCGGATGTGTGTCAAATGGTGGTAAGAGGCGTGGGTGAGTCTGGTGCCGAGTCTGGTGTTTCTCAGAGCAAGTGAGCATGGTAGGATAGGAGTGGGTCTAGATGTAAAATGTTGGAGCCATAGGGCGGGGTTGTTATGGTATGGATTATTGTCATGGGTGGACATAGGCATAGTTGTAGTGTTGAGGTAACGTGTGTAAGGTAACAAAGTCGCGGTGTGTTTGAATGCAAACACTAGGTGGAGGGTGAGGTAGAGTATGGTAGCCAAGGCTAGTGCAAGTAACTTTTGGAGAGGAGGCTGGAAAGTGTGAGTGACTGTTGGAGACAGGTGCATGGTGGCAAAATCACTGGGACTTACAAACAATTGCAATCGTATAGTGCAGAGGGCAGTATTGTAAGGATAAGCATGCTAAGCAATTCATCTAAAATAAATGCTACAGAATAATCAAGCGGGTAGGCTAAGTAGGAGTTCAATAGCTAGTTTCCATACAATGCAAGATAGGTGGGCATTACATACATTTGCTGTGTGAGTATGAGCACAGGCAGTTGTGACAGTGGGCTAATAAGGCGTGCAATAGCCCAACTCAGAAGGCATTACCAGATAAGTAAGCTAGAAAACCAATGCAAACGGAATGAGAGCGACAGCACGGACCTAAGAGGCAAGATAACAGCACTAAAGAATTGTATGCTATCTGGCATAACGTGCAGACAGGGTAATGCACAAACACAAAAACAACTGGGGCACTGTGGTGGATGGAGGCCCATGGAAGACAGTAGTCTGTGACAACATGAAAATAAAATGAGCACTAACATTGCATGCAGCTAGTAATACACATTTTTTGACTATTCAATTGCTACCTGAGAAGTTTTTCGGCACCACTGAGCACTCCCACCAGATGTGTCTCCAATCCTCCCTCCCCAAACACCCCGCCAGCATTCCTGATTTTCTCCTGGGTACGTGGCGTGCCGTGTTTCCGGGGTGTAGTGCCACTGCTTCCCTAGTTTGCATGGATCAAGTACGTTTGGGGATCTGTGCCCATAGAAATTCCCATTGCTGCATCAGTATATCTACACCTTATGTGTTCTGCCATTTCAACATGTATGGCCAAATATGGTCTGGCTCCACCCCATGTAAAATTGCGTATAGGTTCGATACCAGTTGTTTGTCCCCTGCGTGTGATGTTATGAATTTTTCAAACACTGTGAGCTCTGTGTTGTCTGCCTCATCCCTGTATAGCTGGAGTTTGTCCAATGGGCCAGAGGAATGGCTCCAGATATATAGCATATAATAGGGGTGACAAGGGGCACCCGTCTTGTCCCTCGGGATAATTGTATAGAGTCAGATAGGCATGAGTTTATAGAAATTCTCATGGTGGGGTTATTATAAACGAGCTTTATCATTTGTACAAATCCCGAACTCACCCCCATGTCTATAAGTGTCTCCATTAGAAATGGCCATTCAATTTGGTCGAACACCTTCCGGACATCGATCGTGATTAATAGTGCTGAAATGCAGCAGTGCTTAGCCTCCACCAGGTGGAACATCTTTCTAGTGTTGTCCCATGTGTGTCTCCCTCTTATGAAGCCAGCTTGGTCCATTCCCACTAGCCTTGGTAAGAGGGGTGCCAAACACGCCACCAACACCCACATATAAATCTTGGCATCTGAGTTTAAAAGCACTATGGGCTGGTAGGATCCGCATAACTTTGTGTCCTTATTGGATTTACTCTGCACTATAAGTTTTGCCTCTGACATTGAGGGGGGTCATTCTGCCACTGTGAGCGAACGTGTTGTAGAGTCTTGCTAGTATGGGGCTCATCTTTGTTCAGAACGTTTTGGGAAAAGCCCGCTGGGTAGCCATTTGGACCCAGGGTCTTACTTCTCGGTAGACCTCTAATCACTGCATCCACTTCCTCACTAGTGTACTGTTTCACCTCTTGTTGGTCGGCATGATCTGATTTATATAGGGCACCATAATATAGTTCAAAGGCGTTGGCTATTTTGCCCATTTCGATCGACAACGTGCCATCACTCATCCTCAGGGCTGTTATAGTACGCTTTGCCTCATCTTCTATTAACTATACACCCCCAAAAAACCACCTTGAAGGCCTCCCAGACCCCTTCCAGTGAATCCTACAGTTCTCATTTTCTTCTAAGTATTTGTGTATTTCGTCTCCCAGGGTGCCCAGAGCCACATTATCGGACATAGGCCCTCATTACGACCCAGGCGGTAAGCGGAAAACGATGCCGGTAAATGAATACCGGCATCGTTTTCCGCTAGGTCCGATTATGACCTGCGAAAGTGCAATTAGCGACATCGTAGTTTACGGTGCCGCTAACAGCACCAAGGTCGCGCGCGCGACCCACCATGCCGTAAATACCGGCATGGCGCAAAGGTACGCAGATCACAAACCAAGCGGACATGCCCCCAACGCCATCACCAAGGCCGTAAAGTACCTTACCGCCATGGCGCTAATTCCGCCATTGCGAACCAACCGTAAATGGCCATGTGCAGTGTACCCAGCTGCCACAGGTCAAAGAATCAGCACAGGTGGAGGCAATACAGACTCTCCCAGTGCAAAAAGAGCACACCCCACCCCTACCAGCCCCAGTCACACTCCACAATGATACCAATAGGACTAGAAATGTTGGGGCTGGAGGACCTGATAGCAATGCGAGTGCTACAACTGCAACAACAACAACAACAACAAGCTGCACAGAGGAGACGCAGGAGGAGAAGGAGGGCAAGGCAGGGCCAGCAAGCCCCACCAGCACAGCCAGTGGCACCACGCAGGCAGCTCCCAATCCCACGCATCAGAGCCAGTCCATTCAACCTCACCGCAGAGCAGATCCACACCCTGTACCGACTGGACCGGGACACCACCACCAACATTGTGCACATGATACACAACGACATCATCAGCATGATAGAAACACCCACCGCCATCCCGCCCCTACTGAAGGTCGTGTCCGTGCTCCACTTCCTGGCCACAGGCACCTACCAGCACACAGTGGGCCACTTGCATGGCATATCCCAACCATTATTCTCACGTACACTGATCCAAGTGCTCGATGCCCTCCTCAAGCACACAGACGACCACATCTCATTGCCACGGTCTGCCCAAGAGATTGCCAACACCAAAGTGGCTTTCCATGCACTAGCTGGCATACCTGGTTGCATTGGTGCCATCGACTGCACCCATGTTGAATTGGTGGTCCCACATGCCATGGAGGTACCATACCGCAACCGTAAACTATTTCACTCAATCAACGTGCAAATGGTCTGCGACTCCAACAGGATCTTCACACATTGTTGTGCCCGATTCCCCGGATCAACCCATGATTCAATGGTCCTTCGGAACTCCACAATGCCACGCTACATGGAGCGACATGCAGGCCCAAGATCCTGCCTACTCAGTGAGTCTAATGTCATGAGCATGGAAATGCGAAGTGTGTAGGTGATCGACGTACCAATGCATATTTCACCTGGCAGAAAGGGGGGGGGATGATGCATACGTCACATGGCTGCGACTAGCCTAGCCAGATCATACCCTGAGGCAGCACTCACGTCATCTGACAACTGTATACATGATGCCTGATCTAATCAGCCCTAACATGTGAATGAAAGTGTACCCCAACCATGACACAACCATCTGCAAGTGCATCGTACGAAATGTGACCACATTGACTCCAAAGGAACGCACCTACATGCATGTCACCAAACACCATCAACTGAAAGGCCTGTCCCCCATAACTGCGCACAAAGGAGGCACATGTCGGACAGGAACATCAACGCACCACTACACAGACAGCAAGACCCACAAACTCCTCCCATTGACACCAGTATTGTTTCCTGGGGTCATAATGAGCCAGACAGCAATGTTGCAATCATGTGAGCTTTGACATCACAGGACACGTGCCAGGTCACATAAAGTAACGGCCTGAACGGACACAGTGGATGGGCACTCACAAGGTAATTGTCCCCCCTGCATTGTGTCTTGGCATGCAAAACAGTACATGAGAGCCATGAACATATACCGGTTGCATAGTGTGAATCCATTAGCACAACTAAATTTGGTGCAAAGTAACAGTTGAATGCAAGGCATGGTGGCGCGTTATGTTCAGAAAGCGATCTCATTCCTGACACATGCATTGTTGCCCATTTACAGGTGATGCAGGCTATCCCCTGAAGAGGTGGCTCCTTACACCAGTCCGGAACCCACAGAACCAGCATGAGGAGGACTTCAACAGTGCCCATGCACGTACCCGTGTGGTGATAGAGCAGGCCTTTGGCCTACTGAAGGCACGTTTCCGCTGCCTCAGCAGGTCTGGCGGGGCACTCCTGTACCGCCATGAGAAGGTTGCAAAGATCGTCATGGCATGCCTATGCCCCCTGACGCAGAACTGCAACCACCTGATGATGAGGATGATAAGGGTGGGGATGGGGCAGCACCTCAAGGAGGCAGCGATGCACAGGAGGGGCGTGAAATGCGTCAGAATCTCATTGACAAATACTTCTAGCACACACAGCGTGTGCGTGTAACATGTGGACGGCACTTGGGGCACTGTGTGTGTCTGGTATATGCACACTGTAGACTGTACAACAATAAAGCACACATACACAATGAGCAATGTCCACACATTTGGTTTGTGATAAACGAAAAAGTTTATTGTGCTTCTGAAAAGTTATGACACACCCAATCCCCCCTCCCCCCTGAACACCCCAACACACCCAATCCCCCCTCCCCCCTGAACACCCCAACACACCCAATCCCCCCTCCTCCTCCCCCCAGAAATCCCTGCAAAGCAGTGCCAGTGCCTGTGGTGAAGTGGGTAATGTTTTAGTGGTCCACTGGGCGGGCACTATTGGCAGCCCCCTGTCCCGGAACCTGGGGCCCCCCTGCCTGTACTCCTCCGGGTCCTGGATGACCTGCGGACGGGGCTGGATGGGGCCGAACTTGCAGCTGAGGAGGTACCGGCCTGCTCGGTACGCCTTGTGTCCATGATTGTCCGTATCAGTTCAGCAATCATATTCCGCACTGCGGCTAGTTCTGTGCATATGTTCGTGCTTGCTGATTGGATGGCTGCCTTGATGCTGTCAGCACACCTCTCCATGCCTGAACTGGCACCTCCACAATCAGCAACATGCTGCGTTAGGATTGACGCCAGTTGTTCTTGCCTCGCTGATATTTGGTCCAGCACCTGGCTGAAATCAGGCACAATGGAGGTTGCAATTGCAGGCCCAATGGGACTACTCCCCTCTTCCCCTACTCCCACTGGGCTTGGAGTGGCTGGCCATGAACCTCCAGGGGATTGCCTCTGTGTGTCCTGTCCATGCAGGCTACATGGGGACAGGTGTGGGGAGGTAGGTTGGGTGTTGGGGGGACCTTCCATGTCATCATCCCCATTCGCCACATCGCTGTCAGAACAGGCTGCGATGGCTGCAGTCTCCCCGACTGTACTGCTCCCCGCAGACACGATCCCATCAGTGGGCGGCAGTGGTTGTGGGTCTGCCGTGGGGGCCATCATGTCCCTTTTTCTCGGGGGGAATTGCTGCCCTGGGCTGTTCGGCAACAGGAATTTTGGCCTGCTGTGGGTTGGCCATGGGTCCAGCAGAGGTGGATGGTTGGTGGCCTCTTCCCTCTGTCCTGGTCTTCTTGGCTGGGGTGGTGCCACTCACGTCCCTGCCGGTGTCCGAGTGTGAGCCTGTGGTGGAGCAGAGGAGGGAAAGTGTTATTGATGGTTCAACGGACATTGAGCAGGCATTGTGATGAGTGCCATGGTTGATGGATAGATGGTAGGCCGTGACATACAGGTTGTCTCACATTTGGGTGGGTTGAGCATGCAGGAATGTGTGTGCCTGCTGTAGAGTGTACATGCTGCATGTGTGCAGGGTGTGGGTCTTCTGCTGATGTGTTGCGTTTGCCATATGGGGCGACATTGTGATTCCCATGTAATTGTGATTCAGGGTGTTTTGCAAGGCTGCATTGGAGGAACCTACCTGTGTCTCCTGATGTCGGGGCTCCTCTCTCCATTCCGCCGACGCCCTCAATGCACTCTATGCCGATCAATGAGGCACATGTCTCCTCCAATGGCTGCATCTTCAGTGGGGAGTCTGCTCCACCGCCAGTTGCCAGTCCCAGGTTGCGGTTTGCTGACAGTATGCCCCTTACTCGGAGCCGGAGGTCATCCCACCTTTTGCGGCACTGTCTGGCGGGGGGTGGTACCTACGGCACTGACGCGTTGTGCCACGAGTTCCCATGCTGCTTTTTTCCGGGCTATGGCTGGTCTCGTCATCTCTGATGAGAAGACGACGTCTGCCTTCTCCTGCAGCGTTTCTGCAAGCATGGTTAACTCTTTGCGACTGAAGCGGTCCTGCCGCTGCCTGTCGCAGGCTTTTTTGACAACTTTTGGCATGGTTTGGTGAGGAAATGGGTGGGTAATGGGATTCACAGGGTTTCAGGGTCGAATGTAGTGTGGTTGGGTAGGATGGCAATGGATTGTGTTTTTAAAGATGGCCGCTGTGCTCTTTCCCGTTCCGCCGCGATGACGCTACTTCCGGTTCCGCTTATTTGTGGTGACCGCTAATTGTGGTGCCCGCTGATCTACGCGGCCCGCTAATTACGGGGCCCGCTGATTACGGTCGGTGCAATGATGGGTGGCGGTAGGTCACCTAGCGCGGCATTCGATGCCGGTAAGGGCTGTTTACGCCATGGCGTAGTTTACATTACCGCCATGGCGTAATGCTCGTGCGCGATGGGTCGGAATATGGCGCTCTTTACGCCATCGGTCCATGGCGTAAACGATGATTACACCATAGCGGTAATGTAGATTACTTACCGCCAGGGTCGTAATGAGGGCCATAATCTCCCTGGGGAGCGCCCGTGCCCATAGTCCTCTGCGTAGTTCCCATCTGCATATTGAGACGGTGCATGATCTGATAAAGAGATTGCCCCATGGTCCATATGTTCGACCTGTCCAACAGGGACACGGGACCCAAATGTCGATTCTGGAAAGCGTCTGGTGTACATGTGAAAAACAGGTGAACCCACTGTCCACAACCATCACTGTTCGCCAGGCATCCTAGAGGGCCAGTTCTCAGAGGCTTCTTTTAAGCTTTTAGGAGGGGAACCGTTACCGTGAGCACTATTTGAGCTCCGGACCCCAGTGGGATCCCAGGCTAGGTTGAAATCACCTGACAGTATAATCTCTCCTAGGGCTCATTTTTCTACTTTTAGGAATAAGTACACTACAGAGGAAGGTGGACTGGTTAGTTTGGTGCATATACAGTTCACAAGTTTTTGGGTCCCACTTGTATTTGCACAAAGACATCTCAATTTATCCGCCATTGAATGTAAAACATCTGACCGTGCCATCTTCACTTATCATCTGTGGCTATGCTGGGCTGCTGCCCCCTACCCCCTTGATGTAGGTGCACTATGGCAACCTCCTGTACCTCCAAGTGCTTAAAGAAGAATTTTCTGCAAAATCGTAAAGTTGGACAAAAAGCATTTAAAATCATTGTTTAATAACAGTAATTGCTGCGCATTGCCAACGCGCTGGCTGGAGACCTTCCTGATTTAATCTAAGCTGTCTTTGCCTGGAAGTCCTTGTCGTTCACTTTGTGCCTGCTTTGTTTGTTATACTTGCGGCACTTTGAAGATGGCCGCCCTGTTCTTGTTGTGCTCGATGCAGTATGTTAGAGCTGCCTTCTTCTCTCTACTCAGTGCCTACTTCTACAGACTTAGAAGAACTGGACAGGACCTTATTTTATTCGGAAAACAAAACAGGGTTTTTTTTGTGCCGCTTGGCTTTTTCACGGTCAACAAAAGTGGCAAGCTCCTGGAACAGACCCCATCTCTTCAAGAAGAACGGATCTCCAGAGGAACTCCCAACTGCCCTATCAGATTCCGAGGTTTAGACCAGCGACAGCGATGGCAAGACACAGGTGAGACCCTCTAAAATTGACATTATGGTTCACTTTGTGCCTGCTTTGTTGTTATACTTGTGGCGCTTTGAAGATGGCCTCCCTGTTCTTGTTGTGCTCAAGGCAGTATGTTAGAGCTGCATTCTTCTCCCCTTCACTGTGATTGGTTCCTGTGTGCCTCTTCTCATCCAACTAGGAACCGGCAGGCTTAACCGGCCATCTCACAAAGGCCCCACTGCCTATGATAGAATCATCCTTCTTCGGTATCACAGAGCACAAGGTCCTGCAACATCTGACCTTGCCATCTTCCCCCATCTGTTGCTGTGCCGGGCTGCTGCTGACCCCCCCTCCTTGAGGTAGGTGCACTGTGGCGACCTTCTGTTCCTCCCTGGGCTTAATTTTCTGCAAAAATCGTAAAGTTGGATAAAAAGCATTTAAAATCATTGTTTAATAACAGTAATTACCGCGCATTGCCAACGCGCTGGCTGGAGACTTTCCTGATTTAATCTAAGCTGTCTTTGCCTGGATTTCCTTGTTTCACTTTGTGCCTGCTTTGTTTGTTATACTTGCGGCACTTTGAAGATGGCCGCCCTGTCCTTGTTGTGCTCAATGCAGTATGTTAGAGCTGCCTTCTTCTCCCCTTCACTGTAATTTGTTCCTGTGTGCCTCTTCTCATCCAACTGGGGGCTGGTAGGCTTTAGCCGGCCCACTCCCCAAGGCCCCACTGCATCCTTCTTCGGTATCACGGAGCACGAGTCCCTGCAACATCTGACCTTGCCATCTTCCCATATCATCTGTGGCCGTGCCGAGCTGCTGCAAGCCTCCCACTCCCCTTGAGAGGTAGGTGCACTGTGGCAACCTGCCCTACCTCTCGGGGCATAAAGAAGAATTTTCTGCAAAAATCGTGAATTTGGGAAAAAAGCATTTAAATTAATTGTTCAATAACAGTAATTGCCACACATTGCCAATGCGCTGGCTTTAGTCTTTCCTGATTTAATCTGAGCTGTCTTTGCCTTGAAGTCCTTGTTGTTCACTTTGTGCCCGCTCTGTTAGTTATCTTGGGGCACTTTGAAAATGGCCGCCCTGTTCATGTTGTGCTCAAGGCAGTATGTAGAGCTGCCTTCTTCTCCCTTTCACTGTGATTGGTTCCTATGTGCCTCTTCTCAGCCAACTCAGGACCGGTAGGCTTTAGCCGGCCCCTTCACAAAGGCCCCACTACCTCAGATGGACTCATCCTTCTTCGGTATCACGGAGCACGATGTCCTGCAACATCTGTCCTTGCCATCTTCTGTTATCATCTGTGGCCGTGCCGGGCTGCTCCTGCCCCATCGTTGAGATAGGTGCACTGTGGTGACCTGCTGTACCTTTAGGGGCATAAAGAAGAATTTTCTGCAAAAATCGTGAATTTTGGAAAAAAGCGTTTAAAATCATTGTTCAATAATAGTAATTGCCACGCATTGCCAATGCGTTGGCTGGAGTCTTTCCTGATTTAATCTGAGCTGTCTTTGGCACGGAGTCCTTGTGGTTCACTTTGTGCCTGCTTTGTTTGTTATACTTGCAGCACTTTGAATCTGGCCACCCTGTTCTTGTTGTGCTCAAGGCAGTATTTTAGAGCTGCCTTCTTCTCCCCCACTTCACTGTGATTGGTTCCTGTGTGCCTCTCCAAAGCCAAGTCATGACCGGCAGGCTTTAGCCGGGCCCCTCACGAAGGTCGCACTGCCTTTGATAGACTCATCCTTCTTCGGTATCACGGAGCACGATGTCCTGCAACATCTGACCTTGCTATCTTCCCTTATCATCTGTGGCTGTGCCGGGCTGTTCCTGCCCCCTCCTTGAGGTAGGTGCACTGTGGCGACCTCCTGTTCCTCCAGGGGCTTAATTTTCTGCAAAGATCGTAAAGTTGGACAAAAAGCATTTAAAATTATTGTTTAATAACAGTAATTGCCACGCATTGCCAAGGCGCTGCTTGGACACTTTCCTGATTTAATCTAAGCTGTCTTTGCCTGGAAGTCCTCGTGGTTCACTTTGCGCCTGCTTTGTTTGTTATAGGTGCTGCACTTTGAAGATGACCGCCCGGATTTTGTTGTGCTCAATGCAGTATGTTAGAGCTGCCTTCTTCTCCCCTTCACTGTGATTTGTTCCTGTGTGCCTCTTCTCATCCAACTGGGGACTGGCAGGCTTTAGCCGGCCCCCTCACTGAGGCCCCACAGCATCCTTCTTTGGTATCACGCAGCTTGAGTGCCTACAACATTAGACCATGCCATCTTCCCTTATCTGTGGCCCTGCTGGACTACTGCTGGCCCCCAGCTTCAGGTAGGTGCACTGTGGCGACCTGCTGTACGTTTTGGGGCATAAAGAAGAATTTTCTGCAAAAATCGTAAATTTGGAAAAAAAGCATTTAAAATCATTGTTCAATAACAGTAATTGCCACGCACTGCCAATGCACTGCCTGGAGCCTTTCCTGATTTAATCTGAGCTGTCTTTGCCTGGAAGTCCTCGTGGTTCACTTTGTGCCAGTTTTGTTTGCTATACTTACAGCACTTTGAATCTGGCCGCCCTGTTCTTGTTGTGCTCAAGGCAGTATTTTAGAGCTGCCTTCTTCTCCCCCACTTCACTGTGATTGGTTCCCTTCTGCCTCTTCTCATCCACCTGGGGGCCGGAAGGCTTTATCCGCCCCCTCACCAAAGCCCCACTGCATCCTTCTTCGGTATCACGGAGCACCAGTGCCTGCAACATCTGACCATGCCATCTTCCCACATCATCTGTTGCCGTGCCAGGCTGCTGCAAGCCCCCCACTCCACGTGAGAGGTAGGTGCACTGTGGCAACCTGCTGTTCCTCTTGAGGCATAAAGAAGAATTTTCTGCAAAAATCGTACATTTGGGGAAAAAGGGTTTAAAATCATTGTTCAATAACAGTAATTGCCACAAATTGCCAATGCACTGGCTGGAGTCTTTCCTGATATAAACTGAGCTGTCTATGCCTGGAAGTCCATGTTGTTCACTTTGTGCCTGCTTTCTTAGTTATACTTGGGGCACTTTGAAGATCACCGCCCTGTTCCTGTTGTGCTCAAGGCAGTATGTAGAGCTGCCTTCTTCTCCCCTTCACTGTGATTGGTTCCCGTGTGCCTCTTCTCATCCAAACAGGACCGGCAGGCTTTAGCTGGCCCCCTCACCAAGGCCCCACTGACTTTGATAGAATCATCCTTCTTCGGTATCACGGAGCATGATGCCCTGCAACATGTGACCTTCCCATCTTCCCTGATCATCTGTGGCCATGCCGAGCAGCTGCTGCCACCCCTTACCCCCTTGAGGTAGGTGCACTGTGGTGACCTGCTGTACCTCTAGGGGCTTAAAGAAGAATTTTCTGCAAAATCGTAAATTTGGGAAAGAAGAGTTTAAAATCATTGTTCAATAACAGTAATTGCCACGCATTGCCAATGCGCTGGCTGCAGTCTTTACTGATTTCATATCAGCTGTCTTTGCCTGGAAGTCCTCGTGGTTCACTTTGTGCCTGCTTTGTTTGTTATACTTGGGGCACTTTGAAGATGTCTGCCCTGTTCTTGTTGTGCTCAAGGCAGCATGTAGAGCTGCCTTCTTCCCCACTTCACTGTGATTGGTTCCCGTGTGCCTCTTCTCATCCAATTGGGGACCGGCAGGCTTTAGCCGGCCCACCTCACCAAGGCCCCGCCGCATCCTTCTTTGGTATCACGGAACATGAGCGCCTGCAACATCAGACCATGCCATCTTCCCTTATCTGTGGCCGTGCTGGGCTGCTGCTGGCCCACAGCTTGAGGTAGGTGCACTGTGGCGACCTGTTGTATGTTTAGGGGCATAAAAAAGAACTTTGTGCAAAAATTGTAAATTTGGGGAAAAAAGCATTTAAAATCATTGTTCAATAAAAATAATTGCCACGCATTGCCAATGCAGTGGCTGGAGACTTTTGTGACTTAATCTGAGTTGTCTTTGACTGGAAGTCCTCGTGGTTCACTTTGTGCCTGCTTTGTTTGTTGTACTTGCAGCACTTTGAGGATGGAAAGAGGAGAGTAGGACCCACAGGCACACCCTAGTAACAGGAGTAACAAGTTTGAGAAGATGGGGTTGGTTTCAAGTTTGTTAGGAAACTAAGTAAAAAGAGGTAAGAGGTGCAGAGGAGAGAAAGGCAACCTTGACACCTAGGTTGCTCTATATATAACAGGACAAAAATAAGTTCCCAAGATAGGAACTTACGTCCCCTGCACACTATCTAGTATCTGGATGACCAGACCAACATTTATAGAAAGAGTAGTAAAGTAACTCTATGTAATAAAGTCTTAATACAAGTCGTGTTGGTATGAAAACAACAAATTCTTAATAAAGGACAACATTCAATCGTTTAAGGTCACAAGAAACAATCTTCATTATTTATTCTTGGTGGTGGAGCTTTGGTAGGCCCAACGCGTTTCGAGTGAAACAGACACTCTTCATCAGGGGCAAAAACAATGATTCTAGGAAAATATGCACAATATTTAGTTTAGAGTGATGTATAAATCCAAATGAAAACATTAACCAAATGTCTTTTCTGACTCGACAAAGCAAGTGGTCCCACGATTTTGTACAGTAATTCAATCCCTAGAACATTTAACATGTATGAGATTTGCTGGGTGCAGAAAAATAACTAACAACAAATATATACTTATTCATATATTTTGGAAAAAAGCAGACATTAGTTATTTAGATAATATATTACATAATTTAGTGTTTATGTGGATCACAAAACAAATAAGTCACAAAAAATTATGAAAGATAAAAGTATGAAAGATAAAACAGGAGGAAAGAGAAAAATCTAACCTTGTGTGTTATATATAAAAAAGGGACTGGACGGGGACTGTGACAGGAAACCCAGTCATTCATGTATGCAAGGAACCCTTTATCTGAAAAAGTAGAGCATAACAGAACTCAGTTCAGTCAGAAGTGAGTTAGAGGTCTGAAGCAAATCAAAACATGGAGATTCACTTACATGCTTAATTGGTCATCCGAATGGGAGAACCCATCAATTGAAAAAATAAGCGGATAAGTAAGCAGAGGGTCTTGTAGTAGTGCAGGGCTTGAACACTATGGATGAAAGTCCAAAGACAGAAAGTCAGGGTGAGGAAAACTATATGGAAGGAGAAAAGCGGGTTCAACAGAACCCAAGGGTAATATAACTTACCTAACTTAATGCAGCGTTGCAGACAGAGGGCAGGAGACCGGCAGGTAATCCTATTCCTCCTACAACGCCGCCGCCATTATGTACTATTCGTTTGTATGACGTCACCACGCGCATGTGCGTGATCCGTCATTATTAGAGCTGCTGTGAAAGCGCAATGAAATTATGCGCGAATAGATGGCATTGCCCCGTGTACGGAACGGATAATGCCTTTGTATAAAAAGAGCGAAAAATAGGTATAGGTGAGTGACTACCAGCCTGGGAGTGTTTACACTCTGACGTCATCACGCAAACGTGTGCATGACGCCACTTGTAAACACACAGTTGGTATAGGAAAGAACAACTTAGAGGAAAGGAGGCGCTATGTTCAACAATGCCTAGAAGTTGTCCACGAAGTGGCATGGAACGATCAAATGTTAAAATACTGTACTCAAGGAATCGCTAAAGGTAAGGTATGAATAGAGCAGCACCTAAGGAAGGGCAAAAGCCGAAGGAGGCGTAGAAGTGTACGTCGGGGAATTTAAGAGGAGCTCACTGCAATCTGATGACTTAGTAGAGACAGTTAATGTTAGATGGTATAGTAAAGGTGTTTCTCAGGATTGACATAGTCCAGAACTGAAGAAGGACATCAATTCAAAAGATCATGGAACTGATGACTATAGAGGTATTAATCAAAAAATATGATTGTTATAAGGTGCCTTAATACATGTTCCATTAGGTCACATCTTAACAACATGTCTCAACATGTTAACATCTTACATTAGGTCACTTTTTAACAAAATGTCTCAAGCTCTAAAAGGCAATCTGAATGCACCACCAGCGCTATTGTCTAGCTTTATATGTAGTCAAAACATAGGAAAAAACACTGCCCACATATGTGGTTCACATACTTATGATTCTGTTATATTCTATTTAACAGAGAAACCTCATATATGGAAATGTCAGATGTGTCTACATGAAATCTTTGAACTGATAGACATTTTGGACAAGTGTACCCTACAGATGAATGCCAACAGACTGCCCCTTAGAATGGTTCACAGTCTTTAGGTTAGGATCTGGTCTTCTCAACTATCATTAGTTGTAGAAGAATTTGCCTAATATTCACATGGAAAGATCCAGGTAATAGGAAGAGGAAGGAATAGTATATGTTCAGATAAATGGGCCTAGGTAGTAGTCCTCATTGAGCCCACACAAAAGAAATCGAATCTGATCTATACATTGAAATACTCTGCACAGAGTTACCAAGTCAAAAAAATCATTACGAAGAATTGGGACCTGATCAAATGAGATCCCAATCTCAACCGCCTTTTTCCAACTCCTCCAATGTTAGCGTATAAAAGGGGAAGAAACTTCAGAGATACGCTAATCAGAGCAGAAAGACCTAAGAAATCCACCCAAAGGGTATTGACAAAATTAAAAAAATGGCACTTTTCCATGCTTAAATTGTCAGCATTGCTCAAACATCATTAAAGGCAATTATATTAGGCACCCGAATAATGGCAACAAGATCCCCTTAAAAAACTTTGCTACTTGCGATTCCAAAAATGTCATCTACACTATCAGATGCCCTTGTGGGAAATATTATGTTGGGAAAACCAGTAGAAAAGCTAAGGAAAGGTGGACTGAACATAAATCCCAAATCAGAACTAAAAATGTCAAATCACCGGTTTTCAGGCATTTTAGAGACCATAAACACAACATCTCACAGTTGAGATTTGCAGTACTAGAAGTGGTACATCCCCTCCAACGAGGTGGTGACTTACCAAAACTACTGGCACAAAAGGAACTGTACTGGATACATAGGCTAGATGCAATGGCCCCTCTTGGGCTCAATGAGGACTACTACCTAGGCCCATTTATCTGAACATATACTATTCCTTCCTCTTCCTATTACCTGGATCTTTCCATGTGAATATTAGGCAAATTCTTCTACAACTAATGATAGTTGAGAAGACCAGATCCTAACCTAAAGACTGTGAACCATTCTAAGGGGCAGTCTGTTGGCATTCATCTGTAGGGTACACTTGTCCAAAATGTCTATCAGCTCAAAGATTTCATGTAGACACATCTGACATTTCCATATATGAGGTTTCTCTGTTAAATAGAATATAACAGAATCATAAGTATGTGAACCACATATGTGGGCAGTGTTTTTTCCTATGTTTTGACTACATATAAAGCTAGACAATAGCGCTGGTGGTGCATTCAGAGTGCCTTTTAGAGCTTGAGACATTTTGTTAAAAAGTGACCTAATGTAAGATGTTAACATGTTGAGACATGTTGTTAAGATGTGACCTAATGGAACATGTATTAAGGCACCTTATAACAATCATATTTTTTGATTAATACCTCTATAGTCATCAGTTCCATGATCTTTTGAATTGATGTCCTTCTTCAGTTCTGGACTATGTCAATCCTGAGAAACACCTTTACTATACCATCTAACATTAACTGTCTCTACTAAGTCATCAGATTGCAGTGAGCTCCTCTTAAATTCCCCGACGTACACTTCTACGCCTCCTTCGGCTTTTGCCCTTCCTTAGGTGCTGCTCTATTCATACCTTACCTTTAGCGATTCCTTGAGTACAGTATTTTGACATTTGATCGTTCCATGCCACTTCGTGGACAACTTCTAGGCATTGTTGAACATAGCGCCTCCTTTCCTCTAAGTTGTTCTTTCCTATACCAACTGTGTGTTTACAAGTGGCGTCATGCACACGTTTGCGTGATGACGTCAGAGTGTAAACACTCCCAGGCTGGTAGTCACTCACCTATACCTATTTTTCGCTCTTTTTATACAAAGGCATTATCCGTTCCGTACACGGGGCAATGCCATCTATTCGCGCATAATTTCATTGCGCTTTCACAGCAGCTCTAATAATGACGGATCACGCGCATGCGCGTGGTGACGTCATACAAACGAATAGTACATAATGGCGGCGGCGTTGTAGGAGGAATAGGATTACCTGCCGGTCTCCTGCCCTCTGTCTGCAACGCTGCATTAAGTTAGGTAAGTTATATTACCCTTGGGTTCTGTTGAACCCGCTTTTCTCCTTCCATATAGTTTTCCTCACCCTGACTTTCTGTCTTTGGACTTTCATCCATAGTGTTCAAGCCCTGCACTACTACAAGACCCTCTGCTTACTTATCCGCTTATTTTTTCAATTGATGGGTTCTCCCATTCGGATGACCAATTAAGCATGTAAGTGAATCTCCATGTTTTGATTTGCTTCAGACCTCTAACTCACTTCTGACTGAACTGAGTTCTGTTATGCTCTACTTTTTCAGATAAAGGGTTCCTTGCATACATGAATGACTGGGTTTCCTGTCACAGTCCCCGTCCAGTCCCTTTTTTATATATAACACACAAGGTTAGACTTTTCTCTTTCCTCCTTTTTTATCTTTCATACTTTTATCTTTCATACTTTTGTGACTTATTTGTTTTGTGATCCACATAAACACTAAATTATGTAATATATTATCTAAATAACTAATGTCTGCTTTTTTCCAAAATATATGAATAAGTATATATTTGTTGTTAGTTATTTTTCTGCACCCAGCAAATCTCATACATGTTAAATGTTCTAGGGATTGAATTACTGTACAAAATCGTGGGACCACTTGCTTTGTCGAGTCAGAAAAGACATTTGGTTAATGTTTTCATTTGGATTTATACATCACTCTAAACTAAATATTGTGCATATTTTCCTAGAATCATTGTTTTTGCCCCTGATGAAGAGTGTCTGTTTCACTCGAAACGCGTTGGGCCTACCACAGCTCCACCACCAAGAATAAATAATGAAGATTGTTTCTTGTGACCTTAAACGATTGAATGTTGTCCTTTATTAAGA
Organism: Ambystoma mexicanum; assembly: GCF_040938575.1. Classification (NCBI taxonomy): domain Eukaryota; kingdom Metazoa; phylum Chordata; class Amphibia; order Caudata; family Ambystomatidae; genus Ambystoma; species Ambystoma mexicanum. The sequence goes on along the minus strand of NC_090937.1, from coordinate 20,864,702 downwards.
ATTTGTTGTTTTCATACCAACACGACTTGTATTAAGACTTTATTACATTACTTTACTACTCTTTCTATAAATGTTGGTCTGGTCATCCAGATACTAGATAGTGTGCAGGGGACGTAAGTTCCTATCTTGGGAACTTATTTTTGTCCAGCACTTTGAGGATGGCCGCCCTTTTTGTTGTGCTCAAGGCAGTATGTTAGAGCTGTGATTGGTTCCTGTGTGCCTCTTCTCATCCAACTGGGGACTGGCAGGCTTTAGCGGGCCCCCTCACCAAGGCCCCACAGACTTTGATAGAATCATCTTTCTTCGGTATCACGGAGCACGATGTCCTGCAACATCTGACCTTGTCATCTTTCCTTTTCTGTGGCCATGCCTGGCTGCTGCTAGCCCCCAGCTTGAGGTAGGTGCACTGTGGCAACCTGCTGTACCTTTAGGGGCTTAAAGAAGAACTTTCTGCAAGAATCGTAGTTTTTGAAAAAAAAGCGTTTAAAATCATTGTTCAATAACAATAATTGCCACGCATTGCCAATGCACTAGCTGGAGTCTTTCCTGATTTAATCTTAGCTGTCTTTGCCTGGAAGTCCTCATGTGTCATGAGGGCCGGATACTGGAAGCACTGGACAAGGTGGAAGGTCCACCATTAACGTGCCATTACTGTTCAGAGTGTCGGTCTAGACTTTTAGCATTGCTTCCTATTTTAGCTCTTTGGCCCCACCCCTCTGTGCATTGCAACTTTAGGAGTTACTTTCTCTCCATTCCTGCTCGCTCCGTATTGCCTTTGGGTAATCCTCCCTGCTTCTCATTGCCTCCTTGTGTTCCAGTCTCTTTGTGCAGTTCTTCTTCCTCCTTCCATGTTTGTTCCTTCAGTTATTAATTTCTGCTGGTCGCGAGCCTCATCTCTTGCCCTCCCTGTTATGGCCCTCTCTCCCTCGGTGATACTCTCTCTCTCTTGTTCTTATCTCTTCCCTTCTCTCCCCTTTCAGGTTTTTCATTTCATCCTCCCTTGGGCTGCTTTCCGATTCCCTTGGTTTTTACCATCTGCTCAGAATCGGGGCACATTGCTGGTTATTTTGGCTCGTTGTTTCGGCTTTCGCTTTCCTTCTACTTAAGTGCCAGCACGCGTACCTGCTGGAGCTGTTTTTTTACGCTTCTGCCTCTCTCTAATGGTACGCAGCGCCCTTACTTGCTCTCCTGACAGCTTGCTTCCTTGCATTCCTTTCCCTTTTGGCTGTGGTGTTGACTGGCTTCTATTCTTTTCCCACTTCTCCTCTATTCTTTATTTACTCTGCCTAAGGACCTTCCCTCTTGGAACTCCTATTCAGTTTGGGTTCTGCTTCCACCTCACATTAGGTCCGATCTGCAGCCCTATACTCAGTACCTACTTCTTAAGACTTGTTTACTGTATTCCAGAACTGAATCATCCCTTCAACAAGTGCCGACTTCTTAAGACTCATTTACTGTATTACAGAACTGATTCTTCCCTCTACTCAGTGCCTACTTCTAGAGAATCAGAATAACTGGATTCTGGACTGAACCTTATTTTGCTCCGAAACACCAAACAGGGTTTTTTTGTGCCGCTTGGCTTTTTCCCCTTTCAGGGCTGTCCTGGGAATACGCTCTTCGTGTTGGTGCTGTTTCATGGTGAACAAAAGCGGCAAGCTCCCAGAACAGACCCTATCTCTTCAAGAAGAAGGGATCTCCAGAGGAACTCCCAACTGCCCTATCAGAATCCGAGGTTTGCGACAGTGATGGCGAGAAACAGGTGAGACCCTCTAACGTTGACATTGTGGTTCACTTTGTGCTGCTTTGTTTGTTATACTTGCAGGGCTTTGAGGATGGCCGCCCTGTTCTTGTTGTGCTCAAGGCAGTATGTTAGAGCTGCCTTCTTCTCCCCTTCACTGTGATTGGTTCCCGTGTGCCTTTTCTTATCCAACCAGGGACCGGCAGGCTTAAGCCGGCCACCTCACAAAGGCCCCCCTGCCTCTGATAGAATCATCCTTCTTCGGTATCACGGTGCACAAGGTCCTGCAACATCTGACCTTGCAATCTTCCCTTATCTGTTGCTGTGCCGGGCTGCTGCTGCCCCCGTCCCTTGAGCTAGGTGCACTGTGGTGACCCCTTGTACCTCCAGGGGCTTAAAGAAGATGTTTCTGCAAAAATTGTAAATTTGGGACAAAAGCATTTAAAATCATTGTTCAATAACAGTAATGGCCACGCATTGCCAACGCGCTGGCAGGAGTCTTTCCTGATTTAATCTGAGCTGTCTTTACCTGGAAGCCCTCGTGGTTCACTTTGTGTCTGCTTTGTTTGTTATACTTGCAGCACTTTGAATATGGCCGCCCTGTTCTTGTTGTGCTCAAGGAAATATTTTCGAGCTACCTTCTTCTCCCCCACTTCACTGTGATGCAGGTGCACTGTGGCGACCTCCTGTTCCAACTTCTAAGCCAACTCAGGACCTGCAGGCTTTAGCCGGCCCCCTCACGAAGGCCCCACTGCCTCTGATAGACTCATCCTTCTTCGGTATCACGGAGCACGATCTCCTGCAATATCTGACCTTGCCATCTTCCCTTATCATCTGTGGCCGTGCCGGGCTGCTGCTGCCCCCTCCTTGAGGTAGGTGCACTGTGGCGACCTCCTGTTCCTCCACGTGCTTACTTTTCAGCAAAAATTGTAAATTTGGTAAAAAAGCATTTAAAATCATTGTTCAATAACAGTAATTGCCACACATTGCCAACACGTTGGCTGGAGTCTTTCCTGATTTAATCTGAGCTGTCTTTACCTGGAAGTCCTCGTGATTCACTTTGTGCCTGCTTTGTTAGTTATACTTGGGGCACTTTGAAGATGGCCGCCCTGTTCTTGTTGTGCTCAAGGCAGTATGTAGAGCTGCCTTCTTCTCACCTTCACTGTGATTGGTTCCCGTGTGCCTCTTCTCATCCAACGCAGGACCGGCAGGCTTTAGCTGGCCCCCTCACCAAGGCCCCCTGACTTTGATAGAATCATCCTTCCTCGGTATCACAGAGCACGATGTCCTGCAACATCTGACCTTGCCATCTTCCCTTAGCATCTGTGGCCGTGCCGGGCTGCTGCTGCACCCAACTCCCCCCTTGAGGAAGGTGCACTGTGGCGACCTGCTGTACCTCTACGGTCTTAAGAAGAATTTTCTGCAAAATCGTAAATTTGGGAAAGAAGCCTTTAAAATCATTGTTTAATAACAGTAAATGCCACGCATTGCCAATGCGCTGGCTGGATTCTTTCCTGATTTAATCTGAGATGTCTTTGCCTGGAAGTCCTCATGGTTCACTTTGTGCCTGCTTTGTTTGTTATACTTGGGGCACTTTGAAGATGGCCACCCTGTTCTTGTTGTGCTCATGGCAGTATGTAGAGCTGCCTTCTTCTCCCCTTCACTGTGATTGGTTCCTGTGTGCCTCTTCTCAGCCAACTCAGGACCGTCAAGCTTTAGCCAGCCCCTTCACGAAGGCCACACTGCCTCTGATAAACTCATCCTTCTTCGGTATCACGGAGCACAATATCCTGCAAAATCTGACCTTGCCATCTTCCCTTATCATCTGTGGCTGTGCCGGGCTGCTCCTGCCCCCTCCTTGAGGTAGGTGCACTGGTGCGACCTCCTGTTCCTCCAGGGGCTTAATTTTCTACAAAAATCGTAAAGTTGGACAAAAAGCATTTAAAATCATTGTTTAATAACAGTAATTGCCATGCATTGCCAAGGCGCTGCCTGGACACTTTCCTGATTTAATCTAAGCTGTCTTTGCCTGGAAGTCCTTGTGGTTCACTTTGCGCCTGCTTTGTTTGTTATAGGTGCAGCACTTTGAAGATGACCGCCCTGTTTTTGTTGTGCTCAATGCAGTATGTTAGAGCTGCCTTCTTATCCCCTTCACTGTGATTTGTTCCTGTCTGCCTCTTCTCATCCAACTGGGGACTGGCAGGCTTTATCCGCCCCCTCCCCAAAGCCCCACTGCATCCTTCTTCGGTATCACGGAGCATCAGTGCCTGCAACATCTGACCTTGCCATCTTCCCATATCATCTGTGGCCCTGCCGGGCTGCTGCTGCCTCCTCCTTGAGGTAGGTGCACTGTGGCGACCTCCTGTTCCTCCAGGGGCTTAATTTTCTGCAAAAATTGTAAAGCTGGACAAAAAGTATTTAAAATCAATGCTTAATAAAAGCAATTGCCGCGCACTGCCAATGCGCTGGCTGGATACTTTCCTGATTTAATCTAAGCTGTCTTTGCATGGAAGTCCTCGTGGTTCACTTTGTGCCTGCTTTGTTTGTTATACTTAGAGCACTTTGAAGATGGCTGCCCTGTTCTTGTTGTGCTCAATGCAGTATGTTAGAGCTGCCTTCTTCTCCCCTTCAATGTGATTTGTTCCTGTGTGCCTCTTCTCATCCAACTGGGGACCGGCAGGCTTCAGCCGGCCTCGTCACCAAGGCCCCACTGCATCCTTCTTCGGTATCACAGAGCATGAGTGCCTGCAACATCAGACCATGCCATCTTCCCTTATCTGTGGCCGTGCCGGGCTGCTGCTGGCCCCCAGCTTGAGGTAGGTGCACTGTGGCGACCTGCTGTTTGTTTAGGGGCATGAACAAGAACTTTCTGCAAAAATTGTAAATTTGGAAAAAAAGCGTTTAAAATCATTGTTCAATAACACTAATTGCCACAAATTGCCAATGCACTGGCTGGAGTCTTTCCTGATTTAATCTGAGCTGTCTTTGCCTGGAAGTCCTCGTGGTTCACTTTGTGCCTGCTTTGTTTGTTATTCTTGCAGCACTTTGAATATGGCTGCCCTCTTCTTGTTGTGCCCAAGGCAGTATTTTAGAGATACCTTCTTCTCCCCCACTTCACTGTGATTGGTTCCCTTGTGCCTCTTCTCATCCACACGGGGGCCGGCAGGCTTTAGCCGGCCCCTTCACAAGGCCCCACTGCATCCTTCTTCGGTATCATGGCGCACAGGTGCCTGCAACATCTAACCTTGCCATCTTCCCATATCATCTGTGGCGTGCCGAGCTGCTGCAAGCCCCCCACTCCCCTTGGGAGGTAGGTGCACTGTGGCAACCTGCTGTACCTCTCGGGGCATAAAAAGAATTTTCTGCAAAAATCATGAATTTGGGAAAAAAGCGTTTAAAATCATTGTTCAATAACAGTAATTGCCAACAAGCTGGCTGTAGTCTTTCCTGATTTGATCTGAGCTGTCTTTGCCTGGAAGTCCTTGTCGTTCACTTTGTGCCTGCTTTACTAGTTATACTTGGGGCACTTTGAGGATGGCCGCCCTGGTCTTGTTGTGCTCAAGGCAGTATGTAGAGTTGCCTTCTTCTCCCCTTCACTGTGATTGGTTCCTGTGTGCCTCTTCTCATCCATCTCAGGACCGGCAGGCTTTAGCCGACCACCTCACAAAGGCCCCAGCGCATCCTTCTTCGGTATCACGGAACATGAGTGCCTGCAACATCAGACCATGCCATCTTCCCTTATCTGTGGCCGTGCCGGGCTGCTGCTGGCCCCCAGCTTGAGGTGGGTGCACTGTGGCGACCTGCTGTACGTTTAGGGGCTTAAAGAAGAATTTTCTGCAAAAATCGTAAAGATGGACAAAAAGCATTTAAAATCATTGTTTAATAATAGTATTTGCTGTGCATTGCCAACGCGCTGGCTGGAGACTTTCCTGATTTAATATAAGCTGTCGTGGTTCACTTTGTGTCTGCTTTGTTTGTTATACTTGCGGCACTTTGAAGATGGCTGCCCTGTTCTTGTTGTGCTCAATGCAGTATGTTAGAGCTGCCTTCGTATCCCCTTCACTGTGATTTGTTCCTGTGTGCCTCTTCTCATCCAACTGGGGACCGGCAGGATTTAGCCGGCCCCCTCACCGAGGCCCCACAGCATCCTTCTTTGGTATCACGCAGCATGAGTGCCTGCAACATTAGACCCTGCCATCTTCCCTTACCTGTGGCCTTGCTGGGCTGCTGCTAGCCCCCAGCTTCAGGTAGGTGCACTGTGGCGACCTGCTGTAGGTTAGGGGCATAAAGAAGAATTTTCTGCAAAAATCGTACATTTAGAAAAAAGCATTTAAAATCATAGTTCAATAACAGTAATTGCCATGCACTGCCAATGCACTGTCTGGAGCCTTTCCTGTTTTAATCTGAGCTGTCTCTGCCTGGAAGTCCTTGTGGTTCACTTTGTGCCTGCTTTGTTTGTTATACTTACAGCACTTTGAAGATGGCCGCCCTGTGCTCAATGCAGTATGTTAGAGCTGCCTTCTTCTCCCCCACTTCACTGTGATTGGTTCCCTTGTGCCTCTTCTCATCCACCTGGGGACCGGCAGGCTTTATCCGCCTCCCTCACCAAAGCCCCACTGCATCCTTCTTCGGTATCATGGAGCACCAGTGCCTGCAACATCTGACCTTGCCATCTTCCCATATCATCTGTGGCCATGCCGGGCTGCTGCAAGCCCCCTACTCCCCTTGAGAGGTAGGTGCACTGTGGCAACCTGCTGTTCCTCTTGAGGCATAAAAAATAATTTTCTGCAAAAATCGTACATTTGGGGAAAAAGCGTTCAAAATCATTGTTCAATAACAGTAATTGCCACACATTGCCAAGGCACTGGCTGGAGTCTTTCCTGATTTAAACTGAGCTGTCTATGCCTGAAAGTCGATGTTGTTCACTTTGAGCCTGCTTTCTTAGATATACTTGGGGCACTTTAAAGATCGCCGCCCTGTTCCTGTTGTGCTCAAGGCAGTATGTAGAGCTGCCTTCTTCTCCCCTTCACTGTGATTGGTTCCCGTGTGCCTCGTCTCATCCAACTCAGGACCGGCAGGCTTTAGCTGGCCCCCTCACAAGGCCCCACTGACTTTGATAGAATCATCCTTCTTCAGTATCACAGAGCACGATGTCCTGCAACATCTGACCTTGCCATCTTCCCTTATCATCTGTGGCCGTGCCAGGCAGCTGCTGCCCCCCCCCGCACCCTCTTGAGATAGCACTTTGAGGATGGCCGCCCCTTTCTTGTTGTGCTCAAGGCAGTATGTTAGAGCTGTGATTGGTTCCTGTGTGCCTCTTCTCATCCAACTGGTGACTGGCAGGCTTTAGCCGGGCCCCTCACCAAGGCCCCACTGACTTTGATAGAATCATCTTTCTTCAGTATCACGGAGCATGATGTAACGCTCACCTTATTCCCACGGAGGCGCTGGTCTTGGCAGGAAGGTGTCTGTGACTCGAAAAGTGATGTGCAGGACTCGATTGGCTTCTGGGGTCGAACCTCTTCGCACTGTGTGTCGAACTCGTAGGGTGAGGTTTCTGCAGGTGAAAGAATATGGGGGATAATGGTCTGGGTTGTTGAATGTCCCTCTCTCTCTCTCTCTTCCTAGCTTCTCCGTAGAGCCCCCAGGTCAACGTGCTCACCTTAGATAGGTGAATGCTGGACTCTCCATCTGCGTCTGGTGCAGGGTGCCGTTGCCAGTTCCTTCACTGGTGAAACATACGCCTCTTGAACTCAGGGGATTGTTACCGTCGTTAACTGCACGAGCGGTGAGTTTCCAGACACCTTTTTATTCTTTATAGTCTTTAGGTGCGTGGCACATTAATATTGAACAGGACTCTGTATAATGCTTTTCCCTTTTTGTCTTGCAGGACTCTTGAGATGGAAGATGGAGAGAGCCCCTGGAAATGCGTAAGTAAATGCAAGCGCTCTAACTGTCTTTTTCCCTTGCAGCTTAATTCGTGCTGAAGAGACGCCGGAGTATTTGCAGGCGTTCTATTGCGACGAGCGCGATGGGCGTAAGTAAATACCTGTCTAATGTCTCTTCTTTTGTCTTTCAGAAGTTGGGTTGCAGCGCCGGAGTCCGCGGAATGCCTGTAAGTAATAACAATGCTTTTGTCTTCACAGGCGGCGATGCAGCGTGAAGAAATCCGGAATTCGCGGAGTGCTGGTAAGTAATAACAATGCTTTTGTCTTCACAGGCGGAGGTGCAGCGTGAAGAAATGGCTGCAGCCGATGGATCAGGTGAGTAAGCACTGCGAGTAAAGGTTGCCTTGCTAACCTGTTGTTTCTTGTCTTTGCAGGTGCTGCTGTTGACTGGATACAGGAATAGTAAGTATAATTCTTGCAGGTTCAGGATCGAAAGAAGAAAGGCTGGAACAGACTCGGTGAGCGTTCTGCTGCAGATGCAGAATAACGCGAAGCACGTTTCATCTATCGGGTGTGGTTTAAATAGCCTTGGAGTGATGAGGCGTCTTCCTCCACGGCCCCGCCTAGGTAAGAAAAAGAGTTCCAGTTCCAGAAGAGTTCCAGTGCTGTATCCAGGGAGTGGAGCTTGCCCCACCCAGGTAAGAAAGTAGTTCCTGTTCACAGAGGACTTCTAAGTGGCTGGTAAGTAAGCAGCATGGTCTGCTGCAGGTAAGTCCACCCAAGCATCTTCACACATATTATGAGCCCGGCGCTTCCAGTGCCGGGACCGATGGTTTTGATGAGCCTGGTGCCACCGGCACCAGGACAAGGTCCAAAAGGTCCCAGTGGGGACCGGCTGGTGCCTAGGATTAGGGTTAGGGGCCTGCTTCCAAGGACGTTGGGCTGGTTCTGGCTCCTTGGAAGCAGTGATCATGACAGCACCCCCCCTCAAGGCCCCTCCTAAGCGTGTCTTCTCCGGGGGTTTTGGCTTGTCGGGGTGATTCAGATGGAATTTCTTGACCAGACGAGGTGCGTGGACATATTCTGTGGGTTCCCAAGACCTTTCCTGGGGGCCGTATCCTTTCCAATCAACCAGATAATATAACTTAGATTTGGAGATTTTGGAGTCTAGGATGTTCTTTACTTTGAATTCAAGTTCTCCATCTACCAAAACAGGTTCTGGGAGTTCAGTCAATCGGGTTTCTGGTTGTACTGGTTTTAATAAGGAGACATGGAATACTGGATGTATTTTCATATGCGCAGGTAATTCCAATTTGACAGCCACCGGATTAACTATGGTAGAGATGAGATAGGGTCCAAGGTATCTCGGGATGAAGGTGCGGGGTCCTTTTAGAGGCAGGTGCTTAGTGGATAACCAGACCTGATCTCCTACTGCGTAGTGAGGGGCCTCTTTACGGTGTCGATCTGCTCCTTTTTTGAATTGAGCTTTAGCTCTTTGCAGATGGACAGTGGCTTCCTTAAAAGCACGGGTGATCGCCGAGTGCAAGTGATCCACAGCAGGTGTTTTGAATTCTTGGGGAGGATCCAGGTTAGAGGTTCTAGGATGGTGTCCGTATAATAGGAAGAAGGGAGTCTTCCCGGTTCCAGAATGAGTCGAATTGTTGTAAGCGTATTCAGCGATCCAAAGAATATCCTTCCAAGGGTTTTCAGTTTGTTGGAGCATGCAACGTAGATATTGCTCTAGAGTCTGATTTGTCCTCTCGGTTTGTCCGTCAGTTTGGGGATGGTGACTGGTTGAAAGTCTTACATCAATTTGGGCTAGACGACAGCAACTTTGCCAAAAGTGGGAGATGAATTGACTTCCCCTATCGGAGACTAAAACCGAGGGAAAACCGTGTAACCGAACGATGTTTTCTAAGAATTCTCGGGCCAATACTGAAGCCGAAGGTAGGCCCTTCAGGGGAATTAAGTGAGCCATCTTGGAGAATAGATCCACGACTACTAAAATGGTATTATACCCTGAGCATGGAGGTAAGTCCGTGATGAAATCCATGGACAAGGTATGCCATGGACAAGGAGGAATGTCTAGAGGGTGAAATAGGCCGGCTGGTTTCTCCTTCTGACTTTTATTCTGGGCACACACACCGCAGGAGATTACAAAGTCTCTAATATCCTTCTTCCATGATGGCCACCAGAAATGTCTTTTGATGTTTTCCATGGTTTTGGTAATGCCAGGGTGACCCTCCATTAGAGAGTCGTGATAACAGGAGATTACTTGTTTTTGTATTTTCTCACAGGGCAAGTACAATCGTCGTCGGAAATATGGTAGGTCTTGATCCACTGAGAATTCTTTTCCCTTTAATTGCCAGTCCTGCAAATCGGCCGGAGTTAGGAGTGATTTGACTGTAGTCTTGATGTCTTCAAATGATTGAGCGCTGACCAAACCCAAAATCCTTTGTTCTGGGATTATGGGTATTGGTTCTGGATTGGTCAAATGTTCATCTACTCCCATCCGGGAGAGGGCATCTGCTTTTCCGTTTTTACTGCCTGGTCGATAAGTAATTATAAAGTCAAACTCAGCCAGAAACAGAGCCCAGCGAAGCTGTCTGGAAGACTGAGCTTTGGCCGTCTTCAGATATTGTAAATTGCGGTGATCAGTCATTACGGTGACTGTGTGTCTGGCTCCCAAAAGATAATGCCGCCAGGCTTTAAAGGCCGATCTGATAGCTAAAAGTTCCTTGTCTGTAATTGAATAGTTGATCTCGGGAGCCGAGAATTTGCGGGACCAAAAGGCTACAGGATGTAATTGGTGTGTGACCGGATCTCTTTGTGATAAAACTGCCCCCATAGCAAGACTAGAAGCATCCGTTTCCACGATGTAGGGGAGTTCTGGGCGAGGATGTTTTAGAACAGGTGCAGAAATGAATTTAGCTTTTAAGTCCTGAAAAGCTTGTTCTGCTTCAGTAGACCACTCAAAACGTTTGTTCTTCTTTAACAGAGCGGTGATGGGCTGGACTATCCGAGAGAATTCGGGAATGAATCTGCGGTAAAAGTTAGCGAAGCCTAACATGCTTTGAACTCCTTTTACAGAGGTTGGTGATGGCCACTTGATGATTGCATCGACTTTCTTTGAATCCATATGGACTCTGTTAGGTGACAATATGAATCCCAGGAACTCAACTTCAGTTACGTTGAAAACGCATTTTTCAAGCTTAGCAAAAAGGTTATGTTGACGCAATCTCTCGAGAACCTTTTTAACGTGTCTCTGATGTTCCTCTTCAGATGATGAATAGACAAGGATGTCATCAATGTAGACAACAACACACACATCTATGAGTTCTCTAAGGACATCGTTCATAAAATACTGGAAAGCGGCAGGAGCGTTACAAAGTCCAAGGGCTTAGTTTAGTTTAGTTTAGTTTAGTTTATTCATTTGTATTGCGCACCAGACCCGAGGGTATGAGGGCGCATGAGCAGCAAGGTGATTCAAAGCTTGGTTACAGGTTGCTTATACTTTACATTACATAATTGTACTTTACATTACATAATTACAGTGTGACGATGAAGGAACATGTGTACAGTTTGGCAGGAGAGAATGCAGTAAATGTATTTAAAGAATTACAAATATATACAAGTTTAGTATTACAAATTTACAGATTCACTTAAAGCATGCAACGCGGAGAGCAGCCGTGTGGTGTTAGAGGTGTTAGTGGTTCGTGTTCTTTAACCAATGGATGTAGTTGCGTCTAAAAAGTGAGTAAGGTTGGGGAGTTCTGAGCGATGGTGGTAGGGAGTTCCAGTGTTGAGGTGCTTTCACCTGGAAGCTGTTGCCACCCATTTTGGTGCGTTTAAACCTGGGGACGGTGAGCAGATTAGCATTGGAGGTTCTGGTGGGTCTGATGGGGGTGTGTTTGCATATTCTGTCTGCCAGATAGCGTGGGGCAGCATTATTCAGGCATTTGTGGGTGAGCGATGCTACTTTAAGCAGGATTTTGTCTGTTGTGCTGAGCCAGTTATGGGATTTCCTGATATTGGAAATGTGTTCCCTCCTGGGAATATTGAGTGCTGCCCTAAGGGCGTTGTTTTGAAGTGTCTGAATTTTGTTGGTGATTTGCTTGGTGGCTCCTATGTAGAGGGCGTTACAATAGTCCAGTTTGGATAATACCAGTGCTCTGGCTAGTGTAGTGCAGCTGTGAGTGGAGAGGAAGGGTTTGGCTGCTCTTATGAGCTTACATGTGTAGGCCGTAGAGGATGCCATCGAGCTAACCTGTTTGTGGAAGGTTAGGGAGGAGTCAAGGTATATTCCTAGGGTTTTTACTTCTTTCGAAACCTTGATTAGGTTCCCATCTATGATGAAGTTGGCATAATTGTGGTCGAGTTTGGTTAGGTTGGACGTGGAACCAAGGATGATGAGTTCAGTTTTGTCATCATTCAGGCATAGACTGTGCGAAGCCATCCATGCCTGGATGATGAGATACACCCTGTTCACCAAGGCCAAATCCTGGTTGTAATCTCCCGTCAACGGGATGAGGATTTGTGTATCATCGGCGTAGTTAGTGTAGGTGATACCCAGGCCATCTAGATCATCAAACAGGGGCTTTGTGAACACGTTGTACAGAGTGGGGGAGACGCACGAGCCCTGTGGGACTCCACATGTAATGGGGATGGGTTCGGCGGCGGCAGAGGAGGAGAAGACTCGCATGGATCTGTTGCTGAGGAATGACTCAATCCAACTGATGGCTTCTTGTGAGAAGTGGGCAGCTGAGTCTAAATGATTACATAGGATTTTATGGTCAACTAGGTCAAACGCCGCAGAGAGGTCTAGCAGGAGTAGTAATGCAGTTTTCCCGTTATCTCTAAGGACGTCTATTTGGGCTTTCAGATCTATCAGGGCTGTTTCAGTTCCATGTTGGGGTCTGAAGCCGGATTGTCTTATTCCTAGAAGGTGGTTTGTTTCAAGATACTTTTGGATTTGTTGGTATGCTGTCTTGTCTAGTATCTTGAGCAGGAATGGGACGGTGGTAATCGGTCTGTAGTTGGTTGGGATGGACGGGTCAAGGGAGGGTTTTTTGAGGAGAGGGAGGACCCAGGACTCTTCAAGGTTACTGGGGACTGATCCTGAGGAAAAAGAGGCATTGATGAGTCTGGTGATGAATGGCGAGAGGTCTCGTGCCGCGTCTTTAATGATTTGTGGGGGGCAGAGGTCACCTTTGCAGTTGGAGGGTTTAAGGCCAAGAATTATTTTTTCTACTTCGAGAGAAGAGACTTTGGAAAAGCTGAAGCGAGCAGTGTTAGGTGTGTGGTGTGAGGGTGGAGGGCTCGAGTGGGCGTTGATGGGGTTGGTAAGATTGGTGAGGGAGTCTTTCTTATTTTTAATTTTTGTTTGAAGGCCAGTGACTTTGTTGTTTAGTGCATTTTGGACACTGGTGCACCATTGTTTGTTTTTAACGCAAGTATCTGGGATTGTTACCGGGGTTTCCAATTCTTTCAGGATAGTAAATAATTCTCTGGAGCTGGAGTTGGATTGGGAGATTCTCTGGTTATAGGATTCTTGTTTGGCCGCTATGATTTCTTTTTTATAGTTGGCCGTTATTTTGTTAAGCAATAGTTTGTTGTGGTCAGTCGGAGATTGTCTCCAGACTTGTTCCAGTTTACTCTTTTCCAATCTAAGGGTTTTAAGATGGCTGGAGAACCATTGGTTGAGGTGCTTTTTTGGTTTGGATTTTCTAAGTTTCAATGGTGCAATGGCGTCTAAGGCTATGCGCATGGTGTTGTTATAGCCTTCTACGAGGTCATAGGGATTAGAGTCTTGGAGTTGGCTTAGTGTAGGAAGAATGAGCGGGATCAGTTTTTCTACTGTAATATTTTTTTTGCTTCTCGTGTGGATGGCTGGGGCTAGTGCCATGTTGGTTGTAGGGCTTGAGGCCTCAAGTGAGAAGGAGAGGAGGTGGTGGTCGGTCCAGGATTGGGGAGTGTTGTTAGTGATCGATACGGCACAGTTATAGTCTGCTATCCAATCAAGGGTTCTCCCTTTGTTATGGGTGGGGTTGGTTACTTTTTGTGTGAAGCCTAATTCAGACAGGGTGTTACTGATGAGAGTGGCTTGATTGTCTTTGGGGTCTTTGTAGCCTAAATTGAAGTCTCCTAAGAGAAGGCATTGTGAGGAGTTTTTTAGGTTGTCGGTAAGGATGGCATTGAGGTCTTCCTCGAAAGATCCCGGGGGTCCGGGCGGTCTGTATAGTAAGTGAATGGATATTGTTTGGGAGTTAGCGATGGGTAGCTTGGCTGTAAGTGATTCACATGATGGGAGGTGTGTGGCGGAGTTGAGTCTGATGTTAAGGTGGGTCTTGGCAATGATGGCCAGACCACCGCCTTTAGCTTCAGTTCTGTCCGCTCGGATGATGGTGTAGTCAGTGGGGATGGCTAGCGAAAGGGCTGGGCCTGCGGCTGCATGAAGCCAGGACTCTGTTATGGCTAGGAAGTCTAGATCTTCAGCTAAAATGAGATCAGCGATGTCCGTGGCATGGGCAATCATGGAGCGTGCGTTGATGAGGGCACCTTTTATAGGTAGGGTTTTGGCTTTGGCAGGGGTGGGGGTGGTAGCTGTGCTGAGCGCTCTATTGTTGGTTGTAGTGGAGTTGACGGGTTTAGGTTCGGGTTTTTTTAGCGTAAGGTTAGCGCAGGAGCTAATGGATGTTCGGTGTGTGAGTATGGATTGTGTGGAGTCCCTGGCTCTAGGCTCGTGTATTTTGGGAAGTCTGGCTCGTAATCTGGTCAGCCTGTCCGAAAGGCATGGGGGAGCGAGTAGGGTAAGCATGATTGTGGTGCTGGGCTCTGTGAGGGTGGGTGATGCGGTGCCTAGGCTGGTCAAGTTAAGGGGTGAGCTGTGCAGGCATGCGGAATTGGTGAAGTGGAGAATGGTTCTCAGTAGTATAGAGTAAAGGGCCGGGAGGAACATTGTGTGAGGGGGTAAGGTGCAGTGTGTGTCCTGTCTAGGGTCGAAATCTAGCAGTGGACAGTGCGGCCTGCTTGGAGTAGCAGAATACTACCTAATCCATGTAGCGCAAGGTTGCAGGTTGGCATCTGACTCAGGTACAGGTAAGCAAAGTGGTCATGGTAAGCGTTTGTCAATTAGCACAGCATTAGGTTTAGAATTGCGCCAGTGTACCAATTAACATCTTGGATCAGAGTAGCATGTATTCAGAATAGCGCCTGGGTTGGGAATAGCACCTAGGTTCAGAGTAACACTTAGTTCAAGGTAACACCTAGATTCAGAGTAGCACTTAGAGCAGATTAAGCACAGCATTGAGTTTAGTGGCTATAAAAGTATGTTGCGCGGGGACACATTAGTGTTAGGACACTGCCGAGAGTAAAGTGGCTGATTTACGTGTCACGCTGCCTGTGGGCCGGCGCAACAGGGGAGCATCGCAAGTGGGCAGAGTCACAAAGTATTCACAGTCAATAGTGCAGGTTAGTGGTAGTGCAGGTGGCAGGTATACCTTGCATTGCGAATGGGCACGTACCGCTGGTTGATGGGCAGGAAGGGCAATGGAAGCGTGATGAAGTTGCACCAAATTGAGCATAGGGGCATCGCCTAGCGGTAGCGCTCGGTCCGCTCAGTCAGAGGTGGGCCTTGTCTCTAGGCCTTACCTCTTTGGCCGGCTCTCGCCTGCCGGTGATTGGTGCCAGAAAAAGTAGGAGGATTGGGCCAATCCGGTCGCAGCAGCGGCTCGTGTGAGGTCAGGCAAACAAAACAGACAAGGTCAGGCGCGGGAGGCACAAAGCGCGGCGGCCATCTTTAAAGGCACAAATCAGCCGGCTTTCAGGCAATCTTGTTTGCACAGGGGTGGTAAGCTTGTGGATATTGCATCCAGATAGGTGGGCAGCTTACCTGGATGAAGCAGGCAGGGTGCTGGGCATTGAAAACGATTTTAGGAGGCTTGGGAGTGAAAGCGACACAATGTGCATGAGGGGCTCTAAGGCAGCTGGTAATATGCCTGGAGCTTACCTCTGCAGCACGGCATCTCGGTGGCCGCAGATGTTGCTCCTGTGGCGCGCAGCGATGTGGATCACTTGATATTCGAATAGCCCATACTTGATGCGGAAGGCCGTCTTCCATTCATCGCCCTCTTTTATTTGTACCAAGTGGTAGGCTCCTCTGAGATCCAACTTTGTATATATACATGCGTCTTTGACTTGGTCCAGGAGTTCAGGGATCAAAGGTAACGGGTATCTGTTTTTAACGGTGATTTGATTCAGGGCGCGGTAATCTATACAAGTCCTAAGGTCTCCTTCCTTTTTCGGAACGAAGAACAAAGCCGATGAAGCTGGAGATTTTGAAGGACGGATAAACCGTTAGCTAGGTATTGGTCCAGATATTGTCTGAGGTGAAGATTCTCTGGCTCGGTGAGGGCATAAATCCTACTGCAAGGAGGAGTTGTTCCGGGTATCAGATCTATTTGACAGTCGTAAGACCTATGAGGAGGCAGGGTGTTAGCTTGATCCTTCCGAAAGACATCTTGGAATTCCTGGTATTCGGGAGGTAATTTGGGAACCTCAGAAGAGATTGCCGCCAGTGAAACATCAGGCCGAGGATAACAAGTGGTAAAACATTCTCGAAACTGAACCGTCTTTGCTCGCCAATCGATCTGAGGATTGTGCTTCTCTAACCAAGGGATTCCCAGAATGATCTGGAACTGAGGGGCCTTGATCACATCGAACACGATTTTCTCCCGGTGTCCATCTTGGCTCACTAGCGTCACTTCTTGGGTGGCGTGCGTTACTGGTCCGGAGGCTATCTCCGTGCCATCCACTGTAGTAATGACGTCTTTTACTGCCTTAGGGACAAGGGGTAGATTCATCCTTGATACCATTTCACGGTCCACATAATTACCGATTGCTCCGCTGTCGATGTAAGCTTCAATTGCATGCAAACGATCCGGACGTTCAGGACTAATGAGGACCATGGGCACCACGAAATGCGAGGTCACGGGACAGAACTTAACGCTCGGCAAGAGGACCTCTACACTTGCCGGGCTAGGTCGTTTCCCTGCTCAGAACTTGTGGTACAGGTATCTGCGGCTCCTACAGCCTTCTTAGCTGGTTTCACTGGACAGTCTCGAAGAAAGTGCCCTGAGTTCCCGCAATAGAGGCATAATTGCAGCTGTCTTCTTCTTTCCCGCTCCTTTTGGGTTAAAGGACCTTTCATGCCCCCTATTTGCATGGGTTCCACAGTGTCAGCTCCCTTAGTAGAGGTCTGTGGTTTAGGAAACACTTGGGTATCAAATTTAGAACGATCAGCCTTCCTGTTCTGTAATCTGTGGTCCAATTGGAAAACTAAGTCAATATAGTCTGAGCATTCTTGTGGAGGGTTCACAACTTGAGCTAACACATCCTTGAGCTCTCCACGCAGGCCTCTGTAGAAAAGCTTTATTCTCTTATCCTCGGGCCATTGAGTTTCCACTATAAGTCTGTTGAATGAGGCTATATAAGTCAAGAGGTCTTGATTACCCTGTCGTAATGAAAGAAGTTCATTGTCCAAGGCCTGCCCTTGTGCATGTCTTGCGAACAGTTTCTCCATGCTGGACTGGAAGGCCTGGAAATCATGTAAAACCGGATCATCCTGGGGGACTAAAGGGATCGACCAATCTGCGGCGCTGCCACTGAGATAAGAAAGCACGAAAGCGACCTTGGTCTGGTCTGTTGGGAATGCAGCTGGTCGACATAAGAAGTGTAGGCGGCACTGGTTGATGAACACTGCAAATTTCTTTGGGTCACCAGAAAAGCGTTCGGGCGGAGCTAAGGGCACATTACCGGGTAGATTGATTTGCACTGGATTTAAAGATGATGCAGAAGGATAACTTCCTCCTGGAGTGGGCAGAGGTGTCTGTCCTGCCTGCGTTTGTAGCAATTGCCTAGCGAGGTCCTCTGTTCGCTCCTTGGAAATTATCAGTTCTCTTCTTAGAGAGTTTGTTTCCTGACGAGCTGCATGTACTTCTGCTCTTAATTCCCCGAGCAACTGGGCTAATTGATCAGTGTCTGAGGTTTCCATTGCGCCTGGGTAGGAGTTTTGCGGTGGGCTTCGCGTTCTGTAACGCTCACCTGATTCCCACGGAGGCGCTGGTCTTGGCAGGAAGGTGTCTGTGACTCGAAAAGTGATGTGCAGGACTCGATTGGCTTCTGGGGTCGAACCTCTTCGCACTGTGTGTCTAACTCGTAGGGTGAGGTTTCTGCAGGTGAAAGAATATGGGGGTTAATGGTCTGGGTTGTTGAATGTCCCTCTCTCTCTCTCTCTCTTCCTAGCTTCTCCGTAGAGCCCCCAGGTCAATGTGCTCACCTTAGATAGGTGAATGCTGGACTCTCCATCTGCGTCTGGTGCAGGGTGCCGTTGCCAGTTCCTTCACTGGTGAAACATACGCCTCTTGAACTCAGAGGATCGTTACCGTCGTTAACTGCACGAGCGGTGAGTTTCCAGACACCTTTTTAGTCTTTATAGTCTTTAGGTGCGTGGCACGTTAATATTGAACAGGACTCTGTATAATGCTTTTCCCTTTTTGTCTTGCAGGTCTCTTGAGATGGAAGATGGAGTGAGCCCCTGGAAATGCGTAAGTAAATGCAAGCGCTCTAACTGTCTTTTTCCCTTGCAGCTTAATTCGTGCTGAAGAGACGCCGGAGTATTTGCAGGCGTTCTATTGCGACGAGCGCGATGGGCGTTAGTAAATACCTGCCTAATGTCTCTTCTTTTGTCTTTCAGAAGTTGGGTTGCAGCGCCGGAGTCCGCGGAATGCCCGTAAGTAATAACAATGCTTTTGTCTTCACAGGCGGCGATGCAGCGTGAAGAAATCCAGAATTTGCGGAGTGCCGGTAAGTAATAACAATGCTTTTGTCTTCACAGGCGGCGATGCAGCGTGAAGAAATCCGGAATTCGCGGAGTGCCGGTAAGTAATAACAATGCTTTTGTCTTCACAGGCGGAGGTGCAGCGTGAAGAAATGGCTGCAGCCGATGGATCAGGTGAGTAAGCACTGCGAGTAAAGGTTGCCTTGCTAACCCGTTGTTTCTTGTCTTTGCAGGTGCTGCTGTTGACTGGATACAGGAATGGTAAGTATAATTCTTGCAGGTTCAGGATCGAAAGAAGAAAGGCTGGAACAGACTCGGTGAGCGTTCTGCTGCAGATGCAGAATAACGCGAAGCACGTTTCATCTATCGGGTGTGGTTTAAATAGCCTTGGAGTGATGAGGCGTCTTCCTCCACGGCCCCGCCTAGGTAAGAAAAAGAGTTCCAGTTCCAGAAGAGATCCAGTGCTGTATCCAGGGAGTGGAGCTTGCCCCACCCAGGTAAGAAAGTAGTTCCTGTTCACAGAGGACTTCTAAGTGGCTGGTAAGTAAGCAGCATGGTCTGCTGCAGGTAAGTCCACCCAAGCATCTTCACACATATTATGAGCCCGGCGCTTCCAGTGCCGGGACCGATGGTTTTGATGAGCCTGGTGCCATCGGCGCCAGGACAAGGTCCAAAAGGTCCCAGTGGGGACCGGCTGGTGCCTAGGATTAGGGTTAGGGGCCTGCTTCCAAGGACGTTGGGCTGGTCCTGGCTCCTTGGAAGCAGTGATCATGACACATGAGGTCCTGCAACATCTGACCTTGCCATCTTTCCTTTTCTGTGGCTGTGCCGGGCTACTGCTAGCCCCTAGCTTGAGGTAGGTGCACTGTGCGACCTGCGACCCCTTTAGGGGCTTAAAGAAGAATTTTCTGCAAAAATCATAGTTTTTGAAAAAAAGCGTTTAAAATAATTGCTCAATAATAATAATTGCCACGCATTGCCAATGCACTAGCTGGAGTCTTTCCTGATTTAATCTTAGCTGTCTTTGCCTGGAAGTCCTCGTGTGTCATGAGGGCCAGATACTGGAAGCACTGGTCAAGGTGGAAGGTCCACCATTAACTTGCCATTATTGTTCAGAGTGTCGGTCTAGACCTTTAGCATTGCTTCCTATTTTAGCTCTTTGGCGCCACCCCTCTGTGCATTGCAACTTTAGGAGTTACTTTCTCTCCGTTCCTGCTCGCTCCGTATTGCCTTTGGGTAATCCTCCCTGCTTCTCAATGCCTCGTTGTGTTCCAATCTCTTTGTGCAGTTCTTCTACCTCCTTTCGTGTTTGTTCCTTCAGTTATTAATTTCTGCTGGTCGCGATCCTCATCTCTTGCCCTCCCTGTTATGGCCCTCTCTTCCACGGTGATCCTCTCTCTCTCTCTCTTGTTCTTATCTCTTCCCTTCTCTCCCCTTTCACGTTTTTCATTTCGTCCTCCCTTGGGCTGCTTTCTGATTCCCTTGCTTTTTACCATCTGCGCAGAATCGGGGCACATTGCTGTTTACTTCGGCTCATTGTTTCGGCCTTTGCTTTCCTTCCACTTAAGTGCCAGCACGCGTACCTGCTGGAGCTGTTTATTACGCTTCTGCATCTCTCTAATGGTACGCAGCGCCCTTACTTGCTCTCCTGACTGCTTGCTTCCTTGCATTCCTTTCCCTTTTGGCTGTGGTGTTGACTGGCTTCTGTTCTTTTCCCACTCCTCCTCTATTCTTTGTTTACTTTGCCTAAGAACCTTCCCTCTTGGAACTCCTATTCAGTTTGGGTTCCGCTTCCACCTCACATTAGGTCCTATCTGCAGCCCTTTACTCAGTTCCTACTTCTTAAGACTCGTTTACTGTATTCCAGAACTGAATCATCCCTTAAACAAGTGCCGACTTCTTAAGACTCATTTACTGTATTACAGAACTGATTCTTCCCTCTACTCAGTGCCTTCTTCTACAGACTCAGGAGAACTGGATTCTGGACTGAACCTTATTTTACTCCGAAACACCAAACAGGGTTTTTTTGTGCCGCTTGGCTTTTTTTCCCTTTCAGGGCTGTCCTGGGAGTACGCCCTTCGTGATGGTGCTGTTTCACGGTCAACAAAAGCGACGAGCTCCCAGAACAGACCCTATCTCTTCAAGAAGAAGGGATCTCCAGAGGAACTCCGAACTGCCCTATCAGAATCCGAGGTTTCCACCAGCGACAGCGATGGCGAGACACAGGTGAGACCCTCTAACGTTGACATTGTGGTTCACTTTGTGCCTGCTTTGTTTGTTATACTTGCAGTGCTTTGAGGATGGCCGCCCTGTTCTTTTTGTGTTCAAGGAAGTATGTTAGAGCTTCCTTCTTCTCCCCTTCACTGTAATTGGTTCCCGTGTGCCTTTTCTCATCCAACTAGGGACCAGCAGGCTTTAGCCGGCCACCTCACAAAGGCCCCACTGCCTCTGATAGAATCATCCTTCTTTGGTATCACGGTGCACAAGGTCCTGCAACATCTGACCTTGCAATCTTCCCTTATCTGTTGCTGTGCCAGGCTGCTGCTGCCCCCGTCCCTTGAGCTAGGTGCACTGTGGTGACCCCCTGTACCTCCAGAGGCTTAAAGAAGATGTCTCTGCAAAAATTGTAAATTTGGGACAAAAGCATTTAAAATCATTGTTCAATAACAGTAATTGCCATGCATTGCCAACGCGCTGGCTGGAGTCTTTCCTGATTTAATCTGAGCTGTCTTTACCTGGAAGTCCTCGTGGTTCACTTTGTGCCTGCTTTGTTTGTTATACTTGCAGCACTTTGAATATGGCAGCCCTGTTCTTGTTGTGTTCAAGGAAATATTTTAGAGCTGCCTTTGTCTCCCCCACTTCACTGTGATTGGTTCCTATGTGCCTCTTCTCAGCCAACTCAGGACCGGCAGGCTTTAGCCGGCCCCCTCACGAAGGCCCCACTGCCTCTGATAGGCTCATCCTTCTTCGATATCACGGAGTACGATGTCCTGCAACATCTGACCTTGCCATCTTCCCTTATCATCTGTGGCCATGCCGGGCTCCTGCTGCCCCCTCCTTGAGGTAGGTGCACTGTGGCGACCTCCTGTTCCTCCAGGGGCTTAATTTTCAGCAAAAAATGTAAATTTGGGAAAAAAGCATTTAAAATCATTGTTCAATAACAGTAATTGGCACGCATTGCCAACACGCTGGCTGGAGTCTTTCCTGATTTAATCTGAGCTGTCTTAACCTGGAAGTCCTCGTGGTTCACTTTGTGCCTGCTTTGTTTGTTATACTTGTAGCACTTTGAATGTGGCCGCCCTGTTCTTGTTGTGCTCCAGGAAGTATTTTAGAGCTGCCTTCTTCTCCCTCACTTCACTGTGATTGGTTCGGTTCCTGTGTGCCTCTTCTCATCCAATTCACGACCGGCAGGCTTTAGCCGGCCACCTCACAAAGGCCCCACTGCCTCTGATAGAGTCATCCTTTCTTCGGTATCACGGAGCCCAAGGTCCTGCAACATCTGACCTTGCAATCTTCCCTTATCTGTTGCTGCGCCCGGCTGCTGCTGCCCCTCCTCCCTTTAGGTAGGTACACTGTGGAGACCCCCTGTACCTGCAGGGGATTAAAGAAGATGTTTCTACAAAAATTGTACATTTAGGAAAAAAAGCATTTAAAATCATAGTTCAATAACAGTAATTGCCATGCATTGCCGAAGCGCTGGCTGGAGTTTTTCCTGAATTATTCTGAGCTGTCTTTACCTGGAAGTCCTCATGGTTCACTTTGTGCCTGCTTTATTTATTATACTTGCAGCACTTTGAATATGGCCGCCATTTTCTTGTTGTGCTCAAGGAAGTATTTTAGAGCTGTCTTCTTCTCCCCACTTCACTGTGATTTTTTCCTGTGTGCCTCTCCTCAGCCAACTCATGAGCGGCAGGCTTTAGCCAGCCCCCTCACGAAGGCCCCAGTGCCTCTAATAGTCTCATACTTCTTTGGTATCACGGAACATGATGTCCTGCAACATCTGACCTTGCCATCTTCCCTTATCATCTGTGGCCGCGCCCGGCTGCTGCTGCCCCCTCCTTGAGGTAGGTGCACTGTGGCGACCTCCTGTTCCTCCAGGGGCTTATTTTTTTTAGTGGGATTTCAGAATTTAGGCCTTACTGGAGCAGGATCAGCAATGCTTGCGTTTTGCAGTGGGCCCTGGAGTAGGGTCAGCAATGCTTTGGCCTTGTAGTTGAGATCTGGAATCTGGATGGATGGAACAGGAACAGGACGCCGGCGTAGGAAGATCAGGAAGAGTGTGTAGAGTCTTGTCAGGGACTCTTATTTATAATTTTTTATTTATTTTTTATTTTATTTTTTATTTTTATTCTTGGTTTAACCACAAAGTGGTTTTTACTTGATGAGTCGACAGGTTTTGCTTAGGTCTCTGTTTCATTTTTGTTTCCTTTGTCTGTTGTCATAGTTGTTAAAATCAGATTCATGATTTTGGCTGTGGCTGTCACCCATGCAGTCTTTTCACCTCCAATCCGCCTTCTCCACCAAATGTCTTCTTTGTAGATGTGGGCTGAGGCTAGGATGTTTCCCAGGTAGGGTTTCCTAATGTTTTCGATCCCAGGGCAGGATAGCAAGAGATGTCTCGTTGTTTCGACCTCATTCTGGTTTTTGCACAAACTGCATTTATTGGATGGAGACAGGCCTCTGATTGCTAGGATTTCATTTGTATAGAGGAGATTCAGACAGGCTCTCAAAAATGTGTTTCTGAGCTTTCCGTTTGGATATTTGACCACGAAAGATTGTAGTTTGGGGAGTTTCCGTGCTTGTAGCGGCAAATGGGCGACCAGTTTGTATGTTGCAGACGAGTCGCACGTTACGATCCAGTCCGATTTGTTCATTTTCTTTTCGATCCTTGTTGGATTCTCTATCAATTCTTTTTGCGAACTTTGGATCTGACAAAGTTTTGTCTCCTGTTCTTTTTCCATCTGGTTTAGAAGTTTGCAGCGTCTGCTCATTAGCTCCGCGTTTATAGCCACAAGTAACTCTGGGTGGTTTTCCAGCAGAGTTTTCCTACATAACATCATGGCATTTCGTTCCACCACTGCCTCCAGCGACAGCTGGCTCAGTTTGCGTCTTATCAAAACCATTGGTGTTTAATTTGGCAGGTTGAGAACCTTTCTCCAGAAGCAGCTTTCGAGTGATTTCCAGATCTTTTTGGGCAGGGTTGGCAGGGCTTCCGCACCGTAGCAGATCGATGGGACAACTTTGGCTTTGTAGAAGTTTATGACAGGCAGTAGTGAGAACCGGCCATACTTTTTGTCAACTGCTTGTGCCTGAGAAGTTAAGCTTCTCATTTTTTCTTTAAAGGTGTTTTGCATAGCCATATCTTGCTGTGAGCTGTCCAGCATGACTCTGAGGTATTTGAATTCCGGTACCTTTTCAATTGTTGCGCAGTCAAGCTGCCAGTTGAATTTTTCTGATCTTGCGCTCCCCTTTCCTAGAGACATTCGTCTTGCTCTTATTGATTTACAGGTGTTTAGTGGCAATATATTGCGCAAAGTTGGTCAGTTGTCTCTGGAGACCAATAGCCGTCTGGTCGAGAAGTATGACATTGTCCGCGTATAGCAGTCTGGATATTTTTTCTTGGCCAAGTTGAGGAGGGAACACTCTGACTCTTGCCTCTACTTCCTAGTAGTCTCCCATGTAAAACAGGAAAAGTGCTGGGGCCAGCGGGCAGCCCTGTTTTACTCCTCGGTTTGTTGATATTTCTTCCGATGATGTGTCTTGATGATTTAGGCGGACCTGCATTCTAGTATTGTTGTGTAGGGCTACAATGGTTGGAGGAGTTCCGCTGGGCATTGCCACGCTTGTAGTTTCTCCCACAGTCTTATTTATAATGCCTAGTGACATCATCAAAGTATATCACTGGAGCAGGCTTAACTACACATGCCTCTAACAACGGAATTGGACAGGGGTGATAGTCTCTGCTTCGCTCTCAGCTGGTTGGAATTAAAAAAAATGTCAGATTTATGGTGTGAGTTTTACAATGTCCAAAAACCTCCCATAGTTACTTTAACCAAAATCCGATTTTGCCACAAACATACATTTATACAATTGAAATCTCTTAGCAAATTATACACACAGGTTACATATTTTGTGCAGCACATTGCAGCCAATCCTCCCGTCTGTGAGACCTTGTTTCGCCCTTCAACCAGTTTTCCACACGTTTCAATGGGATTCATATTACTCAAAATTCTATAACTTTGTACATCGGTATGGGTTATCATAAGGGATGCATGTACACAAATGTGCATTTGCAATATGGATGCTTTTCTCGCAATCTGCCATATTTTGCCATTTCTGTCCTCAAGGTGTTAATGAATTCTACCAAGTCTGATAAGAAAGCCCATAACATTATATTTAAAACTGCTAACTTTTTACAATTTTACTAATTCTTGCTGCAGAGATAAAATGTCTTTAAAGTTTATTTATAAAATAGTCTTTGGAAGCAGATGGCAGTCCATGTCACTGGATATTTTTTTTTCCTTCCTTCAACTGTTATCAACTGTCATTTCCTTCAAAGCAAGGTGGTGGTTTCTTAGCTTAATTGAAGGTTTTATTGCCCCTTCACACTTCACAGGTTAGTGTCCCAGGACTACTAATGTCCCAGCCTGGAGCGCAGGTGAATGTCTGACGAGCGTGTGAACTTTCTTTATCCTGGCCCATTCAAAGTTTTTCAGACTGGCAATTATCACTTTCGTGTCCTGGAAGTTTATGGTGTTTCCCCCTTCCTAGGGGGAAGTTTCAGGGCTGGGAACTGAAATAACTGGTTTTTTTGGGAGCTTGCAAATTCAGGCCATGTGTTTTAAATCTTTATTTTCTTATTTTGGGTCCGGAATTAAAACAAACCTGTGGAATAAAAATAGCCCCAGTATATATTTTCACCAGCCACAAACCCCTTTGTATTGATAGGTAATAGCAGGCTTTCCTTCAACAGTTTACTTTATACATGGGCATTTTTCTCCTTTAGTTTTGCAAAAGCCCATTTTTACACATGTGTTGAAAACTGCTAGTATTTCCTTTCAAATTCGATTTTGCCATCTGCCTTCCCAATATTGCCTTGCCGCCATAGTTCGTTTCTTGTACACAACAGTTTGTACAAGGCAAAGGTCTCCTGGAATGGACATGTGCACAGAGCTATGATTCCTTTTGCAGGGTTCATTCCTTTGACACTTTATAGCACAAAATAAAGCATTTCCCGTGCACAGCAGAAAGTGAAGTTTTTTGTTGAGTTCTCTCAGAGTTGGTTTGACAGGGCCTGTCATTGGTTTTGCTGAGGCACAATGAAATATCCTGGGCATGGCAGGGTTTTTTTAATCACAGTGGTTTAAGAGAGAACAAATGGAATTAGCATCAAAGCAGCATTTTTAAAGGGTGAAAAAGTTTCATTTAGAAGGGGAATTTGGGGTTTTCAGCAAAGCAGTGCTGCCTTTTCACTTTCTTCCATTTATATGTTTCAGAACACACTGGCACGCTCCTTCAGTGTGTCCCCTTGTTCCATCCTGCCTGATGTGTGCTTGGCAGGACGGTGCAGCCATCTTTTTGTTGCTGCAAAAATGCAGTTTTGAGGTCCTGGTGTGCACAGGAGCCAGCGCAGCCATTTGCTGTTTCTTGCGCACAAGCAGCTTGGTGATGTGGTGAAATCCTGTTGAGTGGGGCAATATATCCCACACATCTCACCCATGTTTTGATGTGATTTTTCCATCATAGGTTCTCCAGTATGTGAGTTTTCTCGAACTGGTACATAAAGCAATTTGCGTACGTTGGTGCCATTGTGGCCTCCCATGGCCATTCCTGATGTCTGTAGGTAAAACTGTTTCTCTTGTCTGAAGTAAGAGTAAACAGAAATATATTCGAGCAGAGTCATAATAAATTCTTTAGCTGCTCTGATCTCTCCTTCTTGCAGTAGTAGCCATTCCATGGCTTCTTGCCCTAGGTCGTGTGGTATGGTGGTGTATAAGCTATTTACATCTATGGTGAAAATGATGTCTTCTTTCATCTGATTGTTCTTATTTAAAATGTTGAGAAAGTGCATGCTGTCTTTTACATATGTGTCGGTTTTCTGTATGAACGGTTGGAGGAAGTAGTCAATATATGTTCCCAGTGGCTGCAGTTTTCCTCCTGTAGCTGCTGCTTTTGGTTGACCTGGAGGATCGGTCATGTTCTTGTGGATTTTGCGAAGCAGATAGAAATATGGAACTTGTGGTTGTTTAGTCAGCAGAAACGTCTTGGTTTTGTGTGAGATAAATTCATAATGTCATTAATTGGATCTTGATCAATTTTGGAATAGATTTTGTTGTCCTCTAGTTGGCGTGCACACTGCTTCTTATAATCATCCGTGTTGAGTAGAACGAAGGCTCCTACTTTGTCACCTGGTTTTATGGTAATTTGTTCATCTGTGTAGAGTGTTCTGATGATTGACATCTCACCTCTGCTCAGATTGTTGTTTTTGAATTTCCTAAAGTGAATCTTTATGAGGTCGGTGAGTACCATTTTTTTGAAAATGTCGATCGCTGGTATGTTGATATGTGTGATAAAGCTGCTCTTAGGTTTGAAGTCTACATAGTCTGTTGACAGTGTCTTTCTGGTTTCTTGAGGAGGCAATTTGGGAAGTAAATCTTTTAATTTGAGTTTGCGAGTCAACGTATGTCATTCTACCTTAGTGTCATACATGCTCGTACTGTAGGTTGCAACAAATTTCAATCCTTTTTGCAGAGTGTCATTTTCTTGTTTGGTGAGTGTTCTGTTGGATAAATTAACTATTAGGTCTGCTGCATTTGAAATCTTGCCATCATTCCCTGTTTTTTTCCTTTTCGCCCTCCTCGTTCTTTTCCCATTTGACCTCCTTCTAAAAAAGGTCTTGCGCCTCCTGCTTTGCTACTGCCTGCTTGCTTTGTTACTGTACTTGTCGACATCTGTTCCTGTGTGGGTACTGCAGGGATTTTGTTGCCACTAGTGCTATAAGAGTCAGAGCTACTGTTGTCTGATGTTGGATTGTTTGTTCTTGGAGGCTGAAACTGATACTTATCTGCCCATGGATACACTTCGTCATTTAAGTAGTCGTATGTGTCACGACAACATTTTCTGATTTTCCTTACTTCTAAATCAGTTTTATATCCTTGTAGACGGTTGTTAATTCCGGCCAAAATATCGGTAAATGTTTCGACATCAGTCGTCATCAATGCTGTGATCTCTGAAGACAGTTCATTAATTTCTTTCTCCCGGGTTTCGATATTGGTGGATAGTTCTTTGATGGTGAGTAAGATTAGATCTAGTGAACATTTAATGACGATTTGCTCCCATTTTTGTATGAAATCTTTATTCTCTTTGCGTAACGTAGGTATAAGCGAAATTCGGAGTCCTGGAGGTATCCTTTGTGCTCTGTAATATTGACCTAGGGTTACTGCATGTAATTTCCTGTTAATCGGTTTACATATGACATATTCAAGTTGTTTAATCCTCTTATGTGGGTCTGAGTGCTGTGTTGATTGATTAGTTTTCTTGATCAGGCTCAATATCGCATTAGCTTCATCGGTTGAGAAACCAAGTGTTGTAGCTCTATTTTCTGTAAGGTGTTCAATTTCGTCATACGACATAGTTGCGTGCCTCCACTCAGAGAAGAATCACACAGCAGTGGATAAATCAATATTGACTAGGTGAGTGGGCACAGCTTTGTTCTTGATGTAAACTTATTCTAGTAGGTAAAGTATAGTCACTACTTGTGTGTGGGGTGCAGCCCACTGAGTAGTGCCACAGTGTTGTGCACTCAGTGTAATGCAATGAAAGAGGACCTAGGCAGATTAGCATTTGGTGTGGGCCGCACACCATATTTCCCACTTGGGGTACGTTAATGTTGTCTTCAAGATCATTCAATTTTAGGGTAGCTTCAATTGTCTTAATAATACGATGCTTCCAATGTACAGGTATATAGAATGTATTTCCTAAAAATGAAATTAGTTGCAAATGCGAGCTCGACCTATGCATTTTGAACTCAATGGTCCTTCATCAGGGCCTTTGTCACCTGATCAAAAATAAACAAGGATTACACAGCATTCAAAAGCAAGATAATAAAGTACATGTGTGTGTTAAACCCAAATAATGTCAATTCAAGTATGTATGATGTCCCTGAGTGGTAAACCACTCAGCATACAAGATTAGAAGCCCTGCATGGATGCCTGCCAAACTGCCTTTGTTCCGCGATTGGGCACCCATAGTTTATCGTGAGCAACGTGCATTGCTCACCATCACATGTTAGCCAGATGCTTTGGGGATACCGCAGCATAGCGCAGCGCAGCCTCTTTGTTGTGGCCGGTCCTGGAATCGGGCCCCTGCCCCTCCCTTGATGCGATCTCAGGAAGGGGCAACTGGCTTGTGCATACATCTGTGGTACGGAGGGTGTTATGGAGCAGTTTCAATTCCCCGGTGAATCACACCAACACTCGCACTGGGCGTGCTATTAAATCTACACGACTGGATCCTACGTAGGTACCCACAGAAGCCCATACTTGGTCCCGGAGGGATTGCTGGCATGCACGGTCCCCTGTTCATGAGCTGTACATTGATGAAACTACACTGCATGGGGCACTGTTGACAAGCTGCCCTAGAGATCTTCAGGAGGCACCCTGATCCGTATAACACCAGCCTGGGCCTCAAAGAATTCTGCTACAAAGACGATTAGGCCCTGCATCAAATTCTGTTGAGTGTACAACGCATTTTCTACATGTGGGAATAACTGCGGGGCTCCACCAACTATGCTCCAGTGGACACAGTGCTGGGAGGCGGATAGGTTGACCTTCTACCGGTAGATAGCTGCGGCATCACCCCTCTGGACACAGACCCCTCTTCACTTCCCTCTGGAACCCGTTGTCGCCCCTGTGCATACAACGCATCTCGCTCTGTCTTTGCAGAAAGGCAACATGACGAACGGGTCTGGTGGCAAGAAAAAAGGCCCAATGGGCTCCTATACCAACACCCCCGCCAAATCCTACGGAGTATCTTTCTGAATCGGCGACTGGTGATGATCAGCCCTCTGCTTCAGATGCTACTGGAGATGACCATCTGCTGGCGGCTATGCAAAATGGATTCATGGCAGTCAATATGAAACTGGACGATATTGTGCCCAACATCGGCTCCCTGAAATCTAAATTGGAGAAGGAGGGTGCACGCATAATGGAGGCGGAGACAAGGATTGGCGACACAGAGGATAAGGTCGACAGGCATGATCGCGATATAGCGCAGCTGCAACAAGAGGTCAACAGATCCGCAATAAATGTGAAGACTTGGAGTCGTGCTCCAGGTACAATAATATCTGCATTATTGGGATCACAGAGTCGGCCTGCAAGGGCCCGATGGAACCGTTCATCGAAGACTTACTGAAATCAATGTTCAACCCTTCTCCCAACATTTCCTGGTGGAGAGGGTGCATCATGTATTTGCTCCTGTGCACTACCCTGGCTAAACTACTCAAATTTCGTGACAGGGATCTCTCATTTTGCGCTTGGACAGGGAAAAGGGTGTACTGCGATATGAGGCCTCTGATATCCACATATACCCTGACTTCTCCGCCAATGTACAAGCTAAGCGTAAATCATACGATCCGGTTAAAAGACTGCTATGCATGAGACAAATCCCCTACGCACTACTGTATCCGGCAAAATTGTGTATCCGGCATGGTGGACACGCAGACTTCTTTGAGAGCCCAGCTGATGCCACAGCTTACAAAGAAGCCTCCATTTTCATACCGCTTCTAAGGCGAGACAGTGAAGGTGGCCACAGCCCCCGCAACAATGATCCTGATACAATGGACAATGACCAACATCTGTGGTGCAATGTTCTTCCCCTTCACAGTCCTGAACATGGATATGCAATCCCCGTGTTTCTGGGGCCTGCTGCAGACACTGCAGCATTCTTAGTGATAGTGACAGTGCACCCCAGGGGATTTCCAATTAGTTTTCATTCTATTATGGGGTCCATCGTCAAGTTGGGGGTGATGATGTGGGTGGTGGAAAGGAAGTGCGTTGAGTTTGGGGTTACTGATGTACAAGTAAATCAACAGGTACAGGGGTCCAAATGTTTTGTCATTGTATTATTATGTTCTTTACTAAATACCAGTGCAGACTGTCCCTCAATTGCACATTGCAGTATTATCCTTTGTTTCTCTACATATAGGTTTGGGCCCTCACTTAATACAATCATGACCCTATCGACAATAAAATCTCATTCATGACCTGAAATGTCCGGTGCCTCAACCATCCTATCAAGTCGCGCAAGATGGTTGCATATATTAACAGTCAGGCCCCCAAAGTGGTGATGCTCCAGGAAATACATGCCCAAGGAGCGCTTAATGAACGGTTTTCCGCAAGCTGGGGATCACAACGCTGTAATACTAACTACTCTTCCCAAGCTAGATGGGTGATGGCATTCATACATCGCTCGATTCCCTTTCAGGAAACCAAGCGCTGCGTAGATCCACAAGGGAGGTACGTGATCTTATAGGGTGATTTGGCTGGCATAGACGCAATTCTGGTGGATACATACAGTCCCAATCTAGAGGACCCCGGGTTCTATGGCCAGGTGCTGGGCATTCTGTTGGGCGGGGGAGTTTGCTCATGTATTGTTTGGGGAGGAGATTTCAACTCAATCCTGGACTGTGTGCTCGACCGCTTCAGGGCTACAAAGCGTGATTTGACGAATGCAGGCCTCACAATTCTGAATATTATGTAACAACTCAACCTAGTTAACTCATTGAGAGATCGCAACCCTGGTATGCGAGAATATACCTACTACCCGGGTCCGGCCACGTTTATGGTACAAGTACAGGACTGCAGGATTCACCCCCAGACAATCTCGGATCATTCTCCCGTTGCTCTGACAGTACTCTGGGATCAGCCAGCCTCCCCCTGCCGCATGCCTTCCACATGCTCCCGTATCTCCATTCCATTGGAGTTCTATGGGACTCCATGGGAATGGGGACTAAGGAAATTGCCGGCGCCTGACTTCCCGGCCACCAGACTTGGAATAGCCCAGTGGCACCAGGAAGTCTGGCGCTGGTAATTCATTACGAGTCCAGCAGCTACCTGTCGGTTTTACCGGCACTGTTAACGCCGGATCCGTAATGAGGCCCCCTGTCTTTTTGGAAACACTCCGTAAAGGGGTGGCCGATTTTTTTCATAGAAATGATTGTTCTGTACAGCACCACTCTACCGTTTGGGAGGCCTTTAAGGTGTGGGTTAGGTGGGAGGTTATCTCCATATCCTCGGGCGCCTTGAAGGAAACAAGATGGGAGCTCGATAGAGTCGAGTCCGACCTGAGAAGACTGAAGAATGAATATGGCACCATACACAACAGAGCACTACTGGGTCTCATTAAAGGAAACTTACTAAAATGTATGGAACTGGCAGACAAGGAGGTCCGTCTGATATATTAGCCCATTCAGGCAAGGAGGTATCGGGAGGTGGATAGACCGGGCCGATTTCTTGCTCACGCTATTAGATCTGAGAAGGGGGTCCAACATATCACAGGGTTCAGGGGGCCATCTGGACTTCTCCTCACCACTCAGGGGGCAAGTAATGGTGAATTCCATTAGTACTACAAGACTCTATATGCAAACTCGTATGGGTGCACTAGTGCAGAGCCGGAGAGTTATTTAAATGAGATACCACTTCCTGCGTTGCCGCAAGAAGCTCAGCAGGCACTGACTCAACCTCTAACTCTGGAGGAGATCATGGCACTCCTGTTCGGTAAGGCTCCCGACAGTTTAGGCATCGAATTCTGCAAGGAGTTCTGTGACATCCTTGCCCCCAGAATGCTGAGGGTATGGGAGGAATCTCTCTAGCTTGGTCGGCTACCCCCTCGGTCTCAGAGGCTGTAATTACAGTTTTATTAAAGCCCAACAGACCAGCATTGAGATGGTCTTGTGATCCCTGATAGTAAGATCTTTGCTAAATTACTGGCCACCCGTCTCCTGCCCTGAATGTCGTCTCTTGTACACCCAGACCAATCTGGGTTCATTCCCGGCCGCTCCACGGCGTTTAATCTACGCAGGTTATTCAGCATCATTTCCCAAATTAATCCACCAGCACAGACCGTGGCTGCCTCGCTTGATGCCGAAAAGGCTTTCGATTCAGTATCCTGTCACTTTCTATTTGCGGTACTCCAGCGGATGCGATTAGGGGACTCTTTTGTGCAGTTTATCTGTCTGCTATTTGCTTATCCAGCCACCAGAGTCCGCACTGTAGGCACGCTCTCACCTGTCTTTGTGATGGGTCGCGGTACATGACAGGGCTGCCCTTTATCCCCTTTACTTTTCACTCTGACAAACGAACCCCTTGCATGTATAATGCGACTCAAATGCATCCACAGAGGCTTACATGTAGCAGGCCCGCCACAAATAATACCTCTGTACGCGGACGACATGCTGCTGTACATCCGGAATCTGGCACAAAATCTTGCTCTGCTGTTGGAGGAGATCTGTAAGTTCTCTACACATTCAGGGTATCGTATCAACAAATCCAAATCTGAGCTGTTGACACTTACCGATGCCACTTGTGCCCGACTGACCTGATTCAGATAGGTCCCGCACAAGTTTCAATATTTGGGCATAGTGGTTTCTCGTACACATCACTCTTTGCTGACAGACAACCGCAAAGTATACTTACTGATACTGGCGGAAAAACTGGGTCTCGGGGCAAGATTCCTCATCTCGCTATATGGCCAGCTCTCTATAATGAAGATGATCATGGTCCCTAAATTACTGTACTATTTTAACAACATTCCCATCTGGCCGGGGCGAACGTTCTTTTATAAATTACAATCCTTGGCAATTGGTTATGTGTGGCGATCTGGTGCCCCGTGGATGAAGTGGGAGGGATTGACCAGACCGACTGAACAAGGTGGCCTACAAGCCCCTGACTTAGAACTATACTACATTGTTTTGCAGGCACAGTTTGCCGGCTACTGGTATTCCCCCCAGGAGTGCCTGATTCATACGGCCTTGGAGAGGTACAGTGCCTCCCCCTCGAGCCTGAAATCCATTGCCTAGCTAACCAGCATGCTGATACTTGCACATTAAATCCGGTCCACACAACTATGAATGCGTGGGCAAGATTGTTGAAAAAAACGGTGTTGGCTCCATATTGTGGAGCGCTACCATTGTGGAACGGCCCTGGCCTTCCCCCGACATATGACAAAGACATTCAGAGAGCGTGGGACCCAGGGGAAACGCTGACGCTACACAACCTTTTCCCAGACAGGACTTTTGTCACCCATGAGGACTTTTCTGAAAAACTGGGTAAGAACCCAATAAAGTCATTGCAATACTTCAGAATGAGAGCGGCGGTCTGGATGTGATGGCCCTCGTTCCTCATAGAACCCAATGACTGTGAACCACTGGAGATGGTGGTGTCCGGCAGGGACTCCATAAGGCTGATATCCAGGCTGTATAAGACATGTCAGGTCGCTCAAATGTTCTCTCATAGCACTAGAGCAAAGTGGGGAAATAGATTTAAATAGCGTGGCTGACAACGAAACGTGACTTTGGTGGTGCCAACTGATGAAAAAGATGGCACTAAATGCTAGGTTCAGACTGATACAATTTAAGGTACTAATCCAGCTCCATTACACACCTGCACATGTGGCTAGGTTTGCACCCTCGTCCAGTAGCAAATGTGCCAAATGGGGTGCTGATGCGGCGGACTCTATGCACATGTACTGGAGCTGCCACCGGATTGCCCAGTTCTGGCGATCAGTTGCAGACAGCTTGCTTGGGATTACGGACATCCCCCCACACTCTCTCCCGCCAAATACCTGTTTGGAGACATTGGAAAGGTACCCGTTAAAATACGCCGCCTCTTTAATTTGGGATGTACGATGTACGATTGACAAAAAATGTATATTAACAACTGGAAATCAAAAGATTCTCCTGATATTATTGTATGGTTCAGAGAACTGACTTTTGCTAACAAAAGAGAGGAGGGCACGTCTCACTGGTGACACCCAGCTGCAGAACTAAGGACATAGGGGAACCATTCCGGGAATATCTAGTAACTGTATCACAAGTTGTTATGTCTAATACTTTTATGCGAATATACACTGCTTGTTTGATTATTACTGTGCTCAAACTAGATTGTAGCAAATTCATATATGCATGTGTTTCGAGGTTGTATGCCTGTCACTACACTAAATAAAGTTTGAAAAAAATCCTGTGTGTAATCAGGGGTGGCAAGGACAGGAGCTGTTGAACTCTTTTAAGTCATTGAAATGGGTTATCATCTCTGCTGTCCACTCTATTTTGTTACTCTCCTTTTGAGCTTCCTTGAGGCCTTGTAGGAGTGGGCTGGTGTATGCTGCATAGTCTAAGATCCATGCTCTGCAATAGTTGCATAACCCTAGGAATTTGTGCATGCCTTTCACTGTAAGTGGCTTGGAAGTGGCACGTACTGTAGCTGCCCGGTCAGGAATTATCTGCTTACCATCCTTGGAAATGAGTTGCCCTAAGTAAAGCACTTCTAGTTGGCAGTACAGGAGCTTGACCTTATCTACTTTGTACCATTTTCTTGCTAGTAGCTGCAGTAGTGCAATGAAGTCCCTTCGACAGCTCTGCTCGCTGTCGCTGCAGACCAGTAGGTCATCTACGTATTGAATTATCGTGCTGGGCACTTGGATGTTCCCTAGATCTTCATGTAGTATCCTGTTAAAAATACTGGGGCTCTCACAGTACCCTTGGGACAGGTGGCAGTGTTCATAGCGTTTCCCACCCAGGGTTCTCCACAAGAGTGGCGTTCTCTCAAATCGGGTTGGCACAGTACCTTTTTGTGAAGAAAACAAATGTTGCTGAAGTCGTGATTCCTGGCAGTTCCTGCAGATCTCGCTGTTCCTGAACCTCAGCCGTGGTGACAAGAGGGAGGACGTCGGGGGACTCCTGCACTGCACGGGAACATTGAAGAAAGCAAACAAAATGGAGTCCCTTCAGTTCCAGTAACTGTAGATTCAAGAACACGAACTGGTGTCCCTCTCCCTGGTTAAACTTAACCAGCTTTGAGAATGGTATACAGGTGTCTTATGAGTTGATTGGTCCCACCAACTCAAAGGAAGAAGCCGTCCTTGAAGGAGCTTCTCTGCCGAATGGAGTTTGACAATTCGACCTGCAGCAGGGCTTCACCAGGCAAACCAATGGTCCAGTGGTTGCAGCAGCCGTCCTCTTCCAGCTCGTCTTCGGTTCTTTCGTTCCAGTGGTCGACTCTCCTTCCACTCCTGGAGGCTCGCCTTTTAAACAGTTTTCTCCCTTTCATTCCAGCCTAGCTGTCACTTACTAGGGTCCCTCGCAAGGTGGCCACTCTGCTGTTCTGGTGTGGCCGGACGGTAGTGCCGGACGGCGGTTGCAGCGGGAGTTGCCGCAAGTCCCCTCTCTTTCCTCTGTTGCTCAGCAGGGGATGGTAGGCGCCGGTCAGAGGTTCAGGGGAAGGAGGGATCCGTGTGCTGCCCCCCCTTGCATAGGGGCCCTCTCCGAAGCGACGAGGTCCAAGGGTGGAGCAGTAGAGGCCTCCAAGCACCACTGCAGGGGTGACCAAGACTCAGTGACACTCGTGCTCTGCACCGTGGCCTCCCCAGTAGCCATTTACAGCTCCCCAGGGGTTCGGGCTTGCCTGGCCCGGAGGGGGGGGCAACTGATCTCCCCGTCGGAAAACAGCCTTCTCCGGTGATGGGGCCTCGCGAACACCTCGGGCCCTGGACGCCCACTGCGGAGGTGATATGCGGGCCGCAGGACACGGGAACTCCGCCCCCACTGCGTATGCTCGGTTCTCAGGAGATACGGGACGCAGAAGCTTTGGGTTTTCTCCCCGCCAGTGCTCCTGAGCTCTGTGATGCTCCTAGAGGTGTCAGATGCTCACTCCTGGGGGGATAGGGAGGTCTCAATCCCCAATAATTTTCAGCCCATTATGAGGAGACTGGCCGAGATGCGTCAGTCCATCTCAGCGCCCACTGGTGGCTCGTCCACGTGATTTTTAGAGCAAGTTTTTAGACCTCATGTGCACATGATTCTGGATTAAGAGGACAAACCGGGGCCATTTTAAGCACTTTTGGGACCCTGGGCACAGACACCTTTGGGACCACCTCCACCAAATCAATGAAATGAAGTGATCAAGAATATCTGTTCTCAATCCCCCCGCCTCCTCGTTGTGATCACAACCTATAACATATAGGTTGATATGCTGCCTCCAGCTTTGAAAATAAGCATGTTTACTCCCTTAAGACCCCTTACCCTCTTTATTCTTGCTCTTATCAGAATGATAAACAAGTAGCATTTGAAGGCCAACATTAGCAGTCTACGGAGAGGTTACTTCAGTTCTAGTATAGATACAGGATACGTTTTATCAATAGCATCCAGGAAGGTATGCAGCCTCTAGTATTAATGCAGGACCATATGTAAAAGGTACATGTAATCCAGAATAGACAGAATTTACATTAGCTGCCTCGTAGAATGCAAAAGTGCTCAAGCATGGATAGAGGAGACCAATTGGAAGGGAAGAGAAAGCTACCCATACTGTAGCATGGATAATGCATGTAGATTAGAGGCTACCTGGAGGGTGTCTGTATTCAGACAGACTGGGATTAGAAGTGGGGCATGGTTGTCAAATAGTGTTGCCATTAGAGATCAAAATAACACGTGCCTGTGATGTGCAATATAGCAATGCTCACTATTATAGTGGAAGCAACACTATTTCAGTGAAACAAATAGTGAGGCTTTTTTGAAGATCATGGCCTGAGAAGGAAATCACTCTGAAGGGCTGGCAATTTTGAAAGGTTTAGGGACTGACAATGTTCAGAGGTTCAGCAATATAAGATTAAATGAGATACCCAGGATCACACATTGGTATGGGGTTAAGCTGGGATGTATATCAACTGTGCAATGTCTGCATTTGAACACTTTCTTTTCCAGTTCTTACCATGAACTAAAATAATCTAATTTTATAAAACGGACTTGGAAAGTACACAAATCAAATTAGCATACATTAATGTTTTAAAACAAAATAATATATAAGGGTGTTTTACGCAAAATGGGAATGATTCTAGCTTCATTCTCTCCGTCATCAAGGGAAGTATCCGAGTACCAGCATACCAATTGATATGATTTAACAGATTTAACCTGGGTTTGTCTTTTGTATTTTAAAGCTTTAAATACTTCCAAAACACTGGCTTGTGGAAATTGCCATTTACAAACGTGCAGAAAAACCTTTGACTTTTTATGAAAAAGCAAACAATGTTTTGTGTCCAATGAGCAGACTTTAAAATATGCTTGCCTGAAGCCTAGAAGCACTGGTCCGCTCTCTTCTGTCTACCACCCCTTTCACTCAAATGGCCTAGATAAGAAAAAAGATCAAGTAATAGGCTAGACGATGCTACCAGCACATGAAAAGACAAACCTCACAGAAGACAGTGCAGTATTGTTAGAGATATAAGATGATTCGACCAGGATCACCGTCATCTGCTGGCAAAGCCAGGATACAAGCATGAACGCTTTGGGTTCCACAGTATTGAATTTGGATACTTATTCACCTCTTGGTCTGACAGTTTATGCTCATCGCTGTAGGTGATTGCCTAGGGTTTAAAACACCCCATCTGAACAAAGCAATTTCTACACCTCCACAGTGCAGATGACATGTTAGTTTGTATAACAACCCCTATCTGTTGCAGGTGCATTGCTGATAATATCATATGTTGTGCTGCAACACCAAGTACATATGCAGGTAGGTTTATAAACTTCAGCCATGGGAAAGGCTCAGCCAGCCTTGCTGGAATGTGCTATTCTAATCTTACATATGAACACATACCTTTTCAATGTGTCCTTAACACACTGAGCTAACTTCTGAACCATTGTGGCACTCAATTTATCAATATGAATTTTAGCTTTGGCTATTGCACATGATCAACATAATTTCCCCATGAAGAAAATAATGCTACAGGAGTTGTGCAGTAGTGAACACTGTATACCACAGTGAGCACAGAAAGCATAACATGATGAATTGATCAAGGCAGAATGTGCTTTTTAACAACTGGCAGGCAATAGGATTGGAGCCTCAGCAGCATGCCATAAATTATCCTAACGTGTGCTATTTAAGTCTGGTGAACAACGGAATCTTACTTCTTTAGATCAGACAGCCTTGTGGGACCCCCCTCCAAGGTGGGGGCCCGGGGCAAGGGCCCCTTGTGCCCTCCCATAAAAACGTATCTGGAAAAAACTGAACGGTCTCCTTGGTTGGCCTTCAGAGAATTAGCTGCAAGACTTGTTTAGGTTATGCAGAATTTTGTTTCAAGCATCTTGTTTTTTTTAAGACCTGTTGCCTCAAACATGGCAGCAGCTTTGCCCTCCACAATATACTGCAGTGTAAGTGCAAATGATGTTTCATTGTGATCAAAGCCTGAACAAACATTGCTTACAACTTTTTTTTTTTTACTAATGCACTTAATTTGGACTGATTGTGATTGGATAAGTGATGTTGCTTTGCTTTTGCCCCCCTCCTACCCTTCCTCGAATCTTCCCAGACTTGATCAGTATGCCATCATAAAGTTCAGCTTACTACAGAATCTGCCTTGAAGAAGAATGAGGGCAATAACACTCTGGTCTTCTTTGTTGATGTGAAGGCCAACAAGAATCAGCCTAGGCAGGCAGTGAAGAAGCTGTATGATATCCATGTAGCCAAGGTCAACACGCTAATCGGGTATGATTCATTTTAGGCGTTGCTTGTTTTTTGTGTGTGCGTATTAGCATCTGTGTTACTGTTTTTACCAGCTCACTTTCTTTTGGTATATATTTTGCATGTGTGTTTGTTTATAAAGAACCAGAATCCAGGGGCACCCACTTGCATAGATCCCCGGGGTCTCTGTTTTGTATGTGGGCATTAGTAGTACCTGTTCAGTGTTAGTTGGTCTCTGATGATGGAAAACGTAATTTATACTGAAAGCAGTGATGTTTCCAAGGAACCACTGATGCACATAAGAACATTTTAATGGGAAGCTTATCTAAAGTGTATGTAGTACTAATGGTTCTCCTTTTCAGGCCTGATGGTGAGAAGAAGGCATACGTGCATCTAGCTCCGGACTATGATGCATTGGATGTGGCCAACAAGGTACTTTATTTTGTTACTTTTATGTCCTGATGGGCTTGATGTACCAGGTTGAACTATCGCTTTTTGTGTGCAAGTAACTGACATGAGGTTTTCCCCCCAGGGCTTTGAGAAACAGCTTTATGAAGCTGTTTATGTACAAATGCCCTAGGAATTGCTCTTTGGCCTCATGGTCCATACTTTTCACTTCCTATCACAGGGTTTGAAATTGATAGGAGCTATTTAGCTCCTGCTCCTAGCCTAGGAGAGCTTGGTTACATTGACACCAACATTGACCAGGAGATGTATTTAGTCCCCGGGCCAACTGGTGACCTACAAACATACCTTGTGACATTAACTTGTGCATTTGGGAATTTTTAAAACAGTCTTTGGGGCACTTTTTTTCCTCCTCGCCTGTGTCTACCCCTCTCCCCCCTCCCCCCTGCACACCCTCCCATTATTTCCCCACTGTCCCACCAGTCTACATGTTCTTACACCTTTGCCATTGGCTTACTTAACTGATTATTTCCTTCCATTTATTTTTTGATTTATGCTCCATACCTTTGTCAGTAGTGTCTCAATATGGCTCTAAACTGCCCCATTGCACCTTACTCTAGAAGCGAGGCCACATTACCAAATAACCAGAGTGATTTGCTAGGTGAAACGTCAGATGAAGTGTACATTAGTATGGTTAAAATAAACCAAGCCCACGTTGATATCAGCTATACTCTCGGCCGTTTATTTGTTTACTGTCTCCTGTGTTTCGTTTTATAGGTGCAGTGCTATATATAATTGATTGTGTCCTACATGTGATCTTGGGCCAGTCTATTACGTATTGGACACACTTCGTCCTTGCTAAAGTTGTCTGGTTGTGGTGCAGGGCTGTTGAGTGTCATTTCCCACTTACGTGGCTGTAAACTCAATCGGAAACTAACTAGGTGTTTTCTTTTCTTGGAGATTGGCATCACCTAAACCGCTTCCTTGGTACCTTTACATATCAGAATAAAATTATTTTTTTAAAAAACTGTTTGCTTGGTTTTTGCCTGCTGGATCTTAATTCTTCATTTTTTGGACCAATTTCTTATACATGTGTGGCAGCATAATTCTTATGAAAGGATTGTAAAAACCTGGCTGTGCAGTTTCTTCAAGTACTTTTCTGCTCGTGTTTGATTGTGGTGGTATCTGTTATGTAGTATACTTGTGAGTCTTGAAGCCAACAATCCGCTGTGCTCATTTTAGTTAACGCTCCATTGTGTTAGAAGGGCAAATGCTTTTGCCCATTGTGTGCACAATATGTACACCTTGTTTGCTGGCTTTTTAAACCCTGTATTTTTTGGTTAACTCGATAGACTGCTGTTGGGTGTTGCTAGAGCGACTAAACGGCACAATATTGCCTCCAATTCTCTCTTTGCTTGTTGGACAGAGAGCCTTAAGAGTACTAGGGGGGAAAAAGTGAGTAACATCATTTTTGTCACATGGCAAGCAATTGCTAGTTCATTCAGAAGCTCGGCAATCTCCAAGTCCAGTGCAGTCACTTAAGTATCCAATCATCCAAAGTCTGCCTCTGCCAGGTGAAGCACAGAGCAAATCAACATGCTGTGGTAGGGATTACAGTTCAACAGCGTTTGAATCAGAGGGGCAACCGTAGTATGAGAAGCCCTGTGATACACAGTAATAAATGATGGGCTAATATGCTCTTGTACTGTGCCAAATCTCTCCCATAGTATTATTGCATAGATGCCAACTTTTCAGGGGCTCACTTAGGTGTTGCCTGCACTCCAAAAGGTTGCATACCTCCACCCAGCTCACGAAACGTTCAAGATGCCCTTTGACCCCACCACATCAATTGCATTATGATTAGAAACCAGCAGAGTTCTCCTCATTTACCTTTTTTCAGTTATTTTTTAATAGCGTAGATAAGTGTATTTTCCCCAACATAAGGGTGGCCGTTTGCTGACAGATTTGTTCTTAGTTTGACAGACCAGCACTGCATCTTCACACTGGAGTGTCTTGTGCTATTGGGCAAAACTGGGAATATGTTCACCAGCAGTGGCTATCTTGGCATAGTGAAACATCAGCAATACATGTATGTAGTGATGGCACAAATGCAATTACCTGGACTTGCAACTAACCCAATTGTAAGTACCTATTTATCAGTGCATGGCTTTTCAGAAGTTAGCATTATTTTCAACCCAGCGCCACCATTACCTGACCCCCAAAGCACTTCCATCGTTTTTTTAGTTTGAGCAATTAGGTGGCGTCCTAGAAGCATAAACTATTGCATTAAAGGAAAGCTAAGGAGAAATGGGAAGGACACGAAGCTTGTAGGTGTTTGGTTATTTTCATGCCTATGGCCATGCTAATCCTTATGGCCATTCCCAAGCAGTTCCTGTCCCTCCCAAAATGCCACTCATGGGACCTCTTTGAGCTTGCTTTAATGAAGCCTTGCTTGAGAAAACACTGGCAGACCGGCTGAGCACAGTCTTAAGAGAGTTAATGACTTAATTGGAGTTGTAAACGCGCTGCTGGTGCAATGTCTTAACCAGCTCTACCTTCAGACAACTGTATTTTTGTCACTGAAGTCCTGTTAAAATCAAGCATTGGTAAAGCCGACAAAGTTGCCCGGGGATGTTTTGAGTATTTGCAAGGCACTGCTATTAGTTGCCAAGGTACTCACACCATTTTGCAACTGCTACCATCGAGTCATTTAATACCTCTACAGCAGTGCTGGACAAGTGCCTTTCCTGTG
Source organism: Ambystoma mexicanum (assembly GCF_040938575.1). Classification (NCBI taxonomy): domain Eukaryota; kingdom Metazoa; phylum Chordata; class Amphibia; order Caudata; family Ambystomatidae; genus Ambystoma; species Ambystoma mexicanum. The sequence goes on along the minus strand of NC_090937.1, from coordinate 20,822,353 downwards.
CCTTCACAAAAGCCCAAACTGTTGTCATTGACAATGCTCGTTTTGGTGATCTGACAGCACGTCCATATATAGACCAGTGGTATTCAAACGTTTTTATACTAAGCCACCTTGAGTAAAAATATTGCTGTCGAGCCCCTCTCGTAGCCCTCCCCCACGCCATACCTGCTATTATAAGCAGTCGCCATAATCCCTTTAGAAAGAGCTTTGTGCCCCCCCCCCTTTCCCGGGGGTCCAGCCCCACAGTTTGAAGACCACTGACATAGACACTTCTGGTCTGCAAAATCTCAACTTAAGGAGGTCGCATGAGGAAGAGGCACACCTCAAAGCCATATGAACATGAGAGGCTTTTTTTGCATGTTAAAAGGATCGTCCCTTTACAAGGTTTTTTTGTATTTGTTTTCTTGGCTTGTCCTGCTCGTTGGTTTCCTGACACTGTTTGTGGCCTCAAGGGTTTGGTCTTTTATTGTTGGCCAAAACTGTGAGTCATTTGACGGCTCTGGTATTGGAGCACCTAGGCTTGTCCGTGCCCATGCCTGGGGTATCCAGACCACAGACTGCTGAAGAAAGATGATGAGGAAGAGTAAGTCAGGATGGGAAAGATTAAAAGGCTTCTATAAACATAGGGAGTGGTGCTGCAGGGAGATACTTTGTAAAAGGGGAAGTGGCAGATGTCTGAAAGTGATGCAATTGGTTTGTTTATAAGTTGGATTTGGCAAACTAGTAGGCACACAATGTACTGGTGGTTTTCAAGAATAGATTATGCAAACCGCATGTATCTCAGTATGCTGCTACCAATCGAAATTTGCAACCCCAAAACCACCACCACCTGAAATGTAGGTCTTAGAAACCTACCAAGTTTAACCGACACCCATTAAGCACTGAAAAAGACTCAATTGTTGGACTTCATGCACAGAACAACCGAAGGGGCAGAATACTCCCCCCCCCTCCCCCCCCCCCCCGACCTGCCTAGAACACATTGCATGGCACTTCCGGTCTCAGAATATTGAAACATCAATAGAAAAAATCTCTAATGCATCAACCATTCAAACCAAACGCCTCTCATCATAACAATCAACAGCAAGACTAATTATTGGTCAAACTAAATAAAACCCCACCATTTGACTAACCCTCAATTTCTATCCACCTTACTTAAACCAACCACAGCCACATGCACAGAAAGACCCTTTCCCATATTTCAAACATCACAGACTACCTTGCTAAAACTGACTTGCTGCACCCCTGGACAACACACGCCACACTACAGGCATAAAGCTACCCCTCTAGACCAATCCTTCCTTGCCTCCTACGCTGCTTTATACCTAGAAGGCTTACAAGCATGCAGAGCTTGGGCTAATTCTAATCTGCAACATCCACACAAAAGTGCTATAATCCTGCCTTTCCCTCCCCAACTAGCCAACCAATACAAACAATCCTGGAAGTTTGGCGGGTTTAGTTGCCTGGGTGTCAATATACTGTTTGCACCACAGGTAAAACCCCAGAATGTGATGGCCAAGAGTGGAATGGACTGTGTATGAAGATGAATGTTTTTGGTAATAGATTCAGGGAATGGGGTGGTTAAACTGTAACGGTAAAAAAATAAACTGGCTGGCTCCTTGATATTGAAAGGTTAAGTGTTTGTCATGTAAAGCGTAACTTTATTTTAGTGAAGGTGTTATACATAGATAATATGGGTTGAATGGATTCTCATGTCGGTAGAGGCTGAATTCTTTGCTCCATTCCACTCAGTGCAGTTTGACATGTTCCTATGTCTCCATGTTGCTAGGTCATTCCTATAACCGGCTTGCAGTGTTTGGCGCGTGGGTGCTTTCAGGTGTATCCCGCTGTTTTACCGTGGAATTTTGTGGTGTCTATTCTGAGTTCTGGTTTCTTTTACCAATGATTGCTGGCCCCACCGACTGCATCATTATTGACACGGATATACTGGATTCCGTTGCTGGCTTGCTACAGCTCCGCAGTAAGCGGCAAATGGAGTGAGTGAAACTTGCACCAGCACCTACACCTTTGTGTGTATGAAACAGGAGCGTCCAAGGTGTTGGGGTTCCAAGTTGCTGGCGGGCATTTCAGCTTGTTAAATAGTGTGTTGAGAGTGCCACACACTCTGCATGCAACTTACCATTCTCAGACTGGCCCTGACGAAGGAAATCTATTTCTGAAATGCATTGGCAATTTTGGTCTGATTGATAAATCAATTGTGGCAAATTCTTCCTCACTAAGAGAATATTAATGACTTTTCATGCATGAGATTATAATTTTGGATAAAATAGTTTTGAAAAAACAACTGAAGCTTAATGTTTTTGTCGTTTTTCAATTAAAGGCATCTCTTTTTACCTCAAAATTGAACTTTTATTAATCTTGACTAACCATATACCCAGATTGGGTTCTATAGAGAGCGGCTGTTTGACCCAGTATTTCACTTGGTCTCCTGCTTCACATGGAGGATCGCTCTCCGTGCATGGGGAGGTGTGAGCGTGCCTCTCTCGAGTTTGCTGACTAGGACCGGCAGTGCTTGTTACATACACCTCACATCCCGCATGCGTGGTGATGTGAGGCGCACGTTTAATAAAGGGCCCGCCCTGCTGCAAGGCAGGCAGTTTCAGACACAAGCCAGAAAAAGCGTGTTATGTCCTTTGTAAGCTCCTCAGCAGGCCCTGATCATCTATCCCTCCGCCGACTGCACAAGCAGTGAGGAACACATGCATCGCCTCGAGATGGTGAGCAGCAGGCTGGAGACCGCAGGCCTAACCATCCAGCAGGACAAATGCAAGTTCCTGAAGGAGGAGATAATATTCTTCGGGTACGTCTTCAACAGTGAGGGAATGTCAGCCGACCCACCAAAGGTTGCGAACATAAATGAGTCCTCCCCTCTGACAACACCCACAGAGGTACGCAGTTTCTTGGGGATGGCAACCCATTGCGGGAGGTTCATCCCCAACCTGGCAACAATGTCGGAGCCACTCAGGGAGCTCACCCGGTCGAACACCAAATGGAACACCAAATGGAACTGGAGCTCTGAATGCCAGAAGGCGTTCAATCAAATAAAGACGTCCCTGTCATTGGAAACAATAATTGCAAATTATGACTCAACATTGACGACTGAGCTATACGTCGATGCTAGCCCCGTTGGCCATGGGGCTATCCTTGCTCAAATATCACAGACAGGCAAAACAAAGCCGATCGCAAATGCCTCCCGAGCCACTGAACAGCGATGCTCACACATGGAGATGGAGGCCATAGCAGTTCTCTGGGGCTGCCACCATTTCCACATCTACCCCTATGGACGAAAAGTCAGTGCCTACACAGATCAAAAGCCATTAATCCCGATCTTTACAGGGTCATCAGCACATCCTCCGGCCAGAATTGGGAAGTGGTTGCTCCACCTTCAGCAGTATGAGTTTGAGTTCGCCTACCAAGCAGGCACAGAAAATCCGGCGGATTTCCTATCCAGGCACCCGAGGGCTGCGACCATGGGGGAAGTGAGTGAAGCAGAGGAAACGGAGGAGCACATATGCCAAATCATTCACACCATGTAGCCCAAGGTGGTCGGCATCAAAGACCTCGAGGAGGCCACGCACGCTGACCGTTGCTGCAACATAGTCAAAAACACTATCATATCGGGTGATTGGAAATCTTTCCTCCGCCATGTACACAACTGCACGCCAGCAGCCAGAGACTTCCTTACTGGCATGTTCCCAGTACGACATAAATTGTCCATCACCAGCGAAGGGTTGATCCTGAGAGGAACCCGCATTGTGATCCCCAGCAGCCTGCAAGACAGGATCGTGGCGCTGGCACACGAAGGCCACCAGGGAATGGTCAGGACAAAGGCCAGAATTTGACACCGGGTGTGGTTTCCTCACATTGACACCAAGGTAGAGCAAGTCATTACATCCTGCCTCCCTTGCCAAATCACAGGAGCACCTCCAAACCCTGAACCTATGCAGTCAGCAAAGCGTGGGTCATCAAGGTGGGACGCCATCAGCATTGACTTCTGTACAGGAAGGAACATACCTGCTGGTGGCCATTGACGACCACTCAGGATACCCAGAAGTGGAGATCATATCATCAACAGCAGCGGAGACCGTGATACCTCCACTCGAGAAGATGTTTGCAACACATGGCCTGCCAAGACGCATCAGGAGTGACAATGGACCACCATTCCAGGGGACAGAGATCAGGAAATACCTGGACGATGTGCACATCAAACATCACCACATGACGCCCTGGTGGCCACAGGCAAATGGCGATGTGGAGAGTTTCATGCGGACAATCTACAAAGTGCTATGCATATGCAGGGCTCAAAACAGCCCCTGGAGAGTGGATCTATACGGATTCCTACAGGACTACCGGGTGATGCCCCACAGCTCCACCGGTTTACCCCCCGCCACAGCTCCATCGGTTTACCCCCGGCGGACCTCACGTACCAGACATTGGTAAACTCAATCATACCACACCACCCGAGCCTAGGAATAGGCACCTTCAACAGCGACCGCACTCAACGAAGGAGAGTGGCAACAAACGAACACATGAGCGTCAGGAGGCACACAAGAAGGTTGAGACACAAGGTCGGCGATCACGTATTGGTGCTGCAAAACCCCACAAAGTCCAAGCTTGAAACACGGTAAGATTGTGCAACCTGGACAGTGACCCGAACGGAAGGAACGATGGTGACAGTGGCACGAGGGCAATAGACGATTGCCAGGAATGGTTTGTGGTTCAAGAGGGTGCCCCAACAAATGTGGACTGATGGAGACAGACAGTCCAAGGCTGAGGCTGAGCTGCCACCAGATGTTTCGAGTCACCGGGGCAAGGGAGAAGCGACCCCGAGTCGAGAGCCTGAGGAGCAACCAGAAGGATCTGAGGGGGCATATCCAGAAGATGAAGGTGAGCCAGAGGGGGGACTTGGCCCTGAGACAGCTCCCCAGCAAAAGCCCAGCCGGTATGACCTAAGGGCAGCCTCGATGGCTCCGGAGAGGCTAAGAGACTATGGGCCTCATTACGAGTCCAGCGGTAACCGAGCCGGAAAAACTGGCAGGTTACCGCCGGACTCGTATAACCATTCCGCCTCCATGATTCCCGGAATCACCGGGGCATTACAACCCCGGTGACCCGGTAATTCCGGAGGCGGAATTCGGTAAATCCCCATTCCCATGGAGCCCAATAGGACTCCATAGGAATGGGGAAGTGGAAACACCGGCACCATGCTTTAATGGTACCACTGTTTCCACGTCCGCATGCAGGCGGGTGGTGTTAATGACACCTCCCCCCTGCAGGACTCTTAATCAGCCGGTCCGGAAAGAACGGTGGTGGCGGATTTACCACCACCGTTCTTTCCAGACCGCTGACTTGTTATAAGGCCCTATGAGTGGTGAAATGACAAGGTGGAGAGTGTGGAACTGTGCCGGACTAGATTTGCAAAGGAAAATTAGTGATGTTGTTTGATGTGGTTATGTGTTTGTGTGTCGTTGCGTTTGGTTGGAAAAAAGGAGGAATGTTACATACTCCTCACGTCCCGCATGTGCTGTGACATGAGGTGCACATTTAATAAAGGGCCCGCCCTGCCGGAAGGCAGGCAGTTCTGGGCATGAGCCAGAACAAGCCTGTTGTATCCTTTGTTGGCTCCTCAGCAGGGACCCGACGCAGGCCCTGATTATCCCACCCTCCACCGGCTGCACCGGCAGGGAGGAACACAACAGTGCTTTGTGCTCTGTACACCTCCCTCCTCCCTCTTTGTCTCCCCACCCATATTGGGATGGACGCTGAACGATTACTCTTGTGAACTGAAGGCAACCCCTACTGCACCACTTGTTTTTTTTTCATGCCCCAACCTTTCAATTTGACCTGAATATGAAAGATAGGCAGGAAGACTGCTAACTCTGCACACAGCCTAAGTATGGCAAGTGTCTTTGCAGCCCCTCTAGGAGTCATGGAACCATCAAGGTGGCCCCTTGTACCAAGAAACACATGCTCCTAAAATAAAACTGGGATTAATGCACAGCCAAAAATCCCTAGTATCTGGCTGGCGGTTCTCTCTGGCGTTATCGCCACTTATGTCTCAAAAGGCTGAGACATTTTCTGTGCCTACTAATGTATTGGGCACTTGTACTGTGAACCATTGTTTTACGATCAATAAGAATGGTTTGCTTCTTAACCTTTGCCACAGCCTGCAGACAAATTCATGGGCCATGTAATAACTAACAGCGACTAACGTATAGGCCACTCCCAACCTTGAAGCTCAGGTTTCTGATACAGGGGGGACACGTCGTATACGACTCCTCTGAAGTAGAAGATGTTGCCACTGCTCCACATGTAGATTTATCATCTGCACTCTTCAACTCTAATTTCCAAACTGGATGCACTATCTATGCTGTTCTCATCATTTGCAGTTGAACAGCAAGCACTCAACTTGTATTGGCTAAAATATCTGATGCCATCCTATACTTCGGTTGGGACCTGAGTAAATATAAAACAGGATGGCCACTTGTGTCATTGTGAGTTAACCCCAGGAAGGCAAGGGATGCAAATTACGTAGGTGCGTTCAGGCCATGATATCATGCACCCCCACAATGAAAAGGTATGGGGGTGTCCACGGAGGAGATAGATGGTGCTGATACATTAGTTGGGACCTGGGTAAATACAAAACAGGATGACCACTTGTGTTAATGTGAATTACCCCAAGAGAAATAGGGGATGCAAATTACCATAGGTGCAATCAGGCCATGATATCTTGCACCCCCCACAATCAAAGGGTATGGGGGTGTCCCTGGAGGGGCTAGATGGTGCCTCTACATTAGTTGGTACCACATTAAACATAGAATAGGATGGCCAGTTGTGTCATTGTTTGTTTGTTTGTTTGTTTATTATTTATAATGTGCAAACATACCCTGGGGTAACAGTGCGCAGCAAGTACAAGAATATGCGAAGCTTAGTTACACAACTTTAAATGTACATACAGATATTTGGGTATACATAGAGGAGTCATAATATAACATACGTACAATAGCAACTATCATAGTATCATATCAAGCTTAGTTACACAACTTTAAGTTTACATACAGATATGTGGGTATACATAGAGGAGTCATAATATAACATATTTGCAATAGCAACTATCATAGTACAACAAATTTACAATAGCAAAATAAACAAGTTTGAGGGGCAGTCATTTCAGTTAGCGCTACATTTAGTGAGCATTCGCTTTCAACCATAGGAAAGTGATGGTTCTGAAGTTTTGATAGGGAAGGTCAGTTCTTAATGTGTGGTGTAGGGAGTTCCACAGTTTAGCTGCTTTCACCGGGAAGGTGTTACCACCTATAGTAGAGCGATTGAAGTTAGGGATAGAGAGGCAGTCTTTGTAGGCTATTCTGGTGGGTCTCAAGGAGTGTTGTCTGTGGAATTTGTTGACCAGTTAAGAAGGCGCAGAGTTATTAAGGGATTTGTGGGTGAGTGACAGGGTTTTTAGGTGGATTTTATCCAAGGTTGGCAACCAGTTGTTGTGGCGGCTACTCTCAGTGATGTGGTCTCTTCTGGAGATGCCCAATGCCACCCAAAGGGCATTATTTTGTAGAATTTGGAGTTTCCTAATGGTAGCTTTTGTTGCCCCAAAATAGAGGGCGTTGCAGTAGTCTAGGTGAGACAGGATAAGGGCTATGGCCAAGGTAGTGCAGCTAAAATCAGATAGGAATGGTTTGGCTGTGCGGATTAGTCTGCACGTATAGGCCATGGAAGACGCCAGAGAATTAACCTGTTTTGCAAGTGAGAGTTTCGAGTCAAGGTAAAAGCCCAGCGTTTTTATTTCGTGGCCTACTTTAATGCAAATGCCGTCAATTAGAAATGAAGAGTAGTCAGGTCCTCGTTTTTTAGGCTAGAGGTAGTGCCAAGGATGATGAGTTTGGTTTTATCATCATTCAGGCATAGTCCATGCGTGGCCATTCATGCCTGGATGATGATGTATACTCAATTCACCAAGGCCAAATCCTTTCCATAATCCCCAGAAAGCGGGAGGAGGATCTGAGTGTCGTCTGCGCAGTTAGTGTAGGTGACACCAAGAAGATCCAGATCACCGAAAAGGGGCTTGGTAAAAATGTTGTACAGCGTGGGCGATACACAAGAGCCCTGGGGAACGCTGCAGGTGATAGGTATAAGGTCGGCAGCTGCAGTAGACGAGAAGACCCTCATGGTTCTGCCATTTAGAATGGATCTAATCCAGGTAATTGCCTTATCAGAGAAATGTGCAGCCGAGTTGAATGGTTACATAGGATGGTATGATCAACCAAGTCGAAGGCGGCCGAGAGGTGTAGGAGGAGGAGAAGGGCCGCTTTACTATTATCTCCACACTCGTCAACTTGGGTCTTGAGTTCGGTAAGAGCTGTCTCAGTTCCGTGTTGGGGGCAGAAGCCTGATTGTTTAGCTCCTAGTAAATAGTGTGCTTCCAAGTGTTTTTGGATTTGTACATAGGCAACCTTATCCAGAATTTTTAGGAGGAAGGGTACTGTTGTAATCGGCCGGTAGTTGGTCGGTACGGATGGGTCGAGAGTAGGTTTTTTTAGCAGAGGAAGTACCCAGGATTGTTTCAGATTAGTGGGGATGGTGCCCGTGGAAAAGGACGCGTTGATAAGCTTTGTAATGAAGGGAGATAGGTCACAAGCTGCATCCTTGATAAGTTGTGCGGGGCAGAGGTCACCCTGACAATTAGAAGGTTTCAGGGACAGGATGATTATTTCCACTTACGGGATTGAGACTTTGGAGAAGTTGAATTGGGTAGATTTGTTAGCAGTCGTCCTTTCCGTTGTTATGGTTCTGTAGACGAGTTATTTAAGGATGCTCTTTTGCTAGAGATCTTATGTTGTAGGGTTGAAATTTTGTTAGCTAATGCATTTTGAATCTCTGAGCACCATTTTTTGTCTTTGATGCTTGTGTCGAGTGGTTCGATGGGGGTCTCTATTTCTTTGAGGATGGAGAATAGTTCCTTCGTATTGGATTTGGCTTGGGAAATACGTGTGTCAAAAGACATTCATTTTGCTAGACATATTTCTTTTTTGTAGAGGGAGGAAAGTTTGGTGAATTTAAGTTTATTAGCTGCTGAGGGTAGCTTTTTCCAGGCAGCCTTGCAGTTTCTTTTTTGTTGTCTAAGGTTTTTTAGTGCAGGCGTAAACCAATTGTTCAAGTGCGTCTTGGGTTTACTTGGTCTGAGTTTGGCGGGAGCGATCAAGTCCAGCGAGGTAGTCATAATTTTGTTGTATTCTTCAACCAAAATCTCAGGATTTGTGTTGTCTGGGAGCGTGTTAAGAGTAGGGAGTAAGGCAGGGATAAGCCTGTCTGTTGTAATGCACTTTTTATTTCTGGTTAGCGTGGGTGGAGCCCTAATGGTTGGTAGAGGCAGGGGTCTGTGAGTGGACAGCATGAATGACACAAGGTGGTGGTCAGTCCAAGCAAGCGGTGAGATAGCGAGGATATTAGCTTGACAGTTGAAGTCTGTGTCCATCAATCAAGTGTTCTACCTTTAATATGGGTAGGTGCATTGCTTCTTTGGGTGAAGCCTAGTTTAGAGGGAGTGTTGAATGTGGTCAGGGTGAGCTGGTCTAGTGGGTCATTGAAGCACATGTTCAAGTCTCCAAGTAGAAGTATTTGTGTAGAATTTGTAAGGTGAGTAATGTAGAATAATTATGAGTTAACCCCAGGGAGACAGAGAATGCAAATTGTCATAGGTATGCCCAGAGCATGATATCTTACACCCCCACAGTCAAAATGTATGTGGTGTCCAGGGAGGGACTAGATGGTGCCCTTACATCATTAGGGACCAGAGTAAACATAAAACAGGATAACCACTTGTGTTAGTGTCATTTAACTCCAGAGTGGCAGGGGATGCAAATTACCATAGGTGCATTCAATTCAGGCCATGATATATTGCACCCTCCACAATCAAAAGGTATAGGGGTGTCCAGGGAGGGGTTAGAAGGTACCTCTACTTCGGTTGGGACCAGATTAAACATAAAACGGGATGACCACTTGTGTTAGTGTGATTTAACCCCAGGGAGAAAGGGGATGTGAATTACCATAGGTGAGTCCAGGCAATGATATCTTGCACCCCACAATCAAAAGTTATGGTGTGTCCAGGGAGGGGCTAGCGGGTACTTCTACTTCGGTTGGGACCAGATTAAACATAAAACAGGATGAACACTTGTGTTAGTGTGAGTTAACCCCAGGGAGGCAGGGGATGCAAATTACCATGGGTGCGTTCAGGCCATGATATCTTGCACCACCCGCAATCAAAAGGTATTGGGGTGTTTCGGGTGGGGCTAGATGGTGCCTCTACATTGGTTGGGACCTGAGTAAACATAAAACAGGATGACCACTTGTGTCTGTGTAAATTAACCCAAGGGAGGCAAGGGATGTGAATTAACATTAGTGTGTTCAGACCATGATATCTTGCACCCCCACAATTAAAAGGTCTGGGGGTGTCCAGGGAGGGGATAGATGGTGCATCTACATTGGTTGGGACCTGAGTAAATCTAAAACAGGATGACCACTTGTGTTTGTGTGAATTAACCCCAGGGGATGCGAATTACTGTAGGTTTGTTCAGGCCATGACATCTTGCACCCCCACGATCAACATTGTTTGTACTGTTCTTGTAAGTGTATGAATGCTGCGCCTCTGGTACATGTGCATAGTATTCAACGCTGTGCCGTGCTGTATGGGCCATGATTTGCATGGGCAAAATTGTTTCGATGTAGTGGTGCACATAGGTCTGATAAAATGTCCTAGATGTGTGGGGGACCATTTCAAAATGATGGTTGGGGGCTCCCCTTACTTAGAGCAGAAAGCAGTCTGAGTCTCCTGTGGGGTGGAGGGCCATACAGAAGGGAGATAAAGATAAGGTTAATAGCTGCCAATTATCACGAGCCATCAGGGAGCTGAAACACCGAATGACCGCTGAATAGTTGTGAACGATCCTTCTTCATAAGAAAGTGGCTGACGTGGAGGAAACAGTGTTGAAAGTAGGTGATAATATTTCTTTTTTCCTCAATGGAAGTGACGGCAGGACGGGCTCCAGCAGCAGCTTACAAGGTGAGCACTGCAAAGCATACACAGTAAGACCCAGAAAGTGAGCAATATATAAAGGAATATATTGCTGTGTTATTACACTGCTGAGTAGCAATATAGGGGCTGTTGCTGGGGGCCCCCTGAAGCTCGAGGCCCCTTTCATTTGAAAGAGTCAAAAGGCCCTGCCGCTGTACCTGATTCTCTGCTAATGTGCTGTCTTTGTTGCTTACTAGCAAAGTGTAGAGCAAACACGGCTGGGAAGAACCAAGCAGCTACACACCAGGGCTATACATCCATACAGTCCTGTTAACATAAAACAATAAGTTCATAACTGGTTTATAAATACACATGCACAAACTAAGCTAAATACAACTCTTAGATTGACCTGGATGTGGACGTTTGGCAGTAGATTGAGTTGTTGCAAAGCTTGCTTGGTGCCCCAAGACTAGCTTGTGGAGTTTAAGTAAAAGGTATTACGTACTGACTTAATGTTCTAGTTCCTGGACACTGGTCTTTTTAAGGGATATTCCTGGCACCTTTGCTCCCAATGTCTGGTCCGACTCCTAGAGGCGTGTTAATCTTAAGGGCGCCTGGCGGGGTCCTGATAAACCCAGGTGGGTACAAGTTTAAATATTAAAAAAATCAGCATGAAAGATCCTATAAACTGCTGCGTGGCTCTGAACATGTACGTTTATTTCAAAACACAGGATATTTTTCTTGCAGATAAATTTTCAATTATTTTACAAAACCTTCGATAAGCATGAAAGTGACAACGGACAAGTGTGATTATATACAGTGGCGGTGATGCCTCGGTGACGCCCGCACCATTTTTACTCTCATTCACAAATTGGGACCTGTACAGGACCTCTTCAAGCCGTGACCCTGAAACTACTCTACTCATCAGGGACCCACGGCTACCCCAGAGTGCGATACGCACCCATAATCCAGCAACCAGTAAAGGATTGTCTACACACAGCATCACCACTTCTATACTAGCAGAAGATAAAACATACAGTACCACATCTTGCGTCCATCCTGACGAAGGCCAACACTATGACTGGCTTGAATCCAGCCCCCCATGGCCGAAACACTCCTGCGTCGATCACCTGTGACACTACTGTATAACCCCTTTGTGTATGTACTGTAGAAAGTGTTGTGTACACTCTTGTGTCAATCACCCCACGGATCATTTTCCGTCCTGGGAGCACTTTGTCCAACTATAGGTCTACCCTACTGTTTTGTGTGCCTGTGCCCTTATATGAAGTTTGTTCCTCGACATTATAGAGGTTGATACTTACCTGTATTTCCACTGCATATAATCACACTTGTCCGTTGTCACTTTTGTGCTTATCGAAAGTTTTGTAAAATAATTGAAAATGTAGCTGCAAGAAAAATATCCTGTGTTTTGAAATAAACGTACATGTTCATAACCTCGCAGCTGTTTATAGGATCTCTCATCAACTCCTAGAGGCTCAATGTCATAGCATGACAGGACATAGCAGAGTGATGGGCAGTACTCTGGACGGTCCAAGCAACTTCAGTGGCTGGGAGCAACAGGGGAGAAAATGTAATGTTAGTTCAACCACAGTTAGTCCGCTATACAAGAATCACTGGTGAACTGACTGTGTGGTGAGACTACGTCTGCCTGTCAAACAAAGTTATACGAGACTGGCGAAGGGCCAGTGCAGCAATAATGCAATTCTATGTTCGAGTATTGGAGCCACTAGCAGAGGAGCACCAGGGTACAATAATGTGTCCCTACACTTATTAAAACTGTCCTATTGTAAGGGTTTAAACGTTAACACTTGGGAGCACTCCAATTTTTGCAGTTGAAGTCAGTGGGCCTCATTACGAGTTTGCCGGTCCGGGAACAGCGTTGGTACCGGCACACTACGGATCTGCGGGCGGGTGCCATCCTGCCCACCAGGGTCAGACCTGGCGGGCTGAATCGCACCCGCCTGCAGACTTTCACAGAACTATCGGCACTGTTACGGTGCTGGTGCTTCCGTCATCCCTACCCCTATTTGAGTCCTACAGGACTCAAATGGGAATGGGGATTTGCCATTTACCGGCCCATGACTTCTCGGACCACCAGGGTCGTAATCCCCCTGTGTTTCTGGCAAGCCAGGTGCCGGTAAATATTGCAAATCTGGCGGTAAACCCGCCGGTTTCACCAGCAGGGTTACCGCCGGACTTGTAATGCGGCTCAGTGTGAGATTACATTATTTGCCCAGGATCACACATTTACGCTAAACAGCGAAGCAGGGATTTTAACCCACTCTGCAATTTGGGCACGGCCACCTACTTACATGCTTTATTTGGAACAAATATTTAAGTTTTGGGTGTCAAGACGTACAATAATACTGTCCTATACAGTTTACTTGCAAAATCCACAAATTGCATAGTAAAGCATCATGACATGTAAATACTTATAGCAGCAGCATGTTGGGCCACAATAATATCAGTGTACCTTTATTTTCCACATCCTGAATGGAAAACTATAAGATGCAAAAAGCAAAATATCTATGTTCCCACTTTATTTTCTGTGCTTTAAGACACACAATAAAAGAGGCGTAAAAAAACTCACTTAAGTTTGGAGATTTGTTACAAACCTTCAGCCTTTTGTGATGTATGGTTTTAAGAACATTCAACTAAGGAAATGAAAGCACACTTTACGTTTTAGGATATCAAGCTATAGTCGTTATGGGTGTGAACACATTTTCAAAGGGTGCTTTATTGTGTTGCTCGCTTTAACTGTCACAGATTTGCAAGGTGACTAGTGGTCTTTCGTTGGAAATTCAACATTATGCACAAGAAAGCCTCTGCTGCTGATGACAAAAGAAACATGTTGTCAGATTTATTACGCAGCCTGTGTGTCTCAGGGGGCTGTGACACTGGGGAACGGGTAGTGCTTGATGCGCTGAGCAAATAGTAGATTTGTCTCAGAAGAGACAAAACGAGTCCAGAAGCATGTCCCTATTCCTTTGAACTGTTATCAGCTAACATTTCATTGCTCTCCTGGTGTTTGTATGATATTCTGCATCCCCCACAGATGACAGGAATGGGCAGGGGCTGAGCTACAAAGACATCACTGGCCAATCCCAGGAACGGATTTGTTGGAGGGCGGGCTATCACGTTGTATTTTGACATTTTTCATTTGTACGCTGTTTGTATGGCTGCCATCTGTGGGTGGGGTATCCAAGTGAGGGTGGCTCCAAAGATTTCCAAACACTGCCTCCCTGATGCTGCCATGAGGATGCAGAATACATACTTGCCAACCCCACAGATTTAAGCTGTAGGCTACTGCTTTTGAAGCAGCCCTACCGCCTACAGATTTCAGTGACAGATCCTACTGCTTTTTACAGTGGCAAGTAATTTATGTGATTCTAAGGCAGGCTCCAGGACAGAGCATGCAACACATTAGTCTGTCTATACAGTGGACTGGTAGGTGATTACTTTGATTGCACTTGTAGCATCAAGGAGGAGGAGACAGTTGTATAAATGTAACTGGAATTTTATTAATATAAATAAGTAGGAGTATAGGTATTAAAAAGGGGATAAATATATAGGGAGGGTCTGAAGTGGGATCCTCAGTCTCTCCAACCGTCCCTTGAATGTTCTCCTCTCTCCTTCCACATTCCCCTCTGGAATCCCTGTGGATTCCACATCAGTGCAGCAGATGTCACCATGCTACACATCCCTCTTCTTTCTAGACAAGTCATTACTCTCCATAGTCAGTTAAATACATCGGTCTCTGGTACTTTCTTCCAAACCTTGATTCATAAGTCTTCATCACAGTTGGTACATATATGGGATTAGCTGGTAAGGAAATGTTCTGGTTCTCTCTATTTTCAACAACATCACTTCTATCCATACTATCACCAATAATTTGCCTATTCACTCCCATCACTCTTCCATTGTTCCAAACCCTTCCATCACTTGTTCGTACAGCATGTTTAAACACTTCAATAACTTGAATGTGATCTGACCACTTAATCCCTTTCACTCTCAACGCTTCTGGCAACTTCACTCTCACAAAACAACCTACTTCCAATGCCTCATTACTCTTGAATCTTTTCTTGTCATGCCATGCTTTATTTCTACCTTGTCTCAGTCTAATCATACCAACAGCATTACTGGTTACCACTTCCATATTTACCACTTTACCCATCCATCCAGGACACAATTTGGTGATCGCCTTTCTACCTCTGCTCAGTTCAAATGGTGATACACCTGTAGAACTGTGCGGAGTAAACCTATGTGCCATAATGACATTTCTAACAGCTTCTTTCCAACTCATCCTATTAGCCCAAGCCCATCTAATGGCATCTTTCAGAATCCTATTGTATCTTTCTACTACACCATTGATCTCTGGATGATAGACCGCACTAGTCACATGTTTAATAGATTTCTTCTCTAAAAAATCCTCCATCTTTCTCGATACAAATTGTGGACCATTGTCAGATAGAATAACTCCAGGATATCCTTCCCGACCACATACCTCTTCTATGAAGTTGATAATATTTTTAGTCGTAACACTAGGCATCATTTTCACTTCTGCCCATCTTGTTAAAATATCAATCATAACCACACAAAACGTTTGACTTCCTTCACTCCATATCGGACCCATTATATCAATCCCTACTTTCATCCATGGTCTACTCGGCACATCAGTCATAACCATCGGATACTCATTGCCCACACAACTCTTATCAGACTTATTGCAAAGGATACAGTTTCTTATGCTCCTCTCGATTTCCACATCACATCCCGGCCACCAGTACGTATTCCTTATCCAACACTTTGTTTTGGAAATGCCTTGGTGGCCTTCATGTCCCAGCTCAATTATTTTATTCCTGACATCTTCTGGTGGAATCAATCTGTCTCCTCTAAAGAAATATCCATCTTGTACACTCAGCTCGTCCCTGACACTCCATAATCCTTGCACATCTGCCTCCTTGATTTTATTGACAGGAACATGTCTCTTGTTTATATTTTCCATCATAAACTGCAATTTTACGTCTTTGTTCATGGCTCCCAACCATTCTTCCTTAGCAATGGCTGTATCCTGTAACATACATATCATTTCTTGTTGATGCTCATCACCTCCATTTCCACTCTCCTCTTGGACATTCGTAAGCCTAGATAAACAGTCTGCAGCATAATTCCTCACTCCTGGAATATACTTCACCCTTACATTGAACTCCTGCATTCTGTGAACCCATCTTCGTATCCTTGCTGACACTTTGTCCAAACCTTTGTTCATGAATAATTCCACAAGTGGTTTGTGATCTGTGTTTATCTCAAATTGTGTCCCCCAGACAAAACTTCGGAATTTGTCCACTGCCCACACAATAGCCAAGGCCTCCTTTTCGATAGTTGCATACACTTGTTCTGCTCCCTTTAACAGTCTTGAAGCAAATGCAATTACTTTTTCCTCTCCATCATGTAGTTGCGCCAATACTGCACCCAGACCCACATTACTGGCATCCGTTGTGATTATCGTACGCTGTCCTCTTACGAAGTTCTTCAATGCAGGTGCAGTCGTCAGAGCATTCTTTATGTATTTGAATTCCTTCTCACAATTTTCATTCCATTCATATTTAATATTCATCCTGGTGAGATCCCTCAATACAGCTGTGTGATCTGCAAATCCTCTCACATATTTAGAATAATACTCGGCCATTCCTAGGAATGTTCTCAATTGTTCCTTATTGCCCGGTGTAGCCATATTATTGATTGCAGACATCAAATCCGGCTTAGGTGTAATCCCTTGCTCTGAAATAACATGACCAAGATATTCAATTTCCTTCCTATGAATCTTCGACTTCTCTCTGCTCAATGTCATGCCCATCTTATGCAATTTTCTCAACGCACCATCCAGAATTCTATCATGTTCCACTTGGTCTTTAGCAAATACAAGAATATCATCTTGAAAAAAAATAATGCCCTCATCACCATCAAATATTCGATGCATGGACTTCTGAAACACTGAAGCTGCCGATATAAGACCAAATGGCATCCTTCTATACTGATATAAACCCTCCGGGGTTATAAATGCTGTCAGATGCCTTGAGTCTTTGTGCAATCTGATTTGGTGATATGCAGAGGTAAGGTCTAAAGTAGAAAACAGTTTTGCCGACCTCATTGTTGATAGCAACTCTTGAATGTTGGGAAGTGGATGTCTCTCAGGAATGATGCACTTGTTTAGTTCTCGGAGATCAATGCACACTCGAACCTTTCCAGAACTCTTCCTCACCACTACCAATCGTGATACCCATTCTGAAGCATCAATCCTTTCAATTATGCCTTGTTCTTCTAGTTTCTTCAATTCACTTTTGACCTCATCTCTCATGGCCAAGGCACATTCCTCATTTTCTGTGCAACTGGTTTGCAATTATTTCTGAGTTGTATCCTGTGCATAATCCCTTTCACACAGCCTATTTCGTCTTTGAACATTTCCTTCTTCACTGTTTCTATAGACATCTCTATAGATTCAATCATATATATAGACTCCTCAGCACTGGCATCTAATCTGACCTTCAGCCATGCCTGATGCGTCCAGCTCAGTAAAGGCATTGTTCCTTTTCTTGACACATAGACCTTTCCTTTGGCAATTCTATCCTTAAAGGCTAGTTTCGCTTCGAACCATCCAACAATATCTATTTTCACACCCCCATAAGCACTTGGATTAATGTCTGACTCATTAAGTCATCTTGGACCCATTCTTCTCCATATCTTCTCGGCAGCAAAGTGTATTTTGCTCCTGAATCAGTCATCATTTTTACTGGAGCATCATTTATCATAATGATGGTTTTGGGACTCTCCAGTTCCATACCATTTGCAGTATCACTCACAGCAAAGACGCATTCTTCCTCTTCATATTCTTCTGGACCTCCAATCCAATTCATGCTTCCTTTATCAACTCTACAACATCTGGCCAAATGGCCCTTTCCATTGCAGTTTTTGCATATGATGTGGATAGCTGGGCAATCAGGACTGTTAGCCAAGTGCATGGAACTGTCACACCTGAAGCATGTCCTGATCCTTCCTCTGCCCCTCTGGCTCATTTGAGGTCGTCTATTGCTTACGAACCGTCCTCTGTTGTATGCCCCATATCCTCGTGCAAATCCTCTACTCCTTACATCATTACTGTATCTATACGTATTTTGAAACCTGGGTTCCTCTTTTCGTTTTGCCACAGCATTTTGACTGATCGCATTATCAACTTTTGTCATTTGAATAGCATTGATAGCGTTTTCTGGCTTCAGAGTGGTACTCTTCACTCTGTCCTCTAGCGTCTTGACACAATTCTCCATGTGTTCAACTTCTTTGGCTATGCGCAGTACCACCTCCAAATTCGGGTCGTCTTCAGCCGATAGTCTCTCTCTAATTTTAGCGCTGTTACACTCCAGCATGAACTGATCCCTGAGCCTTTCATCTAGTTGTGGTCCGAATTTGCAATTCTTAGCTAATTTTCTCAGGACAGTTATAAATTGTTCCACACTCTCTTCACTCTCTTGCGACCTCTTGCCAAACCTATACCTTTCCAATATTGTACTCAGTTTCTTCTCATAGTGTTTTCAATTTAGCAATGCATTTTTCGTATTCATTCATATCCCCTTCATCATCAGTTAAGTTCGGCAAGTCCTCATACTTCTCTTGTCCTGCCGGTCCCAAACAGTGAAGTAACAGTGATTTCTTTCTCTCTACACTGTAATTTGCTCCACAAACCACTGAAGCATAGTGCTCAAACGACTTCAACCATCTTTTCCATGGTAAGTTCGGTTCTCCAGCTTCAAGTAGAAACATGGCTGGTGGTGGGACAGTGTGTATTGCCATATTGCCAGCTACAGACTGGTCACCTGCTCCTCTGTTACAAATGATTGCTGCAGACCTCTTTGTTATTTAATTGCAAGGCTCTTCTTCTCCCACATCTAATACATTCCTTGTGTGTTTGGTGCGCAGATTCTTGAGTGTCACATATATCCCTATAATATACTATTGTTGACTCTTATTGCTTTATGTAGATACTGGGACGAGTAGGAGCATCAATGGATCGCCCGATCCTCATTTTCAATTTCAATTTTTTTTTTTTACTTGTAAATATGCATCATCACTTGCATTGTCCTTATAATTGAAAATCGTTGGTCATCTACACTTTCTCCGTGAAATCAGGGCCTTTACAATGTTCGTGCTTGCAACTGTAACTGAGGGGCCCAACTCAAGATGGCCGTCCTAGCGTGACATGCGTCACAACTTGCGGGTCCTTTACTCTAAAGCGCGGAGCCTTCCCCACTGCTACAGGCTCGCGACAAGCAGCGAATATTTACTTTCATTGCGCAGCTCGAGATACACGCGCGCACGGCAGGCACAACCGTGAGTCCAATTAAAATATAAATGCACTCCTACACGGTCAACTTCGAACTCATTGAACGCAGCAATGGCAATTCAATCATATCCCCAAAACACATGAAGGCAGGGCACTTTCACGCTCACCTGGAACCATAGATGGCTTAGCTTCGATCTCCAAAACTCCTCGTCGCTAATGTAGCATCAAGGAGGAGGAGACAGTTGTATAAATGTAACTGGGATTTTATTAATATAAATAAGTAGGAGTATAGGTATTAAAAAGGGGATAAATATATAGGGAGGCTCTGAAGTGGGATCCTCAGTCTCTCCAACCGTCCCTTGAATGTTCTCCTCTCTCCTTCCACATTCCCCTCTGGAATCCCTGTGGATTCCACATCAGTGCAGCAGATGTCACCATGCTACAGCACTCAGACCAATCCACTGACCTGACAGCTGCGTAACTCTGTCCTGCACACTTTTTCTGTCCTGCACTCTTGACTGTACAACACTTAGGTGAACCAGCAGTGAAAGCAAGTGGCAGAGTGTAACACCATCACACAGCACCTGCAGACAATTTGGTGTTAGCATTCAGAATGATACATTTCAACATCTTTCCATGTTGTGCTGTTTGTATGTTCTGTATTTTTCTGTGATGTCAATGTTATGGGAATTATTACATCTTTTTGGTCACAGAATGTTGGCAAGTATGAGGGTACCGTATAACAACGGCACCAATTCTTTGTTTATTAAAATAGTGACATTGTTCGCCCAAACATGCTGGGGCCAAAAGATCCATGTGCCGAACTAGGTGCTCCAAAATCGGTTGTGCGCCCAAACATCCGCACCAAAAGTGGCTGCGCCGAATTGTCCCGCCACAGCAGCTGAGAAAGACCCCTCCCAGTTTCACTGCAAGTGGAAGAGGTCATGGACCCACGAAAAGAGCATCGGTGTGCGCTGCAGCAGAAAGCGTTGGCTCTCTCACAACCAAGTCTCGAGTCAGTCTGAATCAGTGTCAACTAACCAAGTCGGAATCAACCACCGAATCATTATTGGTCCGTGAGCCCTCTGCATTGCACGGGGCTCAGGTTCACATCATGCATCCTCCTGATATGGTGTCTTATTTAAAGTGCAAGCGCCTTCCAGCCACAGTGAAGGGCTACAGTAGGCATCACTGACTTGTTATATCCTCAGAACGAATGGCGCCGAGTGTACATCACATATGTGCCCTGTTGTTGGGCACCAAGTTTGGCGATTAAAGAAAACCTTTCATGCACCCGACAGCAAAAGTTGTATTGTCCAGTCACTTCACCCATTCTCCATTTTCTTGAAATAACCCATAGGTTATCTTTGAAATGTGCCAACTGTAAAACGAAAATCGATTCCAATAATACAGTCTGCATGCCCTTTCATGTTTCCATTAAAAAAATCAATTTTCGTGGAAAAAAACGAATTTGGCACCCCCCGCCGGAGTCTTTACTTCGCGTCGCCTTTAAATAAGTGCCCCAGTCAGGCTCTCTACTGCCATCCCTCGCTCAGTGTCAGAACGAACACTCCCCTTCCCGCCAGGACCTGCGAGAGTCAGCGCACCTCCTCCGCACAGACGCCACATGAAACGGACACCCTGTGACTTGAACCGGAACAGCTGGCAGACGAAGCGCTAGCCTGCATACGCCCGGTATTGATAATGGAGGGAGAAAGCACAATTGGCCACATCTCTGGATTTGTTTTTGGCGCCTTAGCTTTCCAAACCCTGAACTCGAAAAGCGACACAGTGAGTATGAACTAACGGGCTGTTATGTGAATGAATCCCGCAGCCAAAGGCATAAACATACATGTTCCCACTACGCCAGTTCCGGCCAAAACACCGTCTTTCATTTAATGTGTTAGGAACTGGCCGTTTATATTCACCCACTTCTGGGATGATTATGACATGAGCCTCACATTTGTAGACATAGAGAGCGGACTATTCGACAATGTTTGGTGAGTCTGTTAAGACGGCACCCATCTTGTGATGGAGGTGGTTACATTTCTCTGTCCAGAAAACCCCGCTTAAAGTACGCAAATACCAATTTTAACAGCGCTGGAGAGTTGTATCATTTTGCGTTTCAAAAATAATATCTGCCATAACAATGACATCACAGGGAACTACAAAACATACAAACAGCACAACATGGAAAGATGTTGAAATGTTAAAAAAAGTATAATTCTGAATGGTATCACCAAATTGTTGGCAGTTGCTGTGTGATGGTGTACACTCTGCCACTTGCGTGGTTCACCTAATGGTTGCCCGTCAAGAGTGCAGGACAGATTCAAGTAGATGTCAGGTCAGTGGATTGGTCTGAGTGCGATCAAAGTAATCACCCACCAATCCACTGTATAGACAGACTTAATTAATGTGTTGCATGCTTTGTCCTGGAGCCTGCCTTAGAGTTACATAAATGACTTGCCACTGTAAAAAGCAGTAGGATCTGTCACTGAAATCTGTAGGCGGTAGGGCTGCTTCAAAAGCAGTAGCCTACTGCAGCCTAAATCTGTAGGGTTGGCAAGTATGTGACGTGAGAGAAAGGGCACTGCAAGAAGCAGCATCAGCCTGATACTTTTAGGCACCGTGGGAAGTGGCTATAGAATACATTGGAATGATAAGTGGCAAATAACTTTGGGTTGTAAAAAACTGAAACAATTCTGTAGTCCTCGAGTGAGTGGGGATTTTAAAAAAATAATAGCTTATTATAATAACATCATAATATAACATAAACTATGAACTGAATCAGTGAGATTCAATGATTTTCCCAGGATCAGGCACTTTGGTTAGAGGGTGAAAACTGCATGTGGTCACATGCATGCCAACATTCTGTGACCAAAAATATGTAGGAATCTTAAAGTTTCAAAAATATTGAAAACATCGGTATTTGTTGTCACTAAATCGGTAGGACCGCTTAAAAAGCGGTAGCCTACCACCTAAATCGGTAGGATTGGCAAGTATGTAGCAGGTGCTGGAGAGAGGGGCGCTGCGTTGTGGAGCTACGCGTAAGAAATATCATATTGCACTTGCAGGCGAGTGGAAGTGGCGAGACTTGCGCAGGGCGGGGCTGAAACGTGCGGTTTCTCCCCGGCTCCTGGCGCAAGCTCACACCTGCCACAACTCATTCGGAGGAGTGGATCACCATTGCTTCAGCGGCTCGCCCCAGCATGTAGATGACTGGCACCAGGGAGCTGAGGTACGGTGAACCATGTGGCTGTTGATATCCAGAAGTGCTGGCGCATATCTCACGGGCGCCTCTGACAGTCTGGGGTGTTTCCACTGGCGCACTGGTCTGCTAACTGCTGGCAGTAAGAACACACCATTATAAAAGCAGCAGCTTGGACACATCCCCACTGAAGAATGTTCCTCGGATTCTGTGTACTTGCGCACCCTGCAACCATGGCTGAACAGGCTGCTAAATCCAGGCCAAAAAAAAAAAAAAAAACATTTCTTTTTTTTTCAAAAAATAAATCGGTATATGTTGCCACTAAATTGGTAGGCGGTAGGACTGCTTAAAAAGCAGTATCCTACCGCCTAAATCGGTAGAGTTGGCAAGCATGTGGTCAATTTAAGAAGTTAACTACATGTTTTTCCAGGTTAAGGTGATCTATTTATTAAGGCTTTGTTCAAAGAAATGCCTTGAAAATAATGCACACAACATAATCAACAAGTATGTCATAATAAACTAAACATACCCAATGTAAATTGTCATATAAACAGCAAAATAAGTATGGCTTTAGCTTCAGTTTCCCCATCCTGCACTGCACCATGGAAAGTAATGTGAGAAAAAACAATCTCACTTGTGTTTTAAAAACTAGTGTTATATCACACAGCATGCTGCATTGTGCACTCTTCCCGTTTCTCATCACTGCCATTCACGTTACTTAAGGGCCAACGTCCCTGCTAATAGTCCCCCTTCCTCCTTGTCAAAAGTGCCTATTTGTTCCCATTTTAATGCAATGTGTTAAGGTGCTGCACGGACCGAGTGAGCAGCTGTCTGCTGCCCGAGCTCCAGTGAGCACAGGGAAGTGTGAGCTCAGAACTGTAGACCTGTATCGGCCTGGGTGAAGCCTATTTGTTCCCATTTTAATGCAATGTGTTAAGGTGCTGCACGGACCGAGTGAGCAGCTGTCTGCTGCCCGAGCTCCAGTGAGCACAGGGAAGTGTGAGCTCAGAACTGTAGACATGTATCGGCCTGGGTGAAGCATCCCGCATGGAGTGTCTACAGAAGACAGGACAAAACCCATCAACACAGATAAATCCTGCAAAATACAGGACAGTCGACCACCCTGGGAGCATGACTGTTTTGGACTCGGTTTCAATATCCCAACAAGTGGCTCAGTGTTTCACAACTTGAGCCACCCAAGAGGTTTTACTTTATGTGCTGGAACTTCTAGGATTTTATGGATTAAATAAAAAAAGTCTGAGTAGGCAGGCAAAGCTGAACGTCAGGATTGGCTCAATGTGCCATGCAGACCTGCCTACATTTGAAAATAATAAACCCTGAGATTTCTGCAACCTGTGGTGTGCACACACCTCACAGCACCTATAGGTACCATAAACTCTGCCCTTGCCACACACAAGCTAAAAAGGTGGTGTGTGTATATATATATATGTATGTGTGTGTGTGTATGGCAACATTTTATAACCCTTTGGAGGGAGATTTCATCACAAAAATCGGGAGCATGACTTTTCCCAATTGAATTGCATTGGGGTTAGGTTTTTATTAGGTGCTAGACAGTAAAAAATAGCACATTTTTTTACAGGAAAATCGGGAGTCTCCTGCCTAAATCGGGAGGGTTGTCATGTATGTATGTATATCTTTATGGACTAAACCTTTCAAATCAACCCCAAGAGAATCCACCAGCAGAGAGTACCACAAGGATCCTCCTTATCCCCATTGCTTTTCACCCTATAACTGACGCCACTAATCAAGATCATTAAAAAACACGGCCTTTCATGCTACAACTATGCTTCTGACATACATGCCAAAATTCTGTGACCAAAAATCTGTAGGAATCTTAAGTTTCAATAATAGTAATTGGCATAATGACGACATTGCAGGAAGTGATGTCACGTGAATTTGACTCAATGAAATGACAGGACATAACAGGCTGCAAGTGCACACTTAAAGCACCAGAACCAAAGTAATATAGCGAGAAATATGTTGTTGTGTTATAGGACTGCTGACTGGCAAGATGGGGAAGTTGCTGCCCCCCCTTAAGGTTCATGCATGGCTCTGTTTCAACTGAAAAGGTGGAAAGGCCCTGATGCCGTCCCTGCCCTGATGTCATTAAACAAACTTGCAAAGTAATTTACCAACCTGCCTCAGAGATTCTGATTGGAGACTGGGTTAACATTTGCAGCTTAGCTACCAGCTGTATATATTTACAGCAGAGCACAGACTGTGACAGACATTTTGGCTGCATTGGGTTATCAAACAGTTAAAAAAAAAGATAATGGACTATTTTTCAACAATGTATGAAACCTTTTCTTTAAGACACAATGCTACCGAATATGCAATATGGACTACATGACCACATTGCCTAACTACATTAAGCCATACCACATTGGAAATGTGTTTGTCTTGTAACTCTAATGTTCTTTAATGGATGAAAGTATTCACTATTTTTCGCATACATT
Source organism: Ambystoma mexicanum (assembly GCF_040938575.1). NCBI lineage: Eukaryota > Metazoa > Chordata > Amphibia > Caudata > Ambystomatidae > Ambystoma > Ambystoma mexicanum. Next base: position 20,797,274 of record NC_090937.1, on the reverse strand, counting down.
CAAAATGCACTGAATCATCCTCTTTCCTACCTAGCAGTCCTGGTTCTTCCATCCTGTCACCAGGTGTCGCAACACAACCATCAGTCCTTCCAAGACCAGGCCTGCATCATGAACGGCAGACTAATAATTAAAACATGCCTCTGCGTGCATTTGAAAGCGCATTGGAACCAGATCCTTTCCATGTGCCATTAGGGCTCTGGGTTCATCTGTATAACCAGAAACTAACTGAAAGTCTTTCTGTTGCCCCTCCCCAAGGCACAGCAAGCCCCTTGCCCAATCGGCCTGCAGGCCTGTTACTGATAACCTGTAAAGAGAGGCTTCACACTGGTTTTCCAGATGTCAAGCACATGGTTCTGGAAGTGATTGTTTTCCCGCATTACAATACCTTTTTTATTCTGACTTTTTAAAAGGGCTTAAATCCGCAGCTATATCTTCCGAATACTTTCGCAGGTGAGCACTGACCCTTTGCCCTCTGGCTGCGTGATCAGCAGGACTGAGCCCAGCTGAGGGCAAGAGGGCTAGGTGCATATGTGGAGCAAGAGCACACAACCCTCTGAACATTACATTTCTTTTCAAAGGATAATAAATGCCCTTCACACGCCACCCACAGGTATCATACTATTATTATTTAGGAAAAGGTAGGGCTTGATATTTACTGTAGACGTGTTGTGTTGTACATTTCGTATAACAATATAAAGATAACCCATGCTGACAGAAACACAACTTGTTCCTGTCAGCTGGGAAACCTGGGCACCACTTTAACAGTGCTGGGGTTTCATTTAACATACAAATGCATTCTGGCTGTTGTAGTCTTGAGTCTGAGCAAATTGCACGTTTTCAGCTAATGTGGATAAAAGGAATGGGCATGTCCAGGATTTAAAAAGTGGTGCTCCTTTGGCAATGGATCGGCAAGTCACTCGATGTATGAGGTGGGTAAACGGAATGAGCGAGAGATGAGGTTTGCAGGTCTTAGACAACCCTTGGCACATGGTGATACAATCCCCGGGAGAAGTAGGCAGTGCCTATGGTAAATGATGGAAGTAAGTCATTTATACTGATGTCGCAGTAGCACTGAGATGTATTGTGTATTTTAGACTTGGAGTATGATGGCAGTGCCCAAAGGGATATGATGGTGTCTTCTTCGCATTTGATGGCTTCTAGTCAGTGATTATAAGGCTCTGAGGATGAGAGTGAGAGGAAGAATATTAAGTGTGCTCACGTGTTGACGATTGCACCCAGCCTAACAGTGCTTGGGTGGGAGCTGGAAGAGGTTACAAATGCTTACCTTCACCTGCTGCATTTTGTTGACCAACTGACTAATTCGGGAAGTTTTAGCCTTCCTGGTCCCAGTTCCCAGCTGGTTATCCAGTGCTCCCTCAGAAGCCTGAACAATTTCTAGTGAGAAACTGGCTCAGAGCTTTGAAGAAACACAGCACGGTGTATCTGACCAAGGCAGCTCCGAGGCAGGATGCTGCGGTCACACTGATGCTCTGACATTGAGCTGGTGCGCAGGGCAGAGATCGTGTTTTTAAAAAAACATTTTCTTTACTCCAGGTAGCAGCATGCCGTCAATCAAAATGAATGGGCCATTAACATGCCCACCTTCAATACACAGGAGCATGCTGCTCCTGACCTCAGGCAGCCAGGCCTATGATATATTTTATTTGTATCGCACTCATACACAAGTGTTTCAGAGCGCGACAAGGCAAGGAAGGGGAACAGGGGAGAGCACAGGGGAGAACACAACAACGATCTTACTAGGCCCAGTGACATTGAGAACGTGCAAGGGACAGGGGAAAGGTGCATGGAAGGGGGAGAGTGGAAAGTGCGGAGCAGAGGAGAACAGATAAATAGATAATGGAGCCATCATAAATCTGTAGGTTTTGACAGGGAAATCGATAGGCGGTAGGAGTGCTTAGAAAGCCATAGACTACCCCCTGAATCGGTAGGGTTGGCAAGTATGTGATGATCGTCTACAAAATACAAGATTCACAGGAAGGAAACACAACAATGAAAGACTGCCTACAAGAACTCTACAACTGGATGAACACTAACAGCCTCAAACTCAACCCAGGCAAAGCAGAAATAATGATCATATCCAAAAGTGGGGAAAACAATCGCTACACCCCATGGCCGACAGAACTTGGAACAGCACTGACTCCATCAACGATAGTAAAACAACCTGGGAGTTTTGATGGACAACAAACTAAAACTAGAGCCACAAGTAAACGCCATAATCAAGAAATTGTTCTTCCTCCTACACACAGTAAAAAGGATACTACCATTCCTTTCTTTCACCCACAAAATACTCACCCTCACAGCAGTGATCATGTCCAGAGTAGACTACGCCAACAGCCTATAACTAGGAATGCCACAACGACTATTAAAGAAACTTCAGCACATCCAAAACGCTGCGACCAGACTCTTGCTTAAACTACCATTACCCCAGTACTGAAAATGCTACACTGGTTACCAATTATACTGCTAATAAAGTTCAAAACAATGTGCATACCACACAGAACAATCCACTTCCAAGGAGCAGAGTTCATAAATGAGACTTTCTACCCTCTGACAAGACAACTCAAATCAAGCAAGGACTTTCACTTAGAACCAAAACCATACAGTAAAGGAAAATTTGGAGGCTTATCTTTCACCTGTCAGCAATAACCTGGAATGATTTACCAAAAAACATATGCAACACAAGGGATCATTTGGAATCCAGGAAACTACTCAAAAATTTTGCTCCAGAAGGACACGACTAGGAAGCATGCACCCAACGGGAAACAAGAACCTTAAGGAGTAACCCATGACCTTAACTTAATCTTCCCTAACCGGAGGGCGGGAGGAAGGACACCACACAAACCATGTCCACATAGGAAACTTAGGGAGGTAAGGACCCCCCCTCCCTCCAAGGGACGTGCAGGGAGTGACCAGAACCCTCTATGTCAATCATCGCCAACCCAGGTCGGGGCACATGACAGCATCAGCGACATACCACTAGAGTAACACAGAGGAACTGCCACGCCTCAATATGCCCGCCAACTAAGCAGACAAACTACCACACCAAACACACAGGGTAATCAAAGACAAAAAGTAAAACCTCAACTTTCCGCATACACGTCCGATACAGAAACTCACACAACCACATCCCTGCACAGCAATATGAATGTACTTCACCACACTACAACAGGCTAACAACACAACTCCTCACAACAGCACATGGGAAGTCACACCAACCCGAAAACAGACTTAAACTCAGCAAATGTTGTAAACCGAACTGAAGCTGCCAGCAGGAAATCACAACTCTCACTTTCCTATTCCTAATAACCCACCCTGCTTATCAGATCCGCCAGAGCGCTCGGGGACCACTACGGTGGTGGCGGTGCGCAATACAAATAGCTTTTAACATTAACATAGATATATACATAAGAATGAATGCCGCAATGGTAACTTAACATAAGCATCTCTGTTGCAGCTTTCTCCTCCTGCCCCTCTTGAATGCAGGGATGTAAGTTCCAGAATGCAAGCCATGCTAGCTACATAAAAATGACCTTTTTTATATTTTGCAAATGTGCTCTCAACACTTCAAGCTCCATAGCAAAGGTTGCAGTGATACATGTGCCTAGTTGTTAACCCAGGTATCCTGATTTACTTATAAGTAGCGTGAAGAAAGTGTTACATTTTGCCTAAATACAAACCCTCCTTTGTGGGTTTCAAATTAAGGACAAATAACGGAATTGAGAGACAGTTCAGATTTTCCATACTAACGTTACAGAAAGTCCTAATTCTATTAAAGATACACAGGAAAATGGTTATGCTTAACCCTTTAATCACTATTCGAGCAGCAAACACAACATCATAAGTTTCAGTCATAAAAGAACTTCCATGAAAAGATGGTCTTTATCCATGAAACTTGACTTCTCGGACCTCAGTTGCTATGTGACCTTGTCTTCCAATCAGTGCCCTGCTCCCTCATAGTAGGCATCATTCCTGTTCCCCCTCTTTCTGACGCTGCTCTCACAATGTCCTAGAACTTGAAGCCAACAAGGCTCAACGAAGAAACAAACAGTCCAAACAAACTGTCCACCTCCAACGTGATGTGCCCTGCTGCTGACCTAGTTTGCTCTCGACTCGTGTCGGATGTTCACAAACCTGCCAGCTTCACCTCTGCACTTGGAAAGGTCAAACATAACACTCAGTATGCCGGTAATCGCAATTAGTCAGCCCTGCGCCATTCTCGCTACTTGTGCGCGTACCTGGCTTATGGCTTGGCTATTCCTACGCCTGGCCTCCCTCATTGCTTAGCGATTACGTGGGTGGGATAATACTCTGCCTCTGTGTCTTTAACAGAATTCAGACTTTTTATAATGTTAGTATGGAAAATCTGAATTCTATGTCAAGACACAGAGGCTCGTATTATGTTTGTTCAAAGCTTACTTACCACCAACGAGGCTACTTGCTCCACTGGCTTGCAATAAAAAGTGTTAAAAGTCGACTCATTCGACCAATCTGCCGCTCTCACAATATCTTGCAGGCACACTCCACAACCGGAAAGCTTTGGAGGCCATGGCCCCTCACACCGAATGTGCTTTCGAAGAATTCCACATCTATGCCGGTTAGGAGCATCATCCACTTCACTCAGAGAGCCAGAGTAGTGACTGAGACTCCCTGAAAAGGTTTACGTAATGCAATGAACAGTCTGCTCTCGCCGGCCAGCCGGAGGGGTGCTGTCCTTGCTTCGTATTCCTTCAGAGTCTTAACCAGACACAACTTGGGTTGCGTCGGAAATGCTGGGAAGAATACAGAATTGATGGCCGTCTTTGTTTGGCTTCTCACATGGAAGGGGACTCCCACCGGAGAGAATGACTTGGCATTTAGCTCAAGGGTTCCTACATCTGAAACCCTGTTGCACGCGACCAGGTAGAACAGCATGGCAAGTTTTGCTGAAAGCTCTTTCCTGGATAGCTCTGGATTATCCGGCCATCTCTGCAGCAACCTGAGCACTATGTCTCCATCACATAATCTCCAATAATAAGGTCGGATGGCTTTAACTCTTTGAGCAATCTTGACGCAAGCGCATGCTCACCTATAGGGGAGCCTAAAACTTATTTGTGCCCCGCCGAAATGGCACCACCATGTATGCTTTTCCCTGTGCTACTAGGAGGTGAACAACATGGATCACATCCGCAGAAGCTGGAGGTACACCCCTCGCCAGACACCAACTACTCCACTTGGCCCTTGTTGACCTGTATGATCTGGTTGTCATAGGTGTCCAGGACTCCTATCAGCATCTCCCGAAAGGCCCAGCTGTCTCCAGGAGCTCCTGACATCACCCAGGCTATCAGCCTGAGGGTCCCCTGAAAGACTTGTGGGTGAGACCGTCCTGCCGGATCTAGGAGAACCTCTGTTCTGTCAGGAAGCCGAACCTGGTGTCGCATGAGAGGTCTTGCATGTCGGGGAACCAGGCTTGACCCCTCCAGGCCGGCGTTACTAGGACTAGCCTCGCTCTCTGACCCCTTGCGTACGCCAGGCTCCTGGCAATCATCGCAAATGGGGCAAAGTGTAGTCTGTGCCCAGTCCCCACTGCTGAAGGAATGCATCTGTCAAGGCTGCCTCTAGGTCTGGTCATCAGCTGAAGAATCGACAGTTGTCGATTCAGTCTGGGAGCAAAGAGTTCTGTCTCGCATGGCCCTTTCAGGCTCATCAGATTGCGGAAAATCGCATCGTCCAGCCGCCAGTCCCTGCAGTCCCTGAGGTACAGCAAATTCCAGTCTGCCACCTGATCGGCCAATCCCGGGAAGTATTCCTCTGTGACGCTGATCTTCCTGTCCAAGGAGAGGTGCCAGAAGTCCTCGGCTAGCTTCGCTAACAGCCTGGACCTCATGCCACACGGCCGGTTGATATAACGGACGGCCGACACATTGTCCATTTTCAGTAGGATGCAACACTGCACCATGTCCCGCGTCAGCCTCCTGATCGCGAAGAAGCCCGCAAGGAGCTCCAGGCAGTTTATATGGAGTCGGCTCTCCTCTGAGGACCAATGGCCCCCGGTCGTGACTGTTCATCATCGCGCCCCCCCAGCCTCTGCGGCTGGTGACCGACTCTATTAGTAGGTCCGGGAGGGTCCCAAAAATGGCCTTCCCGTTTCAGGCCTCCATGTGCTGGATCCACCAGCTCAGTTCTGTCTCCGCCTTCCGAGGCAGTGGCATCATCTGCTCACACGACAGCCCTTCCAGGAGGTGCCGTATCTTGAGGTGCTGTACTGTCAGATAGTGCAGGGGTCCTGGGGTAAATCGCTTTAATGGAGGAGACAAGCCTCCCATTAATCTCACTACCTCTCTCAGGGACACTTGCTCTTTGCTCTGGACTGCCTGGAGATCCTTTCTGATGTCGACCCTCCTCAACTGCAAACTTAGGTTCCTTTTGCTAAATCTATTGTGAAGGCTAGAAATTCCATCTTCTATGAGGGGTTGACTTCAGACTTTTCCCAGTTCACTAGAAACCTATGGTTCTCTAGGAGTGCCGTTGCCTCCAGCACCTGATCTTTCAGCAGTTGGGTGTCCTGCGACATCCGGCAGATATCATCCAAGTAAGTTATCAGTCTTACTCCCTGCTGCCGTAATTCTGACACCACTGGCTTCAATACCTTGGTGAAGCACCACAGGGCCGATGACAGGCCAAACGGCAGACTGGTTAACTGCCACCTCCGGCCTTCCCAGTTGAACTGCAGGTAGCGACGGTGGGGATCGTAAACTGGAGCAGCTAGATAGGCATCCCTCAGATCTATATGTGCCAACCAGTCTCCTTCTTGTAGGATGTCTCGTAAGAGAGGGATTCCTCCCATCTTGAAATGTCTGTAAATTAAAAACGCATTGATGTCTCAGAGATTTATGACCAAACTGACCTTGCCCCTCTTTTCCACTAGGAAGAGGTTTCTGATTAACCCTTCTGGCCTGTCCGCAACCTGGCAGGTTGCTCCTTTTCTTATTTCCTCCCCTAACAGCCTTCAGTCTTCTTCCAAGAGAATTGTGGCCGGGACGGGACGGGGACGCTGGCTGGGCATCTGGTAGAACTCTAGCTGAAACCCTTGCACTACGGACACAACCCAGGCGTCCTCAATAATCTTTTGCCACCTCTCCAAATGCATGGCCAATCGCTGGTAATGCTGCACTCTGTATGAGGTTGTGCGCTCTCACTGCTGTGGGGGCTGTGGCACCACCGGCTCCTAGCCTTCCTCGACCCCTGCCTCTTTTCCCCAGTGGGGAAGAGGGGGTTGGGTTTCCTGGAGTCCTGCTGCCACCATGATTCTCTGTAGGGAGGGCTATGTCCACTTCCTCGGCCGGCAGAGCGTCCTCTGCCGATTGTCCAAAAACCTTTTTTGGGCACAAAGACTCTCTTGAGCGAAGCTCGCGCTTTATCTAGGGCTGCGAAAACTGTGGATGAACAAACGCTTCTCCAAAAAGGCAGCCCTTCGCTGTAGTGGCTGCTTCAGAAGACGCCAGCTCGCCCAGCTTTTTATCGATCTTGATGAGTATAGATCTGCATCGCTCTTCTGTGATGGCGCAGTTTGAATATCCTACCAGGCAAGCTGCTCACTGGGCCCAACCTGCCAGCACTTGCGGGTCGATCGGGGCAGCTGTCTCCTTGTCCTCCTCTGCCATCTCCAGGATTTTAGCCAATGGCCCAGTTACATCCAGTAGCGTGTCTTGACAGGCGGACCGTGATCTATCCTGTCTTGGCGTACATAACGAATAGATCACCGGGGTTTCGGCTGCCTTATCTGGCAGGAGAGGCCTAGGACACTCCGCCATGAATTTATTTCTTGCGTGCTTGTTTGTTAAGTGCCATCTTTAGGTACCTACTTGGGTATGCCGCTACCTTGCCTGGGGGCTCCCACTTAGATGACCAGGGATGTAACAAAAGATTGGGATCAAATTCTCCTTCCGATTGCTCAGCGGGGCTATTGTCCCTCTTGCGCGATTTCCCGCGCTGCTGCGTCATGTCCTTGGAGCCTACTGACACCACTGACCATATAGCTCAGCGTATTGCTGGTCTCATTGCCCTGCTCATCTACATCAGGGTTCGAGGGTACGTCCTCGCGGTAAGCGCAATGCCTGGATTGCGGCAGCTTCTTAGAGTGACGCAGTGTTTGGGAGGGGACCCCAGGGGGCAACGGCTTGGATCTCCTTGCAGGCTTCACGCTTGCCAGCACAATCTCCCGCCCCCCCCCCCTGCGTGCCTTTCTCTTTCTGCATGGGCCAAAAAGCCCGGGGGCCCTGAGCAAATGACAGCTAGTTACTGATAAAGTCTGCCTTGCCAGACAGTGGTCCCAGCCCTGCCCAAACCACTTGCTTCAGTAACTTCTGTTTATCGGCAACCAGCATGCTCTGGAAGGACCTTCTCCAGCTGACTCGGGGTCTGAAGATGACTCGCCCATGTATGCCAGGATAGGCTATTGCTCACTCTCTCCAACAGGCATGCTAAAGCCCCCTAGCGGTATACTGCCGCATACTATCACCAGCTAGATCCAGAGAACTTAGGCCTGGTCCCATCAGGCGTGGTTTCGCTCCGAAACCACCAGGTGGCGCTGATACTCCTTTTCAATGCTATGCTGTGTGAATAGAACAGCCAGTAGGTGGCACTAGCAGCGCGTTTCACAGCAGGCTTTGACTGAGGCTTGTGTCAATTCGTCGGCATACAGTTTAACCTGATTTCGCCAGACTAAAATAGAGAACACCCACACAGCGCTCCTTGCGGTCACTCGTCTGTGGAGATCCTGGTGCCTTCACGTTTCTGCCCTGAACAAGGTTCTTGCAGCTTTGTGCTGCGACAACGCGATGCACAGAAGCGAGCGGAGCGAGATGTTGGGTTGCGTATGCGCTAATTGCCCTAAGCGCTCTTTTGAAATCCACTAGCTAATAAAGTCTAAATAGTAAAATGCCAAGAGGTACTTATCTGCTGCTCAAGCAGTGAAGAAAAAGGAGGAACATGAAGGACGCACACTGTTTGAGGGAGTTAGGGCACTGATTGGAGGACAGTGTTGCATGGCAGCTGAGGTCAGAGCACTCAAGTTTCATGGATAAAGACTGTTTCCATGGAAATGAAGTTCTTTTATGAATTTGAACTTGTGAATTGTGTTTGCTGCTCGAGCATTGATTAAAGGGTTAAGCATAATACGAGTCTCTGTGTCTTGACATAGAATTTAAATGCTTTTATCTTGAAACAAGGCAAAGACTTGGATATTTATCTGGGGTTTTGTTTGTCCTTCATGATGCAAAATAGTTAATGTCGCCCCAAGTTCTTATCTCTGGCCATTAACAAAAAGATGTTAAGTCTTTAAAGGCCCCAGTGGGAGCCCTGTGGACTTTGCTACCTGAGCTGTGTGTGTATCCTGCCCCTCCACGGGCATCCTGTAGTCCAGTGGTCTTCAAACCTTTTTGGCCAGGGCCCCCCCAGATCAGAATTTGGGCAGGCTGGGCACCCCCAAAAATGCTGTATGTACAAATGGCTATGAAACATTGCACTCCGTCACCGCACCCTACTCCCAGTATAGTCCCTGGGCTCTCCCACCTGCTCCCATTCCAGTCGCTCGGCTGCTCCCTCATCCCTCTCTCTGTTCTTTCACCACTATCTCAGTACTCCCCGCCCATCCTGCTTCCACCACAGTGCCTGAGCTCCCCCCATCCCGTTCCCAACACAGTCCGAGGGCCAGTGGCAGGTGGTGAATTTTTTAAGTGGAGGGCCATAAATATTTCCCACAAAAATGCCATTGCGACCGAGCGCAGCGAGAGAGCTTGAACCAATCAAAGGGGGTTCCCCCCGTGAATTTTCTTTAACCATTTAGTTTGAAGACCTGTGCTCTAGTCACTGTCAAAAGAAGACGGCCACACATTTTATTGCATCCTTGAAAAACCCAGAGCTTTCATACTCTTCCCCGGAGACCGGCAGAAGTGCATGAAGACCTGTTGTCTCTTTGACAAACCTAGAGGTTAGGCAGATCTGGTGCCCAATTCATTGGTAACTATGCATTGTAGTAAACTGCCCATCTTCGCAGCACACTTTTGTGACACCTGAAAAGGCTTATAGATACCTTTCAAGTTTTCCATGGACATGCTTGAGAAGGCCATCCATTCCAGTTGTTGCTTAGGATTCTGGCCTAGGACCACCACCGTTAGACAATCAATTCCACACCAGGAGACGGACCTACAGGAGGTAATACCCAAGTCATCGGTTTACAATATCTCCCACAGGACTTTGAGTCCGCTTGAAATTTCTATACTAGAGAGAGGGTTCTCTTTCGTACCTATGCATAATCCATCCAAAATGAATACGGAGATTGAACTGCGCAGCCTGTTCCGCAAAATTAGACTGAGAGACTTTTTTGGTAAGAACGACAAAGAACACAATGACGAAGGCTCCACTACCCCATTCAGGAACAAGTCTAATTTTACGCCTAGTCGGAATATGGTGACAGATGAAACGGTGATCTTTGAAAAAGCTGTCCTTAGGGACTTCAATCTATTATATAAACGAATCACCGAGCATCCACATACACCTAGTTTCAATTTTTCTCACAAGGAATGGGAATGCCTGAGAAAACTAAAAGAAGACTTGTCCATTGTGATTAAGCAAGCAGATAATGGGGGTGGCATTGTTGTACTAGATGCCACCCAGTATGATTCAGAAGTGATGCGCCAACTTAATAACCCTATGGTGTACCATAAATTGAGTGGGGATCCCACAGAAGGAATTAGCAAAGAAATCAATGCCATCTGCACTACAGCACGCGAGGCCAGCGAAAAGGAATTTGTATTCCTTACGGACAAGGGAACTAGAGTCCCCTTATTCTACATACTACCTAAAATACACAAAGACCTTTTAAATCCTCCGGGGCGTCCCATAGTCTCACTTTGCAGCTCCATACTAGAACCATTGGGACAATTCCTTGACTATTTCTTGAAACCCCTGGCATCCAATATTGCGACCTATGTAGCAGATACCACAGATGCTATCAAACATCTCGAAAATTTACCTTTTAATCCAGAACATGAGATGTTAATTACTTTGGATGTAGAGTCTCTGTAATCTAACATACCACAAGATGAATCCCTGATTGTTATTAAACATTTTTTGGACACCCGCACTGCGACTCAATATATACCTAGCAAATTTCTGATCCAACTTTTAGAACTGGCACTTACCAAAAATTATTTCAGATTCAAGAACTCCTATTATGTACAGGTGAATGGTACTGCAATGGGGGCATCCTTTGCCCCCAATTATGCTATCCTCTACATGTGGCAATTCGAGAAATCGCTCATATTACATGAGTCCAATCCATTTTTTGCAGCCATACATCTATATAAAAGATATATAGACGATATTATCATGGTTTGGGATACCACCAAAGGGGACCATAACATCTTTCTCCCCTGGATTAATTCTCTTAATCCACATCTTAAATTTACTATGACCTCTAGCAACATTTCGCTTCCGTTTCTGGACTTGACAGTCAATACTGATGGTGAGCACATTTTTGTGGACTTATTCCGTAAAGCTACAGACCGCAATTCTATTTTGCGGTTCGATAGCTTTCATCCGAAATCACTCAGAGATAGTATCCCCTACGGGCAATTTCTGAGAGCAAGACGGAATTGTACCAAAGTTAGTGATTACTCTACTCAGGCTGATATCATCACTACCAGATTAAAAGCTAGAGGATATCTGGATCATCTACTTAGACAGGCTCGTAAGAGAGCTAGATATCAGCATCGAGATATATTGCTCACCATACAGAATAAACCAGATATCACTAATCAACGCATTGTATGCGTAACCACTTTTAATTCATATCATAAGGAGATCAAAATAATGATTTATAAACACTGGCACCTTCTACAACTCAATAATCCAGAATTGGAACGACCTTTGTTTGCCTTCAAAAAAGGAAAAAATCTTAAAAACTGGCTGTCACAGGCAGATCGAGTTAAACCTACCTCTCCACAACCCACACTACCTATACAATGGGGTTTCCAACCCATTACGGGACATTTCCCTTGTGGGTTCTGTAATGCTTGTAAATCCACTACAGCATGCTCCAAAATATGCATTAATGGTAAAGTCTGGTCCCTTAAGCAACACACGACATGCAACTCTTCCAATGTGATTTATGTTATAGTCTGCCCTTGTAATAAATCCTACATAGGTAAGACAGCGAGACCCGTCAAAACTAGAATTTCGGAGCATAAATCTAGAATTCGGACGAATACCCATAATGCTCCACTAGTGGCCCATTTTCTAGAATTGAGCCACAACTTCGATGACTTTAAGTGGTGGGCACTGGAACGAGTTTTGGGAACTGATCGTCTCAACACTGCTACTAGATTGGCACAGAGGGAACAATGGTGGATGTATCAGAAAGACAGCTATCACACTGGACTCAACCATCAAGAAGAATGGCTCCAGTGTGTATTTTGAGCACTATGTTTTACCTGTTCACCACCAACTTCAAACAACCTTTCCCCCCACCCCCCCTCCTTTTTTGCATTGTTTTCATCTGTACCCAGAGGACGGTTATTCACCGCTTAATATTGGGCGATGTACTGGTGTTTATATATTCATACATTACACGTACTAGACAGGGATGCTGCAATAGTTTAGAGAGCTTCATTATTCATGTTTTTATTAGCCTTTTGCAATGCAGCATCATTGCTGTGAATTTGATGGCTTCTTTCAAAACATTGGCACGTTATCAAAGGCCCCTGTTTCATACCATTACTTTTGTGTGTGCTGCACCTGTGGAGGTGATATATCTATGAAGTACTGTTGCTTGCCCAATTGTGGTGTCACCGTTTTTTCTTTTTTCTTCTCTCTTTTGTTCTTTTTGCTCCTCGGCATTGCTTCCGTTGCTTTGGGGGCTTCTCTGCAATATTGGCATGATATTAGAGGTCTCTGTTTTCAGGTAGCGTAAATATGCGCTTTGCCCCTTTAAGTTCACTAGACTTTGGAATCTAGGTCACGTGACAACTCGCGTTAGTCACGTGGCACGATGAGGCATTACTTTAGTCAGCCAAGACTCCTCCTCGAACTCGGAAGCAGCTGATTTGAGCTGCACCTCGATACGGCTTCCATTCTACACACGGAGCCGGCGATAGCTTGAGGAACCCGGCTCTATTACGGCGACAGCCCCATGACCGCCGTGGATTACGTCTTGTATGCCGACGCGGTAAGATTAGTTGTTTTCGTTTCGCTGGTTCATTTGCCGACCATTTCGGACTTCTTGGATTGTTCTCTAGCGATAATTAGTGGAGGAAGAGGCAAGGGAGTGGGCGGTTGTCTTTCCCTTCTCTTTTTCACTTTCACTTTTTCACTCCTGACTCCCCCCGCTATATAATGGCCACTGGAGACACAGGAGATACATTGATTGAGTAGGGGTTTTAGCGTCCAGAAATCTCCCCTAGAGTAGATTTGTATTACATGATGGGAACGATACTTAGAGGCTCTTTCGGCACTTTATCAATAATGCCGTCGAGACTGAGGGCCTGACTTTAGGAAGGAATGATATGCTTGAGTGCATGCGATCTTCTTATGGCCCTCTTCTTCTTGCTTTTTCATTCTTCTCTTTTTTTTTTTACCATTTCCTATTTTATTTCTTTTCCCCTTTTTTCTATGCAGGATCTGGTCTGCACAAGACTACCAGCCGATGGGATATTCTCTCTCCCCATCTAACCAGAATTACTGTGCACCCTGACACGACTCTAGGGGTGTACCACCAAGAGAAATAAAATTTCTTTCTTTACTTTGATGGTTACTTTTCGAATACATTTAATAGGAATTCTCCCTTCGCAGGTATGGAAATGATACTTGTTTAGTTATTGAATTGAGGATTTTTTGCTGTCTATGGATGTTATGTATTTTTGAATTAAGTTATGCACAATGCACTTATACTTACATCCTAGGATGTGTAGTAAAATAGACTACTTTGGTCAGATTGGAGACAAGCACAGATTTTGTTGTTGCCTGTTTTCTACAAAGAAATGTTGGGCTTGATTAAGGTATAACCTTTTCCACTCCGCAGGAAATATTGATTATTGTTGACCTGCGTGTCATATGTGAAGATAGATCGAGTACCAATTGAGGATTTTTTGCTGTCTATGGATGTTATGTATTTTTGAATTACGTTATGCACAATGCACTTATACTTACATCCTAGGATGTGTAGTAAAATAATATGCACTTCAACCGGATACGTCCAGCATTAATTATGTGTTTTTATGCTGTTTTTACTTGTACGATAATTGAATATGTGTTTATTAAAGATTGTTTGAATACTTCTTCATGTTCCTTGACCTGATCTATCCCCTTATTTAGCTTCCTCACTGTGGGCAGTATATTCCACTGATTTATTCTATGGTTCTGTGTGCATGAACCCTCTCTCCCCCTTGGTGGGTTTGTTCTGTTTTGGTTCTCCCCTGGGTTCATGGAGCTGGGGACGCCTATTCTGGATTACATAGGATTCTGGGATGTGCAGTTTTCCTAAATTTCAAATGGAAAAGACATAATGACAAACCCCACGATTCTGAGCGGGGAGGGAGGGCCGGGGTCGGACTGGATCGCCTTTTCGCGCATGGTCATGGGGAAATGTGAGGGCTTTGTTTATATCGTAAAACCCTGACAACTTGGGGAGGTGAGGCATACTTCCCCTACCTCCCCCGCCATCAAAGCATCCCATAGACTCCAGTGCTATCACATCATTGCAGCAAACCTTCTGAGCTCTCAAATTTGCCTGGGTATTTTATGGTCCCCCTGCCATGAGTGATGAGGCTGTCCAGTCCCCTCCTTTTATTCCCCCTCGAATTCTGGGACATGTAGTTGTGTATTTATCACATATGTGTATAAAGCGTGAACTAGGCACAAAAGGCATCTGAGTGCCACAGTAATACATTTACAATAAGGTAAAAAACACAACTAAAACATTAATCTAAAACACAAGTGTAAAACCTGCTAAAAGAAACTTAAGACTGAATTCCAAAAGCAAGACTTTAAAATGTATTTTCTGAATTACAGGTAATCTGGGATAGTGCCTATTTCGGGGAGGGGCTGCGTTCCAGCATGAAACTGCAGCACCAAAGATCTGCTACAGGAAGCCGATCGTCTGAACCTCTTGATGTGACAGTTCCTGACTGCGTAGGGCTCTACAAGCCTCAGAGATCATACATTTATATGCAAAGGATAAGGAGGTCAACTTCTGAATAGCTTTGAAGGTGATACATTTTCATTCGCATGCTCCAGTCTGACCATGTGAGCTGCCTCTGGCCATTTCCTCCAATCTAAAAATAAAATGTTAGTTTAAAATAAATTCTTGCTTCTAGTGAAAACCAATGCAGAATTTTCAAAATGGGAGTAATTCTATCACACTTCATTGCTCCAAAAATCAACCTTGTAGCAGCATGAAACCAAGCTTTTAGAGCTGTCAATGAAGATTGAGGAAGCCCAACAGTAATGAATTGCCAAAGTCAATATGAGACAAAACTAATGGTAAATCCCCCAAAAAAAAGGAACAGGAGAAACTAAATATTGAATAGCTCTTAAAGAAATTAAATGAAAATGAGCAGATTTAACTAGAGAATTAATGAGGTGGCCATAGACAAACTGGAATCCATGAGGAAATCTGACTATTTAGCATGGGGAGGCAAACGAGATTGTGCTGAAACCAACCACTTGTCAATAGGAGATCATACATTGGAGTGAGATAATAATGGCAATTGTGTTTGACGTCTTCAATTTCAAAAAGTGATCAGCCATCCACTTGTCACTGTAATGCAGACAATCTTGGAGGCTGTAAATACCACCCACAGACGACACCCTAATATCAAGCTGAGTGCCATCAGCATATTAATGCATATGAACATTATGTTTCACAGCTAGTTGACTCAAAGCTCCACATATAAATTAAAGAGCATAGGGACACCATGAGCATTTCCTCAAAGCTAATATATCTATTTGTCATTGGAACACTGGGGGATAAAGAGTCACCATAGTAGCAGAATGATCCCTGTGCTCTGTTCACACCTCCTTGGGTCTTCTGAGACATTTGGGATATTGTGAGATACTTGCTTTATACTGCCACATTGCCGTGTTTGTTGCTCACCACACAGTAGTTTGTACTACGTGATGCATGCTTCTAAAAAAACAAATTAAGAACAAGAAAATATAATTTTAGATGTGGCACCGTGTAGTACAAGCTGTTGACTGTTTCTTTTTTCCCCTTTCTCTGCCCATCATTTCTTTTTTTTCACTTAATGCAAGTTGTGCGGCCTCACACATGCTGCTGGGCGGTGCTTGCTTTATCTGTTGAATGCCAACATGATCAAAATCCCCATCTGATAGATGGCACTGCAGGGCTCATCGGAAGCACTAGGGTATAGCTAAAAGCAAGGCGACCACCCACTGCTTTGGCTGGAAAGAAGATTCCCCAAAATCGGTTAACAAATGCAGTTCCTTTGAAGAGGGAAGATGGAGCCTAGTTGGCAGGCCAATAAGGGGGGGGGTTTAGGAGAGAAGGACCTTTCCTTTGCTCTTCCAGTATCTGTCTGTGGCAGCACAAAAATGGAAGACAGACCGAGGGTAGAACAGACTGCTTCCGGAACTGTGTAGGAGGTGGTGGTGTTAGTTCTGAATTTTCTGAGCTCTTGGCCCCCATTAATGGTCTATCAGGCGTACAGTTGACTATCAATGATGAAAAATGGCAGGCGATTTGCTCTCTCACATGGAACATACCTTTAGATCCCGTGTTATGTACAAAATAACTGCACTAACTATACTATAACGCTGCAAAACTACACAGAATAGATCCATCCAAGTGTTAGAAATATCCCAGATGCAAACTAGGAGGGACCCATCTTCTACATCTCTCTTTATGTTGTGCTCTAGTTAAAGAGTATCGGCCATATCTAGTTGAGACAATAAGTGATCTAGTGGGCAAACTCATACTGCTCTCCCATTGGGATTGCTTACAGAATGTTACTCTTATAATACTACATAGGTTTGCTTAGATTTACTAGTTTCTTGAAGGCAGATAGTTATGAGTAGGTTGAGTAAACTAGCTCCAACAAATGTAGAGTGGCTCAATTATATGATATACTTGTACTTGCTCTGGAATGGGATTTCTCCAACTTATGCTCTGTCTACAAGACATTTGGACTGATTTTCAAACTTATTTGTCTTCATTAACGTGTAATACGTTTTCCAAGAAATGTGAACACTCTGCATAGATCTAAAAAATCATTGTCGTCTACCCCACTAATGCTGTAGCATATTCCCGATTTGATCTTGGTAAAAACGTGCACTGCTAGCAGCCGCTAGTACCAGAGGGAAGGAGGGGGAGCAGTTTGGTTGTTGACATATAGGTTGTATACAATACTTTGGAGGTGTATCTCTAATGGACATATGAAATGTAATTTCAGATTGTAAAAAAAAAGTGTCACTACAAATATATCGTAAAAACAAGAAATAGATGTATCCAATCCGCTAAACTTTGGAACTCACTCCATACTTTCCTAAGAGCCCCACAATCACCTTGAATTCAGAGAAGTATTTAATGGCTTTTATCCTCGCAAACAGCGCTTGACTATTACTTCACATAGCAAACTTTCATAAGAGACCTAATAACCTCCTTCCCTCAAAGCATCCTTCACTACCAAAGGACAAGCGTGCAGTCTGACCAAAGGACCATGAAATGAGATGTCATATTTCATAAATTCCTGCTTGAAATACTATGCCATCAATTAATTTAGATTAGTGGACTAGATCGATGACGCATAGTAAAAAGGTTAAAACTGGAGTAAATCTTTGCCCCTCCTAAAGGGTTTTTCGTGCCTTGAATATAAACCAAGATTGAGACACTTCATAGAATTGAGAAGGTCAAATAGATGCATTTATTTAGCATCAAACAAAATCACTTGAGCGGAGAGAGGCGTATGCTTCGCTTGTGCTCTCTGCCTTACTTGCAATCTCTTGCTCCTTAAATGTGTTTTATTTCAGCTGTGTTAACATGACGTGTACATAACACAGGGTCCTTTTAGAGGTAAATCACAGACTGGGTGAACAGAAAGTTTGGTGAGTAATTCTAGTGAAATACAAATAGACATGCAGGAGGAGGCTCAACATGTGTTCCTTTTCTAGCCTCAGCCTGAGGTCGGGGGTGGGTCACCACCAGCTTGTATTGGTGCATGCTATTTTGACTGCAAGCTATTTACTAGCTTGTGAGCAGTGCCTGGAACTTAACTAAAACACACACAACACATACACACGCTCACACTCTCTGTTTGGGATTTCTAGACTGTCGTGTTACATTTTGACAGAAAAAAGAGAACTGGTGTTCATTTAATGTATATTTCCACAAACGGCCCTTTAGACATCAGTTCTATTATACGTGGTATCTTAAAAGCACAAGTTCTGATATACAGGATGGGAAGAGAAAGGAGACTCCTCGGTACTAATGTCAATAGCCATTATTTGTGCAAGTGCCTGGCAGCAAACAGGTAGACGATGTAGATGAAAACAGGCCCCTAAGAAAAATTAGGAAGGCACCAATTTCCCGCCAAAAGAGCTGATGACGGACAAAAAGGACCTGGTAAGATCCCATGTGCCAGTAGGCACCTGGGCTTCTTCAGCAATACCATTCAGCTTCTTTATTGCTTTGCGAACAGAGTGGAGGTGTTGGGCACATAGACACAGCAACCTGCCCATAGGATTTTGCATACACCTCACTTTTCTGCAAGTATCCTATCTAAAGCAACCTATTTTGCAGAGCCACCAGACATACCACCTGTAATTTTGCAGTGATATTACTCAATATTTCACTGCTCAATAATGGTTGCTTCTAAGAATCTAGCCAGGTGAAGGATACCAGGGGATGATTGTTTAATGAGATTGCCAAATACCTGTGCACCGGTATCATCCTGAATAACAGTTCTGCGATGCCTGGTAGGGTTGTCAACAACAGGATGTCTAATGGATATGAATAGAAATACGAATCCTAAATGGCAATGGCCTCTCCAATGTGGGAACATCCGTGTCATCTCTAGGAATGGTGAATGTCATGTTGCAGTTGGTGCTTGTGAAAGGATGAGTGGGACACTGGTTGCCTGAACAGAAGAATTGCTTTAATGCTTGACTTTTAGAACAAAAAACAGAGTTCCTTATTGCAGTAGAAATCTAGGACTTGGCTTCAGTCCCTTAGGATACCCTGGTTCTCAGGGTTCGGCAATAAGGGTGGAGCTGAGGGAACCGCAGATCAATCCTCGTATGCCCAGCGACAGTTCATTGCGACTTTTTCCTCAGAGGTCCGTCTCTCCTATAAGATGAAGAGAAAAATGCTCCCAGTCCTTCTTTGCTGTTTGCCTGATATAGACGCTGGTGTAGAGGTGGCCAATCAGGGCCCTGAGGCCGGGCCCAGCAATATAATCCCTCCCAGGCACACCCCGTTTTCCCCAGGAAGTGTCTTGCCATGATGCCTCGCTGTCTGGGCCATTCTAGCTAGATTGAGTCCCGGTGTCCATTGCGGGACGTCCCGTGCTGATTTCCATGAGGCGTTCCAGCTGTGTAAGACGTGACTTGTTGTGTGTGATTCCACGCAGCGGCAAAGGTTATGGCCGACGGTTCCGTGGTCTCACTACAATCCGCCTCACTGACTGTGTTGGTGGGTTCTGTGTCAGGTGAGGTCCCAAGGCGTTCGTGAGATATGCCGTGCCTGGCTCGGTGATCAAACAGAGCCGTAGTGCTTTCCCCGCACTGCTTCTTCCCCACTGAAACGCCCCCCGCATTGCAGCCAATGATAGAGTATTCCGGACTATGCTTGGCTGCGTGGCAAACAACGGAGCTCTCATGCACCGTACAGTCCTGTGCACGCTCACAGTGCTATATCCTAGGAGCTTAGAACCATTGTTCTCAATACAAACAGCCCCTGTTATGTTGGAGGCACGAAGATGCGGGGAAGGGATGGAAAATGAATGAGGGTTATTATCCAATATCTGTGTATTATATAGAACCGGGGCCGCTTCAGTCACGAGGCCAGCCAGGGAGAAAAAAGGAGTAAATGCATCTAACAAAGGGAAAGTAGCATTTGGGAGCCTGTGAATTTGTCGGGCTCCTTTGCACAGCACCTGCTGTTGTAACTGAGCATACATGGAGGAGGAGGAATGGGAGGCATAGGGGATATTAGCTATTTCCTAAAATAGTCCTTTAAATATAGTTCTAGTGTCTATACGTAATATAGTCATGTAAAGCATAACATGTAGCAAAGAATGGGAGGGGCAACTCTTTCAGCAGGAGCCCTTCCTCTATAAAGTCAGGAAACTGCAAGCAGACATAGCAATTGCTGTGTTGAGCCACCTTGTGTGTATTATGCATAATGGTAACACATTAATTTCTGCTCATTCACGATGATAATTCTGGTCAGGGGGTAAAGTTGCCATTGTAACATTAGGAGAGGGTACAGGTGTAGATTTTATCGAAAGGGGCCAATACGTATCACATAATATAAAAGCGCCAGCTAGTACAAGCATGATCCAAAAACAAAAACACAGAAAGCACAATCTTGGATGATACCATTTTCTGTCAGTTCGTAATACTTCATATTTGTAGGGCAATTGTCTTTTTCTTTTGTCATGAGAAAAAAAATGGAGAGGCATGGTCAGTGTATCCGTGGAGGTGGCAAATATATTTTTGGAGTGTCCAAAATACCTCACCCCCATGTAGTCCTTCAAAAGTTGGCGGTCATGACCACTGGGGTAGCTGCTCTCTTCTGAGAGTGTTCCCAAATAATCAGTTTGTCATTGACAGTTTCATTAAAGTTTTCCTGGTCTCAGATTATAGTGTGGCCCCTTTGTTGGTCCTACAACGTCTTTGCAGCACAGTGTAGCTGGAGAAAGCAATCCAAGTTCCTTTTTCCCAGCTGACGTTTCTGCAGAAGAAAAGACAAGTCGTGCAGCAACATAGCCATCCTCGGCTGTTTGTGTGGCATGAGTGGTAGAGTTGCTTTCGTCACATTCCTGGCATGAATCCAGTTTTTGTATCCATCACACCTGATTGACGTTTGTGTTGCCAAGAGCACCTGCACCAGCCCTTGGGTTGCAGACCAGAGGTACGTTGAAAGTTCTTATTCAGCACCTAGTCACCAGGCAGGATAGTATTGCAGCCCCTCCAATGGCTGGAGTAGACAGTCTTTGGACCCGTTAATGAATAATGGGCAATGCTTTAGTATGCTCCTTACAATAGTCCATCAGCAAAGGATAAAGCACACCAGACAATTTCTTTGGGTGAGGAAAGCCCCACAGATCGGCTTGGCGGCCCATAACAACCTCATATGGAGACAAACCCACTACAGAATGTGCAACAGTATTCACAGAGAGTGAAGCTTTAGCCAAGGCGTCTACCCAGTGTCTACACATGCACATATAGGATCATTTATTCTTACGTGTGGCATTGCAGCGTTTCACTAAACCTGCCGCCTGTGGGTGATAAATTGCATGAAACATTTGTCGTATACCCAATGGCTGACAAACCAGATTGATTATGCTATTCACAAAATGAACCCAGTTATCACTCCATATTGAGCGGGACAGAGCATATCTTGGAAAATATTAGTTCACAAGGGTTTTGGCTGTACTCCATAGTGTTCTCTCTCAAGGGAAATACCTCTACCCATTTACTGAACACACAGACAATTACCAAAACATATTTGTATTTCTGTCAGGGAGGCAACTCTACAAATTCCATTTGTAGTGGGTCGAATGGTAAATCTGGAGGACCAAAATCGCCCTTCGCTGTTTCTTCTGCCTTTCCAACATTGTGTGTGGCACATATAATACAATGTATACAACATGCTATTGCTGCTTTGCAGATAAGTGTAGTTAATAAATTAATCATACCATCCGCCCCATGTGAGCCGGTTCATGGCTGACTGATATCATCATAGGTACACATTTATTTGGCAACATCCATCTCCCCTTGTTTCCCCTGTCCACACAACACCTATTCTCAAAAACAGCATCAATCTCCCATTGTTTCAATTCCTGGCGCATAGCATCTGCTTGGATACTGAAAATTATGTCTAGTGTGATCTCAAAAGAGATGGTCTGTTGTGCGTAGACAAGAAACATAAGTGAGAGAATATGGGGTTTAGGCAGTTGTCTCTGCAATTGTGTCCACAAATGCATTGCCTTTGCCCACGTGGCCAGTTATTTTCTTATGTGCGCTGCATTTTATAATGGCAAGATGACTTGGCAAGGCCAGTGAATTGAGCCATTTGTGAATACATTCGCCATTGTTGAAGTTAGCTTCTGTGGGATGTAAGAAAACAGTGTTCCATCCAGAGACTCCCAAAACTATGGGAAACTCCAAAGGCATACTTGCTATCATTGTAAATGTTTACTGCAAGCTCAGAGCTGAGCTCACATGCTCAGGTTAGCGCTATAATTTCAGCTGCTTGTGCTGAACGCTGATTTATTTTACAGGTCTCATGCAAGACATCAAGGCCATCAGAAGGGAGGGGCAACAAGGTGGCATGGTTCAGGGTGTTACATCTTTGCAAAGTAATATTGGGTGCGAACAAGCCCAACTCATACCTAGTGAGCCGTGCATTAGTTAAATGTTGCGTTTGTGTTTTGTTCAGGAGAATATCTATTGCATGGGGAACAACAGTTCAAGAATAGCCCAATACTATGCTTTCTGTTTGTTTCACAGAAAGGGCCGCAGCTTTGGCAACCCTTAAACCACTGGGTCTAGGGTGGTCGAAAAATAGGCGCATGGCCTATTTTTCACACCTTGTGGTTGAGTTAGTACAGACAAAGCGCACCCATTTAGTTCATGCACAAACAGAAAGGGTTTAGTATAGTCTGGTGTTCCTAATGCAGGAGAGTTACATAGTGCAGATTTGAGTGCCTCAAAGCTTTCCTGATGGGACGGAATCCAGGGGAGAGGTACAGGAGTAGTGTTAGTAGTAAGTTCCAGTAAGGGCTTAGCTAACAAAGAACAATTTGTAATCCATTGTCTACAGAATGAAGTCACCCCCAAAAATCCTTTAACCTCTTGTTGTGTGCTGGTTTCTGGCATGTTGAGTATCATTTGTATTTGTTGCAGGTGCAATCTTCACTCTCCCTTAGTAAGTAAAGGACCTAGATAAGTGACATGCTGCTGACAAAATTGTAGCTTATTTGGGGAAACAATATGTCCCAAGGGAGCTAAAAACTCTAGCAGATGTGTGGTGCAGTCCACACATCCTTCCTTGGTTTTTGCCGCTATAAGTAGGTCATCAATGTACTGCAATAACACAGTGCCTGGAGATGGGGTCAATGTGGTCAATTGTGTTTTGAATGCCTGGCTGTAAATACTTGGGCTCTCTGTGTATCCTTGGGGTGCTCTACAAAATTAAGAGCGACTTTCTATGCTATAGGGAAAGAGGTACTGGCTGTCCTCATGTATTGGAATGCTGAAAAATGCATTGTAGTCCACAACCGTAAGGTACTCTGCGTAGGGAGGAACCATAGTAAAAGTGTTGTCATATCAGGAACTGGGAACTGGGGAACCACAATATTACCTATCTACCACCATTCTCCATTCAAGAAGTGATCCTTCCTTGCCATCCCTTTATTTTCTGAACTGGCAAAATTGGATTGTTACATGGGCTCCCTTCTATTTCCTTAACTACCCCTTTAGCCAGTAAATCTTGAATCACTCTCCTTATCCTAACTGGGATATTTTGTATTGGGGTATCCTTGGGAGTATGGCATTGGTCTTAAAGTGAATTTGAATTGGATCTACTGCCATATATCCTACATAATTTTGACCTGATGCCAAAACACTTTTATCCATTTTCTCAAATTCAGGTGGTAAAGTGTTAGTGGCGGAAACATAACATTTAGCGAAAGATTCAGCAGAGCAAGTGAAGTAGACACCATCCGGGGAACAGTAAATGTGTGCATGCAACTGTTTCAATAATTCCATGCGCATAAAATGTAAAGCACATTTATCTGTTAAAACAAACTGAGCCATGCAGGAAATGGGTTCTATCTGAAAGCAAATGGGCTCTCATACTGGACTACGGACTGGATTATTAGAAAATCCCACTGAGGTGTTTCCCAAAGAGGGGTATTGGAGGCACTAGTTTGTGGGAAATAGAAGTTTTATTTGCTTGTGTATCTTAAAGGAACTTCTGCTTTTTTTCAGCAATGCAAAGTTCCACATATGGTCCTGTGGGGTCAACAGGTATTCGTACTCTTCCTTTCCCCTCTCCTGGGCCTCCCTATGTTGCATAATAATCTGGATGTGGCGGGACTTCAGAAAAGTCCCTGGCAGAATACTGCTCTCCCTGCCTTGGATCAAAATAATTGGATTTTCCTTGTCCCTGGTTTTCCGCATTGTTACCATCAAACTGACTCTCTTCCACTTACTATTCCTCGTCCCATGGACCTTCCTGATCCCCTTGGACGCATGGGACATTCCTGAATCCAGTGATCTGAGCATAATAATGGTATCCATTATCCACTATTCACTATTCATCCTCTGTATGCTGCAGGAGCACTTGCCCCTCTCCCTCTATATGTTCCTCTAAACATTTCTCTTCGTGACATACCTCTCCCTCTGCCTCGTTCTGGAAATGCTTGCTGCATGAATACTTTTATCTTTAAATCTTTTAATTTTCTTTCATTTTCACCCATTTCTTTTGTATGCCTATTTACATAATATCTGACCATAGTCAACATTTGAGCCACAGTCTGCATAGGCCATGTTGATTCATATGTTTGTATGTCATTTTTTCAAGTGTGGGAGCAGTCCTTCCACAAAGTGTGAACAAAAGGTTTTTTGCCTAGATGTATACCACTGCAAGAGGAGAAATCTCTTCTTTCCTTGCAAAGTACTTTTCTACCGACTCGCCTTCCTCCTGTTTACAGGTGGTTAATTTATCCCAGTTCATTTGTTTCTGGGGCACTATTTGCTCAATTCATTTGATACCAGCCCTGGGTAGGGTCAATATGTCCTCATGCAATAGCCCTGCTTCCCCTCTAAAATTCACTACTTCCTTCTTCTCCAAAGCCTCCCACTTGATTGACGGTTCTTCACTATTCTGTTTTCTACACTGACTCCATAAATTGGGATACAATATGCACGAAAAAAGTTGGTCAATTTCCCCTAATGTTAATGGGCCTGTGCGTGTAATTTTGTTAGTCTGATTTATACCACTGTTCAGGGTTCTGCGTCATGTCAGGAAAATCTTTGGTAAAAGACAACGGCTCCATCCTATTCCATGGTGAGTCGGATGGTCTGGGCTAAACCCCGGAACTTCCCTCATAGGGGCCTGATGAGTGGAGACTGGGGCTTTTTCCAAGTCACTCAAGTAAGATTTGAACTCCCTGTTCACAACCCAATTCATCTAAGTTAAAGCTCTTGCTCTTGCAGTCTATAGCCTCATACTGGTCAGGCAAAGGCCACTCCTCAAAAGACGCCTTCTGACTGCAATTATGTTTTTTATATTTCTCAAACACTAGTCCAGATAACTCATGGATAATGATATTGTTTTCATGACTTTAGAGGGGCAAAGGCTGATCCCTTCATTCCTGCCCTAATCCATCCTTCCAACCATGATTTAATGCAAGCCTGAATTTCTGGAAGTACAGAACCCCGAGTAGAGTGTCCCTTGTCATCTTTGCCAATTATGTCAATCTTATCCATATTAAATGGAGGCAGAGGAGGTGGTTTTGTCAATAAATGGTCCAACAAGGGGTCTGCCTCTGAATACTCAGAGGGTGTAGAAGCTTCTGTCTGCGGCCTACGGACAACATAAGCCTTTTTTTTCTTGCATGAGTATTTCTGTGTCGTCATGTTCCCAGTCCTCATTTAACATCTGTTGTTCATATACCCTAGCCAAATCTTTTTCTGAATGTGGCTTCCATTTTATTTATTTGTTTTTAGCTGTGCTTGCCTTATTGCTTTCTGCCTAGTGTAAACTTCACATTTTTGATAAGTCTGCCACTGAAGTAATCTTACAACCTTTCCCTGAGGTACCCTAATTTTTCTAAGTCAAAAGTCCCATGCTCTGGAATTTGTACATTGGTATTGTCCGCAGTATATCGGTGCAATTCCCTCAAAACAAAAAACACCACCCCATGTCCATTTTTTTTAAAATTTATTTATTTATTTTTTTTAACCATTAATTGCCATGCCATGGAACCATCTGGAGGGGGGACCGGAACATGCTGTTCAAGCTTATTTAAGCATTTTCTACATCCACAATATTTGGTGCTTGCATTCCCCATGTTTCAAGAGTAGCGATACACCTGTGATAACAAGGTTGCAATATGTCTAGGTTCACTTAAAACTAAGGTCCTTAAATTTTGCAATACTAAATAAAATTACACCATGTATTCATACAATTTTTCAATCGACAGCAATTTCGCAGGTTATTCTGAAGTTTCTCCCTTCCATGCACTCAGTCCAGTCTGTGCCGGTGTCTCTAAAGCAAAAATGCTTTTCCAGGTGAGGACCTTGGTCGGGGTAAATTGACGTGTCAGGAAATCTGGCGAGGTGTGACTTAGACCGTGGCTGCAGGAAAACACCATCCAAATCATGCATTGCGCTCCACGGTCATTAGTCCTCTGTCATTCTCTTCTCAACCGCGGTACGTAGTCTGTCTGGATTTAGCTGACAAGGTCCCATCTGGGGTGTCATTTGCTAACAAACTGGAGTAAAACAGTTCCCCTCCAAAAGGTTTTTCCCGTCTGAAATATAAAACAAGAGGAGACCTTCACAGAATACGATGTCACATAGATATATTATTTAGCATCAAACAAAATCACTCGAGTGGAGAGAGACAATAACATATGCTTCACTAGAGCTCTCTGCCTTACTTGCAATCTTTTGCTCCTTAAATATGTATTTTTTTCAGCTGCGTTAACATAACACTTAAATGACAGATTCCTAGAAAGATAAATCACTGACTGGGTGAACAGAAAGTTTGGTGAGTAATTATAGGGAAATACAAATAGATATTCAGGGGGAAGCTCAACATTTATTCTTTTTCTATCCTCAGGTGGAGGTCAGGAGGAGGGTCACAACCAGCTGGTATGTGTGTGCCTTTATGACTGCAAGCTATTTCCTAGCTTGAGAGCAGTGCCTGAAACTTAACACACACACAGAAGTCGTTTGGGATTTCGCTGGACTGTTGTGTGACATTTTGACAGAGAAACAGGAACTGGTGTTCATTTAATGTATATTTCCACGCACATTGTATAGTAAATAATATGAATCAAATACTAATCACCACTTTGGCGCAGCACCCGTGCATCTCAAATAGCAACTCCCAATAGCATAATAACAATTTACATTGCACAGCCCCATCATCCACACTGCACCAAAAGCAAAACTGATGTACACGACACTCACTTGTTCCAACACAAACAACTACCCATTTCAGCACACGCACACTCCCTTTCAACGCCCCGCAACTCTCCCTACCACAATGCGCAATCAACCTATGTAACCACCCATACAAAGGCACGCAAACCTATTCAACCAACCACTCACCAGCCCAACTGCTGAATAACACATATAACCACTCTCTAACATCCACACTACCACAAAATGCTTCCATCAACCAGACTAGCAAATTAACCACAAAGATAATCGGACACAATGCAGCAGCCCACAAATAAGCACTAACACGGACAGTTGGCATTACCCTTGCTGTGCTTCTTGAGCTCTGTGTTCTAGTTCCAGCTAGCTTCTTGGGAGTCTCTGCCCTCCCCCAACCTCCCACATTCCAACACCCTAATATTTCTAAGGGTTTTCGTGAAACTGTTATTGTACCAATCAACCACAAATCACCCTTCTCAGATTCCAAAGTTTGGGGTTAGTTCTGGAATATATTTCTCAGAAGACACTTCTATTGCTCTCCCATTGTCTGAGATCAACCACATCAGCAGGCATTTAGGCTTTCAGTAATGTCTCTCCCAGTGTCTGGCTAGCCTGATGTGACTCCTTCTCTCCACCCTCTGTGCACTGGTTGGTAGTTCTTTCAATGATCCATCCTCTGCATGCCCTTTTTACATTTTTTATTTTAAAAAAATGTATAGTGCTGATTGTGATTCGGTAGTGTGGCGAGGCGGAGTGAGGAGTCGGACAAGAGGTGTCATTATTAATATCTAGTTTATTAACTAACAGCAAAAAGGGGCTAACTTTCCTGATCTACAGTTACCTTTACCTATTCTAAGATAACTCAGGGTGCCCGTCGTGAGAGTCTAAACAAAAAGTCTCAGTTCTCTGTCTGAAACCTACTCTAACCCTACCACTAAGTTACAAATTAGTTCAGCTTTATAGAAAACAAAATATCGGGAGAGGGGCTTCCTTCTCCTGGTAAACTGGTTCAGTCCTTTTCAATCTTTTGCCTCAGTTTCTGATTCAACAATGTGTTCTGGGGCAGCGGAATGACTCCCTTTTTCTGACCTACCCAATAGTCCTCAAAAGTCTTTCCTCCAACTGAGTTTTATAGACTTGTGCCACAATTCCAATGGCCCTTCTTGACCTTTACCCACACGGAAAGTTTTCTCTAAACAGCTATGGCTGTCTGTTCTTCACTGCACTCCTGTTGATGTAATCACTGTGACGAGGGAGAGTACTCCCAAGGCACTCTTGACTTTTATCAATTTCACTGTCACCACTGTGACAAGGAAGATCGGTCTTGTTGCACTATTCACTTTGTCTGCTTTGCAAACTACTGCTGTGATAAGGGAGGCTACTCCTGAGTGCTGCTTCTCTGTGGCTTCTCTTAATGTTACCACTGGGACTAGGGAGATCACTCCCGTACTTCTTGAGTTACAAAGGGGTCACCACTGTGATCAGGGTGTGAAACCTTGATGCTGTTATATTCTGGTCCCCTCCCAGGTCACCCGCTATGCTGTTACCCTTCTGTCTTGAGGGCAAGTGTTACCGGGTCTTCCTGTTGGGCTCCAGGCCGCTTCTCTCCACCGCGGGACATCTGCGGCTCGGCTGACGTCTTCGTCCTGGTGGTTTGCCTCTTCCTTTGAGGCTTTGGCAGTATTGGCGTTGTTTATGGACCAGCCGGTCGATCCTCCTTTAGTCACGCCACTGTCTGGAGCTCTTCTTCGGTCCAGGTTGGTGACTTGCCTCCCTGTTCGCATGGTCAGGATGGGCCACTCTCTGCTCCGACCGTGATTCTCTCGGCTCTCACTTCTGGCTTCACTGCTACTCTGCATTCATATCTCCCAGGTTTCTTCTAATTTGAAGGTTAGTCCTTTCTCTATTTTATTCAGGTACCACTGGTCCCTCCCCAGTGGGAACGCAGAGCCTTTTGTTTCTCTTTTTTGATGAATCTCCACTCCTCTTTCCCTTTTCTTTGTCTCAGTATGGTTGGCTGCCAACCAACAAGCACACTTTGTAGAGTTTTCATTCTTCCCCTTCTCAGTACTGTTAAAATGTGTGAATGAATCAGCAACACAGTAACACATGGAGACTTGAGGGGCTGATACCATAGAAGGGTGAGAGGATGTAGGGATGACCTTTTGAGGGGTTTCCGTAAAGGAAAGGGGATGTCCATGGGGGTGTCTCTCCCTATGAAGTCCTCCTACTTATAACCACCCTAGGGTGAATATTGGGGTAGCAGCCTCACCTCCCTAGCCTCATAGGGAAGGTTCCCATGCCCCCCCTCACCCAACCCTAGAGAGAAGTGACAGAATCCCATGAATCATCACAGTAAGCTGTTGTAAATAGTTATTTCTCTGCTTCATCGTTTCTCTCCCAGGTATTCTCTGGCCTCTTAGTTGTTTCCCAAATGTTCCTGTTCCTTATCCTTTTGTTCGTAATTACATTTTAATCGCCCTGTATGCTTCTGTAGAGGATTTAAGGAGGTGAGGTTGTCTGCCTTTTTGGAATAAGGCTTGACAGTAATGTTGGCAGCATGTTACCATGCAGTGTCTCCTTGATGGCTAGGGGACAGTTGGCAAGTGCCCCTGGGGAAGATGCACACAATTATTGGTCTGCAGTAAACTAGCCACAGGAAATGGACTATGCTAAAGTCAGGATGAATTTTCATTGCCTGATCTGATGCGGGCACCAGAAGGGATTTTCTTTGGAGGTCAATTATGTTCAATCGCATGGAGGGCAACATCCCTAGGAGCTCCACCTAAGGATTTAATTTCCCTACCAAGCAGTGGTGTATCTTGGGGCAAAATGCTAAGTGTTTGCCTTGAAAGTGATAATAAGTCATAATACAGAATAAGCAGGTATTTGAAAGATGTGCTCTGGTTAATCTCCCATACACCGCCAATAAATAACTCTTCACACGGTTCTTCAGTTGCTCCTGGTCAACCGAGCCTCTCAGAGACCCACACATAATTGTCACACTCTGCAGTCTACAGTAACTAAGCTGAAATGAGTCAACGTGTTGTAAACACATTTATTTTTTTTAATGATTAAACTACTCATTTATTTAAAGATATGGATTCTTCATGAAACCATTGAATGACAAAACCAAAAGTCAAGATTGCAGCATAGGTATTAGTGTAATATTACAGATTGTTTGTAAAACATTGGAGTCCGAGCTCAGTTAATTGCCAGATAAAGATTGGCCCATTTAAATCTTGGATCATGATCATTGTTTTCATGAAGGATGTGTGCAATGCAGGACCCAGTGATTACACTTGCGTGAGTAGTGAATAACCACAATTAGGCATTTCAGAATGCTGATGTTTTATGTACGGCTGAGGGTTTAATTAAAAGGAATGAGTGGAGTTTAGAGAAAGCAACGTCACCTGATTGAGTCATGTTTATGATGAAAGTGGGTGACCTTACACAGAGTCTGCAAACCAGGGCAAAGTGGAGCAGCTTGGGCCGTAGACCCTGAGTTGAAGAATGAAGAGGATAAAGTCTGTTTAGTCTTTCTACTTCCAGTTGTTGACATGTCCACTCTGAGCCAATTGCTAAGAGGCTCTGTGACTATTGTCTAATATTTGGCGGAAGGCGATAGAATGCATCAAAGTGTGTTCAGTTGTTTACCATTGACCTTAATATTTATTTAAAATCTAGTGTTCAATTGGTCTCCTCCTCTCCCTACTCTCTCCTTTAGGAAACCCCTTTACAATTTACCCTTAAATGGTGATGGGAATGGTGTAAACTATGACAAGTTGTTTCTGCAGGTGTGTAGAGTTGGAGAATGCCAGTGTATCTTCACTTGAGTGTGGGAAATGAGCAGTGTGATTGCAGTGTACATCAAAGTGCAGTAGTAGTCCTGATGTTCTTGTTTAATTTCAAAGGAAGGCTTTCTTCTTGGAGAAGTGAAAGGCGAGGCCAAAAACAGTATCACAGACTCTCAGATGGATGACGTTGAAGTTACCTACACAATTTGTAAGTGCCTTACTTTAAATACGGCTTATATGCACTGTTGTTCAGTGTTTAAAATATTTCTTTTACATGATTTTGTTGTACGTTAATCTGAGGAACCACTTTAAACCGTTGGGCTTATGTACCCTAATCCTGATGGTCTCCTGAGCTGTGTGTAGTTTGTTTCTCTTGTGCTCTACTTCGATACATTTGTAACTATTGAGAGACGAATGCCACCTTGTGGTGTCATTGGAACCCCTGATGTAGAAGTTTAAGGATTTTGAAAGTAAAGAGGCACACAGCAAGTTGCTTTCTACCACATCCCTTTAGAGGTTCTTCATTTGGTCCCAAGGCATCCCCCTTCTGTTCCATTGCTTCCTCACCACACTGATGATTAGAAGTTGTGTGGCAATTTGTTTATATATTGATTTTAAATTTGAATCTGTACACAGGCCTTCCCTGTCTGAAAGTTTTTGTTGTTTTTTTTTTTTTTGCATGCCGTTGTCTGCCTTTGTAAACTAGGCTTGTGGCCGCCGCTTTGAGCCCTGGCATATCTTTGGCTCTTTTCCAATCTGGAGTTTGGGGCCATTTCAAAAGGAATCTCTGCTTGATGACAAGAAACACATTTGGAGAAGTCTGACAAATCACTCGGATCTCTTTTGGAACTTGTCGGGGGCAAGGTCTTAAAGACCCAAAGAACATTTATGAAGGGAGCAACATTGCATACTGGTAACGCTGTAGCTGAAGGCTCTCGTTCTACCATGAAGGTGCTTAAAATAGTTTCTAAAAAAGGACACCAACAAATACCACCTCTATCGCTATATGTGGTGTTCCCCAGGGGTCTAACCTCTCACCCTGGCTCCTCAACCACTACTTGGCACCTCTAGCCTGCCTCATCTCTTCCTTCTGTTCTAACTTTCAGTGTTATGCGGATTATGCGGATGGCACTCGGCTCCCCGAACCTCCCTGGCACTTCTCCTGTTCCCTCCCCCTCGCACTTGGACGATCTGAATGACACGAGTCCTAGTGAGATCACTTGTTTTGTACTCCCCATGTCTAACCTTCCTTGTCGTGTCACACCTAGAAACACTTGTGTACAGGCGCGTTATGAATGACCAGTCTTGATCAGATAATGCGTCAATCCACCCTTGTCATTACACCAAATTCTCAAACCATGAAATAGGGCTGCTTGGACAAGATATCTCTAATGATCTTATTCTGAATGTTCTCCATAATTGGAAACTGAACGGGATAAACTCAGAATGTGTTTGAAGAAATAATTTTCAATTATCTGAAGTGGACTTACTTTTTTTTAACCCTCACACTTCAATGCCATAGTTGGCAATCAACACTAGTTTACTGTCATAGATTTTTAAGGTCAAGTCCACCGGCTTAGCTGCAATCTTTGCTCCCCGCCCCCACTCCCCTGCGCTTTTCTAAACTTCACGGATTGCTTCTTCACTTGCATGTTTTGAGAGAAATTCTAAGAGAAACGCATTCCTAAGTAATCAAAGGAGTTCACTTGAGGATAGCGGTTCCATTACTACACATGGTGGAAATTTGGGAATCCACCTCCCATAACGGCAGATTTTTGAGCATTGACCTTCAAATCCAGGCCAAACATGAAGGCTGTGTAATCGAGGATATTTCGCTGAAGGACGCACAGCAAGCGTTCATTTTAAAAAGGGGATCCAAGAGGGATATGGGCCTGTAAGAACCTGGCAGATCTCTCTGCCCCTTCTTATAAATGGGCGGAATCAGAGCAGAGGACTATGAAGATGGTATTGCACCGCCAGCATTGATGACATTAAATCCCAGGGTCAGGATGGGAGCCCAAAGGTTAACGTCCTAAAGAAAGATCAGCCGGGATGTTATCCAGACCTGGCGCCCTATTCATATTCTGGCTTTTTATCGCTAAGGATGCTTCCTCAATTAAAAAAGGGGACACTGAATCAGTGTCCCTGGGCAAGTGTGACATAGGGGGATTCAATGAGGGAAACAATTCAGGAGTGTCCACCAGAGCCTGTGCTTTGTAAAGGCGCGAGAAGAGCTCTACCCAAACTGGGTCAGAAACTACGGTGTCCAAACCTTGGCACTTCTATTAATAGAATAGCCCATGAGTCACAATTTCCCTATTTTAGAGTTATTACCAGAAGCGGACACCAGGTCATGCCATTACCTACGTTCGGGCGTTTTTTTTAAAGGAAGCACTGGGTGGATTTGCATCAAACTTGTGAAAATCCGCTTTTGGGACCAGACACCAGTTCCTCATGAAGGACTGATGCAGCAAGTTCATTGAGCAGTACGAGCAGTAGGGACAACCAAATATGTTTCAATTGTAACAAGTCCTTGGATGTCATCCCCTTCTACTCAAGGGGGAGACCCTTCCGATGAGGCCCGGGAGATGAGTCCACTACCCGATAGTCTCCCTGGCGGTGGTACTCAGCGGGTGTATCTCAAGGGAGGGATCCCCCCTATCGGACTAGGGATGACTGTCCAGGAAGAACGCGGTATGCCCAAAGCATGTTCCCACCTCCCTCATCGTCCCACCCTACACAGAGCCCCATAATCCTACACACTTCCATGTACCTCTTCAGGGTAGATGACCCAACCTCCCTAGAAAGTACTGGGACGAGGAAGTGTAAAGACTACCTATGTGTGTCATGCAGAAACTGGGACGAAGAAGAACACATGTAACCCAGTTGAGATAGAGAACATCAATACTGAGTCGAGGAAGAGGTGCATAGCAATGCAGAGTGCCGCACAGAACCAACATGAGCGGCCTAGACAATGTGGAACAAGCAATTCAAGCTGATGATAAAAAGGGAAGAAGGACTTCACAAGTTGTCAGACCCTTCATGGATGAACCGGGAAATTCAAATTGAGTTGAAGGAACAGAGACGCTGGGAGTGCAGAGGCAGAGACACTTGGCCGCCGGCAAAGTCGTCCCTGGTAGAATGGACTAAGACCCACACTGAATAATGAACTGCCTCCAAAGTCATCTTCATAGTCGAAGTACCTGGCAAGCTAGTGAACCAGGTGTGCAGCTTCAACAAAGGAGAATATCACAGGTCTGGGACCTGCACCCTTGTATGAAGAGTAACCAAAGTCATCTTAATACTCACAGTACCTGGAAGGGTAGTGAACCAGGTGGGCTGTGAACATTGCGAGAAGCCTAAAAAAGGCCAGGGGAAGGGGGTCATTCCCCCTGGTGCTTGTGAACATTGTAATAAAGGTCAATGGAAGGGAGTCATTTTCTCGGCATTGCGAGAAGCCTGGGAAAGACCAAGGGAAGGAATTCATACTCTTGGCCTCAAGGTTTTTCAGTTGGAACATTGCTTTATTTGTGAACATTGGGAGAAGCACAAGAAAGGCCAAGAGAAGGTTTTGAGTCAGAACTTTGCTTCATTTTGAATTGAGACTTTTTTCAGTCAGGAACTTTGTGTGCTGCATTTGAAAAGAATTGCAACCTGGGGAAGGGGGTCTATCCCTCAGGAAATAGTCCCTTTTAGGGTTCAGACTACTGGCATTGTAGTCCGCTCCACAGAAGAAGGGAACTGTTCTTGCATTAATAAGACTGGCCAACCTTTTAGTTTAATTGGAAATGTAAGTGAAGGAAATAGGTTTTGACACAGAAAGGTGGACTTTTCATTTCAGACATTCTAACACATCCTTAGTATTCAATTGAGTCAGGGAAACCCCTCTTAGTAATAGGGTCATGTAGGGTTTTTCCTTCATTTTCTGCCAAAATAAGTCTTTAGCATCAATTGCCACATGTGTGTCAGTCTCCTCCTTCCTCACTCTTGTAAAATGAATGGGAACATGTACGTTTTGGGAGCTCTCCAGTGCAATATCTCCCACCCGCCTTTGATGGAATCACATGCAACTCTCCAAAAAAACTGAACTATTATGGACCATCTTATTTAAGAGATTCTGGAATTGACTCCTGTTAACTTTACTATCATTGTGTGCTTAGTTGACCGTGCTATTTCTATCCTACTTTACAGCAATGAATTCAGTTTACCTTTCATCATCATCTAACCATGTATGCCAGTGGCTTGTAGTACACTTTGGTTATTTATTGTACTTTGCATCATGTAATCTTTGACTTTTTATCTGATTAACCTATATTTTTAACACTTGTGTAAATCACTGCTTTTTTATTGGACTACTTTTCTGTTCTTATTGAAGGCAACAACTCTCACCATTTCCTTCTGTCAACCTCATGATTTTACTCATTGACTCTTTTTTCCATGAAACACATACCTCAATTTACTGTATTGTCCCGTTCCAAAGGCCAGAAATGGCAGAAGCTGAACCAACCTCTGAAATTTTCAGAGCTCCATATTTTTATTTGACCACTCCAAATGGGACCGTTTTACCTTTGTCTAGTCCCCAGTTGTATGGAACACTGCCTCAATTCTGCCCCCACTGATGAGGCTTGCCTATAGCAAAGCGATAACATACACTATAGCTTCTTGTTCTATTTCTTCACAAGACAAAACGAGTTCTACTCTTGTGTCTGTTTTCTTATTTTTTATTCTGCCAACACAAACCAAGTTAGAACTTTTGTGCTCACTTAATACTCTTTGTAATATCTGCTTGACAATTCTTCCTGATCATACCGTCCTACAAATACCATATGTGTTTTTAACCCACTTGTAATTAAGTTTGTGTATTTCCCTTTCAGACATTCAAAAGCATCTTCCTTGCCATCGGCTTTTCAGGTCAGTAAACCTAACCTAATTGAATAAAGCAAAGAGGATGATTTGTAACATTTGAAGCAGCTACATCAATTATTTTTCTAATGATACCTACAAAAAAACCTAGCTTTAGTGAATATTTCAAGGTTTCAGCTAGTTCACCTTGCTTGTGATTGCTAAAGTCTAGGCATATTCCTTGCACTGTCCCCCCAAAATAGTGAAACCATGTACAATCATTTTGCAAGGAAGAAGAAATAATTTCTTACCCTCAATATTTTAGTTTGGACACATTCTTAATTCATCCTTGCTGATTATTTTAGGGGAAACGTTGGGATTGCAATGTTAATGTAAAATGTTCTTGTATAACACTATTCTGCCATTTTGCTGTACGCGGGGTGCTTAGTTGTAGAACAAAGGAGAGAGAGAGAGAGAGGGAGTTAGAGGGGGTAGACCTGTAGATGAGAAACCCGAAGTGTTGATGAGTGCAGGCCGCACATACCCTGAGTCCTCTGTGCCGGTATGACACTACGTTTTGGGAGAACATTTTAAGTTGCCATCTGCTAGGTCTGCATAGAAGTCCAACTTCCTCCTGAATGTTAGTTCTCCCTATACACCCAGCACACCATTTCTTACTCGCTAAGAGTGAACTACATTCATCAATTGCTTCTGGCGAGTTCATATTTTGTGTCCTGCTTCTGGGCCAAGCTTTTATAGTGAATGTCTGCAATCTTGTAACCGACCTACACAGTTGAAGTTCTTCCGGGCAGCCAACCACACATATTCACATATTGCTCCACTATTAGACTGCTGTGGTGTCAGCATTGGCCTGAGAGCTTCCGAACCAGGCCCAGACATTCTTGTAGCCACAGTAAGTCTTGTGCTGTTTCATGTCACACAGAGTGTTGCACAATGTAAACTAGGGCATTCCGTAAAGGGACAGGCTCAGCATGGGCATACTTTGTCTGACAGTCATCTGTCAAATAACCGGGGCATGGTGGTGTTGCCCTGGGGACCTCCTCTCCTCCCCCACCATAACCATCTAGGATAGCTCGAGCAAACTCTTAATCCCCTCATGCATCCAAATTTACATTGTTCCTAATTTTCAGGTCTCCGAATTTGCCCTGGAAACACAACCCAATTATTGCAACATTTAGGACATATCTGCCTTCTTTCTCCCTTTGTAGAACCATGGCCCACTTGGCTTGTCTGCCAAGTCTGACACGCACCCATGCTATGACAAACCTTCTCCTCTCCAACCCCCCTGGCTCCATTTGCGGCCTCCACCTGTTCGTAGCATCCATTTCCCTCTGTCAAAGCCTCTTATCTTCTGGTTGTGAGGGCACAGTATGGCACTCAACAGACAGGCCTACGCGCTTTGAGACTATGTTGGTGATTTGGTGCAGTATAAAAGTCTAATAAAGTAACATATATCACCTCCGGCCCAGCATCATGCTGTGGCTCGTGGCACCAGGGTTTGATTCTTGTGTTTTGGTGTGGTGCAGGGAATGTGCAGTTGGTGGCACTGTGGTCCCTTTGTTCACCACTTGGGTCATTGAGTAGTGGGGCTGATGTTGATCTTCCTTGCCTGAGGAGTTGGAGATCCAGACTTGTTGATTATGTTCAAGTGATTTTTTTTTTTTTTTTTGAGGTTGGTATTCCACTGGTTTCTGTGGTTCCAATTCATGATGGTAATAATTTGTAAGGATCGGAATGGTCCGGGCAATTCACCTGGGCATGGTGTTTCATAGATTGGTTGTCAGGCATGAGGATCCTCCTTGATGTTTCCAGTTGATGTGTTGGACTGCTAGAGGGGCGGCTTTGCTGGATTAAAGTGTTCTGAATCTCAATTACAGGCCAACCCAACGAAACCAACACTGGTACCCAAGGTGGAGAATACAGACATTGGGCAAACCTGACGCATGAACTGTACAAGCAGGCAGACTGTCTGGAAGAACATATAAAGCCATTTGGGTTGGGGTCAGAAACTGTAACGCTTACCTGAAACTCTGCAGGAACGTCCTTGGAGAAACTCCTGACCAACTCCAGAGAACAATAATTTCTGTAGAAAGACAAGAAACAATAACCTTCCTTAACAATGGGCTCCCTAATGAATTCCACTCCACTGAGACCATAAATATATGGTTAACTCTATAGTTCCTCAGGCTCACCTTATTTCCTATTTCTGTGAGCTCTCCATCCTGTATACACACAGGAGCGCTTGTCCAGAAGAATGGTGATGATGTAGTGCCAGATAATTAATTAAGGGGAAAAGGCAATGTAGGC
Source organism: Ambystoma mexicanum (assembly GCF_040938575.1). NCBI lineage: Eukaryota > Metazoa > Chordata > Amphibia > Caudata > Ambystomatidae > Ambystoma > Ambystoma mexicanum. The sequence continues at coordinate 20,758,896 of NC_090937.1, read as the reverse complement.
TAAACTGGTTCGTGGTGCAAAAATATGAAAACAGTAATAGTAGAATGTTGTGGCAAACACTTGTTTTGGAAAAAAGATCACTAGTAATACCTCTACCATGAATAATGAATGAATGACCACAACAGGGGTTATAAATACACCAATGGTGGCTCAGGTGAATACACACTATTAATCACCAAAACCTGTTCAAAAGAACTCAAGCGGCTAAGTAGTTAGCGTGCGTGTGTGACAGTCGTGTCAGAACTTGGCAGTAGGAAAACCGTTTATAACTGGCGCACGGAACACACTAACGCGCACCAGCAGAGGCAGTCAAAGCAAAAATACAATTAAAGAATAGCGAACACAGCGCCGCTGCTACTGATAACAACTCTACAATATAATGCCAATATAAGCTATAAATGTGGCTCAGGTAAAAAACAAAAACAGTACTTGCGTGAGGAGGAAGCCGCTCACTCCGGAAACTCTGAGGGTAAATTAAAGATGACGGGAAAAACTACGAAGTGCAAAGAGAGAATGGAAATGGAATGGACAGAACGCTAAGACTACGGGAAGAGGCAGAGACCAGGGACGCTAAATCTGTGGAGACTGAGGGAGGGGGAAAATGGGGCTAGACTTCAGACTGGAAACTGTGAGGAAGTTTTCTGCAACAACCGCGGTAAGCGTTCGTACTGCTGGGTAGTCAAAAACACGAACCGCAAGTCTCCTGATCAGCTGGCATATTATAGCAAAAGTCAGTCAAAGACTAGACCTGTAATGTTAGTTCCTCAATGGCACAACCAGGCGGCCATTGAGGGAACACAAAATCCTATCCAACCTTAGACCTACCAATATCTAAGCAAGATTAACCCCTTAAGGCCCCTTTCTCCTATCAACTTAACCTTCTGTTTTTGTACTAGTGGTAGAGGAAGACCATAGTTGGATTAGGCTTTTGAAAAGAGGACTGGTTTTTCCTGTAAGGCATCCTGATGCGCACCTATTATTTTCATTAGATGGGGCAAAGAACCACCATAGAAGTAGTGACAGAACATGAATTATTGTCTTTAGTACAATAAACTTCCACTTACAAATATGATCTTGTCTGTTTCCCCTCGTCTGACACAGATGTGTTGAAACACGTGGTATCCAAAAGGGCGCTGTTTGTTAATATGTTCCAATGAACATGATTTCATAAACTAAAAAAGGACCTCAGATTCAACAAAAACCACCATATAGTCTGCCACTTTTAATACAATAATTCAGTGACAGGGTAAACACTAACCTAGTGTGGTAGCAACGCTTGTCCTACAGCAGTTTCTATGGCACCCAGCCCGTGGCTGCACTGCCGGGCGCCATGTTTTGGACTGAGTTAGCGTAATATGTATAACATTGAAAGGGGATGACCCCAAAGTACTCCCATTATGTTGTAAAGTAGAAATAGTTTTAGAGTATTTGTTAGTAAATCAGTCGTTGTGTCAGCAATTAAACGGCAGGTTTAGCCAAAATGTGTACACAATTTGATTCCGTGCTCAATCACAATATGGGAAACATTTGTGGCGAACGGTTTGAGTAGTACCATGATATTTAATAAGACTAATTATAAATATCACATTCTATTTTGCAGTAAAATTTAATTAAAGTGCTATCCTGCGACAATTCGAGAAAATCCATTCTGGATAGATATGTTCTATTCACATATTCATTATCGAGCTCCACATTAGTTATTAGTATAAATTGCACACTTCTTAAAGGGATGAGCACATTATAGGAAATTGATTTGTCTAGTCTGTCCAAGGAATATATATAAATACATTATTGTTAGTAATTATTCTTATTATCTTAATAATTGTTTGCATAATATGTGTGTTGTTTTGCAATAAGAACATTCCTTTCAATGGTGGTTCACCATGCATCATTTGAGTTGAGGTTCACAGAAAATGTATCGGATTTATCCAGTCTGTTTTAGGAATATATATAAATACATTATTGTTAGTAATTATTCTTGCTTATCATAATAATTGTTCGCATAATATGTGTATTGTTTTACAAAAAAACATTCCTTTCTATGGTGGTTGACCATGCATCATTTGAGTTGAAGTTCACAAAAATGTATCATCTCATGGTCCTTATTTAGCCCAAACTCGATTGCACGAAATTTGCAAATAAGTCGAGCTTCGGACTGGCGCAGAAGAACCTCTGTTTCCTCTTCTGTCGCCCAAAGTTACCTGTTTTAATCCAATAAACTTGAGATTTTTCTTATCCTCCAATTGGTGATTGGTTTGCCAGTGGTGTGCCAATGGTAATAATACATCTTGTTTGCCCATGCCATAGAAGTGCTCACGTATTCTGAACCTTAGTTCCCTTATGCTGCTTCCAATATATATTCCATTACACATACAGGTGATGGCATACACTGTGTATTTACTCCGACAGTTTATAGTATCAGTGATTCTGAAGGACGTTCCTTGTGAGTCTATGAACATTTTTCCACATTGAGCCTTTTGGTAGCGTTGGTAGCCATGATTCTTGACCCAATGTTGACCCAGTGTTGGGATCTTGGGGAGTAGAGATGGGCTAAGGGATGTTCTCAAAGTTCTAGCCTTTTTGAAGATTAATTTCGATTCATCATCAATAAACTTGTTTAGGTGTTGATCAAGTTTTAAGAGATGCCAATTTTTGTCCAGGATTTTTCTGATTTCAAAGTTGTTGTGACAGAAGGTCGTAATATATCTCACTTTATCTTGTTCCTCAGTTCGTTTAATAACATTTTTGGGGGTAAGTGTTACATCCCTATTCATGGTGTTCACTTTCTCATACGCTTGCTGTATACATTTTTTTTTGTAGCCCCTTGTTCTGAATCTCTGTTTGAGCAGGTCACATTCTTGATTAAAGTCAGCATTGTTGGTGCAGTTCCTCCTAGCTCTTACAAATTCCCCTTTTGGTATGTTGTTATTTACTGACTTCTGATGGCAACTAGTTGCCAATAGTGTTGAATTTGCTTCTGTATGTTTACGAAATGCCAGTTTCTTCACTGTTATTTTTAGAGGTGGGGTTCATTGCCTCTTCTTTGCCTCACACATCCGTGACACAAATTTGAACTAAAGTAGATACCAGGCATGGTTTAACTAGAGTTGGTACAGATAAAAATACAGAAAAAAATAAAATAATAATTGCCTCTATATGGTGGTTTTGCTGGTTCCATTGCTTGGTTGGGTGTTTGCCCTTTTTTCCAGCTGGTCTTTGATCTATTACAAAACATTGGTGCAATCTTCAGAGGCTGTTTCTCTCAGACCTATTATTTAAACAAAAAAGCAACTGAACTCAGGAGTAAGCTGAGAAATCTCTGCGGATAGGAAATCTGAGGGGCACAAAGGGGTCTCATTCTATATGGTGAACACAGTGGAGAATTGTTAATAGAAGTGTTCTTGGCATAGTACAACGTTAACCTAAAATGGAAATTCTGGAAAAAAAAGCCTGTTGCTCAGCATCCAGCCAATAGACTTTGATCTATTTTCCATGTTATTTTTGCTTGTTGTAATGAATCTCAAGCTCTTGACAATTGAGTATTTTACTGCATTTCCTGATCAGAGAGAATGAGCAGATTTGCCCTTGACCTAAAAGTAACAAACTAGTCTTCTTAATGCTATTACTTGTCAATACATGTGACCCTGCTAAATCTCCTTCTTGCAAATCTTTGCATCTACTGTGCATCCTTGTTAAACACGCCCTCTCCCTTTGCTTCCTCCATTCCTATTCAGTGTGGTGTCCCCGGGGTTATTCCGTAAACCATGTGGCAATCTACACTAACTCTCCAAAAGTGCAATTTCTTTCACAGCCTTACCACAGCTCCAGTTTTCTTCTTTTTTGTTCTGCTACCTTCATTTTTTTTTCATTCATGCATTATTGGTGCTATTTTCAAGATGACCCCTCCTAATGTTTCTCAAATGCCTGCACTTGTTGTTTTTATATTGGACACAGATATTTCCTGTTGACTGCCGCTTTTTAAAAGTTACTTATTTAAAGCCCCATTTTTCTAAAACTGGTTACTGTTAATCGCTAGCAATGCATCCCTTATGATTTATTATAACCTCTTTCTGACCCGCGTTAACTAGGCTGTCAGAAGTCGCTTTGACCTATGTTGGTTAGTTGATCCTCTGACTTTGTATCCATTTCTGTTGCCTCTACATAACTCAGATATATAAATATCTATTTTTTTTTTAAAAAACGCAGAATGTGAGTACAGCAGCACAAGAAAAGTAAATACTACAATGACTCAGACATGGGTTACATACGTAGTTCTCATATATCGGGGTCCACATTTCCGCCCTTCCTCTCTGATCGCCCACCCCTCACCAACTCCTGAACCCTAGAGCGGGTGATTTCGGAAGATTGCTGATTTTGTGGCTTTTCCAATTATACGAAGTTAGGACCCAAGGTCGGCATACCAGTCTGGGGTGCACTGGCGATAGTGACATTTGACCAACTCCACCCCTTCGCCCTGCACAGGGGTGGAGCAGGGTCCGGCCCTGTGCTATCAGTGAAGGCGATTTCAGGAGATTGATGCTTTTTGTGGTTTTTCAAAAATAGGAAGTATGACCCAATTAAACATACATAAGGCTATAGCAGACCCCGACATGCATGTCGGCTACAGACCTGTGCAACGCTGGGTGGTACTGCTAGTATTCTATTAAGGGCATCCATGTAGATACATATTTTGCATATCTTCCCTCACACATAGCAGTAATCTTTCCAGCCACCGAATCTTAATCCACAATATTTGGGCCACAGGACCTGCCAGACTTTTCCAGTTATGGGCGATTGTTATCTTATCGGCCACAAAGGAGTGCCTAATCAGAGTGGCCAGGGGACCCAACAAGGGTAATTAATATACCATCCCGTGTATTGCCCTAGAGTACAATCATGGGCTCCATTGGAAATTGAAGGCGGGTGATGTCCTTAATTTGTGACACAACCTCTTTCCAAAAGTGGCTCACCTTGCCATAGGACCACAAACCTTTCTACCTCCTCCAGATGAAATTCTGCTTTACACTCATTAAAGGTTAGCCGGTGCCCCTCCTTTATACAGCTGCTGGAGTGTCTCCAAACCTCCATTGATCCAACTGACAAACTGCCCTCTCAACATGCCTGGTTGAAACACCAGATTATTCCAGACTGGTGTCTGTCGGCCCACTCCCACCAGAGTTCTCCAGTGAAGCATGGTTCGAATCATATAGTAAATTGTGGTCTTTGTTGAGGTCAGCATCGAGAAACCAGCACTGCCCTCCATCCCACTGGAGTAAATATCGGGAGTTTGAGACAAGGGCACCAAGGAACAGGCCTGTTCTATCATCTTCCATCTGGGCCTCAGATCACTCCTTCTCCAAGTCATGAGATGTGAAATCTGAACAGCTAAATTGTACCAGAAAAATATCTGGGACACCCAGCCTTTCATTTTGCCTTGTCCTCACTAGAACCTTCCTAGAGATTTCCCCAAATAAATTGGAAAATCTTTCTCTGCAATGTTCTCAAGGCAGAGTCTGGGAAGTCTAGGATCCTGGCAGGCAGGGGGAGACAACATGTGGTGATAAGGAATTAAGAGACTGACTAAGTGTTGCCATGATGATGGCTATAAATGCTTATTCAAAATAAAGATTAACCTATCTGTCCCTAATTCAAATGGGATTTCCCTACCTACACTAAAGAAACCCGCATGCTCGTCGGGTAGTCTGTGAAAGTCCAAATCAAATGGGACTGTCTCAGCTCAAAGGCTCCTGTGCTATACCTGTCACTACAATAAACGATAATAACATTCTGGTTCTGCTTGTGACCTAGGAGAATGACTCCCTTCTCCTGGATGTAAAGTGTCCCAAAGATGGCAAGTTTCCTCAAAGTAAAAAGATTACATTTCTAGGGTTTTTGTAACTCACAAAACAGTTCTACAGGATCCTTGTGGGGCTAGGAGACTGACACGCTTCTCCTAGCTGGTTCCTCAATGTTCCTAATAGTTTTCAGTAAAACTTGTAATTCCTTTACAGAGGTTTCTACACGTTATACTTTCTTTACATTCTGCTCCCCACACCCCACTTTGGGGCAAAGAAGAGACTGCTCGAGTCGTTCTTGAATTTCCAGAGCCCTCCTCTGAGGAACTGCTTCTTGAAGACTTTAAAATACAAAGACAAGGATTCTCTTTGCTCTGGAGAGATGTATATCTGTTTGGTTTTGAACAGGGACAGACTCTTGGCGGGATGTGGTGTTGACAGTTAAACATAAGAAGGACACCCGCTTTCATAGTATTGGGTGTGTCCCAAAAGATAACCTTTTCGACAGAACGGGCAATCTTTGAAGACCTGGTATTTTCCACGTGCGACTGCTAGCTGTTCCCGCTGATGACTCTCCAAAAGACCCTTTGGTCCAGTAGTTGGTCTTGTTGGCGAGTACTTCCAAAGGAATGGAGTTTGTATCATTGGGCGGCTTCTGGACGTTACCCTCGGCTTAAGGTTTGTCTCCCTTTCTTGTATATAAGTTTAAGAAAGAATATTTCCGTATGGTTTAGGCCTTCTGTTTACTGCTTCTGGTATTGAAATTTTCATGTTTTTTCCAGCTCCCTCCCGGGCTCTCACCGATCCCCGGTTTTGAACTCTTTGGGCAACACGTTTCTCAGTTACTGCCTGGAACTGTCTCTTGACGTTTAATTTATTCTCTCTTCCTCTGATATGGGCCTGCTCGTCTTTGCGACTCTTCTCTACTGTTGGTCCTGGTACACGATATGGACTTGCCTGTCCATTCGTTACGAGTTACATAAGCACCATAGTGCTGGATGAATCTCATCCACTTGCCTACGTGTCTTAGCGCTTGGCAACGGTTGCCGATCTCAGTGCACTTTCGGACCTCACGGTCCACCCACTACAGGTCATGCCACCACCCCTCCATCTTCCTGCTTCTACTCTGCCGGCACCCTGCCAACTGGTCAGGCGATTCTCTGGCTTCTCGCAGCCAATCTGCTCTCTTTCTTTCCTCTGCTTTACTGTAGGCTCACTCTTGTACCACCCGACTTCACCCTACAGAATGCCAGCACGTGGAACTGATTCTTCTTTGGTACAGTCTCCCTCTCACCCTCCGGCTTCCGTCTTCTGCTTCTACTGCTACTGCCAGTGATGTCTTGCCAACATGCAAGATCCCTTCTCCAGTTTCTCCGACTTCTGCTGCTACTACTGCTTCTGTCCTTCAGCCCTGCAAGACGTTCTCGTCTTGAACCACCCCTCTAGCTTCAGCTTCTACTTCTCGACTCTCTGGTAGTTTCCTTCTTCTCCTTCTCCTTTTTCTCCTTTGTCTCCTTCGTCCTTTCTTGCTGTTAGCCAAGTCCTTTCTGATGCAGCATCAGCCCAATTGTCAGTAACTGATTTAATAGTCCTTGTGCTTTACAGGAGTGTTCTTGAATTTATTTTTGTCCCAGTACTTGTTGTTGACACAATGTCGAAACTAGTACAGTAGTACATAGTTCTGAATTAACTATGTGTTGAGAAGACTTGGGTGACGTAGTTATGTTATAAGGTTGGGATATGACAATGGTTTTTTTCCAGAGTTGCATCCTTGTCCCCAGCTGGGGATTTTCTCCCTGTGAGGTGTTCCCGCATTTTACCACCCCTACGGGACTCTCGATGAGCGGCCTCACCACCCTAGTCTCATGGAAAGGTACTCCCTCCTGGGTAAAAGTGACGCCATCTGAAGGATTGTTACAAACATCAGATATTTTAATTGCCGCAGCTTACTTCCACTCACCCCTCACATTTGACACACTTGGCTCTTCTTGTGTCCACTTTATTTTTGTGTGTGCTTTTTTGTTGTTTATCAGAACCTTCTCCTCCTTCACACTTATGTTTCTCCTTAAGTGTGATTAAAGTTCCACTCCCTGCATCCCTTGAACATCATTTACTGCTAATCTTTTTTTAATGCTGTAATCTGAATAACACTCTGATACATCCGGTGTCATTTTGTTCTACTTGTTAGATATGTGTTTGATGTTTTTTCTAAAATATTTCTACATGACGTTTTACTTTGTACAAAGCATACTTTGTTTCCCTATTTATTTTTTTCATAATGCTTTGTTAACCACCCATTGGCTCAGTTGAGTTTCACTTTTTGTCGCTCTCGTCTAACCAACCTATTTTTATTTTGGCAGTTATTACAATTGGATTGGGGATCTTGATGAGGGAGCACTGAAGAACATTCTGTCCGATAACAAAAAGGTACTGGAGGCTTTGAACATTCAGTAAATCATCAACTGCAAATCTGAATGGCACATTAGTTTTCTTGACTGCCTTTGCTTTCACAGCCCCTCTTTACTATACTTTAACCTGCAGGGTTCCAGATCTGTCTGGTGCGTACCTGGCCTTTGCAATAAAAACATCAGTTCCCTTTTTAGCCACTCATTTAGTGATATATATATATATTTTTTTTTTTTTTTTTTTTTAGCATATAACCCTCCTCCGTTTTCAACATACATAATTTGTTTGCCTCACCTTGGAATCACAAAAGTCCTAAGTACTCTTTAAGGATTCTGGACATGATTCTCTCTCTTTGGAATGCCTTTTCTGGCAGGTGTGAGAAACCTGAGGGTATTCTCACTCCTACTCCCCTTGGGTCCTCTATGCAGGTCGACAGGGAAAGGCCATCGCTTTTAGATCCTGACCCTGGGGTTGGGATAGCGATGGAGGATCACCTGGGTGGAGGGTCCTTGGAGATTGGGGAGCTAAATACCCAAGTGTGAGACATGGTATCACCCCCTTTCTTGATGTTGACCTTTCCAAGACCACCCCGGCCCCCTCAGCCTATATAGGGTATGTTTAAACACACACTCCTCCTTTCCCCCAAACACTATGCAAAGACTGAGTTGAAGAAAGAGAATTGCTGATTTCCCATGAGAAACGCCGCTGTCGTCCTGGAACGAGGAAGATGCAGATCAAGCCACCTCAACTTCCCTGATAGACATGTCCCACTAACAAAACCAGACAGGGTCAGGCAATTGATTTCAACTATGCCCACCTGCAGCCTGTTAACTACTCAGATGGATATAAAAGGAACACACATGTTTGACAAAGAGAGTGAGTAGAGCGAGTAGAACAGCAAGCGGGAGAGGCAGCAGAGACAGGGCTGCCCAAACCAAGACCACGGAGATCGAAAAAACTGGGATGCTGTAAAACTGCTGAGTGTAGCAGGAGAAATCGTGGTGAGAAGGTTGCATCTCCCGAGTACCGCAAGGAATTGCCAGACGGGAGCTGTGGGGCGCATTAATACCAGACTCGGTGTGGCCAGAGAGGTGCTCGCTCCCCTTGGCAAAGCAGAGGACCCAGGATGGTATGAGTGGCAGGTGGAAAGACCCTGACCTCAGGCGGCAAAGCCGCTAAAGGAAGGAGCAGCGAAAACCATGACTGGTGAGTTTCTGAAGTGAAAGAAACCCAGCACTCATTAAGAAAAGACTGTATACTTTGTAGCAGAGTGATCGCGAGTGAAAGAGCACTCGTTCCCGAGAGCCATCGGGATTCCGCTGAGTTATGAACAATGAAAAAGACTGTATGAAAGGATATTAAGTAGCAGAGAGGGCAGGTATAATGGTATACTCGTGTCATGATGCATACCCCCAGGCATCCAGACCACGTCCACCAGCCCAGGGAGCAGGCATCATGTCGCCTTGAGAAAACCCAGCAACCCCTGCTAGGGGCTGTCTGGGTTCAGTCCTGGCGCCTACGGCGCCAGGCTCATATGGGACATCAGTCCTGGCGCCATAGGCGCCAGGCTCATAGGTGCACACTTACCTGATGCAGACCATGCTGCAAGAAGATCAAGCCCATGTGAGGCCTGGAATGGACTACTTTACCCTAGGGACTATTTTGTTACTCGGGTGTGGTCGGGGAGGAATACCTACCTGGGACTACTTTGGAGGCTATTTAAACCACGCCCGAAGAGCAGCACACGCTTCGCGTTTTTCTGCATCCAGCAGCGTAATGCTCACCGTGCCAGCAGCAGCACCCAGCCTTCTGCCACGCCCGCCTCGAACCTGGAGCACCTAGAAAGAAGGAAAGAAGCAAAGGTTAGAACAAGAGTATTAGCTGATTTCTTACCCGATTCCGGATTCATCGCATCTTCAAACCAGAGGAAAGACTTTGTTTTTTAAACGCGTCGCATCGCCAGCAGCAGCACTGCGCCATACTCACCGTTCCACGCAACATCTCTTCGATCCGGCGCTGTCTCCATTTTAACATCGCTGAATCACCTAAGGGGGACAAGAGACAACAAGGTGAGCAGAGAGAACAGAGACAATCTCTTTAGCCGCCATATGCTTACCTGATTTTACCGCCGGAGGTATAATTCTTCAGCACACCACATCTTCTAATGCCGCATCTGTAAGATAAGGAGAAAGCAGCAAGTTTAACCCTTGGCGTTATTTACCGGACAGTTTTGGGTAACACAGACTTTTATTGGAGCGCTTTCAACTGTCAATCTTCTTATTGGGTCAAAGCTGCAAGATAAAAGAGGAATTGGACAGGAGTGAATTCCAGACATTTTGAACTCTTACGAACTATATACATATAGCTCTTCGCCAGGACCTTTTGGAGTCAGGATTCGTCTACAACTCTTCCAATATCTTCAGGCCAGTGAAGTAACTGGTCATCAACGCGCCCCTGCATGCTTCGCAGGATGGAGAGCTCATCCTTCAAGAATATAAGGTGAGATTGCTGAGAGGGCGCTTCAGAGGTGATTAGTGGGGAGGACTGTGGGGGTGCTATCACTTGAATCCACAAGTGGCTAAATCTATCTCTCCACTTGTAGGAGAATATTTCTACGGGCAAAGCAGACAAGATTAGGAGGGCAGATCCAGTCAGTCATCGCTGCACTATGCATCACGTGGGTGGAGGCCGCAGCAGTCTGGGTCCGACCGACGCCCCTGTGGGAGCCAGGTGAGCGTAACAACTCATTTGAAAGTCTCTGTGAAGGAAAAGAAGCATCGCTCCAGCAGTGGAGCAGTGCGCGAGCAAAGTGGGAGCCAAATAAAAATCCTTTTGAAGAAGCATCGCTGCAGCAGGGGAGCTGTGCGTGACCAAAGTGTGAGCATAATAGGAATCCTTTTGAAACCTCCATGACAATAAGGAAGCTACATGAACTTGAAGTAAGAGCAAAGCTGCAAAGACGAATAAAGAGATATTGGGCCTCATTATGAGTCTGACGGTAGCCGTGCCGGTAAATACCGGAGTCATGAATTGACCGTCACCCAGCAATGGGGACTTACCGGGGCATTCCAGCCCCGACGGACCCGTAAATCCACATTGCCGGTTGCCAGTAATTATTACTCTCCATTCCCATTTGAGCCCCATTGGACTCCATGGGAATGGGGAGGCCGGACGCACCGGAACCATTCCTGATTGTTGCCGGTGCATCCGTCCGAGGTCTGCTCGCGGGTGCCGGTCCGCCCGCCAGGTCAGACCTGGTGGGCGGAAAGGCACCCGCGAGAAGAACCCGTAGTTTGCCAGTCCATTAACAACGGTGCCAGCAGCTTACCGGCACCGTTATCGGGCCGGCAAACTTGTAATGAGGCCCATAGTGAGTGAACTTTGTGTTTTATACATTTGTGCTTAACCATTGAAACAAGAGGGCCTAAGCTTGGGGAAGGGAACCCTGAGAGGCCTAATGAAACTGTGGAAGGAATTGGGTGCTTTGTGAAGCATTGGGGTGGCCCCCGTGGGAGGCTGATCTAGGAGGTCGAAGAGACCCCACCCTAATCTGTGAATGAATGAGGATAGTTGAGAAGCATTGTGGTGGTTCCCAGGGAGGAGGTTGATGAGGGCCGAAGAGACCCTACCTTAAAAACCAACCAAGAGACTTAAGCAAAGCTAGGCACCTAGTTGCCTGAATCTGTAATGGGTGGACCGTGCGGTCTGCAAACTGTGCCACAACCAGGGGTGCAGGGGAGTGATAAGTATAAGAGGGCTTGGTTTTGCATGTTAAAGAGATGGAACTGTTGTGAAATTTACTTTTGTGTTTGGAAACCAACTTTGACCATTGGAACATTGAAGGATAACCAGGGGGTCTAAGCTTTGGACAAGGGGAGCCTCAGAGACCCTGTGAAGATGTGAATCCAGATAAGAAAAGGTATGTGAGTTTTGCCAAGTGAATCCTGAGAACTAGGGGATCTTTCTTACCGTGAGTGTCTTGAACTTAGGGAAGGGAGCCGTGGAATAGCTACATATTCACATTGACTTTGCTTTGAACACTTACATTGGCCAAATCCCACACCCCTACTACTTTGTAGAAGTGAGGGCAAGCATAGTTTTTGACACGGATAGTAGTTTACTTTTGACTGACAGACTAAGGGCCCGATTCATGGAATAAAATTGTGCGGAAAAACAGGCGCTTGCATGCAAAACGCAGCTACGATGAATGTACCATTTTTCGCAGCCACGATCGTGGGATACCGCAAGAGGAGGAGGCTAGCCAGGGCACGCATTATTTTACCCAGGACCAGCCTTTTTGGGATGACCAGGTCTATGCCAGGCATAGGTTTCCACCTCATATCATATTAGACCTGGCCACAGAGTGGGAAGATGACCTCACATCACCCACCCTGTGCTCCCAAGCACTGAGCCCCTTGGAGAAGGTGCTCAATGTACTGCATTCTTTGCCCACTGGGTAATTTCAGCAGACAACTGCCATTGTTGGGGGCCTCTCCCAGGCCACGCAGTGACGCTGCCTACAAGTGTTGGCTATCATGACTGCACGCCCCTCAGTCCGCAGGCACATATACATGCCCAGAACACCCACAGAAAGGCAGGCCATGGTCCAGGACTTTTACGGGGTGGTGCACTTCCCTAAAGTGCTTGGTGCCATCAATTGCACCCATGTAGCACATCTATCGCAATCACAAGCACTGGCATTACATCAACGTGCAGGTTGTATGTGATGCCAAGGGAATCATTACCTCTGTATATGCCAACTATCCTGGGTACACCCATGACAGTTTAATATTCAGAATGTCACCCCTAGAGCGGGCCCTGGTGTTAAGATGGATTTCTGAACTCTGTCCTGGAGGGGCAGAGGTTCAGAAGGCCAGCCTAGTTTCTTGGAACAGGGTAACCTCTGGACAAGCCAGACCAATCAGGGTAGCAATGGCAGCGGTCAAGACTAGGTCGCAAGAGGGGGGAGGGTGACTGAAAGCCCGCAATTAGCACACAAAGCAAGGACACTTAGAAATCACTCCAAGCAGGTGTTATATTAAAAATATAGACGCATTTATTACAAGGCCTTTGTAATATTGACCATAGTAAAGAATCACGATAAAACTGAAGTAAACCAACACATCACAATCAAATACAATATATATACAATTACCGAAGGGTCTAAAGAGTTAGAAGCACGAAATATGCAGACCACCTAGATGGGGAGGAAAACAGGCAGTGCAAGTAATCGTTAGACCCAGTTCGCCACCTAACAAGAAGGAAGTCGGAGCCCTACGAAGAGTGGAGCCTTGTGCTCAAAAGTAGCTGCACACGCTGGTGCCAACGGATCATGAGGAGTCTCTTCAATGAAATCAGGCAGTTCAGAGCGGTGAACAAAGGAGGACGAACAGATCTCTGCTACTCAAGCGCGTCCTTCACTTGTGGGCAGAAGCAGGGCGCGAGTGCGAAAAAGGTGTGCTGTTTAACAAGGCGAGGAAAAGCTACAGGCGACTGCTGGAGGGCGACCGGTTCATATCGTTGCTACTCACCGGTCCCCGATGCAGGCAGACCCAGGCTTCTCCGCGTCAGTTTCAGTGCTGGCAGGCTCAGATACGAGCAGGGGACGTCTCAGCGTCGTGTAGATTTCGCGGCAGCAGAAGTTAGAGTTGAGGATGTCCCAAACGCAGTGAACCCGCACAGATTGTTACCACAGCAGGGCAACACAGCAGCCGTGTGTATTTCAGCCCAATGCACACTTCTCACTTCAGACCTGAGAATGCCAAGTGTACGAATCGTGTGAGAGTGCTAAGGACTCGGAATACAGCACAACTTGACAGCGGTAACAGAGCAAGTCTCCTGTGTAGGCTGGTCAGTCCACTGGATGGCCCAGAGACACTTCCGAAGGCTTGCGTGCAGGAGATGATGAAGATGCCGAGAATAGTTGTTCCCACTATTCCAAAGGGTCGAAGTACCAGAACAGGCCTTCTCGTTCGATCAGAGGCAGAATGGTCTCACAGGGCGACAGCAGTGCAGAGGAGCAGTCCTTCAGCGGGCCACCAGAGATTCCTCGGTTCAGCCTCTTAGTTGCAGGATACTTGGCTCCTGTATCTGTCGTTCGTGAGAACTCAGGAGATCGACATGGTAGTGGTGTTTCCAGCCTCCTCTTATCCAGAGTTCCTTTCGTGCCAAAACGGAGAGGTGTTAAGTTGCGTATCCCGAGGACGGGGCGTACCTGTATCACCAGAAGTCTTGCGTGCTGAGGTAGCCAGGTCGTGGTAGAGGTAGACTCGTAGCTGATGAAGTCTTCGCAACTGAAGAGTAGTAACGTAAAGAACCAACCCCGGATCCGTCCTGTAATACAGGATTGAACTGGGGCCCGCTCCTGACGCCACGGATGACGCTTCCCAAGATTAACGTGGCGTCAGAACAGTGCAAGCACTGACTGGGAAGGTCGTAGATGTTGTTGGCAGGTATCGGCAAAGTATCCCAAGCAGTTATCCAGGATGGTATAAGGTAGCTTATACCGGCAAGCTGAGAGTCCAAGGAATCAATGCCGGTAAGCAAAGAGTCTAAGATACAGGTGCAGGTAAGCCGGGGTCCAAGGTAACAAGACGGGGAGCTGGAGAGGCAGTCCAGGGCCACAGGAGACTCAGCAGGAGGCGGGCAATACAGGCAAGGATGGAAGCAGGGAGGACCCCCAGGAAGGAGACAGGAGTACACAAGAGGACAGGAAGGGAAAGGAAAGGCCAGAGAGGGGAGTTGGGGCAAGAAAGGACAAGGCCCAGGCACTGGATCAGGACCAACGGATCACGGAACCAGGGAGCGTGGCGGAAGGGAACCAACCGCGTTGAGACGCGATGGGAATACCAATTCGGATTGCTTAAATAGCGGTCCTGTGTGAGAACGAGGCTTGAATCGCGCGGCAATGCGCATGCGCGAGTAGGCGTCGCCGCGCGAACGAGGTTTGGAACGCAAACCCGTTCGAACCGATGCGCGAACGACAACCGTGCCCCACACGGGCCAGGACAGAGCAAATCCGCCGGGAAACTGTGCCCGGAGCGACGCGTCTTCCCCACAATCTAAGACGTGGGTACAAACGCCAGGAACCAGTACGCCCCCCAGGGCCCCGCCGCCCAGCACAGGTAGGTGTCCTAACAAGAGGACCCAATGGGAGATCTGCTCACAAAACACTCACACCATTTGTGGACCTATCACGGACCACGGTGGTCCCAGGCATTCAAGACACACTAGACTCTCTGGTACCCAGGATATGTATTGGGACCAGACATCCCAGCCCACATCCTGGAGGCACACACAAGGCATGCAGAAGCCCGCGAAAGCATCTGTGTTTCGCGGGAAAGTACATGCCCAAATAAGGAAGGCCATGGGTCGGCTCGACCTGGGGAAGGTGAAGGGGGCAAGACGGTCAGCGGGCAGGACAAAGAGCCTCGTGGTCTGGCCATTTTGGAAGCCAGGCCACCATTTTGGGCTAAGCGTGAGAAACGTGCTTAAACAGCCAAAAGGAGCCCAAAACACAAAGAAACGATCGCTGCCACCAGTCCTGTCCGTGATTCACTTGCACCGTTTGTTAACAATCCAAAGGGAGTGTCTAGGGCCTGTAGAGTGACTAGAGACCCAAGAGAGCAGTAACTTAGCTTACAGTGTCCTCTTGTGTCATGTTGCGCGAAAGCTGCAACATGAGAAAAGAACTACGTAAAACAACGTTTCCCGGTACTGACTGTCATAAGGGCATGTCAGTTTCCCCGTAAGAATGGAGCGAAAGCCCAGAGGAGTGCGGCGGAAGGCTGCACTTCTCTGGCAAAGTCTAGATCAGGGTGTAAAACAACAGCAAAAAGTTTAGGAGTTGCCACATGGAAGGAAAATTACCTACAATTAAGAAATCTTTCCTAACACCTGGAAGCTGGGAGGCATGGCCACACATGGCTCATTGGTGAGTACAAAAGGCCCTGCAAATGCATGCATGACTCACACAGACAAAACCACACCACTGACAACACATCTCATCTCCACAGGGGACAGTGTCTATCCTCTGAGCACGTACATGATGACGCCAATACGGAACTCCACCACGCCACCCCAGGTCAGATACAACGTAGCCCATACTGCAACTAGGGCCATAATGGAGCGCACATTTTGGGTGCTAAAGTCACGCTTCCGCTCCCTTGACCCCTCTGCTGGTGAGCTACTATATGCACCACCAGTAGTGTGCAGATCATTGTGGCTGCATGTGTCCTGCAAAACATTGCAACACAGCGTGGTATACCGGTGGTCATGGCGGTGCCCCCTTATCCCCAACCACATGCACATCGGCTTGGCATGGGAGGGGAAAGGGCACATGGTGAGGGGGCCCGTACCCAGCTTGTGGCACCATTTTTCACCTAAAATCCGTACTCTGCGGAGTGCACACAGCCCTGGCACATACAGGTGACAATCGATGATAACAAATGGACAATCCTCTGTCTCAACCTCTCTACCCTGAGAACCTGTCCTTGGAAGTGCCACATTGTGTGCATCCCTTAGAACTTAAACCAACTCAATCTTGTGTGCACAAAAGTAGCACATGGAAGATGTAGCATGTCACTAACACCATGGCAAAGTACACCTCTAAAGGCTGGTATGTCACCTAAACCAGCCCACACTCCATGTCACCTGATCACCACACCTTGCCATGGCATGCAATGTCAAAAGTGTAAATCAAATGGCCATCACTCAACTACACTGTCACAAAGTGCTCAACAATCTACGGAACCAGTTCATAAACAAGTCCCTCTCACACATCAAACTATCAATGTACACAGGGACACCAATTGGGCAATACAACATACCAGATACACAGGCCAGAATAGTGAATATGTCTGACAGTGACCAATCACTCAACCCCCCCCCCCCTTCACAACACAACCACTTTCTCAGATCGCTATAAGAGAAAACTGACTAACCCGGAGCCGTATACCTGAAAAGTCGCAATACAATGGTCGGGCAGAGTTGGGCAATTACTGACCATCACACACATCTGGCTTCCATTACACTTCCCCACATGGATAAAAGGCGGAGCACGAGAGCACACTGAGCAAAGCACACGAGGTAGCAGCAGTTCCAAGATGGCAGTTCAATAGAAGGAGAAAGACAGAAAAACAGAAGGGGATTGCAAGGAGGGCAGTGTCCTTGGCCTTTTCGATGAGGAACTGTTACTTTAACAAACCCTTGAATAGAAAGCGCAAGACCAGGAAACCAAGCTGAAGATCCCTATTTTGTGTGTCTGAGGTACCCTGGGGTCTCCTGCGTCGATAGTCAAGGCGGGGATAAACGCTTGCCGCTGTGGTACTGTCCTTGGCTCCTATAACAAAACAGCATCAGTGAAATCAACACAGCCGGTGAGTTGGGGAGACTGATACCAGACCGGTCTGTGTTGAAGCCAAGGTTGCAAGTGTCAGCGCTAGTAGGATTCGACCCTCCTTCCTGATCCAGCCCTTCCGCCCACTCCTCACCTGGTATCTCAGTGTCCGTAGGTTGTTGGAGTCTTTTCTTCCACAGGGCCTTTTTCTTCCGAGGTGGATAGGGTCTGCCTCGGTAGGAAGCCACCCTGGCCTAAATCAAAGAGGTCAAGGGGGGCCCCTCTACCGGAACAAACTATCGGGGGGGAAAGCCTTCCGGCATAAAAACCCCCTCTGAGTGAAGTGCGTGGGAGCCTTGGAAATGCAGCCTGGAGAGGGCCTGGAGATGCCGCCTGGAGGAGAGCCTGGAGATGCCGCCTGGAGGGGAGCCTGGAGATGCCGCCTGGAGGAGAGAAGAGCGAGCGAGACAGGTAAGCAGATATACGGCCGGCAGGGCCAGGGGAGAGAGAAACTAAGCAGAGAAAGCTCGAGGGAAACAGAACGGAAACAGAACGGAGGAAAAACTGAGGAGCGTTTCACCCGAAAGCCTAGCGCGAAGGGTTGCAACGCGCAGGCTTCTGGGTGGAAGCGAAGAATAAAGGCGATTGGTGGCGGGGCCGCTAAGACTAGAGCGCTGCATAGCAGTGAGAGAAAAACGTGGCGGGGCTTTGGAGTGTGACAGCAAGCGGCAACGTTGTATGGTGAATGCTAAAGCGAACAGTGTATGAAACGCATGTGATAACCAACGCAAGAAAAACGTGAACAACAGATGAGTGATTAAACTTTGAAACTGAGATGCGATGCCCTTGACAGAGTGGTTGGGCACTGCGTGGGTGCTCATTTGAAAGTCTCGGTAAGGTGTCCAACTGAGAGTTAAGGAAGGTGAAAGTTTGGCAAAAGAACGGTACATTGAAGTGGTCCTGTGACGGGTCAAGCAAAATCCTGCGCACAATCGAAAGTCTTCAATGTTGATACTGCCAAGCAAGTTGATGACAAAATAGATAGTCTCTCCGAGCCCAGCGGAGGGAGACTGTAATGACAATGTAGAGAAAGTTGGTCCGAGCCCGAAGGAGGGAGATCAAATGGACACTTGTGGGATATTGCACGTTTTTGTTAAATTGAATTGAAGTTGGTCCGAGTCTGGCAAAGGGAGACTGAACATTTTGGTTGAAACGTATCTGAGCCCGACTGAGGGGGATCCGGGGTGAATCGTGAATCACCTGGGCAATTGGATATGTGAAATTCTGACAAGCATTGTATTAAAGGGGATCTGAGCCCGGCTGAGGGGGATCCTGGGGTGGCTAGTGAATCACCTGAGAAATTGAGTATGTGTGAAAATCTAAGAGGAAAGGAACTTATTGTTTGATTTTTGCATCAGGCCCTCTGAAAGGCAAAGAGACTTGGGCACAGAAGGCCCTGATGCTACTGTTTGAACTGCACCCTCGTGCTAGAGAAGCCAGAGCCTGCTAAACTCAAGTGTACCACCTTGCATGTGCTGAAAACGCAGGCAAGGGAAGCCAACGGTCTGAACAACTTGACATATCATTTCTTGAATACTTCTTACTTTTATGTATCATTGTTTTCCACACTATTTATATTTAGAGATAAGGATTGACAATGGGTTTATTAGTATAGGCCCTTTTGTTTTGACAAGACACCATTAGGGCTGCATTATTACTATTTGATGGTAGTAGCTTGCTCCCATCTGTCATCTGTAGATTTAGGATTAGAGCAGCATTTTTCAAACCCTTTTTGAAGTTCAATAAAGAACCTTGAACTGTGGTCACTTGTCTGTTTTACTGTTGATACCATGCCTTCCTTACATGCGGCAATGTGAATGTGCTCAGTCGAGGGTCTCTGTGCGGTATCCTGACAAAAGCAACAAAAGTAGAAAATTTGATGTGAAGTGTAAATTGTGTGAAGTGAATCGAAGTGGTCCTGTGACGGTTTAAGTAAAACCCATCGCACATTTGAAAGTCTTTGATTCTGGTATCAAAAAGGATCCGAGCCCTGACTAGAGGGATCCATGGTCCGAGCCCGAACGAGGGAGACGAGTCTTGAACTTGTGAAAGCGAAAACCCTGACAAAAGAAAGGAACTGGTGTGTCTTGTTTGTTATATCAGGCCTTCTGCAATAAGAGACTGTCATTTCGAGAAAGACTTGATCCGGAAGGCCCTGATGCCTATGTGTTAAACTGTTCCTCGTGGCCGAGAAGCCAGAGTCTGTGTAAAGCCTGCACGTGCCATTTTGTCCCGTGCTGCAAACCTGGGGAAGGGAAGCCAACTGCTCAGCTATCCTGACATTTCATTTCTTGAGGCCTTTTCTTTTGCATACATTGTTATCACACCATTTTGTATTTAGAAGTAAGGATTGCCAATATGTTTATTAGTATATGCCTTTTTTATTTTGACAGTCCACTAGGACTGCGTTATTATTATTTGATGGTCCTAGTTTGCTCCCATATTTAGATTTTGGTTTTAGATTTAGATAGGCATTTTACCAACCCATTGAAGTTGAGTAAACACCCTTGAACTGTGATCAATCTTGTCTGTCTTCACTGTTTGATACCATGCCTTCCTTACACCACTCACCTTGGTATGGATAAGTCAACGAAAGGACTCTAACCCTTGATCCATGCGATGGTTCTTAGACCTGCAACCCTACTGTTTTGCTGTGGAACACTGACAAGGTAATGAATAGGGGAACACTGATTTTCTTTCCCTGTTTCCCTGTGAAAAGGATGCAGCTGCATTGCATAAGGATAGGGGAAGAGTGAAACCAAAGGGTGTCTCACTTATTAGACCCCGGGGATTTCTCTCTCAGGTGGCCAGGGCTTGGCTTTGGATCTAGACCCTGGGGGTGGACCAGTGAGGGAGGATCACCTGAGTGAGGGGTATTTGGAGAGTGGGGGTGAGGCAACCGATGGTGAGACACAGTAGTCCCCCCTTTCCCGTACCCGTGCCCCATCCTATTTTATAGGATTCTCCAAGGTCCCAACATCCCCCTTCCTCGCCTTTCTGCACAAACACTAGGCAGGGGAAGAGGGCGACATAGAGTTAAGAGGCTAACCCTTACATATCTCATTGGATATGTTCTGCTTATTGGGTCAGGCAAAGTTAGGCACTTGACTTTAATTACATACATCTGATACTGTCAGGTCACGTCCGTCTCTGCTTTTTAAACCGGATGCTCGTTCCCGTATACATGGCCCCTCAGATTCCCGTTCCTCTGATGGTTCTTTGTTGTTACCCAACCAAGTGGTCTGTGCTTGTACAATGCAGTCCTCGCTGAAGACTTTAGTTGAGGATTGGGTCCTGTCCACCCTGCCGAAGTTAACAGAAAACAACATGGATCTGGTGCAGGGTCTTCCCTATGTTCAAGGAAAAATATACATCCCTATTACACATACCAGGAATATCGCCCTCCAGTGGTGCCATGATTCAACGTTAGCGGCGCATCCTGGTAGAAGGAAGACACTCGATCTCCTTAGGCGCTGGTATTGGTGGCCGCTGATGTACAAGGATGTAGTATGGCACTTGTTCTTGTGTGGCGTGTGTGGCGTGTGTGACCAAAGCAGTACAGCTAAGGCTAAGCCAATGGGCCTTCTTCAGCCTCTGCCAGTCCTGGAAAAGCCATGGGTAATGCTCTTCATGGATTATCTTGTGCCTGAGACCGTGTATTGATTACAGGGATTTGAATGCTGCGACAGTCTGTAATCAATACCCCATTCCACTCCTCTCCATTCTCCTAGACCAGTTAGGCTCCTCGGTTATTTTTACCAAGTTGGATTTGAGAGGGGCCTATAATCTTTTTCGTAAACGCAAAGGGGATGAATGGAAAACGGAGTTTCATGAATGATACATTTTGAGACTTGGCTCTGTCCGTGAGTAACAGCATCTAAAGCACAACCAGATCCTGTTGCTCCTCCACCTATTGCAAGCACAGCAGTTCTGGGTAAGTGGCAGGAGTGGTTGTGGTAAGTAGCAGAGGTGGAGCTGCGGTTACAGCGTAGTAAGCAAGTCTGCAGGCAGAAGCAATCCGTTATCCGTAGCGAGGATCAAAACCATGGGATCAGCGTCAGGGGTGGGGGGGGGACGTAGGCAAAAGCAATCCAGTATAAACGGAGCAGATGGTCAGCAGTATCGGGAAATAAACGAGGCAAAAGGGCAATGCGTAGCAGGTCTGTGAAACAGGCAAAAAGGGTAAAAAGGTCCAAGAAAACAAACGACAAGACGAAAGGCACAAAGCTTGATGAACAGTATTCCGAAGCAATGCATGTTGAATCCGAGCCGTATTTAACCAATGGAGGTATGAAAACACCGTAAAGCACGCCTTCAAGACTTCCTGTCTTGGCGCATTGCGTTCCATTCTTTCCTTAGCAACCCCCAGCTGGAACGCAACGTGAACCTTCGAGCCAGTGCTTTCGTTGGGAACCAAGATGCAGACCATAAGGGAGGAGGAGAGTGCAGAGACGGACGTGTCCTGACAGATACCCATTAGATCTCCTCACATAGATAAAAAGCAGAACATAGAGACACACTCTGAGCAAGGTGGAACACGAAAAGGAACAGATCTTCTGGGGCAAAGGCGAATCTACTAGAGCAGGACGACTGATCGAGACACTAGAGCAAAGTGTAGGGGAACACTGAAGATCCCTGCAGAAGGTCGTTGCTTCCAGGAAACCGTGAAGGAGATGCAGAGAAAGCCAAATTACAGACACAAAGAAACCTGCATTGTGTTTCAAGAATGCCAGCAACCCTGCCAGGTGAATGACAGAGTTGGGGAGGTGAGGCCAAGCCTGTGGTATTAACCTTGACTTGTGAATCAAAGCCGCAGAGACAGGAAAGGAACGTGCATGACTGGTGAGTTAGTGAAGGACATGAAAGGCCGTTTTGTGTCAAGGTAAGATTGAAGCCGCAATAGTATATCTCGCAAGTGAAGGTTGCGCAAATGCTGATGACATGTAAAAGAAAGCTAACCAGTGATGAACTTTTAAATGGCTGATAACTGTGATACAGATTAGTGGAGTGGTCCGTCGAAAGGAAGTAGCCCTCTGAAAAGTCTCAGCGAAATGTCAAATGTTTTGTTATAAAGCTGCAAAGTGAATGAACTCTGAAATTCGTAATGGTCAAGATTAACCCCGGCAAAAGGGGAAGTGAAAGTTGAATGCTTAAAGTGGAAGATCTCTTTGAACATGTGTGCTTATGGTACTGAACTACCAAGATCAAGGGACACTTGAGCAAATAACACAAGAGTGTAAGCTGAGTAGAAAGCTGAAGTGGTCTTATGGAAAGTCTATAGTAAAAGACTTTCACATTCTAAGGAATGTGTATTAAGCTTGGGGGAAGGGAACCCCTTCAAGCACTGTGATTGCGAGGTCTAAACCCAGCTGAGGTAGACCCATGTGAACTGTTAAAGCTTTCAGAGGTCCGGCCTGACGCAGGGAGATCTATGTGAACTTTTGCTAAACTGTAAAATAACTTTTGGAATGCTAGAATAGGGGCTTTAGCATGGAAGACCAGGAGGGCCTCGATCCATGTTTTGAACTGCCTTTGTTTTGAGAACCAGAGCCAGAGTGTGTCATCCTGTCTACGGGGGCCGCCTTACTACGTGCTGTCCTCTGTGGGGAGGAGAGCTGACTCAGCCATCTTGATCCTTTAAGTTGATTTTCCTTTGCATACGTATTCCCTGTACACGCTTATTGTATAAGAGATAGGGCAGGCATTAGGTTTTGTTAGTATAGGCCATTTTGATTTGACTAAGATTGACTAGGACCATGTTTTATTTATTATTTGATGGTAGAGACTACTCCCATCCTAGCTATAGGGCAAAGTAGGAGTATTTCCAACCCCACAAATATAATCAAGGTTTTGAAATGGTATCTCCTGTGTCAGTGTCATACTTGTGATACCATGCCTCCCTTACATATGTACAGTACCTCTTCCTGAGAGTACTGTAATTTCTCTTTGTCCACTTTATAGTCTTTCTCTGCTAGTATGGTTGAACTGAATCTTTTCTGCACTTTTCTTAGTATATCATCTACCTGCGGAAGTATTGTGCTCTCAAGTTGTACATTACCTAGGTTCATCTGAAGGACTCTATTAAAGATCGAGGGGGACTCGTAGTACCTCTGAGGTAATCTTGTATGTTTCCAGCGCTGGTTTCTATATGAAAACAAGGTCAAATCTTGTCAGTCCTAATGAAGGCTAATTGAAAAGAATACGTTATTTAAATCTATTACTGTAAAGTATTTAGCTGGGATGTTGCATAATATCTTAGCTGGATTCGGAACCTGAGGAAACTCTGCTTCGACAATATTATTTAGCGGACGTAGATCCTGAATAAATCCCCACAAAGGGGATTCTGATGCTACCAATATTGCTTGCAGTACTAAAGCAGAAATTGTCTCAAATATAGCTTTGTCTGCTTCTCTGCACATGGGATACTGCTTTGCCATTGCAAAATTGCTCCAGGCTGAAGCTTCATTTTAATTGCTACTGCTCCACTCAATAGACCCACGTCATATGGACTGTTGGTCAATAAGATGCTTGGCACCTTTTGTACATCTTCCTGAAAAAATGACTGTTTGCTTTTTACCAGTGCCATTCTCTGTGATATTTCTCTATTCTCAACTTTAATCCAATAAGTGAGATTTATGAAAAATACTAGTGCATCATCTGAATAATCATCTCAGAACAATTCTTCATCTGTCAAGTCGGTTAGCCTGTATCCTTCACCAAGAGATATTACTGCTCTCCATCCTCTTCCCTCATCTGTTCCATGAACAACCACCCTTTCCTCTTTTAATACTGCTGCTTCTAGTTCTGAAGGAATACCCTGTCCCACTTCATCAATCCTAGGTATTTCTAGACTATACATAAATGTTTTGGATATTCTCAACAATTTACCTACTAGTCTAGAAAGTCATGCCAACAAAATATTTACTCCATACAAAAATACTTTTGGGTCTAAAGTGTTACCTCCCAATGCTTTATGGCCTGTAAATGCTAATATGAATTATCTTGCATTAATGTAACATATCCCTATAGTGGAACACACTATTCCTTTGTCAGTGAAAGATATTAGGCCTCCTTACGAGTCTGGCAGTAACCAAGCCATAAAAACCAGCAGGTTACTGCCGGACTCGTATTACCATTCCGCCTCCATGATTCCCAGAATCACCGGGGCATTACGACCCCGATGACCTGGGAATTCCGGAGGCAGAATTGTGTAAGTCCCCATTCCCATGGAGCCCCATAGGACTCCATGGGGATGGGGACAATGGAAACACTGGTTCCGTCTATGACAGAGCCAGTGTTTCCATGTCCGCCTGCAGGCGGGTGGTGTTAAACCCGCCAGGTCAGACCTGGCGGGAGTGACACCTCCCGCCTGCAGGACTCTTAATCAGCTGGTCTGGAAAGAACGGTGGCAGCGGTTTTACCACAACCGTTCTTTCCGGACCGGCAGGGTCATAATGAGGCCCATTGTCATGTTTAGTTTTGTCATCAAGTCACGTTCTAATATGTTAACTGGTGTCTGCCTAGAATACAAAAGTGGCATAGACATGTCATGTTCTCCTATAGAAATTGGTAAGTCGTCAGAAAAGGAACTAAACTCATAGCCCCAGAGAATCCCTGTGCAGTCATGACAGACAAAAAAAAAAACTACCAGCGCCTGAATTCCGGATAACACTGGGGTATTACAACCCCAGCGGCCGGGCAGTCGTCAGGCGCCGGTAATTTTATAAGTCCCCATTCCCATGGAGCCCTAAAGGACTCCATGGGAATGGGGAATGGGGACCACGGAAGCACGGACCCCATTTGCAACGGTGCCGGGGCTTCCGTGAAACTCTGCGGGCAGGACGGCACCCGCCTGCAGAGTTGTACTGTGCCGGTCCAGAAACATCAGTGCCAGTAGGCTTACCAGCACCAGTGTTTCCGGACCGGCACAGTTGTAATGAGGCCCATTGGGTACTTTTCCTCTTGAACAGAGGAACGAGTCGCTCCAGTGTCTACAAGAAACAAAATTGTCTTGCCTCCTATCGTTTCCCTGACCCTCGCTTCCTCTTTGGGGTCTGTTGTCACTGACAGTACTGAACACATCAGGTCACTCTGTGGGCTTTCCTATTGTAGATAAAAATTCATCCTGTAAGGAAGGTATGGTATTGAAGTAAGACAGACCCAATTGACCACATTTCAAGGGTGTTTATTGAACTTTCAGAAGTGGGTGAAAAACGGATATCTAAACCTAAATCTACAGATAGGAGCAAGCTACGACCATCAAATAATAATAATGTAGTCCTAGTGGAGTCTTGTCAAAATAAAAGGGCCTATAGTAAAAAATCTATTGCCAATCCTTACTGCTAATTTACAAATAGTTTTGGGAATGTTCATACAAAAGAAAGAAGTGTTCACAAAATTACAAGTCAGGATGTTTGGGCCCTTGGCCTCCCTTGCCCACGTTTTCAGCACAGGGCAAGGCGGTTTACTCGAGCCGAGCACACATACTGGCTTCCTCGACACAAGGCTACAGTTCCAATTCCAGCATCAGGTCCTTCTGTGCCCAAGTCTCTTTTTTTCTTTTCTCATCAAAATCTCTTGATTCAAAGGGCCTGATGTACAAAACAAAAATAGAAAATTATTTTCTTCTTATAAATTATGTGATTCGGAGGCGTCTCCCTGGATCCCCCTCAGCCGGGCTCAGATCCCTTTTCTATTATGGTGGAACCCCCTCTTCCTGGCTCAGATCCTGGTATTTTCAGCTTCTAAAAATATTCCTTCTCTGGTGACTCATGGTTCACCCCTGATTTCCCCCACCCCACTCAACCAATTGCAGTTCACTTTATACTTATCAAAGACTTTCGAATGTGCACAGGGTTTAGCTTGACCCGTCGCAGGACCACTTTTATACAAAATTCCCTTTTTTACAATGCAGTTGCCATTCAGTTTGATACCTAACAGATCCCTTCGAATGAGCGCCTACGTGGCACCGGACCACTCTGTACACAGTGGGCCTCATTACGACCCAGGCGGTAAGTTACCGCCTGGGTCGTACCTTTACCACCATGGCGTAAACTATGTTTACGCCATGGTGGTTGGCGGAGTTACCGCCCCATTCCGAGGTGAGTGGGGCGGTAAGTCCCCATTAACCCATTTACTCTTCCCCATTCCCATTTTTGCCCCATAGGGCATAATGGGAGTGGGGAAGGTGTTAATTACGCCACCGTAAATTACGGTGGCGTAATTAACAACAAGGTCCCTTAGCGCCATGGATTTTAACACCTGCTAAAAGCAGGTGTTAAAACCTCCATGGCGCTAAGGGACCTCGGAATCAGGCGGTAAGGGTCGGCGCTGTTTACGCCGCCGTAAACCCCTTACCGCCTGGGTCCTAATGAGGCCCAGTATCTTATTTGGCTTTTTCAAAGTACATTCACTCCTTTAGTTTCCACTTGTTCGCACCCCTCATCACATGTGCTTCAAACACTGTCCTTTTATGGATTTCTTCGTACAATGTTGCCGCTTGCAACCTTGGTTCAAACAAACTGATTTCATATAAGTTCCTCCGACTCACCGGCTGTGCTGCTTTTACTGGCGCAGATTTCTTGCAGGAGCCAAGGACAGTACCACAGCGGCAATTGCTCCTCCAGGCCTGGGTTATCGACTTCAGGAGGCGCCCTGGATACCTTTGATGTGTAGTGTAGGTTTATTCATCTTCAGTTCCCAGTCTAAGGCTTCTCACATTCCAAGGCTTGTGAAGTAGCGGTTTCTAGAGGTAAAGGGTACTTTTGCAACCCTCTCCGGTCTCCCTGCCTTTCTCCTTGTGTTAAATCGCCATCTTGAAACTGCTGCTTCCTCGTGTGTTTTTCCTCGATCAGTGTGGTTTCGTGCTCCGCCTTTTATCTGTGTGGGGGAAGTGTGATGGGGGTCAGGTGTGTGTAATCATCAGTAATTTCCTGATCTTGCCTGACCACGGTGTTGGGACATATCAGGTATAGGGCTCTGGTATTAGACCGTTGCTGCTCACAATGAATTGTCCATGAGAAAGTGTTTTTGTTGGGAAAGAGAGGGTGTGGAGCTTCTAGATATCCTACCTGGTAGGATGGGGAAAAGGTGTTTCAGGGAAGGGGTTACTGTGTCTCACCCTTCAGTGTCCCACTTCTACTCCCCGAAGACCCTTAATACAGGTGATCCTCCCACACTAGTCCACCCCCAGGAACTGGTTCCAATAGCGATGGCTGTGTCCTGGCCAACTGGATGACAGATTCCCCAGACACTAGCAGGTCAGGCACCTTCAGTTTTCACACAATCCCTGTAACAATAAAATAATGTTCTCCTACCACGGTCACATTCCCTATCCTGGGTGTGGATGCTTGTGGAGCTCCTGTATTCGCATTCCGTTGTGGCACCATTGCTTGTTGTGTCTGTTCTTGCTGAATCTGTTCTTGTTGTGTTTGAATAGGCGATTGCTGTGGTTGCCCTTGTGGCGACTGTACTTTCAATGGAACATGTTGGGCTTGCTGCATTTGCGGAGCACTTGTCTGATTCTGCGTGTGATCTTGGGCATAATATTCCTGCAGTTCTGTATTATACTGTGGAGAATAGCCCATCCCCCCTCTTGGAACTTGCCAGTTCTGCTGCATGCCTCCTCTACTTCTGCACGGTCGTGCCATATGTCTTATTCTCCCACGATGCGGCTGTCCTCCAATAAAAACTCCTCGAGCTTGAAGGTTTTGAAATCCAACTCTTCCCCTTGGTCCATTCCCTCTACCTCTTGGCCAAATATGTTACCCACTTTGATCTATTGGGTATTCTACATTGCTTAGCTGCACTGGCTGTAACTCTTATGTTCCCACACCTTCACCACTTGTCAACACTGCTCTTTCTATGGCAAATGCTGAAAAACATTTCTGAACTAACTTTGCTTCCTCCTGTTTTCTACTCTCAGCTTGCTTCTTATTCTTCTCTTTCAGTGATCGACAGTGATGTACGATTGTCAACTGTATTTCTGGCCATGGCTTTGCGTCCATTCCTACCTGTTTCTTCATGTGTCACTGCACTCGCTCGGGCAGTCCCTGACATAAAATATGATAGAACAATGCTACTGTTTTATCCCATGGTTCCTCTGTCTAAAGAAGCCAACTTTCGTGAATAAAAGCAACAGGATCTTCGTCCTCACCCATTTTCCTTGTCATAATTGCACCCATGTCTGATGTGTCAGGATATTGTACTCTAAGTGCCCTCCACTTAGAGTACATAATTGCTCTGCAATTATGAAATGGCTCTGCGTTGTGTCATATTTTGCACTGTCACACTTGCATATCCTCCTTTTCTCCAAATGTCATCATCTCTCTTCTAAAATGGCTGCTAGTAGGGCTTTTATGTCACCCACCCCTAACGTCATTGACGCTATCATTCTTTCTAACTCATAAATCCATTTTCCTGCACCTGCAGTCAGACTAGGTAATTTACATTTCAAATTATCTTTGCCCATTTGTGGCCACGGTATTTATTGTGGTCATCCACCTCCTTTCTCTAATAATGGGAATTGTGTAAATCCTGATCTACATTTCTTGTCTTCCAGGCGGGGCTAGTTTCACCCATTTGTCTTTGTCCTGGGAATGATCTCAATCTGCTTACATAAGGCGGGGATATATCCCATGCACTGCGCGACCGTGCTTGTGGTCGCTCAGAATATGGGGTTGGTTATGGTGTTTTTTTCTTTTGGGTCTTCTAAATCTGCCTACTTTACCCGTTTTTCTATGCTTGGATCTATCGAAAAACCGCACGCGCCTTCGCTTCGCTCTATTTTCATTTCTCCCCTTTCTTCATCTGACAATATTATACCCCAGCTGGTATGGTTGTCGTCCCTTTCCTAGTCATCAAGATCTGGTCTACTTAAGGACAGCATTCTATGTTCTTCCATTATTATGCTATCCAATCTTTCTCCTGTTTTTTTTCGGTGGAGATCATGTGATGCTCCCTTTTTGGTTTTATAACCATCTTTCTCCCTCATTTACTACAAAATTCCCCAATCCTTTTCCCTTTGCCGTCTGCCTCATGCTCATCAGCCCATGTCTATATTCTCAGTATCCCTTACAATTCCCTGCAGGGCTGTTGTGACCTCTCTTCTTCTCATCATTCTCGTGCTTCAATTGGTACTATACATCTATTAACAATGTGATCTATTTCGTCATCCCTTTGTCCCCTACTCCTCATTTCTTCTTCCCTTCCTCTCATCTCCCTTTTCCCTTCTTTGCAACCTATGTTATTTCAATTTGTGTTTCTATTTTGTCATGTTTCTTCTCCTCTATTCTTTCTTTCTTTTGTTCTTCATACCTTCTGTGTTCTTCCTTTCGCTTCCTCTCTTTTTCCTTCTCTATTTTGTATGATCTTTCTCGTTTCTTTTCTGGTTTCTCTCTTTCTTCTTTCTCTAACATTGATACCCTTTTTGTCTAATTTGAGTAATATCGGTCCTCCCATTCACTCGTTCTGCACTATTGTCACTTTCTTGGCTTTGTCCGTCCCTTCTTTTTGTCTTAGCGTCTTCTTCTATCTCTGTCTGTCCCTTCTTTCATCACGCTCTTTATAATCTTTGCAAGCTGACATATATTTACGTTCTTTAATCTTGCTCTCTTTCATATTGTCCTCACTATTCTAGCGGTGGCTCATATGTTGGATTAACATACCCTCCTCCTGCTGCGTTTAACTCATTTAAAGGATAGAATCCCTGTTTCTCAGTGTCTGTACTCTTGTTTTCAGAAGAAGAAAGAGGAGCTGAGGGCGTTGTCTTCTCCTTTATGATGATTAAGCATCCACTCCTTTTTGGGCAGGTCTTCTTCCTTGTTCCGATACATTTTAGTTATTTCTAAAATGGCTTATGTTTTCTGTAACTTCTTCCCTGTTTTGCAGCATGTAAGTATGTTGTTGTGTGTTGCAATCCTGTTCTTGATAGCAAACTTTCTTGATGCCAAGGCATGAACATTTTTATCAGACGTCCTTTTACCCACTCGGCATGGTACTTCCCAATCTTGGGTGTATATCTCGGTAATGTTTTGCACAAATGCAACATGGGAGTGTCCCCATAATCGCAAGTAGCTTTTAACTGTCAATAGTTACCGGTTCTTTGATTTCATTATTACTTTAATCAGTTATACCATAACACTCAATTCGGGCAAGCACCATCAATCTGTTCTGACTTGAATGTCGTGTAGACCGTTGAGACCTCCGTCCCCAAGTGACGCACAGGGGAACCAAAAGAAACCCGCTGTGCGACCTTTGGGGCCACAGGTGGGAGATGTTACTTTCCGGATCCACTGAACCTCTGGAACACCGATGCTGCTGCAAAAAGATCGAGGTTAAGTACCAGGCAAATACAATATATCACAAGAACCAAAGGATCTGAATAGTCTTACCTATCCGGTGTTTAGAAAACCCGGGAAACCTAGGAGGGAGGTTCGAGACTCAGATGAGAGGGGGTCCCCAGAACAAGCGGGAACGCAGACAAGCGTGGATCCAGGATAAGCCACCTGTAGAGCTGAAGGCGTAACTTGAATCCCAAAAGGGAAATGGCATAGAAGTTCAACAAGGGATGATCCGAAGACAGGTGGGGGGTCGTGTCGAGATTCAGCAATAGGTAAGTAGTTCCAAGCAAAGGTACAAAAGGATAATCCGAGGGAGTCCAAGTGAGAGTTCCAAGATCAAGATAAACCAGTAGTGCTATAAAACGTAGCGCCAAACAGGGTCTGAAGATAGCTGAGAAGCGATGAGTGCTCCGTGCATTAGGCTTTATATACTGTGCGCTTCCGGGTCATGTGACGTCCACCGAGGTCACGTGGGAAACGCCGCTCTGAATCACGTGAGCAAATAAACGCTCGACGCGGAGGTGTTCCGCCGCCCCTTCTGCTGTATGTTCTCTATGGCAACTGCCAATGCAGGAAGGGTTGCAACCGAGCCCGTAAATTGTACCTGGTACGGAACTTTCGGTCCTTTGGGTAAACCAAATCACATGAGTCTCGAACCCTGGAGGGAGTCGTGTGGGAACCCGAGGAAGGTGTTGTGGAGATGTTAGCAGTGTTCTGGTGTGCAGAGGATCGTCTAACATAGCCTCCCCCAACGGCCCACGACCTCGTGGGCAGGACGGGTGATCCCTATGGAACCGGGCTACCAACCGAGGAGCGTTAAGATCCAAGGCGGAAACCCAAGAACGCTCCTCCGGTCCATAACCCTTCCAATCCACCAAATACTGGAGCCTACCCATAAACCAACGGGAACCCAAAATAGCCGATACTTCAAAAACATCAGGGGAGGCCAGGGGCTGCTGGGGCCCGAAGGCGGGAAGAATCGGGACAAGGCTTAAGGAGAGAGACATGAAAAACAGGATGGATTCGCCAAGAACTCGGGAGAACCAGACGAAAAGCCACTGGATTCACAATCTGAGAGATCACATACGGGCCAACAAAGCGAGGCAGAAGTTTCCGACAACCCACCAGGCGAAGGTGACGGGAAGACAACCACACCCTGGAACCCACCGCAAGGGGAGGAGCAGCCAAGCGTTTGCTGTCAACACGGGACTTCATAGAGGCCTTTGCTTCAGTAAGATGGACCAAAGTACTAGCATGAACAGCAGACAGATCCCTAAAACAGGCCGTGGCCGCAGGATTCAAAGAGACGGAAGCGTCAGGGACAGGCAAGACCTTGGGGTGTTGGCCATAGAGGGCATAGAAAGGAGAAAAACCTGTAGCAGAGTGAGCCGCGTTATTGTATGCGAACTCGGCAAGCCGTAAAGCACTCAACCAGGAGGACTGCTGCTGCAGGATAAGACACCGAAGATACTGCTCCATAGATTGATTCGTCCTTTCAGTCTGCCCATCAGTCTCAGGGTGATAGGCCGAGTAGTTTAGTCAAGGATCTCCAAAAACGAGAGGTGAACTGCGACCCACAATCGGAAACAATGACAGAAGGAAGCCCAAACAACATGAACACAGATTCAAAAAACAACTCAGCCAGGACCGGGGCCGAAGGGATCCCCTTACAAGGAACAAAGCGAGCCATTTTTGTGAATGTGTCCACCACCACCCAGATGGTGTCAAAACCCCGTACCTTGGGGAGATCGGTCACGAAATCCATCGTTAGTGTATGCCAAGGTCTTGGGGGTACCGGAAGCGGAAGTAGCAGGCCAATTGGCCGACCTCTTCGATGTTTGGCCTGAGCGCAAACAGAGCAAGAGTTGACATAGCATTCCACGTCGCGCTTCATAGAGGGCCACCAGCACCAGCGCTTTAGGAGATCCATAGTACGCTCCTGGCCGGGATGAGCATTAAAGGGGCATCATGAGACCATTCAAGGGCCAGGTTACGGGTGTCAGGCCTTGGAAGGAACAGGCGATCGTGCACGAAAGGCAAATCATCACAATATACGGGATCCCAATCCCGCAGTTGGTCAGAATGATTGCTCGTCCATGCTCGCACAGAATCCAACAGTGACAGGGAGGGAGTGCAGAGACAAATCACATGACTCTTACCAAGAACATTATCGGGGAAGGTTGGCAACTCAACTCCACCCGGAGAGCGTGACAAGGCGTCCGCTTTTCCATGAGTGACTCCAGGACGATGAGTAATGTGAAAATCAAAGGCGGAAAAGAAGAGATGCCACCGGACCTGTCTGCTATTGATGCACTTTAAGGAGGCCAGATACTGTAGATTCCGATGATCGGAGTAAACAGTGATTGGATGCTTAGCCCCCAGGAGGTGATGGCGCCAGACACGAAAGGCGTCCATGACAGCCAGAAGTTCCTTCTCCGTTACAGTATAATGGGTCTCAGTATTGGAAAACTTGCGGGAGTGGTATGCCACCGGGTGCAACATGCCTGTCATAGGACATGTCTGAGACAACACCGCACCGAGGGAAAAAGAAGAGGCATCCGCCTCAACTATGAATGGAAGATCGGGATTGGGGTGCTGGAGAATCGGTGCGGTGGTGAAAGCGGTTTTCAAAGCCTCAAAAGATTCCTGATGTTCCTTTTGCCACCGATAGGGTACTTGAGGGCTGGTCAGAGCCGTAAGTGGGGCCAGAATTGTGGAAAAGGACGAGATAAAGCGACTGTAAAAATTGGCTAAGCCCAAAAAGGCCTGCAAGGCCTTGAGTGTCTGAGGAACTGGCCAATCTAGGACTGCCTTAACCTTGGATTTGTTCATGAATAGAGCCCCAGGGGTAATGTGGAAGCCCAGAAACTCAACAGACGTTTTATGGAATTGACATTTCTCGGGTTTGGCAAATAGGGAATGTTCCCTCAGACGGGATAAGACCTCCCGGACATGCTTTACATGGTCATCAAGATTCCGTGAAAAGATCAAGATGTCGTCCAAGTAAACAACCATGTATACGTCCAGAATGTCCCTGAATATGTCATTCATAAAACGCTGGAATGTTGCCGGGGCGTTGCATAGACCGAAAGGCATAACTAGATATTCATACAAGCCGTAACGGGTGCAAAAGGCAGTTTTCCACTCATCGCCCTCACGAACGCACACTAGATTGTATGCGCCGCGGAGATCCATCTTGGTGAAAACAGAGGCATGGGATAAGAAGAGGGGTGATCAAAGGAATTGGATACCTATCCTTTTTCGTGATAGCGTTAAGACGCCGGTAATCCACACAGGGACGTAAGTCCCCCTCTTTCTTAGGTACAAAGAAAATGGGACTTGCAGCTGGTGAAGTAGATGGGCGGATGTGTCCTAGTCGTAGGGCGTTCTGTACATACTGTTTCAAAGCTTGTTCTTCCGAGGGGGACAGAGAATAAATCCTGCCCGAAGGAATGGTAGAATCCGGGATTAGATCAGTCGGGCAGTCATATGGTCTGTGTGGAGGAAGCACCTCGGAAGAACCGCGATCGAAAACTGACTCAAATGCTTTGTACTCAGAAGGAATCCCGGTAACTACCCCTCCGACGGTGTGGGAATTCACAACCTCTGATCCACCATCATTCAATGTGAGTTGAGCAAGAGCTCCCAAGGCCCGTGAAGGTGTATATGTTTCTTGTTGGATTGGGAGACAATAGTTCTGACAGATATCCGACTCAAACAGCACCGTGCCTGTTTGCCAATTAATCAGAGGATTGTGTTCACGCAACCATGGTATTCCTAATATGATACCGAATTGAGGTGTGGTGATCAAGTCAAAACTTAGCGTCTCTGTGTGAATGTCTTGTATGGTCAATAATAGAGGAGCAGTTTGTTGTCTAACGGGACCAGAGACTAGTGCAGTGCCATCTACGGCCTGAACCGGTTCAGGTCGGGTTTTTACCACTAAAGGTAGATTGAGAGAATGGGCTAAAGCAATGTCTATGTAGTTCCCGGCGGCACCAGAGTCAATGATGATCGTGACTGCGTGAGAGATACCCGTAGAGGGACAAAGAGTGGCCTGTACAAAGATGGGCTGGACACGAACAAAAGCAGGAGTGGTACCCGGAGATGAGGACTGGAAATTCGACCTGGTCTCCGGATCTAAGGTCGAGCTGTCCGAAAAACCTGGGACTTCTTGGGACGCCGAGGGCATTCCTTAACATAATGTCCTGTGGTGCCACAATAAAAGCATGCATTATCCACCCTCCTACGTTCTCTCTCGGATGTCGTGATAGGGCTACGTAAACCTCCCACTTGCATAGGTTCCTCAGTGCTGGAAGCAGGGGTACTGACCACTGTAGGATGAGAAAGACCCAACTCACTCTGCGCTCTGATCGACGTGCATCTACCTGCAGGGCAAGATCCACTAGTTCCTGATACTGAGTGGGCATGGAAGGAATCACTGCTAGGGCATCTTTCATTGAGTTATTCAACCCCCTATAGTATATGACCGCCTGCTTGCTTTCTGGCCATGATGTCTCGGCGACCAATTGGTTGAAACGGGTCATGTAATCTATCAAAGTCCCTCTACCCTGGGTTAACTCTAACAACTCCAGATCCCTAAACTGTGGCTTCTGTCGGGTGTCGAAGACTCGAGACATCCCTAAAACTAACAAATCAAAATCATAGAGAACCGGGCTATTGTTCTCCAGTAAAGGATTAGCCCAAGCAGCAGCTGTTCCGGCCAGCTGGGAAAGGGCAAAGGCCGCTTTAGCAGTGGAATTAGGAAAGGCCAGAGGTCTACACAGGAAGTGTAACTTGCACTGATTGATGAAGGTCCTGAACTTCTTGGGGTCGCCTTGATAACGTTCAGGAGCGGCCAAAGGAGAAGGGGTTGGGAGGACCACCGGAGTTGGAGCTGGGGTACTTGACAACAGAGGAGGTGTGGTTGAAGTGGCAGCATCCCCGAATTCAGAGTCTGCAGGAAGGGAATGCTGGACACTCTGTATGGAATCTAGCCTTTGGTGAATCACTGTGTTAGCGACCGCCATATCTGCCCTTAATACTGTAATTGCCTGAACTAAAGCAGCTATGGGTTCTTCCGTGGACCCCTGCATTATCTAACACGACTATATGGCTTCTCAGTCTGTTCTGGCTTCAATGTCGTGTAGACCGTTGAGACCTCCGTCCCCAAGTGACGCACAGGGGAACCAAAAGAAACCCGCTGTGCGACCTTTGGGGCCACAGGTGGGAGATGTTACTTTCCGGATCCACGGAACCTCTGGAACACAGATGCTGCTGCAAAAAGAACAAGGTTAAGTACCAGGCAAATACAATATATCACAAGAACCAAAGGATCTGAATAGTCTTACCTATCCGGTGTTTAGAAAACCCGGGAAACCTAGGAGGGAGGTTCGAGACTCAGATGAGAGGGGGGTCCCCAGAACAAGCGGGAACGCAGACAAGCGTGGATCCAGGATAAGCCACCTGTAGAGCTGAAGGCGTAGCTTGAATCCCAAAAGGGCAATGGCGTAGAAGTTCAACAAGGGATGATCCGAAGACAGGTGGGGGTTGTGTCGAGATTCAGCAATAGGTAAGCAGTTCCAAGCAAATGTACAAAAGGATAATCCGAGGGAGTCCAAGTGAGAGTTCCAAGATCAAGATAAACCAGTAGTGTTATCAAACGTAGCGCCAAACAGGGTCTGAAGACAGCTGAGAAGCGATGAGTGCTCGCTCGGTCCTTTGGGTAAACCAAATCACATGAGTCTCGAACCCTGGAGGGAGTCGTGTGGGAACCCGAGGAAGGTGTTGTGGAGATGTTAGCAGTGTTCTGGTGTGCAGAGGATCGTCTAACACAATCGCTGCCCATCTACTAAAAAACAATTCTTTAACCAATTTTAAAGCCTATACAATAATGTTCTCTTTATTCCTTCGTTTATAGTCCTATTGATTCTTTCTGTACTGCTATTTTTGCCACTCTAAGAAACTTATATTGCTTACTGATGTTCCACAGCTTTTATCTTCTTCTGATTGACATCAATCGGTGGATTTTAGAGTCTGATAACCAACTAAATTATTACTATCGTTTTATGTCTCTTCATTTAAACAAATCAAATGTTTTACGCTGACCTATTTATAACCCCAAACAAATGTGGTCTTTAATTTTCTACGATAGTGTTCTCCTACTTCTAGTAAAGGTATCTCATTTCCAGTTTACCCCATTTTGGAGTGTTGGATGCATTCTCCATCTCAGCCTTGCCTCAGGAATCTCTAAAAAAAATACCCTTGTGATTGTTTAATGCATGCCCTTCAGTCCCCTTGGGATTGGGACCAAGGTATCTCTCTTTCTCTAAAAAACAAATCATCTTACTATATATATTTACACTTGCAATACCATCCCTCGCCTTTATTTGCCACTTTCGATGCTCTATCTTCATCTGTTGCTCAGCTTGAGTACATCGATATCAACTCTTCCCCAATCGACCAGTTTGCCTTCAGTCCGTGTGGAATGGAAGGGAATTTCTTTAAAGGGGCACCTGTCGACCGTCTCATTTTCACTTTTCTCCCCTCTTCGCAGGAACTTTGCGATCTTTTGTCTAATGGTGGAAGATGTAAAAAATCAGAGAGTCTGGATCTGGGCGTGGGAGACTGGATCGGAACCATCTGTCTCGGGAGGATAGCTCAGGGTCGACATGCTCGCCTTGGAAGCAAGATGACACGGAGCAACACAGGTTCTATCCCCAGGTCCGCGCTTAAAAACCTCTGGGTATTAAGCGTGTTATAAATAACCTATCATATCACTGCTACAAAAATGTGCAGCAGCACCTGGAGCATTAAAATTGCCAGATGGAATTACCAATGAACGATCTCAGACACAAATAACTGGACAGACTCAAAGAATATGGCAAAATACTACTTTATTATCAGCTCAAATAAAGTAGGGAAAACTGGTGAACAAACGGATAGCAGCTCACTCACTCTCAAATACATTTCTGTTGCACAAAAGCTTTATATCTCCATGCACGTCAGCTATGACATCATCCCTACGTGGCAAACAGTAAAAACCTATTGAAAGGAGGACTTGGTTAAGGGAACATATATACCTATACTTAGTTTAACTGTTAGTAACACAATTGGCTGCCCCCCATCTGATAGGCACGCCTTGAACTACCTCTAACTATATATAATACAGATCAAAAGCACAATAACAGCAGCAGATTGGCTTCTGCAACCCCATCGCTACATAGGCTCTCATGATTGGTTGGTATTCTTTCCCAACCTTGGAGATTCAGCTTGTTAGCAGCACGTAAGCAAAATGAAACCCAGGTGTGGGGAACAACATCGGATCACTGCCCACTGGTCCAATTGGCCTACAATCTCTCATCAGTTAGGCCCGAAGCCAAGGCTTCTTCTTTGTAGTTGACCTTCGTGACTGTTCTCCTCCTCAGGACTTTTAAGGGAGTGAAGGTACATTGCTCTCTTTGTCTGGCACTTAATGAATAGGCCTTGTTTTCCAGTCTTCACCACGTGTGAGGAAACCACCATTTTGTCCCTTCTGACCTTTTATTTAGTGCTATTTGATTCAATTATACTGGGTGCTATTATTCCTCTTGAGACTTGGTTGCTTAGTCTTGCATATGCTTTCTGCATCTTTGATTGTCCAATTCTTGGCACTTGTAAATGTTCACTCCTTTACTTAATCTAAGAGAAATATGTTGTGCGTATGTAGCTTATCCTCTTCGACTCCCCTTGTACCTTCAGTTGCATCTTGTTGTGGCATCCTTGATCCCAAGCCAAACAGATATTCTTTGTACGAAGCTGTTTTCCAGCGCCCATCAGCTTCTGCAACGTTGGTCTCTCTGCTTCATGCTTCCTTGCTTGCTTTTATATGAAACTGACGTCCATATTTTCATCATGGCCACATTACCCATTCTATATTTTCTACTGTAGCAAGCTTCTATATTCCTGATTCCAGGAGTTTGCTGTTTTCCTCCTGTTACTGTATCTATACGCTTGAGGCCTTGGTTTTCCTCCCAGTTCCAAAGGTTGGTGGTGTGGGTGAGGGGTTCCTTCTGCTCACTTTCGCATTGGTTGCGGGAACTCTTCAAAGTTCTAGCATGCACTTTTCCTTTGCTCACTTCTCTGATGTTCCTGTGGAGCCTTTGCTTATGGTTCCAACTGTGTGTGTATCTCTATTTCCCTGCCTTCACTCGTAACCAGTGCAAGCCTGAAAGGCCTCTTTTCCTCTCTGTGGCCGCCTCAGGGGCTACTCCTCTTTATTTGCGGGTATCTGCAAACCTTTCTCCAACTTGGGTTGCATAGTGCCTTGTCTGCCAGTCCTGCATTTCTCTCTTGAGTCCTACTCCCTTTGCCTGGAGTTCCATACAAGCAGTGGTGCACAACACATGGGCTGCATGCTGAATTCGACCCTCCACTCCAGGTCATGATTTATGTTCCTCCAAGACTCATGCGTTTTTTGATGAAGTATTGCCTGGCCTTAAGTCGCTCCCTCACTCTCTTTCCTCTGTCAGGTGTGTGAAGTTTCTGTGGTCCAATTTTGGGGTTTGCATCCTGATGCCTGTGGTTTAACCTCTGCTTTACAAAATGATTTCCATACCATAATACAAATAAATCAGTGGTAATGCCTTTATATCTCAATGTATCACACTGGTTACTGTTAAAAATAAAGCATTACATAAAAAGTCCACTTCAAAACCCCTCTATTGTTTTTTTTTAATCAAATGTGCGCACATATGCCCCTACTACCTACTCACCCCAATGGACAGTATTGCCCACTATCTGAGACTTGTGTGGTACAATCGATCCTCCAGCGAAACCAGTTGTGACCCTCTGCTTTTGCTGCAGGTAGGGCATAGCTTGTCTGCAGCTAGACCTCTTCTACCACCATCGTCTATCTGTGTGTCTGCTGTGCCTCGTCCCTGCTGATGCTGATGGGGTCTGCACCTGACACCCACTGACTTGGTAATTCTCGGTCAGTCCCTTTGGGATCTCCACAGCTTAACCCTTTGCTTGTTTAATGGGAGTTGTTTGAGAAATCCCCCTCAATGACTTTGCTCCCTCTAACCTTCTGATCTCGCAGGCTACATCCAGTGATCCTTCAGAAATAAACCAGCTCGGGGGTCTGCGTTTTTCTCATTCTCATGGAGGGCAGATGCGTCATCACAGTAGTTGATTGTCCCTCTCTGCGTTACCTTTCCACAAGACCGCTGCAACATCAGTGCATTCATCCATGATTTTCCACCCTCTTCACAGAGATGGAGCTTAATTTTTTTAATTCGGTAAAAAATTACGTATAGTAAAATAAATCCCTGCATATACATTAATATTTTTCACTTCATGTGGTTTTTCAATTATACTGCATGCCCGTTTGCTTGATCACCCTAGCGACAGTAAACTTTTAATGGGTTATGGACCCTAGAAATATGGCATGCATTACTTATAGTACAACCTTTATTATTTCTTCAAAAGTGAGAGAAAAAAAAAACAAAAGTCTAGAAAAATAGATGAGCTTGTGCCATTACAAGCACATTTATTATGCTGAGAGGTGGTCCATTTGGGGGCCCGCTCCTTTTAAAGAAATGTTAATATTACATTTAAGTGTAAATCTTTTTTTTTCTCATCTATACCTTGCTAATTTATGTTATTTTTGCAGAATGTAATAGGTTGGTATAAATTCAGACGTAACTCTGATCAGACGATGACGTTCAGAGAGCAGCTTCTTCACAAGAACATGGAGGCTCACCTACAGAACCAGGAGCTTATCTTTATGTTACTGACATCCAGCAAAGCGACAGAAAGTGGCTCCACCCACAAGCTGGACTATGCCCTACATAAACCACAAGAGGGGTAAGAATGGGGCACACCAGCCACAAATGTTCC
Source organism: Ambystoma mexicanum (assembly GCF_040938575.1). NCBI lineage: Eukaryota > Metazoa > Chordata > Amphibia > Caudata > Ambystomatidae > Ambystoma > Ambystoma mexicanum. The sequence continues at coordinate 20,718,079 of NC_090937.1, read as the reverse complement.
ACAGGCAGATAATTATGAGTCTCAATAACAAATGCCTTTTTAGTTTTGGCTATTAGGTGGCGCTACCTTTAAGCCAAAATGATTTTCATTCAAATAAGAGGTTTAACATAAAAGTTCTAATGCTTTTCAATGCAGATGACATACGAGGATGGATTTGTGTTGTTTGGCTTTGTGTCCCACCCATTTAACGCCCATCTGGAAGTCACATCTATATATTTTCCTCCCATTCCCACCCATCTTCCCTCAAACCACATCCCTTTTTGCACTCTTTAACCTGCATTTGTATTGCGTGCTGAATTTGTCAGTCATTTTTACTTCCAAAATGGCGGCCCCCGTGTTTTAATGTTATTAAAAAGTTATTTGGCTTGATGTTTTAAAAGATATTTACTGCAGCTTTTAAGTTATGTTACATATTTAAATGTATTTTTTACTAAACATAAAAAAGTTACTGTTATAGTTAAGCTTTGTTCTAAAATGTCTCTCAAAATGTACATCTATTTGCTTGTGGGTGTGTAGTGTTTTCTGCTGTTAGTAGTACCTCATTGAAAATGCAGTTAGTGATGTCAGTGTGATGTGCGTGGATCTCCAGTCTGTATTTGTTTCCCCACAGCAGCCATTTTAGTTCAAGTGGTAGAGAAAGAGTTCCGACATACTTCCCTGTAAACCTGCTAGTTTCACCCACGAAAAACCGAGGGAGTGTACCTTGCCGGTATCCTGCACGCCAGCAGTAGCGCAGGCAGAGAGACGCAGGCAGGCGTTTGGAAGCCCGAGCAGGGGAAGAAGCCACGTCTTTGCAGTGGAAGGCACGAAAAGTACAGTGTGCCACAACCCAGTTGCCTTTTCAGATGAGCGCTGAGTTGGGATCGGATGATGTTAGGCAGGTCCACGGATGGCTATTACTGGCCTGGCGTGCACTATGTTGTTGCGGCTGAGTGAAGGGGCTCTTGCGGGTAGCTGCAGCGCCGCTGCTGATACTTGGTGCTCTATCTTTTTTCGGTAGCTCCAGCAGGGTGGAATGTCCAGAGGCAGCGGCTGCTTCAGTGTAGCAGCATGCTGCCAAAGAAACTGCCTCAACATGTGGGTCTGCTGATCTCTGAGGAGGAGCACAGCTTCCCCGACATGGCTAGTCTGGTGCTGTGGACATTGTTTATGATCAACGCTGCTTCTTGCCTGCTGTGTTATAGTAAAACAGCATTTAAAGGGGACCTGCATATATGAACAGAAGGTGCACTAGCTGCCAACAAGTAAAACGTTTGCGTGTGTGTGCTTCATACAAGTATTAAAGCAAAGGCGCGGTAAGATTCTAGCCCTGTATTGAGAATTTGTGGCTCGTGGTTCATAGTTATTACAGTTCGCTGATCTTACATTGTAGGTGTACATCTTTCTGACATTAGCTGATGGGGTCATGAAACCCTTGGCGTAAATGTTCTCTTGCAATGAATGAGGCAGCTCTCATTCAGAGGCCGATTCATGGAATTAATGTGCGCTGAAATTTTCAGTGCAAGCGTGCGAAAGCGTGTGAATCGCAGTGCCAGTGCGAAAATCGCAGCGAAACCCGCGCACAGCGATTCATGGAAGTGTGAGTGCGTGGAAATTTCAGGATGTGCGCCGAAATTCTGTGTGGCGCACGCTGGCGCACACGTCTCCAAACAGCGTGCGCTACGCGCACAGCGAAATCGCACATAGCGCGGCGCACACAACAAAAGTAGGAGGAACAGGGGGCGTGACACATGGAATGGGGAACAACTCGTGAAAATGTGGTCGTCACGGGGGAAGTACAGGAGGCAAGTGTGCTGAACGCCCACACGCACGTTCAAAACACGTATTCATGGAAACGAACGGGGCTAAGGCGTGCACCAAAAAAGACGTGCTAATCAGGAAACACATGCGTCAGCAGGAAGCAGGCAAACGTGGACCCGCGCAGCATAAAAGTGCACGCAAACAACAAACAAGCACAGACGCCAGGATGAATATACCGTTCCTAGCAGCAGTGGTCGTGGGATACCGCAGGAGGAGGAGGAGGATAGTCAGGCCCAGAATTTTTACACCCAGAACCAGCCTATTTGGGATGCCTGATGACCAGGTGTATGGGAGGTACAGGTTTCCACCTCACATAATATTCGACCTGGTAAGTGAGTGGGAGGATGACCTCACATCACCGACCCTGTGCTCCCAAGCACTCAGCCCCTGCATAAGGTCCTCAAGGTACTGCACTTCTTGGCCGCTGGATCATTTCAGCGGACAAGTGCCATAGTGCGGGGGGTGTCACAGGCCACACAGTCACGCTGCCTACACCATGTCTTGGCCATCATGACTGCACGCCCATCAGTCCGCAGGCACATATACCTGCCCAGAACACCAGCAGAAAGGCAGGCTGTCGTCCAGGATTTTTATGGGGTGGCACACTTCCCCAAAGTGCTAGGTGCCATTGACTGCACCCATGTGGCTCTACGTCCTCCCTGGGCATCTGAGCACATCTATAGAAACCGCAAGCACTGGCATTCCATCAACGTCCAGGTAGTATGTGATGCCAAGGGAATCATCACCTCAGTATATGCCAACTATCCAGGGTCCACCCACAACAGTTTTATTTACAGAATGTCAACCCTAAACCGGGACCTAGAAGCTGGGCGGCATGGCGAAACATGGCTGCTCGGTGAGTATAAATGCCACAGCACATGCATGCATGTCACATACTGAGTAATGTCACAACCCCACTAATGAAACCCATCACCCCCTCCCCAGGGGACAGTGCCTACCCTCTGAGCACCCACATGACGCCAATTCGGAACCCCACCACGCCACCCGAGGTAAGATACAACACAGCCCACATTGCAACCCGGGGCATAGTGGAGCGCACATTAGGAGTGCTCAAGTCACGCTTTCGCTCCCTTGACCGTTCTGGCGGCCAGCTGTTATACGCTCCCCCAGTAGTGTGCAGGATCATAGTGGCAGCATGTGTCCTGCACAACGTTGCAACAGGCTGGGGTCTGCCGGTGGACATGGTGGTGCCCCCACATCCCCAACCACATGCACGGCCGCTGCGTATGGGAGGGGAAAGGGCACGGGGTGAGGCAGCCCGTACGCAGCTGGTGGCTAATTACTTCACCTAAAATCACACCCCTGTGGAGTGCACACAGCCCTGGCACATACCATCTGACAATCAATGATGATGACATAAGGGACAGTCAACTGTCAAAACCATACCAGCCTGAGATTGGTCACCTGGAAGTGTTACATTGTGTGCATCCCTACCTACACAAACACCACCAATGTTGTTTCATCAAAATACACACTTCTATGCTGCTAAATTCATTACCCCCTTACAAAATACAACATGACAACAGTGCCATGTCACCCAACCCCTCCCCAGCACCGCCACCCTACACACCATGGCATCCCCAAAACATGACACGTGTCAAAGTACAGTGTCCCTAATGGAAACTGCCCATACACAATATGCTCCCAGTAATGTAGAACTAACAACACATATGACCAAATACTTACCAACAATACAATGCAGCTACACAACCTCAAACATAGCATAAACATGATGGTACTAAGTTAAAGTAGTGGTAGTCTTACAACCTGATCATGCCAGCACATCGGCCACTTCCAACTGTACAGTGCTGCTGCCACGCAAATGTCTAAGTGCACTGCTTACAACATGAACTAAATCTCCAAAGTAGACGGCCTTGTGAAGACATGAGGAATTAACCTGCAAATTAGGCGAAAGACATGGATGCACAAGCACATAGCAATACACCATGCAGTGTACATTTCAACAACAATGTCCACTAGGAATGTAGACACAGTATTGACTACAGACTGCCCACACAGCTCATGGGAGTCCAACGTCACCGTATAAGTCACTGTCACTTGGGCACACCGTTTGCAAGCCCATGGAAACGGGAAGCAGGAGGGGTGTGCGTCTCACGAACCCAAGCACCTAACCCAAACTCAGGACAAGCCTGCATGTGCCCAGCTGGAATACAGTGGATGCCCACGGGAGCCACACAAGGCAAAACAATGTAAAAAAAAAATCAAAAATCAAAAATGGCCATGTGGGGGCCGGGGGGGAGGCCACCCAGGAGGTCCAAGGACAGGGTGCGCACCAACACCCACCTGTGTGGATGTTGGGGAAAAAAAAACACCTCCATGGGCTCATGGCCTGAACGGCTATGCCAATGTGGGAGAACTGCTGCTGTCGCTCTCATCACCCTCTGCTGCTGCCACAGGAGGTGGTGCTGCCACAGGAGGTGGTGGTGCTATGGGAGGCAGCCCACGCAAAGCCCTGGTATGGTACTCCATGGCAGCAAGCATGCGGGTGTGGAAGGTCTCATTCTGGAGGATTATAGTGCGGAGATCCCCATGCAGCACCTGACGTGATGCCTGGATCTCCTCCCGAGTTGCCTGCATCTCAGCTGAGAGCGAACATGTGAGCCGCTCCAGCTGCTGTTCTGTCCTCAAGTTAGTGGAAGCCTCAAGGTCAACAAGAGTCTCCCTGAGGTGATGGAGTTCTACCCTCAGGGCTTCCCTGTGGCCCTGGGACTCTATTGATATTGATTGGCGTAGAGTCTCCAGTGCCGCCCGCCTGTCCCTGTTGGACGCCAACATGTCCTCCCTGTGTGATTGGCAAATGGAGTATGTTGCTTGCTGTAGTTGCTTCATCTGCCTTTCAGGGGGGACAAAGGAAGTGGCCACCCTCTCCATTGCTTGAACCATCATCTCAACTGATGCTGCCTGTTGGGTTGCCATACCGTACATGGATTGTTCCCATGAGGTATTGCCTGGTGGCGTACGGCCACCGCGTCAGCCACGTTTCCCTCAAGCATGGGGGCGGGGGGACATGGGTGTCCCAGATTGTTCCTCCACACATGGGGCATTGGGGCACCCTGCAAATCCCGGCCACGTCCCCTAACGTGCCCACCACGCCCACCTCTTGAGGGTCGGCCACCTTTGCCTCCCTTACCGCTTGGTCGCCTCCCAACCATGGCACTGATGATGTTGTGCCTATGGGAGTTGCAGTAAACTATTGTCCTGGGCAATTGGGGGTCAAAGGGGTAGGATTCCAGATGGAATTCGTACCCTAGTGCTCTAACAAGGCTGTCTGTGACCCCTGGGGGAAGATGGCGGGTCACGCAACGCACAGGCAGCCCAAAATCAAAACTAAACGTGCACGCAACCCCTCGTGGACCACGTGCGTGAAAAAATGAACCCGCACTACGCCGTGGCACCCAGAAACACAAAAATAAGCGTACGTGTAATACATGCAGCCTACAATGACCTCTGAAGGGGAACACGACACACGGGGCAAGCACAGTTGCTAAGTATGTGCGGAACTCACCGTCTGCCTGGAAAAAGAACGTGAAAAATACACGCGTTGGCAACACCCCCGCCAAAAGAATTGTACGCTGTCTGAGGAGAAAGAACAAAAGGAGAAGTGAACTCTGTTTGAGGAAACGGGACCAACAAAAAATCAGAAAAGATCTGTCAGAGGTAACCGGGAGCACGAACTAGAAACGCTGTGAAGTAATCGCGTGTGAGCCGACAAGAAGTACAGATTTCACCCACTCGCTCTCCACGAAAAGCACGTACAAGGAAATGGCGTCCTACACGCAGCTTTTAAACCGGCTCACACGTACACGTCAGAGACGCGTGTATGCGGGCGCTTTCCTCCAATTACACGTGATGACACTCGGACATGCAGTTTTTCCACGTGTGCTGTCATCACGTGCTATGAGGGAAACGCCTGCGCGTGTAATGTAACTTACGCGCTAAGGGCCTTTGGTCCAATGGAATCGCGTGCGTGTGCTGACGCACTTATGCGCTAAGGCCCTTTCCTCGAATTACACGCTGACGTGCAAGATTTTCATGTGCCAAAACACTCCGTATCAAGTTGGCCACGCGAAAACGCACGGAAGACCACGCTCCTGCCCAGAAGGCCGAATTACTGCCCCCCAGAGACCCGAGCACGCTCCCATCTGCCATCTGCTGCTGCCTGACTGCCTGCTGCCCACGTGCCCTGCCATTTGCTGCCTGCACGTCAGCCAGGGGTGTAATTGCTGTGACCACCCCTGCTGGAACCGAAGACTCCCGACTGGGATTCCATCGCTCCACAGCCCAGCCCCAGGACCCAGTTGCCCACCCACTCCTGCCTCTGGGGTTGCCATGTCCAGCACTACACCATCTGGCAGCACTGGCAACCCCCAGCCAGAGAGGCAGAGGGCCACCTGCTTCCTTGCCACCGAAGTTGGTGTCCTGGTGGAGCAAGTCCTGGGGCAGTGTGATGCCCTCTTTGGAAGTTTGCGCGCCGACAAGGAAGGACGGACCAGGATCTGGATGGACATCGTGGCTGCCATCAATGCGGAGGGGGTGGCAGTCTGCGACTTACAACATGTCAAGAAGCGCTGGGAGGACTTCAGGTCCAGGACCCTCAACACGGCCCGGCGCCTCGCTAAGGCAGCGGATGCCAAGGGGTGCCGGGGCCAGCTGTCAGACCATCAAATGAGGGTCCTGGAATGCATATGCCCAGCGCTGTACGTCCAGATCCTTGAGAGACAGACCCGTCTGGAGTCGAACGGTAAGTGCACATGCATGTTGATGGTATGCTGTGCGTGTCCTGTTGTGCCAGTAGTGTGCAGGTTGCACATGTGTTTATGTAGGGCCATGTAGGGATGTGTATGAACATGGGCGTGTGGCTGCCACATGTGAGTCCTCTCAGCTGTGAGACACATTGATGGTGTATGTGTTGGTGAGCACACAGGTTTCAATCTCCGTATGTACATTGGTATGGTTGTGGCACGGATTGGTGGTTCATAATTCATGTATCTGCACTGTGTGCATGTATGTGTATTTCACAAGTGTGCAAATGTGATGCATCATGGATGCACGTGACACTGATGTGGACAAGGATGAATGGCAGATGTGACATGTATAGCGATCTCTTCACTAAAACAGTTGCAGGAGATGTAGACATGCATGTAAGTGTGGTGGCGTGTGTGCATGTCTAGTGCACTCCCTGTGTTTCATGTGATGTCTGGCTCACCCTTGGCTACTCATGCTGTTGTATGTGTATGGATGTTGCTGGATGTTGTGATATGGCTGTGGAATAGCTCATGTGTGCGAGTTGAAATGACATGTGTGTTGGGGATTGCGATGCCATGTCTGAAGTTTGACACTGCCACTCAAGTGGAACTGTCATGTGTGTATCAGTCCATTGTACAGTGCCCTGATGCCTGTCTCCTATCTCTCCCTGTCTGCACCGTCAACTGATGAAGAGGGCAGAGAGTGTGCTGTGGAGGACAGCGACAGCTATCGCACCGCCAACCGGAGACACAAGGCACGGCTCCCTTCCCAGGTTGTGATCTCGTCGGGGAGTGAGGAGTCCGGTGCCGCGTCCCAGGCCGCAGCTGCCGAGGGTAGGGCCAAGAGGCAGAGGTTATAGTTGGACTCCTCGGCAGCAGAAGGGGCAGCTGAGACCCCACAGGGTCCGATGGAGGAAGATGGCACGGAGTCATCCAGGTTGGTGGGGGGTTTGGTGGAGGAGGAGGCTGTGCAAGGGACAGACACGGGGTCTGGAGGTGGGGATTCCACTGGTGCTAGTGGTGCAGTACAGGGGCAGGGACAGGAGGCAGCACAGGCCACCGCGGAGGTGCCTGTGTGTAATCCTGTCCCCGATCCTGTGACTGCATCATCCCGCACCAGCAGGCATGCCTACGTCCAGACCTGTTTTCAGGGAGGGGATCCGCTTACAACAACTGGCCTTTCTCTCCCTGCGGACGTGGCTATCCGGGACCGGGTTGAGCCTGTCCTGGGTGGGGTGGCGTTGCGTCAACAGGCCATGCGAGCTGACCTGCAGTCTTTTCATGAGGAGACTGCACGTCTTCTCGGATGGCTCGTTGACCGCGTTGACCTACTGGGACAGCTCACCAGGGCCGGATTCCTCAGTTTTCTGGACCTTGTTCCGACCCCCTCCTCAACTGAACCCCCCCTATGCCCCAGTCATTCTCCATGCCATCTTCCCACCCATGTAACACCTGGGTACCCTGTGGAGCTGCCTCTGACCCTGCGGCCAGGCTGGTGGAGGACACATCCCTGCCACAGTCGGGAGTCGGACGTCCAGCAGGGGTGGCCACCTCAACAACTGCACTCCAGCCGGAGGAGGATGCGCAGGCAGCAAGAGCCAGGGCACAGGCAGAGGCGCAGCAGCAACAAGGTGGGAGCCATCATGGCTCCGGGCCTTCGACATCGGAGGGGCAGGCATCGGCCAGAGGGCAGGAGGACCCAGGACTGGAAGTATCTTCCCTGTGGCAGCGGTTAGGCCATGCTATAGATGCGGAGCGGCAGCGGGCAGAAGAGGCACGGCTCACGATGGTCAGGGTGGAGAACTCCATGCGGAGGGCCCTGAGGCGGGCCAAGTGCCTCGAGGCAATTCGCAGGGAGTTGGAGGAGAACATGTCGTTGTCCCTGCGAAGGCTCGGGGCCATGGAAGAGAACCACCTCCAGGACATTGAGCAGGAGTTCAATGATGCCCTGGCCCGCGACATCCAAAAGTGAGCTGTCGGACTAGCCCGCTGCCCTTGTAAATAGTTTTTAGAGTTGGGTTTCCTTTATGTTTTCCTTTTATTTGTGGTCAATGGACAATGCCACCCAAATTTGTATATAGTTATATTTTTAGGTAGGTAGGTTTCTTTTGTTTGGTTGGGATCATGGACCCTTTACATCCTTGGACAATGGATTGTATATAATTTAATCATGTTTTCTTTTTTTTGGTTGTGCATTATGGACATGGAGCAATGGATTTTTTTTCCCCCGGACAATGGATTGTAAATAGTTGGACTGTGGATTGATTTCTCTTTTATTTTTTTATGAACATGAAGCAATGGTTTTTTTTTTTTTTTTACATTTCCTTTGGATTTGCGTTGTTGGAGGGTGACTTTGGACTGTTTTTCTTTCAAATTTATATGGATTGGTTATCATTTTCATTCAATCATCTTTTTCACATGTTTTTCATTTCATGTTTCATATTTTGGTATGCTTTCATTTCATTTTTGATTTCATGTACATAATACATTTTCATTTTTTAGTTCCATGTGTGGGATTCGCTCATTGGCTTGATGCATGTGAAAATGTGGGTTTACACAAGCAATGCCAACCAGTGTATGTGTGTGACGGACATGTGTTGATGTACATAGTTTTGACTTTTGGTTTGTGTCATGAGATCAGCATTTCACTGCTGGGGGGTGGGGGTGCAAGAGGACATGAGTGGGGGCCTGCTGGCAGGTGCCCTGCACTGCTGGGGGTGGGGGTGCAAGGGGACATGAGTGGGGGCCTGCTGGCAGGTGCCCTGCACTGCTGGGGGGGCGGGGGTGCAGGGGGACATGAGTTGGTGATCAGTAGTGCAAGGTAACATGTGGCTTGGCTGGGGGGCATGCCCATGGTGGATGGGCTGCCTGCGGGACATGACCAGGGGTGCAGGGTAGTCCCCTGTGGTGTGGGCTGCCTGCAGGGGCCGTGGAGGGTGTAGAGGGAACACCTGGGAGGACCCACACTGGCAATTCACGTGTAGGACTCCCCTGCATCCCCGAAATACACGTACCCTGCTGAAATCGCGTGTGAGACTTCCTGCGAACCCCATAATACACGTACCCCACTCACACAGGGCCCTTTTCACACGCAAACCCCAGGAATATTGGCCCTGTGCGAGCGGGGTACGTGTATAACTGGGGTTCGCGGAAAGTCTTGCACGCGATTTCTGCAGGGTACGTTTATAACTGGGGTTCGTGGGAAGTCTCACACGCGATTTCAGCAGGGTAAGTGTATAACTTACTCACCTACACGTGAATTGGCAGTGTGGGTCCTCCCAGGTGTTCCCTCTACACCCTCCACGGCCCCTGCAGGCAGCCCATACCACAGGGGACTACCCTGCACCCCTGGTCATGTCCCGTAGGCAGCCCATCCACCATGGGCATGCCCCCCAGCCAAGCCACATGTCACCTTGCACTACTGATCACCAACTCATGTCCCCCTGCACCCCCGCCCCCCAGCAGTGCAGGGCACCTGCCAGCAGGCCCCCACTTATGTCCCCTTGCACCCCCACCCCCCAGCAGTGCAGGGCACCTGCCAGCAGGCCCCCACTCATGTCCCCTTGCACCCCCACCCCCAGCAGTGGAGGGCACCTGCCAGCAGGCCCCCACTCATGTCCCACTCATGTCCCCTTGCACCCCCACCCCCCAGCAGTGCAGGGCACTTGCCAGCAGGCCCCCACTCATGTCCCTTTGCACCCCCACCCCCAGCAGTGCAGGGCACCTGCCAGCAGGCCCCCACTCATGTCCCCTTGCATCCCACCCCCCCAGCAGTGCAGGGCACCTGCCAGCAGCCCCCCACTCATGCCCCCTTGCACCCCCACGCCCCCCAGGAGTGAAGGGCACCTGCCAGCAGGCCCCCACTCATGTCCCCTTGCACCCCCGCCCCCCAGCAGTGCAGGGCACCTGCCAGCAGGCCCCCACTCATGTCCCCCTCATGTCCCCTTGCACCCCCACCCCCCAGAAGTGCAGGGCACCTGCCAGCAGGCCCCTACTCATGTCCCATTCATGTCCCCTTGCACCCCCATCCCCAGCAGTGCAGGGCACCTGCCAGCAGGCCCCCACTCATGTCTCCTTGCACGCCCACCCCCCAGCAGTGCAGGGCACCTGCCAGCAGCCCCCCACTCATGTTCCCTTGCACCCCCACCTCCCAGCAGTGCAGGGCACCTGCCAGCAGGCCCCCACTCATGTCTCCTTGCACCACCACCCCCCAGCAGTGCAGGGCACCTGCCAACAGGCCCCCACTCATGTCTCCTTGCACCCCCACCCCCCAGCAGTGCAGGGCACCTGCCAGCAGGCCCCCACTCATGTCCCCTTGCACCCCCTCCCCCAGCAGTGCAGGGCACCTGCCAGCAGGCCCACACTCATGTCCCCTTGCACCCCCACCCCCAGCAGTGCAGGGCACCTGCCAGCAGGCCCACACTCATGTCACACTCATGTCCCCTTGCACCCCCACCCCCCAGCAGTGCAGGGCACCACTCATGTCCCCTTGAACCCCCACCCCAAGCAGTGCAGGGCACCTGCCAGCAGGCCCCCACTCATGTACCACTCATGTCCCCTTGCACCCCCACTCCCCAGCAGTGCAGGGCACCTGCCAGCAGGCCCCCACTCATGTCCCCTTGCACCCCCACCCCCCAGCCGTACAGGACACCTGCCCGCAGGCCCCCACTCATGTTCCCTTGCACCCCCACCCCCCAGCAGTGCAGGGCACCTGCCAGCAGGCCCCCACCCACGTCCCCTTGCACCCCCACCCCCCAGCAGTGCAGGGCACCTGCCAACAGGCCCCCACTCATGTCCCCTTGCACCCCCACCCCTAGCAGTGCAGGGCACCTGCCAGCAGGCCCCCACTCATGTCCCCTTGCACTCCCACCCCCCCCCAGCAGTGCAGGGCACCTGCCAGCTGGCCCCCACTCATGTCCCACTCATGTCCCCTTGCACCCCCACCCCCCAGCAGTACAGGGCACTTGCCAGCAGGCCCCCACGCATGTCCCCTTGAACCCCCACCCCAAGCAGTGCAGGCCACCTGCCAGCAGGCCCCCACTCATGCCCCACTCATGTCCCCTTACACCACCACCCCCCAGCAGTGCAGGGCACCTGCCAGCAGGCCCCCACTCATGTCCCCTTGCACCCCCACTCCCCAGCAGTGCAGGGAACCTGCAAGCAGGACCCCACTCATGTCCCACTCATGTCCCCTTGCACCCCCACCCCCCAGCAGTGCAGGGCACCTGCCAGCAGGCCCCCACTCATGTCCCCTTGGACCCCCTACCCCCCAGCAGTGAAATTCTGATCTCATGACACAAACCAAAAGTCAAAACTATGTACATCCACACATGTCCGTCGCACACATACACTGGTTGGCATTGCTTGTGTAAACCCACATTTTCACATGCATCAAGCCAATGAGCGAATCCCACACATGGAACTAAAAAATGAAAATGTATTATGTACATGAAATCAAAAATGAAATGAAAGCATACCAAAATATGAAACATGAAATGAAAAGCATGTGAAAAAGATGATTGAATGAAAATGATAACCAATCCATATAAATTTGAAAGAAAAACAGTCCAAAGTCACCCTCCAACAACGCAAATCCAAAGGAATTGTAAAAAAAAAAAAATCCATTGCTTCATGTTCATAAAAAAATAAAAGAGAAATTAATCCACAGTCCAACTATTTACAATCCATTGTCCGGGGGAAAAAAAATCCATTGCTCCATGTCCATAATGCACAACCAAAAAAAAGAAAACATGATTAAACTATATACAATCCATTGTCCAAGGATGTAAATGTTCCATGATCCCAACCAAACAAATTAAACCTACCTACCTACCTACCTAAAATTATAACTATGTACAAATTTGGGTGGCATTGTCCATTGACCACAAATAAAAGGAAAACATAGGAAACCTAACTCTAAAAACTATTTACAAGGGCAGTGGGCTAGTCCGACGGCTCACTTTTGGATGTCCCGGGCCAGGGCATCATCGAACTCCTGCTCAATGTCCTGGAGGCGGTCCTCTTCCATGGCCCGAGGGTTCACAGGAACGACGACATGTTCTCCTCCAACTCCCTGCGAATTGCCTCGAGGCACTCGGCCCGCCTCAGGGCCCTCTGCATGGAGTTCTCCCCCCTGACCATCGTGAGCCGTGCCTCTTCTGCCCACTGCCTCTCCGCATCAATAGCATGGCCTAACCGCTGCCACACGGAAGACACTTCCAGTCCTGGGTCCTCCTGCCCTCTGGCCGAAGCCTGCCCCTGCGATGTCGGAGGCCCCGACCCATCATTGCTCCCACCTAGAGCCTGCTCCTGCTGTCCATGTGGCGTGTCTGATGGTGCCTGCAGATCCTCCATCAGCTGGTCTCCAGTTGTGGTGTCCACCCCTGCTGGGCCGCCGACTCCCAACTGTGGCAGGGATGTGAGCTCCACCAAGCTGGCTGTGTTGGTAGGCCCAGGTCCACATGGGGCCCTGGTGGAATCTTGGCCGGAAGACGGTGTGGAGAACGACTGGTGCATAGTCTCCACAGAGGAGGAGAGGTCCGCCAGAGTGCGTGACACATGTAGGGACCCACCAACCAGGACGGAGCTCATACGTTCGTGGGACCCCTCGTCCGCAGGTAGTGGAGAGGCAGATGACCTGGCACTCTCCCCTACCTGCGGACGGGCCTGGGATGGGGCCTCCCTGCTGGTGCATGGTGGTGCAGTCACAGGTTCAGGGACAGCGACATGCACAGGCCCCTCCGCGGTGACCTGTGCTGCCTCCTGCCCCTGGCCCTGGACTGCACCACTTGCACCAGTGGTACTACCCCCACCAGGCCCCATGTGCGGCTCAGTAGCGGGCTCCTCCTCTGTGGAGACCACCAACCTAGATTTCTCCACACCGTCTTCCGCCATTGGAAGCCCCTGTGGGGGCTCACCCGGCCCTTCCGCCACAGCCGTTGTGGCAGACACAGCACCAGCCCCCTCGGTCCCGGATGATGGTAATTCATGGGAGGGTGGCTGGGCCTTGCGTCGCCGCCCAGTGGAGGCATCCCCGCCGCTTGGCTCCACAGTGCCGTCTCCGCCCTCTTCTTCACTTAACGCTGCGTAGAAGGAGACATAGAACACAAGCATCAGGGTACAGTACAAAATACCCTAGACAGGAAGCAATAACACATGAGTGGCACTGTCAAATGTCACTTCCATCCCGTCATTCCACAACCCATGGGTCAATGCACACAACACACATGTAGAAACAGTCCCGGCGCCTGCAATCAACATCCATGTAGAAGGGCCCCTGTAAACCAAGATGTTGCCTTCGAAGTCACATGCAGCCATGGCGTTTCAAAGTCACACACACACTTCTCTGGCACACATGTGCACCATACAAGTACATGACATCAGCACCCATTCCTCACCCCTCCTTCATGTCCAGGAACAGAGCCAGCCAAGCTTTCATGCGTGCATTCCGCATAGAGCTCCCCATGTTGCATTAAAACATGTGCACCAACCATGTTGTTCACACATAACTGGTCTCACATGCATGACCATGCTGTCCCTGCACACACACATCCATACATGGCCTATGTCACACATACAGGCAAGCATCAGACTAGCAGCACACTGCAACATGCCCTGTCTCACACAGCAATGCTTGGCCACTTACCGCTCAACTCCGGACGGGTCTGCCTCCGAAGGATCTGGGCGTGGAGCGATGGGCCTACACGTTCCAGGACCCTCATCTGGATGTTACTCATGCGTGCCCGGCCACCCTCCGCGAGGCGGCTGGCCTTGTGGAGGGTCCTGGACCTGAAGTCCTCCCAGCGCTTCTTGACGTGCTTGATGTCGTGGGTTGCCACCCCCTCCGCGTTGATGGCAACCACTACTTCGTCCCAGATCCTCTCCCGTCCTTCCTTGTTGGCGCGTGATGTTCCGAAGAGGGCATCATAATGCCCCAGGACATGCTCCACCAGGACCCAACTTCGGTGGCAGTGAAGCTGGTGGCCCTCTGCCTCTCTGGCTGGGGGTTGCCAGTGGTGGCAGATGGAGATGTGTCTGACATGGCAACCCAAGAGGCAGGAGTGGGTGGGCAACTGGGTCCTGGGGCTGGGCTGTGGAGCAATGGTATCCCAGTCAGGAGTCTTCTGTTCCAGCAGGGGCGGACACAGCAACTGGACCCCTGCAGATGGTTGATGTGCAAGCACCAAATAGCAGGGCACGTGGGCAGCAGACAGTCAGGCAGCAGCAGGTGGGAGTGTGCTCGGGGCTCTGGGCGGCAGGAAAATGACCTTCAGGGCAGGAGCGTGGTCTTCAGTGTGTGTATGCGTGGCCAGCTTGATACGGATTGATTTGGCACGTGAAAAATATGCACGTCAGCTTGTAATTCGAGGAAAGGCCCTTAGCACGTAAGCGGGTCAGCACACGTACGCGATTTCATTGGACCAAAGGCCCTTAGCGCGTAAGTGCGTCTGTGACGTGTCGCGCACGGGCGTTGCCCTTTCGCGTGTCAAACTTCACGCGAACCCCAGGAATACACGTACCCCACTCCCACAGGGGCCTTTCGCGTGTAAAACTTCACGCGAACCCCAGGAATACACGTACCCCGCTCGCACAGGACCCTTTCGCATGTAAAACTTCACGCGAACCCCAGGAATACACGTACCCCACTCGCACAGGGCCCTTTCACGTGTGAAACTTCTCGTGCACCCCCGAAATACACGTACCCGGATCCAATTGCGTGTGTGACTTCCCGCGAACCCCCGTAATATACGTACCCTGCTGAAATCACGTGTGAAACTTCCCGCGAACCCCAGTTATACACGTTCCCCACTCGCACA
Organism: Ambystoma mexicanum; assembly: GCF_040938575.1. Classification (NCBI taxonomy): domain Eukaryota; kingdom Metazoa; phylum Chordata; class Amphibia; order Caudata; family Ambystomatidae; genus Ambystoma; species Ambystoma mexicanum. The sequence continues at coordinate 20,702,676 of NC_090937.1, read as the reverse complement.
GGCCCTTTCGCGTGTGAAACTTCACGCGCACCCCAGTAATACACGTTCCCCGCTTGGCTTTGCTGTTTGGCAGCCCTTTAAACTGGTCCAGGGTTAGCGCAGCCCTTTGCGCTGAATTGGGGATTATGATGGCCTTTCCTTGCGCAAGGGCGTTCTTGGGGGCGTAACTGGCGCTGCTGCAGGGTCGCTGCGCCACTCTGCGCCACAGCTGGTTTTGGAGGCTAAAATCCATGAATACGCTGTGCGCGGAAATCGATTTTAGCGCACGCGGCTGACGCAGACATTCGCACGCGCACACTGTGCGCCAGTCGCGTGCACTACCTTTGTGCGAAATTCTATGAATTACCCTGTCAATATGAACCTTTCGTCTGTTCCACGTTACTAATGTTACAGTCCCAAAATGTGATTTACTTATTGCGTATGTAAACAGATTTCTTTTCTGCGTTAACATGTTAATATCTTCTACCACTAACTAATGGCGTGATTTCGGGAAACTAATTTGCATTTTCTCCTAGAACGAGTCACAGTGCGTTTTATATCATTCTAAAGCAACACAACAAACGGCAAAGTCCCTGAGTTACTGAAAGCCTAACAGCTCACCAAAATTCTTATTTTTGTTTATTTAGTTGTGTTAAACTGTATATGACAGGAATAAGAAATATTGGATTGAAAGAAAGGGAAAATATTGGAAAAACTGTAGGCCAAGTAGAGTGGCTTTATGTAAACGTCTAAGACAGACAGAGGGTCTGGTAGTCTTGTCCAGTAAAGTGCTACTAGCAGAGCATCTCTCTCTTTGTACAGCATAGCTGGTTTGCTGGGGACTAAATGCATTTGAGATTTAGTTATAGTTTAAAACCTTTTGTTCAATTTGCTATTCCACGCGAGCCTATGGGTGGTTAGTCATAGTATATATTTGCAGTATACTAGTGTGGGGTGTCCCTGGGTGCTTATTGTACCTCGCTGCCAACCTTTCTCCCTCCTAGAGTTATGCCTGTCTGCGTTGCTAGGCATATCATTGGAGAGTATATTCTTTCCTTTTGGAAAACGCACTGTTCCACCATTAGGTTAGATGATTACACAGCCCTCAAAAGAGGGCTGTTCAAAAATCTCCCTAACAGTCACCCCTCATGGACCATGGCAGTGACTCATTTGAGTGGCCATTGTCCAGAACAGAAAACTCAGGAAATGCTTATTAATGTGCATGTATAGTTATGAGAACTATGATGGGCACATAAGGGTATTTGTTTGTGAAAGCCTTACACCTCTCCAGCTAGTTTCCCTATTATGTGCCTTCTCTTAGGACAACCACCCCCATTTCTGGTTTCTTATTACTTTCTTTCTAGGGCTTTAAATGTGTTCCTTACACGCTGCGTTTGCTGGAGCCCCTTCCGGCTGTCACTTCCTGTGTGGTATAGAGAAGTGTTTTCATCTCACTGCTTTTCAGAACGGTTCCTCCACATCAGCCACTTGCTAACAAAGAAGGATGTATAACTTTTCAGGGGGCATTTAGCTTGTCCAATATCTACTGGGTGGCCATCTTGTGATAACTGGCTGCTATTTACCCTAGCTATATTTTTTTTGTCTCCATTATAATGTATGCACCCACGGTTGCCTCAAACTGTTTTCCCCTCTAAGTAAGGGAGGGGCAATCATCATGCTGAAATGACCCCCGTACATCTTCAGCCAGGCCTGTCGCAGCCCACAGCCTTTAGTTGACTAGCCAGGCTTACTTACCTGAGTCTCTTCTTTGCTCCCTTTGAGTCAGTGTCACTGCTCCACAGTCCTGGACGTGTGGGCTAAGTAAGTGCTGCACACAGACACAGTTTCATATGTTGAGGAGCCCGCTCCTTTGTTTACCGAATATTTAATGCATGTCTGAAACCTGAGTCATTTTTACCATGTTGTCTTCTAAATCAAAGGTGGTGTCAGGTTCCAACAATGTACCGTTTTCTTTTTTCTTTGGACCATTAATGTGTGTGCCCAATGCACCAAAATGCCAGGCACCTTTATGTAGAAAAAACACCTGTAAACAAGCATTGGAAATGCCAACAGTTTGGTGTGAGTCCTCCATGCTAAATGTAAAATACAATGAACTACAAACACCAATACTATTGGCATTGAAAATGCTTGTTTCGTCAGGTCCTGGCAACCAAAAACGGACTTATACTTGCAATCTGCAGTTACTTTAAAAGAAATAAAAAAATCTTTCGTGAAAGTGGCAAGACAAACAAGCGACATTGCCTTTTGTTATGGTATTCAATGTATGTTGTGTCCCTTATTTATGCCTACGTAAACATTAGGGAACTGCACACACTTTTACAAATTAATAGAATTGTAGTTCAAGTTGACTTAGCTTTGATAACTTTCTGAAATGTCTTTGGTTTCCGATTTATCCTTCGTGACGTTTTGGACATGGGTAGATATCACTGTTAAGTTTCGACTCTCATGTGTTGTGCTCAGCATTCTTCAAAGAACTGCATGCTTACGAGTTTTAGTCCCAATCCAATTAATGGGATATCCGTGGTTTGTGAATAGAGGTGAACACTGCTGACTGCCCAGGCGTGATTCAAAAAATGTTTCTTTTACCTCTACTTGGCATTTAATAAAGCGTCAAGTTCTGGGCATGGCAAAGTATTGTGTTTTGAGAGTGCTAGAGATGTAACCTTATAGAATAATGGGACAGAAGAAGAGTGGGCAGGGTATGGAAAGAAAAATTATGATTTCGACATATATAGTAAGGCACGAGGCCTACAGCAGGAGGGAAGTCCATCAGTATTTTAAACATGTGCTTTGTAAAAGAATGTATTCGCATGATAATGCATTGAAAATGTAAATTTTATGGAAAAAAGGGGGAAGACGCAGTTTCCATTTCTTTTATATGCAGTAGGTTGTTGTTTGTGTAGTGGTTACTACTGCCACACAACCTTAATTCGGTTATCTGCTGATGTTTTCCGAATGGTCCATACTCCTTTTTAAATATGCAAACATCTGTGTAAGGATAGACACATTTTTCAGGACTACTTTGTTTCCAATGATCTCTGTCTCTGTCTCTGTCTCTCTCCCCCCCCAAACACACCCTCCTTTGCATCTTCTAAACTGGGCTCCCCTTCGTTCAGTTGGCTGAAGCTCTTGCTCCCTGTTCTTGCAGTTGATCCGGCTTGGCAGTGTCTCTTATGCAACCTTTTCAGCTATGCAGGGATAGTGACTTAGACCCCTTTCGGGGTCCCTATCATCTAAGGGGGGATTCACCTCAGGAGCGATCACACATGTTCTGTTCCCTAGGGGGTGTCAAGAGTTGCGTGCTCATCTCAGTGCCAGGAGCTTTTTCAAATATCAAACTTTTCCTGTTTTCTTTTGTTTCTCTTTTGAAAACCAGTAAACTTAACACAACTTCCACCACAAGGGACTACAAATCCTCACAAGTCCATGTGTTCCTGTAGTTTTGTTGCCTTGAAAAGTAACCAATCCTGCTCTAGTAACATCCACATGTTATGTCCTGCTTGAAGCTCCTCCTCTCTTTGACAAGCCAACTCTTAAAAAGTTCAACTGACATACCATGGTCCCACGAAGTCCTAACACGAACTCTGCTTGAACCGCCAAACCAACCACTGCACAGGAAATGGCCATGCTCTAGGTCGACTTGCCACTCACCGCCGCCTATGCCCCTCCTTCAGCTGTTCTTATGTTCATTACTTGGGAACAAGAAACAGACCACAGTCAGGGAGGGAATACGAAGCCTCTTACCAGTACAGCAGTATAATGCAACAAGTACCAGGCATAAATGCTACCAATATAAAAATCCCACTCACTGCGTACTCTGGGTGGGATAATGCTCGTCTCTGTGTCTTTAATAGAATCAAGACTCTGCTCTGTAAGCCTGGGTACTCTTCATTTTGTGTCAAGACCGGAGACGAGCATTGAACTTGTTAAAAGCTATCTAATACTACCGAAGCCACAGAAGACACAGGGTTAAATTCAAAGGTAGACCGGTCTGCTCACCTCAAGATATCATGCAGGGATGCCCCAGAGGCAAAGGTCTTTGACGCCATCCCACCTCTGATCAAACAGGGTCCAAATAAAACAGATCGATACCTGCAAGTTGCATAAATTCCCTAATACCCCTGGTTATGGTGGTGGAAGCTACTGCATGAAACGGTTTCCTACGAGCGATCAGTAACTGATGTACCCTGTGCGGTCTCACGCCCTCTGTTGCCTTCTCATAATCTTTGATGCACTGCATCACACACAGCTTCGGCTCATTGAAGAAATATGGGTATGAAATTATGGACAACCCACTTTTATTCCTTTTTACTAAATGGAACACCACTCCTTCTGAGTAGAACACCTTCCTGTTAATCTCGAAAGTTTTAACATCCAAAACCCTCCTACACAACACCAAATATAGCATCATTGCCAGTTTACTAGATAGCTGGTGGATTGACAACTGCTCATTAGCTGATAACTAATTGGCCTTGAGCACACCTATTTCAAAGAAAGGTTGATATTTTTAAAGTAATTCGTGGGGTGCGGGGAAGAATACCAACCTTGACACTGGGTTGTATCATACAATGTATTTCAACTTTTGATGCAAAGTTCATTTTTTTCATAAATGTATACTTTTAATGCACAAGAACACGTGAGTTTTGGTTGTTATTACAACAATGGGGTGTGCAGGGGACGGGAATGTTCCACAAAGTTGTGGACACCTGCTGTTCTTAAACTGCTCAATACTCTGCCATTGTTTGAAGAGGCAGAAAACCACCTTAACGTCCAAGAGCACGGAATACTTAGCTAATGGAGGACTATGTAATTACACCCTGCGCAATAGACTAATAACGGCCAGATGATCCCCGACCGCTAGACCATCCACTTTCTCATGACATGCGGAAATGGCAGACCTATACACCCCTATAGTCCTGAAAGCCTGACCATCTTGTGATGAATCTGGCAAAAATTAAGCACCTGAACTAAAGGAGCTGAAACAGATGAACATGCTGTAGCGTGCACCATTCCTCCCATTTGTTCCATGCAGCGCCATAGCTTCTAATGGTAGATGCACCCACGAATCCCTGATGCATTCTGCAGCAACTCCCGAAAGGCATGGCAAGTCCCACCTTCGCCTGAAATTCTGAACCTCAGCAACTGCAGACTCCCTGCTAGTACTAGGGGATGCTCCTGACCCCCCTGGGTTCCTCAACATTCCCGGCCGGGAAGAAATCATCCTCAGAAAATCTGAAGAAAGTTCCATCGGAACTAGAAACAGCACTGGCAATTTCCATAGCGGCACTGTGATCACCATCTCCACTTTCTCCCTGCAGTCCGTTGCCAACGTCCTCACCAGCATGATGATTGTAGGGAAGGCAAAATGCACTGCACCCGTCCAACTGTGAAGGAAGGCATCTGCCCCCAGCACCCCTGGGTCCAGCCTCCAACTGTAGTACCTGGGAGTCTGAGCGTTGAACCTGAAGGCGAAAAAATTGAGGATATAGCAATTATAACACGCCTATACTCAAGTGTTTCAAGGCGCATCGAGGCAAGGGAGGGGGAACAGAAGGAAGATAGACAAACCATCCTACTAGGCCAGGTGACCTTGAGATTGCGCAAGTGCAGGGAAGGGGAAAAGTGCAAGTTGGAAAGGGGAGGGGGCAGTGCAGTACATAGGATAACAATAAATAAATAAAAAACAATGAATACAATAAATAAGAAGTGCATCCAAGAGGTGGCAAGTGCTGGTAGGGGGCTGTAGGGATACAGAAACAGCCCCCGAGTGCAGGGGGGTGCCAGGAAGGCAATGCAGGAGTGCAACTTGCAGAGCGGGGACCTGGGCCCAAGAACAGAGTGTTGCCAGGTGACCAGTGCAATTTCAGATTCAGCCAGGAGTTCAGCAGGGGAGAGGAGGAGAGAAAGCAGAAGCAAAGAGGAAGGTCTTGAGGTGCTTCTGGAGCAGGAGATAGTTCTCTGACCCTGAGGGAGTTGGAGGCGGATGACCGAAGGGCTCCAGAAGGAAGATATTTAGGAAGAGATTGTTGAAGGTATTTTGGCCCCATGCCCCAGAAGGCCTTGTGGACAATGCAGAGGGCTTTGAACTTAATCCTCGCAGCCACTGGGAGCCAATGCAGGGATTTCAGCCCTGGAGAGATACGATCCCTGGGCGTGAGGCCAAGAACGAGTCTTGCAGTCCTGTTTTGGATGAGTTCCAGAGGGCGGAGAGTAGAGGCAGGCAGATTTAGAAAGAGGCTGTTGCAGAAGTCCAACCTAGAGAGAACTAGAGCTCTGAGGCAGTGAGCGTCTGAGGGAAGGAGAAGATAGGAAGAATACCTCTGAGGAGGTACAGCTGGTAGTGTGACTTCTTACAGATGTCAGAGATGTGAGGAGAGAAAGAGAGTGTGGTGTTGAAGATGACCCTGAGGTTTTTAGCCTCACCGGTGGGAGCAGGAAGAGGGCCAAGAGAGGCTGCCAAGAGAGTGACAGAAAAGGAGGGAGCAGGTGTTCTGATGAGGAAAATCTCAGTCTTACTGGCAGAGATCATTGGCGGCACACCACTCCTGGATAGCAGACCGACGGAGATGAGAAAAGAAGAGGTTGTGTAAGCAGATTCAATTCAACACCACAGCTAAGTAAATGCCTAGTCTGGGATGCTGAGGGAAACCCTTATTGATATATTTTTATGTCCAGTTCGTTTACTCTGGATGCCAACCCTTATATAACACCCCTCTCTTAGAATCTGCCTGACCCCACTGAGCCAAGAAGTAGGTTTGTTTTGCAAATTAAAAGGTTTATTTGAAAATTAAACAATATATATATATATATCACACTTTTATAATAAATTAATATTTGATATCACCCTTGAGAATATGATGTTGATCAACAATGGTTAATGTTATAGTGGTACACTCTTTTTAATGTCTTAGAAGTTGATATAGAGAGGATAAAGTAGCTGAGAATGCTCAGATGGCTTCAAAGACAATGCAATGATGAATGAAAATGCAGTACAGAAAATAACTTGATATGATTTCAACCAAAACAATGTAATCACTTATCCCCCTGGTAGCAATTCACCCCCCCCCCCTTTATGCAATGTAAAGAGATGGAAGGAAAGCACACAGTTCTCAGGAATGCAATCAAATATAATTCAGTTCCCCCCTAGCAAGCTTAGAGGAAAACGGGTAGGAGTTTTAAACACAGGCAAAATCCTTTTAAATGTGGTGGGAATGAAGTGAAAAATATACTCAAATTGCTTTTAATTCCCTATAGGAGGTTCAGGGTGAGTGAGAGATACTTTAAATTAATTGAGGATCACTTTAGCAATGCTCTATGAATGATTGTCAGGTTGCAAACGAATTTCAGCAAAGGAAAGCAAGGACAAATATGTTTACACGTGGCTGAAATTAAGCAAAATGTCAAATCGCAGCAAATTAGTCGCGTGCGTCGAGCGCAATTACGGAGGGAGTATGAGGAGTAGCAAGTCGGCTTAGAGCTTGTTGGAAAGCTTAGAATCTCAGCTTCAAAATAAGTTAAATCTCGCAAACGGTTCCGGAGATACGACCGATTTAGTAAAGGTAGTTTTTCGGATTTGAAATTTGAAAGCTCAGAATGACAGATGACAGTTTTCAGGTTTAAATATGACAGAATGACACGTTTCTAGGAGGCAGTTCTAATAGGCTAAAATAGTTTGGATTAGATTATTTTAAACTAAGAGATTGGTTTTGGCACAGTGCTAGCTGGGTACTTGCACTAGATTTTGGACAGGAATGCGACTTTGTCACGGATCGGGTCACCCGGTTGGACTGGACTCCTGGCGGTTCTCTCGCCACGGACGATCTCTGCCTGGTTCTGCTCACAGCGAACTGGGTCAGCTCTGCTAGCGGCGCTGCACAGCGGTCTGGATATCTGGTTCTGACAAAAGTTCTTGGCACTGCACAGCGTTCTGGTCTCTGGTTCCAGGTACAGCTCTGCTTTCTGGGTGTTTCTGGCACAGGGTTTTAGCCAGAATCGGACAGCTCAGCCCGGCTGTCTGAATAGTTTGGTTTGGTTGCTAGGTTTTGAAGGCCTGCTGATAGGATTTCAGCTGTTGGGTCTTAGAGTTCTTGGAGTTTCTGGTTGTGAAGTCTGAAATCAGGATGTGGAGTTGTCTGTCAAAATGCTCCGCAGAAAGTGAAAAAGAAAGTCCTATCTGGCTTCCAGTGGCTCTTTTTATGTGTTTAGAAAGTGGGTGTGTGCCTGGGCATTGCTGAGCCGGCCCCTCGCAATCTATCATTGGCCAAGTCCTCCTCTCTGCCTTGATTGGGGAGCTGGGTTGTGTGTCATCTTTATGGCTTACAGACAGACACTCCCCTTGTCAATGTGCACACAAATCAATTTCTGATCCAAATACATATTTATCTATGTACCATTTTTCTAATATTATACGTCCAGTTAACATATTTTCTGTAGCACCAAACCATCCGATCCCTGTCTTTGTAAGATGTCGTGTCCACTTATGACAGAATTCTGCCCTTTTCATCCAGATCACGACCTCTAAACCTTTCCAGATTTTACACAAATGTGCACCAGGGATATGGGTTTCAGATGATAAAGTGTCAGATTTTTAACATGCATACATTTGGAGTAACAACCTTTTTTCCGCTAATATCCCCAAGAACATACCACAGGGTCCTAACACCTCTTACAATGTGCACAGAAAAATCACAAGAATGATGTTATTTATATAATTTTTACAAGTCTGCACTATGAATTATCAATCTTTTTAAAATTATGCTCTGGCCCCAAAGGGGTGTGGTTTTCCAAAGCACATGGTGGAATTTCTGGTTTATCCACTTCCCCCAAGCTCAGCTTGCTCACAGATGCAGTGCCCCTCCCACTTCTCCTTCAAAGAGGAAGCCATTTACGACCCCCCTAATATAACATTTGCCTGAGCCGGGGACAGTGCTTTGTTTAGTTTCCTGTAGTCCCCAGGTGCTCCTCCCCTAATTCAATCAGAGAGGTGTCATCTCCTTTTGGCAGGGGCAGAAGAATGCAGCCAGGCCTGGGAAGAGTGGCTGAGCAGGTTTCACTCCTGTCGGGGGTAGTTGCCGGGCAGAATTCACTCTCCTCAAGCCAGGCTTCAGCTAAATGTCACTTTAGTTCCCAGTTTTCTACATTCAAATCAAACTGACAATTTTTACACATGCAGCTAGAACGCTGATTCTAAGTTCAAAACTATGACATTTCAACATTTGCAAATTATGTGACACTCAACAGTAGGTCACTCATTTATTTGAAACATTTAGATTTTAGTGTCTTTCAGTCCAATTTCACTTCAGCTGCTGATATCCACAGCTCAGCCAGTTTTGTTATGAACATTGTTTTGGGCTCTTTCTCTTTCCAAATTTAGTATGTACACAAGAATACATTCTGCCAAATGCCTGCTGGTGTTCATTGAGATTTTTGAATATCTTGTGATGTTTAAAATAGGCATTTTTAGCTTGCATTTCAGAGAAACAAAGGTGATTTCAAAGCGCTGTTTTTTTATTTTAGCCACCGGCACTGCTGTTTTTTCTTTGGCACACATTTCACTCATGGCACTCCTGGCCCCTCACACTCACACTGGTGGGTGGCAGGTCAGGGACCATTTTGCTGTGCGCAAAACTGCGCAGTTCTCCAGGATTCTGGCACAAATGTGGGCTTTTCCGCCCTCTTGGATTTCCTAAGCCCACAGCACCAAGTGTTGCAGCATAATAACTTGAACGTGGGCCAAGACACCCAACAGTCCACAAAGGGACTGAAAGTTGGGGCAGAGAGCGGCAATGTGGTGGGCAAGAAGTGCCAGGTATTGGTTGAGCAGCCAGGGAGAGAGGTTAGACCTCTGCGGAACACCACAGATAGAGATAGAGATGGAGATGGAGGAGAGCAAGGACCCAAGTTGTACCTGAAAGGGTCGATCGGAGAGGAAAGAAGTCTGCCAATCCAGGGCCTGATCGGTGATACCCAGGTTATGACGGAGACGGTTGAGCAGGATGGCATGGTTGACCGTGCCAAAGGCAAAGAGAGATCAAGTAAGATGAGAACACAGGGGGTGTCGGAATTGAGATTGGAAAGCAGGTCTTCACAGATGTTCAGGAGAGCTGTTTCCGTGCTTGTGGCAGCTCTGAAGCCAGACTGATGATCATGGATACAACCAACAGATTCTGTGTGGAGATTAAGCTGGGAGCTGGCCAGCTTTTCCAGGAGTTTGCCCAGGAAAGGAGTGATGGAGATTGGGCGATATTTAGCCAGGTTGGAGAGACGCAGTCTTGGATGAGGGCTCTCTTCTTGGTGCAGACAGAGAGCCCGTATTGCCTTTGGAGTAAGCGGCAGGCCAGTTTGTCAGAGGATGAACAAGGGTCACGCCTTTTCGTCTCAGCCACCCTGGCCTGAGGGGTAGAGATGGTGAGCTTGGAGGAAAAGAGAAAGTGATCGCTCCAGGAGAGAGGAGTGGTGAGAGGGATTGAAAGGGGAAGGTCTGAAGAGATTGGAACATCCAGAGTGTGCCCTGCACAGTGAGTCGGGCCAGAGGGGAAAATAGAGAGTGAGAGAGAGTCACAGAGGTCGCGAAAGAGTCCAGAGGAAGGACAGGAAGCATTCATGTGGATGTTGAAGTCTCTGAGAAGGAGGAGTTGAGTGGTCGAGACCAGGATGGAAGAGGAGAGGTCTGCCGACTCGGAGGTAGGATGAGATTTGACCAGGTGGCCGATAGATGGCAGCCACCGTAAGGAATTGGCCAGGAGAGTGAGAGCCTGCAGACAAGGCATTCGAAAGATGAGTAGGCCTGTGTAGGAATGACAGAGGCAGGAAGCCACACCGAGGACATCGAGGTCAAGTTCCTTAAGGAGGCGGCAGATGTCAGAGGAGTGTTTGACAGCAGAGCCAGAGCTTAGAATGACAATATGGAGAAGGTTGCCATCCTTGAAAAACTTCTAGGGAGGGGTACAAATCAGAGGTGCGCCCTGCGTAGGGTTAAAAGAGGCCCAAGTGGGGGCAGAAGTGGTAGGAGTAGAGGGCGAGCTAGCCAAGGAGGAGACCGCAGGGGGAGGTGGGGAAACTTTGGAGGGGAGAGAAGGGGCAGCAGGAGAGGAAAGGAAATTGATGTGGCCGGGAAGCGTCTATCAAAGTGGAGAAGGTTGGCTTGAGGGCCTTGGACCCAGACAATGCCATTCAAGTAAACATTGATGATGAACTTAGAGGAGTGAAAGGAGGCCACCATTAATGGGAGAAGAAGAGAAGGAGAGAGCATAGAGGATTTATGTAGAGTCCATAGGTCTGGCGAGGGAACGACAAAGAGGATGTCGGTGAAGGTTTGCCTGGAGGAGGCAGCACTGGTATAGGTATCAGCAATAGGGAGGCCTTGGTTGGAGACAAGGATGTCCTTTTTAAACTTCCTTCTACCAGATTTAGTGAGGAGAGAAGGATAGCCAGTAGAGAAGCAGTTAGAGAAGAAAGGGGAAACAGAGAGCACCATAGAGTAGGTAGGGAGAGATGAGGAAGGGGGCAGAGAAAGGGGTTGGGGCGGGGGAAAAATTGGGGAAGGACACAAGGGAGGAGCGCAAGCAGACAGAGACACAAGACAAGTAGACACATTAGGCAGGATGACAGAAGCTTAGATAATGGTAGAAAAATTTGCTAGGAGGCAGGACCATAGGACGGCATTACTTTCATAGTACAATTTAAAATACCGGAGAAAAGCACACCTAAGTCTGAGAGTCCTCTGTAGTGGGGAAAAAAGGCCTAGGTTACACAATGCAATTTTAAATACTTTCATAATGCAATTTTAAATACCGGAGAAAAGCACACCTAAGTCCGAGAGTCTTGTATAGTGGGAAAAAAGGCAGTGGTTTCGCAATGCAATTTTAAATACTTTCACAATACAACTTTAAAGATCCGAGAACAAAAACACACCTAGGTCTGAGTCTGCTATGTGGGCAGGATATTAGGGTAGAGTGAAGGCTCTATTCCTAACCCGGGCCACTCGTACCTTACTAAGTCACGGCTGGCCGCTGGCTTCCCCTGCAGACACAGTCGGGAACCACCTCTGTGGCATCCACCCTTTGCCTAAGGGGCCGTTAGCCGCAAGAGGCTGCCAGGCAGAGAGCTGCCCTGGGAGGGTCCGTTAAGACCATTAAGATTGATGTCTAGTGGCCCCCAGACTTCCTGCAACTGTAGGAACAATCCTCTGTCCCACTTCCAATCGCTGGCGTTCTCCAGAGACCTGGAGTTCCAGTCTGCTATCGTGATCGTCTTCTCCAGGCAATAATGCCAGAAATCCTTTGCTGGCTCCACTAACATTTTCAATCGAGTTCCTCCCAGGTGATTTATGTACTGCATTGCCGAGATGTTGTCCATCTTTAGGAGGATGCAGCAATTAGCTCTGTCCCTGGCCAAACGTCCTCACTCTGAAAGAACCTGCCAACCGCTTCGAGCAGTTTATGTGCAACCTCAACTCTTCTTGGGATCACCTTCCTCCTGTTTGAAGCTGCCCGTATCTTGCGCTCCAACCGGATCTGCTCGCATCTGATTCTATAACCAACTCCAGCACGTCTCCAAAACTGGCACTGCCATTCCATGCCTCCATATTCTGCTGCCACCATCTTAGCTCTACCTTCCTGTCCTCGCCTAATGGTACTAACTGGTGAGGTCTCACATCTCCCTAAAAGTGTCTGATCTTTAGTCTCTGCAATGCCCTGCAATGTAAGGGGGCCCAGAAATATGGCTTGGATTGATGACGAAACGAGATATGCATCTTCTGAAGGATTCCTTTCAATTCCTCCTTGATCGCTCTCATCTTCTTCTGATGCAACTCCAACGTGGCTTTCCTGGTGTCTATCCCAAACCTCAAACTCCATCCGCTGTCTTGGAATCAGCTCTGACTTCTCTCGATTGATCAAGAAACCAAGGGACGTCAGTAGTGCACTTACCCATTGCACATGATCCGATAATGCAACTCTGTCCTGTGACAGAATGAACATATTGTCTAAGTAGACTGTGATTCTGATTCCCCTCTATCTGATTGCGGTCGCTACTGGCATCACAACCTTGGTAAATGCCCATGGCGCAGAGGCTAGTCCGAAGGGGAGGAACGTGAATTGTCAGCTCTGCCCTTTCCATATAAACCTGAGCAACCACCTGTGTTTCAGCACAACCCGGATAGTCAAATATGTGTCCTTCAAATCTAACCTCACTAGCGTGTCTGCTTTCCAGAGTATATCCCTCTGGAGGTGAATGCCCTGCACCTTGAAGGGCCTGTAGATCAACCAACTTGTTCAACTCTTTCAGGATGATTACCAGCCTCGACTTCCCCTTTCTGTGAACCAGGAACATATTGCTGTAAAACTCTGACTGCCCCTGCGGACTCTCCTATATAGCCCTTTCTCTATAAGACTGCTCAGTTCCGTATCCAAGAGCTTTCCATCCTCCTTTGCCATACTGAGTCATGCGGGAGTGTGAAACTGGTGTGGGTTGCTAACAATCTAGCTTGAAATCTGCTACTGTCTGCAAGACCCAAGCATCGCCTGACAGCTCCTGCAACTTGGCTATAAACATTGTTCTCCCCCCTATCCGTACGTGCCGTGCACTCACCTCTGGCTGCACTCTGCTGTTTATAACCGCCACATCCTTTCCAGCCTAAAACCTCTTCCTCTGCTAGGTAAAAAGGCAGCCTGTTGCCTAGATTCCCAGTACTGGGCCCTGGGTTCTTGAGGCCTTCTCGTGGAGCTGAAGTGACTGGTCGAATAGCCCCTGTGTTGACCGGGCCCGGGAAATATTTTTCTAATCGATGTCTACGCTTGCTCCGAGGCTGCCTGTCCCTACAAACCTGGACATCTCCTTCATGAAGGCTTCCCCAAAGAGCAAGCCTTGTCACAATTCTCTGGCCTCATAGGTGGGAGATCACCCAATTTGCTGTTGATCCTCAGCAAAAGACTGCGCCCCCTTTCAGAAGAGAGAGCGCAGTTGGCATTGCCAAGGAGGCATACCGCTCTCTGCACCCCACTGACTAGGGTGAGGGCATCCACGGGCTCGCCGGTATTCTTAGCCCTTTCCGCTAAGTACATCATTTTTGCCAGTGGCCCAGCTAGGTCAAGGGCTTTGTCCTGACAACTTTTCCAGGTGCGGTCTACGCTTCTTCTAATATCTTTAGTCGCTTTGGTCATGGAAGTAACCATCTTGGAATATTGTTCTTGCCTGTCCATCACTTTGCTAGGGAGTTCTGGCCTTGGGCATTCTGCCCTCTTCTAAATCTCACCTCTTTCTCTAGTGGTTTCCTGATCTGCTGTGCCATATATTGCACTAACTTCTGCAAAGGCAGTCAGTCCTTAGACTTTGGGTGCCATAAAGCTTTGGGATCAAACATGTCTTCCACTTCCTCTAGTGTAGCCTTGGTCACCTTCAACCTCTGCTTTGTCCCTTTTTTACCCTTTCAACTGCCGTCCACTGTGTCGTCCTCATTATCACCTTGATTGTAATCACCCTCCTCCTCATCCTTAGCTGATGTTGTAGTTCCCTCTCTGGCGTCCCTTGGGCCAGGGTGTATGCATGGACCTACCTCGATCTATCTAGAAAAAGGGCATAACACGACCAGCATATAGCTGTAACCGTTGCCTGTCTGCAGCATGTCTATATCGTCTATATGTAGTTGCTGAAATAGACCATTGGGTCTAGGAATTACTCCGCTCATTGTTCGCAAAGTGTGCCCTGTAGTACCCAGTGTACATTAAACTGTGCCACATGCTCTAACAGATTTGGTGAGAACTACTCTTCTGCATTTGTTGCAGCTAAACCCTCTCTCGAGTCATATGTGCAGGCTAGTGACGCTGTTCCAGTGCTACCCTCAATAATGCTAGAGGCATAACTATAACTGGCTTTACAGTGCTATCCTGTCTACAAATTGCCTCTGTGAGTGATAAAAAAAAGACCTGCGTTTCTTCCATAAGTCCTTTTCTTCTTGTGGTGCTCGACCTTTTATCTCAATTACACCTCATTCATCGAAGGCAGATCTTCAAGGGTCTTCTCAGACCTGGAAAACGCACCACCCAAACTCATTCCATGTGGAGTCCCGCAAGGATTGTGCGTCTCCCCACCTTATACAATATATTCACAAAACCCTTGTTCGACCTCTTGGACAACTTTGGCGTAGTTTACACGAACTACGCCGATGACGCACAAATCCTTCTACCTCTGTTTGGGTCACATGAAATAGACTCTGCTCTGATAAATGAAATCTACCTCACGATCCAGACTTGGATTGTCATGAACAACCTATGTTTAAACGATGACAAGATGGAAATTCTAGTAGTAGCGTCGCCTTGGATGCTAAAAAAACGACTGCCATTTTATTCTTCATTCCTGATCGATGGTATCAAACTCCTGGTTTCGGACTCTGAAAACATTGGGATTGCACCTTGATCCTACCCTTCTCTTACTAAACAAATAAATGCCGTTGCCACGTTGGCTGCCTATACAGCTAAGCTTCTCAATACAGCTAGGCAATACCTTACACCGACCAGCTGTCTGGCCATTGCCAGGTTGATAACCAGAGCAAGACTCAACTACTGCAATGCTTTGTTTGCAGGCACCCCAAGAAAAACATTTGTAAAATACAGATAATTCAGACCAATGCTTTATGGTCGGCACTCAACATTTCCAAAAAAAGACCATATATCTGCAGCAAGAAAAAAGGTGCATTGGCTCCCAATAAAAGAAAGGGTCGCTTTCAAAATCCTCACCATCACCCACAAATGCCTTCATATCACAGCACCGGCCTATCTGGCTAAAAAAATTGTCAAGGCTAATCCTACCATACTGGTCAGTGCCCCCCACACTCACCGGATTATCCCACCGAAATACAAGTGTGCCAGAGGAGGCAGGGCGAGCTTCCCTTCCGTAGCTGCATCCCAATGGAACTACCTCTCACTTGCGCTACAAGCAGAGAGTTCACACTAGGCATTCAGAAAAGCACTAAAAACCTTCCTCTTTACCTAACTTCGTCTTGACAAACCATTAACTGTACAAGCACCAACGCTCTCTGATGCTCATCTCACCCGCCCTATCCTTGTTCTGTTAATATCCTCTTTTTCTCTAATGTATGTTATTTCTGCCCATGCCAAGTTTCTGTATCATGTAAGAGATTTGCAGCAGCACCCTGATGCCCACAGGCTTAGGCGCTTTATGAATGCAAATAAATAAAATAAATAAATTAACTGGAGAATGGACAGCGTGTTAAAGCCCTCCTTTACCAACATGCATCGTTCTGTCATTTTTTTAACACCGTCTATTTCAAAATTAGAAATGGTTCGGAAAATAGGCTGCCTTTTTTGCTTCTAAGTCTGCGGCTTTGTTTCCGTATGAAATTACATCTTCTCTTTTAGTGTAGGCTGCACATTATATGACTGCAAGCGTCAATGGGATATGATATGAGTAATTTATAACGCGCCTGTACACAAGTGCTAATATTTCAATAAGTTTATCCAATTGGGCCGCATGTTGCATTGTAATACTGTCTGCATGGAGGTAGCCCCTCCTTTTCCAGCGTGACAAACCTGTGTGTACAGTAGACGTCACATAGGCATAGTCAGAGTACACTGTCACTTCCTCATCTTCAAATATCTGAAGCGTGGCGATAAGCACCACGAATTCTGCAGCCTGTGCTGAATAATACAGCGGCAATCTTGCACTTGTCACTACCTCGAATTCACCCTTTCGGTTCAGCTGTACTACCGCTGATCCAATATGCCTTTCGCCAGTCGTTTGGTCCATTTTTGAAGAACCATCAATGAAACTCTCCCCACCCCCCACCTCTCACCCAGAGCATGTTCTCTAACTAGGGGAATTTCATTATAGTTTTCAGTATACGTTGTGCAATCATGTACAAAATCATCCTCCCCTACTGCTTCTGCTATGAACATTGTTGGGTTCACTGTCTTACATCTAACCATTTTAATTGCAAGATTCAGTATAATTATCTCGTATCCTGATGCTCTTTGTGTGGTCACCATACTTTTGGGCTTCTCTAAAATTGCAAGTAGTGCATGCTCTACATTGTTATACTTGAAGCTTTTTCAATTGCGAATGCAACAGCAGCTAAAAACTGCTCACAGGGATAATGCCCTTCCATAACTGCATCTAAAATCCCACTATAATACACCAATGGTGTTTGTGTCCATGTCCTAATGTCATTTTCTGTGTAAGGACTGCTGTCATAACTTCTCCATTTGAATGAGAAAAAAAGTAAAATATTCTTAATAATAATTTGGGATTCCCAACACAGGGGCTGTACTGATTGCCTTTTTAATTCCTCAAATCCTTCAGTCATCCCATCTGTCCATGTTATATCACTCTTGCCTACCTGTGCTTTGTTGAGTCCTTTTAAAAGTGGTCGAATATATGTACTGTAATCGAAAACCCAGGCTACAATAGTTTTATAGGCCTGCAAATTGTTGCATTTCCCTCACTGTTTTAGGTTCTGAGGTCTTCATAATTAATTATGCTCTTTCAGGTGTCAATTTCCTCCCCTCTTGTGGAATCAGCTGTCCTATATATCCGACCTCTTTCTGGCAATATTGGAACTTTTCTTTGTCCACTTTTTACCCTTTCTCTGAGAGTATAGTCATACGCTTAACTGATTCTTCTCTTGATCTTTCTTCTGTCTGACTACACACCAAAATGTCATACACATATTGAACTATTATACCTTCCATCTGGACATTAATCAGGTCGCTCTAAAGAACTCTGTTAAAGATTGAGGGGGACTCACCTTACCTCTGGGGCAAACACGCATGTTTCAGGCAGATATTTCTATAAGAGAAGGAAGTCAAATCTTGTGAGTCTTCATGAAGGGGAATTGAAATTAAGGCATTTTTTAAGTCTATAACTGTGAAATACTTGTCCTTCGATGAGATATTACACAATATTGTTGCAGCATTTGGAACGAGAGGAAACTCAACTTCCACTATATTTTTTAGGGGGCGAAAGGTCATGTATAAACCTGCACGATCCTCCTGCTGATTTTTTTCACTGGGTACACAGCCGTGTTACATGCAGCATTGGATAGTACTAATATTTCTTGCTTCATTAAAGCCGAAATGGTCTCAAATATACCTTCATCCGCTTCTCTAGACCTGGGGTATTGCTTTACACGTGGCGAAAGTGCTCCTGGTTTAAGCTTGATTTTAACTGCTCCTACTCCTTTGAATAGACCTACTTCATATGGACTTGTGGTCCCTAAAATAATTGGTACTTTCTCTAAATCTTCCTGTAGAAATGACAGTGTCCTTTTTACCATCATTATTCTCTGTGGTATTTTTCCATTCTCTACATTAATTTAATACGCGATACATGTGAAGAATACTAACTCATCTGAGTATGCATCCTTAAACAACCCCTCCTCTGTCACATCTGTCAGCCTGTATCCTTCACTGAGGGCTATCGCTGTTCTCCATGCTCTTCCCTCATCTGTCCCGTGAAGAACCGCCCTTTCCTCTCTGACCACTGCTGCTTCTAACTCCAAGGGGATAACCTGTCCTCCTTCATCATTCATAGGTATTTCTGGACTTAACAAAAACTCGTAAGGTATTCTTAATAGCTTAATTCTCAATCTGGGCAACTATGATAATAAAACAGTTACTCCATATAAGAATACTTTTGTATCTAAGGGAACTTCTCATAATGCCTTCTAGCCTGCAAAGGCTAATTTAAGCTCTCACATTCACATAATGTATCCCTGGGGTGGAACATACTATTCCTTTGTCCGTAAAAGATATTGTCATGTTAAGTTTCATCATCAAGTCACACCCTAATATGTTAACTGGCGTCTGCCTAGAATATAATAATGGCATCAACATATTGTGTTCTCCTATAGAGATTGGTAATTTGTCTGTGAAAGGAACTAAACTGTCTTGCCTCATATTGTCACCTTAACTCTTGGTTCCTCTTGGGCGGGGTCTGGTGTCACTGATTGTACTAAACACATTAGGTCACTCTGTGGGCTGTCCTATTGCGGATATAAATTCATCCCTCAACCTGTGAAAGGACTTCCTCCCACCACAGTCACGCTCTCTAATTTGGGTGCAGGTGCTTGCTGAACTCCTATAGTCATATTCCATTGTTGTCCCATAGCCTGTTATGTCTGCACTTGCTGGGATTGTACTTGTTGTATTTGTATGGTCACTAGCTGTGATTGTCCTTGTGGCGATTGCATTTGTAATGGCGCTTGCTGTATTTGCTGTGGTTGTGGCGCATCTGTCTGAGCGGAACATAGCCCATCCTCTTGGAGCTGGCCAATTTTGCTGCATGCCTTCTCTGCTTCTAAATGTTCTGGCTATGTGTCCCATTCTACCACAGTTCCAGCATTGTTGCGGCTGTCTGCCATTAAATCCTCCCCTTCCCTGAGGGTTTTGAAATCCACCTCTTCCTCCCCCTCTTGGGCCCATTCCCACTTCGGGGATACATTACGTTATTTTGCTCTGCTGGTTGCATCTCCAGTCACTGGGTCGCAAAGTACGTGAAGGGAGATCCATGATCAGTTGTTTTGTCAAGTACAAAGGTGCAGTCAATGTCTACTAGGATGGTTAATCTTAACCCTTTTCCATATCCATCTCGGCAGCAGGGGACAGGAGGAGCACGGGGACCACAGCACAAAGATTTGGTCCAGCATGTAAGTGGGGAGAGGGGCAGAAAAGGGTTTGGATATCATTGGGGGGTAGATGTGGGGAGACAACAGGGAGAAGCTCCCTGTTGCCTCCTCACAATCAAGATGGCGCCACATGGGGAAGGGCCTTGGGCGGCTGGAAAGAGCAGGCAGTACATAGTGTATTCTCCCCTGCTCCTACAGCCAACTGATTGGCTGAGTGCCCTTGCCCGGGTTTCAATGCATGTTCCATGTGAGTGTCAGCTAGGGGCTGATCTAGAGTGAGTTGGGGGTGTGTCTTTTGGGTGTCTTTAATATTTTAAGAGGTCAGTGAAAATCTGATAAAAGCAACGGAAGTATAAAGTCTTCAAGTTTTTGCGTCATCACTGATACTAACATAACAAACTATACTAGTCTGGAGATAAGTGTCTCGGGAGAAAGAGCAAGCACAAGGGTGAGACATTCTATAGTGAATTGCAGTGGCAAACACAGCATAGCACAAACTTACTTACTTGGGGTGGCAGATAAAATCCCCTAAGTGTCCGAAAACCAAGACACTTTGATATAATATTCTGACAGAGAAGGGCCCAGTGTAAAATAGTTAGATTAGGACACTATCTCTTGCAGTTTGACCTCTGGCTCTAAGGATGTAGCAGACTTTCAAGATACTATACTCTGGTAGAGAGAAATAATCCAAAGAGAGCATGAGACAAAGAATAGAGAGTCCGGGAGTTTCCCAGAATAGAAACTGTCCGGGAGTTTCCCAGAATAGAAACTGAGTCAAGAATACTGAAATATACTCAAGTCGTTTTTCTTTAAAAAATCTTTCTACTTTACTTCATGCCCACAAACATTGAGGATAAACAAGAGGGTATTTTGAAGGTGTTCACGACATATTTTGCCAACCTACATTTACTGGATTTTGCAACATTTTATTTATTCTGGAAGTGTTCTCTCTTCCATAACACTGTTTAAATATTGATCTTTTTTATTCTGTCAGTGTTTTTTTTGTTCAGTATCTAGTGTTACTTTTTTATGTTGTTCTTGTGTAGGCTCATGTTTTGGCACATGTGTAGCTGCGAATGGACAAGACTTGAATTAGGAGTTCATTAACTCCATTCCATCTAATGATCTAAGTAGTATAAAGTGGAAGTATGGTGGTTGTATGAGATGTAAATTTAATTCCACCCAGTTTAAGAAATCTGAAGTTCTGGCTATTAGGGCAATGAACTTCATAAACTAATTCTGTAATTGGTAAGCCATCTATTTGGTATCTCAGTCGGAACCGTGGTCTTCCTCGTGTCATTTCTGCCCATCCTACAAGTAAAAGAAATGCTGCTGTAGCTAGGGCCTTGTGTTGCAAAATATTTATCTCAATTCCTCCAGTGAAGATTCTTAGAGGGGTGCTTGACTTCTGTTTTTCCCCACTAAAATTACCATTGCATCAGGAGGTAGCATACATAGATGCAGCATTGATCCCATCCTTTTGTTTTATGCCCTTTTCCGACTGGTCAAAAAGGAAGCACCTCTGTCATGGAGTACTTGATCTATATAGCGTCCTACCATACGTATTTAAGCTATCATTTAAAATGTAACATACATACAATGATTTTGAATTGTCACTCTTCTTTCTTCTGCACTATGTACAATCTCTAATTGTTTATTTCCATGTACTGTATGCAGTAAAATCTTGTTTTCATGTCGTAAAAGGCCACCCATATCAGGCTTTAGAGGGATTGTGTCCTCCGACATATTCCACATCTATGACAGGTAATGTCCACAGCTTGTGCTGCTTTGGCAAATTTTTGGCAGAGGGCGTCCTGCGTCGATGGAGTTGTCCCTCGAGGGCCTCCATCGGCGCCTGTAGCCTCAGTTCTGTTTTTCCCGCAAACGTGTTTGCTTCGGAATCTCGGTGTGCTCAATTCTTCTCTTCGAAAGCGATGTCTTTCTTCTGCTATCCCGAAGTCGGGTTTTAAAAAATGTCGGGACTGCGGTTTGAAGATGTCCATCACGGACCCGCACTACATCTGCCTCTGGTGCCTCGGCGAAAGCCATGCCACCGACGACTGCGAGGATTGCCAGTCCCTGACGTCTAAGGCCTTGCGGGAACGTAAGAAGAAATTGAAGGTAGGTAGGGTGTCTAAGCCCCATTAATCAAAGTCCGGTGGGCTTTCGACCGATGACTCGAGGGGCGACTCTCCGCGTTGGTGAAAATCCAGGGGGTCTCGGTCTAGGAGTGGTTCCCGCCATTCCTCTGCCTCGTCGAGGCATTCTAGGAAGTGCCGTTACCGGTCGCCTTCCCTGTCCTTGTCGGAGGAGCACTCCGCCAGATGGTTGACCTGTCCCACCAAGTCTTCGTCGCCGGCCGAATGGGATTCATTCCGCCGGCAGATGTTAGCAATTTTTGAGTCGCAAGGCACAGTTCCGTCTGTGCCTTCGAAAGAAGCCGGCAAGGAATGGGCTCGGTCCACCACTCGCACGCCTTCGGACTCAGGGGGATGGGGGATCGGCACGATCATCGGGAGCCGACGCGGTCCCGTTCGGACAAGGCATCAACACCATTGCCGCCGTGTCTGTCGAGGGACACTCTCGGGGCTCCGCCCTCGAAGAAGTTGTCGACGCCGTCTGCGCCTCGGTAGATGTCGACGCCGATTCCCTCGGCGCCCTCAACGGCGTTTGTGGAGGATTTGCCAGAGGTGCCCCGAAGGGCTGTGGAACCTCTGAGGAAGGCTCTCAGTAAGTCTGTGAGGCCTGTTTTTGAGCCCTATTCTGTCCCTACTCCTAGATTGGAGCTTTTCCAGCCTTTGCAAGGCATTTCAGAGGTTGAGGAACTGTCTGATGAGGAGATCGTTGTGCCTCCTGATGTCCCTGATGATCTTTTGTCTGGGCATAGTCAGATGGAGGAACTCCGTCAGTCATTGCATGATGCTAATGGCCTTGATACCTCTCCGGAGGTGGAGTTTGGCCGACCTGAGCCTGGGATGCAAGCAGATTCCTCCTATCAGTGTCTCATGTCAAGGGTGACAGAATACTTGGGGTGGTCTGCTCCACCTGTTGATTTTGCTCAGGATGATTTGACAGACATCCTGGATCAAGGTCCACCAACTGACCCGGTGTTGCTGTTTCACATGGCTTTGCAAAGGAAGATGGCGGCAGCTTGGACTGTCTACCGGCAGTTAATAAGTCGCTTCCGAAAAAATACCGCCCATCCAGTGTTGACACGTGCTACTTATCGACGCACCCTACTCCGGAGAGTTTGGTGGTGCAGGCGGCTATGGCCGCCTCAAAGCAGGCTGCATCCCCTACCATCCCTCCTGATAGGGACGATAAGCGCTTTGATGGTTGGGCGAGGAAGGTATTTCGGCTGGGGGTATGGCGTTGAAGGCGGCCAACTCCACTTGTGCCTTAGCAAGATTTACACACACTCTGTGGAACTGTGCGTCTTTGGCGGCTGAGCATTTTCCCGAAGGGGAGGAACGGGATGGTTTTCTAGCCCTCGTGCAAGACGGCAAGGATGCCATGTGTGAGTCCGTTCAGTCGGGTTTGGACATGGCAGACTGTGTAAGCCGGTCCATGGCTGCGAGCACCGTGATACGCAGGTTTGCGTGGTTGCGGAAGTCGGGGTTTGCTCCTAATGTGCAATCCTGTCTTCTGAACATGCCCTTTGATGGTGTTCATCTGTTTGGCAGCAAGGCTGACGAGAGCCTTGGGAGGTTGCAGACCTCCAAAGCTGCAGCAAAGTCTTTGAGCGCTGCAGTACGTCAACCTCTGCCTTTTCATCCTAGGGGACAGCAATGGAGGGGAGGTTACTTTCGGTACTACTCTTCCTTTGGTAGATCGATAGGAGCTGCCAGTCAAAGGGGCCACTGTAGAAGTACCCAGGGTGGAAAGCAAGGTACTCTGGGTGCCAAAGCCGTTCGGGCAGTTGCTTCTTTGCCCTCAGGCACTGCTGCAGCCGCGTCCGCTCAGTCATGAGGCCATGTCCCATGGTTCGACGGTTGGGGGCAGACTTGCGCAGCATCTTGGAGAATGGCGGGCCATTACTTCAGATGGGTGGGGTTTGGAGATCATAGCCCACGGCTACTGTCTTCCCTCCGGCAGAGGCCTCGCGACAATCCACCGGGGAAGCTCACTTTGAAGCGTCCAGATCCGCTCCTTTGCAGGAAATCCTATCCCTGCTGGAGAAAGGCACCATAGAACTGGTGCCTGTAGCGGAGAGGAACAAGGGATGGTATTCCCCTTATTTTTTATCCCGAAAAAAGACGGGGGATTGAGACCCATCATGGGCTTGCATTGGTTAAACAAGCTCCTCAGGAAGGACAAGTTCAAGAAGGTTACTCTTTCTCAAGTCCTCCAGGCCCTTCAACTTCAGGATTGGTTGGTGTCTCTGGACCTCAAGGATGCTTTCATGTGCCGATTCATCCAAAGCACAGGAAGTACCTGAGGTTTGCGGTTGGCCACTCGCATTTTCAGTTTTGGGTACTGCCGTTGGGATTGACCTCCGCCCGTAGGTCTTTACCAAGCTGATGGTGGTGGTAGCAGCGGATCTCAGGAAGGGGGGATTCACGTCTACCCCTACCTGGACGATTGGTTGATCAGGGCACACTCTCCTGAGAAAGCCCTGGATCATCTGTCTGTCACCTGCCACTCCCTTCACAAGCTGGGCTTCTCCCTCAATTTAAAGAAGTCCCATTTGACACCTACCCAGCGGCTCCAGTACATCGGAGCAGTGCTCGACACATCCTTGGGGCAGTGTTTGCCTTCCCAGGTGAGGGCTCATCACATTCTGCAGATGGTGGACAAGTTCAACGTGCCCAGAGTCTCCCGGCGCTCGAATTCTTGAGGTTGCTCGGCCTCATGGCATCCTGCATTTTCCTGGTGCCAGAGGCCAGGCTGCGGATGAGATCTCTGCAGTGGGCTCTCAAGATGCAGTGGTTGCAGTTCTCCGGCAGGATGTCGGATTCCGTTCAGATTCTGTCCTCGGTCGCCCAGGATCTTCTATGGTGGCCTGACGAAGGCAATCTGATGAAGGGAGCACCATTTTGGCAGCCATGGCCGGAGGTGACGATCATGACGGACGCATCCCTCACAGGTTGGAGAGCTCATGCCAATCAGTTGACAGCCAGCGGTCGTTGGTCTCCGTCGGAGTCTAGACTCCACATCAATCTGCTAGAGCTGAGGGCCATCAGGCTAGCCCTGAAGGCTTTTCTGCCGTCTATGCAGGGGAAGAATGTCCTGATTATGACGGACAATACAGTGGCCATGCACTACCTCAACAAAAAAGGGGGGGCAGGGTCACTCCCGTTGTGCACGGAGGCGATGCAGCTCTGGTTCTGGGCCATCCAGCAGAAAATTTCGATCTCGGCAGTTCATCTGGCCGGAGACGAAAACGCGGCGGCGGACGCTGTGAGCAGGCAGAGCACGGTCTCTCACAAGTGGGAGCTGGCTCAGGAAGTTCTTTTGGAGATCTGCGCCCTTAGGGGAACCCCACAGGTGAATCTCTTCGCCACCAGTGTCAACCGGAAGTGCAAGAGATTCTGCTTGTGGGAATTTCCCCCAAGAGGAGCCTTAGGGGACGCCTTCATAGTGGAGTAGTCCTTCCCACTGCTGTACGCGTTTCCTCCAGTCCCCGTCATTCCGCAAGTGTTGCAGAGGTTCGGTTCCCGAATGATCCTCATTGCTTCGGCATGGGCCAGGAGAGCGTGGTACCCGGACCTTCTAGGCATGTCCATTGTCCTCCACGCCGTCTTCCCTACCGAGACGATCTGCTCTCACGGGAGGGGGTGTCGGGTTCTCCTTCCAGAGGTCAAGTCTCTCAGCCTTCATGCTTGGTATCTGAAAGGTTGAGGTATAAGGATTGGGACCTCCCCGAAGACGTAATGGAGGTGTTGCTTTCGGCCAGAAGGCCCGCATCGAAATCCCTGTACCGTTGCCTTTGGAGAAAGTTCTGTGACTGGTGCAAAGTACAGAATGTGGATCCTTTCCAATGTTCCATATCTTTGGTTTTGTCTTTTTTCTTTCTTTAGCCCAGAAGGGCCTGCAAGTGGGTACCATTAAGGGTTACGTGGCGGCGCTGTCAATATTTAAGCGCTTGTCTGAGGAATGTTCTTATTTTAAGATCCCTTTGATTTCTCAGTTTCTTAAAGGGCTAACTAATGTGTTTCCACCGTCGCCTTTCCAGGTGCCGGGATGGTATTTGAATTTGGTTTTAAAGTGCCTAATGGGAGCTCCGTTTGAGCCCTTACATTCTTGTCCATTGCGACTCTTGTCCTTTTAAAACTGTGTTTTTAGTTGCGTTTACTTCCGCACGCAGAGTGAGTGAGTTGCAGGCACTTTCCGCCAAGCCACTCTTTAATGTGTTCCTTAAGAACAGGGTTGTCCTGCGGGTGCAGCCTTCTTTTCTTCCGAAGGTTGTGTCAGAATTCCATTTGAGCCAGAAGGTGATTCTTCCGGCGTTTTATCCTCCTCCACATCCTGGTAAGGAAGAGGAGAGGCACCATAGTGATGTATCCTGCCTCCTGCAGGATCTACCCTGGGCCTGTAATAACAAGGAGCAGGAAACAGACTGACCCAGGTAAGTGAGAAAGGAAACACGCTTTATTTACTTCTTAGTTCTATAGTATAGGTAATAAGCAGGAGAGATAGTCATAGGCCTCCACCCAGGTTCCCTGCCCAGCTCCAAGTCCTTAACCGTCAGTTGTGGAACTTCCAGATGCCCAACACTCCAAGCTCCACTAGAGTATTCTGCAAGGCCCCTGCACTCACACAGACATCATTCACCACATAGAGGATACTACACATCCTCCCCCTTTAACATTCACAAGAAAATCCAACAATGTCACAACCATGCTTGGACTAACGACCACAAAATTACTACTACTCCTTCCACCCTGGCCTGCCACACCAGGGTCTCGGTGCCGCCATCACCAAGCACAAACCTTGCCTCAATGGACAACAAAACCGAAACTACAAACCAAAACCCTTCTAAACTAAAACACCTTCCGCCAGGCCTGCCACTCCTGGCCTCAGGTCTGCCACACCTGAGCACTAACCACGCCTCCAAGTAAGACAAAACATACCTTCCAAAATAGTGTAGCCCCGATATTTTAAATATACACAATGGCAAATATACAATAGTCCTAAACATTCAAACAATTTTCCCATACTCTCAAACATATCCCAACAACCAAATGCCTCAATCGTTTGTCCCCAAAAGAAAACACAAAAAAGAATGAAAAATCTAGAAAAGTGACATACAAATCAAAGATCACAAAAATCACAACACGCAACCACAAAAGAAGAGGTGTGGCGCGAAAACATGAACAAACCACTATCAGATAAAAAACAGTAGTGTAGTGCACATTCCAAAATTTGCACAAGAAAAAAACAATTTGGACACACCGCAACATGGAAAAATAAATGGTGTGACCTGAAAACTCAGAATAAAATTTTAATAATTACCACGAACAAAGGTCCAGTAACCCATGCCAGTGTATGGACCCAACCTGATCCAAATATGCACTACAACTCCACAAAATAACCACTGGCCTACCACCTGTGTGCCCTCCACTGCTATTCAAAACCAAAACTGGCATGCAATAATAACACAGCACCTCCTCCCGCATGCACCGCCTGGCACTACAGAAAACTAGGAGAACAACATTGCTCCTAACTACGACTCCAACCTTAACATAGAGGAAAACATTGTCAAACAATAACCTTCAACGCAGACAATTAACTACTACACTGAGGACCTATGTCCCCAGATTTCATGCGCATAATCTGCAATGAAAACTGACCACAGACCTCAAAAATGGGCCCCATGCCCTAGGGTCAACACAACTGGAAAACTCTACTGTGTCCAACCTCCTTAAAAAAAACGTGGGGTACCTCCTGAAGGGTTTTTTTCCCCACTGGTAAACACACCTGGCCAGTATGTGAGAACCTAACCCCAAATACATGCATGTAACTCCTAACTACACTTCCACATGTCAACATCCATAAACGTGCAACTCCACGCATGCTCACACATACTCCACACACCCAACTACCACACAAATGCACTACAGCTGCAGAACCTGCTGCTTGCTTTGCACACCCTTGTGTCACACACCCAGAACTCCATTACCACGAAGTATGCAAATTTCAACTCAATCATACAACTCCAAAATATGTAATACACAACATATAGAATTTTGCATTTCCCAAAATGCACAACACATTAATCATAAATCTGATCAATGATTCGCTAAAAACGCATCACATGCATTTTCTACAGTAATTAAAGCATTTCCGCATAATTAACTCCAAATTATGTTGACTGTACTCCAATTCCATTCATATCAGCTGCATTATTTCATTGTGCTCAATAAGTTTTTTCATCATCAGTAAAAACTGCTAATCTCAAAAAAATATATATCTTCAGTGTTTCTCTAACGTTCATGTGCACTCAGTATAAAACAGGATAATTAGTGCAAAATGCATTTCTAAAAACCGTTTCTATAAAACCTACACTACACACTACAAATCGTGCCATCTCACAATACGAAGGAAATGTCCCAAAAATACATTATAATGTCCATGCAACTTCATTTCAAACGGTGCTCAGTGTTAATGCCTGCCCGAACACGTACCAGTAACACGGGCATAAGTCTTCAACATCCACTGCCCAAACGATTATGCCTGTAACGTTCAACTAACACAGTAAGAACAAACAATTCTGATTATAATTTCCAGAGGTCGCTCAATTGCTCAAAATACCAAGTGCTTGCATTACATCCAGTAAATGAAAACTTCAATAGAAAAATGTAAAACGTGTAAGCATTCCACACGTGCACTCCAAAAAGGGCCAGCAACTTCTATGGAGCACTGTGTTGCGTTTACCCAAACTCTTACTGTCAGGCGATCCCTAAATCTCCAGTGCAGTGCAGCCACCAGCCGTCTTCCTCTTCCCTCCGGACACTCGCAACAAAGAATGTGTATTGGGACAAGTACCCAGCCATTCAGCACTCCACACTGCATTCATACCAGTTTCGGGCAGGGCTGTCACATTCATTGTGTTGCATACCAGAAACCAGACAACCCATAACATGAAGTGCATATTGGTCACACACTCTATTCACCCAGGTCCCACCCCAATGGTGTACCCACAACACACAGTCATTGGGAAGGCTCCAGCCAGTCTGGCCTGGACCTCCCCACAATAACATATATAGAACTTCCACCCAACAGCCAGTAAGGGGGAAGGGACAGAGTGAGGGCTTCCCAGGACTTTGGAAAAAACAAGGTAACAATGGCAGGCCCTGGGTATACCAAAATGGAGGATACCCCGAGCACCTGTCAAATTCAGTATGGAGCTGCTACCAGTCGATACCCTGCTCTGTGGGCCACACACAGATGCCCAAAGCCAAACACTTGGGGCACAGGGTTGTACCCCCACCCATGGTGTCACACTCACCTGGTATCCACGGGGACGTCACTCAGCCTGTTCTGACCTCTTACGACCTTGAACCCTTCCCTGGAGTCTACTCGATTGGAGACTGGGCCTGAAACACAGGATTGGTAGAATTTAACTCCCTATTGTCTCTGTGTGCTTGAACCCCTTCTTCCCCGGGATCCAACCCTTCCCTTTGATCCACAGCTCACCTTGTTTGCTTGGAAAGTGTGCTCTCCATTCTGCTTTCAGCGCACGGGCGCGTTTATTGATGCAGGCTCGTTGCTGCTTAGTTACTTCACTGGAAATAGTCTGACAGGTAAGTATAATGAGTCTTTTGAACAGTTCTATAACTTCGTTCCTTTCCTTCCTTAGATGATGGCCGGCGTCCGTGGAGGTCGATGTGCTGCTGAGATTAGTAGCGCTGAAGGTGATTGAGAGCACGATGCGCGATGCGACCCTTTCGTATTTGTATTGAACTGAGTTCTTTTTCTGTGTCTTTTAGGTGTCGTGACGTTTTCAGCGTGGATGCCGGTTATGGAAAAGAAATGCGGTGAGTAAGCGCGGTATGCAGCGCCTCTAGATCTTTCCACGCTAACCTGGAGTGTCTTTTCCCTCTTGCAGATGGATGAGAAGTTCCGGAGACAGAGTTCCCCCAGAGCGGCTGGGATTCAGGTAAGCGTTTGAAGCTCGTACAGTCTTTAAAAATAAGCAAAGATTTGCTGAATGCTTACTAATGCCTTTTTTCTGTTCTTTTCCCTTTTCCTTAGGAAGCGGCGTGCCGGGATGGGAATGACACCGCCGAAGATGCCTGCAGAACAGAAGAAGCGATGAATGATGGGCAGAAGCGCCGCAAGGTAAGGCTGTTCCTAACAGTGTTCTTGTTCTTGCAGGAGCTGAGCGCAGAAGAAAGATGCAGGCCTACTGCAGACCGCCTGGGCGTGGCTTAAATAGTCTATGGGTATCCCAGGTGTCTCTGGGCTGAACCACACCCAAAAGACTAGACTGCACATGCAGTTCTGGGAACCGAAATATGTGGGGGCATCCATCTTGTCCCCATCAATGCACTACAAGTCCAATCCCCAATGTTATCCTATGGGAGTGAGTGAGTGAGTCTGGTGCCACAAGTGCCAAGTCTGACTCCAAGTGGGTCTTTGGGGGGATGGCGAGGCCCTTGAGGGCCATGTAGGTGATCGTGGCCTAGCTCCAACCTGACATCTTGGAGGGCTGCGGACATGAGGGGCAGGAATCATGACACATGGGTGCCATATGGGTATCCCAAGGTTCTGTACATGAAACCAAAATAAGAGGAAGAGTTTCACTGCCAGGAGTGCCAGATGGACTCCTGGGCAGAAAACAATACAGAACACACATGAACAAGGACTACTGAACAAGGACAGGGAGGCCCTGGCCCTCCAATGCATTTCCAGCATCACCGCCCCTTTTTCTGGATCTTGTAAATTTGGCAATGTATGATACATATGGTAGAGCTTGAAAAATATGTTCCTAGCATATTTGTATTTGGGTTTATAACCTTAACACCCCAGGTATTAGGCAGGTTACATCAATACCATAGCTGAAGGGGGTGTTACGATTAGTTTTGAAGTGGAATGTAGTAACTGTTTATACTTTGAGTTTCATGGTTGCATTTGTACTAGTATACAGTGTTTGTACCTTAACATTGTTATTCACACTCTATGCAGACCTTACCTTTTTGTTGATTAATCTTAACTCTTAATTTGAACATTTGTTTTATATCTAATGTTCTGTATTTAATATAAGTGTTTGACGTACAGCTTCAATTTCATACATGTATATCATGTATGCACGTCCATAGGTTAAACCGCTCAATTTATTTTGAACATGAATGTGTGTATATTGTGAAGGCATCATGAAGTAAGACACAGATAACCGATTCAAGATTCAAAATAAAGTCATTTAATAACTCAAATGTCAGGATGGTAGAAGGTCTAACTTGCCCTATGCTAAGGTGGGATTTCCCTACGGGAATGAAACTAACGAATGTCTGAGTCAAAGTTCAACTTAAAAGCTTCGTATCCAAAAACCCATGCCTGCCCTCACAACTAAAACTAAACAATATGCAGGGATGTCAATAATCAAATAAAAGATGATTTACAAAAAGTTTTGAGCTGCTTCCAGCTCTGTTTCTTCTTTAGCTCCCCTTCCCCAAGTTCAAGTAAGTCCCACAAAAGTCTCGGAATTACCTTTCTCCCATTCAAGGTAACAGTTCAACACAATCCTCAGGGGTTCCCTTCCCCAAGTTCCAAAGAGCACAGTTAAAAGAAAAGATGGTCGTGAGCCTTCTCCTTCCATCTCAGGACTCCCTTTCCCAAGGCTTCAGCTCCAACAAGTGTACCTCTTTCAGTCTTTTAAAGACTGGGGTTATCACAGTTCAGGTCCCACTGATCTAGGCGCAGTTGTCTGACCACACGGTCCACCCATCACAAGTCACGCAAGTAGGATCCCTCCCTTTGTTGGTCTCTTGGCTTTGGTGGACAATGTTCACCCTTCTCTGGCCTCTCCTTGGTAGCCTCCTGGCTCTACCATAGAAAGTCACTCATCTCCCGCCTGTCTTTGGCCTTGCTGAATTGTATTTATTTACAAAGTTCACTGTTTGGCTTTCTTCAGCCTGCAATGTACTAGACTATAAGATTTGAGTTAAATTGTTGTTCAATATGTATATAATAAATCTTCACAACGTGCTATTCATTGGGGAAAATCCATTTATTTTCTCTTGAAAGGTTTCCCAATCTTTTCTTTAGTTCATTTAGCAAACACGCAAACCATTTCTGTGGCTTGCGCAACGTTTCTTTTACCTTTTCAATTTTATAACACTTTCTGTGTAATGCCTTAATTGAATCACAATTTCTCTTCTTAAGCCTTTTATTCACTTTAACAATAGCTTGTCCGTTTGTATCAACTCACGTTTGCAATTTAATGGCCTGGACAATGCCTTTGCTGATGCTGCTTTAAGGTATCACGCTCGCATGCAGAGCTGCTCTGTGATTCCCATGTCTCTGAAACTCACCAGCTCTTGAGCTTTTGCATGCACACTCAGCGTCGCTGAAGGATTGCTCTGCTTCCACTGCTACCATGATGGTTAGGGGTCTTCAGTCTGCCCCTAAGATGCTCTGGCGTGGCTCTTACGCCCAGAGTCAACGAGCACCAGTCTTCAGGATTACGGGATTGGCCCAGCTCAGCACTGCTTCCTGCTGCGCAACCTCTGCACACAGGGTTAGGAGTTTTAAAACCAGTCTCAAGACACTTCGTCTCAGTGCACTCTGCTCTCCACAGTTCGCCACAGCTCCTGCTAGTATTCTCATTCTGCTGCTCCTCACACAGGCCTCCCTGTTTTCCCTGTCGCACTCTCTCTCTTGCTGGGCTGATCTCTTTTTATACACCTACAGCTCCTTGACAGGCTGCAGGTGTGTATGCTTAATTAGCCCTGCCTGAGCATAATTAAAGGGACATGCCTGACCCTCACAGGTCGTAGCAGGTATCTTCCTCGTCCCAGTACCAGAGTGGTGAAAGAGTTTAGTCTTCATTGCACTTAGTTACCTCTTCTTCGTCCCAGTACTGGTGAGATTCAATTGTGGGGAAATAAGGGGAGCTGGCTTACAATAGCTCATAAAGCTTGGGGAGGGGCTAGGTTGGTTGTCACTAGGAAAAGGGGGATACCATGTCTCGCCCAATGGTACCCCACTCCCAGTTCCCAAGGACCCTCCACCGAGATGATCCTTCCTTGCTTCTCCGCCTGTAGGGTCCAGATCCAGTAGCGATCGCCTTTCTCTGGCCACCTGCACAGAAGATCCAAAGGGTCTAGGAGTGAGAATACCCTCAGGTTTCTCACGTACCCTTCCCCAATGCGGGTTGGGCTGAGGTGCTTTACAGGGAAACTGGGAGAGGAAGTCCATGTTACTTTGCTCTCGTCCTTTCTGGTGTTCAACTGTGAAGCAATACGGCTGAAGGTCCAAGAACCCCCACATTACCTGAGGGTTGGACTTCATCCTGTGACAAATCCAAATTAGAGGAGAGTAGTCTATCATTAGGCGAAACATGCGACCCAAGAGGCGAATTATGGCCCATTTAATTGCCAGTGCCTCCAGCTCAATGACCCAATGACTGAATAGCTGTTCTCTCTGGGGTAGAGCTTTCTGCTGATGTATAGGATAGGATGTTCAAACCCATCATAGTTTTGTGACGGAACAACTCCTAATCCCATTAGGGATGCTTCAGTCTGTAGGAAGAATTCTTTGGAGATGTTGGCCATGCCTAAAACGGGACTCTGGCACAGGGCCTGTTTCAAGGTTGTATAACAGATTTCATCCTCTTCTTCCCACCTGATCTTTTGGGGCTCAGCGTTTTTCAATTTGTCTGTCAGTGTGGATGTCTTGATAGAAAAATGTGGACTAAATCTGTGGTAGTATCCGATTGGTCCCAAAAAGGTCCTTAGATCTTTCCTTGTTTTTGGATGGGGTGCATCCAGGACAGCCCTCACTGCCCTGAGCTATTAACCACGAAAACCCCCAAATATATTACAGCTGATTGGGCCAGCTTGCACTTTCTTGGATTAGCAGTTAATCCTGCTTTTCTTAATACTCTTGTGATGGTATAGAGGTGGTACAAATGATCTTCCAATGTTTTGCTGTGTATTACAATGTCTATATGGGCTCCATAAAATTCAGAGTATGGTTGTAAGATTTTATCCATGAGTCTCTGCAATGTTGCAGGAGCACCATATAGCCCAAAAGGTAGGACTTTGAATTGAAACAACCCTATAGGAGTGGCAAAGGCAGTTTTTTTCTTTATCAGGCCCATGCAAGGGCACTTTCCAATATCCCGTTGTGAGATCGAGTGTTGAAAGGTATACAGCATTACCCAGCAGATCAATCAGATCATCAATACGGGGCATTGGGTAAGCGTCAAAGGCAGAGATGGCATTTAATTTGCGAAAATCTATACAAAATCTTCAACTTCCATCGGCTTTGGCCACCAACACGATGAGGGAGGGCCAAGGGCTATTAGAAGATTCAATGATGTTAGCTTCTAGGATGGTTTTCACTTCCTGAATTATAATCTTTTTTCTAGCCTCAGGTAACCAATGGTTTTAAGTGTGCCACTTTACCTACGGGAGTGTGGATTTGATGATAAATAACCTTCACTCTCCCAGGTTTTTTCCCCCCAAACACATCAGTATACTGCCTTATCAGCTCATATAGATCTTGTTTCTGATGGTTATTGAGGTCAGATGAAATTATGACCTTACTTTCTGTATCTTCTGGCAAGAGACCAGATAATACGATCAGAGACGCTGAGGGATTTTCTTTCCACTCCTTTAATAAATTGATATGATAGATTTCGGTTTTAAGGCAGCAGTCAGATTGTGAGATCTTATAATTACATGGACCTGTTTGCTCTATTAATTCATATGGTCCATGCCACTTGAACACAAGTTTATTTCCCGAAGTGGGCAACATGACAAGTGCCTTTTGACCTATTGAAAAGGATCTGAGGAAAACCTTTTTATCGTAAGAAGTCTTTTGTTACTCTTGTTCTTTAACCATGTGAGCCTGTATCAAAGACCTTACAACCGTCATGTGGTGTTTCAACCTCTTCACAGTCTGGTAGAGGGGGATTTGAGCTTCCTCTCTCTCCGTTCAAGTCTCCCTCAACATATCCAGGGCATCCAGTGGTTCTTGTACATAAAGGAGTTAACACAGGGAAAATCCTGTCAAGGTCTTAGTGGTTTTCCAGACTGCAAACAAGGCCCTGGGTATCATTTGGTCCCAAGGTTTACCATCTTGTTCAACTAACTTTCAGGGTATGGTCTTAGACACTATTAAATCTTTCCATTAGGTCATCTGCCTGGGGATGATATACTGATGTTCTAAGGGTAGCACTGTGTAATAGTTCTTTAACTCCGCCCTGGGCCCCCTATGCTTGCTCATGAAAGTCGATCCCTGATCTGTCAATATCTCCTTCGGAAACTCCACTCGGGATAAAAAAAGTAGCAGGTGTTTCAGGATCTGCTGTGTCGTGTTGGCTCTCAGGGGAAAGGCCTCGGGATAACATATGACATCATCTACAATGACTATAATGTATTTATTCCCCAGTTTAGAAGTCTCTAGGGGTCCCACAATATCATCCCAATCCTGGAAAATGGGACTTCAATTATTGCTAACGTTTTCAAGGGGACTGGTGGTGGGATATGTGTGCTAGTTTTCTGACAAACTGTGCATGCTTGAATGAAGGTTTTAATGCCTGCCTATAGAACTTATTCGCTATATGTAATTGAATCTTGAATTGCCCCAGATGATTGAATCTTGAATTGACCCAGATGACCTCCCATGAAATGTAAATGTGCTATCTATAGTACACCCTCTTATGTCTTTTGGGGACCACCAACTGAGTTTTTACTAGAACCTCTGAAGCGGTATCTCCTCTATAGTGAAGTCCATATTTTAAAAAAAGAAGCCACCCCCCCCACCCCCATCTCCCGACCCTCTGGCTCTGATACTACTTGCAAAAATGCCACAGCCAACAAGGGGTAATTTCTTTGATCAAAAGCTAAACCGGGAAGTGACTCTGGCTCTTCCTCTGTAGAATTTCTAGGTTAAATTTTGGGTGGGCCATCAGCTGTCTCATCAGCCTCCCCAAAACCTTGAGACCCCTGTTTGTGCTTTCCTCCCCCGATTTCTCCTTAAGCCTAAGGAATACTGCTTTCTCAAGCACCCCCTCAGAAACCTTATCCCCTTGGTGAATCCAGAATGGGTCCCTTCTGTGATTTTGTAACAAGACCTTAACATCACCTAAGAAGTCTGGGTCTATCACGCCCGCCAAGACATCAATCCCAAATCTCCATGCTAACCCCGACTTTGCCGATAGTCTAATGTATGTGTCGGGGGGTGGAATTTATATCAAATAAGTGGGCATCAGTCTTCTTTCACCTGGAGGAATTGTCTCATCCGTATTACTTCAGATATCAAACCCACTGGAGCCTTTAGTGGCTTCTGAGGGGTCAGATTCTCAGGCACTTAGTTTCTCAATCTTTAGGGTGCCCCAACTTGTATAGGTTGAGCCGCATCCCATTTCCCACACCATTTGTGAAGGAATCATGAAGTACGACACAGACAACAGATTCAAAATAAAGTAATTTATTAACTCAAATGTCAGGATGGTAGAAGGCCTAATTTGCCCTATGCCAAGGTGGGATTTCCCTACCTGAACGAAACTAAGGAGTGTCTGAGTCAAATAGTTCAACCTAAAAGTCTGTCTGTGTCCAAAGACCTTTACCTGCCCTCACATTTAAAACTAAACTACATGTAGGGATGTCAATAATCAAATAAATGGTGATCAAGACACAGTTGTGAGCTGCTTCCAGCTCTCGGCTTCTTCAGCTCCCCTTACCAAAGTCCAGGAAAGTTAACCGTCTTGGAATTACCTTTCTCCAACTCAAGGTAACACAATCCTCTGGGTTCCCTTCCCCAAGTTTCAAATAGCACAGTTCAAAGAAAAGATGGCCTCCAGGTTTCTTCTCAAGACAACAGGTATTGATCCTTCCGTCTCGGGTCTCCCTTCCCCAAGACTTCAGCTCTGCCAAGTGTACCTCTTTGTCTTTTAAACAATGGGTTTATCACAGTTCAGGGTTCACTCGTCTAGGCGCAGTTGTCAGACTGCACAGTCCACCCATCACAGGTCATGCAATCAAGATCCCTCTCTTTGTTGGCCTCTTACCTTTGCTGGACAATATTCACTCTTCTTTGGCCTCTCCTTTGGCCTCTCCTTGGTAGTGTAAGGAAGGCATGGTATCAAACAGTAAGAAAGACACAAGCAACCACTGTTGAAGGGTGTTTATTGAACTTCAATTGTGTTTGAAAAACACCTATCTAATCCTAAATCTAAAGATGGGAGCAAGCTATGACCATCAAATAATAATAATAATGCAGTCCTAGTGGTGTCTTGTCAAAATAAACCTATACTCAGTCAGTCAGCAAGTTTATTCGGATTAAATATAAATCCATCAAACACATAGCAAAACAACATACAAAAGCAAATACAATTAATAAGCCTTATCAGAAAGTAGTGCATCAAAGAGTCATTTAAGGGAGAGGAGAGGTGTGAACCCAAGGATCCCATCACCCTCAATGTAACACCCCTTGACTGGGCCCAGCCCCAAAAGTGTCTGACCAATTGCGACCCAGGGGAGTGAGGTTAGCCCCGGACAGAGGGTAAGTTCTCTGGGTCCGCCTCAGGGGGTGCTCAGGGCGTAAATGTAGTAGTGGTCTGATAAAAATTACACTCCTCGGGGTCCCTCCCACCCCTCCCCATAGACCCAAGACCCTATTCGCCAATCTCCAGTCCCAAAAGGTCAATTCCACAATGTCCCCTGAATTCTGGACCGAACTGGCCATTCTGCGACATCCCGCCAAGGATTCCCTGGTCACAGAAGAACAACCTCTCACAGACCTTAGCCAGTGTATGTTTTTGTTGGCAAGAGCTTCCCTGGACTCCTGCAAGTTCCTTTCCATTTTTGGTACCCCATGGAGATACACACATGCTTGTCCATTCCGACCTTGGGAAGGGGGTCGAGGTGGGCCGCCTCTAAGCCATGAGCCACCGTGGCTCTTTCCCACGATTTTAGGGTGATGGGAACCAGCTCGGCTGTGCCCATGATCCACCCCCCAAAGTGCTGGCTGTTCTTATTGCCCCCCACACTGGGACCTTTTCCAGGGGCCGGTTGTGCATTCCCAGACATCAGGCTGGGACTAGACGAAATTCCTCCTCCCTCTGCTCCTTTGCCTGAGTGGCTATAAGGGCTGCGAGCATGTTTCTGATGACAACCAGCTCAGCCAGAACCTGCTTGCACTTACACCCAGCAAGTGACAAATCAGCCTCTAAAGGGGGGTTAAAAGCCAACCCTGTATCCAAATGGGTTATTTGGTGCTTGGACGCACTTGATGTAGATGAGGAAAGGGGTGGGCTGGCCAATGGACTCGCTGTAAGGATCTGCATATTTCCGGGGCTTCTATTGCACAAGGAAAGATTGCATTCAGGGACATCAACGGATGGACTGCCCTCGGCACTCGAGTAGACCATAGCCGAGCTAGATGGGGCCTTTCCCGGCCCTGCACCATTTGTATGGGTGGATGGCGAGGTGAGAACTGCAATGTGATTTTCCGGGGTAGAGCTCGCTGGGGGCGGGCTGCTAACTAGTTCACCCAAACCTACAGAGCCCCCCTCATGATGCACCTGCATCTCCGTCCCAGGGCAGAGGATTCTTTGGATGGGGAGCCCCTTAAGGGTCTAAGGCTCGGGGTCAGGGCGAGAGGACAAGGTTCTTCAGCAGAGGGTGGGCAGAACCTTCCTCCGTTAGGCGCTATGAAGGCCTGGGCCACCTGAGACTTTGCGGTTCGGTCCTCCCCATTGCATTGATCCTCATGCAAATTACCCCGATTGAAGGGTAGTGATCCTTCCCTGGTCCCATGTTCGATGACCATGCTGCTCTCCCGTAACAGTAGAGCCCCACAGCCCCCTTCTGTCCACACTTGGGGGGCAGTGGGGAATACAAGTAGAGCACTCACCCCCAGATACTAAAACAGTGTTCTGGGCGGTCGTGACGAGGGTTTCAGCCGGCGCACCCTTTTTAACAACGGGACGTGTCCTCTTTATAACCCGTACCTTGTGCTTAGGATTATGCCCACTCACTTGGAGGGCATGCTCGACGCACACCTTGGGACGTGGTGGAGGCAGATGGAAGGGTGAAAGAACTGGAAATGTCAGGGGGGTTTTCCTTGGTGGGCCGTGGGTTTTCATAGTTCTCAGGCTCTTCAGTAAGGACATTTTGGGATCAGCAAACTTAGCAGACTCAGCAGAGCCGAGCGCGAGCAAACAGGCCTGGGCAAACAGTCCCTCCGACGTACACTCGCCTGGACTTACTTCACTTTTCCTGTTTCTCCTCCTCTCTCGCTGGCAAACCCTGGACAGGCCTCCCGCTGCCGCGCCGAACACCTGCGGCGCCAAACACCGCGCCCTTGCCCCGCCGCGGGCTTCACTGCTGCGGGGCTCCGGTGCAGAGTGTAAGTCCCCGGGGGCGTGGCCAATGCAGGAAGCTGCTGGAGGTGTGCCTGCGGCGCCAAACACCGCGCCCTTGCGCCGCCGCAGGCTTCACCGCTGCGGGGCTCCGGTGCAGAGTATAAGCCCCTGGGGGCGTGGCCAATGTAGGAAGCTGCTGGAGGTGTGCCTGCGGCGCCAAACACCGCGCCCTTGCCCCGCCGCACC
The DNA here is from genome assembly GCF_040938575.1 of Ambystoma mexicanum. Taxonomy (NCBI): domain Eukaryota; kingdom Metazoa; phylum Chordata; class Amphibia; order Caudata; family Ambystomatidae; genus Ambystoma; species Ambystoma mexicanum. Next base: position 20,663,311 of record NC_090937.1, on the reverse strand, counting down.
TATACTAATAAACCCATTGCCAATCCTTACTTCCAAGTACATTAAGTGTGGGAAAACAAAGTTTTTTAAAAAATGTGTTTTTATTTTTTTCTTGTACAAACAAACAAAACTGAACTCCCTCCCTCTTCTGGGTTCAAGCATAAAGATATTTTCTGTGTCCATAAAATGTGGTCCCGGGTTTGTTCATACAACTCAATCCTTCTGGCGTATACTATTTTCCCACCCCTGTGTACAGATGTTGTTGCCAACCCCCGCATCCCCCAATGCATTTATAGAGTACTTCCCAATTCGTTTTCCTGGGGTTCAGCCCTCCTGGTCATATCCTATCCACCTGGCATGTCCTCTGCTCCTTCCTCCCCCTGTACCTCTTCCCCATTGCCATTGCCTAGTCTCTCTGCCTCAAACATATTCTGGGTAAGCGTGTTCCAGGCCAGTGCTTCTTCACTCTTTTCTCTGTGGCCCCTCTCCATCGCTCTGTGCCACACTACTATCTTGGCCTTCGCCCATCTACGTAAATCCCTCCACCATGCTTCTATGCTTCGGCCCCTGACCTGTTTCTAGGCCATAGCTAGCTGCCTTTTAGATACAAATTAAGTTTTTCATCCTAGTCAGATGTGCCAACTGTCTGCCCATTCCTCCCCCTCTCATACCCCTAGGGAACATCCCTAACAAACATGCCTCTGGCGGCCACCCTCTCCTGTCCACCCCTCCCTCTTCCTCTCTGTTCACAGTTGCTGCCCTGAATGCTTGAATAACAGGACAGGCCCATAACATGTGACGCATCCATGCTTCCCCAGCAGAGCACCTAGGACAGTACCGCTTTTCCACCCCTGGGATCTGAGATATCCTATGTGGTGTCATGTAAGTGTGATGCGTTACATACAATTGGATCAGCTTAAATCTGGCATTTCTGGACACCCGTTTTATGTAAAGAAGAACCTTGGTCCACTCTGCATCCGCAAGATCCCTGCCTAGGTCTGCTTCCCACCTCAGTCTAGTATTTGTTAATTTCTGTCAGTGCCTTCCCATCAATAAGTCATATAGCCAAGATACAGTATGACCTCCTTCCGTAACATCGTACATGGTTGCTAGTGTACCATCCCCCTCTATCCCAGTCCGAAAGTCTGGCCACCATTTCACAATTAATCGCACCATACACATATATGTTAAAAAACAGGACCTTCGGTATACCCTCATCTTGTCTTAGAGTCTAAAACGCCCGCAACTGCCCTTCCTCTGTCAGATCTCCCACCATGGCTACTCCATGTGCCGCCCACTGGACCCTGACTGCCTCCCGCATTCCCGGTTGCTTATTCGTTATCCCTGCCAGTGGGATGTGTGGGTAATATAGGCCTTCCACCCTTAGCAATTTCCAGGCTCTCTTCCACATCTTCCTTCCATGGAGTACGAGGTGTGACATATGTATCAGACTCCCGCCGTCCACCCACAATATCTCTTTCAATAGCAATCCATGGTTGTAACAGTTGCGTATCTACTGTGGGCTTGTCTGCCATCCACCCTATAATAAACTCTAGCTGTCCAGCCAAGTAGTAGGCTTCCAAATTGGGCACCCGTGTCCCTCCCTCAGCATAATCAACTTCCAGCATCTTCAGTTCTATCCTGCATCTCTTGCCTGCCCATAGAAACTCCCTGATGGTGCTATCCATCTTGCGAAAAAAAGTCACAGGTCGGTCATATGGGATGTTTTCCAAGTGATAGAGCAGCCGTGGCAGAGCCACTATCTTTATCAGTGCTGCCTTATCTGCCATTGATAATGGCAGTTCTTTCCAGAATTGCATGCTCTTTTCAAGACCCTCCTAAACCCGCTGCTTGTGCATGTCTGTGAGTTTGTGCCAGATGTTGATGCCCAGGTATCTAAACGACTTCAGTGTCCATGTTAAGCCTAGGTCTGTGAGTTGGGTTTCATCCAAGGTCCTCAGGGCTCCTAACGAAAACAAACAGGATTTCTCTCTGCTGATCCTGATCCCTGAGATTTCTGCATACCTGTCCAGCACTGCTAATATGTAGGGGAAATTGTCTTCCGGCCTGCTTAGATAAAGCAGCATATCGTCTGCATAGATCGATACACAATGCCTCACCACTCTTATTAGTATACCTGCATCCCTATATTCCAGGCATAAAAACTCTGCCAATGGCTCCAATGCCAGGATGAATAACATGGATGACAGGGGGCACCCCTGTCTTGTACCCTTCCTGAGCTCCCAGCTGCCTGAAATGCACTTCCCCGTCCTTACCCTGGCCCTTGGTGCTGCATAGATCACTTGTACCCATCTTAAAAAGGCCGGTCCTATACCAAATCGTCTTAGTGTGGCATACGGCCAATCCCACTCGATAGTCAAATGCTTTAATGGTGTCCACGAAAACCACTTTGCATTCCTCCTGCATACTATTGGTACAATCAATTATATTATGCAGTCTCCATAGATTCCAGGAGGTGTTTCTGCCCGGGACACACCCGCACTGGTCTGGATGCACGATCCCCCCCCCCCCCCTATTACTTTCTTTAAGCCCTGCTCCAAAGTGGCCGTCAGGATTTTGCGGTCAGTATTTATCATGGAGAAAGGCCTATACGATCCACAATCCAATGGAGACTTTCCTGGTTTCAAAATTGGTACTATTATGTATCCCCTTTGTGACAATGTCCCATCCTCGTACGCTCCTTCATACATTTCTAACAACTTAGGCGCCAGCATGTTTGCATATTCCCTATAAAATTCCCCAGGTAGCCCATCTGCCTTAGGCGATTTCCCGATAGGCAGCGCCTTAAATAACCTCTTGTATTTCCTCAACTGTCAATGGTGCATCTAGCAACTCTTCCTGTTCCAGCGTCATGCTTGGTAGGGCTTATTCCGACAATGCCTCCTCGACCCCTGGGCAGTGTACAGTCCTCCCCTGCTGGTATAGTGACTCATAAAACCTGGCAAATGCATCGTTCACCCCAGTTTGTGTCCTGTGCACCTCTCCCATGTCGTCTTTTATTACACAGATAATTTCTTTTTTTTTTCTCCTTTGCGGCTAGCCACGCCAGCAGCCTTCCTAGTTTATACCCTTCCCCATGTAGCTTTTCAGTGTACCTTGCATAATCAAATTTACCCAGCCTCTCTGATTGCGTTATGCACTGCTGTCTAAGTGTTGTCAATGTTCTGTCCCCAGCCTGTCTTGCCACATGCGTGTGTTCTGCCTCCGCTATTTGTTGTTCAATGCTCGAAAGGCCTCTCATTATGTAATTCCTGATGCCACAAATTTGTCCTATTGCCTCCCTCTGATCACCGTTTTAAAGGCTTCCCATTGTATGTCCGCACTGTCTACGCTGCCTGCGTTATTTGCAAAGAAGCCCTCTATACTGTCTGCCATCTGGTCCCGGAACGCATCATCTAGTAATTCTTCTGCCCGCAGCTGCCGAATAAGCCCTGCCACTCCACTATCAAGGGAGCGTGGTCTGAGAGGACCATTGGAAAAAATTCAGAACACCCGAACTCACTGAGTATTTCAATGTGGGAAACAATGTTATGCAAAAGAAAAGTGTTAAAGAAATGATATGTCAGGATATTCAAGCCGTTGGCTTACCTTCCTCATGTTTTCAGCACGGGACAAAGCGGCACACTCAAGCTTAGCACAGTTTTTGGCTTCTCTAGCACAAGGGTGCAGTTCAAAACTTAAACATCATGGCCTTCTGAGCCAAAGTCTCTTTTTCAGAGGGCCTGATGCAACACGAAAAACCTCCAAGTTCCTTTCTTCCTAGGATTTCAAATGTACCAATTCTCTGGTGATTTTCTGTTCACCCCAGGTCCCTCTCTGCCAGGCTCAGACCCACTTCAACACAAGGTTTTCAATTGATCTCCCTCTGTTTTATCTACTTTGCCACAAACATTTTACTGTATCAACATTGAAGACTTTCAACTGTGCGTAGGATTTAGCTTGACCCATCGCAGGACCACTTTGATTCCCATTTCTCTGCAACTCTTTCACATTCAGCTGGATAACTTGGAGACCTTCGATTGAGTGCACATGGGGTGCCGGACCACTCTGTCAAAGGCAGGGGAGTTGCTAGGTCTGGAAAAGACCCGGGGCTACGCTGATGTCGGAACTGTTGGGACTGGGGGCTAGCTAGTCTTTTGGCTGTAGCTCCTGAGATTCTATCCGGGGCCACAACCAAAAGATCAGGGGCTATAGCCCCCTTAGCCCCCCCCTAGCAACGCCCCTGGTCAAAGGTATTGTATCTTGGTTTCAAACCTCAATCACTCATCAGCAGTTCATCCTTTACTTGCGTCTTTTATTATATTTATTTCAAACAATGTTCGTTCCAGCGCTCGCCATACAATGTTGGTGCTTGCAACCTTGACTTATACCGGTCTTGTATCGGTTTCCCCAACTCACCGGTGTGTTGATTTCACTGACACTGCTTTGTTCTTGGAGCCAATGGCAGTACCACAGCAGCTGGCGCTTCTCCCCATCTTGATTATCGACGCTGGACGGCCCCGGGTACCTCCGACACACAATGTAGGATTTGTCAGGCTGTCTTCCTGGACTAAAGCTTTCCAATCTCGAGGGCTCATTAAGGTAACGGTTCCTTGTCGAAAAGGTCAAGGGAACTTCCCTCCTTGTGATCCCCTTCTGCTTTGCTGTCTTTCTTCTCTCGTTAAACATCTCCTGCCAGTCTTTAGCCTTGCCACACTGTATTTATTTACAAAGTTCAGTGTTTGGCTTTCTTCAGCCGGCAATGTACTTGACTATAGGATTTTAGTGTAATTGTTGTTTAATATATATTCAATAAATCTTCACAACATGCCTTACATTGGCAAAATCCATATATATTTCTCTTGAAAGGTTTCCCAACATTTCTTATTTCATTTAGCAAACCATCAAACCATTTCTGTGGCTTGTGCAACATTTCTTTTCCCTTTTCAGTTTTATAACCCTTTCTGTGTAATGCCTTAAATGAATCACAATGGGAAATGTACTTGCGGATATTATTTCTCGTCTTAAGCCTTGTATTCACTTTAACAATGTTTTTCAAAGGTAGCGGGCGCCCCTCTCTCGCAAGAACAGACATGATAACCTGTTCAGTGGTTATTAACCACTTGAGAGTTCGCAGCCACTGCTTTTACTCACTGTGCCTTTCACAGATGGGTAATATCCATTTGCATATCAGTCTTTGTCCTGCCCAGGGGCAGTCCAGCACCGAAATACAATGGCAATTCCAATCTGAACGAGAGTACCACCAGCAACCCCATACACGTGTTTCACCCTTGTTGGGGATCATCAGTGAGATGGGGTTGCTGGTGGTACTCTCGTTCAGATTGGAATTGCCATTGTATTTCGGTGCTGGACTGCCCCTGGGCAGGACAAAGACTGATATGCAAATGGATATTTCCCATCTGTGAAAGGCACAGTGAGTAAAAGCAGTGGCTGCAAACTCTCAAGTGGTTAATAACCACTGAACAGGTTATCATGTCTGTTCTTGCGAGAGAGGGGCGCCCGCTACCTTTGTTAAACTATTTGTTAAGGAACCTGGGATTGGTAACCCTAGGTCTCCTGTGGGCAACCAGACGTGGTCTCCCTCTCACTGTGCTTAGAGAGGCATCAGCTTCACCTCACTGATGATCCCCAACAAGGGTGAAACACGTGTATGGGGTTGCTGGTGGTACTCTCGTTCAGATTGGAATTGCCATTGTATTTCGGTGCTGGACTGCCCCTGGGCAGGACAAAGACTGATATGCAAATGGATATTTCCCATCTGTGAAAGGCACAGTGAGTAAAAGCAGTGGCTGCGAACTCTCAAGTGGTTAATAACCACTGAACAGGTTATCATGTCTGTTCTTGCGAGAGAGGGGCGCCCGCTATTTGTTAAGGAACCTGGGATTGGTAACCCTAGGTCTCCTGGGGGCAACCAGACGTGGTCTCCCTCTCACTGTGTTTAGAGAGGCATCAGCTTCACCTCACTGATGATCCCCAACAAGGGTGAAACACGTGTATGGGGTTGCTGGTGGTACTCTCGTTCAGATTGGACTTGCCATTGTATTTCGGTGCTGGACTGCCCCTGGGCAGGACAAAGACTGATATGCAAATGGACATTTCCCATCTGTGAAAGGCACAGTGAGTAAAAGCAGTGGCTGCGAACTCTCAAGTGGTTAATAACCACTGAACAGGTTATCATGTCTGTTCTTGCGAGAGAGGGGCGCCCGCTACCTTTGTTAAACTATTTGTTAAGGAACTTGGGATTGGTAACCCTAGGTCTCCTGGGGGCAACCAGACGTGGTCTCCCTCTCACTGTGCTTAGAGAGGCATCAGCTTCACCTCACTGATGATCCCCAACAAGGGTGAAACACGTGTATGGGGTTGCTGGTGGTACTCTCGTTCAGATTGGAATTGCCATTGTATTTCGGTGCTGGACTGCCCCTGGGCAGGACAAAGACTGATATGCAAATGGATATTTCCCATCTGTGAAAGGCACAGTGAGTAAAAGCAGTGGCTGCGAACTCTCAAGTGGTTAATAACCACTGAACAGGTTATCATGTCTGTTCTTGCGAGAGAGGGGCGCCCGCTACCTTTGTTAAACTATTTGTTAAGGAACCTGGGATTGGTAACCCTAGGTCTCCTGGGGGCAACCAGACGTGGTCTCCCTCTCACTGTGCTTAGAGAGGCATCAGCTTCACCTCACTGATGATCCCCAACAAGGGTGAAACACGTGTATGGGGTTGCTGGTGGTACTCTCGTTCAGATTGGAATTGCCATTGTATTTCGGTGCTGGACTGCCCCTGGGCAGGACAAAGACTGATATGCAAATGGATATTTCCCATCTGTGAAAGGCACAGTGAGTAAAAGCAGTGGCTGCGAACTCTCAAGTGGTTAATAACCACTGAACAGGTTATCATGTCTGTTCTTGCGAGAGAGGGGCGCCCGCTACCTTTGTTAAACTATTTGTTAAGGAACCTGGGATTGGTAACCCTAGGTCTCCTGGGGGCAACCAGACGTGGTCTCCCTCTCACTGTGCTTAGAGAGGCATCAGCTTCACCTCACTGATGATCCCCAACAAGGGTGAAACACGTGTATGGGGTTGCTGGTGGTACTCTCGTTCAGATTGGAATTGCCATTGTATTTCGGTGCTAGACTGCCCCTGGGCAGGACAAAGACTGATATGCAAATGGATATTTCCCATCTGTGAAAGGCACAGTGAGTAAAAGCAGTGGCTGCGAACTCTCAAGTGGTTAATAACCACTGAACAGGTCATCATGTCTGTTCTTGCGAGAGAGGGGCGCCCGCTACCTTTGTTAAACTATTTGTTAAGGAACCTGGGATTGGTAACCCTAGGTCTCCTGGGGGCAACCAGACGTGGTCTCCCTCTCACTGTGCTTAGAGAGGCATCAGCTTCACCTCACTGATGATCCCCAACAAGGGTGAAACACGTGTATGGGGTTGCTGGTGGTACTCTCGTTCAGATTGGAATTGCCATTGTATTTCGGTGCTGGACTGCCCCTGGGCAGGACAAAGACTGATATGCAAATGGATATTTCCCATCTGTGAAAGGCACAGTGAGTAAAAGCAGTGGCTGCGAACTCTCAAGTGGTTAATAACCACTGAACAGGTTATCATGTCTGTTCTTGCGAGAGAGGGGCGCCCGCTACCTTTGTTAAACTATTCACTTTAACAATGGCTTGTCAGTTTGTATCAACTAGCGTGTGTAATTTAACGGCACAGACAATGCGTTCGCCAATACTGTTGCTTTAAGGTATCGCGCTCGCGTGTTTCTGCTCAGTGATTCTTGTGTCTCCAAAACTCACTGGCTCTTCAGCTCTTGGATGCACACGTGGCGTCACTGAAGGATTCCTCTGCCTCCATTGCTACCATGATGGTTGGGGGTCTTCAGTATGCCCAGATTCAACAAGCACCAGCCTTCAGGATCACGGGATCAGCCCAGCTCAGCACTGCTTCCCGCTCTGCAAGCTACACACAGGGTTAGGAGTTTTAAAGCCAGTTTCAAGACACTTCCTCTCTGCGCTATGCTAAGCACAGTTCACCACAGCTTCTGCTAGTCTTCTCGTTCTGCTACTTACACAGGTCTCCCTGTTTTCCGTGTCGCGCTCTCTCTTGCTGGGCTGATCGCTTTTTATACACCTACAGCCCCTTGACAGGCTGCAGGTGTGAATGCTTCATTAGCCCTGCCTGGCCATAATTAAAGGGACTTGCTAACCCTCACAGCTCTTAGCAGGAATCTTCCTCCTCCCAGTATCATAGTGGTGAAAGAGATAATTGAAAGGAATCTGGAGACGTATGGAAGTTGGAATAAAGTGCAAAGGGCTAGCAAGGCCATAGCTAGCAAGAGCAGAGCAGGAAGAAACAATTGAGTGTGTGTCGCAGAATGCAGGGGATAGGCGAGATCCTGAGTTGAAAGATTTAAACCCACAGTGGGAGGAGGAACGATCAGTGTCCAGATCAAAAGTTTAGTGGTGCGGAATAGAGCAGAAATCGGGACTCTAGAAAAAAAGAAGTTGATGGGGACCTTCTTAAGCCACGATAGCAAAATTGGGACAGGAAAACACAGCTGGCTCTACGGTTGTTAGAGCAGAGTTTCCTTATTGAGTGAAATTCTCTCCACATGTGAGTCCCACAGAACTTTTTGCTGGGCTCTTAGATTTTTCACTGATTCTCCTGAGTGGGACCCTTTTTCCACACTCACTTGTTCTTTTACTCTGATCTTGGGAACCCTTTTTACATTGTTTTGGAGTCATGCTTTTCTAAATTTTTTCTGGCATCTACATTTTAATGAAGTAGCACACAGCACTTTCTGTGCAGTGTTACTGGAAGTGCCAAGAGTTTAATTTTCCTTGGTTAACATCTTGTTACCAAGGCAGGGGGATATTTATGATCCTACCTGTAATTATTTTTGTGAGAGCAGCACACCCCATCTTAAGTGGAGTGCTGAGGAGAAACCTTGTATCCCTTTTCTCAATTCTCCAGTAACTTTTTGGTTACTGTGACAAGTCCCATGTTTCAGGCAGGTGGCAGTGTAAGTTTTACATAACTTTTTGTTGTGGGTGTGCGCAGTGTGTCTCCAGTGGCTCGAGAAGTTATACGTGCTGTGGATTGAGCGGAGCAGTCTGTTTTTCATCTCTATCATCTACTCTGGGAGAAGGGTTGGACTTAAAAATGCCCTATCACGCGGAGAGCGCGGTGTGTGCAGTGTGTCTCAAGTGTCCCCTGTGAAGCCTGTGGAGCTGAGCTGGGAGTGAAACCAGGTACTCTTGACAAGTCTGTAAACCTGCTGTTTCCCGCTCAAACATCTGTGTATTCCTAAGTCTACATATTGTTGGCCATAGGTACGCCCGTGGGGACTCCTTAATCTGTGGTGGACAGTACCCAAGCCTCAAGCAAAGGGGCAAGCAAAGGGGACAGGTGAGCAGTGCTTAAGAGGGAGTGCGTTGTGTGGGGGGGGGGGGAGTGTGACAGAATCTCACCGCCATAGCCCCCCGCATTAGCACATAACTTCATACTGTTACCTAGCTCGCAACGGCAGGAAAGGCGGCAAGTAGCTGTAAAGCGGGGGGCCCTCCTGATATGCGGTCCCGGCTTCTCAACATGCCCTTTGATGGTGTCCATCTTTTTGGCAGCAAGGCTGACGAGAGCCTTGAGAGGTTGCAGACCTCCAAAGCTGCAGCGAAGTCGTTGAGCACTGCAGTATGTCAACCTCAGCCTTTTCATCCTAGGGGACAGCAATGGAGGGGAGGTTCCTTTCGATACTACTCTTCCTTTGGTAGATCGAGGGGATCTGCCAGTCAAAGGGGCCAACATAGGAGTACCAGAGGTGGAAAACAAGGTACTCGAGGCGCCAAAGCCATTCGGGCAGTTGCCTCCTTGCCTTCAGGCACTGCCGTAGCCGCTTCCACTCAGTCATGAGGCCATGGCCGATGGTTCGCCAGTTGGGGGAAGGCTGGCGCAGCATCTTGTAGAATGGCGTGCCATTACTTCAGATGTGTGGGTTCTGGAGATCATAGCCCACGGCTACTGTCTTCCTTTCCGGCAGAGGCCTCACGACAATCCACCGGGGAAGCTCTCTTTGAAGAGTCTGGATCCGCTCCTTGCGCAGGAAATCCTATCCCTGCTGGAGAAAGGCGCCATAAAACTGGTGCCTGTACCGGAGAGGAACAAGGGATGTTATTCCCCATATGTTTTGATCCTGAAAAAAGACTGGGGATTGAGACCCATGATGGACTTGCGTGGTTTGAACAAGCTCCTCATGAAGGACAAGCTCAAGATGGTTACCCTTTCTCAAATCCTCCAGGCCCATCAACTTCAGGATTGGTTGTTGTCTCTCGACCTCAAGGATGCTTACACATGAATGTGCCGATTTATCCCAAGCACAGGAAGTGCCTGAGGTTCGCGGTTGGCGACTCGCATTTTCAGTTTCGGGTCCTGCCGTTCGGCTTGACCTCCGCCCCGAGGGTTTTCACCAAGCTAATGGTGGTGGTGGCATTGTATCTCAGGAAAGGGGGGATTCACGTCTACCCCTACCTGGACGATTGGTTTATCAGGGCGCACTCTCCCGAGCAATTCCTGGATCATCTGTCCGTCACCTGCCACTCCCTTCACAAGCTGGGCCTCTCCCTCAACTTAAAGAAGTCTCATTTTACACCTACTCACGGCTCCAGTACATCGGAGCAGTGCTCAACACATCCCTGGGGCAGTGTTCGCCTCCCCAGGTGAGGGCTCATCACATTCGGCAGATGGTGGACAAGTTTCAACATGCCCAGAGTCTCCCGGCATTCGAGTTCTTGAGGTTGCTCGGCCTCAAGGCATCCTGCATTCTATTGGTGCTGGAGGCCAGGCTGTGGATGAGATCTCTGCAGTGGGCTCTCAAGATGCAGTGGTCGCAGTCTTCTGGCAGGATGTCGGATCCCGTTCAGGTGCCGCCCTCGGTCGCCCAGGATCTTCTGTGGTGGGCCGCCAAAGGCAATCTGATGAAGGGAGCACCATTTTGGCTACCCTTGCCGGAGGTGACGATCGTGACTGACACATCCCTTACGGGACGGGGAGCTCATGCCAATGAGTTGACAATCAGCGGTCGTTGGTCTCTGTCGGAGTCCAGACTCCACATCAATCTCTTAGAGCTGGGGGCCGTCAGGCTAGCCCTGAAGGCTTTTCTGCCATCTGTGCGGGGGAAGAATGTCCTGATTATGACAGTCAATACAGTGGCCATGCACTACCTAAACAAAAAAGGGGGGGGCAGGGTCACTCCCACTGTGCAGAGAGGCGATGCAGCTCTGGTTCTGGGCCATCCAGCAGGAAATTTCAACCGCGGCAGTTCATCTGGCCGGCGATGAAAATGCAGCGGCGGACGCTCTGAGCGGGCAGAGCACGGTCTCTCATGAGTGGGAGCTGGCTCAGGAAGTTCTTTTGGAGATCTTCGCTCTTTGGGGGACCCCACAAGTGGACCCCTTTGCCATCAGTGTCAACCGGAAGTGCGAAAGATTCTGCTTGCTGGAATTTCCTCTAAGTGGAGCCTTAGGGGATGCGTTTGTATTGAAGAGTGGTCCTTCCCACTGCTGTACGTGTTTCCTTCAGTCCCTGTCATTCCGCAAGTGTTGCATAGGTTATGGAGGTTCGGTTCACGAATGATCCTCATTGCTCCGGCATGGGCCAGGAGAGCGTGGTACCCGGACCTTCTCGACATGTCCATCTGCCCTCCATGCCGTCTTCCCTATCGAGACGATCTGCTCTCATGGGAGGGGGGCTCGGGTTCTCTCAGCCTTCATGCTTGCTACCTGAAAGGTTGAGGTATAAGGATTGGGACCTCCCTGAAGACGTGATGGAGGTGTTGCTTTCGCCAGAAGGCCAGCAACAAAATCCCTGTACCGTTGCCGTTGGAGAAAGTTCTACGACTGGTGCAGGGTACAGAATGTGGATCCTTTTCAATGTTCAATTCCTGTGGTTCTGTCTTTTTTGCTTTCATTAGCCCACAAGGGCCTGCATGTGGGTACCATTAAGGGTTACCTGGCGGCGCTGTCAATATTTAAGCGCTTGTCTGAGGAGTGTTCTTATTTTAAGTTTCCTTTGATTTCTCAGTTTCTAAAAGGGCTAACCAATGTGTTTCCATCGTCACCTTTCCAGGTGCCGAGATGGGATTTGAACTTAGTTCTTAAGTTCCTAATGGGAGCTCCGTTTGAGCCCTTGCATTCTTGTCCATTGAGACTGTTGGCCTTTAAGACTGTATTTTTAGTTGCGGTTACTTCCGCTTACAGAGTGAGTGAGTTGCAGTCACTTTCCGCCAAGCCACCTTTCACAGTGTTCCATAAGGACAGGGTTGTCCTTAGGGTTCGTCCTTCTTTTCTTCCGATAGTTGTGTCAGAATTTCATTCGAGCCAGAAGGTAATTCCTCCGACGTTCTATCCTCCTTCGCATCCTGGTAAAGACCAGGAGAGGCTCCATAGGTTGGATTCTAGGAGAGCTTTGAGTTTCTATCTCTCACGGATGTCCTGGGTCAGAGTGGACAATCCACTCTTTGTAGGTTACACTGTAAGGCGTTTAGGTCAAGCTGTTTCCAAGCAGACCTTGTCCAGATGGATCATTTTGGCGATCTCTGAATGTTACCGTTTGGTGGGTAAGGACCCTCCAGTAGGCTTACGAGCTCATTCTACTAGGGGTGTGGCTCCCTCTACTGCTCTGCAGAGGGGTGTTCCCATTTGTAATGTTTGTGAAGCAGCCACACGGGCCTCTGTCTATACGTTTGTAAAACACTATTCCCTGGACTCCATCCATGGGCAAGATTTGGCCTTTGGTAAGGCGGTCCTCTATTCTGCAATTTGATTGGGCATTCTAAAATTCGAAATTCTTTTTCCCACCTCGAGATGTTGGTACTGCTTTGGGAGTCTGTCATAGATGTGGAATACGTCAGAGGAACATCCCATCGAAAGAACGTTACCAGGTAAGAAAGTAACTTGTTCTTCTAACCCATAGGGCAAGGTCTGGATGACCTTCCTAAGGGAGTGGAAGTGTACATTCCTGAACGGTCGCACAACTGGGGATAGCCCTGGCCAAATGACATGGGCACTGGCATCTAAGAGGGTGGTCCTAGATTATGTGATGGTGTCAGATTGCCTATTGGGCAAAGTTATTGAACTACATGGTGCTCTTAATTCCTTTAGTGACCATGCCCCAGTTACTCTGACCCTGAGTGGGGGAGGGGATAAGGGACCTGGGAACATTTGTAGTGATGTGATACCGAACCACTCTGGTAATCTGATCTGCTGGATCCAGACTTATATTGATAGAAGATCGCTGATCTTCCCTGTGGGTTGTAGGATGAATAGTGTACTCCGGGGGAAAAACCCTGAGGAGATTGAAGAGGAGATTAAATGTGGATCCAAACTCTTACACAGGCCCTGTTCAAGGCACCGCAGGTAGCACAGATCAGATGGAAAGCAGTAGATAGAAGCCAGTTTGATATCAAGATCCGGGACCGCAACCGATTAATGCGGCAAGAAATTAGAGCTTGTAGAGCGATTGACCCTACTATGCTAAACCAGTATGGGAGGGTGACCCGGATTAAGTATATCAAGCGCCAGTATGATACATGGCTATGCCATTATCGTACGTCCCAACAAAAAGTGAAATGGGAACATTTCATACAGACCCTCTGCAGCAGAAATTTACGAAAAATCAGGCAAATTCTAGCTGAGGGAGGAGGGGAGCAGAGGCTAAGAATCTTGAATCCCATTAGTGGGGAGCAGTGGGTAGAACATATTAAGAACAAATTATTTAATGTCAATGCACCCGCACCCTCTACTGTGACACAAATTGATTATTGGCCCTCCCACTAAGCCATAAAATGGTAAAGCAGGCTATTTTAGACCTTAAGCCCTCAAATGCGCCGGGCAAAAATGGGCTAGCGAATACAGTATTAAAAAAGGACCCGGATAATTGGGCGCAGGTGCTTCTGACTCTTTCACGTGTCTGTAGATCCGCTGTGATCCCGTCGACATGGAGAAGGTCAGTACTTAAACCGGTGTATAAGAAGGGAGATCGGTGCAATGCTGGTAACTACCGACTTCTCGCCATGCTTGACGTTACTAGTAAGATATTCATGACACTTGTTTTAAGAGAGTTAGAGACCTGGGTGACAGCAAATAAAATCTTGAGATATGCACAGACCGGTTTCAGACCTGGCTCCGGGACAACACATAACATTAGGGTCCTGGACCAACTAATTAACACCACACTGAGTAATAGAGATGCCACCCTGTATATAGTATTTGTTGATTTCTGTAGTGCCTTCGATCAAGTCAAACGGGAGACACTGTGGGCCAAGCCAAGTGGACTACATTGCCCTAGATGGATATTACATGTATTGTTGACCTTACACAGTGAGAACAGTGCTAGAGTTAGACTTGTCAATGAGGGAGAGGCTACCAACCCCATTTGTATTAACATGGGCATTAAACAGGGATGTGTGGGGGCACCCATTCTATACAATCTGTATACAGCTGACTTACTTCCATGGATGGCCTCTAAAGCAAATTGCCATCCTGAGCTAGGAGATACACCTATAGTAGGTATGCTCTATGCTGATGACCTTATACTATTTGATCGAACGCTATCGGGTGTCAAGAGTATGCTAGAGGAGTTGGCCTTTTATTCGGCCCAACACAGTCTTAACTATCAATCTGGGAAAAACAAAGATAGTGGCGATTTCTAGAAATGGACTTAGCCGCACACATTTGGGTCGGATAAGTATTGATCAATCCTATCCATATTTGGGGTTGGAATTCGATGCTCTCGCTAATTATAGTCTAATTATTAACCAAAAAAAGAGGCGAGCCAAACTTATCACACTCCAGGCCTATAAATTCACCAAGGGGACAGTGGGGTATTGCATTGCTGGGATTATTAATCTTTACCAACAGTGTTTTGCCCCAGCCATCCTGTATGACCTAGAGGCATTATCAATGCAGCACCTGAACTTGCTTAATATTCTGGAGGGTCAGTATTGGCGTGCAGTACTGGGTATGGGGCCTGCCTGCCCCATTTAATTTCTACGGTTGGAGTTGGGTTTAATTTCACTTAAGGGCATGGCTCTGTGATCACAAGGTGTGTTCTATTTGAAGGCTCTCACTACTCCAACTTATAAATTACTTGGTTTGGCGGGCAATAACTTTGAAGCCGAAAAGGCCCCCCATAGAT
Source organism: Ambystoma mexicanum (assembly GCF_040938575.1). Lineage (NCBI taxonomy): Eukaryota > Metazoa > Chordata > Amphibia > Caudata > Ambystomatidae > Ambystoma > Ambystoma mexicanum. The sequence goes on along the minus strand of NC_090937.1, from coordinate 20,648,116 downwards.
TTAGCTATAAACAATTAAATGAGTCCCTATTCGCTGACATAGACTGGTCTCTCGATAAGAAGAGAACGATGCCATTTGTGCACTTGAAAATATCCTTCATGCACAAAATGAACAGAGGGGTTTGGAACCAGAATTACACTCGCTTGTCTACCCTGAAGGGGTATGAGGCTCTTCACACATGTCATCCACAGATATAGGAAGACACAACACTATCTGATGATTTGTCTTGCCCAGAGGTGCGACAATTGATGCTAAGGCTGCGTACCAACCAACTACAGGTATTAACTGTTGTCGGCCCGTGGCTGGGCATCTTGCCAAAAGATAGGTGTTGCCACATTTGTGGGACTGGGGACAATTTGGAGACAAAAAGGCATGTGTTAACACAGTGCCCCTGATTGGGTCCACTCTATATGTGTCTGCTGGGTAGTCTGGTATGTAATTATGATACTGGGACTACTGCTTAAATTCAGACTCTATTGGGACGCAGCTGGCACTATATACGGTATGAACCAACGTAAAAAGTTTGCTATTGAAGCAGCCACATCTCATCGTGGCAGGCGTGGAACAAGATCAGGAATGTTATTCCCATTAATTGATGCCATCTTGAGGGTAGGAGGAGCAGCAGGCTTAGCACCACCTATTATTGTTATCATTTTCTGATTGTATTATTATTTGTGCCACACTTTTATGTCTTTGTTTTTATGCCTATGCTTCCGTGCACTTTTCTTATTTCATTCTATATATATATGATTCTGTTCTACTTGAAGTTGTGATTTAATGTATTAAGTTAATCTATTTGTATTATTTGTGTAAAGTTCAGATTCTGAACTAAATCACAATAAAATCATTATTTTTTGTGAACTTTTATCGCAGGCTGACATCGTGGCTGCGGTAGGGGACACAAGGGTCACTGTTGACCCAAAATGGTGGCTGTACTTTTTAAAGTCCTGAGCAAGATGGCTTGACCTTTTTTAGGTCTTTCACCTATGTGGATAGGTGAGGTTCCTTTGTCTTCACCGGGCTTCCCTTGTAAAGCCTGCAACTGGTCTTTCAGTGACTGGCAGAACATGAAATGGGGAGGGACAACCAAAACCACCCAGTCCCTTCTCCTGCACAGAGCCTGAAAGAAACCAATTCTGACTGGATGGCTGACTGTCCCATTGGACAGCCATCTCCAAGTTTTGAATATTCTCCTTTCATGGATTCACATGCTTAGAATATTCCCCGTCGTCAGACTGGGACCCCTCGGTACACATATACAGCCTTTTCCAAAGGAAAACTTTCGACACTTTTGTGTCCTATCCACGTCCTTCTAGGACCCGCCTACGCATGCTCTGCAGGCCGTGCCAGTATAAGAGGCCCGCCCCCGCGGCTCCCCTTCAGATTTAAACCGTCTCCAAAGTAGTGGGATCTCCTCGTGTTGTCCTACTGTTTTGTATTAGGTTGCGTCATTGGATTTCGAGTAATAATGTCCTCTGTGTCAGGTAAAGCGCTGTTCCGTCCATGCGCGACATGCGGCTTAAAAAAGGTTTACGAGGGGGACGGACATATGGATTGCATATATTGCCTCCACCCTCACCATTCGGCGGACGCCTGCGACATATGCAAGGGGTTTTCTCAAAAAACCCTCAAAGACCGGAACCGACGCCTGGTGGCATGGCTGAATGATGGAGCGGGGGCACACCCCCCCCTCGGAGGTGGGCTCCACACAGTCGGCGAAAACATCAAGCCGCGCGGCCTCGTCGGAACCACCGGCGAAGAAATCTAGACCGTCAGAAAAAGAGTCGTCTGGAAGTCACTCCACTAGAGACTCCTCGGCAAAGAAATCATCCTCATCAAAAAAGCATGAGAAGGAAAGGAAATCCTCCTCTGGCGATCATCACAGATCGACCACGAGTCGAGAGTCGAGTAAAAGCGGGCACAGTGTGGAGAAGGCGGGACCGCCAAAACCACCTACGAAGTCTTCGTCGTCGACGGCGGTCCAGTCATCGACCGCCTCCCTGCCACTTGCACAGGGGGCATCCACCGTCCCGTCGACGAGGGCCTCGTCGACGGGGATCCTACAGGAGGCCTGGAGGCCTGAAGTCTTCGACCCGACCCCCCCGGAGCCTTTGCTACAAGAACAAGCTATGTTGCTGTCCTCGGGGGCCGAGAACGAGAGAGTTGCTGGCACTGCAAACCTAGGGCTACCATCGGCTGACAAGTCGTCGACGAGGGCCTCCGTTACACCGGTATCTGCCCCTCTCCTCAATCGGTTTTGTCATTGGATATTCTGTCCACGCTTCAGTCCTTGTTGCATTCGTTGGACCAGCGACTACCCCAGGCAAGCCTGCCACAGTCACTCGTCGACGAGCCGGGCCCGTCCCGTCAACCGACGCACCCACGCACACCAATCTCTACACTGGCACAGGAGGAAGGTGAGCTGCCAGATTCGGAGTCTGACAGGGGGGCCATGTCGGATATCCCATTATCCCCCTCCAGGGATCCTACCTGGGAGTCAGAGGCGGAGTTGGGAAACCCCAGAAGCCCAGCTCACCCGTCCCCTCCGGACGACATCGCGTCATTCCATTCTATGATGGAGAAGGCATGCAAATTTGGTCTGTCCCAAGAAGAACAGAAAAAGGATTGTTTTTTGTTCGACCACATGGGCAAGCGAAGGAGGTCGTGTTCTCGATACCAATACTGGACCATGTATGGAAAGAGGGGTTGCAGACAATGAGACACCCATTCTCAGAACCAGCAGTGAAAGGACGCCTAGAAAAAAAGTTTAAGGCTCCAGAGTCTACCCCCAAGTGTTTATCCTCCCAACCAACAACGGACTCGGTGGTGTCGGCGGCAGCAGCGAGGAAGGCAAAGGCACAGCACAAGTGCACGACGACTCCTGAAAACGAGGCGGGACGCCAAGATGCCTTTGGCAAGAAAGTGCTCTCCGTGGGAGCGACCACAGTAAAGGCCGCAAACTCTCTGGCAATTGTGGCCAGATACGATAGGGAGATGTGGCACAGACTAGCTCCGCTGCTTGATCATCTTCCAGAAGAACAGAGGAAGGCGGCGATGCTACTGGTCCGAGAGGGTGAGGAAGCCTCAAATCACGCAATAAACATCGCGGTGGATCTCGCTGAGTCAGGCTTCAAGCAAGTCAACAATGGGGTGGTATTGCGTCAACAGTCATGGCTTAAGTGTACCTACTTCAGGCCGGAAGTGCAATACAAGGTCTTAGATATGCCCTTTGAGGGAGACCTTCTTTTCGGCGAGAAGGTGGACGAGGCCCTAAAAGGGATGAAAGAAGATTCGGACACGGCACGTTCATTGGGTGCCCTCCAGAGTGGCAGAAGTTACAAGTCTTTTCGTCCCTTTAGAGGGGCTTCAGGTAATTCAAGATTCTCTTCTGGAGACAGATCCTTTGCCAGATCGGCTTACCCCTCCCAGGGATACCGACGTGCCTCACAATCGGCTAACCGTCGACGAAACTTCCAGTCTTCCAGAAAACGACCATCATACCCATCGTCGTCGAGAGACAAGCAAAATAAAGATCAGCAGTGACATACCACGCACCGTTCTGGGGGGAAGAGTTTCAGCATATGTCGACGAATGGGAAAGGATAACGACGGACCACTGGGTGTTAGACACCATAAGAAACGGACACTCTCTGCAATTCAAACACACCCCTCCGCAAATTTCACCTGCGTTCACCGCTCAGTCCCATATGAAGGTACTGCAACAAGAGGTTACACTCATTTTAGCGAAGGGCGTGATAGAATTAGTTCCAACATCACAGAGAGGTCAAGGTGTCTACTCAAGAACGGCAAATGGCGTCCCATTCTAGACTTACGCGATCTCAACAAGTCCTTAAAGAGCCTAAAGTTCAAGATGCTCACTCTGCAGGAAGTGATCCGCGCAGTTCAAAAGGGAGATTTCCTGGCGTCCCTGGATTTACAGGATGCGTATTTCCATATTCCAATGTGTCGGAAACACAGGAAATTCCTACGTTTTGTAATAGGGCGAACTCACTACCAATTCACGGTTCTTCCTTTCGGGCTCAAGACCTCCCCCAGAACGTTCACAAAATGCCTGGCTCCAGTGGCTGCCTGGCTAAGGAAGCAAAGCCACCATGTATACCCATACCTCGATGACTGGCTGGTAAGGGGATCCTCCCCAGCGTCGACCAACACAAGTCTGCAAGCCACCATGCAGCTTCTACAACGGCTAGGATTCGCCATAAACTTCGAGAAATCCTCTCTGCGGCCATCGAGAACGCTGGTATTCTTGGGGGCACAGTCGACCACTGGAACAGAAGAATCGTGAAGGAAGAAGATGCCAGCCAGCAACCGACAGAGCCGCTGAGTAACTGCTGCGGTCCTGACCTCCACTTCTCGGCGACAGGGAAGATCCGAACGAGATGACTTACTCCCTTGGACTGGTGGACCTAACCAGTCCCAAGACGAACTGCATTTTGCACCCTTCCTGGAAGAGCTGCGACCTCCATGGCCTGCAATTCACCAATACCCGGGGTCCTGTGCCTATGTGCTGTGCATCGTTGCCCGAAGAACGAATCTGCCTGGAACCTTATGGGCATTTTTCTTGACCTGCAGAGACTCGATCCAGCTACTCAAAGTCCCCTCACATGGGACGAGGACAGAGAAAAGGAGAAGAGCCTACCGTCGCGACATCTGTTCTTCAACTGAGCCTGGAAAAGGCACCAACAAGCCAGAACTGAGAAGATCCATTGCTGTGAGTTCGTCTGCACGAAAACTGTTGCCAGATCCACTAAGGTCCCCTTCTGTCGCCAAGATGAGAAACCTTTGACTGGGTCTGCTGTAGCCTCTTATCTGAGACCACCCTGCAGCAATGAGTTCTTCATTTTAAGCTACTGTCCCGCTCCCGGTGTGAGGAACCCAAGGGTGTCCTCACTACCTTCTCCCCAACATCCTTTGCTCAGGCGGCCAGGGAAGGGCCATCGTTCTTGGATCCCAACCCTGTGGGTGGAGATATGAGAGAAGATCACCTGGGTAGGGGAGACTTGGGGAATGGTAGGGGGATGTTCTTGGGTGAGGCGCAGTAGCCCCCATTTCCATTCCATGATGCACCCTCAGTTCCAACTGCCTTTATGGGATATTGTTGCCCCTTTTCCTTTTTCCAGGATGATCCTAGAAAGTACCACCAATATAGCGAAAAAGGTGGAGAAAAGGATGTCCGCAGGTGAGGCACGGTATCCCCCTTTTCATTGTGGGAAATAACCTTACCCTCCCCCTTTCTCTAAAGAATGTTGTCAATCATTTCCCCTCATTCATACCATTATAGTACTGGGACGAAGAAGAGGCCACTAGCTGTGGTTCATACTAACATCTCATTTCACCACGCTAGTACTGCGACGCGGAAGAGGCATGCAGACTGTTGTGAGGGCCAGGCATGTCGAAAGAATTCCACTAGCTATGGCCAGACAATTGAGCTTTAGGATTCACACCTGCAACCTCTTAGGTGGTTGCAGGTGCATAAAAGGTGGAGTGACCAGCAGGAGAGAAGCCAGGCCGAGCGTTGTGAGCCTGAAGGGAGAGAAACCCTGTGGAGAAGGAGACCGCTGAGGAGGGTCCTGTAGGGAATCCAGGGCATAGGCAAGTTCCTGGGAGAAACTTTAGTGCTGAGGCCTGGACGGCCGTGAGAAGGTGGCAGGGGTGGGAGCCTCACGGGTTGGCGTGGAAGAAGAGGAATGCTGCAGCTCAGAGGAGCCGCAAGGGACCGACAAAAGGGAACACTCGGGGTGCCCAAGTGGGCTTGAAAAGGGCAAAAGCAATTAGATGTGCGAGATAAAGGGAACAGAAAGTGAATTTTTATAGTTATCAAAATGAACAAAAATGAACTGTGAATGAACTAATAAGAATTGTGAAGAATTGAATACCTAACTAAAGGAAAGCTTTTGACAAGCCTATGACTGCAAAGCGAGCCTGTGTGCAATACATTGAAAAGCAAAGAACCCTTCTTGTGAAATATAATGAAAGGCAAGTAGTGTATCAGTGTGGTGAAGGAAAGAGCACCACAGAGCGAACTGTATGAAAGAACATATGGTGGCAAAGCCAAGAGACTGGCAAAGAGGAAAACACATTGTGGCAAAGCCAAAAGAAAGTCAAGTCAATGTAAATCAGAAAACAGGTGAAGTTGCAAGAGAACCTGTGTGGGCAAGAAAGCCTAGGGTTACCTGTTGCGTGACCTGTAATGGGTGGAACGTGTGGGCCGACAACTGTGCCTAGACCGGGGATACCCTATTTGTCAAAGCCAAGAAAACATACAGAGAGGAAAGTCAAATGTATTAAAGAGATTGCTGAAGTGAAGCAGAAGAAAGCAATCTGTACGAGCTGTCAAGAAGCCAGATAAGTGCAAAGTTGACCTGGAACTGGTTTTGAATATTTAGAGACAGAAACAAAGTATAAGTTGGGCAGTTGTTTTCCCTTTGCCAGGATGTCAGCTTTTCCAAGACTTTATGAACTTTGTAGCTGCCTTGAGGAAGGGAACCTCAAGGCCCTTTGTTTGGAACTGTGTTGTCTTCTTGGGGAAAGGGATCCCAGGACTTTGTGGGACTGTCTTCAACTTGAACTATCATATCATCTCATAACTTGGGGAAGGGGAGCTGGAAAGTAAGCCCGGAGCTGGAAGAAGCTCAGCATTTTATTTGGAACACGATTTCCTTTGTTGCTGGCATCCCTATACATCGTTTAGCTTTAGATGTGAGGGCAAGTATAGGTTTGGACACACAGACTTTTAAGTTTAACTTACTGTCTCAGACTTTACTTAGTTTGTTAAGATGGAGAAATCCCACCTTCGCATAGGGCAAGTTAGACCTTCAACCATCCCAACATATACATTAATACACTTTTTGTTTGAACTTTGAATCTGTTGTCTGTGTCTAGCTTCATGATGCCTTCACACCTGTATAACCTACCTGGAGCTTTGCTTTGCTGATCCTGTCTTCCTGGGGACTACAGATATTTATCTCGCACACCTACAGGGCTCTCATAGAGATACATTGGAGTGGAAAACCCATTGTACTCTCTCCTGCCTTAGTACATTGGTCCATGAGGCAACTTCACAAGGAAAACCCTTGACTTGAAAAACCTAGCTTTACCTAACTGCAAACCTAGAAGAGATCCTGTTGAATCTGCTACTTTTGAACTTTGAACACTGTATCCTGCGTATCCTGCTTAACTCCTAACCTCTTTTGGCCTAGGGACCCACTGAACATTGTGAGTTCATAAACTAGATTTGGACTCTTTAAGACCGGCTGGAACAAAGTTATAAAAACGTATCATAAGTTTGAAGTTTGCAGTTATGTTTCAGGTGCTTTTACCAAGATTTGTTAATATACTGAAAGTTACTATACCTTGCAAATATTTAAGTGTGCCTTGTTGTATATATTAAATGACACATTTTTTATATGACTTTAAGTGTATTAGTGTTTTCTTAAATAAGTGTATGCTTTGAGTTCTTTGTACCTTATTACAGCCCTCCTAGACTAAGTCTGGCTGCTCAAACATTCTACCAAGCCTTTGTGTGGTTCAAGCCAAACCTAAGAGTTGGAACTGTGCAAATCCAAGGTGGGCTTTTCCAAGTTCTGTCGCAGACAGTAACTTGTGTAAAACTCCCTAACAATGGTATACCAGAAGGAAAAGTTGAGTTGACATCTAGAGGTCCTGGATGGGGATTGGAAGTGGTTGTATCTCACTTTCTACCAGACATGAAACAAATCAGCTACCGAAAGAGAACCCAAGAGACAAAGTGACAGACAGGTACTCTGAATTCTTGTGCATGTTAGACGAAGATCTTTGGAGGTTTAAACCTTTTCCTGTGACCTTTTACATTGTGACTACAGAGGAATATTCTGGAGAGCGAGTGTTTGTTTTGTTAAATTGCAATGCCATAGTGAAGGAAAAGTGATCCAGACTATTCCAAGAATGACATTTTGATGTTCGACTATTATCCATTTTCAAAGAATTAAAAACCTTTCTCAGAAGTATTTGAAAGATTGGGAGGATATTTCTATTTTACCTGTTTTTTTCTTCTACTCCAGAGTAGGTAATCCCGAATAAAGTGCTTTTTACTGCTGCAGTACAGGCATACATTAAAGAGTGCCACTTAATTTTTCTGCAGACAGTGGATCTCTGAGACATCGGATGTCAATCGAAATGGATTGTGGGTCTTTGGGAAACAGCACCTTAGGCAGAAATGGTACAGGAACATTAGCAAAGCTCTAGAAGTATCTGGTCTTCATCATTTGGAACAGCATTCCTGCAGCCTCTGATCATCCTGTAGAGCTATGCTAATGAGACCCCCAATGGTTGGGAGGGCAGGGAGGACATGGCCCTAGGCATCTCCCATCATATCATGCAGGCTGTGTTGGAACACAGTAATTTGCTGGAGACCTCTGAAGAATTTGGTTCAGATAAGTGTTTGAAAGTGTGTGACGTAGTTTCACTAGGTTCCATGTACCTTGTTTGAGTGTGTGCAATTCCTCACCTTTGTCCTGGGAATTGTTTCCCTAAACTATGCACTGTAATGGTTGTAATCTTGAAGGGGTGGAGCCAGTTGCCAGCAGGGGCGTGGATCAATTAAGGGCGTCCTCCCAACCCAAGTATGAAATAGGGGCGCAACAAAACCTACATTTCGGGAGGGGCTAGTGGTGATCGGAGAGGCTACTCCAGAAAATAGGCAGGGCAAACTTGGAGGCTCCACCTCCACTGTTCAACCCCACAGCCCCCATGGTCTGGTGTGGGGACCAATAATCAAATAGTATATTTTAAAGTGCAATATGCATAAAGGCGATGGAAGTCTTTCTTGAAAGTAGCAGCTTTTAAGTTTTATGCATTTGTTCAAGTACATTTTTCTGAACAAACACAGTAAAACTGTCATAAAACTGGTCAACCAGGTACAATGATGAAAGACAATGACTTACCAGGAACACAGTAAGAATCCCGATCGACAATGAGGCTCTCTTCTGTTTTGTCCTTGGATCTTTAGAAGAAAATGGAGACCTTCCAAATGATGTACCTAACTAGCTGATAGTAACCAGCTAGAGGAGTGAATCACTAGAAAGGGCAAAGCATCCACCAATACACATGAAATGACCAGGTGGAGAACAGTGGATCCAAATAGCTGAGTCGACTGGTGTTCAATTCCGGTTATAGGTCAAAGGATCGAATCCAAAGGACCAAAATGCGATAGGGTCGAATCAAAAGGTCTGAAAACCAAAGGGTCGAATTTTAATATTTTTTTTTGGGGGGGAGGAGGGGCGGCCGCCAAACCCCCGATTTTAGAGTAAAAAAACACTTTTTTTTTTACTATACAACAACCAAAAAAATATATATATTTAAAAAAATAGAAATCGACCCGTTGGTTTTCGGCCCCATTGCATTCGATCCTTTTGGTGTCGAACCTTTGATCAGACACCTTCAATTACTTGTCTTCTCCTGGGAAGGCAAGATTGCCAGATTCCATATATGGATCACTAAGAAAACAATCGCCACCACCGTTCCCCTTAGCGCCCCTGAGATGTTTAGTATGCTTATGTTTCCCCTTACCATAGGGATAAGCAAGGAAGTCCCAGATAATCCAGAAGGAAGTCCAAGAAGTCACGAAACAGGGTAAGGGAGGTTAGTTAGGTGCTAATACCTGTACGGCACGAGGGACGCACTAGAATCAGGTTGGTGCATTTTAGGAATCCCCTGGAGAGCGTCCAACAAGTCCAGTGCACATGTCTTTGGAAGCAAGTAAAAGGAAGAAATAAATGTTCACAAATGATGGATCTTCGTAGCAAAGAAGAAAGAAAACGGAGTCCAGAATGAATGAGTTGCTGTGTTAGAAATATAAAGTCCAGAGGCAGCACGATAACTGGATGCAATCGGTAGCCGGAATGAATTCCTGCAGCTGGTTGCTACCATGGTACAAGGCACTACCGGCAAGGATATGAACTGCAGGACACGAAAAGCCAGGGGCACAGAATATGCAGTTCCTTCAAACAGACCGTAGTCATGTTGCTGGGTAGTCAGAAAGCAGACGTAATGCTGTGGAAGCAGAATAAACAGTTCCTTCAAACAGACCATAGTCGTAGTGCCGAGTAATCAGAAAGCAGACGTAATGCCGAGGAAGTAGAATAAGCAGTTCCTTCAAACAGATTGTAGTCGGAGTGCCAGGTAATCGGAATGCAGAAGAGATGCCGAAGGCACACCAAGGAGCGCTGAAATCAGGCTAGGAATATCCAAATGAAACAAAGTAGCAATGCGCACATAAGTTGCTGCAGCTTCAGGAAACGAACCGCTAATCATGAGTACTAGACACCTGCCTTCTCACTGTTTAAATAACGTCACGAGATGCATTCGGATCACGAGACGTTGTGGATCTCTTCATGTGACAGCCCTTGACAACGGTGTCTGGACGGGGAGTGTGACGTCTCAGAAAAGCACCACGTCTCCATGGAAACTTCCCTGTGAGTCTCCAACAGGAATAAAACGTTCTTGCTGATGTTCTATGGGCAAACTGCTGATTGTTATAACGCAATTTTGTAGGCAGCCTCATCTTGGGGTTTACAGATGAATATGTGGAGGCAGGAGCAGGGGCAGACATGACAGTACCATCCCCCAAAGGACCCACCACCCCCCTGGAAGCATGGAACCGGCGGAGCAAAGCTTGAGCATAAATGCACGACAAGGGTTCCCAAGTCCTGTCTTCCGGGCCATAGCCCTTTCAGTCAATGAGGTAATACGGCCTACCGACCCGCAATCGCATGTCTAGGATCGCATTGACCTCATACTCATCCGAACCACGGACAGAGACCGAGAGAGGTCGAACAGGTAAGCGAGTCGAGGGTATACATGGATTAACGAGCGAAAAACTGGATGGACCTGCCAGCGAGCTGGTAGTTGCAAGCGAACTGCCACTAGATTGATAAGCTCTGAGATAACATATGGGCCAACAAACCATGGTAGCAGGGATTTTTTTCCTGGGATTTTCAGATTCTTTGTGGACAACTATACTTTCATTCCTACTTGATAAGCAGGAGCAGGTTCCCGGCGAACATGAGCGTATCTCTTGGCACGTTCCTGCGCGTGTTTCAACAGAGTTTTTATCTTGTGTAGAGAGAAACAAGATCCCTAGCACAGGACATTGCTGCTGGGTTGTTCGAGGACAACATCGGATCCGGAAGAATAGATCTGGGATTTTGACCGTACAATGCAAAGAACAGGGAAGTAACAATGGAGGAATGCAGGGAAAAACCGACAACCAGGTAGACTGATGTTGTAGACCTAGGCAGCGGAGATATTTTCAATCGTACTCTTTGTATGTTCCGTTTGGCCATAGTCTGTGGATGATAAGCACGAGAGTCGGTCGCCAATGAGAAAGGCAGAACTAAGCGCTGTCCAGAAATGGGACGTGAACTACGATACCCTGTCTGTGATGATGATGGAGGGCAGTCCAAAAAACACAAAGTACCTGCCGCATAAACAAATTGGCAAGCACCGGTGCTGTGGGAATCCCGGTACATGGCACACACAGGGCCATTTAAAATCATCTACGGTTACCCAATTGGTATCAAAACCGTGGTCTATAGGCGGTTCTACATCAAAATCCATAGAGACCATTTGCCACGGCTTGTGAGACAACAGAAGCAGATGCAAAAGTCCCATGGGCTTACCAGGAGTTGACTTACAATGGGCACAGAGCAGGGAAAAACGTAATCCACCACATTGCGAGACATGGACGGCCATCAACAGCATCTGAAAAGTAGTTCAAGCATCTTTTTCTGACCAGGGTGTGCTGCGACCAAAGAATCATTGTTAGGGAGAATTCTCTCTTTAGGCTGAATTTCCTAACCTAGCGAGTCCCCCTTTGCTGGATTTCTGGAGTTTTCTTTTTTCCTCCTGCCAAGAATGAGACTCTTTTTCTCCCACTCTTGGACATGATTTATGGTATTCCTTTGACTGGTAATGTGTTTTATGGGCTATGGGGTCCTTTACTCCATAGGGTCTCATGTGTTTTTCCTATGTGTGTTACACAGCACCCTCCGTGCAGTAACACAGGGGTGTCATAGTGACACCCCACCATAGACTCCATACTCTGGGACTGACTACTGTCTCCCAGGGCATGCAAAGTCACCATTGGCTTTACTAGTCCCAAATTATTAACAGAAACCAGTACAAACCATCATATTGTGGACGTACTGGTCGGGGCAATTCGATTGCCCCGGGTCTGTTAGTCGAAGGGGCACGTCTCCGTCCCCCCTGATCGAGTTTTGGCTGGTGGCAGTGGAAACTACTTTTTATATTCAACCGCAAATATTTTCCTATGGGATTTTCCCATTGTTCGAGGCTACCAACTTTAATTATTTAATTCTCATAGCCTCGAACATACCGCCGGTTTATTTAATTAATATTAATTCTCCGGTTGGTATTTTTTGCCAAGACTCTATTCTAAAATGGCGTTTCCGTTCTCTTCTGTGACTCCAACCCAAGTCGAGCCCTTTGTTCCACTTTTTGGCGGGCTTCTCCACAGAAGCCTCCAAAAGTGGTGCCACTCTGTCTGGGCAAAGGGGGGGTGGGAGGGGGTTTAGGCATCCTGGACTGAGTTACCTTGGTAACTCAAGTCGCACTCGGCTCACCACTTAGCATGTTTGAGTGACAGCTAGGCTGAGTGAATGGGGGTTTTCTGCATAAAAGCAGGGCTTTGGGGACTGGAACTTCAGAAGTCGCCACAGGACCTGAGAATCCGACGCGGGAGAAGCTGAGCCGACCTACCACGACGACACCACCGGTGGAGCCCTGCAGAACCGACTCACCACTTCCCGACGACAGAGAAGATCTCCCGGCTGGAGAGGCTTCGTCCCCTGACTGGTGGGCACAACCAGTTTACCTTTCTTTCTTCGCACCCCAGCCCGGTTTGTGGTCGAACTGCCCATGCCAAGCACCCCGGCAGCCGGATAGCCATTCGCCACTGAACCGCGAATCACCGGACCGATCCTTGTACCTGAGAAACTCTGCGGCTGGTTTCTTCCCTGGCAGTGCAATAGACTCCTGTCTTCCTCCACGACGAGGTCCTCTCTTTCCCCGGACGAAGCACCGACTTGCATCCGCTGCCAGGAACAACTGCCCCCGCTGGAGCGTTCTCACCACTTTAAGGTACCGTGTCCGCCAGGCCTCCCTTTCTAAAGATTGCTACAAGGTAATAATAACCCCTTAACCTTCTTGGTCCAACTCCTTTTTGAACCTTTACAAGACTTTTGTGCACTGCAACCGTGTGACCTTGGACACATTTCGTTTGGATCCTCTGAAAGTGGATCTGGCCTCTTGAACTCTAACTTCACGGTTTTTCTTTGCCTTCCTCTCTTGTTATGTTCTGGTAAAAGTGTTGGGATCTGTTTCAACTTGTTCTCTGCTTTTCTCTCCCTTTTTAAAACAAACTATTAGAGTGCCACCTATGTTTCACAGCTGTCTGAAAATAAGTGGAGCTTTACTTAAGACTTGTCTAATATTCTTTTAAGGGAGTGTATATCTTTTAGTGACTGTGTTTTTGAATTGCTTACTATTAGTGCCTGTGTGGTTTTCTAGATGTGGTTTTAAATAAATAATTAGATCTCTTTTACACCAAGCCCTGGTCAGTGTTTACTTGTTCTACTGTGTTCTCCTGACCTATTGTGAATGCTCTGTATACTGCCTAACTCTTCTTGAGGGAAGTCTGACTGCTCAGCCACAGCTACCAAGTGAATCTGTGTGGTACAGACTGCTACCAAGTGGGTTTACTGCCAAACACCTGTAGTCCTAAATCTTTTGCAGTGGTCCCAGAGGGAACTGCACAGGTTTCTGCCTAACAATCATGACCTCACTGTAGAGCCCTGTGACGGATCTCTTCCGTCAGAAGGAACAAAACTTTTTGGATGAAGGGCAGTCCGTTGTGCAAGTCGAGATTGTAGTCTTGGACTTCATTTTGGTTTTTGGGCTACCCAATCCTATAGCGCCTTCTTGAGTGAAGGTCCTGCCGTACAGCTGCAAACAACATGGTCTGCTAGAACATTGATTTGTTCTGACCGAACGAGGGAAGTACCTGTGTCTAGACGAGATAGTGCATATCCACCGTAGCAATGTGACGCGCAGGCCGGTGCATAATTTTGAAATTGAACCGCGTAAAAAATGCATGTCACTGGCCTTGCCGTGCCGTCAAACACTTTATCGTCTAGAAAGCCTGTAAATTGTGATGATCTGAGTACACTATCACCGGGTGTCGCCATTCCGTAAAAGTGTCTTTTACAGTTAAGAGTTCTCTCTTGGTGACAGTATAGTTCCGTTTGTACGGAGATAGGTTACATGAAAAGTAAGCCACCGGCTGTCAGGACACTCCTGAGAAAGAATGGCCCTCGACTGCAATGCTGGAAGCATCTGCTTCCATCAAAAACAGAAGATTGGAATCGAGATGTTGTAGGATGGGTGCAGTAGTGAAGGATTTTTTCAAAAATGCAAAAGCTGACTGAGCGATCTTGTTCCAAGCAAATGGCACCTTGGAACTGGTCAGAGCGGTGAGGGATGCCACCATGGATGAAAAAGAACAGATGAAATGTCTATAAAAATGTGCAAAACCCAAGAATTATTGAAGCGCTTTGGTGGCAGTAAGTGTGGGCCAGTCCAAGATGGCTGTTACCTTGGGGTGGTTCATCCGTACCCCTAGGTTGGTAATGTCGTAACCCAGGAATTCTACTTCTTGAGTGTTAAAGACACATTTCTCTACTTTCACATATAAGTGGTGTTTGCGTAGCCTTTGCAGAACTGTAGACACGTGAACGACATGTTGCTGGTATGAGGGAGAGTATTATCAGAATATCATCCAAGTAGATGACTACATACTGATCCAGAATGTCTCTGAATATGTCATTCATGAAGAATTGAAAGGTTGCAGGAGCGTTACAAAGGCTGAACAGCATCACTAGGTATTCAAAGAGGCCGTAACGAGTTTTAAAAGCAGTCTTCCGTTCCTCACCTTTTCGAATGTGAACCAGATTGTAGGCTTCTCGGAGGTCCAACTTGGTAAAAACTCCTGACGACACCAACTGATCCAAGAGGACCGAAATCAACGGTAATGGGTACTGGTTCTTTATTGTTGTGGCGTTAAGCGCCCTATAATCATTACAAGGGCGCAGGTCCCCTTCCTTCTTAGGGACGAAGAACAACGGCAATGCTGCTGGAGAGCGAGATGGACGGATGAACAGGACCTGCAAGGCCTTGTTGTTGTATTGTTTTAGGACAAGATACTCTTGTTGTAGATATTTTGGATCCAGGGACAAGCTCAATGGGGCAATCATATGGCCTGTGCGGAGGAAGTTGTTCTGCCATGCCCCTGTCAAACACATCAGAAAGGGATGCGTATTCAGCAGGTACTGAAGTGTCTTTACTCGATATGGACCCAATAGCAGGGGCCAAGTCAATGAAGGCCACGCATTGAGACTTCTGGGTTACCTCATGGTTCTGAAAGCAATGGTCATTGCAGTAAGATGAGGGAAACTGCATATGACGGTTCACCCAGTCAATAGCGGGATTGTGCATGGTCAGCCACTCTAGTCCCAGGATCACCTTCTACTGAGGAGCGGCAATGATATCGAAAACCACTTCCTCAGTGTGTCCATCATATGTAACAATCAGCAAAGGAATGGTTTCTTCAGTAACCATCCCCGAGGTTAGGGCTGTGCCGTCCACTGCATTCAAAGTTTCGGGGATCTTCTTTGCTATTAGAGGTATTTCAGGTGCATTAGCATAATCAATGTCCATGTAATTGTTTGTTGCCCCAGAATCAACAACGGCCTTGTATTGAACAGTTTTAGCAGTGAAGTGCAAAGCCACGGAAACCACAATAGGCGAAAAGGAGGAGGAAGCACAGGAGTCCGAACTCAAACCCGGCAATGCAACCTCTACTATTGCCGGTCCCTGACGTTTCCCGACCGCTTTGATGGTTTCTTTGGACATGTACTTAATAGGTGTTCTGAGGAACCACAGTACATACATAAATTGTTTTTCCTGCGGTTCTCTCTCTCAGAGGTAGATAGATGACCCCTGACGGCCCGATCTGCATGGGGTTGTGATCAGATGGTGCAGTAACGGAGTATCGGGCCGTGAGAAGGACTGAGGGAAAGGTTTCTTTTCACCCTTCCGGGCAGACCTGCGTGCGTCTATCTGAAGAACCAGGTCCACTAACTCGGCAAAACCCGTTGGGACGACTGGAACAGTGGAAAGAGTATCTTTCAGCTCTTCAGAGAGGCCTTTATAAAACACTGCAGATTTCTTGTCTTCAGGTCAGTCTGTCTTGGCTGATAATTGGTTAAACCTGGCCAAGTAAGACAATAAGGACAGACTGCCTTGATGCAGATTAAGTAATTCCAGATCAGTAGTCTGTGTTTTGTACCTCATATGAAAAACCCTGCTCATGGCTGTAAGGAGGACATCACAATCTTAAAGAAGATGACTGTTGGTTTTAAGCAACAGATTAGCCTAGGCGGCTGCAGTCCCTCCTAAGTAAGAGAGCCCAAAAGCAGCCTTGGTAGTGGGGTCTGGAAAAGAGGGCGGGTAGCATAGAAAATGGAGCCTACACTGGTTCACAAAGGTTCTGTATGCCTTAGGATCACCAGTGAACCTATCTGGGGGTGCCAGAGGAAACTGTGTGACTATGAATGAGAACGGGTACTGGATCCTGTCGAGGAATCAGAAACCCGGAGCCTGAAGCAGTGGTGCTGGAGAGTGTATCTCCCTGAATGGGTGTCCGGACAGCGTCCAGCAGCACATAGATGCAATGACGCAATGACTCATGTGCTGAAGTCATGTCGTTCCCTAGATCCGTGACCAACTGCGTTAAAGATGCCAAGCTGTCCTAGACCTTCATTGTGGCTTCTGATTCTGTCACAAAACTGGTCACCAAGGTACAATGAAGAAAGGCAATGACTTACCAGGAACAGGGTAAGGATCCTGATCGACAATAAGGCTCCTTCTGTTTCGTCCTTGGAATCTTTAGAAGAAAAGGAAGACCTTCCAAATGATGTACCTCACTAGCTGATATTAACCAAAGCTAGAGCAGTGAATCACTGGAAAGGGCGAAGCATCCACCAGGCAGAGATGTCGGATCCCTTAGCCTGATCCTCCCCGGAGTCCCAACTCTCCTCCTCCTCACCTGAGAGACTGGAATCCGGACTGCTCTGAACCAGTGGTCGCCAGGATTGGTAGTCCTTTTTTTTATGAAGAGAAGGGCTACTCTGGGAGGAAGCCACAGTGAATGCTTTCCCAAAGACAGACCTGTGACTCCTCTTCTGGGATTGACTGTTGGGGGAAAGGCCACTCTATGGCATAAAAAACCCCAGTGGAAGGCAGGATTTGAGTGGCCCTCGGACTCCTGGAATCAGCAAGGAAGGATCCGCAGGAGGGTAGGCTCCACTCACGCCAAATATGGGTACACATGCGAACCAGAAGCCGGGTAGGGACCGCACCAAATGGGAATTTGAATACAGAACACTGTACAGGCGGAAGAGGAGATGAGACTCCTGACCCTGATGGTAGTGAGAGGTAAGAGACAGGGGTACAAAGGTAAATAAGAAAAGTAGAGAGAGAGCAGAGATGACCAAGGTGAAATACCGACAGCGCGGCAGCTCGGCGGGAAACAGCTGAGAAAAGCGCCTGGGCGCGAAAGGAAGGAGGGAGAGAGAGAGAGAGGGAGAGAGAGAGAGCAGAAGGAAGGACCTGGTCGAGAGTAACTGGGAGCCGTGGACCCGCGGCAGAGAAAAGAAGCGCAGTTCCACAACGGAACGAAGGGAAGATGTAGTGCAACAGACCAAAAGCTGAGGAAACTAACCTCAACTGTTGCAACGCACCGATTGCTGGAGGGGGTGTGGCAAAGTACCTCCAACAACAGCTGTTTATAGAACAACTAGAATGCTACAGTGTGATAGGGTGCAACATGGTGCAACATTCTACTGGCCGCCCAAACGTACTCAAGGCCACAGGCGCCAAGGAAACTGGTGCTTGACAGTATGCCCCCTACCAAACCGGGTTTCCCCGGATGGACCCGATGGAATTTCCGGAGTAAGTCCGGGGCCAAAATGTGTGAAACAGGCTCCCAAGAATCCTCTGATCTTGCATAGGATTACGGCCTTGTCTATAACGGGAATCGCATAATTGGAACACCTCATACTCTGCAGCATGACTGGCATGTATCTGTTGTGGAAATTAACAGAGGCCATGTTCAGGGGTGGTTGGCTTGAGGAGGGAAGAATGGAACACAGGGTGTATGTGTTGTAGGCTTGGAGGCAACTGTAGCCAAAACGTCACTGGATTTATCTTGCCTAGGATGGTGTAGGGACCAATGTAGCGTGGGGACAATTTGGAGGGATGAGCCCAGCATGGCAGGTAGTTGGTAGAGAGCCAGGCTCTGGAGCCCGCTTTCCATTCGGGTACCTTCTCACAGTGTCGATCAGCTTGGATCTTGTATGCCTTCTGACTGTGTTCAAGGTTGTTTGGCTGTCTTGTGTGCCTCTGTCAATTGGGTGGGTACTTCTTCGATGGCGGGTAGATTAGACTGAATTGTGGTTGTAGGGAGGAAGGTTTGTGGGTGTTGTCCATAAGTACACTAGAATGGAGTAAGAGTAAGACCAGTGGCTGTTTGTCAGGAGTTATTGTAGGCAAATTCCACTTTGGATAAAAGGGACCCCCAGTTATCTTGTTCTTTGTTTATGTAACATCTTGGGTACTGCGCTAGTGTACTGTTAAAACGCTAGGTTTGCCCATTGGTTTGGGGGTGAAACCCTGAGGAGAGGGCCCGTTCAATTCCTAATTTGGCACATAAGGACTTCCAGAATCTGGAGGATTATTGGCTCCCACGATCTGATGTTATCTTATCAGGTAGCCCATGGAGGCGGAACACGTCTTTGACAAACACCTCTGCCATACCAGCGGCTGCAGTTATGCCTGCTAAGTTAGAAAAGTGGTCTAGCTTGGACAGAGAATCCACTGTTATCATTATGCAGGTACATGACTGTGATTTGGGTAAGTCGACAATAGTCAGTCGTGATCAGTCTCCAGGGACGAGTAGGCAGGGGACTTTGTTCCAATAAACCGATGGGTCTGGAGGTCACATGTTTGCTCCAGGTGCAGACCGGACATGACTGCACGTGTCGTTTTGCATCTTCCTTCAGGCCGGGCCAATAGGACGACCTTCTTAACAGGTCTAGGGTACCGGACTGTCCCTGGTGTCCTGCTGTCTTGTGGGCGTGATATCATGCCAGGACTTTTTGTCTGAGGGGGACTGTGGGTATGTAGAGACAGCTTCCTCGAAACATGAGGCCTTCCCTGGAGATAAGAGACGTGGCTGACTCTGGGAGTCCCTCTTTGACTAACGCCTCTTTGACCTGCTGCAGAAAGGAAGAAGCATGTGCTATGATTTTGTTTCTGGGGGGAAGACATTTTCTGGTTGGAGTAAGTGTGTTGGCTGAAAGATTGTCTTGCGAGAAAGAGCGTCTTCCAGAGTATTCTGACTGCCTGGGATGTAGGTAATTTGGAAGTCCTATTGAGCAAAAAAATTCACCCATCTGGCTTGGCAGGAGTTTATGCAATCCATCAATTGTAACACCTGTAGGTTTTTATGGTCAGTCCGTATTGTGAATGGGTAAGCTCCCCCTTGCAGAAGATGGCGCTACTCCTCGCAGGCCAGTTTCATGGCCAAGAGCTCCCTCTCAATGACTGAGTAGTTTTGTTGACTTTCGGTGAGGGTTCGGGAGAGGTATGAAATAGAATGCTCTCTATGTTCGTGTTCTTGTAGTAGCACCACCCCTATTGCTGTGGCAGAAACGTCTGTTTCCAATATGAACGTTTTCCCTTGGTCGGGATGCCGCAGGATAGGAGCACTGCAAAACAACGTTTTTAGGTGTTCGAAGCTCTCAATGGCTTGAGCACTCTCAACAGAAGGGGGAGGAGGACTTTTTTAGCAAACCTGTTATGGGCAGAGCCACCTCTGAGAATTGAGGTGTAAAGCGACGATAAAAACTGCTGAGCCCCAAGAATCTTTGTACCTCCTTAATAGAGGTGGGAGTGGCCCATTTAAGTATCGCTGTAACCTTTTTCTCCTGCATCTGTACGCCTTTATACGACAGTATGAATCCTAAGTAGGGAACGGAGTCCACTCTAAACACACACTTCTCTTTCTTGGCTAAGAGACGAGTCTGTAAATGGCTCAACACTTCATGCGGATGGGCAAGGAGTTCCTGGATATTGCGTGAAAATACCAGGATATTGTCTAGGTATATTATAACTAAGATGTACATTAGGTCAGAGAAGATGCGGACCATAAACCGTTGAAAAATTGCGGGGGCATTGACCAGGCCAAACGGCATAACGCAGTATTCAAACAACCCATATGGTGTTCTGAAGGCCGCTTTCCACTCATCTCCAGAGCAAATTCTTAACAGATGGTATACACTGTGAAGGTCTAACTTGGAGAATACCTTGGCTCTCTGAACTGCCTCAATGATGTCGGTGATGAGCAGCATAGGATATCGGTCTCTGATGGTTACTTTGTTTAGCCCTCTAAAGTCGATACAGGCCCTTAGTTCAAATGAATCCCTCTTCGGTTTAAAAAAAGAGGGGGGCACCCGCAGGGGACTTAGAGGGTTGGATGCGACCATTGTAGAGGTTATCATCCACGTAGGATCGAAGGGCTTTTTTTTTCAGTCTGCGACAGGGAGAACTTTCTCCCAAAAGGGACCAACGCATTGGGCACTCTTCCGGTCTTTGGGGTAGTAAGTCCAATGGTGCTTTGTCAATAAACACTACCTCAAAAGCTGACAGTTCAAATGGGATGGACTGTACCCCTACAGCCATGTCGGAGGCTGACGGAATGGTGTGCTACACGTGATACTTGACTCCATGAAGGCAATTCTGCTTGCAATAGGGAGAGTCAAATCCTAGTTGGTTGGTGGACCAATCAATCCGGGGGTTGTGCTTACATAGCCAAGTGATTCCTAAGATCACTGGAAAATGTGCTGCCCGGATGATATCAAATCTGAGGACTTGCTACCATCCACTCCTTCGACATTCTGGCCCTCCTTGCGTTCAATTCGGCGTAGACCCACCTTGTCTGCCCACAAATTGTCTACAAAATTGCCCGCCGCACCACAATCCAGGAGGGCCAGAGCTTCTATCTCACGTTGATCTAGGCGGAGATGTACGGTAACCACCATCAATCTGGAATCCTCCTCGGTGTCAGCAGGACTGATGGAGAGGGAAACATAGGGACTGGATGAGGACCCTTGGTGGCCCCTCCCTTTTAGGTCCGAGGTGTCTTGTTTCCCCGAGCGTCTTGGTGGGACCTCGGGGCAGTTTCGAAGTAGGTGTCCTTCAGAGCCACAGTAGGCGCATAACCCTTTCTCCTTTCAGCGTCTTCGCACGTCTGGTGTTGGTTCTTCTCAGTCCATCCATGTAGATGAGGAGGACATAGGAGGTGGGTGTTCATTCTGGGGAGCTGGGTTGCGGAAATGCCATCTTTTGGTCTGTCTTTCTTGCAGTCAAAACTCTATCTGTAGAGAAGCGGATAATCTCCTCTTTCAGGCCTAGCCGAAAAATGACATAGTGAGATTGTTCGTGCCAACCCGCCTCCGAAGTTAGTCTCTTAAATGCAGTAATATATGATAGTGCATCTGTTGTGCCTTGATGTACGTCCAGGAGCTCTTCGCAGGCTGAGTAAGTTATTTCAGGCCTCTCAAAAGCTTGCTTGAGTTGAGCCAGGAAGGTTCCAAAGTCTTGCAACAGAGGGCTAGAACTGGTGACCAGTGTGGTGGCCCGTCATATTGGAAATGATAAACCCTATTCTTGCATGATTCGTGGTATAAGTGTTAGCTCGGAAGGTAAAATGTATCATGCAGGCATCCAAGAATTCTTTTAGCTTTTTATGTGTTCTGTCAAATTTGCCCGTAGAAAGGGGCATGGGAGGTAAGTCTGAGTGACGTTGGTCCAGAGCTGTTACCATCTGATGCAGCATTGTATTTTCTGTTTTAAGGTTCTGTACCTTTGCAGACAGGTTTTGAACGGCGGCTAAGAGTTCCTGTACCTGCTCCACCATTGCCATGACAGGTGTTGGATGTTGCAAACTGTCGGATCCCTTATCCTGATCCTCCCCAGAGTCCCAACTCTCCTCCTCCTCTTCACCTGAGAGACTGGAATCCAGACTGCTCTGAACCAGTGGTTACCGGGATTGGTGGTCCTCCTTTTTTTTTTTTTTTTATGAAGAAAAGGTCTACCCCGGGAGGAAGCCACAGTGAATGCTTTCCCAAAGACAGACCTGTGACTCCTCTTCCGGGATCGACTGTTGGGGAAAAAGCCACTCTATGGCATAAAAAACCCCAGTGGAAGGCAGGATTTTAGTTGTCTCCGGACTCCTGAAATCAGCACCACAAGGAAGGATCTGCAGGAGGGTAGGCTCTACTTGCGCCAAATATGTGTACACGTGAGAACCAGAAGCAGGGTAGAGACCCCCACCAAGCAGGAATCCGAATACAGAACACGTGGAAGAGGAGATGAGACTCCTGACCCTGATGGTAATGAGAGGTGAGAGACAGGGGTACAAAGGTAAATAAGAAAAGTAGAGGGAGAGCGGAGATGACCAAGGTGAAATGCTGACAGCGTGACAGCTCGGCAGGAAACAGCTGAGGAAAGCGTTGGGCACGAAAGGAAGGAAGGAGGGAGAGAGAGGGAAAGAGAGCAGAAGGAAGGACCCGGTCGAAAGTAACATGGAGCCGCCGACCCGCGGCAGAGAAAAGAAGTGCAGTTCCACAATGGAACGAAGGGAAAAAGTAGCGCAACAGACCAAAAGTGGAGGAAACGAACCTCAAAGGTTGCAACGCCCCGATTGCTGGGGCGTGACAAAGTACCTCCAGCAACGGATGTTTACGGAACAACTAGACTGCTACAGTTTGATAGGGTGCAACGTGGTGGAACATTCTAATGGCCGCCCAAACTCACTCGAGGCCGCAGGCGCCAAGGAGACCGGCGCATGACAGGAGAACAGTGGATCCAAACTTCTGGGTCGACTGGTGTTCAATTCCTGGTCTTCTCCTGGGAAGGCAAGATTGCCAGATGATTCAATATATGGATCACTAAGACAACAATCGCCACTACCCTTCCCACTAGTGCCCCTGAGATGCTTAGTAGCCTTATGTGTCCCCTTACCGTAGGGATAAGCGAGGAAGGGCTGTACTTGGGGGAAACGGGCAGTGCTTGATCATCCAATATGAGTTGAGCTGATTTGCCTCGGAAGAAAGAAAATGCTCCAACAGGACCATGTTCATGCTCCTTTTAACTGTTAAAGGCTCAGCACGGAAGCCCCACCCCTCAGCTAACCTTTTGGGATGGGGCTTCAGCCCAGTCAGCTCAGTGACGTTGGGCGCCAGGAAACAGTGAAGATTACCTTACCATACCTTGGCTTGGTCATTCGGTCCCTAAAGGTTTAATAAAGAAGTGCACCCAACACTGGGTTTCAGAAAGTTGTGTTTGTTAACCAGAAAGTGGCATCCTTGCTATGGGGTTAGCCATTGCAGATCGAGAGGAACTGGATTTACAGTCTCTTGCCTCTCTAGTTGCCTTGTCTTGCAGAGTCTTAGCGATAGTGTTCATGGCTGCAGCTTCTGCGTCTCTTGCGCTTATTTCTGTCTGAATAGCTTTAAGCTTTGTGGCGAGCTGTTGCAACACAGGACAGAAATCCATTGGTTGAGGTTCGATAAGAAGGTCTTGCAAATTGTCAAGCTTGAACTCACTGGTGGCACACAGGAACGTATGCTAGCCAGTGTTGTATGGTATCCTGCATCCCCATGGCAGTATGAGGCAGACAGTGTTCAGCAATCTTCAGAGCCACGCTCACTCAATGTAAAAATAATATGAAAATACAGCGTGATAGCCCGCCCTCCAACAGCTCTCTTCCTGCGATTGGCCAGTGATGACATTTGTAGCCCCGACCCTGCCAATTCCGATTCCCGTCATCTGTGGGGATACAGAATATCATAGAACACCAGGAGCGCAACGCGTGCTCAGGGTTTCCGTGTCCCTAAACAGTTCAAAGGAACATACTTAAAACGTCCTCTCGCACGGATTTTATCATTAAAAAGGTTTATTTAAGTACAAGGATTAGACACACCGGTCATATCAAACTGCAGAACATTACTGATCCTTTACAGTGCATCATTCTCTCCACTCTCCACTCTCTACATCCTCTCTTCCTACAAAGTTCCATGTTCCATATCTATTGCTACCTGCACATATGAATAAACAAACACTACATACCATATAATCAGTACACAAATGGGAAACTATTACAATAGAATACTACACACCTCCCTTCTTTACAGTGACCAAAAACAATGAGGAACTAATATTAACATATATACATATTGATGTTTGCACATTTCATACAAAATGAAACAAGAGATTGATATTGGTACCGGTTAAAATGTCAGTTACATTGTCTTTAACTATGCATGAAATTATTGGAATACCTGGAATGACCTTTTCAAACAATTGCAGTGCACAAGAAAAGAAGTTTCAACTCACATAGTCTTTGAGATACGATGGTTTTGTACATACTCGTTTATTACGACCATTCTTAGAATCTTGTCTCTCACCGTCTTGTTCTACCTCCTTTCCATTACCAACATAGTTTTTCCTACCGCACTCTTGTTTTGAACATCCACATACTCTGTTGAGATTCCACACTCTTCCATCTGATACTTTGATGGCCACATGGAATCGTTTAACCGTTTGAATTGGATATGACCATTTAATCAAACCCCTGGCATTGACGCCTGGAAGTTTTATTCTCACCCAATCGCCTACTTTGATTTGAGTCTCTTTAACCGCATTCCTCAAATCAAACAGCTGTTTATTATACTTTTGGCTTTGTATAACTTTTTTTACTCATACCTTCACAATCAATATTCTTGACACAGGCCCTGCCCACCCACGCAGGACATACCCTTGTATTAGGTTTCCTACCCCGTAGTATTTCAAATGGAGAGATTCCAGTAGTGGAATGTGGCGTGAATCTATGAGTAGTAATGCTATCTTCAACTGCTTCCTTCCAATCAGTGTTGTTAGCCAGTGCACAACTGATACTATATTGTATTACTTTATTGAACCTCTCCACTATTCCATTAAGTCTGGGGATGATAAATAGAGCTTGTTCTATGCTTAACCCCATTTTCCTTCAGAAACCAACTCATTTATTGTGAAACCAATTGCACACCATTGTCAGTGATTATCGTGGTTGGATAACCTTCATGTTTAAATGTTTTATCTAAGAACGCAATAACATTCTTCAAACAAATGTTTTGCACCCACTCAACTTCTACCCACCTAAACAACATATCAATAAGCACCATACAATATTTCAAAGCACCTTGACTTCTTATGGGACCTACAATATCTAGACCTACTCGGTCCCAAGGTATGTTGGGAATTAAGTTATGGTCATTGGCATCTGCCTAGCCACATACCCTTTAGCCAAATTTTCAAACTACAACAATCACGGATGTCTTTCAACTTCCAGTTCAACAGCATGCCACCAAAAACCCTGCCTAACCCTTTGCTTTGGTCATCCCTTAATGCCCCTCATGAGCTACCTGTAGTATCATTTTTCTCACCCCAAAAGGTGGATAAAGTTTTTCACTCCTCAAAACCAAACCCTTATGCAAATGTAGCTCATCGAATACGTGTCTCGCAGCATCTGGCTAAACTCCTTTTTTGATCTCACTACTCTTTACACCACTACTGAGTAACTCTCTCGCCTTTTTGAGAGTTTCATCCCCAGCCATAGCTTCCAGCCATTCATTCTCAGATAATATATCCTGATGTATACTCAAAATGTGTTCCTCCTCACCACTTTCATCATCATCTACATTTTCAACTACATTGGTCAATCTTGATAAACAGTCAACAGATTTATTCTTCACTCCCTGAATGAATTCCACATCAAAATTATACTCTTGTAGATTTGCAACCCATTTCCTAATCCTCGATTAAGTTTTATCTAATCCTTTAGTGGTAAGCATCTCCTTAAGTGGTTTGTGATCAGACCTCACAACAAACTTTGTTCCCCAAATAAATGACCTGAACTTCTCAACAGCCCATTTAACAGCTAGTAACTGTCAATACTGTCAATATCGTCCTCCGAATCACCACTCTCCTCACCTGTGTGTTCGGAGTCTGTCTCCTTGATACCTTGACGATGAGCCAGATAGTCCTTCTTCGGTTTAGATGCTTGGATCCTGTCACGAGAAGTAGCCGTGGTGGATCCCGAACTGGACCGCTCCGTGACTACAGTCCCGGAAACAGGAAAGTATGGGGGAAAAAGCCAACGGCTCAAAAAACCCCCGGCATGTCCCTCGTTGCTGCCAACAGGAACTAGACGACCGGAGCCCAGTATCACAAGATCGCAACAGCCCTAGTAAGTGGCCATTAGGTAGTAGCGAAAGAGAGGAGGAAGAGATACCCAACAATGGCGGTGGGAAGAACCAGACTGAGGGAAAATACTGGCAAGCACGACCTCAGGAGGAAAGAGAGGAAGGTAAGCGTCAGAAAGAGAAGGCAGCAGGGGGAAAGGCGGCAACTCGCGAGGCGAGTGGACCAAAGCAAATGGAAAAAAAGGCAGTGATGTGGACTGCGGAAAAGACAGAGAAAAGCAGGCTTCAGTGCGAAGCGAAAGGAAAAACTAGCGTCTTACCGTGGAGCAAAGCTAGACGGATGCAACGTGCAGAGCACAGGGAAAGCCGGAAGAAATACTCCCGGCCAGAGTGAAACCAGAAAACAACTAGAGCGTTGCAGATAGCGCGAAAAAGACATAATGGAACCGATCAATGGCTGCAAGCCGTCAATGACGGCGAAGCCGTACCCGTGGTAACAGCCGCCATCCGAGCGGTTTCATGACAGTCTGCCCCCCCTTAATGCGGAAACCGCCAGGTTTCCAGGGATGTAACCTGTGGAAGCGAGACGCCAATCTGGGAGCGTTTAAAAAATGCACTGGCTCCCATGAGTCTTCTGATCTGGGATATCCTTTCCAAGAAACCAGGTATTGGAGTTGACCTCTAAAAACCCGAGAGTCACAAATCCTGGATACCTCATACTCGTCTTGGGTGGTGTCGGTGGCAAACTTTGCAATTGTCCAGGTCCCTGTCGAGTATCAGGATGAAACACTTTGAGAAGCGAGGAATGAAAAACCGGATGAATGCGTCTGAGATGGTGCGGTAGTTCAATCCTATAGGCTACCAGGTTTATCTTCTCCAAAACAGGGAAAGGCCCCAAATACCTGGGGGACAACTTAGAGGGTCGAACCCATCTTGGTAGGAACTTAGTAGGTAGCCATACCTTAGTACCCTTCTTCC
Organism: Ambystoma mexicanum; assembly: GCF_040938575.1. Classification (NCBI taxonomy): domain Eukaryota; kingdom Metazoa; phylum Chordata; class Amphibia; order Caudata; family Ambystomatidae; genus Ambystoma; species Ambystoma mexicanum. Next base: position 20,620,698 of record NC_090937.1, on the reverse strand, counting down.
AGTCCGGGTTCTTGCGGCGATGAGCATCCCCCTGTCTTTTATAGACACTCAGACTTCTTTCCAAACTGCTCCTGGCAGTCTTATGAGCTTCAGTTATGTCTGATATGACAGACTCCACTGTGGGGGAGTTGCTGGGAAACGACGAAACAGGGCAAAGTGCCCTAGGGTGGACACCATAGTTACAAAAGAAAGGAGTCAAACCGGTAGCCGAGTGTCTAGAGTTATTGTAGGCAAATTCAGCGGTGGAAAGGAGCTGAACCCAGTTGCCTTGGAGATGGTTGGTATAACATCTAAGATACTGTTCGAGGGTGGCATTAAGCCTCTCTGTCCGACCATTAGTCTGAGGATGGAATCCCGAGGACAGAGCCCGGTCAATGCCCAATCGTTTGCACAGCGCATCACAGAATTTGGAGATGTATTGGCTTCCTCTGTCCGAAGTTATCTTATCAGGAAGCCCATGTATGCGGAAGATGTCTCTGGCAAAGACTTCTGCCATTCTGGTTGCAGTGGGTAGACCTTCCAAAGGAGAAAAATGGCCCATCTTTGTAAGGGAATCAACTGTCACCATTATACAGGTACAAGCTTCAGAGAGGGGGAGATCCACTATAAAATCTGTGGATAGGTGCCCCCAGGGTCGTTGTGGAATCTCGGGTTGAGTGAGTAAGCCAAATGGTTTGCCTGTGGGATTTTTAGACATGGCACATATCGGACAAGATGATATGTAGGATTGAACCTCCTTCTTGAGGTTTGGCCAATAGAAAGAACGTCTGATGAGTTCTGTAGTGTTCGCTAGACCCCTGTGGCCTGCGGCCAAATTGTCGTGACACCAACTTATGATCTGCTTGCGAAGATGATCTACTGGGATAAATAAACGGTTCTTATAGAACCAGAGACTGTCTTTGAGTAGATAACCCGGTGAAGACATAAGGTTACAATTCAAAGATTCTGACTCAGTGGCCTCCTTAGCCTCTTGTAAGAAGGTGTTGATGTGAGCAACAATTTGATTACCTAGAAACATGTGTTCAGAAGGGAGCGGATCAGATTCCATGTTTGGCTCTCTGCGAGACAATGCGTCCGCCAATACATTTTGTGAACCCTGAAGGTAAGTAATCCTGAAGTTATATTGTGAAAAGAAGTATGCCCATCTGGCCTGGCGAGAATTTGAACATTCTAAAGACTGGAGGACTTTGAGGTTCTTGTGGTCAGTTCGTATAATGAAAGGAAGGTTTGCACCGAGCAATAGATGGCGCCATTCTTCACATGCCCGTTTCATGGCCAATAATTCTTTCTCCAAAACCAAATAATTATTTTGGCTGGTAGAGAGAGTTTGAGAGAGATAGGCCACAGGATGTTCAATTCCTTCGTTCTCTTGTAGTAGAGCCGCACCAATGGCTGCCAAGGAGGCATCCAACTCCACAATTAATTGTTGACTGATCAGGTTGTAACAAAATTAGAGCAGAGCAAAAAAGTGTCTTTAGACGTTCGAAACCGTCTTCAGCTGAGGTCTACCATACAAAAGGTCCGGATGATTTTTTGAGAAGAGTAGTTATAGGTAGCACTGTTTCGGAAAACCTGGGAATGAACCTTCTATAGAAATTAGAGAGGCCCAAAAATCTCTGTACCTCCTTGATGGAAGAAGGAGAAGGCCAATTTAGGATGACCGAGACGTTGTGGGGATCCATAGAAACACCATGTTCAGATAATATGAATCCGAGATATGGAATGGTCGATACTCCGAAACAACACTTTTCGGGTTTGGCTAGAAGACGATTTTCTTTAAGACGATTCAAAACCTTCTGAACCTGTTCTTCATGATCTTCCTTGTTGATAGAGTAAATCAATATATCATCCAGGTAAATGATCACTGAAACGTACAATAAATCAGAAAACATGCGGCCCATAAATCTTTGAAAGATGGCAGGGGCGTTAACCAAACCGCACAGCATGACTCTATACTCGTACAACCCGAAGGGAGTACGAAAAGCTGTCTTCCATTCATCCCCCTCTGCTATATGCAACAAATAGTAGGCATTGCGTAGGTCTAACTTGGTGAACAGCCGTGCCCCTTGTACCGCCTCTATGATGTCTGCTATGAGGGGCATAGGGTAGCGATCTCTAATGGTAACTTTGTTGAGATCCCGGTAGTCAATACAGGGCGCAATTCTCTTGAGTCTCTTTTAGCTATGAAAAATAATGGAGCTCCAGCAGGAGATTTAGAGGGCTGGATGAGACTGTGGTGAAGATTGGTATCAAGATAGGCGCGTAAAGCACTCCTTTCTGTCTGGGATAATGAGAACATCCGGCCAAATGGAACCAAAGCGTTGGGTTCCAGGTCTATCGTACAGTCCTCCGGCCGATGGGGTGGTAATGCAGCCGGTCTAACCTCTGTGAACACCTCCTGGAAATCTTTACAGAAATGTGGCAAAGCGTGAATGCTTGAGGTTTCTTGGCATAAAGCTGGAGCGGTTTGTAACTCGGCAAAAGACTGGGGCGGAAGACATTGCTTTTTACAATAATCTGAGTCGAAGCTTAGCTGGTTTGAGACCCAATCAATATGTGGATTGTGTCTCCTGAGCCAGGTGATACCAAGAATCACCGGAAAATGGGCTGCCCTGATGATGTCAAACCTTATGCTTTCAGTATGTTGAAAAATCTTAATCTCCAGGATCTCCATAGTCTGTGTAATGGGACCTGAGGAAAGTGGAGTACCATCAACCCCTTCCACCTTTTGGTCTTCCATGCGGGGCAACCTCTTAAGACCCACCTTGTCGGCCCATAGGGTATCTACAAAGTTTCCTGCCGCACCGCAGTCCAAAAGGGCTAACGTCTCCACCAGTCTGTCTCCAACATGAACGCTGACACTAACCACCATCAGTCTGGAATCATCTTGAACTTTGGTAGAAACTGACAAAGACACATAGGGACTAGATGCATCTGAAAACCCCCAGACACTCTTCCCTTTTAGCTCTGGGGTTATTCGTTTCCCGAACGTTTTTGAGGTAGATCCGGACATTCCTTGAGAAGGTGCTTGTCTGAACCACAGTACGCACATAGTCCCCTTTCTCTTCGTCGTCTTCTTTCTTCAGAAGAGAGTGGTGATCGAGTACTTCCTATCTGCATAGGTTCATCTCGGGAAGCAGATACAGGTAAAAAAGAACTTGGTGAGGACCCATTACTTCCTCTGTAGCGTCTTCTTTCATGGCGTCGTTCCTGAAGCCGATGTTCTATCTGCAATGATGCGGATAACAGATCTGAGAGAGTTCTAGGACGAGGGAACCGAGACAATTCGTCCTTTATATCCTCCTTAAGACCTCTGCGAAATATGGCATATTGAGCCTGTTCAGCCCAACCTGCACCAGCAGCCAAGGTCTTAAAAGTGGTGATGTATGAAAGAACATCAGAAGACCCTTGTCTGACATCTAAGAGGTCTTCAGGAGCAGTGTAAGTAAGTTCTGGTCTCTCAAAAGTATCTTTAAGAAGGGTACAAAACCCATCATAGTCCTGCAAAACCAGATCACCTCCTGTCACTAAAGGAGTAGCCCATACAAGAGCATCGCCGGTCATATTTGAGATTAGAAACCCCACCTTAGCCTGAGTAGTAGAAAACATTTGGGGTCTAAACATGAACTATACCGTAGACGCCTCCAGGAATTCCTTGACCTCCTTCGGAGACCCGTCAAATTTTCCGGATGATAGGGCAATAGGTGCTAGCTCAGGAGGGGCCTGATCGCGGTTAGAAACCAGCTGTTTTAACACCACATTTTCGGCCTTAACCGTCTGTAATTCTTGGGATAGGCTTTGTACTGCCTTCCATAACTCTTGCATCTGTTCCTGGACTTGTTCTGGGGTACCCATCGTAGATTTCTGGTGTTGCAAACTGTCAATACTGTCAATATCGTCCTCCGAATCACCACTCTCCTCACCTGTGTGTTCGGAGTCCGTCTCCTTGATACCTTGACGATCGGCCAGATAGTCCTTCTTCGGTTTAGATGCTTGGATCCTGTCACGAGAAGTAGCCATGGTAGATCCCGAACTGGACCACTCCGCGACTACAGTCCCGGAAACAGGAAAGTATGGGGGAAAAAGCCAACGGCTCAAAAAAACCCCGTTATGTCCCTCGTTGCTGGCCAACAGGAACTAGACGACCGGAGCCCAGTATCACAAGATCGCAACAGCCCAAGTAAGTAGCCGTAAGGTAGTGGCGAAAGAGAGGAGGAAGAGATACCCAACAATGGCGGAGGGAAGAACCAGACTGAGGGAAAATACTGGCAAGCGAAGACGACCTCAGGAGGAAAGAGAGGAAGGTAAGCGTCAGAAAGAAAAGGCAGCAGGGGGAAAGGCAGCAACTCGCAAGGCGAGTGGACCGAAGCAAACGGAAAAAAGGCAGTGATGTGGACTGCGGAAAAGACAGCGAAAGGCAGGCTTCAGTGCGAAGCGAAAGGAAAAACTAGCATCTTACCGTGGAGCAAAGCTAGACGGTTTCAGAGCACAGGGAAAGCCGGAAGAAATACTTCCGGCCAGAGTGAAACCAGAAAACAACTAGAGCTTTGCAGATAGCGCGAAAAAGACATAATGGAACAGATCAATGGCTGCAAGCCGTCAATGTCGGCGAAGCCGTACCCGTGGTAACAGCCGCCATCCGAGCCTTTTTATGACAGTAACTCAATAGTTGAGTAATTGGTCTCAGCTTGTTTTAATACTGTTGAAGCAAACGCAATGGGATATTGAATTCCGCATTCTCTTGAGACAAAACCGCCCCCGATCCATGGTTGCTGGCATCTGTGGTAATGGTGCTACTGATTTTTGGATTAAAAGATTTGAGTGTGGGTGCAGCATTCAAATCATGTTTCATTTTGTTGAACTCCTCTTCACACACATCATTCCAATCGAACCTTACATTCTTTTTCACCAATTTTTTCATGTGAAATGTCTTACTTGGTAGATCAGGAATAAACTTTGCGTAGAACTCGGCCATCCCTAAAAATGAAATTAACTTTTCCTTGTTATCTGGGCTAGCAAAATTCAAAATGTTGTTGACCAATTCCTCCTTAGGTTTTATGTCCTTCTCTGATATCTCATGGCCTAAATACTGTATAATAGACCTATTGAACTTACACTTATCTTTACTGCATTCTTAAATATATTTAACACCTTATGCAGCCTATCGTCATGTTTCCTTTGATCCTTACCATATATCAATACATCGTCCTGAAAACATAAAATGCCCTGCATTTGATGAAAAAACGGATACATCAGCCCTTGGAACACAGAGGCCGCAGAAACGAGACCAAAAGGCATTCTTTTACAACAAAATAATCCCTCACTGGTAATAAATGCAGTGATATCGCTTCACATGAGATGTAACATCACCTGATGGTATGCAGACCTCAGATCCAACATACTCATAATGTTTGCACCTCTAATAGTACCCAACATTTCAGCTATATTCGGTAAAGGGTGTCTATCAGGAATGACACATTTATTTACGCATCTAAGATCTATGCACAACCTCAATTTTCCATTTGACTTGTATACAATCGCCAAAGGTGACACCCATTCTTATGACTCTATCCTTTCGATCACACCCTCAGTCACTAATCTTTCGAGTTCCTCTTTTACAGCCAACTTCATGATCAAGGGTACAGGCCTCAGTTACTGTTCCACAGGAGTAGCATCATGCTTTAACTTGATTTTATGGCTGATATCCTTTAACACACCCAGTTCTTCCCTGAATACTATATGTTCATCAAAAGTTCCTTTTTGTGCTTCATGATCCACTGCGTAGACTGACTCCTCCGCACTGGGATCTAATTTTATCTTCAATCTGGCTTGATGAGACAAGCTTAAAAGTGGTTGCCTTCCTTTTAGTGTGACATATACTTTTCCTTTAGCTGATCTGTTTTTAAACTTCATTACTGCCCAAAACCAACCAATTAGTTCAATTTGTTTTCCTCCATACGCAACTGGTCTTAGATCAATCATATTTAACTTGATGCTTGTTTCAAAATGTTTTTCAAATAGAAACTTGGGCAGCAAAGTATATTTTGCGCCAGAGTCAATTACCATGTTGATTTGTTTACTATTCAATTCTATCATAGCCATGGGTTTTTCTCTGTCGGCATCCTCCTCTTTGTCATTGGCACAGGTTGCAACATCCTCAACCACAAATGTACATTCTTTCGAACTTTCACATAGTTCTTTCAGACAATTTGTGTTTTCCTTTTTTGTTTTGCAACAGCTTGTAAGGTGTCCTTTTCTGTTGCACCTTTTGCATAACTCTTTTATGGCCAGACATTTATCGATGCTGGCTAAATGAAACATGCTATCACATCTGTAACATCAGCGTTTGTCACTTGCCTCTTGTAGTATCTTGTGTTGGGATGTAGCTGCTCTGCATCAAGTGCACTGATGCAGGCAGTAGAATGTGTGAGGTAAGCATGGAACCCTGCTGGTTCAGGATTCCATGAATGGCAGTTAAGCATTCAGGATGGGAGATTACATGAAGTAAGATGTATACCTTATAGCTCCTACTCCCTCTTCATAACTGTACCCTGAAACTAATAAAGCCTACTTCCGTTTGTACCTGCCTGTCTCCTGACTGGTCCCTGCCTACATTAAAGAACCCCATTATGCTACAAGTGGCGACGAGGATGTTCTTTTCCTGAGATGGCAGTTGGAAATTCAGTGGTGAGATGGTGCCCACTAGTATAGCAGAAAATGAGAAAAATGCCCAGAGAAATGAAGTTCGTGAGGTCAGCAATGAAAGCTATGCCCTGATGCGACGTGGCATACGTCCTGTTGGGGATGGGAAGACATATTCTCCCTTGCAGGCAGCCAAAGAAGTTATGAGTGGAAATGCCCCTTGTTCACAGAGAAAAGAAAAGGTACTGTAAATGGGCCGTCTGGGGCTGAGTCGTATGCTGGGCATGCAAGCAGCTACTATGAAGTATTAAGGACTGTTCTAGCTCTTGAATGTATGAGGAGCGCACCAGAGTACAAGACTCCTTGCAAGCAGGCAACCAGTTGGCTTTGTCTAAGTACTGTAAAGTGAGGGAAATGTGCCATCCCAACGTGGTGAAGGAGATGAAGGCATGGGCATTAATTGACGTTAAATTTGAATATTGCCACATTAACCAGCAATTGGCATTTATTGACATTGTGGCATAATGGAAGTGATTACTGACCGTGAAGTCGGCAAGTTTCTAGGAGCAGCCTGCAGTTTACAGTGATATTTGGTTCTGAATGGAGGTTTGGGAGCGTTGTTGCGACCGTTAGAATTGTCACAGCTCCAGAGATGAGTGCTGCGTGAGATTCACCTGTGAAATGATGACGCAATGGAATGCGCCGGGGGGGTGTTGGCGAGCATAGAATGCTGGTGAACAGGTGTTCTCAGCGAGCATAGAATGCTGGTGAGGAGGTGTTCTCAGCAATCCCCAAAGACCTAGTCCTGAACGTTGTAATAACGCCATTCGTATTGTGGCTGTAGTTGTCGGAAGAAGTAGAGAAACATTTAAGGAATAGTGAAACATTTAAGGAATGGCCCTTAGTACGTGGCCTAACGTGATGACTTGCACGCTAGCAAGTGTTCAGGAAGCGTTTCCATTGATGGTGAGATGCAGAAATAAATAGGCTGAGTATAGCTGTGGATGTGATGCAGCGAGCAGCAAAGAAGACAGAATATGTCAGCCTAAACGTGTTGACATATGCAGAACTGTGCCTCTACCCCTTGGAACGTGGGGGTGAATAAATTAAAACATCCAAGATATTCTTGGAAGCGGGATTGTTCTGCACCGGAGTTGCGTGGAACAAGTGAAACGCCTGCGGGGAAAAATGAAAGGCAGCCGTCTGATAAAGTGAAGCTGCAGCAACGCCAGGAAGAGCACGTTTGTACAGCAGCAATGTTTATGATTGAACGTTTTTTTTTTCTTCAGTTAATCAGTATAATGTGCGGGTTATGCGAATGGTGCCTTGCACCAATAAGAATTGTTTTAAAAAATATATATATGTTTATTTTGACGATGGTTGAAAACAAGGTGTATTGGACACCTGAAATTCCACTCGTGTTTGATGCAACATAGTACTGTATATATACACTGTACAAGCAGGTAAAAGAGAAATAAGGATCTGTTATTTTCAATTTGCACACTAGCAGGTGTGATCAACGCATCAATGTGAATTCTCTACAAATGAAATGTTTGTAGTGAAGATCTACGAGCAAGTTATGGACATTTGGTAATGAGATTTTGTATTGGAAGTGCAACATGCAGTTTCAACTTTTGTTAAGGATTCATGATGCAGTGTTCATTATAATTTAAAAGTAACATTTGCTATAATGTATTATTACTGTTTTGGTATTTTGGTTGATTGAGTAGTGCCTGGCTGGGAAGGTACTAGGATTTTGGGAGTGAGTTGGCAATGAGAATGGATGTGAAATGCTAACATTATTTTAAAGTGAAGTGAATGGTTGTGCATAATAGTTTTAAAGTGTTAGGTAAATGCAACAGGTTATATGCTAAGTATTTTAACTTTTTGAAGATTTGCAGGAAATTGGTGCACACATGGGCACCATGGACCTTTAGGTTAATATGGACATATAATTGAATGTCATGATAAGGTAGATCCAAATATGAGATATTTTAACATTTTTGAGGGATTTTCAGGTTATAAGGTGCAATGCACCTGTGGACTTTTAGAAATACATATATGGTCTTATAGGCAAATGTGTTAGATGCATTGATGAAATACAATGCTGTATGTTATTGAGTAGGAAGGTAATGAGATATTAAATGTATGCAGTATCGAGGCATCAAATGAAAAAATTAAGTAGGTGTATGTAGATATTGGAAGGGTTGTGACTCTGCAGGTTCATAGATAAGGTAATGAAATTAAATGCGAGGGGTCATGTTTAGGTGTATGCCCTGATGAATGAAGTTGTTAAATGAATAAAAGTGTGTGAATGTGAGTATATTAGAGGTAATGATTAAATGTTTATGCACATGTAGTAGTGCCATTGTCATGACAGCATAAGTTATGTTGACAGGGTGGTAGCTCGCTCGTGGTCAACTTTCGGTATGTTAGTCTGTGAATCAGTATGGGTTAGTGTTGAGTTTCAATTGAATAAATAAGAAGCCCAAGTGAGTTATGGAAGAATTTTGTGATGAGATATATGGGCAATTGTTATGAGCCGGATTATGGTTGGGGTGCCGGCTAAGTGGTAAGTTGTTATTGTGCAGCGCATGTTGTTGCGTTTGGTATGATATAGAGTATTTAAAAATATTTTGCGCATACGTATGTGGATGCATTCATTTTAATTTGGAAGATCTGACACATGACGGGTATTTTGGCCAACTTTCTGTCATGGTGTGTTCTTTTCACGTGCTGTGTCTCTGCAGTTACGCGGTTTTTATGTGATCTTTGTGTTGTTTGTTACTTTTCTTATATTCCCTACTTTTCAATGTTTTCTTCCGGGTAGTTAGTGAGCGAATGTTAGAATGGTTGCTAAGTTTTATGCCATGCTATTGGCAGGTTTCTATGGTTGTGATGAGTGGTGGTCTTGGTGAGGACAGATGATGTATGTTAGTGTGTACTTGATTGTTAGTAAGTTGTGGTAGATAAAGTTTAGTGCTGCGGGTGTGGCAGGCCCGAGTCTCCGTGTGGCAGGCAGAGTGGAAGGAGTGTATGTCTGACGTAAGAGCTGCAAAGGTGATGGAATGTGGTTTGTTGTTGGTTAATGCTTGCAGGTGGCAGCTGTGAGACTCAGGTGTGAGTGATCTGAGTAAATGGTGGATTAGGGTTTTTATGATTGTTGGGGAATGTTAGCTACGTGGAATGTTAGTTACGCCGTGATGGTTTTGAGTGTAGCAGTTGTGTCGGGTTGGTTTGTGGTGGATGAGATGTGTTGTGGAGAGAGCCTGTTCTTTTGTTATGGTTGTGTGTGCTTGTTGAAAGGAAAGGGATGTGTAGTATCTTGTGTTGGGATGTAGCTGCTCTGCATCACGTGCACTGATGCAGGCAGTAGAATGTATGAGGTAAGCATGGAACCCTGCTGGTTCAGGATTCCATGAATGGCAGTTAAGCATTCAGGATGGGAGATTACATGAAGTAAGATGTATACCGTATAGCTCCTACTTCCTCTTCATAACTGTACCCTGAAACTAATAAAGCCTACTTCCATTTGTACCTGCCTGTCTCCTGACTGGTTCTTGACTACATTAAAGAACCCCATTATGCTACACCTCTCCTTTCTCCTTAACTTTGGAATCTTTCTTTCTCACAAGACATATCCTTTTTGACTGTACATTTCTTCCTTGTATAATCCTTTCCTTTTACAGCCAATACTTCCGGGATTTGTGCCACTCGCTCTTTCTTATTCTCATCATCCGTTCTCCTTTTGAGTTCCTTTACACATCCGTTGATGTGTTCCACCTCCTTCGCAACTCTGAGCACTTCTTCCAAGGACGGATTCCCTTGGGACCAAAAGCTTCCTTAATTTTGCCGTCCCTGCATTCCAGCAGGAACTGATCACAAAGCCTCTCATCAAGTGTGCTCCCAAACTCACATGACATAGCCAAACCACGTAGAGCAGTAATGAATTGTTCCACAGAATCACTCTCTTCCTGCTTGCTTTTACCAAAATATCATCTTTCTAAAGGGATGCTTACTGTCTTTTCATAATGTCTGTCTGTCTAATACCTTAATGCATTTTTCATACTCCGTAAGAACCAAAGCATCTTCTTTAGAAAGTGTTGGCAAATTCTCAAATTGTTCTTGCCCATAATTTCACAAACAATGTATTAACAACATTCTTTTTCTTTCATTGGAAAAATTCAGTCCATGGGCAGCAAGGAAATAATGATCAAACCTTTTCTTCCATCTCTTCCATGGAATATTTGGTTCACCTTTTGTATTCAAGAAATAGTCAGGAGGTGGTATGCCCTGGATAGTGGTTGGCGACGTCTTTATGATGCACTGTTTGTTTACTACAATGACTGTGCTTTGGATATACTAGTTTATCTCCCTTCTCCTTTTAATTTCTCGTTTCCTTTTTGTATTCCCTTTAAAATATACACCTTTGTAATGTATTGTTTCTCTTTGTCATATGTGTACTAGTTTGGTGAGTTACGGCGTTTGTATAGTCTCTTTTGAATTGGTTCGTTCACAACACTAGATATTTCTCGGTGTGAACTCCTTTGTCGGGATATTTTTTGTTTTGATTTTGTTAATAAAGCTGTTCCGCTTTGAAATAAAATAACATTGAACGTGATTCTACTATTGTAATATGCTTAAGCAATCTATATATTGTTGTTGGCAATTGATGCACATGATAACTGAAAACAATATGGAAGCACGTTTTGGTACGTCCTTTCCTCTAACAACACACGTACCTTTCTCGCAATGTGCCGGTAAGGTATTCTGTTTTTACATGATGCAGCTTCAAATGCATGCAGACTGATGTGGAACTATACATACTTTAAAACTATTGACATTTACAAATTTCATAAAAGTTAAATGAACCCCTCCGTCACGGCTTTGTTAATGCTCCCCACTTTTCACGATCACTTTGTTATGCAAGTAATAATATTGCGGCCCGTATGCTTAAACTTGCACCTGCGGTGATGTGATTTGCTCTTCCAGGACAACTGATCATGCCGTTGTAAATGCGGCTCACTTTTACAATCGTCTTTGCTATGCAAACAATAACATCGTGGCTGATGTGGTTAAGCTTGCGGCTGCAGCTGATGTGCTTTAACAGTGCATTTGATACACTCTTGCGCTCTCTTACTGTTGTAGCCTTTAAGGGGCTCACTAAATTCAGTAAGCTCTTTTAACTGTACAAAGCGCCTCACTTACTTTCATAGAAAGGCACTCTTTTTCCTTTTTTCTTGCTTCTTTGTCAGGAATACTGCTTTATGGCACTGCCCGGTTCAATCTCTACGAAGACACCATCTCCTTTCTTGATTTGGGTAGTCTTCATTCGATGAAAACCTGTTATATATAACGGCTACTCAGTGGGTTGCTGTTCTTGGTGTATCTCATCCTCGTCGCCACTGAAAAGTCCTCTCACATGGATTTTATCATTAAAAAGGTTTATTTAAGTACGAGGATTAGACCCACAGGTCTTTTCAAACAACTGCAGAACATAACTGATCCCTTACAGTGCATCATTCTCTCCACTCTCTACATTCTAGATTCTCTCTTCCTACAAAGTTCCATGTTCCATATCTATTTCTACCTGCACATATGAATAAACAAACACTACATACCATATAATACACAAATGGGGAAACTATAACAATAGAATACTACACTACTTTTGGGCGCATTTTGTTTCTTCAGAGGCAAATCTACTATCTGCGCGGCTCAGCTCATCAAGCACTAAACGTTTCCCCAAGTCACAGCTGCCCCCGTGAGACACACAGGTAGCAATGAACTCGACAACACCGGGATAGGAACAATCGTCTTGCCTCAGGGAATCTAATTGCGCAGCGTGGAGTTGAGGCGGAGGTTGAGTTGTTACATAGACGCAGTGAAACCCCAGAAGGTCTGAGGGAAGAAAAAAGGAAACTAATCACCGGCATGGGACCCATTGCCTAACTACTTGGACCTCCCTGACGTTCCCAGTTTATCGAGTTGGACGATTTGGCATCGAGTTGCACCACTGATCGCGGTGAGAGAAGACCGTCAAATTATTATTCATCTTTGTTAAGACGGATTTCTGAACTCTGTCCTGGAGGGGCAGTGGTTCAGAAGGCCAGCCTAGTTTCTTGGAACAGGGTAACCTCTGGACAAGCCAGACCAATCAGGGTAGCGATCGCGGCGGTCAAGACTAGTACTCAAGAGGGGTGAGGGTGACTGAAAGCCCGCAATGAGCACACAAAGCAAGGACACTTACAAATTACTCCAAGCAGATGTTATATTAAAAATATATATACATTTATTACAAGGCCTTTGTAACATTGACCGTAGCGAGAAATCACAATAAAACACAAGTAAACCAACACATACCAAACCAATACAATATATATACAAATACAAACGGGTCTAACGAGTTAGACGCACAAAATGTGTAGACCACCTAGATGGGGAGGAAAACGGGCAGTGCGAATAATAATTAGACTCAGTCCGCCTTCAGAGGCACCTAACTAAAAGGAAGTCCAAGCCCTACGAAGAGTGGAGCCTTGTGCTCAAAAGTACCTGCACACGCTGGTGCCAACGGGCAAAAAGGGGAGTCTCTTCGAGGGACTCAGGCAGTTTAGTTCGATGAACAATTGAAGATGAACAGAGCTCCGCGACTCAGGCGCAGCCTCCACTGGGGGCAGAAGCAGAGCGCGAGTACGGAAAGGCGTGCTGTTAGACACAGCGGGGAAAAGCTATGGGCTCCTGCAGGAGGGCGACCAGTTCCTAGCGATGCTACTCACCGGTCCCCGATGCAGGCAGACCCAGGCTTCTCCGCATCAGTTTCAGTGCTGGCAGGTTCAGATACGAGCAGGGGACGTCTCGGCGTCATGTAGATTCCGCAGCAGCAGAAGTTGAGTTGAGGATGTCCCAAACGCAGTGAATCTGCACAGTTTGTTACCACAGCAGGGCAACGGAGCGGCCGTGTGTATTTCAGCCCAATGTACACTACTCACTTCGGACCTGGGAATGCCAAGTGTATGAATCGTGTGAGATCGACAAGGACTTGTAATACAACACAACCTGACGGCGGTTACGGAGCAAGACTCCTGGGTAGGCTGGTCAGTCTGCTGGAGGGCCCAGAGACACTTCCGAAGGCTTACGTGCAGGAGATGGTGAAGATGCCGAGAATAGTTGTTCCCACTATTCCAAGGGTCGAAGTACCAGTACAAGCCTTCTCGTTCGATCAGACGTAGAAAGGGTTTCACAAAGCGACAGCAGTGCAGAGAAGCAGTCCTTCAGCGGGTCACCAGCGATTCCTCGGTTCAGCCTCGTGGTTGCAGGATACTTGGCTCCTGTATTCCTTTGTTCGTGAGAACTCAAGAGATCGACCTGGTAGTGGCGTTTTCAGCCGCCTCTTATCCATGGTTCCCTTCGTGCCAAAACGGAGGGGACCCAATGGGAGATCCGCTCATAAAACACTCACACCATATGTGGACCTATCACGGACCACGGGGGTCCCAGGCATTCACACCGCCCTAGACTCTTTGGCGCCCAGGGTGTGTATTGGGACCAGACATACCAGCCCCCATCCTGGAGGGGCACACAAGGCCCGTAGAAGCCCGCGAAAGCATCTGTGTTTCGTGGGAAAGTACATGCTCAAATAAGGAAGGCCCCGGGTCGGCTCGACCTGGGGGAGGTGAAGTGGGCAAGACGGTCAGCGGACAGGACAAAGAGCCTCGTGGTCTGGCCATTTTGGAAGCCAGGCCACCATTTTGGGCTAAGCGCGTGAAACACGCTTAAACGCCAAAATGAGCTCAAAAACACAAACGATCGCTGCCACCAAACCCGTCCGTGATTAACTTGCGCTGTTCATTTACAATCCAAAGAGAGTATCTAGGGCCTGTATGTAGAAGACTAGAGACCCAAGAGCGCAGTAACTTAGTTTACAGTGCCCTCTTGTGCCATGTTGCGCGAAAGCTGCAACACGATAAAGAAACTACGGAAAACAACGTTTCCCGGTACTGACTGTCTTAAGGGCATGTCAGTTTCCCCATAAGAATGGAGCGAAAGCCCAGAGGTGTGCGGCAGAAAGCTGCACATCTCTGGCAAAGTCTAGATCCTGGTGAAAACAACAGCAAAAAGTTTAGGGGTTGCCACATGGAAGGAAAATTACCCACAATTAGGAAATCTTCCCTAACACTCGTTTAGCCCTTTTTTCAAAGGCTAAAAAAGGGCAAAGCAATGGGAAACGAGCGTCAAAGCATCTGCGTCGGAATCCTGTTGGAAGACGAGGCTCAGGAGTCTGTTGGTGTAAATAGTCAGGAGTCTGGCACCTGGATAGGAGACAACTCAAGGGGATTGGTAATCCCTGTGGTGCTTTTTGGCCGCACCATGTCACCCGCAGCCGTGTAATGGATTGGTCAGAGATTCTGGACATCTTGTGTGAGGGATGTGCAGTTCATGACCCCTCGGTCTCATCATTATGAATCTATGAAATATTCTATATTGGGTAATACTTTCACAAAGTTTAATGCATTGTTTTGTTCTGGGACGTTGGCAATAAAGCATATTCTGTTTGATCTAATGAAAACTTATGTGGGCTAAATTAAATACTAAAGAGGACTGTTCTTTGCTCAATCCTGCATTCTTTTCTTCTGCTTTCAGGGTTTGTCAGAAAATTCCTCTAGTGGTTACCAACTTGGGCATGCAGGAGCAGCATGGCTACAGGGCAGAGTCGAGCTCTTGTGCCTCTGTCGGTTTTTGCAAAGCAGTAAAAAGGCACAGGTAGGAAGTGGCATAAATAATGGACACCGAGTAGTGACTGATTTCGTATTAACATTAATAATCTGCGAGGTGAGCGATCCGGGTTAGGAAAGTCTTGCCTCAGGGAGTCTTCTTGGCAGTGTGGAGATGCGGCAGAGGTTGAGTGGTTACACAGTGAGACCCCAGAAGTTTCAAATGATTTGCAGCACCGTGAATATTTGTATTTTGTATGCTAGATGTGCCTCTTCTATTTAAACATTTTCATGAAATGGGTTTAATATGTTTGCTGATTTACCATTTTTCCAGAGCTTTTGCATTCCCAGTTATTACAGGCTACTGGATATTTGAATGTTTTGTTTTGCCAGGGATGAAAAATGGCTATGAGGGATAGAATGAGCAATTCTTGCCCCATTTGGAATAATGGTTGCGGGCCATGCTACTACTTTTTTAAAAATTATTTTTATCATCCTGTAATTACTTGCTGGGATGATAGAACATGACAGCTGAATCTGACCTGGGGGCCTTGCAATAAAATATAATCTGAACATTCAATGTAAGTGCAGAAAAGGCCTGGGTGTCATGGAGGTATTGCGAGTATAGGATGGCATTCTGTGCAGTTGGTAGTGGCATATAAGCACACACCTCTGAAATGGTGCTATGATGAAGCAGAGCCTCTCTGTCAGTCTGCTGCTGTTGGGATGGGTATCTTGAGGTCAAGCGGTAGCATCATAGCTTTCCATGGATTATAAAGCTTAGAGCAGAGACACCTGCTACCCACGTTCATTTGATTGTTTGCTGACGTTTTGCCATTCTTTTAGTCCTGGACAGCCCTTGCATATAGTCCTTCACATCTTTGCCCCTTCATGTCCATACCTAAAGGTATTTTTGAGTAGTTACCTGGTCCTGCTACACCTTTGCATTTACTTGTTTATTTTCAATTGATGGTTAAAGCATGTCATCCGTTTTAAGCTACAACCTGCTGTCTCTTGTGTAATGTGTGCCGATCAAACAGGTCTTATGCCATGTCCTGTTAGCGCGTTCAACTGTGCTGCAATGTATTGAAGGCCAGTGCCATCTAGTGGTGAAAGTGTGTGCTTGTAAGCATTTCCACAGACACCCGAATCCTTTGATATGCAATATACACACAGAGTGGATGGCAAGATCTCTGATTTTTTTTTTTCTGTCCCAAGGATGGATTTTTTTAATGAAGATGACACTTTGAAGGAAGTTTTTAAGATCAGCAATATGTATGATAGTCTGCAAGAGGAGCTAAAGGTAAATGTTTCATTTTGCTAGAAATATAGTGCTTGTTTCAATTACGTGCTGTCTTGCTAATGCAAATCCCCCTTTCTAGAATACAAATAACTTTTCTTAAAATGGTACAGTCAAATTTTAGGCCACTTAATGCAATGGCTGCGCCAGAGAGTCTGCATTTTTGAAATATTAATATGTAGCAATATGGATTCGGAATAACCGTGTATTGCACCTAATTAACAAAGGTAGAACAATTTACTCTATACTGTGCTTGAATCGTTTTATTCAGAAACTCCGTTTGACTACCAAAGTCGTAGGTAATTTTTGATGCTTGGCAGAGGACCAGAAGCCGGGTTTTTCATTAGTTTGTGTCTCTGTTGTAATTCGATGTTTCTACTGAGTAAATGGGTGCTGTCACAAAGCAGAATTGGGATCAAACTAGTGTAGACTTAGATGATGTTTAAAATTAACTTTATTTGAAACCAATAAAGGGAATGGCGTCAACGCAGGCCCATAATCTGATTTCTTCTAATTGGAAAACCAAGCTGTTCGGATTGCTTCTCCTTCACTTGGAACAAGTAGGTAAAAAGGTAGTCTTTAGAACCAAATAGCCACTATGGCTGAGTTCCCCGGCTCAGCAAACCATGGCGGAATGTGGTCTTCTTGCATTCTGGGGTAGTTTTAGCACTCCTCTTTTCCCTACTTCTATTTCTGTCTTCTTCCTTACTGACTCCCGATCAGAGGGGTCCATGATCCGTATGACCACTGATAGGAGTGCTATGATCGTCGTGGGCAGTGTAGCCTGCTTCTAGTAAACTGGCTATGGCGTCTGAGGGAGTGAGAGAAAATAAATGCAAGCCCATGACATGACACTGGTAGGGGCTCAGCGAAGGGTAGGTTAGGGGGTCGCAAGCGAGCCCAGTATCAGATGCCACTTTCCCTTCCTGCTCACAAGCCATCTTCTCTCCTTTCCTCCAACCCGCCTTCTGTTATCCTTCTAACCTCTTCTCCTCCAGCCACCTCCAAGGCATGTTTTTCCACTCAAACATGCTCCTTCTCCCGGTGTATTTTCACTCGGAACCTCTGCACCACTCTGTTCCCATATGCATTTTTTAGACTCTCCTAACCTGCTCCCTTGGTTGATCTTAGGACAATAGGTCGCAGGTGTGCGAAATCAGACTCTTGACCTCAATTGGTAGTTTCCTCCAGTGTGGCGTTTCCTGCCGGTTCCTGTTTCTGTCCTGATCTCTTCCTCTCTGCAGACAGAGGCTTCTTTCCACTGGTGCTCTGACTTGTATCTTCAGGGTCCCATTGTACTGAGACGGAGCATCTGTCGGGACCCAAGCATTCCTGCCTGAACCTTCATGAAGCTGTGCAGTAATGTCTTATATGGTAAACGAGAAGGATTCAGATCAACGATAGACCTGTTCTTAAGGATCTTGATTAAAAGAAAACTCCTAACTTGCACTAGCCCTACCTAGAAACTAAAAACTAATGGTGCTCGTCAAAGAAAACAGTCCTTCGTCCAAAATTCTATCCAACTACTCTGAACCTACCACTTATGAAAACTAAACTAAAAGAGAGGCCAACGCAATGACCTCTGTGTTTGGCTTCTGCAGGGCCCAATCACTTGGATGATCTGCTAATAGTTACAAGTTCATTTATATAACAAAACAAGTTCACGTCTGTTAATGTATGCAGGGTGGAAAACACCTATTCGAATGAATTGTGAACTCCCGCGTATTCCTCATCTTGTGATAATTTGTTATCGCCAGCTTCGCTGCTTCAGAAACAATTTTTCGGCAGAGGGTGCTGTGCTCGAGGCCGTGGCGTCGGTTGTTCCTAGACGGGCTACGTACTGTGTCAACGTCCCTGATGGTATAAGTAGCTCGAGCCGCAGTTCCGTTTTTCCAATTGCTTCGCTCTCGTGAACGGCGTGCTTTGAGATTTTCTGTGAAGAAAATGTCTTCATCAACTGCTTTGACTCCCAAAACTGAGTTTAAGAAGTGTATTGACTGCGGGTCGAAGATGTCTATCACCGATCCTCACCGTATCTGTCATTGGTGTGTGGGCTCAGACCATCGAACCGGTAACTGTGGCTCCTGTCAGTCAATGATGGAGAAGACACTCCATGAGAGGAAAAGTAAGTTAGCGGTGGGGCGTGAGGCGTCGACGGGCTCTTCGAAAGCCTTGTCAAAAAAACATAAGAAATCGTCCGATTCAAAAGAATCGGAATGTAATAAAAAACATTTGAAGAGATCCCGATCTCGTAGCATGGTCGAGACGATCTTCTTCGTCTTCTAAAAATCTAAAAAGGAGACATATATCTCCATCGTCATCATCTGATACATCGACGGAATAGGTTCGATGTCCAACAAGATCGGATTCCCCTTCAAAATGGGAGAGCTTTAGAAGGTCTTTGAGAACGCGTCCTCGATCCCCTCAAAGAAACCTCAGAAAAGCCAGACCCCTGTTGCTCCACAGGACGACACAGGGAAGTCTGGAACTACGGCCGTAAATCCCAGTAGTACCCATAAAACTTGAGTCAACAAATCGTCGAGAGATCCTCGAGGATCGAGTTTTTCTCTGATCCCTCATAAAAGGCAGAAATTGTCAGTTGAGTGCAACTTCGTCAACGCCATCGGCGCCGACAGCTTCGACAACGAATCCTATATTATCTTTGATGCCTTATCGAAGGCTTCGTCGAGTGTGTAGAAGGTTCCTTCGACCCCTTCGAAGAAAACACCTATTCCTTCGACGAAAAATCAGGAGGAAGAGAGAAGGTTTACACCTTTACCCAAATCGGACTTTTTTAGGTCCAGGTCTTCAATTTTTGAAGAATCTGACTCAGAGGATGAAGATGTCACTCCTTTTGGAGTAAAATATGGAACTAGACAAGTTCCAGAGGAATGTATAAACCCTGAAAAAAACATGAGAGACCTATGTGAAACTCTGCATTCTGCTAGTGGTGTTGACACATCACCTGAATTGGAGTTTGCTGCACCCTATCCTGCAGAACAAGCAGACTCTGGGTATAGGAATTTGATGAGTAGGGTGATTGAATATATGGTTTGGGGAAGAGCCTCCGGGGACCCCGGAAAGATCCAGTTCTCCATTTCCATAGGGCGCTCCAAAGGACAGTTGAAAGGAACTGGGAAAAACCTGATAGCATTGCTGCAGTAGACAGCAATCTTCCAAAGAAGTACAAAACTTCTACTTCTGATCCAGAATACCCGAGTAGACACCCTACGCCAGAAAGTCTGGTTATTCAGGCCGCTACTACTTCCAAGCAGACAGCATAACCAACCATACCTCCGGACAGGGAGGATAAAAAGGTTGATGCTTGGGCTCATAAAGATTTTACTTCGGGTAGCATGGCCTTGAAATCGACCAATGTCACCTGTACCCTGGCCAGGTTCACACATACCCTGTGGGAATGCATTTCGGCGGTGGCTGAACATATTCCGGAAGGCGAGGAAAGGGAAGGCTTCCTGAATATAGTCAATGACGGGAAGGAGGCAATGGGGGAATGTCTCCAGTCTGGACTGGATACTGCTGATAGTATTAGCAGGTCCATGGCATCAAGAACAGTGCTACACAAATTTGCATGGTTGAGAAAGTCAGGGTTTGCACCAGATGTGCAGTCCAGACTTCTCAACATGCCCTTTGATAGCTCAAGGCTGTCTGGTAGTAAGGCTGATGAGAGCCTAGAAAAACTACAGACCTCGAAAGGGGCAGCTAAATCCCTTAGTTCCTCCATGCGACAGCCTCAGAAACCCTATTCGGGCTCATTTTCCTGGAGGGGTCGTCCTTTTCGATACTACTCCTCTGTTGGTAGAGGAAGAGGACAGGCTTTTCAAAGGAGCAAAAGGAATGTCGCTTGTGGTGGACGAGGAATGACTACAAAGCGATCTTCAGGAACAGCATCTATGTCCTCAGCCGCTCCTGCAGCCGCCTCCAAATCTCTCTGAGGTCTTATCATACAAAACACCAGTGGGAGGCAGAATCTCTCAGCATCTGAAAGAATGGCGAGGCATTACTTCAGATGCTTGGGCACTGGAAACAGTAGCCCAAGGTTACTGCCTTCCCTTCCTAAAAAGACCTCACGATCATCCACCGGGAGCCAGCTTTACCAAAATTCCAGAACCGCTCCTTTTGCAGGAAATTATAACCCTGCTAGAGAAAGATGCAATAGAACATGTACCTGTAGCGGAGAGGAACAAGGGTTGGTACTCCCCTTATTTTCTCATCCTGAAGGACGGAGGACTGAGACCCATCTTGAACTTAAGAAAATTGAACAAGTTCCTCAGAAAGGACAAGTTCAAGATGGTAACCCTTTCTCAGATCCTAAAGGGTCTCCAACTCCAAGACTGGTTGGTATCATTGGACCTTCAGGATACTTATTTTCATGTGTCAATCCATCCCAAGCACAGAAAACTCCTGAGGTTCGCAATTGGCGGTTCTCACTATCAGTTTCGAGTTCTGCCATTCGGGCTGACCTCCGCTCCGAGGGTTTTCACCAAGCTGATGGCGGTAGTGGCAGCGAGTCTCAGGAGAGGGGGGATTCATGTCTACCCCTACCTGGACGACTGGCTGATCAGAGCATGTTCTCCAGAACAAGCTCAGGAACATCTGTCGATCACCTGCCACTTCCTCCACAACCTGGGCTTCTCCCTCAACTTCAAGAAGTCCCACATGATACCATCCCAAGAACTCCTGTTTATCGGAGCAGTCTTGGACACTTTCTCGGGCAAAGCCTCGCCGCCAGAGGTGAGAGCTATCCACATCCAGCAGATGGTAACAAAACTCCAGAAAGCCCAGCATCTACCAGCCTTCGATTTTCTGAGGTTGCTCGGTCTCATGGCATCCTGCATTTTTCTGGTGCCAGAGGCCAGACTGAGAATGAGATCCCTCCAATGGGCCCTCCGAACTCAGTGGTCCCAATTCTCAGGGAATATGTCAGATCTTCTGCAAGTCCCGAGTGCAGTTGCTCAGGATCTATCATGGTGGGCTTGCAACGACAACATCCTCAAGGGAGAATCTTTTTGGCCACCATGGCCGGAGATAACAGTAGTGACGTATGCCTCACTCACGGGGTGGTGAACTCACACCAACGATCTGACAATCGGCGGACGTTGGTCACCATCGGAGTCCAAACTACACATCAACCTATTGGAGCTGAGGGCAATCAGACTAGCGCTGAAGGCTTTCCTGCCCTCAGTACAGGGAAAGAATGTCCTGATAATGACGGACAACACAGTGGCCATGTACTACCTCAACAAAAGAGGAGGCGTAGGATCACTACCTTTGTGCAGAGAGGCAATGCAGCTCTGGTTCTGGGCGATACAAGAAGGAATCTCTCTATCACCTAGCCGGAGAGCAGAACACAGCGGCAGACGCTCTGAGCAGGCAGAGCACAGTCTCCCACGAGTGGGATTTATCTCAAGAAGTCCTTCTGGAGATCTTCGCCCTTTGGGGAACCCCTCAAGTGGATCTGTTCGCAACCACGGTAAACCAGAAGTGCGATCAGAATTGCTCAAGGGAATTTCGCCCGAGAGGAGCTCTAGGAGACGCGTTCGTAGTGGATTGGGATTTTCCCTTGCTGTACGCGTTTCCTCCAGTCCCTGTGATTCCTCAAGTAATCAGGAGGTTGAGAAAGTTCAGGAAAACCATGATCCTAGTTGCCCCGGAGTGGGCCAGGAGGACGTGATACCCGGACCTTCTGGACATGTCCATCTGCCCTCCAGTATGTCTTCCACAAAGAGAGAATCTTCTCTCGCAAGAGGAAGGTCATGTTCTCCATCCAGAGGTCAACACACTCATCCTTCATGCATGGTTTCTGAGTGGTTGAGATACAAGGATTGGGATCTTCCAGATGACGTAATGGAGATTTTGTTTTCGGCCAGGAGGCCAGCAACAAAATCCTTGTACCGGTGTCTTTGGAATAAGTTCAGTAACTGGTGCAAATATAGGGATGTGGACCCTTTTCAATGTAGCACACCAATGGTGCTTTCTTTTCTATTAGATGGGGACAAACAAAGGATATCTTGCTGTGCTGTCCATTTTTAAGCGCTCCTCGGAAGAGGTTTCTTACTTTAAAATACCATTAATAATACAGTTCCTGAAAGGACTTACAAATGTATATCCACCAATACCATTTCATGTTACAACTTTGGATTTAAATGTAGTTCTTAAATTCCGGACATGTATACCATTTGAGCCTCTGCACTCCTGTCCATTGAGGCTTTTAACACTAAAGACTGTTCTTCTTGTGGCATTAACATCAGCCCGCAGGGTTAGTGAACTACAGGCTCTCTCATGTAAACCTCCATGTACCACATTTTACAAGGACAAGGTAGTTCTGAAAGTTAAACCATCTTTCTTACCGAAAGTAGTTTCCGACTTCCATTTGTCACAGAAAATTATTTTACCAACATTCTATCCTCCTCCTCATTTGGGAAAAGAAGAGGAGAGATTACATAGACTAGACCCCGAGAGGGCCCTCAGCTTTTACATTTCAAGAATGACAAAATTATGTCAAGACGACCAACTCTTCGTGGGTTACACAGGTCTTAAATTGGGGTTAGCGGTGACAAAACAAACTATATCCCGCTGGATAATTCTAGCTATATTGGAATGCTACAGATTAGCAGGAAAAGACCCACCGGATGGGCTACGTGCTCACTCCAATAGGGGAATGGCTACTTCTGTGGCTTTGAAGAGGGGTGTCCCTGCAAAAGATATTTGCTCGGCTGCAACATGGGCATCAATGCATACTTTTATCAAGCATTACTGCTTAGATGCCTCCTCCTCCAATGAGGGGCTATTTGCCAGAGTGGTACTTCACTCTGTCCATGAAAACAAAAACTAGCACTCTTACCTCCAAATTGATCACTGCTATGGGAGTCTATCACAAGATGAGGAATACGTGGGAGGACACAATCCATTCGAAGAACAAGTTACTTACCAACTGTAACGTTCTTTCGACCGGATGTTCCTCCCACGTATTCCTCATCGACCCTCCCAGCCTACCCCGCAGTACAGTTTGTTTTTTCTTAGAATTTCCTCTCATGATGGGCCTATCAGTCACAGCATAGGTCTGGATGTTCTACAAGTATTTCCTCGAAAAAACAGAACTGAAGCCAACGGGCGCGGCTCGAGCTACTTATACCCTCAGTGACGTCGACACGGTACGGAGCCCATCGAGGGACAATCGACGCCACGGCCTCGAGCACAGCGCCCTCTGCCGAATTTTTTTTTCCGAAGCAGCGAAGATGCCGATAACAAATTATCACAACATGAGGAATACGTGGGAGGAACATCCAGTCGAAAGAACGTTACAGTTGCTAAGTAACTTGTTCTTCTAAACCTAAATCTAAGATGCGAGCAAGCGTTGACCATTAAATGAAAAAATAAGGCAGTCCTAGTGGCATTGTGTCAAAATAAGAAGGGCCTATACTAAGAAACCTATTGCCAACCTCACAACTAATACTAAAAAGGGTGTGGGATATTTCTCAAGGAAAGAAAGAAGTGTTCTCAAAATAATATGTCGGGATGCAGTAGCCTAGATCTCTCTTCCCCACATTTTGATCACGGGGTAAAATGGGAGCTTGGAGCACAGTACAGTCTCGGGTCTCTCCAGCACAATACAACAGTTCCAATGGCAGCTGGTAGGACCGTTGATGGCTAAGCCTCTTCTCACTTGAAAGTATCTTGCCTTTGAGGGCCTGGCATGTTCAACTAACGGAAACAAAAGTTCCTTCAACAAATGAAAGTTTGTTTCCAATATTCGCTGGTTGATGGAATCACCCCTGGGTCACCGACTATTGGGCACCAACCCTTCTTGACTTTATTTTCACTTTGCCCTCCAGTGTTATGGGATTCACTTCCCTTGCTTTCTCTCGATGCAGGATTCACTTCCCTTCGGTTTTCTCAATGCAGGATTCACGTCCCTTGTCTTTTCTCAATGTGGGATTCACTTCCTTTGATTTCACCTAGTTTGCAGATTGAAGCCTTTCGATTGTACAGGGATTTTTGTGCAACCCTCAGTATGACCACTTTGACCTATTCCACTGTCTGTCCTATGGCCTGCTGGTTTCTGTAGTTTCTCTCAGATGGGGATCTATCAGAGTCTCTTCAGTTAGCACCCACATGGTGCCGGTTTCCCTTTGCTGCTGGTCTCCCCTCAACTCTCTTTACAGTCCATTCACAGTTCTACTTTTACTTGGTTCATACTTGACACTTTGCGATTCGCTCATTCAGCCCGACCCGGTTCTTATCGATTCTCCCCTCGAGTCACCGGCTGTGATGAACCGCTTGGCTTTTGGCTTTCTGGGTGTCAAGGCCGGTACCACGTGTGTGGGAGCTTCCCTCGCTCCCACTTATCTGCATAAGCTTGCTCAGTGTACTGTTGAGACACTCATTCTATTGTTCGCAGTCTTAGGCTCTCTTCCAGGAAGGTTCCGCAGGTCTGGACGAAAAGGCAATGTCACTTCTCTCCTCGCCACCCTCTCGATTCCTGCTGCCTTTCTCCTTCGCTTGAACTGCAGCGTCGGGTTAGCCATTTCATCGTGCTGTCTGCTGTACTCGCCTTGCTGAAACTGTGGAGAAGGGAAAGAGCTGTCTGGTGTGTGTCATTCTGATAAATTGCCTGACTTGCCTGACCCTTGTATTGGACATGTCAGGTAAATGGCTCTGGTGTTAGTCCGTTCTGTTGTGCGAAAGTGCTTGTGTTGAAAAAGGGACGGGGGCAGTGGTTTGGAACGTCCTACAAAAAAGGATGGGGAAAAGGTGTTCAAGGAAGCATGTCTCACTCGTCGGTGTCCCACTCCCTGAGGACCCCCCCATGCAGGTGATCCTCCCTCACTGGTCCACCCCCCAGGAACTGGATCCAAAAGCGATGGCTGTGACCTGACCACCTGGATGACAGATCCCGGGGACTTGCTAGGGAGACACCTTCAGGTTTCTCACAACGTCTTTCTTGCAGACTTTCTTAATCAGTATAAAAGTTCCTTCTTACGGTTCCCTCTTCCTCAGGAAAACAAGGGTTTTTGTCAAGATCTCTCTACGAGGGTCCCTTTTAACATAGTTCTCTGCATCAGTCTTTTGGCTCTTGGACTCCCCAAAGTCCTAAGGCGTTCTAACAGACTTACTTTCTCTCAATTGATGTAATTTCATTCACACAGGGCGGTTACCCACTCAGGATTCCCCAGGGTCCTGCAACCTTATCGCCTTTCCCAACCTTGATAGAAAATGTTTGTGTTTCTTTCACTCCATTTCACATTGGGCAAGTGCCCCTTTGGTTTTCTCAGGGTTCCGTAACCTTGTGGGATTTCCCAGCCTTGATTCACAGTGTTCGTATCTTTCTCATTTTGATTCACATGAGGCGTTTGCGCGCTACGGTTTCTCTGGCTCCCGTAACCTTGTTGGCTTTCCCAGCCTTGCTTCAAAATGGTTGTACCTTTATTGTTCCGATTCACTTGGGGCGCTTCCCCGCTCGGGTTTCTTAGGCTCCCATAACCTCGTTGGCTTTCCCAGCATTGCTTCACATTATTCTTAGCTCTTAGTAATAGTCGCTCTGTGGGAGCTTTCGCCTCTCAGTTTCTGCTTGTCTGCAGCTCATGTCCTTTGGGCATAGAGCTATGGGGTCCAGGCTCTCTCCCAGCGAGTTCGTGTCCACATCGGTTGCCAGACTACGAGCCCACCACGGCATGTCCATGGTCGCGCCACCAAAGGAAATGGGTGCTTTGCTGTTTCTGCCTCTTTCCATGGCCTGTACTTCACGATCGGAGAAACCGCCAACCTTCCGGCGTCCAGCTAGTGTTGGCCTCACTTTCCACGCTCCAGTGGGTTCCGTGGCCCAGCGTGGCTCCATCTTCAGGATGTCTTCTCCAAAGATCTCGCCTCTGCATAGTGAACGCACACAACCCTATGTCAGAGTTTCCTTTTCTCCATTCACAGTTCCTTTCCTGTTTAAGCACGTCATCCCGAACAGGAATGTTGTGTCCTTCTTTTGTGTCTTTGGCACCCAGATGAAATCCAGCATTGCCTGAAACCCAAAGGAAAGAAGGGCTGTCACGGGTTGGTAGGGTCAAAATAGGAATAAAATTAGGTTGTACAAGTACCAACATAGGCTGACCATGTCTTCCGGTCTGGGAGGTCCTTATCGGAGTGGGAGTCGCTCCCAGTGAAGTCCCACTTGCTGGAACCCCTAGTGAGGGTCTTGCAGAGCAGGCTCATCTCCCTAGACTCGCAGGGCATGGCTCATCTCTGGGGAGAACAGACTAATAGACCAGATTTGTCACAATGGGCAAACCAAGCTTTTGGGTTCGCAAGAACCTGTGCCCACAAACAAGTTGGCTTGGGGTCGGGGCTTGTGAGCTAATATTAGGAGATGCCGCCCTCGAAAATCTCAGTCTTGTAAGATTGGAGTCTATGTGGGTATTCCTCCTGAATCTCTCTGTAATTGGAGCTGGTGGCTTTAACCTTCTAAAAGCTGACTTGTTGATTATTCTTCTCTTCAGAAAAGTTCTCAGAAGCTCGCAGGTTGGGGAAACAAGAGGATTCTCTCCATGTTTCCCCTGGGTCCTGCATCACATAGTGGATTGGAGCACCCATACCTTGGTCACCCTGACCCTAACCACCATAGTAAGGTAGGACACTTTGGCATAGTACCCATCTCAATTGAACTAAGGTAAATAACTAACTCCCTTTTGTTAGGCAGAATCCTGTGCAGTTCCATTGGGGAACACTGCAAGAAGATTAAGACTACAGGAGTAAGCAGTAAACCCAATTGGTAGCAACCTGCACCACCCAGATCTACCTGGTATCTGTGGCTGAGCAGTCAGACTTCTCTCAAGATGAGTAGGGCAGTATACAGAGGATACAAAGGATACACAATAGGGCTAAAAACACAGTAGAGCAAGCAAACACTGACCAGAGCTTGGTATCAAAAGTATATAATTATTTATTTAAAACACACTTTAGGAAATACACTAAGCACTAGTCTAAATCAAAGCAAGTTCAAACACAGTCAGATAAAGTATACACACCTCCCTTAATAATTATTAGACCACTCTAGGTCAAAACACCACTATTTGTAAAAACAAATGTGAGCGCATAACTTAGATGGCACTCCAATAATTAAGTTAAAGGGAGAGAAAAAGGCAGGTCATGAAAATAAAACCGTTCCCAACACTTTTCTAAGACCACAGCAAGTTAGTGAAGGCAGAGTCTACTGTAGAGCCAAAGTTCATAGGCCAGGCCCACTTTAAATAGATCAAGGCAAAATGTGCCCAAGATCAGACAGTTTAAAAAGCACTCAAGTCTTTGCAGAAATGTTCAAAGGAGGTTGGTTTGATGCGAAAGGTAAAGTTAGAAGGTCCAGGGCCAACCCATTTGGACAGCCAAGGATTTAAGGGTCACCTTTAGCAATCCGCAGAAAGGGAGGCCAGGCGGAACACAGTACCTTTAAAGAGTGAGGAAGCTCCAGTGGTGGCAGTTGTTCCTGGCAGCGGGTGCAGTTCGTGGTTTCGACCAGAGAAGAGAAGATCTCGTCGAGGAGGAAACTTGGAGTCGTTGCACTGCCCAGGGAAGAGACCAGCCGCAGAGTTCGTTCGGTAAAAAGGTGCGTTCCTGTTATTCGCGGTCACAGTGGTGAAGCTTCGCTATCCGGCCTCCGGGGTGCTTGGCACGGGCGATTCGACCAAGAGGCGTCCTGGAAGGCGAATGGCGAAATTGGTTGTCCCCACCAGCTCAAAGGGAGAAGACTCTTACAGCAGAAGATCTTCTCTTGTCGTCGGGAAAGTGGTGAGGTCGTTGCAACAGGGCTCCACCGGTGGTGTCGTCGTTGCAGATGGCTCAGCTTATCCCCTCTTCGGATTTCTTAGGTCCTGTGGCGACTTTTGAAGTTCCAGTCCCAAAAGCCCTGCTTTTATGCAGAAAAACCCTCATTCAACAGCCCAGCTGTCACTCATACATGCTAAGTGGTGAGCCGGGCGGCTCACCACTGGGCCAATCAGAACAGAGTGCGACTTGAGTTGCTAAGGCAACGGAGTCCAGGGTGCCAATTCCCCCACCCACACATCATGTGGAACCCAGACAGAGTGGCACCAGTTGGAGGGCTTCTGTGGAGAAACCCGCCAAAAAGTGGAACAAAGGGCCCGACCTTGGTTGGAGTTACAGAGACGGACACAAACGCCATTTTGGAAAAGAGTTCTGGCAAAAAGACCCAACCAGTGATTTTATATTAAATAAACCAGCGGTATCTTTAACATTCCACCAAAAAGTGGTGCGTTTAAAATCAATGGGAAAATCCCATAGGAAATATTCTGGTGGAATATTTCGCGTGATAACCACTGCCACCAGCCAGAAACTCGACAAGGGGGGGACTGGACAGTGCCCCCTTGGTAACAGACCCAGGGCCAATCTAATTAACCCCTCCCAGTACTTCCACAATATGATGATTTGTACTGGTTCTGTTCACAATTTTGGACTAGTAAAGTCAATGGTGACTTTACATGCCCTGGGAGACAGTAGTCAGTGCCAGGGTATGGAGTCTATGTTTGGGGGCCACTATGACACCCCTGTGTTACTGCACTGAGGGTGCTGTGTAATACATACATTAAAACAGATGATACCCTAAAACCCCATAGCACATAAGCACACAATAAGTCAAAGACATAACTCACATCATGCCTAAGAGTGGGAGGAAAAGAGTTTCACTCTTAGCAGGAGAAAAAAAATAAAATCCAGCAAAGCTGCTGGGGGACTCACTAGGTTTGGGAAATCAGCCTTATAAGAGAATTCTCCCTAACACTCCCCCCCTCTCCCCCCAGACTAAGGGACAGGAGGATTTAATCCACTTCTGGATGAATCTCATACCTCTAGTCGGTTACAAACATCCTAGAGAGACCATCAGCATTTTGGTGGTGGCACCGTGACCTGTGCTCAATGGTGAAATCAAACCCCTGGAGGCAGATTTAGCATCTCAATAGTTTTGGGTTCTTCCCTTTCATTTGCATCAACCATCTCAAGGGTTGGTGGTCAGTCTGAATAACAAAAGTAGAACCATACAAGTATGGCCTAAATGTCGTCAGAGCCCACACAATAGCAAAACACTCTCTTTCAATGGTTGCCCATCTTGTCTCAGGTTCCTTCAGTTTTCTACTGATGAAGCATATGGGGTGCTCCCTACCTTTCCCATCCAGTTGACTAAGGACTGCACCTATACCTGCATTTCAACCATCTGTACAATGAAAGTTTGGTGGTAGTCAGGAGCTCTTAGTACTGGAGCTTGACAAAGGGCTTTCTTCAGGTTTTCAAAGGCCTGATTGCACTCCTCATTCCATCTGACCTTTTTAGGGAACTTAGGAGAGAAGATCACATTCAGTGGAGAAGCTATGGTCCCATAGTTCTCTATGAAATTCCTGTAGTACCCAGTGAGACCTAAGAAGGCTCTCACCTGGGTCTGAGTAGTAGGTTTTGTCCAATTTTGCACAGCTTCAATCTTAATGGGCAAAAGCCTTATTTCTCCACCTCCTACCTCATGTCCAGGGTAGGCCACTTTACTCTGTCCAATCTGGCATTTACTTGCCTTTATGGCCAGACTGGCATTCTCAAGAGCCTGCAAAACATATTCTAGGTGGTCAACATGCTCTTACCAGGAGTGCCGGAAAACTGCAATGTCATCCAAGTATGCCAGGCAGAAGTCATCCATCCCAGTCAGAACCTGATCTACCATCCTTTGGAATGTAGCAGGTGCATTCTTCAGTCCAAAGGCATAACCTTATATTGGTATAAGCCAACTGAGGTAGAAAATGCAGTTTTCTCCTTGGCGCGGTCTGTCAGGGCTATTTGCTAATAGCCTGACGTCAGATCAAATGTGCTGAGGTACTTGGCTGAACCAAGTCTATCCACCAACTCATCTGTCCTTGCCAAAGGATGGGCATCCGTCTTGCTGACTGCATTAAGAGCTCTATAGTCCACACAGAATCTCAACTCTTTGGATCCTGCCTTTGGTACTAACACAACTGGGCTAGACCATGGACTAGTAGAGGGCTCTATTACCCCAAGGTCAAGCATCTTGCAGACCTCTCCTTTGATGTGGGTTCTTACATTCTCTGACCTTCTTTACCCTCTGCTTTTTACAGGCAGACAGTCACCAAGGGGTCAAGCCTGGTGAAAGTGAGAACAGGGAGGCAAACTGATTTAACATAGATTTGCACTCCTCTTGTTGTTCAGGTGTCAGACTTGAAGAGAGATTAACTCCTTCAATCTTTTCATCCAAGGGTAAGCCTCTGAGGAGATCAGGGAGAGGTTCACTCTCTTCTTCCTATTCTGCTGAAGCTAGAAGCAAGGCTCTACAGTCTGCTGGCGTGGAAGACTCTGGGAGCCTCTTTGGGATTGCCCAAGTCCACCAGATAGTTCACCTCTCCAGGTTTTCCCACAGCCTTGAAGGGTCCCATCAATTTATCCTGCAAGGCCCTCTGCCTTGTTGGTATCATAACGAGAACTAGCTGGTCTTGAGTGAACTTAACCATGTTAGCCTTCTGATCATGCCAGTGCTTGACCAAAGCTTGACCAGCCTTCAGGTTATCACTAGCTTGGGCCATCATCTGTGACAATCTCCTCCGGAGTCCTATCACGTAGTCAGTCACTCTGACTGGCTTGGGGGAAGGAGCACTCTCCAACCCCTCCTTAATCAGGGCCAATGGACCTCTGACTGGATGGCCATAAATAAGCTCAAAGGGACTATAACCTACTCCCTCCTGAGGGACTTCTCTATAAGCAAAGAGAAGGCATGGCAGTAGAAGATCCCACTTTCTCTTAAGGGGTTCCTCTAAAGCACATATCATGCTCCCATTAAACCTTTTAACCAATTCGTTTGTCTGAGGGTGGTAGGCGGTCGAGAACTTGTAGGTAACTCCACAGGTTTTCCACATGGCCTTCATGTAGTGGGACATAAAATGTGACCCCCTGTCAGAGATTACCTCCTTAGGAAATCCAACCCTGGTAAAAATACCAAGGAGGGCCTTAACCACAGCTTGTGCCGTAACAGTCCTGATAGGAATTGCATCAGGGTGCCTAGTAGCATGGTCTACTACAACAAGGATAAACCTGTTGCCTAAGGAGGTTGTAGGATCAAGGGGACCAACAATATCAATTCCTACCCTCTCACATGGGACTCCCACTACTGGGAGAGGCACTAAAGGTGCTACATTCTTGGAACCACTCTTACCAGAAGTTTGGCAGGTGTGGCAGCTCTTGCAGAACTTATCTACCTCAGCCCCCATTTTTGGACAATAGAAGTAGAGAGAGAGCCTTTCCTTGGTCTTCTTGAAAGTCAAGTGACCAGCCAAAGGAATCTCATGGGGTAGTTGCAAGAACTGGAGTCTGTTTTCTTGAGGCACTACAAGTCGCTTGTAGTCTCCAGTTGCACACTCAGTTGGTTCACTGTAGAAGAGGCCATCTTCCCAGTGCAACCTATACTTCCCAGGCTCTTGCCCATCAGCCTGAGAAGCTGCCTGGTGGCGAAGACCTTCCAGAGTTAGACATTCTCTTTGTCCCTTACTGAAGTCTGCCCTGTTGGGTCCACCTTCTGCCAGTAAAGACTGCAGCTCAGGATGGTCAACAGGATCCAGATCTCCAATAAGTTCTTGGCCTTCTACTAGCTCTGTCTCTTCAGAGTCCAGTTCAACCACACAGGGTTGTACCTCCCTCT
The DNA here is from genome assembly GCF_040938575.1 of Ambystoma mexicanum. Taxonomy (NCBI): domain Eukaryota; kingdom Metazoa; phylum Chordata; class Amphibia; order Caudata; family Ambystomatidae; genus Ambystoma; species Ambystoma mexicanum. The sequence goes on along the minus strand of NC_090937.1, from coordinate 20,588,342 downwards.
CAGCCTCAGCTGGAGGTGGAGTTACAGGTGTAACTTTGGACAACCTAGGGGAAGTCCTAGTTGGATGCACTGGAGTGCTTGCTGCTGGTTTCCTTCCAGAAGTCTTGGGTTGCCCCTTTGCTTCTGGTTGCTCAGATATAGCAGAAAGTAGCTCCAGTGGAGTAGGAGAACCTCTCATGGTTTTCTCCCTTGCAGGTCTGGTTAGCTCCTGTAACCTTTTACTAGGCGGTCTGGGGGTGTGTGACACTACTCCAAGAGTTTTCAGGTCATTTCCCAGCAGAACCCTTCCTGGTACCTCACATTGTACACTGACCGGTATCTTCACAGTCCTATCATTGCACTGGATGAGAACTGGTAACTGGGGAAGCATCTGCACAGGCCCTCCAGCTAACTTGTTGAGGCATTTGGGTGCCTTAGCAACATCCTCTGCCTTGACAAAAGATTTGTCCACCACAGTTCTGCTGGCCCCAGTGTCCCTAATGGCAGGAGTCTCCTGATCATTCACTTGGACACTGTCCTTATAATACTCTTTAGTATTATCTGGGATAGAATTATATATATATAAATTCTGTTGTTCCCACAACCCCAGGCACACTAAGGAAACACTGGCTGAGACTCCTCTGGGTTCATCCGCCAGTAATAGAAGGTTTCCACTTGCCATTTGTACTTCCTCCTCTGGAGCGAAGGCTAAGGAGACAGTGTGGACCCCTGAAGGTTTACCCTTACATCTGGGTGTCATGATCTCTGCTTCCAAAAGGTCAGGGTTTTCCCAACTCCCTTGGAAGCAGATCCATAACCCAAGTTCCGAGTGCCAACCAGTCCCTATTGGGACCTTTTGGACCCAGTCCTGGCGCCAGTGGCACCAGGCTCATAAATATGTCAGTCCCAGCGCTGGAAGCGCCGGGCTCATAATGCTTGGGTGGACTTACCTGCAGCAGACCATGCTGCTTACTTGCCTGCCAGTTGAGTCTCTGATCCTCTTCTGTTTGGAACTACTTTTCCTGTTGGGTGGGGCAGGAGCCACTCCCTAGATTCAGAACACTGGAACTCTTCTGGAAAGCAGGAACTCTTTTCTTACCTAGGCGTGGCTGTGGAAGTACAGGAGGCTATTTAAACCACACCCGATGGATGAATCTTGCTTTGCGTTATTCTGCATCCTCAGCAGCAGAACGCTCATCGTGTCTTCTGCATCTGATCCTGGGCCTAAGGAAAAAGGCTTACCATTCTGAATCCAGTCTTCAGCAACACCTATAAAGACAAGAAAGAACAGGTTAGCATTACGGTCTTCAGTGACAGCTCTTCAGTTACCTGGTCCATCGGCTGTCACCAACGCCTCGCGCTGCATTCCGGCATCTGAAAGACAAAGGCTTACCTACTCTTCGTGCGCTCCGGAGGTCTTCACTCTGCATTCCGGCATCTGAAAGACAAAAGCTTACCAACTCTTTGCACGCTCCAGAGGCCTTCGGCGCTGCATCCCGCATCTGAAAGACAAAACAAGGTGCGTTTAAAGACATTGGGGAACTTTAATACTCACGTGCCATTACTCCTTTCCATATCTAACCCAGTGGGTATTCCGGCACCCTGCAGCCGCCCCGAACTTGTACCTGCAAAATAAAAAGACAGTTAGAGCGCATCGTGAAGCAGGCAACAAGCGCTTACTTACGTGCTTCCAGGCGCTTCTATTCATCACACGGGCTCCATCTTCAACTCACTTCAGCCCGCCATCCGCCATCGCCGGAACCCTGCAAAACAAGAGACATCATTACTAAAGACTTTAAAGACATTAGAATTACTCGAAACTTACCGTTCGTGCAGTAAACGACGGACAGCAGTCCTCTGAAGTCAAGAGGCCTGCTCCCCTTATCCAGTGAAGAAACTGGTTACAGCACCCTGCCTCGAGGCAGATGGAGGGCACAGCGTTCACTTACCTAAGACATCTTACCCTTCGAGCCAGACATACAGTGCACAGAGGTCCAGCCCAAAGAGCCAGCCGTGTGTTACACATCACCTTTGAAGATACGGTATACGGCCAGTCAAGACCGGCGCCTCTACGGGAATCAGGTGAGCGTTACAGAACGCAAAGCCTACCACAAAACTCCCGTCCAGGCGCTATGGAAACCTCGGATACCGACCAGCTAGCCCAGTTACTTGGGGAACTAAGGGCAGAAGTGCATGCAGGCCGTCAGGAAACGAACGCTCTAAGAAGGGAACTGATTATTTCCAAGGAGCGAACAGATGATCTCGCTAGACAATTGCTACAGTCACAAGCCGGACAGACCCCGTTACCCGCATCTGGGGGAAATCTTCCTTCTACATCCTCTATGAATCCAGTGCTGATCAACCTACCTGGGAATGCACCTCTGGCTCCGCCCGAACGATTTTCTGGTGACCCAAAGAGGTTTGCAGTATTTATCAATCAGTGCCGGTTGCATTTCTTATGCCGGCCAGCAGCCTTTCCAACTGATCAAGCTAAAGTAGCTTTCGTACCTTAGTGGCAATGCGGCAGACTGGTCGATCCCTCTAGTAAATCAAGATGATCCGGTCCTCCATAATTTTCAAGCTTTTCAGCTCAGTATGGAAAAACTGTTCGCAAGGCATTCACAGGGGCAGGCCTTGGACAATGAGCTTCTTTCGTTGCGACAAGGTAATCAAGACCTTTTGGCTTATATTGCGTCTTTCAACAGACTGATAGTGGAAACTCACTGGCCTGAGGACAAAAGGATTACGCTGTTTTATAGAGGTCTACGCAGAGAGCTCAAAGATGTGTTAGCCCAAGTAGTGAATCCCCCACAAGATTGTTCGGACTATATAGACTTAGTCGTTCAAATAGATCACAGACTGCAGAACAGGAAGGCCGATCGTTCCAAGTTTGATGCTCGAGTATTTTCCAAACCGCCAACTCCTTCCAAAGGAGTAGACTCCGGGGAACCCATGCAAATAGGGGGTCTGAAAGGTCCTCTAACACAAAAGGAGCGGGAAAGGAGAAAACAGTTGCAATTATGCCTCTATTGCGGAAACTCAGGGCACTTTCTTCGAGACTGTCCGGTGAAACCTGCCAAGAAGGCAGTAGGAGCTGCAGTTACCAAAGTTACAAACTCTGAGCAGGGAAACGACCTCGCCCGACAAGAATAGAGGTCCTCTTGCCGAGCGTGAAAACCAGTTCCGTGACCTCGCATTTCGTGATACCTATGGTCCTCATTAGCCCTGATAATCCGGATCGATTACATGCAATTGAAGCTTACGTCGACAGCGGTGCCATCGGCAATTATGTGGATCATGAAATGGTTTTGAGGATGAATCTAACTCTTTGTCCCAAGGCTGTAAAGGACGTCATTACTACGGTGGATGGTACGGAGATAGCCTCCGGGCCAGTAACGCATACCACTCAAGAAGTGACGCTAGTAAGTCAAGATGGACACCATGAGAAGATCGTGTTCGATGTGATCAAGGCCCCTCAGTTTCAGATTATTCTAGGAATACCTTGGTTAGAGAAACACAATCCTCTGATCGATTGGCGAGCAAGAACGGTCCAGTTTCCAGAATGTCTCTACTTGTCACCCTCCACCTGGTGTTGCACTGGCAGCAATTTCTTCAGAGACTCCCCAGTTACCTCCCGAATACCTGGAATACCAAGATGTTTTCCGGAAGGATCAGGCTAACTCTCTACCTCCTCATAGGTCTTATGACTGCCAGATCGACCTGATACCTGGATCTACTCCTCCTTGTAGTAGAATTTATGCCCTCACCGAGCCTGAGAACCTTCACCTTCGACAATACCTGGATCAATACCTGGCAAATGGGTTTATTCGTCCTTCCAAGTCCCCTGCTTCTTCAGCTTTGTTCTTCGTTCCAAAAAAGGAAGGAGACCTTAGAACTTGTATAGATTATCGCTCCCTGAACCAGATCACCGTTAAGAATAGATATCCGTTACCTTTGATCCCTGAACTCCTGGACCAAGTCAGAAAAGCATGCATATATACAAAGCTGGATCTTAGAGGAGCTTACCACTTGGTACGATTAAAAGAGGGCGATGAATGGAAGACGGCCTTCCGCACCAAGTATGGGCTATTTGAATATCAGGTCATGCCCTTCGGACTTTGTAATGCCCCGGCCGCCTTTCAATATTTTATGAACGATGTCCTCAGAGAGCTCATAGATGTGTGTGTTGTGGTTTACATTGACGACATCCTCGTTTATTCTTCATCGGAATCTGAACATCGGAAACACGTGAAAATGGTCCTCGAAAGATTGCGTCAACACAAACTTTTCGCTAAGTTGGAAAAATGTGTTTTCAACGTGACTGAAGTTGAATTCTTGGGATTCATATTATCACCTGGCGGAGTGCGTATGGATTCAAAGAAGGTCGATGCAGTTCTCAAATGGCCATCACCATCCTCCGTGAAAGGTGTGCAAAGCATGTTAGGCTTCGCTAACTTTTACCGCAGGTTTATCCCCGAATTCTCTCGAATAGTCCAGCCCATCACTGCCTTGTTAAAGAAAAACAAACGTTTTGAATGGTCTACCGAGGCGGAACAAGCTTTCCAGGATTTGAAGACTAAATTTATCTCTGCACCAATCTTAAAACACCCTCGCCCCGAACTCCCCTACATCGTGGAAACTGATGCTTCAAGCCTTGCCATGGGGGCAGTTCTATCACAAAAGGACCCGGTAACCAATCAGTTGCATCCCGTGGCATTTTGGTCCCGCAAATTCTCGCCTCCTGAAATCAATTACACGATTACTGACAAGGAACTTCTGGCTATCAAGTCTGCCTTTAAGGCTTGGCGGCATTATCTGCTGGGGGCCCGACACACCGTTACTGTGATTACGGATCACCGAAACCTGCAATATTTGAAAACCGCAAAAGCCCAATCCTCTAGACAACTCCGTTGGGCATTATTCTTTGCCGAGTTTGACTTCATAATTACCTATCGACCTGGTACAAAAAACGGTAAAGCTGATGCCCTTTCTCGGATGGGAGTGGAAGAACACTTAATCAACCCTAAACCTGTACCAATCATTCCCGAACAAAGAATTCTGGGTGTAATCGCCACAGAATCCATAGAGGAAGTTAAGGATAAAGCCAGGCAACTTGTAACTCCAGCAGACATACAGAATTGGCATCTGCAGGGAAAGGACTTTGCAGTAAAGGACAACTTATTGTATTTCCAAGAACGATTATACCTACCCAGCACAGATTTACAGAAAAAAGTAATCTCTTGTTATCACGATTCTTTAATGGAAGGACATCCCGGTATGGCCAAGACATCAGAAAAGATCAAGCGCTACTTCTGGTGGCCGTCTTGGAAAAAAGATATCAGAGACTTTATAATGTCCTGTGGAGTATGCGCCCAAAACAAGAGTCAAAAGGAAAGACCAGCAGGCTTCTTACGCCCTATTGACATCCCACCTCGCCCTTGGCATACGCTTTCTATGGACTTCATCACCGATCTACCTCCATGCTCCGGATACAATACGATTCTAGTAATCGTGGACTTATTCTCCAAGATGGCGCATTTCATTCCGCTCAAAGGCTTGCCAACAGCAGCAACTCTGGCCCGAGAATTTCTCGAACATCGTCCGACTGCACGGTTTTCCTTCGGTTCTAATTTCGGATCGAGGTAGTCAATTTATTTCTCATTTTTGGCGAAGTTGCTGTCGGTCGGCTCAAATTGATGTGAGACTATCGACCAGTCACCACCCTCAGACCGACGGACAAACCGAGAGGACCAATCAAACTCTGGAACAGTATTTACGCTGCATGCTGCAACAAACTGAAATAACTTGGAAAGACATCCTTTGGATAGCCGAATATGCCTACAATAACTCTGTCCATTCGGGAACTGGGAAAACCCCGTTTTTTCTTTTGTACGGCAGTCACCCTCGAACCTCGGAGTTGGATCCCCTCCAAGATCTTGAAACACCAGCAGTAGACTACCTGCATTCTACAATCACCCAAGCCTTTAAGGAAGCTGTTTCTCACCTTCAAAGGGCTAAAGAACAATACAAGAAAGGAGCAGATCAACATCGGAAGGAAGCCCCTCAATATCAAGTAGGGGATCAAGTCTGGTTATCCACCAAATATCTACCTCTAAAAGGGCCACGCACGTTCAACCCAAGATACCTTGGTCCCTATTCCATCACTACCATAGTAAACCCAGTAGCGGTCAAGTTGGACTTGCCCCCGCACATGAAGATACATCCGGTCTTCCACGTCTCTCTATTAAAACCCGTGCAACCTCAAACCCGACTAACCAAATCTCCAAAACCTATCCTAGTTGATGGAGAACTCGAGTTTGAAGTCAAAAGCATTCTGGACTCCAAGATCTCCAAATCTAAACTATTCTACCTAATTGACTGGAAAGGCTACGGCCCCCAAGAGAGATCCTGGGAACCTGCTGAATATGTCCACGCTCCTCGCCTAATCAAAAGATTTCACCGAACATTTCCTGACAAGCCAAAACCCCCGGAGAAGCCCGGTTTGGGAGGGGCCTTGAGGGGGGTACTGTCATGATCTCTGCTTCCAAAAGGTCAGGGTTTTCCCAACTCCCTTGGAAGCAGATCCATAACCCAGGTTCCGAGTGCCAACCAGTCTCTATTGGGACCTTTTGGACCCAGTCCTGGCGCCAGTGGCACCAGGCTCATAAATATGTCCAGTCCCAGCGCTGGAAGCGCCGGGCTCATAATGCTTGGGTGGACTTTCCTGCAGCAGACCATGCTGCTTACTTGCCTGCCAGTTGAGTCTCTGATCCTCTTCTGTTTGGAACTACTTTTCCTGTTGGGTGGGGCAGGAGCCACTCCCTAGATTCAGAACACTGGAACTCTTCTGGAAAGCAGGAACTCTTTTCTTACCTAGGCGTGGCTGTGGAAGGAGACACCTAAGCACTACAGGAGGCTATTTAAACCACACCCGGTGGATGAATCTTGCTTTGCGTTATTCTGCATCCTCAGCAGCAGAACGCTCATCGTGTCTTCTGCATCTGATCCTGGGCCTAAGGAAAAAGGCTTACCATTCTGAATCCAGTCTTCAGCAACACCTATAAAGACAAGAAAGAACAGGTTAGCATTACGGTCTTCAGTGACAGCTCTTCAGTTACCTGGTCCATCGGCTGTCACCAACGCCTCGCGCTGCATTCCGGCATCTGAAAGACAAAAGCTTACCAACTCTTTGCACGCTCCGGAGGCCTTCGGCGCTGCATCCCGCATCTGAAAGACAAAACAAGGTGCGTTTAAAGACATTGGGGAACTTTAATACTCACGTGCCATTACTCCTTTCCACATCTAACCCAGTGGGTATTCCGGCACCCTGCAGCCGCCCCGAACTTGTACCTGCAAAATAAAAAGACAGTTAGAGCGCATCGTGAAGCAGGCAACAAGCGCTTACTTACGTGCTTCCAGGCGCTTCTATTCATCACACGGGCTCCATCTTCAACTCACTTCAGCCGCCATCCGCCATCGCCGGAACCCTGCAAAACAAGAGACATCATTACTAAAGACTTTAAAGACATTAGAATTACTCGAAACTTACCGTTCGTGCAGTAAATGACGGACAGCAGTCCTCTGAAGTCAAGAGGCCTGCTCCCCTTATCCAGTGAAGAAACTGGTTACAGCACCCTGCCTCGAGGCAGATGGAGAGCACAGCGTTCACTTACCTAAGACATCTTACCCTTCGAGCCAGACATACAGTGCACAGAGGTCCAGCCCAAAGAGCCAGCCGTGTGTTACACATCACCTTTGAAGATACGGTATACGCCCAGTCAAGACCGGCGCCTCTACGGGAATCAGGTGAGCGTTACACTGGGATCCCCTTTCACATGGCCAGTAGAGCCACAAACATAGCATTTCCCGAATGCCTTCACGAATGGTGGCTTGTACTGACCTCCTTCTGGTTTGGGACCAGAAGGTACACTAGCCTGATTTGGTTTCCCATGTGGCTTACCTTATGGTTCTGTTTGGGGCCCTCTTCGGGATTGGAATTATTGGAATTCTCTTTGGAGTCCTTTTTAGGCTGTTTCCCCTCATCCTTTTTCTGAGTTGCCCCAGAATCCGTGTGAGTAGCCCTGTTGGTAACCCACAAGTCAGCAGCCTTAGCTAGCTTCTTGGAATCAATTTCCTTTGAATCAGCCAAGTGCTGTCTGAGCTCAGGAGAGCAGGCATCATAAATTGACTCCAACATAACAAGATTTTTCATTCCCTCATAAGTGTTCGCTCTGTAACCCTTAATCCATCCCTCTAAGTTCTTCAAACTTTCACTCACCCAGGTAGCCCAAGGGTACCATCATGCTTTTTGAGTGTCCTAAGCCTCTTAAGGTACTGGGAAGGGGTCTTTCCAAATCTAGCTATTAAAGCTAGCTTCACACATTCATAGTCCATCCTATCCACCTCCCCCAACTCCATTACCACATCAGATGCAACAGGGGGAGCCTAGAGAACAACCAAGGAAGCAACTGATTCCCTGTGATGTCCTGGAGCCCATGATTATACTCAAACATAGCCAACCAATCCAACACATCCAACTTAGGTTCATACATACCCACAATCTCTTTAGGCATCCGGGGTCTTTTGGGACTGGAACTTCAACAGGATCCGGGGAGAGAAGCATTTTCCACAGACTATTTCTTCATCTCTAGCTCATATTTGAGCTCCATTTCTCTGAGCCTTAGTTCTTGGTGCTTTTGTTCAGATTGGGCACTAATTCTTTTGAACTCTAATTCAAGCCTCATTTTTTCTAGTTCAATGAATGCAGGACTTAATGTGGGACCTGACAAAGGTCCAGTAGACACAGCTTGAGGTGCTAGAGCAGGCAGAGGGCCAGTTGGGACAGTTACATTGGCCTCACCTTCCTCTTCTGACTCTATAACAATACTATCAAGACTTTGATTCATATTAAATTACTGTTGTCTATATATGCTGGGGAGGTAGGCTCATCTGAACCACTACCCAGACTTTGGTTTTCTAACAATCTTTCTATCAATTCTATTTTCTTGTATTTTACAGGGAGATTCTTATGTCTACAAAGGGCCCTTAAACAATCAGCTGTATTTGCAGTAAGAGACTCCTGGCTGTAACTTTCCATAGTTGACTTGTTAGAAAATAAAGTTTTCTAGTGCTAAGCTTTGTGGGTAGCTGCACCAAAGTATCAAATTGATTGGGAATAGATCAACAGGGAAGAAGTATGTTTGGAGAGGGATAAGAAACCAGGCAGATTTTGAGGTTGTGGCTCATCATTGCAACAGCTAGCTAGTAGCGTTTCTATAATTACAGGTTATAATGCTGCAAATGCTTTGGTTCCTATGGAAAACTTGTGAAGACCTTTAGGAAGAGGCTAGCCTTGACTCTGGCTTTGAAGGGTTGTGCATGGGATTGTATAGAAAGCAATGCAAGTTTATCAGAATTGAACTATTTTTAGGTAGGTTTGGAAGCTGAGTATACGTTCTGAAGGGTGTTGTCAGGAGGACACATATGAGGTCCTTAGACTGATTCAATTGAAATAATGGGCTTAGTTGATCTACAAATCACAGAGCTTTGAAATGGAGATGTTTTTGCTTTTTACTACAACCAGGCAGTGCAACAAATAAAAAGTCCAGAACGTTTCACTTGAAAGCAAAATTCAGAGAAAACTTGTCAGTGTGATTTTGCTTCCTTTGTATCTTTTTTAAATAAACCGACATGTTGACCCTGCAAAACAAATACATGGTAATGTTTATTTATATAGAGCCTATACACAGGCAGTGTTTCAAAGCACTCAAGGGGGGAAGGAACACAGGGAAAAACAGTCGCTCAGAGCCCTTGAATTTCTGAGACGATAAAGGTCTGCACTGGCAGAATAAGTGAATATAATACATTTAACAGTTTAAATACAAATATATAATGCATTTAACAGCTTAGATGCAGCAAATAGGCCTGCCGCCGATTCTGCAGTTTTTTCAAGTGCACATTAAGAGGTGAAGACAAGGGAGAACAGACAGAACGATCTTCAGGCAGGGCTGTAGACAGATCATTCAAGTGCGGGAGGGCAACGGAGGGGCAGGGGACCAAGTACACCCAGTCAGTAGAGACTGGTGAAGTGCGCAGAGAAGCTCTCAAGGTTGTATTACAAGTGCAGTGGGGCGCAGGACCTTGTGGCAAGTGCCGAAGGACTGGCAGAGGTGCCTGGGACCTGTGAGACACTGAGGTACACCAGGTGGCCAGTCAATAAGCTGTGTGGACGGAGGGAGAGAAGGAAGAGCAGAGAGCTAGGTTAGCAGGGTAGGGTGAGAGAGAAGGAAGAGGAGAAGAGGAAGGTCTTGAGGAGTTTCCAGAACATGAGAATTTCAGGCTCAAGACAGAGGGTGGCAGGGAGGCTGTTCCAGAGGGAGGCACCTGGTGAGGAAAGGGAGCTCCCTCCAAATCTCTGCTTGGAGAACCGGCTCACTCGCAGACGTTTGGAGGTAGATGAGTGGAGGGCTCGGGAGGGACAGTATTTTGGAAGGCAACGTTGAAGGTAAGTAGGTCCCAGGCCCCAGAAAGCCTTGTGGACAATGCAGAGGGTCTTGAATTTGATCCATCCAGCCATGGGGAGCCAGTGAAGGGATTTCAGCGCCGGAGAGATGCAGTCCCTGGGCTTGAGGCCAAGGATAAGTCCTGTGGTTCTGTTCTAGATGAGTTGCAGAGGATGCAGGGCGGAAGCAGGGAGGTTGATTAAGAGGCTGTTGCAATAGTCCAGCCTGGAGAGAACTAGGGCTCTGGAGACAGTGAGCCCCTGAGGGAAAGTGAGAAAAGGTAGAGTGCCTCTAAGGAGGTGTAGTTGATAGTTGACTTTTTTGAAATGTCAGAAATGTGAGGTGAGAAGGAGAGAGTGGAGTCGAAGATGGCCCCAAGGTTTTTGGCCTCACCGGTGAGGGTAGGCGCAGGGTCAAGGGAGGCCGGCCAGAATGAGAGTGGGAAAGCAGGAGCCGGTGTCCCAATGCAAACAATCTGTTTTACTGGCATTGAGACAAAGGTCGTTAGCAGCACACCATGACTGAATAGCAGACAGACAGTCAGGTATGAGTGAGGAGGAGGAGGCAGCTGAGGGGAGCCTGAAGGATAGTTGCCCATCATCTGCATAACACTGGAAATTAGAGGTGAAAGTGGCAATCACACGTGCCAGGGCAGACATGTAGATGTTGAAAAACAAGGGGGATAGGTTGGAACCCTGGGGAACACCACAGGTTGAGAGGGTGATAGACAAGAGGAAAGCACCAAGTTCACCCTGGGATGGGCGGTCAGAGAAAAGAGGTTAGCCAAGCCAGAGCCTGACCTGTGATTCCCAAGGTGTCACGAAGCCGTGAGATCAGGATGTTGTGGTTAACCGTGTCAAAGGCGGAGGCATGATCAAGGAGAATGAGATCAGAAGGAGTGTTAGTATCAAGATTTGAAAGCAGGTCTTCACGGGTGTTCAGAAGAGCAGTTTGCATGCCCCTGGATGCTCTAAAGTCAGACTGATGGTCGTGGAAACACCCGATTGATTCAGTGTGGAGGTTTAGCTGAGAGATAGCTAGCTTCTCCAGGAGTTTGTCTAGGAAAGGAGTGATAGAGATCGGGCAGTAGTTAGATGGAATGGAAGGGTCAGCAGAGGGTTTCCTGAGAAGAGGGTGCACAAGGGAGTGCTTGAGAGCAGTTGGGAAAACTCCAGTGGAAAAGGAGAGGTTGCAAAGGTCGGCTAAGGCTGGCGCAAGTGAGTCAATGTTGTCTTTGATGATTTTGGGTGGGCAGGGTTCAACTTACTTGGATGAAGACTTCATAGACAGGACTTGTCTGGAGACCTCATCAGGTGTGACGGGAGAGAGAGGAGAGTGGAAATGGAGGTGTGGCCAAGGGAGGCACAGGTGCCGGTGTGTGCTGTGGTGTGAGGGGAAGGTAGGAGAGGATGTCTTGTGTTTTTGTGGTGAAGTGTGCTGCCAGGGCCGAGCAGAGATCCTGGGTGGGAGTGAGAGGAGAGGCTGCTGCAGGATTGGCCAGTTCCTTGCAGACTTTGAAAATTTTGGCCATGTTGTTTGATGCCGGGGAGATGCAGGCTTGAATAAAGACTCTTTTCTTGGAGCGGATGCAGAGTAGATATTGCCTTTGAAGGAGGCTGCAGGCCAGTTTGTCAGATGGTCTTCTAGACAAATTCCATTTCCGCTGGGCTACCATACACTTGCCTTTAAGGGCAGCCAGGTCGAGTCGTATCAAGAGTTGTACTTTTTGGAAGGCTTCAGTCGGACCCTCATGACAGGGGCAAGAATATCAAGAGTGTTAGAGATAGAGCGATTAAGGGCAGTGAGGACTGTGTTGGGGTGTGAGTCAGCCGCAGGACAGGGAGGAGGAGAGTAGGTGTAGGAAAAGGCAGCCACTGTCACTTTTTTCATGGGTCTGTTGATCTTGAAACCGAGTTACTGTGCCGGGTAAGTTGCTGCCAGAGGAGAGGAGAGCTTCAGGTGAGTTGATAGAAGAGAGTGGTCAGTCCAAGAAAGAGGGGTAGAGAGTGGGATGACAGTGGAGATTAAAGAATTGTGTGACCCGCGGTATGAGTGGAGCCAGAAGGTAGAATAGAGAGGGAGAGCGAGTCACATAGGTTTTGGAAAGGTCTAGACAAGTCAGGAGAGTTAAGGTGGCTGTTGAGGTCACCCAACAAGAGGAGCTGGGAGGGGGAGGAGAGTAGAAAAGAGGCTTGGTCGGCCCGTTCCAAGAGGAAGAGAGTGAGCTGTCCAGGAGGCCGATAGAAGGTGGCCCTGAGAAGAGAAAATTTAGGGGAGAGTGAGAGCCTGCAGACTAGGCACTCGAAAGAGGGGTAGGTCTGAATAGGGATAATAGACACAGGTATCCATTCAGGGGAAATCAACGCTACTCCACCACCTGCCTTCTTCAGCCTGGGCGCAGATTTTGTAGCCTTCAAGGAGGAGAGTGTCAAAGCTTGTGACAGAGCTATTCTTGAACCATGTTTCAGTGATGGCGAGCACAAGATCCATGTGTTCAAGGAGGTTGCAGATATCAGTTGAGTGTTTTACAGCAGAGCGAGTGTTAAGGGTGGCAAAGTGGAGTAACTTGCCATCCTTAAAGGTCTTCCGTGGGGCGGGGGGGTGCGTGGGACAGTGGTCTCCCCCGAGGGTGGAGTCCAGGTCGACAAGAGTGCAGGGACAGAAAGGCAAGGCACAGGCCTCTGAACAGAGGAGGTGGACGGTGTTGTGGGCAAGGGGCCTGTGTGGAGGAGGAGGAAGGCACACTGGGCAAGTGAGCCTGGCCGGAGGGGGAGGTAAGATTAGAGAGGCGAGGGAGGAGCCTATCAAAGAGAAGGTTGGGTTGAGGACCCTGAACCATGATGGTTCCATTGAGATAGACATTAATGATGACTCTGGAAATCGTGAAGAGGTCAAGGAGGACCTCCCAGCGAGTTCCACCATTAATGGGAAAGGAGGCGATAGGAGAGAGAGTCCAAAGGTTAGGTGAGTTTACGAAGAAGAGGATGTCAGTGACAGTCTCTCTGGCGGAAGCCTTGACGTAGGTCTCTGCAATAGGAAGGCCTGGGTTGGAGCTCAGGATGTCCTTAAGTTTCTTCCAGACAGATTTAGTAATAGGAGAAGGATAGAAGATTGTGAAACAATTGGAGAGGATTGGAGAGATAGATAGCGACATGGTAGGCAGAAGAGGGGGGAGATGGGCAGGTGGATCTTTGATATGGGGTAAGCATATAGAAGACTGTCAAAGCTCTGTTTAACTTTTAGACAGACTGCTTTTGGGAAAAGTCTTGTGCATTTTCTTGCCTCCAGTTTCTAAAATTGGAATACCCGACTTAATTAAAAAGATGCTTACAGACCAAACCTCGTAACAAGGAAAGAAAGAAAACTACTCTTTAGTAATTAGCCACAGGAAAATAACATTTAATTTGGGTATTGGTGGTACACGTTCAACTGCTTTTCAATTGATTATTCTGAACTAGTGGTTGGAGAGTAAGCATTCTCCTTGTAAGGGTATTACCTTTGTTTGCTCCCTTTTGGTAATAATCATCCCTATGCAAAGTATACCAAACTTCCTAAGGCGAATGCCGACGTTTACTCCTACTCCTCTGCAATTTCAAGCAGCCATAAACCCCTACAACTCTTAAACCACTTTGTTCTTTCACATATAATTCAATAATACAATAACCAGTTGCCATACATTCTCCACTTTAGACACCTGCCTGTTGGAACTCTCCTGCTCAAGCCATTTGAAAGTTTCAGTACCACACAGCATTGCAACGTTGACAATGCTTTTTTTCCCCATGTACACCCCTTTTTTGTACATACAGTTTTCATACAGGATAGCCAAATGTCTGGATTGTGGGGTGCTGGTAAGCAGAGCAAAAAGGCCAAAAAGCGTTGCTATCTAACCTTTTTCCTCATTTAATCAGCTCTCGAGCAACCCAGAAACCCAACATTTTGGTTATATAGCTTTTCTGACATCAGTGTAGGTCCCGTTTATGACCGATGACAAAGCTTTTACTGTCGTGTTTTACAGCAAGGATTAGATTTTGGTAACATGGAGCCATACACTCTCGATTCTAGCCTGGTACTTATGAAAGTAATCTTGGATGAATCTTGGGCACTTGTGTCTGACATCAGTTGAATGTGCTTGTTCGAAGCAGCTGTCATGAACTCCCTAATTGGAACATTGCATAGGGTGAGAAGGGCAGCATACCTCTATAGTGACCTTGGAGCACTATAACCTCAGACCAACAAGAAGTGGACCATCCACTGTCCTTGTGTAGAATAAAAATAGCTGACAAAGTGCTATATCCCTTTGAAGGGGACCTCTGGCAAATAAGCTGCTATATATACACACCTATGGCTGAGTTTGAGATAAAAGCGCCCAGGTGTTTTTTCCCCTGATGCTATGTTGCGAGCACATGGAGAAGACTAGTATCCCCCATTGCCCAAGTACTTTATTGCTTTACCCATATTGACACCCCTAGAGACCAATCTCAATGAGTAAAACTCATGCGTTGTAGAGCCCCACAGGCCTTTATCCCAAATGTACCCTGTTTGTAAATAAATTATGGTTTAAACGTTTAATGTAAGATTTGTGTGTTTTTGCTGATCTGTCGGTGTGCAATAATTTATTTGATGCACCTCCAGTATATTAGCCCAAGTATGGGCTCCGAAACTCAGCACCCACAAAGCAATGCTTTCTAAACCAGGCATTTCATAAATAGATAACCTCAATACATGTGCATGAAGCCTCTCTAATCCAGCAATCATGTACTATAATTAATGTATTCTTGTTTTGTGCGCCTTCGACTCCCTATTTACCCATATTGCTGGCTACCTCTTATTTGCCAAATAGGGGCATTGACTGCAGTAAATGCCATTTCACCCGCTAGAGGAACTGTGACAAATCACTTTATTTGAGAGCATCAAAAAGGTTAAAACATTGAATCGAATGCAAATGTTGCAAGCAGGCTGTCGAAAATTTGAAAAAGGGGTTACCAGTCTTAGGCAATCTAATTTCCTGGTTGATGTGTGCCAGGCACCTCATCTGCTAACATCATTTTAAAAGTTTAGGCCAGTGGCCGAGCCCACCGTGGTGAAAGATGGCTGGTTTCCTTCTGGCTTCTAGTGCAGGGTACCTTGTTGAGGTGGAAAGACTATGAGACACTTGCACAGACAGGGCCAGTACTGGCCCTGGCACCTAGAACAGGGAGTGGGAATAGGCAATTTCTCCTATTGTGGCTTTGCCCCCCCCCCCGCCCCCTCCAAAAAATTGAAAATTGGAGTTTGTGCTCCCGCTCCTCTTCAGGAGTTCAGAAGATCGCAGTGATGGCTCATTCCAATGCCCGTAGTGCCTGTGAGCCTGCTGACAGTTTACCACTGATTCTGCAGGAGAACGGGTGAGCAGAAGGTTTTGGGGCAAGTTGTGACAAGTTCGAGCCCTAGCAGTGGACCCTTCCCTTCGGTGGAGTGGCTGAGTGGGGAAGGGGGATCGGCAAGGAGAATCGACAGCCAGGTTGGAACTCTGCACCGTGTATTGGTGTCAGGGTTGATCCACCTGGTTGAAGCCAACGCCAAATTTTAGGGCTTGCTATAACCCTTTGTGCTGAGATCCAACCAAGTGGAGGCCAGTGTGGAATGTCGCTAAACTCTGTATATTTTGAAGGGAATATGATGGGGAGGACTCTTCATTGGTTGAATTGGTTAGTGAGGGCAAAGGCAAGTTTTCGGATTCACTGGTCCTCAGGGGGGATCATTGACTCATACTGGTGACCATTGGGAGACTTGCAGAGGTTATAGAAGGAGTGATAAGGGGTCCTAATGTGGATGGAGCTGACGTCCCACAGGAACCTGAGCTATTCTTTGATAAAGAGCAAGTCGTGGAATCTATCTAGCAAAACCTGCATACAGAAATGGAACAGATGCTTACTTGAGGAGTTGTCCTCCCACTGTCCAGAGCTAGGAAGCATCATGTACATTCACTTTGAAGGCAAATACATCTAGATTACCAAGAGGTGACTGAAAATAGAGGACTGCAAGTTGCAATGTTCTGAGAACACCTACAGATGGATGTTGAAACCTCAAACACTAGAATAATGATCACTCAGGTACATTGTGGGAGCATCAATCTCATACATGTGTATTGAGCCATCCTGTTTGCAAATTTGGAGGGCTGGTGTTTTGAATATTAATGAGTATAGTGGAGCATCTACATGACTGAGCTGAATCATAGTGGTTAATCTAAGATGTGGACTGTTGGCAGTCACCCTAAGGCTTGGGTGGCTGCTGACTGATATGAAGAAATGTTGAAACGGATGGTGTGTTATATAAGGACGTTATTCATGCTTTTCCTCTCCCTGACTGCATACTGTCATTTTTATCAGAGGGCAGGGTAGCAATAGGATCTTAGTGTTTTTAGATGTAACTTGTTGGGTGTTTGAAATAAGGTTACTAGGAGTCTTACTGAGGTACTGGGGGCTGATAAATTGCTACATGTTTCTTTAGAGGAGACCATGGGAGTTTGAGGTTGAGAGAGGTATGACAGGGGATTATTGCAAAGTGAGAAATTGGCAGAAGGGATGCGACCTAGCAGTTCCGTCTGGACTACCCCTTTTGGGGTGGAACCAAGCCTGATTTGCATATGGTGTTTTCCCTTCTGTAATGGCTCGGCAGGTTGAAAAAACGTTGGTCGGGAGGGTTTCTCAGAGCTGTGCCCGTGGTTATGATGTATTCAAAACCATCCAGCCATCACCTTTTGGCTTTGCTCCCAGTGGAATGGACCACAACACTAATTCCATGTCTACTCAATGTACAAGGGTGATCTGTTGTTGGTTTTTCCTCCTACTCAATTTTTCTTTTTCAAAGCTTTTCAACAACTAATTATGCAAAAAGAAGCACACTCTCATCTCATATCAAAACATTGGAAAATCCCACCAATACATTAGTTCCATACCTCTGCGCTCCCAACACTGCCCACAGGCACCTTTAGCGAGATTCCCATGACCGAGGACAGCAATGCTGATAAGCACCAAGAGCTTGTTTAGACTATACTTGACACGTCACCATTGTAATCCCAGCCCATTGCCATACCAACTGAACTTTGCTTGTTAAAGCAATTAGTCAGACTGGATAAATTAAGCTGCACCACTTTACACTTTATTTACAGCATTCCACTTAATGTGTATGAACGCTCTTAGCCTTCCTTTAAACAAAGCAGATAAAAAAGACTGCTTTCTATAGTGGACAAGCCAATTCATTTAAAAAATACCAAGCGTCATCGACTGTGGAGCACATAACACAACCTCTGGGTGTCGGCAACCTCCTAGGGGAACTGTAAGTAGAGAGGGGGTTGGGCACTAGGTTTTGACCCAATTTGCGCAGCACAAAAGTGCTTGTGGTGTGTTTATATGGTTTTGCAGCAAGGTAACGGAAAGAGGAGGTGTTGCCCACACCTCATGTACAGACTTGGACATAGTTTAGCGTGGATACCTTGCGCTCAAAGAATTACTATTCAAATTCTGGTTTCCAGTGGGTTTTGTGTTTTTTATTTGGGTGAAATAGGTGGTCAGCCGACATGCGTTTCTACCTCTCAGGGTCTTTATCAAGGCTGAGATGACGCATTAGTGAATATTGGTGCAAAATAGTGTGATACATTGTGATAGTTGTGGTTAGTATTTCATACAGTGGTGTATGTATTTTAAAGCATAGTTATAATCATATTCATTACACTTTCAAATATTTACATGGGCTGTGAGAAACCTGAGGGCATTCTCACTCCTAACCCCCCCATGGATCCTCTTCTCAGGTGGCCAGGGAAAAGCCATCGCTTTTGGATCCCAACCCTGGGGTTGGCGAAGCGAGGGAGGATCACCTGGGTGGAGGGTCCTCGGAGATTCGGAGTGGGGTACCCGTAGGTGAGACATGGTATCCTTTGTGTCCTAATTATGACCAACCTAACCCTTGCTCGACCTTTATGGGTTACTGCAAGACCTCTTCCCTCATTTCCCCACATTTAACATTTGAAAGTACTGGGATGAGAAAGAGGAGACTAAGAGTAACAAACACTTCACCTTCATTTTACCACTATAGTACTGAGACGAGGAAGATGGCTGCAGAGTATGGTGCGAGTCATGCATGTCCCCTTAATCATGGTCAGGCAAGTCTAATTAGGCTTCAAAATCCTGCAACCTGTCAAGGGGCTTCAGGTGTATAAAGAGAGACCAGTGAAAAGAGAGGTAGAGCAACAGGGAGGCATGTGTAGGAGGGACCAGGGGATCCGCTCCGTAAGGAGGTAGCCATGGTGTGACCTGAACTGTGACCAGGGCGCCAGCCGAGATTCTCAAATTGTGGCAGTCTCCGTGATGAAGATTGAGCAGCTGGGAGCTGCAAACAAACAAAAGAGAGAAAGAGAATGCTGTCCGTGTCCACCGAGAAGCAAAAGTTGAAGGCGCATGCAGAAGTGAGAGCGGCATGCGAGCGGGGCTCGCAGAGGTCAGAGCGCCCATCTGTGAAGCCAGAGAAGCAGCAAGAGCCACTGAAGCAAGACGCTGCAGACCGGTGAGTGTTGGGGAAAGACACTCAGATGCCAGGGCGCTTTGGGCGGCTGCATACAAACAATGAAGCGCCGTATGAATGAAAGCTTCACAATAAGATGAATCACATATTGAATACCGAACTGAATGGAAGTTTCAGATGGCGCTAAACTATACATACTGAATACTGAACTAAAGTTTTTAACAGTGTTAAACAGCGCATACGTACACTGAACCGAAAGAAAGTTTAAAACCGCGCTAAACCACGCAGATTGAATACTGAATTGACTGAAAACCTAAAATGTAAACCCATTTTGAATATTAACAAGTGTGAAGGAGTGCAACAAAATGTGGGGCATGAACAAGACCACCACCATGTGAACTTTTGTGAGTGAATGCAGTGCAGCAAGAGCAAAAGTGGCAAGAGGTGTGCGACACGTTATGGCAGAGCCAAGAGGCTAATCATGAGAAACCACAGGAGTGTAAATACTGCACAGAAAGCCAAGATGCCAACAAGGAGAAACTAAAGGATCGTGACTTTGCACACAGGGGCAAATGCAGAGGAACCTGTGTGAGCTGAAGAGTCAAGGGCCCCTGGTTGCGCCTCCCTGGCCCTAATATAGGAAGTATTTCTCTACCTCAACCAAAACCAGGGTCTGCCAAGTGTACGTGCTGCCCGGTCTTTGAGCTCCAGCCCCGCCCATGCCGAGTGCTGCTTATTGTTGCTTTTCACAGCACGGTCGGGGACGGAACACAGAGCACGAGGTGTACACACGGTCAAGAGGCTGCTTGCTCACCAAGAAGTTAAGAAATTCAGCACGCAGAGCCGTCGCCTACGTAGTTTTTTCTCCTTCATCAGCATGCCCGGGGAAACTTGCAATGTTCTCCGGGCCCAAGATAATTACTTCATAAGTCATACTGTAAGCAGAGGCCGCTCCATGAAGGGGCATATTGGGAAACACTAGCACTTGCTCTGTGAATGAACAGAGTGCTATTTGGTGCCTATTTCACTTGTGTTCAGCATTTCCATTTCGACAAACAAGAATCACTGCAGTTTACACAAGTTGCTGTGGTTTGTGGTAGTATTAAAAGACCTTTAACTGACTGGATGAAATCATTGTTTGTGGCTGTAATGTGTTCATTGTTTATTCCATGTGCTCAGTGCCTCTGATCATGTGCTGCATTTTATGCTTTTGTTTCCATTAATTTATGAGCTTTCATGCTTAATGTTCTTATTCATTCATGTGCTTATGTGAGGTTTATAGGGCTACATTTTGGTGTCCGAATACTTTGTGACATAGGACAAGAGCTACATGTTGGAGCCAGGACAACTGTTAGCATGTGGTGGTTCTCTGGGCAGGATTGTGGAAGTGTGTGTGTTGAGCATGGTACAGCATTTTGGCAAACACTAATCAAGAAGTAAACAGCCATTTTGGTGTCTAAGTACAGAAGTGTGTTACAAGGTGCACCAATAATTTACCTGTACTCCCCCACAAGCCCCCACCCACCTATCCAACTATGCTATGCTAACCTTCTTTCTGGTTTTCCTACCTCCTCCTACCTATTAACAACCTCTCCTTAATCCCCTCCCCCACCCCTTATTGGCTGCCTCTTGGTGACCTTTTACTCAGAATCAGGGACCTGTGCTAACCAAGGTGGAAGGGTCATACTCCATTTGGCTTCTGTGGTTGGGGAGAGAACTTGATGTAATAAGCGGCCCCCATACGGGAAGATAAAACCACCCAAGCCAAATGGATTTGTCCTCCTCGCCTTTAGCCGATGTACTAAAGCCACTGCAGGACATACAAGCTGAACTCACACATACAAGAAAGGAAACCATAGCCAGAAAGTCTCAGGTGAATAGGTTGGTTGCTCAGAGCTTCGTCATCTTGAGTAGGGAGAACTCCTACTGTGGTAGTGAATCAACCATTGAATGTATCCCTGCAATGCCCCCCCCCCCGCCCCAGGAACAGTTTTTGGGAATCCTCAAAAATATTTGCCCTTTTTGACCCAATGTCAATTATAATTTTGGTGTAAGCCAGCAGCGTTCGATACCACGCAAGCTAAGACAGTGTTAGTTATCTCCTATGTATTAGGGGATGCCATGGCTTGGGCAATACCTTTGGTTCAGATGCATGATCCTATATTGTATAATTGGGATTTGTTCACAACAGGGTTTGGTTGGTTGTTTGATTGCAAGAACATGTGTCTTACACAGGACAAGGAGCTACTTGCACTTCCTCAGGGAACAAGAGATTTGGTTACGTATATAACTCAGTTTAACAGACATCATTGAAACAGACTTCACAGAAGCTAAACAGACAGTTCTGTTTGATGAAGGACTCAAGGAAGCGCTAAGATGCCATGGCTCAGGTGGAACCCTAACCGACCACCTGTACTGCTTTAATCGACTTGGCCTTATGGTTGGATCATAGAGTAAGTGAGCAAAAAGGAGGAAAGAAAAGACCCAAGGTTCCTTTTGTTGGTTTAGATAGTAGGGAGGTCAGTACACAGCACTTGGAGCGTGAACCAATGCACATAAGAAGTATACAGGAACCTCTGACATCAGACGGGAAAGAAAAAAGAAGGAAAGATAATCTTTGTCTGTTGTGAGGGATCGGAGTCAAGGAGACAGACACAAGGGGTGTTGTTTGTCCAAATACTTTTATTTAAGTAATAAAAAGGGCTGAAAAAATGCCTCAATAGACCTAACTCTGAGGGGTTTCCCTGCCTCAACAAAACGAACTAATGAGAAAGTCGTCAGTATGTCAAAAATAATGTTCATCTTCCTGTGTCAAAACCTATTCTGACCCTCATACTAAAAATGCTACAAAATCAATTACAAAGGGAAAATAAAGTCTCTTGGCTGTTTTCCTACAGCCTTCCTCCACTTGATTGTGCAACGTTTAAATATGAAAGTCCCGCAACTCAAAGTAATCCCAAGTTTCACAAAGTTACAAGTAAGATTTCCTTACTAGTCGGCCCGCCTATTATTTGGGGAGGTGTCTTTGTTCCCTTCAAGTGGATCTGTTAATGCCAGAAGGGACAATCCACATCACATGGTCTTCCGTTATGAGTAATGGCTTAATTAATGTTATTTTGACTGTGGAAAACTTTTACCTGCCATTTTATTTTCACAGTATCACTGGGACGAGGAAGAGTAAGTAAACCACAGATGAGAGCGTTCTTGGTTGGGCTTTAGTTTGACTCCTCGCCTTGGTACTGCCTCCCCCCAAGGTCTGTGTGCCTTTTTCTAACCCAAAGTTCCCTTGATTCCCTAACCTACCAAACGTTTATTTGGTTCCTTTGCTCTCTCACTTTCTCCTAGTTATAGGCACTATTTGACTGAGCAGCTTTAGCAATTTGCTGACAAGATTCTTGTTGGGGTTACATTTTGCCCTTTTTTTGATATATTATTCCCCGGTCCAACAGTGTTAACCCAATTTCCCCACACAGTACCTGTTTGATGCTGTTGTTCGACATGCTTTCCATTTGCTCTTTTCTATTTTCAAGGGGCCTCCCAGGGTGTTGTGACTCTCTCCATGCTTTGCGTCGCCAACATCAGCTGACAAAGCTCTAGTATGCGGCTGCTTTTTGGACCCCTCAGTAAAGTTACAGGTTGTGCCTCAGCATGTCGACATAATTTCTCTTTTTCTGGTACTGCCGTTTGTTGATGCCGTGTCTCGGTCTGATAGCGAGAGTCCTGGTATGTCGGCTCTGCGCTAGGATCTTGCTTGGCCCTTCTGAGAACACTGCCCACATTTCGGTATCAGGCTTCTACCCTCTGATAAGGTGGCGAGTTTCTGTGCAGCCTTGGGCTTCCACTTGGCTTCTCAATAACGTGTGTAGCGCTTCCTCGTCGCAATGGGTGTACATCCAGGTAGCAAAGCTTTGTTGGTGATCTTTTCTAGTGCTCATACACTGGTTTCTCATTGCAGACCACGTTTCTGGGTATTCACACCTACAGGACTCTCCTCGACTTCCTGTCTCCTCTGGATTTCGTATAGCTGTCTTGCACTGTAGTTCCCAACGTGGTCCGGGGACCCAGATTACCGCTCTTCCAAGGTTTGTTGGCGAAACTCTGGTGCCTCTACCACAAGGGCCAAGTGTGTGCCGCACTGTCTCACAGTACCACCTCTCCCAGGGGGCCCCAAAGGTGCAGGTTTCTCCGGGTGCTTCTTGTGAAACAATCTTACGAGTCGTGGTGCATGAATGGCCTCCACAAGTTCCCTAGAACGGTCCTCTGGCCCATAACATGTCCATTCCACAAAATACCACAAACATCGTTGGCGTTTCCTTGAATCCAAGATGCAGCATTCTCCTCCTGCCCATCCTTCATGATCACTAGTGGTCCCTTGGTTCATTGGTGCTCGTTGTGTTCGTCTCCTGCAGCACCGGGAAGTTGGTGTTCCTGCCAGTATTCTGGTTGGTGTCTGAAGAGGTAGACTTGTGTTTGGCACCTCTCTCTTCTTGCAGTGTTCTCCACACTGATAACGCAGCGTGTGGACAAGTAAGTAAAAGAAAAAATCACCACTCTGGACAGACAAGAGGCTGGAAGGCATGGTGCGACAGACGGTGGTACCAATATTAAAAGCATGCCAGGGACATTCCGGGGTTCATCGACTCGGCCTCCCTCGCCCAAATGCCTCGCCCCATCCCTGAGATAGGACTTGCTCTGGCATGTGCTCTGGTCGGCTGTCTGCCCCAGTCCTCGTTACAGCCCCTCCCGCAACAGTGTCAAGACCCTGACCCTGTCACATACCTACTCTCCTAGTCCTAATCTACCTGTTTCTCCCAGGATTTTAGAAATCTTAAATTATGATTGCAATTTGGGAAGTCTGCACCCATTAATACTTTGTCTGTTAGTCCAGACATCACTTTAACTGATATCTTGGTGGAATTTCTAGTATTTTAATTACCAGTTCAGCTTGGGGATAGAGGCAAATAGCTCCATGGACGGATAGGATCCGGGAGAAGGGTCCAGCAACTAGCTCTTCCTGGTTTATGAGGCCGGCCTGAACAGCTGTGTGCCGAATTCCAGAATCTAGTAAGGCTACAGTGGATCTTCCTTGAATCCCTGCTGGAATGTGGAAGTATTGGTCAGCCTACCCCATGGAGCAGACCACCCAAGATGGTGTGTTTGCGGCATCTATCTGTCAAAGAATAAGCCTAGATAATTCTCTGAGAGGCTGACTGGTTCTTCTGGCGCCTGTCTGGTTTCTCAATGGCATTCCTCTTGGGGTTTCGGTATGAGGAGCCCATTTTCCATGGACTGATCCAGTCTTCTGGAACTACTGGTTTGGTTTTCTTTCCAATAGGAGTGAGTAGTGGACCGAATCTTCGCCCGGTGAAACTGCCTTCCCTTGTCCGGTTCATGAGTTTAGGTTCTCTGGATTTCTTTGTCTGGATTGGTGCCTCCCTGGAGTGCATCATCCTCTGGTAGGTATTAGCAGTTTGGATAGCTTCCTGAAGTGAAGGCTGAATTGATATGCCACCTTATTTATTTCATTTATTTATTTATTTTATTTATTTTATTGTGCATTTGTAAGTCACAAATACAGCAAGACATTGTGTTTCAAAAGTGCCTACAGGGAAAAGGGAGGGAACATGGGACAAGGCAATGGAATACAATAATGAACAGGATAGAGGTGGTCCTACAAGGCATTGTGCGCATTTGGATTGTGCACATTTGGATCATGCACATTTGGATCGTGCAAGTGCAGAGAAAGAGCGAGGGGGCAGGAGGGTGGGCAGTAAGTGCTAAGGAGATTCTCCAGGGTGGGGTGCCAGAGGGTGAGTTGTCAGGTACCGGTAAATTGCTAGGCAGAGGATGCATAGAAAAGAACGGCCTCTGCCGATACAAAGTGCAGCCCTGTGAGGGTACACTGGACAGTTCGTGCCTAAGGATAAGTGCTGGGAGCGGGAGGGGCTGCATGTGATTGGGAGGACAGCCATGACCCAGGAGGACACATAAGGGCAAAGGCCACCAATCTCAGCGACTGAGGGGTTTAGCACAATAGGGGAGGGGGAAAGAGAAGGTTAAGAGGAAGGTCTTGAGGCGCTTCTGGAATTTGAGGAGATCCGGCTCAAGCCGGAGACGGAGAGGGAGGTTCCTTCTGGCGGTATAGCGGCACAGAGTCTGTACATTGTTCTAGGATTAGCATCTCCTTGACTCCTTCATGGGTGTTCTGCCCCGGTCACCTGTTCAACATATTCCTTTCTCTGTTTGCTGGTTTACTCAATGTTTCCCCTGGTCGTAGTCTCATGTCTAAGCCTCAACCAGTAATGCTCTGGATCATGATCTATCCTTTCCAAGATTCCTCTTTTCAGATCTTCTGTTGTAGCTCCCTTGGGATTTTGGGCTTGGAAGGTCTGTTTGGCTTCCCCTAAAGGAGGGGGCTATATATCTGGTCCAATGGTCTTGTTGCCATTCACCGGTCTCAGCTACTCGTTCAAAGTTGACAAAAAAGGCAGCTGGATATTCTCTATCTTGCAACTTTTGAAGGACCAAGGATGCCACACAGTCCTCAATCTGCTATATCGGTACATTCTGACTCTCTGGTGTCTCTCTGGTGTCCCAGGAGTCGCCCGGCCCTGTTGATGAGACGTCCAGGCTGAGGAATTTGTCTTCTGTCCCAGCTCCTAGACATCTGGATTGCTGGACTTAGTATCTGCAGTTACCCAGGACTCTGTGATTTCCAATTTTCCATCAGTTTCCTTCTGTGGGCGTCCTGTGTATCAGGCCTGAAGCATCTCACAATTACACCATTTGTTACAGATGGCTTTAAAAATTGATGAATGTTTAGTTTAGTTTATGAACTTATATAGCGCACCCCACCCAAGGGTATCTGGGCGCTTCTACTTATTTACATGGTAGTTACAGGAGATAATGCACAGGACCCAAAAAAACATGGGGATGAGGTGTGTTACAGATCACTTTACAGGCAAGAGCAATGAGAATCATAGAGGAAACAACTATGCAGTCAAACATATTTGCAGACAGATGCACACATTATATACAGTCACTAGACCTAAGTCATATTTACACAGGAAAGAGAGCAGCACAGGCATTGCATGTGCGACTCCTTGTCGGCTTAAGCAAGTCTGATCTATGAAAGTCTCGTCTAAACAGGTTCACCCCTGTTCCTCCAAAACTATCAAGGACCACATCGACTCCCTGGCTCCTGCCCTGGCTGACTTTTGCAACCACTCCTTCGCTTCTGGAGTCTTCCCATCCCCCCTCAAGCACTCCCTTGTGCACCCTCTTCTCAAGAAAACCTCTTCCGACCCATCCTGCCCGGATAACTATCGCCCAATCTCCATCATTCCCTTCCTGGGCAAGCTCCTGGAGAAACTGGCCATCTCCCAGCTTAACCTCCATGCTGAATCTGTTGGTAGTCTTCATGACCATCAATCTGGCTTCAGAGCTGCCAGAAGCACAGAAACTGCTCTCCTGAACATCCGTGAGGACCTGCTCTTGAACCTCGACTCCAACACTCCGTGTGTTCTCATTCTGCTTGATCTCTCTTCTGCCTTTGACACTGTCAACCATGCCATCGTGCTCAACCGTCTCCGTGATAACCTGGGTATCACTGGTCAGGCTCTGGCGTGGCTGACCTCTTTCCTTTCCAATCGACCCTCCCAGGTCCAACTGGGGTCCTTCCTCTCTGACATCTTTTTCTCCACCTGTGGTGTCCCCCAGGGATCTAATCTCTCTCCCTGGCTGTTTAACCAGTATCTGGCACTCCTCGCCCACCGCATTGCCGCTCTCTGCCCCAACTTCCAGTGCTATGCGGACGATACCCAGCTCATTTTCAGGCTACCCTCGGCCTCCTCCTCCTCTCCTTCCCTCATCTCTGACTGTCTGTCTGCTATCCAGGAATGGTGTGCCGCCAATGACCTCTGCCTTAATGCCAGTGAGACTGAGATCCTACTCATTGGCACACCCACTCCCTCCTTCCCTGCAGTTCTCTGGCCGGCCTCCCTTGGCCCCTTTCCTGCTCCTACCTGCAAGGCAAAAATCCTCGGGGTCATCTTCGACTCCACACTCTCCTTCTCTCCTCATATATCTGATGTCTCTAAGAAGTCACACTACCAGCTGCACCTCCTCAGAGGTATTCTTCCCTTCCTCTCCTTCCCCCAGAAGCTCACTGTCTCCCGAGCCCTGGTTCTCTGGAAGCTGGACTACTGTAACAGCCTCTATCTTAATCTGCCTGCCTCCACTCTCCGCTCTCTGCAACTCATACAGAACAGAACTGCAAGACTTGTCCTTGGCCTCAAGCCCAGGGACCATATCTCTCCAGGACTGAAATCTCTACACTGGCTCCCAGTGGCTGCGAGGATTAAGTTCAAAACCCTCTGCATTGTCCACAAGGCCTTCTGGGGCCTGGGGCCTAAATACCTTCAACTCTCTCTTCCTAAATATCTTCCTTCCCGAGACCTTCGCTCATCCGTCTCCAACTCCCTCAGGGTCAGCCGCTTCTCGATGCAACGAGCTGGGGGTAGATCTCCGCGGCAGGGGCCCCCCTCTGGAACAGCCTTCCTGCCTCCCTGAAACTTGAGGAGAACCATCTCTGGTTCCGGAAGCACCTCAAAACCTTCCTCTTTGCTTCTGCTTTCTCTCTCCCTCTCCCCTGCTAAATTCTTCACTGAAACTGCACTGAATCTGCAACTGGGCCACTCTCAGCGACATCGGTCCTGGGCCAAGCCACTCTCAATTTGCACTGCCTCCCTGGCAACCCCTGCACTGCGGGACTGTCTCTGTATCCCTACAGCCCCCCCTTCCCAGCACTTGTCTGCACTTACCTTGCACTTGCCACCAGCTGGCCCTATTTATTTATTTTTATTCTACTTACTTTGTACTGCACTACCGCCCTTCCCCTTCCCCTTGCACTTCTTCCCTTCCCCCTACCCCTGCACTTGCGCAATCTGAATGACACCTGGCCTAGTAGGATCGTTGTCTGTCTTCCCCTTATTCCCCCCTCCCTGCCTCGTCGCGCCTTGAAACACTTGTGTATAGGCGCGTTACAAATGCCATATCATATCATGCTCTGGGGCTGTTTGTGCTAGGAACCATGCTTTGGTTTTGGCTCTGAAGGACCAGAACGCAGGCTCTGTTCTAATGTCAGAGGGTGGTGGGGAGGAGTTCCAGCATTTGGCCGCTAACACTGGGAAGCTGGATCCTCCTGCTGTTTTTAGGTTGAAGTTAAGGATGGTGAGTTGGTTGAGGTAGTTGGACCTGGTGGGTCTAATGGTCTGGTGTCTCGAGAATTTAGCTGTCAGGGAGATGGGGAGCTGTGTTAGCTGAGCACCTATGGGTGATGACAAGCGCCCACAGTGTGATTCTGTCACGGATGGGTAACCAGTGAACTTCTCTTCTGAAAGATGAGATGTGACTGGAACAAGGGATATTTAGAGCTGATCTTAGTGCATTGTTTTGCAGAACTTGGAGTTTGTTTAAATTCCGTACGGAGGTCCCAAGGAGAAGAGTATTACAATAGTCCAGCTTAGAGAGGATTAGTGCTCTAGCTAGTGTAGTACAGCTGGTGGTGTATAAGAATGGCTTACAAGCATTGATAAGTTTGGTAGTGTGTGCTGTAGAGGAGGCTAATGAGTTTGGTTGTTTTTTTAATGACAAGGTGGAGTCGAGGTAGATACCCAGGTTTTTGACTTCCCTTGAAACTCTAATGATGTTCCCATTAATAGTGAAGGCATCATAGCATTTATCTAGTTTGTTTAATCGAGTTTGGGAACCAATGATCAGTAGTTCGGTTTTGTCATCGTTTAAACATAGACTATGAGTGGCCATCCATGCTTGGATTTCTAGATAGATGTCATTGATCATTTCAGAGTCTTTAGAATGGCATCCAGTGAGTGTGGTGAGAATCTCGGTGTCATCCATGTAGTTGGTATACATGACACCCAGATTGTCGAGGCAGTCAAATAGCTTTGTGAACATATTGTATAGCGTGGGCGATACACACAATCCTTGTGGAACTTCACAGTTGATGGGCACTGGAGGGCAGAGGCTGAGGGCGAAACAACCTTAGTGGTTCTGTTAGAGAGGAATGATTGGACCCATTTGGCTGCACTCGGTGAGAAAGCAGCTGCTGACGTTAAGTGTTGAGTCAAGATTTTATGGTCTACCAGATCGAAGGTCGCTGATATATCCGAGAGCAGGAGGATGGCCAACTTGCCTCTGTCTTTAAGTTCATCCATCTGAATCTTAAGATCTAACAGTGCAGTCTCGGTGCCATGTCTGGGTCTGAATCCGGATTGGTGGAGGCCTAGTAAGTTGTTGTCTTGGGGGTGTCTTTAGATTTGAATATAGGCTGCGCGGTCCAGAATCTTTATGAGAAAGGGGACCATTGTAATGGGCCTATAATTCGTGGGAATATTCAGGTCCAGATTCGGCTTTTTTAGAAGTGGCATGACCCAGACTTCCTTGAGGTTATCAGGAACTGAGCAGTTTTTGAATGATGCCTTTTATAAGAGTTGTGATGAATGCGGCTAACTCTCCTGCGCAGTCCTTGATAGCCGCGGGGGAAAATATCACCCTGGCAGTTGTAAGGTTTAATACCCAGGATAATCTGTTCCACGTCTTTGATGGAGACTAGGGAGAATTGGAAGGGGGTACATAATGGAACTTGATGATTAGGTGTATGCTTGGTATTGGACCTAGGGGTAAGTTATTTCTTTTTGGTTAAATTTTGGATTGTAAGAGTGCATTTTTATCGGAGGGGGCCTTCTAGATATTTGCACACCACACCACGCCGCGTCTTTTGAGCAAGCGTCGGTGATTGGCTCAGGGGATTCAAGTTCCCTAAGGCTTGTGAAAAGTTCTTTAGTACTTGATTTGGCGTTTTGGATCCTTTCCTTGTATATTTCTTTTTTGGTTCTGATGATAGCTGCTTTATAAGAAGAGGCAATGGGCACATATCTTTCCTTGTTAGTGGCAGAGGGGGTTTTCCTCCAAACAGTTTCAGCTGATCTTTTTTCATTACAAAGCAGTTTTAGATCAGGGGTAAACTCTTTATTTAGGTGAGATGTGGGTTTGGCCTTTCGCCGTTTTAGAGGGGCAATCTGATTGATTGCTAGCTTCATCGTAAGGATATGTGATTTGAAGCCTAGCTGGGAGATGGTGTTCTCTAGAGCAGAGGCGTTTGTGTCCTTTTCGTCATGGAGGCCTAGGTTCAGGTCCCCCAGCAGTATAATCTGTGATCCAGGTTTAGTGTTTTGGGTTAGAAGGGTTAAAATCTCTTCTTCAAATGAGGAGATGGGGCCGGGTGGACGATAGATGAGGTGTAAGAGTGTGGTACTCATGGGAGAGAGGGGTAGTTTGAAAGAGAGTAGCTCTGTGGAAGGTTAATGGGTGTGGGTTTTGGCAATGAATGCTACACCGCCCTCTTTCCCAGACATTCTGTCAGCTCTAATGATGATGTAGTTGTCTGGCAGGGCTAGTGCTAATGCTGGCCTGGAGCATGGTTAGGCAACGTTTCTGAGATGGCAAGAAGGTCCAGTTGGTTGGCGTTAATGAAATCAGCAATATTGGTAGAGTTAGCTACGAGGGAGCAGGCATTGATCAGGGCTCCTTTGATATCCTTTGATACCGAGGCCAAAAAAAACTTCTATAACGAACAGATTTCTACAGCCACCAATTCCACCAGCAAACTATTCAATATCCTCAAATCCATAGAAAAACCCAAAGCCATTACCCCTCCTTTCCTACCCTCTCAAGAAGAATGCGATGCCACCCAGATCGCCTTCTTCAACAAAATTTCAAAAGCCAGGGACGCCATCATAAATTCCCTGACCAACAAAAAAACAACAGTTACTCTGCCAGCTGAGACTGCAACAGCAGGTATTGGAACTTTCAAGTTCACAGAGATCAACAACAGCGAAATGATCAAAGTACTGGCGACCATTAAACCCACTACCTGTGCAGAGAATATCATTCCACCTAAGATAATATTGGACAACATAGACATTTTCGCCCCCATCCTGACAAAGATCATTAATGCCTCTTTTAGAGATCAGGAAGTCCCTAATGCCATCAAAAAAGTCACAGTAACCCCTCTGGTAAAAAAACCCAATCTCGACCAACGCGATCCGAATAATCTCAGACCCATAACAAACTGCAACTTCATCCTCAAAATCATGGATAAGATCGCCACCATGCAGCCCCAGGCACACGTAGAGGAATCTAATTCCCTCCACCCACAGCAGTCTGGTTTTCGCCCCGCACACAGTACTGAGACGGCCATGTTAGATCTGCAGACCAAAATGCTCGGTATTATTGACAAGGGTAAGACAGGCCTCCTCGTTCTACTCGACCTCAGCGCTGCATTTGATCTCCTCGACCATAACCTACTCCAGAACGCGGTAAAAAAGACCACCAACTGCTCTGATGAAGCCATCAGATGGATAATGTCCTTTCTAAAAAACAGAATATCCAGAGTGCACTGGGGGGACAAGTTCTCCCTTGAAAAAGAAATCCTCTGTGGAGTTCCCAAAGGGGCCAGTATGTCACCCCTACTGTTCAATCTTTACTTAAAATACCTATGCCTTGTTCTAGACCACATAAACACCTATTTCACTAACTATGCTGACGACACACAGCTTGTATTCGAACTAAGTGGCAATTATCAGAAAGATAGCGAGCAACTTACCACGATATACAACCACGTGGAGCAATGGATGGACACCAATTGGATGTGCCTAAACGGAAAAAAAACGGAACTCATGATTTTCGGCTCATCCTCTGCTCGTGCTAAGCTACCCG
This sequence comes from Ambystoma mexicanum, assembly GCF_040938575.1. NCBI lineage: Eukaryota > Metazoa > Chordata > Amphibia > Caudata > Ambystomatidae > Ambystoma > Ambystoma mexicanum. The sequence continues at coordinate 20,556,564 of NC_090937.1, read as the reverse complement.
CATCCTACACATCCTTCCACATTAAAGATACCCCCATTCCGGTCCTAAGCAAGGTTAAAACCCTAGGTATGCTGCTAGAAGCATCGTTGGGTGCGGACGCCCAAGTACAGTTCATCAAAAAAAACTGTGCCTACCACCTCCGTCTAATAAAAGCCATCAGACCTTTCATATCCGAGGAAAATTGTGCGACCATAGCAAGAGCCACCATCTTATCGCGCCTTGACTATGGCAACGCTCTAGTCCTGGGTGCCTCCAAGCAATGCCTACAAAGCTACCAAATTGTACAGAACAACGCGGTAAGAATTGTCAAGCTCAAAACTAAAACAGAACATATCAGCAACTCCAGAAGAGAGCTTCATTGGCTGAAAATCGAAGATAGGGTGCATTTCAAAACCTTAACCATCGTTCACAGATGCATCTACGGAAAGGCACCAACCTACTTAAAAACTAGGATCAAACCATACGTTCCTAATAGAACACTGAGATCATCCCAACTTGTTAAAATTGCTACGTCACCTCACAAACTCAAAAGTGGCTTAGGTAGAGCCTTTCCAACCCTTGCAGCCAACCTTTGGAACAACCTACCAGACCACCTTAGACTGGAAACCAACTACTCGCGTTTTCGCAAACAGGTAAAAACCCATATCTTCAAATAAACGGCCATCACGGCATATGCCTCAGTTAGCTTAATTCTATGTGACTGTCCCGTCTGCTCTGTCTAATCACTATCTGTTCCGTCCGTTCTCGTGTCCTTGTTTCTGCGCCCCGAGGCTCGCGAGCTACCGGCGCATTATAAATATTAAATAAATAAAATAAAAATAAAAATAAATATCAGATGGCGCGATAATGTTGAGTTTACTGACATTAGGGGGTGTAGGATGCCTGTGTGCTACTCCTTGTGTTTGTCCAGAGATGGGACCTGAAGCACCCTGGTGTAGTTCGTGGGGTGTGCTTAGAGTGGGTAGCCGGAAGCGGGACCCAAGTCTAGTATCTAGTGAGCACGGGACCAAGGGTGGTGGGTGCAGAGGCGAAGCGGCGGATCCATTCTTCGGAGGTAAATTGACTACAAGTATCCAAGGGGATATGGCCAATGGGTGGGATGGGGGAGAAGGAGCAGTTGGGGGGTCATTATGAGGAGAGCTGGAGGAAGAGTAGCCAACGTGAGAGCTATAATGCAGATGTTGGCCATCCGGACCAGAGCAGTAGACCACTATAACAGGTAAGTATTAACAGATGCAATCAGTCAGGGAGCATATATAACCGTCATTAGATGCAAACAATCAGCCAGCTGGGTTGAGATAGTTTGTTTGAGTACCAAGGCTAGGACAAATACAGCAAGTAAGTGACATTACCTGCGATCAATCAGAGAGCAAATATAGCTATCATTAGGTACAGACAATCAGGCAGCTGGGTTGAAACAGCGTATTTGGGTACAGTAGTAATGTGACTGCACTGACGTAATGTGCTTAGAGAGTTCTGATAGTTTGTCAGATTTCACAACTTGAATGATGAAAGACTGCAGGAAGGCCAGACTTAAGGGAATCCCTGGTCAATGCCTCAACCTTCTGTGGGCTCCCTCCACCCTAGTCCAGGCTTCACCTCTCCCCGCTCATAAGGTAGGACTAGTGATAGGAACCCCTACTATCTATTTCCATCCTGCACTTCAAATGAGGGCCTAAAGGATGAAGCCTTCTCTGGCTTACCACCTCCAGGGTTTTACTTGGGGAATCCCTACTGTGATGCTATACCATAAAAAAAAAGATGTTCTTTTTTCCTTTCTCTCGCTCTCTCTCTCTCTCTCTCTTTACTCCTCATTCCTCTCCCCCTCATGCTGCTTGCTCCTATTCTATAAGTTTCCATCTACCCTGGTCTCCTCTTTCACTCTCTTTCTACCAATCTTGCCTTCTATTCACCCCCTAAACGCCATTGCTAACTCTCACACCCTCCCTCTACTATCGTTCGTTCTAACACCCACTCTCACAACACTCACTTCACTCTAACAGTTGGCACCACACTCTCACACAATATACCTCACCTGCGCTTGGTCTATTATGTCTAATAAATCTTCAGCAATCTGCTCCTACTTCCATCCCCTGCCTAGTGTCTTGGTCCACAAACTTGCCTCTTGACCTCACACAAACACCCTTCATCTCTGCTTGTGATCGTGATCGTAGGGTCTTTTATACCTGTGTCCTTCTTATTCACTGCTTCTACCCCCTTCCCATTGGTCCCGATGAGCACCTGACAGATCTTGTCAATCAATTCCTATGGATTCCACTGGGGACTGGTTAAAATGGCGCAAAATTTGAAAGACCCCACTTTGGCCTGTCTCCTTTCTGCACATGGGCATATGTAAGGTTTCTGCCGCCGGTCTTGTTGGCGTTTGATGTGTGTGTCTTTCCTGCAGCCACGGGAGGTGTTAGGGAGAATTCTCTGTTTAGGCTGAATTATTTCCTAACCTAGTGAGTCCCCCAGCAGCTTTGATGGATTTCTGGAGTTTGTTTTTTTCCATCCTGCCAAGAGTGAGACTCTCTTTCTCCCACTCTTGGACATGAATGTGGTTAATTCCTTTAAATGTCAATGTGTTCTATGGGCTATGGGGTCTTTTACTCCATAGGGTCTCATATATTTTCCTATGTGTGTTACACTGCACCCTCCGTGCCGTAAAACTGGGGCGTCCTAGAGGATCCCCACCATAGACTCCATACCCTGGGACTAACTACTGTCTCCCAGGGCATGTAAAGTCACCATTGGCTTTACTAGACCTAAATTTACTAACAGAACTAGTACAAACCATCCTATTGTGGACGTACTAGTAGAGGTAATTCGATTACCCCTGGGTCTGTTATTCAAGGGGGCACTGTCCCGTCCCCCCTCGTCGAGTTTTGGCTGGTGGCAGTGGAAACTACTTGTTATATTCGACCCCGAATATAACTCTATGGGATTCTTCCCATTGTTGGAGGTTAATACTTTTTCTCGTTAATCTCTAACATGCCACCGGTTTATTTATCTTAAATAAATCTATCGGTTGGTATTTTCTGCCAGAACTCGGTTTTTAAAATGGCGTCTGTGTTCGTCTCTGTGACTCCTAAACCAAAGGTTGAGCCCTTTGTTCCACTTTTGGCGGGCTTCTGCACAGAGGCCCTCCAAAGTGGTGCCATTCTGTCTGGGTACCACAGGGGGTGTGGGAGGGGATTTAGGCACCCTGGACTGAGTTGCCTTGCCAACTCAAGTCGCACTCTGGTGTGATTGGCCCAAGTGGTGAGCCACCCCGCTCACCACGTAGCGTGTTTTGATTGACAGATAGGCTGAATGAATGGGGGTTTTCTGCATAAAAGCAGGGCTTTTGGGACTGGATCTTGAGAAGTCGCCACAGGACCTAAGAATCCGACGAGGGTAAAGCTGAGCCGACCTGCAACGAAGACACCTCCGGTGGAGCCCTGCTGAACCGACTCACCACTTCCCAACGACAGAGGAGATCTCCCGGCTGGAGAGTCTTCTTCCCCTGACTGGTGGGAACAACCAGTCCTCTTTGCTTTTTCTTCGCTTCCAGGGCATAGTGGTCGAATTGCCCGTGCTGAGCACCTCGTCAACCGGATAGCCACTAACCCGTACCGCGACCAAAAGGTGGTGCCTTGTGACGGAGCATTCCGCGGCTGGTCTCTTCCCTGGTGGTGCAACGATCTTCAACTTTCCTTCGTTGACGAGAGCATCTCTTCTCTTGGCAAAGCCCCGACTTGCATCCACCACCAGGAGCAACTGCCCCTGCCGGAGCTGTCTCTCCACATACAAGGTACCGTGTCCGCCTGGCTTCCCTTGTGACGGTTAGCGTGAGGTGTCTTATTCCTCGCCTCTCCATTGGGTTGCCTCCAAGCCTTCTTAACTTTCTTTTCTGAACTGGTCCAATCTTTCTGTGACAATTTGCGACAAAGACTCAAAGTGCATTTCCACTGTGATACTTTTTGGGACATATCGCCTTGCCTCTCTCCGAGTGGGCCTGGCCTCTGAACTCTGCGATCTACAGTAGATCCTGCCTTACTTGCCTTGCATTTGTTCGTAAAAGTGTTGGTACCGAGTTGATTTCATACCCTGCCTTTTCTCTCCCGTCCTAACAAATACTAGAGTGCCATCTAGGTTAAAGCATTCACCTCTGTCTGCAAATAAGTGGTGCCGTTGAACCTAGACTTGTCGAACTATTGTTAGGGGATTGATTTACTTATAGTAATTGTGATTGAAGTTGTTTGCCGTATTAGTTCCAGTGTGTTTTTCATAGATGTGTTTTTATAAATAAATAATTATATATCTTTACATCGAAGCTCTGTTCCGTGTTTGCTTGTTCTACTGTGTTAATTGCCCTATCTTGTATACTCCACATACTGCCTAACTCTTCTTGAGGGAAGTCTGTCTGCTCAGCCACAGCTACCAAGTGAATCTGTGTGGTACAGACTGCTACCAAGTGGGTTTACTGCCAAACACCTGTAGTCCTAAATCTTTTGCAGTGGTCCCAGAGGGAACTGCACAGGTTTCCGCCTAACAGGAGGTAATGGCCCAAAATGTCACCCTCATAATTGTGATGGACGAAATCTCTGACTTTTTTTTTAACACCCCCTTTCACCACATATATATGTGGGGGGTATGTGATATTCTAGTAATATGGATGACTGCAGGGGGTCTCCCCCGCATATCTATGTGGTGTAAAAAGGTTGCAGTAATCACATAGATCTGTCACAGGAAGGTTGTGTTCCTGACGGTAGTCTGGATGGTGTCTGAAGAGGGAGACTCTTGTTCTGCACCTCTGTCTCTTCTTGTGCTGTTCTCCATCGCTGATGATACCCCAGTCTGGGGACCTGTAAGTAAAAGAAAATAACTGGACTCTGGCCAGACAAGAGGCTGAGTGGAATTGTGCTAGATACAGTGGTACAAATATTAAAAGTACGCTCAGTACGTTCAGGGGTTTCAGGTCCTTGACCCGATTTATCACTCCCTCATGCCACGTTGGTGGTAGGACCAGCTCCAACATGTTCCCTGGTAAGTCACCTAACCCAGGTTGGCAGGGGTCCCGATTCCCCCTGACCGAGTGAAGCTCCTGTCACATAGCTAAAGATGGGGTAAAGAAGGTTGAGAAGGAAGAATTGGGGTAAAAGGAAGCTGAATCATACCCTGAAGCCTACCAAAAGACTTCCTAGTTCCTTGAATAAATGGCTCCAAACATGCAAATACTCCAACAGTCTGGCTCCCACAGGGGAAACATGCTCCTGGATCTTCAATCATTGCTTCACTTTGGCATCTGAAGCTGATGGTTGGGTGCAAAAGCCCCTGGCCTTTGATTGCTTTTATCGCTGCTGGCTGGGCGACCTATCTTGAAGCCTGTGCTTCCTGACTAGATAGCCTCAAATCTTCACTGGATCTAGACCTAGCCTTTCTGGACTGGTCGTCTAAGGATTTTGATTGTTATTTGGTTAGAGACGATAGAGATTTTGTAGTTTAAGTTGATATCTTTTTCTTTGGAAGCTCCTAGTCTGAGCTGTTGAATGGTAGGTCCAAAGTCTTTTCCTGTACATTTGAATTAAATTTGGCAACTCTCATCGAGGCCTCCCTCTAGGCATGCCCATGCCCCCTGTCAGAGTGTCAATGTGATAGACTGTTGATTCCATCAAGTCGAAGGATATTTGTTTGGCATCAGTCGAGCTGAATTAAAAGGCTGTGTGATGTTCCACAAGCAGACAAATATATAAACATTCCCAATTCCTGTCCATAGTCTCAGATTGCTGGCAGCTATTTAGGCATCCATGTTGACTACCAAAGATGGCAGGCAGGTTTTTGTTATACTTTCCTCCCAAATCCATCACAGATCTGGTCTTTCTTGTTTCAATAGTAAATGTAGAAGATTCTGCCCCCGACCTGTTGCATAACTTAGCAGCAGCCACAACGTAGTACTGGGCCGCAGGCATGGAAGCCAGGAAGACTTTTTCAGATGGAACTGGTCCGTATCTGATTTCTAGTCTGCTGTTGACTGGCTGGACAGAGTGGGCTTTTCCCAGATCTTCTAAGCCTTGATGAGGACATCCATTTGGATGCTGGATCATGAAGCCAGAACTGAAGAGTAGTCCTTCCTGAGATCTAGAGGATTCTGGTATGGGAATGACAATACATTGCATGTGCCATTCTAACAACTCCTGGAAAGCTGTGGCAGAGGTAGACATTTCTCCTCCTGCTCATCAAGCACATCATAAGTGCAGACTGTTTTCTTTCCACCTGTGATACAGGCCAGGAGGGTACCTTAGGAGGTGGACCTGGGAGCCCTGTATTAGATGTTTGTGGGCCTCAGTGATGGGCACAGGACCTGCAGGGGTAGGGAGAGACTGCGGTAGAGGCACCAGTACTGAAACTGGTGCCAGCATGGAGGCATGTACATTAGCCCTATGAAATAGCCCCTCATTGTCTGCAATGTCATGAATTTTGAGAATCTGGAAAAAGCAAATCCTCATTGGAAGGAGCTGACTGGGTCTAGGTGTAGTAGCGTAGCTGAGATGCAGTTCAACATACAGTTCAAGGGAGCCGTTCTGGGATATGGCAAGAAATTATACTAGGCCGACAGATTGCAGAATCGCCAGCATTTGTGAAATGAGAAATTGGATACCTATACGAGTGACCACAGCAATAAGATCACGTACAATACTATTGGCCCATGTCGTTGTACATTGTGATCATTCCTGTATGCAGACTGCAAATGGGACTGTTACAGCAAAAGCTACAATTGCAGTGGGTGCAGGTCATGGGGCAAAGGGAGGACTCCAAGTCACCAAGATACGCCAGGCCTTGGGTGGGGGAAAAAGACTAAATATCTTCGAGGGGATGTCCCTCATAAAAACCAAAACATAAATGTGCATGGTAACATGCATCCTGAAAGGCTTGGCAGAGCACACACAAAACTGCTGACCAGAGTCGTTTGATCAGAAACAGAAAAGTGTCTACATATGACCGGGCTAGAGCTGCAGGAAGGTCAAAGATTGCAAACAAATGTGTTCTGATGCCAACAATGCAGCAACCAGGTTTTATATTGGCAAACAGGGAGTTGGGTAATCTTGAGGGTTAGCAAGTGGCGCAAGTTTACTTAGGAATTCCATGTCAACTGTGAGAGTTGCAGAAACTAAGTAAATTAAGCGGGCCCGCCTTGTTATTAAAACGCTCTGTTTTACTTGATGTCCTTTTGCTTTATAAGCTACTTTTTTGGACCACTCCAGATAGCTCCCTTGCAAAGAGGTAGGCACTAATTACTGCAAAATAACACTTGCAAACCATTTGCCAGAATCTGGATGATCCCATGTGGGTAATCCGCGGGAATACTTACTTGTTTGTAGCTATGGCTTACTGAATGCATACAGCAAACTCTTGCCAATTTGTATATTTCTTAGTGATGACTCAGTTGCCGAGCTGTTTCTAAAAGGTAATTGAAAAATAGGGATTCTCCCTCTTCTTCAGTATTTATGTTTGCATTTTTCACTTCCAAGATGCAAGTAAAAGATTAGAATGGACTGGTCATACATTATGTAAATGACACTGACAAGCCCAAACGTGGTGCAACAGAGCTAAGATAAAAGCTATAAGAAACTTAGTAAAACGTGCATATTTGGGGATGATTAAATATAATTATTAAGATGTAATTGCTTAATCAGATTAGACATGACACTGTCTTGCCAGTCAATCACAAACACAATGGGCCTCATTAGGAGTTTGGAGGTAACCATGGCGCTGTTAGCGCCATGGCTGCCTCCAAATCCTTACCGACTCCGTCCTGGTGAATGGAGCAATTACCGCCCCATTCCAAGGTTGGCGGGGGCAGTAATTCCCTTTTCACCAGGGCCCTTCCCCATTCCCATTTGAGCCCCCATAGGACTCAATCGGAATGGGGAAGGCGCTAATAACGGTAAAGCAAATTGCGGTACCGTTATTAGCACCAAAGTCCCTTTGCGGGTCACGTCCTTAACGCCTGGCAGGCGTTAAAGGAGGGAGGACCCGCAAAGGGAACTCGTAATAGGGCGGTAAGGGATTACCGGTACCGGTGCCCTTACCGGTACCAGTAATCCCTTACCGCCCACCTCGGCTTACCATCTGTTTGGACACACACACCCCACCCCCGTCCCCCCCCCCGCCCCCCCCAGTCCAATCAGGACCATTGGCGGAAACACTCATGCATACCACGCAGACACACAGAAACCAAGATGTGGATTAGGGTCAGACCGACCCAGCCCACATCCTGCCTGCAAACACTCAAAGCCCTCCAGTAGCCCGCCAAAAGCTGTTGCTTTCACAGGCATTGGAAGTTCTTATACGGATCTTCCTGGACTCTGAGGCCAAGAAGAAGGCTAAACAACAAGAAAAAAGAACAGGCGAAAATCTTGTGGCACGGCCATGTTTGACCAGTAGCCACAGTCAGTAGCCAAACGTGGTAAAGCTAAAACGAAATTCCCCAAAAAGTGGGGGGAAAGTCACTGCTGCCACCAGCCCATCTTTTAGGCACATCTAGAGTAACCAAAAATCCTTTCAGTATTAGTCTAGGGCAAAACAAAAATGCACCCCATTGCACTGCAGTGTAAGCTGCTTTGTGTAATGGTAAAGTTACCACAAGTGATACAAAAGTAACCAGAAGTAGCAACATAGATACACGACTAAGGGAAACACTGTTTCCCAGTGCTGATAGCCTTAAGGACATACCAGTTTCCCCATAACATGTGAGCAAAGGCCAGTGCAGTGAGGCTTAAGGCTTCACTGTACTACAAAAGGTAGAGGTCAGATTAAAACATAAAAGCAACAAGTTTAGGGGTTCCATAAAGATGGAAGAAAAGGTGCAATAAAGATAATCTTTCCTAACACCACCAGAATGCATTAGAGAACTGGAGGAATACCTCCAGTATTGGCATCAACTTACTGATAAGTACTATATCACATTCATGGTAATCAATATTTCCGAAGCTTGTGAATCTGCGTAGAACCGCATGCTTTGCATAGGCCTACATCTAGATTTTGACAAACTCTTCAGCTGCTCGATGGCAGGCAGGATTTAGCTTACATCAGGCTTCATGCAGTCTCGAGAGTGGGGGGGGGGGCTAATTTCTTACTTCTCTTTTAGAGAATGCATCTGATTGCTTTCCTTTTACTCTGCGTTGTACGTCATGCAAACTCTTTAGGCCCAAGGCGCTCAAAGAAAGATGCACCAAGCATTGAGCAGCCTTCACCATGATGGCCAAGTCTGGTACTCTCACTCGTGCCTTCAAATCCGATTTGGAAGGCCCAGGTAGCAACGGCTCCAGTTTGGATGCCGAAGACATTTTACAGGAGTTGGCTGACTCCTGTGTGTCAGTCCCCAGCCCCGGAAGGCAGGCCCAGTTCGCTATTATGGGAAATATGCCTGGCAACAGTGGCACACACTTACACAAACACCATACACACACAACCCCCAGAGCCTTTCTTTGACAAATGTGTCAAAAAAAGGCTGCACGACAGCATAAGATGCCTTAAGGCCTACCAACCCTATGTATCATGCGTTTTTTGCGTTCAAAAAAACAAAAACAGGCGCCTAAATGTTCAGATATTACGCATAAGTCTAAACAGCTGGCAAACGCAAAAAGCTGCTAGTGGAATAAATACACTCTGGGCAACATCACAGCCCCATTCCAAGGGAACTGTACTTTCTTCTGCCCCACGTTCACCCCCTACTACGGCCAACTCTCTCCATTCCCATCATAAAAAGAGGCGGGGGCTTCATCCTGAAGCAGTCAGTCTCCTTAAGGGCACTCCCAAAATGGGGCCATGGACCAGGGAGGGCTTCGAAGACACTATGAACAAAGTATCTTTTGTTGACGTCATGCAGCGCTACCCTGTTAGGCAAAAGACTGACTTAGAAATGGGTGAACCCCAACCTAAATCACTTGGGTTGCATACTCTTCATACTTCGCCAACATATAGTATTGTTGATGTTGCAGACTAATAAGACACACTGCAAGATGACCAAGATCATCTTTACTATCACGACCAGGGGGCGGATGGCCAATATACTTGGTATGATGACCCTCATGACCCTGCTGGCTATGACCGAGAAGATCCAGATATTACCATCTTATAGTCTCCTTGCGTTTCTGCTGAAATGGGTCATACTGCTCCTATTGATGAACAACTCTTATTTAATCTCCTCAAAAGAGCTGCAAAACATTCAAAATCCAGACCCAGGAGACAGTTGAAGACACTGATTTTGTTTGACAACATCCTGAGCGGGGAAAAAGGCCTCCACCTACAGACCCTTTATACATTAGGGGATATGTGAAGGCAGATTCACTGATCGTCACTACAACTACAAAGAGAGCAGGTGTGGCATTATCAAATGCTGAGGCACCACCTGACAGAGTGCAAAAGAGTATACACCCTGGACAAAAGGGTAACTACTTCAGGAGCTTACGCCGCTCATATAACAAACAACTAAACATTACTCGCTAGCTATAAAAGCACCCAATGGGATATGATAGAAAAACACCTAGAATCCGTTTCCGAGCCTGTTAAGTTGCAGTTTCTTACATGGGTCAACAAGTGCTGCAGAATCTCCTAAAAAAATTCACTAGATTCAGCAGACACTGCTGGAAGAATTCTAACTGAAGGAACCCTGCTAAAACTCCATTTGTGGATTCATAATTCGGGCTTTAAGCCTGAAACTCGGGCAACCCTCAAACATGCCCATAATGGATTCTGTCCTGTCCTCTTCGGGAAGGCAGGGGACGACGCATTAGAGACCCCAAAAAAGAGCATGAGACCCTAAAGACACTCGGTCAAATTTCAAATAAACCATTTATTCAATGGGGGGTTTTCACTACCTGGCATTCCTTTCGCAACCAAGGGTTCACAAGAACCTCACAGTCTGGGGTTGTGTCTTCCTCATCCACATGATACTCACCTCAAGGTCAGTCCTCCTCCATTCACAACACACAGCACAGAGTGTTTAGAAGATGTAAAGGTCAGGACAGAAGTGTGTCCTCCAGAGGCTTCACCGCCCCCGCCACCAAATGACGTCTAGTCCATGGCCCGTCCCATGCTACCCTAGCATGGGGTTGCATCACTCTTTACGCCCACACATTGGGGGAGCAAAGTTCTGACCAGTGGGTGTTAACGACCGTGGTCAGGGGATATTCAATAGAATTCCTAGAAAAACCTCCCTACTATCCTCCAAGGTCAAGGAAAATGTCAAAAGGCCATTTTATTTTACAAGAAGAAGTGAAAACACTACTTCAAAGGGGAGCAAAAGAGCTGGTTCCTCGTGCCCGGGCTTTACAGTAGGGAGCGTGGAGCCCTGTTCGTACTGACTTCTCTTGAGGATGCCTTTTCTTTACCCCTTCTCTCCCGTTGCGTTGTCTGGCTGCTGCTTCCCTCTGCTATGGAGAGGACACCTTTTAATTGTTGCCGTCTTGCAACAGCAAATTCCCTTGGAAAGACACCCATCACTGTGGCACTGTGCAAGACCAAAGACCCTGAAAGATAGGTGTACAAAACCATTGACGGCCTAGCTATGCGTGCTGAGGGTCACTCACCCACTGTGAGAAACTGGAGGGTATTCTCCCGAGTAGACCTCGGGAGTCCCTTATTCAGGTGGCCAGTGATGGGCTGACGCTTTCAGAGCCCAACCCTGGGGGGTGGACGAGCGAGGGAGGATCACCTTGGTAGGGGAGTAGGGGGGTATGCTTGGGGAAATATCCAAGGTGAGACGCAGTATTATGCTGAAGAAAGGGACGAGGAGGACGAGCCTCCTGAAGCTTTTATAGGTTGCACCAACTCAACCTCCCTTTCACTCAAAGATCTCCCTTACTCTAACCCCACAATCCCTCCGTATCTGATAGATACCCTAGGAGCACAAAACCCATTGCACTCAAAACTCACAACTCCCAGAATCCTTGTTTTCCTGCTTTCCACTCAAATACTCCTCATCCTTCATCTCCACTTCCTTCTAGTTATACTTTTCCAAACAAGCAATCTACTAGAACAAAACACTACCATTCCGACAATACCCCTTGTTTATTTCAAGATAGTAAACCATGTCATTCACGTCTGTCTCACAAATCTTATCAGTTTTACCCTTGTAAGTTTATCAAACCCCCTAGGACAAACACTATAATTCCCTATAACACCTCATAGTGCCACGCAGAAAACTTGGAAACTCTACATCTCCCCTTTTCCGACACAAACACTTTTCTACACTGTAAAAGACAACAGACTAACCACCAAGCTGTGTACCTAACATGTCCCAATACAAGGGTCAGGCAAAGTCAGACTATTACCCAGAATCACTTACACCTGACAGCCCTTTCCTTTCCCCACAGGGATAAAAGGCGGAGCAAAAGAGGGGATACAAGGTGGAGCAAAAGAGCACAAGATGAGCAAGGCAGACCGCATGACGTCAGAGCTAACTCCGCACAGCAGTTCAAGAGGAGGCGAAAGACGTCGAATGCCGAGAGGGTGGCAAGGAGAGAAGGAACCTTGCCCTTTCCGATCAAGGCTTGTGAAACCTCTGCAGATGGAAACATAAGACTGCAAACAATAGCCAGTGTGTGTTGCAGCATTTGTCTACGGTACGTGAGACCCTCCTCTGCTGATAACCAAGCCGGGGAAGGATGCTGGTCTCAGTGGTACCAACCTTGACTCTAAGGATAAAGAAAGGCAAGCGGTTCATCATAGCTGGTAAGTCGAGGGGAGAATCGTTAAGAAACCGAACTGTGTTGAACGAAAAGTAGCCATCTGCTAATTTGAACTTTGAAAAGGCTTAAAGATGCTATTGAGGAACGAGTGGGAAAACCAGCGACAGTGTAGGCTGGCGCCACGTGAGTGCTCATGGAGGAAACTCTGGGTGATTTACCCGATGGTAGAAACTTCCAGAAGCCCTTGGGAAGCTACAAAAAAGTGATCATACAGGGGTCTTGTAAATTCCTATGTACCATCGAAAGTCTTTGACTGACAGATAATTGTGAAAGAAAGGGAAATTAATCCTGCTTGGTGAATTGAGCACTTTAAGGAGTGCTGCAGAAGTTAGCAAGAGTGAACCCGACTGAGGGATGCTAACGAGATGGGACGAAGTCTAAAGTCCCATAGCAAACTGTTTGGTAAAAGGTTGGCAAGAGTGAATCCGGTGGAGGGATGCTAACAAAAAGGGCAAAGTCCCGAACTACAATGAACTGTTTGTAGAAGTTGGCGAAAGTGAACCCGGAAGAGGGAAGCTGACAGTCGGAGACGAAGCCTGAAATACTATTTAAAAAGACATTAAGACTCATGAAAATAAGAGGTATTGGAAGATCAGGGGAAGTGAATTGACCCCCTTGTCAAGTGAGTCCGAGCCCGGTCGAGGGAGATCCAGGGGTGAAAAGTCATCACCCTAAGTTAATCGAGAAAGGAACTGTTCAATTGATTGGTTGAATACGATACGTGAGGGGTCGGCGCCCGGAAGAGGGGGACCAGGGGTGAAGATATCACCCAACGTGAACTGTGGAAAATAACCTTTATGTTTGTTGGATACGTCCGGCCTCGAAGGCAAGAGACTTTTTAGTGAAAAGAGATGTTGTAATCGAAGAACCTGATAGCTGGATATGAACTGTCGGCTCGTGCTGAGAAAGCTCCCTTCTCCCACCTGTGAGGTTAAAAACCTCTGGGTCACCTTCGACTCCACACTTTCCTTCTCTCCTCAAATCTCTGACGTCTCTAAGACGTCACACTACCAGCTGCACCTCCTCAGAGGTATTCTTTCTTTCCTCTCCTTCCCCCAGAAGCTCACTGTCTCCAGAACTCTGGTTCTCTCTAGACTGGACTACTGCAACAGCCTCTTTCTAAATCTGCCTGCTTCTAATCTCCCCCCTCTGCAACTCATCCTCAACAGGACTGCGAGACTTGTTCTTGACCTCAAGCCCAGGGATCGTATCTCTCCAGGACTGAAATCTCTGCACAGGCTGCCAGTGGCTGCGAAGATTAAGTTCAAGACCCTCTGCATTGTCCACAAGGCCTTCTGGGGCCTTGGGCCTCAATACCTCCAACTCTTTCTTCCTAAATATCTTCCTTCTCAAGCTCTTTGCTCAGTCACTTCTCCAAGCAACAAGTTGGTGGTAGATCTCTTTCTTCGGCTAGGGCCTCCCTCTAGAATAGCCTCCCTACCTCCCTGAAATTCGAGGAGAACCATCTCTGGTTCCGGAAGCACCTCAAGACCTTCCTCTTTGCTTCCGCTTTCTCTCCTCCTCTCACCTGCTGAACGTCTAACTGAAATTGCACTAGTCACCTGGCTACCCTCTGATCTCGGGCCCAGGTCCCCTCCCCCACCAGCTGCACACCTGCACTGCCTCCCGTGCAACCCCTGCACTTGGAGGCTGTTTCTGTATTCCTACAGTCCCCACCAGCTCTTGACACTTGATATCTGCACTTAGCCCTGCACTTGCTACTAGCTGGCCACACTTTTCCCTATTGTTTTATTTTATGTATTCTTTACTGTTGATCCTATGCATTGCACTGCCCACTCCACCTCCCCCTGCACTTGCGCGATCTCAATACCGCCTGGCTTAGTAAGATCGTTGTCTATGTCTTCCCTCTGTTCCCCCTTCCTTGTCTTGTCATGCCTTGAAACACTTGTTTATAGGCACGTTATAAATGCCATATCATATCATATATATCATACTGTGCTAGCTGGAACAAAACTGACGGCTTGTGCTGAGAAAGCCCAAGTATGTGCTCTGCTCCAAGGTCCTACCGTGTCCTGTGCTGAATCACATCCGGACTTATTATTTGGAACACTTCTTTTCTTTATTGAAACCGTATTCCACACTCTTTCTATAATTAGTTGTAAGGAATTGGCAATAGGTTTTTCTTTAGTATAGGCCCTTTTATTATGACACAACGCCACTAGAACTGCCTTATTTTTCATTTGATGGTCGACGCTTGCTCCCATCTTAGATTTAGGTTAGGCGTTTTTTCCACCCTGCATTCATTGTTCAATAAACACCCTTGAACTGTGATCACTTGTCTGTCTTTACTGTTGCCACCATGAGTTCCTTACACCACCAGCGGTATCATCTCAGATGAGTCTGTCGGCAGCTGTGGCTCCGATTCGGAGGCTGTTGACCTAACTGTGGAGCCCTCGAGCTCCCACATGTCCGTCCCAGGCCAGACTAGCATGCCACCGACAATGCAATGCGGAAGTCACACCCCAGCGACAGGGACTCTCCCGCACCACCTGTTTCAAAGAACACAACCCCTAAACTTCCCCCAGTGGAAATGTCGAAAGTTTCCGTGCAGGCTGTCTAAATCCTGCGTTAAATCTTCAGCGGGCGCCCCCACTTAACCTACGGCCTCTGACACAGTAGCCTTGAAAGATGCGGTAGTGCCGAAAGATGCGTTGAGACGGGTCCACTCATCAAACACTCCCGAAGCTCTGGGAGAAGCTTTCTACAGCTAGTTTGCATGTTTTGGACCCCAAGAAGGCCTCCAATTTGCTCAAGCACTGTTCTTCGGCCTCCTCCTCTCCGCTCTCCACGGCCCTGCATCAGCTCCAACTCCACGGCTTCTTCCTCCTCCTGATCTCTCAGGCTCCTCTGGATGGACCAGGGACAAGTTTGAAGCTTGTATGGAAAAGATATCCAAGTTAATTGATTTCTCTGGCCATTTTTTGGACATTTTAAAAAGACATGGGGATGTTTTTTCCCTTGTCCTGCCCCTCTTAAGTCGTAGAGGCTCCACTCTCCTGGTGCTCAATTCTCATCCTCGGAGGAATCCCATCAGGACCCCCAGGTAGATGTCTTTTTGGATTTTGGATTACAGGACGTTTTATATGGCCAGGACTCCATCCAGGATCCTACCTATCAGGACACATACTGGGATCCTGCGGATGACCATGGTGAAGGCATGCCCCTGCACGCTCTGTGAGAAAACTGAGGGTAATCTCCCGAGTACATCCAGGGAATCCCTTATTCAGGTGGCTGGGGAAGATCAGCCCTAGGGGTAGACGAGTGGGGATGGATCACCTGGATGAGGGACCCTGGGGTTGTGCTCAGGGGAATACTCCAGGTGAGGCGCAGTATTATACCGAAGAAAGGGATGGAAGACAAGGTCCTTGAAACTTTCATAGGTTATACCAACTCGACTTCCCTTCCACTGCTAGGCAAAGTTTGTATGCAGTACCATCTGGGAACACTACACACAACTATGACAACAGGTGTAAGCAAACCAACCTTTGGTATAAGTCTGTACTACACAGTTTTGGTAGTGTGTTGAGCAGCCAGGCTTATCTCAAGAGGGCAAATGTGAGCTGTAGTGGCGTTACACTAAGGTTCACAGTTACAGGTATTAAAATAGACTCTTACACTCAAGGTTACTTATATAACAATTAATGTATTTATCAGTTTAATTATAAAACACTAATTAGAAGGAGGCAATCTCCTAGTAACACACAAATATGCTTTAATACTGTACATTCTTTAAAAAGTATGTAAAAGGCAAAGGTTATCAGAACATGAAACACTACAATTATTCTGAGACAGTGCAAATACTTTGAGTTCACCAGAAGAGTCAATTCAATAGGCTAGGCCAAAGTCAATGGGCTAAAGCCTAGCTGCAACTCACCCAGCAGGGTGGCTGTCCTTGCCGGACAGTCAGCCAGCCAATCATCACAGAGTGCATTTGGGTCTCCTAGGAGACTAAGTACGGGGAGATTCGGGCACCTCCCACACTTCCTACTTACCCCAGACACTCTTGAGCCAGAGGCGGGTTTCACTCCTGAAGCCCGTCAAAGACGAATGAACAAAGAGACCAAACCTGGTTTGGCGCACAGAAAAAAACTCCCGTGATTTAACGTTACCGGAGCTACGAATAGTTTGCGGTGGGGAAAAATCATGGTAGTTTGTTGTAAAACCACTGCCACCAGCCATTCTGAGAGGAAAGGCTAACATTTGACTGTTAAATGAGTATCTAGACACAGGGGATACTAGGTAACCCCTCCAACACTCTATTGTAAGATAGGGTGTGCTAGGTCTAGAAATGTACAGGGGAAAGTGAAGTCAATTTCACTCCACTGTTCTGGGAAACAGTAGTTGATCCCAGAGAAGGTATTTAAACCTTGGAAGATCTGAAAGACTTCCCTGTGTCACTGCACTGAAGGTGCTTTGTGACACAATTGTAAAAGATGATGCCTATGGAGTTGGTTAGACTCCCTAACCAAAGAAAACCCAAGGGTAAAACACATTAATTTGAACAGTTCAAAGTCCCAAAGTTTAGCAAAAGAGCTGGGGGGCTTTAAGGTGGGAGGAATTGGCACATTTATGAGAATTCTCCCTAACATCCGCCTAAAGAATCTCCCTTATCCAAGTCGGCTTTGATCCCAAACCCCTTTACACGTGTAAACCACAGCACCCAGCATCCCTGTTCCCCGGTGGTTGGGTCCATGTCATAATGTCAAGAGCTGGAGATGTTAGAGGTTCGCACAGAGACCACCGGTGTGCTAAAATCACCACCTAGAATCTGTTGTTTAGGGAAGGACGGCCTGCTGCGAAACTACTTCCACTGGGATACCCCTAACAAAGCCCAGATCAGTTACAAATGAAGGTGAGAGGAACACGCATAGCCTAGAGAGATGAGTTGTGCTAGACAAAGAAGTTTTCATATTGTACGTTCTGTTATGCTCAGAGATACAGTTCTGTTATTTGGCATGAAATATTGTATTCATAAAGTGAACAACCGACACATGTTTCGACCACCTGGGTCGTTTTCAAGGCTGTATGATACATAAGTATTTGCATAAAAGGAAAGGAAAATCATTCATAATTGACATAAAGTAAATGTGAGTAAATGAAAAAAGGTTTGTGCCAATTTTGGTAAGGTAACACGTTATTGGTTTGTTGCCGTTGAACATAGATGGTATAAATACAATCCAAAAACCAAATAAATAAAGCACATAGTGATAGTCATTACAACAAATCAAACATAATATAAGATTGAAAGTAAAATGAATGAAAATGACATACCGCAAAACAGGGGTTCTTTCCTATTGATAGTACAATTTTTAAAGTGTCTCGTACCCTCCAGTCCCGTTTCAAGTTCCTGTTTGGGATCTAAATTTAGTGTTAACATTTCTTACATGCATTCCCTTCGATCCTTTGCATTCTTGTCTGCTAAGGCGTCTCACTTTGAAGACAATCTTTTCCAATATAGCAAAATACAAGGGCTGTTTAAACAAATAACAGCTGTTTGAGCACCAGGTTGGTCAAGTACCAGATACGATACATCCAGGGATCCTGATTCGATGTTTAATATTTACCAGTCAATCCCCGAGCTAATCCATATGGCCAAACCCCAAGAAGTTCTTCCTTTCTCACCTCGTACCCCTGGAAGTCAATCTGGTCTAGTTCCTGTTTCTTGGAAAAATGCAACAACTATCCCCGAATGAAGGTGCACCACTCGGGGTCTACTATGCGCTTTTTTTAAGCCAGCCACGTTCCATGAAATTAATCTAATGGCTGTCCCGGCGGGCCTCTACTCCACAGCGGGGACATGGAATTGCCAATCCTCTTCATCCCGGCAAATACCTTCCTTACCTTCACCTATCTGTGGTATGGTGATATTAGTTCCCCTTGGTGCAGCTCCAATTCTAAGGGATCTGTGTTCCATGGTGCAGGTGTCTGGTATTTGCTTATTGGAGGTGGGTCTAATTGTTATTCAACACCCAGGGGCTGTGGGGGGTACACAGGAAGCTCAATGGACAATAATTCTGCCATCATTTTTAAAAAGACCACAATCATAGCCTTGTTGCTGTTAGGCATTCTCTGCCTCACACATAACAATAGGGGTGCACCCTCTTATATGCCTAAAATAGTGGATACACTTATTGACCATGGACTCTTGGGTTTCATAGTAGCCACTGTGCGTTCCTGATACATTGTGTAGCGTCACAGAGAGCTTATTGAAATGCGCCCCTAAGAAGCGATAGTCACTTGATTGATTACATTTGCGCATATGGGAATCATTCCCAGGCCCTCTAGTACCTACTGTTCTATGACCCAAGGAGATGGAGTTAGGAGAGCTTATCATATGTGGGTAGGTATTTAGTATGTTTGAGTTTTGTGCTATCCGGTCTTTATTAGCTTGGTTAATAAGGCTTATTTGATCTCTTGTATCCCTAACATTCATTAGGTTAGCCGCATAACTACATACTGGGGTCAGTGGGGGGCGATATGACATTGCAGGGGCTAGGTCACCGTTTGGTTTATTCTGAGTCTCAGCTCTTCTATTTAAAACATTGCCGTCATAATTGTAAGATTAATTACCATTAATCACAGGAGCCCTCAACAACTTGTCCTTAATACCTGCTAGTTCAGTCCCAAGGAACTGGAGGCTTTCCTTAACTGCCTTTTCCAACAACTCACATGTGTTTGTTAGAATTTGCTGGTCTCCACAGAGTGCCCCCAAAGTCTCTCTGCCTAATCCCATTTGATCTTCACACGGTTTGACTATACAATCCGTCTGGGTGCCCTTACTAATTCCCTTATGCCGGGCTTGCCCTTGGACTGTCCTTCCTTCTCTTGGGGATGTTTGTACAGTTTTATTTGATTAATTTGGGTGAGAAATATATTCACCTACTAATTGCTTGTCATCCATCAAAACCTGGTACCTATTGGATGGTGCAATCTTAATTTGGGTCCTGCCCTCATGCTCTGTAGCTGTGAGTTGGAATTCCCCACACCGGGCTCTCCTTCATTCCCCACTCGTCATGTCCCAACGACTGGTTCAGATATGATTTTTAGCCATCTTCAGGATAGTGGTTGTTAGCAGAATTGTCTAATACTACTCGATGCAAAGCGTTATGGTGTAGCTGAACAATGTGTGCCGCTTCAACGCTAGTAATTGTAGAGGGTAGACTTCCCATGGCCATCAAATCTCCCTCTCTCATAATTATCCATTCAGTCTTTTTGCTTCCCTTGGTGCCTATATGGATTAGGAGCCATTATTGGTTTTAAAACCGGGGCTACACTCGCTTGGAAGATTTCAATGTCCCCTATTACAGCTATGCAGCCTTTCGGCAGCCTAAGGCTGCTTTACTATTAGCATTTGGTCCCTCAATGTCATGCATTAAGTCTTTAATTTTGGTTATAAGGGTGTTAATGTCCCCCATGGGTTCAAACAGCTTAAAGCCCTTTTGCTCCCACCCCTTTGGTGAAATAGACTGGATGGCTCTCTTTTTTGTCATCTTATGACAGACACATATTATTTTTAGACTAGCAGCAAAATTCACTTATAGTTGTCAATTGGTATCAGTTACTGCTCGTTTAACACCAATTAGACCAGTTCCTCCAATGTATTTACAGCAGACACTCATTAGACCCTAAAACCGTGGAGGAAATTAAACAATGTCCATCAAAAGAAAAGTCGAGACAGTCAATCTGACACCAAACAGTTCATGGGTAAAAAAAAAACAGTTTAGAGAGTCCTGTGGCTGGTCAATGTTCCTCGCAGCTCACGGACACGCTGGTGTAAATTAGAGGGTAAGGAGGAAACGCCAGAGAGCCTAGGGGGCACGCTAAATCCAAGCTCCCCTCACTTACTCCGCAAAGTAGACTCCTTAGCTCTTAATATTTTCATTACGATGCACTCTTTTTGTGTTGCAAATATGCGGCCACGATTAATGAACTTTCAATTAAATGGAGTGGCCTTAGGCATCCATTGAGAGGAAACAATCACCAATACACGTCATCAACGTTTATCACTTCAGGTCTCGTTGCAATTGTTTGAATCTGAAGCTAAGTTTTGATAACTAAATTGCAAATCTAAAGTATCTCCCGTGGTGTTGAAATCGTGTCGCTTCAGGAAAGTGTATCGGTAAGTCCAATTGGCAACGGCTCTAACCCCCAGCAGGCTCAAACACCCTGCAGGCTACAACTACCATGCCCTTGATCCCCCGCAGACTTCAGCCCATGCAAGGATCCTGGGGATGTTTAAAGAGATGGTAGACGGGGCAATTAGCAGCCAATCCTACAGCAACTCTGTGGCTGCCTCAGCTCCTTCCTGTGGGCTCTAACATCCACGCCCTTGTACCCCGCAGACCTTCATAAAGCTTGAGGTCTTCCCTACTTTCTCTTGCAGGACTTGGTTTGAAGGTGGTTCATATGCTAGGAACAGTCCTGTAACACAGTGCTGCAGCAACATTGCTTTCTGGTGATTCACCGTGTGCCCAAGTGTAACTCTAGTCTGCTTGTTTCTAGGGGAAGGGTGATGTTGGACCCTGTTCGGCTGTCCATTTTCCCCTTTTAATGTCCCGTTATTGGGGCTTACCTGCATCGGATTGGTGTTCAGCGCAGTCACTTCACCCATTTCCCCCTTTCTGCCTTTGTGCCTCCAGGGCTTTGTGGTTTTCCATTCCTCCGTGCGTTCCGAGTGTTTTTTATGGATGGTTTGCCTGGAGTTTGGTCTCCGTCCGCAACTTCTCCGATTTTTGGATCCACAATTGAGTGGTGTTCAGTGGGTAAGTGTGCCTACTAGCGTTACCCGCTTCTTAGGCAGGTATGGTTTCTCCTACCACTGCTTTACTCTTGTGTTTTCACCACGTGAGGCTACGGGCTAGAACGGGCCATTTTGCTCTGATGTCTGTTAGGCGTCAGCTCTGGTGTTAGTATCTGTGTGCAGAGGATGTGGCCTCTGCTGACATTCTGGTCTGTCCTTTGGTTGTTGTCACAGGGACACAGCCAGCTTCCTGACATGCCTTGCTACTTTCAAGTCAGATTCTCAGCATTGAGAATCCACATTGTAATAGCTAATTTTGCTAGCTCCTCTAATTTTGATTATTAAAAAAAGGTTGTCTACCTTGTTCCTTCTGCCAAGGAACATGAATAAATGCTCTAATTCATTTTCAATCAAGCTCATAAAGGGATAGCATCAGGTTGGTAAGCAGATGAAATTTAACTGGTCCCTTCTTTACAAACTATGCGTTCAACCCATGGGTCACCTTTATATTTCTGTGAGCCTTTGCCAAATATCTCCACTTTTGTCATCTTCAGACCGATGACATAAATCCCCAAACTCCTCTCCTACGACCGACAAAGTTCTTTAAGCAAAAAAGGATCCAAAAAACATATCAGGGTGCTGTTGCCCCACCTAAATCGACATCTCACCCAATGAGTGGACATGAGGGTGTAGTGTTCCTATCTACATTACACAGCTCGTGCGTCCAGAACGTGAGGAACGCACGAGGAGTGGGAGCGAGGTCGTGAAGGAGAGGTTCGAGCTTGGAACGTGCAGCGGAGTCCGTTGGAGAGACGAGGGAGAGAAGAGGCGCTGATGTTCATGTCCCCTAATTTATCTATTATACATATCAACAGATCGTTGTAATATATACTTATATGAGAAATAAATTCTCAACATACTGTGTACATGGTCCCCGTTTCTTCAGTGGCAATGAGGAAACCAGAACCTGTTGTGGCGGTTGAGAGGGATCTCCGGCCGTGTAGTAGGTAGGAGCAACAGTCATGCTTCACGATATCACCGTCCTCTATCTGAGCGCTGCCATCTCCTTCCCTTAGGTGATTCCTCACTCATCCCTCACTCATGCCGGCTAATCTTCTATAAAGAAGGGAGTTCCCGAAGGGCATCTCCGTAATGTTGTGAAGGTCTTCCTTGTTCGTTATTACTCATTACTCACAAAGCCCTTCCCATTGAGCGTCACTAGAGGGAGGTTCATCAACTCGACGCTAGCCAATCATAAGTCTTCAGATAAAAAGGAGGTGGGTCTAGAACGCCATTACTGCTTGTGTCTAGCACGCCGTTACTGATTGCTGCGATCTCAGCACCGCCTTCCTCAGCTCAACAGCTGACGTGTTGTCAAACGACTGTACATCGGATCACACTCCTACAAACCCGCAAATGCTCTGGAAAGGGGCGTAGCTGCCCGGAACTATTCGTTAAGTCAGACTGTGCCATCCTGCCATATTCCCCATTCATTTGAGAAGTACAGGTTTTATCACAGCTCATCAAAAGTTTCTTCGCTCTGCATTTTTTTTGTAATCCTTATAACTCTCATTGCTCTTCCTCCTCGCAGTCCTTCCTAATTAACTGCTCCGATAAATACAAGTTTACTTATAACTCGTCAAAGAAGTAACTGTGATTGGATCATCAAAGAATTCTTCTCATTACTTTTTTGTGTGTAATCCTCATAACTCTCACCGCTCCTCCTCTTCGCAGTTGTTTCCAATTAGCTGCCTCAACACACCCATACCCGTGACTCTCCTCCTCACACTCAGCCACTAGTGGAAGTTCCCAGCAAGTTCCAATCACACACTTAAAGCGACATGGCGATGCAAGGAGTCCAACCTCCCGATATGTTCCTACCAGAAGTAGGGGAGCCCATTCTTCCGTGGAGACGTTGGCTTAAGACTTTTGAGCACTATGCCCATGTAGTATGTGGGGCAACGTACAGTACAGAGAGGAAGAAATCCTTACTATTACATTGTTTAGGTCCAGCCGGACAGGAGAAGTTTGAAGATCTCCCTGATTTGACAGAAGATGAGCTAGGGGACATGAACAAGTACGAAATTGCCATTACTAAACTCAATAAACACTATGACAAGAAGATGAGTACCATTTTAGAAAGATATAGATTTGGCAAACACGTCCAGGAGAAGGATGAATCTGTGGAACAATACGTCCCTGCTTTGAGGAAAATGGCCTGTAATTGCAAATTCAATCAGCAACTGGATGAGAGAATCAGGGACCAGTTCATGCTTGAGTGTAGGAGCAGCAACGTCGGAGAGAGGTTATGGTCCGAAGACGATCCCACTTTAGATACAGTGCTGAGACTAGCTAAAGAGGTAGAGCACACAGAGACGTGCGTGTCCACTTTGGAGAACAGAGTCAGACATATCAGTCAATCCATCGATCTGTACTGTGCAAACTGATCAAGATGAAGAAATAGGAGGGAGAAGGGGTGGCAGGAAGAAGAAGTTGGCACCATATCATGACGGGACGACGTCTAATGCCAGCAATTTCCAGCGCAGAACTTCTGGCGGTGCGGATATGTATAGGAACCAGATAATGATGAGAAGACCTGATAGGGCAGAGGTCAGAAGGAGTAACAGAGTAGAAACAAGTAGGATGCCCGTGTTGGGAGGAGAGCGCCAGTAGAAAGGACAGTTTCCCCAGAGTGGAAGAGAGCCAGACAAAGAGGATGTTACAGGTGTGGCAGTCCAAGTCACTGGGCGAACAACAAAGAGTGTCCTGCTCTTAAAATAATTTTCAGGAGATGTGGAGGTAAAGGACACATGGCCAAATGTTGCAGGACCAACCCGAATGAAGAACACACCTCGAACTGGATTGGAGATGATGATGAAGAGGAGGAATGTGTGTTCATGGTCACTGATGACACACATGTTGAAAGTCCCAGAACAAAAATTGTTGCAAATGGATTCCCTGTCGTCATGATGGTTGACTCAGGAGCCAAATATACACTTATTCCAGAGGAGATGTGGACGACATGTGGACCGGAATACCTACATGAAGTGGATGTAAAGCCTAAGGCTTATGGTGGAGCCTCGATTGATCTAATTGGATGGTTTATTGCCAATTTAGAATTCGAAGGCAGACCGGCATGTGGTCGGATCTATGACTCGAAGAGAGGGGAGACTGCCTTACTTAGTTGGACCCATCAGAAGCTTCTCAGAGTGTGACTTAGACCCGAATGCTGATGACGCAGTTTATCAAGTTGATGGGGCTCACATTGAGGATGTACAGAAAATCAGGAATGAAATTTTCAAAGATGATGTGATTGGATGTCTAAAAGGTTTTTCACATCGCATATTGCTCAAGACGGGTTCGAGACCCATAGCCCAGAAACTCAGAAATGTGCCACTGGCTCTAAAAACAGAAGTCAAAGAAGAACTGACCAAATTGGAGAAGCAGGGCATTATCAAGAGGGTCGATGCTGCAGAATGGGTTTCGCTGTTGGTTATAGTAAGGAAAACTACAGGAAAGATTAGATTGTGTGTCGACATGAGGGAGTTGAATAAATGCGTGAATCCAGACAGGCACCCGTTGCCCAACATACAGGAATTTATATCTACTCTGGGACCTGCGAAAGTTTTTTCTACCTTGGATCTCACGGCGGCATATCACCAAGTTAAACTGCATGAAGATTCCAAGTGTCTAACAGCTTTAATTACGGCGGAAGGGCTTTACCAATTTCAGAGAATGCCTTTGGTCTGATCTCGGCAGCTTCGGCCTTTCAAAGAGTTATGCAAAGGATCCTTGGAGACACGGAAGGAGTGGTATTCTTTCAAGACGATGTGCTAGTTTATGCAAATGATCAGGTTGAGCATGATGTGAGATTGAACAGAGTACTACAGAAATTATACCAAGCAGGAATGGTGTTGAGTAAGGCCAAATCTAAATTAGATAGAAAGGAAATTGAATACTTAGGACATGTAATTTCTGGAGAAGGTATCAAACCAAAGAAGGATTTGGCAGATTCCATCAAATCTATGGTTGTGCCGAATAATAAAGAACAACTCGGAACATTTCTTGGGATGGCAGAATACTATGCTAAGTTTATAGAGAACTTTTCTGACCACACGGTTGAGTTGAGAAGTCTTCTCAAAATTAACAAGAAATTTGTGTGGGACAAGAGAAGTGAGAAAGAATTGTGTTTCATTAAAGAGTTTTTAGCCAGAGCTCCAGCACTTCAAAGCTATGTTAGAGCAGGAAAACTGTAATAACAACGGATGCGAGTGAAGTAGGTTTGGGTGCATCTTTATCGCAATATCATAATGGGGAAGAACTGGTGATTGCTTTTGCGTCCAGACTATTAAAAGGAGCAGAAAAGAACTATGGTACAATCGAGAAGGGGGCTCTAGCAATTAAATGGGCCACTGAAAAGTTCAGATCTTTTGTTTAGGGAGTTCAATTCTGTATTCACACAGACCACAAACCATTAGTAGAAATCTTTAGTACCAACGGTCTTGATAAAGTGTCTAGTAGGATCAGGAGATATGGGTCTCTAAACTACAAGTGTTCAGTTTCTAAGTCCTACATATTCCTGGATCATAGAATGTTACAGCGGATTGTCTGTCGCGCCTGACTGGTTTGAATGATGTTGAGGATGATTCTGAAGAACAAGAAGCGGTTTGTCTAGTATCAAGCCAGATGATATCCGAGCAGGAGTGGAATGATGAAATGGAGAAGGATGTGACTTTACTAGAAGTAGTGAGAAACGTCAAGGAAGGAAGATGGAGGAAGAATGAGATGAATAACACAGAAGTCAAGGCATTCTGGGATGTATGAGAGGACTTGTACCTGCGAAGCGGATACCTCATGAAGGGTGACAAAATAATACCTCCTACTAATCTTAGAGCGAAGATTATGCAGATGGGCCATGAGGGACACCAAGGCATTGTAAAGACCAAAAGAAGGATTAGAAATACCTATTGGTGGCCTGGATGTGATCGCCAGATTGAGGACCAAGTCAGAAAATGTATCCTTTGCTCCAAAAGTGATAAAGTATGCATGGGTGCTAGTTATCTGATGGTGATGAGAGATGTCCCTGAAAACCTGTGGAGTAAGATAGCTTATTGATGTGATTGGCCCAGTTTGGAGTGATGGTTATTCAACCTTCTGTTTACTGATCATTGACATGCTAACCAGATGGGTTGAAATCACTTTCTTACCACAGGTTACTACTCGTAAGGTTATAGAGTTCATGGATGAATTGTGTGAGAGAGAAGGGTATCCTCAAGACGTACTCACTGACAATGGTCCACCGTTTAAATCCAAAGAAATGGAAAAATATTTGAGTGATAGGGCCATCATTCACAAGTTTTGTGCCATTTATCACCCACAAACCAACGGTATTGTGGAGCGATTTAATAGAGTGATAAAAGATGCCATTAAATTGGCGTGGGCCAGTGGGAGAGAGTGGAAAGGTGTTGTCAAAGAAACTCTAATAGCTCACAGATTTACTCCTCACAGCTCTACAGGTGTTTCTCCCTTTGAGCTGAGTAGGGGCAGAAAAGCTACTACAAAATTGTTCCCAGGGTGGATGAGTGCTGTTGCAGGAAACGTAGTTAACCTGAAAGAAGTGAAAGAGAGTATTGAGCAAAGACAATTGAATAATAAAAGACTGCACAATAGTAAGTGTTTCAGGAAAAGGCCTGAGCTTCAAGTGGGGAGTTGGGAGAGAATAAAACTTCCGGTAAATCTGAGACAAGACGGATGTCACTGGTCAAAACCAGTTAGAGTTGTGGAGGTACATTCACATGCGGTTAAAACACAGGATGGCAGGGTCTGGAACTACGAGAGGGTCATTTTTCTAAGGGATGAGTGTTTGGAGAGTAATTCTGATGGAGTGGTTGAAGTGAGAAGAGAGAGAAGGAGAAAGTGTGAAATCATAATTGGTGATGATGAAAGTCTGTATGGAGAGAATAGTAGAAGTAGGGTGTCTTGGAATGTGTCTTCGTTGGCAACCTGTTCAGATAACTATCCAGAAGGAGGAGTCAAGACGAGATCCAGAACCGGAAGAAATTACAGACAACTGAGATATCTTTCAGACTACGTGAACTAAATGAGTTTAACATTTTTCTATAAAGAAGGGGGATGTGTAGTGTTCCTATCTACATTACACAGCTCATGCGTCCAGAACGTGAGGAACGCACTAGGAGTGGGAGCGAGGTCGTGAAGGAGAGGTTTGAGCTTGGAACGTGGAGCGGAGTCGGTTGGAGAGACGAGGGAGAGAAGAGACGCTGATGTTCATGTCCCCTAATTTATCTATTATACATATCAACAAATAGTTGTAATATATACTTATATGAGAAATAAATTCTCAACATACTGTATACATGGTCCCCGTTTCTTCAGAGTGACAACCATCAAACCTCCCTGTTATTTTCATTCTTTGTTTATACTATTAATTCAATTATTTATCTTGTAATTCATTGTCTGCCTTCCCTTTCCCCACCCTCTTGCCCTGTGGGCGCTTTGAAACAGTTGTTGCTAATTGTATAAGCGCCTAACAAATGACCAATAAATAAATAAATAAAATAAATAAGGACGCAACTTGGCTCCTTAGATTAGAGAGAGTGGTAGATCAAGGAGCCAAGTGCATCTTAAACCGCTACAACGTGCTAAAACTTTGTTACTCCATTCCAAACCTGTGCCAAATTGTATCTGAATACCTGGAAATTGTGGAATTTTTGCAAGACGACCAGATGAGCCTGGTGCTTCTACACCTAAGGTCGGTTGTGGTAAAAAAAACGGATGCTGGCTTCTGCAATAACCCTATTTATTGCTTGGCTTTGACCTAACTGACCCAATGGGTGTACCCTCAAGGAACACATCTAAACTCGTGACAGCTGACACGACTCAAAGAAACCGCAGTGTAAGCCCCGCATTTGTTTGTTCCCATCTTCGATAGGGCCTGGGATGCAGAATACATTGGGGGGCACCAGGGGGGGAATGCCCACACAGGCAGAGAAGAACTTGCCAGGTTCTGTGGTGGATGGTTATCAGTGACTGTTGAAACAACCAAATATTATATTGACTATAACTAGGCCTTGGAAATCAGTGCCTGATAAAGAGACTGATTCCGAGCTAATGAAACCATCAGAGCTATCGGAGGAGAGCTCTTGGTCTTGGCTTGCAGTGGTGCTTGTGCCGGAAAGTACCCAATAGCCAAAAAGGGTAACCACATAACTGCGCCACCACCCCCCCAAAGGTTAACTTTGTGGAACACGCAGAGGTTTGCTCATCTGATGAAAACTGGGTCAACACCTTTGACGGAGGCCGATTTAATTTGTCTGCAAGAAGTCTGGCTTACTAACAAACCTATACTGGATGGCTTTGTAACATTCCTTAATCCAGCCATTACAGCAGGCCGGGCCGCCCAACTGCGGGTCTTCTGACTTAAGTTAAATCAGGCTCTGACTTTAAAGTATTCCATTCTATTAACCACAGTGCATTTATTCAGTAAATCATTGTTGAAAACTACCAGCAGGCTGACAATTCACGTGGGAGGAGGAGCAAACATCTGTCTTTAATCAATACTTATTGAAACCCTGCGAAGGTGACGCTAAAGACCATGCTTGACAACATGGGGGAAAGTCATTGATGAAGCCTATGGTCGAGAAAACACCTCAATTTAGCATATGTGGGAATTTAAATTTATCATGTGGCGGAGAAAATATCTTTATTGAGTGTAGCAAACAATCATCCCATTCTAAGTAGCTGCAGAGAGGCAAAAGGTGGAATGCACTTATGAAGTCTTGGGACCTCCTAGCTTAAAAATGGTCATTTTGAAAGGAGCAAGATGTGCCATTAAACCTTGCAACAGGGGACTTAAACATCTGTAATAGACTTTGTGTTTGTATCACGTGACCTTATTGATATAATAACAGCATTTGAAGTTATACCCACGCAAGTGAGTGACCATAATCTGCTCAAAACCTTCTGGTTAAGAGATAGAGTAAGCCCCCCTCGCCCTTGTTTGCGTCCACACAAGTAGTGGTAACATATAATGGATGCAGGCTTAAGATGGCGAAACATGACATGGAAAACATTAGTCTGAGCTTGCCAAGTGAGATCGCGGCTAGGTCAAACAGTGGATCATGTACCTCTGTTGACTCCTTACCTGGTCCAGAACGGACAGAGGACGAGACCAAGACCAGGGCACCTGCATAGTTATGACAAGGAGCTAGTGGAAAAAAAGAAAGCACTAAGGCTCCCTCGTGGCCCTGAAGCAAGGACAAGCTATCTCGGTATGGGAAGACACGAAGAACTTAAAGAAAATGTATAGAAACTGGCTCAGGCGTCACAGGAAACATTTGACACTGAGAAATGCCCAGAGGACTCTGCAAGCTATAGAACAAAAAAAGTGTCTGCAACTTGGTCTATTATACATTTGACTGGAGCCTGTAACAACTTGCGCCTAATAAAAGGAGTTGCTGAAAGCTTGTCAATCACCTTCCTCACTACTCTTTTCTCAGAACAGGGCACAGCGGAAGAGGCCACATTTCCTCGACCAACTTGGAATCTGGATTACGATCTGTCCGACCTGACCGTTTTGATAACTCAATTTAAACCCTTGCATGCCCCACGCCCCGATGGCCTGTCAAATGCAATGCTGATAGAAAATCCAAAAGATTGGGCCCTGTTTCTCGATATGAGTCTGAAAGATGTATTGGAAACAAGAACGCTACCCAACTCCTGGCGCGAGGCAAATGTGGTCCCGATATTTAAGGGTGGCGACAGAGGCTACACAAACAACTAGCACCCAATAACGCTTTCGGATGTTCTGGGCAAATTATATGCCACGCTGCTTCTGTGGTGACTACGCAAATGGACAGTGAGCTCAGAACACCAAGATCATTTGTAGTTGGGCTTCACAAAAGCGCTGAGGACATCACCCCCAATATTCCTCCTGTCGCTACTCATGAGCAGAGTGCAGGAGAAGTCTCAGAAGATCTATATTGCCTTCATCGACATTTCTAAAGCCTTTGATGGAATCAGTAGAAACCATCTGTGGAATAAGCGCCTGACCTAGGGCTGCCCAGTGGACTTGGTCGACCTGCTAAAGGCGCTACATACTAACTCATTGTGCAGAATCCGTCTGAATGCCACGGGACTCCTAAGTGAAAAAAGACCAATACGGTGGGGAGTCAGACAGGGGTGTCCAGTGGCACCATCGCAGTTTAACCTGTATATTTCAGATTTGGCTGCTTCACCGTCTGATGTCCGGTGCTTTCTCCCTAAAATCGGTGGAGTTTTGGTGAACAGACTTTTATATGCAGACAACCTGGTCCTCCTTGACACTGCACCGATAGGCTTACAGAGGCAACTGACTTGTCTGGCTAAATACTCTGTTATAAACGATCTGCAGGTAAACATAAACAAGACAAAGATCTTGATAATGCAGAATAATTGAGGAAAACGGAACAGCACATTTACCTGGCACCTGGGATCAGAGTCACTGGAGGTTGTTGATTCCTTCAAATACCTGGGAGTTCACATCTCTAAAAACTTGCAACAAACAAAAACCACCCAAGTGCTGAAAAATAAAATGGGGTGCTGGCAAATCAAGCCATAATCCTGAAACGCAGGTTCTGTGGCTCCTCACTGCTCCCTCTAACAGACTTCTATAGAGCTAAAGTAGTCCCGGTAGTGACCTATGGTGCAGACGCCTTAATAGCTTTTCAAACAAAACAATGGCCTCTACTGGAAGGCCGCTTTTGGAGAAACGTGCTTGGATTACCAAACCCCATTCCAGTCCAGATTATCAGAAGAGAGTTTGGGCTAATATCATTGCAGGGAGCAAAATAATATTCCCCATCACAGTTTTTTCCCATCTGTGACAACTTTCTTTTTGTGTTATATTTGCACAAACCTGGTGATGGATTTTAAAATGTAGGGGGAGATATGTGCTTTTAGTTTTGTGGAGCAAATATACCTTCACTATTTGTGTTTCCTCATTGGCCATGGTAGAAGCGTGACTCTCGACACCGGAAAACTCGGACTTTGATCTATGTCTTTTTGACGACAAACATACTAATGAACACACTCTCTGCTTACTTCAATAGTAAGTGTAGTACAGAGTGCCAAAAAATGTTTCATTGTTTACTGGCTTGGCATGGGTTTGGCTTAAAGCATGCTTGACGGTGAGGTCTAACGCTCTAACCGGACAGACTGTATAGTTTTGTGGTGTGTTTTGGGTCTTTTTTTTTCATCATGAAATGGACTCCTAACTTTTTCATTCTGCATTTTCTTGAAGGAACGTTAAGCTCCTTTGGCCCTTGATCCCAAATTGTTGGGTATTAACAGTGCTAAGGTATAGCTTACAACCAATGACAACAAACAGCACAAGTTGATTATGTAAAAGCCACAAAGACTGCACTTGCAATAATCATTCTATTGAGACATGAATCATTTTTTGCGACCATAAATTAATATATTGAGGAATTTGTATATTGTCACAATATGCAGTGCACAGAGAGGGAAGTCTAAAATTAGGTTGATTGTTTTATGGAGGTGGTCGTCCTATCACATGATAAAAAATATACCAGATAATTAGTTTTAGATATTAATTGCTGTTTGGCTATATTTTTTGTATGGGTTTATGGATTTGTGTCACTGTAAGATGAAATAAAATATAAACCACAACTATTATCCGAAGTTATGTATGATTTCTTTTTTTTTTAAATGATGACTTGCTCGCCTACATATTATAATTCTCAAGGTTGAGGTTTTCAACATAATCAATCTTAAAATATATTGTTATAGCAATGGACTTCTGTCATTCATTGAATAAAGGCCTCCTGCCCCATTCCCCAGATGGTTGGGTCTTCTGACAGGGATGTGTGGTGTGGGGAACTCAGTATTGTACAAAAAGACTGTATCTAAACGGTCGCATGAACAAAAAGTTCTAAAAATGCTACCACCAAATGTTCGAACACCAAAAGTTCGAACCTTTGTTGGTAGCATTGCAGGTAAGTAAAAAAAACAAAAAAAACGGGGGCTGCAGGTGTTTCCCCCGCAACACCCCGCTCACTATACTGTGTGGTATAGTGAGCGGGTTGTTGCATGAGACACCCTTGCAAAGAAGAAAAAAAAGGGTGGCTGCGTTGGTGCCCCCGCAACACCCCGGTCACTATACTTTACAGTATAGTGAGCGGGGTTTGCGGGGGAAACCCCTGCAGCCCCCGTAAAAGAAAAGAAAAGGACCCTGCGTCGCTGGTTCCCAAACACGGGAGTGAAAGGGAACTGGCGACACAGCATGAAGAAAAAGGTAAGTGGGGTTTGTTTATCTTGGGGGTGGTGAGGTGTCATGGCTGTGGTGTGGGTATGTACTTGTGTTCGCATGAGAAAGGTGCGAACTTTTGGTGGTTTGCACCTTTCTCATGCAAACTTTCCAGCTGTGGCAAAATCAGCCGTTGTCGGATCATATAGATCCGAGGAACTTATGGTGACAACAGTACAGATCACAGTTCAAGTGTGTTTATTTTGTATGCGGGTTGGAAAAACTCCTAATCTAAACCTAAATCTAAGATGGGAACAAGCGTCGACCATCAAATGAAAAATAAGGCAGTCCTAGTGGCATTGTGTCAAAACAAAAAGGCCTATACTATGAAACCTATTGCCAAACCTCACAAATAATACAAAAAGGGTGTGGGATAGTTTTCTGGAAAAGAATAAGTGTTTGTAAATAATATGTCAGGATGCAGTAAACTGGGACTTTCTTCTGCATGTTTTCTGCACAGGGTAAGATGGGAGTCTGGAGCACAGCACACACTCGAGCTTTCCCAGCACAAGTTAACAGTTCCAATGGCAGCAATCAGAACCGTGGATGGCCAAGTATCATTTCTCCTGAAAGTCTCTTGCCCTCGAGGGTCTGATGTATCCAATAACAAAACAAAAACAACCTTCTCTTTCACAGTACATATTGGGTGACGGCTTCACCCCTGGGTCCCCCACTTCTAGGTGCCGACCCTTCGCTCACAAATATCAATGTTTTTTCACACAGTTCCGGTGCACATACCTTGTTCGGGGTTACCTTTGTCAACACCCTGTTTTTCGGGACTTCAGACTTTGTCCCCTTTTCATTAGCAACCCTCTTCTGGGTTCAGTCTCTCCAATTTCACATTCACTGTGACTCTCAATGTTCACGGGATTCACTTATCTTACTCTCTGAAATTTGTAGATGAAAGTCTTTCGATTGTACAAGGATTTTACTAGACCTCCAGTATGACCACTTTGACCTCTACTGGTGGCTTTCCTATGGCCTTCTGGTTTCTGTAGTTTCATTCAAATAGGGATCTACCAGAGTCTCTGGGAGCGACACCCACCTGGTGCCAGTTCCCTCTGCAGTTGGTCTCCCCTCAACACTTTTACTGTTCTTTCCCAGTTCATTAAACTAAGTTGAAACGTGCCACTTAGCGTTTCTCATTCAACACAGCCCGGCTCTTATCAGTTCTCCCCTAGCCTCACCGGCTTTGATGAACCGCTTGGCTTTCTGCTTTACTGGAGTCAAGGCCGGTACCACGATAGCAGGAGTGTCCCTTGTTCCCGCTTATCAGCGTTGACACGCTCTTTGCACTGTTGACATCTGCTGCAGACACTTGTGCTATTGTCCTCGGTCTTAGGCTCTCCTCCACGAAGGTTCTGCAGGTCTGCGACGAAAAGAGCAAGGTCACTTCCCTCCTCGCCACCCTCTCGCTTCCTGCCGCCTTTCTCCTTCTCTTGAACTGCCACGCCAGATTAGCCATCTCATCGTACTGTCTGCCCTGCTCGTAGTGTGCTTTTTCGCTACACCGTTTATCCCTGTGGGGAAAGGAAAGGGCCGTCGGGTGTGTGCGATTTTGGGTAATTGCCTGACCCTTGTATCGTGACATGTCAGGTAACCAACATTAACATTAGTCTGTTTTCTATCACAGTAACAACAAGTATTTGTATTGGAAAAAGAGGGTGTTAGAAGTTTCGCGTGTCTTACGGTGTGTGATGGGGAAAAGGTGTCACAAGAAAGAAAATGATTGGTAGACTGAGAAAGATGAGATGGTTAGGATTTGTGGGGCAAACGACCTATGTGGTAGGATGGGGAAAAGGTGTTAAAACAAGGGGGATACCGTGTCTCACCCGGCAGTGTCACACCCCCACTCACAGAGGACCCACCATCCAGGTCATCCTCCCCCACTGGTCCACCCCAGAAACTGGATCCAATAGCGATGGCTGTGTCCTGGCCACCTGGATGACAGATCCCCGGGGACTAGATAGGGAGACACCTTCAGGCCTCCCACAGTGGCGAGTCAGAAGAAGGACACAGATGCTCAGAGGACATGGTTTACAATAGTTTATTATAATAGAATTATAAGGCCTGCCTATCACTATGGGGGTCCGTGCCTATCTTACGAACTAAGGTGCTTTTCAGTCCTTCGTGAATGTCCAAAGAAATAAGTTTGTCCAAAACTACCCTAACTGTCCCTACAACCATCAAAACTAGCTTAGGCTCAGAGAATGGCTTCCTTTCCTTAGGGTACTTCTAGTACCAGTCTCTATGGTTCTTGATTAATATGTAATCCTTAAGAAGTTTCTAGTGATTTCTTGGATCAGTCTCTGTAACTCTTCAAGTGGGTGATTGAGTTTCCCTTCCTCGCTGAGAATCAGTTTGGGGACCTCTTATACATTTTATACTCCTGATTTTGTTTCTGAGCGTATCCCTGAATGCTATTGTTCAGCCAGGCTTTCTCTCCTGGGCTATTGTAGCTCTTCATGCTTTGGTCCAATTGACCGTGTATATGGTGAATTACTTTCCCCTTTTCCCAGGGTATTATTATTCACTGTTGTTCTCTCCCTCTATTCAGCTTTTCAGTAATTCAGTCTTTGAAATCATCACAGATTAAGTTCATTGGCTTCAAATTTAACTTTGCCTCCTTCCCCTTTTCCCAGGGTATTGTTTTCCACTGTGCTTTTCTTTCAGTATTCAGATTTTCAATAATTTCTTCTCTTTTATCACAACCTTTTAATTTCACTTGTTTCAAGGTTAACTTTGTTTCATGACTGTTAATGAGATGAGTTGCTTGTATGGTATGAATCCCTCCAGGTCTCCCTCCCTCTCTCTCTCTCTCTCTTCCTCTTCCTCTCTCTCTTCCTCTTCCCATTTACCTCGACCCCTAGCCTCACAGGGGGTGGGGAGAAGGGACGAATTCTCTCAATTCGTCACAGATGTGGAGAAAATATTTTTACCTGATGTTCAACCTAGGATTCATTTACAAATTCAAACTGAACCCCACCTTGTTTTTACATCCGAGAATAAAGATTACAAATATGTTTTTTTTTCTTTTGCAGGCAACTTGCATGAAGGTGGAAGCAAGTGAGCGATCAGTGGAAAATCTACTAATAGACATTAATAAGCTAAAGGAAGAAATAGCCAAAAAGAAACCGCTGAAGATGCAACAAAATTCAGGTAACTGTGACAGCATTCTGGTTGCAGTAGTAAATTGATCACACAAAACTAATATCAGCCGACACTCAATGTGTCTCTCAGCGAGCTACTTCCCACACATATATTCTCCCTCGCTCTCCCCTCTTCTCCCTGCCTAAAAGAAAGCTAACTGCACCACTCCAGACTGGTGCTAGACAAAAACCACACTGCCCATGCATAAGGTTTTAGTCACACACATGTCTCATTATCTGTCTGACAGCGCTCTACTTTTTTTTTCCTTTTACATATTCATATATATTTGTTGCCAAAGCACTGCACAAAAAAGTTACATAATATGGTTCAATCAACGCAAAGATAAAAAGAAATTATGACTGAATTAAGAGATACATAGGAGGAAAGTATAAAGAGTTGGAGAAGAGCTAATGTCAAGGGGCAAAGTATTCCATAGTTTAGGTGCGAGTAAAGAAAAGCAACGGAAAGGAGCACATTGGGATTAGGGGAGGCTAAAAGGTATAAATGTTGGGATCGAAGAGAGCGATAAGGGGGAATGAGGTGAGCAGGGGAGCCAAAGAGAGGGTGTTTAGACTGTCATAGCACTTGGATAGTGCAAGAAAGTGAAGGCAAGAATCATACGGAAGAGTTGAAATACCCAGAATGGATGGGGAGATGGGTGAGCATGGGGATAGGGAGAAAAGAAGACTTAGGATAGAATTAAAGACTGAGCAAAGAGAGGTGAGATGAGATGAGAGGAAGGAAGACCCATAAGAAGGGCCGAGCAGTAGTGAAGGCGAAAGAAAATGGTAGAGGTTATTATAGATTTAGTGGCTTGAAAAGAAAGAAGTGGGCGGATCTGATGAATTTTATGATGTTAGAAATGGCAAGAACTAGCTGGAGAGGAGAAAGAAAGTATTGGGTCGAAGACTACAGAGAGCTTACGAGCCGAAAGACCAGAAGGTGGTTAAAGAAGTGAGGAAGGGTAAACTGGGAAGGGGGAAAACACTGGAAAACACTGGAAAGTAAATACTTCAGTTTTGGAGCCTTAAGGTGTAAGAAGCGGGGCAACATCCAGGATTGTACAGCAGAACAGCAATCAGGGATCAAAAAGTGAAGAGAATCAGAAGGATGTAAAGGAGAAGAAAATCTGGGTGTCGGCATAGAAGGTGAGATGCTGGATTGAAAGATTCAATAAGGGAAACAGGCAGTGGTCAAAGTGAGCGGGAGCAGTGCGCCTCTACTTTTTTAAATTATGTTTTACAGCTCCTATACTTTTATTTTAAAAAGAAACCGTTCCGAATGGTTTTGTTTTAAAATAAAAGTGTAGGAAGACGTTACAGCTTGCACTTTCAGTGCACTGCACTGAACATTCCCTTAAACAGCAGGTGCAAGAGTTTGGGGATTTGGATTGTGTGTGGGAGGGCGCGTGGAGATGTGGTTTGTGGGGAGTGGGTGCAGGCCAACAGGGAACATAGCTCCACTACTTCTTTTTGTACACTTTGACCACTGGAAAAAGTTGGAATAGTAGAGATGGAAAAAAGGAATCTGCCAAGTACCGAACCTTGAGGGACACCAGTAAGAAGAGACAGAGGGGAGGGGGGGGAGAGGTTTGACCGGTCCTGGAAATGTAATAGAAGCAGTCAGAAAGTTAATGAAACCTAGGAACAATAAAGTCAGTGCAGTAAAAAGACACTCGAGGCAAATGGGTAAGTGTGTGTTTTTATTTCAAGCAGGCCCGCTTGGAGCTCTGCCTCACTTCGTATCCTTTAAAGGTCTGCTCTCTGCCTTGCAACCCGCCGCAATCAAGACACAACAAGGTTGCGGGGCAGAGAGCCATTCTAACACAGAACATTAGAACTATTACATATCCCTACAGTCAGCTTCAACCCAAGGTAAGAGCAGAAAGAAGAGTAGGGGGGTCAACAGTGTTGAATGGCCCAGAGAGGGCTAATAGAATGAGAACAGAAGAGGATTTATTGTTCCAAGTGGAAGGACGGGTGTTAGTGACGTGCAGGAGGGCATATTATTTGTGTGACACAGCCGGAAACCAGATTAGGTCAGAGGTAAGAGAGAGTGGAGATTAAGGTATAAACGGATTTGAGTGTAGACTGCTCTTTAAGAATTTAGAGACAAAGGGAAGCGAAGGAGAATGGGTTGGAAATGTAATGTTAGTGAAGGATCAAGAGGTTTTCTGATAATGGGAATGACAGTAGCATGTTAAAATAGTGTAGGGAAAAATTGAGTAGACTGAGAAAGCTTAATAAGCAAAATTAGGTGAGGAATAAGAGGGATAGATTGAGGGAAGAAGAAGAGAGGTACGTTCAAGGGTAGAAGCGGTAGAGTGAGCATGAGGAGCAAGAATAGAAGTTGTATCAGAATAAGAAAGGAGAGAATTTAGAGAATGATGGAGATGAGTAATATAAAGGTAGGGACTGAGGGAAGAGTAGATGGGTAAGGGATGGAGCAGAATGATGTGCGTAGCGAAGAGACTTTTGAAGTGAAAAACACGGTAAATCAGACCAAGAGAGGCTATAAATAATGGAAGGATCAGTAGGAGGGAGGGAAAGCATGTTATTAATAACTTGAAAGGGACTACTAGGATGGTGAGAGAGAGGAAGTTGGGGGAAGAGAAATAATGCTTTTTGGCATCATAGGAAGTGTGAAGTGCTGAAAAAGCAGCAGAATCAGAGGGATCATGGGTTTTCTTTCAGCAGCGTTCGGCCTGGTGCAAGGAAGGAAGAACAAATAGTGTGATGAGTAGGGGACAGCCATGGTTGCAGTGGTTTCTGAGACTGTAAAAAAGGACTGAGAGTAGTGTTTACTTTGTATGTTGGGTTTCTTCCTCTCGAGTTGAAAATATTCAGTGTTTTAAATCCACAGTAACATGTTAATTATAAAAATTCAACATCAAATGCAAGCTCAATTCTTCACACGACCATCATTTCTATTGAACGACAATTACAAAATATAGGAAACTACTTAGTCTGTAGGCTTTGCTATTTAAAAAAAATAATGTGATTGCACCCAGCTTGTACTCACATATTGTGCTGTGCTTAAGTTTGTATAAACTTATTTGAGTTTTATAACCAAAGCATTGGTAGTTTAGAGGAATGAACAGAAACTTTGAAGGGAAAGGGATCAACCTTGAGAGCCAGACTCCAACCTCCCAACCAGCACTGTACTTTAATTTATTTAAATGTTATTGGCTATGACCTAAAATAACAAACACTGACCTACAGTTACTGGAGGTCTTCACATTGGGAGGACTCTGTCAGGATCCCGCTCTACAGTTGCCGTTGTGTAAAGGGTCTAGCAGAGGTGACCAGCATGAACGTCAGGAGGATGCAGTACTTGGTTCCAAGTGACAAGCAGCAAAGGCAAGTCCTCAGAGCATTAGCACCACAGAAATGCTCCACAAGAATGGATCCAGTTGTCCCTTTTAGGTCACAAGACAGGATCAGCACACCTGGTCCCAAAAGATGCTGGTGCAGAGCTTCCAACGTCATCCTTGGGTCTTTTGACTCCCTTGCATGCTTCAGAATTAAATTCCAGCGGTTCAAAGCTTTTGGTACAGAGTGTCCGCTTTCATACCAAACTGAAGAGTAGACGGTAATCCCAACTACCAAACATGCCCAATTCAAACATTTGCCAGCCAACCGCACACAATCTGTTGAGTCAAGCTCTGGTGGCTGTGGAATCCAGAGGTACCCAGACATCCAACCCCTGTGATCGCTTCCAGGCAACCTCACACATTCCTATGGAAGACTTGGCAAGAGCTCATGTCAGGCTGATAGTTCTGTAAGGCTGCTCTCTAGACAGGTGGGTAGCGAGTTTATGAACTACTCAGGTGCCAAGGTTTCTAAAACCTCTGGTAGCATCTTTGTTTGCCCCAACCACTGGCTTATTAAGTTTCGAATCCTTCCAGCCAACTCCATAGGGGTTTGGTTGGGGAGTAGATGGGTAGCTCGTAATCTGTGCTGGAACAAGGACTCAGTCTGCCCTACCTTAAGAGTTTTCTTAACCTCCTCAAAAGGGGTTTTACCATTGGCATGGATGGTTTGATATGCCAATTGCAGTTCCCCCTTAAGTAACAGGGCCAGATCACAGGTTTTAAGAGTGTCATCCTAATGAAACTGGGTGACTAGGCATTCAAAGCTGACAAAGGCGCCCAGATCCTCGCCTTCACGATAGGGCAGTAGCACTATGAGGGGAAGATGACTACCACCAGTTAATCCCCTTTTCTAGGGCTCCCCAAATCCTGCAGTGGTTGGACCAATCATTTTGGGAACTGTGAAGGCCTCATGAAGCAAATCACAGACAACAGATTCGAAGTTCAAACAAAATACTTGTATTAACTTAAATGTCTGGATGGTGTAAGGCCTAACTTTCCCTATGCTAAGGTGGGATTTCCCGACCTAAAGAAACTAAAGATAGTCTGAGTTAGTAAGATCAACTTAAAAGTCTGAGTCTGACACCTATACTTGCCCTCACAGCTACAGCTAAAGCTAAATCGTGTGTAGGGATGTCCGCAACAAAGGAAATAGTGTTCCAAATAAAGTTCTTAGCGTCTTCCAGTTCTAGGTTTACTTTCCAGCTCCCCTTCTCCCAGCTCAAAGCAGTTCCCGATGTCTCGGGTTTCCCTTTCCCCAAGACGTCAGCTTTTCCAGCTTGCCAATGAATAATCAGTTCAAGCCTTACAATTCTCAAAACCTGCTCCCGAACCTTACAATGCTTCATGCTCTTCAATAAGTTTATACAGATTGCTATCTTCGGCATTCACTTCAGCAATCTAATTCACAAGTGAAGATTATTTACCTTTACTTTCCTTTTCCAGACAGGGCATCTTTGGTCTAGGCGCAGTTGTCAGACCACACAGTCCACCCATTACAGGTCACCCAACCGCTAACCCTAGGTCCTCTTGCCCACACAGGTGTCTTCTACACTGCACCCAGGCTTTGGTTCAGAGTCACTTTGGCTTCTCCTTTACAGTCTCTTGGCTTTACCACAGTGTGTTCTTTCACACAATTCACTATGTGGTGCTTACTCTCTCCCACCACCTTGCTTTCACCATCTTCTTAAGTGCTCATCAATTGCTTTTCACTTTATTCGGAACGTTTCATCCTTTGCTTTTCCATGTTTATTATGTGTATTTCACACAGGCTTTCATTTCATTCATAGGCTTATTAAAGCTTTCCTTTAGATTGGTATTCAATAATTCTGGCTTTCTATTTCAGTTCCTGTACTTATAAATGTGCTTTACTCGTAATGTTCAAAAGAAACCTACACTTGCACACATATTCCAATTTAGCCTGCATCATCGTATGCCCTGCGGTAGCCCAGGAGTGCTCCGGTGCACATGTTCCCTCTGATTCATTCACCGGTCCTCAGCGGCTCCTCTGGGCAGTCTCTCTCCTCGTTCTCAGCTCCGCGCACACTTCTCCAGAGCTCTGCGAGTAGCGCTCGCCTGCTATGAATCTCGCTGTGGGTTGCCGTAGCTTCGCTCCGTGCTCAGGGATGCTACCGGTGGCCTGTAACACCTGTAAGTCCTCTGTGCCCCACAGCTCCTGCTGTGGCCACCAGGCGGAGGGGACCCTGGCAACCTTGACCTCCTTACGGCCCGCTCGGGCCCCACTGTTACGGTCTCTCTGTGGCGATTGCCGGCATCCTGGCCTTGGCAGCCCCCTTTGAATGGATTGTGTCCTCCCACGTATTCCTCATATTAGATATATTCGTATCATCAGCTTTACTGCTTTGGAAAAAAATATTCCACACCACAGGGCGCTGTGCTCAATGTTGCTGCGTCGATGTCCCTCGAGGGATGCCGTAGAGTGTCGACGTCATCTGCAGTATAAATGGCTCGAGCCGCGACCGTTGGCTTCAGTTCCATTTTTCCGAAAGCATTTGCTTCGTGTTTATGAAAACGGCGCTTCAGTCTTTTGAGATGTCTAACTCATCTAATCCTTCTACCCCCAAAACTGGCTTCAAAAAGCACCAGAATTGCGGGAAGGAAATGTCTATAACTGACCCCCATCGAGTTTGCCTCTGATGCCTGGGTCCGGACCATCGAGTTGACGAGTGCGGTTCCTTGTCAAGCTATGATGACTAAAGCTCTCAAGGAATGACTAGGTAAATTGGCAGAGAAGTAGGAATCTTCAAAGGCCTCTTCGAAGAAAAATAAAGGCCCTGGGGAGTCTAGGGGAAAAGTCCTGACATAAGTCGAAGAAATCTAAGGTCGAGGAGTCGGTCAAGAAAATCATCGTCGTCTTCCAAGAAGGCGAAGAAGAGGTGTCACCGATCTCCCTCTTCTTCTTCGTCGTCTTCTGATACAGGGGATATCACTTGTCCATCAAAGCATGATTCCCCAAGAAAATGGAAGGCTTTTAGAGCCTCAATGATGCAAATCTTTGAGAATGCGGCCCGACCCCCTTGATATGATATGATATGATAGGTTATTTATAACGCGCTTAATACCCAGAGGTTTCTAAGCGCGGACCCAGGGATCGAACCTGTGTTGCTCCGTGTCGTCTTGTTTCCAAGTCGAGCCCTTGAAGAAATCATGTGAAGACCATGCCCCAGCTCATTCTAAGGATGACAGAGGAAAGTCGGAGACTAGACACTCTAAATCTGGTGAAAAATCGTTGAGGGTGTCGTCCAGAGAAACCTCTCTGATACCTCATAAAAAGAGCAAAACAGGCCTATTGGTGCATAAACCGAAGGCGACACCAGACAAAATGGCTTCAGGTGCCAAACCGTCATCGAAACCTGTGTCAGGGGTTTGCTCGACGCCTCTGTCAAAGACTTACTCGACACCTGTGTCGAAGGTGGCGTCGACACCTTCCTCGATGGCGCTTATAGCTAAAGCTCCTTCGACCTTATCGAAACCAGTGTCGACCGTATCAACGCCATCAACGCCTTTGTCGAGGGCAACATTGAATCTGGCACCAGTATTGACGCCTTTGACAAAACCAAGGTCAATGCCCTCACAAACCACAGGTATTTTTCACCCTGTGCCAAGAAAAAACATTTTTTAAGTCTATGGCCTCTATTTGTGAGGAGGAACAATCCTCGGAAGAGGAGATTTCCCCTTTTGGGGTAAAATTTGGTACAAGGGATGTTCGTGAAGAACCTCAATTGGAATTCGACAAACCCTGCCCAGCTGATCATGCAGACTCAGCATGTAGAAATATTATGAATAGGGTGGTGGAGTTCATGGGGTGGAACAGAAATTCACCCACCTACGAACAGGATGACTTGACGGAAATTCTCAGTCAAGGTCCTCAAAAGGATCCTGTTCTTCCTTTTCACACAGCACTTCAGAGGAAGGTTATGGCCGCATGGGAAACCCCAGAATCCAGACCAGCGGTACAAAAAAATGTTTGCTAGGCAATATAGACCTTCATCCTCCAGGCAGCTACATCCACTAGACAATCTGCATACCCTTCTATTCCCCCAGATAGGGACGATAAGAGAATTGGTGCCTGGTCTCGCAAGGTTTTTTCTTCCAGCAGTATGGCTTTAAAGCCAACAAATGTGACTTGCATCCTTGCAAGATTCACATACACCCTGTGGGATTGTATTAGTGCAGCAGCTGAACACATTCCTGAGGGCGAGGAACGAGACAGCTTCCTTGCGATTGTAAAGGATGGAAAGGAGGCTATGGGGGAATGACTTTAATCAGGACTGGACACTGCTGACAGCATCAGCAGGTCTATGGCATCTAGCACAGTGCTATGCAGTTTGCGTGGCTGAGAAACTCAGGCTTTGCACCGGATGTGCAGGTCAGACTTCTCAATATGCCATTTGACGGCTGGAGGTTGTTCGGCAGCAAGGCGGATGAAAGTTTGTAGAAACTGCAGACCGCTAAGGCGGCGGCTAAGTCACTTAGCGCCTCCATACGTCAACCTCAGCAACACTCCTACTCATCTTCCTGGAGGGGTCGTCCTTTTCGTTTTTATTCCTCATTTGGAAGAGGAAGAGGACAGACAGGCTAGTCAAATAGGACAAAGGAAATTTCCTCGGGCTGGATGAGGAAAGTGTGCTACATCAGCCCCAGCAGCGGCAACTGTACTCTCAGCCGCTGCTGCAGCTGCCTCTAAACAACTCTGAGGCCTTGACCCACAAGACCCCGGTGGGAGGCAGGATCTCCCAGCATCTAAACGAATGGTGGGGCATTACTTCAGATGCTTGGGTACTGGAAACAGTGGCTCAAGGTTACTGCCTTCCTTTTCAGAAAAGGCCTCAGGACCATCCACCGGGATACAACTCTGTCAAAATTCCAGATGCGCTCCTGTTGCAGGACATTTTAACCCTGCTAGAGAAAGCTGCAATAGAACATGTACCTGTAGCGGAGAGGAACAAGGGTTGGTATTCCCCATACTTTCTCATCCCAAAGAAGGGCGGAGGATTGAGACCCATCTTGGACTTAAGAAATTTGAACAAATTCCTCAGGAAGGACAAGTACAAGATGGTAACCCTTTCTCAGATCCTTCAGGCTCTCCAGCTCCAAGTCTGGTTTGTATCATTGGACCTTTAGGATGCTTACTTTCATGTGCCAATCCATCTCAAGCACAGGAAGTACCTGAGGTTCGCGGTTGGCATTTCTCACTATCGGTTTCGAGTTCTGCCATTCGGGCTCACCTCCGCCCCAAGGGTTTTCACCAAGTTGATGCGGTAGTGGCAGCGAGTCTCAGGAGAGGGGGGAATTCACATCTACCCTTACCTGGACGATTAGTTAATCAGGGCACGTTCACC
This sequence comes from Ambystoma mexicanum, assembly GCF_040938575.1. Lineage (NCBI taxonomy): Eukaryota > Metazoa > Chordata > Amphibia > Caudata > Ambystomatidae > Ambystoma > Ambystoma mexicanum. Next base: position 20,511,863 of record NC_090937.1, on the reverse strand, counting down.
CGAAAAAGGCCCAGGAATATCTGAGCATGACCTGCCACTTCCTACACAGACTGGGCTTCTCCCTCAATTGCATGAAGTCAAATATGATACCATTTCAAAGACTCCAGTTCATTGGAGCAGTCCTGGATACTTCCTTGGGGAAAGCCTCGCCTCCCGAGGTGAGAGCTCATCACATTCTGCAGATGGTAACAAAGTACCAAAATGCCCAGCGTCTGCCGGCCTTCGATTTTCTGAGGTTGCTCGGCCTCATGGCATCCTGAATTTTTCTGGTGCCAGAGGCCAGATTGAGATCCCTTCAATGGGCTCTCAGAACTCAATGGTCCCAATTTTCGGGGAATATGTCAGATCTTTTGCAAGTCCCAGCCAGGGTGGCTCAAGATCTGCTATGGTGGTCTTGCAAGGACAATATTCTCAAGGGAGAATCTTTTTGGCAACCATGGCCGGAGATAACAGTAGTGACGAACGCCTCATTCAGAGAGTGGGGAGCTCACACCAACAATCTGACAATCGGCAGTTTCTGGTCTCCATCAGAGTCCAAACTACACATCAACCTTTTGGAGCTGAGGGCAATCAGACTAGCGCTGAAGGCCTTTCTGCCCTCTGTACGGAGAAAGAATGTCCTGATAATGATGGACAACACAGTGGCCATGTACAACCTCAGCAAGAGAGGAGGTGTAGGGTCACTACCACTGTGCAGAGAGGTAATGCAGCTCTGGTTCTGGGCAATTCAAGAAGGAATCTCTCTATCAGCAGTTCACCTAGCCGGAGAGCAGCACACGGCGGCAGACGCTCTGCGCAGGCAGAGCACAGTATCCCACGAGTGGGAACTAGCTCAGGAAGTCCTTCAAGAGATCTTCACCCTTTGGGGAACACCCTAAAGTGGATCTGTTGTCGACCAGTTTCAACAAGAAATGCGAACTGTAATGCTCAAGGGAATTTCCTCCATGAGGAGCTCTAGGGGACGCGTTTGTAATGGACTGGGAATTTCCATTCCTATATGCGTTTCCTCCAGTCCCCGTGATTCCTCACATAATCAGGAGGTTGAGGAAGTTCAGAAAAAACCATGATCCTAATTGCCCCAGATTGGGCCAGGAGGACGTGGTACCCGGACCTTCTGGATACGTCCATCTGCCCTGCAATACGTCTTCCACTAAGAGAGGATTTTCTTTCGCAAGAGGAAGGTTGGGGTTCTCCATCCAGAGGTCAAGACACTCGGCCTTCAGGAATGGTTTTTGAGAGGCTGAGATATAAGGATTGGGACCGCCCGGACGACGTAATGGAGATTTTGCTTTCTGGCAGAAGGCCAGCAACAAAATCCTTGTACCAGTGTCGTTGGAACAAGTTCAGTAACTGGTGCAAGGATGTCACACCGCGGCCGTGGAAACTCTGGGCAAGATGGAGGCGGTGTTGAGTCTCTACAGCGGTCCGCCTGACGGTCTAGTCGTCTAGGACCGGCAGGTATAATAGGAGACCACGCCCCCCTGCAACTTGCGTTGCAACTCGCTTTGTTAGTCTCCTGACTTTCGTCTGCTTGCAGTGCCCCGTCAAGCGAATCTTATTACTTTTGCTTCATCTGTTATTTCGCTATCCTTAGCGTCTTGACCGATTTTTCTCTACTTCTGTCAGCCCTCGCTTGATTCCTCTTCTCTCGTTCCTCCCTGTTGTACCTGCTTGGATTTTCTATCTTTCTTTCGCGGTGTGTTCGGTGTCAGCTGACCCGTGCTACTCCCGCGCCGATTACTCTTTCTCTCTCTGACGCTCGCTTTCCCTCTCTGTCTATCCCTCTTTCATTCTTTCTTTCTCTCGCTCTTCCGTTCTCTTTCGCTATCGCTCTCTCTCTCTTTTCCACTCTCCTTCACTCCTACTCTTTCACTACTGCTCTCTTTCGCTCTCACGCTCACTTCCCCTTTCTCTCTCGCACTCGCATCCTCTCTTTCTCTTTCGCGCTCACACACTCTCACTCTCTCACGCTCGTAGCCTCTCGTTCTATTTCCTCTCTTACCTTGGTCCAGGATTCTTTTGCGTCTAACTACTCCTTAGCCTCCGGTTGGATTTTCTCTTCGCTTCCCGAGAGTGGCCAAACCCTCATCTATAAGGATCAAACCTTGAGCTTGAATTTACAACTGATACCGGACTACGCCAGCCTCTCCAGTCTTCACATCGGACATATCAAGAGCCCCAATTGAAACACAGGGTTTTTTCTGCCTTATCAGGCTTTTTCCCTGTTTGAGGAGCGGACTCCCCTGGGTCCACCTGACTGCCAGATCTATAGGCGGGCAAGGTGGCCTCGGGGGGAGACCGCCCCTATCTCTTCGAACGAAGGAAGGGAAGAAGGACTATTCAGTCAAGTGAAGAAAGAGAAAGTCTACAAACGGAGAGAAGAAGGAGACCGAAGTCTTCAAACCCTGCTGAAGAACCAGGTGAGGAGTCTCAGGGGGCAGGAACTTTTGCACATTGTGACAGATTGCAACGCCCAACTACCGGCATGGCCTCCTTAGAACAATTCCAGGAGATGGTTACAGCTATTCAGGGCCTTCAGGCCGAGGTACAGAATCTCCGGACCGAGAACGCTAACTTACGCCAACAGGTTGCGACACGAGAAGAATCCCGAGGCGATCTACCTCCTCTGACCTTTTCTTTTGGGAAGTACGATGGTAATCCGAAACACCTAAAGGAATTCCTGAATGCCTGTATGGTTTACTTCACTTTTCGGCCCAGGGCATATGAATTGGATAGAACTAAGGTAGGGTTTCTTGTTTCCAACCTTACGGGTAACGCTCTGGCTTGGGCAACCCCACTGATAACACTCGCAGACCCTGCGCTAGCGGATTACGCTCAGTTCACTCAACTGTTGTGTGCCAGGTTTGAGAGACCAGAAGTCCAATATTCTTCTTATGAAACCCTCCTAGATCTCCGTCAAGGCAATCAAGATGTACAGACTTATGCCTCTACCTTTACCAAACTGGCCACAGACTCCGGATGGCCAGATTCGGCTCAACAGACCCTTTTTCGCCGAGGTTTACAGGATGAACTCAAGGATGAGCTGGCCAGAATGGCGCGTCCTACCTCCTTCCAAGAGTTGGTGACTTTATCCCTGCAACTGGAGTACAGATTGCATGAACGAAGGTTGGAAAGAAGGAGATTCAGACCCCATCCCATAGGAGGGAATCCCTCGATAGGTTCTCCTAACAGACCACAACAGGAAGAGCCTATGCAAATAGGAACAACCCGAGGTCCTTTGAACCCCGAGGAACGCAAGAGACGCAGAGACCTGGGTCTCTGCATGTACTGCGGATCTTCGAAACATTTGCTCCGAACCTGTCCAGATGTGCCCCCGAGACGTCCGGGAAACGCGCCTCCCCGGTCTTGAGCAGGGAAAGGAACCGGGCAGGATCAAGGAATCCCTGCAATTCTACTCACCAGGATCCCTCTGCGGATAACAACAGTCTTATGGTGTTTTCTGTGCGTCTAACATTTGAATCCTCCCTATCTGTTGAAGTACTAGCTATGTTGGATTGTGGTGCGGCCGGTAACTTTATTGACATCCAGTGGGCTCAAGAACAAGGCATACCCCTACGTCAGAAGGCCTGCCCTTTGCCTGTAGAAGGAGTCGATGGTGTACCCCTTTCATCCGGTCCCATCATTAAGGAGACAGTTCCGGCTAACATGTCTTTGTCTCAACACCAAGAACGGATTGTCTTTGATGTTATAAGAGCAGCCCATTTCCCAATCATCCTAGGCATACCCTGGCTACGGAAACATAATCCCAGGATTGATTGGTCCGCAAATACCGTCTGTTTTTTGTCACAGTATTGTTCAAAGGAATGTCTACCACAACCCTCTCCTTTGATGAAGAAGGGGAAAGCACAATCGACATGCACTACAGTGGTCCAAACGATTCCACCGCATTATCAGGAGTATGCTGAAATCTTTGAAGACAGGCTACCTCGTTCTTTACCCCCACATCGAGCAGAGGACTGCGGTATCGACCTAAAGCCCGAGTCATCTGTTCCTTTTGGTCGTATGTATCCTATGTCCCTTCCGGAAAGAAGAGCCTTGAAGGAGTACTTGGATGCCAATCTGCAAAACGGTTTAATACAAGAATCCCGTTCCCCAGCAGGAGCCTCAATGTTCTTCATTCCCAAGAAGGGAACCACTGAATTAAGGCCGTGTATAGACTACCGTGGGCTGAATAGCATGACCATCAGGGATAGGTACCCCATGCCTCTCATCAAGGAGGTACTTGAAGCTGTGGAAGGAGCCTCTATCTTTACAAAGTTAGACCTTCGAGGAGCCTATCATTTGTTGAGAATAAGGGCAGGAGATGAATGGAAGACGGCATTTAGGACTCCCATGGGACACTTTGAGTATCGGGTAATGCCCTTCGGACTAGTGAATGCTCCTGCCGTGTTCCAAAGGTTTGTTGACAAGATCTTCTCAGACATGTTATACATCTCTGTGGTTGTCTATTTAGACGATATTTTGATTTTCTCTTCCTCCCTCTCTGAACATCGAAGACACGTCACGCAGGTCCTTCAAAGGCTGAGAGAACATCAACTACTGGTCAAACCTGAGAAATGTGTTTTCGAAACCTCTTCAGTATCCTATTTAGGATTCATCCTTTCTAAGGAAGGAGTACAGATGGATTCGGAGAAGGTTAAGGCAGTTCTCCTATGGCCTACTCCCAGGAATCCCAAGGATATTCAGAGATTTCTGGGACTATCTAACTTTTACAGAAGGTTTATTCCCAACTTCTCGGATATTGTACTACCAATAACCCGTTTGCTTAAGAAGGGTCAGAAGTTCGATTGGGATAAGGAGGCGGATCAAGCCTTTCTCTTACTTAAGAAGACTTTCACCACCGCTCCCATCCTAGTGCAACCAAATCAGTCTCTTCCTTTTGTGGTGGAGACGGATGCTTCCGGAGGTGCCATAGGAGCTGTTCTCCTACAAGCAAGCAAGGATGGAGCAGAACATCCGGTGGCCTACTATTCCAGAACTCTTACACCGAGTGAGAGGAACTACTCTGTTCTGGAACGAGAATTACTGGCTATTCGTCAGGCATGTATAGAGTGGAGACATTTACTGCAGGGGGCTGCCCATCCCTTTCTGGTTCGCACGGACCACCGGAATCTCAAGGTTTTGCAACAGATGGAATGCCGTAATTCTCGTCACGCCCGCTGGGCGTATTTTTTCTCCCAGTTCGACTTTGAAATAACCTACCTTCCAGGAAAGGAGAATACCTTAGCTGACGCTCTGTCCCGCAGTCTGGAGCCCAAGGAAGAACAGAGCCTGGGTGAGATACTTCCTGGTAAGAGAATCTTAGGAATTATCAATTCCTTCATACAAGAAGTTGAGCGTTCGACTAATTTCCCTGGTGTCTCTTCTGACCATAGGACCAGTATGGAAAGGAGAGGGAAACTATTCTTTCATCAAGGATCACTGTATTTACCGTCTGAGAAACTTCAGACACAAGCCTTATTCTGGTGCCATGATCTCCCTTCGGCAGGACATAAGGGCCAAGAAGCAACCCTCCATCTGATATCCAGATATTTCTGGTGGCCGACTATGGACCAGGACGTCAGAACATACGTGAAGGCTTGTCCGGTTTGTGCGGCCAATAAACCCATTACTCATCGGCCCATGGGGTTACTCCAACAAGAACCTCTACCATCACAACCCTGGGAACACATTTCCACTGATTTCATCGTGGATCTCCCTCTTTCAATGGGATCAACGGCTATCATGGTTACGGTGGATACTTTGAGCAAGATGGCTCATTTTTCTCCCTTGCCTGGCCTGCCATCTGCATCCGAAACGGCTGAAGTTTTCCTCAAAGAAATAGTAAGACTGCATGGTCTACCTCGGACCATAGTGTCCGACAGGGGCTCCCAATTCACATCCCGATTCTGGTCGGCTTTATGTAGTACTCTAGGAATAAAGAGAGCTTTATCCTCTGGTTATCATCCCCAAAGCAACGGACAGACAGAACGCCTAAATTCCACCCTTGAACAATATCTCCGTTGTTTTTGCCATCAGGAACAAGATAGGTGGAAATCCTTTCTAACTCTAGCAGAATTCACCTACAACAACACTGTACATTCGGCAACTGGTTGCAGCCCTTTCTACTTTACCTACGGATATCATCCGAGACATATACCTCTCTTTGGAATACCTCCAACTTCAGTCCCTTCGGTAGATCAACGCCTGTTTGAGCTCCGATCCATCCAGAAGGATGCTACTCAGCAGTTGGAGGCAAGTAGAGCTCGATACAAGAAATATGCGGATAAAAAGAGATCTCAAAACCCCGAATGGGAAGTGGGAACCAAGGTCTGGTTGTCAACCAAATATCTCCCACGTTGGGTTCATCCAGGGAAATTCTCAGCCCGCTTTATAGGCCCTTTTCCCATTTTGTCTCAAGTAAACCCTGTGGCTTTTCGATTACGTCTTCCATCCAGGCTGAAAAGGATTCACCCCGTTTTTCATACTTCCCTTCTGAAGGCTTATCATCCTGATCCCATGAACCGTCATATACCCTCTTCTAAACTCCAAGAACCAGAACCGGAAGAATATGAAGTGGAGAGGCTGGTGGATTCACGTTACCGACATGGATCTCTACAATACCTGGTGCAGTGGAAGGGGTATTCGATCGCAGAACGGTCTTGGGAGCCCAGAAGGCATATTCACGCCCCACAACTTTTAAGACAGTTCCATCGCCTACATCCGGGAAAACCTGGGGGAGAGTCGATGAAGAGAGGGCATACTGTCACACCGCGGCCGTGGAAACTCTGGGCAAGATGGAGGCGGTGTTGAGTCTCTACAGCGGTCCGCCTGACGGTCTAGTCGTCTAGGACCGGCAGGTATAATAGGAGACCACGCCCCCCTGCAACTTGCGTTGCAACTCGCTTTGTTAGTCTCCTGACTTTCGTCTGCTTGCAGTGCCCCGTCAAGCGAATCTTATTACTTTTGCTTCATCTGTTATTTCGCTATCCTTAGCGTCTTGACCGATTTTTCTCTACTTCTGTCAGCCCTCGCTTGATTCCTCTTCTCTCGTTCCTCCCTGTTGTACCTGCTTGGATTTTCTATCTTTCTTTCGCGGTGTGTTCGGTGTCAGCTGACCCGTGCTACTCCCGCGCCGATTACTCTTTCTCTCTCTGACGCTCGCTTTCCCTCTCTGTCTATCCCTCTTTCATTCTTTCTTTCTCTCGCTCTTCCGTTCTCTTTCGCTATCGCTCTCTCTCTCTTTTCCACTCTCCTTCACTCCTACTCTTTCACTACTGCTCTCTTTCGCTCTCACGCTCACTTCCCCTTTCTCTCTCGCACTCGCATCCTCTCTTTCTCTTTCGCGCTCACACACTCTCACTCTCTCACGCTCGTAGCCTCTCGTTCTATTTCCTCTCTTACCTTGGTCCAGGATTCTTTTGCGTCTAACTACTCCTTAGCCTCCGGTTGGATTTTCTCTTCGCTTCCCGAGAGTGGCCAAACCCTCATCTATAAGGATCAAACCTTGAGCTTGAATTTACAACTGATACCGGACTACGCCAGCCTCTCCAGTCTTCACATCGGACATATCAAGAGCCCCAATTGAAACACAGGGTTTTTTCTGCCTTATCAGGCTTTTTCCCTGTTTGAGGAGCGGACTCCCCTGGGTCCACCTGACTGCCAGATCTATAGGCGGGCAAGGTGGCCTCGGGGGGAGACCGCCCCTATCTCTTCGAACGAAGGAAGGGAAGAAGGACTATTCAGTCAAGTGAAGAAAGAGAAAGTCTACAAACGGAGAGAAGAAGGAGACCGAAGTCTTCAAACCCTGCTGAAGAACCAGGTGAGGAGTCTCAGGGGGCAGGAACTTTTGCACATTGTGACAAAGGATAAGAATGTGGATCCATTCCTATGTGGTACACCTATGGTACTTTCTTTCCTCCAAGTGGCTATTACATCAGCGCGCAAATCCCAGAGTGAGTTACAACAGGCTCTCTCTTGTAACCCTCCTCATACCATCTTCCATAAGTTAAACCTTCATTTCTCCCAAAAATAGTCTCTGACTTTCACTTGTCTCAGAAGATCACATTGCCATCTTTCTATCATCCCCCTCATGCAAGAAAGGAGGAAGAAAGACTCCACAATCTGGACCCAAAAAGGGCTCTCAGCTTTTACATTTCTAGACTGACAGAATTTCAGCAAAGTGACCAACTTTTCATTGGATACACCGGCCACAAATTGGGCCTGACTGTAACAAAACAGACCTTATCCAGATGGATAATTTTAGCAATTGGAGAGTGTTACAAACCGGCAGGTAAAGAACCTCCAGATGGGCTAAGGGCTCATTCTGCTAGGAGCATGGCGACTTTCGACAGCTCTTCAGAGGGGTGTCCCAGGGCAAAATATTCGTGCAGCGGCCATCTGGTCGCAATGCACACTTTTGTGAAACACTATTGTTCATATTCCACCTCATCCCAAGGGGGTCTTTTTGCTAAGGCTGTTCTACATACGGTCCATGAGTAAAATTGATTAGTACTCCCTCCTCCAAATTTTCACTGCTTTGGGAGTGTATCTAAGATGAGGAATATGTGGGAGGACACAATCCATTTGAAGAACAAGTTACTTTCCAACTGTAAATCTTTCGATTGGATGTTCCTCCCATGTATTCCTCATCGACCCTCGCAACCTACCCCGCCGTACAGTTTACGTATTTTACACTCGATGTTCCTTGAGAGCTTACGGTCTAAGGGTACGCCTTATCAACTCATCAGTTAAAATAAAAAAAAACAGAACTGTAGCCAACGGGCGCAGCTCGTGCCATTTATACTGCGGATGACGTCTACACTCTACGGAAACCCTCGAGGGACATCGACGCTGCGACATAGAGCACAGCGCCCTCTGGTGTGGAATTATTTTTTCCGAATCAGTAAAGCTGATGATATATATCTAAGATGCGGAATATGTGGGAGGAACATCCAATCGAAAGAATGTTACAGTGGGAAAGTAACTTGTTCTTATGTGCAGAAGTTCTCCCCTCTTAGGTCCATCTTCACCAGCCTGGCCTCTCTCCTGCTGCATTCCCATTTCTTGTTGTCGGCTCCACCTTTTATGCACCTGTGACCTATTAACAGGTCGCAAGTGCGAGCCGTTGAGTCCAATTGCCTGACCATAATTACTGGTGTTCTCTGGACATACCTGACCCTCACAATAGTTTTCAGGCCTCTTCCTCGTCCCAGTACTAGAGTGGTATAAGTGAGGGCAAATAAAATGAAGTGGTTGGCAACAACCTTTAAAGGTAGGGGCAGGATAAGGTTTGCTATCGCAATGGAAAGGGGAATACCATGTCTCACCTGCAGACATCCTCTCCCCAAGACCCTCATCCCAGGTGATCCTCCCTCCCATCTTCACCCCCAGGGTCAAGATCCAAATGCGATGGCCTTTCCCTGGCCACCCGAGAACGGGATCCAAGGGGAGTAGGTTTGAGGATGCCCTCAGGTTTACTATATAGGATGCCCTCAGGTTAGTCCGATCAGAAGACACACTCTCCCTCGACTTCTGAACCAGTAGGTAACTTGCTAATCTGCAGGGAGGCTATTGGTCACCTTCTACTAGGGGAGATTGCCTCTTGTGCCAAACCAAAGAAGGTTTTACACCACAATGACTGTGTAGTCTAGCCAAGCCCCCTGATGCCACAGAAATGCTTATGCGAGTCGACCATTCGACTCTGCAGCAGCCGGTGCCCTTCTCTCAGTTTCTGATTGCTCGGTGTGGGGATTTGTGTGCTGCTCCTTAGTGCTCTACTCCTTAGTGCCCAACATTGGTCCTCCAAGTTGTTCCATGCTTATTCTGGCTGCCACACTGCTCCGGTGTTCCGCCTTCCAGGCTTTGTCGCATTCTCCCAGCGCAGATCTCCGGAAGCAAAGCCATATCTGGCATTCTCTCTCCAAGCATCCCCATGCCAAATGTGTGCTGCGGCACTATTGAACTCGGGCTGCATGGATACCGCTTTCTGAATGGTTCTTTCCCTGACATGTGTGACGAGTCCGAAAAAGTACACAGACGCTGTGTGGACTCCTGCTCTGTAGCTCAGCTCACTGTACTGGGGTTGCTCCTTGTCTTCGACGACCCAGCTTCTCATATCGGGCAAGTTTCAAACTTGCGGGTCTCCTCCCTGGTGCATACTCCGCCTCCTCTCGATCTAATGCAGCGGGCCTGCTTGAGCCCGCATATTTTGATGTTCTCTCTCCCTGCCGTCCATACATGGTTGATTATTTAATGTACTCCTCTCAGTGGGTTGCAAACTTTGATTTAAAGGAACATGTTAATTTCTTATAAGACAATGGTATATCTGTGAAGTTTTTTCATCCCAGTCTTTATCATTACAGGATTCTGGTATTGTAGAGTGTGCCATGTAGACCATAATGTGTACAACTGTAGGGAATTCCTCGCGTGAACGGGAGACCTTGTCCCCTAAGGGGGAGTCTCTCCCAGTGAGGTCCCGCTTGCCTCAAGGGTGTTGCGGAAAGGGCTCACCTCCGTAGTCTCAAGGGGGGGGGGCTGCCCCTTGGGTAAAAGGGACGAATTCCCTCAGTTCATCACACATGTTTCCAGGAGGCTGGTCTTTCCACTTCTCTGCTGTTTTCCATGAGGAGAATTGAATACATTTGGGGAGAGAAGCCATTGTAGGGGCCATAGGATTATCATACCCTTTTACTTGTGTATACCCCATTAGTGTCTTGGGGAAGGATATCATGCAGCATTTATAATATATTTATAAAGTGTTTTAAGTCCCTCTCTGGGGGTTTGGGTCACCTAAGGGGGAGTCGCCTCCCATGAGATCCTACTTACCCTGTCACCTAGGGGTGGGTTAAGTGAAGTTGGATCACCTCTGAAGTCCCAAAAGTGTTGGCTCCACCATGAGGAGAGGTGACTACCTCCTCACATTCATCACAACACTTATCTTCAACTGGATAAGAAGTGTTTGTCTCTGCTGGAACCAGAACTGTGTTTTTCCTCCCGCTGATCAATTCAGTTGTCTCTGCTGCTTTTTGAACTCCTGGGTTTAGACCTCTGCAGGAGTCCACTGTTGTGAAAATCTCTTGTGCCCAGTCCTGCAGATTTCTGCTCAAATGGAGCATCACTTGCCTTAACTAAAAGGACAGTATTGGAAGATTTTTTTTTTAAACTTTATTTTCCATTTCCAACAATAGAAAAACATAGTATATACAAAATAACAATGACTAGGTCACTAGCAAGTTCACATAAAACATTGTATAAGAGACATTAATCAAGGAAAAATAATCACAAATCTATAAAACATGTTTACCTTAACAAAATTCAACACATTCCACAAAAGAATTGCAATCAACGACCTCACATACATAACTACAAAAGACTACATAAAACAAAACACAAACACCCACCCCCCACAACATATGTTAAATGTTGAAGAGCCATGGCGATAGGATAGATCCCAGAGGGACGCCATAGATAGAGTGAGGTGGAGGAGAGAAAAGGACCCATTTGAATTTGGGAGGGTCTGTTAGAGAGGAAAGAGGTAAGCCACGCCAGTGCCCAGTCTGTGATGCCTAGGGTATCACAGAGACAGTTTATGAGGATGGAGTGGTTGACAGTTTCAAAAGCAGAGGAAAGACTGAGTGTTAAGAGTCCAGATTAGAGAGCAGGTCTTCCCAAGCATTCTGGAGAGCAGTTTCAGTGCCTCTGGCTGCCCTGAAACCGGACTGGTGGTCATAGAGGCAGCCAGCCAATTCGGTGTGTAGGGTCAATTGGGGAATGACCTGCTTCTACAGGAGTTTACCCAATAAAGGGGTGATAGAGATACGTTGATAGTTTGCTGGGCAAGAGGGGTCAGCAGATGGCTATTTTAGGAGAGGGTGCACAAGAGAGTGCTTGATGTGTAGAGAGAAAGAGCCTGTGGCAAAAGAGTGGTTGTAGAGGTCAGCCAAGGCAGGGACGAGAGTGTCAATGTTGTCCGTGATGGTTCTGGAGGAGCAGGATAGCACCTGTTTAGAGGAGACTTTCATAAAGCAGACAACTCTAGAGATCGCATCTGGTGCAATGGGAGAGGGAGGAGAGTATGGGGGCAGACGGGGGTCTGAAGATGTGAAAGAAGGAGGGGTAGATGACAGAAAGGACAGGATGTCAAGAGTAAAAGTGGGACGCTAGTGCAGAGCATTAGGCCTGGGAGGGAGAATAGGAAACTGCAGTAGGATTGGCAAGTTCCTTGCCGATTTTAAAGAGTTCATCCGTGTTATTTGTGGCTCCAGAGATGCAATCTTGGACATGAGTACTTTTCTTGGAGCAGATGGAAATACGGTATTGCCTTTGGAGTAGACGACAGGCCAGTTTGTCAGAGGATGAGCTAGATGTCTTCCACTTCCGCTCCTCTGTCGCTTTGCACTTTCGTTTCAAATCGGTTAAGTCAGAGTCATACCAAGAGTTGCATTTGGAGGCAGGCTTCTTGCGGATCCTCAGGGGCAAGGATTTCCAGGGTGTTAGTGATAGAGAGATGGAAGTTAGTTAGGGCAGAGTCAGAAGGAGAGTCCAAAGAAGGGGCCAGGGGAGGGATGAAGGAGAAAGCAAAGGCAGCGACTGACACACTTCAGAAGGAGACAGGCAGTGCAGGGGAAGGAGACTGGTGGCAGGGGTGGTCAAGGAAGGACGAGCGAAGAGTGGTCAGATCAGGAGAGGGGGTAGTGTGGGGGTTGGAGAGAGGAATTTCTGTCGAGTTGAGGGCATCCAGGGTGTGCCCTGCAGAGTGGGTTGGGCCACAGGGGAGGCGTTTTGCAAAGGTCACAGAAGAGAGTGGTGGCCACATCAGGGGAGTCGAGATGGATGTTGAAGTCCCCAAGCAAGATACGTTTGGAGGAGGTGGCAAGAAGGGAGGAGGAGAGGTCACTCCATTCAGAGAGAAAGAGGAAGGAAGGAATGGGAGGTCTGTAGATGGTAGTGAGAGTCACAGAGAAAGAAGAGGAGACTGACAGCCTGCAGACGAGGCTTTCAAAGGAAGAGTAGGATTGAGTGGGGATGATGGAGGCAGGAACCCACTCAGGGAAGATTAAAGCCACTCCACCGACAGATCAGAATGGTCTGGGGTTGGATATGATCTTGTAGCCATCAGGAAGAAGAGTGTCAAAAGCAGTGACAGAGCTGGCCTTGACCCATGTCTCAGTGAGGGTGAGGGCGTCAAGGTCTTCAAAGAGGCGACAGATGTCAGGAATGTTTATTGGCAGAGCGAGAATTGAGGGTAGCTAAGTGAAGCTGGTGACTCCCTTTAAAAGATTTGCAGGGGGGTACAGGGGTGCAGTGCTACCCATGGGGGATGGGGGAATGAGGGGTGGGAAATAGAAGAGGGAAAGAAGACGCCTGTCCAGAAGGAGAAGGTTGGGCTGAGAGCCCTGCACCATGATAGTGCCATTGTGATGGACATTAATGGTGCATTTTAAAGATGCAAAATAAGCCAAGAGCACTTCCCATCTAGTGCCACCAGTAATGGGTGAGGAGGGAAGAGGACCGAAACCATATGGGGGGGGTCCAGATGTTAGCAGAAGGAACAGCAAAGAGGATGTCACTGATAGTCTGTCTGGAGGAAGCACTGATGTAGGAGTCTGCGATGGGCAGACCACGGTTGGATCTTAGGAGTGCCTTTTTTAGTTTCTTTCTTCCAGACTTTGTGTGAGAGAGAGAGGGTAAGAGATGGAGAAACAGTTAAAGATAGGAGAGACGGAGAGCACTAAAGTGGAAGGGAACAAGAGGGGGGAGAAAGGTCAGGGGATAGCAGGGAGAGGGTCAGAGGCACAATGCAATGACAGAATCACACCAGGCGGCCAAGCAGACAGAAGACAATAGGTGCGCTGCAAGTGCCAAGATTTTTAGATCATAGACAAGTATGTAAACGTACCTAAATTAGAATTCTACACAAAGCATTGAAAAGTATACAAAACGAAATGGCTGCCTAGAAGGAAGGTGTACCTAAAAATACACCCCCAAGTCTTTACCGTTTCAATTTCCTTTAACATTCAGTTTTCACCTGTACTTTATACTATCACATCTGTTGTGAAAAGTCATACATGTATTCATTACTGTATTGATAGTAAGTCCATGTTCTTCAGAATATTTTGTAATGCTATTAAGCTTTTCCTGTTATCTGATTGCTGTGTAGTCAATCAGTAGTAGATCATCAGTTTAGCCTAATATAAGAGAGCAAGTCCCTTAAATAGACATGATGCCAGATATGCATCTGTCTTATTAAGCCATACTTGCACAGTAGTATTTGTATGCAGTGCTGTGGTCATTTTCAGTAAGCCGAGGGAAGACACCATTTATATATTTTTATATTTTTTCCCCCACAGCTTAGCACATATAACATGATCGAATGCAGCCATATAGGCGATACATGCGGTATGAACTACTTTGTTATAGGTTTGTTTTCCTTTCTCACTAATCAGAGAGTCATGCCATGAGTGATGGTAGCATGTCCAGTTATAAATCCAGCCTGGTTAAAAGGTAGCACTTCGGATTTCTCTACCCATTTATAGAGTTCCTCCAACAATATAACTGGTACAATCATTGTGGGTGCATCCGCCATGGTGAGCAGTCCATAACTAATAAGATTAATATGAGGCTATCTTTTGGAGAGAGGAAAGATACTACATGTCCTTGTATTGGTCATTTCATTATACAGACTAAGATATGAATGTAATATCTTGGCCCACATCTCCAGTGAAGCTTTGATCATTGCAGTACAGAGTCCATCTGGCCCCAGTGCTCCCAAGCTTTTTTAATAATCCCGCCATATCAAGGGATTACCACTGCGTCCTAAAGCATAGATTATAATCTTCAATCTTTACAGTAAGTATTAAAATATTGATAAACATACTTTTTTCCGTTTGCCCTGATATACCATTCTCTTGCGCATGCTCACCCTTTAGTACATTGACATAATGTCAAAACGTTTTCCCATCTCTCATTTTAATAATTTCCATTATAGTTGGTCTTTTATTGTAATGCTACTTTTGACTACCTCTTTATATTTTGTTCTTTTAGCCTTACATTGCTCACTGTTTATCTTCATATCATTTGCACTCTTCATGATAGGCAATATCTGGCAATATTACTTTTGAATACGTGCAATACTAGCATCATAAGTGTGTTTGTTTTCTTATATGAGAGAGGGGCATTTTGGATAATTCTATCGTAGCAATTAAGAGAGCAACATATGTTCCATATATATTTTACATGATCTTTTATGGAATACAATTCAGCTAGCATTTGGTCTGCATAATTAAAATCATCCAAATATGCAGTTGCCTGCTTAATATTTCTTTGTCTATCTATTTCAGTTAACACTCGTGTAGCTCATTATGTTGTCAATTGTATTTACCTCCTAAGGTACTAGTCTGTTAAAAATCCAAATTCAGTGAAAGTAGTTAGTGATTGCTCTCATATCTGTGTATTACCTCAAAGCAGGTAATGACAGCTAGGTCTGCAAGCCTCACAAACATTTTATCAATGCAGATTGTTGAGTGTCAGAAGTATAATGATCAGTATTATCTCTAAGGACACGGCCATTCAGCATACGTATCCCATACATCTCCAAAAATACATTCCACTTGTGGCCCTTACTGTCTCCTCTTAGTGGCAAGAGCTCCATTGCAGGTATTCCCCAGTAGTAATCAACCATACCCCAGTCTCGATACCCTTCTGATATTATGGGGCAATTAGCATTCAAGTCTCCTAGAAGTGATATAGCCGTTTCTGCATTATTACAATGATTTCATATGATTGATTACACCATCAACTGCTTATCTCAAGTATGCTCTGGGCGTTCCATATATATTGATCACCAACAACCGTTTGTTACTACAGTATTACGAATATAAGGTGTATGCACAATAGGTGTTAACTTATTTATCTCAAACCTATTTGCAGCACTAATCATTACCCCCTCTTGGAGGTCCTTTACTAGCTAGTCTAGTATTTAGTCCTGGAAAAATTACTTCATCTACAATCCAACTGTCCTGTATAGCAAATACATCCTGTGAATCTAAATATTCACAAGACAATCCAGGTACCAAGGTAGTGCAAGTGCCCCCTTGTATTCCATGACACTACCTTCAAATTGGGGTAATACATTGGGGCACTTTCAAATTTTCAAGTTACAATGTAGCGGAAAGCCAAGAAATAACTGTTTCACCTACATATGACCACTTTTTGCCTCCAGTTTCTCCATGTTTTGTTTGTTGGTTAAGGATATGTTGACTTGTGTTCATGGTTACTTTCTGCTCCATGAGGTGTTTTAGTTCCAGATAACAGCATTCAGTGCTAGCTAAATCTAGCCCATTTTACGACACTCATCTGTTTATGAGTGTCATTCAGCCAGCGCTTGTGAATGAAGCTGGATGTTAGGCAGAATTATATGCAGAACCCTTTGGGAACATCACACACAATTAAGACTACAAGTGACAGTACAAATTCACCTTTGGTACAAGCCTGCACTACACAGTTAAAGTGGTAGCTGTGGCTGAGCAGCCAGACTTATCTCAAGAGTAAGTGAGCAGTATCAAATAGTTACACAAAGGACAGCAATTACTATGATTCAGGCAAACACTGACTCAAGGTTTTCAAGTAAAAGAATATACATGTATTTCACTCTTCAGTTGTATAACAGTTCACTCTTCTAAGCAGTTTAAAAATCACACTCTTAATACACCACACAACTTCCCTTAAATTCCAGACAAGTTAAGCTCACAAAATGAAGTGGGAGCAAAATGGCACTCCAGCAATTTAAAAGTGAGGGAAAGACAGAAGTTAACATACATTGAATCACACCAACAGGTAAGTACTCAGGGCAATCGAACAAGAGAGGCTACAATGATAAAATGAGATAGAAAAGGCTTAGGGCCAAAGTCAATGGTTCAAAAGTATTTTGCTCAAGAAAATACAGTTCAGTGTAGTTCGCGGTAAAGTTCCTGGAACGGTTTCCGTACGAGGTTGGTTGGTAGAAAAGTTAGTTCCAAGAGAAGAGAAGGACAAGCCCTCGGATTGGAGAAAGATTTCAAACACTTTTACCACTGCTGAACGAAACGAACAACCAGATTTGCACACTACCTTAAAATGGAGAGGGAGCTGTAGCTGTAGCTGAGGCAGAAGTTCCTGGTAGTTCCTGCAGGCTCAAGGTTCCTGAAGCGACTGTCGGACTGATCAGAAGTAGGAAGAATGGAGGGTCCTGCACTACACAGGGAAGAAACCAGCAGCAGAGCAAAGCAACGAATAAAAGGTGCGCTCCTTAAAACCTAAGCAGGGTCCGACCTTCCTGGCTATCCGGCCCACTGTAGCTCTGTACAGCGAATTTGACCAGAGGAGGGGTCCTGGCTTACAGTTTGGGTGAACTGGTTGGTCCCACCAGCTCAAGGGAAGAAGTTTCCTGGAGGATCTTCTCTGTCGGATTCTGAAGATTCGGACCTGCAGCAGGGCGGTTCAGTCGTTGTAGGGGTCCTCTTCTTCCAGTTCCTCATTGGTTCTTTCGTTCCAGTGGCGACTCTGCTCTTCCAGTCCCAGAGACCTGCTTTTTATGCAGTTTTCCCCCATTCATAAAGCCTGGCTGTCAATCACACAGCAGGGTGGCTGGCCTGGCAAGGCCAGTCCCCTTAGCCAATCAGATAGGCGGGTGATTTGGGTTACCAAGGGAACCCATGGGAGGGGTCCTAAAACTCCTCCGTCACATCCTGCCTACCAAGAGTCTCAGGCGCCTGTGGAAGCGCGCGAAAAGGCGATGAACAAAGGGACCAAACCTAGTTTGGCACGCAGAGTAAAACACAAGAAAGACATTTACAAAAAGAAATGGCGAATAAACCCAGCCAGAACGGTAATAAAACATATATGGTCAAGTGGGTTTATGTTTGAGGCTAATATAATAGCCTAAATCAATACCATGGTTATTTAAGATAACCGTGGTATAAAAGATACGGTAGATACCACTGCCACCAGCCAAGTCTTAGTGTAAAGGGAGCGAAACAATGCTCCAAGAGACAGACAAAAAGGGATAAGAAATAACCCTTTCCAATAGTCCATGGAAGATGGTGTGTACTGGGTCTGTGACTACATAAAGTTAATGACAACTTTCTTTTCTGGGGGACAGGAGTCAGCCCCAGAAAATTGAGTCAGTGGGAAGTCTAAAAGACAACCCTGTGTCACTGCACTGAAGATGTTGTGTAACACACATGAAGAACATGGTGAGATGGAGTAGGTCAGGCTCAGTGCCCAAAATCACACAAAAAGTAGAAATACACATAGCAAAACACATGTTAGAGTGGGAAAAAGGCTCACACTCTTACCAGGTGAGAACAATAAATCCTAGAAATCCAGCAAAGTTGCAGAGAGACTCAGTAGGTAAGGGAAATCAACCATTTATGAGAATTCTCCCTAACACTCACCCCACCCCCCCAGACTAAGTGACAGGAGGATTTAATCCACTCCTGGATGAATCTCTACCTCTAGCCGGTTAAAAGCATCCTAGACAGACCATCCGCATTTTGGTGGTGACATCTTGCTCCGTGCTCAATGGAAAAATCAAACCCTTGCAGGCAGATTGACCCTCTTAGAAGTTTTGGGTTTTCCCCTTTCATTTGCATTAACCATCTCAAGAGTTGGTGGTCAGTTTAAATCACAAAAGTAGATCCATACAAGTATGGTCTAAACTTCTTCAAACTCCACACAATGGCAAAGCATTCACGCTCTATGGTTGCCCACCTTGTCTCTGGTTTCTTCAGTTTCCTACTGATGAAGCAAATGGGGTGCTCCCTACCTTTCTCATCCAGTTGACTGAGGACTGCGCCTATACCTATATTGGAGGCAACCTTCTGCACAATGAAGGGTTGGTGGTAATCAAGAGCTCTTAGGACTGGAGCTTGACAAAGGGCTTTCTTTAGGGTTTCAAAGGCTTGAGTGTACTCCTCATTCCATTGAATCTTTTTAGGGAATTTTGGAGAGGAGAGTACATTCAAGGGACAAGCTCTTGTCCCATAGTTCTCTATGAAATTCCTGTAGTACCCAGTGAGACCTAGGAAAGCTCACTTGGGTTTGAGTAGTATGGGTGGCCCAGTTTTGCACAGCTTGTAATTTGCTGGGCAATGGCCTTATCTCACCCCTCCTACCTCATGACCATGGTTACTCTGACCAATTTGACATTTGCTTGCCTTTATGGTCAGATGGGCCTGCTGAAGAGCCTGCAAAACATATCCCAGGTGGTGTCAGGATTCGCCCGTGGAGGTTGTGGAATGCTTGGGGTTTCTAGTGCTTCTGGAACGATTAGTACAGTCTAGTCCTCATCCAACATGGCGGACTATGTTATAAAATCTAGCCACGCCCCCCTCTCGGCGCGTTGTATCTGTTTACTCTTTAATGCTACCAACGCTTGTATACTCTGCCAAGTGTTCTTTGTTCTGTATTCCCCTTTATTCCTTTCCCTCCAGACTTCTATAGTCTGTGGGTTTCCTCCACTCTACGTTCTGTATTCTGTCATTAGTTAACTTGCCTTCCTTCGTATACTTTTTCCCCCGTTCCTCTCCGGAGTTGTTTTCTCACTAATCTCTTTCTATCCTGCTTTCTCCCTTTGCGGTGCCGGGCTGTTCATTGATCCTGTTTCTTACTACGTGCACATACTTTCCGGTTCTTTGCTTTCTATCCTTTAGGTTCAAGTATCGGTCGTGGTCTGTCATTTTACCTACTTAAACCGCTTCCGCTTACTTCACGCCAGGGTTTCCCGATTATTCTCCGGTACGTGGGTTTCATCTTTTCCTAGCGACTTTTCACAGACTCCTATTCTTTCTGTCATTATCACGCTACCACACTTGATTCTTCCTTGTCTTATTTTGATCCATTGGAGCTGGAACAACAATCTTCAAGGTTTCCAGGAAACTTACCGCTTTTTACCCGAGGATCACAAGTCAACAGACAAGTTGTAACTGCAGTTCCTGAATTAGATTTCTCTGGTTTACACCATCTTCCTGCACTCAATTTTAACTTTCTGTCTACATCCAAATTGCTTTGTGAAGCTGTTACTAGTCTTTCTTGTGGATTAAACTCCAGTTTATGTAACCAAGAACGAGATTCGGCTTGAAGACCATACAGGGTTTTTTATTGCCCAGAGGCTTTTTCCCTGATTCTTTGGGGTATAGCTCCTCAGGGCTCACCTTAGGCAGGTTTCGCTCCCTGTCAGCGTGGCCTCTGAGGCAGCTAGGCCCTATCTGCATGACAAGAAGAAGTCGTCTACAAAGGAAGGATAGTCATCAGACCACAGGAAGACTTGTAGGAAGACTCCAAGTTCCAAGGGCAGTTCATCTGAAGGTCAAGGTGAGGAGGAGGTTGGGGAGAATAGACCGTTATTTGACAGAATACAATGCCCACAGACTCCTATGGCGTCCTTGGAGCAATATCAAGAACTAGTGGCTGCCATGCAGAACCTCACTGTGGAGGTACAATCCCTTAAGACTGAAAACGTGGTGCTGCGTCAACAAGTAGTCTTGCATAGGGATGATCGAGGTGTTCTACCCCCTATGACCTTGTCGTACGGGAAGTATGATGGTCATCCAGGGGGTTTAAAGGAATTTTTGGATGCCTGCCAGGTATACTTTACTTTCAGACCTCACACCTATGAAACTGCCAGATTTAGAGTGGGATTTATCATTGCTAACCTGATTGGGAACACTTTAGCCTGGGCAACCCCTCTTGTGACCAACAATGACCCAGCCTTGAACGAATTCGACCGCTTTGTAGTACAGTTTAAGGAAAGGTTTGATCGCCCAGAAGTGTTGTACACCTCCTTCGAGGTCATTTTGGACGTCAGACAAGGAACTACGGATGTACAGACCTATATCTCCAGGTTTCTGAGACTGGCAACCAAGGCAGATTGGCTGGACTCACCCAAACAAACAATCTTCAGGAGAGGATTACACAATGACATAAAGGATAAGCTGGCTCGCATTGCTCGACCAACATCTTTTCAGGATTTAATGACTTTAGCTCTGCAGATAGAATTTCGTTTACTGGAACGATGTCAAGAAAGGAGAAGACCTCGCTCTTTTCCTTCACCCGGTCTTTCCCTTCAACCTCCCAAGGAAGTTCATCCCACAGAAGAACCCATGCAAATCGGAACCACTCGTGGCTCTTTGACCCCCGAAGAACGTAAAAGACGCCGAGATGCGGGGCTTTGCATGTACTGTGGCTCCTCCAAACATATAATTAGGAACTGTCCTGAGGTTACATCTCGTCGAAAGGAAAACGCCAGCCCCCGAACTTATGCAAGGGAAGTGTCGGGGGAACAACCTGTTAACCTTGCAACTTCACAACACCAATAGAAGACAGCGAAGACAATCGGCTTATGGTCTTTAAGGTTCAGTTGTGGTTAACTGGTCCGGAACTGTTGGAGGTATTGGCAATGTTGGATTGCGGAGTCGCTGGCAATTTCATCGATGTGGAATGGGCTAGAGAAAATAACATTCCTGAACAGTTCAAACGGAAGCCAATACCGGTTGAAGGGGTGGATGGCTCCCCGCTTTCATCAGAACCAATAGTCAAAGAAACTGTTCAATTGCGGATGATGTTAGGCCAACATCAGGAAGACGTAGTGTTTGATGTCAGCTCATTTCCCTCTGTTGATTGGTATTCCATGGTTGAGGAAGCACAACCCTTCCATAGACTGGTCATCAAATAGAGTGAGTTTTAATTCTCCATTCTGCAGAACTCACTGTATGGACGTTTGTAAAGACCGGAGGGGCGGTCTGCACTTCCGCTCTCTATATGGTAGAGGGGAGGCACAGAGACCCCTGCCAAGATTCTCTATTATGGTAACATAGTCGAGCAATCAAGGACTAGCTTCTCGGGAGGTGATGCAAGCTTAGTTCCCAAGACCCCACGAAGGAATGTCCACACACTGTATTGGTTAAAACACAGTCTTTATATAATTAATATTCAAAGTCATATACACGATCACGATAACTCACTTTGTGCTCCGAAAATCAACAATGGTAAATATGTACAGTTCTAAAGTGGTACCACTAACGTTACTTGATCTTATTAAAGTGCATACGGTCAGAGTGACACACAGATAAAAATAAAGAGGAAACCAGCAGTAGGGAGAGGAAGGAAAGCAGGATGGTTGAGCAATAGGCAGAATACTGGTAACTACCGTTAAACACAGCTCTGTGTGGAGATCCCTCGACCTGGGCAACCTGTAGAAGAAAGATACAAGCCCAGTCCATATATTGTTCACCCTTAGACTTCCCAATAGTTCTGCAATCCCAAAGTACCCTGGTGTTGTAGCGTTCCGCGGCGGGGAAATCGACAACCCTTCTTGAGTGTCCTCTCTTTCAGGCAGGAGTCACGGGTCGTCGAACGTCCTACAGAGAACAGGTCGAGCTACGACGGTGAAGTGGCCACGTCGTTCCTAACGGTGCTTGTTGATGGGGGAGCATAAACGTCCTGCAAAGAAGAAGCGTGCGGGGCACCTCGGCGTCGATAGTACTGGACCGCAAAGAGTTGAAGAACTGTGGCCCAGCAAGGGCGTCGAGTCGTCAGCGTGTCTGTGGTCTTTAGGTGGCGGGAAACCCACCGGTGGATGCTCCTCAGCGTGTCGACAGTCGGGCCATCTCCAGCAGGATACAGCAGCAACGATGCGGACGAGAGCGTCCTTGGATCAATTAAGTTCTTAGGCAATGGGAGCACGGCGGCTCTGGTCAGCGACGGCGGACGACGAAAGTGGCGGACAACAGTCCGGGCGCTTCTCCTTGGAGTTCCGCAGCAATCCCTGTATCTGGTCGGCAGCCTGTCGAAGGTCTGTCTACCAGGGAGCGTAGGCAAAGATCAGCTGTGCATGATGGTCCCTCGTAGCTCGGGAAGAGGGCGCCTTACCAGGTCCTCTCTGGGTCAGTTCTTGAAGCACATTAGCTTTCAGATTGTGAAGGAGAGCAACAGCAATTCTTCTCGTCCAGCAGGGCTCAAGGTTAAGCTTCACTCCAGTTACTCGCCGTAGTGGACTTCAGCTTCTGAACACGATTCCTAGCAGTGAGAGGTCCCCAGATATACTGTTGATCTCCCATTCATTACGCTGGGTCGCACTCAAGCATCCAATCACGACTACAGGCATTCATGCAGGCAGGCAACCAATCAGGTACACAAGGTATTCAGGCCATTCACTTCTCTCCAAACACTCAAAACAAGTTATGTGTATTGGGACAAGTCCCGAGCCATTCAACACTCCAAACTGCATTCATACCGGTTTCGGGCAGGGCTGTCTCAACCATTGTGTCAAACACCAGATACTAGACAGTCACAACATAGAATGTATATTCGTCACACACTCCATTCACCCAGATCCCACCCACAGGCGTACCCACAAACTAGGGTTTTTCTCCCCTCGCAGGATTCTCAAACTTAGGTGGCCTCTCCACTGTGTACCTAATACGCATTTACTGTTTTGTTTTTTTTGCCTGAAATGTGGTAAACTTGTGCTTGCTGCTCACTTCCTGTCTGCGTGCTCTCTTATCGTCTGTCCCCCCCCCCACTCCCTCCTACTCCATGGTGCTCTCTATCTCTCCTATCTTCTCTAACTGCTTCTCTATTGACTATCCTGCTCTCCTCACTAAATCTGGTAAGAAAAAGTTTAAAAAGGACATCCTGGTCTCCAACCCAGGCCTCCCTATCGCTGACACCTACAATAGTGCCTGCTCCAAGGAAACTCTCACTGACATCCTCTTTTTCGTGCCTTCGCCTGACCCATGGACCCTTCACATGGTCTCTGTGCTCTCTCCTTTCTCCTCTTCTCCCATTAATGGTGGCACCCGTTGGGATGTCCTCTTGGCCCCTTTCTGCTCCTCTAAGGCCATCATTAATGGCTACGCTAATGGGACCGTCTTGGTCCAAGGCCCTCAGGCCAACCTTCACCTCTTTGATAGACGCTTCGCACGCCTCATCAACTTCCTTTCCTCTCCTGCTGTCCCCCTCCTCTGTCCTCGGCTACCTTGCCTCTACCCTCCCTCCCTGCCCCCTCTCGTGCTCCTTCTTCACCTCCTTCTTCTACACCTCCGCAGGGCGTACCTCTGATCTGTACCCCTCCCCGGAAGTTCTTCAAGGATAGCAAACTTCTCCACATTGCCACTCTTAACTCTTGCTCTGCCATCAAGCATTCCTCTGATATCTGTCGCCTTCTTGAGGAATTGGACCTTGATGTCCTCGGTCTCACTGAGACATGGTTCACAGCCAGCTCTGCCACCAGCTTTGACACACTCCTACCTGATGGTTACAAGATCCTCTCCATGCCCAGGCCCAACCGTGCAGGGGGTGGTGTTGCCCTTATCTTCCCTGAGTGGATTCCTGCCACTGTCACTCCTACGCAGACCTACTCCTCTTTTGAATGTCTTGTCTGCCGACTCTCTCTCTCTCCTAGCCATTCCCTTACCGTGGCTACTATCTATCGGCCACCTGGTCAAATTTCCTCCTTGCTCTTTGAGTGGGCTGACCTCTCCTCCTCACTCCTGTCCTCAACCACTCAACTCCTCTTTCTTGGTGACTTCGACATCCACCTGGATGCCTCCTGTCCCCCCACTGGACTCTTTCGTGACCTCTGCGACTCTCTCTCTCTCTATTCTCCCGTCTGGGCCTACTCACTCTGCAGGGCACACTCTTGATGCTCTGATCTCTTCTGACCTTCCCCTCTCCGTCCCTCTCTCCACTCCTTTCTCCTGGAGTGATCACTTTCTCGTATCATCCCACCTCACCCTCGCTACCCCACAGACAAAGCCACCCTCGTCACTGCCACCCACCTTCTCGGTCATCCGACCCATGAAGCGCGTGTCAGTTGAGGCTTTCGCTGCCACCTTTTCGCCCCCCCTCCCCCTTCGGCTGACTCCCATCCTGACACAGCCCTCTCCATGCTCCACTCTGCTATATCTGATACTCTTGATATCCTTGCCCCTGTCATGAGAATCCGCCTGAAGCCCAAAGCCAAATGTAACTCCTGGTATGACTCGGATCTCGTCACCCTAAAACGCAAGTGCAGGGTGGCAGAGAGGAAATGGTGTGCTTCATGTTCATCCTCTGACAAACTGGCCTACTGCCTGCTCCAAAGGCAATACCGGCTCTCCGTTCTCACCAAGAAGAGAGCCCTTATCCAAGCCCGCATCTCTGCGGCATCTAACAACTCGGCCGAACTCTTTAAAATCTGCAAGGAGCTGGCCAACCCTGCTGCAGTCTCTACCTCTCCTGTCCCCTCCCAGGCCCTCTGCACTGCACTGGCCTCTCACTTCATCTCTAAAACTCAGGACATCCTGAACTCACTCGCCTCCTATCACCTCCCTCCCTCTCTTCCCGGCTCTTCCTCTGGCCCTGCTGCAGCCACCCCTGCTCCCTCCTTCTCTGCCTTTCCCCTTTTTTCTGCTGACGAGGTTTCCAGACAAGTCCGATCTATGAAAGTCTTGTCTAAACAGGTTCACCCCTGTTCCTCCAAAACTATCAAAGACCACATCGACTCCCTGGCTCCTGCCCTGGCTGACTTTTGCAACCACTGCTTCGCCTCTGGAGTCTTCCCATCCCCCCTCAAGCACTCCCTTGTGCACCCTCTTCTCTAGAAACCCTCTTCAGACCCCTCCTGCCCGGCTAACTATCGCCCAATCTCCATCACTCCCTTCCTGGGCAAGCTCCTGGAGAAACTGGCCATCTCCCAGCTTAACCTCCATGCTGAATCTGTTGGTAGTCTTCATGACCATCAATCTGGCTTCAGAGCTGCCAGAAGCACGGAAACTGCTCTCCTGAACATCCGTGAGGACCTGCTCTTGAACCTCGAATCCAACACTCCGTGTGTTCTCATTCTGCTTGATCTCTCTTCTGCCTTTGACACTGTCAACCATGCCATCCTGCTCAACCGTCTCTGTGATAACCTGGGTATCACTGATCAGGCTCTGGCGTGGCTGACCTCTTTCCTTTCCAATCGACCCTCCCAGGTCCAACTGGGGTCCTTCCTCTCTGACATCTTTTTCTCCACCTGTGGTGTCCCCCAGGGATCTAATCTCTCTCCCTGGCTGTTTAACCAGTATCTGGCACTCCTCGCCCACCGCATCGCTGCTCTCTGCCCCAACTTCCAGTGCTATGCGGACGATACCCAGCTCATTTTCAGGCTACCCTCTGCCTCCTCCTCTCCTTCCCTCATCTCTGAATGTCTGTCTGCTATCCAGGAATGGTGTGCCGCCAATGACCTCTGCCTTAATGCCAGTAAGACTGAGATCCTACTCATTGGCACACCCACTCCCTCCTTCCCTGCAGCTCTCTGGCCAGCCTCCCTTGGCCCCCTTCCTGCTCCTACCTGCAAGGCAAAAAACCTCGGGGTCATCTTCAACTCCACACTCTCATTCTCTCCTCATATACCTGACATCTCTAAGAAGTCACACTACCAGCTACACCTCCTCAGAGGCATCCTTCCTTTCCTCTCCTTCCCCCCAGAAGCTCACTGTCTCTAGAGCCCTGGTTCTCTCGAAGCTGGACTACTGTAACAGCCTCTATCTAAATCTGCCTGCCTCTACTCTCCGCCCTTTGCAACTCATCCAGAACAGAACTGCGAGACTTGTCCTTGGCCTCAAGCCCAGGGACCGTATCTCTCCAGGACTGAAATCTCTACACTGGCTCCCAGCGGCTGCGAGGATTAAGTTCAAAACCCTCTGCATTGTCCACAAGGCCTTCAGGGGACTGGGGCCTAAATACCTTCAACTCTCTCTTCCTAAATATCTTCCTTCCCGAGACCTTCGCTCATCCGTCTCCAACTCCCTCTGGGTCAGCCGCTTCTCGAAGCAACGAGCTGGGGGTAGATCTCTCTCCGCGGCAGGGGCCTCCCTCTGGAACAGCCTTCCTGCCTCCCTGAAACTTGAGGAGAACCATCTCCGGTTCCGGAAGCACCTCAAAACCTTCTTTGCTTGTGCTTGCTCTCTCCTCTCCCCTGCTAAATTTGTCACTGAAACTGCACTGAATCTGCAACTGGGCCACTCTCAGCGACCTCGGTCCTGGGCCCAGCCACTCTCCACTTGCACTGCCTCCCTGGCAACCCCTGCACTGCAGGACTGTCTCTGTATCCCTACAGCCCCCCCCCCTTCCCAGCTCTTGTCTGCACTTACCTTGCACTTGCCACCAGCTGGCCCTATTTATTTATTTTTATTCTACTTACTTTGTACTGCACTTCCCCCCCTCCCCTTCCCCTTGCACTTCTTCCCTTCCCCCTACCCCTGCACTTGCGCGATCTGAATGACACCTGGCCTAGTAGGATCGTTGTCTGTCTTTCCCTTGTTCCCCCTTCCCTGCCTCGTCGCGCCTTGAAACACTTGTGTATAGGCACGTTACAAATGCCATATCATATCACATCATATCATATATCATATCACAACATACGGTCGTTGAGAAGGCTCCAGCCAGTCTGGTCGGCACTTCCCCACACTACCATATACGGAACTTCCACCCAACAGCCAGTCAGGCGGAAGGGACAGAGGCAGGGCTTCCCGGGACTTTGGGAAGATCAGGGTAACAGGTGATGGAAGGCAAGAGGCCATGGGGGCCATTTTGTCTCCATCAGGAATCTACCGATTCCAATGACAGGCCCTTGGCATCCCAAAATGGAGGACGCTCAGGGCACCAGTCATTTCAGCACAGAGCTGTCACCAGCCCGTACTCTGCTCTGTGGGTCACACACAGGTGCCCAAAAACATACACTAGGGGCACAGGGTTATACCCCTACCCATGGGTGCCATAGGGGTATCCCATGGGTCTGTTCACCAAACCAAAAGAGAGAGAGCTGCACCGCCAGGAGTCCCACACGAACTCCTGCGCGGAGAACACACGATAAAAAGTAGTAAAGGACAAGGATACGTAGGCCCTGTCCCTCCGATGCATTTACAGCATCACAACTTGCCTAGCCGTTCAAAGGAGACTGAGGAGACAGTAACTTCCAAGACAAAGACCATGTCCTCTATTCCTCTACCGTACCAAGACTTTGCTGAGGTATTTCTTGATGTGATACCAAGATATCTACCACCGCACAGAGCCGAAGACTGTGCCATCGATTTGGTACCAGACGCTCAAGTTCCCTTCAGACGTATGTACCCTTTATCTTTGCGGGAGAGAATGGCTTTGAAGGAGTATCTTGATGCTCACCTCCAGAACAGGTTGATTCAAGAATCCAAATCTTCCTGTGGGGCATCATTATTCTTTATCCCTAAGAAAGATTCCTCTGAATTAAGACCCTGTATTGACTATCGTGGCCTTAATCAAATCACCTTAAGAGATCGATACCCAATGCCCCTCATCAGGGATATCTTAGAAGCTGTATATGGATCACATTTTTTCACCAAACTGGACCTCAGAGGAGCATACCATCTTCTGAGGATCCGCAAGGGCGATGAGTGGAAGACAACTTTCTGAACACCTTTGGGGCTTTTTGAATACAAGGTAATGCCATTTGGTTTAGTCAACACACCAGCCATCTTTCAAAGATTTATTGACAAGATCTTTTCAGACTTACTACTTATTTCCGTGGTGGTCTATCTTGACGACATTTTGTTTTTTTCACGTACTCTACAGGACCATAGAAGTCAGGTCAAGGAAGTATTATCACTCCTACACGCAAACTAATTACTGGTTAAGCCCGAAAAATGCACTTTTGAAGTCAACTCAGTGTCATATTTGGGTTTTATCCTTTCAAGAGAAGGTACTCAGATGGATCCTTGTAAGATCCAAGCTGTCTTGGACTGGAAGGAACCAAAGTGTGTCAAGAATATCCAACGATTCCTTGGGCTGGCAAACTTTTATAGGCAATTCATACCAAATTTTTCCAAACGTGTACAACCCATCACTGCACTTCTCAAGAAAGGGGTCAAGTTTGATATTAATCAAGAACAGAAGGAAGCATTCCACTATTTAAAGGAACGATTCACCTCAGCACCTA
The DNA here is from genome assembly GCF_040938575.1 of Ambystoma mexicanum. Taxonomy (NCBI): domain Eukaryota; kingdom Metazoa; phylum Chordata; class Amphibia; order Caudata; family Ambystomatidae; genus Ambystoma; species Ambystoma mexicanum. The sequence continues at coordinate 20,482,888 of NC_090937.1, read as the reverse complement.
TTCTGGTTCAACCAAATCAGAATAAACCATTCATACTAGAGACGGATGCCTCCGTAGGGGCGGTAGGGGTTGGTTTACTGCAGAAGACAGAGGATGGTATGGAACATCCAGTGGCCTATTATTCCAAGACTCTTACCAGCAGTGAACGTAATTATTCAGTGCTGGAGAAGGAATTGTTGGCGATTAAATTGGCCTGTCAGGAGTGGCGTCATCTCTTACAGGAAACTAAACATAGTTTCCTTATTCGCACCGATCACAGAAACCTTAGTCCTCCAACAGATGGAGTGTTCCAATGCCCCTCATGCCCGATGGGCTTATTTCTTTCTACAGTTCGATTTTCAAATCACCTACATCTCAGGAACGGAGAATCAAGTAGCTGATGTCTTATCACGCTGTCACGAGGAAGAGGCCGGTACCTATCAAGGTCATGATCTCGTGCTACCAGGACTAAGGACAAATTCTGTGGTGGGTCCTTTCGCACAAGAACTATTGTTGCAATATCAATGAGATACGAATATCTCGAATTCGGTCGCACAAGGCAGTGAAGGTCTCTACTATCATGATACCGCCTTGTATATACCTTCCAAGACCCTCCAAGAACAGATACTTTTCTGGTGCCATGATACCTCATTATCTGGACACCCAGGTATATGGAAGACTCAAGAACTGATCAGTAGAAGATTTTGGTGGCCTTCTATCCTTAAGGATATTACCAGTTATGTTGCATCTTGTCCAGTGTGTGCAAGTAACAAGAATACCACAGGTAAACCAATTGGACTGCTACAACAACCCATACTACCGGGTCAACTATTTTGGCTAGCTACTAATTTCCTACCCAGATGGGTCCATGCAGGCAAGTTTGCCCCTCGTTACATGGGACCCTTTCCCATTGTAACCCAAGTAAACCCAGTGGCATACAAGCTTCAATTACCCCATAACCTGCAACGGGTACATCCAGTGTTTCATCCCTCTTTATTAAAGGAACACAAGAAGGACCAGTATCAACGGAAGTAACAAATTCAGAGACCTCCTAACTCCTCGATACCAGAGGAGTATGAAGTAGCTTATTTGGTGGACTCTCGATATCGAAGAGGAAGAGTGCAATACTTGGTTCACTGGAATGGCTATTCAGTTGAAGAAAGGACATGAGAGCCAAAAGGTCACATGCATGCCCACAGACTACTGAGGTGATTTCATCTTCTTCACCCGGGGAAACCGGAGGGCCCCCAAGGGGGAAGGGGTATACTGCCAGAATTCGCCCGTGGAGGTTGTGTAATGCTTGGCATTTCTAGTGCTTCTGGAACGATTAGTACAGTCTAGTCCTCATCCAACATGGCAGACTATGTTATAAAATCTAGGCACGCCCCCCTCTCGGCGCGTTGTATTGGTTTACTCTTTAACGCTACCAACGCTTGTATACTCTGCCGAGTTTCCTTCGTTCTGTATTCCCCTTTATTCCTTTCCCTCCAGACTTCTGTAGTCTGTAGGTTTCCTCCACTCTACGTGCTGTATTCTATCATTAGTAAACTTGCCTTCCTTCGTATACTTTTTCCCCGGTTCCTCGCTGGAGTTGTATTTTCACTAGCCTCTTTCTATCCTGCTTTCTCCCTTCGAGGTGCCGGGCTGTTCATTGATCCTATTCTTACTAAGTGCACATACTTTCCGGCTCTTTGCTTTAAATCCTTTAGGTTCAAGTATTGGTCGCGGTCTGTCATCTTACCTCCCTACACCGCTTCCGCTTACTTCATGCCTGGGGTTTCCCGATTCTTCTCTGGTATGTGGGTTTTAGCTTTTCCTAGCTACTTTTCGCAGACTCCTATTCTTTCTGTCATTATTATGCTACCACACTGCATTCTTCCTTGTCTTATTTTGATCCATTGGAGCTGGAACAACAATCTTCAAGGTTTCCAGGAAACTTACCTCTTTTTACCCGAGGATCACAATTCAACAGACAAGTTGTTACTGCAGTTCCTGAATCAGATTTCTCCGGTTAACACCATCTTCCTGCACTCAGATCTTAACTTCCTGCCTACATCCAAATTGCTTTGTGAAGCTGTTACTAGTCTTTCTTGCGGATTGGACTCCAGTTTATGCAACCAAGAACAAGATTCGGCTTGAAGACCATACAGGGTTTTTTTTGTATAGCCCAGAGGCTTTTTCCTTGATTCTTTGGGGTCTAGCTCCTCTGGTTTCACCTTAGGCAGGTTTCACTCTCTGTCAACATGGCCTCTGAGGCAGCTAGGCCCTATCTGCACGACAATAAGAAGAAGGCCACAAAGGAAGGATAGTCATCTGACCACAGGAAGACTTGTAGGAAGACTCCAACAAGTTCCAAGGAAAGTTCATCTGAAGGTCAAGGTGAGGAGGAGGCTGGGGAGAATAGACCGTTATTTGACAGGTGGTCAATATGTTCTTTCCATGTAGGGCTGAACACTGCAATGTCATCCAAGTATGCCATGCAGCCTCCATCCCATTCAGAACTTGATTAACCATCCTTTGGAATGTAGCAGGTGCATTCTTTAGTCCAAAAGGCATAAACTTAAACTGGCAGAGGACTGCTGGGGTGAAAAATGCAGTTTTCTCCTTGGCATGGTCTACCAGGGCTATTTGCCAATAGCCTGAGGTTAGGTCAAATGTACTGAGGTGCTTGGCTGAACCAAGTCTATCCACCAGTTCATCTGTCCTGGGCAAAGGATGGGCATCAGTCTTAGTGACTGCCTTTAGAGCTCTATAGTCCACACAGAATCTCAACTCCTTGGATCCTACCTTTGGTACTAGAACAACTGGACTAGACCATGGACTGGTAGAGGGCTCTATAACCCCGAGATCAAGCATCTTGTTGACATCTCCTTTGATGTGGGATCTCGCATGTTCTGACATTCGGTAACCTCTGCTTTTCACAGGTAAACAGTCACCAGTGAGAATATCATGATGGCCCCATGCGGTCAAGCCTGGTGATGGTGAAAACAGGGAGGCAAACTGATTTAACAGAACTTTGCACTCCTCCTGTTGTTCAGAAGTTAGCTGAGAAGAGAGATTAACTCCTATGTTTTCACCCAAAGGTTGGCCTCTGAGGAGGTCAGGTAGAGGTTCACTCTCCTCTTCCTCTTGAGCTGAAGCTAGAAGCAAAGCTCCCACTTCTGGTCTCGAGACATAAGCCTTTAATCGATTGGTGGGAAAGACTCTGGGAGCCTGCTTAGGTCTGCCTAGGTCCACCAGATAGTTCACATCTCCAAGTTTGCCCACAACCTTGAAGGGTCCTATCCATTTGTCCTGCAAGGCCCTCTGCCTTGTTGGCACCATAACTAATACAAGCTGGTCTTGAGAGAACTCAACCATGCTGGCCTTCTGGTCATGCCAATGTTTGACCAGAGCCTGACCTGCTTTTAAGTTACTGCTTGCTTCTGCCATCGTGTGTGACATTCTTCTCCGTAGACCTATCACATAGTCAGTCACTCTGACTGGCCTGGGGGAAGGAACACTCTCCAACCTTTCCTTGATCAGAGCCAATGGACCTCTGACTGGATGGCCATAGAGAAGCTCAAAGGGACTGTAACCAACTCCCTCCTGAGGGACTTCTCTATATGCAAAGAGAAGGTAAGGCAGTAGAAGGTCCCACGTTTTCTTAAGGGGTTCTTCTAAAGCACCTATCATGCTCTTCATAATATGAGTAAACCTCTCTACCAGTCCATTTGTCTGTGGATGGTAGGCTGTAGAGAACTTGTAAGTGACACCACAGTTTTTCCACATGGCTTGCATGTAGTGGGACATACAATTGGATCCCCTGTAAGATATCACTTCTTTATGAAACCCTACTCTGGTAAAAATACCAAGTAGAGCCTTAGCCACAGCCTGAGCCGTAACAGTTCTCATAGGTATTGCTTCTGTGTATCTGGTAGCATGGTCTACTACCACCAGGATAAACCTGTTCCCTGAAGATGTGGGAGGGTCAAGGGGACCAACAATGTCAATGCCCACCCTCTCAAAAGGAACTCCCACCACTGGGAGAGGCACCAGGGGTGCCACATTCTTGGCTACACTCTTGCCAGAGGTTTGGCAAGTGTGACAGCTCCTACATAATTGTCAACTTCTGACCCATCTTGGGCCAGTAGAAGTAGAGGGAGAGGCTTTCCTTGGTCTTCTAGAAACTCAAGTGACCAGCCAAAGGTCAAAGGTATCTCATGGGCTAACTGTAGGAACTGTAGTCTGGCAAGGGGCACCACATGTCTTTTGCAGTCCCCAGGGGTAGACTCAGTTGGTTCACTGTAGAAGAGGCCATCTTCCCATCTTAACCTGTGCTTCCCAAATTCTTAACCATCAAGTTGGTTAGCAGCCTGTTGTCGAAGACATTCAAGAGTAGGACACTCTCTCTGTCCTTTACTGAAGTGTGCCCTGTTGGGTCCACCTTCTGCAAGTAAATACTGCAGCTCAGGATGGTCAACAGGGTCAAGATCCCCAACTAAGACAGTGTCTTCTTCCAGATCTGACTCCTTGGAAACTGGCTCAACCACACAAGGTTGCACCTCACACTCTGCCTCAGCAGGTGGAGGGATCACAGGTGTGTCCTTGTCGGTAGCACAGGGGTGCTGTCTGACTTTTTCCTTGAGGTCTTGGGTTTCCCCTTTGCCTCTTTCTTTCCAGAAATGGCAGTGAGCAACTCCTGTGGAGTGGGAGTGATAGTTTCCTCTATCAACTCCTCTGGAGAGCCTCTCAAGGTTCTCCCTCTTGCAGACATAGTGAGCTCCTGTCTCCTCTTACTGGGAGGCTTGGAGGTACTTGACACAACTCCAAGAGCTTTCAGGTCATTACCCAACAGGACTCTCCCAGGCATTAACTCTGCACACTAACAGGTATTTTGACAATCATATCATTGCACTGGATGAGAGCTGGTAACTGGGGAAGCATTTGCACATGGCCTCCAGCTAACTTGGTGAGGTGTTTGGGTGCCTTAGCTACATCCTCCACCTTGAAAAAGGATTCATCCACCACAGTTATGCTGGCTTCAGTGTCTCGGATGGCAGGGGTTTCCTGTCCATTTACAAGAACACTATCTTTGTAATACTGTTTAGTATTATCTGGGACAGAATTATAGACATCTAAATTCTGTTGTTCCCACAAGCCCAGGGATACTAAAGAAACACTAGCTGAGACTCTCATGGGTTCATCAGCCAGTAGGTGAAAGTTTCCACTTGCCATAGGTACTTCTTCCTCTGGGGAGAAGGCTAAGGAGACACTGTGGACCCCTGAAGGTTTTCCCTTACATCTGGGATCCCCTTTCACATGGTCAGTTGACCCACAAACATAACATTTCCCAAATGTCTTAATGAATGGGGGTTTGGGTCCAGATGGTACACTAGCCTGATTCAGTTTCCCTTGTTGTTTACCCTTATGTTGTTGTTTGCGGCCCTCTTTTGGATTGGAGGTATTAGAATTCTCTTTGTTGTCTTTCTTTGGTTGTTTCACCTCATCCTTTTTCTGAGTAGCCCCAGAATCCTTGTGAGTAGCCCTGTTGGCAACCCACAAGTCAGCAGCCTTAGCTAGCTTCTTTGGATCTATCTCCTTAGAATCAGCGAAGTGCTGTCTGAGCTCAGGAGAGCAGACATCAAAAATAGACTCCAACATTACAAGATTTCTCATGCCTTCATAAGTGTTTACTCTGTAACCTTTAATCCAACCACCTAAGTTTTTCAAACAGTCACATACCCAGGTAGCCCAATGGGTACCTTCATGCTTTTTGAGGGTCCTAAACCTCCCAAGGTACTGGGAAGGGGTCTTCCCAAATCTAGCAATTAAAGCTAGCTTCACACACTCATAATCCATCCTATCCACCTCCCCCAACTCCATAACAACATCAGATGCAACAGTGGGTAGCCTAGAGAAGAGCCAGGGAAGGAATGGATTCCCTGTGAGACCTTGAATACCATGGTTATACTCAAACATTGCCAACCAGTACAAAATATCAAGCTTTGCCTCATACATACCCACAATTTCTTTAGGCATACAGAGAATCATTTTCAAGAGACCATCTTTTCATTTCTAGTTCATGATTCAACTCCATTTCTCTGAGCTTCAGTTCTTGATGTTTTTGTTCAGTTTGAGCATTTAAACGTTTGAATTCCAGTTCAAGCCTAATTTTCTCTAGAGCAATGAATTCAGGACTGAGTGTAGGACCTGTGGGGGTCCCAGTGGACAAGGGTTGAGGTTGCTGAGCAGGCAAGGGAGCAGAGAGACCTACATTAGGAGACATGTTGTATTCTTCTTCCAACTCATCAGTAACAGATACATTATCATCCTCAATACTTTCCACATTTGCTAAGGAGTCAGGCATTTCACACCCACCCTCTAGACTTGGACTCTTTAACAATTTTTCAATCAATTCAGACTTGTTGCCTTTGGCAGAGAGTTTCCTTTCTTTACACATGTTTCTTAAATAATCAGCAGTGTAACTCAGGAGGGTCTCCTGACTGTGGCTTTCCATATCAGACATGATTAATATTGCTTTTTAGTGATGTTAGCCTTGTGGTTAGTTGATCCAAGTTAATAGCAGCACTCTTAGCCTCACCGCTGTACACCAGTGTTAGGCAGAATCGTATGCAGTACCCTTTGGGAACACCACACACAATTAAGACCACAAGTGACAGTACAAATTCACCTTTGGTACAAGCCTGTACTACACAGTTAAAGTGGTAGCTCTGGCTCAGCAGCCAGACTTATCTCAGGGGTAAGTGAGCAGTATCAAATAGTTACACAAAGGACAGCAATTACTATGATTCAGGCAAACACTGACTCAAGGTTTTCAAGTAAAAGAATATACATTTATTTCACTCTTCAGTTGTATAACAGTTCACTCTTCTAAGCAGTTTAAAAATCACACTCTTAATACACCACACAACTTCCCTTAAATTCCAGACAAGTTAAGCTCACAAAATGAAGTGGGAGCAAAATGGCACGCCAGCAATTTAAAAGGGAGGGAAAGACAGAAGTTAACATACATTGAATCACACCAACAGGTAAGTACTCATGGCAATCAAACAAGAGAGACTACAATGATAAAATCAGATAGAAAAGCCTTAGGGCCAAAGTCAATGGTTCAAAAGTCTTTTGCTCAAGATAGTACAGTTCAGTGTAGTTCGCGGAAAAGTTCGTGGCACGGTTTCTGGACGAGGTTGGTTGGTAGAAAAGTTAGTTCAAAGAGAAGAAAAGGACAAGCCCTCGGATTCGAGAAAGATTTCAAACACTTTCACCACGGCTGAACGAAACGAACAACCGGATTTGCACAGTACCTTAAAACGGAGAGGGAGCTGTAGCTGAGGCAGAAGTTCCTGGTAGTTCCTGCAGGCTCACGGTTCCTGAAGCGACTGTCGGACTGATCAGAAGTAGGATGACTGGAGGGTCCTGCACTACCCAGGGAAGAAACCAGCAGCAGAGCAAAGCAACAAATTAAAGGTGCGCTCCTTAAAACCCAAGCAGGGTCCGACCTTCCTGGCTATCTGGCCCACTGTAGCTCTGTACAGCGAATTTGACCAGAGGAGGGGTCCTGGCTTGCAGTTTGGGTGACATGGTTGGTCCCACCAGCTCAAGGGAAGAAGTTTCCTGGAGGATCTTCTCTGTCAGATTCTGAAGATTCGGACCTGCAGCAGGGCTTCACCGGGCGGTTCAGTCGTTGTAGGGGTCCTCTTCTTCCAGTTCCTCATTGGTTCTTTCGTTCCAGTGGCGATTCTGCTCTTCCAGTTCAGAAACCTGCTTTTTATGCAGTGTTCCCCCATTCATACAGCCTGGCTGTCAATCACACAGCAGGGTGGCTGGCCTGGCAAGGCCAGTCCACTTAGCCAATCACATAGGAGTGTGACTTGGGTTACCAAGGGAACCCATGGCAGGGGTCCTAAAACCCCTTCCTCACATCCTGCCTACCCAGACTCTCAGGCACCTAAAGTAGGGCTTCTGTGTGGAAGCCCGTGAAAAGGCGATGAACAAAGGGACCAAACCTCGTTTGGCGTGTAGAGTAAAACACGAGAAAGACATTTACAAAAAGAAATGCCGAATAAACCCAGCCGGAATCGTAATAAAACATATTTAGTCAAGCGGGTTTATGTTTGAGGCTAATATAATAGCCTAAAACAATACCATGGTTATTTAAGACAACCGCGGTATAAAAAAATAGGGTAGATACCACTGCCACCGGCCAAGTCTTAGTGTAAAGGGAGCGAAACAATGCTCCAAGAGACACGGACAAAAAAGGGATAAGAATTAACCCTTTCCAATACTCCATGGAAGATGGTGTGTACTGGGTCTGTGGTAAAAGTGACTACATAAAGTTAATGGCAACTTTATCTTTTCTGGGGGGCAGGATTTAGCCCCAGAAAATGGAGTCGTGGGAAGTCTAAAAAGACAACCCTGTGTCACTGTACTGAAGGTGCTGTGTAAAACACATGAAGAAAATGGTGCAATGGAGTAGGTGAGGCTCCAGTGCCCAAGATCACAAAAAAAGTAGACATACACATAGCAAAACACATGTAAGAGCGGGGAAAAAAAGGCTCACACTCTTACCAGGTGAGAAAAATAAATCCTAGAAATCCAGCAAAGCTGCTGAGGGACTCAGTAGGTAAGGGAAATCAACCATTTATGAGAATTCTCCCTAACACTGGACAACAGCGCAACTGAGCAAGTCATACTGGTCAAGTCCTAATCAAGCATAACCACCATACCAGACTGATTTCTGCAGCAGCTATCGTAGTTAGTAAATATGCAAGTAAATGCCAGGCTAAGCTTTCCCTTGTATTCACATTTATGCATTCCACAGAATGTATCGTTGTTACCCCTTCCTCATAATGCTCCAGCACATTATAATTTGATTAATTGCTACCATTACTATCCACATCATAGGCCATTAATGCTACAGGCCAATGCTGGAAGCACATATCCTAGTGAAACATCCGCCTTTGTAACCGCCCCATCTCTACATTCAACATTAGTAGGGGCCACTTTTTGTTTGCTTTTATGTACCCTCATATACAACCCAATATCCATCGTTTTCTTCTTATTACCTCCCCTATCCTCATTAATCTGAGGGGGCCTCTGTAGAGAGGTCAAGGGAGCAAGATATATCTGCCATTATGGTCTTCAATTACGAAGACTGTTGGGTTCTCTTTAGATTTATGTTTGGAAGCCCTTTCTATGCTTTGTTTGAATTCAGATATTACTACTCTTGGCACATTTCCTGTTTACTTCCTTTGAAATCAGGTAGAATTTGTATCAGGCTTTAAGTATAAATCAAGAGTTGTCATATGTTCCTTCTGCATTATAATGTTTGTTCAACTATCTAAGTTCTTCTCTTTTTTAACTGGCACCACAATTATTTTCATCATCCATATTCTTATTTTTTGATTGCACAGGCATCTCCGGATTGTTACGGTGTTCTATAATATATAAATGTAAGCAGTCTTCTGCGTTAGGGCTTGTTTCTACAATACTCTGATTTGAAACTACCATACTGTCAATAAATGATGTACTTGCATCAGACATGCATACGGCGTGATTGTCACAGATACTCTGTGTATAATTGTGTATAATTGATTCCTTCGAGAGTGTCTCTCGTAATTACACCAGGGACGTTGAAAAAGAACTTAAAGCACTGGAGCTGGCTGCACTAATAGTCACAGACTCTGCGGCATTGCAGACCAAATTACTTTCAGCCTTATCAATACTGCATATTTATATATTAGACAATCTCCATTGAAGATGCGTTCCACAAAACCAGTCGAATCCAGCAGAGGCAATTCAGGTGTATGCAATAGACTAGGCAGCCGGATATGTTCCTGGTCTAGATTTACAATCAAATCATTAGCAGATACCAGCTGCATTGGAGGGGCACCACCCGTTCATCAACCGTTCCGTTTGGCACAGTGGATTTAACCAAGATGTGTTTTTGGAGCTCCACAATATTATCCCCTTGCTGCTGTGATTGGATGTATTAATAGTTACAAGCTCCTTCGTTATTGTTTTTTCATTTGGCAATATTCTGTCATGCGATTGGTCTTCCTGCACCAGCTCTGTTAATTTGATGTTTTCCTCTGTTACTAATTTAGCAGCTAGAGTCTCCAAATCGGGCATTATGGGGTTAGTGGGTGTATGCACTTCCATACTAGGGACAGCATGAGGTGGGGGTGGGATGTAATCCTGGGTAGCTTCCCAGTATGCTGCAATTCCTTCCCTTTACAAACATTACACTGAACAGGGTTATGATTGTTTAAGAATAGTGTCTTGTATTAGTGGAAGCATTCATGCCTTTATGCTTTTCTGTCGCAGATGCATCACCATCAGATGGTATAAATCTGACCTTCTACCTCATTCTGATCACTCTCTGGATGGTTGGTTTCGTCATCCCCCTTCATGACTTTGGAGCACTGATAGATGGCGAGATGTTGACTCCCCCACGCCGACTCAGATAGCTGCACATTTATATAGCACCGGGGGCATGTTTCTAGCTAGTGAAGCCCCACATTGGGTTCAAAGTGATGTAATACCAAGTCTCGGACGTTGCCAGTAGTCATTATTTCACTGCATGCGTTATCATATTCTGAATAGTGCACTTACCCATAAAATCATATCGATGCATTGTGTAGATGGTTGCGATTTTTAGATACCATTTGGTGTTATTTGTATGGTTGCTTTTTTTAAAGTTTATTTATTGGGTAAACCGCCATCAAAAAGAAAATCAACTAAATATTTCTAATATTTCGTACCCATCAATCTGAAGCAAAATTGCATTTAATTTCATATGGATAATAACTGAATCACGTTTTACTCTTTTGGCATATCTCTATTGGTCCACTAGGTAACATTCTCTCTCTGTTCAATATCCAAACTTATGGGAAGTCAGTATGCAACATGTTATTGCAACATGTCATTGGGACAAGTATTGTTGCAGCTCTCAGTTTGATGAAGTCATATCCTTGTACATTGCTTGCAGCATGCATCCGGCTTCTCGGTCTGATACATCCATAAAGATTCCTCCACCCGCATGTTGCTGTGCCTAACCTTTGTCTGGTCATTGTTCGAGCAATACTCTCGGCTCAGATAAAGTTTACATTTGTAGGAGGTTGGGCTGATCTAGTTTGCCGCCCCCTGTGTTCCTAAGGTTGCTAAATAGGTCTCCCCTTGTGGCTACCTTTTTTGGTTGATTTCCCCACCCATGCTTTCACCAGCTTCCGTTCTAGCATGAGCCTCCTTCCTTTGTTCTATCTCGTATGTATTCCTCAAATGGATCCCAGACCCTATACACCATGAGAGGAAGGTGTTGTGATTTATAGCTTCTCCTTTCATGGTAGCAGGCCTGGTGTGGGGGCGTTTTGGTCCTTCCATTTAATCAGAATAGTTTTGCATGCAGCAAATAGCATAACATGCTTAAAGACATTTCAGGTGTTGCTTCGTGCCATATTTCAATATCTTTCCCAAAAAGGACAGGTGTGGGTGCCCCCCATGATGGCTAATCTGATGTCCAGAAAGGTTGAACTTTTGGGCAAACCAAAGCATGTGATCCAGTGTACCTTATTACCACATTCTCTCCAGCAGTTGTTACTCTTAGCGAAATGTAATGAGTACATTTTGGCCGGCGTATAGTAAATGTGTTGTATTATTTTGTATTGGATTTTACGGTTTATGAGGCTATATGAAACGTGGTTTATCTGCGTAAATATCTTTGCTGCCTATTGGTAAATCAAGGTCTTCCAATCATGTAGAAGTCAGTGTGCAGTTTAGAGACATATTGTTTGGTATGCAGAGGGCATAAAAGTTCCTGAACTTGGGCAACTGCTGCAGATCTCTGAGAATTTCCTGCTCATGTATCTATTGTTCCCCGTCATGTCAGAGAGGATAGCATATAAATGAGCTATTAGGGCCTGTGAAAAACCTGAGGATTTTCCCCACATATACTCCCCCGGGATCCTCTGTGGAGGTGGCCAGGGAAAGGCCATCACTTTTGGATCCTGCCCCTAGGGGTGGAGACACGAGGGAGGACCACCTGGATAGAGAGTCCTTGGGGATTGGAGGTGGAATACCCTTAGGTAAAACACAGTATTCCACATTCTCCTTTCAGGAGAGAACATCTATCCCAGAAGTAGTTATGAGACATTGTGCACCATGTTCTCTTATCTCTGAAAAGAGCAAGAGATGCTATCAGCCACAAAGTGTTAGAGAGGGAGAAAGATTAGGAATAAGGTACTGTGGACCAAAACATAGTATCTCCCTTGTCCTTATGACAATCAGTTTAACCCTCTCCTGACATTTTTAGGTCATTATAATGTAGTTCCCTCTTGAGGTACCTAATAGTACTGAGACGAGGAAGAACCAACTGAGAGTTATGGTTAATACACACTTTGCCCACTATGGTACTGAGACGAGAAAGAATCAACAGAGTAAAGAATATCATTTCCTCTCACCGCTTTGGTACTGGGACGAAGAAGATGCATGAAGATCTGGCATGTCCATGTAATCAGGGCCAGGCAGTGATGGTTGATGGTAAACACCTGCAGCCCATTAATGGACCACAGGTGTGCAAAAGGTGGAAGGCTGACCAACACCCCTCACAGGATAAGGCTGCAGTGTTGAACGACACAGGTTCGCAGGAGATGCTGCCCGACGGCATGTAACACATTTGTTAAATCCACGCTAATGAGCCTATACAATCCGAGGTTCGGACCCTCTGAGGCAAAGCCTTCGCATGTGTTTGGCAACAAAGGGGTCTGCGGTGCAGACAGTGTGTGCGGACGATTCACCCCCCTGTCTGCGGCCACCAGGTAAGAATTTGGGAAGTTTGCTTGCTTAGCTCTTCCGACAGCGCCTCTCCTCTGACTGTGTCCCCCCTACCTCTGCCCCTTGCTGGGTGCGCCCCCTTCTCTTGTGATTCCTGCCTGCACTGTCCCCTCTCGCCCCTTCCATCCTAGTCCCCCCCTTGGATCCTCCCCCTGCATAGTCCCTCACGTTCTTTGATTGCCCTTCCATCCTTGCCTGGTTGCGCTGCGCGTCCTCAGCGTGTGTGGTCCCTCGCAATCCCTTGTTTGTGTGTGCCTCGGCGCCCTTTCCATCCTTGGCTACGCTCGTGCCTGTGCCCATGTGGTCCCTTGTATTCCTCAATCGCGTGTCCCTCCACCCTCCTCCCATCACATGTCTGTGCGTTCTTAGCCTGTGTGGTCCCTCGCAGTCCTTGATCACATTGGTTCCTCGCACTCTCCATCCTTGGCTACGTTCGCTCCTGCACACCCTTGCGTGCGTGGTCCCTCGCAACTCTCGATCGCAAGTGCCTCGAGATCTCCGTTCGCCAGCATCCACGCCCCCTGAGCATCCTTGCTCCTCTACCCGCCTTCCCCTGCCCATTGGTGTATTGCTCTGTGTCCTGCTGTGCTCCTCCTTCTAGGTTTTCTTCGACTGCTCTGTTTCTGCTGTGTATTGCTTTGCTCTTCCCTCTTCTAGGTTTTCTTTCATCGACTGCTCTGTTTCTGGTTGCCCTGGTAACCTCATTGTTGTTAACCTTACTGACTTGTGTTCTGTTCTGCTCTTCCTTCCGAGCTCTTCGTCTCATTCAGTTTAAATATTTTTACGTGTTTTTGTCTCGTTTTGTCTCGTCTGCTTGCACCCCCCCTTGTGTCCGCTACCCCTGTGTCCCCCACTCACTGTTCTTTCCCCACCCCTCACCTCCACCCCTCTTCCCCCCTCCTCCTCCTCCGTTTCTCCCATCTTCTTTAACTACTTCTCTATTGTCTATTCTTCCCTTCTCACCAAGTCTGGTAGGAAGAAGTTCAAAAAGGATATCCTGGTCGCCAACCCAGGCCTCCCTATCGCTGATACCTATACCAGTGCTTCCTCCAGGTAGACCCCCACTGACATCCTCTTTTTCGTTCCTTCGACAGACCTATGGTCTCCTCATATGGTCTCTGTGCTCTCTCCTTTTTTTACTCTCTCATTAATGGTGGTACCCGATGGGAGGCCCTCCTGGCCCCCTTCCACTCCTCGAAGGTCATCATTAATGTTTACCTGAATGGCACCGTCTTGGTCCAAGGCCCTCAAGCCAACCTCCTTCTCTTTGATAGACGCTTCCCACGCCTTATCAATTTCCTTTCTTCTCCTGCTGCCCCTTCTCTCGTTTCTTTGGCTTCCTTGCCTCCCCCCTTTGCCACCTCTCTGGCACCCTAATCCTCCTCCTTGGCTACCTTACCCTCTCCTCCTTCGTCTTCTGCCCCTCCATCAGGCTCCTTCTACACTTCCGCATGGAGTACCTCCAATGTGTACCCCTCCCCAGAAGTCTTTCAATGGGGGCAACCTTCTCCAGAATGCCACTCTCAACTCTCGCTCAGCTGTCAAACACTCCTCCGACATCTGCCATCTCCTGGAAGAACTCAGCCTAGATGTCCTTGGTCTCATGAGACATGGTTCACGGCCAAATCTATCACAAGCTTTGACACTCTCTTCCCTGATGGCTACAAGATCCTCTCTGTGCCCAGATCACACTTTTTCGGTCGGGGTGTAGCCTCGATCTTCCCGGAGTGGATTCCTGGCTCTATCATTCCTCTTTCAAATGCCTTGTTTGCAGGCTCTCTCTCCTGGCCACTCTCTCACTGTGGGTCTATCTACCGGTCACCTGGTCAGACCACCTCCTTCCTCTCTGAATGGGCAGACCTCTCCTCCTCCCTCCTGGCCTCGACCACTCAACTCCTCCTTTTGGAGACTTCAACATCCACCTTGATGCTTCCTGCCCCTTCTCTGGACTCTTTCACAACCTCTAGGACTCTCTCTTTCTATACTTCCCTCTGGCCCGACTCACTCTGCAGGGCGCACTCTGGATGTTCTGATCTCCTCAGACCTCCCCCTCTCACCACTCCTCTCTCCTGGAGTGATCACTTTCTCCTCTCCGCTCTCTACCCCCCAGGCCGAGCCAACTCACACCCTGCCATCCACCTTCTCGGTCATCCGACCTATGAAGCGTGTGTCAGTTAAGGCTTTCGCCACCACTTTCTCTCCCCCTCCTCCACCTCTAGCTGACTTGCATCCTGATACAGCCGTTTCCATGCTCCACTGTTCTATCTCTGATACTCTTGATGTACTTACTGTCATGAGGAGCCGCTTGAAGCCCAAAGCCAAGTGCAACTCCTGGTATGACTCAGAACTGGTCACCCTTAAATGCAAGTGTAGGGTGGCTGAGAGGAAATAGCTGGCATCTTGTGCTTCCTCTGACAAACTGGCCTGCTGCCTGTTTCATAGGCAATACCGGCTCTCTGTCCTCACTAAGAAGAGAGCTCACATCCAAGCCTGCGTCTCTGCAGCATCTAATAACTCGGCCAAACTCTAAAATCTGCAAGGAGCTGGCCAAACCTGCTGCAGTCTCTACCTCTCCTGTCCCCTCCCAGACCCTCTGTACGGCCATGGCTTTTCATTTCATCTCTAAAACCCAGGACATCCTGTCCATCCTCTCCTCCCTCTACCTCTGGCCTCCCTGTGGCCACCTTTCCTCCTCCTTTCTCTGCGTTTCCTCTGTTCACCCCTGACAAGGTTTCTAGTCAAGTCCGATCTATGAAAGTCTCGTCCAAACAGGTTCTTCCCTGTTCTTCCAAAAGCATCAAGGGCCACATTGACACCCTCGCTCCAGCCTTGGCTGACTTCTGCAATCACTTTTTCGCCACTGGAACCTTCCCTTCCCACTGAAGCACTCTCTTGTGCACCCTCTTCTCAAAAAACCCTCAGCCGACTCCTCCTGCCTGGCTTACTATCCCCCGATCTCCATCACTCCTTTCCTGGGCAAACTCTTGGAAAAGCTGGTAATCTCCCAGCTTAATCTTCACATTGAATCTGTTGGTTGTCTCCATGACCATCAGTCTGGCTTCAGAGCAGCCAGAAGCACGGCAACTGCTCTCCTGAACTTCCATGAAGACCTGCTCTCTATCCTTATTTTTTTTTAAAATTTTTTTATTAATTTTATTCAAACCAAACAACAATACAAACAAATCCAACACGCAGTGTAATTTACAACAATTCCATTAGACACCATTTGTATTTCCGTTTTGCCACTGCTCCCCAAGTCCCACCCTCCATCATGAGCCTATTTGTACTTCGCGTTCAGCATCTGCTACATGTGGCCGGGTCTCACCATCTTCAGATTCCGTCGGGTCCGATATAGATCCGAACAGTTCCGCTATTAATAATTTCCATGCCATCAAGGTACCCACTTCTTCCTCCTCACTCATGCTGCTCGCCTCCTGCCATACTACCGTTTCAGCCTCCGCCCATTTCTGTAACTCCTTCCACCATACCTCCACCCGTGGCTTGTGGCATTTCTTCCATCCCATTGCGATCCTCTGTTTTGCTAGCACATATGCCAAGTTTCTCAACATGTTTAGGTTTCCGTGGTCTGGGGAACCAGCAAGCAGGCCCAGGCCGTATCTATGACAAGCGTGACCCCTTTTGTCGCAAATTTTTGTGCCACTTCGCCCCAGAAACTTTCGATTACTGGGCATGACCAAAACATGTGTGTCATGTTAGCGTTTTCCATGTCGCACTTAGGGCACGCCTGTCGCCCAGCGTTCCGGAACTTAGATATCCTCAGAGGGGTCATGTATGCTCTATGCGTTATGTACAGCTGTATTTGTTTAAGTCTAGCGTTTCTTGACACTTTTTTGTGATATCCCAGGGCGCGTTCCCACATCCCATCTCCCATTGGGGCCCCCACCTCCTCCTCCCACTCAAGTCTCAGATGTGTCAATTCCTTCCCCACCTTGGTCATCACCATCTCATACAATCTAGAAATCTCATGCCCCCCTTCCGATATGTCATATATTACCCCGACAGTAGCATCTGGTTCCTCCGCCAACACTGTTTCAGGCCACGTTTTCCGAATTTTCCGAACCATACTATGGTATGTAACATATTGGCCAGTGTGTAATCCCACCTCCTCCCCAAGTTCTTCGAAATCTCTAATGGTCCCCTCTTGCCAGATGTCCCCTAACGTTACCAGCCCCACCGATTCCCAGTAGGTTCTGATAATCACCCTCAGCTGCTCGTCCCCTCCCGCTAATGCGACTAGCGGTACTTGCGGAGAGCACGGGAATGGGTCCTCCATCATCCAACACGCTCGACGCCACATTTTCCACCCCATCATCATCATTTTAGGGCGCTCCTTCATATCTGTCTCAGGCAACCATATCATTTCCCTTAAGTAAAATGGGGTGCAAACCCGCCCAAACAACCTATGTTCAGGGGTCACTTCGTCGGAGAGCCAATTGGCCACATATTGTAATTGACTTGCTATATAGTAGACCTCAAAATTGGGCAGCCTGATACCTCCCTTTTCGTAGAAGTTCTGCAACTTCCATAGCGCTACTCTATTCCGGGTACCATGCCATAGGAAGTCCCTGCATATACTATTCAATTCAGTGAAGAACTTCTTGGGTATCATATGTGGGATATCATTAAAATAATGTAAAAGCCTAGGTAGGACCACCATCTTAAGCATTGCCCCTCGTCCCATCATGGCTAGGGGCAACTTCTCCCAAAACTTCATGCATTTCCGGATTTTCTCAACAGCTACCACGGTGTTGTGCTTATGTTCCTCTTCTGCGTTGTGATACACATCTATGCCAAGGTAACGGAAAGAACCAGGCACCCATGGTATCTGTAACACCGGCAACCTTTCCTTCGGGGTACCCTTATAGCTACCTGGGGGAATATACTGGATTTTTGAGGGTTTACCGCAATGCCGGACAACCCCGCGTATTTCTCCATCACTTCAAGGATATATTGAAGATTCTCTTCCGGGTATTTCAGGTACAGTAATAAATCATCCGCATATAAGGATATTAGATGCCGCCCCCCCAACCTCAATACCCATCGTATCGCACTATTGCCTGAGGTATATCGCTAGGGGCTGCAGGGCTAGAATGTAAAGCATCGGGGACCAGGGGCACCCCTGCCTGGTACCTATACTAAGCTGCCATCTCTCGGATATCACTGATCCCGTTCGAACTCTGGCTAAAGGCTCACTGTATAGCATTTTCGCCCACCTGATATACTCCGGCCCTACTCCGTAATCTCCCAGGGCCGCCAGCAGCCATGGCCACTTAACGGAGTCAAAAGCTTTTACTGCGTCTAGGGATACAATCGCCATTTCGCCTTCATTTCTATCCGCCCAATCGATCACATGGTGGAGTCTCCTATGATTATGGGTTATATTCCTGTTCGGAACATAGCCCGTTTGATCCGGGTGGATTAATTTACTAATTACTTTCCGCAATCTGTTTGCCAGGACAGCCGTCAGTATCTTGCTGTCCTGGTTCAGCATCGATAAAGGCCTGTAGGAGCTACAACTATACCCGGTTTGTTGAGTTTAGGAAGCGGTATTATGATCGCTTCTCTGAGTGACTCCAGCAACCTTCCCATCTCAAACACTTCGTTAAGCATGTCTAGCATTGGGGGTAGTACTTCTTCTCTATATACTTTGTAAAATTCGCTAGGGAACCCGCCTGCTCCTGGGGTCTTACTGGTAGGCAACTGCTTCACAACCTCCTTCAACTCCTCCAGGGTAATTGGTGCATCAAGCTCTCCTCTCTCCTCATCACTTATCTTAGGTAATCCTATATCTTCTAGTGTTTCGGTTATCTCATCTTGACTACTTCCTTCCTTGTCCCCATATAACACCCTATAATAATCCGCAAATTCCTTGTTGACTCCTTCTTGAGTGTCTACTACAGGGGTGCACAACTGATTTTGACAGAGGGCCGAAAGTACCTTACATGAGGGCTATAGTGGGCCGAAAAGTAAATGTGGGCGGGGCAGTAGGCGGGGCGGTAGGCGGGGCGTGGCAGGAGGCTTTTTAAACCCCCAATTTGTACTAAACACATGGAAAAATAATGTTTTTGAAGGGTAACGATTTTTATTTGCATTTCAAACTTACATTTTGTACTACACATTTTCCATTGTTATAATTTATTTCTATTTAGTTATTGTATCTCGCCTGTTTAATTAACTTATATATATTTTATTAACCCTAGATACACTATGCTCCATGGCCCCCTCACCCCCAACCAAACACTATACCCATGGCCCCCTCACCTCCAACCAAACATTATGCCCCATGGCCCCCTCACCCCCAACCAAACATTATGCCCCCTCGCCCCCAACCAAACACTATGCCCCATGTCCCTCACCCCCAACCAAACACTATGCCCGATGGCCCCCTCACCCCCAACCAAACACTATGCCCGATGGCCCCCTCACCCCCAACCAAACACTATGCCCCATGTCCCTCACCCCCAACCAAACTATGCCCCATGTCCCTCACCCCCACCAAACACTATGCCCCATGGCCCCCTCACTCCCAACCAAACACCATGCCCCATGGCCCCCTCACCCCAACCAAACATTATGCCCCATGGCCCCCTCACCCCCAACCAAACACTATGCCCCATGACCCCCCTCACCCCCAACCAAACATTATGCCCCATGACCCCCCTCACCCCCAACCAAACATTATGCCCCATGGCCCCCTCACCCCCAACCAAACACTATGCCCCATGTCCCTCACCCCCAACCAAACACTATGCCCCATGGCCCCCTCACCCCCAACCAAACATTATGCCCCATGGCCCCCTCACCCCAACCAAACACTATGCCCCATGGCCCCCTCACCCCAACCAAACACTATGCCCCATGTCCCTCACCCCCAACCAAACACTATGCCCCATGGCCTCCTCACCCCCAACCAAACACTATGCCCCATGGGTCCCTCACCCCCAACCAAAAACTATGCCCCATGGCCCCCTCACCCCAACCAAACACAATGCCCCATGGCCCCCTCACCCCCAACCAAACACTATGCCCCATGGCCCCCTCACCCCCAACCAAACACTATGCCCCATGGCCCCCTCACCCCCAACCAAACCCCCCAACTCAGCACACACACAAACATGCACCAATACAGACCCGAACCCACACCCCCCAACTCAGCACACACACAATCATGCACCCATACAGACCCGAACCCCCCACCCCCCAACTCAGCACACACAAACATGCACCCATACAGACCCGAACCCCCACCCCCCAACTCAGCACACACACAAACATGCACCCATACAGACCCGAACCCCCCAACTCCAAACCCCCACCCCCAACTCAGCACACACACACACTCAAGCATGCACCCATACAGACCCGAACCCCCCACCCCCCCAACTCAGCACACACACAAACATGCACCCATACAGACCCGAACCCCCCCACCCCCCAAATCAGCAAACTCTCAAACAAGCACCCATACAGACCCGAACCCCCACCCCAGCACACAAAAACATTCAAATCAAAACATTCATACACAACCGACACACATCCAACACCCCCCCACCCCCGCATCTCAACATACACACAAAATACATTCAAATACAAACATTCACACACCCCCCCACATCTCAACATACACAAAATACATTCAAATACATTCATACACATCCGACACCCCCCCCGCATCTCAACATACACACAAAATACATTCAAACACAAACATTCATACACATCCGACACACCCCCGCATCTCAACATACACACAAAATACATTCAAATACAAACATTCATACACATCCGACACACCCCCCCACCCCCGCATCTCAACATACACACAAAATACATTCAAACACAAACATTCATACACATCCGACACACCCCCCCACCCCCGCATCTCAACATACACACAAAATACATTCAAATACAAACATTCATACACATCCGACACACCCCCCACCCCCGCATCTCAACTTAGACAAAATACATTCAAATACAAACATTCATACACATCCGACACCCCCCCCCCACCCCCGCATTTCAACTTACACACAAAATGCATTCAAACACAAACATTCATACACATCCGACACACCCCCCCACCCCCGCATCTCAACATACACACAAAATACATCCAAATACAAACATTCATACACATACGACACACACAAACAAAGCAAAACAAACCCGACACACAAACACAAACAGACCACTTACTGGAGACGTGCTGGAAGGCAGGCAGGTAAGCGGCAGGTAAGCTGGAACGCTGGAATCGCACTACGACTGGCGTGGTCCAAGGCTGAAATGCCTTCCGGCATCAAGCCTTATGGACCACGCCAGCCGTAGTGCTGGCCCTCCATTGGTGCAGCACACACGCACTACCTGGCTCGTAGGAGCGACGTGATGCGTGTGTGTGTGCTGAGCCAATGAGGGCCAGTGTTTTCACCGGCCCGGAAGACAAAAAAGACTTTCCTAATGGAGGGCGGCCGCGGGCTGCCCTCCATTAGGAAAGTCTTTGTGCCTCGCGGGCCGGTCAAAAGGGCATGGCGGGCCGCAACTGGCCCGCGGGCCATATGTTGTGCACCCATGGTCTACTACATCGCCATCTTCTCTAGTTATTGTCCTAATCGGGGGTGTAGGGGTCTCACTCTCGTACAGCCATGCTAAAAGCCTACCCGTTTTATCTCCTCCCGCGTGCTGTCTTTCTACATACTTTTTATAATTGAGGTTACAGAGCCTTTCCCAATGTTTCCACACTTTGCTGTTGTAGTTTAAGTACTAGCTCAGTGTCCACACTGTCACTTCCTAATGTTCTTTCTAGTTCATCTTCAACTCTTTGTAGGTCAGCCAGAACCCCACCTTGCAGGCCCTTTGACTTAGCTATGGCTGCCCCCCGCATCACCACCTTAAAAGCTTCCCATAGTGTACCCGCCGAGTCAACACTACCAGTATTCGTTTCAAAATAGTTAATGATCTCATCTCTTATGTCCTCACGAAAGACCGGTTCTTTGAGTGCCTCCGCTTGGAGGCGCTACGTCGGGATCCGCGCCCTCGGGGGGCAGTATTGCTACCCAAGAATCAGGGGCGAGTGATCCGAGAGGACCCTCGCCTTGTGTTCTATTTGAGTACTCTCTGCCACCACATCCGGCGTGGCAAAGACATAGTCCAATCTCGTGTGTAGCTGCTGCGGGGCAGAATAATGCGAATATTGCCTATCATTGTGATGTTTTGCTCTCCATACATCTACCAAGCCGAAATCATCTAGTAACACCTGCAATGCTTTGGCCGCTGGGGTGGGCCTATCAATCCTGCTGTCAGATCTATCCACCTTGGGGTTCATTACGCAATTGAAATCCCTGCCCCAAATAACCACGCTTCCCACACACATACTAAGACTGGTGCACAGAGTCCTGAAGTATGCCGCCGTGTTATGGTTAGGAGCATACGTATTCACAATGCATACCTCTTTATTCTCCAACAGCCCTCTCAATATAACCATCCTCCCGTCAGTTTCCGCCATTTCCAGCAGTAGCTGAAATGGGACATGAGGTGCCACCCAGACAAGCACTCCCCTAGCATAAGCAGAGTATGATGAACCCACCACAATCCCTTTCCATTTTTTCCCAACTAGCTCCAGCTTCTCCCGCGTCAAATGCGTCTCTTGTAACAATGCAACCTCTATCTTTTGCCTTTTCAAATACAGCATGACCTTATTCCTCTTCATATAACTGTTAAGTTCCCTGACATTCCACGTCACTATCCTGAGATCTCCCATAGCGCTTTGATATCTTCCTCCCTCATTTCCAACCGAACCCTCCCGGTCATGCTATGCAGATACAACCCTCCAACTCTTCCATGTAGGCTCATGTTCAAACTTAAACCCCCCAAAACTATGTACACCCCACACTTCCCACCTCCCTTCCCTCCCCCCCACCTAACCCCTTCCCAACATCGCCCCCTCCAACTGTTGCCTAGCTCCATCCCAGGATCTCAGGCACCCCCACATCTAGCCCCGTCCAGCACAAACTTATGCTCAGGGCTCAGTAGGGTAAAGTCGCCCTAATGGCCACTTAACTATTTGTATTTCGTGGGTAGGTTGCCTCCATCCTATTGCTCCTATTAACAAATGTATTACGCATTGTGTTAACCCTATGCAGCTTCCAATTGCAATTTACCCACTATATTCCAGTCCATGACAGGCACCAGGCCCGAATGCTATCCAGTGTTCGACCAGTCTCGCTTCCCGGTATAATCCAGTACCCCCAAAGTCCGTGGCACCAGTTTTTCAGCCGTCCAGTTCCTGCCGGTCACGGTCCACTTCTTGTTCCGGTCAGCCCTGCAGATCCAACCACGTTACCACCTCCTCGGGAGTGTCAAAAAAGAGCGCTCTGCTCTTATGCAGTACCTTCAACTTTGCCGGGTACAGGAGCATGTACTTGATGCCTGCTGCTCGCAGCCTCCTCTTGACTGCCACGTAGCTGTATCTCAGTCTCTGCACCAGCAACGTATAATCCGGGTATGCTGTAATGTTGGCGGATGCTCTCTGTATTGTCCCACCTTTACGAAAATATTCCAGGATTTTCTCCCTATCTCTATAGTTCAAGATCCTCGCTATGATAGGTCGCGGTGGAGCCCCAGGTCGCGGTTTCCTCATCAAGGCCCGGTGCGCCCGCTCTACCGTGAATCCCTGCGAAAGCTTATCTGCTCCTATTTCTTGTAGGATCATGTTTTCAACATAGTTTGTAGGGTCTTGACCCTCCTCCCCCTCCGGCAGGCCGACCACCCGTATGTTATTTCTCCTCGCTCTTCCCGCCGCTTCTTCCACCCGATTTTCGAGGTTAGCAACCTGCTGTTTGAGCACATGAACTTCCTTTGCGTTAGTTGTGCTGACATCAGTATTGGTCTTTACTGCACTCTCCAGCCCACTTGTTCTCTCTGCCAGTCCCCTGACATCTTGCCGTAACAGGGCAAGTTCAGTCTCAACCGCATCGATTTTGCCCTCCAGGGCTGTCCGTAAGTCTGCCATTGCTGCGCCCCACTTGGTGCTCAGCTCCGATATAGCCGCCAGGATTTGGTGCTTATCTCCTTCTGGGGCTTCTTCGGCAGTAGTCGTGGACGCGCTCCGCTCCGATGTTGTGGAGGTCCTCTGCGCTTTCGCGAAGACCTCCATTGTGGGTTAGTCTGGCCTTGGTTCTCAGACTTTTCACCGACATGATGCAACCTTGCAAAGGCCGATGGACCTACAAGATGCAAATACCCATTTGCTGCGTCCCAACCCTTACAAGGCCGTTTCACGGTCCACCAGTCTAATCCTTTGTTCAGGATCGGTCGCCATTTTGTTTTGAGCGTACAGGTCTCGGCGCCACTTATTGTGTCCGTATTTGCTCATCCACTCCTCGGTGCGGCTTCGGGATGTAATCCCTACATGCTCGACGCTTCCACCTTATTGTGTGAACGCTGTCCTTCTTGTACGTTTCGTGTATACATCGTCCTGGTCTAGTGGGAGCCCCAAGGACGTGCCGCCCATCCCATGGCCCAGTGGCCCAACGCTGTGTACATCCTCTCGGGCTATTCGTGGGCTTCTCTCCGGTAGTCGGCCACTCACTGTTCCATCCACGCTGGACGCCTGCAGTCCGTTCACTGCCCGCCTGGCACCCGATTTCAAGTGCCGCCGGGGGTCCTTTTGTGTTGGCAAGCCGTCATTTTAGTATCCATTGCGCCGCTCTCGGATCAGGACTCAAAGTGGTCTAATTCAATCTGCTATGTCCACTTTCTCTCGCCGATACGCTCATCTGCTGCCTGAGGTATTCACCCAGATACAGTATCTTTTGTCACTAGAATCAGCCATCAACACATGCGTTTTGCTTCGAATCAATAAGTCGGATCACAGAGCTCCAAGGAATCGCAGCCTACTCCATGGCTGCTTAGCCACGCCCCCCCTGCTCTCTAACCTTGATGCTAATCACCACTCTGTCCTCATCCTACTCAATCTCTCTTCTGCTTTTGACATGGTCAACCATGGCATCCTGCTCAACCGGCTGCCTGATAACCTGGGTCTCACTGATCAGACCCTGACCTGGCTGACCTCTTTCCTCTCTGACCGACCCTCCCAGGTCCAACTTGGGTCCTTCCTCTTCTCTAGCTCACTCTCTCTACCTGTGGTGTTCCCCCGGGGCATAACCTTTCTCCCTCGCTATTCAGCCAATACCTGCCACCTCTCGCCCACCGAATTGTTGCTCTCTGCTCCAACTTTCAGTGCTATGTGGATGACACTCAGCTAGTTTTCAGGCTCTCCTCTGCTGCCTCTTCTCCCTCTCTCATCTCGATTGTCCAATCCAGGAGTGGTGTGCCGCCAATGATCTCTGCCTTAATGCCAGTAAGACAGAGATCCTTGTCATCGGCACACCTGCACCTTCCTTTCCTGTCACTCGCTGACCGGCCTCCAGTGGCCCTCTTCCTGCTCCCACCTGTGCGTCTAAGAACCTCAGGGTCATCTTCGACTCCACACTCTCCTTCCTTCCCCACATCTTTGTCTCTAAGAAGTCAAACTACCAACTGCACCTCCTCAGAGGTATTTGTTCCTTTCCTCATCTTCCCCCAGAAGCTCACTGTCTCCAGAGCTCTGGTTCTCTCTAGGCTAGACTACTGTAACAGCCTGTTTTTAAATCTGCCTGCCTCTACTCTCCGCCCTCTACAACTAATCCAGAACAGGACTGCAAGACTTGTCCTTAGCCTCAAGCCCAGGGATCATATCTCTCCAGCCCTGAAATTTCTCCTTTGGCTCCAATGGCTGCAAGGATCAAGTTCAAGACCCTCTGGGTTGTCCACAAGGCCTTCTGGGGCCTAGGACCGCGATAACTCCAACTCTCTCTTCGGAAATATCATCCTAATCGAGCGCTTTGCTCCTCCACCTCCAACTCCCTCAGGGTCAGTCGCTTCTCCAAGCAACAAGTTGGGGGTAGATCTCTTTCTTTGGCAGGCACCTCCCTCTGGAACAGCCTTCCTGCCTCTCTGAAACTAGAGCAGAACCATGTCCGGTTCCGGAAGCACCTCAAGACCTTCCTTTTTCCTTCCGTCTTCTCTCTTCCTCTCCCCTGCAGATCTCCTGTCCGACACTGCACCGGTCACCTGGCTACCCTCGGAATTCGGTCCCAGGTCCCTGCCCACCCAGTTGCACATCCGCAGTGCCTCCTGGCAACACTTGCACTTGGGTCTGTATCTGCAACCCTACATGCACCTATGGGACATCTGCTGTCTGCACTTTAATCCCTGCACTACTTGTTGTTTTTGATCCCTGGTATGGCACTTTCCCATCCTCCCCTCCCCCTGGCACTTTTTCCCCGTCCCCTCTCCCCTGCACTTGCGTGATCTCAATGTCACTAGGGCTAGTAAGATCGTTGTCTTTGTCCTCTCTGCTTTCCTCCCTTGCCTTGTCGCGCCTTGAAACACTTGTGTATAGGCGCGTTATGAACACCCTATCATATCACGATGAAGGAGCAGAGAAAGATCAAGAAGCAGAACAAGCAGCCGTATGGAAGCAGAAGAAGCCGAGAAGCCAAACAAACCCCGGGAAGCCTACTAGCGTGATCGTACAGAGTGGAGTTCCCACTGAAGGGGAGGCCGGCAGCAAGCGCTGCTGAGAACCAAAGGTGAAGCTACACACGTGAGCCAGAGAGTGCAGAGCGAAGCACCCGGCGAGCAGGCTTTCTGCTCAGGGAGAACCCGCTGACGTGAGCGGAGCTGCTAAGGCTGGGTAAGTGTCTGGGGCACTGGAACAACCGGGATGCTCCAAGGGACCGTGAAAGTCGTAGCGGTTCATGGCAACAGACACAGTTGCCTTTTTTTAAATACTGAATTGAATGAAAAACAGAACGTTACCTTAATTGAATGTTGGACTGAATGAAAACACGTAACGTTACATTTATTAAATACCTAACTGAATAAAACAGGCAAAGTTGTCTTTATTAAATGCTAAACCAAATGAAACATGCAAAGTTGCCTTTCCTGAACAACAGCATTGAATGAAGGAAGCAAAGTTGCATCTGTTGGTTAACAAATTGAATGAATCAAGCAAAGCAGCATTTTTTTTAATATCAAATTGAAGGAGGAAGAAAATAACATTACATTTATTGTATACTGTATTGAATGAAACATGCAAGGCTGCACTTTTTGAGTATTGAAAATCTGCATTTTGTAAAACAAGAATGAAAAGGAAGAAAAAGTGCATTGAATAGTAAACAATGAACGGAAAGTAATTATGCAAACCAAGTTAAATGAAAGACTCTCTGAGCAAAGTGGACGCCAAGGTTGAGAAACCACTTGTATGTTGAAGTTGTGGAGCTACAGTGTGGAAACTACTTGTTTGGCTGAATATTGAACTACTCAAGGAGACCTGGAACCTCCGGGTTGCATGACCTGCAATGGGTGGGCCGTGTGGTCTAAAACTGTGCAAAGACCAGAGAACCCCTTCATGATAACAAGCAAGTTTACTGTGGCAGATCAATGATACCAACCATTGGTGTATATCGGACTTGGGGAAAGGAGCCCTAAGTTGTAAATAATTGTTGAAACACGAAACCAAAGCTCCAATAGACTTCTTTTGTATCACCTTTGATATTGAACTTGGGCAAATGAACCCTGAGACATTTTGTCCTGAGATTGCTTATTGAACTTGGGGAAGGGTATTCTGGCATTTATAAAAGTGTGGAACTTTACTGCTTGAAATCCGAAAGAAGGTAAATTGAATATTGTCATAAGCTTAATGACTTTCACCATCATGATTACCGCTCTGCTGCACTGAACATGCTCGCATTGCCTTCCAAGCCTCATGCCCAGTCGGGGGCACTACCAGGTAAGGGCATCAATACCCCTTGTATGCCCATCACCTGCACAACTTCCCGCTGATCCGCCTCAAGGTCCTCAAGCACCAAAACCACTATCTGGCCCAATGTACCTGAAGCAAAACTGCCACCTTGTCCTGGAGCTCCGAGCCGTGTTCTGGGCCCTTGGGTCATTCCTCCTGACCCTCAAGGGCAAAGTGGTAAGGATCTTCACTGACAACACCACCATGATGTTCTACATCCGGAAGCAGGGAGGCACCAGATCCCCAGCCCTATTCAAGGAAGCGCAGGATCTGTGGCACTGGGCATTCGCCCAAGGGATGTTCCTGGTACCCTTCCATCTGGCAGGAATAAAGACCACATCGCCGACTCACTCAGCAGGGAGCTGCGCTTGTGCCACGAGTGGGAGCTGCGGCAGGATCAAGTGGATCTCCTATTCTGACATTGGGGCAATCTCCAGATCGACATATTCGTGACGGCGACGAACGCCAAGTGCCGGAGGTTCCCCAGCAGGTTTCCCCAGCCGGGGAGCATGGGCGATGCCTTCTCGTTCCCCTGGGACGGCCTATTCCTGTATGCGTTCCCGCCGTTTCTGCTGCGAATCAGTCAACTCAGACGGTCCCGGTGCAGGATGATCCTCGTCGCACCGATGTGGCCGAGGCAGATCTGATTCCCGGAACTTCTGGGCATGTCAGTGTCCCGCCCCCCTTGGTCAAACTACCGATGGACGTGGATCTTCTCGCCAGGGAAGGAAGCGCCATCCTCCACCACAACCCAGGATCACTAAACCTGCAGGCCTGGCTCCTGCAGCACTAAGGTTCGGAGGGTACGATATCCTGGCGGACTACAAGTAGGTGCTCGCAAAGACCAGGGCGTCCTCGACTCTCAAGTGCTAGGGACATAAATGGAAGAGGTTCTCTGTCTGGTGCCGTGCACAGAAGATTAACCCTCTGTGGATTACGGCCCCTCAAGTGCTGCCGTACTTGCTGTCGCTGGCCAAGGCGGGGCTGGCACATGCCTCCATCGAGATCCATCTGGCAGCTATCTCCTGCTACACCAGAACTCTGGGCATTCATCTCTATGGTCTCATCGCATGGTGAAGGAGTTCATGAAAGGACTGTTCTGATCGTTCCTGCCGGTGAAGGCTCCAGCCCCGACGTGAGAGCTCAACATGGTGCTGACTAGGCTCATGGGGCCGCCATTCGAGCCGCTGCATTCCGCACCGTTGAAGTTCCTGTCGTGGAGGACAGCGTTTCTTGTGGCCATCACCTCCGCACGACGAGTGGGCGGGATCCAGGCCCTCTCCTGTAAACCTCCATACCTGACATTCCACGAGACAATGGTAGTGCTGAGGAAGCTCCCCTTCTTCATGCCCAAGGTGCTGTCTGACTTCCATCTCAACAAGCCCTTGGTATTACCTGTTTTCTTCCTGTCACCTTCGTCGCCGGCTGAGAAGACTTTGCACTCGCTGGATGTGGCCAGAGCGCTGAAGTTCTTTGTGGACCGCACGAAGAGTTTTTGGAAAACATCACAGCTGTTGGTGAACTTTGGACCTGTGAACCAAGGGAAGGCCTTCTCGAAGGCTTCCATTTCCAGATGGCTCTCCGGCTGCATCATGCACTGTCACCGGTTGGCAAAACGACCGTTGCCCAGCCGTCCGAGAGCACACTCAACCAGAGCGATCGCTGCTACCACAGCGTTCCTGTCTGGTGTGCCCCTGCTGGACATTTGCAGGGCTGCTTCGTGGAGGTCGACACACACCTTCATGAGATTGGACCACATCGACCGGGATTCCAGGGAGGTAAGAGATGCGTAATGTTGAGTTGTTGAAATGCTTTATGTTGAGCCTTGCCACCTCCCGTGGTTGTGCATGTGTGTACTGCTATGTATTCTTGTATTCATGAGCATGTGAATCCATGCCAGACCCCATGCTGGAGAAGGAACAAGTTACTTACCTGTAACGGTTGTTCTCCAGCATGGATTCACATGCGAACCCTCCCTCCAACCCCTCTGCGGCTCTTCTCTTGGTCCTACTGCCACTTTACGTGCTACCAAATCTGAAGATGGCTGCCAGAGGAGGGGCTTAGATAGAGGGCAGTCATTGACTGGGGGGGGGGGCAGTGTGACCCAGAGACCAGTGATTGGTTATTAGTAGAAAGACAGTTCAGAAACGAAACTGAAACTGATTTTCTTCTTTACCGAGGGTTCCCAGTCCGACGACGGGGAATATTCATGAGCATGTGAATCCATGCCAGACCCATGCTGGAGAACAACAGTTACAGGCAAGTAACTTGTTCCTAATCCTCCTGCCACATGAACAGCCTAAGGATGGCTGTGTTGCTGTACCACTTGTCTTTTCTTCTGAAGAAACGTCGGCTGGGGAAAAAGGAACTTGGATTGCTTTCTCCAGCTACAGTGTGACTCAGGAGAGAGCAGCTACCTCAGTGGTCAAGACCGCCAACTTTTAAGGACTACCTGGGGGTGGGGTATTTTGAACACTTCAAAAATATTTTTGTCACCTCCATGAATTAACTTACCATGCCTCTCCATTGTTTTTATTTATTTGCATTTTTAAAGCGCTCACACAGCCCGTGGGCATTGAGGCGCTGTTACAGGAATTGTTTATTTTTCTTGTCTTAGTTGCGTATTTATAACACGCTTAAACACCCAGAGGTTTCTAAGCACGGACCTGGGGATCGAACCTGTGTTGCTTCGTGTCGTCTTGCTTCCAAGGCGTGCACGTTGCCGCTGAGCTATCCTCCCTGGACGACATGACAGAAGACATTTCCCTACAAAAATGATATATTACGCACTGACTGGTATTGCTCAAGATTGTGCCTTCTTTTTTCTTGTTTTTGGATCCTGCTTTGTGCTTTTGTATTTGCTCCTTTCAATAAAACCTACACATGTACCCTTTCCTAATGTTACTATGGCATCTTTACCCCCTGATCAGCATTATCATTGTGAATTAATGAGCAGAAATGTTTTGAACCTCTGCATCATACACACAAGATGGTTCAATGCAGCAATTGCTATATATGCCTTTGTAGAGGAAGGGATCTGCAACAGTTGCCCCTCGCGTTCTTTGCTTCATTTCATGTTATGCTTTACACATGGCTATATTACATATAGACACTATAACTATATTTAAAGGAATAGCCCAGGGAATAGTTAATATCGGCTATTCCTCCCATTCTTCTTCCTCCTCTTTCTATGCTGTTATAACAGCAGCTGCTGCGCAAAGGAGCCTGTGAATTTGTCATTCTCCCAAATGCTACTTTTCCTTTGTCAGGTGTGTTTACTCCTTTTTTTTCTCCCAGGCTAGTCTCATGACTGCGGCAGCCCCAGTTCTACCTACTACACAGCGATTGGATAATAACCGTCATTCATTTTCCATCCCTTCCCTGCACACCCGTTTGCTGCCAGGCACTTGCCTGGTTGCTCAAACCTCCTGATTCATCTGTATCGGTTAGTAATGCATTGATAATGCAAGATGTAGCAATACAAGAAATAATGGCTATTGACATAAGTACTGAGTCTCCTTTCTCTTCCCAACCTTTATATCAGAACTTGCGCTTATAAGATACCACATATAGTAGAACTGATGTTCAAAGGTCCGCTTCTGTAAATATACATGAAATGAACACCAGTTCTTTTTTCTCTGTCAGAAATGTCAGACAGTCCAGCGAAATCACAAATGACCTCTGTGTTTGTTCAGTTGCAGGCACTGCTCTCAAGCTAGGAAATAGCTTGCAGTCAAAATAGAACACACAAATACCAACAGGGGGTGACCGGCCCCCTGAGCTCAGGCCAAGGATAGAAAAAGAAAACATGTTGAGCTTCCCCCTGCATGTCTATTTGTATTTCACTAAACTTTGTTCACCCTGTCAGTGATTAACCATTCAAGGACCTTGTGTTATTTACGTGTTCTGTTAACAAAGCTGGAAAAAACATATATAAGGAGCTAAAGATTTTTGTAAGGCAGCAAGCACTAACGAAGCATAGGTTCTCACTTGCCTCTCTGCTAGAGTGCTTTTTTGATGCTAAATAAATGTATCTATGTGACTATCTTATTCAATGAAGGTGTCTCCTTCTTGGTTTATATTCCAGGCGGGAGAACCAAGGGGCTCACAGCTTTACTCTAATTTGCACCTTTTACAAATGCCTATAAAAGATTATTAGCACAGAGCCTGTCGGAAGTGTTTGGGTAAACGACTTTTTAAAATCCTTTGCAGATGGGGAGCAGGTGCAAGTGGATCTTGGTCACCTGGCCTAAGCCCTGCCCACCTGGTGCCTTCCTGGTTGCCGCTCCTTTCCCTACTTAAGGATCCCTCCAGCTTCTTTTCCTTTGCAGATGGGGAGCAGGTTGTTAGGCAGAATTACATGCAGTACCCTTTGGGAACACTATACGCAATTAAGAGCACAGGTGTAAGCACAACCTCCCCTAAGCCTGTACTACACCGTTATGTGGTAGCAGTGGCTGAGCAGCCAGACTCATCTCAAGAGTAATGTGAGCAATAAAAGATGTTACACAAAGGACTTGCAATCACAGTAGTTCAAACAAACACTATTCAAGGTTTCTTGGTAAACGAATATACATTTATTTACACAGTCAGTTGGAAAACATTCCACTAGTAAGAAGTAGCTCAATATCACAATCTTAATACACTACAGTACACAACCAATACGTTGCTGAACAAGTTAAGCTCCCCTGAAGTGGGAGCAAAATGGCTCTTCAGTTACTTTCAAAAGGGGTAGAAAGACAAAGGTTAAAAGAATTAAAGCACTCTTACTTTCATGGGCAGGGCACATAGTTTCAGTTCACTACAACAGGCAATTCAATTCAAAAGGCCTAGGCCAAAGTCAATGGTTCAGAGTCTTGTATAGGATAGCACAGTTCTGGTAGTAAACTGTTAAGTCTTTGCCAATGTTCTCAGAAGTATTTTTCCAGAAAAAGAGTTATAGATCGGATTAGGAGCGAACAAGACTCCAAAGTTGGGAAAGTTTTACAAACTTTCACCGCGGCAGAAAGGATTTCTACACTGCGTTTGCACAGTACCTTAATGATGAAGAAAAGCTGTAGATGAGGCAGTTGTTCCTGGCAGTTCCTGCAGAACTTCAGTTGTGGGGACAAGAAGCACGACGTCGGGAGGTTCCTGCACTGCCCAGGGGAGAGGCCACAACCTTGGCTAAACGTCGGTTTTAAGGTGCGAGTGCCTTAAAGTCCACAAACTGGTATCCTTCTCACTGGCTATCCGGTTTTCAACAGCACTGTGATGAAAATTCGACCAGTATCGAGACGGTGTCCAGGTGGTTTACGAGTTGATTGTTCCAACCAGCTCAGGGAAGAAGTCGTCCTTCAAGGAGCTTCTCTGTCGATGGAGTTTCAGGCAATTCGGACCTGCAGCAGGGCTTCACCGGGCAAACCAACGGTCCAGGAGTTGCAGCAGTCGTCTTCCTTCAGCTCGTCTTCGGTTCTTTCATTCCAGTGGTCGACTCTGACTTCCAAGTCCCTGAGACCTGCTATTAAACAGTTTTCTCCCATTCATTCCATTCTGTTTTTACAAAAGGGTCATGGGCGCCATAATGAAAAACATGGCTGACCCGATTTTTAGCTACCGGTGTTCGCGGTCGGGAAAAATCATGGTAGTTCGTTGTAAAACCAGTGCCACCAGCCATTTCAAGAGGAAAGGGTAACATTTGACTGTTACATGAGTGTTTAGACACAGGGGATGATAGGCAACCCCTCCAGCACTCTATAGGAAGATAGTGTGCGCTGGGTCTATAAATTAAAAAAGACTAGCAAAGTCAATTTAACTTCACATGCTCTGGGAGGCGGTAGTCAGTCCCAGAGAAGGTATTTAAACCTTGGGGAGTCTGAAAGACACCCCTGTGCCACTGCACTGAAGGTGCTGTGTGACACATAAGAAAAAGATGATGCCTATGGAGGTGTTTTAAAAACCTCATAACCAAAGAACAGAAAAATAAAACCCACATCAAAATACACGAAAGAGTGGGGAAAAAAGGCTCACACTCTTTCCAGGTAATAATTAAAATCTTAGAAATCCAGAAAAGTTGCTGGGGGTCTCAAAAGGTAAGGGAAATTAGCACATTCTTGAGAATTCTCCCTAACACAGGTGCAAGTGGATCTTGGTCACCTGGCCTAAGCCCCACCCACCCGGTGCCTTCCTGGTTGCTGCTCTTTTCCCCCCACCCACGCGGTGCCTTCCTGGTTGCCACTCTTTTTCTACTTAAGGATCCCTCCAGCCGCATTTCTTTTGCAGATGGGGAGATGGTGCAAGTGGATCTTGGTCACCTGGCCTAAGCACCACACACCTTCTTAGCCCTGCCTCTTCCTTCCTGCTCTTAACTCTTAGATCAAGGGTGCGAAGGGCAGACAAAAGGGCAATTCTTGTTTGGACTTGTTCGGACCAGGAGGATCCAGGGCCCGAACCCCTGCTCAGGCAGCAGGTAAGGATGCACCAACATATGTTTACTCCCTCTGTCCCCACAGGCCATCCCCACCCCTTTAGTCCCCCTGTGATGTTGCGCTGTGCCCCCCCCTTCTTCTCGCACACAGGTGTTGCCTGTTTTGCTTGATTCTTGTTCTACCCTGATCCCCCTCCCCTGCTCCAGCCTACTTCTGCAAGAGTCTTGTGATACATTCATGTTTCACCATCACCGTATTGTGGCCAATGCTGGATTTGACTTTTATGAACTTCATTTATTCACAATGTGTCACCCTTTCTCATGGTGGCCCTGAATCATGCTGTTCCCATCTTCATCTTGCATCCAGGCTTGCAACATTATGTGTTACTACTGACCTCTCCAATTGTATTTGCTCTCCCCTCTTGTTTCTCCACACTTTTGGACTGCTTACTCTCTGTTCTCTCCTCCTCTCCCTTTTCCTATCTCCTCCCCTCCTCAACTTACTTTCTTCTATGCACTTACTCTATCAGAATTGTCCCTAGACCTAGTATGATAGCAACCTACTCTGTCTCTTCCCCCCTTCCCTTACTTGTTCCCCCCCGCACCTCCTCCAGCACTATCTGAAATGTCAGGCCTAGTACGACAGTCGATTGTTTTGTTCCTCCCCTCCCTTTCTGCACCCATCTCCCTCACCTTTTGTTTTCTGTGGCTCTACCAGAAATGTCGTCAGGCCTAGTACGGTAGTCGCCTGTCTGTTTCCATTTCATTCCCACTCTCCCCCTCCCTTCCTTATCTATGTCTTAGCTCTTGCACTATCTGAAATGTTGCCAGGCCGAGGACGATAGTTGATTTGACATCCTTACTGTTCATGGCCTGTAAGAATGTCATTTTATTTTCCCTTGTTCCCTCCCTTGCCTTGAAGCGCTTTGAAAAACATTGTGTATACGTGCATATCATATTAAAAAAATGTGTTTCCTGTTGCCCACATTTTATCTGATTGCATGTTCTGTAATGGGTGTAATGTCTGCTTTTCCTTTGTTGATGCCAATTTCCACACCGGTATTAGGAACTGTCGTGAGGTTCTGGCATCTGAGGGGGTCAAAGTTTTTGAAGACCCTAAGGCCGAGTTGTGCTATATTGATAATTCTTGGTATCATTGGCAGGAGGTGGTGGGAACTGAGGAGGATGTCCCTCCCTCTTCTTTTAAGCTCCCCATTGAGGGTTGCTGGAATCCCAGGTCTGGAAGTAACTCCGAGTCCTTTATTGATCCCAATTGTCCCATCATCGATTTGACCAGATCTGAGTTGGAACAGATCTCATTAGCACCCTTTCAGATCTCACAGTTGACTCGGGATAAGGTGTATGCCTTTGCTACCCAGGCCCCTCCATTGAAGGAACGTTATGGATTCTGGGACTATAGCGGAGAGGAAGGCTCAGCATAGTCCTAGTGAGGGCCTGTTGGTTGATGGCTCTCCTCTCTCTGATGTGCTGTTTGTGTTACCCCTAGCTCCCAGCCTGCACAGTTATTGGTGTGCGCTTCTTGGAATTAGGGGACATTAATACCAGACTAGGCTATCCTGAGTCCATGTCACTATTTGAAGGGGCCGATATTTTAATACAGGAGTCCTGGGTGACTAAGGATGTTGCTGTTGATAGGTTAGGTTTAGGGACTACTCTGTGCCGGTGCAGAGAAGTTCCAGGGGGCACTGCCATAGAGGGCTGTGCATCTTGGTTAAGTCTTTCCTTGTGAGTGAACCCTTTCTCCTGGAATTTTCCTGCCCCTTTTTGCAGGCGGTGAGAATCCACAGAGTGGGTGGCCGTGACGTGTTGATGGTCAATTTTTATAATTGCCCCATGCCCAATTTGGCAATAATAGTCTTTAAATTCTAGCCACTGTGATGGATGGTTTGGTTAGTTGGGTTGCTGCAAATGATTTATTTCACATCTGCGTGGTGGGGGTTTAATGTCAAGCTGGGTAAAATGTAACTGAGGCTAAGGGCGTCGTGCGTCCTAATTCTAACATCCAGTGACGCCGGCCATCGAAGGTCCTCGAGGGCGGCGTATTGACGTCATCGACACAGGACGCAGACGGCAAAGATTTTCTGAAGCAGCACACCTGTGGTGATTACATGTCATAGATATGGAATACGTCGGAGGACCCAATCCCCTCGAAGTTCCTCTTTGGGTGAGGGTTGCACGCAGCCAATGGTTGCTTCCCAGAGTATGTTCCGGGGAATTTTACTTTTCTCTCAATGTTGGGTCGCTCTACTATTGATTATTTCCACGTCCCAGTAAAATTCTGGTATTGTGTTAGTGGGTTCAGGGTGCTGAACGACTTATGCAGTGATCACTTCCCTATTTGACTTGAACTCAGGCTCCAGGGTAGGTCACTTCCCGTAGGCTTGACCAATTTTCGGGAGGTGTCACCTGGTAGCCTGAAGTGTCGGTTGAAATGGCAGCTAGTGGATTGTGAAAGTCTGCAGAGGGATATCGTCAGAAACATTTGGCAGATTTTTTAAAGTTATTTTTCTGGTAATCCTGATCAGGGCGTTATTTGGTCTGATTTCCTACTACTCTTGACTAATCTATCTGCCTCATTTACTTTGAGGGTGGGTAGAAGGAAGGGCAGCCCGTATCCTAAGTGGTTTAACAAAGAGTGTGCAAAATTGAAGTCTTCCTTGTTAAGAACCTTGAGGAACCCCTTGTCTACAAAGCTTCATATTACTATGGTTCGAGATATCTATAAGAAAGCCATTGCTTGTAGAAAGCATGATATTGAAGTAGAGTCCTGGGAGGAATTAATTCATTCTTCTGTTAGTAACGTTGTTACTCTTTTGTGACATTGTTAATAATGGGCCCTTTTACACATATTGAGCCCTTTTACAAATTTAAGTTTGTTGATACTAATGCGATGGTTCTTGATCAGCATTGGGTAGCCCATGTTTCCTCTCTATTTAAGAATAGTCTTGTGGATGTGGTTATTGATCAACCGTTTGCCTCAGAGACTAAACAATGATCTGCTACTGAAGACAACATTGTTTTTACAGTTGGGGTATTTTGTCAGCTATTTAGAGTCGAGCCAGGAACAAGGCCCCTGGTCCGGACAATGTCCCTGCAGACTTGTTTGTGCTGGAGGCATTCATCCTGCCTCCTGGTCTCGCACCTTTTTATAAATAAGGGGGCAAGGGCGCTTCCAGCATCTTACAGACCAATCTTCCTTTTATATTCAGTATTGAAGATCTTGGGGAGGGCCATCCTAGGGAGACTGGGTCCTGGGTGAAGAGTATAAAAATGTTCCCCCCTATTCAGCTGGGTTTGAGACCAGGTCTTGGAACCGCAAAGCAGGTTTTGAAGCTGTACTTTGTGGTGGCGCACTCATTATTAATCAAGGAGGAGCATATTTTTCCGGCCTTCATTGATTTGAGCATTGGGTTTGATAAGCTAAATCGTCTTAGGTTGTTCAGTGGGCTCAGATCCATGAATTGCACTGGCGGCTCTCTTGGAGAGATTACACCTTTCATCTGTGGCTCAATTGAGGAGTGGTCTCGCTGGACATTGTGCCCTTCTTTTTCAGCTGGAATGTGGGGTGCACCAAGGCTGAGATTTGGTCCCTCTGCTATGTTGTCTTTATATGAACAGCCTATATAACCATTTACTTAAACCCAGCTCCGATTGTTCTAGGCTGGGCAAATAGTCCTATTAACTCGTACCCCCATCTCCTTACAATGCCTTGTTGATGATTATTCTCGATTCATGGTTACTCTGGGGTTGAAGATAAATGTACAGAAATCAGATGTTATGGTATGCTGCAGGGGGAAGCGACCCACAAGGTTCTCAGCTATTTTCTGCAAGGGGCGCTAATCCCAAGAGTGGATTATTTTGACTATCTGGATGTGAGATTTTATTTTAACTTTGGGGATCAGACATATGTTGAGAAGCAGTACTTAAGATTTAATCAGGCAATTGGGGGTAACCAGAGCCTTGGGCTCATTTAAAACGAAGGCAATTGAGCTTGTCCTCAAAGCTTATGGTAAAGCTGCTTCTGTTGCGAGATATGGTATGAAGCTGTGGGGCTTTGTTAAAACGGAGCCGATTCAGGTGGTTAAGAATACCTTTTTTAAGTGCATTTTGGGGTTACCTGGGTCTACCCCCAAGTTTGCAGGTATTAATCAGTTATCTGGTGCTTACAGACCCCTATTTGAAGATTCCCTGGCTTAGGTATGTTAAAGCCCTGCTGGCAGATGCGAGCGTGGGCCATTTTTTCTCTACGACAACTCTTATCTTTTACGGTCGTAAAATTTGAGAAAGCC
Source organism: Ambystoma mexicanum (assembly GCF_040938575.1). Lineage (NCBI taxonomy): Eukaryota > Metazoa > Chordata > Amphibia > Caudata > Ambystomatidae > Ambystoma > Ambystoma mexicanum. The sequence continues at coordinate 20,444,493 of NC_090937.1, read as the reverse complement.
AGTGTACTCCAGCTGATAGGATAGGAGAGTCTTGGGAAATTAGGAAGCCAGTTAACAGGAAACATTTGATAACACATCTCCTGGCCTTCAGAAATATCTGAGCTGGGCTCAGCATCGGTCGAGCGCATTTTTGTTTCCAGGGTGTGTTTTAATTGTATTCTTTTCGAGAGTTTTGTTGGTGGTTTGGTCCAAGGGGAATGTGATCAGTCATGTGTTTTCTGTGGGACGCTTAAAGAAGATTTGCCACGCTATTTATTTTTTGTTTGTTTTGCTCTGCTTTTTTTGCAGCAATCTGACAGCATAAATTGAAACCTGTTTGCAGAGTCTAGGTTTTCGACGTTATGAGCAAGCATTGTTACGGGTGGACTCAGTACAGGTGGGGTGGGCTGTTTTGATGTTATTAAAGCGTGCTTTGTCTTTCAGAGAATTTGTATAAAAAATGTGTTGATTTTTGAGTTTTGGGGTTTCGTTTTTAAGTGTTTTTTAATGTAATTCCAATAATTTTAATTCCTGTTTTTAATATTGTTGATTGTAAAATATTGCTGTGTTTTTATGGTATGCTTTGTTCTACTGAAATAAACGTATTGACAGAGGCCAACACAGCCGTGCCCGAGGGGCAGAAGGTGGAGGTCTGGCCTTGGAAGTCAGAGACCCTGTGCTCCAAGCTGCAGCGAGAACTATCAAAGTGACCAATGATTTTCTGGTGGATAGGAAACTAGGTGCGCGCATGTGTGAACTTGGTTAACAAGGAATACCTTGCATCAGAGTGGTCGCGTGTCTCAAACGGGCATATTTTCGAAAGTCTCTGTTCTTTCACATTTTCAATTACTGAATCACCAGGAATACTTTGTACCAGAGTGGTTGCGTGTGGCATCAAACACATTTTGAAAGGTCTCCGAACACTGGGCAATCCATTGAAAGCTAAACTAACAAATATTAAACCTTTAAAACTGAACAAAAAAATATTGACCATAAAAAGCAAAACAAACACTTAACAGCATAAATCTTCTTGAACAGACAATGAAAAAATGAGTTACAAGTGAAATCCCCAAAAAATGTAAACTTTGCGAACAAACCGAATCAAGACCTTTTTGAAGTTAAAGAGGGAACAGCACCCTAAATTCAAGCAAACCATTACATGCCGAGTTCCAAAGTGAATATAAGTTTAAAGATCAAGCAAACTACTACATGTTGTTTTCCAAATTGAAAATAACTCTGAAGAATAAGCAAATACAACCTGGAGTCTGATTTTATAATGGAACAGAAAGAACAAGAAGTTACTTACCCCTGGTAACTTTCTTTCTACTGGATGTACCTCCCACCATGCCTCATCTTTGATATCTCGAATATCCAGCTTCAGCTCCTTCGGAAACCATTTCGGCAGAGGGCGCTGTTCGTCGATGCATTCGACTATGTCCCTCAAGGGCCTCTGTCTCGATGATGTAATCAAAGGGATATATAGCACACCCAGCATCCGTTGGCTTCAGTTCTGTTTTTTCTTGTTATTCTCAAGTAAAACTACCGACATAAAAGTGGATTTGACCATACTAGACTCTGAAGGAGCGTAAGCTGCAATAACATGTTAAGTTATACTGAGGGGTAGGCTGGGAGGGGCGATGAGGAATACGTGGGAGGAACATCCAGTTGAAAGAACGTTACCAGGGGTAAGTAACTTGTTATTCGAATGGATTGTGTCCTCCTACAAATTCTTCATCCTTGATAGACTCCCAAAAGCAGTGTTTGTTCTGTAGTAGGGAGTAAGAATTTTGTCATCAATGGTTTCCATGAACAGAATGAAGGACTGCCTTCCCAAAGCTTCCCTCCTCACTTAAGGTGGAATCAAGGCAGTAATGCTTGGTAAAAGTGTGAATTGTAGACCAAGTGGCTGCCTCACAAATGTTTTTGATAGGAACACCTCTTTGCAGAGTAGACATAGCCATGCCCCTCGTGGAATGGGCTCTCAAGCCTTCTGGGGATCTCTGCCCACCAGCATGTAGCATTCAGAAATAACTAAAATAATCCACCTGGACAAGGTTTGTTTTGCACAGCCTGTCCCAGCCTGACCAGTGTATCCTTTGAATAGGTGGTCATCCAGATGTAGAAACTCAGAGTCCTTCGCAGGCCGTGTCTGTGTAACCTCTCCTCCTCCTTGCCAGGATGAGGTGGAGGGTGGTTAACACTATCTTTTGTCCTAAATGAAAGTCTGATGTGACCTTAGGTAGGAATGACAGTTTGACCCTCAGAACGACATTGTCCTTATGAAGTACTGTAAATGTTGGTTTAGAGGATAGGGAATGGAACTCACTCTGTGGGCTGATGTTAGTGCTACCACCAAGATGGTTTTGAATGTTAGTAGTCTTAAGGGACAAAGACTTTGGTGCTGGCCTTCTGAAGGAAAATCTCCATTACGTCATCTGGGAGATCCCGATCTTTGTACCTCAGCCTTCTCAGAAACCATGCGTGAAGGCAGAGTGTCTTGACCTCGAGATGGAGAACCTGACCCTCCTCTCGCGAGAGAGAAGGTCCTCTCTTTGTGGAGGGCAGATGGACATGTCTAGAAGGTACAGGTACCACGTCCTCCTGGCCTAATGCGGAGCAATTAGGATCATGGATTTCCCAAACTTTCTCAACCTCCTGATCAGATCCACTTGAGCGGTTTCCCACAGAGTGAAGATCTATTTAAAGACTTCCTGCGCTAGTTCCCACTCATGGGAGACTGTGCTCTGCCTGCTCGGAGCGTCCGCCGCCATGGACTCCTCCCCGGGTAGGTTAACTGCCAATAGGGAGATTCCTTCTTTAATTGCCCAGTGCGAGAGCAGCCTTGCGCCTCTGCACACTGGTAGTGACCCTACACCACCTCTCCTGTTGCTGTAGTACATGGCCACTGTGTTGCCCATCATTATCAGGACATTCTTTCCCCATACAGAGGGCAGAAAAGACTTCAGCGCAAGTCCGATTGCGCTCAGCTCCAAAAGATTGATGTGTAGTTTGGAGACCAACGATCGCTGATTGTCAGATCGGCCATGGTTGCCAAAAAGGTTCTCCCTTCAGAATATTTTCCTTGCAGGCCCACCACAGGAGATCCTGTGTGACACTGCTTGGAACCTGAAGTAGGTCTGACATGTTGCCCGAGAACTGAGACCATTGTGTCCGGAGCCCATCAAAGAGATCTCATTCTCAGGTGAATCTCAGGCACCAGAAAAGTGCAGGATGCCACGAGGCCGAGCAACCTCAAAGTCGAAAGCCAGGAAACCCTGGGCACTCTGAAATTTGGTGACCATCTGCAGAATGTCTTGAGCCCTCACCTCAGGGGGCAAGGTCTTTCCCAAGGATGTATCCAGTACAGCCCCAATGAACTGGAGCTTTTGAGATGGTATCATGTGGGACTTCTTGTAATTGAGGGAGACGCCCATTCTGTGGAGCGAGTGGCATGTCATGCTGAGATGATCCAGGATTTGTTCGGGAGAACGTGTCCTGATCAGCCAATCGTCCAGGTAGGGGTAGGAGTGAAACCCCCCCCTTCGCCTGAGACTCGCTGCCAGCACCACCATCAGTCTGGTGAATACCCTTGGGGCGGAGGTCAGCCCAAACAGCAGTACTTGAAACAGACAATGAGAACCGGCAACAGCGATCCTCAGGTACTTTCTGTGCTTGAGATGGATTGGCACAAGAAAATAAGCATCCTGAAGGTCCAATGGCACCATCCAATCTTGGAGCTGTAGGGCCAGAAGGATCTGAGAAAGTGTGACCATCTTGAACTTCTCCACGTATCTCTAGCCCAAGATGGGTTTCAGTCCTCCGTCCTTCTTGGGGATTAGAAAATATGGAAAATAGCATCCTTTGGTCCTCTCTGCCACAGGTACTGCTAGCAGGGTCAAAATCTCCTGCATAAGGAACTAATCTGGAACCTTCAAAGAATGGCTCCCCGGTGGATGGTTCTGAGGTTTCTGAATATGAGGCAGTAACCTTGGGCTAGTGTTTGTAGTGCCCAAGCATCCAAAGTAATGGCTCGCCATTCTTTCAGATGCTGAGACAGTCTGCCTCACACAGGGGTTTTGTGAGTCAAGACCTCCGAGAGGTTTTGTGGCGGCTGAAGCAGTAGCTGTTGGTAAAGATGCTGCTGCTTGGGCGGGATTTGCACCTCTCCCTCATCCACCACGAGGCAATCTTCTTTGGCCTCTTTGACCAGCCATTGCTCTTGCTCTTCCAACTGAGGATTAGTAGCGAAAGGTTCTACCCCTCCAAGATGTTCCACTGGAGTGAACAGACTTAGGCTGCCTAATTGCGGCACCTAAAGACTTGGCTGCCGCCTTCGAGGCCTGCAGCTTCTCAAGGCTTTTGTTAGCCTTGCTGCCAAAAAGAAGAGACCTGTCAAAGGGCATGTTTAGGAGTCTAGACTCCACATCTGGTGCAAATCCAGACCTCTTTAAACACGCAAACATGTGTAGTACGGTGCTTGCTGCACTGGCTCTGCTGAAGATGTCAGCAGAATCCAAACCCGACAGAAGAGACTCGCACATGACCTCTTTGCCATCTTTTACAATAGTCAAGAAACGGTCGCTTTCCTCCCCTTTGGGAATATGCTCAGCCACCATAGAAATACAGTCCGATAGGGCTTAAGTGAATTTCGCAAGGGACATGTGAAGTTGGCTGATTTAAGAGCCATGTTTCCAGCTGAAAATACTTTCCTTAACCAGACATCTACCCTTTTATCATCCCGATCCGGTGGGATGATCGGATAACCAGCCTGCTTGGAGGTAGCGGTTGCTGCCTGCACCACCAGACTTTCTGGGGTAGAGTGTTTCGGCATGTAGCTGGGGCCACTGCTTGACGGTCGGTATTTCTTTGTCAGGTTCTTATTTACGTACGGACTTGACTCTGGTGCTTCCCAAATAGCACTTACTCTCTTCTGAAGAGCAACATGAAAGGGTAGGATAGGATCCCTTTGAGGAACTTTGTCCAGGATATCTGTGAGGTATTAAAATGGGAGGGCAGGTCTGCTCCATCCCAGATAATCCACTACCTTGGTCATTAATTGCCTCTAAGAGGCATCTGAATGCTCATCTCATTTAGGTTTTCCAAATTCCAATTCCGGTGAAGTGTGCACTCCACTGGCTGTCTGTACATTTTCATGCGAGTCTCTCAACCTGGATTGCTCTGAAATGAACCTATCAGGGACATCTGGTGTGCAATACTGCAAACCAAAGGGCGCATCATTATCAGACAGCTCACTGTCCTCATTAATAGAAGGTTGAGACTTAAAGAAATCCTTCCTTGGTAAAGGAGTAAAGGTTTTCTGTATTTCAGGTAAAGGCGACGATGGCTTTCAGCCAGATGCCCATGGAGTTTTCTATTTCTTTGATGAAGACGTTTTCAACGTTGATGGCACCGGTGGCTTCGATGGCGTTGACATGTCTTTTGACTTATGGCTCGAAGAATTCCTCGATGATTTTTCATCGTGACAAGGCCTTGACGGCTCTCAGTGGGAATCTGGCCTTCGTCCTGGGCTCAAGAGCGTGCAGGATTTGGCTTTTGCCGTTTCCTTACCGGCTTCAGGAGGCACAGTAGGAGCATGGGAAATTTGCTTAGAGGGTTTATGGCTCTCGAAAATTGTAAGCATTTCCTGCCTGAATGATTTCCATTCAGCCGGAGTAGAGGCCTTAGTGGGATAAGATATAGTATTCTCAGGAGAGGAGTCAGAGGAGGATGTCGAAGTAGGCGATTTGTGTTGCCTTTTCTTCGACTTCCTCGACAACGAACAGCAGTGGACGCCACTCCGGTACTTAGTCCGTTTTTGTATTTTTTCGACAAGTTTCGTTTGTTGGAAGAAAGCTTTTTTTGATGGGGGGTAGTCAAAGGTGATTTCTTAGGGAGTCTACCTACTGCCAATTTCCCCTTAGGCTCCTTCAGAGCTTTTCCGTCATCGACTGACACTTTGAACACGCCGAGGACTTGTGCTCCACACCGAGACACCATAAGCATACTCGATGCGGATCCGTCAGCGACATCTTGGCACTTTAAACCCGGTTTTCGGTGCCGAAGACACTTTGATATTTCTCAAAGAAATTTCAGAAGCACGCAGTAGTTCACGAAACGTAAGCTTACTCGGAAAAACGGAACTGAAGCCAATGGGCAATGTGCATGCTATAGATGCCTTCGATGACATCATCCTCAAGACGGGGGCCCTCGAGGGACAGAGTCAACTACATCGACGCACAGAGCCCTTTGCCGAAAACATTTCCAAAACTGTTGAAGCTGGATATTGGAGATATCAAAGATGAGGAATATGTGGGAGGACACAATCTATTCGAAATATAATTTACAACTTGTGTGAAAGCTTCAAGCACCCAGAACAAATGTTGAAAATGGAAACAATGCAACTGTGAAAATTAAAATAAAGGAAGGATATTTTCTTTTGAACTGTGTTTAACCGAATTATACCTTGGGGAAAGGAACCCTTGAGAGCTGACACATTTGTTGAAGTGAGAACCAAGTCTCAATGTTGTGAACGGAGGATAGCACAGGGGCAACGCGCTGGTCTTGGAAGCAAGACCATGCAGAGCAACAGAGGTTAGAATCCCGGATTCACGCTTAGTAACCGAACTCTGGTGCGGTATTAGGCGTGTTATAAAAAACATATAAATAAAGGTTACCTTGTGTTTTGCAGCTTGGAACTTAGGGAAATGAACCCAGAGTATTGTTAAAAAAAAAAACACTATCCTCTTGAATATCCAACCAGGCAATTTTAAGACCTTTTGTGGTACTGCTTTGCACTTGGGGAAGGGAGCTGAAAGGAAGCTGCGAGCTGGAAGAAGCTCAAACTTTTGTATTGAACACGGTTTTCTTTTGGTTACGGACATCCATACACATTGTACAGACATAGGTTTTGGACGCAAACAGATTCCTAGATTGAACTCTTTGAATGCAAATTTCCTTTGTTTTATTTAGGTAGGGAAATCCCACATTAGCATAGGGCAAGTTAGGTGTTCAACCATTCTGACCTATAAGCTAAATAAGTGTTTGTTTGAACTTGGAAGTCTGTTGTCTGTATCGTACTTCATGGTGCCTTCAGAGCACATAGTGAGAAATATTTTTGTACTTTTTAAATGGTTATCCCTTTCAATTGTCTTCTGATATTTTGCAGTCTAGGGAGACACAGGGTATCTCCAGATTCCTTGTGCTTATCTCATGTTGATGCCATAGGGTAATCTGGTGTGCCCATTGCGAGATGCATTAGCCGCTGAGATAGGCTTTCAATATGTCCCAGCATCTATGGAATTTGAATCCCTCTTTCGGGTTATTAATCCATAGGTTTTTTTATTCCCTCCATTAGCCCATGTATAAAGTAGGGGTAGTTAACCGTGGCAAATTAAGACTCCAGGGTGGTATTCCCCCTGATTGCGTTTTGGGACTGTAATTGTTAGACCCACAAGAGTTTGGTCAGACAATGTGATCTGTAGGCTTTCACATCCTACTGTGATATGTTTAATGTTACAGGGAGTTAACCAATGGTCCAAACGCGTGTAGCTATGGTGTCGGTAAGAGAAGGTACATTGTTCCGTTGGATGCAATGTTCGCCATATGTCAATAAAACCGATTTCTGACATAAGAGTAGCTAATGTAGAGGCCTTTTTGGGGGGAATTTGTGGGCATTGGGATGTAGCAGACTGTCTGTCAAGGTCATCAGAAAATGTGTTTAAAGTCCCTTCCAATAAAAGTCATGTGACTCTTATATGTAGCTAGTGAGTAAAGGATCTGTATAAATTCTCCTCTATGGTGCTGTAGATGTTTATTAATGTTATTTTTATGTTGATGAAATGGAGTGCTTTACATCACAATACATCTCCCAGCTGGGTCAGCTATCATCTGAACTGTGAGAGGTATTATTTTATGAACCAATATGGAGACGACCCCCAAGCCCCACCTTCCGTGGTAATGGGCAGTGAAACACTTGTCCAACCCAGCCTCTGCACAATTCTTTGTTTCATGTAGATCTAAATGTGTCGCCCGAATAAAGACTATATATATATATATACACTTTCAGATCCGACTGATTTTCATACTAACCTTGCGTTACCAATGGGTGTGGCTCTCTTTCTCCTGAGACTGCCTGTATGAGCATATGGTGTAATTGGGATCAGTACATGAGCCTGTCTCCTGTTGCACAGTGAGAATTCTAGTGACCTTATTGCCGGGTTTGTACTAGTTATGTTTGGTACATGGCATAGGCCTGTAGTTGTGTCCCAATACACATCTCTCAACTTTCCTTTTAAAGTAATTTGCTTCATTAACAGAGTCTCGGAGTAAGGATCAGGTTTTCCTAGATCATTTTCCTGCAGTGCGTCTTGGTCTGTTGCACTTGGGTTCTAAGAGTGGCATCACCTCAGTTGCCCCTGAAATGTCCTTCATATCCGATGCCTCATCTGTTTACATAATGTTGTGTTGTCGTAAGGAATTGCTGTGCGTCATCGGGTGTGTCAAAGGAGTGCCGTTTCTTGTGTTGTAAACGCCGTATTGCTGGGAATCTGGGTAGTACTGATGTTCTGTGTAAGTCAGATCCTCAAACAATGGGTTAAATTACTTGGAGACTTTGGTCGAGAAAACATTAAACGGCTGAATAATCATCCCATCTTTCACTATTGGGTCTTTTGATCTGAAGTTCCTCATGACAGACCACTTGGGCTGGCAATTTAGAAAACACATTGCGACAATCTGAGGTGTCTCTCTTTTACTAGCTTTGGAGCTAGAGCTCTGTGAGCCCTTTCGATTAAATGTTCTTGTGCATAAGGAAGCTGCAGGTTGGTCCGTAGTAGTTCATATGATATAAAACAAACCTCATATTTTCCAGAACTCTAACTACATGGACATTGTTTCTTCTGGAGCTATTTTCTTAATCTTTACGTCCAAAGGTGGAATTTCTTAATGGCCATGTTGCATCCATTTCCGTAGACAGTGTATTGTGATGGTCTTCCACTCCGCTTATCCACTATTCATTTTCAGTAATGTGCTCAGATTGGGTCTATTAATGCGGCTGTATGTCTTTCATTTCTTGAACCATTGTATTTTTTTTTCTTTTATTGTTTTTTCCAACAAGAAAAAACACCATCAAAACCCACCTACGGTTCACCACTCTGAACCCAGCTAATATTGCAAGCCACGTCTAACATTCCAGGTAGTGTCCGCTGTGAGAAACCAGAGGATATTCTCCTGAGTAGACCTCAATAATCCCTTATTCAGGTGGCCAGGAGAGGGCTGGCGCTCTCAGATCCCAACCCAGGGGGTGGACAAACGAGGGAGGATCACCTGGGTAGGGGAGTCCGGGGTTAGGCTTGTGACACAACTACAGGCCTCTGGCATGTACCAAACAGTACCCCGCAATAAGGTCACTAGAATTCTCACTGTGCAACAGGAGACAGGCTCATGGACTAATCCCAATAAAACAATATCCCCGGAAAACAATATCCGATAAATCTTCCCCATTGAAGGCCCACATCGGTCTACTGGCAAGTTTCCCGGAATCCCCATGCTCATCAACACTGGCGATTGATATGAGAGAGTGCAAGTTAATAGCTCGCGTTCCTCAGCCCACCCTGTAGTGGTACCAGAGAGCAGGAAGTATTGGAGCGTGGAGGCAGACTGATGCACTGAGGATTGAAAGGTGAACCCCCAGCACTCTGTGTTTCTGATGGGCAGTTCAACACCCGGACATTCCATGACATATCTCACCACTTTATTCATTAGAGTCAACATCATGATGGACCATTCAAGCCTGGATGGCCACTAACGGCCTATGTCTTAACGGGGAGAAGACTGAAATCTTATCCTCGGCCAAAAATCCACACTAGCCAGGCTAGACAGTCACTATGCCAATTTCAACATCGACAACTGCACTATCCCAGTCCCATCTTCTGTGAAAACGCTTGGGGACTACATTGATGCAAAAACTTGTCTATGGACAAACAAGTTAGTGCCATTGTCTCCGCATCTGCACTAAGCACCAAACTCATCAACGCCATCAAACCATTCCTCTCCAAAGAAAACTGTCTATCAATAGCAAGAGCTACCATAGGCACTAAACTTGACTATTGCAATGCACTCCTAGCCCACACCTCTGGAAAAAACCTAAACAAACATCAGGTCACTCAAAATAACCCTCTTAGAGCAGCCTTGAGCATCTCCAAAAGGGACCACATCTCACTGGCAAGACAATCTGTTCACTGGCTCCCTGTCAAAGAACGCATCACCTTCAAGGTACTGACTACTACCAACAAATGTATCCACCACACTGCACCATCATATCTCTTGGACACTATTCGCAGACCGACCCCATCCAGACCTACCAGACTCTGCTACACTGACCAACTCACTGTACCACGCATCAATAAGACTACAGCAGGAGGGCGGGGGTTCCCCTACATAGCACCCAGACTCTGGAACAATCTCCCCCACGCTCTAAGAGCAGAAGACTCCCTCTCAGCGTTTAGAAAAAAACTCCAAACTTCTCTCTTTAACTAAACCTCCTCTACCTACACTCAAACAGGCACCCATTACTAACCTGGTTATTGTCTAAACCTGTATGCTTGTATGCCTCTATGTTGCAACTAAGTCGCGCTATTTCTGTAACCAGTGCCACGATGCCCCAGGGCTGACTCTGTGCGCTTAACAAATACGAATAAATAAATAAAGTACATTCCAACATTTCTGCCGGCTGAGACCAGTGCACCCAATTTATCTCCCCCCCCCCCCAGACATATATCACGTTCCTTTAATCATTAGGGTCTACACTGGTACATCGCACACCGTCTCCCCATGGCCGTGGCCAGAGTGTACAACATGCCAATAATCAGACTGGTGAACTGGCAAAAACACCCATACCCCCAACATTACCCCACCTCCCACAACAAAAACTCTCCTGTGCAAACGCACGAGGAGCCCTACTGAGCCGAACCACCCCATCGAGCATATACACAACTACTTAGCACCTGCCAAACTATTACCCCTCTCTGGAAACAACCCTTGATCAGTGCTTTGCCCCCTTAACTGCTGTTAGCCTCCTGCGGAGATGGGGGGAAAAATAGAACACGCCCATTGTGCTCCACTAAGTTTCGCCAGGAACATCATGGAGTATTTTAGACCCTATCCCTGAGCCTTTTCTTAACGTCAAGAAATGTCTTCTGTGACGCCTGCACTTTGTTGGAGAAATAGGAAGAATTGTAGGTTGTCTCCATTAAATGTTAGGGTACCCTTTTCCCTTGCCTTACATAGTGCCAGGTCCTTGTCCCGATAGTTCAGCAGCTTTTGGACGGGCCTGCGTCCCAGGTACCAGCCTCCACCCCCACTGGGGATATGATGTGTGTGTTACACAAATACCGTTGAGAAGTCATCCGGACCCAGCGCCTTCCGTATCATGGACTCCACCAATAGCTCCATGGACTTCTGATTTGCCGATTCCGGAATGCCAATAATTCTCAGATTGTTTCTCCTTGATCTGGACTCCAGGTCATCATGTTTCTTGGCCAGCACCTTGAGTGCCCTCGTGACCTGGAGTAACTCCAGTGACATTGCTGCTGACTCATCCTCCACTGCGGACAATCTAGCCTCCACCTTTTCCAGCCTTTCTCTGTGCTTGTCCAGTCGGAGCTGCATATGATCAACCTTGCAGGTTAACGTGTCCATTTTCCCATTGAGCAACTGAATCCCTTCTTGCACCTGCGTGAACATCGCACAAATATGATCCAGGGCATTGCTCGGCACAGCCACCCCATGAGCCGACTCCGCACCTGGAGACAACTCTGCAGCCCTGGCTTTCTTATCATGGGCAGGGGTGTCAAATTAAAGTTTGGGTTGATTTTTCTCCGCTTTACCTATAACGGATTGCTGTGTGGGTCAGCACATCACAGTCCCTTGGATTTACTGTATAATGCACACTCTGCTGTGCCCAGACTCCACCCCCGTCCAGGTATCAGTGCAGCGAATCCTGGACCCACCCCGGGGGGTGCCGGGGCTGTGCACAGGTGCCAGAGATGTCCCACTGCCGAGCAAGGCTGCCCCTGCAAGACCAGGAGATCTTATAGCTCAGGATTCCCTGTACACAGCACTCACACCCAGTCCTGCATTGTCCACAACACTTGTATGCCCAGCTACACTTCTTCAGTAGACAACTAGATAAACTGTCAAAAACGTATAGGGAGTAGGGGTCTCGATCCCCTCCTCCGAACCACAGAAGCCAAATTGATTGACCCCTCCCACCGTGGTTGGCACGGAAGCCAGAATGGATATCACAGGAAGCCACGTGGCAGCCAATGGGGGGGGGGGGGGGAGGATGGAGTGACAAAGGAAAGGAAGGGAACATAACAAACAAATACATACAATAGCAATACTCCTGTACCTGTAACCCTAATTCCTAAACACCTAGCCTAATCTTATATTCCTGAAGTGAACCTGCTACATCATAACCATTGTGGCTTTACAAGTCTTCACTTTGCACATCACAAACATAACCTAGAACACAGACCTTGAACGTAACATGTAACTGGGGACAGTAATCCGTGAAAACACATAAGATGGCTTACAAGCAAAATGGCACAAACAAAAGGGGTGTCCCTTTCATGAAGATACAAGACACATGGCCCGCTGGGCACAATGAAGCCACAAACAGTGTTTTGGGAACAAATACACACAACATGCCCTTGTGATAAGTGGACCCTAAAGACTTATTCCAAATACGTGCACATTAGGATAATCTGCTCCCCGTGCACTGTTTTATCAGTTCAAAGTTCTTATAACATGTTTCCTCACACATGGCGTGTCTCACGCAGAGCGTGTATCCTAAAGCGTGTTACCTCACACACTCACTGCATTATTTGGATAATAAATCAATACATGAACATCAACGTATTATAACCCCAGAATGTAAACACTGAGGTGCGAAACACTTAACTGATGGTCCGGATGCCTCACGAGGACATCCGGACCCTGAAGAGCGATGCCCAACACAGTTTAGGAAGAGCCGCTTCACCGCCGCAGCCTGCGACTGCCTTTCTTGTGTTCATCAGCGTTACCGTCGCGGCCCGGGGAGGGGGAAGCTCAATAAGTCCTTCGGCGTCCGATATGCTCCTACATGCCTGCTCCTACCGCTGCCGCCGCCCGTGCTGATAATCTGTAATTACCTGCACCGAGGCACGGGCGGCGGCTGATTTTAACAGTTGCTGCTAATGAGCAGCTGGTGCCGCGCGCAAGAGAGGAGAACTACACACTTCCCAAAGCCTAATGGGAAATGTAGTTTATCTCCTCCTGCCAAGCACCAAGCGCCGTCCTCGGCCTTTCCACAGATTCCTGACATAAACACAGGAGTGAGAAGGTACCATCCCTCCCACTGATGTACTCTAACCGGCAAAGGTGCCTGAAATGTCCCACTGCCAAGAGTCTGCCCCTGCACCTCTGCGATCACGATCACAGAGCTCAGGACACACTGCACTCACCCCCCCAGCCCTGCAGTGGCCGCAACATGTGCATGCACAGCTCCACTTCTCTGAATGTTAGTCCACGCAGGAGTGAAATGGCACCGTCTCCGTCTGTTGCCTTACCACCGGCAGAGGTGTATCTCGCCAGCACAAGCTGCTCCCTTTGATGCAGCCACGAATGCGGCCTCTCCCTTCCAGGCTTAACAGGGACAGTTGCAAAGAGAAACCAGTCAACCACGGGGGAAGGGGCGGGCAAACTGAACACAGCAACCTAATAAGGCTGTACCGTAGCTGGAGAGCAGATGGGGCCAACAGCCAGTGCCATGTCGGTCAGAGATGTTCCGGGATACAGAGAAGGCTACCCAGCCAGCCCTGTGACAAAGGCGAGATGACCCCATAAGCCCCTGTGCGACCCAGCAGAGCCCACAAACAGGCTCACAGCTGGTATCCACTCATCAATCACAGGGCCGCAGGCATCCAAAGTTCCCTGCTCGGCAAGTCACTGTGGCGCTGCCCCGTGACGGGACGCGGCGGCGTGGCGTTGCACGTCGCTACGTGCAGTATAAATAAACGGGGCGTTCCCGGCCGCGGTAGAGCGACCGGGAAGCCCGAACTGGAAAGACGTGGGTCAGGTGTGGTCTTTCCATGTTGGGGGCTTACGGGACCGCATGGCGCAAAGGACAAACCCCCAACAGTGGCGACAAGTGATGTCGGATGCCCGGGCCCGTCGGTGAAAGCATTCCGAATTTTTTTACCTGAAACGGAACGATCGGACATTTAGTTTCACGCCGTGGCCGCGGATCGCACACGCGGCTGGTGGCCATTTTGTCGGCAAGGCCGTGGAACTTCATCAGGCTCCGTTTCGGAAGGTGAAGGTGATCCAGGTCTAATTTTTGGATATTCTGATTGCAGACAGATTAATCTGCACGCCCATGCCTGGTTTGTGGATTTTACTCCAGATTTGGGACTTCCACGTCGAGTGAAAGCTAGGAGAAGGGCTAATATGGCTGGGCCTGCTTAGCCCACTTCATTTTCTCAGCTAAATTTTTGGGTCACCTACATCCTTGAGCTTTGCAGCAGCAAGGGGACACGGTGCTTCTTCATCCCTTTCATCATCAGGACGCTGTGGCTTCCTCTCTGACCCTTCCTCATCAAGGTGGACTGCTACAGTGGCGATCTTCATGGTGGTGTGCTTCTGTCTTTCTCTTCGATTTTTTGGTGCTGGAGGCAGCCTCAGGTGAGCTGAGGGCTGGATGCCACCACCTCTCCCCCAGGTTGGACTGGTGATGTGCCTGGGTGGGGTGACCAATCCATGCAGAGGTGGGGGTGCCTGTGCGCTCAAGCCCATGAGTGACGTTGAAGATCTGGATGGTGGGGCCGCGGCAGCCGCACAGCCTCCCCAAGACGGTGGTCACGCGGCAGCTCATCAACAGGCCGTTCAGCCCCTGGTGCTTCCAGTGCAACAGCCAGTGGCAGCTCTGCAGCTGCCCCCTCAAGTTCAAGTAGGTGGTCTAGCTTCTGGGCTTCAGGGGCCACCGGCAGTACAGATTGCTGCTCAGCCAGGACCTCCCATCATGGCTCAGGCACGAGCCCAGGCGGCCCTGCAGCCCATCCCCGAATTTGATGCGTCGGGCCCACCATCCAGCATGGGGCCCCGGTGGAGGAGGTGAGTTGGTCCCCTCGACATGTATTTCAGGGCCGCTCAGGTGATGGACGACGACGACAGCAGGGTGGCTACGATGCTGTACTCCGCGGGGCCTGCGGTCCAGGAAATTTGAGTCGCTCACGCCAGCGGATGCCACTTACGATGCGGCCAAGGCAGTACTCCAGGCCCACTTTCTACCCCTCGCCAACGTGGACTATGAAAGATTCATGATGTTATCGGCCAAACAAAAAGGAGGATGAGACACTGGACACCATTGGGCTGTGCGTGGGGGGACGCGGAGGACATGATGCGCACGATGCTGATTCAGGCGTGCTCCTCCGGCAAACTCAGGAGGCAGGTCTTTAGAGAGCCGGGTATTACTCTGCCCCGAATTCTGGAACTGGGCCGGTGCCATGAGGTGGCGGAGGCTCGGGTAAGCAAGACGGAGGCGGGGTCCCACTCAATAAAGTCGGAGGAGGTGTGTGCCGTCTGGCGTGGAGGCAGAGGAGTGAGAAGGCCTGGTGGGGGACCCCGTGACAGAGCTGGGAGAGGGGGAATCGTGCCAGAAGTGCGGCTACTACCTCCCCCACCCGACGGAGTGCCCGGCGGCTGGAAGAACATATGGTAGGTGCGGCCTGCCTGACCATTTCTCGAGGGTGTGCAGGGCAGCCCTGCCCGTGATAGTGCCGAGAGGCCCGGCTCGGACTTGGACCCCACGCCAGAACCGCCCGCCAAACGTGGCCCAGGTGGACCAGGGTGAAGTGGAGACCCAGGGGGACGAGGCCGAGGAGGAAGAGGAAGAGAACATTTTCTTTGTTTCCAGTGTGGAAGTCCTGAAGGGCAAGGGCAGGAGGCAACCGAGGTGTGTGGTGGAGGTCGACCACTCGCCAGTCTGGGTGCTGGTGGACACCGGAGCCTCGGTCAATGTGATGGCCCGGGGGCACTATGATGCACTTGAATCGCCCCCAAAGCTGGTCACGCCGAAGGCCCGCATCTTTGCGTTTGGAGGACTCGAACCGATACCGCTAGATGGTGCCTTCGTGGCAAGCGTGGAGCACGAGGGCTCACGAATCAAAGCCTGATTCTATGTGACCCCTGTGAGCAATAACACTCTGCTGAGCTGTGCCGCCGCCGAGGCTCTCGGAATTGTCAGCTTCCCATACTCTGTGTACCTCGAGGACATCAATGACCTGCTCGACAAGTATGCCACCCTCTTCAACGGCATTGGAAGGATGACCGGCGACCCGGTCAGGCTACACATCGATGACTCTGTGCAACCCATTGCATTGAAACACTGCAGGGTACCGTTTCATCTGAGGGAGCAAGTTGACAAGGAGCTTGACAACCTGGTGAGTCTGGACATTATCGAGAAGGTCGAGGTCCCGACCCCCTGGGTGTCCCCAATCGTTGTGGCTAGGAAGCCCAAGCAACCCGAATCTGTCCGGATCTGTGTGGACATGAGGCTGCCCAACAAGGCCATTAAGAGGGAGCGGCATCTCACCCCCACCATCGATGACATTATTGCTGAAGTGCAAGGGGCTCAGTTCTTTTCCAAACTGGACCTTCGAGCTGGGTATCATCAGGTGGTCCTCCACCCTGAGTCCCGGTACATAACCACATTCACTACTCACCGTGGACTATACCAGTACAAGAAGTTGAGCTTCGGGGGGTGTCATCGGCGGCAGAAGTTTTTCAGAACATCATTAGAGGCGCACTCGCAGATCTGGAGGGTGTCCTGAACATTAGCGATGACATTTTGGTGTTCGCAAAGACCGAGATGGACCGTCTAAGGAAACTAGGTAAGAGAATTGAGCGGCTACAATCTCTGGGCCTCACCCTTCATCCGGACAAATGTAAGTTCCTGCGTCCCTCCATTGAATTCTTCGGGTTTGTGTTCAAGGAGGGGGGGGGGGATCTCGCCGGATCCGAAGAAGGTCCAAGACATTAAGAAGGCGCAGCCCCCCCCCCCCCCCCCCCGAGTCAGTGTCAGATGTAAGAAGCTTCCTGGGGATGGTGACCTACTGTGGGCGCTTCATCCAAAATCTCGCCTCAAGGTCTGAACCACTCAGGGCATTGACGAAGGAGTCGGCATGGCACTGGGGCCCACTGGAGCAGTC
This sequence comes from Ambystoma mexicanum, assembly GCF_040938575.1. NCBI lineage: Eukaryota > Metazoa > Chordata > Amphibia > Caudata > Ambystomatidae > Ambystoma > Ambystoma mexicanum. The sequence goes on along the minus strand of NC_090937.1, from coordinate 20,427,268 downwards.
GGCTTTTGAGGATATTCATTACGCCCTGACAGCAGAGGACACCATGGCGTTTTTCGACCCGGCGTTGGCATCGGAGATCATTGTGGACGCCAGTCCATTTGGCCTGGGTGCTGTATTGACTCAAGTGGACCGGGACGGGAACATCCGGCCCGTGGCTTACGCCAGCAAAGCGCTCTCGGAAACGGAGCAAAGGTACTCCCAGATTGAGCGGGAGGCGCTGCCGGTCCTCTGGGGTTGCAGACATTTTCGACTCTGTCTTGGGGCGTCCAGTGACGGTGGTGACAGACCACAAGCCCCTGCTTCCCATTCTGGCAGGGTCATCCTCGAAGCCCCGGCCAGAATCGAGAGGTGGATGCTTGCTCTTCTCGAGTATGGAGTCACACTGGTTTATCGGCCGGGTGTCAACAATGTGGCGGACTACCTCTCCAGACACCCGGGAGTGCGTGGGGGAGAAGAGTGTGACACCTGCGCGGAAGAGGCCGATGAGCACGTTCAAATGGTGGTGGAGGCTGCCACGCCGAATGCGATTCCTCTGTCAAAATTGGAGGCGGCCGTGGACGTGTGCTTTCAGATCCTCCAGCACTCAATGCAGCACGGATCCTGGAAGTCCATCCTGGAAGCTCTGGCGGGGCGGACCCAGGAGGCCAGGACAGCGCTTTAACAACTATGGAAGGTCAAGGACGAGCTGTCGTTCTCAGCGTCGGGCCTGCTGCTCCGGGGTGACCGGATAGTGGTCCCCCAGTCCAAGGTGAAGGAGGTGATTGTCATGATCTCTGCTTCCAAAAGATCAGGACTTGCCCGACTCCCTTGGAAGCAGACCCATAACCCCGGTTCCGAGTGCCAGCCAGTCCCAATTGGGACCTTTTGGACCCTGTCCTGGCGCCAGTGGCACCAGGCTCATAAAGATGCCCAGTCCCAGCGCTGAAGCGCCGGGCTCATAATGCTTGGGTGGACTTACCTGCAGCAGACCATGCTGCTTACTTACCTGCCACTTGAACTCCTGATCCTCTTCTGTTTGGGACTACTTTTCCTGTTGGGTGGGGCAGGAGCCACTCCCTAGGTTCAGAACACTGGCACTCTTCTGGAAAGCAGGAACTCTTTTCTTACCTAGGCGTGGCTGTGGAAGGAGACACCTAAGCACTACAGGAGGCTATTTAAACCACACCAGATGGATGAATCTTGCTTTGCGTTATTCTGCATTCTCTGCAGCAGAACACTCATCGTGTCTTCTGCTTCTGATCCTGGGCCTAAGGGAACAAAGGCTTACCATCCTGGAATCCAGTCTTCAGCAGCACCTGTAAAGACAAAGAAAGAACAGGTTAGCACTACGGTCTTCAGTGGCAGCGCCTCTCTTACCTGGTCCATCGGCTGTCACCAACGCCTCGCGCTGCATTCCGGCATCTGAAAGACAAAAGCTTACCAGCTCTTCGCACGCTCCGGAGGCCTTCGGCGCTGCATCCCGCATCTGAAAGACAAAAGAAGGTGCGTTTAAAGACATTGAGCAACTTTATTACTCACGTGCCATTACTCCTTCCCACGCCGAATCCAGCGGGTATTCCAGCACCCTTCAGCTTCTCTAAAGCTCTGAACTTGTACCTGCAAGATAAAGGTGAGGGCGTTAACCTTTGGGGTTCTACAGGAGAGAAAGGGAAGAGGAGAGAGGCACCTAATAACCCCAGTTCATTAATCCCATATTTTCTATCTGCAGACATCTTACTCTTCGAGTCAGACATACAGTGCACAGAGGTCCAGCCCAAAGAGCCAACCGTGTGTTACACATCACCTTTGAAGATACGGCATTCACCCAGTCAAGACCGGCGCCTCTGCGGGAATCAGGTGAGCGTTACAGTGATTACCTTGGCCCACCATGGGCATCAGGGAGCCACCAAGACGAGGCTGCGGTTGAAGGAATGGTTTCCGGTACTTGAGTGGAGGGTCGATGACTTTGTGGCGTCCTGTGTCTGGTGCCTGGCGGCCTCTCCTCTACAGCGAGAGCCGGCGATCGAGGTGATGCCCCGAGGCACGCGGCCTTGGGAGGTCATCCATGCTGACTTTGGGTCCACGTCCTTAGGCACCCACTTCATCGTACTGGTCGATGAATATTCGCGATATCCGGAGGTGGAGTTTGTCGAGTCGGTGGCCTTCGAGCACGTGGTTGTGGCCGTGGAAAAAGTGTTTGCGGCCCATGGGTTCCCCCCCGCTCTGTGCTCGGATAACGGGTCGCCGTTCCAGAGCAAGCAGTTCTCCGAGCTGATGGAGATCTGCGGGGTGCAGCACTGGAAGGTATCTCCTTTGTGGCCCCGAGCAAATGGAGATGCTGAGAGACTGATGCGGACACTCAATAAGACCTTCAGGATCGCTCAGGGACAAGGGCAGTCACTCCGAGCCCTATACCAATTCCTGCGGGTATACCGCACCACCCCTCATGCCTCCACAGGGGTGGCTCCGGCTGAGGCTCTGTTCAAGCGATGGCCCCGGGGTCTGCTACCCGAAATTGGGGAAAAAGAACCGGGAGTGATTGATAACCAACAGGTGGAGGTAGACCAGCGGGTGAGGATTGAACAGGAGAATGTGCGACGGTGTCTCCGGCCCCAGCGGCCCGAGCCGGGGGATGAAGTCCTCATCTGCAACCGACACCCCCATGGAAAGCTCTCGCTCCCCTATGAGCCGGAGCCGTTGGATGTGGTGGCTGTAAAGGGGTCCATGGTGACTGCCTCGGACGGAAGGTCTGCTGTCACCCGGAATGTCAGCTTCTTTAAGAAACTGGGTGACCCCAGGACTGAGCCACCGCTGGAGCCTGACTTGACGGAGGTGCCTGAGGACGGAGGAGCCCCATCCAGCCCACCGGAATCCCCGGTCCGGGGGACGTCTGCAGAGGGACTTCCCTTGCCGGAGGTAAGCGGGAGGTACCCCCAGAGGGCTGGGCGAGGGAAAACCGCTTACCTTAGCGAATACGTACTGGGACATTTCTTTGGTCAACCAGAATGAGGGGACCCGGGTGGTTGACATTAAAGGGGCTGGGGGCGTGCAGTGTTGTTGTTAATTGATGTGTGGTTTGCAGTTATAATAAAAAGCAGTTGTGTGTTCTCCCTGAAAAAGGAGGAGTGTGGCGCTGCCACGTGATGGGACGCGCACGCGGCGGCATGACGTGGCACGTCGCCGCGTGTAGTATAAATAAACGGGGCGTTCCCGGCCGCGGTAGAGCGACCGGGAAGCCCGAACTGGAAAGACGTGTGTCAGGTGTGGTCTTTCCATTTTGGGGGCTTACGGGACCGCATGGGGCAAAGGACAAACCTCCAACAGTCACCAGCTCAGCGCCCCTCACAGCAATTCCCAGCCCAGACAGCGTCTATGCTTGCCCTCGGTTGCACCGGGGCACTGCTCCTCACCTTCCCAGAGTCGGAGCCTGAATGCTCCATGCACCGCCACCTCTCAATGCCTGGTGCAGACCAGCTCTCCCATCGCGGCTGCCACCAATGCTCAAAAAGACAGCTCTTCGGTGCTGCAGCCGCCACAGCTGTTTGCCCACTTCGCCCGATGCTGACAGCAACGGTTCTTCAGTTTTGGCACAGGCCTCCCGCCAGCTAGGCCACACTGACAATTCACCAGTTTTGGGACCTGTTCCCCACAGGATTTGTCCAGCACCTCCCCACAGGGCTCTTATTGCCGGGTCACAATATTTCGAGGCCTCCACACACCACGTCGGGATTCTTATCGGATTTCAGTGAGGTTGGTCAGGAGTGCGCAGATTAGTGGGCATCTTGGCTTGGCCCTGGAGGCCCGCCCCCTCGGACCGGTGTGTTTGTTTCCAGTTTACCAGATTTTTATTAATGCACCCTAAAGAACATGGTTTATAGTTTCTTCACATATGTGCACATAAAGCAAGACTTATTAAAGGAACCAGAGTTTATTTATTACATTAATCTTCTGGCACTTAGCTTGTTTCCACAGGCTAACATGTTTGGAACTCTGGTGCAGGATGGTTGTGATTTTCCAACGGGGCTTGACTGTCCTGTGCCTGTACGGATGTGCCCTAGCAGCCTTACCAAATTGCCTGGTCGGTGTTTGCATAAAAGTGTGACAGACAGTGGAACACTTTTATGAACATTCAGGAATACAGACTCGCATATTGTTCTTGGGTAGTCTTGTGCCGATTCGATTTTTTGTGCCAGCAGTAGGCCGCAAGTTTCTTCCTGCAACGCATGCAGCCATCCAATCCTGTTTTTCTTGAGTTCTGGCACTTGTAGTTTGGGAAAGAAAAAAAGTACACATTCCAGAAGGGGCCTGGGTGGGGAGAGAACGGAAACAGGACTGGATGGCCTTCTCACACATGGCAAGGGGTAGGCAGTTTCTCAGCAATGGCCAATGCAAAACGTGGGTATTTTCATACATCAAGTGTCCCCTCGATGGAACACAAGTAAGCTCGTTTTTTCTATGGTGCAAGGCAGGCTCAATTGTATTTTTAGATTTGTAATACTTATATTACTGGCATATTTAGCCCATCTCTAATTGTTCCTCTTTTCTTTCAAAATTGGGAATGAGGTGCATGGGGTGAAGGATTTTTCAATGGTTTGTAAACAATCTGGACATTTCGTACCTTCTCCCCAGCGGGGAGCCACCCCCTTTCAGGCTATGGCGGTGAGCCCGCTACGCAAGTCCCTCACTAACAGTCTGGGCAAATGGGACCTCACTGGGAGTGACTCCCCTCTTGGGGACAAGGACTCCCATTGCAGGGCACAACTCCCAGTCCAAACAACCTTGTCTGCATATATGGATGTGGAAAATGGAAAAGACTTTAATATCCCCTGCAACTATATTCCACAAGTATCCGTCTTTACATGTATTGGCTACATGCAATTCTAAACACAGCCTGAACACCATGGTCAGCAAAGGGCACTGTTCTATTTATTCATGTGACATGTAGAAGAGAGGAAACTCTTACAGAGGAAAGGGAACTGCTACGCAGAGGCGAGCCTGCACATCGTTGATGTCTTTGAGTGGCAGACTTGAGGGTTGGTGTTCTACCCGACCGAGAAACAGAGGTCTGAAAGGGAGCAGAGACGGGAGACCCGGGTCTCATCTGGTGGCGTGACCATGAATTAACCGTGGTGGGCCGGCAGGCCAGTAACGGATGCCGAGACCAGGCCGAATGAGGGAGCCTGAATAGCTGAGCTCTGGACCGTAGCTAAAGGGACAAGTAGCCAGGGGGGAAGCCAACGAGGTTAAAGTAGCCTGAGAAACTCGACAGAGAGCTTACTGTTACAAGGTATGAACATTGTGAATAACAGCAGGGAAAGCCATCAAGATTACAGGAGCTTGAGAAACCAGAGTGTGTTAAAATGAAAAGGAGATTGAGAAAGTGTTATGAACACTGAATTAAAACTGAGAAAGTAATAGAAGGTACAGAACTCTGATGAGACAGGGTGGACTACTGCCCTATCTGGAAAAACTTGGGTAAAAGAAAATAACCTATATAAGGATTACAGGACATGGAGTAAAAGCCCAACGCCTCAAAGGAGGAAGAATTCTTTTTTTTTATTTGTACACAAGAAATCCTGGAGGAATAGAACTGTTTACAACAAGAGACAATTTCCTTTAACAGGAGAAAGTGAAACCCTGACTTCATACAAAGACTAGGAAGAATATCCTGTGGTTGAAAAAGAAACTTTGAAACCCAATAACAAACCAAATACAAATTGGGCCAGGCAAACGTTGTACAAATCCTTCCATTTCCATTTTATTAAGGCATTTTTCTAAAGTGGTAGGGCCAGTTAGTTGGATAGGATTCAGTCCTAAAAAATGTATTTTGGACTTTAAAGCACACCTTTTAGCTTTTGTGTTGTTAGGTAGGGAACTTCCCTCATAGCGGTAGGGCTAGTTAGGCATTTAGATAATTTTATTTTAAATAAAGCTTCTTGTGAATTATCGTAAATTGTCAAAGTCCTTCTTCTGGTTCACCACAGCTTTTAAGGAGTAAAGTGAGGGAGGTAAAATTAGAACTCTAGTCCCCTGAAGATCAGTGACCACACCTTACATAACTAAACCACATCTCCCAAGCAGGGGTAGTTGAGTACCTTAAAGTAAAAACAAGTTCATTTCTAACAGGACTATAACTCTGAAAGAGCATAGCCAGTCACATACTTGTCTCCCAGTCAGAGGCTGGTTACCTACAACATTTTGGGTACGATTTTACTCGCTCACCTTAGTGTTTGGGATAAAAAAGAAGCTAGCCTTGTTACTGCTCAGGCAGGTTTTCGGCAACATCAAGGACGATGATAAGAGTTCTGCTTGGCTCTAATCAGATGAAATAAATGGTTTGCAGAAGCCTTTATGTAGGGTTAGAGTTTCAAAAGTCTGTGTTGGCCCACCATGGCTGCTATGAGCCATGTTGTTGCAAAACAGGCGAGTTGGCCATTCAGGTTTGGACCTATAAATTGACGTTTCCAAGGGCTATGTGACAGCCCGCCAGGCAAGGATACGTCTCAGCCCGTACCTTTAGTCTCATCTTTTTATCAGTTATGTTAATGCACAGTTGGTGAAGAACAGGGCGTATACACCAAATTTGGGGTGGATACACATATTGGGCTCTTATATTTTTCTGATGGCGCAGTAATTTTTTCCCACAGAGTTGTGCGCGATTAGGTTTATCAGAATTCATATCACCAGAAGGGATTAATGGCAGTAAACTGTATGGGTACGTGTAAGGCATAAAATAATGATGGTGAAGTATTATTTTTGAATTTCATTTTTTTTTTTTTTTTACTTCAGAGGCTTGGGAACTCTTAAAAGCACTGCCTTCCTTAAGCAAGCCGCAATACATTTGAGCAAAATGCTAGGCCATCACAGTTTGGGGTGCATTTAACTCCTATCCGGTTAAAGCACTTTAGAGCAAGCTTTGGGACGATGCAAGATTAAGTTAGTGACTGACCAGAATGTTTTTTTTTCTACGCCCTGTAAGGAACTCATGGTGGCAACAATAAAGACAGACACAAGTGATCAGTTCGAGGGTTTTTATTGAACAAATAATGCAGGGTGGAAAAACACCTAAGCTAAACCTACATTTAAGATGGGAACAAGGGTCGACCATCAAATGGAAAAATACGGCAGTATTAATGGCGTTGTGTCAAAATAAAAGGGCCTTTACTAAAGAAAAACCTGTTGCCAATTCCTTAAAACTAATTATAGAAAGATTGTGGGATAGTGTTTCAATAAAGAAAAGAAGTATTCCAAATAATAAGTCAGGATGCGATTGCCAGGGGTCTCTCTTCCCCACGTTTTCAGCACGGGACAAAGTGGGACCTTGGAGCACAGCACACGCTTGAGCTTTCTCAGCACGAGCTAACAGTTCCGTTCCAGCTAGCACAGTACATGCTCAAGCTTTCTCAGCATGAGCCGACAGTTCGTTCCAGCTATCGGGTTCTTCAATCATAAAGGCTTCAAACAATTAAGGTGTTGGAAAACACGGGTGCATGGAGAGGTATTCCTCAACCGCAAAGGCTATGCAGACTCTGTGGGAGAACCATAGAGTCTGCCAGACATTTGTTAACACAATGTGAAGAACTAGGAGCCGTATAGAAGCGGGCGTATGAAAAATAAATGCAACAACCCGAATTCTGATACAGTTTGGAGCCGAGTTATCAGTGTTAAGTACTGCAGCATTCCATGCGTGGGAGGTTGCAAGCCAAATGATAACAAATATTGATGGGGATTGATTATAAGATGTTTTAAAGCAGTTTGTATACGTTAGTGCGAAAAGGATGCAAGACATATAATAACGCACTTTAATAAATAAAAAAAAACAGTAAAGTCTCTCTTCATTAAAAAGTCTCTTGCCTTAGAGGCCTGGTGTATCCATCAAACAAACACAAACAAAACGTTAGTTTCCACAGTTCACGTTGGGTGATGGCTTCACCCCTGGTTCCCCCTCTTTCGGGCGCCAACCCCTCAAGTATCTTATTAAACCAATCAGTTGAACAGTTCCTTCATCAATAAACTTTGGGTGATATTGTTTCACCCCTGGATCTCCCTCGACCAGGCTCAGACTCACTTGACAAGGGGGACACTTCTCTTGCCCTGGTCTTCCAATACCTCTTACTTTCACAAGTCTTAATGTCTTTAAACAGTACTTCAGATTTTGTCCCCGATTGTCAGCTTCCCTCTTCCAGGTTCACTCTCGCAAACTTTTACAGACCGTTCACTGTGCACACACACCTTGGTCGGGTTCACTTCGATCAACACACTATTCTGATTGTCGGCTTCCCTCTTCCAGTTTCATTTTCGCCTACTTCTACAAAAAACAGTTCACTGTACTTTGGGACTTTGGACTTCACCCCTTTTCGTTAGCATCCCTCCGCCTGGTTCACTCTTGCCAACCTTTTATGAAACACACTGTTCATATAGTAATTTCACCATGCAGGAATCACTTCTCTTAGCTTCATAATCATCTGTTGGTTAAAGACTTTCGACGGTATGGAGGATTTTACAAGACCCCTGTATGACCTCTCTTCGCCTCTTCCCAAAGGCTTCTGGTTCCGGTAGTTTCTGACTATCTGGTAATCGCCCAGAGTTTCCTGCCTGAACACCCACGTGTTGCCGTACTCCTCTGTTGCTGGGTTTCCCCTTTCTTGTCAATTGTATCTTTAATTCTTTCAATGTTCACGTTAGCCGTTGGCTACTTTTCGTTCACCACAGTTCAGTTTCTTATTGATTGTCCTCTCGCCTCACCGGCTGTGATGCACTGCTTGCCTTTCTTTATCCTTGGAGTCAAGGTCGGTACCACCAAGACCAGTGTCCTTCCCCGGCTTGGTCATCAGCAGAGGAGGGCCTCGCGTACCGTAGCCATCTGCTGCAACACACGCTGGCTATTGTTTGCAGTCTTGTTTCTTTTCCTTGGAGGATTCACGGGCCTTGGTCGGAAAGGGCAAGGTTGCTTCTCTGCTTGTCACCCTTTCAGTCTGTGCCGTCTTTCTCCTCCTCTTGAACTGCCGTGCTGAATTAGTTCTCATGTTGTGCGGTCTGCTTTGCTCGTCCTGTGCTTTTGTGCTGCACCTTTTATCCCTGTGGGGAAGGGAAAGGGCAGTCAGGTGTGTGAGATTTTGGTCAATTGCCTGACCCTTGCATTGGGACATGTCGGGTGAACAGCTCTGGTGTTAGTCTGTTGTCTTCCGTGTTGCGTGAAAGTGTTGGTGTTGGGAAAGGGGGTGGGTGGGCAGTGTTTTGGAATATCCTATGCGGTAGGATGGGAAAAAGGTGTTGAAAGAAGGGGGGTGTTCAACTCCCCAAGGACCCCTCATCCAGGTTATCCTCCCTCACTAGTCCACCCCCAGGAACTGGATCCAATAGCGGTGGCCGTATCCTGGCCACCTGGATGACAGATCCCTGGGTACTACCTTCAGGTTTCTCACAGCCCCTACTTTCTATCCCTTAAAGTGCTGATTCTGCTATTGGTTAGGATTTGGGAGAAGTAGTAATTGCTTGTATTCAAACAACATATAGCAAAGAGAGAAGACTTGCAACAAGTAGTGGATGTTTGCTTTCTTATTATTATGACATAAGGCCCTCACTTTTTCAGCTGTGGCTGATCCATCTGTGGGAGTCTACCAAGGAAATCATGTGAGATAACAGCAAAAGGTTTACTAGGACATGTTGTAATAAAAGGCTAACTTAGTATTTTGTTTAGAAATCTATTCAAGAACCATAATCTTCATACAAGGGTATGTCCTTACCTGTAATGTGCAGTTTAGAATTGGCACTCGCTAACTTGGGGCAAAGTGCACCAGATATCATTATTCAAGATTATGGACTAACTGGCTAAAAGGATAGTTGTAACACATATATTGATAGCCTTGATCTGGGCAAAGATTTCTGCCTGATCTGGCGATTTCCATCTATGTATATATGGGATGCTTGAGAGAGGGACCTTTTCCCAGAAGCAACTGGCCATTATGGCCACCAACTGCAGGGGGCATGGTGCTCCTTTTTGCTTCACTCTTGATGCACAGTAAAGACACTTTAGTGTGCATCTAGGCTAAAGCAAACACGGTAAGTGTTTTTATGTGGCGAGACTGGCCTACCTTAGTAGTGCCAATCTGCTTATACTTTCCTAGTGTGGTATAGCATTTTGTACTTTTTTTCTTCAAATTAGATTTTATTGAGTTTTTGCATCAAACACACTGGTATAACAGCGAACAATGAAACAAAAAACATTTAAGTACAGTCATGACGGGTATCGCTTAATGTTACAGTGCACAGTGAGGCAAAGTGAAATGTCCATAAATGCAATGGTACAAAAGAAGGATCCTTTGTTGGACCTACTCTGACTGGCTGTACTGCTCATTGCTGGCAGGGCTGTAACTGCAAAATATCATTTCCTTTTACCTCCCCCCTCCCCACCACCCACTTCTCACATCAGTGTTCACTCTTGTTCATGTGCTGCTTCTTTCACAGGTTTGCTTTACTAATTTGCAGGCCTAGCTGCACAGTTTGTGGGGTCAGGGGGGGGGGGTAAAGACATCTTGCTATCAGGTTTTCTCGTCCTGCCATGGTTTCAAGCCTTGGTTGAGCTAAATAATCTTCTGTTAGGTGTTGGGTCGCCTTATCTTTACTATATTGCTTTGTGCGCTTGTGTGCTGCGTAGTATTCAAGGAAGGGGAGCCAGGTCATATCGATATGGGAGTATGATTCTAGCAACGTGGTTGTAATGCTTTCCATCTGGTAAATGATGTGTGCTTTGGTTAACCATTCTTTATATGTGGGGAGCGTTTTGTAGTTCCATCGGATTGTCAGGCATACTCTTGCCGCTAGTACCTCATCCGCCTCAGTTTCCACCCCGAACAATATGAGCTGTGGAGATAGGTTTCTGTGTATCCCATCTACAGCCTGTATCCATCCCAGGACTTCCTTCCAATATGTCTGGACCTTTTGACAGCTCCACCACTAGTGCCGGTAATCGCAAACCTCAGAGCACACTCTCCAAAAATGTGGCGTGGTCCCTGGGTACATTTTTGCTAGCCTTTGTGGGATTAGGTGCCATCGCAATAGTAGCCTCCGAATTATGCATCTTGTACTGCATTGAGGTTGACGAGACTGCTCTGTATATTGTTGCCCAGGCTTCCTCGCTATCTTGCAGATCCAGCTCTGTCTCCAATTTGAGTTGTGGTTTTGGCTTTGGTAGATGACCTCATTTGATTACAGAGGAATACAAGTGCGCTATCAGCCCTCTGGAGGTTTGGCTCTCGTTTAAGGCGCTTTCTACGGAGGAGAGTGACCTGCTGAGTGTGTCATCCCAGTTTGTGTCTAACAGAACACCTCTAAGCTGCAGATAGCATAGTGGTGAGATAGTGATGCCCTGTAGGGCAGCTTCTAGTCCCCGCTTTGTTATGAAGGTGCCCTCCCTCAAACTGAGGCTGAAAGTTACTTGGGTCTACTAGCAAGTCTGTTATATGGGGCGCTCATATGCAACCAAGTGGTGATGGTCAGGCCGTCAACCCTGCATCTTTGGTGAAGGATGCCAGAGGGACCACAGCACCTCAAGCACAGGATGTTTGCAGATCTTACACACCATGGAACCGGTGGTGACCCAAAGCCATTTGATCAGGATCACTGGGGTAAATATTTCATTTTTGAGGCCAACCCACTGCCTTTCAACATTAACTATCAAGCGGCCTACCAGCCCTCGTAGTTGGGATGCTCTGTAGTATTCAAAGAGGTCTGGGAAGCTCATGCCTCCTTTATCTTGGGGTTCACCAAGGTCATGTATGAGACCCTGGGCTTCTGGCCCGCCCACAGGAACTTGAGTAGGGAATGCTTGTCCTCTGTATGGTACGATTCTGGAATTACCACTGGGAGCGATTGGTAGAGGGACAGTATTCTTGGAAGTATGTTCATTTTTATGGAAGTGAAGCGCTCTGTCCAGGACAGCATAATTTTGGACCACTTCTGCAAGTAGGATTTGATTATGTCCCATAGGGGTGTGAAATTTGCACTGAACAGCTTTGCCAAGTCTTTAGTGATCATTATCCCTAAATATTTTATATTTTCTGTTCGCAGCTGAAATCCTCCTTCTAGAATTTGGGAGAGCGAAATGCCGCTTTAAGGGGAGGGCTTTAGTCTTGTTAAGGTTGAAGCAAAATCCGGATAGTGTCCCACATTCTGCCAGGGATGTTAAGAGGGCCGGGACGGACTCTGTTGGATGGGTCAGGTAAGCTAAAATGTCGTCGGCGAATAATGCTAGCTTACAATCACGCCCTGATCTGATTAGCCAATGTATCTAGGTGTTTGCTCAGATGGTTTGCGTGAGTGGTTCTAAGACCAGAACAAATAGGAGGGGTGCCATGGGGCGGCCTTGATTTGTGCACCGTGTTAGGAGGAAGGGTTCTGAGGCAATGCCGTTTACTACTACTCTGGCTGTAGCTTCTCGATAATAGTGCTTGTGCGCCCTTTTATCCATTGTCGTCCCAATCTGGCCCAGACCCCCACTGCTTTCACGAAGGGCCACTGCCCCCTATCAAATGCCTTTTCCGCATCGATCGACATCTGGGTGGGGCAGTCATCGTGGCCATCAATTGAGGTGATCAGGTCTAGTATTTTCACAACCCTTTCTGCCTCTCATGTAGCCCACCTGGTCTGTGTGTACTAGTTGGGGGGGGGAAACTTGGGTGAGATGACCCGCTAACTAGCTTATATTTTGGTGTCCACATTTATTAGCTATATTGGGCGATACGATGCAGTCTCTGCTATCTCTGCCTTGTTTTGGGATAACGAGGATTCTGGATTCCATGTCCGATCCAGTATCTCATTGAAGAGTTCGCTAAGAATGGAGCTTGGGAATTGGTATAGGCTTTGTAAAAAGCTGGGGTAACCCAGTCTTGCCCTGGTGCTGAGCCCGCCTTGAGTTTGGATATGGTGACCTGTACTTCCTCGATCGTTATAGGGGAATTTAATGTTAGTAGGGTGTCATTTGGGTACGGGAAGAGGTCTTCAGGTATTGGGCTATTCCCTCTTTGGTGCCGCCACCTTCCATGGTGTATAGGGTGTTCTAGAATTGGGCGAAGCATTTAGTTATCTCCCCTGGGTCCGTTTCCTCTTTTCCTTTTTCCGTCGTTTAGTTTGTGGACCGTTCTGTCCTCTCTCTGAGCTCAGAAGCACGTGGCTAACATATTGTGAGCCTTGTTACCCTTTTCATAGAATCTTGTTTTAGATACCCGAGTTGAGTCAGCACTTGGTATGCCATATTTCGCAGCGCTCCTTCCGGAGACCTCCAATTTTTGCTAGGGTTTCCTCCTGGGTTTGAAGGCGCTTCTCCTTTTCTCCAATTTCTTTTTTTATTGCAATCTCTTTTAACAGCCTTGTTCTGTTTTTGAACGCTCCATCTGGGACGCTCCGGAATGTAGCTTTGGCTGCTTCCCATACTGTGTTCAGTGCCAGTTCCTCTGTATCATGGTTGGTGAATTAGCCTTTTATTTCCTTGACCCGGGTGTCTCTAAATACTGGGTCTTTATAAAGTGTGTCGTTACAGATCTACCTGCGATCAGTCTGTGGTGGTGGGGCCCTACATCCAGTTCTAATAAGCACATTTCCTGGTCTGACCACCCTATTTTCTCAATGGCCGCTGCATGTGTGGTGTATGCATTTGCTGCTTCTAGGAGTATATAATCTATATGTGAGATGGGGGGGTAGAAGATTAATGCTTTTTTTCTGCTGGTGCACCTCCCTCCATGTGTCATTCGGGTAGTTGGCTTTCAGGAGATCTGGAAATCGTTCAGCGGCTGGACAAGGAGGCTGGGCGGGGCCCCTCTGGTCTCTTGGAATCCCAGTCCATGGCAGGGTCTGATATTACGTTGAAGTCTCCCCCGCATATCAACAACCCCGATTTCCAGCTGTTTAGAAAGGCAAAGAGGTCTCTGCTAAAGGCTATTTTTGATTCAGTGCATAGGCTGAGCAAAGAGTTACTGTACATGTTTTACCTTCCCGTTAATGACTATCGATCTCCCTTCCTTGTCTCTGTGTACCTGCGTGATTTGGCGGTCTAATGATTTTTTGTAAATACCTACCCCTCCTTTCTTGTGCTTTCGTGATGCCCATAGCACTCCTCCCAGGTCTCCCCTATAACCCCCTCACCTTGAATACCCTTGCCTTTTAAAATTTTGTTTCCTGGACGAACAGCACATCTAGCTTGTAAAGTCTAAATTCTCTAGCCAGCATGGAGCACTTTTGCAGGGAATTCAGGCCTTGGACGTTAAGGGACCCAAACCGTATCCCACTAGCCTGCACCATGATCCCATGTTAGATGTTCCTCATTTGCCTTGGACAATGGACCCGTTTGCTCTGTGTTTACCCCGGGTAATGAACAGTTTCTGTGTTGAGAATGCTTGTTTTGCCTATACTGTCATAGCGTTGTTGCTCTGTTTTTTTTTTCTTGTGTCTGATGTGAGTTCCCTCCTCCAGCGCTTCCATGACTCCTCTCGCTTCTTCGATGTAGTCTTCGCCGCCGCACTCAATGTTCAATGAAAAGGGGAACCCACACCTGTAGCGCACGTCTTGTTCCTGTAACCAGGTTGTGAGCGTGTTTAAGCCCTTTTAAGTAGTGCTTGTGCTGAAAGGTCCTGGAAGATTCCGATAGTGGATTCTTCAAATAGGATGGGTTCTTTCTCCCTCACCTTTTGCAACAGGCCTGTTTTTTGCTTGTAGTAGTGGCACTTGACGAGGACTGACCTCGGGCTGTTTGATGGACCCCGGACTCAGTGTATTCTATCGAACTCCGTGGCTGCTGGGGGGGCGCTGCACATCTATGCCTGTTGAATGGATGTCCCTTGAGGGCCTCCTCCTTGGTGCCGACGTAATCGATGGTATATAGAGTGTGCAGCGACCGTTGGCTTCAGTTCTGTTTCTTACATGTATTGGGTTATCCTACGACTGACCGCTACTCACCCTGAAAGAGGGTAAACTGTAATAACATGGAAAAAGAACTGTGGGGTAGGCTGGGAGAGGTAATGAGTACGTGTAAGGAACATACAGTCAAAAGAACGTTACCACGGGTAAGTAACTTGTTCTTCAAATGGATTCCATCCTCCCACGTATTCCTCATCTTATGATAGACTCCTAGAGCAGTGTTTGTATTTCTGGAGGAGGGAGTCGGAATGTTCAGTTTCAAATTAGAATTTGGGAGTTCCTATTGGCCTGTGTGTATGGAATGTAACACTGCCTTCCCAAAACCACCTTCCTGCCCCAATGACGAGTCCAGGCTATAGTGCTTGGTAAATGTGTGGACTGCGGACCATGTGGACGCCGCACAAATATCCTGCATCGGGACTCCCCTCTGTAAGGCAGATGAAGAATCCATGCCCCTGGTCGAATGTGCTCTGAGACCCTCAGGGGGATCGTTTCTGCTAACCTGTAGCATTCAGAGATTGTAAGGATGATCCACCTAGATGATGATAATAATAATAATAATAATAATTTGGCATTTATATAGCGCTACGAACCCTCAGGTATCTGAGCGCTGCTTATTATTACCCACGGTGTGTGGTGCTCATTTATCGACCTCGGAAGGATGAAACGCTGAGTTTGGCGCTGCCGGGATTCGAACCTGCGTTCGCAGGCTCTGCACTGATGCCAAAGCGAGCGCTCTACTCACTGTGCCACTTGACCGGAAGGTTTGTTTTGAGACTGCCATACCCACCTTATGTCCTTTATATCCAACAAAGTTCATCATCCTATCTTAAACATACTGGAAATATAGAAGCTAAGTGTAGGTTTTGGGTCAAGCCTGTGTAGTCTCTCCTCTTCTTTTCCAGGAATAGGTGGTGGATAGAAAGAAGGTCAAATGAATTTTTGAGTTAAATGAAATTCAGACAATTTGTGGTAGATAGGTAGGTTTAACTCCATCCTTAAAGAAGACTGTTTAAGGAGGCTTGCAGTTCTCTCACCCTACAGGCCGATGTAAGGGCCACTAAAAGAATGGTCTTTAAAGCCAACAATCTTAAAGGAAAGGAGTGTATAGGCCCGAATGGTGCACACATTAGGAATTTTAGAACTAGTTTGAGATCCCAAACCAGGACTTGAAAAGGGACTGGAAGAAAGACATTTGTCAATCCTTTCAAGAATTGTATGACCAGTGGGATCTTGAAGAAAGATACCTCGTCAGAGGAGCAATTGAAAATAGATAGCGCTGCCAGATACCCTTTAATTGTACCAACCTGGAGCCCCAGGTTAGCCAGGTGTGACACGAACAATAACACCATAGGTGTAATGCACGTAAAAGGGCCCACTTGCTTATCCCTGCACCAGCTGCAGAACTTCTTCCAACAGCAGCGGTACAAAGACTTTGTTGCTGGCCTTCTGGCCGAAAGAAAAATCTCCATTAAGTCTTCGGGGAGGTCCCAATTTGTATATCTCAATCTCTCAGAAACCATGCGTAAAGGTGGAGTGTCTTGACCTCTGTATGGAACACCCGACCCTCCTCTAGCGAGAGAAGGTCCTCCCTTTGCAGAAGATGCATTGGAGGGCAGATGGACATGTTGAGAAGGTCCGGGTACCACGTCCTCCTGTCCCAATCCAGAGCAATTAGGATCATGGGCTTCCCAAACTTTCTCGACCTCCTGTTCACGTGATGTGTGACGGGGACTGGAGGAAACGCATACAGGAGTGGAAACTCCCAGTCCACTACAAACGCATCCCCCAAGAGCTCCTCTTAGGGGAAATTCCCTGGAGCAGTACAGTTTCGTACTTCCGGTTTAAACTGGTTGCGAACAGATCCACTTGAGGGGTTCCCCAAAGGGCGAAGATCTCTTGAAGGACTTCCTGAGCTAGCTCCCACTCGTGGGAGACTGTGCTCTGCCTGCTCAGAGCGTCCACTGCCGTGTTCTCCTCTCCGGCTAGGTGAACTGCCGATAGATTCATTCTTGAATTGCCCAGAACCAGAGCTGCATTGCTTCTCTGCACAGTGGTAGTGGCCCTACGCCTCCTCTCTTGTTGAGGTAGAACATGGCCACTGTGTTGTCAGTCATTAGCAGGACAATCTTTACCCCCACACAGAGGGCAGAAAGGCCTTCAGCGATAGTCTGATCGCACCCCCCCGCTCCAAAAGATTGATGTGTAGTTTGGATTCCGATGGAGACCAACAACTGCTGATTGCCAGATCGTTGGTGTTGGTTCCCAACCCAGTGAGTGAGGCGTCAGTCACTGCAATTATCTCCACCATAGTTGCCAAAAAGGTTCTCCTTTCAGAATGTTTTCTTGGTAGGTCCACCACAGAAGATCGTGTGCTACTCTGCTTGGAACCTGAAGGAGATCTGACATTCTGTTTGTTGATTCCTGAGAGCCCATTGGAGGGTTCTCATCGGGCGAGCTTCTGGCACCAGGAAAATGCAGGATGCCATGAGGCCAAGCAACCTCAGAAAATTAAGGCCGGAAGACTCTTGGCATTTTGGAATTTGTTGACCATCTGGCAGAATGTCTTGAGCCCTCACCTCTGGTGGTGAGGCTTTTCCCAAGGATGCATCCAGGAGAATCCCAATGAATTAGAGCCTTTGAGATGGTATCATGTGGGACTTCTTGAAGTTGAGGGAGAAGCCCAGTTTGTGAAGGAAGTGACGGGTGGGGTTGAGATGTTCCAGGACCTGTTCAGGAGAACGTGTCCTGATCAGCCAATAGTCCAGGTAGGGGTAGACATGCATCTCCCCCTCTCCTGAGACTCGCTGCCGCCACCGCCATCAACTTAGTAAAAACCTTCCGGGAGGAGGTCAGCCCAAATGGCAGAACTCTGAACTGATGATGAGAATCGCCAACCTAATGTACTTTCTGTGCTTGTGATCGATTGGCACATGTAATTAAGCATCCTGAAGGTCCAATGATACCATCCAGTCCTGAAGTTGGAGAGCATGAAAGATGTGAGAAAGGGTAACCCATCTTGAACTTATTCTTCCTGAGGAACTTGTTCAAGTCTCTTAAATCCAAGATGGGTCTTAATCCTCTGTCCTTCTTGGGGATTAGGAAGTAAGGGAAGTACCAACCCTTGTTCCTCTACGCTACAGGTACTGTTTCGATAGAACCTTTCTGTAGCAGGGTCAAGATTTCCTGCATAAGGAGCAGATCTGGAACTCTGAAAGAGTAGCTCCCCGGCAGATGATCCGGAGGCCATTTAAGAAAGGGAAGGCAGTAACCCTGGGCCACTTTTTCCAATGCCCATGCATCTGAAGTAATAATCCACCATTCTTTCAGATGCTGGGAGTGTGTCTCCCACTGGGGTCTTGTGGACTAAGGCCTCGAACAGATTTTGATGTGTCTGATGGTAAAGGAGCTCCTGCTTAAACGGTCCTTACCACATCTTCCCCGTCCACCACAGGCAAATCTTTATAGACCTCTTTGTTTCGACAGTCCTCTCCCTATCCGAACTGAGGCGTAATAGCGAAAGGGCCTGCCCTCCAAGGTGCCAGAGGGGCGAGTAGGTGGTTGTCAGAGTGATGCACCAAGGGATTTGGCTGCAGCTTTGGAGGTCTGCAGCTTCTCCAGGCTCTCATCAGCCTTGCTGCCAAATAAATGAGTGCCGTCAAAGGGCATGTTAAGGTGTCTAGAGTGTACATCTGGCGCAAATCCAGACTTTCTCAACCAGGCAAATCTGCGTGTTAGTGCAAGCCGCCATTGCTCTGCAGAGTCGAGACCAATCTGGAGGGATTTGTACATCACATCTTTCCCATCCTTGACAATGTTTTAAAAAAATCATCTAATTCTTCCCATTGGGGGGTATGTTCAGCCACCGTCGCAATACAATCCCATAAGCTGAAAGTGAACTTGGCCAATGCAGGCGTGCCATTTGCTGATTTAAGGGTCATACTCCCCGCAGAGAAAACTTTTCTATCCCAAGCATCATAACGCTCGTCATCCCTGTCGGGGCGGGGGGGGGGGGGTGTAGTTGGATATGCCTTTTGTCTGGATGTAGAAGTGGCAGCCTGAACAGCCAATCTTTATTGGAGGTTTTGTAAGATAGTACAGGTGTCACGACTCGCAGGGATCACAACAGGTTTCCGAGTCCCCCCTCTACAGTGCCTAACCCCTCCTGATCTCATGTCCAGCTCCGGGATAACCAGCATCCTCCTCGTTTAGATTGCCACCACATGGTCCCCAGCGTTTTGCAACCCACCCGTTACGGCGCCCGCTTCACTGGCGTCTCCCATGGAGATTGAGGGATAGACTCCGTGCAGCCGCACTTCCGCATTCCAAGAATGCTTCACGTTCCCAAGACATGGCTGTTGGTCATGTGACCCGGAAGGTACGCACGCGTGCGGCAGCAGATCACGTGACCGGAGGCTGCGGGTCACGTGTCCAGATGGGGAGCGAAGCGCCAGTATTTAAACGGCCGCGTCGGTGCAACCGGCGCTTCACAGCGGTTTAAATCCTTGGACACTGTTTGGCACTACGTACCTGATCTCTTGAATACCCGGATATCGACCTTGGACTGCTTCACGGAATTGCTTTTGGATCTCCTTGGCTTTGTCTTTTTTGGAACTACTGGCCACTGACTGCTTTTGGACTTCGTCTTCTTTATCCCTGGCACTACGATCACTGGTCCTTGTTCTGAACTTTGACAACGGGTGGGCCCGTTCCATCTCAAGTACGTTGGACCTTCTGGCAATACTTCCCTGATAGGGAGGGTTCTGGAGAATCCCGGAAAAACCCCATAGGTATACCGGAGTACCTCACCGCTCCACTGGGTAAGACTGTTCCAACTTGTTATTGTATTGACTAGTGGTGGTTGTTGGGCGCATAACTTAACCGTTGCTTTCTTTGCAGTGGTCCGGGGTTTCTGAGGGTCTGCGGTTCCGGAGGAAGAAGATCTCCCACCTGTGGCCTCAAGGGTTGCACAGGGAGTCTTTTTGCTCCTCCCTGTGCGGCACTTGTGGACAGAGGTCTCTCCTGACTACACGACAGTCAAGTCACAACAACAGGTCACTACTTGTTGCACAGTACTTGGGTGTTAGTTTTTCGTTCACAGCTGGAATTAACTCTGGCATCTCCCAGTTGGCATTAACTCTCTTTTGTAGAACTATATGGAATGGTAGAATAGGGTCCTCCTGGGGTTCCTTGTCTAAAATATCAGTCAGGTCGTGCTGCTCAAAGAGTGGTGCAGGCCTACTGCATCATCCCAGATATTTTTTTCACTCTAGGCATCAGTTGTCTGTAAGATCCATCGGCATGGTCCGAGGGATCGGGTCTGCCAAACTATTTCTGGGGTAGCATCCAACCCACTTGCAAAGAGTCATGTAGATCTTTTATTCTCAAGTCCTTTGAAATTAAGGCCTCTGGAACATATTGGTGTCCCATACTGCAACCTAAATGAGCCTGTATCATCTGAAGATTGTTCATCATCCTCATAAATTGAGGAAAGGGATTTGAAGAAAAAAAAGAAATCCTTCCTTGGCAGTGGAGGGAATGTTTTCTCGACATGCTTTGAGGCTTTTGGAACTTACAATGGCGTTGAGGGTTTTTTAGGCACAGATGTGGAGTCTTTCAGCATTGATGGGGTTGATAATCTTTTCTCGACTCGAGGGAACCTCTGAGGGTTCTCTAGGAGTTTTCTCGTGCACACCCGGCCCTGAGGGTTCACAGGTTTTGTACCTCTTTTTGTCGTTTGACATGGGCATGGCTCTTACCTTTCTTTGAGGGGGTCAAGGCAGCTTTCTTGAATACTTCGAGCAGCTTTTGTCTGTACTTCTCCCACTGGGCTGGTGAGGCCAATTTGGTTCGGCACGAGACCTGTCCCCGCAGCTGAACTCGACAAAGGTGGTGATCTGTGGCTTCTTTTTCTTTGACCGCTGTGAGGGAGATGAGTGGTGTGAGCCACTAGGTGATCGGGACCTTTTGGCTTTCTTCTGACAAGGAAAGTCATCACCATAGACACACCCGATGGGTGTCCGTAAGGGACATCTTCGCCCCAGTCATGTCATATCTTTAACCCCAATCTCAGAGTTGATTATGCCAACAATGCCATTTTCACTAAACAAAAGGTTTCTTAGCCAGGGAACCGATGCAAGCAGATAATCAGAAGCATTAGCTCTCGCAGAAAAATTGTACTGAAGCCGACGATCGCTGCGCGTGCTATATAACATTGATGACGTTGAAACTGAGATGGAGGCCCTCGAGGGACATAGTCGACAGGCACTGACACGCAGCACCCCCTGCTGGAAAGAATTTCCAAAGTAGCTAAAGCTGGATATGGAGATATCATAAAATGAGGAATACATGGAGAACATAATCCATTTAAATATGTTTATTTACTGGAATATGTTGTGGGCAAAGGTATAATGAAAATGCGTTGAAAAGTGGTCCTGTGCACTTTTGGTGACTTGCATCTATTGGGATTTTTCATGTGCTACCATACAAAACGGAGAAATTGTGTAGCTTTTTACCAATTTTTTCACATTGTTATCAAATGCACCATTTTAGCACATTATTTAAAATTGTTCCTAGGATGGAGACCCCACCTTGTTTGGTTTAGGCTCCCTCACTGTGCTCATTCACTAACGCACATTCAAAGCAAACATTTACATACCTCACCCCATCCACTTCAGGAATTCACCAGCCGCTACTGCCCTTTCCATAGAAGGTATGCTGCTGCAAGGGGCTTCTTCTGAATGACTAAACTACTAGTTAAGTGAACAGTTGTAATCCCATGTGCCCTTTTATAATGCTGTTTTTGTGCAAAGAAAAAAATAGGTAACTTTTCTTACTGTTAGGAAAGATTTCTCTTTACAGCACCTTTCCCTCCATTTTTGGACCACTGCTGGGTGTGTGTTTGAGAGCCAGATCTTAGGTTGGCCAGTGGGAGTTTCTTAACTGCCATTTGGATAAGAATAGGACCCCTGCACCCATTCCAGAGAAAACCTAGAAGAAACCTGAATAAGACAAGTATCCTGTCCAACTGCCAGATGAGTGAGGAGACTGGAGACCCTTTGGAAGAAGGCCTGGTGACCAACTTCTGCTGCTGTCCCTGGAGAGCCCCGTCTGGCTAGAGATCTTCAGAAGTCCTGCAAATGACCATCGACCCTTGGGGTGGTGGGACCAATCACCCTCAACGTCAACTCAGAGTCCTGCAAAAAGAGTCCTTGGAAGTGCCCCTGGGTCACTCGGTGGCTGACCAGCTCAGATTTTGGGCTACCGTGCTGCAGATGTCGTTCCGCGTTGCGGGCCAGAACTTTGAGGATCCACAGCTTATGCTACAGGAGTCGTCTCTGTCATATTTCGTGGTTCCAACATCAAGGGTGCCCGATATAGGAGGCAAAGTGTGACTGCAACAGTTGTGTCCCCCTGTGTTGCTGTGCATCAGTGGCAGTCATCCAAAACAGCTTTCCTGCCTCCAGTCCTGTGATGCGAGGGGGCCCTGCAACAAAGTTCTTCTGCATTCTCCATCCTGAAGACCTTGCACCAGCATTTGTCACCAACCGGAGAAGTCCTCGAAACCCTCACCACTGGGCATATAGGACCAGAGCTGAAGGCAGCAAAAGCAACCTTAGACACTCCTCTGGAGACCTGCCAAGTCCTAAGAAGAAAGGTAGTACTGAGGATGAGTTGTAACAGTACTTTTCTGAACCCTTATCTCCCCATTAAAAGTTTGTAAACTTTTAGAAACTTTTTTAAATGTTTGGCTTTGCACAAGCATTCTGAAAGCGGGAGATACTTTTATTCACTAGAACAACTTGTCCTATTCCCCTCGGTACTCTTCCTTGGGCCCAGAAGCCCTCCACTAACTTTTTCCCCCATCTCACAAAACTGTGTGGAACTTTTGGGCACAAGGGCCCATACCTTTTATGGGTGGACTTTTAAAGTTAGTGTTGCATCTCTGTGGACCTGTAGTCCTGCATACTAATACTTACCTTCCTTTGCAGGGGTCTGTTGTCCTACTCAAGTGATTGCATATATGTATCATTTATTTAGTTTGTATGAGATTGCATGCTAGTAGTCATTTTTCATAGTGTTTTATGGCCATAAACAAGTATTTTTAGAACTGTTTGTCCCTTGACTTTTCACTGTGTGTGCTCATTGCGGGCCACTTACCAGGCTCACCCATCCCGAGACATAGCCTTGACCACTCACCTTGCTACCTTGAATTGGTTTGGCTACTGCTCCCAGAGTTGTCCCCGTCACTAAACAAGGCTGGCATCCTATACCTCTGTCCACCAAGCCTGAGTATGGAAATCTAGGCCTAACAAAAAATATATGATTATGTAAATGTTTCTGAACTAATACCTGAGCCAAACTTGCTTTTCTCCAAGATCCAGTCAGCCAAAGCCTACAACGACCATCAGTTTGCGTCAGCAAGTGAACACATCTTCTAGGATTTGTCAGTGAAGTGGGTTTTTTATAGAGCTAAGTTGCTGCAAATAGGTTTCCTGAGCACCTCATGTCTGCCACCACACTCATCACTACACTTAGAGCTTACTACCCACCCCTTCATTCAGCAGAAACCAATCCACTTACCATTCCAAAAGTCAAGATCCCAGAAGCAGTGCGATCAATCTTATGTCTGACTCAATCTGTGCAACTCTCAAATTCTAGAGATGTTTAAAGACCAGGCTGCCATATAACTGTCCAACCAATTTTTGGCACTTTTGAGAATGAATCGCCCACATGAACGCGAAATTAGAATGGAACTATGATCATTACACAGAAGAGTAAGATTGCTGCTGGTTACAGTGAATGGGCGAGTGCTGGTGCCCAACCAGACTCGGAAAGCAACAAAATTTGAAAAGAAAACTGTCTCACAGAGCTGTCTTGCAATTAATGTATTAATTACAGGTACAAATCCCCATAACTATTGCAAGGGATCATACCGCTGACATGCGTTTTGACCTTCTAGGTCTTTTTCTAGGCAAGATATCGAATAAGATAAGAGAGATAGTGGTTTAAATATTTTGAAGTGGGTCTACGTAGTAGCATTGAAGTTTCAAGTTAAATCATAAGCTGCTGCAATGAAAAAGTCCAAACGTGTATTTGATCAAAAATAATAAGATCGACAATTGTCAGATGCGAGAATCAGCTGACTAGTAGACTCTTTGATCCTGAATACAATGATATGGCATTTGTAACGCGCCTATACACAAGTGTTTCAAGGCGGCATTGCCGCCAGTGCATGGAGGGCTCCGAAACAGTTTCCAGCTGCAAACGAATCCCTTTCAGCGAGCCCCGCCTGGGTAGTGGCTAACTCCCCAGACCCTTGCCTAATTTGGGTAATAGTATGTCAGGGTTGTTGCCGCCTGATCAGCCAGGCCAATAGTCACCCCCGCTTCCCCCCCCTCACTGTGAATCTGTACGTCTTTCAGACCCCCCTCCAATTTGGAGAGTGCGTCCTGTGCTTCCCGATGTGACGCCAAGGCTTCCATTAGGTTCGACCCTTCACCCCGCCCTGCCATTTTCTTCTCTAGGGAGTCTCTCTCTCTGGGAGTCTGACCCCTACCAGATTAGCTATGCAGATTCCCCCAATCATGACCTTGAATGCCGTCCAGAGGGTGCACCATTTTTGTTCACCTTTTTATTTAAATAAAAAAGTCCCTGCATTCCCCACTCCCATGTGGTGCCAATAAAGACCTCGATGTCTTTTGCTGTTACCCCCAGTGTCATGAGAAAACCTCAAATTTGCTACCCACTCCCCACATTTGACCCACACTCTAGGCGTGCCTCAACATTGTCTGGTGTCAGAAGAGCCACATGGGCCACTCTTTTTCCCCCTCTTTAACCCCCGACCAAGCTGCACACCACACTACCGTTTTACACAACCACTCCACACCCCAGGACACCACTAAACACCCAGCTCTCTCTCCATCTTCTGCCCCCTTTGCCTACCCTACCTCACTCCTCTACACCATGCTACTCTACAATCACTCACCCCACACAGTACCATACACTCCCTAGCTAAACTGTCTACCTTATCTCACCCTTGTTTACAACCCACCCATCTACCTACATCCACGCCTTCCACTACCCACTGCCCCCGACCTTACTGACCCCTACCACCCTCTTAAAATCACCGCATTTCCCTTAGAAGTTACAAACGCTTCTGCAGTTTGTTTGCTGACATGTAACATTAGCAATGCGTAAAGTAAAAAGACTTCAATATACTCCACAGTGAAGAGGTCTTTCTACTATGGCTATTGTTAATATTTGTCTGCAGACATGTTTGGAATTACTGGCTACGTAGAGTGCACGAATTTATTGCATGCTCACCTATAAAAGCAAAAAAAACAACTGTACATGCCAAAACCATTTGCTTTGCCAAATCTGGTGTTTACCGATATGGTTCTATACATGCTAACCTTATACATCCCATTCGAGATATAAGTCCAGTCCTGGTCTTACCTTTATTTGCATTCTGGAACTTGTAGTCCTGGATTTCCCATGTTATGAACCCAGGACTACAAGTCCCAGTATGCAAAGTTAAAACCAGGACTTGGGTAGTGTCTCCAGCATGAAATGGATAATGTTGGCATGTATGTTGTTCCCATCCTCTGCAACAATGCTAGTCTCCAAAGCACACTGCTATTCTGTAGAGGTAGGTCAGGGTTACAAATCCATTATGAGGGAACAGAAATGCTGCTAATACTGCAATGTGGTGGTAATCGTATTTTATAGGTGGCGCAAACATCACTCCCAGTCGCAAAGGCAGTTAAAGGATTTTTATTGAAATTCTTGTGGTTCCTCCCTCTCTCGTCTTGAGTCGCACCTCAAACCCCAGGTTAGTAGATGCAGAAGATTGGCCCCTATTGTTTATTTCTATCGTCTGCTGGTGGTGGTCGGGAAAGTCTCATTTTTACTAAACTCCCTCAAGCTTCTTAACTTACCCTACACTAGTCAGTGGTTCGTGGTCTACCAGGATTTAGAGATCGTGCCCTATAGATACTGTTGGACTCAGGCTCATCTAACAGGCTCAGTCGTACCTCTACCTTTCTCACACTTTCCTCTTGTCCACTTAATCTCACTTCTCCCATCACCTCCTGTCCCTTAGATGTTCAGGCTCCTCCTAGGTCTTGCCTGCTCCAACATCCTCCTTTCACTCAGTACTATTTTGCTTCACAATCACTCCTTGCACGTATCCTTCTAAGCACAGACAAACTCTGCAGTACCACTTCCACTGTCTAGCCAATACCTCCCATGCTCCACAAATTGCCTCTGCAGTCCGCTGCTCCTGCCAGTACCTTTCTTGGTTTTCGATCTTCGCCTTGGTCCACACCTGAAACACTGACACTTCCTGCTGCCCGTTTATATTCTCCCCAGGCCCCTTCTGGGATTGGCAATCTGTGCCCGATTAAACGGACCCAGTCTTCCCCAGCCAGAGAGGGAGTGACTGAGAGTGAGTGCGTGTGTGTGGTCAGTGTGTCAAGAATTCATAAATGAATTGACTTTACACATGGAGGTCCTCCCCGTACTGCAAATGGTGGCCCGAGGAAGGCAAGAGTTTGTGCTCATTGTCTGGGACCCAGTTCCGGGTCTCCCTGAGGTTAGTTCTCTGGGGAAGGGTGGTTATAGTTTCCCTTTCTCTCCCTGATGGTCAAGGGGGGTCCTGTGGTTGTGCAGGTGTGCCAGAGGCCTTCAGTAACAGCGCAGATAATCTCTGTCAACTGTGCATGTCTGTGGCTTCTCTAGCACCTGGCTCTCTTTATGGTATACATTCCTGGAGCCAACGAGGTATGTCTGCAAAAGTGTTGCGGCTTCTCCTTGGGGTTCACTTTCAGTGTGACCTTTGCTCACCAATGCAGGGTGCTGGGTCTGGGCTCCCTCTTCGCAGGGCTTTCTTGGCTTCTGGACTGGATGATGTATTTCTATGAACAGATACTGGCAAGCATCTAATATTGGAATTAAGGCTTCAGAAACAGGTGGGCACAAGGGGGATGGGGTTTGGGGACCTTTTCCAGATATCCCTAAAGCCAGTATTGGGGCCGAGACGGAATTTCTGCTGCATAGTGGGGCACTTATTCCTCTTTGACAAGCCCATGGCACTTGTCTTGTCACACCTATTAGACTCTGAAGAGGTTTGCTGGATGCAAGACCTCCGACTTTCCCCCACCCCAAGAAAATGTATAGTGGAAGGGGTAGCCACATCTGACGGTTTGCTCTTTTCTGGCAGTGAAGTATGGAAGTGATAATCTGCATATCCTACAGCTCAAACGCTTAGTCATTGCGAGGATGGAGGGGTATCAAGGGGGCTGGGGAGCCCAGACCGCATTAGATCGATGCATTCATCGCTCCCAAATTATACCATGCGCCTCTTGTGAAACCACTCTTTCAGAAGCCCTCTTTGGCGAAAACCACCGGAAGTGAAAATTCCCTTTACAAATCTCTAACAGACAAATGCGAAGCCATGGAAGGTGGTGGCTGGAGAGTGGGACGTCTTCATAAAATACAAAGCCACTACAGAGATGCGCTTTAAACAAAATGTATGTTTTATGTGTGAAAGGAAACCTAGATGTATTAAATTCTGATAAGCTCCAAGTCAATAACTTATAATTATGCTTTCAGATCATACAGGAGAGCAGAATATTGCAGGAACCGAAGAAATAGAGAACGTTTTCCTGTGTCAGGCCTTGCAAGCATTTTTCCCGGACTCCAGACTACTTCAGTCATGTACAGTTTCCTTGCTGGGAAGGCTGGTTCCCCATCACTGCTGCAGCTCACCCCAAAACATCGGACTTCAGGACAAACTCACACTGATGGTGGAAGAAAGTCATTTTCTGGACACCAGCGAACTGCAAAGCGTGAAACGCAAGGCCATCGAAATACAGGATGAACCAAAGGCGTTCAAGAAATCAAGGCTCTGGCAGCTACAGAGTAGGTCCAAGAGAAGGATTGATAAAGACGAAACCTCAGCCCTTAGTGGAACAGAAACGGAAGAAGATCTTTCAGAGCCAATTATGGGTAATCAGAAATTGCCACAATCACCTACTTTCTAATTTAGTCAATCACCTGCAGTGCAACGTTTGTTTCTTTCATATTTGCTTTGTCAGTAGACTTCCAAAATAAAAAACGTTCAGTTCCAATTCCCTAGTACAATTCAAATGTTCAATTCACGAGCATTTAACCAGAGTCCATGTTAAGACCACCCATGATCAATGGACATTGTTTTCTTGCATAGTAACTCTGCACTTGATGTAATTGACAGGGCACACGCCTACAAGGCTTTCATAAAACCTTGTTTAGATCCAATATAAAACAATATTTAGGTGCAATACCCCAATTAAGTGGATTGTCACGTGGCAGAGCAAAGGACCAGTTAGCCCTCCATGAATGAAGGTCTTAATTACTCTGAGGTTACTCGGACAAGTAAAAGACCATAGCTAGGCACAGCATCAGGTTGCAAGCACAGCAGAACCCCACAACTATTGGCAATCGCTGGAAGACAGTTGTCCTGTTCTGCCTATTAAAATGACGTCCGAAGAAATTGCCTCCATCTGCAGTGAACTCTGCTAGTGTAGTGGTCTAAATCGGCTTTGTAAGTGCACTCTCCTCTATGTCCGTAAGCAAACAAAAAAATGAGTTAGACTGCCACACCTTATTCTTTCTACTGATAAAATCTGTGTTTGATTTGATCACAGATGCATTTTCCCTTTACCTTTAAGGCTGTCCAATGCTTAGCAAACAATCAATCACTCCACCGCATTACTCAAAACGAGGTAAACTAAAATGTAGTTTTCATAATTCAGTATATTGGTGATTAAACCTGTTTATCTCTTAGAATATTGTATCATAAGTAGACCAGTTTAAAAACAAACCACTTCTACACAAAATGTTTATTTGTAAAGGCTGGTCGATGTAGAAGAAAAAACGGGCTTTATTCTACATTTCTGATGTCACAGATTTTTGGATCGTTGTAGAATGCTGGGTCTTTGTATGTAACTGGCATGAATCCTGCAAGCAAAAAAGATTTCATGAGTTCAATGAAACATCCTTAACTGTTTTTTTTTTGTTCGGGTGAGACGTCAAGTTATAATCTTACCCATTATTTGCGCCCTTCTGATGGCTTTTGAGATCTGCTTTTGTTTCTTTGCACACAATCCTAGAAAGAAAATAAACACATTTAATACAAATTGTATGATAGCATTAAATCTATTCTCGTGGCTGTACTCTTTCAGTCCACATGTTTTTTCATAAATTGTTGCAAAACCTCGGGTGTTCTAGTCACGAGGGACAGCATGGGGGTGCTTTAAGCTACTAATGTAAGAAAGAGAATGGAGACACTAGTAACATGTGTGGGGCTCTGAAGGGTTCGAATATGCCTGCAGGAGCATTTGCCAACAAAGGACAATGGTGCTTAGTGCCCAAAGCCTACACTTACCTGCCAGGCTACTTAACATCTAAGACACATCCATTGGAGACACCGTCCTGGCATCAAGCGGTTTAATGTGAATGTGACTGCAGATGGTTACTGAACACCCTGACCGATGCATAGGCCACAGCTATGGAAGGATCCTACTTCAGTTTGCAAAAGATCGTTGGAGAAAGACACACGTTGCAGAAGTCAACGTGGTGGTGTTGGCAGCAAATAGGATTAACTTCTTAAGCATACTATAAAGCATGGTGTGGCCTACCCTACCTTGTATGTTGGCGTTTCCCCATTGTGCTTGATAAAACGCCCAGGACATGATGGGGGGCGAAGAGGTGAACATTCCAAAATACCTCGAACACTAACATGTTCACATAGCCAGGCTGAACTCTCCACTTATGTCTCCCCGATTCTCCTCCTATAAACCTGGTACCCCACTCATGCCTTTGATGTAGTTGTGCATGCAAGCCCATCAGATTTTCAGCATAGCCACACGTGCATTTGGATTATAAACAAAGGAATTTGCATATTTACAACCCTGCCAGTTTGCAACTCAAGGTCCAAAGTTGTCTGCGCTTTAGAATGGGGAACTAAATCACATTGGGGATGGGACAGAAGGTAGCACCAAGCTCCCCTCCCCTCGGCCCCATATAAACTCTCAGATGGAAATGTACGTTAGGGGCCTTTATGATTGAACTCCCCTTTTGCCCTGAAGGTTTGTAAACAAAATATAGTGAAATATGTTTAACGCTATTAAGAAATCACAATTTTATGATATAAAATGTATACTTTTACATCTTATGACAATGTTTTTTTGTTAATAATGGTAAACAAAACTTGATTGACTAATGTTTTTAATAAATGTGATAAATAAAAAGAAGTTTTTAAAACCTTGGAGAATAAAGACAATCTGATGGGGAACGGGGCAGGGTCATACCATCAAACTACGTGATGCGTTGCTTTTTTCATGAAAATAAAGCTCTCTATGAGAAACTTTAAAGCTAGAGAGCAGAAAGTTCCTCTTATGACTGCATTTAACTATTTACTGCCTTTATCATCAGTACAATTCAGGACGAGGACATATAGCAAACCAACAGCATGTCCACTTGATGTAGGCCCTGCAGAACTTCAGGAGCCAACAACGCAACCGTTAGTGACCAGCTCCCTTCCTTGAACTGACCAATAGGTCACTATGCCCAGTCTACGTTCCAGTGGCATTTAAATGTGCCATTGGGACTCAAAATTACAATCACGCCATTTGCTAGAACAAGTGGATGAATAGTGGCAACATAATTACAGGCCTACAAAGGCTGGTTTTGTCCAACGCAGGGCACTGAATCAGCCAGTTGATGTTGTCAGGGGGGTAGGTTGGGGAGGGGGTCTAAATCCAGTTGGGTCTAAAATCAGTCGGTGTGCATCAACACTGTTGGCATGTCATTTTACTTTAGAGGTTAGGGTGCAGGCACACCCATGAGATGGTTGAGAAGAGGCAGCAGCAATCAATTTATACCATTGTCCTCCAACAGGTCCTCGTTTAGAAGGATTACCTGTGTGGTTCCTCCACGGTTCATCGAGTCCACTTTTAAAAATAAACTGGTCACTGATGAAATGATTGGAAACATTCAGCGTGTTTTACAATTATACAGACAACAGGTAATGGCTCCATCTGACCAATAAAGAGGCAGCCCCAAGTTTGCCATGAGCATTTCACATGGGCACTTCAATGGCAACTAAAACTCAAAATGAGGAAAAAAAAAAAAGATCTTTGTGTATGGTCTAGCAGAACACCAACTTATTAACAGTCTTTTTGCCTAAAGAATTGAACATTTTCAGAATACGAAAGTCCAATGTTTGTGTTGCCTAGCGCACACCTAATTTTAAGGATTTTTATAGAATTTATAGAAAATTAGCGGGGTGCCGGGGAGAATAACTACCTTGACACTGGGTTGTTTAAACATATGTAAAACCAACAGATTGCACAAACTTAAGCTTTCATGCACTAAGACCATACAGTTCTAATCACAATACTTCGTGTGACGTTTTACGTCACACATTGACGTTGTAAACATGACATCATCACGTTTGCAATGTAAATAGCTGCCATTTCCAGCAAGGGCCGTGAGGAACGGCTCGGAATACAGCGTCGGCAAACACAGCATCCTCTCTGGAAGGAGGTAAGGGAGACATATCGAATTGAGCCTTTTACCAGTTCTACCTTTAGAATGAATTTTGGTAGTCAGTATTTACTATTGGGTACCGCCATAAACCATGAGCTAGAAGCCTTTTTTTCAGCAAACTTATAATTAAGATCTGGTCTTTTCTAAACCTTTTGAGTTAGACCTTTCTAACACCGCACATTTATATGTGTTTTTCAGACATAAACAGAGGGGCTCACCTTTCTGCTCTATCCCCATTTCCTGAGGACTCTCCCAGAACACTAGAGATACTCTATCCATCGAAGAAGTAGCCTCTAACACAATTAAAGAATCACCAGGTAAATTCTTATCTCTAATTAGACCAGGTTCTCCTTCCCATAGCGATTCTAGACTGAATCCTTTTTGAGTGGATTCCTTTTTAATCAAGCCTTTTTTACTGTTTTTCCATTACATCTGCAGGGTGGATAGCAACTGAGGATTCCAACTATTATTGTGTTGATATTTTTCTAATAACATATCCAGTCAGGATATTCTACATTGGACATCCAGGTGATTATTAAAGAAAGAATTTCTTTTCTCAAAAAAGTGACATGACAGCTAATAGCTAGAGATTATGAACTGATTGTTATATCATATATTGTAGGATAATCAAAGATAAATGGAATGAAGAGGGCTATCAAATCTTGAAGAAGGGGACTCCAACTACCCCGAAACGCGTCGAAAAAATATTTGTCATCACTGCATGTGAACATTATATGCTATAAATCAATCTTGCTGTAAGTGTGATAAATACATTGTATGCCCACGAACTATACTGTGCCTGAATTATATGTGATTTAAAAATAAGTGTGTTTTAATCACCATGTTGGAGAACACATACTCATAACAGATGATTCAGAACCAAATTAAATTGATGATTGCCATCATTTTTATACCAAGTGTCCTAAATTGGTTTCTTCCACAAACATTTTTCCTTTTTTTCTAAACAAAGCATTCCGTTATTGTGCAAAAAATTGTGACAGTTCTTGATTGTCTTTACAATTGCAAGGGTGTGCAGGGGACGGGAGAGTTCCACAAGTTTGTGGACAAATCTGTTGGTTACACAAGTTTCAGAATACGCACATTCTCAGCAGATTGTAGCAACCACAAAATCATTTTTGTAACGTCTGTATATTAATAATGTGTCCCTCTTAACCTGTTGGTCGCTGATTGCCCTTTAAACAGTGGCACAAATGGATGGCGACACCTTTTCAGGCAGGGTACAAGTATGACAAGCAATCTATGATCCGTTTGCTCTAATTTAACGAGACACTCCCACTTCACAGATCCAAAATATCTAAATTGTTCAATCAATTCTTTTGCTCATCGATTAGTTTACATGCCCCACAAATGGCATGGTTTCCTCAAATACATTGTTCTGACCATCTAACCCCTGTTGCATCAAAGAGCAGAACCTTAAATGCCAGAGGATGGTACTTTGTTAAACTGAATTTCAAAAGAATATTTACCTGCTTCATAGATCTGATAAAATGCACTTTTCATACAAATCTTGTTTGTTAGTTCCAGCCACTTCAGCTCAAAGTGTTACAGCATTAGGTCATGCACACCCTTGACTCAGATCATGCAACGCCTATACTTCTTTTTCTAAAATCACAATGTTTATTACACTTAATGAAACTTAAAACAGTTGAAGAAAAATGGCATTTTGCCACCCAGATAGAAGAATGCAGCCAGTACCCAAATCGAACCATAAGGTCCCCAATCATTAGCCCTTCCTGCATCCAATCAGTGTACAAATACAAATGTGTGCCACTGGTTTGCAGACATGCATGAATACAAAAATAAAATGTTTCACCAACACCCCAACGGTTGGTAAAACTGGACAAGAACGGTCATACGAAGAATAAAAGCGATAATATTTACGGTCAAAGCATATGCAATGCTACATCGGCACAGTCACTTTGCTTGGTCACCTGGCAGCTTTGCAAGTAAGCCATAGAAGCTCTACAGGGACCCTTTATATGGCCCCACATAAGGATGCTGCATAACTATTATCAATTGCCCCCCCGCCCCCTTAACTTGTGGATGGTTAGACAAATTTAGGTTATTAACAGATGGCAGATGTAAAAATAAAATGATGCACGCGGCAAATGGCATGTTACTGGATAATTTCGAATTCAACTATGTCCAAGAGAAAGCATGTTCACATTCAACTAGGCTAGAGTCACAGAGTTCTCATTGAACTTGAAACGTTTGTCCTTTATCCAAGTGTGGCGATTTCAGCCCCAATGGGATTTCTTTACTTGCAATAATTGTGCGGTCTCCGCTCTCAGAACAATGCACCCACAATTGACTCGTTTTTTACTCTTGTAGCATCCCGAACCAGAATTGCAGTTCACTGAAAGGATAGCAGTGTCCACCTTCTCCAGCACCTTAAGGTTAAAAAGCTATTTTATGTAAGCAGGAACACAGTTCCACTGTACAAATTCCAGCCGGTAACCTCCCCACCCAATTTCCAAAAACAATCGGCTCTTGACTCAATGTCTCCAGGATTGCAGGGCGGAATCGGTTTTGCTTGGCAAGTTTACTTTTCCTCCTCATGGGTTGCTCGGTGAGCTTGCTGGAGTGACCAGAGATTAAAGATTTTCTCACACAGGTCACATGGGTAAGGCTTCTCTGGGGCATGGTTCCTTAGGTGAACATTCAAAAGTCTGCTGGAGAGGGCGCTAGTGAGCCATCCAAGATGGCAGCTCACTAAGAGCTCCGTGCTGGCCCCCATTAAAAATCCTGGAAAAATAACGCTCATTGCACCTTCCGTTCAGTACTATCCTTGATGGAACATCAGGCGCCAGCGCCAAAATCCAGAGAGTAACCAGACCGGGAGCCACGCTGACAGACTGCGTTGCGGCTGGTTAGGAGAGGGCAGGCCCGGCATGGATCAGTGCGGTCGCGGCGCTGCGGCCGGCGGGTGTGCCGGCAACCTTGGCTGCCGCCGACACATCGAGTCCACGTGAGAAGGAGGCAGACCTGCGGGAGAGCTCCTGCCAACACCCGCACAGCGTCAGCTTGCCGAGACCTGCACTCCCGCGGGGCAGAGGAGCTCGGAGCCGGCCTGCCCTAGGGGAGACATCAGACATCCGGCCATGAACATCTCCATAGAGGCGAGCGGCCGCGCTGCCTGGGAACTTGCTGGCCATGCGACACAGAGCCCTGGGAGGGGAGTGACACGGGAGGAGCCTGTGTTGTATGCTATCCTGCCTCCCATGGTAGATTGTGGGAGGCAGTGTTCGGCAATCTTCGGAGTCACGCCCACTTGATGGCTACAGCCATACATGCAGCCCGAAATGAAAAGCTAATGTCATAGCCCGCCCTCCTACATTTCTGTTCCTGGGATTGGCCAGTGATCTGCGTAGCTCCACCTCTGTCCTTGAGTGCCCGTGCCCATCATTTAAGCAGTTCTCATATTTTATTCTTTTTTAGTGGCCGCAGTGTTGCCATGTCCGCTTATTATATTATAAGTGACTTATAATATTAGCAGGTTGCTTGTCGTGGTTTTTGTCCGTGTTTTTCCTTAATTGTGTGCTTATTGTTCCGCTTGTTTGCCAGTCTGTCTGACTTGGCCCCATTTACAAAAAAAAAATGAATATGAAAGGCGAACATGCCGTCTTGCCTTAAGCTGTTATGCACACGCTGTGAGGCTCGGGCTGATTGCCTTCCTGATGTGAACCTGCAAGTACTCCTTTCTTTTGCATTGATGGGCTCTTTCAATATGAGAGACCCTTTGAAGACGCATTACCTAGCCAAGAGGTAAACACGGGGTATTTACAGCAACATGTAGTTTAGTCATGATGGAAACAAGCATAGACAATGACAATAGTTTAGGGTTTTGTGTAGGCATGGGAAAGGCCCTTGGTAGGCACTGCTATCTTTAGTTGTATGAACGGCATCAGGTGCAAAATGGTGCAAGTACCAGGGCATCTAATGGCAGTGCCTGGCAAATGCCTGATAAGTTTGCAAAAGCCAAAAACTTTTAACATGACTAACTGAAGGACACACACAGTGCTTTTAACTTGATTGGCTGAACGCAGACCAGGTTAAGACATTTCTATTACACCAGTAGCATTTACAGCTCAAATTCATTCAGCATTGAGTGCAAAGTTTAATGTTAAGGCTTGATTAAAGAGAGCACAAAGAGTTCCCATGAGAAGGTGTTTTGGGTGGGGAGGGGCAAGAACAGGGTTGGGCAGTGCCTTAAGTGGCACTACAAATCGAGCCGGGGCTCATCGAGGGGGCGTGGCCTAACAGCGGGGGTCTTGATGGCCCGTTAGGCCACGCCCCCTTAACGAGCCCGGGCTCAATGGGCTACTGCCACCCCTGCCAGGCAGCCTTTCGTATAGATTAGCACCCCCTCCCCTGTGGGGAGAGGGTGCTGATCTCTGCATTTATTTTGTGTAGGCTTGCCTGGCAGGGGACAGCGCCTGCCTATTCAGCCTTAATTGTGGTGCTGCCCCTCGCCAGCTGGGGAGGGGCAGCACCACCATTAAGGCTGAAAACGTGAGGCCACTGGAAGCAGAGGCCTTTTTCCTAAATACTGAAACTCCCGCGAATGCGCGGCAGCTCCAGTATTTAGAAAGCAAGGCCTCTGCTTTCAGCGGCCTCACGTTTTTTCCATAATGGTGGCGCCGGCCGACGGGAATCTCTTGATTAAAGGGATGCCTCGCAGGTGCGGCGCCACCATTATGGCTGAAAGGCATTTTTTTCTGTAGCCTGAAGCTCTCGCAAACGAGCGAGCGCTTCAGGCTGTAGAAAAAAATGCCTTTTCGTGTAGTGGCAGGGGCTGCCAGGGGAGATTACTGGGCCCCGGCAGGGCCCCGCCTCAAAACGAAATTTCAGAGCCTGCCGGGGCCCAGCCCCGGCAGGCCCCGGCCCACTTAAAGCCCTGGGGTTGGGGATTAGCATGGCAATGAACAGTCAATGGGTGGGCTAGTGATTTACTAGAGGAGTAAGTCATGAGGGAGCCAATGACCAGAGGGGTGATGGACTATATGAACCAAGGACCAGATGACAGCAATCAACCAGGTTTCCCAATACCAGAAGGACGACAGTGGGGGGGCCATGTCACGCTTGTCGCCATGAGCTAGTCCTGGATTTTCCCTTTGCATACTGGTCCTTGTAGGCCCATACTTATAATGGGAAGAAATAAAATACCAGTCCTAGCATTTAATAGGAAATGCCTGGACTGGCTCAGTGTCATGAAGTACATGGGGCTACTTGGCAGGTACCTGCAATGGGGCCAAGGACCAGAGTTGAGCGACGAATCAAGCACCAGAGCAGCCAAGGATCCAAAAAGCCAATAATGTTGCTTTTATAAGTCGCACACATACAACAAATTAAAATAGACACCAATTGTTAGAAAATAACAATTTTAATAAATGCTTTTTGTTAACATATGTTTGAGCTCTCTGTATGTATTCTTTGCGTTATAGTTATTTTTCAACTTCTGAGACCTTTCCACCTTATTTTAGAGGTGCGCTTGTTTTTGCAGCTTATTTGGTTGGGAGTCAGCTTGTTTTGGGCTTGTTTTAAAGGAACATTCAGCTTATTTTTTCCTTCTGACCTGGCAACACTGAGCGGCCGTGGAGAGAGGAAGGGGAGACTGGGAAAGAGGGGGTTTGAAGAAATTAAGTCGCATGGAGTAGAACCGAGCTCTACACTGCGGGGCTGTGGTGGGAATACAGGAGCTCGAGGCACACACGGGACTGAGCAGGAACAAAGGAGGGACCCTTCTGCACCAACACAACGAAAGCACAGTATTTGAAAGGCTACCGAGCAGGGGAGTTGCTAGGTCTGGAAAAGACCCGGGGCTAAGCTGATGTCGGAACTGTTGGGACTGGGGGCTAGCTAGTCTTTTGGCTGTAGCTCCTGCGATTCTATCCGGGGCTACAACCAAAAGACAGGGGCTATAGCCCCCTTAGCCCCCCCCCCTAGCAACGCCCCTGCCACCGAGGATTACAAAAGCCCTGTACAGTGGTTTAATTGCTGGGATCAAAAAATAATAAAAATCACATAAATGAAAAACATTTTGACTTTTCTGTTTCATGACACCAACGTAACATTGTTTACTCCCCCATGTACGTAGACACATTAACATGGAAGAATGCCATGTTGAGAGAGGGCTAATCACCATATTGCTGAAACGAAGCACCTGAATGTTTTATGGAAATGCTTAACTCAAGGTGGTCTGTTTTGGGGGCTTCGTGCATGGACAACATTGTGTGATGAATGTCAACTTAACTATTTCATAACTTGTGTGTTTTATCACTGTTCTATAGCCAAAACATTAATGTAAAGAAATATTATACCAAGCAAAAGGAGTGTTTAGCGAACAATGGTTTCACACCTGTCTGCATCAGGCGTGCCTGTAAATAAGTGAACACAAGGTAGGCTGCAGTCTTGTGGCAGGATGGATGCCATACTCCCACTTGTCATGAATCCTCCTTGCATGTTAATTCCACTCTCTTTATCACGGAGAATGGTCATCATGGTTTCCACAGTTATGTTGCCTGTTTGAAAACCATTATAACGCACTTCAGCAGGGCAGTTTCTAATCCATTTGGTGCCCAGAGCGAAACACTAGGAATACACCCCCCCCACATCCCATCCCGCACCCCAGCCCCACCGCACCCAATGCGCCATCCCCACCGCACCCCGCGCCCCAGCCCCACCGCACCCCACGCCCCAGCCCCACCGCACCCCAGCCCCACCGCACCCCGCGCCCCAGCCCCACTGCATCGCACCCCACCCCACTTCCAAACTACACTATTAAGGGACTCCTACCCAAAGTCAAACAGTCCTTTACACAAGGAATGAATTGCCATTTGCAACAGTGGGCCACTTTTTCATTGGTGCCCAAGACAATTGTATGCTCTAGTCCCACTTAGGCTGCAGATAATGAGGACTGGGCACACCAAGAGAACATGAATATGGCACAGGATGCAGTATATGCAACCATCAAAGAACACAAGAAGCTGAAGGGGGTTTGGAGGCAACCTAAGCCAAAAGGGCAATGACAAGGAGACACCCGAACACAATAAACAATCACTTTAAAATTCTTTCAATGGGAATCAAGTGTATGCTTTGATACAGTAAAGTCTGACTGTTGACTTGTTATAAGGAGACATGGAACCGGATTATTCATTTATTCATGCAATGTTTGTCGGGTACCTATTTATTTATGCAATGTTTGTCGGATACAGGTATCCGACAAACATTGCATAAATAAATAATCTGTGTCCATATACCCGACAAACATTGCATAAATAAATAAATGAACCGGGTCATGGCTTAAAGAATATTTACTCAGCAACACTGATCAAAACTATTATCAGCATAATGAAGTAACTCATCACCAGTGCCATGGAAGTGGTTTAAAGTGGAATTGTTATAAAGTTTGGCAAAGAAGCAGCATGAAAGAAATAGCGCCGCTTTATTTTGGGAGAGGCAAAGCTGCCTACAGTGCACGCCCACGCCCCACACTACCTCCCCTCCCAACACAATGTCAGCATGAAACCATTCAGTGACCAATGGCCCACCATTAGCAGTTTCCTGCCTGCATTGTGATGGGAGGAGCTGGTTTTAGCTGCAGGGGGACCTGAAGTGTTTTAATTATTGTGCTTATGCCCCCCCCCAAGTGGCGCTAAAGTGGTCGGAGGAAGCCTCTGACTTCTGTAATGTTACGTAGTACTTGTGACATTACAGTCGGAAGGGGCAGCGCCAGTACCTGACCCACAGAACTTTCCCCACGGCAATGCGCCGCCCCACAAACTGGGGAATTTTATCCCCTCCAGAGGTTCCAGTGTAGCGGGGTAATTGCGAACCCCCCTGGCGGTTGCGCCCCGGGCAGCTGCCCGCCTTGCCCGGGCCAAGAAACGGGCCTGCACCTCAGGGTTAACAATTTCTCCCAGTGCATGGATTAGCATTCTTTTTTATTTATTTTTCCATTTGTGCTTTGGTTTCCAACAAACCTTGCACACGAACATGAATATTTAAAAGTCTCCTATGCACAATTAGACAAACAATACAGGCCATAAATACAAACCATCTCCCCAGATAATACAAAATCATACACAAATATAAACTAGTCAAGTCACACAGCATTCTTGTTGCAGCTCAATTAAGCCTACACATTTCACAATATCAGAACAATGTAGTATCTGTTAAGTATAAAAGTAAAATTCTATAACTTTTTCCCCAAACCTTTTATTCAAACAAGGATGCGAGACATACATAGACAGTAAAATATGGCTGAATGCATAATGCACAACATTCCCGGGTCCAACAAGCCATCCCACCACCGAGGCGCTAATGCGAAAATGCATAACCTTGTTAAAATAAAAAAAAGTACCACACCAAGGACATCACATCAAGGAATAGTTTGAAAGTAGAGACGGTTTAAAAGTTAGGGAGGGAAAATTCTGGTAATAGTCAACAAATGGGAGCCAGAAATCTAGATACCAAGGCAGCACATTGTTTTACACATGCTGTAACTTTTTCGTCGACCAAGATGTCCCATACCTCCATCCACCATTGTGCCAATACTGGCCCCATAAGAGCCTGCCACGATCGTGCTATTTATATTTTAGTTGCTAAAAATTGGTGTGTCGCCGATTGTGCTCTGCAACCCGATTTAGGGTACACATCTTCCACTGAGCACCGCGATAGGCCAACTAGTGGAGCCAGGGGCAAGTCCACTGCAGTTCTCTCCTTAATGTGAGACAGTACAGCAACCCAAAAAGTGTGGATCACATGACAGGACCACCACATATGAAAGTAGCTTCCCAAGGCCGCACCCCCTCCAGCAAGCCGAATTCAAAGCAGCATTCATTTTATGTAAAGTTAGCAGAGGCCGGTACCATCTGTAGCAAAGTTTATGCATACATTCTCTATTGGTTACACATCTAGAGGAGGCGTGGTTTCTAGCCCAGATCTCTTCCCATAAATCCTCGACAGGAGGTCCCACATTCGCTTTCCAAATGGCAATGTAGGAGGATCTGACGGTTAGTAAGTTGCCTCCCAAAAGTTTATAAAAGCATGAGATTCTACCCCCATCTATGCCATACTGTTGGGTACATTCCAATACTCTCACCTTCGCAGGTCACCTGGCTCCTCACAGTTGTGAAATCCAGTGCCGAATATGACCATATCTAAATCGTTCGCCTTCGGTTAGTGAGAATTGAGCCTTACATTCGGACACGAGAGAGGAGAGCCCTCCTGGTACAGCTGATGCAAGCTATGCAGACCCCCATTATGCCAATTTGAAAAACTATTCCCTAAGAATCCTGGGGAGAATTCTGCATTACCAAAGACTGGAGAGCACGGTCTGAAACCCGATTCACCCACTTCTTCATAAAAGCCACGTGCCAGTAATACAGCAAGATTTTTGTCGAGCTCAAGTGTGTGTCAGATCGGGGAGTTTAATATTGTCGATAAAGGGTAAGAAAGATAACCGGCAGGAGGAGTTGGCTTTCTCAAGAGCTACCCATCTGGGAGGGGACCTCCAAGCCAAAATGTGCGTAACCCGAGCAGCCACATAATACCTGAGGAGGCCCAGAGCCGCCATTGCTCCCCTCCGGGCATCGCTTAAAACCTCAGCTTTTGGAACTCTAGGCTTTTTGCCCACCCAGATAAATTGTAGGACGCTACGCTGCAGCATACGTACTTCAAGATTGGGTATCTTAACTAGCAAGGCTTGACAAAGATACAAGAATCTGGGTAAAAGATTCATTTTTACTGCAGCGATTCGTCCCATCAGTGATATTTCCTGCTTACTCCAACTTTTAAGATCTTCGGCAAGATCCTTAAGCAACCCTGGGAAGTTGACCCAATATACATCCTGCGGGGAAACAGGAATCCTCACCCCCAGGTACTCAATAGTGTCAGATGCCCACGGAATCGACAGGTGGATCTCGCAGCGGCAATGACTTGCTTGGGCAATTGCACACTTATGGCAAGGATTTCTAGTAATTGACAGAGAAGCCAGTTCAAATCATCTTAATTCAGACATAACAGCCTCAAGGGAGGTTGGTATATTAGTTAACATGAGCAGGACAGCATCGGCATAAAGAGGCATTTTGTGTTGCACTCAAGCTACCTCAGTCCCTGTGATCTCCGAGTTGTCTCTGATCCTTTGCGCAAATGGCTCCATTACAAGAGCAAAAATCAAAGGAGACAGTGGACAACCCTGCTTAGTTCCATGAGCGATAGGGACAGGGGCAATTAACCCTTATTCGAGTAAAAGGTCAATGGTAGTTAGCCAACGGGGCAAATCCGAAAGCAAGCAGAACATCACAAAGGTAGGGCCAGTGCACTCTGTCGAATGCTTTAGTAGCATCCAGTGTGAGTACTCCCAAGGCAAGACTATCCCCTCCTGGCTAGGTCAAGGATTTCCAAGCCTCATGTGATGTTGTCTTGTGTGCTTCGCTTTGGAATAAACCCAGCCTGATCCGGATTTATCAGTTGGGGTAGAACCGTCCCCAACCTCGAGGCCAACACCTTAGAGTACAACTTGGCATCCAGGTTCAAAGAAATTGGCCTGTACGGGTGACAATCCTGTGTGGGATTCCCCAGCTTAAGTATTAAAATTGTAGTTGACTCCATCGAAGGAGTAACCCTCCCTAAATTCCGGGAACAAGTTGAATAAGTTAGTCAAAGGTTTGAGTAGTTGTGGTTGAAAAATCATATAAACGATGCTGAGAAACCATCCGGACTAGGGGTCCTGTGTTTAAGAGAAACTATTGCTATTGCCACCTCTTCCGTGGTTACAGGAGTATCTAAGGTCTCCTGACCAGTAGACGAGAGCCCGATTTGGTAGTCTGGCGTAAGTCGCAGAGATGGGGGGGGGGCGGGCCTGCTTCAGATTCTGTGGGTAAATATCATTCAGAAACCTTCCTTTTCGCCGATTCCTTGTACTGAATATTTATGTCTGAGTCTACCAGCACTGCTGTAGTATTTGTTGTATGTATGGCCTTCAATTTATGAACCAGAAATGTATTCACCATATTACCCATGGCATAATAAGATTGCTTAGCACGAATAATCGATTTGGCCGTATGTCCTGCTAAGTGTGCTTCTAGTTTATTTCGCGCTACCCGTAGGCCCTTCCTGGCCATGACAGAATTGAAATGCTTATGAAGCATTTCTGAAGCGCGCATCTCCCCCTAAAGTGCCTACCTTAGGGTTCTATTCCTATAAGTGCAAGCAGTTGTGTGAGCAATCAGTTCCCATCTAATCACTGCCTTCATAGGGTCGCATACCGTGGCAGTCGGAACGGTAGCAGTGCTATTTTCCCTAAAGAAATAAGTTATTGCTTTAGTTACGGGGTCCTTTGAACACCAAATCTGAGAGGGCCGGGCGTGCAGCTTCCATGGGGGCTGCTAACGGGGGACAACCTATCAACTGAAAGTGTACACTCAACTGCTGTATGATCTGAGAGTACATGGGTAGCAATGAGTACCTCTGATACAAACGGAATCAGAAGGAACAAGTTACTTACCTGTAACTATTGTTCTCCAGAATGGGTCTGGCATGGATTCACATGCTCATGAATATTCCCCGTCAGGCCGGGAATCAAAAAGAAAAAACAGTTTCACTTTCACTTACAAACTGTCTTTCTCCGATAAACCAATCACTGAGCTCTGGGTCATACTGCCCCCAGCCAATGACTGCCCTTCCCCCTAAGCCCCTCCTCTGGCAGCCATCTTCAGATTTAATAGCCCATAAAGTGGCAGTATGACCAAGAAGAGCCACAGAGGGACAGGAGGGAGGGTTTGCATGTGAATCCATGCCAGACCCATGCTGGAGAACAATAGTTGCAGGTAAGCAACTTGTTCCTTCTCCAGCATGGGGTCTGGCATGGATTCACATGCTCATGAATAAAGAATACATAGCAGTACAACATTACACAACCACAGGAGGTGGCAAGGCTCAACAGAAGCAAATACTCTTCCCTCCGGAACAGGCTCACCTTCAAGCGAACAGGTTTGCGTAGCACTGCTTGGCCAACCCTGGACTCCTCTCTGGAATCCCTGTGGACGCAGTAGAATCTTGTAAAGGTGTGCGTGGACCTCCACGTAGCAGCCCTGCAGATGTCCAGCAGGGGCACACCAGACAGGAACGCCGTCGTCGCAGCGATCGCTCTGGAAGAATGGGGTCTCGGACGGCCGGGCAGCGGTTGGTT
Organism: Ambystoma mexicanum; assembly: GCF_040938575.1. NCBI lineage: Eukaryota > Metazoa > Chordata > Amphibia > Caudata > Ambystomatidae > Ambystoma > Ambystoma mexicanum. The sequence continues at coordinate 20,383,572 of NC_090937.1, read as the reverse complement.
TGACAACCAGTGACAGTGTGTGATGCAGCCGGAGAGACACCTGGAGATGGAAGCCTTGGACAAGGCCTTCCTATGGTTCACAGGACCAAAGTTCATGAATGGTTGAGATGTCTTCCGGAAACACTTTGTGCGTACCACATAGAACTTCAGCGCACAAGCCACATCCAGTCAGTGCAAAGTCCCTTTAGCCGGCGACAAAGGTTTTGGAAAAAACACAGGCAACACCAAAGGCTTGTTGAGGTGGAATTCCGACAGAACCTTTGGCATGAAGCAGGGGTGCATCCGCAGCACCATCGTTGTGTTGTGAAAAGTCAGCTAAGGTTGTTCGCAGGAAAGGACCTGGACCTCACCTACCCTCCTGGCAGAGGTGATGGCCACGAGAAAAGCTGTCTTCCACGAAAGGAACTTGAGAGGGGCCTGATGCATATGCTTGAAGGGAGCCCCCATGATCCTCGTCAGCACCATGTTGAGTTCACACGCCGGGGTAGGTGCCTTCTCCGGTGGTAATGATCGAAACAGTCATTTGAGGAACTCCTTGACTAGAAGGTGGGACCAAAGAGAAGACCGTCCTGGAGACCTGGTGTAGCGGGAGATAGCCGCCAGAAGCACCTTGATAGAGGCGTGCGTCTGCCCTGCCTTGACCAAGTACAAGTACGGAAGAATCTGCGGAGCTAAGATATTCAGAGGGTTGGTCTTCTGCGTCCGGCACCACGTTGCAAAATGTTTGCACTTGTGCCCTTAGCAATGAAGAGGCGACAATGCTCTGGCCCTGGTAAGGACCTCCCTGCAGTCTGCCGGCAGCTCGTACACTCCAAACCCTAAGGTTTCAGGAGCCAAGCCTTCAGGTTCAGCGATCCTGTGTCGTGATGTAGGATTGCGCTTCCTTCTTTGGTGAGCAGATCCAAACCACCTGCAGCTTGACTGGGGGTAACACTGACAGGCTGAGAAGATCCGGTTACCAAATCTGACTCGGCCACGCCGGGGCGATGAGGATCATCTTGCATCGCCACCGTTTGAGTTGATTAATGACTCGCAGCTGGAGAGGCAACGGGGAAGGGGAATTCCGGCAGAACAGGCCTTCCCACAGAAAGGAAAACGCGTCCCCCATGCTCCTCGGCTGGTGGAACCTTCTGGCGAATCTCTGTCATTTGGAATTCATCGCTGTCGCAAACAGATCGATCTGGGGTCTGCCTCATTTAAGGAAGAGGTTGTTCACTTGATCATGTCGAAGTTCCCACTTGTGGCAAGAGCGCAGCTCCCTGCTGAGGGAGTCGGCAAAGGTGTTCTTGACTCCAGCCAGGTGAAAAGGAATGAGGAACATCTCTTGGCTGACGGCCCAGTGCCACAAGTCCTGCGCCTCTCTGGAGAGCGCCGGGTATCTAGTACCTCCTTGCTTCCTGATGTAGAACATCGTGGTGGTATTGTGCGTGAAGACCCTCACCACCTTGCCCTTGAGTGACAGAAGGAACGACTAGAGGACCCAGAACACTGCCCGCAGCTCCAGGACATTGATGTGGAGAGCCCTCTCCAATGGTAGCCACAGGCCTCTGGCGTGGAGACGTCCGGTGTGGGCTCCCCAGCCCTCCAGGGACGCGTCTGTGGTGACTGTCTCTTGGTATGGGGGGATCTGGAAATCCGTGCCCCCGGCAATGCTGGAGCGCACGCCCCACCACCTTATCGCTCGACGGAACTCCTCGTCGAGAACAATCTTGTCTGCAAAGCTTCCAGACACCTGGATCCACCAAGCGTCCAGGAATTCCTGAAGGGGTCCTATCTGCAACCTGCAGAGCCGGATCAGGTTAACGGCGCTGGTGGAGCTGCCGGCGCCGTTAACCCTCTACCGCCTCATTACGAGGTCTGCTCGTGAGTCCCTCTAAGGACGTCTGGTAAAACCAGGCGTCCTTAGTGTGACCCGCTAGCAGACCAGGATGCTTACAACAGGCCCGTCATTAACGGACCCGTGGTTAGCATACTCCCTATTCCCATTGAGCCCTATGGGGGCTCAAATGGGAATGGGGATGTACCGGGTCCGGGTTCCTGGAATGGGGGAATACCGGGCCCTCCAAGGCCGGAATGGCCCGGTATTTCCCCATTCCAGGAACCCGGATCCGGTACCCGGTATGGCGGTAGCCATGCCGCTAAAAGCGGCATGGCTACCTCCATACTCGTAATGAGGCCCATGTCTTAATCCACTTAATCATATGAGATTGAAATACACCAGTTAAGGTCTAGGGGAGTTCTAACAAAACAGATAGGTCTTCACGGCCTTCTGGAATGCCGGAAAGGTTTTAATCTCACAGTTTTCTCTGGGTAGTTTATTCCATGCTCTTGGACCGTAGACGCCGAATCTGCGGTCCCCTTTGCTCATATACCTGGTGTGGTGTATATGAAGCAGATTTTGATCTGCTGAGCGCAGTTGTCAGGTAAGAACATGTCTCCTGATTTTATCTGATAGATATCTTGTTCCTGTCTTGTTAACACACCTATAAACCAAGCAGAGTACCTTAAACTCAATTATCTCCTTTACTGCCAGCCAATGTAGGGCTCTTCTTAAGTTAGAGGTTGGAGCTAATTTTTTACCTATACGCCAGCCTAACCGCTGCATTTTGGGCCACCTGCAGTCTTCGCAACTGATAGGCTGGTATACCCGACAGCAATACATTTCCATAGTCTAAGCTCGAGTTGACCAGAGTGCCAATGACTACCGCTCTGTCCTCATTCGCAATGAATGGTAGGATATGTTTCAGTAGGCGTAGTGAGTGGAAAGCTGCTTGTACCTTCGCACTAACTTGAGCTCCACTTCCCATGTTATCCTCCCAGACACAGCCTACATTTTTTATTTTCTTGGAGAAATTCAGCTGTGTCCCCAGGAAACATAGGGAGTGTAAATGCTCCCTCTGCAGATTGTGCTTTGAAGCGAATAGAGTCTTTTCTGTTTTGCTGACATTCAGCAGTAGCTGGATCGCACACATCCAAGCCTGTATTTCTTGTAGGCACCGGTCAACTATTTCGTACTTCTCCTCTAGATTCTGTATCCTCAAGAACACCTGCGTATGAGTGAAACTGTATGCCGTGCTTCCTCAGAATGTCCATGAGTAGTTTAACATATAAATTAAAAAGCAGTGGGGAGAGGGATGTCATGAACCATCAGACATGCCCCTTCTGGACCTCCTGGTCCTTGACGCGTCGGGGCTTACACTCTGTACTACTTCCAACATGGCCGTACACACAGAACGCTGCCTACCAGTCTTCACGTCCGAGGCAGCATGTTCTATAAAATGGCCATGCCGCCGCGGCCCGCGCGTCTCAACGCTACTGTTGCTGTGGCTAGACGTGTGCTCTGAAGTTCGCCTTGCGGAATTCTGTAGTTTCCTGATTCCTAGACCCTCCGCTTTCCCTTCTATCCTCCCTCCTCCTATTTAGCCTTCTTCCCGTATTCCGTGCACCCGCCTCCGAGTGCACTTCTCCTTTCCTGGTCTTCCTGGAGTTTCCTCATTTTTTCCCGGACGTTAAAGCTGAACGAACACTGGAAGCCGAAGACGGCAGAGCAGGCTTGTACAAGACCCGATCCGTACGGAAGAAAACTCCTCTGGATTCCATCAAGCAGCGAAAGCAGGTGAGAAAGGGGGAAACCTGTGACAAGGGACGATCCCTGCAGGACTCCACAGCTTTGTAATCCTGAATCTAACAAGAAATCTCCAAATCCTACTCTTTGTTCTCTTCTAGAGAGAAAAGATTCTAACCATTGAAGAGCTTGTTTCCCTACTCCACCCACTTCTCTCAGACGTTTCAGCAGGGTCCCATGGACAACCGTATCAAAGACGGAGGACAGGTCCAACATGACCAACAGGGACACGCCCCCCCTGATCCGCTGTCTCCAATAGATAGTCCCAGACCGTCAGCAACGCCATCTCCATCCCAAAACCTGGTCGGAAGCCAGATTGCAGTGGATTGCAGATTCTCCTGATCCAGATGTTCCTGCAGCTGAGCTGTCGCAATGTTTTCCAGAATTTTCGATGGCCATGACAATCCTGCCATTGGCCTGTGATTCTGGAAATTCTTAGGGTCTAAATTTGTTTTTTTTTAGCAGTGGCGTGACCACAGATTTCTTCAGAATCATCGGTACTACCCCTGATGTAAGAGATTTGTTAACAAATTTTGTGATAAATGGGGTAATATCTGGAGCTATTAGTTTAGCTACTGAAGATAGAATAACGAAGAGTACATCATTAGTAGCCTTCAACGCGGAGAGCAAGGTGCAGACCCTTTCCTCAGATACTTTCGTAAACATAAATAGCTTCTGATCCGCCCCAGTGTCTTCATCATGAGATATGCATTCTGGGCTAATCTCCTCTGTTACTTCCAGATCCTCTTGGGGATGTAATGGTTTAATTTCCATAATCTTTCCTTGTATTAGCTCTATTTTATTTATAAAGTAATTATTAAAAGCAGCCGCCTGTGCTTGTGATGATTCAGGTGCTGCTGACGCACACCCAGGATTTGCTAACTGGGAAATAGCAGCGTACAATTCCTGTGGCCTGTTCATGACTTTGTCAATTTTCCCTGTTATAAATTTAGCTTTGGCATCAAAAATGGCTTTTCCATATTCTCTTCAGGCGCTCTTGACCTGTTCTAAAATGCTCTCTGTACGATGTCTTCTCCATTTTTTTCTCGAAAGATCTCACCTGTACCCTTTTCTTGGCCAAATCTGGCGAAAACCAGGGGTTACATGGCTTTGTTTTGTTGGAGAGGGGCCTGTACATTAAATAGCATAGCCATGATTTACATGCCTTTATTGAAGAACTCCTCACATGGAAGAGCCTCTTCAATCTGTGCCAAAGCATGTTTCAGAGTTTCCCCTGAGATTTTCAATAAATCTTTCAGCTTGTGGAACTCCCCCATCCAATTTTCCGTGTGCACTTCCAGAGTTTTCTTATGCATTCTCAGTTCAAATACTATGGCATAGTGGTCTGTCCATGATATTGCGATTGTCTCAACATAACAAATTATCTTCCCTCGATATAGCAGGACATCAAGACAATGGTCCTGGCAATGTGAGGGGGATGATGCTAAAAGTTCCAAAGCATGGGCTTCCAGGGTCTCCTTTAATTCTCTCCCATCCCCAGATGTCACCTCCTCAGCCCATATATTGAAGTCCCCCAAACATAACAGCTTGTCATGCTTATTCCCCGTGTCTGCCAGAAAGAATTCTAATTTCTCCAGGAAAGCCTGTGCTGGGCCAGGAGGTCGATAACCAAAGAGAATTTTTATAGTTTTATTTGGAGAACACTGAATAGAAGCATGCCCCATCTGACTTGATGGTCCGCACCGTGGCAGTCTTCAGTGTCAACAGCCATTGCACCTTGCCCAGCATGGCCACTATCCTCTCTTCCAAGGGGGCGGTCAGGCAGGAGACCAAGTTGAGCCTGGCCCCCAGAAATAGCACGTTCTGCGATAGTATCAAGCAGGTATTTGGATAGTTGACGGAGAACCCCAGATCTGTCAGCAGCTGGACGGTCCTCTCTGTGTGTTGAACTGCTACTTCCCTGGACTTGGCGCGGATGAGTCAGTCATCAAGGTACGTGTACACATGTATCCCTTGTAGGCGCAGATGGGCCGCCACTGGTGCCATGCACTTTTGTGAACACCCTGGGTGCCGAATTCAGTCTGAAGGGAAGGGCCTTGAACTGGTAGTGCCTTCCCTGTACTACGAAGCACAGGACCTTCCGATGCTTCTCGTGAATGGGGATGTGGAAGTATGCATCCTCCAGATCCAGCGACGACAAGAAGTCCTCTTCCTCCAGTTGGCCAAGCACGTGCTGCAACATGACCATCATGAACTTTTGGAACTTGAGGTATTTGTTAAGGCGCCGCAAGTCTAGAATGGGCCTCCAGCCCCCAGTCTTCTTCAACAAGAAGTATCTGCAGTAGACTGCGGAGCCCGCAGTCACATCGGAACCAGCTCTATAGCCCCCTTTTTTAATATGGCCCGTACTTCCCGCAGGAGCGGAGGGATGTGCTGCTCCTGCCGGGCCACCAGTGGTATCCGCGGACACTTCTGCTGGAACTCTAGAGAGTGTCCGTGGGTGGGAGCGTCCAGCACCAATCGGTCGGTGGAGATCTTTTCCCACTCGCTGGACCAGGTCAGCCCCTTTTGCCTTCGAAAGGGCGGTCGCCACCAGCTCGATCCTCAAGGATGACTTAGTCTGGACCACCTGGGCCTTCAGGGGCAGGTTGGACACCTTTCCATGCGCCTTGGTCTTCTCCGGCTTTTCCCACAGCTTCCCTGGGTTAACCGATTTCCTCTTTGAGGAGGAGCTGGAGCTATGACTAGCGATGGAGGCAGATGGCGAAGATGAACGTGCGCTGCGTATCGTGGTACCCACTTGTGCGGAAACCCAGATGGAAACAAACTTGCGGTACTTGGCCTTGTCTTGGGCCCCCGCGGATCGAGCACCCTCAAAGGACTTAGGAGCCAGCTCTTTGGACCGGCCGGTCCTGGGTAAGGCATGCCCCTGCTTGCCGCACAGGGTAGAGGCCTTGGCGTTAAGCCATGCCACCAACCTACTGTGACTGTCCTTGATGGTTCGCTTGGAGAACCCAAGGCAGATTTCACAATATGCTTCGCTGTGGTCCGGATGGAGACAGTAGAGGCACTGAGAGTGTTTGTCCTCCACAAACAAGTTCCTCAATCCGCAGCTGGAGCAGAGCTTGAAGAGGGAGCCTCCCTCATTCTTCTCCTCCGACATGGTCCGGAGTGCGATGTAGGCCCAATGGCGTTCTGGAATCTTCCATGAAACTCTTTCATGAAATTTTTGCCCTTAAGGGGCGTTGAAAGACGCCGACAAACAGATCCCTGCTTGCCGGTCAAAGGAACGAAAGAACACACAGGCTCTATTTGACAACGATAGAAACTTTTTATCGAAAAAGCGCAAAAACGTAGAAAAGCTCTCTGAGCACAACACGAGGACTCCCAACACTTGAACGTGTGGTAAAAATGTGAAGATGGCTGCCAGTGGAGGGGCTTAGGGAGAGGGCAGTCATTGGCTGGGGACAGTATGACCCAGAGCTCAGTGTTTGGTGTATAGAAGAAAGACAGTTTGTAAGTGCAAGTCAAACAGTTTATTCTTTTACCGAGGATTCCCGGACTGACAACAGGGAATATTCACGAGCATGTGAATCCATGCCAGAACCCATGCTGGAGAAAGGAAGATATGAGCCAGAGATTGATCCTTGAGAAAGTCCTATATGCGTGTAAAATGTGTGTTGTCAAGTGTTGTTGTAGCCTCCACAAGTAAACCAGATTCATTTCCCTCAGAACTTTAATTAAAGACTGGGCCAGTTTAAAGTCTGTAGCAGAGGGTGGGTGTGATTAATCATGGGGTCAGGTACTACATTATAATCCCCCTACCCCCACCACCAAGATCACTTGTCCATCTGCAAAAGCAGTCCTTTCCGACAGAAAGTCCACCAGGAATCCACCCTGCTTCTCACTGGCGGAATAAAGAGATATGACAGTAAACAGATGACCGCCTAACAAGCCCTTGACCCCCTATAAAATGACCCCCCCCCGGGTCATTCTTCTCTCCCAACTCAACAAAGATCCCTGTTCCACCTTTATTAGTACTGAAATAGGCAAGATATTGTTTAGCAAAGTGTCTATTGCGCAGTCTACGAAAATCAGTGTGACACAGGTGCGTCTCCTGTAACAAGGCTATGGAACATTCCTGGTCCCTCAATCTCTGCAACACAGATTTAAGGGGGAGTTCAATCCGTGCACATTAAGAGCAAGTTCTTTAACTCTGGCCCAACGGGGAGTCCGCTAACACGACCTCAGTGATAAGTGGAAATAAGAGATAAGCTTAAACTAAGCAGGTGTCACACTCTACAAGTAGCGAACTGATCATGACTCTTACCATCCCGCATCCAATTTTACCTCAACATTTACGAGAACCCTTCCAAAAAGGCCCATCCCACACCCACCAACAAGAAAGACTCGTATAAAAATAAAAACGGTTCAGAAAAGGAGCTATTATCACAGACCGGGGCTATTGCCTGCTGTCGCCAGACCAAAACACAGTTACAAATCAATAGAGAGAATATTCATGCCATCGCCAAGTCCATCCGCTCACAGAGTCTAGATCGTCCAAACAGTTAAAGTGAGGAGAACCATCTTGAGGAAACCTGTGGAGAACCATCTCCGGTTCCGGAAGCACCTCAAGACCTTCCTCTTTGCTTCTGCCTTTGCCCCCCCTGTCCCCTGCTGATTCTACATTCCCTCGGCACCATGCACCTGGCCACCCTCTTTCCTCCGGGCCCAGGTACCTGCTCCTCTTGCCACCCGCATGCACTGCCTCCGAGCCACCCCTTGCACTGGGGTCTGTATCTGTACCCATACAGCCCCTACCCCTTTGTTTTGTTCTTCCTGCACTTATCAGACCTACCCAGCCTGCTGCCTTAAACCCAGCACTGCCACTTGCTGGCTGCACTCCCTCTGTTTGTTTCCTTTTTATTTATTAATTTATTTATTATTATTTGTTTTTTTTCCTCCTTGCTCCGCACTCTCCTTTTGATCCCCCTTCCATGCACTTCTCCCTCTCCCCCTCTACCATGCACTTACTCGTTCTCAATGTCACTGGGCCTAGTAAGATCGTTGTTTTTGTTTCTCCTCTGTTCCCCTTCCCTTGCCTTGTCACGCTCTGAAACACTTGTGTATGAGCGCGATAGAAATAAAATATCAATTTCAATTTCAACCAGAACCTATAGAGATAAGTAAAAAAAAAAGCATCCAGAACTACTTCACCTGCGTGGGGCCAATCACCTTCATTTTACTCCCGAGTGGCCCCCAGGGTTTCGTGCCTTACCAGCTCTTGACCACAATCGCCTCTGTGGCTTAGGGACCCAACCTCATGAGGGCCAGATGGCCATGATGACAGTAAATCCTAAGCATCCCGATGTGATGTTATTGACCAATGTTTCCCCTCCATAGTGAAGAACAGAGCAGTGGAGAAGCCCCATCTGAAATGAATACCATTCTCCCTGAGCCACACAGTAAGTGGACAAAGCATCCTGCGCCTCTGGATTGTGAAAGTCGCCAGATCCTGGGATATCTGAAGGTCGGCACCCCGAAAAGTGAAGGCTGGTCTGCACGTGCTGCTTCCATGATGCACTGCTTAAACGTGAGGAAATTGACACTACTGAGAACATCAGGTGGCTGGCTTGATCCATCCGAGAGAGACCCTCAAAGACTATGGGTATGGTTCAGTTCCACCTTGGCATCCTCAGACAGTCAGAGAGGAGACCGGAAGAAGGTGCAGACCTAATTCAGCAAATCTGAGTCACTTACAGATCTAGGTATGCTGCGTAGCCTGACATTGTTACGTCGTGAATGATTGTCGATGTCCTCCTGCTTGTGTTCCAGGGCCTCACACCTCGGAAGGCATTGGTAAGCATCGCAAGACTCCAAGGTTTGCTCAGAAAGAGTCCTCAATGTCCCTAATACACTGTTCTGCCTCCGTCACGCGTTTGTCAATTGTCACAACTTTAGAGGAGAGCTCGGCAACACTGTTTTGGAGTGCCCGCTTCAGTTCCCTCAGCAGGTTAGCCAGATCCGGTTTGGTAGCTGGTAGAGCCATGTCCTCTCCCCTCTCCTGGGGACACTGCACCAGCAGGACAGCGTTGTCAATCTTCTTAGGTCCTTCACAGGCATGTACCAAGCATGCAATATCACCATCTGTAGGGGTATTTCCCCTCTTTGCCATCACAGCCTCCAGGTAACAAATCCAGGGACCGCAGGTAGCCCAAGCTCCAATAAAGAAAGATCAGGCAGTATGTGATCTGTGCACAGGGACTGAGGGGTCTTAACTACAATGCTCGTGAAGAGAGATAAGGCAGCATGTAATCCATGCACAGGGACTCCAACAGATACCACTATCACCCATGTAGTAAGAGTCACCGCACACCCAGGCACCACACACCTAGGACCAACCAAAGCCCTCAAGGAGATGCTCCGTATGCATCAAGCAATGAGTCAGGCATCTGGCAAGTCCTCACGGGAAGCCTCCAACTGCCAGAGCACTCACCAGCTGGGCAGAAAGCATGTAATTCAAGGCAGCTCCCAAAGGAAGAGAGGAGAAAGATGCAGAGAAAAAACAACAGGTACCCCAAAGGAAAAGCTTGGGTCAGACAGCTTAGTGCAAGTTACAGTCCCAGACCCACGCATCTCTACCCTGGAGAAGAGGGTCAGCTGCTCAGTTTATGGCGAGCAAGGGTTGCAGGCGCCATGTTGGAGTTGGTGTGGTCCCCGCTCCGCTGATTCCAGGATTCCCAACCCTGTCCAGCGAGGGCTGCGGGTGCCGAAACTCGGTCCCTGCATGCCTCGAGGCTTCACCTAGCCAGAGTGAGGATTTCTAGGCTGTGGCGACACTTATGACGGCGCCATTAACACTGAAGGCCCGGCGATGTCCGGAGACTGTTAAGGAGGCATCCGTGTGTGGGCCTCCTAAGCCACACCCCCCTCAATAACTTTTAAACATGTTTCACAATGGATATTTAAGAAGCAAATGGTTGTAAATTTGTACCAATACGCATCTTTTTTTTATTTTGGATAAAATCTTATTATTGGTTCACGGTCTGCTACAGAAATAGAGAATTTCACCTTTGGCTCTTACCCAATTTTAAAGACAGCAAAGATCAAAAGAAAAAAACCTCTCCAAACATCAACCATGCCACCCAACGTTGCTAATCCATACAGTGACTAAACCAGTTTCACATTTTAGAAAGAAATCAACACAGAAATTCTCACCACATTAAACAACTATTCCAAGGTCAAAAATGAGGTAGAAGGGATTAAGGAAAAAGAGTTATGAAGGAAAAAAGGCAAGGCACTTAAACCTTTCCTGGAAGAAGAGGAACAACAAAAAGAACAGGAACATAAACATACCCGTACAGCCATACCCCCCACTTGCTGAAGTTAGTGTCTGTGCTACACTTCATAGCCACGGGCACATACCAACATACTGTGGGTGAACTGCATGGAATATTGCAACCCTGTTTTTCGCGTGTCCTGTTTCAGGTTGGAGACCACATCATCCTACTCAGGACTGCTGACCAGGTCAATGCCACTAAAATTGCCTTCCATGCCCTTGCAGGCATGACTGGATCTCTCTTCTGCCTTTGACATAGTCAACCATGCCATCCTGCTCAGCTGTCTCCGTGATCACTGATCAGGCCCTGGCTTGGCTGACCTCTCTCCTCTCCGATCGACACTCCCAGGTCTAACTAGGATCCTTGCTCTCCTCTATCTCTACCTGTGGTGTTCCCCAGGGGTCTAACCTCTCTCCCTGGCTGTTCAATTAATACCTGGCACTTCTTGCCCACCGCATTGCTGCTCTCTGCCCGAACTTTCAGTGCTATGTGGATGACACTCATTTCAGGCTCCCTTCTGCCACCTCTTCTCCCTTTCTCATCTCTGACTGTCTGTCCGCTATCCAGGTGTGGTGCGTCGCCAACGACATCTGCCTTAATGCCAGTAAGACGGAGATTCTCCTCATCGGCACACCTGCTCCCTCCTTTACTGTCGCTCTCTGGCCAGCCTCTCTTGGACCTCTTTCTGCTCCCACCTGTGAGGCTAAAAACCTCGGGGTCATCTTCGACTCCCCACTCTCCTCCTCTCCTGACATCTCTGACATCTCTAAGAAGTCACACTACCAGCTGCACCTCCTCAGAGGTATTCTTCCTTTCCTCTCCTTCTTCCAGAAGTTCACTGTCTCTAGAGCTCTGGTTCTCTCTAGGCTGCACTACTGCCTCTTTCTTAATCTGCCTGCTTCTACTCTGCGCCCTCTGCAACTCATCCAGAACAGGACTGCAAGGCTTGTCTTTGGCCTCAAGCCCAGGGATCGTATCTCTCCAGGACTGAAATCTCTGCAATGGCTCCCAGTGGCTGCGAGGATTAAGTTGAAAACCCTCTGCATTGTCCACAAGGCATTCTGAGGCTTGGGGCCTCAATACCTTCAACTCTCACTTCCTAAATATCTTCCTTGTCGAGCTCCTCGCTCACCCGCCTCGAACTCCCTCAGGGTCAGTCGCTTCTCCAAGCAACGAGTTTGTGGTAAATCTCTTTCTTCTGCTGGGGCCTCCCTCTGGAACAGCCTCCCTGAAACTTGAGGAGAACGAGCTCCAGTTCCGGAAGGACCTCAAGATCTTCCTCTTTGATTCTTTTCTCCCCCTTTCCCCTGCTGAACTCCTGACTGAAACTGCATTGGTCACCTGGCTACCCTCTGATCTCGGGCCCAGGTACCCTCCCCCGCCAGTTGCACACCTGCACTGCCTCCCAGGCAACAGCTGCACTTGGGTGGCTGTTTCTGTATCCCTACAGTCCCCTACAAGCTCTTGACACTTGATGTCTGCACTTACCCCTGCACTTGCCACAAGCTGGCTGCACTTTTACCTTTTTTTTAAATTTAATTTATTTTTTACTGTGGATCCTATGTATTGCACAGCCACCTCCTCCCCCGCACTTTTCCCTTTCCCCCCTCCCCTGCACTTACGCGATCTCAATGTCACCTGGCCTAGTAAGACCATTGTCTTTGTTTTCCCTTTGTTTCCCCTCCCTTGCCTAATCGCACCTTGAAACACTTGTGTATAGGCGCGTTATAAATCCCATATTATATCATAGGTGTATTGGACGGAATACATGTGGAGCTGGTGGCCAGGCATGCTGTGGAGGCAGTCTACTGGAACAGAAAACTATCACTCACTGAACATGCAGATGGTGTGTGATGCCCGCCACCTTATCACCCACTGCTGTGCCAGATGTCCTGGTTCAACCCATGACTCCACGGTGCTGCGCAACTCCACGCTGCCTGGGTACATGGCACGTCACAGTGGACTGTGTAACTGGATGCTGGGTGAATGTAACTACAAGGGCATGTGCACTGTTGAATTATGGGCAGGTATAACACCGATCAGCAGTGGCTGTGCGCAGTGTATGCATTCCTTTATTTGTTGTTCAAATATTCTGCGCTCATGCAATTAGCAAAACACCCTGAAAGCGCACAGAGGGCAGACAGGGTGGGTAAAGGGGAAGGTAGACCATGAATTAGAGCAAGGATCAATAATTGCTACAATAGTGCAACAAGTAATGATAAAAAAAAGTAAGGGTAGACAAACCTACTATTGCTAGTGAGTGCATTGAACGTGCAAGTGTAGAGGGGGAAATCAAGGTGCAACACAGTAATAGCATGCGTGAGTGCAAGGGCTTGACATGTGTGTCTCAATTGAAGAAAATGATCCAGTGCATGCGTAACAACATCCATTCCGTACACCAATACGAAAATCACTACATGTACCAGAACGCACCCAACCAAAGTGACAAAAAAGAAGCACAAACACAGTCAAGAAAACCCACACCACCTGATGCAAAGACAGAGAATAGATATGCTCCCACCCACATACCACCATTGGCCTGCACACCAATTACCCAGGTCCCCTGCCTGTTAGAAGTGCACAATCACATATGCTTTGGATTGGAATTTTAAATGATTCACAGTACATATCTATGATTTAGTGCCACGGACATAATAGTATTATTGCATTGTAACACAATTATAACACATACATCAGTTCCCTTTGTGTGAGTTGTACTGAAAGGGTCAGAGGTCATGTTAGCTGCTGCAAAATGGGCCAATTCATGGTCTCCTGTCATGTGAGCCTAGGATGGAAATAGGGTTCAGCTTGGAGTCCTAGAACAACGATAGTGAGAGCCTGCACTCCCATATATTCCCACAGACAAGGATACTTTGCAAGGCCAATTTCTAAAACAATCTTCATGGCAGAAGCCATGGTTGATGAGAGATGCTGGGCTAATTGGGTGGGGAGGTAATGTCCAGTCCACCTCCTGGCACCTGGGTTTGAGTTTACGTGCTGATAAGTGAATCGAATGTTACAGACATGGCACGAGCGTGCCAACCAATTGTAGAGGGCCTTATAGTTTGAAGACCAATGATAAACTGTGTACTTTACAAGTTTTAAGAGGTAGGCATAAGTTTTCCACCTGACAGTGGGCAGCAAATCCCAATCCTAGTCCCTATGCAATGTATACTTACTTGTTCCCCTTAAGCCTATCACAGCCTTTGATAGATTTCCTATTATTTCCCATGCAGTATGACATCACGTCTGACGTATTCTTTGCATATAAGGATGTTTTTTTGAGAAAATCGTCAAGAGCCTGAGCGAACGTCCGTTGATGTCCGTTGTAACCGCCCTGTTTTGGATAATTGTTAATAAAACAGTACCTTTGCCATCTTCCCGAGTTGGTTCCATTATTTGGACTCAGAATTATTCTGCAACCCCATCCATTGCATGCACGTTACTAAAGAGCCATATGCTCATGTGGTAGCGGTGCGGATGGTTAAAAAAGATCCAAACTAGTTTGTCTCCAGTGTTTCAGACGATCCGGCATTGTCCGCCATTAGCCGGAAGATCACAGGGTTTCCTGTGGGGAGCGGCGGATAGAATTAAATTTGCAATAGGTGTGTTTGGGCCATGATATCTTGCACCCCCACTATCAAAAGGTATCCGGGCGTCCAGGGAGGGGTTAGATTGTGCATCTACATTGATTGGGAACAGATTAAACATAAAACAGGATGACCACTTGCGCTAGTGTGAAATACTACAAGAGAAATAGGGGATGCGAATTACCATAGGCGTGTTCAGGCCATGACATCTTGCACCCCCCACAATCAAAAGGTATGGGGGTGTTCCGGGAGGGGCAATGGGACGCCTCTACATTGGTTAGGACCAGAGTAAATATAAAACAGGATGACCAAATGCGCTAGTGTGAGTTTACCCCAGGGAGGTAGGGGATGCGAACTACCATAGGTGTGTTCAGGCCATGACATCTTGCACCCCCCACAATCAAAAGGTATGGGGGTGTCCAGGGAGGGGTTAGATGGTGCATCTACATTGATTGGGACCAGAGTAAACATAAAACAGGATGACCATTTGCACTAGTGTGAATAGCCCCAAGAGAAATAGGGGATGCAAATTACCACATGTGCATTCAGGCCATGATATCTTGCACCCCCCACAATCAAAAGGCATGGGGACTCCAGGGAGGGGTTAGACTGTGCATCTACATTGATTGGAACCAGATTAAACATAAAACAGGATGACCACGTGCGCTAGTGTGAGTTAACCCCAGGGAGGTAGGGGATGCAAACTACCATAGGTGCATTCAGGCCATGACATCTCGCACCCCCCACAATCAAAAGGTATGGGGGTGTCCAGGGAGGGGCTAGGTGATGACTCTACATTGATTGGGACCAGATTAAACATACAGCCGGATGACCACTTGCGTCAGTGTGAGTTAACCCCAGGGAGGTAGGGGATGCAACCTACCATAGGTGCATTCAGGCCATGATATCTTGCACCCCCCACAATCGAAAGGTATGGGGGTGTTCCGGGAGGGGTTAGGGGACACCTCTACATTGGTTAGGACCAGAGTAAACATAAACCAGGATGACCACTTGCGCTAGTGTCAACAGCCCCAAGAGAAATAGGGGATGCAAATTACCATAGGTGCATTCAGGCCATGATATCTTGCACCCCCCACAATCAAAAGGTATGGGGGTGTTCCGGGAGGCGGTAGATGGTGCCTCTACATTGGTTGGGACCAGATTAAACATAAAACAGGATGACCACTTGCGTCAGTGTGAGTTAACCCCAGTGAGGTAGGGGATGCAAACTACCATAGGTGCATTCAGGCCATGATATCTTGCACCCCCCACAATTAAAAGGTATGGGGGTGTCCAGGGAGGGGTTAGATGGTGCATCTACATTGATTGGGACCAGATTAAACATAAAACAGGATGACCACTTGCACTAGTGTGAATAGCCCCAAGAGAAATAGGGGATGCAAATTACCATAGGTGCATTCAGGCCATGATATCTTGCATCCCCCACAATCAAAATGTATGGGGGTGTTCCGGGAGGGGGTAGATGGTGCCTCTACATTTGTAGGGACCAGATTAAACATAAAACAGGATGACCACTTGCGCTAGTGTGAATAGCCCCAAGAGAAATAGGGGATGCAAATTACCATAGGTGCATTCAGGCCATGATATCTTGCACCCCCCACAATCAAAAGGTACGGGGGTGTCCAGGGAGGGGTTAGACTGTGCATCTACATTGATTGGAACCAGATTAAACATAAAACAGGATGACCACGTGCGCTAGTGTGAGTTAACCCCAGGGAGGTAGGGGATGCAAACTACCATAGGTGCATTCAGGCCATGACATCTTGCACCCCCCACAATCAAAAGGTATGGGGGTGTCCAGGGAGGGGCTAGGTGATGTCTCTACATTGATTGGGACCAGATTAAACATACAGCCGGATGACCACGTGCGCTAGTGTGAGTTAACCCCAGTGAGGTAGGGGATGCAAACTACCATAGGTGCATTCAGGCCATGACATCTTGCACCCCCGACAATCAAAAGGTATGGGGGTGTCCAGGGAGGGGTTAGATGGTGCCTCTACATTGATTGGGACCAGATTAAACATAAAACAGGATGACCACTTGCACTAGTGTGAATAGCCCCAAGAGAAATAGGGGATGCAAATTACCATAGGTGCATTCAGGCCATGATATCTTGCACCCCCCACAATCAAAAGGTATTGGGGTGTTCCGGGAGGGGGTAGATGGTGCCTCTACATTTGTTGGGACCAGATTAAACATAAAACAGGATGACCACTTGCGCTAGTGTGAATAGCCCCAAGAGAAATAGGGGATGCAAATTACCATAGGTGCATTCAGGCCATGATATCTTGCACCCCCCACAATCAAAAGGCATGGTGGTCTCCAGGGAGGGGTTAGATGGTGCATCTACATTGGTTGGGACCAGATTAAACATAAAACAGGATGACCACTTGCGTCAGTGTGAGTTAACCCCAGGGAGGTAGGGGATGCAACCTACCATAGGTGCATTCAGGCCATGATATCTTGCACCCCCCACAATCGAAAGGTATGGGGGTGTTCCGGGAGGCGGTAGATGGTGCCTCTACATTGGTTGGGACCAGATTAAACATAAACCAGGATGACCACTTGCGCTAGTGTCAATAGCCCCAAGAGAAATAGGGGATGCAAATTACCATAGGTGCATTCAGGCCATGATATCTTGCACCCCCCACAATCAAAAGGCATAGGGGTCTCCAGGGAGGGGCTAGGAGACGCCTCTATATTGGTTAGGACCAGATTAATCATACAGCAGGATGACCACGTGCGCTAGTGTGAGTTAACCCCAGGGAGGTAGGGGATGCGAATTACCATAGGTGTGTTCAGGCCATGATATCTTGCACCCCCACAATCAAAAGGCATGGGGGTCTCCAGGAAGGGGTTAGATGGTGCCTCTACATTGATTGGGACCAGAATAAACATAAAACAGGATGACCACTTGCACTAGTGTGAATAGCCCCAAGAGAAATAGGGGGTGCAAATTACCATAGGTGCATTCAGGCCATGATATCTTGCACCCCCCACAATCAAAAGGCATGGGGGTCTCCAGGGAAGGGTTAGATGGTGCATCTACATTGATTGGGACCAGATTAAACATAAAACAGGATGACCAAATGCGCTAGTGTGAGTTTACCCCAGGGAGGTAGGGGATGCGAACTACCATAGGTGTGTTCAGGCCATGACATCTTGCACCCCCACAATCAAAAGGTATGGGGGTGTCCAGGGAGGGGCTAGGTGATGCCTCTACATTGATTGGGACCAGATTAAACATACCGCAGGATGACCACGTGTGCTACTGTGAGTTAACCCCAGGGAGGTAGGGAATGCGAATTACCATAGTTGTGTTCAGGCCATGATATCTTGCACCCCCCACCAATCAAAAGGCATGGGGGTCTCCAGGGAGGGGTTGGATGGTGCATCTACATTGATTGGGACCAGAGTAAACATAAAACAGGATGACCATTTGCACTAGTGTGAATAGCCCCAAGAGAAATAGGGGATGAAAATTACCACAGGTGCATTCAGGCCATGATATATTGCACCCCCCACAATCAAAAGGCATGGGGACTCCAGGGAGGGGTTAGACTGTGCATCTACATTGATTGGAACCAGATTAAACATAAAACAGGATGACCACGTGCGCTAGTGTGAGTTAACCCCAGGGAGGTAGGGGATGCAAACTACCATAGGTGCATTCAGGCCATGACATCTTGCACCCCCCACAATCAAAAGGTATGGGGGTGTCCAGGGAGGGGCTAGGTGATGACTCTACATTGATTGGGACCAGATTAAACATACAGCCGGATGACCACGTGCGCTAGTGTGAGTTAACCCCAGGGAGGTAGGGGATGCGAACTACCATAGGTGCATTCAGGCCATGACATCTTGCACCCCCCACAATCAAAAGGTATGGGGGTGTCCAGGGAGGGGTTAGATGGTGCATCTACATTGATTGGGACCAGATTAAACATAAAACAGGATGACCACTTGCACTAGTGTGAATAGCCCCAAGAGAAATAGGGGATGCAAATTACCATAGGTGCATTCAGGCCATGATATCTTGCACCCCCCACAATCAAAAGGCATGGGGGTCTCCAGGGAGGGGTTAGATGGTGCATCTACATTGGTTGGGACCAGATTAAACATAAAACAGGATGACCACTTGCGTCAGTGTGAGTTAACCCCAGGGAGGTAGGGGATGCAACCTACCATAGGTGCATTCAGGCCATGATATCTTGCACCCCCCACAATCGAAAGGTATGGGGGTGTTCCGGGAGGGGTTAGGGGACACCTCTACATTGGTTAGGACCAGAGTAAACATAAACCAGGATGACCACTTGCGCTAGTGTCAATAGCCCCAAGAGAAATAGGGGATGCAAATTACCATAGGTGCATTTAGGCCATGATATCTTGCACCCCCCACAATCAAAAGGCATAGGGGTCTCCAGGGAGGGGCTAGGGGACGCCTCTATATTGGTTAGGACCAGATTAAACATACAGCAGGATGACCACGTGCACTAGTGTGAGTTAACCCCAGGGAGGTAGGGGATGCGAACTACCATAGGTGTATTCAAGCCATGATATCTTGCACCCCCCACAATCGAAAGGTATGGGGGTGTTCCGGGAGGGGTTAGAGGATGCCTCTACATTGGTTAGGACCAGAGTAAACATAAACCAGGATGACCATTGCACTAGTGTGAATAGCCCCAAGAGAAATAGGGGATGCAAATTACCATAGGTGCATTCAGGCCATGATATCTTGCACCCCCCACAATCAAAAGGTATGGGGGTGTTCCGGGAGGGGCTAGGGGGATGCCTCTATATTGGTTAGGACCAGAGTAAACATAAAACAGGATGACCACGTGCGCTAGTGTGAATTACCCCAAGAGAAATAGGGGATGCAAATTACCATAGGTGCATTCAGGCCATGATATCTTGCACCCCCCACAATCAAAAGTTATGGGGGTGTTCCGGGAGGGGGTAGATGGTGCCTCTACATTTGTTGGGACCAGATTAAACATAAAACAGGATGACCACTTGCGCTAGTGTGAATAGCCCCAAGAGAAATAGGGGATGCAAATTACCATAGGTGCATTCAGGCCATGATATCTCGCACCCCCCACAATCAAAAGGCATGGTGGTCTCCAGGGAGGGGTTAGATGGTACATCTACATTGGTTGGGACCAGATTAAACATAAAAAAGGATGACCACTTGCGTCAGTGTGAGTTAACCCCAGGGAGGTAGGGGATGCAACCTACCATAGGTGCATTCAGGCCAGGATATCTTGCACCCCCCACAATCGAAAGGTATGGGGGTGTTCCAGGAGGGGTTAGGGGACACCTCTACATTGGTTGGGACCAGATTAAACATAAAACAGGATGACCACTTGTGTCAGTGTGAGTTAACCCCAGGGAGGTAGGGGATGCGAACTACCATAGGTGTACTCAGGCCATGATATCTTGCACCCCCCACAATCAAAAGGTATGGGGGTGTCCAGGGCGATGTTAGATGGTGCCTCTACTTCATTTGGGACCAGATTAAACATAAAACAGGATGACCACTTTTGTTAGTGTGAGCTAACCCCAGGGAGGCAGGGGATGCAAAATGACCATAAGTGCATTCAGGCCATGATATCTTGCACCCCCACAATCAAAGGGTATGGAGGTATCCAGGGAAGGGCTAGGTGGTGCCTCTACATCATTTGGGACCAGAGTAAACATAAAACAGGATGTGTGTTACAGGTTTTGTGAATTACCATAGTTGCGTTCAGGCCATGATATCATGCACCCCAACAATGAAAAGGTATGGGGGTGTCAAGGGAGGAGGTAGGTGGTGCCGATACATTGGTAGGGACCAGATTAAACGTTAAACAGGATGACGACTTGTGTCATTGTGAGTTAACCCCAGGGAGACGGGATGCAAATTACCATAATACATGTAGGGGGGCTGATCGTGTCTCTCCCAGCATATATATGAGGTGAAAATGGGGTTGAAATAAAAAAGTCAACATTTTGGGGGTCATAGTAATTGGGGCACAGTAATCAGATAGATCTGTCTTGGAAGCAGACACAGAATTGATAGTTGTAGCTGTAAGGGGAAGGGGATCTTTCGGTTGGAAATGCCCCATTGTAGTGTGTGATGGCTGAATGCACGCTGAAGAACAGCGCTGCTGAGGACAAAAGGAAAGGAATTGCACAGACTCTCACCAGTCTGCATTTCATCCCCATACAAACAGCCCAAACTTTAGGTAGGGGGCTTGAGCCTCATTAACCCAGTGGTGTTGTAGCCATGACATAGCGCAGCCCATACCAGTCACTTGCAGCAGTGTGTGATAATGTGCACAGTTTACCAAGCCACGGGTGAACAGGGAGCTTAACACCAATTACGTAAAATACTGTTGACTTCCCTTCCCAATAACACATGCTGAAGGGAGACCCTACCATGCACCCCCCTGCATTATGACAGAGTTGTGTGACTGAGCCCAACCTCCCCCTTTATCCTTAAGAGAGACTCCTGCAGTGATTCCTCGTGCTTTGATGTTGGAATCAAATAAAGAAAGGTTAATTATGCCATAAAAAATGTTTAAGCGCCCCATCTACTGTAACAGTACAAACTTTCTTATTATTATACCATTTAAAATAATAACATGTGCGCCCTATCTGCTGTCACAGTACAACCTTTCTTATTTTGGCTGTAGTGTGATGTTGGAATAAAATATAGAAAGGTTAATTATGCCATAAAACATGTTTAAGTGCCCCATCTACTGTAACAGTACAACCTTTCTTATTATTATACCATTTAAAATAATAACATGTGCGCAAATGTACAACTGAGCGAATGCTAGGCTCCCAGACTTTGCACAGTATTAAAAAAAAAAAACAACATGGGAAGCCGTATATTATACCATACTGTATGATATTCGGCTTCCCATGACAGAGTGAAGGCCCTGAAACAACGCCCACCTGGTAGCTCTGGCCAATCCCTGAACAGAGATGTTGGAGGGTGGGCTGTAGGCGGGCTATAACATTAGCTTTTCATTTCGGGCTGCATGTATGGCTGTAGCCATCAAGTGGGCGTGACTCCGAAGATTGCCGAACACTGCCTCCCACAATCTACCATGGGAGGCAGGATAGCATACAACACCGGCGCCGCCGCTGGGCCAAAGCGGGCTTGCGGCCCGTCAGATGAGGGTGAGGCTCGCACTCCCTGCCGCCTCCTCCCGCTTGCGGAGTGGGCCAGCTTGTAGCGCCTGCCATGCGGCGGTAGCCCCCCCCCCCAAGCGGCAGACCTCCACAACATGGCTCAATGCAGGGAGTGCCGCAACATCACACTCCCCTTGAATCATTGGATCACTAGACCCGGTGTATCACAGAAAAGCACGGAAGGGCGCCTGACGCTGCCCCCCCCCCCCCTTCACCGGCCTGGGGTCCCTTCCTGAACCTGCCTGCCATGCTATGAACAACGGCTCATCAATCAAACTGAGCAGCCCCTCATCACGGCTCGACCTCAGCGAGCTGTCAGCTACTATACTGGAGGACGCTCGAGCGTGCTGCCTGCCGGCTACGGCGATTACCGCATGGTCAGTATTAACCCACCACAGTCGCTGCCTCCTGGGGGCGCAGGATCTTAGTCCTCCTCAACCCCGGGGACCTAGAAGAGGAGCATTGAATCAGGCTCCCAAGGCTCAAAACACTGAGGTGGCGCACCGTCTACCAACATCCAGAGAGGGGTAAGAACATCAGCAACGCATCCACCTGTCACTTTGAACTGAGCTGCAGCTAGCACACCTACTTACTATATGCTCCCAGCAGAAAGCGACCCCTGCGAACCCTCCAACTTCGTGTGCCCAGTTCAGCCACAGATCCTTGCTCAGCGACACACACGTTGTGAAGTCAACAGCCCCACCAGATCAACAGTCACCTACCATAATAATAACTCCTAGTGGGGTTCTGCCCTCCACACGCCCGAACTGTCACACCTGTAGCCCAAAATGGGAAAAACAGACAAATCACACCGAAGACTAACGTTTGAAATGTGAAGATGTGAAGATGGGCTGCCCGGGCTGCCACGAGATCAGGGAAAACTCAACCATGTTAAGAGAACATATAAACAGATCACTTTAACTGGGGCACTAGCTCTTGGAACGCACCAGCGCCCCACACTCTGCACTGTTTATGTTTACTATGGTTAATAAGTTGGGGGTTGCCCGGCAGGGAGGGAAGAGGAGAAGTTGGGGATCATGTTCAGAAAGTTGCCTCGGCCCTAGGCATGGCCACCACCGCCCGTCCACCCCTGGAACAGTCCGCGCAGTCACTTGGGTGCTCACCCACTCGTCTACTGGATCAGTGCACCCTCTGTGCTTTTCTGTGATGCAGCAGGTCTAGTGATATAATGATTCAAGGGGAGCGTGATGTTGCGGCGCTGTCATGATGCCTACCCCCGGAGCACCAGGCCAGGCCCAGCACCCCCGGGAGCAGGCATCACGCCCCCGGGTAAAAGCCCAGCGGCCCTTTATAGGGGCTCTTTGGACTCTGTCCTGGCACCATAGGCGCCAGGCTCATAAAGGGAAGTGTTTGGTGCACTTACCTGAAGCAGACCATGCTGCACACTCACCTGATGCAGACCATGCTGCATGAAGAACCAAGCCAAATGAGGCTTAGGAGGGACTATTTTTCTAAAGGAACTATTTTGTTACTTGGGTGGGGCTGTGAAAGAATACTCACCTGGAACTTCTTCCAAAGCTATTTAAGCCACACCTGGACAGCCACACATGCTTCGCGTTGTTCTGCATCCCAGCAGCTGGACGCTCACCGTGTCTGCTCCTGGACTCCAGCCACGCCCGCCTCGAACCTGGAACGGAATAAGAGAAGAGAAAGGTGAAAACCAAGAACTATTTCAACCTTCTTACCTGCATCCGGAATCTTCACGCCAGCATTCCTGAAGGAAGACTTCCATTTAAAAGCACCGCGTTGCTCGCTGCAGCGCCGCACTTCACTCACCTGTTCCCGAGACGCTGCCCGGCTCCATCGCGGCTCTCAGTGCCGGTCGCCACATCTCTGCACCGCACCTAAGGAGAGAAGAAGAGACAAAAGGTTAGCAAGGGAACACAAGAGGAAAGCCAGATTTTCAGCCATATTACTTACCGGCTATTCTTGGTGAGCCATTCCACATCTCGGGTCGGCGCCACATCTCTGGCAGGTACCGCACCCCGGCCCCTATGGGGAAAGGGCAAAAGACATTACTGGGGAATTATAAAGACATTTAGAGGGGTCGCCTTCATCACTGACTCATCTGATTTTACCCCGGCAATTTAACCCTTCAACGCATCGTCTTTGTTCTGCACCTGAAATAAAGGACAGAAAAAGACAACATAAAAGGAGGCTCACACTTGAACTTTTGCATCATCATACTTACGGCGTATCGCTCAGTAAAGTCAAGTTGATTTGCCAGCGCCATTCTGAAAACCAGTGAAGTAACTGGACGAACGCGCGCCCCAGCACCAGAAGCAGGATGGAGAGTTCATCCTTCCAAATCATAAGGTGAGCTTAAACCGGGGGTTTTGGAGGAAGTCAGAGGAGAACGAAGGGGGAAAGGGGGGAGCAAGCACATTATTCAGCAGACAGTTAATCCCCTTTCTCATCTGCAGAAGGATATTCCTACGGGCCAGACAAGCAAGATTTGGGGGTCCTGTTCAATCGGTGGTCCGAATTCTGCACATCACGTTTGAAGAGGCCACAGCAACCCAGACCAGCGCTTCCGTGGGAGGCAGGTGAGCGTTACAGGCGCTCCCTGCATTGAGCCACGTTGTGGAGGTCAGCGGGCAACAGTCTAAGGCCTCCTCCCAAATCAAAGAAATCTGCGACACCTACGGCCTGGTTGATATCTGGAGGCAAACACACCGAACCATCCACAAATGTATGTTCCACTCCTGGGTGCACGGGACGAGTTCCCAACTCGACTACCTGCTAGTGTCAAGATCTGGGCCACTACAGTGGGGCAAATGTGAGATTTTTCCCAAGACGCTGTCCGACCACTCCCCAGTTATCCTGGACGCCAACCCGGCAGACGGCAGCAAGCGGACCCCCTATTGGCATTTCAAGTCAGGAGCCCTTCAAGACGCAGTGTTTGCCCAGGAGCTGTCAGACGAAATCTCGCTCTTCCTAACAGCAAACCAGGAGTCTGCCCCATCCCACGTTATCCCCGGGAAACCCTGAAGTGCTACACACGTGGAATCTGTATCGCTAAGGAACTCGTGGTCTAAAAGACAATAAGGTGAGACCTCCAGAAAAATGAATCGCGTCTGAAAGACTTGGAACGAACGTTCGAAGGTACTGGCGACCAAGCGACCCTGGCCCTTATTAAAAATGAATTGAATGAATTCAATACAAATGCTGATCGAGAGAGTCGCTACCTGTCGAGACGCCATATGATTCGCCAGTATGGTGAGGGGCATGAGCCGGGAGCACTCGTGGCCAGAATTCTTGTGGCGGACAGAAGGCCACCGACTGCGTCCGCAACCACTGAGGCACTCTGTTCTACACAGAAAGGGAAATCGTTGAAGCCGTTAGAGGCTTCTATCAAGAGCTGCACAATTCCAGAACCAAAGAGGCACTCTGAGAATACTTTGAAGAAACTGAGCTGTTCTGGATCTCGGATGAGATGAGAGCGCACCTTAACAGAGAAATCACCACCGAAGGAATCCTAAATGTGATAAGAGCTACAAGGTTCAAAGGCACCAGGCCCTGATGGCCTTACGGGCGAGTTCTATAAGGCGATGGGACCCTCGCTTGCCCCTCTTCTCCTGCCGGTCTTCAACGAGGCTGCAGCAGCGGGGCAATTGCCCCCCACACTGAGAGAAGCCAATCTCATTCTTCTGCATAAGCAGGGAAAGCCCGCCCCGAAGACTGCGCCTCATACAGGCCAATCTCATTGATTAATATGGACAGAAAAATTCTGGCCAAACTCCTGACCAACGGACTATTGCCCTTGATGCCGAGTCTGGTGCTGGCAGACCAAGCTGGCTTAATTCCTGGCAGGAACACAACCTTCGGCACTCGGTGCCTCGTCGGCATTTTGAAAGCTCTAAACCCGTCGAGACAGGCCATCCCAGTTCTTCTAGATGCAGAAAAGGCATGCGCCTTAGTGCTCTCTTTATAAAGCTGGTGGTGCTCCTATACCAGCACCCCAGGACTTATATTACTTTGGGGACCACTAAATCAGCCCCCATAGTACTGAGCAGAGGCACCAGACAGGGCTGTCCCTTGTCGGCCCTATTGTTTGCCCTGGCTATGGAACCCCTTGCAGCCAACCTCAGGAGAAAATTCATGGATAGAGGGATCACCATTGGACCGCACAAACTGATACTTTCCCTCTAGGCAGACGATGTGGCCTCAGCGATCCAGAGACCAATCTCAATCCAGTAATGCGTGAAGTTCTCAAGTTTGGAGCCTTCTCAGGCCTCTGAATAAATAATAGCAAATCAGTGATTTTCCCACTAACTCCCAACACAGCAGAATGTGCTGATGACTTTCAGTTTCGATGGGACAAATCCGATGTCTGGTACCTAGGAATCATTCTGTCCAGAGATCGCGACAAGGCCCTCCGTGACAATTACGGCAGGGTCGTGGCATCGATTTCAGAGAAAATTACCCAGTAGAAGCACTTACCGCTAACACTCTGGGGGTGGGTATCCATCGTCAAAATGATGATCCTTCCAAAATTATTGTATCTATTTGTGAATATTCCTCTGCTACTTCCACACCATTTCTTCCGGCAGCTGCGGGCGCTTGTCCTCGACCTGATCTGGGCAGGCAAGCCGGCGAGAGTGGCGTATGCCACGCTAATTCAACCCATTGGAAAAGGAGGGCTGGCCTTACCGGACCTGGAACACTATTATTGGGCTGCGCAAGCACAGTTTGAGTTATTGGTACATGACCCAATTTATCAGACAGCACGTCCAGATAGAAAGGGCACTCGCCACTCCCAATCTTTTGAGAGCGGTGATCCTCGGAGATCAGCCGGTCCCGCCGAAAACCATGAACATAATGCTGATCACCTTTGAGATCTGGAGAAGGATAGTGCAAAAGCAAGGCATAACGTGCAGATACTCTCCACTCCTGCCGGCGAAGTTTTTTCCAGGACTGCCGATAACCACCGAAACAGTGTACCACTACCTAATGAGCAAACTCCAAATAACCACAATAGACGATTGGTTTGTGGACAGCAGCTTTATGGCACTTCAACAAGTCAAAAACTGCTGCTCAGTCACAGCACTGGACATATTTGTATACTTCAGGCTTCGTCACGCCTTCAGAAAGCAGTTCTCAATTTTTCCGGAGCGTCCACCCACGTGACGGCTTTTACATCAGGTTATACAAGCAAGCAGTGAGGGTAAACTATTCTCATCCATCTATAAAGAATTACTCGCCACAATAGACCAACCACAAACCCCTAAAGCGAGATGGGAAAACTCCCTGGCCCGCACAATAGAGGAGGCTGATTGATTGGTCCTACATCCAGAGGCAAACCCAAAAGGTTTCGCTGAACTCGAGACTAAAACTGATCCATTTCAATGTTCTTCATCAGACCTACATCACGCCGAGCAAACTTCACTGCTTCCAAGACTCTGTCTCGCCGGCCTGTCAGCAGTGCGGTAGCACCCCCGCTGACTTCTGGTTCCTTGCGTGGGAATGTTCACTTGTCAGGTAATTCTGGGACAACGTACTAACCGCAACATCGGGAATAGCCCGGACGTTCATCGGTAGGGACCCCGATGGTGACCATGCTGGGGTACACCTGTGAGATACAAACGGCGGCTAGGAAGCTAGTGGGCCAGCTGCTGGTGCTGGCAAAACATTGTGCCACTATGTTGTGGGGCTGTGGTCCACCTCCAATGCAAAATCAGTGGCTCAGGGTTGTGGCATACTGTCACAACGCAGAGACAGACTTCATCAGAACGCTGCCGCTCCATGCTCGACCACCAGACATCTGGAGTCCATTTGTAAACTATCTGCTATCACACCCAGACAGCTCGCCCTCACAAGCGTTCACGTAGATCGCTGTGAGCACAGCATGTAACCCGGCAGGTCACATTCCTACACACGTAGGCAGCACGGCAGTGACTGAGTGTAGCCAGTGAAGGGAAGGACACTTGGAAAGGTGGTGGGGGGGCTGATTGGCAACCTTCTTTTGGTTATCCATTGTTATGTCTGTTTGTTTATGTGGGGAGAAAAAAGCACAAAATAAAGGTTTTCAAAAAAGTGTACTGGCATTGAAGCCTTCGCTACAATAATGGCAATTAAATGCCTTCTTACCTGTGTGGATCCTGCTGTGAGCTAACAGGAGTGCCTGGCTATTAAAGCCCTTCTCACAGTAGTCACATTTGTGTGGTTTATCCTCAATATGCACCTTCTCAGGAACGTAGTAACCTTACATTGTTGCACTGATGTATCTTCTCCCCAGTGTGAGTACTCTTGTGAGAGAGCAGTAGTGCCTCGCCATTAAAACTCTTGTCACACATGTTGCATTGAAATTACTTCTCTGTTAAATGTGTGTGACTGTGAGCAGCAAGGAGGGACTGGCTGGTTAATGTCTCTGACAGTTGCCACACTAGTGGGGTGATTCACCCAAGTGGGTCCTCATGAATAATAAGAAGAGCTTTGTCATTAAAGCTTTTATCACAGAACTGGCACTTGTGTGGTTTGGGTATCCCCAAGCCAGCTGCAGGGGCTTTAGGTGGAGGAACATAGGTTCTCTTGAATTGCTCATTGGTCCCCCCTCTCTTATGGGTTTTCTCGTGAAGAACCTGGGCAGACTTGCTACCAAATGTTTTATGACGCACAAAACACTGATGGGGCTGGTTACCAGTATGGCTCAGTCAATGTGCAAGGAGGTCGGTTCTGTGAGCAAATCTCTTACGGCATATGTTTAATTTCCCCAGGAATGGCTTCATACTCCTCATTTTCATATTCATCCTCCTCTTCCTCATCATCCTCACATTTGAGGCAATTGTACATTTTCTCGTTGTTTGCATCCTTGTGTACAACTACACTTGATTTGCTGTTAAAGCTTTTCTGGCATACATTACAAGTACAGGTCTTTCTTTCCCGTAGTCTCAGACTTTCACGTTGCGGAGGCTAACTGCTTTTTTCCCTTGTTTTTGGAGTATTCTGTTTTTTCATCCTGGAGAGCTTACCTTTTGGCTGGTAGATGTCTCCTTAGAAGCTTGATTTATTTCCTCTCCGTCACATTGCCTTTATTTTTCTTATTCAAAATAATTTTCTGTCGCTTTTCTGGCAACTCGTCAGATTGTCTTTTTTCTTATTTCGTACCTCTGGTGAGCAAAAAAAGAATAGTGGGAAAAGTGTCTGACATTTAGAGCATTTGTACATTTTCTGTACTTCCCGTTCGGGAAGACGAAACTTAAGTGCAGGCCTCTTAACACGTCGATTACATGGTTTTGCCCTTCTCTTTCGAGGGTAGCAAACATTGTTGGTACCAGCCACCTCCTTGCAAGACTTCTCCATTCTCCCAATGTAGCTCTCAAACTTGCAGGTTGAGCGTGAGCTGACTGGTTTAATTGTTCTTCCTCAACTTCCTGGTGCACTTTCATTTAACGTGAGACAATCCGTCAAATAATTTAAAGTAACATATCTCAGTTCAAAACCGCTTTGAATAGTGTTACAAATATATATTCCTTTATTATACATTTTCTCTCTGGCCTGGCAGAGGACGGTTCCGTATGCTCAGCACATCACCTTTTGATCATAGGATTTAGGCTTCAGCTGAATGTTCTTTGTCTGCTTCTCAAGAAAAGCCTACATTTCTTGCTGTAATTGTTTCGATAATCCACCAAGTTCCAAGGACAAACCGTAGATCTTTCTGCACCAGACATAGCGGGTATATGCCAAAAACTACTGGGACTTGGATTCGCCGTCAGGGAGACAGATCAAGTCCATGGCTAGATGCATCTGGCCACTTAGCGTTGCCCCGGGACTCAGCTAGTCAGGCATGGAATCCCTTCTGAACAGTCAAAACCATCTTATTACAATGTTATCTCAAATATTTTAAAACTAGTGGTAGAGTAGTGGAAAGGTAGAATTAAACCGACTTAATCAACAGGAGATGGTGCTAGCTGTAAAAATGCACAAATGGTCTTGAGAAGCCTACAAGGAGAGGCGTTAGTTGACTGGACAAAGCTGGTGGCTGTGGCAAGACTGAGAAGAACAAGTTGCTTAGTAACTGGTAAAGTTCTTTCGACTGGATGTTCCTCCAACGTATTCAACATCTTTTAACATATAATGTCCACAGCTGTGTAGTCCAGAAACCTTTACGGCAGAGGGCGTCCTGCGTCGATGACGTTGTGTCGATGTCCTTCGAAGGCCTCCGTAGAGGGCAACATCACCGGATGTTATAAATAAGACGCATGCCGCCCATAGCCTCAGTTTATGTTTAATGCCACATAATGTGTTCCACCAATCCAATGCCTGTTCGACTGCACATAGTCTTGCGGAAACGTACGCTGCAATCGCATAGGAAATTCTCCAGAGGGGCAGGCTGGGAGGGCGATGTAGAATACGTTGGAGAAACATCCAGTCGAAAGAACGTTACTAGTTGATAAGTAACTTGTTCTTCGAATGGATTGTGTCCTCCAACGTATTCCACATCTTTGACAGACTCCCAAAGCACTACCAGAAAATGGAGGAGAGAAAAGAATTTAAAGTACCCAATCAGAAAGCGGAATAAAGAACCGCCTTACCAAAGGCCATATCTTGACCATGGCTCGTATCCAGGGAATAACGTTTAACAAAAGGTGTGGATAGAAGCCCATGTGGCTGCATCACAAATATTCCCAATAGGAACTCGCAGTTGTAGGGCTGTAGAAGTAGCCACACCCCTAGTGGAATGAGCTTGCAGCCCCTTTAGGAGGATCCGTACCCGCCAACCAGTAACATTCAGTAATGGTGAGGATAATCACCTGGACAAGGTCTGTTTGGCAACAGCCTGGCCCAAACGGTGTCCAGCATATCCCACAAAGAGTTGATCGTCCACTCTGACCCTGGACATCCTAGAAATATAAAAGCTCAGGGCTCTCTTAGGATCCAACCGATGGAGTCGCTCCTCTTCCTTACAAGGATGAGGAGGAGGATAGAAAGAAGGAAGAACCACCTTCTGGCTCAAATAAAATTCAGATACTCCCTTTGGTAAAAAGGAAGGATGTACCCTTAGTACAACCCTGTCCTTGTGGAACACAGTAAAGGGCGGCTTAGAGGAAAGTGCCTGCAATTCACTCACTCTTCGAGCGGAGGTAACTGCAACCAAGAACACAGTCTTGAAGGACAATAATCTCAAAGGTCAAGAGTGCAAAGGTTCAAATGGAGCACCCATTCGAAATTTCAAAACTAAACTTAAATCCCAAACCGGCACCTGGTAAGGGGACGACAGGAACACAGTCAGTCCTTTAAGAAATTTAGAAATCGACGGAATCTTAAAGTAAGAGCATTCTTCAGTCGAGCGCTTAAATATAGACAGCGCCGCCAGGTAACCTTTAATGGTACCTACTTGAAGGCCACGGAAAGTAAGAAAGACAAAACCATAGGAATAGAACACTGAACAGGATCAACATTTTGCCCCCTGCACCAATCTTTAATCCTAAACCAACGGTACAGGGATTTTGTAGCTGGCCTCCATCAGATCATCTGGGAGATCCCAATCCTTATATCTCAACCTTACAGATACCAAGCGTGAAGGTTGAGGGTTCTGACCTCTGGATGGAGAACCTGACCACCCCCCCCTCTTGCAAGAGCGGATCCTCTCGGTAGGGAAGATGGCGAGAATGGCAGATGGACATTTCTAGAAAGGTCTGGGTACCACGCTCTCCTGGCCCAATCCGGAGCAATGAGGATCATGTGGGAACCAAACCTCCGTAACATTTGAGGAATGACGGGGACTGGAGGAAACACATACTGCAGTGGGAATGACCAATCCACTAAGAATGTGTCTCCCAAGGCTCCTCTCGGAGGAAATTCCCTAGAGCAGAATCTCTCACACTTCCGGTTGGCCCTGGTGGCAAAGATATCAACTTGTGGGGTTCCCCAAAGGGTGAAGATCTCCAGAAGGACTTCCTCAGCCAACTCCCACTCGTGAGAGATCGTGCTCTGCCTGCTCAGAGCTTCCACCGCCACATTTTCGTCTCCAGCCAGATGAACTGCCAAGATCGACATTCCCTGCTGGATGGCTCAGAACCATAGCTGCATTGCCTCCCCGCACAACGGGAGTGACCCTCCGCCCCCCGCCTTTTTTTGTTGAGGTAATGCATGGCCACTATGTTGTCCGTCATGATCAGGACACTCTTCCCCTACACAGACGGCAGAAAAGCCTTCAGGGCTACCCTGATGGCCCTCAGCTCTAACAGAGTGATGTGGAGTTTGGACTCCAACTGAGACCAACGACCGCTGGCAGTCAAGTTGTTGGCATGAGCGCCCCATCCTGTGAGGGAAGCATCTGTCACTACGGTCCCATCCGGCCACGTTTGCCAAAACTGCTCCCCCTTCATCAGGTTCCCTTCGTTGGCCCACCACATAAGATCCTGGGAGACCGAGATTGGAATCTGAACGGGATCTGACATCTTGCCTGAGAACTGCGACCAATGCATCTTGAGGACCCATTGCAGGGATCTCATCTTCAGCCTGGCTTCTGGCACCAGAAAAATGCAGGATGCCATGAGGCCAAGCAACCTTAAGAATTCAAAAGCTGGGAGACTCTGGGCCCGTTGAAACGTGTCCACCATCTGCAGAATGTGATGAGCCCTCACCTTGGGAGGCAAGCACTTCCCCATGGACGTGTCCAACACAGCCCTAATGTACTGGAGCTATTGGGAAGGTGTCAGATGCGACTTCTTGAAATTGAGGGAGAAGCCCAGCTTGTGGAGGGAGCAGCAGGTGAGACTCAGGTGATCCAAGGCTGCCTCGGGAGAACGCGCACGGATCAGCCAGTCTTCTAGGTAGGGGTAGACGTAAATCCCCCCCCCCCCCGCCTGAGATGCACTGCCACCACCACCATTAGCTTGGTGAAGACCCTCGGGCCGGAGGTCAATCAGAAGGGCAGGACCCGAAACTGGAAGTGCGAGTCGCCAGCCACAAACCTCAGGTACTTTCTGTGCTTGGGATGAATCGGCACATTTTCATGTGACAATTCATCCCAAGCATACGAAGTACAGTAAGCATCCTGTAGGTCCAGAGACACCAATTAATCCTGAAGATGAAGGGCCTGGAGGACTTGAGAAAGAGTGACCATCTTGAACTGGTCCTACCTGAGAAGTTTGTTCAACCAATGCAAGTCCAGGATGGGTCTCAATCCCTTGTCTTTCTTTGGAATCAAAAAATCAGGGGAATACCATCCCTTGTGCCTCTCCGCTACAGGCACCAGTTTTATAGCGCCTTTTTCTAGCAGGGCCAAGATTTCCTGCACAAGGAGTGGACCAGGAAGCTTCAAAATAGATATTCCACGGTGGATTGTCGGGAGGCCGCGTTAGGAAGGGAAGACAGTAGCCATCGGCGATAGTATCCAGAACCCACGCACCCGAAGTAATGGCTCGCCACTCTTCGAAAAGCTGAGACAGTCTGCCTCCAACCCGCGAACCATGGGACATGGCCTCATGACTGTTTTAGAGCAGCTGCGGCAGCGCCTGAAGGCAAAGAGGCAGCTGCCTGAGCGGCTTTGGCACCTCTATTTCCCTGACCAGCACAGGTACTTTTTCGCTGAGCCGTTTGACTGGCGGCTCCTCTCATTCTACCAAAAGAGGAGTAGTTACAAAAAGAATCTCCCTTCCACTGCTGTCCCCTAGGAGGAAAAGGCAGAGGTTGACGCACAGCTGCGCTTAAAGATTTTGCCGCAGCTTTTGTGATCTGCAACCTGTCAAGGCTCTCGTCAGCCTTGATGCCAAACAAATGCACGCCATCAAAGGGCATGTTCAAAAGACAGGCTTGCACATCCGGGGCAAAACCAGACTTCCGCAACCACGCAAACCTGCGTATAACGGTGCTCGCAGCCATGGACCGTCTCACGCTGTCGGCCATGTCCAAACGCGACTGAAGGGATTCACACATGGCATCCTTGCCATCTTGCACGAGAGCAAGGAACCCATCCCTATTTTCCCCCTCAGGAATATTCCCAGCTGCAAGTGAAACAATTCCACAGAGTGTGTGAAAATCTTGCCACGGCACAAGTGGAGTTGGCCGATTTCAACGCCATACTCCCCGCAGAAAACACCTTGCGTGCCCCCCGTCGAAGCGTTTGTCGTCCCTATCCGGAGGGATGGTAGGGTATACCGTCTGCCTCGAGGTGGCCGTAGCCGCCTGAACCACCAAACTTTTGGGAGTGGGGTGAGAAGATAAGTAGCTGGGGTCGCTACCGCAAGGGCAGTATTTTTTGGTCAAGGATTTGTTAACAGCCGGAAGAGATTCCGATGACTGCCAAGCAGCCGCCACCCTTTTCTGTAAAGTGAGATGAAAAGGTAACACCGGGTCAGAGGACAGGCCTTGATCTAAAATGTCCGTTAGATCATCTTGCACAAAAGCTTCCGGAGGACTGGACCAGCCCAGATAACTCCTTGAACCTAGCCACGAGTCTCCTGTAGGACTACTCTGCATGAGCCCCAGACTCAGGCCTGCCAAATTCCACTTCCGGAGAAGTGTCCAAACCACTGGCATCATGAAGAGTTTGCCTCAACTCTTCCAAATGACTGTCTCCAGAAAAGACAGGAGCCCAGCATGTCAATAGGGTCCACATCAAAGTCAGACCTTTCCTCCTCATAAATGTCATCCAGAGGGAGGTAAAAACCCTTCCTCGGAACAGAAGAGGGCCTGGAGTCCACCACCGGCCTCACAGACTTGGAAGTAGCCTTCCTAGGAGGATCCACAACATCAGGGATCTCTGAGGATACCTGTTGGCCAAAATGTCCCAAAGTCATCCAGAGCGCCGATGGCTTCGACATCGACAAGGACGCTGAGGGCTGTGTAGGGGAGGACTGGCCGCGAGGCCCTCCTCACCTACAGCCTTCTCCCCAGGTGAGGACCATGACTCGATGGGCGTCCCCTCATGCCACCCGGGCCCAGGTGGAGGAGGGTTCACCCGCCGACGACATTGCCCACACGTATCTGTTCCCTGCATATACAAAAATTCAGTTAGGCCTAGAAGCCATCTTGTCTAGCAAAGATGGCTTGAGTTTAGCACACTGTAGCGCGGCCCCCCACCTTTGGAGGGCTTTCCAAGCATCCCTGCCGCCGCAGCACTATGGTAGATCCGCTGCGAGCGCGTTCCCATGAGAAAGCCGGGTATGAGATAACCCGAGATGCTAACACTGTAACATTTCGTCGTTCACAATGTAATACTGCATCCCGTGTGACCTGGTCCGCGAGGCCAGGGCAACGCAGAAATGAATTCAAGTAGTGGTATTAGTGAACTACTTTTCTTAAACAGAATCTGCAAACCATGAATTAGCCATAAGAGTGAAATGTTTATATGACTTCACATTGTGATTGTACTAATGCTGCTA
This sequence comes from Ambystoma mexicanum, assembly GCF_040938575.1. Taxonomy (NCBI): domain Eukaryota; kingdom Metazoa; phylum Chordata; class Amphibia; order Caudata; family Ambystomatidae; genus Ambystoma; species Ambystoma mexicanum. Next base: position 20,348,504 of record NC_090937.1, on the reverse strand, counting down.
GATCACAGAGAAAGTGTCTTTAAGTCATATGTAGACACATGAACCCCTATATGTCTCCTTAAGTCACCCATAGTGGCAACCGTCAATCTCTGTGGTCCATAATATAGTTCTACCTCATGTATCGTCGAATGTATATAGATACTTAAACACTGAAAAGGTACTCGAATCGACTGTATTAAAGAAATATGTAACGAAGTCGAAATATAGATGTGTGTTTAAATAAGATCAAAATAAGGCAAAACATTATAAAAGTTCTGCATTCAAAAGTCAGCAACGCACGAGGAAAAAACCTTTGTGAATATATGCAAGGCCATTCTCCCTCCCACCCTACGAAGCCTGCCAGATAAAGAAGCTAAGGCATGTGCCGCGCTCCCTCACCTCCCCCAACCAAGCTGGAGCCGCTTCAGAGAGTCAGAGGCCCCGGTACCGCACCCAAGGCCACAGCCCGCCACCTGTGTTATTTACAGCACAGTAATAAACCCACGTTTTGAATCCACAGATCTACCAGCACCCTCTCGTAAATCCCACAACCCCCCCTAGACCACCCCAAGAATCATGACCCCGTGCAAAGCTGGGACAAGACACAGAGACCCACTTATATAATAACTTCTAACGCAGCAGACAGACATGTATCATTCAGCCCAGGCCCCAGAGCCCAGCCCTTCGACCTAAAATACCGGTCAATAAGACACGGGTAAATCTCACCCCAACCGACAACTACCAGACCTCTCACGAGGTGCATTCCTCATGTGTTGCATTTATTTTATAAGATAAACTGCTGAGCGATTTATTGATGAACTTAAATGTCATTTCTTGAATAACTGCAGTGTGCATGGCCTAGGGCAAACGAGTCAGGAAAGGTATTCATCTTTGTCACAGGCTGCCCCAGCATACCAACACCGCCCGGATGACCTCAAGCCGGCCTGCCAGGCCCAACCCTACCACGAGGCTGACCAGTGACGTCCTCCCACCCGGACCAACCAAGCTGCAGCAACACCTATAGTTAGTCGACGCCACCCAATCCCAATTAACTTGTGCCCCCTATAGTGTGTAGGTTTTGATGACGTTTTTTGTATTAGAAATACGCCTGTCTTTGCTATTGTCAGACAGAGCGCTCTCGGAGGTTGCAGAGTTCTTTGCATGCCCTATTCTTTGGATAAACTCCCACTTACGCTCACCAGCACTCTGTCTTGGCCTTATTCCCATTACGGGAGTGTCCATCATTGTCTCCTATTGAGGGGAGGATCGTGCTAACTTGGGGGCGCTCCCTTTCAGTGGTGACCCCGATAGCGTGATATCTCCAAATTATTTTTCCTAACTCCTTTTTAACGACCCCCTTGTGGCACGAGAATCTCCGGTCGAGAAGGGATACGCACGGTGAGCCGGCTCCGGGAGGCTGCCCGCCAACGGCGACCGGCACAATAAGAAGTGCGCACTCAATGAGAAAGGGTACGGGATCCCGATTGAAAAAAAATCCCCTTTGAGTGCCGCTCGCCGGAGCCAGGGGCTGACCGTTGAGTTACCGGTGACACTGCCTGGACGGACCCAGTTTCGGAGACTATCGGCTCAAGACGGGCACGTGAGTACCGAGTGCGAGCGATCGTAAAGGGGAAGGGAGGGGAAATTGTGAACAGAGGAACGGGGACAGGTAGAGGAGAAGAATAATGGGGGTCTACTAAAGACGGGTCTTGAAAATTTCTTTATCTTTTTCTTTGCATATGGCCATTAGGAGTAAGAAGTGAATGAAGAAGTAGAAGTGACGGGAACCTAGCTCCGAAAGGGGGTGGAAGGCGGCGCCGCATAGTGCTATCTAAACTAGTACTGGGAATTTATGAAGAAGTAAAAACTAAGTTATTGGTGTCTGGCAAAGGGAGACACTTAGGATACTTTTAGTGATTGCTACTCTTTCTATTTCTTTTGTTTCCGTTCTACGGGGTAAGGGGTGAAAGTGAAAAGGGTATAAGATAAATATACTTGTAGAAGAACTATAAAGTAGGGAGCACATTTGTAGGAGTGGGGATTAAGTAGTAGCACGTACAGACGTGAACACAGTAACCATAGCAGAAAAACAGGGACAGCTGGCCAGGGAGGAAAGGGAGGAAAAAAGTGAGGTGTGAGTGGGAAAGCATTGTGAGGGGTGCGCGCACCGTGTGAATAGTGAAGAAGAACGACTGACCGCGAGGGGGTGCCAGAGAGTGTGGACCATAACTAGCAGGTGGTTGATTGTGAATGAAAATTGCGCGGGTTTGAACAGGGATGCGAAGAGAATGAGAAATGGCGAGTAAGAAAGAATGTTAGTAGTGAATTTAACTTGCGTGATATCATTGAGAAATCTGCTCTTGCCTGGGCCATAAAAATATACGTAGACATATCTATACGTAATCAAAAGTAAAGTAGGTGAACACGGTCAGTGCTATTGATTTAGAATATGGGGGCAGAAAACTCCCTTGTCACATATTTGTACGAGCTTACCGGGATACGCTGAACGAATTAAGAAATACCACGATCAATGGGTAACAGAATTAAAAGGGGAAGGATTGCCCCAGATTTGGCCTGAGGGGGGGTCTTTTGAAAAAAGCGTCCTAGATATGGTACGAACGTGCATTCACCTCAAGTACAAGGGCAAACAGTGGCAAAACAGGAAGGAGATATTAGATCTCTGGAGACTATTTGAGGAAATACCCCCACCCAAAGCTCCGGCGCCAAATATCGATCTACCTTCCACCACAGATAACCCATTGATGATTCCAAGAGAGGAGAAGGAACAACTAAATACAGAACAACCTGTAGAGGTGATTAGTTTGTACCCGATATTACATAAACCGGCCCCCGCAGCAGGATATAGTGATCCTACTTATGTGCCTCCCCCTACAACTACTACACCCCTAAGACCAACAGCCCCCCCACCATACGAAAGCACTAGAGAGCGTGCCCAGAGAAGCGCGCAAAGAGGGGACATAGAAAAGCTAACGAGCGATTTAGAATCGAGGCTCTCGATAGCAAAGGATGAACTCTCAAGAATAAAAGACATGTGAACGTACAGCAGGCACTCCCACTCGATCAGGACGTGTATCCAGAACATCAAGTGAAAGTAGAGAAATTGAGGAAGGATGGAAAAAGGGTGAAATATTGTTCAGAATAGAGGAAGAACCGACAAGAATAATACAGGTGGAAACACCAGAGGGGAGCATCGGTGATGTATCACGGCAGACAGGGATCAGAGAGGACCTGCTATGTGATGTCCGAGGCGAAGTAGATGAGAGTGATAGGTTGAGCATGGCAGTAGGAGGGGAAAGCGAGGAGCTGGACGGTGGATGCTCACTAGGAACAATAGATGACGAGTGGATGGGGCGACTAAGGAATAGAGTGGGGAGGATGGCGCCATTGGGGTCAACAACGACCAAAGTGGGTGAGGGCGCCACGTTAAAAGGAAAATTACAACTTCCACTAATACACAGAGGGGGAGGAAGGCCAAACTATATACCCTGGGCCCAGATGGATAAAGCTAATTTGATGAAGTTATTGCCCCCGTTGTCCGGAGGGGCGAGCAAGTGGATATATGCATTCGAGAAACACACTGCCGGCATACCGCTGGCAGTAGGCGATGTGAAAAGCCTACAAGTATCAGCAGTAGGAGATCAAGCAGACAGAGTATGGGTTAAGGCTGGTTTCCCGGCCGTGACATTAGATTGTGACCGTCATGATGGAGCGTCTTTTAATACAGTGCGGGCACGGGTTTGGGATGCGCTGCGGGAGACGTTCCCAGATACTCCAGATTTACAGTCAGTAATGCAGTGTACAATGAATGACGGGGAGGATGCTATGGATTACATTCTCCGGGTGCAGGAGATGTGGAGAGCGGAAACGGGCACACCCTGGCACCAATCCACATCTCTATTTTATTTTATCATTAAGAGGGGGCTCCCAAAAGAGGTGCAGAAGGCACTCGATAAGATAGCGGGCGTTGAGGCAAAGGGGTGGCCAGAGATCCAAAGTATAATAGTGCACCATTGTAAAAGGATAAAAGAGAGAGAGAGGGAAGTAGCACAGAAAAGGTTGGCAGACGAGGCAAAGTTGGTACAATCAAAACTGGTGAAGGTTGCAGCAGCGGTAGCAGGGCTCCCACTCATGAGGGAGGGAGAGGAAGGAGAGGAGGGGCAAATAGCAATACAAGGAAGAATAGCAGCAAATTGGGCAGGGCAAGGACAACGACAGTGGACTGAGCAGGAGCAGAACGGAGGTCCAATGTGGCAAGAGTGGGCCCCACGAGGGGGTAGAGGTGGGTACAGGGGCCGAAGAGGAGGACAAGGGTATGGAGGAATGGGAGGAAATGGGTGGCAGGGTCCCAGAGGTCCACAGGGGAGCTGCTGGAATTGTGGGAGATGGGGACATTACTCAAGGGAGTGCAGAAGCAGACAAAACAACGGGTTTCAGGAGACAGAGCAGTATGGTCACCCCCACCCAGGAAGCCCATACGGCCTCCCCATGGGGCAATACCAGCAACCAGAAAATGCAGGACAAAGAAGTAACGCACAACTACACGGACATCAGTACAGAACACAAAACCACCCACAGAATAATGACAATATACAATACACGCCAGGTAACACTTTCGCCACAGTAGCTAATGGAGCGCCTGCCCCCGCACCTTATAGCGGCGTGTCAGTAGTTTCGGGGAACATTTTTGATCAAGGGGGGGCAATGAGGCACCCCGCATAGGACAGCCCACAGAGAGCACTTGCGTGTCCGGTACTATCTACGACCCACAATGCATCAGAGGAACCATTGATAGGAGCGCAGATAGGAGACAAGCAATTCATATTCATGGTGGATTCGGGAGCGGAAAAATCATGTATTAAAGAGGGCCGGTTCCCGTTATCTAATAAAACTTTAGAGACGCAGGGGTTCTCTGGGGCTGTAATTGAAGTTCCTTACACAGAGGCATTGGATGTGACAGTGGGGGGTAAAACAGTGAAAGCACCCTTACTGTATTATGAACGCTCGCCCATTAATTTGCTGGGGAGAGATCTCTTAAGCAAGCTAAATATGACAATATCATTCACAGAAAGTGGTATCGTATGTTCAACACCTGGCATATGTCCCCTCCGCATAATGGCAGTAATACATGGCCACACAATCATGCAGGAGATCAGAGGGCTACCAAGAAACGAGGAGATGTTTATTGAGGGCATGAGAACATTGGCTCTTATAGTACCAGAACTAAAAAGGATGGATTGGAGGATCCCAGCCGAATTCCTTTTCCGCCCCATAGTGAGCCCCGACACAGCTCCCGGGTCAGTGCTATCGTTGGATTTACACGCAGTACACGTGTCAGCAAACAGAATATGTGTGATTGGCATTGACATGGAAGGATGCGAGTGGCGGACAGTACTGTGTACAAATGCAAATATCCCACTGCGGGAGCTATCAGACGAGGAGCTATTTTCCGACACTGAGAGAGATGGCGAAATAGTGATGGAACTAGCAATGCCGTGCGACATTGTAGTTACAGCCAGAAAAACTTAAGTTGAATTAATGGCAGTAGTAGGAGCACCACATGCATTTTTTGATGACGACATGAGGTTAGTACCCACTAACATATGGACAAATGGCCCCCATGATGTGGGGTTATTACATGGGGTTCAGCCTGTGGTAATAAAACTGAAACAGGGAGCAATTCTACCCCGGGTAAAACAATATCCATTGTCACGCGAAGCAGAAGAAGGGATCAGAGAGACAATAGATGCACTGTTAGCGCAAGGAATAATAGTGCCCTCAAACTCCCCATGTAACACATGCATTTACCCGATTAAAAAGGCGAAGGGAGGTTCATGGAGGATGATACAAGATTTACGCCCACTCAATGATGTGATTCAGAAGGAGTTCCCTTTAGTCCCGAACCCGGCGACAATACTATGCAATATTCCAAAGACAGCGTCCCACTTCACGGTCATTGACTTGAAAAATGCATTTTTCTCGATTCCCTTAGCAGAAGAGAGCAGGTACTTAACAGCGTTTACACTAGGGGGGAGGAGGTTCGAACATTGCAGATTACCACAAGGATATTGCGAGAGCCCAAGCATATTCAACAGGATACTACATGAAGATCTGGGGAACTTGTCTGTAGAAAGCACGGTGATTCAGTACGTTGATGATTTATTGGTTTGTGCACAAACTGAGGAAGAGTGTAGAAAGGATTCAATAACACTCCTGATATTATTGGCCAATAAAGGGTACAAAGTGGACAAGGGCAAGTTACAATACTGCCTGACAGAGGTCCTATATTTGGGACAGCTGATATCAAAGGATGGCAAGCGGATTATACCAGACAGAGCACAGGCGATTAGAGCAGTTGGGGAGCCCAAAACAGTAAAAGAGATGCAGAAATTCCTGGGTATGTGCAACTACTGCCGAGCATGGATATTGGATTATGCAGCATACACAAGGCCCTTATTACAGGCACTCAAAGAAGCCCAGCAGGAAAACAAACACGTAGAATGGACAGAAGAAATGAACACATCATTTAACTCACTGAAAGAGCTGATATCAAGCGCTCCAGTACTGGCAAATCCAGATTATGGGCGCGAATTCTTCCTATTCTCGCACTGCAAAGGAACACTGATGACAGCAGTGCTGACACAAAAGACATCGTTAGGGCACAAGCCACTGGCTTACTATAGTGGCACCCTAGATGCAGTAATGCAAGGCCATTTCGCGTGCGAGCAATCACTAGCTGCAGCCGCGTTCGCCATTGAAAAAAGTGCCACGATAGTAATGGGCTGTCCTGTGACACTATTTGTGGAACACTCACTCTTTGCAATATTAGAGCGATCAAAGAGCACATTGACAACACAACGCGCCACAGCATATGAAATAATATTGTCCAGTGCAAACATACATATAGTAAGATGCAAAACAGTGAACCCAGCCACATTCATCACAGAGGCGTGCACCATTGAAGACATGCAGAACCACAACTGTGCAACATACACAGGTGACGAAGGTCAGGACCAGGTGATTTTTGAGAATGCCCTCAACGAAGGAGAGGTGTATTTCGTGGACGGGTCAGCCTCAATAGACATGGAGACAGGAGAGAAACATGTGGGTATGGCAGTGGTACGATTAGAGGAAGGTGAATACGAAACACTAGTGCAACACCGCCTCCCATCACACTATTCAGCCCAAGCAGCCGAACTAATAGCACTAATAGAAGCATTGCATGCAGCTAAGGGATGCGCAGTGACAATATATACAGACTCAGCATACATGACAACAACAGTACACGGAGGGCTGGCACGGTGGGGGCGGAGAGGGTTCCGACGAGCAGATGGAACACCGGTTCAGCATGCAGAATTATTGAAAGAACTGATTGAGGCCCTGCAAGAACCCATGGCAGTGGCCATCGTAAAATGCCAAGCCCACACTACAAATACAGATCTTATATCTTTGGGGAACGCGGCTGCAGACGCCGCCGCCAAAGAAGCTTCATATTTTCAGAAAGGTGAGGTAGGAGAGTACATGTTACACCACACAGCAAGCCAAGAGGTCCCCACAGGATACAACATGATGCCTACACAAGAAATAATAGAGCTGCAAGAGGGAGCAAGTGCAGAAGAGAAAGTGTTGTGGAATAAGAGGGGATGCAGCAAATCGCCGACGGATTTATTGTGGCGACAAGAAAGTTCAGGAAAAGCAGTGATGCCCGTCACATTGTTAGAAATAGCATTTCAACAACTACACTTCCCCGCACATAACGCAAAACAACACATAATGGCGGAGATACAAGAAGATTGGTTTGCACCTTGCCTCCAGGAACACATCACAAGACTGGCATTGGAATGCACGACATGTCAAATTTATAACTCAGGTATGACATTGCGCACACTAAGGGGTACGATACCAAAACCAAATGGCCCATTCAGAGAGCTCCACATCGATTATGTAGACATGGGAGAAAGATGTAATGGGGCCCGCTACATGATTGTGGTTGTATGTCCATTCTCAAGGTGGGTGGAGGCAGGTCCTTGTGCGCGTCCTGATGCGAAGGGCGCCGCAAAGTTCCTAGTACGGGAAGTGTTCCCGCGCTGGGGAATTTGCGAAGTTATTCGCTCAGATAACGGCACACATTTTGTTAATGAACTGTTCAAAGAAGTGACTACGTTATTGGGAATAAAGCACAAATTATGCTCGATTTATCATCCTCAAAGTAATGGCGTAGTGGAAAAGATGAACGGCCTGCTAAAAAGCAGATTGTCAAAACTGTGTTTTTCCCTTAAAAAGACCTGGATGTACTGCCTACCCTTGGCCCTGTTCGAATTGCGCAATCAGCCAAGCAAAGACCACCATTTGTCCCCGCATGAGATCGTCACGGGAAGGAGAATGCACACAGCGCACTCGCCTCTCCGTGAACGTTCTGACGCACACAGAAGCGCAGCGATATTGGGAGGAGTTCACAGAGTACTTGAAAAAACTAACACGGGCAGCACGCATTATAGCGAAGCAACTCGCCCCCCCCTCTACAAGAGAGGAGGGGAATACAACAGAACGGGTACAACTGCCTGACAAACAATTACAGCTAATGCCAGGTGACTTTATATATGTCAGAAGTTTTGTACGAAGGTGGAATGCGCCACGTTTCCATGGCCCTTATGAGGTAGTGTTTTGCACGCCCACAGCAGTAAAGGTAAAGGGCCTAAGATACTGGGTGCATTTGACAGACGTACGCAGAGCTTATAGCGCCGTGGAAGGTGAGGTGCAGGACGAGGCACAGGCAACAGCAGACAGTGGTGTTATGGAGAATGAGTAAAGGTGATTTTGTGTGTGTGCAGCGGTTGACAATGAATGCAAATGATCACATGGCATTCGTACGAAAAAAGAAAAACCTTGTTCTCTCATTTCTTGAAATTTTTTCTTTCTGTTGAAGAAGATTTTATATATATTGTACAATGATCTAAACGTATTGATTGCAAATTCCCCTGTCTGTGGAAACAAGCCCCTCCCCTACCTACGCCCATGCTTTATGGAAAAAAAAAAAAAAAAAAAAAAAAAAAATTAATAACGTCCGGGAAATGTTTACATGTCTGTACTTAATGCACTTTTGTATCTCAAACAGGAATTACCATGGCATCTAATGGGCAGCCTGCAACTAATAGATTTGTTAGGATTAGAGAAGTGTTGATAGATAGACTTACATATTCATACGAATGCGGATTGTCAATTTGTGTTATTATATTTTTCCTATCAATGTTTTGCCTGGTGACGTATTGGTTTATAGCGTTCATCTCTATCGAGATGACCGAGGGGGGAGGGGGGAGTAACATCACCCGAGCTCTGGGGAGCAATACAACTACAAGTGTAAATATAAAAGAAGGTGATTTTTTACTATGGGATGGATCACACTTTGTATGGGGTTACTACACTGAACCACCAACTGTCGCCCTGTCAAACTCAAGAGGTATACAAACAGAGATGGAAAGCAACACAATGTCCACACCTGAAATGTATAGCAGCCCCACTACCCTCCCCACCCCATTAGAAGAAAGTGATTTGTTGTTTATTGAGGAAGATGGGAATGTTATAACTATGACAGAACCTAAGGAAACATATCAGAAGTTTGACAAGGGGGGTGGGGAGGAGGAAGGGGGGCCCATTTTTTCATTTACCAAAAGCAGACGTAGGAGAAGCAAGGATAGTAGGCGGAAAAGAGAGACAAGCAGGAGGGGGTATGATGAGTACTATGGGTTAGGCTTAGACAAAATGGAAGATCCCCGGCACCCCCACCAAGCAAACAAATGGTATGCTGATATGAGTGCCACAGCCAAACAAACGACAAATGAGAGCTGTTATGTCTGCTCGCTCATTCCCCATGCATCAGGCACACCTAAAGTGTTGCTGCCCAGAGAATTGCCCATTGTAGATGCCCAGTGTCTCCTTCATCTCACGCTATGCCGAATAAAAAACACCTTCCAGGCACACGACGTCACTTTCAAGATTCCTCGTGGCGTTCTGCCTGTGCCAGGTGGGCCTCCGATGTTGTGCAAATGCGGTCCCTAACGGCGCAATGATGATGGTGACAATGGGCAACTCTGGTGGTACAATTAAGGCGACACAAGAGGTACATGTACAGACAGGAACAGATAACACTCCCAGGTACCAGTTAGTGCCTATGTACCGTGATAAGTACATAGTAGACAAACTATGGCACACCACTATCAAAGAACCCCGAGATGTGGAACTGGAATGGTATGAGGAGGTCTGGGTAGACTTGGAAGGAAGTGGTGACTGTATATATTTAACATGTACACCAGACGAGTATGCTAGAAGAGGTGAGAGCTTGAGGGGAGTATGTAGGGCATGGATGCCTAGAAAAGGAACACCTGCATGGGATGACGCAGTGATAGAGGAACAAGAATGTAGAAGATTGGAAGAGCTAAAGAATTCGTTACTTTAGTAACGAAAGGGGGGAAATGTAGGGGAGGACTGGCCGCGAGGCCCTCCTCACCTACAGCCTTCTCCCCAGGTGAGGACCATGACTCGATGGGCGTCCCCTCATGCCACCCGGGCCCAGGTGGAGGAGGGTTCACCCGCCGACGACATTGCCCACACGTATCTGTTCCCTGCATATACAAAAATTCAGTTAGGCCTAGAAGCCATCTTGTCTAGCAAAGATGGCTTGAGTTTAGCACACTGTAGCGCGGCCCCCCACCTTTGGAGGGCTTTCCAAGCATCCCTGCCGCCGCAGCACTATGGTAGATCCGCTGCGAGCGCGTTCCCATGAGAAAGCCGGGTATGAGATAACCCGAGATGCTAACACTGTAACATTTCGTCGTTCACAATGTAATACTGCATCCCGTGTGACCTGGTCCGCGAGGCCAGGGCAACGCAGAAATGAATTCAAGTAGTGGTATTAGTGAACTACTTTTCTTAAACAGAATCTGCAAACCATGAATTAGCCATAAGAGTGAAATGTTTATATGACTTCACATTGTGATTGTACTAATGCTGCTAGATCACAGAGAAAGTGTCTTTAAGTCATATGTAGACACATGAACCCCTATATGTCTCCTTAAGTCACCCATAGTGGCAACCGTCAATCTCTGTGGTCCATAATATAGTTCTACCTCATGTATCGTCGAATGTATATAGATACTTAAACACTGCAGTACATATAATACCATGTAATGAAAAGGTACTCGAATCGACTGTATTAAAGAAATATGTAACGAAGTCGAAATATAGATGTGTGTTTAAATAAGATCAAAATAAGGCAAAACATTATAAAAGTTCTGCATTCAAAAGTCAGCAACGCACGAGGAAAAAACCTTTGTGAATATATGCAAGGCCATTCTCCCTCCCACCCTACGAAGCCTGCCAGATAAAGAAGCTAAGGCATGTGCCGCGCTCCCTCACCTCCCCCAACCAAGCTGGAGCCGCTTCAGAGAGTCAGAGGCCCCGGTACCGCACCCAAGGCCACAGCCCGCCACCTGTGTTATTTACAGCACAGTAATAAACCCACGTTTTGAATCCACAGATCTACCAGCACCCTCTCGTAAATCCCACAACCCCCCCTAGACCACCCCAAGAATCATGACCCCGTGCAAAGCTGGGACAAGACACAGAGACCCACTTATATAATAACTTCTAACGCAGCAGACAGACATGTATCATTCAGCCCAGGCCCCAGAGCCCAGCCCTTCGACCTAAAATACCGGTCAATAGGACACGGGTAAATCTCACCCCAACCGACAACTACCAGACCTCTCACGAGGTGCATTCCTCATGTGTTGCATTTATTTTATAAGATAAACTGCTGAGCGATTTATTGATGAACTTAAATGTCATTTCTTGAATAACTGCAGTGTGCATGGCCTAGGGCAAACGAGTCAGGAAAGGTATTCATCTTTGTCACAGGCTGCCCCAGCATACCAACACCGCCCGGATGACCTCAAGCCGGCCTGCCAGGCCCAACCCTACCACGAGGCTGACCAGTGACGTCCTCCCACCCGGACCAACCAAGCTGCAGCAACACCTATAGTTAGTCGACGCCACCCAATCCCAATTAACTTGTGCCCCCTATAGTGTGTAGGTTTTGATGACGTTTTTTGTATTAGAAATACGCCTGTCTTTGCTATTGTCAGACAGAGCGCTCTCGGAGGTTGCAGAGTTCTTTGCATGCCCTATTCTTTGGATAAACTCCCACTTACGCTCACCAGCACTCTGTCTTGGCCTTATTCCCATTACGGGAGTGTCCATCATTGTCTCCTATTGAGGGGAGGATCGTGCTAACTTGGGGGCGCTCCCTTTCAGCTGATACGAAGGCACTGCTGCGACGTCCGTATCCGACGGACACGGCACCGACAGAGTCGACTCCAACTTCGAGCCCTTAGCAGGATTCTGCAGTCTCGCCGGAGACTAGGACCGAGACATGAAAGCACCTCTCTTGCAACCATCCTGAGCCTTGTCCGAACAGGGCCTCGAAGGTTCCCAATGAGGATCACTCCGAGGACCCGAGCCCGAAGGCGTATGAGCCACGGTTCAAGACCGTTCCCTTCCGGCTTCGTGAGAAGGCGCGGATGGAACTGTGCCAAGCGATAAAAAAATCGCCAACGTCTGCTCCCTAAAGGCAGCCCATTCCTCTGGAGTAGAGGACTTGGTTGGACAAGCCACTTTCCTTGAGGCACCATCCTCCGAGGACGACGGGGAAGGCGACCAGTGCCAGCGCTTCCTGGAATGCCAAGAAAAGGAGGACGAATAGCGGGAACCACTTCGGGACTGAGACCCCCTCGAATCATTCCGACGCAGAGAGTCGCCCCTCGAATCGGTGGACATACTCTTGGAAGTACGTTTGGACTTACTGGGTTTAGCACCCCTACTTATCTGAAACTTCCCCTTACACTCCTGCAAGGCCTTAGTAGCCCGCGCCTGGCATTTGGAACAGTTGTCAGTGTCGTGCCTCTCGCCCAAGCACCACAAACAAATGCAGATCAGTGATCAACATTTTAGACTTGCAGTCCCAGCAAGTCTTGAAGCCAGACCGCGGAGTCGGAGGGGTCGAAGAAGAAGACATCTTTACAAAGTAAAACACGAGGCATGCAGAGTTTCCGAAGCAAACACGTTTGCGGAAAAAACGGAACTGAGGCGATGGGCGCCATGCGCCCTATTTATAACATCCGGTGACATCGCCCTCGATGGAGGCCTTTGAGGGACATCGACCCGATGCCATTGACGCAGGAGGCCCTCTGCCGAAAAAGTTTCCGAACTCCACAGCTGTGGACATTACATGTCAAAGATGTGGAATACGTTGGAGGAACATCCAGTCGAAAGAACTTTACCAGTTACTAAGCAACAATCCATTCGAAGTAAAAGAGCAAGCATGGGTGCCCGTTCTACCCCACATTTTATTAGTGGCTTTAATTCCTAAAATCCAACAAAAATGTACATGCAATTTAAAGGATGTATTACTGTACAACACATTTTTGTGTATCACCATTGTACCTTAAACTTTTCTAGATGATTTTAACTGTTACATTTATGTTGTAATGTACCAAAAGATCCATTGCAGGCACCAATTCAAATCGGATCAAATGGACACAGGTAAGTTAGACATATGAGCTGGGAGTCCACAAGCCCACCTGCAGCCCATCCCAGTTTAGCTCGAATGAATGATATGATGGCCCAACCTGCTACCTGACCACCAGTACCATTCCCACTGAAGGCTCACGTTGAGTTAGGGAAGTTAATGTAGTCTTGACATGAGAAGGCAGCAGTGAAGGATTAGCCTAAATGGAGCTGCTTGTCAGGAAAACAAAGAAATTTTACTTGTGCACTCTCAACTAAGGCCAAAGAGAAACTGGAAGTAGCTTTCATACTAACCTCAAAAGAAAAGGTTGTCAGACTTTGTGCCTCTCTACCTGGGATCCTGTCTTCTCCAACCCCCTGATGCCACACTTAAGCGACTGTTCACATACATGACAGTTAATCTGGAGTGTAGGGAAAACAGGCCCTCAGTTTCACCATGTGACTACACACAGAGCCTCGTTTGCAGCAGGTTTAGGGCCCTTTGCCCAACTACCCATAAAGAACTATTGGTGGTGGGTAATCTGGCTCTTTGGAGGAGCATTCCAGCAGAACACCCCGTGTCACATGCTGTAAAATGTTTATATTAACGTTATAACTGTGGCTACAACGAAAGATCTACTGAAACTTTTCAGCTGTGTGGTTGCAAAGCAAATGTTATCCTTCTGGTGGAATTTCCCACTTGAGTCAAGCGTGGCAATAGCTAAAATGGAGCTGGAGTAACAATGAAACATGACCTTGTGTAGGTAGGCAAGCCTTGGTTAACACCAAACTTTACTGTCCTCGTGTTGTCAGTACAGCAGAGACTAAGCGGGAAGGTAAAAAGCTTTACTGGCGACACAGGCTTTATCATTCATCCCTACATACCTGCTGAGCCAACACGATCCTCTGTGGTAGTTTGTTTTGTTTATGACAATGTATTTCAACTAAAACCTTGCTTCTGAATTTACACTAAGTCCTAGTTAGGGTGACTTTCATCTGCACATGTTAAGCATGCATTTGGGAGATTAATGTAGATCACAGTTGTGATATTCAAGGCCACCTATATTTTCAGATGTTCAGGGTCGTTAAATGGTAATTTGGAATATTCCTGTATATGGTTACATTTATTTTTAATCAATTTGAGGGGTTTTACTTTTTTTTTAATTAAATGGCTTGTTTGGTCCTTGCTTGTTGATTTGTGGTGTTCAAATGTACTACTTGACCAACTGAACTGTCCCACACAACAGGTGCTTTGGCAACTACCAAAAAGAGAGCAAGGGTTACCTTTTGAGACCAGGGCTAATTCATGCAAGATTACTTAAAAACTGTCAGGAGAGCTGACCGAATTCTTGCGATCAATCCTCTCAATTAAAGAAGGCAGACTTAAATATAAAAAAAATACTCTGTAGTTAGGTTTCCTTTTTTGGAGGGGTCAAGTAACAATACTTGCCCAATCAATTTTGCCTACTGGCATCCTGCATTGGTACTTCATGCCTCACCAAACTAGTCTCAATTCTTGGGTTGATCGAAGTTAAGGTACTAGAACAGTGCACATAATGCAAAGCATAGGAACAATGGAAGCAAGTCTTCAATTGAATAACGACTCCAGAATTACAGACTCTATACCAGAAAAGAAATAGAAAAAAACATTGCTCTTGAAATGCTAGTCCATGACCCCACTCCCTACAGATTCCAGGATAGCGGTACCCATTTTGCAAAACATAAGAAAAATCAAATTCTACGCTTCATTGCAGCTCTTACTGCAGAATCTCCCATCCATGTGCACTGGCTTCATACTTCTGTTCGAGTCTATGAAAAGGCCTCAATAACCTAGAGGACAGATCAGGGGAAATCGTGACTGGGTCTTCTGTTGGAAGAGAGTCATGAACTAAAATTATCAGTCAGTACAAGGAGTATTTTAGATGTACTCCTTTCTTCCTCAAAGAAAAACTGATTATGTAAAGACAAGATGGCAACAAGATGTCTCAACTATCTGCTTTCATTTACTTTATACTTGTAGGGAGTTTTACCAACGTCCACCTAAGGCAGGACTATAGAAGACACTTCTTCCAGTGTACAGGATTCCAACTCTTAGTATGGGCATGAACTACCCAAAAGCTTTGGTAACTATGGCTGAGCAGCCAGGCTGATCCTAGGGGAGAATAGGGCTGTAGTAGAGTACAAACACCTTTGTGAGGGAACCCCCCCCCCCAGTCTCTTTGGATCACTTAAATAGAACTGGTCCAAAAAGGAATGACTCAGGGGCTTGCCCACATTATGTACAGCAGCTTGTACGTCATACTCACAGGAAATCCTAAGGAAGGCCCCAGAGCAATCCACGATCACCTACAACGGTATTGAGATCCAACTCTACCAGGATCTCTCCCAGACCACTCTCCAAAAAAGACAAGAAATGCAGTCTGTGGTCAGACCAGTACAATCACGAGGGATCAAGTACAATGGGACCTTTCCTTTCAAATTGGTTTTTTCTCTAGATTGTAGACGGCATAGGATCAACTCACCAGAGTCAGGCTTGGTCTTACTACAAATTAAAGAGGAGAAGTGGAAGGACCGTCTGAACCTGAAAATGGTTGTTGGACTCAACAACCTAAACCATGGGAGTGGTCCATTTCATCGCACACTGGGAGGAAGCAGAAAGCGAAACATGAGGACTGAAAAGCGCAACTTAGAAGACCTACCACTAAACTACCAGAATAAGGAAATGGCAATCAAAACAGCCAGCAGCTAATAAATCAAGCATCAAGCTATTGGTCAAATCTGGAGGAAGAGACGGAGCACATCATCTTGGAAATCATCAGTTCAGGTAACAGATGGGGAGTACTAGGTTACCCTGCACGTTGCCCTGCGAGTAAATTTGACTCAAGGCTGGGGTTTGGTGCCACGGATTATGTTAGGTACTGTGGCTCACACAAGGGGACATTGTTTGGGGATTGTAGTGGGAAGGTTGGGATTAGGGGCGGGTGGTAACGGGAAGGGGGATGCTGGATGGGGGATCGAAGGGGTAGAAATGCATGGTATGCGATGGAAAGCTCAAGAACTGGTATTTGCGCGATCTTCTGGCTCAGTAAGCGTAGTGAATAACTGGAACAGTTCAGGTGTTTAATGTTAAACATTAGGAGTCTAATCGCGCGGCAAAAACGCAGAAAGTTCAAACTCTCTTGGGGCTCCACCAACCAGACTTGGTGGCGCTCCAAGAGACGCATATGTATCTGACAGACAGATATACATTTTGCCTTCGCCGATACCCAGTGGTGAGACAGGCAAACGCTGTGGGAAAGATCGCAGGAGTATTGATAGCAATGAATCCTCATATTAAGGTGCTAAGAACATAAATCCACAAAGAGGGACGCTTTGTTTTTGTAACATTGGTAATAGGCCCAAAGAGAATAACAGTGGCTTCAATCTATGCTCCCAATACAGGCCAGGAAGTTTTTTTGAAATCAGTCAAGATACTGGAAGCTTTTAGCGAGGGGGAAATAATCTTCCTAGGGGATCTCAATTTAGCCTGGGAACCCGGGCGTGCTTAGAGTGCAGTTACCCATTCGCAATTGCTATCCTCAAATAAATGTGCAAACCTAACATTGGCGGATGTCTGACCAACATTAATGGGGCAAACGAAAGGATATACCTACTATTCACATGTACACCAGTCTTTTTCCCCGGGATTGATTATGCCTGGGTTTCGGAAATCACTACCCGGATGGGGCACCCAAATCATCCGTCGGCAATTACCCTTTCGGACCATGCACCTTTGATTATCGATTTAAATATATTAGGGGCAATCCAGATGGTATGGTCCTGTCGATTCCCGTCTGAAATTTTGCAGGACTCTGCAATAAAGGGAAAAATTGATAGCAAAATAGACTGGTACTTTGAATTTAATCAGATGCAAGATACTTCCGCAAATGTAACTTGGTACGTGTTTAAATCAACAATCCACAGAATCTTTATATTAGAAAATGGCGTTGGAACTAGAATTGGAGCAAGAACTTAAACAAATAGTGGCGAAAATGGAAACGAAAACAGGCCCCTGCATTCAAAAAGCTTATAGAACAATAAAGGGCAAGTTAAACTTGCTTCAAGCTAAAAAGGCAGAAACATCCCTCCTACATCTTGACCAGATATACTATGTCAAAGCTAATGGGGCAGACCGCTTATTAGCCAGACAACTACGTCAAAAAATAGCATCACAAACTATTCAGTCGATCCAATCACCTGAAGGGGATACGGTAACAGAAACCCCTCAAATTATTTCGCAATTTCATGCCTCCTATTTGAATCTTTATCATTCAGAATACCCAGACGAACAAACTCAGATGACGTATTTAGAAGCAGTTAACCTTTCCCAGATAGCAACGGTTGATCGAGAATGTCTTGAGATGGATATTACGCCAGAAGTAGTAATAAGGGTTATAAATTCTCTCCCTCCAAATAAATCTCCAGGCCCAGACGAATTCCCTGCTCTGTTTTACAAGACATACCGGCAGGCACTGGTACCGAGGTTTGTAGATCTATTTAACTAGTTTACAAAATCAGGCTGTTTATCTCCCACTAAGGAGGAGGCTAAGATAGTTTTGTTTCCAAAGCCCGGCACGGACCCTAATGTGTGTATCCCACCGTCCTATCGCACTTAACAATCTGGACGCTAAAATGTATTCTAAAATATTGGCTAATAAAATAGAAGACTTACTCCCCACAATCATAAACCCAGATGAATCGGACTTTATAAAAAAAAAAATTAAAAAAGCATTCAACATACCCACACCAATATAAGGTGCACCTGTCATATCTTAGAAAAGGTTGGGGAAAAAAAGATTTTGCTGCAGCCTTATGGCCACTAGATGCCAAAGGCTTTTGACCGGGTTCTGTGGTCATTTCTCTTTCAGGTCTTGGCCAAGATGGGCTCTGGTCCCCAGTTCACAGTGAGAATAAAGGTAAACTATACATTCCCGGTAGACCGTTTACTGAGTAATGAACAACTTTCTCCTCCCATTGCTCTCCAAAGAGGGTCTAACAGGGTTGTCCGATGTCACTATTATATGCCATAGGTCTGGAGCCATTTCTAGCGAGGGTTCGACAAACGGAATATTTCCATCGAATAACATTTGGGGGGATAGGGCACAACATTATGGCCTACGCAGACGATATGTTGCGAGTTATTTCCGAACCGGTAAGAACATTACCCGCAGTAGAATGCAAGTTAAAGAGATATGGTTCGGTGGCAGGTTTAAAAATCAATCTGTCCAAGTCGGAAATCTTAAATGTATCCCTGTCCCCTAATGAAGTACTCTCACTGTGAGCTCAAACACAATTTGGCTGGGCACAAAATCAAATTGATCTATTTGCTGTCACTATAACCCCCAAAATAGCCGGAATGTAGGAGGCTAATTATCCACCCTTATTGAAAGTTATTACGAATCAATTAGTGATTTGGGGTCCGTTACGACTTCCTGGCTGGGCCGAATCAATGTGATAATAATGGACCATCCTTCCTGGAGCACTTTAATTTTTCCAAGCACTCCCGATTCGAGTCCTGGCTCTATTCTTTAAAATGCTTTGTAAAACAATGTCTGCTTATGTATGGAACAATAAAACCCCAAGGGTGGCATATGAGGTTCTAACCAATCCTGTTAATAATGGTGGTATGGGTCTTCCTAATGTCCAAAAATGTTTTCAAGCTGCTAAACTCCGAATAGTAAAGGACTGGTGGAGTGTAGATGTAGAGAAACGCTGAGTGCAGATGGAACGTGCATTGGCAGGACCGCATTTAGGTGAGATTTTATGGCTTCCCAAAAAAGATTAACCCCCCTAATATTCATAAGAATAAGATTACGAGCCTAGTAGAGGAGGTATGGGACACAGCAGCTATGCAATACAGACTTACGACATTCCCCACCCCCTTTACGCCTCTGTTTCTTAATCCCAACTTTCCACCGATTCTTGACCCTTGTAAATGGAAACGAGCAGGTTGCACAAAACTGCAAGACATTTTTTGGCAAGGACCCTAAGCCCTTTACCCAATGCAAATTTGAATTGGGACTGAATGAATCAGACCGCTTTCAATACTTTCAGGTCCGGCACTGGATACTGGCCCCTCCAATTAAACAGGCGGCAACCAGGGAGTTGCTTCCTTCTAAAAATGTTTCACTATTAATCCAGGGAATAAGGCTCTTTTATCAAACTTCTACAAAATAATAAACAAGACGTCGTCGCCCCCACACACTACAGAACAAGATGGCAATTAACGCTGGGAGAACAAATCTCAGAAACAAAATAGGAGGGGCTATGGAAAGACATTCCCAAATGTACCCGTTCCATCCAAGTAAGGGAATTTTGGTATAAATTGTTATCCCAATGGCATTAGACCCCAGCTCGCTTGCATAAAACGAAAGCATCGATATCTGAGCAATGCTGGAGACAATGTGGCGAGCCTGGGGATTTGGGGCATGTGTGGTGGAATTGTCCGATTTTGGCGGGATATTGGCCAGAAATTGATGTTTGTAAGAAGCAAATATTTGGCGTTTCAAAATCTAGTTCTATGAAGTCAAATGTATTGCTGATCCTGGAGCCAAGCATGCGACATAGCCCGAAACAAAAATGTATAACTTTTGTTATGCTGCAACTGCCAGCCTTGTTAGGGATAGCACAGAAATGGAAATCTAAAGACCCACCGCAATTGGCTGAATGGCTATCCAGAATATGGAACTTTGTTGGACTTCAATGGATTACAAGGAGATCAATCAAAATGTTCACGAGACTGGGCTGAGGTAGTTGGCTTTAGACAATCTGACTTTAATGTTAGATACTATCCTCAGCAACTCCAGGTTCTTGGCATTCATTAACTTTCTGAACATTTTAACCTGTACCACGCAAGGGGTGGATTTTAACCTGTACCATGCAAGGGGGTAGGGAAAGGGGAGAGGAAATGCTTTACTGTAAAATTTGAAATACCAATAAAAAAAATATATATATTTGTGCTTGAAATTCTTCCCTTAACCTCCGATGCATCATATCAGTGTGGAGAAGCTCCCACTCTAGCAGTCTTGTTTATCTGTCCTGAATTGGTGCGTTGTTTGCCCCTTGATCTGATTCTGCTATGAGATACACAATTTTCTGTATTTTACCTAACAATTCTTAAGTGTCCTCAAACAGAACCACAAACAGTACGGAGTGCTACATAAAGTCTCCTATTCATTCACTCTCACCATTAGATTATAACAGAAGCTATGGATTTTTAAGCAGTAGCAAGACATGCTGCATATATGACCTTAATATCTTTGCTTGGCATCTTGGTTGGTTCTGGAGGAACAAGTTCATGGACATCTTGGTTGTCAGATGACAACTTGAATATTTTACAACCAGTGTAGGGGAGGACTGGCCGCGAGGCCCTCCTCACCTGCAGCCTTCTCCCCAGGTGAGGACCATGACTCGGTGGCCGTCCCCTCATGCCACCCGGGCCCAGGTGGAGGAGGGGTCACCCGCCGACGACATTGCCCACACGTATCCGTTCCCTGCATATACCAAAATTCAGTTAGGCCTAGAAGCCATCTTGTTTAGCAAACATGGCGTGAGTTCAGCACACTGTAACGAGGCCCCCACCTTTGGAGGGCCTTTCATGCATCTCCGCCGCCGCAGTAGCCCTGGTAGATCCGCTGCGAGCGCGTTCCCATGAGAAAGTCGGGTATGAGCTAACCCGAGATGCTAACACTAACATTTTATCGTTCACAATGTAATATTGCACCCCGCATGACCTGGTCCGCGAGGCCGGGGTGACGGGAAAAAAGCTGAAGCATCACTATCTGAAGAAAGTAGAAAATAATTCAAGTATTGGTATTAACGAACTACCTCTGTTTAAACAGATCCTGTAAACTGTGAATAAACCATAAAGATGTAACGTTACATGATACCACCCCAGGTCTGGACTAGTGCTGCTATAACCACAGAGAAAGATGTCGACCAAATGTATAGCCTTTATCTGTATAAGTGTTCTTACAATTTTATGTAGAAACCTGAACTCATATATGTTTTCTTAATCACCTAAAGCAGCGAGCATCAATTTCTGTAGGCCATAACCTAGAACTACCTCGTCTAATGTACATAAAATAATCACACCATGTAGTAAATATAATGTTAGGTAATGAAAAGGTACTCGGACCGACTGTATTAAAGAAATGTGTAACGAAATTGAAATATATATATGTGTTTAAATAACATCAAAATAAGGCGGAACATTATAAAAGTTCTGCATTCAAAAGTTAGCAACGCACGAGGAAAAAACCTTTGTGAATATATGCAAGGCCATTCTCCCTCCCACCCTACCAAGCCTGCCAGATAAAGAAGCTAAGGCCTGTGCCGCGCTCCCTCACCTCCCCCAACCAAGCTGGAGCCGCTTCAGAGAGTCAGAGGCCCCGGTACCGCACCCAAGGCCACAGCCCGCCACCTGTGTTATTTACAGCACGGTAATAAACCCACGTTTGAATCCACTGATCTACCAGCACCCTCTCGTAAATTCCACAACCCCCCCTAGACCACCCCAAGAATCATGACCCCGTGCAAAGACGACCCCCATCACTGGGACAAGACACAGAGACCCATTTATATAATAACTTCTAACGCGGCAGACAGACATGTATCATTTGGCTCAGGCCCCAGAGCCCAGCCCCTCGACCTAAAATACCGGTCAATAGGACACAGGTAAATCTCACCCCAACCGACAACCACCGGACCTCTCACGAGGTGCATTCCTCATGTGTTGCGTTTATTTTATAAGACAAACTGCTGAGCGATTTATTGATGAACTTAGATGTCGTTTCTTGAATAACTGCAGTGTGCATGGCCTAGGGCAAACGAGTCAGGAAAGGTATTCATCTTTGTCACAGGCTGCCCCAGCATACCAACACCGCTCGGATGACCTCAAGCTGGCCTGCCAGGCCCAACCCAACCCACGAGGCTGACCAGTGACGTCCTCACGCCAAGACCAACCACGCTGCAGCAACACCTATAGTTAGTCGACGCCACCCAATCCCAATTAACTTGTGCCCCCTATAGTGTGTAGGTTCTGATGACGTTTTTTGTATTAGAAATACGCCTGTCTTTGCTAGTGTCAGACAGAGCGCTCTCGGAGGTTGCAGAGTTCTTTGCGTGCCCTATTCTTTGGATAAACTCCCACTTACGCTCACCCGCACTCTGTCTTGGTCTTATTCCCACTACGGGAGAGTCCCTTATTGTCTCTCATTGCGGGGAGGATCGTGCTGAAATTGGGGGCGCTTCCTTTCACCAGCTTGAAAGCAATTGCCTATTGTTAGGGAGTTTAACTAAAGTCCACCTACGGTAGGAATGTAGAATACTTTTCTCTTTCAGTATACATGCTTCCTGAATATTGACGTGGATCTATGAATGAATATATTCTGTTCTGCATTTGTGAGAACGTCTACTTCAATACATTTAAAAGCAAGACTGAAAGGCTAGGCCGGCATCCACTGTAAAGCGTTCCACTGCCTAGCTTTTATACTGGTTTTGCATAATGTAGGTACGAGTTTTAGTAGTGCACTGCATTTGCTATAGTAAGCAAAATAAAAAAATGGAGTAACTCATGTAACATATACTATGGGTTACTTTATTCTAAGGAATAATTTGAATTACCCGAGTGTTAGGGAGAATTCTCATTGATGGCTAATTTCCCTCACCTAGTGAGTCCCCCAGCAGCTTTGCTGGATTTAGAGTTTATTTTTTCCCACTTGGTAAGAGTGTACACCCTTACATGTGTTTTGCCATGTGTATTTCCTCTGTTTTTGTGATTGTGGACTCTGGAGTACACCACTTCAGTAGCCCCCTTCTTTTGTGCGTCACACAGCACCTTCAGTGCAGTGGCACAGGATTGTCTTTGAGACTTCCCATCAACTCCATTTCTGAGGCTGACTACAGTCCCCCAGAAAAGGGTAAAGTTGCCATTAACTTTACTTAGTCAATTTACCACAGATCCAGTTCACCCCCATCTTACATGGAGTACTGGAAAGGGTTAATCCTTAGCCCTTTTTATCTGTACCTCCTAGAGCATTGTTTCGCTCTTTTAACATTTAGACTTGGCTGGTGGCAGTGGTATCTACCCTAACCTTTCTACCGTGAGTATCTTAGATAAACGTGGCATTGTTTTAGGCTATTATATTAGCCTTGAACATAAACCCGCTTGACCAAATTGTCTTAGACTCTGGTCAGGTTTATTCGCCATTTCTTTTTGTTAAAGTCCTTCTTGTGTTTTACTTTGCACGGGCAAACCAGGTTCGCCTTCTTTGTTCACCGTCTTTTGGCGGGCTTCTGCTCAGAAGCCCTCCACCAGGCCCCTGGGTATCTAGGTGGGCTGAATGTGAGGGAGAGGTGTTGTCACCCCCTGCACAGGGTATCCTAGGAAACCCAAGTCGCACTTTGCCATGATTGGCTGAGGTGGTTGTCCAGGCTGGACAACCCCCCTGCTGGGTGATTGACAGCCAAGCTGTGTGAATTGGGGTTTTGCGCATAAAAGGCAGGTCTCTTGGGCTAGAAGTCAGTCGCCACTGGAACTACAAGGAACCAAAGAGAAGCGGAGAGAACGACGACTGCTGCAACTATCCCCGTCCCGGTGAAGCCCTGCTGCAGTCCTGAGCTATCTACCCTTCGACGACCAGAGAAGATCCAGCCCGGAGTCTTCTTCCCTTGAGCTTGGTGGGGATAACCAGCTCATCTTCCACAGCCAGAGGATCCTCTTCCTTGGTCGAAATCGCTGCACACTGCTGTAGTGGTCCGGATAGCCATCTGAAGAGCTTCTCCTGTTTTTAAGGAGCGCATCTTTTATTCACCGTCGCTGCTGCCGGCTTCATCCCTGTGTCGTGCAGACCCCTTCAGACGTCCTCCACCTCGAAGATCCAGGAACCGGGGGTCTGCGGGAAACCAACAGGAACAACTGCCAAGGCACCAGCTGCACCATTGGAATAATGTACTGTGTTCTGCCTGAGGAAACAGGGTGAATCCCTTTTCTTCATCTCCAAGGCTTGACCTGGTCTTCCCACCTTCTTATAACTTTTGCTTCCTCTTTCGAACCATATCTAAGTACTCCTGGCTACGCTGAATCTTGAACTGCGAGATCCTCTGCAACAGGGACCCGGTTTCAATTGACATTGGCTACGGCCTATTGACATTTAGTATTTCTGTCAGCGAGTGTTCTTCGATCCTGTCTGCCTTGACAAAAGTATTCTGTTTGATTTTTGCCCCCAACTCTCTCTGGTTAGCCCAGGTGCTAAGTGTGCTTTTGCCCCGGTAACATTTCTTGCCGCGGATACGCGTTTCTTTAATACGACTGAACTGTCAAAAATTGATCGCGAATGTATTCACAGTAACGCTTTTGTTTTACAACACCGGACTGCCTAATCACAAGGTACTTACTTTGAGCTATTCTGTGCCAAGAGAATTAGTTGGTTGTAGTGTATTTTTCGGTCGTTTAGAATTTCTAGAAGTGCTGTGTTTTACTGATGGTTTAAAAATAAATGTACTTATATTTTTCTACCTGAAACCTTGAGTCAGTGTTTGCTGGAATCACAGTAATTGTGGTCCCTTTGTGTAATCTCTGCTACTGCTCATATACTCTTGAGATAAGCCTGGCTGCTCTGCCACTGCTACCACTCTGACATAGTAGTACAGGCTTGTACCAAAGGTAAAACTTGTATTTCCACCTGTATTCTTAATTGCGTATAGTGGTCCCTAAGGGCACTGCACAGGATTCTGCCTAACACCGAACAAGTGTATCTAAGGGACATGCTTTATTGTACGTTAAAAAAAAAGTAGAATGAGAGAAGCAGCAACAGAGGCATCCCCTTGCTGACATAAATAGTCATTGCATGTATCCTACAGGAATGTTGCCATCACAATGATGGTGTCCATAGTGGGTGCAAGGAGCTCTGACCGACCTTGCAAGGATCCAGATTATACAACGGTTTGTAATTTTCTGTTAATTATTTTTTATTGGGCACTCATACAATTAAACATTGCAGTTTATTTTAAAAGAATATTTTGTTTGAAAAATAATGTCATACCTCTAACAGTGTTCATTTCTAATAAGCAGTGCATACTGTAGTCGTAATAGGAATGCTGCACTTGTCTTACTGAGCAAAGCACATTATTAAAACCCAAACAACGATATCAATTATTTTCTGAAGGTAATCAATCCAAGAAGGATAGTTGTACACTTGTATTACACTCTTTCGAAATACTGTGAAGAGAAAAGGGCACAAATAATAAGACCAATGATGGTTCCGTGTCGATTTGCAGGAAATCTAAGAAAATGTTCAGAACATAAGAATAACCAGATCTATATATTCGACAAATATATCAGTGATAAAAGGGTTGGATGTTTGAATCGCTAGGTATATAATGCACAATGCTGCTCATTTCACTTTTCAAAACATGTACTCTACCATTTAAGTATTTGTAACTAAACCATGCATACTCACTCAGAAAGACTTATGATTTGAAGGGGAGGATAAAGTGCATTGCGCACCAACACCATAACTGTACAGGAACAGTGACTGTGCCAACAAGGGGACTATGGAAGGAACATAAGGGAGCTCCCGCCTGGGACAAACACCCGTGGGAGACACTTCAGGTGTGACAGACAGCCAGAGCATGAAGCATTTGTCATGAATCCCAAGTGGTTGCTTTATTCTAGAAAAGGTCCAGTATTGACATCTGAGATGGGCAAAGTACAAGGCTCCTAGGGCTGGAAGAACAACCACCCTCCTCCCCAAGGAGTCCCTCTGAGAGCTTTGTTACTCATAATAAACTAGAATGTTTTTGCAATTGATGGAGAATACCCATCATTACTACTGCCTGATTGTAAGACCAAGTTTGCAGGACATCCATTGGGAGTATAATAGACGCCGGCCCTGTGACCACCCTTGTGAAACAACTTCAATCCTAAAACATTCAAGGCTTGCAGAGGAAAACGCTGGGCAACCTATGCGATGGAAGCACAAACCTCGAACCAACCATGGCCAGTGAGCACTGAAAAGGGGACAGGGGTTCATTTAAAGCCCGGGAGAAAGGGATAGTTGTAACCACGAGGAGGCCTTACAAGAAGGCCCCACCCAGTGACTCTTGCTGCCGAACCGCCAATCGGTAGTGCCACGCAAACGTGACCAAGAGGCTGCTCTCCAAAAATTCAAAGCCCCAACCAAAACGTACAGAATAAAGAAAGACAGACTCCAATGTTGTCAAATACAGCTTATGGCACTGGGCAGGCGGCCCATAAGCATGGTGCCCTGCCTTTTAAAAATCGGCAAGCAAAGATGCCAATAAAGAGAAAACTACTTCAAAACATGGTGGCAACATATCCAAATGGAGGGGAGAAATGCGGCAATATTTAAACTAACTCCATATGTCCTAATTGACCTTTTAAATTAGGTCAATTCTCCTGTAAAATAATTACACTCCCAAGTGTTAATCCTTCTTTTAGAACAGGGGCACTTCATTGCCACCTTGGACATGAAAGATGAATGCCTGAATATTAGCATTAGCTGCAAACCGTCACTATCAGTTCAACATGCTTCTTTTTGGTATAGCATCGGCACCTAGTGTTTTCACAAAGGTGGTACAGTAGTGATGGTGCATCTACACAGACCAGGTGGGCGACTGGCTCGTTATAGGGGACAGTATCAGAACAAGTTTTCTGCCATGCAGAAACAAGAAATTCATCAGAAGAGTGTGTGCAAGCACTGCTGGTACATATCCGTTCCTATCACTCAATTCAAGCTATCAAAGTGCGAGGAGTCCTGAACCTCCAGGGTATAATGGAGTCTTGCACATTAATCCTCATGCGCATACACGTAACCCCTGTAACAGTGCCTGGCTACAAGCAACAGGCGACTGGGGTGATGTAGTGGACATTTCACAAACGGTCATCTAAAATATGCAATGGGAGGCCACCAACAAACATGTTAAATGGCCATCCATTTGTAACACCCCACCTACCCCCGGTACTGGTGACCATTACAGCAGACATCTCTGGTGGGGGGTCCCGGTTAGTCTGACTGTCCAAGGAAATTTGGTAGCAGAAACAAGCAAGACTGTATATAATTTTACTGGAGCTACTAACGATAAAATCTGTGCTCCAAGGTTTTCAGGAACTAATTCATCACAAGAGCCTGCTACTCTAAACCGACAACACTACATCCATGTTTGGTGGGACTCACGGATTGCTCAACAAAGCTGACACTAGTACATCTACCAAGGGGTTTTCCTGTAGGCAGAAGGTACCAGGGATTCAAAACTGTCTAGCAGATACCCTAAGCAGGGTAGTTGCCTAAGAAATGAGGGGGGAGTTAAACACAAATGCACTCAGGCAGGTTTTGAGTAGGTGGGAAATCCCCAAATGTAGACTTCTTTACAACAATGGAGAACACAACATGCTCAACCTTTGCATCCAGATATGCACAGATAGGGTCTCTAGACAATGTTGTATGGACAAACTGGTCAGGGATATTTGCCTATGCTTCCATGCCTCCTTCACAAGGCAGTCCACAAACTGCTTCAAGAGAAGGCAAGAGTGATTTTCGTGCCACCATTTCAGTGTAACAAGAGTGGTACCCACCCCAACTGCACATGACAATAGAACCACTAATCAAACTACTTCCAACACACAATCTACTGTCACAGCAGTTCTACATAACATTTTCTATAAACTAATAGGTCACCCATTTGAACCAATCCACAAAGCCACACTTAAGTTGGTCTCATATAAAGATATTTTTTTTCTGGTGGTTATCATGTCTATCCGGATGTTAGTGACACTTGGCACCTTCGGCTGATGAACCCTTTAAAGCCATTTACAAATACAATATAGTTTCACAACACATCCTCGTTTTTCTCCTAAATTACATCCAAGTTCCATGTCAAACCATCCATTAAATTGCCACCTTCTTCCCTAATACACCTTCACCAGGAGTACAGGTTTTTCATGTTTTAGACAACCACAGACCCGTCATGTTCTTCATGAACATAACCAAGTCCCTGCATAAAAGCAGTTAATTGTTAGTTTCTTTTGCCACATGGCAAGCCGCGTAACCCAATAACCAAGAACACACTTGCACATTGGATTGCGCAATGTATACACGTATGTTACAAATTACCACAGCCACATAAGCAGTAAAGATTGTGACAGGTTTGGAAGAACTCCCATGTAATCGGGAGTCTTACAGAACAAAAGAAGGGGCCTTTCTTTAAAATCAAAAGAAAGTATCAATATGGATCGATCCACGCAGTCTTCTGGAACAGAGCCTCGACTTTCACTCTTTCTTTTTATAAACTTCAAGATGTTGCTTTGCCTTCCCTCCAGCTTAACCTCTTCCTGCTTCTTAATCATAACTCTTTCGTCTCTCTCCTTCCTGCAACACCAGTTCCCAGGAACAGCATCCTCGACCTCACGGAGCTAGTGGAAACTCGATGCCTTTTATAATGTGGCCAACAGGGCAATTGGGAGAGTTAATATCCAGCCTCACCTGTATAGTCCGGTGCTTGGATCTGCTGAACTGTGGCCATCCCCCCAAAGATGCCACCTTGTGAACAGATGATATAAACTGCTGCCTGCAACATGATTCTGAGGGTGATCAGATCTTCGGAGGAAAAGCTCCAATGTGGGAAAACTCGCAGCAGGTCCATGGCAGATAAAGACATTCAGCTCAGCACTGCTTGAATTCAAACAGGGTCTTATGTGACACAGCCAGAATAACACGACAACAGGAGGGCCAAATAAACACTCGATACAAGGAGGAGAGAGGGCAATGCAGGGCAGGTGGAGCGGGACATCAGGACAAGGCACTAGAGACACTGTAAATGAAGCATAGCAGGAAATAGAGCACATGCACAATAAGGCACTTGTGTTGGCAAACACTCTGATATCGTCCAAGCTGGCTGCCTAACCCACCAGCCATGTTGCTAAGGGAAATTGGGCATGGCAAGAAACCTTGTCTAAAGTGAAATGCACTCCGGGGAGGACCAACAGCACCAACAATGGAGATGACCTAGTTATAATCGAACGAGGGCCTCGGATTTGCTAGCTGGTTCCTTCTTGTTTTCCCTGACACTTGGTGCCTACCTCCCTCATGTGTAGACTTCACACTTCCTTAGCTACAAGTGAGGGAAGATTATTTTTATATTTTTATTGGCATTTCATAAATATTATAACAAACAGTAAAGCCCCACCCCAACCCTCCCTCATCTGCGGTGCCACACAGCATACCATTCGAGTGTTATGTATCCAAAACCATCAGTTATCAAGTCAAAATGTCTCATGCTATACACAATATTTACCGTTTTTGGGGGCAATATACAACAGTAAAATCTTTGTGTAGAAAATTCAGAACCACTTCCCAGTCTTTAGTAAACGCAGCATGGTCTCCCTGCAGAGAGTACGTCATCCATTCTAAGGCTACAAAGTTCCATACTTTGGAAAACCACTCCGTAATGTTAGGCAGCGCCTTTTGCCTCCAGTTCTGAGCAATCAAAAGCAATGCAGCGAATTGCAGCATTACATAAGCTTTCTGGATTGATTTTGGGCGTCGAATAAAGCTTACTTCCAGCATAACCAGCAAACATGCATTGAGGGAGGTATTTGAATAGAAAATACTCACACATGTGCTTATTCACCTCACCCCAATAGTTTGCTAAGCCTGGGCAGTTTAACCATACATGTGCCCAATCCCTCACTGCTCTGCATTCCCTCCAACATTAATCCGAAATAGTAGGGTTCATCTGATTGAGACAAGCTGGAGTATAGTGCCATTGCATCATAGGTTTGTACCAGAAGTCTCTGATTTGAAGCGACCTAGTGAGCTTGGGGTATTACTTTCCACAAAATTTCCCAATCTTGGTCTGAAACCTCCACCCCCAGAGTAACCTGCCAGCGTTTGTTGTAGTTAATCCCCACATTCGGAGACCCATCCCCCACTATTTCATGTAAATTGGAGAGAAGGGCTTTATTCCTTGGTGTGGATGATATAAATGCCTCAAACTACGTTAGTCCCCTTGTCGCCACTGCCTTGACTGAAGGGGCTAAGATCCAGTGTCTCACCTGAAAATATTGAAACTTGCATTTTTCATGTAGACCTAGTTCCTTTTTGCACTGAATCAATGATTTGTGCTCGGAGCCCTGAAACAAACCTCTCAGCTTTTCACATCCAGCATCTTTCCATTCCTTGAATGCGTTTGGTTGAAGGCCGGGAGTAAACTGGGGATTAAGGAACAGGGGAGAGAAGGTTGAGGAAAATGTTGTTGACCCATATTTTTTGACTGCGGCATCCCAGGTGTCCTCAACAGTATGCGTGGCTTCACACGCATGAATATTGGCCGGGCGGTCCGGTTTCGGTAACCACAGAACTTCCTTGAGTCTAGGTCCCCCCACTGCTGGTTCCATCTGTGCCCATCTTTTTCAAGCTGTACTCTTTGACCATTCCCGAATCACCCTTAATTGAGCTGCACGATAGTATGTCAAAAAATCGGGAAGAACTAACCCTGTCCCTTTGTTGTTGGTAGCATTAACATGCATAGGGCTAGCCGCTGTGTTTTATTTCACCAAACAAAGGCCGAGATTGCCCTATGAATTTTGTGAAAGAACAATATTCGAACCTTAATAGGTAATGCTTGAAATAAATGAAGAGCTTTAGGGAGGGCAACCATTTTCACAGAGTTAATTTTGCCTAACCATGAGATCGTGAGTGGATCCCACTTTTGTAGTTGGATTTCAATTTCTCTCAGAAGAGGAGGAAAGTTAGCTGAGTATAGACCTCAAAGTGTCAGAGGGATGTTTACCCCGAGTAACTTGATCCCCTCTGTCACCCACCCTAGTGGGGACTGATCACGCACATTTTTGGTTTCCTCGGGAGAGAGTGATACATTTAATATCTCAGATTTATGCATGTTCACTTTTAACTCTGCCACCTTTTTGAATTCTTCAAATACCCTAGTGGCCTCCTGTAGCATATTAGGCGGATCTGCTGCCATGAGCAGCATGTCATCTGCGAGGGCCATAATCTTGTGACAGGTACCCCCAAACATTATGTCTTTGATATCTTTGGTTCGTCTTATCAACGCTAATAGTGGTTCCAGATGTAATGCACAAAACATTGGTGACAGGGGACACCCTAGCTTTGTACCCGGTTGGAGGGGAATGATCAAAGATAAGTGGCTGTTTATTAATAATGGCGCTTTGGGATTTTTGTAATTTGCTTTGACCCACCCAAGATATTTTGGTCCAAATCCCATTTTTTCCAATTCCAATGCTAAGATCACTCAAAGTGATTGAATGCTTTTTCTGCATCAATTGATACAAGAACTGCTGGAGTTTGTTTCTTCTCAACTTTCTCTAGAATATGGCACACTACGCATGTTATCCTGCGTTTGCCTCGATTTAATAAAAACAGTCTGGTCAATATGTATTAAAAGAGGTAAAAGATCTACTTTTCGATTAGCCAACACTTTGCTCAATATTTTGGAGTCTATGTTGATTAATGCTATTGGGCGGTAGGATCTGCAAAAGGTCGGGTCTTATCCTCGTTTGAGGAATACAATTATTTTGGCCTCTTCCATAGTTGGAGAAATATGACCCATGTACGTGAAAGAATTATACAGCTTAGTTGAGATTTGGACCAGAATATTACTGTATGTCTTATAGAAGATAGCTGGCTATCGTCCGGACCTGGTGACCTGTTTAGCGGAATCTCGTGAATGACCCAGAGCACTTCCTCTTGTGTAATTGATTCTTCAGGGCTCGACAGTCTGCGAAAGCCAGGGAACAGTGGTTCAATTTAAATATGTTGTTTGGAGACATGGATCTGGGTTATCACAAGTATACAATTATGAATAAAATATTTGAAATTGCTTAGTGATGATTTTGGATGTCGCCCCCTTGGCTAGCTTGATCTGCCGTATTATCCTAGATGCCACCCTTTGCCGAAGCATCGATGCCAAGAGGCAATCCATTTCATCAGCCTTTATGTAATACTTTTGTTTGAGGGATAAAAGGAATTTCTCTGCTTTCTTGGTTGAATAGAGATTTAGTCTACCTGCTGCAGAAATGTGTGCTTTCTGCATCTTAGGGCCTGAGTGCACAGGGTTGGTACATACTAACACATTGCTAATGACCAAAAAAATTATTCCCCTGCATGACAGATGTTTCTCTCCTCCCTCAACTTTAAACTTACACGCTACCACAACTAGCCCCAACAAACTTACGTGGACTAATTTAACCCACCCCCCTCCCTCTAAACAAACCCCCCTTATCCCTAAAAAAAATTCCCTGGTGTGAATCGCAGATCCTAATGGTTCCCGGAGAGACTCGCCAGGCTGCGGTTCATTTCTTGACCCAGGGTGAAGTGCGGGAAGACCTAGCTCCCGCATCTGTTTAGAAAAACAGAAATACTCCTTGATGTCGCTTCCACTCAGTCTGCTTCTTGTCCGATATCTCCATGCTATACGAGTTCCATCCTGATCAATATTTACATTTTGCACCTCCCGATTGTCATAAAACCAGTAAACACACTAGGACTAAGGTTTCGGGGTTGGGCCTCTTAGCCTAGATCTCCAGTCATCTTTTGGAGGGCCCTTTCCATTTCTTTTGGACCCATCACCGATAAGCCATTCCTGAGCTGTCAGTTTCTTGTTGCGTGTCGCTATGTTGGATTGGGTGTCAGCTGTCTAGACTCCATGGTTTCTTCTTCAGATTGCAGCAAAGCCATGTCTGTTTCCCTATGCGGGATGCGTTGTTGCCTACCATCCAGGGTGAAAAGTAGCCCGAAGGGAAATGTCCATCTGTATCTGATACCCCACAATTGGAGGATATTCACGACTTTGTGCGTATCACAGCGGTTTTGGATAGTCACTCTAGAGAGGTCCTGGTATAGCTGTATTTCCACCCTGTTTAAGAATGACGGTTTAGCTCTTGCTTCTAACATCGCGGCGGCGGTGCCGGGTTCCAGTCTATTCGTTCCAACCATATGTACACTAATTGAATGTCCATCGGCTCCTCTGCCACAAGATGATCAGTGAATATCCTGAGCACCGCTTCTTAGAGTCCAGGATTGATTCCAGGAGATTCCTGATCCTGACATTGGATCTGTGAAAGCGATTTTCGAGGTCATCATATTGCAATTGAAATGCGTAATTCTGGATAATTCTTCCAAGGCCACATCCGATTGCTTACTCTCTTCTGGAGTCCCTGCTGGAGTCTCTAGACCCTCTTGCATGCCAGGCTCTGTGCAAGGCCCTTGCCTCTCATTGTATCTCAAAAACCCAGGCTATCCTGTCCACCCTCTCTGCCCCTCCCCCTTCTATTCCCTCTCAGTCTGTGCTTGCTGACCCCCCTATACTACCTCCCCACCCTCCTGCTCTTTTTTTCCTCTTTTCTCCCCTGATGAGGTCGCTAGACAAGTCCGGTCTATGAAAGCCCATCAAGGACCACATTGACACCTTTGCTCTGGCCCTTGCCGATTTCAGCAACCATTCCTTTGCCTCAGTATCTTTCCCCTCCCCTGCCCTCTAAAGCACTCCCTTGTGCATCCTCTCCTCAAGAAACCCACAGCTGAACCCTCCTGTCCGGCTATCTATCGCCCTATTTCCATTACTCCCTTCCTGGGCAAACTCCTGGAAAAGCTGGCCATCTCTCAGCTTAACCTTCATTCCGTTTCTGTTGGCTGTCTCCATGACCACCAGTCTGGCTTCAGAGCGGCCAGAAGCAGAGAAACTGCTCTCCTGAACATCCGTGAAGATCTGTTCTCAACCTTGACTCTAACATTCCCTCTGTCCTCATCCTACTCTATCTCTCCGCTGCCTTCGACACGGTCAAACACTCCATCCTGCTCAACCGTCTCTGTGATAACCTGGGTATCGCTGATCAGGCTCTGGCCGGGCTGACCTCTTTCCTCTCTGATCAACCCTCCCAGGTCCATCTATCTTCCTCACTTCCTGTGGCGTTCCTCAGGGGTCTAACCTCTTGCCCTGGCTTTTCAAACAATACATGGCAACCCTCGCCCACTGCATTGCTATTTTCTGCTCCAATTTCCAGTGCTACACTGATGACAAAACTCATTTTCAGGCCACCCTCGGCCACCTTCTCTTCTTCTCTCATCTCTGAGTGTCTAACTGCCATTCAAGATTTGTGTGCTGCAAATGACCTGTCTGAATGCCACCAAGACGGAGATCCTCCGCATCGCCACACCTCCACCATCCTTTCCCCTCACTCACTGGCCGTCCTCTCTTGGCCCTCCTCCTACCCCCACCTGCGAGGCAAAGAACCTTGGGGTCATCTTTGACTCAACACTTTCCTTCGCCACACACATCCCGGAGGTCACTAAAATGTCAAACATCCTACTGCACCTCCTCATGAGGCACTCTGCCTTTCCTCTCCTTCCCCCAGAAGTTCACCGTCTCCCAAGCTCTGGTTCTCTCCAGGTTGGACTATTGTAACAGCATCTACCTGCCTCTACTCTCCGCCCTCTGCAACTAATCTAGAACAGGACTGCGAGACTTGTCCTTGGCCTCAAGCCCTGGGATCGTATCTCTCCAGCTCTGAAATCTCTCCATTGGCTCCCAGTGGATGCAAGGATTAAATTCAAAAACCTCTGCATTGTCCACAAGGCTTTCTGGGGCCTTGGTCCAAAATACCTTCAGCTATCCCTCCGTAAATACCTCCTCTCTCGAGCTCTTCATTCCTCTACCTCTAACTCCCTCGGGGTCAGTTGTTTTTCAAAGAAACTCGCTGGGGGTAGATTTCTGTCTTCGACTGGGGCCTCCCTTTGGAATAGCCTCCCTGCCACTCTAAAACATGAGGAGAACCATCTCCGGTTCCGGAAGCACCTAAAGACCTTCTTCTTTGCTTCTGCCTTTGCTCCCCCTCTCCCCTGCTGATCTGCTCTCTTGACACTGTGCACCAGGCCACCATCTGTCCCCTGGGCCCAGGTACCTGCTCACCCTCCTCCACTGCCACCTGGCCACCCCTTGAAATGGGGACTGTGTCTGTACCCATACAGTCCTCCACCCTCCCCCTTTTTTTCTTCCTTTTCTGCACTTATTTAGGCTTACCCAGTCTTTGTAGTGGAAAGGAAAATACATTTTCCTTCATTTTCGTGCAATTTCGCTGGTGTGTTAGCCTGCTGAGCTAACCATATCACATATTAGGTCCATTAGTGGACTGCATGAACAGCTAAGACTAATAGTTTATTCAAAGTATGTGCTAAATGCTGAAACAGATCTTTATAGATGAATTTAGTAACATGTTGTGATAGTAGCACCTACATTAATAGGGTACATTGAATGTGTAGGCCTCAAAGGAAAGGAAGGTTGCATTGTGCATAGAAAGGCAGGGCAGAGGCCCCAGTTTAGTAGCTAAGAGACCTGTATTTGAGTGCTTAAAGCATCATAGCGCTTGGATAGCCAGGCTTTGTAGTCAAGGCTCTATGACACTAGCTGGTGAAGCACAGGGCCGGTAAAGCTTGCTCACTAGGGGTTAATTGCAATGCATATTATTTCAGCTCCTCTTTTCTTTTCAGTGGCTCTGCCATGCTGGGTAAACAAATCCTCATTCTCATAAGGAATGGTACGACCTCATACGCAGTGATAAACATTCCTGTGTTTTTGCAGATGGGCTCGAAGGGCTGGAGGAAAGGAGTGTCTTGGAGAGTTAGCAAGTTGGGATTTTCCATCAGTGGACATGTTTTTGCACTAAGAAAGTGTTCGAACAGTGTCACGTTGACTTACAGCAGGAGATTACAAAATGCACATGCACTCATGACTCAGTGAGAGATTCATCCACGGACTTGCTTCGAGCAAGTGCCCGGAGGATGAACTAGGGGACTCCTTGTGGCACTGTCATCTACAGAGCTAGCTGAGCAAGCAGTTCGTTTTAGATGGCCAGGATCTCCCAGCGCTATTTAATAACATCCAAAAGACGTAAGACTGTTTCTCCAATTGTGTGTGATGTCTCCAACTTGAACTTATTGACTTCCCAAATTGTTGCTATATTTACTGTTCTGTTATATTATGTTTTTTGTCTAATAAATGCTAAAATGTATACTTAAGGTGTCATTTCTCTAGCATGAGTTAGTTGCTTGGCACGAGCGGACCTGTAAGTGGGTGAAATTGGGTAATTTATGCTAATAAGGGCTGGTCCCTGGGGAGCAATACCCCTTTTCAATACAGTCTGCTGCCATAAACACTGCACTTGTCACTTGCTGGCTGCACTACCACTGTTTATTGCCACTATTATCTATTTATTTGTATTTATTATTATTTATCTTCTCTCCTCTGCTCCGCACTCTCCTCTCTCCCTTGTCCATGCACTTGCACATTCTCAATGTCACTGGGCCTAGTAAGATCGTTGATGTACTCTCCCCTGTTCCCCTCCCTTACCTTGTCGCGCTCTGAAACACTTGTGTATGAGCGCTAATACAAATAAAATATCATATCATATATCTTCTGCAAGATCATGAATTGCTTGTTCATTCACGTCCACCCTTTCTGCCAAGGAGGCAATTTCTTTGCTAACCTCCGCAAGAGAGCCTCGGATATCAGTTGTAAATGTTGAAAACTGATTGAAAGTTGGAGGTAAACCGCTCCTGGAAACTGATGGTTAGGTCTTCCTTGGATGACGCCATATTGGAAATATTGTTCTGCTATTTTTTTTATTTTTTATTAAACCTTTATTGTTAATTCGCTGTCGCTGTGCATTTAATTACTGGACACAAATTCTACTCATATTCTCCAATCCATAAAGTTCAATTTCTCATAATGCATGTTTGAAGCCCTTGTTCGGGCTGCTTATCAGTGCAATGAGTTAATTTTACATTGCTGTGATAAACCAAGATTTACACAGCCTACAACATAAACAAGTCCGCTCCCCCACCTTCTCCCCTCAACCCAACCTCTTGCCCCCTTTAACTCAACATATATGGCTTATATACAGACATTATGTCTCGGAGCACTCTTCAAACAGGATGCCATGTGGTATTCCCCCTGCCTCCCTACACCTTATATTGCACTTGTGCCTTTAAGCAGATTCGGCTTGTGAAAATATTGTTCCTTGAAATAGTGATGAAAAGGGAGCCAGACCTTCAAAAAGGTCTAATATGTCCCAGCTTTCAAAGCACACACTTTTTCCATTGCTAACACTCCCCAGATTTTGACCCACCAACATGCCAGTATAGGGACTTCCAACTCTGGGCTAGGGTCATTCAGGCTGTCGTCTATAGGTGTGCGAGGAGTGTAGCGGTGGCCCCGCTCGCAGCATA
Organism: Ambystoma mexicanum; assembly: GCF_040938575.1. Lineage (NCBI taxonomy): Eukaryota > Metazoa > Chordata > Amphibia > Caudata > Ambystomatidae > Ambystoma > Ambystoma mexicanum. Next base: position 20,310,627 of record NC_090937.1, on the reverse strand, counting down.
GACTCCTTCAACTTCTGCCCCTAACAGTATTAAACTGGCGAATCCAGTAGCTGTGCCCCTGTGATCCTTTTAATGTGACGCAGGACTTCCTTCCAATACATTTTGGCCTTAGGACACGACCACCACGACATGTGCCCTAGACCGCTTGTTCCCCCACATTGCCTCCAACCTAGGGGAGAATAGTTTGTGTTTATCCTATGTAAACGTTGGGGAGTCAGATACCACCTGTAGCAGAGTTTATATGCTGATTCTTTTATAACCGCACACTTCGATGTCTTATGGGCCCGCCTCCATATTTGTCCCTATTCCTCACAGAGATAGCGACCTCCAGGTCTTTCTCCCATTTCACCATAAAGGGAAGCTAGTTTGTAGGTTGTTTTTTATCTAATAATTTATATATTCGAGATTTGACTCTGGATCCTTCCCACATGATTAGTTCTAGCCCCACTGGTAGGCGTGTGGCTGCTATCTTTATGTCACTTTTCCTAAGTGGAATTTCTGTTTACATTCCTCAAACAGTAATGGGTTCCCATCCCGACAGAAGTCTTCCAATTTCAATTGATCCCGCCCTTCCCACTTCTCCCAGTATATTGGTTCCCTTCCGAGGGTGAAATCCGCATTACTGCACATTGGGCTATGAGGTCCTAATCCCAGAGTTATTGTTCCCCATTTTAGAGCCTGATCCCATCTTTGGAGTGATGCTTTTGTTGCTTCTACTAACTGGCTTTTCGCTCCTCTGTTCCCATCTCTCAGGGCTAGCAAAGCACTCGGTGGGATGGAAGTCACATCTTGTTAAATTTTGCTCCAACCCTAATATGGTTCCGACTCAGACCACCGTAACATGGGCGCTAATTGGGCTGCTAATATAATACCTTTTCACGTCTGGGACTGCCAATCCCCCCCCATCCATGTCGAGCGGAGGAGAACCGTCCTCTGAATTCTTGGTTTCTTCTTATGCCATTGAAGGAAATTATCTCAGACTGCAAGGTTGTGGTCATCCGGGTCAGTATTTCTATGGGGAGCAAGCTAGTTACATATAGCAGTCTGGGTATTATCCTCATTTTAACCGCTAATATTCTAGCAAACCATCAGAGTTCCTGTGTGTCCCACCTGTGTAGGTCCTCGATCAGCCTTTCCCACAGGGGTGGCATGTTTGCCCCATATAGCCCCTTATACCCTTTTGTTAACGCTATCCCCAAGTATTCTATGCTTTTATCTTCCCAGGCCAATGGTTGAGCCTGCTCAGCTCCCATATTTTATTCTGGTCATCCGTTATGTTAAGGGCTTTAGATTTGTTGTAATTTATCATGAATCAGGAGACCATTGTGAATTCCCGTAATTTTGCCATAACTTTCGGTAGAGTGTGTTTCGTGTTCATCAGGAATAATAAGATATCGTCCGCATACAGCGCTATTTTGGGTGCACCTCCTACGCTTTCTATTCCTAGAAATTCCTGATCTTGTCTGATCGCCGTTAATAACGGTTGCATAGCCATAGCAAATATTAATGGCAATAACAGGCATCCCTGACAAGTACCTCTCATGATCATGACCGGTTGCGTAAATTGCCCATTTACTAGGAATCTCGTCGTAGGTAATTGGAAATTAGCGAGCACCATCTGCCTAAATGCTGGCCTGCACCCAAACATTATCAGCACCCGTTCCAGGAACCCCCAGTCGAGTCCGTCAAATGCTCACCTTGCATCCAGGGCAGCTATAGAAAACTTGTCCCGTTCTAGTACCCAGGTCTATTATATCTATCTCCCTTCTTATGTTGTCTTGTGTATGTCTCCCCTGTATGAAGCCTGCTTGACCTTCATGAATTATCCCGGGTAGAATTTTTTGCCAACCTTCCTGCCAGGACCTTTGCGTATATTTTAGCATCGCTATTCAATAAGGATATGGGGCGGTAATTGGCACAATCAGTTTCGTCTTTTCTTGGTTAGTGGATCAGCACAGTTGTGAATTTATCCATCTCCTCTGTAACTGTCCCTTCCTCTCCGATTCTATTAAATAGGCGTGTCATGGGGGCTATCAATTGCACTCAAAAGGTTTTATAATATCCGTTCCCGAAGCCATCCGGTCCGGAAGTTTTATTACCCGGCAAGGAAGTTATGGCTTTGTTGATTTTGTCTGCTGTAATGGGGCTTTCTAAGGTTTCTCTTTATTTCTTGGATAGCCAGGGCATCTCGACATTCCCTATGTAAGCTGCTTGTAGCTCTGGGTCCATCTCTTTCTGTTTTAACAGAGTCGCATGAAATTGCTCCATGATCCGTACTTTGTGCGCTTCTGCAGTGTGCCTTGCTTATCTTGTAATTGTGAGATATAGATGCAGGTTTTAGGTTTCTGCAGTTTAGCTGCTAGCAAGCGGTTACCTTTACCCCTCCTGAGTGTAGTAGAATTGATTGGTGTTCAGCAAGGTTTGTGCAGAGCCGTCTGCCATATGTGCTTCTAATTTTGCCCTAAGTTTCTGCAGCATTCGCAGTGATCTTTGTGATTGCTTGTTCTTGTGTTGTGCTTCTGCCGCTTGAACCTACCTTTCAAGTTCTACCCGTACCGCCTCTTTCCCCTTTATGATGTCGTCTGAGATAAACTCTCCCTGTATAACCGCTTTCCTGGAATCCCATACCATACGCCAATCTACTTATTGTTCTCTATAAAATAGTTAGAAATCACTTTCTCCATGTGGGCCTTAAGAGCAATATGGCTTAGCATTATTGTGTTCAGTCTCCATTGTTTTTTGTGTGGAGTTTTAGCCCCATACGTCTCAATGTCTAATATCACCAGAGCATGGCCCTTGAGATATTTGACCCCAATGTCAATTGCCGTTCTATAGGGAATTAGGGTTGATGATACTAGGACCAGACCTATCCTCGAGTACCCCTTGTGTACTGCTGAGTAATGCGTGTAATCCGTTTTGGTGTTATGAAAGAATCTCCACGCTTCTATTAGATCCAAGTCTCGGAAAAATGTCCCCAGGGTCTGACGATTCCTATTGTCATTAGCTGTGGGGGGCAGTGTTTTATCTAACATGGCTTCCATGATGCAATTAAAGCCCCCCCCCCCCCCCCCCGACTACTACCTGTCCCTCACACCAGCTCCCAATTTTCTGAAGCACCATGCCCAGAAAAATATTCTGTTTTTCATTTGGCCTGTAAAGTGCTATTAAGGTGTAAGTCTGATTCCCCAAAGTGCCTTTGAGTACCAAATATCTCCCCTCCGGGGTCTCCATAACAAATGTTTCCGAATGTCACAAAGGCTCCCAGCTGAAATTGCCACCCCTTTAGTTTTTAGTCCCACTTGTTGCAAAGTATTGCTTAGGAAAGGAGCGGTGGGTCATCCTCCTTTCCTGTTCAGCTAGAAGATGCGTTTCCTGTAGGAATAGCACAGGTCCCTAAAGATCTACTAGCCTGACGTTTCGTTGGTGAGTTTAACGCCTGAACATTCAGGGTTACTATTTCCAAAGGTTTGAAGGTCTCCCGTTTGCCATTTCGTATTTTCTTCGTTCCCGATCCCAAATAAGATAAAGATCTAAGCCATATAACTACTCCCCAAAAACAAGTTACTTCCACCCAACACACGCCAACTCCCCCAACTTATCGATCATTTGCCTGTTCCACCAGTGGTAACAACCAATCCCGGTGGGTCAGCTAATCTGGGACTACATCCGTCCCCGTGCCCTCCCTCCTCCACCAACTGCTCCATCAACTAATAGCTCCCCAAAGCCTAGCCCTTTGCGCCTTTCTTTCAGAGTTAATTTATTTCTTCCTCCCCCTCCTCCAAAAGGAAATGCTCTCTGCCCTGTTTCTGTAGGTCTTCCGTCTCACCTTTGAGTCCCTTTCAGGGGACCTTGTTGTGTTTTAGACCCATTGCTCTGCCTTTTGGGTATGGGTGCCACCGTCTCCATCCTTCTTTCTTAGCTGTGCAGCCTAGATGCTTTTCAGTCTCTCTCTCTCTCTCCGGTGACGGGTCTTTTGAGCATGGACTATCTTCCTTATTCATCAAGTCCGCCATTTCCACCTCTTTTGTTATAGGATATGCTGTAACTTGATATTCGAAATGGAGTCCACACGGAAGGCTCCATCTGTAACTGATCCTTTTGTCCTGTAGCCAGCTGGTAACCATACAAAGCCTCTTTTGTCTCATCAATGTAGCTTGGGCCATATCCTGGTAGAGGGAGATGTGGGAGTCCCGAAACATGATTGGTTCCATTCCTCGTGAGGCCTTCATGATCCGTTCCTTCAACCGAAAAGTGCACTCTTGTGAGTACATCCGGCACCAGATTCTTCTTTTTCCGATAGGCATTGTATATTCTGTGCACCCTGTCCAACATTACTTTCTCGCTGGCGGGTTCTCCCAAAATCTGTTGGAATAATGCTTGAACATAATCATGTAGTTCGGCCTCCGGAACTGCCATTGTTATTCCCCAGAGTCTTCCATTGTTCGTTCGGGATAGATTTTCCCTATCTTCTTACCTGGCTATGACCTATTCCATTTGTTGCTCGAAGGAGTCCATGTGCTTGGCCAGTTCACCTGGTTCGTCCTTGCTCTCAGAGTGTCGTCTCCATCTCTTCCACCCTTTTCCAAATTGCTGAGACTTGCCTGTTCAGGTCCGTGATGGACTTCGTGAGACTGATGGCGCATTTCCTTCTTAATCTCAGCAAGCATTTCTTGCAAGTCTGAACTCCTCGTGGGAGGTTCTTCCCCTTCTAGGCTCATCCCGGGGCTCTCGGGTGCGTGAATGTGCGCAGCGGTCTGTTGTTGTTTCCTAGCAGGGTCTTAGTTCTGCATTATTATCTTGATATCGCCCGAGGGAGGGCCCTTCAACTTATTCAGGTGTTTTGCCATTCTGACCTTTCGAGTCTCACCCTTCTTCTTGGCCCCCACTTTCCTTTTACTTGGTTGGTAGCGTCTGTTCACCTCTTCTTTCATCCAAGGGAGGTCTACAAGGGGGCCAAAAACAGGGGGATGACAGGTTTCCTCCCGTCAGACCCGTCAGGCCTTAAGATTGTAACCGTTTTACTGTGCGCTCACCCTTCTAAGGGATCTCGTCCTCCCTTCTTGTGGGTTGTTTGCCTCCTCCGGACAGGCAGTTCACTGCTAGGCCTTTTGGTGCATTTTATTGGTCCGCAGACCGATGACTACCTCCCCCCCATGTTATAGTTCTTCCTCCAGCCCTGCCTTTCTCTCCTTTTCGCTGCAGGGGGCTCATATACTTGCCCCCCCACACTCTGCAGTTTTCTCCTTTATATCCTGCAATATCCGTATTGGGCTTTCATTTCCTTTTGCGGCCAGCCATCCACCCCAGGCCGTGGCAGGTTTAATTCAGCTTTTAAGGAGTGCTGCTTCTATACAATAAATATAGAAAAAGGGGGGGGCCCTTTCAGCTTGCCAGCTATGCGTGAATTCCGGCCCAGTGCCGTGCAAAAATGACCATGTAGATCAGGGGATTAGATTGGCATGTGTTTGAGCATGGCGTTACAAATCCTCTATCAAAAGGTGCTCATATCATTTCAACCTCCAGGACAACGTATTGTGCTCTGTGCCCCCTACACGCTCGGTGGCGCACCAGCCAGGTCCACAGTGTCTCTCTCTGCAGTCCCGCCCTTTTAAGTAACACAAGATGTATCCTAGGCCCGGGCCTCTCAGCATCCAGGGCCCGTGCCTCTAAGCATCCAAGACCCAGGGTGAGAGTTCTGCCTCCCACTTTCTTATGCCTCTCTCGCCTCTGTTCCGGAGCGGGCAGGCTTCCGGATCTTCCCTCTCTCCTTCTCTACTCACGACCGCTGCACGGCACTATCCGGGCCCGCACTGCATGTAGTCGCCGCTTGTCCGCTTTGCCTCCAGGGGGAGAGGCGCCCCCACTCACCAGCTGCAGCCTCCTCTTTCTCCGGACTCCGCGGGTAGCTTTGCACACAGTGCTCAATTCTCTATGCGGGGGTGTCGCGCCTCATCCACCGGCGCAGTTTCCTCTTTCCGTTTCTGCTGCAGGGAGCCGCTCTGTTCTCCAATTCCTTGTCACCGGAGATGGTGGGCTTGTTTGCTGATGCCTCTACTCTCGCACCTCCACGCGCCTACTATTTTGGGTACTTGCCATCGTAGTTCTGCGTGCTTTGTATCACAGCAGCCCGGGCTCCTGTTTCGCTGGCAGGGTCGGGGGATGTTGGGACAGGGATCTGATCTCTGCCCCATGACTCATGGTTTGGGGGGTGGGGTCACATTTGGGGGGTTCAGGGTTAAACCGAGCACAGGCTGCGGAGCTCACCGAGAAGGCATGCGTCTCGGTCCTCGGCTGGCCACACCCCCTCAGTATTCTGCAATTCTAAAGAGGGTTGTGATTTAAACTTAGTTGTGGCTTCCGGGGAGCTTTTGTTTTTTGTCCAAAGTTTTTCCAGTGATTTGTGTTTCGGCTGAGGCTGAGGCTGTACGGTTTGATTTAGTTTCTCCCCGTTGCCAGGCATGTGCTCGGAATTGACAGATCCCTTGTTGTCCACTGTTTGTTTCAGCACAGTTACTCTGATGCTAGAGCCTGCTTTATGCTAATTTTCAGTGGAGTTATATGATGGCGTTGCTGTGTGCTTAAAGTTTGCTTGCGATACAATGGAGTGTGCGCTGTTCCCTGTGCCAATAATTAGTCCATATGTGTAAAAACCACACCTTTACCAAATGCTTGTCAGCAGGTACGTAGCTTACATCTCCTGTTACTTTCAGTGTGTGTGATAGAGAAAATGCCAGCTTGTAGAGTAAGTTTACTAACTAATTTTACAGGTTCTGACGTTCTGAGTTAAGCTGTGAAAATTGTAGTTGCAGCTTACTTCAGAGGAGTATACTGGTGCTTTACATTGTCCGGGCCCTTTACACATTAGGGCATTACCCCAGTGGCACAGTGCCAATATTCCATTGCCCCTACTTGACGCACAGGTTCTAGCCTGTATGTAGTACCTTTTGTTTGTGCACAATAGCCATTAAAGCCACAGAGTCTTCATCCATGTGAGTTGGAGACTTCAGTGGTGGTCTTATAGATTCAAAATAAAAATTCTTTCTAGGCTATTCCCACAATGTGTCATTTCAATACTACACATTCTGGAATAGGATGTCCTTGATATATGTGTGTGTGTTTGTTTCTGTCATTAGACACTGTGATGCTCACTGTTGCATGAATTTCCGGTGCCAAGGGTCCTATTGGTGATTAGCACCATTTAAGCTGAACGTGCCCTTTGAAAGCCATGAGGTGTTTAGACATCATTGTTTTACGCTGCCATGTTTACTGTTGCTCTATGGTTCTTTAATGCTGTGCATTTTATGTTCCTGTGCCGTTCATTTTGCCTGTTGCCATTGTGGAGTAGTTTGTTTTTCAAAGCCACTATTACAACAGTCTTTTTGATGGGATACGTTTTTTGGCCTGTGGCCTAGATATAGTTTCACAAGTTTGTCCACTTCCTTACAACTACATGCTCTGTGCTGCCCATGTGGCCTTTTTGTCTGAACCATCGGTTTTGTTTTCCAACGGACATTAGAGATGTCAGTGACTATGGGGCGAGTCTTTCTTGGTCCAAAGTGGGAAGCAGTTTGAATGGAACAAGTGGTTTTAAGCAAATCTGTACATTTACTACCCATCCCTCTTTAGGAGTCAAAAGGCACTGGCTCACATAAGTCAGCTTATGGTTCAGATGGCAATTTGGCCTATTGCACCTCCACCTTATTCACTTCCTACTATACTGCGGGATTGGATCTACTGGACTCCATAGAATAAGCTGTCCAAGGCTTTTCTTTGCTTGTTTTTAGTGTCTTGGGTCTCAACTTTCAACAAGAGTTACACTTGCATTCTTTGTGGTCACATGGAAGACACTGGTTGCATACCTTGCGCTAGTCTAACCATCTGAAAAAGGCTGACACTGTCTTCGTTGTTATTCAGATGCAAAGGAAACAATTAGAAAAATGGAAAAGTATAAACTGTTTGATATAACAACCTGTAATCACCTGTATAAATGTGGTTAGTGTAAACAATAAATCTAAAAAGGGGACCTGGATATTGACCATAAAACACTCTGTAGGAGGCTAATCTAAATGTATTCTGCTACTCCAGAGTATGTAAGTGCTAGATTATATATGGCATAAAGAAGTCTTAATAACATAGAATGGGAAAGTCGGATTTATTAGATGTATTCTCCAGAATGTGTTGACTGGTTTCTGCAATAGTGTTACTGTTTGCATTCATCAGGATGTATTAAAAGTGCTAACTCAGCGCCAGAGACCCCACCACCAGGTGGTGGGGACGACCCCACCACCTTCGAGAGTAAGCAATAGGGGACGAGGCACCTTCTACGTGGGGAAACACAGGCACACAAAAGTTGCAGTCACACCATGAAAGGTGGGTAGAGATGCATTGTGTACATCATCGGCTCAAGGGACCATTGTGTGATTAGCACAAGATAGGGGAAAAGTATCCCAGGTAAACCTATACAGCAGGGATCCCGCCAGCCCGTGAAACCCTGCTCTGAACACATGATCAACATCCGGTGGGCCTGGGTGAAGGGAGACGGAGCTCAAGCTGCAAGTCATGGGCAGACCGAAGCATCTAAGAAAACACTGAGTGATGTAATGACAGCACGGCAAGCCAATCCTACAGGCACATGTGGGTCGAGGGGAAGTGGAACTGAGCCAGTGAACCATTCACAGGGCCACAAGTGCCTTTCGGAAGGTGGCTATGGGAAAGGGACACTGAACGAAGTGGCGTTCCTGGAAGGACCAAAGAAATTCTAAGTCTCTCTGTTCGGTGGCCAGCCTTCAGAGTATCCACCAGTAGGGTTGCGAAGGCTGTTATTCAGCAGGTATTGTGGGAATGTCTCCCTTCCCAACAGAAGCAGGGTGTCTAGTGTTCCATTCTCAATGGTGCTGACCAATGGCAGTATAATTCTGGCAGTCAGCACAAATGTTATTTTACTAATTGGAAACTGTTCCTGGGAGGAGGTGAGAATCGATATGGTGCCGCATGGGGAGGCGATGAGTTTGGGTACTGTTGATCTCTTAGCTCCAATCACATTCTACCAACATGGGTTAGCACCAAGGATATGATGTAGTCTAACCAATGAGTTTCTTGGGAGCCACAACAAAATATGAAGAGTTTGCGCTACGACAGTTTCGAATTCCTCGACTATTGTATTCATAGTATAAAATTAATGTTCGCTGTGGGCCCAGATGTCAGCTCTCATCAATCAGTTCCAGTCCACAGTTCGGTATGATTTGTGCTCGTCCAGCTGTAATAAACAGTGTTGCTTCTTGCCCGGTGTGTGCTCCTTTTTTATTACGATTTTTATATGTTGGGGTTGGAGGACCCCCCCTTCAGCGTACATTTTTGGAGGCCCCCGCGAGATCAGTCCTCCCGGCTAGCTGAGGGTATCCAGCTCACCTTCCCTGGGGGTGCGGGTCCAGTGACAGCAGACCTAATCGAGCCTCACAGAGGAGGCCCTGCAGACGCCGAGTTCACAAAGGTCTTGCCTGGTCCGGAGCGCTGCCTCTGCTCAGTGGGAGGGGTGAGCTTGTGCTGGAGGCTCGGTGCCGAGGGGACTCAAGGGTCTCTACTACATAAGTATAACCATGCAAGAATGCTCTGCATAGTGGCTGCATGCCCATGGCCGGGGAGGGATAGATTTTTATGGTGTCTAGGACGCATCCTCAAGGGAGGGAGGATGATCGGCCGTAGTTGTGTTAGAAAGTAGTGTGTGCCACCCAATAGCGAGTGGCCATAGTGATGGGCACGCCTTCATTGGAGCAGGCAAGGTGCGTAGTGTGTGTCAAACCCAGTCAGACGGGAGTTGCGCGCAATACTGGCGATTGTATAGTTGCATCATTTGTTATGTCATCAAGTTTTTTCTCTGTTCTAGGGGGTATAGAGGGGGACATGCATGTGGTAGTTGGTGTTGTCTTATGGTGTGGACTCCTGGTGGAAGAGTCGATGCCAAAAGGTACCCCATTTAAAACAGTGCGCTTGGCATTTTAGCGGCGATTGTGTACAGGTGGCACAGAGAAGGCACAATGCCTATTTGTTCTAACATAGGGCACGGTGAGCCCGTGGAGAGGGCTGTGGGATACTAACACCGAGTGAATGTTGGAGCCTATGGAGAGGGCCAGAGTGAACACTGAGCTCGGTGAGTGAGCACGTATGTGTAACGGGAGAAAAGGTGGAAGGGAATGCAGGGTAGCTGAGATAAAAAACAGAAGGAGGTAGGGGTATACTGACCCATTTAGGTAGCCCCCTGGATTACTTGTGCAGAAAATAGCCCCACTATAGCGATAAACTATTAAAGTACAACTTTCAATGGGCCCAGGAGACTGCAGGTCAGTGTTTTCATGCATGGCCCGGGGAGGGAACTGTTTACAGCAAAATAAGACATGTATTACTCACCGTAATAGCATTTCTGATTATTGTGTCTGGTAAGATTCACATGCTGTGCATATGGTCCGACATCCAGTGGTAACCGCAGAGTATTGCATCTCGTCTTTCGGGGACCGAAAGGGGACGTCGGCATAGGCGTGTCTGTAACACTATCCCTACCGTGACGTGTAGTGTAGTGTACCCAAAATCACTCACGCGCCGAGGTCCCTCCGATTGTATTTTTTCTGCCATGAGGGAGCCTAAGGCTATTGTGAGTGAGTACATAGAGAGTGAAAGTAGTAAGACGTCTATGTTCCTTCCACCCGAGCGGGCAGGAAGGGAGGGAAGGGCGCATGTGAAACTAAGCAGATACAATCATCATTAATGCTATTACGGTGAGTAATCCATGTCTTCTGATGCTTGTCAATCTGCTTAGAATCACATGCTGTGCATAGACTAGCGAGCAGTACCCGGAATTGGAGGTCGGTTGCGAGAAGGAACAGTAGTGAAAAGATGTCTTAATACTGCTTCTCCCGCCTGCAAATCCGATCTAGAATGTGTGTCTAGGCAATAGTGTTTCGTAAAGATGTGTACTCCAGGTTGCTGCTTTGTAAATGGACTCAAGGGGAACATTTGCAATGAAAGCTATGGAAGCCCCAGTGCCCCGAGTAGAGTGTTCTCTATGCTTGAAGGGCATTTCTTTCTTAGCAAGAGTTTAGCAAAGTGTGATGCATTTGACAATCCACCTTGAGATTGCTGATTTAGAGGCAGGATGCACTTCTCTACCAACAGCCACTGAAACGAGAAACTGGTTTGTCTTCCTCAGTGGTTTAGTTCTTTCCAGGTAAAACAGGGCTGCCCTGCGCACATCTAGTGTGTGCAGGCTTCTTTACGCCATGGTAGTGGGGTTCTGGAAGAAAGTGGGTAGTTCAATCGATTGGTTCACATGGAACTTCGAAATGTATTTAGGCGCAAACCTGGGATGAGTGCGCAGAACCACCTTATCCCTGTGGACTGTAACAAAATGGTCTAGGACAGAGAGCCTGTAGTTCGCTAACCCTTCTAATAGAAGTGATAGCCACCAGAAAGGCTGTTTTATAAGTAAGGTCCTTTAGGCTTGCTTTATGCATTGGCTCAAATGCAGATCCCATGAGCCTGGTTAAAACCACATTAAGATCCCACCCGGGACCTGGATGAGAAATGAGGGGGATGAATTCTCTTAACGCCTTGCATAAAGGCCTTAATAACAGGTATCTTCCACCACGGCACCTTCTGTTGTGACGTGTTGTAGGCTGAGAGAGAAGCTAGATGAACCTTTAGAGAATTAAAAACCAGTCCCGAGTCTAACAAATGAGTTTGATACAACACAATGTGTGTAGGCAAGCAGTCAATGGGATTGACGCCCTTGGTATTACACCAGATGACAAAGCGTTTCCACTTACTGGAATAGCAATAACGAGTGTTAGGTTTCCTAGTTTCCCTGAATATGTCCATGCATCTCTGAGGGAGCTGAAGGTGTCAAAACTCTATGGAGCCAGGCCACAAAGTTCAGAGTTTGCGGGCATGGGTGCAGCGTTTCCCCCCCTGTCTTGAGACATGTTGTACGGGCAGGGTTTTCACAGGGGGGGGGGGGGGACATCTCCATCAGATGAGGGAACCAAGGTTGGCAGGTCCAAATGAGGGCCACCAATATCATGGTGACTGGTTCCTGGTGCATCTTGTGCACTATCCTGTTGAGTAGGGGATTCGGGGCGGGGGGTGGGGGGAGCGTAGGCAAATATCCCTGACCATGCTATCCAGAGTCCGTTCCCCTTGGAGCGGTTCTGGGGATACCTGGAGGCGTAGTCTTGGCATTGGGCGTTCTCCTGAGTTGCGAACAGGTCGATCTCTGGGAAGCCCCATTTTGCAAAGGCGTCGGAGACAATTTCTTCATGCAGACGCCATTCGTATTCTAAGGGCAGTGGGAAATCTCTGCGGAGCACGTCCGCTAGAAGATTGAGTTCCCCTGGAACGGGTTGGCACAACAGGAACATCTTGTGTTTGAGTGCCCACATCCAAATGTTTTGGGACAGCTTGGATAGCCCTGGAGAGTGTGTGCGCCCCCTCTGTTTGTTTAGGTAATACATGGCTGTGGTGCTGTCTGTCAGGACCAGAACTGTTTTTCCCTGTAGCTGAGTCTGAAAGGCCTTCAGTGCTTTGAATACTGCTAATAGCTCTAACTGATTTACATGGTTGGATGCTACTTGAGGGGACCACACTCTATGCGCTGTCTTCTGAAGCAGGTGACCCCCCCCGCCCCAACCTGTGAGAGATGAGTCTGTCGTGAGAGGGGCTTCCACTGCGGGGGTGGTGAAGGTCTTCCCCCTTCAAGAGGTTTTCCCTCGACCACCAATGCAGAGAGAGAACGAGGGCTGGCGAGACAACTACCAGATCTTCCCATTGTCCGCTGGCCTGACACCACTGGCTGTTGGACCACTCTTGCATGGGATGCATGTGCAGCCGCGCGTGGGGAACTAAGTAAATGCATGACGCCATCATACCTAGCAGACACATGGCCTTGCGTACCGTCACTTCCAACTGGCTACATATTGAGGGATCTGAGAAAGCATGTTCTGAACCCTTTCGTTGGAGGGGAAGACGAGGCCGTCCTATGTCTGAATTAGAGCCCTTAAGAATTGCTTGACTTGACTGGGGTCTAAGCTGGATTTCTTCTCGTTGATGAATACTCAGAAGACAACAGACCTCCTTTTCAGTCTCAATTCTACTTTAGGCATGTCTTGTAAGAGTCCCCCTGTTATGAGCCAGTCGTCGAGGTAAGGGTAAACAGGCACGGATAGCCTGCACAGGTGTGCTGCTGTTACCGCTAGGACCTTCGTAAACATTCTTAGTGCCAAGGCAATTCCGAAGGGGAGTACTTTGAATTGATAGTGCTTGTCCTCTATCATGAACCTTAGATATTTTCTGTGCGCTAGCAACATTGAAATATGAAAGTATGCATCTTTCATGTCCAATGTTGCCATGTAATCCCCCTGTTTCAACAGTGGGATTACTTCCTGTAGAGTCACCATACGAAACCTTTGAGGTTTGATAAACTTGTTCGCTGGGCGCAAGTCTAGTACAGGTCGCATGGTGAGGTCCTTTTATTGGTTACAAGGAAGTACACTCAATAGATGCCCTTGTTTACCTGAAGAACAGGGACAGCTTCTGTGGCGTCCTTTTCCAGAAGTGCTTCCACCTCTTGCTTCAGGATTCACAGATGGTCTGGCATCAGGTGTCTGGTCTTGGGCGGTCTGAAATGTGGTGGTTGGGCGAATTCCACGGGGGCGACCATTTTTAGAACCCACTGGTCTGATGTAATCCCCTCCCATGCCGAAAGGAAAAATGTTAATTGCCCCCCGACTGGGGTGACATGGGAGGGGATCTGGATCCGTAGGTCATTTCTGACCAGAGGCTGTGGCTCCTATGGAGATGGGGCCTCTGCCTTTCCCGCGTCGCTGACCCCTAGGTGGATAGATAGCAAGGGTGCTGGATGCTTGTCCCGAGTTTCAGTTGGTTCCTGTGTTGTACATGTTTTGAGCGGAACAGGATTGGCCTCGAAAGGACCGGCGGGCACTGCTTCCCCTTTGGGGGGAGGGTTTTTGTGTGATTTGCTGCAGAGACTTAAGGGTCTCATGCTCTTCTTTTGCAGTCTCCAGAGCATCGTCAACTACTTTACCAAAGAGATTCCACTCCTCAATTGGGTTTATTAATAAGGGCTGATTGGGTCTCCGGCTTGAAACCCCAGTTTCGGAGCCAGGCATGCCGTTTAAGCAGTGTACCCTGAGCTAGGGATCTTCCTGCCGTCTCCGCAGTATCCAGAGTGTTTTTCAATACATTTTGATTTACCTGCCTGCCCTCAGCCACAATGGCAAGTAATTTGGTCTTTGCGGGTTCAGGTACCTCTTGGAGACCTCCCGGTATAAAAGGTTCCATTGCGCATCGGTATAACTGGCAAGCGGCGTAGTGTTTGATATGCGCTTGGTAAAAGCAGCTGCCGTGGTAATACGTTTACCCAAGGCATACAATCTTTTTGATTCCTTATCGGGAGGAGCCTCTACCGTAGCAATGGGTACTCCCGCCCTTTTCCGGGTGGTGGTGAACACTGGGGAGTCGGGGGTGGCGTGGCTTTTAATACATTGAGGGTCAGTAGGTGATGGGCGAAATCATTTTTCCACTCTTGGGTTTACTGCCCTTGTCTGAGTTGGAGTGACAAGAGAAGGAGCCAATCTCCCTTTAATGGAATTTAGGAGAGGAATGGCTTGACTGCAGGGGGGGGGGGGCGGGTTTCTTTAAGAATGTCCTCCACAAAATCTTGATCAGGTATGGCCTCTTGGGTGGCAATCGGAAAATGATCGGCTGCTTTCCATAAGATGGTATTAAAGGCCATTTGATAGTCTACTGGTGAAGCATGGCGGGCCGGGGTGGAGGGAGTGGAGTCCACACATAGGACATCTGTGTCCCGATCGTGAGTAGGGAGCGCCCATGGCTCCGTCTCCACCTGATGAGTGTCCTCCCAGTTGTCTGTGGCATCCGCCTGGTCATCTGCAGTGTAGTCCTGTAGGAAGGTAGTGTCTTCTTTCTCATCAGAAATATCTTGATAAGTGTCCATGTGAATTTCCTCTTCTGGGTGAGAAGTGAAATGGTCCTGAGAAGGTTCTACATTTCCAGGAAAACTTAAGTTTGACACAAAAAAAGGATGTTCCCGAAGTCTCTTGGGGGTAGGATGCTCTGACAGTGCGAAACCTTTCCAAGCGGTCCACGCACCCATCACATTTTTCCCTGGTAAATTTAGACAAACCAGAAGGTGCAAATAGTGAAATATCCTAATTTTCTTCCCTTTTGCGTCGAAATGTATTGCTAATAGTGCTAAACAAAGGCTCCTGACTGTCTTCGTAGTCTTCGCGAGTATCGGTGTGCTGTGGTGCGTCTTTAGACGTGTCCGTGGCACGTTCCTTGCGTTTCACCGAGTCTTCAGCCCCACTGCCAAAGTGATCCTCGCAATGCTTTCGGCGATGTCCAGTGAGTCGGGCGTGCCGTACGACTAGTAGGCTTAGTGGTAGATTTTTCCACTACCGATTGAGTAGAAGACCTAGCGGTAGATTTTTCCACTACCGACAGCGTAGAAGGCCTAGCGGTAGATTTTTGTCCTACCGGGGCCTTAGCGGGCATTGGAGCGTCAGCTGAGTGCGCTTCGGCAGCCAAATGTGATTTTGATGTAGCGCTCTTAGTTTTAGAAGGCCCAGTCGCAAGACGCTGCTGCGGATGCAGGGAAGGCTATTAAACTGCAATATCAGAGGATTCTGTCGAAACTTTCGGTGGTCCTGTTGGTGCTTTCACCCGTTTCGTTGAAACCGGGGACAGGGTTGTGTGCTTAGTGTGGGTCGTTTGTACATCCCGGTCGCTGGGTGTTGTCCCCGTAGTGTGACTTGCGCCAGGTCTGCAGGGGTCATGGGACGGGTGTGGCGGATCTAAAAGTGTCCGACATCAGGACTATGGCATCCGATCCGGATGCTTGATCATCGCTAGTGTCCCCGTCACTTTTGGTGGGTGCGGCAAGAAGATCCAGCCCGTGACATGCCGTAGGCAGCCCACCGCTTAACGTGGCGCTCCTTAAGAGTTTTAGGTCGAATGAGCCTACAAGCTAAGCGCCGCGCTTCGTCGTGGTCATGGGGCAGATAATGATTGCACTTATCGTGCTCGTCCTTCCACAGTTATCTGACCCTGCAAGAGGGGCAAATCCTAAATGGTGTCCTTTCCATAGGGAAAGGTAATAGGAATGATGACCAGACCTAGAGGGAAAAGAGGGGGAAAGAGGAGAGACATAGCGAAAGATAGGACCACCCTGACCCCACCCTCCCTACTGTGTAGGCCGGCTAGAGGGCCCGGCCACGTGGATGGCTCTGTCGTCAGATCTCAGGCGTCGAGGTCCACTGCCGCCGAAAGTTTCCCACAGTCTTCGTCGTAATTGTTTGAGCACCGTTGAAGTGACTTTAAGGGAAATAACTGACAAAGTCGGTAAACAAGAATAAACAAAGTCTCTTATGGAGAGCTCTGCACTGGGGCGACCAGTTATCTGGGCGGAAAAAAATAATCTCAGGGACCTCAGCGCGAGGGATTTTGAGTACACTACACGTCACAATAGGGATAGTGTTAGAGACCCGCCTATGCCGACGTCCCCTTTAGGTCCCTGAAGGACAAAATGCAATACTCTGCGGTTACCACTGGATGTCGGACCATATGCACAGCATGTGATTCTAAGCCGATTAACGAGCATCAGAATAGAAAATACATTCTCGTATTTGTTAACGGAATACAAGGGCTCCAAGTTGAAAAGCAGACATAACATATTGGGGCTTTGGAAGTTATATAAAGAAACAAAAAGGGGAAAAAAAGGAAGAGGAGACCACATGAGAGAGCAGACCGAGCTCTGCGCCACCCGCCCTATGGGGTCTACCCGTCATTATGGCCTGCAGCAGGGTACACCAACCCCCCAGCGAGAAACCTCGGGATGTGGGGGTATTGGTGCAAAAAAGATGTCATTACTACAGAAAGGGAGAGGGGGTGCGTATTACGTGCCAAGGCAAACGATGGACAGGGATAATCTAATATGCAGTCTGCCTTCCCTTGTGGCCGGGCCAGTAAGTGGATACAGGCATTTGAGAAGACGACGGCAGGGGTGCCATTAGCGATAGGGGAAATCGCAGCCATCATAGAGCAGGCAGACAAAATATAGAGCCTGGCAGGGTACAAGGAGGGGAAATTAAGCACACATGCCCATGACAGAGCTTCATTTAACAACTTAGCACACGTCTAGGAGGTTCTAAGAAGTATTTATCCTGACAGTTACTAACGAAGTCCTGTAATGGCTCATAAAATGAAAAGTGACTATTTAAAACGGGTGCAAGACCTATGGACACAAGAGACGCAAAGGTCCTGGGATGAATGCGTACCCTTGTTCCATCACATACTGATAAAGGGATTGCCGACAGAGGTACAGGTATTATTAGATACGATTGTGGGAATTAAAGCTAAGTGCTGGCCTGAAATACAGGCAACAATAGTGCATTATTGCAAACGAAAAAAGAACATTGAGACGCAGAAGGCAGAAAATGCTGCCAAGGAAGAAAGCAAATTGGTGCAATAGAAACTGGCAAAATACACAATGGAAGGGGCAATGCTTGTGCCAGATGCTGCAGTAGTGGCGACCGCACCTAAGGGAGGGTTTCCTGCGGGGAACATGCCAAAGCAAGGGAGTTGCATGCAGCCTCAATACATGCCAGAATGGGGAACCCCACCACAAGGGAATCACATGCATGGGGGATTTTTTCCTATGGGGAGAGAGTACCAGCAACAACGAAGAGGGGGATTTAGAGGGTCAGGGTCTTTGGGCCGTGTTATATATGCCAGAACATGGGGCACCTGGCGTGCACCTGCCCTTTCGTGCAGCAGGCACAGGCGATTCAAGTGGCACAGCAACAGAGGTTCGGTACAGTACAGCTGCAGTGGCAGCAGATGCAGCTTCTTCCAGCACAATCACAGATGCCCACACAACAGGGTTGGACGTTGATTCAAGGAGGGCCAACGGATGATGGGATAGCCCCCCAGCTGTGACAACCTCAAGCGCTGGCAGCAGGGACTGCAGTGGTGCTAGGAGAGAACGTAGTGCCCCACTACACTGGGGTGAGCGTTCTAGGGGGAAATCCTTTTCCTTTCCCACCAAGTAACACGCAACAATAGAGGGTCCCTCAGAAAGCCAGAGTGTGTCCAGCCCTAGCAGTAACTGATGACCCCCGAAGAGGAACCCGAGGTAGCAGGAACCCAAGGAAGCAGTGAAAATAGGAGCAAGAAAATGTTCCTTTTTTATATAGTCACAGGAGCAACCAAATCCTGCTTCAGGGAGGGGGAATTCCCATTATCAAATGAGGTGATGGAAACGCAGGACTTCTCTGGGGCGGTGGTCACGGTTGCAGTTACACAAGATTTACCACCAACGATAGGAACGCAACACATTGTAGCGCCACTACTATACTCCAAAGACACTCCTATCAATATACTAGGGAGAGATTTGCTGAGCAAGCTATACACAACCATATCATTCACGGAGAAAGGGATGGTGTGCACCACACCAGGCATCAATTACACACACTTGGCCACACTTCTCTTGGTGGCACACGCACAGAGTACCCTGCGAGCACAACCCTAAGCATGTTCCTGTGCAGGGTTGAGATCCTAAAAGGATGGGTCGCAGGGATACAAGGGAAGGTGTTCCAATTGGCCTCAGAATTTATGTTCAGACCACAGTGCCAGAATGATGACATGAAGGGGGCAACAGTTGTGTTACAGCTAGAGGCGTTAGCGATACTCAAAGACATGGTTGTTAGGCAGAAACCGGTGCAGTTCCCTTGGTGACCACTGCAAAAGATTTAAGACTACAGGTGTTGGCAGTAAACCCACTTGGTAGCAGTCTGCACCACCCAGATTTACCTGGTAGCTGTGGCTGAGCAGTCAGACCTCCCTCAAGAAGAGTTAGGCAGTATGCAAAGTATACACAATAGGCACTCAGATACAATAATACAAGCAAACACTGACCAGAGCTTTGGTATCAAAGTACATAATCATTTATTTAAAAACACACAGTTGAAACACTCCAGCACTCTTATTATAAAATATTCTAAACACAGTTAGTATTGTAATATATACACCCCTTTTTCCCTATCAGATAAATCACAGTAAAACACCACTTATTTTCATACAGAGGTGAGCGCTTAACTAGATTGCACTCCAATAAGTTTGTGAGAAAGGGAGGGAAAAAGACAGAATATGAAAAGGTACACCACTCTAAGATTCAGGAACACTGTTAGCAAGGCAGAGAGCAAAAAGTCACTGGTGAACCAAAGTCCAAAGGCTGGGCCCACTCTTAGAGGGAGCAGAGCACAAATGCGCCCAAGATCACACAGTTACACTATGCTTAGAAAGTCTTGCAGAGGGTTCAAAAAGGGTTTAGAGAGTCTTTAAGAAAGTTTAGCCAGGGTGTCCCAGACTAACCCAGGTTCGAAAGCCGGGGGCTAAATCTAACCCGTACAGTCGGTAGCAAGGGAAGCCAGGCGGGGCACGGTACCTTAAGTGGGAAGGATCCTCCAGTGGTGGCAGTTGTTCCTGGTAGTGGGTGCAAGTTGCGTCGTCGTCCAGGGGAAGAGAAGATCTCGACTTGGAGGAAAGATGAAGGTCGTTGCACTACCAGGGAAGAAACCAGCCGTGGAGTTTTCCGGTTAAAGGTGGTACCTTTGTTTCGCGGTCGTGGTAAAATGTGGTATCCCGGTTGCCGGGGTGCTTGGCACGGGCAAGGCAGCCACGAGGTACGTCGGGAAAGCGAAAAGACGGTAAACTGGTTATCCCCACCAGTCAAAGGAAGAAGACTCTCCGGCGGGAGATCTCCTCTGTCGTTGGGAAAAGTGGTGAGGCAGTCCAGCAGGGCTCCACCGGTGGTGGTGTCGTGGCAGGTCGGCTCAGCTTCTCCCTCGTCGGATTCTTAGGTCCTGTGGCGACTTCTGAAGTTCCAGTCCCCAAAGCCCTGCTTTTATGCAGCAAACCCCCATTCACTCAGCCTAGCTGTCACTCAAACATGCTAAGTGGTGAGCCGGCCGGCTCACGGGCGTGAGCCGGCCGGCTCACCACTTGGGCCAATCAGGATGGAGTGCGACTTGAGTTGCCTAGGCAACTCAGTCCAGGGTGCCTAAATTCCCCTCCACCCCTCCTAAGTACCCCAGACAGTGTGGCACCACTTTGGAGGGCTTCTGTGGAGAAGCCCGCCAAAAAAGTGGAACAAAGGGCTCGACTTGGGTTGGAGTCACAGAAGAGAACACAAACGCCATTTTAGAATCAAGTTTTGGCAAAAAAAATACCAACCGGAGAATTAATATTAATTAAATAAACCGACAGTATGTTCGAGGCTACCGTAAATAATTAAATAAAGATAGTAGCCTAAAACAATGGGAAATCCCATAGGAAAATCTTTGCGGTTGAATATAAAAAGTAGTATCCACTGCCACCAGCCAAAACTCGATCAGGGGGGACGGAGACGTGCCCCCTCGACTAACAGACCCTGGGGCAATCGAATTGCCCCAGCCAGTACGTCCACAATATGATGGTTTGTACTGCTTCTGTTCAGAATTTAAGACTAGTAAAGTCAATGGTGACTTTACATGCCCTGGGAGACAGTCAGTCCCAGGGTATGGAGTCTATACTGGGGGGTCACTATGACACCCCTGTGTCACTGCACTGAGGGTGCTGTGTAACACACATCACAAAAACACATGAAGCCCTATGGAGTAAAAGACCCCATAGCCCATTAAACACATCTAGATTCAAAGAAACACACTCAAACACAAAATGACAACATGGTCTGGCGCACAGGGCTATGCAGCGATCCTACACTGACAATAACCGGAGTTTCAGATGAACAATTGTTCTCCGATGAGGAAGAGGAGGGAGGGATGGTGTTTCAGCTACAGATACCTTGTCCGGTTCAGGTAATGGAAAATCTGGTACCAATTCTAACGCAGTTAGTGAAACAAGGGAACACACATACAGAAGATTATCTCAAAAAGGTGTTGGAGAAATTATGGACCAATGGGCCCCAGGATGTAGGCGTACTGAAAGGAGTGGGGGGCGAGAAGATAAAACTAAGGGGCACTATTGGCCCGTGAGAAGCAATACCCATTGTCCAGAGAAGGGAATATACTCTACACGCACTTTGGCAGCAGGGCATCATCCAGACATCCTCATCACCATGCAACACGGCGATATACCCGATAAGAAATCGATGGGTGGGTCATGGCGCTTCATCCAGGATCTGCGCCCTCTAAATGATGTGGTTGAGGCAGAATTTCCCTTGGTCCCGAACCCTAACACAATATTGTTCAACATCCCGACAAAGGTGAAGTACTTCAGTCATTGATTTGAAGAGCGCCATCTCTTCTATTCCATTGCACCCAGATAATTGACTCTGCTTGCGTATCGCAGGCCCATATTCGAGCACACTCAGCTGCCCCAAGGGTACTGTGTGTCACCTCACATCTTCAACAGAGTGATCCAGACAGACCTGGGCAATGTACAAATTCCAAGTACAGTGATCCAGTATGTTGATATGCAGTGAGATGGAGGAAGGGTATAGGGCATATTCAGTGCACCTTCTTACATTGCTAGCAGACAAGGGATTCAAGGTGGACAAAGCAAAATTGTCAGGAAGAGGTTGTGTATCTGGGACAGATAATATCCATTTAGGGGTGCAGGATAACACCAGAGAGGGAACAGGCAGTTCACTCCACAGCTCGCCCATGCACAGTGAAGGAAATGCAGAAGTTCCAGGGACTTTGAAACTATTGTAGCGCATGGGTGTAAGAGTATTCCACATTCACAAAACCCCTTTTGCAGGACCTTAAAGAGTCGCAAAAAGGGGAGGGAACTAAAATGGACATCAGAAATTATTGAGAGCTTTACAGAGATAAAGACGCACTGGCCCATGTGCCAGTGGATGGCCACCCCAAACTAGAGAGAAAATTGTTATCGGTTTTCACTTTGACAGCTCAGTGACGACGGCGGTCCTCACAAAAGAAGCCACATGGACACAAACCACTGTAATATTACTGTGGTATTCTAGACCCTGTGATGCAGGGACACTTTGCCTGCAAACAAGCACTTGGAGCTGCAGCGTTTGCCATTGAAAAGGCAGCGACAATCACCATGGAGTGCCCCGTAATACTGTACGTGGAGCACCCACCATTTGCCATCCTGGAGAAATCAAAAAGTACATTAACCACCAAAGGGCATCAGGCTATGAGGTAATACTGGCTAACCCAGCCATCGAGGTAGTAAGGTAATGTGTGGTCAACCCAGATATTTACCTAGCACAGCCTGTAGAGGAAGGGGACTACATACAGGACTGTGCAGTGCACATGGACAGAATGGAAGGGAACATGCAGGTAAAGGAAGAAGAGGAAATAGCAGGGGCTGACATGGTTTATATTGACGGGTCAGAGTATAGATCCAGAGACAGGACGGAGACATACTGGAGCGGCGGCAGTGTGCAACATAAATGGGAAATATGTAATAGCATCCCAATAGTAACTACCCTCACATATACTGAGCATAAGCAACAGAATTGGTGCCAATGATCCGTACATTAAACGTGATGGAAGGACATGCCGCTAATATTTCTTCCCGATTCTGCCCATGTTACATTAACAATACCTTCAGGGTTAGCACCATGGGAAAGGAGAGGGTTAAAAAGAAGTGCTGGGCCCCTGTGCAACATGAAGAGCTGCTTAAACAGTTAATTGAGGCCCTCAAGGTACCAGTAGAAGTGGCGATAATAAAATGTGCCGCTCAAACAGGTAAACAAGACAGGATATCATTAGGAAACAAAATGGCTGACGGAGCAGTGAAGGAAGCAGCCTACTTACCTGAAAGAAGCACAAGACAAAAAGGTACCCAGGAGCAAAAGAAAAAGCCACACTTATGGCAGCAGGAAGGAAGGTATGTGGGGAGGAAGAGAGGAGAGAGTTTCAACACCATACAGATTGTACAAATTATAGAACTGCAGGGAGAAGCACCAACAAAAGAAAGACTGAGGGATACAGCGTGGGTGCTCACTCTCACCCACCGACCTGATCTGGGGGCAGAATAGCACCGGGAAGCCTGTAATGCCCAGTAAATTGCTAAGTGTCGCACTCTAACAGATGCACTTCCCCACCCATGCATCTAAAGGAAGTATAGCAGCAGAAATTATTGAAGGATGGTGTGTGCCAAACTTGCATGAGAGTTGCAGAGTTTATGGGAAACTGTATAACCACAATCAGGGAAATAATACCTTGACCGGAAGGGCCCTTCCGGCACTTGCATATCGACTATATTGACATGCAAGACATATGTGCCTCCTATATGTATATGATCACTGTTGTCTGTCCATTCTCAACGTTGGGTTGAGGTAGGACCCTGTGCAAAGAAGGCCGTGACGCCTGCAGCCAAATTTCTGGTTAGTAAGTGTTTTCAAGATGTGGAGTTATATGAAGATATAAGGTCGGATAATGGCCAGCATTTTGCCAATGACCTTTGATGAGATCACGCATCTCTTAGGGATAAAACATAAGCTTTGCATAGAGTACCGGCCGCACGCGAACAGGATTATTGGACGGCTCAATGGCTTCCTTGAACACTTGGCAAAGCTAACCTCTTCTCTGTGCCAAAATTGCCTTTCTTGCCTCCTCTCACTTTTTGCCCTGCACAACTCACCCAGTGCGGATCACCATTTGACTTTGCACGGAATTGTAATGGGTGCACCTGTCCCTCCATGGTCAATTTCAGATGCTAACCCTAGCTCAGAGCTTCTCTGATGAATTAAAAAGTATTTGACAGAAGTGACAAATGAGCTCTGCTACATCTACCGCCAGGTACAGCGACCTACATCTCGGTCGACCAAGGTTGAAGAGCACAACAGGAGATGGACTTCCCGCAAGCACAGCCTCTACACTGGAGACAGAATTCTTGTCTGCAATATGGTAAGTGAAAGGAACCCAGGTTTTGCGGTCCATTCGAAGTTGACTCCGGAACCTCAATGGCAGTGAAGATAAAGGAAAGGAGGACATTGATCCATATGTCTGACTTCTGCAAAGACATTATCACAACAGAAAGACCAGAGCGAAGCGTCACCTAATGGGAAGTAATTTTTTATTTTTTTTTTAATTTTTATTCAGTTTTTACAAACCTTTAAAAAAAAGGGGAAGAAAAAGAAAACAGCATACAGAAGAAAAACAGTTTAGGAGTCCGCCACCTCTTTCCCAGTTCATCGTCTGGTTCACATCCTTCGTCGTAAAAGTGCGGATAATAGTGTAACTACAGGTTAGTCACAGGCTTAGCGTCTACAGTCTCTTTTAAAGTACGCAAGAAGGTGGTCAGTGTGCATAAGACCGATCTGTTGGAGCCATCAATCAGCACTCTCCACCAGTCCTCTTTAGCAAGGAACTGGAATTTTTTTGCGACTGGCCCAAAAATGGTGTTTCTTTGCTACTCCAGTCCAGGACATGACATTGTCAAGTGTTTAAGGGTTTCATCTTTTGCACCACAAAGTCGACACGATAGGTCCGAATCGTCAGACTGGGACCAAACGTTTACACGCTCCTTAGTGGGCAACGCATTAAGCCTAAACTGCATGTATAATGTTCGAGCGTTGGTCCGGGAAGCGCACTAGGTATTCCGGTAACTGGCCATAAACTCTTGCTTCTCCGGGAGCGTCTCTCATTGTCCGTGAATCAGATCTCAGTTTACATGTGTTAATCCAGTCGGTTCTCCACATCTTCAGTTTCGCTGAATCTGGGTTTTCAATCAGAGTTTGCACTGAGATGTCATATGTGTCCAACACTTCTAGGCACAGTGCATTCCATTGGTACAAAATTGTCTGAGTCTTTTCAGTCTCTGGGTTGTGAAGTATTTCAATTTGCTGTGGTGGATTCATTTGCACTGTTTTCCTAAATAAACTTAGGAGGTTCCAAGCGACTCTGGCTTGGATTGCGATGTATCCAAGTTCGTATCTTATACAGGCTGTTGCAATTCCTCTAGGCAGGTGTAGAACTTTCGACCAGAAGATGTTTTCTAGCGAGTTCCATACATCGTACCCGCAGCCAAAAACATTTTCACCACCATATATCAAGGCTGGTACCACTTTTTGCTTGAAGAAAATCACAGTCGGTTTTAGGGAGAATTTGCCAAATTTATTGTTAAACAATGAGGCCCGACATGCCAGCCGTCGGCATTTGCTTTTTGTTAACTCCACCCATGGTGCGTCATTTCTGGTAGCACTAATTCTCAACCCTAGATAAGTGGTATTGTTTACGATCCTGATCCTTTCCTTATCAAGGTGCCAATTGAATTTTTTCTTGTTTCCGCTGTTACCTGTTCATTTCTCAAATATCAGGATTTCACATTTCCCCTTGTTGATAATAAGGCCATTCAACGTTAGATATTTTTCCACAGCACAAAGTTTGCATTGAAGGCCTATGGGTGTCGAATCCAAGAGGATAAGATCATCCGCGTAAACAAGATAGTCAATGTGAGTGCCATGTATTTTAGGGGGGGAACGTATTCAACTCCTTAAAGATCTCTTTGATGTCAGATATAAACAAGTTGAAAATGCTGGCTGCTAGGGGGCGCCCTTGTTTCACTCCCCTAAACGTATCAATTGGTGCTGATAAATTTCCCTTAAGATCTAATCTGTCTCTGATTGAAGTATTTGTGTGTAATTCACGAATGGCTGCCAATAAGCTAGGAGGACAGTTCCATGCACTCAGCTTTCTCCAAAGCAGATATCTATTTATGCTGTCGAACGCTTGTGATAGGTCTATTAAAGCTAAATAGACCTTTGAGTTCGATCGATGCGCTTCCATCTTCAGAAGATTCAACAACAGGAGGTTGACACCACAGCCCACCCCTTTGACGAAGCCAGTTTGTCTTGGATCGACCCGGTTGAATTCGGTAGACCACTTCTGAAGTTGATGTTGCAACAGGGTGGCATACACTTTCCCTAACACGTCCAACAGTGCAATGGGTCTATAGTTCTTAGGGTTTCGTCTGTCTCCTTTCTTGAAGATAGGCACGATTACAGCAGATTTCCAAGATTTTGGAGTTTCGCAGGATTCGACAACTCTGTTAAACAGGGTTGCACAAAAGTCTGACCATTCTTCAGGATGGCGTCTAATGGAAAAATCTGTGAGACCGTCAGGGCCAGGTGCTCTAGAATCATGCACATTCTTAATAATTTGCAAGATATTTTCTTTATCAAATGCAATCTCCCAATGCGTTAGAAGGGGGGCTTCCCATTCTTCAATTAGTGCATCTGTACGGAAGAGGTCAGAATAGAACGATATTCACTACGCCTCTAGTACCAAGTTTGCCTGCAGAGCGTGTTGAGGCGCAAGATTCTTATTTATTAGTCTCCAGTAATCTGCTGAGATGCGACTCGCCATTTTAGACATCGTGAACTCAGCGTCATTTTGTAACATGATGGCTTTGTGCGACTTAAGCCAGTTCTTATAGGCTTGTTTAAGCTTTCTTCTTTTTTCGCACTTGTTTAAAGTAGAGATTTTTGTCACCTTTCTCAAAAGCTGTCGCAAGGTTCTTTTCTGTTGGGAGATTTCTAAATCATATTTGTGTTTGGGTGTAAACTCAACATGCCTTAAGTTATTTTTCCTTTCGACATATTGGGACAAGAGGTGATTACATTCCAAAGATTTGGAATTCAATTGAAATTTGGCTGAGTTACGTCCTTGTTATCACGATTTAGACAAATTCTGCCCCCTCCCGTTCTCACAACGTGGGCCCATCGCTCTTGTTTGTGATAAGTAGAGGAGTTGAATTTCAGGGTCGCCATGTCATGGTCACTATGAGTCATTTTTATGACTTCAAAAGTGTTTGATCTCATATGGATATTTCCACCTACAAATATGTAGTCAAGAATTGAACTTTGGTCGCCTTTTCTCCACGTCGGAGCAGCCGGAATGTCACCCGGTGTTTGACCGTTTAGCATCGTTAATCCCCGAAGTTCCATTTCTATACACCATTGGTTAGTCAAAAGTTCTTCTCGATTGGACAGTTTCTTTTTCTCTGGGATTAAGTTCAGGTGGGTGACACAGTCAATATTGAGATCACCGCAAATGATCAAGTCATTAGATTTGCCCGTTTCCATTAGGTCATCAAATCACAGTTGTCACTTGGTCGATAAAGGATTTGGTGCCTTCAGCATAATGATTCCAATAGAGATTGATGATTTAGAGTTTGGAACCTGTGCCTGGAGTGACTCAGTACAACTGATTGTCACCACCTGAATGAATGGAGAAAGGTTATAACAATTTTCAATCCTAAGGCCGGAATCTGTCTTTGCTGCCACCAAGAGCCCAGCCATAGGTCTCCCCTTGTTCTGTTTAATAGCTGGGTTGTGCACTATTTCAAAACCTTCAAAAATTGGAGTCTCGTTTAGCCATGTTTCTTGCAAGCAAATGAGGTCCAGATCGACAGCCCAGCTAGTATTGAACAAATGCGTAAAGCCCCTAGTGTTCCAAGATCCCAAGGTGTAGTTTGGGCAGTGGTTTAGGGCCTGGCGTTACTTGGAATAATCAGTGTTCAGTGTACCAGCAACCCAAGACCAACCGTTTTCATTAGCCGCCTGAGAAGCAAGTTCTTGTAAGTTATCTGCATTGTGGGTGGTGCTGTTCAATCCTTGGATAGTTATCCTTATGCAGTCATTCTGTGACGTTTTAAGCAGGTTCTCAGAGTCTGAAAGCGCAGTTTGTGAGGTAGTCACAGGGCGTGTCACCAGAGAAGTTCGATTAGCTGCAGGCACATCCAACTGATGCGCTCTACTCTTGAGTGTTCTACAAAAATCTTTGTCCATTTCTCTGGATGCAGGTCTCATTGGTGCTGTGGAGATGTCGAAGCCCAGTGACATTAACACAGGGCCTGCTTCTAGCAGTGCGTCCGCTATAAGTTTGGACTGCAGGTGTAGTATTACCGCGTCGTTTTTAGATTCACTGTAAAATTCTACAATTTTCAGATCACCAGATTCAATAGCTCCAAGTCTCGGAACAAGATGACAACTCCAATACATTGTGGCGATTTAAGATTAAATCAACCGAGGACTCTATGCGTTCCAGAAGTATTTGGTGAGCCAATGGTGTATTCAGTGCGTCTTTGGGTCTTTTAGGGTTGGAGGAGTGTTTTTAGAGCCATCTCTCCCAGTTTGTCTCATTTCAGTTGTAGGATTGATGCTCGACTCGTTGTGTATCATGTGTGCAAGCCTTTTTGTGGTCCTTTTGGTTGTGGGATGTATTAGACCATAATGACTCCGGCTTACAACAGCTGTCGAAAGTTGTTTGAGATTCAGTTGCTCTCAAATTACCATCCATTTTGTTGGTTTTTGCTACTATCTTACAACGTTTTTCGTCGAGTATCATAAACATGGATTCAGGTTTGTCGAGGAAATCCTGCAGTGTTGTAATTTGCTGAATCACTTCACACCGTCTTACTTCTTTACTGTGTTGTAGGGGCAATGTTATACCGTACGCCTTTGCTCTACAGGGTAGAGCAGGCACAGGAGGAGCTTTGGCCTCTAATTGTGGTAGGGCAGACAGTTGTGGCATTCGGGAGCCGTTCAACGTTCCGTCAACGTTGCCAATCATTTGGTCATTGTTAGATGGGCCGGCCACTTCTTTGATTTCCTTCTGTGCTTTAGCCTCCGATTGTGGTAGTCCAGGCAGTTGCGGCATTTGGGCGGCGGTCAACGCTCCGTCAGCGTTGCCAATCATTTGGTCGTTGTTAGATGTACCGGACACTTCTTTGATTCCCTCAGTCTGACACGGCTCCATCCCGTCATTGTCGTTGTAGGTTGACATGTTCATTAGCTCCTCAGAGATATTACAAGAATCATTTGTTGGCTCAACAACTTGGTCAGGCACAATTGCAGCTTCGTTAGTAGGGCCTTGGAGTACTCGCCGTGTTTCTTTCATGATTGTGCCGTTAACTGACGTTCACAGTTTTGATATTTCTCAAGAATTTCCGTGAGTCGTTTCCACGCTTTGTTTTCTTCAGGCGTTGATTTTTTTGCACAAGTGTCTCTGGGGTTTTTTGAAGTCCCACTGGTTTTAGTGGTGTTCTTAGAAGTTTTAAATATGTCAAAAAGATCGGGGGAATTGGCGTCGGCATCTTTGTTTGTCGATACAGAGTCCTTGCCAACCAGGGAAGGCTGAGGAAGCAGGTCAGAGGAGGACGCTGTTTGAGGGTCTAGGAGGGCCAAATTACTTGGAGATTGACTCGCCAAAAGAATGTCATGGAATAGCGTGACTTTCGCCTTTTCTTTTTCAGGCAATGAGAGAGCTCCAGCCATCTTTAGAGCACTTACTTCACCTTCAGGAATGGCAGGGGGAGGGAACTCGTGTGACTCCCTCTAGAGTTGAAGCTGTTAGATCCGTTATGACCTTGTTCCCTCGAGTAGTGTTTGAAGTTGGGCTCTCAAGTGTTAGGTCTGTTGTGGGAAATAATTTAGTTACAGCTTCATTCGCCATGGGCAAACAGTTGTAATGGAGGAAAGGCCTCTAAGATTGCGAATAGGAGTCGCATCAGTACATATGTTTTCCTCGACGTGTCTTTCACGCTTGTTTTCCCATTCATGAAGTGTTTCGGCCTTTTGTTGGAATAAGTTCAGTGCTTGTTTTGCCACTTCAGCTAGAAGTTTATTGTCCAAGTTTGCATTTTTAGCGATCTTCACTGATGATGCCATAGCCAGCTCAGTCTTTTTGCATTCTGACGAGAGTCTTTATGTGCATTGGTTGTGTTTTCGATGGTCAAAAGCTTAGTGTTCATCGTCGATACTGAAGTTACAAGTTCTTTTATGTTGTCGTTAAGATGTTCATACATTTTGAGAAACGGAGCAGTAGTTAAGAGTCATTGACGATATTATAATGGCTTGAAGGCCTCTCATTGCGAGATCTTGTTCCACGTTAGCAGCTTCATCCGCTTCCACTCATGCACGACGCTTTCTGTTAAGTGGAAGACGTCCGATTTTCGGGAACGGACGCTCCATTATAGGAGTCAGAGGATGATGAGTGAGAGGAGGAGACAGCTTGCTCGTGATTATCAGTTAGCCTTTCCTCACCCAGAAGTTGCTCATCTAATGGAAAATTTTGCGAACTTTCAAATAGAACAGTACCCATTTTGGGTTTTTTCGTTTGTGAGCATTGCAGGTAGGGTGAAATGCTTGAGTCAGCTCTTCGTCATTTAGATAGGCCGTTTGCATGAGGCATCTGCAGTTCATTTTCTTTCACTAAAGCCGATGAACTCAGAGTTGGACTCTGAGTTACAGGGAGCTTAGCAGAGACCTCAGTCCTGTTAGACCTTTCACTTGAGGTTAGTTTGTGACATCTGTCTTTATTCATCCTAGTGAGATCGGTTAATAATTTATTAACGACGTCCAAGGAGTTTCTACGATTTCCATTTTGTTTGGATTCAACGCTCTTAAACTCACTCCTAAAGGATGTAGTAAGTAATGAGTGATTGAGAAGCACATATTTAGTTGAGACACAGCCTGAGTTTGTGCCCACCTGAGGTATCATGAATACATTATCGTTGTCAACGCTATGAGTCAGTTCACAGGGATTCAAGGGCAACGACATCAGTTTTTCATATGCACTGTAAAATCTGGGTCTCGGGGACTCAGTACTTGGGCCATTACGTTCACCCGTGTAATGAATGTGTTGGTGTGGAATAGTGGCCAAGAGACCGGCGTCAGTGTCGTCGCAATTTGTCAGAAAATCGACACTCTCCACGGGTTCTGCAAGTTCCACATTGTCCAGTGTTACCAAGAGCATCGCTCGCACAGTGCAGGAGCTTGGGCCGTTGTCCGCATCAAGTTGTTTGCAGTTGGGTATATGTGTTTCATTGGTCGTAACCACGATAAGTTTCACAGCGAGGTTTGTGTTGTAACAATTGCACAGACGATTGATCAGACAAGACGTTAGAGTCGACATTGCTATTTTTGGAATTCATGGTTAGTGTTTCGTCACTTGGAATTACTTCCCCCATTGTAAACAAGATATATGATGCATGGAGAGGATTAACCTTACTAGGCACATTAGGGGTGTTGGAAATGAAAACACTTACTTGGTGTCTGCTCTCGGCAGTCTGCAGTCCAATCAAGTGACAGGGAGACACTGGTGTCGACGGTGACACAGATCCAGGTCTTGAAGCGACCAGTGTGGGGGACTCAGCTGTCGGCGAAGAGGATTCCATGCCCGGGCTTAAAGTGTCATTACCCAGCTTCTGTTGAGCCTGTGTTTTCACAGCCGTAATGTTTGCCTTCACTTTCGTAGTGACACGCATAATTTATGCGGCTTAAGCAAGATGCTGAGAGGGACTGGGCTGAAGTGAGGCAAATGAAAGCCCAGGACGCCTCAGACTCTTACAGCGCCAAACAGTCGCACAACAGTCACCGGACTTTACTCCTGTCGGGCTTAACGCCGCAAGGGTGGTAGCCTCTTGTCCTTTGAGGGAGCCCAGAATCATGTGATCAGGTCACGTGTCAGATGTTGCCCCGCCTCCTCCAGGAAGCGTGATTGTGCAGCGATGCCGGCAAGAGCTTGAGACAGCTCGCAATGCCGGGTAGGTTAAAAGCAGCTTCTGATCAGTTGAAGAGTTCTTTTCAGAATGAGCAGTATTACCCAATTGTCTTTGACTCTTTGTACTGCAATAAGACTTGTAAGGAACTCATGGTGGCAACAGTAAAAACAGACAAGTGATCACAGTTTAAGGGTATTTATTAAACCGTATGCAAGTTGGAGAAACGCCTTATCTAAACCTAAATCTAAGATGGGAGCAAGCGTTAACCGTCAAATGAAAATAAGGCAGTCCCAGTGGCGTTGTGGCAAAACAAAAAGGACCTATACTAAGAAACCTATTGCCAAACCTTACAACTAATATAAAATGGGGTGGGATAGTTTCCAAGAAAAGAAAAAAGTGTGCATAAATAATTTGTCAGGTTGCAGTAGTTTTGGTCTTCCTTCCCCACGCTTTGAGTACGGGTAAGATGGGATCTTTGAGCACAGCACACTCTAGCTTTCCCAGCACAAGTTAACAGTTCTGGTTCCGCTTATCAGGAGCCTTGATGGCCAAGTCCCTTGTACAAAAAAGTCTCTTCGAGGGTCAGATAATAACGAACAAAATAAGCCCAGTTCTAAATGATCTTTGGGTGCTGGTCTCACCCCTGAGTCCCCCTCTTCCGGGCGCAGATCCCCCTCACTTTTCAGCCTCCCACCACCGGGTTGGCTATGGCTATGGCTATTCACAAATCTTAATGTCTTTTTAAACAGTTCTAGTGGACATCCCTCGGCTGGGTTCACTCTCGTCAACACACTTTCTTGGCGCTGCAGACTTTACCCCCTTCTCATCAGCATCCCTCTTCCGGGTTCAATCTTGCCAACCTTCCCAACCTTCACATTTGCATCTACTTTCAATGTTCACGGGAAGACTTTCGACTGTATGGGGATTTTGCTTGACCTCCTGTATGACCACTTAGACCTATCTTGGCAGCCCTCCTATGGCCTTCTGGTATCTGTAGATTCACTCACACGGGGATCGACCAGAGTTCCTCACAGCAGCACCCATGTGGTGCAGGTGCCCCTCTGCAGCTGGTCTCCCCTTTACACTACCGGATGTGATGAACCACTTGGCTTTCTTCGTGACTGGAGTCAAGGCCGGTACCGTGGTAGCAGGAGTCTCCCTCGCTCCCGCTGATCAGGGGCGGTATTGCGGGTCTGCGTCGAAAAGGGCAAGGTTGTGTCTCTCCTTGTTAGCCTCTCGATATATGCTGCCTTTCCCCCTCCTTTCGAACTGCCAGGTATGGAGAGCCGTCTCCTAGTAATGTGCTCTCTTGTGCCACCTTTTATCTCTGTGGGGCCATCAGGTGTGTGTGATTTTGGTCAATTGCCTGGCCCCATTATTGGGACATGTCAGGTAAACGGCTCTGGTGTTAGTCCGTTGTCTTTTATATTGTGCAAAAGTGTTCGCATTGGAAAAGGGGGTGGGAGGCAGCAGTTTTGAATGTCCTACGGAGGGGGATGGGGAAAAGGTAGGGAAGGAAGGGGGATACCGCGTCTTAAACGTCTGTGCCCCACTCCCTGAGGACCTCCCATCCAGATGGTCCTCCCTCACTAGTCCACCCCCAGGGACTGGATCCAATAGCGATGGCTGTGTCCTGGACACCTGGATGACAGATCCCCAGGGTCATATGATATGGCATTTATAACGCGCCTATACACAAGTGTTTCAAGGCGCGACGAGACAAGGGAGGGGGAACAGTGGGGAGACAGACAACGATCCTACTAGGCCAGGTGTCATTCAGATTGCGCATGGGAAGGGGGAAAGTGTAGTACATGGGAAAATAGAAAAATGTACAATAAGAAAAGTACGGCCAGCAGGTGGCAAGTGCAGACATCCGGTATCAAGTGCTGGTAGTGGGACTGTAGGGATACAGAAAACAGTCCCAAGTGAAGGGGTTGCCATGAAGGCAGTGCCGGTGTGTGTGACTGGCAGGGGAAGGGGGTGACCTGGGCCCAACATCAGACCGTGGCCAGGTAACCAGTGCAGTTTCAGCCAGGAGGTCAGCAGGGGAGAGGAGGAGAAAAGGCAGAAGCAAAGAGAAAGGTTTTGAGGTGCTTCCGGAACTGGAAAGGATTCTCCTCGAGTTTCATGGAGGCTGTTCCAGAGGGAGGCCCCAGCCAAAGAAAGATCTACCACCAACCCGTTGCTTGGAGAAGCGACTGACCCTAAGGGAGTTGGAGGCGGCTGAGCAAAGAGCTTGAGCAAGATGATAGTTAGGAAGAAGATTTGGAGGTATTGAGGCCCCATAAGGCCTTGTGGACTATGCAGAGGTTTTTTAACTTAATCCTTGCAGCCACTGGGAGCCAGTGCAGAGATTCCAGTCCTGGAGAGATATGATCCATGGGCTTGAGGCCAAGGACAAGTCTCGCAGTCCTGTTCTGGATGAGGTGCAGAGGGCGAAGAGTAGAAGCAGGCAGATTTAAAAAGAGGCTGTTGCAATAGTCCAGTCTAGAGAGAACCAGAGTTCTGGAGACATTGAGCTTCTGGGGGAAGGAGAGGAAAGGAAGAATACCTCTCAGGAGGTGCAGCTGGTAGTGTAACTTCTTAGAGACGTCAGAGATGTGAGGAGAGAAGGAGCGTGTGGAGTCGAAGATTACACCAAGGTTTTTAGCCTCACAGGTGGGAGCAGGATGAAGTCCAAGAGCGGCCAGCCAGAGAGTGACAGGAAAGGAGGGAATGGGTGTGCCGATGAGGAGGATCTCAGTCTTACTGGCATTAAGGCAGAGATGATTGGCGGCACACCACTCCTGGATAGCAGACAGACACTCGGAGAGGAGAGAGGGAGAAGAAGTGGCTGAGGGTAGCCTGAAAATGAGCTGAGTGTCATCCGCATAGCACTGGAGGTTAGGGCAGAGCGTGGCAATACGGTGGGCAAGAAGTGCCAGGTATTGGTTGAACAGCCAGGGAGAGAGAGGGTTTCTTAAGGAGAGGGTGCACAAGGGAGTGCTTCAGGGGGAAGAGAAGACTCCAGTGGCGAAGGAGTCGTTACAGACGTCGGTCAGGGCAGGAGGCAGGGAGTCAATGTGGTCCTTAATGGTTTTGGAGGAACAGGGTGTCATGCACCAGCCCTGGAAGTTCGTCCACCATTGGAGGTACTACTTACATGGCTGACGGTTCCAGATTAACGGGTCTAGTTTATTCCAATATGGCCGACGGAACCTATAATTGACAGTTCAGACAGTCGTCCTGCGCGTTGTATCGTTTCACGTTACGTGCGCTGCCAGTCTCACTAGCGACTAGCCTCTCAGCGTTTAATACTTATTTCTCCTTACCTTGCTTCTTATCCTTAGTGCAATCTTTTTCGCTATTCTTCACATGCGGTGCCTCCAGGTTTTCAGGTAAGGTGAATGTCTTTTCTCGAGCTGTTCTTTCCTTCACAACCCGTAAACACACTTGTGACTAACGCGTTTTCCGTATGCATGTCTATTTTCGGCTACCTCTCTCAGCCTACGTGTTTGATTCTAAGTACCGCCTACTCGGTATTGTTCGTTCTTTGGACTTGTTCCAATCTATCATCCTTTACCTCTCTCTTCGTTTTTTCCTTTTTACCTGGTTCCCGGCTTGGAACATCTCTCTGTTCCATCTGGTCTCATTGTTTCCACTCCCCTTCTCGGAGATTTTCCCGAAACATAGTGAGACTGCACAGAGTCTGAAGGTCTTCACGGATCGATCCTTCCTGTCTCTCGGAGGGATAAGAAGGGAAGCTTTTCCATCTACACAGCTTCAGTGTTGCTGCAGAAGTAAGAACCATCCCATCAGACTATCTTAAAGCAACAGTACTCCTATCATTACCACTCCTGAAGACAGACTGTTATAAAACTGAGGTTTTTTGCCTTTTGGCTTTTTCCCCACAGTCAGGGCGTGCTCCCCGGGTATCCCCCAGGTCTGCAGTTATTTCAGATCACGGAGGCCACTGAGGGAGCGCGTCCCTACCTACGTCAAAAAAAAAAAGAGAACAAACCAGTGGCACAAGAATCGAGAAGAAGAAAGGAGCTGCAAGGTTGGAGGCGATACGAGAAGAGACAGGTGAGGAGGAGTTAGGGGAAGAGGAAGTTGAGCCTGACAGTATACAACACCCAAGTGAACCCATGGCATCTCCAGAACAGATCCAAGAGATGTGTAAGGCCAATGCAAGGTCTTAGAGCGGAAATGCAAGCTCTTTATGCCGAGAACCTTCTTTGCCAGCAGGCCGCAGCTAGAGATACAGGCAAGAATGAACTACCACCAATGCCGTTTGCATACGGCAAGTATGAAGGAAACCCCAAGACAATTAAGGAGTTCCTAGATGCTTGCGCTGTGTATTTCTCCTTTAGCCCCCGAGCCTTCAAGTCAGGAAGGGCTCGTGTTGGGTTTATAATAGCCAATTTAACTGGAAGTGCCCTGGCCTGGGCCACCCCTCTGGACACAAGCCGAGACCCCCTGGTTAATGATTATAACCTATTTGTACAAGGTTTCAAGAACCGGTTTGAACGCCCAGAGGTCCAGTTTTCTAAATATGAAGCCTTCCTCGATGTAAGACAAGGGGATCAGGACCTGCAGAGTTATATTGCGCAGTTCCAAGCCCTGGCAGTTTCTGCTGGATGGGCGGATACGGGCCAACAAACCATATTTAGAAGAGGACTGAACAAAGAGCTGAAGGATGAGCTGGCCAGAGTAATCCGTCCCAACAGTTTAAACGAACTGGTTACTCTAGTCCTCTAGATAGACTACCGCCTTCAGGAAAGACAGGTGGAACGGAGAAGAGGAAGAGAACCTGCACCACGGTACAGCCCCTCTCAAGGACTAAGGGAACGTCTCACGTCGGAAGAACCTATGCAGATAGGATCGACTAGGGGACCCTTAACCAAGGCCGAAAGAAGGAGAAGACAGGATCTGAACCTATGTATTTACTGCGGTTCTTCTAAACATACCCTCAGGGATTGTTCTGACATACCCTCTAGACGACAGGGAAATGCCAGACCCCAGCTTTATGCAAGGGAGACCATGGGGATGACCGCCCAAACCCTTGCAACCTTACCAGATCCACAAATGAAGGAATAGAAGACAATCGTTTGATGGTGTTTCAAGTATCCTTTTCCTATAAACCGAAGCAGACCCTCTCTGTATTGGCAATGCTTGACTGTGGTGCTGCAGGAAATTTCATAGATGTTACCTGGGCGCAGGAGAATCAAATCCCTCTTAGGGAGAAAGACCGACCTGTACCAGTAGAAGGCGTGGATGGCCGCCCGTTATCCTCCGGACCCATAACTATGGAAACTGTTCCGGTAACAGAGATGAACCATCATGTGGAGACCCTCAGCGTCGATGTCATAAGGGCGGCACATTTCCCTCTGATATTGGGAGTTTCCTGGTTGAGAAGACAACCCCAAGATTGACCGGACAAACAGCAAGCTAAGTTTTGACTCTGACTTCTGTGGAGAACATTGCATGAGCACACGGTATACCCAGATTGAAGACCAATCCAGCCCACCCAAAGCTCAGTCCAGCATCTCTGTTTCACCCATTCCTGGGCATTACCAGTCTTTTGCAAGGGTATTTGAAAAGATGATCCCCAGACTCCTCCCACCTCACCGAGACGAGGAGTGTAACAAAGACCTCAAAGAGGAAGCGTCTCTTCCATTTGGACGGATGTATCCGTTATCCTTAACTGAAAACGAAGCGTTGAAGGAATATCTCGCAGCCAACTTGTAAAATTGACTCATTCAACCATCAAAGTCCTCAGTGGGGGCTTCATTGTTTTTCATATCCAAGGAGGACTCAAAAGAACTACGCCCTTGTATAGATTAAACAGCATCACCATTCGGGACAGATACCCTATGCCACTTATTCGAGACATTCTCGAAGCAGTCAAGAGATTCTAAGGTGTTCACCAAGCTCGACCTTCGAGGGGCAGACCATTTGTTAAGAATCAAAGATGGGGACGAATGGAAGATCGCTTTCAGAACACCGCTGGGGTTGTTCGAGTATTGTCTGATGCCTTTCGGATTGGTGAACGTTCCAGCGGTGTTCCAGAGATTTGTGGACAGAATCTTTGTAGATATGCTGTACGTATCTGTAGTGGTAAATCTGATATATTGATTTTCTCCCCTTCCTTGGAAGAACATTGTGTCCACGTGTGCGAAGTTCTGCAGAGGTTATTAAAGAATCATATCTTTGCTAAGCCAGAAAAGTGCCTTTTCGAAGCTTCTGAAGTGCCTTACCTGGAATTCATTTTGTCAGCCAAGGGAATTTGTATGGACCCGAACAAGATTCTAGCGATAGACCGATGGCCAGAACCTTCTTTGGTTAAGGAAGTTCAACGTTTCCTAGGTCTGGCAAACTTTTATCGTAGGTTCATCCCAAGATTCTCTGACCTCGTTTTGCCCATTACTGCACTCCTCAAGAAGGGTATCGTTTTCCATTGGGAAATTGCAGCACAGGAGGCATTTAAGGACTTAAAAAGACATTTCACCTCCGCGCCTATCCTTGTACAGCCGGATCAGGAGAGATCTTTCATCTAGGAAACAGATGCCTCGGGAGGCGCCTTGGGAGCGGTCTTGTTACAAGAAGATGGTGACGGGGTAGAACACCCAATAGCATACTACTCTCGCACCTTGACTGGAAGTGAAAGAAACTATTCTTTGCTTGAGAGAGAGAGCTATTGGCAATACGAGCTGCTTGTCAAGAATGGAGACATCTTGTGCAAGGAGCTTCGCAACAGTTCACCATCCGTATGGATTATAGGAACCTGAAGGTACTCCAACAGGTGGAGTGCAGGAAGTCAAGACACGCTCGCTGGGCGTTCTTTTTTTCCAATTTCGACTTCCAGATCACTTACATACCGGGGTCCCAGAACAGTGTTGCTGATACTTTATCCCGAAGCTGGTCATAGGAAGAGCTATCAGAAGTCAAGAGGGAGAAGATCTTAACCTGCATCATTTTCAAACGATAGCTAACCTCTTTCTTCATAAGGTTCATAGCGACTGGTTAACTGCTCACAGGAAGAAAGACGGACTTACCAGTTACCAGAGGTCGACGGATTATGGTTCCATCACTCTGCATTATTCCTTCCCACACCTACTCTTTGGAATCAGGCCATCAGTTTTTGCCACGACCTTCCATTAGCAGGACATAAGGGAGAAAAGGCAACATATGAGCTAGTATCTAGGAGTTTCTGGTGGCCTTCGATGCAAAAGGACATTACCTCCTATGTTTCCACTTGTCCTACCTGTGCTATCCACAAGACCCGACGCCACAAACCACTTGGTCTCCCGCATCAGGCCAAAGCACCTACACGTCCATGGGAAGATCTTTCTTTGGACTTTACAGTAGAGCTACCTGCTTCTAGGGATAGAACAGCTATCTTGGTGACAATCGATTCCGTCATGAAGTTGGCTCACTTTATAGCGTTACCTGGGGTTCCCCCTCAGCTTCAGAGACAGCTACCGTTTTTCTCCACGAGATAGTGAGGTTATATAGTTTGCCATGGACAATCATTTCAGACAGGGGTACGCAATTCACCTCCAAGTTTTGGGACTCGCTATGTAACCAATTAGGTAGCCAGAAGGCTCTGTCCTCGGGTATCACCCTCAATCAAACGGACAGACCGAAAGACTTAATGCCAATTTAGAACAGTACCTTTGCTGTTTTTGTAACAGAACAGGATAATTGGGCCACCTTGCTTCCAATGGCTGAGTTTGCATATAATAACACGTATCATACTGCAATCAAGATGAGTCAGTTCAAGTGTACTTATGGATACAACCCACATCACTTACCAGGAGCCTTATCCCTCGGGATTAAGACCACAATGCCAGCCATAGAAGAAATGCTAACAGACCTCAAGGTCTCACACCAGGAGGCTCTACAAGCATTAGAAGACAGCCGAAGGAGATACAAGGAGTATGCCGATACCAAACGCTGTTCTGCTCCCCCTCTGGAAACCAGGAGATTCGGTCTGGCTGTCCACAAGCCATCTACCCCGCTGGGCTCATATGGGGAAATTTGCTGCCAGGTATATAGGTCCATACCGAATTCTGTCCCAGATAAGTCCGGTAGCCTTCAAGCTAAAGCTACCCCACACTTTGCGTCGAATACACCCAATCTTTCATTCCTCATTACTCAAGACCTATCAAGAAGATCCTGTCACGACCCTTGCCCAAAACCCCCTCTGGTAAACCCATTGGCCAGGTGGAGTCATGACTCGGGCCTCTAGAGCCTGGCATCCTCTTCAAAAACCCTCATGGGGCCAGTCCTGGCGCCTATGGCGCCAGGCTCATACACCATTAACAACAATGTGCTTGGGAACTACCTTATTGTATCGTGAGCCAACATGGAGGAATCTACATAGCTTGGTTCCTAAGAACAAAGCTATGCGGTCTAGTGTTTTGGGGGGCTATATAAACCACACCCTGACTGCAGAACATGCTTCGTGTTACTTTGCAGCTTGCAACATGATGCTCACAGTGTCCAGCTATTCCCTCGAACCTCGGAGAAGCAGAACCTGCAAGGAGACAAAAGGATCATCATTAGCAGCAGCATCATCATCATCTTACCTACAGTCTTCATCTTTAAACACTTGCAGCTATTGAGAACAGCTTCCTCGAATCTGCACGCCTTCCGGATAGAACGACCTGAAATAGGAAGATAGTAGCAAGATTAAAGAAAGCTGTAGGGACATTTACAAATTACGAACTGCTCAAAAGGCTTACCTGGCTGGTCGCCTCTCGACTGGCGCCACTACGGACATTCCACTTGCGCTGAAGAACACCGCGACCTACAAGGAAGGAAAACACAGGTTAGCAAAGGCAAGACTTCGCAGCGCATAGCCCTTACTTACCGCATCATAGCGCTCTTAAGGCGCCATCATTTACCAGTGGGGCTCAACCAAGCCAGTTCGCCGCGCTGAAGCTCTGCATACCTAAGGGAGAAAAAAGACATTTTAAACAAAGAAAGGCATGCAGGATAGCAACAAAACTAAAGAACAGCAATAAGACCTACCTGAACAATATCAAACGGGCCGGCATCAGTGAAGTAACTGGACCGCACTAAACAATGAAAGACAACATGCCCCTGCAAAGAAGGCAGGACGGAGAGCATGCCGAATTCTACCACAAGGTGAGGAGAAGGCGCCAGAGGGACTGAAATCATACGGGGGTGGAGGGAGGATACTTACCCCAGTCGGTCAGTCTTGGACACAGTCCTCCTGTATTTTCAGGTAGAACCTTCCCCCCAGACCACATCAGGGCAAAGCTGAGAAGCATACCAGTGAGTAACCCAGCTGGGTGGCATCCCTGTGGATACCAGGCGAGCGTAACAGATCCATATAAAAGACCCCAGAGTAGAACGGTCATTGTTCCTCTCAAGGAACCTGAAGAATACGAGGTGGCCAGAATAGTGGATTCCCGTTACAGAAGAGGAACTCTTCAATATCTGATTCATTGGAGGGGCTACCCCATTGCGGAAAGAACTTGGGAACCAAGATCCTATGTGCATGCTCCCAGACTTGTACAGCGTTTCCATAGACTGTATCCGGGGAAGCCAGGAGGAAGTAGGTATCGAAGGGGGCATACTGTCATGCACCAGCCCTGAAGTTCATCCACCATTGGAGGTACTACTAACATGGCGGACGGTTCCAGGTTAACGGTCTAGTTTATTCCAATATGGCCGACGGAACCTATAATTGACAATTCAGACCGGCATCCTGCGCATTGTATTGTTTCACGTTACATGCGCTGCCAGTCTCTCACTAGCGACTATCCTCTCAGAGTTTAATACTTATTTCTCCTTACCTTGCTTCCTATCCTTAGTGCAATCTTTTTCGCTATTCTTCACATGCGGTGCCTTCAGGTTTTCAGGTAAGGTGAAGGTCTTTTCTCGAGCTGTTCTTTCCTTCACGACGCGTAAACACACTTGTGACTAACGCGTTTTCCGTATGCATGTCTATTTTCGGTTACCTCTCTCAGCCTACGTGTTTGATTCTAAGTACCACCTACTCGGTATTGTTCGTTCTTTGGACTTGTTCTAATCTATCATCCTTTACCTCTCTTTTCGTTTCTTCCTTTTTACCTGGTTCCTGGCTTGGAACGTCTCTCCGTTCCGTCTGGTCTCATTGGTTCAACTCCCCTTCTCAGAGATTTTCCAAAAACGTAGTGAGACCGCACAGAGTCTGAATGTCTTCACGGATCGATCCTTCCCGACTCTCGGAGGGATAAGATGGGAAGCTTTTCCATCTACACGGCTTCAGTGTTGCTGCAGCAGTAAGAACGGTCCCATCAGACTATTTTAAAGCAACAGTACTCCTATCACCACCACTCCTGAAGACAGACTGTTATACAACTGGGTTTTTTTGCCTTTTGGCTTTTTCCCCCCGCAGTCAGGGCGCGCTCCCCGGGTATCCCCCAGGTCTGCAGTTATTTCAGATCACGGAGGCCACTGAGGGAGCGCGTCCCTACCTAAGTCAAAAAAAAGAGAAGAAACCAGTAGAAGGCACAAGAATCAAGAAGAAAGGAGCTGCAAGGTTGGAGGAGATACGAGAAGAGACAGGTGAGGAGGAGTTAGGGGAAGAGGAACTTCAGCCGAACACAGGGGTGAACCTGTTTTGACGAGACATTCATAGATCAGACTTGTCTAGAAACCTCGTCTGGGGAGAACAGGGGAAAGAGAGAAGGCGGTGGGACACAGTCAGGTTTCTCACAGACTATCAAAGGCCCATACATGAAAGAGAAGAGGGAGCAAGAGAATACTAGAGGGAATAAGAGAAGGAGAAAAGTTGATGCAAATATAATGGAGATTAGATTGCTCTGTTTTTCTACCTTCGGTCTTCTTCTCCTCTTCTGGTTCCTAATGCATGGGGTAGTAGGAATATGCCTGCTGATGGTGAAAAGGGAGACGCACTAAACAAAGTATATCTGGTAGAGGGATTTTATAGTGCAATTGGGGATGGAGGGGACCCAGCATCCGAAAATGTATGGTACATGGAGACGAGGGTGGGGCGAGGAAGCACCAATGGCACATGCTATGTGTGCTCACTCATACCGCACTTCGCAAGGGCATCAAGACAATTCCTGCCACAAGAGGTGACTGAGGAAGGAGGATGTCTGATGCATATGTCTGTGCAAAACCAGAGGGATTTTCCAGGGGCACACCATAGAAGTAAAATTGATAGGTGAGGGGGGGAGGGAGGGAAGAGGTGTGTGAGGACACCTATATACAACTAGAAAGCATGGCCCAGGAGAAAACAACCAGGCATAGGATACTAGAGTAGAACACCAAAGGAGCACAGATGGAAAACAGGTGGTCACTGCACACAAGAGAATATTCTGTAAGAATACGGCAGGAAACTAAATACCCTTGTGCCACACCATATCCTTAATGCGAATAAGTATTCAATGCACTACAACGGGAAATGGGAAAGACGGATGGAGCAATGTTACGCCGAAGTGCTGGTGGGGTTTGAGGAAAGAATGGTGAAGAAATGAAATGCCAGGTGCAGGAAAATATGGGATGCTAATGTGCATGCCTTAACCTGGCTAGATGAAAAAAACATTGCCTAGTCTATATAAACGGGCACAGAGTATTTTTTTGTGTGGCGTTGCTGCAAGGGATAGCGCCAGTGATGGACATATGGTGGTCCCGAGGAACAAGAGCGTAGTCCCAGCTATCACCAGATTGGGGCGGAGTATGTGCACTGATGACCCTCCACAGGCTATCCACCCAGAAATGGAAGAATAAAGCAAAAGGGCCAACTGTCAAGACTCGAGGATCTCGTGAAGTATGAATACCTCTGTCCCTAAGCAACCAACAGCGAGATAACAACAACTCCCTGTTCGAGGATTAGGGCCACAGGTGGTAGGAACAGGAACACCAGACCCTCCGGATGGCATGCTGCGGAGAAACGGCCAGGTTAAAGTAAATATCAGGCAATCTATGTGCAGTGAGTTATCAATTAGGACCAGAGAAGGAAAACGCCTACCAACAGATGATATGCAGGTTGCGGAATGGGGAGGTGTGTAAAAGGTGTCAGGGTAATCAGAGATGTCAAACCTATTCCCTCAGTGGAGGAGTAGCAGAACAAGAAGAATGCCAGACAGGGCAGATGGCA
The DNA here is from genome assembly GCF_040938575.1 of Ambystoma mexicanum. Taxonomy (NCBI): domain Eukaryota; kingdom Metazoa; phylum Chordata; class Amphibia; order Caudata; family Ambystomatidae; genus Ambystoma; species Ambystoma mexicanum. The sequence continues at coordinate 20,266,937 of NC_090937.1, read as the reverse complement.
ACAACTCCACTGGAAGCACCTGCAGATTGCAGTACTTGAGACTTGAAGCAAGGACTGAGAAAAACCCCAGCTGGTAGCGGGGATTCAAAGTAGGAACAAACACTTGAGTCCGAGTGCAAGTACCAAAGGGAAAAGGCAAGCGCAGTCCGTGTGGAATTCCGAGGTCGAGGTTAGGAGCGGTCCGTGGAAGTACCCAAGTAGCAGGTAAGGGTAAGGCAAAAGGAAATCCAGATAGTGTAATCAGAGGTCAGAAACAAAGAGACAAGATCCGAGGTTGCAAAACGCCAAACGCTTGTTGTCACAGCTGAGAAGTAATGCACAGCGCTCTCACAGCTGTTTTAAGCATCCCGGCTCCCCGGATCACGTGACCTTGAAATAGAAGTCACGTGCTGGTGTCCGGAAGATTGACGGTCGGTCCGGAGTGCCGACTACCGTGAGGCAGTGTCACGTACCCGCATCAAAGGCATCTTCAGCTTGCGTTGAGTTGCCATAGCAATGCGTGAAAGCTTTCCTCGTTCGAAAGGTGCAATGGGAGCTGCCATCTCCACCGGTAACCCAGCCGCCTGGTATACCGCTGTGCATCTGCCCTTGAAGCAGACCTCTGTAGCTGCTGGTGGGTAACAGGAAGAACATTTCTGCTTGTTGTCAGTGGCCTAGTGAATGTGCCTAAATGTGTGTGCATGACACCAACAGAGACACGAGAAGAACAACCAAATATAACAAGGAGGAAGAGAGCAAGGAACTACATATTGTGGCAGAATCCACCCAGACCTTATACGCTATCCCGCCCCATTTGAAACTGTTCAGCAAAGCGTCTGTTTTTTTTACCTCTCTCCTGCTTCCCAGGGTGCAAACCGCAGCTAACATGACATGGATTCAAATTATGCGTAATGAGCTGCTCCAATTGGCTAATGCAACCAAAAAAGGCTCAGAGTTTAATGGCCCTGCACAATAGCTATATATTGGACTATCACAGATATTTAGGGTGCTGTGTGCCACAAGATATGAAGCACATGTTGCACAGCAATACCCACTAACGATGCAGCCAACGTGACACTTACAGAAGCTGTCAAGGAGATACAAACAATACATGAAAAAATAGTGAAGGAGACCAGGTCATCACATCAAACACATGACTTGATTCAATATTCGCTTGGGTGCCAGATTGGTTGGAAGCAAAGTTCAAAATAACTGGCCCTGTGCTGTTCTTCGCCATCTGCATCAGTCGGTGGACCATCGGCTGGTGCAACTGCCACCAGAGAAAAGCCTGTTACATAATGTCAGCGAATAAAATTGAGCTTGGTAAAATGTTAGGTGAGGAGCCTCCACGCATGAATGAGAGTGAGGATGATGTCGAGTTACAGCACCCCCACAAAACTTAGAAAACTACAAGGCTTTTTGGGGCGAGTGCTCACCTGATGGGACAAAGATACTTGCATTTGGAAAATACCTAGAAGGGTACGAAGAGGAAGGGAACATGAACAGGGCCGCACAGGTGTGGGTGCACAGGAAGTGGGTGAGGAAATGAGCGGGAAGGAGATGTCCAACGAAAGATCAATCCAAGGGGGGTGGTGTATTCAAGGTGCCGATTCAACGCCAGATAGAGGGACGCACCTACCACCTTCTAGAGTAAGCAAGGGGGGGTACGAGGAACCTTCTAGGGGAAAACACGGACACACAAACAAACTGCATTCACGCCATGAAAGGGTCTAGGGATACAGTGTGTGCATCATCGGCCAGGGGACGTTTGTGTGATTGGCACAAGATAGGGAAAAAATATCCCAGGTAAACACTTTCAGCAAGGATGACCCCAAGGTGTGCCCTACCCAGGAAATGCTTCTCTGAACACATGATCAAAATCCGGCAGGCCAGGGGGGAGGCAGACGGAGCTTGAGTTGCGTGTCATGGGCAGACCGAAGCAGCTAAATCAACACTGGGTGATTTAATGGCAGGAAAGCAAGCCAATCCTACGGGCACATGTAGAAGTGGATCTGAGCCAGTGAACCGTTAACATGGCCACGAGTGCCTATCGGCAGGTGGCTATGGGAAAGGGACACTGGACGGAGTGGCGTACTTGGAAGGACCAATCAAATGGTATCTCTGTGTTCCTGGGAGGAAGCCAGCCTTCAGAGTATCCACCACAAAGATTACAAAGGCAGTTATTCAGCAGCTTTTTTCATGTGAATGTCTCCCTCCCCACCAGAAGCAGTGTCTCTTGTGTTCCATTCTCAATGGTGCTGACCAATGGCAGTATAAAGTTCCGGCAGTCATCACAAATGTTATTTTACTAATTGCAAACTGTACCTGGGAGGGGCGAGAATCGATGTGGCGCCACATGTTGAGGCAATAAGTTGGGATACTGTTGATCTCTTAGCTCAATCACGTTCTACTAACATACATTAGCTCTAAGGATACGACGTAGTCTAACCAATGCGTTTCTTGGGAACAACATTTGAAGAGTTTGAGCTACAACCGTTTCTAATTCCTTGACTATTGCATTCATAGTACAATATACATGTTCGCTGTATGCCCAGAGGTCAGCTCTGATCAATCAGTTCCAGTCCACTGTTCCGATTCATTTCTGCTCGCCCAGCTGTTATAAACAGCTTTGCTTCTTGCTCAGCGTGTGCTCCTTTTTGCTTATGATTTTTATATGGTGGGATCGGTGGACCCCTGAGTCCGAGGACAAAGATTATTTTCTAAACTCTGTATTTTACCCAGTGTCTATAGATTGACTAACCATGGAATATTCCTTGCACATTGCAATATTGATTGAATTATTCATCAATTACTGCATTCAGTTCTACAGGACACCACATTTCTGGAAAGCCAAGGAGAGCCAAAATGTTTTAGCTGGCGCAGCTTCATCCGCGAATGATGGTTATAGGTTTTAAAAAATAATGTTTTATACATTTTATTTTGCATTTCAAATCAACCTAACAATATAACTCCATAGAACAGGCTAAAAAAACCATACATGGTGCAAAAAAGACAAAACTGATGAGTCAGACATTACACTAATACTTCATGAGTCATCGCAAACATAAGAATATCATCACGTAATTAATTGGTACAAACACAGAACAGACAAACACTCGCACACACAGACATCAAAGAGGTGATCTATAAATACCATAACCCTATCAACATTCACAACTGAAGACCTTCATATTAAATCATACAAGTCATTGAAAAGCACCCACAGTTCAAAATACAGATCCTCCTGTTGTCTCGTTTAGAAAACAAAGCTTTTTGATAACGAGATAAAAGCTGCAGCTCAGTCAGCCAGTACTCTACTTGTGGCCTGTCTTCAACCAGTGTGGCCACTCTTCGAGCTGCCATTTTTCCATCCTCTCTTCTTCCACATCTTCTTCCCCTATTTCATTGATACTTCTTCTATTCTAGTTTGCGCCATCCCCAAAGCTTCTCTACCTCTGATCCTATTCCTTCTTCACTTATACCAAAAGTCTATCCCTCACTGATTTCTTATCTTACTGCCCTTTTCAACATTACTCTGCTTACTTCAACATTTCCTTCTTTTAAGCACTCCACAAGTCTTCCCATTTAAAAAAAAAAAAACCTTTGGACCCTTCTCTGCCTGCAAACCTTCACCAAATTTCCCTTCTTCCTTTCTAAGATTCTTAAACGCCTTGTCTATTCTCAGGTTTCTATTTTTGTTATGGAGAACTCCATTCTTCCTTGCTTCCAGTCAGGTTTTCATCCTTTTCACTCTAGGGAAACCACTCTTCTCTCTGTCTGTGACTCACTTCTTTCTGCTCGCTATTCTAAAGACTTTTCTTTTTTATTGAACTTGTCGGCTGCTTTCGACACAGTGGATCGTACTTTAATTTTAACTTCTCCTTAGTAGCGTACCCAAAATCCCTCACGCGTCGAGGTCCCTCAGATAGATTTTTCCGCCCAGCTAGCAGGTCACCTTATGCAGAGCTCCTGCTTATTGCAAAATTGTTATATTTCCTGACCTCTAGTCGTTTATTTATTATTTGTCCCCTCTTCGATAACTACTTCCTAACCGTCGCCGAAGACAGCAAAGAACAAACTTCGATGACTGGTGCTCCTGTCAGCACTGCCAACAGCGTGGCCAGCCTATCCAGTAGGGAGAGTGGAGTCTGGGGGTTTGTATTCTTTTCAAGAATGTCTTTCCTTCACCCTTCTCTTTGCCCTTTTGGTCTTGCTGTCGCTTTCACACACCTGAGGTATGGACAGGACACCATTGAAATTGCGCCCTTCCTGCAAGGGAAAATACCCCTGGAAAGACAAGCACCAGAGGTGCAATAAGTGTCTTCCTCTCAATCACGACGAGGGCGTCCTGTAAATACTGCCAACTCCTGAGTCCTAAGACGATCAAAGAGCGTCGAGTGAAGCGTGGGTGGCCCACGCTAGGTCACAGGCCGAGGGTAGCTCCCACGCTGCAGCAGCCGTCGAGAGTGATGAGGAGCTAAGTGACTGCCATGGCTCCGATCCGGCTGCCATTGACCTCACATCGGAGTGCTTGCGCTCCACGACATCCATCCCCAGCCCCAACAGGCATGACGAAAGTCCTGCTATGGAAAAGGTACACCCCAGCAACAGGGACGCACACGATACCCATAAGACCAAACACACAACTCCCGGTACCACCTCGGCAGATCAGTCGAAAGGGACCAAGGCGCCAACGGGTACGCCGAGTTACTCGACAATACCCACCGATTCGCATGATTGGCAGCTCTCCCCGCAACCGCATAACCGGCGTCTGGGCAGTCTACGAGTAAGGGCGCTAGCAGCAAAACCCACAAGGCCGTTGAGACGCCCCCCTAAGTGCGCTCCGACGCTTAACGCTCTGGTTGTGTCGAAATCTATAGCGCAGCCGTCTAAACAGCCTAAACACCTCCCGGTAATGCCAAACATCAGCGAGAGTCTTGCTAAGATCGTTTCGGCGGATAGAAAACAAAGGGACAGGTCTAAAGACACGTCGAAAGAAGCATCTAAACGCACTGAAGAGCAGGAGTGTTATTCTGAAAGTCCCCAACCCTTATCTAGGACCCTCCTTGACAAATCTCGGCGTCCTAGGCTGGAAAATCCACAGGAGGAGACTTTTTCCCCCTCTGGACCCCTCTGGTTCATACCCATGGACCAGAGAAAAATGTGAAGGGTGTATGGACAGGTTGGATACATTTGTGGACTTCTCTGAGAGGTTCACCCCTAAAAGGCCAAGTGAAGACGTCCTTTATCCTGCAGTGACCAAATTTCAGAAGACATCCTGCACTCTTCATGAGGAGGTCTTTGACCTTATAGATCAAGAAGAGCCCCTTGACCCTTATTTGCAGGGGGATGATCCCTTTGTGGATGCCACTGCTCAGACCCAGGATTGGGGGGGTGATGCACCTTGGATGTACCCTACTCATACCCCGGACCCTGACACCACACGTATGGACCCTCCCTCATGCCCCCCTCTTCGCCAGGCTTCACCTGTAGATGACGTTCAACGCCATTCTGAAAAATGCAGCAGAACACTTCCAAATAGCCGCGCAAGAGGCAGTGTTAGATTCAGAGTTTGTGGAAGACATATTAAAGGAGAAGCCTCCAGCCAGCCAGACTATCCCTTTTTTAAATTCCATCAAGAGGCGCATCTCCCCTTGCTCGTTAACACCCTCTCAGACCAGGGCTGTGAACCGTCAGGTGGAAAAATTGTTTCGCCCCTCACCTTCTGACCCCCTATATATTAGGGGTTATGCCACCCTGGATTCTCTTGTGGTTACCACTACAAGAAAAAGAGCAGGGGTCCCCCTGTCCACGGCAGAGGCACTGTCGGACAAAGAATGTAAAAAGTTGCATGCTCTTGGGAAAAGAATCACTACTGTGGCAGCCTATTCTACCTGCATAGCCAACACCACCACGCTGTTGGCCAGTTATTCGGACGTCCAATGGAACCAGCTGCAGGAGGGTCTACAAGAGGTCCCTGAACCAGTACGTTCTTGTCCGCTTTCGATTGTATCAGAGGATAAGCAGGTGAACCACAACATCCTCAAGAACACTTTGGATGCTGCTGAGATGGCAGGGAGAACCTTGGCCCACAGTGCCCTTTAAAAACACCACGCCTGGTTGAAAAACTCGGGTTTCAAACCAGAGACAAACCGGTGGAAGACTTGAACCCATTTGGCAAGGCCATTGATGAGGCACTGGAAACGGCCAAGAAGGAACACAAGACTTTAAAGACTTTGAATCAGATCACTCAAAGATCCTTTCAACAGAGAGGGGGGAGGATGGTGGGAGGGGGCGGGGGAGGTCTTGCTGCTCCTTTCGTGGGCGATCCTACTCTCGTTCCACACACAACCAATACGGCTCAGGCAACAATTAGTCCTCAGGACAGGAGTCTGCCTCCACAAACCCATATCCACGCAGGGGACAATGCTGCGGGAAAGGAAGGGGTTGCAACGCCACGCCCAGAGGCTCCCTAGCCTGCAGTCAGAAATGACTCAAATCCAGGTCCTCTTCCATGCCTCCCCGGTCGGGGGAACGTTTAACATCATTCCTGCATGAATGGGAGGGGATTACCACAGACCAGTGAGAGCTCAAGACAGTCACCCACGGTTATTGCATCGAGTTCAGCCAACCACCTCGATACAGACCTCCAAGATCCAGGCGCCTAACACCGGAACCCCTGTGGATCCTGCTGCAAGAGGTCGAGATCCTGCAGGAAAAGGGCGCAATCAAAGTTGTCTCCGTTCTACAGGTAAACAAGGGTATTAAGTCAGTGTTCTTCCTTTTACCCAAAAAGGATCTCGCCATGCGCCCTGTGCTTGACTTGCGTCCAGCAAATAAATTTGTCAAACCACAAGAGTTTCCAATGGTAACATTGCAAGAGGTAATTCCTCTACTGACACTGGGGATCATAACAAAGTTACTCACCGTAGTGACTACCTTACTCCTAGTCCATAGTCCCCTTTCCACCATACTTCTGGGACATTCTGTCCTTCGGGACGGACTGGAGCACTTTTGTCAAAAAGCATCAAACATTTCATTTGTGTCCTCCTTTTATTTTTACGCGGGGTACCGTACGTGGCCATAACCCCACCCTCCTGAGCTCCGCCCCTCACATCGCCCTTCAGTCCTTTTCTATCGCCAGGTCCGAGACCATTTAAGCAATAATAGAGGATACTTATTAGAGGGGACGGCGGGCGGGCATATGGAGGAAAGAGGACTATGGACTACGAGTAAGGTAGTCACTACGGTGAGTAACTTTGTTATACCCCTACGTCCCGTCCCCTTTCCTCCATACTTGTGAGAGATTCCCAAGCAAACACCACAGGTATTATGGGTGGATGGGAAACCCCTTTATAGGAATACGTTCTTAAGAGCAGCCTGGCCAAATAGAGCACGAAGCCGCCTTGGCAATGGACTCCCAAGGGACATACTTTGGCAGGCAACAGCAGTCGCTTTGCCATAGACTAGATGTGCATGGATACTCTTCAGTGGATGAAGACCTTGAATGCTTTAGCCTACTGAAAAACATGAGGCAATCCAGCGAGGAATAGTTGCTTTGGAAGCTGGTTTCCCCTTCAGGTCTCCAAATGTGACAGGAAAGGAGACAGATTGGTTCAAATGAAAATCAGCAATCACCTTAGGTAGGAAGAAAGGATGAGAGCGAAGCACAACCTCATCCCGTGGAAAGTGAGGAACGGTTGCTTCACTGAAAATGCTTGAAGCTCACTTACTCGTCTTGCCGATGTTATTGCAGGCAACCTTCCAAGAAAGGTACTTAAGCTAGATAGTGGCCATGGGTTCAAATGGCTTATAGCATAACGCCCCGGCGGGAAAAGATGGAGACCCGCAAAATGCCTTCAATTACTGGATTCGTCAATGAAAGTGGACAGATAGGCCGCAATAGCGGATAAGTAAGTTCTGCATAACAGAACATGGATGCCAGAAACGGCTAGATGAGACACAAAAAGATAGAACTGTGTCAACCGAAGATTGCCTGGGATTGAGCTATTTAGCTAAACACCAGTGCCAAAAACGGAGACATTGGCTCCTGTACTAAGCTCTCGTAGAGGGCTTCCAGGCCGCTGGGATAATGCGCACATTGTCCCCGGACAGATCGAACTGTGTTAACGATCTGAACTCAGACCCCAGGCCCCCAAGCTGATCGATTGTGGGGAGGGGTGCCACATCTGGCGAATACTCTCATGAAGCAAGTCGAGAATCTGAAGCAATCCGATCGGGAGCTACCGACAGATGTTGTAGCTCCGAAAACCAAAATCTGACTGGCCACCAAGGAGACTTGAACAGGAGAGTGCAGTTTGATGTGCTCCTGAGTTTACAGAGCGACCGATGGATAAGAGGCAATGAATCGAAAGCATAAGCTTACATGTTGACCCATGGGATCTCGAGGGCGTCTCCAAGGTAGGACGCTCTAAACCTGCCCCTGGATGCATAAAGAGGCAGTTTCTTGTTTAAAGAAGTTGCAAAGAGGTGCACCTCTGGAGTGTCCCATTGATGGAAAATGTTGGAGAGGACATTGCTGTTCATCTCCCAGTCGTAACAGATGCCAACTGGCGACTGAGTGAATCTGGGACTACATTGAGGTGACCCAGGATGTGTACAGCCTGGAGCCAAACAATGTGCCAGATGGCCCAGTCCAAAATTGTATGACAAGATCTACAAGGAGAGGAGACTTGGTGCCGCCCTGCTTGTTGATGTAAAACATTGCCACCAAATTGCCTGTGCGAACACGAACTACACTGTTGCTGTAAGGGAGGTATTCAAAATGGCCGCCATGGTCCGCGGAGGTTGGGCCACCATTTTGACCACACCTGGGTTGAACTGCGTCACAGGAACAAGTGAGGCGATAGTCTCCTCAGGGGAGTCCGGTGCCTTGCATGCCATCTTAGCCTTGAGACAAGGAACCTCGGCAGAGCCGGTACTGGCAGATCTAGGGTGTTTACTCGACAAGTTAGAGACTGCCCCAGAATTAACCTCTAGTGGAGGATCCTCGGCAGAGTCGGTATTGGAAGGCCTATGGTGCGTGGCCACCTTCTTTTGCCCCACTCAAAAGACCTGGTATCACCACGGCCGTGCGCGTGGGAAGGCTGAGGGATATACCTTACATACAAGACACTCAATGAGGGCCCTCAATTCTGCTGGTGTCCAATTTAGCCCCAATAAGGGGAACCTCAGGTTTAACCCCGGTCCATATAGCCACCTCGAGAGGGGCCTCGAGCCAAGACTCGGTAGAGTTAGCTCCAGATGCAGAAGCCTCAGGGCGAACTGGGCTCAACCTTAGCCCCAAACTGGGAACCTCTGAAAAAGATCCGGTTTTGGCAGACCCGCTGCAGGGCCCTCGGAGTCTCTGGTGCGTCTTGCTGAGCTGAGACCAAAAGGAGTACTCTAATCTGAAAGTGTTTTGCTCCCACGGAGAACCGCAGATATTTCCCATGGGGGGGAGGGGTCCGAATCAGAATGTGCATGTACGCATCCTGGCGGTCCACGCACCGAGCCAATCGCCCTTCCGAGGAGAGGACTTTATTTGGCAGGGCGTGATCATCTTGAATTTCTCATGGAGAAGAGATAGATTGAACTGGGAAACATGGAGGATAGTGCACAGGCCAGCCTTGTTGGGCACTGTGAAACAGACAGGAGTAATAGCCCCCCCCCCCCACCCAACCCCTTGCTCCCTGAGGGGAGCAGGTTCAGCACTCTGAGGTCTAGAAGTTCCTGTAACTCGGCTCTCGGGAAGGGCGTCCTGATCTGTTGGAAAGGAGGTTTGAAGGGTGGGGTGGGAGAAAGGGTAAGCGAAAGCCCGCCTGAGCGATGGACAAACCCACCGGTCTTCGGTGAAGGTCTGCCAAGCCTCCAGATGAGACGAGATTCGTCCTTCCATCGGAGTCTCGTATGACCATCAAAAAATATAATTTGCATAATTTGTCGGCACCTTGCCACTGCTGCTTTCAGCAGGGCCACCAACCGGAGCTTCAGACTGGCGTGCACGGTGACCCTAAAATCCCTGAATCCAGAGACGGGCCGAGTCTGGGACCCTGACCAGTGTGTATAAGGGACCTTAGCTGAAGCTTTCGCCAGGACCAATAAACTGGTTTTTGTCGTCCATAGCGTGGAAAGGCTGCTCAGCCCCAAAAGAAAAGCTGTCAAAACCAGACGTCGTGAACGTTGGTGTAAGGGAGGTTTTCCAAAAATGGTAGCCGTGGACCAAGAATATTGGGCCGCCATTTTGACAACACTTGAGGAGAACTGCTTCATTGGAGAAAGTGAGGCAACTGTCTCCTCAGGTGAGTCAGGGGACTTAAGTAATACTTTAAGTCTTGAAACAAGGATCCCCGGCCGAGCCTGTGCTGGCAGATCTAGGATGTTTACTGAACCTCTTAGGAACTGCCCCAGAATTAGCCTCCAGTGGAGGAAACTCGGCAAAGCCGGTACTGGAATGCCTGTGGTGCTTGACCGCCTTTCTTTGCCCCCTCGATAGAGCCGTTAACACCACGACCCTCAGCGTGGGACATTGAGGAACATACCCTACCAACAGGACCTCAAAGGATTCCCTCGACTCTGTTGGTACTGGATTTAACCCCAAGAAGAGGAACCTCAGGTTTTAACCCCGGATGAATAACTCCCTCAAGATGGGCCTCGAGCCGTGGCTCAGCGTGAAAAGCTCCAGAAATGGAAACCTCAGGGTGAACCCCAGTGTCCAGAGCCACAGACAAACTGGGCTGAACCTTAGCACCCAAATGGTGAACCTTGGAACGACATCCGGTGTTGGGACGGTCCTCTGGAGGAGCCCTCGGAGAACACTCCGGTGCGCGTATTAGGCCCTTGTGGCATCTCAGGGGAATCCCTGGTAACAGCCCCTCCCAGTCATGAAATGCTCTCAGCGTACCGATTCAATTGAAGCGCATCCAACGAGACGGGAACACAACGGACTGGTCCCTCACGCCTACCCCTTCAGGTTTTAAAGTATGTCCCTATCCACCGGTGTCTGCTCTATAAGAGACAACGGGGCATGGAGGAAGAGATGGAGGAGGTCCAGAAGGAAACGGCAGAGGGAGTGGCACCACCGGAACCTGAACAGCCGGTGCCGGGGGTGGAACAGGAGGCTCAGGGTAAATTTCCCTTAACAGGCGCTTGAAATAAGTCCTTGTAGGGACAGAATGCCTGAGCATCTGTAACATCCCAAAAAACTCCTCAGCAGAAGGCTTGGGCGTTGGAGAGGAAGAGACAGCTCGTAAGGGGCATACCCCCACGAAAGCAGAGAGGATGGTTGCCAGGAGGGTCCACCACCGGCCGGGTCCACATAGATCAGTGGAGTGGAAACAGGAGGGAGCGAGACAGTATCAGGAACCGGAGCCCGCGCACACCAGTCGAAAGAAGGGCGCAACAGGTTTTTGTTGTCCACGTGCCGTGAAAAAGGCTGCTGAGCCCAAAAGGAATACTCCCAGCACCAGACGTGGCGAACATAGGTGTAAGGGAGGTATCCAAAATGGCCGCCGTGGACCACAGAGGTTGGGCCGCCATTTTGTCCACATCTGAAGAGAACTGCGTCACATGTTGAGATGAGGCAATTGTCTCCTCAGGAGAGTCGGGGGACATAAGTAACACTTTAGCCTTACAAGGATCCTCGGCAGAGCCGGTAGTGGGTGGACTCATGTTTACTGGACATCTTAGAACCAGCCCCAAACTTAGCCTCCGATAGAGGAACCTTGGCAGAGCCGGTAGTAGAGGAATAATGGTCCGTGACCTCCCTCTTTGCCCCCTCGACAGAACCGGTACCACCACAACTCTGAGCGTGGGACGGTTGAGGAATATACCTCACCAACAAGACCTTCAAAGAGAGTATCTGTCGTGCTGACCTTCGCCTCAACAAGAGGAACCTCAGGTTTTAACCAAGTATGAAAAATTACCTCAAGAGGGGCCTCGAGCCGTGACTCGGTACATAAAGCTCCAGAAAAGGAGACTGCACGGCATACCCCGGTATCAGTGTGGAAAGCTCCAGAATAGGAGACCTCAGGGGGAACCCTGGTATCCAGAGCCACAGACGAGCTGGGCTTAACCTTAGCACCCAAATGTCCGGTACTGGCAGGGTCCACCGCGGGAACCCTCGGAGAACACTCCAGTACACCTATTAGGCCCCTGGGGCACCTCAGGTGAACCCCTGGTGACAGAGCTACACAAGCCTCTCCCGAACCTAGAAGACCCCGGGAAGGAGTCCCCTGTCCGAGGCGCCCTGAAAAGTAAAGAACTTACCAGGCCTTTCTTATGAAAAGCTGGAAATGAGATGGAGGAACACGCTGAAACACTTTCTCCCAACAAAGAAGACAACGGAGTGCCCGGACGAAGAGGGTCGCAATAGAAGCACAAATCTCAGCGATGCTCTATGCCTAGACACTCCACAAAGAGTGGGGATTCGCCCTCGTGAAACGACATTCGCATGAAGAACAGGACACGAATCCCAGACGCTCCGGCATATACAGAGGACTAGATGACCGAGGAAATGGAGCTGGAAGGAAGGACAAAGAATAAAAATAAAAATTCCCAGTGATGCTAGTGCGTCCAGCCCGGACTGCGCGGAGAAAAGGACTGAAGGGCGACAAGCGGGGCGGAGCTCAAGAGGACGGGGTTATGGCTACGTGCGGTACCCAGGGTAAAAATAAAAAGAAGGACTACATTAACATTTTTGATGCTTTTTGACAAAACTGCTCCGGTCCCGTCCCAAAGGAGGGAAGGTCCCACAAGTATGGAGGAAAGGGGACGGGACGTAGGAGTACATGGCAACATTTAACATGAAAGATGCATACTTTCATATTTCAATGTTGCCGGCACATAGGAAATACCTAAGGTTCATGATAAAGTACAAACACTATAAGTTCAAGGTCCTTCCTTTCGGCATTGCCTCAGCCCCAAGGGTATTTACAAAGGTACTGGCAGTTGCAGCAGCACACCTGCGCAGGCAATCCATCCCAGTTTATCCTTACCTTGACGACTGGCTCATAACAGGGGACTCCTACGGGAACATGCCCGTCAAACACTCAAAAGACGATACACCTCTTATTCAGTCTGGGATTTTCCATAAACGAGAAGAAAGCCAGGCCAGACCCCAGCCAAGTCAAACAGTTTCTGGGGGCTCTAATTCAGACAGAAGACGGCCTTGTCTTCCCCCACAACGAGAGGATTCAAAACATGCTGTTTTAGATCCCTCAGTATGTAGCCAGTCGAGAGGTGACGGTACGCAAGGCCATGCGACTGTTAGGGATGATGGCATCCTGCATTTACTTGGTTCCTCACGCATGTTTGCGCATGCGCCCCATGCAAGAGTGGCCCTACAGCCAGTGGTGTCAGGCCAGCGGACAATGGGACGATCTAGTGGTTGTCTCGGCAACCCTCATTCTCTCTTCCCCCTTACCCCCCCAACTCCCCTACGCAACAAGATTATGCAATGGAGAGGTGTCTCTCTCTCCTCCAATGAAACTGCCTTGCCCATACAACATGCTATCTCAGGACAAGGGGGAAACACTTCATCCATGCCCGCAGACTCTCAACTTAGCGGCCTGGCTCCTAAGGTCATAGAGTTTGGGCATCTTTAACTTCCTCAGAGATGCATGGATATACTTAGGGAAGCAAGAAAGCCTAACACCAGACATTGCTACTCCAATAAATGGAAACGCTTCATCGTCTGATGCAATTCCCAGAGCATCAATCCCATTGACTGCTCTCCTACTCGTATTGTGTTATACCTGACTCACTTTTAATTCCCTGAAGGTTCACTTAGCTGCACTCTCAGCCTATACCACGTCCCAACAGAAGGTGTCATGGTGGAAGAGCCCAATTATTAAAGCTTTCATGGAATGGGTCAAGAAAATTCCTCCCCACATTTCTAACCCGGCTCCCGGATGGGACCTAAATGTGGTATTATCCAGACTTATGGGGTCTCCTTTTGAACCTATGCATAAGGCAAATCTCAAAGCTCTTACTTACAAGACTGCCTTCCTAGTTGCAGTCACTTTGATAAGAAAGGTCAGTGAACTACAGGCCCTTTCAATTCTAGACCCCTTTGGTACAATTCACAGAGATAAGGTGGTTCTGCGCACTCACCCTAGGTTTGCGCCCAAATTTATTTCCAAGTTTCATGTGAACCGGTCAATAGAACTGCCAACTTTCTTTCAGAACCCCACTAATGTTGCGGAAAGGAGCCTACACACATTGGATGTGCACAGGGCAGCCATGTACTACCTGGAAAGAACTAAACCACTAAGGAAGACAAACCAGTTTTTTATTCCAGTGGCAGCTGGTAGAGAAGGGGATTTTGTCTCTAAAATCAGCCATCTCAAGGTGGATTGTCAATTGCATTACATGCTGCTACACTCTTATCAAGAGATATCTGCCCTTCAAGCCTAGAGCACACTACTCGGGGCACTGGGGCTTCCAAAGCATGAATTGCAAATGTTCCTCTTGAGTCCATTTGCAAAGCAGCAACCTGGAGTTCTGCACACAGCTTTACAAAACACTATTGCCTAGACACTCACTCTAGGTCTGATCCTCAGGTGGGACAAGCAGTACGAAGACATCTTTTCACTACTGTTCCTTCTCACATTCCACCTCCAACTCCGGGTACTGCTCGCTAGTGTATGCACAGCATGCGATTATAAGCAGATTAACAACAAGCACCAGAAGACATGCATTACTGATGGTTGTATCTGCTTAGAGTCACATGCACCCACCCTTCCTCCCCGCTCGTATGGAAGGAACAGACATCTTACAACTTCTCTTTTTTCTGTTCTCGCTCACGATAGTCATAAGGCTCCATCACGGCAGATAAAATACAATCCTCGACTCATGAGGGATTTTTGGTACACTACACGTCATGTCAGGGATAGTGTTACAGACACGCCCACGTCGACGTCCCCTTTCGATCCTCGAATGGCAAGATGCAATACTCTGCGGTTCCCACTAGATGTCGGACTATGTGCACAGCATGTGATTCTAAGCAGATTAACAAGCATCAGAAATGAACCTTGCCCTCATGACTCTAGCTCACTGTCACTATCCTCTCTTGGATGGATATCTTTTCACTCATGCCTTAAGTAAAATTTTCTTTGTATAGTATTTAAATCTCTTTATGGCCTTGCACCTCTGTATCCGTCATCTCTTGTCTTGTTTTACATTCCCTCTCGTGCTTTATGTTCTCAGACTCAATTCATGATCCCCCAACCTAGTCACTGTTTCGTTCTTTCTCGTTGCTTGCCCCATATCACTGGAACTCTCTTCCTCTTTCTCTCCGTTCTATTACTTCTTATTCTAGATTTCGTACTTCTCTTAAAAACTATCTTCTCTATTCTTAAAACAATTTGTATAGCTTGCGATTTTACATTTGATTGTACTGTAAGTGTATCTTGTTCAACACTTTGGTGTAAAGCGCTACATACATTACAAATAAAATACAAACAAAATACAAATACATAACATCTGAAGGGGGCAGAAACATTAAGGGTGTGTTATAGGGCAGGGTTCCTAGTCCGATACCCCTTAGATTGCCGAAATGGTGAGACTTCCTTTCGCAATTATGTTGGTAGGACTGTCAGAAGTAGCACTGGAAGTCTTGTTTGTGATTCGCAATGGATTTCCGTGGTAATGTCTGTGAAGAGACGTACGTGTATCTGGTGTGTCCAGAAAACCTATGATATATTTTTACTAATGGCATAAATGCTATGTATGGCTGCATGTTCTTTACTTCATGATGTGAACCTTTATAAATTAATTTTTGTTTAAAAAGACACATCGCACACCTGGAGATTCAGGTATAGCCAAGCATGCAACCTTACAAGGGGAAAAGCTAGCTTGAATAATTGGTATTACAATATACAGATATTGAGTATTACAGCAGGGCTCTCAGGAGGAATGATGGGAAACCCAACAGAAAGTTAAACAACTTTTCATGCATAAGAGTAAATAAGTACCTGTTATATGCCTGCCATAAATGCGACCAGTGTATGGAGAAACAAACTGGGACAGCAGCTGTCAGATAAAAAAAATTAAGAAAAATTGTATGAAGTCAAGTGACATATCAGTAAATGTTTTTAATTTATTTTGTATGTACCACTGTGTGTACCCGGTCATAGACAACTACACCTTTCAGTTTTTCAACATCGCAAGGTGTACCGGTTTTGTTAATGCCCCAACAAAATTAAATATGCAACAAGACCAAGCAAAAATGTCAGTTTCCGTTTATTGACACTTACTGGAGTATACGTCCGTTTTGTAATATTACGTTTTATTTGGAAAGCACTCATGCTTACATGAGCACTTGGCACAGAACAGGCAGACTGAGGGTAGGGAAAGGATGGTTTTAGTACAAACTTCAAAAAGCGCCAGCAGTTTTATGGTATGCCTATAATTGAAAAGTTATTCTCTAGCACTGGAAACTTCTATGAACAAGATTGATCCAAATGACTGGGATCCGTATACCATTTTTTAAAGATTTATACAATTGTGTACAGCTGCAACACTTGCACGTCTATCAGCATACTCGACTAACCTGTCCCATCGTGCAGCTGCAAGCTGTTACGCTACGTCAGCAACAAACAACGTCACCAAAAAGATTGTTCCCATGGAGTATCTCGCAATCAGGGAATTCGTTCTGGCAGCGTTACAAGTTGCCTTGGAAACTGTTTGGGTCACGTAGATTTCCTAGTCAGCTGACCAGACGTGCCTCACTTTCACGGAAGTCACGCCCCCTTGTTCTTTAAAAGTTGTCAGTCGCGGGAGCTACGTTGCTGCTAATTGATCGTTACGGCGTTCCTTTTCGTAGCCTTCCTACGGCTTGTTCCATTCGGATTCCCCTCCGAGTATCCTGCTTCATAATTGATCTACCGTTACCAGACCTTGGCTTCTGTCTCCTGTTTTGCTTCTTGGATTTGTCCTTCGGTGTGTATTGCCTTGCTTTTTGAATCCGCTCGCAGTCTCCTTCCACTGCCGAGCTCCTGTTGAGCTCCCTGCTCAACCTGTTTTTCTGCCAGTCTTCCCCGCTAAGAACGGATTTCCAGTCTTCAGTTTTCTGCTTACAGCAAGAGCCTTGTTTCCAGCGGAATTTAGTATCCCATCAGTTTTTGCCCTGCTATCTAAATTAAGGATTACTTCTACCTCACCTACTTACTTGACTGGGTTTCATCTTTCCAGTTTTGCACCAACCCGGTCCTAGTGCGTCCCTCGTGCCGTTCGGGTTATCCTACCTAAACTAACCATCCCATTTGTTATTTTATCCTTTCGTTGTCATCTCTCATTTGGAACTCTGAATATTCTTCTGAACTGATACGGGACTTCCTCTCAAGGCCTTCATTTCCACTACCTCAGGTACCAGTGAATCTATATTATTCAAATATTGTATACCCTTCACACCAGGTTGGTGTTCTACTCAAAACGGTTTTTGTATTCTTTGCAGCATGGCTTGGTGGTGCGCTCAATTCCGCTCTTTTACATTATAGACTACTCTGTCTTGTTTTACATAATAGAGTGGTACGTCGTGAAAAAGAGGCCCTCTCTAAGAGGAAGCCTGATTCTTTTGAAATCAGGGGATCTGGGTTTTCTGAAGACTTCCACGGCTCGCCTCACATCTCGATCCAGGTTGGAATCAAGTACTCCTTCCGGTTTGGTGAGTAAC
Source organism: Ambystoma mexicanum (assembly GCF_040938575.1). Lineage (NCBI taxonomy): Eukaryota > Metazoa > Chordata > Amphibia > Caudata > Ambystomatidae > Ambystoma > Ambystoma mexicanum. The sequence continues at coordinate 20,249,284 of NC_090937.1, read as the reverse complement.
ACAAACCTTTCTACTATATAAAAGATTTTATAGGTCAACCTAAATAATACTTTAGTTTACAGTAGACAACTTCCTGCTAAGGGGAAGAAAGCAGGGCAGGAAAACGTAAGTAATTAAATATGTTAGTTAAATTTAGCATTTACCCAAAAAAAAAATACATATATGGGATACATTACTCACCGTAATCGTATTTCTGATGCTTATATCTGCTTAGATTCACATGCTATGCATAGGCCGACATCTAGTGGAAACTGCATAGTATTACAGTTGTTGTTTTCGAAATGGAACGTCGACAGGGCTTGCCAGTAATACTATCCCTAGTGTGACATCCACTGTACCCATGGTCCTTCACACAACAGGGTCCCTCAGATTGTTTTGTTCTGACATGAGGTTGCATGAAGTGCAATGCGAGTACAGTTGTATGCAAGCAGATATAGACAGAAAGCTCATATAGCATCTATGCATCTTCTCCCAGGGTAGGAAGGGTGGGCGCATGTGAATCTAAGCAGGTACAAGCATCATAAATACGATTATGGTCAGGAATGTATCCCTTCTGAGGCTTGTGGAATCTGCTTAGATCACATGCTATGCATAGATTAGAGGGCAGTGTTATGAGAAGGTGGTGGGTTGTGAGAAGGAGCAGCAGCAAATAGATGTTTTAGAACCGCTTGTCCCACCTGTGTATCTGCTTTGGAATGTGTTTCAATGCAGTAATGCTCAGTGAAAGGGTGTACTGAGATCCATATAGCTGCTTTGCAAATGCTCTCTAAGGGTACATGTGCAATAAAAGTCAGAGTAGCTCCTGTGCTCTGTGTGGAATGAGCTCTTGGCGTGAAAGGAAGTGTTTTATTTGATAATGAATAGCATAGTTGTATGCATCCGACTATCCATCTGGAGATAGCATTTTTGGAAATGCGGTCCCTCTCTCTGCCTGTTGCTATGGAGACAAACAGTTGATCTGTCTTTCTAAGCGGTCTGGTCTTGTCTACGTGTGTGGAGTTTAACCTCAGCTGAGCAAATTGGATTCTGAAAGAAAGCCGGGAGCTCAATGGACTGGTTCACGTGGAATTTAGAAATGAATTTAGGGGAAAACCTAGGATGAGTACGTAAAACCAATTTATCTTTATGGACAATAAAGAAAGGTTCCTGCACGGACAAGGCTTGTAATTCACTGACTCTTCTTATGGAAGTAATAGCCACTAAGAAGGCAGTTTTGCAGGTCAGGTGTTTAAGACTCAACTGGTGCATAGGCTCGAAAGGGGGTCCCATGAGCTTTGCTAGTATTACATTGAGATCCCATCCTGGCGGGGGATTAGAAATCGGATGGTGGAGCCTCTTTACTCCCTCCATGAATTCCTTAATGACCGGCACTTTCAACCACAAGACTTTACTTTGAGGTGATATAGGCTGATAAAGCTGCCAGATGGACCTTTACAGAGTTGAATACTAACACTTAATCCAACAAGTGGAGCAAATAATTTAGAATGTGTGAAGGAGTACATTCTATGGGGTTTATTTGTTTTGACTTGCACCAAATTACAAATCTTCTCCACTTGTCGAAATAGCAGGTGTCTAGTGTTTGGTTTTCGTGCCTCCTTGAGGATATCCATTCACCGCTGTGCATTAAGGTGTCCGAACTCTGACTTCAGGAGCCATGCTGCCAAGTTCATTGAGTGTGGCTGAGGATGTACCGTTGTTCCCTCGTGTTGGCTTAACAGGTTGGTTAGGTACGGGAGCTTGATGGGATCGCACATAGCCAGGTTGCGCAGATGTGGATACCATGGTGGTCTCGCCCACATAGGAGCAACTAAGATGAGCGTCATCTGTTCTCTGTGCATCTTGTTCACAATCCTGCTCATTAATGGTTTTGGGGGAGGGGGGTGCGGGTAAAGCGTAAGCAAATTTCCCTGACCAGTTCATACATAGGGCGTTCCCCTTGGTGTCTGGCTGGGGGAACCTGGTCGCGAAGTCTGGGTATTGCTTGTTTTCTTTCGTAGCGGACAACTCTAGTGTGGGATAACCCCACCGAGAGAAGATGTGGTCTACGACGCTCGAGTGTAGTTGCCACTCGTGTTCCTATGGTAGGGGATCTCTGCTCTGAGAGTCTGCTAGAGTGTTGAGTAGCCATGGAACGTGTTGGGAGGATAGGGATATCCCCCGTTTGAGTGCCCATCTCCATATTTTTGCGCCAACTTGGAAAGACTTGGAGAGTTTGTTCCCCCGTTTGTTGATATAGAACATGGCAGTTGTGCCGTCTGTTAGAATTGGAACCGAGTGCTTTGAATACTGCCAGTAGTTCCAGCAGGTTGATATGGTTCTGTGCAGTGGCCTGTGTCCATAGATCGTGTTCTATGTGGTGAATGTAATGAGCCCTCCCTCCCCCATCCGGAAAGCGATGCATCTGTCGTGACAACCGCTTGCGCCTCCAGATCCTGGAAGCGTTTTCCCTTTAACAGATTTTCTCTCGACCACCAGCTTAGGTTTTGTACCAGTGTTGGCAAAACGACCACTAGATCATCCCACTGACCACTTGCCTGAGACCATTGTTTCGCCAACCACTCCTGCATTGGTTGCATGCGCAGACGTGTGTGTGGGACTAGATAAATGCATAATGCCATCATGCCTAGTAACTGCATTGCTTTGCGTACGCTTATCTGGAGACCGGCTTGCTACTGGTGTATTTGCCAAAGCATGTTTTGCACTCTTTCTATGGACGGAAAGGCTAAGCCTGTTTGGGTATCTAATGCAGCTCCTAGGAACTGTTTCGATGCATTTGGTACAAGACTGGAGTTTTTCTCGTTTATTGAGAAACCCAATTGGTAGAGAACATCAATGGTTCTTTGCGTGTTCAGTTTGCAAAGATGGGGAGTTTCTCCTGTGATCAGCCAGTCGTCCAAGTAAGGGTACACTGGGATTGCTTCCCTATGAGGGGTCTTTGAGGACTTCTTTTTGTGTTCTTTTTCCCCACCCCTGGCACTCAGAGCCGTGTTTATCCGACTGTTTGGGGCCTACTACCTGATCTGACGCAAAGCATCAACTTTCGGGTGTGGGAAGGGCCAAGGCCTCGTCAGCGGACGATCGGTCCTCGGGTGTAGTCCCCACAACAGGGCCGCCGCCCTGTCCTCCGGGGTCGGGGCCTGCTCTTAATAGCCGAAGATACCCAATCGCCCTCGCCGTCCGAAACTGCAGCGTTGCTGCCATCACTGAAAGCACCTTCTACCTCCATGGCCTCGAGCTGCCTGGCGTAGTGTGCCCTGCGTTTTGTCAATCGGTCCTTTAGAGTCTTGGGCTTGAAGAGCCTACACGCTCGACAAGACCCCTCAGCGTGGTCTCTTGGGAGACACAAGTTACCGACTAAATGCTTATCGACCCACAGAAATGTTCGATTGGACTTGGGGCAACATTTTAATGGGGTCTTGTTCATAACTACAAACTATGGCAGGTGGGCAAAAATAATGTAAGGAAAGGGGCATATACATCCTAAAATGACCTCCGCCCTCTCTCCCTACTGTCTGGGCCGAGGCCCGGGGCGGCCTTCCAAGGCTGAACGGTCCGTCACAGTAGTCTTTCAACGGGCAGTCTGTCTTCACCAGCGTGATATTTCGATAGTCTGTGAAGTAAAGGATAGAAAGAATGATCTATCAGTGATTGAAATAAGTAAATGGGTTTACGACGAAAGAGGAACTCCGCTATACGTGTGTCTAGAATGGCGGAAAAAAAACAATCTGAGGGACCTCGACGAGTGAGGCATAATGGGTACAGTGGACGTCACACTAGGGATATGATTACGGGCACGCCCTGCTGATGTCCCTTTGAGTTTCGAAAACAACAACTGTAATATTCCGCAGCTTCCACTAGATGTTGGACTATGCACACATGTGATCTAAGCAGATTCCACAAGCCTCAGAAATATATATGCACAGTTCCAAAAAGGGCCTTGTGGTTCCCTTCTCCAAGGCAGCAACACTTTTTAGCTTGCCAGTGTATAATCAGTTTCACGTCTCTGAATTCTCAGGACCAGTTACAGGTCACCTTGAATACTCTTCTAATTCAGGTACTGCAGATTGCTATTTTTCCCATTCACTTCAGCAATCTTGGTTACCAATTGTTAGGCAGAAACTTGTGCAGTTCCCTTAGGGACCACTGCAAAAAGCTTAAGACTACAGGTGTTAGCAGCAAACCCAATTGGTCGCAGTCTGCACCACCCAGATTTACCTGGTAGCTGTGGCTGAGCAGTCAGACCTCTCTCAAGAAGAGTTAGGCAGTATATAGAGTATACATAATAGGGCTAAAAATACAGTAGCACAAGCAAACACTGACCAGAGCTTTGGTATAAAAGTATATAATTATTTATTTTAAAAACACACTTGTGAAATACACTGGCACTGACATGTCAAGCAAGTTCAAACACAGTCACTATAAGTATATACACCTCCCTAGTTAAATTATTCGACAAGTCTGAGTTAAGACACCACTTATTTGCAAAACAGAGGTGAGCGTGTAACGTTAGATGGCACTCCAATAATTCTGTTAAAAAGGGAGAGAAAAGGCAGAGTAAGGAAATAACACAATACCAATACTTTTAAGGAACCACAGCAAGTCAAGAAAGGCAGGGTCTACTGTAGAGCAAAATGTTCATAGGCCAGGCCCACTCTTGGAGAGAGCAAGGCGGAATGTGCCCAAGATCACACAGTGGAAATGCACTAAAAGTCTTTGCAGGGAAGTTAAAAGGAGTTGGAATAGTTCAGAAAAACGCAAGGTTAACAGGTCTGGGGCCAACCCAGTATAGAGGACAAGGATTTAGGGGACACCTTGAGCACTGGGAAGGAACCTCCAGCAGTGGCAGTTGTTCCTGGCAGTGGTTGCAGCTCGGTGTTCCAGTCAGAGGAAGCGAGGATCTCGTCGTAGAGGAAGTTTGGAGTCGTTGCACTGCCCAGGGATGAAACCAGCCATGGAGTTCCCCATTAAAAGGTGCGGTCCTTTTTATTCGCGGTCAAAAGTGGTGAGCTTGGCTATCCGGCCGCCAGGGTGCTTGGCACGGGCGATTCGACCAAGGCACACTTCTGGAAGCGAAAGAAGGCGTACTGGTTGTGCCTACCAGCTCAAAGGGGGACAGACTCTCCAGATGAAGATCTTCCCCGTCATTGGAAAGTGGCTAGTTTGTTGCAGCAGGGCTTCACCGGTGGTGTGGTCGGATTGCAGGTGGCTCAGCTTCTTCCTCGTCGGATTCTTAGGTCCTGTGGCGACTTCTGAAGTTCCAGTCCCCAAAGCCCTGCTTTTATGCAGAAAACCCCCATTCATCAGCCTAGCTGTCAATCAAACATGCTAAGTGGTGACCCGGGCGGCTCACCACTGGGCCAATCATACAAGAGTGCGACTTGAGTTGCCAAAGCAACTTAGTCCAGGGTGCCTATTCCCCCCCTCCCACACATCCTGTAGACCCAGACAGAGTGGCACAACTTTTGGAGGCTTCTGTGCAGAAGCCCGCCAAAGGTGGAACAAAGGGCTCGACTTGGGTTGGAGGCGAACACAAACGCCATTTTAAAACCGAGTCCTGGCAAAAAAACCCAACCGGGGAATAAATATTAAATAAAATAACCCGGCGGTATCTTTAACATTGCACCAAAAAAGTGGTGCGTTTAAAATGAATGGGAAAATCCCATAGGAAATATTCCGGTGGAATATTTCGCGTGGTAACCACTGCCACCAGCCAGAAACTCGACAAGGGGGGACTGAACACCGCCCCCTTGAAAAACAGACCCAGGGGCAATCAAATTACCCCTACCAGTACTTCCACAATATGATGGTTTGTACTGGTTCTGTTCACAATTTAGGACTAGTAAAGTCAATGGGGACTTTACATGCCCTGGGAGACATTAGTCAGTCCCAGGATATGGAGTCTATGTTTGGGGGTAACTATGACACCCCTGTGTTACTGCACTGAGGGTGCTGAGTAACACACTTACCAAAAACACATGAAGCCCTATGGAGTAAAAGACCCCATAGCCCATAAAACACATTACATAGTCAAAGAACATTCTCAAATCATGCCTAAGAGTGGGAGAAAAAGAGTCTCACTCTTAGCAGGAGAAAAAAATAAACCCCAAAAATCCAGCAAAGCTGCTGGTGGACTATGTTTGGGAAATTAGCCTTACAGAGAATTCTCCCTAACACCAATAAAAATGTTATATCTGGACTTTGTGACTTTGCAAGATAGGGATTCCTCGGTCTAGGTGCAGTTGTCGGTCCACACACTACAGGTCACGCAACCGAAAACCCAAGGTTTCTTGCCCAGAGGTTTCTCCTTCGCCACAACTGTGCTTCAGCTTACATTCACTTTTGGTTTTACCACAGTGTGTTCTTCCACACACATCACTCACATACACTTTATAACTGTTCATCACTTGCATTTCACTTTATTCATAACATTGCATTATTTGCCCTTAAAATGTTCATTACGTGCGTTGGTGAAATTACATGTTGGTGTGTACCACTCCTAATCGCCTCTTCCTCGTCCCCGTGCTATAGTGATATGAGTGAGGGGAAGTGATTGGCACAGCCTATAAAGGCAGAGGGAGAGCAAGGTTAGTGATCACAAGGAAAAGGTGTATACCATGTCTCGCCTCCTGACATCCTCTACCCAATTCCCAAGGACTCTCCACCCAGGTGATTCTCCCTCACATCTCCATCCCCCAGGGTCAGGATCCAAAAGCGATGGCCTTTCCCTGGCCACATGAGAAGAGGGTCCAAGGGGAGTAGGTGCAAGGATACCCTCAGGAGTCACAGAGCTGAAGCCAAGAAGACTTTAAAAATCTATTGTGGTAATTAACCATACCAACCACTCTCATGTCAGTATCCAGAGTGCATCCCTTTTCCTTCCTAGAAACGGTGTGTACTCTGCATTCCTTTACAGGGTGGGTTGCATTTAGTAGTATTATTGGGCTGGGTGTTTTGATAATGATAAAAGTAGATATGTTTTATGCAACCTTGACTCGACAATCCTTTTATCATTGGGTAATAATTGTATTTTCACAGTATTGCAAATAACCACGATCCACGACCTTTAGAGGAGATAAGCCTGCCGTGCCATCCACGCTACCAAATTTGGACAAGGTTTATAATTTTAATTGTATGCTCGTTTAATTCAATCTGATCGGATCCATACTGGTGTATTAGCAGGTGTGGTGCTGAATGATGGTTTAGAAACAGATATTCACCCCTGGAACTCCAGAATTTGGTTAGTCACAAACTACCAGTGGTTAAAATTAAAGCTTTCCAACCATCACCTTAGTGTTGTGTGATGTTGCACTAAATGACAAATGCCAAGATAGGAGTTCCATGCTCACTGTGCCCAGAATGTCAAGCAATGTCTCACAGATGATGCTCAAGGAGTCCAAAGCATGACCGCAGCGGAACTAGTCGTTTTGGCTGGCATGCCTTCTTTTGGGGATGGACCCAAGAATCATATGGAGGTAACAGTTTCCCCTTCTGTAATTTCACAGCGTTTAAAAAATAAAGTGATGGAATGGAACTGCCAGCAGTTGGAATTAATTCAAAGCTTTCATTAGGTTTTTAATTATCTGGTAGGGTTCTGGTCTCATTAGTTCCCCGGGTCTGAAAGGCATCGTTATAAACATGTTCATTTCTCTTGGCAGATATACCTACAGGGTTAAAATGAGAATGGGTTGCTGGTAGTGCTGGTAGTATACAATCTCATGAATTAATTTTATTTAAATTACACTTGTAGCAAGAACTACATACAAAAAGGATCCACATGTCCAATTGTGCTGGGTGGAGCACAGCAGGAATGCTCATTCCATTGTGACATCACACACAGAAACACACCCACAATGGGCAGCGGCAGGGAGAAGCCACTTGTTAAAAGACCAATTGCATTAGTAGTGGTATGGTGGGCTGAATACAACTTGGACCATGCCTAAAGCATTTTTTCAAAGTCAATAAGTAAGGCGGATGCAGCGCTTTGCTTGCACTATTAAACTGTGCCCAACTTTTTTCAGATATTAACGACGGGCCCTGGGAGTTGGTGCGTGCCTGCAGTAAGCACCTGCAAAGAACCACATTTGTTTTTATAAAAACAAGCAACATATCCCCACCACGACCCTACTCCTTCACAATCCCATATTCCATTTCAGCAGGATGGGAAGCCCCTGCCTGAAAAGGAGTCATGTATCAGATAGCAGGGAGCATAGCTTCAGCTCAGGTACTGTAGGCTGAATAGATTAGAGACAGCCGGATACTGATGTTAAATTTACTACTACTTTTTTAATTTTTATGAAGGGGCAACTGGGGGTGAGAATTCAGAGACACAGGTGTATAGATGTTTGTGCAGTGGTTTGTAGGAGGCAGTTAGCCTCTTCCAGGAATAGAAGTCTGGTCACAGGCTAAGCCACCCTGAGTGGAATATTTTAACATCCTCACTCGCAACACGGGTTACTGCTCTGGCTTGGATTGCCTTAACAGGCACTCACTTCCTACACTTGTGAGTTAGGGAGAAAAGGGCCCTCGAAGAAGTGTGCTGCAATCTGTGCCATTCCCTTTAATTTCCGCACAAACATGTGTTACACCATCACTCCGAAACATCAGAAATCAAAATGCTGGACGTGCATTAAACAATATCTTCATTTGTCAGATTTGTTTTCTTGTAATTACATGCAAAGCTGCACTGAGCAGCAGAATATTAATGTACATCAACTTGTATGCATCTTTCCTAATCCATTCGGGTGTCAATCTCCTTTGATAGTCTAAACACTAAATTAAAGAAGACTGCACTACTAGGAGGGTCGGTCCCGGACACTCACTATCCTTATTGCCCCCCCCCCCCCATTAGTGCTAATGCTTAGGAACATAGCACATTGGATCTCTTGGGAAGATCTGCAGAACTAGAACACAACAGAGGAAAGGGATAGTTAAAGTTAACTTCACATGTCTGTGGGAGATGACCCTCCAACACTTAGGGGTACAGCCATACACAGATTCCTGTGGGAAGGCTAGCTTGGGCTGGCATGTGAGGTAAAAGGTGGTAGGGCTAGGAAGATCCTTGTGGGAGATCTGGGCCAGAGTTGTGCCTCAACCTCCTTTGTGCGATGGCAGCTCTGAATTTATTGTGAATACAAAAGGGATATTTGTGCAGGGCTGTGGGCCTGGCTTTTCTGCCCCTTCCATCTCCTAACTTGGCTGTGGTTCTGCACTCGACCGTGTTTGCCCGGCGTTTAAGAAAATCCTGGAAGCCTACTCTCTCCAGAGGCTACAAACACTGCTTGTCTGGCTTTATTTGCTCTCTTGGGAGGCTCTGGGCAACCACAGCAATCCATTCCTCTACCATCCAGCATGTTTATGGGTCCCCTCTGCAGTAAGAGAGAGGGAGAGCCAGGCCACTCCTCTAAACTGTTGGGGGGCTCTGTAAGGGACTGTTCAGTCCCATCCTTATCTTCACTTAGCAGTCAGGATTCAGTGATCATGCAGGATATGAAGAACAACCCTTTTTACCGGACTGACAGAGCGTTCATCTCTTTACTCTTTTGCATGATGTGAGACAGGCATGGTTTCAAGAGACGACGCAGACAAGTGAAACACTGTTTGAAAACCTTTATTCTCAATGGTCAGGTTGGTGCAACGCCTACCTTGCCCTAACTCTAAGATGGGAATGTTCCCTAACGGAAAATACAACTAAAAGTCGAAGTCTGTCAGTCCAAAACAAAATACTCTGTCCAAACCTATGCTTGTCCTCACTTACGCAGAATAATAGGGTGAATTGGATTTGGTCAACTCATTTGTGTTAAAAAGAAATTAACATCACAATGGACCGTTTATGCAGCTCCCTTCCCCAAATTTAAGACACTCAGGATTATAAAGTTCTACAAGTCTCTCAAGTTTCACTTGGCAAAGAAAAGTTCACTTGGCACAATGTTCACTTTAGCCAGAAGCCCTTTAGATCATGCAGCTCCTTGCTTTTAAATTGGGCTCCCCTGGTCGTGCCACAGTTGTCAGACCGCACGGTCCACCCATTACAGGTCATGCAACCAGGTGCCTTATCCTTAATAGAGTTCTCTTTTCCTTATACTGGGGTCTCTGCGGCCAACCTGGATCAATCTCCCGCCTGGTGGCCACCATGATACTTATTCTGGGGTCTCTGTGCCGAGCCTGGATTAATCCCCCACCTGGTGGCCACCCCAGTGCTTTTCTAGCACACTTTGTTGTCAACACTATCAGTTTGGGGGGATTGTGCTCCCACTTTCCACACAGCTCCCCCTTTTAGGATTTCTATTTTGCTCACTTTTCATGTCTGCGCACAGCTCCTCTCTTTGCAGACACTTCCTTTCTTTATACAGTAATTCGATAACGTGTAATCTTACGCACGGCCACTCTGCCACTATATGTATCCTTGTAATTCAAATTGTCGATTTCACCAGACTCGTCTCCAGTGTTACGTGTTCGGGCTGGAACGCTGCATCTTGCTCACTTACTTGAATACACACCGTGCTCTCACTGCGCTTCACTCACCAGTGGCGTTTTCTTCGTTCTTGGGTTAATGCCTTTGTATTTCATTTTACCAATGTAACGAGGGATAAGCACGCCTCCCGAGTCCCTTCTTTAGACTGCTATTTGCTGGAAACAGGGATTAGCCACACTTCTACCGGATGCTTCCGTTGAGTTGAGCAGGTGAGCAGTTGCTGTGTTGAAGATCCTCTAGGTCTTTTACTAACTTTCTGCCGTTTTTGCGAACCCTAGCCCCACTGTGCACCTCTCTCCCTGCCCGACTTCCTTCTCCCTCTGCTTTTTCACCACCCTGCCGCCTCCCCATCCCTCCCACCACCCTGATTGGTCCTCTGTCCAGTCTTGACTAACCCTGACAGGAGAGCCCCCTGCCCGTGCAGCCCTGCGGCTAAGGGCCCTAGGCAAAGGGCGGCTCCCACAAGAGGCGGCTCCCGACTGTGTCTGCAGATGTCAGCAGGCGAAGCCAGTTGCCAGCCGCCAACCAGTAGCGACTAAGGAAGGTAGGATTGGTCCGGGTTAGGTTTTGAACCTCTCCCTACCCTGCAAACCAGACCATATAGCAGACTCTTATACTTCGGTGTGTTGTCTCCTGTTTTTAAAATTGCATTCTGAAAGCCGTTCTGTGGCTTTGCCTCCTGGCAAAGCACTCATCAAGCAATCCTTCTACCACTAATTGCCTGCTGTCTTGTCCAATTGTTAACTTGTCTCGTCTCTCAGTCTCGTCTGCTTGCACCCTGCCATGCCCTTCCCTAGTGTTCTCACCTACCCCTTCCCACTTTCTTCCTCTTCTCTCCTCTCCCTACCTACTATATGGTGCTCTCTGTCTCTCCTATCTTTTCTAACTGTTTCTCTTTCGACTATCCTGCTCTCCTTAATAATTCCGGTAGGAAGAAGTTTAAAAAGGACAACCTGGTCTCCAACCCAGGCCTCCCTATCGCGCACACCTACACCAGTGCCTCCTCCAGGCAAACCTTTACCGACATACTCTTTGTCGTTCCCTCGCCAGACCTATGGACTCTACGTATGATATCTGTGCTCTCTCCTTCTCTTCCTCTCCCATTAATGGGGGCACCCGGTGGGAGGGCCCTCCTGGCCTCCTTCCACTCCTCTAAGGTCATCATTAATGTTTAGTTATGATATGATATGGCATTTGTAACGTGCCTATACACAAGTGTTTCAAGGCGCGACTAGGCAGGGAGGGGGGAACAAGGGGAAGACAGACAACGATCCTACTAGGCCAGGTGTCATTCAGACCGCGCAAGTGCAGGGGTAGGGGGAAGGGAAAAGGGCAAGGGGAAGGGGAGGGGGGGGGGGGAAGTGCAGTACAAAGTAAGTAGAATAAAAATAAATAAATAGGGCCAGCTGGTGGCAAGTGCAAGCTAAGTGCAGACAAGTGCTGGGAAGAGGGGGCTGTAGGGATACAGAGACAGTCCCGCAGTGCAGGGGTTGCCAGGGAGGCAGTGCAAGTGGAGAGTGGCTGGGCCCAGGACCGAGGTTGGTGAGAGTGGCCCAGTTGCAGATTCAGTGCAGTTTCAGTGAAGAATTTAGCAGGGGAGAGGGAGAGAGAAAGCAGAAGCAAAGAGGAAGGATTTGAGGTGCTTCCGGAACCGGAGATGGTTCTCCTCAAGTTTCAGGGAGGCAGGAAGGCTGTTCCAGAGGGAGGCCCCTGCCGTGGAGAGAGATCTACCCCCAGCTCGTTGCTTCGAGAAGCCGTCTTGGTCCAAGGCCCTAAAGTAAATCTTCTCTTTGATAGGCGCTTCCCACGCCTCATCATCTTCCTTTCTTCTCCTGCTGTCCCCTCTCTCCCCTCCACGGCTCCCTCGCCTCCCCCTGCTGTCTCCTCCTTGGGTAACCCTTGCCTTCTCTTCCTTCCTCCTCTGCGCCCATTCGGGCTGCTTCTACACCAATGCAGGGCGTACCTCTGATTTGTACGCCCCCGTCCCCCCCCCCCGGAAGTCAGTCTTTCAAGGACAGCAACCTTCTCCATATTGCCACTCTAAACTCTTGCTCAGCTGTCGAACACTCCTGTGACATCTGCTACCTCGTGGAGGAACTGGGACCTCAATGTCCTTGGTCTCACCGAGATATGGCTCATGGCCAGGTCGGTCACAAGCTTTGACAATCTCCTCCCTGATGGCTACAAGATCCTCTCTGTGCCCAGATCCAACCGTTCTGGAGGAGGTGTAGCCCTGATCTTCCATGAGTAGATTCCTGCCTCTGTCATTACTACGCAGGCCTACTCCTCTTTCGAATGCCTCGTCTGCAGGGTCTCTCCTGGCCATTCCCTTATTGTGGCTACCATCCATCGCTCACCTGGTACGATCTCCTCCTTCCTCCTTCTTGGAGACTTCAACATCAACCTGGATGCTTCTGGTCCTTCCACTGGACTTTTTCGTGACCTTTGCGACTCTCTCTCGCTCTCTATTCTCCCCTCTGGCCCGACTCACTCTGCATGGCACACTCTGGATGTTCTGATCTCTTCAGACCTTCCCCTTTCGATCCCTCTCGCCACTCCAGTCTCCTGGAGTGATCACTTTCTCCTTTCCTCCCATCTCACCCTCTCTACCCCTCAGGCCAAGCCAATTCCAGCACTGCCACCTACCTTCTCGGTTATCCGACCCATGAAGCAGGTGTCAGTTGAGGCTTTCGCCACCACTTTCTCCCCCTACCCCCGGCTGACTCACACCCCGACACAGCCCTTTCCATGCTCCACTCTGCTATATCTGATACTCTCAATGTCCTTGCCCCCGTCATGAGGATCCGCTTGAAGCCCAAAGCCAAGTGCAACTCTTGGTACTGCTCAGACCTCGTCACCCTTAAACGCGAGGGCAGGGTGGCTGAGAGGAAATGGCGTGCTTTGGGTACATCCTCTGACAAACCTGCCTGCCGTTTGCTCCAAAGGCAATACCGGCTCTCTATCTGCACCAAGAAGAGAGCCCACATCCAAGCCTGCGTCGATGCGGCATCTAACAACTCGGCTGAACTCTTTAAAATCTGCAAGGAGCTGGCCAATCCTGCTGCAGTCTCTACCTCTCCTGTACCCATCCAGGCCCTCTACACGGCCCTGGCTTCTCATTTCATCTCTAAAACTCAGGACATCCGGTCCTCTCTCTTCCTCTCACCCTCCACCCTCTACTCTCTACTCTCTGCTCTTCCTCTGGCCCTTCTTCGGCCACCTCTCCTCCCTCCTACTTTGTCTTTCCCCTGTTCTCCCCAGACAAGGTTTCTAGACAAGTCAGATCTATGAAGGTCTCATCAAAACAGGTTCACCCTGTTCCTTCAAAACCATCAAGGACCACATTGATACCCTGGCTCCTGCTCTAGCCGATTTCTGCAACCACTCCTAACACTGCAGTCTTCCCCTCCTGAAACACTCTCTTGTGCACCCTCTTAAGAAACCCTCTGCCGACCCTTCCCGCCCGGCTAACTATCGTCCAATCTCTATCACTCCTTTCTTGGGCAAACTCCTGGAAAAGCTCGCCATCTCCCAGCTGAACCTTCACTCTGAATCTGTTGGTTGTCTCCATGACCATCAGTCTGGCTTCAGAGCTGCCAGAAGCACGGAAACTACTCTCCTGAACATGCGTGAAGGCCTGCTCTCCAACCTCAATTCCAACACCCCGTGTCCTCATTTTACTTGATCTCTCTTTTGCCTTTGACATGGTCAACCATGCCAGCCTGCCAAACACGTGATAACCTGCATATCACTGATCAGGTCCTGGCTTGGCGGACCTCCTTCCTCTCTGATCGACCCTCCCAGGTCCAACTCTGGTCCTTCCTCTCCTCTATCTCTACCTGTGGTGGTCCCCAGGGGTCTAACCTCTCTCCCTGGCTATTCAACCAATACCTGGCACTTCTTGCCCACCACACTGCTGCTCTCTGTCCCAACTTTCAGTGCTATGTGGATGACACTCAGCTCATCTTCAGGCTCCCTTCAGCCACCTCCTCTCCTCTCATCTCATCTCTGTCTGTCCGCCATCCAGGAGTGGTGTGTCGCCAATGAGCTCTGCCTCAATGTCAGTAAGAGATTCTCCTCATCGGCACACCCCGCTCCCTCCTTTCCTGTCACTCTCTGGCCAACATCTCTTGGGCCTCTTCCTGCTCCCACCTGTGAGGCTAAAAACCTCAGGGTCATCTTCGACTCCACACTTTCCTTCTCTCCTCAGATCTCTGACGTCTCTAAGAAGTCACACTACTAGATGCACATCCTCCGAGGTATTCTTCCTTTCCTCTCCTTCCCCCAGAAGCTCACCGTCTCCCAAGTTCTAGTTCTCTCTAGGCTTAACTACTGCAAAAGCCTCTTTCTAAATCTGCATGCCTCTACTCTCCGCCCTCTGCAACTCATCCAAAACAGCACTGCAAGACTTGTCCTTCACCTCAAGCCCAGGGATCATATCTCTCCGGGACTGAAATCTCTGCACTGGCTCCCAGTGGCGGTGACGATTAAGTTCAAAACTCTTTGCATTGTCCACAAGGCCTTCTGGGGCCTGGGGCCTCAATCCCCTCAACTCTCTCTTCTTAAATATCTTCCTGCTCAAGCTCCTTGCTCGCCAGCCTCCAACTCCCTCAGGGTTAGTCGCCTCTCCAAGCAGCAAGTTGGTGGTAGACCTCTTTCTTCTGCTGGGACCTCGCTCAGGAACAGCCTCCTTGCCCCTCTGAAACTTGAGGAGAACCATCTCCGGTTCCAGAAGCACCTCAAGACCTTCATCTTTGGTTCTGCTTTCTCTCCTCCTCTCCCCTGCTGATCTCCTGGCTGATTCTGAAACTGCACTGGTTACCTGGCTACCTTCTGATCTCAGGCCCAGGTCCCCTCCCCGCCAGTTGCACACCTGCACTGCCCCCCCCGCCAACCCTTGCACCCGGGGACTGTTTCTGCATCCCTACAGCCCCTACTAGCACTTGACACCTGACGTCTGCACTTACCCTTGCACTTGCCACCAACTGGCCGCACTTTTATCTATTGTCTTTATTTATTTTACTGTTATCCTATGTACTGCACTGCTTCCTCCCCTTTCCCCTTCCTCTTCCTCTTCCCCCCTGCACTTTTCCCCTTCCCTCCTCCCCTGCACGATCTTAATGTCACCAGGCCAAGTAGGATCGTTGTCTCTGTCTTCCCTCCGTTTCCACTCCCTTGCCTCGTTGCGCCTTGAAACATGTGTATAGGTGCGTTATAAATGCCATATCATATCACACAGACACTCAGCGTCCCTGTTTCTTCCAGCTGTTCCCGGGCAGCAACAGCTCTTCACCTGTCCTCCCAACTCGCTCTCTTTGATGATTGCTAGTGTTCCTTTTATACTCTCCTGAAGACTTCATAGGCTGCAGGTAGGCATGGTTGATTTCAAATGCCTGACCCTGCCTGGCCTGGTTAGTGGGACATGGGCTATGAAGATGTGTGTATCTGCATCTTCTTCATCCCAGTATCACAGTGGTGTTTCTCACTGGAAATCTGTACTCCTCTTGATTTCCTCTTCATCACAGTACTTGTGTGATACTTGTGAAAAAGAAGATTGTGTGTGTTAATACATTCTATGAAGGCGGAGGGGAGGGGGGGTTAGGTAGGTCACTGTCAAGGAAGGGGATACCATGTCTCTGGTCTAAGGGTATTCTTGAGATAGGAAATTGGTATTCATTCTTTCACTCTGATACACTCATTAAATGAGGCTAGCAGGGAAGGAAACAATTAGTTCTCACAGTAGTTTATGATATTAGAGGGATGAGAGGATAAGTCTGGGTTATAGTTAGAAAAAGGGGTTTGACATTCTCTAGCTTTCCTGTGAGTGTTCGACAGAAGATCTTGGGGTAGGGTAGGACATGGGTGATATTCTGTGACAGAAGAGGGGAGGTAGGATAGATCGGGATTAGGAAAAGGGGGATGCCAGATCTCATCTCGGGCATCCCACTTCCGTTCTTGAAAGACCCTCAATCCCAGTAGTACCCCTTTGCAGACTCAGCCCCGGGGTCTGGATCTGGCAACTTTGCCTTTCCCTTGGTTACCTGAGGGAGGGTCTTAAAGGGGCTAAATGTGAGAACGCCCTCAGATTCCTCACATAGACCTTCCCTGTCTCCTTCCCTGTTAGCTCAGCCACACTCAATTGCTGGAAAAGACTGAAGCTGCCATGCCATCTACCCCTGGAACAGGCACGACACTGTATGTAGGAAGCTGTCATTGGAACAATGTCATGATCACGATTACTTTGAGCTCAGGGAAAACGCATCTCATCCCAAGCAAACATTCAGTCTTGCACTCCTTTAACGGAACAGACCCCCATGAGCATCTGTGTAGATCAGAAACACACAGATGTCACATCCGTCTCTTACAGTGATCCCCAAGCACGATATGTGCAACAACTTACTGAGATTGTGCCTAACAGTTTTGTTGCAAACGTATAGGACAGAAAACTGAGCCAAGAGACAATGGAACTCTTCAGGTGTCCACTTTCCCATGAAGAGAAGAACGAAGATAGCAACAACAAAAAACTAAAAAACTCCACATTCAAACGAGAACAGGAGTGTCCTCTTCTCTCCAGACGCCTTTTGTGGCTCCTATTCTGGTAAATTTTGGACACTTGTACCACGTCTCTCAAGATTATTGCAGAGCAGCTCTCAAAACTGGTGGAGGACACAGCAGCTAACGACATTAACAAAACGTTTTCTGCAATAAACACATTTGTATGGCCAACAATATGGCCTCTGAAACAGGACTTTGATTTTGTCGAATAACAAAACTTGGAATAAGAAGCATCAGGTAACTATGCCCATAAGGCAGTAGTAGAGGTTGGGGATAATCAAGAAGAGTACTCGTGCAGCCAGGATTCTTCCATCCCTTCTACTCTAACAGATAAGGCAAGGTGATGTGGGATACATACAAGCATATGGTTACAGACTCCACTTCAAAACAACCGGAACACAACCTTACAAGAAAGGACCAAACCAAAAAAAGCATCAATTCCTCGCTATTGCGTAAAAAATGAATTCCTTGTGAATTTGGAGTCTGGATTCACAGAAACCTAGAGAACAGACTCTACGACCCAGCTTTGAATATCAGAAATCAGAAGCCTACTCTCCAAATACTGGAGAATCAACTGAAGCTTTCCAGTGATATTTCAAGGGCCAGAGGGTGCCATGATGCATTACTGGTTCAGGATCTGGAAGGGAGTAGCCTACAAAAAGGCAACGATTCTAAACATTCTCTTCCTAGGTTGAAAACTGGTTGATACCAAACTATGGGAACTGATGCAACAGGTAGAGGAGCACTCTTCAGTTCAGACCAATGATATCTTCTCTTAAGTTTGAAAATGCCAAGCTTCAAGATACTGGCTGTCACGTGCCTCATACTCTGGGTCTAGATTTCCTGCACACAGTAGGTCTTCTGGCAATGATCCCACTTTTCTGGCCAGTGGACAGTCTGCACGAACCCTTCAAATCAGCCTTCCTGACTATTTATGGGTGTGCCTGGATGTGAACTGGAGCCAATATAGAGACTCCAAACAGCAGTGCTAGGTCAACTTCAGGAGTTTGGTCTCATCTCGAAGAAAGCCATTTCCGACACCTGTTAGCTGTATTTGAATGAGCTCATTCATTTTAGCGACACTGAGATCAGTTCCACTTACCACACATTGTCAGTGTGTCACTTAACTACAGTTATTTTTTCTTTCCTCCGAGTGTTCAGATCCCGTCTAGGCCTTTCTCAGTGCTTAAAACATTTAAAGGCAGGTTGGCCACCATTTGGATGTGAATTATGGTGGGTGGCAAGGAAATGGTTCAGATTAAATGTAAAAACGCAGATGGCAAGTGCAGTATAGGTTCTGAACAGGGGCAGTGGATGAATTACCTGGCGGGAAACTGACAATATTATGCCAATCGCCCTTTGAAGGGTCTGGAAAACAAATCTCGCTCCAAAGGAGTATTGTTGGCAGAAGAAAAGAAGTGAAAGGCTTGTCTAGTGGGTTCATCGCAAAAGAAGAGTGGTCAGAGGATGGGTGGGACCATGTCACCCCCACACGTAAAGAAGGATCACTGTGAAAGCAAAGATAAAAAGAAGGGCTGACCGATGCGTTTCCTGTGATAAGTTACCATAAAAGGGAACCATTCACTCTGAAATATGCACAATTAAATGCGTGTGATTGCGGGAGTTGCTTCCCCATCCAACCCATCCCCCGCTACTTGGGGGTCATTGTGATGAGGAGACCCAACAACCAAACCAATAAACATGTAAGAGAGTTTCATAATCTTAATAGCTCCAAACCAATACGGTTCCTTTAAACCCCCTCATAGATGCAACAGCATGGGAGAAATGTCAAGTCTGTTCCCTTCAAAAGAATTGCAATAGTGACATCAGGTGTATTCCGAACACCAAAGATATGGAGAATTCCCATTTTCACATTCCTATTCTTGACACACACTAGAGAATTCATTGTTTGTCTTTTGCATGCATGCAGTTACAGTTCATAGTCCCCCACTTGAAGGTCCTGGATACATTATTGTCCTAACCCACCCATAGTTGGATTGGCTTGTCAATGCAGACTTCACCAAGCAGAGAGAAACCCTTCCCAAATCTTTCCCATGCTTCACTAGATCATGTGGTAACTGAACCCCAGGAATTCTCACTTCACTGAGAGGGTATCGGATAATATTAGCCCCATAAATAATGGGGCCATATATATGGTCGCCGGGAAACGGCATAGGCAACATTATTTATGGGGATAATATATAGGGTAAATGGGAGCAGGGAGCGTCCCTCGCAGGTTCCATGGGGTAATATCGCTGCAAAATAAATGGCGCAATTCTTGTATGGCAAATTCAGGGATAATACAATCAACACGCCTAAACATGCCTCATGAATCAAAACGGCGCACCTATATTCAAATATCACACTATCACCAACCCTCACACCCTGAATACATTTCACCGCCATCCAAATCAAATCGGTTCCCCCCATTCAGGTGTTTGCTCTTATTACTACAAATTTGCTCTTTACCTTGTATTCTCACCAAAACCTTGAAAAAGACCCATGTTGGTTTGAAACAAGTGTCGGCTTAAGTGTGTTAATAAATCACCCTAAACATGAAGTGATGAGATTTCTCATTTATTCTTAAGAGTCCAATCTAAATTACACAGTCAACAATAAGATCGCTGAGCCAGCGCCCGGGTGGCTCGGTTCTTACCCAAACCCACTCTAAACCTTGCAAAGATGCAAGAGCAATGTCTTAAGAAGCCCCTCACCGGCAGCAGGATCTACTAACTGATTACAAGGATCAGCGCAATGATCTGCACATTCTAGTGCTCTACCCAACTCGTAGAACGCTAGAGCACAATGCTTGGGTCAATGAACGTTTTGAGTCTATGATCAGACCAAGTAGAAGAGGTTTCTCCACCTGATGTAATCATTGTCCATTCTTCGGTCAAGTCTGTTCTTAACAGGACAGGCAACTTACAGGTGAAAACACATGTGAAGCATACAAGATCCAAATCCCTGGCGGCAGTGGATCAGCAATTGTTAACCTTGGAACAAGGCATCCTCTATTGCACTGATGAAAGCTACACCCAGGTGGAAAACATTAAAACAATTGAATAGCTGTTCCTCTCATCTATGGACTACTCCCTATTCTGGGCAGAATTATTTCTGATCTGCAAAATGTTTGCCCCACCAAATAGGTATAACTGTCTGCATCAAAGTCCAGATCACCAATTCAAAAGTACTGTGCCCAAATTTGGGCCCCTTTATCTTAGGATGTTTGCAGGGGAGGGATTACGGACCCCCATTCTTGTGTCCAAGGCTCCCTCTCTTGGCATTTACCCCTACAACATTCTCTCAGCCCTAAATGTCAAAGACCTTCACAAAATAAAGAAGCATGGGGCCGCGAGAGAGATAGTTATGAAATGATTTGGTATTTATAACATGCCTTTACACAAGTGATTCTAGGTGCCACAAGACAAAGGAGGGGAGACAGAGGGATGACAAGTCAAATGATCTTACTAGGCCTTGTGACATTCAGATCATGCAAGTGCAACAAGAAAGTGCAGGGGAAAAGTGCATGGATGGGGGATGTGCAGTCAGGGCTGCAAGGCTCTGAGGAAGCGTGAGGACGGCAGAGGACTACACAAGTGCAATCCCAGGCCTAAAGTGCTGGGCAGGCCAGAAGGCAGTGCAGGGTGACTGTTCAAGGGTGGTGTGGCACCCTGTGTGAATCAGAGGGCAACCATGCCACCAGTCAGGATGTGCAGACACCTATACTCCAGCATCCTGGCAGCCCCTCCTTCGGAGTACAAACTTCCAGAAATTGAGACCTTTGTCCCTGCTGTAGTGGCCTTTGCTACTTTTGAGATTATTTCAAAGAACAAGTTACTTACGGTCTAGAATTTAAATGGAACATTATGCACAAGAGGGGCATCTACAAAAGTACAATTCCTCCAGGGCACTGGGGTCCTTTCTTATCCATGACCGTTCCTGCAAGGGATTTGTTCCTCTGTCTTGTAAGACTATAATGATTGCCACTTCATTTAGTGGTGGTTTGCTGAAGGACTCGGCTTCTCTTCCCTTATGGGTAGTTGTCGGCCATTGAACTTTAGAGAACATTGGTTTTTAATGGAATGGAACTTAAACATGCATGTATTTCTAACACTCGAGACACAGGATTATAACCCCCCCCTTCCTTAGGTGCAACCCCCCCCCCTATTTAACCTTGATGTAGGCGGTTATGTTAGAGTGTGCCTTTTATACTGAGCTTCGTTCCACGATTTCAAGTGGATCTTTTAATCCGGGTCATTTGGGAAAGCAACCTTGTGTGATGGATTAGTTTTGCGATTTTGATGGTCTATGCTCCAGCTCAGGTGTTCCTTCCTCCGCTATCCCTCTAGGCGAACACAATGAATGCGGTGTGCGATGAATCCTGCAGAGTAATCACTGAACCCCAGCCTAAGATCTCCTCCCATGTGGCCAGGGAAAGGCAGACGCTACCTGATCCTAACCCTGGTGGTAATATTAAGAGGGAGGATCACATGGGAGTAGATGGCTCTCACAGGGAAGTGGTGAGGAAGTGGCGACTACTTTGTGAGCAACGCAGTATTCATCTTCTAGCGAGGAACACAATCCTATGATTGCCAAATACTTAATGGCATGCTGTCATTGCACAAGTCCCTCTGACCAACAGCACAAGTCCCTCCCATAAAACTAACCAACAAAGTCATCTACACAGAATATGGTTTCTAGCTTGGGAGTGCAAGAATGAAATGTAACCTCTAATTGTCATGATTCTGTTTTGGGTAGAGGGCTTAACCTCAATGCTGAAGCACAAACCTTTGACATTTAGTTAGTTTTGATAGTCCTGCAAATGGGGGAGGTGTAGGATTACTCTTACTAGTGCTGAGGCTTGCTGGTGTTTTAGCCTCCCCCAAATTAAATCCATTGTTGCCTGCCGTGGGGTCATGCCCAATGTCGCTCTTTTCCTCACTTGGAGATACAGTGAGGTCAATGTCGATTGATAGCTCCATTACTGCCTCTAGTGTTTGTTGCACATATGCCCTCCCTTCCTTTTGGAGGGCATTTTCATGTGTCAGTGTTTTCTGGATTATTACCAATGTAGGGGTCGAGGGCACTCCAAACTGGAGGCCACTTGAAGGCTGTCGGTAGGGGGGTTGTGTAGGTTTGGGGCAGACTACCTTCATCCTCCATATTAGCTGTAATGTTAGCTGTGCTAACCCCCCCCCCCCCACCAATCCCCGATATAGTGTGGCTGTCCTCAGAAATTGACTAAGCCTTAGCAATCACAAGGTCCGAGTCGTCCTCCATACGTGTCCGAGACATAAGTGAGACATGGGGACCTGGAGTCACAAACAAGAACCAGCAAATTCAAAAATTCGAATGCACTTACGTGAAGAACTGTGCACTAAATTCGAAGTAGGCCAACAAAAGCACTTCCTCTCCACTTCACCAGCCTTGTTATCAGTTTAAAACTAGTTCTGGAGCTGATTTTGCAGTGTGCAATGTACAGATACTCAAAGGATTGGGCCTATCCCTCTTGAGATAATAGTAAGGCTTAAGTGTGGGTGTGGGTGTAGGGTCACAGTTACGGGTTGCAGGAGAGAGAAAGTGCCAATGTGCAAAGCTGCAATAGGGAGGAAAAAAAGAACTCTCACTGTTCGTCAGTTTACTAACCCACCAGTGTGCTTGTAGGCTGCACTCGGCAGCTCTAATGAGCTCCAATAGGCTTCAATAGGCTCAGGCACGCTAGTTAGACAAGTCGAGGTCACCTGAATAGCTGGCAAGCCAAGCAGAGCCTCTGAGCCTCCAAGCCTTGTCTGTTAGGCTTGGAGATAACGTACCTGCAAGTATACCTGCGGGGTAGAGGCAGGGTCAGATCAGTAAAGGTAAAGTAAAGGCGGAGCTACTTGCGGTCATCCAGTTGCAGCGTCCACTGTAATGAGAATGCTCAGGACGCTCAACCCTCGCCTCTCTCACTCCTCCTCCCAGCTTCTCTTTGCTTTTCTGCCACTTCTCTTCCGCTTCTCTGTCCGAGGCACGGAACACGAATTGCGATACAGCACAGGACTGGAACGGAACGGCTTTGGCTAGAGTGATTAGAGTAACGCACCTTCACTTTCACTTCATGCCGTCAAGCTGCACCGAAACTCTGACTATGAGTACTGGCCGCTTCCGACAGCAATTCCAATTCCAATTCAGAAATACTTCCTAACACTGATATTAAAAGAGCAGAACATATATGCTAAAGTTATCCTTCTAAACTACAGAAATGCCTAAATTAAGAAATCAATGATGCACCAGAGATACTGCCTGGCTGTATGCGATAGTCTAAGAAGCACGGTCATCTCAATAGAGGACATAACGTGAATGACTTCCAATACTGTCAAAACGTATTTTTTCCTCCCGCTTGCTTCGATGGAAAAAGAAAAATCATGCAGGACATTCTTAATCAGAGGAAAAGTGACAGATCTGCATTCTTGGGGAAAACTCCTCTCATATCAAATCTGAAAAAAAAACCTCAAACCAAGCAACCATCTCAATTTACATAGTATAAGTGGGGGTGGGTTAACTGGGTGGGGAAACAAATGGATTTGCTTAGAGGTGCTGGTAATCGTGTAAACATACATGTGCCATTGCTTACAAAGAGCTGAAAAAAGTGTGCTTTACAATGTAAATTCAAGAAACACATACTTACTTGGGTATTTTTATAGTCGATGTCTACTTTGCATAGAGTGCATCTCTTAGGAACCTCTTTATAAGGGTTTTCCATGCTTACAGGCTGCAAGTAAAGCAGAATATGTATTAGCACCCACATCCATCTGCTCTGTATATTAAAGGGACATTTAACAGTGTTAGAGTTTCTAAATTTACAGACGATAAGTCATCTGTGCAGCTACAGAATCTTGAAGTTTTGCCAAAGGTTGGCTCCTATACATCAACTTTCTGGAGACGTACTTGAGATTTCCTGCCCTGGAAGTAGCTTCATTCTGTACTAACTTTTTTTATTAGCCAGATGCTTCATATGGACTGCAATATCTTAGCACACAACTCTTGCAAAAAGAAGCCACACATGTCATTTACAGTGTGTATTTTCATTCAATTCCTCAGCCTCTGAACTCCTGCATGGTACAGCACTCACTCTACCCTTGAAGGCAGTACCTACTTTAACAAGTCCAATCTTGTTAAATTTGGTGTTTGCCCTCAAGAGGACTCTTTTTTGCATAATAAACACATTTTCAGTGTCAGTAAAAGGGGACAACGCCTTTGGGGCGCAAGTGGAAAAGGTCAAGTTTACTATATCCGTTGGAAAAAGCAACCACAGAGCATTCGAATATATATATACACATATATATATTCACTAACAAAAAACATTGTTAAAAGGGACGTCATGGTTAAGTGGCACTAGCAAAAACCTATGAAATTCAAATGGAAAAACTTTGTTACAGGGACGTTATGGTTACAGGTACAACTAAGGAAAAAAACTTAAATTCGCCAGTTATGGTAAGCTAAGCAAGCATAACCCGCGCCACCAGTGTGAACTGCAAGGACTAACACCCATGACATCAAAGATGCCATCACAAATCTCATTGATGACATCACATGTGTGGCTGCCCCTTTTTTGTTCACTGACATAAGTAGACCATGTGCTTTTCTTTAGTAACAGTCAGGAAGTAACAATTCAAAAAGGTTGTATCTTCGTGTACGGCACCCTTCTCATATGTTCTTGCACTACTTTCCTCAGGGTTCACACACATCATACATATACATATGGGGGGAGAAGAAAGCGTAAAACACAGCAATCATTTCTGTGCATGAAGATTATCAGTTATTTTATGAACAGTTTTTGGTAATACTGCGACTTTTTTGCTTACTGTAATTTCCCTGTATATGCTCCTATTTGAATGCATTGTGGTGTCTTTATGTTTTCTGTCTGTGCAGTAGTGCAATTATCTAGTTACTTAGGCAATGGTAGCTATCCCTTACATATTTCACAGTACCCCAAACTCTAAAACTAAAGCATTCATGATTTCATTATGTAACATGGGAAGATTTTCAAGATTACACTTCTATGGGTCATGGTGCAGACAATGACTACGTGTCCACATGAGTTGTGGTTCATGTACTGCAAGGAAGTCTAATACAATGGTGTGTATAGCAATGCATTGCGCAATGAACAACTTATCTCATTATAGTTCTTCCAATGATCTTTGATAGTTTTCTGCCACCATTACAATAACCATCCCTTGTGGAGGCTTTCCAACTAAATGCACATGTGATGTCATCAGGTATGTCATCAATGAGATTTGTGATGGCATCTTTGATGTCATGGGTGTAAGTCCTTGCAGTGCACACTAGTGGCGCGAGTTATGGTTGCTTAGCTTACCATGACTGGTGAATTTTGTTGGTTTTTTCGGTTTAACCTTTAACCATAACATCCCTCGAACAACGTTTTTCCATAGAATTTCATAGGTTTTTGCTAGTGCAACTTAACCATAACGTCCCTTTAACAACGTGTTTTCAGAGAGTACGAACTGGAAAGTACCAAGACCAGAACGTCACTACAGCGTAGTAAGCACACTGAAGTTTAACTACTAACTGCATAGGTGCTGCAGTAAACAATAGTAGAAAAGTATAATGTCTCATTTATTACGGCGCAATGGCAAGCACCTTCGAGTGGCTGGAAGAAAATTCCCCTCATGACGAAATTACTTACACTACTAACCCCATTTGTACACGCAATACTGTGAAGTGTACATTATTCAATACATATTGTTATATGTACGGTAAACACATTTTCTTTTCTGTGAGAACATATTGGAAAAGAAAGCAAGGCAGCACAAGCAGCAACCCTTGCACAACAGCATACGGCCATAGCAAAGGAAACTCTGTGCATAGCAAAAAGTACAGGCTGGAAGCCAAAGTGGAAAGATTGGTGAACAATTGTGCCGGCTGAAAAGTTGAGTACAAGGGTGTATTATTTACAAAATGAAACAGCTCTTGCAGACCTGCACATGTACCCCGTCCCAAAGGGCCCAACCCCTCAAAATCCGTGTGATGGGAGAAGTTAAGGTGACACCTCAATGTCTTCCTCCAATCACAAGCAACTTGGGGAAATCACCAATTCCCCACAATAAGTATCCACTTATGCTACCCCTTCCCTTTCCTAATGGTGTGTATGAATGTGTACAAGTAAATGTTAATAAGTGAAAGGTTGTTACGTGTAGATGTAATATGTTTTTTTTTTTTAAATGGCGTTCTCACTCAGCGCCACACAGTCCTCGTTGGAATGACCGCAATTAAGGCAGTTGCCCGGCCTATCCACAATGACAATGTAGGCATCCATACGACGCCAGCACGCTCTGCATGTCCGCATGTTGTCCTCCACCTACGATGACGTGTGGGAGGGGACATTTGGTTGTTGTGCAAGTACACACATGTGTATCTGTTCCTCTGTGTCCTGGTCACATGCCACTGTGCAGTATATGTGAACGAACGTTAATTAGGTTGCAGCGCCCACCCACGGCCTACAAGTACCTATACAGATAAACAACCCACCTGATAGACCCTATAAACAGCCAGCATCTCCCAAGATGCTCGGCACACGTATGGCACCATATTATTCAGTATAGAAGTGGCAACGGTATGCACATGCGCACAACGTGTTCCGCCCAAAACGTGTCCTTCGGACAAATGTGGCGATGTCACCCTGCGACAGAACCCACACTGCACGTGGGCCCTTATTTCGGTTACACGATCCAGAACCCTGGACAGCGGAAAAGTACAGTGTTGAGGAACAGAGCATAGGAAGTGTTTTTCGGAAAGTACACGCTTACAAACACACCACAATGGTCCGTTGTACATGTATTTATGTTTTTAACAATGTAGGCCTGTTTTCTGGGTGCAAGTTCTCCACAGCAGCCCTACAAAAGGCCACACCCCAGAGCTGCTCCTCAATCTGTTTGCAGCTTTTCAGAACACAGTAGCAAGCTACATAGGTTTGGCGTCTAAGTGATGTTGGTCCAAATGTGCTGTGCTACATTGTGTTTGCAAGTAAAGTCACTCCGGGTCACTGTGCGCAGTAATGTAGAAAATTAACGGCCCTTGCTGTGACCCACACCGCAGGGTTGATAGTCCCCACTGTCCCAATGTCATGGGTAGCAGGGTGAAACCAGGAGTATTTGCACGTGTGTTTACCCAAGGATGGCGAGGGCCGTGCCCCAATAAAGCAGAGACATTCCTTCTTCCTTTTCGACTCGCTTCTTTCCAGCACACCGTCATTGTGTACTGTTAAAAAGTTGCACATGCATCCACCAATAACATTGAAGAGCTCCCCATGTAACAGTATCAGTTCTGTGCAACAGTCCTCTGCGTACACACCAGGCCGAGAAATGTGTTTGCACAATCCCTCTGCCTCCACAGTCCCATTTCCATTACTGCCATCCTGAAAGTTCCCGGATGTGGCTTTCGTGCAGCGTGCGGGAATCAATTGCAACCATGAGACGGGGAGTTCGTTGTAAGTGGCAGCTCTCAAAAGAGCTTTTTTTTGTAGATGCTTCTAGAGAAACACCTTTTTTCGTTTTTTATTTGATTTTGGGTTTTTTGTGCTCACATTATTACAGTAAACTCTTCAGCGCATCCTGTAGACGAGCAAGAAAAACTACACTAGCAATGGATGACAACAAAATGCCATTTGCTCGGAACAACTCTGCATTTCCATAACCAATGGGGTCACGGTTGCAGAAGAACATCCCACGAACTCACAAAGTATACATGCTTCTGTTGATGAAACCCCTTCCGACCTCTAGCTGGCGACGGCATTCAATGGAATAGGTGCATAGTAATCTTGGTGGTATACATGAGAAAAACACCTTGGCAGCAATAGCAAGCTGGGTACGGGATTGGGTCTTCCATCGTAGATGTATAAAGGTTTATCTTTTTTTATTTTTACTTGCGTGCAAGCAATTTGTTTTTTCTGTTTATTTGTGTGTCTGTTTGCCTCTCCTCACATTTTTATCACATTCTGGTCAATGCTTCTTGCACAGTGTAAAAGAAAACGGCATTGCCAATGGCGCTCAAATAAATGCCATTTCTACGGAACCACTGCATATTTTGCAACCTCATGATCTCAGTGGGCGGAGAACATGCCAGCAGTATGCATAAATTCACACATGCTTCTGTTTAGAACACACCTTCCGACCTCTGGCTGGGGACAAATTACATCGTCATGGACCCATACTCCTCTTGGTGTTATGCATGAGAAAACGACCTTGGCAGAAGGAAAACTCTGCATCATTGCATTCAGCAACCTCTTCAGGTGACGGATAAACGTCCACACGACATGCAACCCAAATGTAGACTACCATAGTGCATCAAGACAAAGTCTACATTCGTGACAGAGGTCACATATCTGCAAAGGCGAACCATCCCACCGAAACTGCAGTGACCCTGACAGCCCCAGAAAGCGTCCACTCCTTCCAACCCGAAATTACCAGCAATGCCTCTCTGCACACAACACCTGTGCAGAGGGCGCACAAAGGTATCACCGACGACAAGCACTGTATGTCTCTCCATCTCAACCAACCTCACGACACAGTATTGGGAAGAAATGGTACCGCCCCTTCCGGTCAACCACACCCTAAACACCTAATTGCCTATTTCCCACAATTTCATTTCCCTGGCCACCATAAGAACGGCAGGATGTGGCACGTGCGCCCCCCCCCCCCTATCTACAGTGAGGGCCACGGGCCAGTAAAGCAGACACAATACTTCTTCCCTTTGCACTGGCATTTTTGCAGCACTCCCTCATTGGTGCTGTCAAATTTTCAAACACGCCTGCAGCAATCACATACAAAAACTCTGCATTGCACACTATCATTTCTGTACACCACTCCATATTTACTAGTAAACACTCTCAGTGCACATTCCATTTGAGGCCAAAGCTCCTCCACCAGAAACATATGCTAAAGAATGCACGATTGCAGCATCCTCAAAGATGAGCACCCACCACACCTTTGGCCATGCACACAACAGTGCAGCCCTTGCCCACACCCACCAAAACACTATGGATCCATGCATGCGACCATGTGGGCAGCTAACATTATGCACAAATGTAACATACGTAGCAGCACTTCTAACCAACTCCGCCACACCATAAAACACCCATTCATGAAAACGTGTCACAATTAGCAGAATCCACAAACATACCACAGCACCCCTACCCACTGCCATTCACAGAGTATTGTGTCACTGGCAACCTAAGCACAACATTGGGCCTACTTCAATAAATCTGTACACAGCAGAGTAACCCAGCACATATAAGCTGCACTTCAACCATACCCTCTTCC
Organism: Ambystoma mexicanum; assembly: GCF_040938575.1. Classification (NCBI taxonomy): domain Eukaryota; kingdom Metazoa; phylum Chordata; class Amphibia; order Caudata; family Ambystomatidae; genus Ambystoma; species Ambystoma mexicanum. Next base: position 20,219,941 of record NC_090937.1, on the reverse strand, counting down.
ATACTCACATTATATAAACACTGCACCCTGTGGCCACACTGCACAACCTCTCAAAGCACCATGTCTTGCCGTACACCAAATACTGTAGCATGTTGCAACTATCACCACAACCATGAAACGCACAAGACAAGCTTCTCAACTCACTTGTGCTGCTGTAGCACGTCTACAATGTGTTCCACATGCATTCTCCAAATATCACCAACCTGTGCCTGATGCACTGTCAAACCTGCATTGCTGCAGTGGGTGTGCTCCTTGCACACATTCCCTGCACCGTAATGCAACCATGCATGGCGCCAACTACCACTATGCACATACGCACCACTGCCACCAGCACTCCTACCCAACCTCTGCACCGCAAATCAGCTATACAGCGTAAAATGCAACAGTTACCATAATCTACAATCATTAGACTGTCTCCAGCACCCCTACAACCTTTCATTCACATACTATGGTCTTACCCACTTCCAATCAGAAAGTATTGTGTCACTGCCAACCTAACCACAAAATGTTCACAACATTGCCCCTACTCCAAGCAAACTGCACACAGCACACTGTCCAAGAACATATAAGCTGCACTTCAACCATACCCTCTACCATACTGACAGTACGCAAACACTGCACCCAGTGCCCACACTACGTGACTTTTCACTGCACCATCTCCAACCACACATGAAAACCTTTACCATGTTCTAACAGTGACCTCACCTGCAAAACCAAACATGCACGCATGGCAGCCACTTCTGCTGCTCTATTGTGTCTAAAATGTGCTCCACAACCATTCTGTACAAGTCACCACCCTCTAACTGATGCAGAGTCAAAAATGCATTACTGCCGTGCTCAAGTCCTAGGCTCTTTAGTAAATGGCCTACGGACATGCACCCAGTAGCCTAGACCTTGAACACACACACACCACAACGTAATGGCACCATGCATGTCACCAACTACGACAATCCACATACACACCAGTGCCGCCAGCCCTCCTAGCCAACCTGTGCACCGCCATGGAGCTATGGAGCAATAATTTGCAACAGTTACCATAATGTAGAAAGAAAACACTGTCTCCTGCACCCCTGTGCACTTTCATTCACATACTATGAGCGTACCCACTTCCATTCACAAAGTACTGTGTCACTGGAAACCTAACCACATACTGTTCGCAACATTGGCCCTACTCCAACCAATCTGCATACACCACACTATACAAGCACCACACTCCACTGTATGCAGAGTCAGACATGCATTGCTGCGGTGGGTGTGCTGAAGCTCTAGTGTCGTGTCTCCCAACGTTCGCCACCATCAAGACTCACGTGGCCTACGTGTCCCTGCAGACAAGCGGCGAGGGTCTCCTGCCAAACAGAGGAGACCCGCACATCACGGCCCGAGGGATCTTCGCCCTTTCCTTCACTGGCACCTCCCATGGAGGTTTTCACACAACTGGCGCTGCCGATTGGGCACACACAGAACCGCACGTCACGTGACTAGGCATCCACAACGGCCTTCGTCATCATCACGGGTCACGTGACTCAGACTACTCACGTTCCCCTCCCGTGATGTGATCACGTGACCTTCCACACAAGCTAAAGGGAGCAGAGAAACACGGAAGCACCGCTTCACAGCTGCTTCCTTCACGGACTGCTTTGGCGTTTCTTTGGATTTTGCTACCACGACTACTTGACCACGGAACTGAAAACGGATTGCCTCATTCTTTATCCCGGATATCACGCTGTTTGTTTGCTACTGGTTTCTTGACTCGGAATTGCTCACTGGACTGCCTACGGATATTCCCTTGAACACTGAACTTTGGTTATCGACCCCGGAACTGCCTATTGGACTGCTCACGGATTATCCCACGTATTTGCCTCGGAGTTCTACATCACGAGTCCTGTCAGAGACACAATCGACCAGTGCCTGCTGTACCCCCACTACTCCACCACACATTTCAGGCCATCCTCTCCTTCACTTTCGGTGGTCAGAGGGTCTTTGGCGTTTCTGGTTCCTGATAAGACGACATTCTCCACCTGTGGTTTCAAGCGCTGCACGGGCTGTGTTGTTATCTCCTGCCTGGGTGGTGCTTGGGGTCGGAGGTGGTAGGACTAATCTGCACGACCACCAAGGGCTAGACATCTAGGCTCTTCAGTGCATGCCCTACAGCCTACGGCCTTGGCCATGCTCCCAGTAGTTTAATCCTTCAACAGACTCACCGCTACTTCATGCACCCATGCATGCCACCATGTGCCCAACTACCGCAATCCATCCGCAGAGCACAGCCACCCGCGTTCCCACCCAACCTATGTCATGTGCAATTCACTCCCCTTCTGAAAGTCACCTGCCACCACTCACCACGGAAAGAGGTCGCCGCAAACAGGTTGTGGGACAAGCTATCAGGCCGTTACAACAGCTGCCTCCAATCACCACACAAAGTAGTCGCCTGTCTAGGTACCCGCGAAGTTGCGCAATACACACAAATACTGCAGGCACTCCTACGTCTTCCTCCACCTATTTACATGTCACATGAACCACTTTTCACTCCCCCGCCCTTTCCCTCCCTTCTTGCTGCCAACACATGGCGTATGGTATATTTTCCAGACCCATCCGCCGGCGCACTGTCCTCAGATACACCACAGCAGCGTTAGCCAAAAAATGTTGATGCACAGCACGCTTCCCTCCAGCCAACCACCGGCCTCGTCCAAAGTTCTCCGTAAGCACGCCGTTCCGCATGCCAATGACACTTCTGTCCGCGGAGCGAACAGGGAAATGGGTCCGCACAGCGGACCCAGATAGCACTCATTTTTAGAGACGTACATTTCAGTTGTTTGCAACAAAAGTACTGATCGGATTCCCACCAAACACACAAAAGCATGCTTTCTGACCCAAGCCCCCGCTCCTGCTGCAAATTTGGTGTAAATCCGTCCAGCCGTTATGGTTGTAGCCGTGCGCAAAGTTTTTGCCCATTCAGTAAATAGGAACCCCTCCCCTATACTTTGCCCCCCTGGACGAAACCACGCCCAACTTCGCGAAAAAATTCAGAGCTGGTCATATACTTTTTTTTTGCAAAGTTTGGTGAGGATTCATCCAGGGGGAGAGAAGTTATGAGCCGCCGAAAAAGTAGTCTTCCTACGAGTTTAGCAACTTAACCATAACTACACGGCCACTACCGCAGGATATATATATATATATATATATATACATTTTCAATAACAAAAAAAAACATGTTAAAGGGACGTTATGGTTAAGTTGCGCTACTAAAAACCTATCCCCTTTACTGCAAAAACTAGGCTAAAAGGACCGTTATGGTTAAAGTGCCCTACTAAAAACCTATGAAATTCACTGACAAAAAATGTTAAAAAGGGACGTTATGGTCAAGTTGCCCTAAGAAAAACCTATCAAATTTAGTACAACAACTATTTGAAAGGGACATTATAGTTACTTTGCACTAATAACAACCTATCCATATTATGGTTACAAGTACAACCGAAAACCCCCAGATATTTGCATTATGGTAAGTAAGCAACCATAACTTGCGCCACCACTGTACACTGCTAAGACGGACACCCATGCCATCAAAAATGACATCACAAATGTCACTGATGACATCACATCTGCATTTAATTTTCACGAAAATCCTCCACGACTGGCGCAAAGGCATAGTGTATGCAGCATAATGGAGTGCACCAACAAGAGAAGTAACGTTTGCCTTCAACAATCTTACCGCACACCTGTTTCACATTGCAACAAAGGACGAAGAGGCAGAGTTAGGGACGCCAACTACTGAGAGCAGAACGTCACTGCAACGTGCTAAATACACTACAGTTTGTTATAATTGCACAGGTCCGGTAGTGTAGAATAGTAGGAAAGCATGGTGTCTTCCATTTGTGCGCAGCAATGGCAAGCACCCTAGAATGGCTGGAAGAGGATTTTCCACATGGTGAAAAGAGTGAGGCCGATAACTCCATTGGTACCCGCCGCAGTGTGAAAAGGGAAAGAGTTACTGCAAGGGCAAGCACCCTAGAATGGCTGGAGGAGAATTTCCCACATGACGAAATGAGTGACCATTGTAACCCCATAGGTAGTGAACGGAGTGTGAAAAGCAACAATTACAATATATTGCTTCAGCGGCACCTTTTCCACAGCAACATACGGCCACAGAAACTGAAGGAAACGCTGTAAATATAAAAGCAGGCCACCTGGACGCCAAAATGGATGAATTGCTGAACAATTTTGCCGCCTTGAAAAATGTTGTACAAGAACATATTATGGAGAAAATAAGATACCACTGCCCCACCTGCAAATTCTCCCTCCCCCATTTCCCAGCCGCCCCCATTCCCACAAATTGTGTGTCATGAGATACGCTTCGATGAAACCTCAATCCCTTCTTCCCCTCGCCACCAACTAGTAGAAATGCCGAAATCCCCAGCATGTGTAACTGTTTCTGGTCCCCTTTCCCTTTCCGAATAGTGGCTATGAATGTGTGCTAATAGAGGTTGATATGTAAATTGTTACTTAATGTATATTTGCCTTTTCCTTTGTTTTAAGAAGCCCATTGTAACTGCGAAGGGCACTGCACTGGTGGGGATGATCGCAATTGAGGGAAATGGAGGAGTTGTACGACCGCCGCACCTGGCAGACCTATACGTAATCACAATGGAAGCATAGGTAGGACGCCACTACGGGCAGCATGTTTGCACACACAGAAACGCCTGTAAGTAGTTGTAGGACCATATGTTTGTCGGTCGCACAACTTCGCACATGCGTATCTCTTCCTGTGATGCCTGGCAACACTGCCCCTGGCCAAGATATGTGAAGAAACAACGTGTGATGTAGTTTTAGTAGGTGGAAGCGCTGACCCACGTCCTGCGAGTACTTTTGCACGTGAACATTCCACCTACTGTATCGTGCACACACCAAGCTTATCTAGAAATGTTCAATGCACGTGTGTGGTACATTTAAGTAGTCTGGGGATGCCAAGAGTATTTCGGCAAATATGCATCCTGCGGACAGCCTTCCAAATGGAGAACAATGGCGACATCACCATGGGAACGGAACCACGCTGCGCGTGGTCCCTTATTTGGCAGACAAATCCGGATCCACGCACATCGAAAAATAACTATTTTCTGCAAAGTATAGAGTTTTACAGTGAGAGTGCACCCTTACAGAGGTCCTACACTCTCCCTTCTATATCTAGTTATTGTAGGGAAAGATTTAGGGCCACTTTCCGGTTGCACGTGCTCCACAACAGTCCTATAAAAAGGGCACACCCCACAACTGTGCTGTAATCTGCGTTTGGCTTTCCAGAGAAGAACAGGGGTGCACCTTGGTTCGTGCAGAAATTGCTTTCTGACCAATTCTGTGCCTGGAAAGTACCTCTCCAAGTAATGGCCACCAGGGCTTCTGCTACTACCTCTGACTCTGCAGCACCCACACCTTCACCACCAACACCTCCTTCTGAAGGTCCACACCAAGGGAACAGGTGTGATAATGTGGATGGACATCAAAAAGGAAACAAGGATAAAGTAGAGGGAGTCCCCATTGCCTGAAGCCAGCATGAATCGCGGGTTGGGAAACTATTTACGACTGTTGGAGATGTGGCCAAATCTCGTGCAAACCAGGTAAAATGCACTGAGTGCAGTCGCGGAAAACCTGGCTTTTACAGCTGCGGCACCACCTCCATGCGGCGGCACCTGAAATCGAACCACAAGACGGCTGTTCGTAGGGTTGCCCCCTTCCAAGAAGGCAGTAGGTTACTTTCCTCTACAGCATCCTTCCAATCTGCTCCTGCCACCACTAGGGACACTCCAGTGGGCCAGCGTGTCCTGCAACCAGCCTTGCCGGCCATACGCACCGCAACATACCCATACCTTTCAAAAGGTCACTGTATTGTGCATGTACTGCAACGCGGTACTGTGCAGAGGAGAACAATTTCAAAGTGCTTTTGAGGCTTCGGTCTGGGAGCATGACAAAGAGTGCCCCCTACCAAAGTAAGGTCCACTCAACATTTTCTGCTATCCACATGCAATTTGTTATTCCTGTGGTTGGTACCCTTTGCCAAACCTCCCTTCCATTCCTGTCCTTCTGTGGCATGTCTTATAACAGGAAAAATGCAACACAACCAGAAAGGGGTTGGGGGGGGGGGGACAAAAAGGCTCTTTTCAGGCCCACCTTGCATTGCTCAAAAATAGAATTTGAATGAAAGCATGCAGGCGGTGGCGCAGCCTATGAGCGTCGCGTAAAGGGTTGTCAACAATGGGCGGTGGGACTCGTCAAAAACATTGTACGCATTCGCAAAATGAAGTGAAGTGAGCCTTTTTGTGCTGTTTGTGTTTGCAACTTTCGAAGTGGTGAACACCCACAGGGAAATTGCTTGCTAAACTTGCATGAAGCGCTGCACTCCATTTTGGATATTACGCAGAAACAGCTAATTGCCAGCATCAGTCAGATGAACTCAATCTCAACGCAAAATGTTGCTACTACGAAAAGTAATGTTTTCCTTGTGGAAGGAGAACATGCTAACGTATCGAAAAAAAGCACAACAGCCTTGTTCACATTGTGCCGCGCTTTCTCCATTTGTGGCCCACACGAGGAAGAACGCAGCCACATCTGTCTATGGGCAATGCGAGAAAAAATGATGTGCGACTTTGGAAACATTTCCATGAGTTCCCAAAATGTCTCCATCGCAAACTGCAGTGAGATGCCGCTAACATGTCCTAAACTGTTCCCTCCAAAATGAACAACAGTAATGTCTGGATAAGCGAGTGTCACCAAACTGCCACAAAGAGGACCCACGTGGAGGCACTTCATCCCACATATTCCGTACCAGTGCACATCGACATTATGGAACCCAATGTGTGCTGCCAGTGCACAGGGTTCTGCATAAACTTGTACCCAATGTATCCAGGAGTCGCCCAAAAGCCAAATAGTCTGCCTACTGAACGGCACAACCCTCCACTCCTATTTGCAAACACACGGTCTGGCACAATCTGTTGCTACACGCCACACCCAGGAAATCGTATTGACCAATCCCAACTCGCCCAGTCCCATTTCCATTCCAGCCACCTTGAAAAGACCCAGATGTAGCACATGCGCACCTCCAAATGCAGCGGCTTTAGCAAACATATTGTCCTGTGTGGGGGGCTGCGCAAACACATTTGAAGCACGATAGAGAATGGCCGCTTTGTTGGTAGTTGTAAAAAGTGTTTATTTTTTATTTTTGTAAAGCGAGGTGTTAAGAAACACCTTTTTGTGTGGTAGTTGTTGGGGATTGCTCTCTGCTTTTCCTCCTTTAAATATTACACGAGTGTCTGAAACCTACATTTTACATTGTGGAACAGAAGACTAATTTCAATAGGGGGAAAAAAAATTCAGCTCCACTGACAAACATCACACTAGAAGCACTAAGGTTCTCATGGGAAGAGAAGACCACCCTAGCATGGAACAGAAAAACAGACATACACTCGATTCGATAATCCGTAGTCCCATTTTTTCAATGGCAAGCGTATTAAGGACAGCATGTAGCACATGCGCTTTTCCCAACTACCGCAAGGGCCGCGCCCCAGTAAAGCAGGGCCAGTCTTTCCCTTTCCAGTAGTGTTTTCCGAGCACTCCCTCATTGGCTACTGTTAAACGGTCACATACACATACACCAGTTACATCCAAGTATTCTGCATCTAATGATATCGCCTCTGTTGAACTGTCCATACCAACCGTTAAACACGCAGAGTTCAAGTGTCCTGTAAATCAAAAGCACCTGCACGGGAAAGTAATGTAAAACGATCTACAAGTTCTGCATCCACATACATCTACATCCCTACCCATCACCACACCTTGTAGGTATTACTACTTTTTGTACAGTAAATTTGCAACTGTGTTATAAGTTCGCAGCAACAGGTTACCTGGCGCTGAATCTCCAAAACGTATTCAATTTCATACTGTTATTTCTCCCATAACCTACCATGAATTAGCTCGTACAGTGGTAAGTGGTGGCAAAGTTGCCACGTGCCCATAGCAGCCATTGTTCTATGCAAACGGTTACTATGTTCTTTTGTTCGTCAATTTTACTATGCTTTCCCCCCATTAACGCACCTCCGATCAAATTTGTAAAAATCGCACACATAATGATCAGTCAGCGTATCCCACCAAACTAAGCCAAATGCATACATTGCATGCATAACAGTTTCGTGTCACTCACCCTTCACACTTTATAAATTAGAACATTACTTAAAAAAGAAAAAGATGTATGTGTGCATTGACAACATTAACATTCATAAATGCACATAAGGAAATGAAAGACCTGAAACAATGGCTCCACTCATGTAGCAAGCATATAGATGCAGAGAAGTACATGCAAATGCACAAAAAACATTCTGCTTTGCACTCTGTACATCTATCCGAACTTTGTCATCCTTCCACTATGCGAAGTACTCCATTTTGAAAGTAAATACACTAATACACACAAGTACACTAATACACTAATACACTAATACACTAATACACACAAGTGTTCAAAAGGATGTCGTACAATGCACTCCCAAATAACCCACCTACTCCCTTAACAAACATGCTTATGCTCCCAAGTTCCCAGTCATAACGTAAAGCCATTCATTTATACACACACACACACACACACACATACCTGCTCTTCCTGCCAAGACATCCCCCTAGAGTTTTAAAGAATGCATTGTACAAATGTAAGCACTATGCATTAGCCAACATATATTCTTATCTTCTTATACAGGTGCAGTATCCATCTCTCTCCGGAAAGCTACTGGCCTGTGCACTTCAAAATACAACCTGCAATTAACCTACTCTCACCAAGCAACAAAGTACGTACAATACCATCATAGTGTTGAACGTCTTATTAGAAGAGTGCACTTTTGTTGTATTGTAGCATGTAGATTTGCAGCAATCCACCAGTATGTACTTCATTGTTACTCATGACACTTCTACAGGTGCTCTGTGTTTGTTATGTTGCCACCATTGACTAATCCGCACACATAGTAAGATACTGTCCCCAACCGAAAGTTATACACCACTGCACAGTGACACATTTCCATTTATGTCTTCCCTCTTTTTGACCCACCCATGCACATTCCACACATATACATTTAAAAATCTGCACACCCACACTTGCATTTCTTCGCCAACAGCTACTACACAATGCCTACCAAACTGCAAATCTGTAGAAAGAAACGCAGAAATAGAGCCACGCAACGTAAAGACATAGAAAGTAGTCATCCACTGCAAGCAGAACTTCTACAGAAAGTTGAAAGATAAAAGCTAATCCAGTCATTAAGGAAAAGGGCTGCATCTACCAGTAAAGCCAGTGTAGTTCACCTGTCAAAATGTGAGAATGAAAGGAAAAGCACTAAAAACAGTGCAACGTGCACTACTGCTAACAGAGCACGTACAAATGGTAATGTAACCACAAGCAAGCAATCCAAAAAAAATAATTTTACAATAAATGTTCCACCACAGTCCTTCAGAAGCTTATAAATAGAGGGCAGAAATCACGCTGAACCCTTAAAACCTACCGCAGAAAGGTCATCCTGGAAGCTCTTGTAGACAGTGCAATGATCGTGAAACAGAAATTGTTTATAGTAATTTTGAACAGAATGAAACCACCAACAACATTAAATTTGTAAATTGCAAGCACTACTTCGAAACAAACGCAATATCAGCAGAGATACATTTGGCTATATCTGTACAGGTGAGCGAAGTCAGACCACAAACACAGAGCCATACTTCAATGAAGAAACATACAAACAAGAACAAACAAACCAAATTGCCTTACATCGGAGTGGACAAGGGTATGAAAAGATACAATACCATAATGGTAGAAGAAACACTGCTTTCAGAAATATCCCCATCAAACTTAGAAGTCACTCTACATTCCACAAAACCAACACACCTCACCAACAAATGGCCTTGCACATCAATGTTTAACGTTCGCCAATGCTTAATCAAATCTTTGCAGCACTTCCTCAATCAGTATGTCAAAGGCAACGGAAAATAAAAATACTACAAACTATGGACTCCTGTCCAGTGTGCAACTACACAGGAATACGAGAACATTCCTTAGCCTGTATTTCTGGACCCGCTTGCAAAAGCACCTTCCACTGTATCAAAATGTTAGCATCCCACCATTTAACAGTCAGAAATCTAGTTTACAAAAACTGTACTATGCAAAAGGTCCAGCTTTAGCACTGCAACATTTAAATGATATTCTCCTACACAGTAGAGCCAAATAAGTAGAGCACTTACAAACTCCAGAATTTTCAGACAACAGTACTGAGAACATTGAAGCCATCAACTTTTTATATCACCCATACATACAAAAGTTCAAAAGCACATCTGCTAAAATGCCAAATCAAGTATGTGTGTGTTGTCATAGAACTTTCTATAGAAAGAGCACCAAAACTATAGATATAATGCAGAAAATAGAAGGCAATTAGGAAACCCAATGGTTTGAATTTTCTCTGTACCTTATAGTTGAAAACAAATACGAAATTACGAACACCTCCATACTGTGCACATACTGCACTGCAAAACTTGACAATAACCAAAGGCCTTCACGGGCAAACAGTAATAATTTGGAAGTATTTCCACTGCCAAACGTACTGCAGCAGCTTACTTTGTACAAGGGCATTATAATCCAAACAATGCACTCATTTCAAGCAATAATACGACTTCACCCGAAAAATGCTAAATTGCCTCCCACCAAATTATGGAGAGGCATTCGTGGGAACGTAGTTTATTTACCATTAGATCTCAAAGAAAATGTAGACACTCTACGAGTGCAAAGGTCAATAGAAGAATCTTTGATTATCCTGGTAAATGGAGTACCTACAAAAGACAAAAAAATGTGGCAGCACTAGTGGACTTAAGCAAAGTTAGGGAAGCCTTGCAATACCTTAAACAAAACAATGAATATTACAAGGAAATAAACGTTGAAGAAAACCTGAGAGAAACAACCAAAATAATTCAGGATTCCTCAACAACTGGCCAATTTGAACGTCTAGATCCTAGTGCAGCCTCCAATATTTTAGACCACTATACAATTCACCTACTGCACTCCAAAGACACCATAGACTATGCACTAGAAACTTATCAAATGAGGCAAGCCAAAGGGGTGCCAATCAGTATATGGGAAAAAAAAGTGTAGAAGCACAAGCCTTTCCTCCACTCTTCCCGGCTGGAAAAGGTGGAAGATATGATGAAAGATGCATACAAATAACAGCGTCAGAATACTGCTGTTTACGAATGTATTCTGAAAACCCTAGATTTAGACAGAATGTGGAGTACATATTCCATCTCCCCTTTGAAAGTGAACTGGCAACGCTATGTTATGGAGTTACCCACACATTGAAAACAGGTTCCCATTTTCAAAACATGTCTGCTACACAGCTACTTCTAGGTGCAAGAGAAGGCTGAGGCTTTACAGTCAAGTGTTACAAATCTCTTGGCAAACATGCGTGGTACAAAAGAATACTGGTTCCAACGGAAAGCAGATGTATGGTGGATGCTACGCAACCCTGGGCCACTCACATGGATTGTCACTTTAAGCTGTGCAGAGTATGCATGGGAAGAATTGCACACTTTCCTACGCATAGCAAACAAAAACTAAAAACGGGTGTAGACATGAAAACACCAGGAGAACTTTGCTCTCTTAATCCAGTAAATGTTTCACAGTACTTCCATCATCGCTTCCTTGCCATGCTGCACATCATTGGCAATAAAGCACTTCCTCCCCTTGGAGAAGTGGAACACTTCTTTTGGAGAAAAGAATGTCAAGCCAGAGGAGCACCACACTACCACATACTTTTGTGGATTCAAAATGCTCCTAAATTTGGTGAGGAGAGTGATGAAACGGCTTTGCAGTTCATTCACAAATATCTCACTTGTGAAATCCCTTCGGTAAGTACACATAGTGACCTACCAGCACAAATGTAGCAATTCCAAAGACACAAGTGTGGCGAGTATTGTCGATGCAAATATAAGAACTGAGGCAAATACTACACCAAATGATGCTTTGGTTTCCCTAGACCAGTTTCAACAATAGGGCAAGTACACAGCTTCATGTGTTCGGTTCGACACACTGTGTAAGGGAAATCTACTAAGAACACATACTGCATAAAAGGAGCAAAGCATCAAAGTACATCAATGATTACAATGCAATAATTGCCCTCCTATGGAATGCTAATGTTGATGTACAATACATTGCAGACAATTCCACTGCAGTTGCACGATATGTCACAGCCTACTTAACCAAAGCAGAGAAAACGGAGCTCAAAGACCTATGGGATGACATATCTGACAAAACACTGGCACAAAAATTGTACAGCTTTGGCATAAAAATGCTGTCCCACAGAGAACGTGGCTGCTACGAAGCCGCAGACTGTTTAACCGGCACCGCCTTATATGGGAAATCTGAAAACATAGTGTGGCTAAGCCTTGGTCCTGCTGCATTCAGAAAAAGAGTACTTAAAATCGTACGAAGACATACAAACAATAGTCAAAAATCGATCCCAACAGCCAGGACATTTTGAAGAACAACTTATTGGACACATACTACCCGAACAAGAGTATTACTTTAGAGGCCTTGTGCCTGTACCAGATGACCCAAAACTTTGCATACAAAAATAACATTAAACCAGATGAGAAAAAAGGTAGATACAGAGTGGAAAGTGGTGAAGGGAGCTTGGTGAAACTTACCAAACGCATCCTAATTAATCATTTGAAACTGTCATTAAAAACTCCTCAACACAAAGAACTGTACTAGATGGCTCTACTGCAACTTTTCAAACCATGGAGAAAAGATGTATTACCCACCCACGCCGCCTACGAAGATGCTTTCAATGCAAGTGAAAGTACAATTACAGATGAATAACTTTACATGGTACAAAACCATATTGGACAATGAACGCCAACAAGAAGAAGAACCTCAAGCACAACTAAATGTAGACACTTCTGAGAGCCGTGAACTTTCTGTAACAGGCAGCCAAGAACCACTTGAACAGCCACTCATAGCAAATGAGGCAGAATTAGCCATGATGGAAGTAACCACCACCATGTTTCTGTATAAGCAATCTGCAGAAGAGATGGCTGTACTGAAATCCCAACTAAACAATGAGCAGCGTACCATTTTTTATAGAAGTGAAAAAATGGAACATGGTATACAGCACAAAAGTAAAACTTGCACCTGTGACAACTAAAAACCTGTACTACTGCATGTAAGTGGTGAAGATGGATCAGGAAAGCATTCTTAATAAAAATTATCAGTGAATACCTCCAACAATTAACAAACAACAACCTTTCAGCTGTTGGAACGGCACCTACAACATAGGTGGAGTCACTGTATACTGATTGCTAACCCTTCCAAAAGAACACCAAAAGAAATATGGGTAGTATAAACTTTCAGCAGAATCTGCTATGGAGCTACGCAGAGTTTTGAAAATGCTCCTAATAGATGAGGTGAGCATGGTCTCCAACCTAATGTTGGCTTGGATTCACCTCAGATTTCAAGAGGTCCTCAAAACACACTACGAAGAACTCTTTGGAGGAAAACATGTCATTGTTTTCAGAGATCTCCTTCAATTAACACCAGTGAATGGTGAACCTATCTTCAAGACCTTAGGACACAAAGTGTGCCGTAAAAGTCTTGGAAGCATTGGGAATGTAAATCTCTAGCAACATTTCCAATACAGACAACTAACTCAAAACATGCGTCAGTCTGGAGACCTCACCTACGCCAACATTTAAAAAAACATATGGATTAGTGTACTATCAGAGGAGGCGCAGTCTACCCTCAATACTAGACGCATCCATAAGCTGTACGGGCGTAACACATGTGCTACTGATGTCATGGAACAATTAGCTCACAGAAATGTCACCTGTATGTCCTTAATGCCAACTCTAGCAAGCTGTGTTCAATTCAATGCAACAATGCGGAAAAAAGAAAGACGAAAAACAACCACTAGTGGAAATTCATGCCACCGGCAAACTGGACGTACATGGTATGACAATACCTAGGTGTCAACAAGGCATAGCACAACTAAATACCTTAGAAAACTATCTCCAATACAGCTGGTTTGGAGAAAATGTCAACATTATGTGTGAACTATAGAGTAATGCTAAAGCGTAACCTTGACGTAGAGCAACGTTTAGTTAATGGAGCACTTGGTACAGTTGTTGGCTTCCAGGCATACCCACGGGACAGTAGCTTTCAGTTTGTGAACACCCATTTTGACAAACTTTCAGAAGTTAAAAAGATAGGACACACAACAGCACGATTCCTTCTTTTCAAAGACATGTATTTTCACAGAGAACAGTTTTCTCTGTCACCAACTTGTGCAGTAACTGTTCATAAATCGCAAGGTCTAACCTTAGATCAAGCATTGATTGATATTGGCAGCACAGTCTTTAAAGAAGACATGAGTTACGTAGCACTGTCATGGCTACGTACACTGGAAGGACTGTATCTAGTGAATTTCGATGCAGCTGAAGTCAGCGCAGACATTCCTTGCATCATAGAGTACAATAGACTACGTGCACTGTACACACCCCATCTGAAAATGTACACTGTTCCTCAGAAACCCAAAGGTTTGAAAAGAAGGCTCATTCAGTCAGAAGTTGTAAATGATTTGGCAACAATACCACCAAAGAAATTGAAATCAACTCATACTACATCAACTACCAAGTGCACAGACAAAAGGAGTAAACAAGACCAGACATATCCAACTCCATACACACAAAAAATGCCTCCTCAAAGAAACCACATACCCTTCCATCAAAGTACCTGGTCCATTAAAATGTTCCAATAAAACAGGTGTTCATTGCTATGCAAAATGTAACAATGAATGTTCTATTCCAAATGCCAGCAATTGTTGAAAACATTTATTTAAATGATGCAGACTAGTTGTGTTTGCAAATGCTCGTCCTTCACAGGAATGCAGTAAGTAATCCTGACAACATTTACAGTGTCTCAGGAATAAGGCAAGAATTGGACTACTGTACTGGAATGGTGAAATTCACTTTAAACCGACAAGACGATCCACAGGAATTTCTAATGTACTTACTACAAATACTGGAAAGGAAAAAGATACTCAAATGAAATCTTTCACATTTCCTACATGTGGAAACATACATGCAGTCTCTGCAACCAGGTCATTCTGGAACAAGTCCCTATCGAATGCTTCATGTATGTATCAATACCTAACTGTGACTCCATTTCATTTCAGCAACTGGTGCAAAATGCAAACCATAGCATATTGTGCACGTTGTGCAATTCTGATAATCGTTTGACGCTACATATACACACTCACATAGTCCATACATATTATTAATGCTCTTAAGATACAATGCAGATGGAACCAAAAACAACTGCAAACTTACTGCCTTCACACACGGACAGGTCTCACTTGGCAAGAGAACCTTCACAACAGTAGCCATAATCTACCACACAGGCAACACAACCAGGGAAGGCCACTATACTGCATACATTAGAAAGCAATGGTCATGGTGGGAATGCAATGATACTTCCATAATTTCAAAGCAGAGATTACCTGCAAATCTTGCAAATGCCTACTTAATATTCTTAAAGACAAAATGTAGTCATTGATGTACAAACCTACTATACCTTACTCCCCAGCACCAACAAGTACCTTTGTAAATGCAACAAAAAAAAAGAAAATCCTTCCACACTGTCGACCTAAAGCAACTTTGCATATAGCAAGCATTGAAGAAATAAATTAAAGTGTGTGTTGGACAATTTTATTCCCAATGAACCCAAGGAGTACACTCACACAAACAATACGTGTACACAAATCACAGTAGCAGTATTTTCCACAGGATACATAAAAGGGAAAGTACTAAGTATGAGGGTTCAAAACTATCCTCAGTAACCTCTGAGACCACCAAGAACGCAAATAAGTCACCAGCTCTCTAAAAATACTCACACAATTGCAAGACATATGCAGCTATCACTACGTAAACCCATAATGGTAGACTACCACTTCACGGTGTACACAGATGTGAAAGTTGCAATAGCAATGCACAAGCTTGTAAAAGTACCTTTTAGGAATGGGACACTGTAAACAGTTAGAGTATGCCACCCTAACTGCAACCAGAATACTACAATGTTATTTGCAGCATTAAAACAACCCAACTCAACCTTCAACGACGACTGTGCTACAAACATATCCTGAAACACATCCAAAGTATGAGCAGTTACAGTACGCCAAAAGGTACGTAACTACACGTTGCTGGCTGAATCCTTTTTCCTTTTTCAGCATCATCTCCGGAAAGCGAAATCTCACATACCTCTTCAAAAGGACAAATGCTCATTGTAAAACAGCCTTGAGTGGGAAGCATGATTAGCTCCAAGGGCAGACATTGTATGGAATTGTAGAAAAAAAAAAAAAAGGATACATAACTTACAGTGCAGTTGCTCTGCCCATGTGCCCCAAAGGGAGTCTGCAACGATTCCATACGCTGTACACTGCAATTTGTCACCCACCCAATACAAGCATGGAATTTGCTGAAGTTATGCAAGTACAACTTCACTTCACATGTGCATTACGATTAAAATGTATTAAGGTGCAGTTCTGTATGCATAATTATAAATGTACTTTACCACACACTTTCTCTGTGTGCATTATGCAGAGGTTTGGGACGGCAGTAATCACGTGCTGTTATAGTGGCATGTCTCCACCATTCCACGTAAATTGCAACTGTGATTGTACTTCGTTTTGTTGCCATTCTTCCCCAGCCCCGGATAATCCAGACAAAGGAAAAGACGAAAAGGTAATGCAATTTGTGCAGTGAAACAGCACACCTTATGCTCACTTGTGCAGTGCTACATTCCCTATTTTGCCCTTACTATGCCCTTTCAAACAATTAACAGTTCTACGCACCCTCACTGTATTGAAAGTAATAACGGCCACAAGGGCACGCAGCAGTCAACCGGCACACAAACATCGACCGCTCACATTTCAAGGTTGCATTTTTTAGCAAACCAGCTCCTGCATTCTCCTGCAATCCGAGGGGACCCCCATGAGGGTTGTTTTATTATTTTTTTTTATCTCGACACACACACATTGTACCGTGGGTCTAACAACACTCGCTAGTACTGTCATTTTTTGTAAAAAGGAAACGTATGAAAAGAGCGTCTGGTGGCAACGTTTCAAAGACATTTTTCTTGTGTGGAGCCGTACAAAGACAGTATCACCTACAAAACATAGAGCAAGGCAGTGAGTTAACATATGACGCTACTCAATAACACACAGTATATGGTCTATGAGGCAGCCACCTATTAAGACATCCTTCTCGCAAACTTTTCCTGTATGCTGCCAATAATAATGGAAACTTACATCTATTATTATTCCCCTTTCTTCTCAGATACCTTGCACCTTACTGCGCATGCCACTCCTTCCAGATTCCAACAGACAGGTGGTGGCCCAAGCATTGCAAGATTACCATAAGCAATGTGTTTCCCGTCGTCGTTTGCGGTTCCGGCAATACGAACCAACCTGCAAACTTTATGCTGTAAGGCATCCCAGAGGCAACAGCTGCTACATGGTCTACCTTGCAAAGAAGATGTGTTCTTCCACACGGCCCACCAAGGACCACAAAGTAATCCTTTTTCCACTTTGACAGACGACAAAAGTAGTACAGAAGTCATTGCACACTGGATTTTGTTTTTGAAATAAAAGAGCGGTGATTGCAACCACCTTACACGTTCTCATGAATATTCTCTAGCAAAATAAAGGACTTGCAAGAATTCACAGTGTTGTTGGTAAAATATTGGAATTTTCTGGAACCGTACGCTCTGTGTGCGCATGTCTGCTTTTGCCTTCGTTTAGGTTGTTCTTTCCGGAGCTAGGTTTTCACATGACAGAGTACGCTACGCATGGCACGCACATAACGAAAATACCTGGAGTGACCGCCGTGAACAACGACTCTCCACAACTAAAGTCAGCTATGCCAGTGACTGTTGCGATGGTGTATGCCGCCCACACGTGTAGATAATGGAAGCGATGCACACATACAATTGCACACAATAGAAACGCCAACCACATTCGTTGGCCATCTCAACAAGTATGCAAAAGAAAGCCAACAGTCAGATCGCCTGCCGTCCTGTACATGGCGGGACTTAACAGCGTTGATGATTTTGGCCGGTGCAAATGTATATGGGACGGTCTGTACATTATCCATACTTTAAATGTGTCATGCTTAGTAATTTGTGTCATGTCGCAATATCTTCCTTCACTCTCAAAGCACAGGGTATTATCAGGGGCACACCATACCAAACACAAATGGTTGCATGTCAGTGTGTGAACAGCAACAAGACCAATGACATACACCATATGCAAGTGCAGGCACTTCACGCCACCTCTGGTGGTGTACCAACTGCAAAATGTCCTCCACAACCATTCTGTGATAGTGAGCACCCACAGGAGACATGCCTATTTACAAGAGTGTACGCTGGAGTTACATATTAGTAAAGGAATGGACCAAAAGAAGGCAACATTCTGAAACCTACTTCCAACCAGCGTCCAGACTGTTAGTTCAAAGGGCCCTAGCCATGCACACAAGGCAGTCGGGCTTGCCACTCCCAACACAACATAGTACACCAAATGGAAATATCCCGATATCATCTGCAATTCTCTCCCCATCCCCAATGGGCTCTGAAGGTAGTGCCTGTGCAGCTACCCAACAATGAATTATATGTCAGTAGCTGTGTACATGGTCCATGTCGCAAAAGTGTGACGGTAAAAAATCCTTTCACGTCCCAATGTCTTACTACACTCCCTGAAGCAAGACTCTGTTCAAAGCCACAACATTCAAAACACAAATGGTGGCATATCTCACCAATGCTGCTGTAGCAAGTGTAACATGTCCTCCACAATGATTCTACAAAGGCGAGTACCTTAGGACATTCACATATTTAAAAGTGTGTGGGATGGAACAAGGTATTGTTATAATAACTTAACGAAGTTAGCAAAGTCAAATGAAATGCACTCTGTATACATATGTGTGCAATTGAGATACCATTATCACAGTGTTCCAATGTTGTACTGCACTCCCTGAAGCAAAGCTCTCTTCATGGCCGCACCATGCCAAAGGCAAACGTTGGCATGTCTCACCACTGCTGCTGTAAGAAGTCTAACATGTCCTCCATAATACATCTGCAAACGTGAGAACCTTAGTCTGTGGGATGTCAGAAGGTATGGTTATAAAAACGTATCCAAATGAGCTAAGGCAAAGGGAATGCACTCTTTATACATATGTGTGCAATCCACATAACAATATCATAGTAGTCCAATACATGGATGTATTGCATTGTGGCGGTTGTGCCCAAGGCCTAGGCTCTTGGGTACATGCGGAGGCCTATGGCCTCCGCCCATGCACCCAAGAGCCTAGCTCTTGGACACACCCACTAGAAGGCAATAGAGCCATGCATGGGAACACCATAATTCACAAACGTATCACAGCCACCGACAGCCCAACCCACAGCCATAACACAATGGAAACCCACAAAGTCAACATAAGCACCGGCACCCCTAGGCAACAGCACACCCCATTGTCAATTTCTTCGCATCATCTGCAGTGCTCTCTGCATTTCCAATGGAGCATCCAAGCAGTCGCCACAGAAGGTTGTCGCCTGAGGTGCGAACCGCAAATTGCTGCATTGCTCGCGTACACCCCTCGCACACCACCGTCTTCTTTGACCTAAACAAATATATTTTCCGCTTTTCACTCCCCCAAACTTTTCATCCCTTCTTTCACCCACCCGATCCTGCAAACCATGTTTTGCAGCCCCTTCTGGCGCGGCACTATCCTCCCGATACACCATGGCGGCGTTTCCCAAAAACGTTGACACAGCACGCTTCCCTCCAGCCAACCACCGGCCGCATCCAATGTTACAGCATACTGCAAGCAAATGTGACTTTAGTCCGCTGCGCGAACAGGTACATGGGTCAGCGGAGCCAGATATCACTAATTTTTTGAGACATACATTTCAGTTCTTTGCAACAAAAGTACTGGTCGGATGTCCACCAAATATACAAAAACACGCTTTCTGAACCAAGCCCCCGCTCCTGTTGCAAATTTGGTTAAAATCCGTCCAGCCGTTCGGCCTGTAGCCGTGTGCAAAGTTTCTACCCATTCAGTCTATGGAAAGAAAAAACAAATTGGGACAACCCCTATAACTTTGCCCCCCCTCCATGAACCCTCACCCAACTTTCCATAGACATTCGGCAGGCACCATATACTTTTTCGGCAAAGTTTGGTAGAGATTCGTTCACGGGCAGCAAAGTTATAATCCGCCGAAAAAGTGGTATTCCTATGGGTTTAGCAATTTAACTATAAATACACGCCCGCTACCGCAGGCCGTGTAATAAATAAATGGAGCCTCACTTTTGCGATGATGCACTTAGTTCCTTGTGGCAGGGAAAGGAACATAAGTGCAATAAAATATATACCAACTCTGAAGTGGGTGTGGCTTCTTTCAGAAACAATATTTTTCAGATACAACCTTTCAGGACAGTGCACCAATTAATGTGGAGTTCTTAGATGTCGTTATTCTAACCCTCGTGAAGAAAAGTACAATAAAAAACCCACAAAACACACACACACACACACACACACACACACAGGAAAGTAGTCTCCCATTTATGCCATGCCCCTTTTGGCAAAGGTCATACAGCAGCATATACGACACGCAAATCTAGATACAATGATCATTTAACCTTCACCAGCTTGGCTTCCTTACAGTTAGGGAAAGGAACTTCATATGACATGGCATTGGTGAAGTGTCAGAAAAGGGGACATCCAATTTCTCTGCTTTCGAATGGTCCGATTATCTGTATAAATTGGATGTGCCAAGCCAATTGGATCAAGAGCAGTCAATAGCCGTCATGAGAGGACTTCAAATGTCGGCTGTTTTCCTTCTTTAATAGGCAAACACATTGTACAAAGGGGTACATTTTCTGCACTGAAAATGGACAGTCCCTCTCAGGTTCTTCAGTGCTTCCTCAATTTTACATCCATTTATTTTTCTAAACTTCAAAGTCACAGGATCAGTTACAATTTTATCTCTGACTGCTTGATCCCAAAAGCAACCTCCTGGGGACACAGACTTCCAAAGCCCCTAAAGTAAATGTTGTACTAAGGACAGTGGGACCTGGGGGTGGGGGAGCACACAGATCACTCCCTATGCCCTCAACCCAAACCCACTTGGGACGTACAATACATCCTAAGCGCAAATGGGACAATTATGCATATAATAGAACAAACCCGAAACAGGGGGACCTCCAGATAGCATGGTTCTCCAGTGCTGCTTCACTTGCACTGTTTGAGGTCCTCCCAACAACTACCAATGAGTGCAGAAAGTGAGAGAAACGAGAAACAGTTTTCAGTAAGAAGTGTCAGACTTAACACGCATACCGATAGGAAATACGCCATTACCCTTCATTTTGTTCTGGGAATGGGAGCAATCGTAACTTGCTCCCAGTCCCAGCAAGATAGGCTTGGCTCCCAGGGGTTGATCTCTTGATGCAATCATCTACATGGCATCAAGAGATTAACACCAATGTTTAATTGGTACACATAGCTTAATCACGGTTGACTTCCACTCTAAAGATAACCCATATTTAAAAACAGTCACAAAATATCTAATCAGAGCACTACACCCCGCCTGAATCTCGGTACACATCTGTAGCTCCAATGATGACATGACACAGACCATGTTAAGGATACATAAGTGCAGCGCAGAATATTATAACAAGCATATGCTACAATGAAGGTGCTAGTGCACACAACTAAACCTACTATAATCCAAAAGAACAATCCTCTTTCAAGTTCTAATAGTGCTTGGAAATGAGTCTGTGCATATCAAAATATGTAGTCTACAAACAAATATGCACTATGACGCATACACACAGTGCCCCAGATAAGATTTGGAAGTGGGAGTATTTTACTCCCCATTTTTTAATGTTGGGAGTAAAATGATTATTAAGAGGGATTAAAAATGTAATTTGAATTCCCAATCAGAGTATTTTATAAGTGGGGGAAAAATATGTTTTAACTGGAAAATGTACTGTTTTTTGTAATTATTTCTTTGCACCTAGTTACTAATGCACATTAAAAGATGCAGATTTTCGTCTTCTGATAGGCAACTAGAACAGTAGTTCCTTCCTGTGATGGTACGTACATTACAGGAACAAACATATCCATGGAGCTGTGTGGTTGAAAGCATGGGCGCAATGTCTGGTTTCTGTTGTGATCATTTGTACTCCACATTTTTATTTTTGGGAAGTAAAAGTCGCCGTAACACCGCTTATTGTTAGGGAGAGACAGACAGACACGCCAAAGCGAAGGGTTGGACTGAAAAAGCAGTGCTAATTATCTATCTGCTTTACATTGCAGCCAATAGCTATCAACAGCTTGGAGGAGAAATGTAGGTTTTCACAAACTAAATAAATAAATGGAGGATGTGCCATGGGGTGCTTAATCTATTCTACACAAGAAAAAAAAAAAGCATTTACCTTTCCCACATAAAAAAATAAATAAAGTGTAGAAACAATCCAACTAGGAAAACACCGGCATATAATATTGCATGCAAATTACCCGTTATACCTCTGTTTAACATTGTTAACTAATGCGTCAACTTTCAGGTCGACCAACAGGTAGAAATTCACACAAGCAGTTTAAGAAACTGGTTAGAAGCATAGTAGTAGGAGCATTGGTGGACATGTGATCAACACCATCGGATTGAAAACTAGATCAACTTTGAAATATTGGTAGATGGACCAAAATGTAGCTTCTGAACAGATTTAAACGCTCAGTTAAATTTTTACTATCTGACCTTGGATGATGGAATACTATAGAGCCTGCCTCAATGCAATTCATGTTATGTTATTTAGCATATATACTGCACGAGTCACCACCTTAGTGGTTTTAAAGCACTGAGTCCGTGTTGACGGATGAACGAATTGTGACCCCCGCCCACAGTGTTACACCAGATAATCTGCGGTAGAGGTGGAAAAAGGCCAAGTGAAGAAAGGGGAGAATACTTAGTGGGACAATGGGTGATCAAAAATGGAACAAGCATTAGGGTAAAATAAGGTTGAACGAAAGTGTGAGGGGAATCAGGCGTTAGAAAGAGAATGCCTTGAGGGCAACTCCCTCATTAGGTGGTTCATGATATCTTAAGTGTGGTGAGGAGATTTATTAAGGATTGTTATGGATGCATTGCCTCACGGGTCCTCCGATTCCACCATATAAAAATAGTGATAAAAAAGGAGCACAAACTGGGCAGGAAACAACGCTGTTTATTTCAGCTGGGTGAGCACAAATCAGAACAGTGGACTGGAACTGATCAACGAGAGCCGAAATCTGGGCATACAGAAAACATTACATTTATACTGTGAATACAATGGTCAAAGCATTAAAAATAAGTGTATACCAAATCTTCGTACTTTCCATGTTTCCCAAGCAGTTCATTGGCTAAATGAAGTCATATCCGTAGAGCTAAACGCAGGTTAGTACAACTTGATTGGAGAAAACAGATCAACAGTATCCAACTTATCGCCTCCCCATGTGGTGCCACATGGCTTCTCACCCCTCCTGCAAACAGTTTGTAATTAGTAAAATAATAAAGTTCCAGTGGTCAGTACAAATGTTATTCTGCCATTGGTCAGCACCATTGTGAAAGGAACATGAGACACCCTGCTTCTGGTGGGAGGAAGACATTTGCACAGTACCTGCTGGATAACTGTCTCAGCAACCTGATCCGCGCCACGCGCATGGGGAGCGCTAGGTCATGGTGGTCCCTCCAGTGGGTATAGGATGGTCTCAGTTCTGAAAGCTATTGGAAGAGCGCTTGGATGCTGAGGGGATGTGCAGAGAGTTATGGCACCAACCTTCCATAGAGATAAAGAAGTGATCATCAGGCCTAGCAGTGTCAGTTTGGGTCAGGACACTTCCGGGGGCTGCAGAGCTTGTAGGGTCTGCTGGCCCGTGACGAAGGGCCGGATGATCTGGTTTGTGATTGTGGTTGCGTGTCTGGCTTAGAGTCCTTGTTGGCTGCTCCCTTTCCAAGGAAGCAGTCCGCCTCTTTGGGTTGTGGATCTGTCTACGGGTTCCCTCCCATGTGAAGTTCAAAGCGTTAGGGAAGCTCCAGCGATATTGCACTTTCCGCACTTGCAGCCATTCTGTGAGGTTTCGGAGGGCTTTGCGTTTCTGGAGCGCTGTGCTTGCTAGATCTTGATACAGGGAGATGGTTGCTCCCCTGAAGATGATTTGCTTTGAGGATCTCACCTCCCTCATTATCTCCTCCTTGACTTTGAAGAAATGAACTTGGGCGAGGACGTCCGGCAGTGATGTTGTTGCTTGTCTCGGTGCGGTGCGATGTCAATTTCTAAGGGAGAGCTGTCCGGTAAGGTTAGGATAAACCTGAACAGATCTTTAGTGAAGCCCTCAATCTCAGGGTTGGTTATTGCGGTGGGTATCCCTCGTAGGAGGATATGGTTTCGGCGTGAGCGGTTCTCTGCATCCCCCTGCTTGGCTTAGAGTGCGTCGCATCGGTCTTATAAAGCCGCAATCCTGTCCAGGCCGCGCTCCAGCTTGAAGGCGGTGTCGCATAGGCTGTTCTCCACCCCTTTGGTGCGCTTTTCCACTTCCTCGACTCGTTTGTCCAGTGACGAGATCTTTCTGATGACCTCATCAGTGCCTTTTTGGATTTCTTTGGTGAGTGCCGATAATAGGTCTTTGATATCTGATTTGGTGGTGAATTGGCCAGCCTCCGGCTCCTCCAGGGCATGTGCGCCCTCTGCCGCCGACTCCACTGCTTGGTCGGGCCTTCCCGCTTTTCCCTGAGTGGGGTTGCCCATCATTGTTGCAATGTCCGCTTGCTTTGCTGCTTTACCACTTTTCGCCATGGTGCCACCAGGGGGAAAGTGAGCCGAGTGGAAGGGGTTCCCAAGACGATCAAGCTGGGCTCGGGGTCACTGAGGTGGGGCGTATCCGCAGGTGATGATAGTTAAGTTCACACGATGGGGCTCCCCCAGCTCAGCCCCCAGATAGTTTTCTGGCTGTCCCAGGATGGAAGGGAGGGGCCGCTGCTTGCTCTGGGTCAGTCCGATCTTCGCAGGTGGTGTCGGTGCTGCCTGCCGTGCGTGCTGGGTCATTCGCTGTCTCCTGGTGAGGAGCGGGCTGCTCCTTGGGTCCTTTGGTGTGTTGAGAGGGCTGGCGGTGCTGCAGGAGGTGGATCCACACAGACTGAGATCCAAGTACCCCTTCCCACTTTGGTAGCTGCCCTCCTGGGCCTCGCACTGTCCACAGCTAATGACGTTGGTTTTGCGTATAGCGTCTTGGTGGTAGTGTTCTGCGGGTGCCTCTGGTGGCATGCTTCCCACCTCTTGATGTGGACGGGTTTGTTCACTCTTTATATTCTGCGTCTGGAGTTCTTGCCCTTACATGTCTCAGATTGTTTAACACCAGTGTCACTTGTTGGGGCAAATCAAGACTGCTTACTCTTTGTGCTTGGGAAACTGTGTGCCCCAGAAATGTAGCTAATTTCATGAGTATATTAGGGTTGCTTCGTAGTGCATATTGCCCTGGCTCTGCACCTATTCCTCTGTTAATCCGAATGGGTGTTAAAATATGCCCCGTCCCGTCTCCTCTGTCTCCACGTTGTGTTGGTTGTGCGGGATATTGTATCTCAGGTGCAGCAGAGTTATGGCTCCCTGCTTCAGTATCTCGACTGCGGGATGGGTGCCAGGGGCGTAGCAGGTCTCTCTGCCTCAGGGCGTGATGTAGCTGGGCCGGTAGGAGCGGAGAGTTGGAGGCGCTCTTGATCCCAGATTTTGCAGGGCCAGGTTGATGGTGCAGGTGCTGGGGCGGAGGGGCGCCTTGATCTTCCAGGTGAGTGGCGCTGCGCAGTGTCCCCCGGGCCCCCGCCTGGTTGAGGGTGCAGCGGAGGCGGTCCCACAACCAGCGGTAGGTCCAGAGGAGCCTCAGAGGGCCTGGGCTGGCTCAGAAGGGCGTGTGTCAGGATGAGGTGCACCCCCCAGGGACCGCTGCGGCCCCAGGCAGCAAGCTCGGTCTTCAGAGCCTGCAGGGGATTTTACGGCGCTCTCCAATCTGCACGGCCAGTGCCCGTCCAGGAACTCAGGAGCTGGATGGGCTTACGTGCCGATTTAGCACTCCTGAACAGCCAGGGGACTCCACGGCACCCGCAGGGACTCGCTCGGATCATTCAGCAGCATCGGGCGTAGTTGCACCTTCTCCCCTCGGGTCGGGTTTAAACACCGGCAGCCTGACGGAATCTCAGGTCCTCCAGGGGAGTGGAACCCCCTCCCCCATTACGGGCCGCTGGGGATGGCTGCCATCTTGGGTCTTCCACCTCGCCCCGGGGCTCTGCTTTCACTGCAATTTTGGAGCTGGTGCTGAAATTCGAGAGCGGAGCCTCAGCGATTCAGGGGCAGTGGGGAATCATCTCTCTTTGGGGAGATTTACAAATCAAAATGGCGGTTCCAGACTGTAGAAATACGTTCTGACAGCGGGGCTGGGCAGGAGCATTCATGAAGCTATGCTTCTCAGTCGGCTCCCAGCCACGCCCCCTAATTAGCAACTTTAATACATTCCCCTCTTCGATCGATCTTTCGATCAACATCTCCTTCCTGCTCATTACCCTTTTCCTTACGCACCCACACCTGTGTGACACTGTTCATGTCTCCTTCCTCTTACCCTTCTTGGCATTCTCCAAACACTATTATCTTTTCCCCCCCAAACTGGTGATCATTCGGCCCAAGGTGCTTTGTAGTTTTCTAAATCTTGTGGGGTGCTGCACGCTTGGAGGCTCCTCAACTAACGCTTTACCAAGCTCAATTTATTTGCTGTTCTTATATAATGTGCTTTTCTTTGGTTGCCCTCACCGACCGATACAGATGGCGATGGCGATGAGCATCACGACAAGCACAGGCAGTTACTTTGAACATTGCTGCCAGCCAATCTGGGACCCAGGCAAATAACGAGTCGAGCCAGATGTTCAACGTGGTGGCCTGCGTCCCTTTCATCATTCTTTCATGTATTGTTCGCATCTCCTAGACATCTTCCGTAAGTGTCCCATTGGCAGCATTGTTAGCAGGTATTTCTGTGCAACATGTGCTCCTGATCTTGTGACACATGCCGCCCTCCATAGCAGTCATAAGATCCAATACAGAACGATTCTGTAGGGCCATCAGACGCAAAGCTCAGAGCTCTTGTCGCACTGCATTTAGTCCTTTTTCGGTAGCATTAGCCAATTGGAGCAGTGTTAGGGAGAATTCTCTCTTTAGGCTGAATTTCCTAACCTAGTGAGTCCCCCAGCAGCTTTGCTGGATTTCTGGAGTTTGTTTTTTTCTCCTGCCAAGACTGACTCTTTTTCTCCCACTCTTGGACATGATTTATGGTGTTCCTTTGACTGTTTATGTGTTTTATGGGCTATGGGGTCCTTTACCCCATAGGGCCTCATGTGTTTTTACTATGTGTGTTACACAGCACCCTCCGTGCAGTGACACAGGGGTGTCATAGTGACACCCCACCATAGACTCCATACCCTGGGACTGACTACTGTCTCCCAGGGCATGTAAAGTCACCATTGGCTTTACTAGTCCCAAATTATGAACAGAAACCAGTACAAACCATCATATTGTGGACATACTGGTCAGGGCAATTCAATTGCCCCGAAGTCTGTTAGTCGAGGGGGCACGTCTCCGTCCCCCTGATCGAGTTTTGGCTGGTGGCAGCGGATACTACTTTTTATATTCGACCGCGAATAAATCCCTATGGGATTTTCCCATTGTTCGAGGCTACCAACTTTAATTATTTAATTCTCATAGCCTCGAACATACCGTCGGTTTATTTATTTAATATTAATTCGCTGGTTGGTATTTTTTGCCAGGACTCGATTCTAAAATGGCGTTTGTGTTCTCTTCTGTGACTCCAACCCAAGTCAAACCCTTTGTTCCACTTTTTGGCGGGCTTCTCCACAGAAGCCTCCAAAAGTGGTGCCACTCTGTCTGGGTACCAAAGGGGGTGTGGGAGGGGGTTTAGGCACCTTGGTAACTCAGGTCGCACTCTTGTGTGATTGGCCCAAGTGGTGAGCCGGCCGGCTCACCACTTAGCATGTTTGATTGACAGCTAGGCTGAGTGAATGAGGGTGTGCTGCATAAAAGCAGGGCTTTGGGGACTGGAACTTCAAAAGTCGCCACAGGACCTGAGAATCCGACGAGGGAGAAGCTGAGCCGACCTACCACGACGACACCACCGGTGGAGCCCTGCGGAACCGACTCACCACTTCCCGACGACAGAGAAGATCTCCCGGTTGGAGAGGCTTCTTCCCCTGACTGGTGGGCACAACCAGTTTACCTTCTTTTCCTCGCATACCAGGACGTCTTGTGGTCGAATTGCCCGTGCCAAGCACCCCGGCAACCGGATAGCCACTTATCACTGGACCGCGAATAAAAGGACCGCTCCTTTTACCTGAGAACTCCGCGGCTGGTTTCTTCCCTGGCAGTGCAACGGACTCCTGTCTTCCTCCCCGATGAGAACCTCTCTTCCCCCGGACGAAGCACTGACTTGCATCCGCTGCCAGGAACAACTGCCCCCGCTGGAGTATTCTCACCACTTTAAGGTACCGTGTCCACCAGGCCTCCCTTTCTAAAGATTGCTACAAGGTAATAATAATCCCTTAACCTTCTGGACTGGGCTGGCCCCCTTGACCATCTAACTGGTCCCTTTCTTTGGTCCAATTCTTTCTGAACCTTTTCAAGACTTTTGTGCACTTCAACCGTGTGACCTTGGACACATTTCGTTCTGATCCTCTTAAAGTGGATCCAGCCTTCTGAACTCTAACTTCACGGTTTTACTTTGCCTTCCTCTCTTGTTGTGTTCTTGTGAAAGTGTTGGGATCTGTTACAAATTATACTCTGCTTTTCTCTCCCTTTTTAAAACAAATTATTAGAGTGCCATCTGCGTTAAGCGCTCACTGCTGTCTGAAAATAAGTGGGGCTTTACTTAAGAAGTGTCTAATATTCTTTTAAGGGAGTGTATATCTTTTAGTGACCGTGTTTTTGAACTGCTTAACATTAGTGCCTGTGTGATTTACTAGATGTGGTTTTAAATAAATAATGATATCTCTTGTACACCAAGCTCTGGTCAGTGTTTACTTGTTCTACTGTGTTCTTATGACCTATTGTGAATACTCTGTATACTGCCTAACTCTTCTTGAGGGAAGTCTGACTCCTCAGCCACAGCTACCAAGTGAATCTGTGTGGTACAGACTGCTACCAAGTGGGTTTACTGCCAAACGCCTGTAGTCTTAAATCTTTTGCAGTGGTCCCAAAGGGAACTGCACAGGTTTCTGCCTAACAAGCAGCTCATAACGAGTTATTTGAATCCATTTTGCGTTAGTGGCTGTTTGCACCCCAAGAAGTAGGAGCAAACTGAAAAACATGGACGTCTTGCTGAAGAGACTCAAATGTGGTGGGATAGCATCCAACCTCTAGGTGGATTCTACTGATCTTCAATTGCTTGCTCTCTACCTCCTCATAATCTTTGGATGTTCTCCTCGTGTCTGATGTCCCTTTTGCTTTATTCTTTAATTTCTGAGTGGATAGCTCATTGAATGGCATCAAGTCTGCACGGGGCACCACCAATGCAGGGCTGCGGAGGGTCACAAGGGCACATACTCCTGCCCAATTTGGTGGCAGCTGGGCGTATGCTCTTCTCCCACAGGCCCACCATACGTCCATCACTGCCGCTGTCCCTTACTCCAACGCCCACAGCCGGTGTTCATCCCCAGCATCACCACCCCATTTGCTCAGAAACCTAAAGAATACTGTGTGAGCGGTTTCATATGGACTGAGTGATATTTTTCCATCTATCTATTTTAAGGCATGTACATTGGCATCCCATATTATTGTACACCTGGCATCTATTTTCTTCACCACTTTCTCTTCAAACCCCACCAACCCTTCTGCGTGAAATTGTACCATCCCACTTTCCTATTTTCCATTGTGGTACAACAAACCCCAAATTCGCATTAAGGGTCGGTGGTGGCATCTTGGTATATCGTGTCCTGTTGAATTCTTACAGAATATTCTCTTGTGGGCAGTGACCACCTGTTTTCCCCACTGCGCCCCTTCCATGTTATACTCTAATATCATGTGGTTAGTAGTTTTTCCCCTGGGCCATGCTTGCTAATTGTATATAGTTATCTGCATACACCGCCTCCCCCTTATCTATCCATTTCACTTCTACAGTGTGCCCCTCGAACAACCCCCTTGTTTTGAACCAGGGACATATGCATCAGACATCCCCCTCCTCTGATGTCACCTCATGGCTGGAATATTTTCGTTGTCTCTCCGAGGTGTGGAATGAATGAGCCCACAAAGCATGTGCCATTGGTGCTCCCTCGCCCCACCCTCTTCATACCGTATATTTTCAGATGTAAGGTCCCCTCCATCCCCAATAGCACTGTAAAATCTTTCAATACAAGATGTACTTCTTTTGATGCGTGTCTCCCTTCCACCATCAGCAGGCTTAACCTGTTTGCCCAGTGACTGCGCCATACCGCTGTTCTTCATACTTCTCCCACTGCCTCCTCTCTCTATGTTCCCATGGCTCTATCCGTTTCTCCCATTTATTCCAAATGCTTCTCTATCAACTATCCTTCCCTTCTCACTAAGTCTGGAAAGAATAAGTTTAAAAAGGATATCTTGGCCTCCAACCCAGGTCTCCCCTTCGCTAATACCTATTCCAGAACCTCTTCCAGACATACCCTCACTGACATCCTCTTTGTTGTTCCTTCGCCAGATCTATGGACCCTGCAAATGATCTCTGTGCTCTGCCCCGTCTCCTCCTCTCCCATTAATGTTGGCACCTGCTGTGAAGTCCTCATGGATTCCTTCGACTCCTCCAGAGTCATCATTAATGTCTACCTAGATGGTACTGTCATAGTCCAAGGCCCCCAGGCCAATCTCTTCCTCTTCGATAGGTGCTTCCCTCGCATCAATTTCCTTTCATCTCCGGCTGTCCCCTCCTCTTCTCCCTTGCTCTCTCTTCCCTCCTCCTCTGCCCCACCTTGGGCTCCCTCCACCCCTTGACTGGGTGTACCTCCGATTTGTACCCCACCCAGAAATCTTTAAGGCTGGTAACCTTCTTTATCTTGCCACTCTCAACTCCCGCTCTGCTGTAAAACACTCTTCCGACATCTGCCACCTCCTTGAAGAATTTGACCTTGATGTCCTCTGTGTTACTGAGACATGGCTCAAGGCCAGCTGTGTCACAATCTTTCCTGAGTGGATTCCTGCTTCCATTGTCCCGACTCAGATGTACCTCTCCCCTCTCTCCTCTCGTCAAATCACCTAATTTCTCTCCAAGTGGGCAGGCCTCTCATCTTCCCCCATCAACTCTACTCCTTGGTGACCTCAACATCCATCTCGATTCTCCCTGTTCCTCATCTGTGCTCTTTTGCGACCTCTGCGATTCCCTCTCCCTCTCCCTCTCCCTCTCCATCCTCCCCTCTGGCCCGACCCACTATGCTGGACACACACTGGATGTCTTGATCTCATCTGGCCTCCCCCTCTCTACTCCTCTGACCACTCCTCTCTCCTGGAGTGATCACTGCCTCCTCTCCTGGAGTGATCACTGCCTCCTTGTCATGGTCATGAAGTCAGGGGCACAGGCATGCAGGGTTCGCATGCACAGGAGACCTGGGTGGACACTGTCCTCGCTAGGATCATGAACAAAGGTAAACAAGAACATCCATTTATTACCAAAAAGCTTTTATTATGGACATAGCACTTCAGATGCATTAACCTTGAACATTGAATATTCCATCCATTAAGCAGCCCCAAGTGTATTCTTGGGTGTGGCTGCTAATGGATTACCTGTGCACATGCTCATTCTCTAGGAGTGGCAGGGCGTGGCTGGTAAGCTGGCTGTAATGGGCGTGCCCACGATCTCAGCTATATAAGCTGCCCCGATCCTCACGACAGACACTTTGCGTTATTCTGTACTTGCAAGCAGCGTAACGCACACCGTCGCCTGAGGTCAGACTTACCTTTGAAGATCCTGCTTCCTGGACATCCTGCTTCCTGCCAGCATACACTGGGGGAAGCTGTTCTTACCTGTACATCTCTTCGGCAAACCAAGTATTCATCTTTACACTTTCCGGAACGCCGCAATCTTCATCTTGGCACCGCAGCACGACACGCTCCATCGTCGACAGCAACGCCTGCAAGGAAAAACAGAAGACAAGGTTAGACATCAAAAAACAGTCAGTTTAAGGTTGCCCTTTGCCATGTACGCGCTTTTCCTTAAACCATCACCTGCTGTCGAACATTGCAGTAGCATCCTTCTTCCATCGGCCGCGTTTCGCAGCTGCATTGAGACCGCATTTCCATCTAAGGGAAGAAAACAGAATAGAGACATTATTGCGGGCATAAATAGGAGCAACATATAAAAACATTAAACAGAACAAACAGCATCACAAGAGCTCAAGAAAGACTTGCCAATCATAAGGAGAAGCATAGTCGTAGCTGGACTGGAATAATCAGGGATCAGTGAAGGAACTAGATCCCATCCGACGCGTCCCTGCCAGAAGTAGCATGAAGGAGAACTTATCTTCCATTATTCACAGGTGAGCTTTATGGGCCGGCGTATGCTCACAGAAACCGTACTTTGGGGTGAAGGGTTCGAGAGGTACAACAATCACAGATTGGTGCATTCACACACTTAGCTCCACGCAGGAGTAGTATCACCACATACCACCGCTCACAGCTTTTCTACTGTGGGAGAGGCCTGAAGGGGTTGATTCAAGTTCAGGGAGGGCTGCAACTGTGCCCCAACGCCTCCGCAGAGACCAGGTGAGCCTAACACTCCTCTCCTCTCTTACTCGCTTCCCCCAAAGCCATGCCAACCCCAAGATTGCCACCCACATTCTCGGACACCCGGCCGTTGAAGCGCATGTCAGTTGAGGCTTTCGCTGCCACCTACTCTACCACCCTCCACCCCTGGCTGACTCCCAACCTGACACAGTCCTGGCCCTGCTCCACTCTTCTATTTCTGCTACTCTTGATGCTCTTGCCTCTGTCATGAGGATCAGTTTGAAGTCCAAAGCCAAGTGCAATTCCTGGTATGACTCTGACCTAGCTACACTTCAACGCAAGTGTAGGGCGGCCGAGAGGAAATGGAGGTGTTCTTGTTTATCCTTTGACAAACTGGCCCGTCGCCTGCTAAAAAGGCAATACCGACTCTCTGTCCTCACCAAGAAGAGAGTCCATATTCAAGCCTGTGTCTCTGCGGCATTTAACAACTCGGCCGAACAAATCTGCAAGGAGCTGGCCAACCCTGCTGCAGTCTCTACCCCCCTCTTGCCTCTCACTTTATCTCTAAAACAAGCTCCTCCTCCTCCCTCCCACCCCCCCCCCTTCGTCTCATCCTTTCCTCTTTTCTCCCCTGAAGAGGTTGCTAGACAAGTCCGATCTTTGAAAGCCTTGTCAAAAACCGGTTCATCCCTGTTCCTGTAAAACCATCAAGGAACACATTGATACCCTCGCTCCAGCCCGTGCCGATTTCTGCAACCTCTCCTTTGCCTCAGGATCCTCCCCCTCCCCCTTTGAAGCACTCCCTTGTGGATCCACTTCTCAAGAAACCCACTGCTGACACTTCTTGTCCGGCCAACTATCGTTCTATTTTCATTACTCCCTTTCTGGGTAAACTCCTGGAAAAGCTTGCCATCTCTCAGCTTAACCCGCATGCCGATTCTGTTGGCTCTATCCATGATCAACAGTCAGGCTTCAGAGCTGCCAGAAGCACAGAAACTGCTCTCCTGAACATCTGTGAAGATCTGCTCTCTAACCTTGACTCTAACATTCCCTCTATCCTCATCCTACTTGATCTCTCCTCTGCCTTCGACACGGTCAACCATATCACCCTGCTCAACCGTCTCTGTGATAACCTGGCTATCATCGATCAGGCTCTGGCCTGGCCAGCCTCTTTCCTCTCTGATCGACCCTCCCAGGTCCAACTTGGATCCTGCCTATCATCTATCACTCTCTCCATCTGTGGTGTTCACCAGGGGTCTAACCGCTCGCCCTGGCTTTTCAACCAATACCTTGCAACTCTCGCCTACAGTATTGCCATCTTCTGCTCAAATTTCCAGTGCTATGCTGACGACAACTCATTTTCAGGCTGCCCTCTGCCACCTCCTCTCCTTCTCTCATCTCCGATTGCCTAACTGCCATTGAAGGTTAGTGTGCCCCCAACGATCTTTGTCTAAATGCCAACAAGACTGAGATCCTCCTCATGGGTACATCTTCTCCATCCTTTCCCCTCACTCTCTGGCCAGCCTCCCTTGGCCCCCCTCCTACCCCTACCTGCAAGGCTAGGAACCTCAGGGTCATCTTAGACACCACACTTTCTTTCTCTGCCCACATCTCTGATATCTCTAAAAAGTCAAACTTCCTACTGCACCTACTCAGAGGTACGCTGCCTTTCCTCTCATTCCCCCAGAAGCTTACTGTCTCCCAAGCTCTGGTTCTCTCTAGGTTGGACTACTCTAACAGCCTCTTTCTAAATCTACCTGCCTCCATTCTTTGTGCTTTACAACTAATCAAGAACAGGACTGTGAGACTTGTCCTTGGCCACAAGCCCTGGGATCGTATCCCTCTAGCTCTGAAATCCCTTCACTGGCTCTCAGTGGATGCAACGATTAAATTTAAAACCCTCTGCATTGTCCACAAGGCTTTCTGGGGCCTGGGTCCAAAATACCTTCAACTATCCCTCTGTAAATACCTCCCGTCTCGAGCTCTTTGATCCTCCAACTCCCTCAGGGTCAGTCGTTTTTCAAAGAAACAAGCTGGGGGTAGACCTCCGTCTTTGGCTGGGGCCTCCCTTTGGAACAGCCTCCTTGCCACTCAGAAACTTGAGGAGAACCATCTCCGGTTCCAGAAGCACCTCAAGACCGTCCTCTTTGCTTCTGCCTTTGCTCCCCTTCTCCCATGTTGATCTGTTTCTCTCTCGGCACTGTGCACTTGGCCACCCTCTGTCCTCCGGGCCGAGGTACCTGCTCACCCTGCCACCCTTCGGCACTGCCCTTGGGCTACCCCTTGCACTTGGGTCTGTATTTGTACCTATACAGTCCCCCACCCTCTTTTCTTCTACACTTATCTGACATACCTTGTCTGATAATCCCAGCACTTGCCACCTTCTTGCTACACTACCACTACATATTGCCTCTATTTAATTAATTATTTTATTTATTATTACCTATCTGTTTTCTCCTCCGCATTTTCCACTTCTCACCCCTTCCACGCACTTTTCCCCTTTCCCTTTTCCCTTTTCCATGCACTTGGGCGTTCTCAATGTCACTGGGCCTAGTAAGATCATTGTTTTTGTTCTCCCCTGTTCCCCTCCCTTGCCTTGTGGCGCTGTGAAACACTTGTGTACGAGCACAATATAAATTAAACATCAATTCAATATTCCTATGTATTAGGGACCAGAAGAAGAAGAGAAGACATAAGACAGAAAAACCGAACAATCCAATTACTTTTGCATCAAGTTTTGTTCTTCTCCCATTCCCCCCTAGTATTTTCTTGCCTATCTTCTCATTCATTTATGGGCCTTCTATAGAGTCTTATAGCAGTACACAAAGTCAATGATAATTGGCTTATACTTCCCCCCCCATTATGTGACGCTTCTCTCTTCTTTTTCAGTGGTGTTGCGGTTGTCTCTGCGGATGTCTGTTAAATGGATCCATGCCCTCCTTTCCTTAATCTTCACCGCGGTTGGTGTTGCGTAGACAACTTAGAATGGGCCACACAATCTTGGTTCCTTCCGCTTCCTCAAGTGATTGCGAAAAGGGACAGACGACAACAATTAGGTATTTATAAGATAAGCATCTTTCTTGCATATCAACATAGTCGATATGCAAGTGCCGGACGGGCCTTTTCGGTCGCAGTATCGTTCCTCTGACGGTTTCTAATGTTTCAACTGTAAGGAAGGCATGGTATCAACAGTAAGACAGACAAGTGACCACAGTTCAAGGCAGTTTATTGAACGTCAACAAGGGTATGATAAAAACCTATTTTATCCTAAATCTACAGATGGGAGCAAGCTACGACCATCAAATAATAACGCAGTCCTAGTGGCGTCTTGTCAAAAGAAAAGGGCCTATACTAAAAAGCCTATTGCCAATCCTTACCTCTAAATACAAATAGTGCGGGGTAGTGTTTATGAAAAAGAAAGAAGTTTTCACAAAAATGACATGTAAGGATGTTCAGGCCATTGGCCTCCCTTCCCCATGTTTTCAGCACAGGACAAGGTGGTTCACTCGAGCTTAGCACAATCTCTGGCTTCTTTGGCACAAGGATACAGTTCAATCACTAGAATCATGGCCTTCTGTGCCCAAGTCTCTTTGCCTATCAAAGTCTCTTAATTCAGAGGGCCTGATGCAATAAAAACAAACAAAAAGTTATTTTCCTCTTACAAGTACTCAATTTAGGTTATTCACTATTCACCCTGGATCCCCCTGAGCCGGGCTCAGATCCCTTTAATACAACGATCGTCACTTTGGTAGATCGTACATCGAGAACTGAACTAAAATGCAAGGGATGATGGGAACAAGAATTGGGGGGAAATTATTCAAAGATAGAGAATAGCAAAATATAATAGAATACCACAAAAAGGTTGAGGAATGCCAAACTACAGCTCATTCAACAATACAACAAAGGGCATACTTAACCCAAGCTGCAATAGAAAAATGTTAAGGGGCGGGTAAGCAGACATGTCCTAAATGCAAGGAAGAGAATGCAGGATTAGTGCATATGTTCTGGGAATGTGAGGTGGTTGAGTTATTTTGGAGGAAGTTGGCAGACAAAGTTGTCCAAGGAGGCATCAACCTGGATATCCAGTCTCCTGAAGCATGTATGTTGGGTCTTTCCAGGAGCAACAAGAAGCAGAAATCCATGGTCAAGATCAAAGACATCTATATACTAGCTA
The DNA here is from genome assembly GCF_040938575.1 of Ambystoma mexicanum. NCBI lineage: Eukaryota > Metazoa > Chordata > Amphibia > Caudata > Ambystomatidae > Ambystoma > Ambystoma mexicanum. The sequence continues at coordinate 20,182,900 of NC_090937.1, read as the reverse complement.
AACGCAGCATTGCCATACAATGGAAAGATACTAAGGGACCAAATACTGACAAATGGTGGGAAGACCGGAGGAAATGGTCAACAGCAGAAGCGGGGGGGGGGGGGGTGCACTGGGAGCGCAAAAACAAGAACTTGGAGCGGACATCCTACAATGGATTGCCCTAACAGTGACATTGTTTAACCAAAAGTATAGAGATAACAATATCCCGGACACACCGGACTGAACTTGGGGAAGTGTGTCGTACGGAATAGTTGGAACTATACACAGGCAGTTACTGGGGAGCGAGAGGGGAGAAAAAAAGAGAACATTGAAAAGAGCATGCACAAAGTACATGACCGTTGTATTACTATAAAATTGTTACACTGTGTAAAACCAATAAAGATATTAAAAAAAGAAAAATGATCATCACATTGGATCCCCTCTTCCGGGCTCGGACTCTTTCACAATATTCATAGAATATCTCGGGTGGCATTTTTTTACTTCAGTAAAACATCCCACTCTGAATTGTTTCCAGTAAAATGACTGGATACCAGTCAGCAGGTGCACCGACTATGCCCTACATTCTTCCTCAGTCTCACTGCATACCAACAAGTCATCAACATTTTGGATCACTGTGCTTGGCATTTGTAAATTGCTCAGGTCCATTTGAATCACAATAAAAAATACTTGGTGATTCGCAGTACCCATGGGGCAGTCTAGTGTTCGAGTCTTGTTCCCCGATACGTATACGCTGTCAGGTACCGTGAATCTGGGTGCAAAGGAATGGAGAAAAGGGCATTCTTCAAGTCAATGACTGAATTACCTTTCCTTGTGTTGGAATGTTGCACAATATGGTAGCGGTGTTCAGTACTACTGGAAATTCGGCCTCAAAAACATCGTTTAGGGGCATAAATGTATAAGTCTCCAGGACCCACCCTTGGATTTCTTTATCAGGTATATGGCTGCATTACATGGCGAGGAAGAAGTTTGTATGATACCCTGCTCCCAGATTGCATGCAAATTCAAATATATTCCCTAATCCGCTTCCCTAAATAACGGATATTGATTAGCTTGGCTGGAGCAGTGCTCCCTCCTTCAGTTTTATTTTCACAGCCCCTGCACCTTTTAGTACCACTACGTCATTTTTCGGTGACCTTCTTAAGATCTTAGTCTGCATAGATACTCCCCATCTTCACCAGTTGTGTCAGTATTGTTAGCAGCTCCTTCACTACTTTGACTGGGCAAGTTATTTGTAGCTGAAATCCATCACTCCGGTTATTGTTAATGTTGGGTCGATGCAGAGCACTGTGCGCCATTCCATACTGTCATTGTCTGTCCCACACAGGATCACCATGTACTTACATACTAGTAGCTCTTCTAGCTGCATCACGAGTGTGGTGCCTTTCATGTCGTCTCTTTGACACTTTGGTCTGAACAAGAACTCTGATGCCAGTCGGAACACCTTCCCTTGTATTCCCTGACCCATCCCAGCAGTATCTCCACTCCATACAAGAGCATGCTCGGGTTCATTGATTGGCCTCGCAATGTGCTTTGAGTGTGTACCACTAACAAAAGTGCATTCCACTTGGGTGTAGTAAATGCCTGGCGCTGCACATACCATCATACTCTCTGTGAATGATATGGTGGCATTCAATTTGGTGAGTAAATCTCTCCCTAGTAGTGGCGCTACAATGTGTTGTGTCCCTATTGTTAGTGGTAAATCTTTGGGGACTAGAACCGTGAGCACCGCCTCAGAGAAGCCCTGCATGTCCATGACCTTATTACAAAATGGGAGTCCCCCCTCTTGTATAGAGGATTTTGTTGCACCCGTGTCAAGAAAATTCCCTGGGTCCCATTTTCACCACTACCTCAGGTTCCTCGTCAGGGCCATCAGTTACTGCTAGGACTGGACACAGTCGAGGCATCTGTGGGCCACCATATTATTGTGTGGTGCCCTGGGGGAAAGAGGAGGGGTTTCCGCCCACAACACTTACCCCGGTGTAATGGGTTACCATGTTCTGCCCCAGCAGCACCATACCCCCGTTGCTACTGCTGGAGTTTGTGATAACTGAGGTCCCTGCTCCCCCTCCATGGACCTCCCCACCCCCCAGGTACCTGTGGTGTACCCTGCTGCATCAGGGCTATGTGCGGCTGCATCTGCAGCAACTGCGGCAGCACAGTGACTCCTCCTTGCTGTTGTGCCACCTGTATTGCCTGTGCTTGGTCTAGTTGTGCAAAAGGGACAAGTGCGTACGACAGCCCCACGTTTTGGCATATGAAACCTGGCCCAAATACCCTTTATCCTACCCCTCTATATCCTCCTCTTCCTCGTTGCTGGTACCCCATCCTCATGGGGGAAGAACCCTCCATGCATATAATTTCCTTGCAGTGGCACCCCGCACGGTGGCACGTACTGCAGGGATCTACGTGATTCCCGCAGCCGAAAGGTCTGCATGTGAAATGTACGAACCACAAAAGGTTTGTACATTTCCCATGCAAACACACTTTCAAAACCACTACATACCCACACCCCCACCCACGACACACCCCCAACACACCCCCACCCACAACCCCAGCATAAACAAACCCTACTTACCTGTTCTTCAGGCTGTGTCCCTGCAACGCCTGTTCCCTTTCACTTCCATGATTGGGAACCCCTGCAAACCCCGCTCAGTATACCACACAGTATAGAGAGTGGGGTGTTGCGGGGGACAACCCTGCAGTCTTTTTTTATATACTTCCCTACAATGCTACTAGCAAAGGTTCAAACTTTTGGTGTGCGAACCTTTGGTGGTAGCATTTTTCTGACTTTTTGTACGGTCTGACCTTATTTTCAGTCTGATCATATTCCTACTGCAATGTTACTTATCCCCCTGGTTGTGGCGTGTGTCCTATGGAAAACCCTCTCTGCGAGGCGGGTGCCAGTGTGACAGTGTCGGGTGCAGCTGCTTTTGTACCAATTTGTATTCTGCTTTTGCGGCATTCTCGGCTGCCTACATCTAACTTTCTGGTTTAATTTGAAATAGTTGTGAGAAACCTGAGGGCACTCTCCAGTAAGACCTCAGGAACCCCTTAGTAAGGTGCCAGGACACAGCCATCGCTGTTGGATTTAGTTCCTGGGGGTGGACCAGTGGGGGGGAAGGATCGCCCGAGTAGGGGAAACGGGGTTATGCTTGGTGGAATACCCCAGGTGAGACGCAGTATTATACAAGAAAAAGGGACGAGGACGACAAGTCCCTGAGGCTTTTATAGGCTGTAGTGAATTGACCTACCTTCCACCCGTTAAACATCCCTTTCTTGAATCCTCCATCCCCTCCCTCTCTGCTAAATCTATTACACACCCGTTGTATTCAGAAATAATCTTTCTCAGAATCCTTGCTTTCCTGTTCCCCATCAGAATACTCCCAATCTTTCTTCTTCCCGTCCCTCTGGTTATTATTCTCTACACTCTCAACCTGTTCAGAAAGAATACTACCATTCCCACAATCCCACTTATTCCTGTTTATTCCGTCCCTCAGTGTCTCCTTCCAAAATCCCAGTCAAAAGTGACCCATGATTACACTTCCCATCATCCATCTTGAGCATAATACAGTAGGATCCATACAACAGTGTTAGCATTAGCATGCAAGTGCAACTGACATAGGATTCTAACAAATTACATTCGCAGCAAGAGGTATCAATCTCACCGACACTTCCCCCTCATTTCTGTTTACTTCCGGGCACAGCCCCTAGCCCTATACACCCATTTCTCCAGGGCCATACAATGGTCCACTTCCGCAACCCACCGACAGTCTCGGACGCTCAGCAGAGCCCCAGGATGCTGCAATCAGTCTCTTAGCAAGCCCCAGTGCCACAGCCAGGAACAATTTCTCATATTTCATTAACCTATTGACTGCCCATATCACCAATAATGCCAGTTTCAGCTCAAGAGGAACCTCAGTGGACAGTTCTTGTGTGCATTTCCCCCAGAAGACTTGAATCCGAACGCAATCTAAGACATGCATCACTGTCTATCGTGCCCCAGCTGGTCAGCGCAGTGGGGGAGTAGAACACCCTGTGGGGGATCTTGAATTGAATTATCCGCAGCAGAGCCGCTATTCCCACCTCCTTTGGAAACATCAGGGCCTCCACCCATTCCTCCGGCTCCAACCTCCACAGATCCCGCTCCAATTTCTCCCTCAGTCGGGTGAGCTCTACTGTCCCAAATGCCCTGAGCGCTTGGTACAATGTAGACGTGACCTTGTCGGAGATGCCAGATGCAAACAGATTGGCTTCTAGCGGAGATCTCTTTGGGACCTCTTCCAGTAAGGGGAAATTGGGCTTTCATAGCATCCGTTATCTGCATATAATGGAATCCGTCTATTGTCGGGAGGCATATTGCCCTTGCAGTCCTTCGAACGGCCGGAGGTGCCCTTCGTGTGTTATATCCGCCAGGGAGTCTATTCCTTTTGCTGCCCAGCTCTCAAAGTACCCAATCTTTAGCAGCTCCGTCAGGTGTGGGTTATGCCAAATGGGCTGGTCGAGAGTCGGTTTTCCGTCCCACCCCACGTCCTGCTGCGCCTCCACCCACACTTGGTAAGTATGCTGCGTTGGATTGGGGAAGAGTCCTCATGCATCTTACCCCCCCAACCCATAAAGTACCTGTCTGGGTGTCCGGCCCATCATTCTGTCTGCTCCACTTCGATGTGAGGGAGTGACGGCTCCCTGTGCAGCCAGTCATTTACCACCCCCAGCTGTGCTGCCCAGTAATACTGGTGCAGGTTGGGTATTCCTATGCCCCCTTCCCATACTGATCGTTGCAGCATCTTCAATGCCACCTGTGGTTGCCCCCCCTTTCCTCCATAAGAGCACCCGCAGGGTACCCTCAATTTCTACAAAAACTTTCTTCGGAATCAGGAGCAGGGCATTCTGTACGACAGAGAAATGTAGGTAATGTCAACATCTTTAAAAGGGCTGTTTTACCCAGCAGAGTTAGTGGGAATGATTGCAAGTGCATGATCCTGTGCGACCCTGTTCGCCACTGGGAAGAGGTTGAGCCGGATGAAGTTGGACAGGCATGAGGTAAGGTAGATGCCCAGATATTTGAAGCCTGAGGCCGTAATTGTGTATGGGAATTCCTGAGGGAGCATTGTCACTTCTCCCTGCACTAGGAAGAGGACTGTTTTTTGCCAATTTATTTTAAACCCACTAAAGCTTTGGTATGCCCGGAGTATTCCAGTCACGTCCGGGTACGAAACCACTGGGTTACTCATGTATATTAGGAGGTCGTCTGCGTAGAGTGAGACCCTGTCTTCCCCAGCCCAGGGCCATTTAAATGTCCCACATTACAGGCTTTGCCTGAGCTGTATCGCTAGTGGCTCTATTGGCAGAGTAAACAGCAGCAGAGAGAGAGAGGGGGGGGGGGCATCCCTGCTGTGTGCCTCGCCGCCGTTCAAAAGCCTGAGTAGGGGCCCAGTTTACTCTTATTGCTGCCATCGGGGTTGTGGGGTAGGGGGGGTGGGGTGGGAAGTGTATAGCAAGTGAGCCCAGGTCTGGAAGTTTCTGCCAAATCCCAGGCAACCCATAATTTCCCAAAGCGAGTCCCACCGCACGGAATCCAACGCCTTCTCGAAACCCATGGCAAGGAGAGACAAGGTGTCTGGTATTTCGGTTGCTAAACCAATGGCGAGTTGCACTTGGTGAAGATTAATTACCGTGGATATAGAAGGCATGAACTCACACTGGTCTGGATGCATCACAGACCTGATCACCCCCAACAAGTGATTGGCCTATACTCAGGCCAGGATCTTAGCATCTCCATTTATTAAGGATATTGACCTATATGAGGCGCACAGTTCCGGCAGTTTGCCAGACTTCGTGAGAACCACTATGCTGGCCAGCCTGAGATTGGGTGGTAAACCCTCATCTTGCCTACATTGTGAAAAGAGGCGGTGCAGAGGACTGATTACTTTCTCCCCTAGCCACTTCCATGTCTCAACCAGGAACCCATTGGACCCTGGCGAATTACCAGTCTGCAGCTGTGCAATCGCATCTGAGATTTCTTTCTCCGATAGGTCTGCCTCCAAACCTAGGCCCTGTTGGGTGTTGAGTCTCGGGAGAGGCACCCAATCTAATGCGTCCGAACGGCCTGCCTCACGGTTCCCAATAACCAGGCTATGCAGCGCCTCATTGTATTGTGCAAAGGCCTCTAAATCATTGGTCAGTTCCTCCCCTTGGGTGTCCTGTATGGCGCGCATGTGTCCAGTCCCTTTATCTTTGCTTTAAAGCCAGGCCAACATTTTCCATGCTTTATCCCCTGCTTCATGGATTTGACTTTGTCTAGCCCAGTGCGCCTCCATGGTATTGCCTAGTGGCACATTACGCAGTGTTTCGTGTGCTGTGACTAGTGTCAGCTTGGCCTTTTGCGACCCAGAGGAAAGACATTCCTCCTCCGCTTGTACCACTCTCTCCGCCTCCTCCACCTCTTGCTTGTGTTCCCTACGCTTAGCTGCCACCATTGAAGGCGCCTCCACCGTAGCAAAGGTCTAATACTTCTCCCACAGCGTGACTGGACTGTCGACCGACCCCGTATTCAGTTCAAAGTACTCTGTGGTCTTAACTGCCAAACCGTCCACAAATTAGGGTCCCCCACGTATTAAGTGTTGAGGCGCAAACTCCCATTGGGCTTGGACACCCCATTCTTCAGTTCCATGATTAACGGGGAGTGGTCGAATATCCCTCTAGCCAAAGAAATTTGTGAGTCATATTTGATGGGATGAAAAAAATAGTCAATTCTTGACATGGAGGCATTTACCCCAGAAAAGAAGGAGCAGCCTCTGGCAGTTGGATGCAGCCACCTCCATGTGTCCACCCACCCCAAGGCCTCAGTGAATGAGCGCAATTTGGTGTAGGCCACCAAGTTTCTAGTGCCAGCATATGTCCTGTCTAAGCCCCGGTCCATCACTTAAGTCCCCCCGCAGTATCCAAATGTCTGCGTGATTCTGAAGCATTGTCACGCTCTTTCCCTGGAAGATCTTGCACCGCTGGAAGCTCCATTAGATCGGGCCGTCACGTCTCCCAGATTATCATAGCAACGGTCTAGCCTTTTTCCAAAATGGCCACCGTGCTGAATACTGGATCCACACCCCCAGCTCGGAGCATTGCAACTCTTTCACTGTTGCCCAACACTTGTAATTCGCTCTCTGAACTTGGTACACCGTTTTCCTTCTTTAGTTTCTTTGTTCCCTCCGCGGTTGGATTTCGAAACGCTGCCTCTCACTGCGTCTCCCGTTTTGTAGGTTGCTGCCCGGCGCCTCGCCTCCCATCCCATCCCATCCCATCCAGCTTGCCTTGCAGAGCCAGTAACACCTTCAAATCTCTTACTGCTTTCCTCTGTTTTGCTCATTCTCTTCCTTCCTCCTTTACCTCTGCTGGCTTCTGTGTATCCCAGTCTCCCTTTGTTTCGATTGGGCCTCTCCTTGCTACGAGAACTTATCTCCAGGATCCACCGCTTGAGTGTTGCACTTGCCATATACCCTCTTGACCTCCAGCCTATGCTCTTCCTGCTATCCGGCAACTCTGCAAGCCGGTCCAGAACATACATTCCATCTGGGTACTCCATTGGAAATACAGGACCATGAAGACCAGCTATACGCCTACACTGATCCAGGTTTTTTTTTTTAGCCATTGGGCTTTTTCTCTCGTGGGGGCTGGCTCTTCCGAGTCCCTTCTTGCCTGGAGTGAACATACCCAGTCAAGGTGGCCTCTGGGGGAGCCTGCCCTCATCTCTAAAAAAAAAAAGAAGAAAAGAAGGAGAAAAAGGACAAGGAGGACGAAGAAACTACGAAGACACAGAGAAGGAAGAAGATGGAAACCCAGGATAGAGCCGTGGAAGAACCAGGAGAGGAGGGTCAGGGGGAGGAAACACCAGAGCCTGAGAAGCATAAGCCCTTGAAGCTCTGCTAGGCGAAGTGGTGGAGGCGCATATACCGCTACCATTCCCCAGGGATCACCCCATCTCTCCCCTTGACAGAACATAGAGCCTTATGGTGTCAGACTTCACCTCCGCAAGCTGAAATGGGACCCTTTTATGCAGGAGTATGAGCTTCACTCTGGAGCCCCTTGCAAAGCCTGCGTGAAATGCCACCCTGTAGTTGGATCGAAGAAATAATTTGCATTCCGTTCCAGCTAGGTGGGACTCTGAGAAATACGTCTGGGGACAGCCTATTAAGGAACTGTAGAACCAACCGTCTTAACGCCTGAGCATAGCCAGTTAACATTCTAGGTCATTACCGTGGTTTTCCCGTTGTGCCCAATCTTCCCACGGAGATTATACTTTAACCCAGATTGCACCCCTCTTCCGCTCACTCCCCTGCCATCCGTTAGCACCCCCTGTGCTGCCCCCTACCTGAGTGTCCCGATGCGCTGTGTACCTTGCAAATCAAAGATCAACTGAAATCAGGCCAACAACAGTTGACCAACTCCCCCCTCATCCCACCCGGTTCTCCTCCCCAACTTGAAGCACCCGTCACCCTAACTACGTACCAAACGGGTACAATAGAACAGAGTCAACCATCTGTGGGGTGCCTGCTGTTGAAGTTCGTGCCAGCCTCCATTCCCGATCTGTTGCGGCTATATCTGTTTATACCAGAGTGTCTTTGTAGACGTGTGAGCCTGTGTCTTCGGGGCTGGTGGATCATCCATTGCCTGCTGCCCCTAGCACGAAGGGCGCCGTTTGGTCTAGTGCTTGCGATTCAAACAGAATTGGGGTGTGACTCGCATCTGGCTCTTGTCCGGGCTACCCCTGCAGTGGCTGATGTCCAGGAGATGAGAGAATATGTGTCTCAAGCCATGACCAAGCCTCCCTCCGATTGTTGAAAAGGTGCACGGTTCCCTCGTGGTAGACTAAGTTGCGCCCGGAAGAAGAGAGCGCATTTTATGCTGAGAGAGTGCATCTTCCTCTTGACCGATACAAAAGATTGGCGTGCTTTCTGGACTGCCCTAGTATAGTCTGGAAAGACTCTGATCCGGTAGCCATTATACGTGATGCGGCCTGTGGCGTGCGTCATTTGCAGTAGGGCGTTTTGGTAGTTTTGGAGTTGTGCCCCTCGGATGGGACGACCCGCCGGCATCCTGTGTGCCCTCTCCACAGAGAATAATTTGGAGAGTTTCTTCTGAACAAAGAGTTCCATTAGCCATTGCTCCAAGAAGAGCTCCATGCTGTGCCACGGTTCAGCTACTGTTTGCTTGCCCCAGCCCGCTTCTTCCTCCAAGGCTGTTTGGGGAGAATATGCCACAGAGTCCTTTGGTCAGAGGGCCCAATATGAGAGTGTCAGTGCCCAGCTCGCCTGGTTGCCCCCACTTTGTGGTACGTGGGATGCCCCGGGCTCAGCGTAAGTTTGTAGAGCCATCTTCTGGGTGAGTGGGAACATGTGGTTACTGCCGCCTCTTACACCCAACTGCTGTGTTCTGGCCAGAGTTGGTGGGTCGTGTCCTTAGTGGAGGAGTTTCACCTCCCCGTATTATTGCAGCGCCAATCCTGCCCTTCTCCGTTCACGCTCCTGGCTCTTGCTGGTGTCTGTGTCCCCGACGTCTGCCTCTCCGGGGAACACTCCTCGGATCCCGGGCCTCTCGCCTGGGCTTGCCGGGTCTCTGCCCTGCTGGTTCCCCTATGCTGGGTCCCAGCTGTCTGCACTGGCTCCGATCCAGGTGAGCTGGTGACACGCCGGTGTTGCGTTCCTAATTCTGGGCAGCGCCCTTCCAGCGCAAAGTGTTGCCAAGGGGTAGCGGGGGGTGGAGAGGACAAAGTTGTCACTGGGGGAGGGGGACACAGTGTTAGGTTCGGCTCTGCTGGTGATGCCACTGGGGTATTTCCAAAAATGGTGCTGGCCATCCCACTTCCCCACTGCTTTCCCGCCGAGCGGTAGTTCTCTGGTTTCCCTTCTCCATTTCGTCTCGGGGATAGAGCAGTTCCGCTTGCAGAGGGTGTTGGATTTTTGGCGTATTTATGCTGAGGAACAGGATGAATACTGCAGAATGTTTGCGGCTTTCACAGAGGCTCCAGTCTACATCTCTCGTCCGTACAACAGTGCCCCCGACTCCACAACAATTTAGTGAACACTTTAGTAGTCTTGCCACTTCTTCTCCACAACCTTCAACCACAATACAGTACTTCAAATGATATCTTCCTGGTCCACTAACCTGCCAGGACAACCACGAAAAGGTCCCTATCCTGGTATAATCGCCTGCCAGGACAAAAGCCCCCAACACTACTACAAGTACTATGTGGTGAGGTTTACGTCACACCTTTTGGAAGTTTCAACAACATAAAATTCACAACTTGTTTTGGGAAGACACCATACATATTGGTGCTGTTTGTTCCACTATTGTGTTTGCTACATGCAATGCAGGGTATGCTCTTCTCCTGCACGATACCTTCTTCTAGGAGGCTTCCCTCCTGCCACTCTTGTTTTCTCACTTTCACATCAAGTAACTGCAGACAATATTTCTTTATTGCACTTGTCCCTTTTTGGCTTTGGCAATGCTTGTTCAACTGTTGCCTCTTCCTCACTCTGGCAATAATGGTTACAATATTTCTGCAATAACGTTCTCTTGTTATTTGGTTACATGCTTTTTGAAGTATTGCCCCCTCTTTACTTTGGCAATGGTGGTTATAGCTAGCTTGCTTAAGTATTGCCCTTTCTTTACTTTGACATTGGTGGTTATAGCTTAGTATCGCACAGGAAGGTAGTACATGGAAGCCAGTTCTGCAGGAAGAGCTTGTGGGTTGAACAGCATTTGCAATCATATTTTGATTACTATCAACAGAAAAGTATATTATTTATGTGTATGTTGAATGTGCTTTTGTAGCAAGAGATAAAAACGAGAGGGAGAATGGATCCAAAAGAGCCATAAACTCTAGTGGAGTGTAAGTAGACACAGGTGAGCAGAGCAGAATGCTATGTGGACAATTACGGAGAAAGGAAAACTTACCCTGATAGAGTGATCCCCCAATTAGCAGCAAGCCATCCCACCATGTTTTACTGGCTCCAGAAATAAAATTGAAAAAGTTTGGAAAAGAAGAAATACTCATTGTGACAAGAGTGAGGTAAAACCTAATTCAATGCAGGCAAGTCTTTTCGTTTATGCTAAATACGGTGATGTCACCTACATGGCAGCTGGATCCTTCTGGATTGGAACGAGTTATGAGAAAATTAAGTACAAAACCTCTGCATGTTGGCACAGCAAGCATGCTTTATTGATTACCAGGTGAAATACAAGTGTGTATTAGAGATTATTTAGGCAAGAAAAGGTTTTCTCAAATCATTTATTTTTTTGCTTGTTTACCAGGTTATCTGGCCACCTTATGAGAGACACCTAGCCATAAACATTGGGATTACTGTCATACCAATATAAAGGGCAATAAATAAAATATATGGATGATTGAAATTAACCAAAATAAGAAATTAAAAATAAAATTTAAAAATCAACGGGCCCCTTTGCAACACACCCATTCCAATAAATGTTTAGAACTGAAAAGAGTTTTTAAATCCGCTTGGTTGCCTGATGGTTGAGCCTTTTACTTAACTACCTACCATTATGAACAAGCATTGGCAATGCCAACAGTTTGGGCTTTTGTCTCGCATGGGAAAGACACTTGCCAGGCAATGCCGTAGTGGTATTAACTGGCCATTGATGGTAGCAGGTGCAAATGCCTAGGCATCTTATAGCAGTGTCTTCGGTTGCTGTTGGTACTCTTGTTCAGAGGAGAATTGCCTAGCATGTCGTTGCTGGACTGCCCCACGGCAGGACAAAGGCTGATATGTTTTGGATATTTCTCCTCTATGAAAGATAGTGAGCTAAAGAATCTGGGTAAGTCTCTCGCAACCAGGACTAATGTCTGGCAGAGAGACTCCCAGGACCCCCCCTTGTTAATGTGCCTGGCAAATCCCCAACACTTCTACACAAGCCAAAACGGTTGGCGTTGTCAATGCTTGTTTTTAACAGGACTTCAGGGCGCAGTGTTTATAAATTAAGTGGCTGAAAGCAGTCCTGCAACATTTTTACTACACCAATAGCAGGTTTCAAACTCCAACGACTACTTTGAAAAAACTCTGGCAGGCAAGTGCAAAGTCTGATGGTAAGGCTTGATTAAAACAGCACAAAGAGTTCCCATGAGGAGTTTTTGGGCGGTAAAGGGCAGAAAATGGGTGGGAATGGCCACAGGCAGTCAATGGGTGGGCAATTAACCAAACGACACCTACAGGATGTGTGCCCTTCCGCATATGCCATCCCTCCCCATCTGTACTCTAATGCAATAGTCGGCTTATGGTTGTCGCAAGCTTACCACACAATTAGTTTCTGCTTAACTTTTCACCAGCTGTGTCAGTCTCCTATCCACTAGACTTTCTAGTCACCTGATTCTGCTCAGTCTTTTATACAATTATCTTTCGTCCTCCAATGTTACTTCAAGGTCACTTAGAGCTTCATGCTTACGATTGAAGGAGAACCAGTTCTGTAAAGCCTGACCGTTTCCACAGGTCAGTCTTTTTACTAGGGATTCTCCTTGTGATCTGCCCCCCCCCCCCATGGATGAGAATTGCGTCTTCCCTGCACGCAGGCAGAGACTCTATGATCCCTTTAAAATGTTCTTTCTTCGCAGACGTCGTGCCAGTAGCACAGACCGAGCTGCAGTCGTCCCTTGAGGCACTAATTAAGTAGCTGGGAAATTTCAGGGACTTGGTAGGGCTAAAAAAATGCAGAAGTCCGATTCTCGATCTGGCGGCAGGGAAAAACGCTAGGTCTACGGTTAAACAGGTCTCCCATTTCATGTGGGCAAAAGGAGCAATCAGATATTTAGGTGTGGACATCACTCTATATCAGTTATACGAAGCACATTTTCCATCCTTATTAAACTCTACGACGACGGATCTGTGGAAACTGAACCCTCTCACCACATCTTGGTTAGGCCGAATAGCTACAATACAAATGGCTGTTCTGCCAAGAGTTCTAAATTACTTCAGGCCCCACCTGTACCAGTCCCCAGATCATGTTTCCAATCATTAAACAAGGTAGTGATGACGTTTCTGTGGCAGAATAAGAAGCCTTCTATAGCAATTAAAATGAATGGCCCCATGTACCAAGGGAAGCTAGGGCCTCCCACATTTTTTAAATACTATGTGAAGCTGCTCATCTATGGGTAATCAGGGAATGGCTATCTGGGGATAGGTGCAAAAAAGGATAGGGCCGTGGTGTGATTGTATACTATGGATTGGCAGAGGGGACAGACCCCGAATGTCAAAATCAGTAGAGTTATAGCTCAGTGCATTGATGTGTGGGAGACCTTGTTATTTCAGGGGGCACTAACAACACACCTGGCTCCTTTCACCCCTTTATTTGGGAATCCCCAGTTCGCTCCAGGAACATTCGGACAGCGGCAGGACTGGATGTCTAAAGTTGAGGGATATGATGGAGGGGATAGTGGTTAAAATGTTTGAAGATTGTAAACAGAACTTTGGGGTGAAGGAGGGAGAAAGGTTGTGATATTTGAAGCTTAGACACTAGATGTCGAATCTTTAGGCGAACGCTGCGGCCTACAGAAAGCCGACATCGTTATTACAACACACACCAGAGAGAATAAACTAATTTCGTCCTTATGTAAAATTCTACTGGAGGAGGGCCCACCAACAAAATGGGTATACATGAGAACATGGGAAGTGTCATTAGAGAGCACTGGAACACACATGGGGGTAATGTGCCCAAATTAACCTGGTCGATAGAGCTTAGCAGGCTTGGTACAAAATCATGTTGCAATGGCACTACACCCCCGAAGTATTACACCATATTTATTCCAATACGTTACCGCTTTGATGGAGGAGGTCCTCAGCGAGGATCGATTGGGTAGAAGTGTGGTGGGGTTGCATGTACTTAAGCCCTTCTGTGATGGCATTACTGCGCAGTTAAGTGTCCTATTCACTTTTATCAAGAGGTTGGACACCAGAGAATGGCTGTTGGATCCGGAGCTGAAGTTACCCTCTAAAGCACATGAGAAATCTTTTAAGATTCTCCTTATAGCTGCTTGCCTCGTTATAGCCCAAAAGTGGAAACAAACGTAACCACCGAAAGAATTTAACTGGCTTCAATTCTTGGCAATGAAATGGGTTACCTATACTATAAAGGGGGATCATGTGGCTTTTAAGAAGGACTGGGGTTTCATGCTTTCTTTTCTTCAAAGTGATTATATGATGAAATGGTGCCCTCAAATTAAGAATTTTGAATATTCAGGGAACGACAGTGCACCACGTTGGGGGACTTCTTAGTAGGGGGCAAATTATTAACATTTGATGAATGGAGACAGACATATGGAGCGGCAAGTAGCCACTTTCTTACGTATGCCAAAGTAGTGCAGCAATTGGCAGCATTGTGGCAGGATATCCCAGAGGAGCCGAAAGCGAACCCGCTTAAGCAAACGCTGCCGGACCGGAGAGATGGCGGGGGGAGGATATCTTGGGTGTATGGGGCCCTACAGATAGCAAGACGGGATAAGGGGCTGGTGGTCAAGGAAAAAAGAAAAAAAAAAAAATCAGAGAGAGAGGCAGGATCACCTATTGCAGAAAAGAAGTGGGTGCAAACAAGTTAAGAAGTTATCCAGGAATGCACGGTTCCAGCTCGCTCAATTTTATTATCTACATAGGGTTTACTTGACACCAGAGAAACTGTATATAATGAACCAGTCAGTGCCTCATAATTGTCCAAGGTGTGGGCGGGACCATGCTGGATTCTGGCATATGGTTTGGGATTGTCCGGTCATCGCCAAATACTGGGGGTGAGTGGGTAATGGAACGATTGAATACTTTATTGGGGAGCAGGTACAAATGTACATATGAAGTGTGTTTATGGAGTCTCCTACCAGGAGCAAAGAAGTATAAAACGCAGAATAAAACTGCCAGATTGTATTGGTCTTAGCCAAAGGGCGAATAGCGATAACGTGGAAAGGGTCTGGGGGCCCATCGCTGAAGGTTCCTAGTGATAGTTTCGACAGTCTAAGTTTCGAATGCCCAAAGTTCCGACACAAAAGTGCCGGAAAAAAAAGTTTCAATTATTATTTTTTTCTTTTTTTTTTTTTTTTAATGGGGGGGGTCCTCCCCAAACCCCTGGTTTTTTTAAAAACACTTATTTTACAATACGAAATTAAAATAAAGCCTTCAATATAAAAAAATACATTCAAAACTTTTTTTTCGGCACGTATCGGAACTATTGACATTCAAAACTATTGTTTCAAAACTTTGACTGGACACCGTCGCTGAACCGATGGCTTCAGGATGTCCACAGGTGGGATACCGCTGAGGTGGAATATCTCAACAAACACAGACCTGGAGGGGCTGAATGTTCTGGTGGTAGATTGGGGACAATTATTAAATGAACAGGCATCTACTCAGCCTCCGTGAACTGGCTAATACAAACAATAGAGGCTCAGAAGAATGGGTCATTGAAGGAAGATGGTAGACAGCCGGGGAAACGCACAGAGACATTGGTAGTGTACGGGGGTAGATGAGGACTGGATGGCATCTCAGGGGGAGGGGCACATGGTGGGAAGGGGTTGGAATGGGCAGCGTGGAAATATGTATCTTATTGCTTTTGGTGTTGCATTTAATACAATTTCAATAAAGAAAACATTTTGTATATGCAGAAAAATTGTGTTGGCAACTTGTGGTTTTGGGAATGTGTACCGCTTAAGACCTCTGATGTTACCCGAGGGGAATGATAGGATGGGTGAGGTTTGAGAAAGTCTGGGGTGGGATGTTTATTTTATGTTAAACTTGCAAATCTCAATACATTTTTAAAAATCCTTTTTGAGGATCTTCATGTGCAAGCAAAGTACCTTTGTTTTCTCTCCATTGTGCAGCACAGTTTCATAGAAGAGAAAAGCCTTCTTTTACTTTTTCCCCCCACTCCAGACCACCACCAACACACACATTTCTGCGGGCTGAGCAGGGGAATGTGAACGGACAGCACACCAGTCCAGGTCAGTGCTGGATTTCCCCGCAAAGGCCCCAGAACCCAGAATCGGGTCATTGCTGCGGTCATGGAATCATCATGACTTTTCAGTCTGTAATATGGCAGCAGTGCCTGGCCACAGTTATGGGGCCGGGGGACACTGCTGGCACTGAAAGCCTTTTTCTGCATCTTTCTTCCACATCAAGTGACCCAAGAAGGAAGGTCTGAATCTTTAGAATGTTAGACTTTCCACAGTTTCACAACTCAAACTGTCTTGGTTCTCTACTATAGACTTCTGTTAATTCCAAGCTGATATCCCGATAAATAGTCATTAGCCCCCCAAGAGCCTCCTTCATGCCACCCCAAAACTGCCGTCCATGATTGCTTGGTCCCAGGGATGTGCACTCATCTGTCTCGAACCTATTATCCAAATTAGTTTGCAATTTCGATTACCCCCGTTTGGGCTTTACATGACAGACCAAGCGTACACGCCTGTTCAAGTATTTGATCATTTGTACAAAAGTGAAGGAAGGCACTTGTCATAATTTGCTATCAATTTTCCTGGTGCCAAGCAAGCTGGTGACTACTTGCTACTCTTCCCCAGTGCAGCATCACCCAACTGCTCATCAGGTTTACAAACTATATCAAGACCTTGCTCTCACAATTAACTCTAGCCAAAAACGAAACCACAGGGTGCACCAAAATACCACACAAAGCACTACCCATAAGCTTATCATACTGCACTAATCACAACCATTGTGAGTATCTAGGCCTTATTGTTTATTAAAATGTAATTGTAATTGGTTATTTAGATAGCAAGAAGTTTCTAAGCGCAGACCGGGGATTGAACCTGTGTTGCTCAATGTCGTCTTGCTTTCAAAGCACGTACATTGCCCCCTGAGCTATCCTTCCGAGATAAAGGAGTTGCAGAAAATGTATGGTGTGTCCTAATGTATGCCAGAACAGTCTTCGGTCCACCAGAAACTCGTGTGTAGTATTACCATACATACTGAGTGCTACTAGAGCACACCTAAGGACTTTATGAATGAGTAGGTAACATGGTAGTATGTCATTATTTCGATTTTTGTAGGTCGCCCAACCAAAAGACCGATTTTAGGCAGCCTACAAAAATCAAAATTAGACCACAGGCTCCGGGGGGGGGGGGGGGGCTAGGGGTCCCAGATCTCTGCAGATATTTATGGGCTGCACAGGTAGCACCTATGCTACAATGGCCACCTAGAGAAGGCCAGAACCGATGGGCAACTCTCGAAAGTGAAGCAACTAAGACACCACTGGGAAGCCTTGGTTTTCTCGCGGCACGATATAGAGGCGAAGGGGGCACACTACTGGAGTCAACCAAGGGCACCCTATGTTATTGCTTTAAGGGGTAGAAAGGTAAAAGTGGGGGGGTGCCCTCTGGCTCTGGTTTCTCATAACCCGGACTTCGCCCCAGGGATGCAGGTCGACTTTTGGGTACATTTGGGGGATGGGGGAGGGGGGGAGGGAGGGGAGGGAGAGAGGGAGCAAACCCTGGTACTGAAGGATCTCTATGCAGAGGTGATATCCCTAACATTTGAGGACTGCAAGGCTAGGTTTGATATACCAGAGTGTGAACGGGTCCATTATATCCAACTTAGACACTGGATCTCCAATACGAAGGTCCAGGAGCGAGCAACTCGGGATCCAGTAGGGTTGGAGCTTATGATACAAGCAGGTCAGCCTAAGAAAGGAGTGTTGAAACTGTATCGGTTGATGGGGGTGGTGGACCCAGAAGAAACCCATTTGAACATGCAGAAACGGGAGGCAGGTGTGGGGAGACCAATCTCTGGGGAGACCTCGGGTCGCATATGGCATAGACCTGCCAAAAGCTCCAAATGCGCTTCAATTAAAAGAGGCGGCATACAAACTCTGTCTGCGGTGGTATATGACGCATGCACTCCATTAATCCAGATTATCCCATGTCTTGCTGGAGGGATTGTGGGCAACCTGGGGACCTAATCTACATGTGGTGTTCTTGCCTAGTGGCAGAGACCTACTGGAAGGAGATCTTGAGCCATATCAAGGAGATAACGGGGGTGCAACTGCCTCATGACCCGGTGGAGGCAGTTGAAGGGTGCTAAGCGAACTCTGGGGCTAAAGCTAACCTTATTACCCACATGCTGAGCGCGGCTAGAATCACCTTGGCGCAAGCATGGAAGAACAAGCAAGGGCCGGTAGTAGCAATGTGGTGGGTAAGGCTATGGGGTGTGATGGCCATGGAAAAAGTAAAGGCAATAACTCATTGTTCCTATTCGAAGCACCAGAACAACTAGTTGCCAGTGCATGAGTTCACAGACGATAAAGAAGAGATGTATTTCAAACCTAAATTACTATGCAAGGTTTCCGTTATTTGACAGTCAGTGCGAACCTTGAGCCGAAAGGCGACCCAACCCGTAGAACACTCAGGAAAGCCCGAAAAGATGTAGTACTCCACTCAAATGTTTGGAGGATATGTTGGGGGGGGCAGGGGGAGTTCTAATAGTTAAAACTCACAAGCAAATGGACCTTAAAGACTGGAACGAATAAAAAAAGGTGAAGACATGGGCAATGCTATTGTTTGTCACTCTCTAATGCATGCATGTCTGATTTATGCTCTTGAAAATTCATTAAAGTTGGTAAAAAAAAAATTCAATAAAGGAAATTTTTTGTTTTGCCCTGGCGTGCCCGTCAGCCCCTGCGTGCACACTTGTGCGCCTCACAGCGGCTGACAGTTGGATTTGGAAAGTCTTTCTAAATCGTTTTTTGCCCCTTTTTCGGAAAAAAAGGTCCCTTGACCTATAATATCGGTAACATAACATACCATGGATACACGTCATTAGAGCAGGGAATTAGTTAAATGTGAAGATAGTGCGCTGGTGCAATATGCCTG
Organism: Ambystoma mexicanum; assembly: GCF_040938575.1. Taxonomy (NCBI): domain Eukaryota; kingdom Metazoa; phylum Chordata; class Amphibia; order Caudata; family Ambystomatidae; genus Ambystoma; species Ambystoma mexicanum. Next base: position 20,164,038 of record NC_090937.1, on the reverse strand, counting down.
TGTAATATTACAGCACTTAGAGGTAAAGTAAAAATTCAATTCCTGAGTCGTCATCCTTAACAACGGTTGTTTTCAATCAATGCTCTTACCATATCTTGGTGTGTAACATGTGCCTCGTGCATACTGTAATCCCTTTTCCACACCACTGCAAGAAAAGAAAAAAAAACTCAAATTGATTAAAACATGCAATAGGGTTAGCATAAGATAGCAACTTGTCAATGGAAACCATCTTCCATATGTCTTCCACCATTCAAATCTGTCTCAGCAAGAGTGGAGGAGACCCGCAAGCTAGATGCTGTGACCTCAAAGTTTTCAAGCATGGACTTTACTCTATAAGCAGGGGTCTACAACCTGTGGCTTTTAAGAGGTTTTGGATAACCGCTCCCATTATCCTTCAACATTGGGTTGGCGGAATAGGGCTTTTGGCAGTATTGGTCCAAAACAACAGGACATATGCTTGAAACTACTTACTTTGCTTACGTCAATGCCTCCATGTAACAAATCAAATCTCAAATTATATTGGCAGATTATACTTCATAAAACGTGTATTATCAGATGACCTGAAACAACTAGACAAGTTAGATTTTACTACTTCAAGTTCCAAATAAAAGATCCTAGTACGGAACTCTCCAGTGATGCAAAGTAAAATACTACATTTCCAGTCAATATCCACAATAACGTTAGCAGTGAAGTGAAACAGTTGTATTAGGACCATATAGAATATGCCGTTCTTTATGCTCTTCCGTCATTATGCAAAGGTAGCAAATTATAAAAAGGATGCTCTTGCCTAAACTCAAGTGTTATGCAGGAGCTGCAACCTTTGGTCCTCATATAATTTTAACTAGCCAGCACAGTCGATGAAGGATCATTGAAGCACTTCAAAATATCTGAGGCACTGGAGGTTACAGGGCCCCATTTGGTCGTTTCCATTCACTTTTTGGCATCTTCCTTTATTGCAAAACATTTATTGACAGAGCTTGAATAAACTGCATAAGCACAGACAATATGTAGTTCATACTTTGAATTGTAGTGAACTACTTTTCCCACTACTAAACAGTTGGAGGACTTGTGTCGAGATTAACTCAGTACAGAATAATGTACATGCATTTTCTCTCATAAGCAAATACACACAGCCAATACGCATCAGTTTCCGTCTCGTTTTTTTATTTTTTAACACCTTTAATTAAAGCAAATTAACAGGGCAATCGGACATTCATCCAAATGTCAGGATGAAGCCCGACAATAGTAAAAGCATAGTGAAAACCCGGAAGTTCGGTAACAGAACCTACCTGCAATTGAAATCTATCAGTGCCAAAAGGACAAACAACTGACAAGGAGGAAATTGTGATATTTAGGTGGAACGGGGTGGGGTTGGGCACACAAAGAATGTGGACGAAAAACACAAAGACTAGACACAGGTATACAATACAACAAAGACAAATAACCTGTTCAAATACAATGATCATTTAACACACTACAGATCACAGAAGACGAGTCCAAATCATGCAGTTTAGAAAATAGTACTTATTGCTCTTGCTGAAAGGGTTCCAAGATCCTGAATCCAACCCTCCCATGAAGGATTGGAGGGAGAGGGTTCCAGTGCCTCAGAATTGCCTGGCAGCTCCAGAGACCACCACATTTTGGGATGCTAAAATGATGCAGAAGCACCCGAAATAGGGTAAACAGTGGGTGCGGAGTTAGGCTGGATCCAGAGATCAACTTGGCATGTGTCAGGACATCAAACCCAACAGCTGTTCTGCAGGACCAGAGCATTTGGATATAGGTTCCTCTAGCATGGTCACAACACCAGTATGTGTCAGAAAGTGCCAGTTTGCAGAATAACTTCTGCACTGGGCTCAGTATAGCTGAAGAAAATGTTGAATGAAGCACAAGTGCAGGCTCAATTTTGCAATGTGTAAACATGTGCAATCCTTTTCAACCATCCTGGACAATGGCAAGCATATGGTTGGGCTACAGGCAACTTGTTATCAACTAGAGTTACCAGTATTCCTTCACCTACAATCCCAAATAGTTTCCATTGCGCTCTCATGCAAACATATTCTTTCCCCCCATTATCCTTTTCCCATATATTCCTTCAACCATTAGTTCAAAATGTACGACAAGACCGAGAAGTTTGCCTATTGCTTGCAAGCCTATCAAAAAGAGCACTCCTGGACACCAGTTAAGATGTTCAAATTGAAACGGAGATTTGACGAGATATGCTAGAGTTGTGGTGCTGACAGAGGTATACATCTATTATGGGACTGTCCGAGAGTACAAGTCTTTTGGAAGGATGTAGTTGATAGAATTGATTTAATTTTTGGAATCAGTTTGCAAAGATCTGCGGCAAACATAATCTTGCTTTTACATAAGGATAGATGTGTGAACACTAGAAAACACAATTTCTGAATTGACAGTGCCATGATGGTAGCGATTAAGCAAATCCTTAGGATTTGGAAGACGAGGAAGAAACCTAATATTGAAGATTGGTTGGTGGAATTACAGGTTCTATCAAAGTATGATAAGGTATCAATAAAGAATAAGGGTAAAGAGGAAGACTACTTAAAGTTATGGGGATCGTTTGAAGCCCTTTATGATTGATATAGTAGCGAGACTGAGAAGTAGGCAAGATAGATGTGAGAAAATCTAAGTTCCCACTCTTTTTTTTTCCCCTTTCTCTTATTCGTTCATTTTGTCTTTTGTGATGTTTAGTGTGGGCTAGTGAGTACCTTTGGTAATGCTATATTATTTTATGGTTATGTTAATGAAGTATACGATGTGAAATGTTCAGAAACTTTGGTTATTGAATGCTTATTGCAATATTTTATTGGATCTATGTGACGTTATGAATTGCTGAAAATCTAAGGGTTTAAATAAAAAAAAAAAAAGAAGAGCAGTTCAAAGACCATAAAATTCTGATGGGCAAAAGGTAGCCATTTGTTTCAAGGTGATGAATTGTGGTGAGTCAGAAGGACGACACGGGCTCTCAGATTACATGATGTAGGTTATTTTATTAAAATAAAGATAGAAGGCCCAACTGTCCCTAGGACTATGGGTGATCCCCTCACCGCTTTACTAACTGCAGTGCTTGTTTATCAATCGTGATTGTCCAAAGATAAGTCTGCTGTCCAAAACTACCCTAACTGACCCTACCACTAAGAAAAAATGTACTTAGGTCAGGAGAAAGACTCCCTTCTCCTCAGAGTACTGATAGTACTAGTCTTTAATATACGAACCGCTGAGAGTTTCTCGTGACTTCTGGTATTAATCACCTTAACTCCTGTAGTGGGGAGTTGAACCAACTTTCTTCCTTTGAATACCTTTTGAGGGAATATTTATTTTGCTTTAACTCTTTCCCCCTCAGGTTATAATAGTTCCACTTCCCTTGGGTCACTTGCTTTTGCGACTGGTTTCCATCTTTATCCTTGGGAGCATCCCTTTATTATTAAATTGCTCTTGTACTTATCACATTGCACGCAGCATTAGAGCGATTATAAATCTAGTGCTTATATATTTAAGTGGGTGTGTGTGTGTGTTACGTGCAGCATATCTCCAAGAGAGTACGAGTTGATAGTGAATATCTGTGGTGCACATCTGGCTGCTCCAGAACAAGCCGCGCCTCAATGCACCTCATAGGGGGCATGACGAACAGTGTATACAAGTCATTGTTTGCCAGAAGAACAAGTTACTTACCCCTGGTAATGTTCTTTTGACTGGATGTTCCTCCCATGTATTCCCCTTCTTTGATATCTCTAATATCCAGCTTCAGCTGCTTCGGAATTCTTTTTTCAGCAGAGGGCGCTGTGCATCGATGCAGTCGACTCGATGTCCCTCGAGGGCCTCCGTCTCGACGATGACGTCAGCGAAGGCATATAAAGCATGCGCAGCACCCGTTGGCTTCAGTTCTGTTTTTTAGGGTCAGTCTCAAGTAGAACTACCCGCATCAACACGGGTTTGACCGTACAAGGCTCTGAAGGAGCAATAGCATGGGCAATTCTACTTAGGTGTAGGCTGGGATGGCAATGTGGATATTCCTCCCAATATTCCTGTCAAAAGAATGTTACCAGGGGTAAGTAACTTGTTCTTTGAATGGATTGTGTCCTCCCACGTATTCCTCATATTTGATAGACTCCCAAAGCAGTGTTTGTCTTGGTGGAGGAAGTAAGAATTTTGCCATAAATGGTTTCCATGAACAGAACGCAGGACAGCTTTTCCAAAGCTTCCATCCTGACTTAGGGTACAATCAAGGCAGTAATGCTTAGTGAAAGTGTGTATTGTAGACCATGTAGCTGCCTCAGAAATGTTTTTAATAGGAACACCTCTTTACAGAGAGGAAGAAGTAGTCATGCCCCTAGTGGAATGGGCCCTCAATCCTTCTGGAGGATCCTTGCCCTCCAGCCTATAGCATTCTGAAATAGCTAGAATGATCCATCTGGATATGGTCTGCTTTGTTACAGCCTGACCCAATCTGTGACCTGTATAACCTATGAATAATTGGTCATGCAGATGAAGTTTTGACAATCTTGAAATGTAGAAGTTCCTATGTGGATCGCGCCTGTGCAACCTCTCCTCCTCCTTGCCAGGTTGAGGTGGAGGATAGAAAATGGCTAACACAATCTTTTGTCCTAAATGAAAGTTTGAAATGACCTTCGGTAGAAATTAAGGTTTAACCCTCAGGACGACAGTAAATACTGTAAATGGTGGTTTAGAGGATAGTGCCTGCAACTCAATCACTCTACGGGCTGAAGTTAGTGCAACCAACAAGATGGTCTTGAACGTTAGTAACCGTAAGGGACATGAATGGAGCGGTTCAAATGATGCATACATAAGAAATCTGAACACCAGATTAAGGTCCCAAACGTGAACCTGAAAGGGAGATAGAGGGAACACATGAGTGAGTCAGTTCAGAAATTGTATCACCTAAAGGTATCTTAAAATATGAAGTTTCCTCAGACGAGTGCTTGTAAATGGATAGCGCCGCCAAATAACCATCAATGGTCCCAACCTGGAGACCCCGATTGGCTAAGTACAGTAGAAAGGAAAACATCTCTGGTGTTTTGCATAGCAAAGGGTCCACATTCCTGTCCCTGCACCAGCTACAGAATTTGTTCCAACGGTAGCGATACAAAGACTTAGTTGCTGACCTTCTGGTCGAAAGCAAAATCTCCATTACGTCATCCGGGAGGTCCCAATCCTTATACATTAGCCTCTCAGAAACCATGCGTGTAGGCTGAGTGTCTTGACCTCTGGTTGGAGAATCCGACCCTCCTCTCCCGAGAGAAGGTCCTCTCTTTGTGGAAGACGTACTGGAGGGCAGATGGACATGTCCAGAAGGTCCGGATACCATGTTCTCTTGGCCCAATCCAGGGCAATTGTGATCATGTGTCTCCCGAACTTTCTCAATCTCCTGATCACGTGATGAATGACGGTGACTGGGGAAACTGAGTACAGTAGTGGAAACTCCCAGTCCACCACAAACTCATCTCCTAGAGTTCCTCTTGGGGGAAATTCCCTGGAGCAGAACAGTTTGCACTTCCGGTTGACACTGGTCGCGAACAGATCCACTTGAGGGGTTCCCCAAAAGGTGACGATCTCTTGAGGGACTTCCTGAGGTAGTTTCCACTGGTGGGAGACTGTGCTGCGCCTGCTCAGAGCGTCCGCCGTCGCGTTCTTCTCTCCGGCTAGGTGAACTGCTGATAGAGAGATTCCTTCTTGTATTGCCCATAACCAGAGCTGCATTGATTCTCTGCACAGTGGTAGTGACCCTACACACCTCTCTCATTGAGATAGTATATGGCCACTGTGTTGTCAGTCATTATCAGGACAATCCTTCCCCATACAGAGGGCAGAAAATCCTTCAGCGCAAGTCTGATTGTTCTCAGCTCAAAAAGATTGATGTTTAGTTTGGACTCCGATGGAGACCAACGACTGCCGATTGTCAGATCGTTGGCATGGGCACGCCACCCCGTGAGTGAGGCGTTTGTCACTACTGGTATCTCCAGCTATGGTTGCCAAAAGTGTTCTCGCTTCGGAATGTTTTGCTCGCACGCCCACCACAGGAGATCCTGTGTGACCCCGATTGGGACCTGAGGTAGGTTTGACATGTTGCCCGGGAAATTGAGACCATTGTGTCCTGAGAGCCCATTGAAGTGATCTCATTCTCAGGAGAGCCTCTGGCACAAGAAAAATGTAGGATGCCATGAGGCCGAGCAACCTCAAAAAGTCAAAGGCCGGGAGACCCTGGGCACTCTGAAACTTGGAGACCATCTGCAGAACGTCTTGAGCCCTTACCGCAGGTGGCACGCTCTTTCCCAAGGATGTATCCAGTACATTCGTGATAAACTGGAGCTTTTGAAATGGTGTCATATGGGACTTCTTGTAATTGAGGAAGAAGCCAAGTCTGTGAAGAGAGTGGCAGGTGACGTTGAGATGATCCAGGACTTGTTTGGGAGAACGTGCCCTGATCAGCCAATCGCCAGGTAGGGTTAGACGTGAATCCCCCCTCTCCTGGGACTCGCTGCCACCACTGCCATCAGTTTGGTGAAAACCCTTGGGACGGAGGTCAGCCCGAATGGCAGAACTCAAAACCAATCTGCAGTTGGAGGGCCGGAAGGATCGGAGAAAGTGTGACTATCTTGAACTTGTCCTTCTTGAGGATTAGGAAATAAGGAGAATACCATCCTTAGTTCCTTTACAATACAGGTATTGGTTCTATAGCACCTTTCTCTAGCAGGGTCAAAATTTCCCGCACAAGGAACGGAACTGGAATCTTCAAAGAATGGATCCCCGGTGGATGGTTGCAAGGTCTCTGAATGAAGGAGAGGCAGTAACCTTGGGCTATGGTTTCTAATGCCCAAGCATCCGAAGTAATGTCTCGCCATTCTTTCAGATGCTGCGACAGTCTGCCTCCCACAGGGGTGTTGTGACTCAAGACCTCAGAGAGGTTTTGAGGCGGCTGAAGCAGTGTCTGTTGGTAAAGATGCCGCTGCTTGAGCCGACTTTGCACCTCTCACTCGTCCACCATGAGGGAATCTGTAACGCTCACCTGATTCCCACGGAGGCGCTGGTCTTGGCAGGAAGGTGTCTGTGACCCGAAAAGTGATGTGCAGGACTCGATTTGCTTCTGGGGCCGAACCTCTTCACACTGTGTGTCGAACTCGAAGAGTGAGATTTCTGCAGGTGAAAGAATATGGGGGTTAATGATCTGGGTTGTTGAATGTCCCTCTCTCTCTTCCTAGCTTCACCGTAGAGCCCCCAGGTCAACGTGCTCACCTTAGATAGGTGAATGCTGGACTCTCCATCTGCGTCTGGTGCAGGGTGCCGTTGCCAGTTCCTTCACTGGTGAAACATAGGCCTCTTGACATCAGAGGATCGCTACCGTCGTTAACTGCACGAGCGGTGAGTTTCCGGACACCTTTTTAGTCCTTATAGTCTTTAGGTGCGTGGGCACGTTAATATAGAACAGGACTCTGTATAATGCTTTTTCCTATTTGTCTTGCAGGGCTCTTGCGATAGGAGATGGTGTGAAGAGAGCCGAAGTTGGAGCCAGAGCCTTGGAATGAAGCGCTTGGAAATGCGTAAGTAAATGCAAGTGCTCTAACTGTCTCTTTTCCCTTGCAGCTGTGAGTTCATGCTGAAGAGATGCTGGAAAACGCTGGAGTATTTGCAGGCGTTCTATTGTGGCGAGCGCGATGGACGTGAGTAAATACCTGTCTAATGTCTCTTCGTTTGTCTTTCAGATGCTGGGTTGCAGCGTTGAAGAAATCCGGAATTCGCGGAGTGCCGGTAAGTAATAACAATGCTTTTGTCTTCACAGGCGGAGGTGGAGCGTGAAGAAATGTTCGCTGCCGATGGATCAGGTGAGGAAAGCGCTGCGTGTAAAGGCTGCTGTGCTAACCTGTTGTTTCTTGTCTTTGCAGGTGCTGCTGAATACTGGATACAGGAGTGGTAAGTATTGTTCTTGCAGGTTCAGGATCGGAAGGAATAAAGGCTGGAACAGACTCGGTGATCGTTCTGCTGCAGATGCAGAATAACGCGAAGCACGTTTGTTCAATCGGGTGTGGTTTAAATAGCCTTGGAGTGATGAGGCATCTTCCTCCACGGCCCCGCCTAGGTAAGAAAAGAGTTCCAGTTCCAGAAGAGTTCCCGTGTTGTATACAGGGAGTGGAGCTTGCCCCACCCAGGTAAGAAAGTAGTTCCTGTTCACAGAGGATTCCTATGTGGCTGGTAAGTAAGCAGCATGGTCTGCTGCAGGTAAGTCCACCCAAGCATCTTCATACATATTATGAGCCCGGCGCTTCCAGTGCCGGGACCGATGGCTTTGATGAGCCTGGTGCCACCGGCGCCAGGACAAGGTCCAAAAGGTCCCAGTGGGGACCGGCTGGTGCCTAAGATAACGGTTAGGGGCCTGCTTCCAAGGACGTTGGGCTGTTCCTGACTCCTTGGAAGCAGTGATCATGACAGCACCCCCCCTAAAGGCCCCTCTCAAGCGTGTCTTCTCTGGGGGTTTTGTGTTGTCGGGGTGATTCAAATGGAATTTCTTGACCAGACGAGGTGCGTGGACATGCTCTGAGGGTTCCCAAGACCTTTCCTGGGGGCCGTATCCTTTCCAATCAACCAGGTAATATAATTTAGATTTGGAGATTTTGGAGTCTAGGATGTTCTTTACTTTGAATTCAAGTTCTCCAAGTTCTCCATCTACTAAAACAGGTTCCGGGAGTTCGGTCAATCAGGTTCCTGGTTGCACTGGTTTTAGTAAGGAGACATGGAATACTGGATGTATTTTCATATGCGAAGGCAATTCCAATTTAACAGCCACCGGATTAATTATGGTAGAGATAAGATAGGGTCTAAGGTTTCTCGGGATGAAAGTGCGGGGTCCTTTTAGAGGTAGGCGCTTAGTGGATAACCAGACCTGATCTCCCACTGCGTAGTGAGGGGCCTCTTTACGGTGCTGATCTGCTCCTTTCTTAAATTGAGCTTTAGCTCTTTGCAGATGGGCAGTGGCTTCCTTAAAAGCACGAGTGATCTCAGAGTGCAAGTGATCCACAGCAGGTGTTTCGAATTCTTGGGGAGGATCCAGGTTAGAGGTTCTAGGATGGTGTCCGTATAATAGGAAGAAGGGAGTCTTCCCGGTTCCAGAATGAGTCGAATTGTTATAGGCGTATTCAGCGATCCAAAGAATGTCCTTCCAAGGGTTTTCAGTTTGTTGGAGCATGCAACATAGATATTGCTCTAGAGTTTGATTTGTCCTCTCGGTTTGTCCGTCAGTTTGGGGATGGTGACTGGTAGAAAGTCTCACATCAATTTGGGCTAAACGACAGCAACTTTGCCAAAAGTGGGAGATGAATTGACTTCCCCTATCGGAGACCAAAACCGAGGGGAAACCGTGTAACCGAACGATGTTTTCTAAGAATTCTCGGGCTAATACTGAAGCTGAAGGTAGGCCCTTCAGGGGAATGAAGTCGAGCCATCTTGGAGAATAGATCCACGACTACTAAAATGGTATTATACCCTGAGCATGGAGGTAAGTCTGTGATGAAATCCATGGACAGGGTATGCCATGGACAGGGAGGGATGTCTAGTGGGTGTAAGAGACCGGCTGGTTTCTCCTTCTGACTCTTATTCTGGGCACACACACCGCAGGAGATTACAAAGTCTCTAATGTCCTTCTTCCATGATGGCCACCAGAAATGTCTTTTGACCTTTTCCATGGTTTTGGTTATGCCAGGGTGACCCTCCATTAGTGAATCGTGATAACAGGAGATTACCTGTTTTCTGTATTTTCTCACTGGGCAAGTACAATCGTCCTCGGAAATATGGTAGGTCTCGATCCACTGAGAATTCTTTTCCTTTTAATTGCCAGTCCTGTAAGTCGGCCGGAGTTAAAAGTGATTTTACTGTAGTGTTAATGTCTTCAAAGGATTGAGCGCTGACCAAGCCCAAAATCCTTTGTTCTGGGATTATGGGTATTGGTTCTGGATTGGTAAAATGTTCATCTATTCCCATCCGGGAGAGGGCATCTGCTTTTCCATTTTTACTGCCTGGTCGATAAGTAATTATAAAGTCAAACTCAGCCAAAAACAGAGCCCAGCGAAGCTGCCTGGAAGACTGAGCTTTGGCTGTCTTCAGATACTGTAAGTTGCGGTGATCAGTCATTACAGTGACTGTGTATCTGGCTCCCAAAAGATAATGCCGCTAGGCTTTAAAGGCCGATCTGATAGCTAAAAGTTCCTTGTCTGTAATTGAATAGTTGATCTCGGGAGCCGAGAATTTGCGGGACCAAAAGGCTACAGGATGTAATTGGTGTGTGACCGGATCCCTTTGTGATAAAACTGCCCCCATAGCAAGACTAGAAGCATCCGTTTCTACGATGTAGGGGAGTTCTGGGCGAGGATGTTTTAGAACAGGTGCAGAAATGAATTTAGTCTTTAAGTCCTGAAAAGCTTGTTCTGCCTCGGTAGACCACTCAAAACGTTTGTTTTTCTTTAACAGAGCGGTGATGGGCTGGACTATTCGAGAGAATTCAGGGATGAATCTGCGGTAAAAGTTCGCGAAGCCTAACATGCTTTGGACTCCTTTTACAGAGGTTGGTGAAGGCCACTTGATGATTGCATCGACTTTCTTTGAATCCATATGGACTCCGTTAGGTGACAATATGAATCCCAGGAACTCAACTTCAGTTACGTTGAAAACGCATTTTTCGAGCTTAGCAAAAAGGTTATGTTGACGTAATCTCTCGAGGACCTCTCTAACGTGTTTCCGATGTTCTTCTTCAGATGATGAATAGACAAGGATGTCATCAATGTAGACAACAACACACACATCAATGAGTTCTCTAAGGACATCATTCATAAAATACTGGAAGGCGGCAGGAGCGTTGCAAAGTCCAAAGGGCATAACTTGATATTCAAACAGCCCATACTTGGTGCGGAAGGCCGTCTTCCATTCATCGCCCTCTTTTATTCGTACCAAATGGTAGGCTCCTCTGAGATCCAACTTTGTATATATACATGCGTCTTTGACTTGGTCCAGGAGTTCAGGGATCAAAGGTAACGGGTATCTGTTTTTAACGGTGATTTGATTCAGGGCGCGGTAATCTATACAAGTCCTTAGGTCTCCTTCCTTTTTCGGAACTAAGAACAAAGCCGAGGAAGCTGGAGATTTTAAAGGACGGATAAACCCGTTAGCTAGGTATTGGTCCAGATATTGTCTGAGGTGAAGATTCTCTGGCTCGGTGAGGGCATAAATCCTACTGCAAGGAGGAGTTGTTCTGGGTATCAGATCTATTTGACAGTCGTTAAGACTTATGAGGAGGCAGGGTGTTAGCTTGGTCCTTCCGAAAGACGTCTTGGAATTCCTGGTATTCGGGAGGTAATTTGGGAACCTCAGAAGAGATTGTTGCCAGTGAAACATCAGGCCCCGGATAACAAGTGGTAAAACATTCTGGAAACTGAACTGTCTTTGCTCGCCAATCTATCTGAGGATTGTGCTTCTCTAACCAAGGGATTCCCAGAATGATCTGGAACTGAGGGGCCTTGATCACATCGAACACTATTTTCTCCCGGTGTCCATCTTGGCTCACTAACGTCACTTCTTGGGTGGCGTGCGTTACTGGTCCGGAGGATATCTCCGTGCCATCCACTGTAGTAATGACGTCTTTTACTGCCTTAGGGACAAGAGGTAGATTCATCCTTGATACCATTTCACGGTCCACATAATTACCGATTGCTCCGCTGTCGATGTAAGCTTCAATTGCATGCAAACGATCCGGACGTTCAGGACTAATGAGGACCATAGGCACCACGAAATGCGAGGTCACGGGACAGATTTTAACGCTCGGCAAGAGGATCTCTACACTTGTCGGGCTAGGTCGTTTCCCTGCTCAGAATTTGTGGTACAGGTATCTGCGGCTCCTACAGCCTTCTTAGCTGGTTTCACTGGACAGTCTCGAAGAAAGTGCCCCGAGTTTCCGCAATAGAGGCATAATTGCAGCTGTCTTCTTCTTTCCCGCTCCTTTTGGGTTAAAGGTCCTTTCATGCCCCCTATTTGCATGGGTTCCACAGAGTCAGCTCCCCTAGTAGAGGTCTGTGGTTTAGAAAACATTCGGGTATCAAATTTGGAACGATCAGCCTTCCTGTTCTGTAATCTGTGGTCCAATTGGACAACTAAGTCAATATAGTCTGAGCATTCTTGTGGAGGATTCACGACTTGAGCTAACACATCCTTGAGCTCTCCACGCAGGCCTCTGTAGAAGAGCGTTATTCTCTTATCCTCAGGCCATTGAGTTTCCACTATAAGTCTGTTGAATGAGGCTATATAAGTCAAGAGGTCTTGATTACCCTGTCATAACGAAAGAAGTTCATTGTCCAAGGCCTGCCCTTGTGCATGTCTTGCGAACAGTTTCTCCATGCTGGACTGGAAGGCCTGGAAATCATGCAGAACCGGATCATCCTGAGTGACTAAAGGGATCGACCAATCTGCGGCGCTGCCACTGAGATAAGAAAGCACAAAAGCCACCTTGGTCTGATCTGTTGGGAAGGCAGCTGGTCGACATAAGAAGTGTAGGCGGCACTGGTTAATGAACACTGCAAATTTCTTTGGGTCACCAGAAAAGCGTTCGGGCGGAGCCAAGGGCACATTGCCGGGTAGATTGATTTGCACTGGATTTAAGGATGATGCAGAAGGATAACTTCCTCCTGGAGCGGGCAAAGGTGTCTGTCCTGCCTGCGTTTGTAGCAATTGCCTAGCGAGGTCCTCTGTTCGCTTCTTGGAAATTATCAGCTCTCTTCTTAGAGAGTTTGTTTCCTGACGAGCTGCATGTACTTCTGCTCTTAGTTCCCCAAGCAACTGGGCTAATTGATCAGTGTCTGAGGTTTCCATTGCGCCTGGGTAGGAGTTTTGCGGTGGTAACGCTCACCTGATTCCCACGGAGGCGCTGGTCTTGGCAGGAAGGTGTCTGTGACCCGAAAAGTGATGTGCAGGACTCGATTTGCTTCTGGGGCCGAACCTCTTCACACTGTGTGTCGAACTCGAAGAGTGAGATTTCTGCAGGTGAAAGAATATGGGGGTTAATGATCTGGGTTGTTGAATGTCCCTCTCTCTCTTCCTAGCTTCTCCGTAGAGCCCCCAGGTCAACGTGCTCACCTTAGATAGGTGAATGCTGGACTCTCCATCTGCGTCTGGTGCAGGGTGCCGTTGCCAGTTCCTTCACTGGTGAAACATAGGCCTCTTGACATCAGAGGATCGCTACCGTCGTTAACTGCACGAGCGGTGAGTTTCCGGACACCTTTTTAGTCCTTATAGTCTTTAGGTGCGTGGGCACGTTAATATAGAACAGGACTCTGTATAATGCTTTTTCCTATTTGTCTTGCAGGGCTCTTGAGATAGGAGATGGTGTGAAGAGAGCCGAAGTTGGAGCCAGAGCCTTGGAATGAAGCGCTTGGAAATGCGTAAGTAAATGCAAGCGCTCTAACTGTCTTTTCCCTGGCAGCTGTGAGTTCGTGCTGAAGAGATGCTGGAAAACGCCGGAGTATTTGCAGGCGTTCTATTGTGGCGAGCGCGATGGACGTGAGTAAATACCTGTCTAATGTCTCTTCGTTTGTCTTTCAGATGCTGGGTTGCAGCGTTGAAGAAATCCGGAATTCGCGGAGTGCCGGTAAGTAATAACAATGCATGTGTCTTCACAGGCGGAGGTGGAGCGTGAAGAAATGTTCGCTGCCGATGGATCAGGTGAGGAAAGCGCTGCGTGTAAAGGTTGCCGTGCTAACCTGTTGTTTCTTGTCTTTGCAGGTGCTGCTGAATACTGGATACAGGAGTGGTAAGTATTGTTCTTGCAGGTTCAGGATCGGAAGGAAGAAAGGCTGGAACAGACTCGGTGAGCGTTCTGCTGCAGATGCAGAATAACGCGAAGCACGTTTGTTCAATCGGGTGTGGTTTAAATAGCCTTGGAGTGATGAGGCATCTTCCTCCACGGCCCCGCCTAGGTAAGAAAAGAGTTCCAGTTCCAGAAGAGTTCCCGTGTTGTATCCAGGGAGTGGAGCCTGCCCCACCCAGGTAAGAAAGTAGTTCCCGTTCACAGAGGATTCCTATGTGGCTGGTAAGTAAGCAGCATGGTCTGCTGCAGGTAAGTCCACCCAAGCATCTTCATACATATTATGAGCCCGGCGCTTCCAGTGCCGGGACCGATGGCTTTGATGAGCCTGGTGCCACCGGCGCCAGGACAAGGTCCAAAATGTCCCAGTGGGGACCGGCTGGTGCCTAAGATAACGGTTAGGGGCCTGCTTCCAAAGACGTTGGCCTGTTCCTGACTCCTTGGAAGCAGTGATCATGACAGAATCTTCTTTGGCCTCTTTGACCATCCATTCCTCTCACTCTTCCAACTGAGTAGTAGCGAAAGGATCTACCCCTCAAAGACAGTCCACTGGGGTGAAAAGGCCGAGTATGTCTAATAGCGGCACCCAACAATTTGGTTGGCGCCTTAGAGGTCTGCAGCTTCTCAAGGCTTTCATCAGCCTTGGTGCCAAAAAGAGGAGACCCGTCAAAAGGCATGTTAAGGAGTCTGGACTGCACATCCAGATTTCCTTAACCATGTAAATCTGCGAATTACGGTGCTTGCTGCCATGGTTTTGCTGATGCTGTCAGCAGAATCCAGACCTGACAGAACAGTCTGGATGGCTTCCTTGCCATCCTTAAAAATGGCCACAATCAGTCTCTTTGCTCCCCTTCGGGAATACGCTCAGCCGCCATTGAAATGCAGTCCCATAGAGTGTATGAAAACTTTGCCAAGTCACATGCGGATTTGGCTGATTTAAGAGCCATGCTCCCAGCAGAAAATACCTTTCTTGACCAGGCATCTACCCTTTTACCATCCCTATCCGGTGGTATGGTCGGTTAAGCTGCCCGTTTAGAGGTAGAGGTTGCCACCTGCATCACCAGACTTTCTGGGGTAGGGCGTTTCGATAAGAAGCTGTGGTCTGTTACGCTCACCTAGCTCCCACAGGGGCGTCGGTCGGACCCGGACAGCTGCGGTCTCCACCCACGTGATGCGTAGTGCAGCGATGACTGACTGGATCTGCCCTCCTAATCTTGTCTGCTTAACCCGTAGAAATATTCTCCTGCAAGTGGAGAGATGGATTTAGCCACTTGTGGATTCAAGTGATGGCACTCCCACAGTCCTCCCCAACTAATCACCTCCGAAATGCCCTCACAGCAATCTCACCTTATATTTTTGAAAGATGAGCTCTCCATACTGCGTGGATTTGCAAGGGCGTGTCGATTCCAGTTACTTCACTGGTTTGAAGGCTCGGGAGAGTTCCGGAGAGTATTAACTCAGAGGTTCCTGGTGATGACCATTAAGTATTAAGTTCATAGAGTTCAATATGTCCGATGTTGACTCTTATTCCCCCCTTCCTTTCTTGTCTTTCAGCTGGCTCGTGAAAAGATGCTCTTGTGGCAGCTGGTGGCGCTCAGGTAAGAGTCTGTATTACCCGCCGCTGTCCGGTAAATGTTGCACGAGGAAAACGTGTTGTTTTGTCTCTCTTTACAGATGTGGCACGTGAAAATATTGTGAGTCACAAAAGGATGCCTCCGGTGATAATCAGGTAAGTCTATGGTGGTAAGAATTATATTTGTTGGTTCCCTCGGCTCACCTTGTGGTTTTCTTTTGTCTCCTAAGTGCCGAAGTTCGGCAAAGAAATGATGGAGGCAGCGCCGACCCGAAGGATGCCGTGAAGACTGGTGAGTATGGCGCGGCGCTGCAGCTGGAGGTGCGGCGCCTGCAGAAATGATGTTGGATCCAGAATCAGGTGTGGAATAGAAATACGTTTGTTTTCTAACCTTGTCCCTTTCTTTCCTCTTTGTTTTAGGAGCTCCGGATTCGAGGCGGGCGTGGCAGAAGACTGGATGCAGAATAACGCGAAGCGTGTGTTGCTGGTCGGGCGTGGTTTAAATAGCCTCAAAAGTAGTCCCAGGTAAGAAGTCCCTAGAACCACACCAGAGTAAAAAATAGTCCCTGTAGAAAAATAGTCCCTTTCAGGCTTCATGTTGGATTGGAGTCATTTGCAGCATGGTCTGCCTGAGATAAGTAATGACTATGAGCCTGGCGCCTAAGGCACCAGGACTGAACCCAGATATCCCCTAGCCGGGGCTGCTGAGGTTTTACTAAATGTCTAGATGCCTGCTCCCGGGCCTGATGGGCTTGGTCAGGATGCCTGGGGGTAGGCATCATGACAGGTCACTACTTGATGGGCAGTATTTCCTTGTCAAGTTCAATTTACTGCCGGACTGGACTACGGTGCTACCCAATTGGCCCCACTCTTTTCTGAAGAGCAATGTGAAAAGGTAAGATAGGATCCTTTTCAGGACCCTTATCTAGGATGTCTTTACGGTCATCTTGTTCGAAAGGGAGGGCAGGTTTGCTCCATCTCAGGTAATCCACTACTCTGATCATCAACTAACTGTAAGAGGTATTAGAAAGTTCATCTGACTCAGGCTTTCCAAATTCTAATTCTTGTGAGGTGTCCACTCCACTGACTGCACACTTTCATATTGATCTTTCAGTCTGGACTCCTCTGAAATTATCCATCAGGGACATTTGGCGTGCCATACTGCAAACCAAAGGGTGCATCATTATCGGATGGCTTATTGTCCTCATGAATGGAGGAGGTCAGATATTTAAGAAATCCTTTCTTGGTAAAAGGAGTTAATGTTTTTTTTCCAGGTAAAGGCATCGAAGGCTTCGGAAATTTCAAGCCCGATGACTTAGGAGTCGATGTCTTCGACAAAGACGTTTTCGACTTCAATGGGACCGAAGGCTTCAATGGCGGCAATGGGCCCGCTGGCGTTGATGGAGCAGCTGGTGTCGATGACCTTGACCTCAACTTGTCTTTCGACTTATGGCTCGAAGGATCCCTCTATTATTTCTCATTGTGTCGAGGCCTCTCGATGCGGATCTGGTCTTTGTCCCGGGCTCGAGGGCACACAGGATTTGGCTCAAGCCCTTTCCTTACCGGCTTTAGAAGGTGCAGTGAGAGCGTGGCCTGCCTGCTTTGAGGGTTTTTGGCTCTTGAATATCTTAAGCATTTCTTGCCTGAATGCTTCGCATTCGGCAGGAGTGGAGGCCTTAGTGGGACAGGATATAGCTCTCGCAAGAGAGCAGTCGGATGAGGATGTCGGAGTAGACGATTTATGGTGCCTCTTCGATGGCGAGGAGGAGTGGTCGGATCCACTCCTCGACCTGATCTCTTACGCCTTCTTTCTTCAAGGAGAGTCGCCTCTCACTTCGTCATAAGGTTTTTTTGACGGGATAGTCGATGGGGTCTTAGGGAATCTACCTACCGCCAATTTCCCCCTACGCTCCTTCAGAGATTTTCCAGTCATCGATTAACACTTTGAACAGGTTGAGGTCTTGAGCTCCACACCGAGACTCCACAAGAATACTTGATGCGGATCGGTCAGCGGCATGTTGGCATCACAATCTTGACACTTTTTTTTCAGAATTTGTCGCGGAAATACTGAATCCGCCATAATTTTCGAAGTGTACGCTTACTTGGATAAACAGAAATGAAGCCAACGGGCCCTGCGCATGCTATATATGCCTTTGATGACATCATCCTCGAGACGGAGGTTATCGAGGGACATCGAGTCGACTGCATAGACGCACAGCGCCCTCTGCTGAAAAATATTATTCCGAAGCAGCTTGATATTGGAGATATCAAAGATGAGGAATATGGGGCAGGACACAATCCATTCGAATGACACGTTTAAGGTTTCAAGGGTCATCTCGTAACAGGTGTAAGCCACACAGTTACTTTCTAGGGGCGGGGTATGGTTTTAATGGTTAGCTTATAGCGGTTTTCAATCCACTATTCATAAACAGAAGGTAGAAAAAAAATATAAAACAGGAACCTGGAGATCGGGACGGAGTAATCCCGATCGCGCAAGTGGATGCCATGCTGGATCGAGCTACATGCTGTAATCCGTAAACTGAGGTAAGGCGTGGCGAATTAAAGGAACAAAGGGAATTACAGGATGCATTAAGCACAGCGGGGGACTCGGGATATTACCCTGTGTACTTTCAGCAACGTCTATGTCGACTTGCCGACTAATGGACCATTTTTACTGTTACAGGCTTATGCCATAGAGCGCCAAGTAGCGAGTCATACCTGTTGACGACTGGTCTTAACAACAAAAAACGAAGATACAGAGAAATCCAGATACAGAGCTAAGGTAGGATTCTAACATGTAATTAGGCCACGATTTGTCAAAATTACCGAAAGAAATTGTTTTCATAATAAAAAAATTAATAATAATAATAATAATGACTACTTTTCCATACTTACTAATATATAGGAATCCCCTCGATTGAATAGCCAGAGGAACTAAGCTACGATCTGAATCACAGTGCGGTTACAACCTGGACGTACCTGGTGTGACGGCTACATAATTCTGTAATCTTTGACCGCCAACAAATAGTCAAAAACAAGTTCCCTTTTTGAAGAACGTAAGAGGTAAGAAAAACACAGTTGATTGGAGCGTGCCTACAACCTAATGTAGTGCCTAAACCAATTTGAGAGGCTAGGGCTTGATCTAATGAGACTGAATGTGAAGCCTAATGTGTGCCCCTAGGGGCAGTGAATACAGAATAGCCTGATGATTAAGTACTATGCATGAATCTAAAAACTGGATTATTTTAAACAAACGAAATGAGAACCTTTTGGTGGCATCTGTAGTTGGCACAATTTGGTAATTCCCATATGTAATTGATTTACATGTTCTGTACAGGAGGACCTTATCTCTGCTAAAGGTACAAAAACAGTCCATGGAGGAATAGCTCCACCAGTTTGACCAGGTAATGTTTAGACCTCGTTTAGCTTCAACAACTTTATTTTGTTGCAAGAAATTTTAGCAGATATAGCTTACTCTTGTTTTTATTACATTTTATCAACTGTGATCCCCGCTAACTTGCGACTAAAAACTTCAGTGAAAGAAGATAGTGAAAATGTGGAACTCGGTCCCGTTAATATCTAGAGGACGAAACACGTTGAGTCTTCCCTCTAGTGATAATTAAACCTCGAAGTGTATATCTAGACTGACTAAGGGTCTGAACAATAGGAAGAAGTATATTTTTCTCTAGCGTTGTTCCATATAAAATAATATTTGTATGCAACATCAATCTCTCTATTTGAAAGAGTTTTTTGTCACTTGCACTTTATTTGTAAGTTTCAAGAGTTGTTGAATGAATTGTTTTGTATTTCATTTGAGATATTTTAATATTGAATCTCAATAAAATGTTGAGCTAAATTGTAGCGATTTTTTATGACGGAATCACACTGTTGAAAGATTTCTTTCTACCTTCCGTAAATGAATAGTTTTATTTTCCCCAAACCAAGGTAGAATATTACCCTAGGGTGATTACTTTGCGTTTTCCCTGAGGTCTCAGAGGTTTTCAATCCACACAATTGCTATAATGACACCTAACATTTAGAGTCAGCAGATTTAGCTACGCTATTTCATTGACCTACTGGTTCAGTAGGCCGCAGGGAGCTCCAACAGAGTTAACCACCCGCCATAGGTGCAGTGGAACACTGGGCCTCAACTTCAAATGATTCATGGCTGAGTTAGTCAAACTTAACAGGACTAGGGGTTCAGCACGGCTCACTGATGCAATATGAGAAAACAGGCCAAATCATCCTAGTGGTTCAGTTGAGTGTTGTGGATAGGATGAGTCTTTACTATAATGTATGCTTACTGGGGAGAATGATACTGAGAACCACAATTCTCATGAATTGAGATGTGCAATTCTTCTAAATGCTTGGATACTCTCCTAGTACACCACAGCCCACCAGACTGAGCAAGGACCTGTTTGGTATACTGGATACATCTCTGCTTTTCTCTTGGTGTCCCGATGTCCCCCTCCCCTCCATGTGAATGTACTGCATTTTGTAAGAGAGGAAGATGTGCTGTATCATGTGCGGAAATGTGCATAATGGACAGTGAGTGTTGTGTGGGAAATCTGAAGGTGTCTCCCCGACTAGTCCCAGAGGATCGGTCATCCAGGTGGCCAGGGCACAGCCATCGCTATTGGATTCAGTTTCTGGGGGTGGACCAGTGTGGGAGGATCACCTAGATGGGGGGGGGGGTCCTCGGGTAGTGGAGGTGGGACACCGACAACTGAGATGCGGTATCCCCTTTCTTATAACACCTTTTCCCACATCTTATCCTGTAGGATACTCATTCTACCCCTCCCCTTTTCCGACACAAACACTTTCTTACACCACGAAAAAGACAACGGACTAACAGCAGAGCCGTTTACCTGACATGTCCCAGCACAAGGGTCAGGCAATTAGTAATAACCGTACACACCTGATGGCCCTTTGCCTTCCCCACAGGGATAAAAGGTGGAGCAAGCGAGCACACTACGAGAAAGGCAGACTGCACAGCGAAACAGCTATTCCAGGACAGCAGTTCAAGAGGTGGAGAAAAGCAGCGAGAAACGTAGGGCCGACACGTGGAGAAGCAAGCTTGCCCTTTTTGACCCAAACCCCCAAACCTCTGTAGAAGAAATCATAAAACCGCAAACAATAGCCGGCGTATGCTGTAGCAGATGTCCACAGTGCACAGAGACCTCCTCTGCTGATAACCAAGGCAGGGAGAGACGCTTGCTACTGTCCTTTACTCCAGAGACAAGAAAAGCCAAGCGGTTCATCACAGCCAGTGAGTCAAAGGGATAACTGATAAGAAACGCAACTGTGTTGAGCAAAAGTAGCAAATGGCAAATTAAGGAAAACCCAAAAACTGTTAACGCAGGAGTGGAAAACCAGGTGCAGAGGGGTCTGGCGCCATGTGGGTGCTCACTCAAAAGACTCTGGCTGATCCCCCTTATTGCTGAAACTACTGAAACTAGAAGGCCTTAGGGCAGCCGGAAAGAAACGCGCAAAGTGGTCATACAGGGGTTGAGAAAAAACCCTGTACAGTCGTAAGTCTTTGGCCGGCAAAGTAATTGGAAAGCTAAGGGAAAAATCCTGTATTGTGTTAAGGTAGATGGAACTGTGCCACTGGCAAACGTGAACCCGGCTGAGGGATGCCTTCAGTGGATTGTTTAAAAAGACATTGAGACTTATGAATGCAACAGGTGAAATCGTTTGAATACAAGCCTTAGTGAACCAGACGGAAGGAGGCTAACATTCAAGAAGGGTCAGAGCCCAGAAGAGGGGGACCCAGAGGTGAAAACCATCACCCAACGTACATACAGAAGAGGAACTTTTGTTATTTTGAACACATCAGGTCCTCAGAGGCAAGAGACCCTTGGTAGAAAAGAGACTTAACCACCGAAGATCCTTATACCTGAGAACAGAACTGTAGCCTTGTGCTGGAAAAACCAGAAAGTGTGCTATGCTCAGGAGCCCCGCCTTGTCCCATGCAAAAAACGTGGGGAAGGGAGACTACAGCCATACCATCCTGACATATTTTGAGAATACTTCTTTCTTTATTGTGAACCCTATCCCACACACTCTTTTTGTATTTAGTCGTACGGATTGGCAATAGTTTTTTTTTAGTCTAGGCCCCTCTTATTTGACAAGAAGCCACAAGGACCGCTTTATTATTATTTGATGGTCGTAGCTTGCGCCCATCTTAGATTTAGGTTTAGATCAGGCGTTTTTCCAACCTACCTATACAGTTTAATAAACACCCTTTAACTGTGATCACTTGTGTCTGTCTTTACTGTTGCCACCATGAGTTCCTTACAGATATCATAGATTGGAGGATGCATGGAGCCCATGGCATGCGAGCATGAAAACAGTTCGGAGAATCACATTTGATCATGGCGCAGCTGCTGTATGGATGTCCACAGGGTGTCCCCAATTATGTTGCCAGTTTTCTTGCAACTACAAATGATAATACTGTAGAATAAATTAGAAGGTTTTCTACTCCGCCTGCATTAGCCTGGCCATTATTATTGAGCCCCCTTGGAACATGTACACAGCAAGATAACAGCATACATGAATTGAGAGCCTGCCTGCCCCCTACAAATAAAGTAAATCTTTTGTTTTACCAGAATCATGAGAACATTTTTTTTTACCTAAGATCTGTATGAAAACCCTAAAATCTGTTATTCCATGCGAACAGCAGGTAGAATTGGTTGTAGTCGGGCGTGACTCACCAGAACATTGCAGAGGAAAAGCAGTACACTGACTCAGAGAGGGTCCCTTTGTCATCGAGGGACTCCAGGTCCTGAAAGACGGAATTCACAAGGGTATGAGAAAACTGCTGGGCGTAGCAACATAGCTGCAGTAAAGTACATTTGGCACCTTAGTCACCCTTGCACTTGATCCAAATGTTCTTCTTGCAGTGCACTTTAACGATATGTGTTGCTGTGAATGGGGCGCAGTGAACAGACACCTGGTAGAGGAGAATGGCTGGTGAAGAGGAAGTAGGATGCCAAAAGCTTATTGCTAGGGTTTGTGCTGGGCAACCGCCATGTTCTTGAGTTAGGGAGGTATGTGTCACTGCAGACGAGGGAACAAGCTTAGATAGCCGATGCCGGTCGACTGCACTCCTGCTCCTGTGGACCGGGGGGAGGGTGTAGGGAAGGGGCCAGGGGCCGGTTTGAAACAGGTGGCCCTCTACTGGTCACTTGGATGAATCATCACCTAATGGATTAGCATTGCAAGGCTGTGGGTCTTGGTAACAGCAGAAACGGACCCCCTTATCCCCACAGTGCGATATCTGCAACTATTAAAGAAGCTGAATGACAAGGGGGCAGTGTGCTCTCATCTCCTAGTGTTTTTTTTTCTCAACTTAGCCCCTACTATTCTAGCCTGGGCGATAGGCTTCACACAGCTTCTCGTCAAGCAACACATCTTCAGCTAAGCAGTCCTGTAAATTACATATCTCATTACATATCTCTTTGATCTTCTGCTTTCAATGGGGAAGCATCCTAATGTGTGATGGGGAGGGTTGCTGGTTCAGCTTATGTTAGTTTGTGCCCAATCTCCTTTTGCAACCATGGCAAGTGTGAAATATAAAATTGCTGTTTCACCCATTCATCATCCAGCAACCCCATAGATGTAACATACAAAGAACATAGGGAAACGGCTCAAACAAAAGCCACCCATCAATTTGAGTATGGAAGAATCACCTACATTCTACAGGAACTGAAAAGCGACAACACTCATTGTAGAACTCAAGGAGTTGGGCCATAAGCATCAGAAGAAAAAAAGAAATCAAACGGAGGGTGTAGGAAGTTGATAATGTTTGCAATCAAGCGAACAAGATTTACTAGCTAATAGACTAAGAGCTTTAAGGTTTACTGCCACTTTGTGGACATGGTGAAGGATGGGGAAAATAGGTTGAGTAGGAACAACATTAACTTTGGTTGTACCCCCACTACGGTGGGGAACTCAAGACCTTGAAGCATATATTTGGGAACTCTGAAAAGAGTCTGGGAGAGGATGCCCCCCTCAACCTTGATTCTTGGCAGAACACATCAAGTCTACTCTGCATTTCAGCAGTAACACAATTTACAGTCTGGCGTGCTTACAAGATTCCACTACTTTCCCTTTAAGTAACTGATCAGGAGTGCAGCAAGGATTAAAGAGTCAGTAATATGTTGTGTCGTTACCATACAATTCTTCCAAGGCATGACTCAAGAGACTCTCGGCGTTGATGCAAAACAAAGCCAATCACCCAAAATTTAATTAGAAGGATAGACCATATAAATGGGGCCACACTATGCCAAACTAGTAGCTTGCAACTTAAAATGTGTACCTCTGCTTAAACTTAGAAGCCAGGATTCATCCCAAGGTCATCTATGATTGGTTCCCGTTGCCCAAATTGAGATGAAACAGGTTTTAGCTGAAGAAGATGGATGCATAACAGTATTCTATGATCCACTGATCAGATCGGATGAAGCAGAAACAAATCCTTTTCCTCTGCACTGTTGGTCTTAGACTCTCACAAAGCATTTGACCAGGTTGAACATATTACAATCAACACTCTAGGCACCGTCTTTATGAATTAGTAAACCAATACACATTTGATGTTAAAAAAATATTTATTTGGTCCATTTACGACTGGTCTATGTGAACAGCGGTTTTGTGTGGGCCAGCTGAATTATGCATTGGCAAAGCTCCAGGGATTCTAGAAAGTGGTGGTGACATTATGGCCAAACATTCCAAGAAAACCAGCTCCAGCTTGCTACACTGTACCGTGCCCGATTATAGAAAAGTGCAGTGCAAGGTTCTTTGACTGAACCATGCACCTCACTATTTAAATGGACTCAATTTCATTACTTCCACAACGACAAGATACAAACCTGCTCATAGCCCCATGCTTTAGGAGATACACATTGAAAGTCCTTTGGTTTGCGGTACAAGTGCAGTTTCTGTTGAACACAATGCCCTTAAAACAAATGGCTGCCTCTCACAGCCCTAAAAAGTCTGTACATTTCTCAAGAATTTAAAAACGAAAACTGGATGCTGTTCAGTCACAAAGCCTGCTCGTTTTTGCATAGAGACGGTACTTGTGGTATCAGGGTGCTTAATAAATGTACAATCATATACATAATGCACCCACAACAGGACATTCAGGAGGTGGCTGGTAGCCTTGTGCCAGGAATTGATAGTGTGTCAACAATCCTCTCCTCTACATTGGTGCTTCATTAGTTTCCATTAGCCCGCTGTAGTGGCATTTCATGCATAGATTCCTTTACAACTAGAAAAAGTGTTCCCGATTTTATTCTTGCGGTTGATTTTTTTCAGAGTAATTGATTGATTTGTGTATAGGCGCATAATAAATAACCAGTGTTTCAAGGTGCAACAAGGCAGGGGAGGGGGAACAGAGGTAGGACAATACAACAATATTACTAGGCCTTGTGTCATTGACATCGTGCAAGCGCGCAAACAAGAAGTGCAGTGGAGAGGGGGCGTGGAGAAGTGCATCTAGAGCAGCAGGGCCCGGATTTAAGTGCTGGGACTCCAAGGGGCAAATCATGGCAGGTAGTGTAAGGTTAGCCAGGAGGTAGTGCAAGAAGGGCCAGGTGGCAAGTGCAGGGGGACAGGTCGGGGGGTGGGGAGTTGGGGGTGGGGGAGGCTGGTGTCCTGTAAGACTCAGAGGACAACGAGGCAGCCAGTCAGCTGACGGAGCAGGAGCAAGGGAAGCTTAGCAGGGTAGAGGGAGAGAGAAAGAAGAGGAGAAAATGTGGGTCTTGAGGAGACCTTAAGGAGTTCCGCCTCAAGGCGGAGAGAGGCAGGGAGGTCATTCCAGAGGGAGACGCCTGCAGAGAAGAGAATGCAGCCCCTGGGATAAGTCTCGGGGTCCTGTTCTGAATGAGTTGAAGGGGGGGGGGGGCGAAAGAGTAGAGGTAGGCAGATGAGAAAGAGGATGTTGCAGTAGTCCAGCCTTGAGAGAACCAGAGCTCTGGGGGAAGGTGAGGAAAGGAAGAATACCTCTGAGGAGGTGCAGTTGGTAGTTTGACTTCTTAGAGACAGATGTGGGAAGAGAAGGAGTGTGTGGAGTCGAATATTGCTCCAAGGTATTTTGCCTCACGAGAGGGTGAGGGCAGAGGGCCCTAGGAGGGTGAAGCAAGAGCAGGATCTCAGTGTTGCTGGCATTGACGCAGAGATTGTTAGAGGCGCACCATGACTGGACAGCAAATAGACAGTCAGCGATGAGGTGGCCGATGGTATTCTAAAAGAGAGCTGCGTGTCATCTGCATAACACAGTTAGAGGTGTAGGTGGAGATCAGGAGGGCCAGATGGCAGAGCCTGGGGGGTTATAAGAGAAAAAAAAATTATATATATATATTCTCACAGAGACAAGTAATCAGGATGTTGTGGTTGATCATGTCTAAAGCAGAGGAAAAGTCGATGAGAACGAGGATAGAGGCAGAGGTAGAGTGAAGATTAGAGAATAGATCTGTGCAGTTGCCGTGCCTCTGGCTGCTCTGAAGCCAGACTGATGTCATGGAGACAACCAACAGATTCAGTGTGGTTAGCTGGGAGATCGCCAATTTCTCCAGGATTTGGCACAGGAAACGAGTGATAAGAGATTGGGCGATAGTTTGCCAGAAAGGAGGGGTTGGCAGAAGGCTTTTTTAGTAGGGGGTGCACAAGGGAGTGCTTGAGAAGAGAGGGGAAGTGCCAGTGGCAAAGGAGTGATTACAGAAAGTGGCCAAGGCTGGAGCGAGAGAACCAATGTTGTCATTTTGATGGTTCTGGGGGAGCAGGGGGTCAACGGTTTAGAAGAGACTCGTCGACCAGCCATGTCTGTAAACATATTCAGGTGTTACAGGAGAAAAGGAGAAGAGGGGGCAGCCAAGGCAGGTTTTACAGGGGTGGGGGAGAGAGAGAAAAGGGTGGAGATTGCGGACAGGATGTCCTGGGCTTTAGTGGTGAAATGAGAAGCCAGAGCCTTACATAGGGTCTGGGTGGGTGTAGAGGAGGAGGATACTGCAGTGGGATAGGCCAGCTTCTTGCAGATTTTCAAACGTTTGGCTGTGCTGTTAGAGGCCGCAGAGAGGCTGGCTTGAAAGTGGACCCTCTTCTAAGAGACGATGGAGAGTATGTATTGCCATTGGAGCAGGTGACAGGCCAGTTTGTCAGAGGGTGCACCCGAAGATCCCCTCGGCTGCTCAGCTAATCTGCACTTGCGTTTTAGTGCAGCTAGATCTGAGTCGTACCAAGAGTTGCACTTACTGGCAGGCTTCAGGTGGATCCTCATAACAGGGTCAAAGATATCCAGAGTGTCAGAGATGGAGAGGTGAAGGTTGGAAAGGGCAGTGCAAGGATGGGAGTCAGCTGCAGGAGTACGGGGAGGGGAGAAGGTGGAGGCAAAGGCGGCTGCTGACACTTGCTTCATAGGTCGAATGACCGCGAAGGAAGGTGGCAGTGCTGGGAGGGCCTTTGACAAAGCGACAGGATGTTTCAAGTGAGAATAGAGAAGAAAGTGGTCAGTCCAAGTGGTCAGTAGTGAGAAGATTAGAGAGGGGGATGCCTGAAGAGATGAGAGCATCCAAGGTGTGGCCGACAGATGAGTCGGACCAGAGGGTAGAATGGAGAGGGGAAAAGAGTCACATAGGTTGCTAAAAAGCCCGGAGTCGTCTGGGGAGTCCAGGTGGATGTTAAGATCCCCAAGGAGGAGAAGCTGGGAGGAGCAGGATATGAGAGAGCAGGAGAGATCAGCCCATTCAGAGAGGAAGAGGGTGACCGGGCCAGGTTGCCTGTAGATGGTGGCCAAGGTAAGAGGTCAGGAGAGAGAGAGAGCCTGCAGACCGGACATTCAAAGGAGCAGTAGGTCTGAGTGGGGATGATGGAAGCAGGAATCCACTCAGGAAAGATCAGGACCACTCTGCCTCCGGGCCTGGGCTCGGAGAGGATTTTGTAGCTCTCAGGGAGGAGTATGTCAGACTTGTGACAGAGCAGACCTTGAACCAGGTCTCAGTAAGAGCGAGGAGATCCAGGTCCAGAAGTTTAAGGAGGTGGCAGGTGTCAGAATAGTGTTTGACGGCAGAGCGAGATTTGAGAGTAGCCGCGTGGAGCAGGTTGCCACTTTTGAAAGACTTCCAGGGGAAGTGGGTGCAGGGGAGAGGAGTCCCCAACGGAAGTGGCAGAGGAGCCAGAGAGGTGGAAGAAGGAAGCGGCAAAGGAGCCAGACAAGTAGAGGATGGCAAGGGAGCCCGAGGAGCCTGAGAAGTGGCAGGAGCGAATAATATCAAAACTTTATTAGATATCTCTCAATTTTACTTTAAATATGTCTCTTCAGGATAGGTCTACCTCCATAGCTTTAAATATGTCAAATATTACCAATATTCTAGCCCCGCTGAAGCAGAAAAAACAATACATAAAGGATAATAGAAGTAAACCGTAGTTTTCGATATAGCAGCGAAATAAGCTTTTTTATGCTTGGAAACAATCCCCGAGCCCAGTCTTGTTAATAGCTTACAAAAATGTAGTAAGGGATATAAATCAGCTATCTTGGAAGTTAAAAAGAACTTCCACAATGTTAGAAGCACCAATGCCCAGTCAGATGCGAAGGAAATCTTCAAAATCCTGAAAGAACAGGAGATAGTTCCGCCGCCTGATGATCAACTAGTGATAAAGGATAATGACTGGTGTCATCTTATACAAACAGCCTGCAAAATAAATTGTTTGGCATAAGAACAGAAATGCTAGAAAAGAAAAAGAGGGTGCTTCCATCACCTGGGTTAAATGAGACATAAATCATTCCAGCGCAATCCTGCGGTGGGAAAATGTAACTTTCAACCTATTTCAGAGACAGCTCTGATGAAAGTTATTGAACAGCTTAAGGCAACCCGATGTAGAGGGGATGCTTGCTCCTCCCTCATAATAAAAACATGCCCTCCGTCCCTGGTAAAAGTAATCTGCATATTTGTTAACACCTCTTTGAGGGATAGCAAGGTCCCGGGTTACCTAAAACAAACCATGGTCACCCCCATTTTCTAAGAAACCAGGGCTAGCTAGGGACAATCCCCCGACTATCGTCCCACATCCAATACCCTTGTGCTTATGGTCAGATTTCGGAGCACCTAAACCAGTTCCCCATCCTGAACCCCCACCAATCCAGTTTTAGGAAAACATTTGGGACGGAGACAGCCCTCTTAGAGTTGAAGTCAAGATTATTGGAGGAGATGGATAAGGGTGCTCTCTCTCTCCTAATATCTTTGGACCAATCTACCGCGTTCGACCTGATCGAACACTCCATACTGACTTCTAGATTGGAGGAGGTAGCCAATTTCTCCCCACAGCCGTTTCCTGGGTTGGTTCATTTCTAGAGCATAGATTTAGTAGATTCTGTTCAGACGTTGCTGAGGCCTCTCACATTCCTGTTCTCTTTGGTGTACCATAGGCGACTAAGTCTTCACCATGCCTGAACAATTTATTCATGGCCTCCTTTTTTATGCTCAAGTCAGAGGGAGTCATGCTCTCGAACTATGCTGATGACTGTTATGCTCACCTGGTCTCTGCGGGGGCGTTGGGGCACAGTTGCAGCCCTCCCTGGAGTTAGGTCACCCCCTTCTGGTTTCGTCCCCAGCGGATCAGCTGTAGGCGGCGACAATCGGTGGCACTGCTCCTGCGTGGATAGGGGAAAGTGAATGTGCCGATAGGGGACTGTGGTATCTCCCAAACCCTTCGACCCAAGGTGCGATTTCAGTGGGCACGTACCGGCCCATAAGGCTCAACTGTTAAGTGTGAATGATGAGCTCTCCGTCCTTCTACTTCTGGCAGGGGCGCTTGTTAATGGAATCAAGTTCCTTCAGTGATTCCTGAGTAATAGTCCAGTCCAGCTGGGACTTAGCTCCTCTTTCTGCTTTCTCTCAATGCCTCTTCTCTTTTTCCCCCTCTTTCTGCTTTCTCTCAATGTCTTGATGTTATTGGTCTCAATGTTGTTGTTTTTCACTAATGTTCTTCTCTGTTTTCTCCCAAATAGATGGAAATGCGGCCTAACTACGGCTGTGGAGGCACGGAACGTGGCCGAGCGGAAGATGGATGCGACCGCAATGTCCCGCAGCAGGTGAGTGATGGTTTTAGGGAAGGCACGATGTTTAATGGCAGCGTGCCCGTAACTAAACTTTTGCAGGTGCTGCGAGTTCGGATGGAGTGCATCGTGCCGCAGTGCCCAGATGATGCCGTCTGCGCTCCGAGATGGTCGCAGGTGAGCCGCGTGCCAGGAAGAAGATGTCTGCGCGCCAAGATGTCTGCAGAG
This sequence comes from Ambystoma mexicanum, assembly GCF_040938575.1. NCBI lineage: Eukaryota > Metazoa > Chordata > Amphibia > Caudata > Ambystomatidae > Ambystoma > Ambystoma mexicanum. The sequence goes on along the minus strand of NC_090937.1, from coordinate 20,134,314 downwards.
GAGCCGCGGTGCCAGAAAGAAGCATACAGGCGAGAGCACGATCCTCAGGATGGGAAGTATGAATGTAGATGGCAGGATCTCTCCAGGTAAGTTGAATCCCAGGCGACGGTGAGCGTTACGCTGCACAGAGGTGCAGAATAACGCGAGGCGTGTGCCTTGGGGTTGGGCTGGCTTTTATAGCTGAGGTCTTAAGGCCACACCCCTTAGCTTAGTCCTGCTTGCCACACCCTGCCACTCCTAGACTAGAAGTTGCATGTGCAGATGCAGATGGAGGCCACACCCGGACTAATTACCCACAAGTGAGAAATTCTTAAGGGCATTCCTGCCCATAATAAGAGTTCCGTTCCATTCCAAGCACTTCTGCCCATAATGAAAATGCCTTGTTTAAGTTCTTCCATGAGCCTGGCGCCAAAGTCCAGGACTGCGTCCAACCAGGCCCCCCTCAATGTAAAAACGTCCCAAAAGGGACGTGCGTGAACCATGATGCCCCCTGCTCCCTCCACTTGATGGTGCCGCTCCTGTGATCCTGAGCAAGCGGCCATGACGACACACAATGTGTCGTCCTTCTTTCGGGCTGTCATGCACAGGATGAAAAGGAAATCAGAGTATTTAACATCATAGAGAAATGGATGCTAGAAAACGACCTTGTTTTAAACAAGGGGAAGACTGAGCTGATGATAGTAGGACGCTCAGCCTCCTTACGTAGGTTGGACCAGATTTACAGCTCTTTTATGCTAGGTGACAATATCATCAGTCCTCTCCCTAAAACAAAGATCCTTGGAGTGACACTCAACCAGACTCTCCATGAAATCCTGTGTAACCAGTGTATCTGCATCGGTATATTACGTTAAATTGTTATCTCATCTAAGGCCCCTGATCACTTAGGCAAGTGCCATCGCCAGAGCCATAATAGGGGCCAAGAGCGACTACTGTTGCAGCCTACTGTCTGGTCTATGTAAGCAGGACCTTTATAGACTTCAAAACTGGGCAGTAAGTGTCGTGGTAGGCCTGTTCCGTCGAGATCATGTCTCAGATGCTAGGCGCTCCTTCACTAGCTACCAATAGAGGCTCGGTGAAGTTTAGGGTACTGGTCACCACTTTAAGCGTAAACTTGGACTGATGCCACCATACCTACAAATCTAGATTCTTGACAAGGTTAACGGTAGGCCCCTGAGATCCTGCACTCGGAACTATCTATTTCTCCCCCGGTGCAGAACAGTGAACGCTGAGAATGGTGCATTCTTTTTGATTAGCACCTAAACTCTGGAATCAACTACTGGCAGAAATGAGAAGTCATCAGTCCATATATAAGTTTAAAAGAGAGATTGAAAACACTTCTTCTCTTAATTTGTTGAGAATTTCTAACCACAGCCTTAATCTTAGTCTTCAGTATTAGTCTTAGTCTACTTAGGGTCGCTCTGAGTGTAGTCTTTTTGTGTCAAATTTGTCTGCGCCTTTATGCCTCCGTGTTCATAGTGTGTATTACAAATGCTGTAATGTAATGTAAAGGAGGAGGCGGCTGGGTAACCAGAGAGGCAGTGGATGGCAAAAAAGCCAGTGCGGTAGAGGGAGGAGGAAGAGGAAGATTAGCCCGAGTGGTGGTAGAAGGAATAGCAGGAGAAGGAAGAAAGTTCATGAGGTGGGGGGTGCGCCTATCAAATAGAAGGAGATTGGGCTGAGGGCCCCGCACCATGATGGTGCCATTTACATATACACTCTGGAAGATTAGAAGGGGGCCATGAGGACCTCCCATCGGGTGCCACAATTAATGGGAGAGAAGGAGGAACGAGAGAAAGGTGCAACCATATAAAAGGGTCCATAAGTCAGGCGAAGGAACAACGAAGAGGGTGTCGATGAGAGGTTGTCTGGAAGAGGCAAAGACATAGGTGTCAGCGATGGGAAGGCCTGGACTGGAGACCAGGGTGTCCTTCTTGAGCTTCTTCCTTCCAGACTTGGTGAGAAGAGAAGGATAGGAGATAGAAAAGCAATTAGAGAAGATGGGGAAAATTGAGAGCACCATATTGGGTGTGATAGAGGGAGGCAAAGGAGAAGTAAGAGAAATAGAATCAAAGGAAGACACTCCACAGAGGAACGTGCCACAGGGTGCACAAGGAGGGGAGTCGGAAGCAAAGGGCGTGGTGGGTGTAACAGAGGAATCATCAACAGGAAACAGCAGAGTGCAGACAGAGACAAGCAGCACGAGCAGCAACAAGCAGTAAGTGGAGAATGTGATGGGTGCCAACAAGGCTCAGCCAAGAGAGGAAAAGCCTGGAGGGCAACAGAGATCACAGCAAGAGATGCAAGGCAGAGTGCTAGAGACCAATAAATTCGCCTAGAGGGAAAAAGGCATGACAGCAGAGGAATGCAGAGAAACAGTGATTGAGGCCTAAACCACACCTAGACAGAGAGAAAATGCAGCAGATGCAACAGAAAACGGAGAAAACAGCTTGCAAGAACAGCAGAAAACAAAGCATGACTATCCGGAAGCAGCATAGCCTAATGAATGCGTAGAAACAATGCAGGGTGAGATGCGCATCAAAATGGGGGCAAGCACGAGGTAGGGCAGTTTAGTAGGACGCAATAATGGCTGCATCCTCTACCCGCACCGGTCTTAACTTGCTGTCTCTGCTGGTCGATGGCTGCGCTGCATGCTTGCAATCTGCATTCCGACCCCTTTGTCATCAAACACCTGCGTCGCACAATACTGTGGCCTAGTCCTGCAAGGGCTTTTGCCGCAGGGGCTCCGATCCTCAGATTTTAAAAGGTTAGATGCATGGACGTAGGCGCAACCGACTGGCAGCGTCTCCTACGCACCTGCATCGCACAACACTGCAGCCTTGTACTACGAGGGCTTTAGTAATGGTTCAATAAGGTGCGTGCTTGCGGACGTTTAGCCAATTGTGCCAACTGCTACTAACGACTGTTTCACATTCTGGAAATTGGATTTTCAATGACAACCAAGAGCCCTCTCCTTTTTGCCAACTTTTTCTCTACATTACCCAGAGATGGTGAATTCCTTTATTGTTACTACTGAACTGTTTATGGGTATGGCTACACTTGAACTCCTCTATAGAGCAGGCAGATAATCAGAGTACCTGATATTTAAGAGACTTTAGAAGTCTCTATAGATATGCATGACAACACATACCCTTAAGATCCCCTTACACAACAAGTTTCCAAAATTGAATTCACAGCTATGGTTGCATCCACCTGAACTGAGGGGGTCGCCCCAGCACTTTAAGACAAGGTAGCAATACTATGAGATTGAGTGGGGATGCAGACGTTACTCAAAACATGAATAATCGAAACGACTCTGGTAGTTGGCAAAAAGGTTAACTGTTTTAATATCAAAATCTAAAACAGAGTACAACAGACATCAACGGACGTCTCACCGCATTGTTTCTCAATTTGCTTCAGAAAAAACACTATAACTTATAGTAAAAACTTATCGATGACGTGAACCTATATATTTACTAACATCATCCTACATGACAAACTTCAAAAACCTAGTGGCAATTGTGATTGGGTCTAGAGGAACATCCAAGTATATGTTCCATGCTAGTCTAAGAAAGTGATAGGCTCGTTAACATCAGATGGGGCAACTAAGCCCTCCCCTCAAACAGGTCACTAAATACACGACGTCCCATTGGTTACGCAAATTATAGGGCCCTTAATTACGCGGCCCCCTACAGTTGGTTGGCACTCTTCCATCCGTCAGTACTTTTCCACCTACGTTAGCAGCACCCAGGCTGGACTTCCAGGTGCTGGTGAGCTGGTCTTAACCATTGATTCCCACCAATTAGCATATCATCTATCATCACTTCAGTGGTCTGCTGTCAATTAAGGGTTTGAACTTGTCCTTGGAAATGTTCTTTGCTCTGGAGAATTCAGGGGAGTGAAGGCACCCTCTGCTTTCATGCATAGGTGTGGTTCGTCACGTTTGTCCAACGTCATGCTTCTACGTGACTGAAGACCTGAAATTTGAGCTCTAGTGCATTTAAAATATTATTTTTTTCATAAACCTCTGACGTCTTCCTTGTTTTTGTCCATGCCTTCTGAACAAGAGTTTCGTTTTTTCACACGATTTGCAACTACTTTCTGTTCATCCCAGTCCAAGACGACCTTGGCTTCTTGGGGCTGATCCAGCCTCGCTTCTCCGAGATTCACTTCTGTAATTTTGTTGTTTTTCAACTGCGACACACTGGAAAAGGCCTTCCTTCTCTGATCCAGCTTTGCTTTACCATGTAGTGGAAAGATCCATTCTTTACGTACTCCTATATATGTATACGTTGGCGCATGCTGCAATCTATTCACTACAAGCTAGCCTTAAACATACTTAGTCTGCTTGCGTTTCTTTGCATATGTACACGTGTAAAATGACTTGATATCTTCATTGTTTCTTTAGCATAGGTTTCTTCAACTAGAGCCCAAAATGTCACTCATCTTTGAGGCTTTCTTGATTCCCTATACAATATCTGCATTCGCTTGTCTCTGCATTTCTTCTATGTGCGTCAGGTTTGCTTTGTGTGACATCACCATTCTTCTTTCATTCTTTGGTCCTGCTTCTTCTGGAATTTCATTCAAATGGCCATCATACTGTCGTGTATGCATGTATGGCTTTCCCAATGGGAACCCTTCTTCCAGGAGTCTCACTGGTATTGGGATTTTCACTGGTACTGCACGTGTCTCATTCTCTGGTTCCCAACATATAGGCAAGCTGGTTGAGGTGGGGGTACCTGGCTCCTTCTCTACACACCTATCCACCTTACAGATTCATCAGCAACTTAAGTCTTAAGGGTGCCCAAGCCCACTCAAACCAAAAACCTAAGACATCTACACCAGGAGCAAGCACACTAACCTACATGAAAACACTGCATGGGACTACGATTACAAGTGTGACCTTCATGAAGGGATTCTGGGCAGAGAAAGTGAAAAATGCATCCTTAAACCCATTTCGCATAAACTACTAGAACATTACTGCCCTTTCCATCTTCAAGCATTTTGTTTAATGAGGATCCCATTTAAAGTACCGATGTCCCGACTTAGTCAGATCCCAAATGGCCCCATGTCATGGGTGACCCTTCAGCAAGTCCTTGCTTGTGAGCTAAAAGCAGTTCACACAAGGACAAGTAATTTGTTATCTATTATATATACACACGTGCCCTAGAAGTCTCACCATGCAACCTGTCTTACTAGAGGTACCACGTATGAAATGGGGCACTTAGCAGGTAAGCTTGGTCGCCTTTTAGGAATCCTTTAATGCCTATTGTTTTAATCCCTTTCCTCCAACAAACAACGCCATGTGAAACACTTGTGTATAGGCGCGTTATAAATGCCATATCATAGCATACCTGCCTTCAATTGTGTGGAAAGACTCGTGTGCAAGGGTTAGTTGCTTGCCTATAATTTTCAGCCCCTGCACTCATAGCCGGATTGAGTCAACAATGTGCCAAGTTAAATACTTTATCGGCCTAACTATGCCCCAGGTCAAATCTAAATATTCCACACAGATTTTTTTTGAAAGCACAGCACTTCACACCCACAACCATACTGAGTCAATCTGGGACAACTTATTACAGACTTCTGTGGAACACGATCCTAACTAGGACAAGACTGTAGCTTCATTCTTCTCAAAGTGGCAAACCTTTTTGTGTGGTGGAGAAGCGATACAGGAAGGAATATCCTGCCGCATGGTCGAAAAGAAACAAGCATTGGGCTAATATCTCCCAAACAGGGGAGTAGCATCCAGATTGCCCGATATACCACTCTAGCCATTTCTTCTGCAGCAACATTTTCTTCAAACACCTTTTGTCAGGGCACTCCTTGTATTACTCAGAATAACTACATACCACAAAAACACTGGACTCGATGTTCCCGCCCTCATACCCGACAATCAATTGTTCACCTAATGTTTAAAAGACTTGCTCATTATATTAATGTACTGTAACATAACTTTAGTAGAGAAAGTGGCAGTATGCAAAACCAGAATTTTTCCTGATTGAAAAGGGCACAGAGCATCTAGCAGGGAACACCCCATCTTCTGCGACAGATACAGTTAAAATGTACCACAAGCATAGGCAGATATACTTCTGTAAATAAAATAAAGGGAAAGGCAAATGTTTCAATCTTGCTAGTGGCTTACAGTGTGTTTTTGTATGTAACCATTCATGACTGTTCTGCAACACTATCCACCGAGTGAGCTCCTGTCACTCAGTTTTCAAATTGGAAGCAAATCTTTATAAGCCTAGGCACTCAAATCCTAAAAGGCTAAACCACCTCCGATTCTCCAACCGATCAGAAAGCAGATCATCATGGACCAGTCCCAAATTTCTCCAGCACATTCACAGACATTGGTCACAAACTAAATACCAAACTCCTCACTGACTCTGTAGATTTTGCACAATGCATGGCAATTTCCTTTCAAGGCAACTGGTCCAAAAAAGGTAAAGTCCAAATGTTCGCCACCCTTAGCTTATATGCATCTTTATGGCTGTTTAGTCTATTTTCTGAATAGAAGCTATGCCTGCGAATGGACTGCGACTCTCAACCAACGCTGCTGAAAACATTTTCAACACCAAATGATTTGGAGTTAAACAAATATTGCCTAAAATAAATTAAATACAGCTTGAACATAGAATTTGGCACAAAATGCAGTTTGCACATACTTGTTGTATGCCTAAAGACAAGGGTCCTCGTGGGTGGTACAGTAAAACGCTACAAATCCCAAATAGAACCTCGAACTTCACTCATGCTGAATGGAAGTCTTTTTGCACGGTTAACTCACTCTACTTGTGGTGTTCCCCAGGGATCTAACCTATCCTCTCACATCTCTAAAATGTTCCAATACCAGCTGCCCCTACTCATAGTGGTTCTACCTTTTCTCAATTCCCCCTCCCCCCCCCCCGAGGATCACAGTCTCCAGAGCCCTGGTTCTCTCTAGAATGGACCATTGCAACAGTCTCTTTCTCAATCTTGCTACTTCTACAACTCATCCAGAACAGAACCGCAAGACTTATCCTTGGCCTCCAGCCCAGGGACTGCACCTCCCTGGCACTGAAAACCCTCCACTGGTTCCCCATAGCTGCAAGGATCAAGTTCAAGACCCTCTGCTTAGTACACAAGGCTTTCTGGGGCCGGGGCCTGCACTATCTACAACTCTCTCTCCCTAAATACTCTCCTTCTATAGCCCTCCGCTCATCCTCTGCCAACTCTCTGCGGGTGAGCCGTTTTCCCAGACAGAGATTTGGGGGTAGATCTTTATCCTCTGCAGGTGCTTTCCTCTGGAACAGCCTCTCGGTCCGTCTTGAGCCTGTCTCCTTAAGTTCCGGAAAAAGACCTTCCTCTTCTCTTCCACTTTATATCTCCCTCTCCCTTGCTAATCCTCCTCTCCATTCTCACCTACTTCCCTCCTTCTCTTACCTAACTCTGCTCCGTTCTGCTGACTGGTCGCCTTTTGCACCTCCAGAGCCACACATGTCCCAGGCTCCCCCGCCAGTCCTTGCACTTGCCTCTGAACTCTGCTCACCACTACTGCACATTTCCGGAATTCATCCCATGAGAAGGGTAACCTCAGTGACAGTGGGTCCAGTCAGTCAGCGGAAGAGCCACGAAGGAGAGAACATTTCCACGAAGAACCCAGAAAGAAAGGAGATCTACATGCCCTGGGAAATCCTGCAAAGCCTCCATGGCAGCCGAGTTCCTAGTCGATATGGGAGCTACAGTGAATGGAATCAGTAAGGAAGTGTATGCAAATCTTCCACATGCCCCGAAACTACGACCAGCAGAAGTAAACATATACCCATACGGGTCCAAGGCCTTGCTGCCATGCAAAGGTTACTTCATGGCACAATGAATGTATAAAACCAAATCCAAAAGGGATACCCATGCACGTCTTTGAAGATGCTACGGACAGCGGGTGCATACTAAGTTTTAAAGCTACGTTTGATATGGGACTAATTCATCTACTGGAAAATCCAACATTGTTTCCAACGCTCTTCAAAGGTCTGGGCAAGTTGAAGGGCAGACAAATCAACCTACACATAAACCCAGAGATGCACCTCATGGCCCAACACTACTGTGGCATACCTGTAAACATACAGCGACAGGTTGAAGAACTCCATAAACTAGACATTATCAAGCCGGCGTGGGGCCCACTCTGTGGGTGTCCCAGATTGTTCCGGTACCCAAGAAGGACTGTAAGGACATCCGAATATGTGTAGACATGGCCGTCCAAATCATGAGAGAACGGAATCAAGCTCCACAGATCACCGACATGGTTCACTTATTAAATGCAGCCACAATATTCTCCAAACTAGACTTGAATAAAGGCTATCAACTAGAATTGAGTAAAGAGTACAGGTACATCGCCACTTTTGTCACCCGCCTGGGCCTCTACAGATATAAGCACCTGGGTTTGGGTGTATCGTCAGCAGAGGAAATTTTACAAGCAGAAATTCATGTCATCAAGCACATTCCCAACTGCTTAAATTACAGCGACGATATACTAGTATTTGTAAAGGACCAAGAACAATATGACAACACACTGACAAAAGTATGTATGGCCTTGGAAGCAGCTCATCTCACCCTTAACAGGGAAAAGTGCGACTTCAGGAAAGGTACTGTTCGATTCTTCAGACATATATTCTCTGCCCAGGGTATGCCCCAGACCCGGAGAAGGTGGCCGCACTCAACCATGCTAACCCTCCAACTAACCCATCAAATCTGCAATCATTCTTGAGACTTGTTAGCTACTGCACCCGCTACATTCAGATTTTTCCTCTATGAGTGAACCGCTGAGGGCTCTCACGAAACAGCAAGTGCCCATTGTGTGTCTGATTCTTGCCAGAAGGCATTTATCAATTCACCAGCGCATCTCAACCGCCGAAAACATGGCATTCTTCAACACGGCGAGGGAGACAGAGCTGGTAGTGGACGCCAGCCCTGTGGGACTTGGTCTCATATTAACGCAAATAGACCCAGTTGACGATGGGAAATGCCACACTGTCTCATACACTAACAGGAGCCTCTCAAAGAGGGAACAGGCTTACTCACAGGCTGACAAAGAGGTATTAGCCATAGCATGGGCTTGTGAACTCTTTCACTTATTTCTCTACGGCAAACCATTCACAGTGGTCACCGATCACCAGGCCCTGTTGTTCATCTATGGAAACCCGTAGGCAAAAATGCCTCCAAGAATTGCACAGCAGGGTCTACGGCTTCAGGACTAAACTTTCCGAACCATCCATTGACCAGGAAAGGATGAAAATCCTGCAGACCTTCTGTATTGACACCCTGTCGCATCAGCCTCCTCAAAACCCTCGGTGGCAGACCAGTACATACACTACGTTGTTCAAGCAGCAGCACCAAAAGGAGTCTAACTGTCCCAACTTGTGCAAGAAACGGAGAATGATCAAGCCATCCAAATTGCATTCAGGTGCATTAAGTCAAGCAGGTAAAAGAAGGCCAAGCAAGTTGGAGAAAGAGGCGGACCAGAGACATTACAAGACATCGAAAGCCTAGTGGTAATTAAGGAGGAACTAGCCAGGTCAGAAGATGGATTGCTATTAAAAAGGGAACCAAGATCATCACTCCCGAACACTGCAAAGGAGGATACTAGAGGTTGCCCATGAGGCACACACGGGAATAGGGTCCACAAAAAGGATGCTGAGACAGAAGATGTGTTTTTCTCAACTGGACACTTATGTGGAAGATTTTCTCAAACAATGCTCTACATGTGCTGTCATCAGCCCTCACACCAGACCCAAACAACAGTGAAAGATAGTTACCAAAAAAAGTGTGGTAAGAAATTGCCATGGACTATTTTGGACCAATAGAAAGGGCGGGGGGTTGAGGGTGGGAATACATATTGGTGGCAATGGACAAAAAGTCCAACCTCCCTGACGTTCAACTGGTAGAGTCAACAGCAGCATATCACACCATACCAGCGCAAGATAGGATGTTTACTACGTACAGAGTGCCTAGTGCAGTAAAATCAGCCAATGGACCATCATTCACAGGCAAGGGTTTAAGACCTTTGCTGAGTATATGGGATTCAACAAAGGCAAACACTTATGGCCTCAGGCTAATGGAACGGCGGACCACTTCATGAGCAACATCCAGATCACCCATCTGACAGGAGAACCTGTGGGGGAAAATGCTTTACCAACTACTGTGGGACTATAGAAACACCCCTCACGGCCCACTGGAAGAGCACCATCTGAAGGAATGTTTGGGCACATGTTATGCTTGAACTAAAACATGGCGCTGGTGCGCAGTGTATTCTGGGAGCACTCAGAGCCATAATGGATATTTACTTCATGCCGCAGTGAAAAGCTGTACTCATTTTGCTGAGAGCTAGATTTACTATGCTGAAGAAAACATGCTTTCCAAACCTGGTATGAAGTCAAGAACATTCTGCTGGGAAAGCTAGCTTTGTTATGTCTTGTTATGAGTTATGGGACTGTTTTCCATGGCGCTTGATTTTAGAGGAGGGAAGCACTTTGCTCCTTCAGGTTACTGTCGGTTGACCCAGCTGGCGGCCTATCAATGCGCAAGTGCGTTGCCAGAAGGTTCGAGAAATTCCCAACCCTTTTTGAGGAGTGCATATATGCGGAACCCCTTAACGGTCAGACGAGACCTCAGTCGGAGGGGGGATGCTTCCGTCCGGCATACCTGTGGGCTGTTGTGCTCTCGGCCTAGCTGTCTTCGGGGTCTTCCAGCCGCTTCTGGCAAGATGAGGGAACCAGTTACGCCCACAGTGATGTATTTTCTTTTGAATTCTCTGTTTCTTCTGTGATTTATTACTGTGTTATCACTTGTTGCTTCCAAGCTTTGAATAAATAGCCGTATAAGTGCTCATTATTTTCTAAGAGTGTGTGTGGTTGCAAGTCATTGCGTCTACCTGCGTTTAAAGCATTGGCTCCGTAATTGCACTGGTGATTAATGACTATCCGTGCACTCTGGGGAAGCAATACAGCACAACATTAGAACAACACTACCCCATTTTATGACTCAGGAAGAAGCTTATGAAGAAGACAGATGCAGGAACAAGACACATGAGCCAAGGAGAACATGAAGCGTGCCGACAGCTCAAGGAAAGCCCAAGAAAATGACATGGTGTCTGGAGATATTGCGATTGTGAGGCAACGTCGGACCCATAAACACACGCTGCTTTCAATGGCGCGCCTTTAACCATCACCAAAGTAAAGGGGTCTCTTGTCACCACTGAAGAAGAGCGAAAGAGTGTGACTTGTAACTTCAGATTTCAAGAGGATGTCAAAAAACGTCCTGAGAAGAGCAAAAAGGGTAAGATTCCGATCCAGAAGAGAAGGATGTCCCCGCAAAGGAGACGGAGAAGAATGAAGTGGAGAAATGGCTGGTGTGCCTGATGGAATGAGGCCTGACCGAGGTCAGGTTAGTGGCTAGGCAGGCCTCGAAGTCCAAGAAATAGATCACAGAGACTCATTCAAGAAATGGACTAAAGCCAACATATTGTTAAAGGAGGGGGGAGGTTGCAACGTTCCAGTGAAATTGTTAAGGGAGTCACGTGATTAGGGAGGGAGTTAAGGTGCTGTGAGGGTGGAAGGGGAGGGAGTGTGGGATACCTTTGAATAAAGACATTTGCATCCTTAGCTCTGTGTCTGCTTCATCAATGCCTTGACGGGCAGTGTGGGTAAGAACGCAAATGCATCCGCCATGGAATCAGTTTACTCACCCACCAAGCTCTTAATCAGTTCTTTAACTTGAAAAGGCAGTCATCCTAGTTTGTTATGACACACTCTGGGCATGCAAAGGTTGAGAAGTATGGGGATGTGAGAGACCAGGTATGCACTTTCATGCAACAAAGCATTTAATTGCCTCAAATATTGTTAACAAGACCTGATTAGTGGATCTGGAAGGAGAACATAATTACAGAATGTGAGCTGGGGTTTTTATACAGCGTTACCATGCCAACCAGCTATTCTGATTCTCTTTTTTTCTGTAGCATTGGATTTGGCCATATGGTACCAGAACAACAGGACTGGACGACTCTCAGATATGACCTGAAGAAACTCTGTAAAGAATTCCATGACCAAGAGTCGAAGAGATTCATGCGAGGACCAGTGTGGCGTCACGTGAAGGCGTGATGACGCAAAGAGGCCGGCTTTGCGCTCTTTCAAAACAGAGCGAAGCAGGCCTGTGAAGTAAAGACAACTGCGTCTGTCATTATTTATGCACGACGGTGTGCCACAATAGGCCCCTTCTCAGAGCTCCATAACATTGGCGACAAGGAGGGGCGTGCACCCGCCAGTCAGGCAGATCAGCGGCACCCGTGATATCGAGCCACACAGCGTGCTGTCACTCAGCCTGCCACAGGGTTGCCACATGCTCTGTGCATGCCAGTAAGGAATCTTGTGCTCATTTGCTCCTCTTACCAGTAATAATTGGCGATTGCCAACATTTTTGGAGACCCCAGGTGTCACCTGGCTACTCACCCCACGGAGGGTCACCACAGTCAGGGAATTGGCGCGGCTCTCTCCCGAGGGTGCTCGTGCGCCAGCCCTGGCCCACTACATGAACCAACGTGTGGCTCCCCTTACAGTGAGTGCCTCTGCGCCTACTGTGCTTTCGTGGGCAAACCCATCGCCCACAAGGGGTAGCGGCTCCTCCTGGAGTGCCTGTGGGCCCCCAACCTGCGCCCGTGTCTACCTCATAAGCCTGAGGGAAGATGTCAGCAGAAGACGCTGCTGCACCCGCACAAACACGTCCTCAAGGGGGGACGTTCCAACAATGTGGGTCGCTTGCACCTCTGTGCGAGTTTGATGTAAACGGGGCTCCAGCCTCTTTCGGCCCACAATGGGAACAGTGGCGACAACACCTAGACATGTACTTTAATGTCACGGTGGAAGAAAGATGACCCAACAAAAAGTGCATGCTGATATATTCAGCAGGGCCAGTGGTCGACAAGCTTTTCAAGACCTTGCGCCCCACCAATAGTTCATACAATACAGCTGTCAGAGAACTGTCGTATTACTTCGCTCCCATGGTGAATACCGACTACGAGAAGTTAATCATGCACACAGCCATGCAACAAAGCGAGGAAAGCCTAGACAAATATCAAAGTCGCCTGAGACAATTGGCTGCAACCTGCACCTGGGAGAATGAGGAGGAAGAGGTGAGACTGCAAATTATTATTGAGTGCCACTGTGTCAAACTACGAAGGCAAATCCTTTATGAACCAGGAATTACGCTCCCCAGTATCCTTGAGCTGGGATGCTCCCACGAACTGGCGGACGTCAGGGCTTCCAAGGAGTCAGCACTGAAGTCAAACTCAAGTAGGTGTACACAGTGGGAAAACAAACCCTGGAAACCCAAGGAGCACCTGGCGACAAACACTGAAACCCCTCGAAACCAGCCCCCTGCCCACAGTACGGGTATGATCTCCCCCACGAGAAAGACTGCCCAGCAAAAGGGTACACCTGCACAAGGTGTGGAATTTCAAATCAATTTGCCAGGGTATGCAGAGACTCAGCCCTTGCCGGTGTATAAAGAGGAAAGGAACGTCGCAGGGGGTTTCCACAAGACAGGACAGCCCAGTCCGTCAACACTACGTCTGCAGAGTCTCCGATGGAACCACCAGGTGCAGGCGTAGGGGATGAAGATGAAGATGTTTTCTTCTTATCAGCCATACTGACAGTCAGTGCTCCAGATAAGATTTTGAGGTGGGAGTATTTTACGCATGATTTTTTAAATGAGAGAGTAAATGCAATTTCAAGAGAGTAAAAATGTGTTTCTCCTCTGCAAGAGAGTAAAACGTATCCAGTACATACACCCAATGCATATGTAAAATCAGACACATAGACCAAGAGAGTTGTAGATCAAATGTGTCTGGCTTGCCTTTAACCATTTTATTACACTTGTGGAAAATATTCTGCCATAAAATAACTTAAGTACATGCTACATACGCAGCTTCATTTTCAAAGTTCTGGAGGCTAGAAACTGTTAAGAACTGCTAAAGATTGAGACTAATGGATTGCCTGCAGAGGGAGTGTGAGTAAGCAAGTGTTACAGTACAGATTGTTACAGTACAGATTGTACTGTAACACTTGCTTACTCACACTCCCTCTGCAGGCAGTGCATTAGTCGCAATCAGAATTTGCTTACATAGTTTGAAAGAAGTGAAAGCAGTCAACAAAACAGTGCTAGCCTACAATTTAAAAAACTATATAACTTCAAAATCTATTTCTATAACATACAGCCCACCACCCCCATGGTTTGGTATGGGGACCAACTATCAAATAGTATATTTTAAAACTCAATATGCAGAGAGGTGATGGAAGTATTTCTTGCAAGTAGCAGCTTTAAGGTTTTACTGCATTTGTTCAAGTACATTTTTCTGGAAAAAAACAATAAAACTTTAGCAGCGTCAGTTTCGGGGAAAGGCGTCCCTCGCCTCCCTGCCTAACAAAATGCAAGTGCGCACATTCTTGGTTGCACCTAGGCTAAAATTTAGGCAAGCGCTAACCCTTCAAATGTTGTCAGAGGCACTAACTTCAGAGACAGTGGAGGGGTGGCAAACTTACTTGTGTAGGGGCATCTAACTTCATTACTCATTGTTATGAGACTATTCTAGTGCAGCTTCAATGTTACAATCAGTTAACTCTCTCCTTTAAGTCTGAAACACCCACTTCTTGCAGATCATGAAGTTCCTAGAAAGTGTGAAAACGGCAGATGGTGTGCAATGGAATACTCACCATCATAGCATAACAAGACATTGTAGAGTGTGGGGCAGTACTCTGGACAGCCCAAGCAACTAACGGCAGTGGCTGGGAGCAACAGGGGAGAAAATGTAATGTTGGTTCTACCACAGTCCTCTATACTAGAATCTCTGGTGCACTGATTGGCTGGTGAGACTATGTCTGCCTGTCAAATCCAGTGTTACAAGACTGCGGGAGGGCCAGTGGTGCAATAATGCAATTCTATGTGGCAGTATTGGAGCTACTAGCAGAGGTTACAGCAATGTTCCCTACATTTATTTGAACTGTCCTATTGTAAGGGTGTAAACGTAATCATTTATAAGCACTCCAATTTTTTGCAGTTGAAGTCAGGGTGAGATTACATTATTTGTCCAGGATCACACACCGAAGCAGGGATTTTAACCCCCTCTTTCAATTTGGACACAACCACCTTCTTCCACGCTTTACTTGGAACAAATATTTAAGTTAAGGAATAATACTGTCCTATAGAGTTTACTTGCAAAATACACAAATTGTATAGTAAAGCATCATGACAACATGCAAATCCTTATAGCAGTATGTTGGGCCAAAATAATATCACTGTAGCTTAATTTTCCACATCCTGAATGGAAAACTGAGATGCAAAAGGCAAAATATCCTGATTTACCCACTTTATTTTCAGCGCATAAAAAGAAATAAGTTGTGCCATAAACTCACATAGGTTTATCGATTCGATTTGTCACAAACCTCCAGCGTGTTATGTATGGTTTAAGAACATTTAGCTAAGGACAGCAAAGCAAACTTTACTTTTTAGCATATCAAGCTATTAGACGTTATGGCTATGAACACATTTTCAAAGTGTGTGTGCTTTATTGTGTTGCTCGCTTTAACCATCACATCATGCATAAGAAAGGCTATGCTGCTGATGACAAAAGAAATGCATTTCCCAGAGTCACAGCCCCCCTGCGACACACAGGCAGCGTCCCACATGAGTTCATCAGGAACGCAGCCTGTGTGTCTCAGGGGGGCTGTGAATCTGGGAAACCGGCAGTTGCTTGATCATCCGACCCAATAGTAGATTTGCATTGGAAGAAACAAAATGCGCCCAGAAGCATGTTCCTGAACCTTTTAACTGGTTTTAATTTCGTTTTTATTTTCTCTCCGACAGCCCAGACCATGCGAGATTAGATCAGATAACAGCAGGCAGCTATCTGATCTAATCTCACATGGTCCGGGCTATCTGAGAGAAAATAAAAACCTTATCTGATCTAATCTCGCATAGTCTGGGCTGTCACAGAGAAAATAAAAATGCAATTTAAAAGCACCAGCAGGTGAAGGGCGGGATGCTCACCTGGCTGGTGTCACCACTCCTGTGGTGTTTTTGGCCTCCTCCTCACAGCTTACTCTTCCTCTTCAAATGAAGAGCAGAAAGTAAGCAGCAGTGGAGTGAAGGACACATGGGTTTCTGGAAATATCTCCCAGAGCTGAGGGGGCAAGTTAAGCCCTGGATAAATGTCTCAGAGAGAGACTGGGAAGGGTCATGCATGGCAACACTTTAAATCCACCTCAGGGCAGGCGCTTGCTTGCTAGAGTGCCATCTAGTGGTGAAAAGTATGTTTTTTTGTGAATAACTACAGCGTACACTGTAAAAAGTCACAATACGCACCTTATCTGGAGGGCTGTTCACAGTCGTTGGCCGGAGAAAATGCCAACCCTGATGTTCAGTGACTAATCTGAACACCCTCCGTCCACATACTCCTTGACACTGGTATCGCGGTCAACGCCATGGCCGATGAGCAATACCAGACGCTACCTGGACCTCCGTCAGTCCAAGAGACCAAAGTGTGCATATTGGGGCAAGATCCCACTGCCACTAGAAGGTGCCTTCATTGCCGGTGTTCAACACCATGGTGTCTCCATACAAGCCTGATTCTACGTGACCAAGGTAGCGATCCAAACACTACTTGGCTGTGCCGTAGCTGAAGCCCTGGGACTCATTCAATTTGTCCATGGAGTGTTCGTCGAAGACATACAGAGGCTGCTACATGAGTTCCAAAGTTTATTCACAGGAATAGGGCAGATGGAGGGTAAACCTATCCAACTCCACATTGACAACACAGTACATCCGTTGGCATTGAAACACTTAAGAGTGCATTTGCAAGTTTGCGATAAAGTAGTGAAGGAAATACAGAACCTAGTGCACCTCGATATCATCGAGCAAGTATCCCCAATTGTCGCTGCCCACAAACCCGAATCAGCCGGACAGCGTCTGCATTTGCATGGATATGCCACTGCCCAACAAGGAAATAAGAAGAGAAAGACACTACCCCCACATTGGACGACATTATCGGAGAACTGGAAGGCGCAACAGTTTTTTTTCCAAACTAGACCTCCGCTCAGGCTACCACCAACTTCTGCTCCACCAGGACAGTCGATATATCACAACATTCACAACCCACGTCGACCTCTACAGGTATAAAAGGTTGAACTTTGGCATCTCATCTGCTGCCATGGTGTTTTAGAACGCCATACGCGGAGCACTGGTGGGACTGCCGGGAACCCTGAATGTGAGCAACGATATTTGGTACACGCCAAGTCGCAGAGTGAACACCTAGAGCGGCTAGCGAAAGTACTATCAAGGATACAGTCACTGGTCCTAAATCTTTTTTGTGAAAAATGCGAGTTTCTCAAGACCAAGATCGAGTTTTTTGGTTTCTTCTTTCAGGAAGGAGGGTTATCCGCCAATCCAGCGAAGGTCAGAGACATCCAGGAGGCCAAGGCCCTAGAATTCGTCTCAGAGGTCTGGAGTTTTTATCATGCACCGCGCTCCTTTGCGTTACTGGCCCCGTTTTCGGCTAGTCTCGATTTCATCACGTATAGCACGTACATTCTGCAGCACTCCAGTTTTTCCTTTCACTGCGTTTGTTTTGCTTATTAGCCACGCCCCCCTGGCCCGGTGAGTTGCAACCTTTCGGTCAGCCTTGCCGCTCGCTTTCTTTTTGGTGCATAACGCTAGTTTTTCTGTTTTCCCGCTCCGCTGCCTCTCTTTCGCAACTTACTCTTTCATCTCGCTTTTTCCTTTCCTCGTCTAGCGTTCCACTCTGAATCGCCGGCCGCATCTCTCTCTCCGTTTTCCCTGCTCCGCCTTGTGCGGTTACTCGCCCGTTTCCTATTTCCTCTCTCACCTTATCCTCCATTTCACCCCTCTCCCGGCTGGGCACAGGGGGTGCTTGTTGTCCTTTTTGCAGACTTCGGAGCGTGTTCTCTTTAGCGCTCTTGACATTCTGCTACGTACCTTTCTACCGCTTCCTGGAGCCTGCAGAGCCCATATTCCAATTCACGCCGAGGGATGTCGGATCCATTGCTTACAACTGTTACCGTTGGGGTTTTTTTGTGCCAAACTTGGCTTTTTCCCCCACAAATACTGTCCCACTCGGGGGAGGAGTCCCAGGTTGTGCTATAGGCAGCCTTCACTGTTGCTTCCTCTCGAATGAGCTCAGTCGTCATAAAAAAATATGTATATATAAAAAAAATGAAGGATTACCGTGCTCGAAGATCTCTGATACCTGCCGACACAGACTTCAGCTTGTCAGGTGAGGAGGAGGGAAATCGGAAGCTATAGGAAGAACAGCCTCAGGAGGCTGACAGTTTGCAACGCCAACTTCCAAGATGGCCACACCATAGCAGCTACAGGAACTTGTTGCTGCAGTGCAGAATCTCTCAATGGAGATGCAGAACCTACACCCCGAAAACAACATATTGAAGCAGATGGTAACAGCCCAGGAACCCATGCCAGCTGATTTACCACCCATGAACCTCTCCTCTGGCAAGTTTGACGGAACTCCTAAGAAGCTTAAGGAGTTCCTGGATGCTTGCAACATCTACTTCACTTTCTGAGCAAACACGCTCAACACGGACCACGCCATGGTGGGCTTCGTTATCTCAAACATGTCAGGGAATGCTTTGTCATGGCCAACCCCCCTGATTACTGGAGCAGATCCCGTGCTTCAGGATTACGGGGCTTTTGTGGCTCTCCTAAAACGCACTTTTGAAAGGCCGGAGATCACCTTTTCAGCCTGCGAGGACCTTCTGGATGTACGTCAGGGGCAGGCAGACGTCCTAACCTATATATCTACCTTTAAAAGACTGGCAACAGAGACAGGATGGCCTGAACAGTCGCAGTTTGTGAATTTCAGGCGCAGACTCCGAAAGGATTTAATAGAGGAGTTGGCTAGGTCTCCACGTCCGGCGTCCTTAGCTGAACTAATGGCGGCTGCTCTCCAGATCGAGTTTAGGATGCAAGAAGACGAGAGGCACTGTTTCCGCAATCCTATGTCTACCTTGGGTTCTCCTCTTCCTCCGGCACTGACATGGATGGAAGAACCCATGCACCTAGGCACTGCCCAACACTCTCTCACTCCAGATGAACGGAAAAGAAGAAGGGAGAAGGGGCTCTGTGCCCATTGTGGTACAGACCAGCATCAGATTCAGGACTGTACAGACATCCCGTCTCGGCGCTCGGGAAACGAGGACCCTCGATCCCGGGAGGGACGGGATATCGATGGGTCACGTCCAGTCCCTACGTGTCGCTATCAATTGGACCTAATGATGCATCACAAGATTCCAGACTCATGGTGCTTAGCGTATGGCTCGAGGTGGATCAACGTCAAGTGGAAGCATTAGCCCTGTTGGACTGTGGGACAGCGGGCAAATTTGTTGGCACCATTTGGGCAGACAAGGTGGGTTGATGGAAACCATCTAAGTTCCGGCCCCATAACACAGACAACGGAAACCTTGCGGTTAACCATCCAACAACATACTCAAGAAATCCGATTTGCCATTATATGCGCTGCGTATTTCCCTTTGATCCTAGGTGTAACAAGGTTGCTAAAGCATAACCCCTGCATCAATTGGCCCACAAACCAGTTGGGGTTCGATTCACCGTTTTGCCAAAAGAACTGCCTTCAAGGCAAGCTTTACCAAGAACCGCAAGCTCTACCCAACTCTCCCAACACAGCGGTTGGAGTACATTCTATTCCTCTTATCCTGGCTAAGTTCGAGGTAGTGTTCGCAAAAAAAGTCTCCGTTGGAACGACCTCCTCACAGGGCAGAAGACTGTTCCATAGACCTGGTTCCTAATGCTTTAGTGCCTTTCGGGAGGATGTTTGCATTATCCCAGAGAGAGAAAGGAGCCCTCCGAACTTACCTCGATGACAACCTGCACAACGGGTTTATTAGACCATCAAAGTCTCCAGCAGGAGCGCCGCTGTTCATCATCCCCAAAAGGGATTCACTTGATCTCATGCCATGCATTGACTTCCAAGGTCTGAACAAAGTCACCATACAGGATCGTTATCCCTTGCCACTTATTCCAGATATCCTGGAAGAGTACAGGGAGCTACGACATTCTCTAAACTCGACCCCTGCAGCGCTTACCATTTGTTGAGAAGACGTTCAGGGGACGAATGGAAGACCGTTTTCCGAACACTGTTCGGTTTGTTCGAGTATCATGTGATGCCATTCGGGCTGGTCAACGCCCCGGCAATATTCCAGAGGTTTATGGACCGCATATTCTCTGACCTCATGTTCATGTCAGTGGTTGTATACCTGGATGATATCCTGCTCTTCTCTCAAAACCTACAAGAGCATCACCTCCATTTTACCCAAGTCCTGTCCTGCCTCAAGAAACACTGCCTTCTAGCCAAGTAGGAGAAATGCATCTTTGGGGCCAGCTCTGTGCCTTATCTAGGTTTCGTTCTGTCACCTCAAGGCGTTCAAATGGATGATAAGAAGACGGAAGCGATCCTACCATTTTTGGAGCGTGTTCTCTTTAGCGCTCTTGACATTCTGCTACGTACCTTTCTCCCGCTTCCTGGATCCTGTGGAGCCCATCTTCCAACTGACGACGAGTGAAGTTGGATCCATTGATTACAACTGCTACTATTGGGGTTTTTTGTGCCAAACTTGGCTTTTCCCCCCCAAAACTGTCCCACTAGGGGGAGGAGCCCCAGGTTACGCTATAGGCAGCCTTCACTGTGGCTTCCTCTAGAATGAGTCTCAGTCTTCATTAAAAAAAAAATAATAAATACAATTAAAAAAAAAAAGGAAGGATTACTGTGCTCGAAGACCTCTGGTAACTGTCGACACAGACTTCAGCTTGTCAGGTGAGGAGGAGGGAAGTCGGAAGCTACAGGACGAACAGCCTCAGGAGGCTGACAGTTTTCTAGGGATGGTCACCTACTGTGGCTGTTTTATCGAAAACCTGGCCACCCTATCCGAACCCCTGAGAAACCTCACAAAGCAAGCCACGGCGTGGAGGTGGACAGCCCTGAAACAAAACTCATTCAAAAGAATCAAGAAGGCACTGTCAGACGAATGCATCCTGCCTATTTTTTGACCCACAAAAAGATACTGTGATCATAGTTGATGCGAACCCCGTCGGCCTTGGTGCCATCCTCACGCAGACAGAGACGGCACCCCGTTCACAGTTGCATACGCCAGCCGAGCACTCTCTCCCACCGAGCAGAGGTATTCCCAAATTGAGCGCGAAGCTCTTGCCGTGCTGTGGGGATGTCACCATTTCCATGTGTATATCTATGGAAACATGTGAAAGTAGTCACAGACCACAAACCCCTTCTACCTATAATGATGGGTGGGTCAGCCAACCCCCAGCCACGTATTGAAAAATGGCTGCTGGCGCTAAGAGTATGAAGGTGACTTCAAATACTGGCCTGGGCATAACAACGCCGTGGATTACTTATCCCGCCAGCCGAGAGAGACAAACACAAGCCCCTCTACCCCCAGGGGGGTTGCTGCAGCAGAGGAATACCTAAGTTCCCAACTCAATGGACGTAGCAGAAGCATCAAGGCACAACAGATGTTTCCAAATCCTGCATGACGCAATGGAGTCAGGACAGTGGAAATCTGCTCTTGAGAACCTGGGATCCAGAACACAAGAAGCGAAAACTACCCCTGAAACAACTATGGAAAGTGCGAGGTAAGCCAACGTTTACGGATGATGGCCTCCTCCTCAGAGGGCCCCATATAGTGATCCCTACTGATTTGATTGACAGAGTGATTGCCCTTGCACATCGCGCCCACGCATCTCTCCGGCGCTGGAATCCCTCTGCTGGCTCCCCATGGCTGCAAGAATCAAGTTCAAGACTCTGCATTGTCCACAAAGCCTTCTGGGGCCTGGGTCCACTCTTGGGACTCAGGAAGATAGCTCAGGGGCAACATGCTCGCCTTGGAAGCAAGACGACACAGAGCAACAGACGTTCAATCCCCAGGTCCGCGCTTAGAAACCTCTGGGTATTAGCACGTTATAAATAACCCATCATATTATATCATATCTGCAATGTTCTCTTCCTACTCTCCTTCCCGAGCACTCCGCTCATCTTCATCACTTCTCACTTCATCTCTAAAACTCATTACATCCTGTCCACCCTCAGCCTCTCCTGCTTCTCCCTCCAGCATCCCCTCTTCCCCCCTGTGGCCAGGATCTATGAAAACCTCATCAAAACAGATTCTTCCAAAACCATCAAGAACCACATTGACACCCTCGCCCCTGCCTTGGCTGACTTCTGCGACCACTTTTTCACCTCTGGAACCTTCCCCTCCCCCTGAAGCACTCTTGTGCACACTCTTCTCAAGAAACCCTCAGCCGACCCCATCCCTTCCAGCTAACTATCGCCCGATCCCTATCACTCCTTTCCTGGGCAAACTGCTTGAAAAGCTGGCCACCGCCCAGCTTAATCTTCACACTGAATTTTTGGTTGTCTCCACGACCATCAGTCTGGCTTCATAGCAGCCAGAAGCACGGAAACTGCTCTCCTGAACATCCATGAAGACCTGCTTTCTAACCTTTATTCTAATCTCCCCTATGTCCTCATCCTTCTTGATCTTTCCTCTGCCTTTGGCACGGTCAACCATGCCATCCTGCTCAATCAGCTCCGTGATAACCTGGGTATCACAGATCAGGCTCTGGTCTGGCTGACCTCTTTCCTCCCTGACCGACCCTCCAAGGTCCAACTTGGGTCCTTCCTCTCCTCTATCCCTCTTCCCACCTGTGGTGTTCCCCAGGGGATCTAACCTTTCCCCATGGTTGTTCAACCAATGCTTGGCACCTCGCGCCCACTGCATCGCTGCACTCTGCTCCAACTTCCAATGCTATGCGGACGACACTCAGCTTGTTTTTAGGCTCCACTCTGCTGCCTCCTCTCCTCTCATCCCTGTCTGCAATCCAAGAATGGTGCGCTGCCAATGATCTTTGCCTGAACGCTAGTAAGACTGAGATCCTCTTCAATGGTGCACCTACAACTCTCTTTCCCTGCACTTTCTGGCCAGTCTCCCTTGGCCCTCTTCCTGCTCCCACCTGCGACGCTAAAACCCTCAGGGTTATCTTCGACTCCACTTTCTCCTTCTCTCCTCACATCTCCGACATCTCTAAGAAGTCAAAACTACCAACTTCACCTCCCTCTCCTACCCCCAGAAGCTCACTGTCTCTAGAGCTCTGGTCTTCTCCAGGCTTGACTACTGTAACAGCCTCTTTTTAAATCTTCCTGCTTCCACTCTCTGTCCTCTCCAACTCATCCAGAACAGGGCTGCAAGACTTGTCCTTGGCCTCAAGCCCAGAGATCGCATCTCTCCAGCACTGAAATCTCTCCATTGGCTTCCAGTTGCTGCAAGGATCAAATTCAAGACCCATTGCATTGTCCACAAGGTCTTCTGGGGCCTTGGACCAAAATATCTCCCGCTTTCTCTTCTGAAGTAATTCCCTACACAAGCTCTTCGCTCTTCCATCTACAACTCCTTGGGGGTTAATCGCTTTTCCAAGCAAAGAGCTGGAGGCAGATTTCCCTCTTCGACTAGTGCCTCCCTCTGGAACAGCCTCCCTGCCCCTCTGAAACTTGAACAGAACCATCTCAGATTCCAGAAGCTGCTTAAGAAGACCTTCCTCTTTGCTTCTGCCTTCTCTCTTCCTTGCAGATCTCGTGTCTGTCAATGCACTGGTTAGCTGGCTACCCTCAGAACCGCAGGCCCAGGTCCCTGCCCTCCAGTTGCACACCTGCACAGCCACCAGGCAACACTGCACTTTAGGGCTGTATCTGTTACCCTATAGTCCCCTTACCTGCACTTTCAATTACCTTCTGCCTGCACTTAAACCCCTGCTCTGCCACTTGCTGGCCGCACTTCCTTATTTATTTATTTATTTATTTTTTACTCCATTGCTCGGTTTGTGTTTTGTCGATCTTATGTCCTGCACTTCTCCCCCTGCCCTTGCCCGGGACTTCTCCCTTTTTCCCCACCTCACTGCACTTGCGTAATCTCAAGGTCACTGGGCCTAGTAAGATCGGTGTCTTGTCCCCCCTCGTTCCCTTCCCATGCCTCGTCGCGCCTTGAAACACTTGTGTATAGGCGCGCTATGAATAAAATATATCATATATCTACCTTCAATGTTCAGCAAGTGAGCGCTTCTCCAAGCAAAGATATGGGGGAGATCCTAATGTTCAGCAGATGCCTCCCACTGGGGCAGCCTCCCTGCATTGAACCAGAGCACCCAAAGTTCTGGAAACTCCTCAAGACCTTCCTATTCGCCACCTCCTTCTCTTGCTCCCTCCCCTGCTAACCACCTCCTTTCCGCCTTCTTGCTCTCTCCACACTCCCTGCTCAGTATTGCGATTGGCTGCTTGGTGCACCTTCAGAGGCTCAAAGGTCCCTAGCTTTCTCGCCAGTCTTCCTGCATTTGCCTCCAGGCCCTTCTCTACCATAGCACTTCCGCACTTTCGGCTACGGCACACTGTGGGTCTACCACCCAGCACTTAACCCATGTTCTGGTGGACTAGGAGCACGTGTTCCCATTACTCTATCCCACACACTTCCTTTAAGACTAGACAATATGAATGTACCACGCCTAGTAACCTTGTTGTCTTGTTCTCCCTTGCCTTCCCCTACCTTGCATGGTTGCGCTTTGAAACACTTACTGCATAAGCACATAATAAATAATCAATAGAGAACCACCCCACTCCACAGGAGTGGCTGTCCACGCACGTTTCTACCCAAACTGGAAGGGAGGACTCCACGAACAAAAGACAATGAAGGCGTGCGTGCCGGAGGGAAACAGCGATCCACAAGAACAACATCAGGCAAGGCCTACGAAAGCATGACATAGCCGTAGGCGAACAGTTTTGGTAAGAGCTCGTCACCCAGCAGGAAAATGGTCTCTCCCTCATGAGCCCTCGCCTCTCAAAGTAGTGCGAGTGCAAGGATCGCAAGTAACAGCGCCAGATCACGGGTTAGTGACACAGAACTCCAGTTTCTTTCTGAGACTCTCAGGCCCACCCTGACTGCAAACGGACAGGTACGAGCGCAGAGCACATCCCAGCCCTCCGAAGCGAGTGACGAGGAGAACGACAACCTAAGAGATCCATACCCGGGAAGGATGACAGATCCAGCACCCAAGGGAGACGGGCATTGCCCGGAACCGCTTACCCCGCTGTTGAACCGGAAAGATGATACCCAGCCCGTGAATTAAGAGGGCACCCGGTGCGACTGAGGGACTATGATCTGTGCACCTGAACTCTGGACGCTCAGGGAACCTAAAGCCCAGCGAATTACCCCAACACTGAGGTAACAGACAACACATTGCAGTTCTGATTTTGTTTATCAATATGTGCCTTACCGTCGTTTACGGCATGTTCTACAAGTCAAAGTTTGCGGGTATAAAAATGGGGAGTGTAGTATCACGTGAACGCGCAATGACGTGTGACATCATTAGGCGCATGAACAAATAAACAGGCCAGCGCCGTGCTCTTTCGAGACAGAGTGAAGCGGGTCCTGTGAAAGACAACCGCATCTGTCATTATTCATGCGCAACGCCGCACCACGAGGCCCTTGCTGGAGCTCCACAACACCCACCGTAAAACCTACACACAGTTGCCAATGTGAGTCATACCATTCGTGGCACACCACCAAACCCAAGCATAGTTGCAAAAACGATCTATTCGAACCTACGATTTATGTAATTATAAAAAAATTCACAATACAAGTCCCAGAATGCAAAACGGAAGGAGGAAAGTTGGCAAGCATGCCTAATGCAAGACAATGTGACAGCGCAGCACATCTGTAAGCGTGTGCCACACGTCCCAGAATTCTACACATGTTCAGGGCACAGATTCAACAACGGCGGCTCACGCCCTCATCATACCTGCAGCAGAAGGTGCTGCTGAGAACCTGCTTACAGTTACACACAGCCCAACTGTGCAACTCCGTGCGGCCGCCGTTAGCACCTGCATTCTGCTGTGCCCTCAGAAGGATGGAGCAAACATACAAGGATAACAGTAAAACCTCTCTAAAGATCGTATTAGTTCCGCCCAGCCCGTTGCTACGTCAGACAGACCAAGGATGCGGTGCCGTTTTCCTAGTGGCAGCCATTTTAAGAACAGTCAAATATCGTCATATCATCTGTCCCAGGCCACGTTTGGAAACACCATAAAGAGCTCTGTTGGAAAACCTGACTTAAACATGGTCGCAGCGCAGGGCCGTGCGTTTTCCATTCAATGTTCCTATCTTTTTTTTTTTAAATCTAATATGGGTCCGTCTTTCACTTTCTTGCAGAGTGCAACTGCCTATGTTAATTTCCGTAGTAGAGCAAGACAAGACGTTGTTAATGCTCTGTGGCCGCTTGTAACACCAGAGCTTACTATTCTCTTTATCTGAAAATGTATGCATTGTCCTATTGTTTTAGAGGAAAAGTCTCCCGTATTTTTACAGAGTTGCTTCTCCGTAAGTATCCTTTTAGCTTTCAACAAATAATTCGACCGCGATGATGCGTTTCTAATAGGACGATATTTCTGAATGTATGACACCCTCTCTTAAAGTACAGCTCGAACACTCGCATTACCTTTTTAAAGATGGCCTCTAACGTGGTCAATGTTACCCCGAGTACAACAGCTCATGTAAACACAGTCCCTCGTTTGTTTTAACTGCTTATTACTTTGTATGTTTTCAAAGATGAAATAGTTTGTAGCTGTTACGAATGAAAGAAAGGTGGGACGCTTTGCTGGTATTGTCTCCTTTCCTATTGTCAGCTGCTTTCGTGTTGTTTACTTATGTTTAGAGGGAGTTTTTTAATGCAAAAGCTGATAGTGTTGGGCGAACAGTCCCGAGGCTGGTGGCTTTTGCTAATTGCACATCGCGAGACAGCTTGCTTCCAAACACTAAAGAGCAACTGCTTCTGAAAAGTAGACAGAAGACACAAGAAGCAGCCTCAAACAGCCAATTAAGAAGCAGCCAGGGCCATAGGGAAAGCCCTCTAGTCCATAGCGCAAGAAACGGAACACTCAAAAGAGCACCATCAAACGAATAGCTCCTTTCTTGAGGAAGAGATTATACGACCAAAAACGGAAACCCGCCATGGCTAGCAGCTATAAACTGTAAAGGGCAGCCCACTGCTACGGTGTGCATGCTGCTATATTTTCGGTATAGACCCATGCTTCTTGAAAGGGTGGTAATGTTGGCGCTGTCATTCATGTTCTTTTACTGTGGCTACCCTACCCTCACACCTTGTTGTCTGGCGGATGCTCGGCCAATTCCCCACTTACCATGGGCTCTGCTCTTGTACTGACATGTACATAGTTGTGGTATTGGAGTGCTCTTTCCACTTTCCCCATCAGTGTCCTAGTCCATTCTTGCCAGACGACAGCAGAAGACCGGTGCTGTTCCCAAAGTAGCCCATGGAGATTGGTGGTGTCCCACGAGTGCAGCGCAGAGTGTCTTCAGTGCGTAAGAGGAGCCTCCCGCCTGGCCGCAGTTATCTCACTCCGGACAGCAAGAAGAAGAGCCCACAGTCAAAAAACGAGGATTCCCTAAACCAGGTAATGGCATGTTTTGCAAGGGTGGGAAGCAAAGTATGATTAGCTTCTTTTTTACTCTTGAATTTGAATCTGTATGCTCTTGCCTGACATCGTGGATTGCAATGCCTGATAATGACTGGATTGTTTACGGGTAATCTTCATTACGCCTACTCGTCCCAGTACTCAAGAACAAGGCGGTGAACCACCTCCCAAAGGAACCCCTTTTCTATTTCCCTTAGCCACGCCCCCTCCTCCCGCAAGCCACAACAGTAACGCACACTCCAAAACGGCCCATTTGACAACAGAGGGGGAGGCGGGAAACGTGTACGGGGACGAGGAAGAATAGAACTAGGAGTAATGAAGATTACCATCCTCGTCCCAGTACTGAAGAATGAGGCATGCCAACTCAACAAAGAATGGTCCAACATCACAAACACCACAGACCAAAACTGGTATATGCAACACAACCAACACCAATTTATTGCAGAAAACCGTCCAAGACAGTATCAACAAGGCAAATCACAGAAGCACCACACTCGAGGCCCCAACTTCCTTATGGTGGAGGTTCAAATGGTTGTGATGAACAAACGTGTCAGCTCAGACCAGGTGGCGGAATGACAAATGTCCTGAATAGGAACCCCACGCGCCTCCGCCCAAGATGAAGCCATCCGCGTGCTCACCACCCCTGTACTCCAGATGTGAGGGGAGAACGCCGAGACGAATAAGCCAGGGAGATGGCATCCTGCAGCCACCTACTGATCATAGGAACAGATGCCCCCTTCCCAGGGGCAGCGCAAGCAAACGTGACAAACAGGCTGGAGGAGGAACGAAGGGCCCTACTGCGTTCCAAATAAAACCAAAACAGCCCACCTGACATCCAGAGAAGACCAGCGGATCGCCTCCGGGCAGGAGGTAGAGGGAGGAAAAGGAAGGACAATCTCCTGTGAGATGTGAAACTTGGAAACCACCTTAGGAAGATAAGAGGGGTGACTTAAGGAACAAGGCATTAAAGGAGACCACCAGATCTGGTGCCACGCAGGAGAGGGCGCCAATTTGACCCTATCTCCGCTCCGAGGTGGCAGCTGCCAGGAAGATGGTCTTAAGGCTCATAACCTTAAGACTCACCCCCTACAACAGCTCAAAAAGGAGAGGGCTTCAAGCCATCAGTTTCCAGGCCCCCCAGACCAGATTCCGTGGACCCACCACCCCAGTTGGGCAGAGCACTGGATCCAGACCCCCTGAGAGAGGAAGCATGGGGGAAATGGCCAGGTCAGCAAGAGGGGGAACCAACGCCTGCAGTGCCAAAGAGGAGCAACCAAGATGACCACCGACTGAGAATCCCGTATCCAGAGCAGCACCTTCTGGATGAGGGGAAGGTGGGGAATGCATACAGAAGCCCTGCTGACCAAGGGGAGGTCATGGCATCCACCCCCCGCCCCCACGCCCCTGGGGAGGGGAACCTGGAGAAGAACCGGGGAAGCTTGGTGGACACGGGAGAGGCAAAGCGATCCAGAATCAGAGACCCCTGCACACCCTCTGAAAGACCACATGCTGCAGCACTCAATCCTCTGAAGGGAACACCCTGCTGAGGCGGTCCGCCACCACATTGTCCCGACCCCTGACATGACAAGCCGATGAGGACAGAAGGTGAGACTCTGAGCAGGCACATATATGGTGAGCTAGAGACCCCCAAGGACTGGGAGCCGGAGCTCCCCTGACGGTTGACACAGATTACTGTGGCATTAGTGTACGACTGCACCCCGAAAAGCACCGCCAGCTACCTCTAGTTGGAATAACGGGACGCCTCTAAGTTGGACCAAAGTTCCTGATGAGTCTGTCCCAAAGAAACCACGCCCCTCCCCAACAGGCTGGCATTTGTGCTAACAATGATCAGAGAGGGCACACAGAAATGAAGCCCCCTTAAAAGATCAGGCAGATGGAGCCACCACTGGAGCGCATCCCGAAGGTAGGGAACCACAGGAATCTGGGCATTGAAGTCCAGAGAGGATTTCTTCCAGAACCAGTGGACATGGAGCAGCAAGGGACGAAGATGAAGCCTCTTCCAGGGGACATGGTACACACAGGCCGCCATGTATCCCAGAGCCTGAAGGAAGTCCCTGTTTGAAGCCACTGCCTGAGAAAGAACCACCAGGCAGTCCCGCAACCGCTGAGCCCTCACGAGCAGAAGCAGCACACAACCCCTTGCCGCCCAGAACCTGGCCTGATAAATGGAAGGTCTTTATATGGCTGCAGGTGAGACTTAATCCAGTTGATGAGGAAGCCCATGGAGTGCAGGACGGCACAGGTAGTGTCCACATGACGAAGCAGAAGGATCCCCGAAAAGGGCTTTCATGAGCCAGTCATCGAGATGCGAGAAAACCTGAATACCCTGGAGGTGAAGAGCGTGACGACTGGCCCCAGGACCTTGGCGAAGATGTAGATTTCAAGTCGAAAGGCAAGGCTTGGAACTGGAAATGATCCCTGCCCACGGCAAACCTGAGAAATACCTGATGAGAGGACCAGATGGGAACGTGAAAGTAAGCATCCTGCAGATGGAAGGATGCCAGGAAATCCAAGTCTCTCACAGGCGGAAATAACCTGTTGAAGACACTACATCTTGAAACTTTGAGTCAGAATGTGATGTTTCAGGTACGGTACGACCACAAGGGTGTCGGAACCAGGACCACCACCGAGTATACGCCCAGACCCTGCTCACTCCGTGGAACCAGTCGAATGACCTTCTTGGAGAGGACCTGCAGGGCCTGATGCATGGCCAACGACTTGACGGGGTGCCTGGGGAGGGACGTACAAATCGTACCAGACTAAAGAGGGGAGGACACAAACTCCAGCTTGTACCTCCAGCGTACCAGCCGATTGACCCAGATCTCCAGAAAGACAGGTCCAAAGGGTCCAGAAAAAGGTAAGACGACCCCCAACCGGCATGGCGTCGGGACTTCTGGTGTTGGGGGGACACCCAACTGGAGCGCCATTTCCATCCCATCACAGGATGAACCTGCACACTATGGTGACCCATAGAACGCTCTGGCTGCCTAGCAGGAACAGGACCCCCTGGAAACAGGAGACAACTTCCTTTGCAACTGCCCTGCATGTTTGTGAGCTTTAAAAACCATATGCACCCTGTCTTCAAGGGTATCCCAGAACAATCTTCATCACCATAGACTTCTGCTTAGAGTCCGTCCTCCAATCCCTGGTGTGAAGGTGCTGGTGACCAGTGACGTTGGAACCCATGGACATGGCAGCAGCCTTCACATCGCCATACGCAAGGTCCGACAAATTCCACCTGAGCCTTAATCGCCTGTAGAAGCAGAGTCGGGTTTGAGTCCACTGCAGCCTTGATGGTGTACTTCAAGCCCCTGAGTGCAGCCTCTGCTGTGCAGGAGTATGTGGCGGAACGCAAGGCCAGATGGGCATCCCATAAGCCTTCTTCAAGGTGGAGTCCACCTTCCTGTCAGTAGGGTCCTTGGCATCCTCGGTAGACATAGAAGACCTCCCCACCAGGCTAGGCATGATGTCATCGACTTGGACAACCTGTGTAATGGCATCTTCCTCCCCCTGCAAGGGATAGGGTTTAGCCAAAATGCGGGGTACTGCAGTCCTATCCGGTTCAGTCCGTTCCTGGCAGACTTCAGCCTTAATGTCAGCCAGGAGGAGAAGACCTCTCTTCAGTGTGTGCTTGAACTGGGGCAGAGGGGGCCTAGCACCCCCAACACAGACAGCGGGGGCTCATACCGGAAACCCCATAAAGTGGAACACCTGCAGCAGAACCTCAGCTGTCGCCTCCTTGTCCAAGTACTTGCCCTTAAACTCTGCAGACCTGGAGGAGGCATGAGAGGAGGAAGAAGGGGATTCCCCCCTATTGTGGCGACCTAGGACACCATCCTCCTGCAGGAGCTTTCTGAAAATGTTTAGAAGCTTGTCCTCTGGTATCCTGCTCCCCCTTCTCACCCTGGGAGGGGGAAAGGAAGAGGAGGTGGATGGCAAAGGGGATCGCGGCGCCACATGTTTCAACTTAGCAGAGCGCTTCCCCATGACAGGCCCAACACAGAAAAAATGTAGACAGAGGCACTTCGAGCCAACCAAGCAAATGAGGCACTAGAACGTGGGAAGACAGCATTGCTAGGCAACCACTGCCCAATACCGCACAGCCAGCCCACAAATCCCCAAGCCCCATGAGCATGCAGGGCTTTTTTTTTAAATGTCTTTTTTTTCTATTCCCAACTCCTTACCTCTACCCGGGGCCAGGCCAGCAGCTGCAGCAATCCGATCTGCCCCATGGTCCGGAACAGCTGGGCCCTGCCCTCGGCCGACGTGGGCCTCCTCAACCACCATCCAGCGATGGTGGGAGGATCCGGCACGCTGCCCACTTCAATAGAGGGTTCTTGTCCAGCAGGGACCCACTGAGTAAACGTCCCTGTGACTGAGTGGGCCACAGCCCAGCACGGGCCGGTCGAGGCACAGGCATCAGGAACGCCCCCACCCCACCAGACTCTGCTACTGGATGGGGGTGAAAACAAACAGAAGTCTGCCAGAGTCAGGAAGAAAAATAACTATTTTGGCTCGGGGAGGCAGGCTGTTATGCCTGGAGGCAGGTGGAGGAAGGGGCAGGGCTAAGGGAAATAGAAATAGGATTCATGTGGGAGGTGGGCCACCTCCTCATTCTTGAGTACTGGGACGAGGAAGAGTGGTCATGGAGGTAATGTGTTTAACGCTCTCTAAGTGAATGTGGTGATGTGATAATATACTGGCCAACGAAAGATAGTAGAAAATGCTCAAACACTCTACTGCCAATTTGAAACGAAGACGTCTAGCATAGCGGTTCAAACATCTAAAGAGCCAACGGTTGTAGAACCTTCGACTGGTGCCTTCTGTGTCCAATTGGTCAGAGACAGAAAGCAAAGTGAGTGTCTTACCTGTCTAAATGTAAATGATTTATAGCATTGAAGGATAGGCAAATGATGCACCCATCAGTCAAATCAGGACTCCATATTCGTGGTGATTTGCTGACAGTTAATGAGCGGATCATGTAGAGTTGTTAGATCAGGATTGAATCATTTAATCTTCACTGCCACTGTCTTCAAGCTCTTGCTGTTTTGCCCTATTGTAGGGTGGATACCTCAATTGGGTGGATTGCCAGTGGGTCACTCCTTTAAAGTTGCAGGGCTTCAGAGTAGCTTCTCACAAGGTGGTCTTCAATACAATTAGTTTCCCTTAGGCTTTGTTCTCCTTATCTTAGTGATGCAGCACAAGGAACAGTGTAAAAATCAACCTTTACTGTTAATAAGAGAGAGCTGTCAGCAGGCTAAGTATCCTTCCCTTTTCCCACTGCTTCCCGATGGTTTTAGCAGGAAGTGTTTGCAAGGAGAGAGATCTATAATTATCTTCTCTACATCTTATTGAAACATAGGTTTTCTTAGGATAGTATACACATGTACAAGTGAAGTAAAACTTAGCATGTGGCATCCTAGTAAATAAGGTCTACACTCTGTTCATAGTATGATCTGAGAAACCAGATGTTGGGTAAGATATTCATAGCAAGTATAAATCTTCTGACCTTTGTAAACCCCAGAAATGTTGGCTTTACTGGTGAATTGTTTTTCCTTATGAGATTGAAACTTGTTTAGTGCTGGTATCACATGCATTCAACTTGTTTAGTTACTACCGAAGTCCTTATTACACACATGGAATCAGTCAAAATATATGAGATCAATTGGTTCAGATAGATGTATTGGGCATATTGTAGTCCTGCCCCCCATAAATTTCCAATTGCTGTTGCCAACACGTGTTTCGACATTAATGGTCTTTTTCAAGGCAAATGTCTTGTCCTTAATTCAAGTGGTGTGCTGCCTGGTTAGGTGGCCAGTGTGCAAATAGTTGCCTGAGGGATGTGGCTCCTGGATTGGCTGGCAAAACTGCTTATTTGGAGCCCAAGCAGTTTGATATATGGCAGATGTTGTCTTGGAGACAATATGTGTTGTACGTTTTCACTTACGCAATGTTAATGTACAAGATCTTCGAGCGGCACCTCCTAATTGGTGGCCTCTGCCTTCGTCCGGCGTTGGTCTGAGTCCCAGTTTTTCCCTATACCTAAGTGAGTGGGAACCTTTTTACACACTCAGAATCTTTTACTCTTTTTTATGAGCGTTGTTTTTAAGACTCTCCATAGCGTCTTTTTTATCCTCTCTTTGACAACCTTTGGTATATACCTTTTTATTGTTGCAGGGTTGCCCTTGGGGCTTCCCTTTAAATGTATCTGGCTAACCTTGTGAGAACTACAGTTCCCAAGGGTAGAAATGATCTTTGAATACCTTTTACATTTTGTTAGGTGAAACCAGCACACCCCACCTTATGTGGAGTGCTGGGGAGATACAATGCCCCCCCTTTCTCCTTTGAACTGTAACATTTATGTTACAAGGTCAAGCTTACGTTTAATGCCTGGTGGCAGTGAACCTTTTTCCTAATTCGGTGCCCCTTTTACCATGGGCTGTTTCCACAGCCCTGGTAAAGGCACCAATGGGTGCTCATTTTACCAAAATGGCCCCTGTCTTCTTTTTTCTCCATTTCAGTGTACCATGTCCTTTTATTGTTCCTTCCCCTGACCTCCACGGCGGGAAAATCCTTTGTTTCAATTTTGTCTTTGGCAGGAATCCTGTGGGTTCCTAGCCCAGGCTCCAGTGTCTGTGAAGGCAGGAAGCGAGGGAGGAGTCCACAACTCTGCAGCCCTTTGTCTTCCAACCTGACTTCGAGAATCCAGTGCAAACTGGCCAGCTGGCTGTCCTAAAAGCACTGCCAACCCCCCAAGTTTGAATGTTGCATGGCTGTTTGGTCGGCTGGGTTCCTGCATAAAAGTCTGATCCTGGAAACTGAAGAGGTAGTCGACCACTGGAAACGAATCCGAAGAGGAAGATGAAGAAAACGCGGCTGAGACGATTTCCAGCAACCGGAGAGCCTGCTATGTATCCAGAGCCTGCTGTGCCCTTCCTTCCAATCAACCTGGGGACTCCGAAAACAATGACCCAGAACTTGGTGGGATCCACTAAACCCAAGAAGACCTGTATTTTGAGCCATCCCACATTTTGCTACGACCTAGGAGGGCTGCAATACCCCAATGCCCTGGGACCTCGCGCCATGGGGCGGTGCACAGTCTTCCGAATTCAGAATCTTGCTGAAACTTTGTGGGCATCCTGCTGGACCTCCAGAGACGTGAGAGGGGCTGATGAGTCCCCTCACCAGAGTGCTGGACCTTGCAAACGACGAGAATCTGATCAGCGATATTTAGTCGTCTTCTGGCTTCTGATTAAGGCGCCAAAACCACAGAGATGCATCGAGCTACAAAGAAAGTCTTGCCTCGAGTCTTACCCTTTGATCCTGGCTTCAAACGTCCTTCCAGGGTCCCGTCTTCAGTCTTCATGACAAGGAATTCCGCAACCGGGTTTTTAGCTGCAGATCCTGAAGTCTTCCCCTTTGCAACCTCTTCTTTTGTGCTGAGTAAACCATGAGAAGATCCTCCTTGTCTACAGCCTTCCCCGTGATCCCTGCTGCAAAAGTCCTTCCAGTGTCCTATCTTCTGTCTTCATGATAAAGGAATTCAACAACTTGGTTTTTGGCTGCAGATCCTGAAGTCTTCTTGCTGGAACTTTTCTTCCGTGCTAAGGTACTGTGCTGGCTGGGGTATTTATTTACCTTAAGCCTTTGTGATTTCTGTAAAGCTTTGGGGTGGTCTTGTGGTTGGGGGTCCTCTCATCTAGTTCAGGCCTACTGCTGGAATCCTGCTGAGGTGTCTTCTCTGTCCCTAGACCCTAACTAACTTCAAAGAGAACTACTTACTTGTTGAGTCTTCCACAGGAACTCTGACCTTTGCCTGCAACAGAAGCCTATCGACCCTGCCTACAGCTGGCTCCTAGACCACTAGGGCCACTCTTCTGCCCCTGATTGAACTCGTGCAATAGAATAGGGAAGGACTGGATAAGTAAAGGATTGTGTCTCAAAGTAGAACACGTGTTTAAAAGTACTTACTTGTGAAGAGTTAGTTGGTAACTGTAACTCTCAGAGTGAATAGTTAGAAAAGTTCTTACTTGCCTAGAAAGTGTTCTGCCACTTGTAAAAGTATATGTAAGGTTATTTTACTTACCTTGGAAATGTTCTGCCGTTCTGAAAAGTATATTTAAAGTCTTACTTTTCTTAGAAACTGTTTCTCCATTCTAACCGAAAGTAGACATAAGGAAAATTTGCTCACCTGTGAATTGGGTCCCCGTCTTCCTAAAGTAGTGCTGTTGGTTTCACTTTACTATTCCTGTTAGGATATACATGTATGAGTGTACCCAATTGGGTCTTGCTTCCCATGACTTGCTGTTAGCCTGCCTAGCATAGGTCTGCCTTAGGACTATACTTACCTTTTTGAGTTGCTGGTAGCTCCTTTAAAAAGTACATAGGATTTAGTTACCTTGAGTTAGCTATATGCCATCCTAAGTTAGTTATTGCTTACCTAACTCTGTGCTCAACTGATCTGAAAAACAACTGTAATGGTAAATTACACCAACAGTCTTTGCTCACCTAGCATAACTGTGTTATCCTGAATAATAGTTATAGGTTTTTACTGTCCCTGAAATGAGTGTTCGACTATTTCAGAAAAGTATATTTGCAAGTTGGTTTACTATGTGATTTCTTTGAGTGTCACTGCATAACTGACAGGGTCTACTACCCTTGTATTACAGAAAGTAATCTAAAAGTAACTTATGGTTTTACCCCCCAAGAATAGGTGTGACCTAATCTGAATGTGTATGACATGGTTTTACTTCCCTAGAATTACTGTTTGGCATTCTGAAGAATGTTTTATGCTTTGGTCTGTGTACCGTCAAGCATTGTTTTTTAAATACATGTGTTTATGACCAGTACTTACCCCAAGACTTTACTTGGCCTACTTGTATTTAAAATAAACCTTTTTGTGTTTCTGAGTCCTTGGTGTACTACAGGTTCAGTGTACTGTCCTACAGCCTCTCTCCCTCCTAAGATAAACCTGGCTGCTCTGTCTACGCTATCATATACTCGGGTGGTTCAGCCTTATACTAAGAGTGGAGTCTTGTACTGTCTCAGTTGACTGGTTTTACTAAGCCCTTAGTTGGACTTCAAAAAAACTGTCCTAACACAGGAACACAACATCACTTACTAATGGTTCCACGTCATAAGGGCAGTGCTGGTCAATGGGCCAGATCTTGCTGGGACCGAGTTCCGGCATCAGATGTCTCTCTGAATCTCGGAACCGGTCTGCCTCAGCCCTGACAATGCTTTACCAAGCCCCCCCAGCTTCACTGAGGGAAGCTGGGGGCTTGGTGATGTAATCTGATCTGTGCTCTTTTCCCCATATGTAATTCTCACTTTTGCAGGCTTTGTTTCCACTCCTCTGTCTGTTTTTTTTCTTCTGGCCTGAAAGGACACCACGAGAATCAGGTGGCCGTGACTATCAAAGGTGGTGTGGGCCATCACTGTTAAAAACAGGTTTTCTGAGGGGGTCGGCCGGGCCAGCAGCCATGAAGTGAAGACGTGCCTGCTATCCTGCATGATCCTACATAGATAAGGAAAGGAAAGCGACTAATGGTTGGGGCACCTTTCAGCTGGTAAACTGCAGCAGAGCAGGAAGGAGAGAGCAGCCGCCGTAAGCGACCGTAGCAGGAAGAATGAGCAAGATGGCGGCGATTACTGCAGTGAAGAAAAAGAGGAACAAAGCCTGTGGCGAGGCAGCCCGTAGTTGTTGAGGGCCAGGAACAGAATGCAATCAGGCAAGAACGAGGAGCAGACACCCCCCTGCCATCGACGGGGAGAATGGAACTGCGACACTGAGCGCGACCGCCGGACGAGGCAGCGCTGTGTTGATCCCAGAAGGGGGTGAGCTGAGTGACCTAGAGTTGAACGAGGACTGTGCAGCCAGCGGACTTAGCCATTGAAGAGAACAGGTTGGTAAGGGGCGCTGCTGGTGGGAAAACAACGTTGAGCGTAAGCATAAAGTCACACGGCACATGAAAGGAAGCCACAAGGCATGGTCAGCTGCATGCTGAGGGAGAGACATATCACTACACCCCAGCAAGCTAGCAACAGAACCATAAGAGGCGAGGTGCAACACTGGGCATAGTACTCCAGTGGGCTATACAAGGCCACAATGCGGTTGGTGGTGGCTAGGGGGTCTGCTGGAGCAAAGGCCCCCGATAGGAGCATAAGGCGCAAGCAGCATAATTGAAGCAGCTGCAGAGGCTAATGACAGCGGACTCTGCTCTGTGAGGCACACAGATAAAAGGGCATGAATCTGGGAGGAGCGCCTGATGGCTGGGGTTCCTGACAGAAAGCAAGAAGTAAGCAGGAGTGCATAGAAAAGCACAACACAGGCGGCGGTCTGGTGGATTTGGGCTCACATTGCATGAGAGGACCTACTGTTATTCTTCTCAACTGAATGGAGCGTGGGAGTGAAAGCAGACTTGTCCTCTCCTCCCCACCCCCTTTCTGGATGTCGACCAAAGGCAATAAAAAAAAGGGAAGCAAACCACTATGGAAACATGCCAAAAACCAGGAGAATCTGAAAGGAGTGCCTCTGGGGGAAACTGCAGAAGTCGCAGTTAGTTAGCAAGATGGAGGTCATCAACAGATACTAGAGGCCATTGCAGAGCTGAAGACAGTGTTGGAAGCTAAGATAGACGTGGTATTGGTGGATGTGGGTCTGCTGAGGCAGGGCGTACGCACACTAGCAGAGAGAACGGGACAAGTTGAGGAACAAGTAAAGGGTAATACCAAGGCAGTGTTGCAGGCAGCATTAGACATCAATGTACTGCAGCAGAAGGTTAAATTGCTAGATGACAGAGGGGACGACACCCGTGGCCCGTAGGAATAAAATCAGGATCTTGGGACTGCCGGAGGGTATGGAGGGTAAGGACCTTACAAACTACATTAAAACCTTGCTATTGCAGTAGATTGGGCCTGGCAACCTCACACAAGGCTTTACGATAGAAAGAGCACAGAACTCCTGACAAAGAGACCACCGCCGGGAGCCCCATCGAGAATGATAATTGCCAAAGTACTGAACTACAAAGTTAAGAAAAAATACTGGCTTTCTCAAAGAAAGGAGGGACTATAGAAAGGACGTTGGCTATGCTCGCAATCTTCCCGGACTACACCTTCCAAGTGCAGAAACAAACAGCACAATTTGTCCCCACGAAGGAGAGAATGCAAAAGGCTGGCCTAAAATACATGTTGATTTATCCGGCAAGGTTGAAGGTCCTACATAATGGACGGGCGTTCTTCTTTGAGAGCCCCGGGGAACCGCAGGAGTGGATGGACAGCAAGCGGCTGCCAGCACCGGAAACAGATTCAGGGGCAACAACTGGTTGAAAGGGCAGATTAGGCCTGCTGGTGGGGTAGCCTGGAATGGGAGAGAGGAAAGCTGGGAAGAAACTCCAATGACACTGACAATAGCCCGGAAGGGAAGGGGCTTGTGGGGCAGGTTGCTAAGAGTGGTCGACCTGCCTTCCCCCGAGCCCAGAACCATGGTTGCCTCTCAACAATTGTGGTCTATTAAGCAAGAGCAAGGTGAAGGACAATCTTCGGAGGAGGAGCGGTGCCAATCCTTCTGGCACCCAACACCGCCTGACCCCTGTAACTTTGGTTCAGGGTGCCCACCCATTGTGCACCAAATACTTGGTAAATTGGCTGGGTGTGGAGGAAGCAGGAACCAAGCGCGTCTGAGCATGCGCTGCATAGCTGGGTGGTTTTTGTTGGGGGGGACTTTAGGCGGAAGAGAAAGGGGTTGTAACTAGTTTTGGGGATTGGCCTGATGTACTTAAGATGTGTCCTGGAAACCACAGGCTGTCATCCGCACTTGCGAGTTGTAGTGCAGCCCTAGAGGGGGTCAGACAAGTAGTGATAGCACAGCACCCTGCCGAAACTAGCAGGCACTATAGCTGACAACATTGGCATAACATCCTGGAATGTCTGGGGCCTTAATAACTTCGTAAAAGGGAATACTGATGTCTTGCTTATGGAGGAACAGGATAAATATAGCACTGCTGCAGGAGACTCGCCTCACCAAGACAAAGCAGGATGTGTTGGCACAGAAATGGGGTGGACAGGTTGTGGGGGTCAGCATTCTCAGCATACGCAAGGGGGGTGCTAATATGGGTGGCCCCCTCTGTACTGATGAAAACACTAAAACAGATGACGAAGGCAGGATGGCACTAATTCACGGGGTCCTGGAGAATGGAGAGATTGCATTATTAACACCTATGCCCCGAACCATGACGCCACATCATTCTTTAAGTCATTGTACACTAGAATAGGTCCTTGCAGAGGTGGCACTCTGCTCTGGGGAGGGGACTTCAATTGTTTGTTTGTTTATTTATTTGTAATGCGTGCCAGACCCAAGGGTAACCGGGCGCAGTGAAGAGAATATGCAAAGCTTACAATGTTACATAGAATTACAATGTTACATAGAATTAAAATGTTACATAATTTACAGTGATAAAGGGAAGGTATGTACAGACTTAGCGGGGATCATATCTGATCAAAAGGTTGAGGCATTGCTATAAGGCGAGGTGATCAGATATATACAATGTTACTATAAATTATTTACAATTGTGATATATCTCTAATAATATATATATACATTCAGATAAAGTAGCATAACACAAGTGTCTATTAGTACCTTACATATTTTG
The DNA here is from genome assembly GCF_040938575.1 of Ambystoma mexicanum. NCBI lineage: Eukaryota > Metazoa > Chordata > Amphibia > Caudata > Ambystomatidae > Ambystoma > Ambystoma mexicanum. The sequence continues at coordinate 20,094,033 of NC_090937.1, read as the reverse complement.
TCATTGAGGTGTTTGATAAGATTCATTCTAAAGTGTGAGAAAGGTTGGTCTATTCTCAAGTTGTGTGGCAGGGCATTCCACCATGTAGCGGCTAGCACGGGGAAACTGGTACTGCCAATTTTAGCAAGTTTAAATCTAGGAATTACCAAGCAGTTGGAGTTGGGAGTTCTTGTAGGCCTACTGGAGATTTTTTATTTTTGTCCATCAGTTAGCTAGGAGCAGCGTTGTTGAGGGCTTTGTGCATCAAGGATGGAATTTATTGTCGATGGAAAGCCATTTGTATTGGTGTCTGATAGGAGATATGTTCCCTTTTATTTATGCCTACAGCAGCTCTGAGGGCATTATTTTGTGAGATTTGTAGCCTTTTGGTGATAGTTTTGTTAGCACCGCTGTAAAGGGCATTGCAATAATCAAGTCGGGATAATATTAAAGCTCTCGCTAGGATCATGCAACTATCGTTAGATAAGAAAGGTTTACCTGCTCTTATTAATTTATAGGTATAAGCTGTAGTGGAAACTAAGGAGTTAACTTGTTTGATGAAAGACATGGTGGAATCGAGATAGAAACCTAGTGTTTTTACTTCTCTCGAAACCTTAATGCTATTGCCATCTATGTTAAACATGGAGTAGTCCTTGCCTAACTTGTTGATATTGGCCTGTGTTCCCAGGATAATCAGCTAGGTCTTATCATAATTCAGGCAGAGGCCATGGGATGCCATCCATGCCTAAATAATGAGGTACACCCTATTCACCAACTCCGTGTCCTTGCTGTGATCCCCAGAAAGCGGGAGGAGAATCTGTGTATCATCTGCATAATTAGTGTAGGTGATACCTAGAAGGTCCAGATCATCGAAGAGGGGTTTAGTGAATATGTTGTATAGGGTCGGTGAGACACAAGAGCCTTGAAGGGACTCCGCACGTGATTAATGAAGGGTCGGCTGCTGCCGAAGGGGAGAAGACTCTCATTGTTCTCTCGCTCAAAAAGGATTCAATCCATTTAGTGGCATGGGTGGAGAAGTGTGCAGCAGTGTCCAAGTGTTTGCAAAGGACCTTGTGGTCCACCAGATCGGAAGCAGCTGAGAGATCAAGTAGAAGGAGGAGTGCTGTCTTACCTTGATCTCTCAGTTCATCTATTTGGGTCTTTAAATCAATGAGGACAGTTTCAGTTCCATGGAGTGGACGGAAACCAGATTGTCTAGCTCCCAATAGATTATGTAGTTCAAGGTGTCTTTGAATTTGTGTATAGGCAACCTTGTCTAGTATTTTCAGTAAGAAAGGTACTGTAGTAATGGGCCAATAGTTGGTGGGGATGAGGGGGTCTAGAGCCCGCTTCTTGAGAAGCGGGAGCACCCATGATTGTTTTAGGTTAGCCGGGATGTTGCCTGTGGCGAAGGTGGCGTTTATCAGTTTGGAAATTGATGGTGAGAGGTCTCTGGTAGCGTCCTTTATTAGTTGTGCTGGGCAGATGTCACCTTTGCAATTCGAAGGTTTGAGGGAAAGGATGGTTTTCTCTACCTCTAAGGTGGTAGTTTTAGTGAAGGAGAATTTGTTAGTTGGGTCGTTGATGGTGTCATTGAGTGGCGGCTTATTCGGGAGGTTTAAGGATTCTTTTTTTAGTTGGATTTTATTTTGCAGCGTGGTAATTTTATTTGCTAGGGCAGTTTGGATATCTGTACACCAGGTCTGGTCCTTAATACAGGTATCTGGTGTGGCAATGGGAGACTCAAGTTCGTTCAGGATGGAGAAGAGTTCCTTCATACTTGAGTTAGAGTTGGCAATGCGAACATTGTAAGAGTTACGCTTTGCTAGGCAGATTTCATTTTTGTAGCGCCGAGAGATGTTAGTTAAGTTAACTTTGTTCTCCTCGGTTGGACATAGTTTCCAGTCAGATTAGCATTTTCTTTTGGTTAAGCGCAGGGCCTTAAATTCTGGCGTGAACCACTTGTTTAAATGTGCCTTGGGTTTGCTTGTTCGCATTTTGAGTGGGGCGACTTTGGCCATAGTGGTACGCATGATATTGTTCTATTCGTTGACCAATGCACTAGGGTCGAGGTCGTCTGGCAGTGCATTTAAGGTTGGAAGGATCAGGGGAATAATATTATCCACTGTAGTAATCTTTTTGTTTCTTGTGGGGCAGGGTGGAGCCACCTGTAGGACTGGAGTGGCTGGTTTAGTGGTTAGTAGGTTAAAGGACACCAGAGAGTGGTCGGACCAGGATAGGGGCGTAATAGAGGAGACTATGGCTGAGCAGTTGGAATCAGCGATCCAGTCAAGTATTCTGCCCTTCACATGGGTAGGGGTATTAACTTTTTGGGTTAGTCCTAAGGTGTTAAGGGTGTTGGCAATAGTTAATGCATGAGCATCTGCTTGGTCATTTGAAGCCAAGGTTCAAGTCTCCTAGTACCAGCAATTGTGAGGTAGTTTTGGTATTGTTGGACATAAGGCTGTGCAACTCCTCCTCGAAGGTTCCAAGTGGACCTGGTGGTCTGTAAATTAGGTGGATAGATAGTTTGGGTATTGTTTATAGGGATTTTTGCAGTGAGAGTTTCACAAGATTTCATGGTTGTGGCAGGGGCTAGTCTTAATGATAGGTTTATTTTGGATATAATGGCGATTCCACCTCCACGGGAGCCTTCTCGGTCCTGCCTGGATATGGTGTAACCGTCGGGAATGGCCAGCATGAGTGATGGACCTGCCGCTCTGTGTAACCAGGTCTCGGTTAAAGCAATAAAGTCTAGATTGGCTTCTATAATTAGGTCAGCTAGGACGATGGCGTGTGCTACTAGGGATCTTACATGAAGGAGTGCTCCCTTAAAGGAATGTCTTCATGGTCCATTTTAGTTAGGGCAGAATTTGATAAGATAGTATTTGTCTTGAGCTTGAAAGTTTGGGTATTTATGTTCACTGGTAGGAAGTGAGGGGGATTGGGACCATTACATATCCTGGTATGTTGGCTTTTCGTTGTACGCTTTATAGTGGGAAGGGATCTTCTAAGTGGTTCATAAAGTTTATTGAGTCTGGTGCGTAATTTGAGGTTTCTCTCGTGAGTTGGAATAGGCTGAGAGGTATAGGCTAGTTCGCCTGGTGCAGGGGTCTGGTATGGCCAGTGTAGTTGAGTACCTTGGGAGTGATAGATGGGAGAGGAGGCGCGAGAACTGACTTGCATAGGGGATCTTCAGTATGGCACTTCTGGGTACTGGGGGCATGAAGCGTGGCCATGACCATTATAGTATAGATATTAAGTAAACTTGACATAGTGCAGAGCTATCCCTGGTGACTAGCAATGCCACTTGGTGTGAGCAGACTAGGATTTCAGGCAGTCTAGGTTACTAGGTGTCGGATAACTATATGACTAAGAGCAGGCACGTTAAAATGCTAGGTGCATTTTACGAAGTGTGGCAGAGTCTATGCAGTCTAGATGCCATTCACTATTATGGGCACAAATCTGTGAGGCACGAATAGGCAGTGACTAAAATACATATCATAGGAGGCACCTAAATGCACCAGTCCAAACAAGGCTAAAATGCAGTGACTAAGGCACCTAGATGTGGCAATCAAACAATGACTGAAATACGTAGCATAGGAGGCACCTAAATGTGCCAGTCACAACAGGCTAAAATGCAGTGAATAAGGGCACTTAGATATGGCTATCAAACAGTGACTAAAATGCAGCATATAGCTACCTTGAGGCAAGACAAGTAGTGATACTAATATGGGTGAGAAGGTACCTTTACAATGCATCTGTAGCTCTCTAAGCAGCATGCATACATTGGGAATAGAGACAAATGAGACAATGCTAAGAGTATCTGGGCAGTAAGTGTGGATTTCAGTCAAATTATTTTATGTATTGGGTATCTATGACCGTAACCGGTCTACACATGCAGGTGATGAGTTAGCATATATCCATATCCAATTGTACATTAAACCCTCTTGTAGATAGATCTGATGACAAATTTAGTAGGCCAGCCCTGCTGGCTAAAACTCTGAATACCCTCCTCTGATCCTTCGAGATAATAGACGTATGGAGGACAATGCACCCTGATAGGCGGGATTATTCACATTTTTCTGCCTTGCATAAGGTCTACACAAGACTAGATTACTTCTTTACGGGGAAAGTGGCAGGTAGTCCTCCTCCCCCACCCCCCGAGACCAGCAATACCCACTTGGAGACTACGAAGTGAGTCTCTACAAGACACAATATTTAGGTAGCACAAACGCAAACACGCAGAAGAATTAATAGAGGGAGCCTGGAATCTTCTGGCACTGTATGGTGGCTTTTAAAGTAGAGATAAGAGGGGAAGCGATAGCGAAAGCAGGAGGGTAATTACTGCAGAACTAAACTTAATGGAAGATGAAATAGCAGGTGTCAAAAAAAGTAACAGCATGGGAGAGGGGGACTGGCAGAAGGCTGTAGGGCAGAGGCAAAAATACATATCACAAATGGATATGCTGGGAAATTTTAATTATGTGAAATATTTACACACCGAGGGGGACAAGACATTAGAATGCTAGCTTGGCTATTCAATAAATACAGCAGGGAAACAGTAATTTACTCTGTGCAAAGCGGGGATGGCCTTCCGTGCAATACGCAAGCAAAGGCAAACAAAGTATTTTTACGAATACTATAAAATATTGTATGAAGATGCCAGAGCTACAGGAGGCGTTAGACCGTATACAACTGCCCCTTCTCGGTGCAGAAACTGCAGAGTCACTAGAAGAGCCTATAATGACAGAAGAGATCCTAGCCACAATTAAAACACTGTCCTCAGGAAAAACACTGGGCATGGATGGATTACCGCGCAAATTCTATAATGAATTTGCTGACGTTCTGGCGCCTGCCATGCTCAATGTATACAGAAGCGTACAATAGCGAGTTGCTCCCAGAAAGCCTGAGAGAAGCGGTTATTATACCCCTGCCCAAGTCTAGGAAACCAGGGATGGCATGCAGCTCCTATAGGCCCTTGTCGTTACTGAACCAAGATTAGCGAATAGGCTGAGGAGAGTGATAGCCCGATTGGTCGGAGTGTATCAATTCACCTATGTGCCCGGCAGGAATATCGCGTGGAATCTGAGAAGGTTATACCATGTCATAGACCACACTAAAAACTGGGACCAGGATTGTGTGGTGGCCTCACTAGACTCATTTAAGGCATTTGATTACATTCACTGGGATTGGCTTCACGTGACTATCGAGAGGTTTGGCTTTGGCCCCAAGTATATTAAATGGGTGAAAGTAATGTATACGAACCCAGCAGTGAGGACAAATCTTTTCAGACAAGTGGGAATTACAAAACGGCACCAGAAAGGGCTACACCCTAGCACCCATGTTGTTCATACTAGCTATGGAACCTACTGGGGCTTTCTTGAAATGCGGATACCAGGATGCAGGCTTTAAAATAGGGCACATGCGCCATGTGGTGTCCATGTATGCTGCCGACGTGCTGTTGTATACACAGCACCCGGAAGAGAAACTGCCACACATACTGGATGTACTGGACAACTTTAGCGCCAAGTCAGGTATCACGATCAACAAAGAGAAATCCTGCCTATTCCCACTGGCTAGACTTGCCAAAACTGGGGACGCAGTTCTGCCAACTCTGGCACTCACATGGAAGAGACACATTCCGATACCTGAGACTAGATATTTACCCCAAACCACTACAGGAACACTTACATAGCGCACAAAGAGCTTGGGAAGGATTAGTAAATTCCATGAAATTCTGGAGCAAACATGCACTCTCTGTAATAGGGAGAGCTACACTCTTGAAAATAGTGGTGCTCCCTAGATTGCTGCACTGTTTTGGGAATGTCCCCTATAATATACCCAAAAAGTGTTTTGACAGACTGGACAAGGAGTGCAGAAGTTTCTTGTGCCACAACGGGAGCCCAGAGTAGCGCCAAGCACACTCCGAAGGACATATGAAGGGAGAGGGACTAAGAATACCGAACTTTGAGTTAGTTATACTATCTGGCAAGTCAGCTTCAGTATGTAGTAGGATGGCTCGCAGACGAACCAACTATAGATACATCCCTGTTAGAATCAATGATTAGGCGCCTACACCTGAGAGTCTTAGTATGGTTGCCCTCCCCAACGCTGGAGGACTAACCACAGTTAGTGAAACTGGGGTTACAACTGTGGCGCAGAGCCTGTAAGAAACTAAAGATAATGGACCCACTATCGCCACATATATTCCCCTGGCTGCAGTTCTTACAGACAGTAGAGGCCTGAGAGACAGCATTCGGCTGCATTGTGAATAATGTGTGGTCGCCACGATAGGGCACCTACTGACAAACACCTTCATGAGCTTTCAAGAATTGCAAGAGACCTCTGGCATACACACAGGACAATACCTCCTACAACGCTCTATTATGAACACAATCCAAGGCAGATGGCCAGATGGCCTTTAGTAAGTGGAGACACGATAAGGGAAGAGGCTTTAGAAACCAGAATAAATAAATCAAAGAGAGGACATATATATATATATATATATTTCTTTAAAAAAAATTACACATCATCCCCGCCCTTCCTAATACTAGGGCACTTTTTGCACATTTTCATAATATCGCAATGACCAATAATCGCATCTATGAAGTCCATATCGCATCATGTTCAAGGAATTTTATCCATCTTCTTTATCTGTATCTGCTGCTAATAGTTCTTCAACTACTGTCAGAAAGCGGATTAGAGCAAAGTTTAGTTGTCTGTCACCACTATCAAACATTGCCAGCCACCAATCATCAGCACTAGGAGTTTGATATTTTGTTAAAATAGGACCCAAAAGCTGCGTTCTTTGCGTGCGTAATGCAATACAGAAGAGTATTAGATTTAAGTGTTGATCTTTCTGCTTACAAAATCTGCAAGTTGAATTGGTGTCATCCATCTTGCGTAATTCTCTTCTCCAGGCTTTGGTTTTAAATGAGTTTAAGCGAAAGCGTATATACAGAGATCTGCTGGTGCTATCTGGGAACAGCTCTACATATATTTGTAAGGTTTTTAATTCTCTGGATTCGCTGGGGACCTCTTACATCAGTTTGTTATTCATTCTTTGGTTCCCAGTAAGAATCCAGTCCATTCTCCAGACTTTTGTTTTGGCTAGATTTGGGTTCTCATGTCATGTTTTTAAGTCTATTTCATAGAAATCTAACATAGCCTCGCATTGGTTGTTCCATAAAGTCAGCATACAAGCACTGTTGCCTGAACTGGGATAATGCAGAATTTCAAACTGTGCTGCAACATCCTCCATTGTCGTTTTCCGATACAGACTTAAGAGGTTCCAGCTGATAGTGCATTGATTGAAATTAAGTTTAACTCATAGCGGATGCATACTGTAGATGTTCCCTTCGGCAGTTGTAAAACCTTTACCCAAAATATATTTTTGAGTGTGGACCATAGCTCATAGGAGCAACCAAATGCATTTTCCGCTACGAATATTAACGCTGGCACTAATTTTTGACAGTAAAAGTTTCTCACAGGCTTTAACTTTAAAGAAAATTTCCCATATGTTTTATGCAGAACACTTGCTTGACAAGCAAATTGTCTGCATTTTATTTTGGCGATCTCTGCCCAAGGGCCATCATTCAGATTTGCATTAATTTGCATGCCCAAGTATCTTGTATGTGTTACATTGCTAAAAGTCTCCATTCCTAAGTGCCATTTAAACTTTTTGTTCTTGGCTGTTTTAAGATTTTGTAGTGTTAAGACTTCGTTCTTCTTTTTATTTATATGTAAGGCATTCGCTCTCGCATACAATTCTACTGCTCCCATTTTTCACTGTAGTTCAGTCGGAGTAACATCCAGTAATATCAAATCATCCGCATATAATAACCAACTTATCGGAGATCCATGTATTTTCGGAGAAAACGAACGAACACTGTCAATATCTCTACCAATATCTGATAAAAAATAAGTTGAATATAATCGCGGCAAGTGGACATCCCTGTTTTTACTCCACAAAAGGTGTTCATAGCCGCACTCAGGGTGCCTATCTGGTCCAAACGAATCCTAATACTTGTAGCAGTGTGCAGCCCCTTAATGGCTGCCGACAGGCTTGCAGGACAGTCCCACTTCTTCAATTTGTCCCACAATAGTTCTTGATTTATACTGTCGAAAGCGTGGGAAAAATCAATGAAAGCTAGATACACCTTGGTTCCAGCCCTTATAGCTTCCATTTTGAGGAGATTAATCAGAAGAAGGTTCAAGCCACAGTCCACAACCTTCACAAATCGCATCTGTCGCAAGTCCATATGATTTGAATCTGTGGCCCATTTCGCGTGTTTCTGCTGCAGAAGCTTTGCATACACCTTATCCAAGACATCTAACAGCGCTATGGGACGATAATAGTCCTTCGGGTTTGCACGGTTCCCTTTCTTAAAGACAGGGACAATAATAGCGCTTTTCTGGGACTTGGGACTTTGGCAGTTAGTTGAGATTCTGCTAAACAGTTCACAGCATAGCTCAGCCCATTTTTCAGGGTTTTGTTTGATAATCTGGTTAGTTAGACCATCGGGGCCTGGAGCTCTTGATGAGCTGGCTTTTTTAATTGCCTCCAAGATGACGTTCATTTCGAATTTTAAATTCCAACTTTCAAGTTTTGATGTTAGCTGCTCCTTCTCCTCTCCCTTTTTGTTATACAATTCAGAGAAATGTTTTATCCATGCTGATTCAGTTATTGCCGTAGATGGAAATGCCTTTTGGGGAGCTCATTCATTATTAATTAACTTCCAGAACTCTGACAAATTTTTATTTTGCAATTTTTCCATTATAAATTCACAATCCTTTTGAAGCATGGTCGCTTTGTGTGTTCTGTGCCAATTTTTATATTTTTGTTTACACTCTCGTTTTGTAATCATATAAAGTTTACTGTCCATTTTCGAAATTAGTCTGATCTGGGCTCTCGTGTCACGTTTCCTTCCTACTACCTCAAGATCAAACTTATGTTTTGCAACAAACCCACTTTTTCTTGGTCCCTGTTGTTTTCTAGCGTAGATTGTTAATGGGTGGTTATATTCCGTTTCTTCTTGCCCATCATTATATGCTCTTACAATCTGGTTTACATCTGTATCTTTAACCTCAACCTTACTCTATTTGGTTCAACCAGTATAGGAAATTTCCATAATATGTGGTTAGAGACAGGGAATATTAAAACAGACGCTATCACCAAGTCATGATCGCTGTACCTCACGGGCAGCACCTGCAAAAGAGTGGTTTTTTGATGTAATTTCTCGGATACAAAGATGTAATCGAGAATGGAATTCTAGTCGCCTCTGGACCAGGTTGGTTTAGCTGGAATATCTCCGGCCGTGTTTCCATTCAACAGCACCAGGTTTCTCAGTTCCAACTCTATTTTTTTCTGTTCATAGTTTATGTCAAAGCAGTTTATAGTCAAATCTCTGCATAGCAGAATGTCCGCAATATCATCATCCTCTAGCAGTTCATCCAAAACTGCTATTATTTGATCTATAAATATGGATGATCCTGCCATTTTATGGTTCCAATACATGTTTATGATATGGATCTTTCCATTTTCCACATTATTGTGATTGATGGTCTTCACCTGTATATAAGATGATATGTTTGTTGTTTTGATGATGTGAAAGCCGGAACTTCTTTTAACCAGGGTTAACAGTCCAGCCATATGCCCACCATTTGATTTGTTTTTTTAATGGCAGGATTAAATGCTACCTCGTATCTCCAGAGATAGGACAATCGTCTAGCCACGTCTCCTGCAGGCACGCAGTGTCCAACTCATCGAGCCAATTTTCTTGGAACAAATGTGTAAATCCTCTGGTATTCCATGTCCCAAACCTTTGCATCTGCCTCGTTGCTTCTTTTTGGTGTTAGCTTTGAGTTGTTTTTGTCAAAGCGTTCGCTATCCAACCCCAGTTGTCAGAGTCAGCTGCTTCAGTTTTACGATGCTAGTCTTGTTTGGTACTTTCCTTAATTGCATGATTGCAGGCAAATTTTATTTGAATTAATTCTCCACTGTGGATGGACTCAGTTACATTCATATTATTCTCCCCTCCTTTATGGGTTTTCAAATTACTCTGGTTTGAAGCAAAGGGTCGCAACACTCAGGTGTCGGATCAATTTCCATTTTCTTAGTTAGTTGGCTCTCTGTCGGAGCAATGAGCAGTTTATTTTTGGATCCTTCAATTTTAGAATTGTCCATTATTTCAGTAGTGTCAAACCCTAAGGACATAAGAGTAGGAGCTGCATCTAGGAAATATTTGTAATCATTTTAGTCCTTAGATGAAGAATCACATTGTCGTTCTGGTCCTCTTGCACAAATTCAACTGTTTTAATGCCATTAGATTGATTTGTCCTACGGCAGGGGACACAATGGAAGAGGCGTAAGACGTTGTTAAGATTCATTATAAGATCGTCACAACTCTCAATTCGTTCGAACTTCACTCTTTATGGCGTTAGAGGGTTGTTTCTATCTCTTGTTTCCAACTGGTGTGTCTGCCGTTGACTTTTCACATGTGTATCATGTAACCCGGCATTTTCAGTGCTACAATGTATACCCTTCTCAATTTTTATAGCAAATCGAGATTTTGAATTGTCATATGAGCTGCGGGGATTTTCGTTCGTTGTTCCCAGCTGAGATTTATTATTGCCTGGAAATATTTTCTCATCCTCCTAGTTTTTTTTGCATCCAAATACATTTTTCTCTCCTTTCTTTTATTGTAAGGAAGATTGGGCTTGAAGCCTTTGTCGTACCTCTGTCGACCTGTGGTCTAGCTTGTATCAACAAACAGGTTCTTGAATGAAGTACAGGCTTAGGTACGGTCGCGGGAGTCTCAGCCTTATCTTCAGTTGATAATTCGATGATCTTTGATGTCAGTACATTATGTACCGGAACTGCCGGTGTCGCCACATACGACTTGGATTCATCTGGATCGACATCGTCCTCATATACCGACAACTCCATGAGTTCAATTACTTGCTCTTCTTCCTCGCCGGTTTCATCCAGTCGGTTCTCCGGAGGTCCAGTTACTAAAGTCACATCAGTACCTTTCTTATTTTTAACAGGTTTTTCCGGTTTAAGATTCTGATTTACGATAACATTCACTGTCTTAATGTTCCGCAAGAACTTCCTTGCGTCATTACAGCGTCGATTATTTTTCTTTTTTCTTTTTTTTTAGCACTGGTTTTTAGGTTTTTATATTTGCATTTGTTTTTTTTTCCAAATTTGTTGATGTTTCAGTCAAAAGATTTGTATTGGTCTTGAATATCGGAAAAACTGTGTTTCATCTTCTATTGGAATCTTTGCTAATTGAACCACTTGAGGTGCACAACATCCATCAATGTCGGCTGATGTAGGTATTTGGGGATCGAGTGTGGCTAGGTTACAAGATGCTCTAGTTTTTTCCAGAATGCTATTAAAGCTGTGAATTATCGGTTTGTTTGACACAGAGCCCCTAGCGGCTATGCAAGATGTTGAGGCGGCTAACTGTTTCCGCATCTACTTCTCGGTTTCTTCAGGCTTCTTGGGGGCTTCCCTGTTCGAGTGAGGCAATTGTTTGTCAGACCTACTTTCTTCTTGTACACTCTCTAGCTGTATGTTGTCTGCTTGTTCATAATCTTGTGGCGTCAGCCTATCATCCGACTCCAAGATTCTGCAGGGTGTCTTCCGCTCACCATGTGCGTTTATTTGGCTGCCAGATCCCAATTCATGGGCATACAAGGTTGGCACAAGTATGCCGCCTATATTGGGCGGTTCACCCTGCACTTGAGGTTTTAAACATATTCCGTTTTCCTCATTTCTCAACAGATCTATTGTAGGTATCTTAATTTTTAGGAGACTCGAGGCTTCCTTGGAGATTTCAGCTAATCAATTTCTTTTCCATTCCATTATATTTTCGTTGGTCCGCAAGAGTTTTTAAGGAGGCCACTATTTTTTTTTTATTACAGTCCGTCTGTGCCTGTTTCGATAGTGTACTTTCCATTTCCAAACTTATCAATTTCAAATTTACCAAGGCCATCAAAGTTGTTAGATCTTTAAGATTCCCATCCAGTTGCTCGTATAACTTTATGAAAGGGGCAATTGAAATCGACAAAGATGACATCAGGATGGGTTGCAGTTTTTGGATTAGTCTTCCCACCAATTCTGTTTGGAACCCATTACGCTTTGATTATGGTACATTTTTATGTTGCAGTTTGTTTCGTCTTATTTTGGGGTAGGTGCGATCCATAATCGATGAGTCGGTGCGCATTCTGGGCACATATCTGATTTTTGTGCAGAGGAATTGTTCGAATTTGGGTCACATCTGGTGATTTGGTATGTTTCATTTGAGAACAACTCAATTTGGGGGATATGCTATTTTCAATCCGTCTGCGCTTGCCATAGCCACTTTTCCATTTACATGTTGTCGAAGTACACAAGGTTTCTCTCATAACTTCGACAATACTTTCCGTGGCTTCTGATGTTGTAGGGTTTGCACTCTTATCTAGACTGCTCTCTTTATTACCGAAATTATGGGACTTATTTATTTTAGCTATGTCCTGTAATATTTCATTGACCACTTCCAACAAATTTCTTCTATTGGTAACATCATATTTGTGCTCACTGCTACAGATGTCCGCAACGACAGGGTGAGATGCATGATGAAAGACTTCCTCTTCGATTGCCAATGGTAAGTCGCATACATGTGGTTGCACAGCGGGGGATGAAGGAGAAGTGACATCTATTTCATAACTAACAGGCTTCGGGATTGGCATTGATTCCTTATGCACGTGGGGTATTGGCAGCCGACCTCTGTCGCCATCATCCGCGTGTTTTAATTTGTTCTCCATACCACATGCTGAGGACCTCATAAGCGTAGTGATTTCAGTTCCCTCTCCCTCACAGATTTCACATTCTATTCCCCCATCTTCCCAGTTACACGTATGGGCTGTTTCACTTGTATCTACATAAACCAATGGCCCAGGTCCGGCCGGAGAGGAGAGGAGAGGAGAGGGGAGGAGAGGGGAGGGGAGGGGAAGGTGTGAAAAAAATCTGCTCGTCACTGGGTTCCCCGCTCTCCTGGCCATCATGTATTTTTTTTTTTTTTTTAAATATTTATTTACAATTTAGCCATCATGTATTGACCCGACTTCCTGGTCCGAGATAACAGGACACAGGTCTGCGGGACAACTCGCCAAGCGACACGGAATCCCGGTCTGTGGCGAATTGTTATCAGGCTGAGCTATATTTAACGAAGAATGTTGTGCCTGTTCATGTTATTGTGGGCTGCTCTTTCGTGTAGATTTTGATGCACATGTTTATCCAAACCCCAGTCTTACATCAGGAATGTAAGCTTGTTCCATGTTCATAGAATTTGTACCACAAGCTATGTCAATAACAGATGGTTCCAAAGCGTCGCTTGGATTTTTATTAGAAGCTGTAGAATTCCAGCGCCGCAGTTGGAGTCTTGTCTGGGGGTGAAGCGGCAGCTCCGCTCGTAATCCGCTAATCGGCCGCTGATTTTCAGATTGCAGGTGTTAAACGTTGGCCTTCCCCGACATCCTTCGTCTAGGTTGTCAATACAATACAAGCGGCACTTTTCTTATCGCAATTAGCAATTAGCAAATCGCCAGGCTCTTCGCTCACTCCGTGATCAAAGGATTTTCTCCAACAGTCTCCCCCGCAGGCTCCCAGAGACAAGTTTATGGCTACCGTTTTACGCTATAGTCTCGTGCTAATTCTCATGCGACATTCACTTAGCAATTATCTTGAAAGAAAGTGAGCGTAGTCTCGTGTCTGTGAAGGTGACGACGGAAAATCCCAAAAATGGAGGAGGCACCCCGATAACCCGGGCGGTGTCCTCCTCATAAGTCTCCCTCCTCCATAGGCTGGAGGGGAGGTGCCAGCAGAAGCGCGCCCAAAAGGGAAAAAGCCCGCGAAGGATGCAACAATGGAAAGGGGAGGGGCTACCCCCCTTTATAGTGAGCGGGCTTCCCACTGCAGGCAGCATCCAGCCTTGGCAGTGGAACGCCCGCCGGACAACGGAGGACTTCGTTTTTCCATTCCAGGAGCAGTGCAGGAAGGCTGTTTTTCGGGATGCTGTTCGAGTTCGGTGCCAGAAGAAGATGTGTTCCGGTTGGCAGGAGCTCGGGTTCCGGAAAAAAGAGACGTGTTAGCCGCAGCAACAAGGGTGCGTCGGGTAAGGGCATTAAAGGGGGGTGCGCCGGAACAAGGAAGTGGCGGGTACTTGGTTGAAAGTATTGCATAACGTTGGGGGATGTGGCTCGGGAAAACGTTTTGAAAGGGGTTAATGCGAGGTGTGCCCGCTGTTGATCCTTGCCACGGCCTGGCAGGTACACCGCTTAGAATGAAGAAAGAAGCACGGTTGACGGTAGGCCTCTTGAGAGGCACGCTGGTGGATACCGGGGTCGATTAAGCACGGGATGGGTGTCTTGGGGGTAATCTGTTATTTGCCCAGGGTCTGTTGTAAATTAATTAGGTAAGAGGTTATGTACACTTGAAACGTGGGAGGGGGGGTTTGTTTACCCCCCCCCATCGAGGTGCGCCGAATTCGGGCAGGAGGCGGCGAGGTCGAAAGCGGGGCATGCACGCAGGATGTTCATGCGTGTATTACATGGCCTTCGCGCGGCACATCGTATTTCAATACGCTATGGAGTTTGGATGGCGGGTAGAAGCCGCCGTTGGGGGTGCGCATGCTTAAGGTGTGCATGGAATAGTCAGGGGGGTTTTAAGGAAAGTTGGACGGATTTGTTACCGGAAACCGTTGCAGTATACGGTTGCTAATTTTGTGATAAGGCCGGCAGGATAGCTCACCGGCAACGTGCACGCCTTGCAAACAAGACGACAAGAAGCAGCATAGGTTAAATCGCCGGTCCGGCAAAGTTGATTTAAGGAGAGAAATGTTGGCTGCTGGGCATGGTCGAAGTACGCAAATAGGGGTGTACGCCGTCGGGGGTTCATTACTCTCGCAAAGAACGCATTCAAATTATTTTAGTAAGTTTGGATGCGCGAGTGGGGAGGTGCATCAGGCATATGTCTGTTTTTACTTTGGGAGACAGTTTATTGTTGGGGCCGGTAAAAGTATGCCGGAATGCGTGGCTAACTTTCCTCATGAAGGGTCCCAGCGGGATTTAGGAAGCGGTCACGGAGATGCGTTTCCATGCGATCCATAGTGCAAAGTGGATTTAAGGGGAGAAATGTTGGCTTCGAAGCAGGGACGACGTACTCAAACATGGGTGTACGCAGTTGTGGGTTTGTTACTTTTAAATGGGATGCATGAATATTGTTTGAGTAAGTTCAAGGAAACCACATGGGGGCGGATAGAGGTAATAGCATGGATTCAAGGAGGTGTCGGCTAGGGCTTGGTTGCTCTGTGGGTCACGGGGGTGATAAAGTGGCAAATGGAGGGTAGACGGACATTTGCAGTTGCTGACATACTGTTTACATCATGGTGCGAGGCACGCACAAATAATGCAGTTGCTTGGGGGGTGTTTCCCATGCACAGGGTAACAGGGCGCTTGCAATTGGCAAGCCAAGTGGGTAGGCGTTTTCTTTTTGTTAAATTTTGCGCCTCACGATACGCCACAAGATGGCATTGATAACACGCCTATGCACAAGGGTTTCAGGGCGCGTTTTTCTATGGTGATGTAACCTACTGGTTTTGGGCGGTGCAGCCATTATACATGTTTATGCTTGGGGGCGTTTGGCGGCTTTGCGTGTTGTTTGGGTGGGTATGTAGGAGACGCAGGAGTAATTTCAGAGTATGTGTCCAGGGCCTCCGCGCCTTACGTGTCTGAGCATATTATGAGTAATTTACTGAGCAGGGTTTTACAGGCAAGGTGGAGTGCGGGACCCGGCGGGATGCTTTATTTGTGAACAGACTGTGAAGTAGGAATAGGCCCATGCAGGGCCGCTGCGTAACATGTTTCCCTTCCATAGTTTGATGCAATCGAGTTGTTCACAGAGCGTTGTTTATTTGGTTGCGGCACGAGGAGGAAAGGGGCCGCATACAGCAGTTAGCTAGCTGGCAGGCGGTTGGGTGCACGCGAGGATTGGGCTTCGCGGCCATTTGGTGCAGTTCAAGTGCGGGCTAACCCGACTCAGAAATAAATGTTATAATCCGTCTGGGGGAAGTGGCTGGGGGGTGGTGTGCCACAAGTCTTATGGAAAGTTCAGGCATCACCTGGTGCAGTATTAGTGTATGTTGCCGATCAAGGGGCACAGCGAGTAGAGCGCTCGCTTTCACAGCCAGCAGAGCTTGCCAACGCAGGTTCGAATCCCGGCAGGGCCAAACTCAGCCTTTTCATCCTTCCGAGGCGATCAACGAGCACCACACACCGTGGGTAACGATAAGCAATGCGCAGATACCTGAGGGTTCACGCAAGTAGGAGGTGCGCGCGCATCCGGGAAAGGTGCAAATTCCAATGTTGTAGAATTAATACTATTTTATAAGGCTGTTTGGGGGTGAAGAGGATAACGGGGGTACCACGAGTTAGGCACAATATCAGGCTTTGCCTGGTGCATTAGCATCGGGTACACGAATTGGTTAAATACTTTTGGTGAAAACACCAGAGCAAACCAACTTGCCTATCAAGTGGGCGAGTTATGTGTGCGGCTCGGTTGGTTTTAGACCCACAACTTGTTACGTGGTTACAAGTGCGAATGCCAGTGGCAACATTTTTTCAAGAGAATGGGTTTCGCGCAGATACGCCACGGGGGTGCATTTCAGGCGTCCGGGGTGCATTTGGGTGGTGCGGATGGTAGTATGCTGCCCAGTCACATGGGTTGGTGTCAGGGCAGGGAGATGCTGGACGCAAATTATTAAATGCATAGCAAGCAACGCTCCCGCGCTTAGAAGCCTCTGGGTATTAAGCATGTTACAAATAATAAAGGAAATAAGGGGTCAGCTTAGCCCAAACGAGACTGCATTAAGTATAGAAGGGTTCGAAGCTATTAGCGAGTAAGCCAAGGTTTTGGTCATATTGTATTATGTAGGTGGGGAATTTGGTTGAAAATGCCAGGGGTCTAACACGAGCAGAGCCCTCTGGAAATAGGGATCCCACTAGCCGGGGGAAGACGGGGCTCCCAGGCATAACGCTGACATTACGGTGTAAGGAAATTGAATCAGTCAGGGGGGAGTGCTGGCTGCACAGCGATAATAAGGGATACGTTTAGAGCTTGAGTGGGGCTTGGTCTGGAGCAGCCTAACAGGAAAGGAAGTAAAGACAGAGCTGGAGGGGCGCTGAAGCGTGGAATGCTCTGTGAAAGTTGACTCATTCAAAGGCCAGATGACAGCTTTGGGGGGAATAACTCCACGGGCTAGGGGAGGGGCACTGTGGGTTAAGTGGTTAAGCCAGTTGGGTTAAGTATGAACAAGGGAGCAGGAGCAGAAATGAAGTCATCGGGCGGATGACACAGGGGCTAGAGGATGGCTAAAGCTATGACCGGGGGGGGTCATGTGTCCAACATTGACAAAGCTGCAATTGAAAAGAGGGAGGAAACACCGAAAGGTGGGCATTTTTTAATCTCCAAGAACCAATACAAAGGTTTTTCCCCGAAACTCGCAGTATCGAAAAGGGATTTGGCACCTTCACTTATTTATAATTTTCATCATGTTATATAGTGAAGTGGTGAGGTTTCTGGCTGCAATCCTAACAACCGCGGTTTGAAACCCGAGGCCAGCGTTGATTCATGGGGTTTTAAGGTGGTAAGCAAGGCACGCTATACGCTGTGAAAAGTTGGGGCGCATTCGAAAGACAGATGCCTATTTAGAAGGGAATAACGCAGCAGACCATTGAGGGGCCCCTGGGGGTACATTGGTTAAACTAGTTTGTTCAGAGGGGAACAAAGGAGCATGAGCAGAAATGAAGTCATCAGGCAGATGACGCGGGGACTAGCGAGATTGCTAAAGTTATGGCTGGGATGGTCATGTGTCCAGCATTACCAAAGATGCAAGGTAAAAGGGGCTAGGCATCATTCTCAGACCAGCGCCCCTTGGGAGCCTAAACGGCAGGGGCGTCTGGGGAGAACAACAAGGGCTCAGCTTCCCCAAGGAAACGGCACTCTCCCAGCCCACGAACACCTGCATGGGCAGGCAAGGCTCAGGCGCAAGGGTTGGGAGAGTTGGGCCTATGATGGACGGTTCGAGGGAAAGGGGGAAGCAGGTGTTGTACATGGAGCAATCGCCGCATCTTCCGAATTATTTCCACTAAGGTGTGCAGTGTGTTATGATATTGTGGTAAATAAAGCTGCAGCCTTTTTATGGGGGTTTGGCGAAGCATTCAGGGACATCGTTTGCATGGAAGCTGGGATCCTATGGGTGAGCAGGTCGGCAAGTCCAACCCAGCCGTCCAATCCTTAGCAGGGGCCGGGGGACGTCTGGTGGATAGTAGCCGGGGAATGGATAAGTCGCTATTATAGCTGGGGAGCTTTGGCCTTCATAAGGAACTGAAGAGAGGAAAGGGGTCTGGTTAAAGGTAAGGGGTTGGCCCAGCAGATCTCGGTCATGAATGGAGAGGAAGCTACTTTGTTGGAAGGTAGGTTTGGGTTCATGAGGCAGGCGGTACAGGTCACAAGGAGAAAGAGGAGAGGCTCCAATTGCTAAAACAAGGGGTTAAGCAAGACACTGGGGTCATGGTGGTCACGAGTTTCGGGGGTTATGAACCGGATCAGCAAGGCAAATCCGTCCTTCATCCTCCCGGGCTCAAGTTGCGGGGGAGCTTGTAGCCGAATAAAAGAGGGAGAGGAACCTACTGCGGGTACAGTATAATGAGCAAATGGGCCAGACAGCCGGGTGAAAAACAGGAGCCGGTGGAGGAGCCATTGCATAGCCGGAAGGGTCTTCACTCTTTTGGACCAGCGCCTTTTGGGAGCCTAAACGGCGGGGCGCCTGGGGTGTTAGCAATGAGGGCTCAGCTTCCCCCTCCCTCGGCCCAGGGACACCTGCAGGGGCAGGCGGGTCTCGGAATGTGAAAGGCTGGGGGAATGGTGCCTAGGATGGACGTTGGGAGGAAAGGGGGAGGAAGCAGGAAAGTACTGGCGGCACGGGGTGCCAGGGATGAAAGGGGCCAGCCGCAAGGGCTTAATCACAGGTTGCTGGGTGAGCAACAGAGGCCCTAAGTATTCAGCACCCAAACTCCTTCTGGTGTTGAGAAATGTGGTTCTCTCTACAGGGACTGGCAGGACAATTGGGATAAACAGAAGGCATTTGGTCAGAGATAATGCCTGGGGCAGAACGGAGGAGCGCGGATAAAGGGGGCAATGGCAAATTCTGCAGGGGCAGGGGCTTTGACCAGAATAGGCACGGCTTGATTAATCTAAATTCTCCAGACTAAATTTGTCACCACAGGGATTGGAGCTATTCTGACAGAACCTTGGCACTAAAATCCTAGAACGGAAGGTAGGAGGCAGGGGGGAGCCACGGTGGGCGGCAACCCACCGGTGGCGTGGCGGTGTTTGGGCAACCAAACACAAGAGACAGACTCCGGATGAGCCAGGAGAAAGCTGGAAGGGTCTTCGCTCTTCTCAGACCAGCGCCCCTTGGGAGCCTAAACGGCAGGGGCGTCTGGGGGGAACAACAAGGGCTCAGCTTCCCCCAAGGAAACGGCACTCTCCCTACCCACGAACACCTGCATGGGCAGGCGAGGCTCAGGCGCAAAGGGTTGGGAGAGTTGGGCCTATAATGGACTTTTGGAAGGAAAGGGGGAAGCAGGTTTTTGGACACGGAGCAGTCGCCGCATCTTCTGAGTTATTTCCACTAATGTGTGCAGTGTGGTATGATATTGTGGAAAATAAATCTGCGGCCTTTTTATGCCAAAAAACAAAGCAAGACTCATGTTACACTTTTCTGGGGGGGAAAAGAGGAATGAGTTATTGCGAGGTAATGGGTCCAAAATGGACGGATGCACGGGTTATGAAGGTGACGACGGAAAATCCCAAAAATGGAGGAGGCACCCCGATAACCCGGGCGGTGTCCTCCTCATAAGTCTCCCTCCTCCATAGGCTGGAGGGGAGGTGCCAGCAGGGGAAAAGCCCGCGAGACGGCACAGCGCGCCCAAAAGGGAAAAAGCCCGCAAAGGATGCAACAATGGAAAGGGGAGGGGCTACCCCCCTTTATAGTGAGCGGGCTTCCCACTGCAGGCAGCATCCAGCCTTGGCAGTGGAACGCCCGCCGGACAACGGAGGACTTCGTTTTCCACCCACCCACCCTACAAACAGGACAAGCAAGGAGGCCTGATCGTCGACGTCGCAGGACGACAGGCGGTGTGGCGGTGTTTGGGCAACCAAACACAAGAGACAGACTCCGGATGAGCCAGGAGAAAGCTGGAAGGGTCTTCGCTCTTCTCAGACCAGCGCCCCTTGGGAGCCTAAACGGCAGGGGCGTCTGGGGGGAACAACAAGGGCTCAGCTTCCCCCAAGGAAACGTCACTCTCCCCACCCACGAACACCTGCATGGGCAGGCGAGGCTCAGGCGCAAAGGGTTGGGAGAGTTGGGCCTATAATGGACTTTTGGAAGGAAAGGGGGAAGCAGGTTTTTGGACACGGAGCAGTCGCCGCATCTTCTGAGTTATTTCCACTAATGTGTGCAGTGTGGTATGATATTGTGGAAAATAAATCTGCGGCCTTTTTATGCCAAAAAACAAAGCAAGACTCATGTTACACTTTTCTGGGGGGGAAAAGAGGAATGAGTTATTGCGAGGTAATGGGTCCAAAATGGACGGATGCACGGGTTATCGTCCCGATCAGAGTAGAGAGCAGGCAAGCTAGCAGTCACTTGTGGTCCTCATCCAACACTCCATTAGGCTCGACACTGCAACATCACTGTAAATAACTTGTCGTCCACTTTCCGTACCGCTTTGGAATAGATGTTTTAAGTGGTTTCCCTGCAGTCAGGGGAGAAAGCCACACCTCCAGCCACTCCTCCAGGAATGGCAACAGTAAAGCGACTTGGTTACAGCTCGTAGTTCGCTATTCACTGTAGGTCACTTGCTGTCCACTTTCCGCTTGAGACTATAGGAAGTGCTGCTGGTATGCCACTCGGGAACAGAACTAAAGGTCCGGATTAAATGGGAGGCAGACTTGGGGGATCCTTTACAGACACTGAATGGTTTAGGGTAGCTCAATATCACAAGCAAGTGTCCAGGAATGCGAGACTACAATTGCTGCAACTGTACGTAACACATGGGGCCTATTTAACGCTGCAAACAATAGCGAAATTTAAAGCCACAGGGAGGCACGCTTGACCCAAATGTAACACTGTAAATGCGGGTATGCTCCATATGTTCTGGGAGTGCCCTACTGTTAGGAGGTTCTGGGAGGAGGTAGCCCGGAAGATGGAGGGAGCGGGGGTTCACTTGAATGTTCAATCCCCGGCTGCCTGTCTGCTTGGACTGTACCCGAGGAGAAAGACCAGAAAGTCGATGAGTAAACTGAAAGACATGGCCTACGTGTTGGATAAGCGGCGTATTTCTATGGCTTGGAAGTCGGCAGTTAGCCTGCTGGTTGCACTGTGTTGGAAGGATCTGCAAAAATTGACATTAGCAGAGATGGGGGTTTGGCAGCGAGCAACCATTGGACACCACCAGGACCTGGGAGGTGACATTGTGCAGTGGTACGAACTTATACAATCATTGTTCAAACCCCGAGACGAGGGCGGCGACAGTACCTCACAAATAACCTGTTATTTATGTGCCCCTTATGTTGTGTTTTATAACAGGTTATATTTATTAAGATGTTAAATGCTTGTCAAACTGCTAAGTCACAAATAAATGCTTCTGTTGTGCTGACAGCAGTTATTAGGAATATCATGTCTATGGATCCCTTGCTGTACTAAAGTCACTACAACAGTATTTTGGGTGCACCACTGCCATGGAAGTGATTTCAAGTGGAATTGATGTACAGTGTGGAGATTGGAAAGAAGCAGCATGAAAGAAATTGCCCCATTTTTAAAACTATTATTTTGTACTTTTCCTTTTGAGCGGAGTTGAACTGCCAGCTCTGGCCCCACCCCGGGCCTCATCGGATCCCCCTTTAAATTGTTTACACCACTGCCTAAGAGCGACTTTTAAACACAACGCTGTAAATGTGTCGGCTGAGAGTCAATGTCCCCAGGGTTGTTACTACATTTTGTATTGTTTGAATGAAAAAACTGACCTCAATAGTTTGACCCTTTTGAAGTTCGACCTGCTATTTTGTCTTTTTTTTTTTAAATTAAATGTATTATGTGGGTCCCAATCCACTCCCCCTGCTCATTCTAGCGTTCCCTTGTCATTTTCCCCCTTTTTGTCTTGGCTGAAACCTGGCAATGCCAGCTGGCCAAAATATTCCTGTGGCGTGTGGGCCTTCGGATTCCCTAAGGATGCAGCTATAGTTTGACTTGCTGTTTCCGTCCGTAGAACATTAAGTGAGTCAGGTTTTCGCCTGACCCCAACATGACACACACAGATTGGATGAATATGCCTTTCATTCTTTTTATACCACTACCTCTCAATCCTCCTCTCTACGGACCCCTTCCCCTTTTAGGTTTTTGTCTAGACCTCCAGACTGGGCCTTTATGTGCATATTTTAAAATGCCCACTTTCTCGTGTTGCTCTCCAAATGTTTCAGATTTAGGCTGCTATAATACTTTATCATTGATTCTACTGGCCATGGAAGTTGACTTTCGAAATATCTGGAGGACCACATGATGAGTAACCCTATACTAGAGTAAATCTCACCTTCTAGAAGTATGAGTCTTAATCGAATTCCCAGATTATAATAGTCTGCTGCTACAGCAATGGTCTCCAACCTCCTTATATTTCGGATTAGGACCCCCCTGATTCTTTACCATTGTCTAGGTTTGCTAGGGGTGATGAGAGTTGTAGTCTGAACCATCTGGAAACCCAAAGGTTATAGACCCCTGGACTGCAGTCTGTTACTTTCCTATCAGTATTTTGAAGGGAACATACAGCAGTAAGTCTGTTTTCTCCCTTATTGCTGACACACTATCACTCACTAATGAAGTAAAATACCTTTACACTTCCTTAGGGTGTCCGTTTTTACTACATCAACATTACAGAAAATCAACACTCCCTTTTCCAAGGTGGTGGTGCCCAGTAGGACACCTGTAGCATGTTTTGCCTAACATTTGCAGATCAGCAATATTTTATTGTTGCAACAGAGTATTTGGTTTAAGGTGGATCAAAAGAGAATACTATATTATATCTACCTCACATTTAAACCCATCGTCAAATATTTAGTAAGCATATTTTCTCAGTCATTTGAAGCTCATACAAGTAACAATGATACCAGTATAGTATATTAGCATACAATTTAACTGATCTTTACTGACCAGCCCATTACTAAGGTCATTATGCTCACACAATATAATTTTTACAATGAATGTGATTTATTTAAAAGTCCTACTAATCGACTTTTACTTGCCTTGTTTCTGTTTAGTACAAAGGAAGCGACAGTGATGAAGACCTTTTTGGTGATTATGACAGCTTTGCCAATGATTCCTTGTTAGCTCAGGTGGATGACATTGAAGCTGGGTGGAAACAGTCCTCAAATAACCACACTGGTACTGCCAAATCGAAAGTCGATGCAGGACTAGTATTTAGGGACCCTCTACAAATGGTCAAGAGCACTGTTGAAATTGAAGGAAACCAAAGTGTTTTGAAAAGCAAGGACATTGACCCCTTGAATTTCCCCACTACCCCAAAGGACACAGCCCAGGAGAAGGGAGATCCCTTCATAGATGATTTGCAGTGCTCGCAGGGTTTTTTTTGTGAAGAAACGGGCCAACCTTGTAATGTGGAATCTAAGAAAGATGTTAATACGAAAGGGGCACACTACCCGATATTTGCATGTGATGAGAAAACCGAAGTGGCAACATCCTTTCAGGATATGGCACCTAGAAACGGATGGAGAGAACCTTTATCAGAAAGCTCAGGATCTCATAAGAACCGTAGAAAGAGCTTAAAAGACCACCTCAAAAATACCCTTGCTGGAAATGCTAAAGTACAGACACCGAAGGTTTCCAGGACGAAGTGGCTCAAAGATGCTATATTGTCAGAGGAGATAGATGTTGCCAAGAAAACCATTGAGGCTTCTTTGGATGTGGATCTGGGACCTTTTTACGGCTTACCAAGCAAAGTGAGAGAGCTAATTTCCCAGCTGCGTGGAATAAAGACCCTTTATGGTAATTTTTAACCTTGTGTGCTTTTGATTAGAACAGTTTTACATATAATTAATCTATTATTTACTAAAATGTATGTGTTTCAGTTCCAGACCTTTGTTATAGTTGCAAAACAACAATGAATACATGTTTTGTCAAATCTTTTTTTGAAAGATTTAGAAACTTATGCAATCATAAAGGTAAATGCTGTATTTTCCATTTTCAGTGCCCAGATCATCGGTATTACTTTTGAAGTAATCAAACATTGTTCATAACCAGCTGGATGAACCTATTCAATATTTCCTTCCCTTTCAATTCCCTCTTTCCTCTCCAACCTTCCT
This sequence comes from Ambystoma mexicanum, assembly GCF_040938575.1. Lineage (NCBI taxonomy): Eukaryota > Metazoa > Chordata > Amphibia > Caudata > Ambystomatidae > Ambystoma > Ambystoma mexicanum. The sequence continues at coordinate 20,069,570 of NC_090937.1, read as the reverse complement.
TTTGTAAAGGATTCATAAAGTGCAGCGATAGATCTCTTCACCAAAGACCCTACAGTGAGTTAGTATTTAAAGTTTCAAATCACCAAAAATAGCTGCAAGTGGACACCTGCACTTCATGAGCAAGATAAAAAACCATTAGTTACCCCTTTGAGAAAATACTCCACATTTCAACCTGCCATTGATATTGAGCCCCAGGCCTCCCTTTGTATAAAGCCGCCAATATTTGTTTAGCTGCTAACAGCTGAGAATTTTCACTCTTTTGCCCTTTGACTGTAAAACTGTAAATGATTCTGTCTAGGGATCTTAGTAGTACCATTCCGTGGTTCATGGCTCTCGCAATTCCCAGCATGGTTTTGATTGGCATAGTACCTTTTCATAATATCCGTTTGTGGGCAGGTCAGTCTATAAATCGTTGTACCACCATGACATCACTCCGCAACACTGAGCCAATTGTTATACAACTCTGAGCACTGATTAGTGTAATACCAGCAATGCCTGAATATGCTAATTCCCAATGAGCATTAATAAGGCTGCTTCTGAATTGCTCTCCGCTTTGATGCACTTTGTTGGGCGTACAATTCTTGCCTCCACTTCTATGTGCAGACATTTGAGGTTTTCTTGTATGTCATTAGAAAATCGTACACTCGACTATAAGATCCTTGTTCGAAGGAGAAGTGTTGTACCACTTCATCACAGGCTGCTTGTGACAGCGTACAACATTGTACATGGATTGGAGGAGATGGTATCGGTTTTAAAAAAATGCGATTTGTGTCTCTTTTGGATTGAAGCCTTTATCACATTGCTCAAAGTTGTTAATTTTGCTATTCAAATGTGTTAATGTTAATTGGTCTTATACTGCGCACTGCTGCCACTTGCCTGGTCTCTTGATGCTCTGGCGTATCTGAAAGGGAAGGAAGGTTAGGGCAAGCTTTGTTAGTGGGATTGAGAGCGAAAGCGCAAGGATCTTTTGTGTGCTGTTGGTAGCTTCAGTTCAGAGAAACTGGTTACTTTGTGCTGGTTTGCATTGTTGGTTGTAAAGTTTTGTTTGATTTTTTTGGTGTGAGTGGTTTCTGTGGGTGGCTAAGTTTCTTGTTTGGAGTTGCGTGTGCTGCGTAGTGGTTTGTGATGGCCGTATGTTTTGTTGCGGTAGAGGTATGTAGTATGTTCTGTGTTTCAGGTTGAGTAATCAGAAAGTTTGAGGGTTGTTACTGAATTCGAGGGCATTTGCATCTCCTTCATCTAAATTCTCCACATTTGCAGCCCCCGGACGATAACTAAATTCAGCACATTAATAGCTTTCAAAGAGTTCGGTGTGTGGCTGGCATAATCTTATTTGAAATAGCCTCATGGGAATCGTATATGTAAGGATCAAAGGATCGCTACCGTTACTTTTGGTGGTTATGATTCCCTGTTGGGTTTGAGCTGTAAAACCAAGAATCAACCATTAAGTTCTTTAAAAAACATCCCATACAGATCTATTCTATAAGTCCTTTAAACGGAGTAAATTATATGAGGTTAAAATGACACACAACATTGGAGACCTCAAGTTCCATAATGCTCTAGGTACTGGTATGAGGAAGAGGAGCTCAGAGGAGCAGAACTGTAGTGTGCAGTCTAGTGGTTCTAATGAGCCCCACCTGAGTGGGACTTTTAAAATGTAAAGCCCCTTCAGGTGCAGGCCATTAGAAGTAGACAGCAGCAGAAAGCAGAAGACGCCAGAACCGCCCCCGTGATTGCAGCGGGATGCAGTGCTGAGAGAATTGTAGAAGTTGGGACCTTGAAGTGCAAAGGACGCACAGTGGGAAGCGGTACTGCTGCAGGCTGTTCCGTAGGAGGATGAAGCTTTCGTTCTCTGGCATCCTACTCGGGTGCTTGGCATTCACCAGAGTGTGTAAGGAGCTAGACTCCCTTTTCCGATTGCGCGGGCCGCAGGAATGTGACCAGAGCTGTCAGACACCCAGGACCTGACACAAGAAGAAAGCAAGGTGGCAGCCGGTCAAACCGACGCGCAGAGAATGACCGGTGAGTTGTCCTTCATTAGGTGACCGCGGGGTGCTCCGTGATTCCCACTACGAGCATTTCTTTTGAATATCGAACAGATGAATTGAAGCAACTTTGGCATGACTGTCGTGTTGAGAGAAAGTGAAAGGAGAAAGATTGTTACCATTATTGCCAAAATAAAGAGGGAGCAATATTTATTTAAACAAGATAACAACCAGTATTGCCTAAGCCAAAGAACGGCATTTATGTGTTGAAGGGGAAAACGCTTTCCTAGAGCAAGAAACTTGAACAAGAGACATTGCCAGCAGTTATCTGATGTAACAGTAGGAATCCAAAGGTGGCTGGAGAGAAGCCTCCTTGTAGGGGGAGAGGAACATAACCTGCATTTCATGTGGCAAACAAATCAGTGGAACAAACCGCATCAATGTGTATTGTATATTTATGGAAGCAGTTGTGACTCTCAATGTTGGTGAAAGTCAAGTTGCAAGCAAACCTTACCACAGAGTACTTCCTGGCAGGCAGGTATACAAGGAAAGGGACTGTTAGTGGTTATTCCTGGCAGGTTAGTTGATCAGGAAAAAGACATTGAAGTGCAAGGCCACTAATGTGTTATGATGAACTGTGCTAAAACAATCCTGACAAAATATTATTGTGTATGAAGAAGAAATGTGAGTAGTTGTTCTGCCAAGAAGAGAAGTTGTATTGAATATTGACGAAAAGTATGAAGACAGTCATTTTTGTATATAGAGAAAGAGCTTGTTTGTTTGTTTTGTTTTCTTCATGTATAATGCGCACCAGACCCGAGGGTAATAGGGCGCAGCAGTACAGGATATGCGAGGCATGGGTTACATAGTTACATAATTACACATATAATTAACAATATATACAGGTTGTATCAATAGTACAGTAAATTATATACAGGAAATTAACAGTTTGCAAATTATATACAGGATATTAACAGTTTGCAGGTGGTATATCAGCAGGATAGTGGGGGGGGGGGACAGGTATCCTTGTGGAAGCTCTGAACAATAATTTGAAGAGTGATCAATTCTAAATAGCAATAAGACCATTCAAGTGCCAAGTGGACGACTTTTGGAGTGGAAAGAACTTCGTGTTGTGTTTGAAGCAGAAATTTGTTATTGAAAAGAATCTTCGTAATTTGAACTTTGGTTTGGAAAATCCTGAATTAATCCTGGGGAAGGGGATTCGGCCCCTGGTTACAAAGATACCTGTTTTCAGAGTTTGTTTGAATATTACTGTTCTACTATTGAGTTTCAAAAGCCTTGGGATATCTGTATGATTTTGTTGTATGTGTGAGGAACAAATACGTTTTTCATATTCGTGTTGGCCAGGCAGGGAAATCCTCGTTTGATTAGGGAAAGTGATGCGTTTAACCTGCCCTCATTGTTTAATGAAATGGCTACTTGGGGGGGAAAAAACCTTTATCTACTTGTCTGCCTCACATTTCTGACCCCTCACAACTTCAGCAACCATAATCGCCTAGGTACTTAGACGAGGAGGAGGAGGATAAGGGGGTTTGTGCAAAGTAACAGGAGCTCGAAGTACAACATGCAGACTAGTTATTTTTCCGAACCGTCAATGAGCGGCACGGTTAAAGATAGCAACCGTACTATACGAATGAGCAGTGCAGGAGGAGAAATTGCCATCCATGCCGAGGCTCCTGAATGCAAGGCACACTGGCTGGGCAGGCAAAGCAGAGAAGGCCAGCCGGGACAGGAAGAGAAATGCTGCATGCGAGCAAGAAGGGCCGTGGAGACGCCGCGAGATGCGCAGGAACTTCTGGAGGTTGTGCCGCTTGACGAAACCAACATTTTCCACCCCAGGCTGAAGATGAAAGCAGGCGTGTGACTGCAGAGCTCTGCTGGGCGCTTGCAGAACATCTGCATATGCCCAACCCGAAATCGGGTGAACAACCCAGACACCCCAGAGGCATGAGCAGCATTGCTGACGCTGGAAGAAACCTGTGAGTCTGTCCAAAGCAGCTGAGGACCCCGGGGGTTCCGACAACAAGCGATTGAATGGTACACGATTGGTGATAGAAACGTACAAAGTTTGTTTGAATGAAGTCAAGGCAAAGTACAAAGGCAAACCCCAATCAAGTATAGATGCATGAGTGTGGGGGAGAAGCACATCATGGTATTTGCTAGTGTGGTATATCAAAGAACTGTGAAACGCATAAGAAGACCGGGCGAGCAAATACATCAAGCAGTTAAAATTGTACAAAGATTCCTGGCAGGAGAGTATACAAGTGATCTGAAAAACCCTAAAGTCCTGACAGACGAATACATCAGGCAGTTGAAATGGTATGAAGATTCCTGGTAGGGGAGTATACCAGGTAATCTGCAAAGTTACAAGAACCTCTACAGAAAGAGTATTACAGAACTTTCTGCTTGAACAAGAACCTTGTGAGTCGAGTGAAGAAGACACACAGGAATTGTTAGCTAAAGAGACATTTTTGCCATCCTGTTGAAGAATCCAGGGGAAGGGGACCACCCTCTGGATCCAAGTGTCTTTACTTTGGAGAACATTTTTGTTGGAATCATTCTTTTGGTTTTGAACCCTTTTCTAAAATCAAGTTAGACTTTTTCTGTGCACCCTTTGTTGTTTGTTTGTAGTGTGAGGGTCAGGATTGGATGATTTGGATGTAAGGAAGAATTTTCAGTTACTGGCATCCTTACACAGACCGATCCTTAGTTTTGGTTTTTAGGTTAACTAAGTTTCTATTTAGAATAGGGCTAGACAACTCAACATTTTATTAGCTTTTTAAGAAATGATAAAGACATCAGACATTACACATACGCATGTAAAAATACAACATTAGGGTGTTCATCGCGCAATTCCATATTGGGGGTGGAGGGGATCATATTTGTGGGAGTCTGCAGCCTTCAGGGCGGGACATCCAGCATGAGTCTGCCTTGTAGTCATGTGGTTCATTCCAGCAAGCGGGTTAGTGGAGGTCTTCGTGTTAGGGCCGGAAAGTTTCCTGCTTAGTCCATAAACGGGGCCCATGTGTTCCAAAAGGGGTTCAGGTTCCCTGCCCGGATTGCTGTAATCTTTTCGGCCACTACAATGTCCTAGCATTTTGACCACCACAGCCGGATTGATGGGCCCGCCGGGTTTTTCCAGAGCCGTGCTAGTGCTATTTTGGCTGCTGTTAAGAGGTGGGTGCATAAGTGTGCTGTGTGGCCTGTCAGTGGCAATTACCCAACGCCGGTGTCTCCAAGCAGTATAATCCCTGGGTCCCATGGGATCGTATGGCCTGTGATTGTTTTTATCTGATCAAGTACCCCTTGCCAGTATTTCATAGCATGTGGACATGTCCATAGTAGGTGGAACAGTGTTCCTTCGTCCGGGCAGCCTCTCTAGCAGTTCGGTGAGATGTTTGGGTTTAATTTGTGTAACTGTACTGGGGTGAGGTAGTAGCTATAACGCACCTGTTGGGCAGAAACCTGTGCTGTTCCTTCTGGGACCACTGCAAAAGATTTAAGACTACAGGTGTTTGGCAGTAAACCCACTTGGTACCAGTCTGTACCACACAGATTCACTTGGTAGCTGTGGCTGAGCAGTCAGACTTCCCTCAAGAAGAGTTAGGCAGTATACAGAGCATTCACAATAGGTCAAAAGAACACAGTAGAACAAGCAAACACTGACCAGAGCTTGGTGTAAAAGAGATATAATTCTTTATTTAAAACCACATCTAGTAAAACACACAGGCACTAATATTAAGCAGTTCAAAAACACGGTCACTAAAAGATATACACTCCCTTAAAAGAATATTAGACAAGTCTTAAGTAAAGCCCCACTTATTTTCAGACTGCGGTGACCGCTTAACGCAAATGGCACTCTAATAATTTGTTTTAAAAGGGGGAGAAAAGCAGAGTATAAATTGAAACAGATCCCAACACTTTCACAAGAGCACAGCAAGAGAGGAAGGCAGAGTCAAACCGTGAAGTTAGAGTTCAGAAAGCCGGATCCACTTTAAGAGGATCAGAACGAAATGTGTCCAAGGCCACACGGTTGAAAGGTGCACAAAAGTCTCGAAAAGGTTCAGAAAGAGTTGGACCAAAAGTAAGGGACCAGTTAGATGGTCAAGGCGGCCAGCCCGGTCCAGAAGGTTAAGGGATTATTATTACCTTGTAGCAATCTTTAGAAAGGGAGGCCTGGCGGACACGGTACCTTAAAGTCGTGAGAATACTCCAGCGGGGGCAGTTGTTCCTGGTAGCAGATGCAAGTCGGTGCTTCGTCCGGGGGTAGAGGGGATCTCGTTGGGGAGGAAGACAGGACTCCATTGCACTGCCAGGGAAGAAACCAGCTGCGGAGTTCTCAGTTAAAAGGAGCGGTCCTTTTGTTCGCGGTCCAGTGGTAAGTGGCTAACCGGTTGCCGGGGTGCTTGGCACGGGCAATTCGACCACAAGACGTCCTGGGATTGGAGGAAAAGAAGGTAAACTGGTTGTGCCCACCAGTCAGGGGAAGAAGACTCTCCAGCAGGGAGATCTTCTCTGTCGTCGGGAAGTGGTGAGTCGGTTCCGCAGGGCTCCACCGGTGGTGTCGTCGTAGCAGGTCGGCTCAGCTTCTCCCTCGTCGGATTCTCAGGTCCTGTGGCGACTTCTGAAGTTCCAGTCCCCAAAGCCCTGCTTTTGTGCAGCACACCCCACACCCCATGTGGTACCCAGACAGAGTGGCACCACTTTTGGAGGCTTCTGTGGAGAAGCCCGCCAAAAGTGGAACAAAGGGCTCGACTTGGGTTGGAGTCACAGAAGAGAACACAAACGCCATTTTAGAATCGAGTCCTGGCAAAAAATACCAACCGGCTAATTAATATTAAATAAATAAACCGGCGGTATGTTCGAGGCTATGAGAATTAAATAATTAAAGTTGGTAGCCTCGAACAATGGGAAAATCCCATAGGGATATATTCGCGGTCAAATATAAAAAGTAGTATCCACTGCCACCAGCCAAATCTCGATCAGGGGGGACGGAGACGTGCCCCCTCGACTAACAGACCCGGGGGCAATCGAATTGCCCCGACCAGTACGTCCACAATATGATGGTTTGTACTGGTTTCTGTTCATAATTTGGGACTGGTAAAGCCAATGGTGACTTTACATGCCCTGGGAGACAGTAGTCAGTCCCAGGGCATGGAGTCTATGGTGGGGTGTCACTATGACACCCCTGTGTCACTGCACGGAGGGTGCTGTGTAACACACATAGTAAAAACACATGAGACCCTATGGAGTAAAGGACCTCATAACCCATAAAACACTAACAGTCAAAGGAACACCATAAATTATGTCCAAGAGTGGGAAAAAGAATCTCATTCTTGGCAGGAGAAAAAAACAAACTCCAGAAATCCAGCAAAGCTGCTGGGGGACTCACTAGGTTAGGAAATTCAGCCTAAACAGAGAATTCTCCCTAACAGCACCTTATACCTACCTTCTCTGTTGGGGACACATTGTGTGGCTTTGTGCAGTCTCGTCCAGATCTTACCCCATGCTGCAATGTTTATTGTTCGCCCGAGGTCCTTTACCCAATTGGTCATATATTTTTCTTTGGTGGAGTCGTCTGATTTGTCCAGGAGTCGATACATGGCGGATATTTTCCTTTTAGGAGGAGTAGATGTTAATTCCAATGCTGTAAGATCTCTGGAGCCCCTTTCCTTAACTTTCCTCTGGGATATCCAATGACGGATCTGAGAATATCTAAATCTTTCACCTTCGGTGATTTTGAATTTTGTCTTGCAGCGTTCAAATGTAATTGGATTACCCCTCTCTAGAAAATCTGAGATCTTTCAGAGGCCCCCATTTTGCCAGGCGGAAAAGCTTTGAGGATGAGAGACCCGGTGAGAACTCTAGGTTATCCCATAAAGGTGTGAGTGGGCCCAGAATCCCTGTGCAGCCCCATTTCCGAGCTGCTGCTTTCCAGTTTGCCACCGTGTAATGAGTTGCTGGTAGAGGACCAGTGTTGGGTTTTGTCTGCGGGGCCTGGATGTGCAGGAGGTCAGCTAGAGGAGTTCTGCACCACGCCTCTTCTATCTGCTTCCAGTATGGCGGGTCTGATATTCAGGTCCATGTGAATGCACGGGATAGCTGTGTCGCTCTTCTGTATCTAGATATGTCTGGCGCTACCAGTCCCCCTGAGGGTCGGCCTCTTGTCATGATTCTTTTTGCCATACTGGGCTTCCGCCCAACCCCCCCAGATGAACTTTAGTATGGTTTTCTGTAGAGCGCATAATTCCTTCTCAGGGATATGTTGGGAACTGCGAGGCATTGGTAGATTAGTCTGGGACGAGGTTAATCTTTATTGCCGCTATTCTGCCTATCCATGAGATCTCCCAGTGTTGTATATCCCTCCGTAGCTCTTTAAACTATTGCGGGAAGTTGCATTCATAAATCTGAGTGTGGTTTTGTGGAATCTTGATCCCCAGGTATTCTAACGCTGTGTCTGCCCACGGGATGGAAAGCTTAGGGCCGAGCTCTACCTTCTGTCTTTTGTTGAGGTTGATTGCTAGTGTGGCGGATTTGTCATAGATTATCCTAAATCCTGATGCAGTTTCGAATGCGTTGAGCTCCTCCCTTAAGGGGGCTAGGGATGTGTCTGGTTGTGTTATTGTTAAGAGAACGTCGTCAGCATATAGTGCTCCTTTATATTGCCTGCCTCCCACTGTGAGCCTGTGTATATCTGTGTTTCGTCGGACCCTTCCTGCGAAGGGTTCCATGGATAACGCGAATACCATGGGAGACAGTGGACAGCCCTGGCGAGTGCCCCTATTTATGGCAATACTCTCTGATCTCATTCCGTTCACTCGCAATTAGGTGGTTGGGCTTTGATATTTCGCCATTATCCACTTTGTGATATTGCGCCCCAGACCCATGTGGGCAAGTGTAAGCTTAATATATTCCCAATTCACAAGGTTGAACGCTTTGTGAGCATCCAGAGAGATAACCAGCAGTTTCACCGGTTGGCGCTTTCTATGATGTCTAGCGTTCTTCTGGTATCATTCGTCCCCCTCCCCAGAATGACGCAACCCATTTTTTAAAAATAAAAATTTCTTTTACCATGTGTCGGGCTCACATTTCTGACTCCCCGCATGTCCCAGAGGAAAACCGATGCTGAAAAACACACAGCTTTGCCTTTCTGAATGAGCTTTAACCCTCTCGAAGACCCTAGGGGCCTAACAGTTTATCATCTATCTCTACTGGAGCCTGGCCAGCCCTGCTAAGCCTTGCTTGGCCAAATGCACACAAGCATCCTAATCTTACTCCATGACCTCCAACACTCTAGACTTCGGTCCTCCGAGGGCGTTCCCACTAACAGAACATTGCAGCTATAATAATGATCAAGGCGCTATATGAGTACAATACAACAGCTTGTCGGGGAGAGCACTGAGGGCGTAACAAGGCAGAGATGCTCCTGGCTGCACCTACATAGATGCATAACATATTTTCGGTCTTCTCGCCAGGGGCTGTTTTTCCAATATGGGGACAGGGCTCAGACCTGCCAGTACCCTCAACCAATATGGAGGCGCTACACCAGCTCAGTGTAAACACAGAGCGCTCCCTCAGCTGCTTTTAGCAGCTTAGTGAGCGCTCCTAGGCTGGCTTAAACTGCACCTTTGACAGTTTTGTTCCCCAACATGCATGTCCAATGGACTGTGCAAGGAGTTGGATGCAGATACTACTGGATGGCAGCTTTCACTAGATATTCATACATATTCATACATAAAGAAAGCATGATGTTACTAAATGGCTAGACTGGCATATTTTGGTGCTGTCAGTCTAGTTACAATGTCTTAGTGTGGCACGTTAATGTGATTTGCAACATGCACCGCTGCTGTTTTCATGGTCTCCAGGCATGCAGGTACCTCTGAAAAGATAGAGGGGAGGGGTGTGTATGTTTGTGGGAGCAGAGGCATCGGGATGGCGAGTGCTTTGCTGTTTTGTTGGTAGTTTTAGTTTTTTTTTGTTAAATGGTCACTGTGTGTGGGTTTGCTTCTAGGTGGTATGAGTTGATTGGTGTTTTGGTGTTTGAGGTTGTTTGGATTGTCTCTCTCTGCTGGGTGGTGGTGGTTTGGGAGCGTTTTGTTGTGCGAGTTATTTAAGGAAGTGTGGGTTTTTCCATTTGGTGTTATTGTGGATGTTGTGGTTATCATGTACATGTGTCGTGTCTGGTAGGTGAATGTCGTGTCTGTTGATGTGATGAGAGTTTTAGTGGGGTTAGTTTTAAGAGATATTTATGCCATTGATTATTTCTTTGATTGTTCTGTGTTTGAGACCAACATTCTTTGTGGGGTTAGTGATGCTAGGTAATTTCTTAGCTTGAATACCCAGACATGACCCTGTACTACATAATGTATGTTTTGCATTTCCCTTTGACCACGGTATGCCTTCTAGGATGGCCATGTTTGTAGTACTTTCCTTCATTGTGCATATTTCCTTGGGGAGAAAGCTCCAGAGTCTTGTTGAGATGTATTAAAAGGCTGATAACGTATTTCATTTTCGAATATTGTTTGTTTTCCACTCGTACGTGGTTGATGGAACTGAGGGTTCTAAGTGTGTATATATGGAAATATTTACTTGCAGGAATTCTGCATGTTAGCTGTGTATTGCTCTGTGTATAATGCAGAGTGGAGTACCTCGGGAGGGTCAGTTTGGTCTGGGTTATGATATGATATGCATTCATAACGCGCCTATTGTCATGATGCCCCCGGGGACCCAGACCAGGTCCAGCAAACCCGGAAGTAGGCATCAAGTTATTTTGAGCAAGCCCAAAAACCCCTGCTAGGGGCTGTTTGGGTGCGGTCCTGGCGCCTATGGCGCCAGGCTCTTATGGAGGATCAGTCCTGGCGCCGTAGGCGCTAGGCTCATAGATTAGAACTTACCTGATGCAGACCATGCTGCAAGCTTACCTGATGCAGACCATGCTGCAAGAGCCAAATGAGGCTTGGAAGGGACTATTTTACCTGGGACTACTTTGGAGGCTATTTAAACCACGCCCGAAGAGCAGCACACGTTTCGTGTTATTCTGCATCCAGCAGCGTAACGCTCACCGTGCCTGCAAGTCTGCATCCAGTCTTCTGCCACGCCCGCCTCGAGTTTGGAGCTTCTAGAAAAAGGAGAAAGAAGGAGAAAAGGTTAGAACAAGAGCAATACCTTTGATCCTTACCAGAATTCCCGATCCATCGCGTCTTCAAGCTGGAAGAAAGAAGTTATTGTATGCGTGTTGCCTCGCCTGCTGCAGCGCCGCGCTGAACTCACCGGCCTTGGCAGCATCTTCACATTTCACCGCATCCTCCTGCATGTTTCCCGCCGCATTCCGGCACTTAAGGAGAAGACAAGAACAGGAAGGTGAGCCAAGGGAATACACAGAGGAATATTAGTTACCCCCCCCCCCAGACTTACCTGATTTTACCACCGGGGGTACTATTCCTCTTCACGGGTCGGCGCAGCTTCCACTGCATCTTCGCCGAACCCCGGCCCCTAAGGGGAAACAAAAGGACAGCAAGGTGAAACAAAATGACTATCAAGGGGAACCCTCCTCACCGCAATAGACTTACCTGATTTTACCGCCAGAGGTATTATTCCCCGAGACTTCATACTTTCTTTCAGCGCCTGAATAAGGGAGAAAGCAACAAGTTACATATTGACATTATTTTATCGAACTGTGTTGGAAAATACAAATCTTTACCAGAATATTACCGGTTGCCACGAGGAACTCTTCACTAGGGTCAAGCTGCAACCTGCAAGAAATCGGACAATAGTGTCAGGCATTTGAACTCTTATGAACTACATACTTTTTGGAGTCAATACTGTTCTGCAACTCACCAATTCCTTCAAGCCAGTGAAGCAACTGGTTATCAACGCGCCCCTGCGCTCAATGCAGGATGGAGAGCTCATCTTTTCAAACCATCAGGTGAGACTATAAGAGGGGACATCAAAGGTGATCTGTGGGGAGAACAGCAGGGAGTGGGGGGATTTACACTCAGCTCCACGGGTGGTTAATTCCCTTTCTCCATTTGCAGAAGAATATTCCTACGGGCCAAGCAAACGAAGCTAGGTGGGCCAGTCCAGCCCGCCATCACGGCCCTACGCGTCACATTGGTGGAGACCACAGCTGTCCAGTTCGGATTGACGCCTCTGTGGGAGCCAGGTGAGCGTAACACCTATACACAAGTGTTTCAAGGCGCGAAGGTTGCTGCCTGAGACTTGCCTGCTCATTGTGGACTAATCTGCTGTACTCCCGGACTTCACCTGTTGAGAGTATGATTTCTTGGGCTTTAAATGATCTATTACTGTTCTGCTATTCCCTTAGAGCTTACATTACCTATTTTTTTAACCTTTTTTCAGCTGCTGCACCTTTGCCACACCCACCAGCTCCTTCCCGCACTACAAATACGTGGGGCCGCGCGCCACGGCGCACGCGTGCCACAAGGAGTGCCTGTTTGGCATGTTTGCTGGTTTACAGGTGGCAGAGGCTAGGCCTTCCGGCACCTTTTATTGATATAACCTATTACAATTACCGGTACAACATTTGTCCTGCACCGTAGAGGGTTACACCTGCCCTTATCGACTGACTGCATGGTGATCAAAGGCACCAATACCTTCTCTAATGCTTTTTGGGCCTCGCACGCAGAGTTTGAAGCAACAGGGGGCGCGGATGTATGATGACGTACTATTTGCGCCCCTCGTCTTCACCCCCATGAAGAACACGTTAAGAATGGCGCTTGTTTTACTGCTCCCCCCACCCCCCAGTCCAAGTGATTCTCCGATGCTGGAACAGGGGGAGGAGGGGAGGTCGCCCATACTCATCGAGTCCAGAGCTTCGCTGAACGGACTGGAGGAGGAGCTGCCCGGTTGCCTCCCTCATGGGGGTCCTGCAGAATCTGTACACCCAATTTTGGACCAGTCTTTCTTAGACACCCCACCCGCCTTCTTGCTGGGGGAGGTATTGCTCCTCGCCCTGTCCCAGTATCCTCTGGGGGCAGGCTGAGTTAGCGGAGGACCTCCTCCCCACAACCAAGGCACAGGTAGCCCCACCAGGGGGGGCAGGGTTTGGTACGGAATCAGACTTACTGAGTCCCATACTAGTCAACCTTAAAGTCCATACTATTTGGCTGAAAGAAATAATAACTTACTTAGCAAAGTTATTCATAGCAGTAAATCCCCCGGAGATTAAAGGTTTAGTGCCCAGTGGTGTGTCTTCTGTGGACTCCCCTGGGGTGGGAATGCAACATGGCGGCTTGAATACCACGGTTTCTAGCCCCACACTTAAACCCTCCGATCCTGGAGGAATGTCCTTCATAGATATGGAGACAGCGAAGCCAGTGATTCCAGTCCCTACCCCTCAAAACAAAAAGGATTAAAAAGCATTCCCGGAATCAGAAATCTTTCATGAGTAAAGGTGCAAATAAACGCTCCAATAATTGGCGATCCTTAGTAATGGAGGAAGTGGAGGATAGTGACGTCCTCGGCCACAGTGGTCCCAAGGACGACTCTCATCGATATGGGAGATGGAAGCCTAGCTAAAAATACCCTCTCCGATGAGATGACCCACAAAGGGACTAAAAATAAAAACCATCACAAACCCTAGAATCTAAAGAGGGTCAACTATCGGCCCACTGCAGAGCGGCAGGAAAAGCGATCGGAAGCAAGAGATGTGTATCAATTATTCTGCAAGAAACTTGGTAAACAACCCATATCTCTAACTTCTCCCGATTGCATGGCAAATAGCACTGTCTGGAGTAGCGATACCCAACGTACCCATGACACTCTTAGGCTGCCTCAGCCTCCAAAACCAGTCAAGCTGCGAAAAGATGATTTTTCTATTAATAAAATTCTCCATTGGAAGCTTTCATAAGAACCACTGTGGCTCAGTTGATAGACTTCTGACAAAGTTCATTAGATGCTCCTCCATCTACTATCCTAGCCAAGGAGTCTACCTAGCATGAAGAGGGAGTCCAAAGGGAGGGTTCCGCCTCAACGCAAGGGCCGCTTTACATATGGCAAAAGCACCAGCAGGCCCGGACTCCATATACCCATGGTAGTAATAACTGATGATAAATGCCCTGACACTGGCCATCGCGAGGTAATGTTTAGTAAACAACTTATGTCGATGTGTTGATTACAAAATCCATTAAAGGCTGGGGTAGAAAACCATCTAGAGCCACCTACCTCCACGTTTACGATAACTTGGTAAATTCCCATAAAAACATATGTAATAGGGAGGTGAGAAAGCTCCAAAATAGCGGCCTTCCTTGGGAATCCAAAAAGGCAGGAATCCGAAAACAGAAATTGAAAAATTGGCTCAAGGGCCATAGGGCAGATATGCTTTAGGCTGATAACAAATCCATGCTCTCAGCACTGAAAGATGGCACATCACGTCAATTTTGGCAATTGTATGCCACAGTCATCCCAAGTTACAGTTCAATCCAACAGCGTATCTAAGGAAACTTGGGCAGGGCACTTTGGCAGCAACTTCACAGCAAGAAATCTGACAGCTGAGATTAGTGACTATATTAGAAAACATAACTGGAACTGTCATTTCTCAATATTAGATATTACAAAACGAATTCAAAATCTAGCTCGTCAAGAGCCACCGGACCTAATTGTCTGGTTAATGTCATACTGAAGGCAAATCCGGAAATATGGGCAAAACCTGGCCTTGATATTCTCAGACATCATTCCATCTACATAGCCCTTGTCATATTGTGCCAATATATAAAAAAGGGGACAGGAGTTTACCACTAAATTAGTACGCCAACTCAAATGTATGCAGGGCTTGTGTTGAAACAACTAGACGAGTGGTTCGAATGCAATTCCATCTTGTCAAATAAGCAATTTGGTTTTCGAAAAGGCAGTGGGGATAGAGGTGGGAGGTCTGATTGTTTCACTGCTGCAAGAGAAGGCCTGTAAAAAAGATGCCACCCACATTTACATCGCAGCTATGGACTTGTCCTTAGCTTTCCACCTAGTAGATTGATCCGTGCTATGGTCCAAATTATCATCGTTGGGGATCCCATGCAGAATCTTAGCCATCTTACTTCATATCCACGCAGGTTCCCAAGTCCAGGTCTGCCTAAATAGTGAGGGTCTCCTTTCCTCTTCGATCAAAACTATGAATGGACTATGCCAGGAATGCATCTTCGCCCCCGCCCTTTTCAACCTCTACGTGTCGGATGTTGATGTAAATTTGGAGAATGCTTCTTTCATTTCTCCTAAAATCGAGGGGTTGAAAATATGTTGGTGTGCCTATGCTGCTGATTCTTTTAAACTTATTGATTGTACACCAATAGGTTTTCAGCACCTAATAACGGCCTTCTCCAAATATTAGTTCCAAAGGCTTTATTATGAATGCCAAAAAGACAGTCATTATGCGTTTGAGCAATTGCAAAAAACCGACTGCTTATAGTTGGTTCTTGGATAAAGAAAAACTGGCACTAAGGGCTTCACTGCGCTACCTGGGTTTCCCAGTGTTCGACAATCCCAAGAAACGTCATTATCTGCGTCATATATTGGAGAAGACTGGTTGTTTGATTGCACAAATGAGGAAAGTTGAACGTAACTTCTGCAAATACTCTCTCTTTTATTATGATTTTATAAGTTAAAAGTAATTCCTAAATTATGTTACAGTTTCAAACTGTTTCCCACTAGGATCCAGACTGATTTGTGTAAGATAGAGATGAGAATCTGGAGAGCAATATTGTTTAGCTTACCAGTGTGTCCCACTGGCTACCTTGAGGGTTTGTATACGAATTGTTCGTATTACAACTGTTCGAATGACAATTGACCGAATTGTGAAGGTCAATTGTAACATATATGCGGGGGGGAAACCCCCCGCAACCCTCCACCCAACCCAAACACGGCCAAAACCCCTTATATTACCAAAGCGATATATATATATATATATATATATATATTGTTTGTTTACAATTGTTCAAATTTAAAGGGTCACAATTGACCTTGTGTATGTGTATATATATATATATATATATACACACTGTCAATTGTGACCCTTTAAATTTGGTCAATTGTTCATTTGAACAATTGTAAACAAACAATCAAACAATATATATATATCGCTATATATATATATATATATATACGGTCAATTGTGACCCTTTAAATTTGGTCAATTGTTCATTTGAACAATTGTAAACAAACAATTTGGGTAATAGCACTTGAGGTATGAACTGGGCCTCCAATCTGTTGCCAGGTGGTGGGATGCTTATCTCTTTACAGTAAACTAGTTTTGTAGACAGAAAATAATCTATACGTTGATTTGGGTACTAGACTAAGACATGGGACACAGGATTCTCGATTCATGTCCCTATTGAGTGTGGTGTGTCGCACTTCTCTGGAAAAATTTGTCCTGACCAGGGAATCTCTCCTCCATAATCCAATGCGCGTGAAACGTTTATTGCAATACTTGGATTGGGCTGACACCATGGATAACGTGACTAATTCCAAGCTTTATCACCAACTGGTATTTAATCATAAGCGTTTGGGCACCCCGGTATCTTACTTGGTACGTTTTCCAGATCCGGTGTGGCAGAACACTTGCATGTGATTCTGATTTTAATGTTTTACTAATGGGAGAAATAGTGGAGATCAGAGAGCACACGCCTAGAGGATTCGTTCCATGTAGATTCTGTAAGAGCGACCAAGTTAAAGAAACCCTAAGACACCTCCTTTTATGAGGCTACTGCAAATAAAAGAAGACACACCAGTCACGAGGAACAAATATATAAACAACAGTTTATCGCTTAGAACCAAATTCATCACTGCATGTGTACAGGCATAAAGAAGGTGAGCAAAGGCATTGGGGAGTGAGCGTACTTTATAGAGTTTGAACAACATAGCAAATCCGTTCTAACCCATCATGTGATGAGGGTTCATGACCTACAGATGTAGGCATTTTACTACGGCAACTCAGGCTGAAGCACTCGGCGTCATCTCCATCAATTTACTATCTGGGAACAGAGTGGAGTGGAGTGTAGGAGTATATCTTGTTCCTAATGCAAGGTAACATTCCTTGCGCTACATTATCTGTTATTTCTGGACTAAAATGTCAGTCTGCTTTTCGACTCAGTAGCTCGGTCTTTTAGAACTACATATGCCATGAATTGTGCTTGGTTTACTCAGCTAGACAAACATCCGTAATAAGCTGCGGAAATTCAAGAGAGTCCAGGAAGACAGGAAGGCACCTAATTTACAGATTAGCTACGTTTGTGCCAGTTCCTCAAGGCCCTAAGTTAAAGACAAATAATTTACTCAGCAGATTTAGCATTCCTGTGCAGGGGCATGTTGGAAGAGCTGTTGGAGTGGTGACAAAGGAAATGGGTCCCCAATATAGAAGGGCCTATTCTCGTTTACAAGAACTGCAGTGTTTACACATTTTATCATATGTGCCCATATACCAGGAACCTTCTTTCCGCAGACATAATGGAACTGTGTCAGGATAATGGTTAATGGTGTAGGCTGGAGGAATTGCTTCCCTGTTTCCTACTGGTGATATCCTAAATGAGATCATTGATTGATAAGGTCTAGCATGCTTATCAGTACATCTAGTGGAGGCAGTATTTGTCATACTTTTATTTGCAAATACAGAACTAGTCGATCAAATTCATTGATGTTTGTTCCATCAAAGTTACCAGTGGCACTATCGTTCCACTTACTAAAGAATAGAGTTCTAAAATGATTCATAACAAGAAGTTGAGAGTGGGAGTGGATAGAGGTACCGTCCAAGACCTTTCTTACTGTGTTGTGGTAGGCGAGAACATATCCAGCAGTTAGTTTTGTTCAAGACTGCATGTGTGGCGTTCATTATCTGTATGAGTGTATTATTATGATATCCTTCTCTATGTTTCAGATCAGACGAAGAGTGTGAGAGTGTACATAGAGAGGAGAGAAAGTGGTACTGACAGTAGGCAGTAGTATACTAAGCGGATGTGAATTCTCCAAATACTACAACAGGTATTAATGTGATTACGACACATGCTACGATTGGTATTCTTATTAACTTCTCCTTCGTTGACCATAGTCCTCTAGATATGGGCTTTCCATGTCCTCGATTCGATGTGCCCCAAATATAGGCATAGTTTTCAGTGTCCGTTTTAAGCCTCACTGAAAAAGGCTTTATAAGTTCATCCGTAGGTGGCATCTGACCACGTGGCTGATCTTGCTTGTAGTCTTCTTCTTACACTGCCCACCTCTGGAACTCCTTGAACTGTCTTTAGGGGGATTGGAGGGAAAGAATAGTTTGTCGTTGGTTTCTTGTGGGTGCAGTATACATACCACACTTTCCTAGTCTATAAAAATGTAATTCCCTAACTATTTACATGGTCGAAGATTGTACCTCGTGACTCCAGGTACAGAGTGGTCTGTGAATAAGGGATCTGAATCAGAAAAAAGTGGTGAATTCTCAAGTTGTTTGGTTTCAAAATTATGCTCAGAATCAGAATGGGTGCCCTCATTCAAAGGCACACTCTTGAATTCAGGATCATCAACCCCCTCCTTAACCCACTTGTCGTGGGGTAAAGGCAAGGGCACTCGTTTCAGGTGTGCCACATGTATCCAATGCTTTTTCCCCATCTACTCGAGCAGGCGCAGGACCTGATAGGGTCCTTTCCAACGAGCTGCAAGGCAGGTCTTCCTCTCTGTCCTTTATCAGCACAAAGTCCCGAGGTTGAATGCAGTGACCAGGTCCTTTTGTATTTCTCGGGCAAAGCTGCTTGAACCTGTTGGTGAATCAAATGCAAGGTTTGAGTCAACTGGTCACAATAATCAGTTAATAATGGGTACTCTATCTCTGTCAGTGTTCTAGGTCTAGGTGCATTGCATATATTAGCCGGTCTCCCCATTACAATTTCGTAAGGAGAAAGTTTGTTCTTGAATGAGCCACTGTTCTCATTGACAGTAATGCTAAGGGTAAGGCGTCAGGCCATTTTAGTTTACTATGTGCACACACCTTTGCTAGTTTGTTCTTAAGGATACCATTCTGACGTTCCACTAAACCGGCACTCTGAGGATACGGCACATAATGAAATTGTTTATCAATTTGTAGTACCTCTCATACCTGTAGTATGATAGCCGCTATAAAGTGTGGTGCGTTATCGGACCAAATTACTGTGGGTAACCCAAATCTAGGGAAATACTCTTTTACCTTTATTTTTGCAGTGGACATGGCAGTGTTATCTCTCAAAGAGAAAGCTTCAACCCATTTACTGAAGGTGCATATCACTTCTAACCCATCCTTGTAGTTTTGGCATTGCTCCATCTCGATGAAGTCAAAATGAATCACTTCAAATGGCATAGAGGGAGGTCCAAAACTAACCTTGGGTGCTGGTGTTCCCTTACCAATGTTGTGTTGTACACAAATCATACAGTTCTGAACTAATCGTTGTGCGATTTTGGGAATGTTGTCATTGTACCATACTGGGTCTAAGTGTTTAAAAATACTCTTCGCACTGATGTGTGCTGGCCCATGTGTCATAGTAACTACAGCTGTTACATGTGCGTTGGGCAGCATCCACCTCTGTTTCTCATGGTCCACCCAACAACCCTCATTATCCAACACTGCAGGTCCAGAAGCCCAAAACTTAATTTCTTTCTTTGTGGCTTCAGCCTGAATCTCCTTTGCACTACTAACGCCCTCCTCGACATCCCATTTTCTACATCCCACCTAGCAGAATCTAACACATGCATTCTTGAGTGTGGGTCATTGGCAGTTTGTTTTGCTATCTTGTCTGCAAATGCATCTCCTTTTCCAATGATGTGAGTCAGTCACCCTCTGGTGTGTTGCACATTTCATAATAGATAGTTGTTTGGGAAGGGCTACTGCGGGTAACAATTAGGGACCATTCTGAATCTTTGTACCATGAGATGTTAAGAATCCCCTTTCAGCCCATAATCTTCCAAAGTTGTGAGCTACTCCAAAGGCAAATGACTATCAGTATAAACATTTACACTAAGCCCTTGGGATATCTCTCAAGCTCTTGTCAAGGCAACTATCTGCACAGCCTGGGCGGAGTTGTTTGGAATTCTCTTGCTTTCGATAATGTTGTCTAAAGTGGTGATTGCATAGGCAGCAGTGGAATTGCCATCAGCCAGTTTACAACAAGAGCCATCACACAATAGCTCTCCATCAGGAGATGTCAATGGTGTATCGTTCAGATCAATCCTACCTTTTGTATCCTGTTCAGTAACATACAGGCAGTCATGAGATGCATTATTAGTGCAATCCTCATTCAGAGGAGGCAAAAATTCAGCTCGATTCAAAGAACAGCATCTCTTAATTTTGATGTTAGGTGCAAATAGGATCAACTCTATAGTCGGGCAGATGTGAGATGCTGAGTTTGTGTTCTGTTCAATAGAACATCTACTGAGTGAGGTACCATTACGGTTGAGTGACCCAAAACTATACCCTCACTTTGTTTCACTGAGGCAGCAGCAGCTGCAGCCCTGAGACATTTCGGCAAAGTGCATGCAACAGGGTCTAACGTGGAGGAAAAATAGCTGCATGGTCTGCTTCTTCCTCCATTTTCCTGCGTCAAAACGGCCAAAGCGCATCCATTTCTTTCATGCACAAACAAGACAGTCTTTTTTTATAGTTTGGTGTGCCCAATACTGGTGCCGAACATAACGCCGTTTTGAGCAGATCAAAAGCTTCTTGACAATCCGTATCCCGAGGTAACGGTAAAGCTACATCCTTCCTTGTTAATGCCAACATTGGCTTAATCAAAAGTGAAAAATTCAGAATCCATTGTCTACAATAAGAAGCCATGCCGATAAAGGCCCTAACTTCTTTCTGCGTATTTAGAACGGTCATACCAGAGATGCTATGTATGCGTTCAGTTGCAAGGTGCCTACCCTCCTTCTACAGGAGGTGGTCTAAATAGGCGACCTCATGATGACAATATTGGAACTTCTTCAAAGACTCTTTATGGCCATGCTCAGCTAGATGCTTCAATAATAAAACAGTGCCCTCCTTGCAACTGCTTTCTGAATCGGCAGCAATAAGTAGGTCATCAGTGTACTTTATCAATGTGCAAGCGGAAGGCAATTCAAGCATATTGAGTTGTTCTTAAGGGATCGGCTTTAAATGCTAGGACTCTCAATATATAATTGTGGTATGCGTGTGAATGTGAAAGAGCATCCACCGAGGGAAAATGCAAACCAGTATCTACTGTCTGGGTATGCTAAAAAATGCGTTCTTTAAGTCGATTACAGAAAAAGGCATAGCCGTAGCAGGAATCATAGTGAAGATGTGTGCTAGTACCATGCATTATCACCTTTCTTATAAACAGGCAAAACCGGGCTATTACATGTACTACCAGAAATCTCTTTGCTAAAACCTTGATGCATTAAATCAGAAACAATACTTTTAAGTGCTTGTTCACTTTCAACAGATACTTTATACTGGGGGGATGCGTGGTAACGTAATACCAGAATTCAATACTATCCGTACGGTTCAACATTCAGTATCCCTACATTGTTGTCATTTACTGCCCATAAATGCATAGGCACTTGTTATAATTCACTCAGTAAAGACAAAGCCATAAATTGTGAAGTGGAATTCAGCTGGTGAAATGGTCAAATACACTCCATCTGGCGAACAGTAAATCACTGCATGCAATTTCTTTAACAAATTTAATCCCAGCAGGTTCTCACCACAATTCGTAGCCAATAAAAATGGACATGAGTCAGTGAATGGATCCAAAGCTATTGGCACCGGTCGAGAAACCAGACTTACTACTGGAGTACCAGAAAACCCTACGGAAACATTATTCTGCCCTGACAGTGGGAAATCTGGAACCCGTAGATGGTCAATGGAACACTTCTGTGCTCCTGTATCCACTAGAAAAACATGCACCCAATTCTCGACCTTCATTTCTACGTAGGGTTCTTGGGCTGTCCTAGCAAAACAAAAACTCGTCGGACATAAAAATCCTCAGGGAAATAAGAATGTGTAGTTTTGTCAAAGTGTTCGTATTACCAGTATTTTGGTGCTGTCCTCCTGATTACTTGTATTATTATCCTGTGGTTGGTTCTGTTGATTCTGAGAAAACTGATTCCTATTCGGACCTGTCATGCCATTGCATGCTCACAATCTTCTACCGATCGTATCATTTACTCTCTGTTCAAATAGGAGACCCTGTTTGCGGTGTGAACTGGCCTGTCCGGTTTCCCACCCTGTGATCCCCTCACAGTTTGTTGCGAAAGTACTCTAGTTTTTAAAGCTCCCTTTTTCTTCTTGATTTTTCTTTCTCATTGTTAACTCTGTTCTCGTAATGCTGAGCCATATGTAGAACTTCAGATTGTGTTTTAGCTTGCCATGCACTTTCAGAGGCAGTGATCTGCAACTGAATGTCAGACAGTAACTCTCACACAAATTTGTCAACCATCTCTTTCCAGGTTCCGTATTCACATCTTGGCCACTGAAATCTGAAAATACTTGTTCAAACCTATTGAAACACTCAGTTGCTCCCTCTGCCTTTCCTTGCATTCATGCAGTTAATTTATCCCAAATAATTCTCTTTTCAGGCTCTAAGTTTTAAGTTTAGTCACAATGTGATTCTGTAACATTAATATGCTTTGAGGCGGTTTTTTCCCAGCCTTCCTAGATCTGCCAGCTAGTGTCAGATAATGTTCGAACCTCCCCAACCTCCTCCTCACCTGGGCCTTCAGAAGAACTGTCCTTGGATTCTGTTGTGGCCTTCTTCCGAGCCTTCCGGATGTCTTGTGTAAGTCTTTCCTTGGCTGGTTTCTTGTTTTTATCATGCAAGTAGGGTTTAGCTTCCTCAGAGGCCACCTTGGCATGGAGTGGGACCTGCCCTAGGGGAACCCCGAGGAGCTAAACCCCAAAGAACAGGGGAAAAAGCCTCTGGGCAACAAAACACCTTGTCAGTCTTCAACCTGACGTATGGAGAATTGATCCGTCACTGAAGTATGATAGAAATTGGTAATTCACGATCTAATCCTCAGATGGGATAGTCACAGTCCAAGCAGTGCGGTAGAACACACTGGTAGTATGGCAAGGCAGAGATTATCCAGGGAAATTGAAGAAGTATGATGATAGTACTCCAGCTCAGGAAGAAACTGTGTATGTGCTTCCTATGTAGGATAGACCGCATGGAAAGAAAGAGGAAAAAGTCCAACTGACAGACCCGGAGGTAGGATTTAGAATAATAAGCAGAGCAAAGAATTCAAAACCCCACCCGGGAAAGTAGGAAACATCTTGCCACAAGTGAAAGGTAAGATATAAGGAAACGGAAGGTTGGAAACAAGTGGGAAAGGAAAGAAAGAAGAACCGTACCTTAAACAATCCGTGGGACCTAAGGTGAAACGGGTAAGCACCCGATAGAGGGTCGCGGAGAGCGACTAGGTGAAAACTCTGTATCAATAAACGAAACAGAGCCCGACTCAGAAAGCCAAGTAGGCGAAGCAATAGAAAGACAGAATACCCCGTAGCGGGAAAAGCACAAAAAGGGAGAGATACAGATACGAAGGTATGCAGAACAGTAGGCAAAAGGAGTAAACAAAAAGCCGGCAAGGTACCGGTAAGGAAGAGCAAAAGCAAGAAGCAGTACAAGGAAAAGTAACGAGGAATGAAGCAGTTGAAGGGAAATAACAGGCGGGCGGTTCCTTACAAAAGTAACAGAACCGAAGAGGCAAAAGACACAAAAGCAGGATACTAGGCGGAGAAACTCGGCGGAGTATACCAAGTGCTGAAGTGTAGAGAAAACAGATACAACGCGCCGAGCCGGGGGCGTGGCTAGAACTTATAGTCTAAACCGCCATGTTGGATGAGGACTAGACTGCGATGTCAAGTTCCCTGGAAGCAGCTAGAATCGCCAGGCATTCCATATCTTCCACGGGCGAATCCTGACAGCTAGTTCCAGTGTAACCCAAGTATCACCCATAGCAGGTTGATCATCTAGTCCTAATTTGCTTCCATAAATCTGCTGGTAAAATTACAGAGAATAATAAATCGATGTCACCTAAAGTGAAAACCGACTAATTTAGAACAGATGCTATTTCTTTGTAGTATCTTGTAGGAATCTTTCTAATGTCTGGAATAGATTGCTTAAGAGTGTTTACTTCCTGCCGTGAGAACGGAACATGAACAAATTGTGAAATATAATGTGCTGGAATAGTCGTGGCAGCTGCTCCATCTGTACCAGGTATCTCTACCTTCGGCACAAGAGTCGAAGGAACCTTTCTCATAGGCAATTCTACAGTGGAAAATTCCTAACATTTGAGGAGTAAAGCCAAATCGAGTGACAATCAAGTTAGCGTGGTGTAAGTAGAAAACATGCGTTTGTAAGTTACCATAATATCAGCAGAACAACACAATTTTGGTTGTGTGGTCGACTATGTCAGTGGGCGCTGAAACATTATCAGGGCAGAGGTAATGTTGGAGTCTTGAATTAATTTTAAGGTTGTCCCAGATGGAGAGTAATGCTGATTAAGTTTCTCTCAAAGACCTGAAGGCGACTTGTGCCTCATCCAATAGGTGGGTGGTTTCCACCCATGTAAGGATTGTTCATACATGTAGGATATAGGTCAGTAGTTTGTGGGGCCCTTGAGAAGTGGTTTGATGTGGAAGCTTGAAGCTTCTAGGTATAGTTCCTGTGTTGCCAGTGAGTGGTTCATGAGATTGTGGAAGTATCCTAAAGGCAGTCATCTGCTGATGATGATCTTGTAGATATCCATTGGGCAGGATTCTACTGGTGAGACGTCTTTGTTGCTTATCTTGACCAGTTTAATGAAGTCTTCTGTTGACTGGTGTGAAGTAGTTCAGTATTGCTCTTCCATCTGGGTTGGCTGGGTTGTCATGTTTTTGCTTATGTTCTTGAGCATACTGTTTGATGACGAGGTGAATGTTTTGTACTCTGTTTTTAAAGTAGCTTGCTCAATGTCTCTGCAAGGGAATGGGTGTGGTATTGCAAGGTATTGGGTTTCTTCTTTCGTTTATTATGTTGGACATCTCTTTCTGTGCATTCCTTGCTTTAGAGATGCTTTCAGCGTATTTGTTTTTTCTGTTGGTCAGAAATTGTATTGGCCCAATCTATCTGGCATGTATTTTAAAGCATACATCAATCGTTCTTTAAAAAAGTTTGATGCAACGTTTTACTCACTTGAACACGTGTGTTAACAATCGGTCCGCCATCTTGTGCTAATCCTAACGGTTGATCCATCGCCCTAAGTTCAAGTGCCCTTGCGGCACTAATTCACCCCCCTGAACGCTGACATCACTAGATGCTCACGCCCCATTTTACAACCTCAATGCACGTCTCATGTCGGCTTCCTCTGTGCACAATTTATTGACTTGTCTCCATGGAAATGCCAAGACGCCTTGTTCCTCGACAAGTGTACCACCCTTCCCTTCGTGTCTGTGTATTTCATTTAGAGCTTCCCTACTTGTTTCTGCTCTGTTCAGCTATCTGCCTAGTACGACACATTGAGAACCAGTACTCCTACTGCCTAAATTGAATTAACTCAGTAGTTGCTATTCATTTCTTATATTCTGGACAAATGTCTTTACCAAACCATATTTAAACATGTGTCCTTGCAAACTTTTAAAGTTTGAGCCTATTAATCCTGTCTTTTCACAATGTGTTTTTGAAACATGGCTGTTTCTTCGCTTGTCTTTCTTTAACATTCGGTGTTAATGGGGAACCTCTTTTCTTTACTGTATACATACAAAAACATTTTCATTTACCTCCCTGCTGATTCTGTGCTTCTTCACTATTCAGGAACTATGGCAACAGTTCAGCCCTACCATTACGAGCCCGAATATTCTGAAGAAAAATCCTTGAAAGAGAAAAAACTTGTGACGATGTGGAATCTGATGAGTCATGATAATCAATCACCGGAGCCTGAACCCAGTCGCATGGAACACGTTTCCATCTGGTGTACCTGCCATTTTTGTGAGCTTATGTCTACTCTGGTGGAGAACTGCTGTTGCAGAGATAACCCTGGCTGCTTGGCCTACATGCGTTATCAAGCTACAGGGCTGCTCCTCTCCTCCACATACATCCCCCTCTGCTATCAATGATGGTTCTCATCTGTGGGTGTGCACTCACAAGGGGGCTGAGAGGATGGGATCGCTCAAGGTGCTTAATAGCATGTACACCTCAAAGGGTTCTTTCGCATGGGCACCCTTGTCCATATGCCCACCCCAGACCCGGTGTCTCCAGAATCCCCTTTGAAGACCCCATCCCTGCAATCAACACATGTTTGTGTCCATTGACTGTGTTCCGGGCCTATTGCGCTGCCCTCATCCACATCCATCCACCTCTGCTATCAATGACAGTTTGCACATGTGGACGTGCGCTTGCAAGACGGCTGAGAGGATGGGAACGCTAAAGATGCCGAATACCATGTACACCTCAAATGCCTACTGTGATGCTGGAAATGCATCGGAGGGACAAGGCCTCCGTATCCTTGTCCTTTACTGCTTTTTATCGTTTTTTCTGTTGTGTTTTCCACGCAGGAGTTCATGTGGGACTCCTGGTGTTGCAGCTCCTTTCTTTTGGTTTTGGTGGACAGACCCATGGGATAACCTTATGGCACCCATGGGTGGGGGTACAACCCTGTGCCCCTAGTGTGTGTTTTTGGGCACCTGTGTGTGGCCCACAGAGCAGGGTACGGACTGGTGGCAGCTCCATGCTCAATTGACTGGTGCCCTGAGCGTCCTCCATTTTGGGATGCCCAGTCATTGGAATTGGTAGATTCCTGATGGGGACAAGATGGCCCCCATGGCCTCTTGCCCTCCATCGCCTGTTACCTTGATCTTCCTGAAGTCCTGGGAAGCCCTGACTCTGTCCCTTCCCCCTGACTAGATGTTGGGTGGAAGTTCCATATATGGTAGTGTGGGGAAGTGCCAACCAGACTGGAATGAGCCTTCCCAATGACCGTATGTTGTGGGTACACCTGTGGGGGACCTGGGTGAATGGAGTGTGTGATGAATATGCACTCCTTGTTGTGGATGTCTGGTTTCTGGTGTTTGACACAATGACTGAGACAGTCCTGCCCGAAACTGGTATGAATGCAGTGTGTAGTGTTGAATGGCGTGGTACTTGTCCGAATCCACATTCTGTGTTGTGAGTGTCTGGATGGAGAAGAATGGCCAGAATGCACCGTGCGCCTGATTGGCTGACAGACTGCTGAATGCCCTTCGTAGTGATTGGATGCTCGAGGGTGACCCACCGGAATGAATGGGAGATCAACAGTAAATCTGGGGACCTCTCACTGCTAGGAATCGTATTCAGAAGTGTTCAGAGCTGAAGTCCAAACTACGAAGAGCAACTGGAGTGAAACTGACACTTGACCTTGAAGCCCTGCTGGAGGAGAAGAATTGCTGTTGCTCTGCTCAATCTGAAAGCTGCTGTGTCTCCAAGAACTGACCCAGAGACGACCTGGTAAGGCGCCCTCATCCTGAGCTACGAGGGACCATCGTGCACCAGCAGATCTTTGCCAAAGCTCCCTGGTAGACAGACCTACGACAGGCTGCTGACCAGAAACTGGGACTGCCATGGAATCCCAAAGCGAAGCGCCCGGACTGTTGTCCACCACCACCGTCGACAACCGCTGTCGCCGACCGGAGCCGCCGTGCTCCTGTTGCTTAAGAACTTTTGATCCAAGGACGCTCTCGTCTTCACCGTCGCCCGCCTTGTCCTCCCGGAGACGGCCAGGCCGTCGACGCGCTGGGAGGATCCGCCGGTGGGTTTCCCGCCACCCAAAGACCACAGAGATGCTGACGACTCGACGCCCTTGCTGGGCCACAGTTCTTCAAACTCGTGCGGTCCAGAACTATCTACATCGAGGGGCCCCGCACGCCTCTTCCTTGCAGGACGTTTACGCTTCCCCGTCGACGAGCACCGCTAGGAAAGAAGTTGCCACTTCACCACCGTAGTTCACCCTGTTCTCCGTCAGACGTTCGACCCGTGACTCCTGCCTTAAAGGGAGGGCACTCAAGAAGAGCCGTTGATTCCCTGACAAGGAACACTACAACGCCAAGTACTTTGGGGTTGCTGAACTATTGGGAAGACTCTTGTGAACAATATATAAGGACTGGGCTTGTGATATCTTTATTCTACAGGTTGCCCAGTTTTGGGGGGGGGGATCTCCACACAGAACTGTGTCTAACGGTATGGGCCAGCATTCTGCCAATTGTTCTAAACTGCTTTCCTCTTATATCTATTGTTGGTTTCCTTTACAAACTGATTGGTGTGACATTTAACCGTACAGTTGATGCCCTTTAAAGAGGTCTAATTGTAATTGTGGTACCACGTAGAACTGTATATTTGCCATTGTAGATAACCAAGTACAAAGTGAGTTATCGTGATATTGTACATAACCTTGAATATTAATTATATAAAGACTGTATTTTAACGGATACAGTGTACGGACATTCCTTTGTGGGTGCCTGGACTACACTTTACTTAAGAACCAGCTTGCATTACCTCCTGAGAAGCTAGGCCTTGATTGCTCGACCACGTACCAATAATAGAGAATCTTGGCTCGGGTCCTCTGTGCCTCTCCTCTGCCATATTGGGAGCGGAAGTACAGACCCCCCCTCCGGTCTTTACACCTACCCCAGACCCGGTGTTTGTAATCTGTGAGAAACTGAAGGTGTCCCACCTGCTAGTCCCCGGAGATCTGTCATCCAGGTGGCCAGGACACGGCCATCGCTTTTGGATCAAGTTTGTGGGGGTGGATCAGTGGGTGAGGATCACCTGAGTGAAGGGTCTTCAGGGAGTGGAAGTGGGACACAGAGGGTTGAGAAGCGGTATCTGTGAGAAACTCATGGTGGCAACAAGTAAGACACACAAGTGATCACAGTTGAAGGGTGTTTATTGAACAATGAATTTGGAATGCAGATTGGAAAAATGCCTAATCTAAACCTAAATCTACGATGGGACCAAGCGTCAACCATAAAATGAAAAACAAGGCAGTCCTAGTGGCTTTGTGTCAAAATAAAAAGGCCTATACTAAGAAACCTATTGCCAAACCTTACGACTAATCCAAAAAAGCGTGTGGGATTGTTCTCAAGAAAAGAAAGAAGTGTTCTCAAATAATATGTCAGGATTCGGTAGCCTGGGCCTCCCTTCCCCATGTTTTGTGGATGGGGTAAGATGGGAGTTTGGAGCACAGTACAGTCTCTGGCTTCTCCGGCACGAGACAACAGTTCCACTGGCTGCTTTTAGGACCGTTGATTGGCCAAGTCTGGTTTCACTTGAAAGTCTCTTGCCTTCCAGGGCCTGGCAGGTTCAGCTAACAAAGCAAAAGTTCCTTTAACAAATACAAGTTTGTTTCCAATGTTCACTGGTTAATATGTTCACCCTTGGGTCGCCCTCTTCTGTGTGCTGATGCTTCTTAATTTGTTTACCACAATTCATGTAGGGTTATGGCTTCACCCCTGGGTCCCCCATCCGTTGGCTCTGACCCCTCTTGACTGTCAAAACTCGGGTGATAGCTTCACCTCTGGCTCTCCCTCTGCTGGGCTCGGACCCTTCTTCTCTGGCATCCCTTCTTCGGGTTCACTCTTGCTGTCTCTTTAACTTTGCTTTCACTTTTCTCAATTTTGAGGTGACAGCCTTTCATCCTTGGATCCCCCTCTTCCGGGCTCCGACCCCTTTCGATTCTTAGCCTCCCTCCACCAGGTTTACTGTGGCTCGCGATCAGGGTGTTAGTGATGCACCTCTGGGTCCCCCTCTTCCGGGTGCTGACCCCACTTTACTTTCAACGTTCTCTTTCCACGCAATTCAATGTTTGCGGGATTCACTTCCCTTTCTTTCACAGTGCTTGTAGATCAAAGTCTTTCGACTATACAGGGACTTTGCTTGACCCTATGTATGATCTCTTTGACCTATTTCGCTGAACCTTCTACGGCCTTCTGGTAATTGTAGTTTCACTCATATGGGGCTTGACCAGAGTCTTTCGAGTTAGCACCCATGTGGTGCTGGTTTCCCCTCTGCAGCTGGTCTCCCCTTCAATATTTGTTAGTTCTTTACACAGTTCATTAAACTTGGTTCAAACTTGCCACTTTGCGATTCTCTCAGTTGACACAGCCCGCTTCTTATCTATTATCCCCTCGACTCACCGGCTGTGGTGAACCGATTGGCCTTTTGGCTTTTCTGGAGTCGAGGCCGGTAACACGGGCGCAGGAGCTTCCTTTGTCGGCATAGCCTTGCCCTGTGTACCGTTGACATCTGCTGCAAGACACTTGTGCTATGGTTCACGGTCTTAAGTTCTCCTCCACAAAGGTTCTGTGGGTCTTGGACGAAAAGGGCAAGGCCCCTCCTCTCGATTCCTGCCATCTTTCTCCTTCATTTTAACTGCCGCACCTGCGTAGCTGTGCCGTCGTGCTGTCTGCCGTCCTCGCCTTGCTCATACTGTGATCTCTTACTCCACCTTTTATCCCTGTGGGGAAAGGAAAGAGCTGTGTGTGATTCAGGTTAATTGCCTGACGCTGTGGTTTACATTAGTCCGTTGTCTTGGGTGTGTAAAGGTGTTTGTGTCGGAATAGAGGGATTGGTGGGAGGGGGGAGTGTTGGAGTGTCAAGCTATCCTACAGGGTTGGAAGGGAAAGAGGTGTCACCTGGGATTATGGCTTCCGTATTTGGGTTTGGGGTGATCTCGGAAGGGTAGGTTTTGGAGGGTTTTGAAACAAACGAGAATGACTGGAGTTCCTATCATGATCTGAATATGGAGGATTGTGGAAATGGGTAGTGAGTTGTCAAAGCAGCCTGGGAGATCAGAAAGTGACAATCAGGGACGGGATTGGTAGGGTTCTTGAAGCAGACAGGAATAACTGGGATTGTGAAATAAACCAGGGGGATTATGGGAACAGTAGTGCCTAACCCAAGTAGAGTGGGTGTTCAGGACAGAGTAACTAAAGGAATGTGGAAAAGAATGTCCAGGAGTTGTGGTTCTTAACAAGTTTACCAGATGGAATGGGTTGTTGGCTTTACCTTTGGGTAAGGAAGATTCAGTGGGTGGAATAGATGAGTGGGAATAGTTTATGAAAGCTTGAGACTTAATTCCCCTCACCATCCTCCCTGTGATGCTACCGCCTCTCACCTGGGGTATTCCCCCGAGCATAACCCTGGGTTCCCTTACCCAGGTGATCCTCCCTGACTGGCCCACCCCCAGGAACTTGATCCAACGGCGATGGCCGTGTCCGGGCCACCTGAATAAGGGATTCTCAATGTTTTATTGGGAGAACACCCTCAGGTTTCTCACATATCCCCTTCCCTATAACACCTTTACCCCATCCTACCCTGTAGGATATTTAGAAGCTCTAAACCCCTGCCCCCTTTCCCACACAAACACTTTCTTACAATGTAACAGACGCACACCTGACAGCCCTTTACCTTTTCCAGAGGGATAAAAGGCAGAGCATGAAAGCACACTTTGAGCAAGGCCGAACGCATGAGGAGACAGCCACACCAAACCGGCAGCACAAAGGCAGAAGAAAAGCGGTGAGACCTGGAAGGACACGAAGGGGGAATTGCCTTGCCCTTTTCAACTCAGACCCGCAAAGCATCCGAAAGAGAAATCATAAAACCGGGAATTACAGCTGGCGTGCGGAGCAGCAGATGTCAATGGTACATGGGGTTCTCCCACATTGATAAAGCAGGCGGAGAGGCAAGTTGGTTACTGTGGTACTATCGTGGACTTCAGAGAAAAAAGAAGCCAACCGGTTCAGCAGAGTCATCGGAAGAAGCTGATGGCAAACCGAACTGTGTTGCGCCCAAGGTTGTGAGTTTCAACGTTTTGAACGCAAGAAGAAAGAACTTGTGTGTATATTTGAACTTTAAAGAAAGCCCAGTTGAGGTCCAGGTGCAGAGGGGTCCGGCGCCACGTGGATGCTCATTCGAAAGGCTCCGATCTGGACCTGTTTTTAGAAGGCCCTAGGGAAGGGTGTTGTGAGGCGTCAGAGTGGTCCTACAATGGTCACGTCAAATCCCTTGGACAATCGAAAGTGTCTGACCCGTTGCCAGAGGAAAGCTAGGGTAAGGGAACACTGCTTTCCACTACTATTGTTAACTGTGATACTTGGCCAATGTGACCCCGACAGATCAATGGAGAAAGAAATCTAGGAGAAACCCTGCTTTCTGATAAAACTGAGCAATACATGAACTGTATTAGGAAAACAAACTGTGTTGAAGAAGGGGCGTAGTGAACCTGACGGAGGGAGGCCTGTTTTTGCAAGCATGAGCCGAGCCCGGTGGAGGGAGATCTTGGGGGCAAAGAGCAATCACCCAAGCTGCAAGATCACTGAGAGAACATTTGTTTGTTTGTTAATTTGAATCCTCAAACCTAAGGCAATAGACATTTGCAGGAAAGAGACTTGGCCTCTGAAGGGGTTTTGATGTCGTTCAACTGAACTGTGAACTTTGTGCTGTCAAGGCCTAGGAGTCTGCTGTGCTCAAGAGTCCCGCCTTGTCCTGTGCTTAAACGTGGAAAGTGAGACCCAGCCATGCCATCCTGACTTATCATTTTGAGAACATTTCTTTCTTTTCTGGTAAACATGATCCCACACTCTTTTTGTAATTTAGTAGTAAGTATTGGATTTTAGTATAGGCCCTTTTATTTGAGAAGACTCTGCTAGGACTGCCTTATTATTATTTGATGGTCTGAGCTTGCTCACATTTTAGATTAGGCGTTTATCTCACCCATTATAAACTTCAATAAACACCCTTGAATTGTCATCACTTGTGTCTGTCTTTACTGTTGCCACCATGAGTTTCTTTACTGTTGCCACCATGAATTCCTTACAAATCTCCCCTTTTGAAGACCCCGTCCCTGCAATCGGCACATTGACTGTACTCCGGGCCTATTGTGCTTCCCTCATTCACATCCATCCCCCTTCGTCATCAATGACAGTTCGCACTTGTGGGCTTGTGCTCGAAAGGGGGCTGGGAGGATGGGAAAGCCCAATGTACACCTCAGAGGGTCTTTCGCATGGACAGCCTTATCCACATGGCCACCCCAGACCCGTTGTCGCCAGACTCCCCTTTGGAGACCCCATCCCCGGAATCAACATATGTCTGTGTCCATTGACTGTGTTCCAGGCTTTCTGTGCTCCCCTCATCCACATGTAATGATGCCTACCCCCGGGCATCTGGACCAAGTCCATCAGCCCCTGGAGCAGGCATCCAAGTACTTACGAAAATCCCAGCAGCCCCGGCTAGGGGCTGTCTGGGTACAGTCCTGGCGCCATTGGCGCCAGCTCATAGAGGAAACCAGTCCTGGCGCCATAGGTGCCAGGCTCATGTACATTACTTACCTCGTGCAGACCATGCTGCAATGAAGTCAAGCCAACGTGAGGCCTGAATGGGACTATTTTACTTGGGTGTGGTTCTGGGGGAACTTCTTACCTGGGACTACTTTGCAGGCTAATTTAAACCACGCCCGAACAGCAGCACATGCTTCGCGCTATTCTGCACTCAGCAGCGTAACGCTCACCATGCCTGCAAGTCAGCATCCAGTCTTCTGCCACGCCCGCCTCGAATCCAGAGCCCCTAGAAAAAGGGGAAAGAAGGCAGAAAGGTTAGATCACGGACATATTTTAATTCCTTACCTGATTCCGGATCCAGCACGTCTCCGAGCATGGAAAGGACATTATTTCTGCATGCGTCGCATCGCCAGCGGCAGCGCCGTGCCATACTCGCCAGTCTTCACAGCATCTTTCGATTCAGCGCTGTTAGGCAGAAACATGTGCAGTTCCCTTAGGGACCACTGCAAAAGATTTAGGACTACAGCTGTTTGGCAGTAAACCCACTTGGTAGCAGTCTGTACCACACAGATTCACTTGGTAGCTGTGGCTGAGCAGTCAGACTTCCCTCAAGAAGAGGTAGACAGTATATAGAGTATACACAATAGGTACAGAGATACAGTAGCACAAGCAAACACTAACCAGAGCTTTGGTGTAAAAGTATATAATTATTTATTTAAAGACATAGTTGTAATTTACACTAGCAACAAAGAGGTAAGTAAATTCAGCACACAGTCACTATTATATATATATATATATATATATATATATATATATATATATATATATATATATATATATATATATATATATATATATATATATATATATATATATATATCCCTAATTACTTATTAGACAAGTCTTACACCACTTATTTTCAGACAGATTTAGCGCTTAACATAAGATGGCACTCTAATAAGTTATTAAAAAGGGAGGGAAAAAGGCAGAGTTATGGAAGCACACACATTTCAATACTTTTAAAAGAACCACAGTAAGGCAGGATAGGCAGAGTTCTACTGGAGAGCAAGGAAGTCAATTGCAAGGCCCACTCTTGGAGAGAGCAAGCAGGAGGGGTACAGGTTCACACAGTGGGGTTATGCCCAAAGAGTCTTGTAGATAGTTCGCACACAAAGAATGAAATTAAAGTCAGGAAAAGTTAGCTAGGTTGTCCCAGGCCAGCCCATGTTAGAAAGTCGAGGCTTTGCTGTCACCCCGAATGATCTGTCGGAAGGGAACCAGGCGGAACACATTACCTTAAGTGTGAAGGAAGCTCCAGTGGGGGCAGTTAGTTGTTCCTGGCAGCAGGTGCAAGTCGGTGTTTCGTCCAGAGGAAGAGGAGGTCTCGCCGTGAAGGAAAGATGAAGGTCGTTGCACTGCCAGGGAAGAAACCAGCCACGGAGTTCTTCGGTTAAAAGGTACTACCCTTCTGTTCGCGGTAGTGGTAAGCCGCGGAATTCTGGTTGCCGGGGCGCCTTGGCACGGGCAAGGCAGCCACGAGATGCTCCAGGAAGGTGAAAAGAAGGCAAAACCGGTTATCCCCACCAGTCAAAGGAAGAAGACTCTCCGGACTGGAGATCTCCTCTGTCGTCGGGAAAAGTGTTGAAACGGTTCAGCAGGGCTCCACCGGTGGTGTTGTCGTTGCAGGTCAGCTCAGCTTCTCCCTCCTCGGATTCTTGGGTCCTGTGGCGACTTCTGGAGTTCCAGTCCCCAAAGCCCTGCTTTTATGCAGTAAACCCCCATTCATTCAGCCTAGCTGTCAATCAAACATGCTAAGTGGTACTTGGGCCAATCACACAAGAGTGCGACTTGAGTTGCCAAGGCAACTCAGTCCAGGGTGCCTAAACCCCTCCCACACCCTCTGTGGTACCCAGACAGAGTGGCACCACTTTTGGAGGCTTCTGAGGAGAAGCCCGCCAAAAAGTGGAACAAAGGGCTTGACTTGGGTTGGGGTCACAGAAGAGAACACAAACGCCATTTTAGAATCGATTCTGGCAAAAAATACCAACCGGTGAATTAATATTAAATAAATAAACCGGCGGTGTGTTCGAGGTTATAGGAATTAAATAATTAAAGTTGGTAGCCTCGAACAATGGGAAAATACCATAGAGATATTTTCGTGGTCGAATATAAAAAGTAGTATCCACTGCCACCAGCCAAAACTCAATCAAGGGGGACAGAGACGTGCCCCCTCGAACAACAGACCCCGGGGCAATCGAATTGCCCCGACCAGTACTTCCACAATATGATGGTTTGTACTGGTTTCTGTTCATAATTTGGGACTAGTAAAGCCAATGGTGACTTTACATGCCCTGGGAGACAGTAGTCAGTCCCAGGGTATGGAGTCTATGTTTGGGGGTCGCTACTACACCCGTGGGTTATGGCACAGAGAGTGCTGTGTAACCCACATCAAAACACATGAAACCCTATGGAGTAAAAGACCCCATAGCCCATAAAACACATGGAAAGACAAAGGAACACCTCAAATCATGTCTAAGAGTGGGAGTTAAAAAGTCTCACTCTTAGCAAAGAAGAACAAAATAAACCCCAAAAATCCAGCAAAGCTGCTGGGGGACTCACTAGGTTTGGGAAATTAGCCTTTACAGAGAATTCTCCCTAACAGGCGCTGCCTCCATCATTTTCTTCGCCGAACTCCAGCACCTGGGGGAACAAAAGAAATAACAAGGTGAGCCGAGAGAGCCAACAAATACAATCTCTTTTACCACCATAGACTTACCTGTTTACCACCGGAGGCAATATCCTTCAACAGGCCACATCTTCTTATGCCGCACCTGTAAAGAGAGAGAAAATTACAAGTTAAACGCATGCAATTTTTACCGAGAGTGTTGGGTAATACAGACTCTAACCTGAACGCCATCAGCTGCCTCAAGGCAATATTCTCTTGGACCCAGCTGCAATTCAAAAAGTAAATGGAACAAGAGTGAACATCGGACATATTGAACTCTTTGAACTTTATACTTACGGGTCCTTACCAAGAACCTCGGAGTCAATATTCCTCCGGAACTCTTCCAACTCCTTCAAACTAGTGAAGTAACTGGTATCTACGCGCCCCTGCATTCCACGCAGGATGGAGAGCTCATCATTTAGAAACCTAAGGTGAGATTACTGAAAGGGGATATTGGATGTGACTAGTGGGGAGAATAGTGGGGTGCCATCACTAAAATCCGCGGGTGGCTGAATCCTTTTCTCCAATTTCAGGTGAATACTTCTACGGGTCAAGCAGACAAGGTTAGGCGGGCCAGTCCAGTCTGTCATTTCTGCACTACGCATCACGTTGGTGGAGACCGCAGCTGTTCGGTCCGATCGACGCCCCTGTGGGAGCCAGGTGAGTGTAACACCACATCCACCCCCCTCCGCTATAAACAACAGTTTGCACCTGTGGACATTTTTTTATGAAGTACATTTTTTGTTATCAAAAATAAACATGTTGGTTGTTTGGATGTTTGGTTTACTCACTGTGATACTTTTTTAATAGTAATATTGCTTTAACAGATCATAAGGACAATACAACAATGCCTTCTTGTATCATTTTGGGTTGCACTAATGTATAGCTGTGCTAAAATTCAAGAGTAAAGCCCTGCATGTTTTTCCAAGGATTTAAATTTAATAAGAAAATGGCTCTTGCGCTGCAGATTTTTCGGTGTACGAAATTGAACGAAATTGAAAGCAGAGCCAAGGATGTCTTGGATAACGTGAGGGGTAATCGATTCTGCAGCATGCACTCCTCGATATGTACGAGCCATCACAGTACACTAAAAAGCACCACCCAAGACTCTTTCGCAAATTACTTCCCAATGCAGTTCTATCAGAATTTCAGCACACACTGACCCAGATGAGTAGTGGACGCTACATTTTTTAAATGTACTTTACCACTTTCTAAATTTGCCTGTACAAAATTTCTTTTAAATGACCACTCAGTATATTGAAATAGTCTGTGAACAGGTTAATGATCGGTTTTCAGTTTTTGGGGAATATTTCCATTGATATTTTATTACACAAGTTTCCTTTGTGATATGATGTACTGTGGTTTATACATTTTTAACTTTACATAACTTTGTATGTCCCTACTTTAGGGATACTCGAATGGTTCAGTGCAATCGGAGCCTTTCCAAACACACACTCAGATGGCGTCCTTTAAAAATAGGTCATTATTTTTAAATTACCATGTCAGTCTTTACGTAGACCGCACTGATGGACTTACAGACCATTACCATGGAGGAAACCACAGATATGTCAACATCCTAATGGTGAGGCCAAGCAACTTCCACAGTTTTATTCAGTCGTTTTTGATGTGGTCTTAATTACAATACTAATGTCTATTTTCTATTGAACAATGGTATGAATGTCGACTAAAGGACCGTGATGCTACATCAACCACTATTCCTGTGTCTACAACGAACTTGCTCACCTTTCAAGTAATTTCTTTTAGAATATTCCTTCAGATGGGGGGCGCTGTTGCGCATGTCAGAAATGGCCGCCTGATTCTAGAGCTCCCGCTCCACCACGACATCCTGCGCTATAACATCCGCTTTACCACTGCCTGTGTAGCCTACATGCTCTGAGACGGTAGCCCAGCCATCCGTGGTCTGCCGGCCGAACTCCTGGGATTCAGAGTCCAAAGACGCCGGAGATACAACCCCGGGAAGATTAGCAGGCACGCGCGGCTTACACTATCCGCTGCCGGGCTCCAAGAAAAATCC
Source organism: Ambystoma mexicanum (assembly GCF_040938575.1). NCBI lineage: Eukaryota > Metazoa > Chordata > Amphibia > Caudata > Ambystomatidae > Ambystoma > Ambystoma mexicanum. The sequence continues at coordinate 20,031,543 of NC_090937.1, read as the reverse complement.
ACGCGAATGCCGCTGCGCGGCTGAAGCTTCGAGGCCCCTGGAAGGGAGGAGCCTGAGCTGCGACCTAGACCCTGAGCTCTGCTGGTGCTGCGCTGGGTCGGCTGCGGAGCGGGGGGCTCTATCATACGACTCACATTCCAGTCCGGCCCTGGCATATGGGGACCTGTGGCCGTTGCCGCTGAGGTCCGGGAAAACTCTCCGCTGGTCCTACACTTCGGCGCGCGGTGGAGCAATCGGCAGACCCGCGTGGGGCCTGGAAACGAAAAGACATCGGGTAAGGAGATACGACTGGGCGGCGATTGAGGGGCCGAGATACACTTCAGTTCTTGGGGGTAAAGACTTGCAACCCCCTTGGCACCCCCAATACCAGCCCTGATTTCCCACCAGTGGCTGGAACTGCTTGGCTGAGGCGGGCTCATGCCCTGCACATCTACTCCGGCTCTCGGGCCGCCAGTCGCACGGGCCCGCACTCCTGAATTGGGGCCGCGGCCCGTGCAGGACCGGACTGGGCGGAGGCCTCATCATACGCAGCTGTAACTATGGACCAAAGCGGTTCAACAAATAAACTGTAGAACCCCTGGATCAACACAGAACTATTCCACACAGTTTATGCAATAAACATTTATTGTTGTACTTGGGGGGGCGGGGGGAGGGGGCACAGTCCATTCGGACCACCTGGTCTCTGATGGGGCCTATTATGTAACCGTTTCGACTTCCTTCAGCCCCTTGTGTGGATCCATCCCCAGAGCCTAGACACTGCATACGGGGAACAGCGAATTAGAATTTGACCAACAGCATTCTGCACTGCCTCGGAGCGTGACTCCGACACTAGAATGGGGGAGCCACAGAAGTCTGGAAAAGGCGCCAAAACTCCTGGGAAACAGAAGAAAGGCCTGATGGATGCCTACACGGGCAGTCACAGTCAGGCCACGCAGGCTGACGCCCACGTTGATGTTAACGAAGCCCCCACTGTTGAGCCTGGTGAGAATTTAGACAACCTGACCGCAATAGTGCAGAATGGTTTCCGCGCAATCACCACGAAATTGGATGACATAGTCTCCACTATCGGCTCCTTAAAAGCAAGAGTGGAGAAAGAAAGCTCACGCATTACAGAAACCGAAACCAGGATAAGCACTAATGAGGACACTATCTCACTGTCATGATGCCTGCTCCCGGGGAGCCGGTTCAAGCCCTGCGTCCCCGAAAGCGAACATCCAGTCCCCAAGGAAGGACCCAGCAACCCCATATAGGGGCCCTTTGGACAGTGTCCTGGCGCCTATGGCGCCAGGCTCATAAAAGACATCAGTCCTGGCGCCATAGGCGCCATGCTCATTATGGGAGTGCTTGGGTGCACTTACCTGATGCAGACCATGCTGCAGGATCCCAGCCTCCTTGAGGCCTGAAGGCAACTACTTTACCTGTGGGACTAATTTACCATCCGGGCGTGGTCTGGGAAGGATACATACCTGGAACTTCTTCCAAGGCTATTTAAACCCCACCCGAACAGCCACACGTGCTTCGCGTTGTTCTGCATCTAGCAGCTGGACGCTCACCGTGTCTGCTCCTGCATCCTGACTTCTGCCACGCCTGCCAGCATCCTGGATCACCTGCAAAGGAAGAGAAGCAGAGAACAGAAGAAGGAAAAGTCCTTACCTGCTAAATCCGCATCCCGGAGACATCTCGCCGACAATCCTGAAAAGGAAGACTTTAATTTAAAAGCTCATCGCGTCGATCGCTGCAGCGCCGCATTCCACTCACCTTTACAGGGCGCCACCATGTTCAGCAGCGATCATCCGGATTCGCAGTCATGCCCCAGCGCCTAGGGAGAAAAAGACCAGAACAAAAGGTGAGAGAGAGAAGGGAATAAGGAAAGCTAAATCTCCATGTTAAGACTTACCTGTTGATTCATTCCCTCTTCATTTTGGGTCCGCGCCGCATCCTGGCATTTCCGGACCCCAGCCCCTAAGGGGAAAAAGAGACATCAGCGTTAATGAGCGAATGAAAAGACATTACCAAAAAACGCTCATTAAAGACTTACCCGATTTCTACAAGGATTTCACCTCTCATCTCGGGTCGGTGCCTGTTCCTCCGGCATTCTGTACCCCGGCCCCTATGGGGAAAAAGACACTAGCATTAGTACATTAATGCATGGACACAAGGGGAACCTCTTATCAAAAACTTAACTGGAAGCCAAGCAAGTTTGGTTCTCACCAATCCGAAAATCCAGTGAAGTAACTGGATACCAACGTGCCCCTGCATCAGAAGCAGGATGGAGAGCTCGTCCTTCCAGACCCTAAGAAGGATACTTCTGTGAGCCAGACAAGCCAGATTTGGGGGCCCGGTCCAGTCCGTCTTCTGAACCTTGCGCACCACCTTAGAAGAGGTCACATCAGCGCGAACCAGGCCAGCGCCTCCGTGGGAGTCAGGTGAGCGTCACATCACAGCCGTGACATCATCCAAATCAAAGAAAACATGGCGAAATTGCAAAACATATGCCAGGATTTGGAGTCGCGCTCCAGGATAAATAATATCTGTGTGGTGGGTGTGGCGGAATCTTTCGGCAAATGCCAAATGGAGAAACAACTCGAGACACTGCTTAGAACCCTGTTTGGAACGGAATCATTCTCTGAACATTTCTTGGTGGAACGTGCTCACCGTACATTAGCTCCGGCCCCTAAGCCGGGTGCGCCACCGCGTACCATAATCGCACGGCTCCTCAACTATAGGGACAGAGACACAGTCCTACGTAAGGCGAGAGAGGCAGGCACCCTACAATTCGAGGACAGTCGCATTCATATCTATCTGGACTTCTCCGCCGGAGTGCAGGCAAGCAGAAGATCCTATGAGCCAGTCAAGAGGCTCTTAAGGGAACGCCAGATCCCATATGCTTTGATGTTTCCGGCAAAAATGAGGATTTAACATGCAGGAAGGGCCCATTTCTTTGAGTCCCCGGCTGAGGCCACGCAATATATTGAAACGTCCATACCCCTTCCTCCCAGAGGGGGCAGTCCGGCCCAAAACAGACCCAGACCTGCAGACTAGGGAACACCTGCCTGTTCACTCTTTCTAAAGCTACAGTCAAGCTAAGCATTCGATCAAGCTACACCAGGCAATGTGGTCGGTGGAGTTGTTGGACCTGATCGGCGGCCATGTGGAGCAACATGGCTACCCGTGGAATATTCCATAAGTTTTGTTGGATACATCGTCAAGGTGGGGGTGATGATGAGGGTGGGCGGGTGGGAAGGGGTTTGGGACTTGGAGTCTTCAGCTCTTGTGTAGACCTAAGGTGGCATCTTGTTGGGGGTTGGTGCCACTCTGCAGAGCCCTGTTCAGAGGTAAAATGGTTTGAAGTGTTTTGTCGGTCGAAAAGCAAAAATGTGGCTGCACTGAGGCTGGCACTGAATATATTGCACCATTTCTGTACACTTGTGTCATTGGACAATGGCTAATGCTTCATTTCAGGGCCCTGGTCACAGACTTAAGGTTAAACTTCTGACATGGAATGTTCGGGGGCTAAATAATCAGGCTAAGGTCAAGAAGGTTTCTAACTATGTTGCTAGACATAATCCCCAGATCCTGATGCTACAAGAAACCCATATGGTGGGAACGAGTAATGCTCACATGCTGCCCAGGTGGGGTCCCCTGAGGTTCTACACTGATTATTCATCCCAGTCCAGAGGGGTGATTACCCTTATTCATCCAGGCCTTGGATTCAGGGTGGGCGGCCACAGGGTTGATCCTCTGGGCAGATATGTCATGATCTGGGGGGAGGTGGCTACTCAACAAATACTCCTGGTTAACACGTACGGGCCCAACATCGATGACCCTGCGTTCTATATGGATGTTTATCAGATAATTGTGTCACTGGATGTTTCGGGGGTGCTGTGGGGGGGGGTGATTTCAATTTGGCTCTGGACCAGGTCCTTGATAGGTCCTCGAAGGTTACCAGAACTCCTAGTAGGGCAGCATTGAACCTGAAACCTGTTTTGTCATAACTTTTGCTGGTTGATGCATGGCGTGAAGTTCATCCTGATGGCAGGAGATACACATTCTATTCCTCGGTGCACGACTCGGAATCTAGGATTGACTATTGGTTTGTCTCGATGTCTCTGATGGCTGGGGTGGAGGGGTGCGAAATCTTCCCTCGGACGCTATCTGACCATTCCCCAGTACTGTTGGAACTAATGTTCCTGAAGGCCCTTGTCCGGCTAGAAGGTGGAGGATGCCGAGTGGAATACTGGGAGACCCGGGGACAGTAGAGACGCTCCATGTTGAAATTGAAGAGTTTTTTTCCAATAATGTGGGATCAGTGGACAAATGCTCAACAGTGTGGGAGTCCTTCAAGGTTTGGGTAAGGGGTGTTCTGATGTCCAAGACTGCGGGTATGCTGAAGGCTGTGAGAGCAGAATTGTCCACTATCGAAGGCAAACTAGATGTTCTAGAGAAAACATACACAAACACGCGAGACAAGGCAGTGTTGGCCGATATATATACACACACACACCCCTTCAGGAGTTTGGTAAGCTCGCCACAAGGGAAGTCCGATATATGGCGGCCCCCATACGCGCACGCAGATACGGGGAGGGTAACAAAGCTGGCAGAACACTTTCCAACCTGCTCAAACACGATACGCAACCCATACAGATCACAAGTATACACACAACACAGGGAAGGATACTGCTAAGCGATGAAGATATCAATGGGGAATTTATGACCTTCTACCAAGATTTGTATTCTAATAAAGATAAGAAAACACTTGCTGAAATTAAGATGTACCTTGAGGCTCTCTCCCTGCCTAAACTCTCCGATGAAGAGCGCTTAGCGTTGGATCAACCGGTAACTACAGAAGAAATTCTAGAGGCAGTCAAAGCATTAGCTTCTGGCAAGGCACCGGGGTCGGACGGTTTGGGTGCTGAATTCTATAAAGAGTTTCATGAGGAACTCGCTCCGATACTATTACAGGTATGGGTGGAGGCACTTGAGTGCGGCAGGCTACCCCTGACCATGAGAGAGGCTATCATAACTGTACTCCATAAGCCTAGACGGCCACCACAGGACGTTTCGTCCTATAGACCCCTGTCACTCATAAATACAGATGCTAAAATATTTGTAAAGGTCCTCGCAAATCGGCTTCTACCGGCGGTTCCTGCCCTAGTCCATCCCGATCAGAGCGGGTTTATACCCACACGATCTACGGCCCTAAACCTCCGAAGACTTTTTGGCATAATGGCGCAGATAGATCCCGCTAGAAGTAGGGCGGCCATATCCCTCGACGCCGAAAAAGCATTTGATTCGGTCTCGTGGGCCTATCTCCTTGCAGTTCTGGAGGTGTTTGGGATGGGAGCCAACTTCATAAGATATGTGAAATTACTGTACACAGAACCTGGAGCTCGTGTCCTGACCAATAAAGCCATTTCCCAGATGTTCCAGCTGGGGAGGGGAACCAGACGGGGATGTCCGTTTTCCCCCTTGCTGTTCGCATTGACCATCGAGCCAATGGCGGCTGCGGTCTGTCTCAGGTACTCTGATAGAGGGATCAAAATGAAGGGATCCACCCAACTAATATCGCTCTATGCGGATGACACTTTGTTATATGTCAAGGAGCCTGAACTCAATATACCACCCATTATGGCAGAGATTCAGGACTTTGCCGAGTACTCCGGTTACACAATAAACAGGGCAATGTCGGAGATATTTCCGCTTACACCTGCCACCCAGTGCCCCGCAGCTACGGGTGGACTCAAGTGGTCTGATAATCATATCAGATACCTGGGAATTCTAGTCTCCAGGGATAAGCTCACATTACACTCGGACAACTACGACGGCGCCCTGCAAACTTTGACCGCCAAGCACCAAATGTGGGGGCGACTCCCTATCTCCTTGGCTGGACGAGTCGCTATTCTCAAAATGGTCATCCTGCCTAAACTTCTCTACTTATTTGTCAACATCCCTATATGGCCTGGCAGAGCCTTCTTCACCAGGCTCAGATCCCTGGCGGTAACATTTCTTTGAAACGGCAGGACACCGAGAATTAGCTGGGAAAAAATGACAGAACCATATTCTTCGGGAGGTATAGCGGCCCCTGATTTCGAGCTTTACTACTATTTGGCACAGGCTCACTTTGCTAAATATTGGTACAATGATGAGAACACGACGCCCCACGCTTGGATAGAGGGGTACACTACACATCCCACCAACATAAAATCAGTTATTTTTGACCCACGCTATAAAGACACCTGTGAATACAATCCAGTTAGCTGCACAGTCCGGGCATCGGAAGCCATATTCAAAAGGCTTAGATTGGAGGCCCCCTACAACCCCGAGATACCTCTCTGGAACTTCCCGGGAATCGCTTGGGGACATGTTTGTCAATGGTGTTTTTTTGGACCTTGGTCTGTTGTTGAGGGCGCTGGGGGATGGGCCACTGAAAATGCTTCAATATTACCGTATGCGATTTGCATTTCAGAAAAGGTCGCCTCTCTTCCCAAATGAACCTCCACCACATCCATGTGTACAATTGGTGACATCTAAGAGCGGTCTGGGAATCTCTAAGCTATACAATGAGGTTCAGACCCACACCCCCACACTGAATCAGATAAGGGAACGGTGGGAGGCAGACTTCCACTTTTCCATTGATGAGAAGAGATGGGCCAGATATTGTTCACTTACTAAGAAGGTTTCACTTAACTCCGGCCTGAGGTTGATACAATTCAAAATATTAAACAGATTACATTACACACCTGCCAGGATTGCTAAATTCGCACCAGACTCCTCGGATGCATGCCCTAAATGTAATGCACCTCAGGCCAGCTCCTTCCATATGTATTGGGACTGCCCGGCGATCAAGGGGTTCTGGAGGTCAGTGGCAGGGGTGTTGGAGGACATAACGCAGATTCCCCCTGATCTCACCCCCCAAAAATATCTGTTTGGGGATATAGGCAAGCACACAAAGAAAATCAGAAGACTATTCAACATTTGTTGTGCGGTTGCAAAAAAATGTATTTTATTAAAATGGAAAAGCGCCCTGCCACCCAGCTTGAACCAATTCCTGCAAGAACTGACACATGTCAATGAGTCGGAGGAACAGTTTGTTTTGACTCAACCCTCGAAGTGCAGACCCAAGGACATTTGGGGCCCGTTTAGAGCTTACCTATGTAATATGATTACTGATGATGATTTGTCGCCATAATATTGTTTTGTAAAACTGTATTGACCAATGTACTCCTGTTTTATTTTTTAAATGAACTGTACAATGGTGCTGTTGACCTCTCTGTTGCCACTAATAAAAAAAAGTTTCAGAATATTCCTTCAGATGCGACTATACAAAATATGCATTTGTTCCAGTTCAACTTGAAACATATTGATTATTGTTATGTATAATATTAGCTTTTGATACAAACTGGCTTGTAGGCTTCTTTGTCAATTTTGAACATCTTTTACATGACATTTTTTTGGGATGTTACATCTTTTTTATTACCATTACTGTTATATCGGCAGAGCCTGGAACTTTAACATACTATTCTTCTACTGTAACCGGCCTGGAGGATGAGGTGTATGAGAAGTGATTTATTGATTTGTACTAATAGTTATTGATTAACAATATCTTTTTTACCTTTTAAGATACCTTTTAAGATAACTTACTTTTTGATAATTTGCAATACTGTCAGCAAATTGCAAAGCATTAGATCAACCACCTTGATGTATTTGTCGTAGAAACACATGGAACAATTAAAGTAAACCTTCAGAAAAATGTACTTTGTCACTGAAAAACATGTGCCTTTTCACTATACAATAAATAATTGTAACCCCTTAAGTGCCAAGGGAGAGGTATCTCGTCCTTGGGATTACCTCCCTGTCGATATATCTGAAGGTTATCAGGTACAGTTTTAAAATGTCTATTTAAAAGGTTACATGTACACAGTGTGCGACTTAGTCAATGCTGGGTTTCGGAATTGAGGGGAGGTGGGAGCTATTTAGCTCCTACGTCTAGCATAGTAGAGCCTGGTTAGCTTGAAAACAACAGCTACCAGCAGCTACATTTTGGCTCCTAGGGACAGCTGGTGCCTTCCAAACATGTAAATGTGACATTAACTTTGAGTATTTGAGAATGTTAATAAAGAACAATTAGAACACTACTAATGCACATTTAAACACCGTGGTTCATACAAAATGGACAAAAAGTTACAGGAGCATCGCTGGTAGCTCCTGGTTCCCTTGCGGTAGCTCTTGCCTACTGGGTGATGCCGACACCCAGGAGCTGAATTTTGCTCCTGCTCATCGTAACTTGTAAGGTGGATAATCATTAAATACATTTTCTCAAGATGTACTTTCTGAGATCAAAGATTTTAACATTGTTTCACCCATGTTGCGCTCTGAAACACTTGTGTACGAGTGGGATACAAATAAAATATCATATCATATATCAATCAATGTTCTTTGAATTTATGTACAAGGAATGTACTACAGAAGCGGTCGAGATTTAAGAGACACATGGACAAGAGGTATACCTAAGGCAGAAGTCCCCAACCTTTTTTGTAGCAATGAGCAATATTTGAGCATCAGATGAAATGGTGAGCAACTTCAGTACTTTGATGTAATTTATCACATTCAGTTGGTGGTAAAATGATTGGAACTAATCATAACTGTACTAAGCTCAATACTGCTGATAGCACTCTTAATTGTCAGTAATTAACAGTAATCACCCGGGTGTAAGCCTAGTCCAGGCAATTTTTAATGGCCTTACACATCATTTGACATTAAATCGGTATAGAAATATAATGTTTAGTAAATGAAGTAGTAAACAGTGCATTTCTAGGTGCTATGCCAGCAAAACTATTCAAAAACATTGCAGGATGCAACAAAATATTTGAGTGCTTGGAGTTCTCTCCCAGGACATTTTCAAGCAATTTAATGGCAAATGTTTTGTAAGCACGTTTCAACAGTAGCATTTACTCCAAAAAATAAAGGCTTATTTTGGTGCTACCCCACCTAAATCCAAAGGGATTGTCAGGATCTTTAGGGGCAAATTGTACATTATTAGGAGAACAGGGTGCGTAACACTGGACAGAATATGGTAGAATGTAAAGATCATTTCAGCCATGCTTTGTGTGAGGGGTTATCCACCCAAGAAATCTAGTGGAAAATAGTGCTTTTTAAAGCACTCAAGGTCTGTTACATTGAAGACAAGTGATTAGGAATAAAAAACATTTTTCTGATGGATTTTGGGTACTCTTTTTCCCAAGCAATCCCCTGGGAAGAACAAGTTACTTACTAAACTGGTAATGTTCTTTCGACTGGATGTTCCTCCAACGTATTCCACATCTTTGACATGTAATGTCCACAGCTGTGCACTTCAGAAACTTTTTCGGCAGTGGGCGTCCTGCGTCGATGATGTCGGGTCGATGCCCATCGAAGGCCTCCATCAAGGGCGACGTCACTAGATGTTATAAATTCGACGCACAGCGCCCGTAGCCTCAGTTTAAGTTTTTTTCCTCCTAACATGTGGCACCAGTCTCATGCCTGCTTGACTGCACTTAGCCTTGTGGAAACGGAAGCTGCAATCGCATAGCAAATTCTCCAGAGGGGCAGGCTGGGAGGGCAATGTCGAATACGTTGGAGGAACATCCAGTCGAAAGAATGTTAGTTTGGTAAGTAAATTGTTCTTAGAATGGCTTGTGTCCTCTAACGTATTCCACATCTTTGACAGACTCCCAATGCAGTACCAGTAAATGGAGGAGGAAAAAGAATTCAGAGTACCCAATTAGATTGCGGAATAAAGAATCGCCTTCCCAAAGGCCATATCCTGACCATGGATCGTATCCCAAGAATAATGTTTAACAAAGGTGTGGATGGAAGCCCATGTAGCGGCATCACAAATATTCCTTATAGGAACACCCCGCTGGAGGGCGGTGGAAGTAGCCACAAGGGTCCTTACCCACCAATCGGTAACACTCTGTAACGGTAAGGATACTCCACCTGGACAAGGTCTGTTTGGTAACAGCCTGGCCCAATCAGTGTCCAGCATATTCTACAAATAGTTGATCGTCCACTCTAACCCTGCATGTCCTAGAAATGTAAAAGCTCAGAGCTCTCCTAGGATCCAACCTTTGGAGTCGCTCCTCTTCCTTACCAGGATGAGGAGGAGGGTAGAAAGATGGAATAACCACCTTTTTGACTCAAATGATATTCAGAAACTACCTTAGGTAGAAAAGTGTGACATACTCTCAGTACAACCCTGTCCTTGTGAAACACAGTAAAAGGGTGGCTTAGATGAAAGTGCCTACAATTCACTCACTCTGCGAGCGGAAGTAACCGCAACCAAGAACACCTCCTTGAAAGACAGTAATCTCAGAGGACAAGAGTACAAAGGTTCAAACTGAGCACCCATGAGAAATTTCAAAACCAAATTCAAATCCCAAACCAGCACCTGGAAAGGGGACGGCGGGAATACATTAGTCAGTCCTTTAAGAAACTGAGAAATCAAAAGGAATCTTAAAGTAAGAACATTCTTCTGACGAGCTCTTAAAGGTAGACCGCGCCGCCAGGTATCCTTTAATGGTACCCACTTGAAGGCCCCTATGGGCCAAAGAAAGTAAGAAAGACAAAACCATAGGAATGGAGCACTGAAAAGGATCAAAATTATGATCTCTGCACCAGTTGCAGAACTTAGGCCAACGGTACAGGGATTTTGTTGCAGGCCGCCTGGCCGAAAGCAGCACCTCCATACGGCATCCCGGAGGTCCCAATTCTTATACCTCAACCTTTCCAAGCATCAAGGTTGGGAGTCTTGACCTCTGAATGGAGAACCTGACACCCCCACCCCATAACACTGCCCCCCGGGCCCGAGAGCAGATCCTCTCGGTAGGGAAGATCGCGTGGAGGGCAGATGAATATTTCTAGAAGGTCTGTGTACCACGCTCTCCTGGCCCAATCCAGAGCAATGAAGATCATGTGGGAACCGAACCTCCACAACCCTTGAGGAATGACTGGGACTGGAAGAAACACGTACAGCAGTGGGAATGACCAATCCACCACAAACACATCTCCTAAGGCTCCTCTTGGAGAAAATTCCCTTGAGCAGAATCTCTCGCACTTCCTGTTGACATTGGTGGCAAAGCGATCCACTTGCGAGGTTCCCTAAAAGGTGAAGATCTCCTGAAGGACTACCTGAGCCAACACCCACTGGTGGGAGACTGAGTTCTGCCTGCTCAGAGCGTCCGCCACCGCATTTTCGTCTCCAGCCAGATGAACTGCCGAGATCGAAAATTCCTGCTGGATGGCCCACAAACAGAGCTGCATTGCCTCTCTGCACAATGGAAGTGACCCTACCCCAACCCTTTTTGTTGAGGTAATGCAAGGCCACTGTGTTGTCCGTCATGATCAGGACACTCTTCCCCCATACAGAGGGCAGAAAAGCCTACAGGGCCAGCCTGATGGCCCTCAGCTCTAACAGATTGATGTGGAGTCTGGACTCCGACGGAGACCAACGACCGTTGGCGGTCAAGTCGTTGGCATGAGCACCCCATCCTGTGAGGGAAGCATCCATCACTACCGTCACCTCCAGCCACGGTTGCCAAAACTGTTACCCCTTCATCAGGTTCCCTTTGTTGGCCCACCACAGAAGATCCTGGTAGACCGAGAGTGGAATCTGAACGGGATCCGACATCTTGCCCGAGAACTGCCACCACTGCACCTTGAGAACCCATTGCAGGGATCTCATTCTCAGCCTGGGCTCGGGCACCAGAAAAATTCTGGATGCCATGAGGCCGAGCAACCTTAGGAATTCGAAAGCCGGGAGACTCTGGGCATTTTGAAACTTGTCCACCATCTGCACAATCTGATGAGCCCTTACCTTGGGAGGCGAACACTCCCCAAGGACGTGTCTAACACAGCCCCGATGTACTGGAGCTGTTGGAAAGGTGTCGGATGCGACGTCGTGATATTCAGGGAGAAGCCCCGCCTGTGGAGGGTGCGGCAGGTGACACCAAGATGATCCAATGCTAGCTCGAGAGAGCGCGCCCGGATCAGCCAGTCGTCTAGGTAGGGGTAGACGTGAATTCCCCCCCCTCGCCTGAGGTATGCTGCCACCACCACCATCAATCCGAACGGCAGGACCTGAAACCGAAAATAAGAGTTGCCAGCCGCAAACCTCACGTACTTCCTGTGCGCTGGATTAATCGGCACATGAAAGTAAGCATCCTTGAGGTCCTGAGACACCAACAAATCCTAAAGTTGAAGGGCCTGGAGGACTTGAGAAAGAGTGACCATCTTGAACTTGTCCTTCCGGAGAAGATTGTTCAACCAACACAAGTCCATTATGGGTCCCAAACCCCTGTCTGTCTTCGGGATCAAAAAATAATGCGAATACCATCCCTTGTTCCTCTCCGCTACAGACACCAGTTCTATAGCGCCTCCCACCAGCAGGGAAAAGATCTCCTGCGCAAGGAGCGGATCTGGAAGCTTCAAAGAGAGTTTCCCCGGTGGATTGTCGTGAGGCCGCTGAAGGAAGGGAAGGCAGTAGCCGTGGGCTATGGTATCCATGACCCACGCATCTGAAGTAATGGGCCGCCATTCTTTGAGATGCTGAGACAGTCTGCCCCCAACCGGCGAACCATGGGACATGGCCTCATGACTGTTCACCCAATTTTGGGTAAGAACTGTGGTTTGGAGGGGTGTTGGTTCCTGGCCACCTGAAATGACTGAACTTTATCACTACATGTACCAGAATACTTTGAGACTGAAATCAGAAACTAATTGGCAGCACCAGAAAAGGTTGCAGCCTCACTGAAGAATGTTTGAGACAGGAAAGTACTAGGAGGATAAAATCAACAGAAGAATTGGAATTGCAACACATGGGATTCAACCCTGTTACTACTGCATGGTGTTGGGATTTAACCCAGTTACTATTTGCATTAAGAATTTTTGACTGGGAAGTAGGGTGCGCGCCTGACCTACTTTTTTCATATCATATACATTTATGGTTGTATACCTCACTTCTTAAGTGCACTTCCTTGACATGGGGTCAGCCTGCATTTTGCAAGTTCCAATTTGTGCAAGGGTTGTTTTAGCAATTCATCGCTCGAGGTTGATGAATTCAGTACATTACATTGGGTATTATACGTTCTTAAAGAATTTAGAAGCAGTAAGAATCTAGCAAGAAACACTATGCTAAAGTAAAAATAATTTCTATGTCACTAAGAAATTATTTTCAGTAACTTAAGTGAAATGGAATTGGTAGCTACACTAAATTCATTCCCCTTGCCAACCCATTAGTTACATGCCAGATAAGCAAAGAATCATACATTGTGAAGTTTCCCACCAGGCATTGCAATACAAGTAGTATCTAACAGGTTTGCAAATTAAGATGCATGGGCCACGCGAACACAAACTTCACATGTAAAGAAATTGGCATGAGCCAATTGTCTAAGAAGGAATGTTTGAGCATGCATGACATTTTTTCCAATATGCAGTTCCTGTTGTATAAAGACACAGAAGTTGGGAACTGTCGCCAGAACACAAACATGGGCATTTTGTTCGATTATTTTTTTCCATTAAATCACTTCCGTTCTGGAAAGAAGAATCGGAAGATGAAAATGTCTTAACAAAGATTATGCAATTAAAGTGAAACATTTTGGACCAGAAAATTGCATTTTGGCAACAAATGCAAATCATACATGTACAAAATAAGCTTATTGAAAGTTCCTTGACAGTTGGGCATTCAAGTCAATTCTTTTCTTACTTATTTCCGTACTGTTCGGCAACTAACCCCTTCACTGTCTACCTAAGTGCAGCAGGGGAAGGCTCAGTTGGCGGCAACATTATCTTCATAGATTGTGTACTTGATCCAACCAGTGATGCACCTGATAGTGTGCCAGAGCTCCAAGTGACATAGTAATTTTAGAGTGCTAAAACAGGGATTGTCTCAATAAGGGATTGTTTTTTAGTCCTAATTACAGATCAATACAATGGGTATTTGCGTGGATGGCCAGGCCAGCCTAATTTCTGTGCTTCAGTTCTCTTCAATCACTGGGGGCTGTCTCATCTGAAGCCCCAAGAGATTAATTTCTGTAGCCAACCTCTTGCTCCCTGCACCCATCTAGCCTGCCCCCAATCAGACCACTCTACTGATGCCTCCACAACTAATGCTTCAACAATTAACAGTATGTCATGCCTGTCAAATAGAGCAGACTGATTGGCTAGCCTTCTTGCGCAGTTCTGGCTTAGGTTACACTGCCATTGATGTTGCATCCCTGAATGCTGTTCTTCTTAGCCTCCACACAATGGCCCAGAGAAACTGGCGAGCAACATTTTAGGGGCAGGAGAGCAACATGTTGCTTGCAAGCTACACGTTGGGCATCACTGACCTAAGGTATTGTAAATTATCAGTTATCCATTTTAACTGTGATGTAATATTTAATATGTTCTTAATATGTTCTTATCGATTCCATAGTGACATTTTGTTATAAATGTATATATGATTCTTTAAGTGGAAGAGCACATTTCAAGGTTTAAACAATTTCAAAAAGCTTTTTTTCAACTTGATCTGGTGGTCGGCAAATCCAATTTGACTGTTTAAAGGAAAAATCAGAAAAAAATGTTACATACCAGCAAGGTTAAAAAAAAAAAAGAATAAGTAGTTATTTTATTGATATTCCAGTATCATGTTGTAATTCATATATTCTGTATGTGTGCTATAAATTAAGCATTTATTTTTGTCTTTGATTTGAGGCCTTGGAAGAAGATGAGCATAAAGACTCGGACAACTACACAAACGAATGATGTCGCTTGCCAAACCTTTGTCACTTGGGAGCAGCTAAAGTTTGAGGCTCACCGTGGCCCACGCAAGATTCAATGTCGTGATGCAGATGTCCAGTGGCCGGAATTTGAATTGAATGTCAGCAGTGACCCATGGAAAGTAACCCTGGATCATTGTTACAGCACACAACGTCACTCAGAAGAAACAGACAGCACAGAAAATGGTTCAGAATTGCTTTCATAACCGCTCGCACAATCCACACCCTCTAAAACAAAATGCTATGTAAGAAACCGACAATGTTCCCTGTTTCCCAATACAGAAATAACCGAAGCATCTTCCCCACTGATTGACGATTGTGCTCGTGATGTGGACTTCACTCTTCCTAGTGTTGAGGACTTATCCACCACCATGGAATCGCAAACCATTATACTTCTGGACGATTGGCTATTTAAGGAACCAAAATACATTGTATTCGACAATTGCCTGATCGAGATTATGAAAATGATTAAATGTGATCATAAATTTCATAGGAGGATTTGTGAGCAGCCTTTGGTGACATTTACTCATGTAGTTAAAGTCACCAGCCTGAAGATCAAGGGTAGCTGTGTCCACCACCATAACTCATTTTCATTGTCTGCTCAACCTAGATTTGTAAAAGTGTCTGCTGGAAATGTACTTTGTTAATCTTCTTTGTTGTTTAGCCGATCAATGAACAGTACACTTTCAAGGTTTTCTAACTTTGTGGGACTCCATTTCCTTTAAAAAACCCTCTACTACAAATATCAGAAAGATTTCTTGTTCCCTGCTATTAGCCAGGCAAGGACACTCTAACAGATGTCAATGGACAGTGCGCCCACTGGCAAAAGGCTCTGGCTTGCTGGTGATGGACAGTGTGACAGTCCAGGTTTTTCTGCTAAATACTGCACTTACCACTTCGAAGACATGAAAACCAAAACAATAGTGAGTTCAGTCGTCGGGCAAGTATCTGAATGTACATCTTCTGTTGCCATGTAAAAATATGGTTTAATTAAATCCATTCGAAGTCTGTAATCCATTCAAAGTCTGCAATCCAGATGAATGCAAACAGACCTGATAGACACTGACAGGCATGTTTTAATAGCCAAGGCCATGCAAGAGCAGTTCCCAGACACAAAGCATCAATATGATATATGGCACATCACAAAATATTCTAAATTGGCTCCAGTCTATCAGCAACCATCTTTGGTGGAGCTCAAAAACTTGCGATGGACCTGTAGATTTTCTGCTTGAAAAATGGGGTTCATTGATGCACCATTGTTCTAACATGCACTCTTGGAAAGAAAACCAACATTTCCATAAATGTTCACATGGACCATTGAGCAGTAGCGTAACAAAGTGTTTGGTTCCAGGCTCCCCTCTTAACAAAGCACTTAACAAGATTGTGTATGACAGAACACTTTCAAGAGACATGAAGGGACTTTTGAGTTCTGCCACACTGGAGATTTGGCGGTGTTCCATATGTGCCTAAAGAACAGGCCCAAGAGGTTGCATTTTGACATAGATGGTATGGAGGCCAGAACAATACTGGCATTACTTGCACACGAGAATGTTGGGAGGGAACAAGCAAAAACTGTAGGAATTTTCGGGATGCCTCGTTACAACAAGGAGTTCACCAAAAGAAGCAAACAGTGGGTGGCAAAGCCAATCTTCTAGCAGATGGATTTTGAATTTGTGAAAGATCTGACATTGAATGTGCTGGCCATGCAAATGCATAGAATTCATCCGGATTTTGTTTCCAGGGCACAGTCCATGCCACGGAACATGGCAAAAGAGGTTTGCCCTCCCAAACCTGAACTTGTTGAAAGGTTGACTTCAAATTCAAATGATGTTTGGCTCTCTTCAAAATGTTTAATAAAGCCAATTTCAAGCTTCTGCAGTGTTTGGAAACTTTTCATTGTACAATACATGGAATAGTATGTTACTTGAGATGTAATTGTTAAATAATTTATTTTTAATTAATTATGTTTGTGAAGTAATGTCACTATTTGGGCCTTAAAAAATAAATTTTTATTTGAATTTTGTGTTTGACAAAAATAAATGTCAGTCTGGTTACTTAAAGTATGTGACTCAAATCAAATGTAGAAGAGACGGGTGAATTTAAAACCAACTATTACCAGGAGTTACTTTTTGCTCCAGAGGCTAACTAATGTAACGCTGTAAACTAGCACCTTGTTCCCTACTGGTAGCTCCTGGTGAACGGTTACTGCTTGATACCCAGCCACTGCTTGTAATGCCAGATTATCCAATCCTAATTTAGAGCCCTGTTTGTAATGAACTCGCAATAGTTGAAGAATATAAGCGAAAACTGGAGCAGCAGACCTACAGAAACTCATACAGAAACTCATGTCTCCAGATCTCTGGTCCTCTACAGGATGGAGTACTGCAACAGCCTCTTCCTCAATCTGCCTAAATCCTCCCTTCATCCCCTTAAACCAATCCAGAATAGGCCTGCAAGAATTCTTCTTTGCCTCAAGCCCAGGGACCGTATCACTCGAGCCCAAAAATATGTGCACTGCCTCCCTGTGTCTGCGAGGATCAAGTTGAAGACCCTCTGCATCATCCAAAAGGCTTTCTGGGGCCAGGGACCCCACTACATCCGATTCTTTCTCTAAATACCTGTCTCTGAGACCTTCGGTCATCTAGCTGCAATTCCCTGCAGATCAGATGCTATTCCAAGCAGAGACTGTGGGGTGGGTAGATCTTTCCTCAGCAGGAGCATCCCTCTGTAATGGCCTCACAGCCCCCCCTCAGGCTTCTGTCTGATCTCCTTAAGTTCCAGAAGATTCTCAAGACCCAACATGAATCTTCATTACTTCCATCCCCACCTGGAAATGCCCCCCCCCTCTGTCGCATGGACTGGTTGGCTGGTCCCTTCTGAGCTTCACAAGGCACCAGGCCCCCCTTGCCCAGTATACCCCAGCACCCTGTCTTCCAGCTCCCCCCCGCACACCCACAACAGTCACCTGCCCTTCCGGAGCCCCTTTTCCCTGACAAGCCTGGCGGGGTGTGCATCCATATTGAGCCTGGTCCACCCCTGTCCTTGCATTTTGCATGTGGCCTTCACTCTTGCCGACCTGGCCTCACCTTAGCACTTGCCTAGCCCCATTGGCCCTCTTCTTACCCTCCCCCCGCACTTGTATACCTACTCTTGCCCTGCACCTCCCTCTCACCCTAGCATTTTCCCTTCTGCCCCGACATGCACCTCCCCACTCCCTCCACCTGCCCTTCTTGTTACTGCTCTTGCATGATCCGAATGACACAAGGCCTAGTAAAACCATTATTGTTTAATCTTCCCTGCGCGCCCCCCCTTTGTCTTTTTGCGCCTTGAAACCACATTCTTTGTATAGGCGCTTTACAAATAACCAATAAATTAAAATAAATGAGGTCTAACTTCGCCAGAAAGTAGGAATCATGATAATTGGCTGCAGATAGTAATAAACCAAAGGTTTATGAGCGAATGTTGAAATAACGAGTGACGGAATAGGTCTTGCCAATGTGCACTATGAACATGCACCTGTGGTCTTTGCACATTCACATCTTACTGTGGAGGCCAATATGTGGAGGACAACCGCAAGACCCACTTGTGGACGACAACTGGGGGCGCATGCACCAATGCAGAAATCAATATGATTGCTGGAATAGATATACACAGAAGCCACTAAGCCTTTCAAAATTGCACTACTTCTAGGCATGCTGGAATTTTAGTGATGTACTTTTTTTTCTTTCGTTTTATTGTTGCTCATTGCACATGTTGCCCTTGCTATAACAGTCCACCCAGCTTGGTATGAAATCGCCCCTCCCTTCCCGGTCCGTCCGTGACATCTCTATGTATCAACCAACCACTTTTGTATTCGAATTCTGTTTATTTCAGAAAAGAAGTGGGCCACTTTGGCCCCAAAAACTGTCCCACACTATGAATTGTTTTTTTTGTTTTGTTTACGGGCATTGCCCTAGTGAAGTATAGGGAAATCCAAGCCTATCTGCACCTTGCCTAGGGTCATCTTTGAAAGAATACGTGGGACCAGGTGCATTGATACTGTTAAAATGTAAGTAAATATTTTCATATGTGCGATACTTGAAATATTTCATTGTTTTTTTTACTGCACAGCTTGCCATTAATATTCATTTTTGCGGCATGTGTTCCATAAACGAAACTGACACGCTGTAAACGCTGGATGAAGGGTTGCATTGTATTTTGTCCTTGAATCCCCCGCACTAACAATTTGAAGGCAAAATGTGTCGAATATCCACAAAGAAGTGGTAAGATTCACTATATTGAAAGCTTACGTAGGAAATTTAAGTTTCTATTATTGAGATCTGTGTTTCCATCAGTCACATAGGTAGAATGGAAACACAAGGCACAATGTAAGCAAAGTTTTAAATAATTATGTAAGTGAGAATGACAAGTGTGCTGTATGCTACATGATTAACTTGACGGATGAATGTTCAATTTGACGCAAATAATATACATCGTACGTGTTTAAATTGTAACGTAAGTTGATAGTTAACATTGATATGTACTGTGTATATACAGTTTTATAATTGGGTACTTAAATATATTTTTGCATTCTTGATTTTACATAGTTATATTATACCGATGTGCACCTGTCATGGGTACAGTTTAGCGGTCGACGACTTCAACTGTAATTGAACAATAATCATCAGCAACGCTTCTATGATCACCATTATCTGAGGTGATCGACAGACCGCAATCTGCCCTTTTGCGGTTGCAGTGATAAGGAGATGGCAGCCTATAGGTTCTGAAAATGTGCGGCTGTGCAAGTGTTGCATTCAAAATTTAAACCACTAGTTTCTTCACTGGAATGGAACGCCATGTGCGTTGATCATAAATCTGGAATGGAAGATAAATTTCGGTGAAGAATGCAAACACTGTGATTAATTGATGAGCGGAATCAGCATTATAAGATCACCGTTCACAGTTGAACAACATTTTAGAACCACGTGATGTTCGCTAGCTATGACCTCTCTTGGAAAAAGCTACCCATGTTTTCCTGGGCTTAATTACCTCTTTTGAGCGTTGCGTCAAAATTAAAAGTACTTGTTAAGCTACTAACTATTGCTGTTTTCTTCAAAATAAACTGTTTTTATCATTTTTGTGAAAAGAAACAAAAGCTTTGCATCTGTTCTGGATGTGTGTGTTTTATGCTCCGGGTTCAAGGTTAAATAACGTTATGACGTTGGTGATGACAGGGTACGTTTTGGCTATGCTGTCCACTAACGTCATTAAAATAGGTGGAGCTCATAGTGAGTGTCTAGGGATGTCGGCGTTCGGGGTGGGTGATCTGAATTAGTGTTGCAACGGCACGTGAATTTAGGGCGATGGACCAATGGATAAGATTGGCACAAGATGGCGATACCCGACTCGTTGTTTTCATAGGAGTTCAAGTGAGAAAAACATGAGTAAATTGCACTGGAAATTCTTTTGAGAACGAACGATGTATGCTCTAAAATACATGCGCGATCGATTGGGCCAAGACAATTTCAGGCCGAAGTACCCCTTTAAGGATTTCTGCTTTGTAGAACCTGTATCTGTTTTTGGTACGAGATTCTGTCCTGTCCATTGCAATCTTTCCTCCAAGCTCGTACAGTTTTCTGTTGGTTTTCTTCATGCCTCTGTGGCAGGGCGTGGATCGTCTCCGGACATTGTGCTTTGGGAGGAGGTGGAAAGTTGTATTCGTGCTACAACATCCGGTGCATCTGTGATCCATTTTTGTAGCGTTTTGATTCTTCCTTCTGTTGGATGTGTGTTTTCGAGATCAATTTGTGTTTTGGGGGATTCTACTCTGTTGTTGAGGTTGCAGTTGTTGAGCAAGGTAACATTCGTTTTGAAAGATTCTTTAGCAGGGATTTCGCATTAAACTTTTCTTGATTAACAAACACACTTATCTGATTATTAATTTTGTACCAGAAGTTTTTTGTACCAAATACATAAAATGAACAACGATGCAGACCTTTTATTTAATTCTGAAATAAGAGACTAGTGAGATGAATGCCTGGACAATGTAAAAGTGTTATACAAGACAGTGTCCCCATAATGTTTATGCTTACCCCATCATGTGGTGTGTAAAGAAAAGTTTAGAACTATTATAACTCAAAAGGTTCAATGTTCAATGCCTACTCCCAGCTCTCAACATTTGTCACCAACCTCTCCCTCCTACCCCCTCCCAATCTGGCTTTCATCCTAAACACTCTCCTGAAACTGCTGATACCTATATCCTTAACTCCCTTCTCTCTGCTCGACACTCTAAGCAATCCTCAGTCCTCATTCTTCTTGACCTCTCTGCTGCATTCGACACTGTCGATCACCCCCCTCCTTCTTAACACTCTCTCCTCCTTTGGATTCACAGGCTCTGTCCTTAACTGGCTATCCTCGTACCACTCCTCCCGCTCTTTCACTGTTTCCTGGGGTGGCCGGTCCTCTCCATCCCAACCTCTTGAGTACGGCGTACCTCAGGGCTCAGTCCTTTCCTTTTCTCACTCTATAGCTCCCTCCTTGCCCCTGTTATCTCCTCGTTTGGCATTTCCCACCATTTCTATGCCCACGGAACTCAACTCTTCCTTTCTTTCTCTTCCTTCTCATCCGCCCTCCACCTCTTCCTGCCTTACTGCCATAAAGAACTGGATGTCTTCCCGCTTTCTCTCCCTCAACACTGACAAGACTGAAGTCGTCTTTTTCCCCTCAAACTGTCTTCCCCATCCCTCCCCTCCCCCTTTCATTCATTTCCCTCCCACTAATCTCCCTATCTCTATCCACGCCCGTAACTTAGGAGTCCACTTTGACTCCTCACTCTCTTTCTCCCACCATATCTCTCACTTCTCGTGCCTGTCGCTACCACCTCTTCAATATTCGCAAAATCCGCCCTTCTCTCACCTTTCATGCTACTAAACTCCTAATCTCCTCTCTTATCTTCTCTTGCCCCTTCTACTGCTCCTCCTTACTCTTTGGCCTACCTACTTCTCATCTTATCCTCTCAAGTCTATCTACCACTCTGCTGTCCATACCCTCTGTCTCCTTACCTCCCGCGACTCTATCTCAGCTTCCCTCTCCTCCCTTGGATTGCTTCCATTTCACTCTCATCTTAAATTTCACTTCCTCTGCCTTGTCTTCAAATCTCTCCATGGACTCGCTCCTCCCTACTTCTCCTCCTTCCTCTCTTTCTACACTCCCTCCCGCTCCCTTCGTTCAGCTGATCAGTTCCTTCTGACTGTCCCTCCGTCCCCTCATGCCCCCTCCCGTTTTCGCTCCTTCCAGCTCCTAGCTCCCCTGCACTGGAACTCCCTACCTCTCTCAATTCGTTCTTTTCCTACTTTCTCCTCATTTCACACCTCCCTTAAATCTCTCCTTCTCCCCCACCTCGAAACTTCCTCCCATTCCCGCTCCCCCTCCTTTCTTTCTTTCTCCTTTCCCTTGATTCCCTCCCTCCACTCCCTACCACCCCTCTTTCACCCCCCTCCTTCTCCTCCCCTCCTTCTCCTCCCCTCCTCTCCCCCACATTCCCACTGCTTTTCTCTCCCTATTCCCTCCAGTCTTATTGCTCTTCTTAATGGTTTAATTGATTGAGTCATACTGTAATTTGCTTCTACCGTTATATTGTTTTGTTATGTTCTTTGTATCAAGTTGTTCAATTGTGGAGCGCTTTGGCATAAAGCGCTATATAAACTAATAAATACAAATACAAAATACAAATGTTAGAAGATGGAGTTGAAGACTAAATGTTGAGAATGGGGTTGCAGCAGGCAGGTTAATTGGCAGCTTCCGCTGGACATGATGGCCCTTGCCTATTAATGATATTAACTGATTTCATTATATGATTTCAAAATAGCGATATATATCGCTTTTGGGCCATGACAGGGCTGGTAACGGCCTGCCAGCCCAAGCCACGAATGCCTGGAAGTAGCTTTACCAATCATCTCCCCCCCAAAGCTGTAGTTATTGCTATTACAACCCTGGGCCGCCATCTGAGATGTTGGCACTCTTTTCATTCTCAACAAAGCAGTCTTTCCATGATTCACGCGCACCTACATCTCTTAAAACTAAGGGCAAACAAATATATATATATTTCCAGGACGTGGAGGCGGCCCAGGTAGTGACTAGTTGAGTTAGTGGAGGTTAAGGGGCATGGTGTGAGGGATTCCAGTGATGGGAGCCTCTGTCCAGACCACCAGCACCAAGATAGCAGAGGTGCAGGAGGTCATCACACAACGCCTTTGGTTAATTGAGGATTCCACCTGTGTTGCCAGTTCCCTGATTGGCCATTGCCTCTTCCCCAGGTACTACTATATTACATAATCATGACAGAATATAAAAGAAAGATCTGGAGACCAAATATAGTGAATGATGCTGCTATATGTCTGCAGATGTAGAGGCTATGTGGGCAATACTTTTCATAATACTTGCCTGTGCACATAACCAGCAGAATAAGACAACAGCACAGAAGAGTTCAAAGTCTTCACATTCATCGTTTATTCATAATATGCTTAAGCAGAGCTCGGACGATGAGCAACTGGTTCGTCCATGCTTCTGAAGTTATTATGAGAACCTTTATACATTTGGTGCTACATTGCTTTATGACACGCACTCAATCTCCAGGCCAAATGTGAACACTGATCCAGGGTCTCAGCTTACTGCTAATGCAGCTACCGCCTGGCTATTTTTTCTCCTGGAGCCTCCTCCAAGAATAAATGCGAACATGCAAACCAAAAATGTTTTTTCTGCAAGGCAGTCACACTTTAACTGTGTGCACAAACCAACTAATGTTTACTCATTTTATAAAGTGTCTACAATTATTTGTTCATAATGTTCCATAATCAGTCCTTTGAACATTAAGGACTATCACAATGTAATATCCTTGATGGAAAAATCCGGAACAAAAGCCCCTAATAAAAGAGTAGCTGAATGAGATAATGACCTATTGGGAAGAATTATGGATCCTTATAAGCCAGTGATATCCCGCAACTACGTAAATGGTGTACCATGCAGGGGGCGAGGGGAAGTAGCTGGCATTGGATCAAAAATGAAAAGGTCACTAATATGGGATTGGACGGCATAAAACGGACTGTGCTATTGCAGGGCCCTATGGATAGGTGGGCTCTTACTAAACCCAAAGTAGTATCCACCCCACAGAGTAATAGGAAGTTTGGGGAGGGTACAGGCTCCAAGCAGGAGGTAGACGGGGATACGGGGTACACTCAAAATTGCTGGTAAACTGGAAAAGGATAGAGTTGATGGGACTCATGTATTACCCTCAGCTAAGCCAGACGGAAACAACGAGGGAAAGAGTGTGCACTTTGGAAAACCTATACATTTTGTGACAAACGGACAAAATGTGAACGGTACTGTAAACAGGGTGAAGAACGATTCTGTTAGATTTAGAACAGGTTGTATGGTGAAATTGGAAGAAAAATATCCTACGGACGGGAGTCCTTTTCTTAACAGAACTAATTTGTTGGGATTATGGGACTCTGATACTTGGCTTTCTTCAATTCAATCTAAGGATATAGTAGAGCTATCTTTACCTAAATGGATAGTGCTACTAATTGGGTCTTATTGCGGTTCAATAGTACAGCAGTGGTGGCAATTCTTTGTGCCCAGGTGGAGGCGTTGGACCGCATGGGATTATACCTGCAGTATGTGGGCAGAAATGCGAACCTGCGAGTGGTGCTAATATTGTTGGGATTAGAGGGGATGTTTCCTTGGCAAATAAAGGTACTAATAAGCCACTACAGGGGCCAAGCCGAATGAATGATATTGGATAAAAAGTAGTGATAAGTTAGACAACAGAAGTCACCCGATTGGTGGGGAATTAATTTTGAAGGTCTGCAGTTGGAATACTCTGGGCCATAGACATTTGCTCAACCTGACCGGCTCCTGGCAACAGCTGGAGGGACATGATGTAATAATGCTACAAGAGACTTGGCTTGAGAGCCCGGTACACATGGAAGTGTACCATCTGCATCTGATGCTGGCTGGTAAAGGCACCCGTGGGAGGCCGCTTGGGGGACTTATTATTGGTATTAACCAGCAATATACATCCCGTGAAATATGGGCAACCACTGAGGGAGGTTACATGCAGGCAGTGGAAGTTACTAAACCCAGTAGTGAAAGCGGCTTCTGTCTCACGGTAATTATTGTATATCTGCCACTGAGTGTAAAAACATTAACAGAATTCTCAGATAAGATGGAGGAGATGATGTTGGGTATTATATCCCGATTTGGAGAAGATGGTATGATTTTACTAGGAGTGGATCTCAGTGCCCTTTGTAGTGACCGTACACAGAGTCCTAAATACGAAAATGTAGATTCCTTATGTGTAATGAGTCATGGGGGATATAGTAATAAAGGTGAGAGGTTGGTTGATTACTTGAAACAACGGGACCTTATAATGCTTAATGGGAGAACAGTGGGGGATGTACCAGGGCAATCTACATGGAGCGATCAAAATTTGAGGGCAACACTTGATTATGTGTTTGGGAATGTTGCCCTCAAGTCTACCCTAGAGCTCCATGTAATGCCATGTGAATTTAGTGACCATGACCCTCTGGTTCTAACTATTGTGAAAACAGGACTTAAGGGAGAAGAAAGTAACTCTAGGGCATGCTCTGGTTTATTATGCAACTATGCTGATAGTGTGATAAAATGGACTAAGAGAAATTGGGAAACTTGAAGATACTATGGAGATTGCTGAGATTGACTCATTGAGTATCCTTAAGGGGAATGACATTGAAAGATGGATAAAATACCTTACTGCCAGTACTGGAGAATGCCAGGGTAGGATGGCTATATCCAGTACTAAAAACAGTAAGAATTATGATATGGTTGTTAGAAATGCCAAATGCTGTATGAGAAAGGAAATGCGCAGTGCAAATGCCCTTCCCTATACCAAGGGAGAGATAAATGCCAGGATCAGGCATGTTAAGAACTGTTATAGGGGATGGCAAACGCGCTGGAAGCTCTCTATAAATTATAGACAGTGGCAGGATATGTTACAAGTATTGAGTAAAGGGAATACTAAGGTGGTCTGGACCCAACTAAATAAAGCCAAGGGTGAGATTAGAGAGAAAACTCTCAACCCTATACAAGAAAATGTATGGCTTGAACATCTTAAAGGTGGATGGTTGGTTGGCACATGTAACATACCCCTGAGATATATGATTGATGGCTGGCATCTGGACGTGGGGATTGCTGAAATTGAGAATAGGATTGGTAAATTGAATGGATGCAGGGCCCCCGGTCTGAATGGACTGGCGAATGCCGTCCTCAAATCCCGGCCGGTGGGCACATATATTGAAAATCTTATTTGATGAGGTGTGTAGAAGCCAGACCATACCATTATCTTGGCAACAGCTGTCCTGGTTCCAGTTCACAAGAAAGGAGATTGCAATCTTGTGAATAATTACAGGCTATTGTCTATGCTGGGTACTTCTGGGAAACTGTTTGCATTGTTTGTTAAGGATTCTCTTCAGCTATGGGTGGATAAGACCAAGATCCTGAGTTACGCGCAGACAGGTTTTAGGCCTGGATGCAGTACTGTCCATAATATACAACTTATGGATAGCTTATATCGGGATACCACTGTACACGAGGGGGGGGGCGGCCTTGTATACTATATTTGTGGACTTTAAGGCCACCTTCGATGGGGTATGTCGTGAAAAGCTCTGGGCTAAATTGGAGCTCTGGGGCTGCCCCGCGTGGCTGTGTTGCATACTCAAGGGTCTACATAATGAAACTTTGGTGCGGGTGCGATTGGATGATAATGGTAGCTTGACCATTCTGATACGTACCTCCACCGGGGTTAAGCAGGGATGTACACTGGCGCCTCTATTGTACTGTCTATATACTGCAGATCTTCCATACATTTTTAGTGAGTCCATGGGATGTCCTAAAGTTGGTAATTGTAATGTACCGTGCATCCTTTATGCGGATGATCTAGCACTGTTTAACTATACCTTGAGCGGTGCGAAGGATATGTTTGAGAAATTGGTGGAATATGCTAAGAATAATAAACTTGTGATTAATATGGAAGAAACGAAGATAATGGTTGTTGCCTCGAAGCGTATTAAATGTCCTTTATTTAACACCAGTCTTTATAGTGTTATAGAAAGGGTGGAAAAATACCCATATCTTGGTTTAGAGATGAGTTCTTCACGTGCATATAGTCACATAAAAGAAAGTAAGGTGCATTAAGGCTAAGGCTAACTAATTTGATATGCAGGTTTGCAAACCGGACCGCTGGATTCTCATTGGAAGGGGTGTTGACATTGTATAATCAATGTCTTTGTACAATGCTAGTATACGGATTGGATGCATTGGCGATGGTAGATCTCAGGTGGCTGGATGTCATCGAGGGTTATTTCTGGAGAAGCATACTGTGCCTAGCACAGTCTACATCAATAGAGTATATAAGGCTGGAGTTGGGCTTAGTGTCCCTAAAAAAGTTGGGTTAGAATAAACCAGGGAATGCATTATTTGAAAATGCACATGAATCCAAAATGCCAGCTTTTGGGATTGTTGGCTATACATGATCACAACAGTGTTCGGCATGAAGGTAAAGATTTTAAAAATCTCATGATGAAGTGTTTTGAGAATATTGACTGGACACCGGAATTTAATCGGGGAACTAGCAAGAGAGTGTTGAAACGTATGTTGAAAAATAAAATGCAGCTAAGGGACTGGACTAACAATAGTGAGTACCTTAGTAGTTTAAGTTCCCATAAAGATGTGGAAAAGGTTACCCACCGATACCTTAAAGCTCAGAGTTATCTGATATTATGTCCTAGCATTGCAGCTAGGAATTTTCGTTTGAAATTAAGATTGAATCAGCTAACTGTTTGGTCTAACCTTGGAGCTAGGCATGATACCCCGTGTGGCACATACATGTAGGATCTGAAAGAGTAGTGTACAATTGATGACACAACACTTGTTTACAGAATGTGCAGGGCTGGGCCCAGAGATGACAACTTTTGGCAGCCTAGTGCATAGTTATGAGACTATCCAAACGGATGCATGCTGGACCTATTGCCTGAACACGGATAATGTGACAATGCATTTTGCTTTATTTAGGCTTTGGAGAATATAATTAAAATGCTCCTGAAACATGACAGTAATGAGTCAGCGTAATAACTCTACAAAAATGTCTATGGATAGAATGTTTTATACTCCCATTGTGACAATGAGTTTAAAGTTGTTTTAATTATTGTCTAGACACGGGACTAGCTTTTATAATTATTGTTTTAAAGTTTTGGTACCATGCATCAATACGTTTTAGACAAGTTTCTAAGGTGTGCTCATGTTACTGTTAAACCAATATGGTGAATGTGTAACCCCTAACGCAAGGATAATGTCTTAAGTGAAAGTTATACGTTGTCATTGACTGTGAATTGCTTTATTTTAGTTGAATCTTAATTTTGTAAATTTTATAACTGATTACAAATAAATATAAACAATGTAATATCAGTAAGTAAGTCAATCTGTTACATCTATGGCCAGTAATATCTCTAATAACATTCTCTTGCATAATAAAAGCATTTGTGGTGGATAATGAAGTTGCCTGTCTGAGATATGAAGCTAATGTCTGGCACAAGGCAGGCACACAATTAATACAAAGACATATGAAAAGGAAAATGTCCAATCAAACCAAAATAATGGACAATAGTTTCCACCCAAATGTTGTCACTAGGACCCTAAAGATCCACCAATATCTAATGTACCTGTCGGGAAGTGTGCTTGATCCGCAATACACTGAACAAAAGTATGTTCCTCTATTATCCTGCTGGATCAGAGACTGATTACTGTACCAAACTAGGATGTCATTACATAATATTCCAGTAATAACCACCCACCTAACACACAAAAAATCAATCCTAACAGTACTGCATATGTGAACCCCCTTGGAACAATACCTTTTTCTTTTCTTTCTGGTGTGAACCAGCCATACACTCATGGGTTGGCATAGCTCGTGTATGGCACAAAACAAAACAGCACAGAGAAATTCCAACTATGCAGGTTTCACAGAGCTTAAAGCTACTTGGAGTGTCTCTTGTGCTAATTGCCCACCTGGTAGCTGTCCCTAATGGAAAGGGATTTCCTCTTCACAGTTTGTAGTTCAGTAGCTGTTGGTTCATAGTTTCCTGGGTCTTAAGTTATATCACGGCACCTCTGTTGCTCCAGCAATGTCTTTGCGACTAGCGATGTTACTGCAAAAGGCAAAAGTCAATAGTCTTACCACTGGCAGGGGGCTTTTGGGTCTCCATACCTGGCAATACACTATCCACAGGGGCAGGTCACAAAGAGGGCGGTGCACGCTTCACGTGACTAGTGTGTCCACTTTTTGTGGCTGCTGCACTTCAGAGCAGTCTGAGTGGCTAGCAGCACCTGCACTGGGCCCTTACACTTGGGTTGCAACCCAGATTGTGAGGTGCATTCAAAGGCCCCAAACGGAAGTCCCTTTCACATGAACAGCAAGACTTTAAACACTGAACCAAAAACAGCTTGACCTTGTTGTTGTTGTTTTTTTTTTTTTAAGTAAATTTGAAGAGCCATGTGGAAAAGGGGCCTACCTTTCGCTACCAAAGGAAAAGCAGCATTTTAATTCACAAAAAGAGGAATCTAAGATCCTTTTCACATGGAAACAGGATTTTTAAACAGTGACTCAAAAAACGGCTTGCATAGGTGTGTGCAAGCAAAAGCAGTTTAAATGTGAAAATGTATCCCTGCTAACAGAAAAATGTCAGGTAAAAGACATGATGTGCAGGTTGACAAATATTGTATATTATGTTTCACATACAAAATACCAGTGACATTTGAAAAGCCTCCTCTTTTTCATGGGAACATAGCAGCCCAAGGTAAACCCTTTTTGGTGGCTGTGGGCAAAATTCATAAGGAAATCTCCCACTACTTGTTTGGATGTTACATCCCCCAGCTAATTGCAAAGGCCATAAAGCATCCTGCTAGAGGTGTGGAATTTCAGTGTTCCCTAGACCGGCCGGCTATGAAGGCATTGACTGTAGAACAAGTTCCCCTTGGCTGGAACATGACCAATATGTGTGAAAATGGGGGGCAACAACTTCAGAGAGCAAGCTTCCAACACAAAGTGAGTGAATAAAAAAAAAAAACTCTAGGTACAGGCTGACCAAGTGAAAACAAATGGCCTTAAGGCAAGTGAATGGCCATTTGTCCCACATTGAGATTCACAACTAATTTAAAAGGACTATTATCATTTAGGCCTTCTTCGCAGTAACCATAAGTGGTACTGCTCCTCTGCCTGTGGCTCAGGGAACTGTAAGGGCCGGTTAATCTAGGTTTCTGGCTGAGAGTTAGTGAACGGGTGGAGAATAAAATTAGGGATATGGGTAATAACTTAGTCATAACTGTTATGCTTTTTATGGAAACCGCAGAAAAGTGCCACACAGCCGTGCAACATGGTACTGGCCTGGTAGTCAGCTTATCGAATTCCATATGATTATCTGAATCAGAAAATATGTATATTATGGTAGTTGCTAGTAACATTGTGAAGTGTTGATACATAACTAGTGTTTGCCAAAAATGTGAAAGGAGAACAAATGGCGATTACAAATGAGAATTGCCATATGCTGCTCCAAACCCCTAAACTAATCCTGACTTAGGCTGGGTTTGGGAGGAGCGAGAAGGGTAACTGTCTAATCCTAGTTGCAGGAATTATTGCAGGGTATTTCCCCAAGATTTGTAAAATTGGTGGGGTCATTGCTGCTATATAAGGGGTAGTGCACTAGGAAGACGAAGACAGAGCTGGTGAAATTTACCATCTGGAGGGCTGTGGAAACTTAACATCTAACAGCTGTGAGGAAGCACAAGAGGAGTGCATCTGGGTGGAGCTGTCTGTTTCTAGGAAGGTCTCAAAGCAGACTGGTTCCTAAGGTGGAGAGCGGGGGGCCATCTTTGAGAGTGGAGTGACCAGACCCCTGCCCTATCTTTCCAGAGTGTCTCAGAGTGTCCCGAGATGCAGCTGACTTTCCTGAACTATAAACAGAGGCTTTCTAAGTAAGTAGAACTGAGCCATGGGAAACCAAAAGGTGGGGGAGTCTGCTTGCCTTAAATCCGTTCCCTTTATAATGGGGAGGGCAAAACTGTGTAGATCCTTAGCCTAATTAACTAAAATTATTAATTTAATTCATTCCTGGTTTGGCAGAATACTACGGGGTGAATTTTGTTATTTTAAAAATTAACAAAGCTCACTTCCCAGTGTGTGCTGAACACTATAGCCTGTAATTTAATTGAGTCATCCCTTTGTCCTGCTGACCCCGACTTCTTTAAGGAAGAGGGGTGTCTTTGTTCTTAATCAGTCAAACCTTTTCATCCAGCTTCCCCAACACAAGCCTTTCATTGGGTGGAGGGTCTGAAATCCAAAATTCACCAGATCATTACAATTTTTCTGACCGACTTCTCCAACATAGACTAAAGCAAGGCTTCCTGTCCGCCTTCCCCAACATAGACCAAAGCAAGGACGGGCGTCTGAAAAACAAACCGCTAAATTGTTGTGTTTATTTTAAACCAAATGTGTTGGCGAAATCCTAATTGCCATATGTATTTGTACCAATCTTGAAATCCTCCTGCTAGCCGTTTCAGCCTGCAGGAAAATCAAACCCGCACAACACATTTGTAATCGTTTGGGTTTTTGACCAGTTTAATTATTTCTTGAAGTGAAATTTGTAGAAAGCGAAGAATTGTCATTGCGCTCTTTTCAACTCACGTTTGTGATTTATTTATGCTGAGAGAAGTTGATTGTGTTGTACCACGGATAAAGTGGTCTTTTGCCATTTTCATGCACATAAATACCAATATATATCCCGTACAACGGCCTGGTTCGTGGCTCATTGTTAGCTCAGGGGGAGAGATCCCAGGGGCATGATATGTATCTAAAGTAGGGCTGAATAAAATAATCCGTTAAGCAGTTAGTTGTGTCACACCTCAAGTGGGGAAGGAAGGAAATCCCTGTGTTGAGGGTGGCTTCTCCATGCACCGTTACAAGATGTTTGCTGAAATATTCTTCGTGTAGACACCCAGTCATCTGCCTGGATGTCATGTCCTGGCCCCTCCAATGGTGTTGGTAGATGATCAGCAACCTGTTTGTGGAGAATTTAGCTAACTCTTTATAGTACTCTATAACCATATGGTTTGAGCTATACTTAAACCCCGCAATAAAGGGCACGAAAGGTAGACCAAGTTCGGGTTTATTGTTGGGGGTAAAGCGCACTAGTGGCATAAAAGTGCTCTCTTCTCTAAATAGAAACCCCTGGAT
The DNA here is from genome assembly GCF_040938575.1 of Ambystoma mexicanum. Taxonomy (NCBI): domain Eukaryota; kingdom Metazoa; phylum Chordata; class Amphibia; order Caudata; family Ambystomatidae; genus Ambystoma; species Ambystoma mexicanum. The sequence continues at coordinate 19,999,455 of NC_090937.1, read as the reverse complement.
CCAACTCACTAGGATTTCATCCATGACTAAACCCCCTTTACTTATTCTTGATTGGAAGTTGCTCATATGCAATGTATATTGGGGCCCGACAGCTCGAGAAGAGGACAAATTCATGGAAGTTCTACTGGAAGCCATAGATGATGTGAGGATCGAATGCTCGTCACTCGAAATTCTGCTATGTGGAGACTTTAACATAGAATGCTACGATAAGAAGCGGAGGAAAATAGAGCTCCTGCCTCTGAATGCCTCAAAAAAATATAACGAGAGGAGCGACCATGGAGAAGGAACTAATAGCCAGGAACATGCACATGGTAAACGGGAACTTGGCGGATGACAAACCGGCCACCCCTACATGGAAAAGGTCTGCCCAAACGAGCACATTGGACTACATTTTTGCATCAGAAAACCTCTTTGGAAAACTAACATCGTTGGAAGTGATCCCCACGATGCAGAGTGACCATAATATTCTGGAACTCAAAACTGAGGCCAGGCATACGTTCTCGTTTGCACCAGGTAAACATCTACCAAACCAGCTTCTTGAGTTAACTTCCGGGAGCAATAGACTACGCATGGGAAGAAAAGAGACGGCCCTGGCGTTGGATTCCTTAATCAAGGATCAAGGTCCCAATTTGATAGAATATGCTGAAGCACTGAAGATCTTTCGCCCAAAGGTAGTTGCCAAGGGAATCCATCAATGCAAGCGGCACTGTTACGATCATCAAGTAGTGACAAAAAAAAATTGGTAAGAAAAGCCAGGAGGTTATACGTCAAAACCAGTGCACCAGCTGACCTAGTCCTGTATAATAAAGCTATAAACAACTACAGGAACTGGCTTAAGCAACATAAACATCAAATAATGCAACAGGACAGTGAGAAGATGCTTCATCTACTATCTACCAAAAACATCACTGGTATTTGGAAATTGATTAATGAAATAAACATCCCTTCTGATTCAAAAATGGTGAACCCCATAGCCTCAGAAGTTTGGGAAACTCACTTTCGGAACCTTTATTCTATGCGGAAATTCTGTGGTCCCGTCTCATTCTTACCATCGAATGTGTCTTGGAACTTCAAATTTGGAAAACAAGATATCCTAGACCTCATTAAACACTCCAATTCTTCAAGGGCCGCAGGACCAGATGGTCTTACTAACGACATCCTTAAAAGGGACCCGGAAAAATGGGCTTCATTTATGTTGGTTTTGTTCAACGACATAACAAGATTAAAAAAGTTACATAAATCTTGGACGACGTCCATAATTGTGCCGATTTTTAAGAAGGGAGACAGGTCCGCGCCCACGAACTACAGACCGATCGCCCTCTTGGATGTCGTCGGCAAAATATTTGCAGCAATAATCTTGAAACATCTGAATGATTGGAGTCGGTTGGCAGAACACTTGGACCCTTGGCAATCAGGCTTTCGAAAGGGCATTGGAACATCCCTAAATGTGCTCATCATAAATATAATTAAATGTATGGTTAAGGACAAGAAATACAAGAACATCTACATCGTGTCAATAGACTTGGAACAGGCGTTCGATTCTGTTGACCGCGGAATTCTATGGCATAAACTGAGGAAATGGGGTTGTCCGAACAACCTGAGAGAACCTCTGGAAGCACTGCACACTGGGACAACCCTCAAAGTGCGGTTGGACAGACAGGGCAACCTTTCAAACAATGTGGAGGCCTTGAATGGTCTGAAACAGGGCTGTCGGTTGGCTCCTGCTGTTTTTTGTCTTTTTATATCCGATATGCAGGAAGCTTTCGAAGCAGTGAGATGTTTCCCCCCAAAAATTGCGGATACCACCGTGGGAAGGCTGCTGTTTGCGGTCGACCTCCTGTTGCTAGACCAGACGGCTGTCAGATTACAGCGGCAACTAAAGGCACTCGAGTTATACATACAAGGAAACGGCCTGCGTATAAATCCGAAAAAATCAAAGCTCTTGAGGCTAGGACCTATCATTGGCATGAAAAATCGTTCCTATCGGGGGAAGAGGTACCAGTGGTCTCGACCATGGTATACCTTGGAGTAACCTTAAACAACAGCATCCAAGATGGTCCGGGTATCGTCAGGCTTAGAAGTAAAGTTACGAACTTAGCTTCACAAGCATTGTTAATTAAGCGACAATACTGTTCCTTCTCCCTTCGTCCTCTGATAGATTTTTACAAACTGAAAGTTGTGCCTATTCTCACTTACGCGGCGGAGGCACATTTCTTCATTAATTCAGAGGTTTGGAAACTGTTGGAGGGCCTATTCTGGAAAAGAGTATTGTGCTTACCGACATCAATTCCAATGGAAAGTGTGCGTAAAGAACTGGGCCTATACTCCCTTTACATATCCATGGTCTGGAAATCCTTGACACTCCTTGGCAAATGTCTGCACCCACAGGAAAGAAGCGGATTTGTGGCAATTAATGAAGCAATCAAAAGAAAACTGATTCCGGTTCTAACCAAGTGGCAATTAATCTGCTCAGAAATTCCGAATACCATAGCATTAAAACTAGACAATCTTATGTTAAACCTGCTCATGGTAAAGAGGAAACTCTTGGATTGGACAGTTACTCTGGACAGGCTTAGTTTTTTGCCGTCAATAACCCAAGGTATGGACGAGCACTACTGCAGAGGTACCGTTCACCCGTACTTGGATAAATTTCCCTCAAAGACGGAAAGGCAGCGGTTTCTAAAATTTAGATGAAACCTTTTCCACACAAGAGAAGTCCTAGGGAGAAGAAACAAAAAAGAGGAAAAACCCAGTTTGCTGGGTCGAGGCTGTGGGCAGGAGGCTGAAACCTTACAGCATCTGGTGATGAACTGCATTACCTTATCTAAGCCCAGAGAGAAATGGTTGGGGTTGTACCTTTTAAACTTAAGTACTTTAACCTTGCAGGATAGGTGGTTAATCCTGAGAAGGGGAGAAAAAGTATCTATGACTTTGGCTTTGTTGAATTTCGTGAGAGAAATCTCTTCAATTCTGGATATTTAGTTATTCTTCCTTAGTTATACTGTTGTCTCCCCTATATATAATTGATGTAATTGTGTTTTTTTGATTCTTTTTCTTTACCTCCATTATGCATTTAAAGTTTCCTTTTGGTAACTAATTGATGCAAGGGAAGCGTCCCCAACCAGCACGATCCTCCCCGCAATGAGAGACAATGAAGGACTCTCCCAGGATGGGAATAAGGCCCAGGCAAAGTGCGGGTGAGCGTAAATGGGAGTTTATCAATCAGAATAGGGCATGCAAAGAACTCTGCAAACTCAGAGAGCGCTCTGTCTGACAATAGCAAAGACAGGCGTATATATTTACAAAAAACGTCATCAGAACCTACGTTCTATAGGGGGCACAAGTTCAATGGGATTGGGTGGCGACGACTAGCTATAGGTGCTGCTGCGATGTGGTTGGCCTTGGCTGGAGGACGTCACTGGTCAGCTTCGTGGGTTGGGCTGGGCTTGGCAGGTCTGCTGGGTTCATCCGGGCGGTGTCAGAGATGAATGTCTTTTCCTGACTTATTTGCCCTAGGCCATGCACACCGCAGTCATTCAGTTATTGCAATATTATCTTCTTTAGTAAATCTTTCAATAGGTTATTCTACAGGTTAATGCAAGACAGGAGGAATGCACCTTGAGAGGGGTTTGATGACGATTCATCAGTACATGGTTACCAGTGTCCTGTTGACCGGGTACCATAGGTCGTGGGGCTAGGTCTCAGGGCATGGGACAGGTGGTACATGTCTTTTTGTCTTGTTAGAAGTCGTTATCAATGTGCAGCTGTATGTTGCCATAGTATTGGGTGTCCTAATTTTACAGGGGCCATAAACCTAAGGTGATACGGTGGGTTGTGAGGTTTAAGAGAGGGCGCCTTTGGATTTGTGTATTCAGGCGGAGGTTTACTACTGGGCTGTAAATAATGCAGGTGGCGGGCCGTGGCCTTGGGTGCTGCAGAGGGGACTACAAATCTTTGAAGCGGCTCCAGCCTAGTTGGGGGAGGTGGAGCAGCGCGGCGCGGGCCTCTGCCCTCTCGTCTGGCAGGCTCCACTGGGTGGGAGGGGGAATGGCCTTGCATAAACTCACAAAGGCATCTTCCTCGTGTGTTGCCGATTTGCGGTGAAAGCATCATAAACATTCAAATAACATACAATACTAATTGAGTCATTTCAAAGCTCACATCTTAACATTGCTAATGCCTCTCGAATTTAGCCAGTCCGAGCACATTATTTGTACACTATGTTTTAACAACTACAACATTGTGTTATATGCATATACATTTGTAGTTAGTGAGGTAGTAGTGAGGTTGGTGGAGCACATAGGAAATGACTTGCCACCGTACATGACGGTAGTGGCACATAAGGGGCTTGGACTTGCACACATGGAGGGTGCATTCTCGCGTGTCCTTCACATGAGCCCTCAGTATGGTTGCATTTGTCTTTCTTTGCACTCTAGCAGCATTAGTTCGTTTGTGGTGCGGGACCATGGGGTGTAAGCTTTTCAATGAGGCACATAACAAATAACCCCCCAGGACACTTTTATTATTTGCGCACAACTGCAGCGGTGGGGGTGCTTCATTGCTTATGCTATGTGAACATGTATTCTGCCATATCTGTACGTTTTACAAATGTTCTAATCAAAGGGGTTTGTGGAGAAAATGCACGTATTGCAAGTAGTTTTGGCATTAGTATTTGGGAACTTTTGCTTTTATTAAAGGACCATTTTTCAGTTCTTTCCACCCAGGCTCTGCTGGCCGGGTCATGCTGTCATGCTGGGAGCAGCGATACACTGCGGAAGGTGAAATGTTACAGTGTTGGTATCTTACACTAGCTCATGTCCGTCTCCTTCGTGGGAACGGGCTCACAGCGGATCTGCCAGGGAGCTGTGGCCACAGGGATAATTGAAACTCTCCAAAGGTGCGGGCCGCGCTACAGTGCGCCGAGCTCACACCATCTTTATTAAACAAAATGGTTCCTGGGCCTAGCTAAATTCAATACGTTTGGGCAATGTCTTCAGCAGGTGATCCATCCACCACCTGAGCCCTGGTGGTAAGGAGGGGATGTAGGCAAGGGGAGTCTTTTGGACCAATCCTCCCCTACATTTCCCCCCCTTTCGTTACTGAAGTAACAAATTCTTTAAATCTTCCAATCTCCTGCACGCCTCTTCATCAATTATTGCGTCATCCCATGCAGGTGTGCCTTTTATGGGCATCCACGCTCTGCACACCCCCCTTAAGCTCTCACCTCTCCTAGCATACTCATCTGGGGTACAGGTCATGTATATACAACCGCTCTCTCCTTCCAAATCTACCCATACCTCCTCGTACCATTCTAGTATACAAGGCTCTCTAATGGTAGTATGCCACAAGGTGTCCACTATATCCTTGTCGTGATACCTAGGCACTAGCTGATATCTTGGTGTGTCATCTGTTCCTGTTTGTACCTGCACTTCCTGCATAGTTTGTATTGTACTACGGGTGTTGCCCATTGTCACCATCATCATTGCACCATTCGGTACTGCGTTAGCACAACATCGAAGACCCACCTGGCACAGGCAAAAAATAAAGAGGAGGAACACCACAGCCGGCATCAAGAATTTCACAGTCATTCCCAGCCATGATGGAACCCAGGAGAAGATATTGTCGAACCACGTGCTTTCTTCTGCTCCACCTTGCATTTTCATTCTTTCTCCTAGGTTGTGTACTGCTTCGATCACATGGGACAGGGAGCCGTTGTCTGCGTCTTCAGAAGGTACGAAAGTGCAGCAGGCACTTCCGATTTTTCGGCAAACACCTCCATCCATCGCTGTCAACAGGTCCAAGACATACCTGTTTTGCATGGTCATCAGCCGTAATGCTCTTAGTTCCACTTTTATTACGTTGAACCCTTCTTCAGTGTCATTTGCCAGCTGGATCAGCTCCCAACGTGTTATCTGGAGCCATTTTGCGTTTGCTCTTGCCTGGATACTTGGGATCAGTGAGGCAAAGAATGTTTCTGCCGAGCTGAATAATCTGTATCTGTCTGAGATCTGTGCCAGCAACTCTGATGATGCTTTTGATATGTAGTTTGATGCTAGTCTGTTTCGGGACAGCACCTCTTCCTTGTTCTCGGAAGACAGGACATAGATTTGTGATTCTGCAGTGGGCTGGGCTGCGCTCTGTTGGGTGTTTTCTCGCATCTTTTTGCTCCCATCAATGTGGCTTTCTGGTGTTACCATTAGTGCTGAGTGTAGAGTGGCCATTGAGCAGCTGCCACTCCATGATTGTGGGAGGTGCAGGTATGCCTGGTTGCCACATACCCAATACGTGTCCATCAGGGCCGCTGTCCCTTTTCTTAAATCTGGGATGGTGAGGGTCTTGTTACAGTTCTTGTTTGTCCCCATGGAGGCTTTCCCCTCTCCTTTAAAACACCGCTCATAGTCTATTTCCTTCTGCAGCTTGAAGGGTTTTTCAATGGCTGTTACCCAAATTAGTTTTGAAATGTGTTCCTTCCATATTGGTGTGCACGTTTCTTCTATCCACTGCAATTTCTCTAGTGCCACACCCCTCAGCGCTTCAGCTTTACACATTACTTCTTCGTCCTTCCACTTGTCTGAAAAAAGTGTCCCTTGTATCACAAAAAATGGTTCTTCCAGACATACCACTCCTACCGTCTTTGGGTAACAAGTTTTCTCGTTCTGCAGCATTCTAAAAGTATCTTCATGTGCCTGGAAGGTGTTCTTAATCCTGCACAACGTGAGATGAAGGAGACATTGGGCATCTACAATAGGCAACCCTTTGGGTAACAATACTTTAGGCGTGCCTGAAGCATGGGGGATGAGGGAGCAGACATAACAGCTTTCATTTGTTGTTTGTTTAGCTGTTGCACTCATGTCCGCATACCATTTATTTGTCTGGTGGGGGTGTCGTGGGTCTTCCATTTTATCTAGTCCTAACCCATAGTACTCATCATACTTCCTCCTCCCCGCTTCCCTTTTTCGTCTGTTATTTTTGTTCCTCATGTACTTTCCAGCTTCATGAGCGATGGACAAAGTGGGCCCCCCTTTCTCCTTCCTGCCCCCCTTCACCCAATCATCATATAATATTTCATGTGTTGCTGTCATTCTTTCATTTTCTTCCTTTCTGTTATCTGACAATGTGTTCTTGGCTACGGGGGCAGGCTGGCTGGTGGGGGTGTTATACAACCAGGATATGGCGGAGGGGTTTCGGTCATTTAAACTGCGGGCATTGTAATTAGATATTTTCGGCGGAGACACTGTGTTATTTCCCATTTCACCCTGTAGCCCTTCATTTTTTGAGATGACGGCATTGGATGGTGTGGTATAATATCCCCATACAAGTTTAGTTCCGTCCCATACCAAAAAATCACCTTCTTTAGTATTTGCACTTGCTGTTGCATTGGTCACATTAGTGCTGTTGATCCCTCCCCCCTCGTTCATCTCGATAGTCAGCCTGATCCCCTACTGCTGGTACTAGCAAGCTCTTCACGTCCCCTATTGCTAGAGGTACCCCGGCTGTGTGTTTCTCAAAGGCATATATCTACTTGCTCGCCCCTCCTGACAGCGGGGGCAATAACTTTAGTAAGTTAGCCTTATCCATCTGAGCCCAGGGTATGTAATTCAGCCTCCCTCCTCCCCTATGTATCAGTGGGAGCTGCAACTTGCCCTTTGTCGTCGTATCTGTACTCCCCTTCATTCCCGATTTTCCTAGTGATGCCATTTTCCCCACTCGGTTCCTTAATCGCCCTGTCCACTCCTCATCCAGTGTTCTCATTGAGCATGCACCATCCAATCCTTTGCTTCCCCCTCCCATTGCCATACTTAACCTTTCGCTTTCTTCCAAATCATCCCTTATATCACATAGTAGCTCCTCCCTGTCCCCTATAGGCCTCTCTTCATTGTCAGTACATCCCTCTCTTTCCTCTAGTTCAATTATTCGAGTGGGTTCTTCCTGTATTCTGAACAGTATCTCACCTTTTTTCCACCCTTCTTCAAAAGTTCTACTCCCGCTTTGTGCTCTAGACGCACGCTCTGAACCGGCCGCATTAAGTGTGGTCCGCTCACATATGCTTTTTATCCTCGAGAGCTCATCTTTGGCTATAGAGAGCCTTGATTCTAGATCGTCTGTTAGTATTTCTATGTCCACCCTTGGTGTGCTCACCTGTGCTCGTTCCCTAGTACTCTCGTATGGCGGGGGTGCCGTTGGCCTTTGGGTTGTAGTAGTTGTCGGGGGAGGCACATAAGTGGGGTCACTGTACCCCTCTGCGGGCACTGGCTTGTTTAGTATTGGGTACAAACTTATTACCTCTATTGGTGGCTCTTCGTCTGGCAATGCTTTATCATCTTTGTGTATCATAAGTGGATTGTCAGTGGTAGATCAGGATTTAATTCTCTTGCCTTAGGCGGCGGTATCTCTTCAAACAGCCTCCAGAGATCTAATATTTCTCTCCTGTTATGCAACTGCTTCCCCTTGTATTTCAAACAAATACATGTGGCTACCATATCTAGGACACTCTTGTCAAATGATCCCCCTTCGGCCCATATTTGGGGCAACCCCTCTCCCTTCAACTCTGTGATCCATTGGTCATGATATTTCTTAATTCACTCCGTGTACCCATGTAGGTTCTTGCAAATATGTGATAAGGGTGTTTCTGCCCCCATACTTTGTGCCCTCCTAGTACTTGTGTGTCTCTATGTATCTCGATATCTCAATATAAACGTATCACCATGTGAGTCCTCGTATTTTATGTCTTACTGAATTGTGGGGGCCTTCGTGTTTCTCCCCCCGCCTGCACACCATAAGAATGGCTGCACACAGCCTCTATTCTATTCTCTTTGGGGGGGGGGGGGTGGGGTAAGGAACAAGAGCACACCAAATTGTAATCTCAAGAATGTTAACCCAGAAATCAGAAAGGTACACACTCCACCTTATTACTCTTGTCTTTATAATGTTTTGTCTGGCCACGCTTACCATGACCACTCAAGGGCTATACATTTATGACCATTTTTACACACCCATCACACCAAATTATCTCCTGACACATACGATGTGCGCACACCCCTCTGTAACACTCTATTCACAGTTCAATTTGCCCTCCCTTTCCTCCCTGGCCGGCTGTCCCTGTCCGTCTTATTCAGATATATGTATATATGTATATAGGTTTGATCTTCAATTTTACAGTAAAACTCTGTCTCTTACTTAATCTCTTTTGTTTTGTACTAACCCACTTTTATTTTTCCCGTAACCCTAAAGAAAAGAATAGAAAGAATAGGAGTCACTAATATATTCTCTGTGTCTCCCTTTGCCAGACACTTTTAGCTTATTTTCCACTTCTTCATATATTCCCAGTACTAGTCAAGATAGCACTACGCGGCGCCGCCTTCCACCCCCTCTCGGAGCTAGGTTCCCGTCACTCTTATCTCTTATTCACCTCTTAATCCTAATGGCCATATGCAAAGAAAAAGCAAAGAAAGTTTAAGATGGTCCTTAGTAGACCCACGTGCCCCTTTTTGCCCCGCCTCGTTCCCTGTCCTAAATTTCCCCCTCTACTCCCTTTATGATCGCTCGCACTCAATACTCACGTGCCCGTCTTGAACCGAGAGTCTCCGAAACTGGGTCCGTCCAGGCAGTGCTGCCGTATGCTCAACAGTCAGCCCCGGCTCCGGCGAGCGGTACTCAAAGGGGATTTTTCAGCCGGGATCCCGTACCCTCTCTCTGTTGAGTGCGCACTTCTGAGCGTACTGGTCGCCGTTGGCGGGTAGCCTCCCGGAGCCGGCGCACTGTGCGTATCCCTTTTCGACCGGAGATTTTCGTGCCAAAGGGGACGGTAGGGATATGTTGGGAGAAAAATAATCATGCTTTCGGGGTCACCACTGAAGGCAAGCGTCCCCAACCAGCACGATCCTCCCCGCAATGAGAGACAATGAAGGACTCTCCCAGGATGGGAATAAGGCCAAGGCAAAGTGCGGGTGAGCGAAAATGGGAGTTTATCAATCAGAATAGGGCATGCAAAGAACTCTGCAAACTCCGAGAGCGCTCTGTCTGACAATAGCAAAGACAGGCGTATATATTTAAAAAAAACGTCATCAGAACCTACATTCTATAGGGGGCACAAGTTCTATGGGATTGGGTGGCAACGACTAGCTATAGGTGCTGCTGCGATGTGGTTGGCCTTGGCTGGAGGACGTCACTGGGCAGTCTCGTGGGTTGGGCTGGGCCTGGCAGGTCTGCTGGGTTCATCCGGGCGGTGTCGTTGTGCCACTGTGGCCAGTGTCGGAGATTAATGTCTTTTCCTGACTTATTTGCCCTAGGCCATGCACACCGCAGTCATTCAGTTATTGCAATATTATCTTCTTTAGTAAATCTTTCAATAGGTTATTCTACAGGTTAATGCAAGACAGGAGGAATGCACCTTGAGAGGGGTTTGATGACGATTCATCAGTACATGGTTACCAGTGTCCTGTTGACCGGGTACCATAGGTCGTGGGGCTAGGTCTCAGGGCATAGGACAGGCGGTACATGTTTTTTTTGTCTTGTTAGAAGTCGTTATGAATGTGCAGCTGTATGTTGCCGTAGTATTGGGTGTACTAATTTTACAGGGGCCATAAACCTAAGGTGATCCGGTGGGTTGTGGGGTTTAAGAGAGGGCGCCTTTGGATTTGTGTATTCAGGCGGAGGTTTACTACTGGGCTGTAAATAATGCAGGTGGCGGGCCGTGGCCTTGGGTGCTGCAGAGGGGACTACAAATCTTTGAAGCGGCTCCAGCCTAGTTGGGGGAGGTGGAGCAGCGCGGCACGGGCCTCTGCCCTCTCGTCTGGCAGGCTCCACTGGGTGGGAGGGGGAATGGCCTTGCATAAACTCACAAAGGCATCTTCCTCGTGTGTTGCCGATTTGCGGTGAAAGCATCATAAACATTCAAATAACATACAATACTAATTGAGTCAGTTCAAAGCTCACATCTTAACATTGCTAATGCCTCTCGAATTTAGCCAGTCCGAGCACATTATTTGTACATTATGTTTTAACAACTGCAACATTGTGTTATATGCATATACATTTGTAGTTAGTGAGGTAGTAGTGAGGTTGGTGGAGCACATAGGAAATGACTTGCCACCGTACATGACGGTAGTGGCACATAAGGGGCTTGGACTTACACACATGGAGGGTGCATTCTCGCGTGTCCTTCACATGAGCCCTCAGTATGGTTGCATTTGTCTTTCTTTGCACTCTAGCAGCATTAGTTCGGTTGTGGCGCGGGACCGTGGGGTGTAAGCTTTTCAATGAGGCACATAACAAATAACCCCCCGGGAAACTTTTATTATTTGCACACAACTGCAGTGGTGGGGGTGCTTCATTGCTTATGCTATGTGAACACGTATTCTGCCATATCTGTACATTTTACAAATTTTCTAATCAAAGGGGTTTGTGGGGAAAATGCACGTATTGCAAGTAGTTTTGGCATTAGTATTTGGGAACTTTTGCTTTTATTAAAGGTCCATTTTTCAGTTCTCTTTCCACCCAGGCTGTGCTGGCCGGGTCATGCTGTCATGCTGGGAGCAGCGATACACTGCGGAAGGTGAAATGTTACAGTTTTGGTATCTTACACTAGCTCATGTCCGTCTCGTTCGTGGGAACGGGCTCACAGCGGATCTGCCAGGGAGCTGCGGCCACAGGGATAATTGAAACTCTCCAAAGGTGGGGGCCGCGCTACAGTGCGCCGAGCTCACACCATCTTTATTAGACAAAATGGTTCCTGGGCCTAGCTAAATTCAATACGTTTGGGCAATGTCTTCAGCAGGTGAGCCATCCACCACCTGGTCCCTGGTGGTAAGGAGGGGAAGCCCGATGAGTCATGGCCCTCACCTGGGGAGGGGATGTAGGCAAGGGGGGTCTTTTGGACCAATCCTCCCCTACACTCCATTATGCATTTAAAGTTTCCTTTGGTAACTAATTGATGCAATAAAATAAAAAATAAAAATAGTACTCTATTAACAGCGGATATGGCACATGTTTCAACATCTTTGGATTTGGCACGCCCCATACATTTGCTGGGCATCCCATGACTACTTCGTATGGAGACAATCCAACACCTGAGTGCACGAATTCCATTACAGTATTAAAAAAATGCACACTATTGTTGCTCCTGATAGCGTGAGGCAGCCCAAATTGGGCTAAATGCTCCTTTGCGAGTATTTTAGCAGTATTTAATGCAGTACTGTCTTTTAAGGGAAATGCTTCTACCCATTTGCTAAACATGCATACTATCACCAACAGACCATTTTTCCTTGACCGGGAGGCAATTTAATTAAACTCTATTTGCAACGCTTCACAGGAAAATTCCATTGGCCGAAAATGTCCTTTTGGTGCTCTCTCACTCTTCCCAATGTTATAGGACGCATGTTATAGGACGCACATACTAAACCATTTTTACAAAAAGCCTCACTCTTCCCAATGTTATAGGACGCACATACTAAACGTTTTTTTTTTTAAAATAAAAGCAACTGTGCCTGCTCTTAGCTTAGTGTTACTCCAAACTTTAGTGAGCAATTTTCACATTCCCTCTGCACTTGCATGAGAAGGGCCATGAGCATAGGACAACATTAAAGGTAAATACATATGTGGTCATTTCCGTTTTCCCTCCTCTTGCGTATCTATGTATTTCCCAGTTTGTCTCCATTCAATTTGTGGGCAGTAGCATCAGACTGAGTAGTTCGTACTGTCTCAAGGGTATTATCAAATATGATATTCTTTGGCTTTATTATGTGTGTAATATACATGAGTGATACAGGGGACTGTGCAGTTGCTTTTGCAATTTGGTCAGCAAAAGCATTACCTTTTCCCACATCATTTACAACAGCCTTGTGTGCCCTGCATTTGATGGACAGTTTCTTTGGCAGGGTCAGATGGGATTTTTGTCCCATGTGAAGTTAAAAATCCTCTCTCAGCCCATAAGCGCCCAAAGTTGTGAGCTGATCCAAATGCGTATTCGCTGCCAGTATAAATATTAACTACAAGACCGGAGCTCAACTCACAAGCTCGAGTGAGGGCAATCATTTCAGCTGCTTGTGCTGAATGCTGAGATATCGGACAAGCCTCAACAATGGTTTCAAGGTTGTAATGGCATATGCTGCTGTGGTAGTACCATCTGGTAATTTAAAACACAAGCCATCTACATATAATGTACCATTAGATTTATTAATTGGAGTATCAGCCAAATCTACCCGTGCTTTCGTTTCATAATCTGTTATTAATACACAATCATGCATTACCTTTGATTCATCCGATGGGAGGGGTAATTAGATCGCAGAATTGTTGCAACGTTGTATGGCAATGTTTGGAGCCATATCTAGTTAACCTGGCATTTGTCAGGTGCTGTGTTTTAGTTTCAATAAAATATCAATCGCATGTGGCACAGACAATGTAACTTGGTCTCCCAATATTATGGCATCGGCTTGCTTCATAGAAATGACTTCAACCACTACACACCTTAAATAATTTGGAAGCGCTTTTGCCACTGACTCCAATGTAGAAGAAAAATATGCACATGGTCTGTTTTTACCCCCTTGCTGTTGAGTTAGTACAGAACGCACATCCTTGCTTTTTATGCACAAACAAGATAAATTGTTTAGTATAATCAGGAGTGCCTAAAGCAGGTGAATTACACAATGCAGATTTTGAAACATCAAAACTCTCTTGCTGAGCAGCAGTCCATGGCAAGGAGACTGGGGTGTTCCTCTGTGTTAGTTCTAACAGGGGTTTTGCTATTAGGAATCCACCGCCTGCAAAATGAAATCATCCCTAAAAACTCTCTGACCTCTTTCTGTGGGATAGAGACCGGTATTTTCATTATAGCCTCTATACACTGAAGGTGCAATATACGCTCTCCTTTTGACAATAAATGTCCTAGATCGGCGACCTGAGTTTTACATGTGTAATAACCTGCACAGTGCAATCCATCCATTGCTCTTGGGTATCTGCAATTATCATCAAATCATCAATTCCTTCTAACCCTTCCTTGGGTATTTCATACTGAGGAATTTGTGGTAATACCACACCAGGCTTAACTCTTATTTTCACCTGGTCAACTACAATACATCCTATATCATTAGATCCCATGACCCATATCATAGGGTCAAAGTTCAGGTGGAAAATCATTAGTAGTAGTGACAAAACATTTTGAAAAAGACTCTGCATTACATGTTGGGTACACTCCATCAGGTGAGCAATATATATTTGCCTATAAATGTTTCAGCAAATATAATTCCCCACAAATTTAAAGCATGATTATCATTATCAGTGACCGGAAGCTGATCCATGCAAGAAATAGGTCCTATAGTAAACATTATGGGGTCAGATATTTGACTTTGGACCATATTATTAGAGAATCCCACTGATGTGTGTACTTTCCAGGAGAGGGGAATATGGAGCACTCGTTTGTGGGAAATTGATGTATTTGACACACCTGTGTCAAGGAGGAATGTCGCCTGTTTGCCTTGCAGTTTCGTTTTTACAAATGGCCCCTTTGAAGCTACAGGAATATTGATGCGCCCTTTACCCCTCTCCAGGGCAGCCCTATGCTATGTAGTTCATTGTGCTGTAATCATCCTCATAATAATCCCTAGCTGAATATTATTGGCCTTGCCTAGGGTCAAAATAATGATGATTTTGCTCGTTATTATCTTCCGTTATTATCTTCTAGTGTCCCAGTATTATTTATTATGCTGTTCCCGGCCTCGGTCCTTCTAAAAGTTTCTCTTGTCATTCCTTGCCCATAAGAGCGTCTGCGCCCTCTCCAGCGCAATGGATACTACCTTATTCAGTGGTCTTCTGCCGTACATAAATGACACCCAGTGTCTTTCATACCGGCTCCATTACTTGGCGGGGGCACTACCACCTCTTTCTCCTCTATATATTCCTCTTCTCCTTTGGATACATATATTACCTCTGCCTCTTTCTGGAAAATCCTGTTGCATTTGTACTATGATTTTTAACTCTCATTTTCTTTCCTTTTCCCCTTTGTTTTTTGCATGGGGGTTTGCATAATACCTAGCCATGGTCAATATTTGAGCAACACTTTGGGTTGGCCTCGTGGACTCATGTTTGAATGTCATTTTTTAAGTGAGGTAACAACCCTTTAACAAAATCTGAACAGAACGCTTTTTTGCCCCTATAGGGTAGACTTATCCATCCCACTAAACAAGTTAAAAACTTCTTCCTTTCTTTGAAAATATATTTCAACTGACCCACCTTCTTTCCTGCCTGCACGCAGTCAATTTATCCCAATTAATTTGCTTGCGGGGAACCACTTGCTGGATACTTGTTATCAACAGTGCTGGAAGAGATATTATTTCTTTGGACAATTCCCCAGTCTTCCCCCTTTTGCTCACTGCCTCTTATTAGCTCATCTCACTTTATGACAGGATCTAAACCGTCTTGTATTCTGCATTGGCGCCATATATCTGCTGGCAGAATGAATGAAAACAATGTATCAATGGGCCTGATTCATGGAACGTTTTCATATGGGATTGCGCCATTATAAACACTTCCATGAATCAGGCCCTATATCTCCCAACGTGAGCGGACCTGTCATAAGAACCCTGCCAGTCTGGATGTACCACTGCTCTGGATTTTGTCAAATGTGTGGATATTTTTTAGTAAAAGAAAGTAACTCCATCCTATTCCAGGGGACTATGTAAAGCACTTATGGTGGCAACAGTGAAGACAGACACCAGTGATCACAGCTCAAGGGTGTTTATTAAACTGTATAATGGGTGAGAAAAACACCTAATCTAAACCTAAATCTAAGATGGGAGCATGCCACAACCATCAAATAATAATAAGGCAGTCCTAGTGGCATCTTGTCATATAATCTGGGTAAGGAATGGACCTTTAGGGTTGCTGGTTGGCGGTGGCATCTGTTTGAAAGCTCTGATAGCCCTTGCGAAGATGGCCTCCAAGTTAGGACTCAACATAGGTACTAAGATGGCCCCTGAGTTGCCCATACTATCAGTATCTTTGGTGGTCCAGTGGAAGGGTGCAGCCCAGGACTGTAAAATCCTCGCCCTGGGCCAAACCTAGTGCTTAGCATTTTCTCACCTGCTCAGCGCAAGTGGCGTAACGATTGCCGCGTTACCGGCTCCATGTGCAGGAGGATTCCTGCTCGCCGCGTGTTCTATAAACCTGATCCCGGCTCCTCGTCAGCTTACCAGCGCTCCAGGAATACCTCAGACCACCATACTTACTCGGCTCTCCTCGTTTTCACCACAGTGTCCCTCAGCAGCTACTCAAACTCGCCGAAGTGCAGCTTCAATCCACCACTGCATTTCTTCTGCACCTGAAAAGAAACAGAAAAAGAGAGCTAGAGGTTGAGCGCTCATTACGGGCTCATTACCCCGCGCTCTGTCCTCCTCTACCCCCCATTGACTCTGCTTACCTGTAAACAGCGATCTGCATGTCCGTTAACTGCAGAGCACAGCCTGCGGCACCCTGAAAGACAGCAACAAGGACAGATAAGAACAGTAATACATAACATGCATATCACGCGCCTCCAGCATGTAAGGATTCATGTTGTTGCAGGCACAAGAGATACAGCACTGCAACCAAAGACCACATACTTACCTGCAGAACAGTAAATGACATTGCAGCTCAGCTGAAAATTACTGCAGAACGTATCACGTTTGCCACAGCTGGACTGGACCACTCACCAGTGACGGAACTGGACCAGATGCTGTTTTGATCCCTTGATGAGCACCATTCCAGTTCAAAGGTGAGCCAGGTCTCCGCTTCCCCGCCAGCTACCTTGGGGATGCAGAAGGTGGGGGTGGAGAGCAGAATAACAGGTTCTAATGCACTCACTTTTTTTGCTCACTTAGGATGCCATCAAACTACCTAGCAGCACAGGTTCCATACCAAACCACTGCCAACCACATTGTATGCTGGGCAATAGCCTTTCAGCGAAGCAGTGGGGAAGGAGTGGGTTGGACTTGCATCGCCTCCCATCTCATTTTAGAGTTCACGTCATGCCGGAGTGGCACGCTCTCGACGATCCAGACCAGGAACTCCTGCAGGGCACCAGAGGTAAGCGTTACATAAGGTTACATTGATGATGATCCACTTAATGCAGTGCATCCATAATCCATAAAAACTGCATGCTCATTTCATGATTCATCCATCACATGGTTCCAACCTATGTACACAAGGTGTATTTTTCTTTGTCTCATTTAACAGTATGCTCCCATAGAAAATGCAACATTACACATTCATAGTATCAGACTGCACAACATCAATCTGTATTAAATCATCACACTCTGTGCATGAAACAGTCTTGCCCTTTTTCTTGTTTTTTTGGCAGTCTTCTGTGTTGGTGCTTCAACAGGAGTTCAAGTCTCCTTTCCACACACAGAATGGGAAACCTCAGTCACAGAGATCAATGTTTCGAAGAGACCGGTTGGTGGGTGAAGTTGTGGCTACAGGAAACCTCTGTCCAACTCCTGCAGTGCGCTCCATGATCTCTTCCCATCCTCTGTCTGCTCTCAGACTGTGGTAGAATAGTCAAACTGGATCTTAACTGCAACACGTTTCCATCTGGGGTAGCCAATTTGTGGGCAATACTTTTCAAAATACCTGCATGTGCCCATAACCAGGAGGATGAGACACCAGCACAGAAGAGTGCAAAGTCTTCACATTCATAGTTTATTGATAATACGCTTAAGCGGAGCTCAGGCGACAAGCAACTGCTTCGTCCTTTCCTCTGAAGTTATTACGAGAACAAACAACCGGTATACATTTGGTGCTACATTGCTTCATGACGAGCATTCAATCTCCAGGCTAAATGTGAACACTGAGACAGGGTCTTAGTTTACTGCTATTCTCACATTCATCACATGGCTATTCTCGCTCCTGGAGCCTGCTCCAAGAATAAATATGAACATTCAAACCAAAAAGGGTTTTTCTGCAAGGCAAGCACACTTTAACCGTGTGGACAAACCAACCGATTTGCATAAACGTCTAGTTACCGTTGAGTTTTCATTATGTAAGAGGAAAGACAAGGCAGAGTGAATAGCCTTGTAGCAGGCAGAGAACTGGACAAACTAGGTGGTGTGACGATTCCATGGTATTCACCCCCTCTTCCCAAAGGGGTGACAACCCCTTTGGGACTAGGGAGGTGAGCCTACTAAGCTTAACCTCCGCTAGGGGAGAAGGCAAGAGGCATCCCACTGGAGGTGGATGAATTAAAACTTCCAGTAAGACTAGCTGGTATGGTTTCTGACCCTTTAGAGCTGGAAAACTGCGGGAACCTCCTCCTGGGAAGAGTGGCAGTAATAGGAAGAACATATGCCTGACGTGGTGAAGTGAACCACTGCCGAGCCCGCGCAATGCTCACAGCCATGCCAGCCCAGGAGCCGGAAGCACCCAGCCCAGAGGAGCAAAGTGGAGTATCCATTGGCGAGAAACTGAGTACCGAGACACTTGCACCAGCGTCCCGCAGAAATCCTTCAGTGGAGAGGGCAAGCTGCACCGGAACAGAACTGATGAAGTGGTGCTGGAGTGGCTGAACTCCCCAATTCATTGCCCAAGGAACAGAGATATGGGGTGGCTCCAGGGAACCCGGGAGAGGGGAGGAGAGGCGCAAAAAGACTGCAACACAGGGTAGGAAAAACTGAGACCCTAAGGCAGGGTCACTTGAGAGACCTGAGACCCCAAGGTGGAGTAAGAGAAATGAAAACCCAACGTGGGGTTAGAGATCAGAGACCCTACTGTAGATCGAGAGAAACCATGCAGATCGAGAGAAACCAAACCCCAAGGAGGGGCGAGAGACCCAAGACCCCACAGTGATTAAGAGAAAAGAAACCCCCCAAGGCGGGGTGAGAAACCAGAGACCATAAGGCAGGGCCAGACTAACCAAACTACAGACCCCAGAGACCCCAAGGCAGGGTGAGAGAAACTAAACCCTGAGGCGCGGTGAGTGGAACCGAAACCCAAGGTGGGACTAAGACCAAGAACTACCTAGCGGAAGAGAGCACCACGAACGTTGGTGGGAGAAAGACTACCAGGAGAACACTAGCAGTGGAGAAACATGGGCCAAACGTCGCCACCGGAGACCAAAGACAAAACGGGACTGAATTGAACTGTACAGATGAGAAGCTTGGAGAACCATTCAGTCTATTGGCTTAGATCCCCAATGTGTAGCTCGCGAGCAACATGTTGCTCTCCTGACCCTAACATGTTGCTCGCCAGTTGCTCTGGGCCATTGTGCGGAGGCTAAGAAGAACATCATTCAGGGATGAGACATCAATGGCAGTGTAACCTGAGCCAGAACTGCGCAGGAAGGCTAGCCAATCAGTTTGCTCTATTTGACTTACATGACATAATGTTAATTGTTAAAGCATTAGTTGTGGAGGCATCAGTAGAGCGGTCTGAGTGGGGGCAGGCTATATCGGTGTAGGGAGCAAGAGGTTGGCTACATAAATTAATCTCTTGGGGCTTCAGATGAGACAGCCCCCAGTGATTGAAGAGAACTGAAGCACAGAAATTAGGCTGTATTGATCTGTCATTAGGACTAAAAAAAAACTCCCTTATTGAGATAATACCTGTTTTAGCACTCTAAAATTACTATGTCACCTGGAGCTCTGGTACACTATGAGGTCCATCAATGGCTGGATAAAGTACACAATCTACGAAGATAAGGTTGCCGCCAACTGAGCCTTCCCCTGCTGCACTTAGGTAGACAGTTAAAGGGTTAGTTGTCGAACAGTACGAAAATAAGTAAGAAAAGAAGTTACTTGAATGCCCAATTGTCAAGGAAGTTCCAATAAGCTTATTTTGTACATGTATGATTTGCACCTGTTGCCAAAATGCAATTTCTTGGTCCAAAATGTTTCACATTAATTGCATAATCTTTGTTGAGACATGTTCATCTTCTGATTCTTCTTTCCAGTACGTAAGTGATTTAATGGAAAAGATAATCATACCAAATGCCCATGTTTGTGTTCTGGCGACAGTTGCAAACTTCTGTGTCTTTATACAACAGGAACTGCATATTGGACAAAGTGGCATGCATGCTCAAACATTCCTTCTTAAACAATTGGCTCATGCCAATTTCTTTACATGTGAAGTTTGTGTTTGCGTGGCCCATGCATCTTAATTTGCAAACCTGTTACATACTACTTGCATTGCAATGCACGGTGGGAAAATTCACACTGTATGATTCTTTGTTTATCTAGCATGTAACTAATGGGTTGGCAAGGGGAATGAATTTAGTGTAGCTACCAATTCCATTTCACTTAAGTTACTGAAAATAATTTCTTAGTGACATAGTAATTATTTTTACTTTAGCATAGTGTTTCTTGCTAGATTATTCCTGCTTCTAAATTCTTTAAGAACAGATATTATCCAATGTAATGTACTGAATTCATCTACCTCGAGCGATGAATTGCTAAGTCAACCCTTCCACACATTGGAACTTGCGAAGTGCAGGCTGACCCCATGTCAAGGAAGTGCGCTTAACAAGTGAGGTATACAACCATAAATGTATAGGAAATGAAAAAAGTAGGTCAGGCGCGCAACCTAGTTCCCAGTCAAAAATTCTTAATGCAAATAGTAACTGGGTTAAATCCCAACAACACGCAGTAGCAACAGGGTTGAATCCCATGTGTTGCAGTTCCAATTCTTCTGTTGATTTTCTCCTCCTTTGATACAGGAAGTAGTTCCATACTTTCCTGTATCAAACATTCTTCAGGGAGGCTGTAACCTTTTCAGGTGCTGCTAACTAGTTTCTGTAGTGATAACAAAGTTCAGTCATTTCAGGTGGCCAGGAACCAACACCCCTCCAAAAGACAGTTCGTACCCAAAATTGGGGGAGGGGAAGAGTACCAGCATTGTGGTCCTCCATAGTGGGGCATGGAAACCCTGGTGCTGCTGCCTCAGAACTCATGTAGAAAAAATGAAAAAAATAGGTCAGGTGTGCACCCTAGTTCCCAGTCTGGTACATTCCCCTGCCCCAATTTGGGGGAGGCGCCATTTAAGAGGAAGAAAGGTCCGTGGTTGAGGAACCTGGTGACCTTGATGACGCTCCACCTTATTCTGGAGACAGTTGGAGGAGTTGCGGCAGAGCCTCCATGATGCCAGTGGGTTGGACACTTCTCCGGAAGTGGAATTCGATAAGCCAGAACCTGGGGCTCATGCAGAGTCTTCATACAGGAGACTCATGGCGAGGGTCTCGGAGTATCTGGGCTGGTCCAGTCCTCCTGAAGACTTTGTGCAGGATGATCTGATGGACATTTTAGATCAAGGTCTGTCCTCTGACCCTGTTTTGCCATTTCATTTTACCTTGCAGAAAAGGGTGGCGACTGCTCGGCAGTCCCTGGAATCTCTTCCGGCTGTTAATAAGTCTTTGACCAAGAAACACCGCCCTTCCGTTACCGACCACAGCTATTTATCTACTCACCCCACTCCTGAGAGTTTGGTGGTTTAGGCGGCTAAGGCCACCTGGAGGCAGGTGGCGTACCCTACCATCACTCCGGATAGGGACGACAAGCGCTTCGACGGTTGGGCCCGGAAGGTATTTTCTGCTGGGAGCATGGCCCTGAAATCTGCTAACACCACGTGTGCCTTGGCAAGGTTTTCACACACAGTGTGGAATTGTGTTTCTTTGGCGGCTGAGCATATTCCTGAGGTGGAATACCTTCAGTCGGGTTTGGATACCTCCGACAGTGTTAGCCGGTCCATGGCTGTGAGCACCGTTGTATGCAGATTTCAGTGGTTGCGGAAGTCGGGCTTTGCTGCAGATGTTCAGGCCTGTCTTCTGAACATGCCCTTTGATAGCGCACATTTGTTTGGCAGCAAGGAGAGCCTTGAGAGGTTGCAGACCTCAAAAGCTGCGGCTAAATCTTTGAGCGCTGCAGTGCATCAACCTCCACCTTTTTGTCCTAGGGGACAGCAGTGAAGGGAAGGTTTTTTTCGTTACTACTCCTCCTTTGGTAGAACGAGAGGTGCCGCCAGTCAAAGGGGCCAGCAAAAAAGTACCTGTGGTGGTTGGGGAAATCGTGGTGCCAAAGCTGCTCAGGCAGCTCCCTCTTTGCTTTCAGGCACTGCCGCAGCCACTTCCAAACAGTCATGAGGCCATTTCCCATGGTTCGCTGGTTGGGGGCTGACTGTCTCAGCATCTCAAAGAATGGCGGGCCATTACTTCGGATGCGTGGGTTCTGGATACCATAGCCCACGGCTACTGCCTTCCCTTCCTCAGAGGCCTCACGACAATCCACCGGGGAAACTCTCTTTGAAGCTTCCGGATCCGCTCCTTGTGCAGGAGATATTGTCCCTGCTGGCAAAAGGCGAAATACAACTGGTGCCTGCAGCGGAGAGGAACAAGGGATGCTATTCCCCTTATTTTTTTATCCCGAAGAAAGACAGGGGTTTTTGACCCATAATGTACTTGTGTTGGTTGAACAAACTTCTCCGGAAAGACAAGTTCAAAATGGTCACTCTTTCTCAAGTCCTCCAGGCCCTTCAACTTCAGGATTGGTTGGTGTCTCTGGACCTCAAGGATGCTTACTTTCATGTGCCGATTAATCCTGCGCACAGGAAGTACCTGAGGTTTGCGGCTGGCGACTCGTATTTTCAGTTCGGGTCCTGCTGTTCGGATTGACCTCCGCCCCGAGGGTCTTCACCAAGCTAATGGTAGTGGTGGTGGCAGCGTACCTCAGACGAGGGGGGATTCACGTCTACCCCTACCTGGACGACTGGCTGATCTGGGTGCGCTCTCTCGAGCTAAATCATCTTGGCGTCACCTGCTGCACCTTCCACAGGCTGGGCTTCTCCCTGAATATCAAGGAGTCTCTTCTGAAACCTTCCCAACTGCTCCAGTACATCGGGGCTGTGTTAGACACATCCTTGGGGAAGTAATTGCCTCCTAAGGTAAGGGCTCATCACATTGTGCAGATAGTGGACAAGTTTCAACATGCCCACAGTCTCCCGGCTTTCGAATTCTTAAGGTTGCTCGGCCTCATGGCATCCTGCATTTTTCTGGTGCCAGAGGCCCGGCTGCGGATGAGATCCCTGCAGTGGGCTCTCAAGATGCAGTGGTCACAGTTCTCTGGCAAGATAACGGATCGCGTTCAGATTCCACTCTCGGTCTCCCAGGATCTTTTGTCGTGGGCCAACGAAGGGAACCTGATGAAGGGGTAACAGTTTTGGCAACCGTGGCCGGAGGTGATGGTAGTGACGGATGCTTCCCTCACAGGATGGGGTGCTCATGCCAACGACTTGACCGCCAGTGGTCATTGGTCTCCGTCGGAGTCCAGACTCCACATCAATCTGTTAGAGCTGAGGGCCACCAGGCTAGCCCTGAAGGCTTTTCTGCCCTCTGTACAGGGGAAGAGTGTCCTGATCATGACGGACAACATAGTGGCCATGCATTACCTCAACAAAAAGGGGTGGGGTAGGGTCACTTCTGTTGTGCAGAGAGGCAATGCAGCTCTGGTTCTGGGCCACCCAGCAGGAGATTTCGATCTCAGCAGTTTATCTGGCTGGAGACAAAAATTCAGCAGCGGATGCTCTGAGCAGGCAGAGCTGAGTCTCCCACGAGTGGGAGTTGGCTCAGGTAGTCCTTCAGGAGATCTTCGACTTTCGGCGAACCCCGCAAGTGGATCTCTTCGCCACCAGTGTCAACAGGAAGTGCGAGAGATTCTGCTCAAGGGATTTTCCTCTAAGAGGAGCTTTAGGAGACTCGTTAGTGGTGGTTTGGTCATTCCCACTGCTGTATGCATTTCCTCCAGGCCTCGCCATTCCTCAAGTGTTGCAGAGGTTTGGTTCCCACATGATTTTCATGCTCCGGATTGGGCCAGGAGAGCGTGGTACCTGGACCTTCTGGAAATGTCCATCTGCCCTCCACGCCGTCTTCCCTACCGAGAGGATCTGCTCTCGCGTGGGGGGGAAAAGGGGGTTGGTCAGGTTCTCCATCCAGAGGTCAAGACTCTCAACCTTCACGCTTGGTATCTGAAAGGTTGAGGTATAAGGATTGGGACCTCCCAGATGATGTGATGGATGTGTTGCTTTCCGTCAGGAGGCCTGCAACAAAATCCCTGTAACGTTGCCGTTTGCGTAAGTTCTGCGACTGGTGCAAAGATCACAATGTTGATCCTTTTCAGTGCTCCATTCCTATGGTTTTGTCTTTCTTTTTGGCCCACAGGGGCCTCCAGGTGGGTACCATTAAAGGATACCTGGCGGCGCTGTCTACCTTTTAAGAGCTCGTCAGAAGAATGTTTTTACTTTAAGATCCCTTTTGATTTCTCAGTTTCTTAAAGGACGGACTAATGTATTCCCGCCGTCCTCTTTCCAGGTGCCGGTCTGGGATTTGAATTTGGTTTTGAAATTTCTCATGGGTGCTCCGTTTGAACCTTTGTACTCTTGTCCTTTTGAGATTACTGTCCTTCAAGGCGGTGTTCTTGGTTGCGGTTACTTCTGCTCGCAGAGTGAGTGAATTGCAGGCACTTTCATCTAAGCCACCCTTTACTGTGTTTCACAAGGACAGGGTTATACTGAGAGTACGTCACACTTTTCTACCTAAGGTAGTTTCTGAATATCATTTGAGTCAAAAGGTGGTTATTCCATCTTTCTACCCTCCTCCTCATCCTGGTAAGGAAGAGGAGCGACTCCAACGGTTGGATCCTACGAGAGCTCTGAGCTTTTACATTTATAGGACATGTAGGGTTAGAGTGGACGATCAACTCTTTATAGAATATGCTGGACACTGATTGGGCCAGGCTGTTACCAAACAGACCTTGTCCAGGTGGAGTATCCTTACCGTTACAGAGTGTTACCGATTGGTGGGTAAGGACCCTCGTGAAGGGTTGAGAGCTCATTCCACTCGGGGGGTGGCTACTTCCACCGCCCTCCAGCGGGGTGTTCCTATTAGGAATATTTGATGCCGCTACATGGGCTTCCATCCACACCTTTGTTAAACATTATTCCCGGGATACGATCCATGGTCCGGATATGGCCTTTGGGAAGGCGGTTCTTTATTCCGCAGTCTAATTGGGTACTCTGAATTCTTTTTCCTTCTCCATTTACTGGTACTGCATTGGGAGTCTGTCAAAGATGTGGAATACGTTGGAGGACACAAGCCATTCTAAGAACAAGTTACTTACCAAACTGGTAACATTCTTTCGACTGGATGTTCCTCCAACGTTTTCTGCATCGCCCTCCCAGCCTGCCCCTCTGGAGAATTTCCTATGCAATTTCAGCTTCTGTTTCCGCAAGGCTAAATTCAGTCATGCATGATACTGGTGCCACATGTTCTGAGGAAAAAAACTTAAACTGAGGCTATGGGCGCCGTGCGCCCTATTTATAACATCCAGTGACGTTGCCCTCGATGGAGGCCTTCGAGGGACATCGACCTGACGTCATCGACCCAGGACGCCCTCTGCCGAAAAAGTTTCCGAAGTGCACAGCTGTGGACATTACATGTCAAAGATGTGGAATACGTTGGAGGAACATCAGTCGAAAGAACGTTAACAGTTTAGTAAGTAACTTGTTCTTCCTAGGGGATTGCTTGGGAAAAGAGTACCCAAAATCCATCAGAAAAATGTTTTTTATTCCTACTCACTTGTCTTGAATGTGACAGACCTTGAGTGCTTTAAAAAGCACTATTTTCCACTAGATTTCTTGGGTGGCTAACCCCTCACACAAAGCATGGCTGAAAGTATCTTTACATTCTACCATATTCTGTCCAATGTTACTGTCCAATGTTACTCATCCTGTTCTCCTAATAATGTACAATTTGCCCCTAATGATCCTGACAATCCCTTTTGGAGTTGGGTGGGGTTGCACCAAAATAAGCCTTTATTTTTTGGAGTAAATGCTAATGTGGAAACATGCTTAAAACACATTTGCCATTAAATCGCACTCAAATATTTTGTTGCATCCTGAAATGTTTTTGAATAGTTTTGCTGGCATAGCACCTAGAAATGCACTGTTTGCCACTTCATTTAATAAACATTGTATTTCTATACCCATTTAATGTCAAATGATGTGTAAGGCCATTATGAATTGCCTGGACTAGGTTTACACCTGGATGAGATTACTGTTAATTACTGACAATTAACAGTGCTATCCGCAGTATTGAGTTTAGTACAGTTATGATTAGTTCCAATCATTTTACCACCGACTGAATGCGATAAATTACATCAAAGCACTGAAGTTGCTCACCATTACATCTGATGCTCACAAGTTGCTCATTGCTAACAAAAGGTTGGGGACCCCTGACTGTACACAGTGGTGAAGAGTCCCTATTGAAAAAGACATATGAGATTGGGGGGTCAGAAGCCAACCACCAGTCATTTACCCAGGGCCAAGACGCAACTGTACCTTTTGTTGAATGTATGTATTTCTTTTA
Organism: Ambystoma mexicanum; assembly: GCF_040938575.1. Classification (NCBI taxonomy): domain Eukaryota; kingdom Metazoa; phylum Chordata; class Amphibia; order Caudata; family Ambystomatidae; genus Ambystoma; species Ambystoma mexicanum. The sequence goes on along the minus strand of NC_090937.1, from coordinate 19,973,084 downwards.
TAGTGATAGGGGCTGAACCCTGGTAAGCTTAGGATTCTGGACGGGGGACTTTCTTGTTTGTAATGGACATCCTGATGAGCACCCTTTCATATTTTTCTTTAGAGTACGGTCAGGAATCTGAGAGTTGGGGAAATTTTCTGTCTCCTCAGCACTGGAGAAATGAGGTGTATGGGCCACTTTTACTCCCTAAAAATAGGCAAATACTGCCAAAAAATAACTGGGGAGTAAAAATACTCCCAACAAAAAATAGGAAATGAACACGTAGTGCCTTGTTCCCCTGTGTTCACCCACACAGCTCCATGGATATGTTGGGATCAGTATTGCACGTTGTACCACAGGAAGAAACTACTATTATTAGTGCCTGATCAGAAGAAGTAAACGTATCTTTTCATGTGTATGAATAACTAGGTACAAAGAAATAATTATTACCTAGCATTTCTGTTTTCTGGTTAAACCCTATTTTGACTCGCTTATAAAATACTTCAATTGATAATTGGACTTACATATTTACACTCAACTTTAAAAAACAGGCAGTTAAATACTCCTTCAAAATCTTATCTGGGTGTTGGCAATAAATATTATAGGCTTTGGAAGTTGTTTAGGTGTTCTAAATAGATAACTGCAAACATGTTCTTTCTGAAGAAGCCCTTAGCCTGCAAAAACCCAGAATGTCCTTATTAGGATTCAGCTGTTCACACGTGCTCTCGAAGCAAGACCCAGTGTGTTATATTAGCCAAGGAGCACCTGTGTGAAGTAAGGTGAAACCCTGGCTAGAGTTCAATTTTAGCCCTGAATCAATGGCCTGTTGTACATGGGTTGTAAATGTATTAATATGTCTCTTGTCAATGGAGATCCAGAGAGTAGGAGACTCAGATAGGCGTTTGTTAACCATGCTGGGCACGCTTTAAAGTGGAATACACCTGTCTCTCTCAAACTTTGAACAATCTCCTGTGCTGGTGCTTTATTTGTCCATTATTTTGAACACAGGAGGGCATGCTGAAAAGTAGTTTCCGACATGGGGCACTGCATCCTGATTCTGGTCTTCCACAGTGGGTAATTGTAGTTTTCTGTCATGGTTGGGGTACTTGCTTTAAAGTGACAGGTTAATGAGAGACAATGACGAGGAGTTTGGAATCAGCTCACGGATTTAGCACCATCTGTACAGAGATGCTTGTAATCAGCAGGTCACGAAACTCTTCTATAAAAAAATAACATGACTGTGAGATATAATGTACCTTTTGAAAAGGTGTTCGCTCATGCTTGTCAATATGATGCATCTTCCCAATTAAATATAGTTGACACTGAGTTTTAGATTCACTAACCTAAACTGAAATGTACAGAAGAATATGGAAACAATGCAGTGTTTTTTCAGTATCCGTCATGTATAACCCCTTTCATTTTTAGGAATGGATTTGCACTACTTCTAGCTTGTCCTTGCAAAAAAAAAAAGAATGTTGTTAGGTAAATAAAAGTATCTTTCTGATTGCTCCTCGTTTGGAATTATTTGAAAAACAAACAACTTTTCATGGCTGACACTCCCACACAGTTCTTTTGCACTTTTAAGAGTGCAGCAGATAATTACTGCTATGCTCTCCATTAGACACTTTTTTACTTGTTGTGAACGAAAGGAGGAGGGCCTGAGTAGCTCTGAGGGCAAGAAAAGAATGCAGGGTGAGCTGCATTTTCTTTAAACGGGGTAATTTAAATCTCCACATATGCTACACAAGTGTTAAAATAATTATCAATTCTACAGAATGACATCACAAATTGTGATGCAATACCGCTTATGTTATGCCTTGTTGAGTCTTCCACTTTATTTACCTGATTGGCGTTTGATTTATGTGGTTCGCATGTACTTGGGGCGTTGATCATGAAGGAGTTTTGCAAGGTGGTCGCTCCAGAGAATGTGTATTGGGGGTGCAGCTGTAGCTATTTTTTTTGTTGTTGCAGAAGATTGCATCCAAGGTGTGTCTGGCCGAGTGGGTTGCTCCTTCACCAGTTGATGTAGGTACATTGTTGTTAGTTGTGATGCTCGAGATTTTACAGAGTCAGTGTTTTCCTCTTCAAACCAGATATTGAAATCGAATATGTTCTGGTGGTTGTGGTCTATAGCGAAGGAGGTTATGGAGTCTGTACATTTCTCTGTAAAGCATGAGTCGTAAGTGGGTGGTCTTTATATGTGTAAGAATGGGATTGGTTTAGTGGTTCAGAGTTAAATTGAGGAAGAGCAAGTCACAATTTCGGCATATTTCAGGACGGTTCCGTTGTGATCTTTGTATGAAATTGCTAGGCAACCTCCTTTTTTCACAACTCGGTTGGCCTGCATGAGTTTGAAATTGTCAGGGAGTGATTGGTGTGCAGCTAGCTACCTTAACATCCTCCATTAGTCATGCTTCTGTGAAGACTAGGATGGCTGTTCCTTATTCACTGAGGAGCTTGTGTATCTCTGTGCTGTGTTTTGACATTGATCTGGTGTTTATTAGAGTGCAGTGAATCTTTTTGTTTTCCATGGTTTGTTTGTCTTTTCGGGGTTGTTGATGGGGCGATCTAGCATTAGTTCCTACTTTAGTACTTTTTTGCATGTAAATGTTTACTGGGCATCTATGATAATGCCAACATAAGTGTTAAGTGGCTAGACTGGCCTATTTCGGTGCAATCACTCTAGCTATTTGCGAGTATTAAATGAGTTGCTGTGTGCATGTTTAGAATCAAGGTGGTGAGGGACGTTTAAGGTTGGCTCATACCTTGCAACTTGAAATCTTTAACCATGACTGGAATTATGCACAAAGCAAACCTGACTATGTTCTAATATGGTAATACTGTGTTCTAGCATGGAAATGTATGAGCACAGCCAGTGTGAAAATGTTTTTATACTGGCATGTATCGTGGGCAAAGGCTTCATGAAAATGTTGTGGCAAATGTGCCTGTGCACTGGTGTTGACTTGCATCTCTTGGATTTTTTACATCTTTTAACCTTTTAACCCATTATTCAAAACATTTGCTTGTGCAGAGATTCTCCTAAACCGCTCCCCCGCCACCCCCCTCAAATCCCCACTGAATCTCTTGGTTGTTTCGGGCTCCCTCACTACTCTTGGTGGCTCTGCCATATTTCTGGGAACTATATACGTCCCTCCAATTAAAAGATTCACTAGCCACCACTGCTTTGCACTGGCTGCAGGCTAATGATTGTAATGCAAAGAAGCCTAGTTGAGTCTGCAGTAACAAAAAAAATTCACACCAAGATGGTTCCGTAAACCTCTGTTGATGGAAGTCCAATAATCTGCAGCAATAGATGACCGAAACAGCATAGCCTTTCCCGAAACAAGCTCATCCGTTATCATTTTTATTTATTGGGCACAAAGCTAGCATATGGAAGCAATGGAGCACTTTACAAGTCATAGGGGCATGGCCATGGTAAATGAAGCAGGGATACAAAGTAGCAGGGTGCTAACTGGAGTAGTAGGCCTAGCAATTTGGGGAGGAAACGGGGGGGGGGCGAGGGGTGGGGGGGCAGTAGATCACCAGTCTCGGATTCGGTGGCGAGTGTATGGACCTAGGTGATGAGGAGGAGCTTTAATCCATTTGGGCATATTAACTTCCATTCATTGCACGACTCCACGAGTCCCATTTCTGCACCCTTTGCTGCAAGATATTAGTGCCTTTTACATGAAATAGTTGACAAAATATTGATAAAACTATTTAACTGTAGCGTGAGACAGCCAAAGTACAAAACATTGCAATTATACTTCTATTCCAATGTTATTGAAGTTAAGAATGTGTATAATGTTTTCCTGTTTAACTGCTAAATCTGGAGTATAACACCTAAACAAAAAATTCCTTGGTCGCTCATCTCCAATTAATAATAGATTCATTGCCGCGATTAAAAAAGGATCATCCAGAGTAGACACCTGTCAGAACTGACACACGAAATGTTGAACGTCATACATACAGGAAAGAGGCCTTTACAGGAATTGGTTTCAATGCTGAAAAGGTTGCATTGGAGACGCATGCAATTACTGATTCACAGTTCTATGAAGAATGGGGCTAGTAGCTTTTACGTTTATCAAATGTGCACAAGCTCTTCATTGTAACATGTAGTTAAAATAATGATGAATGCATCCCTGAAAAATGCTTTCAAGATTCAACATGAAGCCAGGCAGGGATACACCTTTTATCCCTAGCTCTTGGACAGCTTAATTCCCCTGACTCGAGGTCACATTTAAAGAGGCAAATGGAAACTTTGTTTCAAGTGCTGCCGAGTCCAGATACAATGGTTAAAAACAGGATCTCTTGAAACAATGTTTCACTGCAGGGTTGTCGACTACACTGTCAGGTTTCAGCATGAAATCAGCGAAGCAACATGCATGGGACATAATGGCTTTCTTCTTTACTCAATTTTTTTTTAAAGGGATATTCGGGAGTGCCTCATTAAGCATATTTTCTAATTGTCTTCCTCTTGCTAATGACACTTTGACTTTATGAGCGTGGATATGCCCTGACTACCACACAACTGCACACATGGCAATCTAATTTACCTGACCATTATATCGCTTCTGCAAAGAGTTCTTGGACCTACAATGTCTGGTCAGTTTGTGTCAAAACCTTAATAACTGAGTATTTAATATTGTGATTTTTACCGAGGTGCACTGCACACAAACCAAACAGGTTTGACATTGCGCTAGGGAAACAGAGACGTACAGCAACAGAGACGTACAGGGTTGGAGCATTCCTTTCAGATCCAATGGAACCAATGCCTTGTGCAAGAAAGTGCTCATGAATAACACCGGTGTATGTTTGACCCGCTTTCTAGATCATGGCGTCGTTTCCAGGACTCTAAAGAGGGAGTCAAAGCCAACAGAGTTTTTTGTACTCATTTTAGATCTGCCTGAATTTAATTTCAAGCAATCGGTCCCAGGGTGGTCCGCGATCTTAGTGGTCTGTTAGTTCCTTGATAACATAGTATAACTTTTTTGAAAAAAAGTTTGTGTAAATATACTGGGTTATCATGGCCTTCCTTGTCAAAGGTATTGCAGACTAAAGAAAAGGATTTGACCACTCTAGTGGGCCCACACGTGCTCCCTTACCCTTATGACATCTGTCAAAGACTTATTCCTGATGATTGTGGCATGTGGATTTGACCCTCCAGCCACTACTGCACAGCCTTCCAACAACAGAACTCCAGCATCACATAGTGTTCTTTACATAGCATATTCTCTTTCCAGATGGCCAGGCCTAGTACAGAGCATCAATCCCAAAGCAAAACAAGATTCTTCTCCAATGGTTCATAGCATACGCTGGCTGCCTTCCCTTTGTGACTTTGGGTTGTTGAAGACATCTAGGAATCTTGTCGGTGACAATGTCAAATATACGTCAAGGCAATGGCGCACCCTTGCAGGAGGCGTTCATACTCTGCACTCCAGTCACTCCAGACTACTTCCCCTTGCAGAATCTTTGTATGCATTTATGCCCTGACTCAATTTCTCAGCTCCAAAGCAGCACCAGACCATTGAGTAGTGCACCAACATTATTGGCATGGCAGCATTCCCAGCACACATGGGGCCGCAGTCATGAGGAAACCAAAGCATCTTGGAAGACGAAAAGGGACACCAAGGTAGTAGGGAAGAAGGAACAAAAGTAGGAAAAGCAGAATCATTGTTTTTGGGGCCATACAATGGAATTGTTATTGGTTTTGAATGAAGATACTTGTTACGTAGGGTTTGGTAGACACATCCTAATAGTTAAGCAACTAGACTAAGGAAATTGAATTACAACAGCTTCTATCTTGTAGTAGGGAGATTTGTAACAAGGAGATAAGTTGTTGCCTGACTCGTATTTCTTCCCGGAACAAGAAGGGTATGTTGATTTGAAGTGAATTATGTAATCAAAGACTTAATTCTTCTGTTATTTGTGTTGCAAAGTCCTTTTGATGGTTCTGAATTCGAAAATGTCTACATCGTGGGAATGAACTTGTTGAAAGGAGCCACTTGAGCACACCTTTCTTCTTTCTGATTTCCAGATTGGCAGCACAGTTGTTTAACGTTAGAATCATTACAGCAAAGAAGAAACTTGATATATTCGCTGCCAACCAGTGGTGGAAAAACCCTTGTTGCTGAAATTGTAATCCTCCAGGAATTGCTGTGCAGGCAGAAAAATGTTCTTATGATACTTCCATATGTTGCCATTGTCCAGGAAAAGGTAAGGACACTGTTTGGTATTTCATTTATGATCTACAAGTTGCAATTTGAAACTGCAATGTTTTTCTTTCGATAATATTTCATCTTTCCTTCTGCTTTTTCAACACAATGGCTCTGCACACTTTAATTTGTTAAAATGTAAGATATGGCGTCATTACTCCTAGTGGCTCACCACTAGATCCAGCTACCCAGCAGGGATATTTGGGCTAAGTAAAGTATGACGTTTTTTGGTCTGGTTACTTCTACAGTGTACTTTTAAGGTTAAAAAAAGAAGGCTATAGACTAATTTATCCCTTAGTGGGCCTCATATTGCTACGATGACCTCAGTAAATCAAAATATGCAATTGCTCTATTGACGATTAAGATTAGATAATGATATTGATATTTTACTTCTATCGCGCTCATACACGCGTTTCAGAGCGCGACATGGCAAGGGAGGGGAACGGGAGAACAAAACAACGATCTTACTAGGCACAGTGACATTGAGAATGCGCAAGTGCATGGGGGAGTGGGAGGGGAAAAGTGCAAGGAGGGGGGAGAAGTGGAAAGTGCAGAGCAAAAGGAGAACAGAATAATTAATAATAAATAAAATAAATGATAAAAAGCAACAAAAGTGGTAGTGCAGCTGGAAAGTGCCAAGTGCTGAGGTTAAGACAGCAGATGGGGTAGGTCAGATAAGTGCCGGAAGAGAAAAAGCGGAGGCTGTATGGGTACAGATACAGACCCCATTGCAAGGGGTGGCCCGGAGGCAGTGCGGGAGGGTGGCAGGGTGAGCAGGAACCTGGGCCCGGCGGACAGAGGATGGCCAGGTGCACGGTGCCAGGAGAGAACAGATCAGCAGAGGAGAGGAGGGGGATGAAGGCACAAGCAAAGAGGAAGGTCTTGAGGTGCTTCCAGAACTAGAGATGGTTCTCCTCAACGTTTTAGAGTGGCAGGGAGACTGTTCCAGAGGGAGGCCCCAGCCGGAGACTATCCCCAGCTCGTTTCTTTGAAAAACGACTGACCCTGAGGGAGCTAGAGGGGTGAAGAGCTCGAGAGGGGAGGTATTTGCGAAGGGATAGCTGAAGGTGTTTTGGACCCAAGCCCCAGAAATCCTTGTGGACAATGCAAAGGGTTTTGAATTTAATCCTTGCATCCACTGGGAGCCAATGTAGAGATTTCACAGCTGGAGAGATGCGATCCCATGGCTTGAGGCCAAGGACAATTCTCGCAGTCCTGTTCTGGATTAGTTGCAGAGGGCAGAGAGTAGAGGCAGGTAGGTTAAGAAAGAGGCTATTGCAATAGTCCAACCAAGAGAGAACCAGAGCTTAGGAGACAGTGAGCTTCTGGGGGAAGGAAAGGAAGGGCAGAGTGCCTCTGAGGAGGTACAGTAGAAACTTAGACTTTTTAGAGACATCGGAAATTAGGGAGAGTAGGTGGCCGAGAGCCGCATGAAAATTATATTTCGTTAGCGTAGCACTGGAAATTTGAGCAGAACATTGCAGTGCAGTAGGCTAGAGTTTCCAGGTATTGGTTGAAAAGCCAGGGCGAGAGGTTAGGCCCCTGGGGAACACCAGAGGAAGAGAGGGAGATGGATAATAGGAAGGACCCCAGTATGACCTGGGAGGGTCGATCAGAGAGGAAAGAGGTCAGCCAGGCCAGAGCCTAATCGGTGATACCCAGGTTATCACGCAGACGGTTGAGCAGGATGAGAAATCGAGTAGGATGAGGACAGAGGGAATGTTAGAGTCAAGGTTGGAGAGCAGATCTTCACAGATGTTCAGGAGACCAGTTTCCTTGCTTCTGGCAGCTCTGAAGACAGACTAGTGGTCATGAAGACAGCCAATAGAATTAGAATGGAGGTTAAGCTGAGAGATGGCCAGCTTTTCCAGGGGTTTTCCCAGAAAGGGAGTACTGGAGATTGGGCGATAGTTAGCCGGACAGAAAGGATCAGCTGTGGGTTTCTTAAGAAGAGGGTGCACAAGGGAGTGCTACAGGTGGTAGGGGAAGGATCCAGAGGCAAAGGAGTGGTTGCAAAAATCAGCAAGTGCCGGAGCGAGAGTGTCAATGTGGTCCTTGATGGTTTTAGAGGAACAGGGATGGAACTGTTTTGACGAGGCTTTCATAGATCAGACTTGTTTAGTGGCCTCATCGTGGGAGAAAGAGGGTGGGTGGTAGCTGAGGGAGGGTCAGCAAGCACGAGGGGAGAGGCACGGAAGGGGAGGAGAGGGTGGGCAGGATGTCCTGCGTTTTTTAGATAAATTGAGAGGCAAGGGCATTGCAAAGAGATTGGGAGGCAAGAGGAGGGGTAGAGACTGCAGCAGAGTTAGCCAGCTCATTGCAGATTTTAAAGAGTTTGGCTGAGTTGTTAAATGCCGCAGAGACACAGGCTTGAATGTGGACTCTTCTTGGAGAGGACAGAGAGTCGGTATTGCCTTTGGAGCAGACGACAGTCCAGTTTGTCAGAGGATGAACAAGAAGCCCTCCATTTCCTCTCAGCCGCCCTACACTTAGGTTTAAGTGTACCTAGGTCAGAGTCATACCAGGAATTGCACTTGGCTTTAGACTTCAAGTGGATCCTCATGACAGGGGCAAGAGCATCAAGAGTATCAGAAATAGAGGAGTATAGAAGTGATAGGGCTGTGTCAGGGTGCGAGTCAGCCAGAGGAGAAGCGGGGGGGAGAGAAGGTGGCAGCGAAAGCCTCAACTGACACGCGCTTCATGGACAGGATGTCCGAGAAGGTAGGGTAGGTGGCAGTGTAGGGGTAAGGTTGGCTTGGGGGGAAGAGAGTGAGAGGTGAGGAGAGGAGGCAATGGTCACACCAGTAGAGGGGAATGGTCAGAGGAGATCAAGACATCAAGTGTGTGACCTGCAGAATGCGTCGGGCCGGAGGGGAGGATAGAGAGAGAGAGGGGGAATCGCAAAGGTTGCGAACAAGCAAAGATGAGGGACAGGGAGAATCAAGATGGTTAAGGTCACCAAGGAAGAGGAGTTGAGTGGTTGAGGCCTGGAGGGAGGACGAGAGGTCAGCCCACTCGGAGAGAAAGGGGGTGATTTGACCAGGGAGCCGTTGGAGAGTAGCAACAGTAAGAGAGTGGCTAGGAGAGATTAAGAGCCTGCAGACAAGGCATTCGAAAGAGGTGTAGATGTGAGTGGGAATGATGGTGGCAGGAATCCACTTAAGAAAGATCAGGGCTACACCACCTCCGGGCTGTGTGGATCTGGGTGTGGGGAGGATCTTGTAGCCATCAGGGAGGAGAGTGTCAAAGTTCGGGACAGAGCTGGCCGTGAACCATGTTTCAGTAAGACTGAGGACATCAAGGTCCAGTTTTTCGAGGAGGTGGCAGATGTCAGAGGAGTGTTTGACAGCAGAGCGAGAGTTGAGAGTGGCAAGATGCAGAAGGTTGCCACCCTTAAAGACATTCCGGGCAGGGGTACAAATCAGAGATATGCCCTGGGCAGGAGTGGAGGTAGCCTGAAGTGGGGCAGAGGAGGAGGGAGGAGTGGCAAAGGTATTCAAGGAATGAGAGGAAGGGACAGCCGGAGATGAGGGGAAGTTGATGAGGCTAGGGAAATGCCTATCAAAGAGGAGATTGGCCGGGGACCTTAGAGATTGTGCACTGTACTTTTTAAAGAATTAATTTCAGATTTTTTATTTAGATTTGTATAGTGCCTTTAGAACTTCTCTATCTCCAACAATGTTGTCCTTCACCCATTCTTTTCATTGATCTGCCTACTTCATCTATTTTGTTAGCTTAATTAGATCACATTTTTCTGCAGTTTTCCATTGTACTGCTATTTTCGAGTTCTCAAGGTAATCATGTGACAGTCACTTTACCACAACATTTCTATGCTTCATCCTAGGGTAATAGATTCACAATGCTCATTTCGTTTTCTCTTAAAATCTATTCTCTTTTCTCAGATCTTGTCATAATTCCCATTGATGATGGAGAATTGCTTCCTCTTTATTATCTGGGTCTGGGTCCTTGTTGGGGAGAATTCTCAGAAATGTGCTCATTACCTTCTACCTTGGAGACCCCCAGCTCTTTTTGCTGGACTTTAGGACTTTTAATTTCTAACCTGGAGAGTGAGACCTTTTTTTCCACTCTCTTGTGTATTTTGCTGTGATTTGGACTCTGTTTCTTTTGACTTTGGAGTCTGACAAACTCCATAGGCATCATATTTACCTTGAGGCACAAAGCACCTTCAGTGCAGTGACACAGGGAAGTCTCTTAGATTTCCCAAAGGTTTAAATACCTTCTATTGATGAAACTACTGTTTCCAAGAGCAGTGAAGTGAAATTGACTTTACTTACATTTTGTAACTTTCTAGACCCAGCACACACTATTTTACCATAGGGTGATAGAGGGGTTATTTTGTATCCCCTTTGTCTAGTTTCTCATGTAACGTGTTTGTTACCCTTTCTTCATGGCTGGTGGCAGTGGTTTACTTTTTACTACCATTGTGTGTTTTTACCGCAGGCTGCGTTCGCAGCTGCAGTAAGGGACCCATGTGTGCCCATTTTGTCAAAATGGCTCTGGTCTTGTTTTTTCGACATTTCTTGCTGAAAAGGTCCTTCTTGAGATTTAATCTGTGTGCCAAACCAGGTTTGGTCCCTTTGTTAGTTTTGGCTTTGGCGGGATTCACAAGTGAAACCCTGTGACAAGGCGGTGGAAACGAAGGAAGATCAGAGCCAGGACAAGACCTCTAGCAAGAAGCCAATCAGACCTTGGGGGGATGAGGCCATAATGGAGGGGAGGCTACAACCTGGGAGAGACAGACAATTGGACCAATGGTAATGCTCTAGAACAAGAATGATTCCAAGGATGTCATACTGTTACAGGTCTCTGGTGTTTGTCTTCTGAATTAGAGAGAAGAGTTGGAGCAGGGCCCGGGGCCTGAGGAGGAGGTGGCCTATGAGTGGGCCTATTGACGTCCGGCCATAAGGAAACAGTAGTCCAAGTTGCACCCGTTCTGCCCTATCCTGTTATAACCCGTTTATAGAGCCTTACTAAGACATTTATCCGCAAAGAAGAAGTTAGCCGTGAGAGAGTTGCTGCTGACGGCCCTAACGGCACTTGAGATCCAGCTGGAGGCGACTGTCATCCAGAAACAAAGGTGAGCGTCGAGTGAATGAGAGGAATACTGAATGAACAGAGAGGCAGAGGACCGTGCTAACAGTTGTCCAGGAAGCCTCCCCAACAAGGGGAGGGGCTGGGCCAAGGAGGCTGGAGTACGACCAACACCAGTGAGGGTGTGAGCTGGAGACCTCCTCTCTGGAGAACTATAGAGAAATGAATACAGAGGCTTGAGAGACAATGCAAGACTTTAAGGAATTGATGAGGAATGATCCCTAGGAAAACAGTTTCCACAGAATAAAAGGCAATAGTCTCATCTCCTGGAGAAGACTCCCGAACACTGTTAGCCTCAACAGAATGATTCGTGAACAGTATCTTCACCTTTTGAGAAAGAAAAGCAAACGGCATGTTGTCCCCCATTTTCCCTACAATTAAAGGAGCTGCTTGTTTCTGCAAATAAAAAGTCAGTAGGTCTAAAGTGTTGAAGGCTGGTCTTCTCATTTCCAAATACCTACATTCCCGCCTGGCTCCAGTATGTCTGGGAGGGGCAGAAAGTGAGGGAGGTGCCCAAAACTCCTGTGCCTAATAACCCTTGGTCATAGGAATACACCAAAAGGTAATTGGCCGGCCGGCTGTCTTTGGAGGACAGCCACGCTGCTGTGTGATTGACAGCTAGGCTGCAATGAATGGGAGAAACCTGCTTAAAAGGCGAGGCTTTATGGCTTGGAAGGCAGAGTCGACCACTGGACGAAGGAATCTGAAGAAGAACTTGGAAGAGATGCCTGCTGCAACTCCTGGACCTTTGATTTGCCCGGTGAAGCCCTGCTGCTGTGCTGAAGCTCAAAATTCATTTCGACTAGAGAAGCCCTGTAAGGACGACTTCTCCCCTTGGGTTGGTGGGACCAATCAACCCCAAAGTGAACACTTTTGGACATCCTATTGGAGCTGGCTGTACTTCCACTGCTGCTTTAACCAAAGTGCCAGGAAGAGGAGCACCAGACTGAGTGCATCGCTTTTAAGTTCAGACCCGAGCCTCAGGAGGATCCTACGTACTCCCTGGAAGCAGGACTGACCAAACCTGAGCCACCTCAACAGAGTGCGGGACCCCAGATGTAAGGAAGGTCTAGAGTGGTATCCAAGTGTTCACGGTGGTGCTATTTGCTAAAACGCGAGGAGCTGAACCCACAAAGTGCCACTGAATTGAAGCTTGACCTTTGCAGCCGCCGACCTACCCATTGTGTTGCAGGTGTCCCCAGAAGTCCTCCCTGTTGTCCCCGTGACTGAAACACACAAACAATAGGATCTGCAGAGCCACACAGGAACAGAAGCCAGCTTGACCCATTTCTTCTAACCAAAGGTACTATAAACCTAAGAGGACTTGCCTCTTGTGGTGTAGTCTGGTATCCAGTCAATATTTCAAAAACATATTTTCGAAATGCCTTTTTTTCGAAAACAATAAAACAGGGGTTTGGGGGTGGGGGGAATCCCCCCCCCCCATTTAAAAAATAAAATGAAAAAAATGGACAAAATTGCATCGAGAAAATGGCATTTCGAAAATATGGCATTCGAAAAAGTCACTATAAACCGCGTAGTCTTACTTGTTCTCAGTTGAGACTTGCCTTGGTCGCCCTGGCAGAGTTGCTTGGTGCTTTGCACCTCACAAGCCTCCCAGCTTGTGGCCCTTTAAGTGTATCTTATTTCTACAAACATTTCTAAAAACATTGTGAAAGACTTTTACTTACCTGCAATTAATATATTGAGTTCCCCTAGACTGTGTTCAACTAACATTGACTGTCCTGGCTCCCTGAGAGATTCTTCTACCTCTGACCTTGTGCTTTTGCTTTTCCCCCAGGAAAGGGTTAATTTACTTTGCATTGGAGGGTTTTAAAAGTACTTACCAGTTTATTAACTATTTGTTAACCTAGGTTTTATTCCCCTATCCAAGCCCTTGTCCCCAAACTCAGTATTGCTCTAAATCCACCAGTGATAAATCAATGTCCACAGTGTCCTAGCTATTTAAGTCAACTGTGGTTGTAGGAAGTGTCTGTGCGATACCCAATGGATATCATCTGATTTAGAGAAACAGTGTGTGTTTTGAAGTATATTATAATTGTTACATATTTTCCTCCCTTCTGAAGAAGGCTTCTATAACTGACACAATAATTGTTTAATCAAGAAATCTCTAGTGTCTATTTCAATAACTGTCACTGTGAAACTCTGTTACAACCCTACTGCTCACATTGACACGTCTTGAGATAAACCTGGCTGCTCAGCCACATCACCAACCTGTGTAGTACAGACTTATACCAAAGGTTGTGTTCCCTATTGCCAGGTGGACATGTTCTGCTGTCCCCAAAGGGTACTGCACACAATCCTGCCTAACAGTCCTCCAGTGCAGCCCCCATTGTTTGCAGAAATGTAACTCTCCTGTAGCTCTGTTGGTCAATTTACTCTTGTATCTTTTTATTTGTTCTAAAGTTTATTTTTTTCAGTTTTTCCAGATTTATTTCCTGTGCTGTCACTCAGCACCTGTACATCACTCCCGCTATTCTCAGAACTAGCCACTGACATGGCTGGTGTTCTTGTAAGTGTATCCTTTATTTCACAGTGTTGCATTAAAGGATATATTTGTTTGAGTTGAAATGAGTATATGCACCCTTCCACATAACTTTTCTTTTTTGCTTGTAATTTGATTTACCTGATCTGTTGAGTTCTGAATCCTACTGGATAACCATCTGTTGGTCTTCTATTGTTTGATTAAAAGAACTTGCCTGTAGAGGTTTCCTTTGCGTATATTTGTGTTTCTTTCTTGCCTGCACTTTCTCTCGGCATACTATGTGTTGTGCTTGTGGACATGACACTGCTGCTGCATTGCCTTCATTCGTATTTCACCTAGTGAAAGGCCATTATATAATTACTCTTAGTTGTTTCTGTTATGCCTTTTCTAGATGATACATTTTTGCTTTGGCCTTTTTAGTACATACTGCAAATGACAATATTTTGTATAGTAACTCTGTGGATCCAGGGTTTTACTTTATTTACTCTCAAGTTTCATATGAAGAGCGATCTCTCTGTTCTTGTGCTTTGTGTTTTGTGCTTAATCATGTTAACTCCATTCTCCCTTCTTGACTTCTGTCCATTCATGCTACTTCGTTAATTTCTCTTTACATGTGTCTCTTCCTAATTTGTTGCGCCAATGTCGTCCAACAAGGCCGAAACATGTCTGAGGTTGCTTGGTTTTCGGTGCAGAGGGGATCTGGCCTAGCAGTTCGGGCTGGGCTGCTACCATTGGTGGCGGCAGCTGACTGATTTGCACATGGCCGGACCTCTTTTGCAATGGCGCAGATGGGCTAAAAAACAGTGGTGTGGAAGGTTGCCCAGAGCAATTGCCAGTGGTTCAGATTCATTCAAAACTTTCCACCCATCACTTTTGTGGTCACAGTTTGTCTCTCCATGTGAGGGAGGGTATGCCCAGACGTGGGTCCCTTGCTCGCTGTGCCATAGGGAACCAGGCTGCACCTCACTGAGGAGGTCCAACAAGGCTGAAACATGTCTGGGGTTGCTTGGTTTTCTGTGCAGAGGGGACCTGGCCTAGCAGTTCGGGCTGGGCTGCTACCATTGGAGGCGGCAGCTAACTGATTTGCACATGGCTGGACCCCGTTTGCAATGGCGCAGACGGGCTAAAAAACGGTGGTGTGGAAGGTTGCACAGAGCAATTGCCAGTGGTTCAGATTCATTTGAAACCTTCCACCCATCACTTTTGTGGTCCCAATGTCGTTTGTTGCCTTTCTGTTTCTTATTGCTCACAAGCCGGAGTCTCTTGTATCTGGCGTCAGACTATTTCCTTAATAGCATAAGGTTTCTGGCAGAGAAGAGCGACATCCACAAGGTCCTAAAGTCATTGACATCTTGCTTGAAAGTACAACAGTTAACTTCAGTGTTAAGTCTTTAAAAAAGTTATGTAATTGCAAAAGAATCCTTCTTGAAATTCTGTATACAGCAATGAAACACCGCCCTTGAAAATATCTTTAATGTGTCACAAAGTGATTGATTGTTAATGGAAATGTGTTTACCGGTTACTTTTTAAAATCAATTTGTGTTCCTTTGTAGGTTCGGGGTCTGTCAACCTTTGGAGTGGAACTGGATTTCTTGGTTGAAGAATATGCAGGAAGTAAAGGAAGATTCCCTCCGATCAAACGAAGATCAAGAAATTCCTTGTATATTGCTACAATAGAAAAGGGGCACAGTTTGACAAACTCATTGATTGAAACAGGACGAATCAGCGATCTGGGTCTTGTTGTTGTTGATGAGGTATATCATCTCTTGTTTATCATACCTTTTATTATGTTTAAACAGTTAGGAATGCATGCTAAGTGACTAACGTTTACCCTTGCTGTGTGTCACGTGTAAGGAGGTTAAATTCACATCCCCTCCGTAACCACGGAAGCTGAATGGAGTACGACCCTTCCACCTTGGTTAGCACAGATTCCTGGTTCTGAATAACATGTAAACACAAGGCAGCCAATGGGGCTAAAGGGGTTAGAGAGAGGTTGTGGATAGGTATGGGGCGGTTTTAGGGAAACCGGAAAGAGGGTTAGGGTATGTGATAGGATAGGAAGGGGGAAACGCAGGGAATATGCCCTAATTCGGAAATCCTGACTCATACTCCTGAACCTGTACCTGCTTCCTATACACATAAGCCATGAGCATCCCACACAAAGCGATGATCATGATAAGGTAACACACAACATATATATAACCTGACGTACACATAGCATGCACATGATAACCAAGCAGATGAATGAACATGTAACATACACCATGAACAAGGCTGACAAACAGTGTCCCCTTCTTAGTTGTATGGGACAGGAAACCAATGTTTTGCTAGTACTTATTCACGTTCCCTTCAGTGTTTTCATGCTTTATCTTCCCAAGCAAGAACAGAATGATGCTTGATTCAAACTCACTTGCCGTGTACCACAACAGCAAACCTTGCCCAGAACACAGAGAAGAGTAAGAAACCCCACCCCCCCGCCCCCTTAGGGTTCAGCAGCCTGTTAAAAGGCACATTGGCCTGCCATGCGACTAATGAATGAATGCATGTATGATTGTTCCAAATTAAACTGCTTGTTGAAAATTCAACGAACTGTCCTATGAATCATAAATCAGCATGTACCAGTTCCAAACTAAGCCACGTGCTGCTAGGCAGGCGACTTAACATGTGCCAACATCATAATGCACTTGTTCACTTATCAGAATTTTGGGGAGCCTCCAACGTTATCCCAGAGCGAGAAAACGATCTGCGTGGTCTAACAATGTTGGGCCTGACTTCCCGGGTCATCGAGCGGGGTTCAGCAGCGTTTCCATTCCAGTCCTCGGTTCTCTGCCCGAAATCGTTTGCCTGCCTGCACACGCCCTGCCCGTACTGCATAATCTGCAAATTATCAGCAATTAGGCACCAGCAGAGGCAGCCTTAAGGGTGCCCTAGTGGTACACATGCAATGCACGTTGCCAGCGGGCACTCTACCAAATGTAGAGGCCCCACAAATCCTGACACTGCGGGTTCATGATACAAAATCATCACCCATTCAAGAAAACCTAGTCCAATTCCCATCTTTTCAAATAGTGCAAACATCTAATTCCGCTCAATGGAATCATGGACCGAGCGGGAGCCCAGAGAATTGATACTGAGTAGGCCATCCTGTCCTATCTGCTAAGGT
The DNA here is from genome assembly GCF_040938575.1 of Ambystoma mexicanum. Classification (NCBI taxonomy): domain Eukaryota; kingdom Metazoa; phylum Chordata; class Amphibia; order Caudata; family Ambystomatidae; genus Ambystoma; species Ambystoma mexicanum. The sequence continues at coordinate 19,956,112 of NC_090937.1, read as the reverse complement.
TAAAGTGAGGTATAGAAGTTCGATCTTGTTGTGTATCGGGTCACTAATGATACACTAATCATGTGGTTGTCACAAACTCTGTGACCACCCACATAGTTACCCTTAGGAATAATAGACACTGATCTTATTAGTGTGACAAGTACTACTAACAGTTAAACACTATTTTATTATAAACATAATAAAAACAAAAAAATATGCATATGACAATTACATGTGTGCTTCCTGATAACACACATACTCATTAATTACATATTACAATGGTGTACGCACGTTAGTTACTTTTTCTCTGCCTATATACATTGTAATACCAATCATGAAATATGAATCCAAATAATTGAGCTATACATATTTCATACTATTCTTTTTCGTGGGACCAATGTTGATGTTATTTTGTTTGAGAAAGTCCTAGGAATTAGTGCCAGTCCCTTAATTTAGCCTGGCATGTTTCTTTCCGAATGGTGATGGTGGTAATTCCTATCGAGTCATTAGCAATATAATGAAGTAAAGAAGGTGTGCTCTGTGCTTTGAGGGTGCATTTGCTGTGAAGCAAGAACATACCTGAAAATGACTACTTGAAAAGAATCAATGAGTGTCATGCATTTTACTTGCTACACAGAATAAATGGTGACCTCCTTTCTGTGTCTGGGTGTTCAGGCTCCATGCTTGTTCAATATATAGTTTGATGCCACCATTACAACAACATGTGGCATGGTGATGGCAGCCGCTACCTGATCTTGAACCTGGGGGCGACTATTTGAGGGAGGATCACATGGAGGAGATAGCGTCCGGGGAGATGTCATGGCTTCATTGGATGAGGCATTATACCCCCACTGGCCTGTGAAAATGACCCCTTTATATCTAATACCCTTATGGCTTACTGCCATATGTCTACACCCCCTGCAAGGGAAACTAAAGGAACCCTTTCCCAAAGCTCTGTAGATCAGATTTCCATCCCTTGTCTAAAATGTGGAAGGTCCAAGGCAATCTCTTCCAGCTCTAGAACTGATAAATCATTCGGAACTGTTGAAAGTGATTTTTCAAGTAATCCATGGCACTCAACAGCAATTGACTCCTTTTCCCACAATCACTGAAATACTGGGGCAAGGAGGGAAAGAGCAACGCAGAATGAAAGGAGCCCCAAGCTCAATGAGCCTTCTAGGTGTTTTCAAAGTCCATCTGTACGCAGGAGATTTAAAGACCAGAGACCAAGTCATTGGGTCTGCTGCTTGGAAGAAGTGTCCTTCAACCACAAAGCCTGGGAGGCCTAGAAGAATGAACCGAGTGGCACACCAGAAGAAAAGGGAAATGCTGGCTCACCAAGAGAGAAGGGAAATGCTGCAGGTCACACTGATGACCTGCCAGGAGGCAGTGGAGAACTCCTGGCCATGCCAAAACCAAAGAAAGCAACATTTTACTTACCTGGCTATCAATCGATAAAGGCGTGCTGAGGCGAGGCTGCAGGAGACATCTGAGCGAAGCAGAAGCAGTTCAGAGGTGAAAGCAGGTGGTACACTTAGTGCTTCTGCCCAAACACTGTTGTGAATCTGGGGCCTTTCGCCAACCGTGCCAAATACGAACTGTGATAATGAAAGTCACAGAAGGAGACAAAGTAAAGATACTGAATGAGAAACAAGAAAGCATATTGCAGCTTAGACACCTCCCAAGATATGATTGCAAGGAATACAAATATGTGGTGAAGCCAAATCAGAATTAGAGAAACACGAAAGAATATTGTAAATAAGACCCCCACAAGATATGATTGTATGAAAAACAATTATGTGGGGAATACAAATCGAAAGATGTATCAAGGAGATGTAATATACCAAAGAGGGTATGCACAACTGTGAAAGTAAGAGGAACAACATGGAATGGTAAGAGGTCCTGGCAGCAGAGTAAACCAGGCAATTAAAATTGTGTGTGAATACAAGAAGCACTGGCAGGAGAGTATACCAGGCAATCATCAGTGTGAATACAAGAAGTCCAGGCAAGGGCATATACCAGGCGGTTGCAGGTCTACAAGAAGACTTACAACTGTGTTTACCACACAAAAGGAACGTGTTGAAAGACGTGGAACTACAAAGCTAAGCAGCTTTCTAAATAACAGTACTTTTGTGGGCCAAGAAAGACACAAGGAACTGTTGGACCAAGTATCATTTGTATTGAGGAGAATTCCAAGGGAAGGGAGCCACCCTCTGGAGCGAATGCTTTTCATCCTTGCAGAACCTTTGTGTTGGAGCTGTTTATTCTTTCTTTACAAATTCTTTTGCAATCACTTATAGTGTGAGGGTCAGAATATAACTTTTGGACACAAGTACGGTTTTGATTTTGACATCCTGGCACAGACGACAGATCCTTAGTTTTTGATTATATGTAGGGGACTTCCACTTAGAGCAGGGTCAGAGAGGCCTTTTCTCAACCATTTTGTTTTCAATAAAATTATTTAACTGAAAACTTAACTTGTTTCCGAGGTTCATTCCTGACTCTTCACACAACAGTCCATTTTACTTCAAACAGTGTATTTATCATTTAAACACTTCTGTTGTTGTGGGAGCGTAGACCGAGACAAATATATATGACCTAGTCCAAACTGTGGTGTGAGGAGCTAGGAATAAGACACAGACACAGACATTCATGGTTTTGGTCAAAGACTTTTATTAAAATAAAAGGGGGGTTGGAAATGCCTCTCTGTCCCTGTTCTAAGAGGTGTTTTTCTACCTAAAACCAAAACTAAGGGTCTGTCAATGTCAGAATGGCCAAAGCAAAACCGTCCTGTATCCAAAGTACTATTCTGGCCCTCACATTCTTATAATCCACTCTAAGGTGAAAAGGGAACTTGTCTTTGGCCTTTAGCAGTGTACAAATGTTCCAAAAGGAAATGTGTACCTCCAACACAAAGTTCCTGTAACGCTCACCTGACTCCCACGGAGGCGCTGGCCTGGTTCGCGCTGCTGTGACCTCTTCTAAGGTGATGCGCAGGGTTCGGAAGACGGACTGGACCGGGCCCCCAAATCTGGTTTGTCTGGCTCGCAGAAGTATCCTTCTGTAGACGAAAATAGGGGATTAACTGTCTGCAGGGTAATGCAGTCAGCCTCCCACTTTCCCCTCTCACCCTCCTCGAAACCCTTCTGTGATTCCTCGAAGCATCTCATCTTAGGGTCTGGAAGGACGAGCTCTCCATCCTACTTCTGATGCAGGGGCGCGTTGGTATCCAGTTACTTCACTGGATTTTCGGATTGGTGAGAACCAAACTTGCTTGGCTTCCAGGTACGTTTTTTTTTTATAAGAGGTTCCCCTTGTGTCCATGCATTAATGTACTAATGCTAGTGTCTTTTTCCCCATAGGGGCCGGGGTACGGAATGCCGGGGAACAGGCACCGACCCGAGATGAGAGGTGAAATCCTTGTAGAAATCAGATAAGTCTTTAATGAGGGTTTTTTGGTAATGTCTTTTCATTCGCTCATTAACGCTGATGTCTCTTTTTCCCCTTAGGGGCCGGGGTCGGGAAATGCCAGGATGCGGCGCGGACCCGAAATGAAGAGGGAATGAATCAACAGGTAAGTCTTAACATGGAGATTTAGCTTTCCTTATTCCCTTCTCTCTCTCTCACCTTTTGTTCTGGTCTTTTCTCCCTAGGCGCTGGGGCGTGACTGCGAATCCGGATGATCGCTGCTGAACATGGAGGTGCCCTGTAAAGGTGAGTGGAATGCGGCGCTGCAGCGATCGACGCGATGAGCTTTTAAATGAAAGTCTTCCTTTTCAGGATTGTCGGCGAGATGTCTCCGGGATGCGGATTTAGCAGGCAAGGACTTTTCCTTCTTCTGGTCTCTTCTTCTCTTCCTTTGCAGGTGATCCAGGATGCTGGCAGGCGTGGCAGAAGTCAGGATGCAGGAGCAGACACGGTGAGCGTCCAGCTGCTAGATGCAGAACAACGCGAAGCACGTGTGGCTGTTCGGGTGGGGTTTAAATAGCCTTGGAAGAATTTCCAGGTATGTATCCTTCCTCCAATCAGGTATGTATCCTTCCCCGACCACGCCCGGATGGTAAATTAGTCCCACAGATAAAGTAGTTCCTTTCAGGCCTCAAGGAGGCCGGGATCCTGCAGCATGGTCTGCATCAGGTAAGTGCACCCAAGCACTTCCATAATGAGTCTGGCGCCATAGGCGCCAGGACACTGTCCAAAGGGCCCCTATATGGGGTTGCTGGGTCCTTCCTTGGGGACTGGATGTCCGCTTTCGGGGACGCAGGGCTTGAACCGGCTCCCCGGGAGCGGGCATCATGACAGTTCCAGAAGGATGGAGTTCCTTGTTACAGAGAATGGTTCCCTTCACCTGCAGTTCTCTTCCCTCAGTTTTATATTCAAAAATATCAGTTCCTTAAGTTTCTCTTGATAAACACAACTGGTATACAAGACAACTTGGCTGTTAGTCTTTATCTTGTTAGGATACCTGGTGTACTCTCCTACCAGGGTTCTCTCCTTTTTAATGTTTCCACAGCCTTTTGGTAGTGAAGGCGAGCGTCCCCATATAGCACGATCCTCCCCACAATGAGAGACAATAATGGACTCTCCCAAGATGGGAATAAGGCTAAGACAAAGTGTGGGTGAGCTTAATGGGAGTTTATATAAGTCAGAATAGGGCATGAAAAGGACTCTGCAAACTCCGAGAGCGCTCTGTCTGACAATAGCAAAGACAGGCGTATATATTTACAAAATGTGTCATAAGAACCTACACACTATAGGGGGCACACATTCGTGGGGATTGGGTGGCGACGACTAACTATAGGTGCAGCTGTGATGTGGTTTGCCGTGGTTGGTGGACGTCACTGGTTACCCACGTGGGCCGGGCCGGGCAGGTCAGCTGGGCTCATCCGGGCGGTGGTGTTGTGCCAGCCGTGACCAGTGTCAGTGATGAACGTCTTTCTTGGCTTTCCGCCCTAAGGCCACACACACCATATTCATCCAATATTGCAATATTATCTTCCCCGGTAAATCTTCCAATGGGTTATTCTACAGGTTAATGCAACACAGGAGGAATGCCCTAGAGTGGGGTCTTGTGGTGATACATCAATACATGGTTACCATCGTCCTGTTGACCGGGTATCATAGGTCGCGAGGTTGGGTCTCACGACAAGGGACGAGCTGTCCAAGTTATCATGTCCAGTTAGAAGTCATTATGAATGTGTTCCTACAATGTTGCTATAATATTGGGTGTCCTAATTTTACAGGGGCCATTAACCTGGGGTGAGCTCGTGGGTCGTGGAGCCTCAGAAAGGGCGCCTTCGGGCCTGCGTTTATGGCCGGGGTTTACTGCTGGGTTGTAAATAATTCAGGTGGCTGGCCGAGGCCCTGGGAGCTGCGGGGGAACGTGAATGTTTGAAGCGGCTCCAGCCGAATTGGGGGAGGTGAAGCAGAGCAGCACAGGCCTCTGCTTTCTGTCTGGCAGCCTTCAATGGGGAGGAAGGGGGAATGCCTTGGATGTGCCCACAATGGTATTTTCCTGGTGCGTTGCAGATTATGTGGAAGAGGCATAAACATTCATATAATGTACAATACTCATTGAGTCTTTTCAAAGCTATGTTTTCTACATTGCTAGTGCCTTTTACATGGCCATTTCAAATGCGTTACCTATATGTTAAGTATTTAGCAATCACAACATTTTGTTACATTTCTATACATGCGCGGTAAGCGAGGTAGTGGTAAGGTTGGTGGAGCACGCAGGAACAACTGACCAATGAGACTGATGGCAGTGACACATGGTGAGCTTAGACCTACATATTGTGCATTTTCGTGCACCATTTACATGAGCTCCGAATGGGGGTGAATTTGTCTTCCTTTGCACTCTAGCAGCATTAGTTCAGTTATGGCATGGGACCTTTTGGTGCATTCTTTTCGGTGAAACATATAACATAAAAACCCCGGGACACTTTTACCATTTGCGCATAGCTACAGGGATATGGGTACTGCAACCAGAATGCCATATAAACACACATTCTGCCACCTTCATGGAGGTTACATGTTTTAGTCAAAAAAGGTCATGGAGAGAAGAGTTTCATCACAGGTAGTTTGCTCGTTAGTATTTGGGGGCTCTGCATTTGTCGGGGGACCATTTTACAGTTCTTTTCCACCCGGCCCTGCTGGCCGGGTCATACTGAGAACAGTGATACACTGCGGGAGGTGAACCTTACAGTGTTTGCATCTAGCATTAGCTCATGTCCGTCTGTTCGTGGGAATGGGCTCTCAGCGGATCTGCCAGGGAGCTGCGGCCGCAGGGACAAGTGAGACTCTCCAAGGGTGGGGGCCGCGATGTGGTGCACAGGGCTCATGCCATTTTGATTTCACAAAATGGTTTCCAGGGCCTGGCTTAATACAGCATATTTGGTCAATGTCTTCAGCCAGTGGTCCACCCGCCACCTGGGCCCTGGTGGCAGGGGGGAACCCCCGATGAGCCATGGACTTCACAAGGGGGGAGAGGCTGCGGGGGGGTCTCTTGGACCAATTCTCCCATACATTTGTCCTGATGTATCCTTATGAGGACTTCCCTGGGTACTTTATTTAACACACTGTTGAACTTGACGATCCCTGGTGTGCTTTCCTGCCAAGGCTTTCTCTCATGAACACACTTACAACTTCAATCTGCCTGGTATACTCTCCTGCCAGGGCTTTTCTCATGTGGGCTCTGCACACACTTACAAACTTGACAGTTTCTAATATATATTTTTTCTGTCTTGTCTTGAATCAGCCTGGTATACCATCCTGCCAGGGCTTCCCTTATAGGTGTACTGCATACACTTGCATACTTAAGTTTCTTATACTTGTTCTGCCTCTTTAAGAAATGTTCAAATGCTTGTTTTCTCTCATACGCTTCATTTACGATTATTCGATTCTGGCAGGGTTGCCAATTCACTGCAGTGTTTTCTCTTCCCTTAGTTGGACTCACTGGCTCGTGCTGGCATATGTTGGTTCTCCTGTGGCGGTCTTTTGGCATTTCCGCTCCCACTTGCTGCCTCTGCTTCTCGGGCTCCCGCTCATCTGTTATTGGTCTTTCTGGGCTTTGGTGGTGTGGAGGCTGCCTTCCTGTAATGGTGAACGCCCAGAATCCTTTAGCTTGTTTCTAGTATTCTGGCAGCGTGCTCCCACTTGTAGTCCGCTTCCCTGGGTCCATTTCGGTGAGCTGGTGGGCTCCATGGACACCGCACCAGCCCCATGGTTGGCACCGAGAGAAGTAGCGTTCTCCAGCCAGAGTTTGCCTGTCAGCTGGTCTGCCTGTTTAAATCTCCCTGCATCAGACTTGTTCCTGCAACAACTAGAGCGCTGCATGTGCTCCTGGCTTCCAGTGGTCTTCATAACTTGGCTCATCTTCTTAGTCACAGTATTTTCGTTTTTAGGGCAATGATACTCTGTTTCTGATAACTTTTATGCAAAGTCTGAACAAGGGTTCTTGTGATTTTAAGACAAGTCACTTCTCAGGACTTGAATGCAGAATCTGGAAAGGTTTTTTCAGGCATTGTGAAAGGCAAGTCAGAGAAAGTGTTTTCAGTACCTTTCCTAGGTGGGTGAGGGGAGATATGGCAGTGTGCCATTAAGGCATTGACGCTGGCAGGGGAATCCTCAAAAGAAAAAGGGGAAAGCAATGTCTCGTCTGATGTCATGACACCCTCCCGAGGGCTGCCTCCCCCATCTGATTTCCCGCCCGCCCCATATATCCACCCCACGGGTCAGGGTCAGGTAGCTGCTGTCGTCCCTTGGTCACATGGGGGAGAGGTCACTGCCGGGAAAGGAGTGATGGCACCATCATATTCATCACAGTGATTATAAACTTATAATTAGGACAGGACTGGCCTTACGAGATGAAACGCTCAATATATGTGCTTCAAAACAGGCTGGTTCTAGGGTAACTTGGCCATGCTACTGCAAATATGGAAAAGGAAGCTACATCCACAGCATGGATGGCAAGCGTGGTCCTGTGACTATAAATGAGTGAACAGTACTCGCGCTGTAGGTTGTGTGCCTTGTAATATCATGTAGTTTGATTTCTTACCTAATTTCTTTTGTGGAAATGCTCCAACAGGCAAGTATGTTCTCTGTATTGTTTTCTAATTAATTCCGCTCATTTGACTTTCCGTAGCATGTGCAATAAGATTGTTTGTTCTGCATTAAGGAACATCGGTTTCCCAGCCCCGCAGCGCCCCAGTGTGAGTGTTCCCTTTTCTGCACTCACTGGTAAGTGTTGACTCCTCTGGGCTTCTCGGTTCACACCTTTTTGCTCCACCTTCCCACGTGAACCCCTGCACGCAGCGCTCGCTGTTTTAGGCAGTTTGCAGCCCCACTGTTCCATGGCAGGAGCTGTGGAGAGCCCCCCTCGCTCTCTGTGACCAGCAGCACCTTGGAGGCTTCAGTGCGCCACCGCTTCTGTTGTGGGCACCGGGAGGAGGGATTTCAGGAGTCTCGACTCTCCCAAGGCTAGTCTTGGCCCCGGCGACTCCCTCACACTCCTGCCTAGCCCGCCTTTCCTCCAGCTGGTTTCTCTCCAGCCCGCTCTGTCTCCATACGCGCGTCCTTTGCCAGCTCCTTCTTCTGAGGCCATCTCTCCCTCTCACTCTTATACACCTCGGGCTTGTTAACAGGCTGCAGGTGCAAGTCCTCCACATTAATTGCCTGACCTCGGTGAAACATACTAGTGTGACATTGCTTGCTGAGGTACCTTCACTGTGGATACTAAAAAATAGACCTCAGCGCCCTCCTTTCCCGTTGTGAACAGGTTTCTGTCACATGAATTAGGTAACTGAACTGAGAAATGTGGTTCCTCTACTCCGTTTGTAACAAAAATTGCACTTGTGGATGTTACTACTTAATAAATTCATGCGCCATACAAAAAAGTACACTCCACACAATTGTTGTGATAATAAATGGTGTTTTGGTATTTATGTACAGTTGCCCTTTGTGATAACACGTTGTAAGAGGGTATGCACTTCAAAAACACTCCGGAGTCTCTGATAATTTGAGTGTGTTTACTTCTGTTCCATGCAGGTTACAGATGAGTATTAACGTTTAAGATAAGCATAAGGTAACATCTACCAGCCCCCATGTAAGCTGGCTCCAACTGTCACTCTAAGGAACTCTCATACGAATAGCATTCCACACTGCACATCTCATTCTATACTGATGCGCTCACATTACAGGAATACTGTAACACAGAGGGAAATATGTATCCAAATCACTACATACCTTCCCCCCATACGATATTGGAAATTACAAGAATCAACAACAGATCAACCCAAAATTTACACAACCTAAAGTTTGAATCTAAAAGCTTCCCATCACCTATTACCAATATGTAGTAACACTAACATACAAAACCAAACTATAACTGCTGGCCCTGCAGCTAACCACTTCAAAAGTGACAAGCCCCCAACCTTGCACGACTATCTGAACCAACTACCTCCTTATGACCCAACAACCACTGATTCACCCCTACACCATAAATTCACCTCAAACTAGCCAAATTAGCCAAAACTTTTACATAGTAGAGGAAACCACCTCTAACTCTCAATGGGTCTAACGCGATCCCAAAAGACATCAGAAATGGAGTAGACTACAGTAAGTGTCCAACCTTCCACACTGTGACTAGAGAAACGCCCCCATTGTCCCACATCCTAAACCCTAAACTGCCACAGGCAGAAGGACTAATTGAAAAAAATCCCCATTAATATCACACTAGTAGCATCACATAGATTTCCCATGCAAAAATCAATACATTAATGCATATTCTAACTACACTAGATTTCCCAAACCCATTAATATGACATTGTCGGATTTCATTATTTAATCCACCCCTGTGGCCGTAGCCAGATTTCCCAAATCCCTTAACAACCGGATATCATCATGAAATCCCTCACCTCGGTGGCCATAACCAGATTTCCCAAAATCCCCTACAAGCTGTATTTCATCATAAAATCCCTCACCTCTGTGGCCGTAATCATATTTCCCAAAATCCCTTACTAGCCAGATTTTTTCATAAAATCCCTCACCTCTGTGGCCGTAGCCGGACTTTTCAAAATCCCCCCCAAAAATTTGGAAGGAATAAATAAATCCCATATTCACTTCACAAACGTGTCCATACTCTGACAAAAGTCCATCCACTACAACACCCAAGGGTCTTCAAAACAAGAATGGAAAGGCACACATTCAAGCACCATGTCACTTTCACACAGGCAAGCACTATGTCACGTCCACACAGCCATATAGCCAGAACTTTAATTACGAACATAGCAACATCTTAAACAAGTGCTTCCCACAACTCCCTTGTGGTAACTGTACCTCAAAATACATTTCGAGCCTTTCAACATTTCAGTATAGCGTCCATTAATTGCCTGATGAGTATAATGCCCCGATTTGGACATTTGTCTGATCACTGGAATAAGCTTTTCCCAGGACCTAAAGAAAAACATTACAACAACATTTCTTTAACTGCAACGCAAAACACAGTGTAATCTCAACGCACAACATTTTGTAAGCTAACCATGGCCACGACAGATAACTGCTCTAGCATACCATACCTACCATCCAAAACATTCAACCCACAGGCGAACATACACAGGCCACACATTACCACCTATATTTCCTCTTAATATTCCGTTTCGTAGCATGACAATTCTTTAAAGAACTGCAAAAAATCTGGATCAAGTTCTTGTAGAATCAACTCTGCAGTATCTACAGTTTCTCCACCAAAAAGTCACCACACGACCTGCAGTGCCCCCACAGTTATTCCCAGTGGGCATCAAACTCCTTTAGTGCCCTTATGAACAGTTGCACAGTGCTACACTCCTTTCATGGTAGTCCCAGTAACCACTGGTAAACCCTTTTCCAATCTTGCCGTGAGCACTCCCAACCTCCAATTGAGGCAGATTCATTTTGATTGAACTTTCTTCCAGTCTTAGAAACTTTTTCACAAATCTCTTCTCTCTGTTTTGTTATGCCACAACTCACAGCAGTCGCTACTTCCTGCGTTCGCCCCGCCTATTAACTTGATCCTCTTACACTGTTTATAAATCTCCTGGCATGGTAGTTCACATTTCTCCATTGTACCTTCAGCGCCAATACATGTTCATCCCTTTCGCTCAAAAACGTTTGTTTCCATGTGTCTTTTCTCGAGAACGCTTTCTTCCTTTTCACTTTCTCCCTTAAGTTTCCCGAGCCTTATCACAGTCCTCCTGTTTGAAAATAGGAACTTATCAGCGTAAGTGTACCCAGAACGAAATGATCCTCTCGACACGCCCTGCGTCGTCATCATTTGTTTATTGCCCTCGTAATGCTTAGAGCTCCTCCCTATGAGGACTTAGCTCTGTTCTCCACCGGGCCCCGAGCAGTACCGACCTTGTAGACTGGTGTCAGCACGCAAGTATCCCAAAAGGAAAACTCGCAGCACCGTTACAATTCACAGTCTTCTCTCAGGCCGGAGACAGCTATAGCCACTGACTTCAGGCTATACGCAACATTCATTCCCTCCGGGTGTCTTTAACACCATATAAGGCCAAATCGCTCACCTGGAACCCAGGGGGGTGGGGGGATGCTGGTAGATGTCTTCTTTACGGCTGTTCTGATGCTTATTTCCTTCTGTCGGCGAGCGGCAGTCTTCTGTGTTCACCCGGCACACTTTTCAGTAGCTCATGCTAATCCTTTTTAATTTAGCTCAGACCGCCGCTGGCGCACCGACTTTACCACTCATTCACTTTTAGACGCACCTTAAATCCTCGTCGCCAATGTAAGAGGGTTTGTACTTCAATAACACTCCCGAGTCTCTGATAATTTGAGTGTTTACTTATGTTCCATGCAGGTTACAGATGAGTATTAACGTTTAAAATAAGCACAAGGTAACATCTACCAGCCCCCATGTAAGCTGGCTCCAACTGTGACTCTAAGGAACTCTTGTACGAATAGCATTCCACACTGCACATCTCATTCTGTACTGATGACCTCACATTACAGGAATACTGTAACACAGAGGGAAATAAGTATCCAAATCACTACACACGTGTTTCGGTGGATGCCACCGCCTTTTTCAAATCCGGGCCAATCGTTGTGCCTTGATTGGTGAATATTCTTACAGCATATGTATACAGTCATGGGCTCAAAAAAAGGCGGTGGCGTCCACCGAAACACGTGTTATCACAAAGGGCAACTGTACATCAATACCAAAACACCATTTATTATCACAACAATTGTGTGCAGTGTACTTTTTTGTATGGCACATGAATTTATTAAGAAGTAACATCCACAAGTGCAATATAGTTTGACTTGCCAGACTATTGTAGTTGAACTCCTCAAAAGCCAGCTTCCTTGTCTCAGTACCAAAGATGTGAATGCAGGGGAGTGTGTATAACTCCTAGTTGTTTCCTCCTCGTCCCAGTCTTAAGGTAAAAGGACAGTGGGACATGTTGGTCAAAGAGTCAAGGCTGACAATACCCTACAAAGGCAGGGGGAATATTGGATTCACTTTGACAAGGGAAAGGGGGATAACATGTCTCACTGAAATGAGGATGAGTTCTCTTAGTTGATCTCTTCCTCGTCCTAGTACAGCCACGGCCTCTCTGAGGGTCACTTTTAAAGGACAAAAAGGGATGAGGTTAACAGTAACCTACAAAAGCTGTTGGGACGGAGGGTTCATTGTGAAAAGGGAATAGGGGTACCATGTCTCACCCAAGGATGTCCTCTCCCCATACCCAAGTTTCCTCCCTCCACTCAGGTGATCCTCCCTCACATATCCACCCCAGGGTCGGGATCCAAAACAGTGACCTTTCCCTGTCCACCTGAGCAGAGGATGCTGGGGAAAAAGAAGTGAGGAAGCCCTCAGGTTCCTCACACTCCCTATTTACATACACTTCCGCGGGGCTGGGAGTGACCACAGCCCTCCAATCACAACTAATGTATCATTCAAATTATTGTCGGCCTCCTCATCTCTTTTTGCAGGTATTGGTGCAGGCACACACGAGGAAGTCGATGGCGATATCTGGTCGACGTTATTGCATTTTAAACTGGGTTCCGTTAAACCAGAGAAGTCTTTCTGAGCTCCGCGACGGAGTTCACGTAGGTAAAATGGCTGTTCCCAGCATGTAACCCAAACACATGACTTTAAGAACACCAAGGAGCAATTTTTCTCCTTTTGTGGGAGCATGGGGCTCCACCGCGGTGCAGCTTCTAAAAGTAGAACTAGTTGTCACCAGACTGTCAATCTAACACGTTGTCAACTGGGGGGCCTTTGGTTGACTTTTGGGACACCAATGCAGCATTTAAATATACAGTTGCAATCTCCAGTGAGGCTTTTGAGGAAATCCTGGATTGGAGACCATAAGCCAGGGTTGCACAAAAAGCCAGTAAAAAAAAATAAGAGGGCTCACTCTTGTGGCAAATAGGGACCTGCTACACAAAAAGGCCAAAACTTGTGGAGTTACTTAAGCTCCAGTGCAGAGGTGACATGGCAATCTCTGTAGCCATGCACAATGTGCTGGGTCGTTGAGAGACCCATCTTAGTGGGCATGTAGCTCCTACCATCCAATGGGACATTCTATTCCTCCTTAGCCCCTAAAGGGCCTGCTTCCGTGACCTCCCAATTAACCCATTATCCCTATTGTAGGCACCATTGTGCTTTCAGGAACCACCCCGATCCTGTACCAGGAAGGATTGGAAAATGCATGCAACTTTGGCTGCTGCCCTTGTCCTTCATTGAATGCACTCTTTGCACTTGAGGATGCGCATAGTGTGTACCATACTTAATGCAATTGGGGCACAATATAGAATGGGAGTGGAACAGTCACAAGCAATGCCATGAGAGATTGATGCATGTAATGCATGTGAAAGACAAAGATTTTTCTAGCTCGACCTAAAAATGTGCTACTTTGACTCATGCTTTGGCAGCGGTTCTCCTTTCAGTGGCTCTTGCCCCAGCTGGTTTCTGACATTGGATTATGTGCAGCGCTGATGGGTTGTTGTCCTGCTGGTGATCTCCCCTCATGATTTGGGTTTGTCTGGCATTTCTGGAAAAGAAAGGGAACTTGCCAGCAATTCGCTTACGCAGCATGGAGTGATCAGGTATTTTTTCGCTCAAACAATGGGGTGCAGCGATTGTTTAAGAGAAAAAAATACTATCAGCACCCTGTTTAATAAAACCAGAGTACTAACAGCAATAATTGCGCCCCACTGTGCGGGGTGGTGCCTTTCCTCAGGGCAAGTTTGTTCTGGATCTGGCTGCGGGCTTTCTAACCCTTATGTAGTGGCTGCATTATGTGCAGTAGTTTTACCGCACACAGTGCTTTGTTGTTTTCTCAAGAACCCTAAAATTACACCTTACTCCCTTAGCCTGGCAATGGAGGGTGGGGTCTGACATGAGTTTCACACCCTGCACTTATAACATTGAACCGCAATCCATGATTATGGGCACCACTCTGCATTCAATGGAGTGAGGCGACTGTGTTGCTTACCTTCTTTGACAATCGTCTTTGTGATCCTCTGCCTTTGGGTCTTGCTTCTGTCCTCCTAGCATTGAGGTGATCCGTTGCAGACTTTACCCATTTGGCAACGAACCAAATCTCCTGCGGCTGCTAATCAAGTCTGTTGCTGCAATGCTTCTTTGATGACTGAAGTTTCTCTTTGGGGGGTGGGGAATCACCTCATGCTTTCTGTTGTCTTCTGTCTGACCTGGGATGGCACTGTTTGTGGATGCTGCATCTTCCCCAGAGAATACCTTTGCTTCATTGGATTCGGTAGGTAAATCACTCTATCCAGCTCAACCAATCAAAGCACAGCTTTAATATGAAGACTGTTTCTGAGTACCAGTTGAGAGGACAGTGTTCTAAATAGGCCTGTGAGTCTCTGCAAAGTTTCTATTGGACCTCCCCTTTTAAGCCTTCTGAACACTATTTGGATACATGATCCCATTATTGAAAAGTTGTGTACCTCCAAATTGTAGTTACCTTTTATGCACACTTTTTATAGAACATATCCATTTTGTGGATCGTCATTTGTGTGCCCATTGCATGTGTTTACTGTTAAACCATCTCCTTGAGTTGCTTTTACTGTTCAGACATTTTACCACCTGGTGAGTCGGGTTACTCTGAGGAAACAGCCTGTAAGCCATATATGTTGATCTATCTTGATGTTGGAAAGCGATGGCGATGACGCTGTCTCCACGGGTGAAAGAGTACAGGCTTACTGCATCAAGCGTCTACAAGTCATCACATGGACAGCCTAAAAGTCAGCAGAAGCAGAGCAATACAAACTTTGAAATGCCACAGCAAAGGCTCTGTAAAATGGAGGACGCTGAAATTCAACACAGTGAAGGAACAAAGGCAGACTGGATACACAATGCTATACAGCCTGATGGCAAGCGAGTTTGAAGCTTCCTAGCGGCTAATGCTATGCTTTTTGGTTCCAGGCCCCTCTCATTAATATGGCTGTTAAACGCCAACCTAAACATTTATTTTTTAAATAGGGAGGCAGAAGGTGGCTGATAAGACTACTCAATACTTAAAATGTAATGGTTCCAATAGGCATCGTGCCTGGCAGGTGTTCAGCCAGTACCGAGGATATGCAATGTGAGGAGATGTCAACCCGTGGAACTGGTGCCCACTCTAGAAGGAAAAATAAATATACAGAACCGGTACAAGTGAAATAAATTGAATATATTCAGTGGTTGCCTTAATTTTAGCCGCAAGAAATCTGCAAATACGTGGTACTTATTACAAACAAAATTTAGCAATCGCCCTATAAGGAAAGTGCTGCATCAAGGCCTGGTGGCAGGCGCCTGTGGCATGTAGGGTGCTGCTTATTGGCAACTCCCTCCTTTTTATGCGTACCTGCCTCCATGCCTTCATAAAGTGTTTTATGGCATGAAATGTGTTGGCTAAATTGCATTTTTAATAACTACCGCCCCCCTCTCCTATGCCCTATGTCTAAAATGCTCCCAAAACACCTGTATCCTATCTAACCTACAATGCAAACCTCCGTGCGGCTAGGCTGTCCATGCTCCTTTTTTTTTTTTTTACCTTAAATCTAAAAATGCACATATAGCGCGCTCTGCGCTTCAGTCCTCCATCCCTCATGCTTCCACCTTTCCAAGCCCCAATCCCGCCTCCCAGCCCTCCCACACGCCCTGATTGGCCCCTCCTCTCCTTATCAAGAACCCTCCCAGGGCAGCCCCTTGCCCAGTAGCCCCCGCGGCTAAGGGCCCCAAGGCAAAGGGCGGCTTCTACATTGGCGGCTCCAAACTGTGTCTGCAGGTGTCAGCAGGGGAAGCCAGCGGTCAGCCAACAGCAACCACTAAAAAAGTAAGTGTGGCCTGTATGGGGAGTAGAGCAATCGCTCTACTCCAGAAAGCCCTGCCATTCTACATTACCTTACCTCACAACATAGCATGTCAGGCAAGTGTCACCTGCTTCATTCTCCTAGGTAGCTGCTCACTAAATTATTATTACTAACACTTGGTAACTATTAACCTGTGTCTACCAGGATAGTACGGCGATAATTACCTTGTAGGATAGTCCTGCGCCGAACCCTTAGTATTCACCACATACTGACTTGTTTCACATGTAGAAAGCACCACGATAGAATATCACTGTTCTCCAGCATGGGGTCTGGCATGGATTCACATGCTCATGAATATTCCCCGTCGTCAGGCTGGGAATCCTCGGTAAAGAAAAAACCAGTATCAGTTTCGTTTCTGATCTGTCTTTCGTAGTAATAACCAATCACTGGTCTCTGCGTCATACTGACCACAGCCAATGACTGCCCTCTACCTAAGCACCGCCTCTGGCAGCCATCTTCAGATTTTTACCGCACGTTCATGTGTTGGGATCCTCGTGCTATTGCTCTCGAGCGTTAGTGCTATTTTTTCGCGCTTTTTCACAAAAACTTCGATTCTTTCGGTCAAAAGAGCCTCAAGCTCCACCGATCCTACATCCGATCAACGGGGACCCGTGTCGGATTCATCTGTGCCCCTCAAGGGTGAAGATTTCGTCGAGCTACACTTCGGAGGACTCCAGAAGCTTCTCAGGCCCGGTCTCGGAGATGGCCCAGGAGAAGGGAAGCTCGACGCCCGGAAAGCTGTTCAGGGCCTGCCCTGGATGCCAGCTGCAGAACGTCTTCAAGGAGGACGAACACTCTTTCTGCCTTTACTGCCTTCATGGGGACAAGACGCACGTGGAGAAGGACTGTGCGTTTTGCGGCAACATGTCGGAACGGACCATGAAGGACCGCCATCAACGTCTCGCCAGCTGGCTGGAGGGTAAGAGCCCGTCTGGCGAGAAGAAGAAGAAATCTGAGCGGTCTTCTAAGACCTTTGAGGGCGCCCCGGCGACGGGGGCCCAACATAAGGCCAAGCACCGCGAGTCCGCTGGCACCGGGAGCGCCGAACGGTCGGGCTCTACGGGCGCCAGGCAGGGCGCACCCTCCCCGGCACCATCAACCACGAGCCAACGCTCTGGGTCGGGTAAGAGGAAGGCCGAGCACCCGGCGAAGCTCCTGGAGAGACCCCGGTCGAGCTCTAAGGCAGAGGAGGAGCGTGGCAGTGCCCCCTCCCTCAAGGATAAGGCGGTGAGCGCACCTAAGGTGGTGAAGGCCTTGATCCATTCGACCAAGCCCTCTATCGAAACGGTCGCGGCGGCCCTGGCCCAGCCTGTGGAGGCTGCACCAGTGGTGGCGGCCTCGGGGCCCAGAATCTCCCTGCCTCCTCGGAGGGAGTCTTCTTTCGTGCCCATCGATAGGACCCCCGTGAAACCCTCCGTGGGGAAGAAGGGGGGGCAGGGCGTCGTCGTAGATTCGGCCTCAACCTCAGAAGAGGAACTGATCGAGGTCTTAAGCCACGGCCTAGGCGTGGAACAAGACCAGCCCGTCGGAATGGGCCCCGACGCAGGTGACGACGACGACATCGTCGAGGATACCGACGGGGCCCCTGCTCGCCCGTCGGATTCCCCTCTGCCAGCGCCGCAAGACAACTCAGCGGCCATTTTGTTGGCTATACAGTCCTTATGCTCCGAGATAAGGACGAGACTACCGTTACCGACGGAGGAACCTCTCCCGTCGGGGGATCCAGAACCGGGACCTTCTGGTGTTCCCCCTACCAAGAAAAGAAGGATCCATCCACCGCCTCCTTTTCAACCGTCGCGCCCCGTCCAGCCCTCCTCCCCGTCCACCCGAGGGGATGATACGGGGACTGACACGGCAGCGACGGGTACGGACGACGAGGCATACGACGAGGATTTTCCGTCGTCGCCTCCCCCCAGGGCTTCTCCGCCCGACGAGATTGGATCGTTCCACTCAATGATCGCCAGGGCATCCGAGCTTTTCCAACTCTGCCCTGAGGAGAAGAAAAAGGAAGGCTTCCTTTACCAACGGCGCGAGACCAAGAGGAAGACGGTCCTCGCAGTGCCTCTGTTGGACGACATTTGGGATGAGGGCCTTTCCCTCCTCAAGAACCCTTCCACGACGCCAGCGAAAAGAGACCGGTACGAGAAAAAGTACCGGGTCCCGGACTCGGCCCCCCTATGCCTCCGGGCGCAGCCTACCCCGGACTCCGTCGTCTCCGCGGCAGCCAGGAAGAAAGCGGGGGGGGGTGCGGCCTCCACGTCGACTTCCCCGCCGGACGGCGAGGGAAAGAAATTGGATGCCATGGGACGCAGAGTCATCTCGTCGGCGGCGACGACGATTAAAGCGGCCAACGCCTTGGCTATCGTGGCCCGCTACGACAGGGAACTCTGGTACAAGATAGCTCCCCTGCTGGATTTTCTGCCGGACGACAAGAGGGCGGAGGCCCTTGAGATCCTGCAGGAAGGTGAGGTGGCCTCGGACCACGCCATCACCGTGGCGACGGACATCGCCGACACTGGGTTCCGCCAGATGGGCAACGGCGTTTGCCTTCGACGTCGCGGATGGCTCAAGGCTACGGACTTTCGGCAGGACGTCCAGACCAGGGTCCTGGACATGCCCTTCGACGGGAACAACCTGTTTGGGAAGACAGTGGACGATTCCCTTCAGGCCATCAAGGCGGATACTGAGACGGCCCGGGCCCTTGGAGTACTGCAGCAACGGCGGACGCCCTTTCGGAGCGGCGGAGGCAAGGGCGCCTCCAAAGGTTCCGGCGGCGGTTTCGCTTCCTACCGTCAAGCGGCCCGCTCGTCGTCGCAAGAGGCCTACAGAGGACGAGGCAAGTCTGGCGGCCCCCGCCGTCGTCGCCAAGGCGGCAAGGCCGCGTCCAAGCAGGATTGAACAGGCCGTGGGGTCGGGCCCCCACCGAAGCACCCCGGTGGGAGGCCGGCTGGCGGGCTTCGTCAGCGTGTGGGAGTCCATCTCCACCGACCGTTGGGTGCTGGACGCCCTGGCCCGGGGCCACGCGCTCGAGTTTCAAAGAAGGTGCCCGCGCGTCCCCCCCGTGGCCAGGAAAGAACTTCACGTCCCTCAACTTCTCCTGGAGGTAAAGGCGATGCTCAGAAAGGGCGCCATCGAACTCGTCCCAAAGAGGCTTCGGGGCTCCGGAGTCTACTCGCGTTACTTCCTCGTGAAGAAGAAGACGGGAGGATGGCGCCCCATCCTGGACCTGCGACGCCTGAACAAGTTCATCAAGGCGCAGAAGTTCCGGATGGTCACCCTCCAGCACGTCCTGGGTCAGCTGGAGGAAGGAGACTTCCTATCGTCGTTGGATTTGGAGGATGCCTACTTCCACATTCCCATCCTAAAGGGGCACCGAAAATTCCTCAGATTCGTGGTCCAAGGGCGTCATTACCAGTTCAAAGCCCTTCCCTTCGGACTGCGGTCGGCACCCAGGGTTTTCACCAAGTGCCTCGCACCGGTGGCGGCGCAGCTGCGCCGCGAGGGGATTCACGTCTACCCCTACCTGGACGACTGGCTCATCCGCGCCAAGACGAGGGAGCTCGCCGTGGTCCACACGGCAAGGACCGTCCAACTCCTCACGGACCTGGGATTCTCCGTGAACTACGCCAAATCCCACCTGGTGCCCGCGCAAGTCGCACTGTTTCTGGGAGCGAGGCTCGACACAGTGTCCCTTCTGGCCTCCCCGTCGGAGGAGAGGACCAGGACCATCTTGGGCAAGGTGCAACGGATGTTGGTGGCCGACGCGGCCAAGGTGAGGTCCATCAAGTCCCTCCTCGGGATGATGTCTTCCTGCATCTACCTCATTCCCATGTGCAGGCTCCGGATGCGCCCGTTGCAAGAGTTCCTGGATGCGCGCTGGATCCAGACGACGGGCAGCTTCGAGGAAAGGATCAAGCTCGACGAGAGTTTCCGACGAGCGATACGGTGGTGGGGCACCCGCGCGCATCTGACGGCGGGCATGGACTTCCAGACCCCAGCCCACCAGGTGACTGTGACCACGGATGCCTCCCTAGAAGGGTGGGGAGCGCACACCGAAAATCTGCACGCAAGGGGACTCTGGCTCCCGACGGAGAAGTCCCTGCATATCAACGTCCTGGAGCTCCGTGCAGTGTTTTGGGCCCTCAGGTCCTTCCTTCCGTCCCTCAAGGGCAAGGTGGTGAGGATCTTCACCGACAACACCACCACCATGTTTTACATCAGGAAACAGGGCGGAACCAGGTCCCCAGCGCTGTCCAAGGAGGCGCAGGACCTGTGGCATTGGGCCGTCGCCCAAGGGATTCTTCTGGTGCCGTTTCATCTGGCAGGGATAAAAAACACCATCGCCGACTCACTCAGCAGGGAGCTGCGCTCGTGCCACGAGTGGGAACTACGGCAGGATCTGGTGGATCGCCTCTTCCGACGGTGGGGCACACCCCAGATCGACCTGTTCGCGACGGCGACGAACACCAAGTGCCGGAGGTTCGCCAGCAGGTTTCCCCAGACGAGGAGCATGGGCGATGCTTTCTCGTTCCCCTGGGAGGGCCTGTTCCTCTACGCGTTCCCTCCCTTGCCTCTGCTAATCCGGCTCGTCAACCAGCTCAAGAGGTCACGGTGCAGGATGATCCTCGTCGCACCTGCGTGGCCGAGGCAGATATGGTTCCCGGACCTTCTGGACTTGTCGGCGTCCCCGCCAATCAAGCTGCCGGCGGACGCGGATCTACTCTCCAGGGAAGGAGGCGCCATCCTCCACCACGACCCGAAGTCGCTGAACTTGCAGGCCTGGCTCCTGCAGCGCTAGAGTTTGGAGGATACGACATACCGGCCGACTGCAGAGAGGTTCTTGCAAAGGCCAGGGCGTCCTCGACTCTTAAATGCTACGGACACAAATGGAAGAGGTTCTCTGTCTGGTGCCACGCACAGAAGATTAACCCTCTACGGATTACGGCTCCCCAAGTGCTACCGTACCTGCTGACGCTGGCCAAAGCTGGTCTGGCACACGCGTCCATCAAGATTCATCTTGCTGCGATCTCCCGATACACCAGAACCACGGGCCGGACGTCCTTGTGGTCTCATCGTCTGGTGAAAGAGTTCATGAAGGGACTGTTCAGATCGTTCCCGCCGGTGAAGGCTCCGGCCCCGGCGTGGGAGCTCAACGTGGTACTGACCAAACTCATGGGACCTCCGTTCGAGCCTCTGCACTCGGCCCCGTTGAAGTTTCTATCGTGGAAAACAGCTTTTCTCGTGGCCATCACCTCCGCACGACGAGTGGGAGAGATCCAGGCCCTTTCCTGCAAGGCCCCGTACTTGACTTTCCACGACACGAGGGTAGTGCTCAGGACGCACCCCTCCTTCATGCCCAAGGTACCGTCGGACTTTCATCTCAACGAACCCTTGGTGTTACCTGTGTTCTTCCCGTCGCCTTCGTCGCCGGCTGAGAGGACTTTGCACTCGCTGGATGTAGCTAGAGCGCTGAAGTTCTACGTGGACCGCACGAAAGGTTTTCGGAAGACGTCACAACTCTTTGTGAACTTTGGACCTGTCAATCAGGGGAAGGCTCTCTCGAAGGCTTCCATCTCCAGATGGCTCTCCGGCTGTATCATGTACTGTCACCGGTTGGCAAACCGACCGCTGCCTGGCCGTCCGAGAGCCCATTCCACCAGAGCGATCGCAGCTACCACGGCGTTCCTATCTGGTGTGCCCCTGCTGGACATATGCAGGGCTGCTACGTGGAGGTCGACGCACACCTTCACGAAATTCTACTGCGTCGACCGGGATTCCAAGGAGGAGTCCAGGGTCGGCCAAGCAGTGCTGCGCAACCTGTTCGCCTGAGGTGAGCCTGGTGAGGAGGTAAGATGCTTAATGTTGAGTTGATGTGATGCTTAATGTTGAGCCTTTGCCACCTCCCGTGGTTGTGCATGTGTGTACTGCTATGTATTCTTTATTCATGAGCATGTGAATCCATGCCAGACCCCATGCTGGAGAAGGAACAAGTTACTTACCTGTAACTGTTGTTCTCCAGCATGGGTCTGGCATGGATTCACATGCGAACCCTCCCGCCTACCCCTCTGCGGCTCTTCACTTGGTCATACTGCCACTTCACGTGCTTCCAAATCTGAAGATGGCTGCCAGAGGCGGTGCTTAGGTAGAGGGCAGTCATTGGCTGTGGTCAGTATGACGCAGAGACCAGTGATTGGTTATTACTACGAAAGACAGATCAGAAACGAAACTGATACTGGTTTTTTCTTTACCGAGGATTCCCAGCCTGACGACGGGGAATATTCATGAGCATGTGAATCCATGCCAGACCCATGCTGGAGAACAACAGTTACAGGTAAGTAACTTGTTCCTTATTATCAGCCTCACCCTTTCCAGGATAGTACTGAGATGATCAGCTTGTGCCTCTCTAGGATAGTAGGTAGAACTGTGAACATTAGCCTTTGTCGCATCTAGACAGGATTTTGAATGTTAGCAAGTGCTACATTCAGGTAGAATTGTGAATGTTAGCAAATGCCACATTTAGGTATACTTGTGCACACTAGCCTGATTGACATATAGACATGATTGTAAATATTGGCAAATGCCACATTTGGGTAGAATTGTGCACACTAGCCAGCGTCACATCTAGACACGATTGTGAATATTAGCAAATGCCATATTTAGGTAGAATTGTGCACACTAGCCTGCGTCGCTTCCAGACAGGATCTTGAATGTTAGCAAGTGCAACTTTCAGGTAGAATTGTGAATGTAAGGAAGTACCACATTGAGATCTAATTGTGAATATTAGCAAGTGCCACATTCAGGTAGAACTGTGAACATTAACATGCATTGCATCTAGACAAGAGTTGTGAATGATAGCAAATGGCCGCATTTAGTTATAAATGTGAACACTAGCGTGCGTCGTATCTAGATAGGAGTGTGGATGTTGGCAAGTAACACACTTGGGTAGGACTGTGAACATTGGCCTGCGTCTCATCTGGACAGGATTATGAATGTTGGCGTGTGTCACATGTAGACAGAATTGTGAATGTTAGACAGTGCCAGATCTAGATAGAAATGCAGTGATATTCACGCGCCACATCTAGAAAGAACGTGGAAACTTGGCACGTATCACTTCTAGATAGCAAGGCCAATAACCAACCCATGTACAATTTAACTAGCTCTCAAAATCGAACCAAACACAACCACAACCCTAAAGCACAACAAACGTACAAACTTCACTACACTGCAACAACAAAACAAACCACTCATAGCCTTGCACAACAGCACACAACGACTACCAACCGGAAAGCACCCCAAGCACAGCGAACAGTGTTGTCATGATGCCTACCCCAGGCATCCGGACCAAGCCCATCAGCCCTGGGAGCAGGCATCTAGACATTTAGTAAAACCTCAGCAGCCCCGGCTAGGGGCTATCTGGGTTCAGTCCTGGCGCCTTAGGTGCCAGACTCATAGTAGGAATCAGTCCTGGCGCCTAAGGCGCCAGGCTCATAGTTATTACTTACCTCAGGCAGACCATGCTGCAAATGACTCCAATCCAACATGAAGCCTGAAAGGGACTATTTTTCTACAGGGACTATTTTTTACTCGGGTGTGGTTCTAGGGACTTCTTACCTGGGACTACTTTTGAGGCTATTTAAACCACGCCCGACCAGCAACACACGCTTCGCGTTATTCTGCATCCAGCACCGTAACACTCGCCGTGCCTGCAGCCTGCATCCAGTCTTCTGCCGCACCCGCCTCGAATCCGGAGCTCCTAAAACAAAGAGGAAAGAAAGGGACAAGGTTAGAAAACAAACTTATTTCTATTCCACACCTGATTCTGGATCCATCTTGTCTCCGGACATGTAAAGAACATCATTTCTGCACGTGCCGCACCTCCAGCTGCAGCGCCGCGCCATACTCACCAGTCTTCACAGCATCCTTCGGGTCGGCGCTGCCTCCATTATTTCTTCGCCGAACTTCGGCACCTAGGAGACAAAAGAAAACCACAAGGTGAGCCGAGGGAACCAACAAATATAATTCTTACCACCCTAGACTTACCTGATTTACCACCGGAGGCATCCTTTTGTGACTCTTCATATTTTCACATGCCGCATCTGTAAAGAGAGACAAAACAACACGTTTTCCTTGTGCAACATTTACCGGACAGTGCAGGGTAATACAGACTCTTACCTGAGCGCCACCAGCTGCCACAAGAGCATCTTTTCACGAGCCAGCTGCAAAACTAGAAAGGAAGGGGGGGGAACAAGAGTGAACATCGGATATATTTAACTCTATGAACTAAATACTTAATGGTCCTCACCAGGAACCTCAGAGTCCATACTCTCCGGAACTCTCCCGAGCCTTCAAACCAGTGAAGTAACTGGAATCGACGTGCCCCACCAAATCCACGCAGGATGGAGAGCTCATCTTGCAAGAATATAAGGTGAGATTGCTGTGAGGGCATTTCGGAGGTGATTAGTTGGGGAGGACTGTGGGGGTGCCATCACTTGAATCCACAAGTGGCTAAATCCATCCCTCCACTTGCAAGAGAATATTTCTACGGGTTAACCAGACAAGATTAGGAGGGCAGATCCAGTCAGTCATCGCTGCACTACGCATCACGTGGGTGGAGACCGCAGCTGTCAGGGTCCGACCGACGCCCCTGTGGGAGCCAGGTCAGCGTAACAAGTGTTAACCGAACTGAAGCTTCCAACAGCACGTCACTGCTCTCTTGCACTTAGCCCATTAATTCTCACTAACTCGGCCCCAACCCCTTTCCTTTTCAGATCTGCGAGAGCGCCACAGCACCACTCCGGTGGTGATAGTGCGCGGTACAAATCTCCATTAACATTTAACATTAGAAATGCTAAACAATAGCACACAAATGGTTGGAAAGTAATTTCTAGAATATCTAAGGGATCTTAGCCTATTTCTGGTGAAGTGAGCAGCCGTCAGTCCCTTGTCATTACCCCACATTGGGGCTGTGTAGGTCTTCAGTTGATTGCTTGTGAGGGTAGAGGGTTAATGAGAGCTGGCCAGGCGGTGCAAGAGGAGGGAGTCTATTTTACGGTCTGTCTGCTTTCACTCTCCTCCAATATACAGCAGACTGCATGTTCCCCCCCTTGCTCCCTCGAAACTCCTCAAATGAAAAGGGTATTTCGAAATAATTTTGAAGTCTGAACCGAATAACACTTCTTGCTGCCGGAAAATGTTTTGCCAAGGAATTTGGGAAAATTGTTACCCTACAGGTTTCTAATGCAGTCTGCTTGAGTTTTGAAATTGTTTTCAAAGGATTTCCCAGCTCATCTACTGGCCAAACACCCATTTATTCTGCTGCTTGTGGGTGGTACATGTCTGTGTGTGTGTGTGCTATGAAGTAAACCTATTTGTGCTGTGAAAGGTCTTAATGCAGCCCGCCTGTTACTTTTAAAGGATTTCCCACCTTATAACCTCCCCAGATTAGCATTTTTCTTGCCTCCACTCTGTTTTTGGAGCAAATTTGTGTTTATTAATTCTCTCCATTCTGGGCCTGAACGTGAAGACTGTCTTGGAATCTCTTCTAACACCTGTTAACGTAACTAGGTCACTGCAGAATGCCACTCGGGTAATGTGGTAGAAAAGATGTTTATATGCAGATTATTCCAAGAACGGCCCAGTCTCAACAAAAACCTCAGGAATCCTCAAAGATTTGCTGGCATGGCACAAAGACTGCTTGTGCAACATCCCCAGGGCTGTATCCTCTGTGTGATATTGGTCTTTTTAAAGCTACTCTAATCTGGAAGTGCCTTCAGGGTCAGTCTATTATCCCTACTATAGAATTGGTCATGTTGGCCATCTGGGGTAGAGGGGACCTTCAGTTGCTGGTCTTGAGGTACACTGGTTCTCACATTGCTGGCAGCAAGATGTCATAGTAAGCGTTCATACCCTGCAGCAAATCATTTTGTTGGCTTAAGGGAGATCGGGGAGCATTGACTGGATTACCCTGTGGTTTAGAAGGACTATTGCACACAGGAATATTACAGTCCTTATCTATATATACAAGCTACCCTAAAACTGTATGATGAAGTATACCTAACTCACAGCTTAGGAACTTGATACTATTGCACTCAAGTTAATCATTTCTCCTTTCCCCCCCCTCCCTTCCTGTTTAATATTTGTTGCAGACTCCTCTGTCCGTTATCTTTACAAAACATAAAACCAGTTCTCTCCCCGGACACAGAGTGTTTAGTACAAACTATTCTAATTAAAGCTTCCATACTACAAGGGTCCACTTGAGCACATCTCAAGTTCAACACCCGACCACACACCAACTGCACATAGTATCATATCTTGCCTGGTCTAGATATTGCCATCAGAGTAAAGCCTATGTTTAAACCCAAGCTTCACATTCCTCAAATGTTCTCTCATGCTTACCTATAACTAATCAGTTAGGCAACATGCATCCCTACCACCACAACCTCCTCCCATGTGTCTTTGCCCTTCTGTTTTTATTTGTCTGCTTGGAGATCCCCCTTTATGTTCATTCCACTCCCAACCCTCCTGTGTGCCATCTGGCAACACCCTGGGTGGGTCACAATACACTACCTCACGGACAATGTTCAGGTGCTGCATGACCACTAATGTGGTGATGGGAGCCATATAAATATTCAGTAATGTTGAAATTATGCAACGTGTTCATATAGTTGGGAAACTATCCTGAATTGCAGCCTTTGGGAATTAGCCTGCCCTTCAGTGTTTGTCATATGGAGCTCCATGTCAAGCAGTGCAGACTGCTTTTGGCGATCCACATCTATGTAACCATTCCTCGACATGCCCTAGGTCACTTTTAATTTGCCTTTGTACTCCATCCTTGGTTTACTGGAAACCAAATGGCACAGCAGATATTAAATGAGCATAGATTTTTCTTAACATTTTCAAGCATTTTTGGCTGCTGTTTAAGTCCCTTCTTCCCAAGAGCGAGCCACCCCTTTTGGGACTAGAGAAGGTGAGCCTGCTACGCTTCATGCATCCTAGGGGAAAGGGCATGCAGGATCCCACTGGGCTCGACCCTCGTTGCAGGGACAAGGAATCCAGAAGTAAGGGTTTTTACTCCCTCACTTTACTTCAGAATTCCAAGTGTTTGTTGGTTATATGGTAATTGAACAGGACAGTAATGTACAGGTCCCTTTTAAAAGTGGATGGCTTCATTTCTGACCTGTGTTTGTTACCACCGCTTCTGCATGAAGAGCGGCACCAATGGATCCTCCCATCTAGTTCCAGGGAGGAATAATAAGGCCGGGGACAAAAAACAAGGTAGAACTAGCCAGAGGAGAGCAAGAAATGCGACACAGAGGGAGTGTCTCACTCACAGGAGGCACCTGGACAAAGAGCCATTTTTAGACTGCGTGGTGGGTGGAATGCCAAGAAAGCCCGCAGAACACTGCAGCTTCTACAAAGGCGGGGAGCTTATAGCTGCCAAGGAAAAAGGAAACAAAGCCACACCGGAAGTAGCATGCCAGCATCTTGCCTATCCAATGCCAAATTCCCATCTGTTCAGGATGGGAGGAATCGACGTAAGAGAATTGACCGCGCAGACCGGAGCGAAGTCAGATGGAGGGCGGTGAGACCACAACAGAGCCCAGGTCAGACTGAGCATCCATCCTTAGAGAACTGCCAGTCATAGCCAGGCTGAGAGCCCATAACCCACACAGTGCTGATAATCTAAATTCCCCACACAGGGGTGAGAAAAGTGACAACCTAATCAGGGCTGAGAAGGCCCATTGCCTATGCCAGGCTGAGAATCCAAATACCCCTCGAGGGGGTGAGAAAATAGATCAATAAAAAGAGGCTGAGGAGGCCAGGCCAAGACACACAATACTCCAGAAGCGGATAAGCAGTCCCTCACCCAAAGTACAGCTGAGCAAATAAATTACCCAACACGCTACAAGTTACAAATTACCCCAAGCATGAAGTTGAGTCATTTTCAGTTTTGTGAATACCGACCAACCCACATCAGGAGAGCCTGGTGTCTACAATGAGGAGAACACTACCCGGGAGACGGGAAAACCTAGAACTATTTGAACTGCTTGACAAGGATATTTTTTCTAAGAGAAAAATTGAGATACATTTTGAACAGCACTAGTAGGCCTAGAGCCGGAGAAGACATTGAGAACTTTTTGTTGAGGGTCATAAAACCAGCCACCACTAATCAACCTAAGACGGAAGTAATCCTATCCTAACCAAAGCTTTACACTTTTTAGTGGTAGGGCAGATGTTAGAATAGCATAGATTGGGACAGAGGGCAGAGTTTCTTTGCCCTCCTCCTGACATCCTGACGACCACTTGTTTACTATTTTCCTCCAGAATAGGGAACTCATTGTGGAAGTAGGGTTAGAATAGGGTTAGAATAGGCCTTACTTTTCTTTAATAAAAGTATTCTTGTTATAAATGTGGCCAGAGATGGGCAAGAAGAGGTAAGTTATGTGTAGGTGTATGTGTAGGTGTGGTAGTTATTTTGTGCTGGTGGGGGCAGGGGAGGAACATGAAGGATGGCGCCAGGTGGAGGCAGTCTGGAAAAAAAGACAGACGCCCAGGCAACATGGCTGAGAGAATGTGGGCAGTCACTAGGAATTCCGCCTGACTTCACGGCCACCTGATTTCGTCAAAAGCTCTCCCCCGAGAACTAATGGGGATTGTGACAAAGGCTCAGATTGGTCACTGTCAAACTGGGCTTACAAATCCTTTCTTTTATTAATAAAAATTTAGGCAGTTTACTTCTGATGCAGGATACGTACCTTCTTCTCTAGCTTGGTGTGGGATTTATGGAAAACTAAATTCTGCATATAACCTCCCACAAATATCTTGGCCCAAGTAGCGTGGGTTTTTCAAGTTTGGCTTCCAATGAAGAAGAGCGCAGCAGTAGTAGCCTGGTTAATGCATGATCAAACTGGCGAGAACTTGGTTCACAAACCTGTTATTTTTCCATGCTACATTGCTAATATTGTTTGTATTTTCTGTCTGTGATTCTGACCAGATTGTATGTTTATTCTTCTATTTGTTTCCCTTTTTCATTTTTTTTTTAAAGCTGCACATGCTTGGTGAAGGAAGCCGTGGGGCAATACTAGAAATGACACTGGCTAAACTTCTCTACACAAGTAGTGAGTAATGCTTATTTAGTAATTTCATGTTCACATCGTAATTGAAACCTAACACTTTGTGCAGTTCATGTTGTCTAGTCACTTTACTGCGACTGCTCTGTACACAGGGATAGCATGATGATTTTATATTTAAGATGTAAACAAACTATGCTATACAAAGAACACAATGTTTATTCCTGTTTTTTTCTAGATTACTTTTTATGTGGAGAAGCAGATGTCCATATTGCTATATGTACATGTTTTTGTTTTGTAGAAACAACACAATTAATTGGGATGAGTGCAACTTTAAACAATTTTGGAGATCTACAGCAGTTCTTGCAGGCTGAATATTACACAAATAACTTTCGACCGGTAAGTATTCATGAGCCCTTAAACCAAACAAATCTGATTTACTTTACCTGTATGAAGCTACTTATAAACTTAAAAAACAATTTAATGGCCCCCATCAACAAAGGAGGTTTGGGCCTCGCAAATTTTATGAAGTATTGTGATGCAAAGTACTATGATGCAGCACAGCTAAGTGTGATGGGAATGGCTATCAGGGAAATACCCCCAAAACATGGTCAAAAATGGATAGGGCAGTAGCACAAATGCCACTTGTGGGTGTTCTCTGGATAGGCAGAGCAGACAGACTGCCGAACGTTAAAATTAGCT
This sequence comes from Ambystoma mexicanum, assembly GCF_040938575.1. Classification (NCBI taxonomy): domain Eukaryota; kingdom Metazoa; phylum Chordata; class Amphibia; order Caudata; family Ambystomatidae; genus Ambystoma; species Ambystoma mexicanum. The sequence goes on along the minus strand of NC_090937.1, from coordinate 19,925,987 downwards.
GTTTTCTTTCAAACCCATAGATATATGGGACACATTACTATCCAAGGGGTGCCCTCTTCACTAACCCAGCCCCTTACAATCCTCTATTTGGAAATCCCCAGTTCTCTCCAGGAATGTAATATGGTGAATTTCGACAGTGGCACAGCGCAGGATGCCTCAGACTAACGGACATGATGAAGGACCTGGAGATCAAGACTTTTGAATATTGTAAGCAGAGCTTCGGGTTGAGGGAGGGAGAAAGGCTGTTCTTCGCAGCTTAGAAACAATGGGTTATCGAACCTGGAGGTAAAGTCGGCGGCTATTCGAGAGCTGACTCCATTTGAGAAATGTATCTGACACAGACTGGAGAGAGAACATTAGTATAATCTCTATATATAATACTGGTGGATGGGGCCAAGCAGACACACTGGTCATCCCTGAGGAAATGGGAGTCGACCCTAGAGGGCGAGATACTGCGAGATCATTGGGAATACATTTGGGGTAACCTACCGAAACTAACCCTTTCGATACAACTAAGGGAAGCATGGTGCCAAATCATGCAATGACACTACACACTAGAAACCGTACATAACATTTTCCCTAATTTCTCACTGCTCTGCTGGAGAGGTTGTATGGAGAGGAGGGAATTGAATACATTTATGGTGGTGCTGTGTTAAGGAGAATTCTCAGAAATGTGCTAATTCCCTCCACCTTAGAGACCCCCAGCAACTTTGCTGGATTTTGAGGACTTGATTTTTTTTAACCTGGAGGGAGTGAGACCGTTGTTCCCACTCTCATGTATTTTACTGTGATTTCTGAACTTTGTGTTCCTTTTGGTTATGGAGCCTGACTCCATAGGAATCATCGTTTACATTGTGTCACACAGCACCTTCAGTGCAGAGGCAGAGGGAAGCCTTTCAGATTTCCCAAAGGTTTAAATACCTTCTCTGGTATAAACTACTGTTTCTTAGAGGAGTAAAGTGAAATTGGCTTTACTTACATTGTAACTTTCTAGACCCAGCACACACTATTTTACAATAGGGTGCTGGAGGGGTTACCTAGTATCCCCTTTGTCTAGTTTCTCATGTAACATTTTTAGGTTACCCTTTCCTCACTGAATGGCTGGTGGCAGTGGTTTAATTTTAACTAACGTGGTGTGCTATTACAGTGGGCTGCGTTCGCAGCTGCAGTAAAGCACCCAAGGGTGCCATTTTTTTCAAAATGGCCCTGGTCTTCTTTTTTTTGCCATTTCTTTGTGGAAAGGTCCTTCTTGAGATTTACTCTGCGTGCCGAACTAGGTTTGGGCCCTTTGTTCACTTTGCCTTTGGCGGGATTCACAAGTGAAGCCTGCCTCTGGCTCCAGGGTGTTTTGGGTGGGAAGGAAGTGAGGGATGTGCCCGAACTCCCTGTGCTTAATCTACTAGGAGACACAAATGCACTCTGTAGTGATTGGCTGGCTGACTGTCCGGCAAGGACAACCACCCTGCTGGGTGACTGACAGCTAGGCTGGAATAAATGGGAGAGAACTGAATAAAAGGCGAGGCTTTTGGCTTGGGAGGCAGAGTCGACCACTGGACGAAGGAACCGAAGAAGAACTTGAAGAGGACGCCTTCTGCAACTCCTGGACCTTTGGTTTGGCTGGCGAAGCCCTGCTGCTCTGCTGAAACTCCAAATTCGTATCAACAGAGAAGCTCCTGCAAAGACGACTTCTCCCCTTGAGTGTTATAGCCAGGGAGAGGAACACCAGATTGTGTGCATTGCTTTTAAGTTGGCCAAGACCTCCAGGAAGATCCTCCGGACTCCCATGAAGCACGACTGACTGAGCCTGAGCCCCCTGAACAGAGTGCGGGACCCCAGTAGCAAGAAAAGTCCATCTCGAAAGTCAAGAACCGCTGTGTTGCTATTTGCGGTAGTCGCGAGGAGCTGAAACACCGAAGTGCCACCTGCTGGAAAGATTGCTGGTTGCGAGCGGTGACCGTCGCATTGCAGTGCAGGAGTCCCCAGAAGTCCTCCCACTTGTCCCCACAGGCACAGGAGTCATCTGCTGCACTTTTCTCTTCAATACAAAGGTACTGTAAAGTCTGAGAGAAGTTACCTCTTGTTGTAGAGTTGCTTGCATCTTCTACTACTCACAGGTCTAAACAGCTTGTGGCCCTACATTGATTCTTCTTTTCCTCAGACTTCTAAAACATTGTGCAAAGACTTTTCCTGCTTACCTACCAGAAGTGCTTCAGCCCATATAAGACTTTTGCCCATTGACTTTGGCTTAACCTGTTATAACTGAATAACCATGCTTAGTGGATTAAAAAGTATTTACCTGCTTAAGAATATTTGTGATCTCTTGTTTGTTCTAATAACCTCTTCCTTTAACCAATTTCTAAAACTATTCGAAATGCAACAGTAAGATATTAATGTTCCCAGCACCCTAGCTATTGAAGTCACCTGAGGATGTAGGTTGTGACTGTGGGCATCCCAAAAGGTTTGTCACTGATTTTAGAATATTAAGATGTGCATTTGAGTGTTACGTTTATATTGCTCCCTTCTGAGGAAGGCTTACTCTAACTGACAGATAAATAAATTAATAATTGTTTATTCAAGAAACCTTGTGTTTTAAGTGTTTATTTGAATACTTGTCACTGTGAATCTCTGTGTAACTCCCCTACAGCTCACATTGACCCCTCTTGAGATAAGCCACACTACCAACCTGTGTAGTACAGACTTATACCAAAGGTTGGGTTCCTTTTGACAGAAGGTCAGGGTTGTTGTAGTGCACCCAAAGGTTACTGCATACAATCTAGCCTAACATGCTGTCCGGCTCTAAAACCCTTTGGGGGGCTGGGGGTGTGTTGGAACACAGCTAGGGGATCTATTTACTTTCACCAAGACTACGAGTAACAGAGAATGGTTGATAGGCTTTGCGGACCCGGAAGTCACTTTACATCTAAAGCACAGAGTAAAGCATTTATGACACTTCTAATAACTGCTTGCTACTTATAGCCCAAAAGTGGAAACAAAAAGAACTGCTGATGGAATAGGATTGGTTTGATAAATTCTGGCATTTCCTGGCAATGGAATGGGTCACCTACAACATACATGTGGCGTTTAAGATGGATTGGGGGATGACATTTTCATTTCTTCAAAGTGACTTTAAGATTCAATGGTGCCAACACAAACTGAGAATCTTGGACATTCTGTTAAGTAAATCTATCACAGCCTTGGCGAACTGTATACTGGAAACCAGGATGAATTAAAACCTCTGATGTTGTCTGGGGAGAGCGGAGGTAAGCGGGCAGGGGAAAGAGGGGATGGTTAGTGTTAGGGAGAATTCTCTCTTTAGGCTGAATTTCCTAACCTAGTGAGTCCCCCAGCAGCTTTGCTGGATTTCTGGGGTTTGTTTTTTTCTCCTGCCAAGAGTGAGACTCTCTTTCTCCCACTCTTGGACATGATTTATGGTGTTCCTTTGACTGCTAATGTGTTTTATGGGCTATGGGGTCCTTTACTTCATAGGGTCTCATGTGTTTTTACTATGTGTGTTACGCAGCACCCTCCGTGCAGTGACACAAGGGTGTCATAGTGACACCCCACCATAGACTCCATACCGTGGGACTGACTACTGTCTCCGAGGGCATGTAAAGTCACCATTGGCTTTACTAGTCCCAAATTATGAAGAGAAACCAGTACAAACCATCATATTGTGGACGTACTAGTCGGGGCAATTCGATTGCCCCGGGGTCTGTTAGTCGAGGGGGCACGTCTCCGTCCCCCCTGATCGAGTTTTGGCTGGTGGCAGTGGATACTACTTTTTATATTCGACCGCAAATATATTCCTATGGGATTTTCCCATTGTTCGAGGCTACCAATTTTAATTATTTAATTCTCATAGCCTCGAACATACTGCCGGTTTATTTATTTAATAAATTCACCGGTTGGTATTTTTTGCCAGGACTCGATTCTAAAATGACATTTGTGTTCTCTTCTGTGACTCCAACCCAAGTCGAGCCCTTTGTTCCACTTTTTGGCGGGCTTCTCCACAGAAGCCTCCAAAAGTGGTGCCACTCTGTCTGGGTGCCACAGGGGATGTGGGAGGGGGTTTAAGCACCCTGGACTGAGTTAACTTGGTAACTCAAGTCGCACTCTTGTGTGATTGGCCCCCACTTAGCATGTTTGATTGACAGCTAGGCTGAGTGAATGGGCGTATGCTGCATAAAAGCAGGGCTTTGGGGACTGGAACTTCAGAAGTTGTCACAGGAACTGAGAATCCGACGAGGGAGAAGCTGAGCCGACCTACCACGACGACACCACCGGTGGAGCCCTGCGGAACCGACTCACCACTTCCCTACGACAGAGAAGATCTCCCTGCTGGAGAGGCTTCTTCCCCTGACTGGTGGGTACAACCAGTTTACCTTCTTCTCTTCGCACCCCAGACCGGCTTGTGGTGGAATTGCCCGTGCCAAGCACCCCGGCAACCGGATAGCCACTTACCACTGGACCGCGAATCAACGGACCGCTCCTTTTACTTGAGAAACTCCGCGGCTGGTTTCTTCCCTGGCAGTGCAACGGACTCCTGTCTTCCTCCCCGACGAGATCTTCTCTTCCCCCGGACGAAGCACCGACTTGCATCCGCTGCCGGGAACAACTGCCCCGCTGGAGTATTCTCACCATTTTAAGATACCGTGTCCGCCGGGCCTCTCTTTCTAAAGATTGCTACCAGGTAATAATAATCCCTTAAGCTTCTGGACTGGGCTGGCCGCCTTGACCCTCTAACTGGTCCCTTTCTTTGGTCCAACTCCTTTTTGAACCGTTACAAGACTTTTGTGCACTGCAACCGTGTGTCCTTGGACACATTTCGTTTTGATCCTCGTAAAGCGGATCCGGCCTACTGACTCTAAACTCACGGTGCTACTTTGCCTTCCTCTCTTGTTGTGTTCGTGAAAAAGTGTTGGGATCTGTTTCAATTTATTCTCTGTTTTTGTCTCCCTTTTTTAAACAAATTATTGGAGTGCCATCTATGTTAAGCGCTCACCGCTGTCTGAAAATAAGTGGGGCTTTAGTTAAGACTTGTCTAATATTCTTTTAAGGGAGTGTATATCTTTTAGTGACCGTGTTTTTGGATTGCTTACTATTAGTGCCTGTGTGTTTTTTCTAGATGTGGTTTTAAATAAATAATTATATCTCTTTTACACACCAAGCTCTGGTCAGTGTTTACTTGTTCTATTATGTTCTCTTGACCTATTTTGAATATTCTGTATACTGCCTAACTCTTCTTGAGGGAAGTCTCACTGCTCAGCCACAGCTATCAAGTGAATCTGTGTGGTACAGACTGCTACCAAGTGGGTTTACTGCCAAACACCTTTAGTCCTAAATCTTTTGCAGTGGTCCCAGAGGGAGCTGCACAGGTTTCTGCCTAACAGTTAGTTACATGTTTGACTGTTTTACAAAAATTCAAAACAATTTCTTTTTTTTTAAACCATTTTAATACAGATTGTTGATCAAACTATGACAAATGTTTTAATAGCTTATGTTCTTCCACAATTAAAGCTAGGTTTGCAAGTCAAATGACTCCACTGTTCCTTTATGTGCATATCAGGATCTCTAAAGTTCCCGAACTATAGCTCTCATGTTTGTGATGAATCCGATGGACTTAAGACTTTTTTCCCTACGGTGACCTCTTCCTATTGGGCAGGGGGATGGTAGCCTCTACCTGGTCCTGACCCTGACCCTCGGCGTGGCTGTATGAGGGAGGTCCATATGGGGTGGGGGGAGACAACTGGAGTCCATCGGGTGAGACGTGGCATCTCCCTTTCAGGATTAATTTTCCATTTGTAACAATCTAATGGCCCTTTGTGATATCTTCCCTCTTTCACCCATAGAGAATATTGGAAAGCATTAGCCACATTTCAAAGGCTAACTCCACTGCCCGGCCCTGTAAAATTCTGAAAGGCACTTTTTCCAGCTCCACATACTGTTCTTCCAAACACAGTTTGCCTTTGAAATCTATTTTAAATGTTTATACAAAATTCTCTGAAAGGGACTACTGTTCCCACAATCCCCAATGCATTGGTACGAAGCAGAAGAGTAATACTGATGACTTCCCCAGGTCAGCAGTCTAGTTCTTCCTCGAATCCTATTTGGTAATGCAGATATAACGGGTAAGAAAGACTCAGGAAGTGTGTGAGAGATCCTTCCTGAAAGTCCTGGCTGCAGAACTCGTCTGACAGAAAGGAAGGAACTGTGCTGTTTGGGAGAGACGAGAGGGGGATCCTTTGCACTCCAGCTGCCAAAGAGGAGCTGCGGAGTGCTGGAGAAGCCAAGAGGACCAAAGCCAGCTCTGGTTGACTTGTAGGTAGAAGCTGGGAAGGTGTTTTCATTAATCTTAGAGGGTAAGACAAATTTTAGATGGTTTACAAATAGAGTTGTGGCAAGGTCTTCAATATCCTTCCCAGGTGGATGAGGGGAAGTATAACAGTATGCCATTAAGGCATGAGACAGGGATTGGGTATCCTCAAAAGAAATAGGGAGAGGACATATCTCATCCAATGGTGCCATGATATTATCCCGGAGGTTATTTCACCCCATGTGATCCTCCCTCATATAGCCGCTCAAAGGCTCAGGATCAGGTAGTGGCTGCCTTCCCCTGGCCACATTGGGAGAGGTCATTTCAGGGAAAGGAGTGATGACATCATTGGATTCATCACAAAGGAGAAAAGTAGAATAGATGGGCAAGGTGAGCTGTGAGTGTGTGATGGATTCTTCCAATGGAATGAGTGTAAGGCTCTGTTTCCCGAACTCAACAGCAGAGCACCAAGGGGGGGCTAGGAGAGGGAGAGTTAAAAGAACCCTGCTAGCCGATGACCCATGGAAAACCTGGTTTATGGTAAAAATCTCGAATAAATAAATCTCGAAAAAATAAACCTAAAAAAAAAGGCTGAGAAAAAAAAAGTCGCATTTTTTTAATGACGTTTTTTATTCGAAATTGGGGGGGTCCCCGCTAACCCTCCTTTTTTATTTATTTATTTTTTTTAACCTTTTTTTTTTTTTAGTCCCGGACCCCAAAATAAATCTATAATTAAAAAAAAAAAATTGACTGACCACCAGAAAACCCACATAGCTTTAGCCTGGGAAAAAGCCAGTGGGGGTGGGTGTCTGGATTAGGGTGGTGCTAACCGAAGGGAGACAGAAAGGGACGGCTCTCGCTCCAAATTAATCCCAAAGACCTTTTGCCCAAATTATTTGGCGATTCCACCTATGCCCATGATTTTTGTAAGAATTAAAATAAATACCCTTGAACTAACTTCAGGTCCCTGTGAGGTTTTTAGTGGCTCCCCCCTCACAGCAGACTGTGTAGGGTGAGGGTGGAGGGGGATTTTGATGCACATAGTGGAGAAAATCAGAAAAAGTATAACGCAGAGAATATCTCTTGAGGCGGAGACCATGCCTGACACACACACAACGTGCGGAGCATGTGGAAAAAGGGACTACAATCATAGGGTGGGTAGTCTCAATATGGAAGCTGTCACTTCAGTAGTCTTGGAGCACTGGGTCAAGGAGAGTCTAAGTCGATTCAGACCTAGCCCACCTGCTGGGGAAAATGTTTGAGGCTAGCTACACCGGACCAGACACATCTAAGATGAGGAATCTTTGGGGTGATGTCATACATTAAAAATAAAAACAACAGGGACTATTTTTGGGTATTTCAACTGTGTGTTGCCCAAAATCGTTTTCACACTAAGGAAGACACAGTTATGTTGAGTGGGGAAGAGTTTTTCAAAAAGCCAATAAAACTAATTGCGCTTTCCAAGTCGTCTCTTGTGCACTTGTGTTATGCTAAAGGACACATGCTCTACCGCCTTGGTTTTTGCATGTGTTAGCTGCCATCCAGATGAAAGTAAACACTAATTTTAATAGGTTTTCTCTGGGTGGGCAGGTGCAGGTTTGGGTTGTTAAAACTGTGAAGAACTTTCATCAATCGATGTTCTCTCTGGAGGTAGTTCACCTCAAACAGGAAGGGCCCCTAGATGCTTAGGCAGGGGGTCCTTAATCAGAACGAGAATAGCCTGTGCGGTTCATACTGTGCACTAGGTTTAGTCGTTCTCTAGCCGACCGGTTTCTGTGGGACAAAATTGGTGGGCCACATTCATCAGGGCTTTGGTGGCTCAACAGAGACCTGAATTGAGTATGAAAAGTCTCCTCAACAGAGTGCTGGACCTTGCAAGTGGTGTGAATCTGACCAGCGATATTCGCTCTTCTCCTGGCTCCTGAAAAGGGCGCCAAAACCACAGTCGCAGTCACAAAGAAACTCTTGCCTGGAGCCTTCCTAGTGGAGCCATGCTGCAAAATCCCATCCAAAGTCCTGTCTTCCATCTTCATGACAAAGGAATCCATTGACTGTTTTTGGCTGCAGATCCTGATCTCTTCCTGCCGCGACACTTTTTCTGTGGTGAGGTACTGTGTTGGCTGGGGTATTTACTTAAGAGTGTGATTTCTGTAAATCTTTTGGGGTGGTTTCTGTGATTGGGGGTCCGCTCATCCAGTTCACCCAGGCCCACTGCCGGAATCCTCCTAGGGTGTCTTTGAACACTTATTTGAACAGTCTTCCACAGGAACTTTGACTTTTTCTGCAATTGAACCCTATCTCACCCTGCCTACAGCTGGTACATAGACCACTAGGGTACCTCTTCTTCCTCTGAGATAACTCCTGCAATGGACTAGGGAAGGACTGGATAAGAAAAGGATTAACAAGTGTTTAAAAGTGTACTTGTGAAAGTTAGTTGGTAACTGTAACTCGGAGAGTGAACAGTTACAAAAGTTCTTACTTACCTTGAATGTGTTTTGTGCCATTCTGAAAAGTATATGTAAGGTTGTTTTACTCACCTGTGAATTGGTTGCGTTTCTTCCCAATAGTAATGCTGTTGGCTTCACTTAACTATTTCTTTCCGAATATTAGTGTGTACGTTCACCAACTGGGTCTTGCTTCCCCTGACCTGCTGTATAGCCTGTCTTAATTAAATCTACCTTGGGTTTTACCTACCTGGAATAACATTGAGTAATTCTTAAAGTGTAACTTTGGGTTTTAAATTTCCTCTGGTCTGTTTTATACAGATGCTAAAACAGTCTTGGGTTTATACCTACCTTTAAGTTGCTGATATCTCCTTTAAAAAGTATATGGGTTTTACTTACCTTGGGCCTTCCTAAAATAAGTTAGAACGTTATTGCTTTCCTTAGTCTGTGTTCCACTTACCTAAAAAGCAACTGTAATAGTATATTACAACATTAGGTTTCTCCTACCTGGAATAGCTGTGTGCCATTCTTAAAGTGTTCTGTAGGTGTAGCTGACCTTGGTCTGCCTAGTGCAATCCTAAAGTAGTGTAAATAGTTTTTGCTTACCTTAGTCTGTGTTCCACTGAGCTGAAAAGCAAATGTAATTGTATATTACACCAAAAGGTCTTACTCACATAGTATAACTGTGTGTTATCCTGAATGTGGTTGTAGGTTTCTACTGTCCCTTGAATGAGTGTTCCACTATTAAGAAAAGTATACTTGGAGATTGGTTTACTAAGTGATTTCTTAACTGAGTGTCACTGCACAACTGCTAGTGTCTACTACCCGTGTATTACTGAAAGTAACTTATGGTTTTACTCCCCATGAATAGGTGTGTCCTATACTAAATGGCTTGTTAAGGTCTGACTTGCCTAGAAATACTGTTGGCTTTCTGAGCAAAGTGTATGCTTTGGTCTGTGTACTCCAAAGCATTGTGTTGGGTTTTATACTGTGTTTATGACTCTATGACAAAGTACTTACCCTAAGACTTGGCCTACTGTATTTATAATAAACCTTTATTTTGTATAATACATCTGGTTGTTGTAAGAGTTTCTGTTGAACCCTTGGTATACTACAAGTTCTTTGTACTTTCCTATAACCCTCTCTCACTCCTAAGCCAAGCCTTGCTGCTCTGTCTACGCTACCATATACTCAGGTGGTACAGCATTATACTAAGAGTGGAGTCTTTTACTGTCTCATTTGAATGGTTTTACTAAGCCCTTAGTTGGACTTCAGAACAACTGTCCTAACAGTAAGAGGTGTGTGTGTCTGGGTGTGAGTGGTTAGTCCAATCTGCTGTACAACTTCATCTGCCACATAAAACAAAATCTTGCGGTGGATAAAAAGTGGTGATGCTTTTCATGCCACTTTTTCCACTCTGTTTGACTTGGAAAATGACCCTCTATGGTTGTAGCTTTATTTTCCCCATCCTGAATGCAAGCCTACAAGCTCCAGCATAGACATTAATGAGAATTTAAAAGAAATCTGATAAGACACAAAGTGAAGGGAAATGCATGACAAGGTCATTATTTCACATAACATGTTCTGCCTCCCATTAATTTCTAATCACCCAAAAGTCTCACATTAGATAATTTTAAGAAAAAAGTGCCACAGCAATGGTCACTGCCAGTTACCGTTTCACCTCACTACTCTCTTCCTGTTGTAAATGATCTGCCTCTGAGACACATTAAAAAGATAAGACCTCACTGGGACGGTCTGTGTATCCCTGGCTGTTTGTGTTTGAGGGGGAAGGGGACATGGGCAGTCGTCTCTTGTCCAGATGCTAAATCCACCTCTAATTGCACTCTTTTTAGTACACATTTAAATACTGTTTTTTTCCTAGTTTTAAAAGATGTACATCTTTTATACTTTGTCCACAACATTAAAGAATATGCTTTATTGGGGCAGTGGTAACAATCCTCCCAACCCACTACCATCCCCATCACTGGTGGGGTCCCACAACAAATAATTTCCATTTCCGCCAGTGCTTAAACACCCAGCACCCAGGATTTACATCATACTTTCCAAACAAGACCCACAAAACACATGATGTATTCTGTTTGCATGTAAACTCTGTTAAGTTATTCAAACAGCATGAGGTTATGAAATCAGTATTTACCAGTTTGAATCATGAAAGGTTCTGGCAGAGTAGACTAGGCTTTCACACAGACAAAGATACATTCTATTTAGGTCCAAACCCCACTGGCAAGTACGTATGAGAAGAGGATCTGAAACTAGTCCATACTTGCCATCCTAGCCTTGTCATTTTCATGTAGGGCCTTGTTGGAGCAAACCGGTGAGGTGCAGCTATATTTCCTAGGCATAGCAAAGAAGGCACCCACATCTGGGTTTATACAATTTTACTTGGGGAGACTAACTGAAATCAACACGCATTTGCAAAGCCAACAGCTTCGGCTTTCGGTTAGGCATGGATAGGCATTTGCCAGGCACTGATATACAAGTACCACCTGGCCATAAGATGGGAACAGCTGAGAAACTGTCCAAGTATCTGGGCATATGATGTCATTGCCTGGCAAGTGTCTTAATACATCTACACAAGCCAACACTGCTGGCTTTGTGATTGCCTATTTTAGACAGAACCCAGTTCAAGGAACAGAGGCATTGAGAGACATATTGCTTATAAAATCAACTTTTCTTTATCACACCAGGAGCTCATTTACAGAGGCAATTAAGTAATTAAACACTCAAAAGAATGCTTGTATATAAAACTGGAAGTCCTATACAACACAGAGATTGGTGTTACTTTTTGATAGAGCTTGCTCAAAGAGTTCCTAAAGGGTACGTTTTCACGGTCTGGGGCAGGTAGTTGGTAGTAAAGCCATAGGCAATCACATAGCCATGGCTAGTCATTGGCTGGGTAAATGACCAAACACGCCCATAGGATGTGCGTTTCTCCTCACATCCTGTCTCCATCCTATCTGTGTTCCACTGCAAGAGTTCTGGCTTACACTTAGTAAGCAAAACTAAAAAAAGGATGGGCGTAAGTCTCAGATTCAATCATAACCACCAGCATTGCTCTGGTCAACCTTCCATAACATTGCCTGCAAATCAGCTCTGGCCCTGCCACTAATGTGAGCAGCCCTCCCCCAAACCGTTCGACTGCTAGACCAAAATGCCTACAAATGCTTGTTTTCCCGTGCAGAGGATACAGGGCCTTGCAATTAAGCCTGAACTGCACATTTTGGTGTCAGAACCAAGAGCCATTTGCTAATGGCTTGTCCCCCTCTGTTATGGCACAGACATACTAAATAATTATGGCATGGAATATTGTGTAGAGAAATGATAGATACAAGGATTTCAATGAATCATTTCCATTACCTCTTTATGATTTTACTAGTCTCCCCTCCAGAATTACATTTTTATTACTACCAACCTTATTTTTTCACTTATACTTAAGTTGTTAATACGGCAGAATATATATTTTCAATGTAATTTGTAAGTGCCCCCAGTCGATTGATGCACCTTCTGCAGAAATCTGTCTGCAAGCAACATCATGTCATTTACTCTTTGATATAGTTAAGCATTTTATTAAGCATGATGTGAAAAAATGGCATACTCCCACAAAAAAATAAACATAAACCTACTTTAAATTACAGAAACCAACTTTGTGGTTTTAGGTTTGAGAAAATAGGTGTAGGCCTGCTTAGTTAGGTGTGCTACCTCAATTAGAGGTGTGAATGGCCCTTCATCTCCCTTTTTCGTTTGTGCTTTCATGGCTGTGAGGCATAGATGAAAACAAATCCTGGCTGGGCCTCCTGCGGTGCAGCCTCTCAGAATGCTAATCTCTCAGAGGCACCTGCTGCACGTTTAGAGTGAAATGCCCCCCTCCCCCATGCCAACCCCCCCCCCCCACCACTCCATTGGGTCCCACATTCAAGGCCTCCTTTCTGGGGGGGCCAGGAATTGGACGTTAGGGGGCCTGCCCCGTTCCCCCTGCTGGAGCCAGGCCTGAGCACCGACAGCAGACCTGGGCCACCAGGTTACGGTGACATCCGCCTGCGGGGATTCAACGTAGAACTGTTTATACAGATGCTGATTAATATAGGCGTTTGGTAAGGTTTCCAAGGCTAAGTGGATTTGATTCCTGTGAGACACCGTTCATTACTGTTAAGGTGGATCTCTAGAATCTGGCCTGGTGGACATATTTTGGGAGGCTGTTGTTCAGTAGTTTACACAATCATGCAATTAATCAGTACGTGAGTAAATAATGACGCTGGAACTAGCTCTGGCTCCATTCTCTTATTATCTTTCTCTAACTGCCAACTGCCTTCCCTGCCCCGCCCCTTCCCTCACTTCCATTCCCTCGCGCTCTGTTCCATTCCTTTCTCAAGAGGCTGTATTCTACTCAGCCACAACAGAGGGTTCTCTAGTTATAGTGAACAGGGGAACTCTGAGAGGTTAGCCAAAACCCAATCAAGGTAGCAATGGAGAGCAGTCTAAGCTATTTTAAGGAGATTATAAGTGGGGTCAGTGGTCCACAATGAGTCCACACAACAACACACTGAAAAATGAAACAAGCAGGCGATATCGCACCAACACTCATTGATAGTTATATATACAGCCCCCATAGAAATGCTTGGCACCTAGAAACACTTGTATCAAGGCGCATTATAAATACCATATCATATATATCATAGGTTCTTAAAATGCATTCAATGACTTACTGCATCACTTACTTACCTTCTTTTATTGATGTAAAATGGAACCAAGTCACAAGAATTATGCTCTTGTAAAGTACTTATGTTGGTGATTGTTCAAGAGAAGAGATGCAACAAAGTTAATGGTAAGTAAAATGTGTTCTTATCTTTTAGGTTTCAGTGCTCAGGTGCGACGATCAACAAGCAGTGCAAGGGAAGGCTACAAAGAGACTTGTTCTCAATGTTAACCAATAGAAGACAGGGGGAGACAAATGCTTTGCGTTTACATACCCCCCTGACTCCAATTTTACCAGAGGACAGGATGGGTCGACTTGGGGTCACTGGAGGTTGGATTTCCCGAAGTTGGTTCCAGTGAGAGTTGCCCAGGAGCTGTGGGTACAAGGATTCTTCCGATCGGGTCTAGGAGCAGAGTGCAACCCTTTGCGATGGAGAAATGCAGAAAGCACCTATGCAGGACGGGGGACGGCGACTTACGATGGCCACCATACACACATGACAGCAGGCACCCTCCAAGCCACGGGTGAAGACCTTCCAGAGCAGGATCCATTGCAGCTGGGAGGCTGAAATTTAGCAGCAATGCTACTTATACCACAAACTGATGACCAACAAAATTCTGGTGCAGAAATGCAGAATGTAGAACAGCGACGGTTCTAGCCAGGGTCTTTGCAGGTAGACCAACAGGGCTCCCTTGTACCAGGATGGGCCTCTTCAGCTGTCTTTGTCGGATCTTCAGTTGACTGGTTCTATGAGTGATTCTTCACTCTTAATGCTGATCTGAAAAACTGGCTGCAGGAGTCCTGTTTTTCCCCAAAATCTAGTCTGGAACCAAGCCTGCCCATTGTAAGTATCTGCACCTTTCAAACTGCCAGTAGATGTCTAATGAGTGACAACTATTGTTTTACTCATGCCCCACACTTAGACACTCTGGCTCCAGGAATGTGGAATGGTAGTAGACCGTTCCTCCCGCTTCCTGAGCTATGCACACAAACAAGCCTCACTATCCTGCGAAAGCTGCAGCTTTCCTAGGCAAGTGCATGACCTTGTATGAGATTTCCTGACCTGGCAAGGATGGAAGAAGGCCAAACAACAATTTGGCCAAAGAATAAGTGAAAATCTTGTGGCATGGCCATTTTGGGGCACTAGCCACGTTTAGTAGCCATACGTGGGAAATGTGAATGTGTACACTAGAAATCACACAAATATTTGTTTGCTTGTTAGGCGCTTATACTGGAAGTAAATACTGTTTAAAGGCGCCCACCGGGCAACAAGGAGGGGACAAGGGGATGTGAAACAATTAAAATACATGAAGAAATATTAAATACAGTGGGTGGCACATATAAAAGTAACAAAATTCCAAGTATGAAAAAACGAGGGTGATACAAAGTGTCAAATGTGCACTTCATTGTAAGATGCTGTGTGCAGTGTTAAAAAGTGACAAAGTGAAACCTAGTTTACCAGTACTGATCGTCGGAAGGACTGATCAGTTCTCCCAAAACAAAATGAGCAAACAGCCAGGGGAGGGAAGCTGAAGACTTCACCTAGCTGTAAAAAGTCAGGACGGGTCCAACAAAAAAAGCAAAAAAGTTTGAGGGTCCAAAGAACGATGGAGAGAAAGTTGCTAAAAGAGAAATGTTGCTTAGCAATGACTACTTTTTCTGTTGTCCAACTCTAGCTTAGTGGTTCCCCTGCCTCATTTAGTTAAATGGCTACTCCCTCTTATTTATCTCCATCTTTTGCTCACTCAATTTCATAAAGACTCCTATGTGACAAGGTCAGTAATCTGACCTTGTCAAGGGAGGTTTGGAACCTCTCTCAACCTCAGGTGCGAGCTCTACCAGGGAAGAAGCTAGAGCCAGACCTACCCCAGAGGGGGAAGGTGGCGGTTGAGAAGGCCCCAAGTCCTGTACCCTCCCAAAGTGCCTGCATCTACACAAACCGTTCTATTATGAATCACTCCATACCTCTTCAGGCAAATGCTTCCCAGTTTCTTTTTTATGATTTCAGCATTCACAGACGGCAAAAGCCTGAGACTACTCCAGTTGATGGATTGCTCTGACCAGCACGAAGAGAGAAGGCAGCCAAGCGCCAAAGAAGAGAATCAATGCAGCCCCAAGCAATCCTGTCTTCAGTCAGGAGACATCCATGCATCCTGTGTTGCAGCAGCCACAGTAGAGATTACCATGGTGCAAAGGAGTGTCTTTCTTAAAACTCAACCCTCCACCCAGTACTGACCATGGACTTGGCCGTGGCACGGCCCCCTGACACAAACTGGAACGCTTCTCAACGCTGGCTGCCATCTTTCCTGCACAGCAGACACACGCAGCAAAAATCTACTCTGCCATTTACAAGACTTCCCCGGTGGTGAAGTCGGGGCAACATTAGCTAGCGGATGACGTCTAATGGGAGAAGGAGGGGGTTGATAAGAAAGGGCCCAGGAAACAGTAAGGTGTGGGTTGTTCAGGTGAGGTCGGAGGAGGAGGTCGCCAGAAGAAGGAAGAAAAGTGGACAGAGTGTTGAGGGATATTGGAGAGAAGGTGACTGTTAGGGAGAATTCTCAGAAATGTGCTAATCCTCTCTACCTTCAAGATCCCCAGCAACATTGCTGGATTTTAGGACTTTTTAATTTTTAACCTGGAGAGAGTGAGATCTTTTTTCCCACTCTCCCATGTATTTTAATGTGATTTTGAACACTGTTTCTCTTTGGATTGTGTAGTCTGACCAACTCCATAGGCATCATCTTTTACATTGTGTCTCACAGCACCTTCAGTGCAGTGGCACAGGGAAGTCTTTCAGATTTCCCAAAGGTTTAAATACCTTCTCTTGGATAAACTACTGTTTCCAAGAGCAGTAAAGTGAAATTGACTTTACTTAAATTTGTAACTTTCTAGACCCAGCACACACTATCTTAAAATAGGGTGCTGGAGGGGTTACTTAGTATCCCATTTGTCTAGCTTCTCATGTAACAGTTTTATGTTACCCTGTCCTTGATGAATGGCTGGTGGCAGTGGTTTACTTGTAACTACTGTCGTGTGCTTTTACCGCGGGCTGCATTCGCAGCTGCAGTAAAGCCCCCAAGGGTGCCATTTTTGTCAAAATAGCCCTGTTTTTTTTTTTTCGCCATTTCTTATTGGAAAGGTCCTTCTTAAGATTTACTCTGTGCGCCAAACCAGGTTGGTTCCTTTGTTCGTTTTGCCTATGGCGGGATTCACAAGTGAAGCCCGCCTCTGGCTCCAGGGTGTCTGGTGGGGGTAGGAAGCAAGGGAGGTGCCCGAAACTCCCTATGCTTAGTCTCCTAGGAGACGGGAATGCAATCCTAGGAGATTGGCCAGCTGACTGCTCGTCAAGGACAGAGACCCTGCTGGGTGACTGACAGCTAGGCTGGAATGCATGGGCGAAACCTGCATAAACTCCTGGACCGTTGGTTTGCCCGGTGAAGCCCTGCTGCTGTGCTGAAGCTCCGAATTCGTATCGACAGAGAAGCCCACAAGGACGACTTCTCCATTTGAGTTGGTGGGACCAATCAACTCCAAAGTAAGCCACCCGGACATCCTCTCAAAGCTGGTTGAAGAATAGCCAGGAAGAGGAACACCAGATTGTGTGTTGCTTTTAAGCTGCCCAAGAGCTCCAGGAAGATCATCCAGACTCCCAGGAAGCAGGACCGACCGAGCCTGAGCCACCTCAACAGAGTGCTGGACCCCAGATGCAAGGAAAGCCCATCTTTACAGCCAGGAACCGCTGTGTTGCTATTTGCATTAGACGCGAGGAGCTGAAACACCGAAGTGCCACTTGTTTGAAGATTGCCAGTTGCGGTCGGTGACCGTCCCATTGCAGTCCTTGAGTCCCTAGAAGACCTCCCTCTTGTCCTCACGACTGAGGCACAGGAACACCAGGATCTGCAGAGCTGCACAGTAACAGAAGCCATCTGCTGCACTTTTCTTCAACCTAAAGGTACTGTACAGTCTAAAAGAATGTACCTCTTGTTGTGCCACCTGGCTTGATCTTAGTTGAGACTTGTCTCGGTTGCTCTTGTAGAGTTGCTTGCATCTTCTACTACTCACAGGCCTAACAGCTTGTGACCCTACATTTGATTCTAATTTTGCTACAAAGATTTCTAAAACATTGTGCAAGACTTTTACTTACCTGCAAGAAATGCTTCAGTTCACCTTGACTTTGGCTAACTTAACATTGGCTGGCCTGGCTCCCTGAATGACTCCTCTCCTCTGCTGATGTGTTTTGCCCTCCTTCCAGGAAAGGATTAACCTATACTTTGCATTGAGGTTTTTTTTAAAAAACTTCCCTAGTTAAGCATAATTGTGTGAATACTTGTCTTATTCTGAAACCTCTTTTCTTTGGCACGCCTCAAGTATATTCTAAATGCAACAGTGATATATTAATGTCCACTACACCCTAGCTATTGAAGTCCCGTGAGGGTGTAGGTAGTGTCTGTGAGCCATCTCAAATGGTTATTTGCTGATTTAGAGAACTAAGCGTGCATATTTTTTAAGTGTATTTGTGTGTTGCTTTATATTGCTCCCTTCTGAAGAAGGCTTATTCAAACTGACTGTTAAATAACGAAATTGTTTTATCAAGAAACCTTGTGTGTTAAGAGTTTATTTGAACACTTGTCAATGTGAATCTCTGTAACTCCCCTGCAGCTCACATTGACCCCTCTTGAGATAAGCCCGACCACTCGACCTCACTGCCAACCTGTGTAGTACACATTTATATCAAAGGTTGGGTTCCTATTGCCAGGAGGTCAGGGTTGTTGTAGTGCACCTAAAGGATATTGCATACAATCTTGTCTAACAGTGACATATTGGTTTGTGAGAGCAGGGGGTACTGTGTTGTGAGTGTGCATGAAAGGTGGGTGTGTGAGAGTATTAGAGGGCGTGTAGAGACCAACCAGGTGCAAGGAGAATGAGAATGTTAAATGAGAGTGGCTGAATAGAAGGTAGGATGCGTTTGTATTTAAGCAGTGTAAACAGACACTACGATCCCAGGGTTTCTTAGCACTCAACCGAAAGCATCAGGCTTTGAGTATTTGTTGTGAATGGGCAGTCAAGGTAAAAACAGTTGGGATTTTAATCTCTTTTTAAAATCAAGGAGACATCGTCTGTTTTTACTGTATCGTCCATATGCCCTATATATAGTAAACCGAGGATAATCTAGAGAGATACGAAGTGATGATTTAAGTGTTCTGTTGGAATGATGCCAAACAAACCGCTGTCTCAAGTAGTTGGAGCATTGCCATAAAGAGTCTTATGAATTATGACTGATAGTTTAAACTGCTTGAATCAATGAATGGGGAGACAATGGAGCCTTTTCAAAACTGGAGACCTATGTGCGTGCTTACTACTGTTTGTAACAACGCAAGTTGCAGCGTTTTGTAGAATGTACCTGTTATAGTGTGTCTAGAAAAACCTGTATAAGGGCAGTTATACTAATATAGTTTTACCCTTTTTTTGGCTCGAGCTAGAGTGGCGCCGACTCCTTCTGATGTCAAAGGTGTAATTAGTATGAAAATCATTAGATAATAATAGGTGGTTAGCCTACTAATTTGTGAGCTTAATACAGGGAACGGTCGAAATCCAAACCTACGGATTTTACTTTGTCGAGTACTTGAATGGTACACTTGGATTGTGCTAGGATTCTGCAACTCCTGCGGCCATCTTGTATCAGCCTAATCTCCAGCCAAAGGCCACAAGATACTCCTCTGGGAACACCAATCAGGAAGAAATCACCTCATCACTGCAACACCAGTGACAAAATGAGAGAAAAAAAACACTGATGGACTAGGCGATCAGGTGACAAGTGTGTGTCATCCCTTCTGAACTCCCTAGGGGCCTCCAGCCAGTGGCGTCCAATTAAGGGATGTAACAGTGAAGGCTGAAAAGCATCAGTTGACCAGCCTTGTTGCATCTTAGCCTTTTGAATATTTTCTTTTATGTGTCTTGCTACTTGTCTGTAATTACCCATTATTGCTTCTTGTCAGCTTCACCCTCACCATGCGCTTCTCATGCTATCTGTTCCTTTCCCTCCTACTTCTGTCTTCACGCTCCTCTGCTCAGAACCATCTCAACTCCCTTCCCCTCGATGCCACCTCTCTTCTCACTCCACTACTCACTCTATTCACAAAACCTACTCCATCACCAACTTCCATTACACTTCCTCTTCTCACATCTAACCCCAGCTGTAAGGAACTCATGGTGGCAACAGTAAAGACAGACACAAGTGATCACAGTTGAAGGGTGTTTATTAAACTGTATAAATGGGTCAGAAAAATCTAAATCTAAGATGGGAGCAAGCTACGACCATCAAATAATAAGGCAGTCCTAGTGGCATCTTGTCAAATAAAAAGGGCCGCCTATAATCAAAATCAATTTAGATTATGAACGTGGGGTATTGTGGGATGCCCTTATTGCGACAGTATACTAATGCTGTTATTCAGCTGAGAATCATGTACCAAGTCGCATCCAAAGTGTCAAAGGAGTTTTCCACATCCTCCTGATTGATTAATTAACTAAATAAGAAGACACTCTTTTGAATGTGCCACGTGTCCATTTAATGTTACTGTTCATGTCTATAGGTTAACACGTGTTTCGGGCTAAAAAGCCTTTCTCAAAACCAGGCATGTGCTGTCAAATGTCATGAGCATTACATATGACTACAACATTACATCATTTATGATCAGTCTTACATTACATGTAATTACAACCTCACCGTAATCCAGACAGAGAATGCAATTACATCATCGTAATCCAGACAGACAATGAAGGGTTCGGATAGGGAAGGATTTATCAGGTGCAGAAAATGAATAAAGCAACAAAATAAAACAAAGGACAGAAGGTACAATGTTTGATATTAACATTTTCCACATACACATTTAGTCGGTAATCATAAACATGTCCTATGTGTATAAATTAGCCCTTTTCCTCTTCACTTAGTTATAAATCTGTAGTTCATTCCTCTTCAGAGTCCTCCAGTTTTAGGTGATAATCTTATGTGTTCAAATCTTATCGTATTACCCATCTGTTTTATCAATAAATTCATGCTTCATGCCCAATTATCTTTGCATCAACAATTGTATTTTCGATATTATTCAAATTCTTTAGTTAAAGAAATGTACTGCTCAGTCTCTACATTACTGTTTATAAAGAACTGAAAAATTGTTCACTTCTCGATATTACTTCAATTCTTTGCATAAAAACATGTTATTCTATCTCTGTATTGATATTTAAAAAGCACTGAAAGGTATTCACTTCATTTTACTTCCCAATATCACATTTTAAACTCACCCAGAGCGTTGTAGTTATGCCCTTGCATTAGCATTTACTTCTCTTCACGTTCATTTGTCCTGGGATGAGAACCCTCAATTCCTGTTAAGGTAAGTTAACAAGTAACCCTCTGCACATTGTCACATAATAAACATTGTTCAGTTTCATTCTCTTATAATGCATGCTCTTTCCCGCGCTATACCTTATGATAGCTGACAAATTGCCACCACCAGTTACTTTCTCATTCGCCTAATTAGTCATAAATAGTTTTTTTTTATCCAGTTTCGGCGCATCCTCAGCCTTTATCATTCAGTCGTTGCTTAGCCACTTACCATGCCATTAGCATACAATCCTTCAGTATTGCATCAAAGCGTACAATCCAATATGTTAAACTCCCATTGGCAACATTTATTCATTCCAACATAGGTCTGTGGTATGACCCTTATCTCATTGTTACAAGTAGCATCTTTGCCATATTCACTTCCAACAATAACATTAAAACGAAAGTAACGTACTATTTCAATACGTCCCATTTACTTGTTAAGTTTCATATTAACCAAGTTAGTCCACCCTCTCCTCCCTCATAAAAACGCTCACCTGAATTCTTAGGGTTAAGATCCATCTCGCAGCCGTGATCCGTCTAAGAATCGCAGACTGCCATTTTGTTTGTTTTTTATAGCTGGCCTGTCGGCTTTAAGCTCTTTTTCTTTTCTTTTTTTCCCTGTGCAAACCATTCCTAGCAGGTGTGCACCTCTCAAATGGTTTACATTCACATCTCCTTGTTACTATATCCATGTATCCCATTTTCTACCCTCATTACAATAGAAACCATGTAGAGCCATCATATTTTTGATGCAATCTCAGGTTTCAAAAACCATTATATATTGTGCCTTTATTGGTATGAGATTGTACCACGTTTCTTCCCCCTGGTACAATGTTTTGAATGTGTTCTAAATCCCTTGTACGTTACTCCCCATTCTAATATTACATTATGATTATATTGCTACACATTTAAAAGCTTATGAACCAGAAGATGTATAGATACTGTATAATGCTACAACTTGTAGTATTACACAGTATCTATACATCTTCTGGTTCATTGAGACCTACACATTCAATCCATAATGCCCTCTATTATTTAGTATCTTCTTATATTATTGATACATCTGCTTTCATTCCATGCAAATTCCATACATCATTAGCTCTCGTTATTAGTCTCTTCAAAGCACTTTCTCTCTCATTCTAATTTCCAGCTCATACATTGTTTTCCTTGTTCAAATCAATTGTTTTTCATTGAAAAACACTAAGCTCCTGGTCCGTGTTGAGTCTTCTTTCCGTTGCCCGGAAATGGCTTATTATCCTCGCTTCTGTTTGGCGCAGAATCTTCTCCTCGTCTCCCCCTCTATTCCCGACTGTAATCTTCTTCAATCCCAAAAAATCTAATTTCACTCCTGCATTCCATTTGGTGATGCTGTTGCCAATGAGCTGCCATTGCAAATCTTGGGTCCTGACTATTTATAGTATATTTTTCTTAACCTCAAAGCTCGCTTGGTGCTCCCAATATATATTTTAGAACACACATTTAATTGCATAAACCACATAAGTTGTTTGACAATTAATTAAATCTGTTACCAGCCATGTTGTACCCTCAGCGTCACTGAATGTATCCTTAACAGTTTCTGCAAATCCGCACACTGTGCTATTTACCACATTTATAAAAGTCTTTTCTAATGCGATTGAGCCATGAAATGTCACAATCTGTAGTTATGCTTGGCAGTAGCGATGGTCTTAACATTTTCTTTTAGAGTGCCCGCCTTTGTAAATAATACTTAAGCCTTTCACTTACAAACCCAGCTTGATCTTTATCTAGGCAAAGTAAGTCCTTGCAATTTTGCCTTGCCCTCATAAATTCTCCCACTGGTATATTCCGTATCTCAGTGAGGCAGCAAAAAGAAAGAGGAAAGGACCTGGCGCTGGGGGAGTTTATACCTTTGGCGGGCACCGGATAGGTGGAAAAGAGTACCCTCGGGACTACCAAAGGATAAGAGGCTCATGGGACTGGTAGTGCTGGAGAAGGAAGGCTTGAGAGACTTTAGTTAAAACCTTTAAACATTGCATTTTTCATCGATTGGCAGCAATAAAGAAAGAAAAGCATAATGCTCGCCTCCTGTCTGCCCATACAATTGTAAATTGTTAAATTGTTTTGAAATTGTTTTGAATAGTTTTAAATAGTGAGATAAAGTGTCTTGATTAACTGACTATTTAAAGTGTGACGAGGATTAAATGGGTTTAGCCTGTCCTTATGAGCTAGAAGTGAGTTGTGAGTTGCAATTGTTGTGAACAAGTTTAATATCTGTAATTTAATGTGAAATTTTAATTATAATCATGCGAGTTTAAGTATAAGATATAATGTCAATGTTTTATTTTGTAAAGCTTTTATGAAACTAAACCAATAAATAAATAATAATTTTTATTTTATTTTATTAAAGTTGTTTTAATCAAGTAAACTTGATTTTTCAACACATACAATTACAAATTTTAAGAAATTCATCATTTATAAGGTTAAAACATCATATTAATCAATACATGAAACATATATGGCAATTTGATTTGAGGCTAGTCATCTCTTCTTTTAAGAACAGCAACAATGCTAATTGTTTAAGCATCTAGTATTGTGCAAGCATTAGATGTTGAGCAAAATTTCATACAATCATAGTTTACTTTGATTCACTCTCTTATCTGTTAATTTTAGACTATACAGGAAATTCAAAATAGCATATCTCAATGGCTGCCTGTTGGTATGAAACAGCAAATCCCGTAGTCTGTCACTAGTAGGTATAAAATAATTCATTAGTAATGGCTTAAAATATTTGATTCTTTGCATTAATAACATTACACAGTGTGTACACAAATGTTTCAGCATTTCTGGAAAAGTTTTACAAAATCGACATATACATTCATTTTCAGCGATTAATTTATATCTATATTGTAGTTCTTTGGTAGGCCATAAATTCAACCGATACCGCAGGAAATCATCTCGTAACCGTGAATTGGGAAACATCTCTAGATAAGTCTCGGTCATGCCATAACGTGTCAAATTAAGAGGAGTGTCTCTGAAGGTGTGATATTTAGTGCAAGCAAATCGCGTTTGTATCCAATCATACTCCCATAATCGTATTTTTGCTCGATTCGGATCCTCCAACAACAATGCTGTTGAGATACCGGTTTCGTTGATGATTTCCTGCACTTTAAGCCTCCATCGAAGCAGGAATGTATCCAATGAATATAGGAAATACTTTGCTACGATTTTAATTAAGCCAGAACTGTTATCCGCCAAAATACACTTCCTATAAAGAGTACAGATCTTCCATTTGCAAATAGCATACAGAGACACTAGTCCCAATTCATGTCTCACAATGCAGATAGGATAGGAAGGTGGTATTGGCAAAACTTGTTTCCAATACTGTCCCTCAATAACAGTCCAGTAGTTATACATTCTTTTTAGGGATGCCTCAGTCCCATAGGTTATTACTGGCACAAACGTGTGTTTATAGTAAATGATTATCGGGACCATAGAGAATTTGCAATATTTGGCCTTAATCAAACGGTCCTGAGATACAGCTGTTGTGATCTTTTGTTTTTTGCATTGTTCTTAGGCCTGATTATTCAGGTTACTCGTAACCAAGGTGCCTAGATATATATATGATGGTACGGTTTCCAAGGAAGTACCTTGGAGAGGCCACTGATGACTAACACTTTGCTGTTTCCTTGTGCCGAACTGAATTACCTTTGTTTTTGCTATGTTCACAGTTATGCAATTATTCAAGGAATAGCGATCTAGGGCATCTAATAAGGCTCGGAGGCCATTTGCTGTTTTTGCGAGTAGTACCATATCATCAGCATATAACAAATGCTTAATTTGGGTATCGTTGATCTTCGGCGAATCAGTGATAATTGAGGCAAATGCTTGCCTTACATCGGAGATGAAAAAATTAAATATCGCTGATGCCAAGATGCAGCCCTGTTTGAGGCCACGGCCAGTCTCTATTGGTTCTGACAAAAGACCTCCACTATTCAATCTAATTTATATGGAAGTATGCAACTGGATGATCCACTTTAAGATGTACCATGGACAATCGCTATCCATGAGCCTTTTGTGTAAGAGCTCACGGGGTACTGCGTCAAAAGCCATGCGAAAGTCAACAAAGGCCATATATAGCACTTGGCCTCGTTGGCGAGCATGCTGAATGATAGAATTTAATGTGAGTATGTTAATAGCAGTGCCTAGACCAGGTAGGAAGCCCGTCTGAAATGGATCCCGTAAATCATTTGTATCTAGCCAAACGTTAAATTGTTTTAAAATAAGATTGGCAAAAATCTTGCCCGGGCAATCAAGGAGGGCTATAGGGCGATATGCTACTGGGTCCGCCCTATCGCCCTTCTTGAAAATGGGTATAATAACTGAACGTTTCCATGAGCTTGGGATTTCACCAGTGTTGAATATATGCTGATAAATTTCGAGGAGGATAGAAGTCCATACCTGAGGGTAATTTCTGAGCATGCCATTGTGCAGACCATCAGGTCCAATTGCTCTTGACCGAAATAGATTTTTAATGCAGTCTAGGATTTCTATACGATCAATCTTAAAGTCATGAGGAGAAGTTATGTCTTGTAATCCCTGTAGCAGTTCTAAAAAGGGAGAGCGGTATAAAGTGCTAAAATATTTGCACCATTTTTCATTGGAGACTGCCGATGTAAGTACAGCCGTTTGTGATCTATGAGTGGCTATGTTCAAACAGTTCCATATATCACCTGTTGATTTACTAAGCAGGTGCCTCAACCTCTCCTCTCCATTTTGCTGGTATTGCAAACATTTATGGCCTTTGAGCCATTGTCTATACCTGGCTTTTAAAAGTCTTTTCAATACTATCTTTTGCGAGATTGGCTCACCCCTTAGATTGCGTATAGCCTGTCTCAATTCTGTTTTTCTCTGTTGTATTACAGCATCGTAATTATGTAAATGCTTGTGTCTGATGCTAAAATCAGGCATCTTAGTCTGTCTAAAGACTTGCATTCTGGTGACATAGGATTGAGGATAATTCGAGGGTGGTTGTCTGTGGAAGTCAATTAAATTTCGTCTATACTGATTCAATGTTGTGAGATTCCAACATAAACGAGTGCCACTATTATTTACTCTCTAAGAGTGTAGGTAAGTGTTTTTAATTGATGGTTGATGTTTCGTCAGAAGATCAAAGTGCATAACAAGCTTATTGTGGTCACTCATTAAAGAAGATACTACCTTCATAGACAGTTCCTGGAATAGGCATTTCTTATTTATATAAATGTAGTCTATTATGGCCTGTCGTGGGCCACATGACCAGGTGGCAGGGGCAGGCACATCACCAGACACAGTATTATTGACCATCACGTACCCCCTTTCCTGCATTATATTGCACCACGTTTGTACTTCAGGTTTGTTACTACTGTTATTCATAGATACAATATGTAGATTTAGATCGCCAAGAACAATGGAGCAGCCAATACTAGTGTCAGTTATTATTCTATCTAGATGGTAAATCGGATATTCAAAGAACATTTCATTTGTGAGATTCTATCTACTCCAATAAATGTTGAGAATGGCTAAATTCTCTCTCCCCCGAGTTAATTTTACAACTTGGAAGTACGGGGATAAGGAGGGATATGATGTTATAGTGAAGCCACTGTCATGTGTGACTGCTAGGAGTAGGCCACCAGAAGGACGCCCCAAGGATTTTTTTATCGCAGGGGAGGTAATGATGTTATGCGAGGCACAAATAGGAGTATCCGTAAGCCATGTTTCCTGTAAGGCTATACTATCAAATTGATGTAAATCATGTGTAGCTGAATTTATAAAATGAGTATAGCCTCTGGTGTTCCAACTTAAGAAAGTAAGAGAATCTTTTCCTGAAACCAGTTATGGCTGACCCATCTGTCCTTGATGTTCCAAAGTAAGAGATGTTTGGTGAGGATTTAAACTTCAGAGAGTGTTGGACTGTTTTGACTGGTATGTCAAAATTTGACTTTTTTCTATTTTGTCAACACTAGGTTTGATGTCTTGAGACAAAACAAACCCCAAATCAAAAAAAGACATTTGTGCCTGTCACATGTTATATACTAGTCCGGAGCGTACATTTATTATAATTGTAGATAGGTCATCTTGATTGACAAACTCTCTATAAATTCAATATCAGTAGTAGATAGATCTTTAAGACTTCCAATGTCTGCACAAATATTTAATATGCTTGACCTATTAAGAACATATATAGGAAAAGGTGCAGCACGACATTTCATATTCAAGGAATAAAACTGCGGTTTATCAATAGAACGCATGTTAGAAGAGTCCCCATTTAACCTCTACATGCGTATGTCGTGAGGCATGGAATTACTTGTAGTGGGATCAGATTGCTTATTTAACATCTTTCGATTTAGCTGTGGGATATTAGTCTCAAGAGCATCAGTGTGGTAAGCTGTCTTCTGTTCTTGATTGGTGGCTTTAAATTTAGAAAAACAGGATTCAATGGAAGATTTAACATATTCTTAGGTTCTGTTCAGGGTTTGGTATAGAATTTGGTATGGGAGTCGCTTGCATCTGCAAACGTCTCACAGAGTCAACTGCAGTTGACTGTGCACAGTCTGCATGGTTGTCAGGCAATGTGCTTATAGTAGTAGTTTGCAGAGTAATGACCGTTTGCATTGCCTGACTTTTAGACAGCTATGGATTCACCAGTTGTTGTGCTATATCCATACACATGGAAGGAGGTGACTGTGAAGTCACAAGAACCTGAGTGATATAAGCATTAATTGAAGCTTTAATCTCTTCTCTCAATTGTGAGATAATTGATTCAGCATGTATATTTGAATCCTATGAAGAAGCTAATGTCACTACAGGTATAATGCTTGTGGAAGCTTCTGCACTGATTGGTGAAATTATCTTCGAGGTGGATTTTAGCTGAAACACAGATGCATCCGGAGCAGCAAGATTGTCACTCTGCTCCACTAAACTTACAAGATCATCAAGTGGGTGATGTAGAATTGTGGAAGGAATTGTAGCAATATGAGTTTCAGCAACTGCTGGTCTAAAAGATTTTTCCATTCGTGATGGAATTTTGATAAATTTCCGTGTGTTATTACTTGCTTTAAAGCACGACTAGGTTTTTTGTACTGCTTTTTTTCATTGTCTTCCAGTCTTTCCTTGATCGTCGAGAGGTACAAGCTTTCGATGATGTGTTTGATGTGGCTGGTGCAAATACCTCAAAGATGTTAACGCAGTCTTTAGATTGTGACTTAACTTCTTGAATTGACGTGGATCCAGTTGATGGTTGTGTAATGATATCGCTCCTAGTCTGGAGTGCTGTCAAATTACTGTTGTCAGTTAAAATAATTGAGAGGAGGGGCTGATTTTTTTTTTTTTCTGTCACTATAGTATCTATAGGTTGAGAACATTTACTTTCGTGTGCCAGATTGAGAGATTCCACTGTTGGCATACTAGTGGAGTCTGATGGAATAACAACAATAGAATTGCTATTTGCAACTATGGGATCCTTATTGAAATATTGTTCCATCAGCATAGTTTGGTGGGTCACTTTATTGTCTAGCACCTCATACAGTTTTGATATGGTTAATAAGGCAGTATTCATTGCACTTAATGTATTGTTCAGGGCTGGCGCCTCTGGAAAAGAGAAACGCTTTTCTTGTGTTTTTTTGTATAAAAAATTCCGATGTCTGTTCAGCTTCTCAGAATCTGGTGCAATGTGGAGTAGGCGCTATAAACAGGTGACTCGCTTGCAATGTCAAAATGAGTTTTATCCAACGTGACAGATGTTGCAAAGTTGGGATGAATAGGAGAACATGGAGAAGTGTTTAACAGGTACGATAGTGACATTATTTGAAAGATCGTCCTGTAATTGTATTAAATCTCCTGTATTTGAACATATATATAACACATCATATGTATGACGAGAAGAACTATTAGACGGATTCATAAATTGTAACGTCTCATGATTTACTTCACCCGTTGTGCAAAGCTGCATACAGGCTTGACATAATTGTGATTGATCAGGCACCGATCACACAACAGGTCCTATAGAGGCATCTGGGACTGGTGGACTCTGAAACATGTTATTGATGTGTGTGTTAATGATTTCATTGGGTACAGCATGCAATTTGCCTGTAACACATGCGATCTCTATTGTGTTGTCACTGACTTCTCCAATGCAACATCTATTTATCGATCCTTCATGATTGGTGTGGATTACTTCCATTCCCATATCAGGATGGATGGTCACTATACCAGCTAATATATGAGAGGTGGGCACCTCTAAATTAGGTTCGTCTATGACAAGCAGAGAATTCTGTTTCCCGCAGCAGTCAAGAGTAGATGTAATCATCGAGGCCCCACTGTGTGTAATAGATGTTATATCATTTGAAGAGTCATCAATAGTTTGCTGACGGCACACTTTAGAGGAAAGAGATTTAGACCGCTGAAGTTTAGCGTTAAATGTATTACCACTTTTTTAATCAATTCTATATCAGAAATTGGAGTATTGTTTCAATTATCACTCTCTAAATGAGCCAACTGTTTTTGGGGTTCTCCAAAAATGCAACAATGCTTACTCCTCTTCAGATTAAAGCTGGATGTGTTTGAGAAATGTGTGACAAAAGAATAACTAAGAATGTATATTCCACTGTAATGATGGGTATCATGAATGAAGATCGGAAATGTTTTCTTCTTTTTCTTTTCCCTTTCAAAGCTCAAATTCTTCTCTCATTGTCTCTTTTGGCTTATCTAGGGAACGTTTCCAAGATCATTGTAAATTAATCAGTTCATAAGACAACCCTAATCTAAAAATGTTTCGCTTTCTTCATCTCTGCTCTTGGTCCTAGATCGTGTTGTCATACGTTGCCACTCTTCTCTTGCTTCAGTGTGGGCAATTGCTTCACTGGGGGTAGGTGCAGGAGAGGGCAATTGCTTCACCTTTATAGGGCTTGATATCATGCTGATGGATCCAAGCCCGTCGGTCTTTGAGCTTCACTGCACCTCATAAGGTCCATTGAATGGAGGGGTACAAACACATTTTCTTACTAACTCCTGGTACCCTAGGGATTACTCCTCTCACTTTTCGCAGGGTGTACATTTCTGGCACACAATACAGTTTACAATGAACTGTGCCACATGTCCACTGAGGTTCGCTACGAACCAGTCTTCTGCTATTGTAGCAGCTAGACTCTCTCGAGTCGCGTGCACTGGATGACGGAGCTGCTCCAATACTACTCTCAACAATGCTAGAGGCATAACTGACTTTCCTGTATTGTCCTGCCTCCAAATTGTCTCAGTGGGGGATAAAGAACACCCCTACTTTTCCCCACCTCCTTTTCTTCTTGCGATGATTGCCCTTGTATCTCAATTAACTGTATAATGGACGTCATTTAACCCTTCTTTAACCAACATCCATTGCCCTGCCGCTTTCTTTATATCTTCACTAATTTTCAAATATGGTTGAATAATATGTGGCAGGTTTGGCCTCTAACTCTGCGTCTTCATTCCTGCAAGAGATTAAATGAGTTTGTCCAATAGCCCTGCATGTTGCACTGCAGCGCCGTCTGCGCGGCGGCAGCCCCTCCTCTTCCAATGTTACAGGCCTGTATGTACGGTTGGCGTCTCATAGGCGGAGAGTACATAGTCACTTCCTCATCCTCAAAACTTCGTAGTGCATCAATAAGTGGGGCTAGTTCTGCAGCCTACGCTGAATAAGTTAACAGCAATCTTCTACTTATCAATAATTCAAATGTACCCCCTCAGGTCAGCTTTACTACTGCTGATCCCGTATGTCTCACCCCAGTTTTTTGATTGCTTCTAGATTGCTAATCTAATCTAATCTAAATTGCAAATAATGCATGCTCTACAAATAGTTATGCAACACCCCATAGTTATACTTTAAGCCTTTTCTATTGCAAATGCAGCAGCTGCTCAACACTGTTCGCAGGGATAGTGTCCTTTCATAACTGGATCAAAAATCCCACTTTAATAAGCTAATGGTTTATGACCATGTCCTAATGTGGTTTTCTGTGTAAGGACTGCTGTCATGACTTCTCCATTTGAATGGGAAAATAAGAAACATTCTTCACTATAATTTAGAATCCCTAGTACAGGAGCTGTACCAGTTTTTAAAAAAAATGAATTAAATACTTCAGTCATGGCATCTGTCCACACCAATTTAGTTTTAGCCACTTGTGCTTCATTAATGCTTTTAAAAGTGGTTGAATGTATTGTAGTCAAAGACCCAGGTCCTGCAATATTTGCACAGACCTAAAAATTACTGCTTTTGTCTCACTGTTTTTGGCTGTACAATTATCATAATGACTTCTGCTTTTTCTGGTGTCACTTTTTTTCCTTCAAGCAGGACAAGCAGGATTAACTGCCTTATGTATAATACTTCTTTTTGACAATATTGTAATTTGTCTACTTTGTACCCTTTCTCTGTGAATATCGTCATAGGTTTGACCGAATCTTCTCAACATTTTTCTTCAGTCTCACTGTACACAAAAATGTCATCCATGTATTGAACTATGGCGCTTTCAACCTGAACATTTCCCAAATACATCTGAAGGACTCTATTTAAAATAGAAAGGTTCTCGCAGTACCCCTGAGGCAAACGAGTATGTTTCAGATGAATCATTCTATATCAAAAGGAAGTCAAATCCTGTGAGTCTTCATGTAGGGGAATTGAGAAACTAATTTTTCAAATTGACAACAGTAAAATACCTGGCTGTTGACAGAATATTGCACAATATTGTCACAGTGTTTGGAAACTAAAGGAAACTCTGCACCGACTATATTGTTTAGGTGGTGAAGATCTTTTATAAATCTCCATTATCCCCATGTTGATTTCTTGACAGGGTACACATCCGTGTTGCATGGAGAATCTGATGGTACTAGAATGCCTTGTTCATTTGTAACGCTCACCTGATTCGCGTAGAGGCGCCGGTCTTGACTGGGCGTATACCGTATCTTCAAAGGTGATGTGTAACACACGGCTGGCTCTTTGGGCTGGACCTCTGTGCACTGTATGCCTGACTTGAAGGGTAAGATGTCTGCAGATAGAAAATATGGGATTAAGGAACTGGGTTATTGAATGTCTCTCTCTTCTTCCCTTTCTCTTCTCCTGTAGAACCCCAAAGGTTAACGCTCTCACCTTAGGTAAGTGAACGCCGTGCTCTCCATCTGCCTCGGGGCAGGGTGCTGTAACCAGTTTCTTCACTGGATAAGGGGAGCAGGCCTCTTGACTTCAGAGGACTGCTGTCCGTCGTTTACTGCACGAACGGTAAGTTTCGAGTAATTCTAATGTCTTTAAAGTCTTTGGTAATGATGTTTCTTGTTTTGCAGGGTTCCGGCGATGGCGGATGACGGGCTGAAGTGAGTTGAAGATGGAGCCCGTGTGATGAATAGAAGCGCCTGGAAGCACGTAAGTAAGCTCTTGTTGCCTGCTTCACGATGCGCTCTAACTGTCTTTTTATTTTGCAGGTACAAGTTCGGAGCGGCTGCAGGGTGCCGGAATACCCACTGGGTTAGCTGTGGAAAGGAGTAATGGCACGTGAGTATTAAAGTTCCCCAATGTCTTTAAACGCACCTTGTTTTGTCTTTCAGATGCGGGATGCAGCGCCGAAGGCCTCCGGAGCGTGCGAAGAGTTGGTAAGCTTTTGTCTTTCAGATGCCAGAATGCAGTGTGAAGACCTCCAGAGCTCACGAAGAGTAGGTAAGCCTTTGTCTTTCAGATGCCGGAATGCAGTGTGAAGACCTCCGGAGCGCATGAAGAGTAGGTAAGCCTTTGTCTTTCAGATGCCGGAATGCAGCGCGAAGCGTTGGTGACAGCCGATGGACCAGGTAAGTGAAGAGCTGTCACTGAAGACCGTAATGCTAACCTGTTCTTTCTTGTCTTTATAGGTGTTGCTGAAGACTGGATTCAGGATGGTAAGCCTTTTTCCTTAGGCCCAGGATCAGATGCAGAAGACACGATGAGCGTTCTGCTGCAGAGGATGCAGAATAACGCAAAGCAAGATTCATCCATCGGGTGTGGTTTAAATAGCCTCCTGTAGTGCTTAGGTGTCTCCTTCCACAGCCACGCCTAGGTAAGAAAAGAGTTCCTGCTTTCCAGAAGAGTTCCAGTGTTCTGAATCTAGGGAGTGGCTCCTGCCCCACCCAACAGGAAAAGTAGTTCCAAACAGAAGAGGATCAGAGGCTCAACTGGCAGGCAAGTAAGCAGCATGGTCTGCTGCAGGTAAGTCCACCCAAGCATTATGAGCCCGGCGCTTCCAGCGCTGGGACTGGGCATATTTATGAGCCTGGTGCCACTGGCGCCAGGACTGGGTCCAAAAGGTCCCAATTGGGACTGGTTGGCACTCGGAACCTGGGTTATGGATCTGCTTCCAAGGGAGTTGGGAAAACCCTGACCTTTTGGAAGCAGAGATCATGACATCATTAGGGCGGATATAGTTTCGAGGATCGCTGATAATAGGCCTTTTATATCGCCTATAGCTAACATCATCCCTGACTTCCTTTTCTCTAATTCTTTGGTCCATTTTCCCACACCTGAAGTCAAGGCAGTGTGCACTTTACATTTTCGTTATCCATCTGGGGCCATGCCTACCCACACTCCTTGTTCTCCAGGCAGCATTATGATTGCTTGCTTGTTTTCTTCCTGGCAATGCCTTTAATCTGCTGACATAAGGCGGAAATAATTCCCTTGTACTGTGGGAACGTACTTGCGGTCATTCAGTATATGGTATTGGGTGTGGTGGTGTTCTTATAGGGTCACAAAATTTGACCATTTTACCCCTTTATCTACACTTGATTCTCTTGAAAATCCATTTGCACCCTCTTCTCGCGTCTTCTTATTTTGTTTCCTTTCCTCGTCTGACATTATTATGCCCCACCTTGTATCACTATTGTCTTCTTCCAGGTCATCAAGATCTAACCTATCTAAAGTTAATGTTCTATGATAGTCTATTCTGATGTCATCTAAGCTTCCTCCTATTTCGTTAAAGGAGGCTCTTTGTTCACACGCTTGAGTTCTATATCCTTCCTTATCCCTCATTTGTCTATATAGTTTCCCCATCCTTGTTGCTATGATCTCTGTGTCGTCTTCTCTCCGTGTTGGTATGTGTGATAATCCTCTCAACCCTCCACAGGATGGTTGTGACCATCTCTCCTCTTCAGTTTGCTCTTGCGTCTCTATGGGTATCCAGCTTCTACGACGTAGATATTCAATCTCATCATCTTTAAATCGCCAACTTCTGTTTATTTCTTCCTTTCTTCTCCTTATTTCCCTTAATTCCTCTTCCTCTAGCTTTCTTAGCAACCTATGTCAATCTTTGTGTTTCTGCTTCTACTCCATTCTCTTCGTCTAGTCTCTTTTTCTTTTTGCCTCATGATTTTTGTTCTTCCCTTCGCTTACATTCCTTGTCTTCTTTGTATACCCTTTCTTCTTCCTTCTCTTTCGCCTTATCTCGTTCTTCCCTGTCCTTTCTCAAACTCCATCAATACCTTTATCATCTAGTTTAAGCAATATTTGTCCTCCCACCCATTCGATCTGTACTATTGTTGTATCTTTAACTGTATGTTTTATTCCTTTGTTTCTCTGCCTTTTCCTCTATTTCTGTCTGTTTATTCTGGTTATCCTTTTTCTTATCTTACCATTTACTTTCATCACGTGTCTGTATATATTTGCGTTCTTTGCTTTTATTCTCTTCCTCTGTCTCTTCACTAGTACAGGCATGGGGTTTGTATTGTGGATTACATACCCCACTGCTGCTTTCAATTCTTTTGGAGGGTAAAATCCCTTCTCGTTATTCTCTACGTCTTGTTTCTCAGGAGGGGACAGAGGAGCTGAAGGAGTTATATCTTCCCCTTTATGCTGATTAAGCATCCACTCCCTATGAACTGGGTCTACTTTCTCATTCTGGTACATTTTCCAAAGCTCTAATACTGCCAATCTTTTCTCTATATTCTTTCCCTTATGTTTGGCATGTAAATATGTTGCCAGATTACATAATAATGTATTTTACAAAGAACCTCATGTAGGCCAGGGCATAAATGTCTTATTGGTCATGCCCTTAATCCCTTCGAAATGAATCTGCCTAATTTTTGCTGTATATCTTGCAAATGTTCTGCATAAATGTGTGAGAGGGGTTTCTTCCATGATAAGTCAATTTAGACTGCCAATACTTACCTAATTTTTTCTCTTCCTTCCGAGTTTATTTTATGTATATCGTTTTAGTATATTTGAGCAGGCACCATCAATCGCCGCTCGTACTCCTGAAAATCTGAATATTTTCCCTACCTTTGTTTAATATTATTTTTTAAATCTATTGACACTGTTCTTCATACTCCATTTACACTTTTCATTAATTATTTTTATATCAGTCTTTTTTAGTATCTTTACGCTGTCTTTATATTTTGGTTTCGGCTATTTGAGGTCACTCCTTTGTCCAAAAATGTAAGGAATTTCTAAGTTTATGTTATCATTTCTTATTTTTTTCAGTTTTAAACAAGTTATCCATCACACAAAAATATTATACCTTTTACATGTGTGCACTTTCTATCTATATATATATATATATATATATATATATATATATATATATATATATTCAAAGAAAGGGAGGAAAAAGGAGAGACTGCATCAATGCATCAATCCATCTATCCAAAAGGAAAAGAAAGCGCAGCTCACAGGTTGTTATTGGAACACCCATTTTAATGAAAAACAGCACAAAATGTGCAAAACAAACAGCTGGGGAGACAGCAAACAAACAGAGGCAGGACGCCGATAGGCACGATCTGCTTACAACGCATTTCACGCTCGACTGAGCGCTTGATCACGTAAAGAAACGAAGGACAAAAGCACAGTTAAAAAAGAAAAATGAATGTAGTCCTTTCACTATGTCAGTGGAAGCACGGGTGCATGAGGGAACTGATTCAATGGCGGCCATATTGGAAGGGAAAATCAAGTCATGGCCAGCAATAGAATCAAAAGGGACCGATAAAGTATGCCAGTGGAATGGTAACAGCAAGCCAATATTTGGATAAAAAATTACATGAAAACGGCATCACAGACAGACAGTCAAATACAAGAGCAAGGCCATATGAGCCAATTCCCATGCACCCCAATTTCCACTGTTACTGGTCAACAAAGGAAAATACAACACACGTTTAGCAATTGGGTGAGTGCAGAGTGCACTCCTAAAATAAAATCACAATATCCCATAGCATCAGAATACATACGTATAAATCAGTAAGTCAAATATAAGTCAGGCTAAAAGCAACATAGTACCATCATATACACAAAGATTAAAAGGCCAAACAGTATGTCATATCAAGATAAAATCGAAACAGACTGTACAGAATAAAAGGACTGAAACGTCATGGTGTCCTATAATGATAGTAAGGCCTTATGCAAATCAGCAAGATAGCAGCATAAATATGTGCAGGATGGCAAAAAATGCATCACATTCGTAACAACAATATGTGCAAAAGAGCAAGATTGCAGTCCTAGTAACAAGGTACATAACAATAGGTACTTCTATAAATCAACTGAGCAATAGACCTTGTATAAGTAATAGCAGCATAAATATGTGTAAGACGACAGAAAATGCATTATAATTGCAACATCAATATGTGCAAAAGTGCAAAGATGCAGTTCTGGTAATAAAGTGCAAGGCAACAATAACTTATGCAAGTCAACCAAATGACATTTCAACCTAGAACCAAAGTTGCAAGAAATAAAGTGCAAGTGCAGGCCAATAGAGAGCAATATGAATATGTGCAAATAAGCGAAAATCACGTTGGCAGTCTAAATTAGCAGCACTAAGGCTGTAGGTACAGACAACAAGTCAACATAGCGGCATGGACATATAAGCAAATGCAGGATATATCGTCTACACATAGCAACTGTAAAGATATGCGGACCAACCAAATATGACTATGGCTGAATAATGTAAGCATGAGACCCATAGATGGAAACATTCGGCCTGACAAAATTCCTAAACCAAAAAGGAAATAATAATCTACGGGATACAAAGGCAAATTTGTGTTGTAATAAAAGAGTGAAAGAAAGAAAGACCAAGTAACCAAAATGAAAAAAACTATTTTTTTTAAAATGACATAGTGTAACGGAGTAACTAAGATGGACTACATAAAAAAAACAAGATATGCCAAAAGTCCTACTAAGTCGTGACTGCAGCAGCTAAAGAATGAAGAAAAAATAGAACTAGTGCGTAGACCAGGGACAGATTAGTGAAATGAACAATAAGAGAATACAAACTGAAAAAACTACTCCTATCGACTAAGTATAATCAAAGAATTAGCAAGGGAAGGCAAAACAATCCAGAAGGCAGCAGGGGGTATACTCTCATGTACCCAAAAACGTATAAAGCTCCTCATCGAGGTTGTGACCATTTAGGAACTTGGTGTTAAAATCCAAAATGAATCTGATCGCCAACTGTCTGAGCTTTAACACGCGGTCACCACCCCTAGGATGTATCGGGATATGTGCCACTGCGAAAAATTAAAGCAAGGTGAGGTCATTGTTATGTTCTTGCTTAAAATGTTTGGCCATAGGGTGTGCGGGATCCGAGTTTTTGATTTTTGATTGCCCTAAGGTGCTGCAATATTCTAAGCTTAAGCTTGCATGTGGTACTCCCGACATACCCATTTCATGCAAGGACATGAAAGAACATAAACCACAAAGGCAGTATCACAGTCCATTGAGTACTTGATGAGCTGGTTGCATTGGGTGACCGGATGTAAAAAAGATTTACATGCAGTGGCATGAGCACAGGCCTTACATTTAAAACATTTGGTAAAGCCTATGGGGGAGGCCGTCAGTGATCTGGTGAGAGAAAAATGTGTGTTGATGGGTGACAAAAAACTAGAAAATAGTTTATCCCTGAGCGAGGGTACTCGTTTGAATGTGATGGTTGGACGTTTGGAAAGCAGAGGGCACAGATCTTTGTCAACGACGAGAACACGCCAATGTCGCTCTATGATTTTGCAGACATAATTAGAGGCATTATCGAATGTGACAATAAGTCGTGGTTCATCATCGATGGCAGTCCTATCCGGCTTAATGCCGTAATGTATATATATATTTATTTCCCTTACGTACGCCTTACTTTACTGTCTTAGTAAAGGTTACTTTTCTCTTTTTGTTACTCCCTCTGGGAGTTTGATACATGCTCTTCTAATTGGCTCTGCCTTTAGGAATCCTTAATACTTCTCTATGGAGTTAATGGGGTGTGCCCTTTCTGTCCCTCTCGGGCCCATGAATTTGAGGTATTCTCATCTCTCTTGCTTTTATAATCCCCAAAATCTCATTACTCTTTGTCTCTTTTATATACAACATATCACAATCTCCCCCCCCTCTATATTTTTACCAGCTGCAGTGGTTTCATTACATCCGTCACTCAGTTCGATTCTCTCGACATCGACTCTCCCATACTCGACCAGTTAGCTTTTCGTCCGCACGACAGCTGCAGTGCCCGGACAGGAATTTCGTCAAAGGGAGACCTGCCGACCATAAGTTTATCATGTGATTCTTTACGCACCGCTCTCCTCAAGAAACTCTGTGATTGTCTGGCTCCTGGCAGGAGCCGTCGAGAATCTGGGAATCTGGGTCTGGGCTCTAGGTCGATTAGACCTGAAACATCCTCTGCTACCAAATGTGCTTGAACACCTTGACGCGTCTTTGTTTTAGATGGAATTACCAATAAAATGTCTTAGACCAAATAACCGGACAGACTCAGACGATGGTAAAATACTTTTCATCTCAATGAAGGAAAGCAGGGTTAATCATCATTCATCAAATTGATTCATTCAGGATCACACTGTCTTCATGTTTATACTTGGTTTATATAATACTAGATGCGTCATCTATGACATCATCCTACGTGGCATATCACAAAAACCTATTGAGGGGTGAGATTTGATTAGAGGAACATGTCTACATATATAATGCATGAGTATTAGTCTCTCATCGGCGGCCCCTTGTCTGCCGGACATGCGCTAAGCTACTTCTAAATACGTATATACTGATTACAACAAAAAATATGGCAGCAGAATAATACTTTTCAACACTGTATGTAAAGTGCATGGCAGGCTTTTCTGATTGGTTGGCAACCCAAATCCAAACTTGGACATTCGACTCGCTAGCAGCACGTACATAGAAACGGAACACAGGTGCTTGGAGATATGTCACCTCTCCACTTGTTTTCCCAAATAGTCTACCCTCTCTCATTGGTAGGCCTCATGCCAGTGTCCTTGGTTTGAAGACTGACCTTGCCACTCTGCACTGTCTCAGAACCTTCAAGGGATTGTAGGCACGCTATTATCTTGGTTTGAAGCCTAATGAATAGCCCTTGTTTACGAGCTCTTCGTCATTTGTCCATTTCAACAGTGTATTTAGCACTATTCGATTCAATTATAATGGGTGCAGTTGCTCCTCTTGGTCTTCTAGAGACTTGCTCACTCTATGCCATATAAACTGTATACACTTTTATTTGTCCACTACTTGGCATCCGTAAATGTTCTTATTTCTCCTAATCTTGAGAAATATGTCCCTTGCACATGGTCTGCTATTTGGACTCCTTTCGTACTCTGCCTTCATCTTTTGAAATAGCATACTTGGTGCGAGGCCACAACAACCTCTTTGTCTTTTCACTTCGAGTCTGGGCTCGCATTTTGAGGTAACTGGGTTGATTGACATAAGCCGTCGTCCATCTTTTTCTAATCCTTGTCCTAAATGTTGAATATATACCTCTCATAAGAAAGCTTCTATATGTTCTTTCTACCTTGCGTTACAGTGTATTTACAGTTATTGGCCAGTGAGTCACTTCATTCTTCTTTATGGTCATGATTACTGTATCGTTGGGTACATGTTTTCTCTTAGTGCTTCAGTTACATCGTCATTCTTAAGTATTTTCGTATCGTTTCAGAATATGTTCTTCTATCTTCTTTATGACCTTCTTTTGCTGTCTTCAGACTTTGTTTTAACGTACATCCATGCTGTCCATGGCTGCATCTCAACAGTTAGGTGAAGGGCAGCCTTCTTGGTAGCATTCCTCCACTATGTCAGCTTGTGGGTACACTCTAGATGGTTGGCTGAGTGCTTATCGTCTCTCATATACTCAGCGTGGTACAGGAATGTTGCAAGGATTCATGCATGGGTTCCCAATTGTGGCTCTTGGTCTGTCATTCCAATGGGATGGTGCGAAGGGGGCAAAGACCAGGGAGAGGGTGTTCACCTGCTCCTCTACAGCATCACCCTGTTTTCCTCTCTCCCTACCATTCAGGGGCAACCCTACAGCACTTTTCCGTCACCCCTCCATCCTTAATTCAGCACCTTCTCCACCATCCCCCTCCCATTTCATTCTGTCCTGTCCTCATCCCTGGTTTGTTTCCACTTTCCCCTGCAACATCTGGTATTCAAGTCGAATTCTCTCACCCCATTGTAAAAGACCTATGTTCTCTGCTCTGTTATCAATGGTGCCAAAAATGCTTTGCTTTCCCTGTGATTATTATAAAGATCAACGATCCTGGGAAGGACTTTATAAAGCTTTTGTCAAATTGTATTGCTCGCCGAGAGTGCACGGACAGTCATTAATCACCAGTGCAATTACGGAGCCAATACTTTAAACGCAGGTAGACGCAATAACTTGCAACCACACACACTCTTAGAAAATAATGAGCACTTATACGACTATTTATTCAAAGCTTGGAAGCAACAAGTGATAACATAGAAATAAATCATAGAAAAAACAGAGAGTTCAAAAGAAAATACATCACCGTGGGCGTAACTGGATCCCTCATCTCGCCAGAAGCGGCTGGAAGACCCCAATGACAGCCAGGCCGAGAGCACAACAGCCCACAGGTATGCCAGACAAAAGCGTCCTCCCTCCGGCTGAGGTCTCACCTGACCGCTAAGGGGTTCCGCATATATGCACTCCTCAAAAAGGGGTGCCAATTTCTCGAACCTTCTGGCAACGCACTTGCGCATTGATGAGCAGCCGCTGGTTGCCAGCTGGGTCAACCGACAGTAACCTGAAGGAGCAAAGTGCTTCCCTCCTCTAAAAACAAGCACCACGGAAAACAGTCCCGTAACTCATAACAAGACATAACAAAGCTAGCTTTCCCTGCAGAAATGTCCTTGACTGCATACCAGGTTTGGAAAGCATGTTTTCTT
This sequence comes from Ambystoma mexicanum, assembly GCF_040938575.1. Lineage (NCBI taxonomy): Eukaryota > Metazoa > Chordata > Amphibia > Caudata > Ambystomatidae > Ambystoma > Ambystoma mexicanum. Next base: position 19,884,968 of record NC_090937.1, on the reverse strand, counting down.
CAGCATCGTGAATCTAGCTCTCAGCAAAATGAGTACAGCTTTTCACTGCGGCATGAAGTAAATATCCATCATGGCTCTGAATGCTCCCAGAATACACTGCGCACCAGCGCCATGTTTTAGCACAACCATAACAATTCCACCCTTGGATATTTATCTTCCATAGCCCAGTGGCAGAGGAGCCGGTCTCTGAAACCGACAAAATATTAAAACTAAGTTGGGAATGCATTGAATACAACAACAACAAGCTATTATGATAGCTAATATAATGCAAATACAAGCAAAAGCATAACGCAGTGTACCCCCAACATCAGGAATCCATAAAAATAACCAATCCCACCAATTCCCAGTATGATCTTGGGACACTTGAGAAATGAGATCCCTCAAACCTCGAATATGACTTTCAATGGATCGTGAATGGTCACTTAGATTGAACTGCGTTACAACCTAAATTATGCTTTAGCAATAGATAATCAACAGCGGCTCTGTTTTGCAAAGTTGCTTTTCTAATAACTTTGCTATCAAGGAGTAACTCTTCTAATGCTTGAAGTATGATTAAGTCCTTCGACTACTAAACATGCTAATTTGATCAAAGATGTGTAACCCCCCCCAGCAGCTAAATCCCAAACTCCCACTTATGAAAGGGTTAATGCTAGAACCTCAGCTTCTGATAGCAAATGCACATGTGAATCACAAGCGGGGGATAGACCCACAGACTCCAAAGTTGACCTTTTGCCTCGAGGTATCGCTGGGTGTAAAGGGGAACATCATTAGTCCTAATCGAGTTAAGGCACATGGACCTCCGGAAATGTTAGCTGGAATATAAGTGTATGTGATGTTGCCACATGAAAAGAGCCATCCTGTTGGAAGTTTCACATGATTCAGATGACTGGCAGCTATCACTGTATGATTACAAGACATAGTGTTATTCACGCTGGTACATGTGCATGGAACTCGCGAACACAATTGTTGCTTGAACACAGTGTGATTTTGCTGTTTGGTTAAATTGAGCTGTTGGCATTTGCCAATTTCTTTTGCATTGCATGTCATAAGGTAACACACATCGCCTTGGGTTATATTACAGGTTATATAATACGTGTCAAATTTCTCCATTTGCGATCTGTTTCCTGGCAAACCCTGCAGTACTCATAGACGGAAAAAGATTGCCTGATATCGGAATCTTGAACCAAAGAATCATTGTGCGTGACGCCGAAAATATGCTTTAGAACCGGAAATGGCGTCGGCACTGCTACTAAGCACGTAGTCAATAAGGCTTCAGCATTGGGCACGTCAGTAAGGCAAAAGTGCATAATGTTGAGCACCTGTTGTGCCAGGTATATCCACATATTCTCTGTTTGGGTGATTATGGGAGAATGTTTTCGCCGTCCTGAAGATGCCTTTCGCATGACTGGCATCAATGTTGTTTTCACTTGCGCCTGACGTGTTTGCCGCATTTCACAAATCCATGTCTTCGGTCTGGCTGGCTTTTCGGCATCGGCATAAGGCTGCTTTTGGACATCATTACTCATCATTATCAGTTTCCCCTTAATCGCTGGCACAGATGTGACATTTTTCATTGGTAGCAGCATGCCGTTTAACTCTCCCAAACTGAGTCCATTTATTCCCACAATTACACCAGCCAGACACAGTATCTACAAGGCAAACACAGAAAAGAGATATCAGTGTTGTACATCACTCTCTCAGGTAACATTTGTCTGCGGGCACATATTGCCATTTCTTTCTACCGTGCTCCATTACTAAAACTACTTGGTCTTTGCCTGATGCAATGACCTCTGCGGGCACTGGTGGGCCACTTGGCCTTTCCACCCACACCTTCGCACCCGGTACCATACTGTCTGAAGAGCCAAAATCACGATATCCATGGGTAGTTAACACTGTAGGAGGCTCCCCCTTCTTAATCATGGACAACTTAACGGGAATGCTAATCATTTGGGCCACCCGCTCACCCTTGTGGATAGGTAACAATTGGTCCCCACTATTCATCAGGATGACTTTGATCTCGCCTTGGTAATCGCCATCAATTACACCTCCAAATACTTGAACTCCCTTCAATGCTAGGCAAGATCTAGGAGCAATCCATCCCATATGCTCTGGGGGAATTTGTACTCCAATCCCGGTTTCAATTACAACAATCCCTCTTGGGTCTAATCTGATTTCCTCATGGGAATGCAAGTCTACCCCTGCTGACTTTGGAGTCGCCCGATAGGGAGCTAAAGAACCCTGGGTAATTTCCCAGTACAATAGGTTTTCTCTGACTGAATTGGGTTAAATCTGTAAAGCAGGAGTCATTAGCGGCATCAAAGGAGTTTCATGATCATTCACAGGCCTGTTTAGCACTTGCACCGCATCAAACACACGATCACGCCAGCCTGCCAAATTGCCATCTCCAGATTTGCGCAGCTGTTCTTTCAACAACCCATTCATTAGTTCAATCAGCCCTGAAGCGGCAGGGTAATAAGGCATATGGTAGAGCCACTCAATGCTCTTTTCCTGACAATATTCCTGTATAAATTTGCCTTCGAAGTGTGGCCTATTGTCACTTTGAATCTGCAAAGGCACTCCGTAATGCAATATGATCTGATTTAACAACCTAATGGTGTTCAGTTGTGTGGCCCGCTTGCACGGCAAAACCATCATATATCCTGAGTATGTATCCACAATAGTGCATGCATACTGACAACCTTTACGGATTGGCAGGGGACCGATATAATCAATCTGCCAAATGTAACCTGGTAGTTTTCCTCTTCGCAATGTACCCCGAACAATCTGAGGGATAGGCCTATGCTGTTGGTGTTGGCACACTGGACATTGCAAAATGATCGTTTTCACTACCTCTAAAGGAATACTGATTCCTCGAGCTTGTGCCCACCTGATAGTAGCCTTTTCTCCAAGGTGCCCACGTTTCTGGTGAGCCCACTTGGCCAAACCCTCCAAATTGTCTTCCTGAGCCTTCCGCATACACAGATGAAATCTAGGTGTGTTCATCTGCAACAGAATTAAACCAACGTTCTAATGAGTCTGTAGCACAATACGCGTCCACATGATACACAGTGACTTCACTATGTGATAACATTTCTGCAATATCTTGCCACAGTTCCTTTCCCCACAACTCTTTTGAATGAATCTTCCACCCATTCTTTTGCCAGGTTGGCAACCACACCGCCAACCCATTTGCCACTGACCATGAATCTGTGTACACATGACATCGACCAGGGGTCTCTTGTTTCAATGCCTGGTAAACTGCGTAAAGCTCTACAAACTGATTGCTCTTCCCTTTCCCTGACGTTGTCAAAATCTTTTTAGTCTTGGGATTGTGCGACACTGCTTTCCAGTATCGCTCAGTTCCCACATATCGGGCTGAGCCATCCGTGAACCAGGCATGCTCTGTCTGCTCCACGGTCAAATCGCTGTAAGGTACTCCCCATTTCACTGGAGACTCGCGTTTATCAGGCACTTCCGGTGGTATGTAATCTGAGGGCAGTATGTTGGTTACTTGCTCATGTAATTTCGCAACTCTACCCTTCCCTGATTTGGCTGTCTTGAATGTACCATTTCCATTTAATTATGCTGCCTTCTTGAGCATGTCCTATTCTATGTATTTTAGGAGAGCTCAGTACCCATTGCATTATTGGTATTTCTGGCCTCATCAATACATCATGGCCCACCGTCATCTGCTTGGTATCAACAAGGGCCCAATAACATGATAGCAACTGCTTCTCAAACTGAGTGTATGAGTTACCAGCATCAGTAATTTACGACTCCAGAACCCCAATGGCACACGTTTCCTGTCCTGTTTCTTCCACACACTCCAGTTAGCATAATTGTCTTGTACAGACACATTCAATTCCACTTCGCCTTCCTTCAATGGCCATAAATCAAGCACCTGCTGCACGGTGTCTTTCGCCAAAACAAATGCTTTCTGCTGCTCTTCCCCCCCACCCCCACTGAAACTCATATTTCTTTCGTGTCACTTTGTAGAGGGGGGCCAATATCTGCCCTAAATGGGGAATGTGCTGTCTCCATATCCCAAACAGCCCTATAGACTGCTGAGCTTGCTTTTTGTTCATTGGAGTGGTGAACTCAAGTATTTTCTGTCGGGCCTTCGGCACCATTTCTTGATGCCCATTATGCCACTGAATCCCTAGGAATATCACTGTTTCAGCTGGGCCTTGAATTTTATTCGGGTTAATCTCCCACCCTTCCTTCTTCAATCCTTCCATAATGACATCTAACTGGTTTTGCACACTGTGCTCATCCTTGCCCTGAATCAAAATATCATCAATGTAGTGAGAGATTTGTATGTCAGGTTTACACAGTATCTTGTTTAAGTGCTCTGCCACCGGCCGGTGACAGATAGTCGGGCTATGTATGTACCCCATAGGTAACCTTGCAAGGGTGTACTGACGCCCGCTCCAAGAAAATGCAAACTGCTCTTGACACTCTTCAGCAATTGGCACAGAGAAAAATGCATTGGCTAAATCTACCACTGCATACCAAGTCCCCTCAAACTTTTGGACATTCTTAATCAAGGTAATGGCATCTGGGACCGCGGGCACTAAGGGAGGAGTGTGTTTATTCAACTCACGGTAATTCACCGTCATCCTCCAAGACCCATCCCCTTTTTAATAGGCCAGAGAGGATTGTGCCATGCGGTGGTGACAGGGCGTAACACACCCGCCTCCACATACTCTTTGATGGTGTCTGGAATTTCCTTGTGCCCCCCAGGAATGCGGTATTGCTTCATTGCTACCCGCTTGGTTTCCACAGGCACTTGCACTAGGGGCATCTTCAATTTCCTACGGTAATGGGTGTGCAGGTCAATGCACTCACCCCAAACTGATACGTTTTACCTCCAAGTCCCAAAGTCAACCCTTCCAGAATGTCAAAGCCAATTATATCCTCCGGTATCGGGACAATCAACACTTGGTATTTCTGCCTATTCAAATTGCCTATTTTCATCTCCACTTTCGTTTGCCCTGAGACCTGTAATAGTAAATTGTCTGCCTTTGAATCGTGCTGGATTGCCATGAATCAGAGAGGCCTCTTCCCCGGTGTCTATCAATGCTCGCACCCCTTGCGTATTTCCTGGCCCCCAAAAAATCTTAACATTAACATGGGGTCGCCTATCAACTTTTATGCGAGCAGGCGCTACCGGAGCTTGGCCGTAGCCCTAGTCAAATTTCAAATGAGTGTGACTTGACTCTGCCTCTAGCATTGCACTCGCCACCTTCTTGAAATCAGCGTATGCTACCTGGTACGGGGAAGGTGTCCTCATAGACCCTTTTTCTTGTTCTTCCTCAGGAGGAGCGGAAGGTGAGGTGTCCCCCTGTGGCTTGGTTACTACCTGTTTCTAGCGCTCTTTGGCTGCAAGTCCTCTTTTTTTGAATAATTCATACATTGCCCTAGTTTCAATGCCATCAATTTCTTCTCGTGGCACACCATCTTTTAACAAAGCCAGAAACATGTCCTTTCTGGACACTCGGGAGACTCTACTATCTTGCCTCCTGCCTTCAGTTCTTCTCTCACTACGCCCCTCTCTCTCCCATGGCTTGTCATCACTCTTGTCCCACTCCCCTAAATCTGCCAGTTGCCGAATGGCATCCACTACCTCATCAGTGGGTTTGCCCGTCATACCTACAAGCAAAGTCATAATGACACTTTTGTATGTGGGTGGTGCAGTTCTGATCACCATGTTTCTAGTTGAAACTGAGAGCGACACGGCCCCCATGTGTCCTGGAGCATCTATGTGAATTGCCTCTTTTATAGCATGCTCTCTGACCTTTTGAATTGCCTCTTTCAAAGTATACCACTTTGTTTCCTCACTAGGCCAGTCTGTGGTAATGGGGTATTTACGGTTACATGCTTGGGCTGCTAGGTGCAACAAAGACACCTGTGAATCGTGACCATTCTCATCATGGGGCGGCCCTGCCCTTAAAACATCCTGTACATTGGTGTCAGTTGACAAGGGTAGAAAACGCAGTGAGTCAGTGGAATCTACCAACAACCCCGCAGCGCCCCCATCTAGCAACCTCACCATCCATGTCAATAAAGGTTCCCCTGATTTTTGCCTCAAACAGGTAATAATTTCCCCAACCTCCTGCTGGGTTTAATCCTCCAGCGTGGTTAAATCCACAACCCGCCTGCAGGATTCTGCGGGTGGGGCCCGGCTCTCCGTCTTCTAACTGGCTTAGCAGCCACTGTCTTCTGCTTAATTTCCATTTTGGGGTCTGACTCATTTGCAGAACTACTCTCTGGACTGGTTGAGTCAAAAATATCACCATCCCAATTATCCGGGTCCCAGTCCACATCGGCGGTAGCGATTACAGCTGCCACCTTTCTTTGGTTGACCCTCCCTGTCTTTTCCTATACTTATACCGGGCTACTCTGACTGCTGCCCTCTCGGCCACAGCCTGGTATGTGTCAGCCTTATCTTTAAAAAGTTTCATTTGAATCTGCTGCATTAACGCAGTCTGCCTTTCTGCAGCCAGCTCTCTTTCCAATCGCAAAACCTCATTTTTCATTTCCAAATTCCTTTGATGTATTTTCCTATAGGCATGCAAGAGGACCCAACCTCGCCTACCTAGTGCAGCGCATTCTCTGCCCCGTTCCACTGGAACTTGTTGTAAGCACAACATTACATCAGACGGATCAGCATCTCCCAATCCCTGATCCCTGATCCCATGTTTCACTTAGCCCCGCGCTGCATGCCCACACCTGGGCCAATTTATCATATGGGCTCTGAGTCCAGCCTGGAATGAAAACATCAGAACATTCACCGCCAGCGGGAACGCTCTTTTTCCTGAACAAACTTTATCATTACTGCAAAATGGTACAAAATCTCTTTATATCTATATTTTCTTCTTTCCACACTGCAATCACTCATGCAAGCATGCATACACCAGCAAAGAGAGAAAAAAAAACAGCTTAACACAGTTCAACACACGCTTCCAAATTACTTTTGCTTGCAAGGTAAACAAAGCCTATATACGTTCAAACAGATTCTTTAGTATTTGGAACAATTCATCACAAATATCCTGCTTACAGCGCCAAAATGTATTGCTCGCCCAGAGTGCACGGACAGTCATTAATCACCAGTGCAATTACGGAGCCAATACTTTAAACGCGGGTAGACGCAATAACTTGCAACCACACACACTCTTAGAAAATAATGAGCACTTATACGACTATGTATTCAAAGCTTGGAAGCAACAAGTGATAACATAGAAATAAATCATAGAAGAAACCGAGAGTTCAAAAGAAAATACATCACCGTGGGCGTAACTGGATCCCTCATCTTCTCGCCAGAAGCGGCTGGAAGACCCCAATGACAGCCAGGCTGAGAGCACAACAGCCCACAGGTATGCCGGACGAAAGCGTCCTCCCTCCGGCTGAGGTCTCACCTGACCGCTAAGGGGTTCCGCATATATGCACTCCTCAAAAAGGGGTGGCAATTTCTCAACCCTTCTGGCAACGCACTTGCGCATTGATGAGCAGCCGTTGGTTGCCAGCTGGGTCAACCGACAGTAACCTCAAGGAGCAAAGTGCTTCTCTCCTCTAAAAACAAGCACCACGGAAAACAGTCCTGTAACTCATAACAAGACAAAACAAAGCTAGCTTTCCCAGCAGAAATGTCCTTGACTGCATACCAGGTTTGGAAAGCATGTTTTCTTCAGCATTGTGAATCTAGCTCTCAGCAAAATGAGTACAGCTTTTCACTGCGGCATGAAGTAAATATCCATCATGGCTCTGAATGCTCCCAGAATACACTGCGCACCCGCGACATGTTTAAGCACAAGCATAACACAAATGTAAGGGCTTTCAAAATCCTCTGAGTAATAATGGAGCAGAGAGTGGTAGTGTAGAAAAGAGTAAAATCGGATGGTGGGGGTGGAGTTTAGAAAGAGATAGTGAGACATCATAGGGAAAGAAAGAGGAAGTACCAGAAGAGAAGGAGGCGTGTAATTGGAACGAGAAGAGTAGCGGGAGGAGGACAGAATAGTAGTGAGAGATGGGGAGGGGAACATCTGGGCATGAAAGAAAGGAGACAGAGTGGGGCTGCACAACCCTTCAACCCCTTAGAACTAACCTCAACAGCAGAGTACATCCACCCTTGGAAGTCCCAGAGCAAGATTAGCTGGATAAGGTGATTGCCTTTAGACCCACACTGACAACTGTTAGCTAAGATGTTCATATTTGTGTTAAATCTTCCTGACCTTTGTCAACCCCAGAACTTTTTGCTTGGACTTGGTGATTATTTTCCCTTGTCCATAGGTGAAGGGGTATCTTTTCCCCCTCTCTGCTAGTTGTTTACACTTTATGGGTGACCTTTTTATGTCTCTCCATAGTGTATGGTTGGAGTTATAGTCTCCTGTAGCTTTTGGGCTTAGGCTGGTTGCCCCTGTGTGGTTTCCTTTGTAATTTCTTTTATTTTATCTTGGGTGAACTACTGTTCCCAAGAGGTAAAGAGGGATTTCCATCCCCTTTACATTCAATATGGTGAGCCAGCACACCCCTGTTGGGGAGTTTTCCTAAAGACCCACTAGGAGGTAAAACTTTAGTAAGCTATCCCAGTGGTTTGTAGATCCCCCAACTCTTAGTATCAGTCTGTACTACTTGAGATCTTGGTAGAGTGGCAGAGCAGTCAGGCTTATCTTAAGAGGAAGATGTGAGCTGTAGGCAAGTACACTGAACCTAGTTAGTAATGCAAATCAAAGAAACACTTACACTTAGATTTATATTACAATATAGATATATTCTATGTACACAAGACTCACTGTTAAATACTTAGCGCAATAAACCAACACAAATAGGTATACTTTACAATACTTTAAGAAAGGCCACTTCTTAGTTGGTATTTGCTGAACGTGCACAATTATTAAGCTTTTGACAGGTCTACCATACTATTGGTAATAACGCGCACCCACAAAGTAATATGGTAATTGGATTTAGTCAGCATACCCATATAAAATGGTGATTTCTGGGAAAGAAAACTGTTGGTTCTTGTTATCCTATCAGATCTTTAGGCTCTAGAAGTAGTTTCCCTTCACAAGTGTTTTAAAGTCCAAAACGCAACCCTAGCTAAAAGGCATTTCAGAGAGACTTAGAAGTCTTGAAAAGCAGCAGAAGTCAAAAGTTCCTGTTTACACTTTCTTGTCTCTAGGAAAGAAGATACAAGAAGGCTTGACCAACGTTGTAGACCCTGTTAAAGGACTTGCTAAAGGGGCACAAGCAGCGGCTTGAGTGTGAGGTAAGAGGGGGTGGCCTTGTACACCTATATCTACGCTCCAATGCTCTGGAGCGACTTTCTGAAGTAAGGTAAGCAATACCGTTTTTCCCACAGTACCTTAGGTTTGAATAAAATGTTGGTGGTGGATACTCTGTGATGTTGCAGCCCTGGAGCCGACCTTCGGATTTATTGGCCTGATGACGAAAGGCAGGACAATGGATGGGATCTCTCAGCAGCAGTCTCGAGGGAGGACCCTCTTGCGCGGCTTTCATCAACTCCTCTAGTCACACTGCGGTTTTGGCACCTTTCCTGCAGCACCAACAAAGGTGTCATGATGCCTACCCCCGGGCATCCGGATCAAGCTCATCAGCCCAGGGAGCAGGCATCCAGGAATTTAATAAAACCCCAGCAGCCCCGGCTGGAAGCTTTCTGGGTTCAGTCCTGGTGCCTTAGGCGCCAGGCTCATAGACTTTACTTACCTCATGCAGACCATGCTGCAAATGAATCAAAGCCAACGTGAGGCCTGGATGGGACTATTTTTCTACAGGGACTATTTCTTACTCGGGTGTGGTTCTAGGGACTTCTTACCTGGAACTACTTTGGAGGCTATTTAAACCACGCCCGAACAGCAGCACATGCTTCACGTTATTCTGCATCCAGCAGCGTAACGCTCACCGTGCCTGCATCCAGTCTTCTGCCACGCCCGCCTCGAATCCGGAGCTCTTAAAACAGAGGAAAGAAAGGGACAAGGTTACAAAACGAACTTATTTCTATTCCACACCTGATTCTGGATCCATCTCGTCTCCGGACCTGTAAAGAACATCATTTCTGCACGCACCGCACCTCCAGCTGCAGCGCCGCGCCATACTCACCAGTCTTCACAGCATCCTTCGGGTGGGCGCTGCCTCCATCATTTCTTCGCCGAACTTCGGCACCTAGGAGACAAAAGAAAACCACAAGGTGAGCCGAGGGAACCAACAAATATAATTCTTACCACCGTAGACGTACCTGATTTACCACCGGAGGCATCATTTTGTGACTCTCCATATTTTCACGTGCCGCATCTGTAAAGAGAGACGTTTTCCACGTGCAACATTTACCGGACAGCGCCGGGTAATACAGACTCTTACCTGAGCGCCACCAGCTGCCACAAGAGCATCTTTTCACGAGCCAGCTGCAAGACAAGAAAGGAAGGGGGGAACAAGAGTGAACATCGGACATATTGAACTCTATGAACGTAATACTTACTGGTCCTCACCAGGAACCTCAGAGTCGGTACTCTCCGGAACTCTCCCGAGCCTTCAAACCAGTGAAGTAACTGGAATCAACGCGCCCCTGCAAATCCACGCAGGATGGAGAGCTCATCTTTCAAGAATATAAGGTGAGATTGCTGTGAGGGCATTTCGGAGGTGATTAGTTGGGGAGGACTGTGGGGGTGCCATCACTTGAATCCACAAGTGGCTAAATCCGTCTCTCCACTTGCAGGAGAATATTTCTACGGGTTAAGCAGACAAGATTAGGAGGGCAGATCCAATCAGTCATCGCTGCACTACGCATCACATGGGTGGAGACCGCAGCTGTCCGGGTCCGACCGACGCCTCTGTGGGAGCCAGGTGAGCGTAACAAAAGGACACGATTTTCCCGGTCAATCTTCAGTTCCTGACTGCAGTCCCACACTCTGTAGAGGGGGTCTGGATGAGTTGGATTTTGTCTCTGGAGTGTCCCTGAGGGCTCAGCAAAGACGCACTCTTAATGGGCAGTAGGTATCCTGGTATTGGGGCTCCGCAACTCTGGAAGCTCATAGGACCTCAGGAGATGGCCTAAATCAAAGTTTGTCTTGGGACTGGTTGTTCCCACCAGTCAAAGGCAAGGAGTCGTCCTCTTTGGAGTTCCTCTGTCGCACAGGAAACAGGGTCAGGACAGTAGTGGTCGCTTCAGTGTTGCAAAGAGTCTGCAGGCCTTTCTGGTCATTGTCTTCTGCTACTTCAGCTTCCAGTTGTCAACTTGCTTTTCACTCCAGGAGCCTCACCTTTAATTCAGTTCCAGCACTCACTCCTCTGCGATCTTCCTCAGCAGTTTTCAGAAAGGGGCGTTCACACCCACACACAGTCCTCCCCCTCCCAGAATGGTAGAAGAAGGGCTGGCGAAGAACAACAATGCTAGTAATGGTGAACAAAGGAGTCCCCAAGTTAGCACTTGGGTGCCCCTATTGTGCACTAACGAGGCTATGGACATAGCCTGCGGTAGAAAAGTCACACAATAGTAGGTAGGGCACGTCCACGGCCACCAGCCATAACCAGTTTGTCTATGTGACTAAAAAGTCACAGGAGCAGAGAGAAGGGGGACACTAGGTATCCCTTTGGCATTCCACATAAGGTGGTGTGTGCCAATCTCTGACTATAACGTTTTAGGAGAGATAGTAAGTATCCATCCTCAAGAACTGTAGTTACTCCAGAATAAAGAAAAGAATCTCACAGGAGGACCGGAAGGGTCCCCAGCAACACTGCCCATTAGGAGCTTGGTCCTGCAATAGTAAAATACAGATGCCTTTAAGAGTAATGGAGGAATATAGACTCCATAGGACAGATAGAATACATGGAATAGAGTTCCAAAAGACATAGCTCATAAGAATGAATGAGTGGGAAAATGCTCCACTCATTCAGGGTTTCAGAAAAGTCCAGAAATCCAGCAAAAAGTGCTGGGGTACAAACTAAGAGTGGGGATGGAGCTTCAAATAACCCCACCATACGTGGAGTGCTGGGGGATACAATGTATGCCCTTTCTCACTTACCTGTAACGTCTTTTTTACAGTTGAAAGTTTACTTGAATGGCTGGTGGCAGTAGTTTTACCTTAGTGACTTTTTAGTAATAATAAGACTAAAAGTCATTAAGGTAAAACTGCCATCAGCCATTCTAGTAAACCTTCAATTGTTTAAAACCGTTTTTGTGTTTTCTTAGGTCTTCCCCTGCCTTTCTAGATGGGAATGACCTCAGTGAAAGTTTTGTATTTAGCAGTAATCCTTTGAATCCCTCCCCCAGCTCCAGAGTGTCTGAGAAGGCAGGAAGCGAGGCAGGCGTAGAAAACTCTGCAGCACTTTGCCTTTTACCTTGCCTGAAAGGAACCAACTCCCAATGGGGGGCTGGCTGTCCTTATTGAACTGCCAGACCGCCCCTTTCTGTAAACTGCAGGAAGAGTTTGTAGAAGTTGTACTGTAGTTCCTGGTAAATACTCCAACCCTAGAAGTCGACCACTGGAGCTGAATACAAAGAGGAAGATAAAGAAAAGACATCTGTAGCGATTTTCAGCGACCGGTGAGCCTGCTGTGTAACCAGAGCCTGACCCAACCCTTCCTTCCAATCGACCTGGGGGCCCCGAATGCAACGACTCGTACCTAGAGGCTGGTGAGATCCACTAGTCTCAAGAGGACCTGCATTTTGAGCCATCCCACAACGTGCTGTGACCTTGCTGTGCTGCAAAATGTGAATACCCTGGGAGCTAGAACCTGAGTGAGGTGCATTGTCCTCCGAATTCCAAATCCAGCTGAAACTTTGCTGGACTCATCCTGGACCTCCAGAAACAAGATTAAAATCCCTGCAATCCCTCTCACCAGAGTGCAGGACCTAGAAAGTGAAGATAATCCGACTGGTGATATTTGATCTTCATCTGGCTGCTGTAAAAAGGCACAATATCCACAGAGCTACGGGAATCCGTGAAGAAACCTTTACTGAAAGTCTCCTCTGACTGCTGCTGCAAGTTCCAATCCAGTGTCCAGTTCTTTCGTCTTCCGACCAAGAATCCAGGGTCTGATCCTGTGCTGTTGCATCCAGAAGGCGTCCACTCAGCTTTTTTTCTCCTAAGGTACTCTGTGGGCTTTGTGAGAAACCTGAAGGTGTCTCACCCGCTAGTCCCGGGGATTTGTCATCCAGGTGGCTAGGACAAGGCCATCGCTTCTGGATCCAGTTCGTGGTGGTGGACCGGTGGGGGGAGGTACACCTGGATGAGGTACCCCCGGGAGTGGAAGTGGAACACCAGAGGGTGAGATGCGGTATCCCCTTCCTAATAACACCTTTTGCCCCTAGGAATTCAACCCCGACTCCTTTTCGTCACAAACTTTCTCACAGACATTTCACTGTGCGCGACAACGGACTAACACCAGACCCGTATACCTGACATGTCCCAACTCCATGGACAGGCAAGGTCAGGCAATTACGGATGGATTATTACACACACCTGACTTCCATCACCCTTTCCTACACAGAAAAAAGGCAGAGCACAAAAGCACACTCTCGGCGAGACAAACCGCACAAGGAAACAGCAGGTCCAAGATGGCTGTTTAGTACAAGGAGAAAGACGGAGAGACAAGACAGAGTCGCAAGGAGGGACGCACCTGCGACCTCTAAAGACGGTTACTTTCATGAGCCTTGGAAAGTAAGAAGCTGAAGACCAGGAACTAAGGCTGATCAAACCTGCAAACTGTGTGGGAGGTAGGCGGGGCTCTCCCCTGTCAATAACCCAGGCGGGGAGGAGCGGTTGCCGCTGTGGTGCTTTCCTTGGCTCTTACATCACAGTGGCATCAGTTACAGTTTAATAAACACCCTTGAACTGTGATCACTTGTGTCTGTCTTTACTGTTGCCACTATGAGTTCCACAACGAAAGTTCAATGTTGGATCCCCGTCAGTTAGCCTCAGATCCCTTTCCAAGTACATTCAGATAATTCTTTCTCGAGTGACTCACGGTACACCCCGGATCCCCGTGAGCCGGGCTCAGATCCTGCTCTTTCACTCAATTAGTCTCCCTCAGCCAATTGAGATGCACTTTAAACTATCAAAGACTTTTTCGAAAATGCACAGGGTTTAGCTTGACCTGCTGCATGACCACTTCGATCTCATTATTCCTTTTTACTCACATGCAGCATCAGTAGGATACCTAACAGACTTTCGAATGAGAACCCACGTGACGCTGGAGCACTCAGTGTATGGTATCTTTTGCTTGCCTCCCAAAGTTCAGTTGCAAAGTTCAAATTATTTCTGCGTCGCTCTTTGTAAACCCCTTTCACACCGTTTTCTTTGTACAATGTTGCCGTTTGCAACCTTGGTTCAAAACACAAGCTGGTTTGGTCTTGTCCTTTTTTGTTAGCATCCCTCTGCCGGGTTCACTCTTGCCAACCTTTACGACAGAGTTCATACACTAATCTTGTTAACACACTGTTCATGGCACTTCAGACTTCGACCCGTCTTGTTAGCATCCCTCCATCGGATTCACTCTTGACAACCTTTGCTGCGCACTGTTCATGTACTAATTTCACCATGCAGGATTAATTTCCCTTAGCTTTCACAATCATCTGTCGGTCAAAGACTTTCGACGGTACAGAGGATTTTACAAGACCCCTGTATGACCACTTTGTCCTCTTTGTCTCTTTCCAAGGCCTTGTGGTTACGGTAGTCTCTACCAACTGGTAATCGGCCAGTGTTTCCTACGTGAGCACTCACGTGGTGCGGGATGCATCTGTTGCTGGTTTTCCCCCTCTCATCAATAGTATCTTTACGCTTTGGCTATTTTTCGTCCAACACAGTTTGGTTTCTTATCGCCCACTCCCCTCGACTCACCGGCAGTGATGGAATGGCTTGGTGTTCTTTTTCTTTGGAGTCAAGGCTGGTACTTCCGAGACAAGTCTCTCTCCCCGGCTTGGTAATCAGCAGAGGAGGGTCTTGTGTACTGTTGACATCTGCTGTAAGATGCACTGGCTGTTGTTATTCGTCTTCTGTTTCCTTCTGTGGAGGTTTCACAGACCTTGGTCGGAAAGGACAAGGTCGCTTCTCTCCTTGTCCCCCTATCGGTATGTGCCGTCTTTCGCCTCCTCTTGAACGGCCGTGCTGAGTTAGCTATCACATCGTGTGGTCTGCCTTGCTAGTCCTTCGCTCTCGTGCTCCAACTTTTATCCCTGTGAAAAAGGGAAAGGGCCGTCGGGTGTGTGTGATTCTGGTCAATTGCCTGACCCTTGTATTGGGACATGTCAGGTAAACGGCTCTGGTGTTAGTCCATTGTCTTCTGTGTTGTGCTAAAGCATTTGTGTTGGAAAAGTGGGGGGGCAGAGTTTTGGAACATCCTTTCTGGTAGGATAGGAAAAGGTGTTGAAGGAAGGCGGTTACTGTGTCTCACCCGTCGGTGTCCCACTCCCCAAGGACCCCCCTTCCAGGTGATCCTCATTCACTAGTCCGCCCCCAGGAACTGGAACTAATAGCGATGGCCATGTCCTGGCCACCTGCATGACAGATCCCCAGGGACTAACTAGGGAGAAACCAGCAGGTTTCTCACATAAGGGATCTGAGCCCGGCTGAGGGGGGATCGAGTGTGAACACCCAGAATTGAATACTGAGAAGAGGAAAATTAAATTAACGTTTTTGGGTTGTTTTGTGTAATGGGCCCTCTGAGTCCAGAGACTTGCGAGAAGCCAAGAGATTTGAATCAGAAGGTCTTGAACTGTGTAAATGGAACTGTATCCTCGTGCCCCAGGAGCAAGAGTGTGTGCTTTGCTCGAGTGAACCGCCTTGCCCAGTGCTGAAAACCTGGGGAAGGGAGGCCAACGACCCACACATCCTGACTTACCATTTTCTGAACACTTTTTTTCTTTTCATGAACATTCCCATCACATTATTTGTACATTAGTAGTAAGGTTTGGCAATAGGTTATTTTTATTTAGGATTTTTTTTTAGAATAGACCCTTTTAATTTGACTAGGACTGCATTATTATTATTTGATGGTCGTAGCTTGCTCCCATCTGTAGATTTAGCTTTAGATAGGCGTTTATCTCACCTTTGTGAAAGTTCAATAAACACCCTTGAACTGTGGTCCCTTGTCTGTATTACTGTTGGTAACATGCCTTCCTTACAGCTCGAGTAATACTTACCTTAAGTTTGGTGTGCATCCTGTGACGCTGAGTGGGGGATTCGTGTGGTTGAGAGTTTGCCCATACCACATGCCCAGGCCTAATGCTGCAACTCATATAGGGAGCCTTCTGTGAAGTCCCTCAACACTTTAACTAACTCTGAAGCTGCTACTTGTTTAAGAAGATATCCTCTGGAACCTTGACTTTCCTTACCTGCCTACAGCTGGCCACTAGACCATTAGCGTCCCTACTCTGCCTCGGAGATAACGCATTCTACAGAGATACGGATTCTGTCTTGAATGTATAACAAGCGTATAAGTATTTACTCGTCAAAGTGTTTGTGTTGTAACTGAATCTCTGCAATAGAAAAGTTACACAGTATCTAAAAGATATTACTTAACGTTAAGGTGCTGGGTTCTCCTTTAAAAAGTATATAAGTTGTTTACTTACTCTGAATAGTGTTCTACATTCTAAAAAGTATTAGAACCCTCGGCCAGTGAATACGCCTTTCCTATTGGTCAATTTGCTGGCTATAAGAAACGGTATATCTTGAAGTTTAATTACAGCCCACAAATTTGGCCATTGCTTGTTCTGTAGCTTGGCAAGTGGAGCACTAACAGTGCTTCACCCCCCTCTACTGGCCTTCTTTTAAATAACGTTTGCCTACAAATACCATGCGTTTTTTGTTTTCTTTAAATGCATGACTGCTGGGGGTCGCAGTGAAGTCAGAGAGGGACCACTTCACTTGTCTCTCACTCGCAGGGCCAGCTTTGGCAGCAGCAGCGCCCTGTGCAAATTGGTGTCCCCCACCCCGCGCGCCCCTGGTCTTAGTAGGATGCAGGATGCATGAAATGTGTTTTTTTTTTTAACCGCTCCGGCGCCTCGCAGGGAGCTAATCACTGGAATAGGGCATTCATGCTAATGCATGAGTGCCCTATTCCAATGCAAACCGCCTCACTGCCGCGTCGGAGCGAGGTGGTAATCATGTGAATAGGGTACTGATGCAAACCATCAGCACCCTATTGTTGTTAAATGCGCTCTGCCGCCGCGGGTGCATTTAATAGGAAAAGGGTGCCTGCCGCACCTTCTTCCACTATGCCAGCTCGGTAGAGCCCATGAAAGACTCCCCTGAGCTGGAGTGGCAGGGGGTAATGGTGCTCTGGGCAGTTGCCCGGCCCGCCCTGCCCTGCTCACTACCACCCCACCCCCCATTCAATGAACCAGAGCACGTACCTCAGGCAATGCCCCCTCCCTCCTCAGTGTGCACTCACCCCCCTCAACTATCCTTTCTCTGTTGTCCCTCACTCTTCCGTGGTCCTTGTTTGCCCTCCCTGTACTCCTCCGGTCTCCACTCTGTGCTCTGTCGCACACTCACACCTGCTAAATCCTCACTCTGAGGGAACGTTTCCAACCCCCTACTGTGCCCCTTTATAAATTTAAATATTCCACGTGGAATATTTCCCCCCCAAAAAAACAGATCTTTTGGCCGTACCGTCATTATGGGCCCTCATACCTCGTTAACTCGGTCTTCAGGGCCCATAATGCCCGGTACACCCCTCGCTGCAGGTCTATAAAGTGATAATACATTTTGGTACTGTCTTATCATTGCTCAACTGAATGAGTGCAAAAGCTTAGCAATAGGGTTTACCTACCATGAATAACAGTGTGTCATTCTTAAATTATACCATAAGGTTTTGCTTTCCCTGGACTGCTTTATACAGACCCAAAACAGTCTTGAAGTGAATACTTGTCTTTTGAGTAGCTTGAAGCCCTCTTAATTGTTTATAGTTATACTTACCTTCAATAGCTGCTGTTCTACTTAACTTGTAAGGGTTGTGCTTTCCCTAGAACTGCTTAGAACATTTCTAAAATAGTCATAGGGTCAATTACCTTGAAATACATTGTGCCTAAAAGTTTAATTGGGTTTTTGCTTTTCTTGAATTGCTTAGTGCATTCTAAAAGAGTGTTCATACTTACCATTGAGTAGTGTAAGGCCCTCCACAAAGTATGAGTTGATTTACTAGCTCTGAAATGTGTTCTAAAAAGTAATGTTGCAAAGAGGCACGAAACAAACAGTGTGCTCACAACCTATCCCGTACTCGGGTGCCCAGGGAAAGGCCATCGCTTTTGGATCCTGACCCTGGGGGTGGACAAGCGAGGGAGCATCACCTGGGTAGGGGTCCTCAGGGAGTGGGGGGGGAAGCATCCGATGGTGACACACGGTAGCCCCCTTTTTCCACCACCATCTAGTCCCTATCCCTGTTGATTTTATGGCAAACTACAGCTCCCATAATTCCTCCTCACGTTACATTGCCAACACTACTGAGCCGAGTAAGATGAGGAATGAGGCTGGAAAGACTACCTCCACTAACTTGTAATGGCTCTGTCCCTGTAATGAGGCCAGGCAGAGTAAGGTACATAATACTAACTATACACACCTGCCACTTGTCAACACTCCCTGTCAGGCGGATGAAATGTGGCATGCACAGGCACACTCTGATCGAGGCTGGGTATGAGAAGGAACAGCTCTTTCAGGGCTGATGCGAACCAGGCAATGGAAGTTGGAAGGCCAAGGGGCTGATCAGCAGTTGCGAAGATAGAGAGCCAGGTGAGAATTCCACACTATCGGGAAGCCGTAAGCATTCCAAGACTGAAACTGAGTCAGCAGAAAAAATGAACCTTCAAGATACTTGAAAGCAGCCCACGACCCTACCGGGTGAACTGCACAGTTGGGAGGAGCAGAGGTGGTGTTGGTAATGGCCTTGATTGCTTCATGAAGAGTGTTGATGAAGGAAGACTAACATGACCAGTGAGTTATCAGAGGCAACAAAAGCCCGGTTTGTGTTTTAAGCAAAAGTAACTCACCTCAGAATTTAAGGTTGCGCGCATGCGATAAAACACGTAATGTGAAGATCAATTGCTGAATTGTAAAATGAATGGATACAAAGCAACAGAGTGGTCCTATGAGGGAAATCGCACTTTTGAAATTCTCTGTGAAATGTTCTAAGTTGAACAGGAATCAAAGGCAAGAAAGTAACCACGATCCTGAAAGAAAGTTTTATGAATGAATAGAAACGTATGTGAACTCTGAATATACCAAGAGGGCAAAGTATATGAACTTTGAAAGAGACCAAGAAGGCAAACTAAAAAGAATATAACTACAAGTACCAAGAAGCATTGGTGCTGCAAGATGAGAAAGTTTGTAGAATTTTTGAGAGGGGTCTAAGTGGTCATGGTGAGGTCCATGTAACTTGCTGTTTCGAAAGTCTTTGACAGTGAAAAAACTCCTTAGACAAAATGTGGGGAAAGTAACCCCCATGAAGTGAAGTACAGGCTTGTGCTCGGCAGAGGGAAGCCTGTGCAGAACTGTAAGAAAGTGAATTTGAAAGGCGAGGCAGGCCTGAGCCCGGTAGTGGGAAGCTTGAGTTGGATTGTGGAAAAGTAAAGCTCCAAAGTGGAACTGTGCATTTATGACGAGGCGGATGAAGCCTAAGGAAGTGATTGAACTTCCAGCAGCTTGAAGCCCAAGCCTGAACTGTTGAATTATACCAGTATGCCAAACTGTGCACGACTGATAGAACTGTGCCATCCACCAATATGTTTTCGGAAACAATCTCGACCCTGTGCTGCTGAGCGTGGGGAAGGGAGTTATTTAAGCCATTCTGAAATTTCTTTACAGACACTATTTTCCTTTTGTATTACCTTAAAACATTTGTCATTTTGAGAAGGAGGGCAAGGTTCGTTTTTTTCAGAATAGGACTTTTTATTTTAACTGACTGTCTTGGACTTTTTATTTAATGGTCAAGACTACTCCCATTCTAGAGTTGGGGCCAGTTAGGAATTCTACCAACCTAACCAAAATTCCAAATAAAGATCTTCTAAAGTTGTATCCATTGTGTCTGTATACTACCTGATACCATGCCTTCTTTACAGAGTATACTTGTAACAGGGTTGGTTTATTATGTGATTTCCTAATTGAGTGTCTCTGAATGACTAACAGAGTGAATGACCCTTGAAATACTAATTGTATTCTAAAATTATATCTAACTTGGTCGTATTCCTCAAGAAGAGTATTTTACTATCCTGAATGTATAACCTTGGGTTTGACTCACCTTGACTTGCTTCTTGCTCCTCTAAATCCTTGGTTTGCATACCATAGGTATTGAGGTGTTTTTTATATGATGTTATAGTACTTACTTATCCAAGATTTATCTTGGCCTATTTGTATTGAAATAACCCCCTTTATTTTTACATGACAATGTTTTTGTACCAAGCTACAGTCCTCTCTCCCTCCTAAGATAAGTCTGGCTGCTCTGTCTACGCTGCCAAACGTTCTCAGATGGTACAGCCTTGTACTAAGAGTGGCTTTATGTACTGCCTTAGATGTATGGCTTTATGAAGCCCTTCATTGGACTTTGGAAAAACTGTCCTAAAAACCGTGAGGCAGAATCTAGATAGAAGTTAACAAGCTCTAGATACTAACATGGGGAATACGGACGCTTGGGCTAGGAAGGACACTGCTTCTTCTAGACGAGAGTGTGAACGATGGCCCTTGGGGACCTTTCCAGAATGTTTAATAAAGGCCCTTCAAACATTTTGGGGAGATGGCATGTTTTTAAGGCCATCTGTGACATATACTGGAAAGATAACCCCTCTGATCTCTTAGAGGCAGCATACTGTCTGGTGGTCTGAAGGACATTCTCTTTAAACCAGTTACCCCCTAGAGGTTTGTGTATGACACCAGACACCTCTATGTAAATAATAGATGAGAAGGGCCACTGTGCTCCAGCCATATTTTGACTGCAGAGAACAGAGCTCTCAATGTAAACCAACTTGGACAGAAGGAGACTTTTTGTTCATGCAGTGCTTTCCTTACTCTTAGACCATGGAAGAGAGTGTGCTTCTCTGTGCCATGGTCATTGGCTATGTTTTATGTCAACAAGCAGAGAAGCGCTCACCCATGATCCCTTGCTTTGTTGGCCAAGAAGGCTGGCAATTGTATTCTTCTGTCAGCCATTCCCTTCTCTGTGTCTGGAACTCACCGAAGGATATGGTGAGCAGGAGGATGTATTCTCCTCTGTATGAGCGCAACAAGTGTTGTGTGAGCTCTTTCACCACGTCAAGGTAATTCTCATTCTGAATGGGACATGGCCTATTACTCTTTGATGGATGAATACCTCCTGCAGTAGTATGTTTGATACCTTTGTGATCCCAACCCACTCATCACTGGCATGGTCCTCAAGATTCACGGCACCCGTACATTTAAAATAAATAAATGTACTGACAATCTGAAAACTGAACAACATGTGTAGTCATTGTACCTCTCAGTCCTGACCACATATTGACTTCTCTTCCTGCAGCAGAAGGAACCAGGGTATGTCTTTTCCTAACACCCAAGTCTGGTGTGACAAATCTTCCCAGGATTTCTGTATTTAACGATATGATGACTGGGATGCTTTTTTATGTTCATCTAGATCTTCAAAAGAAAAACATGAATTCTCTTAAAATGATCAAAAGCACTAAAATGAAGTACAACATCAAGGGACTCCGGTTTCTTCTCTGGTCCCAGTAAGAGTGTGATCTCAGCATCAGAAATGCTCCCTAGATCACAGTTTCATAATTTGCATCTTTTTTGAACAAGTTCTGTTATAACTTTGCACTAATGCTGATCATACCTGGCGGCAATTAGAGGCCTTATGACGATCCAAGATGTTTTTCACTTTAAAATGCATTTTAAGCACCTATTTGGTAGATCTTTCAATTCAGGTTAAGTTATTCTCTGTTTTCTTCTTTGCTATTGCCTCAAGTGCCATGAAACTGGGGAAAAATATTATGTTGTTCCTGCTTGCTGTCACGTTTGCAAATTAATTGGGCGAGTGACGTCAGGGTCTTAACTCATAGACTCTTCCCGAATTACAAGATTATGCTCCGGTCAATACTTTTTTTGGACTATGATTAGTTTTTAATTAATAGGGCTCCCCTCAACTTCATGACGTGTGCATGTGTCAGTGTATTTTGAAAGGATGTACACTTAAATGTGTAGGTGGCTGCCTGTGTGAGTGTATGGTGAAAGGGTGCACACAAGTGTGTGTGTGTGTGTGTGTGTGTGTGTGTGTGTGTGTGTGTGTGTGTGTGTGTGTGTGTGTGTGTGTGTGTGTGTGTGTGTGTGTGTAAAGGGTGCACACTTCAATGTATGGATGGCTGGGTGTGCATGTGTGTATATGGTGAATGGTGTGTGTGCTTGTGTTCAGGGGTGCAACAAAACCTACATTTCGGGGTGCTAATCCTTCAATTGTTGGGAGAGGCGCTAATTTCATGGGCGGTGGGGGAGGGGCAAACTGATTTGTTTGGGGGCATCTAACTTCTTTATGCATTTTAATGAGACTTCTAGTGCAGCTTCAATGTTACAAGCAGTTAACTCTCTCCTTTAAGTCTGAAAGTACCCACTTATGGACTGCTGTGAGAATGAGCAGTCTCCTGTTCCCTCTCTACCCTTCCTTTCACTTGCCTGACATGCAAGTACTAAACCCACATCACAATTTAAATTGCCTAAATAATTTGGCATTTGAATGCAGCTACTAACAGTGAAATGCTTTACGTTAGTAATTGCTGGCCCGTTTAACATCTGTGTCCTTTTCTGTCCTGTAACTGATCTGAAGGTCAGCCAGGTTGAGTTAACATAGCCCAAAATTCCTGGGGCAGTGCTGAAGCCCTGTCAACTTAATGGTGTTATGCCACTACTTGTGTTTAATGCCTTGATTACTTAATGGTAATTGTCATTACTCCTAGCCCTATTCCTCCTCGTCCCTGTACTTGTGTATGAGGCAGTACTTGTGTATGAGGCAGTACTTGTGTATGAGGCATTCTGCCTCATGCACCAGTACTGGGATGAGGTAGAGGTACATGGAGGCAATGCCTGACTTAGCTACCTGTAATCTTCATTACTCCTAGTCCCACTCTTCCTCATCCCAGTACTTACCTATGAGGCAAGAAGCCTCCTGGAACGTTGGTTTGCCCGGTGAAGCCCTGCTGCTGTGCTGAAGCTCCGATTTCATCTCGACTAGCGAAGACCTGCAAAGGACGACTCCTCCCCTTGGGTTGGTGGGACCAATTGACCCCAAGATAAGCTCATCTGCACATCCTCTCGCAGCTGGCTAAACTTCCATTGCTGCTGCAAGAACCGATTGCCAGGGAGAGGAACACCGGAATCGAGTGGGTGTCTTTAAGTTGGACCCGAGCTTCAGGAAGATCCTCCAGACTCCCAGGAAACCTCACTGACCAAGCCTGAGCCGCCTCAACAGAGTCCTGGACCCCAGATGCGAGGAAAGTCCAGAGTGGTATCCGAGAACCGCAGTGGTGCTATTTGCGAGAGACGCAAGGAGCTGAAACCGTGAAGTGCCATTGACCTGAAGTTTGCCCATTGCTGCCGCTGACCTTCCATTTGTAGTGCAGGAGCCCCCAGATGTCCTCCCTCTTGTCCCCACGACTGAGGCCCAGGAACACCAGGATCTGCAGATCTACACAGGAACAGAAGCCAGCTGGAACCACTTTCTTCTAACCAAAGGTACTGTAAACTAAGGGGTGGCTTAACTCTTGTCGTGTAGCCGTATAGGTGTATTGGGAGGATAGCTCAGGGGCAACATGCTCGCCTTGAAAGGAAGATGACACAGAGCAACACAAGTTTGATCCCCGGGTCCCGCTTAGAAACCTGGGTATTAAGCACATTATAAATAACATATCATATCATATACGTAAGCTCTGTGACAAGGAAGAGGAACATGAAGGTAATTCTGAGCCAAAGAGCTGATTTTGGAGTTTGGGGTACGTGGTAAAAGGGAGAGGGGGGCGGGATTGTGCGATAAACAATAATGGTTGTCCATTTCCAGGCTAAGCAGGCATGTTATGTGGTATTCGTGCTAGAGAGGCATTTTGGTGCAGCCAGACTAGTCATTCCTCAGTTTAGTATGACTTTTTTTTAACTGCGCATTTCTGATAAAACCTTCCTGATAAGTGTAATTATCTGACTAGACTGGCATTTGGGTGCTGCCAGTATAGCCGTTTCTTACTGCTGCATTGTATATTTTTCTGGGCATCTGTGATAAAACGATATTAAAGCCATCTCCCCAGGGCAGCCCTCTGCTCGGCAGCCCCTGTGGCAAAGGGCCCCAAGGCCAAGGGCGGCTCCACAAAGTGTCTGCAGGTGTCCGCAGGGGAAGCCAAGGAAGGCAGCAGACACCAGAAAAACTGAGTGTGGCATGGGTGGGGTGTAGAGCAATTACTCTACTCCAGAAAGCCCTTGTCACTCAACCTTACCTTCCTTAGCATAGACTGCCATAGACATTAATAATACATACTTAGGAAGACTTGTGACCACTGTAAATGTATTGTAAATGTAGCCTTGTGATGCATATGCTAGTGCCACACATGTAGGGAACGGAACTTTAGCTTGCGCCGCATCTAGATGGAAGTGTGACTGTTAGCATGTGCCGCACTTAGAATTCTGAACTTTAGCTTGCGTCTCATCTAGATAGAAATGTGATTCTTAACATGCACCACACTTAGAATTCTGATTTTTAGCTTGCGTCGCATCTAGATAGAAATGTGACTGTTAGCATGTGCCGCACTCGTATAGAATTCTGAACTTTAGCTCTCGTCGCATCTAGATAGAAATGTGATCGTTAGCATGTGCCACACTCGTATGGAATTCTGAACTTTAGCTCTCGTCGCATCTAGATAGAAATGTGACTGTTAGCATGTGCCGCACTCGTATAGATTTCTGAACTTTAGCTCGCGTCGCATCTAGATAGAAATGTCACTGTAGCATGTGCCACACTCGTATGGAATTCTGAACTTTAGCTCTCGTCGCATCTAGATAGAAATGTGATTGTTAGCATGTGCCACACTCAGGATTCTGAACTTTAGCTTGCGTCGCATCTAGATAGAAATGTGATTCTTACCATGCACCACACTCGGGATTCTGAACTTTAGCTTGCGTCTCATCTAGATAGAAATGTGATTCTTAACATGCACCACACTTAGAATTCTGATTTTTAGCTTGCGTCGCATCTAGATAGAAATGTGACTGTTAGCATGTACCGCACTCGTATAGAATTCTGAACTTTAGCTCTCGTCGCATCTAGATAGAAATGTGATCGTTAGCATGTGCCACACTCAAGATTCGGAACTTTAGCTCGCGTCGCATCTAGATAGAAATGTGACTGTTAGCATGTGCCACACTCGTATGGAATTCTGAACTTTAGCTCTCGTCGCATCTAGATAGAAATGTGATTGTTAGCATGTGCCACACTCAAGATTCTGAACTTTAGCTCGCGTCACATCTAGATAGAAATGTGACTGTAGCATGTGCCACACTCGTATGAAATTCTGATTTTTAGCTTGCGTCGCATCTAGATAGAAATGTGAATGTCAGCATGTACCGCACCTAGATGGAATCCCATAATTGCAGTGGACAGCAATGCCAACTAACAATTCCATCCCTCTGCATACACCTCTCAAACTCTAACCAAACACAACCACAAGCCTAAAACGCAGCAATCCGCACAAACTTCACAACAATGCAACAACAAAACAAACTGCACACAGACTTGCACAACAGAACACCACAACTACGGACCGTAAAACACCCCAAGCCCAGCCAACGGACCCACCGGGCTGAGGCTGCCAACAGCACATCACTGCTCTCTTGCACTTTTCCAGCTTACTCCCATTACCCACCCCCTCTCCTCCCCTTTTTCAGAGCCGCCAGGGGACCACTTCGGTGGTGATAGTGCGCGGTACAAATGTCCTTTAACATTAACGTTCTGTCCGGATTCCACATCAACTGGAAGAAAAACTCTGCCTCCTGATGTTGAAAAAACCCATTATCAGTTTGGCAAAAAGAGGGCCGCCATGTTCTACTGGGATAGTACATGTTTTTTTTCCTGCTTGACCAGGCTGTGTGTAACCTATGATGGCTCCACCGCTGGATTGGAACCCTCCTGAAAAACTGAGATGCTGGCTGCGTTCAAATATATTACAATATTACTTAACACTGGTCATCCCAGAGGTTAGATGGTAGCTGTGGGAGTGGCGGAGAGTGAGGTAGGGGGAAGAGAGGACATGACCAGGTTGGGCCTTGTCCCTGTGGAATGCCTTTTTTTAAAAGTATTTTTATTTTTTGGTTTCCGTATACACCAAAAACAGGGGTCCAGAGGGGGACCCCCCCAAAAAAAACCATTCAATCTTTTTTTTCTCGGTCCTTTTGACTCGAAAGTATTGTATTCGAATCAGTTGCAGTCGACCCTTTCACCTACAACCATACATTCTCAAGTATTCTGCTTAGTATACTATGCTCATACTAATTATTGTTCTCAGGCTACCTTCAAGTAGCTAATTGTAATCCGAGATCATTTAAGAAGAAGATCCCATTTACTTACTATCCCGCAAGAGGCCGATAGTCAATACATCATTTGATTGTGCAGTGTCCATTTTTATAAGATGGGTTCCTCTCGTGTGTTGCAGGCAGCTCTGTAACTTAGCCTTTTGCACAAAATCCACAAGGAGTACAGTCGCGGCTGGGGCATCAATAAACCACTCAAAGGTCCGTGTCTCTTATGGGTGATACAGGAAAGTAAAGGATTCATTTGAAATCAGACCACCTTATGAGGTTCTTGAAACGAACACAGGTTAGTCAGACTTCCTTAGAACAGTGGAACTCTGTCCTTCCCACTTTCCCCTTTATCAACTCTGCCTTCTCAGTGGCAACACTTCTTGCTTTTGTGAATGTTTCTTTGTTCATGTCAATGTATCTCGCTTCTCCTGAATATCCGATATAACTGGCATCACTACCCATGTTGTCCTTTGTCTGAACGTGGGTCATGTCAGGTGTCAGACCATTTAATAAACCTCCTCCAGTGTCTGCCATTGTCCTCCCTTATTTCTGTTCTCACCTCCGCTTCCTCTTAGTTCCCTCCTTGACATTCCATTCTACTCTAACCTTCTCCAATCTCTTCTCCATCTCTCTACTTTGTTATTCTACCCTCACCTTCATTTGACATTCTCTCCTACCTCTGTTCTCCTTTCTCCCACCTCCACTCTGGGCTCTCACTCCTTTATCTCCATTCTCTGTCCTCTACTCTTGACTCCACCTCCCTCCCCTCTACTTTTTCTCCCACCTCCATTCTCCCTTCTGGCTCCTCCACCTTCCTCTCTTGCTTTCTCTCCTCGCTGCACTACCACACACCTTCCTGCCCGTGTCTCCCACATTAATAGTCAGGTCGGTTCTTCTTTAATCTGTCTTCTGGCCCCAGTTTGGGGTAGTTAATTGTTCAAATGTGCTTGGGTTTGTGGAACGTGAGAGAAGACTTCCAAGAGTGAAAGGAATTCTGTTCCGTACTATAAGCTTACACGCTGGTACCATACAGCTGCACGATCAACACACTGCTGCCACACGTAACTTAGCGTGGTTTCAAAAGGAACTACATCTTTCACGCGACAATTATATAGGGCTAATAATATGGTTACAATGAAGATGAATGAGTGGATCTGCCTAACTTTCACAAACAGAATACATTTTTAATATAAGGAACATTCTCCAGCATGGGGTCTGGCATGGATTCACATGCCCATGAATATTCTCTGCGTCAGGCTGGGAATCCTCTGTAAAAGAAAAAACAGTTTTACTTTCACTTTAAAACAGTATTTCTCCTATAAACGAATCACTGTCCTCTGGGTCGTTCTGCCCCTATCCAATGACAGTCCTCTCCCTGAGCTCCACCCCTTGTGGCCATCTTCAGATTTTTACTTCATGCTTGAGAGTTGGGAGTCCTCAAGTTGGTCTCTGAACTCATTTTGTGTTTTTTCATAAAACGTTTGCAAAATAGTTGGAATTAGATTTTTGCTTTGTCGAAGGATAGAGACCCGCATTGGAACTCTGCTACCGGTAAAGATCTACATCCACCGTTGGATCATCGAAGCTTCGAGGAGGCCCAGCCTTAGGGCCTACTTTGAAACCTTTCAGCATGTCCGAGGAGAAGGAAGGCCACAGCCTCTTCAAACTCTGCGCAAAGTGTCTTCATGGAAAATCAACACCATAAATGCTTATACTGCCTGCATCCAGACACAATGAAGAGGGATGCGAGGTGTCATGTTTTTTTTTAAAGAAAACCAAAAAAGATTCATGCAGCAGACTGTCAGCGTGGCCCAAGTCGTTCAAGGTCTCTGACGCAGCCTCTGGGCAGGGTCAAGCCTCACCCAGGACCGGCTAGACCGAGGAGCGTTCTCCCTCCGGAAGGAGTTTGAGATCCTTTGACGACGCCCCGCGTGCGGGGGTCCAAGTGAAGGCCAAGCTCTGTGACGCTAGCTCTGCTGGGTTCGCTGCTGATGCGGTCCAATTAGGACAAAAGTTGTTCGTCATCACCATCATCCTCCACGTTGACCCTGCCAACGAAAGGAGTGTCTTCAAAGAGAAAGGCACTACCTCTGCCCAAACTCTGTGTGTCTGCGGATAGTCCGAGGGAGAGGTCCGGGGAGGACTCATCAAAGCCACCTAAGGCTTAAACGAAGGCCAAGTCAACAGTCCACAATGGTACTGTTGACGAAGGCAGCCACAAGCATTTTGTCATCTAAATCACGACGTCTAGCGCATCTCTGAAAGAGAGCGGCTCCAGGAAAGGGGTGGCGGCCACCCCACGTATGTCATTGCCCCCAAAGCGAGATACGGCTTCGGAAGCAGCAACTAAGGAACCAGGGCCAGGGAAAGACCAGGCCGACGCTCCGACCCGACAGCCTCCTGAGAGGGATAGGGAAATGGTCCCACCTGTGGAACCTCCCAGGTATGCGGACTGCCAGGCTGAGGATAGACCAGAGCTACAGCAGTACCCACGTGGACAATGATCCGCACAATGGGTGCTGTTCAGACCACAGAGGGGGAGGACCTGAGGGAAGACCTCAGTCCCCTGTGCGGAAGAGGAGATACGTTAGCCAGCATCCTACTCCGCTGGCTCCATTTAGCCATAGACCTAGCGATGTGTCTCTGGATGGTCTATCAATCCTACACACACTTGTCACTGAAATCCAGCAAAGGATGCCGCCATTGGAGCCTGCACCTCCAGAAATCCCCAGGGTAAAGTCTCACCTGCGGAAGATAAAGTCCAATGGGGACGCAGGTCCTCTGCATCATCCGACTTCACTGCCACTGCCACCTTTTCACAGCAAGACTCCTACAGGAGCTCCGGATCTGCACACTGGCATGGACACAGCTACCACGGCTACTAGTACCAACGAGGACCACTTTTTCATTGAGGCGGACGGGTAGAATCCGCACGCGGATGAGCCCCATAGGGCCTCCCCTCCGGACGAAGTTGGATCTTTTCATTCGGTCATCTCAAGAGCCTCGGAACTGTTTCAGTTAGTTCCTGAGGAGACGAAGGAGGGTTTCCTGTCCCAGCAACAAGAGTCAAGGAGAAAGGCCATCATGTCCATTCCCTTCATGGGTGACATCTGGGAGGATGGCCTAGCCCTAGTGAAAATTCCAAGTGCGGCCCGACCAAGCGGGAAAGATCGGAAAAGAAGTACAGGTTGCCCGATTCAGCTCCCAGGTGCCTCAGCCCTCGCCGGATTCGGTGGTCTCGGCCGCAGCTAGGAAACTCTCAGCGAACCCGTAAAGAAGCTGGATGCGATGTGCAAGAGGATAATTTACATGGCAGCCTCTATGTTACGCTCACCTGGTATCCACGGGGACGCCACCCAGCCCGTTGGTCGCTGGTACCCTGATCAGTGATGACCTGGTGTGGTTCTCGATGGAAGCTCCGCCTGGAATTACAGGGAGGAACTATGTTTAGAACTGGACTTCCAATGTAGCTCCTCCCCACCTCCCATTTGACTTCAGCCCCCTCCTCCTGGGACCTCTTCTCACCTTGTTGTACAAGTTGGCAAGCTCTCTGTCCTGCTTTCTGGGTAGGGGCGCGTTGTTCTTCGTGGCGAGAGCGGTCAAGTTACTTCACTGTCACCGGCCCGAATAATGTCTTTCATGTAGGTCTTATTGCAGATTGTTGCGTTATTGTCCTTGCATGCCTTTCTCAGTTTAACAATGTCTTTTTTCCTTTCCCTTTAGATGTGCAGAGCACCCGTGTGGCGAACTGGCTATGCTTGGCCTCGCCGGTAAATGATGGCGCACAGTAGAGCTGTGAAGCGGTAAGTAAGCGCTGCGAGCGGCGCTGCAAAGTCTTGACTTCACTGACCTTTTCTCCTTTTTCGTAGGTCACGGTGTGATCCAGGGTGTGTGGAATTTCCGGAGCAGTGCCGCCCAAAGGGCAATCAGCCAGGTAAGATTTTTAAGCAATCCGTGAGTAAATGTCTCTATTATCTCCGTTTATGATGTCTTTCTCCCTTTTTTCAGGTCCTTTGATCCGGGCGAAGCGCGACCCAACGGAGCTGCGAGCAAGGAGGGATGGAGGTAGCAGGTAAAATGCTTAGGCTAATGGTGTTCTTTGTCTTTCTGCAGGTTCTGGATTCTTCCCGGCTCGAGTAAGCTGGACACGGTGAGCGTCACGCTGCTAGCTGCAGAGTAATGCGAAGCGTGTAGTCCTGCTCGGGTGTGGTTTATATAGCCACAGCCAAGTAGTCAAGGTAAAGTAGTCCCTAGGCTGCCACACCCAAAACACTATACAGCATAGCTTGGTTCTGGGAATCAAGCTATGTCAACGCCTCCATGTTGAGTTAAAGTCCCCAAAAAGTAGTTCCACTAGCAGATGTTTATCTTTGAATATGAGCCTGGTGCCGAAGGCGCCAGGACTGGCCCCAAGAGGGCCCGAGGGGTGGCTGCCAGGCCCTATAAGCAATCAGAGTCCTGATTCTCCCTGGCCAGTGGGGCTCAGGGCTGAGGGTCGTGACACTCTACCATCAAGGCAGCGAACGCCCTAATTTTGTGCCATTATGACTGGGAACTCTGCTACAAGCTGGGCCCTATCCAGGACTTCCTGCCTGCTCGAAGACAAGATGGTTGAGGCACTGGAACTCTTTCGGGAAGGGAAAGTTGTGGATCATGCCATCACAGTGGCAGTAGACCTTGCATAAACAGATTTTTGCCAGATGGGGAACGGAGTGTGTCGACACCGTCAAGGTTGCTTGAAGGCTACAAATTTCCGCCAGGAAGTTCAGACTAAGGGGTTGGATATGCCGTTCAACAGGGAGAACCTCTGTGGAAAGGAGATCGAGTTTATTTAATTCATTTCTATAGCGCTGAAACAAGAAGCCCTGAGGCATGAGAGCGCTAAGACTGATCAGGGGGTAATACGTGGGCAGGTAAACACAGTAGTGTTCAATTTCATTCAAAAAGGTGGGTTTTCAAGTTGCGTTTAAAGCTGGAAAGAGTCTTTGCTGGCAATAAAGACCGACATGGGGACGGCTGTGGGCCCCCACTTACACACCCCAATGGGAGGCCAGCTGACGAGGTTTGTCAGCATGTGGGAAAAGATCACCACGGGCAGATGGGTGCTGGACGCTCTTGGACAGGGGCACACCTTGGAGTTCCAACGCAGGTGTCCTCATATCCCTCCGATTCAGCGGCAAGTACTACACGGGCCACAGATTCTGCAGTCCATGTTATGGAAAGGGGTGATAGAGCCCGTCCCCCAGCGTCTCTGGGGCTCCAGATTATATTACAGATACTTTCTAGTTTGACAAAAGACAGGGGGTTTGGAGGCCAATTCTGGACCTACGTTGTCTCAACAAGTACTGAAAGTCCCAAAAGTTCTGGATGGTCACGTTGCAGCACGTGTCCGGTCAGCTGGAACAAGGAGATTTTCTGACGTCATTGGACCTGGAGGACGCCTACTTCCACATCCCTATTCACAAGAAGCACCGCAAGTTCCTGTGATTCGTAGTTCAGGATCAGCACTACCAGTTAAAGGCTCTTCCTGAAGTCGGTCCTGAGGGTGTTCACGAAGTGCCTGGTCCCAGTTGCGGCACATTGTCTTCTGCAAGGCATCCACATATACACCTACCTAGACGACTTGCAGGTGCATTCCCGCTCACTATCTCAGGCAACCGAACGCACTGCCAAATTTGTACTTCTGCTGGTTCACCATAAACTATCTGCAGTCTTGCTTGAAGCCATCTCAGGACGCTCTATTTCTGGACGCGCAACTCAACACGGTAATATGCTTGGCATCCCCCTCGGAGGCGAGGGTGAAACCCATACACGGCAAGGTGCAGCGCTTGTCTTCAGCCCAGGCAGCGACGGTGCGGTCTGTCAATTTGCTTCTGGGCATGTTGTCCTCCTGCATCAACCTTGTTTGACGATTGCGCATGAGACCTCTCCAGGAGTTCCTGGATGCCAGGTGGATGCAAGTGTCAGGGAACTTTACGGACAAGATCGCCCTCAACGAAGATTTCCGATTGGCGATTCAGTGGTGTTGCGTTCGGCTGCACCTCATCCAGGGAGCTGTGGTTCAGGTTCCTCCTTACCAGGAGATGTCACCATGGACGTCTCTCTAGAGGGTTGGGGAGCCCACACTGAACAGTTACACACCAGAGGCCTCTGGCAGCCAGAGGAAAGAGACCTGCACATCATTGTCCTGGATCTTCGGTCCGTGTTCTGTCGTTTTATGCCATCAATGAAGGACAAGGTGGTGAGGATCTTCACGGACAACACCACAACCATGTTCTACTTCCAGAAACAAGGGGTAGGAGACCCGGTCTTGAGCACTCTGAGGCCCAGGACTTGTCAGTGGGCCATTCCTCAAGGCATGTTCCTCATTCCGTTTCACCTGGCGGGAGTCACAAACACCATTGCAGACTCACCCAGCAAGGAACTGCATTCTTGCCATGAGTGGGAGCTTCGCCAGGACCAGGTGAATATAATGTTCGACAAATGGGGTCAACCCCAGTTCAATCTCTTCACAACGGCGGCGAACACCAAGTGTCAGAGGTTTGCCAGCAAGTTCCCTCAACCGAGGAGCTTATTGGGAGGGCACTTTCTCATTCCTGTGGGAGAGACTGTTCCTATAAACGCTTCCCCCCCTCTTACTTGTGCTCAACACACTCGGACAGTGCCACTGCAGGATGATACTAGTCGCCCCAGCGTGGCGAGGCAAATCTGGTATCCAGACTTGCTATGCTGTCAGTGGCCCCGCCAGACCTCGCCAGAGAAGGTGTGTGGGGGCGATTCTGCAGCACCACCTGGAGTCTCTGAACCTGAGGGCATGGCTTCTGCAGCCCTAGAGTTTGGAGGTTATGCTTTACCCACCGAATGTAAGGACATCCTGGCCTGGGCCGGAGCACCATTAACATTGAAGTGCTTCGGACATAAATGGAGACACTTCTCTGTGTGGTACCTGACTCAGAAGATTACCCCATAACTTCTACCATACTTTATTTTCTTAGCAAAAGCTGGACTGGCTCAAGCATCAAGGTGCATCTCACCGCCCTATCCAAGTACACCCGGCCTCCGGGCAGTCCGTCGCTGTGGTCTCACAGGCTTGTCAAGGAGTTCCTCAAGGGTCTCTTCAGTTCCGGCCCTTCCCGCCGGTTAAGGCTCCTGCCCCAACTTCAGAGCTCAACGTTGTGCTAACTAAGCTCAAGGGAGCACCGTTCGGACCTCTAGATCGGGCTCCGCTCAAGTTTCTCTCGTGGAAGACCGCTTTCCTCGTGGCTTTCCTCAAGCCATTACCTCGTCCAGGCGGCTCGTGGAGATTCAGGCCCCGTCTTGCAAGCAGCCTTATTGATCTTTCCCTGCTTCAAGGGTGGTACTGCGTACACACCCCACCTTTTATGCAAAAGGTACCATCTGAATTCTACCTCAACAAACCTTTGGTGTTACCTGTCTTCTTTCTGAATCTGTCGGCGGCGGAAAGGGCCTTGCATGCGCTGGACATTGCTCGTGATTTGAAATCGTACATGGCACGTGTGCAGTATTTTCGGAAGACTTCTCAGTTGTTTGTCCACTTTGGATCTGTAAATCGGGGAAAGGCCTTGTCGAAGGCTTCCATCTCCAGGTGGCTCTCTGGCTGCAACATGCACTGTCATCGACCGGCTAGCAGGCCTTCCGAGAGCCCACTCCACCAGAGCCAACGCAGCTATGACACTGTTGCTCTCTGGTGTGCCCCTGCTCGACATCTGCAGGGGGCTGCTACGTGGAGGTCCACGCACACCTTCGGCGAGTCTGTTCCAGAGGTGAGTGTTTATTGCTTCTCTTGAGCCTTGCCACCCCTGTGGTTGTGTATATGTACTGCTGTGTAATCGTTATTC
This sequence comes from Ambystoma mexicanum, assembly GCF_040938575.1. Taxonomy (NCBI): domain Eukaryota; kingdom Metazoa; phylum Chordata; class Amphibia; order Caudata; family Ambystomatidae; genus Ambystoma; species Ambystoma mexicanum. The sequence goes on along the minus strand of NC_090937.1, from coordinate 19,850,587 downwards.
ATGAGCATGTCAATCCATGCCACACCCCATGCTGTAGAATGTTTGTTACTTATCTGTAACAATTGTTCTCCAACATGGGTCTGCCATGGATTCCCATGCAAATCCTTCCTCCTTCCCCTCTGTGGCTCTTCTTGGTTTCTACAGCCACTTTACATACTTACCAAATCTGAGGATGGCCACTAGGGGTGGAGCTTAGGGAGAGGACTGTTATTGGATGGGGGTAGTATGACCAAGAGGACAGTGATTGATTTACTTGAGAAATGCAGTTTTAAAGTGAAACCGTTTTTTCTTTTACTGCGGATTCCCAGCCTGACTGGGAAAATTCACGAGCATGTGAATCCATGCCAGACCCATGCTGGAGAACAATAGTTACAGGTAAGTAACTTAAACCATACTGATGAATTATAACTGGAATGCTGATAGTATTCTAGAACCACAATGGCATTGAAAATCTAGCTACTTTTTGTAATTGACTTGGAAAATCTTTTGGAGAGTGAAGCACGTGTTGGCAGACTAATACATGAGAAGGAATTTAATACATTAATTTAATGTGTATTTATCTTCAAAAATGACCAAGAGAAATAACCAGGAATTGGAACTTGATAGTAAAAACTAGAGTCCAGCAGAGAGATGTGATAAATGATCCATCTGCCATTTGAGTTTAGTTTGTGGGCATGTGACTCTACTGTTGGAGGTACGGTCTTGATTTTCATGCATTCGATATTCTTGAAAGGGTTTAATGTTCTGATGTGCTAGGTTCTGCACCTGTGAGACAGCACAAGGCCCGCTGTCCGAGTAGCTTTCGCTAGGCTGTTGTCTAGTTGTGAACCACGTATTCCCATGCAGGTGGGAAAGTTCACGGATGCTGGCAATGGTGGCCCAACCATCCGCTTGACGCATTCACAACTTTGCTGTGCTGTCAGTGGAATGGCAACCCCCTAACCCCCCCCCCCCCCGCCCCAAGAAATATTAGTGCTAACTGGGTAGGTAAACAACGGATTCTTATTTGATTACCTATTCCCATGCCAGCATGGCATGTTAGGGCCAACAGGGCTGGGGAAACAAACTGGGCTAGGGATCAACTAGGGTACTTGAGGGATTTGCCAGATACGCAGTCTGGGGGCTGACATCACAGAGTGGATGGCAGTCCCCAGGTTCACCCCAGTCCCACTCTAATCTAACCTCTAACATGGGACTTAGTCATAATACTGTTACTGCATATATATCGTGATAGAAGACTGCCTATTTATGCCTTTGTGCTCCATGTAAGTATGTGTTTCACCGGGGTTGATGGTTTATAATTTCAGGTTGAGTTAAAGGAATATGTCAAAGTACGAGACAGCATCTATGAAGTGGATAGTCGAGCAGAGGATGGCTTGACATTTTCACGGCTTCTTAATTACAAGGTAACACTTCTAACCAGGTTTCTTTGTATATATTGGTTGTATGGTTGTGATAAAATCGAGGATTACAGGGAAATTGGCTTTATGAAACATCTTAGGCTCAAACTGTTGATGCCGCTTTCAGTTTTACAATTTCAAGACTCTTAATAATCAGCACCTTGCTAGATGAAGATTGAACACTTCACCAGAGAGAAAGGAGGAAAAATGTGAACGTCCCCATATAGTCCCATGTAAGAGGTCTGAGTTATGTGCATGCACAAATTATTCAAAACCTATGTATTCCATAAATGAAGGAGAAGACCAAATTCAATCACTGATGCAGACTAAGTGTTAGGAAGGTCAGGTAGTTTGACAGAGTCGGGAATAAGGCTTTACTGGCAGCACAATTTCAGATCCACAAAAAAGAGGCAGATCGTTTCCGTACTTGTGAATCTAAAAATTCAAGTTGTGGTGAACTTGACATCTGGATAGCCAATGTTTTTATCTCACTAATATTTTGACAACAATATCTTTATAAATATCAACTGCCGGTCAATTCAACCGCATGAAGAATCATTAACTCTAAATATCCTTGAGTTTATTTTGATTGAGTCGAATGCGTAAAATACGTTCATGGTAGAACAAGGTATTATGCTATGTTGATGCTAATTGTTCATTTCAGTGGGTCTTTACCAGGGGCTCAGCAGTGTTTGAATTTGATATTTTATGGGGAAAAAAGTCAAATCTTGTATTATTACACTTGTTGCTCATAATGTAAAATGCAATTTATCCAGGGAAGTCCTTTCGAAGGATTCTGTAAATAGGAACACTAATTTGGGTGTTTCAGCATCTCTCAATTAGCTCCCCATTGACTTGCAATACTGCTAGACCATGATGCAGGGAGGTAGCCAGCCAAAATGTAAGCAGTATAACTGGTTTTTCTTTTTTTAAATTTTAGATGTAATTCCTGTACTCTCAAATCGAGTGATTAGTCCATTAGTTGGGAATACTAGTCTTTAATTAACCTCTTAAATGCTGGGACGTTTGTGACTCCATACTGTGGCTGTGTTAATATTTGCACACAAGTTGTGCAAACAGTTCCAGCGTACCTGTTTTCGGTTTCCTCACAAAACGCTTGGAGATACAGGGCAAAATAGGTCAATTAAAAGAGGGCATGTTTATGTATGTTATATGGACAGAGCACAACTTAAATGGGGAGGAAGGTGGCTCCCAAACAAATCGCTTAAAAAGTCACACAAACCAGCAACGAGGTTTAAGCACAATGATGCATTGGTTCGTTTCCTTACAGTAACCAAACGCTTCTTTTGATCACTTTCGCTGATCAGGCAGTCACAACGGCTAAACACATGAGGTGCAAACTTTAATTTTGACACTAGCCACGTGGTGGATAAGCACTCAAAAATATATACAAGACGACAGGTGGCACTGAGCAAAATACATACATTAATGCTGGGTTCTCCAATTGATGAATGCCATATTCAGGAACATCATTTCAGCAAAATGCCAGGGCTGGTAGAAGTGACATCACATGACCCTTGACAGCACATGAAGTGATGTCATTTGACCCCACCCCCAGTGACATCACGGGAAGTGGTGGCACAGGACCTTCAGGTGCGTTTACAAATGACATCCCTTGCTGTGATGTAATCAGAGGTCAAGGGTCATGTGATGTCACTTCTGCCAGCCCTGGCCTTTTGGTGAAATGACGTTCCTGAATATGGCATTCATCAATTGGAGAATCCAGCGTTAATATTAACACTTGTTTCTAGGCCCTTTCATTTCAGCCAGATATAAGAACCTAGGCGCAGAGGGAGGGGTGATTTGTCCACGATTACACATTTGGGTAATGTCATTTTCCAGATTTGACGTGTGGCATATATGTAAAACATACATAATGCAGCACTTGTAAAGGGTAACCGAAATCTCTAACACAGGCTACAGCTAGTGTATGAAACGTCTATAGATCAATGGACACAGAGGTACTCGTTATCTGTGGCATGGACCACCACGTGTGTGCAATGTCCATGAAAATTATGCTGCTGCAGGGGCATGCACTACTCCAAGTGCAAGATATTGATATTTTATTTGTATCACGCTCATACACAAGGGTTTCAGAGCACAACGAGGCAGGGAGGGGAACAAAGGAGAATAAAAACAACAATCTTACTAGGCCTAGTGACATTGAGAACGTGCAAGTGCAGGGGAGAGGGAACTGCAGGAGGGAGGGGGGAAAAGTGGAAGGTGCAAAGCAAGGGAAAGTAACAACAACAAAGTGGAAGTGCAGCCAGCAAGTGGCAAGTGCTAGGTTTAAGGTGCAGACAGGGGGTGTCTGATAATTGCAGAAAAAAGGGCGGGGGACTGTTGGGTTACAGATGCAGACCCAAGTGTAAGGGTTGCCAGGAGGCAGTGTGGGTGGGTGGCAGGGTGAGCAAGTACCTGTGCCCGAAATCAGAGGGTAACCAGGTGCACGATGCCAAAGCAAAAATTATCAACAGGGGAGAAGAGAAGCGAAGGCAGGAGCAAAGAGGAAGATCTTATGGTGCTTCCGGAACCAGAGATGATTCTCCTCAAGTTTGAGGGTGGCAGGGAGGCTAAGGCCCCAGCCGAAGACGGAGATCTACCCCCAGCTTGTTTCTTTGACAAACGACTGACCCTGAGGGAGTTGGAGGAGTGAAGAGCTTGAGAGGGAAAGTGTTTAAGGAGGGATAGTTGAAGGTATTTTGGACCCAGTCCCCAGAAAGCCTTGTGGACAATGCAAAGGTTCTTGAATTTAATCCTTGCAGCCATTGGGAGCCAATGAAGAGATTTCAGGGCTTGAGAGATACGATCCCAGGGCTTGAGTTGCAAGGGGCATAGAGTAGAAGCAGGTAGATTTAGAAAGAGGCTGTTGCAGTAATTCAACCTAGAGAGAACCAGGGCTCGAGACAGTGAGCTTCTGGGGGAAGGAGAGGAAAGGCAGAATACCTCTGAGGAGGTGCAGTTGGAAGTTTGACTTTTTAGAGACATCCGAGATGTGGGCAGAAAAGAAAAGCGTGGAGTCGAAGATGACCCCGTGGTTCTTAGCCTCGCAGGTAGTGGGAGGGCCAAGGGAGACCGGCCAGAGAGTGACAGGAAAGGAGGGTTCAGGTGTGCCGATAAGGAGGATCTCAGTCTTGCTGGCATTCAGGCAGAAATCATTAGCGGCACACCACTCCTGAATAGCAGACAAGCAATAAGAGATGAGAGAAGGTTTAAGAGGTGGCCGTGGGAAGCCTGAAAATGAGTTTTCATCCGCATAGCACTGAACATTTGAGCTGAAATTGGCAATGCGATGGGCAAGAGTTGCCAGGTATTGGTTGAAAAGAGAGGGTGAAAGGTTAGACCGCTGGGGAACACCAGAGGTAGAGAGGGAGCTAGAGGAAAGGAAGGACCCAAGTTAAGTTAGACCTTGGAGGGTCGATCAGAGAGGAAAGCAGTCAGCCAGACCAGAGCCTGATCAGTGATACCCAGATTGTCACAGAGACTGTTGAACAGGATGGTATGGTTGACCGTGTCGAAGGCAGAAGAGAGACTGAGTAGGATGAGTACAGAGGGGATGTTTGAGTGAAGGTTGGAGATCAGATCTTCACGGATGTTTAGGAGAGCAGTTTCCATGCTTCTGGGCAGCTCTAAAGCCAGACTAATGGTTGTGGAGACAGCCAACAGAATGAAGGTTAAGCTGCGAGATGGCCAGCTTTTCCAGAAGTTTGCCCAGGAAGGGAATGATGGAGATCAGCGATAGTTTGCCAGGCAAGAAGGGTCCACTGTTGGTTTTTTGAGAAGAGGGTGCACAAGAGAGTGCCTCAGAGGGGAAGGCTCCCGAGGCAAAGGAGAGGTTGCAGAAATCAGCCATGGCAGGAGCAAGGGTGTCAATGTGGTCCTTGATGGTTTTGGAGGAACAGGGAACAACCTGTTTTGACAAGACTTTCATAGGTCGGACTTGTCTAGAGATCTCATCAGAGGAGAAAAGGGGGAAAGAAGAGATGAGGGTGCGGGGACGGCTGCAGGAGGGTAGCATTCGCAGAAGGCGGAGGCCTAGGGGGAGGAGAAGAGAGGATGGAAAGGATGTCCTGGGTTTTTGAGATGAAGTGAGAGACGAGGGCCCTGCAAAGGGGCTGGGAGACGATGGGAGAGGTAGACTGCAGCAGGGTTGGCCAGCTCCTTGCAGATTTTGAAGAGTTCGGCTGAGTTCTTAGATGCCGCAAAGACACAGGCTTGGATGCCTGCTCTCTTTTTAGTATGGACAGAGTCGGTATTGCCTTTGGAGGAGGCGGCAGGCCAGTTTGCCAGAGGATGAAAAAGAAGCCCTCCATTTCCTCTGAGCCAACCTGCACTTATGTTTGAGGGTAGCTAGGTCAACGTCGTACCAAGAATTGCACTTGGCTTTGGGCTTTAAACGGATCCTCATGACGGGGGCAAGAGCATCAAGCGTGTCAGAGATAGAGTAGAGCATGGAAAGGGCTGTGTCAAGGTATGAGTCAGCCGGTGCCGGAGGGGAGGGGGGGAGAAGGTGGCGGCGAAAGCCTCAACTGACAAAGGCTTCATGGGACGGATGCCCAAGAAGGTAGTTGGCAGTGTTGGGGATGGCTTGGCCTGGAGGTAGAGAGGGAGAGAGGAGTGGTCAGAGGGATGTAGAGGGGAGGTCGGAGATCAAAACATCGAGCGTGTGCCCTGCAGAGTGAGTCGGGCCACAGGGGAGGATAGAAAGGGAGAGGGAATCAGAGAGGTCACAGAAGAGTAGAGAGGAGGAACAGGGAGAGTCTAGATGGATATTGAGGTCACCAAGGAGGAGGAGGTGAGTCGTTGAGGCCACGAGGGAGCAGGAGAGGTCCGCCCTCTCTGAGAGAAAGGAGGTGATCTGACCAGGAGGCCGATGGATAATGGCCACGGTAAGAGAGTGGCCAGGAGAGAGACAAAGCCTGCAGACAATGCCTTTGAAAGAGGAGTAGGTCTGCGTGGGAAGGATAGAGGTAGGAATCCACTCAGGGGAGATCAGGGCTAGACCCCTCCAGACCAGTTGCATCTGGGTGCAGGAAGGATCTTGTAGCCATCAGAGAGGAAAGTGTCCAGGCTTGTGGCATAGCTGGCCGTGAACCATGTCTCGGTGAGACCGAGGACATTGAGGTCAAGTTCTTCCAGGAGGAGGCAGATGTCAGAGGAGTGTTTGACAGTAGAGCGAGAATTTAGAGTGGCAATATGAAAAGGGTTGCCAGCCTTAAAGGCCTTCCGGGGAGGGGTACAAATCAGAGGTATGTGAAATCTGGCTTTGAAGAAAGCTGCTCTATAGGGCGACACCTTATAATCCCAATTGTTAGACAATGAAGAGACTGATGTTATTATAGTTCCATCTATGAATAAAGAGGATGGGTTTCGCAGGTCTCTGGACTCAGACGGTGGTAAAGCCTAACGGTCACCACATGTACAGTAGAAAAATGAAAAAATCCAGGACTCAGCGCCACAAGTTCAACGTCCATTTAATTGTGTTGTATTGTCACACATTAAATGATAATGTTAAGCCCATGAGTGATAACATGTTTCGGCTCGCTCAAAGCCTTTTTCAAATCGGGGCCAAATTTTAATTAACCAATCCGAAAGACTAAGTGTCAAAGTAGTTGTAACTGGGGATCTGACCCCGCAGTTGGAGAAGATGGAAGAAACAGAAAGCGCCATAGGGGAGTAGAGAGAGAGGGGGGAGACAGCGAGTAAGAGAAGAACAAGTAGAACAGTATGGAGCAGTCACTGGGACAGCAGGTGACAGAGGAGCACTCGGTACAAGCAAAGCGCACAGCAAGTTTGCAAAAACACAACTAGATTGATCCTAAACCGAAATGCAAAAAGTACAGCTAGATTTGACTTTCAACTAAAATGCAAAAAGCACAGCTAAATTTGACTTTCAACTAAAATGCAAAACACAGCTAGATTTGATTTAAAACCAAAATGCAAAAAGCACAGCTAGATTTGAAGTACATGTTTTTAATCAAAGCTTAAATGTTTCACCTAGCGTAGAAAGAAGTGGGTGGTGCTTGGTCCCCAAATATACCAGCCACCCGTGGTGGTTGAGTTGTTTTATTGGAGGGTGTAAATATTTGCAACAAGTATGCGATTTCGACCAAGCATAGCGAGGTGGGACATACTAATGAAAACAGGTCCGGGGGGATTCTTCCCCCCCTCCCATGAGAATTATTTTTAAATAATGGGTTAAAATGGTGCATTAAAAGGCCAGACAGTTTGCAATCGGGTTTGGAGGGTGTAGGGTAACTTATGAAAAAAAAGTACAATGCATGCAAGTCACCAAAAGTGCACAAGCACATTTCCCAATGCTTTGTCATGCTGGTTCCTTCAATATATGCCAGTGTAAAATAAAGTCATGCTGGCGGTGCCCATACATTTCCATGCTGGCTCCTCCAACATAAGCTATGTTTCCCATTTAAGAACATACTCCTGTTCACTTTGGGATGTTTTTTATAGTAGCTTTACTGGCACTAGGCACAAAGCTGGCTCTGCCTATGAATGCCAGCACTCCTATGTAAGAAAGTACTCCTGTTGGTTTGGCCATTTAAAGTGACATGTCACAATAACACGATATTAGGAAAGATTTCATTTTATATGTAATTTTCCCTCCAGTTATACACCCCCAAACTTTTTGCTGCTGTTTAAACACCATAGACTGACTTTGCCAGAGATGCACAGCCTTCAGCTGCTCTCTTCTGGGCTTTCGCTCACTTTTAATGGGGAAACTGACATGCCCTTAAGACAGTCCGTACTGCTATACTGTTTCTCTTAGTCCTTTTCCAATGTTGCAACTTTTCTGCAACATGTAACAAGTGCACAATGTACCTTCCAATACAGTGCACTTGGGTCTCTGTCATTTACAACGGCCCTAGATACTCTCGTAGGACTTTATTTAGGAGATGTGCAGATGTGTCATGGACAGGGCTGGTGGCAGCTTATCTTTTCATATCATTTTAACCCTTTCCTGTCATTTAGACCACAATTACTGCGTTTGGCATGAATAGGTAGCCTGGCTCCAAAATGGCCATGCCACGAGGTTCTTTGTGCTGTCCTTTGGCCATCTTTCCCCTTTGCCTTCCCCAGGTCGAGCCGACCCGGGTCAATCCTTATTTGGTCAGGCAGTTTCCTGCGAAACGCCAAGCTTTCGCTGGCTTCTGTATGCCTTGTGTGTGTGCCTCCAGGATGTGGGCTGGGGTGTCTGTGCCCAATACACCTCCTGGGTGCCAGAGAGTCTGGAGTGCTGTGAATGCCTGGGACCACCGTGGTCTGTGATTGGTCCACAAATGGAGTGTGTGTTTGTGAGCAGATCTCCCATTGGGTCTTCTCTGTTTTGGCGTAAACTTTGTATAAGAGGAGGCCAATAACACCCATACCATGTCGATCTCTGGAGTTCTCACGCTGCATTTGTGACGCTCTTGCCCCTAAAGCCTGCTGCAGTGAAACTGGCCTGATCCCCCCCCCCCCCCCCCCCAATCAGGAGTGGAGAAATCGCCACTATCCCATTTAGGAATCATCGCTTTATCTTCGGAACTGAAAGCCGCAGAGACGTCCTTTTTGTCGCATTTGAACCTGCAACCGCAGTGGACTCGACTGGCGTAGCTTGGTCCGGAGGACGGTGAGTAACCCTAACCGGTGGCACTGAGCGCCTCATCCATTTTTACGCACGAGTGGCCCCTGGGGGTCCCTCTCCTTTCCACTGCTAGTGCGAACTAGCATACTATTACCGAACCTTGGAACTGCCTCTGTCTTCTAGTGGAGGTCCTCCCTGAATAGTGAGAATCTATTCTTCATCGCCTCACAGACGTTCCTGAGCTGCTAGAGACCCCGTTTTGCCAATTGGAACAACCGTGTGCACTGGCATTGCATGTACTATTGAGCACAAGGCTCCCCTCTTCCTAGGGCTTGCACTGCCTCTTAGGTGTGTGTTTGATGTTGAAGGGGACTAAAGACTACCTGCACTGCCTGTTTCCTTCCCTTCTAGGTTGTAGACATATTTTGTGCTGTTAACCCTTTAGACCCCAATGGTCTTGTATATATCTTGTATTGGTTTAGTAGTGTTGCTGTGATTCTTTTACTATGTGTTGAGTTACAAAGGCCTTGTAACAAATGTGTTTATATTTTTGATACATACACCTGTCTGGGAGTAATGTGTAAGTGTCCTTGCTCTGTGTGCTCATTGAGGTCCTTCAGTCACCCTCACCCCTCCTGAGACCTAGTCTTGACCGGCTGCCATAGCTACCTTGATTGGTCTGGCTTGCCCAGAGGTTACCCTGTTCCAAGAAACTAGGCTGAGCTTCTGAACCTTTGCCCACCAGATCAGAGTTCAGAAATCCATCTTAACACAAGACATGTCCAAACGGGTTCCAATGTAAGCCAGTCTAGACCCATAAGAGCACCTATAGATGCCTAGTTAATAAAAAGTCATGCTAAGTAAGTATAGAGGCCGCTACACCAAAGCGCCAGTCTAGCGAGGTAATGCTACTTATCATACTTGCTTTATCAAAGATGCAGAGTAATGCATGTCATACCACAGTAAGCAATGACTAGACTGGCTGTACCAAAATGCCACTCTAGCCAGGTAATGACCCACATGAACTTTGCATGTTTTACTAATATTTTCGGGCCAAGCCAAGTCAATTAAGAATGTGTCAAAAATGCTCTAGTGATTCCTCAGTATCCCAGGGCCTCAGATACACCGACTCGGGCATCCCCTTTCACCCAGCCATACATTTCCCCTCACATTCATTCACACTGCGTTCACCATGCAGGAATGCACCCACCAGTCACTCACCCATATACATTTTCTCACATACACTCACACACCAAGAACATTTACACACGTACACAGTCCTACCCAATCGCCCACCATTCACTCCCCCATAAACCTCTCACGTCCACTCTCTCTGCGTTCTTCACACAGAAACGCACCCACTCAGAGCATTCAAATACACACCATCACAATTCATTCACCCACCACTCACTGACCCATCGTCCATACATACAGCTGACATGCACTTATTCGTTTTTCCAGCAAAAGCAGTCACTCAAGGCTACTCTCTGCTCCTCGGTGCTGCTCACTAACCAGGAAGTTGGGAGAGCTTTCTGGTTCCTGTATATGAGCCACGAGGAAGCCGGAGAAGGGGTTGGAGCTGAATGTGGCATGTAACATGTGCCACATGTCGTGGTAAGCTCCAAGCCCTACTGAGTGCTTCCTTCTTGCGCTTCAAGCCCCGGCCCAACCTTCACCCTGATGCCCAGAAGCTTCATTATAAATTTGTTTTTTCTTTTTTTTAATACAGGTGTAGCAAGCGTGACTGCAAGAGAGACCCCAGGGGTCGCAGCTGTGACCCTAAAATGACATCACTGGCCATATTGCAATAACTATACTGTATTCTTTGGTCCATTCACGCTCTCTCCATATCATCTTTTTGGGAAGGCCTGCCTATGAAACAGGCTGGGCTGAATAACTGCAGTGAAGAACCTGCATTAAACAGCAATAGAATTTAGAATTTAAAATATAGAACCCTGGAACCAAACACCTCCATTAAGTGTCCTGGTATTAAAAAAAATAAATCAAAAACCCTGATACATTTATTTTAAAATTATTTTCCCTTACGGTCAAGTGTTGCATTCTGCATGTCACAATATTCAAGTTGTGTTTTCAGTGCACATGCCCCTTTTGGCTACAAGCCTGCAGAGTGCTTGCATCAGATGCCTGCACCAGTCTTGTTTTTTCTGTATCTGAATCATGCCAAGATCTCCAAGTAGGTGTCCACATCCCCAGCAGGCGAAAGGAATGGGTCTAGTGACAGAGTAGACAGTGGAATTAGTCCTCGGCCATTGACTTTCAGAAGCAGATGCCCGTACCAGACTAGGTGTGAGCATTGGAAATGTATTTATGTACCTGGTCAAAATGCCCTTCCCTACTATCATGAGCTCTCTGTGGGCTGTTCAGGATTTGTCAGCTCCAGAACTTTTGGCACAAGGGCATCTTCCAGGATTACCAATGTGCTCTGTGTAGCCGCCACCAGCCATTCAGTGCTGAAACTCTTTTTCCACTGGTACAAAGTACAGTGCCTAAGAGCGGCCAGTTATGTCACCATGACTCCATGCAAAACGTAGACTTAAAGGTCCAAAGCCAGAGGACCAGGTCTGTCCAAGAAGGGCAAGAGCCCAAAAAAAAGTGGCATCAAAAATTGGCCAGCATTCAGCATGATCTTCAATGACTAGGAAGGGAAGCAGGGCCCTGTCATTCCGTAGACTAAGCTGACATACAGCATCCTGACTAGAAGCACACACCATCCAATAATCAAGTGCAGGGCACTGTACACCGGAAGGACTGTGACTAAATAAAACAATGTTTAACACCTCAAAAGAAAGGAGACCAATGTAAGAGGATAGAAGGACCACGCTCTGACAAAGAAGCTCGATATACTTATTTAGGTGTGAGCCCTATCCAAATGTGTCCGTTTTCCATAAACGGACAGCTTTATGTTCTTTAATAAATATTTGTTAAAGCATACTTTGAATATGAATTGTGTGTTGATCCCTTGGCTTCTGACATATATAGCTTATTAAGCACCCTCTGACATATCTCAATGGATTGTTGTGGGTGAGCTTGCCTTCTTGAATGCTTCTAAAGTAAAGTGGTGTTTTAAGAAAACGTTTGCGCTTTGCCACAGGACTATAAACCCTTCTAGTTGAGACAACCTGCCAGGGTAGGTTCAATGCTTCCACCAAGCACGGTTCTGCTCCAAAATAGTCTAGTTTGTGTCTTTCGTGGATCCCACAAAAACATGTCTTCCGCCATAAGTGTCCCCTAGTGACCCTGGAACTTCTATCTCCAAAAAAAGTACTTCTACCTCTGTATGTCATTGAGGACTTTCCAGAACATCTCGGAGAGTGACAAATCTGTTCCCTCTTCTCATCCCAACAAAGCAGAGGGCAGAAGACTAATTCGGGACTTGTCATTGCTAAATCATTTCTTCCTGTTGGAAACCTTCCTACTCCTACGTCCCCTTTCCTCCATACTTGTGGGACATCTCTCCGTCGTGTGGGACGGGACCGGAGCACTTTGCAAAAAGCATCCAAATTGTTTTCAAAAATTTGACCCTCCTCTCTTTCCTGCACGGGGCCCGGCACGTGGCCGTAACCCCGTCCACCTTGGCTCCGCCCCGTGCATCGCCCATCAGTCCTTTTCCCCGCTCGATCGGGGCCAGACGCACTTGCATCCTCAGAAGATTTTCTTCCCTTTTTCCCTCTCTGGCTCTCGCTAGCATTCGTTTACTAGTCTGTCTATGCCTTTCAAATTAGACTTGCCAGATTGTTCATCGTGTCACCGTCGCTTCACGAGGGCGGATCCCCATTCTCTTTGTTTAGAGTGTTTGGGTCCGGATCACCGTTGGGACTCCTGTTTTTACTGTGACGCCCTTTCGGTCCGGGCACTTCAATGTCGTTTGGAGCTGTGGGAGGAGGTGTTCCAACGAACTCCTCCTTTGCATTTTCAGGCGTTCATCGACGAAAAGAAAAAACACCATGCAAGTTCTTTACTTTTCAGAGCACCCCAGCTGGGGGATACCTTCCCGGGTTCCTCTCGAGCCGGGAGGGGCGTTGATCGCTCTGTTACCGGGGTTCGCCCCGAGGTGCCTGGTGGGCCTATTCTACCAGTTTTCTCCGAAGGTCTCCGTAAGGGGCCTGTGAATACCGGAGTACGTTCCGAGGCCCCTCCTGTGGGGGCTCTTTGTAGGCCCATCCTTCTGGGTCGGAGGGTACCGGAGCTCGCTCTGAGGCCTCTCTGTCGGCTTCCCTCAAAAACAAAACCGGGGTGCGCCCCGAGGCCTTGGCTGGGCTTGCAGTTACCGAACGGATGTTCGCGGCCCGCGCGGATAAGGCTTTTACTGGGTCTGAGGTCCCTCGTGCAGAGGCTAAAGCTACCAACAGTTCTGAGAGGCCTAGCAAGGCCTTGTTGGTGAAGGCGGGTGCCCACCGTTCCCGCTCTTGTGGTGATACCAGATCTGTTGAGGGGGCAAAGAAGCAGAGTTCTTCTTTTACCGGCAGTGCCGAGGTCCTTCTTTCGAAGGCTCAGGTGGCGGCTGGTATGTCACAGAAACATTCCAGGCCTCATAGTACCGGTTCTGCCGAGGTTCCTTATTTTAAGGCTAAAGTTAAGACTCCTGATCCATCGACGGGGACCCCTGCCTCACTTCCTCACGTGCCGCAGTTCCCCTCAGATGAGGACAAAATGGCGGCCGTTCGCGCCACGACCACGGCGGCCATTTTAGGTGCTACCCCTACAACTACACCATCCGCCTCTGGTGTAGGGCTTGGCTCCTCTGGTGAACCTAAGGTCCCTTGTGCGCATCCCTACCGGCCGGTTTATGATTGGAACGCCCGGATGCCTCTTCCGCACAATGTTTTGTTGCCCGCGGGTCGGCACCTTCCATTTATGTGGACACGTCGGTGGAGGGGCCGGTGTGGCACCCTTCCCCGCTACGTCCTTGGATTTGTCCACCTCATGAGAGGCCACCTCAGGTTCCAAAACAATTTCCGGAGGACGCCTTTTTCGGTAAGTTCCAAGCGCTTATGCGCACCGACCCCATGAGGGAATATTTCAAAGGGCTTTTCAGGGAAATATGCCCTGCTACGCCTTCGGCTCCACCCGTTCCTACGGTGGTTCCTCTGGCACCTTCCCCAGTTCTTCCGCCTTTGCCCCCATTCTCCCCAGTGGACAAGGCAGTGCCTGACACGGCTCAGCAAGACCCTGACCTGTCAGATGACCCTCAGGGCGGGCAGGACAACGAGGACCTTCCCCGCTCTGTCAGAGCCTTCCATGACCGGGTACTGGACATGATGAGTTTCTTAGATGTTCCGGTGCCCTAGGCACCCGCTCCGCAGGAGGGCGTGCTTTCTGGGGCGTTCACCTTGTCTCCTTTGGAGCATACTGGCCTGTTCCTACAGAAGGACGTTCTGGCCGAGGTCCGAAGAGTTTGGGAAAAACCACACTCGGGACTATTTGTCAATAAGAAGATTGACGCGAGGTACAGACTGCATTCCTCGGTAGAGGTGGCTCTGTCGTCTTCTCCGCCTCCCTCCTCCACCGTGGTGGCTGCGGGACACTTTAGAATCCAGACCTGCAGCTTCCTCTTCCACGACGGCCACTCAGGTCTTGGGTAAGGAGGACAAGCTCCTTGACTCCTTAGGGAGGAAAATCTTCGCCAACTCGGCCTTGCAGCTCAGGCAGGCCAATGCGGAATTAATACTAGCGGTAGCTAAAATGCGGATGTGGAAAGGTCTTTCGGAGTTTGAGGAGTACATCCCAGTCGAGAAGCTGGAAGACTTCAGAGGGGGCCTGTCCAACGCCAGAGTCTTGTCCCAGGATCTCCTGGAGGCGGCGGCTCACCATGTGGACACCTCGGCTCGGGGTATGATGCTGGGGGTGGATACCTCGCGGCAGGCGTGGCTGCATGCCACTAAGTTTTCGAAGGAGGTTCAGGACAAGGTTTTGGACCTGCCTTTCGAAGGTAAGGAGCTGTTTCATTCTACTACTGATGTAGAGCTCACCAAGACGAAGGACAGTAGCCAGACCGCTAAGTCATTGTCGGTCCTGGTTAAGGCTCCTTTCAAGTCCCAGAGACCGTTGTCACAGAGTCGACCCTCTTCTGGCTTTAGAGGTTTCCTCGACCATAAGTCACGCAGAGTCGATACTCCCGCGGGGAATAACCACCGGAGACAACAGCGCATGCGGTTTTTCTCCCGTTTTCAGCCTCCTCCTCAGGTTAAGGTGGCCCCGCCACCGATAAACCTACCAAATGAGGGTTTTTCGCGCTCCCACGAGACCCCGGTGGGAGGACGCATTGCGTCTCATTGGGAGGCGTGGCAGACCATCACAGAAGACAGATGGGTCTTGTCAGTCACTCGGGCGGGCTTCTGCTTACCTCTACCCCCTACCCCACCCTTCAACCCTCCTTTCCAGCAGTCGGGGTCGCCCTCCCTCAGAGCCGAGGTTCAGAAGTTGCTGGACCTCAGAGCGGTGGAACCCGTTCCCCTAGGGGAGCGAGGGGAGGGCTTCTACTCCCGACTGTTTACGGTGCCCAAACCCAACCAGGCTGGCCTGTGCACCATCCTAGACCTTTCCCTGTTCAAACTTTTCCTACCCCAAGAGAAATTCACGCCCAGCCAGATACGTTCCGCTTTGCAGATGGGCGATTGGCTCAGCATTGTGGATCTTCAGGACGCGTACATGCATATCCTGATTTGGAACCCACACAGGAGGTACCTCTGCTTCTCTTTGGGAGAGGAGCACTACCAGTTTCGGGTGCTTCCTTTTGGCCTCAGCTCGGCGCCACGTGTCTTCACGAAGATGATGTCGGTGATTGCGGCCTGTCTTCGTCTCCAGGGTATCCACGTGTATCCATATTTGGACGACTGGCTCTTACGCAGCCCTTGTCCGCTGGCAGCAGCGGGCAATCTCCAGGCTCTCCTTCAGCTCCTGTTCCATCTTGGGCTGTCGGTGAACTGGCGGAAATCCTCCATGACGGTCTCGTAGGACCTGATCTTTCTGGGTTTCCCTTGGAACACGATCGACTGCAGCGTGTATCTGACCGGGGACAGAATGGCCGATCTGTTGGCCACGTGTCAGATGTTTGCGCAGTCGGAGAGCATGTCAGCCTGGTGGTTCCAGATGCTTCTGGGCCTCATGGCCTCGTGTGTACTGGCTCTTCCTCTTGCTCGTCTAAAAATGAGACGGACCCAGATGGCTCTTCGGAGTTCATGGCGTCAGGTGGTGCATCAGGATTCCAAGCAGATAACGATTACGGATTCCATGAGAGCAGACCTGGATTGGTGGTCATCCCTCAGCAACCCGTCCGGGGGCTCGGGATTTCAGGATCTGACCCCCACGGTCACGATCACAACGGACTCCTCCCTTCTAGGGTGGGGTGCGACGTTGGATCTTCTTCCGGTCTCGGACCTCTGGTTGCCTCAAGACAGGCTCCTGCACATAAATCATTTGGAGCCTCTGGCGATCTTCCGAGCGTTCAAGGCGTTCAGACCGATCATTGCCAACAAGGTGGTCCGTATAAGAACGGACAATGTGGTGTCAATGTACTATGTCAACAAGCAGGGGGGAACGAAATCTTCCCCCCCCCCCTCGTGGACCTGTCCATTCAGATTTGGGAGTGGGCCGTGCTTCATGGTGTCTGGTTGCTTGCAGTGCACATCCCGTGCCAGCTAAATGTCACAGCGGATGCCCTCAGCCGGCAGACAGTGGTCAGCTACGAGTGGGAAGTGAAGGCGGAGGTCCTCTTATGGATTTTCTCGCTCTGGGGCACACCGGAGGTGGACCTCTTCGCGACGGCGGCAAACAAGAAGCTTCCTCAGTATGCCTCGAGGGGGGGGGGGGCTGGGAGCCTCCTCTCTGGGGGATGCTCTCGAGATTCCATGGCACAACATGAGAGCTTACGCCTTCCCACCTCTGCCTCTAGTTCACCGTGCAATTTGGAAGTTGAACAACTCGGTGAACTGTTCCCTTCTACTCATAGCCCCTTGGTGGCCGGTCAGGTTTTGGTTCTGAGAACTTCAACAACAGTCGATGCATCCGCCGATCAGGTTACCAGTGGCTCCCGATTTTCTCCATCAAGGGGAGCAGCAGCTGTGGCGCCCCTTCCCACAATCGATCAGCTTGGCGGCTTGGTGCCTGAGTTCAAGTCTTTAGAGTATCTGAATTTGTCTACGGATAACATGCGTATTATCCAGGCAGCCAGGAAACCTTCGACCAGATCTTAGTACAGGAGTAAATGGCTCAGGTTCTGTCATTGGTGTTTGGAGAGGAAGCTGGATCCTAGGATGGCCACGGTTGACATGGTGCTGTCCTTCGTGTCCGCCCTAGCGGTGTCAGGGGTTCATGTTCTGTCTTGCAGGACTTATCTCTCAGCAGTTTCCGCTTATCTTTCTACAGACCAGTGTTCTTATTCCCTGACTAACCCAGTGGTTAAGAGGCATTTTGCTGGCTTGACACGCCTCTACCCACCGGTTCACAGTCCGCACCCGCCGTGGGACCTTAATGTAGTCCTGACGGCACTGTGTCATAAACCTTTCGAACCAATGGCTACTGTGGACCTCAAGTACTTGTCCTGAAAGGTGTCTTTTTTGGTCGCCGTTACATCGGCAAGGAGAGTGAGTGAGCTCCAGGCACTGTCTGTGGAGCATCCTTTCTTGGTCTTTCACAAGGACAAGGTTGTCCTTCGGACAAACCCGGCTTTTCTACCGAAGGTAGTGACCGAATTCCATTTAAATCAGTCAATCTCCCTTCCGGTCTTCTTTCAGAACCCTGCCTCAGAGGCTGAAAGGGTTCTGCACTGTCTTGATGTCGAAGAGCCCTTAAGTTCTACTTCGACAGAACGTCTGAGCTTAGGGGCTCTTAACTTTTTGTGACCTTTGGTACCCCTCAGGGTAATCCGGCATCTAAGACAACCATTTCTAGGTGGATCGCTTCCTGCATCACAGAGCCTTTCACCGTTCAGGGGCTGAAACCTCCTAAGGGTATCCATGCACACCTGGTGCGGGGCAAAGCAGCCGCGGTTGCTTTTCAGAAATATGTCCCCTGGGACTCCATCGCTAGGGCAGCTACGTGGGCCTCCCCTTCTGCATTCTGCAAGCATTACTGTCTGGACATGAGCTCTAG
The DNA here is from genome assembly GCF_040938575.1 of Ambystoma mexicanum. NCBI lineage: Eukaryota > Metazoa > Chordata > Amphibia > Caudata > Ambystomatidae > Ambystoma > Ambystoma mexicanum. Next base: position 19,832,473 of record NC_090937.1, on the reverse strand, counting down.
AGCGGATGCTCAGTTTGGTCAGGCTGTGCTAAAGAACCTGTTTCAGGAAGTTTTTTTTTTCCATCCACCCATAGTTCCTGTAAGGAGTGCTTGGGAATCTCCAACAAGTATGGAGGAAAGGGGACGGGACGTAGGAGTATTACCAGGTTACTCACCGTAGTGACCACCTTACTCCTAGTCCATAGTCCCCTTTCCTCCATACGCCCGCCCGCCGTCCCCTCTAATAAGGTTCCTCTGTTATTGCTAATGGGTCCTTGACCCTGCGATAGAAAAGGACTGATGGGCGATGTGCGGGGCGGAGCCAAGGTGGGTGGGGTTACGGCCGTGTGCCGGGCCCTGCACAGGAAAGAGAGGAGGGACACATTTTTGAAAAAAATGTGGATGCTTTTTGCAAAGTGCTCCGGTCCCGTCCCACCGGACGGAGAGATGTCCCACAAGTATGGAGGAAAGGGGACTATGGACTAGGAGTAAGGTGATCACTACGGTGAGTAACCTGGTAAATATGCTAATGGTCTGAATGTTTCTTCAATAAGAGGATTGGTTGGCATTGCTTGACCCCACAATGCTTACCTTGACAATCCCATCAGGATAACTTTGAAAAATTAATCAAGTTCACAGCGATGGGTTGACACAGTCAGTACAATTCTCTACCCTGATCTGAACGATGCCCTCATAGTGTTTACCAAGGTCCTTGCGATAGTAGCAGCACATATCATGATTGGGACCCTGGAGTCACACCCCACACCGCCAAGCACCTCTCCTAATGAGGCCCACTCCCATCAAACGCATTGTCATCACTGGGGCACACACTCCGCGTCTAACAGGACCACCCTGGTACAGGGGTGGAGACGAGGCCATGCACGTCCTGTCCGGCAACATAAAGCAGTTGAAGACACTGATGACTGAAATCCCGCAAGAATGACATCTCGCAGAATTTCCTAAAATCAAGGGCGCCATCTTGATGGACTTGGCTATAAAAGTCAAGACCAAACGAGCGCTCAGTGTTCGAACTGAACGCTGCACTTGCATCTGAAGAAGCCCTGTTCTCCTGGGAATAATAACACTTACCTGACTTAAACGCAGCCATCCTCCTGAGCCAGAATCTGGTGAAACCCAGCAATAGTAAGAAAAAACAAAGCATTAAGGAACTCCCACAGAGTTGTATTAAATGTGCTAATTCCACGCCAGATAGGGGGCTGCACCTACCACCTTCGAGAGTAAGCAAGGGTGGAGGAGGCACCTTCTAGGGGGTAAAACACAGTCACACAATGAAATGGGGGTAGGGATGCATCATGTATATCATCGGCCCAAGGGACCTTTGGGTGATTAGCACAAGATAGGGAAAAATATCCCAGATAAACGCATTCAGCAGGGATGCCCCGAGGGTGGGCCCTGCCTGGGAAACCCTGCTCTGAACACATGATCAACACCCAGTAGGCCATGGTGGAGGGAGAAGGGGCTCAAGCTGCGTATCAGGGGCAGTCCGAAGCAGCTAAAATAACACTGGGTGATATAATGACGGGGCGGCAAGCAAATCCTATGGGCACACATGGTTCGAGGTGAAGTGGAACCGAGCCAGTGAACCCTTCACATGGCCACAAGTGCCTATCAGCAGGTGGCTATGGGAAAGGGACACTGAATGGAGTGGTGTTCCTGGAAGGACCAAACAAATGGTAAGTCTGTGTTCCTGGGGGATGGAGTATCCACCACAAGGGTTGCGAAGGCCGTTATTCAGCAGGTATCATGTAAATCTCTCCCTTCCCACCAGAAGCAGGGTGTCTCGTGTTCCTTTCTCAATGGTGCTTACCAATGGCAGTATAATAAAAGTTCCGGCGGTCAGCACAAATGTTATTTTATTAATTGCAAACTGTTCCTGGGAGGGGTGAGAATTGATGTGGTGCCACATGGGGAGACAATGAGTTGGGATACTGTTGATCGCTTAGCTCTAATCACGTTCTACTAACATACGTTAGCTCTAAGGATATGACATAGTCTAACCAATGGGTTTCTTGGGAACCACGAAAAAATATGAAGTTTGAGCTACAACTGTTTATAATTCCTTGACTATTGTATTCATAGTATAAAACCAATGTTAGTTTATGCCCAAGTTTATGCCCAGATGTACACGCTCATCAATCAATTCCAGTACACTGTTCTGTTTGATTTGTGCTCATCCAGCTGTAGTAAACAGCGTTGCTTCTTTCCCGGGGTGTGTAATTTACGATTTTTATATGGTGGGATCGAAGTACCCCCGAGTACAGAGTAAAGCAACACGCAAACCGCAATCCGAACAAACGGTGAATGGAACAGCATTTGCTCGGTAAAGGATTTACCGGGTTGTGCATGTAATGCCACTAGCACCCCGTGGGAATTCACGTCCACTAACCCTAGAAGGAAGAATAAGAGTCATTACAGAATGGGCATTAAGGGATATTGTACATAATGCACAACAAAAGAACAGTATCAGAAGTATACAAGGAACGCCATGGTCCAGTAATAATAGGAAGATTCTCGTGAAAGCATAAGCAGAAAAACCTGTACAAGCTGGCTGCAGCAGGAATGGATCATTGGCCCAGTGAGAGTACTGGGCAGAAGCAGCTTCCAGCATCCAACCCACACACTATGGTGAGTTGAAACCTCTGGGGTTCCTGAGCAATCAAGGAAGAGGGGATACGCACAACCTAGTTCTTAATAGTGTTCCTTTCCGTCCTAAGGGAAACTCATTCCATCGCTTCCAACATCTACGAGGTGCACACTTCCTACTACAAACACAACGTCCCTCTTGGCCCAAACACGCCAGGGCACTTATCGTGTGCCATCCGTGTTTGGGACAGGAGTGGTGTGGACTAGCATCACAGTATCTTCAGGACATTGCCGCAAAACCCAGGCAGGTAAGTGTTACATAATACTGAGCCCACATTATTGTCTTGTTTGGGTGCTATGGAGACATTAGAGGTGGATGGGCCGGCCTGGCTGTTGGGGGAGCTTAGGTTCATGCTGCAAGATCCAAAACAAATGGTGGTTAACAGAGTGTGTACTGAGGACTTGGCCACCCGATTCAATCAAGCCGATGCAGGGTAGACCCTGCTACCCAACAGGCTAACACCGTCTGGAGGTGCTGTAGGTGGCAGCAAAGGTCCCAATTCAGGTTGGCGCCCCTACTCCAGCCCTGCTGGCCCCACCCAAGAGTTTCACGGTGATCCCCACAAATTTGTTGTCTTTCCGAATCAGTACATATTACCTTTTTATGCAAGCCCGGTGCCTTCCTGAATGATCCAACAAAGGTGGCCTCCGTCTTGTCCTATTTGGGGGACATGCCGCTAATTGGTCGCTCCCTTTTAGTTGACAGAGATGATCCATTGTTACGGGACTTCATTGGGCTCCAAAGGGAATTGGAAAAACAATTTGCCCCGGAGACGCTGTCGCAAACCCTAGACAACAAACCTTTGTACTTTTCAGGCATGGCTCCCAAGACCTCCTGGCATATATTGCACCATTCAACCGACTGGTGGCTGAGACAAACTGTCTAGAAGAAAAGCGCACCATGTTATTCCATGGGAATTTGGTGGCGAATTGAGTGGGAGCTTTGACAGGATCAGCCTCTTCCTCAAATGGGCCAGACCCCAGATCGATCTGTCTGCGAAGGCGACAAATTCCAAATGCCAGAAATTCGCCAGCAGGTTCCACCAGCCGAGGAGCATGGGGAAGGCGTTTTTCCTTCCCGTTGGAAGGCCTGTTCCTGTATGCGGATCCTCCGTTGCCTGTCCTGCTGCGAGTCATTGATCAACTAAAACGGTGCAGATGCAGGATGATTCTCGTCGTCCCCGGCGTGGCCGAAGCAGATTTGGTACCCGGACCTTCTCAGCCTGTCAACTTCACCGCCATTCAAGCTGCCAGTGGTCCCGGATCTGCAGCTGCCAGTGGTCACGGATCTGCTCACCGGAGAAGGAGGCACAATCCTGCACCACGAACCAGGATCGCTGAACCTGAAGGCTTGGCTCCTGCAGTCTTAGTGTTCGAAGGGTACGAGTTGCCGGCAGACTGCAGGGAGGTCCTTTCCAGGGCTGGAGCGTCGTTGACTCTTAAGTGCTACTTGCACAATTCGAAGCGTTTTGCTACGCGGTGCTGGTCGCAGTACAGCAATCCTCTGAGGGTCATTGCCCCACAGATTCTTTCGTACTTGTCCTTGGTCAAGGCGGGGCTGGCGCACGCCTCTATCAAGGTGCATCTGGCGGCTATCTCCCGCTACACCAGGTCTCCAGGACTGTCTTCTTTTTGGTCCCACCGTCCCGTCAAAGAGTTCCTCAAAGGACTGTTTCGTTCTTTCCTGCCGGTGAAGGTGCCTGCCCCGGCATGGGAACTCAACGTGGTACTGACGAGGCTCATGGGGGGGAGGGGTCCCCTTCAAGCCTATGCATCAGGCCCTCTCAAGTTCCTCTTGTGGAAAATGGCTTTCCTTGTGGCCATCACCTCTGCCAGTAGGGTAGGTGAGATCTAGGCCCTATACTGTAAACAGACTTATCTGACTTTTCACGACACAAGGGTGGTGCTGCGGACTCGCCCCTCCTTCATGCCAGAGGTTCCATCGGAATTCTACCTCACAAGCCTTTGGTGTTGCCTGTGTTCTTTCCAAACCCTTTGTTGCCGGCTGAGAGGACTGGATGTGGCTTGTGCTCTGAAGTTCTATATGGCATGCATGAAGAATTTCCAGAAGACGTCTTAACTATTTGTGAACTTTGGTCCTGTGAACCATGGGAAGGCCTTGTCCAAGGCTTCCACCTCCAGGTGGCTCTCCGGCTGTATCACAACTGTCATTGGTTGGCAAACTGACCGCTGCCCGGCCGTCGGAGAGTCCATTCCACCAGAGCGATTGCTGCGACGACGGCGTTCCTGTCTGGTGTGGCCGGGGCTGCTACGTGGAGGTCCTTGCACACCTTTACAATATTCTACTGCATCGACAGAGATTCCAGGCAGGAGTCAAGGATCGGCCAAGCGGTGCTATGCAACCTGTTTGCTTGAAGGTGAGTCTGTTCCGGAGGTAAGAGTAACTGCTTTTGTTGAGCCTTGCCACCTCCCGTGGTTGTGTAATGTTGTACTGCTATGTATTCTTTACTCATGAGCATGTGAATCCATGCCAGACCCCATGCTGGAGAAGGAACAAGTTACTTACCTGTAACTATTGTTCTCCAGCATGGGTCTGGCATGGATTCACATGCGAACCCTCCTGCCGTCCCCTCTGCGGCTCTTCTTGGTCATGCTGCCACTTTACGTGCTTACCAAATCTGAAGATGGCTGCCAGAGGAGGGTTTTAGGGAGAGGGCAGTCATTGGCTGGGGGCAGTATGACCCAGTGCTCCGTGATTGGTTTAATGGAGAAAGACAGTTTGTAGGTGAAAGTGAAACAGTGTTTTCTTTTACTGAGGATTCCCGGCCTGAAGACGGGGGATATTCATGAGCATGTGAATCCATGCCAGACCCATGCTGGAGAAAAATAGTAGGTAAGTAACTTGTTCTTTCAGTCTGTACTTTTTTGTGTATGCTTTGCGCTCAGTGCACAGCGTGTAGGTGAGGCAAAGGATCCCAGGCTGGGCTAAAAACATTTTATCAATGTATGTGCCCATCCCAGAGGCGACATCAACCAAGAGCACGTGCAGAGACCAAGCATGACACGGCATGTAATGAGAAGCTCCAGTCACCCGCAAACTCAATTGCATAGTCATCGAGGACACCATAAGTATTAGAGCAGATTTAAGTGGCAGGCAGATGTTGGGTATGTTTATCCAAAGCCCAACTCGTGTGGGATTTCATAAGACTTATCTCTTGGTATTAGGGACCCATCTCTTAATGCAGGCCTGTACTACACCAGTCGGTAGAGTGACTGAGCAGCCAGGCTCATTTTAGGAGGGTGTTGTGCGCTGTAGAGCAGTACAAAGAAATCAGTAAATACACAGACCCAAGAAAACACTCACTTAAAGTCCTATTCAAATAGCTGTATTTATATAAACACGGCACAATCAATTCTTAAATGCAGCAACTAACAATAACATTGAATTAGAAGTGGAATTTAAGTTATACATTGAACAATAATGCAGGTGATTAACGGTTATTCTTTTCATATCCTGCACACAGAGTAACATCAGTTAAGGTCAGTAAAGCACTTATAAGTATCACCTTTGCAAAAATTGAGTAGGATGGGAAATAAAGGTTATACAGCACACAGTCTAGCAACTTTTAATAACAAGTACACTCTGCCAGAGGGATATAGGCAGTTTGGATCCTAGCAATAAAAGTGTTCACAATTGAAACATATAGCGGACCCAGCATTGCCAAAGCCAGTAGGATCAGAAGATGGACCTTTTGGGAACCAGTACAGCCAAAGTCAAATGAACAGTTCCAGTTCTGATGAAGATCTTCAGAGGAAAAGTTACTTCAGCTGTCAGTAGTTCTTGAAGAAAACACAGGGACTCAAAGGGAGCCTTACTGCTCACACACAGGCTACAAAGCCGGGACAGAGGAGTTAAGGTCAACTCTGATTTGAAGTAAATTGCACTTCCGAAACTACAAAGCAAAGAAAATGGCACACAGTAATTACACCCCAAGCTACACATACCTTAAAGATGAAGAAATTGTACCTGGCTTCCTTCTAGGTGCAATGTTGCAGACCCTGATTCCTGTTTGTTGGTCGTGGTGACGAAAGGGGGGACCTTTAGCGGGCTTCTGCGGCAGCACTCTGGAGAAGGGGTCGGCAGCAATGGATTCGACTCACTTCATCGGCTCTTTGTGGTTTTGCTGCCTTTTTCTCAACGCCAAGAAGAAGATAATATTACTGGTTGGATTCTCTTCTATTACTTGGTCGTGAACTTTGGTGAGTGGACATTTGGTGCCTCTGGAGGTCCACACGGATGCCTGCAAAGTTTCAGCCTGATACGATCTTCGGAAGACTGTGCACTCAATAATGGTCCAGGTACACCTGGGTATTGGTGTTCCACTGCCTGGGAAAGTCTTAGGACGTTGGGGCATGCCCCAAAATGAGTCTTGAGGCTAGTTGGTCCCACCAGCCTAAGGGAGGAAGCCTTCCTTGGCGGGTCTTCCCCATAGATTGGAAAACAGTGTCAGCACAGCTGCAGGGCTTCACCGTTGCTTCTGCGGTCCTGGAAGGTGTTGCTGGCATCTCTGCTCCTCTTCTGCTTCAGATTCCTTGTTCCAGTGGTCGACTGTTTGTAGTCCAAAAATCCTCACCTTATATCCTGGAGCCCATCCATTCACTCAGATCTGTCAATCATCTGGGGGAAGGCTGTCCTCCAAGACGGCCAGTCGCCCAGTTAGAACTGGTTTTGGTGAGGCACACCTACAGACAAAGGACAGTGAAGTTTTGGGCTCCTCCCTCACTTCCTGCCTTCCCAGACAGACTGGAGCCTGGGCAGGCATCAGAGCAGAAATACTTATAAATATTATTTGTTGTTTGATTAATGGACAATTCCTGCAGGAACCACCACTGCATATGACAATTGAACTGACCTTTAGAAGGGTTTCTTCCTGCAGGCTATGTTAAAATTGCAGAGCTTTGTGATCTCATTTGGGTGGGAGAAATATTAGTCCCAGTCACTTGCTAGCATGCAGCCCAACACTGATAGCCTGCAGACAGTAAGCCTACTAAACGTTCTTTCAGTCTCAAAATAAATTCTTCATGTAACTGCACAGTTAACGAAGGCCCGGCAATTACTGCTGTCAAACATTTGTTAGCAGCAGCTAGGCCTTCTTTTTAGGCAATTGATTTTTGAGGGGATGTTAGCACTTGCATGTCAGCGTAGTGCTTAAGGGGTAAGATGAGACCCATGAAGGGGAGAGTTATGGCTGATTTTAACTTTAAAGCTTCAGCTGAAGACTCTCACTTACAATGTGTAGTTAGATTCCTTAAATACCATGTTTGCACATAAAGGAGGTGACTCAAACCTATTTTTTTTTAAAGCAGAGTTTATCCATGAAGTCTACTAGGTTTAAGATAAAATAAACATGTTTTGCATTCTGGGACTTGTAGTCTTATATTCAGGGTGGGGTAAATACTGCTACAAAGACGGTTGCTTTGGGTGATTTGCGTACTTTGCAAGGAAACGCTGCAAGACTAAATTATTGTGTTTCTTGCAACCCAAAAAAAATATTTAGACTAATTAGAGCTTGGGAGGTATGTGGGAATTGCTTAAATTACTGGCAAATCCTGGCTTCACTGCTTAACCAAAGTGTGTGATCCTGGGCAAATCATTTGATCCAACCACACCATTACTGTGCTGGCAAGAACAGAAATGTGCATTTTCTTCTTCAGTCGTATCCTGTTTAGAGGCAATGTCAGTGGCCTGATGTGCATTATTGCACAATTTGCTGCAAACTTGCCACTCTACTTCCCAAAAACATGCCTTGATGAAGAACGTTCTCCCTCACAAGTGAGTGTGCCCCTCCACAGTCTCCGAAGTTAGCCCCTCTTGCAATATTTGAAGGGTTAGCCCCCCGCCTGCTGAAGTTTTAGTCTAGTTGCGCCCCTGGCACCATGAGGCTGAGAGGGTCAGGAGTCTTGAGTACCGCTGTGTGTCGGCTTGTGTCAGGAGTGAGCTCTGCACAGAAGCCCAGAGTCTGCCTGCCAGGCTGTCCCCACTCCAAGGAGCATACTTGTCTGTGACCTTTTCATAGCCAGAGTCTCGTGAACAATCCAGCAATAGCAGATTCGGACCAGTATACTATTGAAGTATGGCAAGATGATGCATTTCCTTTTGTGCAGCTATTTATTACCTTGCCAGGGCTGCTGACTCACCTTTCACTGTTGGGGTGGATCTTGCAGCATCAGTTGGCAATGTGAAAATCGGAGCACTGTGTGTGCTGGGATACCATAAAACTGCATCAGCAAAAATACACCTGTATGCCATAGGTTTCAGAGAAGAAATGTCCAGCTCTTGGGCACTCCAATGCTCCAGAGCGAAAGGGGGAGCAGTTCATGGACACGGGTTGGAGGCAGGACCAGTCTACCGTGGGAGCTCGTGGGGCAGTTGGGGCATCTGAAGGAAAACCAGGCTCAAATGTAGAGTAGCATGCTAACCCTTTCCCTGGCAGCTGCACTGCTGGTGGTGGTAATAACTGGAGTAATAGGCCTCCCCAAGGGCATGGTTGAATCTACTAGATCCCTGATGAACAAAGCAACGCACTGGATCAGCATCAATCTGATTGGTCCCAGCATCAATCCTAACCTTGTTCTAATGGTCAGAAGAGTAGGGTGGGTGGGCCTCAACTGAAAATCGCTGGAAGGAGCCTGCATTGTTGTCTCATTCTCAAATACACAAATTGTCAGGCATATGGTCACCTACAACCTGACGAGAGTTAAGGGCCAATGGACCTAGATTGGATAGTAGGATGGTCAGGCTGGACTTTTTCTATCGTCCGATAGGGATGTGTGTGACCTGAATATATGGCCAAATAGAGATGGTTTGAATTAGGGACAAGGGGCAGGAGCTGGGGAAGCTCCTATCTTGCACACACCTTCATGTGAGCACCTGTGGGTTCAGAATGGTAAGAGCAGGATACCGAGGAAAAGAAGGGGTGATGTGACTCTGGATCTGTCGTCCTATTACAGATTCGATCCTCTATCATCCATAGACTAGTGGACTGACAGATGGCCACCATGCCACAGGCAGTAGAAGGGGAGGTAGGGAGCGGTGCCCAGATTAGTCTGGAGATTGGGGAAGGGGGGGATGAGACATGAGAAGGGCATCCCAGTGGTGAGGTTGGTATCCTGGAACATAGCAGGAGCCACGGGGAAATTGGAAAGGGCAGATACTCTGGAACGGGTGAACCGCAAATGGAGGATACCAGGGTTTGTGTGAAGGCCTTACAGTTAAGTGCATGGCTGATTGAATAGGGAATGAGATTGGTTTATGGTCGAATTGAGCCTGATATCCCAGGGAAATGAACATTTCATAAGCATCTGGGCGCCTCTACAATTGATTACTTTTGCATATCCCTAGATATGTGGAGGGATATAGTAAGTTTTGAGATGTTAATAGCGACCATAACCCCTTGGTTTTGAAATTAAGAGTGATGTGGGGGAGGGGGGCACAGCACGACAGAGCAATCTGTCCGGTGGTAACAGAAGCTGGCTCCAAAAGAAGAGTAAACTGAGGAAGAATCCGGGACTCGGGCCAGCATTTGAATATAGTGGCTGGGCTGACTCTGGAAATCCACAGTAACGTTGGGAACACAGTCAAACCAGTGCAGGTGGTGGAGCACTTCAAGGGTATTCTAGGGGCCTTTACTGGGGCTTTGTGGAAGAATACAATTCCAGAGGGAACATCAAAGGGATGGGATGGTTTGACATAGCCTGTATTCCGCTAAACAAGCCCTATTGAACGCTCTAAAATCTCTGGCTACCTCTAGAGGCAAGATCATCCAGGCAAGAGCCTGCTATCGCTTGGCGATAGGGAATAGAAAAATGGAGCTTGAAGAGGCGTGGGAAGACTTTTTTTTTTTTTTTACCGTGTCTTTATTGATTTTCAAACAGTTATAACAATGCCCTCACCCATCCAACTCCCCGTGACCCTCCCACCCCTCTCTCCCCTAGACCCTGCGGGTGATCCATGGCAGTTTCTATATATCGACTCGCTATTGACAAACTATACACAATAGGGGGGGTTCATCCCATAGACCCCTTTATAACAGATCCAAAATCCTGATGTTGTGAGGACACCATTGAATCATAAAGTCACTTTGCAACTAGGCGAGCACATTACGCCAGTCTGATCGGAATGCCTCACAATCCCCTTGTAATATATACATCATCCATTCCATTGCAACCAGTCCCCATACTTTTATAAGCCAGTCATGTATGGACGGTGGTTGAGGATCTTTCCAGTGTTGGGCAATTGTTAGCCAAGCTGCTATGACCATGGTCATGACTCCCCTCTTCTGATTATTCGAATGCGCCCTTTGCTTCACGTCCCACATGCCTAGCAGCCACACCCCTGGTTTCAGCCCATCCACCCCTGGAAACATTGCATTGATTTGGTGTTTCACATCTCGCCAGAACAGCTCAATCTTCGGCCAGCTCCACCACGTATGGAGCCAATTACCGTCTCTGGGCATCCGCGCCAGCATAGCTTACTGATCGCAGGGTACATTGCATGCAGTTTCGTTGGTACGTAATGCCATTGAAGAATCACCTTCTGCCACATTTCCCTTAGCTGAATAGAACGGGTCAGCCTCGGGAGCTTCTTCCACAAGTCTTGCCATTGGGCCTAGCTATTGTTTCTCCCAGAGTTTCTTCCCACTTCTTCATGTAGCGCCAGGACACTTTCTCACTTTGCTCGCTCAAGTGTGTGTAGAGATTTGAAATCAGTTTCCGTGTTCCTGGATCAGATGTCATAAAGGTGGCCGCCTCCTTAATATCCGGCCTCCGCAACCAGTGAAGGAGCTGCGTATATCGATAGTGGTCCTTTGAACTGCAACACAGGTCCCTCCTACAATCTTGAAAGGACCTCACCTTTTGGCCCATATACATATCTTTGACTACTAGGCAGCCTGCATCTGACCAGCTAGCGAAAGCCTGTCTTTGCAGTCCAGGGGGAAACTCAGGATTGCCAAACAGCGGTGTGAACGGGGACGGCACGGTAGTAAAGCAACCCCCTAGACAAAGCCCCGTCCCACACCCCCAAGCCTGCCCCCATCACCTCACTGATGGTCGTATTCACATGTCTAAACTTCCTATGAACCCACATCAAATTAAACAAGGGTCCACCCGCCACTGCAATGTCTTGGCACACCCACGGGATGTGAGGGGACTGATCCACCCACTGCTTAACAACCCTCAACTGCGCCGCTTCGTAATACCTTCTAAAGTGCGGCACCGCCAGCCCCCCATCTTCCCTGTTGGCCGTGAGGGTATCCATCGGTACTCGAGGTCTCCTCCCTTGCCAGATAAACGTCATGACCATCTTATTTAGTCTTTTGAAGAAAGTTCTAGGGATTTGTATCGGGAGCGCTTGAAAGTGGTATAGCAACTTCGGAAGGGTCACCATCTTCACCGCCACTTGCCTACCCCACCAGGAGATGTTTAGTGGATTCCACTTGGACAGATCCTGCTGCAGGTGATGCAGTAATGGGGGATAGTTGGCCCCATACATATTCTTGATTGAGGACATCAGTTTAACCCCCAGGTAGGTAACCTCTTGGCGTGCTATCTTCAGGCTGGTCGCCTGAGCCAGTTGGTTCACAAGTTGCGGGTCCGCCGTCAAGTTCAACATTTCGGATTTGTTCCTGTTGATCTTTAGGCCCGAGGCCGCCCCAAACTCTTCCATTTCCAGAAGAAGGGCCGGTAGGGACGCTGCTGGTGTTGTCAGGGTCATAAGCATATCATCAGCAAACGCCATCACCTTATGCTCCATGCCTCCCATTGTCCCTCCCTTTATTCACGGTGATTCCCTTAGTTTGATTAGTAACAGTTTTAAGTACAGGGCATACAGAAGCGGGGAAAGAGGGCACCCCTGCTTTGTCCCTCTAGACAGGGGAATCTGCGATGTAAGCGTCCCATTCAGCACTACCCTTAATGAGGGGCATTTGTAATTGGCCCGCACCATTGTCAGGTAACGGTGTCCAAATCCCATCCGCTGCATTGTGGAGAAGAGCTGCGACCACTCCACCCTATCAAATGCCTTTTCGGCGTCAATTTTAACTATGATCGTCGGGATCCCAGTGTGCTCGACCTTTTCTATAATATGGCATACCCTACGGGTGTTGTCGGCCGTCAGTCACCCCGAGTTAAAACCAGATTTATCCGTCACCACCAGGCCTGGGAGCAATCCAGAGAGTCTATCCGCTAGAATTTTGGAATAGAGCTTGGCATCAATATTCATCAAAGCTATGGGTCTGTAGGAGCCCGGGAGGGCCGGATCCTTCCCTGGCTTTGGAAAGACTACCAGCTTGGCTTCGTTCATCGACTTGGTTGTCATTCCTGTCTCCCTGAAGCTGTTAAAGAGCTCCACTAGTTTGGGGGCCAAGAGGTCCCGGAACGATTAATAGAAGATGTCCGTGTAGCTGTCCGGGCCCGGCGCCTTCCCTTTTGGCAGCTGTCTTGGGAAGACTTTCTTGAGGCCAATAGGACCAGTGATGCCAAATGATTCTGGGAATTCGTAAAGGGGGGCCAGCCTACAATTCGAAAGAGGAGCATAGTGGCATCCATGTTGCAGCGGAAAGCCTGGGTATTGCTTCTCTGTTTGGAGCCAGTGGTGTACCAGACGAGAGGCAGAACAGTAGTTTGACCCTATATTTCAAACTAGAAGAGGTTTTACTAGCAATTAGGTCACAGGCATGTAACCGAGCCCCCAGAACAGATGTGATACTTGCTGATCTATTTTTGGACCAAATTGACCTAAGGGCACCGGTCTTGACCCTAGCCTATAATGCCTGCCTAATCTCTGCCCAATATCCACCATCTTGGAAATCTGCTATTACCTTCCCAATTTTTAAAAAACAAGATGCCACCTGCCTGATGTTTTACCGTCCCATATCGCTGCTAGACACCTCATTTAACATTTTTGGAAGGGTCTTGTTGGGAAGCATAGAGTCCTGGCTCGTGGAAGAGTCGGTCCTGTCGGACATCCAATTTGGTTTTCGACTGGAAACCATGTAACAGGGCCATCATTTCTAATTTTGTGCTTTGCAAGGGAGAGGCGGTTTATCTTGCCTTCATGGACTTAAGCACAATCGATAGACCCAAGTTGTGGGCTGTGCTGAGGTCCTTAGGGTGACCTGAAGAAATATTGGTGGTGCTGCGAGAGATGCATACGGAAAATAAGGCCAGCGTTTTGCATTGGCCCGGAGGGTCAGTGCACAGAGTTTTTCAATGTCCGGATGGGCGTCCGGCAGGGGAGTATGCTCGCTCCAATATTATTCACACTATATATTCATGGGCCCTGAAGGCTTTGGTGGGTACCAATGTGGACTATTTGATTCTGGGTGGTAGGGCCTTCCCTGTTCTGGCCTGTGCCGATGACACGGTTCTTATGTCCAGAACACCAAGGGCCCTACAGGCCTTGATCGAAACCTACGCATCCTTTATGAATGGGTTGGGGTTAAAAATCAATTCCACAAAGTCTGCAGTTATGGGGTGTGTAGGAAGGAAGAGGCCTGCTAAAATGCGCCCCATGGTTTGTAATGGGAAACCATCCCAAGGGTAAAAGAATTTGATTATCTAGGTGTTCGATCTCAGGGGCCGTCGCTGGCAGTGCTCACCTGAATAAACAGTCTTTGAAAATGAGCCAGCAAACTGCTGGTATTTCCCGTTTCTTAACAAGGTGCAAGGGCCAGCCCCTGAAACCAGTCCTGAAGGTCTATGCTGCTCAAACAAAGGCGGCCACTTTATATGGAGCTCCATTGTGGGGTCATACGAAGGCTGCAGAACTCCAGGGGAAAGAAAATAAGTTCCTCAAACAGCTTGTGGGCCTCCCTGGCTCAACCCCTTGTGCATCTGTCCACAGGGAATTGGGGATGGAGTTTTGGGAGGACCAATGGGCAGTTGCCCCGAGCAGTTTTTGGCTACGCCTGTGGGCAAACAAGCATGCAACCTTATGCCACTTTATTATTAGGTGTATTATGAGTAAGAAAAGTTGGTGTAAAATCCCATGGCTGGTATACATAAAGGAGTCTCTGTGCTCTAGTAACATCTAGGTCTGGATCCCCCCTGAGGCAGTGTTGTCTTCCATGCAATTGAAAGTTTACAAGCAGGCCTTGCATCAGGGAATATATGAAAAGTGTGCCAACTTGGAACGGGTAACCTATTCTGAAAGTCAACATGTTTTGATAAGCAGGTTATCTGAGATCTAGCCTTACCTCGTGGTTTTCAACGCGGGCAAGGTTTGATTGCCTACAGTTAAGGGGCAATATGGAAAAGTGGCCAGGCTTCCCTAATGACCCAAGCTGCCCAGCGTGTGAAGCACTTTTTACTATTTTGTCCAGCCTATTGGGATATCGGAAGGAGCACCATCTTGCAGGTAGTCAAGATTACTAATATCCGCCATTATAGGCTGGCATTATTGTTCCTTCCGACGGCTGAATCTGAGCTGACTTCTTGGGCTCTCCTGTCCTATCTGAAAAGAGCAACGTGTCCGAGAAAGAGGATTTTAAGGGGATAGAAAATGTTTTAACTGTTCTGTGATATAGAGCTATACGGTTTTAACTTATTTGCTTAAGGTTTTGTGTTTGTAAATATTGCCTTCATTTTCATTTTTGTAATGTGATCAATTGGTTGTTGATGATGACTTATGTGTTTCTGATGTTTGTGTTTGATGGATGTTTAATCCAAATAAACTTTGAATGATGATGATTTATTTTTATTTTTTTGGGGTAAAGTAGTGCCTGGGACGGCATGCCCTCTTTAGAACATTTATTTTGATATTTTGCTTGTTCCTTTCCAAATAGTGATCTAAAAATTGCTACTCATTTACGTTGGATTGCTAATCAAAATATTTTTATTTGGCAAATTCGACTAATCGATTCTTCAAATGTAATTAATGCTTTGTATTTCAAAACTCTCCAAAAACGGGTGGAGCATGTACGGGCAGTCCTAGACCAGCTAAGGCTGCACCATCTCTTTCCTCGACTTTATACTAACTCTGCAAGGCATAATGAGAGATAACCGGAAGGTGGAAACAATCCTGCATTAGCCTTCCCAAACCTCTTTGAAGGCGGTCCAGAGCTTTTAGGCTTTGCCAATTTCTAAAGGCGTTTCATCCCGGATTTCTCAAGTCGGACACCCATCACCTCAGTATTGCAGAAACACAAGACCTTCTCATGCAACGAGGAGGCAAAACAGGCATTTAGAATTTTGACGGAACTCTCCACTTCAGCCCTGGTACTTCATCCAAACAGCTGGTGCAGACCTCTAGTTTGCCACTTTGGGCTATACCTGGAACTTGGTAAGGTGACTTGCATTCTCCTAGTGAGCCCGCTCCTGCGCCGCTCTAAAAGTAATTGTTTGAGCTTGTTTCACGTATTTTGTGCCATTTTTCGGCCGCATCGCGACCTGCTGAGCCCCCTTCTGCACCCTATCCTGCTTCTTGATGTCACATTCCCCTGCCCTCCTCCCAGCCCTCCTCCGTCCCCTGATTGGGCCTCAGGCCTTGTGTTGGAACTCCAGTGTAATTTCAAAATAGCTGCCCATCGGCGCTCCCTGACTCGATCCCCTCGGCTCCTGTGCCTTCTTCCTGGTGCCTGCCCTACTCTCGCCCACCCACCAGGCCGTGATTGGCCCATTGCCCCATATTAGACATCACAGTAGGGCAGCCCTTCTGCCCGTGCAGCCATCCCGGCGAAGGAAGCTGAGGCAAAGAACAGCTCCACAAGAAGAAGCTGCTCCAGACCATGTTAGCTTGTGGTGCCTGCAGCCGTCAACCAGCAGCGACTGACAAGATAGGCCAGGTCAGGACGAGGGAACCAGCCATTACTGCTCCCCATTAGCCTGTCCGACCCATTTTATTATCCTATCACTATGTTATCTAAAAGCCTGTACTCATTTGCACATTGATAAGTAGCCACATCCAATGCCTCAGACAATCACGGAACCATATCCGCATCTAGATAGATTGGGTTAGTCAGCCATATCCCGCATCTAGATAGATTGTGTTAATCAAACCTTATAGCTACTGCCTGCATTGCTCTACCCGCCTCTAGGCGTTTCACTGTCTTTCCAGATCTCCTAAATCTAGGCTCTACTGCATTTTACCGTCTACTGTTGTATACCCATGTTGGCCTCCCTCCAACTATCCAGGTGTCCCACAACTAAGATCAACTGCATTTTACTGTCTACTGTTGCAAACCCATTGATGCGTTTCTGCCACTATCCAGGTGTCCCAAAACTAGGTGCTACTGTATTTGACGGTCTACTGTTGCAAACCCATTTAGGTTTTTCTCCTACTATCCAGGTGTCCCAAAACTATTTTACTGTCTACTGTTGTAGGCCCATTTAGGCCTCTCTTCCTCTATCCAGATGTCCCAAATCTAGGTGCTACTGTATTTTACTGTTCACTGTTGTATGCTTATTTAGGCCTTTCTCCCTCTATCCAGGTGTCCCATAATCTAGGAGCTACTGCGACTCACGGTCTACTGTGGTACCACTTTTAGACATGCCCCCCCTTCCATCCTCTATCCAGGTGCCCCAAACCTGCTCCTAATACCCCGACCTGTTCCACACCGAGTGTGATACCCCAGTTGGACGTGCCCAGCTGCCCATGCCCCCTACTCAGTCATATAATATGATGTACACTTTCCACAGGTTAGACACCATGCCACATACAGGCCATATCAGAGCCACACGCTGGCGCACCAGTAGGCATGACGAGACTCGCCACACCCCAACTCGGTCATCTTGAATGCACTGCCCATTATCCCAGTCTTCCACCTCACACCGCTACACCCTCCAATTAGATCTTGCTCCACCCAATCAAGAGAGGTAAGGTGGAGAGCGGAGCAGAAAACATTGACCTGTGGAATATTCAGGACCACCCAGCCAACCAGGTAAGCCAATCTTCTCATCCCCACCCCTCCTGCTAACTACTCACTTGCACCCTTTGCTCGCTCCTCACCCGAGTAACATAGCGTTCCTGCCCCCAACCCATGCTTCCCTTCTCTTAGTGCAGCAAGAGCAGCCATGGACAAACCCCAACCTCCAAATACCCCCCATACCTCACTCTCACCCACACCCCATAGCCTGCCCTAAAACCAAGGAAAGGCACAGACCATGCCAGGCTTTGCCTAGCATCTCCCATTCTCCAACCCAGATCCCAAACCCTGCCACCTCACTATAGGTCCCAAACCTCCCCGCCGGCACCTAACCCGGTCCTAGCCCTATTCCCCTCTTCGTCCGTCCTCCCTCGTCCAACTCAAATTCCCCATGCCTCCCTCCCCACACCCTCCACTGCCCACCCCTTTGCCCCCCGATCCCCCGGTCACACTCTTCCCCCCCCAACACCCAATAGCCCTCACTGCCTCAAATCCTGCCATTTGCAGCTAGTCTTATCCAGCTCCTGCAAGCATACCTCATCAACACCAGGTCAGTCTCCAAAAAGAAATTCCACATCTTTGACCTCATCTCAGAGAAAAATCCAGATGTCCTTTTCATCACAGAGACCTAGTTTGCTGATGATTACGAGTCCATTGCCATGAGGCCTTCCGACCAGAGTACAACCTTATTGTCCGAAACAGATCGCGAAGGGGTGGCGGACTTGCGACACTACACAAACGCCAATTGCCACTAATAATGGACACCTCCGCCAACATCACAGCCTACACATCCCTTCTGGTAAAACTCCATCTCTCAACCTCCGCCTCGCACAGCTTCCTACTTATCTACAGACCCCCTGGCTACAACAAAAACTTTGCAGACACGCTCTGTGATGCTCTGACAACCATCCTCAATCTCCATCCAACACTTAACGTCATAGGAGATTTCAACATCTAGTTTGATTCACCCTCAAACCCCATGACCTGATCCCTCACAGACAACCTGGAAGCATTAATCCTGACACAATGCATCTCCACACTCACCCACACTGGAGGTCACACCCTCAATGCGATGTTCACCACTGCAAGCATATCCACACTGCCCCCACACCTCCTATCATGGACTGATCACTCAGCAATCTTCTTCTCTGTACCACCGACCACCGTGGCAGCACCCAAGGCCATGGCAGACCTCCACCAATCCCCACACCTCTCATTCCACTATGGAATAAAGTCGTTCTCACCCCAGATATAGCCCAACTCCCTCCTCTCTCCCAACACTATCCCTCCAGGAAGGACCACCCACCATCAAACTCTTCAACCTCTGCCTCTCGAACGCCCTTACACCCCTCACCCCAAAGAAAACTGTTCTTTTAGAGATCAGGACCCACACCCAAGTCGTACACCACCAACCTCAAATCACTAAAAACCCTCAAGCACCGGAACCCGAGCAAAGAACGGCGTAGAATCTTTCCGAATTCAACTCCCGCTAACGACATACACTCCGCCATCAGCTCCAAATTGGAACACATGCCCCCAGCCCCTACCCACCCACAGCCCAAATCCCATCAAAACCCCCCTTCAATACAAACTTTCACCTCTTTCACTCCAATCACACACCAGGAGTTCCTCTCGCTCCTATCGCAGAGCTGCCCATATGGGTTCCTTTGAGCACCCCTGCCCCACTACCCTCCTCAAAAACATCCCAGCTTCATTCTGTGCAGGCAGTATCGCATGCTCAATCCTCGACCACTCCCTAACATGTGGAACTTTCCCGGAAGCTTTAAAAACTTCCTACATCAAACCCCCTTTAAAAAATCCTACTCTCGACCCACTCCTCCCCCAGAACTACTGGCCTGTCTCCAACACCCGCTTCATAGCCAAACTCGAGGGCCACACAGCATACAAGCAGCTTGGCCTTTTCACTGAAGCCAACAACCTCCTGGACCCTGCGTAATCTGGATTCAGACTGCTCCGAGGAACAGAATCCTCTCTAGTGTCTGTCTGTGACAACCTAAAAAGAACAGTGGATGCAGAAGGCTGCACTGTACTGATCCTTCTTGACCTCTCGGCTGCCTCTGATACCATCGATTACACCATCCTCCTAGATAGGCTACACTCATTAGGAATCAAAGACACAGTCCTGTCTTGGATCTCCTTTTTCATCTCTAATCGTTCACAAATCATGCACCTCCACCCGTTCAGCTCCACCTCACGACCAGTAACAAAAGGGGTCCCACAAGGAGTATCCCTTTCTCCCCTGCTCTTCAACATCTATCTAAACACTCTGCTTGCTCTCATCCACTCCCACAATCTTACCTGCTACAACTAGGCAGACGACATGCCGATCATCCTTAAAATCCAAAATGCGCAAAGCCCTAACCGTCCAGATCTTTCATCATGCCTCTCGGATATGGACTACTTGATGACGACCAACCACCTCATCCTCAATCCTGGGAAAACTGAAATCCTTGTTGTTGGGGAGTATTCTCTTCTAAGGCTAATTTCCCTTACCTATAGAGTCCCCCAGCAGCTTTGTTGGATTTGAAGGGTTTATTTTTTTCTCCTGCTAAGAGTGAGACTCTCTTTCCCACTCATAGGCAGATTGCTAGTGTGTGTTTTAGGCTATCTTGTGTGCTAATGGCTTATGGGGTTTTTCTCACCCTCATAGGAATCATCTTTTTAACATGTGTGTTACATAGCACCCTCAGTGCAGTGACAGGGGTGTCCTAGTGACCCCCAAACATAGACTCCATACCCTGGGACTGACTACTGTCTCCCAGGGCATATTAAGTCCCCATTGACTTTACTAGTCAATAATTATGAACTAAACCAGTACAACCTATCTTAAAATGGAAGTATTGGAAAGGGTTAATAGTTTTCCCTAGTGTTCATTTTCAAGGGGGTACCGTACAGTCGTGAATATTTTCCTATGGGATTTTCCCATTGTTCGAGGCTACCACTTTTACTGACAGCCTCTAAACTACCGCCAGTTTATTTTAATATGAACTTTAATCTGGTGTTTTGTTTTTGCCAGAACTTTAATAATATTTATTTCTGGTGTCTTTCTCTGAAATCCTAACCCAGTTCGGGGATACTTTGTTCGTCCTTTTGGCGGGCTTCTGCACAGAGCCCTCCTCTTGGCGCCACTGAGTCTGGGGTAGACAGGATGTGTGGGAGGGGGAATAGGCACACTGCACAGGGTTGCCTACGCAACCCAAGTCGCACTCTGCCCTGATAGGCTGGGGGGTTCTCCCGCCAGGAGAGCCACCCCACTGTGTGAGTGACAGCTAGGATGTATGAATGGGGGTCTTGCTGCATAAAAGCAAGGTCCTGAGGACTGGAGGACAAGACGTCGCCACTGGAACTAGAAACCCGAAGAGGAGAGAAGCTGAAGACCTCTGCAACAACTGAACCACCGGTGAAGCCCTGCTGCAGATCCTCACCACTTTTCTCCAACGACTTGAGAAGATCTTCGCCTGCAAGAGTCTTCTTCCCTTGAACTGGTGGGGCCAACCAGTTCACCAATCGCCTTCCAGGACCTGCCTTGGTCGAATCGCCAGTGCCCTGCACTCGGAGACCAGATAGCCAGGCACCCGTCCACCACAACCGCGATTTAAAGGAGCGTACCTTTTATTCGTTTTGGTAGCACCGCGGCTGGCTTCATCCCTGGGCAGTGCAGTAACTCGAACCTTCGTCCACGACAAGAGCCTCTCTTCCTCTGCTGGATCTCCCGAACTGCAGGAACTGCCAGAAACTACCGCCACCGCAGGAGCCTCTTCCGCTTTAAAGGTACATTGTTCCGCCAGGCCTCCCGTTTCTTTGGGTATCGCTAAAGGTGTTTTAAATCCTTTACTTACCTACTGGGTTGGCTGCCCCTATCGTCTAACATTATCTTTTACCTTCTGCAACTGCCTTTTCAAAATTCGTTAAACAAAGACTTGACTACAGCTACTAGAACAGTTTGATCCTTGGCACATTGCCTTTTACCATTGACTCTGGCACAGGCCTATTGACTCTGGCTAAATCTGTTACAACTGCCTTCTCTAGATTGCTTTTCACCTAGAAATGTGTTAGTGCACCTAACTCTTATAACCACCTTTTTTCTTCCCCTTTTTAATATTGTGAAATGCCGTTTTGCTCGGTTTTCACCTCAGTATTGCATATGCTAAAGTACTGCGTTGCCTAACTTGTTCACAATCTACTTGGGAAGTGTTGCTAGTGTGTTAACGAGTCTAAACCTATGTAACTTGTCCTTTCCTTCCCTCTTGAGAAATTGTTAGAGTGCCATTTCTGCTTGTTGGTTTACAGTGTGCCGTTTTGCTCACTTTTCACTCTTTCTCAAACTTGTCTACAATTTAAATAGGGAGTTGTGTATACATTTCTTGACTGTTTTAACTTGCTTTATTAATAGTGATTTGTGTGTGAACATCAGAGTGTGTAAAATAAATATATATATTATTTTTGATGCAAAGCTTTGGTCCGTGTTTCCTTGTTCCATAGTATCGTAGTGCTATTGTGTAAACGCTTAATACTGCTCATATCCCTCTTGAGATAAGTCTGACTGCTCAGCCACAGCTACCAACTAAATCTGTGTGGTACAGACTGATACCAAAGGGGATTTTTTTTGCATATACCTGTATTACTAATCTTCTGTAGTGCTCCCTAAGGGAACTGCATAGGATTCTGCCTAACACTTGTCTGTGAGGAAAAAATTGCTCCTCCACCAACCTGTTACCTGGCTGCAATCCCTAGGCTCCCCCCTCCACTGGCAACCTCCAACTCGGTGAAAAACCTCAGATGCACAATGGACACAGATTTATCCCTCGCCCAACAAGTGAACTCTGTTTCCAGAACCTATTTCTTCCATCTAAGCATCCAAAGATTCTTCCCTTACCTCACCTATACTCACTGTTTTTCTGCCATCATCTCCATCATCCTCTCCCGCTTAGACTACGCAAACTGCCTTTACCTAAGCCCACCAGCGTTTCTGCTAAGGAAACTGCAAAGAATCCAAAACGCTGCTGTCTGCCTGCTCATTAACTTACCTCCCAGAAAACACATCAGCCCTATACGGAGAGTTCTCCAATGGCTCCCTATTGGCCAATGCACTACTTTTAAAGCCATGGTCATCAGCCACTGGGCCATCCACAAAACAAGCCGGTATTCCTTCAAGACAGTCACCCACTCTACCACCCCTCAAGGACTCTCGAATCTGGCATAGCATCTCTCCTAGTAGTCCCACAGTACAACTCCTCCAGACTCTTCAGATCTGCTTTCTCCATCCAAGCGCTGATCATCTAGAACTCCCTACCTCTGCACATTCACAATATTGACAATCACGTGGCATTCAGAAAGACCCCAAAAACCTAGCTTTTCCTTCCCTCCCTCTTGAAACCCTCCCCCACTCTACACTTGATAGGCGCACATAAACGCTGAACCAAACACAACAGCACTCCTATCCGCCAATACTGCACAGATGCCGGCAGCGTTCGCAGCAGCACAGCGTAACAAACTATTGTTCTTCCTTCAACCCCAGTCCGTCAACCCTCCCGGCACTCTCCCACTGCTCAGGCATTCGTTCCAGGGAGACCACAAATAGCGAGACCAGCCAATCGCACTGGACCAAAAAAAGAACACTGCAGTCGAATTTCAGCCAAGCATACGGTACATATACCTTACATCACATCTGTGGACACAGGCATGCCCACCCATCCATGCACCCTAGAATGCAGCTACAGCTATGCTATTCCAGTATAGCAGCACACACAGCCACCCACACTGAAACCCCTGATGTACCTTAATACCTCTGCCGTTCGTATACAGCGACAACCAACAAAAATAAATTTGGTTTAGCCGGGCACACATTCAATCTTCAGCACTAGAACTCCGTCTTAAAACACCAACAGCACCCACCCACGTGCCTGACCTCTGGGCTGCTTACTGGAGCCTAGCCAGCATAACAAAGTCCTAACCGGGCAAAAATGCACATAAGCGTCTTTAATTAAAACTGTTAAGAACCTCCTGCACATGGACTACAGTCACTGAGGGAGTTCCAAACACAAAGCGCATTGAAGCCATACAAATGGGGAAAGGGTGCTATATAAATGATTAATACAATACATTATAGTACAAACCCTGAAGAACCATTTGTGGTGGAAACTGACACCTCCAATATAGCTATGGGACCATGTTGTTTCAAAGCAACCCAGAAACGGGCATCTTACACCTTTGGGCAAAGATGTTTACGCCAACAGAGCTAAATAACGCAATTACCGACAAGGAACTACTAGCCATCAAGGCAACGTTTTAAAGAGTGTCGAGTCGACACTAACTCACTCAACACTGCAACCTACAGTACTTAAAATCAGCATGCTCCTTGTCAGCACGACAGCTGCAATGGGCATTGTTCGTGCCTGAGTTTGATTTTGTTATTACCTATCGATCCGGGGTACGTAATGGAAAGGCAGACACCTGATCTCGACTTGGTCTCAGTAAGGAACAAGGATAAGTCCACAACCCTCCGGATCCACCTGCCATCATCCACATCAACAAGGTCATTGGGGTAGTCTATTCAGATGAGTTATCCTCGCTGCACGATGTTCTCTGAAGTTCCTTGATGCAGAAGGATTTGCAGAACTGGTTGCATGGAGGACCGGACAACACTATCCAATATGGTCTACCCTTTGTCAGAACCAACTCTTCGTCTCTGATCCAACAGCACGCGAGTGTGAATTCAAAGGCTACCATGATACGCTTTTGACCAGGTATCCAGAAAACTGTCAAAGGTACAAGAACACTACCAGTGGCCCACACTACTCTCTGATATAACTCATTATGTTCAAGCCTCTGACATTTGTGCCCAGAATAAAACCCTCAAACAAAAACTACAAGTGCTCCTGCAACCATTACTAGTACCCCCTTGTCAATGGATTGTATTACAGATTTGCCCCCTAGTCGCAGATTCAACACTATCCTAGTGGTGGTAGATTTGTTATCAAGGATGGCAGATTTCATCGCCATGAAGGGGGTGCCCAACTCGCCCACATTAGCACAAACCTTTTGGTCCCACTGCTGTTCCTTGGCCCAGCCAGACATACGCGTGTCCATTAGTTACCATCCTCATACGGATGGACAAACAGAAAGAACCAACCAAAGTCTGGAGCAATACTTGCGGTGTATGCTGGCACAGACAGTGTCAGAATGGTTCGATCTACTTTTGGTCACGGAATATGCCTACAATAACACCACTCATAGCTTAACCGGATACTTAACCGGATCCTTTTTACTTACCTACTACTTGGCTGGCATCCACGCTTGTCAGTTTAATGACCTTTCTGAAGTCACAAAGATGCCAGTGGTACATACACTACACTGAAGTATTCAGCGCACAGGCTTTGGACAATTTAAAATGTTGAAAGGTGACCTACAAAAAATTGTGCAGTTCAGACATGCAGGCCCGCACCTAGATATGAAGTAGGCTATAAGGTGTGGCTAGCCACAAAACCTATTCATCTAAAAGGCCCTCATGTTTCTTCCACAATGCATCGGCCCTTACTCTGATATATGATATGATATGATGGTTTACTCTTATCACTACATTGGTAGGCCTGGTGGCATTGAGATTGGGATTACCCACCTCTCTACATTTACACCCGGTTTTCCATGTCTCTCTAGTTAAACCAGCGCACTTGCACATAAAACAGGCCCAGACGAGACCCCCACCAGATACCATAAATGGGGAACCAGATGAGTTACATAAAATCTTTGACTTGAAACGTTCTAGAGGTATCTTGTACTACCTAATAATAGACTTTAAAGGGTACTAGGTGATGGACAGATCTTGGTAACTAGCATCCGGGGTACACAACCCTAAGCAAGTGAAACACTTCCATAGGGAGCACCCTGACAAACCAGGGCCGGGAGGAAGAGTTTAAGGGGGGCTGCTTTCATGATTGGGACCCTGAAGTCACACTCCACACCACCAAGCACCTCTCCTCATAAGGCCCACTCCCATCAAAGTTCTTGCTATCACTGTGGCACACACTCTGTGCCCAACTAGTCCACCCTGGTGTGTGGGTAGAGACAAGGCCATGCTCGATAACATACAGTAGTGGGGAAGTACTGATGCCCGAACTTCCGTGAGATTGACATCCCGCTGGTTTTCGTAAGATCATGGGCACCATCTTGATGGACTTGACTATAAAAGCCAACTTGAATCAATCACACATGCTCAGCATTAGAACTTGAACGCTGCATTTGCATCTGAAGAATCCCTGTTCTCCTGAGGATAATGCCACTCACCTGACTTCACCGCAGACATCCTCCTGAGCCAGAATCTGGTGAAACCCTAAGAAAGAACACAATATTAAGGCAGTACCACAGAGTAATGCAACACACGGACAGCAGTCGGAACAAAGAGTGAACAGAACAGCATTTGCCTAGTAAAGGATGTATTGGGTTGTGCATGTAACGCCATATGCATCCCCTGGGAATTCACGTCCGCCAACCCTAAAAGGAAGAAGAGGACATAGTGAAACATTGCAGAAAGGACAATGAGGGATATTGTACATAGTGCACAACAGAACAGCATCGGAAGATTACAAGGACCGCCAAGGTGCATTAACCATTGCAGATTCTTGTGGAAATATAAGCAGAAAAAGTGATCAAAGCCGACTGTAACGCTCACCTGACTCCCACGGAGGCGCTGGTCTAGTCTGGGATGCTGTGGCCTCTTCGAGCGTGATGCGCAGAACTCGGAAAAACACCGACTGAACAGGACCCTTAAATCTTGCTTGTCTGGCCCGTAGGAATATCCTTCTGCAGATGAGAAAGAGGATTAACAGTCTGCAGAATAGTGTGCTTGCTCCCCCTTTCCCCCCTTCGTTCTTCTCTAACTTCCTCCGAAATCCCCGGTTGAAGCTCATCTTATGGTTTGAAAGGATGAACTCTCCATCCTGCTTCTGGTGCAGGGGCGCGTGTTTGTCCAGTTACTTCACTGGTTTTCAGAATGGCGCTGGCAAAATCCACTTGACTTTTCCGAGCGGAATGCCGTAAGTATGAAGATTACAAAAGTTCAAGTGTTGAGCCTCCTTTTCTGTTGCCTTCCTAACCTGTGATCTGTCCTTTATTTCAGGTGCAAAATGAAGGCGATGCGTTGAGGAATTGACTTGCAGATGGTAAACTCAGGTGAGTTAGCAATGGGGGCGATCCCTCTTAATGTCTTTATATTCCTCCAGTAATGTCTTTTGTCCTTTCCCCATAGGGGCCGGGGTGCGGTACCTGCCAACGTAGTGGCGCCGACCCGAAATGAGGAATGATCCACCAACAGAAGACCGGTAAGTGTTATGGCGGAAAATTAGACTTTCCTCATATGTTCCTTCTGCTCACCTTTTGTCTCTTCTTCTCTCCCCTAGGCGCAGAGATGTGGCGACCGGTGCAGACAGTCGCGGTGGAGCCAGAAGAACTCGCGAGGACAGGTGAGTGAAGCGCGGCGCTGCAGCGAGCAACGCGGTGCTTTTAAATGAGTCTTTTCTCAGGAACGCTGGCGTGAAGGTTCCGGATGCAGGTAAGAAGTTTGATAAAATTCTTGGTTTTCACCTTTCTCTTCTCTTCTTTCCTTACAGGTTTTCCAGGATCGAGGCAGGCGTGGCTGGAGACCAGATGCAGGAGCAGACACGGTGAGCGTTCAGCTGCTTGGATGCAGAACAACGCGAAGCGTGAGCTACTGTCTGGGCGTGGCTTAAATAGCCCCCAAAGTAGTTCCAGGTAAGTATCCTTCCCTGGCCACGCCCGAGTGGCAAAATAGTCCCAATGAAAAAAAAGTCCCTTTCAGGTCTCAGGGAGGCCTGAATCTTGCAGCATGGTCTGCATCAGGTAAGTGCACAAAACACCTTCCTTTATGAGCCTGGCGCCTATGGCGCCAGGACTGATGTCCAACATGAGCCTGGTGCCAAAGTCGCCAGGACAGAGTCCAAAGAGCCCCTATAAGGGGCTGCTGGCTTTTACCCGGGGGCATGATGCCTGCTCCCGGGGGTGCTGGGCCTGGCCTGGTGCTCCGGGGGTAGGCATCATGACACCGACCGCAGCAGGACTGGGTTGTCAGTCCATTGACAGTACTGGGCAGAAGTATCTTCCGGCATCCAACTCACTCAGTACGGTGAGAGGGGATAAACACAACCCAGGTGTTAATAGTGTTCCTTTCTGTCCTAGGGGAAACTCATTTCATTGCTTTCACCATCCACGAGGGACACACTTCCAGTACAAACAACCTATCCCTCTTGGCTCAAACACACCTATGTACCTATCCTGTGCCATCCGTGGTTGGGACAGCACTGGTGGGGACTGACAGTTGTTCTGAAGCCCTACTAAAACCATACAACTGAGACAGTACAAAACTCCACTCTCAGTATAAGGCTGTACCGCCTGAGTATATGGCAGCATAGACAGAGCAGCCAGGCTTATTTTAGGAGGGAGAGAGGGCTGTAGGAAAGTACAAAGAACTTGTAGTATACCAAGGGTTCAACAGAAACGCAACCAGAAGTATTATAAAAAAAAATAAAGGTTTTTGATGATGAAACACAACTTTATTCGGCGGTTGGAGCCATAAAAGCATCAAAACACAAAATACAATTCATATAAGAGCCACAATTTTAAAAGGCTAATATAGCGTCACACTATAATAACCATCATTCCATTTAAAACATATCCCTTTTGTTGTTTCAGGTTAAAAGGAATTGGTGAGTCGCAACAGCATATTATTTCAACAGATTTAGCAAACCAGGCACAAGAGAGTTGGACTACGCCGTACGAGAAGACTCGCTACATGTTAGATCTTCTCAGCCAAGTCCGGTGTAAAAACCTTGATACAGAAAATGCAGCAGCCAGATCCTTAGCATTAGTACAAAACTCAAGGTCAGCTTGCATTGACCTCACGTTCCTTATGTTGAATAAAGTAACAAATATTGTGATCTAAGGTCATTATTTCGAATGGATTGTGTGCTCCCAATTATTCCTCATCTTTTGATATCTCTAATATCCAGCTTCAGCTGCTTTGGAGAAAAAAAATTGGCAGAGTGCGCTGTGTGTCTATGCGGTCGACTCAATATCCCTCGAGGGCCTCCGTCTCAAGGAGGATGTGTTACGCTCACCTGGTATCCACAGGACGCCACCCAGCTGGGTTACTTGCTGGTATGCTCAGCTTTACCCTGATGTGGTCTGCGGGGAAGGTTCTGCCTTGTGGTAGAATTAGGCATGCTCTCCGTCCTGCCTTCTTTGCAGGGGCGCTTTGTCTTTCATGGGCGAGTGCGGTCCAGTTAGTTCACTGACACCGGCCCGTTTGATATTGTTCAGGTAGGTCTTATTGCTGTTCTTTAGTTTTGTTGCTATCCTGCATCCCTTTCTTTGTTTAAAATGTCTCTTTTTCCTCCCTTAGGTATGCAGAGCTTCAGCGCGGCGAACTGGCTTGGTTGTGCCCGCTGGTAAATGATGGCGCATTAAGAGCGCTATGATGCGGTAAGTAAGCGCTATGAAGTCTTGCCTTTGCTAACCTGTGTTTTCCTTCCTTGTAGGTCGCAGTGTTCTTCAGCGCGAGTGGAATGTCCGGAGTGGTGCCAGCCGAGAGGCGACCAGCCAGGTAAGCCTTTTGAGCAGTTCGTAATTTGTAAATGTCTCTTGCCTCTATCTTCCTCTTTCAGGTCGTTCTGTCCGGGAGGCATGCAGATTCGAGGAAGCTGTTCTCAGTAGCTGCGAGTATTTAAAGATGAAGACTGCAGGTAAGATGCTGCTGCCAATGATGTTCCCTTTGTCTCCATGCAGGTTCTGCTTCTCCGAGATTCGAGGGAATAGCTGGACATGGTGAGCGTTGCAAGCTGCAAAGTAACGCGAAGCATGTTCTGCAGTCAGGGTGTGGTTTATATAGCCCATGTAAAGTAGTTCCAGGCCTGCCACACCCAAAACACTAGACCGCATAGCTTGGTTCTTAGGAACCAAGCTACGTGGATGCCTCCATGTTGGCTGACAATTCAATGAAGTAGTTCCCAAGCACATTGTTGTTCATGGTGTATGAGCCTGGCCCCATGAGGCTTTTGGAGAGGATGCCAGGCTCTAGCGGCCCGAGTCCTGACTCCACCTGGCCAATGGGTTTGCCAGAGGGGGTTTTGGGCGAGGGTCGTGACAGCACTCCCCCCTAAGGCCCCTCCCATGGTGTTCCTTCTGTCTGGCCCAGATTTAGTTGGGAAGTTCCTATGGAATTTCCTGATTAGACGTGGTGCAAGGATATTCTCACTGTGCTCTCAGGGTCTATCCTGTGGTCCAAATCCTTTCCAATCGACGAGATGATATAGCTTGGTCGAGAGTATTTAGAGTCCAAGATATCTTTGACTTGGTTCTCCGTCAACAAGTATGGGCTTAGGTGGTGTCCCAATCCGTGTGCCGGGTTGCATTGGTTTCAGGAGGGACACATGGAATACTGGGTGGATGTGTATATTAGGTGGTAAATCCAGTTTCACGGCTGCTGGGTTGATAATTGCCTTAATGGTATAGGGTCCTAAGAATCTGTGATGAAAGGTCTGGGTTCCCTTGATGGGTACGAATTTAGCGGCTAACCAAACTTTGTCTCCTACTTGATAATCAGGGGCCTTTTTCCGGTGTTGGTCTGCAAATCTCTTTTGTTTTTCTTTGGCATGAATAAGGTGTTCCTTTGCCCTTTTGAAAGCCTGAGTAATGGTTGCGTTTAGAGTCTTTACCGCTGGCATTTCCAAGCTGGCTCGAAGGTCTAGTTCAGAGGTACGTGGATGTCTGCCATGAAGGGTATAGGACAGCGTTTGTCCCGTGCTTGAATGCAAAGAATTGTTATATGCATATTCGGCTATCCATAGTAGGTCTTTCCAATTCCTTTGCTCGTGGTGCAGCATGCACCGTAAATATTGCTCGAGTGTCGGATTGGTTCTCTCGGTTTGGCCGTCCGTTTGGGGATGGTGACTGGTAGATAGCCGAACGTCGATCTGCGCCATTGCACAGCATTCTTTCCAGAAATTTGAAACAAACTGGCTGCCTCGATCAGAGACCGGAACCGAAGGGAAGCCATGTAGCTTAACCATGCCCTCCAGGAACACTTTTGCTAAAGTGGCTGCGTCTGGGAGGCCTTTGAGAAGAATAAAATGGGCCATCTTCGAGAATAAGTCCACAACTACAAGGATGGTATTGAACCCTTGGCTTGGAGGTAGATCAGTGATGAAGTCAAGGGAAAGAGTGTGCCATGGAACTGGAGGAATGTCCAATGTTGTAGGAGACCAGATAATTTTTGTTTCTGTGATTTATTTTGTGCGCAGACACTGCAGGACTAAAAGTTCTCTTTCACCTTAGCTAGGGTTTTGGCAATCCCAGGATGCCCTTTGATCAGTGAATCGTGATAGTTTGAAATAATATGCTGTTGTAATTCCTTCTTGGGTACATATAGGCGATCCCTAAAAAAGGGTAGGTGGTCCTTAATGGTACATTGTTCTCCTTGAGTTTGCCATGTCAGGTAGGCATCAGGATTCATTGTCCGTTGGATTGCTTTTCGTAGTTCTGCTTGTGTTAAGGCTGTTGTGATACCCAAGAGTTTGTCTTCCGGTATAATAGGTACTGGGTCTGGAGTTGTATATACTATTTCATCTATGCCCATGCGAGATAAGGCATCCGCCTTTCCGGTTCTGACTGCTGGTCGAAATGTGATTACATAATCATATTCGGCGAAGAAAAGGGCCCACCGTAATTGGCGCGAGGACTCGGCCTTGGCTGTTTTGAGATATTGCAGGTTTCGGTGGTCTGTGATGACTGTAATGGTGTGTCTGGCCCCCGGAAGGTAGTGCCTCCAGGCTTTAAAGTCGGATTTGATAGCCAGGAGTTCCTTGTCCGTGATGGCATAATTAATCTCTGGAGGTGAGAACTTTTTTGACCAGATGGCCACAGGATGTAGCTGGCCGGTTTCCGGGTCTCTCTGTGAAAGGACCGCCCCCATTGCGAGACTGGACGCATCAGTTTCAACGACATAAGGGAGGTCTGGACGAGGATGATGCAGGATTGGAGCAGAGGTAAACCTTTGTTTTAGTTCCTGCAAGGCTTCTTCTGCTTCTTCGGTCCAAGCAAACTTTTTATTGTTTTTTCGTAATGGTATTGTGATTGGGTGCACAAACTGAGAGAAGTCTGGGATGAACCGGCGGTAGAAGTTTGCAAAGCCCAGCATGCTTTGTACCCCTTTCAGTGAAGGCCATTTCAGAATGGCATCTACCTTGTGCACGTCCATTCTGATGTCTCCTGGAGTAAGGATAAAACCAAGAAATTCTACTTCGGTGATGTGAAAAAGGCATTTTTCAAGCTTTGCAAACGAGCGATGTTGACGGAGCTTGGTGAGGACTGAACGAACATGCCTGACATGATCTTGTTCCGAGGCTGAGTATACTAAGATGTCTAAGGCGCACACATCAATGAACTCCCTTAAGACGTCATTCATGAAATATTGGAATGCCGCAGGAGCGTTGCATAACCCGAAGGGCATGACTTGATATTTAAACAAGCCGTACTTAGTACGGAAGGTGGTTTTCCATTCATCTCCTTTTCTGACTCGGATCAGGTGGTACGCTCCTCGAAGGTCCAATTTGGTATAAATCTGGGCATCTTTAACTTGGTCTAGCATCTCAGGGATAAGCGGCAAGGGGTAGCGGTTCTTCACGGTGATCTGGTTCAATGCGCGGTAGTCAATAAAGGTTCTCAAGTCTCCTTCCTTTTTCGTACGAAGAACAAAGGACTGGCTGCGGGGGACTTCGAAGGATGGATAAATCCGTTTGCAAGGTACTGGTCTAAATAGGATTTCAAATGAAGGTTTTCTGGTTCTGTGAGAGCGTAGATCCTGCCGCAAGGGATTTGTGCACCAGGAACAAGGTCGATTTGACAGTCATAGGGCCTGTGCGGCAGCAATGTATTGGCCTGGTCCTTTCGGAAAACATCCTGGAAATCATGGTATTCACTTGGCAAGGTATTAGTTGCTCCCAGGGTTGATACTGTCGCTCCGGGAGTCATGGGGATACAGACGTTGGGTTTCTCCTCTTGGTAATAGGCAGGGGAGCAGTCACCGGGGAAGGTTAATTTTCGTGCCCGCCAGTCTATCAAAGGGTTGTGAACAACCAACCATGGCATCCCTAGTATTAGCCTGAACTGAGGTGCCTTGATAAGATCGAATGAAATAGACTCCCGTTGTCCGTCCTGACACAGCAAGGTTACCCTGGCTGTGCACTGGGTTACTGGTCCGGAAGCGATTTCTGTCCCATCCACGGTGGTTACCTTATCCATAGTTGGCTTAGAACACAAAGGAAGACCCATCTCTGCTGCCAGTTCTAGATCAATATAATTTCCAACTGCTCCGCTATTGATGTATGTTTCAACGGCATGCATTCTTGACGACTGTTGGTGGTTAATTAAGATCACTGGTATTGCAAAATGCGAGGTCAGCAACTCTTTCTTCTCACTCGACAAACTGACCTCTACGTTTGTCAAGCTTGGTAGTTTCCTGATTCCTTCGCTTCATCCTTCTCTGTGGCCTGACTGTTCTTCTTGGGGGTTTTACTGGACAGTCCTTTAAGAAATGTCCTGGTTTCCCACAATACAAACAAAGCTGTTGTTTTCTACTTTTGTCCCGCTCTTGTTTTGTTAATGGAGGCCGTATCCCTCCAATCTGCATGGGTTCTACAGCATTTTCAGGTACACGGGGTGTGTTTTCCCTTGGTCGAACATACACAGTCCGATGGTCTGTTTTAGACCGGTCTGACTTTCGGTCCTGCAACCAGTGGTCTAGCTGCACAACCAGATTTATGAATTCTGCACAGTCTCTGGGTGGATCAACCACCTGGGCTAAGACGTCCTTTAATTCGCCTCGTAAACCTCAATAGAATAACATGGTTCTTTTGTTTTCTGGCCACCTAGCTTCGGCAACCAGTCTGTTGAAGGTAGCAATGTTCGTTAACAAGTCCTGATTCCCCTGTCGGAGGGACAAAAGTTCATTGTCTACTGCTTGTTCCTGGGTATGGAAGTTGTAAAAAGTTTTTCCATTTCTCTCCGGAACCCCCCAAATTCATGTCATAGAGGATCGTCATGGGTTACCAACGGCACCGACCAATCTGCTGCACTACCACTCAGGTATGATAAGACAAAAGCTACCCAAGCTTGGTCGTTTGGAAATGCTCCAGGCCTACAAAGAAAATGAAGGTGGCACTGATTGATGAATGCCGCATACTTCCATGGGTTGCCTGAGAACCTTTCTGGTGGTGCCAGGGGCACTGTTCCAGGTAACGTGATCTGTACCGGAGTGGGTGGTATTGCGAGTTTTGCATTGTTGGATTGCTTCCAGGTAGGGGCGTCTGTCCTGCCTGTGATTGCAAGTATTGCCTGCTAATCTCTTCAGTGTGTTCTTTGGTCACTATTAGGTCTCTCAGTAGGGCATTAGTCTCTTGTCGGGCAGAATGAACCTCAGCACGAAGCTCTCCTAGTAATTGGGCCAATTGGTCCATTTCTGATGTCTCCATGGCGCCCAGGTTGATTTGTTATGGTAGGCTTCATGTTCTGTTACGCTCACCTGGTATCCACAGGGACGCCACCCAGCTGGGTTACTCGCTGGTATGCTTCTCAGCTTTACCCTGATGTGGTCTGCGGGGAAGGTTCTGCCTTGTGGTAGAATTAGGCGTGCTCTCCGTCCTGCCTTCTTTGCAGGGGCGCGTTGTCTTTCATGGGCGAGTGCGGTCCAGTTACTTCACTGACACCGGCCCATTTGATATTGTTCAGGTAGGTCTTATTGCTGTTCTTTAGTTTTGTTGCTATCCTGTATGCCTTTCTTTGTTTAAAATGTCTCTTGTTCCTCCCTTAGGTATGCAGAGCTTCAGCGCGGCGAACTGGCTTGGTTGAGCCCCGCTGGTAAATGATGGCGCATTAAGAGCGCTATGATGTGGTAAGTAAGCGCTATGCGCAGCGCTGCAAAGTCTTGCCTTTGCTAACCTGTGTTTTCCTTCCTTGTAGGTTGCGGTGTTCTTCAGCGCGAGTGGAATGTCCGGAGTGGTGCGAGCCGAGAGGCGACCAGCCAGGTAAGCCTTTTGAGCAGTTCGTAATTTGTAAATGTCTCTTGCCTCGATCTTCCTCTTTCAGGTCGTTCTGTCTGGGAGGCGTGCAGATTCGAGGAAGCTGTTCTCAGTAGCTGCAAGTGTTTAAAGATGATGACTGCAGGTAAGATGCTGCTGCTAATGATGATCCTTTTCTCTCCTTGCAGGTTCTTCTTCTCCGAGGTTTGAGGGAATAGCTGGACACGGTGAGCGTCATGTTGCAAGCTGCAAAGTAACACAAAACATGTTCTGCAGTCGGGGTGTGGTTTAAATAGCCCAGGTAAAGTAGTACCAGGGAAAGTAGTTCCAGGCCTGCCACACCCAAAACACTAGACCGATTAGCTTGGTTCTTAGGAACCAAGCTACGTGGATGCCTGCATGTTGGCTGACAATACAATAAAGTAGCTCCCAAGCACATTGTTGTTCATGGTGTATGAGCCTGGCACCATAGGTGCCAGGACTGGCCCCATGAGGGCTTTTGAAGAGGATGCCAGGCTCTAGAGGCCCGAGTCCTGACTCCACCTGGCCAATGGGTTTGCCAGAGGGGGTTTTGGGCGAGGGTTGTGACAGGATGCCATTGAAGGTATATATAGCAAATGCAGCACCCATTGGCTTCAGTTCTGTTTTTTTCCGAGTACGCTTTTGCTTCGTGTACTACTGCATGCTTGATCATTTTTTTTAAGAATGATCAACAATGTCTTTGTCTCCAACAACCCCAAAGACGGGGTTTAAAAAATGACAAGATTGCAATGCGAAAATGTCACTGATGGATCCACATCGGGTGTGCTTGTGGTGTCACGTGTGGAGCACAAGACCTCGACCTGTCGGAAGTGTCAGTCGATGACTGGAAAAGCTCTGAAGGAGCATAAAGGGAAATTGGCAGTAGGTAGAATCCCCAAAAAATCCCCTTCGACTAACCCGTCGAAAAAACATTCTTCTGACGTAGCGAAAGACTTCTCTTTCGACGAAAGAAGACTAAACGGTCTAGGTCATTGAGTGACTCCCACCACTCCTCGTCGAGGAAATCGAAGAAAAGGCATCACAAAACGCCTACTTTGTCTTCCTCGTTCGACTCCTCCCCAGAGAGGTCTATGTCTTGCCCCACTAAGGCCTCTACTCCGGCTGAATGGTAATCATTTAGGCAGGAAATGCAAAAGATATTCTGGAGCCAGAAACCCTCGAAGCAAGTAGGCCATGCTCCTACCAAGCCTTCTGAAGCCGGTAAGGAAAGGGCTCAAGCCAAATGCCACATGCCCTCGAGCTCAGGACGAAGGCATGATTCTCATTGAGAACCGTCGAGGCCTTGACACAATGAAAAATCATCGAACAATCCTTTGGGCCATCCATGTCCGTCATGGACTAAGTCCACAGACATGTCAAAGACATTGACGCCATCTGTGCCATTGACACCAAAGGCATCTTCATCGAAGACATCCACTCCATCATCATCTGGCTCGAAACCATCAAAGGCATCAACGCCTTTGCCAGTAATTCTGAAAACCTTTGCATCTTTGCATAGGAAGGATTTCTTCATCACTCACATCCATTTATGAGGACAATTAACCTTCTGATGACCATGATCTACCCTTTGGATTGCAATATGGGACTCCTAATGTCCCTGATAGCTTTTATATCAGAAGAATCTAGGTTGGAGGACCTGTGTGAAAATTTACAGACTGCCAGTGGAGTGGACACTTCACCAGAGTTGGATTTTGGTAAGCCAGAACCAGGTGATCACGCAGATGCATCTTACAGTTAATGACCACGGTCACTGATTTTATGGGATGGAGTAGGCCTGCCCTTCCTTTTGAACAGGATGACCTCACGGATATCCTGGACAAAGGTTAGCAAAGGGATCCAATCCTACCTTTTCATGTCGCTCTACAAAAGGGAGTAAGTGCTAATTGGGAAGCAGCGGAATCCAGTCTGGCAGTAAATAAAAATGTGACCAAATCTAGGCCGTCAAGTAGTAACCCCAGCTACTTGTCTAAGCATCCTACCCCAGAAAGCCTGGTGACGCAAGCAGCTACAGCTACCTCCAAGCAGGCTGCCTATCCGACATCCCACCGAATCGGGATAAGCGTATAGACACCTGGTCAAGGAAAGTATTTTCTGCTGGGAGCATGGCTCTCAAATCAGCCAAATCTATATGTGCCCTTGCGAAATTCACATAGATCCTATGGGACTGTGCATCCATGGTGCCTGAACATATTCCTGATGGGGAAGAAAGAGACGGTTTCTTGACCATTGTAAAAGATGGCAAGAAGGCCATGCGCGTATCTCTTCAGTCTGGTTTGGATTCTGCAGACAGTATCAGCAGAGCCACGGTGGCAAGCACTGTGATACGCAGGTTTGCATGGTTGAGAAAGTCTGGATTTGCACCAGACATGCAGTCTAGACTCCTCAATATGTCTTTTGACGGGTCTCATCTTTTTGGTAGCAAGGCTGACGAAAGCCTTGAGAATCTGCCGACCTCAAAGGCGGCAGCCAAGTCTCTAGGTGCCGCTACTAGGCGGCCTCAGCCCTTCCACCCCATTGGACCGTCTTGGTGGGGTAGATCCTTTTGCTACTAATCCTCAGTTGGAAGAGCGAGAGGAATGACCGGTCAAAGAGGCTAAAGATTCCCTTGTGGTGGACGAGGGAGAGGTCAAAGCCTGATCCAAACAGCAGCATCTTTACCATCAGCCACTGCTTCAGCCGCCTCAAAACCTATCTGAGGTCTTGACTCACGACATCCCGGTCGGAGGCAGACTGTGTCAGCATCTGAAATAATGGCGGGGTATTACTTCAGATGCTTGGGCACTAGAAACCATAGCCCAAGGTTACTGCCTCCCCTTCCTTCAGGGACCACAGAATCATCCCCTGGTTTCGTTAAAGGTTCCAGATCCGTTCCTTGTGCGGACCCTGCTAGGGAAAGGTGCTATAGAACAAGTACCTGTACCGTAGAGGAACAAAGGATGGTATTCTCCATATTTCCTAATCTCCAAGGACAGAGGACTGAGACCCATCTTGGACTTGAGATACTTGAACAAATT
This sequence comes from Ambystoma mexicanum, assembly GCF_040938575.1. NCBI lineage: Eukaryota > Metazoa > Chordata > Amphibia > Caudata > Ambystomatidae > Ambystoma > Ambystoma mexicanum. The sequence goes on along the minus strand of NC_090937.1, from coordinate 19,794,784 downwards.
CCTCAGGAGGGACAAGTGCAAGATGGTCAGACTTTCTCAGACCTTCAGGCCCTCTAACTCCAGGACTGGATGGTGTCATTGCACCTTCAGGATGCTTATTTTCATCTGCCAATCCATCTCAAGCACAGAAAGTACTTGAGGTTCGCCGTTGGCGGTTCTCATTATCTGTTTTTAGTTCTGCCGTTCGAGCTGTCCTCCGTCCCTAGAGTATTCACCAAACTGATGGCAGTGGTGGCAGCGAGTCTCAGGAGAGGGGGAGATTCACGTCTACCCCTACCTGGACGATTGGCAGATCAGGGCGCATTGCCCGAATAAGGCCTGGATCATCTCAGCGTATCCTGCTGCTCTCTCCACAGACTGGGCTTCTCCCTCAGTTACAAGAAGTCCCACATGATACCATCTGAAAAGATCCAGTTCATTGGGCTGCACTGGATAAATCCTTGGAAAAGACCTCACCACCTGAGTTGAGAGCTCAAGACCTTCTGCAGATTGTCACCAGATTTCAGAGTGCCCAGGGTCTCCTGGCCTTCAACTTCTTGAGGTTGCTCGGTCTCATGGCATCCTGCATTTTCCTGGTGCCAGAGGCCCGCCTGAGAATGAGATCCCTTCAATGGGCTCTCAGGACACCATGGTTCAATCTCGGGAAACATGTCTGACTTACTTCAGGTTTCAAGTAGGGGCGCAAAGGATCTCCTGTGGTGGGCATGCAAGGACAAAATTCGGAAGGGAGAACCTTTTTGGCAACTATGGCCGAGATAACAGTAGTTACGGATACTTAACTCACTGGGTGGGGAGTCAACGATCTGACAATCAGCAGTCGTTCGTGTCCATGGGAGTCCATACTATACATCAATCTTCTGGAGCTGAGAGCAATCAGACTTGCGCTGAAGGCTTTTCTGCCCTCTGTACGGGGAAAGAATGTCCTGATAATGACAGACAACACAGTGGCCATGTACTACCTCAACAAGAGAGAAGGTGTAGGGTCAATACCACTGTGCAGAGAGGCAATGCAGGTCTGGTTCTGGGTAATTCATGAAGGAATCTCCCTATCTGCAGTTCACCTAGCTGGAGAAGAGAACACGGCGGCAGACGCTCTGAGCAGGCAGAGCACAGTCTCCCGTGAGTGGGAACTACCTCAAGAAGTCCTTAAAGAGATTGTCACCCTTTGGGAACCCCTCAAATGGATCTGTTCACGACCAGTGCCAACCGGAAGTGTGAACTGTTCTGCTCCAGGGAATTTCCCCCAAGAGGAGCTCTAGGGGACGCGTTCGTAGTGGACTGGGAGTTTCCACTTCTGTACGCGTTTCCTCCAGTCCCTGTCATTCCTCACATGATTAGAAGGTTGAGAAAGTTTGGGAAATCCATGAACCTAATTGCCCCGGATTGGGCCAGGAGGACGTGGTACCCGGACCTTCTGGACATGTCCATCTGTCCTTCAATACCTTCTCTTGCGAGAGGAGGGTTGGGCTGTCCATCCAGAGGTCATGACACTCAACCTTCAAGCATGGTTTCTGAGAGGCTGTGCTACAAGGATTGGGACCTCCCGGATGACGTAATGGAGATTTATCTTTCAGCCAGAAGGCCAGCAACTAAGTCTTTGTCCCACTGCCGTTGGAATACATTCTGCAGCTGTTGCAGGGATAAGATGTGGACCCTGTCCTGTGCAAGACACCAAAGGTGTCATCTTTTCTGCTGTACTTGGCCAATCTGGGGATCCAGGTTGGGACCATTAAAGGTCATTTGGCGGCGCTTTCCATCTTCAAGCGCCCGTCTGAGGAAACGTTATGTTAGTGATCTTATTTCGAAACAGACTCGCTAATGTGATCCTACATCTGCTGTTCAGGTTCCGGTTTGGTAACTTAATCTTCTTTTAAAGTTTCTCATGTGTGCACCATTTGTACTGCTACATTCATGTCCCTTTAGACTATTAACATTCAAAACCATCTTGTTAGTAGCTCTAACACCAGCCCGTAGGGTGAGTGAGTTGCAAGAACTATCTTCTAAAGCACCTTTTATGGTCCTTCAGAAGGACAAGGTCGTCCTTGGGGGTCAAAACTTCATTCCTACCTAAGGTAATATCATATTTTCATTTGGGAAAAAAGATAGTATTACCTACTTGTTACCCTCCACCTCATCCTGGTAAGACTTGACCCATGGAGGGCTCAGAGTTTGTACATTTCAAGGATGTCAAAGTTTCGTCTGGATTACCAACTGTTTATAGGATACACTGGTCATATGCTGGGACAGGCTGTAACCAAACAGACCTTGTCCAGATGGATTATTTTAGCCCTTACTGAATGCTATAGGCTGGCCGGGAAAGACGAGACCCCCCAGAAGGCCTGAGAGTCCATCCCACTAGGGACATGGCTACTACTTCTGCTCTGCAAAAAGGTGTTCCTATAATAAATATTTGTGAGGCAGCCACTTGGTATGCCATTCACCCTTTTACAAAGCATTACTGCCTTGATTCCACCTTAAATCAGGATGGAAGCTTTGGGAAAGCAGGCCTTCATTCAGTTCACAACCACCCTTGGTGACAAAATTCTTACTCACGCCTCCAAAACCAACACTGCTTTGGAAGTCTGTCAACAGATGATGAATACGTGGGAGGACCCAATCCATTCGAAGGACAAGTTACTTACCCCCTGGTAACGTTCTTTCTACTGGATGTTCCTCCCACGTATTCGTCCTAGCCCCTCCCAACCTACCCTGCAGTAGAATGTACATGTTATTGCAGCTTACGCTCCTTCAGAGTCTGGTATGGTCTAATCCGCTTTAATACGGGTAGTTCTACTGTAAGAATGACAAGAAAAAACAGAACTAGAGCCAACGGGCACTGCACGTGCTATATATACCCGGAGGCCCTCGAGGGGCATAGTCGACCGCATCGACGCACAGTGCCCTGTTTTCTGAAAGCAGCTGAAGCTGGATAGTGGAGATATCAAAAGATGAGGAATACGTGGGAGGAACATCCAGTCAAAAGAACGTTACCTGGGTTAAGTAACTTGTTCATCTGTCACAAAAGAACATGAGATGCATAGCAGATTCATCAATGGCACCAAAAGCTACACAAGCGGAACTATTACTAGGCTTCCATTTTGCTGTGAAAGATGCTACTTTCAACATATTAGTGCGCAACTGTATATATAATGAACGCGCAAACCCAGGACTGACATTATCGAGGTAGTCCTCGAATCTACATGACTGTTTGCACGTCATATATAGGCGCCCTGTGTTCAGTGCCATACAATCCTGATTCATCCGATCAACTAGCGATTTCCGGGAAGCTTTCTTAACATTGAACTCTAGGCCTGGGGTTATGCTGTGGGAGTTCTCCCAGAGTAGAGACAATCTGAGTCTGGTTAACTCTGCATGTACAGACCTGAACCAGTGGGAGTGAATGTGCCCTACTTAGAGTTCGAAAGTTGGCGAGAAACAGTCGATGGGGAGCTAAATGCTCATTCGACCAGGCCAAGTTAAGTCTTGGGGTAAGTTCTTTGTTCTAGTCATAAACAGTATAAAAACACAACACAATGCTTTACAGTACACAGACCAAAGCATACACCGTGTTCAGAAAACTAGCAGTATTTCTAGGCAAGTCAGACCTTATGAAACCACGTTTAGTATAGGACACGCCTATTCATGGGGAGTAAAACAATAGGTATTACTGTCAGTAATACCAGGTTATTAGACCCTAGCAGGTGTGCAGTGACAATCAGTTAAGGAATCACGTAGTAAACCAACCTGCAAGTATACTTTTGGAACTCTCATTCAAGGAACAGTAGATCCTAAAACCACATTCAGGATAAGTTATACAAGGCGAGTAAGACATTTTGGTGTAATATACAATTACAGTTGCTATTCAGCCCAGTGGAACACAGCCTAAGGTATGCAAGAACTCTTTAGACTAATTTAGGATTGCACCAGGCAGAGCAATGTCAGCTATACCAACAGAATGCTTGTTAACAAATGCACACAGCTATTCTAGGAAGGTAAAACCTAATGTTGTAATATACTATTACAGTTGCTTTTCAGGTCAGTGGAACACAGACTAAGATGAGCAATAACCTTCTAACCTATTTTTGGATGGCACTACCATCCAAGGTAAGTAAAACCCACAGTAATGTATTAAGAACTGCACACAGCTATTCAAGGTAAGTGAAACCCATGTACTTTTTAAAGGAGCTACCAGCAACATACAGGTAGGTATAAACCTTAGACTGTTTTAGCATCTGTATAAAACAGACCAGGGAATGTAAAACCCAACACTTTAAGAATGGTCCAGTGTTATTCAAGTTAGGTAAAACCCAAGGCAGGCTTAGTTTATACAGGCTGTACAGCAGGTCAGGGGGAAGCAAGACCCAGTTGGTGAACTTTCACTCTAGTATTCTGAAAGAAATAGTTAGGTGAAGCAAACAGCATTACCTTTGGGAAGAGGCACAACCAGTTAGGTTGGTAAAACAACCTTGCATATACTTTTCAGAATGGCACAACACACATACAAGGTGATTAACCTTTGTAACTGGTCAGAGTTAGTTACCAACTAACTCTTTCACAAGTAAGTACACTTTTAAACACTTTTTTATATCTTTCAAGGCAGAATCCTTTTCGTTATCCAGTCCATCCCTATTCTATTGCATGAGTTCACTCAGAGGCAGAAGGGGGGCCCTAGTGGTCTAGGTGCCAGCTGTAGGTAGGGTGTGATGGGGTTCAGTTGCAGAAAAAGTCGAGAGGTCCCTTGGAAGTCTATTCAAACAAGAAAGTAGTTCACTTTAGAATTTTTAGGGTCCAGGGACTTCTGTGAAGACGCCCTAGGAGGATTTCAACAGTGGGCCTGGGTGAACTAGATGAGAGGACTCCCAATCACAGAAAACACCCCAAAAGCTTTACAGAAATCACACAGGTTTCAAGTAAGTAAATACCCCAACCAACACAATACCTCAACACGGAAACAGAGTTGCAGCAGGAAGACTTGGATCTGCAGCCAACAACCTGGTTGATGGATTCCTTTGTAATGAAGGCGGAAGACAGGACTTTGGAAGGGATTGTGCAGCAGGGATCAACGGAGAAAGCTCCAGGAAAGAGTTGCTTCATGGCTTGATGCGACTCTGTGTTTGGCACCCTTTTTAGGAGCCAGAAGAAGACTGAATATCACTTGTTGGATTCTCATCACATGCAAGGTCCAGCACACTGTTGAGGGGACTTTTCGGAACTCTATTGATGCCTCTGCAGGTCCAGCAGGATGCCACCAAAGATTCAGCTCGTTTCGCAAGTCAGAAGATCGTGCACCGTCCACTGGCTCGTGGTCCCAGGGGTATTGCAGCCCACAAGGTCGCAACACAATGTGGGATGGCTCAAAATGCAGGGCTTCTCAAGTTTAGTGTATCTCACCAGCCTTTGGTTTGGGGTTCGTCGTTTCTGGAGTCCCCAGGTCGCTTGGAAGGAAGGGTAACATTAGGCTCCAATTGCACAGCATGGCTCTCCATTCGCTGGAAATCATCTCGGCTGTGGTTTCTTCATCTTCAGATTCAGATTCAGTCCAGTGGTCGACTACTTCTTCAGCTTCAAGGATGGAGCTCAGTCAATCAAGCAGACGTGCAACATTCAAACCTGGGAGTTTGGCAGTCCTTTCAGGACAACCAGCCTCCCAGTTAGAACTGGATTCTCAGGCTGGCTGGAAGACAAAGGGGTGCAGCGTTTTGGACCCCTCCCTCGCTTCATGCCTTCACAGACACTCTGGAGCCTCGACGGGCTTGACCAAGGTCTCCCGCCGAAGATAAAAATCACACAAAGGACTTTCTCACACTGGAGGGCAGGGAAAGATCAGAGAAAGGACAAGCCACACTAAAATGGAAAAAAAAGAAAACGGGGTCATTTTGGTAAAATGGGCATGCATGGGTGCCTTTGCCGCAGCTGTGGAAACAGCCCACGGTAAAGGTGCACAGAATTTGCAAAAAGGTTCACTGTCAGCAGGCATTTAAGGTAAGCTTGTCCCTGTAACGGAATTGTTACAGTGCTAGTGAAAAAGGGGATGCCTTGAATCTCCAAAGGACTCCACATCAAGTCAGGTGTGCTTGTTTCACCTAACAAAATGTAGGAGGGATACAACCATCCTTTCTACCCTTGGTAAATGTAATTCTCACAAGGTTAGTCAGAGAAAGTAAAAGGGAAGCCCCAAAGGGCAACCGTGTAGCAATAAAAGATATACCAAAAAGGTGTTGGAGTATAAAATTAAAAGGAAACTATGAAAGAGTGAAAGGATCTGCGAGTATGGAAAAAGGTTCCCACTCACTGAGATATCAGGAAAAATAATCTCTCAGTCCAGCAAAAATTTCTTGGGTTCTCACAAGTGAGTTAAGATTTAGCACAAAGGTTAAAATCTTACTTAACAGGGACTAGGTGGGGCATGGCCTGAGCCCATGGTGTGAGGCTGTGAACTAAGAGCGCCCGGCGAGATCCTCAACTGAACCTGAAGTTACAGCGGTAGCAGTTATACCTAATAGCTAGCAAGGGCATCTACGTGTGGGGGAAGCTGGTGCCCAGCTGAGGAGCGTTGCCCTGGGCTGAATCGGTGCGGTCTTACCTGAGAACGAGTGCCTGAAACTCTGACCTCAAGCGGGGGAAAGATGGCGACTGGAACCGCGCTGCAGTGAGACAGTGGAGGAGGGTTGGAGATGTGTCCGTGCTGTGCACCCAGGGCGCTCAAGTGCGCAGAGAGGGTCCCTGGTGCGCTTACTCACGGATGCAGCCTGGTATGATGATAGGCTGGCCCCGCTGATCGCATATCTGCCTGCAAACTTGTGCGGAGTCTACATCTGCGGGTCGTCCTGCCTGCGGTGCTAGCCGGCGGAAGCCTGTGGTTCCTGGACTGGCGTGGCAGCGGGCAGTACAGCAGCCCGTGACTACCTAAGAACCTGCCCTCTGATGTGGGTCGGCTCGGGCCCAGAAGCGGGCGAAGACTTATCAGCTGGCGCATGGTGGTGGCTGGGTACCGGCTGGAACACGGTGCCCGAGAGTGGCTTGGGATTGAACGGGTGCGGGCCTGCCTGTGTTCCTGGAACGGCCTGAAACGCTGGTGCGGGCGTAGGACCTTCGCATAGCTGTGTCACCGGTTGGGAGACCGCAGCTAGCCCTACCCTGCATGAACACGTTCTGGCTGATCAATCTCATCGGAGATACTGGCAGTTTACCCGGGGCCATCACTGCACTTTGAGGCGTATGGCCAATGAACCTGCCCCACGTTAGGACTTCTGGAGTCACGCTAGGGATTCTCAAGGCAGCGTGACATTTGTTGCGCTGTAGATGAGCGGCGCTGGACCTGGAGACGGTTCAGTGAGGAGGAGGAGCGCAGTAAGATTGAGGCAGAGGGGGATTGCTCCCCATTTGCTGTATAACTGGTTTTCTGGGAGACATACGCTCTTTGGGTGATTGCTGCTGGGCGAAGACCATTCCATTGACCTGAGGGCTTGGACATATATGCAGTTAGGGGCCTGATCTGACTAGGGGGTGCAGATTTCTGCAGATATTGAAGGAGTGTGGGGCCTGTCTGATTGAATGGCTCTGTCAACATGCAATTGACTATCTTTGGTGACCAGACAGTGAGCTTAGACGCACAAAACTTGCGACACCCCTTGTGCTCTGAGGCGTGTAGCTCCACAGCAAGCCGAAGGACTGAAGGTGATTGCCTGACCGCTGCTGATAAACACAATACAGCTCCTTTGCTTGGGGAATGGACATGTAGCAAGTGGCAGCACTTAAACCCAATTGTTAGGCCGTTGAGTGGACCCACACTGACCAGGGCAGGATATTTCGGATCGCTTGAACTGGAAATACTGTTTGTTTCACTGGTGTTGCATCTGGACCCCCCAGGAGGCATATCAACAGGCGTGTGAGGTGAGAAGAGCAAGAACACTACTGGTCTTGGTGGTTAAGCAAGTGGACATCTGTGGGCAGAGTCTGTGGAAAGATGAGAGCAACTGCTTACGCTGAAGCAGGAGCTCAAGAGTGCAGGAATGGGTGCCCATGTGAGCAAGTTGTATTGCCATTAAATAGAAACTGACACCCACTGGTATACTACGGAGTGGTCCTGAAGTTGATTTTGGATATCTTGCGCTGGAGGGGGTCGCCAGCTCCCAGTGCTAGCTACAGTGTACTGACCCTGTGGGGCCTGTCACCCCTGGTTGCAGTGCATGCTCTGGTGGTTCTGGGGGTGTATCTGAAGAATCTCGCAGGAACTGGGGACTGCACTGTAGACTGCCTGTCGGATTGTTACAGTGATCTGGGGGTAGGGTGCGGATGTCATGATGCCTGCCCCCAGGAAACCAGACCAGGCCCAGCAACCCCCAGAAGCAGGCATCATGCCATTTGGAGCAATCCCAAAAACCCCAGCTAGGGGCTGTTTGGGTGCAGTCCTGGCACCTATGGCGCCAGGCTCATAAGAATAGAGTCAGTCCTGGCGCCATGGGCGCCAGGCTCATAGTAGAAAACCTACCTGATGCAGGCCATGCTGCAAACTTACCTGATGCAGACCATGCTGCAAGAAGCCACAAGCCAAATGAGGCTTGGGAGGGGCTATTTTACCTAAGGGACTACTTTTTACTCAGGTGGGGCTGTGGAAGAATACTTACCTGGGACTACTTCCAAGGCTATTTAAACCACGCCCGGACAGCAGCACATGCTTCGTGTTATTCTGCATCCAGCAGCGTAACGCTTCACCTTGCCTGCAGCAGCTTCCAGTCTTCAGCCATGCCCGCCTTGAGTCCGGAGCTCCTGGAAACAAGAAGAAAGAAGGAGGAAAGGTCAGAACAGGAGTTTTACCTTTAATCCTTACCTGAATCCAGATCCATCACGCCACGGAGCTGGAGAAGAAGTCTTTAAAAAACGCTTTACTTCGCATCCTGCAGCGCCGCGCTCTACTCACCTGCCTTGCAGCACTTCAGCATTCCATCACGCTCTTCTCCATCTCGCGGCCGCTCTCCGACACCTGAGAAGACAAAAACAGCAAGGTGAGCCAAAGGGAAACGCTAAGACTGGACAAGCTACCTCCCAAGACTTACCTGATTTACCACTGGGGGTACTTACCTCATTTCGGGTCGGCACAGCCTCCGCTACATCGCCACCGTGCCCCGGCCCCTATGGGGAAACAGAACAGCAAGGCGCAATAAGGGGAAACCGATTTTTTCCCAAAAGACTTACCTGGTTTTACCGCTGGAGGCATCAATCCCCAAGACCTCATACCACATCAGCGCCTGAATGGGGGAAAAGCCACATGTTCTACTTTGACACCATTTTATCGAACTGAGCCGGATAATATAAACCCTTACCTGCATTTTACCGGTTGCCACGTGGAACTCTTCATAAGGGCAACTCAACAACCTAAAAGGAATTGGATAGAGTGAAGGTCAGACGTGTTTTGAACTCTTACGAACTACAGACTTACGGCGTCTTGCTGGCATTCTTTGAGTCAATACCGTTCTGGAACTCCCCAACTCCTCCACGTCAGTGAAGAAACTGGTCATCTATGCGCCCCTGCGCTCGAAGCAGGATGGAGAGCTCTTCTTTCCAAACCATCAGAAGGATATTCCAACGAACAAAAGAAGCTGGGTGGGCCAGTCCAGTCCATCTCGGCACTACGTGCCTCACTGGTGGAATCAACAGCTGGCCGGTTCAGATCGACGCCCGTGGGAGCCAGGTGAGCGTAACAGAACGCGAAGCCTACCCACAAATACCCACCTGGGCGTTATGGGGACCTCGGAAACCGATCAGTTGGCCCAATTATTAGGGGAACTGAGGGCCGAAGTGCATTCCGCCCGCCAAGAAACCAATGCCCTCAAGAGAGAACTGATTGTATCAAAAGAACGAACAGATGATCTGGCCAGACAACTATTGCAAAGCCAGGCTGGGCAAACACCCCTACCAGGACTCTGGGCAAGTCCAACTCCTGTCCCATCGAGTAACCCGGTGCACATAAACCTACCAGGAACCGTTCCATTGACTCCGCCCGAACGTTTTGGCGGAGACCCTAAAAGGTTTGCTGTATTTATGAATCGATGCCGCTTGCACTTTTTATGCAGACCTGGAGCTTTCCCAAATGATCAAGCCAAGGTAGCCTTTGTACTATCATATCTCAGCGGCAGTGCAGCGGATTGGTCCAGTCCACTAGTCAATCAGGATGACCCAATTCTTCGGGATTTCCAGGGTTTTCAAACAAGCATGGAAAGACTATTCGCCCGACACTCCCAGGGACATGCCCTGGATAACAAACTTTTGTCCTTGCGGCAGGGTAATCAGGACCTTCTATCTTCTATCTTACATTGCAACCTTTAACAGATTAATAGTGGAAACCGGATGGCCTGAAGTAAAGCGAATCACATTATTCCATTGAGGGCTTTGGGGAGAACTCAAAGATGTCTTGGCCCAAATCGTGAACCCGCCTCAAGACTGTGCAGAATACATAGACTTAGTGGTCCAGTTAGATTACAGACTTCAAAACAGAAAGGCTTATCAAGCCAGGTTTGAGAATAGGGTGTTGGTCAAAACCCACGTTAGTCCCAAGGGAACAGATGCCTCAGAACCCATGCAAATCGGATGGGTTAGAGGACCCTTAACTCAGAAAGAAAGAGAAAGAAGACGGCAAATGCAATTGTCTATTTTGCGGGACTACTGGTCATTTTCTACGGAACTGCCTTGTAAAACCACCCAAGAAAATTGTAGGTGCAGCAGATAAAAACCATTTGGAACCTGTCTCGGGAAACGACCACGCCAGACAAGCGTAGAGGTCCGCTTGCCGAGCTTGAAGAAGGACACTCAGACCTCGCATTTCATCATACCAATGGTCCTTGTAGATCCAGAGCAGCAATCATGTATGCACGCGGTAAAAGCATACGTTGATAGCGAAGCCATAGGAAACTATGTGGACTATGAATTGGCTTCCAGGATGGATCTACCTCTCACCCGAAAGACCACCTCAGATGTCATCACCACAGTAGATGGAACGGAAATTGCCTCTGGGCCCGTAACTCATTCCACCGCAGAGATGACATTGCTGGGTCAGGATGGGCACCGAGAGTCTATGGTGTTTGATTTAATCAAGGCCCCACAGTTCCAAGTAATACTGGGGATACCTTGGTTGGAAAAACAAAATCCCTGCATCGATTGGCGAGAGAAGAGAATAACCTTCCCAGAATGTGCGCACACCTGTTACCCAAAGAAAACACTAAACGCAGTCCTGGCCCCAGCCGCCATGCAATTACCTGACTTTCAGGACGTCTTCCAAAAAGAACAGGCAAACACCTTACCACCTCACAGATCGTATGATTGTCAAATAAATCTCATACCCGGCGCACAACCCCCTTGCAGCAGGATCTATGCCCTTACGGAGCCTGAAAACCTTCACCTGCGCCAATACTTAGACCAGTACCTTGCTAATGGCTTCATTCGCCCGTCCAAGTCCCCTGCATCTTCAGCTTTGTTCTTCGTGCCCAAAAAGGAAGGTGACCTCAGAACGTGCATAGACTACCGCGCACTGAACCAGATAACCATTAAGAATCGATACCCATTGCCTTTGATTCCTGAACTACTAGACCAGGTGAAGGACGCTTGCATATACACTAAACTGGACCTTCAGGGGGCATATCATCTGGAATGTGTCAAAGAGGGCGATGAATAGAAAACTGCTTTTCGCACCAAGTACGGGTTATTTGAGTACCAAGTGATGCCTTTCGGACTATGCAATGCACCAGCAGCCTTCCAATTCTTCATGAATGATGTCCTTCGAGAACTTATCGACGTTTGTGTTGTCGTTTATATCGATGATATCCTAGTAAACTCCTTATCAGAATCTGATCATGTGAAACAAGTCCGAGCAGTCCTAGAGAAGTTACGCCAGCACAAACTATATGCTAAACTGGAAAAGTGCGTCTTTCACGCCACAGAAGTGGAATTCCTTGGGTTTATTCTGACCTCGAGAGGGATCAGGATGGATACACGTAAGGTGGACGCAATTCTTAAATGGCCTTCGCCAAGTTCAGTCAAAAGAGTACAAAGCATGTTTGGCTTTTCCAATTTCTACCGCAGGTTTATCCCGGACTTTTCACACATTGTACATCCCATTACAGCACTCTTGCGAAAAAATAAACGGTTTGTGTGGACAGAAGAAGCCGAAAACGCCTTCCAAGAATTAAAAGCGAAATTCACATCTGCCCCTGTATTAAGGCACCCGCGTCCTGAACTCCCATACATAGTGGAAACTGATGCATCCGGTCTAGCCATGGGAGCTGTCCTATCTCAAAAGGACCCCGAAACTACCCAGCTTCACCCAGTGGCGTTTTGGTCTAGAAAGTTTTCAGCTCCCGAATTAAACTATACCATTACCGACAAGGAGCTGTTAGCCATCAAGTCCGCCTTCAAGGCTTGGCGGCACTATCTACTTGGTGCCAGGCATACCATTACGGTCATCACCGATAACCGAAACTTGCAATATCTAAAGACAGCCAAGGCCCAATCTTCGTGCCAACTCCGTTGGGCATTCTTCTTCGCCGAGTTTGATTTCGTGATAACCTATCGACCAAGTTGTAAGAATAGTAAAGCAGACGCCTTGTCCCGAATTGGGATGGGAGAAGCAGAAATGACCCTAGAACCTGTACCCATAATTCCCGAACAGAAGATTCTTGGCATGACAACTGTACAGACACTGGAGGACATTCAGGGGAAGATCCAACAACTCTTTGATCCTATTGCCTTACAGGACTGGGCAAGGAAAGGCCCGGAATACTCTGTCACCAATGATTTGCCTTATTACCAAGGGCGGCTATTTCTGCCACAAAAGGAACTACAAGAGCTAGTCATTTCCCTTTACCATGATACCTTAATGGAGGGACACCCTGGTATTGCAAAAACTGAAGCTAAAATCAAGAAACATTTCTGGTGGCCCACCTGGCGAAAATACATTAAGTTATTTGTCATGTCTTGTGGCATTTGCGCCCAAAACAAAAGTCAAAAGAAAAAACCAGTTGGACTATTACAACCTTTGGACATCCCACCTACTCCTTGGCACACCTTGTCATTAGACTTTATCACGGATCTACCCCCGTACAACGGTTTTAACACCATTTTAGTTATTGTGGATCTTTTTTCCAAAATGGCCCACTTTATTCCTTTAAAGGGAATACCTTCAGCTTCAGCCCTGGCCAAAGAGTTCCTTGAAAACATAGTTCGCCTACACGGCTTTCCATCCGTGTTGATTTCGGACCGGGGCTGTCAATTCATTTCACATTTTTGGAGAAAATGTTGCCAACTGGCGCAGATAGATGTTAGGCTTTCGACCAGTGACCACCCTCAGACCGACGGTCAACCAGAGAGGACCAACCAGAATCTTGAACAATACCTGCGTTGTATGTTACATCAGTCTGAGGGTAATTGGAAAGACATTCTTTGGATCGCCGAGTATGCGTACAATAATTCTGTACACTCGGGAACTGGACAAAGTCCTTTTTATACCATATATGGACACCATCCTCGAACCTCGGACCTTGATTCGCCCCAACACTTAGAGATGCCCGCGGTGGACCATCTCCACACGGTTATTACACAAGCCTTTAAAGAAGCAACTACACATTTACGAAAAGCTAAGGAAAAATACAAGAAAGATGCTGATCAGCACAGAAGTGAAGCACCGCAATACCAGATAGGGGACCAAGTATGGTTAGCCACTAAGACATACCACTCAAGGGAACATGAACCTTTAACCCTAGGTATTTGGGACCTTACTCTATCAAGGCCATTATCAACCCGGTGGCCGTCAAGTTGGACCTACCTGCTCATATGAGAATTCATGAAGCCAGTGCAGCCAGGAACAAGGCTAACCAAACCACCAGATCCCATCCCCAAAGACGGGGAACCCGAATTTGAAGTTAAGAACATCTTGGACTCAAAAAGGGTGAGGTCAAAACTCTTCTATCTATTCGACTGGAAAGGTTACGGACCACAGGAAAGGTCTTGGGAACCTAGTGACCACGTGCATTCACCTCAATTGGTGAAGAAATTCCACCAAGATTTCCCAAACAAACCAAAGCCAAGGGGAAGAACGACCTTAGGAGGGGCCTTGAGGGGGAGTGCTGTCATGATGCCTGCCCCCGGGAAACCAGACCAGGCCCAGCAACCCCAGAAGCAGGCATCATGCAATTTGGAGCAAGCCCAAAAACCCCAGCTAGGGGCTGTTTGGGTGCAGTCCTGGCGCCTATGGCGCCAGGCTCATAAGAATAGAGTCAGTCCTGGCTCCATGGGCGCCAGGCTTATAGTAGAAAACCTACCTGATGCAGACCATTGTGCAAACTTACCTGATGCAGACCATGCTGCAAGAAGCCATAAACCAAATGAGGCTTAGGAGGGACTATTTTACCTAAGGGACTACTTTTTACTCGGGTGGGGCTGTGGAAGAATACTTACCTGGGACTACTTCCAAGGCTATTTAAACCACGCCCGGACAGCAGCAGACGCTTTGCGTTTTTCTGCATCCAGCAGCGTAACGCTCACCGTGCCTGCAGCAGCTTCCAGTCTTCAGCCACGCCCGCCTCGAGTCCGGAGCTCCTGGAAACAAGAAGAAAGGAGGAGGAAAGGTCAGAATAGGAGTTTTACCTTTAATCCTTACCTGAATCCTGATCCATCACGCCACGGAGCTGGAGAAGAAGACTTTAAAAAACACCTTACTTCGCATCCTGCAGTGCCGCGCTGTACTCACCTGCCTTGCAGCACTTCAGCATTCCATCACGCTCTTCTCCATCTCGCGGCCGCTCTCCGACACCTGAGGAGACAAAAACAGAAAGGTGAGCCAAGGAGATACTCTAAGACTGTACAAGCTACCCCCCCAAGACTTACCTGATTTACCACAGGGGGTACTTACCTCATTTCGGGTCGGCGCAGCCTCCGCTGCATCTCCGCCGTGCCCCGGCCCCTATGGGAAAACAACAGAACAGCAAGGCGCAATAAGGGGAAAACGATTTTTTCCCAAAAGACTTACCTGGTTTTACCGCTGGAGGCATCAATCCCCAAGACCTCATACCACATCAGCGCCTCAATGGGGGAAAAGCCACATGTTATACTTTGACACCATTTTATCGGACTGAGCCGGATAATATAAACCCTTACCTGCATCTTACCGGTTGCCAAGTGGAACTCTTCATAAGGGCAACTCAGCAACCTAAAAGGAATTGGATAGAGTGAAGGTCAGACGTGTTTTGAACTCTTACGAACTACAGACTTACGGCGTCTTGCCGGCATTCTTTGAGTTAATACCGTTCTGGAACTCCCCAACTCCTCCACGCCAGTGAAGAAACTGGTCATCTACACGCCCCTGCGCTCGAAGCAGGATGGAGAGCTCTTCTTTCCAAACCATCAGAAGGATATTCCAACGAACAAACGAAGCTGGGTAGGCCAGTCCAGTCCATCATCTTAGCACTACGTGCCTCACTGGTGGCATCAACAGCTGGCCAGTTCAGATCGATGCCCCCGTGGGAGCGAGGTGAGTGTAACAGCGGATAACTGAATGAGCGCACTGTAGCGTGGAAATTAAAGCTGGGTCTCTGGCCACTGGCTGCTTCATCCTTAAATGAATGTCCCCCACCACAGACCAGGGCAAATCCATGATCATGGATTTGTTTAATAATGCGGGCAGGCCCCGAGATTCGGTGCAGAGTACATCTGCTTGACAGACCGTCATGTACTCTTGGCACGGACACCCAGGAAGACCTGTGGTGGCGGCAATGGATGCGCTAAGATGCTAATTGGAATGGAGAATAGATGAGGTTAAATTACATATGCAGCTGCTGCGACAGGATGTCTGTAACCTGGCTGAAAGGGTAACGTCGGCGGAAACTGAGCTGAATGAAACACGGGAGTCTACGAAGGTCCTGGAAGCCCAGGTCAAGGAGTTGGAGAGAAGGAACAACGCCCTGCAGCTGCGGTCCGAAGATGCTGAAGGGAGGGCCCGACGGAACAATGTTAGGTTGCTTGGGCTCCCGGAGGGTCTTGAGGGCTCGAACCCCACCCAATATGTGCAGAACTTAATGCTGCAGGAAATTGGCGCCGGGAACCTATCGCAAGGTTTTGCGGGTGAGCACGCTCTTCGCTCTCTGCAATTGAGGCCTCCACCGGAGTCAAACCCTAGACCAGTTATTGCAAAGATTTTAAACTTTCAAGACAAGGAGGTGATTTTGAAGCACTCAAGGGAGGGTGGCGAGATCCAGTGGGGCAACTCCAAAATTGCCATTTATCCGATTACACGCTGGTGGTCCAGAGAGCCAGGAATTCTTTTTTACCGATTAAAGCGAGAATCGGGCACCTAAATGGTAAATATAAGCTCATGTATCCTGCCAGGCTCAAAATGATCTACAATGGCAGAGCACACTTCCTAGAAACCACTGCAGGGACCAGCATGTGGCTTGAGCATAATATTTTGACTTGTAGGGAGGACCCCATCACATGATGCAGTCAGTGTTAACATTGGGGCGGGTTGGCTTCACTACAGGGATTGAGCACTTGGGCTTAAAATGGCAGGCCTTCTGCCTATTCGCAGGTGCCTTACGAGGTTTACTTCCATCATTACAATTGTTTTCAGCAACGATGGGGGCAATGTTTCATCACCTACCACTGATTTTACTGGTCTGTCCCACACATAGGCTGGTGGTGGCCTGTTGCTGACATCCAATACTCTGCACACAATGGCCTGGGTAGGCCTGAGCGGTGCGGGTATGCCTGAGCGCTGTACACACTATGCAGTTGATGGGCGAAAGTTTGTTTGGTTTACCAGGTTGTTGGTTACGCGTTCTTCACGCATTTGGGTACACATGACACACAATAAGATTCTCGGGCTGGGAAGGGAAATGGGGACAGGTCGGCGAAGGGTGACCCACGACTCAGGGTCAGGCATGGAAAAATGGTGGGGGGCTGCCTGGGTGCGCAGAATAGGTTCTGGATATTTGCACAATGACCCCATGACCCCCCATTAAGGTATTGACATGAAACGTGCGAGGGCTGGGCACCTATTTGCGCAGGAATCGAGTGAAATCCATTTTAAATCAGAAAAAGGTGTTTATTGCCCTGCTACAGAAAACCTGTCTATTGCCCTGCTACAGAAAACCCACCTGACATGAACTGGAGGGGTCAAACAACGCTGGGGGATTCGGGGGTACGGGCTGGCATACTCTCAGTATGCTAGAATGGTGTTTACGTGGATAAACAATACTGTACCATTTCAGCTATTGGAGGTGGAAGCGGACAGGGATGGGAGATATCTCATTTTGAGGGGTTATATAGACCACATCGAGGTGTGTATAGTTAACTCTTATTTCCCAAATCATGGCATTCCAAAACATGTTAAGACACTCTGTGCTCGAATCGCGCATCAGTGGGAGTGTTTTTTCATATGGGGAGGCTATTTTAATTGCACCCGGGATTCAATGTGGGACAGGTCTTCTCCCACTCAGGGATGTCTGGCACCTGCGTCTGCAGCTCTCAATGCGGCACTTACCAATTATGACTTGGTGGATGTCTGGAGAGAACTGAATCCTGAGCATAGGGGTTACTCCTTTTACTCCTCGCCCCATACCCTCTATACCAGGATTGACTACTTCTTTGTCGGCCGGACGAAAATGGTAGATATAGGTGAAGCAGAGTACCTGGCTCAGACAATATCTGACCACTCCCCACTATTATTCCCAGGCCTACCATCCATCTTCAGAGATAAGCTGCAGAAGATGTTGGAGGAGTTTCTATAGTGAAACGTAGGCAGCGTAAAGGATTGGGGCACTGTGTTGGAAAACTTGAAAGTTGTGGTAAGGGGAGATGTCATAGCTAGTGCGGGGGGCATCCGTAGAACACTGAGGGCGGACCTGGAAAAGTTAGGGAATGAAATCTGGGACATGGAGGCTCGGGAGGCGGGTCACAGACCGGTGAAGAAAAGTTGGCTGAAACCTGGAGTCGCTGCCTTGAGACATGGGGAGGCTACCCAAATTTGATTAGACTGTTAGAAATACCAGAGCACATGGAGAGGATGATAGGCCTATCGTGGCTCTGCAGGAGGGAACACCCCAGACACCTGGCCACTTAAGAGACGAAAATGGTTGCATGTGTAGGACACAGCTAGAATGAATAGTATTTTTGCCAAGTATTACTCCCAACTGTAAAGCCATGAGGGACTGGTCCAGGAAGGGGAGGTGACAGATGCTCTCACAGAAATAAGGCTCCTCAGACTAGAGGCTGCATGCCAGGCCGCACTGGACCAAGCCATCACGGTCGAAGAAGTGCGATATGCGATTACTTTGCTTGCCACTAGTAAAACCCTGGGCAGCGATGGGCTCCCACCCGAATTTTACAAAATGTATGCATCAACTGTGGCCCCGGTGTTGCTCAAGGTTTTTTAAGAAGCCTACACAAAAGGCGAACTCCCGGCAAGTATGAGGGAAACTCTGGTAATTCCGATTCCTAAGCCAGGGAAACCCACAGATAAATGTGAATCCTATCGACCGCTAGCCATGTTAAATTATGATATGAAAATCTTGACGCCAATACTGGCGGGGTGACTTCGCAACGTAATTGGGGGTCTGATACATAGTGATCAGACTGGTTTTATTTCTGGCCGTAACGCTGCCCTGAACTTGTCGTCTGCAACACATTAGTGCGCAGACCAATGATAGCCCTGAACAATGCACAGTGGTGTCATTCGACGTGATCAAAGCTTTTGTTTCACTGCATTGGGAATAGCTGAATGGCTGTTTGCAGTATTGCAGGAATTTGGGTTTGGCGAGCAGTTCATACATTGGTTAAAGATCCTATATGTATCACCGATTGCAAGGGTTAAATCTGGAGGTAGGTGTCGGCGGTGTGGGACATAGAGGGGAACGGGCAAGGGATGTCCGTTATCGCCCATGCTGTACATACTGGCACTGGAGCCTTTAGCGGTCTACCGACTCAAAGAATTCCTAGAGGCAGGTATATGGGTTGATGGCACTGGTAACTTAATATTACTATACGACAATGACATTTTGCTCTACCTTGGGGACCCCCAGCATAATCTTCCAACAGTTATGGAGGTACTGGACAACTTTGCCAAGCTGTCTGGAATATTTTTCAGCAGGGAGAAATCTTGCCTGTTTCCATTGGCAGGTCTCCGGGGCATTAATGCTGATGATTTACCGTGGTATGTGGAATCCTTTAAATACTTAGGGGTACACATCATGCACACGCCTGAAGGCATGCACACAAAGGCTGCGGTGGTGAAAGGCCTGAGGAGGTCAATGACGTTTTGGTCTAGGCTTCCATTGTTGCTGATGGGCAGGGTTGCGATTACAAAAATGATTGTATTACCCAGATTTTTGTATTTCTTCGCTAACGTTCATTACTCCATTAATGTCTCCTCCTTCTGCTTGTTGGACTTGCTGATCAGGGCATTCCTATGGGACTCGTCTCGCCACAAGTCTGCCCTTGCAACACTGTGCCTACCTTACAAGGAAGGAGGTGTGCAAATCTGGAATGGTACTAGCTAGTGGCGCAACTCGGCTTTATCAGTAAGTTGCTGTCAGGTGACGTATTTCTGAGTTGCTGTTATTAAAGCAACTGGTGGCCCCGGCCTACCTTAAGGAAGTGCTATGGTTACCGCTGAACTGCTTGGGTGCTACCCCTTTATTAATTAACCTGGGCAGGAAGGTGTGGGGCAGAACGCTGAAACTATTGAAACTTGACTGCTGGTACTCGCCCGATAGTCGTGGACGTATGCAGAAACAGGGAAGACATTGCAGCAGCACGACGCTGGGAGGGCTGGGGTGTCTCTACTTGGGGCGATATGTACGAGAATGGTCAATTCAAAGAACTAGATGCCATTACTGAACAGAACAGGCTGCCCAGGGGTCCGTTTTTGCAATATGAGATTAGTGGGGGTAGCTAAACAGAAATGGTCGGGGTGGCCTGAAGAACCAGAGGCGATTCCATTACTGTCTTTGATGTATTCCCTGGAAGACGGTTGGCGACTGGTATCTAGACCATACAGTGGCCTGGCCAAAAGACCCAACCCTCAGAGCTCTGAGCTGAAAGCACGCTGGGAGGCAGACCTCAGGGTGAACGGGAGTGGAAATGCATACTTGGTTTCCCCGGGAGGTGTCTAGGAATGCCTGTTTCAAATGAACGTACTGCTCCGCACCTACATGAAGTCTAGCAGCCGGGCCAAATTTAACAACCGACATGTCCCTGGTGTGGCAGTACAGAAGCGGAGTTGGTTCATATGTTTTGGGGCTGCACAAAGGTACAGAGTTTCTAGAAATGCATTGAGCAAGCGTGTAGAAAGGCTGGGGTTACAAGGTATACCTGGAGCCCGAAGGAGTGCATACCCGAGGAACAGCAAACATAAACACTTCATTAAGTTTATGGATCTGGCATGCATTCTTGCTAAGCGATGCATTGCCATTGCCTGTAAATCGACTGGGGGCCTGCAATATTTACGCTGCCACAGAGGCTTTTAGACTTGGACTGAGGCACAGACTAGAGTGTGAGTTAGATCAGCACACAACCTTGAAGCAAATTCTGGTGGAACTACTGATGAGGGACGTGTTCCACCCCTCCGGTGACAAGCCACTGTGAATATCGCGCTATTATATAGAAGGTTGCATTGATATCATGGTTTCCTGAGTTCAATGCCTTGCCAAGTACCCACTATGCCCCTAACAGTAAATATCATGACCCGCAACACTAATAAAGACTGACCATTGGGAGTCCCCACACATCTGGCATGAATATAGAAGCAAAATGCTAAATACCTAGTTTACATGCGTGGAGAATTTTGACCTGTTCTGTTAAATATGTTTATTTGTTTCTTATGCTTGCAGCTTGCCTTGAATGTACGCTTACTATGCTTGAAACAGTGAACAAAGATCAACGCTGTGCAAATGTATGTTTTATAAATGCTAATAAAAAGAATTTAAAATAAAATTACCTAACAGGGACTGGCATCACAGTGTCTTCAGGACGTCTCGCAAAGGCCCAGGCAGGTAAGCATTAGTTGATCAGAGCCCCTTACAGGAGCCTGCTTTTGTAGCACGCTCAGAGTATGCAACACTATGTTCAGTCACAGAGTTTTGCGGAACAAGATAATCGAACCTGTCTCCGATAGAGAGGATTTACTTTTCCTCATTGCAGTTCTTGGCACTTTGCTTGGGATAGCCTTTCATCCCCCAGACAGGGTTGCCACCATCAGAGAGACGATTAAAGTTTTTCAGTCATGTGCCATGATACAAGCACTCTGGTTCTAAAACATTCTCAGCCTTTAGGACTTGCATTTGTGTGGTGCTCTTTATAAGGCTCGGGATGTAGAAGATCCAGTTTTAGCTGCCCATTCAGTGGGATCAGCATCGGGACTCACCACAAGCTATTGGAGGTTTACCCGTAGATATTAAAGGCTCTGCTTTGATGGACTCTTGAGGGCCACCTTCTACTCTGTCTCCTTCCATGATCTTCCCTCCCAATTGGCTTTGTCTACCAATGCCTCAGAGTACATTTAGGATCACAATTGACTTGCAAACAGTATGTTTGGGTTATTGCAGTCTACATTTAACATGAGCGAGAACCTCTTTTCTCTTTAGAATGAAGCCATTAGGAGTCAATTTGACCATTCAATATATATGTACCTTAAATCTGAAACCCTCCACCACCTCATTGAAACGAAAACCTATTTCTGCTTTCTCTATTGGGAAAATGGATGAAGTCTCTGGCTCCCTGTGTCCTTGACCTCGTGGTCCTGGAAGTCTGTCATCTTTGTTGCAGCTACCTCTGCCAGGAAGGTGAGCGTGGCAGGCTTTGTCCTGTAAGGATCCCTACAGTGTTTCATGCTGACAGTGTTTTTAAGAACCATTCTGGCCTTCATACCAACGTCCTGTCTGACTTTTTTTTTTGTACCAATTCATTTAGATATTTGTTTCTAGACTTGGCTTCAGGGTTCTCGAGCTAAAGAGGCCCTACAAAATGTACATGTGGCCAGGACAATAAGTTCTATTTGGACAGGACTATTTTTTTTTGCCAGTCAAATAACATCTTTGCTAATCATTGTGGCGTTTCCCATGGAATCAAGGTATCCAAAACCACCACTGCCAGATGGAATGTTGCATGCATTTCTTAGACTTGCATTTTGCATGGTCCCCTTCTTCCCAAGCAACTAGATGTGCGTTCCATCTAAGACTGCATCAGTAGCTTTCTAAAGTCATGTGTCCATTCCTGAAGTCTGTGGGCTGGCCATGTGGGCTAGTGTATGTGTTCTGTAAGCACTATTCCTTGGATCTGGTCTCGAAACTTGGAGGAACGGTGTACTATATTAACCTGAAACCACTTGACATATGCCAACTATCCTCCAAAGGAAATGTTTTGCTGTGATCTATTTCCAACAAGTTGGAATAGCGAGTAGCAAATTACCTTCCTGGTGATTCAGGTACTCCTAGTACATGGCGGCTCTATTTCACAACTCTCGCCCATCCATCCCCTCGTCGCTATCCCAGTGCTTCTTTTTAGGCTTGCCATAAAGATTGGTGAACTGGCAGTTGGGCTGCTGCACATGGCTATAATGTGGGGCAGGGGTACCTGGGCATGAAATGGAGGGCGTCACATAGCGGAGTTCTATATTCTAAATTGTATGCAGTGTCTTTAGAGCTGTTTTCTGGCACACCCTGTTGCAGAATTGCCCAGCAAGCTGTGAAGGAGGATGAGCCATGGACAGAATACCTGAATTACCATGACCGTAATTGGTTTTGTTTATTTCCAATTACATATTTGTTTACTTCATTACATTGATACCTGAAGGTGGGAAGAAGCTTGGCAGTTGCTTATATTTTAAACAAAGCCGATATCTGTAAATTGATGTGTTAAGCAGCAGTTTATCACTTAAGAAAACCATAGATGGTTTGTGTTGTAATCTGTTTATTTCTTCAGTACTCCAGAAATATGCAAAAGATCGACCCTGACCATCTCATAGCATTGGTGACTGAGGTTATTCCAACTAACTCCTGCCTGGTCTTCTGTCCGACCAAAAAGAACTGCGAGAATGTTGCCGAGATGATCTGCAAGTACCTCAGCAAGTAAGTGTACTTTATTTTTTGAGTTCGGAATCATGCAGAATTTTTGATGAGTTCCGATCCTGCTAATGTGTGGGTAGCTACTGCATTTATCACAATCTGGCCATTTTTTTAACCACTTCTTGATTGCAGTTGAATTTGCACTGCTGCACTAGGTACACATATATTTTCCTAATATAAAAGACTAAGATAAATTACATGCATCAGGGATAGTTTTTATTGTGATTAATTTTGATCTTTCCACCACACAGAGCTTGTAACGAAATTTTAAATGCAATATTTTTTTTCTCTTTTGGCAGTTCCTGTTTCCTTAATTAATGCATATGTACACTAGTATCTGCAACATTCAGCTTACATTTTCGATGATCCAGTAATCGGGGACCAGGGCTGTGATTCGGAGGGAATGATACTAGGGGTCTGCCAAATAGCACATTGTGATGAATCCGAAGAGTTGTTGCCACTACCCAAGGTGGGGAGCCACCCCCCTTGGAACTAGGGAGGCAAGCCTGCTGCCTTTAACAACCCCTAGGTTATACAGTAACAGGGAACCCGCTGGAGTTGACTCCCCTTTGGTGGGGGGGGGGAGGAAAACCCCAGAAAGGGACTCAAGACACTATCCCTCGTCCCGCCCTGACACTACATCTTTATGGGGTATGTAGGCACTAAAGTGGATAATAATCATATGACCACATTAATGGCTGGCTGTGCTTCTGACCCTCAGTTTACCTAGTCCTTCTAGGAAACCCGGAAAAAGACTGAAAGAACAGCCTCTTGGAGGCACGTCATCTGAAGGAGGAGAGAATGCCAGAAGAGGCGCCCTGGCTGTGCTCTAGCAAGGCCTTGTGGGTGGATAAGGGGAGTGGCCCAGCAATGACTGGGAAAGCATGGCAGAGAACCTCAGAGGTATGAGGACCGGCCCAAAGAAGGAGCTGTCCACCGGTCCTCGCACAGAGAGACCCAGAAAGAAGGAATGCCAACAACCGAACCAGAGTCCAGTCGACAAGTCGTGTAAGCGGCTTCGCAGCAAGAAAAACACTGGCCCCACTGCACAAGCCTCCTGAGGAGATCCACACTTTACACAGGACATGGCAGAAAAACCCCAGGGTGGGGGGGAAGGAGAGAAATAAGCCCCGAAGCAGGAGAGGGCAGAAAAAACCCAGTCAGGAAAGTATTAGTACCAGTACTAATCTAGCTAAATTGCAATTACTACAAAACAAAGCCTTACGAGCAGCCTCTGGATTAAAATGAAATTACCATATTTCCCACATTAGGAGAGAAGCCCATTGGCTACCCATCCATGCTAAAATCCTATTTAAGTCTCTTATCATTGCACACAAATGTATTACCAATGATGCCACCTCATACCTCAATAACTGTGTCACCCAGAAAAAGTCAACTAGATCCCACAGATCAAGCTCTAGCACACACCTATTCGTCCCAAGGTTAAAGAACTCCAGGGCAGGGGGCCTCCGCTTGCCAGTAGCTGCACCCAAGATCTGGAACTCCCTTCCTATGCACATTAGAAAT
The DNA here is from genome assembly GCF_040938575.1 of Ambystoma mexicanum. Classification (NCBI taxonomy): domain Eukaryota; kingdom Metazoa; phylum Chordata; class Amphibia; order Caudata; family Ambystomatidae; genus Ambystoma; species Ambystoma mexicanum. The sequence goes on along the minus strand of NC_090937.1, from coordinate 19,770,155 downwards.
TAGCCTTCCCACCAACCCTTTACCAAAACATGGCTATTCAATAAATTCGAATCAGTACCTCTGTAACCTGTAATGCTCGGCATACTGTAACTAACTTGTCTCTCAAACAGTTTTGACTGTTTGGCAACTAACTATGCAACTAATCCTGCCTGTATTGTGGGGGCGTGGCTAACTAGCCATGGAATAGGACGTGCCTCCTGGTGCAGCTCCTGCCGATCCAACGTTGAACCTGGAAATTATGCCTGGAAAATGCTACTTGCGCCCCAGAAATGAAGCTAAGGGTGTCTGAATAGGTACCCTGCGGCTGGCTCGGATATCAAGTGAATTGTGTTTGGCACTCCGGAGAAAATAGAACTTTGGGTATGCGGCCGTGCTGATACGTTGCCGCCAAGATGGCGGACAACAGAGATTTCACCCACGGCCTCGGGGAGGACCAAATGCAGCAGAACGGCAATGGGAAACGAATGAAAGTTGCCCCACAGGACGCGCTGCGCAGCACTCGTAAAGCTTGCCCCGGGTATTCTCTTAGTGTAACAATGTGGCAGCACTATGGGGCTTAAACGGGAGAAGCGACCGCCATACTTGGACAGAGTGGCCGTGCGGACGTAAGGCACCTGGAGTCTGCGCGGCTCCCTGTTGCTCGAGAACATTGTGACAGAGACTCGGACCGCGAGCGGCGTTGAGATCATTGGGAAGGACGCTGCCCACGTGTGACTCACAAATGACTCCAGCGGGGCCCCGGACGCCGGCCGAACATAACGCGGGACTGCAAAAGCTAACGAGTGCCAATGGATTTGAGTGGAATGTCAGCTTGGTGAGCCGCATAGGATGTGGACGACAATGTTGCTATCTGTAAATATCCCCCGACTGAAGCAGGGCACAGAAAACATAGAGTGGCCAACAATTGGGTCCATCCTGGACATTTGCCGGATGTCGGCACAATATGGAGAAGAGGCGGCAGGTAGTGGAGTGTATATGTTATTTTGGACTCGCTACAGGCCTGAGTTGCGCTGGTGGTGGATAAGCAGGAGCGCCTGGTGGCCTAGCGATGTAAACGGGGTGCTGATCACAACAGCCAGAGAAGGTACGTGGGAGGACATGACCCGCTCGGAGAATAAAATAGTTTGCGCCAACGTAAGCTGCAACCTGCTGTGGACGAGGAGTTTGGGCCTGATCTGACTTGGTGGTGTCACTGGAATACAGAGACACGTGCCGGCACGGCACAGAGAAACTGGAAATGCAAACTGAGCTTAGCCTGCACGATGTCAGTAAAAGGACCCAAGGCCAGGAGTAAACAATCCACAATGGAGGTCTTTGCTAAGGCACAACGGACCCCCACTGCTCCGGTGCAAAGCAAAACGGCAGCTATGATGGACAGTAGCCCTGAAGGAGAAAAAACCTCGGTACTGGCAGCCATAACAGAGCTGAGAACCACATGGGTGACAAGAATGGAGTTTGGGGGGTTTGTTGTGTTCTTAGTTAAGGGGATTTTAGTTGGGAAACGAGCCCATATAGACGAGTTATGCAGTTGGATTTGGGCCACATGGGAGAAAGGAGGGGGGGACCTCACCATGTCATGGGGAACCTTAAAGTAATCACCTGGAATGTCAGGGGGCTCAATAGCTATTTGAAGAGGAACAAGGTTATGCTATACCTACGTAGACAGAAGATAGGTATAGCCTTACTGCAAGAAACACACCTGACGCGAGACAAGATTGAGATGATTGTGAAGAAATGGAAGGGGACGGTAGTGGGATCGTCATATTCAGCGTACGCCAGGGGAGTGATTACTTGGGTGGCGCCACACGTCCCATTTCAGCTGCTACAGACGCTGGCTGAGACGGATGGGAGGATGGTCATACTGAGGGGACTGTTGGAAAACAAAGAGATAAGCATTGTGAATACGTATGCCCGAACCAAAATACAGCAGCATATTTTAGGACATTGAGTAACAACCTCAGCTTGTGTGTGGAGAGTGCAGTGATCTTGGGGGGGAGGGGGATTTTAACTGTGTATTAAACCCCAAGGTAGGTAGATCAGATGGGGAAAATGGATAGACCAGCTCCAGCTGCTACAGCCCTTCAAATACTGCTGAATGATTTTGGGTTCATAGATGTATGGAGGGAGCGACACCCCTTAGATAAGCAATACTCGCATTATTCTGCCCCGTAACAGTTACATACAAATTTAGACTATGTCTTTGTCACACGAGAGATACTAACAGAGATCACGCACGTTGAATATAAAGCGAGGATCCTCTCCGACCACTCACCTTTGATCCTTGGATGGCAATATCATCCTCCGAGGGCGAGGATACCGACATGGCGTCTCAGAGCAGAAGCGCTGAGAGACCCCCTCTTTAGGGAGGATATGAGAGAGGAGATCATTAATTATTTCGAGACAAATACTGGTAGTGTGGACTCGGCGGGCACATTGTGGGAAGCCTTCAAGGTAGTGGTACGGGGGGAAGCTATAGCTAAACCCAAAGGACTGCAAGGGGGCGATCCTGGCTGATCTCCGGGAAGCAGAATGGGAACTGGAAAGGGCGCAAGAGGGGGGAAATAATACTAAAGAAGACACTGAATCGATACTCTGGTTGCAGCAGAAATGTGCTGGGCACTGTGAGAGACTATGTAACCTCAACTACAAAAAATATATAGAGAGACAGCACGCGGGAGGGGATAAACCAGGGAGGATCCTGGCATGGCTATACAAGAGTGAAACTCTGAGACCCACGATTAGGACGATAACAAAGGAAGATGGGAGGGTGGTTGACATTCAAGAGGGAGTTAACCATGAGTTTGCGGATTACTACGGGCGGCTATATGAAGATGTTGGGGAGGATAATCACATGACAATTGTAGAAAGATTACAGGACATAGGATTGCCACAGATCAGCGCTGAGGAAAGAGAGGAGCTGAATGAGCCGTTTACTCTAGAGGAGTTAGAGAAGGTGGTGAGAAAGCTGCCCACTAGTAAGACCCTGGGTGCTGATGGACTCCCAAGTGAATTCTATAAAGCATTTAAAGAGGAGGTGCTTCCCCCGTTGCTGGATATGCTGAATGAGGCATATGAGTTGGGCAGCCTAATAAGTCCGGGCAAAGCTGTGGTTCATACAGACCCCTATCGATGTTAAATCAAGACAGTTAAATACTGACAACTGTTTTGGCGAATAGACTGAGGAGGGTCATTGGCAAATTAATACATCCGGATCAGACAGGCTATGACCCTAATAGGAATATATCTAATAATCTAAGAAGGCTCCATAGAGTCATCGAATATGGGAACGAGAATGACGGTGATCTGGCAATTGTGTCACTAGCCGCGATAAAGCCCTTCGATTCGGTCAAATGGCCATGGCTGATGGCGGCCCTGGCACGTTACGGGATAGGTCCAGGATATTTCCAGTGGGCCAAAATGGTATATAGCCAACCACTAGCCAGAGTCAAAATGGGAGCAGTGATATCGGAAAGGTGGCAACTCCTTAGGGGCACCAGACAAGGTTGCCCGTGGTCCCCTATGCTTTATATACTGGCTCTGTAACCATTAGCGATCTATCTGAGGCAACAGTATGACACGATAGGCATCGCGGTAAGAAGTGAACGACATCTAATATCCCTATACACAGACGATGTGCTGTTGCATCTACGACACCCGGAGGAAAACCTCCAGTACATCTTGGAGGTTATGGAAAGATATGCAGGGATGTCAGGTATAGCAGTGAACCCTCAGAAGTCCAGCATGTTCCCATTAGGCGGATATAAAGGGATCCCCTTGGAACGACTTCCGGTGTTTCAGATCCTATGGGTAGTGGGTACATTTCGCTATCTAGGGATAGATGTATACCACACTGTGGAAGAAGAGCAGAGGTGTAACACTGAGGTAGCTGTTAAGAAAATCGAAAATTGCATGAGGTTTTGGGTAAAGCTGCCCCTGGCAATGATGGGGCGTGGGGCGATGTTGAAGATGGTGTCCTGCCTAGCTTACTACACTATTTTGGGAACATCCTGTACTGGATCCCAAATAAGTTTTTCATTAGATTGGACAGCATGTGTAGGGACTTCCTTTGGCACGGAACACGGAACAGAGTGGCTCTCTGGAAGCTACAGAATATTTATGAGAAAGGGGGTATCAAACTGCCTAATTACGAAGTCTAATATGTGGCAGGCCAGCTGCAATACGTGGCCAGATGGCTCTCTAAGGAGAGCACCTCGGAATCCAGGTTGTTTGGCCAGGATTGCGCCCCATTTTACTTGAGAGAAGTTATGTGGCTGCCCAGGGCAGAGATGGAGGGGCGTCCCAAGATGATGGTGCTTGGGTGGAGGATGTAGCATAGGGCCTGCCAAATGATGGAGAACCCTTCCACATGTTCCACACAGGTACCACTGGTTGCACTAGCGGGAGAAGAAAAGCAATTACGAGTGATAATCAGGAATCATTGGGAACCGTTTGGGATAGCGACCATGGGAGATATATGACAAGAGGGGGCTCTAATAGACTTCGAGATGTTGAGGGGGGTAACCGGGTTGCACACAGGCCAGTACATCACGTACCATAGGCTGGTGCAGAGAATCAAGAATACTTGGCCTGAATTGGTACTGGAGGAAGAACCAGATGCTACCATAGACTTAATATATGACATAGCAGAGGGAGGGCACGAGATATCTAGAATATACGAGATGATGATGTCCAATGTGGGGAAGGGAAGCAGTACGGTTGAGGCAAGAATGGGAAGGGGAAGTGGGAGCCCCGATGGACGATGGGATGTGGGAACGAGCCCAGGGGTATCGTGTCAAGGAACGCTAGAATTAAGCAGATACAGCTGTATATCATGCATAGAGCGTATATGACACCCCAAAGGATATATAGGTTTAAGAATGCAGGACGGCAAGCATGCCCTAAGTGCGATGAAGAGAATGTGGGCATGGTGCATATGTTTTGGTCATGCCCGGTCATTGAGCGCTTCTGGAGCGAAGTGGCACACAAGCTTGCAGAAAGAGGTATTAAGATCATGGTGGACTCTGTGTGGGCCTGCTTGTTAGGAGGGTTCCCTAGGCCAACGAATCTTAAGCATGTATGTAAACTAAAGGACTTGGCATATGTACTTGCGAAGATTTGGATTGGTATGGGATGGAAGACATGCCATAAACCACGAGTGGAGGTACGGTGGAAGGATCTGCAGAAATGGGCGGAGGCTGAAACTATGGTATGGCAGGAAACTAGCTATGTAGGCGGGGAGGAGGAGACAGAGACCCTGATGGCATGGAAATCATTAATAGCAGAATTATTTGGGCCGATGCCGGACCTTATGAAGTCCATGGCAGAGAACACTTTGGCGCAAGATGCAGAATACAGCGTTTGAGGAAATGGGCTCGTATTGGAAAAAGAAATCCTGCCTGTATTGTAACTTCTGCTGTAACCGGACGAGCTCTCCTATTTAACCTCTGCCATGATAGCTCAGGGTTTGGGCGTGTAACAAATGCTAGAAATAAAATAAAAGGGAAAGAAGCAAGCCCTGGAGTGGGGAAGGAACCAAGAGACCCCAGGGTGGCGAGAAAGACAGACCAGTCCCGCAGCAGGGAGAGATCCAAGAAGCCCTGGTGTGTGGAAAGGAGCGAAGAAAGAGAGTGAAACAGACTCTGGAGTGGGGAAAATACGGGGGAGCCTTAGGGTGGGCAGAGGGGGAACAAGGAGAAAGAGTGAGACCAGCCAATAGTGGGTAGAATACCAAGAAGCCCCAGAGTGGGGAGAGAGACTGAGGCAAGTTCCGGTGTGGGGAAAGAACCGAGATAACCCAGAGTGAGAGAGTGGAACCCCAGAGTGGCTAAGGAGGAAAGAACCTCAAGGTGTGGAGTAAGGAGAGGAGTTGAGAGTGGAGAGAGAGAGAGACAGAAATGACCCAAATTGGGAAGAAAGCAAAATAGACGAAAGGGAGAAAGACTGAGAAACATGATTCGAAAGAGAACCCAATGAGACCGGGCTGGCGACCCAGAGACAGCGGTCCAGCAGCACACAGACTAGGTGTTCGGGATGGTGAACAGAGGTAAGGGCCTATGGTAGAGAAACACAGGGGGTAAGGGTCAGGAACCATCCCTTTATTTATGCAACGCCCTAAAGTATGTCGGCTTGGTTGTTTTAATTTTCATTTGAGATGTAGGAGGAGAATGGAGGTTAGAATAGGGCTTATTTATGTTTACCCATTGTGACATATGAACAGAAGGATCTCAGACTTTGGGTTGTCTTAAAGAAAATACTTTAAGCAGGTGCAATCAAAATAGAGTTTAAAAAATAAAGCAAGATGCTCAAATGTAAGTCGATCCCTGTGTGAATAACGCAAACTGAAGATGTACTTCACCTATGAAGTAAAAAAGGTGCCCCAAGGTACTAAAACTCCTAAAGTAAACTTGCCTGTCAGAACTAATCCTTTAACTTAAAATAAAGGTTTCCTGAATCAAAAGTTCTTTGAAAGTGAGTTGTCAGAATAGCTCAATCAAATGTTTCAATGAAGAATATGAATTTAGTTCTTTTCTTGGGTGAAAAGTATTGAGGGTATAATATCTAACTTAGTCCTTCCCCCTAAATAACAAAAGTCTAACAATTCAAATAAGGTATTCTCTTATTTCCTCAGATGGACAGCATTTGTTTTATTGGGTCATGCTTTCCTGTATACCTTTTTTTATTTTTTTATTTTTAATTATTGGCATTTTTACAACATTTGCACCCCTTAACTGCCCCATCCCCCTCCACTCCCCCTCCCTTGGTTCCGGCAGTATCTTAGCCAATTCGATCTCATAAACGTTCTTACCCCACTCGGTTTTCAAAGCTTGATTCTATTTGCACATGGGTTCATCTCAGGTCCAGTATTCTCCGGTATTGTGGGCACCATTGTTGCATGTATTCACTTTTCAAGTATTCCAAAACCTCTCCCCAGTCTATCCAAAACTTATCTGCCTCCCCTTGTATTTGGTATGTGAGCCACTCCATTGCCAGTACGTCCCACATTTTATGTATCCCTTCGGACCAAGTGGGGTGGTGGGGGGCGTCTTTTTGTTTCCAGTTCTTTGCTAATAACAGCCAGGCAGTTATCAAAATAGTCAATCGGGCTGTCTTGTCTGGTTTTGATATATACAATTTTGTAGTTTATTGGGCGTGTAGTGCCACTGTAGAATCATCTTCTACCAGGCCTCCCGTAAATGTATAGACCTGGTCAACTCCAGGATATTTCTCCATAACCCTTCCCACAGTTCCGGTGGAATATCCATTCTTGTTGTTCCCCCCCAAGCTGCCTGGTATGGCAATTTTTCTTGAACTGAGCATCCCTGAAGGATCGCGTATATGCTCAAAGTTAAATGTTTATCCCTGGATTGAGTAGTTATGTATCTTTCGAATTCTGTCAGCTGTCTGGTTGTTGCGGTACGTATCTCGGGCTGCGTTAGCCACTGTCTCAGCTGTATATATTTGTATCTATCACTTTCCTTCATACCCAGATGACCTTTGCACTCCTGAAATGTCACTATCTCTCCTTCCCACACCATGTCTCCCACCTTTCTGCACCCATGTTTCCGCCATTGACTAAATTTGCCCTTTTCCATCCCCGGGGTGAAGCTTCGATTCCCGAACAGTGGGGTGAATTTGGAGGGGCAAGTTCAAAGGAATCCCTTCTTTATCCATCTATTCCAAATGTTGCATGTTGTTCTAAGGACCACACTGCGCATTGCACTCAGGGGCATGTCCTTCCCTGGTAGCCACAGTAGCCCGGCTAGTGGGCAACCCGCCATGGCTCTGTCCATCCGTGCCCAAACCTTTTCCCTGCTTTCTGTAAGCCATTCTCGAACCACTCTGTTGGGCCTCTTCGTAATATCTATTTATGTTTGGCAATCCCAGCCCTCCTTTGTTCCTTTGAGTCATAAGCAAATCTAAAGCGGTCCTGGGGCTTTTATTTTGCTATATGAATTTGGATATCATTGTGTTTAGCGTCTTAGAAAACGACTGCGAGACTGCAATTGGAAGGGTCTGGAATTTATAAAGAGTCTGGGGTGAGTCACCATTTTGACCGTTGTTCGCCCCAGCCAGGATATACAGAGGGTGGGCGGGGGTCCATCTGGCAAGGTCTTCCTGTGCTTTCTTTAGAATTCCTGGGTAGTTGGCCTTATATAGAGTAGATATCTTGCTAGTTGGTTCTACCCCTAAGTATGAAATGCTACCTCTGGCTGTTCTGAAGGGAGAGCACCTACGCATGGACGCGGATTGTTTATTTGATGGGGCCAGCTCCTGCAATTCTGACTTAGTCATATTTATTTTAAGCACCATCATATTTTCTTGTTCCCCCAGTACTGCTACAAGGCTGGAATTGATGTTTCCAGTTCCACTAGTGTCATCAACATGTCTGCGTATGCTGCAGTCTTGTGTGTTTCGCTACCGAATGGGATACCATTTATGTTTTTGTATAATCTAATTGACGCAAGCGGTGGTTGTAGATAAATTGCATATAAGTGGGGGAGATAAGGGGCATCCCTCCCTCGTGCCCTGCTCTATTCGTATTGTCGGAAACGTGCGAGTTGTTGGAGACCCTCATCGCTGGATCTTTGTAATTTGCTTTCACCATATGAATATAGTTTGGCCCGAACCCCATATGCTTCAATACTTGGAAAAGGTATGGCCATTCTACCCTATCAAAGGCTTTTTGGGCATCTATGGATAGAAGTACCACTGGGGTCTGTTTGACTTCTGCCTTCTTTATCAAATGAATTACCTTTCTTGTGTTATCCCACGTTTGTCTCCCGGATATGAAGCCTGACTGATCCTGACCAATCACTGATGGCAATATGTTCTTTATTCAATCCGCTGGAATTCCTGTATATATCTTGGCGTCCCTGTTCAGCAACGCTATGGGTCGATATGAGCTGCAGCTCGTTAGATCTTTATTCGGTTTCCCGGAGAGGACAACCCTCTCCTCCAACATGGAGCGTGTTATTCCCCTCGTTTGCCGGAAAGAGTTACAGAATTTTGTGAGAAATGGTATGAGGTCCCTGTTTAGGATTTTATAAAAGAATACAGGGAATTGTCTGGGCCTGGCGTTTTATTACTGTGAGACATTTAATAATTTGTTGTACTTCTTCCTCTGTTATGTCTTTTTCCAGAAAGTCCCTGTCTTCTTGCGTCACCTTAGGCATCTGGAGTCTATCTAAATAATCCGGTTTTATTTGTTGATTTTGTCTCTCTGGGGAGTATAATTGCACATAAAAGGTCGAGAAGGAGTCTATAATGTCTCTGGACTCTGTAGAGACAGTGCTGTCCGCCAGCTTAAAACTGTTACTTTTATTACTCCTGTTGTTTCAGAAGTCCTGCTAACATTTTGTCTGCCTTATTCGCCCCAATATAATATCTCTGTTTTAGATTCTGTAGCGATTTCTCTGCCCTGCTCGTTTGCGTTAAATCTAATTGTCTCATTCTATCCTTTACCCTGCTATAGTTTGCCTTATTCTTCTTTTCCTCCAATTCTCTTTGGGCACCTCTTAGTTTGGCCTCAGTCATTTTTTTATCTGTCCTTCTCTTTTGACCTTTGTGCATTGAGAGAGATTACTTACCCTTTGAGCACTGCCTTAAATGTTTCCCAGATTACATCTAGAGGAACCCCTTGTGTGTCGTTTATTTCAAAATAGGTTCTGATTTTATTCCTGTGTTTCCCGTGCTACTGTCATGTAGCACTTCCCTACCCATCTTCAATGACCACACCGGGCTTTGTGGTGTCATCCCTCTTAACTGCAGCAATATGAGGGCGTGGCCAGACAGGGAAATCGGGTCTACCCTTACCTCCATCAGTGCCCCGAGTACCCCTAGCGTTCCCCATGCATAATCGATCCTAGAGCATGTACAATGAACGTGGGAGAAACATGTGTGCCCTGACTCGTCCCCTTTTTTTGCTCTCCACAGGTCTCTTAGTGCTAAATCTGAGAACTTGTCCCTTAAGGTGCTGGATGGGCCGTAACCCCTGATGGGTCCTTGGCTGCTCCTATCTTTGTCTGGGTCCTAGACCAAATTGAACTCAACTGTCAAGAAAACCTCTCCTTCCGCAAAACCTTCCAATTTCCCCAAGGCCTGATCTACAAATGCCTCTTGTCCCGGGTTGGTGGCATATATAGTGCCTATCGTGAATACCCTATCCACCAGACGAATTTGAATGAATAAATATCTGCCGTTGGGATCGCCCAGGGTGCGAATTACCTTAGCTCCCAACATGTTACTGAGGTCTATCAAAACGGTTTTATTTTTGCCATTTGCCTGGTAGTCGTGTGCAAACTGATGTAAGCGCAATCTAAAACTGTCACCCCTTTTAATGTGTATCTTGTAAAAGGCTATTGGCTGCCCCCCTTCTGAGTTGTGCTTCTAATTTCTTCTGTTTGCTAGGGGTGTTTAGGCCCCGTATGTTATGCAAGAGTATTCTTAATGACGTATTCCCTGCCATGGTGCAATCTCTTTGGGGCCCCTTCCCATTGTTTCTCCTTACAATTCCTCATATGTCGCCACTGCGTTCCCCGATGCAGCTTCCCACCCATCATCTTGAAAGTATTTTTAATGTCATTGATTCTTTTTAATCTCATTGTTTCTAAGAGTATATGTTTTCTTTTATTCACTTTGTATCCCCTTAACCTACCGTCTTTGTGATGTCAGACACTGCTTTTCCCTATTCCCTATCCCCACAATCCCTTCCCTCCCCGACCTCCGATTCCTCCCCCTACACCCCATCCCTCACCCGGTCTAGGCTTGGGATCCTATGATGCATCCCAAAATGACTTGGGAACCGGCCCACGTTTTGCCCAGAGAATTGAAGGTTAAATAACCTGTGGATTCCAAGTGGTGCCCTCACAGATCCTCCACCCGGCCTGTATAACCAGCTGGCTACAACTGTGTTACTCCTCTCCCATCATTCACATTTCTCCCCCTCCCCCTTTGCTTCCCCTTAGATCTTTTCCCATGTAATCAGTGTTGCCTCCCCAAGCCCCGGATCCCTGCTTTTAGGGGGCCTTTGAGTTTGTCTCCTCTTCTCCCTTCTGCAGTGGACCAGTCCCAAGGTCTATTCCTCTGCCAGTAGACCTTTCACCTATTCTCTCTGGGTTCCACTCCCGCTCCTCCAGCCCAATATTGAGAGGCCTTCAGAGCATGTAGTGGCCCTCTGTTGCTTCCCGTCCCAAGAAAAGAGTAAGCCGAAGGGAAATGACTTTTTGTATGGCATCTTCTTTTCTATGATTGCCTTTGTCATGGGGCTCATCGCTCTCCTTTTCTGTAGTGTGATGGAACAGAAGGACTTGTGATCCGTTTATTGTGATAGGTGTCTGTCCCCTGGCAGGTCGGAGGATTGTTTTCTTTCTCTCCATAGGAGGCCAGTGCTGCCAGCACATCTCTTCCAAACCTTCTGGGCCCACCCTATGAATGCGATCAATGCGAATATCCACTGGAGAGGCTTCTATTATGAGGGTGGCAAAGCATTGTTGGACTATTAGCTTTAGGTCTGCGTCCGCATTTGTCTCTGCCAAGCCTTTGATCCTAATGTTCGAACGTTCTAGATCGATTTACGAGATCCTCCGACTGGATTTCCAGGTTGTGCGTTGGAGTTGTGCGTTGGCGTGGCAATTTGATCCAGCAAGACCCTGTTCCATAACGTCTACCCTGTTGCCCAGGGTATTGATCTCTTCCTTAACCTCTTTCAGGGAGATTTTAAATTCTTCCTTTAGGTTCACCATTTGCTCTTGAAACAATGCTGCATCCTTGCCTCCATGCTCTTAAGGCATTCCTGCCCGTTTACCTTGCTGCATGCCATGTATCTGTTCTCCTGTAAGTCCTTGGCCTCCTTATGTTGATTTCCTGTCTCGTTTCCTGGGACTTCTACTGGATTCTGCTGCCAGCACCTTTCCAGCAGGTCCCTTTTCGTGCCCTTGCTAGCTCCCTGTAGTGCTGGGGTCTGCTTCCCTTTAGGTTTTGGCACCTGAGTATGTTATGGGGCCAAGTGTAGGATTGCCGTGTGTTCTGTGGCCCAAGAGATGTTGCTGCTGCTAGACCAGCCTTGAGGCCCTGTCGCGAGGAGCTGCACTCAGCCCCGTCAGATTGCAGTTGTTGCAGTTGGAATGAGGAGCTTGTATCCGCTTCCGGGGTGGTTGGGTAGATGCTCCTCAACACGGGTACCCTGTGGCACGTTTCTTGCTGGGGTTTGTGTAGTTATTGGACTTAACTGTGCCCAATATATCCTGTAGGATGTCTGTTGTCTTTTCACACCCCACACCCCCTATAGTCGCTCCTACTGATTGTCCTTATCGTTTACTGTACGGTTGCTGTGAAGCTTGGTGTCACTGTGCCACTTCTTGTATATGGTCGCCTTAGCGCTTCGCCATACCCACTCCGCGCGATACGTCCCTCCCGGGCCTCCCTTTCACTGTCAATTCCTTTGATTCTGTGCTTATGTGCCAGGCCCGGCACCCTCTTTGCCTACTGCACTGCTCCTAGCTCCACGCATCCCTGTCTTTGGGGTCTCTCTCCCTCTTTCCCCCGTTGCAGCTCACCTTATGCGGCATCCCTCTCTGCTCGTCCACTTTCACTGCTTCTGTTGAGAATGCCCGGCCCCCGCGGCAGGTCCTCTTTGGGGTGCGGGGGGGAGGGATATTTCTCTGATCCCGGACACAAGCTACTACTTTGGTGCCGCTTCAGCCGCTCCTCCTCCTGCCAGCAGTCCTGGCTCCACAGCGTTCCCTTGCGCTGCATGCCCACTTACTCTTCCTTGCCAGGCGCGGTCGTGTGGGGTACCGAAGACTATTCTTTTTTAAATATAGCCGTTACGTCTCTGACAGCTTTATAGAGTGTGTTAGCCCTTCAGTATATGCCTTTAATCAGCTTGTTGTGTTTCCTCCTTTGGCAAGGCTGGCACGGTGTATGGTGAAGTGCAACTTCACTCTCCGGCGGCCATCTTGAAATCCCCCCTCCATACCTTTTACAGGCATCTGTGTTTCACTTTTGCTGCACACAGCACTCTTTGTGTAGTGTTGCTGGGAGCCATTTGGGCTCTCCTTTTTATATTCTTTTATTTTCTTTAAGAACTACTGTTCTTAAGCTTAGAGGGATACTTTTTATCCTTGTTGGCTTTTCCTTTTGAGAGATCAGCGTGTGCTGAGAGGTTAGCTTGTGTCCCCTTTCTCTCTGCTCCTGTAACATTTCTGTTAGTAACAAGCATACCGTTATAGATGGAGGCATTGGACGTTTTCTACTGACTTTTGTGCGATGTTTTCTCGCAGCCTGTCTTCACAGCTGCGGCAATGCACAGAAGGGTCGCCATTGCTCCAAAATGGAGGCTTCTTTGTTTTTTCGTCATTTTTTGTATAGTAGTCATTTATCTTTCCTTCTTCAACTGTCCTGGGTGAAGGAGGTCCTGGTTGGAGATTTGTCTTCGGTGGGAACCCGTTGTGTAGTCCACCAAGGCTCCAGTGTGACTGCGAGGACAGGAAGCATGGGACGATCCAGAAACTCTATCCTTTGTTTTCTAGAATGCCCGAAAGGAACCAGTTTCCACTGGTGGGCTGGTTGTCCTGATTGGACAGCCACCTGCCCCTTTCTGTAAACTGCATGGAGGGTTTGCAGGGGATTCAGTGAAATCCTAATAAAAGGCGAGGATCCTGAGGCAGAAGGCAAGTTGACCACTGGAACAGAAGACCCCAAGAAGAAGGTGACCAGAGACACGTGCAGCCCCTTCCAGCAACTGCAAAAAGACCACTGCTGTCCTGACCCCATTTTCAAATCGACGGAGATCTGATGAGGACTCCTTCTTCCCCTTAGCTGGTTGGACCAACTAGCAAGACGATCCTTCTCACGACGTGCTGTGACCTTCCTGGGCTGTAAACAGCCAAATCCTTGGACCTCCAACCATATTGCCGTGCATCATCTTCCCGTGAACTGATCCACCCAGAACTTAGGTGAGCTCCAGTTGAACCCCCAGAGACAAGACTCCCCCTCCTCAAAGTCCCCTCACCAGAGTGCAGGACCGAAGAATTGAGACAGATGGATCAGGCTGTAAAAGTTCATCCTTGGAGCCTGTGAAAAGGCACCAAAACCGCAGACTGACTTTGGAGCATGAATAATCATTTGCTGGGAGTTCTTTCTCTCAATCGCTGCTGTAACATCCCTTCCAGAGTCCCACTTTTCGTCACCACGACCAAGGAACAGGAGACTGGTCCACCGCTGCTGCACCGTGAAAGAATCCAGCTGCATCATCTTCACTCCTCAAGTACTGCAGGACTCTGGGTCGTACATACCTGAAGTCAAATTATCGCTCCTGTGCTGCTGGAGTGATGATTCAGGTGTTTTGTTTTCACCCATAGCGTTCGCCCAGGCCCAACGCTTGTGCGCCTATAGGGAGCTTTTCCCAATGTCCCTGAAACCTTTTTGACCCACCAAAGCAGTTTGCTAACCTGTAATAGAAGAATCCTTTGTAACTTTGCCTTTTCTGCTGCTGTGCTTTACCTGCTTTACCTCCAATCTGCCTTAACTCAGACATAAATAGGGATGCACTGCTAAAGCCTTAAGGCCTCTGTAAAGTATTACACATCTTTTAAAGTGTTGAGCTGCTATTGTTGGTATTGAATAACCCTTTTTATTCCTACAACAGAACATTTTCTGAGTTGCTATAGCAAGTGATTTTACTTACCATTGAACGATGTTCATGATCTGTATAATTCTCTACTATTGGTTTACTCACCTGAATGATTGCTTGTTTTTTATTGTGCTAATTAGTTAGAATAGTACATAATTACCTGAATAACTTTACCTTGTGTGTATAAAATAAATATCTATTTTACTATAACTACAAGTGTGTAAGAGTTTCTATGTATTTTCATTGTACTTACCTACAGCTCACACCTCCCTCCTAAGGTACACCTGACTGCTCTGCCATACTACCAAACTTTTTGAGTAGTACAGACTTATACTAGAAGTTGGGGCCTGTATACCAAGGGATAGTTTTATAAAGTCTTTGCCCTAGGAGACTTTAGGAAAACTTCCTAACAGGATCAACTGGGTCCTCAACTGGGTCCTGTGCTTTGGTTCTCTCTGTCCTTCCAGTGGCTCATCCATTTCTCTCACGCATAACTCCTTTCCCTCAGGAGTTAATCTTCTTTACCTTCCTTCTTTTCCACTCGTGTCCTTAGAGTACCTGGATTGTTGCCCCTCTCCACTTCAGGAGATATTTGATTTTACCCCTATTCCTCTCAAGGGTGCTGCTTCTGTCCTGGTCTCTCTTTACCAGGAAGCTTTACCAGGATCGTAGCAAGGTTTTACCTTAGCCTCTTCCCAGGCTTTTCAGGCAAGACAGCTCTTCCACCTTTCTGGCTGTAGAGGTACTCCCCTTCTTCCCCCTGGATTAGTCTGTTTTCTCAGCCTCGTCTCTGGATTCTTAAGCAGGTCAGCTCATCCACTCTTTCTGTTTTAGGTGGTTGCAGGGGTACTCTCCTTCTTCCTCCTGAGTCAGCTGGTCTCGGTAGCCTCTTCTTAGGCTTCTCAGGCAGGTCAGCTCTTCCACCCTTTCTGTCTTAGGTGGGGATGCAGTGGTACGCTCCTTCTTTCCCCCCGGGGTCAAACAGTTTCCTCTAGGCTCTTCAGGCTGATTCAGGCGGGCAGTGCTCCAGGGTAGTGCAGGCTTATTCATGATTCAGGTCCTCTTCATGCAGTAGCATCTGGAGGGATGTACAGGGAACATGTCCCTGACTGAGACAAGTTCAGAATGAGCTGGCTCTGCTTTTATAGCAAGACTCCTCATCCTGTTGGCTGCTGATTGGTGGAAAGGCTTACGGGATTAGCTGGCAGGTTGTTTCCACTCTGATCCTCCTGTGTGTAGGCTCTTTCTCTTGGCCAGTCTGTCTCCTATTACTTACATCTTAAATTCACTTTATTTGCTTTTCACATTCTTGTTTTTATCCTGGGTACCTTCTAAATATTATGTGTCCAATCCTTGGGGCACAGGTTTTTATTTTATTAATTTAAGTACCTCTTAAAGGGATAGTGCGCTCAAAAATGTTATTGTCTTAAAAGATGGGCATTAATAAAAAAACATATTAAACATCTTTTTAAAGAAAGTTCCTATGTAAGATTTCATTTCAAGCACTAGGAGGCATCCATTTGGTGAAACGGATGAGCCTCCTGTACTTGTCTTAATCTCTGCCCTCGCGGCACTAATGAAGCAAAAGCCAAATGCTGGTAGCTTTTATTGCAGCAGCTTTTGCTTCATTAGTGCCGGAGAGCAGATAAGTGGTTTTATAAATACAACTTTGTTGTATTTATGATTGGCATGGTTGGAAAACCATGGAAATCATAAATACAACAATGTTGTATTTATAATTGCAGTGGCTTTCACTTTGAGTCTCCCGGGCTCCCCCAGCTCGGGGGAGTCCCAGAGACTGAAAGCGAAAGCCGCTGCATTCATAAATACAACGCAGTGTATTTATAATTGCAATGGTTTTCTTCTTGAGTTTCCCAAGCTCCTCCGGCCTGAGGGAGCCCAAGAAACTTAAAAAGAAAACCACTGCATTTATAAATACAGTTGTATTTATGATTGTGGTGGCTTTCGCATTCTGAGACTCAAAGCAAACATTCTGGCTTTTATAAATACAACAGATTGACAAAAAATCAGGGCCACATGAGTGAAAGGGTATTTGCGTATGCAAAAACTGTCCTACTCAAGTGGCAGCCTTCAAGAATGCAAAGAGTTGGCGTTGGATTGCAATGAAAAAAATAGATTGGAATTGCTGCTAAGAATTGCACACATCACAATCTCTTGTGAGTTCCAAGGTAGCTTAGTTGGAAGGAGAGTTTCAAACTTTTCTTGCAGCTCCACATAGAATGCATACATGATTTCTGTCTGCTTGTGCAGAACAGGACTAAGAGGCTACATCTGAGGTGTGTGGACTCCATCTCGCAGCTATTCCCCCTAAGAGGTAAAATGAGGACGCTGCTCTTGGAAAGGTTGATGGGGTTTTAGACAGGGTATTCACAGGAAAGCCTGACATTTGACTCAACCTGCCTAAACCCTAAGCGTTCTTAGAAGGCACTTACCTCATGGGTAGTCATTCAGCTTCACAAATTCTAAATCCACATTCCTTACTCCAGCTCCTTCCTACCCCAAGCAAGAATCTTTTTTTTTTTTTTGTAGGTCTCTCACTCTTCAACCTCGACTCCAAAACACCAGCAGATACTGCTCCTTACTTGTCCACAGAGAAAAGTGCTCCAATCTCTCACATCGTCCCTGTTGGGGCAAACTAGCCTGTAATGTCATTTGAGACATTTCCCAAAATGCAAGTTGTCCCAAAAGGCTAACATGGGAGCCAGCCGCATCTTGCACTGTCAGACATGTAACACTCATTCCCAGCCCTATTGATCTAGAAGAGCCAGCTCACTGTTGGGGAAATCTTCTGATTTACATCCTTCTTCCTACCAATTTCACTAATAGAGCATGGTTCCCCACCTACTACAAGCAGAGTACTCACAGCTATCTCTTTATATACTCCCTCTGGCAGACTGGCATGCTTGGAACTAGAGAGATTTCCCAACATCAAGTTCCTTTCAGAGGCTTCTTAGGTGGGGATGTGTCACTCTGCCTGATGTATAACTGATTACCTCAGCCCTACACGTCTCCACTACCAGTTGTTAATTATTCAAGTTTCTAGGTAGGCATTTCCCATAGAAACAAATATAAATATAAATACAAATAATAAATCTCTTATATCCTCCCCACTCCTTCTCTCCAATGCACAGAAATAAGCACCTTAGTCTGTGTTAGTCTGATATTTAATCAGCAATGTTGTCAATGTTTAATTCTGTTTGCTTTTGCAATAGGAACTCCATGTTGACCTCTGCAAGATGTTACATTGCATTCACATGAGAAGACAATGTATTAGTCAGAAGCCGAATTTGATTTTTTCAACCGGAAAGTGGCTGAAGCCAAAGTTCAGTACCCCCTATCTTTTACGTCACAAGCTAGCGGATGGGCTCAGGGTGGAATGGGGGGGAACCCAGAGCCTTGCTACAATCACATAGAAGTGGACAGTTTCATGCCACTAGTGTAGCTGTGACTCCCGCAGCTCCTTTGGTGCGGGGTCCTCCTCAGTTATGCTCTTACTTAAAAATAAATAATAATAATAATATTGCTTCCAAAAATAAATCTGGTAAGAAAAAAAGTTTGAGCTTTGCGCCTGACCTGCAAAATTAGTTCAGACTAAATTAAAGGTGAGGGTTTCGACTGATGATACCTATGTGCTAGTATCCACCTGGAAATTAAACCTGTCAAAAAGAGGCCTGGAGCGTGCACAATCCCACAGAGCCTCCCCTAACAAGGCTCAGTTTAGATATAAGGCTGTACTTTGGGATTTATCGCTTTTACTCCATCCGCATTACTGCCAATGAGGCATGACACGTTGATCTTTACCTGGTATAGTGGACTACTTCATTCGGGACTACTCCCACTCCCTTCGGCGGTTCAAACTACATTTGATATCGTTTTGGATACAACGTTGTTTTCCGAAGAAACTACTTTTTATGACATTGATGTCTTTGATATCTTGAGGTGAGCCCCACGTAACTACATTACTACATTACCACTTAGTGGTGTACTCAAGCTGCAAGGACCTATTCCTTTCATAACTCCAGATCCATGCTATACAGTTTCCATTGGGATTCGTTTTCCTGTGTGATGCTTTAACCTTCTCATAGTTCTTATATTTGTTATGATACAACGTTCCATTCCTCATCTTCTCACAACAGCATTCCTAAGTATGTCTTTGGCATGTTCTATTTAAGTTCTTTTTGCCATGAGAACGACCAGCATGATCGAAACACGTGTTGGCTGTACAATCATTGATTAGAAACACATTTAATGTACACTTCCTATTGTTGACTTGAGGACAATTATTTTTGATTAGAGCTATATATGTCTTTGGCATTGCGCGTTTGACCACACTCCCAAATTAAATTGTGCAAAATTAGATTGGCAAGCTTTCAATGGTTGCTTGGCATCAAAGAGCCCACCCGACCCCATTAGTTCTGGAAGAACAGGTGCACACCACAGGCCTGTAACAGTCACGGCCCCACTGGGACGGACTTCGAGGTCTTGAAAGCAGCATTGATGCACTGTAAATTACAGCAAAAAAGTGTGGCATGTATGTTTGAATGTAGGGTTTTCTCGAGATTTGTAATGCACATGTGTCTGAATATGTACAAGAATGGCGATTACTGTGTACATTGGAAATCTTACTTGGGTAAGTATTTTTTTTCTCTTTTTGCGAGGAGGTTTGTGTTCTGTGTGTGTGTATCACAAGTCTCTCCCCTTCTCACCTGTTTTTCCTGTTTGCTTGCTACCTTTTTTGGTGATTTCTTTTGCACGTTCTGGGATTTGTATAAACCTGTGTGCTGGTCTTCGGGTTCCAGCGTGAGGATAGTAATCCAACTCTAGAAGACGTTCAGATTTCCAGGACGGGAACCAGGAAGGAACAATGTCTGGCTCGGAGGCACGGAACGCCGTGACCCGAGTGCAGGCGAAGATCCAGGAAGAAGTTCGAAGGTAAGTTCGAAGAAAGGGAAGGAAAGGAGGAATATTCAAGGAATCGGGAAACAGGATTCGGAAGAAAGCCCCGAGCGAACTCCGGCAACACACATCCAACTACAGCGAGCGGTAGCGTTGAGACGCACAGAGCCGCGGGGGCGTGTCTGTTTAGTAGAACGTTCAGTGTGGCACGTAAAGACTGGCAAGCTGCGTTCTGTATCAGGCGACCATGTTGGAAGGATCAGGGCATTCAGTCCTCTATGGGTCAGGGACCACGAAGTCCAGAATGGACGCAGGCGACGGTTCATGACAGTGTGGTAAAATGAATGCTGCTGTGTAAAGTTATGGAAATAAATAAGTAACATAAGTAAAATTCACAATATATTCTTAAACAATTTAAATAATGGTAAGGATCCTATAGTGTAGGTTTTACAGCCACATAGGTACAGTGTCAGTGGCCGACAGTAGCCTTTAACAAGAAATTCTGTCATTTGAGTGGCTAGCACCCCACCCGTTGAGCTTTTTCTTGGTAAAGCATTATTTTACAAAGCGCACTTAAAGGGGTTCAATATAGTCACAAAATGTCAGGCTTCAATTAAAAGTGCAATGTTGAACTTAAAAAAGCAGAACAGCTCTTATTTTATCCACTGTACCAAATTGTCCTGTTATAGTTCTTTTTAAAACCACCCAATCACAGTTCTGCAATTCTTGATAACTTGATTAAGGGGCTCGCAATTTCTCCAATGATGCATTGCCTTCTGCAAACTTGATGCAATTATTGTATAGAGAAATGCAATTTTTTTTTAATAAACTAGGCTTCCACCAGTGTTGCAATTTTATTTAGCAGTTACAAGAAACTGAACCTCCCGTAATCATTGTCATCTTGCTTGGTCCCTGGTTTCCCAGGTGAATGCGGTTTTGCTGTGAACAGAGTTTTTAAATCCATTTTCTCAAAGAGATTTGGGAATTTGTTTTCTGGCGAAACATGCTACATAAATTGAACCGGAGAACCATGTGTACTATTTTCGTCCCAATTATTCCTTCAATCCACAAATAAAGGTGCTAAATGTGTAGAAATCCACGAATTTAGATATTTTACACAATTTTGTAAGTAGTCATTGTGACCAAACGACACGACTGCATGGCATGTTTTTTTTTTCCCTTTTTCATAAAATGTTTCTCTCAGGAGAAAATCTGATAGTTGATCTTATTTTGGTGAAAGGGTAGTTTTTATGAAAGTGCCAAATAAAAGATGTACAGTGAAATAAAGTCTCAATATAATATTTTATAGTCTAGATTACGTGCAATGTGGCTCGACTACATGACTTTTTAAAAGTGTACTTTTTAATATCTAGGTTTTGACCTTTTTTTTTTCAAATTTCTAGCATGTTTTGTCCACGGAATGAAGGTTAAAACTAACTCATGAATGTTTTATTTTCAGTTAAACAACATTTTTGATATGGGTTAGACTTCACATAATAGTACAACGGGTACAAGTCAACTCATGAAATCTGTTTCGAAGTAGTAGAGACCAAACTAGTTACAAGGAAATGTATGTGATGGTTCACAGTACTGGTAATGACTTACTTACATTTTTGAAACCTCCTTTAGATTTTTGGCCAGTATTGGGTTGGTTCCATGTTTACGGCATTTATGTGCAGGTGGTGTATCCAATTTACCGGGTTAATCGTTGACTTCATCAGTGACTGTACCTGTTTCCTGTATTCTGTTACTGTCCAGAAGTGGGTGATTGCTAAATCCATAACCTGCTCACTGACCACACAAGAGCGTATTTAAGTCAACTTCATCTGCACACAATTCCTTTCACATATGGTCTTGCAGTTGCACATGACACGCTTCAGAAGGTTGTCTGGTGCAGCTTTTAGTAGTATTTGAACTGGAAGGAGTTCATCAGTCTGTAGCTGGTAGATCCACATGTCTCCACTGGTGCAGTTGTAAATACATGCGTGATAAATGCTGGTGCCTTGCAGCCGAAGTTTGTGGGAGTACTGCTGATACTTAACTTTCAATGTTCTGCGTGGTCACTGTATTGAGATCAATGCAGACCTCCATTTACACTTGCTACTAGCCATTGGCGAATAAGAAATGGTGTGCTGTGTGTACACAAAAACTGAGGTAGCGATTAACTCATCCCTGGCTAGCAGCTTGTAACTTTACATTTTTACCCCTGAATGCATGCAGGGTCTTACTGTCAATATTTGGTTGCCCCTTGATGCTGTGGATGGCCAGGGAGAAGTGCTCTCCTGCAGCCACACCTGAATCTGTTGCAGATGAAGCGCTATTAAAGGCATCCATTTGGTGACAAATTGAAACATGAGTAATGTCTCCTAATAAACTGCTTCTTGCTGCTGTACGTGCTAGCTGCCTTTATTTATTGTATTTTGGTGCTAGACGTAAGCATGTGTTTCCACTTTGGCATGGGTGATCAAGAAAACCAGGTTGTCTGCATCTTCTCTCCTAAGCAGATGCACCTTATCGTGCTAACTCAGTGACCTTTGTGTGTCCGCATCTAAAGAGGCCTGGCAAACCTGAAATCCAGCTGCTTATAAATTTTCTTTTAGGAGTGTAATGAATCTAACTGTTATTTTTGTTTGATTGGGAATTCTGTTGGGAGGTAGAAACATGAACTTTGTTTTCAACAGTACAGAGGTCACTCATTTTTCTCATCGAAGTTGCTGGGGCCTCCTTCATACCCTCAAACATGATGTGGCAGTTTCCTTAGTGACTCTTGACATGCGTGGCATATTTTTGGCATATGCATTTAGATACATTTGTGAGGGTAGCCAATGTATTGTATTTAGAGGATTTATTTAGGGTAGTCAACGTATTGCATTCAGATTAATTTTTGAGGCTAGCCAATATACTTCATGTAGCTGCACACATAATGTTCCTCCTGCTCTCACGTACTCTCCTGACTACCACTCTGCACCCATCCACCACAGGCATTACTCTGATACATTACACAACACCTCTGCCATTAGAATGCAGCTATCCCCTATGATAAAAATTCAGTCTAGCTGCACACATAATGATTCTACTACTCTCGCATACATACTTTCTTAAGTATCCATACAATGCTTGCGCCCAGCTATCTGAGGGTTTTGGTTTTGCGCTATATTAAATAAACAAACTCCTCAGACTACCTCTCTTCACCCATCAACATGCCAGCTCGACATGGGTGGCTAGGAGGAACTTGGCCATCCCTACATACCTACCTTAGTATTGACTAAAATGCGCACACAAATTCTAGAACTCTGATGAATTTCCCATACCTAGACTTCTGTCCCCCAAGGGCGTTCAACCTACAGCACGTTGCTGAAAGGTGCTATACAAATGACATTAAATTAGTGTGTTATCACAAATGTTATCACCTGGAAGGACAGTTTGTTTCATGTGTTGAGAAGGGTTGCAGGCTTGACATCAATGTCATGGATATGTAATATTTAAAAATGAGTGTTCATTCTTCTGTTTCAAAACGCTCTCTTATTTTATGTAAAGAAAGTAGCTCACTCCCCATTCCCCCCAAACCACCCACTGAGTCCGCTCTGTGGTGCATAGGTTAAAATGGAAATGTTGGAGCCGCCAATGGGCGCTGAGATGTAGTGATCTCTCTCGTCTGGTCTCCGTCCCGGGGTGTCTTTTTCTAGAAATTGAGCCCCCCCCCAGCACTGCGGGAACTGATCCCCGACCCCCTCGAAGGGCTCCTGGATCTGAAGTGCAGCGGCTGGCGTGTTTTTGGGGCCCAAGGGTGCCGGTGCCTCTGAGAACGACCATTGCTCTGCCGCGAGCGGGTCCGCCCCAGCGTGGCCGTGCCGGCCGAGAGAACCGAGGAGTGTCATCCCTGTGGGCGGTGGGGGAGGGGTAGGAGCCTCTCTCGCGCGCTCGCAGGTCGGGGATTCCTGCGAGCGAGGAGCTCGCCTGCCGAATTGTACACGGCACCCAGTGGCGGAGGACGAACCGGAGGCTCAGTGCAGGCCGACGGGGTGCGGAGAGCCTGCTATCTGGCCGTGCCTGGAGGCGTTCTACCGCTCAGTGAGAGCGGCCCTTCTTCTTCTTAATTATCGGAAGCGTGGGCGGACCCACGCAGGCGCTTCCCCATCCTATCCACGAACACCGAACATCCTCCTACCCTTCACCCCATTCACTCACCTCTCCTGCCACTCATCCAGGACCCGTCTCATCATCACAGCCTTCACCTCATCCACACTCAAAGGCAACCTCACATCAATCGCTCCCCTCCTCATACCCTCACCCGCCGCCAGATCCACCAACTCATTTCCCAAAATGCCACTGTGACTGGGAACCCACGCCAACTCCAAATCCATACCCCTGCGCACACACCGATCAATCTTCATCCTAATGTCCAAAATCACATCCTTCCTATCACCATCCCCTGCCACAATCGCCTGTAACCCACTCAATGAATCTGAGAACACCACCACTTTCTCATACCCCAACTCATACACCCTGTCAATCACCAATGCAATCGCCACCAACTCAGCCGTACAAATAGACACATCATTCGTCAGTCGTCCTATTTTATACTCCCCAATGCTTTCTAGATAATACGCCATTCCCACTCTCCCAGCGTGGTGTCTGGACCCGGGGGAGGCCCGCCCCTCCTACCGAGTCCGAGGGTGAGCAGGGGGGAGGAGGTAGCGGGGTGTGGGATCCCCACGGGGCCCGGCCTGTGAAGCCTGAGAGATTGGTCGTGTGCAGCTGGAGCGAGGTGCGGAGAGCTGCCGGTAGGGGCCATTACCCATCCTTGAGCTGGGGGGCGGGCTTGATCCCCACATGCGGTCCCTGGACTGGGGGGGTGCCTCTTCCACTTACAGGGAGTGACAAAAGGAGAGACAGCCAAAAAGGGAAAAATTCTACTTCAGTTTCAGGGCACTCAGCCAAGTGGTTTTTGCAGGAGCATAGCGGCCCCTTCCTTGGCAGCAGGTTACCTCGAGGTCTACCTCCCTGCGCAGGTATATCTGCCCCCTCCCCCCCCTGCTGGTGGAACTGGGTGCCCCCGGCTGCTGCCCCAACCTCAGTGAGCGGCGCAGTAAGTTTCACTCTTCTGGTAGGGGCAGCCCTTCTCCTGAGGCCCCTGTATCGGCTTGTAGCGGGGGGGCACTGGAACTGACGTGGCCTGGGGTTGGTCTCTGAGTGATTCCAGGGGGCTCCGGGGGAGAGCGGGCATCAGTGCGCTGGTTGTGGGTGCTCGCTGGCGCTTTGGATGGACTGGGCGCAGGCGCTGCACAGGTTTCGGCGAGCCCCCGACCTTCCGGAGAGCAAGAACAGCATGCAGGCCCCGAGTAGCTCGGTTGAAATGGACTCGCAATCAATGAGTGGTAGCATGGCTGCCTTGTTGGAGGAGATTCGCGGCTTCAGGGCAGACATAGGTAGAAGGCTCGACTCCCTTGACAAGAAGATGGACTCAGTGGAGGATCGGGTCCAGGCGCTCGAGGCCAACCAGACCTCAGCTGACCTCTTTGAAACGCAGTTCGACATGAGATTGGCTGATCTGGAGAGGAGGGAGGAGAAGATCACCCTCAAGTTGGACGGCCTGGAAAACGGGGAGAGACGCTCCAACCTTGGGTTTCCGGAGAGTGAGGGGGAGACACCCCTTGACTTACTGAAAGTGGTCAAGGCAATCATAAGCATCCTGTTTGGTGAAAATACCAGTGAACCTACTATTGATAAAGCTCACAGAGCTGGTGGACGTCCTGGTGGCCCTAGATCTGTCCTGGTAAACTTTCATTACTATACGGAGAAAACGAAGATTCTTGATCTGGCATGTAAGAAAGGCCCTTTTGACTGGGAGGGAGCTAAAATATCTATCTTTCAAGAACTCTCGGCGCTCACTCACGCGCGTCAGAGACCTTTTGGTCCCCTGACGAGGTGGTTACACTCGAGGGGGGTGAGATATAGATGGGGTCACCCGTTCTCGCTCTCCTTTGAGTTTGATGGCTTCAAGTACTCCCTGGTTGTGCAGTCTGACATCCAGAGAGTGACTGGAGAATTGCTGGGGGAGTCCACTGCGAAGAAGGCTTTGGATGCAGGGAATAAGGGAGAAATAGATTGTGACCCTGCTCGGGAGAATGCAGGGCATCCCTGTGTCCGAGGTCATAGAAAATTTAGGAAAGTGGCTCCTCCTTCCCCGGAACAGCCAGTGACTTAACTGGGAAGTTGGGGTTTTGGTAGGTTCGAATTGGGTGCATCAATGCTTGGGGGTCTGGTGCTGGCATATGCAAAGTTCTTCTTGGTTACCTGCCGGGGGTGGTGGGGAAGTTGCTTAAGATGTATCTTTGTTGGGTGTGCTAAGGGGGGGGTTCAGAATTTCATGTGTTTGTCAGTTGTGAAATGCCCTGGTGGAGGCGAGGCCTGGCGGCCTGGGGGGTGCGGTGGTTGGATGTCGCAGTCTTTCCAGGCGCTCAGTGAAGGGGTGGGTGGGTGGGGAGGGAAGGGGTTGGTTTTGACGGGGTGGGGTTGTGCTGACCAGGGGTTGAGGGTTGTTGAGGTGGTGGGGAGGTAGACGGTTTGGTTCTGGTTCGTACATAGGGAAGGGGGATGTTTGCTGCCAAGTTCATGTTGGGGTTTTGAAGTTCTATAATTTTGGGCTCACTATCGTTTACAATGTTTGGTCAGGAGACAGGGTTTTTTGAAAGGTATTGCAGGTGGGAACCCTCTTGAAAAGAGGCCCCGTGGGACAGATCCAGCACTCTGCCCCTATTATAGGGCCCGGCAGTGGTCTATTCTCACTTAATGGCTGACTCTTTATTTACGCTGACTTTGGGGTCGCTAAATGTTCAGGGCCTGAATACCCTGGGTAAGAGATCGCCGGTGATGAAGGAATTTAATAAACTAAAATTACATTTTTTATTTTTGCAGGAAACTCATTGGGCGAGGGGGAGGGAGATGGCCATTAGATCTAGGTTGATTCAGGAAATATTCCAGGCTTTTGCCCCGACCAAACAAAGAGGTCGGGGCAGAAGCGATTTTGGTCTTCCCCCAGAGCCCACTTTAGCGCAAGAGCGCACCGAGCAGATCCCAATGGCCGATTTGTGATGGTGAAGGGGGAGCTGAGGGGAAGAAAGGTCACCCTAGTGTCTATCTATGCTCCAACTGAGGCCCAGGACCACTTTTGGGAGGAGACAAAAACGAAGATCATGGGTTTTTGCGGAGGGGCTTCGCCTGGTGGGGGGTGACTTTAACATGGCGCTTCACCCCGAATGGGATAGGAAGTCTCTTCGCCCATGTACAGACCTGCATGCCCAGAAGAGAATGGCTGCATCATTTCTGGCAACTGAGACCTTGGGATTGGTGGATTCTCATCCGACCAGTCATGATCAGAACCCCTTTTTTACCATTTTTACCAACCCACACTCTACCTTTTCGAAGATTGATTATATTTTGCTGGACAGAGCCTTGCAGGAGTGTATTACGGGGTTCGGAGTGGAGCTTATCCCGTGGTCGAAGTGGGTGTCTCTCCGGGTCATCCTATGCCCCTAAAATGGACTTGTAATGACCTCTTGCTGGAAGACAGGGGGATCTCTCAGTCCCTCTCTGAGAATATCAAGGAGTTCTTTGAACTCAGTGACAATGGAGAGGTAGGGAAAGCGGGAATATGGGAAGCCTTCAAGGAAACGATTCGTGGTGTCCTGATTGGGCTGGGGGCGGCTAGGAAGAGGCTTAGGACTGGAGAGATGTCGTCCCTCAGGAGGAAGATAGAGGGGATACAACCAGGGGGTAAGCTCCGTTCGCAGATGCTTCCGGGCAGATGGGCCGAACTACAACTTAAGGCAAAACTGGCCTCCCTTATGGTCAGGCAAATTGAGAGGAAACTGTCTCTCCTCAAACAAAAATATATGGAGAAGGGGGAGAGGGCGATAAAATACTGGCCTGGAGACTGCGGGATCTCAGAAATAGTAAGAGGGTGGACGCGTTGCATCTCTCCGGGGGCGAAATGTGCCTAGATGACCCAGGGATAGCTGAGCAATTCCGTGCATTCTACGAGCGCCTCTATACCTCAGAGTGCATAGAGGGGAGCCCAAAGGCCGATCAGTTTCTCGATTCTCTCCCGATACCTTGCCTCCCGTCAGAGATAGCAGCTCCGTTAGAGAGGCTCATCACGGCCCAAGAGGTATTAGAGGCTATTGGCTCTATAAAGGGGGGGACTGCCCCTGGTGACAATGGTTTTACGGTTCTCTTTTATAAGTCCTTCGCTTCTGATCTGGCCCCTTTCTTATCTATACTGTTTAACGAGGTGCTTACCCTGGGGAAACTCCCCCCTTCTATGCTTTCAGCTCGTATAGTGGTTATCCCTAAAAAGGGGAAAGACCCATTGAATTGTCAGTCTTATCGTCCCATTTCTTTATTAAATACTGATGTAAAGATGCTGTCACGACCCTCGCCCAAAACCACCCCCCCCTCCTGGCAAACCCATTGGCCAGGTGGAGTCAGGACTCATACACCATGAAAAACAATGTGCTTGGGAACTACTTATTTGTATTGTCAGCCAACATGGAGGCATTCACATAGCTTGGTTCATGAGAACCAAGCTATGCAGTCTAGTGTTTTGGGTGTGGCAGGCCTGGAACTACTTTCCCTGGAACTACTTTCCCTGGTACTACTTTCCCTGGGCTATATAAACCACACCTTGACTGCAGAACATGCTTCGTGTTACTTTGCAGCTTGCAACGTGACGCTCACCGTGTCCAGCTATTCCCTCGAACCTCGGAGAAGCAGAACCTGCAAGGAGACAAAAGAACATCATTAGCAGCATTAGCAGCAGCATCTTACCTGCAGTCTTCATCTTTAAACACTTGCAGCTACTGAGAACAGCTTACTCGAATCTGCACACCTCCCGGACAGAACGACCTGAAAGAGGAAGATGGAGGCAAGAGACGTTTACAAATTACGAACTGCTCAAAAGGCTTACCTGGCTGGTCGCCTCTCGGCTGGCACCACTCCGGACATTCCACTCGCGCTGAAGAACACAGCGACCTCCAAGGAAGGAAAACACAGGTTAGCAAAGGCAAGACTTCGCAGCGCTGCGCATAGCGCTTACTTACTGCATCATAGCACTCTTAATGCGCCATCATTTACCAGCGGGGCTCAACCAAGCCAGTTCGCCGCGCTGAAGCTCTGCATACCTAAGGGAGAAAAAAAAGAGACATTTTAAACAAAGAAAGGCATGCAGGATAGCAACAAAACTAAAGAACAGCAATAAGACCTACCTGAACAATATCAAACGGGCCGGCGTCAGTGAAGTAACTGGACCGCACTCGCCCATGAAAGACAACGCGCCCCTGCAAAGAAGGCAGGACGGAGAGCATGCCTAATTCTACCACAAGGCAGAACCTTCCCCTCAGACCACATCAGGGCAAAGCTGAGAAGCATACCAGCGAGTAACCCAGCTGGGTGGCGTCCCTGTAGATACCAGGTGAGCGTAACAGATTCTGGTGAAACTCCTTGCGAATAGGTTGGCCCAGCATCTCCCCTTACTTGTTCATGGAGACCAAGTCGGGTTTATCCCTGGGAGACAGGGCTCCGACAACATCCGGAAAACCCTTGATTTGATGCATGAAGTGGGAAGTAGTTCGGTGGAGGCCTACATGTTGTCTCTGGATTCTGAAAAGGCCTTCGACCGTGTGGAATGGTCCTATATGGGGAAAGTCCTGAGAAAGATGGGGTTAGGGGTAAGATTTTGTGGGTGGATATCCGCTCTATATAATGGCCCGTCTGCCAGGGTTTCTGTTAACGAGATGGTCTCAGCCCCGTTTTCCCTCTCCCGTGAAACCCGACAGGGTTGTCCCTTTCTCCCCTCTTGTACGCTCTTGCCCTGGAGCCCTTGGCTATTGCTATAAGGCAACACCGCCGGATTACTGGGATTGCTTGTGGGTATGTAGACTTTAAGCTATCTTCATTTGCGGATGACATTTTGGTCTATATGACCAACGTGGACCACTCCCTTCCAACCCTCTTGAATCTTATTCATTTGTATGGGGCCTTTTCAGGTCTAAAAATCAACTTAGCAAAGTCATCTCTTATGCCGATGGGTCTGCTTGACAGGTCCATTGACGGGCAGGATCAGATGGGAGGTATTAGAGGTGAGCGTGTGGCCACGCCATACTTGGGGGTTTTGCTCCTGAGAGAGTTGGGAAACCTGTTTGAGCTTAATTTTTTACCGGTTCTCGCTAAGGTACGTTCAGACCTGAAGCGTTGGACTCCTCTGACGCTCTCATGGTTTGGACGCATGGTATCCCTAAAGATGAACGTTTTGCCCCGCCTTTTGTATCTTTTCTCAGCCCTTTCTACTGTAATTCCAGATTCTTTTTTCAGGACTCTGCAATCCATGGTGTTGCACTATATCTGGAACGGGAAAAGGCCAAGAGTCAAACTGGCCACCTTAACCTTGCCAAAGTCCCATGGGGGCGTAGGTCTCCCGGACTTCCGTTTATATTATAAGGCTGCCCAGCTAAGGGTAATGCTGGAGCATATGAGGGACGAAATGCGAACATACTGGTCATACATTGAGGATGTCCACACTCATCCTGGGAAAGTAAGAGACTTGTTGTGGGCCCCAGCTGCTGACCTCCCGAAGAGGGTCCAAACCCATCCGACATTGGCTGTTCTATGGACCCTATGGAGACAAGATAGGTCCAATGCACCCCTTTCTTCCTGGCCCTCTCCGCTGTCTTCTTTATGGGGCCCTCCCTTTGATCTGGGGAAAAGGTGGTTCAAGGATACCCAGAAGTGGTATGATGTGGGTTTGGAGCGGGCTGCACAGTTCTTCCAGAATGGTTCCTTTGTCGAGTATCCCACTTTGGTGACTTTCATGGGGGACCACCCAATCTCAATTTTTGACTTTCTGTGTGTGAAAGGCCTCTTGACTGACCCCAAGTGTGGGGCGTCTTTGGCGCGCCCCCTCAAACCCCTGGAAAATTGGTTGGTGGAGGCTACTACGAGGAGAGGTTCCATTTCCAGGATTTACAGCATTTTAATTACAGCCCAGCTGGAGTGTAGGCAGCGGTTTAGAAAATTTTGGGAGGAAAAGTGGGGTGTACCGGTAGAGGATGATGTCTGGTCTAGGCCATGTGGGGGGGTTCTATCTGGTTCTCTATATACAGCGGCTATGGAACGTAACTTTAAGATCCTCCACACTTGGCAGCTTTCCCCGGAGAAGCTGTCTAAGATGTTCCGTGGTGCCTCCCCCCTCTGCCCCAGGGAGTGCAGCCAGAGGGGCTCTTGGTTCCACCTGTGGTGGGAGTGCCCCATAGTGCACATTTTTGGGACGGAGCTCTTGAGCTCGATTAAGGACATAGTGGGCCTCTCGATTCCCCTATCCCCTATTGACCTCCTGCTTGAGTTCCCCTCCCCAGTGCCTTAGTCAGATGTGTATCCAAAAGTGGTCCAGGCCATGTTGCGGGCGGGGAGGCTGGCCCTGGCCCAGAAGTGGCAGAGCCAAGGAGTTGCATCCAGAGCTGACTGGTTGGCTAAGCTCTGTGTTATTTTTACTTATAAGAAGTTGACAGCCCTGGTTCATGACACGATGAGTTCCTTCCTGCAAGACTGGACAGTGGTGCTTTTGCACGAGGACTGTGGTTCAATGAGACTCTGAGGCCTCGGCCCAGAGTGCTGTCTGATTTACATATTTTTTCCATCTATTGGTCTTAATTGCCATGCAAGATTAGTAGTGAACCGAAAATGTCAGCCTCATTATTTTGCACTCTTGCTGGTTCCCTTTTGTAGTGTTTACTTTTCTTCTTTCTTTCTTGTCTCCATAATGTTTGCGTGAGCCTGGTTAAATAAGGGTGAGGGGTGGGTCGGGGGTGGAGGGTGGGGCTTAGGGGTCTTGTTCTCTGTTTATATTTCATGCGTTACAGCCGTACGGTCAATGGTCTGTGTTTGTCTAATAAAATGTTCAATAAAAATTAAGTGAAAAAAAAATGGAAATGTTTCCTAAGAAAAACTCCAATGGTCGATGTCCCTGAGTTTGATTGAGCGAGCGTAACATGAGCCTGACCTTGAACTTCATTATTCCCCAAGCATACTCCCTGCTCCACACCAAAGAGCTGAAAACAGCTTTAAGCATGTCCGTGATGAGTTAACATCTTTTAAATAGGTCTGTCTTTGGCCTGCAAAAACACATTTTAAGTGATAGTGCCTTGTGGTCAGGCATTTGTGGGATTGCTGAAGCTCCCGCGGCCATTGATGGTGCAGTCACATTGCAGTTCCGCTGTCATAAGCGTTCTAGTAGTTTTCAACATGGCCGCTGCAGGGGAGATACATGTTTCTCCTCCTCCAGGCGGTCGGCACATTGCAACCCACGACATCGGTAGTTCCCTTTCGGTTAACACGCGTGTGAGTATTCCACTTTTCTATGCACTCTGTACAGCCTCTATGTCGCTTCATGGCACAGATCTTTTTCCCTCTTTCCGCCGTGTCTCCGCACGGTTCTCTCCCTCGTTCTGCCATGTCTCACTGCGGTTGCCTTTCTCTGTGTCCTCTCGCGGCTCGTGGAGCTCTTCTGCCTCTCCCCGGCGGCTCTCTGCCACTGCTCTGCTCTTTTCTCTTCCCTCTGTCCCTTTCATCTCTGCTTCCCTGATCACCTCAGTGTCCTTGCGTTCCAGTTCCTCCCCCTTCCCCCCATGCTCGCACCTCTACTCTTGTGAAGAGCCTTGCCCGTTCTCATTCCTCTGTGCTATTCCCTCTGTCCTGGTGACAGAGCCGGGTCCTTCCCTCGGACAGACTCTCTGTGGCCATCACTTCTGATTTACTGGAGTCTGAAAGATGAATTCTGACTATCCACTTACCGGAACCCGATTCCACATGACCAGTCCTGCTGCCAGCCTGTTGGTTTCCTACCACCGTCCCTCTCATCTGTCAAGATTGGAACCTGAGAGAAGATGGATCCCTAGAACACACCGATTCAGTTTAGGTTTTTTTTGTGCCATCCAGTTTTTTCCCCTTACCTGGGCCGTCCCGGGGGTGGGTCAGCTGACTGCTACTCCAATAAGTGGTCACGGTGGCTTCCTCTCGTGGCAGCCAATATCATTTAAAAAAAAAAAAGAAGGCAGCACTACAGGAAGTTTCCAGCTCAGGTGAGGAGTAGGGGGATATTGGGGATTACGAGGAGGAAGACTTCCCAAGCGACAGAGCCTTTTGTTTGCGAAGATTAGTGCCTCCCTAGCGGCTATTTGCATAATATCAGATCCTCCTTGCAAAATCATAGATAAAGCAATGGAGGCAGGCGTTTAATTGCTGCAGATTATCACAGGAATGTGTTTTCTGACCTCTGCACAACAGAACAAAGAAAGCCAACAAAAGAGCTGAAACCCCAAATGAGCCCTAAAGGAAATTACTAAGCACACTTGCACTAGGCAATGTATGTACAGACTGAAGGTGATTTGTTCACTCATTCAACTGCTTATGTACTGAGGGAGAACATTATTTGCCAAGCATAATTTATTTAGAAACTGAAACAGAGGGACCTTTATTTACTGTTTTCAGAAATGACCATCTGAGATAATATTGAGTGACTCAAAATACTGGTTTTCAGGACCATTTGATGTATTTGCCCTTTCTTTGGGCCACACTCAGCTCATGTTGGCCATGTCCCCTTTCCAGAGGGGACTGAACCATGATATCTGTTCTCATCTAATGCATTGATGTAGATTGTGGCCCCAGCTCTTCAAGAGATGAATCTATAGTGCCGATTGTTGGCATAGTTGTGGCCATTGCTTGTTGAAAGTGATTTGCAGTGTCCATACTGGTACAGATCTTGACAAACTTCATGTAAGGGATTTTACTGCTATAGCTGTGCTCGCAGCTTCCGGAAAGTGATTTACATTGACCATACTGGTATAGATTAGGGCCACAGCTTTATGAAGGGGATTTACAGTGGCAATGTTGTTATGCGTCATGGGTGCAGCTGCATAACCGTGACTTGTTTAATTGCATTGGCAATGCTGGCGTATGTTGTGGACAAAGGCATCAAGAAAATGTTGAAAAAAGTGATTATGTACTGTTAGTGTAGTGGCATCTACAGGATGTGTTCATGTTACCATAGAGAACCAATTGAAACATGTAGGGCTTTTTTCTAAATAAACAGTGCTTTAAAATACATAATTTCATACTTTAGTTTAAACATTTTCTTGAATGCATGCTCCTTTGTTGGCTTGCACTACTTCATAGGAGATGGTATTGCCCCTCCACACAAAAAAAATCTGCCACCTCTTACTTGAATTGTTTACAATGCCACCTTAGGAGCTGCCCAGCTTTCTGTCCACAAAAGCTGCCACTATTATTGGCAATTGCATAATAATGTTAGTTTCTTTGCCGTGTATGTTATGTTTAGAGGCTAAGCGCTACATCCTGGTTTCAATGCTAGGCTGTGGTTTGATTGAAAACGTTATTATATCTTCCATCTCATGCAGCGCTGAGCGTGCCATTTCAGCCGAATGGTCATGCACATTGCCCATGTGACATGGTCTATGCTTTTACGAGGAGATTGGAGGGTGGTCCCCTAAGCAGGTCCCGCAGGGCCTCCCTCCCCCACATTTTGTTACACCACTGTTTCATGCCGCACCCTTATTAACCCCAGCCAAAGCAGGAATCCATACAAATCCCTCCAGTCATGGACAGTTAAATACGGCATGGCCTCGTCGATAAAATCATGGTGCAAGTCAGAAAAGCATTGTCAATGGAGGGAGGGAGGGAGGGATGGAGGCACGGAGGGAGGGAGGGAGAGGAAGAGAGATATTCATCTATCTCCTTAAGTTAAGGTACGAGATATTCCTAGTTTGCTTTCCATTTGGTCAATGAAGAGGGGAGAGCAGGAGTAGATGGTGGAGGGGCTGAGACACTAAAGTAAACAAAGTGATCAGAGAGAGATCTCCCACCCGAGTGGTTAGGTTGGTCATGGATTGGGGAATTAGCAAGAGTCAGATAGGTAGGAGGGACAGTGCAGAGATTGGGTAAAGTTAAAATTCCCCAACATAACAATAGGGATGTCACTGGGTGTGACTTAAGGGGAAGGTTCCATTTAGGGACAAAGGAGTTGATCAGGCCAACCGATCGATGGAGAGTCCAAACAGTGAGGTGTAGGAAGGAGGAGTAGGAAAGTGCCATATTCAAAAGCAAACAAACTGATGTTAGACGGTGCAGGGCAGTGTTGAGGGCCTTATTGATAAGGAACACTAGGCTAGGAGGGTAGGACAAGGTGCAGTCTGTGTGGAGGGGCATGACGGGAACTCCACATTTCTGTGATGGTGAGGGTCATCAGAGCTGCAGTGGTTTAAGAAGATTTGCTGCAGAGGGATTGTGCATTCCAGAGGCCATGTGAACCACTGTTTGATGTGGGAGAGAAGTAGGTGTTGTGTGGTAGGTGAAGGGGATACATCAGGTTGGAGAACTGGAACATTTGATTTGAGGGGTGCAGGTGGAGATAGAGAGTGAGGTAGAGGTTAGACCAAGTTGTGACTGAAGGCTATGAGAGAAGGGGTGATAGTGATTAAAAGGAGGAAGGAGTGACGTTGTGGTGCTTGATGGAGGCTAAATGATTTGGGCCAGCTAAAGCAGTGGAGGAAAGGTGCAGTCTGAGTAGCAGAAGGTAGTCTGGTGAGTGGCAAGGAAAGTGGGAGGGGGAGTTTGTTGGGATGAGGTAGGTATGCGCTTTGAGGCTAGAAAGGGCAGTCCTATTTCCACAAGCTCGTACTTCCTAGATTATACTTACTAAAGTACTAAATGTGGAACTCTGTCAGCTTTTAATCCCCAACACTTTTTATAACCTTGAGAGTGATCAATAACTGTGGCTTTCCCCAATAGTCACTGGAATTGCTGCATATCTTCTCTAAGCATCTCTGGATCTTGATCCATTTGCAGTACAGTGACAGGGATCTGCACTTTTTCTTAACTATCCCTTAGTCTAGCTGCCAGCCACAGATCTTTCCGATTTTCTCTGAATCAAAGGATTGATCCTGTTTAGGGTGTTCAATATTGTAGTACGTGTAGTAGAATATTCTGGATCTATGAAAATTGCACACAGGCACTTTTGCCAAGCTGCAGTTCCCCTGCATCTGCTTTTGGCACTGTGCACAATTTTTATTAGCCCCTCATACCCTGCCTGGCCCTAGTCTGGTGCGGGGGAAACACGTGCGGCCCTTGCCTATCAGCACTCCCCCTGAGCCACATCCCCTCTTTTCTGTTATGCATGGGATACTTGCAGCGTATGATCTCCGGGTAGCCCCACTCTTTTCCCATCCAAACCCCCACTAAACCCTCCCTTTTCTCCCTGTCCTGTCCCCTACTCCATAAGAAACTCTACCCCCAGCCCTCCACACACACATTCCCACTCCTTAACATGCTGCTCTGGCTTCCTTCCTGTCTCTTCTCCAGACCTGCGTAAAGAATTCTTGTGGTGATTCCGACAAGCTGCAGTGCAAAGTCACCCTTTGGGGGAAATTGCCATCGGCAAAATGGTCTATATTATATATTCGAGGGGATTGGGTCCTCAGACGTATTCCATATCTATGACAGGTAATGTCCACAGCTGTGCTGCTTCGGAAAATCTTTGGCGTCTGCGTCAATGATGTTGATGCGCCATCCCCGAGGACCTCCTTCGACGGCCAGCGTCACCCGATGTGATAAGTAGGACACACGACGCCCATAGCCTCAGTTCCGTTTTTTCCGCGAACGTGTTCACTTCGTGAATCTCGGTACGCCTCGACTCGTTGGAGTTTGCTGTTTTCTATTCTCGGTTCGTTGAACCTGTTTGGTTGTTGTGAAGACCTGCTCGTTGCAATGTCTTTCTCATCTTCGACCCCGCGTCCGGGCTTCAAGAACTGCGGGGACTGTGGGTCCAAGATGTCGGTCACGGACTCGCACGATGCCTGCCTCTGGTGCCTCGGGGAGGCCCACGATACGGACGACTGTGTCCACTGCCAGTCACTCACGGCAAAGGCCTTGCGGGAACGCAAGAAGAAGCTGTCGGTATGCCGGGTGTCTAAGCCCCGGAAGTCGAGGTCTGCGGGGCTTTCGACGGATGACTTGAGTGGTGAATCGCCGTGTCATCGTCGGAAGTCCGGTGGGTCTCCTTCCAGGAGTCGGTCTCGCCACTCCTCCGCCTCTTCGAGGCATTCTAGGAAGCGCCGGCATAGGTCGCCTTCTCCGTCCTCTTCCGAGGACTCCGCCCGTCGGCGGGTCGCTTATCCCTCCATGCAAGGGACACCGGAGGAATGGGCTTCCTTCGGGAAGCAGATGCTAGCGATTCTGGAATCGCAGGGCACCGGTCCGTCCGTGCCTCAGAGTGGGGTCGGTTGGCACCGGTCGAGAGACACCGTCCGTACGCCTTTGGACTCGGGTGGTCGGCACGGCTCGCTGGAAAGGTCCTGCTCGGACAAGGGTAGCCGTTCTCGTCATGCCCGTTCCAGGTCCCGGGCCTCGACGCGCTCGAGACCGCGTGATCCTGTGCCGTCTTCGATGAAGACGTCGACGCCGGTGGCGCCGCGGTCGTCAATGATTTCTCTCGAGGCTCCGCCTCCGAGGGGGTCGTCGACGCCGTCGGCGCCCAGGTTGTGGAGAGACACGCTCAGAGCTCCGGCTTCGAGAACGGTGTTGACGCCGCCGATACGGGCAGCGCTGCAGCTGACGTCGACGCCGATTCGCTCGACGTCGATGCCTTTTCTGTCGACGCCGATGCTGACTCGTTCGGCGCCTTCAACGCCTTTCGAGGTGGTGGTGTCG
The DNA here is from genome assembly GCF_040938575.1 of Ambystoma mexicanum. NCBI lineage: Eukaryota > Metazoa > Chordata > Amphibia > Caudata > Ambystomatidae > Ambystoma > Ambystoma mexicanum. The sequence goes on along the minus strand of NC_090937.1, from coordinate 19,732,831 downwards.
GAGGGGCCCCATGACACAGGGTTTGTCCTTAGAAAGGCTATGGCTAAGGTCCGGCACTGCTTTGGTCCGCAGAGGTCTTCCTCTCCCCACCTGGAGTACATTTCAGAGGGTGATGAAGGCTCTGATGGCGGCCTGGTTCCGGTTACGGTTCCAGATGACCTTATCTCAGACCATAGCCTAGTTTGATGACCTGAGGCAGTCGCTGCATGATGCCAGTTGACTGGACACCTCTCCGGAGTTGGAGTTTTGTCGGCCGGAGCCTGGCACTCATGCCGATTCTTCATATCGTTGCCTTATGTCTCGGGTTACCGAGTACCTGGGTTGGTCAGCTCCCCCAGGGGAGTTCGTTCAGGATGATCTCACGGACATCCTTAATCTCGGTCCACCCACTGACCCGGTTTTGCCTTTTCATATGGCTCTGCAGAGAAGGGTGGCGGCGGCTTGGACTGCTCCGGAGAGTCTTCCGGTAGTGGGCAAGTCTTTGTCGTGAAAATACCGTCCAGCCAGTAGCGACCCCTGCTACTTGTCTAGGCACCCCACCCCGGAGAGTTTGGTGGTGCAGGCGGCTACGGCCCCGGCAAAGCAGGTGTCGTATCCTACCATCCCTCAGGATAGGGACGACAAACGTTTTGACGAATGGGCGAAGAAAGTGTTTTCTTCAGGGGGTATGGCGCTTCAGGCGGCCAACTCCATATGTGCCTTGCCTTGTCTCATTTCACACACACTCTGTGGAACTGTGTTGCATTAGCGGCTGATCATATTCCCGAAGGGGATGAACGGGATGGTTTTCTTGCTATGGTTCAGGATGGCAAGGATGCTATGTGTGAGGCCGTTCAGTCGGGTTTGGACTTGGCGGATTGTGTCAGCCGGTCCATGGCGGCGAGCACCGTAATGCGCAGGTTTGCGTGGTTGCGGAAGTCTGGGTTCGCTCCTGATGTGTAGTCCCGGCTCCTCAACATGCCTTTTGACGGTGAACACCTTTTTGGCAGCAAGGCTGACGAGAGCCTTGAGAGGTTGCAGACCTCCAAAGCTGCAGCAAAATCGTTGGGCGCTGCAGTTCGCCAACCTCCGCCTTTTCGTCCTAGGGGACAGCAATGGAGGGGAGGTTCCTTTCGCTATTACTCCTTCAGTAAAGAGAGAGGAGCTAGCAGTCAAAGAGGCCATCGTAAGAGTGCCAGAGGTGGAAACAAAGGTACTCGAGGTGCCAAGGCCGCTCAGGCAGTTGCCTCTTAGCCCTCAGGCAACGCCGCAGCCGCTACCACTCAGTCATGGGGCCAGGTCCCATGGTTCGCCGGTTGGGGGAAGGCTGGCGCAGCATCTTGTAGTGTGGCAAGCCATTACTTCGGATGTGTGGGTTCTGGAGATCATAACCCACGGCTACTGTCTTCCTTTTCGGCAGAGGCCTCACGACAATCCACCAGGGAACCTCTCTTTGAAGAGTCGGGATCCGCTCCTTGCGCAGGAAATTCAAGCCCTGCTGGAGAAAGGCGCCATAGAACTGGTGCCTGTAGCCGAGAGGAACAAGGGATGGTATTCCCCTTATTTTTTGATTTCGAAGAAAGACGGGGGATTGAGACCCATCATGGACTTGCGCGGTTTGAACAAGCTCCTCAGGATGGACAAGTTCAAGATGGTAACTCTTTCTCAAGTCCTCCAGGCCCTTCAACTTCAGGACTGGTTGGTGTCTCTCGACCTCAAGGATGCTTACTTCCATGTGCCGATCCATCCCAAGCGGTTGGCGACTTTCACTTTCACTTTCAGTTTCGGGTCCTGCCGTTCGGATTGACCTCCGCCCCAAGGGTTTTCACCAAGCTCATGGTGGTGGTGGCAGTGCATCTCAGGAAAGAGGGGGATTCACGTCTACCGCTACCTGGACGATTGGTTGATCAGGGGGAGTTCTCCCGAGCAAGTCCTGGATCATCTGTCCGTCATCTGCCACTCCCTTCACAGGCTGGGCTTCTCCCTCAATTTAAAGACGTCCCATTTGACACCAATGCAGCGCCTCCAGTACATCGGAGCAGTGCTCGACACGTCCCTGGGGCAGTGCTTTCCTCCTCAGGTGAGGGCTCTTCACATCAGATGGTGCACAAGTTTCAGCTTGCCCAGAATCTCGCAGCGTCCAAATTCTTGAGACTGCTCGGCCTCATGGCATCCTGCATTCTTCTGGTGCCAGAGGCTTGTCTGCGGATGAGATCTTTGCAGTGGGCACTCAAATCCAGTGGTCTCATTCTGCGACTGGTGCAGAGTTCAGAATGTGGATCCTTTTGAATGTGACGCTCCCATGGTTCTGTCTTTTTTGCTTTCTTTGGCCCACAGGGGCTTGCAAGTGGGGACCATTAAAGGTTACCTGGCGGTGCTGTCCATATTTAAGCGTTCGTCTGAAGAGTGTTCCTATTTCAAAATTCCTTTAATTTCGCAGTTTCTGAAAGGGCTCACTAATGTGTTCCCTCTGTCACCTTTTCTGGTGCCAGGCTGGGATTTGAACCTTGTTCTTAAGTTTCTTATTGGTGCTCCGTTTGAGCCTTTTCATTCTTGCCCCTTGAGGTTGTTAACTCTGAAAACTGTGTTTTTGGTTGCGGTTACTTCCGCTCGCAGAGTGAGTGAGTTACAGGCACTTTCAGTTAAGCCAGCCTTCACTGTGTTTCACAAGGACAGGGTTGTCCTTAGAGTTCGTCCTTCTTTTCTTCCGAAGGTGGTTTCGGAATTTCATTTGAGCCAGAAGGTTGTTCTTCTGGCGTTCTATCCTCCTCCACATACTGGTAAGGAAGAGGAGAGGCTCCATAGGCTTGATCCTCGGAGAGCGTAGAGCTTTTATATTTCGCGCATGGCCCGGGTCAGAGTGACGATCAACTTTTCATTGGTTACGCTGGAAAGCGTTTGGGACAAGCTGTGACGAAACAGACTTTGTCTCATTGGATTATTTTAGCTATCTCCGAGTGTTACCGCTTGGCGGGTAAGGACCCTCCGGCTGGCTTGCGGGCCCATTCTACCAGAGGAGTGGCTGCGTCTACTGCCCTGCAGAGGGGAGTTCCTATTCGTCACATCTGTGATGCAGCCACCTGGGCTTCAGTACATACCTTTGTACGTCACTATTCCCTTGATTCCATCAGAGGGCATGATCTGGCCTTTGGCAAGGCAGTTCTCTATTCCGCAATTTGATTGGGCATGCTAAATTTGTATTCTAAATTCTTTCCCACCTCCTTGCTTGGTACTGCTTTGGGAGTCTGTCATAGATATGGAATACGTTGGAGGACCCAATCCCCTCGAAGAACAAGTTACTTTCTTACCTGGTAACGTTCTTTCAATGGGATGGTCCGACAACGTATTCCATATCGCTCCCTCCCTGCCTTCCCCGCTGCAGAATTTCTTTTGCGATTGCAGCTTGCGTTCCGCAAGGCCTTGTGTGTCTGACTGGCAGAAAACTGGTGCACACGTTATGGGAAAAAACTATAACTGAGGCTATGGGTGTCGTGCGTCCTACTTATCACATCAGGTGACGTCGTCCGTCGGAGGAGGTCCTCGGGGACGCGCATCGACGCAGGACGCAGACGCCAAAGATTTTCCGAAGCAGCACAGCTGTGGACATTACCTGTCATAGATATGGAATAAGTCGTCGGACCATCCCATCGAAAGAACGTTACCAGGTAAGAAAGTAACTTGTTCTTCTTGCTCATTGGTATGTTCTCTCCCTTGATCTCTGGTCACTACCATGTTTGTGAAGCCTACATGTAGAAATAATCTGTTACACGCAGACCGCTTTCATCCTCAATCAATGATTAGAAGATTACCATATCGCCTGTTATTAAGATTAAAAAGAATAGGATCTGAACCAATGGAATTGACACAGGGGACTATTAGGACTGCAAAATCAGATCTGAAGATGATCATACCTCACCTCAATAAAAGAAAGTGATTTATTCACCACATCTAGTTTTTCCGCATCATAATTTGAACCTAGTTCCTGAATTAAAGCTATTTTAAGAAAATAATTGGGAAGTGCTTAAATATGCTGATCTTCTAAATAGATTAGTCAAATATCTTAGCATATCGGAACAAACAAGGTCTTAAAAACATTTTGATCAGCGCAGAGTTCCAAAATGAATGAGAATCTAGAAAGACCTTTTCCTTTTTCAATTGTCAACATTGCACTAATTTAATTAAGGGATACACCATCCATATATGGGGAAGACTATTCAATAAAAATGTCAGGTTTATGTGATTCTAGCAATGTACCTAATGGCAGTCAATGCCCATGTGGAATTTGCTGTGTAGATCTGACCACACGGAAAGTAGAATAAAGGTGGCCAGAACATGAAATCTCCAGCTGCTTTACATTTCATTGATCAAAAACATACAGTTGCCCTCTTAATATTAGAAGTTGTACAGATCCCCAAAAGATTAGACAATGTGTTAACGAGGCTAGCACAAAAGGAGATTTGAATGGAGAAACTGATGTCTATGCACCACAAAGGTGTAAACGGAGATTACACTTGAAATGCTTTCTATAAGTGGCATCTCATTTTGAATAAAATAAGTGTAACATACCATTTTTCAACCATATGATTTAAGTATGGTGTTTAAATTTTCTATTTCCTGGAGGTATATTTGATATGTATGACTGGCTGTGAGGACGAATAATCTCGATGGTATGTACAGTTCTGGAACACACAAACATTTCAGTGCATAAAAAGTATAAAGTTTGTAATGTAAACAGCTGTTGTACACTATTGACCGTTAAGGTTTGCATTAATTACATTATCAATAACAAAGTTTTAACATATATGCAAAATCTAGTAAAAAAATCAAAGTGCCATATAGCATATATTTAGGAAGTGGTGTTCATCAATATCGCCATGTAAATATAACAATTTTATTTTGATGAAAAATATTGAATAACGTCTGCTGAAATGCATTCACACCTGGAAAGGTGCACAACATATGGAGAATAGAGTATGACAGATTACTGCACAACATATTATCCAGAATTGGCATATAAATTAGTTTTATACTGTAGAGAATTTGCAGTAGTGTATTATGATTTATACTGTGCACCGATGCCATTTTCATGGTCTCCATTCGCTCTGGTGGATCTGAAAAGCAAGGAGGGTTCAGGAGGGTTAGTGGGATCGAGAGGGAGTGCCAAAAGAGCTTTATGTGCTGTTGGTAGCTTCAGTTCGTAAAAATGGGTCAATGTGTGCTGGGTTCGTTTTTTGGTAGGTAATGGTTTGGCTGAGTTTTGTGTATGAGAGTTGTAGGGGTGTTGAAGAAGGAGACGGACACAAAGGTGGCATGATTTTGGTTATAGACCTTTATTTTATTTTAAGGTCAAAAGGTCCTCCCTATCTTCTAAGAGGGGGTTTCCCTGCCTCACAACCCCTACTAAAAGGGTCTGTCAGAATGTCTGTCAAAGTAAATTCCACCGTCCTGTCATAACCCACTACTATCCCTCACACGGCAACTAAAAAGCTAACAAACAGAAAGTTCCTTCTTTAATGAGATTGGCTACCCTTCTCTTGCTTCTTGGATGGCGTTAAACAAAATGGTCCTTCAAAACAAAACTACCAGGGGAAGGACTTCCTTCCCCTAGTTTGCAGGTTTCAGACAGTCTTTATACAGTCTTGTCTCCAGGAGAATGGCTCTCTTCTCCTGGTGTGGTTCTGCACAACTCCCAATAAAACCAGAGCGAAATGCTCCCATCCCCTGAAATGTCTTGATACAATGCACAACAAGGCCATTCCATTCCGCTAGGGTCTCTAGCTCAACCTCTATTTCCGGACCAAGATAATGCATCCCTTATCTTGGTCTGCCTTGGCTCAGTTCAACACAAGACCAGGGCGGATGACTCCCTTCCCTGGCATTTCTATCAAAACCTCTGAAGTGGTACCAGGAGAATGACTCGCTTCTCGTGGTATTGCTTGATACAATCCTGTCTCAGTGCTTCCAACTTGATACATACTTTGTTACTTGCTTTCAACAATGTCCCAAATCTTGTAGGATCTTAGCTCCTTCTCCTATGACTAGAGAACCTATCCCTGCCACTATAGTGAGGAAGGCTTCCTCTATGCTCTGATGTCTTAATGTTGGGGTCCCAGGTCCGTCTTGTATTGCCAGTGGTTTCCTCTTCCCAACTGTTGAGGTGGACAGGGTCCCAGACCATTCCCTGGTGGCCAATGCGCTTCTCTTCCCCACTGCAGTTGTGGACAGTGTTTTTGGAGGGTGGCTCCCTCCGGTATTTGCTTGGTGGTGGTTTGGGTCTCAGACACTTATCTTGCTTGGGTTTCAAACTCTTGTCTCTCTCCCTCTTGTGCTAGGCCCACTTGGTTCACTCTCCTGCCAAGTACTGCTATGAAAGAGATTACTCATATTGTTATTTTCAGTTCACTTGTATTAATTTACCAACTTTACACCCCTACCGGTCCCTGCGTAACACCTATTACCTTCACTGGCTCCGGGGCGCTCTGCCGGTTCTTCCTGCGGTCATGTTTTGTTTGAGAGCCGTGCGCATGCGTTCTGTTTCTCCGTCGCTTATGCTCCGCGTGTCTCGTTCCCATTCTCTGGAGTGGCTGTGTAGACGCTGTTGCAGGACTGCACGGTCAACCTTCCAGAGGTCGCACCACCGCTTTCCAGCCTCCAGCCATGTTCCCAACAAGCTCCTCATCACAGGGCAAAGGATTCTTGCCACCTGCTTCCCATCTCCAGCAGATGACGGACTTCAACTTCTCTGTGTCTCTGTTGATTTCCCAGACTGGAGCGTCTCTCGTGCTGCTCTCCTTCTGGACTGGCCTGCATCCAGGACTTGGTCTATTTTTTTTAAAAACTTTATTTATTGATGGTCATGACAGCCACATATAGCATGTTCCATTAAACACAATACAGATGCATTACCAGTAACTTTACATAGTCAGGTTTCGTATACTTATAATGTAGGACTAGGAGAGGCTTCATCATCTGATATATCACATAGGTACATCCAAAATGGGGCCCAGATGTCCTTGGGGTGGCTTGTTTGGGGCAATGTCATCACATACTGTTCCTCGAATGTCAGTTCCCGGCGGAAATGTTCCACCTATGGTGCAGAGGGGCTTTTCCAGCTTTGCAGTATGCATTTTTTAGCTATTACACACGAGGCATTAATAAGTCTTTACTCGTCTCTGCCACTTTTCCAATGTCCCCTAACATATATTTATTTCTGCGGGGTAAGAGTGGCTGGCGTCTGTGTTATCTCTTCAATGATCTCAGCAGCCACCCCCCAGAATCCTGCCATCACAGGGCAGGCCCAGTACATATGAAACGAGTCTGCCTGTGGCTCGCCACATTTCGGACATTCACTGGAGCTGTTTGCCGTAAATTTGGCCATTTTGGCCAGAGTGTAATGTAATTTATTCAGAAACTTAAATTGGATCAGGCGAAGGGCAGCGTTCAATGACACAGCTTTGGTCAGTTGGCAATATTTGGACCATTTCTCATCCGTGATCGTTACCTCCATGTCGCCCTCCCATGTTATCTTAATGTTGTTCAAAGATGGAGAGTATGTCTGTATCATGGCAAACAATGTAGAGATACCGGGTCCAGTGCCGGATGTAAAGGCTTGTAGACAAGCATGTGAAGGGGGTTCATCAGGGAGTAGCGGACATTTAGTGCTGAACGCCGCTCTCATGCAGTGATATTGAAGTGTCCTGAGCTGCCCCCCCAGTCTTCCCCACGACTGTGTTTTGGAAATCATCTAAGGACACATATTTCATGTTGGTGAACATGTCTCGCATTTTTATCTCTGTTCCGGTCCCACATTTTCTGAAGCGCTTCATCGAACGTGGAGGAGATGCCAGGGAAGTTCCACAATAGAACATCCGGGTCATAGGGTGTTTCTTTTTGTAATTTTTTGTAGATCGTGGATCCGGCATGGACCGGAACACTTAAATAGGCATGGTCAAATAGGCATGGGTCTCTGTGGTGTGAGTCGAAAAGAACAGAGCAGAGTTTGATGGGGGATGCAGCGTATCTCTCTATCCAGATGTGAGGTGCGGTTTCTAACGGGTTATACCAGTGCTTGACGAATTGAGCGTGTACCTCCAGGTAGTACAACTCAGTCAGGTGCTGCTATGCCCCCTGTGTTTTATGGTGCAATCATCTTCTCCCATTTCATCCTAGCCGTGCTTCCATTCCATACAAACTTCGTGACCATGGACCAGAGTCTTACGAAGAAGGCCCTGCCTGACCATATTGGTATATTACTGAAGAGATATAGGAGCTTGGGGAGGACCAACATTTTTAGAATGGCTATTCAGCCATATAAGGAGATGGGGAGTCTAGCCCATATCTGTAATTTAGTAGTGAGTGACTGCAGCAGTTGCTCATAGTTGTCTGTATAAAGTGTCTGCCTATCCTTGGATACTAGGATGCCTAAGTATCGAATGTGTTTGGGCGACCATTTAAGTCTGCAAGTATTTGTTGGACATAGTGTGGCTGGGGTCAGCGGGACTATTTCGGATTTAGCATTATTAATCCTGTACCCCTAGTACTGCCAAAACCAAGTCACAGAGAAGTACGGGTCTGGGACCTGCATCCACAAGAAAAGGAGGTTGAAAACTATTCTATACTACAGTATTTTGTCATGATCCCGGAAAGTGAGCACAGTTCCCATTCAGGCATGCAGGAGAAGCAAGGTACATCACATCAGTCAGCAGGTCAAAAGTGGGTACAAGCCTGGCAAACATGGCATTTGTACCATTCATAGCATATGCTCCCATAGTCTCTCATAGTGCTTACAGTGGTCTCATACATTAAATATGGCTGCCGCCAGATCCATTGATAACTTACAGCACGCTCTATAATTATTACAGAGGGAGCTGCTTAAGCCCCACCTCCGCCGGAGGGCTCGCTTCGCATCTTCTCCGCTGACAGTGGGTAACGCTACCGGCGTCTCTCCTCACAGAACCTGAAAAATCAGAGACATTAGTTTTCACAGAAAAAACAACAGAATTCCATAGTTACTGAAAAGGCATACCGAACCAAAGTTATCTCCGAAGTAGTTTTTCAGCCAGCTGTGTTGGTTCGTAGCCGCAGCATCGTCTGTCAGATGTTCTCTCACAGCCAAAGCGTCTTCAAGCAGCACGCATTGTTCGCAGTCGCAGTACCTTCATTCAGAAGTTTCCTCAGCAGCCACTGCATCTTCCAAAGGTATTTTTCCTCAGCTTTCCGAAAACCTGCAGACAAAAAAGGTATTTAATTAACAAACAAACTTAATAGAAAATAAGAAAGAAGTTTAAATAAGTTTACGTACCTGAAGTTTCTTCATGTTTTCACCGCTGAGTTATTGCTGCGCTCTTGCCCAAAAAGCTGCAGTTACTCCGCATAGACAAACTTAAGCTAGTTGAACATTTCTCCATCCCGAGTAACGTCACAGTCATCCCGCAGCCATTAGACTCTCTGAATTTCTGAGAACCTGCAAGAAAAAGGGAAAATACTAGAAAGCGAGATCTCTCCAACGTAGGGACTATTCCAAATCTAAAAGACTACAGTATTTTCTCGAGATACTTACCCAAGATAAATTCTGGAAAAGCAAAGACATTATAAAGGCAAGAGTCTATTGAACACCCCAGCCTTCCAAGTTAAAGTTTCTTCATTCCAACGTGCCCCTTAGAATAACAGGATGGAGAGCTCCACAAAACATAAACACAGGTGAGAAGGGAGGGATTACCAAAAGCACACAGTTATACAGTAACTTCTCATAAATCAGGTATTATAGCAGTTATATTGTTGTTATTGTAGTTTATACAGAAAAGGAGTCCTAAAAGTGCCCAAGTAACAGGTCCACAGGCTGAGAAGGCATTACGCTCCCGAGGAGTCCAGGTAAGCATGGCATACTTGATAGGAGAGTATACCAAGTATACTCCTGGGGCAAGAGGAGAGACTCCTGGGTCTGGGACCTTCATCACAATTGGAGCTTTGCTTTATGAGAGACACCAGGGGAAGGGACTCATTCCCCCAGGGGTTGTGAACTGTGAATCTAAGAAAGACCAAGGGAAGGGAGACATTTCCCCTTGTGTTGTGAACTGGGAAAGCAAAGCTGTAGAAGCCCAGGAGATGGGACTCATTCTCCTGACAATTGAACCCACAAGAAGGATCAAATCAGTGCTGTAGGGGGGAAGGCAGTCATTCCACCCAGAATACAAAGTAGTGAACTTTTTCTACGCAGTGTGTTTGAGAACCCGCAACCCTTTTGTTTGTTTGTCAAGTACTAAAACCAGGGGAAGGGGGTCCATTCCCTCTGGTGAAGAACTTTCAACCAGAACTGGGCCAGCCAGTCTAGGAGGAGGGCGTCATTCTCCTGGACCAAAAACTTTGGTATAACTGTTTAGTTAGAAGTGTAAGGGACAGAGATATGGACATTTTGACACAGGACAGTGCACTCTCTAAGTTACTAAGACATCCTGGCGGATCCTTAGGCACTTTAGTTAAGGCGGACAAACCCCTCTTAAAATTACGGACACTTCGGTTTTTCTCTATGTTCATCTCAAATAAGTCTATAACCTCCAACATGTCGGTCTGCTCCTTCTGCACCCTTACACAGGGTAATATCCATTGGATTGTATGTGGAAGAAGCACTTCTTTATTACTCTGTTCACTTGTGATTCTAGTGTTAAGTCTTTGTCCATTCATATCTCTTGGTTTTTAACTAATTTGTAGGGGTCTGTTTGATTTTCCCATTTCTGTATGCCATGGAATGTGTAGTTGGTTTGATGGTTTGGGCGTGATCATGATTTCTGTTTTGTCCGGGTTCAGTTTAAGGCTGTTGATGCTCATATTTGTTTATTTCTCTGAGGCAGTTCTTCACTCGTGCTGATTTGGTAGATGATTTGTTGTCTGCGTAGTTGTAGTACTTCAGTCCATGTCTTTTGATGAGTTTGATGAGTGGGGGTCATGTAGATGTTAAAGATCAGTGGCGAAAGCGATGAGCCTTGTGGGACTTCACAGTTTGTGTTGTGTAAGCTGTGTTGCTGATTCCTATTTCCGGGACTCTTTTGATGAAGGTTTTGTGGCAGACTGTGTAGAAGGCTTTGATAGGTCTAGTACTATTAGTGCTGAGGTGGAGAGTCTGCGTTGATTTTTAGATCATCCCATGTATACAGTATTGCTGTTCCTATTCCTCTCACTGGTCTCAAGCCACCTTGTGCCTGGTCTCGTGTCTGGTTGTTTTATTCTTTTTTATACTTTATTAATTGTGGTACACGCCACTGCAACAACACATCATCCTATTCATTACCCGGTCTGAGATGACTTAATCAACTTTATAACACAGCAAACAATTTACAGAGCCGGTGCACTTCCGGGCCTTGTCGGGCTGTTCCCGGCCGATCCGAGCTCACATAAATACACCCTGAATGGGGCCCAGATGTCCTTTGGTCTGTTTGCCCTCTGGGGTGTCATTAAATACTGTTCCTCACACTCATTGACATATGCCAGTTCTTTAAGGAAATGGTTTACGCATGGCGCATGTGTGCTTTTCTAGCTCTGCAGTATACACCTCTTGGCCACTGCACATGTAAAATTAAAAAGTCTTCTTGTCACTTCAGCAATCTTTCCTATATCCCGAACAGGTATTTCTGGGGTGTAAGGTCTATTGGAACCTGTGTAATTTCTAACAAAATTCTTGCCACCTCCCCCTAGAACCCATAGATGAGTGGGCACTTCCAGTAAATATGGAATGAGTCGGCGTGATCACTCCTGCATTTCTGGCAACTGCTGGGGCAGTTTTGTGGAAATTTAGCAACTTTTGCTGGCGTATAGTGGAGTTTGTTCAACACTTTGAATTGAATCAGCCGAAGGCCTGCATTGATGGATGCCTTCTTGGTCAGTTCACAGAACCTCTCCAAGGTCTTATCCTCTATGGTTGTTCCCAGGTTGGTCTCCCAGGAGACTTTAATCGTGTTTATTGTCGGTGTGTGTGCTTGTGCTGTCGTGTAGAGCCTAGAAACACTGGTGCCTGATCGAGTGGATAAAGACATGAGGCATGCATGCGGTGGGGGTTCGCCAGGAAATAATATCCATCTAGCCTTAAAGGCCAATCGCATCCGATGATACTGTAGTATCTTCAGCTGATCTCTCCCCATCCCAGTCTTTAAATTCTTCCAGGGTTATAAATTTGCCGTTGGGGAATATGTCCCTTGTTTTAAATTCCCCATCCGGGTCCCATATCTTCTGCACGTTGGTATCGTATGAGGGTGCAATGCAGGGAAAGTTCCAAAGAGGGGCTTCTGAATAGTACGGTGTCTCTAATTGAAGCCTATGGTAGATCTTGGACCAAGCATGCACCGTTGTACTGACTGGGTCGAACAAGCATTTGTCTGTTTTTTTTTTTTAAATGTGATGGACCGTAGATCAGTTGGACGTGCAGAGTGTTTCTCTATACAGACATTTGGTGCAGTGTCTAGGGGGTCGTACCAGTATCTGGCAAACTGAGCATGTGTGTCTGGTTGTTTTCTACATCTTCCAGGATTTGTTTGTATTCATAGCTTTCTAGGAGTTGTGCCTGGTATGGGATGTTTGACATTGGTCGGTAGTTGGCGGGGTCTTCTGTGTTTTCCCGAGGGTCTTTCAGGAGAAGTTTGAGGTATGCCAATTTGAAGCTTCAAGATTAGTTTCCCGTTATCAATGAGTGGTGAAATACGTTGCAGAAGTATTCTGACAGCGTTTTTTGGGGAAGGATAGTCTTGTACATGTATAGTGGGCAAAGGTGTCAGGCATGTGAATTTTTCTTTCAAGCTTGGTGGTAGGTAAGTTAGTCTTGTGGTCGGTTCCGGTGTCGATTGGGTAGTGGTGGTGTTCCTGTTTTTGTGTCTGCTCCTGATGACTTGCCTAATGCTTGTGATTTTGTTGTTTGAAGTGGTTTGTCAGGTATTTGCATAATTATTTGAGAGGATGCGGTTGTGTTATTGCATGATGTTGGGTTTCTTGTTGATGATCCAGAACTTCTTTTTCTGGATGTTGTAAGTTCGGTCTAGTAGAGTTTTTGCTTTAAGGATCTCTGCTTTGTACATTTGTTTCTGTTTATGCTATGTCGTTTTTCCTGAGTGTAGTATGTTACTCTACAGGAATTTGAAGAGCTTAACATTCGTCCAAGGGCATACTGGTGCTGAGCAACAATCGGCCCGTTGAACCCTCCTAAACCCTGGAACAGGTATGTTTTCAGAGACTGCCTAAATGACAAGTGATTTCTTGTGGAACGGAATGGCAACGGAAGCGAGTTCCAGTGTTTTGGTGGCAGCAATAGAGCATGCTCGACCACCTATAAGAAATACATTTAGCGCGAGGGACCAGGACCAAACAAGCATGGGTCGAGCGCAAAGCCTGGGCTGGGATGTAGGGATGAAATTTGAACTGTAAGTATTCAGTGCCTATACTATAAAAAGTGAGATGCACCAAAAAAAAGGGACTTCAAATGGATGCGCTTGGACATTGGGAGCCAATGCAGGTGACAGAGTACCGGAGTAGTATGAGAATAGCAGGGTTCTGAAGTGGCCACTCTGGCTGCAGAGTTCTTTAGGACTTGAAGCAGTTGAATAAGATAGACAGGCAGCCCCAGGAAAAGAGCATTGCAAAAGTTCAGGGCAGAAAGAACAAGAGAGGAAAGCACTGAAGCCCTGAACTGGGCAGATCTAAAAGGGATGACCGTACAAAGGATTTTTAGCAGAAGGTGGCCTTTCTGACACAAAAACACTGATCTGATTTTCAGCCAAAAGAGTGGCAGAGATTTTAACTCGCAGATCCTTCACAACCAACACAGAAATAGGAAAAGGGCCAAGAGAGGAGGTCCAGAAAAGGGGAGTCCACAGAGCTATCTGAGTTCTACAAAGTAGGGCTTGAAAAACATATCCTGTCTAACATAGCATACACAAAAATCACTTTCTTTCTGAACTTTTACATTTTGAATTTACGATCATTAATGTACACATGGCATACTGTATGCTATTAAGACCTACCAAAAAGGCATTCACTGACATTTCCGGTTTACACAATGACTAGTTCAGATCTCATCACTGTATTAGGAAAACGCTGTGCACTTTTCCCCCCAATTTTACTCTGCTGAATTGTACGCTAACAATACAAAGACTTCTAGGTAAGTGGAATACTTTGGCCCTAGTATGTTACAGGACACACCCCATATGATGTGCTTATAAGAGATATGTATACATTGCACAAGTGAGCATTGCTTTCTTTTGCAAATTTCAAGCTATTTGAAGAAAAGGCAAACAAAGTAATAAGGAGGGAAAGGAGACATCGCAAAATAAATTCAATGACTGATATAATTCAGGCTGAATGTAATTATTACTTATGTTTACCAGTAAGATTACAGTTAGGAGTAACTGATTGTTACACAATGATTTGTTGGTTTTTAATTTACAGCCAACTGAATAGGACATGTATGAGTTAAATTGAATCAAGACAACAAAAGAGAGAAGGGTGACATTGCCTGAATGTAAATCTTGGAGTCCTAAAAGCTGGAAGGTAATAATTATATAATTTGCTATGAATATTATAGACATGACTATTGGATGAATTCATGTATTTTTGAGTTTATTTATTCACATTTATGAAGCACACAGCAGCCCGTGGGCATTGTGGCGCTGTTACAAGACAATGAGCTTAGTTACATAGTACATCTTCTGGATAGACAGGAAGTACATTCAAAGTTACAGCAAACAACGTAGAGGACTGACATGATGTGAGAGGGGAGGGGGTTGGAGCAGACTCAGTTGAATAGAGCTGTTTTTAGGGCTTTCCTGAATGCTGAGAGGGAAGACTCTGCTCGAAGTGAATTGGGGAGTGCGTTCTATAGTTTTGGTGCTAAATGAGGGAAACCAATACCCCCAGCTTTGGCCTTTTGATGGAGGGGATGTGTAGTTTGTTGGCATGGCAAGGTCTTTTTGGGCGTGTAGACGTATCTTTAACAATGGTATCGGATAGGTATGGTGGAGCGTTAAGTGTAAGACGCTTGTGTGTAAGGGTGAGGGTCTTAAATGTAATCCGATCCTTCACAAGGAGCCAGTGTGCGTCTCGCCTAGCTTGAGTGATGTGGTCCCTTTCAGGTATTTTTAGGGCTGCTCTAAGGACATTATTCTGAATGGCCTGAAATCTGTTTAGATTTTTTGCAGAGGTCCCTACTAGGAGGTCATTACAGTAATCTAATTTTGCTCCAATGGTGGCTCTGGCAATAGAAAGGCGGTTTTGCTTAGAGAGGAAGGGTTTTACTTCGTTGATGAGTTTAGTGGTATGGGCAGAAGCAGAGGCAATAGCGCTGACCTGTCGCGTCATGGATAGAGTGGAATCTAAGTGGACACCTAGTGTCTTAACTGATGAGGAGACCGGGATGAGCGGGTTATTTGTTTACAGCCAATAGAACTATCAGCAATACGAAGTTGTATGTTACTAGGAGAAATGTCCAACACTCCAAGAGATGAGGTGAGCAACATGCAAATCATAGTTTATGAATATTGACAGAAAGAGCATGGTTTTCATGGTTATTTGTATGAATAATTTCAGATTTTGGCACATGGAAGGAGTTGATGAATGTCGTGCCCTGATAAAGCGTTTAGTCCGAAACAAGTAGAGCGCAACACAAAATGGCCTCTTCGACGTATAGATTACACTTCATCTGTGGCTCACCCACAAGCACGGACATCCCAGCACCTACCCCACTGCCCTCTTCCTTGCTGCACTTGCACGTTCTGAATACTCACAAGGCATAGTAGGTTTGTTTGTTCCTTCCCCCACTATATTTATAAAAAATTGTATGTACTTCATTTCCATGTTCCCCTGTGAGTGCTTTGAAGCATAATTCTTTTGCTGTATAAGCGCCTAACAAGCAAACAATAAATAAAATACATAAATAAGAACTTGCTGAAATTTGAATCTTTTTTGAAATATTTTTGAAATGTTTGTTTATGCATACAACTATATACATGTTTGATGGACATGTATGTTATGTAACAATCCACATTAAGCATGTGTATGTAAAAATTCCTAAAAGATATAACTTACCTTGACATAGCACCAAACATTTGCTATCTATGCTAGCACTGAAATCAAGTCCTTCAACTGTTACATTTAGTTTTTTATTTACAATTCAACACATATAAAATTAAAACATTCTGTGAAACAAGTTGAAGAATAAACTGCATTATATAAAGCGAGTACCGAACATTGTACAAAGACACTATGCTTCGTGTCTGCCTAGTTCCATTCTATACCATATGTCAAGCTGTGCGTTTTTGGGTCTCTGTATATTCATCTAGTGTGCAACACACTGCTCAGCCTCTTTTTTCCTGTTTATATTGTGTATGCTTGAATGCTTTTAGTAGCGCAGTTGCCTTGTTTGTCTAATATTATGATTTTCAACCTCTTTGTGGAAGTTGTGATTGTTGCTTTGTCCCTTTCCCGAGATGTTCCTTTACCATTTCCAAACATCTCCATCTGTGTGTCTCTGATCGGACACTTTCCAGTAGTTGTTTGTTGCCGCTATTAGTGAAGGTTGTGAACATTTACAATCATTGGATGTCAATGTGAGTATTTTCCTTGAAGCTGACTGGATTACCTAGCTACTGTAAGGATGCGAAATCTGTTCCTAGGGTGGGTTTTTAGGTTTTGGTAACACTGGCATTTGTCTTTTGTGATGGTAGTGTATGAATGCAATTGCAAATTTGTAAATGTACATACAAATTAGAATTTGCAGAACTGTTACTGTTTAATGGTCAAAGAACACCTCGCTACGGCCTGGTTACATCAGAGCCGGTAAGAGCAGTGCATTTTTCTCTCTTGGACCTTTTTTCTTCGCCCAGGAACCTAACTACCGCGTGGTAGCTCTCTTCCCTCCCCTGACCCGCATCCATGTTTGTCTGCCTATTTCCTCTGTGTCTTCCAATCCCCTCCCCGTTTCCCTCCTCCAACCGCCACCCCTCCCACCCAGCACCTTCCCATTGGCCCGTTGAGCCCTCTTAAGGAGCCCTTCAGGGCAGCCCCCTGCCCGGCAGCCCCTGCGTTTAAGGGCCCCAAGGCAAAGGGTGGCTCCCACGGAGGCGGCTCCAGCTAGTGTCTGCAGGTGTCCACAGGAGAAGCAAAGGGCCAGCCGTCCACCAACAGCGAGCAAGGTAGGAGTGGTCCCGGGTGAGGAATAGAGCCTGCACTCTACCCTGAAACTCTGCCACATAGCAACCTCACCTACACTAGAATAATACTGTTTTGTTAGCCTATGCCTCGCTGGAATAGCACTGTGACATGTGATAGTATTTAAATTGCATTGTGAAGCTGTTAGGGAGAGTTCTCAAAATGTGCTAATTTCTCTCTACCTTAGAGACCCCTAGCTCTTTTGCTGAACTTTGGGACTCTGTACTTTTTAATTCTCTTTGTTTTCTGTGTTTATTTCTTTTGGTTATGGAGTTTTAAGATAACTCCATAGGCATCATTTCAAGTGTGTTACACAGCTCCCTCAGTGCACAGGGATGTCTTTTTAGACTCCCCAAAGGTTTAAATACCTTTTCTGGGATTAACTACTGTTTCCCAGAGAATGTAAAGTTAAATTGACTTTACTAGTCTTTTTAAATTCGTAGACCCAACACACACTATCTTCCTATAGACTGCTGCAGGGGTTACCTAGTATCCCCTGGGTCTAGAAGCTCTTGTAGCAGTGAAATGCTACCCATTTCTATCGAAATTGCTGGTGGCAGTGGTTTTACAATGAACTACCATCATTTTTCCCGACCGCGAACACTGGTAGCAAAAAATCGCGGGAGCCATGTTTTTCAAGATGGCGCCTTAAGCCCCTCTGTTTAAACGGGTCCCGTTCTTCTTTTTTTTTTGACATTTCTTTTTGGAAAGGTCCTTCTAGTGTTTGTCTCTGCGCGCCAAACCAGGTTTGGTCCCTTTGTTTCTATGCCTTTGGCGGGCTTCAGGACTGAAGACCGCGTCTGAGTGTCTGAGGTGGGCAGAAAATGAGGGAGGTGCCCGAAACTCCCTGTGCGTAGTCTCCTAGGAGACCCAAATGCACTCTGGTGTGATTGGCCGGCTGGCTGACTGTCCGGCACGGACAGCCACCCCCCTGGGTGAGTGGCAGCTACGCTGGAATTAAAGTGAGAAAACTGTTTAAAAGGCGAGTCTCTTGGACTGGAAAGCAGAGTCGACCACTGGAACGAAAGAACCGAAGACGAGCTGGAAAAGGACGGCTGCTGCAACTCCCGGACCCTTGGATTGCCCGGTGAAGCCCTGCTGCAGGTCCGAATTGCCAAGTTCATCTCGACAGAGAAGCCCCTTCAAGGACAACTTCTTCCTTTGAGTTGGTGGGACCAATCAACTCGTAATTCACCTGGATACCATTCTCGTAGCTGGTTAGGATTAACCAGGGGGAAGGACACCAGCTTGTGTGCTTGATGAACAGCTACTCGAACTGAAGTGACTCCATTTTGACAACGTTTTCCGACAATGCCGTGCAGTGCAGGAGTCGCCTGACTTCCTCCCTCTTGTCCCCACGACTGAGGCTCAGGAACAGTGAGCTTTGCAGGATCTGCCAGGAACCAACGTCTTCAGCTGCATTTTTTGCTTCATATTAAGGTACTGTGCCAACCCGATTGAGAGAACGCTTCTCTCGCTGTGAAAGTTTGTGGAACTTTCCCAACTTGCAGGCCTAATCAACTTGTGACCCAACATATGATTCTTTTTCGTACAAACTACTTTTGAGAACTTTGGCAAAGACTTTACCGTTTACTTCAAGAACTGCTCTTTCCTATCCAAGCCACTAGTCCATTCACTTTGGCCTAGGCCTATTGAACTGAATCGAGTCCTCTAGTGAACTAAAACTATTTGCACTGCCTAAGAAAGTATTTGTGATCTATTCTGCTAACTTGTGCCTTTTTCCTCCCCTTGAAAGTAACTGAAATGCCATTTTGCTCCTATTTTAGGGGCGCCTAATTTGTTCAGAATCTTATTGGTTTGGTATTGAGGTGTTTGTGTATAATATTAAGTTGCCTTCTTCTAGTGAATGTTTTCTAAATGATTTTGTAATAAATGAATAAGTGTTTTACCAGGAAACCTTGACTGTACGTGTCTATTTGAACCACTGTGATTGTAAGACCTCTGTGTAACCTCTTGAGATGAGTCCGGCTGCTCAGCTCGCTACCACAAACTGTGTAGTACAGACCTATACCAAAGGTTGTTTTTTGCTTACACCTGCAGTCTTAATTGTATGTGGTGGTCGCGCAGGATACTGCATGCAATTCTGCCTAACAGAAACCTAGGCCTTTCTCCCACTTTATGGGACTCTCAGACCTAAGTGTGCTGTCTCGGATGTTAAACTACATTGGGAAGTAGTGCTGTATCTAGTTCTTGCCTTGTTAGCAAAGTGTTCACCTAGCAAACGGTTCTACTACTGTCTGAGCTCTTGTCGTTTTGAACACTTGTCTACAATTGTCTCATCTCTCCTGTCTCGTCTGCTTGCACCCCTCCCTGCATCCTTCCCTAGTGTTCTCCCCTTCCCTACCACCTCCTCCCTGCCCCCTTTCTTCTCTCCTTCCTCTTCTCTCCTCTCCCTACCTACTCTATGGTGCTCTCTGCCTCTCCTATCTTTTCCAAGTGCTTCTCAATCGACTATCCTGCTCTCCTCCCTGAATCTGGTAGGAAGATGTTTAAAAAGGACATAATGCTGTCCAACTCAGGCCTCCCTATCGCTGACACCTATACCAGTGCTTCTTCTAAGCAGACCCTCACCGACATCATCTTTGTTGTTCCCTCGCCAGACCTATGTACTCTATAAATGGTCTCTGTGCTTTCTCGTTCCTCTTCTTGTCCCATTAACGGTAGCACCCGGTGGGAAGCCCTCCTGTCCTCCTTCCACTGCTCTAAGGTCATCATTAATGTCTACCTGAATGGCACTGTCTTGGTCCGAGGCCATCAGGCCAATCTTCTCCTCTTTGATAGACGCTTCCCACTCCCCTTCAATTTCCTTCCTTCTCCTACTGTCCCCTGTCTTCCCTCCACGGCTTCATTGTCTCCCCCCGCTGTCTACTCCTTGGCTACCTTGCCCTCTCCTCCTTCCTCTTATGCCCCCTACCCTCGGGCTGCTTCTACACCTCAGCAGGACGTACCTCTGATGTGTACCCCTCCCCAGAAGTCCTTAAAGGACGGCAACCTAATCCATATTACCTCTCTGAGCTCTCGCTCAACTGTC
This sequence comes from Ambystoma mexicanum, assembly GCF_040938575.1. NCBI lineage: Eukaryota > Metazoa > Chordata > Amphibia > Caudata > Ambystomatidae > Ambystoma > Ambystoma mexicanum. The sequence goes on along the minus strand of NC_090937.1, from coordinate 19,712,619 downwards.
AAACACTCCTGACATCTGCTGCCCCCTTGAAGAACTTGACCTCAATGTCCTCGGTCCAACCGAGACATGGTTCACAGCCAGCTATGTCACAAGCTTTGACACTCTTCTTCCTGAATGCTACAAGATCCTCTCTGCGCCCAGGTCCAACCGTTTCGTAGGGGGTGTAGCCCTGATCTTCCCCGAGTGGATTCCTGCCCCTGTCATTCCAACGCAGGCCTACTCTTGTTTTGAATGCCCCGTCTGTAGGCTCTCTCGCTCTCCTAGCCATTCCCTTACTGTGGCTACCATCTATCGGCCACCTGGTCAGATCTCATCCTTCCTCTCTGAGTGGGCGGACCGCTTCTCTTCCCTCCTGGTCTGGAGCACTTAACTCCTCCTTCTTGGAGACTTTAACATCCACCTGGATGCTTCCTGTCCTTCCTCTGGACTCTTTCGTGACCTCTGCGACTCTTAGTCTCTATCCTCTTCTCTGACCTGATTTACTCTGCAGGGCACACTCTGGATGTTCTGATCTCTACATACCTTCCCCTTTCTATCCCTCTCACCACTCCTCTCTCCTGGAGTGATAACTTTCTCCTTTCCTCCCAGCTCACTCTCTTCACCCCTCAGACCAAGCCACTCCAGCACTGCCACCTGCCTTCTCGGTTATCGGACCCATGAAGTGTGTGCCAGTTGAGGCTTTTACCGCCACTTTCTGACCCCCCCGCCTCCGTCTGCCTTTGACTGACTCACACTCTGCCACAGCCCTCTCCATGCTCCACTCTTATCTCTGATACTCTCGATGTTCTTGCCCCTGTCATGAGGATTCGCTTGAAGCCCAAAGCCAAGTGCAACTCCTGGTATGACTCGGACCTCGCCACCCTTAAACGCATGTGCAGGGTGGCTGAGAGGGAATTGTGTGCTTCCGGTACATCCTCTGACAAACTGGCCTGTCGCCTGCTCCAAAGACAATACCGACTCTCTGTCCGCACCAAGAAGAGAGCCCACATCCAAGTCTGCGTCTCTGCGGCATCCAACAACTCGGCCGAACTCTCTAAAATCTGCAAGGAGCTGGCCACTCCTGCTGCAGTTTCTACCTCTTCTGTCCCCTCACAGGCTCTCTACACGGCCCTGGCTTCTCATTTCATCTCCAAAACTCAGGACATCCTGTCCTCTCTCTCTCTTCCTCTCCCCCTGCCCCTCCTTTCCCTGCTCTTCCTCGGGCCCTTCTTCAACCACCTCTCCTCTCTCCTTCTCTTCGTTTCCACTGTTCTCCCCAGACAAGGTTTCTAGACAAGTCCGATCTATGACATTCTCATCAAAACAGGTTCACCTTTGTTCCTCCAAAACCATCAAGGACCACATTGACACCTTGGCCATGGCTCTGGCTGACTTCTGCAACTACTCCTTTGCCACTGGTGTCTTCCCTTCCCCCTGAAGCACTCCCTTGTGCACCCTCTTCTTAAGAAATCCTCTGCAGACCTGTCCTGCCCGGCTAAATAGCGCCAAATCTCCATTACTCCTTTCCTGGGCAAACACCTGGAAAAGCTGGCCATCTCCCAGCTTAATGTTCACACTGAATCTGTTGGTTGTCTCCATGACCATCAGCCTGGCTTCAGAGCCGCTAGAAGCACAAACTGCTCTCCTGAACATATGTGAAGACCTGCTCTCCAACCTTGATTCCAACACCCCCTCTGTCCTCATCTTACTTGATCTTTCTTCTGCCTTTGACACGGTCACCCATGCCATCCTGCTCAACCGTCTTCATGATAACCTGGGTATCACCAATCAGGCCCTGGCTTGGCTGACCTCTTTCCTCAACGATCAACCCTCCCAGGTCCAACCTCGGTCCTTCCTCTTCTCTATCGCTACCTGTGGTGTTCCCCAGGGGTCTAACCTCTCTCCTTGGCCGTTCAACCAATACTTCTTGCCCACCACATTGCCGCTCTCTGCCCCAACTTTCAGTGCTATGCGGATGATACTCAACTCGTTTTCAGGCTCCCTTCCACCACTTCTTCTCCTTCACTCATCTCTGACTGCTATCCAGGAGTGGTGCGCCACCAATGATCTCTGCCTTAATGCCAGTAAGACTGAGATTCTCCTCCTCGGCTCACCTGCTCCCTCATTTCCTGTCGCTCTCTGGCCAGCCTCTCTTGGCCCTCTTCCTGCTCCCACCTGTGAGGCTAGAAACCTCAGGGTCATCTTCAACTCCACACTCTACTTCTTTCCTCACATCTCTGTCATCTCTAAGAAGTCATGCTACCAGCAGCACCTCCTCAGGGGTATTCTTCCTTTCCTCTCGTTCGCCCATAAGCTTACCGTCTCCAGAGCTCTGGTTCTCTCTAGGCTGGACTACTGCATCAGCCTCTTTCTAAATCTGCCTGCTTCTACTCTCCGCATCTCATCCAGAACAGGACTACAAGACTTCTCTTTGGCCTCAAGCCCAGGGATCATATTTCTCCAGGACTGAAATCTCAGCACTGACACCCAGTGGCTACGAGGATTAAGTTCTAAAACCTCTGCATTGTCCACAAGGCCTTCTGGGGCCTGGGGCCTCAATAGCTTCGACTCTCTTCCTAAATATCTTCCTTCTCGAGCTCTTCGCTCATCTGCCTCCAACTCCTTCAGGGTCAGTCGCTTCTCCAAGCAACAAGTTGGTGGTAGATCCTTCTTCGGCTGGGGCCTCACTCTGGAACAGCCTCCCTGAAACTTGAGGAGAGCCATCCTTCCTATTTGCTTCTGCTTTCTCTCCTCCTCTCCCCTGCTGAAATCCTGGCTGAAACTGTAACTGCACTGGTCACCTGGCCACCCTCTGATCTTGGGCCCATGTCCCCTCCCCCGCCATTTGCACACCTGCACTGCGTCCCTGGCAACCCCCGTACATGGGGACTGCTTTCTGTATCACTACAGTCCCCTACCAGCACTTAGCACCTGATGTCTGCACTAACCCCTGCACTTGCCACCAGCTGGCTGCACGTTTTACTTATTGCTTTTATTTATTCTATTATTTTTTACTGTCGATCCCATGTAATGCACTGCCACCTCCCTCTTCCCCACTGCATTTCTCCCATTCCCCCCTCCCCTGCACTTGCGCGATCTCAATGTCACCTGGCCTAGTGAGATCGTTGTCTCTGTCTTCCCACTGCCCCCCCCCTTGCCTCATCGTGCCTTCACTTGTGTATAGGCGCGTTATAAATGCCATATCATATTGACATTTTCTTGTTTACTGTTTTAGTACTTTCTATGATTTTGTGTTATGTTTACATTTTAAATTGTGCTAAGGTATGTGATAATTCAATATATTGCCTTCATGCGTGTAGCAAGTTGTCACATTTTGTTTTTTTTAATTAGCATGTGATGCCTAATTTAAGAGTTTGCAGAAGCTAAGACCATTAATAGCTTTGTTAATTTTGAGGTTGAAACATTTTTTCGATTGCTCTTATTTTATATCACTCGGGTAGTGGCGGCAGAAATGGTAAAATAAAATGTTTATCTTTTCCTCTGAAGGGACTATTTAAGTCACAGGGGAAGTGAAAAAGCAACTCTTCTTAAAGACCTGAGGAGTACTGGCGATGGCATCCTTTGCCCTGTTTTAAAACGCACCATACCCTTTGGACTTGCCTACCACCACAGTGGTCTTACCAGTGATGAAAGGAAGCTTGTGGAGGAAGCCTATTCTGCAGGTGTACTCTGTCTACTTGCATGCACATCAACGTTAGCTGCTGGTGTTAATCTTCCTGCTCGAAGGTCAGTCTTTTTATGGAAGTTACAGCTATTAAAATATTTTGTAATTGTGCACCACTATTCCTCTCAGTGTGTATACAACGTCGTGCACTGCTGTGTCCGATTACATAGCACAGTGTTGTCTCAATGATGTCACATCGATATAGTGTATGATGCTGAATCACCAAAGTCATGAACCTGTTTCACCCAACTCAATTGCTTTCATTTTCCTGATATTGGAAGGCTTGAGTCTGCCCTAAGAGCATTACAGCCTGGGCCCTACTGATTTCAAAACATGGTTGTTCATGGCAAGTGCTTTAACCTGTCAAGCTTGCTTGTCTTTTGTTTGGACAAGAAAACAAGTTGTTATCCTAGTTTTCAGTATTTTTGTTGTACCTAAACTGATGTAATTAGTCAGGTAAGTGAGGGTAGGGGTCTCTGAACTGGGGATAAGGAGGGAGCACTGTTAGGGAGAATTCTCAATATGTGCTAATTTCCCTTATCTTTTGAGACCCCCAGCAATTTAGCTGGATTTCTAGGATTTGATTTTTCTACCTGGGAAGAGTGTGAGCCTTTTTTCCCCACTTTTTCATGTATTTTGTGTGTGTTTTACTTTTGTGTTCTTTGGTTATGGAGTTTTAAAACAACTCCAATGGCATAATCTTTTTCTGCGTGTCACACAGCACCTTCAGTGCAGTGGCACATGGTTGTCTTTCAGACTTCCCAAGGTTTAAATACCTTCTCTGGGACTGACTACTGTCTCCCAGAGCATGTAAAGTTAAATTGACTTTACTAGTCTCTTTAAATGTAATGCCCAAGCACACCCTATCTTACTATAAAGTGCTGGAGGGGTTGCCTAGCTTCCTCGGAGTCAAAACACTCATGTAACAGTAAAATGTTACCCTTTCCTACTTTAAATGGCTGGTGGCAGTGGTTTAGATCAAACTACCATGATTTTTCCCGACCGCTAACAACGGTAGCTAAAAATCAGATCAGCCATGTTTTTCAAAATGGCACCCAAGACCTATCTGTAAAAACGAGTCTGGTCATCTTTTTTGCCATTTCTTTTAGGAAAGGTCCTTCTTGTGTTAGTCTCTGTGCGCCAAACCAGGTTTGGTCCCTTTGTTCGTTGGCCTTTGGCGGACTTCAGTGCAGAAGCCCTCCTCTGGCGCCTGAGTGTCTGAGGTGGACAGGATGTGAGGGAGGTGCCAGGAACTCCCTGTGCTTAGTCTCCTAGGAGACATGAATGCACTCTGGCGTGATTGGCCGGCTGGCTGTCTGGCAAGGACAGCCACCCTGCTGTGTGAGTGACAGCCAGGCTGGAATGAATGGGGAAATACTGTTTAAAAGCAGGTGTCTGGGACTTGGAAAGCAGAGTCGACCACTGGAACGAAAGAACCGAAGACTAGCTCAAGGAAGAGGACTGCTGCAACTCCTGGACGACAGGTGAAGCCCTGCTGCAGGTCCGAATTGCCTGAAACTCCATCGACCGAGCAGCCCTTTAAGGTTAACTTCTTCCCTTGAGTTTGGTGGGAACAATCGACCCACAAGTCACCTGGACTCCGTCCTATCTGGTCGAAATTTCATCAGACTGCTGTTGAAACCCAGATAGCCAGAGGGAAGGAAACCAGCTTGTGGACTTTAAGGCACTCACACCTTAAACCGACGTCTAGCAACAGCTTTTGGCCTCATTCCTGGGCAGTGCGGGAACCTCCCGAAGTCCTCCTTGTCCCCACAACTGAAGCTCAGGAACAGCGAGATATGCTCGAACTGCCAGGAACAACTGCCTCAGCTACAGCTTTCTTCATTGACAAGGTACTGTGCAAACGCTGTCCGGAAATGTTTTTAGTCATCGAGAAAGTGCGTGAAACTTTCCTCCACTACGAAGGCGTGTCCTTCCCTTAATATTCGTCAAACTTTTCGCCTAGCCAAATTCTTCTAATCTCTGTGGCAAAGACTTAACCGTTACTTACCAGAACTGTGCTATCCTAGACACAAGACTCTGAACCATTGACTTTGGCCCAGGCCTATTGAGAAGAATTGCTGGTTGTATTTAACTGAAACCCTTTGCCCTGCCTATGAATGTTTTTGGGCTGTCTATTCTTATAACCTTGTCTTTTTACCCCTTTATTAAGTATCTGAAGTGCCATTTTGCTCCTACTTCATTTGGAGCTTAACTTGTTCAAGTACTTACCGGTTGAATTTTTGTGGTTTATTAGTGTTTGATATTGAGCTGCCTATGCTAGTGTAATGTTTTCTAACTGAGTAAATAAATGTATATTCTTTTACCAAGAAACCTTGAGTAAGTGTATATTTGAATCTCTGTGTCTGTTGGTCCTTTGTGTAACTTGTTCTACTGCTCGCTTAAACTCTTGAGAGAAGTCTGGCTGCTCAGCCATCGCTACCACTTTACTGTGTAGTACAGGCTTGTACCAAAGGTGAAATTGTGCTTACACTTGTAGTCCTGATTGCCTGTAGTGTTCCCAAAGGGTACTGCAGGTGATTCTGCCCAACAAGCGCAACTAAAGATGACTTTACCTCAGCAATGGAGTTCTTTGGGTCTTTACTTGTCACACTTGGGACTAGAATTTCTGCTCCCAGCATGGTGAAAGAAAGGGGCACAACATACCACAGGGTTGTCCACTCCAGCATTCCTGAGTCTCTTCCTTCGTGTTTGAAGACCTGGAGGTGGGGCGCCTCAGAGACTTGGCAAAGACCTATGCTCATTTTCTTAAATGTCCAAGCTTTGAGAAAATAGGCATCCGTATTGCCTGAGTTTCGACCCACCTCCAGGCCTCGTTTCACAGCTGACCATTCTGGGGATTATGAGGAATCGGGAATGAAACTCAGACACTAGTTAGCCATGATTTTGGTTAAAGACATTTATTGAAACTAAAAAGGGGTTGGGAAAATGCCTTTCTGACCCTGCTCTGAGAGGCATTCCCCTCCCTAAACCAAAACTAAGGTTCGGTCTGTGTCAGAATGTCGAGACAATACTGTCCCGTGTCCAGAGTTCTATTCTATAAACTTAACTCTAGGGTGAAGATGGAAATGTGTTTAACCTTGGATGATTTAGAAATGTGTTCATAAAGAAAGAATAAATGGCTCCAACACAAAATGTTCTTCAATGATAAAGGACCTTGCTCCTGAGGGTGGTTCTCTTCACCTGGATTCTTCTTTCATTTCTAGGGTTTTTCAAACAGTTATTTGGGCACACAAAATTGTCTGGCTTTGTAATTTTATCTCTTTTAGTATACCTGGTACATTTTCTGCCATGTGATGTCGCCCCTTCTCTCTTGGTTAATACAATCACCTTTCTCAGTCCTGATACTTCATCACAGGACTTCTTTGAATCAGACCAACACAATCCTTTTACTAGCCCTGATGTTCCTTCTCAGGACTTCTTTAGATTTAATCAACACAAACCTTTTATTGCCTGGTGTATTCACCTGCCATGGCTTCTGGTTAACATACTTGAAATTGCCTGGTATACTCTCCTGCCTGAGCTTCTTGTTCTCACACACTTGTGATTGCCTGGTATATTATTTTGCGAGGACTTCGGTTCACAGAGGGTCTTTGCCCGCTCCCAGAGTTGCATATAATGTTCTGTCGGCTAATGAATCCTCCTGATAAATTATCCTATCCGTGTTTCACATACATTTGCAATGTTTCACGTATTTGGAAAGGGTTTGTTTGTAGTTTAATTCCCCCTTTAACAATGTTGAAGTTTGTTTTTTCTCCCGCAGTTACGTTGCTCACAATTATTTGCCTTCTGCGACCATAGCACCGATAACGCCACCGGCATCTCCCAGTGCATCTGGGAGGACTTGGTGGCTCTTGTTGACGTTTCTGGATTTTTTCGCGGTCAGCCGCAGAAGGGTTTCCGTCTGTCTTCTTCTCGTGACGGCCACTACTTCTTCTCTCTTCTCTCCCAGCTTGCACACATCTGCTTCCTTTTTGGCTCCGGTAAGTGAAGCGCCGCCTTCCATCACCTGTGAATGCTCAGGAGTATCTCACCGGCTCCTGTTGTTCCCACAGCAGCAGCTTCTTTCTTTTTCGGTGAGCTGCCTGGCTCCACCACACCGGTCCCAGCCTTTCTGTCCCTCGTTCCTTGCGGAGAAGTGCAGCTGCCTCCCGCCAGTAGCCACAGCAGTAGACCTCGACTCTCTGCTTCTGCTGCTTCCATTTCCTGTGCACAGGTCTATGCGAGCAACAACTAGAGCGCTCGCTGGACTTGTGGCCTCCTGCATTCTGCATTGCTCAACCCCTCTTCCTGGTCGTAGTATTTTGAGAATTCTGGGAAAATAAGTCTTGATAGGTGAAACTGCAAAAGGTGGTTTCAGAAGTTTTACAAGTCAGACCAAAGTTGAAAGGTTGGTCTATAGGTCTGGTGAATAGGTTTTCCCTGTTCTTCATAGGTGGAGGAGTAGATTTTTGACAGTAGGCCATCAGGGTGTTGGTGGTTTGGATATGGTCGGGTTGTTTTCAATGTAAAATGGGGGATACCATGTCTTACCCGATGAAGTCATGACATTTCCCCAAACTTTGTCTGCTCCCATGTGATCCTCCTTCATATAGCCGCCCCCAGGGTCAGCATCGGGCAGCGGCTGCCATCCCCTGGTCACATGGGAGCAGGTCAATGCCAGGAAATCAGTGATGACTCCACCGGATTCATCAGAAGATTCCTTGATATCTGCCTTTGGGTTGCAGTTTTTCTGTCATGGCCACAGGCTCCAGAACACAAAAACCACACCATCTAGTGATGGGGGCAATGGGTCGGTTGACTGACTTAAGTCCCTTTGGGACCCATAAACACAGGGGCCCTGGCTGGACTCAGTCTTGGGGCCTTTGGCGCCAGGCTCATATAGAGATGTTAGCAGGAACACTTTATTTCAGTGCAGGAGTGCTTTTACTTTATTTCAGTTCAGGAGTGCATTTATTTTACAAGAACTTTTCCAGGAGCTGAAAGCCTTTATTCCAGAGAACATCCTCATGTGCTGACTCATCGGGTGTGGCAGGCAGGCTGAACCTGGTGGGTGTGGCTTCAGAAGCTCAGCTATATAAGCTGCACTATCCTTAAGGCCGGTGTTTCGCGTTACTGTGCACTTGCGTGCAACGTGACGCTCACCGCCGCTTGGACCAGTTTACTTACCTTTGAAACCAGGCGTTCTCTTGCATACTCAACTCCAGGAAACGGGTGCTTCATCGCTTCATCTGCAGACTCCTCTCCTGACATCCAGTGATCTTGATCCCAACGCTGCAGCACCGCACTCCGCATCCACGAACTCGGACCTTGTGAAGAAGAAGAAAGACAAGGTTAGAACATCCGTCCTTGGGACGCGCCACATATGAACCCTGCGGGCCCCCTAGTTAACAATTTACCAGCTACTGTACCGCTGCAGCTTCATTCCTCCTTCCCTCCGGCTGCCGCCTCGAGCTCCGCAGCTTCTGCCGGGCCAGCAACATCACCTGCAAGGGAAGAAAGCAAAAGAGCAAACATCAAAAGTGGAACGGACAACAATACAAGATAACGAACTTTACAATACAACAAAAACAGACAAGGAAAGACAAAGGCAAACAGGAACACTTACCTGAAGTATAGTGGCTTAGTCGCAGCAGGAACTGGACTACCACGTGCAAGGGATCAGTGAAGGAACTTGGTCCAGATCATACAAGTGCCCCTGCCAGAAGCAGCAGGACGGAGTGCTTGCCAAAACTAATCAACATGTGAACTTTCCAGGGACAGCGCATCCCACGGGTACCAAGGTTTCGGAGAAGGGATCTGGAAGGGGATCAGGCGCACAAGCTGGCATACTCACACCCCCTATTCTCCACGCAGGAGCAGTCCAGAGCAGCATCACCTATTACCACCAGTCACCACATAAGCGCAGAGGGCGAAGTCGGACCCGAGCAACCTCACCGCTGGTAGGGCAGCAACCGTGCCCCAACGTCTCTGCAGAGACCTGGTGAGTGTAACATTTTCCATATTTCCCCTAATCTCTTCAGAGTCTGTCAGCTGGACTCTCAAGGACATGGTGGTGTGACTTTGCTTCTCTTTCCGACTCTCTCTGAAGCTGCCTTTGGCCACGGCACCAAACTTGGGCTTCAAAGGAGATGTGCAGTTTTTCCATGTGCCTACCCTTCATTACGGGTGATAGGTTTGTACCAACAGGGAACCCTGCTTTTTTCTTGGCAGCCTTGACCAGCGAAGCATCTCTTCTCATTGCTGATGGACTCCCGTAGGTTCTCAGGAGAGGGTTATGTTGCTCCTCCTGATGTAGGGATTTAGCCCTTTGGGCTAGTCCACTCCTGGATAGGCTTAATGTATACTCCCTATCCCATGATAGTGTTGCCCTGACTTGTTCCTCCACTCACCTATGGAGTCTGCCATGTGCCAGTCTGGCTCCCTGGAACATTCTTACCCATTAGGGTTATGCAGTGGTCGAAGTGTACGAAAAGAAGTAGTGGAACTATGTTCCCTACTGGCCTGCACTGCTCCCCACAATCCCCATCGCCACCCCCTCCCACGCACAATGCAAACTCCAAAACACATGCTCCTGCTGTTTAGGGGAACGTTCACTGCAGTGCACTGTAAGCGCAAGTTTCAACATCTTCCTACATTTTTATTTTGAAACTAAACCATTCCGGAATGGTTTCTTTTTAAAATAAAAGTATAGGAACAGTAAAACTTAATTAAAAGAAGTAGAGAAGCACCGCTCCTGACCGCTCCCGCCCACTTTGACCACTGGGTTGTCTCGTCTCCATCCTCCATCTTGAGCAAAGATGTGGCACCAGTGAAGGGTGGGCGGGGTGTATCCATCTGCCTGTATCATGTGCTCTTGAAGGGTTTTTGCCTGAGGTTATAGCAAGGCCGGACACCATCTTATATTCCAAAATGGCACTTGCCATGTGAGGGATGTTCTTCTCCCTCATTTATTTAAGCTGTGTTGAGGCTGGCTGCTTTGCTATGAGTCCCTCTGCCTCGCTAGCATGTGAAACGCAAACTGAAAAGCATGTAGGAGAGCTGGGGAAGTAGTTATGCAATGAAAAGCTTTTGTCACAGGAAAGTTGCCACGTTGACGCTCCTGCAGTGCTAGCTAGAATGAAAGAGCCATTGGAGTGTAACAGTTTATCTGTGCTAGTACCACCGACCGCACTCTGCACGTTACTAATCCTGTTTGTGGAAAGATTGTATTAGCAGTGCAAAGGACCACGCTGATCTGTTGTATCTGTTACTGTGATTTCTTCAAAAGCTTTGCCAAAGAAATACCTGCATGAGAAATTAAGCTTCCAAGTTTAGATTTCTCCAGCAACAAAATGATGGTCGGGATCTTAATTTTACTTGGTTCAACTGCCAAGGGTAAAATTCAAATGCTAAAGCTTTTGTCCCTTCAGCTTGGATCTTTTAAAAAGGCAGCGCCGTTCTTATTTTAGGCAACAGGCTTTAGTTATAAGGGTGAGACGGTATTGTTGTCAAGGGCTTCCTGTGATTGTCAACTACCCTGTGTGTGGGACCAAGGGATGGTGACAGAACAAGGGAGCAGGGACTGCACGCAAAAGCCAGGCTCATTTACCATTTCAAACGATGCTATGCCTACACTCGAAATGACCTGTGCAATGCTGGAACGGGTCTGCCCCCAAACCCGGAAACAAACACCACAATTGTCAAAATCAAAACTGTCTTGAGCCAACCAATTATAAAGGAGCCAAATGGCTCGGAGACAAGTATAACATATGCTCAAATGCGGTGTACAGGATGGCTTGGATTCAACATATATCATATTTTAATGCTGAAGCGTCAAGGTGTTTGAAAAGACAAACATTAAATACGTTTTTCACAACACATACAAAATTCAAAAAAGTGTCTGACCGTCAATATAATAGTTAAAGGCACTATATTATTTTCATCAATTCACATATCGATAAGAGAGAGCCAAATGAACAGTGCCCTGCGCGTTTCGGGATCCAAGTCCCATCTTCAGGGCCTAACTCTCCTAATATAGCTGCGATAATAAAACCTAAATCGCAGTCAATATAAATCAGACAATGAAGAAAACAAACATATCAATTGCACTTTTGAGAAAGCACAACAACGAAGCCTAAACTGTACAACAAGGCAAAATGCCGATCACAGTAGAGAACAGTCAGTATTGACACTAGGCCAATTGCAATACTTGAACAGGATGATATCGGGTGCCCTGGAGTGGTGGTGGTGGTGGTGGCGGCGGTGGTGCCGTCTCCGATATGAATCAGCTAAGTGAGGTCATGGTGTGAGGAGTGAAGGGACCGGACACTGGAGGGAAGTGAAGGGTGGGGTTAAGATGCCTGGGTGGGTCTGAGCACCCTTCAGGTTGCTCGGAACACAGGCTTGGATCTTGAGATTCAGCCCGCGATCCAACCAACCTGATTGGCTGGCTCCTCCGCCCCGGGTGTTAATAGTCCTTAGTTACCAATTATCAGACTAGGGTATGTGTGAATAGTCAGTCTCAGAATTCAACTAGCTAGGTATAATGGATATGTATACAGTATCTGTCTCAACTTTAAATGATAGTAGGAGTATTATCTCTTCTCTGGCACTCTTCGCGTTTTGGGTTTTGCAGTTCCAAACTTTGTTCATCCCAAGAAGTCAATGGGACAATTGAAAAACAAAGCCTGCCGATTTAGGTGAGGTTTCTTTCTTTTTTTAAAAAAACTTGCACCATTCCAGCAATTATGCAGAATGGCCAGACGACTCCTCACCAAGCCAGAGCCCTGAAGTTGTTCAATGCCATGGACGAGTTGATCATATATTCCTGGGTTTCATTTTTATGCTCTGCTTCTTTAGATTGTGCGACTCTCGCTATAAATGCAAGACTACAACTTCCAGAATGCAATAATAACTGACCGGATGAGCTAACTTGGAAGCTCATGGTGACAACAGTATTTCAGTCCGGGGCTTTCATTTTAAAAGTTCCTGGTACCGTAGTTTGTTCATTCACAACCAAGGATTGGGTTCTGTGCCTGCGATGTGGCCATTCTAAAGGATAAGGCCTTCAACAGAGCCGCATTTCTGAGAAATGGATCTGCCTGCGCTTTACTGCTCGCATCCACAAATGTGCCTTAACTTAATGTAGACATCGTCCTTGTAAAATGTCAAATTTTGTTTTCTGGTACGTCCCTTTTCTGTGAAAAAAATCATGAGTAGGCAACATGTTTCGGTCAGCGGGAGCCAGCGCTCTTAGGCACTGAATGAAGGCTCAGGACAGAGGACATGCAGAGCTGTATTTAATATTACGGGCATGAGCATTTTCTTCCCAAGTTTTTAAGTATAGTGAAATGTATGAACAATCAAACATATATTTTAATAAATTAATGCATTTGTTATAATGCTATCATGTTTACAGCAAGTGATGCATTTTACATCTAAAGCCCTGAGATGGCAGAAGCTGCATCGCTCCCCCTTGAGGCGTGTTCAGGACTTGCTCCTTGAGACAGATTAATTGTATCAGGATCGAAATAGAGATTTGATGAGCATAATCTAAAAGCAGATCTGGGTATCGGGCATCACAGAGTGAGCAGGAGCTACCTCTGGCGAACTAGGAGCTAGTACCCTACATGCTACAAATCTAATGTCCACTTGAAAAACAAAGCGTACCTATGTGGATTACTTAAGACACATTATGTTATTAATGCCTTCTGCATGTGTCTGAGTGTTCCATTATACACATTCCCAAACACCGAGAGTTCATGTCACATAGATGTGTGTGTATCCTGCCAGAAAACTCAGGAGTCAAAAGTACCTCTGGGTCGCTGTTGCTGCCAACAGGCTCTCCTGGGATAGCCCAGGAGAGCCTGTTGGCACCAGGATTTATGGTATTTATTTCTGCTCCATTTCATATGTATTTATCCATATTTCTTTTAGGGCATTTTTTCTGTATTTATTCAACTCTTCTTTTTTGCTATGTAGAACAATACTTCGTAACTGTATTTTTCCACATTTATTTATATGGACAAAAAACATGTTAGCATTTGGATGTCTGTAATGGGAAGTTCCTAGATCTGCATTCCTGTACAAGAAGTCAAGGACTGCAGTTAAACAACTAAAAGGGAATTCAATTCCATTTTTTAACCTTTCTAGTATCTTACTTTGCACAGCCTTTGGCCTGGAGTGCATGTTTGACAACTTAAAGATGCAACCAAGTGACGCGCATTTCCATTTTTTTAAATACATTTTATGAAAATAAATACTGAAAGGAAAAAGAGTGATTTCCATCTGTATTTATGAGCAAAAATCAGTAAAAAACGGAAAACGGGGAGCCTTAACTATAACAGGAGCTAGATCACTCTCAGCAATTTCGAACCCCGAGTGTGTAAGTGACCAGATCTACCAAAGAAATGAATTCTGGTAATCAGTGAATTGACACAGCAAAGCCCTTGTATGGGAATGTGGAAATGGCTATGCATGGCTGTCATGTTTCCCAAATGTATTTTTCTTGGCTGTACGTAATCATCATTTTTCCTGCTTTGATTTGCGGTTCCAGCTCCCCAAGAAAGCGAGCAAAACGGCAGACTTTTTTCACCTTCCAATATATGCTTGCTGTATATTCCTGTCAAGTGCCCTGTGTGTGTGTTTTGACCTTTATTGACTGTGCTTGGTCCCCACATTGCCTGATCACTATATCTTGTACTTGATTCTGGCACACTGGACAGTAAGCCTGCCAACTCCCCTGTTTTGCCACCTATAACTGAATCTTTACTCTGAGCTCCTGAGACCCAGTGACAGTTGGTGGGGGGGGGGGGTCTAACCCTGGATGGAGTTTAATTGACTCTGTGTCCTGGCAACAGCCAAAGAAAGACTCCCGGGTGAGGGGGCTGGCCCTGGAAACGACCCAGGCAACACTTGCCCAAACAAACACTTGCCTGGGTGAGAGGCCGGCCCTGGAATTGACCCAGGCAACTCTTGCCCAAACAAACACTTGCCTGGGTGAGAGGCCGGCCCTGCAGTGGGCGGAAACAATAACCTTACTTAAGTCTGAGGAGAAAGGACTGGGGGATTCCCTTTTTTTCCTTGGCTGCTGGCGGTGTGGTGTGCTGACATGGGTTGGGGCAGAGGCTGCAGAAGCCCCTCTGGGAGTTACCCTTCCCCCTGTCTGGCCTTATCCTTCTCCCCTGGTTCCCCTCCTCCCCAACCCTGCTCTATTTTCACTAGTGGGTCTCCTTGCCTCTGTCTATTCTTCCCCTGATTCTCTCTCCTGGCCTCTCAGCCTCTGTCCCCAGCCTCTCTGCCTCCCTCTCCCGCTCTGCGTCTCTGTCCCCCTGTTGTCTCCCCCCTTGTGTGTCTCTCTGCACCAGTCTCGCTCTCATTTTCCCCCCTCACCATCTCTACCAGCCCACGTCTCCAACCCTTCCCTTTCTCCCTTGGTGTCCTTTCCCCCACCTTTGCATCCAAGGGTACTCCAGAGGCCCCGGGTTCCATGTCAGTGTGTGTGTCTAGCTAGTCCAGTGTGTCAAATGTATCCTGCTGCCAATGAATTTACTCCTCTTCCTGTAATAAATATGTTCCTGGTTTCTACAAAGATTTTGGTGCCTTCATTGTGTTGCCCCTTTTCCATGTAACCTGCCTGTTATTTCCAGAGGGGGGGACCCAGTCCATCTGCGTACACAAAACACCCCACGGGGTCTGTTGACTCCCTGCTCCAGAACTGTGGCTCTGACTGGGGTCTTCCACACAGCCTCCCCCATTTTGGCCTGCTTCAAACTTCCACAGGAATGAGGCATTCCGTTAGACTTCAGAAGTATTTATTCATAAAAATCACAGGGAAAGCAAGGTATTTTTGGTGAGTGTGTGTGAGCAGTGATCCTCCTGGGCCTTGTTCCATTGTTTGCCCCCTGTTTCTAGGCCCCAACCTGGCCTCTGCACTCTCTCTGACTCCTTCACTTCTGTTTCTCTCCTTCCCCCGCTTCCCAGCCCGCCCCCCTCCGACCCTGATTGTCTATTCTCTCCTTCCTGTCTGGTGTATCCTCGGCGCAACTCCCTGCTAGCTCGTTCCATCTTGAACTGCAGGTGAGTGTGTGTGAGCAGTGACAGTCCTGGGCCTTGTTCCATTGTTTGCCTACTGTTTCTATGCCCCGACCCAGCCTCTGCACTCTGTCTGTCCCCGTGAGTCCAGCCCGAGGCCTGAGCCCCGAAGCCTGCCAAAACACCTTTTGTGCTTAAATTTAAAAAAATGCACACACAGCCGCTGGACGCTTCAATCCCCCATACCCTCTGCTTCCTTCCCCTTCCAAGCCCAATCCTGCCTCCCAGCCCTCCCACATGCTCTGATTGGCCCCTCCTCTCCATATCATGAACCATTCCAGGGCAGCCCCCTGCTCGTGTAGCCGAAGGCAAAGAGCAGCTCCAACAATGGCGGCTCCAAACAGTGTCTGCAGGTGTCAGCAGGGTCAGCCGTCAACCGACAGCAACACAATAAGTAAGTGAGGCATGGGTGGGGAGTAAAGCAATCACTCTACTCCAGAAAGCCCTGCCACTCTACATTACCTTACCAAAAACGTAGACTGCCAGGCGAACATCACTTACATCACTCATACTTGAATAAGAATTGTGACCATCAGCCTGCGTTTATTCGAGACAGGATTGTAAATGTTGCCTTTCGTCTCATCTAGACATATTTTTGTGAATATTAGCAAGTTCCACACTTACATAGAATTGTGAGGGTTACGAAGTACCACATTGGATAGAATTGTGAACACTGGCCTGCTCTGGACCCAGGCGGAATTTTGAATGTTAGCATATGCCACACTTAGATGGAATTGTGAACACTAGCCTGCGTCGCATCTAGATAGGATTGTTAAGGTTAGCATGTGCCACACTTAGATGGAATCATGAACATTCATCTGCGTCAACTCTAGATAGGATTGTGTATGTTGGCATGTGCCACACTTAGATGGAATCATGTAGGTTAACCTGCGTCGTATCTAAATAGGATTGTGAAGGTTAGCAAGTGCCACACTTAGATGAAATGGTGAAAGTTAGCATGTGCTGCATCTAGATAGGATTGTGAAGATTTGAAGGTCCGACACTTAGTTGGAATAGTGAATGTTAGCAAGTGCCAAATGTAGATAACATTGCAAATGTTAGCATGTGCCACACTTAGATAAGATTGTGAACAATAGCCTGTGTCACAACTAGATAGGATTGTGAATGTTAACCAGTGCCACATCTAGGTAGAAAAGTGATTATTAGCCATTGCCACATCTAGACTGCATTGGGAATTTATTTAATTAGGATTTGTAGAGTGTGCTACAGCCCTCGGGCATCGAGGCGCTGATACATGCAGTTTGTAAGCAGTCTTCATTCAAGGTTATGTTGGCAGCTCTTAGTTACACATCTAGATGACGAGAGACAGTGAACATTACATGCAATGGTTAATCAATAGGTAACTTCATTGAGTTTAAGCAGAGGGAAGCATTCATGCAAATAGCCTGGTTTTGACAGCTTTGCAGAAGGCTATGTGGGAGTCAGTAGATCTGATGTGCGCAGTAAGAGCGTTCCAGTGTGAGGCAGCCATGGATGGGAAGCTGGTGCCGTCTGCGCGTACCCTACATGTTTTGGGAATGGCAATCCTGTTTGCGTAAGCTGTTCTGGTGGGTCAGGATGAGGTGTGCTTGTATATTCTCTGGGCTAAGTACAGTGGTGCTTGGTCATGAATGCATTTATGAGTAAGGGCGAGGGTCTTAAAGATAATTCTTTCTTTGACGTGAAGCCAGTGCACCTTTCTCCTGACCTCAGAAATGTGGTCCTTTTTGGAGATCCCGGTAGCAGCTCTGTGGGCATTGTTTTGGACAAGTTGGGAGTTTGGCAATGTTGTTGCACGCGGTCCCTACGAGGAATATTACCGTTGCCAGATTTAGACAGAATTGTGAATGCTAGCCTACTTAGCATATAGACGGGATTCTGAAGGTCGGCCAGTGCCACATTTGGATATAGTTGTGAATATTGGCATGCGTCATACATAGAAAGGATTGTAAATATTAGCTAGTGCCGGATCTAGATAGAAATGCAGAGATATTCACGCGCCACATCTAGAAAGAACGTGGAAATTTAGCACATCACTTCTAGACAGCGATGCTAATAACCAACCTTCTAACAATTTCACCCCTCTGCATACACCTCTCAAACTCTAACCAAACACAACCACAACCCTAAAGCACAACAAACCGCACAAACTTCACTACACAGCAACAACAAAACAAACCACACATAGCCTCACACAATGACTACCGACCGGAAAGCAACCCCAGCTCAGAAAACAGTGTTAACCGAACTGAAGCTGCCAACAGCACATCACTGCTCTCTTTCACTTTTCCCACTAACTCACCCCCGCTTCCCTTTTCAGATCCACCAGAGCACCAGTGGACCACTCCGGTGGTGATAGTGTGCGGTACAAATAGCCTTTAACATAACATTAACAGTCCATGTTTGCAGTAGTCAAACATCTGAAAACTGATATTTAAGAATAAAACCATCAGTATCAATATTAAAATGAAACAAAAAGAAAATACATAATGTTCTTGCTCTCACAATTATAATCACCTCAACCCAACTGCAGATGTTAATGGGAGTTCACACATGCTGTAAAAAGAAAAAAAGAAACACGCTCACAGTCACACGCTCAGTTTTTAAAGGTGAACAACTAGGCGCGAGCGCGAGAAGAAGTGAAACGCACTTGCCAAAAGCAGTTAAAAACTTGAAGAACCCAAGAGCCGAGTTTTGAGCTGACCGCGATTGAGAGAGTGAGGTGCTCATCCCTACAAGTAGATATGGGCGTCCTATGTCATTGTGCGGAGGCAGCATGCCAATAATTTAGCCATATGTGCATCAGTGTACCCAAGTCACGCCATCTTGAAATGCTCTGTGGACCATAAATAACCACTGTGATCAGAAGCAAGACACTTACCTATAAGGTATTAGTGTAAACAGCAAAGTAGTTAATCTGATTACCAAGGACCAAAAGCAATGCTCACTTCGAGCATGGGAGCCGGGGCGCTTGTTCACCCAGGAGACAGGCAGTCTACAGCATCACGGTCAGGCAGCTTGCCATTTATATAACAATGTAGTGTGAAAAACCTGAGGGTATTCGCCCAAGTTAACCTCGGAAAAATGGCCAGGGGAGGGCTCGCACTCTCAGATTCCAACCCTCGGGTGGACGAGTGAGGGAGGGTCACCTGGGTAAGGGAGTCCGGGTTATGCTCAGGGAATTGCCCGAGGTGAGACGCAGTATTGTACCGGGGAAGATGGAGAGGACAACGATATACCTGGTGCCTTTGTAGGCTATAGTACATTTACCAACCTTCCGCCCATTTAATCTATCTTACCCAAACTACCATCCCCTCCTTATGTAACAAATCCCATAGGATTCCACACCCTGTTGCATTTAGAAACCATCTCTTAGAATCCCTGCGTTCTATTTCTCTATCCAAATACTCCCAATCATTCTTCTCCACGTCCCTCTGGTTATTCTATCCCGAACACCCAGTATACGGCATTGACAACACACTACCATTCCCACAATTCCCCATGTCCAGATCACAATGCAAACTTTGGTCATTCATGTTCCTTCCATAACCCCTATCAAACCCCTAGTAAGAGCTATAATCGTGTATAACACCTTTTCTCCATTCTACCCCATCGGATACTCAAGAACTCCACCGCCCCCAGTTTCCAACCTGAACAATTCTTTATCTTGTAACAGACAACACACTTGTAATAGGAATGTTTACCTGACATGTCCAGACACAAGGGTCAGGCAAGGTCAGGCAATTGGCTTGAATCATGCACACCTGCCGGCCCTTTCCTTTCCACGGAGGGATAAAAGGTGGAGCAAGAGGGCACAATACGAGCACGGCAGACAGCATGACGAGACGGCTAATCAGGCACGGCAGTTCAAGAGAAGGAGAAAGGAATCGAGAGGGTGGCAGGGAGAGAAGCAACCTTGACCTTTTCATCCCACACATGCGGTACCGGAAGAGAGCCTAAGACTGCGAACAATAGCACAAGTGTCTTGCAGCAGATGTCAATGATACATGGGGCAAGCCTATGCCGATAAGCAGGAGCGAGGGAAGCTCCCGTGAACGTGGTACTGTCCTGGAATCCAATGAAGAAAAGCCCAAGCGGTTCATCACACCTGGTGAGTCGTAGGGGAAATGATAAGAAACGGCTGTGTTGAGTGAGAATCGCAAAGTGGCAAGTTTGAACCAAGTTCAATGAATTGTGAAAGAACTGTATAAAGTGTTAAAGGGGAAAGCAGCTGCAGAGGGAAACCGGCACCACGTGGGTGCTAACTTCAAAGACTCTGGTCGATCCCCATCTGAGCGAAACTACAGATATCAGAAGGCTTTAGGAGAACCACCAAAATAGGTCAAAGTGATCATACTGACGGTCAAGCAAAACCCCCATACAATCGAAAGACTTTTATCTACAAACTGTAAAAGAAAGGGAAGTGAATCCTGCAGTGAGAGGAAACAAGGGTGAACCTATCATCCAGAGAGGTCTGAGCCCGAACGGGGGAGATCCAGGGGTGAAGCCATCATCCAAGTACTGGCAGTCGAGAGGGGTGCGAGCCCGACCGAGGACGATCCAGGGGTGAAGTTATCACCTAAAGTTCATTGAGAAAAGAACAAGTAAATCGAGGGATATGATACATGAAAGGTCAGTGCCCAGAAGAGGGGGACCCAATGGTGAAGCCATCACCCTACAAGAACTGTGGCTAACAATTGAGAAGGGTCAGCGCCCAAAAGAGGGATCCAGGCGTGAATCGTTATCACCCTAAAGAACTTTCATTTGGTTAAAGTAACTTTTGTTTTTGTTATATTGAACACGTCAAGCCCTCAAAGGCAAGAGACTTTCAGAGGAAACAAGACTTGGCCACTGACTGTCTTGAGAGTTGCCATTGGAACTGTCGTCTAGTGCTGGAGAAGCCAGAGACTGTAATGTGCTCCAAGATCCCACCTTACCCTGTGCTTAAAATGTGGGAAAGGGGACACTCAGGCTACCGCATCTTGACATATTATTTGAGAACACTTTTTTTCCTGAAACTATCCTACACCCTTTTGTTATATTAGTTGTAAGGTTTGGTGATAGGTTTCTTAGTATAGGCCCTTTTTGTTTGACACAACGCCACTAGGACTGCCTTATGTTCATTTGATGGTAGACGCTTGCTCCCATTTAGATTTAGGTTTAGATTAGGCATTTTTCCAACCTGCATACATCATTCATTGTTCAATAAACATGCTTGAACTGTGATCATTTGTGTCTGTCTTACTTGTTGCCTCCATGAGTTCCTTACAGTAGACACCAATGAAGAACAGAATATGTTGGAATGGCCTCAACAGCAAAAGTGGTTTAGGAAAAATTAAATTACTCACTACTGCCTGAAAAATGTTAGTGTGATTTCAATTAAATATCATGCGTTCTAGTAATCGTGTCACCCAAAATATAAAAGATAATCATTCAGACACAGCAAGGATATCATGTACAAAGTGGAAAACATTGTGCTAAAAAGAAAAAGAAAGTAAGCAATAGAACCCTGTAACTGCAAACTACCAAAGTTCCCCATTAGACATTGTGAGGAGCTAGGAGTGAGACACGGGTACTGAAAATCTTATAGTGCATTTTAACTAACTCTGGAGCACTTTTTTCAGTTTTGTATGCGTTGTGGAACATGTATTTAATTTGTGTCTTTTCAAAAACTTTTTTGAACTGGACGCGTCAGCATTACAATATGATATATGTTGAATCCAAGTTATCCTGTGTGCTATGTTTGAGCATATGTTCTACTTGTGAGGAGCCGGTAATGAGACACAGACACAAAGGAGACATGTTTGTGGCTGCAAACATTTATTTAAATGAAAAACGTTGGAAAATGCCTCTCTATCCCTAATCTAGGAGGAATTTCCCTACCTCAACCACAAGCTAATAAGTCTGTCAAAGTGAAGATGTCCAAATAAAGTAAGTCCTATACCCGTAATCCTACTCTGGCCCTCACGTCCTTAAAAAACTATAAGGTGCAAAGGGTAATATTCCTTGTCTTCTTAAAGTATTCAAAAGGGGTCAAAGTTTACCCCAAGTTCAAAATACAACAAAAGGTTTTCTTCACGGAGAAAGTTCACAGTTGTAGAAAGAGCCTCTTTTCCGGGCTTCTTTGCATTCAACATCCACTTTCTAAAGGAACCACCAAGTTTCCAAAAGGGCTTTTCGCTCCCCTCAGAGCGTTCCCATAGCTTTCGGCACTGGCTCACTTCACCAATGCTTTTCTTTACTTCTAGTTTCAAGGAGACCTTACTTTCAGCACTTTGTTCCCAGTTCACACTTCAAAACTTTGTTTTTCTTTAACTTCTTCTCTCATCACTTCACAGCTCATATATTGCTTTTGCTTTTAACAGTTTATATACTATTTCATATACCCTTGTCTTCACCTGGTAAACTCCCCTGCCAGGACTTTATTGCACAACTACGTATTCCTTCAGGTAGGACTTTATTGCTCCATTTAAAGTTTGCTTGATAAATACTTTAATCTGTTTAATGGATTTCCAATTGCTTTCTTGCTTTGTTTTCATGAAGAGGTATAGTTTTCTTCATCATCCGCCTTCCCATTTATTTATATTGCATTCTTGAATAGCTGCAGGCTTCCCTTGGTTCTCGTTACTTTCCTTCCGGTTTGCATCTAATTAATGGTATCAATATGTCGGCAACCCAGTAACCCTTTGACTTTCCCTAGGTTTACTGGTTGCCTTCGGCATTGTTTCTTCATTGGTTCTGCCTAATTGGCTTGTTGTGCGCCCAGACCGGCGCACCGTGCAAATACACCAATTCGGATGAAACAATTCAGATCAGAATCAAGGTTTATTCCCTTAGGGTTCAACGAAGATAAAGTATGAATCCAAGAAATGTCCCGTTTTTGGAGCAGCCTGTCAATGTTGCAGCCTCTTTTAGAAATAGGAGTTTGTTCCAGGATCATGAACTTAAGTTGTGCAATCATATGGTGTAGTTCTTCAAAGTGGACGGCCACTAGACATCGAGGATTCTTGGTGCAAATATGGGACTTGTGTTTGATCCAATAGCCATTGGCTTTCCTAGTAATCAGACCCACATAATACAAGCCACACAGACATTTGAAAGCATATATAACATTTGTAGAATCACAAGTTTCAAAAGATAACAATGCAATCTCCTTACTTGTATAGGGATGTGGTCTCGAGGGACCTGTGATGAACCAGGAATGAGAAATGGACACAGAGGAGTAATGTTGGTTGTTTTTTTTATTTAAATAATAAGTGGGTTGGAAAATGCCTCCCCGTCCCTGCTCCAGGAGGTATTTCCCTTCTCTGAAGGCATCATGAAGTACTACACAGACAACAGACTACAAACAAAATTATCTTTATTAACTTAAACGTCAGGATGGCTGTAGGCATAACTTGCCCTATACCAAAGTGGGATCTCCCAACCTGAATGAAACAAAGGAAAGTCTGAGTCAAAGAGTGTGCAAAACCTGTCCTTGCCCTCAGAAATACAATTAAACAATGTGTAGGGATATCAAAGTCAAAAGAAACAGTGTTTAACTCAAAGTTCTGAGGTTCTTCCAACTCGCAGCTTTGGTTCTGCTCCCCTTTCCCAGGCATAAGAAAGTTCCATGAAAAAGTCTGAGTTTACCTTTCTCCAGCTCAAAGCGATACAGTCCTGAACCAATCCTTGGGGTTCCCTTCCCCAAGTTTCAAGTAACACAATCCAAAACAAACGGGTCATAAGACTCTGGTCCCAAAACAAAGGGGTCTTGAGACTCCGGTCCCAAGACAACAAGTGTCGTCCTTTGTCTCAGGATTCCCCCCACACCCACCAAGACTTCAATGCCTTTAATTACACTTGTCTTAGTCTTTTCAGAAATCTTAAACAAAACACCAGGTCAACCTGACCCTCATTCTGGCTTGCCTTGCCAGCTATGTTGCAGTGGTTTCGGTCGGTTTGTTTCACAGCTTAGCTTTCACAATTCAGGGCTCTCTGGTCTAGGCACAGTTGTCCAACCACACGTCTACCCATCACAGGTTACGCATCCAAGACACCTGGGATCCTCAGCCCATACACACAGGTTACTTGATACTTGTTCCTGTGTACCAAGTCACTGTCACTTGATACTTTTATTAGGCTCTTGGGTTTAGGGTGTATTCTTGTACTGCTCTGGCTTCTCCTTGTTTGCCTAGTGGCCTTGCTAGGCTATAAAGACAGCATATGGAAAATGAGGCACAATAACCATATACCCCAAATGACACGTCAGTCATGAGGTTCATTTTCCAAACAAGTCTGGTTTTATTCAGAGTTTCTCAGTCGGCTGACTGGGTATCAACGCCTCATGAAGTGTGTTCCCAGACCTCGTGAGATGCGAGAGAGAGAGCAAACAGCGCTCAAGCAGCAATATATATACATCGTACATCATCCTTTGTTAAAGCAATTCGACCCGCTCTCATACATGTCATACAGGATAGGGTTCAGTGATTGACAATTATGACACGTTATGACAAGTCGTCATTCAGTCTAAACATAGTTATTCTAGCAACAGCAGCAAAGACAGCTTTCTGTTATGGGGAACATGGAGCTCTAGCACGGCAAGGATATCTTGTTCTTAGCAGAGAGACATTCTATACTACGTTATCTGTGTGTTACGGCTCATGAGCTAAGGGTCTGATAGTTCTGAAGCAGAAAATACCATTCTCTGTGAAGGATCAGCACTAGGAGAATATAATTCATGTTTAACTGCCTTTTACAACAGTGCTTGCAAGACAAACCGGCACCTGGACTACTGATTAGATGTGGCTTCTGCTCGACTTCAAGGACTTAGTGAGAGAGAAAAGCAATGTATTTCTGCACAGTTTGCCATTTCTGTCTGCGTTAGAATTTCAGAGTTCAAGCCGTGGCCTCGCACTGTGTGTGGATCTAAATAATAATAAATATATTTTCAAAGGCGTTTAACAGAAAAGAAAAAAGAAAATGACTGGCATTTCACAAAATCGACTTCCTTTGGTTACATTCATGTTTCTTGGATTACGATGTTTGTCACATGATGCGATTTGCTTCTGGCCAACATATTATACGTATCATTCGGCTATGGGATTACTTTTCTGGTCTAACAAACCCTCCTTTTGGCCTTAAGCCAATAGCAACATCCAAATATCGCGTCTTCATCGGACCACGTGTCCAATTCTGAACTACCCATGTCACTAATCGTATTCAGAAATATTAATTGCCATAAATTCTTTAATTATTTCGTTTTTGTGTTTTGTACCATCACTTATCATATGAGGAGGCGGTTTCATACTGATTGGATGTGCACACTCATTTGTAATTTGGGAGCAAAGGACTGGCAGGCATTGTATGCAACAACAGCAAAATATGAGGATCCCAAATATCATAACCAAGATTACAATTAGAACAATGAACTTATATTTAGATTCCAACCACCTGTGGGGACATGAATTTCGGAGCTTAGGACTTGTAATTTCTTAATTGCTTCAAATATCATAGGGGAGGAGTCACTTAAAAATACACAGCACGCTGATCACACTAATTTGCATACACCTCCACGATCAGCCAAAATAATATGAATCACCATTCTATTCTGATGTGCAACTAGTGTAATTGCTTTTTGTTCCAGTATCATATAAAGTAGATCAGTTGTTCCATTTATCGTTTTCTCTAACACCCTGGACAGGTTTCTTATATTCCATGAGTTTGTTGCTTGTCCCCAAAATGGTATAAATGGTTTTGCTATATCCCTAGCAATCTGCCCAGCAGTATCATCTCGTCGTGGCCGAGATCTAGATATTTTGCTATTTCAGAAGTTTTGGCAAGAAAACACCAGGTAAAAGTATCCCAAAATAACAGGTCCCTTCCCAGTTTCTAGGTAACCATGGATAAGCCTGATCTCCACATACAAAATAGACAGAACCTCCTATATACAATGGCATCTCTTCTTGTTCAAGCAAAGCAGTATTCATACATCTAATAAATGTTCCCCACTGGATGGGAACCCTTTTTCAGTAAGTAAAATGGGACAGTATGTGAACTATGATTAATAGTATAGGAGAGAGGCACAGCATCTTTGTGATTAGGGACTGGTAAGGCCTTGAGAGCCTATCTACTGGACGTTTTACCGTTTTTATATTGCTTCTGCTTGCAAACACAGAACAAACCAACGGTTCCAATACCAATCTTTCAAATTCATTTATATTTGTTCCATCAAATTGTCCAGTGACACTATCATTCCATTTTCTGAAAAATAGTACTCTTAATGATGCATAACAGGCAGTATTAAGCGGCAAAGAATGTACATACCAACCCATTCCTCTTTCCCTGTGCTGGGGTAAATGGGAACAAACCCAACAATTGGACCGATTCAAGATAGCATGGGTCATATTCATAATCGGCAATAAAGTGTTATTATCATAACCTTTTCTATGTTTCACTTCTTGTGATGGAAGAGTATAAGAGAGCACATGTGCTGGGGTGCTCATAGTACGAGCATTGGTAGCTGACAATATAGATATAGCATATTCTCCAAGTACCAAAACATTGGGATCAGTGTAATCAAAATGCAAAGTGGTATCATAATCAAAAGCACGTTATTCTTTCTAAACAAAGTCTTTCTTGGAATAGACTTAATGTCAATCTTTATATCATCAACAGCATTGGTGCAGGCGGGAGCAGGAGCGAATATAGCAATCGTCTATGTTTATTTCAGGAAAAGTTTTTCAGCGTCTGTTGAAAAGGTTCTCCACAGCAACACACGTTAGCAACAAAAGTTCAGGCCAATCCAGGTTAGCCTGCTTTAAGATAACAGCAAGCTGATGTTTAACTTCACAGAGCTCCAAAAAGGCAGAAGTAAGTATCAATTTTATAGTGTCGGTACCATTTGCCCCCGCTTGTTCACGCCAGGTTGCAAAGGCCTTCACTTTCAATGGTTGGTAGCACCGGGAAAACGCGTGTCAGAGCTCTCAACTGATACAGCTCATACGCTCCTTTTCCCTAGGCCTCCATTCCCAGCTCTGTCCGTGAGCTAGAAACAAAGGCGAAACAAAAGCTTATCACTTCCGATTTCGTGAACGTAGATTGTACCTTACAGCTCCAGGTACAGTATGATCGATGAACAATGCACTTTCTTCTCCAGATGCAGGATCAGTGCCAATTTGTGATGCAATAAGTGATGATGAGGCAGCAGTCGAACAATGTTGAGGCAACACTGGTCTTTTGATTTTCGTTGCAGTCTCCCCAGGCCCTTTCTCGAGCTTAGGAAGGACTTCTGACGGGGATTCGGCAGTGATATCTTTGTAATCAGGTACAGCTGTCTTGCTTTCGACGTCAGGATCATCAGTCTCTCATGTGGAAAGGAAACCGAACTCTTTTCGTGTGTGTTGCGTGGATCCAGTGTTTTCAGCCATTCACTCGGACTGCAGTCTGCGTAGCCAGTAGCACCTGGAAAGGTCCCGTCCAGCGCGGTGCAAGTGAAGACTTTCTTTCAAAATTCTTCACCAGCGTCCAGTCACAGCTGCCGACAATGTCCTGGGCCTGAATATCTGACTGGAAGAGCCTCCTGCAGCTGCTGATGAATCAAACGTAAGTTTTAAGTCAACTGTTTACAGTAATCAATAAGCAATGGATACTCAACGTCCCTTAGTTGTTTTGGACAGGGCACATTCCAGACATTGGCTGGTCTCCCCATAACGATTTCATATGGGGGAGAGGCCAGTCCTTCCCTGCACAGCTGTTCGCATGCACAGTAAAGCTAGTGGCAATGCATCAGGCCATTTCAAATTGATCCCTGCGCAAATTTTGCTCAACTTCTTTTTCAAGGTACCGTTTTGGCATTCTACCAAACCAGCACTCAACAGGTGTCTGGCCAAATGGAATCGCTTATCAATTTGGAGAGCTGCACAAATTTACAATATCACAGATGCAATAAAATGCAGTCCATTATCTGACCATGTGACACGGGGTAGTCCGAATCAGGGAAAAACCTCTTAGCATGCATTTGGCTGTGGACATAGCTGTACAATCTTTCAGGGGATAGGGCTCCACCCATTTGCTAAATGCGCAGACTACTACAAGGACATATTTATAGTTTTGGCACCTCTCCATTTCTATGAAATCAAAATGGATGACTTCAAATGGCAAAGACAGTGGACCAAAACCTCCTACTGGTGTCACTGTTCCCTTCTCAATGTTATGTTGCAAACAAGTCATGCAATTCTGAACCAATCTTTCAGCAGTTTTTCTGATGTGCGTATTCTGCCATACAGAATCCAGGTTCTGAATCATTTTTCTAGCACACATCTGTTGGACTGTGAGACATAGTAACCATTGCCATTACATAGGCATTTGGTAACATCCATCGGTTATTTTGTTTGTCCACCCAACAACCCTCAATCTAATTCTGCTGGACCCTCAGACCATTTTTTTATTTCATCTAGAGTAGCTTCTACTTGTATCTCTTTAACTGTTTCAGTTCCATTCTCTATCATGCAAGACACTCCTGTTTCGACATACATTTTTGTGTGAAAATCAGTGGCAGTGTGTTTCGCAATTCTGTCTGCAAATGCATTTCCCTTTCCTATGTTACATGTTATTTATTTTTATGTGCTTCACATTTCATTATTGCTAATCGCTTGGGAAGCACAAGTGCTGACAACAGTCTCACCATCAAAGTGCCATGTTGGATTTTGGTTCCATTTGACGTCGGGAAACCCCTTTCAGCCCATAATCGACCAAACTTGTGTACCACCCCAAAGGCATACTGACTGTCAGTATATATGTTTACATTGCGGTTTACAGAAATTTCCCATGCTCTGGTTAACGCTATTATTTCCGCAGCTTGTGCTGAGTTATATGGGATTCGTTTGCTCTCTAATAGTTTTCAGTGTCGTGATGGCATAAGCAGCAGTTGATGTGCTATCCGGTAATTTAAATTAAGAACCGTCACAAAACAGTTCTCCATCTGGATCTTTCTGTGGAGTATCAGTTAAATCAATTCTTCCTTTTGTCTCTTGTTCAGTAACGTTAAGCAATCATGTGACAATTGTTTTTCACCCCCTTTTTCACTGGGAGGAGGTATTAACTCAGCCGGATTTAAAGCGCAACATCTCTTAATTTGAATATGCGGTGCAAATAGGACAATTTCATACCTTGTTAGTCTGGCTGATGTGAAATGTTGCATCTGCGTTCTATTTAAAAGAACGTCTACTGAATGAGGTACCATTGCGGTTAAAGAGTGACCTAAAACCATAACCTCTGTTTGTTTTACTGACGTGGCGGCTGCAGCAACAGCTCACAAACAATGCGGCAAAGCACATGCAACAGGATCCAACGTGGAAGAGAAGTAACCGCATGGTCTATTTCTCCCCCCGTGCTCCTGAGCCAAAACAGCCAAAGCACATCCATTATTTTCATGCACAAATTACTTAAAACTCTGGTCGTAATTTGGCCTACCCAAAACTGGAGCTGAACACAATGCAGCTTTGAGCAGGTCAAATGCTTCTTTACATTCCATGGCAAAGGTAAGGTAACATCCTTCCTTGTCAAGGCCACTATTGGTTTCACAATCATTGAAAAGTTAGCAATCCACTGCCTACAATATGAAGCCACGCCAATTAAAGCCCTGACTTCTTTCTGCGTGTTTGGAATAGGCATATCAGAGATGCTTTCTTTTCTTTCTGGTGTCAATCTTCTTCCCTCCTTCGAAAGGAGGTAGACCAAATAGGCCACCCCCTTAGGACAATACTGGAATTTTTTTAACAATGCCTTGTGACCATGTGCCGCCAAATGTGTCAATAATGCAACAGTGCTTTCTTTATAAATGTCTTTTGAGCCGGCTGCTATAAGCAGGTCATCAATATATTGTAACAACACGCACCCTGACGGTAATTCAAGCATGTCTAGTTGTTCTTTCAATGCTCTATTATAAATACTTGGACTTTCAGTATAGCCTCCTGGAATACGAGTGAATGTAAATGAACGTCCTCCTAGTGTAAAAGCAAACAAATATCTACTATCTGGAGGCACTGGAATACTAAAAAATTTGTTTATCAAATCAATAACACTAAAATATGATGCAGAGGCTGGGATCATAGTCAAAATTGTCATCACATCCGGGACTAATGGAAATTGTGGATCAACCACTTTATTCACTCCGTGTAAATCAATTATAAAACAATAAGGTATATCATTACCTCCTTTCTTGTAAACTGGAAGAATCGGACTGTTGCAAATACTACCAGAAGTTTCTTCAATTACATTTCTCGCAATCAAATCAGATATAATGCACTTCAACGCTCTTTGTCACTTAGCTGAAATTTTGTATTGCGGAATACGTGTTAATTTCCTTCTTTCAGAACTATTTTTACTGGTTCTACTTTCAAACAACCAACATCATTGTCGTTCACTGCCCATATACAAGCCGGTACTTCACTCAATTCAGTCGGTAGTGGCATTGATACGAATTGCAATGCAGGAGTCTTTTGTGACGAGATTGTCAAATAGACTCCATCAGGAGAACAATAAATGACAGTGACCTACATGCTTTATCTGTACAAGACCCTTTCATGTAATCCACAAGGACAAGGTGGTCCTTAGCACACATCCTAGGTTCTCACCAAAATTCATGTCCATTGAACTACCTACTTTTTTTCCAAACACAATTTTTCTCAATTGAGAGAAGCCTCCATACTCTAGACGTAAGGAGGGCCATCTTGTATTACATAAACAAAATAAAATCTCTACGGAAAACAGACCAGCTCTATGTTTCCATAGCACCTGGTAGAGAAGGTGATCACATTTCTATAAACGCCATCTCCAGATGGATAGTCAAGTGCATACAACTCTGCTACTCACTATCAAAAAGGACACTATCTTTCACACCAAGTGCTCACTCTACCAGAGGTACAGGAGCTACTTTAGCATTTATTGCATATGTCCTTCTAGATTCTATTTACAAAGCAGCTACTCAGAGTTCCATTCATACCTTTCCGCAGCATTACTGAATTGACACACATTCTAAAGCAGATTCACAGGTGGGACAAGCAGTGCTAAAACATCTATTTGCTGCTGTACCTTCTCACAACCCACCTCCTTCTCCAGGTACTGCTCGCTAACCTATGCATAGCATGTTATCTAAGCAGATCCATAAGCCTCAGAAGGCATGCATTACTCACTGTAATCGTATTTCTGATGCTTGTATCTGCTCAGGTTCACATGCGCCCACCCTTCCTCCCCTCCTGGAGTCGAAGGTGCATGGATGTTTCTTGCTCTATCTCTTGTTTTCTGCTTTATTACATCTGTACTCCTGCTACACTTTGTGCAACCTCATGTCAGAAACAAACAAAACAATCTGAGGGACATCGGCGTGTGAAGGACCATGGGTACAGTAGATGTCGCACTAGTGATAGTATTACTAACACGCCCAGTTGACATCCCTTTTCGAGTTTCAACAAATGCAATACTCTGCGAGTACCACTAGATGTCGGCCTATGCATAGCATGTGAATCGAAGCAGATGCAAGCATCAGAAATATGATTACGATGAGTAATGTATGTCATATACGTTTCAAGATAGAAAAACATATTCAAAGGATAGTAAGAACTTTTGTAACCACTCCTTTTTTAGACGGACAGTTACCAAACCAACTCTATGACAAGTAAATAACTAGGTATCTAGTGACCAACAGACAGGTCAGGATAGGAACAGATGTAGCAAAAGTCAGAGTTCCTGAGGAAACCAGTTCAAAATAAGTGAGTATTTTACTGAGTTGCAAAAGGGTTTCAGGTACTTCAGAGAAAACACCCTAGACGGAGTCCAGCAATGGTCCTGGGTGAACTGGATGAGAGGACTCCCAATAAAATGAATCACTCCCAAAACTTCACAGGAATCACACAAGATTTAAGGTAATACCCCAGCCAACACACTACCTCAGAACAGAAGAATATGCAACTGGACGCCTTCAGAATCTGCAGCCATAAAACTGGTCGATGAATTCCTTGTGAAAACTGAAGACAGGACACTGCAAGGGAATCTGCAGCAGGGATCAACGGGGAAGACTACAGGCAAGGGTTTCTTTTTGGCTGGATGCGGTTCTCTGGTTTTGGCGCCCTGCTCTGAAGCCAGGAGAATACTGAATATCGTTGGTCGGATAGTCGTCGCTAATCTGGTCCATCACTCTTGTGAGGGGACTTCAAGGATTCAGATCAAGTTTCTGGACGTCCAGCAGGATGCCACCTAAGTTTCGTCGCAATTCGGAATTTGGAAAACTGTGCACCACGTAATGGCTCGAGGTCCCAGGGTATTGGGGTATTGGATCCCGGCAAGTTTGTAGCACGCCAAGCGATGGCTCAAAATGCAGGTCTTCTTGAGTTCAGTGGGTCTCACCAGGCTCTGGGTCGGGATCGTCCTTTTCGAGATCCCCTTGGAAGCACGGATACCAGCAGGCTCTGGTTACGGAGCCGGCTCTCCGGTCAACTGAATTTGCTACTTAGGACAAGCCGTTTCTTCATCTTCCTCTTCGGTTTCAGCTCCAGTGGTCGACTTGTCAGCAGCTTCGAGGTTCGGAGTATTTAACAGGAACTACAGCACAACTTCTGTACTCACCCTGCATCTTACAGCAAGGGCCACTCTGGCTGTCCAATCAGGACAGCCAGTCCCCCACTGGGAGCTGGTTCCTTTCAGGCAAGGTGGAAGACAAAGGGATGCAGAGTTTTGGACTCCTACCTCCCTTCTTGCCTTCTCAAGACACTCCACAGCCTGGGCAGGGAATCCAAAGGATTCCCGCCAAACACCAAACTTCCATGGAGGCCATTTCCACCTAGAATGGCAGGGGAAGACCTCAGAAACAGCAAGCACACAAGAAATGGCGAAAAAAAGAGCCCGCCATTTTAGCAAAATGGTGTCCCTTCTGTGCATTACTGAGGCTGAATTAACAGCCTGCAAGTAATGAAGACTAAAAGTTATGAAGGTAAAACCACTGCCACCAGCCATTCATGTTAACTTGGAATTGTAACAAAATGTTACCAGATAAGTAATTAAGGGGATACTTTGCATCCCCGCCCCAGCACTCAACATAAGGTGGGGGGTGCTGCTCACTTACACAAAACATAAAGGGGATGAAAATCCATCTTTACTACTTGGGAACAGTAGTTCACCAAAGTACATGAAAGAGACATTAATGGGGGAGCCCAAAGGGGCAACACAACCTAATTCCAAAAGTTATATGAAACTATAACATCAACCATACACTATGGAGAGACAAAATAAGGTCACACATAAAGAGTAAAAGACTGGGTGAGAGTGGGAGGAATATTCCCCTTCACATAGGGACAAGGTAAAATAGTTACCAAGTCCAAGCAAAACGTTCTGGAGTTGATGCAGGTCAGTAAGATTTATCATAATTATGAAAATCTTAACTAACAATCATGACGTTCCAAAGGCTCCAGAACATCTAGATACCACAGCAATTACAGGATCTATCCTTTCTTGAAAGCTTCAGTTTGGCTCCAACTGCTTCAGACGCATGTAAACATTTCTCCACTTAGGACATGGAAATGTCCCTAGGTATTCATTAACAATTTTGTAACTTTTGTCTTCCATAACCAGGTGATGTAATAATGTCGCACCATTCTGATTTAAACAACATCTTTTTTTACGAACATAGGATTACTTGTGAGTGTATAGCTAGATGTTGCCAATGTAGCTAATAAGCCCTCACAATCATTTGGCCAAGAGATTGATTCAGTACAACTCTTATTTATTCGGAGGGAGTTTAAGTTCAGATATAAAGAGTTGTAAATGGGAACAATCATCTTCCTGTACTCGGATAACCCTCTCCATCTGATAATCCACCTGCAAGGATAGAAGTCCTAATTCATATCTTGCCACTGAGCTAGGAGTACAATTTTGAAGAGATGACTCTTCACCAAATCAGACCATCAATTTGAAACCAAATGTGTTCAACGTCAATGTGCAGCATCTCAGCCCCATATAAAAGACATAATACAACCTTACTCTTAGAATACTTTAGTGCCAGCAGTAATGAAAGCCAACGATATTTAGATTGTTAATTATTTTTTATAACTGTGCTGAAAACATGATTCCTTTCTCACACAGCCTTGAGATGCCAAGGCCCATTTGTGGGTTGCTATGAATTGTCCCAGTATGTCATTTGGGACACCTTTTCCAGTGGACTATCAATCAGGAATCATTTGAAGTTCCCTTTCCTCCTTCCAGTAGAAAAGTTCATGACTGAGTTTTTTGACAGCATATATAATTCAATTGCTTTCAAGCTTCACTGAAAACAAATAGGTATCTGATCAAAAATAATCTAGCACAGGCAAACCTTTGTCGGTATATTTCCCAATTTGGTGGGGAACAAGTGGGGGTCTTTCAGGGTGAGGTCTATGTCAAAGATGTATATGTTAAATAATGTAGGAGCCAGAACGCATACCTGATGGAGGCCTCTAAAGTTGTTTTACTTCGTTTGACATTGAACCCTGCCCATCCAACCTACTTCTAATGCTGGTATCAGAGTGTAAATGCACCAGCAACCCCAACAGTCCAACTGGCAGGCCCCAGTCCACCAATTTATTCCAAAGCCTTTGCCTATTAACTTTACCAAAGGCTACTGAAAGGTCAATCGCTGCCACGTAAATAGGCCTTTTTTGACACAGGCAAGTTCTCTGTTCGCTGCCACGTAAATAGGCCTTTTTTTGAGACTGGCAACTTCTCTGTAGCAAAAGGAGGATAACGCCGTTTAGGGGAGTTACCCGCTCCCTTGCAAAAACCAGATGGACCTAAATTAAAATGACCAGAATCTGAAATCCAAGCTACAATATCTCTCAACAGAATTGAAGCGAAGATTTTACTTCCAACATCCAGTAGGGCAATAGGTTGATAGTTCTCAGGTGCCAGCCTGTTACCTTTCTTAAAGATTGGTACACGTTAAGATTGCTTCCATGAGTTTACATATTCACATTTACTTACAATATCCCTGAACAGCATGAGCAAAATATTGGCCATACATCTACTTTCATGGTGACATTATAGAAATGCCATCTGGGCCTGCCACTCTCAAAATTTTACATTTGTTAATGAAATTGATTATATTTTTCCCTTGCCATCCTTTCATAGGAAGCGGGGGATACCCCTGCAGTGCCCGTTCACATTATACTGCACAAGGGGAGCAGGCGTTTTTTCTATTCTCATGAAAAGTCAGATTATGGAGATACTGAACACAGGCACAATTCAGGTCACCTGCTATATTGACATTGTCAGGGTTGTTGTTAGTATACCAATTAGGCAAAATATCTGCTAACATGATCAATATTTAGTCAAATAAGTTTCCAATAAATTAATCACAAGCATTTTCCTCAATCACAGATTATGCCCATCATTCGAAATACATTCAATTACCAGATGACTGAGATGGAGCACATTCCAGTGTCTATATGAATCCTAAATTATGGTTTATGGCCGTAATGAACTCACCAAAGGGTCATCTCTTATTCCCTTTTTGTACGGGTTGTAAAAAAAAAAACAGAAAAGCCATCAAGGATAGGAGCAGACCTTACCCAAACTTCTTGCAAAATAAGAAAGTCAAAACTGCTATATAATGACGAGTCATCTGTCTATCTAAAAACATGGTTGAAACCTTGCGTATTCCAGCTCATTATCTTTAACCTTTGTCTATAGGCTGGAAATGTATGTATTTGTGCTGCTCTTTATAGTACAAAGAATATAGCGGAGCTGTGAGCAATTTTCTTCTACCATATTAGGTGCCGGTTCCCTTCATCAAAGTGTACAGATCTTTTAGACAAGCCCCCACGTCCACATTACATTCTTGACCACAATATGCTCCTAGACTACTAAAGTCGTTACCAGTTTGTTTTTATAGGAGTTTCCCTTTCTTTTGGTAAATAGACAAAGAAGTCATACTCCGTAGACAGATATTCCATCTTTGATAATAGCATTTCTGTAACAATCTTAGGTGGTACATGCATAACAGAAAAGTCTGTTCTATTTGCATCAACAAATTCTATTTGATCATTGTCACTAGATGGAATAAATCACAATTTTGGGATGGCATGGGCCTATACATTTTGTCTATTAAGAACATGGATCTACCATGGGGAAGTACTAACTCCAGTCCCAGGAGGCCTGACGATTCATGGTTTGAGCTAAGGCTTTCACTGCTGTTATCAGAAAATGCCTGCAACTTGAACCCATTGATCTCCTTAAATTATGTAAGGTATAAATTGTGAGCACTTCTATGGAAAGACAGAGGAGGCATAGTCCACCTGAAAGTAGTCTTCATAAATCGATACGTCCAGAATTAATGGCGATTGCTGTAACTGAACTACTTCCTCATGGCTGATTTTGTTTTGTGAGAAATTGAATAATTGAGCCCTTTTTAGTAGTTTTTTTCCGGTAATTGTTTGATTTAAGGCCAGGTAACTTCCCCTTTTTTCTTATTTTTTCCTATTCTCCTTTTCTGCAGAAGATTTGTTTACTTCCTCATCAGGGATGGTGGCATTATTGCTCGTTACACTTTTGAGTCAGGATCGAATATTTTTCATTTTATGTAAGAATTTTCTTGATCTCTTATTTGTTTTTTACATTCGTAGGCATTTTCTTTATTTTTTCCGTTGTTGCAAAGACCTATTTAAATTTTAAGACTCAGTAAGGTGATGATCTGTCACCTATTGCTCCACCTTGATCATTTTAGCCCAGAGCCACAACTGTAGAGATGATCATTTTTTTTATCACCTACTACGCCCCTGTCATGTTTATCGAGGGACATTGGGAGTCCATTACGCCTTCATGCAAAGACCCAGTTAAGAGTGTGGTCTATATTGAAGATGGCCACCCCCACATCCACTACGGCACACAGATGTTTCAAGTTCTGAACAGGATGGAGCTCCGCGCATCGCAACCTTTTTCCTCGTTGATGGATGCTGTTCTGAAGTAGTTTGACCTTATCTTTGATCCGCCTTCTCTTGATTTCCTGCTTGCGTAACCATGATATCCTCCTTGATGCTCTCTGGCCCTACTCCTTTCACATTTCTGTGCTTCGTAGCCCATGCTCTATCATCCCACAGTCTTCCTGGATTTACCATCAGTTTGCCTGCTCTTTCAGCCTGATTCTCAATTCACTGAGTCCTGTAATCTGCAGCAGCAGGGCCTTTGTTCCCCATAGGGCACATCTGCGGTGGGGCCTTCCAGCTACCTGTTAAATCCCAGAGGGCTGGTTGTGCCTTTACAGCAATGGACCCTATTTCTTCTAGTCCAGAAGCCGGCCAAAGAATTCCACAAGTTCAGAGATCGATCCTGATGGTTGCCAATGGAAGATATCTGCTAGTTCATGGATTAGTCCTGACAGTTTGTGATGCCGAACCTCATCAACTCCTCCATCAGATATGGAGCAGATGCAAGGATTACTGTAAGCAGTCCAGCATTTACGCCTGAAGAATCTTACCTTCAGACCAGCTGTTGCGGCCAGAGAAGCACCTCCTGTGGATGTAACCGGCAGCAGCACTACCGGACATAAGTTTAATGGGTCTCCTAAGAGTCTCAAAGAATTCCTAGACCATTGCGTTATTCACTTTACATTTCGGCCCCCACCAGTTCCTTACAGATAGAGCCAGGGTGGGTTTCATGGTAACCAACATGGTGGGCAATGCATTTACATGAGTAACACTCATGGTGACCGCAAACAACGTGGTCTTGGATAACTACAGTGCCTTTGTGATGTTTGCTCAATTAAACCTATTGGATTTTGTTCAAGGAACCATGGATACCTTGAGTTATGTAACAAAATTCGAACAGCTGGCTGTTGTGACAGGCTGGTCTGATGAAACCAGGTTCACTCTCTTTCACAGGGGACATGTCAAAGAACTCCAGGACGAACTAGCC
This sequence comes from Ambystoma mexicanum, assembly GCF_040938575.1. Lineage (NCBI taxonomy): Eukaryota > Metazoa > Chordata > Amphibia > Caudata > Ambystomatidae > Ambystoma > Ambystoma mexicanum. The sequence continues at coordinate 19,674,944 of NC_090937.1, read as the reverse complement.
CATATGGCCAGACCGATTTCCTTCCTGGAGTTGATTACACTTGTGCTCCAATTGGACTATAGACTCCAAGAGAGGAAGTTAGAAAAAAAGGAATAATTGTACCATTAGACTCCCCTTTGCCCCCACTCCACTAGTTGCGGGTGGAAGTGAACTTGTACGCAAACCAATACAAATAGGCACAGCCTGTGGCCCCTTATCGGAAGAAGAAAGTAGACGGCACTGAGCCCAGGGGTTGTGCATGTACTGTGGAACCAACAGACATTTTGTTAAAGAATGTCCTATCACCCCTGGTCAGAAATGGGGAAATAACTTGGATTTCTAAGTGGGACCTTGGCTCGGGAGAAAGATGAAGGTCCTGACTGATCCTCATGTTAGCAAGATGCCACACTTTTGGTATTTTTTGTGTCCAGCTACTATTAACGGATATGGCTCTGGTTACTCTTCCAGGCTTGGTAGACTGCAGAGCCGCAGCCATATTCATAGATCATCAATAGACCATGCAACATGGTATTCCCCTTGCCCCTAAGACACAGGCACAACCCTTTGGCGGAGTTAATGGCCAACCCTTACGTTCTGAACCTATTTATGAAGAAACTAAATCTCTGCCGATGAAGATAGGACAACATATCGAACACTTGGGATTTGATATGATAAAGACTGTCTATCATCCGGTGATACTGGGAATGCCTTGGCTTAAAAGACAACATCCTTGCATAAATTGGAGGGCAGAAACTCTATCATTAAGCTCTAAAGTTTGCACCCAGAATTCCTTTCTTTTAAATAAACTTTTATTTAGGTGATTCGACGATAAGGCAGTTATATTACAACACACCGAAGAACAAAAAATACCAAAAACCTATACATTTGCACCACATCTCTGCACAACCCCAGACACAGAATCAGGCATATAACAGGCAGTTTCTGTAGCAACGGTTTAAGGTGCAGCATTTTGCATCAAATAATGGCAAATGTTCTGCCATGCATTCTTGGGACGGCATATAGATGGTAACAGGGACAAATATAGTTCCTCCATGTAATTTGCCCACATCGCATCATGCAACCACTTATCATGAGAAGGCGGTTCGCTCCTGTTCCATCTCATTGGAATCGCTCTCTGAGCAAGTATAAGCCCCAGATAAAAAAAATCACCACTTAACGTTTTCCATCTTCCCCATGAACCCCAACAAGCCGTCCTGCACCTAACGTTTCACTTGTCAGCCCAGTATGTCTGTCAGTGTCTGGCATACCGAAGCCCAGTAGCTGCCTAATTTAGAGCACCCCCAAAACATATGTAGCAGTTTGGCAGACGCCTGGGGCAATCCCTAGTGTTCGAGCCATAACTGTCATCCTGGAAGGTGGGTAATGAAGCCTATGAAGTGTTTTACAATGAAGGAGGTGAAATTCTGAGTTAAGAGAAACCCCGTTGGTCAGGTTGCATATATTCAGCCATTGTGAGTCACTACATTCTACCTGCAGATCTGTGCTCCACTTCTCCCTTGACCTCGGCCTTGTCCCTGTGTGCATAGCCTGCACTAGCTCATAAAGCTTAGAGACGTCCTTCTTGGCCCCCAGGTTGGTTAATATATATTTCAAACAAGCATGCAGGCATAGGAGGTTCTGATGGGAACATTGGCCAGTGTGCCAAGAAAACAGCTCATGCGAAAGCAGTACAACAACTGCAAGGGATCAGCTCCAAAGTGTAACTTAATGGTAACAGTTTACATATTTCCATCAATATATAAGCCATTCAGAGTAAGAATACAAGCACTATGCCACCCCATCTCTGTTGCTGTCTGTCATGGGCGACAACACCGACTGACCCCATGACAGAAACACCATGGCATTGGGAGCCCAGATGCCCAGCCTACCATTAAGCCTCCTCCAGGCTGCCCACATGACCCCCACAGGGTCAATTTGACAAGAGGGCCAATATGGGCCACCCGTAAACAGCGACAATAGGGGAGCGGAGACCATTTGCAGCCTTTCTAGTCGAACATGTGGGGAATCAGACGGTGCCCCACCCAAAAGGTTGTAAAAGGCATTTGTGCCATCAAGTAGTACAACTCCCAATCAGGAGTCGCCAGCAACATACGGTTTGGCAAGATATTACCACCACATGCAGACCTGACCATTGGCTCTTAAAATCGAGGAACATGCCCCGCCAGATGAGCGAAGAATGCACACCCAGGCAACACCAGAATCTTTAAAAACACGTATAGCAACTTAGGTCAAATTAACATTTTTATCAGTGACAGCCTCATGGCTAACGACATAGGGATATGACCCCATCTCTGAAACTTGGATTTCACAGTTGTGAAGTACGAGTTGTAATGGAGCCACCATTAATTCTGCAGGTCTGACTATTAATATACCTAAATAGCGGAAGGTATGTGCAGAAAATCTAAGGCCGCAGGTCTACCAAAATTTCCGACATGCCATCAGTGAGATGAAATATTTCAGACTTATCCGCATTCACGTGTAATCCTGAGTACATTCCAAAGACAGAAACTGCCTCAATCACCTTAGACAGATTGGTTTCTAGATCCTGAATGTACAGAAGAATGTCATCCGCATACAGTAATGTAACTTCTGGTTTCCCACCCAGCCTAATGCCCGCTCTGGAATATTTATCTATTATCTTGTTTGCCAAAGGCTCTATAACCAAGGCAAAAGCAGAGGCTAGAAGGGGCAGCCCTGCCTGGTGCCGTCCTCTGGTTTCAATAGAGGCGATTGCTTCCCATTTGTGAGCATATGGCTGTGTAGAGAAGTGCAACCCAGGATATAAATTGGGGGCCAAATCCATAGTTTTTACTAGACCTGATCAAGAAACGGCCAAGACGACGAATTAAACCTCAGGTAGATGGTTGGATTAATGACTTAGTTGTATTATCTGCGTTTGAGAAATTGTCATGCAAAGAAAAAGACTGTGCTGATATGTATGAGGAAGTATGGTCATCCATTAATTATCATAATGGGTGATTTTCTGTTTACCTGCTACTAAATTCTAGTTGGGTGTATGATTGTGCATAATTAGTGTTTTTTTAAAAAAAAGTTTTTCTTCTTTTCTTCTTATGATTAATTTCCTTAGCTCATATTGTATTTATGATTTACTTGTTGCAGTTCATAATGTTCAATAGTGTTGTTCTACTTAAATACATGGAATCTGCATTGTAATTCATTGTCCTTTATTTGTTATGAAGTTGATGAAATTTTATATATGAAACAAAAAGCCTTCTGTATGTCTTAACGACACAGCCTCACATCAGTCGCAGTCAGTGCCATCACATCATAGTCTCCTCAGATTCAGAGCCGTCTAACGGCCAGGAATCAAGCTTGATTGGTCCAGATGGACCATATAGGGCATCAATGGATAAAGCTTGGTTGCAAGGACTTCAATTCTGCATCAGTGTTTGTAGCAAATAAGGGGAAAGAGTGTCTTTGTATCCCTTATAGAATTCTGCATGGAATCCATCCCATCCCAGAGCCTTACCATTCGCCAAGTGCGCTATGGCCGCCTTGATTTCTTCTTCTGTAATTGGTAATTCAAGAGCTTCCCTCACCTCATCAGATAGTTTGTATCCCATTAAAGAATTGTTCCACTTCTGGGGGCGGGCTGGCGAGGCACTATCCTTGGGTTGATATATGGGGGAGGAACAATGGAAAAAATAGTATTTATCTCCTCAGCAGTGTGTACCATCTGGACGCCTAATGCACGTTAAATGCGCACTCTGCGCCGCAGCCTTCACCAGTCACACAAGGGTCCTACCAGGCCTGTCGGCTTCGCTGCATCTAATAGCAAGCGGGGCCTGTCGAAATACTTCACCTCCCTCTGTGCGGCCTCGCAAAAGGCATCCAACTCAGTCTTGATTGCATACCGTGGCTCAGGTGAGGGGTTGAGCACATACTGCTGTTGTAATGTTGCAAGCTGGGTCACCTTAAAGTCCAACATCACCCTGTATGCTTCTCAGGATCCCAAATTCAAACGAAATGGCCACCCCACCCAGATGACTGCCTTGAATGCCTCCCACAGTGTAGCTATGAAGTTCACCGTCCCCACGTTGGTATCGAGATACAGTGAGACTTGCTTGCAAAGGTTTTGTGAAAAGGCTGCATCCAACATCACTGGTTTAAGCACTGGTTTTGGAGCATGACCTGACAGTATCTCATCTTCCACCTTATTCAAAATAGAGCTCGACACCAGCCAGTAATCTATGCGAGAATGCATACCGTGCACAGACGAATAAAATTAATATTCCCTACCGTTATTGTGCAAAGTGCGCCACACATCTAGATTATTCATGGCAGTCATATGCCAACCAATGTTCAGCGCAGCTCCATTAAGCGCCCTCACAGTGGTTCCCGCACGATCAAGCACAAGGTCTAGCATTGCGTTAAAATCGCCCTAGAATATTATTTCTGACATAGGGTACGCGTACGCGGCACAGAACTAAAAAACCCTGTCATAGAAATCGGGATCGCCCATATTAGGACTGTATACGTTAACCAAGTAATATACCATGCACAAATACATATCTCACTCTTAATCCACCTAGGTGTCTAACTAAAAAAACTGTAGGGATCTGTGAATAATAGTCAATATCGCTGTGGCGTGTGAAGAGAAGGTAAGACGTGTAAAAACGTTGGGGACCCCAGTCTGGTGTAAAGGACATGGCCTGTCTCCCCAACAGAGGCGTTGCTTGGAGAAATTTAACTTGTGCGTCCTTTCTGTTAACATACGACACAATTTTGCAGGCCTGAACCTGGTTTCCCAACCTGCAAACATTCCAGCTAAGAAGTTATACAGGCTGGTTCATTCTGCGCTGCCCTGCCATAAAGCCAAATAAGGTCCAGGCTGACAATCGGGAGCAGTCGCTTGCCGTACCTGCTTAAGTCTACTTTCACTAAATGCAATTTTAACTGTTCCAGCATCCCAACTCCCATTCCCACCCTTACCGGCCCCCAAACATCGGCAGTGTGCATCCCCCTCCCCAACAAAACATGCAACTAGTTGCACTTGCAATGGGGTACAGCCGCTGCAGCGCAGTGTGGGTGCCAATTCCAACAAGACCAAACAATCTCAGCTCAAGGATGTGAATATAGATCCAGTGCTCAGTATTTTACAATGAACACATATAATGATTAGTATACAGCGATAGTAGTTCACACACATGTCCGCAACTCAACCCAGGCCAGAAGCACCCCCGCCATTGGTTCCCTAAAAGGGGAATCCCGGCTTCAATAAAGAAGATAGCTTCTGCCAGTGAAAAATTACTTCATTATGCAAATGAATATTAAGCCTAGCTGTAAAAAGCATTGCATTAGATACATTTTTTTCACAGAATATTTTCTTAACACCTAGGAACGTGCAACGCTCCTGTTGAACAGCCACTGTAAAATCCGGGTAAATATGTATCGATTTGGAGTCTGGACATAGCTCCTTCTTTTCTTTGACCTGACAAAGTATCAGATGCCGGTCACAATATATCATAATACGAGCAATGATAGGCCGAGGGTACTCACCAGGCTTAGGCTTCGCCATGAGCGCTCTGTGGGTACATTCTACTGTGAAATGCAGCGATAAAGATGGATTATACAGCAAGTTTCTAAGCAACTCCTCTATGGCCACCTCCATGTTTCCGAGCAATGCCTCCTCTGGAACCCCTATTATACGAATATTTTTCGTCGTGATCTAGACAATTTATTTATTTGTTGAGCGTGCAACAGCCCGGACGCATCGTGGTGCTTGTTACATGAGTTCTCAATAAAAAGTAGACATGAAAGACATATAAAGGCATGATTATTATACAGTTGCAGGACAGTTTGTAAAGACATGTAGAAGCAAGCGATTTAGTTGAAGAGAGTAGTTTTAAGGTTTTTCCTAAAGGCAGAGAGAGAAGTTGCTGCTCTTAGGGCAGTGGGGAGCGCATTCCAAAGCTAAGGGGCTAGAAATGGGAATCCTATCCCTCCTGCTTTGGCCTTGTTAATGCGTGGTACAGTGAGTTGGTTGGGGTAGCAATATCTGGTCGGCCTTGTCGAGAGGGATCTATGAGAGATAAGGCAGAGCTGTGCAGTGGATACGTCTGTGTGGTGATGAGAATCTTGAATGTGATGCGTTCTTTGGGAGCCAGTGCACGGAATGTCTTGCTAGGGAGATGTGGTCTCTTTTTGGAATGCTTAATGTTGCTCTTAGTGAGTTATTTTGAGTGATTTGAAGTCTTTTAATATTTTTTAGGGAAGTGCCAGCTAAGAGTGCATTGCAATAGTCTAGCTTTGCACCTATGGTCGCTCTGGCTGAAAGACAATTTTTCTTGGTTAAGAAAGGTTTGATGGCATTGATGAATTTGGTACTTAAGGCAGAGACAATACCGCTGACTGGCTTGTTCTTAAACAGAGTAGCATCAATGTGGACCCCTATAGACGGATGATAGGACTGGGATGATGCAGTTGTCAATGTTGAAATTGGAGTAAAGACAGTCTAGCTTCGCTAGAGTGGTCTTTTGGCTTAGAATGAGGATCTCCGTCTTGTCCCCGTTGAGGCATAGGCCATTGGTTGCCATCCAGGCTTGGATGGTAGCGAATATTTGCCTGAGGGAGGTGACGTATTTTAGATCTGAGCCTGTTAAGGGAAGGAGTACCTGGGTATCGTCAGCATAATTGGTATATGCGATCCCAAGTGCGTCCAGTTTGTCAAAAAGAGGCATAGTGAAGAGATTGTACAGTGTTGGGGTAGTACAGGATCCCTATGGGACACCACAATGTATGATGGTGGGGGCTGCATTAGCTGTGTTTGAAAAGACTTTCATAGCTCTTCCCTCTAGAAACGAAGTGATCCATGAGACAGCTTGGTCCGAGAAATGTGCTGAGTGCGTGAGGTGTGCGGTGAGGGTTTTATGGTCCACAAGATCGAACTCCGCTGAGAGGTCAAGGAGGAGAAGGGCGGGCGGGCTTCCCATTGTCCAAGATTTGAGTAATTTGATTCTAGGTCATCACACTTCGCTTTCATAAACTTCATGTCCTTTGATAAAGCCGAAACTGTTGATTGCAAAGCAGATGCTTCATCTTCAATAATACTAATGCATCCCTTAACCCGCCATAATCTGTGTAGTCTCCCACTCCGGTTGAGTGCAAAGGATCGCTACATTAGTGTTGATATCATGATATCGTCCAACCTTTCATTCACCGACGCAAAACCCGCTGCATCCTCTCTGGGATTTGCTGCATATCCAATTGGGCAGTGGGACCTGTAGGCAGGAGGGAGTGAGGGGGGTGTGGGGTATGTGCGGTTCAGGGCATTGAGGGGGGCAGGGATGGGGGACAAGGGATGGGGTGGGGCGACAGAAAGGTGCACCTCGGCAGTGGTGCTGCCAGACGGCCTAGGAGTGGATTTTGTTAACCCGGTCCACATTTCCACTCTTATTACCAGCTCCCTTTGTCATCCTGGTGCACCCTCGGTGGCGAGGCTGCTGCCCCTAGGCTGCAAGGGCGAAGGATCCAAAACATGTCGGCAGGCCTGAGCAACTGCTACACCTCCAGTCTCCTTAAACAAAGGCACACAACTTCAGTGTCGGGCAGCTTCAACTAGTACACACACACACAACCACGGTGTGTACTCCTTAGCCAGATCGACAAGGAAGAAAGTGCTGCTCCATAGCCAAATTATATGGAGGCGACTCCGATGCCAGGCTTATAAGTGGGGAACAGAGGTGTAGGGCACCCAATGGCACATGCACAAAGGCTGCATAGCAGGCCAAGTCTCACACTCCTAATGCAACCAACTGCAGCACACATAGGATATTTTTGGCCACAGACAAAGTGTGAAGACTTGTGGAACAAACGGGGGTTGCAAGGGCACTAGGCGCACCAGTCCCCCACAACCCTGGAATCCCAGGATTGCAGGCTGGGACCACTAGTCGTTATGGCTCAGGTCGAAGAGCAGGAGTGGGCCGCACTGAATTAAATAACTCTGCAACCCTTAAAGCAAGTCTTCCACAGCTCGCTCATGCACAAATCTGGATTTTCAAACTCTGGCTCTGCAGGGCCTTACGAATTGTGCAAATTGTAGGAGGGATTCCGAAAGCACCCTCAAATCTTGGGTCTTGCAGATGGGAGCAGAGCAGTGTTCTAGAACATGGGCTCAGGAAAGTGCAGGCTACCCCAAGCATGTTCATCTGGTCACTGAAATTTCCATGGTGTGCAGAGGACGGCCAAACAGAAGGCCATAGAAGTTGATTCCTTCACTTATCTCTGCTGCCCCACCGGGAGAGCACTTGGTACAACAGACCAACCCTAGCTTCCTCTAGCTTCTAGGTGATCTTCACCCCTGGCATATTGCTTGGAGGACTTCTCCTCGGCACGCTAGTAGCAATGCCTCCAGAGATGATGACCACTCACCAGTACAGTGCATCGGATGGCAGAGTGCTGTCTCATCCCACGCTGAGGCTGAATGCTCCCTTGCACCCAAATGCGACTCAGCCGAGCTGGGGGGTGAGCGGCCCGCTCACTGCAGCCCATTGCCACCCCTCCACATGATCACCAGGCAAATGCAGGGACAGGCCACCGATGTGTCCCTAGAGCTCCCCACCACCGCCAAGCAGCCACTCTGTAACAAAGAGCCCCACGGCAGCTCGCCGCTCCCTCCTCACCGCCACAGCATCACGAGCAGGCCGCAGCAATGCCCAGCTTTGGGTAGCACCACTCATTCGGATAAACACCAGTACAGATCTTGCTGAAAGCAGCTGCTTGCACTCCAGGTGAAATGACAGGAACTCGGCTTGGTCTCCTTACTGGCATTGGTCATTTGGAAACATTTAATTCTATAGGAAGTGTAGACTGGGTCTCCTACAAGAGGTTTTACATTGGTGAAAAGAGCACTCACCAGTGAATCGATCCATGTCTAATGAGTTGGCAAGAGAGCGGTAATAAACTTCTGGAATACTTAAAATGCACTGAGGAGCAAATGCTAACCAACACAATGTTGGTGAAAACCAAGAGGTGGAAAAATGATTGGATAGAAACGCACGAACAAGTAAGTAGAGTTAAATTATACTCCCAAAGTACTATGGACTATAGAGTTTACAACACCCTGCCTAAATATCTGATAAGGTGCCGAAACAACTTCTATAGAGTCCAGTACATGAGATTTCAATTCAACCTATATCCAACGCCAGAAGTTGTATCTGCAAGGAGTAAAGTGGTTGAAATAGACCCCACCTTCAGACTCTGCAAGTTGAAACCAGCAAAAGAAATCCTTAAACATCTGCTACTCCAGTGTAAAGGATTAAGAAATATTAGATATAGATACCAAATTTTGGGAATTTTCTTTGAAGAGCTGAGCATGTTGACCCTGGAGGAATGATGGACTGTGTTTATGCAGGGCAAAGGATGTCAAAGATTATTGCACTGGTCAATGTTCTAACTAATGTATTTGAACTAATCAAAATGGACTAATGGAGACTAATAATACAACGGAATGAAGAAAGGGATTTTTAAGCATCATTGTTTTTTTAGCCACGACACCCGTCCCCTGAGGTCTGTTTACGTTTGCTTCTTTTTATGTTTTTGTTGTTTTTTTCCCTCTTCCTCTTTCTCCCTTATACTTCTGTGGTAAAAGACTTAATAAAGTCAAAGCACCTAATAATAAAATAAATAAAATAGCAGATCCTCGTACTCAACTTTCGCTTTCAACTGCACGGCAGGTGCCCAAATGATTTCTTTGGAACTCTGGTGCCGCAGGTCCACAAAGGAAAGCTCCAGCACTGTACAGAGCTTAAACAAGATCGGCCATGTTAGCTCGGCTGCTCAGCAGCGTGCCACCATGCAGAATTGCTTTTGTCCCCTTCCGTAGGAAACCATCCGACGATCTAGATCGACAATCCACTCAAGTCTCACCATAGCCAATATTGTCTCTTCCCCAAGAGAATATGCTGAATACGCAGTGTTTTCTGAACATTTAGCAGCTGAACTACCCCCACATAGACATGAGGACTGCATCATTGATATTGTGCCTAGTTCCACCTTACCGTTCGGAAGAATGTACATCTTGTCTGAGTACGAAAAGGAAGCCTTACGGTCCTATCTAGATAGGAATTTGCAGAAATATAATATCACAGCTTTGAAGGTGCTTGGGGTGCGGGGGGTAGGGAGGTCTTCGCTATTCTTCATGCTCAAGAAAGATGCATCTGAATAGAGGCCATGTTTGGCCCATAGGGGCTTGAACAAGATCTCTATTAAGGATAAGTATCTGTTAGGTCAGTTTGTCTAAAGTCCACCCAAAGGGACTTCATAAAACGATACCTTGGGCGGTACAAAAACTCCAACTCTTAGTATAAGGCTGTACCACTCAAAGTGGTGGTAGCTTTGGCAGAGCAGCCATGTTTATCTTAGGAGGTAGTGAGTGCTGTAGATGGGTACAAAACGTGTAGCATACACATGGTCCAAAGAAACACGGATACACTGATGTTTTGTAAAAATAATGGTTTATTTTATATATATATATATATATATATATATATATATATATATATATATATATATATATACACACATAGGTAAAGAGAATTCTCTAGAAAGGTAAGTACTATGTCATAAACACAATTATAAAAACCAACACAATACTTATGGTATATAAACCAAAGTATACACCTCATTTAGAATAGCATTATGCATTTCAAGGTGAATAAAGCCACATTAGTAGACTTTTAGAATGACAGTATGTAATTCAAGGTAAGCATACCCTATTGGTTAATAAGCTTTGTTACTTATTCAGTTTCAGGAATAATATAGTTATATCAACAATGTTACAAGTAAGTACCTTGCAACATATGTAACTTATTATTCTTTCAGGAATGATAGTTACACCCATATTACTTTCTAGAATAGTGGAACGCAACTCAAAGGTAAGCAATAACTTATGAATCACTTTTCAGAATGGCAGTATGCACTTCAAAGGTGTAAGTAAGAACTCACTATTACATATTTAGAATGGCAGTATGCTGTTCAAGGTAAGTAGAACCCTATTGGGAATAAACTCTTACACTTATTCTATTTCAGGAATATGTAGTTATACCAATGTTACTTTTCAGAATAGTGGAACGTTTCTTCTCTTCTCCGGCGTTGGCTGGTCGCCCCCCTAAGTCCCCGGTGACCTCAAGGATCCAGCAGCCTGTGGGGATGTCGACCGGAAGGTGAGGAGCAGTTTTGGCCCTCCATGCACATGCCGCATGCACTATAAATGTGTTTCTTCACCAATTTACACTGCATCTGCAGTGTACCACAAAAGTGCTGCTGCCCACTTTACCTCTGGATCTCTGCCTACAAGGGCCTTTGGTTCGCAGATGCCCGCCCTATGCCCGCCCTCAGTAGGTGTAAAGAATTTTTGCTGTGTCCGAACATCCTTCAAGATGGCTGCCGCCATCAGCATTGGTGGTGAGCCTCGTGCAGGCTGAACATTTGTTTCTGATTGGGCCACAGTTTTTACATCTGCTGAATCTGTGAGCCGGTAGTAGGCTTTGAGTCGGCACCCCCAGCAAAGGCCCACGCCTAAGAACCCTGTCTGAGTCTGTCTGGACCTTGAGAGGACTCAAAGGGCTTCCCATCTCCTCCTCTGCAACTCTTGACTCTCCACCACCTCTTACCTCATGGAACAGTTCCCCAGCATGCAGCCTGCTCCTCCAGGAACTTGCAGCTCACTTGGAGCTTTGTTCTCCCATCCCAGAGTACCTGTGAGTCATGTCCTGGACTACCTGATGCCTTTTCACTAATCCATCCATGTTGAAACTAGCTGTGTCTTAATACAATTTCTCCCATTTCTCCTATGCCTTCTTTACTTTTCTGCATTTTTGTGCTTTCTGGTAATTCCAAACCTAGGTGTGCTGGAACGCTTCGCCCCCATTTTGCTTCGCATTTGTATGCTTTTTGGTAATGTTGAACCCAGGTGTTCTTTAACAATGCTACACCCCCATTTTGCATTGCATTTGTATGCTTTTTGTTATTTCGAACCTAGGTCTGTTTTAACGCTACACCTTCAATTTTGTACCCAAGTGCTTCTGCTGCATCCGTTTGCTCTCTTTCTCGGCTACTAGGCTGCCTGGTGAGTTTGTGCTTGTGCCATGTAATCTCTCCTTCTAGCATCCATCCTGATCTCTCTGCCACCCCTATGGCACTTGCCATCTCACCTATCTATCTATTCTAACTGCTTCACTATCACCTATTCTCCTTCTCTGATGACGTCTAGAAGGAAAAAGTTTAAAACAAGACTTCCTGACCACCAACCCTGGTCTACCCATTGCAGGCACCCATGTCAGCGCAACTTCCCGACAGATTGTCACTGATATCCTCTTTTCTGTCCCCTCTCTAGATCGCTGGACTCCTCATCTTATCTCTACCCTGTCCCTGCCTCATCAAGCTACGCTGAACGCTCGCTCTGCTATCAAAACACTCTGCTGACATCTGTCTCCTCCTCGATATCCTCACTGTTACTGAGACATGGTTCAATACCAGCTCAGTCACTGCTTTTAACTTCCTTCTCCCTGATGGCTACAAGATCATCTCTAAGCCTCACCCCAACCTTGCTGGCAGTGGGTTTGCCATGATCATCCCTGAGTGGGTCCCTTCCTCCCTTGTACCCAGCCAGATATACTCCTCCTTCGAGAGCCTGGTCTTCCAGCTAGTCACTCTCCTACAACCTTCCTGACAATTGCCACTATCCATAGGCCACCTGGCTCTATCACCCTGTTCCTTTCAGAATGGGCTGATTCCTCCTCCTCTCTCCTGACATCTTCCTCTAAACTCTTTCTAATGGGTGACTTCAACGTCCACCTCAACTCCTCAATCCCTCCGTCCACTCTCTTCCATTACCTCTGCACCTGGAACTCGCGCTCACTCTCCCCTCTGGTTGTACCCACTCGGCTGGACATACTCTTGATTCCTTTATCTATATTGATCATTTGCTCTTCTCCCCTCTTGCCACCCCACTCTCCTGGTCAGACCACTTCCTCCTATCACCTGGGTCCTCCTGGCCCTCTGACTGCATCTCCCCCAGCTCTGCCTACCTCGTTCACAGATATCTGCCGAATGAAACGAGTGTCAGTTGCTGCCTTCAACTCATCCTTCATCCTACCCTCATCACACTACAGACTCTACATCTGCTCACAGCAACCTCCATCTCACCATCACTAACACTCTCGACATTCTTGCCCCAGTCATGAGGATTCACCTGAAACATGCCACCAAGTGTAACACTCGGTACAACCCTGATCTAGCAGCCCTGAAGTGCAAATGCAGAGCTGCAGAATGGAAGTGGCACACCTCAAGCTCATATTCTACAAACGGGCCTGTACCCTTCTTCAAAGGCATTATCTCCTCTCCATTCACTCCAAGAAGAGGGCCCACATGCAGACTTGCATCTCTGGTGCATCCAACAACATGGCTGAACGATTTAAAATAAGCAGGGAACTAGCCAATCCTTCTGCAGTCTCCACCTCGCCTCTTCCCTCTGAGGGCCCTCTGCACTGCATTTATCACCCACGTCACTGCAAAAACTGTGGCCATCCTGAGCACTCTTTCTTCCTCCCCTTCTCCATCTCCTCCCCCTGCCACCCGTGGCCACTCATCGCCCCTCAGCCTTTCTCCACTCCTTGTCTCCTATCACATTGCACAAGGTCACTAGGGCTGTCTGGCCTATGAAGGTCTCCTCCAAACGGGTCTCCCCCTGTTGTCCAGAACAATTAAGGACAACATCGGCTCCCTTGCCTCTGCACTTGTTGATTTCTGCAATCACTCTCTTGCTTCCATGTCTTTCTTGTCTTCCCTCAAGCACTCTCTTGTGCGCCCCCTTGTGTCCAGCTAACTACCGCCCCATCTCTATTACTCCCTTCCTTGGGAAACTCCTGGAGATGCTGGTCTTCCCACAACTAACCCAGCACACTGAGCTCGTGGTTGCCTACACAACCATCAATCAGGATTCCGAGCATCCAGAGGCACGGAAACTGCTCTTCTGAACACCTGTGAAGAACTGCTTGCATCTCTTAACACTAATTCCCCCGCTGTTCTTATTCTACTTAATCTCTCCTCTGCATTTGATATAGTCAACCACTCCATCATCCTAAAATGGGTCGATGATACCCTTGGTATATCAGAGCAGGCACTGGACTGGTTGGGCTCCTTCCTCGCTGACTGTCCCTCCCAGGTCATTCTGGGCTCTTTCTCTTCCCCTACCCCTATCTCCACCTGTGGACTTCCCCAGGGCGCCAACATCTCACCCTTGCTCTTTAATGTCTATATCTGCTATCCAGTCCTGGTGTGCCCTTAATGAGCTCTGCCTCAATGCCAGCAAGACAGAGAACCTTCCTATCGGGACTCCTACTCCCTCTTTCCCCCGTCACTCTGGCCATCCTCTATGGGCTCTCCCCCTTCTCCTGCATCTGAAGCCAGAAACTTTGGAGTCCTCTTCAACACCTCTCTCCCTTTCCTCGCTCACATCCTGGACCTTGCCAAGAAGGCCAATTTTTTCAACTCCACCCCCTCAGAGATATGCTTCCATTCCTCACTTTGCCCCAGAAGCACAATGTCTCTAGAGCTCTGGTATTCTCTAGGTTGGACTACTGCAACAGCTTCATCTTTAATATACCCTCTTCCTCTCTATGCCCCCTTCAGCTTATCCAGAATAGGGCTGCAAGCCCGGGGACCGTTTCTCTCCAGACCTAAAATCTCTCCACTGGCTCCCGGTTGCTGCAAGAATCAAATTCAAATCCCTTTGCATCATCCATAAGGCTGTTTGGGGCTGAGGAACAGTCTATCTACATCCTGCTCACACCAAACACTCTCCCTCCCGATCTTTACACTACTCCGGCCTCCAACTCTGTTTGTCAAGTGCTTTTCTAAGCAGCCAGCTGGTGGCCGATCTATCTCCTCGGCTGGCTCCCTCCTCTGTAACAGGCTTCCCTTTACGTCTTGAGCCAGATCTCAAATTCCAGAAGCGCCTCAAGTTTTTCCTCTTCACCTCCTTCTTTCCTGTCTCCCTCCTGTGCTAAAACCCCACAGTGACTGAGACTGGCAGCCTGGGCCTGTATGTGTCTTTCTGGGTCCTGAACTTCCGCCCAATCACCCTTAGCCTCCCGCCCTTTCCCAGCACTTGCATTTGGGCTCTCACTGGCCTGTGTTCCCACAGTCCTGCGCTTATTGTATTGGCAGGTGACCACTCTTTACCAAGTGATCTCTGCCAGGCACTTAACTGTTGCTCGCAACTGACTTCCTGGCACTTCCCTCTATGGAACTCCTAGCACCTACCCCCTTGTCTTGTCCCTTCTCTCTCTGCACTTGCACGCTCTAAATGCTCACAAGGCATAGTAGGACCGCCTCTTTCTTGTTCATCAGTTTATTCTAACTGCCTTTTGTTCTCATGTTCCCTCCCCGTTTTGCCCCGTGGGCTCTTTGAAACACAATTTCTTGATGTACAATTCTAAGGTAGGCAAGAACTCTGACTTTTCTTAAAGGCATTAAGCAGTTCAGGGTAAGCAAAACCTAATGTTACACATTTAGAATAGCAGTATGCAAGTCAATGTAACTAAAACTATATTGCTAATACACTGTTAGGCCTATTCAGTTTCAGGAATAATACAGCAATACCAACTCTGTTACTTTCTAGGTTAGTGGAACACAATTCAAAGGTAAGTAAATAACGTCTACTTTTCAGAATGGCAGTAAGCAATTCACAGGTAAGTAAGAACTCTGTAACTTATTATATTTCAGAGATGATCAGTTACAGTACTAACACCATAGTAAGTAAGTACTTTGCAACACTTATTCTATTTTCTAGTCAGAGGCCTTCTACTTTGAAAGTCCTTCCCTATTTTAAGGCATGAGAGATCTCAGAGACAGAAGGGGACACTGGTGGTCTAGTGGCCAACAATGGGCATGTTAGGATATAAGGCACAGGTACAGGAAAATCAGAGTTCTAGAGGATTTCTCGTCCAACAAGTACAGACTTTAGAGTTTGTAGAAAGTGTTCAGGGACTTTGTAGAAGGCTTCCTAGATGGGTTCCAGCATTAGGCCTGGGCGAATGGTTTGGGCGAACTCACAACTACACGAATCAACACCCTAGCCACACAGGAGCGACATAAGACTTTAAGTAAGTATTACCCTCAGCCACACAGTACCTCAGTATTGAAGAAGAGCTTGCAGATGGATGCCTTCACGATGCAGCTGCACAGGACCCGATCTCTGGATTGTTGGTTGTGGTGACGAAAGCAAGGACACTGCAGCAGCAGTCTCCAGTAAAGGCTCCCAACAAATAATTCTTATGTGCTTCTCGTGGCAATGTTGATTTGGTGCCCTTTTCAAGGTACCAGATGAAAAACGGTTGTCACCTGATCGATTTGCCTCACTATTTTGGTCCAGCACTCTGGTGAGTGGACTTCAAGAAGTGAAATCTTGCGCCTGGAGGTCCAACTGGAGTCCACCGAAGATTCTGCGAGTTTCGTTCACAGGAAGACGTTGCACCACGCTCAGCCTCGAGGTCTCGGGGTATTGGCGCGGTTTGCAGCCCAGGAAGGTCAAAGCTGATCATGGGATGGCTCAAAATGCAGGTGGTCTTAAGACTGATTGGTCCCACCAGTCCAAGGGTCGGAGTTGTCGTCTTCGGGACTCTCAAGTCGCATGGAAGAAAGGGTCAGAACAGGCAATAGTTACACAGCAGGCATCTCCAACCGCTGGAATCAGCTACAGCCGCCTACTCTTCTTCCTCATCGGATTCAGCTCCAGTGGTTGACTTATCTTCAGCTTCTAGATCCAGGCCATTTATCTAGGAACCCAGCCAATCAGCACATGGTAAATTCAAACTTTGGGGCGGGGGGGGTTTATCTGTCCTTATAATACAGCCCACCTCCCAGTTGGGACTGGTTGCAGAAGGGCAGTGGAGTTTGACTCCTCCCTCATTTCCTGTCTTCACAGACACACTGGAGCCTCAGCGAGCTACACAAAGGGTTCCCACCGAAGACAAGAATCAAACCAGGACATCCCCCTCCCATGACGGCAGATGAAGGACCAAAAAGGACAAGCCCACTAAAAATGGCGAAAAAAGAGAGCAGTCACTGATGGTGACCCTTCCGTGCATTACCGCAGCTGGTTTGACAGCCCACGGGTATACAACACACAAGTCGGTAGAACACGTCCACTGCCACCATCCATAATAGTAAGTTTGTCACTGCAACAGAAATGTTACAGGAGCAGTGAGAAAGGGCATACTATATAACGTGGGGTGTGCTGATTTCACAAAGGGGATTGTAGAAAGGATAAAAAGTATCCTTCTACCCTTGGGAACAGTAGCTCACACAAGGAACCCAAGTGAAAATAAAAGGGAAGCCCTAAGGGCACAGAAAGTGCTGCCTGCTGCAATAGGAAAATGCAGATGCCCAAAATGTTATAGGAAAGTATAATTCATAAAATAAAGTATGAAGAGTCATACAAACAACACCCATAAAAAGAGTAAAAGGGTTAGTGGGGAAAATGATTACCACTCAATCGGGAACATAGAAAAAGAATCCACAAGTCCAGCAAAAAGTGCTGCGGTCTCACAGGTGAGGGAGATTTTGCATAACAATGAAAATCTAACCTAACAGTATCCTTTACCCCTTATCTGAGATATAATTGAAGCTCTTTGTGGAGGTATGATCCACACCAAGTTGAACTTCAGGGGTGCCTACCATTTCATCTCAATACGAGCAAAAGATGAGTGGAAGACAGCCTTCGGAACACCATTTGGACTGTATGAATATCGTGTTATGCCCTTTGGTTTGACTAATGCCCATGCTGTATTTCAATGCTTCGGACCACCTTTTGTCTGTGATAATTTACTTCAATTACATTTTTTTTCTTCAAAATCTCCCGCAGAACATAATGATCTTGTTGTGAAGTGTTCTGTCATTTACGTAACAACCATTTAAAGGCTAAACTTGAGAAATGCACATTTAATGCCACCACTGTTGCATATTTGGGGTACATTCTGTCTGGCAAGGGTGGTGGAGATAGATCCATGCTCAGTCGATAGTGGCAACCCCTACCACAGTTAAGCAAATTCAACAATTTCTTGGACTCACTAACTTCTTTCGGAAGTTTATACTTAACTTTTCTCGCTAATTCAGCCCTTGACCTTCTTGTTGGAGAAAGCAGTTGCGTTCCTAATGTCATCGACGGGCACAGATGCATTTCACAGGTTCAAGAAAGTTTACTCGGGCTCCAGTTCTTTTCCAACCGGATACTTTGCGCACCTTTGTGGTAAAGGCTGATGTCTCTGAAATGACCATTGGGGCCGTATTGTTGCAAATACAGGATAATGGTATTTTATTATTTATTATTGTTATGGTATTTATTAAAGCGCAGACCTAGCTTCAAGAAGCAATGGAGCACTTTACAGAGATTTGGTATTGACCATCCTATCGCATACCATTCCTGATCGCTTAATAGCGAAAGGAACTACTCTGTTTTGGAGAGGGAACTGCTAGCTCTGAAATCGGAGCAGAGCAACTGGGAGCCGGCCAGGACTACCCAAGGCCCACAACGAGGCCCATCTGCCATTCTTCTGCACTCCTCCTTCAAGCTACGATGACGCAGAGCTTTCCCTTGCCCCGAATCAACATCCGCAAGCCTGTGGGGTATGGTCGGCAATATTTGGATAGTGCATGGCAGTGCATGCACTTTCAGCATAATTAAAATTTTAAAATTGCTATTGTGACTTGTGCTCGTCGCACGGCCTCATTGCAAGCTCTGTGCTGTTCATTCCGCTCATTTCTATATCTTTGAAGCACTGTCCTTGGTTTTTTGGCCTTTCCAACATGGCTGCATTTTTATTGCAACTAGCCTTGCTTTCCTGGGCCGGGACCTGCTCCCACCTCCCATTGGCTGCACTTGGCTCTTAAGCCAATCAGAGCAACCAGGAGGCGGGAGCTGGCCAGGACCACCTAAGGCCCACAACAAAGGCCCCTGTCTGCTCCCTTTCTACTACAAGATCTCTACTTCAGGTATTTCTTTTCACCCCTGCACCTGAACTTCCTTGACGTTGTAGCCTCACTGTACTTTGAAATCTGGACCTCAATATCACTCCTCAATAACTATGGGTACACTCCCTATTCTGGACATGCTTCTACCCTGTTTTGCCTCAGCCCCTTCTCTGCTTGCCCTCCATGTTTGCATCTCTGATTACACTGCGTGTTCACACCCACTTTTCTTTTTTAAACTTTATTGGTTGTGGTACACGTCATTGCAGCAACACTTACATTACATCTGAACATTGTTGGGATGAATAACTTAGACACGCATCGTATCATACAGTATACATAGTCAATGCCCATTGGGTCCTTGTGGGGCTTTCTTCGTCTGACACCATTTTGCATAAATATACCCTGAACGGGCCCCATATATCTTTGGGTCTGCTTGTCCTTGGTAATGTCATCACGTATTGTTCCTCACATTCATTTACGTATGCAAGTTCTTTGAGGTAGTGGTTTACCCGTGGCGTGTGTGGACTCTTCCAGTTTTAAAGTATACACTTCTTGGCCACCACACATGCTACATTAAACAGTCTTCTGGTTACTTCTGCTCTTTGCCTATGTCGCCAAATAAATATCTCTGGGGAGTGAGGTCAGCTGGAAACTGTTATCTCCTCTATTATCTCGGCCACCTCCCTCCAAAACCCGGTAATAAGTGGACAACTCCAGTACATGTGGAATGAGTCAGCCAATGGATTTCCACATTTCTGGCAGTTACTAGGGCAGTCTTCTGTAAATTTAGCGATTTTGACTGGCGTATAATGGAGTTTATTCAGTACCTTGAACTGGATGAGCCGGAGACCGGAATTAATAGATACTTTCTTGGACAGCCCATGTCATTTGCCCAGGAAGCCTTGATTGTGTTGAGCGAGGGTGTGTGTGTTTGCATTATCGTGTAAAGTTTAGAGACATTAGTGCCAGAATGAGAGGACAACGATACAAAGCATTCATGTGTTGGGGGCTCATCTGGAAATAGTAGCTACCGAGCCCTAAAAGCCAGCTGCATGCGATGGTATTGCAATATACAAAGCTGTCCCTCCCGACCCCCCACAGCGGTCACAAAGTCTTCTTGAGTGATACATATCCTGCATCTTTATTTCCCTGTTGTGGTCCCATATCTTCTGTATCTCTCTATCAAATGAGGGTGAAATGTTGGGATAGTTACAGAGAGGAGCATCAGGGTTGTAGGGTGTTTCTATTTGTAGCCTTTTGTACATTTTGGAACAGGCGTGGACTGTTGTGCTAACTGGGTCAAACATGCATTCGTCTTTATGTTGTGTTTTAAATACGATAGAACGTACATCAGTGGGAGCGCGGCGCGTCGCTCTATAGGAATATGTGGTGCGTTGTGTAGAGGGTCACACCAGTGTTTGGCAAACTGAGCCTGTGCCACCAGGTAGTACACTTCAAAATCTGGAGCAACTATGCCTCCTGTGTCATATGGTTGAACCATCTTCTCCCACTACATCCTGGCCGCACCCTCATTACAGACAAATGCTATGGATCTTAGGGAATCGAAAAATTGTCTGCCCGGCCATATCAGGATGTTATTAAATATATAAAGTAGTTTAGGTAGGACTACCATTTTTAAGATTGCAACCCGGCCAATCAGTGATATAGGGAGTCTGGCCCACAACTGGAGTTTGGTTGAGATCGTACTCAGAAGTTGTTCATATTTATCCGTGTACAAAGAAATTCTATCCTTTGGCACGAGGATCCCCAGGTATCTTATTCCCGTGGGTGGCCATTTAAGTGCGTAAGTATTTGTTGGACATTGTAGGGGAGGATTGGTCCAAAGGACCCTCCTCGCCCACGTTTTCTCCTCAGGTGAGGACCATGGCTCATTGGGTGACCCCTCATACCACCCGGGCCCAGGTGGTGGAGGGTCCACTTGGTGACGACATTGCCCACACGTATCAATTACATATATATACATATTGATATTAGCTAGGCCCAGAAACCATTTTCGCCTACCAAGGATGGGGTGAGCTCAGCGCACTGTAGCGCGGCCCCCACCCTCGGAGGGTTTTTCGATTAGCCCTGTTGCCGCAGCTCCCTGGCAGATCCGCTGCAAGCACGTTCCCACGAGCAAGACGGACATGAGCTAGCACAATACACTGACACTGTATCATTTCACCGTCCGCAGTGTATCACTGCTCCCTGAATGGCCCGGTCGGCAGGGCCTGGGTGATGGGAAGGTCTGCTGAACGGTCCTCTGAGAGAAGAGGAAAAGTACCCAGATACGAATGTAAAAAACTACTTGTTGTCTTCTCTCCATACAAACCATGTATACCAAAGATACCTGTAGAATTGCGTAGTTAGTGTACATAACACCAGCCATGAAGGACCCATACCCCTATAGGGGTGTGCCAATGACAAAAGCATTCCAGGGGAGTGGTCCTTAGATGTATCATTAAAAACAGTACACCCTGCGGTCCCGCGCCATGACTGAACTAATGCTGCTAGAGTACACAAGAAAACGAATGTAACCATACGGGGGGCACCTGTGAAGGGTGTGCGAGAATGTACTCGTCACGCATGAATGTTCAAAGCCCCTTGCGTGCCACCACCGTCGCATACAGTGGCGGTTCATTTTCTATGTACTACACCAACCTCAATGCTACCTCACTTACTACCAATGTATATGCATATAGCTAAAATAATGGAGTCGTCGAACCATAGTGTACGTATAAGGTGCTTAGGCTGGATATAAACTAAGACACCTCCAGCGAAGTGAAATGTATGTTTTCAAGTAATTCAAACAAATATTATAAAGTGTTCTAATGATTGTGATGTTTTTGCCTCTAAAAGCCGGCAACACGCGAGGAAGATACCTTTGTAAGAATGTGCAAGGCCATTTTCCCTCCCACCCTGCAGAGACTGCCAAACATGAGAGCAGAGGCCCGCGCCGCGCTGCCCCACCTCCCCCAACCAGACTGGAGCCGCTTCAATGATGTGCAACCCCCTCTGCCGCACCCAAGGCCATGGGCCGCCACCTGCATTATTTACAGCACAGCAGTAAACCTCTGCCTGAACCCACACTTCCAAGGGCGCCCCCTCGTAAACCCCACAAACCACCAGAGCATTCTAGACTTATGGCCCTGTGCAATCAGGACACCCAACACTGTGGCAACACACCGCGGCACATTTATAACCACATCTAACAAGACAGGGAGGCTTGTACCGTCCGTCCCATGCCCTGAAGCTTAGCCCCTCAACCTATGACACCGGTCAACAGGACGCTGGTAACCATGCCCTGATAAACGACCATTAGACCCCTTACAAGGTGCATTCCTCCTGTGTTGCATTAACCTGTAGAGTAACCTATTGGAAGATTTACTAAAGAAGACAATATTGTAGTGACTGAATGACTGCGGTGTGCATGGCCTAGGGCAGATAAGTCAGGAAAAGACATTCATCTCTGACGCTGGCCGCAATGGCACTCCAACACCGCCCGGATGAACTCTGCCAACCTGCCAAGCCCAGCCCAACCCACGAAGCTGACCAGTGACGTTCTCCAGCCACGGCCAACCGCATCGCAGAGGCACCTATAGTTAGTCATCGCCACCCAATCCCATTGTATTTGTGCCCCCTATAGTATGTAGGTTCTTATGACGTTTTTTGTAAATATATACGCCTGCTATTGTCAGACAGAGCGCTCTCGGAGTTTGCAGAGTTCTTTGCATGCCCTATTCTGATTGATAAACTCCCATTTAAGCTCACCCGCACTTTGTCTTGGCTTTATTCCCTACCTGGGAGAGTCCTTCATTGTCTCTCATTGCGGGGAGGATCGTGCTGGCTGGGGACGCTTGCTTTCAGTGGTGACCCCGAAAGCGTGATATTTATTATTATTTCTTCCCGATCTAACGCTACTGTCCCCTTTTGGCACGAGAATCTCCGGTCGAAAAGGGATACGCACGGTGAGCCGGCTCCGGGAGACTGGCCGCCAACGGCGACCGGTACACTAAGAAGTTCGCACTCAAAAGAGAGGGGGTACGGGATCCCAGTTGCAAAATCCCCTTTGAGTACCGCTCGCCGGGGCTGACTGTTGAGCTGACGGCGACACTGCCTGGACGGACCCAGTTTCGGAGACTATCGGTTCAAGACGGGCACGTGAGTATTGAGTACGAGCGATTGTAAAGGGAGTGGGGGAAGGAGTGTAGGACAGGGAACAAAGAGGGGGTACGCAGATCTACTAAGGATCATTCTAAAATTTCCTTGCTTTTTCTTTGCATACGGCCATTAGGATTAAGAGGTGAATAAGAGATAAAAGTGACGGGAACCTAGCTCCGAAAGGGGGTGGAAGGCGGCGCCGCATAGTGCTATCTTGACTAGTACTGGGAATATATGAAGAAGTGGAATATAAGAGAAAAAGTGTTCAGCAAAAGGGGGCACTGAGAATATATTAGAAACCGCTATTACTTCTTTTATTTTTCTTTAAGGTTAGGGGGGAAAATAAATGTGAAACTAGTACAAAGCTAAGGGGGAAAGTAAGAAGGAGAAAATCCTATTACAAGAAGGAAGAGGAGATCAATATATATATATATATATGGGCATCCATTTATTGGAATAAGAAGGATGGGGACAGCCGGCTAGGGAGGAAAGGGAAGGCAGCTTGAATTGTGAACAGAGTGTTACTGGGAGGTGTGTGCACCTCGTATGTGTCAGGCGACAAGTTGATGTTGTATGTGTGTAAACTGGCCATAAATGTACAGAAATGGAATGGTCATGGTAAGTGTGACCAGATAAAATTCCTGCTGAAAAGATAAAAACAACAAGGGGGAGTGAGTGTGTGCCTATTTTGGTTTCCGGGTCGATGTTGTCAAAATAACTGATGGTTTGCTCTTATACGTACCCCCTCCCCCCAAAGAGAAGAGAATAGCGACTGTGTATAGCCAATTGAGTATTGTGCAGGGAGGGGGCAGAGCACAGAGGAGCTCACTATTGAATGTAAAAAAGGAAAAAACAACAATAATATTGGTAAGAGGTTTACATTGTAACTGTGGACACACAGGTAGAAGCAAGCGCTAGGGGAACACACAAGATGGGGGCCGAGACACCCTTATCGCACATTTGTAAGAATTTACCAGGCTACGCGGAGCGGATTAAAAAATATCATGACCAATGGGTGACCGAGTTAAAGGGGGAGGGGTTACCTCAGATTTGGCCAGAGGGAGGGTCATTTGATAAAAGTGTTCTGGACACGGTGGCCACATGCATTTTTCTAAAGTACAAGGGGAAGCAGTTGCAGAACAGAAGAGAAGTATTCGACCTTTGGAGGTTATTTGAGGAGGTACCACCTCCTAAAGCACCAGCGTTAAATCCTGACCTCCCGTCCACCACCGACAACCCGTTGATGATACAGAAAGATGTTAACGACATATCAAGTGTAGCGCCGCCAATGGAGGTAATAAGTTTGTACCCGATACTAAACAAGCCTGTGCCCGCAGAAGGGTACAGTGACGCCACTTATGTACCTCCCCCGACAGCTACTACACCCCACCGGCCCACAGCACCCCCGCCATATGAAAGCACAAGTGAGCGTGCCCAGGCAGGCGCACAAAGGGGAGACATAGAGAAACTTACAAATGATTTACAATCAAGACTTTCGATAGCAAAAGATGAGCTCTCAAGGATAAAAGACATATGCGAACGAACAGCATTAGATGCAACTAGAGCAGGGCGCCCGTCTAGAGTGCCAGGGGAAAATAGAAAGCCCGAAGAGGGGTGGAAAAAGGGCGCGATCCTGTTCAGAATTGAGGAAGAACCGACACGAATAATAGAAGTAGGGGCACGAGAGGGAGATGTTGATAACGAAGAAAGGCTTGGGGGGATTAGAGAGGAATTACTATGTGATATAAGGGACGAGCTAGAAGAAAGCGACAGGTTGAGTATGGCGATGGGAGGGGGAAGCGAAGGGGAGGAAGGTACATGTTCGATGAGAACATTGGACGATGAGTGGACTGGTCGATTGAGGAACAGGGTGGGGAAAATGGCATCACTGGGTACATCAGCGATCAAAGCGGGTCCAGATGAAACGACAAAAGGAAGGCTACAGCTCCCATTGATACATAGGGGAGGAGGGAGGCCTAACTATATCCCATGGGCTCAGATGGATAAAGCCAATCTACTAAAGTTGTTGCCCCCGTTGTCAGGAGGGGCAAGCAAGTGGATATACGCCTTTGAGAAGCACACTGCCGGGGTACCCCTAGCAATAGGAGACGTAAAGAGCTTGCTCGTCTTAGCGGTGGGGGATCAGGCCGAGAGAGTATGGGTTAAGGCCGGTTTCCCGGGAGTAACACTAGACTGCGACCGCCACGATGGAGCCTCCTTTAACACAGTGCGTGCAAGGGTGTGTGATGCCTTGCGGGAAACGTTCCCGGATACGCCAGACTTACAGTCCGTAATGCAGTGTACAATGAATGATGGGAAGGAGGCTATGGATTACATTTTTCGGGTCCAAGAGATGTGGAGAGCAGAAACGGGTACGCCCTGGTATCAATCGACATCCTTATTCTATTTTATTATAAAAAGGGGGCTCCCCAAAGAAGTGCAAAAGGCGCTCGATAAGATAGCTGGTATTGAAGCAAAGGGGTGGCCTGAGATCCAAAGCATAATAGTACACCATTGTAAGAGAATAAAGGAACGGGAGAAGGAAGTGGCACAGAAGAGATTGGCAGATGAAGCAAAGCTAGTACAGACAAAGTTGGTGAAGGTCGCAGCGGCTGTAGTCGCACTCCCCCACTGCAGGGAGGGAGACGAGGAGGAGGAGGGGCTGACAGCAATACAAGGAAGAGTGGCAACTAATTGGGCAGGAGCAGGACAGCGGCAGTGGAACGAGCAGGAACAAGGTGGAGGTCCGCAGTGGCAAGAGTGGACCCCTCGAGGGGGACGAGGTGGGTACAGGGGCCGAAGGGGAGGTGGAACGGGATATGGAGGAATGGGGGGAAATGGATGGCAGGGCCCTAGAGGTGCGCAAGGGAGTTGTTGGAACTGCGGACGATGGGGATATTATTCTAGGGAGTGCAGAACCAGGCCCAACAATGGGTTCTAAGAAGGAGGACAGTACGGCCACCCCCACCCGGGGAGCCCATATGGCCTTCCCATGGGACAGCAACAACCGAGAAACCCAGCACAAGGTAACACTGAGCAGCAGCAGGGGCCCCAGTATAGAACACAGGCCCACCCACAAAATAATGACAATATGGAATACACGTCAGGCAACCCTTTCGCAATAACAGCAAACGGAGCCCCTGCCCCAGCACCCTACAACGGAATGTCGGTGGTTTCAGGAAATGTCTTTAATCAAGGGGGGCGATGAGACATCCCGCATAGGACAGCCCACAGAGAACACTTGCGTGTCCAGTCCTATCTACAACCTACAATGCCGCAGAGGAACCATTGGTTGGGGCGCAGATAGGAGACAAGCAGTTCATATTCATGGTCGATTCGGGAGCGGAGAAATCGTGTATTAGAGAGGGCCGGTTCCCGTTATCTAACAGGAAGTTAGAGACGCAGGGGTTCTCTGGGGCTGTAATTGAAGTTCCTTATACAGAAGCATTGGATGTAACGGTGGGGGGTAAAACTGTAAAGGCACCCCTACTGTACTACAAACACTCACCTATAAATTTATTAGGGAGGGATCTCCTAAGCAAACTTAACATGACCATATCATTCACTGAGAGAGGTATAGTGTGCTCTACACCCGGGATATGCCCCTTGCATGCAATGTTGGTAGTGCAAGCCTACACGACCACACTGGAAGTACGAGGATTACCAAAAAAGGAGGAAATGTTTATTGAAGGGCTAAAGACATTGGCCCTCATAATTCCAGAACTAAGAAGAATGAACTGGAGGATTCCAGCGGAATTCCTCTTCCGTCCCATAGTGTGCCCTGATACCGCACCCGGAGCAGTGGTACCATTAGACTTGCACGCTGTACAGGTGTTGGCAAAAAGAATTGCTGTGATTGGAGTGGATAGGGAAGGATGTGAGTGGCGCACAGTACTATGTACAAATGCCAACATCGCCCTACGGGAGGTAACGGATGAGGATCTCTTCTCAGACACAGAAGGGGATGGTGAGATAGTAATGTAAATAGCTATGCCCTGTGACATTGTAATTCAAACCAGGGAAACCCCCGCCCAACTGATGGCAGTGGTAGGAGCACCACCGTCATTCTTTGATGACGACATGAGGCTCGTACCAAAGAATTTGTGGACAACAGGCCCCCATGATGTAGGGCTGTTGCATGGAGTACAACCTGTGGTAATAAAACTAAAGCAAGGAGCAATTTTACCCCGAGTAAAACAGTACCCATTGTCCCGTGAGGCTGAAGAAGGGATAAAAGACACCATCAATGCACTATTAGCACAAGGAATCATAGTGCCCTCGACCTCCCCATGTAACACATGCATTTATCCAATTAAAAAAGCAAAAGGAGGATCTTGGAGGATGATACAGGACTTACGCCCCTTAAACGATGTAATTCAGAAAGAGTTCCCTTTGGTCCCTAATCCTGCATCCATATTATGCAGCATTCCAAAGTCGGCATCACACTTCACAGTAGTGGATTTGAAAAACGCATTTTTCTCAATACCCCTTGCCGAAGAGAGTAGATACCTTACAACCTTCACACTAGGGGGTAAAAGGTATGAACACTGCAGACTACCACAGGGATACTGTGAGAGCCCGAGCATATTCAACCGCATATTGCATGAAGACTTGGGAAACCTATCAGTTGAGAGTACAATCATTCAGTACGTAGACGACTTGTTAGTGTGTGCACAAGATGAAGAAGTGTGTAGAAAGGACTCAACAACGCTCCTGACATTATTGGCCGATAAGGGGTACAAGGTATACAAGGAGAAATTACAGTATTGCCTGACAGAGGTCTTATACCTGGGACAGCTGATATCAAAAGATGGAAAAAGAATAATTCCCGACAGGGCAGAAGCGATAAGGCCAGTAGCGGAACCCACAACAGTAAAAGAGATGCAGAAATTTTTGGGAATGTGCAACTATTTCCGAGCATGGATATTAGATTATGCAGCATACACCAGACCCTTACTGCAAGCACTTAAGGAAGCACAACAGGACAATAAAAAGATCAAATGGTCAGAAGAAATGAGTACATCATTTCAATCGTTAAAAAGGTTAATTTCAAGCGCTCCAGTGCTAGCTAGCCCTGATTATGGACGCGAATTTTACCTATTTTTACACTGCAAGGTAACACTAATGACAGCTGTCCTGACACAAAAGACATCCCTAGGACACAAGCCCTTGGCGTACTATAATGGTACTTTGGATGCCGTAATGCAAGGCCATTTCGCGTGCGAGCAATCGCTCGCTGCAGCCGCGTTCGCGATTGAGAAAAGTGCCACAATAGTAATGGGTTGCCCAGTAACATTGTTTGTGGAACATTCATTGTTTGCAATACTTGAGAGGTCAAAAAGCACACTAACAACACAGCGGGCAACAGCATATGAAATAATATTGTCCAGCACCAACATCCATGTGGTAAGATGCAAAACAGTAAACCCCGCAACATTAATTTCAGAAACCTGCAAATTAGAGGACATACAAGCCCACGATTGTGCAACCTACACAGGAGAAAGAGAGGGGGACACAGTGGTGTGTGAGAACGCTCTAAGCGAGGGGGAAGTGTACTTCGTGGATGGATCTGCATCAATTAATGTGGACACGGGAGAAAAGCATGTTGGGATGGCGGTGGTGAGATTAGAAGACGGTGAGTATGAAACACTAGTGCAGTACCGCCTCCCATCACATTACTCCGCACAAGCAGCAGAACTGATTGCGCTCATAGAAGCGTTGCATGCAGCAAAAGGTTGCGCAGTAACCATATACACTGACTCAGCTTACATGACTACAACAGTACACAGAGGTCTAGCAAGATGGGGGCGGAGGGGATTTCGGCGGGCAGACGGTACACCAGTACAACATGCAGAATTGCTGAAAGAATTAATTGAGGCCCTACAAAACCCTACTGCAGTGGCAATAGTTAAGTGCCAAGCACATACGTCCAACACAGATGTTGTGTCTTTGGGAAACTCGGCAGCAGACGCTGCCGCCAAAGAGGCTTCCTATTTTCAGAAATATGAAGCAGGTGAGTACATGATGAAGCACAAAGCGAACGAAGAGCCCCCAGAAGGGTACAATATGATGCCCATATCCCAAATACTAGAATTGCAGGACGGGGCTAGTGAAGACGAAAAGTTGACGTGGACAAAACGAGGGTGCAGCAAGTCGGGAACAGACTTATTGTGGCGGCAAAATAACTCAGGAAAGCTAGTAATGCCAATGAAGCTACTAGAAATTGCGTTCCAGCAACTACACTTCCCTGCGCACAATACCAAACAGCACATTGCAGCCGAAATACAAGAAGAATGGTACGTACCCTGTCTCCAGGAGCACGTGTCTCGACTAGCAATGGAATGCACAACATGTCAGATCTATAACTCAGGAATGACATTACGAACACTCCGGGGAACTATCCCAAAACCCATTGGCCCATTCAGAGAGCTGCATATTGATTATGCAGACATGGGGGAAAGATGTAATGGCGCACGGTACATGATCGTGGTTATGTGCCCATTTTCAAGGTGGGTGGAAGCAGGCCCGTGTGCACGTCCTGATGCCAAGAGCGCTGCAAAATTCCTGGTGAGGGTAGTATTCCCGCGCTGGGGGATTTGTGACGTAATCCGCTCAGACAACGGCACACACTTTGTGAATGAACTGTTCAAGGAGGTGACAACATTATTGGGTATAAAACATAAATTGTGTTCGATTTATCATCCCCAAAGTAATGGCGTAGTAGAAAAGATGAACGGACTGTTAAAGGGCAGGCTATCAAAACTATGCTTTTCATTGAAAAAGAACTGGATCTACTGTCTGCCCCTTGCACTATTTGAATTGAGAAATCAGCCAAGTAAAGATCACCATTTGTCCCCGCACGAAATCGTGACTGGGAGACGAATGCACACAGCACACTCCCCGCTACGCAAACACTCAGATGCACATAGAAGCGCCGCGATATTAGGAGAAGAATTCACGGACTATTTGAAAAAACTAACAAGGGCAGTGCGCGTAATATCAAAGCAGCTCTCCCCACCCTTCACTAGAGAGGAGGGAAACATAACAGGATCTATCACAGAACCTGAGCAGCAGCTACAGCTAATGCCAGGCGAACTAATATATGTCAGGAGTTTTGTGCGTCGATGGAATGCACCACGGTTCCACGGCCCATACGAGGTAGTGTTCTGCACGCCCACAGCTGTAAAAGTGAAGGGCTTGCGCTACTGGATACATTTGACGGATGTGCGAAGAGCTTATATTAATGTGCAAGAGGATGCAGATGAGGAGGCACAGACAACAGCAACCAATTTAAGTGAACAAAATGTCTGAAAATAGACTTGTGTGTGTGCGTCAGCAGTGAACACGAATGGGAAAGTGACTGGGAAAAAAAAATATTGTTGCATTTTTGTTTGATTATTTGTGTGTTTTTTTTTTGGTGTGTTATCCCATTATGTGATTAATGAAATGATCAAATTATAACTTGTTACAGCCTTGTCTGTGAATTCCCCTCCCTACAACCCTACCCACCTCCATTTCCCGTCAACATATAACGGCCCTAATGGTGCCAACAAAACGTTTACATGCATGCACTTAATGCACTTTTGTATCTTAAACAGGAACTACCATGGCATCTAACAGGCAGCCTGCAACGGATAGAATTAGTAGAATGAGAGAAATATTAAATGAGAGATGCAGATATTCGTATGAGTGCGGATTATCTATATGTATTACGATGTTTTTTATGCTAATGTTTGGCTTGGTTACATATTGGTTTATAGCGTTCATCTCTATCGAGATGAACGAGGGGGGAGGGATTAACAGCACTGGGATTAACAACACTACTGGGACCAATGTAACTGTAAGTGTCAATATGAGGGAAGGTGATTTTCTGGTATGGGACGGAACTAAACTTGTGTGGGGTTATCACACCACACCATCCAACGCTGTCATATCTGAAAAGAAAAGGCCACGGGGTGAAATGCAAAACAACACAATGTCCCCACCTGGGATGCAGAGGTTTAATGCTCGTAGTTTAAATGACCGAAACCCATCCGCTATATCATGGTTGTACAATACGCCTACCAGTCAACCAGCCCCCGTCTTAAAAAACAACCTGCAAGAAAAAGTAAAAAACAAAAGTGAAAAAATGCTAGCAGCACACGAAATATTATACGAGGATTGGGCCAAGGGGGGCGGGAATGAGAAAGGGGGGTCTATCGTATCCATCGCCCAGGAAGTTGGGAAGTACATGAGCAACAGACGAAAGAGGGAAGCAGGGAGGAGGAAGTATGATGAGTACTATGGGTTAGGCCTAGATAAGATGGAAGACCCACGACACACCCACCAAGCAAATAAGTGGTATGCAGATACGAGTGCCACGGCTAAGCAAACAACAAACGAGAGCTGTTATGTTTGCTCCCTCATCCCGCACGCTTCAGGTACACCCAAAGTATTGTTACCCAAAGAGTTGCCAATTATAGATGCCCAATGTCTCCTTCATCTCACGTTGTGCAGAATTAAGAACACCTTCCAGGCACACGAAGTTTCTTTTCAAATGCTGCAGAACGAGAAAACATGCTACCCAAAAACGGCAGGGGTAGTATGTTTGACAGAACCATTTTTTGTAATACAAGGGACACTTTTTTCGGATAACAAGTGGAAGGATGAAGAAGTAATGTGCAAGGCGGAGGCACTGAGAGGTGTGGCACCAGAGAAATTGCAGTGGATAGAAGAAACATGCACACCGGTATGGAAAGAACACATTTCAAAACTAACTTGGGTAACCGCCATCGAAAAACCTTTCAAACTGCAGAGCCAAATAGACAATGAACTGTGTTTCAAAGGGGAGGGGAAGACCTCCATGGGAACAAACAAGAACTGTAACAAGACCCTCACCATCCCAGATCTAAGAAAAGGGACAGCAGCCCTTATGGACACGTACTGGGTATGCGGCAACCAGGAATACCTGCATCTCCCCCCGTCGTGGAGTGGCAGCTGCTCAATGGCCACTCTACACTCAGCCCTAATGGTAATACCGGAGAGCCACATCGACGGGAGCAAAAAGACACAGGAACGCCGGCAACAGAGTGCAGCCCAGCCAACTGCGGAGTCGCAAATGTACGTCCTATCTTCCGGAAGCAAGGGAGAAGTGCTCACCCGTAACAGACGTGCATCGAACTACATATCAAAGGAATCATCAGAATTATTGGCTCAGATCCCAGATAAATATAGATTATTCAGCTCAGCAGAAACATTCTTTGCCTCACTGGTCTCAAGTGTCCAAACAAGAGCAAATGCAAAATGGCTCCAGATAACACGCTGGGAACTGATTCAGCTGGCGAACGACACTGAAGAAGGGTTTAACGTAATCAAAGTGGAACTAAGAGCTTTACGACTGATGACCATGCAAAACAGGTATGTCCTGGGCCTGTTAACGGCGATAGACGGAGGTGTTTGCCGAAAAATCGGAAGTGCCTGCTGCACTTTCGTACCTTCTGAAGACGCGGAAAATGGCTCCCTATCCCATGTGATCGAAGCAGTCCATAACCTAGGAGAAAAAATGAAAATGGAAGGTGGGGCAGAAGACAGTACATGGTTCGATAACATCTTCTCCTGGGTCCCCTCATGGCTTGGAACAACTGTGAAATTTTTGATGCCAGCTGTGGTGTTCCTCCTTTTAATTTTTTGCCTGTGCCAGGTGGGTCTTCGGGTTTGTGCTAACGCAGTACCGAATGGTGCAATGATGATGGTGACAATGGGCAACACCCGGGGTACAATGCAAGCCACGCAGGAAGTACAGGTACAAACAGGGACTGATGACACACCTAGGTATCAACTAGTGCCTAGATACCACGACAAGGATATTATAGACAAACTATGGCACACCACCATCAGAGAGCCACGCATACTAGAATGGTATGAGGAGGTATGGGTAGACTTGGAAGGAGACAGCGGATGTATATACCTGACCTGTACCCCAGATGAATATGCTAGGAGGGGTGAGAGCTTAAGGGGGGGTGTGCAGAGCCTGGATGCCCATAAAAGGCACACCAGCATGGGATGAGGCAGTCATGAACGAAGAAGAGTGCAGGAGACTGAATGAGTTAAAGGATTCGTTACGTAAGTAACGAAAGGGGGGAAATGTAGGGGAGGATTGGTCCAAAGGACCCTCCTCGCCCACGTTTTCTCCTCAGGTGAGGACCATGGCTCATTGGGTGACCCCTCATACCACCCGGGCCCAGGTGGTGGAGGGTCCACTTGGTGACGACATTGCCCACACGTATCAATTAATCAATTACATATATATACATATTGATATTAGCTAGGCCCAGAAACCATTTTCGCCTACCGAGGATGGGGTGAGCTCAGCGCACTGTAGCGCGGCCCCCACCCTCGGAGGGTTTTTCGATTAGCCCTGTTGCCGCAGCTCCCTGGCAGATCCGCTGCAAGCACGTTCCCACGAGCAAGACGGACATGAGCTAGCACAATACACTGACACTGTATCATTTCACCGTCCGCAGTGTATCACTGCTCCCTGAATGGCCCGGTCGGCAGGGCCTGGGTGATGGGAAGGTCTGCTGAACGGTCCTCTGA
Organism: Ambystoma mexicanum; assembly: GCF_040938575.1. Classification (NCBI taxonomy): domain Eukaryota; kingdom Metazoa; phylum Chordata; class Amphibia; order Caudata; family Ambystomatidae; genus Ambystoma; species Ambystoma mexicanum. The sequence continues at coordinate 19,641,215 of NC_090937.1, read as the reverse complement.
GAGAAGAGGAAAAGTACCCAGATACGAATGTAAAAAACTACTTGTTGTCTTCTCTCCATACAAACCATGTATACCAAAGATACCTGTAGAATTGCGTAGTTAGTGTACATAACACCAGCCATGAAGGACCCATACCACTATAGGGGTGTGCCAATGACAAAAGCATTCCAGGGGAGTGGTCCTTAGATGTATTATTAAAAACAGTACACCCTGCGGTCCCGCGCCATGACTGAACTAATGCTGCTAGAGTACACAAGAAAACGAATGTAACCATACGGGGGGCGCCTGTGAAGGGTGTGCGAGAATGTACTCGTCACGCATGAATGTTCAAAGCCCCTTGCGTGCCACCACCGTCACATACAGTGGCGGTTCATTTTCTATGTACTACACCAACCTCAATGCTACCTCACTTACTACCAATGTATATGCATATAGCTAAAATAATGGAGTCGTCGAACCATAGTGTACGTATAAGGTGCTTAGGCTGGATATAAACTAAGACACCTCCAGCGAAGTGAAATGTATGTTTTCAAGTAATTCAAACAAATATTATAAAGTGTTCTAATGATTGTGATGTTTTCGCCTCTAAAAGCCGGCAACACGCGAGGAAGATACCTTTTGTAAGAATGTGCAAGGCCATTTTCCCTCCCACCCTGCAGAGACTGCCAAACATGAGAGCAGAGGCCCGCGCCGCGCTGTCCCACCTCCCCCAACCAGACTGGAGCCGCTTCAATGATGTGCAACCCCCTCTGCCGCACCCAAGGCCACGGGCCGCCACCAGCATTATTTACAGCACAGCAGTAAACCTCTGCCTGAACCCACACTTCCAAGGGCGCCCCCTCGTAAACCCCACAAACCACCAGAGCATTCTAGACTTATGGCCCTGTGCAATCAGGACACCCAACACTGTGGCAACACACCGCGGCACATTTATAACCACATCTAACAAGACAGGGAGGCTTGTACCGTCCGTCCCATGCCCTGAAGCTTAGCCCCTCAACCTATGACACCGGTCAACAGGACGCTGGTAACCATGCCCTGATAAACGACCATTAGACCCCTTACAAGGTGCATTCCTCCTGTGTTGCATTAACCTGTAGAGTAACCTATTGGAAGATTTACTAAAGAAGACAATATTGTAGTGACTGAATGACTGCGGTGTGCATGGCCTAGGGCAGATAAGTCAGGAAAAGACATTCATCTCTGACGCTGGCCGCAATGGCACTCCAACACCGCCCGGATGAACTCTGCCAACCTGCCAAGCCCAGCCCAACCCACGAAGCTGACCAGTGACGTTCTCCAGCCACGGCCAACCGCATCGCAGAGGCACCTATAGTTAGTCATCGCCACCCAATCCCATTGTATTTGTGCCCCCTATAGTATGTAGGTTCTTATGACTTTTTTTGTAAATATATACGCCTGTCTTTGCTATTGTCAGACAGAGCGCTCTCGGAGTTTGCAGAGTTCTTTGCATGCCCTATTCTGATTGATAAACTCCCATTTAAGCTCACCCGCACTCTGTCTTGGCTTTATTCCCTACCTGGGAGAGTCCTTCATTGTCTCTCATTGCGGGGAGGATTGTGCTGGCTGGGGACGCTTGCTTTCAACATCTAGTGGCGGGAGTCAGGGGAAACATTTTGGATTTAGAGCTGTTAGTTTTATAGCCAGAGTACTCCACAAACTCGTGTATAGTTACCATTGCAGGGCCTAGATTAACTTCAGGTTCGCGGATGTACAGTAAAGTATCATCTGCGTATAGGGATATCGACTAGGTCAGTCTCGCCATTCTGATTCCTCTCTGTCTCTGGTGTTGCCTAATGGCCGCCGAAACCAGCTCTATTGTAAGTGAAAATAGTATGCGGGAGAATGAACACCCGTGTCTGGTACCCCTGCACAGACTGAAGATCTCGGAGAGTGTTAGTTTGGTCAGTACCCTAGCCCCAGGTCCAGCGTACAGTAGCTTGACACATTATAGGAAATAGGGGCCTATGTCAAACTTTTCAAGTACTGCAAATAGGTATTTGCATGACACCGAGTCAAACGCTTTTTTTGGCATCCAGGGAAACGGCCTATGCTTGAGTCTCAGGTTTGATCTGGGCCATGACCCCGAACAACCTCTCTAAATTCAATGCTGTTGACCTCGTCGGGATAAAACCACACTGGTCCGGGTAGACCAGCTGGGGCATGCTGGGCAGAAGTGTTGTGGCTAGGACCTTAGCAAAGATCTTGGCGTCACAGTTTATTAACAAAAGGGGTATATAGGAGGACATGTCATGAGACGCTGCATGGGTTTCAAAAGCACCGTTATTATGGCCTCTCTCATAGAGTCTGGCAGAGTTCCCTTTTCAGTCGCCTCCTCCCACACCAACAGTAATACGGGGGAAAGCTCTGTGCTGAGCTCCTTATGCCTTTCTGCTCCCAGACCATCTGACCCAGGTGCCTTCCTGGAAGATAAGGACTTGATTGCTTCAGTGATTTCTTCTAACGTTATTGGGCTTTCAATGGCCATCTTGCTCTCTAATGGAAGTTTTGGGAGCGTGATAGTATCTAGGTACTTCACTATTTCACTAGTGGGTTTCACATCATGATCGGAATATAATTCTGCATAGAAATTGGCGAACTCCCTATTTATACCCTTGTCACTGGTGATCACATTGCCGTCTCTTGCCACTATGCCAGAGATCGGTGCATGGTATTGCTCTGCCTTCAGTAGATTTGCAAGAGAGCGATATGCCTCATTTCCCTCACCATATCGGCGCACACTGAGGAGGGTCGCCATGTAGAGTAGCTCCCTGTTTGCCAGTTTGTTGAAGTCTTGTAGACGACTGTTAATGTCTGGTAGAGTCTTTTTTTATCATGAGTGATGCTATACTGTAGTTCCAGTTACCTCAGGCGTCTCTTTGCCTCTGCCAACTCAGATCTAACAAACTCCAGCAATCCCATGGATTTAGAAAGCAGGATCCCTCTCACCCAAATTTTAAAGGTTTCCCAGAGGGTTGTGTACCTGTCAAGTGTTCCCTTGTTCATTTCCAAGAATTCCTCAACCTCTATGTGAAGTGCTTCTGCAACAGTTGGATCTTTTAGCACATCGGTTGGCATTCTCCATCTCCTCACTGGGGGTTTTAAATCATCCAACGTTATTTCTAATGATATTGGGGAGTGGTCTGATAGAGTGCGGGGGTGTATCTCGCATTTGTTGATCCCATTGGTGAGGTGCGTGGAGACCAGCCAGTAATCAATGCGAGACTCTGTGTCATGTACAGAAGAGTAAAATGTGTAACGTCCTCCAGGCATCGGCCATGGACATTTGTGTTAGGATTTGTTGTATCTTAGCAGCTGCCCTAGTGGGTGCTCTATTTTTACAAGTGGATCGGTCATGGGAGACATCCAGAATGGTGTTAAAATCGCCCCCCCACAGCATACATTCGCCATCCAGTGGGCCTACCTCATGCGCTATGTCTTTATAAAAGTCAGGGTCATCAATATTGGGTCCATATGTATTTACAAGATCCACTTCCCTCCCTGCAATGCTACCCCATATGGGTCAATTTTGCTTTTGACAAATTTGAAACCCTAGGAGGGATGCACCAACGTAAGAACGCCTCTTGCATGAGTTGAGTATTCCGTATAGTATCTTTATAGTAGTTTGCTATCCCCAGTCCCGAAGTATGCACACATTTACCTTCTGAAGTGCGTGCGTTTCCTGTAGCATAACAATTTGGGGGTGATGTCGGGCCACATATGCTCCAACCCTCCTTGACTTAGCCTGATTGCTAAGCCCGCGGACATTCCAAGTAAGGAGTTTCATTTTCAGCCCATTGGACATTGCATTGCCATGTGCCATATATATGTTGTATAGACAATCATAATCATCTCCATTTTCCCCAGGTATGTGTCATTTGCAACGACGTGTCCACAATTTTTAATCAACTGAACCCTTCCAACTGGGTCCCAACTCCCCTCCCTCTCCTCCTGCATATTAACGTGATAAAGCTATCACTCTACTTTTTTTTCGTCCCCCCACCCCGCATCATCACCTACAACTTGACAATGCTACTCCCTGAATCTTAAAAACTCCCCAAAGGGCATCCCCTTAACTTGTTGAAATCTCCCGAGATTCACAATAATAATAATAATAATAATATTGCATTTATATAGCGCTGCGAACCCTCAGGTATCTGAGCGCTGCTTATTATTACCCACAGTGTGTGCTGCTCATTTATCGACCTCCGAAGGATGAAAGGCTGAGTTTGGCCCTGCCAGGATTCAAACCTGCATTAGCAAGCTCTGCACGGATGTCAAAGCGAGCGCTCTACTCGCTGTGCCACTTGACTCTGTCACTCCTTACAGCTACATGGCTGCCCTTGACAGAGGCTCACGACTCCGATTCTAATAATCATCTTTCGAGGGGATTGTGTCCTCCTGTGTCCACAGCTGTGTTGCTTTGGAAAATTTTCGGCAGAGGGCATCCTGAGTCGATGTGTTACGCTCACCTGGTATCCACAGGGACGCCACCCGGGTTACTTGCTGGTATGCCTCTCGGCTTTACCCTGAAGTGGTCTGCGGGGAAGGTTCTGCCTGAAAATACAGGAGGACTGTGTTCAAGACTGAATGACTGGGGTAAGTATCCTCCCTCCTCCCTCTGGCGCCCTCTCCTTACCTTGTGGTAGAATTAGGCGTGCTCTCCGTCCTGCCTTCTTTGCAGGGGCGCGTTGTCTTTCATGGGCGAGTGCGGTCCAATTACTTCACTGACGCCGGCCCGTTTGATATTGTTCAGGTAGGTCTTATTGCTGTTCTTTAGTTTTGTTGCTATCCTGCATGCCTTTCTTTGTTTAAAATGTCTCTTTTTTTCTCCCTTAGGTATTGCGGAGCTTCAGCGCGGTGAACTGGCTTGGTTGAGCCCCGCTGGTAAATGATGTCGCATTGATGCGATAAGTAAGCGCTATGCGCAGCGCTGCGAAGTCTTGCCTTTGCTAACCGCTGTTTTCCTTCCTTGTAGGTCGCAGTGTTCTTCAGCATGAGTGGAATGTCCTGAGTGGTGCCAGACGAGAGGCGACCAGCCAGGTAAGCCTTTGAGCAGTTCATAATTTGTAAATGTCTCTACTGCTTTTTTTAATGTTGCCTCTATCTTCCTCTTGCAGGTCGTTCTGTCCGGGAGGCATGCAGATCCAAGGAAGCTGTTCTCAGTAGCTGCGAGTGTTTAAAGATGAAGACTGCAGGTAAGATGCTGCTGCTAATGATGTTCTTTTTGTCTCCTTGCAGGTTCTGCTTCTCTGAGGTTCGAGGGACTAGCTGGACATGGTGAGCGTCACGTTGCAAGCTGCAAAGTAACGCAAAGCGTGTTTTCTTTCTCGGGTGTGGTTTAAATAGCCCCAACAAAATAGTCCAGGTAAAGTAGTCCCTAGGCTACCACACCCAAAACACTAGACCCCATAGCTTGGTTCTTAGGAACCAAGCTATGTGAATGCCTCCATGTTGGCTGACAATACAATAAAATAGTTCCCAAGCACATTGTTTTTCATGGTGTATGAGCCTGGCGCCATAGGCGCCAGGACTGGCCCCATGAGGGCTTTTGAAGAGGATGCCAGGCTCTAGAGGCCTGAGTCCTGACTCCACCTGGCCAATGGGTTTGCAAGAGGGGGTTTTGGGCGAGGGTCGTGACACAATGGCGTCGATCCGTTGTCCCTATAGGGCCTCTGTCGAGGGTCGACGTCACCGGATGTTATATATAGGACGCGCGGCGCCCGTAGCCTCGGGTCCGTTTTTTCTGCAAACATGTTTGCTTCGGAATATCGGCACGCTCGATTCTTTCTTCGTGAAGAATGTCTTCATCCTCTACTACCCTGAAGTCGGCCTTTAAAAAATGTCGATACTGCGGTTCGAAGATGTCCATCACAGACCGGCACGACATCTGCCTCTGGTGCCTTGGCGAAAGCCACGCCACCGACGACTGCGAGGATTCCCAGTCCCTGACGTCTACGGCCTTGCAGGAACGGAAGGGGAAATTGAAGGTAGCTAGAGTGTCTAAGCCCCTTAAATCTTAGTCCGCTGGGCTTTCGACCGATGACTCGAGGGGCGACTCTCTGCATCAGCGAAAATCCAGGGGCTCTCTGTCTAGGAGTGGTTCCCGCCATTCCTCTGCCTCGTCGAGGCATTCTAGGAAGCGCCGTCACCGGTCGCCTTCCTCGTCGGAGGATGACTCCGCCAGACGGTTGACTTGTTCCACCAATGGGAATCATTCTGCCAGCAGATATTAGCGATTTTCGAGTTGCAAAGCACAGCTCCGTTAGTGCCTTTGAAAGAAGCCGGCAGGGAACGGGCTAGGTCCAACACTCGCACGCCTTGGGGCTTAGGCAGTCGGCGCGATCATTGCGAGCCGTCGAGGTCCCGCTCGGACAAGGGAGATCGCCATAGCCATGCCAGATCCAGGTCCCGGTCCTCAACGCCATCGAGACCATCGGAACCTGTGAAGCCTTCAAAGAAGGCGTCAACGCCATTAGCGCCATGTCTGTCGAGGGACTCCCTCGTGGGTCCGGCCTCGAAGAAGTCACCGACACTATCGGCGCTGTGGCCGTCGAAGGACACTCTTGAGGCTCCGCCCTCGAAGAAGTTGTCGAAGTCATCTGCGCCTCGGTCGACATGGACGCTGATTCCCGCGACGCTGTTTGTGGAGGATTTGCCGGAGGTGCCCCGGGGGGCTGTAGAACCTCCAAAGAAGACTCTCAGTAAGTCTGTGAGGCTTGTTTTTGAGCCCTATTCTTTTCCTTCTCCTAGAATGGAGTTTTTCCAACCTTTACAGGATATTTCGGAGGTTAAGGAACTGTCTGATGAGTAGATGGCAGTGCCTCCTGATGTTCCTGTTGACCTTTTGTCTGGGCATAGTCAGATAGAGGAACTCCGTCAGTCATTGCATGACGTAGTGGCCTTGACACCTCTCCGGAGGTGGAGTTTGGCCGACCAGAGCCTGGGGCACATGCAGATTCCTCCTATCGGCATCTCATGTATAGAGTGACAGAATACTTGGGGTGGTCTGCTCCACCTATTGATTTTGCTCAGAATGATTTGACAGACATCCTGGATCAAGGTCCACCCACTGGCCCGGTGTTGCCGTTTCAAATGGCTTTGCAAAGATGGGTGGTGGCGGCTTGGACTGCTCCGGAGAGTCTACTGACAGAAGTCGCTTCCGAAGAAATACCGCCCATCCAGTGGTGACCCCTGCTACTTATCGACGCACCCTACTCCGGAGAGTTTGGTGGTGCAGGTGGCTATAACCTCCTCGAAGCAGGCCGCGTACCCTAACATCCCTCCTGATGGTTAGGCAAAGGTTTTTTCACTGGGGGTATGGCCTTGAAGTCGGCCAACTCCACTTGTACCTTAGCAAGGTTTACACACACTCTGTGGAACTGTGCGTCTTTGGCGGCTGAGCATATTCCCGAAGGGGAGGAACGGGATGGTTTTCTAACCCTCGTGCAAGAGGGCAAGGATGCCATGTGTGAATCCTTTCAGTCAGGGTTGGACACGGCAGACTGTGTCAGCCGGTCCATGGCTTCGAGCACCATGATACGCAGGTTTGCGTGGTTGCGGAAGTCAGGGTTTGCTCCTGATGTGCAATCCTGTCTTCTGAACATGCCCCTTGATGGAATTCATCTGTTTGGCAGCAAGGCTGACGAGAGCCTTGAGAGGTTGCAGACCTTCAAAGCTGCGGCAAAGTCTTTGAGCGCTGCAGTATGTCAACCTCCGCCTTTTCGTCCTAGGGGACAGCAATGGAGGGAAGGTTCCTTTCGGTACTACTCTTCCTTTGGTAGATCGAGAGAAGCTGCCAGTCAAAGGGGCCACTGTAGGCGTACCTGGGGTGGAAAGCAAGGTACTCTGGGTGCCAAAGCCACTCGGGCAGTTGCCTCTTTGCCCTCAGGCACTGCTGCCGCCGTGTCCGCTCAGTCATGAGGCCATGTCCCATGGTTCGCCGGTTGGGGGCAGACTTGCGCAGCAGCTTGGAGAATGGCGGGCCATTACTTCAGATGTGTGGGTTCTGGAGATCATAGCCCAGGGCTACTGTCTTCCCTTCCGGCAGAGGCCTCGCGACAATCCACCGGGGAAGCTCTCTTTGAAGCGTCCGGATCCGCTCCTTGCGCAGGAAAGCCTATCCCTGCTGGAGAAAGACGCCATAGAACTAGTGCCTGTAGTGGAGAGGAACAAGGGATGTATTCCCCTTATTTTTTTTATCTCGAAAAAAGACTGGGGATTGAGACCCATCATGGACTTGCGTTGGTTGAACAACCTCCTCAGGAAGGACAAGTTCAAGATGATAACTCTTTCTCAAGTCCTCCAGGCACTTCAACTTCAGGATTGGTTGGTGTCTCTAGACCTCAAGGATGCTTACTTTCATGTACAGATTCATCCCAAGCACAGGAAGTACCTGAGGTTTGCAGTTGGCGACTCACATTTTCAGTTTCGGGTCCTGCCGTTCAGATTGAACTCCGCCGCGAGGGTCTTCACCAAGCCGATGGTGGTGGTGGCAGCGTATCTCAGGAAAGGGGGGATTCATGTCTACCCCTACCTGGACGATTGGTTGATCAGGGCGCGCTCTCCCGAGCAAGCCCTGGATCATCTGTCCTTTGTAACATCGGGGATGGCCTGTAGTCGGGCAGGACATGAAGGCTAGATAAGTATTTTGTACAGTGGGGTGGTCCTGTCCTCGAGTATTTGTGCTACAATGAATAGTTGTAGTAACAGTTTCAACATGTCTCCATCTAAAAGTTTTAAATACATCTATATAAGTCTGTATAGTTGGAGAAAAGTACAAATCCATTGCCTGGAGAGAAAAAACACAATATCAATTACCTTTATTATCTAGGTCACAGGTTTTCAACATTGGTAACTCAATGTACCTAGATAGATCAAGAATTTTGAACATGAAAAAGAAAAATCAATCCTGTCACCTGTTTGGTGTGTTAACTGGAACAAGAGTGCATGTATTTCAAATACTAAATACAATTTTGAATAACAGACCATATCCAGTGGTGACAGGTGATCACTCCACTGAGCCTGTTTTGTCCATACAATGCAACAAACAGAAGTGATCTAGAGGTGTACCAATAATTCATATAAGCAGTACATTTACAGAAAGGCTACAGTGTGTTATTTGCACACAAGTGTATTGGTGCTATGTTATATAATTAAATTGCCAAATATTACATCATATTGGACAACCTATTAAGATATTCTTCTGGTCATATATAACATAACATTCACGCAAAAATGTGCTAAAAAGGAACCTAAAAATAGGGTCTGCTGTGTGGCGACGTCAACATGAAGGTGGTATAAAGAGTTCAGGTCATCGGGCAGGAAGATGTTGGCTCAGGGCACGATGACAAAATGGACGTTTCAGCTGTGAGAGAGTTACAGCCTTCTTCTGGGGCCAGGTGAAGCAGGGCTCCCTATGGAATAAAAACAATATAACAATATATTGTTGGATGGTCCAGGAGGATGGATCAATACTAAAGTAGTTGAAAAAATGCCTGTGAAAGGCTACCCCGAGGGCTGGCCCTCCAGACCCCACCACTAACCTTGCTAGTGAGGAAAGAGGTTCACTTTGTGTTGTCAGGACCCTCTGGTTGTAGGTATCCAGGTGAACGAATGGATCATTAAAGGATGATCTGGAAGTAATGATAGTAAGGACACGTGCGTTGGTGTGGCAAGTTAAAAAAGGTTAAAGAGAGCCTCAAGAATCAAAGAAACAGATATTAAAGTACCTGTTCAGTACAGCAGCGTGGAACCGGTGCTGTCGGGCTCCCTTGGTGAGCGCGGGTTTATAGAAATGAATTCTGTTGTGGTGAGGCTCTGGTGTGGAGTCTGGGGACCAGGGGAACAAATAAGTAGATCATTAAAATGCCCGGACTATGTCATGCTGTATATGTTGCCAGATAGGGGCCAGGGTGCTGGACCACGAACGCTTACCTGACTCGCTCTGCCGTGCTAGTCGCACCGAGTGAGGTCAGGAATGGTGTTTGCGTTCGTGTATAATCGAGCTGTGTAGCCATGTAAGTACTGCGCATGCGTCGAGGTAAAGTGTAGGTTTCTCGCGCATGTGCAGTCTCCACCTAGCCGGGTTCCCAGGGAAACGGGACGCACAGAGATGTGTAGAGTGCCGTGTCCCATGCCCGATTGAAGACTGGTGTCTGCCGAGGGTGGACGTGAGGGGACCCTGAAGGCGGTTAGAGACTGGCTGCTGCAAGGTGTGGGGCACACCGTGATTAACTGGGGAGAAGGGCCGGTTGGGAACAGAGCACCGCTGAATGATAGTTGCTCCAGGTTATGCTCCATGCTCTTTACAGATATTCAAATTGAGTAAGCTAATTGAGACCCCTTGAGATGGTCTGTAATTTAGAAATCCACCATGCTTCTTTGAAATTCAAAGCATTGGTGGTGTTGGAGCAGTCCGAGACTTTGTCAACCACCTACGATCTGAAGGAGTCACAATTGTGTTGGTATTCTAAGAAGTGTGATACAAGGGGTGCATTGTGTGTTTTGCATCATATTCTTGAGGTGTGTTCCCCTATCCTTTTATTCACAGGCCTGGATGTTTGACCTATGTATCCCAAGTGACAAGGGCACTCGATCAGGTAAATGACAGATGTCTTGCAGTTAGAAAAGTGGCAAATTTCCCATTCTCTCACATCTATTGGGAAGGATCTTAGTTTTTTGTTTTTTTTGCACACTAAACAGTTGCCACAGGGGTGATGTCCACAAATGTATCGCATATTCCATAGGGTAGATCTGGTCTCCTTGTGCTTGTTTCTGGCATGAGTTAAGAGGTCTTTAAGATTTTTAGATCTTTTGAGGGCCATCTTGGGTAATGGTTCTTCTGGCAGGCTCAGTTGAACGATGGGCCACAGTTTCTTGATGATCCCTCTAAGTTATGATGTATTGGCATTGAAGGTGGTAATGCAGGTCAACGAGCCTTCCTCGTTGGGATTACGAATTTTAGGGACCAATAGTGCTTCTCTCTGAGTGTAAAGTGCTCTTTTCCTGGTGTCTTTAAGTAGCTTTTTGGGGTATGCTATTTCCACAAGACTATGTTGTAACTCCGAGGCATGGGTTCTGAAATCCTTTGTGTCTGTGCAATTATGCCTAATTCTTAAGAATTGCCCGTAGGGTAGATTATCACAGAGACTTTTGGGATGGTTATTCCTGTAGTGCAACATGGTGTTGCGATCGGTTTCTTTTTTGAAGATGGAGCATGTCAATTTGCCATCTGATGCCAATATGTTGAGATCCAAGAAGTTGGCTTTCTTATTGTTGTGGCTCATGGTGAATTGGATTTCTCGAGTTTGATTATTTGTCCAATCTACAAAATTGTCCAGTTCTTGTTTGTTTCCGTGCCAGATAAAGATGACATCGTCAATATAACGATACCAAAGGCGGATGTTGTTGAGAAAGGGGTTTGCCTCGTTCAATATGAAAGTTTTTTTGTATTCAGCCATGAAAATTATGGCTAGGCTGGGTGCATATGCTGCACCCATGACAGTGCCGCAGGTTTGTTGGTAAAAGGTGTCGTTGAATGAGAAGTAATTGTTAGTCAAAGCAAAGACCAACAGTTCAGATATAAAATTTGCTGGTACCCTTCTCTGGGTCATGTGTATGGTTAGATGCTGTCAGATACATTCCACTGCTTGTTCCTGTGGGATACTGGTATAAAGACTCTTTATATCTATGGTGACAATCTCTTCAATGGTGGGGTCAAAGGGCTGATTTTCAAAAATGTTGATGGTTGCCATGGTATCCTTGAGATATGTCTGTGTGTTCTGGCATAAAGGCTTCAGAAAAAAGTCAATACATTTACATAGTGGCTCAAGTATAGAGCCGCACCCTGAGACAATGGGTCTCCCTGGGGGTGTTGTCATATCCTTGTGAATTTTTGGCAAGGCGTAAAATGCCGGGATCCTGCCATCCATCTATTTGAAATACATGCACTCTTGTTGCAGTTAACACACCAAACAGGTGACAGGATTGATTTTTCTTTTTCATGTTCAAAATTCTTGATCTATCTAGGTACATTGAGTTACCAATGTTGAAAACCTGTGACCTAAATAATAAAGGTCATTGATTTGATATTGTGTTTTTTCTCTCCAGGCAATGGATTTGTACTTTTCTCCAACTATACAGACTTATATAGATGTATTTAAAACTTTTAGATGGAGACCTGTTGAAACTGTTAGTACAACTATAAATTGTAGCACAAATACTAGAGGACAGGACCACCCCCCTGTACAAAATTCTGGATCATCTGTCTGTCACCTGCCACTTCCTTCACAAGCTGGGCTTCTCCCTCAATTTAAAGAAGACCCATTTGACACCTACCCAGTGGCTCCAATACATCAGAGCAGTGCTCGACAAATCCCTGGGGCAGTGTTCGCCTCCCCAGGTGAAGGCTCATCACATTCTGCAGATGAGTGGACAAGTTTCAACGTGCCCGGTGTCTCCCGGCGTTCGAATTCTTGAGGTTGCTCAACCTCATGGCATCCTGCATTTTCCTGGTGCCAGAGGCCAGGCTGTGGATGAGATCCCTGCAGTGGGTTCTCAAGCTGCAGTGGTCGCAGTTCTCTGGCAGGATGTCGGATCCCGTTCAGATTCCGACCTCGGTCACCAAGGATCTTCTATGGTGGCCCGACGAAGGCAATCTTTTGGCAACCATGGCTGGAGGTAATGATCGTGACGGACGCATCCCTCACAGGTTGGGGTGCTCACGCCAACAAGTTGACAGCCAGCGGACGTTGGTCTCCGTCAGAGTCCAGACTTCACATCAGTCTGTTAGAGCTGAGGGCCGTCAGGTTAGCCCTGAAGGCTTTTCTGCCGTCGGTGCTGGGGAAGAATGTCCTGATTATGACGGACAATACAGTGGCCATGCACTACCTCAACAAAAAAGGGTGGCCAGGGTCACTCCCCTTGTACAGGGAGGCGATATAGCTCTGGTTCTAGGCCATCCAGCAGGAAATTTTGATCTCGGCAGTTCATCTGGCCAGAGACGAAAACGCGGTGGTGGACGATCTGAGCAGGCAGAGCACGGTCTCCCGCGAGTGGGAGCTGGCTCCGGAAGTACTTTTGCAGGTCTTTGCCCTTTGGGGAACCCCACAAGTGGATCTCTTCGCCACCAGTGTCAACCGGAAGTGCGAGAGATTCTGCTCACAGGAATTTCCCCCAAGAGGAGCCTTAGGGGACGCGTTCGTAGTGGAGTGGTCCTTCCAACTGCTGTACGCGTTTCCTCCAGTCCACGTCATTCCGCAAGTATTGCAGAGGTTACAGAGGTTTGGTTCCCGAATGATCCTCATTGCTCCGGCATGGGCCAGGAGAGCATGGTATCCTGACCTTCTAGACATGTCCATCTGCCCTCCATGCCGTCTTCCCTACCGAGACGATCTGCTCTCACGGGAGGGGGTCGGGTTCTCCATCCAGAGGTCAAGTTTCTCAGCCTTCATGCTTGGTAACTGAAAGGTTGAGGTATACGGTTTGGGACCTCCCCGAAGACGTGATGAGGTGTTGCTTTCGGCCAGAAGGCCTGCAACCAAATCCTTGTACTGTTGCCATTGGAGAAAGTTCTGTGACTGGTGCAGGGTACAGAATGTTGATCCTTTCCAATATTCCATTCCTGTGGTTTTCTTTTTTGCTTTCTTTACCCCACAAGGGCCTACAAGTGGGTACCATTAAGGGTTACCTGGCGGCGCTGTCCATATTTAAGCGTTCGTCTGAGGAATGTTCTTATTTTAAGATTCCTTTGATTTCCCAGTTTCTAAAAGGGCTAACTAATGTGTTTCCACCATCGCCTTTCCAGGTGCCGGGATGGGATTTGGAATTTGGTTTTAAAGTTCCTAAGAGCTCCGTTTGAGCCCTTACATTCTTGTCCGTTGCGACTATTGTCCTTTAAAAGAGTGTTTTTTTTCCGGCAAGCCACCCTTCACTGTTTTCCATAAGGACAGGGTTGTCCTGCGGGTGCGGCCTTCTTTTCTTCCGAAGGTTGTGTCGGAATTCCATTTGAGCCAGAAGGTGTTTCTTTCAGCGTTTTATCCTCCTCCACATCCTGGTAAGGAAGAGGAGAGGCTCCATAGGTTGGATCCTAGGAGAGCTTTGAGTTTCTATCTCTCACGGATGTCCCGGGTCAGAGTGGATGATCAGCTCTTTGTTGGTTATGCTGGAAGGCGCTTGGGTCAGGTTGTTTACAAGCAGACCTTGTCCAGATGGATCATTTTGACGATCTCCGAGTGTTACCGTTTGGCGGGAAAGGACCCTCCAGTAGGCTTACGGGCTCACTCTACGAGGGGTGTGGCTGCCTACACTGCTCTACAGATGGGCGTTACCTATTCGCAATATTTGCGAAGCAGCCACATGGGCCTCTTTCCAAACTTTTGTGAGACACTATTCCTTGGACTCCATCCATGGGCAGGATTTGGCCTTTGGTAAGGCAGTACTCTATTCAGCCATTTGATTGGACATTCTAAAATTATAAAATTGTAAATTCTTTTCCCACCTCCATAAGTTGGTACAGCTTTGGGAGTCTGTCATAGATGTGGAATACGTCGGAGGACACAATCCCCTAAAAGAACAAGTTACTTGCCATATCTGGTAACGTTCTTTCAATGGGATGTTCCTCCGCCGTATTCCACATCACCCTCCCAGCCTGCCCCTCTACTGAATTTCCTATGCGATTGCAGCTTACGTTTCCGCAGGGCTTTCTGCAGTCATACTGGCAGGAGATTGGTGCCACACGTTCTGGGGAAAAAACTATAACTGAGGCTACGGTTGCCATACGTCCTATATATAACATCCGGTGACGTCGACCCTTTAGGGAGGCCCTTGAGGGACAATGGATCAACGCCATTGACGCAGGATGCCCTCTGCCAAAAGTTTTACGTGGTAGGACAGCTGTGGACATTACCTGTCATAGATGTCCCATCGAAAGAACATTACCAGATATGGTAAGTAACTTGTTCATCGGGACCATCCATCTTAACCGAGGATATCGTGTATTATAAAAGGATATAATTCACAACGCATCTCAATCTGTGGGATCTTGTCTCTCCTTTCCGGGTCGTGGTAGCATATTTTGAGCTATTGCCCGGTCTCTGGGGGGCAGGGGGATGGAGGCCTCTACATAGGCCATGGCTTCCGCTGGATTTTCAAAAAAATGTGCTCCCCCCCCCCCCCCCCCCGTGTTAGATTCCCATTTTTGCCGGGAAGGGGACGTGGCACAAACTGAGTTATCTCTTGACCTTCTCTGTATTTGGATATTAGCCAAGAAGTCTGGGTATATGTGCACTCTTTTCTCCTCATATTGTAGCGTGCCCTTTTCTCTAGATAGTCTCAAGATTGTGTCCATCTCTAAAGTTAAGATGGCGGGCTGTTACCATGCATTGTGTTGCGCCAGGCCGGGGAGGTGGTGCTAGGGTTCGGTGGGCCCTCTCGACGAGGAAGTGCTCTGAGAAAGATTCTGCGCCCATCACCTCGGGGTCATCTTCGACTCCACACTCTCCTTCTCTCCTCCCATATCTGACGTCTCTAAGAAGTCACACTACCAGCTACACCTCCTCAGAGGTATCCTTCCTTTCCTCTCCTTCCCCAGAAGCTCACTGTCTCTAGAGCCCTGGTTCTCTCGAAGCCGGACTACTGTAACAGCTTCTATCTAAATCTGCCTGCCTCTACTCTCTGCCCTTTGCAACTCATCCAGAACAGGGCTGCAAGACTTGTCCTTGGCCTCAAGCCCAGGGACCGTATCTCTCCAGGACTGGAATCACTACACTGGCTCCCAGTGACAGCGAGGATCAAGTTTAAAACCCTCTGCATTGTCCACAAGGCCTTCTGGGGCCTTGGGCCAAAATACTTTCAACTCTCTCTTCCTAAATATCTTCCTTCTCGAGCTCTTCGCTCATCCGCCTCCAACTCCCTCAGGGTCAGCCGCTTCTCAAAACGACGAGTTGGTGGCAGATCTCTCTCGGCTGCAGGGGCCTCCCTCTGGAACAGCCTTCCTGCCTCCCTGAAACTTGAGGAGAACCATCTCCAGTTCCGGAAGCACCTCAAAACCTTCCTTTTTCGCCTCTGCTTTCTCTCCCCCTCTCCCCTGCTAAAGTTACTGAAACTGCACTGAATCTGCAACTGGGCCACTCGCCGTTCTCGGTCCTTGGCCCAGCCACTCTCCCCTGCACTGCCTCCCTGGCACCCCCTGCACTACGGGACTGTGTCTGTATCCCACAGCCCCCCCTTCCCAGCACTTATCTGCACTTACTCGCACTGCCACTAGTTGGCCCTTGTTATTTCCTGTATGCTATTGTCATGATGCCTACCCCCGGGGACCCAGACCAAGTCCAGCAACCCCGAAAGCAGGCCTCAAGTTACCCCAAGCAAGCCCAACAACCCCTGCTAGGGGCTCTTTGGGTGCAGTCCTGGCGCTTATGGCGCCAGGCTCATATGGAGAGTCCGTCCTGGCGCCATGGGCGCCAGGCTCATAGATTAAAACTTACCTGATGCAGACCATGCTGCAAACTTACCTGATGCAGACCATGCTGCAAGAGCTCCAAGCCAAAAGAGGCTTGGAAGGGACTATTTTACCTAGGGACTATTTTTTTACTCGGGTGGGGCTGGGGAGGAATACTTACCTGGGACTACTTTGGAGGCTATTTAAACCACGCACGAAGAGCAACACACGCTTCGCGTTATTCTGCATCCAGCAGCATAACGCTCACCGTGCCTGCAAGTCTGCATCCAGTCTTCTGCCACGCCCGCTTCAAGTTTGGAGCTCCTAGAAAAAGGGAGAAGGAAGGAGTAAAGGTTGGAACAAGAGCAATACCTTTGATCCTTACCTGAATTCCCTTTCCATCACGCCTTCGAGCTGGAAGAAAGAAGGTATTTTGTGCGCGCCGCCTCGCCTGCTGCAGCGCCGCGCTGCACTCACCAGCCTTCGCAGCATCTTCACATTTCACTGCATCCTCCTGCATGTTCCCGTCGCACTCCGGCACCTAAGGAGAAGACAAGAACAGCAAGGTGAGCCAAGGGAATACACAGAGGAATACCCCCCATAGACTTAACTGATTTTACCACCTTGGGTACTATTCCTCTTCACGGATCGGCGCAGCTTCCACTGCATCCTAGCCGAACCCCGGCCCTTAAGGGGAAACAAAAGGACAGCAAGGCGAAACAAAGGGACTAACAAGGGGAACCCTCCTCACCACAAAAGACTTACCTGATCTTACCGCCGGAGGCATTATTCCCCGAGGCTTCATACTTTCTCTCAGTGCCTGGATAAGGGAGAAAGCAACAGGTTACATATGGACATCATTTTATCGAACTGTGTTGGATAATACAAATCCTTACCAGAATATTACCGGTTGCCACGAGGAACTCTTCAGTAGGGTCAAGCTGCAACCTGCAAGGAATCGGACAAGAGTGAAAGTCAGGCATTTGAACTCTTACCAACTACATACTTACGGCGTCTTGCCGGGAATATCTGAGTCAATATTGTCCTGGAACTCACCAATTCCTTCGAGCCAGTGAAGCAACTGGTTATCTACGCGCCTCTGCGCTCAATGCAGGATGGAGCGCTCATCTTTTCAAATCATCAGAAGAATATTCCTACGGGCCAAGCAAACGAAGCTAGGTGGGCCTGTCCAGTCCGTCATCTCGGCCCTATGCGTCACATTGGTGGAGACCGCAGCAGTCCAGTCCAGATCGACGCCTTTGTGGGAGCCAGGTGAGCATAACAGCTATTGAGCCTGTAATGCACTTTCCCCTCTCCCTTTCCTCCTTGCACTTCTCCCTTTCCCCTCTATCCTTGCAATTGCATGTCACCTGGCCTAGTAGGATCACTGTCTGTCTCCCTTTGTTCCCCCCCTTGCCTCATCGCGCCTTGAAACACTTGTGTATAGGCGCGTTACAAATGCCATATCATATCATATATCAGGGTTTTCATCGAGAAGGACTCTGAGATTCCAACAATCCAGATATTATTTCTTCTGGATCGTGATTCGAGATCCTCACACTTGTTTTGGGTTTTTTTGTAGGTCATTTTAAGGTTGCGCTATGTCACGGCTGTGTTCGGTTATCGTATCTTCGTTTGTACTGATCCGATTTTCTGCTTCCGTGTTGCACTCTCCTTCTCCACCGTTGCCTTCAGGGAGCCAATGGTTGCCACTATATCATCTAGCTTGACATTCACTGCTAAAAAGCCGTTTTGTACAATTTTCGTTAAGCGATCTTCTCTTGGGTCAGTGGGGTCTCAGCATGATTGTCAGACATGGATGGTGTCATCGCGGTTGTCCCAAGCAGCTGGGAGCTACCAAAAGAGTCCATCAGGCCGGTTTTCTTGGTTCCTGAACCTTTCTTCTCGTGGAGTCCCATGTAGCGCAGGTTTGCACCCGAGATTGGACTGTGTTCTCCCACGTATTTGTATCAATATGAGGCTATTTCATTCTGGTGTTCTTGGCACAGTGTAGTTGCTTTAAAATGAAGTAGCTGGTTTACACTTTGCTTCCAATCACTCAAATCTGCCCCAACCGTCTCCAATGGCGTTGTGCCGTCTGTAACACCTTTATGGTATTAAGGATTTGGCTTCACCCAAGTTCTTTCAGACGTGATATCAGGTTTTCTCAGTGTTCCATACAGGGGTCTGCTGCAATGTGGGCGGTGATTCGATCTGCGCAACAGTTTGTACGTGCTCCAAAGACTAGCATGTGCTTCTCCCGAGGAGGGCGCCCACCAGTGCTGAACGTTGAAGTTGGATAGACTACGGTAACTGCTGATGACCGGGCCTCCTCTGTAACAGTGCTCTTTCTAGGGTGCCCTGGTGGGAGTACTGTGAGGGTGTGTAGGTAGTCTGGAACGGCCCCCTTGTTCTCAGTCTTGTTTTTTGTTTTGTTGCTTTTATCACGTCCTGTTTCACAGTCGTGCCATCCAGCGTTTCACACACACCTGGCCATAGAGGATTTATGGTATGGGTGTGAGGCTGTTTCCCCTTGTATGATTTGCACCGCTAATACTTTGCTCGTATGGTGCAAGTTGCAAGTACTTTATGCCGCGTGTATATATGTTCCATTTGCTACCTCAACACATTCAATGAGCGCCAAATGTCCAGGATTCAATTTCTAAATATACCCATTGCCAGCTCCCGCCGCTTTCGCGTATCTTGTTTAGCCCCTTCCCTTCCAGTAACGTATATACCAGCCGAGTCTAGGAAGTCTCAGGTGGCTCCCCGTGACCACAATGGGTAAATACGGTCAAGCACTGCCAAAAACGTTCGATCGTCACAGAATATAAATACTTGTGATGGTATTTACCCTTTTTTGCAGTAGTTTTCAGTCCGGCACTCTTCCCGCTGACAGGATTTGTTGGGGTTCTGTGTGTGCCATTGCACGTACCCAGCCGGGTGTCGCTCTCAGCGGCCGCCAGGCTCCTCCTCGGTGCGAGTGGCCCAGAGTGCAGTTGTATTGCAGCTGGTGGCGTCTCCAGCAGTGTGGGGCCCCAACGTGTCCCCGGGTCCGCGGCTGCAGCCCCCCTCAGGCCGTGTTCTGTGTTCATGAGGGTGTGTGCTCACAGCCGTCGCTGCCAGGGCTGTGTTAGATTTTGCGCCCTTCCACAGGCTTCAAACTCCCCTCTGGACACTGCCTGTCCCAGAACGTTCCTTGGCGGACGCAGCCGTCTGCTCCCAGGGCACACCCTTGGGATCTTATCTAATGTGCCAGGTTCGCCGGGTCACTGTTGGGGCTCCGGTTTATTTTTTTCGACTCCGGTCTTGAATATGCTTCTGTCTCGCTGCGCTTGAGTCTGTTTGACTTTCCTGTGTGGCTTGGGTCGATGCTCACTCCGTATTTGGGCTTTTCTCATATGTATTACTGCTGCTACTGCCGTATCATGGGGTTGCTGGTGTTGCAACGTTTTTACACTGCCCCTCCCCCACACAGCCTTCCGCCAGTCTCTGCCTACGGTCTAGCGTGCCTGTTCCATGGAGCTCCCGCACAGATTTAGTTCCTCGTTGCGTTTGATGTTTGGACGGCCCCTGGAAGGATCAATTTCTATAAGGATCTTGCTCGAGTCGGAGCTCTCTATTCAGGCAGCCATTCACTATGTGTGCAACAGCGCCCCCCCCCGTTCACACCCACTTGTAACTTCTGTACCTGGGTGCTTCTCAAATTTGGCTGTGTTTACCTGCATTTAGCTTAGTTTCAAATTTGGCTTTGTTTACATGCATTTAGCTTAGTTTCAAATTTGGCTGTGTTTACATGCATTTAGCTTAGTTGTAATCATCTGTTCCCCCTTATCCCTGCCTCTCCTATCCTTTTCTCTAACCTCCACCCACCCCCTGGTTGCCTGTACGCTTGCCTGTTGTATCTCGCCCCCGCCTGTTGTTTGCTTGAGATATCTGCTCATCTGAATCCCTCTTCTTGCTTTTCCTCTCCTCTCTCCTCTTCCCTCTCCCTTCACTGTTTCCTTAGCACTTACTCTATCAGAATTGTCTCCTGACCTGTATGATAGCAGTTTGTCCTCCCTCTCCAGCACTATCTGAAATGTCGTCAGGCCTAGTACAATAGTTGCTTATTGTGTTCCTCTCCTTCTCCCTGTTGCTGCCCCCACCCCATCACCTCTTGTTCAATCCGCCACTACCTCAATTGTTGACAGACCTAGTAAGGTAGCCGCTTACCTGTCTCATTCTCCTTTGCATCCCCCTCCCCTCCTTATCATTGTTCATGCTCTTGCTCGATCAGTAATGTCGCCTGACCTGTATGGTAGCAGCTTGTTCGTCTCCCCCCCCCACCGCCGCCCTCACTTGTTTTTTCCTCCCTCTTCCCCCTCCAGCACTATCTGAAATATAGTGCCATGTATGATAGTTAATTTCACATTCTTATGTATCAAGAACTTGTAAGAATGTCACTGTATTCTCCCTTGTGCCTTCCCTGCCTTGAAACGCTTTGAAACACATTGTGTGTAGGCGCTATATAAATAATCAATTCAATTAAAAAAATCTGCATTCCAGGAATGGAGACATCTATTTCTTGGAGCCAGTCATTGTGTTGAATTCAGGACAGGTCATAGGAATCTCCATAGTCTACAGCAATACGACTGCCGGAACAGTAGACAAGCCAGGTGGGCTTATTTTTTTGTCCGGTTTGACTTTGACCTATCTACCTGGTTCTTAGAAGGTCCTTGCTGGCGCACTTCTCGAAAAAACATCCCTTCTTGTCACCCGTCCTACCTGAACATCCGTTGGCCAACAAGAACTTTGTCTTTTTAATACAGCCCTTTCTTCACGTTTTTCAGGCTACTCAGTAAACTAGGAACGGTTCCACTTTTGATGCACATGATGGATTGCGTCCACAAGGATTCGCCTTTTGAGGAGAACTGCCTTTTTTGTTCCTGCAACCCATCTCTAAGAATAGGCACTCAAGTTGGGTCACAATATACCTGCCACCAGACACTAAGGTTATAAAGCCACTGCTGAACAGCTGTCCAGATACTTCTGGTGGCCTGGTTAGAAAAAAGACGTCTCGGACCAAGTAGCCTTATGTTCTAATTGTGCCCAAGCAAATACTCCAACAACAGTACCATTGGAAAGTTGTTGCCTCTACCTGTACTGAATAGACCATGGCAGTCTATTTTCACAGATGTTATTGTCGAGTTACCACCATCCCAGCAGATCGTTTTGGTAAAATGGCACATTTTGTTTCTAGGCTTAAGATTCCTGCTGCTTCTGAGTTGGCTCAGATGTTTATACGAGGGATCTTGTATCTTCATAGTCTTCCGCAGTCTAAAATATCAGATAGAGGATCATAATACACGTCCTCATTTTGGAAACAGTTATGCAAGGAATTACACATCATTCAATCTGTTTTCTGGCTACTACCCTCAATCCAATGGGCTAACTGAATGTGTCAACCAGGTACTAGAACAATTCCTTCACTGTTTTTCCACTGCATTTGCATACAATTGGGCATTGCTATTACTGATAGCAGAATTTGTATATCATAATCCTCCATCAATACCTCACCTTTCTATACTTATCAATTCCATCCTCAAGCCTTCCGTTGGATCTGAAACCCAAATACTATTTACAACCAGTTAGGCAAAGGACTTCATGACGGTCATAAGTCGACCAATGAACACATGCTTCATGCTCGGGAACATATTTGCATATCGACGAAGGAGTCCCAATTCCAAAAAGTGTGGAGACCAGATATGGTTGGCATCAAAATACTTACCTGGTTATCTCGTTCCATTCAAGCTGGCACCATGCTGTGTTGGTCCAATCAAGATTGTATGAAGGATACATTCTGTGACCTTTAGACTTCATCTACCTCCCTCCTGGAACAGGAACCACCCCGTTTTTCACTCCTTGTTCCTTCGCCCCGGTCATCAAAGCCTTTTCCGCACTCACAGAAATTGCCTCGTCCCATCTACAAGAAGGGAGTTCCTGAGTTTGAGGTTGCCGGCATATGTAATTCCAGATACCTGCGTGGCACATTATAGTACCTGGTGGTTTGGCAAGGCTTTACCCCCCTTGTGATCGATCATGGGAGCCTGTACGATTCGTTCATGCACCTTCTTTAGAGCGTAACTTCCATCACCTTCATCTGGGTAAGCCTGGCGGCCGGGGCTTGTTGAGGGGGCATACTGTCATGATTCCCAAATATCACGGGACTTTGGGAGCTCGTTATTGCTTCATGCAAGGGTGCAGTTAATGGTCTAGTCTATATTCATGATGGCTGCTCCCTCGTCCGCTATGGCACACAAGTTCCGAATAGGAACGAGCTCTGCACATCACAACTTTCTACCTTATTGATGGATGCTGTTCTGAAGTAAGTTTGTCCTTACCATTGATCCTTCTTTACTTATTTTCCTGCCTGCTTAACCCTGATATCCTTATTCATGCTCTCTGGCCCTCCTCCTTTCAGGTGTGTGCTTCCTAGCCCACGCTCCATCATTCTGCAATCCTCTGGGACCTAGCATCAGTTTTCCTACTCTTCCAGCCTGATTTTCAATTTGATTAGTCCTGTCATCTACTGCATTGGAATTATTTTCCCCAGAGGGTTTCCACCTTTAGGCCCATCTTCTACAGGGGGGTCTTCCAGCTACCTGTTATATCGCAGGCGGCAGATTGGCTCTCTACAGAAATAGGTTACATCGCTTCTCGTCCAGACACCAGCCAAAGACATACCCAATTCCAGAGGTCGATCATGAAGTTCACCATCGGAAGAGATCTGCAAGTTCAGAACTTAGTCATGACAGCCCACTTGATCATCTTGGTCGAAGTCCACATCCCTAATGTTGGTAATAACATTAGATTTGCTGTTTAGAGCTTGAGAACTATGATCAGGAGATGTTAGATGACAACAAGAAGTCTGAGTATTCCCTATTAGGGTATCACTACATTGAAACGGTTGATGTTGATGTACAAGAATGCAGCCTTTCAGATGGCACATCTTAAAATTAAAACAAATAAGAGTTTAGATTAGGGTTCAGGGCCTTGATAGAGTTGGAGCCCATTTGAAATGAATGAGGTGTAATTCTGGGATGAATAATTCAGGTGAAGGTGACTTCATACCCACATCACTATATGTTCTGTTATGGGGATTGTAATCCTCAAATTGAACTGGTGGATTTGATATAATGCTTGATCAAAGTTGTTGTTAATTTTGAATGTTACCAGAAAGATTCAAAAGCTGTCCATCAGTATCCAGAGAATGGCAATCGGGATCCATTTATTGTAAGACTGAGTTGCCCAAGGATGTAGTTTCCCAGTAAGCTAGGTTCTCATGAGTATCTATTGTAGTCTCTGCTAAGCCTGTCTCTGCAGAAATGGCAACTCTAGAGATGTTGGGGACATTAACTACATCTGCCTTATTAGGAAAACGTGTTATTCAGGCTGTACCCTTTGAGCAGCTGGGGGGGGGGGGGCACAGTTGAGGGACGGGAGAAAGGAGTACTGGCTGATTGAGATTTTGTGTTGACTACTTGCTAAAATTTAGAATTTGTTAGATTGAGCAGTGGACGTCATATTTGCTGTGTTGCCTGCTTCATAGAGCATACATTGGTTTCTCTTTATACAGAAGCCACTTACCAAGATTCCAGTGCATGCCCCTCGCGCAGCTCCCAACAGGCTTGATTGGCAAGGGGGATAGCTGCGTCTCTGGCATTCCCAACTTCAGCGCCCACTGAGTGCTCCAATTCCTGCACCCAATCCCTCCTGCATAACTCTGTACGATGCCCCCAGGTGCCCAAAGCGCTACGACTGTAACTGCCAGCGCTGCAGCTGACGCGCTGTTTGCAGATTTTAATGCTTCCGATGTCTCAAAGCTCTCTCCATGGCTAACCACAGCACAATGATATGGAATGCCTGCAAAAGGCTCTCTGCGTCCACCACACCGCAGTAACAACCAGTGCAGCGGTTTACTTTTCAGATTTCATATTCTTAAAGCTTGATGGTTGTCGCAGAGCTGAGGCTTAGATAAAGGTAGATGCGCAGGGTCAAAAATGATGGCTGCAAAAACTCAAGCAGAAGGTTACTCAGTTTTTTTTTTTTTTAACAAGTTCTGTATGGTGTAAAATTAAGCTAAACCATCTGTTGCATGCATCTCATTTGATTAGGTTGCGTTACATTGTCCTGAAATATTCTGACAAACTATGGTCATACATTTCTCATGCTAGAATTGTGTTTTATAGGGTTATATTGCGAGCACCGTATGTCGCCAGAGAGTTCTTGAAGAGGGCTCAGTATAAGCAAATGATTGGCAGAGCTGGTCGTGCTGGGATTGACACTTCTGGTGAGAGTATCCTTATAATACAGGAAAAAGACAAGAGACTGGTAATGTGTACTAAAATAATTCTGTTTGTGATGCGTGTCTGATGTATATCAAGACCAGGCTATGTGCTTTTGCTTCACATCTGATGGTGTTAATGCAAAATATGTTCACTAGTGCTACTTTCACACATTCATGAAAACGCTTTGTAACTTTTGTAAAATGGTCCGCTAGCTCCAGACGATACTGATAAGTGGCCATTAAGCCAATATCCTTGGGTCCCCAGATATTTTTTTGGGACAATGATGCTATACATGTCCTGTATCCCCATAAGTGTATGTAACAGATTATTTGAGGAGTCCCATTAGGTTTTGTTTTTCTGTTCTCTCTGCCTTGGTTTGGAAGCTGTACTTGTTCTGCCCTTCGTATTGTAATACTCGAGGGAACCTGGGTTTGCAGAGGCATTTTGAAGGTTGTTTTGTTAGAATGCCTGGAATGATGGAATGTATTAGTTTGCTGCTATTCCAAGACAAATTGATTGCTTCCTCTAAAAAAAAATTAAAAAGTTATGATGTTAATGCACCCACGTCTGAACTGTGGCTTGTAATCGGTTGAGGGATTGCTAGAGCAGGGTGGCCTCCTACCTCTGGTGGATTCGGTGTTCACTCGCCAGTTGTAGGGCAGAGCTCTATATTCGTAGCCCATCTGCGTTAGGGTCTCCCTGCAAAGGATTTTGGTGTTGTGGAATTTTCACCTGGTAACTCAAATATGCTTGTGTGCAGAACTGGTAACTTCACCCAGAGAATTGCCTTCTTTGTGCCAGAGTAGCTAATGTGGTTTGTTGAAAGAAATAAAACCTTTTTGTGTATATGTAGTTGGTTGGCTTTTATGCACTCTACTCAACCTGTCTCGTTCACTTCTCAGCCTGCCCAAATGTTGTTCAGCCTTAATGCTGAGCATTTCCTCTGATACTGGCTTTCCTCTGATACTGCTCTGCCTTCCTCAGATACTGGCCCGCCAGCCTCATTTGATGCTCAACCTACCCCACTCAAATCCTCATTTACTGCTTAGCCCCTCTATTTCACTTCCACTGAACAATTCATTTCTCATCCTACCACATCATCTGGTCCCCTTATTTCATTCCATGCTCTCTTCCTCATACACTAAAACTGGCCTTTCATTCACTGGCCTTGACCTCTACCTCACTCACTCGCCAACTCACTTGCCTCATTGATCAACCTAGCTTACTCACTGTTCACTCTGCATAATTTACTGTCTACACTCCATCATTCGACTCCTTGTCCCCTTCTAGCAGTGGAGCTAGGATGTGAAGGGGGAACAATGTATGGATGAGTGGATCTGTGCACAATTGGTATGATGTTCTTTGAAGTGGTTCTTGAAGTGTAGAATGAAAGGGGCAGTTTTATATGTATTTGGAAGTTATTCCAGAAACTGTGTGCATAGCGGGAAAAGGACTAGATGCAATTGCATTCCCTTTTGCAGGTCTAGCAATGTTAGTGGCTTTTGATTGTGCACTGGCCTCTGATGCTGAGTTTCTCAGCCAAGTAGAGCAGTGAGGTGGTTGTGGTTGCGTTGTAGGTAATGCAGGCAGTCTTGAACATGATGTGTGCTTGAATGTGTAGCCAGAGCAGCTCCTTGAGAATACGGAATGAGATAGCATTTTCTTAGTCCTGTAAAGAGGCGTACTGTAGTGCCCTTGGTGGCTTTCGGAGGTTCCATGTTGGCATCTGGGGCTCTCGGAGGTAGGGCTTTTCTACCAACCAGTTGGGAAATTATTAGCGCTTGGATAACTGTTCTGAAACTTGAACCAGGGCTCAAAGCCTTGAGTTTGCAGGAGAGTGAAATCGATGGTTAAGCTGAGGGATTTGGACTGGGTGAGAGTTGAGGTGTGAATCCCTTTGGCAAAATAATCAAATGATCGACTTTGGCTTGCTTGGTGGGATGTCCTAGGAGTATTAATTCAGTCTTTGTCGAACTGAGCTTCAAGTAGGCACTTCAATCCAGGCTTGGATGAGGGAGACACCGCATTTGTCGCTGGATGTATTTTATCCAATTGATCTTAAGTTAAAGCTGTGTGTTATCTGTTTATTGGTGTATCTTGAGACCATGTGACAACTGATTACCCCACCTCCAATGTGCAGGTCATTTTAGGTTTTTCTGCTTTACATTTTACCGGTCACTGTACCTTGTTTGATTGCCACTGCTGCTCACTGTGCCTTCTAATGCTGCCCAATGAGACACATTCTATTTTGGTGACTTCCTCATATATTCATCAGAAAAAATTGGGCGGAGGCCACTAGGGGGTGTGAAGAAGAAGACAGCATGCTAGTGACGTGATTTGTCACCTCTACCTCACAGAGCCTTTCCTCCATCCCCAGGGAATCTCCAAGAACCCCCTCAGTAAAGGCCGTGGTAGGAATATATGTAGGAAAAAGCATAAACCTGTCACTGAGCATCAGTAATGAGAGGAGGCAATCAACCCCCTGCAATGATATGCCATTTATAACGCCCCTATACACAAGTGTTTCAAGGCGTGACGAGGCAAGGGAGGGGAAACAGAGGGAGGACAAAGACAACAATCTAGCAATAATGCCTAGTGAGATTGAGATCGCGCAAGTGCAGGGGAAGGGGGGAGGATGGAGAAGTGACAGACATGGTATCAAAAACAAGTAGTGCGGCCAACAGGTGGCAAGTGCGAGTGTTAAAAGTGCAGACCACAGGTGTCTAATAAGTGCAGGTAAGGGGTCTATAAGGTTGCAGATAAAGACCACAAGTGCAGGGGTCGCCAGGAGGCAGTGTGGGTGTGTAACTAGGGGGGCAGGGACCTGGGCCCGAGTTCAGAGGGTAACCAGGTAACCAGTGCAGTATCAGACAGGACATAAACAGGTGAGAGGAAGAGAGAAGGCAGAAGCAAAGAGGAAGGTCTTGCGGTGCTTCTGGAACTGAAGACTGTTCTGCTCAAAATTCTTTTCTGAATTGTAATAGCGTGGGGGTGAGTCTGTTGCTGACGGGGAGGAGGTTCCATAGTCTTGGGACGTAGGCCGAGAATGCTCGTTTTCTGACCCCTTTCTTTTTGCAGCGGCAGATTTCAAGTCTGCACATGTCCTGGCTTATGGTGGTGCACTGTCTGCCAGAGATATAGATGATGCAGCAAGACTTGAAGGTGATTTGTGCATGCAGTGGGAGCCAGTGAATATTGATGAGAGCTAGGGTGATGTGGTTGTATCTACATAGACCCTTGATGAGGCATGTGGCTGCATGTAGGACACTAGTGAGGGGCACAAGGGAGGACGACGGGATTCCTTTGAGGAGTGCATTGCCCCCCATCCAGATGGGATAGGACAAGTACAAGTAATTGAACAGTGGATCTGTGTGAGGCAGGTTTTGAGCCTATGGATGTCCTTGATGGAGTCAATCTTGAGGTATAGCTGTGTGTCATCAGGGTATTCGTGGATGTGGCTATTGTGTAGCTAGGGGGGCTCCCAGCAGCTCCATGTATAGATGGAAGATCACTGGGAAGAGGAAGAAACCCTGCAGTACTCCAGATACGGGTAGCATTGGGATTAGCGGTTGCCTGTGGTCTGCACACTTCAAGAAAAAAAATACCCAAATATTGAATCTAAAAACCACCTAGCAGAATCCCAATGGATGGCAAAAAGCAGCAAAAAAAGGTTGTCAATTGGAGTTGATCCTGGTGTCAAATAGTCAAATGTGAAAAGGTGGTGAGCTGATTGTCTTAGACAGCATACAGCTCCACAAAAAGTAGTAGTAGTTCTAAAAAAGTGAATAGCCAGAGTCTTTTGGATACTCAAAAGCCAGAAATCCAATTTAGTGTCTTCAAAAATCAGGCAAGGAAAATGAAGGGACTTCCCCCCTACCATCTCTATAGGAGAGAGTGGCCCGAGTGCTTCTCTATGGATGGTCCTTCAAGCCCCTGTCTGCCTTCTGTCTCTTCCAGCTCTGCCTGAACAACTCCTCCAGCCCTCCCTGGGCGAAGCATTTTTATAGTCTTGGAGCATCCTGCTTCATTATCAGCAAGAGTTAGATGCTGCTTAGGTCATACCTCACTGTCCACATTTAGCAGGAGCAAGTTGCTTGTTTATCTCTAAAACAAGGTCCTTTCTTATCCCTCATTGGCTAGTAGTTGTTAAATAACCTATAGTCTATATTCACCCTTTCTCCCCCATATCCGACCATGTCCGGAAACATTGTAGTTCATTTAAACATTGTTTTTATTAGCTGGAACTTCAGGACAATTTGAACACTTCCCAGACGTATTGTTTACGCAATGTGCTCAGTGTTCCCTAACAAAGATAAGGTTGATGCACAACCCATAACCCAGACATCCATGTTAAACATAATCCTCTGTTCTTATTTGTGAATTGTGCCCGTTGTCTGAATATATTTTAATGCAATTGCATTATGTACATACCTGCCTGCTGACTATTTGGCTTGAAATACTGCTCAACCCAAGCATTCAGGCTAAACAAAATGCCACTAGTTTAGCTCTGCTATCCAACCCACTCTGAACTGCAAGAAAACACTGTATAAAATAATTACTGGAATAGATGAATGATTGGGAAAGCAAGATGAAACCTGCCATACCCTGGAACATGTGACAAACTCCCCTGGAGAGGTGGGCAATGCGCAGACAGACGAGATAACCCCTCCCACATCGGAAGGTAGAAGGGAATATGGCAGAGGATGATGAGAAGCTGCATCTCAGGCCTTGAGCTGAAGAAGAGCTGCATGTGATTCTCGAGGACAAGGAGTAAGGAACGACCTGGCAAGCAAGATCATGTGGCGAAGAGGGAATCCTCACCAGGTACGGTCCAGGAAGTAAGTAGGGTCTGGAGAAACAATCAGTGAAGCAGGAGCAGCAGAAGGAGAGCAGGGATTGAAGCGGCTCGAGAGAAGCGAGGCCAGACCGGTTGAGGGAGGAGGAGAGGCTCACAGCCTCAGGTGCCCCGAGGGTATGACTCCTGACGGCAGAGAAAACTTCCTGGGCATATCACAAGGCAGTGGTGCAGGGACGCCCTCCCATCCCTCTTTTCTTATCGAGCACGAATACAGAGCGGAGCACCCTGGAGGGTGTTCCTCACTGCGGCACGGTGAGAAGAGACCCATAACGAAGACCCAGTGAGCAAGTGGGGCAGTAGTGGCGAGAACCTGAGGACGTCTGCCAAGTAGCAAGAGGGAGATAAGTGAGCCAAGGCACCCATGATCGGCACACTTAGAGCCACACATGGTGTAATCACGCTATGTGCCAGTCCCCGAAGCAAGACAAACGCCTCCCCCACATATAGAATTACCAAGGCCAGGCACGGCATGGAGATCCTGGCAGGAGCAATCAGGCATGCAGAGGTGAAGGGTGGCTGATCCCCCTAGGAGATGGGAAAACACCCTGCCTAGGGCCCCTGAGGTGGTGATCTAGTCAAAGAGGTGGAAGAGGACTGGATATAAAAACGGTAAAAGCCCCCAGTATGCAAAGAGATATGGTAAGGCAATAGCAGTGCAGGCCCCTTTTCGGGTCCTGAAAGTAGTGAAGAGAATAAAATTTCAGAAATACTTAGGGGGCCGGGGGGGATATGGGATGGACAGACTGGAGCAGAGGAGAACGATCTAGTTACAACTGCCTAGAAGGACACAATGATCTGGAAGATCTCCTTACAGAAATGCCAGCAAGAGAACAAGAGTGGGGTTAATAAAAAATAGGGGGGACCCCCCCCGTCACAGGATCAAGGGGAAGACAACCAAACCACCACCACCACCACCACCACCAGAGGAGATATAAAAACAATACTAGATGAGATCAGAGTAATGAGGGCAAAAGTAAGTCTCTGGCTAGACCAGCTGAAGGAGACGGTGGAAGCAGTGGAAGAGAGAGTTCAGAGCCTGCAGATGAATCCATCATCGGTAGACATACTGGGAACACAAATTGACGTCAGACTGTCAGAGCTGGAAAGAAGAAAGGAGGAATCTGCCTAGATGAAATCGAAAACCGTGAAAGGAGGTGTAATCTCTGCTTCATTGGGATTCTGAAAATAGACAAGGAATCAACGGAAGACATGGAGAAGGCAGTTCAAAAGATGTTTAACCTACTTTTCACGGATGAAGGTCGTCTGAAAGTGACAGAGCATACAGAGGCGGACGAGTGGGCACAGGGCAACCCAAGGTGGTGGAGCAAGATTCTACTACCACTCGGTGAAGGCGAGAATCCTGAATAAAGCCAGAAGAGCCGTGAAGGTGAACTGTAAAGGCTCTAAAATGGGCATCTTCCTGAACCGTTCAACGTACATGCTTGCAAGGTGCAAAATGTACAGAGAACTGACTTTATGATTGAGGGAACATGTTGTCTGGTACAGGTGGGGGTACTCCTTCTCCCTATTGTTCAAGGGGGAAGGGGGGTCTTACAGGCTGGTCACAGGGTACGACATACAAAGGGTGACAGATACATTGGTACAGGCAGAGCCGCTTACGGGGGTGGATAAGAGTGGTGAGTTAACAGGGTCAGATCGACAGAAAGGGGCCCAGAGCAGATTGAAAATGTCAGGACTGAGGAAGATCAGAAATTGATTACTCCATTCCCGAAAAGATGATGCTGCTTGTAGAGCAGAGTTAGAAAAGATATGGGTAGACAAGGAGGTGAAAGGAATATGCACAGGGGTGGATGAGGGGAAAAAAGCAAGGAAAGACAGAGGGAAAAAAGGAGAGAGGGATGGTTAGAAGTAAAAGGGAAAACAAAAAATGGTGGGGGGCACAATATGCAAGGTATGGGTGGGAGGAAGTGATGGGTAAGCGAAAAAGAGGAGACGAATACTGGGTGAACAGGATAAAAGGTAGAGGAAGAAAGGAGGTGATGAGGAGGGAAAAGGGGAAGGAACGGGAATGGAGAGGCACAGGCCCCCTCCCATCCCCTGATGGGAGAGATCAATGGTGGGTAAATGTTATGGATTATTAGCTATGAATGGGGCTGCAATGGTGTCCTCAGAGGTTTTATATCCCTGGGCGGATTTGTGCAAGGGTCCGGGATAAACAAGGCTATTGTTCATGTGGTCTATAATGGCCAAGAAATGTGTTTGATAAACAATGGTAGATTATATCGATAAGACGTTTACAATCGCCTTTTATTTGGTTTTCAGTTTCTAAACCTGGTGTTCCTACTGTTGTGTGTTCCCTGTATTTCGTCTTTGCCCAATGTGAGACGGCTATCCCACCACACCTTGCTCAGGGGGATATGGAAACAAACAAAAGATTGTTGAGAAGATATTTCAAAAAGATGAGTTTGTATATTCAGTACCTCCAGGAGAAACGCATACTGAAAGTAAAAGAATCAACTCTCAGGAGTAAGGACTTTTCAGACCTACTTTATACATTGGGAACATGCAAAAGGGCAAGGGTGGCTATCCTGATTGTTGCATGATGCCCATATGAAATAAAAGTGACTAAGTGGGACCCGAGAGAACAATATCTCTTCATCAAGGGGTTATACCAAGGGCACCCCTTGACTGTGGCATTGATATATGTCAGAAAACACAGGACACAGTGAGTTCTGGCAAGAGGCTAGCTGAAAGCTAGGGATGTTCACAGAAGAGGCCCTAGCGGTGGGGGGGGACCTAAACATGGTCCTGGAAGATGCAAGGGATAGGCTAGGGCAGTCGCCACCCCAGTGCCGAGATATACAAAAAAAGAAGTCAACACCTTTCACAGCATTAAGAAACAGGCACATGGAGAGAGAATAGGTTGAAGGAAAGTCTACACTTAACATTCACAGGCACATATTTTTACATGCGGATTGCTTTTATCTTGATGGATGCAAATCTCCTACCATGAATTAAAAAGGCAGAAGTATATGTCATGGTCAGACCATGACCTGGTCTGTACTTGGCCTAACAAGGAGCTAAGGGGAAAGAGGTGTTTTGATTTCCTCCTGAAGGAAAGGGCGCTAGTTCAGATGATCGGAGACAAGTATGAGGGGTCAGATATGTGAGGGTGACAACTTTGTAATGGTTTTTCGTAAGATTCCATTTTAGTAACTTAAAGGGGCTTGATAAATGCCTCACTATCCCTATCCTGAAGAGAATGTCCCTGCCTATTAAAATAAACTAAAGGAAACACTCTAAACAAAAGGAATCTGTTCCTCATACTTATACATACAACAAACATTTGAAGGGAATATATGGAAATTTAAAATATAACAAAAGTCAGTTACGTCCAACATAAACTTAATAACTGTTTCTCCTTGTAACCTGGGTAATGTTCCCTTCCCCTGATTTAAAGCAGGAATTTGTTTCAACAGTTCAAGATTAGGAAATTTCTGTTTTACAACAAAGTTCTGATGATCGGGCTCTTCTTGCTCCAAAAGTCTCTTACTTGGACTTAGAACATAAATGATAACTATTTGCCTCTCCAATTGTAGCAAAACGTTCAGCACAACTCCTTCTTAGGAAACAAAAACACTTCCACGGTTCATTTTTAGCAACTACAATGTTTTGTCAAGATGATTTCATAATGTATTTTTTTTAAACATTTCTATTGGTTTTTACAACAAACAAAACATAACCAACACACCCAACATTTTAGGTTCCAAGCTCCTTGGCATACTTTTACACATCATTTGTTGCTGTCTCCCCCCCTACCCCCACTTAACTGGAGCTTCCCCTTCAACACCTAGGACTTCTTGTCTCTTGGGGTAATACCCTTCTATCTGCCTCTGGCGTGTCGTCTTCGCTGGAATCGACACAGAGGTTCCCGACAATGTGGATACCAATTGTCTCCATTCCATCAGGGGCCCCACCTCGTTATCCTCTCCTGTGTTGGCTCGGGGATGGTGGCAGCCTCTCAGCCAGTGAGGATGCTCAGAACTGGGGTATTACCAGCAGTAATACCCCCACTCCAAGCCACCCACTTCCCCTCTCCCTCCCCTCTTCCCCAACCACAGCATTCTCTCCCTGCCCCCATCCCCACTTACCTTCGTTAAAGTCCATTTGGGGAGCAGACGCGCTGGGAACACTTCTGTCCCCAGCGCGTCCACTCACGATCTGTGACAGGCCGTCATGGAAAGGTAGAAGGGACTACATGTAGTCCCTTCTCTCGTTTCCATGGTGGGCATTTTTTTTGTTTACTTTTTTAATGGCCGCCATGGAAAGAGAGAAGGCACTACATGTAGTCCCTTCTTCCGTTTCCAGGGAGGCCATTTTTAGTGAACATTTTTTCAATGTCCGCCATGGAAAGTGAAAACAGACTTCGTTTTCCCCTTCCCTGGCGGCTATTTTATTTACTATTTATTTTTTTTGTTCCGAATCGGTTTGCTCAAGCCTGTAACTATGGGCCCCGGGACATTACCTGAAGTGGTAATGCCCCCCTGCTCGGGGCCTATTG
Organism: Ambystoma mexicanum; assembly: GCF_040938575.1. Classification (NCBI taxonomy): domain Eukaryota; kingdom Metazoa; phylum Chordata; class Amphibia; order Caudata; family Ambystomatidae; genus Ambystoma; species Ambystoma mexicanum. Next base: position 19,607,043 of record NC_090937.1, on the reverse strand, counting down.
CTTAAATATTGCCCTCTTTTGGCTTTGTCAATTATTTTGATCTTTGTATTTACATTTATAACCTTCTTGCCTGTTCCTAAGGTTTTTATACTGCCACTCTAGCTGTTTTGTATCAGACTGGTATGCAAAGTTATTCTGTCTGACATTTTCGCTTCTTTACTTTAAGTCAGTATTCAATTTTCTTAACAGTGGGTGATTACAGAGCGTTCCGGGGTCACACAACTCTGGTGAAATTACTGGGTGCTGCATACATGTCCACTCGATCTGCTGCCCCTGCTGCTTCTACTTCTTAAGATTCCCGTTGCAAGGTAATCTGCTTCCTGCTGCCCACGCCGGTCGGGAGAGGAGCGTTCCTCGCTCCACAACCACTAAGGTGCTCGTCGGCCACCGGAGTACAAGTTACTTTGGGGAAAGCTTTTCGGCGTGACGCTTCCTGCTGCACAACATCTGCAGACAGGGTCATTGAGGGTAGAGACCCTCTCGAAGCCAGCATCCGCTTCCCAAACGGGGAACGTGGTGTCTCGACAATTAATCAACCTTCTGCTTCTCCTTCTGGCCTGCACCTGATGGGGCCCTTTGTACTCCCTAGTCCCTCTCAGGTGTGGGTCATTTACACTACTAGACAGCACCTTGCAGCCCAGTGCCTCTGCACCCCTCTTCCTCGGCCAGGACTTTGGTCATTGTGGGACTTGAAGTCCATAATGTTCAAACTACCTTTTTCTTTCTTCAGTGTTTTTAAATGCACTTGTCCATTATTGATTATATTTTCAGGAGGAATATTAAAAGGAGTGAATGATTGGCCTGGAATAGGAGAATTAACTTTATCAGAACTTTGGATGGTAATGTTCTGATGTCTACATTAAACATTTTCTTGGGAACTACAAGAGTTCTTACACTTATTTATAGATGTGGGCAACTTTAGGAGGGGGCGTTTTACACCTAGTAAATGATTTAGTAGGACAGTTTTTTTTGAACCCCCAGAATGAATAGCTTTGGAACAGAAAACCGCACCCAACAGTCCTCCTACTCACTTGGGGCCCTTCTCCTCCCAGGTGATCCTCCCGGCTTATACTACCCCCAAGGTTAGGACCAGGTAGCGGCTGCCTTCCCCGGGCCTCCTGGGAGGATACTTCAGGTAGGGTCTTTATGAGGACTCTGCAGGATTCATCACACACAATTCTTAGATACTTAGAGATGAATGATGGGGAAGAGAACGCTGCAGTACTGTGGGAAGGGCTGATGGTCACCTTAGTCTAGAGAATGAAAGACTACGGACTCTGCTGCCAGATGTGGGTGAAAGAAAAATGGCCCTGGAAACGAAACTGAAGGCTACGCAGGCAGAATTGAATGCCATTTTAATGGAGAGAATGGAAACTGTGATTTCTCAAACAGAGGTACTATGAAAAGGGGAGCGACAGTAGACCGGATCCAAGCATATCGACAAAGGTATAAAAAAAATTCAAGAACGGTGTGCTTGATATGGGATAAAATCGACAGAACAATAAGAGAGAGAATGGAGATAATGGAAGAGTTCCAGGTTTTTTTTAAATTTTTTTATTTTTTAAAACAATTTTTATTTTAAAGGAAGAATACAAATTATCAGTCTTGTTACCTCAGACTTGTAGCATCACATAACCTGGATTTTGTTTGTGATATAAATGATATTATCAAACAACTTATACCTATTCGCCCATCCCTCCTCCCTCTAAACTACCCAACAGTGCCTTTTTGTCCCTTCAACATGTTCCCTCTATGCATAGTCCGTGATTATCCTTTTAATTGGCTGTTATTAGATAACAACTTCTTCTATAAGGATTTGTGGGTCTGAGGTTCCAATTCCATGGGTGCAAATAAGGTTTGTGTCAGCGCGTTCCAGGACCCACTATCATCACTGAATTCTGTGAGACCTTGGTAGGCTGCTCATTGCCATACTACAGTTTCTGCCAATGCCCATTTCTGTAGGTCTCTCCACCACATCTCCCGAAGAGGTCCAGGCTTATTATGAAAAGCTATATAAAGCTGAAGCCGCAGAGGATGAAGAGAGCATTGACTCCTACCTAGACCAATTGAAGCTCCCCAGAATAAAGTACCAACAACCTGTTGCCTGGATGAACCTATAACAGATGAAATAATGAAAGTAATCAAAGCAAAGTCGGCGTCGCTATCAGGTTTCTACCCTATCTAATGTATTTAATGGGGTGCGGAAGGGAGCCACCTTACCCAGAACAATGTTGTAAGCAAAGATCTTGGTAATGCCAAAGGAAGAAAGACACAGGACAACCATGTGTGGGGCCTAAAGGCTAATCTCCCTCCTCAAAGTTGACATGAAGATACTGGCAAAAACCCTAGGGAACAGATTGGAGGCCCTTTCTTCCAACACTGGTGCATTTGGACTAAGTGGGATCTATCCAGGGCCATCAAGGTTCAGATAATATTAGAAGGACCCTGGACCTAGTTCACCTTGCACAGTAAAGGGGAGAGGAGACTTGATTAGACTCCCTTAACGTAGAAAAAGACGGGGTCCTATAACACTAAGGAAACATAAGGTATGAGGGTAGAGAGGGAACATATAAAATACCTGGGTATACTTGCACGAAAATACCTGAAGAGACTATTTGAATTAAACTTCGCACTTTTGAGGACATTAAAATCAGATTTTCAGAAATGGAAGACTATGACTAGCTCCTGTCTCGGTAGAATTACATTGGTTAAGATGAACATGCTACCTAGAATATTGTTTTCCACTTTACGATGCTGCGGGTGAAGGTGTCGGACTGGTTCTTTAGAGAATTGCAGCATGAAATATCTGTATTTATATGGGGACGCAATAAGGCCAGGATCAACAGGAGAATCCTTGCCGTAGGAGGAAGGAGGTTTCGGCCCTGCAGGTCTACTATAGAGCAGCACAATTAAGAATCTTCTTGCAATACATGAGGGAAGAATTCAGGATGTATTGGATATAACTAGGAGACAGTATGACATATTCTCACTTTTGGAAGACTTTTCTCCAGACCCGCTATATTTGACTGAAACCTGGTTTTTGCCATTCTCAAACCCTGACATTGTACAGATACTTCCCTCTAATTGCAAGATACTTCACTTAGACGGTGCCTCCCCGTCGGTTGGACGTCACTTGGCTCCAATTTGTTTAGCATCTATAAACTGCACTTTATTTGTTCTGGAAAATATAATCTACCTTGCAAGCTTCATCTTATTCGGCTTCAAGTGTCACCCAAGAAGTTTGCAATTTTGCACAGCTTATTTCTGATTTGGTTTTGACTTATCCTAAATTGGTTCTTATTGGATATTTTATTGTTGGATCTAATAATCCAATGGGCACCTATCCAATGGGCACCTATTGTTAGGAAAGATTTCTTAATTGTGGGTAATTTTCCTTCCATGTGGCAACCCCTAAACTTTTTGCTGTTGTTTTCACCATGATCTAGACTTTGCCAGAGAAGTGCAGCCTTCTGCCGCACTCCTCTGGACTTTCGCTCCATTCTTACACAGAAACTGACATGCCCTTAAAACAGTCAGTACCGGGAAACGCTGTTTTCCGTAGTTTCTTTATCATGTTGCAGCTTTCGTGCAACATGGCACAAGAGGGCACTGTAAGCTAAGTTACTGCTATCTTGGGTCTCTAGTCTTCTACAGGCCCTAGATACTCTCTTTGGATTGTAAATGAACGGTGCATTTGAATCACGGACGGGATTGGTGGCAGCAATCGTTTCTTGTGTTTTTGAGCTCCTTTTGGCATTTCAAGCGCGTTTCTCGCGCTTAGCCCAAAATGGTGACCTGGCTCCCAAAATGGCCAGACCACGAGGCTTTGTCCTGTCCGCTGACCGTCTTGCCCCCTTCACCTCCCCCAGGTCGAGCCGACCCGGGGCCTTCCTTATTTGGGCATTTACTTTCCCGCGAAAACACAGATGCTTTCGCGGGCTTCTACAGGCCTGTGTGTGCCTCCAGGATGGGGGCTGGGATGTCTGGTCCAAATACACATCCTGGGCGCCAGAGAGTCTAGGGTGGTGTGAATGCCTGGGACCCCCGTGGTCCGTGATGAGGTCCACAGATGGTGTGAGTGTTTTATGACCGGATCTCCCATTGGGTCCCCTCCGTTTTTGCGCGAAGGGAACCGTGGATAAGAGGGGGCTGGAAACGCCACTACCATGTCGATCTCCTGAGTTCTCACAAACAAAGGGATACAGGAGCCAAGTATCCTGCAACTACGAGGCTGAACTGAGGAATCTCTGGTGAAGGACTGCTTCTCTGCACTGCTGTCGCTCTGTGAAACTCTTTCTACCTCTGATCGAACGAGAAGGCCTGTACTGGTACTTCGACCCATTGGAATAGTGGGAACAACTATTCTCGGCATCTTCACCATCTCCTGCAAGTAAGCCTTCGGAAGCGCCCGTGGGCCATCCAGTGGACTGACCAGCCTACATAGGAGTCTTGCTCTGTTACCGCCGTCAGGTTGTGTTGTATTCCGAGTCCCCGACACTCTCACCCGCTTCGTACACTTGGCGTTCCCAGGTCTGAAGTGAGTGTGCACTGGGCTGAAATACACACGGACGCCTCGTTGCCCTGCTGAGGTAACAATCTGTGCGGGTTCACTTCGTTTGGGACATCTTTAACTCAACTTCTGCTGCTGCGGAATCTACACGACGACGAGACGTCCCCTGCTCCTATCTGAACCTGCCAGCACTGAAACTGACGCGGAGAAGCCTGGGTCTGCTTGCATCGGGGACCGGTGAGTAGCATCGCTAGGAACTGGTCGCCCTCCTGCAGGAGCCCATAGCTTTTCCCCGCTGTCTCTAACAGAACGCCTTTCCGTACTCGCACTCTGCTTCTGCCCCCAATGGAGACTGCGTTTGAGTTGCGGAGCTCTGTTCATCTTCATTTGTTCACCGAACTAAACTGCCTGATTCCCTCGAAGAGACTCCCCTTTTTGCCCGTTGGTACCAGCGTGTGCCGGTACCTTTGAGCACAAGGCTCCACTCTTCGTAGGGTTTGGACTTCCTTTTAGTTAGGTGCCTCTGAAGGCGGACTGGGTCTAATTATTATTCGCACTGTCTGTTTTCCTCCCCATCTAGGTGGTCTACACATTTCGTGCGTCTAACTCGTTAGACTCGTTTGTATTTGTATATATACTGTATTGGTTTGGTATGTGTTGGTTTACTGGAGTATTATTGTGATTTCTCGCTACGGTCAATGTTACAAAGGCCTTGTAATAAATGTGTATATATTTTTAATATAACACCTGTTTGGAGTAATTTGTAAGTGTCCTTGCTTTGTGTGCTCATTGCAGGCTTTCAGTCACCCTCACCCCTCTTGAGACCTAGTCTTGACCGCCGCAATCGCTACCCTGATTGGTCTGGCTTGTCCAGAGGTTACCCTGTTCCAAGAACCTAGGCTGGCCTTCTGAACCTCTGCGCCTCCAGGACAGAGTTCAGAAATCCGTCTTAACACCTATGCAAAAAATGTGACTGTTTTAACCGATATGGCTCTTGAATTGCGTGATCATCTCCCTACCCATGAAGGGGGTTAAACCCTTGATTCCATTTTTTTCTGATAAAAATTTTGTTGCTGTTTTCAAACGTCTACTGGTTTTGTGGTCTGACCATTTTGTTGTACCTTTCACATTTTGTTTTCAGCCCTATCCCATCGTCTTTTTAAAAATCCCCAACACCACCACCATTTGGGTAGGGTTTGTTCCACTGCTCTGGCTAACCACTAGGTGACTAGCACAAAGGATTTTATTGTAAGGGACAAGCAAGATCCTTGTACTGCATTTATGAATGCCATGACAGTCTCAGCGAATACTTTCGCGCCCACCATGGTTATGAACACTAAAGTTAAACCCTCAGAGCCGTGGTTTACTTCTGATTTAAGGGCTCTTGAGCAAACCTGTCATCACTGCGAGTGCAAATGGCAAATTGACTATGATATGTACTCCAAGCTGACCTATGAGCGGGCAGTTTTTCAATATCGTGCTCCTCTTCTTTAGCAGCCTCTTGTTCATCACAAGAGCTATTCAAAATAGCCAAGGAACTCTCAACTGTCGTACCATCAATTAATCTATTGTGCTCACAAGCACAAGACTATTCAGCAATTTATCACTGGTAGTGAAGCATATTGTTTAGAAGACATGCACACAGAGCAGTCTCTTGGTAGAACCAATGACCCGGACATGTTCTGGTTTGAATTTGTCAACAAAGATATGGTTATGAGGGCTTTTCATAAACTAAAATCAGCTTCTCCTGTCGACCCTATTCCTCTTTGGGTTTGTCAGTCTTTGCCATCCAAAGTTATTCCTCTGCTTATGTTAGGTCTCAATTTTTCATTTTCGATTGGTTCCATTCCGGTCCCTTTGAAGCATGCGGTTGTTTTTCCATTATTGAAAAAGCTGCACCTGGGTACTGCTCAGGCAGCAAACTACCGGACGATTTCACTCTTAGCATTTATTATGAAGCTCATGGAAGTGATCATCACCCTCAGCTCTCTTTTCCTGGAATCTCAGTCTCTCCTTCACCCTTTCCAATCAGGCTTTCGTTCATCTAGGGGAACGGAGTCGGTTAGGATTTCTGTCCTGGACGATCTTGCTCTGTTCCAGGACCGCAGAACGGTCTGAGTGGTGATTCTCCTTGACCTCTCTGTGGCTTTTGATACTGTTGACCATCATGTCCTGCTTTGCAAATGCAGGAGTTTTTGAGCTGCCCCATGCCTGGTTTGCATCTTTTCTCTCAGACTGTACTTTCACTTGCACCTTTTTCTCTTCACCCATCCCCACCCAGTAGCTCTTTCCTATGGGGTACCTCGGGAGTCTTCACTGTCCCTGTATCATTTTAACCTCTATCTTCACCCTTTAGCAGATCTCATTTATGAGCATGAGGTGCGCTTCTATACATATGCCGACGACGCCCAGCTTCTATTTCGTCTGGACTCTCCTGTATCTGCTCTCCCTTCCAAACGTAGAACTTGTTTGGCTGCAATCAGGGATTGGCTGGCCAAAAACTGGCTTAAATTAATTGGAGACTGAACAGAGATCATGGTAGTGAACTCTGCCGCAATGGGGGCTGCCTGGATTACTGACTTCTGGCCAGAGTTCTTGGGTTCCTGCCCTAAACCTAGCGAATTGGTTAAGAGTCTAGGTATTAAACTTCTTCCCTCTGGCTCTTGGGAATTGTAGATGTCGTCTGTATGCAACACAGGTTTTTTCAAATTGAAAATTCTCAAAAAGACGTTGCCTTCTCCCTTTTGAGTCTTGCACTGGAGTGGTGACGGCATCCATTCTGGGGTCCTTGCACTACTGCAATGGAATCTATTTGGGTCAGCCGGCTTTTTTGCTTCAGCGTCTTCAACTACGTCAAAATGCTGCTGCACGATTGGCTCTTGGAGTCACCCGCCTCTCTCTCTCAGGACCATCTACATCTGCTTCATTGGCTCTCGTTCAGCAGCTCCTCAAATTTAAGATGTTTTGCATTGTTCACCGGGCAGATAATCATTGGGGAGACGAGTATCTTCTAAATAAATTGACTCCTTATGCACCAGGTAGGTCACTTCGTACTGCTTCACAGAAACTTCTGATGATAGTGCCCAGAATTCGTGGAGGTCGAGCGGTTTTGTTTCTTGCTCCCTCTATGTGCAACTCCCTTCTGCTTTAACTTTGCGAAATGGCTGACCACCTTGGTTTTCGTAAAGGTTCTGAAGGCTCACTTTTTCTGAGCTTTATTTCTCCTCTGCTTCTCTCCTTTTTTTCAGTGGGTTCTTTCTCACTGTTATGCCCTTTTTTGCGCCTAGATGCCCTTGGACCTTAGTTGACTCTTTATAAATGCTGCTACATTACATTACTCACTGTACCACAAAGATTAACATATTTCCCGATTCATTGAGGGGCTCTAGTGAGGGAAACAAATTCAGCTTGAAGGCACCCGCAGGAAAGTACAGTGTAAGAGCGTAGTGGGCCCAGAGATAATCCAGGACTAAGCAGCTGAATATGCTACTGAAAATTGTATTTTTTTTTTGTTTTGGCTCTGTCTTACATATGTCTTCCCCTGTGTGTCATGTTCGTTTTTGAGTGGAGGAGATTGCACACCATGTGACTAGTGCTGGGGTCATCACGGAATTGAACAGAAAGGTGTCTGGAAGTGATGAGGGGAGCAGGTACTGCATGGGAGACTGCTTTCGTAATAAAATGGACCATAACACAGGATATATTTGAAGGGTATCAGAAAATCGACGTAAGGTGGGGAGGGTTGGTAGGCTTTTGAAAGACCTGCTTATTTTGCAATAGTTAACTGCTTCTATTGCTGTTTTTTTTGCACTAAACTTCAACAAAAAATAAAGTGTAAAATACAAATTAATTTGACTCATTGTATAGACAGGCATTGTCGCACCAGAGACTGCACATCAAAAGACATCTAGAAGTTTAACTGCAAACAGAGCCCAGTTTCTTCTGTTCTCCATATAAAACAATGCAGCAATTGCTGCCAGGCCCGTCTCCCTCTTCTCCACCCAACCCAGTCTATCTCTTGCTGGTCCATAAGTGTCAAGAGGCCAGATACATGTAGAAGTTGCCCAAAAATATATTCGTGATTATTTCATGTTTCTGTTTATTCAAACAGGAACCGTATTATGGAAATATGTGTTCCTCTTTGTGTTGCTATCGTATGTGGCAAACATAGATTATGTAAAGCTGTTTTTAAGACCTGCTCCAATGGCCGAGATCAAATTCTAGATGTACGGAGGCATTTCACTATATGGTCTCCTTATGTGCATTCATGGCCTCCCACTGATAACGTTCTGTAGCTGGTCCTGGTTTGTTGTTTGTATTCTTTCTTTCCACGTATCGTTTTCTTTTGCGTTGGCCTTTATTATTATCACTTGTGGTGTTTACATCCATTCATGGCACACTCTGTTTTGGTCAGTGTGTACATATTGGCCCTCATTACAACCCAGGTGTTAAGGGGTTAACGGTGCCGTAAAAGGTGGCGGCGCCGTTAAACCCTTAACGCCTGATTACGAGGTCCCTTTGCGGGTGGCACTTTGCCTGCTTTTAGCAGGCGTTAAAAAACCAACCCGCAAAGGGACCTAGGAGCTAATTACGGCACCGTAATTTACGGTGCCGTAATTAGCGCCTTCCCCAGTCCCATTGAGCCCTATGGGGCAAAAATGGGAATGGGGAAGGGCCATGGCGGCATGGGGAATTACCGCCCCGCCAACCTCGGAATGGGGCGGTAATTCTCCATTCCGCCATGGCGGAGTCGGTAAGTTACCGGCATGGACCATGGTGCTATTAGCACCATGGTCCAACGCCTGGGTCGTAATGAGGGCCATATTGTCTCTCTGAACCTACTGTGCTAGTACAAATATATCGATACTTTACTTAAAAAGTGAATCGCCAGAATTTTACCAATCCAATGTTCAAAATATTTGCTGCACACACAACTTCAATGTAAGGGCTAAATGCGTACCAAAATCTCAAAAATCGAAATAGCCAATCTCAAGAAACAGTCCTGAAATTCTTATGGTTTAATGGAGGAACAGTGCAAAGGACACCTTTTTGTCAATGTTCCTGTTCTCCCTGAAAACATTCCTGACACTGGACCGTATTTGGCGTGAATGTTTGGCTGTGGCCAGGTCAGGTTCTTGCTAAATCTATTGAACCTTCACACAAAGTCAAAAGTGTTAGAGGGAAACTTTTTTCAGTTTCCTGTGTAAACTCTTATGTAACCCTTACAAACTGAACGTTTCTTTGAAGTAATGCTTGTATACTGCTTTGTTAATTCTGCGTCTTTGAAAGTTTGCTTAATAAACATGTTTTGCCATTTATTTGATTTTGGCAGTTAATGCCCCGTTAGGGACAGTAAATCAGTCGCCCAGCACCACACACATTCTATTATTCCCTTTGGCTTCATTTTCACTATATATATATATATAATATATATATATATATATATATATATATATATATATATATGCTCTCGTGGAAGTGAAATATATATATATATCATATCAGACTAGAGCAGCAAAGATGTGTTTGGCAAAATCATATGCAGTACCCTTTGGGAACACTACACACAATTAAGACTACAAGTGTAAGTACAATTTCACCTTTGGTACAAGCCCTGTACTAAACAGTAATGTGGTAGCCATGGCTGAGCAGCCAGACTTATCTCAAGAGTAAAGTGAGCAGTATAACAGGTTACACAAAGGACTAGCAAATACAGCGATTCAAACACACACTTACTCAATGTTCCTTGGTAAAAGAATATACATTTATTTACAGTCATTTGGAAAACATTCCACTAGTAAGAGCAGCTCAATATCACAATCTAATATACTACAACACACAACCAATCAGTTTCTGAACAAGTGGGAGCAAAATGGCACTTCAGTTACTTTAAAAGGAGGCAAAAAGACAAGCTTATAAGAATCAACAGCAGAAATACTTTCATAGGCAGGGCAAAGGGTTTCAGTTCACTACAACCAGCAATTCAATTCAATAGGCCTGGGCCAAAGTCAATGGTTCAGAGTCTTGTATAGGATAGCACAGCTCTGGTAGTAAACGGTTAAGTCCTTGCCACGGATCCTAGAAGAATGTGGTGAGACGAAAAGTTAGATGTTGATTTAGGGAAGGACAAGCCTTCAAAGTCGGGAAAGTTTCACAAACTTTCACCGTGGCCAAACAGAGTTTTGCACCGCACCTGTACAGTACCTTGTAAGTGAAGAAAAGCTGTAGCTGTGGCAGTTGTTGCTGCAGATCTCTCCGTTTCTGAGCTTGGGGACAAGGAGGACTCCTCCTGCACTGCCCACGGAAGAGTCCACAAACTTGGCAAAACATCGGTTGAAGGTGCGAGTGCCTTAAAGACCACAAACTGGTATCCTTCCCACTGGCTATCCGGTTTTCAACAGCACTCTGGAGAAAATTCGACCAGTATAGGGACAGTGTCCAGGCGGCTTACGAGTTGGTTGTTCCCACCCAACTCGAGGGAGGAAATTAACCCTGAAGGGCTTTTCTGTCGGTGGCGTTTCAGGCAATTCGGACCTGCAACAGGGCTTTACCGGTGGACCAGGAGTTGCAGCAGTCATCTTCCTTCAGCTCGTCTTCGGTTCTTTCGTTCCAGTGGTCAGCTCTGCTTTCCAAGTCCCGGAGACCTGCTTTTAAACAGTTTTCCCCCACTCATTCCAGCCTGGCTGTCACTTACATAGCAGGGTGGCTGTCCTTGGCAGACAGCCAGCTGGACAATCACACCAGAGTGCTTTCAGGTCTCCTGGGAGACTAAGCACAGGGAGTTACAGACACCTCCCTCACATCATGTCCACCCCTGATACTCAGACGCCAGAGAAGGGCTTCAGCATTGAAGCCTGCCAAAGGCCAATGAACAAGGGGACCAAACCTGGTTTGGCGCGCAGTTACAAACACAAGAAGGACCTTTCCAAAAAGAAATGGGGTAAAAAGTTGACCGGAGTCTGTTTTTACTGATAGGTCTTGGGCGCCATATTGGAAAACATGGCTGACCTGATTTTTAGCTACCGGTGTTCGTGGTCGGGAAAAATCATGGTAGTTTGTTTAAAACCACTGCACCAGCCATTTCAAGTGGGAAAGGGTAACATTTGACTGTTACATGAGTGTTTAGACTCCGGGGAAGCTAGGCAACCCCTCGGGCACTCTATAGGAAGATAGTGTGTGTGCTGGGTCTGTAATTTTAAAAGACAAGTAAAGTCAATTTAACTTTACATGCTCTGGGAGACAGTAGTGAGTCCCAGAGAAGGTATTTAAACCTTGGGGAGTCTGAAAGACACCCCTGTACCACTGCACTGAAGGTGCTGTGTGACACACAAAAAAAGATGATGCCATTGGAGTGGTTTAAAACCCCATATCCAAAGAACACAAAAGTAAAACACATTGAAAATGAAAAGTTCAAAGTCCCAAAATATAGCAAAAGGTAGAGGGAATTTAGCACTTGGGTGAGTATTCCCCCTAACAATATGCAAAAAAAGAGAGAACCAGGAAATTAGCAGTTTTGGTTTACACCTCAGACCCTAGCATCTCTGATCACTCAATCTCTGACTCTCCGGACCCCCATGCACTTCAGAAATGAAATAGACCGTCCTCTGCAAGAGGCACCTTCTTAAACGACCAGCTGGATCCACCCAGCCCAGTAACCCTCTTGATGACAACTCTATGCTAGCAGCCCCGTTCAAGCCCTGTTAAATGCTGTACATTCGCTGCAACTCTTAAGGTTATACAGGAAATAAATTACATTCTTTAGCACATGTTGCATCAGCCCACTTTTCTGTGTTGCCTCCCAAAGCTAGATTTGCACTCAAATAAGCAAAACAAAATGAAAAGTGGAGCCAGAGTTCCTCTGATTCTGTATGCTTGAACACTGCAGTGACCGCTACCTTGATCTTCTCCTGTGTCTACTAACATTGCATCCCAACTAAACCTTTATCTTGCTAACTGTCATGGGTATCAGGCAGATAGTTGGGGCAAGCTGGGTGGAGGCTTGGCAGGCCTGGCATAGGTACACAAAGAACCCATAACACATCCCTCCTTTCATTCCTTCCTAGTGTTTGTAGTAACTTCTTGGTTACCACTTCCTGTTACCTAACAGGAAGTGCATGATAACTCATGAGCTCTCTAGTGTTTGAGTGTGGCTGGCTATATAAGCCACACCCAAGATTCTTCCAGTGCTTCGTGTTGCTACTGTGAGATGTATCAGCAACACACTTGCTGTGCTCTAGATCATCCTGTTTCTGCTTACCTACTCCGGATCATCCTGCTTCTGCTTACCTGCTCCGGATCATCCTGCTTCTGCTTACCTGCTCCGGATCATCCTGCTTCTGCTTACCTGCTCTGGATCATCCTACTTCTGCTTACCTGCTCTGGATCATCCTGCTTCTGCTTACCTGCTCCGGATCATCCTGCTTCTGCTTACCTGATCCGGATCATTCACCTTCAGCTTCCCTGGTTCTTACTCCACACCGCAGCTATCTCCAGTCAAGAGGGGCTTCTACACCGGCACATGTAAGAACAAAGAATAAAAGCGTTAACATGTGCACATCAGTATCACTGCGCATACTCGCCGAATCTTCCTGCAACGCTGGAATCCAGGTTAGTTGCACGAGCGCACAAACCCCTGTAAGAAAGAAGAGGCATTATTCATTGTGCTCGCTTCAATAACGCAGACACTTATTTCACTGCGCTCTCACTCTACGCGGTGCATACTTACCAAAAGCCTCCGTGCAAACTTACCTAACCACCAAGTCTCCAGTAGCGCTGAACCCGGACTTGAGGCGCTAATACCACATAATTTCTCTTGCAAGGGAAAGAGAGAGACATTACCAGGCACGCTCGAATTGAAGGTGCTGCGCAAACCTACCAGCAGCTAGCTTCTACACGCAGCACTACTCATCCACAAAAATATCGACAAACAAAGACAATACGGACAATTTTGGACACTCAACATTCTCCGCGCAACATTCACTTGTGAGAAGGACTTTCTAGCCAGTGAAGAAACTGGCGCCTTGAACTCTCGGTCTTGCTGTGAAGGCATAAAACAGCATTTGGCACCTGAACTCAGCCTACAGACATTGGCACCAATCACATGAGTGAATCGCGCCCCTGCAAAGGCAGGATGGAGTGCACACCCTACTAAAGATCAGGGTAAGCCTATAGGGGACATCACAGCACACAGTAAAGAGAAGGGAAGGGCCCAGGGGAATCGGGTGAATTCAGGTCGGAGTGTACACCTTGTATTTGACAGGTATTCCTCCAGGTGAAACAGGGGAAGTGAAGACTCTGGGTCAAGGGAGGCTCGTCCATCGCTTCTGTAGAGACACAGGTGAGTGTGACAGAACACAAAGCCAACCTCAATACCTCTGACCGAGCGATGGAAACCTCCGAGGTAGACCAACTTTCCCTATCTAGAGGAACTGGACCTTGACGTGCTCACGGCCAGCTCTGTCGCCAGCTTTGACACACTCTTACCTGACGGCTACAAGATCCTCTCCGTGGCCAGGCCCAACCGCGCTGGGGGGGTGTGGCCCTTATCTTCCCTGAGTGGATTCCTGCCACTGTTAGTCCCACGCAGATCTACTCCTCTTTTGAATGTCTTGTCTGCCGACTCTCTCGCTCTCCTAGCCATTCCCTTACCGTGGCTACCATCTATCGGCCACCTGGTCAAATCTCCTCCTTCCTCTCTGAGTGGGCGGACCTCTCCTCCTCACTCTTATCCTCAACCACTCAACTCCTCCTTCTTGGAGACTTCAACATCCACCTGGATGCCTCTTGTCCCCACTCTGGACTCTTTCGCGACCTCTGCAACTCTCTCTCACTCTCTATCCTCCCGTCTGGGCCGACCCATTCTGCAGGGTACACTCTTGATGCTCTGATCTCCTCTGACTTTCCCCTCTCTGTCCCTCTCTCCACTCCTCTCTCTTGAAGTGATCACTTACTCCTATCCTCCCACCTCATCCTCCCTGCCACACAGGCAAAGCCACCCTCATCACTGCCACCTTCCTTCTTGGTCATCCGACCTATGAAGCGCGTGTCAGTTGAGGCTTTTGCTGCCACCTTCTCGCCCCCACCTCTCCCTTTGGCTGACTCCCACCCTGACACAGCCCTCTCCACTCTCCACTCTGCTATATCTGCTACTCTTGATATCCTTGCCCCTGTCATGAGAATCCGCCTGAAGCCCAAAGCCAAATGTAACTCCTGGTATGACTCGGATCTCGTCGCCCTTAAACGCAAGTGCAGGGTGGCAGAGAGGAAATGGCGTGCCTCATGTGCATCCTCTGACAAACTGGCCTGTCGCCTGCTCCAAAGGCAATACCGGCTCTCTGTTCTCTCCAAGAAGAGAGCCCTCATCCAAGCCCGCATCTCTGCGGCATCTAACAATTCGGCCGAACTCTTTAAAATCTGCAAGGAGCTGGCCAACCCTGCTGCAGTCTCTACCTCTCCTGTCTCCTCCCAGGCCCTCTGCACAGCACTGGCCTCTCACTTCATTTAAAAAACTCAGAACATCCTGTCCTCACTCTCATCCTATCACCTCCCCCCTCTATTCCCTGCTCTCCCTCTGGCTCTTCTGCAGCCACCCCTCCTCTCCCCTTCTCTGCCTTTCCCCTTTTTTCTGCTGACGAGTTTTCGAGACAAGTCTGATCTATGAAAGTCTTGTCAAAACAGGTCCACCCTTGTTCCTCCAAAACTATCCAGGACCACATCGACTCCTTGGCCCCTGCCCTTGCTGACTTCTGCAATCACTCTTTCGCCTCTGGAGTCTTCCCATACCCTCTCAAGCACTCCCTTGTGCACCTCCTTCTTAAGAAGCCCTCTTCCGACCCCTCCAGCCCAGCAAACTACCTCCCAATCTCTATCACTCCCTTCCTGGGCAAGCTCCTGGAGAAACTGGCCATCTCCCAGCTTAATCTCCATGCTGAATCTGTTGGCAGTCTTCATGACCATCAGTCTGGCTTCAGAGCTGCCAGAAGCACGGAAACTGCTCTCCTGAACATCCGTGAGGACCTGCTCTCGAACCTTGATTCTAACATTCCTTGTGTTCTCATTTTGCTTGATCTCTCTTCTGCCTTTGATACTGTCAACCATACCATCCTGCTCAACTGTCTCCGTGATAACCTGGGTATCAGTGGTCAGGCTCTGGTGTGGCTGACCTCTTTCCTCTCCAATCGACCCTCCCAGGTCCAACTGGGGTCTTTCCTTTCTGACATCTTTTTCTCTACCTGTGGTGTCCCCCAGGGTTCTAACCTCTCCCCCTGGCTCTTCAACCAGTATCTGGCACTTCTCGCCCACCACATTGCCGCTCTCTGCCCCTACTTTCAGTGCTATGCGGACGATACCCAGCTCATTTTCAGACTACCCTCGGCCTCCTCTTCTCCTTCCCTCATCTCTGACTGTCTTTTTGCTATCCAGGACTGGTGTGCCGCCAATGATCTCTGCCTTAATGCCAGTAAGACTGAGATTCTACTCATCGGCACACCCACTCCCTCCTTCCCTGCAGCTGTCTGGCCGGCCTCTCTTGGCCCTCTTCCTGTTCCTACCTCCAAGGCGAAAAACCTCGGGGTCATCTTCGACTCCACACTCTCCTTCTCTCCTCACATATCTGACGTCTCTAAGAAGTCACACTACCAGCTACACCTCCTCAGAGGTATCCTTCCTTTCCTCTCCTTCCCCCAGAAGCTCACTGTCTCTAGAGCCCTGGTTCTCTCGAAGCTGGACTACTGTAACAGCCTCTATCTAAATCTGCTTGCCTCTACTCTCTGCACCTCATCCAGAACAGGACTGCGAGACTTGTCCTTGGCCTCAAGCCCAGGGACCGTATCTCTCCAGGACTGAAATCACTACACTGGCTCCCAGTGACTCCGAGTATCAAGTTCAAAACCCTCTGCATTGTCCACAAGGCCTTCTGGGGCCTTGGGCCAAAATACCTTCAACTCTCTCTTCCTAAATATCTTCCTTCTCGAGCTCTTCGCTCTTCCACCTCCAACTCCCTCAGGGTCAGCCGCTTCTCCAAACGACGAGTTGGTGGCAGATCTCTCTCGGCTGCAGGGGCCTCCCTCTGGAACAGCCTTCCTGCCTCCCTGAAACTTGAGGAGAACCATCTCCGGTTCCGGAAGCACCTCAAAACCTTCCTCTTCGCC
This sequence comes from Ambystoma mexicanum, assembly GCF_040938575.1. Lineage (NCBI taxonomy): Eukaryota > Metazoa > Chordata > Amphibia > Caudata > Ambystomatidae > Ambystoma > Ambystoma mexicanum. The sequence goes on along the minus strand of NC_090937.1, from coordinate 19,590,384 downwards.
TCCGCTTTCTCTCCCCCTCTCCCCTGCTAAAGTTACTGAAACTGCACTGAATCTGCAACTGGGCCACTCGCCATTCTCGGTCCTTGGCCCAGCCACTCTCCCCTGCACTGCCTCCCTGGCACCCTCTGCACTACGGGACTGTGTCTGTATCCCACAGCCCCCCCTTCCCAGCACTTATCTGCACTTACTCGCACTGCCACTTGTTGGCCCTTGTTATTTTCTATTTGTTATTGACCCTGTAATGCACTTTCCCCTCTCCCTTTTCCCCCTTGCACTTCTCCCTTTCCCCTCTACCCTTGCACTTGCGCGATCTGAATGACACCTGGCCTAGTAGGATCGTTGTCTGTCTCCCTTTGTTTCCCCCCTTGCCTCGTCACGCCTTGAAACACTTGTGTATAGGCGCGTTACAAATGCCATATCATATCATATCATATATTGTTAGGTGAACTACTGGCCGAGGTGCATGCAGCCCGCTCAGAGACAAATGCCTTAAGGTGCGAACTGGTAGTCAACAGGGACAAAATAGATGATTTGGCAAGACAGCTCCTACAGACCCAAGCTGGTCTAGCACCCCTATCAGGTGGAGTTCCACAGGGGCAGCCTACTGTGGCACTTTTAGCCACACCGTTCAGGTATTGCTTCCAGGCAACATCCCTTTAGCACCCCCGGAACGCTTCTCTGGGGATCCCAAGAAATTTGGAGCATTCATGAATCAATGCCAGCTACATTTCATATGCAAACCAGACACCTTTTTGAATGACCAAGCTAAAGTAGCTTTTGTCCTCTCCTATTTAAGAGGGCACGCGGTGGACTGGTATGTCCCGTTGGTGCTTAGGGACGACCCGTTGGTGCTTAGGGACGACCCTTTACTGAGAAATTACCCAGGTTTTCAGCGTGAACTGGAGAAACTATTTGCCCATCGGACTCGAGGTCAGGCCCTGGATGATGAGCTACTCTCTCTGCGACGGAGTGGTCAGGATCTTATCTTATATGTCGCCACATTCAATTGCTTAATAGCCGAATCAGGTTGGCCAGAGGAGAAATGAATAACGTTATTTTATCGAGGACTGAGAGGAGAATTTAAAAGATGTCTTGGCGCAAGTAGTTAATCCTCCCGAAGATTGCAGTGAATACATTGACCTAACTATGCAACTAGACCACCGGTTACAGGATCGTAAGGCCAACCGAACCAGATCAGAGCATAGACCAGTGTACGTCCGACCAAAGGAAATGTCCCATCGACAGGCCTCAGAAATACACTGAGCCCATGCAATTGGGTGTTCTCAGGGGACCACTCACCAAGGCTGAGAGAGAATGGAGGCGTCCAGAAACACTTTGCTTATATTGCGGCCAATCAGGGCACTTCCTCCGGAACTGCACGATTAAACCCCCACGGAAGACAATGGGGGTACTAGATAAAACAGGGGAAGACACCGGTGCGGTAGCGGAAAACTCCAGCGCCCGGCAGATGTAGAGGTCGATCTGTCGAGCCAGGAACGGAGCATTCAGATCTCACATTTCAGTATTCCTGTGGTTTTGGTAGACCCTTCACAGCCCACCTGAATGCATGCCCTCAAGGCTTTCATAGACAGTGGGGCTATTGGGAACTACCTGGACATAAACACTGCAAAGACCTTGGGATTAGCATTCCACTGTTAGGATACCGCAGAAAGCGTAACAGCTGTGGATGGCACACAACTCCTTTCGGGACCAGTAACAGTGTACTTCCACCATCACCTTAATCTGCCAAGATGGCCACAGAGAAAGTATTAGATTCGACCTTATCGCTGCACCCCAATTCCAGCTGATTCTTGGGATACCGTGGCTAGAGACGCACAGCCCAAAGATAGATTGGCGAGCTCGAACCTTACTCTTTTCCACAGAATGCGCCTCTTGTTACATCAAAGGGATGAAAGGAAGCCCATTGTTGGCTTCACAGGAAAAGATAGCAGGTTTAGGCCTGGTGGGCACTTTACCAGAGGAATACCAGGAGCTCCTGGATGTGTTCGCGAAGGAGCAAGCTAATATACTACCACCGCATCGAGTTTACGACTGCCAGATCGACCTGCGACCTGGGGCACTAGTACCGTGCAGCTGCATTTATGTGTTTTACGAGGCGTCACGAGATCGCTGATTACCTTTTCTTCCTGGATACCGTGGAGTTGAGGTTGCCAGTCTGTAGGAGTGTTAATGCCGATGAAACAGTAACGCGGGAAATCGACCCAACGCTCTCCTGACAGTAAATGACAGAACGGCACTGAACCAACGCCACGGGTGGCACTTCTCTGTATTAACGTGACGTCGGGACAGTGTTTCCACTGGCAGAGAAGGCTAAGCGAAGTCCCTTGTAACACCAGTAGATAGACGAACTGTTATTCAGAACTTCCAGGATGGCAGAAAAGGCACAGGTACCAGCAGGGCACAAGACTGGTAAAAGGAGGGAAGGACAGGCCAGCAAGGATAGGGAGGACAGGCAGGGGTCTCCCTCAGAACAGGAATCAATTCAGGAAAGGAAGCTAGGCAGGGAACCCAGACTGGACCTCCCCTGACTCCTGAACCACGAGGATGGTGAGAACCAGGCAGGACTGGGGACCAAGGGTAGGAACCACAAAGGAACAGGCAAGAGTGGCAGAGGCAAGACAGGGTAAAGCAAGGCAAGGCAGAGCAAAAGGGCTGAAGAGACTGGAGGCACAGGCAAGCAGGACTCCAGCAGCGCATACCCGGCACAACCGCTTTGAGACGCGTTTTTTCCGTGTATGCGCAGCTCTTTTAAAGTCCGGGGCCAAAGCAAGGCCTGGGACGCATGTCCTTGTTACTGCGCATGCGCGAAACGTCGGATACTGACGATCCGCGCATGCGCAGAACATGCAAGATGGCTGCGCCCATGGAGCTGACCCAGACCGCGGGACGTCGTGAAGAAAGACGCCAACGCGGATAGAGTCTCCATGAAGGAGACTGCCGTTGCCGAGGACCCGGATCCCCGTAGCAGGTAAGTGGTGCACACTCGTGCGCGCGCAGCGTAACACCATACCCCCTCCCGGACAACCCCGGAGCACCAGGCTTCCAGGGATAGCGGAGATAGAAATCCCGAACCAGGCACGGTGCCTGCATGAAGGAGCATGGTTCCCAAGTGCGGTCACAAGCCGGATAACCCTTCCAGCTGACCAAAAGTTGCAGCGCACCACGCCTAATCCGTGAATCACAAATCTCCTGCACCTCAAACTCAGGGACCCCCTGAACCAAAACCGGGGCAGGACGGGAACAGGGACTACCCAGAACATCGGGTAAATAAGGTTTCAAAAGAGAGATGTGAAAAACAGGATGGATCCTCCAAGAACGAGGCAGGGACAAACGAAAGGCAACAGAGGAAACCCGCACAATGATGCGAAAGGGGCCAAAAAAGCAGGGAGCCGGTTTCACGGGTAAATTGCCTACCGGCAGATTTTTGGAGGATAGCCATACCCTGTCACCAACTTGAAGGTCAGGCTCAGGACTCTGTCTCTTGTCAGCCTGTCCCTTCATACGTGCTTGTGCCACTGCCAAGGTACTGGCCGCCAGGCGATGTCGGTCGCGGATCAGAGTCACCAAGGCATCTGCTGACGGACAGCACTGGAAGACATAGGACGAACAGGTAGCAACTTAGGGTGTAGACCGGCAGAACAATAAAAGGGGCTGAGTCCGGTAGCAGAATGAACAGCATTGTTGTAAGCCACCTCCGCGGTGTCCAACCACTCCGACCAGTTGTTTTGAGTGGCATTGGCGTAACAACGTAGGTACTGCTCAAGAGTTTGGTTGGTACGCTCCGTCTGCCCATTGGTTTGGGGATGATAACCAGAACTCGGAGCACGCTGAATGTCCAAATGCCGACACAGTTGGTCCCAAAATGAAGAAATTAATTTCGACCCACGATCCGACAGAATCTTCTCAGGAAGACCGTGAAGACGATATACCTCGTGTAGGAAACATTGTGCCATCTAGGAGGCAGCAGGCAGTTTAGGAAAGGGCAAGAAGTGAGCCAATTTAGTGAAGCAGTCCACCACCACCATGATACATGTGTAGCCACCAGAAAGCGGCAAGTAGACGATAAAGTCCGTAGCAATGGTATGCCAAGGTTATGGTGGCGTAGGCGTGGGTTTCAGGAGACTAATGGGTTTCTTGCGAGGAATCTTGGTCTGGGCACATACTCGACAGGAATCCACATAGAGCCTAACCAGCGTGGCCCATCCAGGCCACCAAAATTGCCGTGAAACCAGTTCTTGAGTTGTGCGAACCCCTCGGTGACCACAAATGACGGAATCGTGACAATTCTGCAGGACGATCCTCTGAAGCTCTAAGGTGGGAACGTACAGGCGATCCTTGAAGAACAACAAGACGTCACGTTCCCTAATATCATAGCGTTGCAGTATCCGTGACCTGGAGGGATCCGTCCGTGTGGCATCTAACAATTGCTGAAGCTGGGGAGTCACCATCGACAGGAAATGCTTTGAGGCTATCAGAGGTTCCAGGTTCTTGGCTCCTTTGACGTTTTTCTCCAGGGATCGAGACAGAGCGTCGGCCTTCGTATTCTGGGAACAAGGGATGTACGTGACCGTGAAATGAAACTGCGAAAAGAAGGCGGCCCAACGTGCATGCAAGGAGGTTCTGCATTGCAAAGATCGTAAGAACTGAAGATTACGGTGATCCGTGCGAACTTCCACCGGATACCTCCCACCCAGCAAATGATGACACCATTCCTTGAAAGCCGCTTTAATTGCCAGCAGTTCTTTTTCTATCACAGCGTAGTTTCTTTCGCTCACAGACAATTTCCGTGAATAGTAGGCCACCGGGTGTTCTGTTTCCGTAACTGCGTCATGCTGTAGTAAGACCGCACCAATCGCGTAGTCAGAGGCGTCAGTTTCAACTACAAACGGTTTTTCATCATCCGGATGTTTCAAAACAGGAGCCGACATAAAGGATTTCTTCAATTCCTGAAATGCCACATCAGCCTGAGAGTCTCAGAAAAACGTCACTTTAGTGCTGGTCATGCGGGTTAACATGTTGGTAAGGTGAGAAAAATGAGGTATGAAACGCCAATAAAAGTTAGCGAAGCCCAGGAACCTTTGTAAAGACTTAACACCATGAGGCTGTTTCCATTCCTGTATGGCTTGCAGTTTCGCAGGATCCATCCGCAGTCCCGTGCTGCTGATTACATAGCCCAAAAATTCCATGCTTTCCAGATGAAATTGACATTTCTCAACCTTGGCATACAGGTGGTTAGCAGTTAACCTATGGAGTACTTCCTGAACATATGCAACATGCGCCGTTTCGAGTATCAGAAAAGACTAGGATGTCGTCTAGGTATTCCCACACTGATATACCAATAAGATCCGAAAAGATATCATCTATGAACCGTTGGAAGACGGCGGGGCGTCTCAATCTGTTGTACGAGGTGTCACGAGATCGCTGGTTACCTTTTCTTCCTGGAGACCGTGGAGTTGAGGTTGCCAGTCTGTCGGAGTGTCAATGCTGATGAAACAGTAACGCGGGAAATCGATCCAACACCCTCCTGACAGTAAATGACCGGACGGCACTGAACCAACTCCCAACGCCACGGGTGGCACTTCTCTGTATTAACGTGACGTCGAGACAGTGTTTCCACTGACAGAGAAGGCTAAGCAAAGTCCTTTGTAACACCAGTAGATAGAAAAAACTGTTCTTCAGAACTTCCACAATGGCAGAAAAGGCACAGGTACCATCAGGTCACAAGACTGGTAAAAGGAAGGAAGGACAGGCCAGCAAGGATAGGGAGGGCAGGCAGGGGTCTCCCTCAGAACAGGAATCAATTCAGGACAGGAAACTAGGCAGGGAACCCAGACTGGACCTCCCTTGACCCCTGAACCAGGAGGATGGTGAGGACAAGGCAGGACTGGGGACCAAGGGTAGGAACCACCAAGGAGCAGGCAAGAGTGGCAGAGGCAAGACAGGGCAAAGCAAGGCAAGGCAGAGCAAAAGGGCTGAAGGGACTGGAGGCACAGGCAAGCAGGGCTCCAGCAGCGCATACACGGCACAACTGCGTTGAGACGCGTTGTTTCCGTGTATGCAGAGCTCTTTTAAAGTCCGGGGCCGAAGCGAGGCCTGGGATGCATGTCCTTGTTACTGCGCATGCGCGAAACGTCGGATACTGACGATCCGCGCATGTGCAGAACATGCAAGATGGCTGCGCCCATGGAGCTGACCCGGACCGCGGGACGTCGTGAGGAAAGACGCCAACGCGGATAGAGTCTCCATGAAGGAGGCTGCCGCGGCCGAGGACCCGGATCCCCACAGCAGGTAAGTAGCGCACGCACGTGCGCGCGCGCCTTGACATTATGCATTAACCGAGGAAAAAAACACTCATCTACGGACCTACTGGGATCAATACCTGGCCAATGGCTTCATTAGACCATCTAAGTCACCAGCCGCCTCCCCACTCTTCTTCGTACCGAAGAAAGAGGGGGACTTAAGAACGTGTATTGATTACCGGGCCCTAAATCAAGTCACCATAAAAAATAAGTACCCGTTACCTCTGATACCAGTACTGATAGACCAGGTGAGACAAGCGACGATTTTCACCAAGCTAGACTTACGCAGCGCATATCACCTGGTATGCATGAAGAAAGGGGACGAGTGGAAAACTGCGTTCCATACCCGCTATGGCTTGTACAAATACCAGGTCATGCCCTTTGGGCTTTGCAATGCCCCGGCTGTGTTCCAGCATTTTATGAATGTGTTACGGGAACTCCTCGATGTCTGCACAGTCATCTACATCGATGACATTCTGATCTACTCCACCACTCCCCAAGAGCACGTAACCCACGTGCAAGCTATACTCCGCAAACTGCGTGAAAACCAACTGTACGCAAAGCTAGAAAAAAGCTCCTTCCACGTCACTGAGGTGGAGTGTCTGGGATATGTACTGACACCGCAGGGGATCAAGATGGACAATAGAAAAGTGGAGACAATCCTCACTTGGTCCTCACCCATGTCTGTAAAGGGAGTACAGAGTTTCCTAGGGTTTGCAAACGTTTATCGACGCTTCATACCAGGATTCTCACATATTGTACATCCAATAACATCCTTGCTGCGCAAACATCGAAAGTTCAAATGGACACCAGCGGCGGAAGAAGCTTTCCGAGGTCTCAAGGAAAAGTTCACCTCAGCCCCAAATCTGCAGCACCCACAGCCTGATTTACCGTACATCGTGGAAACGGGCGCTTCAAGCATTGCCATGGGGGCTGTATTGTCTCAACAAAATCCTAAAACTGGATGCCTTCACCCCATGGCGTTTTGGTCACGGAAATTTTCCCCAGAAGAATTAATCTATGACATTTCTGAGAAAGAACTCCTAGCAATCAAAAGCGCACTGTGTGAATGGCGACATTACTTACTAGGAGCAAAACACACCATCACAATAATAACAGATCATCGGAACTTACAATACTTAAGCTCAGCAAAAGCTCAGACTTCTAGGCAGCTCTGTTGGGCCCTATCCTTAATGGAATACGTCTTTGTAATCACCTACGGGAAAGCGGATGCATTATCCAGCATTGGCACAGGAGAGGAAGTCTACAATGCCTCTAACCCGGTGGAGATCATACCCAGCCATAAAATTCTCGGCCTCTGCATCGGCCCATCTCCATTAAATACTTTGCAGGAAATAAAAGAAAATATGTCTGAAGAAAACCTACTGGCTTGGGACACAAATGGAGATCAGTTCATCATTCAAGACAAACTACCATATTACCAAAAACGCATCTACGTTCCAACTAAGGATCTGCAACAAGCAATCATATCAGACTACCACGATTCGCTGTTAGAAGCCCATCCAGGTATAGCCAAAACCATGAAGAAAGTAAGCAAATCTTATTGGTGGCCAACTTGGCGAGAAGATATTGCCACCTACATAGGCACCTGTGAGGTGTGTGCACAATACAAAACGTCCAGGCAAAAACCAGCCGGCCTCCTTCAGCCAATCACCATTCCGCCAGCGCCCTTGCACACAGTATCAATGGACTTTGTTGCTGATCTACCTCCTAACTCAGGTTAATACCATCCTCGTAGTAGTGGACCTCTTCTCTAAAATGGCCATTTCATAGCTCTAAAAGGTATTCCCTCCGCTCAGACCCTGGCGCAGGTTTTTCTAGACCAAATCGTCAAGTTACATGGATTTCCTACCATAATCGTTTCTGACAGAGGCAGCCAATTTGTATCTCGTTTTTGGAAAAATGTTTGTGCCCTGGCAAGAGTAGAAGTCTGTCTGTCTTCTAGTCACTACCCTCAAACGGACGGCCAAACGGAGCGCACGAACCAGACCATGGAACAGTATTTGCGTAGTCTATTACACCAAACAAGCCAAAGCTGGACAGAAATTCTATGGATAGCACAGTTTGCCTACAACAACTCAACACATTCATCAACCCAAGGAACACCCTTCTTTACTATATGGTCGAAACCCCAGAACGTCGGTCTACGTTCCGCCAGAAAAGATTGAAATGCCTGCAGTAAAGAATCTACATGGCAGCATCATGAAAGCAGCCAGAGAAGCCAGCAGGAACCTACAGCAAGCCAAAGAAACACAGATCGCCATCGACGAAAAGCCCCAGATTATCAAGTGGGAGACTCGGTCTGGCTGGCAACTAGACACATTGCTTTTAAGGGTCCCAAGAAATTTCAGCCTAGATACATCAGCCCGTATACAATAGAAAAAGTAATTAATCCAGCAGCCGTGAGACTGGCGTTACCTCAACATATGCGTATACATCCCGTATTTCACGTGTCACTATTAAAACCAGCACACACAGGAACCCGAACTTCCACACCTCCCGCACCCATACAAGTGGGTGAAGAAACACCAGAAAATGAAGTAAAGAACATATTAGATTCCAAACAAGTACAAAAGACCCTGTATTTTTTGACTGACTGGAAGGGGTACAGACCCCAGGAAAGATCATGGGAACCCAGCACGCACGTGCATGCCCCCCGATTTGTGCGGAAATTCCATCGGGACCATCCTGAGAAACCAAATCCCTCATACACACCATTGGGAGGGGTCTCGAGGGGGAAGACTGTCATGGGTATCAGGCAGGTAGTTGGGGCAAGCTGGGTGGAGGCTTGGCAGGCCTGGCATAGGCACACAAAAAACCCATAACCAATCCCTCCTTTCATTCCTTCCTAATGTTTGTAGCAACTTCCTGGTTACCACTTACTGTTGCCAAACAGGAGGTGCATGATAACTCATGAGCTCTCTAGTGTTTGGGTGTGGCTGGCTATATAAGCCACACCCAAGATTCTTCCAGTGCTTCTTGTTGCTTACTGTGAGCTATACCAGCAACACACTTGCCGTGCTCTGGATCATCCTGTTTCTGCTTACCTACTCTGGGTCATCCTGCTTCTGCTTACCTGCTCTGGATCATCCTGCTTCTCCTTACCTGCTCTGGATCATCCTGCTTCTGCTTACCTGCTCCGGATCATCCCACTTCTGCTTACCCGCTCCGGATCATTCAGCTTCAGTTTACCTCATTCTTACTCCGCGCCGCGGCTATCTCCAGTCAAGAGGGGACTTTACACCGGCACCTGTAAGAACAAAGAAGAACAGCGTTAACACTCGTACATCAGTAACGCTGCGCATACTCACCGAATCTTCCTGCAACGCTGGAATCCAGGTTAGTTGCACGAGCGCACAAACCCCTGTAAGAAAGAAGAGACATTATTCATTGCGCTTAATCCAATAATGCGGACACTTATTTCACTGCATTCTCTCTCTCTACGCGGTGCATACTTACCAAAAGCCTCCGTGCAAACTTACCTAACCACTAAGTCTTCAATAGCGCTGAACCCAGACTCGAGGCGCTAATACCACATAATTTCTCCTGCAAGGGAAACATTACCAGGTGCGCTCGATTTGAAGGCGCTGCGCAAACCTACCATCAGCTAGCTTCTACACGCAGCGCTACTCACCCACAAAAATACCGGCAAACAAAGACAATACGGTCAATTTTGGACACTCAACATTCTCTGTGCAACGTTCACTTGTGGGAAGGACTTTCTAGCCAGTGAAGAAACTGGCGCCTTGAGCTCTCTGCCTCGCTGTGAAGGCATAAAACAGCGTTTGGCACCTGAACTCAGCCTATAGACATTGGCACAAATCACATGAGTGAATCGCGCCCCTGCAAAGGCAGGATGGAGTGCACACCCTACTAAAGATCAAGGTAAGCCCAGAGGGGGATATCACAGCACACAGTAAAGAGAAGGGAAGGGCCCAGGGGAATCGGGTGAATTCAGGTCTGAGTGTACACCTTGTATTTGACAGGTATTCCTCCAGGTGAAACGGGGGAAGTGAAGACTCGTGGTCAAGGGGGGCTCGTCCATCGCTTCTGCAGAGACACAGGTGAGTGTGACACTAATCCCAATAATGAAAGTGTCAAAGTTCACGCTATTTGAGTCCCAATAAGAAGACAAGTATCTCATTGAGGGCAGGCATAGCTTTAGTTCAGGATACTTAAACCTGAAAACTCATTCACGCTTGTGAAGTCAAATTCTAGTTGGGAGGCTGATGCATTGCACATAGGAATGATTTGGAGGGATCAAAACAAGGAAACAAGACTGAAGCCTGCATAGGTCCAGCCGAAATGGCACAGTGACTGCTTCCTGAAACAGGAATCAGCACACTGTTAAAGTATGGCGCACAGGGCAGTAGTGAGACGCTGCAAATGAGTGGGACAGAGATTGCCTGCTGGAAAACCTGGCATCCAAACTGGACAATTTAATTACACTGGCCCAAATGGGGACAGGCATAGTAACCCAAACCTTCACAGAAATGTCCAAGGAAAGAACAAAGTTGAGATAAAAAAGGTTGAAGACGTAGAATAGGGAGTAGCAGCATAAGCAAGAAGGACACTCTCACACACGATACACAATGTTGCATAATACTGGCTTCTGTTTCTCCTGGTGTCTTTTCCAAGTAACCTGTTTTAGTTTGGTATCTAAATTTAAAGACGTTGTTGAGGCTTCATTTAGTTTACTGCATCTGGCAATCACACCAGCAGGAAGTGCTGGTCCTGCTTTTCATTATCCTGTGAGAGGCAACAGTCAGACAAATGTTAATCCTCATCTCTCACACTGGGATATATTGTGATGATTGCTGGCTGGTAAGTAGGAATTAAAACTCATGGATAGTGAGCTCATTTTTTCACTTAAACAATGACCAGTTTAGCACTAAAGATGAATGTAAGATACATGGAACCTTTGCTTTGCCTTGGATTCCTCCAATAAATGGAAGGTGCTTGCTCTTCAGAAAAGTGTTGTACACAGTCTTGGTTGAATTTGGTAAGCGGGTGTCAGCATTGTAGAAAATGTGTCCGATGGGTAGGCTTGTCACCTTGCAGTTTATTTTTTTTTTATTTTGTTGAGTTGTGGATCCATAACAAATGAGCTGCGGGGTAAACACATTGGCCTGGCACTGTAACTAGATGCTTCCATGTTGCAGTGCACCAATACTACTGTCTGCCTGCGCTATGTATGTATCCCTGGTAACCCTACATACCGTCACACGCGGCTGTGATACGTGCCCCACTACCACCTAGTAACACCCCGCCTCCTGTTAACCCCCCGTACATCTGATGGAGCCTGCCCCTGCTCCCTCGCATCTGGAATGGATCCGCAGGCCGCTCTGATCTCTTTGGCACCGGCTGCCTACAAGTTGCTGCCCGAGCCGACAACCCTGCTGCCTCCTGCCACGCGGCCACGACATGTTACGCCCGTCACATATGATAAGGCATTGCCGCCTTCTGCTTTCATGGTACACTCCCACTGGTTTGAAACACCGCCTCTTGATGCTGCCTACAATCGGATCCTTGCATCGTTTCACAAAGGGCAGCACTCTGCACCTACCTTGACAATACTGCTCAGTCATGACTTGCACCTGCGCACCCCATCCAGCCTCAACGCAATTAAACTGATATCTGAAAGCATTCACCAACTCTTGCCCACTGCCCCTCTCATTACAATGCATGTGCCACCTGAGGTGTCCCCTCTACTTAGTGCAGTTGCGCCAGTGCCTACCGCACAGATACCGCAACTTCCATGTGTTGTTACTGATGTTACTTCACCTGTATGTTTGCCTGCCACCCTTATACCGCAATTGTCATGTGTTGTTACTGATGTTACTTCACCTGTATGTTTGCCTGCTGCCCATATACCACAATTGCCATGTGTTGTTACTGTTATTACTGCACCTGTACGTGTGCCTGCCACCCATATTCCACAACTGCCATGTGATGTTACTGATGTTACTGCTCCTGCACCTGTGCCTGCTGCTGATATACCACAGCTGCCCTGCAAGGCCACTGCGGCCACCGCACTTGCGGCCAGCCATGCCCTTCTCCTGCCCGAGACCACTTTGCATGACCCTCAGGGCTCTGTACCCTTCGTACTGCCATCCTGTTTGCATCTCCAGAGGTCCCATTGAAGTGTGCCCTGGTCAACTCCCGCTCCCTGCCACCACATGCCCTTGATGTGCAAGATCTTATCAGGGATAACATGGACCTACTGTTTCTCAGTGAGACTTGGCTGAACGAGACCTCTGGCCCCGCCCTCACCCTCGCCATCCCAAGCGGCTACACCATTTATAGGCAGGACCGTTCCTCCCATAGGGGCGGTGAGGTAGCTTTCATCGCCAGGGAGAGACTATCAGAAGGTTTCAAGGGGAACTTAGTCAGAATTCTGACTACATTCTTCTCAAACTAAGGCTCTCTCCCAACTGTACCATTGCCCTCCATGTCGTCTACCGCCCTTCGGGCCCTACCACTGATTTTCATGAGGCCATAATCCACCCACTTTTGGACAACCTAAAAACTGATCCAAAGTCATGTTCCTGGATGATCTCAATCTAGGACTCTACGACCCTAAGGACACCCATGCCCACTGCCCTGGATAAAGCCTTATCCACTCTAAGGTTTCCCAAGCCATCTCTAAGCCTACCCACGTTAAAGGTCGAACGCTAGATTGGTTATCCCACCATAACTGCTCCCTCCTTGGCACCAATATTACTCCCATTCCATGGTCTGACCACCATTGCATCAAATTTGTATATGTTTGTTTATTATGTGGCACTCTGTATATAATTCTTTTTTAAAAAAGACCTCAATACCTCTAAGCCAACCATCCCTCTCCCTGCTGCACTCTCGAGAAGCTCTCAGAAGCTCACTTCGGAGAATATCTTAAAATACCTCACGGTGCCTGCCCTCCTGCCTCCTTTCTCCAAGGACCCTGAGTTATTGGCAAATGCATTAAAAACGGTTGTCACTCAAGCTGTGGATAACGTTGCTCCACTTACCTTTAAGAAAGCTAAGAGAGCGAAGCACTCTAACGCCTGGTTCATCCAGGAGCTCCTGGAGCTGTGCTCCAAAAATAGGGCAGCGCTCGCTACTTGGAAAAACAACCCCAAAGACGCATCTATAGCAGCCTTCAAGGCTATTTACAAAGATTATAAAACTGCCATCATTAAGGCTTAAGCTGCATCCTTCAACACTAGGATAGCTAATGCAAAATCTGGGACGAAAGAAATCTTTGCCATCTTCCGAGAGCTGGAAACTCCCTCATCCCTGCCTCCAACTCTCGTGAAGGATGAGACCTGGTGTAACAAAATTAAATCTGCCATGCTTGATAAGTTGGAATCCCTGCATACCAAAATATTAGCCCACCAACAGGCACTTACTAACCTGGTAGCCAACAGTCAAAACAACCCGTCCACAGTAACCAACTCCAGTCAAGCACCTATGTTTGAAATTAAGGATATGAGGGAACTGGAAGTCATTGCCCTCCTCAAATCAATCAAACCTTCCATCTGTAAAGGGGAGGCCTGCCCGGCCCAGGTCATTAAAGACTGTGCCCCTTCCCTTGCCCCATTGTTCACTGCCTTTATTAATTCCTCCTTCCAGTCTAGCCATGTCTCAACTGGACTGAAGGAAGCATGGGTTCCACTGCTCCTTTAAAAAACCCTCCATCGACCCATCGTTCCCTGGGGACTATAGGCCTATTACCACTGTCCGCTTTCTGCTAAAAAAATCCTGGACAAAGCAGCCTACCTGCAAGTCCAAAAATTCCTGGAAGACAACCATCGTCTTGGTCTTTGGCAGTCCGGGTTCCGGCCACGACACAGCACCGGAACAGCCCTTCTAGAAATTAAAAAATCAAAGGACGACCTCAGAGACTCCGGCAAACCTGCAATCTTTCTTCTCCTGGATTTATCCGCTGCCTTTGGCTTGGTTGATCACAAGTCCCTCTGCCATCACCTCTCTACCGCAGCTAATTTCTCTCCGAGGGCCTGTGCCTGGATAACATCGTTCCTGCAGGAAAGAGTTATGAAGGTCCTCTCCGAATCATCAAGTGCTAGCCCCAGTCTCATTAGATGTGGGATCCCACAGGGTTCGTGAATTGCTCCCACCCTCTACAACCTTTTCACAAGGCCTCTGTTCAAAATCCTTGACGCTCTGAACATCTCATACACAAACTATGCAGATGACACCCAGGTGCATATCCCCCTCTCGGGTGATTATTTGTCTGACTTGAACACCCTCAACTCCGTTTACCCATTGATCGAGTCCTGGATGGCAGAAAATTGGTTGTACCTCAACAGCGACAAGACCGAACTTCTGTTAATTGGATCCCTGGCCATCTTGGGTAAATTGGACAAGCAATACAGCTCCTTCACTGTTGATAACATCCCTATCGCTTTCTCCCAAGCGGTTAAGACCCTGGGTGTATATCTGGAGCCTAACCTGACTATGAATAGGCAGGTTAATGCCATGGCATCCTCCTCAGCGTACCACTCCAAATTGCTTAATGCAGCTACACCTTTCTTATCCCAACAGAACTGTCTCACCATTGCTAGGGCAATAATTGTGTCTAGACTGGACTACTGTAATGCACTCTTTGTACGGACCTCCGGAAAGAATCTTGCTAAACTACAGCTAATTCAAAATAACGCCCTTAGAGCTGCCACAGGTATCTCTCGGAGGGATCACATCTCCGAGGTCAGGAGGCAGGTCCACTGGCTTCCCATTAACCCTTTAACTGCCATGGGTATTTCCGCCCAGTGCCAGGGCCTTTTTTGGTGATTTTGGTATGTGACCATTCAATGGCTTGTAACTTTTTTGTTACATGAGATATATCTGCCAAATTTGACTCCCTTTTTTCCCACATGTAGGCGGTCATAACGCCACCCAGGAACCCTAGGTTGCTCTAGAGGGGGTGAGAGAAAATAAGCAAAAAGGGCAAAAACTTTGCATTTTTAAAAAAGAAATGCCAATAAAATGATTTACAAAGAAGCCTGTGGTTTTTTCCTTGTAAGAGAGAGGAACTAATGGTTTGCTGTGCTGAATTCCCCAATTACCTGGCTTTCAAGAGCAGGTTGAGTGGAAACGAAAAAATATTCTTTTGATGTGGTTATCAACCGTTTTGTGAGAGGTAGGCGATTTTGGCCATTTTTGCCAATTGGACATGCATGGACGGAATGGAAGAAAAGGGTAAGGAAGCCGAATTGGAGGACAGAAAGGCATATATTTCTGAAAAGTAGACAAAATTCCAAGTTAAGGAAGGGATGAAATTGTGCTGTGGCGAAAGGCTTGGGGTTACCAGCGGGTTACCCTTTTCCTTTTGCACCCCCGGTAGGTACACCCACACACGTGAGGTACCTTTTTCTTCGGGACACCTGTGGGAACGCGAGAAGGTATGACATCTGTTGTTGGCGACGTGTTTCGGTGAGTGGACACAGGGAAATGTCTCTGAAATTGGCTGGAAATTAAGACAATTCTCAGACATTTCGCTCTGGCCACCCACCGAAACACACCGCCAACAACACATGGCCTACCTTCCCGCGTCCCCAAACGTGTCCCGATGAAAACGGTACTTCACATGTCTGGGTGCACCTACCGGGGGTGCAAAAGGAAAAGGGTAACCCACTGGTAACCCCAAGACTTTCGACACATCCCATTTTGTTAATGTGGGCAACCTACAGATTTGGGCCTAGGGTGTCGAAGCCAGCAAGGAAAACAGGAAACCCCATGCATTTCCCAAAAGAGGACACCCGTTGGAATCCACACATGGCCAAATTGGAGGGGCGGCCCATCTCATGTAGCCCTCCCCAGGGGCAGATAATGAGCGGGGCTGTCCTGCGCTCCTCCCTGGGCTCAGGCGTCCGTTCCTAGGAGCAGATATCTGGTCCCAGGGAGGGCTGCATGACATGGCACCCACTCCATTGCGGCTGGAGGGGAGGGGGTCAATGCCCCATCCTATTAGAAAATTCCCAGACCCTTTGGGGTGCCCCACAACCCCCCCTAAAAAGCATTCCACCATTTTCTATTTTTTTCTTTGTTTACGAAACTTGCCTTGGCACGGAGGGGCACATTGGTGTGCCAATCTGGCCCCGGGGTGCCCAAATCTTACTGCCCCACCCACTGGGGGGGCCTGTCCCACAATTATTGGGGGCTCTCTCCCCCCTCACCCGAAATGTGTGGCGGGTGCACCTCATGCAGGTCTCCCTGGGCCTCCTACAAACGGCTGCGTGAGGTACACCCCCCCTCCATTTGGGGTGGGGGGGAGGGCCCCCATAAATTGTGGGACAGGCCTCGCAGTGGGTGGAGCAGTAAGGTTTGGGCACCCCGGAGCCAGATTGGCACACCAATGTGCCCCTCTGCGCCAAGGCAAGTTTAGTAAACAAAGAAATAATTCAAAATGCAGGCTGCCCTTTAGCGGGGGCAGAGACGCCCCATACACCAGCGGGTAATTTTCTATTGTGAAGGGGGGTGCACCTCTCCACCCCCACCCCAATTGGAGGGGCGGCCCATCTCATATAGCCCTTCCCAGGGGCAGATAAGTGTGGGGGGCTGTCCTGCACTCCTCCCTGGGCTCAGGCGTCCGTTCCTAGGAGCAGATATCTGGTCCCAGGGAGGGCTGCATGACATGGCACCCACTCCATTGCGGGTGGGGGGTCGAGGGGGTCAACGCCCCATCCCATTAGAAAATTCCCCGACCCTTTGGGGTGCCCCACGGCCCCCCTAAAAAAGCGTTCCACCATTTTCACTTTCTTCCTTTGGTAACCCAACTCCCCTTGGCGCAGAGAGGCACATTGGTGTGCCAATCTGGCGCCGGGGGGGGCCCAAACCTTACTGCCCCATCCACTGGGGGGGCCTGTCCCACTATTTTTGGGGGCCCTCTCCCCCTCACCCAAAATGGGTGGCGGCGGGGCACTTCATGCATGCCTCCCTGGGCCTCCTACAAACGGCTGCGTGAGGTACACCCCCTTCCATTTGGGGTGGGGGGGAGAGGGCCCCCAAAAATGGTGGGACAGGCCCCCCCTGTGGGTGGGGCAGTAAGGTTTGGGCCCCCCAGTGCTAGATTGGCACACCGATGTGACCCTCTGCGCCAAGGCAAGTTTCGTAAACAAAGAACAAAAATGGAAAATGGTACACTACACTTTAGAGCGGGCTGAGGGGCACCCTAAACCACCAGGAAATGTTCTAATCTAATGGGGGGTGACCCTCTACCCCCCACACCAAATACAGGGGGGGCATCTTATTCAGCCCTCCCTGGGGGCAGATAAGCGGGGCCATCTCATGCAGCCCTCCCTGGGGTCAGATGCCCCTTCCTAGGAGCAGATATCTTCCCCCAGGGAGGGCTACAAGGGGTGCCCCTATTTCCCCTTGGGGTGAGGGGGAGAGGGCCACCCCCCTTTCTGTAAAATATATCCCTGGTGGCTAGTGGCCCCCGGCTCCCAACCAAAATTCCTTTTTTTTTTTTGTGCTTTTCGTTTTTTATTTTGCCCCCTTCCCTGGGGACAGATGATCAGCCACCTGCCCCCAGGGTTGCACACATATGTTCCCCCATGCTTTGAGGGCCGGGGGGGGGCGAGGGCTGCTTACTGTAAGCAGCCCCCACCTCCCCCCCGCATTCAAAGACATCCCTGGTGTCTAGTGTGCATTGCTGCCCGCGCAACGAGCAACCTGCGCCCGATCTGCCGGCAGCAATGCTGTCACACAGGGTGTCCATGGAAAGGGGAGAATCTCCCCTTTCCAAGGACACCATTTCTGAAAGAATCCCTGGTGGCTAGGGCCCCCAAACCCCCCCCCCCCTTCCCATCACGTTTTTTTTTTCTCATTTTTTATTATTTTTTTGCCTCCTTCCCTGGGGGCCGATGATCAGCCATCGGCCTCCAGGTTTGTACACCTATGTGCCCCCATGCTTTGGGGGCCGGGGGGCGAGGGCTGCTTACTGTAAGCAGCCCCCACCACTCCCCTGCATTCAAAGACATCCCGGGGCGAGGGCTGCTTACTGTAAGCAGCCCCCACCTCCCCCCTGCATTCAAAGGCATCCCTGGTGTTTAGTGTGCATTGCTGCCCGTGCATCGCGCGCCCTGCGCCCAATCCGCGGGAAGCAATGCTGTCACACAGGGTGTCCTTGGAAAGGTGAGAATCTCCCCATTCCAAGGACACCATTTCCAAAAAAATCCCTGGTGGCTAGGGCCCCCAAACCCCCTCCCCCTTCCTCTCACTTTTTTTTTTTGTCTCCTTCTCTGGGGGCAGATGATCAGCCATCTGCCCCCATGCTTTGGGGGCCGGGGGGAGAGGGCTGCTTACTTGAAGCTGCCCCCCCCAAGTCACAAACGGATCCCTGGTATTCCAGTGGGTTGCTGGTCACGGATCGAGCGCTCTGCACTGATCCGTGACCAGCAATGCCTCATATATGTGGTGTCCTTGGAAAGGGGAGAACCTCCCCTTTCCAGAGACACCACTTTTTCCTCTATCTCTGGTGGCCTAGTGGGCCTTAGGGCCCCAAACCCCCCTCCCACCTCCCAGTCCCTTGATTTATTTTTTTTTCTTCATTTTTACCCCTGGGGCCCCATGCTTTGGGGTCACGGGGAGAAGGAGGCCGCTTACCTAGTAAGTAGCCGCCCCCCTGTGTCACAAACGGATCTGTATTGATCCGATGGCATTGCTGCCCACGGATCGCGCACCCTGCGTCCGATCCGCGGGCAGCAATGCCACACAATGGGTATCCTTGGAAAGGGGAGAATCTCCCCTTTCCAACGATACCTGCCTCGATCTCCGGCTTGAAATACAGCCGGAGATTGAGGCGGAGAAAGGTGAACACTCACCTTCTGTTTTCACCGTAGTAACCCGAAATGGCTGCTGTGGTGAAAATTACTTTCACTTTCACGCCGACGTGCTTTACGCACGCCGACGTGAAACTGAAGGTAATCCAGCTCCCTGGCAGTGAGGGGGGACCTCCCCCTCACATAACCCGGGGGTTGGATTACAGTTTTGAGCGATCGCTGCTTTGCAGGGATCGCTCAAAACAGAGTTCCAAAAAGGACAAGGTACCTCGTCCTTGGCACTGCGTGTGCAATTCCAAGGATGAGATATCTCGTCCTGGCACTATAGGGGTTAAGGAAAGGATTGTTTTCAAAGCCCTTGCCCTGACGCATAAGTGTGTTCCTGACCTGGCACCCCCCTAACTGATCCAAAGGATTTCCAAACGCCCCCAAGCCAGTCCAACCAGAACGGCATATTCCAACAGGATCAGCGTCCCCAAAACCTGCAGAGTTCGTGCAGGCGGTTCCAGTTTCCTAACTATGGCCGCCACCTATTGGAACGCCCTCCCTTCTCATATCAGGTTAATTAACTCTCATGCAGCTTTCCGGAAAGTTATCAAAACCAGGCTCTTTGTATGACATTTCACCTGTACCCCCGTTGCCTCAGCTGCTCTGATCAAACGTGCCTATGTTACCCTCGTTCTTACCTGTATGTATCTCCGTACATGGAACTGAGTAACCTGTACTAAGTTTATTTGATGTTGGGCCAAACTCCTTGTAACCCTGAATTAAACCTTCTTACGCTCCTGTAGTAGCGCCTCGATGCCTGTGGGCTGTGGTGCACTCTACAAATCCAAAACAAATATATATGTATATGTTGCAGCTTATTTTATAGACAAATTACTGAAATGTGTAAATATAAGTTAAATAGAGGCCATAGGTGCGGAGATGAGAGCAAGCATCTGTCCTAGGTTGTCCAACCAAAAGTGTGGAGTTTGGGTGGCTGCAGAGTGGCACTCAGGCCGACAGAAGGCGGTCGAGGTCAGAGTAATGCAAAATAAAGCCTGCAACCACCAGACCCTCCATGACATTAGAAATAGAGATACATTTTAGCCATATATAATCATCTGCCCCCATAAATCCTAGAGTAGAACATTTCTCTAGGTATAAAGCCCTGGATCCTTTCAGCTCAGCACAGTCTAAAAACAGACAGCGAGCAGTTTCTAGGACCCCAGGCCTATGACAGAATCTACAAAGGGTATTGGTTTCTTCAATCAAATTCCTTCTCTTCAGAACCTCTTTAGTTGAAAGAATATTCCATCTAAGTTTCAAAAGAAGGGAACGATAATAACACTAATTTCCTATGATCAAATTTTATGTCAATAGGGGGTAGGAATGTCATTTTTTGATTGTATTATTCCAATCATGAGTGTAGAGAAGTTTTTTGACCTTGTCTGGATTGGTCATTAATGTTACCCTGTCCGTAGTCCGATCCATCAATGTCTTATAACAGAGTTCTCTGAACTTAGTAAGATATACATTCCCAACTGAACATCCCTGGAAAAAAAGAATTTTCCCTAGATCAGCATAGAAGGAATCATCTTTTGGACAAAGGAGAGCGCGAAATGGGGCCAAAACCCGCCAAAGGGATTCAGCTCAACGACACAAGGCCCAGTTCAAACCTTATGGCCACAGCTGGAATATAATTGGGCAATTTCAACACTTTTCTCCAGATAATACCCTCTATGGTGTCCCAGAAGCTATAAATATCCATGAAGTGAAGCTCCATGCCATATGTCAACTTTGGTAGGACTTTCCCGTCAAAGGAATCCACCTCTGACTTTAGGGAGAATCTTCCATATTTTTTATCCAGCTTAATGGTCTGGGATATAAGTGTGAGAGCCTTATGTCTAAGTTCAGAGACTAATGGTTGGGCCAAAATCAAGAATCCCAAATACAAACTTTTTTTGGGCTCTTACAATCGATTCCCCTCCAATTTTCCAGTCCAATCTTTTCCCCTTTTTTCCCTTAGAAATCACCATTATGCGGGTTTTACTTAGGTTAATTTTTAACCCATTGATTTCAGCATATTGTTCAAACTTATAGATCAATCGGTGTAGTGCGACCTTGGTATGATCAAACGGGAGGAAATCATCGGCATAAGCCAACCACGAAAACCTGACATCCCCCAGTTTGGCACTCGCCAACCCGGCATCCCTAAGAAATTCACTGGCATCTGCCAGATAGAGGATGAAGAGACAGGGTGCCAAGGAGCAACCTGTCTCACACCTATCTGTGTTCTTACTCATCTGAATAGATTCCCCTCCATATTCAGTCATACATGTATCCCTGAATTCTCATACATAGCCATTATGAGTTTCAGTAAGCCTTCTGGGATGCCCCACTTGGACAGTTTCGCCCAGAGTCGGGATCTAATGACCAAGTCAAACGCATTTGACAAATCGATAGAGGCAACATACAAAGACCCCCCATATTTACTCCATGATCAGTCTTGAGGAGCAGTTAAGATGAAACCATTTAGATTAGTGGAGTGTTCAGCCCTGAACCCCGTCTAATATTTATCTAATATATGGTTCTTCATTATCTACTCATTAACATATGATAACAGCAAAGAAGCAAATAACTCGCAATCTGCATCAATCAATGCAATCGGTCTATAGTTTTTAGCGATATTCCGCTGACCTCTCTTAAAGGTAGGGATTATATGTGCAGTCTGAACTAGTAGGTATTGTGCCGCTCATGGCTACATTTTGAAAAAGCGTAGAGAGTATTTTGGCCCACTTTTCTGGTAAGGCTTTCAAAGTGTTATTTGTCAGTCCATTTGGGCCAGGAGCCCTTGAGTTCTTGGCTTTAATAATTAGATTGAGTACCTCTCCATAATCAATGATCGAGTCCCATGGAGTAGTATTTACATCCTCCCCTTTAGCTGTTTCATGGTATCCCTCTGCTCCATGTCCAAATTGCTCAGAGAAAAATTCAACCCATTGTACTTCTGATACATTATTCAATTGTTCAGTTACTGAAAGAGTATCTTGGGGAGTAAAGAGAGCCCAGAAAGCCCTGAGGTCTCTTCATCAGTACACGCAGCATCAGCTCAGCATCTTTTTGGAGCATACTGCTTTTTTAAAAAAAAAAAACATTTTAAGCAATACTGAAATTTATATATTTCCGTCGGATAGATCTAATCCTAGCATTTTTATGTGATTGGTCAGTATTTAGGTTACAGGTTTCTCTGAGCAACTTCAACATATGGGACTTTTCCTTAGCCACTTCTTCGTCAAACATATGCAGATGCTTTCTTTTAGAGGGACCCTTTCTTAAACAGTCATAGACACTACCAGATAGATCCTTCAGGAATGTATCATAGTGTGGTACATTAAACACCTCTTGCTTCCATTGAAGGGATGTATTATTAAGGGTGGACATCAGTTGACCATTCAGGAGTTTTATATTTGCTGGGGACCAACGGACACCTGTACCTTGACCCACAGTTCTCAAGTTACAAGGGCCCCCTATAAGCAGCTTTTTAGAGGGTAGCGAAAAATGGACAGTCAAGGTCCCATGATCACTCCAATTGTTGAAATTCACCTGAACTTCAGAGGGTAGTGGAACCAGAGATTGGTCTACAAAGAAGTAATCTATGGTTGATGTAGGTTGGTAGGTTCCAACCTGCGCCAGGTTGGAAGAAGCGAGCGAGCCAAATCAGACGTTCCATTAAGACATACAAGACCCACGGATTCCGAGGAGAGGTTCCATAGTCTACCACAAAGATATTTCTGGCCCCTATATGAGAGGTCCCCCATGTCCTCGCCCAGATCCCCATAGTCATCTTCAGATGTAGTAGTACAATCTGAATTTAAATCCCCAGCAAGGATCACTTTCCCACTTATATTTATAGTTTTCCAAGCCAAAATCACTTCCGTGATCCTTTCTAAAAAGGACTCTAAAGGTGCTAACCCTTGGTGCCAATAAATATTAATCAATAGAATGTCCCCCAAGCCATCCTTTGAGGAGACCTCAACTGCCAGTATTCCTAGAGGCATATCTGGAATCACCATAGTCAGAAGTCCTAGGGTAGACTTCAAACCAATAAGTAATCCTCCAGAAGCTCTACTACCCAGGCTAGGTTTGGTGGTTTGGGAACAGATTTCAAAGCCATCAATGAAAGGGTTCAAAAGCAACCAGGTTTCCTGAAGAAAGAAACATTCAGTGGGTTTTAGCATAGAAACTGTATCTATGTTTTTGAGTAAATGTAAATGTCCCCTAGTATTCTAAGAAAGGCACCTCAAAGCACTATATGGGATAACTCCATCAGAGGAATCAATCTTCCCTTACACTGATCAGTTCCCCAAGGCTTTGGTAACTTGAGCCCAGTTGAGAAAATCTTTCTGGATGATAAACCATTGTCCGATTTCCCCTATAGTCCTCAGTTCCTTCAACTTTCATGGAAGTTTGAAAAGGTTTCACAGACTTGATTTCAAACCCCAATTCTCTCAGACCACCAATTTCCAGTACCAAATCAAGAACCACTCTGGATTTAAGGACAACATTACTAAGATCAACGTGTTCCTTAATTGGGAAATAAATCCTTTCTAAGTCATAAGTAGACACCAGGGACAGTGCCGGTAATTAAAGATTTTGAGAATATTCCCTCGGTTCAGGCATATGAGCATATCGGCCCCCCGAAACTAATAAGCTGTAATGTTTCAAGAGGTTTTTTATTTCCCAAAGTTTCTATGGGACTATCAGAATTGTCCCCAATAAATTGATTTGTTGAATCATCTTGAATTTCAGGGCCCTTAGCACCCCTTAAGATTGTCCCCCTATGTGTGAGTATGGGCCCAAAATGTGTCTGTCCTGGATACCGAGTGATCCCAAGTTAGTACACCTCATTTGAGTAGAATCCAAGATCTTTGGAACGTATAGTTCTCCCACTGTCTTGGGACCAGTCAACAGGTCCCTAGAGAGAGGTTGGGGGATAGTTGAGTGAACCCTTGAGACATATCTCACCTGACCAACTTTTTGGAGATTTCGAGTGTCGTCATTATTTACCTTACTAACGCCTGGAATATTGAGAGCACCTTCCACTGGAATAGACTTCACCGTATAAAGATGCTGTAAAAGTTGTTTAGCCGAGGCAATATTAACAAGGATCGGAATATGACGATTTGTAGGGATCTGAGTGTCCGATGCGATAGGGTTAGTTAACAGGTTCTCATTTTGGACATTATCTACAAACTGTTCCTTTTGGACATTATTTGATGGCATCCCTCCCTCTTCACTATTGATCACCTCTATTTTATCAATGGGGTTTTCAGATACAGGATGACCTGACTGTTCAGTGACAGGGACAGATAGAAGATGGCCGTTATTCTCCCCCATGCCAGACAGACGTTTTTAAAGGTGAATCAGTCTGTATGCCTATGGCAGCTTTCAGAGGAATGGGTTTTTTCCCCTCAGCCATAGTCCCAAGAATGGGACTCAGCTGCAGTCCTTTTTCTTTCTCAATCCCCAAACAGACAATAGGATTACCTGGATCGGCAACAATAGCCACCTCCACCAAATCAGAGACCACTGCCCCCTTGGATTGCACGATCTTCCCTTTGGGGTAGGATAACTTTGGTAGAACCAGATGTTTAAAAAATGTATTCATTAATTAGTTCATTTTTTAAATATTTTTCTGGTTTTTGGTTTTCTTAATTTGTTGTAGATATCTTTCCCCACTATAATGTTTCTTTTATCTGGGAGATTTTTAGTTAAATCTATAGTTACAGGATCCTTCTCTAAGTTTGACATAACTTTTTCCCCAGATGTAGTTACATGGTCATCTCCCTTGCCCAGCAAAGTTCTTTAAATATTGCAGATTCAGCTGTACATTTAAGTGCAGATGGGCAAGAGGTGGCTAAACGCGTCATGTCTATGGCAAAATTAGAATCCATTTTTACTGCAAGTCCTGAGGCCAGCAAACCGGATCGACCTTTCTGCTCCGCCTGTGGCAACAAAGGTATAGAGGGGGAGGGAGGCAGTACAGGTTTAGCTATAATAGGGTTATCCTCTCTAATAATCTAGCCTGGCATACATTTTTGAAAGTAGTTGAGGATGAGATCTTACTTCAGCCCAAATGTTGTCATATAAACTGACAAAGGAGCTCAACACCATATTTAATGCAGAAACTGTAGGTTGAGTAAGTCTTATTCTTTCTTCAGCTTCCCTAAGAGTATGATGCAGCATTGGATCCCTAGAATTTTCTTTTATAGGGTCCGGCAATAGGCCCCTTTCTCTTAGCCAGTTTTGCTTCTCTGTATATTGATCAATAAAATCTGTGAGTTCAGAAGGAGAACCCATATAGGAGGCGGCACATGTCTGTTGGGTGACACTGTTAATATCGGAGTATCTAGGTTCCAAACTGCTCTCAGCAATTGCCTTATCTGCAGACTCAATAATACTGATATCATCGATATCATTGTGTGAAGCCTCTTCGGTAACTAATTCTTTTACCACTTCTGCCATATGCAAGTGGTCTAAGGTAGCAACTAATAGGACTGACGAAGCTAACTTAATTTGGGTGCTGGTGGCAGTTCTTTTGCCAAAGTAATTAGATATCTTTTTACCAGGAATTGGTTCCCCAAGTCTACCCTTAGAGAATTTATATTTAGGGGCACTAAGCGGGGTGCTTCATCATAGGTGTTTTAAATAGGTGAACTCCTTAGATGGAGCTATCCAAATTCTCCTCTTAAGTAGAGGATAGATTCATATGCAATTCTGACCTTATATTTTTAGAGTTATTGAAAGTAGAGTCCTCTTTTAATGACTTAATAGGGGAGGCAATATTATTATCACTGCCACTGATGTTAGTAAGAACATGTGACACACAGCTTTTTACATTAAAGACTTTTTTAGAGTTAGATCCATTGTCTTCTGTCAATAAGGTAGACCGAGTAGTTTTCGATGGAGGGCAGTTTGGACCAATTTGTGTGATTATGTCCTCTTCTTTATCAACTTCCCTATTAGGAGAGTCACCCCTCATTGTGCTGCCACCTGCACCCAAATTATGAGCTAAGGTGGCTGCTAGACGATCTTCCTGGGCATCAATGGGAGATATCATCTTCCCCATTGTGTATACAGCTGTTATCACTCATCCCCAGGGGAGTAATTCCCAAGATATTATGACCTCCATCTTATCTTGGGAATATATTTGAGCATGCACAATAGTTCTCGATTTGATAGGATTCATAAAACATGAACTTGATTCCCTAGTCATCTATTCCAACTGGGCCTCATCTTTACCGATCGAAACATTATTAGGCAAATGGCCCAGTGTACCCTCTTTGATATCAAGTATATTAGACTCCTGTGTAGACTTGAGAGGTTCGGCTGAAGCCTCCATGGCTGACTGACTCCTAAGGCCTTTGCGAGCCATAGGAAAAGACCCAAATTAAAATACACCCAAAAAATTTCAACTTCAGAAAAAAGAAAAAATACAATGGGTAAGGGAAAAAAATGCACAAAAAGGTCCCCACGCTAAGCTGTGAGAAGAGAAAAACACTTGCTAGTGGAAGTCCCCAGACTCACAGAGGCCTAAAAAGATAGGCAGAATAAGTGTGCAATTAATTAAAATGCCATCTCACTCTAATTGTGACACAGATTATACCAGCTGACACTCTGAAGAATAAAATTTCAAAATAGTAAATATATAAATAGAAATAAGAATTCCCACAATAGCACTAAACAGTTAGATGGCATAAAAACAAATATGGGTATAGACTGACAACAATTATTAAAATACAACAAAACTAATCAGGGGAGATAAAATTTGCAGCCGCTGAAAACCTGGAAAAGGGAATGTACATGTATCAGAAAATCCACGGGGGAGAGAATGTCTCGCAGCCCCCAATTTAAATATAATTCAATTATAAGCCAACAACAAAATTCAAGGAAAAAATACCAAGCACCAAAGATAATGCAGTCCACTTCCTAAGCAAAGGGTAGCAGAAACCCGGAAGACAGGGCGAGGCGGACCTAGCAACTTAAGATGCAGCCCAAATCCGTCTCTCCAGCCTCTCTCTGTTTCCAGTATCAGAAGTTACAGGCAGGAGAGTGCAGGGCCTGTTAGGCTGCAATATTCGGAATTTGTAATAGATTGTAGAGATAAAGCCGATCTTTGGCTCAAAAGAAAATTAAAACAGTCACAGATAGATGAAAACAGCCACAAACCACTTGTAGACGGACAACAGCGAAGACCTTTCACTGCAGGGACCGGACTGTCGTAAAAGCACAATAAATAAGGCAGCGACGCAACGTTGCTGATGGCTAAGATTGCTTGATGTGAATTTTGACAGGGAATGACGGACATATAAAAGGCAAAAAGGTGTAGTTTCAGTGCTGTTTGCATGGGCAGCGGGATCAAAGGAGATTCCTCCGACAGTCTACTGCTGCTCCCCGGAAGTTAATGAATATAAGTGGAGCAAAGCTCCTTTACAATTCTTTACTCACGTAGTTTCGGCGGCACGGTTCCAAAAGCTAATACAGCTGATTAGTTCTTAGGGGAAGGCCCCTGCTCCATGCACAACAGCAAAACAGCCCACACACTAGGGCCCCCTTGTCTCCTTCCGGGCTTCTCCGGATGAAGACATTGAAAGGGGAGATAAAGAAATGAGGGAAAGGGAGTCCTGAAGGATTGAAGGGGAACGAACTAGGAGAGAAATTGAAGGAAGACTAGGTATACAGAAAGGCAGGAATAGGAAAGACAGCAGTGAAGAATGGAGATACAGAAGACAAATGGACAGGTGGAATGGACAGATTTAGAAGGAGATGGGGATATGTGTAGGGTCTGGAAAAAAAGATGGGACAGTTTATTATATAGGGATTGATGAGAGGTCACTACAAGAGGGAGAGTAATGCATGAAGGGGAGAGGTCATTGCACAAGAAATCTTTGAAAGTTGCGTTTCCATCAACTCGCAAAGCAAGATCTCTCTATGTTTATTGCACAACATAATTTCCTGTGCCCGTTTTATATATACACAACACGCTTTTGCTTGTATTATGTGTGTGTACGAAACACCCTCTTGGGTGAGGTTATCTTGACCCTTGGCATACCCTCTTTCTTATAGCCAGGAATGTGATCCTCCCCATTTATTTTTGTTTTCTTCCTCTGCCTAACATGTTTAGACTCCTTGGCCCTGCCCCTTCCTAGCTTGCTTTTATTTACCCAGGTCAGTCTGCATTTGAGGCTGTTGTATTTCTCATGCTCCTATGACCTCTCATACCTCTTCCTTTACAGTTGCCTCTTGCCTTTCGGTTTTAATGTCAGGATCTTGACCCTAATACATCTTCCAGCCATCATGTTGGGACCTCTCCACAAAGCGCCCCCCAACCCAAGCCTGGCAATGCTACTGCATATCTCAAAGATGTACTTTGACCCTCCTCCTCACCTTTCCACCTTTTCACTGTCCTGACCTCCACTATACATCCTTGATACCTTCTGCTTACTTTTATCTCTTGTAGGCGCAGCAACTGACTACCCATCCTTAACACAGCACCTTAGACACTATACATTCAATTGAAGAGAGATGACCATTGTTCATTCATGGCCCTTTAGTCATTTGATACAGTATGCAAGTTGTATAACATAACTCAGAGTGCTGTGAAATATAGTAGGGATGTAAAGGCTACCTTTAAATAAGCACTAGCCCCAATTCTAAATTGAACATACATTTAAATAGATTATGTGAAAGATAACCCTATTTCTTGCATGATCTGCTCATGAGCTTAGATCCGTTTAGAGCAAGTTATCCTTCAATACACTCAGTCTTATTGCTATGTTGCTGTGCTTCCAGCGTCCAACCACCCATACAAATATTTCATTATAGGTCACATAGTTTAAATTCATGAAGCTGTGAAAGTTACACATGCGTCATGGACAAATGTTGTTATCCATTAGCCGATGGGCCAAATTGACTGGAAGGGTCCCTGTCTTCACCTCGCTTGCATTTTCTGAGCCGGTCTTTGCCAGACAGCATTTTCCCTTGCTCTTGTTCCCTGCCCAAAGGCTTCCTCCTACTAAGGGGACGTCACTCTCTGTTAACCCTCTTACCCTGCCTTGTTTTTCCAACAAGTGGGTTCCCACCCTTCACTATGCCCTCACTCACACTTACCTGTCTTAAGCCAGCATCCTTGTGCAGTGCACAGTTTTGGCTCACCTCTGACACAGACCCAGAAGGCTCTGTCTGTCATGACCCTCGCCCAAAACCCCCTCTGGCAAACCCATTGGCCAGGTGGAGTCAGGACTTGGGCCTCTAGAGCCTGGCATCCTCTTCAAAAGCCCTCATGCGCCAGGCTCATACACCATGAAAAACAATGTGCTTGGGAACTGCTTTATTGTATTATCAGCCAACATGGAGGCATCCACATAGCTTGGTTCCTAAGAACCAAGCTATGCGGTCTAGTGTTTTGGGTGTGGTAGCCTAGGGACTACTTTACCTGGACTATTTTGTTGGGGCTATTTAAACCACACCCGAGCAAGTTACTTTACAGCTTGCAACGTGACGCTCACCGTGTCCAGCTATTCCCCCTGATTCTCGGAGAAGCAGAACCTGCAAGGAGACAAAAGGAACATCATTAGCAGCAGCATCTCACCTGCAGTCTTCATCTTTTGCCACTCGCAGCTCCTGAGAACAGCTTTCTCGAATCTGCACACCTCCCGGACAGAACGACCTGAAAGAGGAAGATAGAGGCAACATTACAGAAAGCAGTAGAGACATTTGCAAATTACGAACTGCTCAAAAGGCTTACCTGGCTGGTCGCCTCTCGGCTGGCACCACTCCAGGCATTCCACTCGCACTGAAGAGCACAGCGACCTACAAGGAAGGAAAACGCAGGTTAGCAAAGGCAAGACTTCGCAGTGCTGCACATAGCGCTTACTTATCGCATCATATCGCTCTTAATGCGCCATCAATCACCAGCGGGGCTCAACCAAGCCAGTTCGCCACGCTGAAGCTCCGCATACCTAAGGGAGAAAAAGAGACATTGTAAACAAAGAAAGGCATGCAGGATAGCAACAATACTAAAGAACAGCAATAAGACCTACCTGAACAATATCAAACGAGCCGGCGTCAGTGAAGTAACTGGACCGCATCCGCCCATGAAAGACAACGCGCCCCTGCAAAGAAGGCAGGACGGAGAGCACGCATAAGTCTACCACAAAGTGAGGAGAGGGCCCCAGAGGGGCTGAAATCATACGGGGGTGGAGGGAGGATACTTACCCCAGTCGGTCAGTCTTGAACACAGTCCTCCTGTATTTTCAGGCAGAACCTTCCCCGCAGACCACATCTGGGCAAATCTGAGAGGTATATCAGCGAGTAACCCAGTGTCATGATTCCTGCCCCTCATGTCCCCAGCCCTCCAAGATGTCAGGCTGGAGCCAGGCCACGATCACCTACATGGCCCTCAAGGGCCTCTCCATCCCTCCAAAGATCCACTTGGAGTCAGACTTGGTGCTTGTGGCACAGACTCACTCACTCCCATAGGATAACATTGGGGATTGGACTTGTAGTGCATTGATGGGGACAAGATGGATGCCCCCACATATTTCGGTTCCCAGAACTGCATGTGCGGTCTAGTCTTTTGGGTGTGGTTCAGCCCAGATACACATGGGATACCCAGAGACTATTTAAGCCACACCCAGTCTGAGAAACATGCTTTGCGTTTTCTGCACCTGCAGCGTGACACTCACCGTGTTCGGATCGGTCTCCAGTAGGCCTGCATCTTTCTTCTGCGCTCAGCTCCTGTAAGAACAAGAACACCGTTAGGAACAGCCTTACCTTGCGGTGCTTGTGCCCATCATTCATTGCTCCTTCTGTTCTGCGTGCATCTTCGGCTAAGTCATTCCCATCCCGGCACGCTGCTTCCTAAGGAAAAGGGAAAAGAACAGAAAAAAGGCATTAGCAAGCATTCTGCAAATCTTTGCTTATTTTTAAATACTGTACGAGCTTCAAACGCTTACCTGAATCCCAGCTGTTCTGGGGGAACTCTGTCTCCGGAACTTCTCATCCATCTGCAAGAGGGAAAAGACACTCCAGGTTAGCGTGGAAACATCTAGAGGCGCCGCTTACCCACCGCATTTGTTCTTCATAACCGGCATACAAGCTGAAAACGTCTCGGCACCTAAAAGACACAGAAAAAGAACTCAGTTCAATGCAAATACGAAAGGGTTGCATTGCGCATCGCGCTCTCGCTCATCTTCAGCGCTACTCATCTCAGCAGCACGCCCCATCCCCGGACGCCGGCCATCATCTAAGGAAGGAGAGGAACGAAGTTAGAGAACTGTTCAAAAGACTCCTTATACTTACCTGCGGACTCTTGCCAGTGAAGTAACTAGGCATCAACGAGCCTGCATCAATCAACTCGCCCCTGCGCTGAAAGCAGGATGGAGAGCACACTATTCAAGAAAACAAGGTGAGCTGTGGATCAAAAGGAAGGGCTGGACCCCGGGGAAGAAGGGGTTCAAGCACACAGAGACAATAGGTAGTTAAACTCAACCAATCCCGTGTGTCAGGCCCAGTCTCCAGTCGATTAGCCTCCAGGGGAAGGGTTTGAGGTCGTAAGAGGTCAGAACAGGCTGAGTGACGTCCCCGTGGATACCAGGTGAGCGTTACACCCGGCTGGGTGGCGTCCCTGTGGATACCAGGTGAGCGTAACAGAACGCAAAGCCTACCATAGCAAATCCACCTGGGCGCCATGGAGACATCAGAAATGGACCAATTGGCCCAATTACTAGGAGAGCTTTGTGCTGAGGTTCATTCTGCCCGACAAGAGACTAATGCCCTCCGGAGAGACCTAATAGTGACCAAAGAATGCACTGAAGAGATTAGCAGGCAATACTTGCAATCACAGGCAGGACAGACGCCTCTACCTGGAAGCAATCCAACGATGCAAAATCCCACCATGCCATCCACTACCTCCAATCCGGTACAGATCACGTTACCTGGAACAGTTCCCCTGGCACCACCAGAAAGGTTCTCGGGCGACCCACGGAAGTATGCAGCATTCATCAATCAGTGTCGCCTTAATTTTCTTTGTAGGCCTGGAGCATTTCCAAACGACCAAGCTCGGGTAGCTTTTGTCTCATCATACCTGAGTGGTAGTGCAGCAGATTGGTCGGTGCCGTTGGT
This sequence comes from Ambystoma mexicanum, assembly GCF_040938575.1. Lineage (NCBI taxonomy): Eukaryota > Metazoa > Chordata > Amphibia > Caudata > Ambystomatidae > Ambystoma > Ambystoma mexicanum. The sequence continues at coordinate 19,558,088 of NC_090937.1, read as the reverse complement.
GACCCATGACGATCCTTTATTACAGGACTTTGGGGGGTTCCAGAGAGAAATGGAAAAATGTTTTGCTCGCCATACCCAGGAACAAGCAGTAGACAATGAACTCTTATCCTTCGGACAGGGGAATCAGGACTTGTTAACGTACATAGCTTCGGCAACCAGTCTGTTGAAGGTAGCAAGGTGGCCAGAAAACAAAAGAACCATGTTATTCCATCGAGGCTTACGAGGTGAATTAAAGGACGTCTTAGCCCAGGTGGTTGATCTGCCCAGAGACTGTGCCGAATTCATGAATCTGGTCGTGCAGCTAGACCACCGGTTGCAGGACCGAAAAGCAGACCGGTCTAAGACGGATCCTCGGACCGTGCATGTTCGACCAAGGGAAAACACATGCCGTGTACCTGAGAATGCTGTAAAACTCATGCAGATTGGAGGGATACGGCCTCCATTACCAAAACAAGAGCGGACAAAAGAAGACAACAACAACTTTGTTTGTATTGTGGGAAACCAGGACATTTCCTGAAAGACTGTCCAGTAAAACCCCCAAGAAGAACAGTCGGGGACACAGAGAAGGATGAAGCTAAGGAATCGGAAAACTACCAAGCTCTACAAACGTAGGGGTATGTTTGTCGAGTGAGAAGAAAGAGTTGCTGACCTCGCACTTTGCAATACCAGTGATCTTAACCACCAGCGGTCGTCAAGAATGCATGCCGTTGAAGCATACATCGACAGCGGAGCAGTCAGAAATTATATTGATCAAGAACTGGCAGCAGAGATGGGGCTTCCTTTGTGTTCTAAGCCAACTATGGACAAGGTAACCACAGTGGATGGGACATAAATCACTTCCGGACCAGTAACCCAGTGCACAGCCAGGGTAACTTTGCTGTGCCAGGACGGACATCGGGAGTCTATTTAGTTTCATCTCATCAGGGCACCTCAGTTCAGGCTAATACTAGGGATGCCATGGTTGGTTGCTCACAACCCTTTGATAGACTGGCGGGCACGAAAATTAACCTTCCCCGCCCGATGACTGCTCCCCTGCCTGCTATTATCAAGAGGAGAAACCCGACGCCTGTATCCCCATGACTCCCGGAGCTACATATCAACCCTGGGAGTAACTAATACCTTGCCAAGTGAATACCATGATTTCCAGGATGTATTCCGAAAGGACCAAGCCAATACATTGCCAACGCACAGGCCCTATGATTGTCAGATCGACCTTGTTCCTGGTGCACAAATCCCTTGCGGCAGGATCTATGCTCTCACAGAACCAGAAAACCTCAATTTGAAATCCTATTTAGACCAGTACCTTGCAAACAGATTTATCCGTCCTTCGAAGTCCCACGGAGCCAGTCCTTTGTTCTTCGTACCGAAAAAGGAAGGGGACTTCAGAACCTGTATTGACTACTGCGCATTGAACCAGATCACCGTGAAGAACCGCTACCCCTTGCCACTTATCCCTGAGATGCTAGACCAAGTTAAAGATGCCCAGATTTATACTAAATTGGACCTTTGAGGAGCGTACCACCTGGTCCGAGTCAGAAACGGAGATGAATGGAAAACCGCCTTCCGTACTAAGTACAGCTTGTTTGAATATCAAGTCATGCCCTTCGGGTTAGGCAACGCTCCTGCAGCATTCCAATATTTCATGAATGGCGTCTTGAGGGAGTTAATTGATGTGTGCGCCTTAGTGTACATAGACGACATCTTAGTATACTCAGGCTCGAAACAAGATCATGTCAGGCACGTTCGTTCATTCCTCACCAAGCTCTGTCAACATCGCTTCTTTGCAAATCTTGAAAAATGCTTTTTTCACGTTACCGAAGTAGAGTTTCTTGGTTTTATCCTTACTCCAGGAGGCATCAGAATGGACGTGCACAAGGTAGATGCCATTCTGAAATGGCCTTCACCGACGTCTCTGAAAGGGGTACAAAGCATGCTGGGCTTTGCAAACTTCTACCGCCGGTTCATCCCAGATTTCTCTCAGGTTGTGCACCCAATCACAGTACTGTTACGAAAAAACAATAAAAAGTTTGCTTGGACCGAAGAAGCCTTTCAGGAACTTAAACAAAGGTTTACCTCTGCTCCAATCCTGCGACACCCTCGTCCACACCTCCCTTATGTCGTTGAAACTGATGCGTCCAGTCTCGCAATGGGGGCTGTCCTTTCACAGAGAGACCCGGAAACCGGCCAACTATATCCTGTGGCCTTCTGGTCAAAAAAGTTCTCACCTCCAGAGATTAATTATGCCATCACGGAAAAGGAACTCCTGGCTATTCCACCTCTAAAGCCTGGAGGCACTACCTTCTGGGGGCCAGACACACCATTACAGTCATCACAGACCACCAAAACCTGCAATATCGCAAAACAGCCAAAGCCCAGTCCTCGTGCCAATTACGGTGGGCCCTTTTCTTCGCTGAATATGATTACGTAATCACGTTTCGACCAGGGGTCAGAAAAGGAAAGGCGGATGCCTTATCTCGCATGGGCATAGATGAAATGGTATATACAACTCAAAATCCAGTAGCTATTATACCTGAAGACAAACTCTTGTGTATCACGACAGCCTTAACACAAGAAGAACTACGAAAAGAAATTCAACTGACAATGAATCCTGATGTTTTCCTCGCATGGCAAACTCAAGGAGAACAATATACCATCAAGGACCATCTACCCTTTTTTAGGGATCTCCTATATGTACCCAAGAAGGAATTGCAACAGCATATTATTTCAAATTATCACAATTCACTGATTGAAGGGCATCCTGGAATAGCCAAAACCCTAGCTAAGGTGAAAGAACTTTTGGTGGCCTACCTGGCGTAAGGACATCATTCAGTATATTCAGTCCTGTGGTGTCTGCGCACAAAATAAATCACAGAAACAAAAATTATCTGGTCTCCTACAACATTGGACATTCCTCCAGTTCCATGGCACACTCTTTCCCTTGACTTCATCACTGATCTACCTCCCAGCCAAAGGTTCAACACCATCCTTGTAGTTGTGGACTTATTCTCGAAAATGGCACATTTTATTCCTCTCCAAGGCCTCCCAGACGCAGCCACTTCAGCAAAAGTATTCCTAGAGGGCGTTGTTAAGCTACATGGCTTCCCTTCGGTTCTGGTCTCTGATCGAGGCAGCCAGTTTGTTTCTAACCTCTGGAAGAAATGTTGTGCTATGGCGCAGATCGACGTTCGGCTATCTACCGGTCACCATCCCCAAACAGACGGCCAAACCGAGAGAACCAATCAGACGCTCGAGCAATATTTACGGTGCATGCTGCACCACGAACAAAGGATTTGGAAAGACTTACTATGGATAGCCGAATATGCATATAAGAATTCCTTGCATTCAAGCACGGAACAAACGCCCTTCTATACCCTTTATGGCAAACATCCACGTAACTCTGAATTAGACCTTCCAGCCAGCTTGGAAATGCCAGCGGTAAAGACTCTACACACAACCATTAGTCAGGCTTTCAAGAAGGCGAAGGAACATCTTATTCATGCCAAAGAAAAACAAGAGATTCGCCGACCAACACTGGGAAAAGGCCCCTGATTCTCAAGTAGGAGACAAAGTTTGGTTAGCCGCTAAATTTGTATCCATCAAGGGAACCCGTACCTTTCATCCCAGATACTTAGGACCCTATACCATTAAGGCAATTTTCAACCCAGTAGCCGTGAAACTGGATTTACCACCTAATCTACAAATCCACCTGGTATTTCATGTGTCCCTCTTGGAACACCACCTAAGCCCATACTTGTTGACGGAGAACCAGAATTTGAAGTCTAAGATATCTTGGACTCTAAATACTCTAGTTCCAAGCTATTTTATCTCGTCGATTGGAAAGGATTTGGACCACAAGATAAATCCTGGGAGCCCAGCGAGAACATCCACGCACCGCGTCTAATCAAGAAATTCCATCGGAACTTCCCAACTAAACCTGTGCAAGACAGAAGGAACACCGTGAGAGGGGCCTTAGGGGGGAGTTCTGTCACGACCCTCACCCAAAACCCCCTCTGGCAAACCCATTGGCCAGGTGGGGTCAGGACTCGGGCCTCTAGAGCCTGACATCCTCTTCAAAAGCCCTCATGGGGCCAGTCTTGAAAAACAATGTGCTTGGGAACTGCTTTATTGTATTATCAGCCAACATGGAGGCATCCACATAGCTTGATTCCTAAGAACCAAGCTATGCGGTCTAGTGTTTTGGGTGTAGTAGCCTAGGGACTACTTTACCTGGACTATTTTGTTGGGGCTATTTAAACAACACGCGAGCAAGACAACACGCTTCGTGTTACTTTGCAGCTTGCAACGTGACGCTCACTGTGTCCAGCTATTCCCCCCAAACCTCTGAGAAGCAAAACCTGCAAGGAGACAAAAGGAACATCATTAGCAGCAGCATCTTACCTGCAGTCTTCATCTTTAGCCACTCGCAGCTACTGAGAACAGCTTCCTCGACTCTGCATGCCTCCCGGACAGAACAACCTGAAAGAGGAAGATAGAGGTAACATTACAGAAAGCAGTAGAGACATTTGCAAATTACGAACTGCTCAGAAGGCTTACCTGGCTGGTCGCCTCTCGGCTGGCATCACTCCAGACATTCCGCTTGCGCTGATGAACACTGCGACCTTCAAGGAAGGAATACACAGGTTAGCAAAGGCAAGACTTTGCAGAGCTGTGCACAGCGCTTACTTACCTCATCATAGCGCTCTTAATGCGCCATCATTTACCAGCGGGGCTCAACCAAGCCAGTTCGCCACGCTGAAGCTCCGCATACCTAAGGGAGAAAAAGAGACATTTTAAACAAAGAAAGGCATGCAGGATAGCAGCAATACTAAAGAACCGCAATAAGGCCTACCTGAACAATATCAAACTGGCCGGCGTCAGTGAAGTAACTGGACCGCATCCGCCCACGAAAGACAACGCACCCCTGCAAAGAAGGCAGGACAGAGAGCACACCTAAGTCTACCACAAGGTGTGGAGAGGGCCCCAGTGGGGCTGAAATCATACGGGGGTGGAGAGAGGATACTTGCCCCGGTTGGTCAGTCTTGACGACAGTCCTCCTGTATTTTCAGGCAGAACCTTCCCCGCAGACCATATCTGGGCAAAGCTGAGAAGTATACCAGCGAGTAACCCGGCTGGGTGGGGTCCCTGTGGATACCAGGTGAGCGTAACACTGTCTTACCTGCGCTACACTTACATTGAGGTAAAGATCCACGATGCAAGGGCATCATGGTAAAATGCCCTGCCGCAAAGGCGGCCTGGGTAAGACAGGATTCCGCAGGGAGTGTGGTAAAATGTTCACGTTTCAATGGGAGTCACCGATTTGGGTAATACTACATCATATTTTCTGGTAAGAGTTTGGGGCGTGGTACTGTATTTCATTTCTGGTGTAGGTTTCAAGGTGCATTTATAAAAACACAGAGGCTGGCTTTGGCTTCAGGCTTGGTTGCGTTCTGGTGTTTGTTTTCTGTTCTGGATGTTGGTGCCCAAACTGTGCCCTTTGCTTGGCGTTTAGGGTTTTATAAATGTAAGTTGTGATATGTGTACTTTTCAAGTAGTCTCTGTGGGACCAAGTACTTCTGGGGACCAGCAGCTTAGTTGCGGCCGGAGCCTGGTTCCGTGCCGTTTCACTTTTGTCTGGGGTGTTAGTTCCCGGGTAAATCACTTTGCCATCTCATGTACTGGTACAGCCTCTGATGTGGCATGGCATCTTGGTGATTACTGGGCTTTCCTTTCCAATCACCTGAGCCCATGTATATCTAAGACTCTGGAGATTTGCACATGCAATCTGACTAAAAGGGTGGGAGTGATCGGTCCAGAGTTATTCCGATTGATGTAAGTAATGGATACTGATAACGCCAGCACTTTCAAGGGGAAATAGCAACAGTTGCCGACATGAGGGAGAAGGGATGACCAAAAGACCACCAACTGAAAGAGGGGTATCTAATATTTCATGGCAAAGCTGTAGGCCCAGATGGGGATATCTTTTACTTTATTTGTGGCAAAATGTTTTGCCATACTTTGATACAGATACACCTTCTCACATGAACTTTGTATTTTACCTATTTCACCGCCTTACAGGTTTTTAATGCTCATGACTTTTTCATAGTGATCCTGAGATTAATTTAACACTTGCCAAATTTTGGGGTATTGGCAAGTTTCACATCGGCTTATGTGTCCCACTGCCGCCTTCTTTCTTGACCTCCGTTATTTGTTCTTCATTTATTCATTCATTCTTTGTGTGGGGGGGGATATGAGGAATGCAGTAAATGGCATCCTGGGCTAATGCAGGCTGGTGCATGTACTAACAAACCATTTATTCATTCATTCTTTGTGTGGGGGGGGATATGAGGAATGCAGTAAATGGCATCCTGGGCTAATGCAGGCTGGTGCATGTACTAAGAAACAGAGACATTATGCAATCTGGCGGTGATGAAGGAAATTCTGTGTTAAAAAGATTGCTAAACGTTGCCATTCTGGGGAGTGGGCGTGGCTATCCGCCATGTGAAGCGGTCGTGTTTGTGCGAGGCTCCTGCAGATCCGACAACAGATTAGCCTTAAAACAGCAAAGTAGCACCTAAAAGAGAAGATTGTTGGGTAGAAGACCTTCAACAACCAGTGCGTTGGATCCTTCGTGCCCAGGGGAGTCCTAATGACGAGATAAGTCATGCATACAAGCCGCTGATCGTATCCCGTCCGGAGAAAATGATGGCGTGCAACAAGTAGCCCAGCTGACCCTGTAGCAACGTTTTGTCAGAGCTGTCGGGGTGAAGGTGAGGTCCGCAGCAACAAGCACTGCCAGAGCTGCTCAGAAGGCTGAATGCTGGTGGGCAGTGTGGGACACACTTGAGGAGCGATAAATACGCTCCCACCGGAGATATCGGAAACGACGAAGCCAGTGGCCTCCAACCAACGTAAGGCTAGGCTGAGCCCAGGAAGTAGAGCCGACCGTCAGGAAAAATAATAAACTAAAGCAGCTGTACCCTTTTGTGAAGGTGCGCTGCCTGAGGCTGGACTATCCCTGCGGCAGGAACCAACTTGGCCAGACCAGCTGCAGAGGGAATCGGCACCACATGCGTGCTAACTCGAGAGACTCTGGTCGATCCCTGTCTGAGTGATACTACAGATACCAGAAGGCCGTAGCAGAGCCGTCAACCTAGGTCAAAGTGGTCATACAGGAGGTCAAGCAAAATCCCCATGCAGTCGAAAGCCTTTGACCTAAGAACTGTAGAGAAAGTAAGGGAAGTGAATCTTGCCTCATGAGAAAGCAAGGGAAGTGAATCCCGCAAATCTTTGAAAGCAAAGTGAATGTGAAGTTGGCAAGAGTGAACCCGGAAGCACACATACAAAAGAAGGTTGAGCTTAGACAAGCTTGCTTAACGTACTGGGATAAGCTGGGGAAGCACAGCTATACTAAACACATAGAGAGAACCCATGCCCTAGGAAACAAACCAGAGAAACTATTAGCTTGGCTCTACAAATGGGAAATCCCCAGGACTCCAATTTGCCATGTCCACGGGCCGGACTGCACTGCACTACACACACAGTTAAGAATAAACTCTGTGTTCGCTGGTTTTTACCAGGAGCTTTATGCCAGCACCCTGTCTCCTACAGCCACTGAAATTGATGATGTCTTAAACATCATCAAACTACCCAAATTGGACGCACAACTGGCTGAAGCCCTAGACGAACCAATTACCCCAGAGAAGGTGATGGTCACCATCAGATCCTTACCATCCGAGAAAGCCCCAGGAACTGACGGGCTTCCTGCGGAGTTTTATAAAGCGTACGAAGACGTTCTGGCACCTCTTCTTGCCCGAGTGTTCAACGAAGGGTACGAAGTGGGCACCCTCCCAGACACCATGAGTGAGGCCATAATCATCCCCCTATTGAAACCTGGCAAGGATGGAGAAGAGTGTGGCTCATAGAGGCCCCTGTCCATGTTGAACTCAGATAACAAGATCCTAACTGCATTATTGGCAAAAAGACTGCGTAGGGCAGTACCTCTTCTGATCCATCAGGACCAGACGGGCTATGTGCCTGGGCGATCCATCACTGAGAACCTTCGTAGATTACACCATGTTATTTATAACACCAATAGCAGACCCGAGAAATGCGCAGTGGCGTCTTTAGATGCCACTAAGGCTTTCGACTTGGTCAGGTGGGAATGGCTATATGCTACTGTAGTGATACACGAAATTGCAACCTTGCCAATCAGGGCTTTAGATGACAGCATTAGCCGCTGAAAGCCAATAGTGTATTCAAAGTATGTGCTAAAAATGCTGACAGTAGTCTGTTGTAGCACTTCCATTATGCAGTAGTGAGCTACAAGGAATATGCAGGCCTAGTATGAAATAGGTCACATTAAGCATTGTTGATAGACAGGCAGGGAGGGCCCCTAGCTCTGTACCTAATAGGTATTTTTGGAGTGTTTGGAACATTATGGCACCTATATAGCGCTTAGATAGCCAGTCTTAAGCGCTATAAACACTAAGCTATGAGTGCATGCCTTTTAGAGCTTGCAGATGGGGTTAATACATCCCTGCTTCCCTTAGAATATTCAGCCTCACTAACGGTAGCCCTGGCTCCAAGCTAATCTTCCTTTTCTCTGGGAAGGTACTGATAAGACATTCCTCAGCCAGCGCAGATGGGAACCAGGGAGGGGTAGGAGCGAGCAGGGTGCCTCTCAGAGAGAGTTGGGTTTTTTCCATGAGCCAGTTGCAAGGGGAAAGTTCTGGAACTGTGCGTCATGGTGACTGACAGCAAGAGATTATAAAATATCCATGCACACATGACTCGGGGGAGATCGTCCTGTGGACTTGATTCGTGCAGAAACAGGTGCCCGGAATTGGCTCTCACGGTGTCCTCCAGCATTGTTTTTCTATGAGCGGGGCTTGTTTTACAGCTAGCTTATGAAAAGCCAGGTCTCCCAGTGCTGATTAAAGGGACGTAAGACTGTGTTTCTCTATGTTTCTCTATATTTCTCTATGTCTCTCTATGTTTATCTAAGTTCCATGTTTCACTATATTTTGCATTGTTCTAAGTTTATGCTTTGTAATATTCTTTAACTTGAATCCCAAATGTATATGAAATTCACTGCTTAGAATAAATATGCTAAAACTTTGAGGGTGTCATTTGTCACTAGCATGAGATCACTGCTCAGCACAATAGAACCTGTATTTTGGGCTGAATTGGGTATTTTTGCCCTCAAAGGGCTGGCCCCGAGGAAGATTTTGCCCATATCAAGACATTTGGTGGCAGCTTTGTGGGATTTGTGAAGAGCAGTGCCGTGCTGACATGACAAATGGTGTGAGAGAACACAGTGTAGAGTGGGGAGCAGGCTGTCACATTTCCTTGGTGGTCTTACTGCAGCTCTGAGACTTCAAAAAGGCAGCAATGTTGTGTCGGCTTGCCGTGGCCGATAGCTTGTGTGGTTAAGACACCCTTCAGTAAATCAGTCGTGACTGACTTATTGCATGGGATTGGTGCCAGGGAGTACAAGGCGATAAACGAGCGGGAAATGGCTTTGTTTAAAGCACTCCGATGAATGGTTAAGAAAGATGTATGCTCAATTAGAAAAGAATTTTATCATGCGGTTTCCCCAGTTTAAAGTTGTAATTTGGAATGCATAGTGAGACGGAGTTCTCATCTCTATTCTGTCATGAGGGCAGGGAAAAAATAATTGCAAGAATTTGACATGCAAATTGTGAATAGTGATTTAACCATTGACTCAGCCCCAGTGTGCTAGCGAGTGGGGGCTGTAATGTTCGGAGGCGAAGGTTCGCTTTTTTGATGTATGCTTTTGAAGGGTTGGCATTCCTGAATAATGAGGAAGGGGAATGAGCCATGCTTAGAGGAATGAGTAACATCTGTGCTGAGAGCCTAAAGAGTTTTTTTTTCCTTTTGGCAACTGTAAAATTCCATGTGCTGGTGGTGCGAATTCTGTTTAAAGGAAACACACTAAAATGACTATATTGCATTTTAGGCTGTGCCATGCTTTTAATGGGTGAGAGACTCACTTAAAAGGAAAGTGAGTGAATGTTATTTGGATTTTCGATTTTTGTGTATTGATTTGAATTTGCAGAATCAGTTTGCAATGGTTTGGGGGGAAAAACAATTTATATTTTTCTAAATTGCACCTGGAGTATTTTTGTTCCCATGCTATGCCATGGATTTGTGCTGTTGCCTTATAAGTGATGTATGATTTGGAAATAGTAACCTGTTGACTGTGATACATGGTGAAAAAATGTTGTTGACACATTAAACAGCCCACAAGTAATAGAGTGTGGGTTGCTCTTGCAGGAAAACGTGCAGGGAGCTGCACTAAACATTGGCATTTTTATTTTTAAATGCACTGAACTGAGTGGTTATAGTTTGGCAATGGTACAACAGAATGAAACATCTGTGTGTGATAAGATAGCACAAAGATTTAATGGGTTGTGAGTTCTCTTGAAAGATCGCACATTACAAGAAAAAAAAGACGCTTTGACATTTTGCAAAATTACATGGAGTAGAATCTGATGACAAGAAAAGTGCCGCTTTTGAAAACAAGAGTCTTGCTGTGTGTGCAGAGCTTGTGCCTTGAAGCTGTCTTGGGCGAGGTGCGTGAAGGCAAACAAAAGCAGAAACAGTACAAGAAAGAGTTAATCTGGGTGAACTGTCTGAAACAAGTGCTTCCCATTGAAGCCGCCACAGTATAAGAGTTATAGGCAAAAGAGATAAGCTGCGTGCTCATGGCGCTGCCAGGTGCACACGAAAGATAAACAATGCCTGCATTCCTGAGGATGGGGGAGCAAAGACAGAGAGCTGTTCAAAAGTAAAGCATTTGCCCAGTGAAACTGTGGTAGGGAAACAAAGGCTTCATGCAGGATGGCAGACGGGCACATCACATCTGAACATTTACCTATGCATCTGTGAATGGGCCAAGAAAAGACAGCTGCCCATTCCAACAGACATTACTGTGCAAACCGCATTCCCATGTGATGTGATGTGATGTGAAGTGAAGTGAAACGCTATTGCTGTGCAAGCTGCATTCCAATGCTCCATGTGATGTGAACTGAAGTAAAGCGCTGTGCACTGGAGAAGAAACCTCTAGGCGCTTTGAGAAGAGAAAATACACATCTGGCAAACTGCAAGCTACATTGCCAGGGGATGGAGCAACTGACAAAGACATTATGGCATTCCAGATGGAAGCAAAACTGACAAAAGTGCTTAGCCGTTTTGCAAGAGACAACATGCAGAGCAGGGCTTTGAAGTACAACATGAACACTGCACATTAGCCATGATCCAGAAGCCACACGGCTTAGTGCAAGAATGAATGATTTGTTGAAGCAACAAAAGAAACTGACTTAGACTATCGCACTCAAAGGGGTGGTTCAGGAAACAGCAAACACCCTTTGGAAAAAAATGACAAGTGAAAAAAACAGAGGCCTGAAAAACACTGCCTGTATGAAGAATAAACAAAGCTGCTGCTTGTACAACTGTAGGCGGTATTGGACTGAAAGACTTTACCTTTGAAAAATGGAGTGATGCCAGCAGGGCAACCTAAACCAAGATCATGGGACACTGGAAGCAAGTTGGCGCCTGGCATTGGTGATCGCTTTGGTGAAAAAGAAAAGCATTGTGCGACCTGGGTACTTACTATATGGCTTTGTAAAAGCACAGATCAGTCTGAGGTACCATTGACCAGCTATGATTGCATTGCACAAATGAGTTTGTGATTAGGCAGCCACACCCCGTATGGTTGAGTGTAAATAAGCCCCCAGAAACATGCAGAAGGGTGATAAATAATTGCAGTAGCAATGATAAAGTGTGTAGTTACCTGATGAGACCTTTTTGAAGATGGGGGTGGTATTATGGGAAGGGGTGGATAACGCTGATATTGAAGTTTTGATGACATCCTAACATGAAGAATAATGATATTGAACTTTTGATGAAATCCTAACATTTCTGTTTGTATTTTGCCTAGGCAAAAAAGACAAGGCATTTCACAATATCAGAAATAGATGTGTGCAGTTTGTGGGTGACACTGATCAAAGAAGGGTCAGACGCATTCTCAGAGAAAGCGAGCCACTGCGACATGCTATTTCAACTTTAACGTGCCCTGCACCGCACTCAATGCTGTAACCTGTGAGAAGTGTCCAACAGAGTAATAACTCTTGCTGAACTGGCACGATGCAGACTTGGCTAATTATCAAGTATTTGATGCTACACATTCAAATGACTCAGTTGCTGGAAATAACTTAATTGACATGTTTTGCCCTTTCTTGTTTAAAGGACCATGGACAATGAGTTGTGGACTGTAACATCAGGCACCACATACAGCTGTGTGACACAGCAATTGAATGCTAACACATTGAAAAATGGTTTTTAAATGCACTGTTGAGATGAATCTGAAAAAACGAAATGGTTTTACTCTTCCAACTGAATTGCTTTAACCAGAGATGTTTTGTTTTTTTGGAAAAAAAAAATATTCTACATTGCACGTAGGCAGGAGAATGATTTATGAACTGTTGGGGCAGCAGAATTATGCAAGCAGGAGCGTAATTTATTTTGAGATAAGATGAGCGCGCACATCAAAGTCACCTGTGCGTAGGTTAAGATTCTTAATTGAAGTAATGCTGCCAAGTGTATGAGCTATAATTTGAAATGGTAATCTTTGAAACACTGGATACTTTTACAGCCAGCTTAAGGCAGGTAAATGAAACCATGACTGACTTGATGTTTGATTTTATGACACAGTGTGTGACACGGTTTTTGTTAAACCAACCAGTTTCATGTTTTTGTGGGGACAGCTGTCTCCAGCACACTAATGCAAAGAGTCACCTTTTGATTGTAGACATTTGGAATAATTCTTTGGAAAAGCGCTACAAATGAGTATCCACATGGAATTGCTAGTGTACTGGCCTGGCACATTGTCGGGCATCTTTTGTCACTGAATGGATACCATTTGTTTAATTTGTCTAATGTGATGTTTTTCTGACCAAGAACTGCAGCGAGTGTTCTCGCCAAGATTTTATGGACTATAACTTGACTAAGGCATTTTACCATGGTGTGATGAAACAGCCACTGCCGGATAGTAGTATGGTGTTTGTGGCTAAAGTTATTATTGTATATGGTAGATATCCCACTTGAAGAAGAGTATTCTCCAAGTCACAATAGGTAGACACTGTGAACCTGTTAGATTTTCCAGTAGTAAGGCAACATGTAAATTGTAGGCTGGTAATGCACACCTTCATTATTACAGTGATACACTTAGACATAGATTTATCATGAGGCAATGTTTCCTTAGTACTACCAAGCTGCTACAAATGGAGTCCATTTCTATGGCCCATCACCAGAGTGTGCGTAGCTAGGGAGCTGGATTAATTAATTGCAGGAGCTTTATATGCTTGTGACATAGAAACTGTGCACGATAAGCTAGCCACTATGGGTTCTGATGCCAGCTCTGCTATAGAACTTCTGGCCTAGTGGGGCCCATTGATATGCCCAGCACTGCTATAAGTATTGACAGCCAACTGAAGATGACAGAATTTTAGACATGAAGACATTTTTGTCTGCCATAGGGCAGGTCAACAAGACTGCTAAATACACACGATGCATTGTATGGCAAACATTGTTTAATCAGCAGGTGTTGGCTTTTTACTGGGTGGGGGCGACCATCCTCCACTCACTGGCACGCAGAGCTACAGTTACCAGCATACATATGGATTGAATTGCTTGTTTTTTGATTGCATGAATAACACATGCCATTGCTTTGATGTAAATTAGTAGAATTGTTTTTATTTAGACAACCTGGTGCCCATGGGTTCACCTTGTTCACGAAATTAGATGGTTTCTGGTTGGGTTCCACCTACCTGGGGGAAGTGTCTAGTCACACAGCCCATAGTCACGCTTGAATGCCCTGGGATCAGGGGGAGGTAGGCCCTTAGAGTGAAAAGGCTGCCAGGTTTTAGAATTGGTAACCATACATAAATGCAATAGTGCATTGTAGATTAGACTACACTGGATTGCCTTGACATTTTAACTGCATGCTCCTTTTTAACTGACAATCAGTTATACAAAATTGATTTAGGTATTTTTGTGTAGGCCAGGTTTTGGCTAGAGTAAATGTCCATGTTCACTTGGTGTAGGTATTTTTGTGTAGGCCAGGTTTTGGCTAGAGTAAATGTCCATGTTCACTTTGTGTAGGCCAGGTTTTGGCAAGGGTATATGTCACTGTTCACTTTGTGTACATTTTTGTTTAGGTAGTGTTTTATCTTGCATGCCACGCTAACTAACCGCTAGAAGATAGTTTGCTTAAACCTCTTGCAAAGCCCCAAGGTCTTTATCACTGCACTAAATACTATATTGATAGGTATTAGTCAGCATTTGTCGCACAAACGTTGAATAGGGGTGGAATGTAGTGATACACGAAATTGCAACCTTGCCAATCAGGGCTTTAGATGACAGCATTAGCCGCTGAAAGCCAATAGTGTATTCAAAGTATGTGCTAAAAATGCTGACAGTAGTCTGTTGTAGCACTTCCATTATGCAGTAGTGAGCTACAAGGAATATGCAGGCCTAGTATGAAATAGGTCACATTAAGCATTGTTGATAGACAGGCAGGGAGGGCCCCTAGCTCTGTACCTAATAGGTATTTTTGGAGTGTTTGGAACATTATGGCACCTATATAGCGCTTAGATAGCCAGTCTTAAGCGCTATAAACACTAAGCTATGAGTGCATGCCTTTTAGAGCTTGCAGATGGGGTTAATACATCCCTGCTTCCCTTAGAATATTCAGCCTCACTAACGGTAGCCCTGGCTCCAAGCTAATCTTCCTTTTCTCTGGGAAGGTACTGATAAGACATTCCTCAGCCAGCGCAGATGGGAACCAGGGAGGGGTAGGAGCGAGCAGGGTGCCTCTCAGAGAGAGTTGGGTTTTTTCCATGAGCCAGTTGCACAGGGAAAGTTCTGGAACTGTGCGTCATGGTGACTGACAGCAAGAGATTATAAAATATCCATGCACACATGACTCGGGGGGAGATCGTCCTGTGGACTTGATTCGTGCAGAAACAGGTGCCCGGAATTGGCTCTCACGGTGTCCTCCAGCATTGTTTTTCTATGAGCGGGGCTTGTTTTACAGCCAGCTTATGAAAAGCCAGGTCTCCCAGTGCTGATTAAAGGGACGTAAGACTGTGTTTCTCTATGTTTCTCTATATTTCTCTATGTCTCTCTATGTTTATCTAAGTTCCATGTTTCACTATATTTTGCATTGTTCTAAGTTTATGCTTTGTAATATTCTTTAACTTGAATCCCAAATGTATATGAAATTCACTGCTTAGAATAAATATGCTAAAACTTTGAGGGTGTCATTTGTCACTAGCATGAGATCACTGCTCAGCACAATAGAACCTGTATTTTGGGCTGAATTGGGTATTTTTGCCCTCAAAGGGCTGGCCCCGAGGAAGATTTTGCCCATATCAAGACAGCTACCATGACAAAAATGGGAATAGGCTCGGCCTTCCTAAAGTGGACAAAAATCATATACACAGACCCCACGGCCAGAGTGCACAAGAGCAATACATTCTCCGACAAATGGCACCTCCACAGGGGCACACGGCAGGGCTGCCCACTTTCCCCCATGCTGTACATCTTAGCAATCAAACCTGTAGCAGCATATCTGCGCCAGGAGTATGGTGATGGGGGCATAGTGATAGATGGGGTGACATACCTGGTGTTGATGTACGCCGACGATGCACTCCTGTACCTAAACAACCCAGAACACATACTACCATATATCCTGGAGACACTGGAGGGGTTCCATAGATACACAAGTATCCAAATGAACAACAAAAAATCATGCCTCTACCCTCTGGCCGCCCTGAGTTGGGACAATGCCGACAGACTCCCTTCAATGGCCTTCCAGTGTATGACCACATCTTTCAAATATTTGGGGATCACTATTCACCGGGACACCAATATTGAACACACCCTAAACACAGTAAGAGCCAAAGAAAACCTAGAAAAATCAATGGCCTTTTGGGAAAAATTGCCGCTTTCTGTGGCGGGAAGAGCCGGACCTCTAAAAATGGTGGCGCTGCCCTGACTTCTGCATTATTTTACCAACGTCCCATTCAACATCCCCCCCACGTTTTTTTTGCAGACCTAAACAAACTCTGCAGGCGATTCCTCTGGCAGGGAGGCAGACACAGAGTTGTGCTGGAAGTGCTACAAAGGCCCTATGATAGGGGAGATCTGACAATCCCAAATTTTGAACTGTACTATTTGGCAGGTCAATTAAAACACATCATACAATGGATGGCAGAGGAGACCACATTCGATACCCGACTTCTGCAACCGGCTGTCTCCCAGACGCTACTCAGAGACTTATTCTGGTTCCCGGCGGATGTGATCCGGAACAGCCCTTACCTGGTGAAACTGGGGTTACTGATCTGGAAACGGGCCTGCAAGGTAGTGAAGATGGAAGACCCATACTCCCTGCAGATCCCCATAGCAGCTATCATGGCGGGCAGGCCCCGGGGACAGAAAGAAGTAAGGCAAAGGTGGGAGCCCTGTGGAGTAGCCACCCTAGGGGACTTGGTGGATGACCAAGGGATCCTAACATTCGATGAGCTGCAGGCAACCTTGGGGCTGTCCACGGGACAGTTCCTACTCCATGGAGCTGTGGTGCGTAGGTTCATGGACCGGTGGCCAGAAGTAGAGAACTTAGAAACTGGGCACGAGACCATCGAAAATATGCTGACTGCAGCCGAAGGAGGACATGAAACCTCAAGGCTTTATGACACATTATCGAACAGCACAACCAATCTAGGTCTCAAGAGCAGAGCAAAATAGGAACACGAAATGGGCTTGGAATTCGAGGAAAAGGAATGGGAACACATCTCCCACCACCACAAACGGGTCTCGAAGAACGCCCGACTGCAACTCATACAATTCTACATTCTCAACAGAGCATACCTTACGGCAGAGGTGATCTCGAAATTTGAAGGGACGAGAGTTAACGAATGCCCTAAATGCAGCGAACCCTGAGCGGGAATGACGCACATGTTTTGGGGATGCCAAGTGATGCAAACATTTTGGACACAGATTGCTGCAAAAGTGGCCGAAGCAGACATTGAACTGGAAGTGCAAACACGTGCGGCATGCATCCTGGGCAGATACAAAAAAAACAAAAAGAATAAACCCCTAAATAAACTCAAAGACTTGATGTATATCCTGGCAAAGAGACGCATTGCTTTAGGTTGGAAAAGTGCTAGAGGTCCAAGCGTCGTACTGTGGTGGGAGGGCCTTCACAAATGGGTGACGGCGGAAACTGGGGCTTGGGAGAATGCACTGCGTGGACAGAAGCTGGACACCAGTGAAGACTTACACCAATCGGTGGCGCTCAAGCTGCCGTGACTATGCCCCAGCGTGAAAGAAGCTATCTCTGACGACGCGGGTAGCTCATGATGGCCGTCTCGTATGGGCGGAACGGATGAACAAACAGTGGTCTTGGGAGGGAGGGGAGGGAGGGAAAGGAGGGAAGGGAGGGACGTTATAAGTGCAATCGCATGAAATGCAGTGATGTTGTTCTTTTGTAGTTCATGTTGTTAAAAAACTAATAAATACATTTAAATAAATAAACAAATAAAAGATTGATAAGTGAAAAGACAAGCCATTGTGAACCCGGTGCAGGGAGGCTGAAAGTAAAGAGGGGTCGGCGCCCGGAATAGGGGGACCCAGGGGTGAAGCCATCACCCAAAGTGAACCTTGGAAGCAAACTTTCATTTTGTTAAAGGAACTTTTATTTTTGGTTATTTGAAAATGCCATGTCCTTGAAGGCAAGAGACTTTCAAGATAAACGAGACTTGGCGATCGACGAACCTGATAGCTGCAAGTGGAACTATCATCTCGTGCCTGGGAAGCTCGAGACTGTACTGTGCTCCAGAATCCCATCTTATCCCATGCTCAAAACGTGGGGCAGGGAGACCAAGCTACCGCATCCTGACTTATTATTTGTGGACACTTCTTTATTTTCTTTAAAACTATCCCACACCCTTTTTCTATTAGTTGTAAGTTTTGGCAATAGGTGTCTTTGCATAGGCCCTTTGATTTGACACAACACCACTATGATTCCCTTATTTTCAGTTGATGGGTCGACACTTGCTCCCATCTTAGATTTATGTTTGGATTAGGCGTTTTTCCAACCTGATTACACTTTAACAAACACTCTTGAATTTTGATCACTTGCGTCTGTCTTTACTGTTGCCACCATGAGTTCCTTACAGCACTGAAATAAAAATGATGAACATGTATGAACAAGGTGCAACACAGGTGATGAACACTTGTGAATACTGCAAAAGAAAGGTGGTGGAAAGGATAAACGCCACTGAATTAACTGTGTGCAAAACACATTGTAGTAAGCCAAGAGACTGCCAAGGAGCATCACATGAGTGTTAACCAATGACACAAGTGCAGAGGGAGAAAACCTGTTTTGGCAAGAAAGCCCAAGGAATACAGAAATATAACCAAATGCTAAGGGTCATCGGTTGCATCACCTGGAATGGGTGGACCGTGTGGTCTAACAACAGGTCCTAGACTGAGTGACCCCTGCTTGGAAAGAGCCAAGGAAGGTAAAGATGAAGAAACTGCCTTTTGTACCAGAATTGCTGAAGTGAATGAGAAGGAGAGCAATCTGTATGAACTATTGAAAAGCCTGAAGGATTACTAAGTCAAACTGGAACTGTTTGTAAAAGTCAAGAGATTTGAACTGATTGTGGGTTTTGAAGCTGGAAGAGCTGACCACTTGAGGAAGGGAACCATAAAGCCTTTTGGAGCTATTCTGAACTTGGGGGAAGAGGAAGCTGGAAAGTAAGCCAGGAGCCGGAAGAAGCTCAGTACTTTATTTGGAAAACCGTTTCTTTTGTTGCAGACATCCCTACACATTATTTATCTTTAGTTGTGATGGCAAGTGTAGGTGTTGGACACAGACAGACCTTTAAGTTGAACTTACTGTCCCAGACTATCCTTAATTTCTTTAGGTAGGGAAATCTCACCTTAGCATAGGAAGCTGAGCCTTACTTCATCCTGACATTTAAGAAAATACATCATTCTATTTAGAAAATTTAATCTGTTAACTGTGTCTTACTTCATAATGCCTTCACAACGGTTATATACGTTAACACACAAAGGCAGATCAAGCCTTAATATGTATATTTGCATTGGAATACATTAATCACATAAGCACATACTCGGAGCGATCAGATAATGCCTCAAGATTATTATGGTGGTTGGGTTTGCATGGCATGATATAAGTCCTTTACAACGCACCTGTATCAAAGAGTTTCCTAGCGTGACAAGACAAGGATGGGTAGACAAAGAGAGGACAAAACAAACGATCTTACTAGGCCTTGTGTCATTCAGATTGTGCAAGTGCAAGGGATAATGGAGAGGAGAAGTGTCTAGGGGGACAGAGGGAGTGCAATGGGGCAAAGCTCAAGTAAATGCTGCCAGGGTGGCCGGCCCTGAGTAAGTGCAAGGAGGCAGGGGACTGTAGGGTTGCACATACAGTCCTTAAGTGCACGCTAAACCCGGAGGCAGTGCATGGGGCTACTGGTCATGTAGAAGCCTGGTGCCCATTAAGGTTCAGAGGGTGGCCAGGTACCAGTTAGCTCAGCAGGCAGGTACATCAACAGGGGGGGGTTAAGGGAAGGAGAGGGGAAGGGAGGGGTGAGGAGAGGAGAGAAAGATCAGAAGTGAAAAGGAAGGTCTTGAGTTGCTTCCATAACCTTATGTAGTCCTGCTCAAGTTTGAGAGAGGGAGGCACCAGTCGCGGAGAGAGTTCTACTCCCCACTCTGCCGGAAGAAGCGTCTGACCCTCAGAGTTGTAGGCGGATGTGCGAAGGGCTCGAGAAGGAAAGTGCTTAGGAAGAGAGAATTGGATGTAGTGTGGTCCCCGGCCCCAGAAAGCTTTGTGGACAATGCAGAAGGTTTTGAACTTTATCCCTGCAGCCAGTGGAGAGAGTTCAGGGCTGGAGAGATACCATCCCTGGGCTTGATGCCAAGGACAAGTCTTGCAGTCCTATTTTGGATTAGTTGCAGAAGGCGAAGCCTAGAGGCAGGTAGATTTAGAAAGAGGCTGTTGCAGTAGTCCAGCCCAGAGAGAGCCAGGGTTCTGGAGGCAGTGAGCTTCTGGGGGAAAGTGAGAAAATGAAGATTACCTCTGAGGAGATGCATTTGGTAGTGGGACTTCTTAGAGATGTCCGTGATGTGAGGAGAGAAGGAGAGAGTGGAGTCGAAGATGACACCAAGGTGATTTGCCTCCCAGGGAGGGGGCCAAAGGAGGGTGGCCAGAGTGAGAGAGGGAAAGCAGGAGCAGGGGTCACAATGAGAAAGATCTCAGTCTTACTGGCATTAAGGCAGAGATCGTTGGAGGCGCACCATTCCTAAATTGCGGATAGACAGTCTCGAATGAGCAAGAGAGTAGAGGAGAGCAGCTTGAAGGAGAGCAGTGTGTCATCCGTATAACACAAAGTTAGAAGAGAAGGTAGAGATGAGGTGGGCCAGAGGTGCCAAGTAAAAGTTGAAAAGCCAGGTTGAGAGGTTAGAGCCCTGGGGAACACCACATGTGGTGCCTGTTTTGGTAGGTCCCCATGGGGGCTAACGGCTAATGTTACTGGGGGATTATGCAAGCTCATTCTCCCTTTCCCTGTCATCTGATTGCCTGCAAGAAGCGCTTGATGTCACTCCAGATGTCTTTAGACCGGGCTCTAGTGTTGCTAATGCTATAAATGTTGGCTTCAAGTTTGCATTCCCAAATCCTATCAGAAATCCATTCAGACTGCCTGGAGGGCTTAGCTGCCATCCAACACATCACAATGCTGCGCCTGGCCAGCAAGGAGGGCCTTCTTCTTAAAATTGAGTTGTAGTTGCAGTCCCCCTCTTCCAAAAACAAACCCAACAAGCATCCCATAGGAGAGTGGGGAAAGGGTACACCAACCGCGCACACTGGTGTGGCTAGAATATCTACAAAGTATTTCTGGATTTCGGAACCCACCCACACCATATGATAGAAGTTCACATCTGGAGTCTTGCATTTTGGGCATTGATGCGGTTTTGCGTCATCACTTTGGTGCAACCGAGCTGTTGTGTGATAGATGTGGTATGCAGAGCAGTAGTGTATTAATCACACCTTGGGCCTAATCGAGATTGCTCTTGTGAGCATATATAATCTGAGTCCAGTGCTCATCTGCAGGGATGCCTGATAGGTCTGCTCGCCATTTCAGAATAGATGCGCATTCAGAGTATTGTCGATCTGCCTGGAAGCGACTATGTAGTCTAGCGGTCAGCCTACCCTTGCCCCACTGAGTAATTTGGCTTCATTACGACCCAGGCGCTAAGTGGTTAACGGCGCTGTAAAAGGCTGCGGCGCCGTTAACAACTTGGCACCTTACTATGAGGTCCCTTTGTGGGACCCGAACTTAACGGCTGGTCTAGACCAACCGTTAAAGTAGGGGCCCGCAAAGGGACTCTCGATGTAAGTATGGTACTGCAATTTGCGGTACCGTACTTACCGCCTTCCCCATTCCCATTATGCTCCATGGGGCAAAAATGGGAATGGGGAAGGGCCAATGATCAATGGGGAATTACCGCCCCGCCAACCTTGGAATGGGGTGGTAATTCCCCATTGAACATTGGCGGACTCGTTACAATACCGGCATGGGTTACCGCCAGTATTGTAATGAGGGCCATTATCTGGTCCAACATGCTGGTAACGTGGGATGGAACTGGGAATGTGGGCCGCTGTTGTCTCATTGTGGCTCTCATCATGTATATTGTATTGTTATCTTCCTTTTTGCCACTCACAGGAATTATTTCCTCAAGGGGGGCCATTTCACACCCCTCTTTCATGTCTTCATTGATTCATTCCATGCCTTTTCCACAGCCGATGCATGTTGTTGCATATTACTATAGGCCCATATGGTGCCCAGTGCAGGGCGGAGTCCCATACTTGGGGGTCCATTCTCTACAATCACCAAGTTGCTGAGCATCTCGAAGGAGGCGCAGGACTTCTACATTCAGACATGCGAGTAGCTATGGTCCGTGTGATACCAGTAGGTGGCAAATTGTGCCTGCTCTACCAGGTAATAGTCCTAGAAGTTGGGAATTGCCTGCACTCACCAAAGGTATGGTAATTACAGTGTGGACCATTTCAGCCTGGCACCTCTGCCTCTCCACACCAGCTCATTGAAGAGCCTGTTTAGGGTCTGAAAGAAACTGCATGGGAGATGTGTAGATCTGACATGGAATAAGTGTAGTAGCTTTGGGAGCAGCAGCTTTTTTATTATGGCTATCCTACCGCGCATCTATATGGAAAGGGCTTTCCAGTTAGCCAGCCTTATTTAAAAATGTATATAGCATTGAAGTCCGCAGGCATCAAAGTGCGAACATAGACACAAAGAACAACAGTAAGGTCACAGGACAAGCGAGAAAAGGTTGTCATAGGAAGGAAAGGGGCATCTTAATCAAAGAGCAGACTCTTCAGCCTTTTGCGAAACACAGAGAGACTCTGCTCCGTACGAAGATTAGCTGGAGGCAGATTCCATGCCCTAGTAGCGTGCACAGGGATTGAGCGACCACCGCCTCTAGTTCGTGGGACAGATAAATCTGGGTATTCCAGCAGATCTGGTTGAGCAAAAGGATTGTTGCAGCTTTACGCACTCTTTCAGATAGCGCAGGGCCTGACCAAAGACACACTTGTGTACCAATGTGTTCAGTTTAAACGTAATTCTGGCTGCAATTGGGAGCCAGTGAAGAGCTTTCCTGTGGCGTGAAACATGTTCTGTTTTAGGAACAATCCTTAGAATACGAACAGCATCATTTTGTAAGACCTGAAGTTTATGCAAATTCTTTTTGCTGGTACCACAGAGAAGAGCATTACAGTAATCCGGTATAGGCATGATTACTGCTCAAAAGAGTTTAGCAATTATTAGGGGAACATAAGGCCTTACTAGCCTCAGCAACCACAGGTGATAGTAAGACTTCTTAACAACACTGTCCACCTGAGTGTCAGCTCCCAAGGATGCCTCGAAGAAGATGCATTGGGCCTCATTACAAGCATGGCGGTCCGGGAACTACGGTACCGGTAAGCATGCCGGTACCGTTGTTCCCGGACCGCCATACTAGGAGCTCTGCTCGCGGGTGCCGTCTCACCCACCAGGTTTTTCCTGGCGGGTGTAACGGCACCCATGAGCAGAGCATATCGGATGCACCGGCACAACTCTGAATGTGCCGGTGCATCCGACGTCCCCATCCCCATTCAGCCCTATGGGCAGAAATGGGATCGGGAAGCCCTTGATTCCGGCACCCACAAATGGGCAATTACTGGGTCTGCCTTGCTCGGCATGACCCGGTTCTTGCCCGTTCACGGGTGCCGGAATAAATGCAACTCTGGCAGCAGCCGTGCCGTTTTTAACAGCACGGCTACTGCCAGAGTTGTAATGAGGCCCCAAGTGTTTCACTTTTTCTTGCACCCCAATCTCATGTTCCTCGATGCTAAAGCTTGAGAAGCAAGAGTCTAACTTTGCTCGGGCCTGGGGAGAGCCAAAGATTAGAAACTCTGTCTTTGAGCTATTAAAAAATAGCAAGTTAGTAGTCATCCAATTCTTAATCACATTTTAAACCTTCTTTACTTTATCAGATTTAACAAGTAGTTTACCTGTCAGTTCTTTAGCGGAGTGTCATCTGCGTAATTCGCAAACACAGTCCCAGAATCTTCCAGTAATTCACATAAAGGGCGAATATATAGATATATATATTTATTTCTGAGGCTTGTGGAATCTGCTTAGATCACATGCTGTGCATAGGCCGACATCGAGTGGAAGCTGCAGAGTATTAGTTGTTGTTTTCAAAACTTGAAAAGGGACGTCGAAAGGGCATGCCAGTAGTACTATCCCTAGTGTGACGTCCACTGTACCCGTGATCCCTCACGCATCGAGGTCCCTCCGATGGTTTTTTACCGCCATGCAAGACGGATGCATATAGCAGAGTTCATTTTACGGCTGACAGCCATTTACCTTGACCTTATTACTGATAGCTCCTTCTTTCTATCCTTTATATCAACGACTATCGATAAACAGACGCTGGTGAAGGATGTGAAAAGCGACGGATCTGTTTCGGCCTTGGAAGGCCGCTACGGGCTTCGGCCCAAGCAGTAGGGAGAGAGGGGGGAGGTCATTTTGATAATGTATATGCCCATTTTCTTGCACTACCTCCGCCTAGCTGCCGTTTGATTCCGTGATGGACAGGACCTGCTTTATATTTTGCCTCAAGTGCAATAGGAAATTTCCCTGGGTCGCTAAGCACCTCATGTGTAACTTGTGTCTCCCACAAGACCACATTGAGGGTTTTTGTCGAGTGTGCAGGCTTTTAAAGCCCAAGACTTTGAAGGACCAATCCACCAAACGCTGGGCCCACTACGCCAGGTAGCTCAAGGCCATGGAAGTAGAGGGTGCTTTCAGCGCCGGCAGAAACGCTGCGGTATCCGAAGGTGACGGGGCAGATCAGGCAACCCATGCGCAGGCCCCTGACCCCGGAAGACATGCCGGCAGCCTTGTTATCGGGACAACACCGGCGGAATCGCTACCACTGCAGCCACCACTAAGCACACAACCCAAGGCTGTGACACGACACACGTGTCGAGCGGACGGCAACGCAAGACGTCCAGGGAAAGGTCCGTGGATTCTCTGTCCTCTTGGCACTCTGGTTCGAGATCGCATCAGGACAGGCCCCAACCGTCGAAGGACGGCACGGACGTCGCGGGAAAAACTCCCACCGGGGGCCGATGTTCCATGGACGAGGCTCCGGTTCAGCCCGCACCCAAAATTCGACGTTCTGTGTCAATTCAGGTATCAGGCCCCAAACAGTCTGGCAAACACGCCTCAGGGGACCCGGGAAGGTAGAAAGAGCCCAAGAAGAATTCCTCTAGAACAACTCCTAGGGAGAAGACCCCTCATAGGGATAAAACCCTTCATAGGGAGAAATTCCAGCAGGCTAGGCCCACCCTTCATAAGGAAAGACCTCAAGAGACTAGCCCCAAAGAACCCTAATTACTTCCTCCAACAAATGAAGATTTAGGGATTCCTTCCCAACCATTAGTCATCCCTAGTTCGGCACAGTGGTCGGCTGAGGATATAGACCGGGTCATGAGGAGGATGTCCTTCATGGCCAACTTATATGAAAAGGAATAGACTCACCTGTTGATCAGGATCATGGAATCACCCATTGACAACCAACCCCTTCCAAATGAAGTGCTTGTCAAGGCAGCATAGCATTTTCAAATAGAAACTCAGGAGGTACAACAAGTTAAGAAATTTGTAGAAGAAATCCTTGGGGATAAGAAAGCGGTTTATCCCTCTCCTCAAGTCCATTCAGCAAAAGATACAGCCATTGCTGGAGACCCCTAATCTTACACGGGCAGTGAACCACGCGCATAGAGAAAATGTTTAGGCCTTCCCCATCTGACCCGCTGTATGTCAGAGGGCAACTGAAGCCCGATTCATTAGTTGTAACTACAACAAGGAAGAGGGCTGGTACTCATCTAGCTTCCCCTGAGGCCCCACCTGAAAGGGAAATGAAGAGACTTTACACAATGGGCAGAAAGGTTGCTTCCTCCATGGCATTACAGACTAGGATTGCTTACACTTCTACTCTGTTGGCCAGTTACAACTGCCACAAGTGGGATGAGGTCTCGGCCTTACTATCATCGGCCCCGGAACCACTTAAGTCTCAGCTTGCCCAGGTGGCCGCAGAAGGCAGAACAGTGTCAAGCTTCTTATTAAAGACCAATCTTGATGCCGCGGACAACGCAGGCAGGATAATAGTGGAAGGAACTATAATCGGGCGTCATGCTTGGTTGCGCTAAATGGGGTTCAAACCACAGGGTCAGTCCTCCCAGAATTACCAAAGAGGTGCGCGCAGACGCGAGACGCAATAGAGGCAACTCCTCCCGAGGTGGCATTCCACCTCAAAAGCAGTGATTATCTGCTCCAGGTGCCTTCCAGTGCCTCTCCAGTAGGAGGGTGCATATCCAGCTTCACCCACGCATGGGAGGGAACCACAACAGACAGATGGGTGCTGTCCACTGTAACAGGCAGATACTGCATAGAGCTCCTCGAGCAACCCCACAACCACCCACCACGACAAAAGATCCATTCCAAGGAACATCCGCGCATCCTCCTCGAGGAGATCCCCCACGCTTCTTCTAAAGGACGCCTTTGAGGCTGTCCCGGCCAACCAGGTAAAAAAGGGTATTTATTCAACCAATTTCCTTGTGCCAAACAAAGATCTAACAATGAGCCCAGTATTAGATTTGCGCCCTGCAAACAAATGTCAAGCGACAAAAGTTCTGCATGACTACGCTACAAGAGGTAATCCCCCTACTAAGAAAGGGGGATTACATGGCAACACTGGATATGAAAGATGCCTATTTTCATATTTCAAAGCTCCCAGCGCACAGAAAACTCTTGCGGTTCAAAGTAGCAAACCAGCACTTCCAATTCAAGGTGCTGCCCTTGGAATAGCTTCAGCTCCAAGGGTATTCACCAAGGTACTGGCGGTGGTGGTGGTGGCGAAACACCCCATCTTTGCAGACAAAACACGCAAAGAACCATCAATCTTCTCTTTGAATTGGACTTCTCAATAAACGAGAAAAAGTCAAGTCTTGTACCAAACACAACAAAACAGTTCCCAGGAGCTGTATTAGATACAAGAACAGGTTTAGCTTTTCTAACCTTAGAAGGAGTACAGAACATGCTTCAGCAAATACCCCAGTATCAAGCCAGTCTCCAGATAAGCGTATGCAAAGCAATGCGTTTGCTAGGCATGACGGCATTGTGCATATATCTAGTCCCACATGCACATCTGCGCATGTGACCAATGCAGGAGTGGTTGGAGAAACAGTGGTCTCAGGTAAGTGGTCAGTGGAACGATCTAGTGGTCGTTTCACCAACACTAGTTCAAAACCTACTCTGGTGGTCGAGAGAGAATCTGTTAAAGGGAAAACCTTTCCACGATCTGGAAGCACAAGCGGTTGTCACAACAGACTCATCACTCTCAGGGTGAGGGGCTCATTACCTTCACCACACAGCACATGGTCTGTGGACTCACATCACGGCACAGAACTCGATCAACCTGCTGGAACTTCTAGCAAAATTCAAAGCACTTCAAGCATTCGAAGCACAATTGATGGAAATGGGCACTCAGACGGGGGATATCCCTATCCTCCCAACACGTTCCAGGGGTACTCCACACTCTAACAGACACTCTGAGCAGAGATCCCCTACCAGAAGAGCATGAGTGGCAACTAGACTACAGTGTCAAAGACCATATCTTCTCTCAGTGGGGCTACCCCAAACTATACTTGTTCGCTACAGGAGAAAACGTGCAATGCCCAGGCTTCGCATCCACGTTCCCCCAGCCAGAGTCCAAGGGGAACGCCCTATGGATGAACTGGTCACAGAAATGTGCTTACACTTTTCTCCGGACTCCATTAATGAGCAGAATAGTGAACAAGATGCACAGAGAACAGATGAAGCTCATCCTAGTTTCTCCCATGTGGGCGAGACAACCGTGGTATCAACATCTGCACAAACTGGTGATGTGTGATCCCATCAAACTCACATGCCAGACCAAACTGTTAACTCAACATGGGGGAACAAAAGTACACCCACAACCACACTCAATGAACTTGGCGGCATGGCTCCTGAAGTCATAGAGTTCGGACACCTTAATCTACCACAGCGGTGTATGCATATCCTCAAGGAGGCACGAAAACCAAACACTAGACACTGTTATTTCGACAAGTGGAGGAGATTTGTAATTTGGTGCCAGTCAAAACAAATAAACCCCATAGAATGTTCTCTTTCACACATTCTAAATTATATGCTCAACTTGTTAGACTCGGTGTTAGTATTCAACTCTATAAAAGGTCCACCTGGTGGCTTTATCAGTTTATACCACCCCTCAAAGTAAAGTATCGTAGTGGAAAATTCCATTCATTAAGGCATTCATGGATGGAGTAAAATAACTTCACCCTCCAATTTCAAACCCACTACCAGGATGGGATCTCAATGTAGTACTAGCAAAGCTCATGGGGCCCCTATTCGAGCCTATGCATAAGTCAAGTCTTAAACACCTGGCATACAAGACTGCCTTCTTAGTGACTATTACTTTCACAAGAATAGTTAGCGAATTACAAGCATTTTCAGTGCAGGACTCTTTATTATTCATAAAGATAAATTGGTTTTACGTTCTCATCCAAGATTCTCCCCTAAATTAATTTCCAAATTCCACGTGAACCAATCTATTGAGCTTCCAGCTTTCTTTCATAATCCAACTAGCTCAGCTGAGGTAAAACTCCACACACTAGTTGCGAGGAGGGCGGTTCTTTACTACGTAAACAAGACCAGGCCGCTTAGGAAAACAGATCAACTGTTTGTCTCTGTAGCACCAGGCAGAGAAGGAGACCGCATTTCCAAATGGATTGTCAGATGTATACAATCATTATCAAACAACACTGCCTCTTACACCAAGAGCTCACTCCACACGGAGCACAGGAACTACTCTGGCTTTTATCGCAAATGTCCCTTTAGACAACATTTGCAAAGCAGTTACATGGAGCTCAGTACACACTTTCACTCAGCACTACTGCATTGACGCCCATTCCAACGAAGATAAACAGGTGGGACAAGCAGTTCTAAAACATCTATTTGCCGCTGCTCCTTCTCATGACATGACCTACCACTTTCTCCTAACAGTGCTTGCTGATCTATGCATAGCATGTGATCTAAGCAGATTCCACAAGCCTCAGAAGGGATACATTACTCACCGTAATGGTATTTCTGATGCTTGTATCTGCTTAGATTCACATGCGCCCACCTTTTCTCCCCTGGGAGAAGGTGCATAGATGTTATATGAGCTTCTGTCATCTATCTGCTTGGATACACCTGGACTCGCGTTACACTTCATGCAACCTCATGTCAGAACAAAAACAATCTGGCGGATCTCGATGCGTGAAGGACCATGGGCACAGTGGATATCACACTAGGGATATTATTACGGGAACGCCCTGTCATCGTCCCTTTACGAATTTCGAAAACAACAACTGTAATCCTCTGCAGCTTCCACTAGATGTCGCCCTATGCATGGCATATGAATCTAAGCAGGTGCAAGGATCAGAAATACGATTACGGCAAGTAATGTATCCTATATAGATATATGGTGTTAGTGTCTAATGGTCTTTTTTAAATTAATTTTCAACAGAATATTACAGTAATATTACAGTAACAGGGATATCAACAAATCCCCCCAACCCCTCATCCCTCCCTCTACCACTGGATGGTGAACATCTTCTTTGTGTAGATTTTTTATCGTTTTCATGGTCTTGACTAAAGAATGTTCAGGATACGGATCCTGTTTGGGCTCCATTGCAGCATGTAGTCGCTCTGGAGATATGTCAGGATGGTGCCCCAATTTAACTGGAATTCTTCTGGGGCTCCCTGAATTTTATGTCATCCATTCCAACAAGATGAAGTTCCAAACTTTCTGGAGCCATTGAACTTGGGTTGGGGGATCTTTCTGTTTCCAGAGTTGTGCTATTGAAAGCCAGGCAGCTATGATTAGCAGCATTATACATTTCTGCTGCTTTGTTTTGGGTTTTCTGTGCCGGGTTCCAGAGGCCCGCTAACCTCACCCTATCCTCTAGGTCCTCCGCTCCCTGTATCATCTTCCCTACTTGTTCTCTTATATCCTTCCAGATGTTTAAGGATGGACAGCTCCACCAAATGTGCTTCCAATCCCTCTGTTGCCGGCAACCTCGCCAGCAGTTCTCGCTGGAGGTGGGGTAAATGGTGTGCAGTCTTTCGGGGGTCAGGTGCCATTGGAGAAGGATTTTTGTTGGCAATTTTCTCTCAGTTGTATAAATTGTGCTAGTTGCGGGAGTCTACGCCATACCTCTATTGGTTGCGCGCTATTGGCTCACCCAGTGTCTTCTCCCACTTTCTCATGTAATTCCATTGCACCTCTTCTTCCTGCTCGTTTCGGGTATTGTACAGGTTCGATATTAACTTGCTGGTCCCTGGGTTCGTTGTCAGGAATGTTTCCGAGTTTTGTCAGCAGCCTAGTGGCAGCCTCTCTGTTAGCCAAGTTGATAACTAGTGCACAAGTTGGAGGTGTTGCTACCCATCTGATGATTTTAAACCCAGTTCCCGATGGCATTCTTGGAACGTCATGATTGCTGTCCCCTTGTACATATCTCGAATTTTGGTACGGTCCATCCCTGGTTGAAAGTCTGGGTTACCAAACATCGGTGTGAACGGTGACGCGTATGTCGTCAACTTCCCTCGTTTGATCGCTGAGTCCCATGCATCCATGCCAGCCCCCATGACTTCGCTGATTCTGATGTTGGTGTACCTATATATTTTGTCCCTCCAGGGTAGATTTGAGAGAGGGGCGCCTGCCACTGCCTCATCCTGCTACACGTAAAGGAATTGGGGGGTGTGTGCCACCCACTCCTTAATCACTCGTAGTTGTGCAGCCTCATAATATTTCCTAAAATGGGGGAGTGCAAGTCCACCATCTTGTTTCTGCACTGTTAGCGTCGTCGTAGGTATTCTTGGTTTCTTGTTTTGCCACATGTAGGATGATACCCTCTTGTTTAGTGCCCTGAAGAATGGTTTTGGAAGCTTTATTGTGTTCGGAAGCTTTATTGGGAGTGCCTGGAAGTGGTAGAGAAGCTTTGGTAAAATGGTCCTTTTGATCGATGCGATCCTGCCCACCATGACGTGCTGAGCGTTTTCCACTTCCCCAGGGAGGCCTTGAACGGCGTTAGCAGGCTCGGACAGTTTGCTGCATAAAGCTGTGTCACGGATGATGTTAGTTTGATTCCTAAGTTGGTGATAATATTTTTTGCCGTTTGCATGTTGACTTTGTGGGAAAGTTCTTCAATGTCCCTGGGGTCCGTTGTCAAGTTCAGGATCTCAGACTTATGTTTATTGATTTTGAGTCCAGAGATGGTGCCGAATACATCTAGTTTGTGGAGCAGTGCTGGGAGAGATTGGTCGGGGTTGGTCATGGCTACCAGCATGTCGCCTGCAAAAGCCATCGTTTTATGTTCGTTCCCTCCCATTTAGATGCCTTGTATCTGTTTGTGGCTTTGTATTTTAGCGAGGAGGGGCTCCAGAAAGAGGGTGTATAGGAGGGGTGATGGCGAGCATCCTTGTTTGGTACCTCTAGATAGGGCCACACTAGGTGATAGAAGACCATTTATTGATAGCCTCCTAAAGGGGGATTTATAGTTGGCCTTTACCATTCGTAGATAAGATTGCTCGAATCGCATGCGTTCCATCGTGGAGAAGAGTTATGACCATTCAACTCTATCGAATGCTTTTCCTGCTTCTAGCGCCACTAATATTCCCTGTGTTCTTGTGCGTCTGCTTTTTCAATGAGGTGACATACCCTTCTCGTGTTGTCCTCTGTCTCTTCGGGAGGAACCCTACTTGGTCTGGGGCCATCAATGAAGTTAGGTGACCGGCGAGTCTGTCCGCTGGTATCTTGGTGTAGATCTTGGCATCCAGATTGATTAGGGCAATTGGGTGGTATGACCCTGTTTGGGTCAGGTCCTTTCCTGGTTTGGGAAATATTACCACCTTCGCCTCATTCATTGATGGCATTATGTTACCCTGTGATTTGAAGGTATTGTATGATTTTGTCAATCTGGGGACCAGTGATTCTTGAAATGACTTATAGAAAACCTCTGTGTAGCCGTCTGGTCCTGCGGCTTTGTTTTTGTGCAGAATTTTGATTACCTGGGTGATCTCCTCCGGCTGTATGTCCTCCTCCAGTGCTCATTTGTCTTCTTCGGATATTTGGGGCAGTACAATGTCGTCGAGGTATTTCTTATGTTCCTACTCATTTGGGTGCTCTGTTTGGTATAGGATCTGATAGTACCTCTTCATAATTGCTCCCATTTCTTCATTGGTTGTTTTGTTTTCCCCTTGCAGATATTGTTGTTTCGTGATTGTCATCTTCCGACCCTTCTCTCGGAGTTGTCGTGGCAGAAGTCTATCCGCTTTGTTGGCTGATATGTAATACTTCTGCTTCATCCTCAGTAGGTTCAGTTCCGCTTTTTGTGTCTGGAGCAGCCCCAGTTGGCCTTGGATGTGTTTTAAGGCAATTTTTGTTTTCTTGGGGGGATTGCTCACCTGCTCCCTCCTTGCCTCCGCCGACTTCTCCAAGTCCATTTCCCATTGCGCTAGCTGTTTCTCCTCTTGCTTTAATTGCTATTAATTCACCCCTTAGGACCGCCTTGAATGCGTCCCACACTATCCCCTGAGGGGAAGGGGGTTGCTCCAGTGTTGTTCTCCAGAAAATGGGTGCCTATTTTCTCCTTAATTGTGTCCATAATAACAACATCCCCTAAGATCTCTGCCGGGAATCTCTAGGACCACATCCTCCCTCTCGTGCTCCTGATGTTGAGTGAGGTTATTATCAGGGCGTGGTCGGATAGCGAGAGCGAACCCACTTCTATTTCTGAGGTCCTCCCGACCAGGGCCCACACGTAGTCAATTCTCAATAGCGAGTTGTATATGTGGGAGTAATATGTGAATCTGTGTATCTGCCCTTTCTTTAATCTCCACAGGTCATGAAGGGACAGAGTTTCAAATGCCTTCTTCGTTTCCTTTGAAGGTGTGTTTGCTTCCGAGCGCTTGCCCCTACTCCTGTCCAGATGGGGTCTCATGCCAAATTTAGATCCCCACCCAGGATAATATCCCCAGTTGCATATTCTTCTAGCGCCTCTGGGGTGCCTCTAAGAAATCCCTCATGGCCCATGTTGCGGGTATATACTGATACCAGAGTTAGGCGTTGTCCTTCCAATGTCACATTGACGAAAATAGATCTCCCCTCCTTGTCCGCTCGACAATTATGTACTTGTGCCTTCAGATTGTCCTGTATGGCAATTAGGACTCCTGCTCTTTTTCCTTCCGCATTGGACTGGTAGATTTGCGATGCCCCTCTTATTCTGGTTTTGGTTTTCTCAGTTTTTTTAATGAGTTGCTTGGTACATGATGATGTCGCTTTGATTCTCCGGACTTGTCTTTCCAGTTTTGCTCTCTTCGGCGTGTTCATCCCCCTGATGTTTTGCGATATGATCTATATACTGCCCTTGTTTTGCTTATCCATGATTGGTCTTTGCGATCGCCCGATCCTGTTGCTTCCTGAGGATCATTCCTGTTCTGTTGTCATGATTTGTTGCCACCATCCCTTCCCTCCCACCTCCCGAGATCTCTCCCCTTATACCCTTCCCTATTGAGGGGGGACTGGGATCCTGGTTACACTGGGACGTACTGTCACGTGCTCCCAGCTCCGTATCCACCTAATTACCCCGTTGTGAGGGATCCTAGACCCCACTGTAGATTCTGATCTCTCCCTTCCTCCTCCTGCCAGGCCTGTGTTGAAATGTTCAGGCGAGTCCCGGTCCCTCCTTATTAGCTAACCGGATGTTACTTGGTGGGAGGCTTATCCTCTTGCGGATTCCATTAGTTGTGTACTTTAGGTGGTCTTTCCTCCTTTGCCTCTTTTCGTCACTGTCGTCCATCCTGCTGTTCTGTTGGGACCCATTAATCTCCTTTGTGGTTTATCTTGTGCATTTCCTTCTCTGCTCTTCAGCCCCAGGATTCTTTCGCCTTCCTCACAAGATGTCGCCCTGTGTTGTCTCCCCTCCCAATTGAAGAGGAGGCCAAATGGGATTGTACATTTATACTTGATTTGTTTGGCTACTAGGTGCTGGACCATCGGACCCATATTCCGTCTTTTCTGTAGGGTTGGCTGCGCTAGGTCTTGGTATAGGGATACTTCTTGGCCGTTAACTCTCGTTGGGGTTGTCTGTTGTTTTTGGGCATAGGACGAAATGGCTGCTAGGATGTCCCTTGGCCTTGTTCCTGGTTCACCAGATTTTTTGGGGCCTACTCTGTGGATTCTTTCAGTTAACACTTGAGGCTCTGTGTCGTCCGCAATGATGCCTGTAAATAGTGGGGTCACCGTTACCCTCAGGTATCTGTCCTCAATTGATTCGGGTATGTTCTTTATCCTTATGTTAGGTCTTCTATATCTGTTCTCCAAATCTTCGCTTTGGAACTCCAGGTTGGTGGCTGCTCGAGCAAGGTGTTCCAGAGTCTCGTCTGACCTCTGGGCCTCTTCCTCTACCTGTTGGAGTTGCCTTTCTAGTGTATCAGTTCTTTCCTCCAACTTCCCTGAAGCAGTTCTGCATGTCTGTTTTGTTCATCGTGCCGTTTTCCATGGTGCGCTGGGGGGGAGATGCGAGTGCCTGGTGATGGCTCCCATGCCTTTGTGTTGGGTTGTTCCTCTTTGTTCCACAAGTGCCTCAGAGTCCGGCTTTGTTTCCTTTGGGGAGGGGACTGTGCCAGAATGTTTGCTCTCTATTTGGACATCAATGCGTCTGTCTTTGTTGCTCTAGGGCCCCAGCTACTACTGATTGATGTCTTCTTGCTTTTGTGCAGTGCTTGGAACCTTCTTTGGTGTCCTGCGATCCTACCCTCTAGCGCCTTCAAAGTGGGGGGGGGGGGTGGCCTTGATAGTTCCAGGATCTTGTAGGGGGTTCCTTTGTCAGTCGCTATTTTCTAGGCTATTCGCCCCTTGATCCATGGGCCCATTTTGCCCCTTAGCTAGGGGCGGATGGTAGCCTGCCGGTAGTGGAGTCTCAGACTGGTGTAGCAGTCTATGATGTATGGCCCTCTTAGTGTGCTCCCGCAGCACAGTCTCCTCTCCCTCTCCTCCACGTAGCCTCTTTAGTGGGATGTAGGGCTATATCCTTGGGCCTTGCCCTGAGGCCTATTGTGCCCAGGGCGCTGCTTCCCCCCACTTATGGAGGCTACCTTTACTGGGTTGATTCTACTCACTGTGGTTCCCCTGGGTCTCCTCTCAGCCCCTTTGTGTCAGGTCCATGTAGCTGTGTGGCTTCTCGCAGTAGCTGTTGAAGCTTCTCCGGGGGCCTTGGAGGCTGAATAGCTTTGTGTGGGCTCTGCCTGTTTGCACCGTTTCTCTCCTTTCCGCTATGTCCCCTTCTGGGGGGTGCACCCACCGGTCGCCAGCGTGGAGTGCTCCCCCTCTTTTCGGCCGCATGAAGAGGGTGATTATCCTGTTGCGTGGACGGCCTACGCTCTGTTGACCTTCCAGCTGATCTTGCCTCTGCAGTGCTGATTTGTGTAGGAGGCGGTTCGCGCCCTCTTGCCAGCAGTCCCAGGGGGGTGGGGGGGGCACTTGCTGGCAGATTCCTTGCGATATGCTGGGATGGGGAGGGTGAACCATGGGTGCAGCCTCGTTGGTGGTGCTGCCAGGCGCTGATCACCTCTCTGCTCCTTCTGAGTTTGTTGCAGCTGGGACTGCCTCTAATAGCCGCCGACGTCTCTGGGCTGGCCTCTTTCTGACCTCCGGTGCTCTGTCCTCCGGCACGTTGGCGGGGTCCTCCCAATCGCCTCCTCTCCCCCACCTGGTTGCTCCGGTTTCACGCCATTGGCTGGGATCCCTCACCGGACGTGCCGCAAGCTCCGGTTACGCTTTATACTCCGGAGCTCAAGTTAACACTCGGCTGTCAGGAGGCCATGGCTATCCGAGCCCTGCTCCGGTGTCTCAGCTCAGGAACGGGCTGCTGTGCTCTTTCATCGCCGCGGGTGGGATTTTGTCGCTGCTGTGGTGCTGTGTTATGTTCTGGGGGTATTCACGCCCTTTTCAGGGTTGGAACTCGCCCAAATTCTTTATTGACATGCTACAATACACGGCCCGGCAGGGAGAGACCCTTACACACGTCCTCCACAGCCGGCCGCCATCTTGTAAAAAAATAAATGTGTGTCTAATAGTCTTAAATGATGTTCCTCAAATGTATAACTTGTATTCTCACCTTTTGTGGAAGAGCGTCCTTGGTGGATATCAACCTCCAAACTTGTCTTCAAACGTGGATAGGTGATCATGCAGTTCCATGCAATGTAATCCTTATCCCCAGATCCATTTAGTTAAACAGGCTGACTTCTATGTCAAGAAAGGTAGGGTCACTCAAAAGTAAATGTGGAGAAAAGCACATATGCAGCGCTTAGACTAGTTCTTAAACTTTATTGGTCTCAATAATGTGCACCTATGAATCTATTGTTTGTAGGTTCTTACTGTCTTCTATCCAGTAATGCAACCGCTCGTTCATCTGACCGGTATCCAGTCTTTTCAAAATGCCTGTTTGTTTATACTATGATGTAATTGCGTCATAACGTGATGACGGCATGTGCATGCATATGATGCGGGCACGAAAAAAAGCCATCCCCTAACGATTCTGGGCTCCCATAAGAGTCGCCCTGATAGTGGCAAACCATTTTCTTCATAGCCTATTGTTAATGTAAAACTTGCTGCATGATCTGGAGGATGGCATATAGCCAAAACCTCGGACTCTACTAACGTGCTTTAGCCTGTATGTTCCCATCCTTGCCTATTCAATTGTGAATTTGGCTTAGTATACAAATGAATTCAATACACAAATTAATGTAATAAGTGTCCAGCATTAAACTCATTTGGAGTGAAGGGTACCTAATTTTTAACCCAAAACTTGTAATCAGGCATTTATAAAGATGCATCGACCTCTCCAGGTGTTCTATTGATGAAGGATTCATGTACACACTCTACTGTAATGCAGGTCATGTGTTTTGCCGCAACGTCCCCTGGCTAATGTCAGTGTCGGCAGAAATGTTATGAGATAACACATGTATAGCTCATTTCGTATATGGTACCAATGGAATGTTAATATACCAGTATTGTAACCCTCTTGGCTGTTTCCACGCTTATTTACTTTTCTATACTGGCCATGGCAAGGACGTTATTTTGCATGTTTCATTAGTACAGTTCATGTCTCAACACTTTCACATTCTAGGTAGTCCCACGGGTTCTAGGTTAAATATGTTTTTCTCAATACAATTTCTCAACTGTCTCCTAGCTGTTTGTTAAAGCAATTCATGTTAATACACATTATAGGCAGTCTCACAGATCCAAACTTGAATTTGGTTAACTTTTCGCATATAGAATCCACAGTTCCTATCAATGCTCGTATTTCCACATTTTTACACATTGAATTAACTTCTTAGCTGAATCTGTCATTCTGTACTGTGTTACGTATCAGAGAAAGGCTCC
Source organism: Ambystoma mexicanum (assembly GCF_040938575.1). Lineage (NCBI taxonomy): Eukaryota > Metazoa > Chordata > Amphibia > Caudata > Ambystomatidae > Ambystoma > Ambystoma mexicanum. Next base: position 19,520,873 of record NC_090937.1, on the reverse strand, counting down.
TAGATAGAAGTCGTTGTTCATCACACTTGGAGTCAAACTGCTAAGTTTCTCTATCTAAAACTGTTATCTTTAGTCAAGTTTCTTCTCCAAGTTGCCTCCCCTCTGTGGTTTTTGATCTGTTTTCAATATGATTACTTTGAGTTGTGCTACTGTATGTCTTTAATCTGAAAAAATGTCTTGCTACTGATGATCGTACATTTCTAGTCCTTATATTGCTTTTGTGCCCATTCCAACGTTCCTTTCCATTCCTTGTTGTCTGCCCTACATAGATCCCACAGGGATAACTGAGTCCATAAATGTCAAAATTTGAGTCACAGGTGTTAAAGTCCTTAAGTCTAATTTTTGAGCTTGTGCGGGGGTGTCTTACGTAACTGCCTCTCATGACATTATTGCAATTGTTACAGCTAAAACAGGGGAATGTACCTGTCTTCTTCTTATGCAATGTCAACTGTTTGCTTTTGGGTCTTACTGCTTTCACTAGTTGGTCTCTGAAATTGCGTCCTCTTTTGTATGCAATGATAGGTGGTTCAGCAATACGTGTCTGTAATTGGGGGTCAAGTTGTATCAACCTCCAATTCTTTTTGATCAGTCTTGATATGTGGCGGCTTTGGCTGGAGTACCTTAGGGCATACAGATTTTGGTACTTTCTTAGACTTTGTTTTAGATACGAGGAAGTCCTCTCGTTTTGGCTGGCTAGCTTTAGTGTGAGCATTCTCGACTGCCTTCTCAGGGATAACCCCTCTTGATGTATTTTTCGGTAATTTTGGGATTTTCTGTTCTCACGATTTCCTCTTCTGATACGATACGTTTCAACGTTTCAAATGTAGAAACTTACTGTAAGGGAGGTTGTTTCTAAGATGCGACGGGTGATGACTAAGGTAATGCAAGGAGTCATTGACATCAGTGGGCTTATGGAATATTTGTTACGAGTGAACTGTAAGGCACTCATGGTGGCAACAGTAAAGACAGACGCAAGTGATCACAATTCAAGGGTGTTTTAACTGTAAATGCAGGGTGGAAGAACGGCTTATCTAAACCTAAATCTAAGATGGGAGCAAGCTTTGACCATCAAATGAAAAATAAAGCAATCCTTTTGGCGTCATGTCAAAGTAAAAGACCTATACAAAAAAGACGATTGCTAAATCCTTACAACTAATTACAGAATGAGTGTGGGATAGGGTTTTCAATAAAGAAAGAAGTGTTCACAAAGAAAAAGTCAGGATGTGATTGCCAGGGGCCTTTCTTCCCCACGTTTTGAGCAAAAGGTGGATCTCCTGAGCACAGCACATGCTTCAGCTTTCTCAGCACGAGCCGACAGTTCCTTAGCAGCCATCAGGTTCTTCGATGTTTAAGTCTTTTTCAATAAAAAGTCTCTTGCCTTCGAGGCCTGATGTATCCAACAAACAAACACAAAGTTCAGTTCTACGTATACTTTGGGTCGTGGCTTCACCTCTGGGTCCCCCTCTTCTGGGTGTCGACCCTGCACAAACGTATTCAATAAATCAACTAAACAGTTCCTTTTCCATTGAATGACAAGGGGGACAATTCCCTTTCCCATGTCTTCTAATACTTCTTGCATTCACAATTCTTAATGTCTTTTTAAACAGTTCTTCGGGCTTTGCCCCTTTTTGTCGTCCTCCCTATGCCAGGTTCACTCCTGCCAACCTTTACCAAACAGTTCACGATGGGCATCCCTCGGTCGTGTTTACTCTTGTCACCATACTCTATGGGACTTTAGAGTTTGCCCCTTCTCGTTAGCATTCCTCTGCTGGGTTCACTTTGGCCAAGCTTTGCAACACAGTGTTCATACACACATTTCAACAAGCAGACACATTTCCCTTAGCTTGCAATCATCTGTTGGTCAAAGACTTTCGACAGTAAAGAGGATTTTACAAGACCCCTGTATGACCACTTTGACCTCTTCTCGCCTCTTCCCAAGAGCTTCTTGCTACTTTATTTTCTACCATTGGGTAATTGCACAGAGTTTCCTGCCTGAGAACCCACGTGGTGCCGGAATCCTCTGATGCTGGTTTTCCCCCTCTTTGACCAATAGTTCAATTCAGCCGTTGGCTATTTATCATTCAACACAGTTCAGTTTCTTATCGGCTCTTCACTCGACTCACCGGCTGTGATGAACCGCTTGGCTTTCTTCTACTTCGAGTCAACGTTGGTACGACAGAGACCTGCGTCTCTCCCCGGCTTGGTTATCCGCAGAGGAGGGTCTTGTGTACCGTAGACATCTGCTGCAACACATGCCGGCTATTGTTCACGGTCTTAGAATTCCTTCTGCTGAGGTCTCACGGCCTTGGTCAGAAAGGGCAAGGTCGCTTCTCTCCTTGTCACCCCCTCAGTATGCCCGTCTTTCTCCTCCTCTTGAACTGCCGTGCTGAGTCCGCTCTCATGTTGTGCGGTCTGCCTTGCTCGTCTTGGGCGCCACCTTTTATCCCTGTGGGGAAGGGAAAGGGCAGTCAGGTGTTTGTGTTTCTGCTCAATTGGCTGACTTTGCTTGACCCTTCTATTGGGACATGTCAGGTAAACGGCTCTGGTGTTAGTCCATTGTCTTCCGTGTTGCGCGAAAGTGTTCGCGTCGGGAATGGGAAGGGGCAGTGTTTTGGAATATCCCACATTGTAGGATGGGGAAAAGGTGTTGAAAGAAGGGCGATACCGCATCTCGATTGTCGGTCTCTCACTCTACAAGGGCCACATTCCAGGTGATCCTCATTCACTGGTCCACCCCCAGGAATTGGATCCAATAACGATGGCTGTGTCCTGGCCACCTGGATGAGAGATCCCCGGGGACTAGCCAGGGAGACACCTTCACGTTTCTCAAAGAACCCTCCTTCAGCTCCAGTTCAACATCTAGAAAGTGTTGTTTGAGAGTGCCAACCTCCATAGTAAAATTAATGCAATAGTTTATTGTATTCAGATAGTTTAGAAATTCTTCGACTTTTGTTCTGTTGATTGGATTGGATTACCATAGAAATTGGTCTGCAGGGGACGGGAGTGTTCTATAAGACTGTGGACACCTGTCTATGCATTTCCGCCAGTCCCCATCATTCCTCACGTTATCAGGAGGTTGAGGAAGTTGGAAAAATACATGATCCTGATTGCTCCGTATTGGGCCAGGAAGATGTGGTATCCAGAACCTCTGGACATGTCCATCTGCCCTCCAATAAGTCTTGGCAAAGAGTGTTCCATCTCTCGCAAGAGGGTTGTGTTCTCCATCCAGATGGAAAGACTCTCAACCTTCATGTCTTGTTTCTGAGAGGTTGAGGTATAAGGATTGGGACCTCCCGGAAGACATGATGGAAGTTTTGCTTTCGGCCAGAGGGCTAGTAACAAAAATCTCTGTATTGCTGCCATTGGAACAAGTTCTGCAGCTGTTGCAGAGATAAGATTGTGGTCCCTTTTCTATACAGCACACCTGTGTTATCATTCTTGTTACATCTAGCCAATCTGGGGCTCAAGGTCAGCCCTGTGAAGGGATACTTGGTGGCGCTATCCTTTTTTAAGTGCACGCCTGAACAGGCATCTTACTTCAAAATGCTTATTGTGATTCAATTCTTGAAAGGGCTCACAAATGTGTTGCCACCAGTCCCTTTTGTGTTCCTGTTTAGGATTTAAATATGGTTCTCAAATTCCATATGTGTGATCATTTTTAGTCACTTCATTCTTGTCCCTTGAGGTTACTGACATTGAAAACCATCTTTTTAACAGCCATGACATCTGCACGCAGAGTCAGCGAGTTGCAGGCTTTGTCGTGTCACCTGCCATTAAAAATCTTTTTATAATGAAAAAGTCATACTGAGAGTCCGACCCACCTTTTTTCCAAAGGTGGTTTCGGAATTTCACCTCTCTCAGAAAATTGTATTACCAACCTTTATCCTCCTCCTCATCTTGTTAAGAAAGCGGAAAGGGTCCATAGACTTGACCCCAAAAGGCCTTTCAGCTTTTACATTTCTCGTATGGCAAAATTGAGACAAGATTTCTCACAGAACCCTCCTTCAGGATACACTGGACACAAACTGGGTCTTGCAGTGACAAAACAAACTTTATCCGGTTGGATAATTTTATGCATCCCATAGTGCTATAACCCGGCCGGTAAGGAGGTTCTTTTGTGCTTGCCGGATCATTCAGCAAGGGGCGTGGCCACTTCATTAGCCCTGCAGAGAGGGGTGCCGTACATATCATCTCTGCAGCAGCCTTTTGGTCACTTTTACATACTTATATGAGACATTGTTTGAACTCTGCGTCAGAACAGGAAGCAGGATTCGGGAAGGCTGCGCTTCACAGCATTACTGACAAATCTTGAAATTCATACTCCCTCTTCCAACACCATACTGCTTTGGGAGGGTATCATAAGGTAAGGAATACATGGGAGGAGGCAATCCATTTGAAGAACAAATTCTCCAGCATGGGGTCTGGCATGGATTCACATTCTCATGAATATTCCCCGTCGTAAGGCCGGGAATCCTCGGTATAGAAAAAATCAGTATCAGTTTCGTTTCTGATCCGTCTTTCTCAGTAGTAACCAATCACTGGTCTCTGGGTCATACTGCCCCCAGCCAATGACTGCCCTCTCCCTAAACCCCTCCCCTGGCAGCCATCCTCAGATTTTTACCGCACGTTCAAGTGTTGGGAGTCCTCGTGCTTAGCTCTCGAGCTTTTGCTGCGTTTTCGCGCTTTTTTTCAGGAGATTTTCTAATTTTTTCGGTTAAAAGAGCCTCAAGCTCTACCGTTTCTACTTCCGATCAACGGGGATCTGTTTCGGAGTTTTCTATGCCCCTCAAGGGTGAAGAGTTCGTCGAGTTACGCTTTTGGAGGATTCCAGAAGTTCCGAGGCCTACCCCGGACATGGCCCAGGAGAAAGGGAGCTCGACGCCCGGGAAGCTATTCAGGAACTGCCATGGATGCCAGCTTCAGAACGTTTTCAAGGAGGACGAGCATTCGTTATGCCTCTGTCTCCATGAGGACAAGACGCACAAGGAAAAGGACTGCGCGTTTTGTGGAAACATGTTGGAGCGGACCATGAAGGATCGCCACCTCCGTCTCGCCAACCTGCTGGAAGGTAAGAGCCCGCCAGGCGAGAAGAAGAAGAAGTCCGAGCGGTCTTCGAAGTCCTGTGAGGGTGCTCCGGCGACGGGGGCCCAACAAAAGGCTAAGCACCGCAAGTCCGCGGGCACCGGGAGCGCCGAACGATCGCGCCCCTTGGCTGCCAGGCAGGGCGCACCCTCCCCGGCGCCATCGACCACGAGCCAACGCTCTGGCTCGGGTAAGAGGAAGTCCGAGAACCCGGCGAAGCTTCTGGAGAGGCCCCGGTCGATCTCGAAGACTCCAGCAGAGGGGGAGCGAGGCTCGGACCCTCCCCCGAAGGTGAAGGCCCCGGGCATACAGAAGGTGATGTTGGCCGTGATTCACCCTGCTAGGACCTCGATTGAGGATGTCGCCGCGGCCCTGGCTCAGCCTGTGGAGGCTACATCAGTGGAGGCGCCCTCAGATACCAGAGTCTCCCTGCCACCGCGGAGGGAGTAGTCTTTCAGGCCCATCGAGAAGACCCCCACGAAGTCCTCGTTGGAAAAAGGGGGAGAGGGGGTGGTGGCCGTCGTGGATACGGAACGACCTCTGAAGAGGAGCTCATCCAAGTCGTGGAGGAGACACAGCCCATCGGGAGGGATCCCGACGAGAGCGACGGTGACGCAGACGAGGCTCCTCAAGAGCCCTCGCGCCCGTCGTTTCCGGCGCCGCAGGACACCTCGGAGGCCATTTTGTCAGCCATCCAGTCCTTATGCTCGGAGATAAGGACTAGGTTGCCCCTTCCCCGACAGAGGAGCCTGAGCCAGACCCGATGGAGGATCCGGAGCCAGGACCTTCGGGGAGCCCACCGCCTAAGAGGAGGAGGACGCATCCTAGGCCTCCTCTCCCACCTCTGTGGCCTTCTCTGCCTTCCCCCCCGGTCCACTACCCACGGGGATGATACAGGCATGGACACGACTGCGACGGGTACGGATGACGACGGAGGCGACGACGGGACGTGTCCCCCGTCGCCCCTGCCCGGGCGTCCCCGCCCGACGAGATTGGATCCTTCCATGCAATGATCTCCAGGGCATCCGAGCTCTTCCAGCTCTGCCCCGAGGAAAAGGAGGGTTTCCTTTACCAGCAGCGCGGGGCTAAAAGGAAGACGGTCCTCGCCGTACCGCTTCTTGATGACATCTGGGATGAGGGGCTCGCCCTCCTCAAGAACCCTGCCACGGCTCCTGCGAAGAGGGACTGGTACGAGAAGAAGTACCGGGTCCCCGACGCTGCCCCCTTGTGCCTTAGAGCGCAACCTACCCCGGACTCGGTCGTCTCGGCGGCGGCCAAGAAGAAAGCGGGGGGGGGGGGCATCGGCCTCGACTTCAACCTCCCCTCTGGACGGTGAGGGTAGGAAACTGGATGCGATGGGACGACAGGTCATCTCGTCTGCAGCGACGACCATCAAGGCGGCCAACGCCCTGGCCATCGTAGCCCGCTACGACAGGGAGTTGTGGTTTAAGATCGCCCCTCTGTTGGACTTCCTTCCGGATGCCAAGAGGGCTGAGGCCCTGGAAATCTTGCAGGAAGGTGAGATTGCGTCGGACCACGCCATTACGGTGGCTACGGACATCGCCGACACCGGTTTCCGTCAGTTGGGCAACAGCGTTTGCCTGAGACGACGAGGATGGCTCAGGGCGACGGATTTCCTCCAGGACGTTCAGACCAAGGTTTTGGACATGCCCTTCGATGGGAACAACCTTTTTGGCAAGGCGGTTGATGAATCCCTTCAGGCAATCAAGACGGACACAGAGACCGCCCGTGCACTGGGGGTGCTCCAACAGCGACGGCCGTCCTTTCGGAGCTGCGGAGGCAGACAGGGTGCCTCCAAGGGAGCCGGCAGCAGCTCCTCTACTTACAGTCAAGCGGCAAGGTCTTTGTCGCAGGAGGCCTACAGGGAACGCGGCAAGTCAGGTGGATCCCGCCGTCGTCGCCAAGGTGGTCAAGGAGGCAAAGCGGCCTCCAAGCAGGATTGAACCGTCCGTCGGGTCGGGCCCCCGCCAAAGCACCCCGGTGGGAGGCCGGCTGACGAAGTTCGTCGGCGTGTGGGAGTCCATCTCCACCGACTGTTGGGTGCTGGACGCCCTGGCCCTGGGGCACGCCCTCGAGTTCCAGAAGAGGTGCCCCCGCATTCCTCCCGTGGCCAGGAAGGAAAATCACGTCCCTCAACTGCTGTTGGAAGTACAGGTGATGCTCACGAAAGGTGCCATCGAGGTCGTCCCGAAGAGGCTTCGGGGCTCCGGAGTTTACTCAAGATACTTCCTCGTGAGGAAGAAGACAGGAGGATGAAGTCCCATCCTGGACCTGCGACGACTAAACAAATACATCAAGGCACAGAAGTTCCGGATGGTCACCTTCCAGCATGTGCTGGGACAGCTGGAGGAGGGTGATTTCCTGTCGTCGTTGGATTTGGAGGATGCTTACTTCCACATCCCTATTCTAAAGAGGCACCGAAAGTTCCTCAGGTTCGTGGTCAAAGGGCGGCACTACCAGTTCAAGGCCCTCCCGTTAGGATTAAAATCGGCGCTCAGGGTGTTCACCAAGTGCCTAGCACCAGTGGCGGCGCGGCTGCGCCTGCAGGGGATCCACGTCTACCCCTACCTGGACGACTGGCTCATACGGGCAAGGACAAGGGAGCTCGCCGTGGAGCACACTGCGAAGTCCGTCCAGCTGCTCACGGACCTAGGGTTCTCCATCAACTTTCCAAAAGCCCACCTGGTCCCGTCGCAAGTCGCCCTGTTTCTGGGAGCACAGCTCGACACAGTGGCGGGGCGGGCCTCACCGTCGGAGGAAAGGATAAGGACCATCCTAGGAAAGGTGCAACGTCTACTGGCCACGGACGTGGCCAAAGTGAGGTCTATCAAGTCCCTCCTCGGAATGATGTCTTCCTGCATTTATCTGGTGCCCCATTGCAGACTTCGGATGCGGCCCTTGCAAGAATTCCTCGACGCCCACTGGATCCAGACGACGGGCAGCTTCGAGGACAGGATCTCGCTCGACGAAACGTTCCATCAGGCGATACGATGGTGGGGTGTCCGTGCTCATCTGACAGCGGGAACAGGCTTCCTAGCCCCGGCCCACCAGGTGACGGTGACGACGGATGCCTCCCTGGAAGGTTGGGGAGCGCACACCGGGGGCCTCCACGCGAGAGGCCTTTGGTGCTCGGAGGAGAAGACTCTCCACATCAACATCTTGGAGCTCTGCGCAGTGTTCTGGGCCTTCAGGTCCTTCCTTCCGTCCCTCAAGGGCAAGGTGGTGAGGATCTTCACCGACAACACCACCACGATGTTTTACATTCGGAAGCAGGGCGGAACCGGATCCACTGCCGTGTCCAAGGAAGCCCAGGATCTGTGGCCGTCGCACAAGGGATGTTTCTGGTACACTTTCACCTGGCAGGGATAAAGAACACCATCGCCGACTCACTCAGCAGGGAGCTGCGCTCGTGCCACGAGTGGGAACTGCGCCAGGATCAAGTAGACCGACTCTTCCGACGATGGGGCAAACCCCAGATCGATCTCTTTGCGACTGCGGCGAACTCCAAGTGCCAGAGGTTCGCCAGCAGATTTCCCCAACCGAGGAGCATGGGCAATGCTTTCTCGTTCCCCTGGGACGACCTGTTCCTTTATGCATTCCCGCCGTTGCTACTCCGGCTCGTCAACCAGCTCAAGAGGTCCCGGTGCAGGATGATCCTCGTCGCACCGGCGTGGCCGAGGCAGATCTGGTTCCCGGACCTTCTGGACTTGTCAGCGTCCACACCAGTCAAGCTACCGACGGAGGCGGATCTTCTCTCCAGAGAAGGAGGTGCCATTCTTCATCACGAACCAGAGTCGCTGAACTTGCAGGCCTGGCTCCTGCAGCACTAGAGTTTGGAGGATACGACATCCTGGCCGACTGCAGAGAGGTTCTTGCAAAGGCCAGGGGATCCTCAACTCTCAAGTGCTAAGGACACAAATGGAAGAGGTTCTCTGTCTGGTGCCGAGCACAAAAGATTAACCCTCTGCGGATTACGGCCTCAAGTATTGCCGTACCTACTGTCTTTGGCCAAGGCTGGCCTATCTCACGCCTCCATCAAGGTACATCTGGCTGCCGTCTCACGTTACACCAGAACTACAGGACGGGCGTCCTTGTGGTCTCATCGTCTGGTGAAGGAATTTATGAAAGGACTGTTCCGATCATTCCTGCCGGTGAAGGCCCCTGCCCCGGTGGGAGCTCAACGTGGTACTAACTAGGCTCATGGGGGCCCCATTCGAGCCTATGCATTCAGTGCCGTTGAAGTTTCTGTCGTGGAAGACAGCATTCCTCGTGGCCATCACCTCTGCCCGACGGGTGGGAGAGATCCAGGCCCTGTCTTGCAAGCCTCCATACTTGACTTTTCACGACACGAGGGTGGTGCTGAGGACGCACCCCTCCTTCATGCCCAAGGTGCCGTCAGCCTTCCACCTCAACGAGCCCTTGGTGTTGCCAGTTTTCTTCCCGTCGCTTTCGTCGCCGGCTGAGAGGACTCTGCACTCGCTAGATGTGGCTAGAGCGCTGAAGTTCTACGTGGACCGCACAAAGAGTTTCCGGAAGACATCACAGCTGTTTGTGAACTTTGGACCTGTGAATCAAGGGAAGGCTCTCTCGAAGACCTCCATTTCCAGATGGCTCTCCGGCTGCATCATGCACTGTCACCGGTTGGCAAACCGACCGCTGCCCGGCCATCTGAGAGCCCATTCGACCAGAGCGTTCGCTGCTACTACGGCGTTCCTGTCTGATGTGCCCCTGCTCGACATCTGCAGGGCTGCTACGTGGAGGTCGACGCACACCTTCCCGAGATTCTACTGCGTCGACCGGGATTCCAGGGAGGAGTCCAGAGTCGGCCAGGCAGTGCTGTGCAACCTGTTCGCCTAAGGTGAGCCTGGTGAGGAGGTAAGAGTTGCTTAATGTTGAGTTGTTGTATTGCTGGATATTGAGCCTTGTGCCACCTCCCGTGGTTGTGCATGTGTATACTGCTATGTATTCTTATATTCATGAGCATGTGAATCCATGCCAGACCCCATGCTGGAGAAGGAACAAGTTACTTACGTGTAACTGTTAGTCTCCAGCATGGGTCTGGCATGGATTCACATGCAAACCCTCCCGCCTACCCCTCTCCGGCTCTTCACTTGGTCATACTGCCACTTCACGTGCTACCAAATCTGAGGATGGCTGCCAGGGGAGGGGCTTAGGGAGAGGGAAGTCATTGGCTGGGGGCAGTATGACCCAGTGACCAGTGATTGGTTACTACTGAGAAAGACAGATCAGAAACGAAACAGATACTGATTTTTTTCTATACCGAGGATTCCCGGCCTGACGACGGGGAATATTCATGAGCATGTGAATCCATGCCAGACCCATGCTGGAGAACAACAGTTACAGGTAAGTAACTTGTTCCTTACTTACCCCTGGTAATGTTCTTTTGACTGGATGTTCCTCCCACATATTTCTCATCGCGCCTGCCATCCTACCCCTCAGTAGAATTCCTGTGCATTACACCTTTCTTTCTCTAAGTGCATGGTCTTTTGACCTCGCGAATGCCGGGGTTTCTGGTACCAGAGGGGGGAAAACTAGCAACTGGAGTAACGGGCATGGTGCGTGCTATATGTTGTCAAGGCATCTTGGAGTAAGACACAGACAACAGATTCTGAATGAACAATACACGTTTATTTACTTAAAAGTCAGGGTGGAAAAGCCCCTATCTTGCCCTAGCCTATGGTGGGATTGCCCTACCAAACCAAAACTAAGGAATGTCAAAGTCCAAAAGTTCAATTTAGGAATCTGTTGTTCAAAACCTATATTTGCCCTCACAATGTATCTTTACAATGTGTAGGGTTGTCAGCAACCAACGAAACAGTGTTCAACACAAGTTAGAGCTCTGTCCTGCTCACAGCTTTCTTTCAGCTCTCTTCCTCAAGTATAAAGCAGTTAAAATAATTGTCTCAAGATTGCCTTAAGTTCAGATATAAAGTTACCAAATACTCTGGGTTCCCTTCCGCAAGTTCTAAAACATAGTTCCAACCCCAAAAGCCCACTAAACCTCAGTGTTCCCTTCCACAAGATTTGCTTCCAATATAAAAAGATATTTTCCAGCTTTCTTAAAGGTCTGTGCCACACTTGCGCCCTTTGGATGTGGTTGGTCTTGGTATAACAATATCAATTGGCAGAAGTTGGAGTTCAAACATTTATTAGAGTTAATCTTCAAAGTTCCATTATCTCTGGAGCTCAAAGTAGTATTGGTTCACTTATATTAAATTCCCCTGCGATTGTTAAACTTCTGTTTAAAGTTCACTTGTGAGTTCAAATAGAAATGGTGCTTGTAAAGTTCATTTGGAAGTGGCATTCATAGAAAGGTATTATAAAAATGATGCTTGTAAAGTTCACCTGTAAGTTGCATTCACAAAAAAGTATTTTGGTATGGTATTTGTTTATGTCTGAATTTCATAGGTGTTAAAGATCTTCATTCAGTTTGCACTTGTGTTCTGTTTCACCGTATAATGTTTTGACTAATGTGGCCAGAACTCAGAAATGTTTATTGTAATTAGTAAAGGTTTCATTTATTTCATCTTGCTGTTATAAGTCTCTGTATGATGCTTTTATAATGGGCCCAGCACTCGCAGACCAAGACGGTGTCATTCATTTAGTTTCTTTGTTAGAAGCTTGTGAAAGTTGCTTTTGTAACGTACCCAGCACTCAGTGGCTTTCGATAAAGTGCCTTCTCATGCGCACGACCACTCTGATAAAAAGTATACTTATTTGTTCAAAGGTTAATGAGATTTTAATTCAGAGACCATCTACAATGTGACCTCTTCACACGACTACTCCGATGCATAGTAATCCAACCATGGCAGGGGTGTAGTTTCACCTGCCTTAAAATTGTATAAATCCCAAGGTTGGGTGTCAAACCTGTATGTGGGACGAACTGTGGGGGCACTGTTCAAATGCCCCTTTAAATGTAGTTGACAATTTCTTAAGAGCCCTACTAATGCAACCCAAAGGAGCACCCATGGCTAGCTTGTGGTGGGAATGTGACCTCAATTAAGAATCTGCGGTACTGGCGAATAAACCATTTTTATATTAGGTTACAATATGGCACGCACCTGAATTGGGTAAATATAGTGATGAGATTATCAGCCTTTTGAATGTCGCGGGATTGGGCGGTTTGCCCTGGCTCAGATACATTCGTAACAGCTAAGTGGGGCTGCACATGGATACACTTTGGTCAAATCCTGTAGGTTTGACATCTGGTGTAAAGGAGATGGTGAAAAAACAGCGTCACGAAACAACCATCAATATTATGAGATGGGCTTGCCTCAGAGTACTGGTTCTCCGTACTTTGAGCTAAAACTAACAGAGGGCATTGAGCCTTATCTAGATTTTGTTGGCCCTGGATATGCTTGAGCTTTATATATGCAGCTGCGTAACACACTGAAGCTGGCTACATTCGCAGCTAAGTGGTCACGTCTTAGCGGTTGTCATGTAAGGTTTGCGGATCCCCTCAGGAATCAATAAAACATTTCTTATTGTTCTGCCCTGGATTTGGAGACCTGGGGGAATCTTATTTGCTGCCACTTTTCAGGCTGAGGGAATGTTAGACTGACAGTTGCAGCTGTATCGTTTTGTAAAACAATGGATGATCTGGATGCAGTTTATTTTAGATTAAAATGTTTTTAGAGCCTTATTAAGAAGAATAAGTATTCTTGGATCAATGCGATGAATTTGATGGACCATTTCGGCACTGCTGTCTGAAAACATTCATTCTGGGTCTGGGTTTAATGTTTATGTTACTGATGAACTGTATATTGTTTTAATATTGTATTTGCAATGTGTGTTGTGTTGTTGCTTTTATGGGTTTTACAGCCGGATAGAGCTATGTTTGAACACATGTAATCATCTGTGGATCTTCAAAGACTCGCACACAGGGTTTCCTTTAGCATAGAAACTCGCTGATTGCTTCTTTCGGTGTTTCCGCAGCACAGACTTCTCAGCCTTTGGTACTCTGCTTCAGGACTCCATCTTCTGGCCCTGATGCACTCCTGGACCGGCTTCTGGGTCCAGGAGAAAGAGCACTGCCAGCGCCTTTAAAAGGGGCAGCCTCCAGGCACGGCTCCCCATTGATTGTTCAGTCGGTCCCACAGCACCTGGGCTGTATTCCCATGAATCGTTCCTGTGCTGCATGCACACAGTTTCCTGCTGTTTTCTATGGCCTCTCCACTGCTGCTCCCTCAATGCCACAGCTTGACATGGTAGACCCTCTCCTGCTCTGCTTCCTCCTGCTTCTAGATTGGTCTTTTATACACCTGCAGCCCCCTAACATGCTGCAGGTTATTTTGGATAATTAGTCCTGCCTGACCATCATTAAGGGGACAATGCCTGGCCTCTACTACTCTCTTCAGGCCACTTCCTCATCCCAGCACCAGAGTAGTGATATGATAGGTTATTTATAACGTGCTTAATACTCAGCGGTTTACTAAGCACGAACCCAGGAATCGAACCTGTGGTGCTCCGGGTCGTCTTGCTTCCAAGGCAAGCACGTTGCCACTGAGCTATCCTCCCGAGTAAAAGCACCTAGTCCTCATTGCTCCTGGTTGCCTCTTCTTTGTCCCAGTACTTCTAACAGTCATACATGAGGAAGTCGGTGTAGTTGAGTCAAAATACCCCATAAAGGCAGTGCAAGGATTCGGTTGATCAGTCGTAGGAAAAGGGGGGAACTATGTCTCTCCTCAAGGTATCCAACTTCCAGTCCTCAGACCCTCCACGCATGTGATACTCCCTCGCTTGTCCACCACCAGGGTCGGGATCCAAAAGCGATGGCGTTTCCCTAGCCATCTGTGCAGAGGACCCAATGCGGAATGAGAATGCCCTCAGGTTTTTCACAATATACTGGTCAGACGTCATCCTCGAGGGGAGACTGAGGCAGTCGAGGTACATTAAGATGACGCACGGCACCCTCTATTGCAAATCATTTTTCAGAGGCAGCTGATGCTGGAAAGAGTTATCATAAGATGAGGAATAGGTGGGAAGAACATCCAGTGAAAAGAACTTTACCAGGGTAGCATAAACCCTTACAGTGGCAAAGCCAGGTGTTGAGATCTCTGGTATAGGTTTGGTGCAAATAGTATGGGAACAGTGGAAAGTAAACAAAAGTACATCCTTTTACTTTACACCGTGGCTGCTTTGAAACAATTCTAAATAAATTAGATGGAACAGGTTTTCAGTAGGAATTGAAACATTGTATGTAGAAAAGTAATATGACTTTTAGAGGCGATACTAATGGTTGAGTTTAGGGCTGAGCTTTTTGTCTAATTGGTAATCCATGAAGTGGCCTCTTTTATTGAATTTAAGTAATGTCTATTCTTGAACAAATACACTAATGTTTAATTAAAGGGAAATACACAGCTAGTTCTTTATTTGAGAACCTTCTTGTGTTTGAATACACACTTCTTGTACTATCATTTGGTAAGATGCACTCTTTTATTTGCATAGGTACACGATTTAGTAAGCCAGCCTTTGGAAAATTGCTACAGCAACCTTTTAAGTGATTCAAACAAAGGAATTCTAAGTCTGTTTCTCTCTCTGATTGGCTTGAAGGTAAGTTCTCGTCAACTATTTTTGTCAAGTGTAATTTTTGAAATTCCTTTTTCTTTAAGTGTTCATTACAAATGAACGTTTGTTCATGTTGGGATTTTTTTATATTCGCTGTATTTTGATGATTAATTTAGACTTGGAGAAACAAGCTTACTATGCTCTTACAGTGTGCTCGGAGTTATAGCTTATGAAATTTGCCACTTGGCCAACAAGTTTGACCAAACCCATAATGACTTGTAACATTAGTGAGTAGCTCCATGTTGGTCATATTATTCTATAGTCCTTCATACCAGATTCCTACTCCTTTAATGATAGCTGTTAGGAAGGTAAAGAGTACAAATAACTCTTTAAAACTGACGAATACAGACAATGAAGTGGTAAAATAACTTTTAGTGAAAATAACTAATAACAAAATATCCCATCTCTAGAAGACAAGAAGGGCTTCTAGTTGGGATCGTTATAGATTAGAAAGTGTCAGGAGGGTTGGAATGGTGCCATGGGGGGGATTCTTCAGGAGTCGGCATGAGGGCTCCCCATACCTTCAGGACTGGAAATAGGTACGTTAATAAATCATTGGGTGATGGGTTTTGCTGGCGATATTATGGTAGGATGTCCTTGGAACTGCAAAATTAAAAACATGTTCAAACCAAATGGATGCATATGAAGAGAATTTGTTTTTAATACAAATTTAAAATACGCTATTTTTACTTTCCTAATTTAAAATGTCTTTGTTTTTGCTGATTAGAATGGATAATTTTGACTGCTTCATACATATAACTGTTCATACAAATAACGGTTGCTATTAACAAATTTTAACAGTACTGTATTCATTGATCGCAATAGGAAAAGCTGCGTTAACCTTGCTGGAATTTGAACCTGGCATTGCAGGTTAACAGACCTCTGAAACATTTCATTTGATCACCCTACCATCTTACCAGGGCCAGAAGAGACAGGCAAAGACTGAGACAAACACACTCCTCCTTTCACCGTATGTAAAAGTAAATCACTAATCTCAAAGGCGGCGACGTGTCTTGTGTTCCATACTGTACATATTATACCTAGCAAACTTATCAGACTGGCGGTATATCTGTTCGAGCAAGGGCTCTGCCCCGAAGATGCTGCCTAAAACCTCTCCTGTAGCTGAAAAACACCCGTTAGGACCTTGATTGCTGTGAATGCCGGAATTCTATTCTGTTGAATAAGCTTGCCATTTTAGTACAATGCGAACAGTTTTGTATAAACTCATATGGTTTCCCAAGAATTCTAAATGACTTTTCCACTTTGATTCTGTGTGTATAAGCACTTCCTGGTTGGGGGTCTGTGTTACTGCAGTTCCCTCCGCTTCACCAGTCTTGCGTGGTGGCTGCACTCGGAATAGCATCAGTTGGAGAAGCTGGCTGCACACACTTACTACATTGAATCAAAAAGGGGCTACCAGTGCTCCCTCTGAAATTGTGGATCAGTGGGCACACAGAAAATAAAGGGCTATTCTACAGTTATGTTTTGTGTCTTGTTATTTTTCTTCTCTCAATAACATTTACGTTTAATGGATACTGTTGAGAGGAATTTTCTAAACCAACACTGATGTGGGGTTTACAGAGACCATCCTTTAGTGGAGCTGCTGGGCTTCCACAAAAGACAGACCAAACTTTCACCTGTAAATCTATTTGAGTAGTAATCTTACGCTTGGGAAGGATAGTCATTGCTAACTTACTCACAGAGGACACTAATCAAAAGTTCGTCCACAGACGATATTTTCATATATAGTGGTGATAAATGCCCTGTAGTTCAGTTTATTGATTTGTACACAAATATAGCTATTAGCTGTAACATCCCAAGGTAGGGTTCAATTCAAAAAGTGAACAATAAAGCAGGTAAGTAATTAATTCCTATGTTACTCATGTTCCAGCACCCATAGGTGACGTCATTTGAGGTCAGTATGGCATTTATATAGTATCACCTTTGCAATATTGATTTTTCAAGGAAGGAAAATTTAGGCTTAGATCAGAACAGACTGATAGGTTATACGAACAGTTAGATTCCCCCAAAGGGATGCAGGCAGTCTATTATCCCAGCATTAAAGTGTTCAACATTTAAAACCTACCTATAAGGGAACAAGCACTGTCAAAGCCAATAGGTTCAGATGGAGGCCTTTAGGGAGCCAGGACCGACAGTCAATGGGCAAAGTCAAAGTTCTGATGCTCTTCTTCATAGAAATAGTCAGTGTTCAAGAGAGAAATCATAGCAATTGAAGAGGAGTCACCTTTAGAAAGCACAAGCTGTAGGGCTAATGCAGGTAAGTTGAGGTCAACTTAGTTTTGGGGTAAATTACACTCCCAAAGATAGGAAGCACCTCAATGACAAAATGATAATGTACCCCCAGGCCCGACAGTACCTTCGAAATGAAGAAGTTGTTCCAGCTGGTTTGCTTCACAATGCAATCTAGTAGATCCTTGTTCCTGGTCGTTGGTCATTGTGACGAAAGGGAGGACATCTAGCAGGCTCCCTACAGCAACACTTGTGAGAGGGTCTCGGCAGCAATGGATTTCTGTCTATTCAGCGACTTTGTGGTTTTGGCACCTCTTTTTCGGCACCAAAGAACAACGAAAAGCTCTCGTTAGGATTTCCTTGATCCCTCGGTGCTGGACTGTGGTGAGGGGGGACTCTGGATGCAGATTTCCTGCTTCTGGAGGGTCTTCTGGATACCCAGGAAGATCTGGCCAGATTCGGGCTTCGGAAGACAATATACTTGCAAGTGGTCGAAGTACCCGGGAATTGGGCTTCTACAGCATTGTAAAGTCGCAGCAAGTCGGGGGTTGCGCCAAAATAGTTTGCTCGAGGCTAGTTGGTCCCACCAGCCTAAGGGTGCCGATTTAAAAACAGGGTCAGCAGAGCTGCAGGGCTTCACCGGGCACTTCACTATCCAGGAGGGTGCTGCTGGCGTCTTCTGCTTCGGATGTTGTCCTCCAGTGGTCGACTCGCCTTAGTCCAAAAATTCTTGCACAGCAGGGTGGTTGTCTTCAGGCACACCTAGAGACCAAGAACAGGGAAGTTTCGGGACCCTCTCTCACTTCCTGCCTTTCCAGGCACACTGGAGCCTGGGCTGGCTTCATTGATCCAGCGCAGGAGGATCACCTGGATGGGGGGGGGGGGTTCCTACGGAGTGGGAGTAGGGCACCCAGAGGAGAGACGCGGTATCCATGTTCCCATTTTCTTGTAGAACACCCTCATTCCATTTTCTATCTAAGAACTTTACCCCTTCCTCCCACTTTTTCTACACGCACTCTGCTACACGTACCAAACCCTGGAAGAGAAGACAGACTCACACACAGCCATGTTTGGTTGACTTGTCCCAGTAACGGGGTCAGGCAGAGTCAGGCACTTGATCCTAACAACTGACACCTGAATCCTGTTACCTTTCCCCACTGGAATAAAAGGCGGAGCATGAGAGCACCCGGAAAGGAAGGGGAGTGGGACAACCGAAGTGAGCAAGAGCAGCAGAATGGAAGGGCAGGAAATCCCGGTAAGCCGACGCGACAATGGGTGCAGACGGAACCAGGAGGCGAATGAAATGCTGAGGTCCTACCAAATGCTGGGTGAAGGTTGCTGCAGAATCCTAAAGTGGCAACTCCCTGCTACTGCAGAAGGTCACAGTGGCACCTCATTCATGTGCAATGAGAGGACTTGAAAGGAGGCAAGCCGCGCTGTGTTAAAAGCATCGTCTAAACGGAAGGTCTTGATAAACTGTATAAGCCGCTGCCAGTTAGTGAAATGGGAGACCGTCTTATGTTGATAAATGAAAAGGACATTAACGTTTGAAGTGCTTGTAGGGTTGTCGAGAAACCGCGAGCGAAAGCCTATTCTCGCAAGAATGAAGAATGCCGAGATTTTGCATGTGAGAGAAGCCACAAAATAAATCTGAAGCATTTGATAGTGTAACTGAGAGAGGAAGTGAATAGTCAGGTGTCATACGAGGGTAAAGTCAAGGGCACAAGCCCATCTCATACAGTTGAAAGTCTTTGACAGAAGGTGAAATAAAGTGTAATGCTAACCTAAGGAATTATTAGCCCTGTGATGCTAAGAACTGCAGATACCAGAATGCCTCAGAAGAGGAGGCCGGTATAAACCTTTGAACTGTATCCAGTATTGTGGGTTGCGCATAGGACGGCAACCGTGAGAAAGAGAAGCCTGTTGTGTTGAAAGTAAACACACTTGCTACGATATGACAATGTGACCCAGCGAGACGCGATCGCCTATCGGAAGTCTCTGTATTGAACTGGCAAGTACTTTGAAGTGAAAGTTTGAAAGATTGCAAAGTAAAAGTGTGATGCTAGTGGTTTGAAGGCTTGCGTCCCATTGAGGGAAGCCAAAACTGCCTACTGAGGAAGGTCTGAGCCCGGAGGAGGGAGACCTGAGTGAATCAGTGAAAGTGAACCAAATATTTGTTCAAAAAGACATTGAGGTCCTGAGTTTTATAAGCTAGTAGAACTGGTAAGGTTAATTGAACTGTGATTGGAAAGATACAGTGAACCTGATGGAGGGATGCTAAGTGAAAGCAAGGGCAAGTGATAGTGTCTAAACAGTGGTGTCAAAGACGAAGGTGAACCCAACAAACGGGTATCACGAGAAAGCCGAGGAAGAGGGGAATCCTGCATGGTGAGAGCTTGGGAAAAGTCTTGTGATGCCAAGCAAAAGACATTGATTTGAGGAATCCTGCCTTTGCTGAAGAAACTGCTTCCTGATGCCTATGAACTCAAGGGGTGCTCACAGTCATGCCACTGTTCCGCCTTGTCCCATGATATAACGTGGAGAAGGGAGTGTACTTGTTCAGCAGTCCTGAACTACTGAAACCCTTTTGTACATTTCAGTTTGCACTACACTCTTTTTATACATATCATTGTCCCACACAATTTTGTTAAATAAAGTAAGGATTTGGCAATAGGTTTATTGTATAGGCCATTTTGTTTTACACAACACCACTAGGACAGTATTTTCTTTATTTTGATGGTCGTAGCCTGCTCCCATCTTATATTTAGGTTTAGATTAGGCGTTTTTCTGACCCAGTTACTGTCCAATAAACACCCTTGGATTGTACTCCTTGTGTCTGTCGTACTTCTGATAACCATGCCTTCCTAAACAACTTTCACACACTCTTGTGGCTGTGGCCAATGCTTGTTCTCTCAAGTTACACAGTTCCTGTATATCGTGAGATTCCACAAAACTGCTTTCATTCAGATCGGTATTAACAATGCTTGCTTTCATTCGGATCAGTAATTAAAAGTGCTTGCTTTCATTTATATTAACATTCATTAAAGTTCTCAAAGGGGGGTGTGTGTGTGTGTGTGTGTGTGTGTGTGTGTGTGTGTGTGTGTGTGTGTGTGTGTGTGTGTGTGTGTGTGTGTATATATATATATGTATTTGAGGCTTGTGGAATCTGCTTAGATCACATGCTATCCAAAGGCCGACATCAAGTGAAAGCTGCAGAGGATTACAGTTGTTGTTTTCGAAACTCGAAAAGGGACGTCGACAGGGCATGCCAGTAATACTATCCCTAGTGTGACGTCCACTGTACCTATGGTCCTTCACGCGTCTAGGTCCCTCAGATTGTTTTTTTCCGTCATTTTGACAGATGGTTATCGCAGAGTTAATTTCGGCTAACGCCAGTTGCTTATGAAAAATTAAAGCTAGTTACTCTTGTCTCCTTTTCCAAACCGGCTTCGACTACTTCATCAACGCGGTGCAAAAGACGACTGTCGGACGAAGTCCCAGACTCGACTGACCCTTTCGGCCTTGGAAGACTGCACCGGGCCTAGGACCTTACAGTAGGGAGAGTGGGGGGTGGTCATTGTAGAATGCATATTCCCCTCCTGCCCCTTTCTCGCCTGGCTGACATTCCCCATAAACATGGAGAACACTCCATTTAAGTTTTGACCCAAGTGCAATAAAAAATTCCTGTGGATAGACCAGCATCGGGTGTGCAATTTGTTTCTAGCATGCAACCATGACGAGGGGCATTGTCGAGCCTGAAGCTCTTCAAACCAAAAACTCTTCAAGACCGAAGAACTAAAGGCTGGGCCCATCATGCCATGCAGGCCGAGGCCGCCATGGACGTGGACGGAGCCTCCAGTGATGCAGCGTTGCAGTCTTTACAGACAGCGAAAGCGACAGGGAACCGTTAGGCTCCCAAGTGCAGGCCCCCATCCCCAAAAGACAGGCCGGCGGCTCTGTTACAGGGACGTAACCTGGCGGTGAAAGCACTACCACGACCCCCGACACTAAGCATATAGCTCGTGGCAAGAAGTCGACGTGGTCAACCAAACGTCCAGACATGGCATCAAGGGGGAGGTCTACAGAATCCCTGTCCTCTGAGCATTCGAGGTCCCAGTCGCCTCATGACAGACCCCGTAAGTCTAAAGACAAACAAGACACTGTTCCCAAAACATCAACTGAACGCTGAACGTCGCCAGACGAGGCTGCGGTCCGCTCCACGGCCGAAAGTCGACATCACACGTTGAAAACGGCTGTTAGCTCTAAAAACACTAGTTTATCCCACCTAGTGAAAAAACATGTCCCTGAGATCAAGTCCACACACTCCAAGAAACACTCCTCCAAGAGCCCCAATCATAAAGCTAAGTCTAATAAGGACAAGTCTACCCCTACTCATAGGGAAAAACACTCTGTTCCCCAGGACGAAGGTTCCTTGGCAGAAGCCTTAAAGAACAAAGGCCAGTCTCAGACTCTGGCCCAGCCTGCACCCCAGGGCCATCCTACACCTCTAGGACAGGACCCTACCCCTCAGTACCCTGGTGTCATTCAAAGTTCAGCCACATGGACTGCGGAAGACATAGAAAGGGTCATGACTTGGATGACCTTTCATTATTCGAAAAAAAAATAAAACACAGGCATACCAGAACTTTCAAAGCACACCTCCTACAGCTGATGCTTCCACCTCCCAGCCCCCAGCTAAGAAAGCTCGACCTGATACTCTCCCTATTCCAAGTCCAGTCCAACCAATCCAAAGTTATCTGTATGATGTTCACACAGACACGGATGACAATGAAACATATCAAGAGACTGATCATTATTATTATGATGATGAGGAGGAGGAGGTGTATAACCTGGCATCACCAATTCAGCAGGATTCGCCAGTGGCCGATTCGCCAGTGGACAATCGGCCTCTCCATAATGATATGTTAATCAAGGCAGCTGAACACTTTGGTATCCAAACCCAAAAAACTCTGCTAGACAAAGACTTTGTAGAAGATATATTGGGGGACAAGAAGGCCGCCACCCAATTCATCCCTATTCTACAATCTGTGCAAAGAAGGGTTCAACCTGCCCTGGAGACACCAAACCAGACACGGGCAGTCAACCCGTGGGTTGAAAAACGTTTCCACCCAGCGCTATCTGACCCGCTTTACATCAGGAGTCAGCTCAAACCAGATTGGCTCGTTGTTACCACAACCCATAAAAAGGACAGGGCCACCGTAATCCTCTTCAGAGGCACCCCGAGATAAGGAGAGCAAACATCCCTATACAATGGGGAGAAAGGTAGCGACTTCGGCAGCTTTCCAAACAAGGATCGGCAATAATTCAATGCTGTTGGCAAATTTTAATTGCCACAAATGGGACGAGATAACTACCCTGATAACATCTGTTCCTGAGCCTCAGTGGACGGCAAGGCAACATCCAACTGCATTCTTAAAAACAGTCGAGATGCCGCAGACAATGCGGGCAGGATTATTGCCGAAGGGACCATAATCAAGCGCCACGCGTGGCTTCGCCAGTGTGGCTTTAAACTTTAGACCCAGGCTACACTTATTAATATGCCGGCAAAGCCGTAGAAGATGCATTAAAGTCCGCCAAGGAAGCAATCTCTAAATCAGCTAACGAACAAACCACTGAGCCAGAGAGGCGGAAGCAATTTTTGCCCAAAACTCTGAGAGGCTCCGGTTACGGACAAGGTCAGGGCTCTTCCTGGAATAACAACCAGGGCCAAGCCTCACACGGATACCAAAAAGGCCAGCGCTGATCTCGTGGCAGGGGGAGGTCCTCCACATATAGAGGTGGAGGTACACCTCCTAAGCAATGACACCTCTGCTACAGGTCCCCTCCCTTGCCTCTCCAGTAGGAGGGCGCATCTCACACTTCACCCACGCATGGGAGTGAATCCACACGGACAAATGGGGGCTATCGACAGTAGCGGGAGGTTATTTTGTGGAGTACTCATCCAAAAACCATCCCTGCATCAAAGAAGATCAACGAGAGAAGAACAACTCATCCTTCTCGAAGAGGTCCGCGCGCTGCTTCGCAAGCACGCCATAGAGATCGTACCAGCGAATGAGGTAAACAAGGGATTCTATTCAACCTACTTCCTTGTGCCAAAAAAGATCTATCGATATGCCCAGTGTTAGACTTGCGGCTGCAAACACTTATGTAAAGCCACAAAAATTCTGCATGACAATGCCACAAGAGGTAATCCCCCTGCTAAAGCTGGGAGACTACATGGCAACACTGGATATGAAAGAGTCCTATTTTCATATTTCAGTGTTCCCAGTGCACAGAAAACTCTTGCGTTTCAAAATAGCAAACCAGCACTACCAATTCAAGGTGCTACCCTTCAGAATAGCGTCTGCTCATAGGGTATTCAGCACACCTGGCGGTGGTGACAGCACACCTGAGCTTGGAGGCAATCCCAGTGTACCCCTACCTGGACGGCTGGCTGATCACAGGGGAATCACCCCATCTTTGCAAAAAGAACACGCAAAGAACCATAAACCTTCTCTTTGAATTGGGCTTCTCAATAAACGAGAAAAAGTAAAGCCTTGTGCCAAACACAACAAAACAGTTCTTAGCAGTTGTCTTAAACACGGAAGAAGGGTTAGTCTTTACATCTATGGAAAGGGTTCAAAACATGGTACGACAAATACCTCTTTATAAAGCCGATCGCCAGATAAGCGTACGCAAAGCAATGCGATTACTAGACATGATGGCGTCGTGCATTGACCTAGTCCTAGGTTTGTGGAGGACAAGCACATGCAATGCCTCTGCTGTCTTCATCCGGACCACATGGAAGAAGAGTGCAAGATCTCCCTCGGCTTCTCCAAGAAGACTACGAAGGACAGGTACACTAGACTGGCACCGTGGCTGATCGCCAAGGCCTCTGCCCTGTGCTCCGAGCAGGGTCTGAGGAGTGGGCTTCTAAGTCCTATGAGGGCATCTCATCCTTGGGGGCCCAAGACCAGACCAAGCACTGCAAGTCCGGTTCCCTCGCGGTCACTGCGCAAGTGGGTCCCGCAATGGACAGGGCGCAAATCGACATCACCATCCACCTCCATCGCCAGCCAGCGATCAAGCCCCTCCTCAAAAAAGGAAATTGTCTAAGGAACAGGAGAGGCCCGAGAAGCCAGGGACGGAGGAGAAGATGGCTGATCTGCCCAAGACACCCCAATTGGCTCAGGAGAAGTCTTCATTGATAGAGCTGGTGGTGACGGCTCTCACAAAGGCTAAAGGGGCGACCCCGGAAGGGTAATCCCCCACAGCGCAGAAGGTTTCCCTGCCTCCGAGGCGTGAAATCACTGAAGTGACTGTGGCGAAGTCTGCTGGCCCGCCGGAGAAGAGAATGCCGTTACTAAGCCCGGCTCTGACCCCTCGGGATGTAAAAAGGTAGGGGGGTGAGGGGGCCGCAAGGAGGCCCCG
The DNA here is from genome assembly GCF_040938575.1 of Ambystoma mexicanum. Taxonomy (NCBI): domain Eukaryota; kingdom Metazoa; phylum Chordata; class Amphibia; order Caudata; family Ambystomatidae; genus Ambystoma; species Ambystoma mexicanum. Next base: position 19,496,501 of record NC_090937.1, on the reverse strand, counting down.
GACCAGTTCAAAGCCGTGTCTCGGGAATGGAAGTTTCGTCCACGGACGAGGACCTGGCTTACACATGATCCACGAGGACATGGAGGATGACAGCTGTGGCGCAGGGCCTAGTGTTCAGATCACGCCAGCCCAGCCAAGGGATGTGTCCCTGGACATCCTGTCCACCCACTACACTCTGGTGTCGGGAGATCCAGAAGAGGATGCCACAAAGGCCTTCTCTAACAGTCCCTCAGGCCCCCAATCAACCACAGTCGAAGAAACGGAAACGCCAACCGATGCCTCCATTTCAACATCCACATTGGGCCCCTTCTCCCCCAGCACACCCAGACACAGAGATGGATACGGCCACCACAACAGATAACGATATCGTCAGAGTGGGCAGCCGGTCCCCGCAGCCTAGGGCATCCCGACCGAACGAGGTGGAATGAGGTGGGGTCAGTCCATTTCATGATCGCCAGTACCTCTGAGCTGTTTCAGCTTGTGCCAGAAGAAACCAAGAAGGAGGGTTTCTTGAACCAGAGGTGTGAGGCCACGAGGAAGACAATCATGGAGGTACCCCTTCTGGACGATGTGTGGGAGGAGGGCCTGTGCCTCTTGAAGAACCCTTGCACGGGTCCAGCTAAGCGGGATAGGCTGGAGAAGAAGTACTGGTACTGGAATATGCAACCAAGTGCCTGAGGTCGCAACCATTGCTGTATTTAGTGGTTTTGGCGACCACGAGGAAACGGTCATGCAAACTGTCTTAGTTTTCAGTCCCTCCGGACAGCACGGGTAAGAAGATGGATGCCATGGGTAGGAAAGTGATTTACACTGCAACGTCCACCATCAAAGCAGCCAACGTGCCGGCGATCCTAGCCAGGTACGACAAGAAGCTGTGGTACAAGCTGGGTCCGATTTTAGAGTTCCTCCCGGACAAGAGGATGCAGGCGATTGCCATCTTCCAGGAGGGAGAGGTAGCGTCGGATCACGCCGTCACAGTGGTGCTGGACATTCCGGCAGATGGGGAACAGTGTCTGCCTTTGTTGCCAAGGCTGGTTAAAGGCCATGAATTTCCACCAGGAGATCCAAACGAAGGTACTGGCTTTCGAGAGAGATAACCTTTTCGGGAAGGTCGTCGACGAGTCCCTAGAGGCCATCAAAGCGGAAACGGCCCATTCCCTGGGCATCTTCTAGCAGCACTGCTCTTCCTTTCGCTCCTCCAGAGGAAAGTCTGGCAGGTCTTCGAAAGGTTTCTCCTCCTCGTACCATCGACCTTCCAGAACCACGATCCAGTAAGCTCAAAGAGGCTGTTGCCAAACATACGGTGGAGGACAGCATCGCCAGCAGGGCGCTAGTGCCGAAACAAGCCTGAACCAGCCAAGACTTCAGGGCTCCTACCCGTGCACCCCGGTGGGAGCCCGGCTGATGAGGTTTGTCAGCGAGTGCGAAAAGATCACCACCGACAGATGTGTGCTGGACGCTCTCGCCCAAGGACATAGCCTGGAATTTCAGCGGTGGTGTAGGCGGATCCCTCTGGTGGCCCGTCAGGAGCAGCACATCGCTCCGGTATTAGAGGAAGTACGGGACGTGCTACGAAAGGGGGCGATGGACCTGGTTCCCCAGCAACTCCAGGCCTCCGGAGTCTATTCCAGATACTTCTTAGTAAGAAAGAAGATCGGGGTGGGGGTGGTGGAGTTCCATTCTATACCTGCGACATCTGAACAAGTACCTCAAGTGTCAGAAATTCTGGATGGTCACATTGCAGCATGTGCTCGGCCAACTGGAAAGAGGAATCTCTTGACATCGCTGGACCTGGAGGACATCTACTTCCACGTCCCCATTCACAGAAAACACTGGATGTTTCTGCGCTTTGTATTGCAGGGACAGCACTACCAGTTCAAGGCCCTACCCTTCGGCTTAAAGCTGGCCCACAGAGTGTTCACGAAGTGCCTTGCACTGGTGGCAGCCCATCTGTGTCTACGGGGGATTTATGTATACCCCTACCTTGCCGACTGACTCATCCGGGAGAGTTGGCTATCCGACACACAGGCGGCCATCAAGCTGCTGACAGATCTGGGATTCTCCATCAATTATCCATAAGTCCTGATTGACACTATCGCAGAATGCACTATTCCTGGGGGCCAGACTCAATACAGTGTCCTGCCTAGCATCACCCTCCGAGGAGAGGGTAGTAGCCATTCAGGGCAAGGTGCAGCAGCTGTTGTCGATGAAGACGGCCACAATGTGGACCATCAAGTCGTTGCTCAGCATGATGTCCTGCATCTACCTCATCCAGCTCTGCCGATTTCAGATATCTCTTTAGGAGTTCCTGGACACTGGCTTGGTACAAGTGTCCGGACACTTCGCAGACAAGATCACTCTGGGTGACAAGTTCCGTCGGACGAAAAGGTGTTGGGGCATCCGCTAAAGCATCGCACAGGGTTTCAGATCCCTCCATTCCAGGAAACTGTCAGCACAGATGCTTCTCTGGAAGGCTGGGGAGCCCCCTCTGGACGTCTGCATGCCAGAGGAGAAGGATCTCCATATCAACGTCCTGCAGCTACAGGCAGTGTTCTGGGCCTTCAAGTCATTCCTTCCCTCTCTGAAGGGCAAGGTGGGGAGGATCTTCATGGACAACAACACCACCACAGTGTTCTACATCAGGAAACAAGGGGGCAATCGGTCCATGGCACTCTCTAAAGAAGCGCAGGATTTATGGCACTGGGCCGTCAGACAAGAAATGTTCCTTGTCCCTCTTCACCTAGCGGGAGTCAAGAATACCATTGCGGATTCTCTCAGAAGGGAGTGGGAACTGCAGTAGGGCCCGGTGGACCACACCTTCACCAAGTGGGCCAGGCTCCAGATCGATCTGTTTACGACGGCTGCAAACCCCAAATGCCAGACGTTTGCCAGCTGATTCCACCAACAGAGGAGCCTGGGGGACGCGTTCTCCTTCCCGTGGGAAGGGATGTTACTGTATGCATTTTCTCCATTGCCTCTCCTGCTATGAGTCATCAATACACTCAGTGTCAGTGCAGGATGATACTCATCGCCACGGCGTGGCCAAGGCAGATTTGGTATCCAGACCTTTTCAACCTGTCAGCGTTGCATCTGGTCAAGCTACTAGTGATCCCGGATCTTCTCTCCAGTGAAGGGAGGCGCAATCCTGCATCACGATCCTGGATCGCTCAACCTGAGGGATTGGATCCTGCAGCCCCAGAGTTTGGAGGATATGAGTTGCCTGCAGACTGCAGGGAGGTCCACGCCAAGGCCAGGGTGTTGGTGACTTTAAAGTGCTATGGTCACAAGTGGAAGTATTTCGATATGTGGTGCCGGTCGCAGACGATTACCCCTCTGAGGGTCACGGCCTGCAGGTTCTTCCATATTTGCTATCCTTAGCCAAGGCCGGACTGGCACACGCCTCGATCAAGGTCCTTCTGCCGGCTATCTCCTGCTACACCCGGTCTTCCCTTTGGTCTCATCGACTCGTCAAGGAATTCCTCAAAATACTTAAATACTTTTTTGCTCTTTCCTGCCGGTGAAAGCTCCTGCCCTGGCGTGGGAACGCAATGTGGTGCTGACTACGTTCAAGGGGGGGGGGGGGGGGGGACTTTGAACCTATGCATCAGGCCCTCACAAGTTTCTCGCGTAGAAAACTGCTTTCCTGGTGGCCATCACCTCCGCCAGGAGGGTGGGCGAGATACAGGCCCTATCCTGCAAGCAACCATACCTGACTTTCCACGAATCGAGGGTGGTGCTGCATATGTACCCATTTTTCATGCCAAAGATTCTGTCGGAATTCCACCTCAACGAGCCTTTGATGTTGCCAGTTTTTTTTCCGAAACCTTTGTCACTGGTTGAAAGGGCCCTGCACTCGCTGGGCGTTGTTCGTGCCCTGGAGTTCTACGTGGCACTCAAGAGTTTTTTGAAAGACTTTACAGCTGTTCGTGAACTTTGGTCCTATGAACCATGGGATGGCCTTGTCAAAGGCTTCCATCTCATGGTGGCTCTCTTGCTGCATCATGCACTTTCGTCGGTTGGCGAACTGACCGCTGCCCAGCCCTCCGAGACCCCACTCCACCAGACTGATCGCTTGGTCGATGGCGTTCCTGGTTGGTGTACCCCTGCTGGACATCTGTAGGGCTGCTACTTGGAGGTCCACGCACACCTTCACAAGGTTCTACTGCGTCGACAGGGATTCCATGGAGGAGTCCAGAGTGGCAAAGCAGTGCTACGCAACCTGTTTGTTTCAGGTGAGTCTGTTACAGAGGTAAGAGTTGATTGTGTCTGTTGAGCCTTGCCACCTCCTGTGGTTGTGTAATGTTGTACTGCTGTGTTTTCTTTATTCATGAGCAGGTGAATCCATGCCAGACCCCATGCTTGAGAAGGAACAAGTTACTTACCTGTAACTATTGTTCTCTAGCATGAGTCTGGCATGGACTCACATGCAAACCCTCCCTCCAACCCCTCTGCAGTTCTTCTTGGTCATACTGCCACTTTACGTGCTTAACAAATCCGAAGATGGCTGCCAGAGGAGGGCCTTAGGGGAAGGACTGTCTTTTGAATGGGGGCATTATGACCCAGAGGACAGTGATTGGTTTAGAGGTGAAATACAGTTTGTAAGTGAAAGTGAAACTGTTTTTCTTTTTACCAAGGATTCCGGGCCTGCCGACAGAGAATATTCATGAGCATGTGAATCGATGGCAGTCAAATGGTTCAAAGGAGAGGTCCTATAAGGCATCCCTGTCCTCTGGGCCATCGCGCTCGCCCCACGGAAAGGCCTCAGAAAGACAGGCACTAAAAGCCATTTCAGACACAACGCCTAAAAGAGCTCTCCTTACACGCCCCGAAGGGCATGCACTGAAAGGCGCTTTGGCACGCCTTACCTCCACGTCCAAAATGAGGGAACTCCTCAAAAAGCACAACCTGGTCACACTAAATGTTGAAAACAGCAAAATCCTCGACGGCCCAACCATCCCAGCCCTCTAGCTCCCAAGATAGTAGCCCTTCTCCCCCTGGAAACACCATTTTCAGGAACCATGCATCACAAGGAACCTAGTCCCTTGCAACACATCCCTACCCACCCTCAGGATTTCCCAAAACAACTGACTGGACCCCAGAGAGTTTCGGTAGGTTTATGAGGAGAATGTCCTGCTTTGTGGACTTCATGGACGGCGATCCTGAGGATCTCGAGAACCTTCAGGGCCCCTCACAGAAAGGAGTGGCCAGGGATTAACTATCTGCTAAAAGTCCAGGTCTGGACACTTTACAGCCCAGCACTTCCACCCAGACACTGGCCATTATAGACCCCTTGGGTTTTCAGGATCCTGAATCTCAGGGAGATCAAGAAGACCAAAATGGCCAGGACCAATACTATGCCAATGAGGAAATCTACATTATCCGGTCACCGGACCATCAAGATCAGGTAGTGGCTGATTTACCAGTTGACAATCGGCTCCAGTATAATGAGCTACTTCTCAGGGCCGCCCAACATTTTAAAATAGACACCCAGGAGACAAGGATTTTGTCGAGGACATTTTTGGAGACAAGAAATCCGCTACACAATTTATTCCCCTCCTGCAATCTATCCAAATGTGTATCCAGCCTTTTCTTCTTACACCAACCCTTACTTGAGTGGTCACCCCTGCATCGAGAAGATATTCAGTCCAGCCCCTACTGACCCTCTGAACATCAGGGGTCAGCTGAAACCCGATAACTTGGTCGCCACCACAACAAGGAAAAGGGCAGGCACACCTCTGACCTCTGCAGGGGCCCCACCTGATAAAGAAAGAAGATCTATACCTTTGGCAGAAAGGCGGCTTTCTCAGCTGCCTACTAAACTCAAACAGCCAGTAATACCACCCTTCTGGCTAGCTATAGTTGCCATTAGTGGGACGAGCTGGAACAGATTGAGGCAGTCCCATAGCGCCTAAAGTCACAACTTCTAATAACTGTGTCAGAAGGCAAGCGGGTGGCTAACTGCATTTTAAAGAACAACCTAGATGCTACTGACAATGCAGGCCTTACCATAGCCGAAGGCACGTTAATCAAGCGCCATGCCCGGCTGAGGCAGTCAGGGTTCCAACTAGACGCAGGCCACAATGCTCAACATGTCCATTGAACCCAAAGCCCTGTTCGATAAGACAGTTGACGATGCCCTAAAAAGCACCATAGAGGAATAGAACATCATGAAATCTCTTGGTAAACTATCCAACAATCCTTTTGTCCAAAGGGGATCCTTTAACACAGGGCCTACACTGCTCCTCTAGTTACGGTCAAGGCAGCCAATCCCCATCGTGAGAGCACCCCACATGGACAGGCCCCCCTCCTCCAATTTTCTGAGGCTACAAAAGGTCTAGAAGCAGAGGTAGAGCCTCCTTCGCCAGAGGCTCCACTCCACCCAAGCAATGACGCCCTGCTCCAGGTCCCCTCCCATGCAATTCCAGTAGGACGTCACATCTCACAATTCACCCACGTATAGAAGGGGATCACTACGGACAAGTGGGTGTTGTCCACCGTGGCATTCGGATACTGTATAGAGCTTCTACAAAACCATCCAACCACCCGCCAAGAAACAGAAAAATGACACGAGATTGTCCCTGCAAACCAGGTAAACAAGGGTATTTATTCAACTTACTTCTTTGTTCCAAAGAAAGACTTAACAATGCGCTCAAGAATGAATGGCCTCATCTATTTACTTATTTCCACACGCACAGCTGCACATGCATCCAATGCAGGAGTGGTTAGCAAGACAGTGGTCTCAGGCAAGCAGTCCGTGGGCCGATCTAGTGGTTGTTCGCTAACCCTAGTACAGGCTCTTTGCTCGTGGTCCAAGGACAACCTGCTTAAAGGATTACCCTTTTGCAATCCACCAGTCCACGCTGTACTAACTACAGATGCCTCCCTCTCCAGATGGGGGAGCCCGTTACCTTCACCACACAGCTCACGGCCAGTGGACACACACCACAGCTCAAAACCACATCGACCTTCTAAAACTTCTGGCAGTTCTCAAGGCTCTACAGCAGCATATAATAGGTCAGACAGTGCAAGTCCTCACAGACGGCACCACTGCCATGTTTACCTAAATAAGCAGGGAGGCACACTCTCCAAGCCTGTCCAGGCTATCCCAAATATTAAGTGGGCACTCAAGCGGAACATGTTCCTAGTCTCTCAACACGTTCCAGCGGAACTCAATGCTGTAGCAGACACTCTGAGCAGAACTCCTCTACCTGAGAAGCATGAGTGGCAAATCCACAGAAATATTGTAGACTAAATCTTCTCCCAGTGTGGGTTATTTTCCGTTAGACTTGTTCATCACAAGCCAAAACGCACAATGCCCAGACTTCGCGTCCAGGTCTCCCCAACCAGAGTCCAGGGGGAAGACCCTGTGGGTGAGCTGGTCAGCGAAATATGCTTATGTTTTCCCCCAACATCACTCCTCAGCAGGATAGTGCACAAGGTGCACCAGGAACAAGCCACACTAATCCTGATAGCTCCAATATGGGCAAGACAACCATGTTTTCCACACCTGCTCAAACTGGAGACGTGCAAACCAATTAAACCTCTCTGCCCCTGCAACATGCTTTCACAGCACAAGGGGACAATACTCCATCCTCAGTTTATGAACTTGGCAGCCTGGCTCCTGAAGTCATAGAGTTTGGGCACTTAAACCTTACTCAAGGGTTTATGGATATCCTAAGGGAGGCACGGAAACCCAACGCCAGACAGTTATTTCAACAAGTTGAAACGGTTTGTGCTATGGTGCAGATCACAATCCTTGAATCCAATTGTATGTTCACCATCCAACATTCTACACTACATGTACACCTAGCGGCCCTGTCCGTGTATACCACTTTGCAGAACAATGTGTCTTGGTGGAAAGTTCCTGTTATCAAAGCTTTCTTTGATGGAGTAAAGAGACTACGCCCTGCCATTTTTAACCTTCCACCAGATTGGACCTTAATGTTGTATTGTTGAAGCTCATGTGTCTGCCCTCTGAGCGTATGAATAAGGCTAGCCTTAAACACCTAACCTACAAAACAGCCTTTCTGGTAACCATCAACTTGATGAGTCAGTGAGCTACAGCAATTATCTGTACAAGACCCTTTTATTGTGATCTATCACAATCCTAGGTTTTCACCAAAATTAATATCAGTTCCATGTCAACCAATCCATTGAACTACCTACTTTTTTTCCAAAATCCATCGAACTCAGCTGAAAGAAGCATCCATACATTGGGTGTAAGGAGGGTGATCGTGTACTACGTAAACAAAATAAAACCTCAAAGGAAAACAGACCAGCTCTTTGTTACCATAGCACCTGGTAGGGAAGGTGATCACATTTCAAAGAACGCCATCTCCAGATGGATAGTCAAATGCATACAGCTGTGCTATTCAATATAAAAAAGACCTTACCTTCCACACCAATCGCTCACTCTACCAGGGGTACAGGAGCTACTTTAGCATTTATTGCAAACGTCCCGCTAGACGCTATTTGCAAAGCAGCTACTTGGAGTTCCATGCATACCTTTACTCTGCATTACTGTATTGACGCACATTCTAAAGCAGATGTACAAGTGGGACAAGCAGTGCTAAAATAACTATTTGCCACTGTACAACCCACCTCCTTCTCCAGGTACTGCTTGCTAATCTATGCATAGCATGTCATCTAAGCAGGTCCACAAGCTTCAGAAGGCATACATTACGCAACGTAACCGTATTTCTGATGCTTGTATCTGCTTAGATACACATGCGCCTGCCCTTCCTCCCCTCCTGGAGTCAAAGGTGCATAGATGTTTCTTGCTCTATCACTATTTTCTGCTTTATTACATCTGTACTCGCGCTACACTTCATGCAACCTCATGTCAGAAACAAAACAACTGAGGGACCTCGACGCGCGTGGCTTTACTGTGCAAGGAACTGGAGTGCGCCCCTCTCCTCTTATTCGTCATATTTCCAGGATATTTGAAGGGTGGAATCTTCAGAGTCTAATAGGGTGCTGCACCGGGGTGACACATGCCCTGCTTTGGTGTGCCTCACTGTAGGCTACTCCCTCCCCACCCCCCCGTTTCCCCACCCTGGGTTTGGATGTGAGCTTGTTCTTTGCAAACCTGATGACTACAGCTACCAGAAGTCCTTGCAGCAGAATCATCATTGATTGTTAACACCTGCACTTGCTGTTAGCTGCAAGCTAAGACTGCCTCCCTGATGATGTGAAGAGCACAGAAACCAGTAGGATGAGAACACCAGTGGCTGAGTAGGTTAACTGTGCAGGGAACTGGAGTGCGCCCTTCCCCTCTTTTTCATCATATATATTCAAAATTTATGGTTTCTGCTTTCCAAAAGGTGCACTGCCTCTTAACGGGTGCTTCAGGACCCTGTAAAGGATAACCTTTATTACACATAGAACACAAAACTGTCAGATTGCAGGTTTTAAACATCTTGTTACACTGTCAAAATGCAACAAGTCGAAATGTGCAAGCACTTAGTCTCCACTGAGCAAAAATATATTTATTATTAGCCAGGTGTCAAGTCCTAAAAGGAAAAGTGGGCGGACTCATCAACAAACGCAATGGGATGTGACGTCACCAGAAATTAGCATATCAAAGTGAAATATGCACATTTAATTAAATTGGCTTTGCATAACCACCCAAACTGCACAGGACAAATGACATTTGCCTTTCATAAAATCAACACATACACAAACCCAAGAGAGGATATTTTCTTCTAACAGTGTTCTTGAAAATGTTAAAATGTCTGCATGTTTTAAACTCCAAGAACCAATACAAATGTTTTCCGTGGGACTTGCACTACCGAAATGGGATATTTCACCTTTAGTTGTTTATCTTTCATCAGGTTATTTAGTTCAGTGTTTGAGAGCCTGGCCTGCAAATCTGACGACTGTAGTTTGATCCCCAAGGTCAGCTTTATTTCATACATTCAAAGAAAAATGTAATGTTTCTCATTTTGGCTGGGGGAGAGGGGGGAAGACTGAGTCCAACCTCTAAAACTAAAAAAAATTTGGGGAACTCCGTCCACCCGCGTGTACCCTCGACTTTAGCCCTTTTATTAGCCGATTTCAATTTAGAAGCATATCGTTCATCACTGCTCCACGGGTTCCATTTCTCTACTAAGACTTTGTCAGGCAAACATTGTTACTTTGTTTCAAGCCGTTATTTATCCCTTTGATGTTACGTGTACCGGCTGACACATTGTTAAAGTCATATATTAGATCTGATTATTCACTTCTAATTATTTCAATAATTTCACAGTTTTTAACAAGATACATTTTAACCAACTTAATTTAAACAATTCACATTATTTTCAACCAATCTATTCAATTTAAAAATATTTTACATTCATCATATATTTGTTTCACAATTCTAAGTGGCTCATAACAAATGGATATTTCGAAGGGATTGTGTCCTCCGACGTATTCCTCATCTTAGATATCTCCTTCCAGCTCTGCTGGTCTCGGAACATTTTTTCTCTCTAGAGGGCGCTGCGCGTCGACGTCCTCCGAGTAGATGTCCCTCGACAGCTGCCGTGTCGACGTCATCCTGCCTATAAAGGCCGCGCGCAGCGTCCGTTGCTCAGTTCCGTTTTTCCGCGCTTACTCAGTGCCTCGGAATACCGTTCCTCAGTTCTTGTCAGATTAATCCTATTTACCTCGAGTTATTCGATCCGTACTCGATGGCTTCCTCGTCGGAACCGACAACTCCTCGATCCGGCTTCAAAAAATGCCGAGATTGTGGGAAAAAGATGTCGCTGACTGACCCTCACAGAGTTTGTCTGTGGTGTTTGGGAGCTGAACATCATTGTTCGGAGTGCGAGGACTGTATGTCCATGATAGCTAAAGCCCTGAAGGAGCGTAGGGGGAAGCTGGAGAAAGGTAAGACTTTTAAAGCTTCTTCTTCGTCGACGAAGTCGAGACACTCGTCTCCTAATGACCATTCGCGCTCCAGGTCTCGGAGTGGGTCCCATCACTCCTCGAGATCGAAGCACTCGAAGAGGAGACGTCGAAGATCCCCTTCTCCGTCTTCCTCTGTTTCGCCAAAAAGAATCCCTTGCCCCACGAAACATAGTTCCCGGGCTGAATGGGAGGAATTCTGCAAAAATATGAGCGTCTTCGAGAAAGCGGCCTCGACCCCCTCGAAGACTGCCTAGAGCGATGCTCTGGTCGAAAGACCCGAAGGTCAAAAACGCCGCGAGTCGCAGTACCCGGCGAAGGAAACCTCTCGAGCGCGTCTCAAACCCTCGAGTAGGACTATGACCTCCAAACCTTCCTTGAAGGTTCCGTCGACGAGGGTTCCGTCGACACCGAGGTCGGTGTCTTCGACGCCGTTGTCGAAGGAACCTTCGACACACGGGTCTGTCGACTCGACGCCAGCTTCGACACCGGCCACGACACACCCAGTGACTATCCCCAGGTCCTCGATGGCGATGGCTTCGAGATTGTCGAGTAGAATCCCAATTCTGTCGAGGTCATCGAGGCCTCCGCCTTTGTTTTCGACGCCACGCTCGAAGCCTTCGACGTCGGCGTCGATGACATCGACGTTTTCGAGGCCGATAATGACAAGCTCAGCACTCTCTGCCTTGGAAATGGAATTTACTCCCTTCATGAGTTCAGAACAATTGAGAACTATGTCCTCAATTTTGGAAGAGGGTGAATTGTCTGAACAGGAAGACACATTTAGGTTGCAGGGACCTGTAAGCCCAATTAGAGAGCAATTTTCCTCTGAAGAACGCAGGTTAAAGGATCTTCATGATTCCTTACATGAGGCAAGTGGGTTAGACACTTCCCCTGAGGTGGAGTTTGCTAGGCCAGACCCGGGGGAGCATGCTGAAACCCCCTATAGAGCCTTAATGGCCAGGATCACAGAGTTCATGGGGTGGTCTGCACCTTCACAATCTTTGAAACAAGATGACCTCACGGATATTCTTGACAAAGGCCCACAGGAGGATCCTGTGGTGCCTTTTCATAAAGCTCTTCAGTGGAAGGTCATGACAAACTGGGAAACCCCAGATGTCGTACCAGCAGTAAATAAAAAACTGTCTACTAAGTACAGGGTATCCTCTACAGACCCGGAGTTTTTGTCTAAACATCCATCCCCAGAAAGTCTGGTGGTACAGGCAGCATCCTCTACCGATGTCAAGACGGCTTATCCTACCGTCCCACAGGACAAGGACGATAAAAAATATGATGCTATGGCAAAGAAAGTCTTTTCAGCATGTAGCATGGCGTTAAAATCTGTTAATGCTACTTGCACCCTTGCTAGGTTCAGCCATACACTTTGGGAGTGTGCTTCTACAGCGGCTGACTGCATCCCGGAGGGAGAAGAAAGGGATGCGTTCCTGAATATTATACAGGACGGTAAAGACGCTATGTGCGAATCCCTCCAGACGGGCATTGATTCGGCTGACAGTATCAGCAGAGCAATGGCGGCAAGTACATCAACCAGGAGATTCGCTTGGTTGAGAAAGTCTGGTTTTGCCCCAGATGTGCAAGCCAGGCTCTTGAACATGCCATTCGATGGCTCTTCTTTGTTCGGGAAAAAGGCGGATGAGAGTTTAGAGAAACTGCAAACTTCAAAAGCAGCAGCAAAATCCCTAGGAGCTGCAATCCGTGAGACTCCTTTTCGTCCCACAGGAACCTCTGCGAGGGGCAAGTCCTTTCGCTTCTACTCCGCATTCGGAAGAGGTAGAGGACGACCGGCTCAAAGGGGACAAAGAAGAACTACCCGAGGTGGACCGGGTAGATATTCAAAAGCCGCAGCAACAGCAGGTGCCTCTTTACCATCGGCATCTGCATCAGCCGTCCCAAAACCACTCTGAGGACTTCCCTCACAGGACACCTGTAGGAGGCAGGTTGACTCAACATCTGGCGGTATGGCAGGCTATCACGTCAGATGCTTGGGCATTGGAAACAGTTGCCCAAGGTTACTGCCTGCCTTTCCTACGTATACCTCAGAGTCATCCACCGGGGATCAGCTCTCAGAAAGCTCCAGATCCGCTCCTCTTGCAGGAAATTTTGGACCTGCTAGAGAAAGGTGCCATAGAACCGGTACCTGTAGCGGAGAGGAACAAGGGCTGGTACTCCCCTTACTTTCTCATTCCAAAGAAAGACGGAGGACTGAGACCCATCTTGGACTTGCGAGAATTGAACAAATTCCTCAGAAAAGACCAATTCAAGATGGTCACTCTTTCTCAGATCCTCCAGGCCCTTCAGTTCCAGGACTGGTTGGTATCTCTGGACCTTCAGGACGCTTATTTCCATGTGCCTATCCATCTCAAACACAGGAAATACCTGAGGTTCGCAATTGGCAACTCTCACTATCAATTTCGAGTGCTGTCATTTGGGCTGACCTCCGCCCCGAGGGTCTTCACCAAGTTAATGTCGGTAGTGGCAGCAAGTCTAAGGAGGGAAGGGATTCACGTGTACCCCTACCTGGACGATTGGTTGATCAGGGTTGTTTCTTCGGAATAAGCTCAGATCCAACTAAATCACGTGTGCCACTCCCTTCACAGACTGGGCTTCTCCCTCAATTTAAAGAAGTCACAAATGATACCATCGCAGAGACTCCAGTTCATAGGAGCGATCCTGGACACTTCCCTGGGAAAAGCCTCGCCACCAGAGGTGAGGGCTCAAGATATTCTACAGATGGTTACCAAGTTTCAACATGCCCAACGTCTCCCAGCCTTCGACTTTTTGAGGTTGCTAGGCCTCATGGCATCCTGCATTTTCCTAGTGCCAGAGGCTCGCCTGAGAATGAGATCCCTCCAGTGGGCACTGAGGACTCAGTGGTCACAATTCTCAGGGAGAATGACAGATCTTCTTCAGGTTCCCTACAGAGTAGCTCGAGACCTTCAGTGGTGGGCCTGTCAGGAGAACATTCTGAAAGGAGAACATTTTTGGCAACCCTGGCCGGAGATAACAGTAGTCACGGATGCCTCACTCACGGGGTGGGGTGCCCACGCCAACCACTTGACCATCAGCGGTCGTTGGTCTCCATCGGAGTCCAGACTACATATCAACCTGTTAGAGCTGAGAGCCATCAGACTTGCGCTGAAGGCGTTCCTGCCAGCTGTACAAGGGAAAACGTCCTGATAATGACGGACAACACAGTGGCCATGCATTACCTCAACAAAAGAGGAGGCGTAGGATCACTACCCCTGTGCAGAGACGCGATGCAGCTCTGGTTTTGGGCAATCCAAGAAGGAATCTCTCTATCGGCAGTTCACCTAGCCGGAGAGAAGAACTTGACAGCGGACGCTCTGAGCAGGCAGAGCACAGTCTCCCACGAGTGGGAACTAGCTCAGGAAGTCCTTCAAGAGATCTTTGCCCTTTGGAGAACCCCTCAGGTGGATCTGTTCGCCACCAGCGTCAACAGGAAATGCGATCTGTTCTGCTCAAGGGAATTTCCCCCGAGAGGAGCTCTGGGAGACGCGTTCATAGTGGACTGGGAGTTTCCGCTTCTGTACGCGTTTCCACCGGTCCCTGTCATTCCTCAAATGATCAGGAGGTTGAGAAGATTCCGGAGAACCATGATCCTAATTGACCCGGATTGGGCCAGGAGAACGTGGTACCCTGACCTTCTAGACTTGTCCATCTGCCCTCCAATTCGACTTCCACTCAGAGAGAACCTACTCTCACAGAAGGGAGGTCAGGTTCTCCATCCAGACATCAAAACCCTCAACCTTCACGCTTGGCTTCTGAAAGGTTGAGGTACAAGGATTGGGACCTCCCTGATGATGTTATGGAGGTGTTGCTTTCGGCAAGGAGGCCAGCAACAAAGTCTTTATACTGCTGCCGTTGGAACAGATTTTGCAGCTGGTGTAGAGAACAGAATATCGACCCTTTTTCATGTGGTACACCAATGGTTTTGTCCTTCCTTCTATATTTGGCGAATTCAGGCCTTCAAGTTGGCACCATTAAGGGCTATCTCGCAGCGCTATCCATCTTTAAGCGCACTGCGGAAGAACCATCCTATTTCAAATTACCCTTGGTAATACAGTTTCTAAAGGGGTTAACCAATGTTTATCCCCCAAGACCATTCCAAGTTCCCCTATGGGATTTAAACTTAGTACTAACTTTCCTGATGGGCACACCTTTCGAACCATTCCATTCTTGTTCGTTAAGATTCCTTACCCTTAAAACTGTTTTATTAATAGCACTTACATCTGCTAGAAGGGTGAGCGAATTACAAGCTCTTTCTTGTAAACCCCCTCACACAATATTTCACAAAGACAAAGTTGTCCTGCAAGTGAAGCCTAATTTCCTCCCAAAGGTGGTTTCTGAATTCCATATCACTCAGAAGATTACCCTACCATCTTTCTATCCTCCTCCTCACCCGGGGAAAGAGGAAGAGAGGTTACACAGGCTAGACCCTAGAAGGGCTTTAAGTTTTTACATCAGTAGACTAGCCAGGATAAGACAGGCAGACCAGCTGTTTGTAGGTTACACAGGTCACAAGCTGGGGTTACCTATAACTAAGCAGAGCATTTCCAGATGGATCATTCTAGCCATTCTGGAATGTTATAAACTGGCAGGGAAAGAGCCCCCTCAAAACCTTAGGGCTCATTCGACCAGAGGTATTGCAGCTTCATCGGCCCTCAAAAGAGGAGTGCCGGTTAAAGACATCTGTGCGGCCGCTACATGGTCGTCTGTCCATACCTTTACACGTTTTTACAATTTGGATTCCTCCTCCAGTCAAGAGACTAGGTTTGGAAGGGCTGTGCTGCATTCTATTCATCAATAGAAGACAGCGTGAAGTCAGTACTCCCTCCTCCAATAATAGAATACTGCTATGGGAGCCTATCTAAGATGAGGAATACGTTGGAGGACACAATCCCTTCGAAGAACAAGTTACTTCTTGCCTTGTAACGTTCTTTCGACGGGATGTTCCTCCGACGTATTCCTCATCGGCCCTCCCATCCATCCCCGCAGTTTTACTTCCCGTGTTGTTGCAGCTTATGCTCCTTCAGGGTGATTAGTCTAGTCCAGAAAGTATTATTGTGGGCTACAAAACGGAACTGAGCAACGGACGCTGCGCGCGACCTTTATAGGCAGGATGACGTCGACGTCGATACGGCGGCTGTCGAGGGACATCGACTCGGAGGACGTCGACGCGCAGCGCCCTCTAGAGAGAAAAAAATTTCCGAGGCCAGCAGAGCTGGAAGGAGATATCTAAAATGAGGAATACGTCGGAGGAACATCCCGTCGAAAGAACGTTAGAAGGTAAGAAGTAACTTGTTCTTTTGAAGGATAAGTCTAATGCAGTTACTTATGAATCATTCTGCTCCAATGAGCAAACCGCTGAATCCTTAAAAACATTGTATGCCCAATTGTATTTAATATCTAGAACAGACACATTCTTATATGCTTAAATAAGTCAGTATGTTATTTTCTTAAAATATTCTGCCCAAGTGGGCTACATTTCACATTGTGGAAAAATATCAACCTCTTTGACTCTGTAATATGTTCTATTACAATCTCACACCACTCTTTACACAATTGTCCACTTTTTCAGTGGATAGAACTATATATTGATGACTCTTCTAGTTAGTATGTTTATATCATGAATACATCCAGCACTCTCATGTGTTGTTGTAATTAACTAGGTGACACTGATACATTCAATTATACTACCATCTCTAGTCATTATATACATATATCGCTAACTCTTCATCTGAGTTATAACCATTAGGTTTTATAGTATTAAATTCTATAATCAACCTAGATTCCAATGTTCTGAATTATCTTTATCTGTTTCTCTTTTTCTCAGGTATATGTGCCAGTGCAAAGAATCTCATTAATATTGCATCTGCATAGACTTCCTGCAAAATGACCAGCAAGAAGGTAATTGTGATCTTTATATTTGACTGCCCTATAATGTTGGGAAATCCTCACTTTCAGCATACATATAGTTGAACCAGTATATAGCTTATCACAGGGACAACCAATGACATGTACCAGAAATCTAGTTAAACTACCTATTTGATGATTAATATACCATGTTTTGTTTTGTGTCATGACATATTTCACCATAGTATTTGGTTCTGCATGACAACACATTTTACATGGAAAACTTTGTGGGAGCAACACATAGCATGGGCAGAGAAATGTGATCGATATGTTGAACATATTGTATGTTGGTTCTGCTTCATAGATTACATATTTGTTATCTGGAGAAGCACAGACTAGAGCTTCAAGAATATTTAGTGGCATTGAATAATAATGATATGAATTTGAGGCTAACCTGCTAAAGTAGTGCAAAAGAGTTTTTTTTGGGATGTACTGTCTTTTGTTGAGAATGATAAGATATGTAGTAAACTACACAGGAAAAAAAGCATCCAATTAGATTCTGCACAAAGCCATCATCCAAAATCAGTAATCAACAGTATTCCCTATGGCAAGTTAATTAGGGCGAAGTGTAATTGTACTCTGGAGAAAGATTTTGAAGAGGAGGCCGGCAACATGGGAGCACATTCTATAGCTAGAGAATGCACCCAAAGAATACCAGGGGGTCGTTTGAGAAAACTAAGACAAGAGATATAATTGATGCCTTGTAATTAGCAGGTAAACATTTAAATTATGAGAATCCTACCATCAGATATATCACCCAATATGGTAAGCAATCTAAAGAGATTAGACCTACCTTACAAAGACATTGGTCTATAATCAACACAGAGTTCTGGAACATCTTTTGGGTGATAGACCTTGCATAAAATTTTCCAGTGCAAAATCACTAAAAGATATGATTTCCCCAAGTGCTCTGAGACAAGAAGAGAACACTTGAAATAAATGGTTAACCAGATTTCCAGTAAAATGTTTTCCATAAATGTAAATGTAAAGGATGTCAAATGTGTTGTTATGCAGAACCAAATACTATGGTGAAATATGGCATGAAACAAAACAAAATGGTGTATTAATCATCAAATAGATTGTTTAACTAGATCTGTGGTATATGCCATTGGTTGTCCCTGTGATATGCTATATATTGGTTCAACTGTATGTATGCTGAAAGTGAGGATTCTTCAAAATTACAGGGCAATGAAAAATAAAGATGACAATTACCCTCTTGCTGTTCATTTTGCAGAAAGTCACAATGCAGATGCAACATTAATGAGATTATTTGCACTGGCACATGCTGAGAAAATGGAAATAGTGAAAGATGCCTTAGAAATCTGGAATCTAGGTTGATTATAGAATGTAATACTATGAAAACTAATGGTCCTAACTTGGATGAAGAGTTAGCGATACATCTTTATAATGACTATATAATGACTGGAGGTGGTAGTATAATTGAATATATTAGTGTAATCTAGTTAATTATAACAACAAATAAGAGCGTTTGATGTATTAATGAGATATGAACATACTAACTAGACAAGTGATCAAGAGATAATTAGTTATCACCTCTGAATCAATTTTTTTTAATGAAATTGGTTAAAATGTATCATATTAAAACCCTGGAAATGATTAGAGATGAATAATCAGATCTAATATAAAAATTGTATTGCCTATATGAATGTTTAGCCATGTCAAAATGGCAGCCACTTTGGTGCTGTTTGTAGATAGGAATATGTTTGTGTCACATGTCGGATGTAATGTGTCAGCTGGTACACGTATCATCAAAGGGATAAATAACGGCTTGAAACAAAGTAACAATGTTTACCTGACGAAGTCTCAGTAGAGAGATGGAATGCGTGGCGCAGTGATGCTGAGCTAGATGCAACATCAGAGTTTAAGTCCACAGTAGAGACAGAGTGCTTGGACATTTTGAATTGTTGCAGTTTGACAATGTATATATAACCTTGCAGTATGACGTTGTGCTGTTTTTTCTGAAGTAAATTTACCTGTTGATGATGTCACGGTCATGCACAGAGAAATTGGATTTGAAGTAGTAAGGATTGTGCTGAAGTGCGCCCAAGGTAAGTTTGTGTTTTTTTTCCTCGAATTAAACACTCTTAGCAACTGCATGGTGCTCAGGGGTATTCAATAAAAAAATATATATGATCGTGCGCCATAATCCGCGGCAGTGGGCTTAGACTGCGAGTAACGGTACCGCTGCCTGTGTTAAGGGACCCCTGTATTGTTTGGGCATTTAACTTGAATGGCGGCCGGTTACCAGAAGGGTTAGGCCATTGCTGTGGTGCTTAATATTAAATCCAGCTCCCCCTAGTGTAAATCTTTCTTTGAACTTTCTTGATGGTTCTGAAAAGAGCCGTTGTTGGGTTCAGGAGGGGTCGGAAGGGGAAAGAGAGTGGATTTAGGAAAAAGAGGTGGAAAGTAAACCCATGTTTTTGGCCCGAAGCCCGTGGCCCGCTGGTGGGTCCAAAAGAAACATATTTGGGGAACATATACAGTGGACATAGCCGAAGGCCATGCCTAATGGCCCTTAAACAATGGTATAACAAAACCCTTGAAATTTTCTGGAAAAACGTTTGTTACGGTGCAGTAAAGTTGTGTAGATTTAACGCAACAAAACCCTTGAAATTTAAAGATGTGGGAAGTCATGATCAGCTTAACTCGGCGCGTTCCCGTTGCAAAGCCCATGAGCACATGCATATTATAAGGGAAGGGATTCACAATGACATACAAAATGGCATTATGCGGGACATAGCATTATGGGGACATCAACACGAGTGCGCCGAGTTAAGCTGGTCAGGACTTCCCACACCTGCTGAATTTCAAAGGTTTTGTTGCGTTAAATCTGCACCACTTACACCTTAACTCAGGTTTTTTCACTGAATATACATATATACACAAAACATGTACAATACCACATTTTTAACATTCTAATAAAATAGGCAACTTGGTACCGCATTTATGAATGTTGATCTCTTTGGCACCATGTTGAGGTATGCCTCTCACCACAGTCCATTCATTCCTCCTCACCCAACTCACAATCGCATCTATATATATTATATTTTTTGTGGATCTGCCTAGAATCAAATGCTGTGCATAGGCTGATATCTAGTGGTAGGTGCAGTGTATTGTATTCTGTTTTTGAACTTCAAAAAGGGACGTCAACTGGGCCTGTTTGCAATATGCTTGTGAGACGTGTATTGTACCCATGATCATTCACCCGTCGAGGTCCCTCAGATTGTTTTTTCCCACCATTGTGGTTGGTCGCATGCTACAGAGTTCGTAGCTTTGCTTCTAGACATAGATTGCAGTTTATTTTTATTGATATTTAATACCAGCAGCTGTCTCGACGAGCTACTCCCCAACGTCAGGCGACTACCATCTGAATTTTCAACTGCTGTCGCCTTCTCGACTTTACCAGGCTTTGGGCTTTTGCAGTAGGAAGAGCGTGGGCGGTTCAACACGTTTATATTCTTATAAAATTTCTCTTTTCACTTTCCTTTCTACTTGTACTTGTCTTGCTGCCTTTACGTTTACACAACATTTAGGAATTACACTTTTAAATTCTGTCCTTCCTGCAATAAAAACATTATCCATGACAGATTCACAATTGCCTTCCACGCGATCACGTTCAGCAGATGTTTTGCGACTCTTGAAAACTTTTAAAGCCTAAAACGCTTAAGGACTGGCGCACTAAGCAGTCGGTGGTGTGAGAAGTCGGGAATCAAACTCAGATACAAGTGTGCCATGATTTTGGTTGAAAATTGCACTTTTGGAACACTGCACTTGCACGTTCTGAACACTCACAAGGCATAGTAGGTTTGTCTCCCCTCACTATCATTCTTCTGATTTGTTGTACTGTCAATTCAATTATTTATCTTTGTTGTAGTTCATTGTCTCCCTGTCCCCACCCTGTTGCCCTGTGGGCACTTTGAAAATGTTTTGCTAATTGTATAAGCGCTTAACAAGTTACCAATAAATAAATAAAGAAGTTTATTTAAAATAAAAGGGGTTGGGGAAAATGCCCCTCTAACCCTGCTACAAGAGGAATTTCCCTACCAAAAACTAAGGAACTGTCTGTGTCAGAATGTCCAAAACAAAACTGTCCAATGTCCAAAATTCTATTCTGACCACCACACTATAAACTAAATTCTAAGGCGAAGATGGTAATGTCTTATCCTTGATTGGTTTAGAAGAGTGTTTAAAAAGGAAGAATAAATAGCTCCAAAACAAAGGTTGTTCAGGGATAAAAGATCCTTGCTCGAGAGGGTGACCGCTTCCCCAGGATTCTTCCTTATTTTCTGATATTTTCACAAGTGACAGTTCCTGAAGTCTTTCTCAATTAGCAACAACACAGACACACAACACTGGTTTTGTACGTTTGTCTCTTTCAGGATACCTGGTAAAACTCTCCAGGGGTTTGCTCCTTCTCTCCTGTCTTTCAGGATACCTGGTATATTCTCTTACCAGGGTTTTTGCTCCTTCAATCCTAGTTAACACAATCCTTTTTCTAGTGCTGATATTCCTTCTCAGGACCCTTTTAACCTTTGTACATTTCTTGTAACTGCCTTGTATCCTCTCGTGCCATGGCTTCTTGTAGTCACACTTTTAATTGCCTTACATACTCTCCTGCAAGGGCTTCTTGTAGTCACACATGCCCCCTGCCCTCTCCAAGGCTTGCACATTTACTTTGTTTGATAATGTATCTTCTTGATATATTATCCTGTCCAGGTTTCCCATAAACTTGCACTGAATACATTCACATACTCGTAAGGTTTTCACTCAAAGTTCATTTCCCCTTTTATCAATAAGCTCTTTCTCTTGCTCTCTTGGTTTCTTTCTTTACTATTGCTTGTGTTTGGTGTTGCCGTCGATACACCCCGGGATCCCCGGTGTCTCTGGGTGGACGCGCTGGTTCTTGTTGGCGTTCCTGGTTTTTTACCGCGGTCAGCCTGTGATGGTCTTTCAGATGTTTCCTTCTTTCGACCGCTTCCTCTGGACTTTCCCGTCTCTTGTGGCGTCCGCTGGGCTCATCTGCTTTGTTCCAGGCTCCCGTGAGTTAAACGCTGCTTTCTGACACATGCAAATGCCCAGGACTCTGTCGGCTCTTTGAGTTTCCGCAGCATGTCCTCTTCGCATTGGCAGCTTCTGTCTTCTTGGCTGTGGAGATGCCTGGCTCCTCCACACAAGTCTCAGCCTTTGTCTCTCGATCCGCACGGAGAGGGACAGCTCTCGCCTGCCAGCAGCAGACCTCGACACTCTGCTTCTGCTCTTTATATTTCCCGGTCAGTGGTGTGCATGTGTAAATAGAGCACTCCTTGGGCTTGTGGCCTTCTCCGCTCTGCATTATTCGGTTTCAGTTCGCTCTGAATTGCTCGGTTCCTCTTCCTCGCCCCAATATCTTGAAAATTCTGGGCAAGGAAGTCAATTCTTAACTTTGTGCACCATGAACTTGGATAAACATTCTTAATGGTTTTAAAAGGGCAAGTCAGTCCTGGATGATTCGTAGGTGGAACTGTAGAACGTGTTTTCAAAGGTTTCACATGGCAGATCCGAGTTGTATGGGTTTGGGGAAAGGTTTTTGCTACCCTTCATAGGAGGATGAGGGCCATATGACTATAGGCCATGAGGATATTGGGTATGGGAGGGTTAGCCTCAAGGAGAAATGGGTGATACCATGTCTCATCCAATGAAGCCATGACAACTCCCTGCAGGTTATCTCCCCCATGTGATCCTCCGTAATATAGCCGCCCCTAAGGTCAGTATTAGGTAGTCTGCCATCCCCTGGCCACATGGGAGGAGGTCACCGCCGGGAAAACAATGATGGACTCCATCAGATTCATCACAGTGACCTACGTGCTGGCAGAATCCCATTTATTTATTGTTTGCTTGTTAGGTGCTTATACAGCAAGTGGAATACCGTTTCAAAGTGCCCACAGGGCGAGGGGAGTGAAAAAGGGAGTGAAATACAATAAAAAACACAATATTAAATAAGAACAGTGGGGAAACGGATGAAAGGACGAACCTAATA
Source organism: Ambystoma mexicanum (assembly GCF_040938575.1). Taxonomy (NCBI): domain Eukaryota; kingdom Metazoa; phylum Chordata; class Amphibia; order Caudata; family Ambystomatidae; genus Ambystoma; species Ambystoma mexicanum. The sequence continues at coordinate 19,473,622 of NC_090937.1, read as the reverse complement.
TTCCTTGTGAATATTCAGAAGGTGCAAGTGCAGCAAGAAAGAGGGGTAGAGGGGGTAAGTGCTAGGGTGTCCGAGCTCATGGGTGAGCCACTGATGAAGTGCTATGGTTGTTGAGTGCTACACGGCCAGGAGCCTGTTAGGAGTAAGTGCAAACCTCCAGGGCAGAGGGAGTGCCAAGGTAAGTGCTGAGGGTGGACAGGAGCTGGGCCAATTGGGTGTGGGAGGTCTGGGGCCCCGAGGATGCATAAGGGCCCCAGGCACCAAACACAGCAACTGTGGGATTAGCAGAAGAAAGAAGAAGGGAAGGAGGCGGTAAAGAGGAAAGTATTGGGCAGCTTCCGGAATTCAAGAATGTCCTGCTCAAGTCACAGAGTCAGGGGGAGGCTGTTCCATAGGAGGGAGTCAGTTTAGGAAAGCGAACAACCACCTACCATCTGTTTAGCAAAACGCTTTACACACAATGAATTGGTTCCAGAGGAATGTTGTGGTCTAGGGGGAGAGTATTTGGTAGGATAAAGTTGAAGATATTGTGGTCCCTGGGCTCAGACAGCCTTGTGGATGATGCAGAGGGATTTGAATTTAATCCATGCATAAACCGGGAGCCAGAGAAGACTTTTTAGGGCAGGAGAGATGCCGTCCATGGGCTTAAGGCCAAGGGTAAGTCTCACTGCCCACTTCTGGATTTAGCTGGAGCGGACACAGAGTGGAAGAAGGTAGATTCAGGAGGAGGCTATTGCAGTAGTCCAGCATAGAGAGAACCAGGGCCCGGGTGACATTGAGCCTCTGGGGGAAAGTGGAGAATTCCTTTGAGAAGGAAGAGCTGAAAGTTGGACTTCTTGGTAATGTCCAGAGTGTGAGGGAGAGAGGAGTCAAAGATGACTTCAAGGTATCTGGCTACCGAAAAAAGGAGCAGAGGGAGAGCCCATGGAGGATGGCCAGAGTGAAGGGAAGAAGTAGGCAGCAGGGGTCCCGATGGGAAGGATCTCAGTTTTACAGTCATTGAGGCAGAGATCATTGGAAGTGCACCCGGACTGGATGACAGATAAGTAGTCGGGGATGATGGAGGGTGCAAGAGAATCAGCAGGACCTTTGAAGAAGAGCTTTGTGTCATCTGTGTAACACTGGAAGTTGGAGGAAGAGGAGGCGATGAGGTGTGCAAGCGGCTCTAGGTAGATGTTAAAGAGCCAAGGGGATTAGGTGCTCTTGGTCCGGACGAGTGCAGCAGCTGCGGCTTGGTTTGGGAAGCCGAAGACACACAGGAGTCGTCGGTGGATTCCTGCGTGACTGTCCCCAGCCCCCACCAGGCAGGTGCAATTACAGAATAAGCTAAGCTGGGACGTATGGGGATAAATATATTTTTGGTGGCAGGAGAGAATATTACAGCAATGACAATGAAGTGGATTGGCCATTTCTTCATAGATTGCAGGGGTGTGGCCAAGTAAGGTCTCTTATTGATGAGCTGTGCTCATTTTAAGATCCACTGGCTGGGTCCAATACCGTGATAGCTTGCCCAGCATCTGAAAGCAGGTCTTTGGAGAGGAGACAGTGGTGAGCTTCAGAGCCCGTTGGTGCTGTGATCCGGGAGGAAAGCTGAGACTTTTGCCTCACGCCCCTTGGCCAGGCACATTCAAGATGGCACCCGCTTTGTGCTCTGAGTCTGCAGAAGAAGCCTGATGATAGCAATTTAAAGAGCTGGGTGAAGAACAGAACAAGTAGGGAGCATTGCAGTGGTAATCGCATACAGAAGCCAGAATCACAGAAACTGCTCTTCTGAACATCTGTGAAGACCTGCTCTCAAACCTTTATTCTAATCTCCCCTCTGTGCTCATCTTACTTGATCTCTCTTATGCCTTTCCTCTCCTTCCCCCAGAAGCTCACTGTCTCTAGAGCTCTGGTTCTCTCTAGGCTGGAGTACTGCAACAGCCTCTTTGTAAATATACCTGCTTCTACTCTCCGCCCTCTGCAACTCATCCAGAACAGGACTGTGAAACTTGTCCTTGGCCTCAAGCCCAGGGATCATATCTCTCCAGCACTGATATCTCTGCATTGGCTCCAAGGATTAAGTTCAAGACCCTCTGCATTGTCCACAAGGCCTTCTGGGGCCTGGGTCCTCAATACCTCCAACTCTCTCTTTGTAAATACCTTCCTATTCAAGCTCTTCGCTCCTCCACCTCCAACTCCCTCAGGGTCAGTCGCTTCTCCAAGCAACAAGTTGGTGGTAGATCTTTCTTCGGCTGGGACCTCCCTCTGGAACAGCCTCCCTGCCTCTCTGAAACTTGAGGAGAACCATCTCCGGTTCCGGAAGCATCTCAAGACCTTCCTCTTTGCTTCTGCCTTCTCACTTCCTCTCCCCCTGCTGATTTCCTGTTTGATACTGCACTGGTCACCTGGCTACCCTCTGATTTTGGGTCCAGGTCCCTGCCTGCCCTGTTGCACACCCGCACTGCCTCCCGTGAACCCTTGCATTTGGGTCTGTATCTGTAACCCTACAGTGCCCCCTGCCTGCACTTTTGGACACTTGCTGTCTGCACTTACCCTTGCCACTGCCACCTGCTGGCCGCACTTCTTATTATTGTTTTGATTCCATGTACAGCACTGCCCCCTCCCCTTTCCCCTGGCACTTTTCCCCTCCGATCTCAATGACACTTGGCCTAGTAGGATCGTTGTCTGTCCTCCATTCCTTGCCTCATTACGCCTTGAAACACTTGTGTATAGGCGCGTTACAAATGCCATATCATATACATCTACAGAGCTTGGATGCAGTGGCTGCAAGATCCCACAGTGCCGCTTGCTCTGTCTCTCATGTTTGCCCTCAAATGGTATTACTATGCGCATTACCGAGCTGCATGCTCATAAGGTCATGTACTGTCATTATATACCTTGTTGAGGCCTCTTGCTGAGCTACAGCCATTATAGGAAAATGTATGGCCATGTATTGCCATTATATAGCCCAGTAAGTTCGAATGGCCGGATAGGGTTCGGGATGACATTGTACTGCAGCCTTTTAAATTTAAATAGCTGAGACCGCAGGCCTAGCTCGCATGCCCCAGCAACTCGATATTCCTATACTTGTGCATCCAGTAGCACGCTGGGACACATGGCCACAATATTGTAGCTATGACATTCTGACTAATCTGCAGCAAGAGCGTGTGCTGACCATTGATGCTCCCCCGAGCCTCACTCGTCACACTTAAACTACAATTCAGGGCCGCAATCAAAGTATTTTACTGCAACAGCGATCTTTGTTCTACTGCACACTGTAGATCACCACAAAGCCTATGTGCCTTCTTTGAGGAAGGCGAGACAGGCATGCGCAGGAGGAAGTGAGTCCGTGTGTGTGCGGTTAGAACAGCAAAATTGTAATGGAGCTGAAGTGATGGCAGCTGCGGTGAATCACATGCACTGGCCGCCACTGCCCTTTAGCGTGAGAGCCGCCATAGTTCCTAAGGCACCATGTGTGCTACATTAACTTCTATCCGTTCGTTACAAAAAATGCAATGAGAGATCAGACATTCAGCGCAGGAAATAATATCAGCGTTTCGTGGTTTGGGTTCTTCGACTTGCCTTTTCTCTCTTGCATTAGTTCTGACAACCTGCAGGTTTTGCTAAAGTGCCACATGGTATCCTAAACTAATTTTTGGTCCACCTTCATTCTCTGTATCCCTTTATTTTTTTAATTACCACTTAATTGAAATTCGGGTTCTGAATATATTTTCCCCTTCAGTAAACATCATTGCTCTCCGATTTTATTTGTTGAATTGCAAAATTGGGTTAATTACTCTTCCTGAAATGCAACGAGGCGTATCCCTGTTTGAACCTAAAAAAGCAGCTTGTCGTATTTCATGCAACATACAATGGGGCCACCGTTTATTTACAAGACAGTAATTTATCAGTTACTCATTCTTACATGTTCAGTCTGTCAATTCACATGTCATTCATACGAATAACATAATAAATCATGTTGAATTTGCAAACGTTTAAAATGATACAGAGATTAATGCAAATTGTGTTCTTTTAAAATCCATTAGATTGCAAGAACTCCCGAGGAAATACATGGTTTCATTTCCCACACATTGTTTAGTGTTCAGCAAAAACACCTGTCTGCTGAAAAGGACCTTTGGGACATTACTCGGGAATCACTGGAATGCCTAGTGGAAAAAGGGCTCATAATGCAGAAGTTGGTCAGTGATGCTGAAGGATCCCAACATGTTCTAGAGGTCTCTACGTTAGGTCGGGCCACTTACAAAGGTAAATACAAATGTTTATACTAGCAATAACTTTGGCCAGTTGGACTCTGCAGCAGCTCTATAATGTGATTTTCCGAAATTGTACTCCAAGTATATTGACTCTCAAATAAGAAAGTGTGTACTCAGATTATCGAAATAAATGTTTTCAATGGTGACGTGCACAATTTTCAGACTAGATTACAGTGACATTTTCTGGCTCGTTTTGGCTTAAGCTTGAAGAGATTTTAACAGTCACCCAGAGCAACTTTTTCAACAAATAAAGAGATCAGAATACCATTCCTGCATAGGGTGAAGGAATTTTCATTGGTGGTTCAGTGTTTCTCCTTTCATTAATTAGTTCATGTACCTCAGTTGTGGATATCCTGTGGCTTTCCAGATGTGTTGACCTGCAGCTCCCATCACCTTTACCCAACATAGCTAGTGATGCAGGGAATTGTGGGGCAAAACATCTGGACGGTTACAGGTTGTCCAGCGCTGATGGTAGCTAGTTGAGAATGTTGGAGAAGGCACAAGCCATTACTCTCAATAAAGACAACCAGCTTTTCCTGCCTTCCTTCTGAGTCATTTCCTCTGCAGCCCTCCCAAACCTGACCCTAAACCAGCAGCTAACTTTAACCAATAGGAGACTGGGTTGGTAGCCTTTGGGCAAGACATGAGGATTTGCAGAGCCGATTTCACTGGTGGCCGTTCACAGTAGTCCTTGCTAAGACAAGTGCTTTATGGGACACAGTCCTGTTTCCACATTATCATTGCCAGTTAGGACACACAATCTAGAAGAGCTCAATCTGACACAATGCCCTATGTGGTGCTACTGGAAGATTTGAATTCAGAATATGAATTGTTCTCCCTTCCTGTTGTTTCTATGCTGGATAACAATACATCCAAACTACATCTTTTAAGAGAAACAGCTCTCAGTTTCTACCAGACCTGGAACTGGAATCTGCATTTTCCAACCTTCCTAATTCAGAATGTCATGAAATCGGAGATCTTCAAGATGCACTGGTTTGAGCTCCTGGGAGTTCTGGAACTGTAATTTGCACTTTTCAAGGGTATTCATGCTGTACCCCATGAAGACAGAATTGACATCTCCCAAGATAAATTGTGCTGTGCTTCTTGTAGCATGAGAGCTGAAATAACTTCCAAATATTTCCATAGGCCACCTATCACAGCATTCGCTCAAACCAAGGTTGGAGGTGTGAATTCTAGCTTCTCTGTAATTGCTTCTAACACCTTTCTGAAAATGATTGCTTCATTTTTCATTTGCCAGTCACCTACCCATTCGATACATTGCACTGTTTATCTAGCTTGCTGAGAAGCAGATTCTAGTATCTGTTCAAATCTTCGAGTTTTCACCATCTTCCCTATCCGGCTAAGTGATATTCATAAGCCCAGTGTCAGCATCCATGGCATCTAGCAGAGGGGAATCTAGGTTGGTGAGTTTAGGAATGAAAAGTTGGGATAATTGCTCCTCAAAAGCATTAATCAATAGTCTGTGTCATTTGGTATGCACAGGATATAAATGCATTACATATTCCACAATGCACTGTACAGTTCTGCAAAATTACCGGAAACTGGATTCTGCGCTCTGCGTCCTCCTTGATGGAGAGTTTGCAGTCAGATGCTACATCTCCCAAGATGGACTATGCAAAGCTTGTGTTGGAACCAACCTAAAATTTACTTTTTTCACGATTCCTGAAGCTCAACGCCACCTGACCAGAAACTGCTTCTCTTAAGATGAGCTGTGCCTATCTAACAGAAGACTTAGGTTTGCAATCTGCACTTTAGGACTTTCCTAATGATGTTTACTTGAAATCATGGAGACAGAAAAACCAGAAACCAGACCATGTACTTTTAACCTTGCTGATGATGTGATACTGGATAGTATGTAGCTAGAATCTATGTCCCCAAATTTAATGGCGCTGAACTTCTAGAAGACATTGTGGTGGGTCAGAAGGACGACAGACTGTTATTAGACATTTTATAATGTGTCTTTATTAAAGAATATGGTAAATGCCTATCTCTCCCTATTTCTATGGGATATTCCGTGCATAACAAAACTAACTAAAGTGCTTGTCAAACCTCAGAGAATTTCTTAAAAGAATCTGTTCACGGTTCCAACTAAGTGAATACAAATATTGTTAACAACTAAAGACAGGAGAATGGCTCCCTTCTCCAATGTTGTTGCTCTCAGTAAAGTTATGTTCAATAACGTTCTCTTAATACTTTATCCCACCTTTCGTCTTTCTCGATAGGTGGCTTTTTTGATTTGGTACTGATATCTCTTTTTTTGTCAGGATCTATATTATCTGTTGATTACTTTCTTCTTTGAGTCCATTTCCAATATTTCTTCTTCCCTTTAACGAGGGTATGGTTATCCAACCTTTCTGCCCTTCTCCGTTGGGATTTATTTTTCTTCCTCCGAATTCAAGGACTTTAACTTCAGCAGGGTATATATCCTTTAAGATAACATTTCTTTACCCTTATTCTCAGGATTTTCTTTCACATGTCCTTTTTCTCCTTAACGGGTGATTCTTTCTTTTCTTTGACTAGAACACGTCCGATTAGTCTGAGGGCTTTGCCTCCAACTCTTAAATCTTCACTGAGACAAGTAGAACTAGTTGCATAATGGTTCCCTTTTCTTTCTCTTGTCCTACTGCTGTATTCTCGTTATCTCGACTGGTACGAGTTTGAGTACTTTCATAAATATCTTCTTTTCTCCTTCTTATTTTCCAGGATTTGTCAGAGTATAAATATTCTCCTGCTCATTCACTTCTCTTACTGATACTTCCCATTATATCACCTGGGACGACTATGAATGTGTTCATAATGGTGACTTTCATTTACTTCTCTTCTTCTCAATGGTATATTCCCATTACGTTGCCTGGGATGCGTATGAAGTCTGATATAATGGTTTTCAGTCTTCTCCCTGCATCTCCGCTTTCCCGATTACCTGCTTCCTCCGGGGAGATCGTCACTGGGTATCTGTACCTTTCGAGTTCGATTTTCACCTTTGCTCTCCCGTAGTTTCTTTCTCCGATCTTCTTTCTCGCTGTCGTCTTTTCTTCAGTGTTAGTTCGTTCTGCGATCTCATCCACGTTGCGGTACCAGCATGCTTTAACGGACCTCCGGTCCACCACTGGTTTTCTGTGGCGACGCCACGGCATACTGCTTCACTTCCTCCCCAGTAGTTAGGATGCTGTGTCTACTTCTTCGATTCTGGCTCGACAGCCTGATAGAAACTCCCAGGCTCTCCAAAGTCTGCAGTCTCCTGCCTTTGCATAGGTGTCATAGCCGTGGGACTTCCCCGGCTCAGCTAGAGCCTCTCTCCTGTTATCTTGCTTCAGCTTTTGAAGCTCTTTATTTTCCTTATCCATCGTTTTCATCTTCGGATGATGAAGTTCTTCTCTTAAAGGGATAGTTATTATTTCAGTTTCACAGTAACTCATACGGATTGGTTCTTGGTATATGTTCTTGGGGGACATGTTTGTAGAGGTAATTTTGGGAAACACTTTAAGGAGTTTCTCACAGGAAGGTCCTGCTTGACTGTTTCCCTAGAGAAGGTATTTGTGGATAAGGGACGAACTCTTGCAATTCGTCACAACATGGAAGTGAAATATGTGCTTGTCAACTTTCCTAATGCTGGATATTTTGAAGCCACCTCCCATCATGCATTGTGAAGGGCATACTAGAGAGCTGAATTCCTAATTGTGAAAAAAGTATAGAACCAACAAGCTAAAACGGCTTCCCCTCAGTACTGGGGGTAGGCATTCAACCTTCTAAACTATTAATTGTGCTAATATTAAATCTTTCAAATAGCATAGTAATTATTTCTTCATTTAAAATAATGCCATCAACCTACCCATTTAAAAATGCAGTGAAAACCTCCATAAGCCCGGTCTGCAGCAGGCAGCAGAAGCTTTAGGATACAATGCACATTGAAAATCGCTCCCCAGATACCTGGTCGAGCCATGGATCCAGCTGTCCGGATACATGTCTTTGTCTAGCAGGGTCTTTAGAGTTTGTCAATTCAGAACGTTTGGACAATTTCCCCTCTGATGCCTTTCTTAGTCATCGGTGTTCTTTCCAGTCTACAACATAAGCGCAGATATGCATTCAAAAGTGGTGTGCTAAGCTCCTGAAAGACATATATCAGGAATCTGCACTTTCTATCCCTCCTCATGCTTTACAACTTGATATTTATTTCAAAACGTGTAACTCCAAGATTTACTGAGCTACTGTAACCCCTAAAAAGAGAACCTGGCTTTTTCAACTTTCGTGGTGCTGTTCTGCTGGATAACGTCGTGCCACAAATAACATCTTGCTGAGATTCCCTTTGCTGGGAGACTTGAAGACCTGGAACTGGAGTTTTCACATTCTGGTGACCTTGTAGCTAGAAACGGCGGATCAGGGTTGAAAGACAGAGTTAAAAATATTCGAGGGAGAAAAGACCGAAGATTATTTTGAATCCAGAAACGGCATCAACCAAGATGCCCTGTGCTGAGCCTCTGGGAGAGGTGGAACTTAAATGCTAGCTTTTTATCCTTCCTAGTGCTGCGTACTTCGAAGCCAGAAATGACATTTCCAGGATGCATTGTGATGGGCTTCTGGCAACTACTGTGTTGAATTCATAGCGTCCAAAGACTTGAAGAGCCTAGCCAAAGCAACATTCAATCTGATCATGGGGCTTCCCTGGTTGCTTTTTTTTTTTCTCGACACAAGACCATCTTTTCACAGTGAGAAAGCCAAACCTATTTGTCGATATTTGTTTTGGTAAGTAAGTTGTGCTTTCATTCTTTCTCAGCTGTCGGCCCCACAAGCCTCTGACAAATAATTGCGGTAGGTTTTTTAATATAATTTCTCCCACCAAAAAATCAGACCCTGTTAGGCAGAATCCTGTGCAGTTCCCTTGGGGAATACTGCAAGAAGATTAAGACGACAGGAGTAAGCAGTAAACCCAATTGGTAGAAGTCTGCACCACCCAGATTTACCTGGTAGCTGTGGCTGAGCAGTCAGACCTCTCTCAAGAAGAGTAGGGCAGTATGTAGAGTATACAAAATAGGGTCAAAAACACAGTAGAGCAAACAAACACTGACCAGAGCTTTGTATAAAAAGTATATAATTATTTATTTAAAACACACTTTAAGTCATAAACTAGCACTCTCAATCAAAAGCAAGTTAAAACACAGTCAGGTAAAGTATACACACCTCCCTAAATGATTATCAAACAAGTCTAGGTTAAAACACTACTATTTGTTAGAACAGAGGTGAGCGCTTAACCAAGATGGCACTCTGATAATGTAGTTAAAGGGAGAGAAAAAGACAGGGCATTGAAATAAAACAGTTCCCAACACTTAAGAATTCAGAGCAAGGGAAGAAAGGCAGGTTATACTGTAGAGCCAAAGTTCATAGGTCAGGCCCACTTTAAATGGAGCAAAGCAAAATGTGCCCAGGATCACACGGTTTAAAATGCACTAAAAGTCTTTGCAGATTGTTCAAGAGTGGTTGGGGTGGTTCAAAAGATATAGTTAGAAGGCCTGGGGCCAACCCAGTTTAGAAGCCAAGGATTTAAGGGTCACCTTTAGCAATCTGTAGAAAGGGAGGCCAGGCAGGACACATTACCTTAAAGAGAAAGGAAGCTCCAGCCGGGCAGTTGTTCCTGGCAGTGGTTGAAGTTTGTGGTTCCGACCAGGGGACGAGAGGATCTCGTCGAGGAGGAAACGTGGAGCCGTTGCACTGCACAGGGATGAAACCAGCTGCGGAGTTCCCGATTAAAAGGTGCGGTTCTTTTATTCGCGGTCAAAAGTGGTGAGCTTGGCTATCCGGCCGCCGGGGTGCTTGGCACGGGCGATTCGACCAAGGGCCGTCTTTGGAAGGTGAAAAGGTTGAACTGGTTGGTCCCACCAGCTTAGAGGAAGAAGACTCGTCCAGCAGAAGATCTTCTCTTGTCGTCGGGAAAGTGGTGAGGTAGCTGCAGCAGGGCTTCACCGGTGGTGTCATCGTTGCAGATGGCTCAGTTTCATCCCTCTTCGGATTCTTAGGTCCTGTGGCGACTTCTGAAGTTCTAGTCCCAAAGGCCCTGCTTTTATGCAGCAAAACCCCGATTCATCAGCCTAGCTGTCAATCACACATGCTAAGTGGTGAGCCGGGCGGCTCACCACTGGACCAATCAGAGTAGAGTGCGTCTTGGGTTGCCGAGGCAACGCAGTCCAGGGTGCCAATTCCTCCCTCCACCCTTCCTGTGGAACCCAGACAGAGTGGCACCATTTGGAGGGCTTCTGTGGAGAATCCCGGCAAAACAGTGGAACAAAGGGCTCAACCTTGGTCAGAGTTACAGAGACGGACACAAACGCCATTTTAGAATTGAGTTCTGGAAAAAAGACCCAACCAGTGATTTAATATTAAATAAATAAACCGGCGGTATCTTTAACATTGCATCAAAAAGTAGTGCTTGAGGTCCCGCTTGGACAAGGGAGATCGCCATAGCCATGCCAGATCCAGGTCCCGGTCCTCGACGCCATTGAGACCGTCAGAACCTGTGAAGCCTTCAAAGAAGGCGTCAACCCCATCGTCGCCGGGTCCGTCGAGGGGTTCACTCGAGGCTCCGGTCTCGAAGTTGTCGAATTCGTCGGTGACTCGGTCAGTGCCAATTCACTCGGCGCCCTCGATGCCGTTTTTGGAGGATTTGCCGGAGGTGCCACTGAGGGCTGTGGAACCTCTTAGGAAGACTCAGTAAGTCTGTGAGGCCTGTTTTTTAGCCCTTTTCTGTTCCTCCTCCTAGATTGAAATATCTTATAAAGGTTGGAAAAATTCCAGAGGTCGAGGAACTTTCTGATGAGTAGATGGTTGTGCCTCCTGATGTCCCTGATGATCTTTTGTCTGGGCATAGTCAGATGGAGGAACTCCGGCAGTCATTGCATGACGCTAGTGGCCTTGAGACCTCTCCAGAGATGGGGTTTGGCCAGCCTCAGCCTGGGGCGCATGCGGATTCCTCCTATCGGCATCTCATGTTAAGTGTGACAGAGTACTTGGGGTGGTGTGCTCCACCTGTTGATTTTGCTCAGGATGATTTGACAGACATCCTGGATCAAGGCCCACCCCCTGACCCGGTGTTGCCATTTCACATGGCTTTGCAAAGAAGGGTGGCAGCGGCTTGGACTGCTCCAGAGAGTCTACCAGCAGTTAATAAGTTGCTTCCGAAAATATACCACCCATCCAGTGGTGACCCCTGCTACTTATCGACGCACCCTACTCCGGAGAGTTTGGTGTGGTGGTGCAGGCTGCATACCCTACCATCCCTCCTGATAGGGATCATGAGCACTTTGATGCTTGGGCGAGGAAGGTATTTTCAGCTGGGGGTATGTCCTTGAAGGCGGCCAACTCCACTTATGCCTTAGCGAGATTCACACACACTCTGTGGAACTGTGCGTCTTTGGCGGCTGAGCATATTCCCGAAGGGGAGGAACAGGATGGTTTTCTAGCCCTCGTGCAAGACGGCAAGGATGCCATGTGCGAGTCCGTTCAGTCGGGCTTGGACACGGCAGACTGTGTTAGCCAGTCCATGGCTGGGAGCACCGTGATACGCAGGTTTGCGTGGTTGCGGAAGTCGGGGTTTGCTCCTAATGTGCAATCCCGGCTTCTGAACATGCCCTTTGATGGTGTTCATCTGTTTGGCAGCAAGGCTGACGAGAGCCTTGAGAGGTTACATACCTCCAAAGCTGCAGCAAAGTCTTTGAGGGCTGCAGTACATGAACCTCTGCCTTTTCGTCCTAAGGAACAGCAATGGAGTGGAGGTTCCTTTAGGTACTGCTCTTCCTTTGGCAAATCGAGTCGAGCTGCCAGTCAAAGGGGCCACTGTAGGAGTACCAGGGGTGGAAAGCAAGGTACTCGGGGTGCCAAAGCCGCTCGGGCAGTTGCCTCTTTGCCCTCTGGCACTGCCGCAGCCGCGTCCACTCAGTCATGAGGCCATGTCCCATGGTTCACCGGTTGGGGGCAGACTTGCGCAGCATCTTGGAGAATGGCAGGCCATTACTTCAGATGTGTGGGTTCTGGAGATCACTGCCCATGACTACTGTCTTCCCTTCCGGCAAAGGCCTCACAACAATCCACCGGGGAAGCTCTTTGAAGCGTCCAGATCCGCTCCTTGCGCAGAAAATTCTATCTATCCCTGTTGGAGAAGGGCGCCATTGAAGTGGTGCCTGTAGCGGAGAGGAACAAGGGATAGTATTCCCCTTATTTTTTTTATCCCGAAAAAAGACAGGGGATTGAGACCCATCATGGACTTGCGTTGGTTGAAAAAGCTCCTCAGGAAGGACAAGTTCAAGATGGTTACTCTCTCTGAAGTCCTCCAGGCCCTTCAACTTCCGGATTGGTTGGTGTCTCCCGACCTCAAGGATGCTTACTTTCATGTGCCGATTCATCCCAAGCAAAGGAAGTACCAGAGGTTCGCAATTGGCGACTCACATTTTCAGTGTCGGGTCCTGCCGTTTGGATTGACCTCCGCCCGAGGGTCTTCACCAAGCTGATGGTGGTGGTGGCAGCGTATCTCAGGAAAGGGGGATTCACGTCTACCCCTACCTGGACGATTGGTTGATCAGGGCGCTCTCTCCTGAGCAAGCCCTGGATCATCTGTCTGTCACCTGCCACTCCCTTCACAAGCTGGGCTTCTCCCTCAATTTAAAGAAGTCCCATTTGACACCTACCCAGCAGCTCAAGTACATCGGAGCAGTGCTCGACACATCCCTGGGGCAGTGTTCACCTCCCCAGGTGAGGGCTCATCACATTATGCAGATGGTGGACAAGTTTCAACGTGCCCAGAGTCTCCCGCCGTTCGAATTCTTGAGGTTGCTCGGCCTCATGGCATCCTGCATCTTCCTGGTGCCAGAGTCCAGGCTGCGGATGAGATCTCTGCAGCGAGCTCTCAAGATGCAGTAGTCGCAGTTCTCCGGTAGGATGTCGGATCCCGTTCAGATTCCGACTTCGGTCACCCAGGTTCTTCTATGGTGGGCCGGCAAAGGCAATCTGATGAAGGGAGCACCATTTTGGCAGCCATGGCCAGAGGTGACGATCGTGACGGATGCATCCCTCACAGGGTCAGGAGCTCATGCCAACGAGTTGACAGCCAGCGGACGTTGGTCTCCGTCGGAGTCCAGACTCCACATCAATCTGTTAGAGCTGAGGGCCGTCAGGCTAGCCCTGGAGGCTTTTCTGGCATCTGTGCGGGGGAAGAATGTCCTGCTTATGAAGGACAATACAGTGGCCATGCACTACCTCAACAGAAAAGGGGGGTGGGGCAGGGTCACTCCCGTTGTGCAGGAAGGTGATGCAGCTCTGGTTCTGGGCCATCCAGCAGTAAATTTCAATCTCGGCAGTTCATCTGGCTGGAGATGAAAATTCGGCGGCGGACATTCTGAGCAGGCAGAGCACGGTCTCTCACGAGTGGGAGCTGGCTCAGGAAGTTCTTTTGGAGATCTTCGCCCTTTGGGGAACCCCACATGTGGATCTCTTCGCCACCAGTGTCAACCGGAAGTGCGAGAGATTCTGCTCGCAGGAATTTCCCCCAAGAGGAGCCTTAGGGGACGCGTTCGTAGTGGAGTGGTCCTTTCCACTGCTGTACGCGTTTCCTCCAGCCCCCGTCATTCTGCAGGTGTTGCGGAGGTTATGGAGGTTCGGTTCCCGAATGATCCTCATTGCTCCGGCGTGGGCCAGGAGAGCGTGGTACCCAGACCTTCTAGACATGTCCATCTGCCCTCCACGCCGTCTTCCCTTCCAAGACGATTTGCTCTCTTGGAGGGGGGGGGGGTCGGGTTCTCCATCCAGAGGTCAAGTCTCTCAGCCTTCATGCTTGTTATCTGAAAGGTTGAGGTATAAGGATTGGGACCTCCCCGAAGACGTGATGGAGGTGTTGCTTTCGTCCAAAAGGCCCGCAATGAAATCCCTGTACCATTGCCGTCGGAGAAAGTTCTGTGACTGGTGCAGGGTACAGAATATGGATCCTTTCCAATGTTCCATTCCTTTGGTTTTGTCTTTTTTACTTTCTTTAGCCCACAAGGGCCTGCAAGCTGGTACCATTAAGGATTACCTGGCGGCGCTGTCCATATTTAAGCGCTCGTCTGAGGAATGTTCTAATTTTAAGATTCCTTTGATTTCCCAGTTTCTAAAAGGACTAACTAATGTGTTTCCACCGTCGCCTTTCCAGGTGCCGGGATGGTATTTGGAATTTGATTTTAAAGTTCCTAATGGGAGCTCGGTTTGAGCCCTTACATTCGAAGGGATTGTGTCCTCCGACATATTCCTCATCTTAGATATCTCCTTCCAGCTCTGCTGGCCTCGGAACATTTTTTCTCTAGAGGGCGCTGCGCGTCGACGTCCTCCGAGTCGATGTCCCTCGACAGCCGCCGTATCGACATCGACGTCATCCTGCCTATAAAGGCCGCGCGCACCGTCCGTTGCTCAGTTCCGTTTTTCCGCGCTTACTCAGTGCCTCGGAATACCGTTGCTCAGTTTTTGTCAGATTAATCCTATTTACCTCGAGTTATTCGATCCGTACTCAATGGCTTCCTCGTCGGAACCGACAACTCCTTGATCCGGCTTCAAAAAATGCCGAGATTGTGGAAAAAAGATGTCACTGACTGACCCTCACAGAGTTTGTCTGTGGTGTTTGGGAGCTGAACATCATTGTTCGGAGTGCGAGGACTGTATGTCCATGACAGCTAAGGCCCTGAAGGAGCGTAGGGGGAAGCTGGAGAAAGGTAAGACTTTTAAAGATTCTTCTTCGTCGACGAAGTCGAGACATTCGTCTCTTCGTCACCATTCGCGCTCCAGGTCTCGGAGTGGGTCCCATCATTCCTCGAGATCGAAGGACTCGAAGAGGAGACGTCGAAGATCCCCTTCTCAGTCTTCCTCTTCCTCTGTTTCGCCAAAAAGAATCCTTTGCCCCACGAAACATAGTTCCCGGGCTGAATGGGCGGAATTCCACAAAAATATGATGAGCGTCTTCGAGAAAGCGGCTTCGACCCCCTGGAAGACTGCCGAGAGCGATGCTCTGGTCGAAAGACCCGAAGGTCAAAAACGCCGCGAGTCGCAGTACCCGGCGAAGGAAACCTCTCGAGTGCGTCTTGAACCCTCGAGTAGGACTATGACCTCCAAACCTTCCTCGAAGGTTCCGTCGACGCCGTCGACGAGGGTTCCGTCAACGCCGTTGTCGAAGGGACCTTCGACACACGGGTCTGTTCACTCGACGCCAGCTTCGACGTCGACGCCAAGAAAAGTCACGGTCACAACACACCCAGTGACTATCCCCAGGTCCTCGATGGCTTCGAGATTGTCGAGTAGAATCCCAATTCTGTCGAGGTCATCGAGGCCTCCGCCTTTGTTTTCGACGCCACGCTCGAAGCCTTCGGCGTCGACGACATCGACGTTTTCGAGGCCGATAATGACAAGTTCGGCACCCTCTGCCTTGGAAATGGGATTTACACCCTTTATGAGTTCAGAACAATTGAGAACTATGTCCTCAATTTTGGAAGAGGGTGAATTGTCTGAACAGGAAGACACATTTGAGTTGCAGGGACCTGTAACCCCAATTAGAGAGCAATTTTCCTCTGAATAACGCAGGTTAAAGGATCTTCATGATTCCTTACATGAGGCAAGTGGGTTAGACACTTCCCCTGAGGTGGAGTTTGCTAGGCCAGACCCGGGGGAGCATGCTGAAACCCCCTATAGAGCCTTAATGGCCAGGATCACAGAGTTTATGGGGTGGTCTGCACCTTCACAATCTTTCCAACCAGATGACCTCACGGATATTCTTGATAAAGGCCCACAGGAGGATCCTGTGGTGCCTTTCCATAAAGCTCTTCAGAGGAAGATTATGACGAACTGGGAAACCCCAGATGTCGTCCCGGCAGTAAATAAAAAACTGTCTACAAAATACAGGGTATCCTCTACAGACCCGGAGTTTTTGTCAAAACACCCATCCCCAGAAAGTCTGGTGGTACAGGCAGCATCTTCTACCGATGTCAAGACAGCTTATCCTACCGTCCCATAGGACAGGGACGATAAAAAATATGATGCTATGGCAAAGAGAGTTTTTTCGGCATGTAGCATGGCGTTAAAATCTGTAAATGCTACTTGCACCCTTGCTCGATTCAGCCATACACTTTGGGAGTGTGCTTCTACAGCGGCTGACTGCATCCCGGAGGGAGAAGAAAGGGAGGCGTTCCTGAATATCATACAGGACGGTAAAGACGCTATGTGCGAATCCCTCCAGACGGGCATTGATTCGGCTGACAGTATCAGCAGAGCAATGGTGGCAAGTACAACAACCAGGAGATTTGGTTGGTTGAGAAAGTCTGGTTTTGCCCCAGATGTGCAAGCCAGGCTCTTGAACATGCCATTCGATGGCTCTTCTTTGTTTGGGAAAAAGGCGGATGACAGTTTAGAAAAACTGCAAACTTCAAAAGCAGCAGCAAAAACCCTAGGCGCTGCAATCCGTCAGACACCTTTTCGTCCCACAGGAATCTCTGCGAGAGGCAAGTCCTTTTGCTTCTACTCCGCATTCGGAAGAGGTAGAGGACGACCGGCTCAAAGGGGACAAAGAAGAACTACCCGAGGTGGACGGGGGTACATATTCAAAGGCCGCAGAAACAGCAGGTGCCTCTTTACCATCGCCATCTGCATCAGCCGCCCCAAAATCACTCTGAGGACTTCCCTCACAGGACACCTGTGGGAGGCAGGTTGACTCAACATCTGGCGGAATGGCAGGCTATCACGTCAGATGCTTGGGCATTGGAAACAGTTGCCCAAGGTTACTGCCTGCCTCTCCTACGCATACCTCAGAGTCATCCACCGGGAATCAGCTCTCAGAAAGCTCCAGATCCGCTCCTCTTGCAGGAAATTTTGGACCTCCTAGAGAAAGGTGCCATAGAACCGGTACCTGCAGCGGAGAGGAACAAGGGCTGGTACTCCCCTTACTTTCTCATTCCAAAGAAAGACGGAGGACTGAGACCCATCTTGGACTTGCAAGAATTGAACATATTCCTCAGAAAAGACAAATTCAAGATGGTCACTCTTTCTCAGATCCTCCATGCCCTTCAGTTCCAGGACTGGTTGGTATCTCTGGACCTTCAGGTCGCTTATTTCCATGTGCCTATCCATCTCAAACACAGGAAATACCTGAGGTTCGCAATTGGCAACTCTCACTATCAATTTCGAGTGCTGCCATTTGGGCTGACCTCCGCCCGAGGGTCTTCACCAAGTTAATGTCGGTAGTAGCGGTAAGTCTAAGGAGGGAAGGGATTCATGTCTACCCCTACCTGGACGATTGGTTGATCAGGGCTGTCTCTTCGGAACAAGCTCAGATCCAGCTAAATCACGTGTGCCACTCCCTTCACAGACTGGCCTTCTCCCTCAATTTAAAGAAGTCACAAATGATACCATCGCAGAGACACCAGTTCATAGGAGCGATCCTGGACACTTCCCTGGGAAAAGCCTCGCCACCAGAGGTGAGGGGTCAAGATATTCTACAGATGGTTACCAAGTTCCAAGATGCCCAACGTCTCCCAGCCTTCGACTTTTTGAGGTTGCTAGGCCTCATGGCATCCTGCATTTTCCTAGTGCCAGAGGCTCGCCTGAGAATGAGATCCCTCCAGTGGGCACTGAGGACTCAGTGGTCACAATTCTCAGGGAGAATGACAGATCTTCTTCAGGTTCCCGACAGGGTGGCTCGAGACCTTCAGTGGTGGGCCTGTCAGGAGAACATTCTGAAAGGAGAACATTTTTGGCAACCCTGGCCGGAGATAACAGTAGTCACGGATGCCTCACTCACGGGGTGGGGAGCCCACGCCAATGACTTGACCATCAGCGGTCGTTGGTCTCCATCGGAGTCCAGACTACATATCAACCTGTTAGAGCTGAGAGCCATCAGACTTGCGCTGAAGGCGTTCCTGCCAGCAGTACAAGGGAAAAACGTCCTGATAATGACGGACAACACAGTGGCCATGCATTACCTCAACAAAAGAGGAGGCGTAGGATCACTACCCCTGTGCAGAGAGGCGATGCAGCTCTGGTTTTGGGCAATCCAAGAAGGAATCTCTCTATCGGCAGTTCACCTAGCCAGAGAGAAGAACTTGACATCGGACGCTCTGAGCAGGCAGAGCACAGTCTCCCACGAGTGGGAACTAGCTCAGGAAGTCCTTCAAGAGATCTTCGCCCTTTGGGGAACCCCTGAGGTGGATCTGTTTGCCACCAGCGTCAACAGGAAATGCGATCTGTTATGCTCAAGGGAATTTCCCCCGAGAGGAGCTCTGGGAGACGCGTTCATAGTGGACTGGGAGTTTCCGCTTCTGTACGCGTTCCCACTGGTCTCTGTCATTCCTCAAATGATCAGGAGGTTGAGAAGATTCCGGAGAACCATGATCCTAATTGCCCCGGATTGGGCCAGGAGAACGTGGTACCCGGACCTTCTAGACTTGTCCATCTGCCCTCCAATTCGACTTCCACTCAGAGAGAACCTACTCTCACAGAAGGGAGGTCAGATTCTCCATCCAGACATCAAAACCCTCAACCTTCACGCTTGGCTTCTGAAAGATTGAGGTACAAGGATTGGGACCTCCCTGATGATGTTATGGAGGTGTTGCTTTCGGCAAGGAGGCCAGCAACAAAGTCTTTATACCGCTGCCGTTGGAACAGATTTTGCAGCTGGTGTAGAGAACAGAATATCGACCCTTTTTCATGTGGTACACCGATGGTTTTGTCCTTCCTTCTATATTTGGCAAATTCAGGCCTTCACGTTGGCACCATTAAGGGCTATCTCGCAGCGCTATCCATCTTTAAGCGCACTGCGGAAGAACCATCCTATTTCAAATTACCCTTGGTAATACAGTTTCTAAAGGGGTTCACCAATGTTTATCCCCCAAGACCATTCCAAGTTCCCCTATGGGATTTAAACTTAGTACTAACTTTCCTGATGGGCACACCTTTTGAACCACTCCATTCTTGTTCGTTAAGATTCCTTACCCTTAAAACTGTTTTATTAATAGCACTTACATCTGCTAGAAGGGTGAGCGAATTACAAGCTCTTTCTTGTAAACCCCCTCAAACAATATTTCACAAAGACGTCCGCAATTGAAGCCTAATTTCCTCCCAAAGGTGGTTTCTGAATTCCATATCACTCAGAAGATTACCCTACCATCTTTCTATCCTCCTCCTCACCCGGGGAAAGAGGAAGAGAGGTTACACAGGCTAGACCCTAGAAGGGCTTTAAGTTTTTACATCAGTAGACTAGCCAGGATAAGACAGGCAGACCAGCTGTTTGTAGGTTACGCAGGTCACAAGCTGGGGTTACCAATAACTAAGCAGACCATTTCCAGATGGATCATTCTAGCCATTCTGGAATGTTATAAACTGGCAGGGAAAGAGCCCCCTCAAAACCTTAGGGCTCATTCGACCAGAGGTATTGCAGCTTCATTGGCCCTCAAAAGAGGCGTGCCGGTTAAAGACATCTGTGCGGCCGCTACATGGTCGTCTGTCCATACCTTTACACGTTTTTACAATTTGGATTCCTCCTCCAGTCAAGAGACTAGGTTTGGAAGGGCTGTACTGCATTCTATTCATCAATAGAAGACAGCGTGAAGTCAGTACTCCCTCCTCCAATA
Source organism: Ambystoma mexicanum (assembly GCF_040938575.1). Classification (NCBI taxonomy): domain Eukaryota; kingdom Metazoa; phylum Chordata; class Amphibia; order Caudata; family Ambystomatidae; genus Ambystoma; species Ambystoma mexicanum. Next base: position 19,453,728 of record NC_090937.1, on the reverse strand, counting down.
ATAGAATACTGCTATGGGAGCCTATCTAAGATGAGGAATACGTCGGAGGACACAATCCCTTCGAAGAACAAGTTACTTCTTACCTTGTAACGTTCTTTCGACGGGATGTTCCTCCGACGTATTCCTCATCGGCCCTCCCATCCATCCCCGCAGTTCTACTTCCCGTGTTGCAGCTTACGCTCCTTCAGGGTGATTAGTCTAGTCCAGAAAGTATTATTGTGGGCTACAAAACGGAACTGAGCAACGGACGCTGCGTGCAGCCTTTATAGGCAGGATGACGTCGACGTCGATACGGCGGCTGTCGAGGGACATCGACTCGGAGGACGTCGGCGCGCAGTGCCCTCTAGAGAAAAAAAATTCCGAGGCCAGCAGAGCTGGAAGGAGATATCTAAGATGAGGAATATGTCGGAGGAACATCCCATCGAAAGAACGTTACAAGGTAAGAAGTAACTTGTTCTTCTTGTCCATTGCGACTATTGTCCTTTAAAACGGTGTTTTTTTCCGGCAAGCCACCCTTCACTGTTTTCCATAAGGACCGGGTTGTCCTGTTTGTGCGGCCTTCTTTTCTTCCGAAGGTGGTGTCAGAATTCCATTTGAGCCAGAAGGTGATTATTCCAGCGTTTTATCCTCCTCCACATCCTGGTAAGGAAGAGGAGAGGCTCCATAGGTTGGATCCTAGGAAAGCTTTGAGTTTCTATCTCTCATGGATGTCCCGGGTCAGAGTGGACGATCAGCTCTTTGTTGGTTATGCTGGAAGGCACTTGGGTCAGGCTGTTTCCAAGCAGGCCTTGTCCAGATGGATCATTTGGACAATCTCTGAGTGTTAACGTTTGGCGGGAAAGGACCCTCCAGTAGGCTTACGGGCTCACTCTACTAGGGGTGTGGCTGCCTCCACTGCTCTACAGATGGGCGCTCCTATTCGCAATATTTGCGAAGCAGCCACATGGGCCTCTGTCCATACTTTTGTGAGACACTATTCCTTGGATTCCATCCATGGGCAGGATTTGGCCTTTGGGAAGGCAGTACTCTATTCAGCCATTTGATTGGGCATTCTAAAATTATAAAATTGTAAATTCTCTTCCCACATCCATAAGTTGGTACTGCTTTGGGAGTCTGTTATAGATGTGGAATAAGTCGGAGCACACAATCCCCTCAAAGAACAAGTTACTTGCCATATCTGGTAACGTTCTTTCGATTGGATGTTCCTCCGACGTATTCCACATCGCCCTCCCACCCTGCCCCTCTACTGAATTTCCCATGTGATTGCAGCTTGCGTTTCTGCAAGGCTTTTGGCAGTGATACTGGCAGGAGATTGGTGCCACACGTTCTGGGAAAAAACGACAACTGAGGCTACGGGCGCCATGTGTCCTATATATAAAATCCGTCGACTCTCGACTGATGCCCTCAAGGGAAAACGGATTCACGTCATAGATGCAGGACGCCCTCTGACGAGAATTTTCCGAAGCAGCACAGCTGTGGACATTACCTGTCATAGATGTGGAATATGTCGGAGGAACATCCCATCAAAAGAACGTTACCAGATATGGTAAGTAACTTGTTCTACAATTATAAAAACCAACACAATACTTATGGCATGCAAACCAAGTTATAAACCTTATTTAGAATAGCAGTATGCAGTTCAAATTGAGCAAAACCTAATGATGCACATTTAGAATGGCAGAATGTTATCCCTGGGGAGTAAACGTACATTAGTTAATCCTTTAGAATGGCACACTGTTATTCAAGGTAATCGGACCCTTTTGGTAATAACCTACAGTGTTATTCTGTGTCAGGAATGCTATAGTTATACCAACACTGTTACAAGTATACACCTTGCAACATATCAAACGTATTCTTCTTTCAGAATGGATACAGTAACAGTAACACGAAAGAGGAGGGGGGGGGCAGGCAAACGCTAAATCCAATTTTACTCAAACGTGAATATATAATGTCCATGAGTGATCTTTGATGCCTCGGGAGGGGGGAGATGAGAGCCCCGCTCCCTTCACACTTGTAGAAATTTCTAATGCCTTGCTAAGTAGTCTACAAATATAAACAAATTGCCTGGGCCTGTCATCAAGCATCAATACAACAAGGCAAAACAGTACAGAGAAGGTTCTATCTGTCCATGCCTGTTTTTGGGGTATATGACGAAATTACAGAGTTAAAACTACCGACCCCACCAAAAGACCTAAAAAGCATAGCACCAAAAGTTCAATCTACTAGAAGTTCAAACCTTTAGTGGTGTGTATGTTTGGTGGGGCCGGTAATTTTAAAAAAAACGGCTGCAGGCTGTCCCCTGCAACACCCCCCTCACCATACTTTATAGTATAGTGAATGGGGGCTGCGGGGCACACCCCAGCAGCGGACACAAAGAAAACAACAGCCCTTTTAAATGTGGTACTTTCCGTCATGGAAATGTAGCCGTGGATAAATCACACAGATCCGTATTAGGACCTATCCCTAGTCAATGCTGGTGTGCTGCCTGTCTAATGGTGGATAGAATAAGAAGAGAACAGTTTACTAATATATTAACTCCTTTTTTTCTCTTTCTTTCATTAGTCCTTGCTTGACCGGTGGCCCAGGCCTTGTTTTATGAATACTCGTGGTGTGAATAGGGTAAACAGCACAGATCGAAACCCTTACTTGCTTCTTAGGAGGATTAAAATACGGGGTGGAAACAATTAACGAACAGTATTGAAGACAAAATATCACTATCGGCCACTACTGAAGGGGAATGAGCACCAATTAAAAGATTATCTCTGATTTAAATACTAAAACCATCATGTTGTAAGATTATGCCAGAGGGGTACAATACTAGAATTACCTAGTCTCCCTCTGGTTCTGACGTGTCGTATACAATCAATAAATGTATTTTCAAAAAAAGAAACAATTTTTCTCTGTTAACTTCCCAATGTTTTTCCACGTTAGAGTGATGAGCATTTCAAGCATGTTATGTAGATCAGTATCTGGTTAATGGGGGTATGTGTAGAGAATTAAACATTAAACCCAAAAATATTTTAGTGCTGGGTAGGGTCTTGTCACCCAGTACTGTAAAACAACCAACTGTTCTGATTTCCCACAAGCATTCAAAAATGTGATTATCAGCATGTGCCATAGCATTGCTGGAAACACAGGCATACTTTTAGATCAGGGGCACTGGGCATCGGGCATCGCCAACTCAACCTTTGAAATGGAAATTAAAAATTGCACCCAACCCCCAACGTTGGATGTTTTTAATTCCATGTAGCTAATGACATCCTGATTCCAACCCATTATTTAAAAACAAAATCTTTGCAGAGGAAACCAGTCAACCACCCCACCACTGAATTGTAATTGGTTATTTATAACACGCTTAATACCTAGAGGTTTCTAAGCTCAGATCCGGGGATCGAACCTGTGTTGCTCTGTCTTGCTTCCAAGGCGAGTACGTTGTCCCTGAGCTGTCGAATGGGCTCACTTGCAGCAATTCAGCCTGAATATTTATGCCCCCAACTTTTTAAAAGATTCATTGGCTGCCACTAGTTCAATGTGTGGTTGCAAGGTTCGAAATTAAGATTGTGGAAGCAGGAGCTAAAAGCAACTCCTAGGTTTTCGGGAACAACTAGTGACCAGTAGCTACCAATGGGGAACGAGTAGCTAGTACATAGCGTGCACAAATCTTACTTCCACATAAACAAATGACTACATTATAGGTTTGCATCTTATTACCCTCTAAGCTTTAAATGTTATATCTGTGCACTAATATTTATAGATTGTCCCTGTGAGGAATTCGACCATGCGCACGGGGAGTGTGTGCTCGCCTGGGCTTTTTTGATTGTTTAATAATGAAAATGAAGTCCAACCTCCGTGAAATGTGTGCAGACATTTCACACCCATTTCATCATCTTCCTGCACAAAACACATAGTCACGTGTACTCCGCGAAGACACAGCCTACAGCTGCCGTCTTCCCCTGTCATATTCAGCTGGAATGTGGCAGCCCCGGGTAAATCAAAGCATTCCAAGAAGGGGAAGGCACACTTTCCTCCAGCCATGAGCAGTCTAATTTAAATATCAAAGGCTCCATGGATCTGCATTCCTTTTGTCTTCTCTGGCTGGTGGTAGTACATACCAACGAGATAATTGAGGCAAACCTGCTGAGGGGCCTTTGTTGCCGGATAGACAACAGGAAGGCGGGACCAACAACCCTTTGGTATGCAATGTGTCAACTTGAAGCTAGCTCCCACCTCTCTGTTGAAAGGCAATGAATGGCCTGTCTGGGTCCAGCAGCTAACACAGGTGTCCCTGCAGAGCAGACCCCTTTCAGAGGGACGAAGGAAGGGATTTATAGGAGACAGGAAGTCTATTCCCAGCACAAGCTTCAAGGGAGACGTGCACTTTATTCAAGAGTCGCAGAGGGCTCAGTTAACCAGAGAGACACTTTGATCTACAACAGACAGGAAGATGGATGGGACTTGGGTATATGTTGTCACCACTTCTCTGTCCTGTTGCAGAGCACTCTGGTCCTAACTTCATGCATAACACAAGATTACGGGAAGCAAGATCTCTCCCCTAAAGATCCCCCAGGTAACAGAGGGAGAGACCGGACCCAGAGGACCTTTCCAGCAGCTCCAGAACCGGTACTCAGCCAGCAAAAAAGCAGCGCCCTGCTAGCTTCTGCCAGGAAGCTTCCTAGGTGAGAAGTGCCGGAGAGTCTCTGGACAAAGGACAAGGCCGTTACCTTCAATAGCTCTCCTAACCTTTCCACCATCCACCTTGAAAGGATGATACAAGTCCTGCGAAGAAGCTAGGAGGAGTGCCACACAAGCATCATCCAGCATTCATCTTTTAAGGACCTTTTCGAGACAGTTGAGATCTCGAACTGCATCCGGCTACACCGCTGACTGTTGTCACGCAGCAGTCACAAGACCCGTCCAAGCTGCCTCGACCAGCATTCCAGATCCGCCAACCAGCACAGAGACAACGATTCTTGGCCCGAGCCGCTGTGCCGGACAGCCTGCAGACATCTGTCCAGCCTCACTTGCCGAACTGCCTGCCACCTGGTACCCACAGCGGTCTCCCGCCACTAACTCTGTCTCAAGGGCTGCAAAGCACCTTGAAACCACTTCAATGCTGCTGAGCACCAAGAACTTCTTCAGCACCAGGTACATTGTGTTTCTGCCCCCCTGGTCCTTCTACGAAGGCCCCTAGAGACAGTTACGACCCTTTGCTCCCTTGGTGCTAGAAGCAAATTACCTTGAACAGTAAGACTGATTACTTTACCAACTACCCTCCTGTCAGTATCCAAAGTCCATCCCTTTCCTTTGTGAAACTATCTGTCCTCTGCATTTCCTTTACAGTGTGGGTCGTAATTGTAGTGTGCCAGACCTGTCTGTTGTAGTAATAATAAAGTAGATATTTGTATACAACCTTGACTGGACAGTCCCTTTTATCATTGGGTAATAATTGTATTTTCGCTGTGTTGCAACTGACCAACGATCCACAACATACCGGAAATAAGCCTGCCGGTCCATCCATGTTACCAACATTGAACAAGGAGGTCTTATAATTCACTTGTATTTGAATCAGGTTGGATCCCTTCTGGTGTACTAGAGGTTTGGGGTTGATTGATGATTTAGAACTGATATTCATTCCTGAATCACTGGTGCCCTGGAAGTTGATTTGTCACAGTCCCAAAAGCACACAGTTAAATTCACATAGGTGTGTTTGTTTGACATCTGTTTGCCAGGGGAGCCAAAAAGTAGGTCCTTGTAGCTGTTGGTGTGAAACTAACCAGGCTCTTCTAAGCTACAAGCAGGAGCTAAATAGCTCCCAGCTCCCCTCAGTTTCGAACCATGGGGTTATCAGTGTTCATCATTACATTATGCTTTCATGATTACTCCCTACCTCACCCCTGCAACTACCACAACCTGTAGGGTCACCCTTGCAACCACAAGAACACACCAGCGATATAGGTTACCTCATTAGACCCAACCGACTCAAACAGGCTCTGCCCAGCAGCCACCACACACCTTAAATCATCCGAGTTACCTCAAACGCACCCACACTCTCAGCTCAGTACCCTCAGCACACCCAACCTAACTCACCCCTGCAGCCCCTCCAAGAATGCAACAGCTTGCAGTTGTGTTAAGTACCTCAGCATATGATGGGTGTGGTTGCCAAATGCATATCTTAAGCCTCCTCAAGAACCAAAACGCTTCGCTTTGCCCATGCTTGTTTAGAATCTGGTGGGCATGCAAAGAAGAGGGCACAATGATGCATTTCTGGTGGAAAAGCATTTTGGTTTAAACTTATTGTTGAAAGATTTTATCGAACAATAAAGGACATTACAAGAATTGGCACACCAAACAATGCTCTGGTGATTTTAACTGCCCAGTAGATGTAGATTGCTACGCCATGAGATGGCAAACAACCAAGACTCGCCATTTAATTACAAAAGGTAGGATAAGCATAATGATTAGGAACATTCTTTACAGTAGATTAGAGAGGATGGCGGATTTCGTGCCTGAGGATAAAGGAGTTGTACAGTTGCAAACCAAATAAATCTGTTCCTCCAATGAAGTTGCAGACATGTCTAACAATGAGGTTGGCATCCTTGATAAAGGGCTAGAGGATATTGGGTAGCCCTTGCCTAGATAACTGGCTCATTAAACCCAATTTGTTTCAAAATGGCTTTTGAGATTTACAGTTCACAGTGCTGTCTCTGTCCAAGTTGATTCTTCTTCCAAGACAAGGGAATACACTCAGCACCCTATACATAAAATGTACTTTCTCTGGTCAACATGTGAAGCACAAAAAATGATTTGCACAGAGGTGAAACGGTTATCTATTAATCAGAAAGGCCAACCTCTGATGAAAACACCATCCACAATGCACAGCCCAATCTCCTCTTTGCTGGAAGCAACTAGTTCATCTGTTTTTCTTTGTCCACATGAAAGGCAGTTTGACACTGCTATGAGTGTCCATTGAACCAATTGTCTCAGAAGACGGGGAACTGGAAAGTATCCCTTAAACAGGGTCATGGATGGCCTCAAAAATACCCAAATGCCAAAGGTGATTTCAGGGGTGTTTATTTTAAATTTGATTAATATAATGAGGGTGCGATGACAGCAGGCTGAACTGCGACAAACTTAAGGCTGTCTCTCTCTCTCCCTCCCCCGTGGTCCGGCCTCCCTAACCTAGGCATCCCTATAAGCCCAAGTGGGATTCTAGCGATGGGTAATCCCTACTGCCTAATATTCGATCTATTGTAGGGCCTAAAGTCAAAAGTTATCCTTCTGTCTCCCGTCAGTGTTTTCTGTTGGTACCATGATATACCATTTCCCATGGTTCTCAAAAAAGTAATGAATGGTTTAAGTGTCAGATAACACACACCCTGGTTCAGCCACTCCCTCAATCGCTCCCTTTCTCTCCTTTCCCTGATCTTACTATCTACTCTGTCCTACTCTAGCTCCCTTCTTTTCTCTCTGTCCTGACTCACTCCCTCCGATATTCCTCCCACTCGCTCTCTTCTGTCTCTCCAATGTTGTGGTTTAAACACCAAACAATTCAATCCAAGGAAACAATATTGAGAGGTACGGGTTGCAAGGAAAACTACTATAAAGCATGAAATAACATGCCCGGGAAAATCAGTCTACTAGCCAAAATAGATGTAAGTGATTTGACCAAATCCATGTTTTTGGAAGAGTGAAGTGACCAAAGAAGTTTTTTTTATTGCCGGGGGGAGACCCCCCGCAACCACCCTGTTTCTTCCTACCTTTATTAATATCCTTTACCCTACCCCCACATGTATTTTATTTTAAACGTTTTTTTGTGTTAAAAAATTAAAACAATGTATTCACTTCTTGCTCAGAAACATTGGGTTTGGTCACTTGTACGGTATAGAGCCAAAACCCCATATCTCTTGGGAAGCTGGTTTCTTCATGAGAAGTTGTAACTAAAGCATCGCTCGTGGAGAGCTAATTCATATTTGTGTGTGTCTTAGCCAGCCTACCATATCAGTTCTAAGAATCGGTAGAGGGCAGTAGAGCCAAGTGCCTAGTTTAGTGTTCTGGCATCTTCTCTACACAAGGTCTGTGTTTATTTTGCAAAAATGCCCTTTAGTAACTTTGGCTGTTATACGCCAAGAACAGAAACTATTACTTTGTGGAACGCTCAAATGTCCTTGGAATAGCTTCATGAGAGAGAGCAGTCGAAGTCTAATTCTCGAAACAATAGCTAGTGCATGTCCTGCCCCACCAACATGGGCTCTGGCATCATGGTTTTCTCTGAGCAGATGCAGGACTGCAGTTGGATTTTAGTAAGTGACAGAACATTCAGAAATGGGCTTCGTGTTGTGTGAAGAACCTTGTCACTGATTCCCTATACGGCAGAAGTTACCTCATTCTGACCCCGAGGGTGGTTATCTGCGGGGAAAAACCACTTTGGCGAGGACACGCTCCAGGGAGATGGGAAAAGACTGAGTCAAGACAACCCTTCAGTCATAGCTTTTAGTGACAACCATGTGCCATTGCAGTATTCCTATATGGCTTATTGTAATACAAATACTGACTTCCCAGGCCTTTCTAGCCCAGAACTTCATTTAGCACCCCCCCCCTTTTTGGCACTGAGATGCGGAAGAGGGATGGAGTAATGAGGTTGACTAGACACGTAAGCCAATGCAAAGTTCTAGTCATTGAAAACTGCAGAAAAAGACCGGGACATTTACAAAGGACACTGGTGAACCAAATTTGAGAAAACCAGAGACTGGAGAGGCACCTGATGGATGCTGACACTGGAGGGCGCTGAAGGCGAGTAGACTACAGAGCGCAGTGCAGAGGCCAGTGGGCACAGTCTGCAGAGGAGCCAGGTCGGGAGGAGTTCACTGCTTTTCTGTTTTGGGCAGCCGGAGCTGGAGAACACAGAGGAACGCAAAGCAGGAAGCATACAACTCATAAGGCGCTCTGCCAGTCAATGGACCGGTAGCGCAGCCGCCGGTGAAACACGTGGAACACTGAAGACGCCACACAGGGCCGGTAATGCCAGGGCGAGGGATCGTTTTACCAGGGCACTTCTGGGCGAATGCCATGCACCGCGTGATTCACGAGAGAGCCCAAGTAAACACAGTGAAATCATTACAGATATGAACATTGTTGAAAGGAAAAGCCTAAGTAAAGACAGTGCAATTATCACAAACATTACTGAGCGGAGGAGTCTAAGCCAGGGCAGTAGAATTATTACATATACAAACATTGTTGAGGAGAAGAGCCTTACTAAAGGCAATGGAACTACTGCAAGTACACTGTTGAGAGAAAGAGCCCAAGCAAAGGCAGTGGAACTTTTGCAGACACAAACATTGTTGAGAACAAAAACCTGAATAAAGGCAGTGGATTTAATGAGAGAAGGTTGCTGACCCAGTAATGGAAAAGTGTTGTGAGCTGGATAAAAGAGAAACTGAACAGAAAGTGAAGAATCCATGGCAGGTTAGTGAACCAGGTAAACAGTGAGTCTGGGCTCGCACCCAAACAAGAAAGTGACGATACATGACAGGCGAGTAAACCAGGGGTAAGATGATAAAGTAGAAAAAGGGAAGGTTCGTACCCCCTTTTCAGGAACAAGAAACTATACCCTGCCTGGAGCGTATACCAGGGAAAGGAAAGAGGATTGAGAAAGTGTTTAACAGAAAAGTGAAGACTCATACCCCTTTAAGAATTCAAGAGAACTATGTTGTGATTCAAGAGAACTGTCATTTGATTCAAGAAAATGATAGACCTTTGCAGATGCTCAAGGGGAGAGTTTTCCCCCTTGAGCAACTTGGAACTGTGATGAAATATTATCAAAACCACTGGATGAAATCTAGGGGATGGGAAGCCCCCTTTACTGCACCTTAGAACTTTGTTTGAAACTTCAAAAGAAAGGTATAAGACTATATCTCAGAGAAATCCCAATTTTCACCTTGTGTTAAGTTTAGAGAGTAAGGGTCAGTTTAGGATTTTGGACACAGGACTGAAGAAACTCAGCTTGTTTAACTTCCTGACAGATGTTCCTTTGTTTTGTTGTGTCAGGGAAACATGCCACTTTGTCAGTCTTACTATTGACCCCTTACAGTTGAGAATGGCAAAACCTATCACCCTCATGTCAGTAACTATCTCTAAAGCAGCAGACGGCAGACCCTGTCATCTTACTGTTAGACATTTGTCCTAATGTCTAAGAATGGTACACTTAGTGCTGTTAAGATGCTAATGAAACGCAAGAGGGGCCTGGTTCAGTAAAATGGCCTGACAGTGGTCGGCTTGTCAGAGCTCCTCATGTGGATAGAATTCTCAGAACCTATACTTCCTGTTAGGCTTGGTGTGTTGATAGTGCATTCCCATTTCTACATTGCCCACTCCCTCTCTGCTCTTCCTTATCCACTCCACTCTCCCCATGTCTCTGCTTAATTCTCCCTTATCCTCTCTACTCTCCTTTCTCCCCTCTACTGTCCTATCTCCTATCCACGCTACTCTCTCCACTCTCTCCACTCTCTTCCCTCTCTCTGCTCTCCTCCCTCCACTGTGATCTATTCTTCTACGCCCACTCTTCTGTCTCATACACTTCTTTCACACTCTCATTCCCTTTCATTGATCACTCTCACTTGCTAAACTACACTAACTTACCACCCTTTACTCGCGCCAGCAACCGTACACTCATTCATGCCACAGTCTTTCAGACAGAAAACACTTTTGCAACCAACACCTCACCTGAAACCCGTTCCACAACGATCTCTGAATTGCTCCTGTAGAGAAGAGCCAGGTACCCCCACCTCAACCACTTCACCCATATTGCCTGTGTGTTGGGAACCAGAGTGTGACACGTGCAGCCAGTGAAAATACTGATACTGAGGAGAATCCTGGAGGCAAGATTCCCATTGAGGAAACCATACTTTAATAAGAGACAGTATCATGGCCATTTGAATGAAATTCCGGAAGAAGCAGGACCAATGAATGGCAAAGAAGAATGGTGACGCCATGCAGAGTTGAGCTGGCGTACATGGAAGAGATGCAGAGACTAGAGAATGCAGATATTCTACAAGGCATCAAGAAAGTATCGTAGATAAGTGCCATCTTGGGATCAAGATGAAGAAACTTATGCTACAGAACTGATGAAGATGTCAAGTCAGTTTACACGTGTACAGATGCAAAGAAACGCAAGCGGATGAAGCATCCTTGAGGCTAAGCTAAGTAGTGAATAGATTGTGGCATGCGCATATGTATATATGTATATATATATATATATATATATATATATATATATATAATGTTTCCACTGCATACTATAGCAGAACTGGTCTAAAGAAGGAAGGCCTCTTTTTCTGTGTGTCACAGTTAGAAAACAAGTGAATTACAAAGTGAATCTCAGAAAGGTGAGACTGGATGAGCCAAGAAGCCAAGGTCTTATCAGGAGTGAGCAGACATTGGATACAAATCGTGTTAAAAAACGAAACTCTTGTTCAGAAGGCATGGGCAAAAACAAGGAAGGCGTCAGAGGTCTATTAGAAAATAGTATTTTAAATACACTAGGGCTAGATTTTGTGGTCTTCTGTCACATGGAAGGATGAAGTTGGACGAACATGATGGTCACACCTACGCATGAGGGCAGAGCGTGCCTTCACTCCCTTGAATTCTTCAGAGCTAAGAACACTCCCAAGGACAAGTTCAAAGCCCTAATTGACAGCAGACCACTGAGGTGATGATAGATGAATATGCTAATTGGTGAGAAGCTGTGGTTGGAGACTAGCTCACCAGCACCTGGAAGCACAGTCTGCGTGCTGCTAAAGCAGGTAAAAAAGTACTGACGGAGGTTAGAGTGCCAACCAATAGTAGGGGGCCGCATGGTTAAGGGTCCTATAGTTTGTGTAGCCAATGGGACGTCATGTATTTAGTGACGTTCATAGTGACCTGTTTAAGGGGAGGGCTTAGTTGCCCCACCTGATAAGAAGCATATCACTGTTCTTCACTCCTCTAAACGAGTATGGATCGTATACTTGGAGGTTCCTTAAGAACCAATCACTTTCTTCACTAGGTTTTTGTAGTTTACCACGTAGAATGACATTAGTAATACGTAGGTTGACGTCACCTATGAGGATTTTTTGCTATAAAAGAATACTTTTTTTAAGATGCATTGAGAGATTTTACGCTGAGACGTCCGTATTTGTCCGTTGTACTTCCTGTTTTACATAATTGATATTAAAACAGTTATCCTTTTGCCAACTACCTGAATTGTTTCAATTATTGATGTTTGAGAAACTTCTGCATCCCGTGATCCTTCTGCATCCCCAACCATCTCAATGATATTGCTACCTCATCTTTAAGGGCTGGAAGACTCCAGTTCACGTGGTAGCTGAGAGGATGGTTAGATATCCATCAAGAGAGTAGGCTTTTGTCATGATGCCTACCCCCGGGCATCCGGACCAAGCCCATCAGCCCCGGGAGCATGCATCCAAGTACTTACTAAAAGCCCAGCAGCCCCGGCTAGGGGCTGTCTGGGTACAGTCCTGGCGCCATTGGCGCCAGGCTCATAGAGGAAACCAGTCCTGGCGCCATAGGCTCATGTACATTACTTACCTCGTGCAGACCATGCTGCAATGAAGTCAAGCCAACGTGAGGCCTGAATGGGACTATTTTACTTCAGGGACTACTTTTTACTTGGGTGTGGTTCCGGGGGAACTTCTTACCTGGGACTACTTTGCAGGCTATTTAAACCACGCCCGAACAGCAGCACATGCTTCACGTTATTCTGCACTCAGCAGCGTAACGCTCACCGTGCCTGCAAGTCAGCATCCAGCCTTCTGCCACGCCGGCCTCGAATCCGGAGCTCCTAGAAAAAGGGGAAAGAAGGAGGAAAGGTTAGATCACGGACATATTTTAATTCCTTACCTGATTCCGGATCCAGCACGTCTCCGAGCCTGAAAAAGACATTATTTCTGCACGCTTCGCATCGCCAGTGGCAGCGCCGCGCCATACTCACCAGTCTTCACAGCCTCTTTCGATTCGGCGCTGCCTCGATCATTTTGTTCACCGAACTCCAGCACCTGGGGGAACAAAAGAAATAACGAGGTGAGCCGAGAGAGCCAACAAATACAATCTCTTTTACCACCATAGACTTACCTGATTTACTACCGGAGGCAATATCCTTCAACACGCCACATCATCTTATGCCGCACCTGTAAAGAGAGAGAAAACAACAAGTTAAACACATGCAACTTTTACCGGACAGTGTTGGATAATACAGACTCTTAAACGCCATCGGCTGCCTCAAGGCAATATTCTCTTGGACCCAGCTGCAATTCAAAAAGGGAATGGAACAAGAGTGAACATCGGACATATTGAACTCTTTGAACTTTATACTTACAGGTCCTCGCCAAGAACCTCAGTCAATATTCCTCCGGAAACTCTTCCAACTCCTTCAAACCAATGAAGTAACTAGTATCTACGCGCTTCTGAATTCCACGCAGGATGGATAGCTCATCATTTAGAAACATAAGGTGAGATTACTGAAAGGGGATATCGGAGGTGACTAGTGGGGAGAACAGTGGGGTGCCATCACTAAAATCCATGGGCGGCTAAATCCTTTTCTCCACTTGCAGGAGAATACTTCTACGGGTCAAGCAGACGAGGTTAGGCGGGCCAGTCCAGTCTGTCATCTCTGCACTACGCATCACATTGGTGGAGACCGCAGCTGTCCGGGTCCGATCGACGCCCCTGTGGGAGCCAGGTGAGCGTAACAGCTTTGGGGTCCTGGAAATATCGCACTACCTCTGCCATTTGGCTGGAAGGACGTGAAGCTCCCTGTAGATAGCAGTATCCATTTTTAGACTTGCAAGCAAGGGTGAGACGGGTCCCCTGGTTTCCACAGAATCCCGTCCCGCCATAGGCATACAGGAAGCTGAACGGACTGAAGGTTGAAGAGGCTACTGAGGAGGCATACGATCCCGAGAGTCGGAAGCTGAAAACACGAATGGTGTGTAAAACTGAGTGGTGGCAAAAGTGTGAATGGGTAGAGGGTGAAAAAAGTGATGAGGGAAAATGAGTAACGGAGGAGCCTGGGGTAAAGAAACTTGAGAAATGATGAATATTAAGTAATTTACTTGAGGAGGGGCCAAGAAATGAAGAGGTATCGTGAGGAGAGGCCACAATAAAGAGTAAGCACATGTTTCCTGCGTTTTAAAGAACACAGAAGAAGTCGCACCTAGAGCCCTAAGGACGGGTGACGTAGACTACGAACTTGGTTAAAGACAAGTTTAAACAGGGCAACTTACATCTCATATCGGGGTATTTTTAGGGGCAGGAAAGGTCTTAAAGAGAAGACTGTGAGATATATGTCGCCTGTCAAGTATGTCCATTTGTCTGTTTTATGTGAATATATATGGTGAAAAAACAATAGAGGAATTGATAGATGTGAAAAAAGAAAACACGTGATTTGAGAATTAATTATTTATTTGTTGGAATTAAACTAATGGTGTTGAGTGAAAACATAGAGTAAAGTAAAAAACGTGATATAGAGGGTTTGGAGCCTGCAGTGTTCGGTGCACGCTCATATTGTTTTGTTTTTCTGAAACGTACTTGTGAAAAATATGCAAGTGTAAAGGTGAGTATTGACAGTCAAGAGTGCAAGCAGTTACCCAAGCACGCACCCAAGCTTAGACAGTACAGTGCAGTACAGTGCAGAGTGGGTGAAGGGCACAGCAGACAATATGTTCATGCCATGGCCACAAGGGGGATCACTATTGAAGGCAGTTTTGCAGCATATGATGACATATTTGCATGCTGCATATACGGGAAAAAAGTTAGAAAAACAATTGGCGAGCTTAGAGCTCTGGAAAATGTACCAGGAGGAGCGAGAAGAGCCGCCTCCTGTAGATTGGATACTTAATGCATGCACAGAGGGGGGTGAGGAACCTTCTGCTCCACTCGCCGTGCCTGAAGCAGACGGCAATAGTAAGAAAGATTATGGGTTGTACCCATTAAGGGAGCTCAAGGGAGCAGCAGGGTATAGCAACCCAACATGAGTCGCCTGCGCAAAGCAGCAACGAGGGCCCAGAGATAAATACTGAGAGAGATCTAATCTCTAAGGTCCCGAGGGACAAGGAAAGATGCGATAAAGAGAGAAGTGAATGACCAAGTACATTCTTAGACATAGGACGGGAAATAAAGAGATGGAAGGGAGAAAAAGATAAAACTGATGAGTTAGCTCGTATACAGAACGAATGGATGGGTGGTGTCATGATCTCTGCTTCCAAAAGATCAGGTCTTGCCCGACTCCCTTGGAAGCAGACCCATAACCCCGGTTCCGAGTGCCAGCCAGTCCCAATTGGGACCTTTTGGACCCTGTCCTGGCGACAGTGGCACCAGGCTCATAAAGATGCCCAGTCCCAGCGCTGGAAGCGCCGGGCTCATAATGCTTGGGTGGACTTACCTGTAGCAGACCATGCTGCTTACTTACCTGCCAGTTGAACCCCTGATCCTCTTCTGTTTGGGACTACTTTTCCTGTTGGGTGGGGCAGGAGCCACTCCCTAGGTTCAGAACACTGGAACTCTTCTGGAAAGCAGGAACTCTTTTCTTACCTAGGCGTGGCTGTGGAAGGAGACACCTAAGCACTACAAGAGGCTATTTAAACCACACCCGATGGATGAATCTTGCTTTGCGTTATTCTGCATTCTCTGCAGCAGAAAGCTCATCGTGTCTTCTGCTTCTGATCCTGGGCCTAAGGGAACAAAGGCTTACCATCCTGGAATCCAGTCTTCAGCAGCACCTGTAAAGACAAAGAAAGAACAGGTTAGCACTACGGTCTTCAGTGGCAGCGCATCTCTTACCTGGTCCATCGGCTGTCACCAACGCCTCGCGCTGCATTCCGGCATCTGAAAGATAAAGGCTTACCTACTCTTCGCATGCTCCGGAGGTCTTCGCACTGCATTCCGGCATCTGAAAGACAAAAGCTTACCAGCTCTTCGCACGCTCCGGAGGCCTTCGGCGCTGCATCCCGCATCTGAAAGACAAAAGAAGGTGCGTTTAAAGACATTGGGCAACTTTATTACTCACGTGCCATTACTCCTTCCCACGCCGAATCCAGTGGCTTCAGCTTCTCTAAAGCTCCGAACTTGTACCTGCAAGATAAAAGGGACAGTTAGTGCGCATCGTGAAGCAGGCTACAAGCGCTTACTTACATGCTTCCAGGCGCTTCTATTCCTCACGCGGGTTCGATCCCCAACTCTCATCAGCCCGCCATCCGCCATCGCCGGAACTCTGCAAAACAAGAGATATCATTACAAAAGACTTTTAAGACATTTGAAGTGCCCAGAACTTACCGTTCGTGCAGTTAACGACGGACAGCAGTCCTCTGAGGTCAAGAGGCCTGCTCCCTTATCCAGTGAAGAAACTGGTTACGGCACCCTGCCCCGAGGCAGATGGAGAGCTTGGCGTTCACTTACCTAAGGTGAGGGCGTTAACCTTTGGGGTTCTACAGGAGAAGAGAAAGGGAAGAGGAGAGAGGCACCCAATAAACCCAGTTCATTAATCCCATATTTTCTATCTGCAGACATCTTACTCTTCGAGTCAGACATACAGTGCACAGAGGTCCAGCCCAAAGAGCCTACCGTGTGTTACACATCACCTTTGAAGATACGGCATTCACCCAGTCAAGACCGGCGCCTCTGCGGGAATCAGGTGAGCGTTACAGGTGGTCAGATTG
This sequence comes from Ambystoma mexicanum, assembly GCF_040938575.1. NCBI lineage: Eukaryota > Metazoa > Chordata > Amphibia > Caudata > Ambystomatidae > Ambystoma > Ambystoma mexicanum. Next base: position 19,437,022 of record NC_090937.1, on the reverse strand, counting down.
TGTTCAAACTTGATGGTAAGAGCATCGAGGACGTAAGGCAGAGGGAAGATCGAGATGAGCAAGATAAAAAGGATAAAGAAAGAGAGGAAAGATTGAAAGAAGATGGGATGAAGAGAAAGGATAGACAACGACGAACAGTTGTATCAAGATGAGCAACTGAAAAAGCAAGAAAGAGCAGAGGAGCAAAGAAAACATGACAACAGACAGGGTAATTGAAGAACGAGTAAGAATAGAAAGTAAAGAAATGGAGGAAGAGGAACAGAAATTAAGGGATAAGAGAATGCAAAGACGTAGACATGAAGAAATACGAAAGGCAAATGAGAGAGGTGACATGAAGAGAAAAGAGGAAACAAGGCTAAGAGAGGAAGCAAGAAAGCGAAGAGATTTTGATGAGCTAGAACGAAAGAGAAGGTAAAGAGTCTGCGATATTGATCATATGTAAAAGGAAGTAATGGATCTGAATCCAGTAGTGTCATTGGAAGACATAGAAGAGTTTTTCCCAGCACATGAGCCAATAGCAGGTCTGTCTAGAGAAAATCTAGAGGATGAGTTTGTCTCGAGAAGCATTGGGGATGCTATCGATAGTCTATCATGATATGAGGACTAAGAAGGTATTGCAAGGGAAGGGCAAAAATTATCGACTTGAGAGTATGCAGCGGTACGATCAAAAGGGAGCCTCGTGTAGTTTTGAGCCAAAGGAGCTGTCTTTAGATAGACTGTCTCTGAATAGACGCGAAGAAGAGAGAAGGCACACGAGTTGGGGACAGGATATGTCAGACAAAGATGGAGCAACCTTCCGTGGGGAAGAGGAATGTGACACATGTGGCCCCCAATGGTGTTTTACAGTGGATAAGGAAGTAAGATGGTCGGATCTAGACCAACCCAAATCTCGGGCGGCAGAACCATTGACCCGGCTAAATCGGCCTAAGGGGCGACCCCATGTGAGAGGGGGGACTCGCCACCGTATGTGAGCAGGTTAAGGTCGCTGCCAGCTAGAAGGCGGAGTGGAACCATTGTCCCTGTTATGGATAGACAGATGATAGGTGACAAATGTAAGTTTGGGATTTCAAAGTTTCCTTTGTTAGAAAAGGGAGAAGCTAGGCCACTGATGGATATGGATAATTTAAGGTGTAAACTCGTGAGTTTAACTTCTGGCGTTGGGAAAAGGATACATTAGTTAGAGAAAATGACAGGAGGAAACACGTTGGCTATAGGGGGCATTAAAGTTCTCCCGATTGCTATGCTTGGGGAGAGGGCTGATGATGTTTGGTCAAGAGCAGGGTATTCTGATATCACGATAAACACTGCTCATGACTGAGCACCGTTCAATAACTGTAGGGTGGCGGTCTGGAAAGCTTTTAGAGTACTGTATCCAGACACGTCAGACATGGGAGCTATAATGGCGAAAAAGATGCAGGAAGGGGAGGATCCTCTTGTTTACATTCAAAATTTCCACGAGCAGTGGGCCTTTGAGACACGGGAATCTTGGGGGAAATGTATAACTGTATTTTATCACATATTGTGTCAAGGCCTCCCAGAGTCAGTGCAGAAGCAGCTCAAGAAATTGGTGGGCATGGAAGCAAAGCTATGGTCAGAAATACAGTTGACCATTGTGCACTATTGCAGGCTGTTGCAAGAGAAGAATCGAAATAAGCACGATGTTGGGAAAGGTGAAGAGGCAAAGCTGGTGCAGAAGAAACTGTCAAAGTACTCGATTGAAGGGGCGATGTTAACTAGTGGAGACGGATCGGGTTCACAGCAAGCAGCAAACATACCGCAGGTGAATAACCAAAGGCAGGCGGATCAAAATAATAGTGGATTTGCACCATGGGGGAAGAGGAGGCTTTTGAGGTAGGGGCTTCCAGAACAATCAGGAAACTTCCAGAACAATCAAAGTGAGTTTCAGAACTCACAGAACGATAGTCAAAACATGCAGGAGGAGCAAAGTAGGAGACCTCCTCCTGTATGCTGGACATGTGGTATGTCAGGGCACTTTACTCGCACATGTAGAAGTCAAGGATTTGTGCAGAATGGGCAGTTCTCAAGAGGGGGGGGAGACTACAAACCCACCTGCATATTCGCAGCAGAGTTGAGATGGGTTTTCTCAGAATCAAACCATGCAGCAGACACAAGCGCTGAGAATGCAGCAAGACTCCCAAGCACAGCAGGCACTAATGAATCCGCCACAAGGGCAGTCACAGCAGTCACCCATGCAGGTACAGCACAGCACAAGTACGGGTCAATTAATGATTCCTAGAATAGGGGGTGTCACTGTTGATGGAGGGAATCCTTTCACAGGTACGGGGATGAGAATGTATCCACAATAGGACAGCTCATTAGGAGACTTGATGTGTTCAATACCATCTGTGATGCCTAATCCTCAAGCAGAACCAAGAGTTGGCGTCAATATAGGAGGCAAATCCTTTTCGTTTTTGGTAGACACGGGTGCAACACGCTCATGTATATGAGAGATGACATTTTCGATGTCTAGAAATGCTGTGAATACTGTAGGTTTCACAGGAGCTACAAGCAGAGTTCCTTTTACTGACGCATTGCCAGTCTCTATAGGAGAGTGTGATATATGTGTGCCATTGTTATATTCAAGATGGACACCTGCCAATATATTAGTTCGAGATTCAATGACCAAGTGTCATGATCTCTGCTTCCAAAAGATCAGGACTTGCCCGACTCCCTTGGAAGCAGACCCATAACCCCGGTTCCGAGTGCCAGCCAGTCCCAATTGGGACCTTTTGGACCCTGTCCTGGCGCCAGTGGCACCAGGCTCATAAAGATGCCCAGTCCCAGCGCTGGAAGCGCCGGGCTCATAATGCTTGGGTGGACTTGCCTGCAGCAGACCATGCTGCTTACTTACCTGCCAGTTGAGCCCCTGATCCTCTTCTGTTTGGGACTACTTTTCCTGTTGGGTGGGGCAGGAGCCACTCCCTAGGTTCAGAACACTGGAACTCTTCTGGAAAGCAGGAACTCTTTTCTCACCTAGGCGAGGCTGTGGAAGGAGACACCGAAGCACTACAGGAGGCTATTTAAACCACACCCGATGGATGAATCTTGCTTTGCGTTATTCTGCATACTCTGCAGCAGAATGCTCATCGTGTCTTCTGCTTCTGATCCTGGGCCTAAGGGAACAAAGGCTTACCATCCTGGAATCCAGTCTTCAGCAGCACCTGTAAAGATAAAGAAAGAACAGGTTAGCACTACCGTCTTCAGTGGCAGCGCATCTCTTACCTGGTCCATCGGCTGTCACCAACGCCTCGCGCTGCATTCCGGCATCTGAAAGACAAAGGCTTACCTACTCTTCGCATGCTCCGGAGGTCTTCGCACTGCATTCCGGCATCTGAAAGACAAAAGCTTACCAGCTCTTCGCACGCTCCGGAGGCCTTCGGCGCTGCATCCCACATCTGAAAGACAAAAGAAGGTGCGTTTAAAGACATTGGGCAACTTTATTAGGCACGTGCCATTACTCCTTCCCACGCCGAATCCAGTGGGTATTCCAGCACCCTTCAGCTTCTCTAAAGCTCTGAACTTGTACCTGCAAGATAAAAGGGACAGTTAGTGCGCATCGTGAAGCAGGCTACAAGCGCTTACTTACGTGCTTCCAGGCGCTTCTATTCCTCACGCGGGTTCGATCCTCAACTCTCATCAGCCCGCCATCCGCCATCGCCGGAACCCTGCAAAACAAGAGATATCATTACAAAAGACTTTTAAGACATTTGAAGTGCCCAGAACTTACCGTTCGTGCAGTTAACGACGGACAGCAGTCCTCTGAGGTCAAGAGGCCTGCACCCTTATCCAGTGAAGAAACTGGTTACGGCACCCTGCCCCGAGGCAGATGGAGAGCTCGGCGTTCACTTACCTAAGGTGAGGGCGTTAACCTTTGGGGTTCTACAGGAGAAGAGAAAGGGAAGAGGAGAGAGGCACCCAATAACCCCAGTTCATTAATCCCATATTTTCTATCTGCAGACATCTTACTCTTCGAGTCAGACATACAGTGCACAGAGGTCCAGCCCAAAGAGCCAACCGTGTGTTACACATCACCTTTGAAGATACGGCATTCACCCAGTCAAGACCGGCGCCTCTGCGGGAATCAGGTGAGCGTTACACACCGCCCGTGCGCCTTCGGGCTCAGGTGGTCGGCACGGCTCGCGGGAGAGGTCCCGCTCGGACAAGGGTAGCCGTTCTCGCCATGCCCGTTCCAGGTCCCAGTCCTCGACGCGCTCGATATCGCGTGATCCTGTGCCGTCTTTGAAGAAGACATCGACGCCTGTGGCGCCGAGGTCGTTGACGATTTCTCTCGAGGCTCTGCCTCCGAGGGGGTCGTCGACGCCGCCGGCGCCCAGGTTGTCGAGAGACCCGCTCGGAGCTCCGGCTTAGAGGACTGTGTCGACGCCGTCGATGCTGGCGGCGCTGCAGCTGACGTCGACGGCGATTCGCTCGACGTCGGCGCCTTTTCTTTCGACGCCGGTGCCGACTCGTTCAGTGCCCTCGATGCCTTTTCCGTCGGCGCTGACTCGTTCAGCGCCCTCGACGCCTTTTGAGGCGGTGGTGTCGGAGGGGCCCCGTGGCACGGGGTTTGCCCCTAGAAAGGCTATGGCTAAGGTCCGGCACTGCTTTGGTCCGCAGAGGTCTTCCTCTCCCCGCCTGGAGTACATTTCAGAGGGTGATGAAGGCTCTGATGGCGGCCTGGTTCCGGTTCCAGATGACCTTATCTCGGGCCATAGCCAGTTTGATGACCTGAGGCAGTTGCTGCATGATGCCAGTGGACTGGACACCTCTCCGGAGGTGGAGTTTTGTCGGCTGGAGCCTGGCACTCATGCCGATTCTTCATATCGGCACCTTATGTCTCGGGTTACCGAGTACTTGGGTTGGTCCGCTCCCCCAGGGGAGTTCGTTCAGGATGATCTCACGGACATCCTTGATCTTGGTCCACCCACGACCCGGTTTTGCCTATTCATATGGCTCTGTAGAGAAGGGTGGCGGCGGCTTGGACTGCTCCAGAGAGTCTCCCGGCAGTGGGCAAGTCTTTGTTGCGAAAATACCGTCCAGCCAGTAGCGACCCCTACTACTTGTCTAGGCACCCCACTCCGGAGAGTTTGGTGGTGCAGGCGGCTACGGCCCCGGCAAAGCAGGTGTCGTATCCTACCATCCCTCCGGATAGGGACGACAAACGTTTTGACGGCTGGGCGAAGAAAGTGTTTTCTTCGGGGGGTATGGCGCTTCAGGTGGCCAACTCCATATGTGCCTTGTCTCGTTTCACACACACTCTGTGGAACTGTGTTGCATTAGCGGCTGATCATATTCCCGAAGCGGACGAACGGGATGGTTTCCTTGCTATGGTTCAGGATGGCAAGGATGCTATGTGTGAGGCCGTTCAGTCGGGTTTGGACTTGGCGGATTGCGTCAGCCGGTCCATGGTGGCGAGCACCGTTATGCGCAGGTTTGCGTGGTTGCGGAAGTCTGGGTTCGCTCCTGATGTGCAGTCCCGGCTTCTCAACATGCCTTTTGACGGTGAACACCTTTTTGGCAGCAAGGCTGACGAGAGCCTTGAGAGGTTGCAGACCTCCAAAGCTGCAGCGAAGTCGTTGGGCGCTGCAGTTTGCCAACCTCCGCCTTTTCGTCCTAGGGGACAGCAATGGAGGGGTGGTTCCTTTCGCTATTACTCGTCCTTCAGTAAAGCGAGGGGAGCTAGCAGTCAAAGAGGCCATCGTAAGAGTACCAGAGGTGGAAACAAAGGTACTTGAGGTGCCAAGGCCGCTCGGGCAGTTGCCTCTTTGCCCTCAGGCAACGCCGCAGCCGCTACCACTCAGTCATGAGGCCAGGTCCCATGGTTCGCCGGTTGGGGGAAGGCTGGCGCAGCATCTTGTAGAGTGGCAAGCGATTACTTCGGATGTGTGGGTTCTGGAGATCATAACCCACGGCTACTGTCTACCTTTTCGGCAGAGGCCTCACGACAATCCACCAGGGAACCTCTCTTTGAAGTGTCCGGATCCGCTCCTTGCACAGGAAATTCAAGCCCTGCTGGAGAAAGGCGCCATAGAACTGGTGCCTGTAGCGGAGAGGAACAAGGGATGGTATTCCCCTTATTTTTTGATTTCAAAGAAAGACAGGGTTTGAGACCCATCATGGACTTGCACGGTTTGAACAAACTCCTCAGGAAGGACAAGTTCAAGATGGTGACTCTTTCTCAAGTCCTCCAGGCCCTTCAACTTCAGGACTGGTTGGTGTCTCTCGACCTCAAGGATGCTTACTTCCATGTGCCGATCCATCCCAAGCACAAGAAGTACCTGAGGTTCGCGGTTGGCGACTCGCACTTTCATTTTCGGGTCCTGCCGTTCGGATTGACCTCCGCCCCGAGGGTTTTCACCAAGCTCATGGTGGTGGTGGCAGCGCATCTCAGGAAAGGGGGGGATTCACGTCTACCCCTATCTGGACGATTGGTTGATCAGGGGGAGCTCTCCCGAGCAAGTCCTGGATCATCTGCCCGTCACCTGCCACTCCCTTCACAGTCTGGGCTTCTCCCCCAATTTAAAGAAGTCCCATTTGACACCAACGCAGCGGCTCCAGTACATCGGAGCAGTGCCCGATACGTCCCTGGGGCAGTGTTTTCCTCCTCAGACGAGGGCTCTTCACATTCAGCAGATGGTGCACAAGTTTCAGTTTGCCCAGAATCTCCCAGCATCCGAGTTCTTGAGACTGCTCGGCCTCATGGCATCCTGCATTCTACTGGTGCCAGAGGCTTGTCTGCGGATGAGATCTTTGCAGTGGGCACTCAAGCTCCAGTGGTCTCAGTCCTCCGGCAGGCTGTCGGACCCTGTTCAGGTGCCGCCCTCGGTAGCCCGGGACCTTCTGTGGTGGGCCATCGAGGGCAATCTGATGAAGGGGGCCCCATTTTGCCTGCCCTGGCCAGAGGTGACGATCGTGACGGACGCATCCCTCACGGGATGGGGAGCTCATGCCAACGAGTTAACAGTCAGCGGTCGTTGGTCTCCATCGGAGTCCAGACTCCATATCAATCTGTTGGAGCTGAGGGCCGTCAGGCTAGCCCTGAAGGCTTTTCTGCCGACTGTGCGAGGAAAGACTGTCCTGATTCTAACGGACAACACAGTGGCCATGCACTACCTCAACAAAAAGGGGGGGGGGGCAGGGTCACTTCCGCTGTGCAAGGAGGCGATGCAGCTCGAATTCTGGGCCATCCAGCAGGAAGTTTCGATCTCGGCTGTTCATCTGGCCAGAGACGATAACGAGACGGCGGACGCTCTGAGCAGGCAGAGCTCGATCTCTCATGAGTGGGAGCTGGCTCTGGAGATTCTCTTGGAGATCTTCGCCCTTTGGGGAACCCCTCAAGTGGATCTCTTCGCCTCCAGTGTCAACCGGAAGTGCGAAAAGTTTTGCTCGCGGGAATTTCCTCCAAAAGGAGCCTTAGGAGACGCGTTCGTGGTGGAGTGGTCATTCCCACTGCTGTACGCGTTTCCTCCAGTCCCCGTCATCCCGCACGTGCTGCAGAGGTTACGGAGGTTCGGTTCCCGGATGATCCTCATTGCTCCGGCGTGGGCCCGGAGGACGTGGTACCCGGACCTTCTAGACTTGTCCATCTGCCCTCCACGTCATCTTCCCTACCGAGACGATCTGCTCTCACGGGAGGGGGGTCAGGTTCTCCATCCAGAGGTCAGATCCCTCAATCGTCACGCTTGGCTTCTGAAAGGTTGAGGTATAAGGATTGGGACCTCCCTGAAGACGTGATAGAGGTGTTCCTCTCGGCCAGGCGGCCGGCAACAAAGTCTCTGTACCGTTGCCATTGGAGAAAGTTCTGCGACTGGTGCAATGTTCAGAATGTGGATCCTTTTGAATTTGACATTCCCATGGTTCTGTCTTTTTTGCTTTCTTTGGCCCACAGGGGCTTGCAAGTGGGGACCATTAAAGGTTACCTGGTGGCACTGTCCATATTTAAGCGCTCGTCTGAAGAGTGTTCCTATTTTAAGATTCCTTTAATTTCGCAGTTTCTGAAAGGGCTCACTAATGTGTTCCCTCCGTCACCTTTTTTGGTGCCAGGTTGGGATTTGAACCTTGTTATTAAGTTTCTTATGGGTGCTCCGTTTGAGCCTTTACATTCTTGCCCTTTGAGGCTGTTGACTCTGAAAACTGTGTTTTTGGTTGCGGTTACTTCCGCTCGCAGTGTGAATGAGTTACAGACACTTTCAGTTAAGCCACCCTTCACTGTGTTCCATAAGGACAGGGTTGTCCTTGGAGTTTGTCCTTCTTTTCTTCCGAAGGTGGTTTCGGAATTTCATTTGGGCCAGAAGGTTGTTCTTCCGGCGTTCTATCCTCCTCCACATCCTGGTAAGGAAGAGGAGAGGCTCCTTAGGCTGGATCATAGGAGAGCATTGAGCTTTTATATCTCGCGCATGTCCCGGGTCAGAGTGGACGATCAACTTTTCATTGGTTACGCTGGAAAGCGTTTGGGTCAAGCTGTGACAAAACAGACTGTCTCGTTGGATTATTTTAGCTATCTCTGAGTGTTACCGCTTGGCGGGTAAGGACCCTCCGGCTGGCTTGCGGGCCCATTCTACCAGAGGAGTGGCTGCGTCTACTGCCTTGCAGAGGGGAGTTCCTATTCGTCACATTTGTGATGCAGCCACCTGGACTTCAGTACATACTTTTGTACGTCACTATTCCCTTGATTCCATCAGAGGGCAAGATCTGGCTTTTGGCAAGGCAGTTCTCTATTCCGCAATTTGATTGGACTTGCGAAATTTGTATTCTAAATTCTTTCCCACCTCCTTGCTTGGTACTGCTTTGGGAGTCTGTCATAGATATGGAATACGTCAGAGGACCCAATCCCCTCGAAGAACTAGTTACTTTCTTACCTGGTAACGTTCTTTCGATGGGATGGTCCGACGTATTCCCTATCGCTCCCTCCCTGCCTTCCCCGCTGCAGAACCTCTTTTGCGATTGCAGCTTGCATTCCGCAAGGCCTTGTGTGTCTGACTGGCAGAAAACTGGTGGCACACGTTCTGGGAAAAAACTATAACTGAGGCTATGGGCGTCGTGCGTCCTACTTATCACATCGGGTGACGTTGGCCGTCGGAAGAGGTCCTCGGGGACGGCGCATCGACGTCATCGACGCAGGACGCAGACGCCAAAGATTTTCCAAAGCAGCACAGCTGTGGACATTACCTGTCATAGATAGATATGGAATACGTTGTCGGACCGTCCCATCGAAAGAACGTTACCAGGTAAGAAAGTAACTTGTTCTTTTACACTTTTTTACAAGATATAGGGCAGGCATTAGGTTTGTGTTAGTATAGGCCATTTTGATTTGACAGACTCAACTAGGACTGTTTTATTTATGAAAAGGGTTTCTGCACACATCAATTACTGTGCCACAGTAATGAGTAGATTTCAGAAAGCTGGTTCTTTTGACATACTAAGTATTTATTAATGGCCCTTTACGATAATACGTGTTTCGGCATTCCTGGTGTGGATTTTTCAAATCGGGGCAATAACTGTTGTTAAAAAACATGAAAACAGTGGTATAAGTACAATATGGTGTGGTATCCAAAAAATGAGTGTAGAAATAAAATAAACAACAAATATGATCCGATCATATTCACATCATATGGTCAAATAGTAAAACAAAGAAAATGTACATAGACATTTTGGTAATTAGACATTCCGAAATCAAAGTAACCATGATCAAAGCATCCATTTTGACATGATATAAATAATAGACATGATACATACATTGTAATAAATTCCATGTGGCAGCATTGCATAGAAGCATGTAGCAGTACGTGAAAGAGCGTGTATAGTGCAAAAATGGTAAACATACCATCAAACCGTCATGTTGCATTGATGAAAATAAGATAGAGGACCATAAAGAGGGCAAGGGGTAAGGGAGGTATCAATGGGTTTAGAGAAAAGGAAAAAATTGAAGAATTGGAAAAAGTGGGAGAGAAACAAAATTAATCCATGCCCAAGCTACGTTGTTTGTATTATTAATTAAACCAACAAAGGACGGTCTGGGCTTACCTATCTGCTGAGTTCAAAAACACATAATATCGTAATGGCGAGTTGAGTCCCATCAGACTCATAAGAAATACGGGCGCTTCATAAAACAGAGGTAAGAGGTGCATTGTCACTGGCTAAGTCTGACTGGACAAATAATATAGTGTATTAAATAGGTTGGAAGGTATGTTCACACTTCACTTTATAAGTTTTCAGTCTAGAGGGATAAAAGTGTGTCGTAAAGTGGAGTCCGCTTTATTCTTTATTGGTTGTAGTCACATATTTTGGAAAAGTGCTGGTACGGATCGTGCGCATTAATCACTTACTTACAGTGCGGTTAATAAAAACATCTGTGCCTAGTAATATACGTGGTAGTTATAAATATCCATGTGTTCAAAAAGCCTGTAAGCATTAAGTAACGTGCATTCTCCCAAGCGTGCTGTTTGGAAATGAACAACATCTTTTTATTTTTTATTTTACATATGCATATCTCCCCAATGTTAAAATCCCTTAGTGGGCTTCCGCGTGTTGCGTGGATCCGTTGCTAATTGGTGAAACCTAGTGGGTGGGCTTGAAGTCCCCCCTAGGGCTTACCTGCAAGTGTCACTGTTCGTGCATCACGCGTCGGGTTCTACAAAATGGACGTCCTAAGTTGTATTTCTAATGTTACTATGGTAACGACTGGATCTTACCTCTGTTTCAATGTTTAAACAGCTGTCTGCCATATTTAGGGACAGTATTCTATTTAAATATGGTAGGTATGTGTATGTACTAGGAGCGAGTGAATCCTAGAGCCAGTGGGCCAAGGGAAAGCAATTAAATAACAGAATCATCTGTTCCTACGTCCAAAGCGCATATTACTGTAATAATCTAAGGTGTCCATGAAATGAGCTAATTCAAATCGGAGTGTTCAGGAACATGAAGCGACTCTAATTATAATCTAAATGTATGTCCAGCAAAAGAAGGGGGGTATTCCACTATTGTCAGTGTATTATGGGAAATGTAGTTTGCCTGAATATACAATTTTTTTTCTGTCAAACTGTTGTAGGGCAGGCAGCATGATTTGGTGCTCTGCATATCTATGTTAAGAGATATGGGCGCTTTGAGGGGGAATTGCCGCTGCTCCTAAGTTAGTGTCCGATATGCACGTAGTTCCTCACAGTGTTTCACTAATCTCAGTGTATTATTGGAGATGTAGTCTGAATGGATATACCATGTTTACTGTCAGAATGTTGTAGGGCAGACCGCATGATTAGCATGATTGGGTGCTTTGCATATCTATTTGAAAAAGTCCGAGAACATATACCGTATTCTCTTTCCTAATGTTAAAAAATGGAAAACATAATTAAATGTTGGACATATCCTCGTGAGAAAAGTCTTTAGCATCTTGATTATTCCTAAATATCATAAAAAGTAAGACATTTAATTGTCCGTGTTTAAACCAATTTCTACACATCTGAATGGTAAATAAGTTTAGCCTCCTCCTGGCATAACATCAGTTCCTAATTTCCACCGCTGCGCCCCAGGGTAACTCTTTTAAGACCAATAAATTTAATATGTTGTTTATCGTCCATCTGATGAAAGCACTGCCAATGTTCTGCTAGGGGCAGATTTTTGTCCTGACTTCCGATCACTGCTAGATGTTCTGTGATCCTAAAACAGAGTTCTTGGATTGTGCTACCGATGTAGATCTTCCCTGCAAGTGCATATGATAGCATATATAACATACTTTGTTCGACAATTAATTTGCTCTCGTATTTTGATTTGAATCCCGTTGTTGTCTTTGAAAATGCCAGTCATGGTTGTTGCATGTTTACACATGGAGCAAGTACCACATTTTCTGAAGCCTGGCCTAAATTTTTGGAGCCGGGTCCCAGTTGTCTCCTTGTTGTCGTCGGGGAGTTGTGTGAGGGACTGAGGCTCATTTTTAAGGTTCTGGCTCGTCTGTAGACTAACGGTGGTTGGTCATGGATAAAAGCTCCTATGTGGAGGTCTAGTTTGAGTAAGTACCAGTGTCTCCTGAGAGTTTTTCTTGATTAGATGTTTGTCTGCACGGTATGTGGTGATAAATTGTACCTTTTCCTCATGCTTGGGTTTGTCCCGTTGTGTTAGAGTTTGTATCCTTGGTGTCAGTTGTGCTTTGTTATCTGCTGTTTGAATACTTGCTTGTGAGTAGCCTCTGGCTTTGAATCTAGTAGAAAGGGTTTCACATTCTTCCTTGAAATGTATTTGTTCTTGACAATTTCTCCTTGCCCTGATGTACTCTCCTTTTGGGATGTTCCGAATTACTGGCTCATAGTGACAAGTTTTGAGGTGCTCTCCTGATATGTAAATGGTCAGATCCAGAAAGTTGATCTCTGTGTTTCTGCAGACACCTGTGAATTCTATACCCAATTTATTATTGTTGATTTTATGTCTGAAAGTTTCCAGTTCTTGTAATGTGCCATTCCATATAAAAAGAAAGTCATTGATGCAGCGAGTCCATTTTATGACGTGTTCTCTATATGTCTCTGTGGTATAGATTAGTAAGTCTTCGAACATACCCATTACCAAGTTTGCTAGTGCTGTTACGACAGGAGGAGGCTAAACTTATTAACCATTTCATATGTGTAGAAATTGGTTTAAACACGGACAATGAAATGTCTTACTTTTTATGATATTTAGGAATAATCAAGATGTTAAAGACTTTTCTCATGAGGATATGTCCAACATTTAATCAAGTTTTCCATTTTTTAACATTAGAAAAGAGAATTCAGTATATGTACTCAGACTTTTTCAAATAGATATGCAAAGCACCTAATCATGCTAATCATGCTGTCTGACCTACAACATTCTAATAGTAAACATGGTATATCCATTCAGACTACATCTCCCATAATACACTGAGATTAGTGAAACACTGTTTGTGAGGAACTATGTGCATATCTGACACTAACTTCGGAGCAGCGGCAATTGCCCCTCAAAGCGCCCATATCTCTTAACAAAGATATGCAAAGCACCAACTCATGCTGCCTGCCCTACAACAGTTTGACAAAAAACATGGTATATTCAGGCAAACTACATCTCCCATAATTTACTGGGAATAGTGTAACACCCCTTCTTTTGCTGGACATATATTTAGATTAAAATTAGAGTCGCTTCATGTTCCTGAACACTCCGATTTGAATTAGCTCATTTCATGGACACCTTAGATTATTACAGTAATATGCGCTTTGGACGTAGGAACAGATGAATCTGTTATTTAATTGCTTTCCCTTGGCCCACTGGCACTAGGATTCAGTCGCTCTTAGTACATACACGTACTGACCATATTTAAAGAGAATACTGTCCCTAAATATAGCCGACAGCTGTTTCAACATCGAAACAGAGGTAGGACCCAGTTGTTACCATAGTAACATTAGAAATACAACTTAGGACGTCCATTTTGTAGGACCGACGCGTGATGCACGAACAATGACACTTGCAGGTAAGCCCTAGGTGGGACTTCAAGCTTCAAGCCCTCCCACTAGGTTTCACCAATTAGCAACGGGTCAGCGCAACATGTCGAAGCCCACTAAGGGATTTTAACGTTGGGGAGATACGCTTATGTAAAATCAAAAAGGAAAAGATCTCGTTCATTTCCAAACAGCATGCTTGGGAGAATGCACGTTACTTGATACTTACAGGCTTTTTGAACACATGGGTATTTATAACTACCACGTATACTACTAGGCACAGATGTTTTTATTAACCGCACTGTAAGTAAGTGATTATTGCGTACGATCCGTACCAGCACTTTTCCAAAATATGTGACTACAACCAATAAAGAATAAAGCGGACTCCACTTTACGACACACTTGTACCACACTAGACTGAAAACTTATAAAGGGAAGTGCGGACACAGCTACCAACCAATTTAATACACTATATTATTTGTCCGGTCAGACTTAGCCAGTGACAATGAACCTCTTACCTCTGTTTTTTGAAGCCCCCGTATTTCTTATGAGTCTGATGGGACTCAATTCGCCATTACGATATTATGCGGTTTTGAACTCAGCAGATAGGTAAGCCCAGTCCGTCCTTGGTTTGATTAATGATACAAACAATGTAGCTTGGACATGCATTAATTTTGTTTCTCTCCCACTTTTTCCAATTCTTAAATTTTTTCCTTTCTCTAAACCCATTGATACCTCCCTCACCCCCTTCCCCTCTTTAAGGTCCTCTACCTTATTTTCATCAATGTAACATGACGGCTTGATGGTATGTTTACCATTTTTGCACTATACACGCACTTTCATGTACTGCTACATGCTTCTATGCAATGCTGCCACGTGGAATTTATTACAATGTATGTATCGTGTCTATTATTTATATCATGTGAAAATGGATGCTTTGATCATGGTTACTTTGATTTCGGAATGTCTAATTACCAAAATGTCTATGTACATTTTCTTTGTTTTACTATTTGACCATATGATGTGAATATGATCGGAACATATTTGTTGTTTTTTATTTTATTTCTTCACTCAATTTTTGGACACAACACCATATTGTACATATACCACTGTTTTCATTTTTTTAACGACATTTATTGCCCTGATTTGAAAAAGGCACACCAGGAATGCCGAAACAGGTGTTATCGTAAAGGGCCATTAATAAATACTTAGTATGTCAAAAGAACCAGCTTTCTGAAATCTACTCATTACTGTGGCGCAGTAATTGATGTGTCCAGAAACCCTTTTCAATTCTGACAAACGGAGTAGGGGAACTCTTAGGGCCTCATTACACGTTGTGCGGTAAGGGAATACCGGTACCGGTAAGGAATTACCGGTACTGGTAATTTCCCAAGCCAATCACGACCCGGACCCACCGCTATCAGCGCACCCGTTAATTACGGTGCCACTAATAGCGGCAAGGCCGCGGGCGCGCGACCCCCAGGCCGGAATTAGCGCCATGGCACTAATACCAGGCCATCACAAGCCATGCGGACATGGCATTAGCGGCATGGAAAACACCCAAAAACCCCTTACCGGCATGGCGCTAATAACGGCATCGAAAAGCACCCGTTAAGAGACCTGAGCAGTGTACCCATCTACCACGGTGGACACAATCAGCACAGGTGCATGCAATGGAGACAGGCAGCATAAAAGAGCACACCACACCCCTTCCCACACCAAGATGGTCCCAATAGCAGCAGCATGACATGACGGGCTTGACTACATGATAGCAGCGCAGCACCAACAATAGCCCGCACCAGAGGTGACCCGTAACAGGTACCCATTCCTCATACCATACAGGCGATGCCAGCTATCCACAGAGGAGGTGGCTCCTAACCCCTGTACGGAACCCACAGAACCAGCAGGAAGAGGACAACAATATTGCACATCCCCGTACCTGCGTCGTGATAGAGCTGGCAGTCAGCCTTCCAATGACAGTGCTCCGCTGCCTAAGCAGCCTGGGTGAGGCACTCCTGTACAGCCGTGTCAAAGTGGCAAAGATAACCATGGCATGTGTACAGCATTAAAAAATGTGCATATGATGGACTGTGCCAATGCCACCTGAAATTGACATGCAACCACCAGAAGAGCATGATGTGGATGGGGATGAGTACGGGTGGACGCAAAGATAACCATGGCATGTGTACAGCATTAAAAAATGTGCATATGATGGACTGTGCCAATGCCACCTGAAATTGACATGCAACCACCAGAAGAGCATGATGTGGATGGGGATGAGTACGGGTGGAATGCCCCGGCAGGACATGCAAGAGGCAATGCCAAGGAGGCACACCATGTGCATCAGCATCTGATTCTGAAATCCCATCAGGGACAAAGGTGAAATAGCATGGACGGAGACGGATATTGTTGCCCTGGTGCATGTTTTGAGTTCCACAAAGGACCCTGTCCAAAATAAATGACACATACGCAATGATGGAGACCACGCTTGGGTTTCAACTTCAGAACAGTGTATATTGAACAGATTGTGATAAGAAGTGCAACACCCCAACACACCCAAATGCACCCTTACCCCCCTCCCCCCCAAAACACCCAAATGCACCCTTACCCCCCTCCCCCCAAAACACCCAAATGCACCCTTACCCCCCTCCCCCCAAAACACCCAAATGCACCCTTACCCCCCTCCCCCCCAAAACACCCAGGTGAGTCTTATGGTGTCTACGTTTCCTGCCCCACATGTGCCACCTGGTCCTTGGTGGACCTAAGCCTCAGGGCCTCCACCAACATTGGGTTGGTGTGATGTGGGGCGCCTCAGGTTGCGCAGAGAGCGGCGCAGGGGGCTGGTGTGCTGGGAACTCGCTGAGGAGGAGGTTCCCGGTCGATCCTGTGTTGGGGGTTGGTGATGCTGCTCCATGATGTCCCCAATACGTAAAATGGCCTGGCGGAGTTGGCCCATTTCCTGGCATATCCTGTCAGTGCAGGCCTCAATGGCCTCCTTTGTTTGCCCTGCATATTGGTTGAGGTCATCCCTTAGACGGCCTGTCTCGGCCACATGCTGGGCGACCAGCGCAGTAATGTCTTCCTGCCTCCAGGTGATGGTTGCAAGGTCAGGCAGGGTGGTAGGTGCTGCTGGGCTGGACGGTGCGCCCTGGTCCGTGCTTCGGGCATCCGGTGAGGACACCTGAGGGCTCCATGCACCTTCTACAGTGTGGGTGTCGTGTGCTCCCTGGCTAGCAGATCCGGACGTTGCCCTTGGACTCCCCTCAATGGACCATGTTGGGCTGGGGGTATGGATTAGTTGTAGGCCGTCGATTGCGTCCTCATCAGTGGGCGGTGCAGTGGCTGCTGCCTCCCCATTTGAGCTGGTGGCAAGCGGAGTGCGTGCCCTCCGTGCTCATCTCAGCAATGATGGGGCACACTGGCGTGGGTTCAGCTACAACAGGATCCATGCCCTCAGGCTGTGATGAAATGGTGCTCCTGCCGCCCTTGGCCCTCAGATGGACTGTCCTCCCAGTTCCCCTGGAGGTGGTGGCGGTGTCACCTTTCTCATGCATCCTGGCTTTTTTGGCTGCTGGGGGAGTACGTGCAGCAGTGCTTGTCTCCAGTGTCTGTCGGTGATCCTGTGGAGGACATAAATAGGGTACATCATCGTTAATGGGTCTAGGTGCCTCAAGCAGAATGTTCACGTCATGCTGCTCTATGCATTGGGGCCTATTTATCAGTGATTCTTGTAATGGGGATGTCGGGTTGGTCATGCATTGATGGGTCTGTATTGCACGTGTATATGGTGATGCATGCATGCATGTATGTGTGTGGCTGGATCAATGGCCTGGTCATCGACACATGTTTGGGGTACCCCCTCACGCTTCACTGTGCATTGTTTGACGTATACACTCACCTCCATCAGATGAAATGGCCACACCATGCTCCATATCTCCGACCCCCTCTATGGTTTCGACTCCTATTGTGGAGGCACATGTCTCCTCCCACTCCTTCATCTTCAGAGGTGATTCTTCGCCACCTCCTGTGGCCATTGCAAGGTTGCGGTTGACAGATAGGATATTCCGCACACGGAGCCGGAGGTCGTCCCACCTCTTGCAGCAGTCCTTCACAGTCCTTCACACTGCGGGTGGTAGTGCCCACTGCACTAACTTTGCGGGCAACTTCGTCCCAGATGGCCTTTTTCTTGATGATAGCCTCCCGGCGCATATCATTGGCGAAGACGACTTCGGCATTGGCTGCAAGTGTGCTAGTCAGCATTATGAGCTCCTCAGGTGTAAATTTCTCTTTCCGCTGACGATCTGAGCTTTTTTTTAAGGCCTTTGACATCTTCGGGCAGTCCTGGATGGTTTCTTGACGGAGTTCTCCGGAAAGAGGTCCTGGATGCAGAGGATGGCAATGGATTGTGTTTTTAAAGATGGCCGCCGTTCTCTTTCGCGTTACTGTGCGATGACGCTATTTCCAGTTCCGCTTTTTAACGGTGTCCGCTAATAGCGGTGACCGCTATTTGCATGTTGCGTGAGGGAGGAGGTGCTATCAGCACTTTGGTCGAGGCCGGTAATTGGCATTTTGTTGACTTTTGCAGCATGGCGGTAAAGTCATTTACGGCATGGTGCTATGCTCGTGTCTGCAAACTCGTAATGGGACGCTATTAGCGGTCTTTAGCGAGGGCGGACACGCTAATAGCGCCATGCCGTAAAATTCCGATTTTTACCGCACAACGTGTAATGAGGCCCTTAGTCTTCATTCCCTGCACGCACCATTGCGACACTACCAAAACTTGTACCTATCATTTGAGTCGCGGAGGTCGAAGAGTGATCTTGCAGAAAAGTTCTCTTTTTCTCTTTACTTACTGTTTTATTTATGATTTGATGGTCGAGATTACTCCCATTTTAGCTATAGGGCAAAATAGGAGTTTCTCCAACCCCATTGAAACTTCAATAAAGGTTTTACAAATTGTACCTTTTATGTCAGTGTCATACTTGTGATACCCTGCCTCCCTTACAGTAGCATTAATTTTGGGCAAAACTGCTTTCTCAACTCATTAAAACAGCTCTGGCAGAAATGGTGCAAACTTTATTCACACCCAGTAAAAAATGCATGCAACAGAAGTTCAAACTTCAAGGATAATATGGGAAAGGTACAATATACGTAACATCCAAGCAAATGATCCCCTCACAGAGAACAGGCACAAGGTCCCCCTGCATTGCTATCTTTATCACATTTTGAACAGTCACATAATGAACAGCAACACTGAAAACTTCTGCCACTGAATCATACAAGTATGGCATGGGTAGCAACAGTGACAACTTCCTCACAGGAACCCATAATAGTCAGAACCTAGGAGTGGGTACTGCGGAGCTTACAGAAGTAAGAGCTTTCCTCACAATGCAACACAAACCGTTAATACATGGGCAGGACCGGCAAAGGCTTCCCTCACACATGGAACATTTTCGGCCACATTATAGGGATGGCCTGTGCAAGCATTTCTAAGGGTGCAGAAGGAGGGTACTGACGAACAGGTGACTTATTGGTTGCTATAACTATACCTACCTTTCCCTAACTCTAAGAGGGGATTCCCTACATCAACTTAAAGAGTAATGACTCTGTCAAAATGTCTGTGCAAATCAATAGTCCACTGTCCCCTACTTCTGTCCCTCAAACTTAATACAAAACTAAAGATAAAGTAGGTCTTCTTGGTCCAGAAGAATGACTCGCTTCCTCTGGAGTGAGAGTGTTTGGAGAAAGTACTACAGTTGAGGGTGTGTTGGATGGAAAGATTTAAGTGACTCAGAAGAAAAAGGAAAACATTCGGGTTACTAGAGGAGAGGATGGCAAGGAAATAAGAAAAAGCCTAACAAATGTTGTGGGCACTGTCGCAAATCTAGGCAATTCGTCACTTCTCTCGAAGGGGGAGTCACCGCCTTTGAGGCTAGGGAGGTGAGCCTGCTAAGCAAGACCCTCTCTAGGGAAAGCGGGACCTCACACAGAGTGACTCTCCTCTGTGGGACAAGGACTCCCATTGCTTTAAGGAACTCCCTCCAAATAACACAATTGGTTGCTTATATGGGAGTAGAAGAAACAAACAGTACGACTATATGGCCTGCAGCCATCACTGAAGGCACTTTTCTATTATTGGCTCAAGGTAATGCTGGAGGCCAGTTAAAGGCAGCTGAGCTGTGGACATGCTGCAACATGCCCCTTTGATGTACTCGAGCGTGAAGATGGAGATAAAGAATCATGAATGGGGAAGAGAGAACGCTGCGCAGAGGCAAGCCCCTATGGCCTACTTATGACCTGGAAGGGCAGAGCTGCAGTAGACCTTGGAGCCTGCGGTAGCGTGGAGAGAAGCAAGGAAGTGGAGACACTGTAAGGCCGGTGCTAGAAAGGCAACACACCTGCATGGGATACAGAAAAGCAGTCTTCCTTTGTGGTGCAACCATGGTGGGTCAAGGACCTGAGAAACAGTGCGGAGACCAGGAGGGGAATAGAGGAAAGACTCCTGCTTCCGGATAGAAGAACCCAGGAGTCTGCTGTGTTGGGTAACATTCAAAAAGAAGACACTTACGGGCCAAGAAAGTAGAGGAGACGAACCGCCTCAGCCCCGCTGGGATGCCAACCCGCTAGAGCATACCCAGAGATACAGAAGTTTCCTAAGCATTGAGTTGGTTTCAATATTTCAATCACATGTTCATCTCTTGGCTATCTCAGGCTCCTGTAATCACTGTTTTCTGTGGGGCTCTGCTTGCCTCCCTGCCCAGTGGGCAACCCTAGTACCTTCTGTAAGGTTAAGAAACGCAGAAATCCAAAGGAGTCTGGCAGGCCTTTGAGGATTCAAAATGAGAGCCGTACACAAGGTTGTCATGTTTTTAACAAAGGTATTTATTAAAAGAAAAAGTGTTGGAAAAAATGCCTATCTACCGTATGCCAAAGAGGAGTTTCCCTGCCTATAAACCAAAAGCTAAGGATCTGCCTGTGTCAGGATGTCAATAACTGGACAAATCCATCATTCCTGTGTCCAAAACAGCCTATCCTGACCCTCGCACTATAAACAAATGACAATGTGTCAGGAAAATATCTTCAACTGGCCAAAGTGTTCACAACTGAAATAAGTATAATTCCAACAAGAATGTTCTCGGAAGTGGGTGTCTTGGCCTTCGGTTCCAGAGGGTGGATTATTTCCCTTGGATTCTTAATTAGAGGAATAGTCACTTTTGAAAACCGTTTCTTGGTGTCTTATTTGGACTTAGAAGATTCCTGGTTCAGCAACCGAGTCTTTAACAGTCTTTCTTTAATTCAACTTGTATGGCTAGCAATGGCTTTCTTTATCCTCAAACTTTCCATGGTTCAATAAATAAAGGCCATTCTATCCTTTAATCTTTCTTGGGACTTGCAAATTGACTGGTTTACTCCCCTGCCAGGTTTCTTTATGCAATATCAATTGCCTGGTGTACTCACATGCTGTGCATAGGCCGACATCTAGTGGAAGCTGCGGAGTATTAGTTTGTTTTTCGAAACTCGAAAATGGGCGTCGACACAGGGCGTGCCAGTAATACTATCCCTAGTGTGACGTCCACTGTACCCAAGATCCCTCACGCGTCTAGGATCCTCAGATTGTTTTTTCCACCATACTGGTCGGAAGCATTTTGCGGAGTCCCCTGGCCTTAGCCATACTTTTGCTACTTTTGCTAAAATATTAATTTATTTACATCCTTCCCCATCCCAACGTCGAACTTCGACACTCGACGCCGGCTGGAGAAGAAATCGACCGTCGGCTGCTGCATGACGGATTTGGGCCTCGGAAGGCCTCTGGCCTCGGCCCGGGCCTTGGAAGGCCTCTGGCCTCGGCCCTGCAAGTAGGGAGAGTGGGGGGTTGTACATACTCTACACTCCTGGTATATAGGTACACCTTATACATTTCCTACACTTAACAGCCCGCTGCCTCAAGGTGCGTATGGAGGGTACCCCTTTTCAATTCTGCCCCAAGTGCAATCGCAAATACTATTGGGTCGACAGGCACGCCACGTGCAATCTCTGCTTGCCGAGGGACCACCCCGAAGCGAACTGCAGAGCGTGTAGTAGGTTTAAACCTGAGACACTTAAGGACCGTTCGACGAAGCGTTGGGCCCACCACGCTGGGCAGGCGGCCATGGCAGCAGAGGGCGCCTTCAGCGACGGCAGCGACGCCGTACTTTCGGACAGCGAGGGCATTATGGCGTCAAGACAGCCGAGCGCAAGTCCCCGACCTCGGAAGGTCGTCCGGCAGGGCAGCTATGGGGAAGACCCCCAGCGACACAAGCGCTTCACACACCACACACACTAAACACACGAAGTCCAACGAGACTCGACGACGTCGAGTTCTCGGAAAGAGGCACAAACAGAACGGCCCGATTCGGTGTCCTCTGGGCGTTCTCGATCGAGATCGCTGCATGACTCCAGGCAATCATCCACTCTTGCCAAGAGTGCCTTGCTCCCTAGGCTAACAGAAGTTCGATCGTCGGAAGACGAAGACGACTTCCACCCCCAGGCCGCGCTCCAGGAGTCGGAGCCCGCAATCAAAATCAGCGAGGCCCCACGCTCGAAGGACAGGGACCCTACCCCCGATCCTCGACGCCAGGCGTCGAAAACCTCCGGAGCCACAAAAGGACAGGGAAAACATTTTTCCACTCACGGGGAGGGGGGAAAACAGCAGAAGAAGCAGCCTTTGCACTCTTCCACACCTGTGAAACACACCACTCCCCCTAAACAGACAGACAAAACCAGGTCTGCTGATATGTCTAAAACCAGCAAATCTACTCAAGATAAATCCCCAAGACTTGCTGAGAGAGTCATTCCCAGTTCCAAAAAAGGGTCGAGTGAGGACATAGGGTCATGTCAAGGATGTCTTCTTTGGCTGATTTTACGATAAAAATCCAGAACATTTCCTTTCCTATGATCCACAAGGGGCGACACCCTCAGGCTCTAATGATCCTATCCCCCCGAGTAAGAAGCCCCGGTTTGAAACACCGATGCGGTCTACAGACCCCTTCGAGGTACAACCATACTCAAGACCATACTCACTGTATCAAGGAGAGGCTTCCTTTGGTGAGGACCAAGAATTTGGCATGGTAGAAGAGCAAACCGGGACGGGCTACTATGGGGATGATGAGGACCAAGAAGAGGAAGAGGAAGACCCTGAAACCTACAGAGTAGATTCCACGGTAGAAAACGAAGCCCCGGTTACCGACTCCCCTGTCGATAACCAACCCCTCCTAAACGAGGTTCTCGCACGTGCAGCGGAACATTTCCATATTGACACCCACGGTGTCCAGGAGGAGAGGGACTTCGCAGAGGAGTTAGTGGGAGAAAGGAAGCCTGTTGCCCAGACCATCCTTATCCTTAAGTTCATTCAGCGAAGAATAGACCCGTCCCTGGTGAACCCGAACCTCACCAGAGCAGTCAATCCCAGGGTTGAAAAACTTTTCGGGGCAGCCCAGTCTGACCCTCTCTATATAAGAGGACATCTGAAGCCAGACTCCCTAGTTGTCACTAACACTCGTAAGAGGGCTGGAACACCCTTGTCATTGTCCGAAGCTCCTCCCGACAAGGAGAGCAAAAAATATATGGTTTCGGCAGGAAAGTAGCCTCAACGTCCGCCTATCAAGCAAGGATTGCAAACTCCACCACCCTGTTGGCCAGCTACAACTACTGCCATCAGTGGGAAGAAGTCGCGGCACTCATAGCCTCTGCTCCTGAACCTTTAAAGGGCCAGTTAGCTCGGATCTCCGCTGAGGGTAGAGCCATGTCTGGTTGCATTTTTAAAGCAACCTTTGACGCCGCGGACAACGCAGGCAGATTGATAGCAGAAGGCACTGTTATCAAGAGACATGCGTGGTTACGGCAGTCTGGTTTTAAGGCAGAAACCCAGGCATCATTTTTGGACAAACCGGTGGAAGCCGATCTGTTGTTTGGTAAGGTGGTCGAAGACGAAGAATGCCAAGGATGAATATGAGACCCTCAAGTCCCTTGGCCAGTTAACCAATAAACCCCCTAACCAGAGAGGGAATAGTAATTTTCGTCGCCCACGCGGCCAAAATTCCCAGAGAGGATCTAACTATTCCCAGGGGCAGGGTACAGAGTGAAACAACAGCCAACAGTCTACCCAGGGTTACGGCAGGGGTAATAGGAGAGGTCGGGGTAAAGGCAGAGGCAGCCCCAGCAAGGGAGGCGGCACGCCTCCACCAAAGCAGTGACGCTCAGTTTAGGGTCCCTTCTCACGCAACCCCAGTAGGGGGACGCATTTACAACTTCACCCAGGCTTGGGAAGGGATCACATCAGACAGATGGGTGCTGTCAACAGTATCCAGAGGGTACTGTATAGAGCTACTGCAGCGTCCCCAGAACCATCCTCCACGACAAAGAGTTCACTCTTTAGAACATCAGAAGATTCTCCTCGAGGAGATCGGCATTCTGCTAGAAAAGGACGCGATAGAACTCGTCCCGGGATACCAGGTAAACAAGGGTATTTATTCAACTTACTTCCTTGTGCCAAAGAAAGATTTGAGAATGCGCCCAGTATTGGATTTACGGCCTGCCAACAAGTATGTCAAGCCCCAAAAGTTTCGTATGACTACGCTACAAGAGGTAATCCCCCTCCTAAAAAAGGGGGATTACATGGCAACCTTGGATATGAAAGATGCTTATTTTCATATTTTCATATTTCCATGTTCCCAGCGCACAGAAGGTTCTTGCGCTTCAAGGTGGACAGTCGACACTACCAATTCAAGGTACTGCCCTTCGGGATAGCTTCAGCACCAAGGGTATTCACCAAGTTACTGGCGGTGGCGACTGCACACCTACGCAGGGAGGCAATCCCGGTGTACCCTTATCTGGATGACTGGCTCATAAAGGGGAAACCCCAGTAATTTGCAGGACAAACAATCAAAGGACTATCGACCTCCTCCACGAGTCAGGCTTCTCAATCAATGAGAAAAAGTCAAGCCTGGTGCCAAGCACCTCCAAACAGTTCCTAGGAGCAATCCTAGATACTCAAGAGGGATTGACCTTTCCTTCAGAGGAAAGAATTCAGAATATACTACTGCAAATTCCGCATTATCAGTCCGGTCACCAAATAACGGTACGCAAAGCAATGCGTTTACTGGGCATGATGGCGTCATGTATTTACCTGGTCTCCCACGCGTGCCTCCGCATGCGTCCCATGCAGGAATGGTTGGCGAAACAGTGGTCTCAGGCAAGTGGTCAGTGGGACGATCTAGTGGTCGTTTCGCCAACACTAGTACAAAGCGTTCACTGGTGGACAAGAGAGTATCTCGCACAGGGGAAACCCTTTTACGATCCCGAAGTACAGGCAGTAGTCAGTACCGATGCATGTCTGACGGGGTGGGGAGCTCACCATCTCCACCACACAGCTCAGGGTCTCTGGTCGCCCTCAGTGGCCAAGAACTACATCAACCTGCTAGAGCTTCTGGCAGTATTCAGAGCGCTTCAAGCATTCGAGCACCACCTACTAAACCTGTCAGTGCAAATCCGGACGGACAGCACAACAGCCATGTTCTACCTGAACAAGCAAGGAGGAACTCGTTCGCCAAATCTGTCCAAGCTTGCCCAGAAAATCTGGATATGGGCACTCAGACGGAACATCTTCCTGTCATCACAACATGTTCCAGGGGAGCTCAATTCCCTAGCGGATGCTCTGAGCAGAAACTCCCTCCCAGAGGAACACGAATGGGTTCTACACAGAGAGGTCGTAGAAGATATTTCTCTCAGTGGGGTTTCCCCACTATAGACTTTTTCTCCACAAGCGAAAACAGACAATGCCCAGGATTTGCATCCAGGTTCCCCTAACCAGACTCCCAGGGGAACGCCCTGTGGATGAACTGGTCAGGGATGTTTTCGTACGCTTTTCCACCAACTCCTCTCATCAGGAAAGTGGTGAACAAGATGAACAGAGAGTCGATGACGCTCGTCCTAGTTGCTCCCATGTGGGCAAGACAACCCTGGTTCCCACACCTAAGCAGGATGGCGGTGTGCGAACCCATCAAACTTCCAGCCTGGTACAACCTACTGTCCCAGCACCAAGGTCAAACAGTGCACCAGCAACCCAACTCAATGAACCTAGCAGCATGGCTCCTGAGGTCATAGAGTTTGGACATCTCAATTTGCCACAGAGGTGTATGGACATCCTAAAGGAATCTAGGAAACCAAACACAAGGCACTGTTACTTTGACAAATGGAAGAGGTTTGTTATATGGTGCCAGAGTAGACAAATCAACCCTGTTGATTGCACTCCTTCCACTATTGTTACATACATGCTCCACCTGCTAGATGCAGGATTGGTTTTTAACTCACTGAAAGTACACCTGGCAGCCCTGTCGGCATACACCACTTCCCATAGCAAGGTCTCGTGGTGGAAAGTACCAGTAGTTAAAGCCTTCATGGAAGGAGTAAAGAGACTTCACCCTCCTATTTCAAACCCACCACCAGGGTGGGACCTTAATGTGGTGCTAGCCAAGCTCATGGGACCCCCTTTCGAGCCCATGCATAAAAGCAGTCTCAAACACCTGACTTATAAAACGGCCTTCTTAGTAGCTATTACTTCTATAAGAAGGGTCAGTGAAATTCAGGCTCTGTCAGTGCAGGATCCCTTCTTTACTGTCCATAAAGACAAACTGGTTTTACGCACACACCCTAGGTTCTCACCTAAGTTTATATCAAAATTCCATGTAAACCAGTCCATCGCGCTTCCGGCTTTCTTCCAAGACCCTCAAAGCTCGGCTGAGGTGAAACTACACACCCTAGATGTGCGTAGGGCGGTCCTCTACTATGTAAATAAAACCAGACCGCTAAGAAAAACAGATCAACGGTTTGTCTCCGTAGCTAAAGGCAGAGAGGGGGATCGCGTCTCTAAAGGTGCCATCTCGAAGTGTATTATTAACTGTATCCAGCTGTGTTACTCACTCTCTGAAAGAACTCTGCCTTTCACGCCAAGAGCCCACTCTACTAGAGGCATTGGGGCCACTCTGGCTTTCATTGCAAATGTACCCCTTGACACCATTTGCAAAGCAGCTACTTGGAGCTCTATTCACACCTTTACTCAGCATTACTGCATTGACACCCATTCCAAGGCAGATACACGAGTGGGACAAACAGAGTTCCAAGACACTTATTTGCTCATGACCCTTCTCACATCCCACCTCCTTCTTCAGGTACTGCTCGCTAATCTATGCACAGCATGTGATCTAAGCAGATTCCACAAGCCTCAGAAGGGATACATTACTCACCGTAATCGTATTTCTGATGCTTGTATCTGCTTAGATTCACATGCAACCCACCCTTCCTCCCCTCTGAGAGAAGGCGCATGATTGCTTGTAGTCTTACCTTTTCTATCTATCTGCTTGGATTATCTGTACTCCCGCTACTCCTCATGCTACCTCATGTCAGAAAAAAAATACAATCTGAGGATCCTAGACGCGTGAGGGATCTTGGGTACAGTGGACGTCACACTAGGGATAGTATTACTGGCACGCCCTGTGTCGACACCCATTTTCGAGTTTCGAAAAACAAACTGTAATACTCCGCAGCTTCCACTAGATGTCGGCCTATGCACAGCATGTGAATCTAAGCAGATACAAGCATCAGAAATATGATTACGGTGAGTAATGTATCCCATATATATCAATTGCTTACTGTCTTGTTGTCAGGAATTCTCACATACTTCACTTGCCTGGTGTCTGTGGTTTAGCAGTTATGGCCCTTGGGTTGAGATATATACTCTTGGTAAGGTTTCTTCCTCGCTGCTCTAACCGTCTCCACATCACTTCAGTCTCCGACTTGGGCACCTCCCCATGGAAGCCTTTTTTGCTATGCCACACCTGTATGTGATATTCGCGCTCGTCGGCTCTTGAACAGGAGCCAACGTCTTCCCCTGCACTGCCTCTCCATACAGTGCGCTCGCCAGGTTTAAATGTCCCGCGCACAGGTGTCTTGGAAAAACAACTAGACGGCCCATTGTGGTTCAAGTTATTGGTACACAGTTAGCTCCTGCATTCTCCTTGTCTCAGTAATTGGCTAAATCTGGGAGTTCAAGTTCATAATGTTGTTAAACACATGGGATGTGAATAGTTATTTTTACTAGTTCTACCAAAAGGAACTTTAGAAGAAAAAGTTGTTATGGTTGAGAAGTGTGTGTTGGTGTTATGGTTGTGTGTCTGGCCATAAAAGTATAAGAAGAGGGTTCACTTCTCCTACCAGTCGGAACACGTATCTGGCAGTTTGCCGGGAGGGTCTGGGCCACAAGAGGGTTTTCCAGATGGAAAAGGGTATTGCTGTTAGAGGGTCTTCCTCATGGGGAAAAAGGGTAATACTGCACCTCATCCAGTGAAGTCATGACATCTCCCTGATAGCTGTCTCCTCCCATGGGATCCTCCCGCATGAATCCGCCCCCAGGGTCAGGATCAGGTAGTGGCTACCTTCTCCTGGCCACATGGGAGGAGGTCACCGCCGGGGATTCTGTGATTCATCACAGGCCCAAGAGAGATGAGCCATTTGGGAAACCCCAAAGATTCAACTGAGGGGGCGGGAGGGACATGATGTAAGCACAAAGAGACATTTCTTTATCCTGAACTGCTGGTGAAAATATCTCCTGAGTGAAATCCTCTGAACATTGACCCAGTAAAGCCTGAGTTAGAAGGCCATCTCCTTCGCTCATTTTATGTTTTTTGAATATACTGTTAGGGCTAGATAGGTTACGGACTGAGGACTGCCATTTTATCGTTGATGACTGATGATCACCCTTAGTTTACTTTATAGTTAAGGAAACCCTTCATAGCAATAGGGACAGAGAAGCATTGTTCTTTTGGTTATCATTAAAATGCATTTAAAATATCGCTCCCGAACCCCATCTCCTCCTTCTGGTTCACCACAGCACTCAGTCATGCAATGGAAATACATGGTAGATTATGCAAGAATTTAACATGATGTGAGTACTTGACCAGACACAAAAAAATCACTGTACAATAGACAGAACATCTGGCTAAGCAACTGCTTGTTGTAAATGTATACACAGATTCTGCAAACACAGCCAGCTACTCCACTTTGCTTTACTCCCAGAAGACCTGGACATGGATGTCCAAAGAGCAGATTACTGCAACTAAATTATAATGCATTCATACACCCTATCCTAAGTGCATCCAAGTGTTTTCCATAAAATGTGTGACCATTTAAGGCTGCCTTTGCATTTCTACAACTCTCTTCTGCGTATTTGTATGTCTGCATTCCCTCTTGCATACCAAAACTTGCTCAGACGTAAATAGCCTTTAAGGTTTTGTGCATTTAGGCACTGTCCAGTTCCATTAATTTGTATCCATTTTGGATTCTTCACTTTTTGTGTGAATCCATGTCCTTGGGCTCCTTCTTACTAACACTACATGTCATCACTGTCTCTGATGGCATCCAATTGGCAACCGAGAATGCCACCATTAGTGTGTACTAGCGCAGAGTCAAGGGAGCATTCGAATAGGTGGTGGAGAGCGGGGGGGGGGGGATTGCACATGCCCAGGTTGTATTGCATTTGAATCTTAAAAGCTTTTTACACAGAACTGTGACTGTATCGCCCAAGTTGTTCTTACAAGTTGACTTTGTGAAGGAGACAGTACACTATTTTGTTGGGATGCTTTATTCCTGTTAGACCTTCTGCATCAGTAAAACTTCTTTCTAAAGGTATCATTATGAAGAACATTGCATGAGCAGAACCATTCCATTTTCATTTATGCAAAAAGGAAGTGTGAGTTTGTGTGTGTGTGGTAAATGTCTGAAATATAGTTAACCATTAGTCTCTGTTCTCTATAGGTCTCTGCCTTCTTCTCCTGCATGCCCGAAGTCCACACTTGTTGCATGCTTGCAGCACAAGCATGAGAACTGTGATGAATCAGGAGTATGTGTCTCTTCTCTCCAAGGGGGAGCCACCCCCTTTGAGGCTAGAGAGGCCAGCCCGTTCCACAAGACCCTCCCTAGGGGTCTGGACAAATGGGACCTCACTGGGAGTTACTCCCCCTTAGGGGATAAGGACTCCCATTCCCAAATGGAACTCCCTATGCACGACACGTTAGCAGCATAAATGGGACTGTCTGTCATCAAAAACACTGTGTCCGCCTGTTGTTTTGCTATAGGCAATAGTAAATCAAACACGTTGTGTGAAGAAAAGGAGAATATCTCTTTAAGGAGGTCCTGTGAAAATGGGATGAGGGAGCCAGAACAGAGGGGAGAGATAACGGTACGCAAGGTAAGCCCCCTGATGTCCAAGCACCGTGGATAGGCAGAGCAAGGTGTGGCCACGGAACCTGCAGCAAAGGATGCATATCAGAGATGCCGGACACCCAGTGAAGTGGACAACAGAGAAGCCATTATCAGGATGGGGAACAAGGAGCCAACTGGTAGTGGCGTGACCGCGGCAGTGCCTGTTGGGCCTGCTGCCCACAGAAGAACGCTGAAACCTGGAAGTGGAAAGCTCCCATCCATCGCTGTAAGCACAACGGGGCAAACCGCAGAGAAAGTGAGATTGGAAAGAGCGAGAAGCCCGGAATGAAGAGACTAGAGAAGAGTACTCGAGTGTGTGCCGAGCCCCTCAAGGCCCCCGTCGGTCAATACTGTACCAGGGTTGACTGGAGTAGTGAGAGGCCCCCGGGCAAACATGTGATAACGAGTAGAGAATGTGTGCCACAAGTGCGATAACGAGATGGAAAACAAGTATAAGGAAGCATTTAAGGAACTGAAGGATAAGAATAATTGTGAAACCTTAAAGAAGTGGAGACAAGGATGCTGGGAAAGAGAGCGGGAATCCCAGGAAATAATTGGGAGCAAGACAATTGCTGAAGAGTGGGGAAACCACTTCATGGAAAGGTGTAGGATGCATTGTGAGTTCAAAGTACCAAGTGAAATCTACAAGGAAAATGGTTGTGGAAGTCTCAAAGCTGATAAACCCAACAAACATTCTGAAGTGAAAGGAAAATGTTTGAAGGACTGTCTCGAGGAGAGTGATAATAAGGCTAATATGCTCTGGCAGACCAGACCTATCAACAGTTGGAAAGAGTTAGATGAACTCCTAAATCAAAGCCACAAGGCTTATCAGAAGAGATAAACATACAGAAAGTATTTTTCCTCCAAGCATACATTTGTACATGGAAGAGCTGTATTAAATCAGATCCCTGAAAGACTGCTTCACTAGAAAAAGGCAAAGGGGAGGCCAGGAGAAGAGACCTTCTTTTGGCTCAAGCTTAATTATTATTTAATAGTGGTAGGGTCAGGTAGATTTAGGTTTTGGACTAAAGAATTTTTTTTGGTTTTGATGTTCTGACCTAACTATAGACAAGCACCCTTAGTTATCAGTTAGGTAGGGCTTTTCCCTATAGCGATAGTGCGAGAGAGGCCTTTTCTTTAATAGTTTAATACAAGAAACCTAAAATGTCCACATTGTGTCAGACTCCTTCTTCCGACCCTTTACAGAACATATTTTCTCTATGTACAGACCATACAATGTTGCATGTGCAATTTACCTTGTTTACTTCTTGTAAAAGTAACTGTCCTGGTTTTGACATATTGTGTACCTTTTGAAGCTTTAAATTATATTTTATGTTTAATTTTAGGGGCTGTCGATTTGTCTTGTTGTGACCTTCTATACCGAGACTTGAAGGATGGCCTGGAAGGACTGGTGCTTGAGAGCCTACTCCATCTGATCTATCTTGTCACTCCTTACGACATGATCACCCAGTGTAAGCCAGACTGGATGATCTATTTTGGACAGGTAGGCCATGACTTGTACTCTGTGTTAATTCCGATGTGCCATGTTGATCAAAATAGGTAGAGGGTTATTTTCGGAAGAGTAACATTAAGAGGACAAAGAACAGTTGAATACATTTTAATATGGATGATTCGTTCATACACCAAGGATTGACCAAGAGCCTTCCCCTTTTGTATAATTTATTATAGTGGTGAATCATGTGCCACTGTATTCTTGTAGCACTTGCCTTATTCGATCTTACAGTACTGATGTTTAACAAATAAGGATTTCATTTTCTATCACAATTTATTTAGAGCCACCAAGCATGGAAGTGAAGTAAACAAACTGCTTTCTGTTATGTTCTATTTCCACACAGGATGGATTTCAAAGACTTGAGTTGTGAGAATAAATGGTCACGCTCATGTTGACATTTTTCAGAAGTAAAGCTATTTCTGATGTTTGTTAATCTGCTTAGAATCACATGCTGTGCATAGGTGCGACATCCAGTGGTCACTGCGGAGTATTGCATTTTGTTTTTCGTAGTCGAAAAGGGGACGTCGACAAGGCGTGTCTGTAACACTATCCCTATAGTGACGTGCAGTGTACCCAGAATCCCTCACGCGTCGTGGTCCCTCAGATTGTTTTTTTCCGCCCAGCTTTTGGTCGCCTTTACACGGAGCTCCTCGAGAGACATTGCAAAACATATTTCCTGGACCTTGGTCCTGACTTATTACATTAACACATAGATCCCTCCCCTCGACGTAGCTGCAAAGCTGTTTCCCCGCCGACCAAGATCTTCGACTGAGGAGACGAGACGGAGGAGATGCTTGGACGCTGCCGAACACGTTGCCTGGCCTCGCCGGCCAACATACAGTAGGGAGAGTGGGGGTGGAACTATCTTGTTTCTCTTCGAGAATGCCTTTCCTTTTCCCTTCCCTTTTCCTCGGGGTTGTTATCACCACTAATTATTGCCTCAGCTATGCAGAGGACACCCTTTAGGTTTTGCCCGCGCTGCAAGGGCAAGTACACCTGGAAGGACGAGCATAAACGCTGTAATCGTTGATTGACCCTCGATCATAAAGAAGACGGCTGCGCGGCTTGTCAGCTTTTAAAACCCAAAACTCTAAAAGAACGTAGAGTCAAGAGGTGGGCGGCCTACGCCATGTCGAAGTCCGATTCCTCACCCGCCGTCGCCGAAAGTGACGAGGAAGGTGATAACACGACCTCCGTCGTGTAAGTCTTAAACCTCTCGAGGGAGCGCTCATGCTCCTCGACGTCCGTCCCCGGCCCCGACAGGCTCGGATCATGCCCTGCTTATGGGGATGAACACCCCGGCGACAAGGACGCACAAAAGACTCACTCCCATAAGCACACAACCCACGGCTCTTCTTCGTCGAAGATGAAGAATCCATCAGCGCCGAAGGAGACGCAGGGCACCCCGGCGTCTACCTCAGACCGTAAGAGTCTACAGCCCCACTCGCAAACGCAGCCGCGACCAGCGACTGGGCTTTCCACAAATAAAGGCGCTACCCCAAAACCATCCGACGTAACGCTCCATATAAGAGCACCTGTCACAGTAAAACACGCAACGCCCGTAACGTCGAGACCAGAAACCTCCACAGACAATTTACTTGTCGAGAGCCTAGCGAGGATTGTTTCCGCCGATACCCATAAGCGGACGACGAAAGACACGTCAAATACCGCGCAAAGGGCTAAAGACACGCCGAAAAAGCCGAAGGGGAGCCAGGAACTGCCACCTTCATCTAGAGGGACTCCTGGCCTACTGGAAGGCTTTTCAGATGGCGCCGGAAACCTTTCTTTGACGTTGTGGGAGGGGTCAAAGCGTTTACAGGCAGAAAACACTAATTCCCCCCCCCCCTTGACTACTCGGGGGGTACCACATGAAACTCTTGAAAGACTCCATTTCTGCTTGGAGAAGATGGAAAGGTTTATGGAAACCCAAAAGACCAAGAGAAGGAACCCAGGAGGACCCCAGGGTCAAATTTCCTAGGTTGTTTAATCCTTCGCATGACAAATTAAATGTGTATGACCTCACTGAAGAGGAACAACATTTTCAGGAAGAGGATGAGTTTTTGGGTGTTGAGGAAGAACGAAACCTAGAGGAGGAGGGGTTTCAAGAAGATCCAGATACAGGTGCAGGGGGCTTCGGAGAAGAACTAGAGGTAGTTACCTCACACCCCTGGCAGTCCCCATCAGCGTACTCTGACCCTGATGCCATAACCCTATCTCCTCCCAAAGACTCGCCTATTAGGAACACATCTCCTATAGATGACAGCCTACGTTTAATGCACTGTTGCGCAAAGCAGCAGCGCATTTCGAATTAGACACAGGGGAGACCTCTCCAGACATTGACTTTGTGGAAAAGGTAATTAAGGAGAAGCCCCCTGTCAGTCAAACCATTCCACTCCTTGCCTCAGTGAAAAGAAGAATCACCCCTTCTCTATCCACTCCTGCGTTGGTCAGAGGGGTCAACCCTCGAATAGAAAAACTCTTCAGCCCATCTCCTTCTGACCCTTTATACGTCAGCGGCCACTCCGTACCAGACTCCCTTGTAGTAACAAATACAAGGAAGAGGGCAGGGGTGCCACTGTCCACCAGTGAGGCACCACCAGACAAGGAGGGGAAAAAGCTGTATGCCCTGGGGAAAAGAATCACAGCTTCCGCCGCTTTCTCAGCAAGGATCGCTAATAACAACTCTATACTAGCAAGCTATGCAGACGCACAGTGGAGCAAGCTACGTAGCGACGCTGAAGAGGCACCAGAACCCCTGCGTACACGCCTTCTGGCCACAATCACGGAAGGGACACTAGTGAACCAAAGCATCGTTAAAAACACTTTAGATGCTGCAGAGACTGCTGGACGTTCCCTAGTCCAAGGGATACTCCTCAAACGCCATGTCTGGCTGCGCAATTCGGGGTTTAAACCTGAAACTCAGGCTTCCCTGATCAACAAACCTATAGAGGATATCAATCTCTTTGGTAAGGCAGTTGATGAGGCTCTAGAAAATGCTAAAAAGGAGTTTGACACAATCAAGACCCTTGACCAGATTTCTAGGCCACCTAGAAGACGCGGCTATGGCAATAAGCGCCTTTTTCGTGGCCAACGCCAGCAGCAGAATCAACAACAACAATACTCTGCCAACAACTGGTCCTCTAACCAGGGTAATAGTGGCCAGTACAATCAGAGAGGCCAACGCCGTGGCAAGGGGAGAGGTCGGGCCTCTACACCTAGAGGCTCCCAGGCCAATAACAGCAAATGACCCGAAGATTCGGGTCCCCTCCCATGCAACGCCGGTCGGGGGCCGGTTAACATAGTTTCTTCCAGCATGGGAGGGAATAACATCAGACCGTTGGGTACTATCAACCATAGCCTGCGGCTACTGTATAGAATTCAACAGTTCCCCAACATACAGACCCCCACGGGGACGACGCATGACACCAGAACACCTTGCCATCCTTCTACAGGAAGTGGAACAGCTACTGGAAAAAGGAGCTATAGAGGTTGTGCCTCTCTCAGGTAACGGAAGGTATTTATTCAGTGTACTTCCTTGTACCCAAAAAGGGCCTAACCATGCGCCCTGTATTAGATCTGCGCCCAGCGAACAAATTTGTCAAGCCCCAAAGGTTTTGCATGGTAACCTTACAGGAAGTAATCCCCTTGCTATCACAAGGGGATTACATGACAACACTAGACATGAAAGATGCATACTTTCATATTTTAATGTTGCCGGCGCACAGAAAATACCTCAGGTTCATGATAGAGGAAAAACACTACCAGTTCAGAGTGCTACCCTTCGGGATAGCATCAGCACCAAGGGTATTCACAAAAGTACTGGCAGTGGCAGCAGCCCATCTGCGCAGGTTGTCCATCCCAGTATACCCTTACCTCGACGATTGGCTCATAACAGGGGATTCTTACGAAACATGCTTCTCCAATACCCAAAAGACTGTAGACCTTTTGTTCCAACTGGGCTTCTCCATCAACGAGAAGAAGTCCAGCTTAGACCCCAGCCAGATCAAACCATTCCTAGGGGCTCTAATTCGAACAAAGGACGGCCTCGTCTTCCCCTCCAACAAGAGGGTCCAAAACATGCTGTTTCAGATCCCCCAATATGTGGCAGGTCGAGAGGTGACGTTACGCAAAGCAATGCGCTTGCTAGGAATGATGGCATCATGTATTTATTTGGTACCTCACGCGCGCCTGCACATGCGCCCAATGCAAGAGTGGCTCATCAACCAGTGGTGTCAGGCCAGCGGACAATGGGACGATCTAGTGGTGGTCTCGCAGGCCTTGGTTCTCTCGCTACGGTGGTGGACAAAGGAAAACCTGCTAATAGGGAAACCTTTTGCCACACTCGCAGTGGAAGCCACTCTAACCACAGACACATCCCTCACAGGATGGGGGGCTCACCTATCCCATCAGACTGCTCACGGAGTGTGGACTCTGAGCGTAGCATCCAAGCACATGAATCTACTGGAGTTACTGGCGGTGTTCAAGGCACTGAAAGCCTTCCAGGAACACCTACAAGGAAAGACGGTGATGGTCCTCACGGACAGCACCACAGCCACGTACTACCTCAACAAGCAAGGGGGAACCCACTCTCCAGGACTGCCCAAGCTGTCCCAGAACATCTGGAAGTGGGCTCTCAGACACATGTTCCTACTATCACAACATGTACCAGGGGAACTCAATCTGCTAGCAGACGAAATCAGCAGAGATTGCCCCCTGCCCGCAGAGTACGAATGGCGGTTACACAAAGACATCGTCTTCGACGTCTTCACACAGTGGGGTTTCCCAGAAATAGACCTGTTCGCAACTCTGGAAAACTCACAATGCCAAGATTACGCCTCCAGGTATCCTCAGAACCAGTCCAAGGGGAACGGTCTATCGATTCCATGGTCAGGGAAATTTGTTTACGCATTTCCCCCGACTCCCCTTCTCAACAGAATTGTTCACAAGATGCACCGGAAACAAGCCACCATGATACTAGTGGCCCCTATGTAGGCCCGGCAACCATGGTTCGCTTACCTGATGGAGATGTCTCTGTCTCCACCAGTCAAACTGCCATGCCCGTACAACATGCTGTCACAGGACAAGGGCAGGACACTGCATCCATGCCCTCAAACCTTGAACCTAGCAGCCTGGCTCCTGAGATCATAGAATTTAGACATTTACAACTTCCACAAAGGTGCATGGACATCCTCAGGGAAGCTAGAAATCCTAACACTCGTCACTGTTATTCTAGCAAATGGAAGAGATTTGTCATCTGGTGTAGAGGAAGAAGCATCAACCCCGTTGACTGCTCTCCTATACAAATTGTATTGTACCTGACCCATTTGCTGGACTCAGGTCTAGTATTCAATTCTATTAAAGTCCACCTAGCGGCACTTTCTGCATACACCACTTCCCAACTTAGTGTCATGGTGGAAAGTCCCAGTGATCAAGGCCTTCATGGAAGGGATAAAAAGGATACACCCTCCAATAGCAAACCCAGCTCCCGGCTGAGACCTAAATGTGGTACTCACCAGGCTCATGGGTTCACCCATTGAACCCATGCACAAGGCAACTCTTAAATACCTCACTCTTAAGACTGCTTTTCTAATAGCTATCATCTCCATTAGGAGAGTAAGTGAACTACAGGCTCTTTCTGTTCTAGACCCCTTTGTAACGGTTCACAGAGAAAAGGTGGTTATACGCACACACCCAAGGCTTGCACCGAAATTCATCTCGAAATTCCATGTCAACCAGTCAATTGAACTACCAACGTTCTTTCAAAATCCCTTAAATCTAGGAGAAAAGAGCCTGCATACACTTGATGTGCGCAGAGCTGTCATGTTTTATATGAAAGAACTAGACCACTGAGAAAGACTAATCAGTTATTTGTCTCGGTGGCAGCAGGAAGAGAAGGAGATGCCGTATCAAAGTCCATTATATCTAGATGGATTGTTCAATGCATCACTCTGTTATACTCTTGCTAAGAGAGAACTACCCTTCAAGCCAAGAGCACACTCTACTCGTGGCACTGGGGCATCCATAGCTTTCATTGCAAATGTTCCCCTTGAGTCCATCTGCAAAGCGGCAACCTGGAGTTCTGTACACACCTTTACAAAACATTACTGTCTAGATGCCCACTCTAGAGCTGTTTCCCAGGTGGGACAAGCAGTATTAAGACACCTTTTCTCTACTGTTCCTTCTCACAACCCACCTCCAACTCCGGGTACTGCTCGCTAGTCTATGCACAGCATGTGATTCTAAGCAGATTAACAAACATCAGAAGACAATGCATTACTTACCGTAAAAGCATTCCCGATGGTTGTATCTGCTTAGATTCACATGCGCCCACCCTTACTCCCCGCTCGGATGGAAGGAACATAGACATCCTTTTATATCTCTCTCTTTTCTGTACTCACTCACGTCTAGAAGGCTCCCTCAGGGCAGAAAAAATACAAACAGAGGGACCTCGACGCGTGAGGGATTGTGGGTACACCGCACGTCACTATAGGGATAGTGTTACAGACACGCCTTGTCGACGTCCCCTTTTCGACTACGAAAAACAAAATGCAATACTCCGCAGTGACCACTGGATGTCGGACCTATGCACAGCATGTGAATCTAAGCAGATACAACCATCAGAAATGCTTTTACGGTAAGTAAAGCATTGTGATATATAATTATACATATACACACGTATTTATTCTTTATACTTTAGAAGAGTTTATTTAGTACAATAAAGTGGCAACAAATATAACAAGAACAAGCCCACCTCACCACCACATTCCAGCAGCTTTGTAAAAAGTCTTGGGAACAATTACACCAGGAATGCACAATTCTTTTTTCTGCAGTGCTGAATGCACCATACAAATATTCTATGGGGGGCTGTGATGTCCAAGGGGCAGCCAAGTCGGCTTTTCTCCCTGTCTGTGGTGTTTGTTCCCTAAAACACTGCGCTTATGATGCATCGATCTCCAAGGGTTGACTACTTCTCTTTGCATCCCATGAATACAAAAGCTCTGAATGTACAATTTGCCCAAGACCACAAGGCTCTTCTTGCTACAGTTAACAACTAACCCTTTTCGACACCATCTTAATATGACTCCTATCATAGAGCGCCTGGAGACCATGCAAATGGCAGTGGTGCATGGTATAAATCCCGTTAACATAAGAATGTAATTTTATGTAAAGTGTTCCTGTATTTCACACCCCTGCTCTTTTGGTGGACTATTATGTGCCTTTCACCCCATTGTTATCCTATGCTTCACTAGAATATACGCTAGATCTCTCAATTTACTAACGTGTCTCGCATGCTTAGGTCTTGGGGAGATTCCTAGTAAACATGCTGTAGGTGAAACTGTCTCTGTCACCCCGACCTAAGCCAGGGTTTGGGCCACTTCTTCCCACTGACGTATTTTTGTGCAGGCCCAGAACATATGCATCAGGTAAGCATCCACCAGTCCACATTTCAGACATAATTGTTCTGTTGCTTAGCTGCATGTAGCAATTTTCTTCTGAGTTAAGTATGCCCTGTGGGTAATGTACAAATGAATCAACTGCAGTTTTGCATTCCTGGACACCTTTTTATGATACCCCATAAGCCTGCTCCAGGCTGCGTCTGACAGTTGCTCTTGCAAGTCCGCCTCCTAGCCCTGTCTAATCTGGGTTAAATTGTAATCCGGACTTGCCTGTAATAACTCTTATAACCTTGGCGCTGCATGTCCACCCTCAGAAATATCGTAAAGTGTTTCTATCCTTTTGTCTTCTACCAACACTTCATCCAGTACCGGCCATTTCAACTTGACGATTTGGAGTAATGAGGCATAAATTATGTATTGCCCTTCCTGTATTCCTGCTTCCGCCACCACCGCTCCAAAAGTTATCAGTCTCCCATCTCTTAATACATCCCCCACTGTCGCTACGCCTATGGGCTCTCAATATTTACTAATATTCAAACTAATTTGTGTATCTGCACTCTTTGATGGTAACAATGGTTTTTCGGGTGAGTAAGGTGTGTCTTTGCCTAGAACACGGCAGGCCCTTTGCCAAATCTTTTTCCCCTTCTTCAACAATAGCAGAGGACTAGATCCTTGTGGTGTTGTAGTCCACACCGTCTCTTTCAAGAAGAATGGGGCACATGCCAATCGTAGTAACTTGGTCTCCTGGGACTGTTCACCCGACAACTAATATGTGACAAATTGAAGTTGGCACGTTACAAAATACCCCTCAAAGTCCGGCAACTTTATCCCTCCTTGCTCATATGGTCTCTGCAATTTCTCCAATGAAATTCTACATCTCATATTGTGCCACCGGAATCTCTGGCAAATAGTGTTCAGTATCCTAAAGAAACCTCTGGGTATATTATATGGAACATTCGTGAAATATTGGAGCAGCCTCGGGAGCACTACCATTTTCAACAACGCGGCCCTTCCCATTAAGGAAAGTTGCAGTTTAGCCCGAAATTCCATGGATTTCTCTGTTTTGTTCACCACCGTACTGTGTTTTGTGCATGTTCTACTTTCGGGTCATGGAGCAAGTCTACACCCAGATATCTGAATGTGTCTGTTTTATCATTTAACCGACAACTCGGGCAGCGCGCTTCAAGGTCTGTTTCTATATCCAGCCAGGGGGAACAGGCAGAACTAATGCCAGCGTTGTGGTATTCTTTCCGTAAATACAGTACTAGTGGCTCCCAGGCCAATTTTCTTTTTTTTTAAATTGTCTTTTTTATTTTCTGATATCAACATACATCAAACATTTTACTAACATCTCTCATTCCACACATCCATACGCCCTCATCCAGTTGCCCCACATCAGGAAATATCTTGCCCATTTCTCCCTTAACTTCTTCCCAGAATGGCATTATTCCCTTGCAGGCCCACCAGATGTGTTTCCACGTCCCCACTTCTCCGCATTCCCTCCAGCAAAGGTTTGACGTTTTTGGGAACATTGTGTGGAGTCTCTCAGGCGTGTAATGCCACTGGGTCACAATTCTAATCCACATTTCTCTTATTTGTGCTGATCTGGTCGTCTTGGGGATCAGAGCCCATAGATCCTCCCACTGTTTTCTCGTTAGTTCCACTCCCAGAGTTCTGTCCCATTTGCTCATGTATGACCATTTAACTTCTTTATCTTGTGTGTTTATGAAAGAATATAGAGTCGATATCCATTTCTTTGCCCCTGAATTGGTTATAATGTATTTCTCGAATGGAGTGAGGGTTCTCGTTGCTGCCTTCACGATATCAGGGGATTTTAACCAGTGTTTAAGTTGTTCATATCTATATTTATCCCGTGTGGATCGTGTTGGAAGTAGGAGGCATGATTCATATGATCTTATTTCCTTGTTGATAAACATTTCCCCAATTTCTGTTCTACCAGCCACCTCCCAGCTTTCATATGTACCCTGCTCCATCCCTGGCGGAAACTGTGGGTTCCTACAAATGGGTGTGAATGGGCCTAGCGTGGTGGTCATTACCCCCTTTCGTGTTTGGATGTCCCACGCCTCCATCGTTGTTCTCAGTATTTCGCTAATCCCTATGTTGGGGTGTCTATGCGGCTTCTGTTTCCAGAGTAGTTCCACTAACGGGTTTCTTGCCACTGCCCTATCTTGTGCTGCCCAGATTGGTTGTGGATCGTCACCCAGCCACTCCCGTAGTACTTTTAACTGGGCCGCTTGGTAATATTTGTGAAAATGGGGAAGCGCCATCCCACCCTCCCTAATTGGCGAGGTTACGACCGCCCTGGCTAGTCTCAGTGTTTTCCCCCTTCCACACAAAGGTTGTGATTACCTTCCGCAGTGTGTTGAAGAATGAGCGGGGGATCCCCACCGGGAGGGCCTGGAAATAGTATAGTAGCCTTGGGAGGATGGTCATCTTTACCGCTTGAATCCTACCCACCATGAGATCACCATGGGGTTCCATCTTTCCAGATCTCTGCGTACGCTCGATAGGAGCTGCGGATAATTTTTACTATAAAGCTGTTCCACCCTGTGAGTCAGTGTTATTCCCAGGCTTCTCTCTCTATCTCCCCCCTGTCACCCGCCAGTATTAGTATTTCTGATTTGTTCCTATTGATTTTTAGACCTGAGATGGCCCCGAAGTCTTCCAGCTCCCCAACTGCTGCCGCCAACTTTCGGCCCGGCTCCTCTAAAGCTAACAGCATGTCGTCCGCATATGCGGTTACCTTATGTTGTATGCCTGCCATCTCTATCCCTTTAAGTTGCGTTGCTTCTCTTAGTTTCATCAGTAGGGGTTCTAGAAAGATAGCGTATAATAATGGGGAGAGCGGGCATTCTTGTTTTGTTCCTCAGGATATGTATACCGTTTCGGTTACTTCCCCATTGATGGCCACTCTGCATGTTGGGGCGTTATAGTTCACTCTAATTCTTGCAATAAAGTGCTCCCCAAATCCCATGAATTGTAGGGTCTTAAATAACATGAACCATTCAACCCGGTCGAATGCTTTCTCCGCATCCAGTGCCAGAAGAATTGCCGGGGTTTGCTTTATACCAATCTTTTCCACCAAATGGATGATCCTTCTAAGGTTGTCGTAGGTTTGTCTTCCTGGGATAAAGCCTGATTGGTCTAAATGAATTAATTTAGGGAGAAGCGGGGAGAGCCTAGCTGCTAATATCTTAGTGTATATTTTGGCATCTACATTAATCAGGGAAATTGGTCTATATGAAGCTGGGTATGCAGGGTCCTTCCCTGGTTTGTGAAATACAAGGACCTTCGCTTCGTTCATGGTGGGTGTCACATTGCCACATTCTTTAAAAGAGTTTAGGAGTCTGGTTAGGACCGGGATTAGCTGATCCGCATATTTTTTATAGAATGGAGCCGTGAAGCCATCCGGGCCTGGGGCTTTATTTTTTGGGAGTTCATTTATTGCTTTTCTAACTTCCTCTTCCATAATAGGGTCCTCTAAGGCCTGCCTGTCTGCCATTGAGATTTGTGGGAATGTGAGGGATTTCAGATATGTGTCCTGTGCGTCTGCCTCCGGGTGGTCAGTGGAGTACAGTTTCTGGTAGTATTCTCTGAACACTTCCCCTATGTCCTGTGTGCGTGTGAGGTGTTCCCCCTTCGTATCTATGATGCTTTTGATCGTTATATCTTTCTGTTTGGCGCGGAGTTGTCTCGCTAATAGCCTATATGCTTTATTTGCTTTTATGTAGTACCTTTGTCTTAGGTACAGCAGGCTCATTTCCGCTCCCTTTGAGCGCAGCAGCTCTAGTTGGCCTTGAGTGTGTCTGAGCATCCTCTTTAGATCCCTGGTGGGTTGTGTCAGGATTTTCCCTTGAAACTCTGTTAGTGACCTTTCCAATTCCTTTTCCCACATATACCTCTGTTTCTTCCTCGTGATTTTCAGTGCCATTAACTTCCCTCTGATCACCGCTTTAAATGCCTCCCAGACTGTGCTCATAGATACTTCCCCAGTGTCATTTTCCTTGAAGTATTCATCTATCATTTCCCTTATGGTTTCCCCCGTGACCGGGTCCTGGA
Organism: Ambystoma mexicanum; assembly: GCF_040938575.1. Lineage (NCBI taxonomy): Eukaryota > Metazoa > Chordata > Amphibia > Caudata > Ambystomatidae > Ambystoma > Ambystoma mexicanum. Next base: position 19,394,285 of record NC_090937.1, on the reverse strand, counting down.
TTATGTCCTCCGGTAATCTCCACCTCCACAGACCACTTGATTTCCCCTGAAGTTTCAGATCAAGCCACAGGGGGTGCATGGTCCGAGAGTGCAATTGCCCTCTTTTCCACCCCCTGGATCTTGCCCATGAGTCCCACTGATGCCCAAAAGTAATCAATTCGTGACATAGAGTTGTGCACATGCGAAAAGTATGTAAACCCTTTTTGCTCCCTCGTAAGTTCCCTCAATACATCATTTAGGGCTAGTTGGTCCATTTGTTGCCTAAGGCGTTTTGACGGTGCCCCATGCCAGTGTACACCTCCAGTACTTCTGTCCCGTTGTGGGTCCCATGCCGTATTCAGATCTCCTCCCAAGATCACCTCCCCCCTTGCGAAGGATCTCCAAGGCCAATTTAAACAACATAGGAGACCATGGATAACCCTGCCTCTTAACTCTGGCAACTTGGTCACTGTATAGCAGTTTTACCCATTTGATATATATGATATGATAGGTTATTTATAACGTGCTTAATACCCAGAAGTTTCTAAGCACGGACTGGGGGATCGAACCTGTGTTGCTCCATGCCGTCTTGCTTCCAAGGCGAGCATGTTGCCCCTGAGCTATCCTCCCGAGACTCATATGTGGGGCCCATCCTGAAACCCCTCAACACCGCCAGCAACCAGGGCCATTTGACAGAGTCAAATGCCTTAACAGCATCCAGCGAGGCTACTGCCATAAGTCCGGTAGCTCCCTGTGCATGGTCAATGACCTGGTGCACTCGTCTCAGATTACATGCAATGTTTCTATTCGGAACATGACCCAACTGATCCGGGTGTATGAGTTAGTGGATTACTAGCCTCAACCTGTCCACAACAAAGCGGTAAGTATCTTGCCATCTTGGTTGAGCAATGAGAGTTGCCTGTTAGAGCCGCAATCGGTTTCTGGTTTGTTGGGTTTCATTAACAGGACACTAATTGACTCCAGCAGCGACAACGGCAACATGTCCTTGCCCAGCGAATCATTCAGCATTGCCAATAACGGGGGTGTAACCTCTGTTATGAATTCTTTGGAGAACTCGCTGGGTAGTCGGCCCGCCTCCAGAGCTTTACCTGTTGCAACCCTCTTATAGTGTGTTCTAGCACCTCAGTAGTTATGGGAGCATCCAGCTTGACAACCTCTTCAGCATCTAACTTAGGAAGATCTATTATCTCCAGGGCTGCTTCTATATCTGACTGTTGGGTGTCTGACATGTCTTCATATAACCTCTTATAAAAATCATGAAAACACTTGTTAATACCCTGCTGTGTCTCACAGACCTCGCCTTTCCCTGTTTCAATTGCTCAGATTATGTTGCGCTCTGTTTCGCTTTTGTATAACCAGGCTAGTAAGTGGGCAGGTTTGTCCCCCTCGGTGTGCTGGCGTTCCACGAATTTCCTATAAATTAACTTACTCAGTCTATCCAAGAGGTCCATGTACTCCTGTTGCAGGGTGACTACCTCTCAAGTCTTCCTATTGAGCTGGTCACTCTGAGCATTCAGAACCTCTAATTTAATTTCGTTTCCGCTTTGCGTAAATCCCTTTTGATTGCGGTTTGCACTCCATTTGCCTTGGCTATTGCAGTCCCTCTGATTACCACTTTACAGGCTTGCCATAATGTACCCACTGATGCAACGCTTCCTGTGTTGTGTGCAAAATAATCTAGCCCACACTCTCTCAGATGTTCCTGGAACGCTGCGTCTTTTAATGACTCACTTCTAAGTCTCCACGCTAGGGTGCATGCCCTAAAACGGGATACCCTCCACGTAACCACCAGCGGGGCATGATCCGAGAACACTCTTGCCTTATACTCTGCCCCACCAAATTCCCCCAGGGTGTCCTCCCCGATGAAGATATTATCTAATCTAGTTTACAGGCCCTGAGGAGCAGTATAATGCGAATATCCCCAGGTCTGTGGATGTAGAGTCTGCCATATATCTGAAGGTTTTAATGCTTGCAATAGTGTGTTCAGGGCCTTATTGGAGAGAGCAGGGTGGGTGAACTTATCATCCGATCTGTCCAACATGGGGTTGGGCGTGCAATTAAAGTCCCCAACTCATATCAATGTGCCATCTATATGCAGACTGATTAGTGGGTCTGATGTACGAACGTAGGCCGCAGTCTCCTGGTTGGGTGCATACGTGTTAATAATACAAAATTCTCTATGTTCCAGCCTCCCTGCATTACAAACAGCATGCCCTCTTTGTCCTGGAAGGTCTCTATTACCCTCAGAGGTACCGACGGTGCTATCAATACTAATACTCCCCTTGCATATGCAGAGTATGCGGAGCCTAGCATTATGGCCTGCCATTTTTGAGCTAATGCCATGTTTTTCCTTAGTAAGATGAGTTTCTTGCAATAGTGCAATATCAATTTTCTGACACCTCAGCTAAGTCATTACTCTGCTACGCTTAATATAACTCTTAAGGCCCCTGGCATTCCAGGATACTATTTTAAGTCCCCCCATCGCATTTAAAAATTCTAATGCTCTCAAACAGGCTAATACAAGTTCAACTTATTTTGTGTGGACCTATAGGCAACCTCCCAACTAACTAACCCAACACCCTCCCCCCGCCCCCAACAATTGCCCAGCTCAATACCTCATGCTCAGGCATCCCCACTCCTTGCCTCCACTCCAGGGTGTCGTCCTGGTGCGTGGGGCGTAGTAGGTGGATACGCAACAACTAGCATCCGAAAAAACCAATTCGAGCTTGGGCGTGGTACGTTCCATCATAGTTCAATCTTAAATGGGCACCACGCTGTTGGAGCCTGTCTTAGCAAATGTTAGTTCCAAAGTGCTCTATCCAGAGGGCATACTACCAATCAGTCTTGTAGCGTCTGGCATCCCATGTCCTTTGATTGCTTCAGCCTTCTCCGCATGTTTCCGCCTCACCGCTTCTGCTAGTCTCAGCTCGTGTTAGCATGTTCTCCATGTCCATCCATTTCTCTGCATTACCAGCATCATCAAAAAAGATAGCTCGGCCTTTGTGAATTATCTTCATTCTAGCTGGGTACAGCAACATGTACTTCAGGTTTTCCGCTCTCAACCTCCACTTGACTGATATATAGTTCACCCTTTGTTTCTGTACCTGAAGGGTATAATCCGGGTGTGCGGTTATCGTGACAGACACACAGATTGTTACACCTTTGCAGAAGAGTTGGAGGATCTTCTCCCTGTCTTGGTAGTTCAGTGTACTGGCTATAATCGACCTATGTGGTGCTCCGGGCAATGGTTGCTTTGTCAACGATCTGTACACCCTTTTGACCTTGGGTAAGCGCCCCCAGTCTTATGGCCTGTAGCAACAGTGTCTCTATAAAGTCGGTCGGGTTCGATCCTTCCTCTCCTTCTGGGAGCCCAATAATTCTTACATTGTTGCACCTGGCCCTCCCTTCTGCGTCTTCCGCTCTTTCTTCCAGATTCCGCACCTGTTGTTGCAGTACCCTGACTTCTTCTGAGGTATTTTTAAAGCTACTCCTGTTTCCCGCCACTTCCTTCTCCAGCGTTATCGTGCGTTCAGCCAGTGACCTCACATGTTGTCTCAACAGGTTCACATCTATGCTAATGGCATCCATTTTGTTCTCGAGAGCCTCTTTCAAAGAGGCAATGGCTTCCAGGCTCTGCTGATCTCTTCTATCAGGCAGCTGTTCTGCTTGTGATGCCGAGGTCACTTGGGTCGTAATTTCCACCAGGTCTCCTGTTTTGGTGCATGCCTCCAGTGTCAATTGCTTCCCTTTGCCTTTCTGGGCTTTGGACGCCATGGCTAGATAACTTTTGTGCCCTTCCGCACTGCTCCTATCGTGCTGCCTCAGCATCTGGATTCCGCTGCTCTGCGACCTGACCTCTTTGGTAGGCTTCACCACCTTCACCCCTTGTATGCCCTTGTGTTTCCTTGTGTGGTTGCTATGTACTGCATACAGTTGCTCAGGCTTTACTGCTGAGACCGGTTATTCGAGGGGATTGGGTCCTCCGACGTATTCCATATCAATGACATGTAATCACCACAGCTGTGCTGCTTCGGAAACTTTTTCGGCGTCTGCGTCCTGCGTCGATGACGTCGATGCGCCGCCGTCGAGGACCTCCTCCGACGTCCGACGTCATCCGATGTGATAAGTAGGACGCACGACGCCAGTAGCCTCAGTTCCGTTTTTTCCGCGAACGTGTTGCTTCGTGTTTCTCGGTTCTAGCCTCGACTCATTAGAGTTCTGTTCTTTCCGGTTCTTCGAACCTGTTCGTTTGTGAATTGTTCCTTCGACGATGTCTTCCGCTTCGTCTTCAACCCCGCGTCCGGGCTTCAAGAAGTGCGGGGAGTGTGGGTCCAAGATGTCGGTGACTGACTCGCACGATGCCTGCCTCTGGTGCCTCGGGGAGGCCCACGACACGGATGACTGTGTCGACTGCCTGTCGCTCACGTCCAAGGCCTTACGCGAACGTAAGAAGAAATTGTCGGTAGGTCGGGTGTCCAAGCCCCGGAAGTCGAAGTCGGCGGGGCTTTCGACGGATGATTCGAGGGGTGACTCTCCGCGTCATCGTCGGAAGTCTCGTCGGTCTTCTTCTAGGAGTCGGTCTCGCCACTCCTCGGCCTCTTCGAGGCATTCTCGGAAGCGCCGACACCGGTCGCCTTCCAGGTCCTCTTCAGAGGACTCTGCCCGGCACGTCGGTTTCCCCACCAGCCGTGCGTCGCCGGAGGAATGGGCTTCCTTCGGGAAGAAGATGTTGGCGATTCTTGAGTCGCAGGGTACTCAACCGTCCGCGCCCCCGAGTGGGGTCGGCCGTGAGAGGTCGAGAGCCACCGCTCGCAAGAGTGGTCGGCGCGAGTCACGGGAGAGGTCCCGTTCGGACAAGGGGGCTCGTTCTCGCCGTACCCGTTCCAGGTCCCGGTCCTCGACGCGATCGAGACCGTGTGCACCTGTGATGTCTTCGAGGAAGACATCGACGTCTGAGGCGTCGAGGGCGTCGACAGGCTTTCTCGAGGCTCCGAGGAAGTCGTCGAAGCCGTCGACGGTCAGGTCGTCGAGGGACACGCTCGGAGCTCCGGCTTCGAGGGCTGTGTCGACGCCGCCGATACTGGAGGCGCTGCATCTGACGTCGACGCCGATTTCCTCGACGTCGACGCCGATCCTCTCGGCGCCGTTGCCGGTTTTCTCGACGTCGGCGCCGATTCGCTCGACGCCATCGACGCCTTTCGTGTCGGAGGTGCCCCGTGTCTCGGGTGTTCCCCCTAGGAAGGCTCTGGTTAAGAGCAGGCACTCTCGGGTGCCTTTCCACCACTTGGATTATATTTCGGAGGCGGATGAGGATTCGGATGGCCTGGTTCCTAGTCAGGTGCCGGATGACATTGTCTCGGGCCATAGTCAATTTGACGATTTGAGGCAGTCGCTGCATGATGCCAGTGGACTGGACACCTCTCCGGAGGTGGAATTTGGTCGGCCTGAGCCTGGCTCCCATGCCGATTCCTCATACCGGCGCCTTATGGCTAGGGTGTCTGAGTATCTGGGATGGTCTGCTCCCCCTGGTGAGTTTGTGCAGGATGATCTGACGGACATCCTTGATGTTGGTCCCCCAACTGACCCGGTACTGCCGTTCCATATGGCTTTACAGCGTAGGGTGGCGGCGGCTTGGACTGCTCCGGAGAGTCTCCCGGCAGTGGGCAGATCCTTGTCGCGAAAATACCGTCCAGCCAGTGGCGACCCCTGCTACTTGACCAGGCACCCCACTCCGGAAAGTTTGGTGGTGCAGGCGGCCACGGCCCCGGCAAAGCAGGCGTCGTACCCTACCATCCCTCCTGATAGGGACGACAAACGTTTTGATGGCTGGGCGAAGAAGGTGTTTTCTTCTGGTGGTATGGCGCTTCAGGCGGCCAACTCCGTTTGTGCCTTGTCGCGTTTCACGCACACTCTGTGGAACTGTGTTGCGTTAGCGGCTGAACATATTCCCGAAGGGGTCGAACGGGATGGTTTCCTTGCTATGGTCCAGGATGGTAAGGATGCCATGTGTGAGTCCGTTCAGTCGGGTTTGGACTTGGCTGAATGCGTCAGTAGGTCCATGGCGGCGAGCACCGTGATACGCAGGTTTGCGTGGTTGCGGAAGTCGGGGTTTGCTCCTGATGTGCAGTCCCGGCTCCTCAACATGCCCTTTGATGGTGAACATCTTTTTGGCAGCAAGGCTGACGAGAGCCTTGAGAGGTTGCAGACCTCAAAAGCTGCAGCGAAGTCGTTGGGCGCTGCAGTTCGCCAACCTCCGCTTTTTCGTCCTAGGGGACAGCAGTGGAGGGGTGGCTCCTTTCGCTATTACTCGTCCTTTGGTAGAGCGAGAGGAGCTGGCAGTCAAAGGGGCCAACGCAGGGGTACCAGAGGTGGACGACAAGGTACCCGTGGTGCCAAGGCCGCTCGGGCAGTTGCCTCTTTGCCCTCAGGTAACGCCGCAGCCGCTCCTACTCAGTCATGAGGCCATGTACCATGGTTCGCCGGTTGGGGGAAGGCTGGCGCAGCATCTTGTAGAGTGGCGTGCCATTACTTCAGATGTGTGGGTTCTGGAGATCATTTCCCACGGCTACTGTCTTCCCTTTCGGCACAGGCCTCGCGACAATCCACCGGGGAACCTCTCTTTGAAGAGTCCGGATCCGCTCCTTGCGCAGGAAATTCAAGCCCTGCTGGAGAAAGGCGCCATAGAACTGGTGCCTGTAGCGGAGAGGAACAAGGGATGGTATTCCCCTTATTTTTTGATTTCGAAGAAAGACGGGGGTTTGAGACCCATCATGGACTTGCGCGGTTTGAACAAACTCCTCAGGAAGGACAAGTTCAAGATGGTTACTCTCTCTCAAGTCCTCCAGGCCCTTCAGCTTCAGGACTGGTTGGTGTCACTCGACCTCAAGGATGCTTACTTCCATGTGCCGATCCATCCCAAGCACAAGAAGTACCTGAGGTTCGCGGTTGGCGACTCGCACTTTCAGTTTCGGGTCCTGCCGTTCGGTTTGACCTCCGCCCCGAGGGTTTTCACCAAGCTCATGGTGGTGGTGGCAGCGCATCTCAGGCAAGGGGGGATTCACGTCTACCCCTACCTGGACGATTGGTTGTTCAGGGGGAGCTCTCCCGAGCAAGTCCTGGATCATCTGTCCGTCGCCTGCCACTCCCTTCACAGGCTGGGCTTCTCCCTCAATTTAAAGAAGTCCCATTTGACGCCAACACAGAGGCTCCAGTACATCGGAGCAGTGCTCGACACTTCCCTGGGGCAGTGTTTTCCTCCCCAGGTGAGGGCTCTTCACATTCAGCAGATGGTGCACAAGTTTCAGCATGCCCAGACGCTCCCGGCGTTCGAGTTCTTGAGGTTGCTCGGCCTCATGGCATCCTGCATTCTTCTGGTGCCAGAGGCTCGCCTGCGGATGAGATCTTTGCAGTGGGCACTCAAGACGCAATGGTCGCAGTCCTCCGGCAGGATGTCGGACCCGGTTCAGGTGCCGCCCTCGGTCGCCCGGGACCTTCTGTGGTGGGCTGTCGAAGGCAACTTGATGAAGGGGGCTCCGTTTTGGCTACCCTGGCCGGAGGTGACGATCGTGACGGATGCATCCCTCACGGGATGGGGAGCTCATGCCAACGGGCTGACAGTCAGCGGTCGTTGGTCTCCGTCGGAGTCCAGACTCCATATCAATCTGTTGGAGCTGAGGGCCGTCAGGCTAGCCCTGAAGGCTTTTCTGCCGACTGTGCGAGGAAAGGCTGTCCTGATCATGACGGACAACACTGTGGCCATGCACTACCTCAACAAAAAGGGGGGGGCAGGGTCACTTCCTCTGTGCAGGGAGGCGATGCAGCTCGAGTTCTGGGCCATCCGGCAGGAAGTTTCGATCTCGGCTGTTCATCTGGCCGGAGACGAAAACGTGACGGCGGACGCTCTGAGCAGGCAGAGCGCGATCTCTCACGAGTGGGAGTTGGCTCAGGAGATTCTCCTGGAGATCTTCGCCCTTTGGGGGACCCCTCGAGTGGATCTCTTCGCCTCCAGTGTCAACCGGAAGTGCGAGAGGTTTTGCTCGCGGGAATTTCCTCCGAAAGGAGCCTTAGGCGACGCGTTTGTGGTGGAGTGGTCATTCCCGCTGCTGTACGCGTTTCCTCCAGTCCCCGTCATCCCGCAAGTGCTGCGGAGGTTGCGGAAGTTCGGTTCCCGGATGATCCTCATTGCTCCGGCGTGGGCTCGGAGGACGTGGTACCCGGACCTTCTCGACTTGTCCATCTGCCCTCCACGTCGTCTTCCCTACCGAGACGATCTGCTCTCACGGGAGGGGGGTCAGGTTCTCCATCCAGAGGTCGGATCCCTCAACCTTCACGCTTGGCTTCTGAAAGGTTGAGGTATAAGGATTGGGACCTCCCTGAAGACGTGATGGAGGTGTTGCTTTCGGCCCGAAGGCCCGCAACTAAGTCTCTGTACCGTTGCCGTTGGCGTAAGTTCTGCGACTGGTGCAGAGTTCAGAATGTGGATCCTTTTGCATGTGACATCCCCATGCTTCTGTCCTTTTTGCTTTCTTTGGCCCACAGGGGCTTGCAAGTGGGTACCATTAAAGGTTACCTGGCGGCGCTGTCCATCTTTAAGCGCTCATCTGAAGAATGTTCTTACTTTAAAATCCCTTTAATTTCACAGTTTCTGAAAGGGCTCATTAATGTGTTCCCTCCGTCGCCTTTCCTGGTGCCCGGTTGGGATTTAAACCTTGTTCTTAGGTTTCTTATGGGTGCTCCGTTTGAGCCTTTACATTCTTGCCCTTTGAGACTGTTGACTTTGAAAACTGCGTTTCTAGTTGCGGTTACTTCCGCTCGCAGAGTGAGTGAGTTACAGGCACTTTCTGTTAAGCCACCCTTCACTGTATTTCACAAGGACAGGGTTGTCCTTCGAGTTCGTCCTTCTTTTCTTCCAAAGGTAGTGACGGAATTTCATTTGGCCCAGAAGATTGTTCTTCCGGCTTTCTATCCTCCTCCGCATCCTGGTAAGGAAGAGGAGAGGCTCCATAGGCTTGATCCTAGGAGAGCTTTGAGCTTTTATGTTTCTCGCATGTCCCGGGTCAGAGTGGACGATCAACTCTTTATTGGTTACGCTGGTAAGCGCTTGGGGCAAGCTGTGACGAAACGGACTTTGTCACGCTGGATTATTTTGGCCATCTCGGAGTGTTACCGCTTGGCGGGTAAGGACCCACCGGCTGGCTTGCGGGCCCATTCTACCAGGGGCGTGGCTGCATCTACTGCCCTGCAGAGGGGTGTTCCTATTCGCAACATCTGTGATGCTGCCACCTGGGCTTCAGTACATACATTTGTACGGCATTATTCCCTCGATTCCATCAGAGGGCAGGATCTGGCCTTTGGCAAGGCGGTCCTTTGCTCTGCTATTTGATTGGCTATTCTAAATTTTGTTTCTAAATTCTTTCCCTCCTCCTTGATTTGGTACTGCTTTGGGAGTCTGTCATTGATATGGAATACGTCGGAGGACCCAATCCCCTCGAAGAACAAGTTACTTTCTTACCTGGTAACGTTCTTTCGATGGGATGGTCCGACGACGTATTCCATATCGCTCCCACCCTGCCTTCCCCGCTGCAGAATTTCTGTTGCGATTGCAGCTTACGTTCCGCAAGGCTTTGTGTCGGACTGGCAGTTGACTAATGTCACACGTTCTGGGGGAAAAAACTACAACTGAGGCTACTGGCGTCGTGCGTCCTACTTATCACATCGGATGACGTCGGACGTCGGAGGAGGTCCTCGACGGCGGCGCATCGACGTCATCGACGCAGGACGCAGACGCCGAAAAAGTTTCCGAAGCAGCACAGCTGTGGTGATTACATGTCATTGATATGGAATACGTCGTCGGACCATCCCATCGAAAGAACGTTACCAGGTAAGAAAGTAACTTGTTCTTCTGTCTCAACTCACCACTTAATACTTTCACCTAATGTGTCTCTGTGGCTAATGGGTGCTTCCTGTTGAGGCCTGCATGACTGAGCGCTCTGTATCTCCGGATGATGGTGTGCATAGTAGAGTTCCCAAGCGGTATGTTAGAGAATATTAATGTAAGCCATCAATCTATGGTTGCCAATCCAGCTTTAACAAACCAATAGCTCAGTCTCACCTCCCACAGTCATGCCTACCCTGCTGGGAGGGAGTTCATATATCTCTCGCTCCTGCCAACACAATTGACCTCTGTGGCCAGTATTCACCAGCCTGCTCTAGCACTTTCCCTTCTCCCCTCCACAGTCCGGTTATGTCCAGTGGAGGCTGGTCATAACCGGTAACCCCCTTTAAGTCCCCTTCACCGAGTGCTCTTCCGGATGTTGCCCTTTGCCTCTTGCCTCAGTCTTGCATGCATATGTCCTTGCCCTTCTGTGCTGGCACCTGCTCTGGGCTGGACCTCTGGTTGTCTAGCATGGCAGTCTGTTATTACAGCATTTCTTTGCCTATTGAGGTGTATTAAATTACGATGCTGGCAAGTGGCTGGTGCTTGTAGACTTTCTTCCTTTAATAGAATGATATGTTTAACTGTTGAGGCACGTGTCATGCCCAGATCTCTTCCTCTGGCTGTGCTTATGTTAGCATCCGTTGTGCGCTACTGCACAGGGCTGAAGAACGTAGGCCATTGGTGGTTGTTGCCAGTGCGTTTTGTGTAGGGGCCAGCCTTTCAATCCGTCCGTTCCCACATTGGAAACAGGATTCGATTTCCACTGCAGTCCGTCTCTGAATGCGTGCTGGGGTCTGTTTCCAATGAGGTACACTTATCTGTTGTGAACAGGGCCAGTCCCCCTCTGGACCACCCTGTCTGCACCAAAGCTTATTTCTCCCGCAGTCCGCCTTTATATACTTTCCGAGGCCAACCTCTGTTACAGTTCGCCTCTGTTATACTATTGTTGCCTGTAGCTGCAACATGAGCGCACCTGGTGCGCTTAGGCTTGCTATGGGCCTAACTTCACTGCTGGCCACGTGCCTGCTCTTCCTCTTTTGTCCTAGGACACTGCACCACCGACAGGGCAGCGCACTGCCAGTCTTTGACTTCCCTACGGTCCATTGGCGTCACCGACACTCACTTTTTCGATGCTTGTCACCTTGGCGTTCTTTTGGCTTCCGGGCAGCCACCTACACCTGGGCAGAGCTTACGTTCCGTTGACGGGCACCCGGCTCCTCCTCTGCACTGTTCCGAAATGCTTCAAGCAGGATCCTCCAATTGTTATTCTGCTCGTGTAGCTAATCACCGCACCTTGGCCCCGGGCAGCTGACTCTACCATATCACCAAATTCGGATCAGACCCACACTGCTCCTTTGTCATTCAGTGTGCCCGGGGTCCTTCCTTGCGCCTGCCATTTTGTTTCTCTGCTGACCAGCCGGAGCCAAATTACTTTAAGCCCGTGCTCAGCAGTATGCCTTCCGAAAGCTCTTATACTTGCTCACAAATCTGCTTGCAGGCTTTATACGTCGGTAGTTTAACTTGCAGGGGATTTAACCTGCTATTGTCCATATTACAGGCCGATCATGTTGGATCTCAGGAGCACAAGAAAAATTGTGTCCCTACAGCATGGCTGCTGGCCACGCCCCACCTGTACTATAATTGATTGTTTATATTTTGGGGCAATTGTATGATTTGAGATTGTATTACTTTGCATTTTTACTTAAAACAGTGCTTGAAGTGAATCTAGTGTTATAAAGTTTCATAATGTTAAACTTCTTTGAATGATTTATTCATGTAGGGAAGTGGTTGCTGTCCCTTTATGCCATAGCCGTGCACAGTCATTAGTTTTTGTTTGTGGTACAATTGAATTATTACAGCCTAGTTTGAAGGAAATCTGCTTTTTTGTTATGTTGACCCTTTTTCCTCTTTCAAGTATGAAAACAATTACTTGGAGAATGAAGATGTGTCAACCTGTTTCAGTTCCCATCTTGCTTTGTTTGTTCTTAGAGATCAAACAACCAGAAGCACGCCACATTTCCTTGTAAAAAGCATAAATCATGAAGGGCTGCATCTGACTAGCAGGACATATGTTGTGCACGATTGAATCACACGATCTTCCAAAAATATACTCCTATGATATACAACAGAGATTCATTTACTATAATGCATTGTTGCATGCTTAGCTGAAAGCTGTCACACAAGAAAATACATACTTGAATAGCGTAGTAAAGCTGAGCAAATGACATGTAGCATTAGTGGGTACGTTTTGGCATGCTTTTCAGGGTATGGGTTCGCCAAAAAGCCTATATGAACTGCAAACGATAAATGCTTCTCTAAAGAAAATAGTGTAAGGATGGGACAACAAAATTGTGGGTTTGATCCAGGTGTCCAATACCTGTGGTATCAATGGTCCAAATGCAAAAGTTTAAAAATCTTTTCTTGGAAGTCCTTGCCCCTTTTAGAGACACCCTAGTCTACAAATAATGTCCAAACAATGTCGACAGCAGAAAAATCTTTGAAACATAACCCTAATGTGTCCTTAAGAACCAGGCAACACTTTGCCTCAACACAAAACGTTCCTTAACTGGCCAACAGAAAGTCTGCAAATCCTAATCTTCACTAGCCATCCCTGTCTACAAAACAAACCATTTCCTCTGGGAAAGCTCTTACAGGGTTTACTCGCAATCCAGATGCTATGACGTCTTCTAGCTTTCATGAACATTCTGAAGATTGCTCCCAGGACTGCGTTCTGCCTTTTCTTGTGTCAGGTTTTCTCTTCAAAGGCTCTCTTGCATCTCAAGTTTCTTCATTGCTGAGAACAGGTCTTTCCCAGGCCTTGGCTTTCTTTAGTATGCTTTGGTGGGGTCATGTGCTCGACCCAGTCAAGAGAGATCGGGGAGTTGACAGGGACCCCTTTCCCAGCTCCCTGATGTGTTTGGAGCTGTGCATGCATATTGGTTCACCTATATCTGAACCAATGCCTATTAGCCTCTGTCTTTGATAGATCGATTTCTGTTTTGTAGCGAATAGAGTCCAGCTTGCACATGATCCATCAGAAACCTATCATGGACACCAAGAAGCGGTACAAAGTGAATACAATCTCAATTTACAGCTACCACAAAGCACCTGTGCCCAACCAAAATAGCAACGCCTGGAGCAAGAAGCATGGATTCATTACCCAAAAGGGAATGGGTTGATGTTTTTCCTTCCTAAGCTAAATGAGATATCAACTACCCACCCCGCCAACACTAGGCGGACTACAGGGGAGCTGTTGGGCAGCAGCAGAAGGAACGGGAAATTGTAAGGAACTCATGGTGGCAACAGTAAAGACAGACACAAGTGATCACTGTTCAAGGGTGTTTTTTTAACTGTTTGCAGGTTGGAAAAACACCTAATCTAAACCTAAATCTAAGATGGGAGCAAGCGTCGACCATCAAATTAAAATAAAGCAGTCCTAGTGGTCGTGTGTCAAATAAAAAAGGGCCTATACTAAGAAACCTATTGCCAAACCTTACAACTAATACAAAAAGGGTTTAGGATAGTTTGCAAGAAAAGAAAGAAGAGATCACAAATAATATGTCAGGATGCGGTAGCCTGGGACTCCCTTCCCCATGTTTGGAGCACAGGGAAAAGGTGGGATCTTGAAACACAGCACACACTGAAGCTTCCTCAGCATGAGTCGACAGTTCTGTTCCCGTCTATCAGGAGCCTTGATGGCCTAATCTCGTATCAACCAAAAGTGTCTTGCCTTTGAGGATCTGACGTATTCAAATAACAAAACAAACACAAAGTTCCTTTTCACGTATTCTTTGGGTGATGGATTCACCCCTCGGTCTCTTCCGGGCGCTGACCTTTCACAAATCGAGTTCCACAAATCAAAATAAACAGTTCCCTTTTGTGGGTTTTAGGTAATGACTTTCACCCCGGGATCCCCTTCTTCTGGGTGCAAATCCCTACAACATTCTTTAGTAATGTCAGGAGCTCAGATAGCTATGTTCTCTCACTTTCGAGGGCCTTTAAGGTTCCGAAGTATCGAAACAAAAGTTAAATCGCAGCGTTCTTCTCTTTACTTGCATGACAGTTCTTCACCTTTGGGTCCCCCTCTTCCGTGCGCTGACCCTTCTTTTACTTTCAGCCTCCCTCCACCGGGTTCACTCTGGCTTTTCTCCAGTGATGGGTTCACCCCTAGGTCCCACTCTTCCAGGCGCTGACCCTTCTTTTTCTTTCAGCCTCCCTCTACCGGGTTCACAATTACTTTTCTTTAGAAAATCTAATTGTCTTTTTAAACAGTTCCAATATACATCTCTCGGGCGGGTTCACTCTTGCCAACTTCACATTCGCTTTCAATGCTTGCGGGATTCACTTCCTTTGCTTTCTCACAGTTCATAGGTCAAAGGCTTTCAACTATATGGGGTATTTGCTTGACCTCCTGTATGACCACTTTGACCTTTCTTGACAGCTCTCCTACGGCCTTCTGGTAACTGTAGTTTCATTCAGACAGGGATTGACCAGGTTTTCTCGGAGTAGCACGAACGTGGTGCCGGCTCTTTTGCAGCTGGTCTCCCTTTTAAAATGTTACAGTTCTCACTACTAGTTTGCGACTTTCATGCACATCAGCCCGGTTCTTATTGGCTCTCCCCTCGTCTCACCAGCTGTGATGAGCTGCTTGGCATTCCTCTTTACTGTAGTCAAGGTTGGCACCACGGAAGCAGGAGTCTCCCTCGCTCCAGTTTATCCGCGTCGATACTCTGCGTTAACCGTTTACATCTGCTGCAGCACACTTGGGCTATTGTCCTCGGCCTTAGAATTCTTTCAGCCGAGGGTTGGCAGGGTTTTGTTGAAAAGGGCATGGTCGTGTCTTTCCTCGTCAGCCTCTCGATATTCGCCGCCTTTCTCCTTCTTTTGAACTGCCAGGTCTGGATAGCTGTCTCATTGTGCGGTCTGCCTTGCTCGTACTGTGCTCTCTTGCTGCACCTATTATCCCTGTGGGGAAGGGAAAGGGCAGTCCGGTGTGTGTGATTCTGATCAATTGCCTGACTTTGCCTGACCCTTGCATTGGGACATGTCGGGTAAACGGCTCTGGTGTTAGTCCGTTCTCTGGTGTGTCGTGCAAAAGTGTTTGTGTCAGAAAAGTGGGGGGGGGGGGCAGTGATTTTGAATGTCCTACATGGTAGAATGGGGAAAAGGTGTTGAAAGAAGGGGAATACCGTGTCTCACCCATCGGTGTCACACTCCCACTCCCTGAGGACGCCCCATCCAGATGATCCTCCTTCACTAGTCCACCCCCAGGAATTGGATCCAATAGCAATGGCTGTGTCCTGGCCACCTGGATGACAGATCCCTGGGGTTTAGCCAGGGAGATTCCTTCAGGTTTCTCACAAAATGAACTGCAAGAGAAGAGGGGATACCCAGGAACACAGTTCAGTCACTTCTTGAACTGAGACCCACCCAGGACAAGAGAGAATCCAAGTGCAAATGACCCTTATGACCACCTAGAGGGTTAATGGCGAGTCCCAGAGACCCAGTATGCACTGTACTGGTATGAAAAAACGAGCAAGACAGTGTGTCCGATGAAAAGGAATTTCTGGCCACCTAGGAAACTGCAGGAAAACAGTCTGGAAAGGGGGCAGGGTAGAGGGCTTTTTGAAAACTTCCTGGAAAGTCCAAACCACTAAGGGCATAGCTCAGATTGAGATTAGACATGGGGCTTTAACTGATTTAGGGAAACATTGGAAGCTGAGGGGGGACTCTTAAGCATTCAATGGTGAAGTTTGGACTTTCAATAGAGGTGTACAGGTGAGGTCAGCAGAGATGAATTCAGACAAAGAATCCAGTTAGGAGGGTGTAGCTGGTGGAGATGGAGTTGGAGGAGACTGTTGGAGTGCTCTAAGAGAGTGAAGGTAAAGTGTTGAGTCTGCGAGGACGGCAGAGTATCTCTCTCCCTGAAACTTGTGGGATGGGAATCCCCAGCATTCCTACAATCTGCAGAGTTTTATGCGCTCTCAGCTCACCACATATGCATCTTGGTCCTGCCTCCAGGCTGCGTCGGCTCCACGTGGCAGCGTCTGCTTCAGCTCTGCGCAAGTCTCTCTGCTGCTGGTCCATTTCCGGCTGTCGTCCTCTTCCTCCAAGGCTCTGCTCTCTCTCAATGGATCGGCTCTCACACCAAAGCTCTGCTCCCACTCCAAGTAGGAGGCTTCTCCCTTACATGCTCTACCTGGGAATGCGAGACCCAGTCCCAATGGTCATGAACTTTCATCTTTACGGAGGGGCAGCAACCAAACCCTGCATTTTTAAGGGGCCCACTTCTTTAGTAAGATGATCAACTTGCATGTATGCAACAACCCTTTTGGGTATGGGGTTTAAGGGAGATGATACATATTGGTTCACATGGGAGCCTGTATCCCCTAAAGAGGTGGTCTTGGCTTGCCCAATACTCTAGGGAGGCTTTTGCATAGCAGGGTCACGTCTTCCTACTCTCAAAAGGGGTGGCTCCACTCTGGGGAGAAGAGAGGAATTCCCTGGATTGGTCACACATGATAAAGAAACATCTGTTTGCTTTAAATTTGATGCCCTCTAAAAGAACCCATGTTAGAGGTAAAAAAAAAACATAATCAGATTGGCTTCAGATGATAGGTGTTGTTACGTGGCTAGATTGGACTGCATTGCTACAGCCAGTTTGTTTACACTTTATGCCTCTGCCATGGCATTTTCTGTTGTGCATCATGGTCAATGTAATCCAGTCTGGCTACATAATAACACTTAGCATGTTTGCTTTAACTAATGGTCAAAGTAAACCTAAGTGTTGTTATGTGGCTAGACTGCAGCAGCTAACCACATATTAACACTAAAGAAACGGTTGGGAAACTTACTTCAAGGATCAGCTATCATAAGTGAGCCCATGCAAGGGCCAGCAGCCTTTTAATGTGTCAGACGGCAATAATAGGAAGAAGGGGCTAAGAGCCCAGAGACCTGTCCATTCCATTCCTGATGCGAGAAAACTAAACCACATAGGGGTCCAAAGACTGTCCTGACGAAAGTTGTAAAAAAAGGTGTAAACGACTGAAACCAGTAGACAAAAATAAATGTAAGAAGAGTAAGGGTACTACTGATAACAGTTTTGCTTCATCCCTGGCTATGCCCCCCTGGTAACTGGAGGGGCTTATTCCAGTGAGTGATAGCCACTTTGGTCTTCTTGACACTTCAGTGACAGAAATGTCATATCAAACAACTTAAGTGTTCTCTTTTTTTAAACCGTTTTTCTTTTAAACTTAACATTTTCCGTTACACTTCTCAGAGTAATGGGACATATTCAGCTGGGTCTATAGGTCATTAAAATTGAATCATTACCGCAAATAGACTAACCGAATGTGTGTTTTAATACTGCCTGTTGTGTCATACACCTTTAAAATAATGCAGTGTGTCTGACGTCCTTTGGCAGGAGGCTGATCCAGAACTTGAACCTTTTTAGGAGTTGCGCATAAGGATTGTATTTTTTTCATTCCTTATCCTGTTCGCTATTAGATAGCGGCACACCAGCGATATCTAGAATTAGTGGCACTTAGGTAGTCATAGATAGATTGTCATGCTATCCTCCTGTCCTCTGTCGTTGCAACTCAATAGCTGGGGTACCTCCTGTTCTTATCCTTTATTTTTGGAATGTTGTGATATTTGTTGCAAGTGTCAATTGTTAGTGTGTTCCCTTATTGTGCAAACAGGCACAAGAGTGCACCGAGTGCACATTCAGAGCAGTAGTACCTCAGCATGCATCCCCAATGGGCCATGCAAGGCTGGAGAAGCAAAACGCTCCTGGCCTTGCGTGGCCCAAGGGGGTGAACTGTCAAAGGGAAATCCTGTTACCCTTTGACAGTTCAAGCTAGCCCAGGAGTGCTCCCTCAGCTGCTTGTTGCATCTGTGTGAGCGCTTAGTGTTAACACTGGTCTGGTTTCCTCCTCAATCCGTGTCTTCTTCTTTTATTAGGCTTCTGAGGGTTTTGAACTTAGTTTGGCCTTCAGGATTGTTTGTGGCTTTGTTCATACATTTCTGCATGCACACTTTTTCATTATTTAATAGTTTGCAAGCTCAGATTTTTGTACATTGAGGTTTGTGTTTGGCACCACACTTGTCTGAAATGTTTAATGCCTACTGAAGTGTAGTGGTGAAAATATCAATGTCCTGTGTCCATCTGGCATGTGGATAGTCAGTAAATAAGTGAAATTAATGCAAAATTTTCCAGGATGAAATAAATTGTAAAGCTTCTGATGAAAGTCTGGTGTGCTTTGTTAATCATCTTTAATTAAAATGCCAAGAAATTCCACCAAATATTAGCAGAAACCCCAAACCACTATGTAAAGTATCCTTTAAATGCCCCAAGTTGCAACCAATATTACTCGCATAATGTGCTTAACAATGCACTTTTGCCATTACATTTGTCAATAATTACCTGGGAAATATCCCTAAAGTCCCCATTAAAGTGGTGTTTAAATTTAGCAATAATAACTGGGCCACCGGGCTGTACTGGGTGGTAATGGCTCAGGCCCGATTTAAATATGCCTGAGCAAAGTGGGGGCTTTAACAATGGTGCTGTGACGTTACTGCCCGGGGACCTGGTTATTACTGCTATTAGCACCGCGGACTAACATCCCGGGTACAAGATGCAATCTGTTTTAATGAAGGGGTCGTGGCGAGCTTGCAACCTGTTAATTCAACCAAATACTTACTGAAGATGGCCACCATGGAAATGGAAGGCAGGGCGTCAAGCGCTGCCCCTCTTCCAATTTCATGGTGGCGTGCCTCGAGGGTGGCACCCGCCACACTGAAGAGTATGTGAGCGGGAGGGGTTGGGGAGGGTAGAGCCGTGGAGGCGGACAGTGGATGAAAGGGAAGGTGGGGGAAGATGGCGGGACGGATGCAGACTGCCTTCATCTTGCTTGGGAGCACAGGCTTGGATTTTGAGATTCAGCCCTTGGTCTGAGCAACCTAATTAGCTGTCGTCCTCGCCCCAGATGATAATTCTACCATATATTGACCATTGTTAATGGTCTGGTGTGCTTAGAAAAGCACCCTTTGCCACTAAAAACCATGAAAATATGTAAGTCAAGAAGCCAAATTGCACCACTGCAGTTTGTTTGAAATGTTCCAACGTATCCTTGTTGCTTTGCAGATGTGTCTAAAATACATCATTTGACGTTAACAGGCCTAACTGTTTCTCAGGAAACCCCCAATTCCCACCTGCAGTGTTTTTAATTACTTCCCTGTGTTTGAACAACTTACTGACTCCAATTGCTTAATGCAAAATATACCACTTAATTTCCTAAGCAGTCCTTTCATACCAACTTATCTCATATGAATTTAAAAGCCCTTGCAAATTCATCTGGACTAAATGTGCACCTGGACTAGGTTACTGTTAATTATTGCATATTAAAATGTTCCAGCTGCAATATTACACTTCTAATTTCTGTTGCAAGCCTCTTGCCACCACCCGAAAACTCTTATGTTCCACAGTACGGTTGTTGCTCGTAATTCTTCTTGCTCCACAAATGTGCTCAAAGTATGTATTTCGAATACTACCCAGTTCATTGAAACATTCGTGCAGCAGTCATGTTTGCATCATTTAAACTCAGAGTGAAATGTCTTGTTAGCTGCAGCATTAAACCCCCGGCCTCTATATGTTGTCTCCAATGCCGTCAATTAATGGGGTCTACTTTGTTTAATATTTGGTGCTTCGATTGCTGACTGAGGAAGTGATCTTCTCTGTAACCAGTGTTTATCTTGACCACCCATATCTGTATCAATGGGCCGTATTTATATGCTTCCATCTATTAAAGCTTTTAATATGTTATGCTAAGAAACCCCCATTTGGTTGGTTCAGACTCCCTCACTACACTTGGTCGCTTCCAATGAAAAATAATTCACCAGCTACCACTGGGTGCAAGAGCAAGTCTTCCTTTTTTTTTTTTTTTTCAAAATTAGGCCTCCGGTAAAAGTTGAACGAGATGGACAACAGTAATTCCCTTGCAATCACAGGAGTACTAAATCCTCACTGCATTCCTTAAGCATGTTGGTTATGTTTAAATTTTAAGAATTAAAGCATTTTATTGGACATTGAGTGAACTCGCTGAAGACCTGACTATATATCAAATAAAAATGAGTCCCACTAGTCAATGCTCATTTGGACACAGGTTTTGTTTCTTGTGTGTGAAATAGAGTTCACTACATACAGTATTGCGCTATAATTACCAAGAAAATCACACCAACATAAATCCTTCTCCAACAACCCACTATCTCAGAATGAGGTTACAGGTTTTTTTTTTTTGTCTGGTCGCTCCACCCTGTTGGCGGTTCTTAAGGGCCTCTATTTCACCTGTGAAGTGTTGGCTGGTTTATGCTTTGGCCATGTGCCTGCCTGTGGTATGTGGGCTGAAAGGGGGATGGCCTGAGCTTGTATGATGGCCTGCCACCATCTCGGTAACTGCCCTGGACATATGCATGGTCTTATTCCCTTCCCTTTGGAGGCTTGCTAACATTGCTTGCTTTGAATTGGTTCCCCCTGTTTTCCTTCTGTCGAGAGGCAGATGAATGCATCATACATAGCGCCGGCCCCTCCCCATCCTCTATAGCATAGAAATTAAAGGAGTGCATCATTCACGTCGTCTGTCCCCTCTCTGTCACCATACAGTAAGTACTTGAAATGGTACGCAATAAGACAACCCTACCGACCTTACCCCGGAGCCATGAAGAAGAGATCAATCTGCAACCTCTAGCAGACATGGAGATTCTGCAACCAAAGATGGTGAGAGCAAGTGACATCACTGCCGAAACTAACCTGCGTAGACACATTAGACACAAAGCATATATCCACTCACCATGAAGTTACACAGACACTAGGTCAAACTGTATTTAGACTTGAAGAATGTTACATGCATTCAATAAACACTAGAAAACATATAATCAATGCATACGCTGAAACATAAGACGCATAAGTATGCATATAAAGCTTGCTTAACACAGAACTGTAACAGTAACGAGTGGCCATTCTGGATAAAAAGGACGGCGCAGCCACGTTCAAGTGAATGGGAAGCATCGAAGAAGCCTCAAAGCTGCAGGAAGAATAGACTCACAGAATCAGCTGAAAGCACAGATCCGAGCAGACCAGGCAGTAGCTGCACAACTCCTGTGAAGTTTATGATAGGAGAGCAAGGTTTAGATTACCACTGTAGAGAACAGAAGATAACAATTCCCAAGCATAAGACACATTTCTCTTAGATTAAGTAAAGAAACAAACAGCCTTCAAGAGGTGCTCTTTAATGAAGGTTTAATAGTGGAAGAAAAGTAGCTCAAACAAGTCTCCAGTGGACAGGAAGGCTTAAATACACCTGCATTAAAATAGGCTAAAATCCTAGTAAAAGTCGAGCAGAATAATTCAAAAATGTGTCTTCTCGCACGTAATTTATAGTTGGAGAACAGGGACTATTCGTTAAATCCAAACACAGATAGGCTGAAGCCTTCACTCCCCTCAAACTCTTGGTACAACGATACAAGACAAAGCCAAGTTCAAAACTAAAAGTCCTGACTAACCTAGGAAGTCAGAGAGGGTGTGTTATAATTGGGAAAAGCAGCTTGATGCTGCTTCCCCTACCACCAGCCCTACAGAAAAGGGTTGAATCAACCATTTTTATTCCCTGAAATAGGCAAATTCTCCCCAAAAATTAAAATGGGGAGTAAAAATACTGCCAACAAAAAATAGAATACAGACACATAGACCCTTGTGCCCCTGTTTTAACTCGCACAGATATCTTTGGACCAGTAGTGCACATACTACCACAGGAACAAACTACTATTATAAATGCCTGATTGAAAGAAGAAAACCTGTATCTATGAATGTGCATGAAATAACCATGTGTAAATAAATAATTATTACAAAAATATATCCTTTTTCCATTTAAATTTTTTTTCATGCTTATTAAAAAATACTCCCATTTGGAATTGGATTTATATTTGTACACCCCAAAAAAACATTTTACTCCCAACTTTAAAAAAGAGGGAGTAAAATACTCCTACTTTGAAATCTTATCTGGAGCACTGCCTACCACTATTGTTTCTCATGTGCTGACCTGCCAAGTAGTGAAGGTTGGCAGAGCCAACCAATCGCCTTTCTCAAACGATGCTGTTTTGCAACTGTTGCATTAACCAATCAAGTAGTGTAGAGATGACATGTATTTACCAGTATCAATTTAGAGGTGGTCTCAGGTGGAGCCCTCAGAGTAATACCAATAAGAAGAATAACCCATATATCTTATATGCATAGATGATTCCCTTCACCAATCCCACCTTCCCGTAAGTTTTTGTAACTAAGAGTCTAATGTGATGTCAATTGGGACGTATTTTGCATGGAGTTTTTGGTGTTCGCTGCTGTCCCTGTTTTATATGGATTGTTAATAGAACAGGTCTTTGTTAATGATCTTGACTCTTCCGTTTTTGGGGATTTCCATGCCTGTCTGTTCCGCTGATGGCTATGATCTCCCCCCTACCATTACACTTCTCTGTAAATCAAAAGTCAGAAAAGCCTTTGGCAAGTAAGGGAAGCTGTTTGGTGTGACTGTAATGTTTTCATCGCTGGAAAATGCAAACTTTGTTACCTCCTTGGCCCTATCAGAAGCAGGAAAAAAATGTTTTTGTTTTGTCCCATGCAGGGATAACGCAAGTGCAACTTTGTATCGTTGCGTCTTTAGTGATCTGCGCTAGTCTGACTCGCGCTCTTAAATGTTACCATTGCAGTGGTGCTAAAGAAAGGGATCTGTTACTACACTCACTAGTGAATTCAGAATGCTGAAACGTGTTCCTTTAAAGGGAAAGAAATGCATTAATGTTTGCATCTGGCTCGAGGGTTGAAATGTCTCCCAAGTACCAATACTATACTATGATTAGAGGTATTCTCAAGTGGGTTGTGCTTGACCCCCTACTATGGTTTCTCTTGATGTTTGTGTGTATGGGCATGTTCA
Organism: Ambystoma mexicanum; assembly: GCF_040938575.1. Taxonomy (NCBI): domain Eukaryota; kingdom Metazoa; phylum Chordata; class Amphibia; order Caudata; family Ambystomatidae; genus Ambystoma; species Ambystoma mexicanum. Next base: position 19,371,365 of record NC_090937.1, on the reverse strand, counting down.
TTTGACTGCCCCCTCCTTTATTGTGGGGATCCAGAGAGGTAGTCTGGGGAACCCACATATACCTCTTCCAGATCCTGTGCCTACTAGCTCGGTGGCCGGGACAGCCTATTTGACTTCCCCTCTGTCGGTCCCCAAGTTTAGGCAGGGGACTTCCTCACACATGATAATTCAACAAGTTGAGAATTTTAAATAGTAACATTATGTGCATGAGAACACTCATAATTACTGCAACCTTTGGCTCTTCTGGTGTTTTGGACTACAACTCTAATGAACCCTAACCAGCAGAGTTAATGTTGAGGGGTCATGGGAATCCTAGTCCAACCCCTCTTGGGGAGCAGTAGGTTGCAGACCTCTAACATTTATAAGCTAATCTGTCCAATGTTAAATAACTGTATTTTTTGGGAAATAGTTTGAAGTACTGTAACATTTGATCACATTTCGTAACATACAAAATTTGACTTGTGATAGTGTGGATGTTTTTGTTTTTTAGTTCAACCAGCTTACGGCAACAGAGCAGAAAGTAGCAGCATCTGTGGGGGTTCCAGAAAGCTTTCTTGCAAGGAAGATTTCAGGCCAACCTGTTAAAAGGGTAAGCAATAACGTCCACTTATTAAAACTATTTGTGTGATGTACGGAAGTGAGTAGCCTTAATATTTAGAAGTATTGATGTATCGTATATTTATAACTACCTGCATCATTTGAGGAAAATCAGAACACTGGATATTTGTGATCCTCAGGCTAAGCAATATTATGATCTGCTTAGATTATTTGTATTGGTTTGCCATTCTGCTTTTATTGTACTCGCCAGGATAGTGATTCAGTGCAACATTGCAGTTGTCCATTAGTTTTACAGGACATTTGTTCAAACGGTTCTAACAAATAAAATAATTCTAAAGGTATTGTCTTAAATGTCAAGATGTGTTTAGCACAATTAGTGTTTTATTTGGGGCCATGATTAATTCTATGCATTTGTTATGTTCTAACTCAAGTAATGCCCATAACTGTACTGGCAACAGCTTCGTAAGGAATAACTGATCTTTTTGGTTGGACATCATCATAACATTGTAATTGCATAAAAAAGAATTATTTTTTCAATCAAGCAATTGAAATAAAAGCATGCGTAATAGAGGCTACCCTAGGAGTTGTCTGGTGGTAGACTAAGCAGGCTGGGTTTAACAACAAAGGGGTTTTGTTGGGTGGTGCTAAAAGGAAGGAGGTCACACTACGCAAACTAAGAAAATTGTTGCTCAAGAATTGGAACCTGTTGGTGAGTATGGAGGCTCTAAATGATAAAAACGTAATGGTGCAAAAAGAGGCAAAAGCGTGCACTGATTGGGCCATTCACTGCGGAAAAATATCAGACACATTTCACCGTAACCACAATTTGGTGATTACCACTGATCTTCAGGCACTTTCCATGTGGCAACTGTCTGCCATGTCCATATTCAATCAATGTTAAGATGGTTTAGTGGCCAGAGTTTAGGAGGCCACCCTAGTTATGGTGAACAGGGGAACTCTGAGAGGTTAGCCAAAACTCAATCAAGATAAACATGGAGAGCAGTCAAGGCTATTCTCAGGAGCGTGTGATTGGTGCCAGGGGTCCAAAATGAGTCCACACTGTGAAGCACACAATTCAGTTTAGATAGGAATGTATAAAACAATGTTTTTTATTTAGCCCTTCAACACGCTAAAACAAATGAAACAAGCAGGTGATACTATTGTACAGTACTCAATAATAAACATATATACATTCAAAATGCATTCATTGCCTTTAATCCACAAAGCTGGCAAGTAAAGTGATGCAGGAAAGATGGAACCAAGGCACCCGTGATGTTCCCTAACTTCAGCAGTCCAATCCCTAAGAAGAATGGGGCCTTGTGCCCAAAGGTCACAGGAGCCACAATGCGTCCCTCCTAGAATGTATCTGTAGCAAATGTTACTTGTATTTTTGCTTGCTCAAAAGAGATGCAACAAAGTTACTAGGTAAGTCAAAAGTGTTCTTATCTTTCAGATGGTACTACCCAGGTTCGACGACCAAAAGGCATTGGAATGGAAAGACTTGTTCTCAATGTTATCCTGTGGAGGACAGAGTGAGACAGATGCTTGGTGTTTATTTCGAGCACCTCCCCCAATTCGGATTACTTGATGGGTCGACTGGGGGTGCCTGGAGGTGAGGTTGGATTTCCCGCAGTTGGTTCCGGAGAGAGGTGCTAGGAGCTGCAGGTGCAAGGATTCTTCCGGTCAGGTACAGGAGCGGAGTGCAACCCTTGGTGATGGAGAAATGCAAGATTCCCTGATGCTGCCCTCTTCAGAACACTTTTCAGGATGGGGGAAGGCAAGTTCCAGTGGTTCAGTTACGGCCGCTGCACACAGATGATGGCAGACGTCCTTGCAGTTGCGGTTGTAGAAGTCTTTCCAGAACAGGATCCCTTAACATTGGGATGCTGAAATTCAGCAGGAATGCGACCTGTACCACACATTGGCAACCACCAAAGCTCTAGGTTCTAATGAGGGAAGGTGATGGTTCTACCAAGGTAGCACACTGGAGAGCTGGAAAGTCCACTGTGTGGTCCAGGGACACATCCGAAGGCTCAGGACGACTGGATCATCGAACACCCTGAGGCCGGTTGGTCCCGCCAGTCCAGTAGTTAAGACACCACACAGGGTCTTCGCAGATCATGTAGTTCAACCGGGCTTCACCAGAAGCAGGAAGGGAAGCCAGGCCTCTTTTGAAGTCTTCTTTCGGATCTTCAGTCGGCTGTTCTTCTAAGAAGGAGTCTTGGCTCCAATGCTTATCTGAAGAAATGGCTGCAGGAGTCCCCTTCCTATGCAAAATCCAGCCTGGAAGCAAGTCCAAGCCCACCAATGGCCGGATCTGTATCATTCAAACAGCCAGTAGTTTGTAGTATCTAAGGTCCAGGAATGGTAGACGGGATACACTGAAGACGCAGGAGTCGAAAAGTACAAAAGGCAAGTACTGTATTGTAGCTACAAGGGTATAGGCCAGAAGTAATGGGGAGAGCCAAATAATAGGCATCATTCGAGTAGCATCTCACATCCTGAACCCTTAACTGTAGTCCCTGGGAACCCTGAGGGAACACAAGGTTCCAAGCTAACCAGCATTCCATGGCTTGCATTGCATTATGCAATGCAAGCCTACACTACACATCCCCCTTACAAATAAAAAAGGGGTCAACACAGAGACTCACATCATACCGGGCAGAATCCTTCATCACGCACACCCAACAATAACCTCAGAGTAACAACCCACATTCACAACCTTGAGAGCGTATACCACAATCACGTAACTAACATTCCAGACCAACACATAAACAAACCACCATTTATCCCGGACTGCCACTCCCAGATCTCAAAGCTGCCACCTTCGAGCACATTCCACACCATACTACACTCAGAATCGTCACAGCGTATTCTCCTTATACCTCGCCTGCTACACAAGGTCTCAGGTCTGCCACACCCGAGCACATTCGCGAGACACGCTTGCATTGCACACAAAATCACATACCATAGTCAGAAACTGAAACATTTGCAACCTTATACAGCCTAACCAAACAGCCATACCAAACACACCAACCTCAACACCCATACAGAATCCTGTCACCAACCAGATGAAAACTGAAACAACCACGGACACAGACTCGTACCACCACATTCGGGGACAACTATTGGTTTCACTCATGTCACATACCTAGACTCTGGCACCAAGTTGTGGAGTGGGACCAAACCGTCTCACCCACTTCCTAGGCCCACACAAAGGCAACACTAGCCCACAAACGCAGCAGCTTTCCCAGGCAAGTGCATGACCTTATGGGATTTTCTGACCTGGCAAGGCAGGAGGAAGGCCAAACAACAATATGGACAAAGAACATGCGAAAATCTCATGGTGTGGCTATTTTAGTGCAATAGCCACGTTTAGTAGCCATACGTGGTAAATGTGCACATTACAAATAGCACACAAATTGTAGAAATATAATTGCGGCCACAAGCGTGTCTTTAGGCACTGTGACAAATCCATAGATGTCAATTCTCCTGAGGGGGGATCACTTTCTCAGGAGGCCAGGTTTGTGAGGCTGCTACCCGATAGTCCCCCTCTGGGTGGTATTCAGCGGGAGGATCTCCCCTCTGGGGACAAGGGAGAACATCTTGGGAGAACGCGGTATGTACACCCTCCACCCATACCCTACACACTCCTGGAGTAATTAGTCCCTTCAGTTAACACACAGGCATGCACAGGATAGGTCTGTGTATATCTCTAAAGTTTAAGGTACTGGGACAAAAAAAAGATCCTTGAGAGCCCTAGGGATTTGCCTAACCCTAGTACTGGGACAAGGAGTCCCCTAGGAAGAGTAAGGATTGACTTGACAGCTCTCACTGCAGGTTCTGGGTGCTGCACCAGGGTGGAGATTACAAAATAAAAAGGAAACTGAAAAAGGACTTGTCTTTTCCTTTGGCCCGCAACGAATCCAGGAGTTTCAAATTGCATGCAAGAAAGAAGACCCAGGCGGAGCGGTTGACTAAGGCAAGCAACCTCTGTCTCGAGGAGGTCATGCAGGAGGCAACTCCCCGCTTGTCTTGAGGAATCGTGTGGTGACACGGCCACAGGAAGCTGGAAGCAGAGACGATAACCACAGACCTAGGCAGCTGATGAGAAGGAACGCTGGTGCTACCATGAGGGCACCCAATCCCAGGAAGGACCGGAGAGCTACCCGACCCAGATAAACAGGTACAGGGGTGATTGGGAGGCCCGGTAGGGAAACTGGGCAGGCGGCAAGAAGGAGCGCTTCCTCTGCCCAGTGGAGTCGCAAAAGCCACTGACCATCAGATAGGGGTGTGGAACCCAGAATGAGAAGTGAGCCATCTCGCTCACATCAGTACTTGGCGGGAAGACAAGCCAAGGGAGCCGAGCATAAGAAGCAGAGAAATGGGGGTCGGGATCCCCACGAGATGCGAGGCATCTCCCTTGCATCTGTACTTGGTGGGAGAGCGAGCCAAGGGAGCAGAACATAAAAGGGAGAGAACCAGGAGTCTGGGTCTCAAACCTGGAAATTAGGTGTTTTTCTAGTGGTCCCACTTGGCAGGAGAGTGAACCAAGTGGGCAGGATTGAACAGCAAGAGAAACCAAGGTCTGGCACCTGAAATCCGCACCCAGCAGAAATCGTCTTCCTCGTCTGAGTACTTGGTAAAAGGAGGTGACCAAGTGAACTTGATCAAAGAAGAGACGTTAAGAACTGTGTGTTTGAAGCTAAAGTGAGAGTGAGGCCAGGAGAAGCTAGTTCTTCCCTCTCGTGATCAGGAACTGTGCTGACAATTGAAAAGTTACAAGGGGAAGGGAGTAATTCTCCTGGTAACCGAAATCAGGGGAACAGAGTCATTACCGCTGGGTGTGGAACTGTGCCTTTTTGTAGTGTAACCTGGGAAAGGAAGCTATTCCCTTTTATCTGACAAGGAGAACTGTTTCGAACTTTGCCTTTTGAGTGTGTGTTTGTCCAGGGGAAGGGAGACATCCCACTGGCATTGTGAAAACCTGGAGAATAAGCCATTTGGAGAGGGAGACATTCTCCAGGAACCCAATAGTGAAGAAACTATGGGCAGTAAGGAATATTGATGTTTGATCCAGAACTTTACCTTTTAATCTCGAACTGAGAGCTATTTAGCATTACAACTTGGAACTTTGTTGTGCCTGGAAAAGGAATTGAGACCTGGCAAAGGGAGTCATTCCCCCGGGCAAAGATTCTGCACCATAGTTGGGACTGTGGGCCGCTGTCCAGAAAAAGCAAGTCATTATTTTGGACCAAGAAGATCAACTGCCTTTTTATTTTGGGCGATTAGTGTGGCTTTTGACACCTATAACGCCCAACTATTGCATACATATACATGTACAGATTCAATTACACACAGGTAGAAATGACATTATACATGAGGGGCACGGAGAAATGGCAATTGAGGAGGGGTACACTGTTGTTTGGTTATGAGCCCACCCATTCCTTTGCCATAGCCATGCTAATGCCTGTGGCTAATACCACTCACTCCTGCCTATCTCTGCCCAAACTCTTCCTCACAGGAACTCTTTGGGTTGCTGGTGGCGGCCATGTTGTGCGTGCAGTGAGCTGACCTTTTGGGTGCTTTCCGACTAAGGCTAGTAGTCTCTCACTCCCAATGGGATCTGACGGGCAGGGCTTCCACCTTCTACCCCGACACTGCAGCTTATCTCTCAGCAAAGCACAAGTAAGCCCGGGTATATGTTATACATGTAGTTCGTAACTTAGAACACTGAAGAAAAAAGGTGGCAACTCTAGCTGTTTGTTTTGCCTTTCTCTCTTCGCGGGAGATGAGCACAAGCACAACCAGGGCATAGGCCACAAGCACTTCCAGGACACAGGTCGCAGCACTACCCTCACTGCCTGCTGAGTCTTGGATGTTCGCCTTTTCAAGCACACACCTAAAAAACAATGTGGTGTGTGTAAAGGCAGCAAAGACATGGTTTCTGGAGCACTGTACTGCAGATTGATTTCACCTTGCTGCCATGCATATGATGGATCTTAGTAATGGTAGCATGAATGCAAGATTTCCTGGAGTGCCTGCAAGTGAAATGTCGAGGTCTCAACACAGCCTGGTGCACGAGGAGAGGAGGAGCAGTATCCGCCATGGGCTGGAGCGAGTCAAGAAGTGCCTGGGACTGGAGTACAGGAGGATCAGGTACAGAAACTCTTCAATCCAGGAAGTGAAATGTGGTTTATTTCTCTTCCTCAACTGACCCAAGAGCAAGCTCAAAAGAGCGGAACTGAAATACACCCCTTTGCTCTTCCAAGTGGTAAAGACTTATCTCTCGTGCCAAAAACTTACATTACACCAGGCATGGAGGATTCGGTGCGGAAAGTCTGAGCTGCGATTCACGTGGCATTCATGCCTGCGCTTCGCTCATGGACTCCCCTTTGGAGGAATGCCTGTGGTAACCATTGTGTTGCTATCATGATATGTAACATATGGGGGGGAAACAGTAAACCGGTGGTAGAGTGACATCACTGTCCTCCCATGCTTGTCATTTTTAGTTTTGGTTTTTAGATTTTACTTTCCCACTGACAGTCTCTCGCCATTGATTGTAAAGTCTGAAGCTCTTGTGTTGGGTGCACTGTTCTTTTTAAGCTTCTCTTGCCCTCATAAGACACAGGAATCACGGCTATGAGGGTGAGTTCCTTAGCGTGCAATGTACTGGGCTGACCGGGAAGAAAGGTAGCAGACACTGTTAGTTTGATGTCAGCGAGTTGGGCTTGGGTGGGATGTCCCAGCAATAAGTCATACATTTTAAATTTGATTTGTCAGCCTAATGCAACAATCTCTCAAAGATGCTCATTAGTGAAAGACTGATTTTTTTTCCTGTTTGACACCAGTTTTATGATGAACAAATGATGGCAGGCTTGGAGATCTCTGCATTTTTGCAGGCAATGCACAGTTAAATGATTAGGCACTAGATTTGTAAGCACTCTGCGTGTCCTTCACTGAAGTCCTGTTAACAAACATTGATGAAGCCAACAGTTCTGTGTGGTGTATAGGTATTGAGTATTTGCCAGGCATTGATTTTAGGTGCCCAGGTACTCACACCATTTCGTGCCTGCTGCCATCAATGCTCACTTAATTCCCCTACAGCTGTGCCTTGCAAAATGCTTTTCCCGATTCTATCCCAAAGTTGGTCCCTCTCCCCTCCTCTGCTCAACCATGCTGCCCATCATATTCGCTCCTATTCCCAGCCCTTCATTGAAGTTTTCATTCCTTTTTGCTATACTGCCTCATCCTGCAAAGTGCAACAGTAACTGCTTTTACTTACCACCAGGCTAAGCACCCTTTGCCAGATGTCCCTCGCTGCCCTCTCCGATTCTATCCCTAAGTTAGTACCTCTTCTCTCCTCCGCTCGTCCAAGGCTTTCCTTCTTGTTGGCTCCTACTCCGGTGTCTAAAAAAAAAAAATGTATAGCATTGGGAAAGAGGCCTTTCTTTTAGCCAAGACACATGTCGGTTCAGCCCAGGTGCCCTCATACAAGGGATCTGTGTGGTTGCAGGATCCAGCAACCAGTCCCAACTCTTCTTTGGTTAATATAATCAACGTTTTTTAGTTTGGGCTATTAGATGCCGCTTACGACACCTATAAGCTGAAACTATTGCATTGGAGTACAGATAAAAGGAATAACATATGAGGAGGAACACAGTTTGCATTGGAGTACAGATAGAAACAAAAGCCCAAATGGTTGGCATTGCCAATGCTTGTTAGTTTAATATTTAGTGTGAGGGACAGGAGCAGGGTTGTTGAGCAGTGGCACTGGGCAGTGGTCTATTGATTAGCATGGACATTCTAACGATATCCTTTGGTTTTTAGTTGAGGCAGGGCAGCCCCTCTTAGAATTAGGGCAAGCTAGATGTTCTCTTTATTTTCTAGTATACTAAAAATGTTTGCCAACAATCATGCCACACCTGTGTCAGTCTCCTCCTTCTGCACCCTTACAGCACAAATGAAAGTAACCATAAATCCAAAGTGTAGAAGACTAGGGTGATATAAAAGTGTCCCCATAGCACTGCATTGAAAGCTGTGCGCATTATTAAAAAGTAAAGTAAAATATAAAAGTTAAAGTAAAAGTTAAAAGGGATAAAACCGGGTTTGAAGGACTGATCAGTTTCCCCATAGCAAATGAGTAAATGGCAAGGGAAGTGAACTGAAGGCTTTACTTCTCCTCAAAAAGTCAGAACAGGTAAAAAAAAACAGCAAAAATATTGGCTTTCCACAGAAGTTTAGGAGGCCACCCTTGTTAGTGAAACAGGGAACACTTCTGGGAAGATAGCCAGACCAATTCAAGGTAGCTTGGAGGGGAGTCGAGGCTAAGTCACAGGTGGAGTGGGGGTGATCTGAGGTCTTTGATGAGCACACGTAGTAAGACACCAAGAACTACCCTTAGACAGTAGTATACGAAAATATACAATGTATTAGGCTCACGAAAAAACACAAGTGAATAATGAAATGCACAGTAAAAACATCACTTAAACAACCCACTTTGTAAAATATATACAGTCACTTTGGTCGGTGCTGTAAAGTGCAAAACCCCACCAAAACCTGTAAGGAAAAAGGGCAGGCAAACTTTATAGCATCAACAATCTTCAGAGATGGATAACCCTAACTTTATAGGTCGAGCCCTACGATGAATGGAGCCTTGTGCTCAATATTCGATGCGTGCGTAAAAGTGCTTGGTCGTGTGTAAAGTCACAAAGTACAATTTCTAAGGAGCTGGCAAAGTTAGAGACAGGATTAAAACAGGTTCCAAGAGTCAGGGGAGGATCTTCTGCGATGAACAAAGCTATTCCAAGCTTTCGGAAGACTTTAGGAAGCAGAGAGACCCAAGTCAAGGAGAGGGACTACAAGGGATCTTTTGTGCGTGAAATACAATGGATGAACAAGGGGCCACCGGTAAGTGGTTTCAATCCTCACCGGCCTTAGCTTGGATCAGGTCCAAACTTGGCAGGTCTGGAGGCGGTCGCTAGAGATTCGATTTCCCGCCCTTGAATCGGCTCCAAAGTGCACATGCGCTGCAGGTGCTGATGCAGGTCCAGTTTACACCATGAGCTGTATCTCTCGTCTTGTTTGAATAACAAAGGGAGCACCGATGAAGCTGGTCTCGGGGGAAACAAGAAGGAACATGGGAGAAACCGCCTTTAGCGACCGTCCCTGTTGGAAAGTGTTACAGGGGCACCCTCCTCTTGCGATCTGACACACGCTTCTCTGGTTTCCCAAAGCCACCGGGATGGTGAAATTCTGTGAAAATGTGCTTTGCTGTGCATGCTAGGATTCCCCAAAGTTTCAAGGCAATACTTGATGTTACAGCACACCTGCACGGGTGCCAAGGATCGAGCTGGACAGTCCACTAAATGGCCCAGGAACACTTCCGAACAAGCTCTTTTGCAGTGCAACCAGAAGGTGTCGAGAGTGATTGGTCCCACTACTCCAAGTGGTTGAAGCACCTTTGCAGGTCTTCGAAGATCGAGCGCAAAGCAGGGCTCTACTGAGAAAACAGCAGGCTCAGGGTGCCAACCTTCTTCTGCGCATTTCCGGATAGTGCTTGGATCTGCTCAGCTCTTCTGGATACTCAGCTCTGTTTACAGGTCGATTTGGACCTGTTGCTGATCTGCGGGTCTGCATTCAGGACCCCTCCTCATATCCACGAGTCCGGTGAGTGCTCTCACTCAGACGGCCAATGAGTAGATTTGTCCCACTTATGAACGCCAGCGGTGGCCCAATCAGGGACCACTGCAGCTCGCTTGCTCTTGTGCACACCAGACGTCCTGGCACTAGTAGTGTGGATTGGGACCAGATTGTCCTAGCCCACTTCCTGGGTAGCCACACATGTGATCTGCAGTTGCACGCAAAAGAAGCAATTTTCACTGCATGCCTAAATAAGGAATTCCTGTGTTACAAAGACCAGGCGGAAGGCCAACGGACAAAATGACCAAAGGAGTAGACAAAAAACCTTATGGCACGGCCATGACGGGCACAGTCATGATCCAAACGTGGGAAGGCATGGCTCACTAAAAAATGTCAGCAGTCCTAACGGGTCATATGGGAAAGTTCTCGCACACCTGGGGCCCGTTTTTGAAAAATGTGGCTGATAGAGAACAGATGTTTTCGTGATCCCTACTCGAGACATTTAAATCTACAGTAGTTAAACAGGTTTTGTGGAATTCCCATGGAAAATCAGATGTAACTAAGTCATTGTGTTTAGCGGTATGGTTACCGTATAATTTGCATTGAATTTTATTTATTTCATTTTCTTTTTTTCTTTACCTTCTCTTTTTGGTTTCTTATTCTCCGCTACTGTGCTGTGATCATCAAAGTTTCCATAAAAATATATGTTGGGATAAAGAAATTACACGAACAAGCTTCTGCTGCCACCAGTTCACTCCTAGGCACATTGTCCAGTCGCCAAAAAATCCTTAGTGGATGACTAGGGCCCGAAAACACAGTAATATACTTTGCAGAATGATAAAAATGTTACCCAAAGTGGTAAAAAAGTTGAGAGACTAAGATAAACAAAGTTTCTAAGTAATGACAGCCTGAATGACGTATCAGTTTCCCCGTAATGATGAGCGAAAGCCCAGTGAATTGCAGCTGAAAGCTGTGCCCCACTGGCAAAAAGTCAGGTCAGGATGCTGCAACAAAAGCAAAAAGTTTGGGGGGCCCACAAATGGAGCTAAAATAGTCATAAGAGAAATTTTCCCTAACAAACTATGGAGGGACGTTGCAAAAAGTGAAATCTTTCCTAACTCATACCGACTTTGGTACCGTCTGATACTTGTCTGCTAGTGTTTGCCCATGTACTGGGCTTGGTGTGTCTGTCTGAACTCTGGCAGGCTTTTTAATTTCATGGCCTGATTCACACTGTTTTGTACGATCTGTCACACTCCTAGGCTTAGCAGTTTTCTAGATACTTCTGTTTCCTCACTGCTGTGTCTATGGTACATTGCATTTGTTGTAAATTCTTAAAGACCTATTGCCCTTACATCCACTGATGATTCGTGCACCTTGAAGCCTATTGCCTCAGATACCACTGCCACCCCTTGTATGTTGAAGTGTACGGCCCCTGCATTTACTGTTGTCACAAGTACCCTGGAGACTTCTACCACTGGGTTAATTGCAATACCATGCATTCAGGAACCTTCTCCCCCTACTCATGTCAACACCCTTTGTACCTTGAAGCCTGCCGCCCCAGCAATAGCCAGCGCCATTTGCACCTTAGAGCTGGCTACCTCTGTAATCGTCAAGGCCACCAGCACTCTAGATCCATTTGCCCCTGTAACTACAAATCATACTTCTGACAAGCCTACCCTCACTGGTGACACCAATTTAGCTGTAACAACGCTCCTTAAGGGAGCACTTATCAACGCCAGATCCCTCTCAGCCCACGCTTTACATATATCAGACCTCATCACCACTAATAACCTTGACTTCATAGCCATCACGGAAACCTGGCTACATGCAGCCGCCGGTCCAACCCTCTCCCTAGACATCCTATATAGCTATACTATCTTCAGGAAGGACAGACTGGTCACTAAAGGGAGCGGAGCAGCTATCATAGCCAAAAACCAACTGCCCATAAGAGAAATTCCCAACCAAACATTCAAATCATGTGAACTGATCTCAATCACAATATGCCTCTCCACCCCAGCTATTCTAACCTTCCACCTAATCTATAGACCCCTGGGTCCATTGCTGTTCTTTGAGGAAGATATTGTGCAACTTCTCTCTGACACCAAGCCATCTTCCAGAATCATCTTTTTGGGTGATATTAATCTGGGCCTCAAATATCCTACCAACGACAATGCACTTGCCCTTGCCAACACCATTGAAGCCTTAAGTTTCACTCATTGTATCACAAACTCCACACATGAGAAAGGTTGCATGCTAGACTGGATGGTAGACGCCAACTGCAACATTAACATCCTCTCTAACGTTCCTTGTCCTTGGTCCAACCATAATCTCATCTCCTTTACTATCCTGAAGAATATTCAAATAGATGCCATTCCTCAACAGGCGCCGGCTGCCCTCTCAGGAAATACTTGCAACATCACTGCAGCTAACATCTGCTGCTGCAACCCCTAACAGCCCACACACTCCACTTTTGATCCCACCACTATGGTCGAGCTATATTACCAAACACTAAAAACCAAAGTTTTGCGCTCCACTAAGGGAGGAGCCGAGATTGCTTGGAAAAAATCTCCAACAGATGCCAACAAGGAACATTTCACAGTAACATAAAACTACAATCAAGCCATTCTCCAAACTGAAAGTACTACTTATAATGAGAGAATAGATAAAGCCAATTCAGGCACCAGAGAGCTTTTCACCATCCTGCGAGACCTCAAATCACTAGCTCCCCCCTCCTCCTGTACCAGACAGTTGCCTTAAAGACACTACCTGGTGCCTGAATATCCAAAAGACACTTCTGGACATAATCTCCTTACTACAAACTAAAATTGTGAGGAAAAAAAATGAAATAACTCCAATCCAAGCACCACAAGACCTTGTGCCATCACTGCCTAACTCCATCCCTCTGTTTCAGTTTACCCCGGTCACAGTCACAGAAGTCACTAAAATCATTAAAGGCCTGAAATCTTCTAGATGCCAAGGGGACATCTGCCCCTCATCGCTCGTTAAAGATTGCGCTGCTGAGCTTGCCCTTTCAACACTTGGCTGTTCAATTCCTCCTTCTAAATGGGCAATATACCAGTTAATCTAAAAGATGTCTGGGTCTTCCCACTCCTTATGAAACCCACTCTAGACCCCAATACACCCACCAATCACTGCCCTATCATGGCAGTACCTTTCCTTCTAAAAAAAAAAACTGGATGGGGCAGCTTATCTGTAAATCCAAAAGTATCTGGAAACTAACATCCTGAGTCTGCGCCAATCTGGCTTCCGCCCTGGTCATTGAACATAATCAGCTCTCTTGGATCTAAAAATCCAAATGGATGAGATTAAAGACAATGGCAATCTAGCCCTCCTCCTTTTATTTGACCTCTCACCGCCTTTGATCTAGCGAACCATAAAATCCTCTGCCAAAACCCTGCCTCTGCAGCTCACTTCTCCACCAAAGCTATAACTTGGATCGAGTCCTCCTTATCCAACCGAACTATGAGAGTCTTCTCTTCCTTTGCAGCTGCCCCCCGGCCCCAGTCACCTGTGGAGATCACCAAGGCTCCTGTGTCTCCCCAACACTATACAATATCTTTACTCAGCCTCTTTTCAACCTCCTTGACAATTTGAGTATCACCTACACCAACTATGAGGATAATGCCCAAATCCTCTTCCCTATCTCAGGCACCTATGACACCGACTCCAACTCGCTGAGCAAAATGTGTCAAACCATCCAGGCCAGGATGGCACAGCATTGCCTATGCTTAAACAACGAGAAAACTGAGCTACTCCTTATAGGCTCACAAACACGGCTAAACAAACTTAGTGGATCCTACCAATCCTTTATCATTGACGGGAATCACTGTAAAAAAAAAAGTTAAAACCCTGGATGTATACCTGGACTCGGCTCTATCCTTAACTAGACAGGCAAATGCCATTGCATCTGCAGCAGCATACATCTCTAACCTCATTAATGTCTGCAGACCATTCCTGACTTCAGACTGTTGCATCACGGTTGCTAGAGCTCCTATTCTATCCAGTATAGATTAATGTAATGCCCTCTTTGCAGGCTCAAATACTCGCAACATCATAAGATTGCAGGTAATTCAAAATAAGGCGCTAAGAGCCGCTCTAAACATTCCTTTTTAAACCCATCTCTGCTGCTAGACGGTAGGTCCACTGGCTCCCCGTTCACGAACCCATTGTGTTCAAAACTCTCTCCTTGACTCACAAATATTTGTCTTGCACTGCCCCTAGATACTTCTCAAGTAAATTCTCCAAAACACAATCCTGCAGGCACACTCAAACCGCCCACTCGCACCTACTTACCATTCCCAGATTCAAGCTGCTGAAAGCAGGGGGTCATAGCTTCCCAGTGGTGGCTGCTAACACCGGAACACCCTTCCACTCTCACTAAGGCCAGAAGCTTCCTTCTGAGTCTTCCGCAAAGGCCGCAAAGATCAGAAGCTTCCTTCTGATCCTTCCACAAGGGCCGCAAAACCTGGCTATTCACGCAAGAACTGCACAACTAGCTGTTCTTTCACAGCCCATTCTGTATGAACGACCATGCTCTTAACTCAGTAACCTTATGTATGTATTGTAAGGAACTCATGGTGGCAACAGTAAAGACAGACACAAGTGATCACAGTTCAAGGGTGTTTATTAAACAATGAATGCAGGATGGAAAAACGCCTAAGCTAAACTTAAATCTAAGATGGGAGCAAGCGTCGACCATCAAATGAAAAACAAGGCAGTCCTAGTGGCGTTGTCAAAATAAAAAGCACACTGTCAAGCTTTCTTAGCATGAGACGACAGTTCCGTTCCAGCTATCAGGTTCTTCAATAAAGTCTCTTTTTTGTTAAAAAGTCTCTTGCCTTCGAGGCCCGATGTATCCAACAAACAAACACAAACAAAAAGTTATTTTCCACAGTTCACATTGGGTGATGGGTTCTCCCCTGGAGCCCCCTATTCCGGGCGCCGACCCTTCACGTATCGTATTCAACCTATCAATTGAACAGTTTCTTTCTCAATGAACTTTGGGTGATGACTTTTCACCGCTGGATCTCCCTCAACCGGGCTCGGACCCACTTGACAAGAAGGACAATTCACTTCCCCAGGTCTACCAATACCTCTTACTGTCACAAGTCTGAATGTCTTTTTAAACAGTACTTCAGGCTTATTCTCTGATTGTCTGCTTCCCTCTTACGTGTTAACTTTCGCCAATTTCTGCAAACAGTTCAATGCTCTTCAGGACCTTGGACTTCACCCCTTTTTGTTATCATCCCTCCACCGGGTTCACTCTCGCTAACTTCTGCAACACTCAAGTGCTCAATTCATCAAGCGGGACTCATTTCCCTTTATTTCACAATCATCTGTCGGTCAAAGACTTTAGACGGTACAGAGGATTTTACGAGACCCCCTGTATGACCACTTTGACCTCTTTTTGCCTCTTCCCAAGCGCTTTTGGTTGCGGTAGTTTCTTACTATCGGGTAATTGCCCAGAGTTTCCTGAAGGAGCACCCATGTGGTGCCGGCCTCCCCGGTTGCTTGTTTTCCCCTCTCTCATCAATTTCAGCTTTAATTCTTTCAATGTTCAAATTAGCCATTGGCTACTTTTCGTTAACACAGTTCGGTTTCTATTTCAAAAAAGGTAGCAGGCGCTCCTCTCCAGAAAGAACATGGCATGATAACCTGTTCTGGGATGAGTTTGCAGCACACACTTTTTGCTGACTGTACCTTTCACAGATGGGAAATACCATTTGCATATCAGTCTTTGTCCCGCCCACATGGGCAGTCCAGAACCGAAATGCTATGGCAATTCCTCTCTGAACAAGAGTACCAACAGCAACCCGATAGACATGTTTCAGCCTTGTTGGGCCTCATCAGTGAGGTGAAGCTGTGCCTCTCTGAGCACAGTGAGCAGGGAGTCCACGTCTGGTTGCCCCCAGGTAACTCAGGGTGACCAACCCCCAAGTTCCTTGAAATATTTCAAAAAAGGTAGCATGCGCTCCTCTCCGGTTTCTTATCAACTATCCCCTCGACTCACTGGCTGTGATGAACCACCTGGCTTTCCTTCTCTTAGGAGTCAAGGCTGGTAGCACTGAGACAAGCACTGTTTCCGTGCTTGGTAATCTGCAGAGGAGGGTCTCTGTTACTATTGAAATCTGCTGCAATACACAATGGCCTTTGTTCGCGTTTTATGTTTCCATCTGCAGAGGTTTCACTGGCCTTGGTAAGAAAGGGCAAGGTCACTTCACTCCTCGTCACCCTCTCGGTATTCAGTCTTTCACCTCCTCTTGCACTGCCATGCTGAGTTAGCTCTCACGACGTGCCGTCTGCCTTGCTCCTCCTGTGCTTTCGTGCTCCACCTTTCATCCCCACGGGGAAGGGAAAGAGCCATCAGGTGTGTGTGTGATTCTGGTCAATTGCCTGAATTTGCCTGACCCTTGTATTGGGACATGTCCGGTAAACGGCTCTGGTGTTAGTCCATTGTCTTCCGTGTTGTGCAAAAGTGTTTGTGTCCCAAAAAGCGGGTGGGGGCAGTGTTTTGATGGGGAAAAGGTGTTGAAAGAAGGGGGATAATGCGTCTCACCCGTTGGTGTCCCACTCCCCAAGGCCCCTCATCCAGGTGATCCTTCCTCACTAGTCCACCCCCAGGAACTGGATCCAATAGCGATGGCCATGTCCTGGCCACCTGGATGACAGAGCCTCTGGGACTAGCCAGGGAGCACCTTCAGGTTTCTCACAGTATCTATCACTTTCTTTCTGCAAACCAGTGCCCAGATGCCTCCCGGTTTGTAACGCTATACATATGACAAAATAAATAAAAAATAAATAAAGGTGGCAGGGTCCTCCCCCTTCCCCTTAGTTGATTCATCTTTGGACTTAAAGACGAGAAGGATTCACTGAAACTCTTTTGGGAATACAGACTTTTCCAAGGAAGAGGGAAGCTCTTCTCCTTTGCCATCTAAAGGGCTCATTTTGGCTGAAACTGCTGAGGGCCAAGGTCTTTTAACTCTAAACCAGATTGTTATGACTGGAGGTGAAGGACCTCTGCAGGTGCCAGGCAAGCTACCATGAGTTTAAGTACTGATCAAAGGACTGACCTTGACCCTGGATCCTCTGCACTGAGCGTCCCAGCAACCCCGCAGTCCAGAGCCATGTTTCCTCCTCAAGACACGTTGGAGCTGGCTCTACTGTGCTCGTCTGATTTACTACAGATTGTGCGATGATGCTTTTGCCACTCTAAAAACTTCAAATTGTTTACCTGCTTCTTCTTGCCATCTGGAAACCGACTCAACCCAGTGAAGCCCATTTCCACTGCGACTTGACCTCTGTTGTGCTGCTTTGGAAACACCCAACTTGCCACATCTACAGTGCCAACTGGACCCAAATCAGCCATTGTCCTTGCACAACTTGAGTGATGTCTTAACCTGATAGAAGTCATTGACTTGACCATTTTGATTGCCAATTTGACCAAGCAGACGCCTTGTCTAACCACCAACTCGAACACTTTCACGATCTGTTGAGAGCCATTGACTCCACCAGGCTGAAATGCTAACTATATCCACAGATAGACTCGCCTTGAAACTGCATTGATGCTGACTCACCCCTGGAAGAGTGCAACTCGACCATCTGAACACTGGCTAAACTGCAGAAAAGTGACAAATGTGGCTCGGCGCTATTGAGCCACCAATACAAACTAAAGGTATTTCCAGGGGTCCTGTTCTCCTGGTGGGCCTTAAAGAGCACATTAAAGGGACATAGTGACTTATAGGACACCCCACTCTTTACCTAATTTCAAGTACTTTTAAAATGTTCTGCACAAATCAATTGACTGCACCACTTTCTTCATGCAGTGTCTCACCCCATGCTCTCAAAGTCTGCATTCTTTCAAATGTTTTTCATTAGTTGTGTGCATTTAGTTTTATCAAATTTCCTCTTTTATAGAGACTTAGTAGGACATTATTTTATTTTGGTACCACTGTACTCTTGTTCTTTGTGTTGCATGCCTACCAGCTCACACCATTCCTAAACAGTTTAGCTTGCCCTCTCCCCACATTACCAAAATTGGCGGTATTCAGGTTAGGTTGTGCCTGTTTCACCTATATGATTTGAATCACTGCTGGTTTACTAGTGGTGTGGGGCTGAGAAGGTGATTTAGTCAATGCTCATCCTTGTGCTCCTACAGAAGAGTAGTCATTTTGTCTCACCGGGACCACCATTGATTAAACTGCTGAAGACCTGGCTTTCAATGTATAGAGAACAAAGAAACTGTACAACAACCGGAAGACTATTTGGCATTTTACGCTAACCAGCTCCAAGAACAGGATAGCAACCTAGTGGTGACCAATTCTCAAGGAAACATTAAACCAACCCTTGCCTGATTCACCATTTAAAGGGGCACCATACTGGGTCCACCCTTCTGCTTTCCTCGCCACTTCCCCTGTGCAACTCAGGCGACATTGGGACATTTATTTCTGAATGCCCATTGTACACTAGTCCTGTTCCACACCGCTATAGGCATTAACCCATCTCAGCCTTAGTATATTCCACCATGTCCCGACTCTTGCCTGGTGACCTACAAAATAATGGCAACGACGCACTAGCTTGCATCTCAATTCTGCTTTCACTTAGCCTGATTACTAACCATGCAACTTCAGCACTCAAACACAAAAAACGCAAACCGACTAAGCAACTTACACAAAGGTCCATAAAACCCTGCCTACCAGACAGCACACAGCATACTACATCTCTTCAATCAACTTATATGTACACCCCCCAGCCAACATATCCTAGCACTTTGGGCATATGTTGTCTTCTTTCCAAACACCAACAATTCAAGGCGAGTACTTCTGGTTTAGAGGTATCAATACAAGATTACAATAATCTTTATTTGTATTTTTCTCCCCCATCTCGACCAACCATAATGTTTTCTTTCAAAGCCACCAAAGCGTCTGGAAACCATGATGATGGCATTGTTGCACAATATACATCTATTAACGTAGCATATGTTATTGTGCTAAATTCTAATTGTCCAAAACGAGGAACTTGAAGTGGTTGAGCAGTGAATATTTGGGAGATGGTACAGCCATGTGCATTGTAGGATCAGACAAATCTAGCACCAGAGTACTTCCTAATTGTTTCTCTAAAATGAATCTTCTGTAACCGGTTTCCTGTTGCACTAGCAGTTTGTGTAATTTCTTGCATATTAAATTAGAGGGAAGAAACAGGCTAAAATTGATCCTCATAATTGAAAACAACCTGTGAAAATTATGTGTTGCACAACATCATCTTCACTACATGCAGAATTATAGACTGTTAATTAGAGGTATTTCACAGGGGGGTTCAGAGCGACACACGAGAGTGAAGCTCAAGTTGTCTATGATGTCTCTCTGAGCTTAGAGATGGACTACTCCCCACAGTTGAAAGCTATAATTCTATCTTGTGTATGGCAACACATGTGCTCGTTTTCCACCCCCTATGATGTCCCTTCTGGACCAGCATTGCAGAGGTGTAAAGTGGTGGTGTAAAGGATCTATATACAACCAAAACAGAAAGTTCCCTCCCCACTCTGCAACGGACAGAAAGACAACCTGGCAGAGTAAATGTGATATCCTCCTTCTGTGACATCACAGCTTTTGAGTAAGACTTCTGAAATCCTCTGCCATAACGTCCTAGTTGGAGTGTACAGCATTCAGAAAGGGCAATATTTGATAATATCTTCTATGAAAGCACACACAACAGAAAGTTAAAAAAGATATACTTCTAACTTTTTTTAAAAATGTTTCAAACTTAGAATGAATCTGTTCCCCCTCCAACTCCCCCCACCCCCCTCAACTGACTGAGTATAATCTTGCAACATTTAGATCTCATTTTGCACCCCTTCGCCTCGGCTCCTTCCTGCATGGTTTGGGCAGAGTTTTCGCCATTGCTTTGATTGAACAATGTTACCATTGGGGCAATCCACTGCTGTATGTCTGTCCCAAGTTTGTTTTTGCTCCCCTACTGCTTTTCTCCCACACCCCCGTTTCTGCTGTTGTCCATTTCCTCAGGTCTTCCCACCATCTGTTTATGCTCGGGCTTTTAGTAGCTTTCCACTGCATAGCTATGCTTCGTTTGATCAGCACATATATTAAGTCTTTAATCTTTGCCATGGTTTTTTGCTTAGTGCCTCTCTTGAAGAGCCCCAATATGCATGCTTCCGGGGACTGGATGTCAAGGTTAATGCCTCCAGGGCCACGCTGTTTGCCACTTGCTTCCAAAATTCCTGTATACTATGACATTCCCAAAATATGTGTATCATCCTTGCATTTGGGACAGGCTTGATTACCCGCTCCTTTAAACTTTGCTATCGCTGCTGGTGTCAGGTATGCCCTCTGTGTAACATAAAGTTGGAGCAGCTGTAGCCTAGCATTTCTAGATACTTTCTTGTGGTATAGGACTATACATTGCCACTCTGTCTTCAAATGACCTCCCCAATTATTTTTCCCATCCTCCCCTGCACTTCAAAGCAACCCTTGAGTTGTGCTCTATCAATACCTTATATATTCTGGATACAGCGTGCCCCCCCTCATATATATTTGATCGTTTCAATGTCCTCACACTCTATTGTATTCCCCGTAATAGTTGCCCACCTACCCTTTATTGTACTTAGCATGGCCCTATGTAGTAGGAATTTACCCGTGGAATCCTGCAATTCCTTAAATTCCAGCAACCTATTCTCATTCCACAGATCCCAATGTGCTTGCACCCTTGCCCTAAAACCCTGTTTGTCTGACATTACTGCCGCCAGGGGAGTCTGTGGTGATATTGGGTCTCTAATTCCCATGACTTTGCAGGTCCTCTGCCATATCTGAATACCCAGCTTCACTAAATGTGGATACACGTGCGACTCCCACGGGGGAACCCATATCATGTCTCTAAGATATCGTCTTTTAATTGCTGACTGTAGGAGAGTCATCTCTACTGTTTGGTCATCAGCCATCCATTGCACCACATACTGCAATTAGCATGCCAAGAAGTACTGCTCGAAATTGGGGGTCTTCATCCCTCCTTGTACATAGGGTCTTTCCAATAAGTTGAGTGTAACCATGTGCCTCCCCCATCACCCCACGCCCACCTGCGATAAGAAGCTCCTGCATTCTCTGTACAGGTCTTGTAAGAATTTCTTGGGAATATTATATGGGATATTCCCAAAACAGTGCATAAGCCTTGGCAGTGCTACCATTTTTAGAAGGGCCGCTGTTCCTACAACCGCCAATGGCAACTTACCCCAAAATTGCATCGATTTAATCAAGCCCTCTTTAGCCTGTGTCGTGTTGTATTCATGTTCTAGCTTGGGGTTGTGATTTATGTTCAGGCCTAGGTATCTGAAGGAGTTCCTACTCCACGGCAAGGGGAGAGCCGGTAGTTCTGCATCCCCATACACTGCCAATTTTGCTAGCGGGAAAAGCAGGATTTGCACTTGTCATTGATACTATATGCTTGACCCCATCAATGTCAATACCGGCATCGCTGTACTCCTGTCGTAGGTATGCCGCGATGGGCTCCACCGCAAGAGTGTATAGCATCGGGGACAGGGGGCAACCCTGTCTCCTACCCTTATGCAGCTGCCACATATCTGAAAAAGTGGAACCGTCCTGACCCTGGGTGTAGGCTGGATGTATATCAACTTCACCCACTTCATATAGTGCGGCCTTATTCCCATCCTGTCCATAGTGGCATACAACCTGTACCTTTGGACTCAATCGAAAGCCTTGGTCACATCTAATGAAGCCATGGGGCAGTGCTCCGCCCTGTCTCCAGTGCCTTTTATGACGTGGTGCAACCTTCGTAGATTCCCTGAAATGTTTCTACCCGGAACATATCCTGTCTGCTCTTGGTGTATAACATCGTTATTACCTTCCTCAGTCTATTCGCTAGAATTGCTGTAAGGATTTAACTGTCCTGGTTCAGCAAAGATAGTGGTCTATAGGAACTGCAGTCTGTTGCAATTTTGTTTGGTTTGAGGAGCAGAATTATCAAGGCCTCTCGCATACTATCTGGAAGGATCCCCAATTCATATGCCTTGTTATATACTCTGGCTAGGAGTGGCGCTAACGTATCAGCATCTGCCTTATTGAACTCACCCGTCTGTGCCTGGATTCTTTCCCGTGGGCAATGCTCTTATTGTGGCTATGACTTCTTCTGAGGTTATGGGCTCATCCAGCATATTCATTTGCTGTTCATCTAAGTGTGGCAGGGTAATGAGATCCAGCGCATCTTGCAGCTCGTCCTCGTGCTCTATCTGGGGGTCTTCATATAAATTCTTGTAGTATTTTGAAAACACTTTATTAATGCCTGCCTGCGTGTTTTCCTCTTTATCTTCTGCAGTTTGGCAAGAATATGTTTGGGATTTTGTGCTCCTGTTTTTATACAGCCAAGCAAGCATACTCCCCGGTTTATCCCCTTGTGCATGGCTTCTCACTAGATATTTTGCGTAATTAAACTTTCCCAGGCTATCCCATTGTGCCAGAGACACCTGCCTCAATCTGATTTGTTCCTCCAAATGGTCCTCCCCAGCACCCACCATCTTTTTTATTTCCACAAGTTTTAGTTCTGTTTCCTTCAGGTCGTTGACGATGGTTTTCTGGACCACCCCTGCTGTAGCCATCATCTCTCCTTTAATTACCACTTTGTATGTTTCCCAAATCGTGCCCACTTCCTTAACACTTCCCTCATTCACTTCTAGAAAATCTACTGTGCTTTTCCCGATGTGTTCATTAAATGCCTTATCCAATAATGCTTCACTCCTGAGTCTCCAGGTAGGTATAGGCGGTTTCGGGCGGTTATCCTCCACTTGGTTAGTAGTGGGGCGTGATCTCACAGGACCCTAGCTAGGTATTCCGCCTCTGTAAATTCCATGACCTGTTCCTCCGCTACGAACAAGTAATCCAGTCTTGTGTGAACTTTATGTGGGGCTGAGGAATGAGTATTCTCTCACATCCCTGTGAAGTAACCTCCAAACATACGTTAACTGAAAATGATTCAGAAGGGTGCCTAGAACTTTAGCAGGCGGGGCTGGTCTTTTGAACCTTGTATCAGACCTATCCAATGTGGGATTTAGGGTGCAATTGAAATCTCCGCCCCATATCATGACTCCATTTCTGTAGGGTCCGAGTCTCGCATATAGTGACTTAAAAAAGACAATGGCGTTGTGATTGGGTGCGTAGGTATTCACTATGCATACCTCCTGGCTATCTAACGTACTGTGTATTATTGCCATTCTCCCTTCGTCATAGATCTTACTATTCAGAATTTTGAGGGGGGTAGATGGGGCCACCCAGATAAGGACACGTCTAGCGTATGTCGAATATGTGGAACCCACCATCACCCTGCCCCATGTTCTAGCCAGCTTCTCTTGTTTGTTTGTTCAAGTGTGTCTCTTGTAATAACCTGATCCCCACTTTGTGTCTCCTTAGATACGTGATCACCCTCTGTCTTTTGACATAATTATTCAGGCCCTGGATATTCCAGGTCATAATTTTGATGTCTCCAGCCATCGCATAGCAATTTCCCTGGGTTCTGGTGGGGCTGCTAACCTGCCTCGGACGTTGGCCGGGATTGTGTGTAGGCTGTATGCTTTTATACAAGGCTTCCCTCCCTCCCCCTTGTATAACACCCCTCCACCTCCAACAAACTCACTGTCCAGCCATGCTGCGCACGCTAAGACTTCCCTTCTTCTGCTCCACGAGACCTAGTCTATGGACCTGGCTCTTGGTGCCCAACAGGCAGGTACTATTCTGTACCCTAATAAAAACAAGTCTGGGGTAGTTGAAGGGTCTGCTGGATGCTTTCCCTCTACAAGGCTTCTGTGTCTCTAGTGCAGTGCTCCTGCTTCATATGTCCACCTACAATAGTGGCATTGATGTGCCCTAGAAGCAATAAAACCCCAGACAAACAAACTTTGTGATACGTTCCTAGATTCTCCTGGCAAGTCCTCTGGGCGCCAACCCGACTCGTGCCTTAGTTCTTAGTCCATGCTCTCCAGAATCTGCACGCTAGCCATCCAATCTTGTGCTTCAGCTGGTGTTTCTATGAAGAGGGCTTTGCCGTTGTGTAAGGTCTTCAATTTAGCTCGGTATATTGGCATATATTTTAGACCTGGCTTTTTGAGTCTGACTTTTGTTGAAATAAATTGGGCTCTCCTCTTGAAAGGTGTAGTCCAGGAATATTGTTAGCGTTGCTGAGACTCTTTGTATAGTCCCCCCCAGTCCTAGAAAAGGTGAGGATCTTCTGTGTCCTTGTAATTTAACACCTTGGCGATGATCAGCCTGTGCGGATCCTCCGGTGGTGGTCTCCTGATAAGGGAACGGTGCGCTTGCTCAATAGTGCACCCCTGTGTTAGGTTCTCAGTGTCTATTTCCTGCCATCGCAAATTTTTATTATAGGTGGTGGGGGCAGACCCCTCTATTCCCTTGGGCAGGCCCACTATCCAGATGTTCTCCAGCATTGGATCTTTCTTACGGCACGCCCGTCCTTCCGCGTCCTCCAGCGGTTTCACTTTCTGTAGCAGGATATCCACATTTTTGGACGTTTGCACTCTTGCAGTGGTGTTTTCTTGGACCTGTCCTCCTAGCCTGCCAGTGCGCTCCGCCAAGGCTCTAACATCTTGATACAAGAGGCCTCCATCGATTCTTACTCCATCGATCTTGGATTCCAGGGTAGCTTGTAGCGCTGCAATTGCATTCAATATCTGCCGATTGCCTAAGTCTGTTGATTCTTTGGGGCACATGTTGGATCCCACCTCTTTGTTGTCGCTAGTGGTCTGGACAGGGTTTGCTTGACCTTTTACAAAAGATTCTATCGTTGTCTGCTTGTTTTTAGCTTTGTTGCCTTTTGTCGCCATCTTCCAGCTGCTTGCCATCTCTGGACCTCCAAGACTGCCCGTACTCCACAGTCCCTCACTTCCCCGTCTTCCAGCCTCCCACTAGCGATCTTGTGCTTGGCTTAGTGAGCTGGTAGACTACTGACCTTATTCTGCCACAGGATCTCCCTTAGTGCCTACCTTAACCTGGGTCCGTCGAGTGCTGTTTATTCACCACTCACCGGTTGTTGATGGACCCTCAGGGTGTGTTGTGTGGTGCTATCCGCCTTATGGCTGTCTCACAGGGGCTACTCCTTCCCCTGGATCAGCAAAATATTGATGTGTCCAGGCCGTGTGGTCTTGAATCCTCTCAACCTCCCCCTCGGGCTATTGATGCAGTATTGATATGCACCCTTCACAGACTGTGCACAGATTCCTCTTAATTGCCTTTTAATGTTTATGTATGTGCCTTTGCAAGGATGTCTGTTCACTCGCCAGGGTAGACCTCAGAACTGTGTGTTTGCCGTGTGGGAAGTTGCGTTGAGGACCGTGAATACTTAGGGTCCAATGTTGCGCTTAAGAGTGCTGGCGTCCGGCCTTTTCTTCTTGACCTCTCACACCTCAGCAAAGTACTTAGTAGGGAGCCGCTGTCTCAAAATGCACTAGGCTCCAGTAGCCTGTGCTCATGGGCCCGGCATCTCAATGCGGTGATCTGCACCCACCCTCCCCCCGGGCCTCGTTGGGCGGGGGGGCGTGTTCAATTAGACTATCGCTTGTGCGGATAACTATTTAATGCAACCCCAGTGCGTCCTTCCTTTGTCTATGGTGTAGGACCTGGGGAGCTGCGTGCGGGGGGCAGACTTGTCCCCCTGTGGAGTGTGCAGGGGTTCTCACTTCCTCCCCCGCTCCTTACTGCACTATCCAGGCTGCCGCTCTTCTCATTCGGCTCAGGGCTCAGAGTACTGTATAGCGCTCCGGCTTCGTTACGGTTGCCTACAGCCTAAGATGTCCATCGCTATGGGCTCCTTCATTAGCTTCGTCCACTACTGCATGCTATGCGTCCTCCGGCTGCTTCTGTTGTCTGATCGGCTGCTTCTTTTGTCCGGTGTGGTCTGATTGCCGTACACAGCAGGCTCCTGCCTTTTCTTGCTTCAGTCATAGACAGTGTTAGCAGCAGCCTTGGTGTCCCGCAACTCTGCAGTCCCGCTTCAATGTTCCCGCTCATCCAGTTCTATGAGACCGCAGGCGTGTATTCTTTGTCTCGGCTGGGAGCCCGGAACTCCCGACCCAAAACTGCCTCTCACAGCAGTATGTTTGTGGCTGCTAGGGATATGCTGAATGCGCCTGCTGCAGTGGCTGTCAGATCGCGCAAGTGTATGGGAAGGGGGAAGGAGGAAAGTGCGAAGGGAAGGGGACAGTGCAGTACATGGGATAATAAATAACAATAGGTAGCGTCCGGCCAGCTGGTGGCAAGTGCAAGAGTAGTTCAGACGTCAGGTGTCAAGTGCCAGTGGTGGAACTGTAGGGGTACAGAACGGTCCCTAAATGCGGGGATTGTCAGGAAGGCAGTGCAGGTGTGCAACTGGGTGGGGGGTCTGGGCTTGAGAGCAGGGGGGGTTGCCAGGTGACCAGTGTGTGCAGGTGACCAGTGCAGTTTCAGTATCTGCCAGGTAGTCAACAGGGGAGAGGAGGAGAAAAGGCAGAAGCAAAGAGAAAGGTTTTGAGGTGCTTTCGGAACCAGAGATGATTCTCTTCAAGTTTCAGGGAGGCTGTTCCAGAGGGAGGCCCCAGCCGAGGAAAGAGATCTACCACCAACTCGTTGCTTGGAGAAGCGAATGACCCTGAGGGAGTTAGAGGCGGATGAGCGAAGAGCTTGAGAAGGAAGATATTTTGGAAGAGAGAGCTGAAGGTATTGAGGCCCTAGGCCCCAGAAGGCCTTGTAGACAAAACAGGTTTTTTTTAACTTAATCCTCACAGCCACTGGGAGCCAATGTAAAGATTTCAGTCCTGGAGAGATACGATCCCTGGGCTTGAGGCCAAGGACAAGTCTCCCAGTCCTGTTCTGGATGAATTTCAGAGGGCGGAGAGTAGAAGCAGGCAGATTTAGAAAGGGGCTGTTGCAATAGTCCAGCCTAGAGAGAACCAGAGCTCTGGAGACAGTGAGCTTCTGGGGGAAGGAGAGGAAAGGAAGAATGCCTCTGAGGAGGTGCAGCTATTAGTGTGACTTCTTAGAGATGTCAGAGATGTGTGGAGAGAAGCAGAGTGTGTAGTCGAAGATGACCCCAACGTTTTTAGCCCCACAGGTGGGAGCAGGGGGAGGGCCAAGGGAAGCCGGCCAGAGAGTGACAGGAAAGGAGGGAGCAGGTATTCCAATGAGGAGAATCTTGGTCTTACTGGCATTAAGGCAGAGATCATTGGCGGCACACCACTCCTGGGTGGCGGACAGGCAGTCAGAGATGGAGGGAGAAGAGGTGGCTGAGGGTAGCCTGAAAATGAGCCTGTGTCATCTGTAAAGCACTGGAAGCATAGAAAAAGTGCTATAAAATGTTTTTGGCCAGGGTATGGGTTGGGCTGCTTGCTTGCTTATATTCAGGACAAGTGGGGATATTTCTGCCCCTGTAGTGAACATCAAAAGTTGGCACCCATGAACCCACAGTTTCATTTCCTAAAAACTGCTGTCAGCACAACAGAAGCATTTATTTGTGATTAACCAGTTTGACACGCATATAACATCTTTATAAATATAACCTGTGCTAAAACACAGAGGGGCACACAAATAAGAGTATGTGTGGTGTCTGGCAAAAAAACATTTCAACAAAAACTAGTGAACGCAATCAGCATTTTTGGGAAGTGTGAAATGTACATTTGGAAAACAATAGTCTGCCTGGCATGTAGAAAGCCTGTATAAAACGCAAAGGAAGAGCACAATAATTACAGGATATTTGTGGGGTAGTGCAACAAATATCTGTCTTTTTGAGACAGCTACTAATAAATAATAATGCAACAAAGAGGTTTTTGAAGTTCTTAATATAATTGTGAAGGCATATGTTATTCCATCTGTTTATAGAGAGGAAATAATTGGGGCAAAATAAATTGGTAAAGATTCAGAGCTTTATAAATATCCTCACCCCGATATCGCCCGCTAGTAGCTCTCCACTGTTTACCTCCACTACAAGTAGCTCTAGCTAACATAAAGGTTGGAGACCCCTGGTCTAAATGTTGTCAATCGTACATCCTCCGTTCAACCTTTGATCATTAGGTATTATCTCTTTACGGATCTGCAGGAGCTCCAAGCAAACACGTCCGCTTCACATGGCGGATGGCCACGCACAACAGAAAGTTATTATTTATCAGACCGAAAATGAATGCGTTTGTGGCAATGTGATCTAAGCATTAGTCAAGTAAATTATCTTTTGGGATTTTCATTACAGCACATTTATCTTTGCAAAACTCTTAAGGTTATAGAAGATCAACAACATTAAAAGATGGCCATTTTGTGAGTGCCAAGATAGGATTTTTTATATTAACATCCATACTATCAGATATGTGCTATTATTCCCGGTCTTCAATGATATGATAACATTAACAAGTCGTTTCTGTTCTTCTGGGTTTGTCAAAATAGGGCTGCCAACTGCAGGTGGCAAGGTGGCCCCACCTGTCCTTGAAGTGTAATGGTTATATGTTCCGGTTTAATTTTTTCAAACATTTAAGCTACATATTTGGTATGTGGGTCTGCCTACCAGCACAAATAACTGTACTGCAAACAAGAGTAGAGTTCCAAGTTGTTATAATGTTATATCACGAATGAATGCTTTTTAAAATTATCTACAATATACTTCTGTGGCTTTAGGCATCAATACAATAAACGCAGCTTACTTGTTACTAAACCTATTATTATTTCTCATCACGTAAGTAATTGCTGCCAAATTTAATGAACACAGGACAGTGTCATCTTTATTTCGATCTTACTTAGTTTCTAATGTCCACTTCTTCTTTTTTTCTTCCAAACCTTACCTTTGGTTGCTAGAACTTACTTACCTAAGTAGCAGTGTGCTGTTTCATGAAAAATGCATGCAGTGACGTGCAATATGTTTTAATCTAATGCGTTTTGTTCTTTTTCTAGGCTGTGGAAAATGGAGTTGTAAACAGACTTTATCTGACGTTTGTTCTCTATTCTCTGCTAAAAGAAACAAACATATGGCACGTGTCACAGAAGTTTAACATGCCTCGAGGATTTGTGCAAAAT
Source organism: Ambystoma mexicanum (assembly GCF_040938575.1). NCBI lineage: Eukaryota > Metazoa > Chordata > Amphibia > Caudata > Ambystomatidae > Ambystoma > Ambystoma mexicanum. The sequence goes on along the minus strand of NC_090937.1, from coordinate 19,342,083 downwards.
CTGCTTGCGTCTGCTGCTTCTTTCTCATCCTGTGTTTTGAACTTCTGCGAGGTAACGGACATTAATCATTATTAAAAAAAATGTTTTAATGGGGAGTTGCACAGTAAACTAAATTTACAGGGCCAAAACCCTTTCAATACAACTATTTCAATGTGCTCTGTGTAAAGATAGATTGCAAGATGCATATGCTGGTATTGTAATACATCTGTTGTCTCATTAAGACACTACATTTGATAGCAAACACATCGTAGGTGAAAATATATCATTATTTGCAAGAAATAATTAGTCGTGTCTAATCCAGACAAGTCTTTATGGATTGTCAGATAGTGTCCGACTGATTTCTAGAGCCTGCATAATTGGTGCTTGCCAGAGAAGTAAAACAAAAGTAAGGGTGCCGAGCAAACGGTGAATCTGGAAATCAATCAAACATTTTGAAGTGAAAACATTAAGAATTATGTGTATTAATAAATCTACAATAACATCCATTGCCAAAGTGTATAGTTTTGGTTTTGCAAATGTAGAGGCCTTTTGTCCCATGGGTTCTTCAAAAATAAAATTAATATCCTCTAAATTTACAAAGTTAGAACTTTAGACTTTGCTAATGCTTTTTTATATGTAGGGATTGAAACGGACCTTATTCAAGAGTGTTAATACTCTCAGTACTCCTAATGTATGCAGAATGGAAAATGAGCCAGCTCTACCAATCTGCATAATTGTTCACGGCAAATGCCCATCACCAACACACAGTCATGCACCAACCTGGGAGTCAGTGATTACTCTGAAGGGAGTGATATATATTCTGAATAAAGTAATGACCAAATGTAGTGCCTACTGAACAACAGATGTGACAAGTACCTGAGAACAAAGAGAAATCTCCTTTACTGCAGGTACTTCAGATACCTTTCGTGAGAGAAAGATGCTGTAACAAGCATTTGATTTACTCCAGTCCTCACCACTGAACTAAAATCGAAATAATTTAAAAGAAATTGAAGTTAAGCGAGGTAAATAATGCTGTGAAAAGCGACACACGAAATAATGTATAGAAATAAATATATTTAATAGCTACTTTCTTTCGAGCAAAAGCCAAATGGTACCTGTTTCTGCAGCCACCTCTTGTGGATTTTATTCTATTTAAAGGAGAGGACATTTATTCTGAGCACAAGAAGGTGTCCCAATAAACATTGCCATTCTCTGGAACATACCATTACAAGCATTCAACGCATGAAACCCATTATCAGAAAACAAGATTATCTACAATCATTAAAACTACTAGATCATGTTCTTTTTGGAGTGTAGCACATCGTTTCAGGCACATTTTCGTGCATTTTCATTTGCAAACTTACTATAAACTTGTACAGGTTAAATTACATGAAAAGCTCCAATTGTAAATGTACATTACATAATTGATTAAAGTTGCATTTTTAGTTCTCAATCTTTTAAACCATTTTTTAAGACAGTGACTTTTCCACTGAAGTTTTCCACAGTGTGATAGTGGCAACTGAATGAGGCTGTGCTTCAGTGTGTCACGACCAAGGATAGGTCAGGTGACCTTTTCAGCAATTAAAAACCGTGAACTGGATACTCTGACCCACACACATAAAAAGCTCCCAGGCCAAATAAGAACCTACTAGGAGTATAGACCCACAGGAACATATCGGTCACAGCTACGCCTAACCTGTAGATGTAGCACTGCATATGAAGAGCTTGCACATATGCGAATGGTTGTAATCTGTATATTCTGTGTATATTTATTGATGTCTCTTTATGTAATTCCGGGATGTCAGAATTCCTGTTTAATGCATTTATCTGTCCTTTCATTAAATATTCATGTGTCGTTTAGTTTATAATTCATTTTATGTCACTGAAGATGAGTTTTCAAACATATTATTGTTTATAAGAGCATGACATATTTGGTGTTTTTTGTTGTTGTTTTTGTCACTATGTTTTAAGATCAAAAGAAAAGAAATATCCTTTTTTTTTTCTCAAAAAATCCAAAAATACAATGAAGAGGTTGGAGACATGAAGACCCAGCATGAAAAAGTTATAAAGCCATACTAGTTATACTCACTGTTGTTGCTGAAGAGTATTGGTAATCACAGGATTTTAGTTGTAACACATGGCTAGGAAATTAATGCATATATTTGTGCACACAAATCATACTCTTATGGCAGTTTGTTACATCAGTATGTGAGGGGTCAAAAATGTGAGGCAGACAACTTTTAGATTTCTCAAAATATGCCATTTTATTAGATTTTAAGTTTCAATGAATGGCTCACTATCCGTACCCTAACTAGGATTTCCCTGCTGAACATAAACTAAAGGAAACACTCTAGCAAAGGATATCTGGCCCTCACACGTGTACATAAAATACACAAGAAAATGCCAATTCACAACAACAATACCTGCGTTTGAAAGGTATTCAGTCTCTCCTTATGACCGGTGTGAACACCCGTTCCCCAGGTTTCTAGTTGGAGTCGGTTCCAAGGTTAAACAAAAAGAAATCCGGGTTTGCAACAAAGTTCTAACACAGTTCTTTGCACCTTCAACTCATCAAAAGAAAATTCTGTCAATCCAATGTTCAATAAAATAATGATTGCTCTTCTTCCATGAATACTGATTTCTCGTTTAACAAATTGCATCAATGATATTCTTGGTCAGGATGATTTGCCACACTTGTAAATGTTAAATTAAAACACAACTTCTTTTAAGGTTCAAAGAAACCCAGTTTCTTGTAAAAGTGAAAGGGACACAGCTCCTTTTAAGATTCAATGAAACATATAGGTTCTTAACTTATTGTAATATTCAAAGAAACACAACTGCTTGTAGGATTCAGCAAAACACAGACTCTTAATGTTAGCTCGCCTCAGCTCTCCTTTTAACATAATAAATCACAGTTTATATCTTTGTCAGGATAACCTTACTGAACTTCTGCTTCCACCTGGTTGACTCTCCTACCAGGTTCACTTCTACAAGAATTCACCATGCGGGTCTACTCACCTGCCCGATAGTGTTCCACAATGAACAGTGCTTCTGAAGTTCTAAATCTGACGACCGAAAATTTGACCACATCTTCAGCAGTTTGCAACTTTGTGACTTTGGACAACTTTTCAGAAATGGCAAGATTTGTTTTAGTGGCCCTCAACACTTCCAAGTAAGCAAGGCACTCTTCTAGGGCAGCCTCTTTGCTACTCTTGTCTTTCTGCAACATCAGTAACCAAAATGCCCTTAAGGATGTCATTCTACCTTCCCTCCTTTTGGCTTTGGCAATCTGAGTTTTTATACTAGCTTCAAATGTATGGAACAATCCTAATCAACAAGCTTCCCCTCTCTAAGACAGTGCATTCGGCCCTTTTCTTCCTGATGAGCTGGGTGGTATGCCTGGTTGTTGGTCTCTCTTGGCTCTAGACAATGCTTGTACAACTCTTAGGCTTTGGACAATGCTTGCACCCCTCTTGGGTTTGGGTAATGCTTGTACTACTTTTGGCTTCGGGCAATACGTGTACCATGTTTGGCTGCGGGCAATGCTTGTTCCCTGGAACTCACAATTAGGAAAAGTTCTCGCTTAAGTTCATTGCTACAATGTTTTCTACTTCTTCCTAAATGATTCTTCAGTTAATGTTCGCTTCGGAATCACTTTTAAGCATGTGCGATTAGTCTTTCACTTGTTTTCTTCAGTTTAATATTCAATTAGCGTGATTCAGAAGGTTTCATTCACAAACAAGTGCTACTAGAGTTTTACTGATACGCGAGTGCTACTTTTATGGAATTTAATTGTCTGACAATCAAAGGTCGTGTTAACAATGGTTTCACTTGTACGCAAGTGATTCTCCTTAGCTACAGTTGCTTGCCTTTCTTCACGCAAGGGATCAGAGTGCTCTGTAGTACTCACCGGCTTCTGTCTTCGCTCCCTTTATGTGCTGCATCGCTTCACTGCTCCTGGCTCCTTTGGAACAGACACACTTCCTTGTTGAAGTGATCTTTGTTCCTGCCACGCAGTCGCAGAGCTCGCCTTGCTCCAAAGACCCTGGCTGCACACCAACTTACAGCCACGGTCTCCACCACACTTCTTGCTGCCCAGTCTCTGCAATCAGGTTCACACGGGGAAAAGTCATTCTCCTTCACACTTTCTGCTGTGCAACCTCTGCACTCCAGATTCAGGGGGAAAAAGGACCCTCTCTGCACCAGCAGCTGAAATATGCTTCACAGTGGTCCAGGTGCCCTCTCTTACCACCAACTTCTGTTTGGACTAACAATAATGTGCTTTCCTGCTGCTGCTGCTACTACTACTACTACTACTCCAGCTACTGCTACAGCTCCACCTCCACCTAATGTCCGGCACCCGAGGAAGCCTGTCAAGCCTCTCTACTTCCCTCAGGTGTGGGTCATTTGCCACAACAAGCTGACCACTCCTGCAACATTGCTCTTGGGCCCTCTTCATCATCCCAGTACTTAGGGAATCTGAAGTCCCCACAACAACATTTAGATTTTCTAGTCTGCTTTTTACTTTTCAACGTAAGTTTATTTCTCTTAATTGTATTTAAGGAAAGATCACAAGAGTTTACTTGAAAAGGGTGAAGGCAGTTCATGTAAGCCATTACTGTACCTCTGGTAGTTTCAAACTTTATAAGTCTCAGATGAGCTTTCCTTATGTAGGATGTTTAAGGATTTCACATTAGCTTTACCCACATCAGGATACCCAATTTGTGGATCAGACAAATCATAATGACAATAAGCCATTACATGTCTGGGTACTTGTAAAAGATTCTTCCCTTTTAAAGTCAAATACTGTCTCTCATCCCACGGGATCGCCCCACTACCTTAAGCCTCGTCTCCTCCTTGGTGATCCTCCTACAAAGCAACGCCTCCAACGTCAGGATCAGGAAGCGTCTGCCTTTCCCTGTCTACCTGGGAGGAGACTTTAGGTAGGGGATTAGTGAGGGATCCAAAGGATTCATCACAAGTGATATGGCACAAATACAGATTTCTTTACTGTCCATCCAAGGTTTATTTAGGGTGCATGAATTGCTAATGGGTTTAAATGCTCCTGGGCACTGTTGGTATTCTGGTATCTGAAATATTGCAATAATTCATGTGTTCCCTCATGTAAGTATTTATTTTTTTATCCAAGTACTCATGAAATATGTGCTGTAAAATGAACCAATGCACCATTCCCACCTATTTCTTAAACTTTTTCTGGAGGGACCTTGTGAGGAACCAGAAGGTGTCTCAACCACTAGTCCCCGGGGATCTGTCATCCAGGTGGCCAGGCCACGGCCATCTCTTTTGGATCCAGTTCCTGGGGAACACCAGTGCAGGAGGATCACCTGGGTGAGTGTTCTTAGGGAGGGGGACACGGACACCGATTGGTGAGACGTGGTATCCCCTTCCTAGTAACACCTCTACTCCATCCTACACCGTAGGATATTTAGGAACTCTACCCCCAACCCCATTTTTACAACATTGACAGCCCGCCCTGAGGGAAAACAGACTAGCACCTGAGCCGTGTACCTGACCTTTCCCAATACTATGGTCAGGCGAGGTTAGGCAATTACTGACAATCACTCGCACCTGACTTCCGTTACACTTGGAAAAAAAGCGGAGCATGAGAGCACACTCTGATCGAGGCAAAACGCACAAGGAAATAGCAGTTCCAAGATGGCAGTTTAACGAGAGAAGAAAGATGAAAAAAACAGAAAGGGATCACAAGGAGAGGAAGTAGCCTTTACCTTTTTGACAAGGAACTGTTGCTTTTATGATTCCTCGAGATTGTAAAGCGTAAGATGAGGAAAACAGGATAAAGAATCCTGTATTGTGTGTCGGAGATACCCGGGACCCTCCGGCATCAATAATCAAGGCGGGGAGAATCACCAGCCACTTGGTAGTGTACTTGACTCCAAGAATAAAGCAGTGTCAGTGAAATCATTACAGACAGTGAGTTGGGGAGACCGATACAAAACCGGTCTATGTCGAAGCCAATGTTGCAAGCAGCAACATTGTATGGCGAGCGCTGGAACAAACATTGTTAAAATGCATGTGATAAGAGACGCGAGTGAAGTTCAACTGCTGAGTGATTGAACTTAAAAGCAAGTGTCATGACCCTTGCCCAGACCAACATTAGAATGGGACTATTTACTTGGGACTATTTAACTTGGGGGAGGTGGAGGAGTTCAGCCAACATGGAGGCACACACATATCTCAGTTACAAGTAACTGAGCTATGCGGTCTAGTCTTTTGGGTGTGGCAGGGCTGGGACTACTTTACCTAGACTACTTTGGGTGTAGCAGGCCTGGGTCTATTTTACCTGGACTACTTTATCTGAGACTATTTAAACCACACCCAAACAGCAGAACATGCTTTGCGTTATTCTGCTGTTGGCAGCGTAACGCTCACCGTGTCCTGTTCTTTGATGCCAGCTTACCTGAAACCAAGGACCTGCAGAGAGAGAAAGAACACTACGAAACTTAATTGGAACAGTAGCCTGTCTAAAATCCATCGCTGACTTCAGTTCCACTCACCTGAAGGTACGAACTCCATCATTCTGCACCGCATGCATCCTGGAATACCATAACCTGGAAAGAGGAGAAAGAAAGACAGCAATAGTAAGCGTTTACTCACGTTTACTCCCGAATGAAGAAAGCCACACAATCCATACCTGGGTAGTCATCTCCTGGTCAGTATCATTGCTGGAACATTACGGCGCTCGGCGAGGAACATCGCAACCTGCAAGGAGAGAAAAGACACAGGATAGCAATATAAAAGGCGAAACAGCGCTGCGCATCGCGCACACCGCGCTTTCGCCTACCGGCCCATGCTCATCTTCAAACTGCATGACAACACCAAAAAACCTTTCCATACCTAAAAGGAAAGAAGTAAGACATTATTTTTCAAACTAAGAGGAACATAAGAACTGCATATAAATAGTGTAAAGCAGCAAACCTACGGAGTCGCAGCAGGCCTGGAGTCCCACAAGGGGCTTACACCAGTGAAGTAACTTGGTCGCTGCTCGCCCCCCACATCTACGCGCCCCTGCCATGAGGAGCAGGACGGAGAATCCACCTTTTACAATATTAAGGTGAGGAGAAGGCCCAAGGGGGGTAAGGAGTTGAGGCCAAGGGAGGTGGGAAAACATAAAGACAATCTGGTATTGAATCCATCTCTCCTATATTGCAGACCCATCTTTAACCAGAGGCCTTACCAAGGGACCGGGAGAAGGTTTCAGCATGCAAATCATCCAACCAGGGCTGGGTGGCGTCCCCGTGGATACCAGGTGAGCGTAACAGTAAGCCACAATACCTTTGACAGAGTGGTCAGGCACCATGTGGGTGCTCAATCGAAGGACTCCGTAAAGTATCCAACTGAGGAGTAACGAACGTAGATCAATTTGATCCGAGCCCGGCGCCGGGAGATCATTTGAAAGTGAACAAATAAATGTGAATGGAAGTGGTCTTGCGACAGGTCAAGCAAAATCCCACGCACAGTCGAAAGTCTTCGATTTTGATGAAATAGAGAAAGTTTGAAAAAAAATACATGAATCTGGTACGAGCCCAGCAGAGGGAGACCAATTGAAGATTTTGTTAAAGTGGGTCTGAGCCTGGCAGAGGGGAACCCGGGGTGAATCGAAAATCACCCAAGAAGTTGTACATGAGAATCCTGAGGAGAAAGGAACTTTTGAATGTTTGTTGTATCAGGCCCTCTGAAGTAAGAGACTTTGAATGGCAAAGAGACTTTGGTACAGAATACCCTGGTACTGAGATTTGAACTGCATCCTCGTGCTAGATAAGACAGAGACTGTGCTAAGTTAGAGTGTGCCGCCTTGTCCCGTGCTGAAAACGTGGGGGCGGGAAGCCAACGGCTTGAAAATCCAGACATATCATTTCTTGAACACTTTTCTTTTGCATAACATTGTTTCCCACACTATTTGTATTTAGAAGTAAGGATTGGCAGTAGGTTTATTACTATACTCTTTTATTTTGACAAGACACCAGTAGAACTGCATTATTATTATTTGATGGTTGTAGCTTGCTCCCATCTTTAGATTTAGGATTAGATAGGCGTTGTTCAAACCCAGTTGAAGTTTTGCATCCGTCTTACTGTTTGATACCATGCCTTCCTTTCAACCTCCCCTGAGCCATGTCTCATTTTGCTTTCAGAAATCGCTTGCATTCCCCGCTTTAATAATCCTTCAGCCGTCACTGTGTTTTATGTTTTTAATTTTTATGGACTGACTGGCGTGGCCTGCTAGAGGAGCTTTTGAATTCAAATATGTCCCTGTTTTGTTTACCCTGGATATAAAGCAAAGAAGCACATCAAGCACTCTTCATTTGCTCTAGTCCTCTTTTGCAGCCATGCTAAATAATAAACGGAACAGAAGGATACACCTTTGTTTTCCTTAGCTTGTCTTTGGTGAACCATGTTTTGATTGCCCACAAATGGAACAAGGACGACAAATGAATGATCTACACAGGTAGCCAAGTAAAGTCATCTAGGAGCGTGCAGTGAAAGACTGTGGTTCACACATCACCATGGACTGCTCAATGAGTAATGTAGTAAAAAGTCCTAATCAACCACACTAATTGTTTTAATTAAATGAATCTGTTCAAACCTAATTAAATGGGAGGAACTATTTCACTCACTGTCTGCATTTTGTTGGCTTAAACATTGGTTTAATTTGCAGAACATGGTAATTAATTTTAAGCCCTGCCAACTGAAGCAACCTGCTTAAAATGGTGTACTCAAAGATAGACCAAAGACCCAAAACCAGTTGATATAAAGAAAATAACACAAGAGATCAAATAATCAGTGCACCAGTTTTGCAAAGAATACAAGGTTTATTGCATTTAAAATGTGTCGGACAGTCCTGTAGAACTGAAACAGAGCTCATCATGCCCAGCTACATAGGCATGCTCTAGATTAGGGGAAGAGGTTTATGCAAACTACATTGTAAGCACCCAAGCCTGTTGTTTCCAAATAGCAAGCCAACTGTGGGGAACCTATTTTAACGGTACTAGCTTTTTAGACCAGTCTAAATAGACCTCTGTTAATCCCTTACAGCTTTTTTATGCCTGAGTAACTAGAAGTCTATTTGGAACCCCAACTATCTCATGAAGCTTGTTTGGGCAGTGGTGCATTTAAACCCTTGCTTAGCCTTTGATGCCTCAGTATTAAAGTCAACACTTTCTACTTTCTTTTGAGAGTGAGAAATGCTCCAGGAAAGCCATATTTTCTTTTCTTCCAGGTTACATGAGTATGAACAGAAACAGCTTGTATCATCAATAGTGCATCATCAAAACTTAATTTTCACACTTATGACTAAACCCCCAAAGGACAAAGAAGGGAAAAAAAACATATTATCACACAACTGAGATCATCATACTAGATCAAATCTACATCTGACAGTAGACCTTCCCCATTTGCGAGTTCCTTCACGCTTGAGAAACAACTCCAACAGAATTATCGTACAAGCACATTAGCTATTCCAGAGATGGGTATTTCATTAGCTGCATCCTAAAGAACATGTGTTGTCTTTCACAAGTTAAGTTGCGAAAGGGGGCCCAGGTCGGAGCAAATTTGCTCATTCTATCCGATATTAGGGCTGACAGCTTCTCCATTGTGATTACTCATATTTGGAAAGCCATATTAAAGGGATATTAATATTGAAATTGGCCAAGAAGGGAATTTTTTAAAGAGCATGTTTTTGAGAGATGGCCAATTTGCAAATTGTCTTTACATTTTCTATTTGAAATAAAAAGTGGGAAAACACAAAGAAGGTGTTGTTCATTTGCCAACTTAAAACACTTACAATTTCAGTGGCAGAGGCAGCTTTTGGAGCTGGGGAGGTGAGGGGGGACAAACCTCTTATGACGAGGTACCAGGATCCTAAATGGTAGACAGGTACTAACTGCTGGGGCATATATTTCTGTGAAGGAACCTATGTATTTGCTCAAATAATTCTGAACTGCAGATTGTAGTAAAGAAACCCAGACTAATTTACGGGTGTTTGGGGGTGATTCGCCCCACAAGAGCATTTTTAAAATGTCTGGTGTAGGTTAAGACCCAAAACCGGTTGATCATAAAGAAAATAACACAAAGGATCAAATAATCAGTGCACCGGTTTTGCAAAGAAAACAAGGTTTATTGCATTCAAAATGTGTCGGACAGTCCTGTAAAACTGAAACAGAGCTAAACATGCCCAGTCGGGCTACACTTTTTATAGTTGAGAACTGCTGATTAACGGAAACTATTCATAAAAAGTTACAACATTATCCGACGGTCCCCATTGGCATCCACGAAAATACAAAAATCTAAATGTGCCCAATAGTCCATTAACTTATTGGTTAAACTTAAATAAATACATTATCCTAAACAATTACCTAATATATCATCATCAACTGTACTGCAACATTATTTGTTCACCTGTAAAAATAACATAATTACAACAAGGCATGCATATCATTTGCTGGAGCAGTCTTGACCGGTAGTGTGCATCTTCCCGATAGGGCCCAATCACACAGTAGATGAGTGTGAGGTCAGTCCTAGTTGGTAACACAATAACCTTCTCATTATACCAGACGCAATGGCACGCACAATCATTTCCTCCAACCATGTAACTATTTATTGGCTTCACCTCTGCTCCCCCCATCTCAAATCACGGTTCGACCCTAGCACACCTCTCCCTTATTGTCCTGAAAAACCAGGTGCTCTTGAAATGGCATGACCAGGGCACTGCCCTTAGGTCAGGACAGGTTACTTACTCATCCCCATGATACAGCCATCTGTAGTTCACCCCTTGCAAAATCCCTGCACGTCCTGTACCATTTCCCCATCTGCCTGTAGTCCTTGTGTCCTAACATCTCTCTGGGGGGAGGTGGGGTGTTTATCCTTCACAAGACCTCACCGGAGCAAGGCTTCAATACAGGGCCTTTGTCTTGTACTTCCAAAACACATATTATAACTTTGCTTGAAATCCAACAATGGTGAGACCCTTGCTACCTCGGCCCACAGCCCTCTGAGTGACCATAACACCCCCCTGCTGCATTCTTTGTGGCTAGCCGTTTCCCACTATCTGCTCACGCCCCCCCAGAGCACATTGTCCCCTACTAATCAACACACAAATCTGCTATAAATTGCCCTACTTAAACCTAAGCATCTGCAACATCATGACCATGTTATTTCTGTGAAGCTTTATGATGCTTCTAATGTGTGTCAAAGCTAACTACAAAACACATGTGCGTGAATTACCGTGCCCAACAGTAAAATGCTGACATGAAATGCCTACTAATACAGTTTACGCAGCCTGAACCGTCTTCCCTGCTTGGGACATTGCACTTGCATCACAACAATGGTGCAGGCTACAGTACAGGTTATGAAAAAATGCAGTAAAAGCCATGTCACCATCAGTACATGGGAGCGTTTTGCAACGTTGTCATGATAATATATCTATGCTAGTAATGGCCACTGTAAATCAATTGCATGAGGCTGTGGCCCCAATCTATCTATGGCAGCAATTAATGGTCACTGTAAATTACCTGAATGAGGCTGTAATCACAATCTTCCGATGTCAACAATGGTCATATTCACTTGCATGAAACTGAGACCACAATCTTTAACAGCAATGGTCATTGTAAATCACTTGCATGAAGCAGCGGCTGAAATCTAGTTATGCCAATAATGAAATTGTATATCACATTCATGAACCTAAGTCCACAATATATCTATGCCAGTAAGGGTCAATGTAAATCAGTGTCATGGCGCTGAACTCACCAATTACATTAGCATTGCTACTTTTTTGCCCCATGAAACAAACCTATACACACTCTGCATTCATGCTCAGTCAAACCCTGACAGCCAAATACTCAATTAAAAAAAACACACACACTGCAAGCATTACATTCGTGCATGCGTACAATACAAACACTAAACTAGATGTTCTGCTTGGCATTTCTCTCTGACCATGAGGGAAGTGCCTGATGCACCCTGTCATGCGGGAATGAATTTGGGAAGTGCTTGAGTGCCGTGAAGGACTTAAACATGCAGGGCGCACCACGTGCTGCTTGAATAACTTTGTTGCGGACCAGATTAAAAAACAAAACTGAAGTGAAATGTATGTAAGGGGCAAGTACCAGCCCTGTGGGAGCTGGGGGGGTTTGGCATACCTGGTACTGAAGAGGAGCCCAGGAGGGGTGTGTTCACCTCCTTGGCTCCACCACTGTACAAGCTACAGATGTCCTTATGTAATACAAGGCAAGACAACGGTCTCCACATAACTCCAGGTAAGTGGTGCATGTCGAGTCACACAGCAAAAATAGGTAGCACTTAACTCTTCCATCGAAGGCCTCTGGCTTCAAGTCCTGCATGGACTGCGGTAGACAGATGTCTGTCTCTGATCTTATCACGTGCTGCGCCCGGCACCTCTGTACCTCACCTGCTTCAGGCTGGCACCTGTATGAACGTTGTTGTCGCGTTCCTCGCGTTTGGTGCCAATCGTTCTCCAATGCCCCAAGACTACAGATGCAGCATCGGTGACCCACACTTACCTGACGTTGCACCATTGTTGCTGCCATTACACAGACACGTCCACCTACCTTCTAAGTTACGCTGAAGCTCTGCGCCATCAGGCTCCGGACGCAGCACCGTTCAGCACCATAGACTCTGCAGCTCTGCAGGATTTCACCCTGCTTTCCAGAGGCACAGTCATGTCGAAAATGTACATTTATGACTAGGAGGGTGAGCTGGTCCCTTTTGGTCTAGAACCAAACGTGGATCCTTGACAAGGGAGGGACTTCCTCGAAGAGTTCTATGGGGATATTGACATGCTGGAACCTGGCTTCTGACCTACAAGGAGCCAGTGGTTTCAACACCTCCCCAGAATTAGACATTCTGCCACCCCCTACTCCAGGCAGACCTCAGGCCGCCTTTCAGCACCGGATTGCGAAGGTAGCAGATACCTTGGGTCTCTTGGCACCATCTATGTCCAGAGTGCAGTACGAGCTCTGCAACATTATGGATGATGCACTGACGGAGGAGACCCAGCTGCCTTTGAATGTGGCAGTTGAAAGCCTACAGTGCAGGCCGCAACAGTGAGCCTGAAGACGCTCTCCCTGTACAGTGGAAGGGACAGGAAGGTAGAGAAGAGGCTGGACGCATGGGGCGAGAAGGTATTTACGCCAGGCAATCTTGCACTGCCTACCGTGAACTTGTCTGGCGCAATGCCAACATTCTCTATTGGCCTCTGTTCTGCTGTAGCCTGTGCGGCTGAGCAGAGATGAGGGATGGTTTTCTGTCCCTCGTCTCAAGTGATAAGGAAGCGGGGCAGCAGATGCTGCAAGCTGGCCTAGACACCATGAACTGCGTGGGAAGATCCATGGCTACCGGCACTATGGTTATGTGCAATTCTTGACTTTGGACGTCAGGGTTTTTCGGCAGATATGCAGACAAGGTTGCTTTAGATGCCGCCGAAACTTGTTTTGAGCCAAGGCAGAAGGTCCAGTTGTTTAAAGCTACCGCCAAGTCTTTGGGACTCGAGTTCAGCAGCCTACCACACAATCTTCCTCACGAGGCAGGGGTTTTCGTTCCTTTCCGTCGCTCACCCAGAATGGTCGTGGGAATGCCGCCCCAGGACGAGGCTAGCAGACGCTTCCCATGGATTAGAGGACGAGATGCGCAGAGAGGGGGTATTGCAGCGACTGCTGTCCCCTCCGCCCCACAGGGTGATAAACCTCAGTGACGGGCTCCAACACCCGTCACCAATGGGTAGAAGGCTATCCCTGTTTGGCAGGGAGTGGGCAGAGACCACTACTGATGCTTGGACCTGGCAGGTCATGAATCGGGAGTATTGCCTCCCCTTTCTGCAACACCCACTGGAATACTGTCCTCAATCCACCCCTCTTGCTCCAGACCCTATCCTCCTGGAGAAGGACTGTCAGCCTCTGGCGAAGGACACTATCAAACTAGTTGTGAGCTCAGAATGAGGGAAAGGGTGGTAGTCCACCTACTTTCTGGTACCCAAGAAGGACGAAGCCTTGTGCCCCATTGTGGATCTGCGGGTACTGAATTTTCTCCTCCGCATGGACGAATTCAAGATGGTCCCTCTGCCCCAGATCCTGTAAGCCCTCGATCTGCAGGATTGGTTGGTTTCGCTGGACCTTCAAGAAGCTTATTTCCATCTGCCAATTAATCTGAAGCACAGAAAGTACATGAGGTTCATATTGGGCCAACAACATTACCAATTTAAGGTCCTGTCGTTCGGTCTTTCGTCAGCGCCCAGGATTTTCTTCAAACTGCTAGCAGTGGTAGCGGCTTGACTCAGGAGGAGGGGGCTTTCATCTCTTTCCTTACCTGGCCAACTTGCTCGTCTGAGCTCCCTCACCTAGTCCTAGTGTCGGAGCACCTACTCTGTGTATGGTTTGGGCTTTTCCCTCAACCTCAAAAAGTCTCGGGTTCTGCCGTCCAGGTCTCTCTGATTGATTGGAGCAGTTTTGGACACTCGCCTCAGCAGGGCTTTCCCGCTCAGGGATCCAGTGGCGAACATTTCACAGATGGGCTGTCTTGTAGTCGCAGACAAGAGTCCGAGCCTCAGCCTTCCTGCGTCTGTTGGGCCTCATGGCCTCCTGCGTCCTAGTGGTGCCGGAGGCAAGGCTATGCATGAGATCGCTTCAGTGGCTTCCTTGTTGCCAATGGTTTCAGGACCAGACCTCAGACCTTCTGGAGTTCTCGAATAGAGTAGCCCTGGATCTGGCATAGTGGGCTGAGCGGGACAACTTGCTAAAGGGTGCGTTTTTGACATCCTTGGGCCCCAGGTGATGGTGGTCTGTGAGGATGCAGCGGATGCCTTGCCTACCGGAGCTGCCAGGAGTTGTTTGGTTGCCTACAGTATTCCCTACATGACAAGGACCCCTGGATCGTCTCAGAGCACCGAAGCGACACCGCAGACGACAGCTGGCCCGCAGGCCCGTTCAAAGACGATATGGGGAAAACCCTTAAGTGCCGGCTGAGAAGAGGAGGCAGCTTGCTCTGCACTTACCTCACGATGATGGTGCTGCATTCACTCCTGTGACGCAGGATGTCTGTTACCCCTCTGAACCCGAGCAGACCCTTATAGGAACCTTACAACTAGCGGGAAGGAACGCCCTTGGTGGTAGAGACAGTGTTGGGTGGTCTACAGCATACACAACGATGTGCTGCAGGGACTCTGATTGGCCAGAGGGCAGGAAGAATAGGTTGTTAAACAACGGGAATATGTTGCTTTCTTTCCGACCTTATTTTAAAAGGACTGTCTAGAAGCGAAGGGGGAAGGTGAAAGTTACCAATGGGCCTACTAGACGTCTCTTACACGAAGCAGAGAGGGGTTATCCCTACCGAAGAACCAGGAGTTTATCAAGTAAGCCACTCAGACTGCCATGTGGATACCTTGTTTTCGTTTGATCTGAATAAAGGACTTTTTCTTTAAGTCAAGAGTCTGGCTAGACTTATTTACAGTGGTGGCAGCAGTGGGATCGAGGAGTGCCCCAAATGGAGATTATCAGGAGGTTGGCAGAGGGTCAACAGCAGCTCCAACAGCTGCTTCAAGCTCAGGGACACTAAGCGCAAGCAGCCCACCAAGCGCTACAACAAGCGCTAACAAATACAAGGAGCAGCCCAAGACACTAGTCGAGAAGTCCTTTGTCTGCTGGGGGAGGCTGTCGCAGACAGTAAAACACAGCCACCCCAACTATTCTGCAGAAATACCAACAAGGGACGACCCAAGTTTTTTTTTTGTGTTAATTTTGAACAAATTGCAAGGGTGGCTCAGTGGCCAATGGGGCTATTATCGTACCCCCCTTCTCACTGGGGGATGCAGGGGGCATACTAGGCCGCCAATTCGATTGGGGATACACATATGCAGACCTAAAGAAAACCATTCTAGAGAGACTAGGTATGGGTGAGGAATCCTATCGTTTGCAATACAGGGAAACACGATAGAAGCCAGGAGAAAGCCCCTGTCAGCTCTTTTATCAGATCGAAGCTCTTTTATCGGATCCAAGACCATGCCGGGAGGTGGCTTCAGACCAGCACCACCACCATTGCCCAAATAACGGTCAAGGTCCTGCTCGAACACTTTGTTGAGGCAATCCCTGCACCTATTCAAGGATGGGTATGCCAGCACCACTGCCTTTCTCTACCTGAGGCAATAAACATAGCTACCGCTTACCAGAAGGCCGGTCTGCCCCGTGTTTTCACAGCCGTACCGGGCAGACCCAACACTGAAGCACCACCCAGTAGAAACGTCTCCCCGCGATGGGGCACAGGTCGAACCAAAGCCCAGATCAGAACTCAGAGTTCCCCTCACAAAACAATATCCAACACAATGTTTTGAGCGTGGGTGATTGGGGCACATTGCCTGCTTCTGTGCTAAGAAAGTCAAGACTGAGCCGATGGAAGTCCGAACCCTGCACACCCAGGAATACTGATGGAAACGCCTACTATAGACCATCGAAGTCACTGTGGACGGACGGCCCACCCAGGCCATGGTGGACATTGGCAGTCGACAGACTGTGATACTTCCGCAATAAGTGACAAAGAGAATAAACCATACCAGACTTTACCAGTGAAATGTTTACACGGTGACTGAATGGTTCAAACCGCCCCTTTTTCTAATACCGAACTAATCCCTCCCAACCCCAAACAACACAAAACACAGTCCGCTAGGGGGGTAACTGAAGGCGTTATTGGGAAAACCCCCATCATCAAATCTTCCTGATTGGAAACTAGAGGAACATCTGCCTTCAATCCGGACCGAAAGTGAGACAGATGAAACCCTCAAAAGAGCCCAAGAACAGGCCCAAAACCCTGTAACCGGAACCCCCATGTATCCATATTTCAGAGAAAAGAAAGGCTTGTTGTATAGAGTTACTAAGGGGGCTAACCATCTCGAGAAGGAACAGCCTTAATACCACACTCCTACAGCGAAGGTCTGATAAAGTTGGCCCATGACCATACCACAGGGGGACTTATGGCTGAAACAATGACGCAAAAGAAGCTCTGGCTAGGTATATATGCTGATGTCACCAAATACTGCCAGAACTGCCCTATGTGCCAAAAGATGAGTGCACATGTACCCCCCTAAAGTCTCCCTACAAAATATGCCTCTCGTAAGGGAACCCTTCCAGAGAATCAGGATGTACATTGTGGGGCCTCTCGAACCTATACCAGTATCTGCTAGTTGTGATTGATCATGCAACCTAGGTACCCCAAGGCGTTTCGCCTGAGGGGGGATATCGGCCAGACAAGTCTGTGATGTGCTGATGCCTTACTTCGCCCGGGTGGGAATACCTAGGGAAGTCGTCGCAGACCAACGCAGTAACTTCATGCCTCTCGTCATTAAACAAGTTTGCAGAGCCCAGAAGATACAACCCCTGAAGATCACCATATATCATCCACAAATGGATGGCCTTGTCGAGAGGTTCAATAAAACACATGCTCAAAAAGGCGACAGGACCTACTGGTCTGTCCTGGCATAGAGCCTTAGCCTGGGTTCTGATGATTCTCAGAGACACCCTTCCGTCCTCGACCGGGTTTTCCCCCTTTGAACTTCTATTTGGAAGATACCCCAGAACAATCCTGGACATAGTGAAAGAAGCATGGGAACACAAGAGGAAACCAACCTGATGGATTATGTATGCAATCTCCGTGACCACTTGGGTTGCCTGGGAGAGTATGCCCGAGAAATTCTCGGGCGAGCGCAAACTCAACAGGGGAACATTATAATAAACCTTCCTATATGAGGTCATTTAAGGCTGATGACAAGGTACAAGTGCTGCTCCCCACTAGGGAAAACAAACTGCTAGCCCAGTGAAGAGACCCTTATAAAGTTACCAGGGTACTCGGGCCAGTGAACTATGAGGTTGAACAACTGGACCGGAAAACCAAAACACAGTACTATCATATCAACCTGTTAATGGGTTGGAAGGAAACACAAGCCATGTGGTGGTTGCCACCAATGTTGACTTATCCTTACCTGAATAGATGGTTATAAGAAGCAGAGCTGACATTGGAGATGTGAAATGGGGCCAACAACTAACCAGGGTTCAACGAAGAAGTTATTGAGAGTACCATCACTGGTGTCTTCTATATTCTTCAATCTGCTGGCAGAACCGACCAGGCAGAACATTATATCAAGACAGAATCATGCAAGATAATCCAGCTCCGACCCTATCGCATACCCAAAGCCAAAAGAACTGAAATAACTAAAGAAATCAATGATATGATAGAGATGGGAATTATAGTACCGGATAAAAGTGCTTGGTGTTCTCGCTGTTGTGCTGGTCCCAAAACCAGAGGACACGACATGGTTTTGTCTGGATTTCAGCCAGTTAAGTGCAGTGTCCCATTATGAAGCCTATCCCATGCCATGGGTAGACAAACTGCTAGAAAGCCTGGGTACAGCCTTATATCTCAGCACTATAGACCTGACAAATGGATATTGTCAGATGCCCCTTAGGGTCGAAGTCCAAGAAAAAACTGCCTTTGCCACTCCTCAGTCTTTTTCAGTTCACTGTCCTTCCCTTTGGACTGCATGGGGCACCCACCACTATCCAAAGACCGATGGATAAAAATCTACAATGCACCGGGCCTATGCCGCAGCATATCTGGATGACATTGTGGTTTACAGCTCCTCTTGGGATGAACACCTCGACTATCTCCTACGGGTTGTCACGACCCTCAAAAAAGCAGATTTACACATAAATCTGAAGAAAACCAGGCTGGCTGCCGAGTGTACGAAGTACTTCATCTACACGGTTCGCTGTGACATCATAACGCCACAAACTGACAAAATTCAAGCGAAAGAAAGAGATCCAAGCCTTTTTAGGCTTTGTAGGCTATTATCGCTGTTTTATTCCGCACTTCTTGACGATAGCGGCCCCTTTAACATCAGTCAGGATCAACATCAGGACACCAAGGGGGTTTGAACTGTAATTCTGTCTGAGCCTTCGAGGAGTTGGTGAAGTCCATCTCATGCCATCCTGTACTTCATTGCCCAAACTATTTCCATTTTTTTTACAAGCGGATGCTTCCGGCGGCAGTTTGGGGGCTGTGTTGTCTCAAGGTACAGAGGACGACGTGGGGGCCTGTAGCCTCTATTAGCAGGAAACAATTGCCACGTTAATTGCCGTACTTTACGATTTAGAAAGAATGGTTGGCAATCAAGTGGGCTATCGAGTCCCTGCGATACTACCTGTTGGGTCGTCTCTTTACCTTGCGGGTCAGGATGCTCGTTTTGATAGGGCAGTCCACCAGAACTTTTTGATTTAAGTGGTGTCCTTGCTTCTACCCTCCTCCAGATTACATAGTGCTTTGGGAGTCGATCAAAGATGAGGAATCTGTGGCAGGAAAGAATCCATTAGAAGAACAAATTACTTGCCTCTATGTAATGTTCTTTCTGATGGATGTTTCTGCCACAGATTCCTCATCTCCCTCCCTACCTGCCCCTTTTGTGGGTAGCTAGTATATCATCGGTCCTACGGTCCCTCAGCATCGGAGTGCTAGGGAAAAAGAGTGGAACTGAGGTCATGGGATGCAGCATAGCTACTTATACTGATTCCGATATCACTTCCGTGGCAGAATGTGTGGAGGCGTTGGACGGTTCCGATGCGAGGCTGGAAATTTTACAAAGAACAGCTGTGCTGGGATATGGTTATCATAGATGAGGAATCCATGGCAGTAAAATCCATCAGAATGAACATTATCAAGAGGTAAGTAATTTCGTCTTCTCATTAAGTCATTACGCACCTTCAACAGGAGGAGTGGTTCACCCGCTAGGAGGAGAGAGTTTTGATTCAAAACCATAATAGCAGAGGGAGAACCTAGACCACCCCAACGTGCAAAAGAGAAGACATCTGTTGGCAGAAAAAGATGGAGTTGTTCTCGGCCATGTAGTAGTTGTGGATCAGTCCAGTCAACAGTTATGCCATTTCAACACAATTGAAAACAAATTAAAGATACAGAGACAGGTTTTAGTGTAAGTCCATTGTCTGATTACACAACAGTTTGGCTCGAACTGGGGTAGTCTGAGAGAAAGCTTTGCCTGCTTTGGCAGGCAGCAATCCTCACCAGAACGCAGAGGCTAATCCAAGCCAGCTCTGGAGGCCGGCAAGTGTCTGAAAAGAACTACATGCACAATAATGAGACACCATGAAAATCAATTTTGTGAAGGGTCTATAATCTGAGCTGCTCCATTGGGAAATCCCGTTGCACAAGCTTTGAGCAGGTGAAGTCATGCCTGTATTCCAAAGGCTTCCTCCATGACAAAATGTCAATACCCATATCCGCAACCTATCACCCAGCCACATTAATGCCAGACGCACCAGTGTCATGCGCTGCACTCTTTGGTGTTTGTGGCCCCGTTTTCGGCTTGGTGGTTAGTCCCGATTGCATCGCGTCTAGCACGTTCATTCTACAGCGGTCTAGTTTTTCTTATGCTGTGTTTGTTTTGCTTATTATCCAAGCCCCCGCCTGGCCCGGTGCATTGCAACATTTCGATCAGCCTTGCTGCTAGCTTTCTTTTTCGTGCATAACGCTAGTTTTCTGCTTCCCCGTTCTGCTGCCTCTCTTTCGGAAGGTACTCTTTCCTCTTGTTTTTTTCCTTTCTGCGTCTGGCTTTCCGCTCCGGATCGCCGTCCGTGTGTCTCTCTCTGTTTTCCCTGCTCCGCCTTTTGTGGTTACTCGCCTGTTTCCAGGGGGTGCTTGTTTTTCCTTTTTGCGGATTTACCATTTTCGGAGCGTGTTCTCTTCAGTGCTCTTGACATTCTGCTACCTTTCTCCCGCTTCCTGGAGCCTGCAGAGCCCATCTTCCAACTGACGCCGAGGGAAGTCCGGATCCATTGCTTACAACTGCTAGCGTTGGGGTTTTTTGTGCCAAACTTGGCTTTTTCCCCAAATACTGTCCCACTCGGGGGAGGAGTCCCTGGTTGTGCTATAGGCAGCCTTCACTGTAGCTTCCTCTCGAATGAGAATCAGTCTTCATAAAAAAAGAGAAGGATTACCGCGCTCGAAGAACTCTGGTACCTGCCGACACGGACTTCAGCTTGTCAGAGGAGGAGGAGGAGGGAAGTCGGAAGCTACAAGACGAACAGCCTCAGGAGGCTGACAACTAGATGCAACAACAGGTAAGGAAGTGCAACACAGTGGTCTCAGATGGCTCAACAATGTTTGGCAAGGGACCTTTTCACAGTGCCAATTGGCATAATTTGTGGTTCCATGGTACCTTCCCCCACCCCGATGTCCTTTATCCAAATGACACATTAGAAAGCTAAGAGAGACCACAGAAATGGAAGCTGAACACCAGCCTTGAGGCATGCTTTACACAGAGGAGGCAACTTCCAGGAGTGTTTTTCAGAACAATAACTATGCAAATAAAGCATTTATTGGTGGACACCCATGACGATATAGAATGCAGAATGGAAGAAATCTCATACTCCTATCAATCTCCACCAGGACAGGCAGAGATTTCAGAAGGTGGCACGTGGGAGGATGGATCAAAAACTGGAGGCACTCACATTTTCATGTTATGGTCAGCCAAAGAAGAGTAGGATTGATTGATAACTTATGTTATAATATACATACCAAAAAAGTATTGGAGAAATTTGAGTGAACCATATCATTTTGAGTGTTTTGTGGACAACCAAACCCTGGGCCTCATTCCGAGTCGGGCGGTAGGGGATACCGGGCACCGGTAATCCCCTACCGCCCGATTCTGAGGTCCCCTAACGGGACCCGTAAGGTACGTTTGGTCAGACCAAACGTACCTTACGTGTTCCGTTAGGGGACCAGGGTGAAAATAACGGGCTTGCCATTCGCGAGCCCGTTATTTGCGCCCTCCCCATTGAGCCCTATATGGGCTCAATGGGAATGGGGAATAGCATTTTCAATGGGGACTTACCGGTCCCGCAAAGGTCGGACTACACCGGTAAGTCCCCATTGAACTACACCAGTACCGGTCCCATTATTGGTGACAGTCATGGCGCAAATAGCGCCATGACTACCACCAATCTCGGAATGAGGCCTTATGACTCCCATGTAGAAGTCGGTTGCTTGGTGAGTTTCACTCGATCGTTTCCTTGCAGAATGTTATGTCACAACCTGTAGGGCATTTATTTCCTGGTTTCATCTATGTGTGCTGCCAGAACACGAAACGGATAGAGATGTGGTTATTGAAACAATCTGCTGTGCCTAACCGATCATGCTAAGTAATTTGGTTCTGTGGGGTAAATCTCAAATACGTGACATGGTTTTATGTGCAAGCTCAGTCTGCCCATTAATGTCAGACTGTAAATATCAGAGGCTTTGTTTCAGCACTTAAGGACAAGCTCGAAAAGTAATGAAGTTTTGTAGGAAGTCCAACATGTGATTTAAACTTAGTGTGGAGAAATGTTGAGGCCACTCCATTGGCTGTGGGTGGCCCTTTTGACAGAAGCAAATGGCCAACATTAATATGTGAGGCTTCCCACCATGTTTGGTATCATAGCCATTAATCATAATCCATTGTGATTGTATGCCAGGGACAAGGAACAATTGTTGTCACTTTAGGATTGGATGCACTTTGCGCAGCTTTTCATATAGACTTTATGTTTCATAGTCTGCTACCAACATCATCTGCTCCACAACTGGAGTGTGTTTGTTTGAATGGGATGTCCTGCTGTTGTATTATTATTGCAAAATACTAGCGGTTTCATTTTCTTTTTTTAGGTTACGTTTTAATTGAAATGTCCTATGTGAGATATATAAATGCAAGCACATTGTTATGAAAGAGCATGCGAATAATATACCATACATGTGGAATATAAATATAAGTGAAGTAAAAGACGTACGTATTATAAACAATACTTATAAGCAACCATATACTGCAATAAATAACTTGATGAGAAGTTTATCGTAGGGATAAATTCAACAATCTGTATTGCTACAATTATGTAATACACACGTCCACAAAAACAACCAGATTATGTAAAGGTACGTCATATAAGAAATGCAGATAAACATCATGCAATATTGTAGGATATTGAATGCATATGATGGAATTGGTGAACACCCAAAGAAATAGAAATTTTACAAACAAAACAAGTAATAGAGGGATATTGCACGGTAGGTAATCGTAACAATTTCACACTAATAAAAGATACTGAAATGTACCATAAACATCATTGATTATATAGGGAGGTGAGGTTTACACCATCACAGGGACTTACTCATCTACCATTGTACTCATTTATTCAAATAGTTCTATTCTTTTACTGTGTATTCTCTATCTTGCTTTTCCATTTACTATGACTGGTTCCATTCTAGCGCATTGCTCCTCATACATTACCCCTTTTGCCCATGCTTGTAACATTTCTCATCTATCTTATTGTCCTATATCTACTCATTCTGATGCAGCTATTTCCTTTGCATTATGGAATGCATGTAATGTCTGTAATAAAACCTATTTGAATGGATTGTGTCCTCCAACGTATTCCACATTTTAGACATGTAATGTCCATAGCTGTGTACTTCGGAAACTTTTTCGGCAGAGGGTGTCCTGCATCGATGGCGTCGGATCAGTGTCCCTCGAAGGCCTCAGTCGAGGGCGACGTCTTCGGATGTTATAAATAGGACGCACAGCGCCAGTAGCCTCAGTTCTGTTTTTTCCGCAAACGTGTTTGCTTCGGAGACTCGGCGCGCCTCCTGTATTCATCAATAATTCTTCTTCAACCCCTCTGACTCTGCGGTCTGGCTTCAAGACTTGCCGGGACTGCGTTGGAATTAGTCCCGGGGGTCTCGGTCCCGGAGTGGTTCCCGCCATTCGCCCATTCGTCCACCTCGTCTCGGCGTTCTAGGAAGCGCCATCACTGGTCGTCTTCCCCGTCCTCCTCAGAGGATGGCGCCACGAAGAAAGTGGCTTGCCCAATTAAGTCCTCGACCCTGGCGGAATGGGCTGCCTTTAAGGAGCAGATGTTGGTGATTTTCCAATCGCAGGGCACAGTTCTGTCTGCGCCTTCTGACAAAGCCAGCAAAGAACAGTCTTAATCCGTGGCTCGCACGCCTTCGGGCTTGGGTCCTCAGCACGATCCTCATCGGGAACCTTCGAGGTCCCGTTCGGACAAGGCTCAGGATGTTCGCAAGAGACGTGCTTCCAGGTCTCGGTCCTCGTCCCCAGCGAGACCGCAGAAACCTGCTAAGGGCTTGAGGTCGGTGTCGACTCCATCGGCGCAGTGTCCGTCGGATACGGACATCAAAGCTTTGCCTTTCTATCAGCCCTCGGCGCCCGTGTCGATGTCAACGACGAAACAGACAACACTCTCAATGCCTTCGAGGCCGCGAAGCCATCGTCGCCCTCGACACCTACGAGGCCTTTTGCCCGACAATTACCGTCGGAGATCCCTACTGCTGTGGATCCTCCTAGGAAGGCTACTTCCAAGTCTGTGAGGCCTGTTATGGACTTCAGGCCCTCGGCTGTTCTGAGACAGGACTTTTTCCTCCCACTGGATGACATCTATGAGGAGGAGGAAAGGTCAGATTTTGATCTTGACCCTGTTTAGCCTGATGAGGCTCCTGTCTTTTCAGGGGATAGCCAATTGGAAGAGTTGAGGCAAACTCTTCATGACGCTAGTGGCCTGGACACTTCTCCGGAAGTGGAATTTGGCTGGACTGAGCCTGTTGCGCATGCTGAGTCGTCCTACTTGAGGCTCATGGCTAGGGTCACAGAGTATCTTGGCTGGTCCAGTCCTCCTGAAGCTTTTATGCAAGATGATCTAACTGACATTTTAGATCAAGGTCCGTCCTCTGACCCGGTGTTACCTTTTTATCTGACATTACAGAAAAGGGTGGCAGCTGCTTGGCTGTCCCCAGAAGCTCTTCCGGCTGTTAACAAATCGTTAACCAAAAAATACTGCCATTCCGGTAGCGACCCCAGCTACCTATCCATTCACCCTACTCCCAAGAGTTTGGTGGTTCAGGTGGTTATGGCCAACTCAAGGCAGGCGGCGTACCCTACCATCCCTCCCGATAGGGGCGACAAACACTTTGACGGTTGGGCACGCAAGGTGTTTTCTGCAGAGAGTATGGTGCTAAAATCAGCCAACTCCACTTGTGCCTTGGCAAGATTTTCACACACTCTGTGGAACTGTTCCTCTCTTGCGGCTGAGCATATTCCTGAAGGGGAAGAGAGGGATGGGTTCCTTGCTCTCGTGCAAGATGGCAAGGATACCATGTGTGAATCCCTTCAGCCGGGTTTGGACACGGCCGAGAGTGTTAGCCGGTGCATGGCTGCGAGCACCGTTATACACAGATTTGCGTGGTTGCGGAAGTCGGGTTTTGCCCCAGATGTGCAAACCCGTCTCTTGAACATGCCCTTGGATGGCGCGCATTTGTTTGGCAGCAAGGCTGTCAAGCGCCTTGAGAGGTTGCAGACCTCAAAAGCTGCTGCAAAATCTTTAAGTGCAGCTGTGCGTCAACCTCCACCTTTTCATCCTAGGGGACAGCAGTGGAGGGGTGGTTCTTTTCGTTACTACTCCTCCTTTGGTAGAACAAGAGGAGCCGCCAGTCAAAGGGGTCAGCGTAAAAGTACCCTTGGTGGTCGGGGAAATCGAGGTGCCAAAGCTGCTCAGGCAGCTGCCTCTTTGCCTTCAGGCGCTGCTGCAGTCACTCCAAAACGGTCATGAAGCCATGTCCCGTGGTTCGCCGATTGTGGGCAGACTATCTCAGCATCTCGAAGAGTGGCGAGCCATTACTTTGGATGTGTGGTTTCTGGACCATATCCCACGGCTACTGCCTTCCCTTCCTAAAGCGGCCTCACGACAATCCACCGGGGAATCTCTTTGAAGCTTCCAGATCCGCTCCTTGTGCAGGAAATCTTGACCCTGCTAGAGAAAGGCGCTATGGAACTGGTGCCTGTAGCGTAGAGGAACAAGGGCTGTTCTTCCATCTCTTAAAAAATGTTCATGGCTCTCGGCCGATATGGCATTCAATTCTTTACTCACAGGTCTCCAGTCTTCCCTTGACATCTTTTTCCTCTCAAGTCTTTACCTCCTTCTCATATGCCATTCAAACAATGGCTTACTGCTGCTCTTCGTCTACTTTGTAGCCTGCTCAGTCGTATCAAATGCCGGTGGAAAGAATCGGTCTTCTTTTGACCTAGCATCTTTATCCTATTTTCATACTCTTTAAGGTCATTCACTCCTACTAGCACTTCTTTGTCTTACTAAGCTTTCTTCACATCTGCGTCAACCAATTTAAGAACTTAATAGTCGTCTCACCAGTCTTTTTTTTCTTCCCTTTCTTCTCCTGAGATTTCCTGTTATTTCAATTCTACAGTGGCCAATCTTTGCTCATCGTGCTCTTCTAGCAGCCCTGTCTGTGGCATTTGTTGCCCCTTCTACCGTGCCCTTTGATCCCCTGCCTTCTTCCCTTATTCCTCAAGTCTTTCCCCTCCTAATTTCCTACATCACTCTTCGATTTAATACCCAACTACTGTGGTCTTTCCTCCTCCTTTTAAACACGCTACTGTTATTACTATTTTAAAAACCTGCTCACTTGATCTGTCAGTTCGATCTCGTTTTCAACCGGTTTCTCTCTTTCCTTATATTTCTAAGAGCCTCATAACAATGGTCTACTCTCAAGTTTGCAATCTGAATCTTCATTTTCTGCTTCCACCTCTCCAGTCTGGGTTCCGTCCCTTTCATTTTACTGAAACTGCTTTTTTTAATGGATTACCTTTTTATGACTCTCCATAGTGTGTTTGGATTTATAGTTCACTATAAATGTTGGGCTTGGGCTGGGTTTCCCTTCAGGGCTTCCCTTTGTAATGTCTCTTGTATCTTGTGTGAACTACTGTTACCAAGTGGCATTCCCATTGCCTTTTTATTTATTTTAGTAAGCCAGCACTCCCCACCTTATGTGGCATGCTGGGGAATACAATGTATCCCCTTTCTTTCCTGGTAAAATTTGTGTTACAATTGCAAGTTTACTTGAATGGCTGATAGCAGTGAAACTACTTTTATGACTTAGTCATTATGACTCGCAGGCCGTCATATCAGCTGCACTATTCTGGTAGAAGGGTGGTCTCCTTCTTTTTTCGCCATTACTCGTTTGCGTGTTGTTTCTGAGTTAGTCTTCTGCCATTCTAGGCAGGAATGGCCTAGGTTGAAGTTTTTTTCTTCGGCAGAATCCTTTGTATTCCCTGCAGAGGCTCCAGAGTGTTTCATTAGGCAGGAAGTGAGGGAGGAGTCCAAAGCTCTGTAGCCCTTTGTCTTTCACCTTGCCTGAAACGAACTGGTTCCCACAGAAGGGCTGGCTGTCCTTAATGGACAGCCAGACCGCCCCTTTCTGTAAACTGCAGGGAGAGTTTGCAGAAGTTGTGCTTTAGTTCCTGATAAATACCCTGATACTCTGATCCTGGAAGCTGCAGACTAGTCGACCACTGAACCAAATCCTAAGAGGACGATGAACAAATGACAGCTGTAACCATTTCCAGTGCCCGGAGAACATGCAGTGTAACCGGAGCCTGAAGTAACCCTTCTTTCCAAGCGACCTTGGAGTCACGAATGCGGCGAATCCTACCCAGAGGCTGGTTAGATCCACTAGTCTTGCGAAGACTTGCAAAACAAGCCATCCCTCGATGTGCTGTATTGTTGCTGAGCAGCAAAACGCAAATACCCAGGGACCTCAAGCTAGTGTGCAGTGGATGGTCTTCCAAAGTCAGAATCCAGCTGTAACTTTGGTGGACTTCTACTGGACCTCCAGAGACACATTTCAAATCCCTGTAGTCCTTTCACCAGATTGCAGGACCGAGAGAGTGAAGTGAATCTGACCAGCGATATTCGTTCTTCATCTGGCCCCTGTAAAAAGGTGCCAAATCAACAAAGCTGCGAGAATCTGAGAAGAATCCTTTGTTGAAAGCCTCCCCCATTGACGACTGCTGCCAGTTTTCCTTCACTGTCAATTTCCTCAGTCTCCAGACCAAGAACCCAAGGACCGGATCCTGTGCTGCTGCATCCTGAATGCATCCACCCAGAATCTCTTATTGTCTCCTAAGGTACTGTGTTGGCTTGGGCAATACTTACCTAAAGTCTTGTGTGAATCCTGCTGCAGCCTCTACATCTCCTGTCCCCTACTAGGCCCCCCCTGCACGGCCCTGGCTTCTCATTTCATCTCCAAAACTCAGGACATCCTGTCCTCCATCAGGAGGGACCTGAGGGTAGAGGTATGCCCACTAAGCCAAGGGGAGAAAGGCACACAAGAAGCTGGATTACAAGGAGTCATGTAGACAAGAAAGGATAGACAACAGAGGCTGTGAAAAAAAGGGACAGGGAATACAAAGATAACAAACACGCTGGGTTCCCTCTTGGGGTGTATGCAGATGGGGAAAGAGTGTTCCACGGAACTTGGGAAACTCCAGCCTTCTGCACAGATTGCTATTAAAGGGGCCCACTCTGAATGCTCATAGCTAGGAGCAACAGTAGTGGGTGTCTGTATCTGAACCCTAAGGCACGAACAAGGTAACAGTACTCACAAGACTGAAGCCTGTACAGGTCCAGCAGGAACCGAGCGATGACTGCTTCCTGAAACAGGAACCAGTACACTGTAAACAATGACACGAGGTACAACACTAAAACGCGACAAGGGAAGGGGCAGAGATTGCCTGCTGGAAATCCAGCAGCCAATCGCTGTACATAGGAATTTCATATAACACAAATGAAGACAAGAACAGAAATATACAGGGAAAAGGAAGTCAGAGAGCAAGATTCAGGACAGAAAACCGGAAGAAAGGAAGGGCAGAAACTAGTATCTAAATGCAGGGAACGGCGACCGGGAAACAGTACACAGGAATTAAGAATGGTAACTCGGGGCTGGAAAGACAAGGGAAATCTAGCAGAAAGAAATTAAGGAAACAGTACAACTGAAGTGGATAACCAAAGGGGAGGACTGAAGACTCAAGGAGGTCAAGGACAGGAATCATGATCAGAGGACTGCAGGCAAGGAAGAGAGCAAGGGAGCAGTAGCCACGGAACAGAAGGCTGCAAACAAGGAAGCAGGGCTGCAGAATGGAAAGCACAGAGGTGCAGGCAAAAGCCAGGGGAGAGAAGGCAGAGAAGCCGGGCTGCAAGGCAGGACGCACAGGGCTCAGGAATAAGAGCAGGAATGGGAAACCACAGGACACAGGAAATTTCCAAGGAATAAAGAAACAAAGGGCTGGTAGAAAGCTCAATGCAAGAGACCTGTGCTCCTGCAAGCAGCTGCTTAAATACTTGCCTGTCCTGTGCTGAAGTAGGCTAATTAGCAGCACCTGGAGCAGCACACCTGAATGTAATTGGCCTCTGCCCTCTCTAGTCCTGGGAAAGCGAAAGCTGTACTCTTCTCTAAGGCTTCTGGGGATTGTAGTGCTAGAACTGCTGCATAGGAATAGCCAGGAAATGGAAACTGCCACAAGGTGCATTATGGGACATGTAGTTTGTAAAAGTAAATAAGAAAGTTCCAAAGCCTTGCAAACGGAAAGTACAGACAATAATATGAATAGGTGTTGTCCAGGGTGTATTACGGAAACAAATAAGTCCCAAATGGTGCACGATGGGTGCCAATTGGTGCGGCAGTGGCTCAATCGTGACACTCTCTCTTCCTCTCCCCCTCCTCCCTCTACTCCCTGCTCTTCCTCTGGCCTTTCTTTCGGCCACCACTCCTCCCTCCTTCTCTGCCTTTCCCCTGTTCTCCCCAGGCAAGGTTTCTAGACAAGTCCGATGTATGAAAGTCTTGTCAAAACAGGTTCACCCCTGTTCCTCCAAAACCATCAAGGACCACATTGACTCCGTGGCTCCTGCTCTGGCTGACCTCTGCAACCACTCTTTCACCACTGGAGTCTTCCCTTCCCCCCTGAAGAACTCCCTTGTGCACCCTCTTCTGAAGAAACCCTCTGCCGACCCTTCCTGTCTAACTATCGCCCAATCTCCATCACTCCTTTTGTGGGCAAATTCCTGGAAAAGCTGGAATCTCCCAGCTTAATCTTCACACTGAATCTGTTGGTTGTCTCCTTGACCATCAGTCTGGCTTCAGAGCTGCCAGAAGCACGCAAAATGCTCTCCTGAAAATCTGTGATGACCTGCTCTCCAACCTTCATTCCAACATGCCCTGTTGTTCTCATCTTACTTTATCTCTCTTCTGCTTTTGACACGGTCAACCATGGCATCCTACTCAACTGTCTCCATGATAATCTCGCTATCACCGATCAGACCCTGTCTTGGCTGACTTCTTTCCTTTCCGATCGACCCTCCGAGATCCAACTTGGGTCCTTCCTCTCCTCTATCTCTATCACTACCTGTGGTGTTCCTCAGGGGTCTAACCTCTCTCCCTGTCTTTTCAACCAATACCTGGCACTTCTTGCCCACTACATTGCTGCTCTCTGTCTCAACTTTCAGTGCTATGCAGATGACACTCCGCTCATCTTCAGGCTCCCTTCCACCACCTCTTATCCTTCTCTCATCTATATCGGTCCACTATCCAGGAGTGGTGTGCCGCCAATGATCTCTGCCTTAATGCCAGTAAGACCGATTTTCTCCTCATTGGCACTCCTGCTCCCTCCTTTCCTGTCACTCTCTGGCCGGCCTCTCTTGGCCCTCTTCCTGCTCCCACCTGTGAGGCTAAAAAGGAAACTACGGAAAACCTGGTTCTTCATTCAATCCGAGATTGTCTCCCGCTTTGCCGGTTTCTGGTCTCCTCATGGTTGTCTCAGCACCTAGAAACAGTTAATTATGCAGTGTGCACTTTAAAAGCTTGTAAATGAACAAGTAAATAGGGAATCCTCCATTTAAAGGTCACTTAGACACTTCAACATTTCATAAATCTATAGAGTTACCAAAATAAGTTTCATCATGACTGATGGGTGGATCATTTGATGAGTAGTTAATTAATAGAGACCGTTTCCTTTCATGTTTCAATAACTGGATGGGTGATTTAGCATTATACCTTCCCAGTCTAATAATTACAAGTGTTGTGGCACACATGGGTGAACGCTATCAAATTAACTGTTTGGTTGCAAAACAACAAGAAATACATCTAAAAGTGTTAGAGAAAGATTACTGGATAGCATATCAACATTTAAACTTCTTAAGGGAATATTTGAGAGGTCGGAGAATGTAAAAAATGTTTAGAACAATTTTTTAGACCGATTCCAATATGTTTGAACATATATACAGTTAAAGATCTTATGATTGAAAATATCTCCATCAGGTTTACATGGCCAAAAATAATGGTATGACCAATTTTCATTAAAACGATTAAAAGGAGTATTAGTCTAGATGTCATTGCTCTTCCCTACGCCACATAGTGCTTCAGCCTCTCATCATTTACATAATATAGACATGTGAAGCTTTGCAGAACTTAGGAAGACATACAATACATTGTGCTAGATAATGGGCAATTTGTCTGATCCTTATTTCATTTTTATAAATGGCATAAAAAACTGAGAGCCAATTTCTTGGTGACCAAATTTTTGCATGGCATTTCCAAAATAAAAAATAAGTGGTCCAGTGGTGTTGACATACAGGTTGTATATCCTTACTTACTCATGAATCCCAATGGGAAGAATTGCCATTGATTTTAAGATGTTGATATAGCAAATCATATTTGTAATCGAGGCGTTTACTAAGCAAACATTTTAATGGATGTGTAAATCCATGATAAAACAATTATTTATTCAATCTTGACTAAACAGAAGGGATCAGTAGCCAGAAACAAATACCTTGTGATCAAAGTTTGAAATCGGGAAATGCAAACCTTCATTAACCTCGGCACACTGATGGTTACTGATAAATTTGATAAAATATAATCCATTATTTAAAAAAGATTTAGAGTAGCAGTTGGAAGACTAGTACAAATAATGCAATACAACCGGTGACATCCTTTTAAGGGCCCACCAAGTACACTATAGACCATGAGCTAATCTGCTCAATCACGATAGACAACTTTCAGAATGTAACCTAATTGCGTCTTGAATGAAAGAAGAAATGGTAACACTGAGGTTTTTAATACTATGGGGGAACACATTTAATAACTGATACATCTGTATACTTTTTTAAGCATAGGAGGCTTAGTGGCATTATTTCTGATGTAAATTTACTAAGCTTATATCTGAAAATGGAATAAAATACTTTCATATACTTATTAAATCAATATTGTAAGTGTAAGTGGCTAATTTGATATGTTTTATTGGTTACCTATTAAATCATGATTGTCAGATCATGATAAACTATTAAAGTAAACACAAATAATAATGAGGGGATAAAGAATATCCTTGCCAAGTTCCTCTAGATCGAGGGTGCACAACATACGCCCTGCTGGCCAGATGCAGCCCTTCACATCATGATTTATGGCCCTGCAGGCCAGCAGAGGGCAAAAATAATGTGCAGCCCTTTTCTGGTCCTTTACTCTCTTAAAGTTTGAAAGAAAATGAAGCAACACAGAAGAAATCACCAAACCAAGTGTTTCATCAATGTAAGCATTCTCGATATTATACAATAAAAAAGAAATGAGGCCTTGAATTTTGAAAAAACTGTGAAAGTGTGTGCCAAATGGACTTGCATACATTGCCAATTTCTTCAGTTACAGAGGCGTTTTCCCAAATATTTGAAATCTCCTAGAGGCCTCA
Organism: Ambystoma mexicanum; assembly: GCF_040938575.1. NCBI lineage: Eukaryota > Metazoa > Chordata > Amphibia > Caudata > Ambystomatidae > Ambystoma > Ambystoma mexicanum. Next base: position 19,309,439 of record NC_090937.1, on the reverse strand, counting down.
ACACTTGATAAAATGTTTTTTCTTCAGATGATTGTATTTTTCGATTTTGGTATTGTAGTTATGATAAACATTACAGTTCACATGGAACATGGTATTGGATAAGTGAAACTACACTTCTTTTTTTTTTTTTACGTCACCCAAAATAAAACACAATCAGTTAGATCAGTACAGTGGAGGGGTTATTTTGTCAACATCGTGTTTCTTCAGCATTGGATCTTTCATAGATTCAGATGCTTGAATATTCCCCGTTGTCAGAGTGGGAATCCTCAGTGATTTAAATAATTATATATATATATATATGTTTTCCATAGAAACACAATGTAGATTGCCCATTATGGCCTATGAGCCATTCAATTGTGTAGTTCCTCCACTTCACTTTGGTCCTTTATGGCCCTAACCAATGAGGTGGCAGAGTTTAAGCTCCGCCCCAGACAGCCATCTTCAGATTTTTCACTGCAGTCTAACAGACTAGAGGGGATCCTTAGCTCGCTGAGCTTTAATTTTTTTCTCCACTGTTAGCTTTAATATTTTTTCTCAAAATACATCTCTATCTTGATCAAGCTCTTCCTACACAGTGTTTCTGTGCTCCGGAAACATTGATTTTCACTTGAAATTCGTCAAGTGAATCCTCTCTTCACACCATGCCAGATGAGCAAGCTGCCAAGACACCTTCCCTTTTCAGGGACTGTGTTAGATGCCATAAAAAGCTTGTCTACATGAAAGACCCTCAGTAGTGCATATAATGCCTTTATCCTCAAGACATTCACGATTGTGGTATCTGTAAGACTTTTTCTAACAAAACTCTCCAGGACAGGCATAGAAGACTCCTTCAACATTTGGAATCAAGAGGACACTCTTCTGATGAAGAATCTGCTAAGACAGCCCCTATACTGTCTATGAAATCTTCAGAGAGGCAAACTTCGAAAAAAAAGGGCCTCCTCTGTGGAAAGAGGCTCTTCTCCTTCACATAGGAGCAAGAAAAAGGTGGAATTGTCATCTTCCCTTGGTTCTGAAACAAAACACCTTGGCGAGAAAACCTCCTCCAAAGGTAAGGAGATGTTTTTGAAAATGCAGTTTACGAGCAGCACCATCGATAAAGGCCTGTCAACGAGCAAGCTGTCAACAAAGCCTAAGACCTCGACAACGACACTCCAAACCTAGTCGTCCGTGACTAAGTCATTGTTGTCAAAATCGGCCACAGCTAAGCAATCATCGAAGAAGGAATATCACCACTCGTCAATGAAACTCTCGTTGACGGAGAAGGCGCATAACCCGTCCACCAATCCAGCATCGTCCATGAAATCCTTGTCGACGACAGTCTTGTCGACGAACCCAACTAAACCACCGTCGACGACCATTAATCCCTTGGCGACACAAAGGAATAAGTCCAATGTTCTGTCCACGGATACCTCTAATGCCTTCCAAGGAAAGCGATTTGTTCAAACCAATGGATACAGACCTCCACACCCCGGAAGCCCTCAATCTGCCAATAGGAGCCCAACTGTCTCCTTTAAGAGAGGTGACCAAACTTCCGGACGTCATCCTACAGGAGGATTTCTTCGTATTCCGAACTCATTTCTGAGTAACCGATTCTCACTCCCAAGGAGAACAGTCCTCCCTGGCATCCCACCATGGAGGAACGGTAAGACCTATATGATCCACAACTCCTGCTCTCAATGCAGAGAATCATTGATGAATTTAATAGGCATCGGAGACAAAGGCATCAATCTTCTATACCGATGGAAAGATAAAACATGGGCGGATTTCCAACAAATTTGTGTAAGGCGCATTGGCAAGGACCTGAAAGCATGGTTTTGCAAATGTCTGTTTTTTTCGGGTTTTTTGGACTATTGTCATGATGTAGGTACAAAAAATACTGATGTATCTTTGTTTAGCCTTTGGCCATGGGCAGTGGCATGATTGGCTGGGTCATGGCATAAGGTCATGACCCGGGCAATCTGGCTAATGGCCATGACCACGAGGGACGACCAATGGGGATAAGGTGGCCATGTCCATCAGGGACTGGCTTTGTGGTAAAGTTTTTTGAAATTGGGATAGATTTGAAAGGGAAAAAATGTGCTTGTGGTAATATGGTCATAAGGTGCTCTCTTCGCCTTCTACAGACCACCATGGAAAGGGAAGAGCGGTCATCTTGGAAAAGGAATTTCCTTCCTACAGCGTGACGCTACGCGTGTTCCGGTGTAGGAAGAAAAATCCTGGAGCTGTAACAGGGGATAACGGTCCAGAGCCCTCATTATCCGCCCTTGTTTCGTTGGGCCGATAACCTGGTCTGGCGGGCCGTTATCCCCCGTTCCAGTCCCAAGAACTGGGGATGATCGCCACATTCCTATTAGCATAACACAAAATGCTAATGTAAATGTTGGAAAATCTCATTGAGTCTTTACTGAGAAATGTAAAGTACATGGAGTCTGTGTTTTTCTTTAGTTCTATTTTTTAACTGTTAAAGGTGGTTCCTAAAGGAACCTTTTATTAGTTTTTTGATTTAGTTCTTTTTTTTTTTGAAGGAGACGTTAGAACGTAAGGCGTGGAGGGGAAATGAGGGAAGAGGCACTGAGCACTAATATGGAGGGGCAAGTGGACAGGTGAAGATGTTGCATCTAAGGTAGGGGGCAGTGTTTCTCATGCTCCTTGATTTCAGCTTCAAAAGCACTTCGAAATTGCTCCCCCCTCAGAGTGGTGTGGTGTGTTGCAGTATATACAGAGGGCTGTATGCAGAAAGATATGGATCAACAGCCTCTTTAATTGCTTGCAAAGCAGCTGGTGGGATTTTGTCTCCCACAAAAGTAGGCTGTGTGGTTTCAGTGTTGGTTTAGGAAGGTGAGGTGGAGGAAGGAAGCCTACTGCTTGCTAAGAAAGCAACAGCCTTCCGGAGAACATTGTTGTGGTTGGAATGGGTGTGGTGGCGCATGAAGGTGGTCCCTTAGGAGTACTGTCCAGGTAGTCTGCGATTGTCGTGCATTTCACGTAGCTTTAGCCTTTGGTACATTCCCAACAGTGGTAAAGAACAGCCACACCCATGATTCTCTCTTGGTGCTAGAAGTAGGCACTTCCTCTACCTCATCTTCTTGGTCCTCTTCATTGTCTTTGGAAGTACTGCGCTTTTTTTGTTGTGTATGTTCTCCAGCTGGTGGTGGTGGTGGCATTTGGGGTGGAGCGATGGTAATAGCTAATGCCATTTTTAAGATAAATAGCAGTTTTGCTAATATTCTTCCAAGTATGTGCTCTGTACTAGATTGTTAATGGATAATGAGTAAGAATAGGTGTAGGAGCTGTGCAAGGGCAACATTTTGAGCTTGAAAGTTCATAGATCAGTAGAAAGTGCATTTCCGAACTGTCCGCGCACCACAGACCCGATAGCAAAGAGTGTTTGCGGACACATCATCATGCCGCTCAAGCACGTGCGGTCACGTGACACTGTCCGAAAAGTCGGCGATTACGTCAGACGTTTGCGGACGTCGAATGCAAAAACAGTGGAAAAAGTTGCAAAAAGTATATACAAGTGTTAAAAATGATGCTAGAAGGTGGGAAATGGCAGTTTTAAGGTGAAACTTTGTAAATTGGACAACAATGTTGTTAAATTGGGATAAGTATGATATTAGTAAGCTGTAGGAAATTAGCAAACACTGGTAAAAAACCCATGAAATTCACTGAAAAAACTTTGTTGATGGGACATTATGGTTTAGTTGCACTAATAAAAACCTATGAAATTCACTGAAAAAACTTTGCTAAAGAGATGTTATGGTTACACGTAAAACCGAAAAATTCCCCAGTTATGGAAAGCTAAGCAACCACAACTCGCGCCACCACCGTGCAGTGCTAATACTAACACCCAGGACATCAAAAATGACATCACAAATGTCATTGATGGCATCACTGATGACATCACATATGAAATTTATTTCGATGAATAATGTTGGTAACAAGCTGTCAGGGTGTGATCGGGAGACCTATCATGTACTTCATATACTGATCAAGAAATTTTATTCAGAAAAAGATCCATAAACCATATTACAAGAAATACATGAAATCATTACAACACTCAATGAAACTTAAAACCGTTCCTCTAAATCAGAATTCATACAAAACAATATAAGAACATTAAGAAGAGCATGATAAAAAGAAAGCATGTATTAATTCAAATTACAATCAATTTGTTCCGCCGGTACCAAGCTTTTCTTAAAATCTCTACGCAGCCCCAAGCCACTGGATTAGTCTCAGCTCGTAGCAAGAAAATCAAGGCAGGTCTTAATCTTACCTGGCTAAAACCTGCATTTTTAAGCAAGGGTAGGATAGTCCTTTTTGTTATATCATGGTAAACCGGACAAAACATTACAAAATGCAAAAGGTCCTCCTCTGGCCAATGACAGTGCGGACAGGCTGAGGACTGTTCAGTGCTTAGCAAGTTCTTTGTGCGTGTCCTAAGTCATAGAAAATTAAAACGTGCCTGCGTTAATGCCCACCGGTCCGAAGGCCTAGGACTATGCAACAAATATGGCTGAATACCCTCTGCAGCCGAGATGAGCATGTGCTTTCTATTGGCCACAACACTAAGCGCAGAGGTTTCTCTATTTGACATAAGAATTCCATTAAACAGGTGCTTATATTTATTTACTGTAGTTGGTAGCAAAAAGGTAAGGGGACATTGCAAATGATGAGCATTCAGTTGAGAAATGTATTTGGATATATACAATAGCCATGGTATTTTTGTTTTTGTCGAGCTAGACATCAAGGCTCTAATGATCGTGTGTCAAAGTTGTTTTCGAATTCAACCATACTGCCAACCAGTGAGACAAGGGGGCCATCTGCCACTCATCACCAATGTGAGGGCTTCCGAGTTCCATGTTTGTGGCATAATTAGGTGCAGAGCTTGGTAGGCCTAACAGTTTTTTTAAGAAGGTATTTTCAATAGATTCAATTTGACTAACCTTCTCCATGCCCCACAATTGGTAGCAGCCTTATTTTGGGCTCTCTACACCTCCATGATCATGTTGATAGGTTGCCCCGAACACATATTCTGGAAGCGAGACAAGCCTCCAAGAGCCTGCCTCATTCTCAGGCACTGTTTTGCTATGTGGCTGGAGCCCTGCCAATTTTCACTAAAAGTGACTCCTAGAAAGTTAAAGCTTTCAGGCCTGGGTATTGGTTCGCCACCACTCCATATTGTGCGCCTCTTTAGTGTTCTACCACCACTACCCGAGCAAGCCTTACTGCAGATTTCTTAGAGTTCACTGTTAGCTTAAGGCTTGACATGAACCAAGTAGAAGTGTCCACCAATTGTTGTAGAGCTATAGGGGTCCGGGCAATTAAGACCATGTCATCCGCGTAACCCAATACTGGGAGCAGTAGCCCACCCTAAAGTAATCAGTGTTTGTTTCTAACTGTGCCCGATGGACTCCATTAATGTAAAGAGAAAATAACACTGGTGCAACAACACACCCCTGGCGGACACCCAGGGCAACTTCAAAAAAACCTGTCTACTGACCTTGTTCCCCAAATCTAACACAGGCCAAGGTGTTTTCATGGATGATCTGCAACAGCTTTACCAACTCCTCCGGACATCCCATGGACCTGAGCACACCCCACAACAATGCTCTATCCACCTTATGGAAAGCTGTCCTCGGGTCCATGAACGCCAGGTAGAGTGGTTCACCCCTAACAAAAATGGATGTTGCTCCCCCCAGGTACAAGTTTAGGACTTGGTCTCGAGTCCCCAGGCCTGGGCGGAAACCATACTGTATATCTGCGAGCACCTTACTATCTAAGATCCACTGTTCTAGATGCTCCAGAACCGCCCGACCAAAAATTTTAAATGATGTATCTAACAATGAGATCGCCTGTACGATAAATGGCTCCCAGGGTCACCTTTTTTAAAAATTGGATATATTATTGCCTGACGCCATGAAGATGGAAATTCACCAAGTTCAAGCAAGGCATAGAAGCATCTGGACAGCAAAGGGGCCCACAGATCTGCTTCTCCCCTGAAAAGGTCTGCTGAATTCCGTCCGGCCCGGGTGCACACTTGTGTTGTTGCCTGTTCCCTGCCAACTGAACCTCCTTCACGGTTAAACGTAGTCTGGTGCCATGGTCCCCGTTGCCCCCAATAGGTGCCTCAGATTTATATAGAGAGCTAAAGTGGCCAGTCCAAGCTTTTGCACTCACATTGTTCTATCTGTGTGTTTGGGCTCTTTTGTGAACGGGCCCATCCGCCACAAACTCCCAACATTTTTTGGAGTCCCTGGCTGATAGGGCCTGGAGGAGCTCTTCCCATGCACATTCTTCCAAATGGCTTTTCCTTTTGGCTAAAACAGTCTTATAATGTGCACAGGCACTAATTATCTATCCTCTAATACGATCCGTTGCCCGTAAAAGCCCTTTTAGGTTGTGCTGGGCTTTGCGACAGGGTTCATCAGACCAGCCCTGGTTGTTAGTTCTCCCTGTTCTGAAGTCCATCTGAAAGTGATCTGTTAATGAATTCCAGATTTTTTGTAAGGTCGGGATGATAACCCTGGAATTCACATCCTGAGAGAGTATGGAGGCAATTGATTCCATATTTGCATTGACCACCTTGGAATACCCATTGGGTCAATTTTGGCCCATTTAACTTGACGCTTGCAGAGAGGATTGATTTCACAATTGACCAGGTGCGGTAGATTTAAGTGTGACACAGCTGAATGGCCAACCCAGAATAACAGTCTCAGGGTAATGGGCGCATAGCAATTTTTCTAAAACCTGGAATTCCAAATTATGTGGCCAGTCCTTTACAAAAATGCAAAAGTAGTCTATTGTAGAGGTCCCTTGGGTGCTATAGAATATAGGCTTCCCAGGGCGGTCCAAGCCAACTCGGCCATTTAAAGAACAAATTCCCCAGTCCAGGAACCAGGTGCTTAACTGAAGGCCCCTGGTGCACATTCTTTCATCTGTCAATTGGTGTGGTGCTATCCCACAAGCGAAATCTTCGCCCGGATCCACCATCTCGTTAGTTTTGCATTAAAATCTCCACCCAATATTAATAACGGGTCTTAATCGATTACAGAATGTACTAATCTCAACAAAACATTATATTGGAGTGTTGTTAATACACGAACCTAATCATACATAAACATAGGCAATGGCTGCAGCATGCACCATAGAAGTACAATATTTATAATCTTGTAATTTTGGATAGTAAAATAATGAATGGCCTTATCAGAGTTTTGAGTAATGTTAAACATGTAATAACTAGCTAGCAATTCAAGACTTACTACACATTTGTGCTAGCACAAACAATATATATGAAGGCCCACAATGCATACAAATCAGAGGCACATACAATGAAACTAAAGTAAGGAAGAAACAGCATCACCAGAATATGTTAATAATCTTAAAGTTCATCTTCATGTACACAAATTAATTGTGTGTTTGAGGCCTGGTTATTGCCCCATGTATGTGCACCATGAGCTCAGAACAAACCCTAAGGAATGTACTTTAAAAACGTACGACACGGGTAACAATATAGCACCTTTTGAATTTTAATATTCTGACTTTCAGTGAACAAAACCACATGGCCTAGATATGTCAGTGAACAAAAACAAGTGGTCCAGATATGTGAAGTCATCAGTGATGTCATATAGATACAGTTTTGGTCCCGTTAATAAGCTTGATAAGTAACCATCTGCCTTTATCATCAGATTTGTTATGAGCAACTTTATGCTTAAGGGTTTTGTTTATTGCAATATGCACAGAATTAAAATGGACATAACATTACCATAGAGGCCCTTTTATTACCATCTGCAACAGTGAAAATGTCACCAACCTGCACTTACTTTCATTTAGTAGCTTCTCCCTGATGATAAATGTTTTCATGTGTATAAGCAATTGTGGGCTTTAATCTATTGATATTATGTCGCATTTACATTGTCCTAATGGGATTATTGAAACCTTTTGCATTTGAACGTATGCATTTGTCATTTAGCCATTTTCAGACTTGTGGTCAATAATATTAATGTGCATCAATCTAGAAAATATAATAGCATGCCACACTGGTAGCAGGAAGGAGCAATGCCCAATGTAAGCAAAAGGGGCTAATTTTCCACACCCTCACAAATTACAATAAGTGCTAAATGCTGTCATAGAGGTATTGCACCTGTTTAATACCATTTAATGCGCTCTTGGTGTGTTCCAGATTTTGGCAGGTGGAACTGTGGCATGGAGTGTGATTTCCATGTCTGCCTATCCCTTATGCTTCTCATTCAAAAACCACCTGGCTTTATTCCAGTCTAATATTTTCATTATTGCATAAATCTAATGTATTGCTGTGGAATAGCCTGTTTTTCACAATTGCGCAGAACAGGCGGGTTCCACAGGAAACCATTGTGAAATACCGCCCATAATTATTAATTTCATGGCATGTCCTGTTAAAAAAAAATACCCAAAGTTGCCTGGTTAATTTTCTTTTTTTTATTGTGTATACAATTCATATAAACATTTACACAAATGTATCAACTATTGAGGGGGATGTAGGTGAGGGAACCAGATTTATGTAATATTGTGGCTTTTTGAACATAAAATGCATAATTGCAAATGAGCTAAGGGACTTCATTGTATCTACTTTATCATGGCTATTTGACCAATCCTATTTTTCCACATAATTATTTAGTGATTTCAAATGTGCACCTTCACCAGAGTCCCGGTGCGGCTTCCAGCCAATTTTTATGAAGAAAGCCTCAGTTTACTTTCTGTATACCTGTAAAGCAGCATACCTTATATCTTGTAAAGCAGATCTAAAAATTGCAAGCTTTGAGTTCTCCTAATGCTGAATTTCAGCAGTTCAACCGATCACAGACTATTCCTTCCCGCACATCTCCTGCCAGCTGATGTAAATCGGGTTTTCTTGAAATTCACTTTTAAACTGTTCAATTTGGCATATCTTACAGTGGCTTGGACACTATAACTGATTCCCATAAAAGGGGTTATAAAAAATAATCAGGTCATCAGCGTATCGAAGCCAACCAATTTTCTTTCCTGCCAATTTAGGGAAAACCTTCATCCTCTCTTCAAACACATAGCAGAAGTAAGAAATATTCAAGTTAAATAGACGAGGAGCCAGAACACATCCCCACTGGTACCTGTACAGAAAATTCACCCAGATTACTCAGCCTTATTCTAGCTCAGTTATCCTTGTATATCAGCTTGCAAGCATAGAGTAAATTTGCTCGCATACCCAGGATCTCCAGCTTTGACCAGAGTTTTAAGGGGATAGTTCACTCACAAATTGTATTGGCTAAAATAAAAAGATGGCCCATAGTCAAAAATATATATAAAAATATTTTTAAACGAAGTTCCTATGTAAAGTTTTGAGCAAATGAGGCTCAAACTCGAAAATGTCAAGCACTAGGAGGCATCCATTTTGTGTAATGGATGAGCCTCCTGTGCTTCTGTTAAGCGCCACCCTTGCCACAATAATGAAGCAAAAGCCAGTCAGCTGTAATAAACAAAAGCTACCAGTAGGTGGCTTTTGCTTCATTATTGCCAGAGAGCAGAGAATGCAGGCAGGAAGGCTGCATGCGGGTAAGTACTTATTTCAAATGGATTGTGCCCTCCCACGTATTCCTTATCTTTGATATTTCCATATCCAGCTTGATGCTTCAGAATTTTTTTTTTTAGTAGAGGGCGCTGCGTGTCAATGACTGTCGAGTCGATGTCCCTCGAAGTTCTCTGTCTCAGTGTTGATATCAGTGGTATAAATAGTCACACGCAGCATCCGTTGCTCAGTTCCGTTTTTCCACGCTTCATGAGCTTTGGGAATGTGACGCTTGGTTCTGTGAAGAGAACAAATTCTTTGGGTTTTTGTCAAGAAAACCTTTGATTTCTCTGTACGAGGTGGCCTCTTTGTCGGCTCAATCTACACCCCGATCCAGCTTCAAAAAGTGCCGAGATTGTGGGGCAAAGATGTCCTTGACAGACCCCCACAGTGGCTGTTTATGGTGCCTCGGGGCAGAGCATCCCTGTTTGGAGTGCGAAAAGTGCCTATCGATGACGGTGAAAGCCTTAAGGGAGCGCAGAGGGAAACTGGCGAGAGGTAGTCCTAATAAATCCATTACCCCTATTAAATTTACCTCAGATGAGTCGAGACCGCCATCTCCTTGATGAAAAAAACACTTGTGATCTAGATCTCGGAGCGGATCGCATCACTCATCCGCTTCATAGCACAGTAAAACAAGACGTCACAGATCGCCTACGACATCATCCTCCAGTTCACCGGAGTGAGTAGCATGCCCTACCAAAAATAGCTCCCTGGCTCAGTTGGAGGAATTTTGTTTAAAAACAATTAAGGTTTTCGAGAATGTGGCCTGGCCCCCATCGGAGACACCTAGAGGCGATACCCAAGGAGAAAAACCTGGTAGAGACAAAAGCTGTGAGTCGTCGACTTCGGCAAGACATACTCCTCGAGAGCGTGACAAACCCTTGAGTTGAGTCAAAGCCTTTTCGACACACAAGGCGTCGACACTGTCGACTCACCCGTTGATGCCGATAACTGCGTCATCGACTAATTCGCCACCTCCGTTGAAAGAAAGATCTTTGACGCCTCGGACGTCGACCCTGTCGACACCCATCACTTCAACTTTGTGGAACCCGTTGCCGATTCTATCGACATCCTCAAGGCCAATCACAAATCCATCAAGGCCATTGACGTCTACATCGACAGTGACAAGTTTAAATCCTCCTGTAATTACTGCTATTGCTCCTTCCTCTTTGGAAAAGAGTTACACACCTCTACCAGGCGATGATTGTTTCAGAGCGTTATCCTTAATTTATGAGGAGGGAGATGATTCAGATATAGAAAGACCCTTTGGTCTAGAATGTGTTAGACCTCACATTCCAGAAGAACTAATTCCAGAAGAGGTCAGATTGAAAGATCTGCAGGATTCCTTGTAGGAAGCAAGCGGAATAGATACCTCCCCAGGAATAGATTTTTGCAAGCCTGAACCAGGGGAACATGCTGAGAGTAATTCTAGGTCACTTATGAACAGGGTCATGGAATATATGGGGTGGTCTAGGCCTGCACCCGTATATGAACAAGATGACCTCATGGACATTCTTGATAGAGGACCACAAGAAGACTCTATCACAAGGCTTTACAGAAAAAAGTGTCCAGCAATTGGGAAACGCTGGAGGTTATACCTGCCTGCAGTCAGTAAGAAACTGTCAGCAAAATATAGAGCTTCATCTGCAGACCCTCCATACTTATCTAATCATCCAACCCCAGCTTAGTTGTTCAAGCTGCAACTTCGTCAGGAAGACAAACTGCATATCCCACAATCCCGCAGGATCGTGACGATAAAAAGGTTGAGGCCATGGCCAAGAAAGTTTTCTTGGCATGCAGCATGGCACTAAAGTCTGCAAATGCCACCTGCACCCTCGCAAGATTCAGCCACACCCTTTGGGAATGTGCTTCAATGGCGGGTCACTGTCTCCCAGAAGGGGAGGAATGAGGTGGCTTCTTAAATATTATCAAGGACGGGAAGGATGCTATGTGCGAGTCCCTCCAAAAAACGGTCTCGACTCCGTTGACAGTATCAGCAATGTCATGGCGGCTAGTACCACAATCTGCAGATTTGTGTGGTTGCGGAAATCTGGATTTGCTCCTGATGTGCAATGCAGACTTCTAACTATCCCCTTTGACCGCACCCATCTATTTGGTAAAAAAGCTGATGACAGTTTGGAGAAGTTGCAATTTTCCAATGCGGCGGCCAAATCCCTTGGAGCTGCAATTAGACAAACTGAACCGCCCCACAGGTACGCCCTGGAGGGGTAGGCCCTTTCGCTATTAGTCCACATTCGGAAAAGGCAGAGGACAGCCAGCTCAAAGGGGCCAGAGACGATGCACCTGTGGTGGACAGGGAAAAGGTACTAAGTACGCATCTGCAGGTGCTGCTGTACCCTCGGCATCTGCTTCAGCCGCCCCAAAACCCCTCTGAGGTCTTACATCAAAAGACATGAGTAGGAGGCAGGTTAACTCAGCATCTGACAGAATGGCAGGCTGTTACTTCAGATGCTTGGGCATTGGAAACAGTTGCCCAAGGTTACTGCCTGCCTTTCCTACACACACCTCGGAGTCTTCCACCAGGGAGCAACTCTTTGATGTTTCCAGACTCGCTCCTTATTCAGGGGATTTTGGACCTGCTAGAGAAAGGTGCTATAGAACCAGTACCTGCGCAAGAGAGGAACATGGGTTGGTACTCCCCATATTTTCTAATTCCAAAAAAAGACAGCGGAATGAGACCCATCTTATACTTGCGAGAATTGAACAAGTTCCTAAGGAAAGACGAGTTCAAGATGGTTACACTTTCTCAGATCCTTCAGGCCCTCCAACTCCAGGATTGGTTGGTATCTCTGGACCTTCAGGATGCTTACTTTCATGTGCCAATACATCCCAAGCACATAAAGTACCCGAGGTTCGCCATTGGCAGCTCTCACTATCAGTTTTGGGTTCTGCCATTTGGGATAACCTCCGCCCCGAGGGTCTTCACCAAGCTAATGGCGGTTGTGGCAGCGAGTCTCAGGAGAGGGGGGATTCACATCTATCCCTCCCTGGACGATTGGTTGATCAGAGCGAGTTCCCCGGAACAAGGTCAGAATCATCTAGATATTGTTTGCCACTCCCTCCACAGGCTGGGCTTCTCCCTCAACTTCAAGAAGTCCCACATGATACCATCTCAAAAACTCCAGTTTATTGGAGCAATCCTGGACATATCCCTGGGAAAAGCCTCCCACCAGAGGTGAGGTCTCAAGACATTTTACAGATGGTGACAAAGTTCCAAAATGCCATATATCTTCCAGCCTTCGACTTTCTGAGGTTGCTCGGCCTGATGGCATCCTGTATCCTTTTGGTGCCTCAGGCCTGTCTGAGAATGAGATCCCTCCAGTGGGCTCACAGGACCCAGTGGTCACATTCATGGGAAAGATGTCAGATCTCCTTCAAATACCAAACAGAGTTGCTCTGGATCTTCAATGGTGGGCTTCTTGAGAAAACAACTTGAAGGGAGAACCCTTTTGGCAACCATGGTCGGAGATAACGGTAGTGACGGACGCCTCACTTGTATTGTATTGTCCTTTGTTATTTATATAGCGCTCTTTCCCCACGTGTGTGGCCTCAATGCCCTTACTTATGGAGTGGGGAGCCCATACCAACGATTTGACCATCAGCGGTCATTGATCTCCATCAGAGTCCAAACTACACATCAACGTTTTAGAGCTGAGGGCAATCAGACTAGCGCTGAAGGCCTTTTTGCCCTCTGTATGGGGAAAGAATGTCCTGATAATGATGGATAATACAGTCGCCATGTACTACCTCAACAAAAGACGGGGCTTAGGGTCACTACCACTGTGCAGAGAGGCAATTCAGCTCTGGTTTTGGGCAATACAAGAATGAATCTGTCGGCAGTCCACCTAGCCGGGGAGATGAACACGGCGGTGGACGCTCTGAGCAGGCAGAGCACAGTATCCCATGAGTAGGAAAACTAGCTCAGGAAGTCCTTCGCCCTTTGGGGAACCCCTCAAGTGGATCTGTTCACACCGAATGTCAACAGGAACTGCAAGCTGTACTGCTCCAGGCAATTTCCCTCGAGAGGAGCTCTAGGGGATGCGTTTGTGGTGGACTGGGAATATCCACTCCTTTACGCATTTCCTCCAGTCCCCATCATTCCTCATGTAATAAGGAGGTTGAGAAGGTTCCAGAAAACCATGATCCTAATTGCCCCGGATTGGGCCAGGAGAATGTGATACCCGGACCTTCAGACATGTCCATCTGTCCTCTGATTCGTCTTCCACAAGGAGAGGATCTTCTATTGCGAGAGGAGGGTCAGGTTCTCCATCCGGATACCAGGACTCTCAGCCTTCACGCATGGTTTCTGAAAGGCTGAGGTACAAAGATTGGGACCTCCCGGACGACCTAATGGAGGTGTTGCTTTCGGACAGAAGGCCAGCAGCCAAATCACTATACTGCTGCTTTTGGAACAAGTTCTGCAGCTGGTGTAGGGATAAAAATGTTGACCCTTTTTCATGCAATACACTGACAGTGTTATCTTTCCTTTTACACCGAGCAAATTTAGGACTCCAGATCGGCACAGTTAAGGGTTACCTAGCAGCGCTATCCATTTTTAAACGCACTGCTGAGGAACCCTCCTACTTCAAAATACCCTTGGTTATTCAATTTTTGAATGGGTTGACCAATGTTTACCCCAACTCCTTTTCAAGTCCCCCTGTGGGAACTAAATTTAGTCTCAACATTTCTAATGGGTACGCCTTTCGAACCCCTCCATTCATGCCCTGCTTAGATTCCTTACCTTCAAAACTGTTTTTCTAGTGGCAATAACTTCTGCACTGTGGGGGAGCGAGTTACAAGCTTTATCCTGCAAACCCCCTCACACTGTCTTTCATAAAGATAAAGTTGTTGTACAGGTGAAGCCAAATTTCCTCCCGAAGGTTGTGTCGGAATTTAGTTTTACTGAAAAGATAACCTTCCCTTCATTTTACCCTCATCCTCATTCGGAGAAAGAGGAAGAAAGGCTGCATTGACTTGACCCAAAGCGTGCTTTGAGCTTCTATATTAGCAGACTGGCAAAGTTAAGACAAACGGACCAATTATTTGTGGGATTCACAGGTCACAAGCTAGGTCTAGCCATCAACAAGCAGACCATTTCGAGGTGGATTATTCTAACTATTATAGAATGTTACAAATTGGCAGGTAGGGACTCTGCAGAACATCTGATAGCTAATTCTACCAGGGGTATCGCATCTTCGTCAGCTCTTCAAAGGGGCGTTCCGGTAAGACATTTGTGCAGCTGCCACATGGTCGTCTGCACACACCTTTACTAGGTGCTATAGCTTGGATTCCTCCACTAGCCAGGGAACAAAATTTGGGAAGGCAGTATTGTATTCTGTGCATACTTAAAGGATACAAATGTTACTCCCTCCTCCTTTATACTTTACTGCTTTGGGAGTCTATCAAAGATAAGGCATACGTGGGAGGACACAATTAATTAGAAGAATGTTACCCATAGTAGTGTTCTTTCGACTGGATGTTCCTCCCACGTATTCCTTATCGCCCCTCCCATCCTTCCCTGCAGTAAAACTTCCCTTGTAGTTACAATCTGCGCTCCCTCAAGGGTAGTAGCTGTCTCATCCTACACAATACCTAACTGTCATGGCCATAGCCCCTGGCCCTGGTACTCCTGGCCTCTGGACCGCATCACAGTGTCCCTGCGTGGCCTCAAGGGCCCAATCATGCCCCCCAAGACTCTCCTGGAGAGTCCCCAGGCTCATATGGCAGAAGGAGCTGGAGCCCTGAATGGGAATCGAACAACATGGCTGTCCCCACATGGTTCAGTTCAGAACTGAACCATGCGGTCTAGCATCTAGGGTGTGGTCAGGCCTGAAGGCACCTGGGATACCTGCAGACTATTTAAGCCACGTCCGAGCTGCAGCACGCGCTTCGGGTTCGCTCTGCATTCGCAGCGTGACGTTCACAGCGATCTGTCCTCGGCATTCCAGGCCTGCACCTGCAAAGGAAGAGATGAAGAACTCCATTAGCCATCCTTACCTGCTTGTCAATCCAGCTCCTGTCGACCACTCTGGTGTCACCTCGGAAGCTCGTCCTCGCTTGAAAGCAGCAACCTGGAGGAGGAAAAAGAAAGACAATATTAGTAAGCGTTCACATCCCTCATTCAAGCATCATTCGGAAGCACACTTACCTGAGCGGAACTCGCTGTTGGTTTATTCCGCGCCGGCCTCCATCAATCTGCAGAGAAAGGCAAGGCGGGTAGCTCTCATACTTACTCGACGGTGTGTCATGATGCCTACCCCCGGAGCACCAGGCCAGGCCCAGCACCCCCGGCAGCAGGCATCACACCCCCAGGTAAAAGCCCACCGGCCCTTTATAGGGGCTCTTTGGACTCTGTCCTGGTGCCGTTGGCGCCAGGCTCATGTTAGACATCAGTCCTGGCGCCATAGGCGCCAGGCTCATAAGGGGAAGTGTTTGGTGCACTTACCTGAAGCAGACCATGCTGCATACTCACCTGATGCAGACCATGCTGCATGAAGAACCAAGCCAAATGAGGCTTAGGAGGGACTATTTTTCTGAAGGAACTATTTTGTTACTTGGGTGGGGCTGTGGAAGAATACTCACCTGGAACTTCTTCCAAGGCTATTTAAGCCACGCCCGGACAGCGACACGTGCTTCGCGTTGTTCTGCATCCAAGCAGCTGAACGCTCACCGTGTCCGCTCCTGCACCTGGACTCCAGCCACGCCCGCCTCGAACCTGGAACACCTGTAAGGAAAGAAGAGAAGAGAAAGGTGAAAACCAAGAACTTATTCAACCTTCTCACCTGCATCTGGAATCTTCACGCCAGCATTCCTGAAGGAAGACTTCCATTTCAAAGCACCGCGTTGCTCGTTGCAGCGCCGCGCTTCACTCACCTGTTCACGAGACCCCGCCTGGCTCCATCGCGGCTCTCAGCACCAGTCGCCACATCCCTGCACCTAGGGTAGAGAAGAAGAGACAAAAGGTGAGCAAGGGAACACAAGAGGAAAGCCGAATTTTCAGCCATATTACTTACCGACTTTTCTTGGTGAACCATTCCACATCTCGGGTCGGCGCCGCATCTTTGGCAGGTACCGCACCCCGGCCCCTATGGGGAAAGGACAAAAGACATTACTGGGGAATTATAAAGACATTTAGAGGGGTCGCCCTCAGCACTAACTCACCTGATTTTACCACCGGCAATTTAACCCCTCAACGCATCGCCTTCGTTCTGCACCTGAAATAAAGGACAGATCACAGGTTAGGAAAAAAACAACATAAAAGGAGGCTCACACTTGAACTTTTGCATCTTCATACTTACGGCGTATCGCTCAGAAAAGTCAAGTGGATTTGCCAGCGCCATTCTGAAAACTAGTGAAGTAACTGGACGAACGCACGCCCCTGCACCAGAAGCAGGATGGAGAGTTCATCCTTCCAAACCATAAGGTGAGCTTAAACCGGGGGTTTTGGAGGAAGTCAGAGAAGAACGAAGGGGGAAAGGGGGGAGCAAGCACACTATTCAGCAGACAGTTAATCCCCTTTCTCATCTGCAGAAGGATATTCCTACGGGCCAGACAAGCAAGATTTGGGGGTCCTGTTCAATCGGTCCGAATTCTGCGCATCACGCTTGAAGAGGCCACAGCAACCCAGACCAGACCAGCACCTCTGTGGGAGCCAGGTGAGCGTTACACGGCGGTCCGGACAACATCTACTCATCGCTCAGCATCCTCCCAGCCGCTCACCATCCAGAACATCGCCGCGGTCTGCAAGAGAAGAATAACACAGGTTAGCAAACAGCAAAAACCACACATAGCGCCGCGCTCTGCACTTTCACTTACCATCACGAGCACAGCCCTCTCAACCAGCTCGACGTCTTCATCATCCCTTCTGCACCTAAGAGAGAAGGAGGACATTAACAAGGGCAACTACCATTACGGACAAATTATCAAGAACAATAGACTTACCTGAAGAACTGAGTCGCAGCAGGTCTGGACTCTCGGGCCCGCGCAAGTGAAGCAACTTGGCAGTGAAGTGCCCCATTCACAACTTACCCCTGCACAGATCTGCATGACGGAGAGCACATCTTATCGAAATCCAAGGTGAGGAAAACTCTAAGGGGGTCGTTGGGGTTCACAAGGGAGGTGGGCCCAAAGAGAAAGAGATTGTGGGCTAAACCAGAACTCCTGTATTCCAGACTAGATCCTTGGCAGAACGAGAACCCGGGGAGATGAATCCAGGTCGGGAGCAGTCCAACCAAGTCGGGTTGTGTCCCTATGGATACCAGGAGAGCGTTACACTAACTCTTCAAAACTGAACTGAGCAATGGACGCTGCGCGCGACTCCTCATTCCACTGATGACGTCGACATCGAGACGGAGGGCTTCGAGGGACATCGACTCGACAGTCATCGACGCACAGCGCCCTCTACTGAAAACAAAAATTACAAAGCAGCCAGCTGGATATGGAAATATCAAAAATAAGGAATACGTGGGAAGAACATCCAGTCGAAAGAATGTTACCATGGGTAAGTAGCTTGTTCTTTTATTTTTCTTAACAAATCACTGCAATTATAAATACAACCGGGTTGTATTTACGATTGCCGTTGTTTTCTTTCTAAGTTTCCCAGGCTCCTCTGGGCCAGAAGGGCCCAGGAAACTTAAAAAGAAAACCACGACAATTATGAATACAACCGCGTTGTATTAATGACTGCAGCAGCTTTCGAATTGAGTCTCCCGGGCTACCCCGATCCGGTGGAGCACGGGAAACTCAAAGTGAAAGAAGCAGCATTTATAAATACAATGTTATAGTATTTATAAATGCTGTGGTTTTCTTTTTAAGTTTCCTGGGCTCCCCCGGCCTGGGGGAACCCAGGAGACTCAAAGCTTGAAGCCACTGCACTCATAAATACAACACTGTTGTATTTATGATTTCAGTGGTTTTCTAACAACAGCAATCATAAATACAACAAAACAAATGGGGTTGGGGGTCTGGGAGTCTCTCTACCAGCACGAACACAGCCCACTGACATGGTCTTGGGTGGGTGGACCCTGGGAGAGTCTCAACCAAGTCTTTAGCTCACTGTCCCTTTCACAGAGGAGAAATATCCCTGCATATCAGTCTTTCTCCTGCCCAGGGGCAGTCCAGCACCGAAATGCTAGGCAATTCTCCTCTGAACAAGAGTAACAGCAACTTCAGACATATTTTTCAGCCTAGTCGGGCCTCATCTGTGAGGTGGAACTGTGCCACTCTAAGAAAAGTGAGCAAGGGGGGTCCACGTCTGGATTCCCCTGGTAACTTAGGGTGAGACCCAAAGTTACTTGATATGCAAAACAAAGGGGGGTCTGGGAGTGTCTCTTTATGTTTTATGGGAGTTAAGTTTAAATCACCCTATGTTTACTAGGGTCTTCCAGACGTGGACCCCTTGCTCACTGAGCTCAGAGAGGCACAGCTCCACCTCACTGATGAGGTCCAACAAGGCTGAAACTCGTGTATGGGGTTGCTGTTGTACTCTTGTTCAGAAGGGAACTGCCATAGTATTTCGGCGCTGGACTGCCCATGTGGGCGGGACAAAGACTGATATACAAATGGGTATTTCCCATCTGTGAAACGTACAGTGAGCTAAAGTGTGGCTGCTGACTCTCGAGTTGGTACCTTCAGAAAGAACAGGTCGATGGGCCATGTTCGTTCTTGCAGAGGCGCACATAAATACAAAGTTGATGTATTTATAAATGCTGCGCCTTTGCTTGTAGGCAAGTCCAGGCAATTATGAATACTTCGCTGGCATCCGGCAGAGTTTTCATAATTGCTGCGCATGGGAAACTAGAAAAGAAAGAGGCAGCAATTATGAAAACTCCACCGGCAACCGGCGAAGTATTTATAATTGCTCTGACTTTCATTTTACGTTTTCTGTGCTTCCCTGGGCATGGGGAGCACCGAAAACGTAAAATGAAAGTGAAGGTAGCCTCCTCTCCATGTTCAGCTCTGCTCTGGCTGCAGTAAGTAAAAGCTCCCAGTAGGGGGCTTTTGCTCCTTTATTAGTGCTGCAAGAGCAGAGCTTAACATGCAGAGGAGGCTGCTTCAAATCACCAAAATGGATGCCACCATGTAAACGCTTTGAGCCTCGTTTGCTCAAAAGTTTACATAGGAACATTCTTTAAAAAGATGTTTAATATCTGTTTTTGATTATAGCCCATTTTTTAAGCCAATAATATTTTTGAGAGCACTATTCCTTTAACCTGTACACTGTATCAGATGCAGACATAAAGTCCATAAACAACATATAAAGAGGCAGTGACTCTTGTGGATATTTCTGCTTCAGGAGGGTATTAACAGCAAACATATTCATATTTGTTGAACACCCCCCTACTGAGGCCAGTCTGAAAGCTACAGAGAATATTTTTAGTCTCAACCCAGTTGTTAATTCCTCTTAATAGTACAGAGCAAAAGATCTTACTGGAAACATCCGTAAGTGCTAACAATCGATAGTTTGCTGGTATATCTCGCTGGCCTTTCTTAAACACTGGAATAAGTGGAGATAATTTCCAAGAATCTGGGATATTGCCACTAGATAGGGTCTTAACGATGTCTGCCTGTAGTGTAGGTTTTGATTTTAATATTAAATTGCACATGCCATCAGACCTGGCTCTCACAAAGATTTGAGATTTTTAATTATATTAAACAGATCTTCTACGTTGAATTCAATTTCTCCGGATGATTTTTTTTTTCCACTTGCCAGGCACTACCCACACATTTCTCAGTTAGATATTCTTTCTATGAGGTTTCATTAATACAAGAAATAACCTTATTTACTATATTTGCCAATTACTTAAAGTTGGCGCATAACTTCTTACTATCTGCAGAGCCCAGTACCTTGACCATACTTTGCAAACAACATTCCTGGCAGACATCCTATACCTTTTTTGCCAATTGAGGAACCAATTTTTCACTTTACTTTTCATCAGCTGCTTATTTGATGATGAAAGATCAGATGTATTTATCCTTCACAATTCTTGGCGCATCTTTTTTTTTCACACACACATGACGTCATGAGGCCTACCTACTTTTTGACCCTCCTTAAGGAATTGGCAATTCCCCATGGCATACAACTGTGTATATGATAAGAT
The DNA here is from genome assembly GCF_040938575.1 of Ambystoma mexicanum. Classification (NCBI taxonomy): domain Eukaryota; kingdom Metazoa; phylum Chordata; class Amphibia; order Caudata; family Ambystomatidae; genus Ambystoma; species Ambystoma mexicanum. The sequence continues at coordinate 19,288,736 of NC_090937.1, read as the reverse complement.
AGCCAAGATACAATATAGTTAGCACTACCCATGTGATGATAGACACCTTGGTGCTCATTCGGCCACCTTTTCACTTTGTCTAGATTTCTATCGGTCCACCCAAGCCTATTTCCACTGGTGTTAACATTCACTGAGTCGATCTTATCAAAGTGTTTATGCAGAACAGGAAGATGATATTGCAATGTCAATTTGGCATGATCATTATTCAACAAATAATATTTGCAACTCAATAGCCAGTTGAAACAGTTTTTCACATACATGAATAGAATCTAAATAGGAACATCTATCACCACTACGCCATATCGATGATGGGGGTGTATCCCCTTCGACTGAACCATTTAGAATGAGCAAGTCCAGATCTTCAAAAAAATGTATCCACCTTGTGGCATTCTTTTCTAGACACTTCTACGATGGAATTCAGGGACACTTGTGATCAGTGTGTTATTTTTTTTTTTTTGTATTTGTAAAGCGCCTAGCAGCCCGGAGGCATCAAGGCACTATTTCAAGAATGTGTTTTATTTACAGGGATGGGGTTAATGCAAAGGTTACATTAGTCAGTACATGGTTACAGAAGTCGAGTGCCTTACATTAGTCCGTACAAGCTTACAGTAGTCAAGTGCCTTACTTGTTAGCATGACGAGCAGAGACATATGAGGAATACATACATGTGGTATAGTCCATTGTGGCGGTTTACACAAACAGCATGGTTTTTATTGCTTTTCTGAAGACCGTGTGGGACTCGATGCCTCTGATAGAGGGGTGGTAGCAGGTTCCAGTTGGTAGCTGCTAGAACTGGGAATCTAGAGCCGCCTGCTCTAATCCTGAGGCTTTTAGGAATGGTTCGAGGCGAGATCCTATTATTGCGCTGGCGATGGTGAGGGAGTTATGCTGCGTTAGGAAAGGCCTGGTGGCAGTGATACATTTCGAGTGGTAGGCTGCTGCTGATGAGATTGCACTCACCAGTCTATTCATGGTTAGGTTTGAGTCCAGGTATACTCCCAGAGTTTTGACCGACTGGGATACCGGGATGCGGGAGTTGTCAATGAGAAAGGAGTCATATTGGGATACCATTTTTTTGATTGTGACCGGAGACCCGATGATAAGTAGTTCTGTCTTTTCACTGTTAAGGCAGAGCCAGTTTTCAGCCATCCATGTCTGGATGGTGGTGTAGATGGAATTTAGAGTTTTTTGGTCAGCCTCGTAATCGCCCATAAGATGGATGAGGACCTGCATATCGTCCGTGTAATTGGTGTATGTGATGCCCATCGAATCGAGGTATTTGAATAGTGACCTTGTGAATAAGTTGTACAGGGTGGGTGAGATGTAAGACCCTTGCGGGACCCCACACTTAATTAGATGAGGTCGGGCGCATGCTTGGTCTGAAAAGACTTTCATTGCTCTACCCGTGAGGAAGGATGCGAGCCATGCAGTGGCATCCGATGAGACATTTCCAGCCGTTGAGAGGTAGTGGCAAAGGGTGTCGTGGTCAACCAGGTCGAAGCCGCGGAGAGGTCAAGGAGTAGTAGGAGGGCCGGTTTGCCTACTCTGAGGTCATCAATTTGGTTCTTGAGATCCAATAGTGCGGATTCTGTACCATGGTTGGGGCGAAAGCCAGACTGTCGGAGACCAAGCAGATGATGAGCTTCTAGGTATTTCTGGACTTGGAGGTATGCTGCTTTGTCCAGAATCTTCAGAAGGGAGGGGACCATTGTGATGGGCCTGGAGTTCCCTGGTGACTTTGGATCTAGTGTAGGTTTCTTCAGCAGTGGGTGCACCCATGCTTCTTTGAGGCAGGAGGGCACTTGGTTTGATTTGAAAGAAGTGTTGATGAAGGCAGTGAAGAACGGTACCAGTGTGGGGGTGCTGTCCTTGATGAGCTGGGTCGTGCATGAGTCACCCTTACAATTGGAGGGCTTGATCGAGTTGAGTATGGTTAGGACTTCATCCTCTGTCATCGCCTGGAATGAAAAAGCTGGAATTTCGGATGGGATGTTCTGATATAGGTCAGATAGTTGTAGAGTTAAGGCTTTTTGGTGGCTGATGATTTTTTCTTGTAGGGCATAATTGACATCGAAGTGGATAGCAGAGTGGTTCGACCGAGGAATGGGGGTGATGACTGGGGTCGATAGCGGCAGTTGTGTTGGGCGATCCAGTCCAAGGTACGACCTTTGTTTTGGGTCAGTTCTAAGACTGCTTGTTTGAAGCCAAGTGTGGCGAGGGCCTTCTCAAGGGAGGTGGCATTCCCATCTGCGGGGTCATTGAGACCGAGATTCATGTCACCAAGGAGGATGGACATAGTGGTTTTCTTAAGGTTGTCGCCGAGGGCGTGTAGGAGTGCTTGGTCCTGGTGGGCGGTAGGTGACATGAGCGGTGATGGTGCAGCTGGGCAAGGGGTTGATTTTGATGAGCATGTAGACACAGTTATGGGATAAGTCTCCTTGGATTCTTCTGATGGGGATGGATTGCTTCGCGATCAGTGAATCCCCCCCTCCTTTTTGAGATTTCCGGTCTTGTCTAAAAATTGTGTAACCATCGGGCAGGTCAAGGGCAAGTGCTGGTCCGGAGGATTCGTGGAACCACATCTCACTAATGAATAGTAGGTCGAGGTTGGATGGATGTCTAGAGCATGCGCAGGAAGCGATCACGCATTGATGAGGGCACACTTGAGTATGTTTGATGTTCTTGGGCTCGCCGAATTGGGAGTAGGTGCAGTGGACTTGTCGTTAGTGACAACACCCGACTGGGGCATCCAATAGGTGGGTTGGTATCTATAGTAGGAACATCAATAATTGGGGTGGCAGTGTGGTCAGACGCAGTTTCGGAAGCAATATAGGTAGCGAACATCATGTTCAACAATAGTAGTTAAGGGAGCAGCCTTGATAACAATAGTGGTGGCGGACACATCATGTTCAACATTTGCAATAGTGGCGGCGTACATGTCATGTTCAACAATAGTAGTCATGGGAGCAATCTTGGTGGCAATAATAGTGGTGCATACATCATGTTCCACATTGGCAATAGTGGTGGTGCATACATCATGTTCAACAATGGCAGTAGTGGAGGTGCACACATCATGTTTACCATTAGCAGTAGTGGTGGTGCATACATCATGTTCAACAATGGCAGGAGTGGAGGTACACACATCTTGTTTGCCATTAGCAGTAGTGGAGGTGCACACATCATGTTTACCATTAGCAGTAGTGGTGGTGCACACATCATGTTTATCATTAGCAGTAGTGGTGGTGCACACATGTTCATCATTAGCAATAGTGGTGGTGCATACATCATGTTCAGCAATAGCAGTAGTGGGGGTGCACACATGTTCAACATTAGCAATAGGGGTGGTGCACACATCATGCTCAAAAGTAGCGGTGATGGTGGCTGTAGTCAGGGGGTTCATGGTAACGGTAATAGCTGTACCTGCAGTAGTGTCAATCAGAGGGGTAGTGGTAGAGATGTATCCCTTCTGCTTGGGGGAGATAGCGGTGGTGTGGGCTGTGGGTTTGGAAGGTTGTAGCGCTTTTTGTGCGTTCTGAAATGATTTTGGGAGGGCTCCTGCGTAGTAGAGCTGGCGGCCTGCGGGGTGCCACAGTTTATCCATACTAGGCGTCATGCAGGAGGGGGCTTCTGTGCTGGGGTGCCTTCTTTGGTGGTTTAGGGGGCAGGTACTGTGAGCGTTGCAGGTAGAGAGTGGCCATGATTTATGGGGGGCATGGTGGTGGTGGTAGGCCGGGGAGGGGGCTGCTGTCCGCCATGGAGTGGTCAGGACATGAAGTGCAGCAGAGGGGATGGTTAGCCTGGTGCACAGGCGTTCGTTTCTGCTGCACAGTGAAATGGGTACAGTGAGGCCAGGCGGGGCTGCTGTACGGGCGCGTAGGCGGGATAGCCTCCCCGCTAGTAAGACGGTGAGCCGCTGAGTGGAGGGGCTCTTACCTTGCATTGTTAGGCGCACCCTCGAGCAGCAGAGAGCAGATGAGAGCTCCGGTCGTGGCCTTTTCCCTGGGCCTTCGCCCTGTGGCTTCGCCTGTTGGTCGCCTCCCTCTACCTTTAACGCAGTAGGGGAGGGACTGGCACGCTCCATGGACCTATTGGGGCCTCGGGCCACGCCGGAGATATTCCGGCGGCATTCTTCGTTGCTGTATGTTGCTATGGCAACGGGGGTGGCCATTTTGGTAAGGCCAGACTCCTCGTGGGCCGTAGCCGGCGATTTCTAAGTAGATGCTGGTATTACCAGCTGGGAACACTCTGATGCCATGTTCACGGCTGGTGGGGTTCCTCTGCTCCTGGGCAGATGATGCTCTTGCAGCAGAGCAGCTTTAGTTGTTAAACAGTGACCGTTCAGATCATAACTGATAATAACATATAATAACATTAATGTCACTATCCATTGCTAACCTAACACCCAACAAGTTAAATACTTTAGTTGTATGTCCATAGAAAAGGAGCCACCAGGGGGGGTTGTATATGTTTATCAAAAGCAGCTTGTGATTGGTCTCAATTTGCACTTCCACTGCGATAACATTAGTATCATTCTCAATAATCCTGCGCTCTTTCAATTGCAAATTATTTGCTACTAAAATAGCCAGGCCGCCAAAAGGCCTCCCGTTTCACCCATAATAGCATGCTTCAGGTGTATTTTAAACCCATCAGATTGGGCATTACCTAATAGCCAAGTCTCCTGAAGTGATATGATATCAGCCTTACATCGATCTTTACAGGAGTCTTCTGATCGAAATAAGTGAGAATGTCATATGGTAGTCCAGGATTTAATCACTATACTAGATCAAGGTTTCAACATAATTGGTGGTAAAGAAGAGCAGAGCCAATCCCAGTGGGATTTTATATTCGGGTGGCAGCCCTGTGCAGATGTTTCCATTTCCTCTACTTTCTCGAAAGTCCCTATCTTCTTACTTTCTACCTTCTTTTTTTTTTCTGGTCATTCACAAGGAATTTTCTATTCAACTTGCAAACTAATTCATATTCCAATTTGTGGAGCGATTCCGAGTTTGCCCTTATTAGGCTGACTACTTCAGCAGAGCAACAGTGTACCTTAATTACATAACCTGGACACGGCCAAATTGTTCAACAAAACAGAAGTCACTACTTTTTATAGTCTATTAGAGGGAGAAAATTGGTAAGAATTTTCAGTAGTCGGCTTCCATTTATCGGCTGCTTTGTACTCTCAAACAGGCTAACTAGTGAATTCCATAAGAGGAAGAACAACGGCGGACTGTGCCAAGAGGGTCTGTTACATTGAATTGATTTTTACCTTTATTGACAACAGTCACAATTTCACTGTTCTGTTTCCTCTTGGCTCTATTCAAATGGAAGCTAGCAACAGTAGTTGCAACAGATGTGTCAAACGATGTTTCAGTAGCATCCAGAACACTTTGATCGGAATCATTTATTAATTATTTGTATGCTAACCCTATTTTTCCTTTGCGTTCCTTCGCGCCAATTAGTTAAATTAGTAATTTTGTTAGCTGCTCTTTTAGCTCTCCCTGACGCTTTTTTCCTAGCTCTTTTAGAGGCGGACTGATATTATATGGCATTTGTAACGCACCTATACACAAGTGTTTCAAGGCGCGATAAGGCAAGGAAGGGGGAACAGAGGGAGGACAGATACAACAATCGTACTAGGCCAAGTGCCATTTAGATTGTGCAAGTGCAGGGGGGGGTGGGGAGGGGAAAAGTGCCACAGGGGAGGGGGCAGTGCTGTACATGGGATCAAAACAATAACAAGAAGTGCAGCCGGCAGGTGCAAGGGTAAGTGCAGAAAGCAGGTGTCCAAAAGTGCAGGTAGGGGGACTACATGGTTACAGATACGGACCCAAATGCAGGGGTTGCCGGGAGGCAGTGCTGGTGTGCAACTGGGCGGGCAAGTACCTGGGCCCAAAATCGGAGCGTAGCCAGGTGACCAGTGCAGTATCAGACAGGAAATCAGCAGGGGAGTGGAAGAGAGAATGCAGAAGCAAAGAGGAAGGTCTTGAGGTGCTTCCAGAACCGGATATGGTTCTCTTAAAGTTTCAGAGAGGTAGGCAGGCTGTTCCAGCTGGAGGCCCCAGCTGAAGAAACAGATCTACCACCAACTCTTTGCTTAGAGAAGCGACTGACCCTGAGGAGTTGGAGTTGGAGGTGGAGGAGCAAAGAGCTTGAGTAGGAAGGTATTTACGGAGCGAGAGTTGGAGGTATTGCGGCTCCATGCCCCAGAAGGCCGTGTGTTGAATGCAAATACTGATTCTTATTCATCTCATTTTACGTTGGCAGAGCATTACTTCGAACCACCTCCTGGGATTTAGTTATGGCTTAAGCCTTTTTGTTTTTAATTCTTTGTTTTCCCATTCTAGATAATGGCACACCATCTTCCTCCTCATCACATCAATAACAAAAAACCAGCCTACAATCCAACCTTCAACTTAACCTTACATGTACCCTAAACCACTCCATCCCAGACTCTGACTCCTTTTAGCTTCTCTCCTCTCTCCATTTCTGAAGTGGAAAAGATCATCGCTAGCCTTAAACCATCCAACTGTTAAGGCGACCTTTGTCCTGCGCCCATTATTAAGGAAGCAGCTCATGACCTAGCACCATTCATCACTACGCTCATCAACTCTTCCTTTAGTTCTGGGATTGTACCTGACAACCTAAAGGATGCGTGGGTCATCCCTCTTCTGAAAAAACCTATTTTGGACCCCAGCATACCCACAAACTACAGGCCAATCACTACTGTCCCATTTCTACTAAAAATCTTCGACCGAGCTGCTTATCTACAAATTCAAGATTACCTTGAATCAAACAAATTTCTGGGACTTAGGCAATCGGGGTTTCGGCTTCGCCACGGCACTGAAACTGCCCTTATCGATTTAAAAACTCAGATCGAAGATCTAAAAGACAAAGGCAAACTTGCGCTATTACTTCTTCTGGACCTCTCGGCGGCCATTGATCTTGTCAATCATGAAATTCTTTGTCACCACCTCAAATCAGCGGCACACTTCTCAGACAAAGCTACTACCTGGATTAGCTCCTTCCTAGACAATAGATCAATGCGCGTGTTCTCTCCACTAGCAGCCGCCCCACCTGCACCTGTCTCTTGCGGCGTGCCTCAAGGGTCCTGTGTCTCACCCACGTTGTATAACATGTTTACTAAACCCTTTTTCGATATTCTGGACTATCTGGGTGTCACTTATACCAATTACGCTGACGACACCCAGATACTAATCCCTATCACAGGTGACTACACTACTGACTCCCTCGCTATCAATGCCATCTACCAGGTCATCCAAGCCTGGATGGCTGAACACGGACTCTGTCTAAATGATGAAAAGACAGAGCTCCTCATTCTTGGTTCGCCACAAAAACATACCAAAATTGACTCTGCGTTTAAGTCCTTCACCATTGATGGGAATACTATCCTAACTGCCAAGGCACTAAAACCGTAGGGATCTACATTGACTCGACCTTATCCTTGACCAGACAAACCAATTCAGTCTCACAGCCTGTCACCCTTTCCTCTCTACAGCTAATTGTGTGACCCTGGCTAGGACCCTTGTACTATCAAAGGTTGATTACTGCAACGCCCTTTACCTAGGCACTAATCGCTGTAACTTAAATAAGCTACAAATTGTCCAAAACAATGCGATCAGAGCGGCCCTTAACATTCCCAGGCGCCAACACATAGCTGACACTAGACGTAACCTTCACTGGCTCTCAATCCCACACCGAATTTCCTTGAAAGCTCTGGCTCTTACCCATAAATGCCTTCACAACCAAGCTCCCTGTTACCTGGCCAACAGATTTGCCCTCCACAGCTCCACTAGACCTCGCAGAATGGCCCAAGCCAACTGCCTTGTCATCCCACGATTCAATCTCCAAAGATCAGGTGGAACCAGCTTCCCCATCATGGCAGCCAAATTATGGAACTCACTCCCCAATGAGCTGAGAGCAGAACCCTCCTTTCTGAGATTAAAACACCTTACCAAAGTTTGGCTGTCCTCCCAAGACATCTAACACTGGGCTCAATGCTTAACTGGTACTTTGACGTACCCTTGTATATACACTCTGCTTGCCTTCTTATTGTTATTATATTGCTTGCAAACTTTGTAATATACCTATAAACCTTGTAAGTACTGCCCTGTCTGCTTTCATCATGTTGTATCTAAGAGATGCGCCCGGTTGCCCCTGGGCCAGGTGCGCTATAGAAATAAAATAAATATAAATACAAATCACTACCCACCAAAATCTCTACCTTTGTTGATTCCAGTACCTCAGCATGATCCACTGGTAGGACTTCATTGGGTAGTACACCATTAGAGGCAGAAGTAGTCTGAGATTGAGGCAACCTCACTCCATTGTCTGGCTGTGCCCTTTTTTGTTGGAGTAAATCAGCCAAGCAAATCCAATTCTTTTGGACATGACCAAATATGTTGTGTTAATTTCAGCAGGATCTTCAATGCAAAACTTGTAGCCAAATTCTGTGCGTCCTGCTCTTTAAATCTTTCATTAGCCATACTATCAAAAAAACTTTCATCAATAATCCCAGAAAGTCGAGGTGAAAAATAGTCTCACAAAGGGTAATGACTAACCTCAATGACTGTTTTTTCATTCGTATTTACAACAATATCAGTATTATGCCATCCAATTTCAGAATTCATAATCTCACCCTGTTAACACAATTCAACAAAGAATTATTATGATCAAATTCTGCCATAGTGCATACTAAAGCGCTATTCAAATGTTCGCAAACTTCCGGTGATGAGTGGACAGCAGCTATTCTAGTTGAACCTTTAAAAAAGTCTGTTATCTTGTCCATTTTTGGCAATTCAGTTTTTGAGGTGGTTTCCATACCTGTAGTTGCTGTTGACTTTGCACTTGCTGGAGTTTTACTAGGTTTTACAGTTTTACCAATCGTCTTTTGTTTTGCATTTCTTAAACTCATTTTTTCAGGCATTTTGCACTAGCACCAAGCAATATTTAATTGTCTCTATGCTTGAACAACTGAAGCAGCAAAAATGACTTGTTAGCCCCACAATTGGTGCTCTAAGTGATGTTGTAAAAAAAGTTCTGCAAGCAGCACCAAAGCCAGTAGGACCCGCCGGCAATGCTTTAAGAACACTAATAGTCAACACTTCTCAAGCAGCTCAAAGGCCAATAAGCCCCACAGTCACTGCTTTTATGAGAACATTGTTGGAACTGCTGGTGCATCTCAGAAGCCAATAGATGGCACAGTCACTACTTTAAATGCTCGTATTAGCGACACTTTGCAGTCCATTAGGGGTCACTTGTAGTAATTATAGATCAAAAAATGTTTTTATTTAAAAAAAATCCACACAGCTAGGAGCCTGTGGCAAATGCACTAGAGCTTGAGAGTGGGGAGAAATCGATATTGTTCATACGCACGTTGTTTATAAATAAGATGCAATCACTGGTTCCATCCAATAGTGGAAACGGATCGCTTACCTCTTTTAGGAGATCCTTGGGTAACCAGCAGTTCAGGCTTACTATGACCAGAAGAAATACAAGTGGACCGTAGCTTCCCCGTCTTCTTACGGTGAACCACACTCTCTTGTCGCTCTCCCCAGTGCGATAGCGCAGCACTGATCAGTTTTGGTAGTGCGCACGTTATGGTCACACCTCCAAGAAAATATCAGACACGATAGACCGACTCAATGTAACAGCTCCACAAGCCACGGTACACCACACTCTCCTGCCGCACTCCCACCTGGTTAATGCTGTATCACAACTGACTATACCACTGGACAGCAAAGGGAGAACTTTGAAACTACGATTAAGTAAGTATTTGCTACAGGACATCATACTAGAAATCCAACATCAAAACGTATCATGAAATTGACTCCACGGTTGACCAGGAGTTGGCTAAAGATACTTATTTTCAATCTTGCCTTTGGCAAGCCTTGAAGTAGTCACCCTCGGGCACACTATATCTGTGAAGACTCTGAAGCCGTGTGCTTCGATTATCTCCTGCATCACTCAAACTGATGCAGTCATGTTTCAATCCTGTTGTTTTTCATTGTCCCCTGCCTACCACTTACCTGTTCCTGAATGTGCCAAGGCTTTACCAGGACTATTTTTCCTACCCTTTTCTTCCTCCGCTTAGGGAGCCATGAAGCGACTGTTTGCGGGTAGAACCTTACAAAACTACCAAATGTATTAATAAAAACTGTAGACTGAACCCTAATCGATGTACATTTTTTGTTTTTAAATCAGAAGGACCGCCTATGTAAATGATCGACATATATGAAATTGAATAAATATTTTTGGAATTAACCGTTGCAAATTTATTTTCTCTATAGGAGTTGGATGAATTTTGGTGCTATAAAGCACTGCTAATGGAAGTTACTAAAAAACTGACTTACTGTGTGAAGACGGAGCTCATCCCTCTCATGGAGGTGACCGGGGTTTTGGAGGTTAGTGACAAGTTTACATATATGGTATGTAGTGAAAAAGAGTTGGGAAGTTCCACATTGAAAGAATGATGAATCTAAAACGTGTAACAATGTTTGCTGCGGTCATAAATAGTAGATATCTTCTGTGGGATTAAGCAAAGATGTGAAACATTAATACAACTGGGACTGCATTATCACAATGTCAATCCCTGTGCAAATAACGAATGGTGCTATTTGCTCTGAACATGCCAGGCTTTGTTACCAAATTCACTGCAAATGCCCTTCTCAAATTCAGAATGCACGTCTGCTTTTGCTGGGGACATGCATCCCCATATTTTAAAATGGGCATGCTTGCATGCAAATGAGGGAATTCATTTTCCCCTTGTGGCTTCTCCCATTCCAGTAGCATGTGCAAGGGCAAAGTGGATTTAGGGGAAAGTGCTAAATGCATGGTACTTGGGGAGTGGCTTGACATTTAGCTCCTAGCCCCAAACCCCTTATCCCACTACTGCCATTACAGAAGAAACATGAAGGGTCTGTAAATGATGGTGTTTGATGGGGTTGCCTAGGGGAATGGGTGCCGCCACAAGCAGGGTGATGCTGGGCCAATGGGCACATTGTCATTGTAGATGTTCCTATCCATTTAAGGGAACAGATGAGGTGCTGTATGGCAGAGCTGAAAGCGCCTGCATGCTCAGCTCTCCTCCAAAGCTGGATGGAAGCATATGCAAATGGGAAGGAGAAGGGCCTGATGCAAAAAAGATGCAACTCAGGTGGTTAACGAGTCATTTCATTAGATCTGCACATACATACACCAAAGGCTGGTTATGCTGAGAGAGTCCTTTTGGAGGGTGTAGCAAGCAGAGAGTGGGACCATCCATGGGGAGGGGCTGACAAACCTAAATTGCACATCAAATCAAGGCTGCAAGCTATCCCCAGAGGCGTTTCACATCAGCCAAGTTGTGTAGGGAGAAAAATCTGCGTTCCCTTATGCCAGACAGGCGGGAAGGCAAGGGTCTACCCTCCCCAGTGTTTTGGTGGTTCAGGCCTCGAGTGAGGGATCCCCAGCCCCTCCGTACTTTCCAACCTGTCGGATAATACAACATTTTGAAGACTTTGGCAATGTGTTTTTTTGCTTCAAGCAGGTTGGCTCTGCACCCAATCAATGTATCTTGTACCCTGTGCTCGTATATTTATTTTGTGGGGTGGCTAGCAGTGAGTAAGTGGTTACCTTTAAATAGTGCGAAAAAAAACGTAATTGACTCTAGTCTGATAAACCTACTTCTCCACGCATGCAGGTTGTTTTTCAGCTTTTGTTGGTGGATTCAAAGAAATCTGCTGAACAAATTATATACAAGGGCTCAAGGTTTCAGTGGATTTTAGGGTCTGGCCTGCTGTCTTTCTCCAATGTTTTTTTTTTTTTTTATTTGTCCATCCTCTCCCAAGCGTGTTAGAGGGTTCCTCAGACAGATGAGTGTTGCAAGTAGTTACCCATTTTTAATGTATTCCCTTCGTCATGGAGATCTCCTGAGAAAACTCCATGTTTTTATTTGCCTCTTCAAGACCTGCTTTGCAGGAGCATTATCCACTTGCTAGTGTCGGAGTTTCGGAATGTATTCCCACTAGAGAAGGAGAGATGGTTCTTCAGGTACTTCTGGGTCCAGGAGAGGGTGCAACCCATCCTCAACCTCTGTTGGCTAAACAAACATTTACAGACAGAAACATTCAAGATGTGGTACCCTTTCGCAATTAATATGAGCCCTCAAAGAGGTAGAATGGCTGGTGTTCATTGACCTGCAAGATGCTTATTCTCATTTCCCAATTCATTAAAAGCACCAAGGATATTTCATGTGAATGGTGGGGCGGATATCAGTTTGCAGGTCTCCCATTTCCCCTTTCACTTCAGACGCGGGAATGTTCACAAAGGTGATACCCGCATGACATTGCCGGGCCAGTGGAGTAGTTTTGGACACTCCTCTTGGGAGAGTTTGTCCCACATTGGTGACGGTAGTGAATATTCTTTAAATGGTTTCTTGTTTCAGACTCTAACTGCAGCCTACCTCAGAATTTTGGATCTTTTGATTCTTGTGCATCTTTATGGGTCTCCATGCCGGTTTGCGGATGAGATCCCAAAAGTGGTCTCTGTGTAGTCGGTGGTTCCAGATTTTGAGTGATCTCCGGGATCACTGTGAAGTTTGGGCTCAGATTTTTTTTTAATCGGGGAACCCTACCAGCACTCGGAACTAGAGTCATTTTTTGAATTTTGCAAACTTTCGCACTGAGGTAAATATCCATCTAAGCACAGTTCAGTCGGATCAGAAAAGGAAAGTTTCAATCTTTTCCCTAAATAGTAGAACAACTTGGATGCTGCGAACATCCTCAGGTATGGAATTCCAAGATCTAGCCGCCGAGCTTAAGAAGCAACCTAAAGCTATAGCTAAAACGAGGAATGGAGATCTTGTTTCTGTTCATGGCTCTGATACAGAGCAAATGAACAAATATTAAAGCACTGTTTAGGATAGAGTGGCATGTTACCATAACACTTTTTGGGCAATACTAAGCATTTTTTATGTAATCCTGTCTTTGATGGATTGCTAGTAAAACTTCCTCAACGTTGTATATGCTCTTCTTAATGTGCTAGTCACTAAACTGCCAGCTGAATTCTGCAAAGTCGGAAGTCGTTGAATAACATAATCAGGAGCACCAGCATATAGAGCATTAGAATACTCCAACATGGAACCAATAATAGCTCTGGCAATGGTTGAGTAATATTAAGCAAAGGTTAGGGGTTGCAGGTGCCTGAAGAGCAAAAGCCCTTGCAGGACATGTCTGCAGTGTTAAGTCATGCAGGTGTGCAGGAGAGGTTGCGTGACGAAACGTAGCACGTTTGCTACGTCCACGCTTCCGAGCCTATATAATCCGAGGTTCGGACCCTCTGCGGCAAAGCCCTCGCAGGACAAGTCTGCAGTGGTGAGCGACGCAGGTGCGCAGGAGATGATGCCTGACAAAACGTAGCACGTGTGCTATGTCCACGCTTCTGAGCCTATATAATCCGAGGTTCGGACCCTCTGTGGCAAAGCCCTCACAGGACAAGTCCGCAGTGTTGAGCGATGCAGGTGTTTGGCAGCAAAGGGGTTTGCGGTGTGGACAGTGAGTGTGGACGACTTGCCCTCCTGTCTGCGGCCGCCAGGTAAGAAGTTGTTGGGAGTTAGCTTGCCATGCGCTTCTTAGCCTTTCTGACTTGTGCCCTTCTCCCCCGACGTTTGTCCTCCCACCTCCTCCAGTGACTGGTCCACCCTTTCCCTGATCGCTACGTCCTGCGTTACCCTTTGCTCCCAACCCACATGGTTCCTTTGTACTCTTCAACTGTGCACTCCCTCGCCCCTTCCATCCTTGAGCTACAGCTCTGCTGTTGCCTGCGCGTCCTCTGCTCGTGTGGTTCCCTCGCATTCCTTTATTGCGTGTGCTTCACGCCCTTCCATCTTGGCTGCGTTCGCGCCTGTGCGTCCTCTGCCTTCGTGGTTCCCTCCCATTCCTTGAATGCGTGTGCTCCACGCCCTTCCATCTTGGCTGCGTTCGCACCTGTGCGTCCTCTGCCCGCGTGGTTCCCTCCCATTCCTTGATTGCATGTGCTCCGTGCCCCTTCCATCCTTGGCTACGCTCGCGCCTGTGCATCCTCTGCCCACTTGGTTCATTCGCAATCTTTGATCGGGTGTGCTCCGCACCCCTCCATTCTTTGCTGCCCTCGCGCCTGCACGTCTTCTGCCCGCGTAGTTCACTCGCAATCCTTGATCATGTGTGCTCCTTGCCCCTTCCATTATTGTTTACCTAAATGTCACTGTCTTGCTCCAAGGCCTGCAGGCCAACCTCCTCTTTAATAGACGATTCCTGCTCCTCATCAATTTCCTTTCTTCTCCTGGTGTCACTTATTTCACTTCTCCGGCTCCTCTGCCTCTGCCACCTCTTTGGCTTCCTCTACTACTTCTCTGGTTGCCTTGTTGCCTTCCTCCTCCGGCACCTCTCTGGCATCTACAGCCTCCTCCTTGGCCCCCTTACCCTTTCCTCCTGCCTCCTCTGCCTACCCTCGGGCTCCTTCTACACTTCTGCAGGGCGTACCTCTGACCTGTACCCCTCCACAGATGTCTTTCAAGAGTGGCAGTCTTCTCCACATTGCCACTCTCAACTCTCGCTCAGCTGTCAAACACTCCTCTCACATCTGCCGTCGCCTGGAAGAACTAGACCTAGATGTTCTTGGTCTGATTGAGACGTGATTCCTTGGAGACCTTAACATCCACCTGGATGCTTCCTGTCCTTCCTCTGGACTCTTTTGTGACCTGCAATTCTCTTTCTCTCTCTATTATTCCCTCTGGCCCAACTCATGCTCCTGGTCACACCTTGGATGTTCTGATCTCCTCAAACCTCCCCCTCTCTAACCCTCTCACCACTCCTCTCTCCTGGAGTGACCACTTTCTCCTCTCATCTCTCTCTCTACTCCTCAGGCCGAGCCAACACCAGCACTGCCACCCAACTTTTCGGTCATCTGACCCATGAAGCGTGTGTCAGTTGAGGCTTTCGCCGCCACTTTCTCTTCCCCCTCCTGCACCTTTGGCTGACTCACATCCTGACAAGCACTTTCCATCCTCCATTCTTCTATCTCTGACACTCTTGACGTACTTGCCCCTGTCATGAGGATCCGCTTAAAGTCCAAAGCCAAGTGCAACTCTTGGTACCACTCAGACCTCGTCACCCTTAAACGCAAGTGTAGGTTGGCTGAGAGGAAATGGCAGGCACCTTGTGCACCCTCTGACAAGCTGACCTGCCGTCTGCTCCAAAGGCAGTACTGACTCTCTGCCCACACTAATAAGAGAGCTCACATCCAAGCCCGCGTCTCTGCGGTATCCAACAACTCGGCCAAAAGCTTTAGAATCTGCAAGGAGCGGGCCAATCTTGCAGCAGTCTCTACCTCTCCTGTTCCCTCCCAAGCACCCTGCACGGCCTTGGCTTCACATTTCATCTCTAAAACCCAGGACATCCTGTCCTGTCCCTCTCATCCTTCTTCCTCTACTCTTTCCTCTACCTGTGGCCTTCCTTTGTCTGCCTCTCCTCCTCCCTTCTCTTCCTTTCCTTTGCTCACTTCGGACGAGGTCTTTAGACAAGTGCGATCTATGAAAGTCTGGTCAAAACAGGTTCTCCCCTGTTCATCCAAAACCATCAAGGACCATATTGAAGCCCTCGCTCCAGCCTTGGCTGACTTCTGCAACTACTCTTTCGCCACTGGAACCTTCTCTTCCCCCTGAAGCACTCCTTTGTGCACCCTCTTCTTAAGAAACCCTCATTTCTTTTATGAACAAACTCTTGGAAAAGCTGATCATCTCCCAGCTTAACCTTCACACTGAATCTGTTGGCTGTCTCCATGGCCGTCAGTCTAGTTTCAGAGCGCCCAGAAGCATGGAACCTGCTTTCCTGAACATCCTTGAAGACTTGCTCTCAAATCTTGACACTAACCATCCCTCTGTCCTAATTATCCTCGATCTCTCTTCTGCTTTTGATACCGTCAACCATGCCATCCTGCTCAGCCAGCTCTGTGATAACCTGGGTAACACTGATCAGGCCCTGGGCTGGCTGACCTCCTTTCTCTCTGACCGACCCTCCCAGGTCCAACTTGGGTCCTTCCTCTCCTCTATCTCTTTCTCTACCTGCGGTGTCCCCCAGGGGGGGTCTAATCTTTCTCCTTAGCTGTTCAACCAATACCTGGCACCTCTCGCCCACCGCATAGCTGCTTTCTGCTCCAACTTTCAGTGCTATGCGGATGACATTCAGCTCGCTTTCAGGCTCCCCTCTGACGCCTTTTCTCCCTCTCTCATCCCAGATTGTCTGTCCGCAATCCAGTAGTGCTGCGCCGCCAATAGTCTCTGCCTTAATGCCAGTAAGACGGAGAGCCTCCTCATCGGCTCACCAGCACCTTTCTTTCCTCTCACGCTCTGGGCCCTCTTCCTACCCCTTACTGTGAGGCTAAGAACCAAGGGGTCTTCTTCGACTCCACAATCTCCTTCTCTCCTGACATCTCTAAGAAGTCAAACTACCAGCTGCACCTCCTCAGAGGTATTCTTCCCTTACATACTTTCTCCCAGAAGCTCACCATCTCCAGAGCTTTGGTTCTCTCTAGGCTGGATTACTGCAACAACTTTTTTAAATCTACCTGCCTCTACTCTCCGTCCTCTACAACTCATCCAGAACAGGACTGCAAGACTTGTCCTTGGATTCAAGCCCAGATATCGTATCACTGCAGCACTGAAATCTCTTAATTGGCTCTCAGTGGCGGCAAGGATCAAGTTCAAGACCCTCTGCATCGCCCAAAAGGCTTTCTGGGGCCTGGGGCCGCAATACCTCCAACTCTACCAAAATATCTTCTTACTCAAGCTCCTCCAACTAATTGAGGGTCAGTTGCTTCTTCAAGCAACGAGTTGGGGGCAGATCATTCTTCCGCTGGTGCATCCCTTTGGAACAGCCTCCCTATCTCTCTGATCCTTGAGCAGAACCATCTCCGGTTCCGGGAGCACCTCAAGACCTTCCTCTTTGCTTCTGACTTCTCTCTTCCTCTCCCCTGCTGATCTCCTACCTGTCACATGCACTGGTCACTTGGCAACCCTCTGAATCCGGGCCCATGTCCTGTGCATACCTGCACTGCCACGCAGCACCCCCGCCACTTCTAGACTCTATCTGTAACCCTACAGTCCCCTCTCCTGAACCTATCTGACATTTTTTGTCTGCACTCCTAACACTCGCACTTGCCACCCGTTGGCTGTACTACTTGTTTTCGCAGTGAAAATTAGTCGCAGTGAACATGCAATTAGCATGGACACTGATAGAGAGGGTAGCATCTTAACAGTTGCGAAGTGATTGTACTTTGGGCTGGGACTTGATCAGGGAGTCGATAGTGTCCGCTGCAAGTAGATTTTAGATGCCTTGCTGAGTAGGTTCTAGCAAAAGGCATGTTTGGATTTTACAATTTCCATAAACACTGTAGGTAGAGAATTAGAAGAGCCAGCAGACAGGGAAAAGAGACCCAGTGGCTGTAGAGAGAAAGGCCCAGAAAGTCTGGATGAGAGTGACACAGAGGGGGAGAAGTGAAGTCTAAAGAGACAGTTGGAACTAATGAGGAAGTGGAACTGAGGAAGTGGTAGATGAAAGCACATAGAAGTGGAGACGAGTATTGAAATGGACCAAGTAGATCACAGCAAGGGGGCAATTGAGAACCCCAGGAGTAACAAATAGTGGTGGAGAGAGATAAGAGGATTGGAGCTTGCTGATGGTTACACAAATGGTGCCCAAAACGGGGAAGAAGATGCCCGAAGGTGGAGGAGCTAGTAGAGGACATAAGCACTCTGACTGGTACGTGAGGGCTGCCCATATACATGAAGACACTGGGAAACGGAAGAAACAGCTAGAACAAGAGAACACGGATGAGAGGTGGATAAGAAAGGAAAAAAAGATGCTGACCGATGTAAGGGTTGGTTGAAAAGTTGTTGAAAGCAGTTGTGGAAAGAAGAAACACTGGGTAGGAGGAGGAGGAAAGGAAAGGGAGAACTCTGGAGAGGGAGTGAAATATTGTTTGGGAGGAGGGAGATGATACATTAATAGAGAAATAGCAGAAATTTGCATATGTTGGTGTACTCTCAGCTACAATGAGGTATACCTACGTAGGAAGGAGGAACAAGACTTGAGGCGAGACACCCTAGAGGGAGACTGAGCAGGCAGCGAGGGAAACTGAACTCTGAGAGAAAGGGGGATACTGAGGGTGAGAATCCTGTTGTGTGAAAGGCAGCATCCCATCATCCGGGGGTTCTGATGCTTGCAAGAAGGCATACAAGACCCCATCTATTGTCCA
The DNA here is from genome assembly GCF_040938575.1 of Ambystoma mexicanum. Taxonomy (NCBI): domain Eukaryota; kingdom Metazoa; phylum Chordata; class Amphibia; order Caudata; family Ambystomatidae; genus Ambystoma; species Ambystoma mexicanum. Next base: position 19,270,445 of record NC_090937.1, on the reverse strand, counting down.
TCGCCAATCTTTCATGTGAAGCGGACATTCAGGACAAGGCTCCCCTCATAAAGCTAGAAGAGGGAAGACTGAGAAGTTTACTTATTGTTTTACTAATCTGTCCCGGGGTACACAGCTACCATCTTACTGAGAACTAGGAGAATATTTTTGTTTCGACACTGTACTTTCCTTAGAGACACTTTGTTTTGTGAAGCTGCCCCAGAGCATTATCCACAGATTAACCGTAGTGACAACTTTAGTTTAGTAGTTCAGATCCTACAAGTTTGTTTTTTTTGGCCCAATTGGTACACACCATTAAAAAGCTTTTATTAAGCACACATTTTTATATGCCCGTCCATTTAGAGGCTCACACGGACCCACTTTGCTGAGAAAACTGGGTGAGCTCTGACCAGCGCAGAGGGTTAGGTAGATCTGTAGGAAGCCTTTTTCGCGAATCCTGATAGTGGGACGTTTCAACTGAAACAAACTTTGATAAAATTCAGGTATTCCCTGAATATATGTCAATAAAAAAATAAAAAATATGCCTGTCATGTGTTCCTTCATATGAACTACATTACAGTATCACTAGTGCAGATAGCTTGCTTCCAGACTATCAGGTTTACTCCTGTCCTTTCCATGCCCTCACCTGCTTCATACTCTGCAAGAGCTCTCCACACCTCCCCTTTGGGGGGCGGGGGGAAGCATATTCTACCTCTGAAAATTCTTCACCATCCCTCCTTGGTTCCTTGTACTCATTTTCTTTATATTCTGTTGAAGAGCTGTACTTTAAACCTTGTACCTCTTATTTACTATCCCTAGAGCTTAATTTGCTTTTTAATCACCACTTATCCCATATGTGAGTGATAACACCTTTTGGTTATTTTACAACTAATTTCTGGTTTAGGCCTTTCATTCTGTCCGCTACTTATATTGTATCCAGTTTGTAAATGCAAAGTTTGGACCCTTTGTATCCCCAATTTCCTTTTTTAACATTAAGCCTGCTTCATCACCAGTTGACTTTCTTCTGCCAACTCTCTATATAACACAGTTTTTAATGTCTCACTTCCCTCATTTCTTTACAATTGCTTGGTTACTCTATATTCTCAAGAAACTAATGTGCCCCTGGTCATCGTGCCAATCCCCTCCCGGTTTTCCTTTTACACTCATTGAGCACCAAGTTAATTTCTAACTTTTATCCTGTTTCATATTCCTTGTATACCTTGTGAATGCTGATTGTGTTGCTAATTCTACAGACCCCATAATCCCCTTTGTCACATTACCCCTGCAAGCCACCGAAAACTCCTTTTTTTAAAATTATTATCCTGATCGTTTTCCTGCTTTCTACATGGACCATCTAATTCTGATTTGGGCTTAAGTTGAACAGTTCTTTACTGGCAATGTTCCTACCTGTCCAACTGCACTTATTCAGTAGAGGAGAGACGTTCGTTTATTTTGACCAATTTTGGCATATCCACATTTTTTACTTTTTTTCTATCAATGTCTTGGTGACTATGACCCTCAATAAACTGCTCCAAGAGGGAACTCCTTTTCTTTTATATTCTCCAGCATGGGGTCTGGCATGGATTCACATGCTCATGAATATTGTCATGATGCCCGCTCCCGGGGAGCCGGTTCAAGCCCTGCGTCCCCGAAAGCGGACATCCAGTCCCCAAGGAAGGACCCAGCAACCCCATATAGGGGCCCTTTGGGCAGTGTCCTGGCGCCTATTGTGCCAGGCTCATAAAAGACATCAGTCCTGCCGCCATAGGCGCCAGGCTCATCATGGGAGTGCTTGGGTGCACTTACCTGATGCAGACCATGCTGCAGGATCCCGGCCTCCTTGAGGCCTGAAAGGAACTACTTTACCTGTGGGACTAATTTACCATCCGGGCGTGGTCGGGGAAGGATACATACCTGATTGGAGGAAGGATACATACCTGGAACTTCTTCCAAGGCTATTTAAACCCCACCCGAACAGCCACACGTGCTTCGCGTTGTTCTGCATCTAGCAGCTGGACGCTCAACGTGTCTGCTCCTGCATCCTGACTTCTGCCACGCCTGCCAGCATCCTGGATCACCTGCAAAGGAAGAGAAGAAGAGAACAGAAGAAGGAAAAGTCCTTACCTGCTAAATCCGCATCCCGGAGACATCTCGCCGACAATCCTGAAAAGGAAGACTTTTATTTTAAATCTCATTGCGTCGATCGCTGCAGCGCCGTATTCCACTCACCTTTACAGGGCGCCGCCATGTTCAGCAGCGATCATCCGGATTCGCAGTCACGCCCCAGCGCCTAGGGAGAAAAAGACCTGAACAAAAGGTGAGAGAGAGAGAAGGGAATAAGGAAAGCTAAATCTCCATGTTAAGACTTACCTGTTGATTCATTCCCTCTTCATTTCGGGTCCGCGCCGCATCCTGGCATTTCCGGACCCCGGCCCCTGAGGGGAAAAAGACATCAGCGTTAAAGAGCGAATGAAAAGACATTACCAAAAAAACGCTCATTAAAGACTTACCTGATTTCTACAAGGATTTCACCTCTCATCTCGGTGCCTGTTCCCCGGCATTCCGTACCCCGGCCCCTATGGGGAAAAAGACACTAGCATTAGTATGTTAATGCATGGACACAAGGGGAACCTCTTATCAAAAAACTTACCTGGAAGCCAAGCAAGTTTGGTTCTCACCAATCCGAAAATCCAGTGAAGTAACTGGATACCAACGCGCCCCTGCATCAGAAGCAGGATGGAGAGCTCGTCCTTCCAGACCCTAAGGTGAGACGCTAAGAGGAATCACAGAAGGGTTTAGAGGAGGGTGAGAGGGGAAAGTGGGAGGCCGATTGCATTACCCCGCAGACAGTTAATCCCCTATTTTCGCCTTTTGAAAGATACTTCTGCGAGCCAGACAAGCCAGATTTGGGGGCCCGGTCCAGTCCGTCTTCCGAACCCTGCGCATCACCTTAGAAGAGGTCACAGCAGCGCAAACCAGGCCAGCGCCTCCGTGGGAGTCAGGTGAGCGTTACAGAACGCAAAGCCTTCCTACAAATTCCCACCCAGGCGCTATGAAAAGTTCTGAGACTGATCAGTTGGCCCAATTACTGGGGGAATTACGGGCCGAAGTACATTCCGCTCGTCAAGAGACTAATGCCCTCAGGAGGGAATTAATAATATCAAAGGAAAGAACTGATGACCTGGCCAGACAGCTTTTGCAAGGTCAAGCTGGGCAAACTCCTCTACCCGGTTCCGGAGGGAACCCCGCTCCTGTGGTTTCCAGTAACCCTGTGCAGATTAATCTACCTGCAAACATGCCGCTGGCCCCACCCGAACGCTTTGCTCGGGACCCCAAACGATTCGCCGTATTCATGAATCAGTGTCGTTTGCACTTCCTATGCAGACCTGGGGCCTTCCCTAATGATCAGACCAAGGTAGCCTTTGTATTGTCATATCTCAGCGGCTGCGCTGCCGATTGGTCAGTTCCACTGGTTACTCGAGATGACCCGATTCTCTGTGATTTACTCCGTGGGAGTCAGGTGAGCGTTACAAATATTCCCCGTCGTCAGGCTGGGAATCCTCGGTATAGAAAAAATCAGTATCGGTTTCGTTTCTGATCTGTCTTTCTTAGTAGTAACCAATCGCTGGTCTCTGGGTCATACTGCCCCCAGCCAATGACTGCCCTCTCCCTAAGCCCCGCCTCTGGCAGCCATCCTCAGATTTTTACCGCACGTTCAAGTGTTGGGAGTCCTTGTGCTGTAGCTCTCGAGCTTTTGCTGCGTTTTCGCATTTTTTCAGGAGATTTTTCTCATTTTTCAGTTAAAAAAAGCCTCAAGCTCCACCGTTTCTACATCCGATCAACAGGGACCCATTTCGGAGTTTTCTACGCCCCTCAAGGGTGAAGATTTCATTGAGTTACACTTTTGGAGGAGTCCAGAAGTTCCGAGGCCTACCCCGGACATGGCCCAGGAGAAAGGAAGCTCGACGCCCGGGAAGCTGTTCAGGACCTGCCCTGGATGCCAGCTTCAGAACGTGTTCAAGGAGGACGAGCATTCGTTATGCATCTACTGTCTCCATGAGGACAAGACGCACGTGGAGAAGGACTGTGCGTTTTGTGGGAACATGTCGGAGCAGACCATGAAGGATCGCCACCTAAGTCTCGCCGACTGGCTGGAAGGTAAGAGCTCGTCAGGCGAGAAGAAATAGTCCGAGCGGTCTTCTAAGTCCTGTGAGGGCGCCCCGGCGATGGGGGCCCAACAAAAGGCCAAGCACCGCGAGTCCGCGGGTACCGGGAGCGCCGAACGGTCAGGCTCCTTGGCTGCCAGGCAGGGCGCATCCTCCCCTGGGGCCATCAACCACGAGCCAACGCTCTGGCTTGGGTAAGAGGAAGTCCGAGAACCCGGCGAAGCTTCTGGAGAGGCCCCGGTCGATCTCGAAGATTCCGGCAGAGGGGGAGCGAGGCTCGGACCCTCCCCCCCAAGGTGAAGGCCCCATGCGTGCAGAAGGTGACGATGGCCTTAATTCACCCTGCTAAGACCTCGATTGAGGATGTCGCAGCAGCCCTGGCTAAGCCTGTGGAGGCTATGCCAGTGGAGGCGACCTCAGGATACAGAGTCTCCCTGCCACCGGGGAGGGTGTCGTCTTTCCGGCCCATCGAGAAGACCGCCACGAAGTCCCCGTTGCAAAAGGAGGGGGATGGGCAGGTGGCCATCGTGGATATGGACACGACCTCTGAAGAAGAGCTCATCGAAGTTGTGGAGGTGGCCCAGCCCATCAGGAGGGATCCCGACGAGGGCGACGACGAGAGCGATGGTGTCGCCGACGAGGTTCCTCAAGAGCCCTCGCGCCTGTCGTTTCCGGTGCCGCAGGACACTTCGGTGGCCATTTTGTCAGCAATTCAGTCCTTATGCTCGGAGATAAGGACAAGGTTGCCCCTCCCCCCGACGGAGCTACCTGAGCCAGACCCGACGGGGGAACCGGAGCCGGGACCTTTGGAAAGTCCACCGCATAAGAAGAGGAGGACGATTTCTCCGCCACCTCTCCCACCTCTGTGGCCCGCTCTGCCTTCCCCCCGGTCAACTACCCACGGGGATGATACAGGCACGGACACGGCTACGACAGGTACAGATGACGACGGAGGCGACGACGGGACGTGTCCCCCGTCGCCCCCTGCTCGGGCGTCCCCGTCCGACGAGATTGGATCCTTCCATGCCATGATTTCCAGGGCATCCGAGCTCTTCCAGCTCTGCCCCGAAGAGCAGAAAAAGGAAGGGTTCCCTACCAACGGCGCAAGGGTAAAAGGAAAACGGTCCTCGCCGTACCACTTCTGGATGAAATCTGGGATCAGGGGCTCTCCCTCCTCAATAACCCTGCCACGGCGCCTGCAAAGAGGGACCGGTACAAGAAGTAGTACCGGGTCCCCGACGCTGCCCCCTTGTGCCTTCGGGCACAACCTACCCCGGATTCGGTCGTCTCGGCAGCAGCAAAGAAGAAAGCTGGGGGGGGCATCGGCCTCAACATCAACTTCCCCGCCGGAAGGCGAGGGCAGGAAGCTGGACACAATGGGACGACGGGTCATCTCATCCGCATCGACGACTATCAAGGCGGCCAACGCCCTGGCTATCGGAGCCCGCTACCACAGAGAGTTGTGGTTCAAAATCGCCCCTCTATTGGATTTCCTTCCGGACGCCAAAAGGGCTGGGCCCTTGAAATCTTACAGGAAGGTGAGATTGCTTCGGACCACGCCATCACGGTGGCAACGGACATTGCCGACACCGGTTTCCGTCAGTTGGCCAAAAGCGTTTGCCTGAGACGACGAGGTTGGCTCAAGGCGACGGATTTCCGCCAGGACGTACAAACCAAAGTTTTGGACATGCCCTTCGAAGAGAACAACCTGTTTGGAAAGGCGGTTGATGAGTCCCTTCAGGCTATCAAGACAAACATGGAGACTGCCCAGGTACTGGGAGTGCTCCAACAACGACGGCCATCCTTTCGGAGCGCCGGAGGCCGACAAGGTGCCTCCAAGGGATCCGGCAGTGGCTCCTCGACGTACCACCAAGCGGCAAGATCTTCGTCTCAGGAGGCCTACAGGGGACGCGGCAAGTCAGGTGGTGCCCGTCGTCGTCGACCGGGAGGTCAAGGAGGCAAGGCGGCCTCCAAACAAGATTGAACCGACTGTGGGGTTGGGCCCCCGCCGAAGCACCCCAGTGGGAGGCCGGCTGGCGAGGTTCGTCAGCGTGTGGGAGTCCATCTCCACCGACCGTTGGGTGCTGGATGCCCTGGCCCAAGGGCACGCCCTCGAGTTCCAGAAGAAGTGCCCTCGTGTTCCAACCGTGGCCAGGAAGAAAAATCACGTCCCTCAACTACTGTTGGAAGTAAGGGCGATGCTCAAGAAAGGTACCATCGAGCTCGTCCCAAAGAGGCTTTGGGGCTCAGGCGTTTACTCAAGGTACTTCCTCGTAAAGAAGAAGACAGGAGGATGGCGTCCCATCCTGGACCTGCGGCGACTGCACAAGTACATCAAGGCACAGAAGTTCCGGATGGTCACCCTCCAGCACGTGCTGGGACAGCTGGAGGAGGGCGATTTCCTGTCGTCGTTGGACTTGGAGGATGCGTACTTCCACATCCCCATTCTAAAAAGACACCGAAAGTTCCTCAGGTTCCTGGTCCAGGGGCGGCACTACCAGTTAAAGGCCCTCCCATTCGGATTGAAGTCGGCACCCAGGGTGTTCACCAAGTGTCTCGCACCGGTGGCGGCGCGGATGCGCCTACAGGGGATCCACGTCTACCCCTACCTGGACGACTGGCTCATCCGGGCAAAGATAAGGGAGCTCGCCGTGGAGCACACTGCGAAGACCGTCCAGCTGCTCACGGGCCTGGGGTTCTCCTTCAACTTTACAAAATCCCACCTGGTCCCGTCGCAAGTCACCCTGTTTCTGGGAGCCAAGCTTGACACAGTGGCGCGGCTGGCCTCGCCGTCGGAGGAAAGGACCAGGACCATCCTGGGCAAGGTGCAGCGTCTGCTGGCCACGGACATGGCCAGGGTAAGATCTATCAAGTCCCTCCTCGGGATGATGTCCTCCTGCATTTATCTGGTGCTCCTTTGCAGACTTCGGATGCGTCCCTTACAAGAGTTCCTCTGAGCCCGCTGGGTCTAGTTGACGGGCAGCTTCGAGGACAGGATCCCACTCAACAAGGCGTTCCGTCAAGCGATTCGGTGGTGGGGTACCCGCTCTCATCTGTCAGCGGGCACGGACTTTCAGACCCCAGCTCACCAGGTGACGGTGACGACAGATGCCTCCCTGGAAGGTTGGGGAGTGCACTCCGGAGATCTTCACGCGAGAGGCCTTTGGCTCCCGGAGGAGAAGTCACTCCACATCAACATCTTGGAGCTCCGCGCAGTGTTCTGGGCCCTCAGGTCTTTTCTTCCGTCCCTCAAGGGCAAGGTGGTGAGGATCTTCACCGACAACACCACCACAATGTTCTACATCTGGAAGCAGAGCGGAACCAGATCCCCTGCCCTATTCAAGGAAGCCCAGGATCTGTGGCATTGGGCCGTTGCCCAAGGGATGTTTGTGGTGCCTTTTCATCTGGCAGGAATACAAAAACTTGAAAAACTTTAAGAGACTAGAGGGAATATTTATCTAGACCTCTTTAAGACAACCCTCAAAACGTCAAAACCACTAAACATACCACACTAATGCTTAAAGGGTCCCTTGCTTCTTCAGTATCTTCTTCTAACTCAGTCCTGCATGCTGTTTAACTCATTAGATTACAACATACTTATTCCAAACAGTTTTTTTTATCAAAAATATCAATTTATTTACTCTCAATAAAAACATCACTAAAAAATACATTCGTAATTATCTCAACAAGGAAAACATCTTGCACTTTTGTTTAAGTTCAATTATTGCACATTTGCCACTATTTTTGGTATCATTGACCACAGACAACTTCTACATAACATTCTATTTTCTAATACCTATCTCTGCTGTTAAATAGTTCATCAGTAGAAGACAAGTTTTTCAGCTTTTCATTTACTTTTTATGTCTTCTCCTGTCTTCACTGGGTACTCTAACTTCCCCAAAATATAGTGCTCTGCTCATTCACACTTATGTCATTCATACATCCTTTCATTCTACAATCCACACTACCCAACATGTTTCTTTCCTTTCTCAGTTCTCATAATTCCAGGAAATTCTTCAAGGGTTAATTTTTGTATAGCAACAGTCTGTTATGTAGTGACCATTCGGTCTTCTTGTGTTCTTTACACTTCTTGGTCAAGGCTCATGTGTTCGGTTCACATCTGTTTCATTTCTGGGCCAGAAGGTATCTTAATCAGGAATTCCCATGTTAGAGTCGTCCATGTTTGCCGTTTCCAGCTTATCCCGACCCCTCAGTGATCTTTGTACGAGATAAATGCCTCTTTTTGCTTCAATAGTTATGACCTCGATCGTCCCGGGTTCCCACGTGATCTTTACACGGCTTCTTAGTGTTCTAAGTGCCGATACCTTCTAGCTGGAGGGCTTGATCCATCTTCCTCGTGGGTTGCTGCCGGCGTTCTCTCGCTTCTTCCGACTTCTGTCGTCTCTGTTCCCATACCCGGATGTGTTTCCCCCGTCAGTCGGTTCCTCCCTCCGGCTTGTGGAATGAAAAACACCATCGCTGACTCACTCAGCAGAGAGCTGCGCTCGTGCCACGAGTGGGAACTACGCCAGGATCAAGTGGATCGACTTTTCCGACGATGGGGCGAACCCCAGATCGATCTCTTCGCGATGGCGACAAACTCCCAAGTGCCGGAGGTTCGCCAGCAGGTTCCCCCAGCCGAGGAGCATGGGCGATGCTTTCTCGTTCCCCTGGGACGGCCTATTTCTTTATGCGTTCCCTCCGTTACCGTTGCTGCTCCGGCTCATCAACCAGCTCAAGAGGTCCAGGTGCAGGATGATCCTCGTCGCACCGGCGTGGCCGAGACAGATCTGGTTCCCGGACATTCTGGACTTGTCAGCGTCCACACCAGTCAAGCTGCCGTCGGACGCGGATCTTCTCTCCAGGGAAGGAGGCGCCATTCTTCATCACAACCCAGAGTCGCTGAACTTGCAGGCCTGGCTCCTGCAGCACTAGAGTTTGGAGGGTACGACATCCCAGCCGACTGCAGAGAGGTTCTTGCAAAGGCCAGGGCGTCCTCAACTCTCAAGTGCTACAGACATAAATGGAAGAGTTTCTCTGTCTGGTGCCGTGCACAGATTAACCCTCTGCGGATTACGGCCCCTCAAGTATTGCCGTACCTACTGTCATTGGCCAAGGCTGGACTAGCTCACGCTTCCATCAAGATACATCTGGCCGCCATCTCACGATACACCAGAACTACGGGACGGCGTCCTTGTGGTCTCATCGACTGGTGAAGGAATTCATGAAGGGACTATTCCGTTTGTTCCCGCCGGTGAAGGCCCCTGCCCCGGCATGGGAGCTCAACGTGGTGCTGACCAGGCTCATGGGGGCCCCATTTGAGCCTAGGCATATGGCACCGTTGAAGTTTCTGTCGTGGAAAACAGCATTTCTCGTGGCCATCACCCCCGCACGACGAGTGGGAGAGATCCAGGCCCTATCTTGCAAGCCACCATACTTGACCTTTCACAACACGAGGGTGGTGCTGAGGACGCACCCCGCCTTCATGCCCAAGGTGCCTTCGGACTTCCACTTCAACGAACCCTTGGTGTTGCCAGTTTTCTTCCCGTCGCCTTTGTCGCCGGCTGAGAGGACTCTGCACTCGCTGGACGTAGCTAGAGCGCTGAAGTTCTACGTGGACCGCACGAAGAGTTTTCGGAAGACATCACAGCTGTTTGTAAACTTTGGACCTGTGAATCAAGGGAAGGTTCTCTCGAAGGCTTCCATTTCCAGATGGCTCTCCGGCTGCATCATACACTGTCACCGGTTGGCAAACCGACCGCTGCCCGGCCGTCCGAGAGCCCACTCGACCAGAGCGATCGCTGCTACCATGGCGTTACTGTCTGGTGTGCCCCTGCTCGACATCTGCAGGGCTGCGACGTGGAGGTCGACGCACACCTTCACGAGATTCTACTGCGTCGATCGGGACTCCAGGGAGGAGTCCAGGGTCGGCCAAGCAGTGCTGCGCAACCTGTTCTCTTAAGGTGAGCCTGGTGAGGAGGTAAGAGATGCTTAATGTTGAGTTTTTTGTATTGCTTAATGTTGAGCCTGTTGCCAGCTCCCGTGGTTGTGGATTTGTGTATACTGCTATGTATTTTTATATTCATGAGCATGTGAATCCATGCCAGACCCCATGCTGGAGAAGGAACAAGTTACTTACCTGTAACTGTTGTTCTCCAGCATGGGTCTGGCATGGATTCACATGCGAACCCTCCAGCCTACCCCTCTGCGGCTCTTCACTTGGTCATACTGCCACTTTACGTGCTACCAAATATGAGGATGGCTGCCAGAGGCGGAGCTTAGGGAGAGGGCAGTCATTGGCTGGGGGCAGTATGACCCAGAGACCAGTGATTGGTTACTACTAAGAAAGACAGATCAGAAAAGAAACTGATACTGATTTTTTCTATACCGAGGATTCCCGTCCTGACGACGGGGAATATTCATGAGCATGTGAATCCATGCCAGACCCATGCTGGAGAACAACAGTTACAGGTAAGTAACTTGTTCCTTCTTAAGCATTCTACTTCTTCCATTGTGCTCTGTGGATGTTACCCTTTTCCTCATTACTCCTTTACTTCCTACTCACAGCTTTGGTATGGTCTTAGACATTTACCACATATGTGCACAGTGCGTTCAACTTTTACTATTACTTTCAGCTTTCACATCTCACCTCCTTATTTAAACTTTCTTGCCTAATTACATTTTATTTCACAGAACCTTATTCCTATTCGGTCTCTTTTCCAACCTATTCGGAAAGCAGCAGCTCATTTTCCCATTTACGTCTTTTTGTCTGCCCATAGAGTAGTCACTAGGTGGAGCATAAGGGCATGATTTAGGCATCCACTGTTCATATCAGTGTGATCGAGAAAGGAAATCTCCTATGGAGCCTGTTAGAGGGTGAACAAGGGTCTAGTGCATCTCCTTTTTTCTCCTTCCTGGCCTGCTCAACCCCCTAACAAGGATGACTCGGGACATTGAAGCCTAAGCCCTGGTTCCACCTGCACGACAGGAGATGGCAGTGCATTTCAGTCCTTTCCCATCTCTATAGGTGTGGCTTAGGTGAGCCCTTGTGTGCATTTATATTCTGAATAGTGCCTCCACCTATAGATTATTTTTGCGGGCAACAGAACCTGAATACACTTTATTTTAGATCAACTGACACAGGTCAACCACCCCCAAAAGCAGAGGACAAGACCGAGGTGTGGTGGTTTTTGTTTATTTGTTAAAAGTTCATAAAGAGTAAACTTGGTAATTGATAATCACGAATGTCAGCAACATAAGTGCTTTTTGTTCAAGGGTCAATTTAATTTGTCTAAGGCTCCTCGGGAGTGGAGGTAAACCGACCTCTGCACGACATCCTGTAAGGAACTCATGGTGGCAACAGTAAAGACAGACACAATTGATCACAATTCAAGGGTATTTATTGAACAATAAATGCAGGGTGGTAAAATGCCTAATCCAAACCTAAATCTAACATGGGAGCAAGCAACGACCATCAAATAAAAAATAAGGCAATCCTAGTGGCATTGTGTCAAAGTAAAAGGGCCTAATCTCAGAAAAACCTATTGCCAATTCCTTACAACTAATTATAGAAAGATCAAAAATGTGTCATGGGCGCTCCTGTATGAGAACAAACACAGCAACAATGGCCTGTTCTTTGGGAGGGTACCCACTCTAGAGTCTGCAGCCACACTTTAGCTCACTGGACCTTTCACAGATGGGAAATATACATATTCTTTGTCCCGCCCACGTGGGCAGTCCAGCACACGTGTATGGGGTTGCTGTCTGTTGGTACTCTTGTTCAGAAGAGAATTGCCATAGCATTTCGGTGCTGGACTGCCGATGTGGGCGGGACAAAGACTTATATGCAAATGGATATTTCCCTTCTGTGAAAGGTACAGTGAGCTAAAGTGTGGCTGCGGACTCTTGAGTGGGTACCATCCCAAAGAACAGGTCATTTAGCTGTGTTCATTCTCAAAGAGGGGTGCCTATGGACTATATGTTGTTAATTATAGAAAGAGTGTGGGATATGGTTTCAATAAAGAAAAGAAGTGTTCCAAATAATAACTTGGGATGTGATTGCCAGGGGTCTCCCTTCCCCATGTTTTCAGCACGGGACAAGTTGGGACCTTGGAGCACAGCACACGCTCAAGCTTTCTCAGCACACGCCGAAAGTTCCGTTCCAACTATCAGGTTATTTGATGGTAAAGTCTCTGCATTAAAAAGTCTCTTGCCTTCGAGGCCTGATGTATCCAACAAACAAACACAAACAAAGAGTTTTTATCCAAAGTTCACGTTGAGTGAGGTCTTCAACGCTGGGTTGCCCTCTTCCGGGCACCGACTCCTCACGTATTTGTATTCAACCAATCAATTGAACAGTTCCTTTCTCAATGTACTTTTGGTGATGAATTTTCACCCCTGGATCTCCCTCGACCGGGCTCGGGTCCACTTGACAAGGGGGACAATTCACTTCCCCTCGTCTTCCAAGACCTCTTACTTTCACAAGTCTTAATGTCTTTTTAAACAGTCCTTCAGGCTTTGTTTCTGATTATCGACTTCCCTCTTCCGGGTTCACTCTCGCCAACTTTTACCACATACTGTTCATGCACTCATTTTACCAAACAGGATTCATTTCTCTTAGCTTCGCAACCATCTGTTGGTCAAAGACTTTCAATGGTACAGAGGGTTTTACAAGGCCCATGTATGACCATTTTGACCTCTTTTCGCTTCTTCTCACGGGCTTCTGGTTCTGGTAGTTTCTATCATCGGGTAATCGCCCAGAGTTTCCTGCCTAAGCACTCACGCGGTGCCGGCCTCCTCTGTTACTGGTTTTCCCCCTCGTTCCTCAATCGTATCTTTAAAATTTCAAATTAGTCGTTAGCTACTTTTCGTTCTACACAGTTCGGTTTCTTATCGATTCTGCCCTCGACTCACCGGCTGTGATGAACTGCTTGCCTTTCTTCATCTTTGGAGTCAAGGTTGGTACCAGTGAGACCAGCATCCTTCCCTGGCTTGGTTATCAGCAGAGGAGGGACTTGCGTACTGTAGACATCTGCTGCAACACACGCTGGCTACTCTTCGCAGTTTTATGTTTCCATCCGCAGAGGTTTCATGGGCCATGATCAGAAAGGGCAAGGTTACTTCTCTCCTTGTCACCCTCTCGGTATTCGCCGTCTTTTGCCTCCTCTTGAAATGCCGTGCTGAGTTAGGTATTGCGTCGCACGGTGTGCCTTGCTCATCTTGTGCTCCACCTTTTATCCCTGTGGGGAAGGGAAAGGGCCGTCAGATGTGTGTGATTCTGGTCAATTGCCTGACTTTGCCTGATCCTGGTATTGGGACATGTCAAGTTAAATGGCTCTGGTGTTAGTTTGTTGTCTTTTGTGTTGTGCGAAAGCGTTTGTGTGGGACAAGGGGGGAGGCAGTGTTTTAGAATATCTTACGTGGTAGGATGGGCTAAAGGTGTTGAAAGAAGGGGGATACTGTGTCTCACCCATCGGTGTCCCACTCCCCAAGGACCCCACACCCCCTCGAGGTAATCCTCCCTCACTTTTCCCCTCCAGGAACTGGATCCAATAGTGATGGCCATGTCCTGGCCACCTGGATGACAGATCCCTGGGAACCAGCTAGAGAGACACCGTCCAGTTTCTCACAATTCTCCCGAACTATAAATAACATGAACGACCCTCAAAGAATTTTGTTTTGACGATTGGACTCTACCTAACTCAATGGGACCCAGGGTGTATGGCAGTTCCTTCCCCTAAGAATGAAGTTAACCTGGCACCTGTGGGGCATTCCAGGGCATCTATGATTTTGATATATTTCTCCTGGCCTCCTTAGGCATGCCCGACCCGTATTGGTATACACTCAGTCTCTGTTACACTGACTTAACTTGCCTATCTTGACAAGGGCGTTGGAGGGCTGGATAAAACTCCCAAAAGTTGATGCCTGTGGTGCAACTCTCTTGGCTTGACCGGAGTACGCCTGTCCAGATGTTCTCTGTAAACAGCGACCCCTCCTTTAGCATAGCTGCGTCTTTCCCTGTATTAGTTCCAGTCAGGGATTTATATGTATTGGCTAAAGAATAACATGATGTGCCGGGTGTACACCATTTATCTCTTCTCCCTTTCTGTAAGTAATTGTCAAATCCTCTGTCCGTCTCTGGTCTGTATCAAAACATAAAAAGGTCTAGCTACTTTCTTTTGTGCCTCATACCGGGCAGATGAGTGCACTCATCACATATCTAAGCCACTGTTACTGAGAAAGAGACCCTGAGCTTCAGGAAAGTAACATCCAGATGTGGTTCATATGAAACATTCCTTTTGATGCTTGCAATGCTTCACCCTAGACCAGGGCTCTCCAGATTTTTTATTTGGACTACAACTTCCATCATCCCTAACCAGCATAGTCAGTAGCCAGATATCATACGACTTGTAGTCCGAAACATCTGGAGAGCCAAAGGTTGCAGATCCCTGTCCTAGACATTGGGGAATGGAAACATGTTGACTAGGCATTGTACTTTCTGTTGTAGGCACCCAAATACCAAGGTAATAACGAATGGTGTACTCTGTGGAAAAGTCTATCTGTCTTTTTATGTGGGGCTTAAAAGAATACAAAAGAAAAGGTGCAGCCAATAAACATGTCAGATAGAAATATGCACTTTACACTACCTAGGCACAGCTATTCATCGACCTCAATTTAAAAAGCAGAACAGCTCTGTTTTCTCAGTCCATTTAATTCATCTCCAACACATATAGTATAAATAGTTGCCATCTGTCGAAGATCATCTCCTCCTAGCCTTTAATAGCAGAAATGTTTTTCTACATTTTGTAACAGTCCAGCTGTTATGCCCCCACACCTTTAGTCGTTTGTAAGTATAGTTTGTCACAAGAAGTGTGTTAACAATCCTGTATTTCATATTTGACCTCAAACGCCACAATTCATTTTGTTAATAGGAAGCCAATATGTCCTTCTGGGCTTCTTTACCTAATCCTGTGCACTGCTGCCTCCTCAATGGCATCACTCTTGTTGGTTGTCAAGAACATATGTTCGATTAAGGTATGGTGTTCTGGATGCAGAATATTTCAATTGCTTGAGGAAAGCACCCCTTTTTAGAGAGAATGAAACTTCTTCAGCAAATTACCTCGTTTCTCCAGCTCCATGGAAGCTTGGAGAGCTTAATCATAAGAAGTCCCTAAAACAACAGGTCATAACAATATGCTGCAGTTCATACCTCTGTGTCTCCAAAGGTTATCCCAAGGTGGAGTGAAGATGTTGATCTTGTATACTCCCAAAGCTTACATCTTGTCTGCCAATGTCTTATATAGGTCTTCCGAGATTTAACTTGCTTAATGTACTTAGAGTCAACAAATATTGAAAAATGTTCCTGACGATTTCTCACTCATACATTAGTCAAAAAATAAGGGCCCATTTGTTGGCTACTAATGAGCAAGTTCAATTTATTTCAAAGATCACACAAAATATTTTATTTACAAAATGTAATTGTGCTCAGACCTCAACTCAAGTGGAAGTTTGAGAAATTGAAGCAATTGCCGCGTACTCTTATACCACTACACCAAGGTGTAGTTGGCAGAATCCAATTGTTGGATGACTTAGTAATATTCAAATGGTTGACCCAGTGCAATCATTTTTGCTGTATGAAAGTGTTGACAAGATTACAGCACCCAACTAGAGCGATGAGCAAATTGCTCCACTTTTTCAATAGGGCTATTTGTTTTACCAGCATCGGTTCATCATTAATGTGGCCACAGTATTAATTTTTACATTTGGTCAAGATCACACAAGAAGTCACTGTTGCAAGCCAGGATTTTAACTTTCTTCAAGCACAGCTAGTGAAATATATATTTCTAGTTTGCATTTCTACATTTTAGTATACACTTCCACAATTAAAGCAACAATACTTCACAATAATTTACAATTTGGATGATCAAATGTTCCTCACATTTGTTATCAAATGTTTAATTCAAAAATAAAGAAGAGATTTAATCAGAAAAATCCATTATGATGTAAATACAGTAAAGATCATTTTATTTTACTATTACTTTTTTTTTTAAAGGCTCGTGCAAAACAGCTGTACAATGCCGGGTATACGTCGCTGGCTCATTTAGCCAATGCTGATCCTGAAACAATGGTGAAGGTGATGGAACATATGTCTCGACGTCAAGCCAAACAAATTGTGTCTTCTGCGAAGGTGAGCATACTCTACATACTATGTATTTTGCGAAGTGGAACAAACTAACAGGACTATGATTTAAAGATAGTCACCAAATATCTTTGTGAGAAAAAATAAATATTGAGGAGTTAAGAGTTGAACGAAAAATATTGATGAGTACTAAGCACTTTAGGTCCAGGAACTAATCATTTCACGTTCATAAATCAAAAATGCATTTCTCAAATTAGCTGTGCTGAAAATGGATTGAAGCTGTGTGTTCAGCTCGATTATAGCATTGCGGTGTAGTTACGGTAACATGAGACTTTACACAGGAAAATGAGAAGTGTTGTCCTCTAACTTTTGACTGTCACTGAAAATTCACTTAATTTAGCAAGTTACTGATCTGACCGGATCGAACACTCAATCCAAATTTGGGGAAGTTAATGTATTTATTATCAAAAAGATTGCTGAGAAAAGGTGTTTTTCGTATTGGTTTTTTCATAAAGCTCCAAAAACCACATTGTTTTTTGAGCTATTTGGGACACTTGCATCCCTTACCCTGAACTGTTGCATTCCACAAACATTTTAAAAATCAGATTAGCCAAGCCTGAGCGATCCCCTTTTTTCAAGACATTTTTTATTTTTTAATCTATTAATACATGCGTAGTCCGGGCCAACAATAACAGTTAATTAGAGCAAAAGCTATACGCAGTCGGAAGCGGCTAACTTTGGTCAGTGCAGCTTCACGTTCTATGGCACGTTTGTTACTTCCATTCCTTTAGCGTTTCTCTTTCCAGGTCTGGCACAGAAGGACTTGCTAATGGAGGCCCTCTGGTGAGGCTATTAAGCTGCAAGGCTGAGGTTGTGCCTGGCTGATATCCAGATACGATATTAGAGAAGCATGTAGTGAGACCTGAGAGTGGCCTGATACTGCTATTGACCTGACAGCAGTTTTGGGGTAGGATTGCAGTTACCTTTTAGCTCAAACTTGATGTTGATGCAGTGTTGTGATCTTATCACTACTTCGAGGGGATTGGGTCCTCCGACGTATTCCATAACTATGACAGGTAATGTCCACAGCTGTGCTGCTTTGGAAAATCTTTGGCGTATGCGTCCTGCATCGATGACGTCTATGCGCCGTCCCCTAGGACCTCCTCCGACAGCCGACGTCACCCGATGTGACAAGTAGGACGCATGACGCCCATAGCCTCAGTTCCGTTTTTTCTGCGAACGTGTTCGCTTCGTGAATCTCGGTACACCTCGACTCTTTGGAGTTTGCTGTTTTCTTCTCGGTTCGTTAAACCTGTTCGGTTTTTTGTGAAGACCTGTTCGTGGCGATGTCTACTTCGTCTTCAACCCCGCGTCCGGGCTTCAAGAAATGCAGGGACTGTGGGTCCAAGATGTCGGTCACGGACCCATACAACGCCTGCCTCTGGTGCCTCGGGGAGGCCCACGATACGGACGACTTTGTCGACTGCCAGTCGCTCACGGCAAAGGCCTTGCGGGAACGCAAGAAGAAGCTGTCGGTAGGTCGGGTGTCTAAGCCCCAGAAGTCGAGGTCTGCAGGGCTTTCGACGGATGACTCAAGGGGCGACTCTCCGCGTCATCGTCGGAAGTCCAGTGGGTCTCCTTCCAGGAGACGGTCTCGCCACTCCTCCGCCTCTTCGAGGCATTCCCCGAAACGCCGGCATCGGTCGCCTTCCCCGTCCTCTTCCGAGGATTCCGCCCGTCGGCGGGTCGCTTATCCCTCCATGCAAGCGACACCGGAGGAATGGGCTGCCTTCGGGAAGCAGATGCTATCGATTCTTGAATCGCAGGGCACTGGTCCGTCCGCGCCTCCGAGTGGGGTCGGTCGGCACCGGTCGAGAGACTCCGCTCGTACGCCTTCGGGCTCGGGTGGTCGGCACGGCCCGCGGGAGAGGTCCCGCTCGGACAAGGGTAGCCGTTCTCGCCACGCCCGTTCCAGGTCCCGGTCCTCGGCGCGCTCGAGACCGCGTGATCCTGTGCCGTCTTCGAAGAAGACGTCGACGCCTGTGGCGCCGAGGTCGTCGACGATTTCTCTCGAGGTTCTGCCTCCAAGGGGGTCGTTGACGCTGTCGGCGCCTTGGTCGTCGAAAGACACGCTCGGAGCTCCGGCTTCGAGGCCTGTGTCGAAGCCGTCGATGCTGGCGGCGCTGCAGCTGATGTCGACGCCGATTCGCTCGACGTCGACGCCGTTTCTGTCGACGCTGGCGCCGACTCATTCGGCGCCCTCAACGCCTTTTGAGGCGGTGGTGTCGGAGGGGCCCCGTGGCACGGGGTTAGCCCCTAGAGTGGCTCTGGCTAAGGTCAGGCACTGCTTTGGTCCCCAGAGGTCTTCCTCTCCCCGCCTGGAGTACATTTCAGAGGGTGAGGAAGGCTCTGATGACGGCTTGGTTCCGGTTACGGTACCAGATGAGCTTATCCCGGGCCATAGCCAGTTTGATGACCTGAGGCAGTCACTGCATGATGCGAGTGGACTGAACACCTCTCCGGAGGTGGAGTTTTGTAGGCTGGAGCCTTGCACTCATGCCGATTCTTCATATCGGCGCCTTATATGTCTCTGGTCACCGAGTACTTGGGTTGGTTCAGGATGATCTCACTGACATTCTTGGTCTTGGTCCCCCCACTGACCTGGTTTTGTCGTTTCATATGGCTCTGCAGAGAAGGGTGGCGGCGGCTTGGACTGCTCCGGAGAGTCTCCCGGCAGTGGGCAAGTCTGTCGTGAAAATACCGTCCAGCCAGTAGCGACCCCTGCTACTTGTTCAGGCACCCCACTCCGTAGAGTTTGGTGGTGCAGGCGGCTACGGCCCCGGCAAAGCAGGCGTCCTATCCTACCATCCCTCCGGATAGGGACAACAAACGTTTTGCCGGCTGGGCGAAGAAAGTGTTTTCTTCAGGGAGTATGGCGCTTCAGGCGGCCAACTCCATATGTGCCTTGTCTCGTTTCACACACACTCTGTGGAACTGTGTTGCATTAGCGGCTGAACGTATTCCCGAAGGGGAAGAACGGGATGGTTTCCTTGCTATGGTTCAGAATGGCAAGGATGCCATGTGTGAGGCCGTTCAGTCGGGTTTGGACATGGCAGATTGTGTCAGCCGGTCCATGGCGGCGAGCACCGTAATACGCAGGTTTGCGTGGTTGCGGAAGTCTGGGTTCGCTCCTGATGTGCAGTCCCGGCTCCTCAACATGCCCTTTGACGGTGAACATCTTTTTGGCAGCAAGGCTGACGAGAGCCTTGAGAGGCTACAGACCTCCAAAGCTGCAGCAAAGTCGTTGGGCGCTGCAGTTCGCCAACCTCTGCCTTTTCGTCCTAGGGGACAGCAATGGAGGGGAGGTTCCTTTCGCTATTACTCGTCCTTCAGTAAAGCGAGAGGAGGTAGCAGTCAAAGAGGCCACCGTAAGAGTGCCAGAGATGGAAACAAGGGTACTCGAGGTGCCGAGGCCGCTCGGGCAGTTGCCTCTTTGCCCTCAGGCAACACCGCAGCCGCTACCACTCAGTCATTTGGCCAGGTCCCATGGTTCGCCGGTTGGGGGAAGGCTGGCGCAGCATCTTGTAGAGTGGCGAGCCATTACTTCAGATGTGTGGGTTCTGGAGATCATAACCCAAGGCTACTGTCTTCCTTTTCGGCAGAGGCCTCATGACAATCCACCTGGGAACCTCTCTTAGAAGAGTCCGGATTCGCTCCTTGCGCAGGAAATTCAAGCCCTGCTGGAGAAAGGCACCATAGAACTGGTGCCTGTAGCGGAGAGGAACAAGGGATGGTATTCCCCTTATTTTTTGATTTCGAAGAAAGACGGGGGATTGAGACCCATCATGGACTTGCGCGGTTTGAACAAACTCCTCAGGGAGGCCAAGTTCAAGATGGTTACTCTCTCTCAAGTCCTCCAGGCCCTTCAACTTCAGGACTGGTTGGTGTCTCTCAACCTCAAGGATGCTTACTTCCATGTGCCGATCCATCCCAAGCACAAGAAGTACCTGAGGTTCGCGTTGGCGACTCGCACTTTCAGTTTCGGGTCCTGCCGTTGGGATTGACCTCCGCCCCAAGGGTTTTCACCAAGCTCATGGTGGTGGTGGCAGCGCATCTCAGGAAAGGGGGTATTCACGTCTACCCCTACCTGGACGATTGGTTGATCAGGGGGAGCTCTCCCGAGCAAGTCCTGGATCATCTGTCCATCACCTGTCACTCCCTTCACAAGCTGGGCTTCTCCCTCAATTTAAAGAAGTCCCATTTGACACCAACGCAGCAGCTCCAGTACATCGGAGCAGTGCTCGATACGTCCCTGGGGCAGTGTTTTCCGCCCCAGGTGAGGGCTCTTCACATTCAGCAAATGGTGCACAAGTTTCAACTTGCCCAGAATCTCCCAGCGTCCGAGTTCTTGAGACTGCTCAGCCTCATGGCATCCTGCATTCTTCTGGTGCCAGAGGCTCGTCTGCGGATGAGATCTTTGCAGTGGGCACTCAAGCGCCAGTGGTCTCAGTCCTCCGGCAGGCTGTCGGACCCTGTTCAGGTGCCGCCCTCGGTCGCCCAGGACCTTCTGTGGTGGGCCGTCGAAGGCAATCTGATGAAGGGGGCCCCATTTTGGTTGCCCTAGCCGGAGGTGACGATCGTGACGGACGCATCCCTCATGGGATGGGGAGCTCATGCTAGCGAGTTGACAGTCAGCGGTTGTTGGTCTCCGTCGGAGTCCAGACTCCATATCAAACTGTTGGAGCTGAGGGCCGTCATGCTTTTCTGCCGACTATGCGAGGAAAGAGTGTCCTGATTCTAACGGACAACACGGTAGCCATGCACTACCTCAACAAAAAGGGGGGACCAGGGTCATTTCCTCTGTGCAGGGAGGCGATGCAGCTCGAGTTCTGGGCCATCCAGCAGGAAGTTTCGATCTCGGCTGTTCATCTGGCCTGATAAGACAACGAGATGGCAGACGCTCTAAGCAGGCAGAACACGATCTCTCACGAGTGGGAGCTGGCTCAGGAGATTCTCCTGGAGATCTTCGCCCCTTTGTGGGGACCCCTCAAGTAGATCTCTTCGCCTCCAGTGTCAACTGGAAGTGCGAAAGGTTTTGCTCGCGGGAATTTCCTCCAAAAGGAGCCTTAGGAGACGCGTTCGTGGTGGAGTGGTCATTCCCACTGCTGTACGCGTTTCCTCCAGTCCCCATCATCCCGCAAGTACTGCGGAGGTTACAGAGGTTCAGTTCCCGGATGATCCTCATTGCTCCGGCATAGGCCCGGAGGACGTGGTACCCGGATGTTCTCGACTTGTCCATCTGCCCTCCACGTCGTCTTCCCTACCAAGACGATCTGCTCTCACGGGACGGGGGTCAGGTTCTCCATCCAGAGGTCCGATCCCTCAACCTTCACGCTTGGCTTCTGAAAGGTTGAGGTATAAGGATTGGGACCTCCCTGAAGACGTGATGGAGGTGTTGCTCTCGTCCAGGCGGCCGGCAACAAAGTCTCTGTACCGTTGCTGTTGGAGAAAGTTCTGCGACTGGTGCAGAGGTAAGAATGTGGATCCTTTTGAATGTGACATTCCCATGGTTCTGTCTTTTTTGCTTTCTTTGGCCCACAGGGGCTTGCAAGTGGGGACCATTAGAGGTTACCTGACGGCGCTGTCGATATTTAAGCGCTCGTCTGAAGAGTGTTCCTATTTTAAGATTCCTTTAATTTCTCAGTTTTTGAAAGGGCTCACTAATGTGTTCCCTCCGTCACTTTTTCTGGTGCCCGGTTGGGATTTTAACCTTGTTCTTAACTTTCTTATGGGTGCTCCGTTTGAGCCTTTACATTCTTGCCCTTTGAGACTGCTAACTCTTAAAACTGTGTTTTTGGTTGTGGTTACTTCCGCTCGCAGAGTGAGTGAGTTACAGGCACTTTCAGTTAAGCCACCCTTCAATGTGTTTCATAAGGACAGGGTTGTCCTTAGAGTTAGTCCTTCTTTTCTTCTGAAGGTGGTTTCGGAATTTCATTTGAGCCGGAAGGTTGTTCTTTCGGCGTTCTAGCCTCCTCCACATCCTGGTAAGGAAGAGGAGAGGCTCTATAGGCTTGATCCTAGGAGAGCGTTGAGCTTTTATATTTCGCGCATGTCCCGGGTCAGAGTGGACGATCAACTTTTCATTGGTTACGCTGGAAAGCGTTTGGGACAAGCTGTGACGAAACAGACTTGGTCTCGTTGGATTATTTTAGCTATCTCTGACTGTTACCACTTGGCGGCTAAGGACCCTCCGGCTGGCTTGCGTGCCCATTCAATCAGGGGAGTGGCTGCATCTACTGCCCTGCAGAGGGGTGTTCCTATTCGTCACATCTGTGATGCAGCCACCTGGGCTTCAGTACATACTTTTGTACGTCACTACTCCCTCGATTCCATCAGAGGGCAGGATCTGGCCTTTTGCAAGGCAGTCCTATATTCCGCAATTTGATTGGGCATGCTAAATTTGTGTTCTAAATTCTTTTCCCACCTCCTTGCTTGGTACTGCTTTGGGAGTCTGTCATAGATATGGAATACGTCGGAGGACCCAATCCCCTCGAAGAACAAGTTACTTTCTTACCTGGTAACTTTCTTTCGATGGGATGGTCCGACGACGTATTCCATATCGCTCGCTCCCACCCTACCTTCCCCGCTGCAGAATTTCTTTTGCGATTGCAGCTTGCGTTCTGCAAGGCCTTGTGTGTCTGACTGGCAGAAAACTGGTGGCACACGTTCTGGGGGAAAAATCTATAACTGAGGCTATGGGCGTCGTGCGTCCTACTTATCACATCGGGTGACGTCGGCCGTCGGAGGAGGTCCTCGGGGACGGCGCATCAACGTCATCGACGCAGGGCGCAGACGCCGAAGATTTTCCGAAGCAGTACAGCTGTGGACATTACCTGTCATAGATATGGAATACGTCGTCGGACCATCCCATCGAAAGAATGTTACCAGGTAAGAAAGTAACTTGTTCTTCTTGCCTGTTGTTGCTAATCACTGCTAATTAGTGCCATACGAATGAGTGTTTCACACTCTCCCGTTGGATCTTTCTATCTGAAAAAACTGGATGCTGCTGGGTCTATTGGGCCATTAGACTGTCCTGCTGTCTGTTTTTTTTACGTTCCGCTGCTATTTCCCTTTTCTGTCTTTTTATCTTTGCCTTGTGAGGGTTGCAGGGATGTTGGCCATGCTAGGTGTACAGTGGCCGGCCTCGCCCAATAAGCTGATTTTGCATGTTCATTTCTGGTGCACATCCCTGAGCCTAGCGTGACTCTGAGCCTTCAGAGTGCTTGTTACGAGAGCAAATGGCTCTCTAAGTAACATCTGTGCACCCAAGTAAATTGTTCCCCTCCCCCTGTGCTTGAATCATTTTCTTAGAAGGTAAAGAAGGGGCGTGTTCAAGAAAAACGTAACCCTGGTATATCAAATCTGGCCCTTGTGGAGTATAATAAACCACCTGCCGTGCCAATATCTAAAAGGTTTTGTTTGTCTGAGGATTGGCTAGTAATGAGCGAAAGAGACAGCGTCTTCAGAACAGGAGAGACAATTTCTCAGACTGTGATGAACAACTTGGTCGACTTATGGTTTCCCCAATACCAAGTGTGAAATCTGACATTAAGGTCTAGGGTAATCAGGAAGAGTATAATGACGTTCAGTGGGATGCAGCATAGGATAATCAGGTGGGAAATGTTATGAACGTGACCACATCCCTGGCAGTGTCAGTACATTCCCCAAGTAAAAGGGCAGAGAATATGTCTCCACAGCATCTCTCACAGTCACTGACGGGTCATCTCCTTATGGATGGTGAACAAATTGTGCAACATGAGCCACAGAAATGTCAACTTGTTAAGGAAACTATTATTCAGGAGTTATCCTGCAGATAAGGTAGATAACTTTTCTCAAACTGTTCAGAAATCTAACTTGGTACATTAGCATTGTCAGACTTCCTTGGGGCAAAAAGGTGCTCTCCATTTGAGGAAAAATCTACTAAACCACAGGAAATTACATATGTCTCCTATGTTTCCTCATCTATTCCTCCTCTGGCAGCTGTAGCGCTTATTCAAACCTCCCTATGTCCACGCTATCCAGACAGCCCTAGAAAAAAGCCTTGTTGAACCAAGGACCTGCGTATAGGCAAAGCCCATATGCCCATGATCGAGGATAAGACATTGAGAGAATTTGAAATGGACAAAGTCTTAATCACTAATGTGGAGAAGCCGTCGGGGAATGAGCCAAAGTGCTGGCATGGCTTGCCAAAAAACTGAGCCCGGCTTATCAGAATCTCAGACTTTAAGGTCCTTGGGAAAATTGAGTTAGACAGATGGTCACTCAAACAAATGGAGATTGTGTGTTGGTGGGGTGTGGTGGCAGCAACGTCCCACACTTAGCATTTATAAAGATTTTCCCGATGACCCTTCAAATCAGAAATTGATAGTCGATTCTGTGTAGTGCTCTTCAGATGATTTGGAACGATAGTCCATTTTTCGTATTATGTTTTCCTGTGGCATACTGACTGGACTTTACAATGTGTGTTGGCTTTTACATGCCGTTTCTTTTTTAATATTTTGTTATGCTTTGTTATACTTGTTTAGTGCTGCTCTTGTTTGTGTTAGCACCCTGATGTCTATGAGCTAGCCTTGGCGCTTTATAAATTCCAAATAAATAAGTGTGGAATGAGCCATAAACACACATTATAAGGGTGAATATGATCCAACTCAATAGTCATACGACAGGTACTTTGTACAAGCCAACACCATGAGCACACCATGATCAACAACAATAGTCACGGGAGTATTGCTTAGGGGCACCGCTCTCGCCTTGGAAGCAGGACAACGCAGAGCAACGGTTCAATCCCCGGGTCCGTGCTTAGAAACCTCTGGGTATTAAGTGTTAAATGTTAAAGGTATTTGTACCGCGCACCGTCACCAACGGAATTGGTCCCCAGGCGCTCTGGCGGATCTGTAAACGATAAGGTGGGATGGGTTAGTAAGGTGAAGAGGGAGTAGGATAGTGAGAGGAGTGGTGTTCAGCTTGGTATACACCAGATACTGAGCTTTCGTGCAGGTATTGGATCGGTGTCGGTCCACGTGTGCTGTTGCTCTGGCTTATGTGTTGTTGCACAGTGTTGTGAAGTGCGTGCGGCTTGCGGTGCGAGAGATGGTTGTGTGAGTTTTTGAGTGAGATAAGTGTGCAGAGTTTGAGGTTATAATGGTTAGTGGGTTACCTGACCTTTAGCATGCTAATATTCACAGTTTTCTCTAAGTGTGGCACTTGTTGGCCTTTCACAGTCCGATCTAGAAGCAGCGCAGGCCAATGTTCACAGTTCTATCTAGTTGTGGGCATGCTAACATTCAGAATCTTATCTAGGAGTGGCACAGGCTGGTGTTCACAGTTCTAAGTGTGGCACATGCTGACATTCGAGTTTCATCTGGGCGCGGGCATGCTATCCTTCAATAAAAAACCTATCTAGATGCGACGCAGGCTAATGTTCCCATTCTATCCAAGCGTGGACATGCTAGCATTCACAATTCTATCTAGACGTGACGCAGTCTAATGTTCACAATTCCATCCAGATGTGATGCAGGCTAATGTTCACAATTCTATCTAAGTGTGGACATGCTAATATTTACAATTCTATCTAAGTGTGGACGTGCTAATATTTACCAATCTGTCTAAGTGTGGACATGCTAATATTCACAATTCTGGCTGGTGTGCGCGTGAGATCTGCAGACACCAGAGCCACTGCTCACACGGGGGCAGAACATGAAAATGTTACATGAGACAGTAGGATAAGGGGCTACTAAGTAACCCCCCCTACTCCACATAAGATGGTGTGTGCTGGACCTACAAAGGAAAAGTTAAGCAAGATAAATTTCATCTTACTATTCTTGAAGTGTAGTTCACCCAAGAAAAGGTATTTAAACCTTAAGAGCAATCCAAAGGATTTCTTAGTGACACTGCACTGAAGTTGCTGCGTATCACCATACAAAAAGCAGATGCCTATGGAGTTTGTCAGACTCCAAAAACAGTGAAAACAAAATCCAAATCAGGGGAAAACACGGGAGCATGAGAAAAAGGTTCCACTCATGCAGGAGTTAAAATTTAAAAAGTCTTAAATCCAGCAAAAGAGCTTAGGGTCTCTAAGGTTGAAAGGAATTTGCATAACAATGAACATTCTCCCTAACAAACAGGCTCTTGTGTGACATCTGGGGATAGTATGGAATAGTCATCTGGTTCATCGGGTCTGTGCCAAGTGTTGGGAAAGATTTGAAAGATTTCTCTTTACAGCACCCTTCCTTCCATTTCTATGGACCACCACACCATTTGCTTTTATTCTTGTATCCAACCTGCTCTTTTTGCAGTGCAATGAAGCCTTAAGCTTAACTACACTGGCTTTTTGCTCATCTGTCATGCAGAAACTGAAATGTCCTTCACGCTGTCAGTACTTCCCCCTAGTCTAGTTACTTTAATACTACTTTTGGTAACTTATTATCACTTTGGTAATTTGTTATCATTGTACAATGTACCTTACAGTGCAGTACAATGGGGTACACTTTTTGTTTTGCTCTATGGTATCACTCAGAGGATTGTTGGCTTACTCTAGCTAGGTGTGCCAAATGGACAAGCTGGTGACAGCAGTTACTTTTTGCTATTTTATGGTGTATTTTGTTTTAGGCCTACCAGATTTACCACGTTTTGCTACTAACTGTGGCTAGTGGTCATACATGGCCATGCTCACAAGGTTTTTCGCTTGTTCTTTGGCCATCCATCTTGTGTTTTACCCTTCTTCCTGACTTGTGAGGCCAGGAAAATCCTTATATGGACTTCGTACCCAGGAAAGCAGAGGCTTTTGGCATGCTACTGGAGTTTTGCCACCAGTGGTCCTGACTGGAACACTGCTGGTGTGTGTGTGTGTGGGCTAGATCTGTCATTGGCTGGTGGGAGTTTCAGCTGTTACTTGGCTTTTGGGATAAGAAGAGGACCCATGCACCAACTCTAGGGAGATCTTGGAATAAACCGAAGGAGCCAATAATCCTGTCCAGCTGCAAGACCGCAAAGAGACTGGAGACCCGTTGGAATAAGGCATGGCGACCAACTTCAACTGCTGTCCTGGTAGAGCCCTGTCCTGTGGAAGATGTTCAGCAGTCCTGCGAAGGAGCTGCGACCCTTGGAGTGGAGGGAACATCCATTCTCGACATCAGCTCAGAGTCCTACAAAGAAGACCCTTTGGAGGCACCCCTGGACCGCCTAGTGGCTGACCAGCTCTGAATTTGGGCTACCGGGCTGCAGACGTTGCCATTCTGAATTGAAGCCTGGAACCTGTGGGATCCTCAGCTTATCTTATAAGACTTACCTCTGCAAACTTGCATGGTCCTGGCATCAAGGGGACCCGAGTTAGGAGGTGAAGTATGACTCCAGCAACTGCATCCCTTTGCGTCACCGTGCATCAGTGGTCGTCATCTGAAACTGCTTACCTGTGCCCAGCCTTGTCCTGATAGGGGCCCTACATTGAATTCTTTCGCATTTTTCAACTGGAAGACATTGCACCAGCATTGGTCACCGACCGGAGAAGCTCTCGGACCTGCACCCCCTGGGGATCAAGATCTGAGGCTGACAGTGGGAAAAGCGACATAGGACCTTCTTCAGCAGACCTGCCAAGTCCTACGCAGAATCAGACTACAGGGGTGAGTTGTAGCGATATGTAACTGAACCCCTAACGCCCTCTTAAAAGTTTCAATAACTTGTATAACTTTTGTAACAGTTTGGCTTTGCCATTTCTTGTTCACACAAGCACTCCGAAGGTTGGGGACACATTTGTTTGTTACATTAACCTGTCCCTTAACAATTGGAACTGTTCATTGGACCCCAGATACCCTGCCTTCATTTTTTGTAGCTTCACAAAACTGTATGGAACTTTGATGAACCTTTGGGCACAAGGCCCCATACATCTTATGGATGGACTTCTTCTGACGCTAGTATTGCATCTCTGTGGACCCGTCGTGCTTGTACTAATCTGTACCTTCCTTTTAAGGGTTTTGATCTTTATTTTGCCCTACTCCAGTGATTGTATATATTTTGTAGTCATTTTTCACTGTGTTATTTGGCCAGATGTAAAGAAGTATTTTTAAACCTCTTTGTCTAAGTGCGTTCGTTGACTGTTTCACTGTGTGTGCTCATTGTGGACCCCTTACAAGCTCACCGCCTCTTGAGACTTAGCCTAGACCACTCGCTTTGCAACCCTGAACAGGTTTGGCCACAGCTCCAAGAGTTGTCCCAGTCACAATACTAGATTGTCCTTCTAGACATCTGTCCACCAGGCCACAGTATAGAAAACCAGTCCTAACAATATGTGTTTTCATCTGACAATATTGTGCTAGCCCCTAAGGACCGCCCCCCACAATCCATGTGGTACTACCTCATAAAGAATCGGGGAGGGTTCCCCCCATGGAAATAGCCAGATTCATCACATTATGTAAATGTAGAACAAATATGCAGCAGAAAACAAATGATTGTATAGCAACTCTTACCCGTGTTCGGCAAAGGTACCATGACAGACGCCTCCTGAGCAGGCACGCAGTCATTTATATCCCCATTAAATGGCACTACAACATTATCCCCTCTTCTCTGCTGTATGCGCTCCAATAACTTGTCCAGGTCATCGCCTAGGGATTAAGCGCGTTATAAATAACCAATTGCAAAACGAATTAAAATACACTCAGAATAATAAGCTTGGAACAACACGCTTATAATGCAGTTTAGAACAATATCGATAGTCGAGGACTGCACACATGCCCAAACCACGAGCACACCATTACCACCAAGAATACATTTGGAAAAATATGCTTGGTATGATGCACTTGGAATAACGCATGCAACATTAATTTCAGCACAGTAGCAATACACAGCAGGCTGTGCATACAAAACCACACCCTACTAATAATACCCCAAAGAATACCATGAGAATAATGCACTCAGACTAATAATGCGCTCAGAGTAGTGCATCTGGAATTATAAACTCAGAATGACTTGTTCGGGATCCAATTCAGCACTATAACCAAACGCAACAGACTCTGCATGCAAGCCCACCAATGTGCAACACTCAATCAGAATAGTACACAGAGAATAATATGAACTGGGTAATACGCTTGGAGTAATACACTTTGAAAAGTACACTGAGTAATATAATTCACTACACTAGCCGTAGGTTAGAGTTGGGTTGATTTTCATGTCATAAACTGGTCGACAGGCTAGACTGGTTGACCAATTAAGTTGATCGGCATGTTAGTCTGATTGACCGGCATATTTTTTGAAGCCGTACAGGCCATTTTATATTCACAGATTGCCCAAAAGTGTTTCAGTGGGTATCCTTTTAACCAGTTACATATTTTGTTGTGTTTCACAATAGTGCTAAAACAAGGGAAAAGAGGGGCCAGCATCTCAGGGATGTGTTCACAGGCATTTTCTGGACAGCATAGTGCCGAAGGTGAAACACTGCAATGCGCCCCCTTCTCAACATTACAAAATCTAGTTTTATTACCTTTTAATAAGGTACTTAAAAGTAATAAGTAAACACAGCAAAGTAGAAGACCATATTGCAAACAAATTTACTTTCTTTGTCCTGTGTGCTTTCATATTTTACTGCTGCAAAGGTGTTTACTGCATTTGCGCAATGTATTTTTTGTGATGATTTTGTTCTAAATTGAATGTACAATTAGAGACAATTGCCCCTCTTCCGCCATTGAAAACGTAAATGCATTTTATCTTCTCAACAGTCAGCAACAGCACGTGTAACCAATATCTTGAGGGCAACAAACACATTTGTAAACCACAAATATTTCTTTGTATGGTGAATTCATTTTTGCAACTAAAGCATTTTCACTATCCATCATTTTTGGCTTTGGCAATAACTATAATTTAGTAAGCTATGATTGAGGTTCACACTGTGAACTGAATAATATTTAGGGACTCCCATTTTTGGTAGCTAATGCACAGGGAGATAGAATATCTTTCTGAGGATCACTCACTTTGGTTGGTTAGTGAAGCCTAAATTTGAGCCCAGTCTGTAAATTAGGTGTTAGGGAGTTTTTCAAACAAAAGTCCATCTTATGTAGGACTTTAGAAGACGCACACTCTGGACACAGGGCTCTAACTCTTAGTATAGGCCTGTACCACACAAGTTTTGTTGGTAGCAATGGCTGAGCAGCCAGGCTTATTTTAGTAATGAGGAGGGGCTGTAGGGAGATACAAAGAACTTTGAGTATACACATAGGCCAAAGAAACACTGACACACTAAAGTTATATACAAATAATGGTTTCTTTTATATATTCACTAAGGTAAACGTGATTCTTCAGAAAGATAAGTACTATGACACGCAATAAGTAACTTAGAACTAATGCAATATTTATAGTAAGTAAATCACTTTTGTAATATTTGTAAAATGGCAGTAAGCAATTCAAAGGTAAGTAAAACAACTTTCAGAATATCTGTTTCAGATGAGAATGAATGAATGAAAAAAAAAACATAAAGCATGTAATTTCACAGAGGCCTAAGGCTTTAACAGTCCATCCCGATCTAGTTGTGCGGGTCTCAGTCAGATTGGAGGGTCAAACAAGCAAGGGCAAACTGTAGGAAGTCGAAATGTTCTAGAGGAAGTCTTCAGTAGCAAGAAAGTAACACTTTGTTTGGGAAAAGGTTGAGGGGCTTCAGAGAAGGTTCCCTGTATGCACACAGGTGTTGGGCCTCGGTCGAACGTGTATGGGCAAATTCCCAAACACTCGAATCAACACTTCAGCAACACAGTAGCAGCAAAACAACGCTAGGTAAGTTCTGCCAAGAGTCTCACAGTACCTTAGAAGTGAAGAAAAGGATGCAGCACAATGCTCCAGTAGACCTGGTCACCGGATTCTTCGTCAGGCAGACAAAAGAAGGGACACTGGAATGGACCTGCAGCAGCAGTCAAGTGAAGATACTCCAGGCAAAGGATTATTTGTGGTTCTGTGATGTTGGTGCTCTTTTCAAAGCACAAACAAGGGGGGGTCCTGGGAGTGTCGCTCTACCGGCCTATATACCGGGTTAGAGTCTCAACCAGAGTCTTTAGCTCACCATCCTTTCACAGAAGCGAAATGTCCACTACATATCAGTCTTTGTCCTGCCCAAGGGCAGTCCAGCACCAAAATGCCTGGCAATTCTCTTCTAAACAAGAGTACCAACAGCAACCCCAGACACATGTTTGGGCCTCGTCAGTGAGGTGGAGCTGTGCCTTTCTAAGAACAGTGAGCAAGGGTTCCACGTCTAGATTATACTAGTAACTTAGGGGTCCAAAGCTACTTAATATGCACAAACAAGGGGTGAGGGGTCCTGTGAGTGTCTCTCTACTGGCCTGATCCCGGGTTAGAGGCTCAGCCAGAATCTTTACCTCACCATCCTCTTGCACAGAAGAGAAGTGAAGGACAGTTACCACCCGGTCTCTTCTTCTCGCTTTCTCGGTCCAACACTCTGGTGAGGAGACTTCAAGGAGTGAAATCTTGCCTCTGGAGGTCTGGAAGGAGTCGACCAAAGTTTCAGGAGGATTCTTTTTTCGGAAGACGATGCACTGCAAGGTGTCCACAAGTCCCAGGTTATTGGTGGGTTGCAGACCCTGAAGGTCACAGGTCTAAGGGAGAGAGTAGTCCTTTTTGGGGCTCTCCTGCCACTTGGAAGAAGAGGTCGGACAGCAGCAGTTACTCAGAAGGCATCTCCAGTCGCCTGGAAGTGGCTGCGGGTATCTCTCCTCTTCCTCCTCGTCATTTCTTCAGTTCCAGTGGTCAGCTTGTCTTCAGCCTTAAGATTCATGCCGCTTATGTAGGAACCAAGCCAATCAGCACCCATGCACCATTCAAACTGTGAGTGGTGGCTGTCCTTTCAGGACAGCCAGCCTCCCAGTTGGAACTGGTTCAATGCAGGCACAGCAGAAGACAAAACAGTGGAGTTTTGGAGTCCTCACCTGTTTCCTGTCCACAGACACATTGGCGCCTTGGTGGGCCTCACAAAAGTATCCCGCTGAAGACGAAAGCCAAACCAGCACCTCCCCCAGCTAGCATGGCAGAAGGAGAACCAAGAAAGGACAAGCCATCTTGAACTGCTTTAATGTGTTTACTCAATTCTCTTCTGTCAGCTTGTCATTCTAAACACTCTTCTTATTCTTCTTGATTTATCTGCCACTTTCGACACCATTGACCGCTCTTTGCTCTTGGACTCTTTCCTCTTTTGGTTTTAGGGGTTCTGTCATTTCATGGTTTTCCTCTTATCTAATAGAACCTTTTCAGTTTCGTGTGGTGGAAAGACCTCCTCACTGTTTCCTCTTGAGCACAGCGTTCCCCAGGGTTCAGTCTTGGGTAAGTTTCTTTTTTCACTCTATAATTCTCTTCTTGCTCCTGTGATCTCCTCCTTTGGAATCATTTTTACGCCAATGAAACACAACTTTTTCTATCTTTCTCTTCTTTCACACCTTAAATCCACTCCACTCTTACTTCTTGTCTTTCAGCCATTAAATCTTGGATAGGTTTGCTCTTCCTTACTCTTAACGCTGGGAAAACTGAGGTCTTATTCTTTCCTGCCAGTACATTTGCTCCACCACCCTATATCTCTTTTCCACCATCAACTCTTTCTATTCCCCCCACTGCTCATAATCTTGGTCTCTATCCCGATTCTAATATTTTCTTCACCTATCACTTTTCTTTAACTTCCCATTCTTGTCGTTTTCACTTGCACAACATTTGCAAAGTCCATTCCTCTCTCACTTTTCATGTGACTAAATTGCTTACATCTTCTCTGTTTTCTCGATTCTTTTACTGTTCTGTTACGCTCTTTGGTCTCCCTTTATCTTATCTTGCTCCTCTGAAATCTATCTTCTATTCGCATACTTTGCTTTCCCTCTTACCATGATTCCTTTTGAGTCCCAACTTAAATTTCATTTTCTCGGTTTGGTTTTTAAATCTCTCTATGGGCTTGCTCCAGCCTATCTAGCTGTTCTGCTCTCCTTTTATATTCCTTCTCGCTCTCTTCGTTCTTCTTGTCTTTTTAAGTTGACTGTTGCCTTTCCGCCCTGTGCCCAATCTCGTTTTCGCTCTTTTGAACTTCTTGCTCCTCTCCATTGGAATGCTCTTCTGCTATCCGTTCGATCTATTACTGTTTATTCTTTTTTCCATGTTTCTTTGAAAAATCGCCTACTTCACTGTCCATGATTGTTTGCTCTCTGACTTGATAGTTTAATTATTTTATTCCAACAATTTTGTACTGTTGTTTCTATACTATGTACAGCCCTTTGGATAAAAACGCTTTCTACAAATTAATAGAATACAAATAAAGCAAATGATACAATCTCAAATCAATCCTTAACCACCAAAACTACAATTGGACTACCATCTCCACCATCAAAAAAGAAAACAGATCTCTTGGCCCTTATGTCATCCTTAACAATAGCACTCGCGCCGTTCACCAAACTATATGAAGCACTGAACGACTCAACAAAAGACCAAGCATCTATGCTGGCGCACATACAAACGAGACTCACCTTTATTGAAGGATATATAACAGCAAAGGAACGCACCCACCAACCGTTAGAGCAACCTCTACAGCAGTTAGACCATTTTGCAGCTCGTCCAAAGTGCTCGAGATCTACCCAAACTGAGGCACCAGTTTTTAAAACCTTTAACTTCACAGGGGCCTCGGCCATACCAACAGCGATAGACCACTCTAACAGTGATGAAAAGGCTCTACTAGACTCTCCAACAAGTACAACACAGAATGTCACTACAAATAAGCCTCGGGTAACGAAGCAAAAAGAAAAAACAAACTCCTCGAACATCAAACTACAGTTAGATCACGAAAACAAGTCGAATAATATTATTGAAAAAACAAGACCCGACCTCCACTCAAAAAACGGATGTGCATCTGGGTCAGCAGACCGATTCATTCAAAAAGACGACCCCGCTTTGAGAGGCACAGCAAAGAGAAAAACGAGTAAGCCTACAACCAGACTAAAAACCAACGAAAGCTACCAGCCAGCTTCCCTTAAACAATCTTACCTACATTTCGAGCCGAAACTAATTGACCACACTACTCTCCTACCACCGAAGTCCCCAACAATACCGAGCGAGGAAAAGAAGGCCGTAGAAGATACCGTGTGCTCAATTACTGAAAGGGAGTTGATGGACGTAGCTCTAAACACAAGAGAAATGTGTGAGGATTGGGAAGAGGAAGACCAGACGCCGGTGAAAAAAAGAAAGAGAAACGCAAATAGTCAATCCCCATTGGTTCTGGCCGACCTCTCGGACGAGAAACAAAAAAAAGAAAACAGAAAAAATACAAGAAATAACAAACCATCAGCTCAAGAGCCAGCAAGTCCAATTTTTCTGACATTGGAGGAAAAAAAACTAAAACTTTTGGAAAAAAATAAACATAGAGAAACTTCCCAGTACTCGCCTACAAAGAAAATGGAAACGCTCCGAGCACGGGACAACTTTAGATCACCTCCTTCTAGGAGGACGCAACCGTCGAGTCAGGACGCTAAAAACACATCACAGGAACGACCATTAGCGCTCACCTCACGTTGGCGTTCCAGAGTGCACAAAAGTTCACAAAAAGATGAGCGTACACCCTCAAAAACAAGAAGTCCAAAAAGATTCCATAAACTAGAATACAGACCGAGATCTTCATCCCCATCAAACCACCACTGTACGCCAAGGTCCAGAGGACGCAGAAACCAGAGGCACCCTCCTACACAGAGGGGTAAAAGTAAGGACCACCGAAGAAGAAGAGACCTCATAAACCGACTGATAGGGTCTACAAAGACTCGCTCCTTCACTCTGAAAAGCATCTGGAAGGAAGATCCATCATTCATCCTAAACAGAAAAACGATTCTAAAAATACTACACCTAGTCCCAGCTTTAAAAACTCTATCCACAGATGACATTACAATTGTGGAATTCAGGGAAAAAAAACGAGTGGATAGTGTCTACTTACACATTCAATCTGAAACCATCAAATCGGCTTTAACTAAAGAAAAAAACAAATTGAGAGCGCTGGGCTATGACCTCACAGATTACATAAGACCCAAAGAGCGCACTGATTCTAAACAAGACCCACCGAACTACCCAGTGAGATGCCCCCAGGAGAAAAAGACGAAAGACCATGTAAAGAGCGAACCTACATACCGGAATGACCAGGCCCCGGTACTGAATGACAAGCACCTTCCAAGATCGACTACACGAAAGCAGACCGAGTTCCACCGGCCAAGCTCTCTAGAATTGGAAAGGGTACCTTCGGGCCCCCAAAAAAATTGGTTCATCACAATTGAGCAAGATATTCCGCTAAAAGGAAAAGAAAAGCTAAACTGGGAGAAGAAGCAACAAAGTACAAAGGAAGAAGTCAATCGTTGGGCATGGCTGCCCAAAGCATTAGCAAAAAACTACAATCAATAGCAATTAAACAAATGCCAGCTAAATAAGAGGTACTCAGGCCATTTACTGAACATAGATTCGGAGATTAACATAACCCTAGGTTCGTGGAACACCCGAGGCTTCTCCCATTTGATGAACTCCTCAGACGTTAACCTAGGATCCGCAGATATTTGGTGTCTACAAGAAACCTGGATCCAACACAAACCGTCGATAGAAGGTTATACGATTGCTTTTTCACCAGCTATGAAAGGAATATCGGGGAGACCAAGAGCAGGCTTACTCACAGCAATAAGAATCGGAGCTGACTTTCACCTTCTCAAAGTGTTAAAGACAGAGCCGCACATCCTGGCAACGTTGATACAGAGAAGTAACAACCAAAACAATCTGGATAAAAGAAAAAAAACGATATACCTCCTGATTAACTTATACTGGAACCCGGTAGAATGTGAAACAGACACCTTTCTATTGAAAATCGAAAACCTTTTAAAAGACGCCTTATCAAACGACCTAGTGGAAAGTATAGTTATTTGCGGAGACCTAAATGTCAACATCAAGAAGAATGGACAGGAGTCTTACCAAACAAAACCAAATCGGCCACAATT
This sequence comes from Ambystoma mexicanum, assembly GCF_040938575.1. Classification (NCBI taxonomy): domain Eukaryota; kingdom Metazoa; phylum Chordata; class Amphibia; order Caudata; family Ambystomatidae; genus Ambystoma; species Ambystoma mexicanum. The sequence continues at coordinate 19,234,125 of NC_090937.1, read as the reverse complement.
GCCGTAAAACTCACAAGACAGAGGAAACAAATGGTCAAATCTGATGGACAACAATGATCTACACAACGCACACTTCTTGGGAAAAGCATCGCAACCGACTATCCCGACCTGGGAATTAGCCGGAAGGAGCGCCACCTTAGACCACATCTATCTGTCCAGAAATCTCCTCCCGCTGGTCACCGGCTTTGACATCACTAGAACACTTAATAGTGACCACAACCTCCTGAAACTGACATGGTCAGCTCATTGCTTTAAAAAGCACGAGAGTGACGTGGCGCTGAGATCGACCAACATGGAGACCTATGCAAATTCCACGCGCTTAAGGATGAACACCTCAGCAGTAATGACACTAACCTCTAACTACTGCCAAATAAAAGCACAGGCAAATGCTAAAGAAGAGAAACTTCTTATGGACTACTGCCCATTACTCCAACCATATTACATTAAAAAGACAGGAAACAGGAAACAAGCAAAGACCAACCATTATAACAACGAAACCCTCAGGAACAAAAGACGGGAGATGAGAAGAGCTGTGAGAAGGGCCAGGAGCTCACCATCACGCGTTAACGTTGAAACAGCTTCGAAAGCCACTAAAGCCTATAAGACCTGGTTGAAAGGCTTTAGATTACAACTTTACCAAGACGACTCAGAACAAATGCTGCGAGTGCTGGCCGGTAAGCAAACAAAATCATTCTGGTCGCTGGTCAATTCTAACACCTCATCAAGAAAAGACGCCTTAACATCAAGCGTAACAGAAGAAGCTTGGATAACACACTTCGCCACCCTTTTTGGCCCAGTGGACAACGAGATAAAACCCAGGAAAAATAGACCTAACCGATGGGCAATAGAACCTGACCCACTCAGCATTGAAGATAAAATTAAGAGCCTCAAATCATCACGAGCTCCGGGTCCTGATGGTCTGTCGAATATGGATTTAAAATCTAACCCAAAAGTCTGGTCAACTTTAATAGCCGAAATTTTCAAATCCTGTACAAACTCTACATCTGTTCCGAAGTCCTGGAAAACAGCCAATGTAGTCCCCATCTATAAATCTGGAGACAGAAGCGATCCCAACAACTATCGCCCAATAGCATTGTTGGACTGCATTGGCAAACTCTTCGGTTCATTTTTACTGGACAATTTCAAAACCTGGATAGAGTCCTCTGAAGGATGGGATAACTTTCAAACAGGGTTCAGGAAAAACTTGAACACCATGGAGAACATTTTCACCATTAACATCTTGAAAGCCAGAGTGCAGGAAGGAGCCCCTCCCCTTTGCATGGCATTTATCGACTTATCCAAAGCCTTTGATAAGGTAAACAGAGAAAAACTTTGGATAAAACTTGCCAATTGGAACTGCCCCGAGAACCTTTTAGACCCAATTCAAGAACTTTACTCGGAAACATCCATGAGAGTCAGACTGAATGGCACTGGGCTACTATCGGCAGTGATAGGAACATCTAGCGGAGTTAAGCAAGGATGTCCTCTGACACCGGCACTTTATAACGCCTATACTGGTGATTACCAACACGCCGAAAAGAACGTTAAAGCTTTCCCGCCCTCCATAGGATCCGAGAAAGTCAGCAGATTATTCTATGCGGACGATATAATCCTTATTGACCAGACAAGGATAGGGTTACAGCGAAAGCTAGACAATCTGAATGAATATCTCCATATCAACGACCTTGAGAGCAATACCACAAAAACTAAAGTGATGCGACTAATGAAAGCGGCCAAACGCAAAACTTCAAAGGCTTGGTTTTTTAACAACATTCGGCTGGAAGAAGTCGACACCTTCAGATACCTGGGTACGATGTTCAGCAACAACAGAAACGAGCAACCTATGCTAGACCTACTGACCAACAAACAGAAAACTTTACTAAACCAACTGATTATAGAGGACAAAAAATTTGGCCGCTTCTCAATAAAAGCGGCGACAAATTTTTACAAGATGAAAGTGGTGCCAGCACTCACCTATGGGACAGCTGCATTCTTTGGTATTCCTGATTCAACATGGCCCAAATTGGAAGGCGCACTCTGGAAAAAAGTGCTCCGTTTACCACCCTCGATTCCAATAGCCTTGATAAGAAGGGAATTGGGCCTCACTTCTCTACTAGGAATAGTATCCATCAACACCTTGATGTTTTACAGAGAAGTCAGATTATCGGCGGAGAAAATATATGCACTGATTCGAGAGGAAATTGGAAAAGGGTCTAACAAAACTCTCAAAACCTGGTGGGAAAAAAATCAAAAGCTCCTTGTTACAATTGGAAGCTCAGACGAGGAGCTTTTGGCAAACCCGAAGAGAACGGCTAAAAAACTCAAAGATCTAGATTGGTGTGAGACCCAACAAACATCAGCAAACTACAAATCAGTAGCCCACTTGCCGGCGTTTGCCCAAAAACTGAACGAACCTATCGGCTACCTACTTCAATTTCCGAATAAGATCTACCGAGCCACCTTCCTAAGAGCAAGATTAAACATTCTAAAGACCAACGAGATACTGAAAATTAGAGGAAAATCCAAATCCGATGGCTGTAGATTCTGCCGGAATCCCGAGCTAAAGGAAAGTCTAAGACACCTGATCATCCATTGCCCAGGGACTGTTAGCAAACGGAAAATCCACCTGGACCACCTTTACTCAAACTTTTCAAAGATGGACGAGGACTACTGGTGGGCGCACTTGATGAATGGGCTAAGTCGCAGACCGGTCATCGCGGTGGTAAACTTTATACACAGTCTGAAGTTGGACGCCATCGGGGAAGGTTCAGAGAGCCCTTAAAAGACTTAGCCCGTTTTTGGTGAGAATCTAAGAAAAAAAAAAATAAATCTCACCTCCACTTTTGTAAAAACTGCTAACAACAGTTAAACACAATAAAAATAAATAAATAAATACAGATACAAACTGGGGAAAGAAGAACACTGTCACCATTTGGGTGAATGGTGACCCTTCTGTGCACTACCGTGGCTGTAAGTACAGCCTGGGAGTAAAAATTGCACAAACGTATCTATGATAAAACCACTGCCAACATCCATTCAGATTAGCTTGTCACTGTAACCAAAACGTTACAGGAGCAATGAGAAAAGGGATGCTGTGTAACCCCTCAGCACTCGACATAAGGTGGGGTGTGGTGATCTCACAATAGAAAAGATAGGATGGATACTAAATATCCCCCTGCCCTTGGGAGCATGTGTTCCCACGAAGAAAATAACCGAAATAAAAAGGCAAGCCCAAAGGGCTCCCAGCAACACTGCACAGAGTGCTGTGTGCGGCAAAAGTCAATGACGGATGCAACAAAACCCGGAGGAAAGCATTACTGCAAGAGAAAGGTATAAAAAGAAATATAAAAGGATCCCAATTATAGGGTAAAGAACGAGTGAGTGTGGAAAAAGGTAACCACTCACACAGGAGAACAGACCAAGAATCCAGTAGTCCAGCAAAAAGTGCTGTGGGACTCGCATATGAAGGGGATTTAACAGCAAAAGGAAAATTTACTTAACATTAGGCACTGAATCACATTTATTCCCAACACAGTTGGTACATATAGGTGTTAATGGAAGCCTTCTTTGGTTTTTACCTTTGTACTATGTTGACTTAGTCACCTGTGAAAGAGAATGCGTAAAACGGTCACCTGCCTGTACTCCTTGTTTTAATCAGCATGGATCTTGTTATGCACATATCCCATTGCTGATCACACAAAATGTGTGCTTCTTAAGGCAGCTCCCACTGAAAATAGTTACTGCCATTCACCCACGCACAGTTGTGCATGCAGTCATCTACCAATAATTACTCCCTATTTAAAATTCTCTACTGACAACGACGACATAGTAAGCATATGCTTAACAGATTGTCTTCATGTTTCTTTCTTTGCCTTAAGAAAAAGGGATAAATAGGAACAGGACTTATAGGTTAGTCTTGGAGCGCTGCCTGGCCCGATCCTGCTCCCTGCGTAGCCACCCACTTTTCCAAGAAACAGCCCCAGGGTCTGTTTGGTGCACCCATGTACAGAGACGGAAAACTGCATAGACTCAGCCAAAAGTACAGACATTTGTATTTTTGGTTAGGTTGGACTGTAGGTCAGAGTCACTGTGGGGGCATAGCCAACAAATAATTTGTATGGATTATTGTACTGCAAGAGAGCTTTCAGTGTTCTTTGCTTTACTTCCTTAAAACTGCAATGCACCATAGCTGATCATTCTTCCCCACAAAGAGTTCCGTTTTTGGAGTAACTACTGGCAAACAGTGACTGTGCGTGTGCCTTGTGAAGCATGGGCTAGTTAGTGGATTTTAGTGTGTGTGTGTGTGTGTGTGTGTGTGTGTTTCTCAAAGATGCCATGCAGGTGACACCATTCATTATAAACACAAACTTCTAACATCACCCACCAACATTCCCCACTTGCTGCGCTATTGAGATTCCATGCATGTTTGATTACATGCATTTACAACACACCCCTTCATTCAAAATAATAAAAAGAACTTTACTAAAATGGTGATTTAAATTTAGTGATCTCTAAACCTCAGGAAATCATTAAGATAATCATGTTAACCTATATTTGTTTCTAGGGCTACAAGAATAAAATACTATTCGAATGGATTGTGTCCTCCAACGTATTCCACATCTTTGACATGTAATGTCCACAGCTGTGCACTTTGGAAACTTTTTCGGCAGAGGGCGGGCGTCCTGCGTAGAAGGCCTCCCTTGAGGGCGACGTCACCGGATGTTATAAATAGGACGCACAGCGCCTGTAGCCTCAGTTTCATTTTTTTCCGCAAACGTGTTTGCTTCGGAGACTTGGCGCACCTTGTGTATTCTTTGTGAATATGTCTTCTTCTTCAACCCCTCCGACTCCGCGGTCTGGCTTCAAGACTTGCCCAGACAGCCAGTCAAAAATGTCAATTACCGACCCGCATCTCATTTGTTTGTGTTGCTTGGGTGAGAGTGGAAGGGGAAAGCTTCATATAGGTAGGGGTTCGAAACCCAGTAAGTCCCATAAATCCAAGTCCAAAGGGATGTCCACTGACGATTCGAGGGGCGACTCTCCGCGTCGGGAGGAGTCCCGGGGGGGGGTCTCGGGCCCAGAGTGGTTCCCGCCATTCGTCCTCGTCTCGGCGTTCTAGGAAGCGCCTTCACCGGTCACCTTCCCTGTCCTCCTCGGAGGATGGTGCCGCGAGGAAAGTGACTTGCCCGACGAAGTCCTCGACTCCGGAGGAATGGGCTGCCTTTAGGGAGCAGATGTTAGCGATTTTCCAATCACAGGGCACAGTTCCGTCCGTGCCTTCTGATGAAGCTGGCAAGGAACGGTCTCGTACTGTGGCTCGCACGCCTTCAGGCTCGGGTCCTCGACGCGAAGCTCATCGGGAACCTTCGAGGTCCTGTTCGGACAAGGCTCAGGATAGTTGCAAGAGACGTGCTTCCAGGTCTTGGTCCTCGTCTCCAGTGAGAAAATTGGTAAGGGCTCAAGGTTGGCGTCGGCGCTGTGTCCGTTGGCTAACAACATCGAATCTTTGCCTTTGTTCCCGCCGTCGGCGCCATTATGGACGTTGACGCCAAAGGCACTCTCGATGCCGAAACCTTTGGCGCCCTCGACACATTTTGGGGCTTTTTGCCCGAAATGTACCGTTGAAGATCGCTGATACTGTCGATCCTCCAAGGAAGGCTACTTCTAAGTCTGTGAGGCCGGTGGTGGACTCCAGACCCTCGTCTAACTCGAGGCAGGGCTTTTACCTCCCTCTGGATGACATATATGAGGAGGAGGAAAGGTCAGACTTTGATATGGACCCTGTTGAGCCTGATGTGGCTCCTGTCTTTTCTGGAGACAGTCAATTGGAAGAGTTTAGGCAAACTCTTCATGATGCCAGTGGGTTGGACACTTCTCCAGAAGTGGAAACTGGCAGGCCTGAGCCTGGGGCTCATGCAGAGTCGCCCTACAGGCACCTCATGGCTAGGGTCACAGAGTATCTGGGCTGGTCCAGTCGTCCTGAAGCTTTTGTGCAAGATGATAGAACAGACATTTTAGATCAAGATCCATCCTCTGACCCGTTGTTACCTTTTCATCTGACATTGCAGAAAAGGGTGGCGGCTGCTTGGCAGTTACCGGTATCTCTTCTGGCTGTTAACAAATCGTTGACCAGAAAATTACTGCCCTTCCCGTAGTGATCCCAGTTACCTTTCGTCCCACGCCACTTCCGAGAGTTTGATGGTTCAGGCGGCTACAGCCACCTCGAGGCAGGCGGCGTACCCTACCATACCTCCTGATAGGGACCACAAACGCGTCAACGGTTTGGCACGCAAGGTGTTTTCTGCGGGGAGTATGGCGTTGAAGTCAGCCTACTCCACTTGTGCCTTGGCAAGATTTCTCTTGTGGCTGAGCATATTCCCGAGTTGGAAGAAAGGGATTGGTTCTTTGCTCTCGTGCAAGATGGTAAGGATGCCATGTGTGAATCCCTTCAGTCGGGTTTGGACATGGCCGACCGTGTTAGCCAGTCCATGGCTGCGAGCACCATTACACGCAGATTTGAGTGGTTGCGGAAGTCTGGGTTTGCTCCGGATGTGCAAGCCCGTCTTTTGAACATGCCCTTTGATGGCGCGCATTTGTTTGGCAGCAATGCTGACGAGAGCCTTGAGAGGTTGCAGACCTCAAAAGCTGCGGCCTAGGGGACAGCAGTGGAGGGGAGGTTCTTTTCGTTACTACTCCTTCTTTGGTAGAACGAGAGGAGCCGCCAGTCAATAGAGGTGCCAAAGCCGCTGAGGCAGCTGCCTCTTTGCCATCAGGCGCTGCCGCAGCCGCTCCAGAAGAGTCATGAGGTCATGTCCCATGGTTCGCTGGTAGGGGGCAGACTGTCTCAGCATCTCGAAGAGTGGCGAGCCATTACTTTGGAAGTGTGGATTCTGGATACAATCGCCCACGGCTACTGCCTTCCCTTCCTAAAGCGGCCTCACGACAATCCACCGGGGAATCTCTCTTTGAAGCTTCTCGATACGCTCCTTGTGCAGGAGATCTTGACCCTGCTAGAGAAAGGCGCTATAGAACTGGTGCATGTAGCGGAGAAGAACAAAGGATGGTATTCCCCTTATTTTTTGATCCCAAAGAAAGATGGGGGATTGAGACCCATACTGGACTTGCGTTGGTTTCACAAACGTCTCAGGAAGGACAAGTTCAAGATGGTCAATCTTTCTCAAGTCTTCCAGGCCCTTTAACTTCAGGATTGGTTGGTGTCTCTGGACCTACAGCATGCTTACTTAAATGTGCGATTCATCCCAAGCACAGAAAGTACCTGAGGTTTGCGGCTGGTGACTCGCACTTTCAGTTTCGTGTCCTGCCATTCGGATTGACCTCTGCCCCGAGGGACTTCACCAAGCGAATGGTGGTGGTGGCAACGTATCTCAGACGAGGGGGGATTCATGTCTACCCATACCTGAACTGGCTGATCTGTGCACGCTCTCCCGGGCAAGCATTGGCTCACCCCGGTCTCACTTGCTGCTCCCTCCACAAGCTGGGCTTCTCCCTCAATTTCAAGATGTCGCATCTGACACCTTCCCAACAGCTCCAGTACATCAGGGCTGTGTTGGACATGTCCTTGGGGAAGTGCTCGCCTCCCAAGGTGAGGGCTCATCACATTGTGCAGATGGTGGACAAGTTTCAACATGCTCAGAGTCTTCCAGCTTTCGAATTATTAAGGTTCTCCAGCATGGGGTCTGGCATGGATTCACATGCTCATGAATATTCCCCGTCGTCAGGCTGGGAATCCTCGGTAAAGAAAAAACCAGTATCAGTTTCGTTTCTGATCTGTCTTTCGTAGTACTAACCAATCACTGGTCTCTGCGTCATACTGACCACAGCCAATGACTGCCCTCTACCTAAGCACCGCCTCTGGCAGCCATCTTCAGATTTTTACCGCACGTTCATGTGTTGGGATCCTCGTGCTATTGCTCTCGAGCTATTTTTTCACGTTTTATCTCAAAAACTTCGTTTTTTCGGTCAAAAGAGCCTCAAGCTCCACCGACTCTCCATCCGATCAACGGGGACCCATGTCGGATTCGTCTGCGCCCCTCAAGGGTGAAGATTCCGTCGAGCTACGCTTTTGGAGGACTGCAGAAGTTTCTCAGGCCCGGACATGGCCCAGGAGAAGGGAAGCTCGACGCCCGGAAAGCTGTTCAGGGTCTGCCCTGGATGCCAGCTGCAGAACGTCTTTAAGGAGGACGAACACTCCTTTTGTCTCTACTGCTTACATGAGGACAAGACGCACGTGGAGAAGGACTGTGCGTTTTGCGGCAATATGTCGGAGCGGACCATGAAGGACCGCCATCAACGTCTCGCCAACTGGCTGGAAGGTAAGAGCCCGTCAGGCGAGAAGAAGAGGAAGAAATCCTAGCGGTCTTCTAAAACCTTTGAGGACGCCCCGGCGACGGGGGTCCAACACAAGGCCAAGCACCGCGAGTCCGCTGGCACCGGGAGCGCCGAACGGTCGGGCTCTACGGGCGCCAGGCAGGGCGCACCCTCCCCGGCACCTTCAGCCACGAGCCAACGCTCTGGGTCGGGTAAGAGGAAGGGCGAGCACCCGGCGAAGCTCCTGGAGAGGCCCCGGTCGAGCTCGAAGGCCCCATCGGAGGGGGAGCGAGGCAGTGTCCCCCCCCTCAAGGATAAGGCGGTGAGCGCACCTAAGGTGGTGAAGGCCTTAATCCATCCGGCCAAGCCCTCTATCGAAACTGTTGCGGCGGCCCTGGCTCAGCCTGTGGAGGCTACACCAGTGGTGGCGACCTCGGGGCTCAGAGTCTCCCTGCCACCTCGGAGGGAGTCCTCTTTTGTGCCCATCGATAGGACCCCTGTGAAATCCCCGGCGGGGAAGAAAAAGGGGGGCAGGGCGTCGTCGTAGATTCGGCTTCAACCTCGGAGGAGGAGCTGATCGAGGTCTTAAGCCAAGGCCTTGGCGTGGAAGAAGACCGGCCCGTCGGAATGGATCCCGACGCAGGTGACGACGACATCGTCGAGGGTGCCGACGGGGCCCCTGGTCGCCCGTCGGATTCCCCTCTGCCGGCGCCGCAAGACAACTCGGCGGCCATTTTGTGGGCTATACAGTCCTTATGCTCAGAGATAAGGACGAGACTGCCTTTGCCGACGGAGGAACCTCTCCCGTCGGGGGATCCTGAACCGGGACCTTCTGGTGTTCCCCTGCCCAAGAAAAGAAGGATTCACCCATCGCGCCCCGTCCAGCCCTCCTCCCCGTCCACCCGAGGGGATGATATGGGGACTGACACGGCAGCGACGGGTACGGACGACGAGGTATACGACGAGGATCTACCGTCGTCACCTCCCACCAGGGCTTCTCCGCCCGACGAGATTGGATCGTTCCACTCCATGATCGCCAGGGCATCCGAGCTTTTCCAACTCTGCCCTGAGGAGAAGAAAAAGGAAGGATTCCTTTATCAACGGCGCGAGGCCAAGAGGAAGACGGTCCTCGCGCTGCCTCTACTGGACGACATTTGGGATGAGGGCCTCGCCCTCCTCAAGAACCCTTCCACGACGCCAGCTAGAAGAGACCGGTATGAGAAGAAGTACCGGGTCCCGGACGCGGCCCCCCTGTGCCTCCGGGCGCAGCCTACCCCGGACTCCGTCGTCTCCGCGGCAGCCAGGAAGAAAGCGGGGGGGTGCGGCCTCCACATCGACTTCCCCACCGGACGGCGAGGGAAAGAAATTGGACACTATGGGACGCAGGGTCATCTCGTCTGCAGCGACGACGATTAAAGCGGCCAACGCCTTGGCTATCGTGGCCCGCTACGACAGGGAGCTATGGTACAAACTGGCTCCCCTGCTGGACTTCCTACCGGACGACAAGAGGGCGGATGCCCTGGAGATCCTACAGGAAGGTGAGGTGGCGTCGGACCACGCCATCACGATTGCGACGGACATCGCCGACACTGGGTTTCGCCAGTTGGGCAACGGCGTGTGCCTTAGGCGGCGTGGATGGCTCAAGGCTACGGACTTCCGTCAAGACGTACAGACCAGAGTCCTGGACATGCCGTTCGATGGGACCAACCTGTTTGGGAAAACAGTGGACGATTCCCTTCAGGCCATTAAAGCGGACACTGAGACGGCCCGGGCCCTGGGGGTTCTGCAGCAACGACGGACGCCCTTTCGGAGCAGCGGAGGCAAGGGCGCCTCCAAAGGTTCCGGCGGCGGTTTCTCCACCTACCGTCAAGCGGGCCGCTCGTCGTCTCAGGAGGCCTACAGAGGACGAGGCAATTCTGGCGGACCCCGCCGTCGTCGCCAAGGAGGTCAGGGCGGCAAAGCCTCGTCGAAACGGGATTGAACCGGCCGTGGGGTCGGGCCCCCACCGAAGCACCCGGTGGGAGGCCAGCTGGCGAGCTTCGTCAGCGTGTGGGAGTCCATCTCCACCGACCGTTGGGTGCTGGACGCCTTAGCCCGGGACAACGCGCTCGAGTTTCAAAGAAGGTGCCCGCGCGTCCCCCCCCCCCGTGGCCAGGAAAGAGCCTCACGTCCCTCAGCTTCTCCTGGAGGTAAGGGCGGTGCTCAGGAAGGGCGCCATCAAACTCGTCCCAAAGAGGCTTCGGGGCTCCGGAGTTTACTCGAGATACTTCCTCGTGAAGAAGAGGGGAGGATGGCGCCCCATCCTAGACCTGCGACGTCTGAACAAGTTCATCAAGGCGCAGAAGTTCCGGATGGTCACCCTCCAGCACGTCCTGGGTCAGCTGGAGGAAGGAGACTTCCTGTCGTCGTTGGATTTGGAGGATGCCTACTTCCATATTCCCATCCTAAAGGGGCACCGAAAATTCCTCAGGTTTGTGGTCCAAGGGCGTCACTACCAGTTCAAAGCCCTCCCCTTCGGACTACGGTCGGCACCCAGGGTATTCACCAAGTGCCTTGCACCGGTGGCGGCGCAGCTGCGCCGCGAGGGGATCCACGTCTACCCCTACCTGGACGACTGGCTCACCCGAGCCAAGACGAGGGAGCTCGCCGTGGAGCACACGGCAAGGACCGTCCAACTTCTCACGGACCTGGGATTCTCCGTGAACTACGCCAAGTCCCACCTGGTACCCGCGCAAATCGCACTGTTTCTGGGAGCGAAGCTCGACACAGTGTCCCTTCTGGCCTCCCCGTCGGAGGAAAGGACCAGGTCCATCCTGGGCAAGATACAGCGGATGTTGGTTTCCGACGCGGCCAAGGTGAGGTCCATCAAGTCCCTCCTCGGAATGATGTCTTCTTGCATCTACCTCGTTCCCATGTGCAGGCTCCGGATGCGCCCGTTGCAGGAGTTCCTGGACGCGCGCTGGATCCAAACGACGGGCGGCTTCGAGGAGAGGATCACACTCGACGAGAGTTTCCACCGAGCGGTCCGGTGGTGGGGCACCCGCGCGCATCCGACGGCGGGCATGGACTTCCAGACCCCAGACCACCAGGAGACAGTGACCACGGATGCCTCCCTGGAAGGGTGGGGAGCGCACACCGAAAATCTGCACGCGAGAGGCCTTTGGCTCCCGACGGAGAAGTCCCTCCATATCAACGTCCTGGAGCTCCGTGCAGTGTTCTGGGCCCTCAGGTCCTTCCTTCCGTCCCTCAAGGGCAAGGTGGTGAGGATCTTCACCGACAACACCACCACCATGTTTTACATCAGGAAACAGGGCGGAACCAGGTCCCCAGCACTGTCCAAGGACGCGCAGGACCTGTGGCATTGGGCCGTCGCCCAAAGGAAGTTTCTGGTGCCGTTTCATCTGGCAGGGATAAAAAACACCATCGCCGACTCACTCAGCAGGGAGCTGCGCTCGTGCCACGAGTGGGAACTACGGCAGGATCTAGTGGATCGCCTCTTCCGACGGTGGGGCACACCCCAGATCGACCTGTTCGCGACGGCGACAAACTCCAAGTGCCGGAGGTTCGTCAGCAGGTTTCCCCAGGCGAGGAGCATGGGCGATGCTTTCTCGTTCCCCTGGGAGGGCCTGCTTCTCTACGCGTTCCCTCCTTTGCCACTGCTAATCCGGCTCGTCAACCAGCTCAAGAGGTCACGGTGCAGGATGATCCTCGTCGCACCTGCGTGGCCGAGGCAGATATGGTTCCCGGACCTTCTGGACTTGTCAGCGTCCCCGCCAATCAAGCTGCCGGTGGACGCGGATCTACTCTCCAGGGAAGGAGGCGCCATCCTCCACCACAACCCGAAATCGCTGAACTTGCAGGCCTGGCTCCTGCAGCGCTAGAGTTTGGAGGATACGACATACCGGCCGACTGCAGAGAGGTTCTTGCAAAGGCCAGGGCGTCCTCGACTCTTAAATGCTACGGACACAAATGGAAGAGGTTCTCTGTCTGGTGCACGCACAGAAGATTAACCCTCTACGGATTACGGCTCCTCAGGTACTGCCGTACCTGCTGACGCTGGCCAAAGCTGGTCTGGCACACGCGTCCATCAAGATTCATCTTGCTGCGATCTCCCGATACACCAGAACCACGGGGCGGACGTCCTTGTGGTCTCATCGTCTGGTGAAAGAGTTCATGAAGGGACTGTTCAGATCGTTCCCGCCGGTGAAGGCTCCGGCCCCGGCGTGGGAGCTCAACGTGGTGCTGACCAAGCTCATGGGACCTCCGTTCGAGCCTCAGCACTCGGCCCCGTTGAAGTTTCTGTCGTGGAAAACAGCGTTTCTTGTGGCCATCACCTCCGCACGACGGGTGGGAGAGATCCAGGCCCTTTCCTGCAAGGCCCCGTACTTGACTTTTCACGACGCGAGGGTAGTGCTCAGGACGCACCCCTCCTTCATGCCCAAGGTACTGTCGGACTTCCATCTCAACGAACCCTTGGTGTTGCCTGTGTTCTTCCCGTCGCCTTCGTCGCCGGCTGAGAGGACTTTGCACTCGCTGGATGTGGCTAGAGCGCTGAAGTTCTAAGTGGACCGCACGAAGAGTTTTCGGAAGACGTCACAACTCTTTGTGAACTTTGGACCTGTCAATCAGGGGAAGGCCCTCTCCAAGGCTTCCATTTCCAGATGGCTCTCCGGCTGTATCATGTGCTGTCATCGGTTGGCAAACCGACCGCTGCCTGGCCGTCCGAGAGCCCATTCCACCAGAGCGATCGCAGCTACCACGGCGTTCCTTTCTGGTGTGCCCCTGCTGGAAATATGTAGGGCTGCTACGTGGAGGTCGACGCACACCTTCACGAAATTCTACTGCGTCGATCGGGAATCCAGGGAGGAGTCCAGGGTCGGCCAAGCAGTGCTGCGCAACCTGTTCGCCTGAGGTGAGCCTGGTGAGGAGGTAAGATGCTTAATGTTCAGTTTGATGTAATGCTTAATGTTGAGCCTTGCCACCTCCCGTGGTTGTGCATGTGTGTACTGCTATCTATTCTTTATTCATGAGCATGTGAATCCATGCCAGACCCCATGCTGGAGAAGGAACAAGTTACTTACCTGTAACTGTTGTTCTCCAGCATGGGTCTGGCATGGATTCACATGCGAACCCTCCCGCCTACCCCTCTGCGGCTCTTCACTTGGTCATACTGCCACTTCACGTGCTTCCAAATCTGAAGATGGCTGCCAGAGGCGGTGCTTAGGTAGAGGGCAGTCATTGGCTGTGGTCAGTATGACGCAGAGACCAGTGATGGGTTACTACTACGAAAGACAGATCAGAAACGAAACTGATACTGGTTTTTTCTTTACCGAGGATTCCCAGCCTGACGACGGGGAATATTCATGAGCATGTGAATACATGCCAGACCCATGCTGGAGAACAACAGTTACAGGTAAGTAACTTGTTCCTTGCTCGGCCTCATGGCATCCTGCCTTTTTCTGGTGCCAGAGGCCAGGCTGAGGATGAGATCCCTGCAATGGGTCCTCAAGATGCAGTGGTCGCAGTTCTCAGGCAAGATGATGGATCCCGTTCAGATTCCACTCTGTCTCCAAGGATCTTCTTTGGTGGGCCAACGAAGGGAACTTGATGAAGGGGGAGCCGTTTTGGCAACCATGGCCGGAGGTGACTGTAGTGACGGATGCTTCCCTCACAGGATGGGGCGCTCATGCCGACGACTTGACCACCAGCGGTCATTGGTCTCCGTCGGAGTCCAAACTCCACATCACCCTGTTAGAGCGGAGGGCCATCAGGCTAGCCCTGAAGGCTTTTCTGCCATCTGTGTGGGGGAAGAGTGTCCTGATCATGACGGACAACACAGTGGCCACGCATTACCTCAACAAAAAGGGGGGGTAGGGGCACTCCCGTTGTGCAGAGAGGCAATGCAGCTCTGGTTCTGGGACATCCAGCTGGGAATTTCGCTCTTGGCAGTTCATCTGGCTGGAGACGAAAATGCGGCAGCGGACGCTCTGAGCAGGCAGAGCACGATCTCTCACGAGTGGGAATTGGCTCAGGAAGTACTTCTGGAGATCTTCGCCCTTTGAGGAACCCCACAAGTGGATCTCTTCGCCACCAGTGCCAACCACCGGAAGTGCAAGAGATTCTGCTCAAGGGAATTTCCTCTGAGAGGAGCCTTAGGAGACTAATTCATAGTGGATTGGTCATTCCCAGTGCAGTACGCGTTTCTTCCAGTCCCCGTCATTCCTCAAGTGTTACGGAGGTTACGAAGGTTCGGATCCCACATGATCCTCATTGCTCCGGATTGGGTCAGGAGAGCGTGGTATCTGGACCTTCTGGAAATGTCCATCTGCCCTCCAAGCCGTCTTCCCTACCAAGAGGAACTGCTCTCGCGAGAGGGGGGTCAAGTTCTCCATCCAGAGGTCAGCACTCTCAGCCTTCACGCTTGTTATATGAAAGGCTGAGATATCCCAATTGGGACCTCCCGGATGATGTAATAGAGGTGTTGCTTTCGGCCATAAGGCCAGCAACAAAATCCCTGTAGCGTTGGTGTAAGTTTTGCAACAGGTGCAGAGGACAGAATGTTGATCCTTTTTCAGGGTTCCATTCCAATAGTTTTGTCTTTCTTACTTTCTTTGGCCCACAGGGGCCTTCAAGTTGGTACCATTAAGGGTTAACCGCCCGAGCTGTCTATATTTAAGCGCTTCTCTGAAAAATGTTCTTACTTTAAGATTCCTTTGATTTCTCAATTTCTTAAAGGACTGACTAATGTGTTCCCGCCGTCCCCTTTCCACGTACCGGTTTGGGATTTGAATTTGGTTTTGAAATTTCTGATGGGTGCTCCGTTTGAACCTTTGCACTCTTGTCCTTTGAAATTATTGCCCTTCAAGACAATGTTCTTGATTGCGGTTACTTTCGCTCGCAGAGTGAGTGAATTGCAGGCACTTTCATCTATGCCGCCCTTTACTGTGTTCCACAAGGACAGGGTTGTACTAAGGGTACGTCCTTTCTTTCTACCTAAGGTAGTGTCTGAATTTAATTTGAGCCAGAAGGTGGTTCTTTTTTCTTTCTATCCTCCTCCTCATCCTGGTAAGGAAGAGGAGCAACTCCATAGGTCGGATTCTAGGATAGCTCTGAGTTTTTATATTTCTAGGATGGCCAGGGTCAGAGTGGACAATCAACTCTTTTTGGGATATGCTGGACACTGATTGGGCCAGACTGTTACCAGACCTTGTCGAGGTGGATTATCCTCACCATTTCTGAATGCTACCGATTGGTGGGTAAGGGCCCTCCTGATGGGTTGGGAGCTCATTCCACTAGGGGTGTGGCTATTTCCACAGCCCTACAACGGGGGGTTTCCTATTAGGAATATTTGTCATGCAGCCGCATGGGCTTCTATCCACACCTTTGTTAAACATTATTCCCTTGATTCCATCCACGGTCAAGATTTGGCCTTTGGGAAGGCGGGGTCTTTATTCCGCCATCTGATTGGGTACTTTAAATTCTTTTCCCTCCTCCATTTTCTGGTACTGCTTTGGGAGTCTGTCAAAGATGTGGAATACGTTGGAGGACGCAATCCATTCGAAGAACAATTTACTTAACAACTGGTAACGTTCTTTCGATTGGATGTTCCTCCAACGTATTCCACATCGCCTTCCCAACCTGCCCCTCTCGAGAATTTCCTATGTGATTGCAGCTTACGTTTCGCAAGGCTATATGCATTCAAGCAAGCATTGGATTGCTGCCACACCTTATGGGGGAAAAAACATAAACTGAGCCTACGGGCGCTATGCGTCCTATTTATAACATCGAGTGATGTTGCCCGTGGGGGAGGCCTTCGAGGGACATCGACCCGACACAGGACGCCCTCTGCCGAAAATGTTTCCGAACTGCACAGCTGTGGACATTACATGTCAAAGATGTGGAATACGTTCGAGGAACATCCAATCGAAAGAACGTTACCAGTTGGTAAGTAACTTGTTCTTCTATATCGGAACGTTTCCTAACTCTTACAAATCACACTATGTGCGGGTTGTCTCCATTCAAAGCCCGCAATGCAGGTTGCTTACCCACAGAGCCTGCAATCCTTATACACCTCTACTTTTAGGTTGCCTCCCTGCAGAGCATGCAATCTCTCTGCATTACTATATGCATGTTGCTTCCCTGCAGCACCCACAATAACTTTACACTACTATATGTTGCAGTCGAACACTTAGGTTTGTAAGTTGCCTCTCAGCAGAGCCTGGGATTGAGCTCCACTCACATATGCATCTTGCTTCTCCACAGAGCTCACACCCTCTCTACACTCCTACATGCAGGTTTCCTCCCCACACAGCCTGCAATGTCACTACCGAATATCTAGGTTGCTTTTCTGCAGAGCCCACAGTATCTCCAACTCTTCCATGCAGGTTGTCCCTGCAGAGCCATCATACCCTATACTCACATAAGCACTTTGCTTCCCCGAAGATCCTGCTATACTTTACTACATCTCTGAGAAGGTTGATTACTCCCAGAGCATGCCCAACCTCACTAAATATGTACCCATGTTTCAATATGTAGCCTATTAAACATGTCCTCAATATATCTCCTTGTTGAAGCCACAACATAAACTTCACTTATCACAAGACAATGGCTTCTAGCAACTGCAACACCATATTACTTCCACTACAGTATTATAATTTTCTCCCTTTGAAATCTCTTTACTCTAACTGCTCTCACCGCTCCTTTCTCACAGAGAGCCAATTTTAAATTGGTCAATCATTGAATTTGGTGCGAACTCCACAAGTGCACTGTGGAGCTCGCCACACTGGTGACTCCACTTCAGACACATGCAGGACATTTCCTCCTAACGGGCGGCGATTGTTTAAGAATTCTTTTCTATCCATGTCTCGGTTTCTATTCCCCCCACCTCCTCCCGCACCCCCATCCTGCGATCATTTAAGACCTTGGTCAGTAGCCCCCTCATCTTCTATGTCTACAGTTGTGCGACAGTCCTGCCCTTCCACATTTTTTACCC
Organism: Ambystoma mexicanum; assembly: GCF_040938575.1. Lineage (NCBI taxonomy): Eukaryota > Metazoa > Chordata > Amphibia > Caudata > Ambystomatidae > Ambystoma > Ambystoma mexicanum. The sequence goes on along the minus strand of NC_090937.1, from coordinate 19,216,805 downwards.
AGAGTTGCTTTGTTGCCAGAGCCTTTTCATTGCCACCTTTCAAGGAAGGGACCCTATTTGATCTGACAACTCATCCTTCACATGCTGGGGCCGACTGCTTAACGAACTTTGACCGGCTCCCTGATCCTCAGTTCTTAGTTGTCATTCTGTCTGCGGGAGAGACCACAGAGCTCCTGGAATGGCATCGCTTCTCACTGCCTCAGCTGTTATATCGCAGCTCCTTTACCTATCCGAGCAGTTATTTCCTCCATCTTCCTCACAGGACTGGTCGCACTGCAGCATTTGCTTGGCACATGCACATTCACCTGTCCTTTGTGCACGCTTTTGCCAATCACCTGTTCATCTGGGGTCTGCTCCAACTTCCTCACCCATGCCTGCCTGCCTGGGGTTTTCTCAACTCTCGGATGGCTTCTTGCCAGTGCCACACCAGTCTGTTCTACAGCTCTACTCGGCCAACTCGCCCAGACAGCACACTAGCTCCCTGATCTGCGAGCTGCCCCTGTGCTCAGCATCTTCCTGCGGTGTACACTGCTGGATTACCGGCATACTTCTTTGGGTCTATCTGCACTTTCCCGTTTGGCCGCTGGTTTTCCCTCACACTGTCATCCACAACTTTGTTTGGCCTGAAAGGGCCATACTCCAGCCAGTCACTCTTGCATGCCACTCCCTGCTTACCAATCCACATCCCTGGGCAAGGGCAGTCGTTTCTGGGGGGGCAGTATTCAGACCTGGCTGCTCCCCCCAACACAGCATACTTACTCCACTTGGCTAGTGAGCTTGCCGCCTATGTTATATAATGCCTCTTTCTTCTGCTGTCACAAACTATGCCGGATTCAGTGGCAAGTTTATAGGTAGACTTTATTAAGTTATAGGTGTTCATAGTCAAATAATATCGCTCCCCATAACATGACTGAACCCAGAATGTGGGTTAGTGTTTTAAAGGTTTATACCTGTCTAGTTGAATGGGTAAGGAGACCAGTTAATGGAAGATTCCCGAATGACAATCCAGGAAATTACAACTTCATTGGCCCCAAGGAAAGTCAATCATAGACTATCTTTGTGTAACTGTTCAGAACTGGAATTCTATTGTTGAGTTTAAGATTGTTCAAGATTTGTTCAGTGATCACCACCATATTACTTTAATGCTTACATGGAAATGTCAACGTCATTCTCGAAACAGCCAGTATGTGCATGATACTTCCTTGAACCCAATTAAGAAAAGAATCGCATGGGAACCACGTTTATCTGACAATAGTAATGACGATAATTGGACCAAATTCTCAATTTATAAATACTTTTTTAGATCTGATATCTACCCCAACAGCAGCGTTAGCTGCTTATTTTGAACTAACTCAAGCCTATTGGGGATTTTAAAAAACCTCAGTCAGTAGGATGGTTTGATACCAAGCCTAAACAGGCAAAATTAGCCTTAAGAGTCTTGAAGGCTGATGACACTGATAGAGCAGAAATCATAAGTGACAGGGCTAGATATAAAAAGGCAATTAGCACTCGCAAATTAGAACTTGAAGGTAAAGCTTGGAAGAGCTTTTACAGGCTGCAGGAAAGAGCTTTTTGGGATCTTATCAATAAAGGATACATTTTTATGACCGGGAACCATCAGTCATCTAGCAATGTACCAGACACAGAGTGGGTTAACCACTTCTCTGTCTTACATGGAAATCATGAGGTGGATTATAATTACCTAAAAACAAGTGATCTTCTGAGTCAAGAACTATCTATTGAGTTTAGTTATGCAGAAGGACCTGCCCAGCTGCTATACCTGTAGACCTTTGTAAGTAATTAGAAGACATTTTGGGCACATTTTTTGTTTATTATTTTTAATAATATGATTGGACTGAGCACTTTACCTAAATCCTGGCGTCAAGCTATTATATTTACGATCATTAAAAAGGGCCCTAGAGAGTCACCATCTGTATATAGGCCCATATCCCTGCTTGATGCACAGTTTAAACACTTTGGGAGGCTAGTTGTGGCTCTCCTCCAGGAGTAGTGCGTCCAAGATAATATTTTAAGTGAAATACAATTTGGTTTCAGAGAAGGACTGGGAGCTAGTCAACAGATTTTGAATTTGTACCTTATTGTCTCAAATTCTTTGTATCTAAAAAATGAAAAGAACTACCTTGCTTTCATGTACCTCGACACAGTCTTTGACCATATAAACAGATCGAAGCTATGGCAGTTACGCGGGTGCATGAATTGCCCCATGGATTTAATTGTGCTATTGGCTAACTTAGATCAGGACAATGAAGCTTGTGTTTGTTCGGGCATATCATATGGCATTTTTAATGCGCCTATACACAAGTTTTTCAAAGCATGACAAGGCAAGGAAGGGGAAACAGAGGGAGTACAAAAGACAATGATCTTACTAGTCCTAGTGACATTCAGATTGCGCAAGTGCAAGGGAGCGGTGAGGGGAGAAGTGCCAGGGGTGGGAGGGTGGTCGGATGGACAAGTGTCTAAGAAGTGCAGGAGAGGGGACTGTAGCGTTACAGATACAGACCACAAGTGCAGGGGGTGTCAAAAGGCAGTGTGGGTTTGCAGCTGGACAGGAAGGGACCTGGGCCCGAATTCAGAGGGTTGCCAGGTGACCAGTGTGTGTATCAGACAGCAGGGGAAAGGACGAGAGAAGGCAGAAGCAAAGAGGAAGGTATTGAGGTGCTTCTGGAGCCAGAGATGGTTCTGCTCAAGTTTCAGAGAGGCAGGGAGGCTGTTCCAGAGGGATGCACCAGCCAAAGAAAGATATCTGCACCCAACTTGTAGCTTGGAGAAGCGACTGACCCTCAATGAGTTGGCGGTGGAGGAGCGAAGAGCTGGCGAAGGAAGATATTTCGGTAGAGAGAGTTTGAGGTATTGCGGTCCCAGGCCCCTCGACGATGCAGAGGGTCTTGAACTTGATCCTTGCCGCCACTGGGAGCCAATGAAGAGATTTCAGTGCTTGAGAGATACGATTCCTGGGCTTGAGGCCAAGGACAAGTCTTGTAGTCCTGTCCTGGATGAGTTGTAGAGGACGGAGAGTAGAGGCAGGTAGATTTAGAAAGAGGCTGTTGCAGTAGTCCAGAATTCTGGAGACAGTGAGCTTCTGAGGGAAAGTGAGGAGAGTAAGAAAACTGCTGAGGAGGTGCAGCTGGTAGTTTGACTTCTTAGAGACATCAGATGTGAGGAGAGAAGGAGAGTATGGAGTCAGAGATGACCCCGATGTTCTTGGCCTGACAGGAGTAGGAAGAGGGCCCAGAGTGGGTGGCCAGAGAGTGAGAGGAAAGGAAAGTGTTTGTGTGCTGATGAGGAGGATCTCCGTCTTACTGGCATTAAGGCAGAGATCATTGGTGACACACCACTCCTGGATCGCGGACAGACAATCTGGATGAGAGGGAGACGAGGCGGCTGCGGAGAGCCTTAAAGCAAGCGGAGTGTCATCCGCATAAAACTGAAAGTTGGAGCAGAAAGCAGCTATGCGGTGGGTGAGAGGTGCCAGGTATTGGTTTAGCAGCCAAGGAGAACGATTAGAGCCCTGGGGAACATCACAGGTAGAGAGAGAGATAGAGGAGAGGAAGGACCCAAGTTTTACCTGGGAGGTTGGGTCAGAGAGAAAGCAGGTCAGCCAGGCTAGGGCATGATCAGTGATACCCAGGTTCACTGAGCCGGTTCAGGAGGATGGCATTGTTGGCAGTATCAAAAGCAGAAGAGAGATCTAGGAGGGAGAGGACAGAAGGTTGGTTAGTGTCAAAGTTTGAGAGCAGGTCTTCACAGATGTTCAAGAGAGCAGTTTCCATGCTTGTGGCCACACTGAAGCCAGACTGATGGCCATGGAGACAACCAACAAAGGTTAAGCTGGGAGATGCCCAGCTTTTCCAAGAGTTTGCCCAGAAAAGGAGTATTGGAGATCGAGCGATAGTTAGCCGTACAGGAGGGGTCGGCTGAGGGTTTCTTAAGAGGGTGCACAAGGGAGTGCTTCAGGGGGGAAGGGAAGGTTCCAACGGCAAAAGAAAGGTTGCAGAAGTCGGGCAAGGCTGGAGCAAGGATGTCAATATGGTCCTTGATGTGGGATGAACAGGGAAGAACCTGTTTTGATGTGACTTTCAGGGATCAGCCTTGTCTAAAAACATTGTCCGGGGTGAACAAAGGAAAGGAAGAGAATGGAGGAGGAGAAGCAGCCACAGGAAGGCCAAAAGTAGAGGAAAAAGTAGATGAAGAAGGAGGAGAGGAAGAGAAGGTGGACAGGATGTCCTGAGTTATAGAGATGAAATTTGAAGCCAAGGCCGTGCAGAGGGCCTGGGAGGGAACAGGAGAGATAGAGACTGCAACAGGATTGGCCAGCTCCTTGCATATTTTAAAGAGTTTGGCCGAGTTGTTAGATGCTGCAGACACGCAGGCTTGGATTCGAGCTCTCTTCTTAGTGTGGACAGAGTATCGGTACTGTCTTTGGAGCAGGCGGCAGGCCAGTTTGTCAGAGGGTGCACATGATGTCTGCCATTTCCTCTTAGCCACCCTACACTTGCGCTTAAGGGTGACAAGGTCTGAGTCGTACCAAGAGTTTCAGAGATGGAAGAATGGAGGTTGGAAAGGCTGTGTCAGGAGAGAGAAAAAGAGAGAGAGATAGAGAGACCGACCCACCCCCGAACACGACCCACCCCCGAACACGACCATCGCTATTGGATCCAGTTCCTTTGGGGGGTCGTCCTTGGGGAGTGGAAGTGAGACACAGTATCCCCCTTCTTCCAACACCTTTTCTCCATGTAGGATATTCTGAAACACTGCCCCTCCACTTTCGCACACCACAAAAGACAACGGACTAACACCAGGGCCATTAACCTGACATGTCCCAATACAAGGGTCAGGCCATTGACCAGAATTGCACACACCTGACGGCCCTTTCCCTTCCCCACAGGGATTAAAGGTGGAGCATGAGAGCACCGCACGACAAGAGAGCTAACTCAACACGGCAGTTCAAGAGGAGAAAGATTGCGCAAACCGAGAGGTTAACAAGGAGAGAAGCGACCTTGCCCTTTCCCAGCCAGGCCTGTCAGACCTCCGCGTAAGGAAGCGTAAGACCACGAACAATAGCTCATGTGTGTTGCAGCAGCTCATGTGTGTTGCAGCAGGTGTCAATGGTACACAGCCGGTGCCTACACTGATAAGCAGGACCGACGGAGAAGCCTGTTACTGTGGTACTAGACTTCACTCCAGATGCAAGGAAAGCCAAGCGGTTCATCACAGCCAGTGAGTCGAGAGGAGAACTGATAAGAAACCAAACTGTGTTGAAGACGCAAATTGGCACATTAACATAAGTTCAAAGAACAGTGAATTGTTAGGTTTGAAGGGAAGACCAAGGGAAGAACAGCTGCAGAGGGGAGCAGCACCACGTGGGTGCTAACTCGAGAGGGTCCGGTTGATCCCGTGTTGATTGAAACTACTAGTACCAGAAAGCTGTAGGAGAGCCGCCAAGACAGGTCAAAGTGGTCATACAGGAGTCAAGCAGACTCCCTTTACAGTCGAAAGTGTTTGACCGACAAACCATTGAGAAACGCAAGGGAAGTGAATCCCATAGCAAGCGAAAGCAAGAGGAATTGTGAAGTGGCAAGAGTGAACCTGACGAACAGATGCCAATAAAGAGGGGCAAAGTCTAAAGTCCCAAGAAACAGTGTTTTGACAAAAGGGACAGAGGGATGTCCACACAGAAATGTTTAAAAAGACATTAAGATTTGTAAAATCCGGGGTTGCGCTATTGCATGCGAACAAGATGGCCACCTGAAAGATTGTCTCTGCAGCCCGCGACTTCAGCACAGCTGCATAAGCATCCTTGCTGTGCACCAAACAGTAGGACAATGGCAGATAATTGATCCAGAAGGGCACCCCACCTCCACTTCCGACTTAGTGCTCTACTGGTCTCAATCCGCAACCGGCCTCTGTGCACTCCCCCGCTCTGTCAGCGCTGCATCAGCAGTGATCCATCTGCCTACAACCCCAATGTTGGCGCCTGGAACAACCAAGTGAGAGTGTGGCATCGGTGAGGGCTGCGGGAGGCTGCCTGCAGCTGCGGGTGACATTCAGTGCCTCTACTCCCACAGCCACCTAGCTCTCACCTTGTCTGACGACCCAGCGACCTGGAGCCAGCCGGGCGGGCTGCTTCTGCGGAGGTGCTGGTGTGACAGGTGACTGCGTATCATGGCACACTTGCTCCTCTGAGCCGTGACCTGCTGGGGTGCGCCAGCCGCCATGCTGTTGCTTTGACTGCGGTTTCCAGCTCTTCTACGCTACGACGCCAACTGAAGTGTCCAAAAACACCGCAGCGTGGAGGCTGACATCGGGGACAGCCGTGAGAGGTGTCTGCTGCTACTGGGCAAGCCGGGGCCTATATGCCAACCACCACCTGACTTTTTATACACCCGATATCCCGGCGTCCTGTGCTGACAATGGCGCGGGGCTCTAGCGTATGCCTGCTAAAGAGCTTTATTGCTCAGGCAACTTTGGTCCTCGCATGAACCATTCATTTGCGCTGCCTCAGCTTCAGGACTCAAACAACTTGCTGACACTCCAGTGGGGCCCTGACCCGGGGGAGGTGGGTGTGCGCTCCTGCACCTCATCTCACTCATTGTTCCTGCTTCAAATTTATACAAGGCCATCCTTGGACGGGGGAGCTCATTTGGGATTGAACATTTCCATTGTGATGGGTGCACTGCTGCGCACAAACAATGTGGCTGCTTGACCTGGTGGCTCTGCAACCTGTGACCTCAGCACAGGAGTATATGCACTTATCGTGCACAGAATTCACTGTCAATGGCAGAGGGTCCAGCTGACGGGGGGGGGGGGGGTGGAGGGGAGATGGCCTCCCCTGCCGAGGGCGCCTGAATGACACTGGCCCTGAGAGTGCAGCTCCATTGAGGGCTACAAGAGGCTAGCAACACAACCTAATCTTCTAATAGCCTGTTTGGGGGTTGATGCCCTGGACACAGCACCCACCATACCTACAGCTCTCCCCATCCTCTAACCGACAAACACTACTTCACCCAGTCCATCTACCCATCATCCTAACATGTGTCTGTCTTGAAAAGGGGAAAATCTTCTTCGGGACCATACCCAAATCAGCCCAAAATACAGGTTCTTTTGTGCCAAGCAGTGAACTCATGCTAGTGACAAATGACACCTTCAAAATGTTTACCATTTATTAGAAAAAAGCATAAACAGTAAAAATTTAGCAGCATCTTGGGATTCAAGTTAGAGAAGATTACAAAACACAAAACTTAGAGAAATACAAAATATAGAGAAACATAGAACTTAGAGAAACATAGAGAAACACAGTCTTACGCCCCTTCAATCAGCACTGGGAAACCCTGGCCCTCATAAGCTAGCTGTTGCCAGCCCTGCTCAGATGACAGCGCTGCACGGTGCCGACAGAGCATCGGGTTCCGGACACTCAATCTTGCTCGAACCAAGTCCACGGATCGATCTCCCACCTGATCCATGTGGGCATGCATTTTTGTAATCTTGTGCTGTCAGTCCATGACGCGCAGTTCCAGAACTTTCCCTGTGCAAAATATAGGCTTGCTCATGGAAAAAACTCTCTCTGAGATGCTCCCTGCTCGCTCCTACCCCTCCCTTGGAGCCCTCTCTGCGAAAGCACTGGAATGTCCTTATCAGCGTGTGGGCAAGGCCGTATCAGGCCTTCTCAGGGAAACAGGATTTGTTTACGAAGCCATGCAGGGCTACAGTTAGAAAGGCAGAATATTCTAAGAGAAGCCTAGATGAATTGACCCCATGTGAGCAAGCTCTAAAAGGCATGCACTCATAGCTTAGTGTTCATAGCGCTTAAGATTGGCTATCTAAGTGCTATATAGGTGCCATAATGCTCCAAACACTCCAATAATGTCTCTATTAGCTACAGAACTGGGGCCTCCGCCCTGCCTGTCTATCTACAATGCATAATGTGACCTACCACCCCTACTAGGCCTGCATATTCCTTGTAGCTCACTACTGTGGGTGCTACAACAGATTACTGTCAGCATTTAGCACATACTTTGAATAAACTATTGGCTTTCAGCGGCTAATGCTGTCATCTAAAGCCCTGATTGGCAAATTGTCACTTTTGTGTATCACGACAGTGGCACAGCCATGACCAAGGGAGGGGGCAAAAAACAAAGCTCCATAAATATGTTCACCAAAACTGCCAACAGAGAACTGGGGGAGAGCAATGAGGTTGGGGGCGGGCCCCTTCCCCCAATGGGGGGGGAGCTCCCTATTGGTCATATAGTCCATCATCCGCTGTAACTCCATGGGCTCATGGAGTTACAGCAGATGATGGACTATATGCAGGAAGGGGTTTACAACCCTCAACACCAAACTCAATGACATGAGCAGCCCGATCAGCGACATAAAGGCCCGCATGGAGAAGACTGACACCCAGCTCACCGAGGTGGAGTCCAGAGTCGGGCTAGCGGAGGACAACATTAACATTGCTCCGGGCTGACTTGACTGCACTTACCAAATGGGTGTAAATTGTGAGCAAGAAAAATGAAGATTTAGAGTCCCGATCCCGGCACAATAATGTACGCATAATCGTGGTCCCTTAGAAAAACATTACTCACCTCGTGGAAGATTAGGTAGAGCGCACCCTTCTCTCCCTGCTTTTTGGTCCCAAGTTGTCACCTCAATTCACTATAGAACGGGCTCACCACTTGCTGTCTGCAAAACCAGGAGCCCCTCCCCGCCCAATTACCGAGACATGGACGCGCTGCTGCGGGCTGCCAGAGCCAAGGGGGAGCTCCTGTTGGGATCTAATAGAATTCATCTTTATCCGGATTTCTCCATCGCAGCGCAACAGGAACGAAAGTCCTTCATGGCAGTGAAAAAGAGACTTTTGCGATCTAGGGGTCAGGTATGCTATGCGATTTCCTGCTAAGCTCTGAGAAAGTTTACTTCTTTACAATCCCTGAAGAGGCAATTAAATTCCTATACCACACTTTCCTGGGTGAACCTGTTTATCCTTCCAGTATGCTGGGGATTGACTCTACAAGCCGTAGTTAAGACACCAACGCAGGACTCGCAATATGTGTTCTGGTACTGGACTACCAGTGTTAGTCCTCGTTTCCCCCACCTACGGAGGTTCTAGCCATATGCTACTTTGCAGTTTTTTACTTGCTAGATTCTACTCTGTTGTGGACTGGGCTGTACAATGCAAACAGCCCCTCCACCCCCCAATGCTAAATTGCAAATGTTATTTCTGTTGTGGGGTTTTCACTCCTCTGACTGGGAGGGGGTGGGGAGGGAGGACAGGGGACAGGTAACTTAAACGGAAAGTGTTTGACATGTGTGATAGGGCTATCAGTGGGCTACCACTCTCTGAAGTATTTTTGACAAAGTGCTTCGTACTGGGCCGCACTGGGCCCATGACTTAGCACCTACAATGGCCAGATGGCAGCTGACACACTTAGGTGCACGAGCTGGAATATTAGAGACCTATGTAATTATGCTAAAATGCAGAAACTGCAGCTTTATGCTGAACAACACAAGGCCTGCATTATTTTCTTGCAAGAAACACATGCACTAGCAGCAGGCTACAATAGGTTTGCTAAAAGCTGGGGTACACATCGTTGTTATGCACAATATTCTACCCAAAGCTGCAGTGTCATAATCCTGATTCACAAATCACTACTATATGTACCTAAGCCCTCTCAAGTAGACCTCCTCGGGCGTTATGTTCTGACACATGGCATGCTATCTGGTCTAGAGGTGGTAATGCTCAACATTTATGGGCCCAACATAGATATCCCCGACTTTTACTCTCAGATACAGACTTATTGGCAATGTACCCTCAAGTTCCTGTCTTGTGGGGCAGGGACTTTAATACTATTGTTGACCTAAATCTGGACAGGTCTGGGAATAAGGCCTGACAGCTAACCAGAGCTGCCCAGATTATACTTGAAGGACAGATCAGGCTTTGGGTGGAAGATGCCTGGAGACTGTTGAACCCACAGTGTTGCAGGTTCTCAGTTTATTCAGTAGTACACGACTCGCACTCTAGAATTGACTGGTGGCTTGTGTCTGGGACACCAATAAACTGGACAGTGGAGGCAGACATACTGCCCAGGACATATTCTGACCATTCGCCAATCACTTTGACTTTGGCTTGGGGTGAGTGAAAGTCCCGAGACGCCCCTGGAGGATCAAGCCTCAGGCATTATTAGACCCAGTATTCAAAGCTGAGCTGCAAGAATTTGTTGATGACTATTTTATAATAAACGCGGGTACGGTGGACTCTCTGGCTACCCTCTGGGATGCCTTCAAGGCATATATTCGTGGCATGGCCCTGGCCAAAGAATCATGGATTATTAGGGCAATCCGACGAAATATCTGGGAAAGCGAGGCCTCCCTTAAGCAGCTCATAACACAGTATGCTACGGACACAGCTACCACCACCCTAGGTGAAATTAGAGGCATTGGACAGCTTCAGAGGACACGCCGGCAGGGTACGGAAGTTCCTTGACAATCCAGGGATTGCAAGACAATATGGTGAAGGGGAACGCCCAGCTAGACTACTGGCAAGGGTAGTGCGGCAGGAGGAAGGTGAATGCCACATTCCGCTAATTGAGAATTCTGTTGGGGGCCTCCATACTGAATTAGACGTCAACGAGGTGTTCCATTCCTTTCATACGTCGCTCTACGCCAATAATGTTGAGGCGTCCGGCGAGGACATAGATGCGTTCCTTGACGGACTCCCGCTTTCGGTACTCTCAGACGAGACATGGGAGGCCCTTGAAAGCCTGATAAAGGTTGGGGAGATTACAAGTGCTATCGAGGCTTTGCCCTCTGCTAAGACCCCAGGCCCGGATGGCCTCACCTTGGACTTTTATGAATACTAGAAGTCCCTCCTTGCACCCCATTTATTGGCCCTATGGGACAAAGCCTGTGTGAGGAGGGAGCTTCCCCCCCACACTCGGAGAAGCAGTCATCACCATGCTTCTTAAACTTGGTAAACCTACTAGGAACTGTCGCTCATATCGCCCCCTATCACTTCTCAATAGTGATGTTAAAATATTTGCAAAGGTGCTTGACATCCGGCTTACTCCATATATGAAGCCTCTCATACACCCTGACCAGTCTGGATTTTTTCCTGGCCGCTCCACCGCCATCACCCTAAGGCACCTATTCAACACCCTAGCCCGAGTTGATCCTAAAGTTGGGGTGGTGGCTGCTAAATTGGATGTTCAGAAGGCCTTTGACTCTGTATCCCTGAGTTTCCTCTGGGCTGTGCATGAAAAGTGCAACTTCGCCCCTGCTTCATCTCATGGATACGGCTACTTCACTTACTGTTGCCAGAGTCTGCAGCAATGGCCAGCTCTCCCCGCCATTTGAAATCTGCAGAGGGACCAGACAGGGCTGCCCATTCTCCCCACTTATCTTCGAAGTAGTCGTAGAGCCTCTAGCTGATCTGATGCAGCAAAAGCATTTTCACAGGGGGAAACGGCTGGCGTGCGCCCCCAAGATAATTTTGCTGTATGCATATAACTCATTACTCTGTCAGAGATCATGAGTGGAACCTCGCCCCTATCATGCGGGATGTCCTCCACTTCTGGCTTCTATCCGGATTTTGGGTCAATTGTGCCAAGTCAGAGCTTTTTCCTTTGACAGACGCCTCTACAGCCCTGAGTGACCTCATGGGGTTCGCTTGGTCTCCTACTGAGATCAAATACCTCTGGATTATAATCACGAGACAGCAGGCTTCACTGTACGATCAGAACTGTGGGTCCTACTTGCAACAACTGAAACCGAAGCTGCGCACTTGGGCTCAGCTGACTTTAACCCTTGTGGGCCGGGTGTCACTCAAGATGATAGTACTGCCGCAATTACTGTACCGCTTTCTGAATGTCCCAATATGGCCTGGAACTTCACTGTTTGATGAATTTAGGGCTGCGATAAACGGATTCTTGTGGCATGCTGGTGCGGTGAGACTAAAATAGGCCATACTTACGAGACATTACATCAAGGGGTCTGGTGGCCCCAGACTTCGAGAAATACTGGATGGCAGCCCAGGCTCAATATGCAGCGTATTGGTTCGCTGAGGGTCCTCCAATCCCACACGAAAAAATCGAGCGACATGCGTCTGGACCCCGGGACCTCTGCTCTTTGATACTACCCCCATTGTGGAAAGATCCTGGGGTGCCCGGTCCAGCGGCCACCACAGCGTTAGCATGGGCTAATATATGGAGGCTGATCGTTAACCCTCACCTATTTCATAGGGACCTACAGCTCTGGAGCCTCTACCCGGGGTTCCCTAAAATAAGCATTACTGCTGTGAACATTTAGGCAGCTGATGGCTACACCACTCTGGGCAATATGTTCAATATGGGCTCCTTCGTTGCATTGGCCTGTTGTGCCGAAATACCTGGGTGGGCAGACCTCCTGGTGGTTGCAGTATGCGCAGTCGGGAAGACATGGAGGGGGTTCCCTTTGTTTCCCCCGGATGAACCACTTTTGGCACTGATTGCGGGAAGTGTTATATCGACTGGAATAGTATCTAGACTGAACAGGCTGCTACAGGACCGGATTAACAAACTACTCTCTAAGCTACGTGAGACCTGGGGCGGGGACTTGGGTACTAACATCACTGACGAATGCTGGGACACTATGTGCATGCGGACACGGGAGGTTTCCCTTAATGCCAGGTTCCGCCTGATCCATTTTAAGGTACTGCACAGATTTTACTACACCCCTGCTAGACTTCACATTATGTCCCAAGACCACTCTTCCCCACTTCCCTAGATGCCACGTAGGCAACGCAGGTTAATTCCCCATGGTCTAGGCCTGTCCCAGAATGTCGGTGTATTGGGCCAGGGTCTGTACTGCGATATCTAAGATGCTGGACTGCACTATTGATCCGAATCCCATGAATTGCCTGTTCCATGAGGCTGTGTTGAGAGGGGCCTGCGCCCAGAAGAGGTGAACCCAGGGGTGAAGAAACACCACCTCAAGTGAAATCCGAGAGGAACTTTATTTGTTGTGTTGAACATCTCAGGCCGTAGGAAGCAAGAAAGCTAACCTACGAAGATCCCGATACTGATAAGAACTGTTTGTGGGTCTGACCCTGGAAGAGGGGATCCCAGGGGTGAAAGACACCACCCGACGGACATTTTGAAAGGAACTTTTGAGTTATTTGTTTGCATCAGGTCCTCGAAGGCAAGAGACTTTTAGGAGAAAAGAGACTTGACCATTGACGCTCCTCATAGTTAAGAACAGGAACTGTCGTCTCGTTTGTGAGAAGGCTCGAGTGTATGCTGTGCTCAGAATCCCCACCTTGTCCTGTGCTCATAACGTGGGGCAGGGAGAACCCTGTTTTACACATCATGACTTATCATTTATGAACACTTCTTTCTTCCTTGTGAATGTTATCCCGCACCCTTTTTTACTAGTTGTAAGAATTGGCAATAGGTTTTTCTTAGTATACGCCGTTTTATTTTGACACAACGCCACTAGGACTGCCTTAATTTTCATTTGATGGTCGTTGCTTGCTCCCATCTTAGCTTTAGGTTTAAATTAGGTGTTTTTACAACCTGCATAATCAGTTTAATAAACACCCTTGAACTGGGATCACTTGTGTGTTTTTCCTTGATTCAATGCCTTCCTTACAATATCCATATTCAAAAATCAGGAGCCAAGATGGCACTATCTCTAGATGGCATTGCCTGCTTCGAAAAAAAAGTTATAAAACCCAACCAATTGAGATTCTTTTGAAAATGTAAAACATTAAAAATAGAGCAGTGGCTAGATATGGCGCTGGAATCTGGGGATGTTCTGATAATGCTCTACTGGGCTCTTTGGAAAATTCCTTTTTGAAAAAGATCTTGGGCTTTCCTCATTCGGCACCTAACTATTCCGTACATATGGAGTTAAATGTGCCTTTTTTAATGGATGTTTTACAGTTGGAACCTATACTACTTTGGCTGAGTTTGGGCCAAGAAGGCTGGTATTACTAAATCTGTACTGAATGGTATTTTAAACTCTGAGCATAATTGTAGGAAATATTCTTGCATATTAAAGCTTCTCTAAGTGACATTAACGCAGGAAATATGTACTTGTGGGATCCCTCTGCTATTACTACGCAAGGAAAACAAATTATTTATTTATATTTATAATGCGCCAAAGCTCGCAAGCATCAGGGCGCAAACAAGGAGACGTGGACAGAATGAAGCACAGGACAACAAGAAGAAGAGCGACAGCAGTGTCGGATTAGAGGAGAAGTAGACAGTAGTACAGGAGCTACTTAAAAAGGTCAGTTTTGAGTTGTTCCCTGAAAATATTGAAATTACTTTCGAGTCTGAGATGACGAGGTAACTCATTCCAGCTGGAAGTGGCTTTGGTAGAGAGGGCTCTGCCCAGGCCCATAGATTTTTTCCAGGGGGGTCTGGTTCCAGTAGTCCTTGGTTTTCATATCTAAGGCTATGTGGTTTGTACCATTTAAATTCCTGCTTGAGGTAGGCAGGGGCTGTTCCGTATAGACAACGGTGGACCAGTGTCAGGGATTTGAATGTGATTCGTTCCTTCATTGCTAACCAGTGGAGGTCTTTTCTGTCACTTGTTATATGTTCTCATCTGGATTTGCCTGAAATGGGCTGAACTGCGTTGTTTTGTATTATTTGGCAGTGTTTGATGCATTTACTGCTGGCTCTCAAGAGCAGGGCATTTCCGTAATTGAGACGTGACTGCATGGTGGCTCGAGCAATCATGGCACTGTTTTGTTTATTTAACAGAGGCCTGATGCAGCACAAGAGCCTTCGATAGTATTGGCAGTTGCTCTTAAGGTATGATATTTGGGCTTCTGCTCCTAGCGAGGATTGTAAATAAATTCCAAGTGTCTTAACTTTGTCTGACACTTTGATAATGGAGTCCTTTATAAGGAAGGAGGAATATGCCAGGCCTAAATTGTTTAAGGCTTTAATTGAGCCGAATGTCATAAGCTCTGTCTTTGAGCCATTTAGGCACATCCAGTGTGACTTCATCCAATTTTCGATGGAGTTATAAATGGCTGAAAGTCTATTGTTGTCAAGTGTGCGGTCTCTGCACAATTCTAAAATTAATTGTGTGTCGTCTGCAAAATTTGTAAAATAAACCCTGAGTTGTGAAAGAAGGGAGCAGAAACAGCGCAGATAAAGGTTGAAAAGTAGTGGCGGAAAACTGGCTCATTGCGGAAGGCCACAACCCACGGGTCTAGATCTGGTGGAGTGGCCTCCCCAGGTGATTTAGGAGCTTCTGTCTTCGAGGAAAGAGGCGACCCAATCATTGGCCTCCTCAGAGCAGTTTCCTGCAGTGCCCAGGGCCTCTGGGAGCTTCCGATCTAATAAATTGAAAGCTGCTGAGAGGTCCAAGAGGATTAGCAGGCCTGCCTTTCCTTTGTCCAGGATGACCAGCATGCAGGTTTGCAAGTCCAACAGGGCAGATTCAGTGCTGTGTGCGCTTCTGAACCCTGACTGTTGTGCGTGTAAAAGATTATTTTTGTCAACGTAATCCTGAAGTTGGTGTGTGGCTAATTATTAAAGAAAATATGATAAAGTGCAATCAACAGAGAGCAAACACAGACTTTTCTAACAGGAGACAAATACTTCTGATGTCTGGTTAAATTCCTGGTTACTTATGATGGCTCAGTTATAAACACAATAGATTGTTGATCACATGCATTCGTTTTTATTTACTTTGGCTAAGAGGTGTGACAGCGAAATGGATTAAGGAGATTAATAGTAACTACCCATTTTGAAACAACTGGAATACATTTGTTGCATCTGTTTCTTTTGCCCACCATAAAGGGAACCAAACAGACCCTTTGTTTTACCAGTTCTGAAACCTAATCATTTTAAACAGTGTTGAAGCTGATACTTCATTCACTGCTTGGTCTTAGCTGTCTTATTTTTCAAGCGGTAGTTAAAATTAGACAGTTTGTGTACAGAGTTTTCCGAACCGGAGAGTATAATAATAGCAGTAACTGATCATTGTTATGTTGTTTTACTGTAATCCATTTCTCTGTGTTCGTGTTTTTATTGTATTTGATGTGTAAAGGTTTTATGGAACAAGTTTTCCAAAATAAACTTGCAATTGAATTTTGAATTGGTATTGATAAGCTTCCATGATAATCACACAGGACACCGTTGCATACAACCACTGGCTACCCTTGCCCCAGGGTAACGGTCACCACCCATTCAAACCCTCACTTTCCATTCATCTTCATCATAGGCCATCGCATCACTGCATGCCACAACATCACCAGGATTGCAACAAAGAGCAGCAAGAGGGAGAAATAGTAGGAAGGAGGCCATTTCCTGCTACGCAGGCTGTCTCTGGAACACGTTACCAACACAGATGAGACTGGCCCCCTCCATCCTACCCTCCCAGAAGGACCTGAATACCCTACTCCTCAACATCTAACCAATCACTCCACTTAACCTGACTTCTCACCCTCTGGAGCCCCTATCTGATCACCCTATCTTACATATACATCTGCTGCACCCGCGCATTACATTTAACCCACTATGCACACTGCTGTATTGCTTCCCAGTTAGGTTAGGGCTTTATAAATGCTATAAATAAGTGAAACACTACAATCAAAAGAGGAAATCGATGAAAAAGTACAATTACTTAAAAAGAATTGCCTGTTAGCCATTCAATTTCGAAGTCCCAAACGTTGGGAATGCAAAGTTTATTTGGACAGTGTGTTTGCACCTATAGTATTTCCTAACGCAGACAAAGCACAGTACACTACAAATGAAACTTTAACCTCTCCTACATACTATGTAAAGTGAGCTTTGTGAACATCTGTTAATTTAACAGTTTACAGTTCAGCTCCACCATTACACCACAAGAATTGATCTTAAATATTTAATTGTCTGACTATGAATCATGCAAGCCTGGCTGGGACTGGCCAATGGGGCAGCGCCCAAAGGGCCAGCCCATCTGACCAATGTGAGACACCTTTCTGGGACAAAGTGGACCACCTTGCTGAGTTAATGCACTGTGCAGCTTGTAGTTTTGGCCAATAGTATTCACCCAATATGCATTAAGTCAGTATTTTGCTATAAATGTTACTACTCAAATAGTTTGTGGCTATGAGTACAGAAACGTGATTTGCAATTGTTGGGCACTTTTCAATCGGTGCACAGGTCCATTTTCTGTCACAAGGAGTCCCTCCCCTTCACACCTCAGTTCCCTCTTCTTTTGATTGGCATCGAATTTCAGCCACAAATATTCCTTTACCACTTGTCCCATAGATGTGTTCTTTTACGGCGTGTACATTTCTGCCTAGTTTACCATATTTTTTTATCTTTTCAAAAGTTGGTTTTCATTCAGCACTATTTGTTGAGGTTAATCAAAAATTGGCCAATGCTTTTGTCAGACAATTTACTGCCTTAGGATAGCATATTCTACTGTAATTAAGTTTGTCTGTGGACTGTAGCCAGAAGAATTTTGTTTCTTATTATCGTTTTGGCTTTGGCATTTGCTATTTGCCTTTGGCATTTGCTATTTGCCTTTTACGTGAATAGGCAAGATGAAGAACACGTTCATCACTTGACTAGTATTGTGTGAGCCGTCAGTCTCGCCTGACTGAGTTCCAACGTTTTACATCAGCAGCTGAGACTTGAAGCCTGTAGCTTGCACAGGCTGCTACAGAAGCTCAAATAGTGCTTTTGATCTCTGTACCACCGAAAACAATGTTTAAATACACTTCACTTCAAGTCCCAATTATCTAAGGCCATAACCTATGCCCAACGGAATGGTGTCACCTTTAGCAACAAAGCAAGAAGTGATGGCTGGAAGGATTAGAACTAATCTTAACCTCTGGCATTGCTCTGGGCAACCCTCCAGACCATCTCTCTTTGCCTGCCAGGCCATTACAAAAGGGGAAAACCATATGCAAATCAGGCTTGGTCATACCACAAAAGGGTAAATCCAGCCCATACTGCTTGGTAACATCCCTTCTGCAAGAGACCACAAGCTTCCCCAAACATGATTCGGCCTTGTTGGACCACATCAGTGAGAGTAGCTTGAGTATCTAGGCCCAGCAGGCATGGGACCCACATCTGGGCATACCCGTTCTATTCAGGGTGACTACAGCAAAACAAAAGAGCGGATGGCTGGAAGCTTTAGAATTAATCTTTACCTCTGGCATTGCTCTGTGCAACCCTCCAGACCATTGTTATTCACCTGCGAAGCCATTACAAATGGGGAAAGACCACATGCAAATCGGGCTTGGCCCCACCCGAAAAGGGGTAGTCCAGCCCGAACTGCTTGCTCATATCCCTTCTGCACGAGTCCACAATCATGCACAAACATGTTAAGCTTTAACAATCCATTTAATACAAGGCTCAAGACTACGATTGTAGCCCGCAGAAAAAGAATACAAACATACATGAGACCCTATGTCAGAGGACATGTACTGCTTGAATAACTATCAACTGCAGCACAATGAGGATATTGCAATGTACCAAGATCCATCACTAGTTTACCAGCCATGCTCATACATAAAGGGCATCATCATTCATGTAAACACGCTTGTTTAACTGGTCTAAGGAAGGTCTAATAGAATGATGGCCATATGCCCATTTCTGACTGAGAAATAGTGAAAAACAGCCTGATTGATAGAGCGACCAGCCTTAAGTCTAACGGTATACGTCAATTTAGTATCTGCAATCATGACATTGCATGGCTGTTTATCACTAAGGACACTCAACCCCACGTCTGTTAACATTTGAGATTAAGAAATAATCATAATATCCCACACTTAGAGTATGTGTTCATAAAAATCAGTGACATTTAAGAGGCATATTTGTTTAATAGAGTGGCAACCTCATAGTGAAAGGATGTATGGCCAGAATATGCTCTGGCGAATAAGTCGTTTTTATGCCAACATATTGCATGTGTTTTGCTCAGAGTTGTCATTGGCAATGCCTTTGACAAGTGATATAAATTCACAACTTCAATAATAGGGCAAATGATAATCAGGAGAGCAAGCTGCTCATAACCCTTGCATGCACTGTGTAATCTGGCAACAAAGGGGGGAGTGCAAGCAGATCTATTGTTACAAACTTCTCAGTATGAAATATTTAGATTGCATGCAAATAGGTAAATGCCCACAAGAGTTGAAAGATTCTAAATTTCACAACTTGGTCTGTTCCCATGTCTGATGTTTCATCGGGACTGGAACTATTTTCCTCTCTTGGTATAGGCTTGAGCCACGTTTGGCATTCTGATTCTAAATGCAAATAGCAACTCATGATGAAGTGCAGCTACAGTGTGAAGACCTGTGAAAGAGTTTAATTGACCAACGTCAGTAAACGACAATTCCCAAACAAAAAATAATTATGGTATTTTAATTGTCAGTATTCACAAATTAGTGGCCCAGCTTCAGCTATACAAGTATCGGCTAGGTACTGGAAAATTCATGACACTGGGAAGGGAAGACGGGGGGAGAGGGTTATGGGTTTCTGAGAGCTAGGTAGAGCCTGCAACTGCAGTAGGAGTAGAGGGCTGAGCAGACCAGCCAGAAGGATTGCTGACAAGCCCACAGCTATTGGATCCTGAAGCAAGCACTTTACCCTCAAGCTACCTAAACGAGGAAATTATCCTGGTCACCATCTTGTCAAATAGGCAGATTGACCATAAGCCGCGAACAGTCAAATGACAAACATGCGGCAGCCGTATTAGAATCATCTAAAAAAATAAAGAGAAATGGGGAACATAAAGCATCAACAGCAATCTTAACTTTAAAACTGACTGCTGGCAAACCTGCGACTTCTACCGTCCCTCACCCCAAACTAGATTCAATAAACTAATGCTATAGCCCCAACTTTCTCTCATCCCTTCTCTTATCTAATGAAAAAATAAATAAATGCAATGTGCTCTTTTTTTTGTATATGTTGTCACGGGAGGAGGAACAGTATACTAGAGGTGGAGGGGGAACAGTATACTAGAGATCAGTGGTGGAGGTCACAACACTACAATTCGTCAGCTAAACAAGGCCTGAGGGTTGAAGATTGTGACCTGCCGGGTTTACCGTTCCTCCCAGATATTTTTCTTCTTACTCGCATTAATTACAGACTCATGTACTGGTCCAACTAGACTGTATTCCTAGTCTTTTCCTTCTAGTTCAGTTCCCCTTTTGCAAGGACTGAGGATCAGGGTCATGGTGAGAGAACTGCTACAGGAAATGTATTAACCCAGAGTCTAAGTAATGGCTGACGCACCTCAGTCCTTTCTCACACACACGCTTTTCTCCTTTTATCCTCAATATATTCTGTGGTGCCTTCCCTGGTTGGTTGAAATCCCTAATGGATTCATTGGGCTTCAACCTGTAGGTCTCGGGCTCAACATTTCTAGTGGCCACCTTGGAATCAGGCAAATTAAAAGTTGTTTGGTCCCCCCCCCAAGCCCACACCCCTGCACCCTCTATGGGAAATGGTTATCATCTTGCCTCTGCTCTCTTAGCGGTCTGCGCTTGTATATTTCCTTCACATCTGTTCTTTAGCCTTCAGTTGCCTGTTCTCCCACCACCCTGGGCCTCCGCAATCTACAGTGCACCCATTGTGGGACTACCATGCTCATCATAGTGCGCTCTGCTTGGTAGTTTGCGTACACACACTTCTGTTTTTTAATTGTATGGTTTGGTTATCCCCAACATCTCCTTCCCCTGGACTATTATGGAGGTCTTCTTTGTTCCTATTTAGTACATGTTGTAGGTCTTAAACAAATGAAGAATCTAACTGATTTGGTGTCTGCAGCTTTCAGGAACAACACAAGAAGGGTGCTGCTGGATGGATTATGGGGTTCCTCCATCTGTGGTCTGACCATCTCTAGTGGTCACATGACAGTACTGGTGGCTCCCTCTGGCATCCAGAGTCCCGAAGGCACTCTTAAAAGTGACTGTCACAATGTACACACTGGTCCGTGCCGTACCTTACCTGCCAAGGCTTTTAGTCCTATGCGATGTCCAAGCATGGCTGGAGCAAGTCTGTCATTTCAGAGCATCGGGACCAGACTCTCTTCCTTGAGCGTCAAGATCTGCGTGGGGCTTAGGCATTGGCTAACTGTAGGTCACCCAGTGACACCAGAACCAGCATAGTGATGTGGGGATGTGGCAATGGTGTGTGTTGGCAGTGCTCCAGATAGGATTTTAGCGTGAGAGTATTTTACTCCCAGTTTTTAGAATTGGAGAGTAAATCCAATTTCAAGAGAGTCAAAATTAGTTTCTGCCTTCGCAAGAGAGTAAAAAAGTGTCTTGACAACTATCCTATTTGTGCGTGAAATTAAAACTGTGTTTGAAAACATAAGTGACAAATAACTTTTCATGCTTACTACCCAGCTTCATCTTCATTACTCTTGGACACCAAAACTCTTAAGAACTACTACAGATGCCAGCAAGTTGCATCATAAATATAGTCCCTCACTCCACCAGCATCATTTCTCTGCCTCTCGGGCCTACTGTTGCTGCCTGGCAATACCTGCTTGACAGCCACTCCATGTTTTTGCTCCATCCCGACTTGCCTTTGCTACTCTGTTTCCCCGGTCTATCACTTTCTGATGTTCTGCCTCTCACTCTTGCTATGCCACGTTTTGAGGTCTGTTGCTCCATCACTCTTCCTCCCCCATCTCTGCATTCTATTATTGCTGTTTCCCTCCTACATTGTTCTCTATCAGTTGATATAACTCCTCTTCCTCCCTCATGTCATTACTCTGGCTATATCTGTTTTTTCATTTTCTCTGTTGTGGTTGCTACTCCTTTTGATTATCTTTCTTGCACTGCCTCGTATGTTAATGGCCTGCCTTTCTCTAATGTGGATTTTCTATTTCCAGATCTCCCTGTCTGCTGTTGTTCTGTGTTTTCTTATTTTATTGTCTGTACATGCCTCTTTTGCTCGGCTTCCATCCTCACTCCTATTGTGTGTGTGTGTGTGTGTGTGTGTGTGTGGGTGTGATCTATTATTTACCCCTGGTTCCCTTCTCACTTTCTTTATTGCTCTCTTATGTAGCTCATTGGTCTCTCTCTTCCTGTTGCTCGAATTCCTGTTTTGGATTGTCTAATACATTCTTTGTTCTCGCAGCCCCTCCCCCACCCCTCACTTTGTATGTATTGCTTAGGTTCAGAGTTGCGCTTCTCTCCTTTTTGTCTTTTGACATAGGACTAATAAATATTTAAAAAGCTGAAAATGCCTTTTCCATTTACAAATCCAGTGCAGCTTTATCATTGGGGGCTACTTTTTAGACTTGTGCAAACCTTCTTTTGGCCATTAGGCTGGGAATTAGTGTTAGAGGTGTGTCTAACCAGATGCAGTACTTGCTTGATTGCAGGTGCTTTACCAGCACTGTATGCCATTACAGGAATAAGAGCCCAGATGAGATGCGTGTTCTGATCCATTACAAGTATAGCAGCCCTCATGGGATGTGCTTCTTCTGTGCCATCACAGGTATAGTGTATAGCAGCCCTGATTGAATGTGTGTGTTCCGAGCCATTACAGGTATAGCACCCCAATGAGAGGGCATATATGTGATCACTGTGCCATTTCTACTGCGACCACCAAAAATGCTGATTTTAAAAGAAAATTTACCCTTTTCACTCCATATGTATGCAGGGTGAGACCCCCCGCATGCCCCTGCTACTCACTACATTCATTATATACTCTACCCACCCCCCCCCACATATATATGGGGTCGAAATAAAAATGATTTTAGTGCCCGCCGTATAAAAGGCGTAGTAATTGTATGATCCCGATGAGAGGTGTGTGTTCTGGATCACTAAAGATTTAGTAGTCCTTTTGATAAGTCGAAAGCTAAGTCAGCTCTGTTACAATTGAATGTTACCTGCTTCTTAAACACATATCTCTGCTACGGACGCATTAGATCATCTATCAACAGGATTTGAACTAACAGGTTACACAATGATCTCTGCATCAGGGTTATTATTGACCGACTGAGCTACCTTTCCCAACAGACTGTCGACTTAGAAAGGCAAATAGGGTTAGGGCACTAGCAGTTCCATCTGAGGCTTGCCTTACATAACTGGCTTGACAACAGATCTCAGCCTGTTTGGACTATCCTACATGAGTCAGTAGATTCATAACAAGGCTTTGAAATGTGCCAGATATTTGGTAGTGGGACTCAGTAATGTGACATGGGAGAAGAAGAAGTTTTGAAAAGCGCATGTCAGAGTAGAAGGGATTGAAGTATACGACAGCATTGCCATCTTCTCACACTATCCGCCAGTGTGCAGCACACCAGCTCAGGAGGGTGGTGGGAAGGATCAATGTGAAAATACCACATTGTTTACTGCAAGGTCAAAAACCCTGCATGTAAAACAAATTTTCTGTATTTTTAAAGCAGAGGGAGACCGCTCGCAACACACCCCCTCCACATCCACCCACTTTATTAAGTATCCCTACCCAACGTCCCACCCCATCTATTCTTTGGGGGACCTTTTTTGTTTTCCATGCAAGGTTTTCTAAATCGCAGTAATGGGATTCGGGAATTTTGTAGTGAAATTGGTGGGAAGAGCTCAGACACTGTTCTTGTTTAGTACTTTAGCTTGCTGCAGAACATGCCAACACATGTTCGTGCTTTGTCATTACAGCAGATGTTTTGAAATTCTGATACTGTCCCAAAACATAGCAGTCCTGCTAAGAAATGTGGACATGATGCAATCAGCCCTGCTTTGAATAATTGGAACTGTGCCATGACCTGCGTATAGCAGCTCTGCTGATAAATTAGGTTACTTTGCCTGAATATATAGCAGTCCTGTTCAGAGGTACCTGTACAATCTGTGCCCCTTAAAATATATACTGCACTGCTTCTACCTGCATCCATTATACCCGCTTGCGGGGGGTGGGTGGTCAGAAAGGGAGTTAAAGTAAAGTTCAGACAACATGCCCAGCTAGTTCCTGCTCTCCAAGACAACATACTATGTACAGTGCCCTCTCCTGCATGCACATGGACACACACAATCTTAAGACTAAATAAAACACATCTTCCTATAGAACACCAAAAGCTTTTCCTTCTCACAAACGCCAAATAACTGCTTGCTGGGAGGCTCATCTAAAATTTCAAGATATCCAACACAATTGATGTAATTAAAAGAAAACAAAGTATGAAATGCCCATGATGCTGCAATTGCGCTGCCGCTATTAAAACTGATCAAAACAGAGGAAAATGAAGCAGAAAGGCAGCTCTAGTTTAAGACCATTTTCAATTTACACAATACTACATGTGTCCTAAAGCAATGTTAAAAGCATCATCATGATTCAAAATGCTTCAATAACACTATCATGATTCAAAATGCTTCAATAACACTGTAACCTACAAAATTCAGGCAGTTGAACAAAGTAAACAAAACACAAATTCCCTTCTACATTACTCAAAGTATTATCTTGTTAGACTTATTAACAGAGAGGGATAAAAAGAAAATAGACCAGGACTCATCCCAGTTGCTTCTTTCAAGGAACTGTGTCGATTGCTAAAGTAAAGAGTGGGTTTCCAAGCTGCTGCTGGCCAGCCTGTCTCCAGAGACTTCCAAGATGTATGGGGGTGCTGTTATAAATAGCCTGTGTAAGCTGTACGCAAGGAAGAATTAAAAAGGATGTATTGACGAGATTTCTGTGCGTAAAAAGGCCTTATATGCACCTTATCTGGAGAGCTGTGTGTTGGCGTTAGTTGTGGATGTTCCCTGTTGCCCTGCTTCAGGTAACACTCCATTAAGTTGGAAAAAAATGTTTTCTTGCTTCAAGTTTCTTTGTTTCTGACCTAGGAAGGCTGTATAGTTTACATCTTGCATTAGTTATTCATTATATGGTTGCAGTAATATACTACCATCCTCTTAGCATGGGCTGTAGCTCATTAATTAAGCAGCTTGGAATGTGATTCAGGTGTGCAGTAACTGTTCTATTTGTCAGTGTGATGATGTCTTTATCCAGGTAAAGTCCCAAACTCCTAATTTCAAATTCTTATTTGCCCACATATCTTTCCATTGTTGCTAGGTCTGTTGAGGGGCTTTTTCACGCATTTGATACTCCTCCCCGCATTGGAGGCCTTGCAATGTGGATATCCTGTCTTGTTCTGTATGCCAAATGGGGCAGACAATGTTGCTTCAGGGATGGGCTGTTCTTTTCTTCTGAGGTCTCGGAAATGAAGGGATGAAATCAGTGTGTCACCATCATAGCAAAGCTCCAACCAGTCATCAAGAAATCAAGATGCAATTGTTCAATCTGAAGCACTTTTCAATGCTCAGAGGCTTCTTAACAGCATAGTCCTTGTAAAACGGGTATGAAATAGGTCTTTGATAGAGCTAAAGTATGTTCTAGCGAGATCAAAAGTTGGGCCATGGCTACAGTATACATCGCAAGATTGAGAGCCCGATTTCTCTTGGATCCTTGCGCTTAATGTGGAAGGAGGCAGGGGCTGATGGTGCACACCACCCACATTCTTGGGCTTGTCATAGACCAGGAGATTGACGACCTGATACAATTATTCTGTTCACTTATCACATTTATTAAAACAGAGGTTATACTGGCTGCAACCATGGGAAGGGTTAGGTTTAAAGTCTGTGTCCATACTTTCTAGGACACTGGTCCGCCTCCCCCTTCTCCCTTCCAGATCAACCATCATGGTGGCCAACCAGTATCTTAGTCACTTGAATGTATCTCATCCTCTTGATCTATTACCTGTGCTTTCTCCCTTGGACACATGTTGTACTTGCCTGGTATTTCTAATAATACACTGCCTTCTTGGTGCATCCTTCATTGTCTCTATTCTGTCCGGTAGCCTGTTATATGCTTGGCTTCCTGGGCGTGCAGTATATGGAATTGCCAGTGCATCTTGTGCCACGCCCTGCAGATTCTTTCCTCTGGAAAGCTTGTTCATGCCCCTTGTTCCGGTTGGTGTGTTTACCTCCTGGTTGTTTAGTGTACCATACCGCCATGCCAAGGTGTTTCCTTATTCTTGTATCAGTTACTCTTTCCCCTTTTCCTTGCAAATCCCTTACCTTCCCCTCATAAGATCTGTTTGTCCCTCCTTTCTTTCCCAGTACGTTTCTCCTTCCTTTCTCAATTTTTTCATGCTTTGTGTCTACACTTATTGCATCCACTTTTTATCTCCCTCTTTGTATCATTCTCCTCTTCCATCAGTTTTAACACTTTTTTTCCTTCCAGGTGTTCCGTTCTTTTTCCTTCTATCCTTCTCATGGGTTGATTTCTACTTCTACATTGTCCCTGATGATCTTCCCTCCCTCTCCCGACCTTTCCTGCCTAATTCTTGTTTCTGCCCCTCCACTTGCTAACAGTTTCTTCTTCACATTTCCATAGTCTTTTCTGGTTTCTTCTTTTCTTTCTTCTCCTTTTTGCAACATTGGCCCCTACTCTCCTATCCTCCATGTTTCCTTGGTGAGGTTATTTCATCTTCTCCTTTCAGATCCCCTTCCAGTCCCCTCCGTTCCCAGTGAAACAATATCTTATCTTTACCTTTTCGCTCTTGTGACAGTTTCTATATTAAAGAAACCTGTTTGGTGTTCTGCCCCTTGGTTTACTCCCCAGTTGAAGGCTCTCAAAGGTTAATACAAGCAGGCAGTGCGTCAGTGGCGGCGTGCTTATTCTGCTCTAAACAGAGCTTTCTTGAAAGCAATTTGCTTGACCTATCATAAAGCTATCAATGAAGCAAAGGTTTACTATTTATTGACCCGTTTGTCTCAAGTTTTGTGTGACGCCCTCTCGGTTGTCATTACAGAGAAAACAATTAACATTTATGGAAACATCCCTGGATTTACTCCTGACCCCTCTGGGGTCCACTAGCAAGGTGGAGATGCCACTGTTGGCCTACCACTTAACTACTGAAGACTATGTTTTAAAGATACAACTTGGGTCGTCCTCTCCCCTAGACCCCAAACCTCTAACAACAGCTTAAGGAGGTAGGAGCCAATATTGTGACAATACTGATGGCTGCTTTGAACCACTCAATTGCTATATATAGGAGTCATTTCTTCAGACCTGAAATGTGCCACTGTCTCCCTCATTTTGAAAAAAAAACACTAAATATGGACGTCCCGGCTAACTTTAGACCAATTTCTCTTCTCATGGTCTTAATGAAAGTATTGGAAGTGATTGTTATGACCAAGCTCTTTAACTTTCTTGAAGGCTTTAACTCCCTGGACACATTCAAGTCAGGGAGGGTTTTGTCCTGGAATGGGCACAGAATCCATGCTTGTTTCCATCATAGATGACCTGACGACAATGTACCAGGGAGGAGTTGGCCTGCTTATCCTGTTAGATCTCTGCGGCATTCAACACTGTTGACCATCTCACTTTGTGTCGCCGCCTCAAGGAAATTTGCATTGGAGTTTCTGCGCTGGGGTGGCTTCAATCATTCTTTAAGAACCGGACACAAATATTCTCTCTTCCTACATTTCATTCAGCTCCTTATCGTCTCACTTGTGGGGTTCCACAGGACTCCCCTCTGCTTTTCAATGTTTACATTTTACCACTTGGCAGAATAATTCATTCTCACAGCTGTCGTTTTAAATTTTTTTTATGCCTACGCTGACGACATGCAACTGGTACTGAGAATTGATCGTAAAAATGAGGCTGCAGCCTCTCAACTCAGGAACTGCCTCACTGATGTTGTTAACTGGATAAGTGACAGTTGGCTGAAATGAAATGCTGAGAAGACCAAGTTAATGGTTTTCGGCTGCTCTCCAGGTATTTAGTCGTCGTGGAACTGAGTTTTGGCCCACCTCCCTTGGCCCACTACCCAACCCAGGAATGCTGGTCAAAAATCTTGGTATTAAGATCTCCTCTTCCCTCTCAGCACTACCCCAAGTTAGTGCTAGTCGCGCCATCTCAAACTAAGACTAACTAAAACTAACTTCCTGAGAAAGGTGATCCACTTCATCCCAAGCCATTTGCGTAGTACTGTAGTATTGGGGACACTTGACTATTGCAATTCCACACTACTAGCCCAGCCAATTCAATCCGGCATCTACAAGTATTACAGAACTCCGCTGCATGCCTGGCTGTGGGCTTGTCTAAATGTGCACATATGTCCTCTGTACTACGGAATCTCCACTAGCTCCCGTTAGATGCGCGGATCTCCTTTAAATCTATGGGTATGGTCCACTGGGCCTACTATGGGACTGGGGCAGTCTTTCTCCAGGACAAATTTGTCAACTTTTTTCACTCTCGAAAGCTGCGTTTGGCTAATCAGCAACTGCTATCTGTGCCCTGTCTTGCCCGGACCACGGTGGGTGGTAGGGCCTTCTTGGTGACTGCTCCCATATTGTGGAATTCTTTGCCATATTCTCTGCCAGCTATCCCTGACCACCTAGCCTTCAGGAAGGCGTTGAAGACTTCTCTTTTCCCATAGGTAAACTTTAACCTTTCCTCCATTTTGGGTTCTGTTTTCCTGTGCTCCTCATCGTATATCTCTCCATCAGCACCAAGATACCCCCGGGTCGGAGCTGCGCTCCATAAATTCCAAATTCAAAGAACACTGGGCTTTTTTCATTTTTTTCAATCAAATCCTCCCAGAATGCATAGCACCCCCTGCTGAGGATCTATGTAGTAGCAACACCAGAGGACAGTGTCCTCCAGAGTTTTTGACTTGGTGCCATTCTAAATGTCAATCTCTTTTTGGGTGTCAGGTTTGGCATATGTCCAAAAAATGCATAGAGATTTAAGACCTGCATAATACTCATAAAAGAGATGAATACACTTGCTTATCTTCTGAAAGACAGCGAGCATTTTAACATACACAATACTTTTTTGTGTGTTTTAGGCAATTTACTTGAAAATCCAATGTATAACTAGACATCTAGCTTTGGTAAACAATCTTCTTACATTCTCCATCTGTTAAAAACTGAATTCTGAGCCTCACAACTTGTTTCGCAGATTATGTAATTTCAATGTAACTTGTTCTTTGCACATCTAAAATACCCATCTTTTCATGGCGTTGTGGCTTTTGCAACAGTATATTGTTTTCCAAATGCACATGTTCTATTGTCTTTGAAAGGTATGCATGTGTTTCACTGTTTATCTATGTGTGTGTTTGAGGTTTGACGAAAATGTTTGGTTTATAAACAAGTCTTACAATGAACATGTACTTTGGTAATATCAAACTTTAGGTCCATAGTTGTTGACACCGTCGGCATCCTGACACCCACAATGCTGCTCCGGAATCTCCACGTTGTTCACACGTTCAGTTGAATGAGCTTTTAAGAAGAACCAAAAATTGTGTTGTGTACTCTTTTTAAGAAAATATTTTTGAAATATTAAATAATCAAAAAATGTAGTGAATTTTACTTTTCACCTTTCTTATGGAGCCTTTCCGAAAATTGTAAAGCTACCTTAAGGTATTTCTACCAAATAGTGCCTATGAGAAGATGAAATACCGGGCAACACCGGGTATATAAGCTAGTAAAAAATACAAATGCGATGTAAGATATCAAATGTTACCTACCATCATTTTATGGGTGCTTTTGTGAGTAAAACAACATGCATAATAAGATAATTCATTTAATTCCTAAAATATGCTTCTTAAATGTATTTAAAAAGCATAGTAATTCAAATGCTAAATGTCTTTACAAGCAGTTGTTTCTACTATTTTAGTCTTAAAACGTTTCAATTTTAGTCAATCTTCAAATTGTGTTCTGTGCTGCTTTCTCATTCAATCTGACCGAAGTAAAATACTTGCCTTTTACACAGAGCAATCTGCATGCCCGTATTAAAAATGAATACAGAAATCAACAAGCTCTCAGTAAATCTCCCTCATACTGCACATGGTAATTGGAATCATTTCCAGCAACAGCATTCCTCTATCCTATGTATCACCATCCACGGAACATGTTCCATTGCGTCAGGGCTTCTGCTTTGTTCCACTTTGCCTCAGTGTGTACATGTCCTATGCAGACTTTATGCAAGTATGTGTCGGGGGGAAATTCTGCCGGGGTCGGCCGGGCCGTCCGCAGACCTCCGGGCAGGGAGGCCCCAACTCCTCCCGTATATCCCAGATGAGATAGAGTATGAGACACACACAAGGAGCAAGGTGACTCTGCTGTTTATTTAGACAAAACGGCAGGGATGGGTCAAGGAGCGCACGCGTTCGTCCTGACACACACACAATCATGGGGCTCGCAGGCCCTTTTTACTGCATTATGACGCGCTACTTGCGTCACTTCAGAAAGTTAACAAAAAACCTATCGCCACTCTTAATTGGTTGCTCGAGTGGTAGGGTTAGTATAGTACACATATAGAGAATGATATTAGTGGACAAGGTGTAGTCAGGTGGTATATCTGGGTTGTCCCTACAATTAGATACATAAGAATTGTTACATGAAGACTCCTGAGGATTGGCTAATATTACTGACGTCTGAGATAAGAGCCCCATGTTCTGATTGGTGCACTCGTGAGCTTCCCAGCCTGGGACCACCGTTGTTCCCAGCTCTCGGTGTACCTGTGATTGCAACAATGTTTCAATATGGGTACGTGCAGACAATGTGAGGATTTATTCATAGGTGGAAGGCTGACCGCTCCCACTGTAGCAGATGTCCATTGATCCTTTCAAGTGTATCGGCCTGTGTCTCGTAGCGAGGGACCCAGACGCCTTTTCTCTCCTGGGTTTTGGCATCTCGTCAGGTTCGGCTTGGTCACGTGGGGAGGGACCGTGAAAGAGGCAGAATTCTGTACAATTAATATTGTTTTTTCTACTGTGCGTCTGGTTTAATTTGCCGGCGTGACTTTATCGTTTGGGGCGCGGAGTGCGAGGTTGCAACATCGTGCCTTTGATGATTTGTTCTTGGAATGTGGGTTTGCAACATTGCGACCTTGGCTGGTTGTTCCACCGGGTTTTTTCTGCAGGATCAGCAACCTGACTCTTGCTTTGTTAATGTCCACGGGAGCTCTTGGTTGAGGCCTACTCGGGCCTGGTGCATAAGTAGTCCGTTTGGTGCATAGGTGCTTTTAGGTTATAATAGCATATATTTCCATGACCAGTATTGTGTTTCCATTATACCTCTCATGGTGGTAACGGGTTTCAAGAGAAGCGTGAGCAAGCGTTATAGATGAGTTCATGATGCGTCTTGCGTTTCTGCATTCTGAAAGCCTATGTAAAAATAATAAAGGTGCACGTCCGTGAATATGACTGTCGCCTACGTCAGAGCACTGAGTATGTTCTTCGTGTAGATTGGTGTGGAGATGTTCAGTGTGTATATTTGTACAGATGTGCTTCCCGTTGTCTAGGTCGTCATGGCATCTCTAACGACGTGTGGATTTTAGTCTAGCTGATCCGAGCCGCAGGTGTCGGCATGGCCAGTGTGGGCTGCTGGGCAGGCAGATGGACACATCCGTATGTTCCTGTACCAGGGTACCTGGTCGTCTGGTAAATGGACAAACTCTTCTCGCGGCGGGTGTCTGGGCCGTGACCCTCTAGGCCAAGCGCGAGAGGTGAAGGACGGGAGCCTGGTCTTCCATTCTCCCACTTCAGTCCCCCCTCTGGTCGACTTGTCGACCACAAACATATCCTTCTCGTTATCTCCTCTTACCCTCCATATCTTAGTTATCCCTCCGAGATGTCCATAATGGTTTACATGATCTTCAAATGACCAATACATATATTCACATGTTCCTCCAGGAGTACAGTATACCCATCTTCCTATGTAGCTCCTGGGGTTCCTTGGGTTCTCGATCTTCACTGATGGTGGGTCTAGATGGTTGGTGATGATTTGGGTGCGCAACTTCTCCCTCTCTTGTATTATCACACCTGTATGCTGGCCGTCATCTGCTGGCATTAAGGGGTGCATTCCCACCATTTCCAGCAACTCGTCAGTCGTGCGTGCCTTCCGGGCCTTCCAAAACCTAATTATGATCAGAGTAGCTCCAGCCAAAATAGTACATCCCACTATTATTTTCAGTCCATCTGACAGCCAAGATGGCATCCATGACCATAATAGTGAAAACCAGCTCTTATCCTTGTCTACACCGTTACTTTCATCCATCATTTTGGAGTGCATCTGGGCCAATTGTGAAACTGCTTCTGTCAGTGTACCATTGTCAGCATCGTTGGCAGGTATGAACGTGCAGCAAGATTGTCCTATCTTTGCACAAACTCCTCCTTCCATTGCTGTGAGAAGGTCCAATACATATCTGTTCTGGAGTGCTACCATCCTTACAGCTCGCAGCTCCTCTTTAATTGCGTTGAACCCATTTACTGTTGAATTGATGGTCATCATTAGTTCCCATCTGGTTATTTGGAGCCATTTTGCGTTTGCGTATGCCTGCAGTCCCGGATGTATTATTGAGGAGAAGAACATTGCTGCTCTGCTGAATAGTCTGTGTTCTGGCGGTATTGATGTTAGTTCCGTTTCCGACCTTCCCCACAGGTAATTTCCTGTCAGTGGCTCTCCTTGTCTTTTTCTCCTATTTAGGACAGTATCATTGCTGTTGGTCCTGTTCTCTTGCTCCTTCTGAAGTGGTGCAGATCTCTTTCTTCTCTTATCCCCTTCATCCATTTTAGGAAATTTCGCCACATCGACATTCTTCTTAGGTACCACTAGTGATGGTACATTGACGTGTACCATTGTGCACACACCATTCCACAGGGGAGGCAGTGTATGATATGCCTTTTCTCCACAGGCCCAATAATGGTCCATTATTACTGCTGTTCCCGCTCCCCCCTCAGGTAACTCCATCACGCTTGCACAATTGGTGTTATATCCTACGTCCACCTCTCCTTTATGCTGGTAGCATACTTTGGGCGCCGTCAATGGTAGTATTGTTATTGGGTCTTCATCTTCTTCTACCCACGTGAGCATTGGTACATACTTGATCCACGTCGTCCAACATCGATGATTGTGTGTCTCGATGGTTGAGATAGTTTCTTTTGTTACCATGTTGCTGCCAATCACTCCTATCTCCCAGCTGTTGCCCAGATACACCTTTCCTGTTATCGTCAGTAGCGGCCTCTCCCAGCATCCTTGTTTACCCGGAACTTCAGTGGCGTACCAATCACATGGTAGGTACTGCAGTGTTACCTTCTTTGTTTCTCCTTTTGCAGGGCCACTTGTTATGTATCTGAATGCTTCAGCATGTAAACTGGTCTTGTGATAACTCAGATAGGTCTTGAGGAAGTTGTTTTCATATGGGTATGAGTCTCGTGTTTTCCAGGTCATGTGCACTACTGTTCCTTGAAATCTTCCTTTCGTTTGGAACAGGGCCAAATATATTATGCACTGTGCCGTCTTTTCATCTATTTCTGTGGCAACAAATGTTCGTGAAGCGCTCATGGCGTATGGTATTAATGAGCAAACGTAACAGCTATCCTCAGTTGTCTGCTTACCAATGCGGGTCATGTGCTGGTACCATATGTTGTTTGCGACGTGTGCTGAATCTTGTACATAATTATCAATACCTTTATTGTCTGAGTATGTGCTGCGTTTAACTCTATTTTGCTTGGGTGCAATGTTACTATTACCACCTGACGTAACACCTGTTGCAGCAGGGAACGGGGGTATATTAGGTTTGGGTGCAGCAATAAAATTGATAGCATAGCTGTACTGCCAGACAGAGGCAGCCAAGAACCCGGTGACCATAAAAATCCCTATTATTTTTATTACATATGCTAATCTCACCGGCATTTTGCTCTTACCTTGCTGCAGTCCTGGCAGCGTATTCTTGTGACGTTAAAGTTGCCCGCCTAAAAATTCTCAAAAGTGCTCGTTATTAAATGTTAGTTTTGTTTCCTTTAAGCTCTCCCTATCAAGTAGTCATTCAGTGCCCAGGCGAAGAGCTGCTCCCACGCTACTCTAAGTGATCGGTCTCTTAGGACCGGCAAGTATGGGCAGAGGTGGGGCATGTAATATTCTATGGCCAGGAGGAAGGCTGTGTAGTAGACACGTACCCTTCTCCTTTTTAGGTATGTTGGCCTTTTTATTTCGTATACAAATTGGTGTGACAATTCTTCAGGGTAGTTATCGTCTGGCAGCACCATCTACGCCTGTACACCGAACTTGTTAATTAGCTTTTCTTAACAATACAATATTACGCAGTTCCTGTATGTGCGAGAGAAAAAAGAGAACATTCACGTGTTTACATGTGTATTGGTGCAAGCAAGGTCCTTCAGTTTTAGTTACAACTGTACTTAGGAGTCAATGGGGGGGGGTTTGCGCTCAGATGGCGGAAGTATTTTTACTCTTTGAGCGTGTGACCATGGGGTGGGCAGTATGGGGATCACCCCTTTCTTCGTCAGTTATCGTCTCCGAGGGGACAATTGGGTCGTTGTCTGTGGTGGAACTTTCTTCCGCTGTCGGGGCTGTTGTTGCTGTTCTTCCAATGGACCTGTCGTTGGCGCTGGGGCGGGTCTGCAGTTTGTAGATCTTTACGTCATGTAGGTGGTTCCAGGCACGCTTATCCTTTAGTTTTACTGCTCTTGTTGATACGTCCTCTACCAGATGGGGGCCAGTGAACCTCTTCTCGTTCCACTTTCTATTGAAATTGCGAAGTAGTACGTGGTCACCTTTGGCAAGTTTGCACAAGTTCTCCTTTCCCAATTCTGTACTTGCGCCTTTTTCTTTATTGCTGGTAGACCCGCCCCGTGTGCGCTCGAGCTGTTGAGACACAAACACGACACTAGTAATCAAAGAAGACACATATTGATACATTTCATCACCTAACACACTCGCTGAACTTTCGTGGTCTGTGAATGCCCTTGACGTTGGGGTTAGGGGAAGGCGCATTTGACGTCCAGTAACCACTTCGTGAGGGGTGAGGTGGTGGTCGGACCCTGGCCTATTTCTCAGTTCAAATAAAGCTAACGGAAGGCAATACAACCAACTTTTCTTTGTTGTTTGTTGTATTTTTGCAATTGCCTCCTTCAATAAGCCATTCAGGCGTTCACATACACTATTAGCCTGTGGGTGGTATGCACATGCAAATTTGTGTTTAATGTTCAGCAGGGATGTGATATGCTGGAACATTTCGTTTGCGAAATGTGGGCCGTTGTCTGATCTTAACACCTCGCACACTCCCCACCTGGGGAAAACCTCCCTTACTATGAATTTGGCTGCTCTAAACGCATCAGGGTGTGAACAGGGCCCTGCTTCAATCCACCTCGAAAATGGGCATACTACTACAATCATATACCTATTACCTTGACATATGTTGATCATATCAACATAGTCAATGTGAAGGTGCCGAAAAGGTCCTTCTGGCCGGGGTATGGTACCTCTTATCACTTTTAGAGTATGACCGGCCGTAAACTGTTGACATGTGAGGCAATTGCTGATAAAATTTGACACATGGGAGTTTAATTCAGGACAAAACCAATCTTCTCTAATTCGTGCTGCTATTATTTCCTTGCCTGTATGGGCAGGGTGATGTAATTGGCTCAGGGCGGTATTTAACAGTGCTAACGGTATTACAACTTTCCCAGTGCCACCCTGGCGCCATAGTGCGTCGGTTGGTGACATTGTACATCCTCTTTTCACCCATACTTCTTTTTCGGCCATTGGTGCAGCCGCTTGTAGCTCCATAATCTGTGTGGCTGGGAGATGGGTGTACCCTTCTCTTATTAACATCTCCCTAGCTATTCCCCTCCCTCTCCCTCTCTGTGACTCTGTGGGGTTCCATATCTCACCAAAGTATGCAGCATATTTCGCATGTGCGTCTGCTGCTGCATTCCCTTTTGAGACGTAGTCTTCACCATTGGTGTGTGCGGTGCATTTGACTAGGGCTAGTTCTTGGGGGTCGTTTATTACTTCAATTAGTTCAGCCAACAAGAGGGCATGTTGTACTGGAGTGCCATCAGCTCTCCTAAACCCTCTTCTTCTCCATTTTGATAACCCTGAGTGGACAGTGGATGTAACATATGCACTGTCGGAATATATGGTTACTCTTTTATTAAAACTTTCCTTTAATGCCAATATTAGTGCAACCAGTTCCGCGGCTTGAGCAGAGTAATGCTGTGGTAGTTGTACACACTTCATAGCCACACACACCGGCGCCTCCATCATTTTTACTACTGCTGCCCCAGTCCTTCGTATCCCATCTCCTTGATCAATAGTTGATGACCCATCAATAAACAAAAGCTCACCTCCCTCTAGTGCGTTTTCTTCAACTTTTCTAGTACATGAGTACATTTTAGTTATTTGGGTGCAGTCGTGGGCGTAATCTCCCTCTTCAATTACTTCTGCTAGGAATCTTGCAGGGTTAACCGTGCTACATCTAACAATTGCTAGTTCAGCTTTAGACAAAATAATCTCATAACCTGATGCCCTCTGTGTCGTTAGTGTGGACTTAGGTTTATTCAATATTGCAAATAGTGCATGTTCCACAAACAGTGTAGTTGGACACCCCATAGTTATTGCTGATGCTTTTTCTACTGCAAAAGCAGCTGCAGCAAGACCTTGTTCACAAGGGAAGTGGCCTAACATCACAGGGTCTAAGTGCCCGCTGTAAAATGCTACTGGTTTATAGCCCATGCTCGTTTTTTGTGCCAATACTGCTTTCATCACTGCTGAGTCGCAATGTGAAAATATAAAAAAGCGTCGCTCATAGTCTGGGGATGCCAGTACTGGAGCAGTTGATATCGCGTCTTTCAATTCGTCAAATGCCTCCCTCATTTCCATAGTCCATCCCAACTTTTTCTCCCCTTTATTTGCTTCCTTCAAACCCTCAAGCAGGGGTCCTATGTATGAGCTGTAATCAAATACCCATGCTCTACAGTAGTTGCACAGCCCCAGAAATTGCTGCAGTTCTCTCACAGTCTGTGGCACGGGAGTGCTTGAGATGGCCTGTGCTCTTTGTGGTGCAATCCTTCTTCCATGTTGGGATATCAGTTGGCCAATGTAAAGTACCTGTTCCTGACAGTATTGTATCTTTTCCATGTCTACCTTGTACCCCTTTTCAGCCAATATTGTCAACATTTTTAAGGAGTCCTCTCTACATTTACTTTCGTTTGTACTGCAAATTATTATGTCATCCACATACTGTAACACTGTGCTTTCCACCTCAACGTTACCCAAATCCATCTGTATTACTCTATTGAAAATTGAGGGTGATTCACAATACCCCTGTGGTAATCTGGTATGTTTCCACTTTGTATTTCGGTAAGTGAAGCTTGTCAAATCTTGTGAGTCTGGGTGTAATGGTATTGAGAAAAAAGCATTTTTAAGGTCAATCACTGTAAATCGTGATGCTTCTGCTGGAATGCCACACAATATTGTGGCCGGGTTTGCTGTTACTGGATACTCTGCTTCTACTATGTTGTTCAAGGGTCTGAGGTCCTGTATGAAGTGCCAAGACCCCCCTTTAGCCTTGCGCACCGGGTACACAGCTGTGTTACATGGTGATTCTGAGGGGACCAATATGCCATTGTTTATAAGGGCCGTTATGGTTTCATATATGCCCTCATCTGCCTCTTTTGACAATGGGTACTGTTTCACTCTTGGTAGTATGGCACCTTTTTTCAATTTTATCCTTACACCCCCTATGCTTTTTATGCATCCCACGTCATAAGGGCTAATAGTCCATAATGATTTGGGCACCTTTGACATAACCTCCTTAAAAAATGGGACTGGGGTGCCTGCGGGTGCCTCAAGTGCCATTGCAATTTTCTGTGCTACTTGTTTGTGGGCCACTCGTAGCCATATTTCTACACTCATCATGAACACCATTTCATCTTCCTCCTTTTCTTCTGAGAACAGCTCTTCATCTGACACCTGGGTCAGCCTACATCCTTCTGCTAGTGCTATCACCGCCCTCCATGCTCTCCCTTCTTTATCTTGGGCGTGCACAGCAACATAATCAGCTGTTGCAATAATGCTCTCAATGTCCATTACAAACACCTTCCCTTCCAGTTCATTAACTGGTGTTTCTGGTCGGAACAGATAGGCTGCTGGCCTCCTCCATATTTTCCCTTCTATCCCTGGCATCCATGCAAATGCCATGTCTGTGCCATACTGGAATAGCTCGCCATCTACTGGCTCCGCCCTAATCGCTGTCTGTCCACAGTATGCTTGCAAAATCTGTCGTGCTGCGAGCATGTTAATCCCTGGAGTAGAGCAAATTATGCCATCCTCTGTAAAGGAGATCGTCATATTCAACCTGTTCATTATGTCTCTCCCCAGTATATTTACTGGTGAGGCACTATAATACAAAAGTGGAACTGACAGATCATAATCTCCAATAGATAAGGGAACGTTATCAGTAAATGGAACCAACCCTTTAGCCCCAGAAAATCCTTGGGTGTTCATGGCTTCGCCTGACATCTTAAATTTACCTTCCCTTATGCAAGACCGGGTTGCCCCGGTGTCAACAAGGAATGATAATTTTTTGTCACCTATCGTTACCTCTATGCGTGGTTCCTCCGCACTATTAGGTGTTACTGACAGGATGGGACACACCAAGGCCGTCTGTGGGCTGACCTATTGGGGGTACAATGATTGGCCATTCCCTGTGTAAGGGTTGTGTCCCAACACCGTCACCCTACCCAATTGCGTTTGTTGAGTTTGGGGTGGTGGGTGTATTAACGCTACTTGTTGTTGTGGCGGTGGCAGTTGCTGTGTTATTTGTTGTTGTGGCAGTGAATAGGTTTGTGGCTGTTGTGTTGTTTGTTGTTGTGGCTCACTCCCTTGTTGTGACATCTGCTGTCGTTGTATGCCCTGCTGTTCTTGTGAGGTCCTAGGTTGTGCTTGTTCATTCCATGCTGGTGTTCCTGGCCTGACCCTACATGTACGTGACATGTGTCCTAATAGTCCGCAGCTCCAACACACGGGTGGTTCCCTGCTTTGCCATGGGAAGCTCCCTGTGTTGTCCTGGTATACGGGTTGCCCTGTGGGGTAGTAATTTTTAAGTCCCCCAGCCTGTTGTTGGGTATTATATCCGTATCCTCTCCCCCTCATAAACCCTCCTCTCCCTCTGTTATAACTGTAATACCCAGTTCCTTGCATTGGGTACCCTCCTCCCATGTTTGGTGCGTGTAATTGCAGAGGCGGCACTTGCTGTATTACACCTTGTGGAGGCGCTATTTGAGCGGGATCTTGTGCAGCCACTACTTGCGTTGGGCTTTGGGCCACTGGTGTGGGCGTAGTTATTAATGCCCCTTCCATTGTGTATTTAGTAAGTTTTTTCTGTACTAGTTTGGCCTCTTCTGTTTTCCTGTCCTCTTCCTTTTGTTTCATTTTTCCTTGCCATGTCCTGCAGTGATGTACTATAGTCAGTTGTATTTCTGGCCATGGTTTTGCTTCCATCCCCACTACTTTCTTTAGTTGTTTCTGAACTCCTTCTGGGAGCCCTTGTACTAGTATATGATAAAATATGGCTGGTGTTTTGTCCCATTGTTCTCTAGTTTCCATGCGCCACTTCTCTTGAATATCCTGGATATAATCAACAGGATCCTCATTTTCACCCATCTTACGGGAAGTAATGGCTCCTATGTCTGATGTATCTGGGTACTGCACTCTCAGTGCCTGCCATAGCGCATGTCTGCAGTTTGCAAATGGTGCCCCATCATGCGATGTGTTCGTTATTGTCACCCCATGGAATCCCGCTCTTTTCCAAATGTCATCCGCTCTATCCCCTAATATTGATATTAACAGGCCCTTCACATCTCCTACTGCTAGTTTCTGTCCTGCGGTGTGTTTTTCCATTTCATATATCCACTTACCCCCACCTCCACTTAGTGATGGGAGCCTACATTTTATATTTTCTTTATCCGTATGTTTCCGAGGTACATACTGTGGTCTAACCCCTCCTCTCTCCAACAGTGGCATTAAATTCTGTCTTGTGTCACCCTTTATGCTCCATAATATTGAGTCTTCACACCCCTCCTCTTCCCCCGTTTCCTTTACTACTTCAAATTCTTCCTTACTACCTCTGCTCCTATCTCCCTCTTCTTCCTTTCCCCTTTTTTCGTCAATTCCTGTGTTCAATATGGGTATGTTTATTTGTCTGTCTTGCCTGCGACTAGGGAGGTCCCTAAGCCGACATGCATAAGGTGTAAGTTCGTTCATGAAGGGCGCGAGCTTTATTCTGTGCAGTGAGCGTGCGGTGGTTGAACATGTAGGGTGTGACGTGGGAGGGCGTGATGGGGATGTGGGTGGCGTGATTTCATGGGTTTGTGTTTCCCCTATTCTTTTCACTCCCTCCTTACTTCTCTCCAGCTCCTCCCATCTTCTACTCATCCAGGGCGAATCTATGTTTGTTCTAGTGAGGTATAGCTTATCTAAGCTTTCCCTTTCACTCTTTCTTCCATCCTTCTCCACTCCTTCTTCCTCCTCACTGCAAAAGTCATTCATAAATGGCACCCCCCACTCTGCCTTTTTTCCTTTTATTGTTACTGTTTTTAAGTCTATTAGGTCTCTTTCTCCCCTTTCGTTGTTACCAACTGTTCCCCCTAGTGCTGATGTTGTTGCTACCTCTCTACTTTTATATACATCTCCCCATCTTTCACTCTCCCTACTCCTCCCTTCTCTTCCCCCTTTACTTCTCTCCTCCATTTCCCTACTATTTTCCTCCCTTTTCCTTTTCAATTCCTCCATTACTTCGTTGCTCATCTGTTCCAGTATTCTTTCATCCTCTTTCTTCCTTTCCCATTTCACCCTTTCTCTTTCTACTATACTCTCTATTACCTTCCCCTCTTCATATTTCTTAGCTGTCTCTGATAGTACCCTCCTCCTCCATATTTCCATTTCCTTTTCCCTTTCTTCTTCTTCCTTCTTCTTCTCTCTCAGCACTACTCTTGATACCCTATCTGCTGCTGCTTTTACCCTTTCAGCTTCTCTCTTTTGCTCCTCATTTCGTTCCCTTAATTTTTCCAATTCGTTCTTACCTTCTTTCCTTTTCCTCACTCTCTCTCTTTCCTCCCTCTCAAGTTGTTTGATCAATTCATTCTGCTCATCCCTTAGTTTTGCTAATCTTTCCTCCAAAATCTCTTCCTTCTGCCGTAGTAGCTCCTCTCCCCTCATTTCACTCTCTCTGGCACTATCCTCGTTTGTTCTCTTTACCGCCTCCCTTTCTTCTCCAGTTAGTGAGCCTCGTAATTTCAATAATATCTGTGCAGCTACCCACTCATCGTTTCCTATCTCTACAGTCTGCTCTTCTCCAATCCTCCCTTCCCCCATTGGTATCTTCCTATGAGCCACATATGGTGGAGGGCTGTATGCCGGGTTCGAGTATCCTTCAGCCGCCCTGAACTGTCCTTCTATTTCTCCTAATTCTCTTAAAGGGTACAACCCTCCTCCCTCTGTTTTCACTCCCGGTGTTATGGGTATCTCATTGTTCGGTTCCTTTTTTATGTCGTTTGATTTATCAATCTTTTCTCCTCCCTGTCCTTCATTCCCCGTATTCTTTGTCCTTTCACACCCCTTTTCCCCATCCGTTCCTTCTTTCTTAATCTCCTTTTCTTCCGGTGTTTCCCCCATAGTGAACATTCCATTTGGTCCTGGTCGGGACCCCTGGAACATCCTCCATAAGTTAAACACTTCCACATGGTTTGCCAACTTCTTCCCCTTGTACGTATTGTGCAGATGGTTTAATAGTGAATGTTGGGCATATGGATCGAAACTACCATTAGGCGGCCATGGTGTTAACATTTTGTTGTCCGTCCCCTGGGTCCACTCTATGCTGTACTTAATTAATTTCTCCCTATGTGGTGGCAGTGTGGTGCATATGTGTTGTAGTGGGGTAGTGAGGGTATTCCCCCACCCT
Organism: Ambystoma mexicanum; assembly: GCF_040938575.1. Taxonomy (NCBI): domain Eukaryota; kingdom Metazoa; phylum Chordata; class Amphibia; order Caudata; family Ambystomatidae; genus Ambystoma; species Ambystoma mexicanum. Next base: position 19,175,088 of record NC_090937.1, on the reverse strand, counting down.
CCCGACCCTCTCCCGTATGACATAATGGCACTCCCCTTGTTACCCTTCCCTTTACTAGCAGTTTACAATATACAACCTTATATTGCTTACCTTGCCCCGCAAGTGTGGGGACTTACGACAATCCTTTGACAAATTATGCAATACTAATAATAAAAAATAAAAATAAAAATAATAATAATAAAACAAATATATATGTATATATGTATGATGTTAGATTATATTCCTTCCCCTACGGCCCCCTGCGGCCGAAGCGCACGCAGCCCCCCGCGGCTGCGTACCCCTTACGACGATCTTATACAGTCGTCCTGTTTCTCCGTTCTCCTCCCCCTTTTACACTTGCCGTGGCCGGCGTTCTCCGTGCGTTCTCCGTGTGCAGCCACGCCCCTTCTCCTCTTTCGATCCACTCGTTTATCGTTTATCTCCGTATCCGCTCCTTTATCATGTTTCTCTTCCCCACCACTCTCAATCCCAAAGTTTCTTATGCTCGCGATATCTTATTAAATCCCTACTGGTGACGTCACCGATTTCTTCGAGCTACTGGTACATTCTTGTTATGTTATTTAAGTTCAAAATACACTTGCAATCTACCCCGCTAACCCTACAGCTGTCTTCCTGTCTCTCCTGGAACAAGGTACTCTCATCAATAATATAACCGGACTGCGCACGCTGCGTCGCCTCGCGTGTGATACGCCCCTCAACAGGAGGGCTTAACCAGCCAATTATCTTCCGTTTTGGGCAACTATGTAACTAGCTACCGTCCACAGGGAAACGTCATCTACCTATCGAGTTTCTTGCTCGAACAATAGGGAACCTCATCTACTCATTGATCAATAAATGTCAAATCGTAGGAAACCACACACACCCACCCTCACACGTAGTCGCAATCTAGGCCATCAGTGTCTTACGAGCGGCTGCACGTGATGTTTTCGTGCCCCGCCCCCCTCTTTCGTGTAACTTAGCCGACTGCTCTCGCACTCGTCCGCTACCATTCATTCCATTGGCAACCCTCAGTTAAACCTTCGCCGCACATCTGTACAATACCTCCCTCCTCCCTTATTTACTTCCTCCCCCTCCCTCACAATTTCGCATTGCTTGTTTGTGCGTGTCATGCTCACCAAGTTCTCTCGATGCAGGGCCGCTCGACTGCGTGCACCCCTCCAAGCGGCTCGCCACCTCCCCTTGTCTGGACCACGTCTGGACACTCGCCGACCGCGGGCGGGATACTTCTCAACCGGCTCCCGAGGGCCAATATCCGGATTGCGCTGTCCGGTCTTCTCGCAGCTCCGCGATGGTCCTGTAGTCCTCAGAAGGGGGCAACGGCAGAGGGGGCCGCGCCGCCGGGCCTCCTCGCAACGGGAGTGCCTGGAAAAATTAAAAATAAAAGTCGATCTTAAACAGATCTCAGCAGTGCCTCCAACTTGTCGGGGGGAAATTCTGCCGGGGTCGGCCGGGCCGTCCGCAGACCTCCGGGCAGGGAGGCCCCAACTCCTCCCGTATATCCCAGATGAGATAGAGTATGAGACACACACAAGGAGCAAGGTGACTCTGCTGTTTATTTAGACAAAACGGCAGGGATGGGTCAAGGAGCGCACGCGTTCGTCCTGACACACACACAATCATGGGGCTCGCAGGCCCTTTTTACTGCATTATGACGCGCTACTTGCGTCACTTCAGAAAGTTAACAAAAAACCTTTCGCCACTCTTAATTGGTTGCTCGAGTGGTAGGGTTAGTATAGTACACATATAGAGAATGATATTAGTGCACAAGGTGTAGTCAGGTGGTATATCTGGGTTGTCCCTACAATTAGATACATAAGAATTGTTACATGAAGACTCCTGAGGATTGGCTAATATTACTGACGTCTGAGATAAGAGCCCCATGTTCTGATTGGTGCACTCGTGAGCTTCCCAGCCTGGGACCACCGTTGTTCCCAGCTCTCGGTGTACCTGTGATTGCAACAATGTTTCAATATGGGTACGTGCAGACAATGTGAGGATTTATTCATAGGTGGAAGGCTGACCGCTCCCACTGTAGCAGATGTCCATTGATCCTTTCAAGTGTATCGGCCTGTGTCTCGTAGCGAGGGACCCAGACGCCTTTTCTCTCCTGGGTTTTGGCATCTCGTCAGGTTCGGCTTGGTCACGTGGGGAGGGACCGTGAAAGAGGCAGAATTCTGTACAATTAATATTGTTTTTTCTACTGTGCGTCTGGTTTAATTTGCCGGCGTGACTTTATCGTTTGGGGCGCGGAGTGCGAGGTTGCAACATCGTGCCTTTGATGATTTGTTCTTGGAATGTGGGTTTGCAACATTGCGACCTTGGCTGGTTGTTCCACCGGGTTTTTTCTGCAGGATCAGCAACCTGACTCTTGCTTTGTTAATGTCCACGGGAGCTCTTGGTTGAGGCCTACTCGGGCCTGGTGCATAAGTAGTCCGTTTGGTGCATAGGTGCTTTTAGGTTATAATAGCATATATTTCCATGACCAGTATTGTGTTTCCATTATACCTCTCATGGTGGTAACGGGTTTCAAGAGAAGCGTGAGCAAGCGTTATAGATGAGTTCATGATGCGTCTTGCGTTTCTGCATTCTGAAAGCCTATGTAAAAATAATAAAGGTGCACGTCCGTGAATATGCCTGTCGCCTACGTCAGAGCACTGAGTATGTTCTTCGTGTAGATTGGTGTGGAGATGTTCAGTGTGTATATTTGTACAGATGTGCTTCCCGTTGTCTAGGTCGTCATGGCATCTCTAACGACGTGTGGATTTTAGTCTAGCTGATCCGAGCCGCAGGTGTCGGCATGGCCAGTGTGGGCTGCTGGGCAGGCAGATGGACACATCCGTATGTTCCTGTACCAGGGTACCTGGTCGTCTGGTAAATGGACAAACTCTTCTCGCGGCGGGTGTCTGGGCCGTGACCCTCTAGGCCAAGCGCGAGAGGTGAAGGACGGGAGCCTGGTCTTCCATTCTCCCACTTCATATGTATGCAGTTTGTCTTGGGGCTAGCATGTCATTAGGTCGTCTTTTGTTGACTGAATGATTTGTTGCCTCTTAAGTACAAAGAGTGATTAAGCAATTTCTTGTATAACCATGTTGTGATGCATAATGTTGCTTCACAGCTTTTGCAAACACCAAAAGCTGGGACATCACCCTCTAATATTAGTGCATAGCAAATGCTACCATCTGCATCTTTAAGCTACAAATGTGATAAAGGCGTCTAAGGTCATTTTAAGGGTCATTAATGGTCATTAATGTTATTTAATAGGTCCCATTTAACGTTTGCCATTCTAGACTACAAACCAGGATAAGGCATTTCCATCCTGCCATTATATTTTCATTACGTTTGGATCTTGTCTGTAAAGCACACATGTGCTTCTTCGTTTAGGAGAACAATGCAGTGTAAGTGGGTCAACCTTTGGTTTACAGACACATTTTTTACACATTGGAAGACTTGTCCTTGACGCTTTTCAGAACAATCTCATTGCACGGACAGTCTTCCACTTATTTAGGAAGTTGACATTTTCCCTTTGTGTTCTTATCCAAACAGCAGATAAATCAGTTCTCGTAAAATTATAAACATCATGTCAAGTGCTGTATAAGCACGTAGTCCACACTAAATTCACAGTTTTTGAAAGAAGTGTTTCTTTTTCAAAGGTACACGTGTAGAAACATTTCCCCGCATATCAGTCTTTGTCCTGGAGAATTGCCTAGCATTTCGGTGCTGGACTGCCCCTGGGGAAATATCTTCTCTGTGAAAAGAACAGTGAGCTAAAGACTTGGTTGAGACTCTCCCATGGGCCATCCACCCAAGAACAGGTCAATGAGCTGTGTTCGTGCTGGCAGAGAGTTTCCCAGACCCCCCTCTGTTTTGCAACCTTTAAAGGTTAACACAGATTCTTAAAGATCAAGGTGAAGTGGATCAAGGGGCGGCTCCATCTTGATTCTTGCAACTTTCAATTTTCGCAGTCTGGACCCCATCCAGTTGCTTATTTTACCAAGTATGCAGACACTGTGGAGAAGCTCTCCGCAGGGCCACTGATACACAAATGTGAGTGTTGTCTCTGCACGAGTGGTAAAGTAGTCCCTGCTCCCAGAGCACTCCTCAATTTTATAGGTCATGGGGCAAGCACAAGACCACAGTTCAAGTTTGTTCTATTTGAAGAGTGAGGTTGAGAATCTTGGACAGAAATGCTACTGCTGTAGTTATGAGAGTGGTCTTTCAGGTTTGTATGTATGTTTGGATTTCCTAGGAGCAACGTAGCACTGTCCAATAGATGAGAAGGATTCAATAGTGAAAGTGGCAAGGGCAAAGCCATGAAGCATGTGATAATTGGCTGACATATTTGTTATGGAGAGGTATGACCATCTGCCGACAAAGACCAGCCATGATCCCTTTTCATGAAGGGTCCAGATAGCTTTATTTTACAAATGTAAAGTTACTTTGGTTTTTTCGGGGGGCATGCAGGGGGATATTGTGTGTGTGAATACAAATACATTGAAATTATAAGACTGAAGTCTTTTTACCTTCAATATCCTCTTCAGGTCAAACTAATACCAGTAGAGCTCCTTGTGGCACTGCTCTGCTGGTACCACTGATCCAAATATATCTGTAGAGCTATGTGGGTGAATGCAGGGTGCACTGTGCATAGTTTCCTATTTTTTGCTTTCACTCCATCTTTTTTTTGGAGGGAGTATTTTCCTGTTTTGAGGGGAGTGAAAGTGGTTGCTTATCTGTAGCGCTGACCTGTTCATCTGCCTACATTTTAGTTCCATAGCTCCCGATTAGGCTTCATCACCTTTTGAGATTTTTCCTGATTAGATCTATATTCCCTTTCTTGGGACCACTGGGGGAAAGGAGGAATGTTTTTGCAACAATGTTATCCACATTTGTTTTCCCCATTTTCATGCCACAAATGTATGTTCTTAGAGTAAATTTTGTTCTAACTAGTTTATTAGCAAATATTGCCATTATATGTACCTGCATTTATTGAACCCTTGCCAGACCAAAGATATGAGCCAGTCATTTGCCAAGTGGTTACTCAATTAGAGAAGATATGTCTGCTTACCCCCTGGGGTTTCCTGTTACCCTCTCTGAAGTTAAATCCATTCATCCTCAAACCTATGTGCATGCCTCAATGGGGGCTGTAATAAATGTTGATTACTCTGTCACACTGCCAGCCTCCCCACTGCCAGCTGTGACTGCTGACATCGTGGTGTAAAGGCTAAGAATGCAGCGGGTTGTTCCCTGGAGTAAATATTAATCAAGAAGAACATGAACTCATGTTTATTGAACATGCTCCAGAGAGTGGATTGTGTGTTTAGACCCAAGGTAGAAACTGGCAATTAAATTATGCTTTGTTACATGGGATGTGTGGGGTAGAGATTGTTGCACAGTTATTTGTGTAAGAAAACATTTTGGAGTGTATGGTAATTCTTTAATCTTTTTGCCTTTAGATGCTACTTAGTGAAAAAGCAGAAGCGCTTCAAGAAGAAGTTGAAGAACTGCTCAAGTTACCGACGGATCTCCCTGGTCCCGATACCTCTTCAGAAGGACACATAGTTGCTGAATAAAGTCCTACTATTCAAACACAATGTAATATTTTTTATGTTTTTCTCATGAATACAGCAATAAGCCTTGGTCACAATAAATCATGGACACACTTTATAACTTACCTATTTTCGATTTCTATTCTGTTTGTTGCAGAAGACGACTTGAATTTAAGAAAGACATCTTAAATATCTGAAAAAACATATCAGCTCTGTGTCCTCTGTATAACAAGTGTAATTCATAGTACATTGATACATTTACAAAAAAAGAAGACGTGTAGCAAATATAATGTTAAGTACATAATTTAACATCCGGCTTCCTACTATTATTAGCACCAGAGTCGAATGTTGGGATCCCGACAGTCGATCAGGGTTCACTTTCTTGTCAATAATTGCTTATATGGCTATAGCTTCAGATCGCTATCATTGTGCCTCCCATCACCCCAGGTCCCTCCACATCGTTCCCTTCACACTCCATATATGTGTGGCACTTGCTTTCCTGGTCCATCGGCATCCCCGCCCTCTGTCACCTCCACCAACTACAGGCTGTCTGCTGCTGCTGCTCCACTTCCTCTTGCCTGTTCCAACAGAGCTGCAGGACTATGGCCATAAGCTGCTGAGCATCCATTCCTCAACAGCTATTTTGGTGTGGCTTTTTGTGACTTTGAGCCTTATTTGTACAAATATTAGGTTTAAAACCTGTCCCCTGGTCCTACCGCAGAGTGCTACAAGTGTGTTAGGCTGGGCCAGCAGGCAATGCAATCCTTTATCTGCCCTTAGCCCTTCTGTTACATCCTCGGTTGCAGACTGTGCCTATAGGCCAGACTTCCGGGCAGCCAATTGGCAGTGTTACCTGCAGTTCTGGTATATAACGGTGGTACTCAATTTATTAACCTCAGGATGATGGCTGAGTCAGGCCTACCTAGATCAAACCAGTGTCTTGCAGGCTGAACCCTCTGGAGAGAGGGCTTAATTTACACAGTGGTCTTGCTACAATGTGTGAGCCAAATAAACTACGTAATAAAATTAACTTAAATCTATTGTGCCCCTTTTCTATCACTAACTTTCACCTCCCCTAGGCAAGATTATCATTTTAATAAAAGAGAAATAAACATTTCACACTTCTTTGCCCTACCCCACCCACTATGGTGCTCTTTATTTCCACCTTCTTCTCCAATTGCTTCTCTATCTCCTATCCTTCTCCTCTCACTAGGTCTGGTAGGAAGAACATTAAAATGAACACACTGGTCTCCAACCCAGACCTTCCCATCGCTGACACCTATGTCAGTGCTTCCTCCACAGAGCGACTAACCAACATACTCTGTCGTTCCTTCACCCGACCTATGGGCCCTTCATGTGGTCGCTCTATCTCCTTACTCTTCCTCACCCCTTAATGGTGGCACACGCTGGGAGGTCCTCTTAGCCTCCTCCCATTCCCCCAGAGTTATCATTAATGCCTATCTCAATGGTACCATTCTGGCACAAGGGCCTCAGCCCAACCTTTTACTTTTTGATAGGTGCCTCCCTCGCCTCTTCAACTTCCTTCTGGCACCCCAGCTACGTCTACATTGGCCCCTCGCCTACCTTCTTCCCCTTCTCTGGCTCCCTTGTTGCCCCATTCCTCCGCTACTGTGGCTCCCTTGCAACCCACCTTCATGGTTCCCTCGCCACCCCCTCCTTCTGCTACTCTGGCTCCCTTGCAACTCCCTCACTCCACTACTCTGGCTCCCTTGCCACCCACCTCCATGGCTCCCTTGCCAACTCCTCCCTCCTCAACTCTGGTTACCTTGTCACCCCCCTAGCTCCACTACTCTGGCTCCCTTGCCACCCCCTCCCTCCTCTACTCTGGCTTCCTTGCCTCCCTTTTCCTCTGCCCCTCTGGCTCACTTGCCTGATGCCTCTCTCCTGGCTCCCTTCCCTTCCTTGGCCGCCATTTCTCTAGCACCTCTGCCATCCACATCTTCCTTGGCTCCTCTGCCGCCTCATCCCTTTACCTCCCAGGCTCCTCTACCACTTCCGGTGCGGACCCCTGTACTCCACCCCGGAAGTCTTCCAAAAGTGCTACCTGCTCCACACCGCTACTCTCAACTCTCCCTTTGCTGTCATACACTCCTCTGACATCTGCCACCTCCTTGAACTGCTGGATCTAGATGTTCTCGCCCTTACCAAGAACTAGTTTAAGGCCACTCTGTCGTGAGTTTTGACACACTTCTCCCTAAGGGTTACAAGATCCTCTCCGAGCCCAGGCCTAACAGGTCCAGAGGTGAAGTGGCCCTGATCTTTCCTGAGTGAATTCCTGTCTCCATCATTCGCACTCAAGCCAACTCCTCCTTTGAATGCCTGGTCTGCAGTCTCTCTGTTTCTCCTGGCTCCTCTCTGACCGTGGTCACCTTCTACAAGCCAACTGGCCATGCCACCCTCTTCTGCTCTGAATGGGCTGACCTCACTTCTTCTCTCCTTTCCTCTACGTCCCAGCTTCTCCTCCTTGGGCTCTCAACATCCACCTGGACTCTCCTTACTCCTCAGGGCTTTTCTGCAACCTTTGTGACTCTCTCTTTCCATTTACCCTCTGCTGGACACACCTTGGATGCTCTCATCACCTCTGACATCCCTCTCTCTAGCCCTCTCACTACTCCTCTCTCCTGGAGTGATCACTTTCTTCTCTCTTCTCACCTGGAGCTTCCTTTCCCCCTGGCAATGGCCCACCCAGCAGTGCCACCCTGATTCATGGTCATCTGACCCAATCTTTTTCTGTATGCTCTGCCAGAATTTGGAACACGCTACCTCTACGGCAAGAAACCAACATCCGACTTTTTAGGAAATCACTCAAAACGTTTCTTTTTGAGTAATCCCCAGATGCACCCTCTCACTAGGTCACTTGTCCCGTGATTTTGTTGTTCACTTTGTGTATTTGTGCACCCTGGTGCGTTATAAACGTATAAATAAAATGAAGAGTGTGTCAGTGGCAGTCTTTGCCTCCACCTAATCTCCTCCACCTACTCTTGCGGTGGACTCCCATCCTGACACAGCCCTTTCCAACTTTTACCTTTTAATCTCTAACACTTTTGACATCCTTGCCCCTGTCATGAGGATCCGCCTGAAGCCTGCCAAAAAGTGCAATTCTTGGTATGAGACTGCAGTATCTGGGTTCATAGGTGGGTCAGGAAGGAAACTGGAGCCATATGCATATCAAAAGGAAAGCGTCTTTATTGTTACAGGGTCAGGATATCAAAGGGAGATAAGGAGCTAATATGATAACATCCTTTCTTGTTCTTCTCCCATTCTGTGTATCCCTAACTGCCACAACTGGAACCTTGAGTGAACATAAGGTTCCAGCCCAGGCAGCATTCCGTGGCTTGCATTGCTATGCCAATGCAAGCCCAATAGTACAGACTCTGACCTGGCCGCCCTGAAACTCAAGTGCAGAGCAGCTGAACGGAAAGGGGGAGCTTTCAGGTTCATCCTCCGACAAACTGGCCTACCGCCTACTTCAAAGGCAATATAGACTTTCTATCCTGTCTAAAAAAAAGTCTACGTTCAAGCCCGCTTATCCACAGCATCTAACAACAAGGCCGAACTTTTTAAAATCTGCAAGGAGCTGGCCTATCCTACTGCAGTATCTTCCTCTACCACACCCACCCATACCCTCTGCTCGGCCCTGGCTACTCATTTCACCACAAAAACTCAGGACATCCTGTCCTCACTCTTATCTTCTCCTCTACCTCTCTCAGGCACTCTGTGGTGGCCCCTTCTCTCCTCCCTCTCTCCTGTCTCAACTAATGAGGTTTCCAGACAAGTCTGATCTATGAAAGTCTCATCCAAACTGGTGTCTCTCTGCCCGTCCAAAACCATTAAGGACAACATTGAATCTCTTGCTCCATCCTTGGCTGATCTCTGCAACCACTCCTTTGTGACTGGAGTTTTCCGCTCTCCTCTCAAGCACTCCCCTGTGCACCCCATGCTCAAAAAGCCTTCTGCTGACCTCTCCATCCCGGAAAACTATCGCCCAATTTCTATTACTCCTTTCCTGGGCAAACTCCTGGAGAAGTTGGCTATCTCCCATCTAACACTCCACACTGAATCTGTTGGTTGCCCCCATGACCATGAGTCTGGCTTCAGAGCAGCCAGAGGCACAGAAACTGCTCTCCTGAACACCTGTGAAGACTTGCTCTCTAACCTTGACTCTAGCTCTCCCTCTGTCCTCATCCAGTTTGGCCTTTCTTCTGCCTTTCACACGGTGAACCACAACATCCTCATCACCTGTCTTAGAGATACCCTAGGCATCACTGATCAGGCTCTGGCATGGCTATCCTCTTTATTCTTGGACCAACCTTCCCAGGTTGAACTTGGGTCCTTCCTCTCCTCCATCACACTCTACATATGGTGTTCTCCAGGGATCTATCCTCTAGCCCTGGTTCTTCAATGTCTATCTGGCTCCCTTGGCCTGACTGATTTCTACCTTTTCCTCTAACTTTCAGTGTTATGTGGATGATATGCAGCTCTCTTTCAGGCTACCCTCGGCCTCCTCCATCCCTGACTGTCTCTTTGCTATTCAGGCATGGTGCACCTCTAATGATCTCTGCCTTAATGTCAGTAAGACCGAGATCCTTCTCATTGGGACCCCTGCTCCCACTTTTCCTCTTTCACTCCAGCAGGCCCCCTATAAACCTGCGCCCTCACCCTCTTGTGAGGCAAAAAACCTTGGGTCATCTTCGACTCCACTCTCTCCTTCTCTGCACACATCACGGACATCTCAAAGTCCCATTTCCAACTGCACCTCCTCAGAGATATTTTACCTTTTTTCACCTTCCCCCAGAGGCTCACTGTCTCCAGAGCCCTGGTTCTCTATTGCAACAGCCTTTTTCTCAATCTACATAACTCTACCCTCTGCAACTCATCAAAAACAGTACTGCAAGACTTATCCCTGGCCTCAAGCCCAGGGACCGCATCTCTCCAGCTCTGAAATCGCTACACTGGCTGCAAGGATCAAGTTCAAGACCCTCTGCATTGTCCACAAGGCCTTCTGGGACCAGGGCCCGCACCCGACGCACTCTTCCTAAGTACCTTCCTTACAGAGCCCCCTGCTCGTCTACCTCCAATTCTCTACGGGTGAGTCGCTTCTCCAAGCAGAGACTGGGTGGTAGATATTTCCTCTGCAGGTGCCTCCCTCTGCAATGGCCTCCCTGCCACACTCTGCCTTGAGCCGGACCTCCTTAAGTTACGGACGGTCCTCAAGACCTTCCTTTTCTCCTCTTCCTTCTCTCTGCCTCTCCCCTGCTAAACTTTCCCCACCTTGCCTTTCTCTCTGCCTTCCCTCTTCTATTCCTCCTTCCACTTGCTGTTACGTTGGCTAACTGCCTGGTGCTCCTTTGAGTCATATTAGACCCCTCCCTTCCCCTCTGCCCAGTCCCAAGCACTTGCCTTTGGGCCCTCCTGCATTGCCACCTGGTCTTCCTTGCACTTCCTGGGCATGTTCCCCTTTGAGGCCCTGCCTTCCGGCACTTAACCCAGGGCACTGTTCCACTGGGTGCTCTTCTCCCCCTTCCCTGCACTTCTTGTATACACTATCTAAATGATACCAGGCCTAGTAAGATAGTTGGTCTTGTTCTCCCCTGTTTTCCCCCTCCCTGCCTGGTTGCGCCTTGTAACACTTGTGTATAGGCGCATTATAAATAACCGATCAATCAACTGTAACTCCATTTTCTCACCCAATCTGGGTGAAGGGACAGGGCTGGGGAGGGGGACATGATACACAGGGAGCTAACGGTCTCAAAACCACTTCAGCAGGAGCTCCACAGCTCATCCCACAGATCATTTGCACTCATCACGCCCAAAAGTAACAAACGCCAAAATATATTGACACCTTGATCACTCTACTAAGCAAAGAGTCCCTCATACTCGTTGGACACGCAAATATGAAAGTGGAACTGGAACTCAACCTAAATCATCTTAAGGGATCTTGCAAAGCTGCTTACCTCAAACACAGACAAAGGGGTGCACTGTGTTCAACATTACACAGGCGATCTGTGTTTAGCCCATACGTTTGTTTATTTACAGAATGTTTACTTCTTGGGATTCATGGACTGCTGCTAATATAACAATTCATGAAACAAAATGAATATATAATACTGCATAGACAATAATTCGTAAAACACACAGCATATGTCTTGTGTGTTTCATTCAATTTAGTTTCGCTCTATTCTTTGGCAATATCTCCTGACTGGACATAAGGGTGTATGTGTGTGAGCGACTAAGTCGGCTGGGCCCCACTGCCTACTACATGATATGGGGCCTTGAGATAGGTTTGGGAGACTCCCTGGTCCTCTAAAATTTGAGTGCAGAAGTAGCTACCATGCAGACCCGGGGAACCAGACTATGTGGCTACTGCATGGCTCTTGGCAGTTATTGGGCATTGTGAGAGTGAGGTAATCTTTAGCCACAGGCAGGGGAAACCTCTGGAGTCTGCCATGAGGGACAGCAGGCAAAAGCAGCAAGCTAGACTCTGCAGAGGTGGCACAAGCCCAGTTTGTAGACTCCATGTGTGTACATTAGCGTGCATGCACCCCAAAAAGAATTCCAAAACAGCGATCCAGCCTTTTGTAAACTTGGTCCTAACAAAGACAATATCATCAATGTCTGACCCTCACCACCTAAGGTGAACGCAGTCTGCATTTACCCAAACCCACGTGGATAGTACAAATGGAAACTGCAAACCCTTAAACCACACCCAGCCCTTCTGAGGTGTTAGCAGCTCTTATAAGCATGTTATTGTGGGTGTTTGGAGTAGTGTCAAGGTGCAGGAGCAGAGAGAGCCGAGGGTGTGATGGGAGGGCTATGTAGAGGAAGCTAAAGATCAGGGTGCATAGAGGTGAACATGCTGGACAATGTGTACAGATGGAGAGAGGGAGCTGAGGGTGCAGGTGGAGATTCCCAGTGAATAGCTGGTACAGAATGAGGAGAGGAGAGCACAGGGAAAGTTGGAGGCGGAAAACATCAAGGTGAAGGGGCATGCAGAAGAGGTTGGAGATGGAGATCGTACAGAAGTTACTTGATGGCTCAAGGAGGGGAGAGACTGGAATAGTAAAAAGGGGGATGCGAGAAAAGAGAGTGAAAAAAAGAGTCAGAATACAGGTGAAAAGGAGGGATAAGAACTGCCAAAGAAAACAGGTCCATAGCTGGTGGAGGGTTACAGGAGCTTGAAGTAAGACCACTAGACAGTAGGAAGTTCCTTGGAAGTACAGTCCAACGAGTCTACCTGGTGTCTGGAAGAAGTAGAAGGAGCAACAAGCTTGTGGCAGAACAGCAAGGATGTCAGCGGACAAATAGACCAAGTGTCAAAGCTGAGGCCTAGATACAGGACCATGGCATTAAGTGAGCATCGGTTCAGCAAGGAGGAAAGTGAGACAGGCTTAGGTAATAGGATCAGGTCCCTGGGTGGTGGGAGTGTTGCTGAAGCCATGTTCGGAATTTGCACTTTATGCACCAGCTTCAGAATACCTGGCCAAATATCTGGATACCTGAGCATTTTGAGTTAATAGCAGACTAAGTAATGAGAACTCTGGGCATTTGGTGGCAATTCTTGGCAATGGTGTAAGTTCCTGGATTTTATTTCCAGTCAAGTACATTTATTGGCAACATCTAGCAAGGGTATTGTCAATGCCAGTGATTTTGATGGCATAAACATTCCAGTGCTCTCCTGAACATCCGTTAAGACCTGCTCTCCAACCTTGATTCCAACACCCCCTGTGTCCTCATCTTACTTGATCTCTCTTCTGCCTTCGACACGGTCAACCATGCCATCCTGCTCAGCCGTCTCCATGATAACCTGGGTATCACCGGTCAGGCCCTGGCATGGCTGACTTCTTTCCTCTCTGATCGACCCTCCCAGGTTCAACTTGGGTCCTTCCTCTCCTCTTTCTCTACCTCTGGTGTTCCCCAGGGGTCTACCCTCTCTCCCTGGCTTTTCAACCAATACCTGTCACTTCTTGCCCACTGCATTGCCGCACTCTGCCCTAACTTCCAGTGCTATGTGGATGACACTCCGCTCATTTTCAGGCTACCCTCAACCACCTCTTCTCCCTTTCTCATCTCTGACTGCTTGTCCGCCATCCAGAAGTGGTGTGCCGTCAATGAACTCTGCCTTAATGCCAGTAAGACTGAGGTTCTCCTCATCGACAGCCCCGCTCCCTCCTTTCCTGTCACTCTCTTGGCCGTCTTCCTGCTCCCACCTGCGGGGCTAAAAACCTTGGGGTCATCTTAGACTCCACACTCTCCTTTCTCCTTCTCTCCTCACATCTCTGACATCTCTAAGAAGTCACACTATCAGCTGCACCTCCTCAGAGGTATCCTTCCCTTCCTCTCCTTCCCCCAGAAGCTCACTCTCTCCAGAGCTCTGTTTCTCTCTAGGGTGGACTATTGCAACAGCCTCTTTCTAAATCTGCCTGCTTCTACTCTCCGCCCTCTGCAACTCATCCCGAACAGGGCTACGCGACTTGTCCTTGGCCTCAAGCTCAGGGATCGTATCTCTCCAGGACTGAAATCGCTGCACTGGCTCCCTGTGGCTGCTAGGATTGAGTTCAAAACCTTCTGCAATGTCCACAAGGCCTTCTGAGGCCTGGGTCCGCAATACCTTCAACTCGCTCTTCCTAAATATCTTCCTTCTCAAGGTCTTCGCTTATCCAAGCAATGAGTTGGTGGTAGATCTCTTTCTTCGGCTGGGGCCTCCCTCTGGAACGGCCTCCCTGAACTTGAGGAGAACCATCACCGGTTCCAGAAGCACCTCAAAACCTTTCTCTTTGCTTTGGCTTTTTCTCCTCCTCTCCCCTGCTGACTTCCTGGTTGAAACCTAACCTGCACTGGTTACCTGGCCACCTTCTGATCTCCGGCCCAGGTCCCCTCCCCAGCCAGTCACACACCTGCACTGCCTTCCTGGCAACTTGGGGACTGTTTCTGTATCCCTTCAGTCCCACTTCCAGCACTTGATACATGTTGTCTGCACTTACCCTTACCACCTGCTGGCCGCACTTCTACTATTGTTATTTATTCTTTTATGCCATGTACTGCACTGGCACCCCCCTGACCCCCCCCACACTCTCCCCCTTCCCTATCCCATGCACTTGCGCGATCTGAATGACACCTGGCCTAGTAGGATCGTTGTCTGTCTTCCCCCAGTTCCCCCTACCTTGGCTTGTCGCGCCTTGAAACACTTCTGTATAGGCGCGTTATAAATGCCATATCATATATCATCATAGCAAGATGTTTTTTTGGTTTGGTAAAAATAGACAAAATATGAACTTTTTTCAATTATAATTTATAATCCAATTATGACATATACATACATACATCATACAATACATATGATAAAGCATTTCCGTTAAAATTCATTTAGATCCAATTAAGTCGTTATCATTCCACTTTTAAAACGTTTGTTTACCGAAGTATGGATAAAGTGATAGTCACCTGTTTTCCATATAGTATGCGCTGCCATAAATTGCTTATCATAGCAATATGTGCTATATGAAGTCAGTACCACAGCAAATAATGGAAGTACCTGGGCATATGATGGCAATTGCTGGTGAATGCCATTCAAATCCATATACAATAGCTATAAAAAAAAGAACACTTTTGACTTTGTGATTGCTCGTTTTCAATGAGATTTACAGTTTGGTAGACGGGATGACAAGAATCGACGGTTTGGGAAGGAATACTGGTCAGAAGTACCTTTTCTGTAATGTAGTAGGGGGCCATTTGAAAAAAATGAGAATGGCAAAGGAAGCACTACGCGATCTACCTAGAACTCCAATGCCGGGCCACGCTGTTTGCCCTTTTAAAGCAAGACCTGTCCTAGAAAGTAAAGTTCCGTTACGTTTGGTGTGTTTGCCCTCCAAAACTACCTCTTCCAAACGATGATGATCTTCCCTCAGTGTGTTCACTGCTCATCAGAAGTGGGAAAAGCCCTGTCCTCTTAAGGTCCTGGGCAGATTAGTGTCATGTTGAAGACTTATGTTTGAATTTAAAGGCCACTTCCTACCAGTTCAGACATGCAAGGTGCATTATAGATGCCCAATCCTAAACTCTTTTTTAAAAATGTTAATCAGTTCACTGTTTTTAGAATTTACCTGTAAGAAATGTCCTTCCTGGTTGAAAAAACTATTTTAAAGCTGCCACTGAATGTTCATGCTCCTCCGATTTTCGGAGGAGAAGGAAGACCACCATATAGCCTTTGGAATTAATATCCAAAGAAATCGGTTGTAGCCGAGGATGACCACCTCTATGATATGATAGGTTATTTATAACCCGCTTATTACCCAGAGGTTTGTTTCTAAGCGCGGACCCGAGGATCGAACCTGTGCTGCTCCGTGGTGTCTTGCTTCCAAGGTGAGCACATTGCAGCTGAGCTATCCTCCCGAGACTATACAGTTTAAAAGTTCCTTACCACCTAATAGATCAAGGCATCAACCCACAAGCTTTAAAAACTGCCTTTGTTAAGCCTCTACTCAAAGTAATGGACACCAGATTCCAATGATCACGCAAGGTACTACTTCATCTACAATACACCCTCCATGGCCAACATCCTGGTGAAATTCATCCATCTCCAGGGTCGTGCTCCAAACAACATCCTCTTGCATGAATCATAACACAACTTCATGGCAATGAGGTGAACAGAATCTACACACTCATCTCGGACATACAAAAAACACCACGCAAATACAACAAGTGCACTCATCCACCTGGATAGTTCTCCATTATTCAAAACTATCACCCAAGAAATCCTGGTAAAAAGACTTGGGGACCTCGGATTAGAGGACTAGCACTACTCTCTATTGCTTCATTCCTCACAGAACGGACTGACGCAACACTAAAAGCCCTCCAATTTTCGCCCCTGCGTCACCACCTGTGGAGTATTCAAGGATCCACTCTTTCACCACTTCTGTTTAACAATAACATAACTCCATTCTGAAACTCTTTAGAACCACAAACTTGATCATGGTGCCTGCCTCACGCAAGGCGACTCTTGGATGACTAAACAACCAAACTTCTTAAACCAAATAAAACGATGATCTACCGCAACACAACAATCAACTCCACATCAGGTCAAGGTTGCAGGTGTTGGCGTCCACAGGGTGTCTGAGGAGGTGATTTCCCAAGAGGGAGGACGTTGCTGCCGCTCTCCGTGCACCGCCACTAAGCCCCGTCCACTAACCCTTCAGAACTTCCAGCAACCTCCCACAAGGGTGAAGCCTGTGGAAGGTCAAAGGTACGGGTGTTGGCATCCCGCAGGGTGTCTGAGGAGGTGATTTCCCAGGAGGGAGGATGCTGCTACCACTGGTGCACTAAGCCCCGTCCACTAACCCTTCAGAACTTCCAGCAACCTCCCGTGAGGGTGAAGCCAACGAGAGGTCAAGGGTTCGGGCGTTGGCCTCCCGCATGGTGTTCGCAGCTCGTGGGGGTGCCTGCTCTACTTGGTACATTATCCTCTCATCGCCCTTACTCGCCACCCCTAAAGTTTGAAAAACGCACCCGAAAGCTGTGTGCACCCCCAGTGTGTCTTGCTCTGCTTCGTTTGGCTCCACTTCGATCTCTGGATCACCAAGAGAACAACAAGGACCCATAAGGAAGGTAACTACTGTAGCTGGATTCACTGCAGTTACACATTCCATATCACTGGGGTAACCATTGATATCAGCGAGTTCTCGAGTCCTAGCCATTCTTGCTGTATGAGCATTTGTACTTTTGAACCTTTGTTGTCATTGCGCTACAGGTATACCTACCATGATGGCACTTCTTCTCCCGGATCTAACCCATAAACTTGTTTGGGAGCTTGTGGAGGCACCTACTTCTCTCCCTGTGTTTGGACCTGAGCTTGGTCAGAAATTGTGACATGTGCAACTCCAGTAATGGTACCCATCACACAAAGAGCATTTGATTTTGAGCATTTCTAATGCGCACCAGGCAGACTGAACTGCATTCGGGCGCAGATGATTACTAAGGTTAGTATTAATCAGGGTGACCAGAATACCTTGAGACAAGATATCCACTAAGAAAACCCTACATGATGCATCCCCAAAAGGATGACAGTCTCCTGAGAGAGATGCCCGAAGAAGTGTGAAGACGTGAAAGGAAGAAACTGGTGACGTCACGAGAGATGAGCGTGATGCACTGAAAGGACATAAGACCTATAGAATCTGATGGTGAAGTAAAGAATCAAGAAGACTTCCATGCGCGGAATGAAGATTGTGCATGTGAAAAGCAATGCAGAAAATACAAGCCGTTTTATAATTGTACAGATGTCTAGAGAAATTGTCGGTACCGACTTAGAGCTAGATTGAGACTATTGGAAAATATAGGCTTTGAGGGGCGACTGTTGGCGTGCGCTCATATTTGTTGTTTTTATAAAAGTACCTCTGTAAACACCTGTAAGTATTGACAGTCAATTGAGAATTGTCACAATGGGAGATGTTACTCCTCTGATGCACTTATGCAAACCTTGCCAAAACACATGCCCAAGCTCAAATGGTATAGTGCAGAGTGGGTGAAGGGCATGGCGGATAAGATGTTCATCCCATGGCCACAAGGGGGATCTTTGTCAAAGGCACTATTTTCAACACATGACCACATACTTGCACGGCGCATACACAGGAAAGAAATTGGAAAAAAGGTTAGCTATTTATGAGCTTTGGAAAATGTACCAGGAAGAGATAGAGGATCTGCCACCCGAGGATTGGATGCTTAACCAGGGTAAAGAGGAAGGTGTCGAGCCTTCTGCTTCCCTTGTCTTGCCTGATGTAAAAAGCAACAGTACGGAAAATGTAGCATTGTATACGTTGAAGGAACTGAAAGCGGTGACTGGGTACTACACAAACCACCTGCTTATAATAGTGACGATAGTCCAGAAGAAACTAAGAGGAGATCTTTAAGGTCTTACAAAACAGGGAAGAGACACAGCGGTCGACTGTGTCGACAGAGGTAGAGCGAGAAATTAAGAGATGAAAAGGAGAGAAGGATAAAGATAAAAATGACAAAGTAACGCTTGTACAGAATGAATGGATGGGAGGACAGATATTGCTCAAGCTAGATGGGAAGAGCATTGAGGAAGTTAGGCAAAGGGAAGATCAAGACGAGCAGGATAGGAAAGACAGGGAACGAGAAAAGAGATTAAAAGAAGATGAGCAGAAAAAAGGAAGAGCAGACAGTAGTGAGAACAGATGTATCAGGAGGAGCAATAAAAGGAAGAAGTAAGGGCAGAGGAGCAAAGCAAATATGATAAGGGACAGTGAGCAATAAAAGAACAAGAAGAAAGGAGAAGCGAAGAGGAAGTGCAGAAATTAAGAGATTAAAGGATACAGAGAAACGAAAGGAAGAAAAAGAAAGAAAAGTGGCGGTAAGGAGAGAAGAAATTATAAAGGAAGAGGAGTCAGATGGGAAGCAAGAATGAGAAGTAGATGAAGAATTAGAACGAAAAAGGAGACAGCAGAAATGCGACATTGATTGCATTCAGAAAGAATTAATGGAGCCAAGTCTAGTAATACGATGGAGCGATATAGAAGAGTTCCTCCCGTTACAAGGAGCAACGTCTGGGCCATCTAGAGTCACACTAGATGAGGACTTTGTTATAGGGAGTATCGAACATAGGATTGAAAAAGCCTTTCAGGATTTAAGAGATGGTGGCAAATCGGGAAACCGAGGAAAGGGAGATCAAACCCTAGTCTTCCAATCGCAAAGAGAAGATAATAATCCATTTGGTCCTGAGCCGAGAGCCCTGTCTTTAAGCAGGCTAACTTTGGATAAGGGTGAAAGAGAGGAGAGCCATACTAGTTGGCGACTAGATATGTCAGACAAAGAGAGAGAATCCTTCAGTGGAGAAGGAAGGAGTGTGTGTGCCCCCAAGGGATGCTTACAGACAAGGGAGTAAGACGGTCTGATCTAGAACAACCTAAGGATAGGACACCAGATCCTATAGCATGTCCAGAGTACCCTAAAGGACGATTGTATAGCGAGAGGGGAGAATCGCCACCATATGTAAATCGGTTAAGGTCACTGCCAGGAAGAAGACGATCAGGAACTATTGTTCCTACTATGGATAGGCAAACGATGGGAGCGGATTGCAGAGTAGGATTTATGAAGTTTCCCCTATTAGAAAAAGGAGGGACGAGACCACAGTACATTCCATAGCCACAGATGCATAAGGATAATTTAAGGTTCAAACTACCCAGTTTAATGCCGGGTGCAGAAAAATGGATTTATGAGTTGGAGAAAATGACCAGAGGAAATACCTTAGCAATAGGGGATATTAAGGGTCTCCCAGCAGCTATTCTTGGGGAAAGAGAAGATGACATTTGGACGAGAGCAGGTTATTCAAGTTTCACAGCACAAAACATGGCGCACAATAGAGCGCCATTTAATAATTGGAGGGCAGACATTTGGAGAACCCTACAGTATCCTGACATATCAGATATGGGTGCGTTAATGACATGAAAGAGGATGAGGATCCGCTGGCTTACATTCAAGTCATTCAAGAGCGCTGGCCTCTTGAAACGCGTGAGCCGAGGGGGAAAAACAGTGGTGGTATTTTACCACATTTTGTGTCGGGGATTGCCTGAGCAGGTACAGAAACAACTTAAAAAGTTAGTGAGATGTAGTTGACTATAGTGCATCACTGTCGGCTGTTGCAAGAGACGATGCTAGAAAAATTGAGGAAGCCAAGTTAATCCAGAATAAATTGTCAAAATACACCACAGCAGGGGCGGTTTTGACAAGCCGAGAAGGGCTAGGAGTACAGCAAGCAGTAAATACATTGCAGCAAATATTCAACACCGTATGGATCAAGGCGGGAGCAGGTTTGTACCACAGGGTAGAGGCGTGGGCTTCAGAAGAAGGGGTGGATTTCAAAATATGCAAAATGGGTTTCAGAATGGGCAAAATGAGAATCAGAATGTGCAAGGAGGATTTAACCAAGGAGGGCTAGTCAGATGAGGTCCTCCTATATGTTGGACATGTGGGATGACAGGGCACATTGCATGCACATGCGGGAGCCAAGGGTATATACAAAATGGTCAATACTCAAGAGGGGGGACAGCTTATCCTCCAGCATATAGCTCACAAGCTAGGGAAGGCTTTGCCCAGGATCAGATGGTGTATCAGGCACAAGCGCCACAAGTGCAACAGGTACAGCAACCACAGCAATCACAGCAAACACCATTGAATCCACTGCAAGGGCACTCACAGCACACCCTCATGCAGATACAGCAAAATGCAAACACTTGACAGTTGCCGACACCTAGAATAGGGGCTGTCACTGTAGTGAGAGGAATCCTTTCACAGTTACAGGGGTATGTATGTAGCGTGACTTGATGTGTTCAGCACTATCTGTGACACCAGACCCCCAAGAGGAACCGAGGGATAATGTGATGATGGGGGGCAAATCATTTTCATTTTTAGTAGGCACTGGTGCAACTCGTTAATGTATACGAGAGGGAAAATATCCAATGTCGGGAAATGCCATGAATGCTCAAGGATTCTCTGGAGCTACAAGTCTAGTTCCTTTTACTGATGAATTACCAGTCTCCATAGGAGAATGTGACATGTCTGTTCCATTGTATTCACTGCAGACACTATTTAATATCTTGGGGGGGGACTTAATGTCCAAACTTAATATGACCATTTCTTTTACTGATGAAGGTATAGTGTGCACCACGCCTGGGATACACTATATGAATGTGGGTGAATTTATATTGGCATTTACAGGGCAGATGGCTCTGCGAGGTGTGTAGAGGGAACCTGAAGTGTGAGCATTCTATTAACATGGCTACCTGGCTTAGTGGGAAGGACTATGAGGATACCTGATGAATTTTTGTTTGGACCTCAGGTAACCATGGATGAAGAGGGAGGACAGACTATCCCCTTAGAATTAGATGCAGCCATAGTATGACGGGAAATTGCAATGCTCGAAGGAGCAGGTGAGGGTAGACCATGGAGAACAGTAATCACCATTGGGGAAGGTTGTAGTTTGACTGACGTCACTGATGATGACATGCTTAGAGATGATCTTTCGGATGATGAAGTGGTATTCTTTATGAGCATTACATATTGGATCAGAATAGAGAAAATGGAGATCCCACAGCACATGGTGATGTTGAGGCAGCGTCAGGCATTTTTTTATGAAGACTTGGAGAAAGCGCCAAGCGTTTTATGGACTAAAGGCCCTTATGATGTAGGCCTATTAAAAGGAGTAGTGGAGGTTAAAATAAAATTTAAACCAGGAGCGATTTTACCTCGATTGAGACAATACCCAATGTCTCCAGAGGCTGGTGAGGGCATTTTTGAGACCATCTCAGTTTTGATGGCGCAAGGGATTCTGGTACCGTCAGCATCATCATGTAATACCGCAGTGTACCCTGTGAAGAAATTAAAGAGAGGGTCGTGGAAATTCATACAAGACATGAGACCGATAAACCAGATTGTAGAGGCAGAGTTTCCTTTAGTTCCTAATCCAGCGAAGATACTATGTAGTATCCCTGTAAAAGCATGATATTTCACAGTGATTGACTTGCACAAAGACTCACAAGATTTAACCTCCTTTACGTTTCGCCAAATTAGACTAAACATTCTCATTTACCTCTAGGGTACTGTGAGTCACCGTTGATCTTTAACCGAGTCCTGCAGATGGATCTTGACAATATTAATTTGAAAAGAACTGTGATACAGTACATAGATGACTTTTTGATTTGTAGCATAACATAAGATGAGTATGACTATCCTAGCAAACGAGGGATACAAGGTAGACAAAGAAGTTACAGTATTGCCAAGAAGAACTGTTGTACATAGGCCATTTGATCTCACATGAGGGAAAGAAGGTAACACCTGAGAGAGCTGAATCAATTATGAAAAGTGCGAAACCGCATACGGTAAAGCAGATGCAACAGTTCTTAGGATTCATTATGTAAGGGCATGGGTGTTTGACTGTAGTTCATAAACAAGACCACATTTGCATGCATTAAGGAAAGCACGGGTGAATAAGGAAAAATAGAATGGACTGAAGAAATGGAGGAAAGGTTTGAAGAATTGAAAAAGGCAATTTGTAAACTCCTGTTTTAGGAATTCCCACTTATGCTGAAGAGCTTTTCTTGTTTTCACATACAAATTCGACAGTCATGACAACAGTACTTACACAGAGGACTACATATGGGTATAAACCTTTGGTATAATAATGTGGGATTTTAGACCCAGTTATGAAAGGGCATTTTCCTTGCTAACAGTCATTGGCAGCAGCCTTGTTCGCAACTTAGAAATCTACAAGTATTGTGATGGTTTGTTCTGACGCTTTTTGTGGAGCATGCTTTATTTGCCATTTTGGAGAAACTTAAGGGTACATTGACATCTCAGAGAGCTTCTGTATATGAAGTGATTATATCAAATCCAGCAATTAAAATTGTCAGGTGTAAAATAGTGAGCCCTGCCACCTTTGTGGCTGAGCCAGTGGCAGAGGGCGAGCATGTGTATGATTGCGCAAACTATGGGGAGTTTTACGATGACATACCATGCGTAAATGTAAATAAAATGTACTGGCAGGAGGGGAGATTCTCTTTATTTATGGTTCTTAAAAAATAGATCAGACAAGTGGAGAAAGGGATTCTGGCACAGCTGTAGTGACGCATAGGGCAAACGGAGAATTTGAGGTGGCAAGTGCAAGACTACCGTCTCACTTTTCAGCGCAAGCAGTGGAATTGGTAGCGCTTATTGTCTCGCTCGAGAAACACAAAGGGCTGAAAGTGACGGTGTGCAGTGACTCCCCAGGGCTAGCACGTTGGAAAAAGAGGGGCTACCTCCGAGCAGATAGCACAACAGTACAACACGCATCATTATTGGACAGGCTTATTAAGGCACTACAACTCCCAGTAGCCATCGCAATCGTTAAATGCGCAGTGCATACTAAAAAAACTGACTTTATTTCTTGCGGGAACAACGAAGCCGCAGAACCAGAAGCCAAAAGGTTTGCGTATTCACCACATATTTCAAGTTTTGATACTCCAAATGTTAAGGAAAAGGTAGTTGCGATTATGGTAGTGGGTGCAGGATTTAATCATTTACCAAGAGTTCTGTTAATGGATATTCAAGGTAGTGTACCACAGGAAGAGCAGGAATTATGGAAACAAAGGGGGTGTTCTTTATCCCCCACAGAAGCACTATGGCGTCAAGACAGTCCTGGAATGCCAGTAATGCCAGTAGCATTGCTAAAGGTAACCCTGGAACAGCTGCACTACCCTGCGCATGTAACCAGGGAAAGTTTTGCTGCAGCCATTGCAGAAGATTGGTTCGTACCAAACCTACTAGAACACGTTGCATTTTATGTAGTAAATTGCATCGTATGTCAAGTGTACTGCTTGGCACACACTACGAACGTTCAGAGGAGTAATTCCTCGACCTGATGGTCCTTTTCAGCATTTACGTATTGACTATGTTGAGATGCTGCAAGTATGTAGTGGATACAGGTATCCTATAGTGGTGGTGTCTCGCTTCTCCAGGTGGATCGAAGCAGGTCCCTGTACACACCATGATGCCACTTGTGCAGTGAAGTTTTTAGTGCGAGAAGTCTTTATCAGATAGGGAGTGTGTGAAGTGCGGAGATCCGATAATGGGCCACATTTTGTTAATGAAGTATTTGAACAAATAGGATTATTACTGAATATTAAGCACAAAATTTCTTCTGCTTATCACCTGCAAGCGAACGGGATATATGATAGACTCAACCGCCTTCTAAAAGAGAGTCGCCAAGCTCAAATTGACACTGAAAAAGGGATGGCTATATTACCTTCCCTAAGCATTATATGCCCTAAGAAATCAACCTGGTTCGGACCATCACCTCACGAGTTAGTGATAGGAAGACGAATGAGAATGCCTTTAACTCCTCCATCGAGGAGTAGAAGTGATGCCCAGAGCACTGCGAAACTGTTAGGAAATTAATCAAATGAATATTTGACATGTATGACCGCTAGTATCTCTGTCATTTCAGATCAACTCAAGCATCAGGGGGGTCGGTCTCAGAACACAGATAAAAAACATTCAACAACCGGAATTTCTGAATTACTATCTGCACCTGGCCTCTTTGCTGGAGACACTGTGTTAATTCGTAACTTTACTAGACAGTGGCATGAGCCACGATTTGTTGGACCGTACATTGTGGAGGACATTACTCCCTCTGTGGTAAAAGTTCATGGCAGAAGAGCATGGATCCATCTCAATGACGTTAAACTCTACATTGGTGAGACCATCGTACCCCTGACGATCGATCCAGATGTAAAGCAAGAAGAAGAACTTGAGCCTGTGCAGACTCGATCGATGATGAGGAAGAACGATAAACCAACAGGTTGATTAATAAATACAGATTTGTATTTGAACTCTGGTTCTCATTGGACACTCCTTATAGATATTATAGTAGGCCAGCAAATTAGTTTCTTGAGCCACAGAGTTCTTTGATAATGAGCTTTAGAAAGTTGTTGATGCATTGCAAAAATGCCTGAACTAGATTTTGAATTTGGTTTCGATAATCTCACAGAGTATTTGTGCGATTAAATTTATGGTTATCCCCGAAAGTGATGTGCATCAAATCGTGCTTGCTATTTTTGTGTTTATTCTTAGGACTTATCCTGCACTTGTCAGAAGAGATGTGGATATCCACATGTTTTTACAGGATCCTAAAAATGGCCTTATAATAAGGAGATTGCTTATAGCAATTGTAGAAGAGTTACTGCAGATACCAAATATATTAGTTACCAGAGTAGTATTTCTCTTCCTTAGAATTGAAATTCCAGGATGCAAAAAATGGTGTGGGTTAATATTCTGCTGTATAATATATGCATGTTTATTGTCTGTTTGTCTTCCTGTTTATTTTGGTAAAAATTATTTTATTGGTCCAAGCAAAACAGAAGTTCCTTTGATTCTCCCCACTCCAGTAACTTGTGTAGATTTACCCATTACTAATTAGCCTAGGTCTCAAGTGATTTCTGCCCAGAGTAGAGCTGCTTTAGATTTGTTTCCATGGGCAGCAACCATTCTGTTAGGAAGACACAGATGAAGTGTAAGGAAGATAACTAGTGATAAGATATGAACAGTCTGGGATAAATGGAGCAGGAATCAAGACAACAAAATGCTAGATTGACAAGGCAAGAATCAAGAAGAAGTACAGAGATGTAAGGAAAGAGGTCAACTATAGATTAAAGGAACCATCTTAACTCCAGAAGTATGGGCGGAAGGCCTGATTGTGTGCAGAGCAGCAGCAATAACAGGATATTATGAGCCAGTTATAAATACTGAAGAGAATGAATGCAAGCATCACTGCCAAAGATGTTAAAGCTGTTGACATGGGTCAATGAGAAAGAAGGACCTTTGCAGATAGTGCATCTGGCCAGTGCAGCCCTACGTTTCAGAAATAATGGTATAAGGAAGGTTGGAGTAAATCATCAGTGTGGCCGAATGTTTGATGTACCAGGCATGAAGGTTGAAACAGTAGTTCTGATGGACCACTACTGGGCCTGTGGGTCAAGAGCTTACATGAAGCTGATTTGAGAGGGGTGTGTTCCCTAGTGCATATTCACATTCCAACATTAGTGAATCCGAAAAGTGACCTGAATATTGGAGAGTTTCCAAAGGCAGATGCCCATTTGAGGAAAAGATCATTGAGTTCCTCAATCGGACAAGGAGGGAGAATTACTTTTCAGCAAAATCAATAGAAGCCTTCAATGACATTCCATACGAGCACAGGTTGTTCAGCAATATTCACGACTATCTTCATAGCAGGGATCCAGATGATGGCCAATGCTAGATGGCTACAGATTACCAGATGGGAACTCCTGCAGACAATCAACACTACTATAAAATGATTCAATGCGCAATCAACACTACATTAAAAGTATTCAATGCGATCAAGGAAAAATTGAGGGCCATAAGGCTAATGACCCTCCAAAACAGATATGTCCTTGATATGATCACAGCAATGGACGGAGGTGTTTTCGCCAAAATCAGAGAATTATGTTGCACGTTCATACCTTCTCATGATGACGAGAATGGGACCTTGACTGAGGCCCTAACGCTACTGACAAACCTGCACAACAAGATGGAAGATGAGACAGAAGATATTGCAGATGACAGCTGGTTTGCATCCAACTTCTCATGGGCTCCACAATGGATGTCAAATATCTTCAAGCTCTTAGGAGCAATACTGGTGATAGGGATGCTTGGATTCTGCGTAATCAGAACAATAATCATGCAGTGCAAGAAGACAGCAAAGAAGGCAGTAGGAATGAAGATCATAATCGATGTTGAATCAGGGTTTGGACTCAAGGAGTTAACTGATGAAGAAATAAGAGACTACATAAAAGCCAGCATCTTAGCACCAGAGGGAACAAGGTTCCTGCATCCAAGGAACCATAAGAAATACATAGGATGATGGATTTACTGTAATCCGAATGGCCGATGCTGCCATATGACCTGGAGTGCTGATAAACATTTAAAATCAGCAAGATCCTTGAAGGCAGTAGTGAAAGTCTGGACTCCAAAGAAGCACTTTTTCAAGAAAAGATGCAGAGAAGTGGAAACTGGTAAAGGAGTGGTTGATGAATCGACCAGAAGGGGGAATATAGAGGAGCAGCTTAATGCCTCTACAGGAAGTTCCACCCCTATGTTGCCTATATGTTGGAAACCGGAAATGTCATACTCCTTACACGAAGAGCCTTTGAGACAAGGTATCCACTGAGAAAACCCTACATGATGTATCCCTGAAAGGATGACCCACTCTGAGAGAGATGCCTGAAGAAGTGTGAAGACGTGAAAGGAAGAAACTGGTGACGTCACAAGAGATGAGCGTGACGCACTGAAAGGACATAAGACCTTATAGAATCTGATGGTGAAGTAAAGAATCGAGAAGACTTCCATGCGCGGAATGAAGATTGTGTGTGTGTGAAAAGCACTGCAGAAAAATACAAGCCGTTTTATAATTGTACAGATGCCATAACACAAGTAGAATAAGTAATCATAAAGGCTGGCTACACATAGTGAATAGACTGCAGGCAGTGCCGCCATTTTATATATCTATACATAGAATCTGGACATTCGATATCATAACTTTAGTAAGCTCAACCCATGGAGAAAGAAGAATTGATGGCTGAGTGTGTGTCGCAGCAAGGAATAAGCCAAAGCTCGAAGATGGACCAAAGGAAGACTGCTTGGCTTGGTGTCAAAGACCAAGAGCAGCCAGGACTGGTTATCAGTCCTTGAAGACCAGTGAATGTGAGAAAACTGAGGCATCCCTTGTTAAGTTGCAAAGAGAGAACATCGTGGGTACCATGTTTCTCCATTTAAGACAAAGGCTATGAAATTGATTCATGGTCTCTGATCACGTGAGTCCAAGATGAAAATAGAAGTAGGCATGCAAGCCTGTACCTTGATAAGAGCATGCTCACACTCCCTTATATTCCCAGAGATGAGAAGCTACTACAAGACCAAGTTCAAAGACAATCTGTATGGCAGACGACATGAGTGATGAGAGGTGATGGGCTAATTGGGTGGGAAGGTACAGTCAAATTCACCCACGAGCACCTGGGGTACCAGCTCACATGCTGCTAGAGAATCTAATGTGTCATGATGCCTACCCCCGGGCATCAGGACCAAGGCCCTCAGCTCCGGGAGCAGGCATCTAGACATTTGTTTAAACCTCAGGGGCTGTCTGGGTTCAGTCCTGGCGCCTTAGGCGCCAGGCTCATCATAGAAATCAGTCCTGGCGCCATAGGCACCAGGCTCATAGACTTTACTTACCGGATGCAGACCATGCTGCAAAAGAGTCCAAGCCTACATGAGGCCTGGATGGGACTATTTTGTTACAGGGACTATTTTTTACTCGGGCGTGGCTCTAGGGAACTTCTTACCTGGAACTACTTTGGAGGCTATTTAAACCACACCCGAACAGCAGCACATGCTTCGCGTTATTCTGCATCCAGCAGCGTGACGCTCACCGTGCCTGCAGTCCGCATCCAGTCTTCTGCCACGCCGCGTGCCTGCAGCCAGCATCCAGTCTTCTGCCACGCCCGCCTCGAATCCGGAGCTCCTAGAATAAAGAAGAAGAAAAGGACAAGGTTAGAAAACAAACTTATTTCAAATTCCTCCCCTAATTCCGGAACCATTTCATCTCCGGACCTGGAAAGTACAACAGTCCTGCACGCGTCACTTTGCCAGCTCCAGCACGGTGCCATACTCACCAGTTCTCACAGCATCTTTCGATCCGGCACTGTCTCCATCATTTCTTCGCCGTAATCCGGCACTTTGGGGACACAAGAAAAAACAAGGTGAGCCAAGGGAATCAACAAATACAACCTCTTACCACCATAGACTTACCTGATTTACCACCGGCGGTATTATTCCATAACTCTCCACATTTTCATATGCCGCATCTGTAAAGAGGGAGAAAAACAACATGTTAATGCATGCAATAGTTACCGGACAGCGTTGGGTAACACAGACTCTTACCTGAACGCCAGCAGCAGCTACGAGACCTTCTTCTCACAAACTCAGTTGCAATTTAAGGAAGGAAGGGGACAACAGTGAACATCCGGCACATTGAACTCTTTGAACTTGATACTTACCAATCCCGCCAGGGACTTCAGAGTCAATACTTACCGGAACTCTCCCAACACCTTCAAACCAGTGAAGTAACTGGTATCTACACGCCCCTGCAAGACACGCAGGATGGAGAGCTCATCTTTTATGAGCATAAGGTGAGGTTACTAAGGGGATAGCGGAGGTGATTAGTGGGGGAGAGCGAGAACAGTTGGGAGGCCATCACTAAAACCCACAGGTGGTTAATCCCTGTCTCCACTTGCAGGAAAATACTTCTTCGGGTCCAGCAGACAAGACTAGGCGGGCCAGTCCAGACAGTCATCTCTGCACTACGCATCACGTTGAAGGAGACCGCAGCTGTCCGGGTCCGATCGACACCCCTGTGGGGTCCAGCTGAGCGTAACAAATGTTCCAGAAGGGTACAAGCATGTCAACCAATTGTAGAGGGCTATATAATGAAGGGCTGTATAATTTGAGAGCCAATGAGATATAGTGGTTCTAATTACTATCAAAGATGACTTGCACGAAGGAGGGCATGAGTGGCCCACCTGTCTATAAAGATCCAATAACAATCCTATCCCATATAGAAAGTATACTTGGATGTTTCCCTTGGCCCTATGACAGTCCTGCATAGGTTTTCTTAAATTTGGCAGGTAGTATGATGTCACATATGATGAATTTTTAGTATATAAATATGATTTTTTATGAAAAGCTTCGAGATCATGCTGTGCGATGTCCGTTGATGTCCATTGTACTCCCTGTTTTAGATAATTGTTAATAAAACAGAGTTATTTGCCAACTTCCTGAGTCGGTCTTATTGCATAATGTGAGTTATTCTGCGTCCCATCCATAGTATGATGTGTTACCGCGATTAAAAGGACACAATGGTACAATGGTCTCATGCTGATGGACTCTGAGATTGCTCTGCTTCATGTTATCTACCAAGTCTAATAATTATAATGGATATAGGAGTTTCACTTTTTGGTACAGCTGGTTCTGTGGGCGACGCCTTATTCTCCCTATTAGTTGAAATTACTCCAAAATCTGATATTCGTAGTATCGTTATCATCAATTGTCGCAATTCCTCTGAGTCAACGGTATAAAGCCTAAGCCGTTGATAGTTATAATGAAAAAATGGAAGAGACTCCGTGACTCTGCGCCAAAATATTCACACTTGGTTCAATTAACTTATGTAACACCCTTGATTTTTTAACCTTGATTAGATTGCACACAGAGGAAGACTATCTAGTTTTTGAAAATCCTGGCGCTATCGACAAGACCTAACTGACGTACCATAATGGCATCCTTAGACACTGGCCCAATTTCGTCCACCTGACGTCCCAGACTCTATCCCTAGGGACCAGGGGCTAAAATCTGTCAACGTACACTCAGCCCAAAGGTGAATTGCTTTGGACATCTTACAACATAAATGAGCACCACAGAGTTGGACTCAAAAAGACAATGAACAACAGTAATAACTTTAGAAAGTAGGATGCAACACTTTTGTGCTGTTCTCACCAACACATGCCATCCAATGGAAATCCAGGAGATCAGACTGTTGGGTCAGTCTTGCCTGCCCTTCCCTAAAATAGAACTTGGCGCTGTAAGTACTCTGCACGTAATGGAAAACGCAACACCAAAAAATGTCACTTGGAGGTCAACCACTGGCTAGTTCAAATTGTTAGTCTAGTACTTAATTTAAAAAAAAAAGAGTCCTCATTAATAACAAACCTTTTCTCCTCTCCAACTTGCTTCTCTTTCTCCTGCCACCTTTCACTACACACACTCGGACAACCTTGCACACAGCAGCTGCACATACTAATGCCACATCAACTGTGAAGCTCACATCTGTAAGTCTCATTACCTCCAGCCCCTCACCGCCACAAAACACAAAGAACCATTTTGGCTCTCAGTGCTCAGGTACTTCAGGTTTCATCATCTGCCTTGCATTCTTTCCCAGTAATAAAACAGCCCCTATTTTTGTCATGCAGAGCCATGCACAAAAAGGCTACGACAATGTCAGTTGTGTTCTATACAGGACCACTGCACCTTACATTACAGGGCAAAGGGGCGTTTGTAAAAAGAAATAGATCATTACAGCTAAGTTGCTTACATTTCATTTGCAAATATTTCCTTGTACAGAAAAATAGAACAGAGCATGGGAGTCACTCAGCTGACTGGAATCCAGGGATTTCCCTTTCCAGTGCACACGCAGAGTGGAAATACCTGAAGGTAACGGCCTCCTCCCTGCCCTCTACTTTCTGGTGTTGCTCCTGTCCCCTCTATCTCCGTTCATGCTCCTCCCAGCCCCGTTTGATCCTATATATATTTCTTTAGGCCCCCTACTGCCGCAAATATTTATTTCTTTATGCCCCTTCCTGCCCACCATTATTTATTTAGGCCCCTTGCCACCCACAATTGTACATTTCTTCCCCTTCCCACCCACAATTATTTATTTAGGCCATTTCCCAACATGCCCCAGCCTCTCGTTTAATTTCATATTTAAAAACCCCTTCCTGCCACTGTCCCACCTCCCTCCCCAGCTGGGTGGGGATTGGCCTCCACAGTCCCATGCGGCAGGAATAGCAGTCCTGCCATGGGAGTCACTCAGCTGGCCGTAACCCAGAGCTTTCCCTTTCGGGCACACATGCAGAGGGGAAACACGTGCAGGTAAGTTCCTCCTCCCTGCCCTCTGCTTTCTGGTGTCACGCCTGTCCCCTGTCTCTTCGTGCCTGCTCCTCCCAGCCCCATTCTATCCTATGTATATTTCCTTAGGCGCCTTCCTGTCTGCAATTAGCCTCTAGTTTCATTTCATATTTGAAACTCCCTTGCCCGTCCTGCCTCCTTCCCCTCCATGACTTGTGTGGATTGGTCTACACAGTCCCACGTGACCAGCACCAGACATCTTTAGGAAGTTCCCGAGGGCAGCCTATGCCTGGGCAGCCATCCGCCTAAGGGCCAGAGGCAAGGGGCAGCTCCCCGGCTAAGCAGCTCCACTCTGTGTTTGCCTGGGATGCTTGATGCAGACAACCTACAGTGACTGATGAGGTAAGTGTGGTCTGGTTCAGGAGCACAGCCATAACTGTACGACATTAAAACCTGACCACTCGTATTACTTTTTATAATATTGCCTATTTGTGTTAGTCAGCCATATCTTGAATTTAGCCTAATTGTGTAAGCTAACCATATTTTGCATTTAGCCTAATTGTGTAAGGTCGCCATATTTTGCATGTTACTTAATTGTGTTCTGTAGGGATATTTCAGATTTAGCCCATTTGTTTTAGTCAGCCATATCTTGCATTTAGCCTAATTGTGAAAGGTCGCCATATTTCTCATTTGGCCTAATTGTGAAATGTAGCCATAACTTGCATTTAGCCTAATAGTGTAAGGTAGCCTTATTTCACATGTAGCCTATTTGTGTAAGGTAGCCATGCCCTGCATTTAGCCCATTTGTTTTACTCCGCCTCTGTCTCCTTAACACAATCCGCCTGTTTATTTCATAATATACCTCTGCTGCACCCATCGCACACCATTCAGACATGGGTGACTAGCAGGGTCTTGCCAACCCTCACATAACTTTAATGACTGAAATGCACATACGCATAATAGCACCTCCAGATTTGGACTTTGGCCCCTCTGAGGGCTTTCAACCAACAGCCCGTTGGAACCATAATTATGGTAAAAAAACAGGGGGGGGGTCCTGGAAGTCCCTCTGCCAGACATTAGTCCCGGTTATGAGCGACTTACCCAGAGTCTTTAGCTCACTATCTTTCACAGAGGAGAAATATCTAAAACATATCAATCTTTGTCCCGCCCTAGGGCAGTCCAGCACCGAAATGCTAAGCAATTCTCCTCTGAGCAAGAGTACCAACAGCAACCCCAGACACGTGTTTCGGTCTGGTTGGACGTCATCAGTAGGGTGGAGCTGTGCCTCTCTGAGAATAGTGATCATGGGTCCACATCTGGATTCCCCTAGTAATTTAGGGTGAGACCCAAAGTTACTCAAATATTGAAAAAACTAGGGGAGTCCTGGGAGTCCCTCTGCCGGACACTAGTCCCAGTTACGAGAGACTTACCCAGAGTCTTTAGCTCACTACCTTTCACAGAGGAGACATGGTGACAGGTGCTATACAAATGACAAAATGAATTAGTCAATGATGTTGGTTTCAAGCAGTGGATTCCTTGATCAATGAAATCATTGCTGCTTAGCTCTTGCTAATCCGAGATGCATATCTCAGATCAAACACGACTTCTCATGTACTAAGTGACATGACATGCAATATGATAAAGAAGCATTACCGTGTGAATGGAGATTTGGGGATGGCCTTTCATCATGTCTTTGCCAGCCACTACTTCTTATGAAGTATTATGTTTCTACTTGCCACTTTCTTTCAGTCAAATCGGGCACATCGTCCAAGATTGTATCGCTGGTTTGGTCCCAATATGCCTTTACTACTGGTCATGTGCAGCCTGTCTAAATTTGTTTCATCATTTCACCACGAAGTGGATCTTTGCCATTCAACAGGGTGGAAGCACCCGCACCTTAATGCCCTTATCCTGGTCACAGGCGCACTATAAGTGCAGGAAACTATCATGTAGGTTTCCTTTCAAGCACATGGGCATACAGATACCCATTGCTCTCTGTAGGAATCGTGGCTGCAGGCTTGAAAGCTACCAGGCAGTGATAGATTTTTTGGGGGGGGGTGTCAGGTTTCGTACCTGTTGAGAGCATCAACAGCTGAGGGAACCCTAAATCACCTGGGTTGCTGGATTCGATCCACCGCGCCATTGTTACTTTTAATTTGTTCAGTAATAATACATTTTACATCTGCAGCATGTATTGTATATTTTATCATTTTTCTTTCTTTTCACTTATCCCCTGCTTTTTTGCAATAAATACTAATATTTTGGGTGTGGGCAAAACTGTCAGTAATAAGTGTAGGTGAATGCCTTGATTTTTGTTGCAGAAACGGCAGCATGTTTGCAGTGTTACTTGTTTGTTTTCTTTCTCTTTAGTCTTTCATGTTCTTACAGTACATATTACCTGCATTGAACAGACTGTATTTGTACTTCCTATATGTAACACAATCTACGCTACACTTCTCTATGAACCCCCCACTCCACAACCTTACTCAAATACATTGTTCAAGCTCAACCTGCTTTTCCTCTGCAAAAGCTCCACTCATAGCAACAGAACACCACTTTAAAAAAGGGCCAGGGTGGAGAAAATGTGCAAGTGACCAGCGTCAGTATGAAGCCCTCTGCGTGAGTTTAATATCTTTTTCTGAGTAGTGCGCTCACTGCACGGCTACCAAAACCCACATTTCAAAGGTACTGTAGTATGCAAAAATATAGAAATTAAGAAAGCATTGCAGGTGGTGTTATCCTTCTCTACTCTAATTATTAGTATTTGTTTTTATTGTGATTTGGTTTAATAAAATGAATCCATGAAATAAAGCAAACAATAGAGTACATTCATTGATAAAATAGAAAGTATACAATTTTTTTTGTTTTTTTGGTGCTTACACACCTTTACAAAAGATCATTTTTCTTACAAAATAATTACATCACCACAACACCAAAACACTATCAATAACAGAGTATTCAAAACACAAACATAAAAGACAACAAAACGTAGCTTAGTCAGTTACCTGTACATAAGTATATAAACATACATCATATATAAAATAGCTAATTCGACAATCTTTTTCCTATAGAAAGATATCATTTCTGATAAAAAAAACATTTCACAATTTTTTACTTCCCTAAAATATCATAATGTGCATAAAGTTGTGTCCCTTGCAGACTAATAGCAATTATCCTTAATCTGTATCATCCTTTCATAAGGCTGTATACAGTAAGAGCTAACTCAATGATTCGAAGAAAACGTACAGTTGCAAGAATTATGGAATTACATGTTTCCCACATGCAACTAGCCCACACAAGATTCATTCATGTAATTGTGTTAGCATGATAAAAGACCTTCATTGTGTTTAATCTCTCCAACTCAAAATATGGACAAAACAGAAAAAGATGTTTTAAGGTTTCTTCTGCCTGTTCATTATTACAAAATCGACAAGCAAGGGTGTCATCAGAATTTGAGTGTGTAGACCAGTGCTTTGTTCTGGATTTAGTGTAAAATAAGTCAAGGCGAAATCTCATATATAGTACACGGGACGCCGCACAAGGGCATAGAGATAAATGTTGCAAGCGAGGATATTGCTTATGCCTGAAACTGGCATATTCAGAAAATGAAGAGTAGGTTGAGATTAAATCAGATGTCGAAGCCCAATCATTTACAAAGACTCTTTTTCTAGCCAGGCGCCATTTCCATTGTAATTCTTCCGGAGGAATATTAATCTGAGACAACAGACTAAGTATACGTTTCTGGAAGAATTCAGTTGAAGTTGGTTGAGATTTAGTTAGCATGATTGAAAAATCTTCGTAGATGGAATTAGGAGGAAAGCACATTTTTATATACGTATTTACGATTCTCCAATTGTAACGTGAGGCAAGAGAATTTAGTCCCAATTCATGTCTTAGTATGTCGTTTGGTAAGTAATTAGGTAAACCTAGCGTTGACTTCCAGATCCTTGCTTGCAATTTATTCAAAAAAGAATCCAAGTCTAAAAGACAGAGGTCCAACCCGTAAAGTATAATAGCTTCCACTTTTTTCAAATAATATTCACACAAGGGGATCAATGAAAATGTACAAAATTTATGAAAAATTATTTTCATTTGCCCGATCAAGGGAGTTACTTTCTCTGCAAGCGCTTTTTGCCAAAATATAGAAGAGGATTTGTTTGCAAGGTTATGGTGTAGATATGTTAAACGATTAACAAGTTGGATTTCAGTTGAATCAATCGTCCAGCAAAATTTCCGCAATTTTATTTCTTGTTTAGTGATCGAATTATAATGTTAGATTTCAACGAATTCACAGATAAATTATTTATCTTGCAATATTGAGAGAAGCATTCCAACTTGTTCTGTAGACCTGCATGCGTGCGGTCTAAAAGAAGCACATCGTCGGCGTATGCTAACCATGATAAGTGTAAGTTACCTATGCGTGCTGCGAATGATTTGGTGGTATCCCAAATTTGCTCAATGTCTGATAGGTAGAGGTTAAAAAGTACCGCGGCAAGGTTACACCCCTGTTTAACTCGGATGAAAGTTGGGATTGCTTCTGTCGAATGTCCTTCTTTTGAAATTCTAACTTTGAAGTTTGTGTTATGGTGAAGTAAGGCAATACGTGCAACCAGGTAAGGAGGAAAATTGTATTCCAACATCTTTTGCCAAAGTCTGCCTCTGATCACACAATCAAAGCAAAGGCAGAAGAGAGGTTTAATAAGGCAATATAGATGGGCCCATGAGTAGAAGAATGAGCTGCAGCAGTTAGATGAGCCAAAATCATTTCATTTTGTTGTGTTCCCATAGATTTGCGAAACCCGATTTGGGCTTTATTAAGGATGGCATTTTTGATTATAAAGGTTTCCACCTCCCCAAGTATCAACAGCCCAAACACTTTGGCTGCTACATCAATAAGAGCAATGGGGCGGAAATTCAATGGATCATTCAAGGGGCCCTTTTGTGAAGTGGTATAATAATAGAAGTGACCCATGAACTGGGTGTTGATTTGGTTTTGAAGATAATTTGAAAGATCCTTAAAAAAAAATAGTTGCCCAAAATCGAGGATCGTCTTTTATCACACATGGTGGGAGACCATCAGGTCCCGCACATTTCGATGGCTTAAGTTTGGTGATTGCAAAGACAATGTCTGAAATTAACCAAGGGCGTAAAGGAGGGATATTGAGAATTATGTTTACGATATCAAAGTGGGAGAACCTAGAAGGGAGCAAATATTTAGATTCATAGAATGTATACCAGGTAGTACCATCAATAGATGAGTCTAATGAATCATGAACTAGGCCATTAACAGATCGTAGAATTTGCCAAATGTGTCTAGTATTGTACTTACAGATATGTCGAACAATTATTTGATTTAGCTCGAGAAAGGTTTGAAAACGTATTCTTTTAGTTTCATTTTTATACCTCTGTGACAGAGACTTTTTGGCAGCGCAATATTCCGCACTACCAAGAAAGAATCTCCCTTTTTTTAGATGTCTTACTTCTAAATTTTTTTTGTTTTTAAATTAGCAAGCGAAACAGAGAAAGAAGGGCGTGCTGCACTAGCAGGCAAAATGGTTTTATAGTGTGGAATCAAGGATATAAGATGTGATTGAATCAACTTGAGATTCCATGTAAGAATTTTTTCAGATGGATAACTGTGTCGATCGAAATCTATCCAAAGATCCCGATTAACCAAGAAAGTTAAGCGTCTACAAGTTGAGACATTCCAATGAATTGATAGTAATGCTCTGTCAGATTGCACTAGAGCTAAAGCTGGTAGCACCAGAAAGTTTTCAACTGCAAACGTCGTAGTGGTAAGTATCATAGCATGGTTGCCAAAGGTCAAAGGGAAGGAAACAATAGGGGAAAGTAAACCCGACAGATTTTTTGAAGTAACAATGAAGTCAATAGTAGAATGAGAGGCTCCTCTCTTCCATGTAAAATAGCTAGCCATTGAAGTCGGAAAGATTGCAAACAAGTCCCAGTCAGAAAAGAATCTGGACAATTCTTACAAAAAACAATTTACAAATTATACACAATACAAATGTGCACCCAACATACTATGTATGCATTTGATTATTTGCACAAGAGCTACAATAAGCGATGTCTGATTTTCTGCCAATAGTACTATTTTTCATTGTTTTTCTTGGTTTGGAATTAAAAATAAAAGTCGATTCCAAAAGACATTGGTGGTGGGGCTGCCACTGGAGGAGAATGCTTGCACCACTTTATAACAAACACCATGAAGATGAAGCCGGAGGAGGTGTAAATGAGTGTCGAACCATTCCTATATGTCATAAGGCACTATTTTACAAAGTGGCAATATCATTGCACCATGCCACAGTATGCAAGGCTCATTGCTGGTCTGTTTGTTTGTTTTCCAGTTTATACAAGAGCAAGAAAATACATTGCTGAAGAGAGCGGGTCAATACAAGCTGCAGGCTTGCATCATCACAGATACAGAAAATTACTTCAACCTGTAGGGTAAAAGCCAAAAATCAATAATACAAATAATCCAGATAAGTCA
Source organism: Ambystoma mexicanum (assembly GCF_040938575.1). Classification (NCBI taxonomy): domain Eukaryota; kingdom Metazoa; phylum Chordata; class Amphibia; order Caudata; family Ambystomatidae; genus Ambystoma; species Ambystoma mexicanum. Next base: position 19,136,787 of record NC_090937.1, on the reverse strand, counting down.
ATAAAGTGGACAAGAGCAAGGAAGACAAACATTTATTACATGCAACCACGGCAGGGAATCATTCAAGAGAAATCATTGTGATTAATACACTTATAGTGAAGTGAAAAGTTTCATCATTGACAATGTTTCAAAATACATAGACAATATCATTATCCGATTGGTTGTGCTATGAATCTATCAGCTTATACTAACGCGCGTGGCCATACTGTTAATGTATTCATAAAAATGACTTCATGTTCATCTCAGCTACTTTCCCAGATTTGCTATTGGATGATTGAAGTTTAATTTTGTTTCTTTCAGTTTAATTGGTGAAGCTCATGTGGCTGTCCTGGGTGAGCCACTTCGATTATCACTAACCAATGACAGTGTGAGGTGCGGACAGTTTGGCAACAGTTGTACATTTTAGATCCTGGTCTTATGGGAATTAAACACTGGCACCATCTTACTGTTCTTCCCCTTCCAGCTGCGTCAACTGGCAGCATATTATTGCAACGTCGGATTAGAACCATGTAACACTATTCCTTTCTCATGGCTAATGTGCATGACCTCATGTGCTGTGCTCCTGGGCCTGTTGCTCAGGGCCGAACACTTGTAAGACTATCGGCCTCATTCAAGTGTGGCAGTAAGTGGTAAAATTGCCAGTAACTTGTTACTGCCAACTTTACCACTATGCCAAATTACGAATTCAGTCCTGGAATGGAGGATTTGCCTCCAGGAAAATGCTGGACGTAAAACCTCACACTCACCGCCAATAAATCGGCAAAATCGGCAGAATTACCATGGTGGAAATTCTGCCGTGGTAATTCTGCTAAAAAAAAGCCCTATTGAGTCCAATGGACCCAAAATAAATGGGGAATTACACTGCCACCACCACTTGTAATCGGGTGGAAATTCTGCCTGGCCAAGTGGCAGTAACAGTAATTCGTTAGGGTGATTTTTTGGCAGATTTACTACCTCATTACCACCTCACCCATAATGAGGCTGTATGTGTGTTATATTCCCATATGAACGAGTTCTATGGCAACTTAAAACATTCCTATACTTTATTAAGAGGTTCTAATATATACACAACCGTTGTGATGTCTTTGTTGTTAATCTATGTTTTCTGAGACTTTACATATTTAGCTCTAGCTGGGCGGGAAGTTCATCTTCAACTATATGTGTTGTCATGTTTGGGAGGATATTTTCCTACAGGGGGCAATGTGTCCCTTCTTACTGGCTGACTTTATCTTGTGCCTGTCTCTGCAGGGGGATCTGATTCTCACCAGGGCTGCGACAATGTCTTGGTAAGTTTGGGGAACATGAGCAGAACTTCTATTTGTTATGTGTTTCACTTGCTGAATGTGTGGTACCGAATTGAACTTTCTTTCATCTTCTCAGCCAATAACAACAATGCATTCTACCCCTTTCCCTGCAGACCCTGCATCCCTTAACAACATTGGATTAGGTCATACTTCCTTGTACTTTTAGCTGTGAAAGGACTTCACCTCATAAACTTGAGCAAACGCTACACGACTTTACAGTGTGCCCAAGGCTGCCGACCTTGCCACTGCATTCCTTTTGCATGTTCTAAATTGACTGACTGCTGTGTAAAACAATTTCTGATGCTCTGAGACCTGATAATCGAATGACTTAGGGATTGGCTTCTATCCTATCTTGAGGCCTACTTAAGTTCAGGCACCTATAGAGAGTTGATGAGTGCTTGCATATATGTATAACTGTATTGTGTGTCATATTTTCTAATATTTAGTATTGCTATCACACGCTCCTAACTACCTAGTGTATTTCTTAGTTCATGTTGTCTATGCTACTATGTGTATATGTGCTTTAGTTAGGCCCTAATGTCTGCCTTTGTGTTTTTCTGTCACCGCCATTACTTAATCTATCCATGCATGTGTATTCACTTGCTGGTTGCTATCCTTCTCCTGACTTCCAATGTTTAGCTGCCCCACCCTTGCTCTCAATATTAAAATGCTTACAGACCATGAAAGGAAAAACCTTCCACTAAACACATTCTATGCCATGGAAATGTTGCTGTCATGGTCCAGAGCCTGGAAGCCCACTCCCACTCCTGAAGCACAAATGAGCCACTACACCAAAGCCTCCTGAACAGCCACTGCCAAGGCTGTGAAGGTGACATTTAAGAACAAGGTGGTCCAGATTCAAATGCGTGCTAAATAATATTCTATCCAGCTGTGTTCGATTTGTTATGTCACTGTATGTTTTACCACACACCACTGACAATGTCAATTGTATGGTCTCTCTTTCCCACTCTGAGGGCATTGCAGACTTTACCCCTCTCTCCCCTTTTTCCTTCTGTGACTTACTGAAAAGTGTCCTGCTGTGGTATGATGTTCTAAGATATTATATTTCTTACTTCCACATATCCCTATTTAGATATATATCTTCCAGCGCCAGCTGCTCTCAGAATAGCCACAAAGGGGCACTCTGAGACTCCACATGACATCAATGGGAGTATATATGGAGGCTTTGGTGCTCCAATACAAGGTATTGGAGCACCAAAGCCTCCATTCAGTATGCTTTTTAACTGTCATGCCGAATGTAAAATTGGATTTCAAAACTTGCAGGGTTTGTGCTCAGGAGGTGTCTGTTTCTGAAGCACACATGCCATGCCTTTGCTGCCTTAAGAAAGAACCTGACAATGGGGGATTGTGGTTCATGCCAATCCATGCATCCCAAGGCCCTCTAGGGTGCACCACAATGCTGACATCTCTCTCCATAAGAGTGGGGTACAGACTAAGTCACTCTTCTTTTTCTTCCAAGAGAGGCTATGCTGCAGAGAAGGATGAAAAGGCCTCTTACACTAGGGATGTAGACTGTAGGGAGAAGAAATTGAAGAAACGCTATTAGAGGTCCCACTTACCCAGCAAGTTGAAGCAATATTATTTTTCCTCCTCCAAAAAGAGAAGCAGTCACTCCCAATCTGGGCATGCCGAGAACATCTCTCAGCAGTCTCCACCACCTAAGGTACCCTTTCAAACCAGCTAATTTGCCCAGGTGGAGTAGCTGATCTTCCACTGGCATATAATGGACCACTTCACCAATGCCCTGGTACCTATGGTGAAGCAAGGCTCACCGCACTTGGAAAAGCTGGCAGAGGCACCTCTTTGGACTGCAACTGCATGGCTAAAGAAAGAGGTGGGCAGCGAGGTAGTGTGGCCTCAGGCATTATACCCTCTGGGACAAAAGCAACGCTGAAAAGGCCCGCTCCTCTCCACTGCTTGATGTCCATGCACATCAGGCAGTGCACTAATTCCAACTACTGGTCCTTACATGCCGTTTTACAGGCTTATTATCTTCCCTTTAATGAATGCTCTCCTATCCATCTTTCTTCGTGTCCTTTCCCCCCTGTAGCCCTGTAGGAATTCACTCTTGCAGGAAAGATAAATCACCTCCCTGCAAACAGTGCCGTAAAGCTGGTGCCTCATGCAGAGGTGGAAAGCGGCTGCTACGCTCTATTTCTGTTACTGAAGGAGGATGGGTCCTGAATTCATCATGAATCTTAGGTGCTAAACTTGTACCTGCTCTTAAGAGATAGTCCCTCCTGCGCAAGCTGCCCTTCTCCTGCTTGCAGTTTTGACCTGTCTACATGCTTGTACCTGCCGCTACTGTTTCCCCTTCTTCATTTCCTCGTTTTAGCAGCTTGACCCCGTTTTGCTTTCCCCACTGCCGCACTTGCCATGTTATCTGCATGTTGCCCTGATCAGTCTCCTTAACTCCTCTCCTGGCACTCGTTTCCCCTTGACTTGCTTGCTGCCGCCTCCTGTTGCTGTACTTGATCCTGATGCCTCCTCAATGGTTGTTCCCTTCGTCCACTCTGACTCCACCTTCCGGGTGCAACCTTGGCTCCCTCTGTCCACAGGGGTCGCTGGACTCTGTACCTCATGTTACTTCCTCGCCTGCTCGTTATTCTAGCCACTTGTCCTACTCCTCGCTCCCAGCCCATGGTCCGCTCTGGCCTGCCATGTCCCTTGTCACCCTTTCACCAGTTCTTGTTCACTGCCCTTCCTTTGCTTCTTTCCTCATCGTCTCCTGTCCCTTCTTGTATCCTCTTTCCCCCCATTACACGTGATGATTCTTACCTATTGCTCTTCTTACACACCTACTTTCTCTGAATTATCTTTTTATTGTGTGCTGTGTATCTTCATGCCTACATTAGTCCAATGCTTGTGTACTCCCTCATCCCTGTGCTGTTTCTAGCTACCACTGGTTGTTTTTTCTCAGCCCCTGAGCTATGCTTTCATTTACCGATCTACACCCATTGGTCTGTCATTCGAATGCTGGCTCTGCGTTCTGCTTTTACCTGCCTTCAACCATTGGATGGACCTCTACTCCTCGTCCGCAAGGCCTTCAGTGCTATGCTTTGTTGACCTACCTGATAGCAAAGTGTGTCTGATACCTTGCTGTGTTGGTGCATTTGACCTACCTGCTAACACTGATTGTCTTTGCTACCTCGGCCCTGCTACTGTCCTACCTACCTGTACTTGTATAGCTGATGCAGCCCCTCCCCCCACAATGCATGGTTTTTCCAGTCTGCATGCACTTCTACCTGATTAGTCTTAAGTGCTTGTCTGCAAGCATGATCTAGCTCCTCTTCCTCAAGGCGAGGCTTTCCAGGTAGTAGTTACTCAAACCTGCGTGCCATAATTGCATGTTTGGTTTTTCTACTTGTTCCTGCACTTAAGACCCTCTCATGTCTAGCACCTGCACATTCAAAATCGTCAAGACCTAGCTATACCGCCAGCGAAAATACCGTTACCGCTACACGAGTAGCGGGCTAACGGTTATTTCCCATCACTGATTGGGTCTGGGTTTCATGGCGCTATTAGTGCCAAAAAACTAGCAGAAAGCTGGATTTTTACCTCTAGCAAAAAGCTGGAGGTGAGACTCCAAACTTTCTGCTCAACTCATAAAAGGGCCAACCCAACTCGTTTGCAGTACCGCCCAACTCGTGATGAGGCCCCTAGTCATCCTTTTTTGTTTGTATCCTTCCCCTCTACCCCCACACCCTCTGCTCTTCCCCTCCTCCCTGTCGCCCTCTTGTTATAGCACTTGCACGTTCAGAATATTTCAAGACCTTTTAAGAATGTTTTTGTTTTATACCTTCGTCCTCATCCCCCCCTTGTCTTGATGCGCCTTGAAACACAATTTTGTTGTATAGTGCGCACTACAAATAAATAAAAAAAATACAGACCCTGTCCAGGCGGATTGTCTTCTGATTTTCAGAGTGCTATGATCTGGGTGGGAAAAGGGTCCATGAGTGTCTCAGAGCCTACGCTACCAAGGGTGTGGCAGTCACTACTGCTTTATGGAGGGGTGTCCCAGGTTTGGAAATCTCTTGGGCTGCTTCCTGAATTTCTATGCACATCTTTTCTAAGCACTGCTACCTGGATTCCTTGCCTAGTCAGGAAACCTGCTTTGGTCGTGCAGTGCTCCAGAGTTTTCTGATCTACCCTCTACATGGTTCTGTACTGCTCTCTTCTTGAGCAGTACCTACTGCTTGTGTGGTCTGCCATTATTGAGAGGAAATGCGCACACTGTATTCATACAAAAATGTCTCGGTTGGACACGAACTTCACACAACGCTGTGACGTCACCTATTTGGGGCGGAGCGTGGGGGGGACACTAGGCCACTTGTCTTCTCTCCTCCACATGGTCCGGATGTTACATGCCTTAAGGGTTCGCTTTAGTAACTCGTCACCAGTGTTGCAAGTAAGGTCAACAAGAAGAAGCAGGCAAAGAATTATGAATCTAAAAGGTGATTTTGCTTGTCATCAGGTTCTAGTCTTGTGTAAGCCTTTTTTTTTAGTACATCAGTGACAATAGACACCCACCGGCCACCTCATTCGCTCTCAGCCCAACCTCCAGATGTCACACACATGGAACATTCATTTAAAGCACAAACTCAACATTCTCTGGGTCCCATGCATGATAACGCATCAACGTTCGAAACCTCACCAGCAGGACAAGAAGACCAAGACACCACATAACACAGTTACTCGCTCCAGACTCATACCCCAATCAAACTCTCATGAGTACAGTCAGTCACACATTCAGTCCCAGCCTGCGTTAGTGCATTTACATAGAAATACAATTGGATTGGGCATCTCTTTCATTACGTTAGTGAAAGGCGCACCCATCAATGTTGTTTGTCTGTTTGGGTCGTCTTTCATTTTCAGCCTCAATGGAGCTCCCTCCTCTTGAATCCTCGAAAGACTCATGACGTCGCAGAACATTCATTCTTCTGGAGCAACGCTTGTGCACCGTCAGGAACTTTGCTGTTACTACACGAGATGTTCCCCTGCCATGAGTAAAGAAATAACGCCCTCGTCAGAAGCCAACATAATGTTTTACATGTGTTAGTTTGCCTTCCAGCTCTTGGCAGTGTTTGATGGGCCCTCCCCCAGAACACAAACAAAATAAGTGTTATGAGACAGGTTTTTGGTCGCTGGGGGTTAATTGGGTAAACAAGTACTCCTTGTTGGTGTCTCATGTCCTGTCGGGAGAGGCAGAGCCCCTACTTCTCATGGAGTCTATTGATTGAGATGAAGCTTATGTGTGTGATGTGATTGATGTCTGCTTGCATCTTTGTGTGCCATGTGATTGTGTGATATGCGTGATTGGTTGCTTGTGCATAATGGATGGGAATGTTGGGCACCCACCTCTTGTCGGGTGTGTGAGTGTGCCCTCCCCTTGGCATGACTTTGTTTCAGGGTGTAGATGTAACATGGCAGAAGGAATGGTTGAGCTTACAGGATGCTCCTGAGGTAGCAGTCTCATCATTTGGTTTCCGCGTGTCTGGAGGTGGCAGCTTCAACCTGTGAGAGGTGTGTGCTCTTGGGTGTGACCAGCCCTGGTGGCACCCGTTAGTGCAACTGCTGAGTAGGTTGAACGGTTGTGCCTTAACTTCATGGTAGTTATGGTCCCAATGTGTAATGAATGTGAAGGTGTCCAGTCATTTGGTCGACTACAAACTGGTCGACTGCAATTTGGTCGACGTCATTTGGTCGAAAATCAAATGGTTGAATTTTTTATTTTTTATTTATATATGTGTTTTGTGGGTTTTCGTGTAGAAAAAAAAAAAAAAGGAAAAAAAAGGGTTTTGGGGGGACCCCCCCAAAAAAAAGGGGGTAAAAATAAAAAAAATAAAAAATTCGACCATTTGGTTTTCGACCAAATTGATTCGACCAGTTGTCCAGTCGACCAATTGTTTTCGACCAAATGACTGGCAACCAATGTGAACTCTCTGCAGGTCCTAGCATTGGCGTGTGTTGGAGGAATTCTCGGATTGTCTTCCCTGTGCGTCATCTAAGAGCATTTAGTGGGGCTGCTTGTTTCCTTCATTCATTATAACTTTATTCGAAATGAACATTACAATTCCTAAAAGTTCATAGTATATTTTTAACATATAAATAAAAAGGGAGAAAAAACGCATGAACCCAGAGTCCCATATACTTTATGATAATTAAGTCAGAGCATCAAATGCAGTCGAATAGCTCTTCTCAAGTGTTGACAACCACAGTACTTTACAAAAAATAAAATAGTTAAAAGCCAGAGAGCACTTCGTTATGTTAATATATTTCAGTATAAGAATCTGATATTTTACAAGTAAAATAGCATATTTTGGACACAGTAATACAAATTGAAGGCTTGTCTCGGCTTTATCAGGACAAAAAGGGCAACAACCTCTTAGTGCCCAGGCTTGATTTTTCCATAATGAATCCCAAGAATTTATTGGCAATAAATATAATCGAAACCTAGCAACAGCCCAACCTTCATAGAGATAAATTGAGGTGTTTAAGAGATACATTGAGGTGTTTAGGCGTGGCTGTAATCCTAAAGATGACATAGTTAGATACTGCAAAATAATTTCCTATGTAGTCCTTGTGGAGGGATGCGTTCATGTCTCATTCATTAGATATTGGTAGCAGCTTGCATGGAAATGTCTCCGGGCCTTGGGGCCTTGTCTACCTTGTCTCGTGTTGTGGTTGATTTCTTGTTTCTGTGAAGTTTGTGGTGGTCGGCGGGGTGGGGGAGGAGCGAAGTTTGTTTGATTGTATGTGTGCAAGGAAAGGTGGTGTGCTGGGACTGAATCTGTGAATGAATGTTGCTGTAACCGGGTGTATGCCTGAGAGTTTAACTTGCCAATAGTGGGGAGTGAGAGACTGTTTTATGTGGTGACCTCGTCTGCACGCCATCATGTGTGAAGCTTAAAATGGGATTTTAACACGTGTTCAATGTGAATGACAAAGGAAGGCTGGGCTCAGAGTGAATGAGGTGCCTGGTGGTTCTGCTGTCATTGATGTACTGAAATGGATTACACGGGATTAGAGCCCAATGCTACAAAAATAAAATCCTTTTAACGCCATAATCCCCTGCCTTATGCCTCTCACTGTGATTGTTGACCTATAAATGAAACGGTTAATTACTACTTTCGGAGTTTAAAGGATAGTTCCGGGACTTTTTTTTTATTGTTCCTATGGTTCGGCCATGTGTTTTTAAGCATAAATCGGTAGATCGTAGAAAACTTTCCTATGGACCTTACCCGACTTTTCGTCCATTAACGCACTCGAAAACAGCCGCCATTTTATGATAATCCTATCATTTCCCCCATCGCCCTGGCTCACCTGCTTTTGCGGCACTAAATCAAATCCCCCGCCTCTGAAACAGACTTGATCAAAACATTCATATTCCCCGCCTCTATCCGTGACGTGACTGTGCTGCGTAGGCAAACGCGCCCAGGCGTCTTCTATGCGACTCCACACAGAACCAGGAAATCAACACAGATGAGCTCACACAACACAGCGCGCCACAATTGGGAATATGAAACTGTACTTTTAAATTAAACCGCAAGATTGTAAATTTGGTAAAGTACATTTATTTGACATCAAATGTTTTGAGAATATTCAGCGATTTGCATTTTTATTTGCTCACGTTCCAAAAAGTTCGTTTCGAGGCACACGATGTTCCTTTGCTGTACACAGGGTCTTAGATCATCTCACAATACAGCGCCACAATTCGGAATATGAAACTGTGGTTTAAAAGCAAACGGCAAGATTGTACATTTGGCAAAGTATATTTATTGGACATCAAAGGTTTAGAGAATATTCAGCGATTTGCATTTTTATTTGCTCACGTTCCAAAAAGTTAGTTTCGAGGCACACGATGTTCCTTTGCTGTACACAGGGTCTTAGATCATCTCACAATACAGCGCCACAATTCGGAATATGAAACTGTGGTTTAAAAGCAAACGGCAAGATTGTACATTTGGCAAAGTACATTTATTGGACATCAAAGGTTTAGAGAATATTCAGCGATTTGCATTTTTATTTGCTCTCGATCCAAAATAGTTCGTCTTGAGGCAAGCGATGTTCGTGTGCAGTACACAGGGTGTTGGTTTACGATAAAATAAGCTCTTGGGTCGCACTGATAATCACATGGCTGTTCCAACAACGAGGCACTAGGCCACCACAACGGTCTGTATGTTGCATCTAGCCGTTAGTACCGTGTAAGGGCATACTTGTACTTGGCGATTGTCCCACAAAATGGTCAGGGTGCTAACGTTGTTCACGCGGAGAAGCAACTGGCGGTTATAAAAGCCATCCGCCGGTGTCTGGTACTCGTGACACAGACAATAATGGATCATGTACCTGTTTGAAAAACATAAAAAATGAAATTAGTCTCACCATCAGATCTTTATTAAAATTATTCATTTTATATATTAGGTCGGGAAATTATTTCATAGCTAGGACAGTGCAACTGGGTATTATACGTCAAGGGGGGGCTGTAGGATACTGAGACAGTCCCCCAGTGCAGGGGTTGACAGGGAGTGCAGGTGGAGAGTGGAAGGGCCCAGGACCGAGGTCGCAGACAGTGGACCAGTTGTAGCAGGGGAGAGGGAGAGAGAAAGCAGAAGCAAAGAGTAAGGTTTTGAGGTGCTTCCGTAAAAGGAGATGGTTCTCCCCAAGATGCACGGTACAAAACAATATGCCACATAGAACGAACAAGTACAACTTAACCCGTCTTTAAAGCTACTGTATAGTAATTAAATTGCGGTATAAACTCATCTAAAGAGTTACTTACATTATATTTGCATTTTCCATTGTGTCTGTGCGTACGGCAGCCCCGAAATACCACTCCTTCTATGCCGACGTTATTTCTTCTAATGAACGAACATGAAATGGCTTTCGTTTCTGAAATTATATTCATTATCGTTTCTTACGTTATTGCCCCACACCCCCAAAAAGAAGTCTTTCGGGATGGTCCCGGCCTGTCAAGGTCAAATAACAATCGAACCTTATACTGAGTCGTGGGCCATTCCGGCACCCGAGCAAAAAATCAAAGCAGCTGACCTTCACTTTGAACGAGCACACATTCCTAGTCAGCTACATTCAGTGTAAGGCCATCTCACAGGACTTGAAATTTACACTCCATCTTTGCATTTTGTCTGCGTGCTTTGCAGCCCCAGAGAACCATAAATACGGAGACATTCTATATTTTTTGAAAAATTATTTATAATACTGTTTGGTTTAATTTAATGCGCAAATGAACAAGGTTGGATAGACACATTGCATGTACACTGAGCAATCACTTTTATTTACACATTACATAGATACACATATTCAATGGGCCTGCGACATGAGGAGACTCGAGAGAACAGACAATCAAATTACAATCATTTAAACCGTGATGTGTATTTCTCAATGAGCTCTTCTTTAGGTGGACATGGAACAGAGGCAATGTTGGGTGGCAATGCAGTTGTCCCCTGCACAGGTTCGTTCACAACTCCATTTATGTGCCTATCTAGGACGTCAACAATAAGTCTTTCAATAAACTCATATTGCATATCCTCAAACACTGGTTTGATCACCCATTGTTTACTTCTTTTAGTGAAGGCCTTATTGTAGCGAAGCGTCCCTAAAGTTCCGGTCGTCCTACTTTGTTGACGGCCAACATTATGGTTATGTGCCAAGACCGCTAGAAGAGTCCGATTTATCATGCCCTCCATGCCAAAATGCAATCGTTTTGGCCTGTACTTTAGGCACATATTGTGGAACACCTCCAAATCTCCTGTGTGGCAGAATTCCGTGAGTCCCCTCAAATCTCTTGTTATAGTTTTATCAAATACAATCTTTTCAATGGCTTTGTGAGTGGGTGATGAAGGAATCAACCACTTCTTCTTCCGTGCCTCCTCTGTGGACAAATGGCCATGTTCACAATTGTGGAAATGTTGATTTGTGTTCCAACGGTGAACGTTGGTACAGTGTAACATTACTGACCGCCATTTTTCCAGTAGAATTTCCAACGACCCTCCACATGTTTTTGAGCTCCACCAAAGATGGTTGCTGATTGACTTGGACCACTGTGAAATACCTTGCATTTCTTTTTTTTACCTGCAGCAGACATTTTTTTATTGATTGTTTTTGCAAGATGCCAAACGTCAAATTGGTGATTTATATTTTTGTACTCTTCTCTCATTGTCTTGGCAATTGAAACGTGTCTGTCCGTGGCTATCAGGTTGATCACCATTCCCCGCGATTGTAGTTCTTGCAATGATGCTACAAAGCCAACTTTCTCCATGGCCACTGAGGATGTACTTTGTGACACCTGCACGACCACCGAACTCACAATTTTCTTACTTTCCATGTCCTGAAAGTGGTAGGTGCAGTACTTGGCTGAAAATCCTGGGCTGTTGCACTGTCCATCACTGGCTAGCCTGAACCGTTTGCCCGCGAATGTACTATCAATAGACATTTTTTCCATTCTCCAAGCTTCGCTAATGGCTGGAAATAGATAATCGGTTTGGTATTTGTAGAACTGAGTTTTCGCAATGAAATGGATTCCCACAAACTGAAAGAAAGACTCTAATTTTTTAAAACTTGAACCACTAAAAAGTGCAGCTGCTGCACAAAGTAGATTGCCTGCTGGCAGTTGTCCCAGCATGGGTTGTGCAGACCATGAGAAAGGATGATATTTTGTACAGGTGGCATGTATTTTAAGGTTAGTGCCTCGAATTGCACGAGTCACATTAATCAATGGCTCCCCACAAACTTCCCCACCTACCGAATGCCCACATTTCAACCGAATAATAATATCAATCAAACAACTATCGAATACAATGAATTTGGCCTCTTTCCTTATAGAGTGACAGCACTCTGCATCCCAGCTGGTTCGGCCTGTAACGTTGAGGACATGTCACTCACATGAAAGGTAGAATCTCTGATATCGTCTTCCGCTATGTTCAGTGATATTGATGGTGTTTCATTGTAGTCCACTTCATTCTCTTCCATTGCAACATCTGTTCCTTCTCCGGCGATGGGTGAATAAGACAATTTCTTCAACTTTCTCGCGGTCTTAGTTTTTGCAGGTGTGGATTCTGTGAATTGATCTCCGACTGCATCCGAACTACCAGGAGGACATTCACTATCAATGGCTGGTGGTGGTATAGCTCCGTTGTCAATCACTTCATATTCTTCCCATTGGCACGATGCATCTCCAGTCTCAAGTCCCTGCCAAAAGGTTTGACAAGCAACATCTCTCGTTCGCTTCACTGTCTGTGTAGATCTAGTTCGTACACCCACTCGCAACTAGAGGACAGATTGGAAAAGGGATGTTCAGTTTAAACACAACTTACAGTATTGAACTATTAACAGTGAAAAACAACATAATATAGTGACCAGGACACTAACCTTCTTTTGCTTTCTTTTCTTTGAAACTTTCTTGCCTCGAACTTCAACATCAGGACGCTGTTGCTCCGACTCGTGTGTGCATGTCTCCACTTCCTCTTGCGCTGCAACGACTATATTTTCATGATAAGCACATCCATCACGCACTGACGCTCCATCGACTCCCTGAAACATAGAACTTTCATTAGTATGTATAATAATATTGAAAACACAAAATGTACTTGGGGACCAATACCCACGTACATCTCAATAGCAAAACACGAATGAACGCTTTGTGTAGAACATTCAAACGACAATTATTCAGGCATTGTTGATCTAGTTAGATGGAACTGTCAAGATCCATACCTCGGGCTCCTCATAGACTTCCATTGATGATATTATTGAAGATGATGCTTCAGTGACTCCCTGAAACACAGTAATTGCATTAGTATGGTTTTCTATTTTGATAAAAAGAACAGAAACTTTGTGCAGGCGTCAACGGCTCATCTAAATAGACCTGCACAAATGATCAGTTGTCTAAAATAAATAATGGATATGTAAATATGATTCGATTTGCTCGATCGTTGGAAGTGTCACCACCCAGAGATCTGCATCAACTACTAGGGGTGATGTTCTTGTAGAAGAAGGTCCGTCATCTCCCTGAAACATAGTACTTGCGTTAATAAAGAAGGAAGTATAGCGGATGTAATCACGTCGTATGATTTCGCTTGATCGAACTGTCAGTATCCATACCTCGAAATGCATAAGAACATCAAGGGACGATGTAACTGCGGTGCACACTTCTGCAAGCTGTTGCGCCGACCCGTAACTGCATGCTCCCCCTTCTTCTTGGACTAATGCTCCATCGACTCCCTGAAACATAGGACTTTCATTAGTAATGAACACAGTATTGAAAAAAGAAGACACATAGGAGGGCGACGACAGAAGGACATATCAATGGCTAAAAACGAAAGAAACATTGTGTGTAACAATCACGCTACAAGAATGCAAGATCTGATGATCTCCATCGATGGAACTGTCCGGAAACGTACCTCGAGCATCTGAGTGACATCAACGGTAGTCGTCAATACGTTGGACTCCTCAGCATCTCCCTGAAAGACAGTACTTGCATTATTTTGGATAACAATAATTATAACTGAAAACAAAGACTAGAGGACGAGTACAAGGGTGTACCATTAGGTAAAATAATTACACGATAAATTAAAACTATTGATTTACATGCCTAAAACAAGTCAGTGGCAGAATAGCCAAGTAAGATTACCCGATAGGCGCTTGAAGTGGCTGATGACTGCAATAACGACACGGATGGAGAATCTTCCGCCTTCATATTGAGTGGATACATAAATGGGGAAATTATTGTTAGCTAATGCTACACACTACCGCAAGGCCGAGAGATAAATACGTAAACTTGACTCACCAGTGGAGGGATGTGGACGAATAGAGTGGGAATAGCGGTTGAGAGCAATTTTCGCCTCGCTCGCGGTGTGTTCTTCTTTATTAGCAATGATGTGGAGTACATGTCAGAGGTAAAGTGCCTGCTGTAGATGCGGTATCGATCACCCCTCTTGTCCGCAAAGACTTCCATGACTCTACTTTCAAGCTCAGACGGTGGATATCCGCAATATCGGACCCATTCTCTTATCTGATCTATTGTCTTAGGGAAAACATGCATTATAGTACCTTCAGATTTATTATGGGTCTTCGAAGGGCAACCGCCAATGGAACAGGCAGGCATTGTGGAAAGTTCTGAAAAGTAAAGATCAACAATTCTCTATGAATACCAATGTAAACTCAGAACATGTGACTAGTTCCTTGCATGTACTGTCTTGAACGAAAAGAAATTGGACGCAAAATGATTATGGTACTTGGCCTTACCTTGACGAACAAACAGTTAGATGCAGGGATCAGAGTAGTTTTCTTGTCGTAGAACAGGGAGCAGTTCATAGGTTGCAAACTGAGGAGTTTCCTCGAAGTGGTCACGGAAGTTCACAGAGACGAAGAGCAGATAACCAGCACCTTCACGGGTTGACTAGCAAAGCGCAAAGAAGTGCTCATTAGAAATATGAAGTGGGTTATAAAGGATTCGAAACTGGGGTGTGTTTGTGAATGAATGACGTGTATATGTCGTGGCATTATGCGGTTTGCAGGGGGGCGTCCAGCGTGAGGGGGGATGCTTGGCAGGAGACACGGGGTCTGGAGGTAGACATGGGAACAACAACCCATGCTCTATAGACCACTTTGAAGTGTACATGGTCTTTGGCACCTCTTGGCCTTTATCGCTCCCTGACAGCTCCACTTGCCAGCACAAGTACCCCGGTGCGAACTGCCTTTGATAGGGCGGGGGGTGGATTGGGGCGGTGGTCGTGCAGACAAGACACAGGAAGACTCGTGAATGGAGACACTCTTATGTGGATTGCAGGGGGGCATCCAGCGTGAGGGGGGATGCTTGGCAGGAGACACGGGGTCTGGAGGTAGACATGGGAACAACAACCCATGCTCTATAGACCACTTTGAAGTGTACATGGTCTTTGGCACCTCTTGGCCTTTATCGCTCCCTGACAGCTCCACTTGCCAGCGCAAGTACCCCGGTGCGAACTGCCTTTGATAGGGCGGGGGGTGGATTGGGGCGGTGGTCGTGCAGACAAGACACAGGAAGACTCGTGAATGGAGACACACTTATGTGGATTGCAGGGGGGCGTCCAGCGTGAGGGGGGATGCTTGGCAGGAGACATGGGGCCTGGAGGTAGACATGGGAACAACAACCCATGCTCTATAGACCACTTTGAAGTGTACATGGTCTTTGGCACCTCTTGGCCTTTATCGCTCCCTGACAGCTCCACTTGCCAGCGCAAGTACCCCGGTGCGAACTGCCTTTGATAGGGCGGGGGGTGGATTGGGGCGGTGGTCGTGCAGACAAGACACAGGAAGACTTGTGAATGGAGACACACTTATGTGGATTGCAGGGGGGCGTCCAGCATGAGGGGGGATGCTTGGCAGGAGACACGGGGCCTGGAGGTAGACATGGGAACAACAACCCATGCTCTATAGACCACTTTGAAGTGTACATGGTCTTTGGCACCTCTTGGCCTTTATCGCTCCCTGACAGCTCCACTTGCCAGCGCAAGTACCCCGGTGCGAACTGACTCGTTTGCCGCAGGGCCTCACCAAGGAGAGGCCATCTAACTGCATGTAAGAGGCAGGCTGCAGGATCTAGTGCATGGAAGGCAGGGGGTGAGTTTATAAATACCTCACCCTCCCAGGAGAATATATGGGTGCAGTTCACCCTGGAGACCCTGGATGCCTAGGCAGTTAGTCAGCAGCAGGCTGGCCTGTGGTGGCAAGGCGGCACGGGCCAGAGGGGGTCATCTCTGTACCCGGTGCCCAAAAGGATGATTTATTGGGCGGCCTGCGTGAGGGAGGATGCTGGCCGGAGACATGTGGTGTGACAAGACAAGGCACAGGAAGACTATTCAATGGAGACACACTAGATTCATTTAAAAAATCAAAACAACCATTGTTAAAATATATGTTGGGTTTTATTTTAGATCTTAATTTCAATTGACCATAAATAATAAACATTACACATTGTAAAGTTCCGGTTGCAGCACATCCAGGGAAAATCTGCGTATTGTCCACTGTCGCTGGGGAAATGTTGTCTAATGGCAAGTACCGCACAGGCAGGTATTACTCTCCGAACGCGGTGTCCGAGCCTCCCGTGAAGCCACCAAGTGAAGCAACGATAGGCCACCAGCCTGTACCACCTGTGAAAATGAAAGATGCAAACTGTATTAAAATGACAAAACTTTCTTATCACTGTCGATTCAGGTAAAAAATGTCATTCTGCTTTGAAAAAAATTCTATCTAGAAAATGCACAATATGGAACCAATTTACATGCATTCGAATGATATGTAGATGTAATTTTATATGTGGGAGACGACCATGACATAGTAGTGGCATCACTGACATCACAACCAGAGTATACTTACTCGTTACTCGGATTACGCGGACGAACAGTGCCGCGAAGTTCGTGCATAAGCACCATCATCATCCTCAACACGGTCCGTGAGAGGCAGGCTTCCCTGAACTCTGGCAGCTCGTTGATGCATTGCGGACTTGGCTCGCCTTCCGAAATGTAGGCCAAGCACCCGGAATTTTCACGGCAGCAGCAGTTCTCCTCCTCAGTTGGCATTAGCTCGCACCGATTGCACGTGCACCAGGTGGAGACGCCGTCCATGCGACATGGTCCAGGCTCTTCATCCGTTGACTGGTCCTCCCAACTGCCGTCCGAATCCCCATCGTTTTCGCGTGCTTGCCTTTCCAGTAGTTCTTCCTCGGTGTACTCGGGCTCGTACATATACGGCATTATTGTAGCCATTGTGTGGTAAAGAAAGTAAAATAATTTACAGAGATGGTACAGGTGTTCACAAGGCCTAGAAGCGGCGAAGGTAGCTGACCAGAGCACAGAAACGAGTCACAGAATACTCAAAGTAACACAGAGAGAGGAATGGAATCGAAAATCTGCTGCTGTGTGTTGTGAAACGGTGTGTTTATACTTATAGAGGAAAGAGGCGTCCTGCCATTTCCATGGCGACACTTCATTAGCTTAGGCGCAGCGATTGTTGACACGAAACGTGCTTTGGCGTTGGGAAATGGGCGGTACGCGTCTGCTGATGTCAGGCTCAGGGGCGGGGGATTTGATTTAGTGCCGCAAAAGCAGGTGAGCCAGG
The DNA here is from genome assembly GCF_040938575.1 of Ambystoma mexicanum. Lineage (NCBI taxonomy): Eukaryota > Metazoa > Chordata > Amphibia > Caudata > Ambystomatidae > Ambystoma > Ambystoma mexicanum. The sequence goes on along the minus strand of NC_090937.1, from coordinate 19,119,352 downwards.
GCGATGGGGGGAAATGATAGGATTATCATAAAATGGCGGCTGTTTTCGAGTGCGTTAATGGACGAAAAGTCGGGTAAGGTCCATAGGAAAGTTTTCTACGATCTACCGATTTATGCTTAAAAACACATGGCCGAACCATAGGAACAATAAAAAAAAAGTCCCGGAACTATCCTTTAAGATGAGGAATCCATAGGAGGAAGGAATCCATAAAAGAACAAATGACTTATCTCTCAGTGATGCTCTTTATGGTGGGATAGTCCTTCGTCCCACAGATAACTCATCTCCCTCTAAGGAAGCCCTTTACATTTGATATCTTGTTCATCTATTGATGTCCTCTGGTCACTCAGCTGCTGAATGTTGTGCTAAGGAGCAGAACTGAGATCATTGGTTGCCAATGCTCCACAAATATATGCTTCTAACATCATGTATGGCACAAAAGGCGGCCAGCATAGACGAGCAGAACCAATGTGGGCCTACATGGTGGCAGTAAACGTTTCTAAGAGCAGCTGGTGCTGAAATATATATATATATATATATATATGAGGAGGGCTATGCGGGAGGAAGGACTAATCCATCAGAAAGACATTTACAGAGAGCTAAGTTATCCCCCCACCCCTCCCAGGGTGGGAGGTTGTCTGTCTGCAGAAGCAAGAGGTCATCTGCACCTTTCCACAAGAAGGCACTGCACATGGTACATTCTGTATTCCGTGTGCTGTATTATGCACTGTATCTTGGTTTTACACCACACATCTGCTCTCTGGTGCACTTTGTCATGCCCCTCTCGCTGTACAATGTACTTTGTTATCCCTTTAGCTCTCGCCTGTATGTTCCCCCAAGTCTCTCTACTTTATATTTCTCTTCTGTAACTTATTGCTACATGTTCTGCTACAGGGTGATGTACTGTACTATAATATAAGGAAGGAGGTGCTAGATGGCATAAGAGTAGGAGTGCTCCCACCCCAGAAAAAGGGCATAATCTGCACCATTCCACTCCGAGAACATGTACATGGTACATTGTTATGTTGCTCGCTCTCTCTCTGGCGCACTCTCATTTATCGTTTTCTAGTGTAAAACAGTCTCTACATCTTTTGATATGCTATCTCTGTTTCTCGCTAACTCCATTATACCTCTGTCTCTCTTTTTTCTGCAATTTACTGTCCTGTGTTCTAATATGGGGTGATGTGCCAAAATACTACAATATCGGTTTTTATAAATAAATTAAAAAAGGGAGATGCTCTCCCTCCCCCCAAAGAAGTGCAGGAGGAAGCACTAGATTGCACCATACAGCGGCATTGGTCATGATGGAGCACTGATCTGTGTCACTTTACAAGGACCACCCGATATCCTATGATATATTTAGAAGTGCGTGCCTGTTCCCAATTAAACTGTTTGTGGATAAGGTTTTGACTAAATAAAACACACACAATAAAACAAAAGGCACATGTAGTTGACTGAATTTGGTGTTGCAAAAAAAATGAATAAAAAATTGGCACTGGATTGGGAAGGGATTCAAAGCATAGGAAATAATGCAGAACGTCAACTCTTAGACCTCACTTGACCTTTCCCCTCAGCCATCCATGCAATGAGATTAGCTACGCACTGTATTGCCTGTGTCACCACTCTGGGAATTTCAATGCTATATGCTCAAATTAAAAAAGGCTAATACCAAAAAGGCTTTTGGAGGAGGTGGTATTCAAACACTGCTCCTCAGTAGGAGAGCCATGTGCTTTGCCAAGGGAAATACATGCCTCACCTGCACCGGTCAAGCCTCCCTAATCAGTACTAGTAGCACTGGCGACTGCGTCAGAAGTAGGACCTTGTTGCAGGTGCTGCCACAACCAGCAGTTGAAGGCAGCCTGCCATTGGGAGTGCCTGCATTTGGCCTGAACTAGTGGGTCTGGGTGATAAGGCATACGTGTATTGCCAGCTGTGCTTTGTGGGAGAACCTGAGAAACTTTGACAAGCGATGCATGTGATTGTTACAATAGTAAGACTCAAACACAGTACTGGCACAAAAGGCATTGGCATGCAGAAGTCAACAACTGGCAAGGGCCTCTTTCACTAGGATAGCTATCTGTTTCTCAAGCACACACAACAAGAAACAATCCTGCTCCACGTGTATGTATGTGAGAGTACTGTTAATGTTTATAAATGCCAATTGTTCAACTTGTGGCACAGAGAAGCTTCTGAGCTTAGGGACACATTCCTGGCTGCAGTAAACTCTCTTACACTTGTGGTGGGACAGCTTAGTGAATCAACAGCAACTTACACAAGTGCTGCTGGCCAGACTGACACCTTACTGTTCCTCTACTGTCCTGGGTCATCATCCCTTCCCACAGATGAAGTGTTCAGTAGGCAAGTATCAATCAAGTGTGCAGATAATGCTGATGACCCGACTATATACACAAGAGGCCTGAGTTACTGAGGAGTTCCCATACAACCTCCCCACAGGATGCACCTGCACTGTGTCATAATCTGTGCTGGGGCATGATTAGGGGCTATGTGTTGTTATGATGGTGCGGTGATGTCACATTCTATGTGGAATTCTGGTGGAGGTTTGGAGTGCTGGGTTCTACTGGTGTCAGTTGGACCTAATGTGCTGGACTGGATGGATGTCCAAGTGCTCTCTCTACTTAGCAACTGGAGAATAAACCTACATGTAAACTGCTTACCTTCTGTGGTTCCTGTTCTATGAAGGAGGCATAGTTTATAACACTGTCGATGAGGATGGGATTCTTTGCTGCTGGGAAGGGGCAGTAAGTGAGAAGGGAGACATCTACCCAACAGTAAGAAGCTGCAGGCCGGGTGGTGCAGTGGAGGTCCAGGCCAGGGTCCAGGTCGGGGATCCTGAGGGGCCTGCTTCCAGGCAGCCAGAGGTTGTGGCTGCGAGTATCCTGCAAGCTGGGCGATGCATGACTGGAGGAGGTCCATTTACAGGGCTCAGCAAGGTGGGCCCTAGGCGAGTGGAAGAGTCGCATTTGCCCTGCGCCCTGCACTTGTGTCTGTGGGGTAGTGCGGGTGCAGGATGCTGAGGTGGCCCAGGTGTTCCAGATGGGCATGGCTGAGGTGTGGCGTGGCCTGGTTGTGGTGGCCGGGTGGCACTGTTTTAGAGCGAACAGTTCCGCCGTGAAGATAGGCGGCGACGCGGTCAGTCAAAGTGTTCTGTGGGCTGGAGCAGAGGGTGAAGGCATAGGGGTACGCCAGGCTGCGAATGCCTTCGTGCTGTGAGGAACTGTAGGCATGAAGGTTTCCGGCGTAGTTGGGCCAGTCACCAATGTCGCTCTCATGGTGTCGGGAGCAGGTGTGATGACGTCGGCATCGGATGAGTGGGCGTTCCAGCATGGCCTGCTGGGACGCGTCATTGATGTAGAGCATGGCGCTGCTCTTTTCAACGGCGTTCCATTGGTTCACATCACGGGTGCCATGGAGACGGGTTTGCAAGAGTGCGGGGTGAATACAAAGGACTTGGCGTCGCTCTTATTAGAGCAAGGGGCATTACTGCAGGCAGTGTGGTCAAGCCCCATCACAGAAGAGTTTAAGGAAGGTGGTGATGACTTGTACATGGGATTAGGGAAGGACTGCTGGTGGAAGGCGAAAAGGTGTTTCCACGTTTCAGAATATTTCATCAGTGATGTTCCGTTTTTCCTGTCTGCCAAGACATGGCAGTTGCAACAAATCTTTTGCTTCGAGAGTCGTGGCATTGTGAGAGGATTGAGAGAACTAGATCCCGACCTGTGGGGCTTGCATGTCATGGAGGATCTATCAAGTCCAGAGGTCCTGATGCGGTAGGTGCCCGGGGAGGCCTGTGATGATTGTTGTGTCTATGTAGTGGCCTCGGGATAGTGTGTCATGGGGTTGGGTCCTGGGTCAATGTTAGGAGTTTAAGGCCTGTTTATGTACTGCTGTTGCATTTATGTGGTGGCCTGCTGTTTAGGATATTCCTCTGGGTTTGCAGTATGGACTCGTGGGGTGGGGTCCATGGGCAGTTATAATTTTTTTTTACAATGTGTTCATTTTCAGGATGAGTGGAGATGGACATGTGGGTGTGGGGATGGCGCAGGGACTTTGGCGCCATGGACTTTTTCTGGTTATTGGTTACTGTGGGTTTTTATATGTTGTTCTGTGGTGTTTGTGTTGTTTGTAGGGGAGATTTTCCCTGGTAATCTCTGGGGTGGCCGGTTGGGCTCTGGAGGGGCAGTTAGGTGCTGTCTATGTTTGGTTTAGGTGACAGTGAGGTGCTGTTTAGGATGTTGGTACGGTTGGTGCCATCGGTGATGTTAGGGCCAGTGAGGTGCTGTCTAGTGATTTAGGTGACAGTCAGGTGCTGTCTAGGGTGTGGTTAAGGGACAATGAGGTGCTGTCTAGTGATTTAGGTGACAGTCAGGTGCTGTCTAGGGTGCGGTTAAGGGACAGTGAGGTGCCGTCTAGTGATTTAGGTGACAGTCGGGTGCTGTCTAGGGTGCGGTAAAGGGGCAGTGAGGTGCTGTCTATGTTGGGGTTAAGGGGTAGTGAGGTGCGGTCTATGTTGGGGTTAAGGGGCAGTGAGGTGCTGTGTATGTTGTGGTTAAGGGGCAGTGAGGGACTGTCTATGGTATGGTTAAGGGGCAGTGAGGTGCTCTCTAGGGTGCGGTTAAGGGGCAGTGAGGTGCTGTCTATGTTGGGGTTAAGGGGCAGTTAGGTGCTGTCTGGGTAAGTTATGGGGATAGTGTGGTGATGTGATGTCTGGCGGTAAGATCAGAGTTTTGGGTTTGGAGTTTTTGAGTTGGACATAGACATGGTGACCACATGTCTGTGTGGGGCTTAGAGGTCGAGTGGGTTAGTTTGGTTGTGGTGTGTGGGGTCTCCACTGGGTAAGGATTTATTGTTTGGTTCCTTCCATTGTTGTAGTTCTTCAGCAGGTTTATAGCTGAGTAGGTGTTCAGGCGTTTAGGAGGGCCTGTGGTTTGGGTTTAGTTTCTTGTGTTTTACATTTAAGATCTTGGCTAGATTTTGTGGTGTAGCAGATTGGCTCAGTTGGGAATGGTTTCTGGGCTGGCATGAGCTTTGTATTTTTGTGTGATGATTGGGGTGTTCCTTCATCTTTGTGGTTGGTGAGTAATTTGCAATCAACGTGTGGTGTTTTAGTGGTGGTTCATAACTTTTCTTGCAATATTGCGGTTGTGTTGGGTCTCTATTATGGCTGTAGTGTTGTTAGGCAGAATCCTGGGCAGTGCAATTTCACCTTTGGTACAAGCCTGTACTACACAGTTAGAGTGCTAGCAGTATCGGAGCAGCCAGACTTATCTCAAGAGCAAATGAGCAGTAGTAGAGATTACACAAAGGACTACAATTACTGTGACTCAAGCACACACTGACTCAAGGTTTCTGGTTAAAAAGTAAAAGTACATTTATTCTTTAGACCATCTGTTCACAAAACACTTCACTTCTATTAAATTAAAACCACACTTCAAATACACTACACACAATCAATTCCCCTTGTGCAGAACAATTAAAGGTAAGTACCTTTGGATTTGACAGACCAGTGTTGTGAAACAAAGACGTTACCGGGGGTTATCACGTGATCACTTTTTGGCAGTAATGACAGTTCGGTCTTACGAAAGAGAAGCGTACCCACGGGCTGAAATGTTACCGTAGTCAAACACACTTAGCACATGAATTAACACAAGAGAGTTGGGGATAAAAATCATAGGCAATACTTTTGTCAAGGCAGATAGAATCAAGAGACACTTTTTAAAACGTAGATAAAAGTCAATAGGCCAGCACCAGTGTCAATGGGACAGGGGTCCTGTTGGCGAGGATCACAAGGTTAGAACAGTTCATGATTCGAGCTTTGCCAGGAGTACTTAGATATTGTCAAAAGGGAAGCAAAAGTTATAAGAGGGGAAGGAAGATAAGGACAAGCCTTTGGTGAGGAGAAACGGGTTCACCCTAGTTCCTCGCAGTCGGACATAGTACCTTATTCATATGAAGAAGAGCTGGTGCCACGGCAGTTGTACTGGTATCACGGTTCCTGAAGCTTCATTCATGGGGTAAGTCTGGAGCGATCTGCACTACCCAGGGATGAAGACAGCAGCACCAAAAGCAACAGTGAATAAAAGGTGCGCTCCTTTAAAACAGGAGAGGCTCTTCAGATGGCTATCTGGACCACTACAGCTGTTTGCAGCGATTTCGACCAAGAAGAGGATCCTCTGCCTGCGGAAGGTGAGGTGGTTGATCCCACCAGGCTCAAAGGAAGAAGCCTCTGGACTGGATCTTCTCTTGTCGTTAAAGGGTAGATAGCTCAGGACTGCAGCAGGGCTTCACCAGGACTCAGGAGTTGCAGCAGCAGTCTTCTTCTCCGCTTCTCTTCGGTTCTTTGCAGTTCCAGTGGCGGCTCTGACTTCCAGCTCAAGAGTCCTGCCTTTTATGCCAAAATCCCCATTCACACAGCCTGTCTGTCAATCACTCAACAGGGGGGTTGTCCAGACCGGACAATCACCTCAGCTAATCAAGACAAAGTGTGACTTGGGTCTCCAAGGAGACCCTGTGCAGGGGGTGACTACACCCCTCCCTCACATTCAGCCCACCTAGACACCCAGACACCAAAGGAAGGCTTCTGGACAGAAGCCCGCCAAAGGTCGGCGAACAAAGGAGGCAAACATGGTTTGTCGCGCAAAGTAAAACACAAGAAAGACCTTAACAAAAAGAAATGACGATAATACCCAACCAGAGCCGAAATAAAAAGTATTTGGTCAAGTGGGTTTAAATTTGAGGCTAATATAATAGCCTAAAACAGTACCACGTTTATATAGTATGATCGCAGTAGAAAAGTTAGGGTAGATACCACTGCCAGCAGCCAAGTCTTAGTGTTAATAGAGCAAAATAAAGCTCAGAGAGGCACAGACAAAACAGGGATAGGAACTAACCCTTTCCAATACTCCATGTAAGATGGGGTGTACTAGATCTGTAGTTTTAAAGGACTACATAAAGTAAATGGCAATTTTACCTGTTTCTGGGGGACAGTAGTCAGCCCCAGAAAAATGGAGTCAGAGGGAAGTCTCAAAGACAACCCTGTGTCACTGCACGGAAGGTGCTGTGTAACACACACACAAAAGTGGGGCTCATGGAGTGGTGTAGCTCCAGAGCCCAAAATCACACAAACAGTAGCAATACACATGGCAAAACACATGTAAGAGTGGGGAAAAAGGGTTCACACTCTTACCAGGTGGATAAAATAAACCCCAGAAATCCAGCAAAGCTGCTGAGGGACTCAGTACGTGAGGGAAATTAGCCATAAATGAGAATTCTCCCTAACAAGTGTTGTGTCAGTGGTAAGGAGGGCAATGTGTCATAATCTGTGCTGGGGCCTGATTAGGACTATGTGTTGTTATGATGGTGTGGTGATGTCACTGACATTCTATGTGGAATGTTGGTGGAGGTTTGGAGTGCTGGGTTCTACTGGTGTCAGTTGGACCTAATGTGCTGGGCTGGATGGATGCCTCAGTGCTTTCTCTACTTAAGAACTGAAGAATAAGCCTACATGTGAACTACTTACCTTCTGTGGTTCCTGTTCTATGAAGGAGGCATAGTTTATAACACACTGCTCACAAAGCTTTCTACGGGTGTTGGTGATGTACTGTCCATTGATTCCATCAATCTTAAGCTTGACATTGTGGATGTAGTTGGCAAAATATGGGCTGTTCTGTCTGCTGCTGGAGTTCTTCCACAATGTTGCATATGGTGCAGCCAGCACGTGTGTATAGTGTCTCCACTAATGTTTGCTATGAATCCTCCTCCCCATACACCAGCATATGTGGATGAAAGTTTGTTAATATTACCGTGAAAATGTGGGAAGGCAGCAGGTACTCAGTTATCTTTAAATCCAACTACCTGTGGATCACCACACAAGGTTGAAAGCACACCCCTCACCAGCTGAGCCTTCATCTTTATCACTTGCCAATGCAAGGTCCCTCACCAGGTTGGACAGATTCAGCAAAAAAAAAAAAAATACATCAACCTTCCAAAGATGCTCTGAATGGGTCAGTTGTCCCTATGCATCCCTCTATAGTGGCAGCTGACCCATTCAGACCATTGGTAGGTTTTAGCACACAGCAACTGACACTGACCCAATCACAAACTGCTTTGAATATTGCAGTAGTCTGCGATTGTATTGCACTGCCCACATAGTATGGCCAAGCACTGAAAAATAGAGTTACAGCAAGTGGCCACAGGGATCTTTTGGTTGTGCATCAGCAACTTCTAGGGCACGTGCAATTTTTGCATGGTTTGCCTGGCAGAAATGTGAGCTGATCATTTGGACCATAGCAACCATTTACTTCACAGGCTGAGAATTGGTAATAAAGCATCTAACTACAAGGTCAACGACATGCACAGAGCATGTGTGTTGTCCTGCTACTTCGTAAGGTAGCAAGCACATGGGATTAATTGTGTGCCTCAACACAGCCACAAATCCAAATTACAAGGCCTAAGCCACCATGCCTCTACCTCAGCCAACTTTGTCCAGATGCCAACTACCCGGTGGCTTCTACCCTAAAAATCTTTCATGCACATCAGTGTTGCCTGATAATGAACTGTCTATACCTATTGCCCACTTGCATTACTCCAGGACATGTCTTTGATGGTAGAGGAAGGAAAGGCCACCCTGTGTGCTGTGAAGGCCATGCAGTCAATGCTTAGAACACAGTTTTACGTTCCCAAAGCAAAGTGGATCTATATTACCTGTTGCCTGCTGTATGTCCCGCTCAACCATAGTCATAACCTTGTAAGAGACAAAATGGAGTCTGGAGCACTTGCAGTGAAAGGAAAACATATTTTGACATTTTTGTATTCGAAATTTGTTTTCTGCAGTAATCACATACATCCGTTCCAAGTTGGTCCCTGCCTTCCCTTGGCACTCTCTTTTCTGTTTCCCAAAATTGCCCTCAGGGAGTCTCTGCTTCTCTTGGTCCCCCCCCCCCAGTATCATAAAGTGGCATATGCCTCACCCTCTCACTTCATGAGACAAAAACTGACTGGTATCTCCTGCCTCACTCCGTGAACCGCACTACTTCCTCCCACAAAAATCACACCAGTGTGGCACAGTCATAACCTCCCCCAGGGATTCGCTCCTACTCTCAAGCATGAAGCAAGTGTGTCACTAAGAGACAGAAGCAGGGGTGGACTGGGAACCAACTGTTGCCCTGGAAATATTCTTTAAAGACCCTGTATATTGCAACATACGAGTGAACGTAGCAAGCAAACCCAACCCGAAGTAAGTTTTGAGGTGTCTCCACCCCAGAAACTTTGAAAAAATGGGTCCAAATAGCGAATTTTGAAAGCACATTTGCCCCTATATAGGGATTAAAAAGTAGTTAAACATAACAAAAAACATTAACTTCAAATATTGGTTAAGAGAGAGGACTAAAAGGAGACGGCCAGATCACACAGCAAGATCAAAAGATAAGCTCCACCAGAGATTAAGGTGTGTATAACACACCACTTCGGTGGACATCTGCCACAGGCACCCAGCCACACACACTTTAGAATGCAGCAACAACTACGACAGTCAGTCTAGCTGGACACAATGTATTCGCCCTTACACTAGACTTGCCGCAACACCTCTGCTATTAGAATACAGAGACAACCTATGACAATTTTCAGTCTAGCTGGGCACACATTGATTCTCTTGCACAAGCACACTCTCATGATCTCCCTCAGCATCCATCCACATGCCTGACGTCTTGGGTTGCTTACTGGAGCCTAGCTAGCCCACCCAATTCCTATTCTTGGCCAAATGCACTTTAAGCCTTTTACTGAGAATGTTCCCATACCTGGACTTCGGTCCCCGAGGGCATTCCTACCACAAGCACATTGAGGCCATAAATATGAGAAAAGGCACTATATAAATGACTACAATAACTTACTAGAAGTTTCATAAGAAATGATTTTCCTCATACACAATGTGGGGAGATGTAAGGCATGGGTGGGTGACTGGGAGAGTTAGGAAGAGGAGCAGAAAACCATGATGGGTCGGCAGTCTGCGTTTAAAGACTCAGAACCCAGTAGTGTAGCAACATTCTATGATGTTCTTTGGAGTCATTTACACCTCTTTTGTTCGATAAGGGCAGCCCAGTAGGCAGCAATTAAAGAAAAGGTTTCTGCGACCCTTCCATGTGCAAAATTCTAACACTTCATACAAAGTGCTAATGTATGTTGATGGTCTATATGCATTTTAAAGAAAACCCCAGACAACAGGTCTCACCAGCTATTTGGTTTATTTGTGGAAGAACAGGTAAGCTGTATATGTATAGAAAAGGAGAATGTTGCCTGCTTGTTTGACAGCAAAGAACAAACTACTGTAGTCCAAAACTGCACATTTTATTTACATCAATGCACAGTAATATGTTGGATGCTTGTTTTCAACCATCAAAACCACAAGCAATGGTCATTAAAAATACAACTAACCCATAGACAATAGGTCATTGTGTCCTACGGTTCTTATTCATTGTGTTTTGAGGGTTTATGTTATGCCGTTTGTTCTTGTTATGATATTCAAGCGGACCCAAGGCGCATTATAACAACATAAACATTGAAGCCTGCCACCTTTTGTTTTGCATTCTGTCTCTTACCGCTCCGAAATGATGCATGAAAAGCACCACTATGAATGCCAGAATGCAGAGAAACAGTTACACAAGATGAGCCACTCACACCTGACCGGCATGAAGTGAGGGAATACAGCTCTCTTCTTCACAACCACCATATAGCGCAGTGGTATTCAAACTTTTTTGGCCAGGGCCCCCTGAGCAAAATTTGGGCAGGTCGGGACCCCCCAGAAATGCCAAATGGACAGTATATATTGCACGCCGTCACCTGCTCCCATCACAGTCTTTGGGCTGCCTCATCACACTCCTACCCAGTCGTTGGTCTCTACCCACCCCATCACACACCGGGGCTCTCCCCACTCTGCTCCCACCACTATCCCATGGTTCCCACCATAGTCCCTGGGTTCCCCATCCCGTTCCCAACACAGTCTGAGGGCCAGTGGCGGCTGGTGATTCTTTTTTAAGTGGAGGGGCATAACTATTGCCGCCAAAAATGCAATAGCGACCGAGCATAGTGAGGGAGCTCGAAAGGGGGGGGTTCGTGGGGGTTTCCCCCCTGTGAATTTTTTTAAAATAATAGGTTAAAATGTTGCATTGTAGAGCATACTTTTAACAAAAAATGGGTAAATAGCCAAACAGTTTGCAATTGGTGCTGGGAGTCCAGGGGGCAGGCATTGATATTTATATTGATATTTTATTTCTATCGCGCTCGTACACAAGTGTTTCAGAGCACAGCAAGGCAAGGGAAGGGAGGGGAACAGAGGAGAATAAAACAGCGATCTTACTAGGCCCAGTGACATTGAGAACGCACAAGTGTGAGGGGGAGGGGAAAAGTGCATGGAAGGGGGGAGAAGTGGAAAGTGCAAAGCAGAGGAGAAACAGTTAAAGATGGTTCTCCTAAAGTTATAGAGTGGCAGGGCGCTGTTCCAGAGGGAGGCCCCAGCTGAAGACAGAGATCTACCCCCAGCTCGTTTCTTTGATAAACAACTGACCCTGAGGGAGTTGGAGGTAGAGGAGTGAAGAGCTTGAGAGGGGAGGTATTTGCGGAGGAATAGCTGAAGGTATTTTGGACCCAGGCCCCAGAAAGCCTTGTGGACAATGCAGAGGGTTTTAATGATAGATGTCCAGTAAAAAGATACCATCCCTGTCCCCTGGGCCCCACTGGTCCTAACACAATCAACATGATTATGTGTGTATGCAAGGCGCTGCACATTCATACAGCAATCACTCTATCATTCACACGAGCATCCATCACCATACACTCACTCATAACATAAGCATACACACATCCATACACATGTTTAAATAAAAACAATGAACATAAACGTACCTTCTGCATTGGCCCGCGTGTGGGTGCTGAAACGGCCTGCTCCAGCTGCTCGGTCCGTATGTGCGAGGAGGCGCAGGAGCTCCCCCTCGGACATACAGACATGCAGTGCCCCAGCCAGCATTTCCAATGAGTTATGCAATGCTGGCGAAGCAAAACGCCCCAGCACTTGCATGGCTCAGTGAGCATGTGCGGATGGGGAACTAAACTGAACTGTCAAAGGGAAACAGGGTTTCCCTTTGACAGTTCAGCCAGCCCAGGAGCACTCCATTAGCTGGATAAATCAGCTGAGGGAGTGCTCACTGTTTCACTGGGCTGGCTCCTTAGCTCCTCCATAATGGGTGAGGGGCCACTAGGTGGGCGCCCCTTGCCATTATGGATGAGCCGCCAGGCTCGGACAGCCCTATAGGGCAATACCTGTACCAAAAATGTAAAATGCTAGTGTGGGCCAGTCAAAATGGGCCACCATTTTGGCCAATGTGGACCATTTTGATGAGTTACTTAACTATGCAGTTAGTAATGTTGACCATTGTTGCTGAATATATCACAATTTACTTACATTTTAACAGAAAGCACCCTCTTGGGTACTATTGAAACAGTGGGCTTCATTATAACTCTGGTGATAGCTGTGTCTGGCACCCGCGAATGGGCAATTACCAGGTCATGCCGAGTTAGGCGGACATGATAATTGCCCTTTCGCGGGTGTCGGTACCGGTAGATCCCCATTCCCATTGAGCCCTATATAATAACGGTGCCGGTGCATCCGACGGACTGTGCTCGCGGGTGCTGCACGGCCTGCCAGGTTTTTTATTTTTATAATTCATGCTGAGCTCTCAGGGTCCCCTAGGGATGCACCCGCGGACCCCTAGGGGGTCGCGACCCACAGTTTGAATACTGCCGATATAGAGTAAGAAGGTACTTGTGGGAAAGAAGCTGACTAGTGGTCAGAGTTTGCATTTTAGCCAATGCCAATCTGCATTTGCTGTGCAGTACACCGATTTGAGAAAATCTAAACTACAAGTCCTAGAATGCAAAGCGCTGTTAAATGAAAAGCCAGGGCTGGATGGCCAGTGAGAGACATGTTATGGGACCACCTATCAGCGTTTTTTGGAATGGAGCTCCCTCTCAGATTTATCTAACCAACCAATTCCAAGTGACAGTTACACCATTCATGGTATCCAGGCCCAAATCAACCTTCAAGCCTGCCATTTGTAGAGCTGCATTTCCATTGGGAACATAAAACATTCAGACGCACCAAGGCAGGAAATTTAACATTTTATTATAAAAATCACATTTTGAGCCACAAAATTGTATTTATTGCTTCATATTTTTTTTTATTGACTGGAGAGTGCTAGAGAGCCGGGTTGCAAACAAGAGGTAGTGTGCGAGACTGCTGTGTCCCCAGCTTGAAAGAAGTGTTTATTTTGCTGTACATTTTTGTTTATTGTACAATCCTATTTTATATTATTAACTTTATCATTCTCTTTTGGAATTGTGCAAATATTCTCATTCTATGTTCGCCAACTCCTCAAATTGCTCATCCCCTCTCACCAACCCCCCTCACTCAAAATCTCCATCAGATCTAACACTTCCAACCCACTTTCTCTGCTGTCACACTGCTAAGCCACAACTCGCACTTCAGTCCCTGCCACACCAAACTGTTCTCAACTCATACCTCATGCTCTCCAGATCCTCCTGCAGTCCTTTCTTTCTCACTTTTCGTCCATCTCCTCCATCTTGCACCTTTTGTCCCAGTCCTTCATACTCTTCTCCCATCCTTAGTAACACTTGCTCCCTACCTCCAGCCCACCGCTCCCTTTCTTTCTGGCCCACTGTAATGCTTGTACGAAAAATGCAAGCCAGACAAATGGCATCGATAAGCAGCCATTTTTGAACACTAATCTTCCATCACAACAATAAAGTCTGCGTTCCCACTGGCCTCACAAAATAAGCAAGTAGCCGCAAAAACAGAGCAAGGTCACAAATATTATTTGAGTGGACTTACTGCAGAGAATAGTTATTGTATCGCCCAGTGAAGGAGTACAGAAAGGGAGTCTGAGCACACTGCTGGTGCATGATAAGGGGTCTGCGAATGAATCCGAGAGAGAGCGGGCGCTGAGTTTTTCCACTTCTAACTGGATTTTTCCACCACATCCCTTTGACTTGTGATCTGCTCTTCGGCCGAGCAAAACGCAACTCGAAGGGCAGGGAAATGCCCCCCCATAAAGGACAGAGCATTGTATGGAGAAAGTTAATTGAAATCTGGATCCCCAAGTGATGCATACTCACTGAATGGGTGGACACACTGCTTCAGACCCCATTAGACGCAGGTATCTCTTTGCCTACCTGCTAAGGGACTAAGCAGTGTTGTGGTGGCCAAGATGAAGTTTTCTTCTGCCTCATGTTTGACGGTGATGTAACCTATATTCAAATTCTTATATACCTCAGTATGTTTGTTTATTGGTATCCATACATATATTGTGTAAATAAAAAGGGCCTATACCGAGCCATTTGTTTTATGATATATGTGTTTTCTTTCTGCTCGTCTGAGTCCAATCACTTGTTTTTACCACTGGAGCCAGTGTTAGTGCCTCCCCCATAGGGCCAAACAGATGCGAAACACCCACCAATCACCCTCTGGCCGACCCACCTGGTTTAACATCCTATTGATAAGCACTCTCCCCTACCACACCAACCGATTTCTCCATTGTCTTGTTAAGACAGATTTCTGAACTCTGTCCTGGATGGGCAGAGGTTCAGAAGGCCAGTCTAGTTTCTTGGAACAGGGTAACCTCTGGACAAGCCAGACCAATCAGGGTAGCGATCGCGGCGGTCAAGACTAGGTCTCAAGAGGGGTGAGGGTGACCGAAAGCCCACAATGAGCACACAAAGCAAGGACACTTACAAATTACTCCAAGCAGATTTTATATTAAAAATATATACACATTTATTACAAGGCCTTTGCAACAATGACCGTAGCGAGAAATCACAATAACCAACACATACCAAACCAATACAATATATATACAAATACAAACGAGTCTAACGAGTTAGACGCACAAAATGTGTAGACCACCTAGATGGGGAGGAAAACAGGCAGTGCAAATAATAATTAGACCCAGTCCGCCTTCAGAGGCACCCAACTAAAAGGAAGTCCAAGCCCTGTGAAGAGTGGAGTCTTGTGCTCAAAAGTATCTGCACACGCTGGTGCCAACGGGCAAAAAGGGGAGTCTCTTCGAGGGAATCAGGCAGTTTAGTTCGGTGAACAAATGAAGATGAACAGAGCTCCGCAACTCAAGCGCAGCCTCCACTGTGGGCAGAAGCAGAGCGCGAGTATGCAAAGGCGTGCTGTTAGACACAGCGGGGAAAAGCTATGAGCTCCTGCAGGAGGGCAACAAGTTCCTAGCGATGCTACTCACCGGTCCCCGATGCAAGCAGACCCAGGCTTCTCCGTGTCAGTTTCAGTGCTGGCAGGTTCAGATACGAGCAGGGGACGTCTCGGCGTCGTGTAGATTCCGCAGCAGCAGAAGTTGAGTTGAGGATGTCCCAAGCGTAGTGAACCCTAACAAATTGTTACCACAGCAGGGCAACGGAGCGGCCGGGTGCATTTCAGCCAAATGTACACTACTCACTTCAGACCTGGGAATGCCAAGTGTACAGATTGTGTGAGAGTGACAAGGACTCGTAATACAACACAACCAGACGGCGGTTACAGAGCAAGACACCTGGGTAGGCTGGTCAGTCTGCTGGATGGCCCAGAGACACTTCAGAAGGCTTACGTGCAGGAGATGGTGAAGATGCCAAGAATAGTTGTTTCCACTATTCCAAGGGTCGAAGTACCAGTACAGGCCTTCTCGTTCGATCCGAGGTAGAAAGGGTTTCACAAAGCGACAGCAGTGCGGAGGAGCAGTCCTTCAGCGGGTCACCAGCAATTCCTCAGTTCAGCCTCGTGGTTGCAGGATACTTGGCTCCTGTATGCCATTGTTCGTGAGAACTCAGGAGATCGACCTGGTAGTGGCGTTTCCAGCCCCCTCTTATCCACGGTTCCCTTCGTGCCAAGACGGAGGGGACCCAATGGGAGATCCGCTCATAAAACACTCACACCATATGTGGACCTATCACGGACCACGGGGGTCCCAGACATTCCCAGCACCCTAGACTCTGGCACCCAGGATGTGTATTGGGACCAGACATCCCAGCCCCCATCCTGGAGGCACACACAAGGCCTGTAGAAGCCCGCAAAAGCATCTGTGTTTTGCGGGAAAGTACATGCCCAAATAAGGAAGGCCCCGGGTTGGCTCGACCTGGGGGAGGTAAAGGGGGCAAGACAGTCAGCGGACAGGACAAAGCCTCGTGGTCTGGCCATTTTGGGAGCCAGGCCACCATTTTGGGCTAAGCGCGAGAAACGCGCTTAAAACGCCAAAAGGAGCTCAAAAACACAAGAAACTATCGCTGCCACCAATCCCATTCGTGATTCACTTGCACCATTCATTTACAATCCAAAGAGGGTATCTAGGGCCTGTAAAAGACTAGAGACCCAAGAGAGCAGTAACTTACCTTATAGTGCCCTCTTGTGCCATGTTGCGCGAAAGCTGCAACATGATAAAGAAACTACGGAAAACAACGTTTCCCGGCACTGACTGTCTTAAGGGTATGTCAGATTCCCCGTAAGAATGGAGCGAAAGACCAGAGAAGTGCGGCAGAAGGGTGCACTTCTCTGGCAAAGTCTAGATCATGGTGAAAACAGCAAAATGTTTAGGGGTTGCTACATGGAAGGAAAATTACCCTCAATTAAATCTTTCCTAACACTTGTGATGTTCAATTTAGTTTTGTTATCTGTTGATTCGACTTCCGCGATTTGAGCAGGTTTTTTTTTTGTTTCAATTCGCAACACATTAACTTTTGTAAGGTAACCTTGCCCCATGTATGTCAATCCTGCAAGGTCAACATGCACATTGCAACCCCCAAACATCTTTACTGCAGAGGGTCTAGCAAATCCTAGAATCGGCCTAAGGTAGAAGAAAAAAAGGTGGCATTAAGATGGAGACTGAAAAAAGGGAAGGGGCAAAAAAAATGGTGGGGTCACTCAGGGGAAGGGTAAAAAAAACTGTTGGGGCAAAGTAGAAGATAGTGAAGAGGGGATTGCAAAGGAGAAAAAGGGCGACATGGTCGCACACATGCTAAAGGGGAGCTAGGGAAACAAAGGCAGAGTGCTGGCGGAAGAGATTGTTTAGGCAGGATGGAAGTAAAAGGATGCGAGTGACAATCTGGCAGAAGGGAAGCAAGAACTTCAAAGAAGTCTGTAACTTACGTATCAATAAGAGAGGCACTTGAGAGGGCGCAATAGCAGGAACTTTGAGAGCTAAATATGTTTTGAGTAGTGAAAACAGACTATGGGGTGTCAGCATATGAACAGATCAGACATATGGTAAACTGAGCAAACCAATTGTGCTAACCTTATTTTTGCCTCTGGATACTAGATTCCTGAAGTGTGTCCAAATTGCCCTCCTGGCTGTTAGGATGTAACAGTAAAGGGCGATGAACTGCTCCTGGTACCTAAGCTGGACAGAAGTGTTAAGGTATTTGTGTGCTAAAACTCAGCCTCAGAAAGTATTTAGCACAGTCTGTCCACAAATGCAAATCTGTTTTGAAGGCATAGATGAATCTCGGGTGGTCTGAAGAAGTTGGGTTTCCAAGCCACCCTCCCAGCACAGTGCCCTCCACCAGTAGTAAATCTGAGACAGCACAGCTGCCACCTCAACAAGTATTCAAATGTCAGCACTGGCGCGCCACAAATAAAATCTGCCCAGTGCCTGTGCCATAACTTACCAGAGCCACGATGTTAGCAGCATGTGCACTGACTGCAGCTCTACAAGCTCGGTATATGAGCTCTGCAGGAGGCAGCACTTGCACGCACCTGAATTGATACAATATACCGAGAATAAGAATCACTGGGAATTTGGGGCTGCCACACAGCGGGGGGGGGGTCTCACCTAAACACGGACTGCCATCACTCTAGAAATCATGTTAAAATCAACTCATTGGTATTGCATTGCAAATAGCGATGCAATAGCGTTCATTGTATGCCTTGCTTTCGTACCTATTGCATACCACACTATTAACTAAACTCTGGAAACTGGTTTGGTCCAGCATCAAGGACATTTTGGAATTTTCACATACACTCCATCGTTACTTTTGGTTAAGTGTGCATACCCCATATCCAAGTGGCTCCTTATCATGATGCAGGGGTTGCAGTGAGGGTTTAATAAAATAAATAAATTTGATTAGCAAGAGCTAAAAAGCAGCACCTGGGTATCCATCACCACCCAGAAAGCAGGCACTAGTAATTGGAAATTCAACTTTCACATGAGGCAGTCTATATACAACCCTTTAGGTTTTCATTTTATTTTTTTTAGATTTGAGTGCACACCTACCTTCAGGAAGCAACAGAGCACTTTAGAAATGGGGGCGTGGTGAGGGAAGCAGAGATACAGAGACACTAACAGCAGCAGTGGGCAATTTAGCAGCAAGGGATGTAGACGCAACCAGTCAAGAGTAGACCACCCAGTCTCCAGTTAGGTCCAGAGCGGAGGATGTGTGGACGTAAGTATTAAGGAAGAGCCATTCCTTTGAAGAGGAGGGTCTTCAGTTAGTCTTCTAGATGTGCGCCAATACTCCTTTACACATATGCCCACAAACCCAATAAAAGTCACAGGATTATATTTCTATGGCAGGAGTTTGAATGGAAAGTCAAAAGTAGCTTTTTGAATCAAGCTACCAGACGTTTGGCAGGCTACAAGCAAGAGCTGACCACCACCCGTTAATTTCAAGCTCTGTTTTACTGCCATAATCAAACCAATAACAAACTGGCCAACCACAGACAAACAATGTTTATGAAAGACAAAATGTGTTACGCATGACATGCTAAAACAAATCTTCATAGCTGCCTAACATTTTTTAAACTTTTTTTTTTTTTTTAGATAATAGAAGTTTATGACCCCCTTTGGAATCCAAAATCAGCATACACCCCTCATCACAACCCCAGCCCCCCACAAGTTAATATCACTTATTTCCCGATCCATGTTTATCCCAACACTAAACTAATGTTTATACCTCGTTTTTCAGGAAAAGGATGAATTCAAGCACAGCCCCTCCGTCTATTGACTTTTAAAACAATGCTATAGTCACATCAATTTACTGATACACCACTGTTGTTTTCCGTTTCATACGCCCAACTAACGCCTTAAGGCAACTTGCCGCTACAAAAAAGCGCAGCTACATTAGTGTCACAACAGCTCTCAGAACAGCAGGGTTTTTAAATAGACGACAAAACTGCAGATGCGCCACAGTTGACCGCGGTGCAATCGGCAGAGCGTTACACAGTTAGCAGCCAACCAATTCTAATGGTATCGAAATAAGAAATCTATCTCCAGAACATAGGATACATAGGGACGGAACTTATGCTGCAGATATTCAGGCCCTACAGCACGATGAACCAAGCACACAGATTTAAAATGCACATGCTTGGCCACAGGAGGCCAATGAAGATCACAGAGAAATAGGATCCCTAAAAGGAGTTTTAGTGGCCAAGCGTGCCACAGCATTCTGCAGAATCTGCAGGCGTTGAAGCAGAAACAGGGGTTGTGCCAGATACAAGGAGGTTACAATAGTCGATCCAGCTGAGGATCAAAGATAAAACAACTGGGGCACGAAGGTGCTGGGGAATGAACCGCAGCACCTTTTTAAGAATCTTCATTTGAAAACGGCCAGTCCGACAGACTGGCCCAATCTGAGTAGCCAGACAGGGACGTTGAAAATGTGATGCCTAGATTACTAGCAGCAGCAAGAGGACAAGGGCCAAAAGGAGGGAGCCCAGAAAGAAGATGGGGACATCCAACATGGCCTCAGATTTAACTCCATTCTATTTGAGCAAGTTGCTAACCATCCATCTTCCCACGGCCTCCAAACAATCCTTCAACTGAGTAACATGGGAGGGGTGAAACAGATCAAGACAAACTATGATCTGCATATCACCCGTGTATGAATAACATCTAAAGACGTGGGTGCGGATAAGAACAAATATATAGTGACCAGCGTTGGAGAAAGGGCTGAGCCCTGAGGAACACCAGGGGCCATAGGGAGAACAGTAGAGACAAAAAGACAGACTGGGAGCGATCAGAAAATGAACCAAACCAAGATATAACTGTACACAAGATCCCAGCTGCCAAGAGTCGACTCAGGAGGATGGAGTGGTCCACGGTGTCAAAAGCAGCCGACAAATCTAGAAGAATCAGCACTGCCACTCCACCCGGTTTAGAGGTAAGTGTCAAATCATCCAACACTGACACCAACGCAGTCTCTGTGCCTCGTCCTGGCCAGAACCCTGAAGGCATTCAAAAGACAAGTTTTTTCACAAAACCTCCCTAACGGGTGTAGCCAGCATCTCCAAAAGCTTCATGAAAAAAGGAAGGAGTGATAGAGTGAATATTTAATGGTGTTAGGAGGATCAAGAGAAGTAGTAACAGAATCACCAGGGCATGTTTGAATTCAGAAGGCATCACACCTGTAGAGCAGGACCGGTTGATGGCCGACACAACATTAGTCACAATGGATGGAAGAATCTCTTTAACAATGTGCAGCGGAATAGTGTCCACTGGTGAAGACTTCATTTTTTCCTGTAGCTAGCAAAATCTCCATAGCAGAGAAGAGTGGGAAGGAGTTCCATACAGGAGCCGAAATAGCAAGGGGCACAGGAGTTTCCAAAGGCGTAGATGGACGAGGGAGCCACAGGCTCACTAGTTCTGTGCCCAAATAGTGCGATATGATCATAAATATCTGCAATCTTGTGGATAAAAAAAATCTGGCAAGGAATTGCAAAAATTATGGGAAGGAGGGAACAGCAGTAGAAAGGGGAATATTAGAGGATAAAGATCCAACAACTTTAAATTGTTCTTTGAGTTGGTAAATAGAATTCTCAATTTTCTGAGTAAAGAAGTTACATTTGGCCAGATATTTAAGTCACAGCACGGAACAAGGCCCAATCAAAAAGGTATAAGAGGCGCACCACTTCCGTTCAGCTTGCCTGCGCCTAAGGCGTAATAGTTTAAGATACTCATTAAATAAAGGTTCATAAGGCCGCCCGTGAATTCTTATGCTTTTTAAGGGGGCCAGTAAATCTGCTGTGGTTGAAAATATCTGAGAAACCAGACACGGACTGGACCTGCAGAATTTGTTGATATGCGAGGTGATCGAAGAGCAGTCAAATGACCACCAGCTGCGCTGCCTAACACTTAAATCGCATTTCAGCAAACCAATATGTGAAAAGTACAATAAAATGGTCAGACCAAGTGTTTAGGCACTATAATGTCACTAGTCTGGGCGAAAGTCAAGTCAGTTCCCAAATGTGGGTTGACTCAGAAACAAACCGGTGAAGTGATAAATTATATTTATAAAGAAGGAGCTGAACTTTTTTCTAAACCATTATCTCCTCACCCCGATACAATGGATCACTGATTTTCCGGCATACTTCTGCAATAAAAAAACAAAAAAAAACACAAAAGCACACATTTATTCAAATTATTTTCACTAAAACATATGGACCCCATATCACATCCACAGTGAACCAAAATAGTACATGAAAGTTGATCTAAAACAATTCATAAGACACAAATGATATTACATTACACCATTCTAAATGTTCAAACATAATTCCCGACATGTTTCTGTTCTTCAAAGCCCGCAATGGGTGAACATTTTTCAGGGGAACACTTTAAAAACTATAGATTTCTTCAACCCCGTGATGAAAGGGTCTTTTTTATCACCACCACCAGTGGAAAACCACTGTACCTAAAATCCATAAACAGATCCTTAGTAACCTGAGCTAGGAATCACAGAATTCAAACATCCCTTCCACTGGAGGTTAATAACAGTGAAAACGGGATCAAAGGCAAGGCCCCTACTTGACCCCACTCTAAAAAAAATTACCTTGAATGTTATTTCGCGTAGGGCGTATATTAGATATTAAATCGCTAGATGTTCCAATATATTAGAATGTTAGGACATGGTAATGATACAGAGCTTGGTTTCCGTTTGTTTTTGCAGATTTGCCTCAAGAATCCTTAGGTAACTTGGTGTGCCTAGATTGAGATTTATATGTGTCCAATATATTGTAACATCTGGCGATTGAATATATAGTATGCACCCATCACAAAATACCATTCAAGGCAATTTCTTTGGTTCACAATTGGAACTGTTAGAGTGGGGGCAAGTAGTGGGCCTTACCTTTGATCCTGTTTTCACTGTTATTAACCTCGAGTGGAAGGGATGTTTGAATTTGGTGATTCCCAACTCAGGTTACCAAGGATATGTTTCTGTATTTTAGGTACAGGGGTTTTCCACTGGTGATGATAAAGACCCTCTCACACTGTTGAAGAAATCTACAGTTTTTAAAGTGTTTCCCTGAAGAAAGTTCACCCATTGCGGTCTTTGAAGAACAGAAACATGTCAGGAATTATGTTTTTTATGACACATTTAGAAAGTTGTAATGCAATATCATTTGTGTCTTGTTGGTTAGGTTGGTTTAGATCAACTTTTATGTACTATTTTGGTTCACTGTGGTTGTGAGTTAGGGTCAATATATGTTTTAGCGAAAATAATTTGAATAAATGTATCTGAGAATTATTTTTTTTGATTAATTGCATACAGTCTATTTTTTCAAGGCTTGAAGTATGCTGGAAAATCAGTGGTCCATTATATCTGGGTGAGGAGATGATGGTTTAGAAAATAGTTCAGCTCCTTCTTTATAAATATGTAATCTATTTCCCTGTTGGTGGAGTTAGATGCATTTTGCAAATGGGGTTTTTGTTTTGAGAAACCCATTTAAGCACTCGAAGTGATAAATCAGCCATAGCAGAGATAAAATTAGCGGCTGTGGTCTCAATCATTGCACCTATAATTAAACCACTGGTTGAGGAAGTTTTTTTTTTTTTTTTTACAATTCAGCCATGATCTGGTTTCATAATCTGTGTTATTAAAAACACACATTTACTTTTTCATAATCTTATGTAACTCCAATAACTACTTGTATATTCCAAATAGGAAGACTAAAGTATCAACCTTACAGTTAGCTTATCTGGCCCACTTTCCCAACTTAAAATGTTAAATGTTTTATACTTTTGCTTTGTTACCAAATCGTTTACATTGTTGTATGGCTTGCTGTGCATCGTTTAGTTTGCAACAAATAATACCGTACTTAAACTAAGAGTCAAATAAAGACTACAAACCATTTTGAATTAATTTAATGAAAAACAAAAAGGTGAACTGAATATTAGCAAATTTTGAAATTTTGTGTTACAATTCATAATTCACAAAAGACGTTTCCACAAGATCAGCGAAGGGTGGATCCAGCTGCAGCGTTTACTAGTGCAAACCCGTCCATGGCCCAAGAAGTAACCAGTTACAGAAGCCCTGGGAAGAAATCTCCCAGTAAAACATGAACTCTACCAGCAAACAACTCGTACCGGAAACCAGAGTACATGGAGAGAAGGCATTTTCACAGTCCTGTAAATAATACGTTTTTGAAGATGCAAGAGTCCACTTCACGATTGACTTCTCTTTGGACTTTGTTTTCCAAAGAAAAATGTATTCCTTTTTCCATCACAATTCCATTTGAAGCCATCAAGAGCAGCCTGGTTTTCATATACTGTCCAGCTTCTTTAAAATGAAGGGGGCTGGAGACAAAATCAGAAACAATATTATTAGCGGTACATGCCAATTGAATTCGTTTAGTACATGACACTGGCTTCATGGAACCCAACAGCAGCAAATAAGATGTACATCAATGCATCGCCTAAACATCATTTATCCACAATATTGCAGTTATACAGCAAGATTAGATGCTCAAGATACGACTTTGAAGTAAAACTACTTTAACACCAAATTGGGATCAAAATAAAAATGTATAAAACAAAAAGATTTCTCGTCGAATGATTTAAGCGTGTAAAAAATTAGTTTAATTTAAAAAAAAAAGTGGGTACTTTTGTTGCAACTTCCTTTTCTTCCCAGCGATGGAATACACGAGTTATGTTTTCTTATAAGCATTTATCATGAACAGTTGCGCTCCTAACGCTATGCCTGCCTCTAACAACACAGCAGTACAGAGTTCAACAAGGGGCAGGCAGCTGTCTGTTGCTCCCAGTGTAAGGATATGTTGTAATTCAGCTCAATTTCTACACGGTATGCACAGCTGGTTGAACCCTGTCCCCCCCATAGGCCAAAACAGTGTGAAAAATAAGTGCTGAAAGCAAACTAATTGGTTGGCCCTGCCAGTGGCAATCCCATGGACTGCATCATAACTAATTATTCGTTATGTCCTTCCGCTCACTGCTCTTCTTTCTAGTTCACAGTAACAGCCCTTCTTAATCCCTCTACTCATTCTTGGTCCTGTTCCATCCCAGTCCTCCTCCTTTGGCCTAAGCACTCTCCAGCACAGGTCCAGCTAATCAGACTGTCTCAGTCAGGTGTCCCCCTTTGCCCTCCTCCCCAATCTGTATAGCTTCAACTAGCTTTTCCCACTCCATACGTCCCTCTGTGTCACATGCTCTCGTTTTCCCTTCCTCTCACAGGGGAGTGTGGTGCAAAACCAAGAAAGAATTAAAGGCTGCATGAAAGGTTTGGAAGCGTGGGGTGCAGAAAGCATGAAACGTGATGAAATACATGATACTTTTGCTCCGTTATACTGAAGCAAACCCTGAACCTACCCTGGATATAGATCAGTTGGTCACCATTCTACATTTTGCACCTTGATGTGATATGTCATTTATAATGCGCCTATACACACACGTGTTTCTAGGCGCGACAAGACAAGGAGGGGAAACGGGAGGACAAAACCACCATCTTACTAGGCCTTGTGTCATTCAGATCACACAAGTGCAGAAGTGGAAGGGGAGAAGGGTTGTGGGGGAGAGAGAAGTAGTGCAGGTACTCAAAAGTGCAGCCAACGGGTGGCTCTTAAGTGCAGAGAATGGACTGTACGGTTACAGATACAGACCACAAGTGATGAGGGAGCCAAGAGGCAGTGCGAGGTGCAACTGGACATGCAGGGACATGGGCACAAGTTCAGAGGGTGGCCAGGTGACCAGTGCGTGGAGCAGTCTGAACATCAGCAGGGGAGAGGAAGCGAGAAAGCGGAAGCAAAGAGTTGCTTCTGGAACCGGAGGTGGTTCTGCTCAAGTTTGAGGGAGGTTGTTCCAAAGCGAGGCCCCAGCCGAAGATAAGAGATCTGCCCCCAACTCTACTTGGAAAAGCAACTGACCCTCAGAGTTTGGAGGTCGATGAGCAGAGAGCTCGAGAAGGGAGAGGTTTAGGAAGAGAGTTGGAGGTAGTGCAGTCCCAGGCCCCAGAAAGCCAATGCAGAGGGTCTTGAAGTTGGTCCTTGCCGCCACTAGGAGCCAACAAAGATTTCAGACCTGGAGGGATACGATCCCTGTGCTTGAGGCCAAGGCTTGTAGTCCTGTTCTGGATAAGTTGTAGAGGACGGAGAGTAGAGGCAGGCAGATTTAGAAAGAGGCTGTTGCAGTAGTCCAGCCTAGAGAGGACCAGAGCTCTGGAGACAGTAAGCTTCTGGGGGAATGTGGGGAAAGGTAGAATACCTCTGAGGAGGTGCAGCTGAAGGTTTGACTTCTTAGAGACAGGTGCAAGGAGAAATGAGGGTGTAGTCGAAGATGACCCCAAGGTTCTTAGCCTCACAGGTAGGAGCAGGAATAGGGTCCAGAGTGGGCAGCTAGAGAAAGGAATGGAGGGTGCTTCGCGAGTTTGAGGTATATATGAAATGTAAGCTTGATTATGTGTGAAACTTGCAAGCAAGGACTGAGTAGAGTAGCTGATTACAGAAGTAAAAATGGTAAAGCACGAATGATTGACATTTGACGTCACACTATCTAATCTTCCTTACATGAGTTACAAACAGCTTGTTCATGTGCATGCCCCCTTTGCACAGGCACAACTGCTAAACTGATGTGTTGTACAGCAAATTGCACACTTGCTCCAAATGACATTCATCAAGAAGTAGACGTGACAGAATGCCCTCTCACGTGGGTGGAAATATAGTATAAAATGTGGGTAATTCTTTTTGAAAGGTAGGTCTGCTAATCAACGACCCCCCGCCCCTTGCCTTTTTCAAAATTATAGTGCACACAGGTGCCTTGCTGTAACCAATTACAGTGACAGCTTGGCTGCAGCACAGAGCAGGGTCAAAGGTTGCCTGTGCATCACCGACAGCTGCTGGGACATAAGGTTCTGAGAGGCAATGTAACTTCTGCACCTCAGATCTAAATTATTCTCTACCTTAATCAGTCTTGTAGCAGATAAATCCAAGCCATGCTACGTTGTGGAATGATAAGAGCACACAATTAAGCTACAACAATGTGATATACCAGTGTCAGCTCTGTGAGCAGGGCTCAGATGGGACCAGGGGGATGCTCATTGGGTCTAGGCTGAAGGTCTCCTAAATTGCTGTGTAAAAGAAAGTCAGGATGCTGCCTCCTTTTATGTTCGAGTAGGCCTGGGGACACCTTTATGCAGGGCAGAGACAATTCCCACAAGAGGTCTAGTGGGAGCAGTGCTTCAGACTTCTGACTGGTAAAGCGAGCCTCACACCAGGGTGCTGATCACAAATGGCTTTGAAGCCCACAGGCATGGGAAGGGCAGAATTAAAGTAGCCAGAGATGGAAAGTATGTCTAAAGAAGGAACTCAACATCTTGCTTTCCGTTAGGTTTCTCTTCGTTTACTGGTCCCCTTTGTTTCCTCCAAGCAAGGTACGCAAGGTCATAAGGCAAAGTCCACTTGTTACAACAAGGATTAGAGCCCTTGCAGTATGCTAGCTTTGCACCGGTCCCAGATGGCAATTTGCCTTGGAGAAGGTAACCTTCTCATTATTTGATTAATGGACCATTAGGAGAATATATTTTTGGACTTTACTGGGAGAGAGGTCCAACCCAAGGTCCTCTGCCATAGAGGTGATGACCAAAGGCTTTCAATGAAAAGGGAAGTTCTGTCACCCAAGCATCCACCAATTACAGTGGGAGACTGCTGTTGGACCAGAGCCTCACCAATGGATGACCTGGACAAGCGGAATCTCATGTAGGTGCCAGCTAAGAGCACAGAAGGAATCCTTTTGTAAGTGAGGAGTCTGGATTTGGGCCTCACAGCAACCCAGAAATCACAAACTGCTCTGGGCCCAGATTCCTGGATGGAATAGTTCGAGCTTCACTGACCCAGACATCGCCTGTTAAAAGAACGTCATTCTAGGTGCCGTGTTGCCGCTTGGACTGGATCATATTTTGGACCTAATCGAAGAGCTCACCAGCCAGACACCGAAGAGGTCCTGGTCCACTTCTGGGATCATGGTGATTTAAGCCCTCCACTTGAAAAGCATTCATGAATATTGACATTGTGCCAATTAAGTGCCCAACACCCCTGCTTATCTACTCAAGAGTACTATTCAACAGCAGGCTGCCTTTTCTATGCTTTCTTTACAGCAGTGGGTTTCTGCTAGTGTTTTGTTAGTGGATTGCATTTTATTGCAGGATTAAAACGCTATATTTTGTAGAATGTTAAGTGGACATTTTTATTTGGAACCACTGTACTGCCCTTCACCCTTATGGTTGTGAATCACTTCTGGTTTAGTAGTTGTGGGAGACTCAGTAGGCGCTTTAGACCACTACTCATCCCTGTACTTCTGCACAGCAGTAATCATTTTGTCATAGTACCTGCACAATCGAATATCATTTAAGTCTGTACTGTATTTAAGAGTGGTACAGCCCTACTTTTCAGCCCTGTGATAAAACTGATGGTAGGGGTTTCAGTTATGTGTATGCTGCTGCGTGATTGGGATTTTAAGGCACGTTAACATTATTGACAATACCATATCAGATGGTACAGTGATGAAAGGCATTAAATAGGCCTTTGTAGCAGGCTGTGTATGCAGATGTTGTCATACCCAGGCTTCCGATTAAAATGTGTTGGGAAGGAACTGGGGTCTACCCGCACCCCTAAAGCGCTTTAGAATTCGGCAAGAGTTTTTAGGCGCTAAAGGCATTGGGAAGGCTCTCTCGTGCAGATATAATCACATACACAGACATGAGCAGGCACTGAAGGACGGACATGGACAGACATTGAAGAAGGCAATTATACATACAAGGCGCAATTAATCATTAGCTGGATACATTTGTAAATCCTATGCATTTGTACAAATCTTAGTACGGTAAAAAGGCAAACTCCCCCTCCCTTTCTGGAAAGAATACAGCTTGTGCTAAAAATGGACCATAGGCTTCCGTGGTGGGTCATCACTAGAGCCAAGCAATGGCAGCACACGTGACTCACCAGCTGTCTATTGTCCGTCAAGAGCCCATGCAGGCTAAGAATAGGGGATTTACATGCTCGGTGCACAAAATACAGAAATGGGACATATTAAAGGCGGGCAACATACAGGGCTCAGATGCACAGGAGTAGAATGAGTGAAATATGGAGAACGACTGGAAAATGTTTTAACAAAATATTCATAGATCGCAAAATGAATGAAAGATGAGCAACAGTGTATTCTTGCATCAGCTAGCAAAATGTAGAGCAGCATGTTCCGACAGAAACAGCTGGCTAAGAAGAAAGGAAGGCTTTGGAGCATCCCTCGTATGGAAGCAGGATGAATTGGGATGAAGCCATAGCCTGTATCCAGTGACGCCCCTACAGAAAGACAGAGCTATATGAACCCCTGCCTGGGACCACTGTGGCAAGATAAAGGAATGGAAGAGGGACAGGAGAAGACTCTTCAGGCAGCGAGTCCTTTGCTACCATCCTTATTTTCTAGGTTAAACTTAGTTATCCTTACAAGATAAGACCTTTGACCTTATTTCCCCTAGAGGGGCGTTTATTCTGGTGGGAGCAAAGTTTGGGACACCCTTACAAGTGTTATAAAAATTCAGAAGAGGCCAATGTCTCACCTAATAGTCACATGATGACCAGCCTTTCAGCTTGCGTGTTTTCGGAGTTGGACCCATTCTTTAATGGGTCAACACCAATACCTATAAATGCAATGAACTTCAAAATACAAACCTCTTGGCAATGCAATGTTTTGTATTAGTTGAAAGTATTTGCCTAATGATGGCAGCATTAGAGATGGGTACACTGCTCATCTATAGGGGTTAGAATAGATGGTAACGTTTCCATTTGCAGAAAACATCCAACCATGCGGCCAATGTAGCAGAACTCTCTACTTTGAAAAGGTGTGAGGAGTGCAGTTGTGTCACACAGCAATTCAGTTTAGAAATGATCTGGTACTAGAAAAGCAGAATTAGGTCGCACCATCACCTAAAACAGAAACTGTGTCCATAAAGAAATGTACACATTTAGAATGACATACCTGAATCCAATCGATAGATAGTTTAACCGTGCAGACTTGGCTACCGAAATGCCAAAAAGCTAGTTCACACTAATGAAAGTGCACAGCTGGAAGGTTTTTTTTTTGTTTAAACCAAAGACAGCGCACAGTAATATGCAGTGAGATAAAATGATCCAAGATCACAGTATCATCTGGTTTCAAGGCTGGGCCCATGTCAGATTTGCATATGGTCCTCCACCCTGTTGGAATTGCATGACCGGATGAAAAGCAAGGTCTGCAGGGTTACACCAGGGGGTGCATTTCTTTTAAAAACCTCAAGCAATCACCCATCTGTTGTGTGGGCTACGAACCTCAACATTTTAATTGAACAGTCTCCCATTTAGATACCTAAATACCTTCCTAACACATGATGCTCTTCATTAGGCGATGGAATATGCTCAATGCTGCCAAGCTTGTACAACCCTCATAGGAGGCACCAGGTTTTTGGATCAGTGCTTTGTTGCAGATGTGTTTTTTGTGCTACAATTGACGAGTTCATCAACCTCCGGTACAGGAAAGTCAGTCTTGCAGGATTTGGTACTGTGATGTGGCATGTGAACATAGATCTCTGCCACAAGTGCTTAAGGCACTGAGCTATATTTAATTATTATTTAACTCAAACATAAAAATACACATTTCACCTTTAGTTCCTGCACGCATCTAAGATATAAAGCTGAACATTCTTAAGTGAACACAAAAACACACTGCACCATTAAATTGACCAGGTTGGCACTTAGTTTTCAACATTTGCCATGCTGCCGGATGGATCTCCAGCCTGATTTTGTTTACAAGCATTATTTCTGCTTTGAAAGAAAGGCAAGTCTGAAAGTCCACTTGTGGAGATTAAACACGAACAGAGATTCAGGGAGCATGAGGCCCGCTCTCCAGCATGTATCTAGTTATTTACTTGCCCCAATAAAATTCCTCTACGCTAAATGCAAGTGCATATTTTGAGGCCTGTTCTAAACAACCATAGATCTTCATGCTTGCAGAGCATTGTGCCACGAGAAGCACATCAATGAATGTACAGATAGAGTTTGCCTGCTCAGCATTTCTAATTCCGCCATATCAGTGGAAAGAGGAAAAGCATGGTTAATACGGTTAGAGCCCAAGCTGAGATATGGCCGACACAGAAGCAGAACACATGGCCCTTGGAAACCTTCAGCGATAAGAGGATTTAAACATTATCTTTGCAGGTGCATATTCCCACAGCCCTTGACAAAGCCCGGTTGAAAGGTTTTACCACCCAAGGTTTGACATGGCCAGGAGAGGTGGAGTCCACCCCCCCTCCCTCTCTTCTCGAACTCAGTGGTGGATTTTCTCAGGCTTCGTTCTCACCATTCCCATCTACCCACAGACACGGAGGATCGCAAACAGCAATTTTATCACTCCTGGCCTCTTTGGGGCATTTTGGAGGTGGTTTTACAGGTCATGAGGGACATTATGCTACCTCCACCAGGTCATATTATTGTTCAGCATGGGACAGATTGGTTAGATGGTGTGTGTGGCTGGGTGCACTGATCCAATCTCTGCTCCACCAGTAGATGTGCTTAAATTCCTGATTTAACTTTTTAAGGTGGGGAATACACAAACAAAATTACTCTTGATAAGCAATCTCAGCAGGGCATAGTCTTTTAGGGGGAACCTGTGGGTAAATATTTTTCTGGTTAGGAAAGCTCCCAGCTTTCCGTTCAGCCTGTTTCAGTGTAGGGATTATATTTGCAGAATTGACACGGTTACTGTGCTTAATATCAATAAAAAGTTTAACAATGTCAAACCTTATGGTGTTCCTTTTTCATTACTTACAGAACATATGCCTCTCGTGGTTTCTTATCTGGTCAGGATAACTAGAAACGTTTAGTACATTGCCTACACTGTGACTGACAGACTATTGTAAGTATCAGATGACCTACCCATCATCCGCTCACGTCCTTTGGCAAAACTGTTCTGTCTTTTCTTCTACCAAGGTGGCATGGATTTGTTGGGTAATGCAAGAATCGTGGAAGGGGCGTGGAAAGAATATCGGAAACTTGTTAATATTAATATTGAAGTTAGTTTTCTTGCTTCTGGCTGTTAGCAGAAAAGGAGCACTGCATAACACCAACGCTGTGTCCTTTAATAGGATCTAAACCCCGCTCATGAGGGGTATTAGCCATTACCTCCATGTCCCTATTAATCATCCCAGTATTTACTTGTGATGTAACCCACTTCCATTTCAGGGACTCTTCTTCCATCCATATTCAGCCTACTACTAAGGGTACAACACTCCTTGTAACCCATGATGCCTCATATTATGAAAAGAAAAAATAAATTGTGCCTGAAGACAAACTGAGGCTTTTTATTTTGCAACAATATCCATTGCTTGTAGAGGCAATGTTTAGAATACCTCAGGCTGAGACTTACCTGCAACGCCTTTCTACCGAGAAAAATGTGTTACCAGCACCCTTGCTGGGTGTGCTAGGAGCGGGCCGCCGGGTGAACTTTTAAGTGGAGGCTCTTGGCATGGCTGGCAGTGGGGCAGAGCACTAGTGAGCAGCTACAGGCCCCGGCGGGGATTACTGACCCAGAGCGTTGGTAAACAAGTGGGGATGAAATGATGCTCTCCATTTTCCCTTGCAGAGCAATTAAGAGGTAATGGTTACACTGCACTTCCCTCCAGACCAATTGTAAATAAAAGTTGGGAAGGGATTCCTGGTGACTATTCACTAACAGTAGTGTCCCATAATGCAGGAGAGCTGTAAAAACAGAAAAAGACTCTGAAGAGCAGCAGCATTTAGAGACTGGAGAACCTTCCTAATTTTAATCTCCCGAGAGGCTCAGACAGATCTCCCCCCTCACAATCGTCTTCATGTTCTTCCTCCGATTTATTTTCTTCTCTGTTCCAACTCCTGTGAAGATATTTGGACAGCGAAGCCGTCCATTATTTTATTGTTAATAGCACGAACCGAGCTCAAGAGCAACAGAGAGCTTTACAACAGCTTCAGTGTTAATTCAAGTAGCAGATTATATGGGGGTTTATGGATGCAGAATCCCCCCCCTCCGGCTCCCCCGCCCTTCAGTGAATAATTTTACCATGGCACCTGCATCATAGTTTGAGCATACAGGTATCCTACTGCTCCCAGAAGTGAAAGTGGGATTCATATGAGAATCCAGCAAGCAAGAGATCGACAGACACTAGTCCTGGCTAAATCGTACCAATTAAAATGGGGATGAGACGTCTCTGCTCCAGTCCATTCCTATGGCAGGTTGTCTATGGCCCCCAGAAGAGGCAATGTGGGATTCTACCGACAACAGGGAGGATAGAGACATATAGGTTTATCAGGGAGCTCACCAAGGGCTGCCACCTAGATCGGATATACAGCAGAGAAGGCTCTGAGGCAGGGGGCCTAAGACACTTCCCAGAGCTCTACATGATGGCACCAATCCCGTCCCTCTGTTGCAAGAGGTCAGGACCCAGCAAAAAGTTTGTCCGAATAAGCACATGACTGGGTAAAGGCCTCTGCAATGAGCACGGTGTCTGCAATAGCTGGATGTGGTCCGATGCATATCCAGGACTAGCATATGGACTCATCAGAAAGCCACAGCTCCGGGACTGCCTTTGAAGGACAAATGCCATTTGGTGACACAGGGTCTTAAATGCTGTCCAAGAAGTTAAGAAAGAATTCAGATTAAATTTAAGACCTTTTACTCTGCCAAAAGAAGGGGCAAACAGCTGTCTTCAAGTTATGCTTCACGCAGGAAAAATGGAAGGGCATTTATTCCTTGGAGTTACTATTTCCCAAACCATTGGGGATATTCAGATGGACATAGACCTAAAAAGTCTGAATCACTTACCATGAAGCACTTAAAGATGAAAGGTCTTCAATGAGAGATTCCTTTTAGTTCAGGACAAGGATTTTTTGGTATCCCTAGAAACGCAGAATGCCCATTTCAGAGGTTCAAGGCTGAGTATATACAAATGGAAAAGTATTTCCTTTGAGTCATCCTTGCTGATCAGTGAAGCCAGCAAGGTTAATAGAAGCTCAGACGCATCAAGAAACACCCCACTCTTCCGGTTGGAAGGAGCTGCTGCAGCCTTGTACGCTCAGATGTCATTCGCTCCATTACTTAAAGGGTGAGTAGTTGTAGTTCTGACAAACAATACTACAGCCGTCTCCTACATCAAAAGACTGGGTGGCGGCAAGGATCTCGCCCCAAGGACCTGGAAAATCTGGTCGAAGATCAGTGGGGGGAGGCAGACCTCTTGTCCATTAAGGCAGAGCATATTGGGGCTCAGACAATTATGAAGAAAACTAGCTGAGCATTTCCTTCTGTAGAGTGGTCACTCCAGCAAGAGGTAAATCAGTATGTGCAAAGGAATTTGAGACTCCAATGCAAGACCTCTTCAATTCTTCACAGAATACAAAGATGCCCTAGGTACGTTCAAGGTTCCTGTGACGAGAAGCATGGAAGTGGTTGAGATGACCAGTAAGGGGCCCGAGAGCCTGCTGTATGCCTTTTCTGCCCTTACATAGATCCCAAAAGTAGTTTTGAAGATCAGGGATTCAGCAGTGGAGTTCATTCCAGTGGACCCATTCTTTCCTTGCACAGAGTACTGCCCTCAGATTCTGGATCTTCAGTAGCCACAGAGCATCTTCTCCTGGGCTGGTTTGAGAAGAAAGGGGTATTGGCAGTAAAGTGCCCCGTCACAGATGTTATTCAGTTTCTTTAGGAAAGGTTAAATTTGGGGCCATTAGTGTCCACACTCGGGGCTCAATTTTCAGCTACCAGGACATTAAAGGAGGCTTGGTGCGAAGGATTCGGGTGATGTAAATATGCTCTTAAATGTTTTATGTACATCTGCTGATAGCAGTGACATTAAGGTATTCTGCTGCTGTTAAAAGCATTTGAATCTGCTCCATTTGAGGATGTATCAATGAAGCTACTCACCCTGAAGAATGTTTGTGCACTAACATGCAATGCTAATTATCTGATGGTTCAGGCAGAGACCCGTTTTCTTCAATGTGATCCTGCCTTTTTATCCAAAGTGGGGTTTTAGTTTCAAGTCAGAAGAAGTGGTTTGCCCTTCATTCCTTCCAAACTCCTCTTCCCCAGAAGTAGAGTGGAGTTGTTTGGATACAGGATGGTCGTTTTGGATTGATTTTGAAATATCTAGTTCCTTTCGGCTAGAGGACAATCGGTCATGTTTGTGGGTGCTTGTCCGGGTCACAGAGCCACCATCTCCGTTAGTAGGTGGATCGAAGCTATTTCTATTGCCTATGTGTTAGACCCAATACCCCCCCAGGATTCGGAGGAAATTAACCACAGTAATGGCTGTTCCTTGGGCAGAGGCCCAGGAGTAAGCTATTTAGTACATTTGTTGAGCTGCCACCTGGGCAGATCAGAACACATTTATCAAGCACTACAAGTTTGTACAGGGTAGCTGGAGCTTTTGGGACGTTCTTTGCGGGCAAGGTTACAATGAATAAGGGGCATGGCTTAGCGGCCGATGTAGTGAGATGCGCTGCCGAGGGGCTCTGGAGCGATCCTGACAAAATCTGATAAAAACTAGCATAAATTGGTTCCAGAAGACCGCCAAAGTCTCCCCACAGAGACAGGAACACCTGCTGCCCCCACCCGGCGCCCCCGGAGGAAACGGGCGGTGGAAAAGGAGATAGACCGCCGGAGGGGGAATCGTCCTGCGAAATCAAAATCAAAATGGCAGACGCGCGAGCTGTGGGAGGACCCCGGCCGCGTAATACAGAATGAACCGGTGAATCCACAAGACAGGGACACATCACGCGCATAACAAAGAAATCAGTGCGGGGTAGACCCGAGCCTAAGTCAACCCCGAGTCAACCCCACGACGTGGAGATCGGCGCAGCCGGTGGAAGTGGGACGTGGGACGGAAGGCCCCCGAAGCGACACCCGCAACGAGGGCCTAACGAATACACCCGCCGGAAGAGTGCAATAATCCCAATATAAGGAGAAACCTGTAAACACCGGGAGCAGGGCGGCGGAAGAAGCAGGGGCTCCGGCACGTGGAGCGCAGCCAAGACTGATGCCAGCGACGCAGGCAGAGGGCGGCTCCCCCGCAATGCCGAACAAGAAAGCGGAGGGGAAAACCAAGCAAGTAAGCATGGAGACTTTTACGACGGCGTCCGGACACAAACCGTCGCCATCAGCGGACACAGCAGCAGCCGCGGATGACACGTCGCGCCCATTGGAAGCCTCCAACGAAGGCACGATACTGGAAGCAATCGCCTCCATGAAAGAATTGCTCGAAAACAAAATGGACACCACAATCGGAGCCCTGAAAGCATCTCTAGAAAATAAACTGGATACAGTAATGGTAGATGGGTTCCTCGCGTCCTTGCGGAGAAGGACCACAACAGAAAGAGTGACGGCGACGGAACAGCAGGTGCAGCAAAACACGGCGGGGGTTGCGGTAACGCAGACACAGATGTCGGAGGTACTACAGAGAATTAAGGTTCTGGAAAGGAGAGCAGAAGACAGAGGGGAGAGCGCAGAGGAACAACATCCGCATAATTGGAATTCCGGAAGGTGAGGAGGGCAAAGACCCCACTGAATACGTCAAGAACATGCTCCTCCAGGAGGTCGGAGTAGGTGCACTATCCCAGGGCTTTGTGGTAGAAATGGCACACAGAGCCCTGACTGGAAGACCCCAACCTGGTGCCCCTCTCCCCCCCCCCCCCCCCGAGAGCGATGATTGCTAGGATCATGAACTACAAAGACAGGGAGAAAATGCTAGCGTTCTCAAGGAGGGGGGGGGGGCTATCATCAGGAACTCTTCCAAGATCACAATGTATCCGGACTATACAGCCATGGTACAGAGGCAACGGCACAGTTCGGCCCAACAAAAGAACGCCTCAGGACTGCAGGGGTGAGATACATGCTCCTGTTCCCCGCTAAACTCAAGGTGATACACCAAGGCAAAACATGTTTTTTCGACTCCACTGAAGAGGCCCACAGTTGGATGGACTCACAAGGCTTCCCCCAGCCGAGGCAGAGAAATGCTAACAATCCTGGAAATAGACCCCGATGAGAAGTAACAAAGGCAACCTGGAACAAGAAAATAAACATTACGTAAGTTAAAAGAAGCTAGCAGTAAGCATGGAGGAGCAATCGGCCCCACTTTAGCTGCATTGGCTGAGAGAAGCGGCATCCCCGGGAAGAATGAACTATCAGTTTGGATGTCATTTTTAAGGCGGCGAGTCTGCGCCCATCACAGGAGCATGGCGAGAGAAGCGGCGGAGCCCGAGCAGGGGGAGGGTGGCTGGGCGTTCGTTTTTCAGTTTTTGTTGAAGTTATGGACGTTGAATGGAGTGAAAGGGCAGTACAAGGCACAAACTACGGAAGGACTATTGTAAAGAACACTGAAATAATACAGACAATAAGCGACCAGAGCAACATGGGACAGGACCCATGTGACAGCATCAAGAGGCATAGATCCAGGACACCGAGGGAGATGGGCACGAGGAGAATAAAGCGCAGGGTGCAAGGACATGGCAGTGGGACAATGAAGCCAAGCAAACAAAGGAGATCATGGGACCGGATGAACTGACGATAGCCACCTGGAATGTGAGAGGACTCAATGCATATGTTGAGACTTAGGGTTTATGCCTGGCTAAACCGGATGAAAACCAAGACAGCGATGTTACAGGAGACACCTCACAAGAGACAGGCAGGCCAAGGTGGACAAGGAATGGGGAGGACAGATTTACAGCGCCACATTTTCAAGTTACGCACAAGGTGTACTAATATGGATTGCCCCGGGGGTCCCGTTCCGGCTACTCAAGCAGGAGACCGACACAGAGGGACGGCTGGTATTGGTGCATGGCATGCTAGAAAACGAGGTATGCCTGGTCAACACCTGCGCACCGAATACTGATGCAACGGACTTCTTCAGAAAGCTAGCGCCCAAGTTAGCGCAATATAGAGAGGCGACGTTCATCTGGGCCGGCGACCTCAACTGCACCTTGAATCCCCTCCTTGACAGATCTGATAATAAATACAAGAAGCCAGCGCCTCCAGCCAAAGAACTGGGTAGGATCCTGGAGCAGCTACAGCTAGCAGACGTATGGAGGCAGGTACATGGGGAGGGGTTATACACACTACAGCGCACCACATGGAACATTCACACGTATAGACTATATATTCGCGGGCAGGGAATCACTACAAGATGTCACGGGAATCACCATTAAAGCACGCACACTCTGATCATGCCCTAGTAGTGGCGACATGGGCACACATCAATAGGAAAACCCCTATCCCAACGTGGCGACTTTGAGCAGAGGCCCTGAGGGAGGGTGAGTTTGAGGAACACCTCCACAAGGTGATCAATGATTATTTTGAGCAAAACGAGGGCAGTGTTGAGAGTGGCGCCTTATTATGGAACGCATTCAAGGTGGTAACAAGGGGAGCGGCAAGAGGCAAAACAGGAGGATTGACGGGGCGGCCATGAGGGAATTGAATGAACTCGAGAGGGTGATCGAATTGAGAGAACAACGAGCGGGACTAGAGGGGGAGGAACCTGGA
This sequence comes from Ambystoma mexicanum, assembly GCF_040938575.1. Classification (NCBI taxonomy): domain Eukaryota; kingdom Metazoa; phylum Chordata; class Amphibia; order Caudata; family Ambystomatidae; genus Ambystoma; species Ambystoma mexicanum. The sequence goes on along the minus strand of NC_090937.1, from coordinate 19,081,475 downwards.
GAGCCGATAGAGCTGCGGACTAAATGTATGTTGCTCTGGGAAAAACTAGGGAGGCTAAACTATGGGAGGTACCTACAGCTGTTACACGCGGAAGGGGATAAACCTAGCAGGCTCCTGGCCTGGCTTACCAGACAAGAGAATAAAAAAGAGCCCATAACGGTGTTAGAAGTTCACATCGGGACAGAGATCAGGGACCAGGGGCACATTAACGCAATGTTTGCGCGTTTTTATGAGCAACTGTACGCCCCGAATCCGGAAATAGACCCAGAGGACATAACAGATGCACTGGTAGAAATAGGGTTGCCGAGGCTAGTGGAGGAACAGGCCCAGCTGCTGGATGCACCCCTCACGGTGGAAGAAATAGAGACAGTGATTGCAGAGCTTCCCACCGGCAAAACCCCGGGCCCGGATGGGCTTCCGGGGGAATTCTACAAGACGTACAAGAGCGCCATTGCCCTGAAACTGCTTGAGACATTCCAAGACGCATATGAGACCATGTGTCTCCCGACAAGCCTTTCGGAATCGATAATTGTCCCGATTCTCAAACCAGGGAAGCCCCCCAGGAAATGCGCCTCCTATAGGCCAATATCCCTTATTAATCAGGATGCCAAAATACTAACGGCAGTCCTAGCCAACCGCTTAAAACAGGTAATACCCACGCTGATCCAACCGGACCAAAAGGGTTACGGTCCTGGAAGGAACACGTCCTGGAACCTCTGCAGACTTCAGCATGTGATAGATGAGACAAATCGACTGCAAGACGAGAGTGTAATAGTGTCTTTGGACGCTGTCAAAGCTTTCGATTCTGTGCGTTGGGAATGGCTGATGGGTGTACTCGCCCACTTTGGTTTCGGGGAGGGGTACCTCCGGTGGATCAGGTTACTATACAAGGAACCCAGAGCAAGGGTGAAAACGGGGCGATTCATTTCCGAGGAGTGGAAGATACATAGGGGAACCAAGCAGGGGTGCCCGCTATCGCCAATGTTATATATCCTGGCTCTAGAGCCATTTGCGGTATTCCTTAGAGCAGAATATAGAGACACCGGACTGGACATAGATGGGGTGCTCCACCAAATCTCGCTATACGTGGATGATATGCTCCTAATCGTACGCGAGCCAACCAATAACCTACCCTGCCTCCTAGAGGCGATCGGGGCATACACTAGGCTTTCAGGCATAGCGATTAATAAAGAGAAGTCCCCCATCTTCCCCTTGGCAGGACTGAAACACGTCCCCCCCCATTGTTTGCCAGACCTGGGTCTGACATGGGCGCCCCGCACCTTAAAATATTTGGGTATAGGGATACATCATAATACCGCTGATACCCATGCATCCAACACGCTCGTTGCTCTAGAGAGAGCACAACGGTCAATGACTTTCTGGGGGACACTACCACTGGGAATGATGGGAAGAGCAGCCCTCCTGAAAATGGTGGTACTGCCCCACCTATTATACTTCCTCACGAACATTCCATACAACATACCCAGGGCCTTTTTCACCAAACTAAATACAATAACGCGTTCATTCCTATGGGGGTGGGGGGGGGAGAAATAGGATTGCAATAAGGACCCTGCAGAAGGACTATGAAGAAGGGGTTATCAGACTACCGGACTTTGAGAACTACTATTTAGCGGGGCAGCTGCAATTTCCCGTAAAATGGCTGGGCGAAGACGAAACAATAGACACGTGCATATTCCAACCTGCACTGAAACAGTATTATCTAAGGGAAATACTATGGCTCGATAGACCCCGACTCAGAACCCTGCCGAACATGCTCAACATTGCAGTGGACTTATGGAAAAGAGTGTGGAAACTCCAAGGAGTAAAGGATCCGCAGTCAAAGCAAATCCCTCTAGCGGGTCTCCGGGGAGGTACCACACAAATACATTAGCAACATATCGAGCACACTGGGAGGCTAAAGGGGTAGCACAAATTGGAGACCTGAGAAGGGAGGGAAGGTGGGCGGACTTCCACGAAATGGTAGATGAATACAAAATACATATGGGTCAATTCATCCTATAAACCGGCATGCTGAGAAACATCACGGGAAGATGGCCAGATTGGGAAGACCAGGACGAGGAAACAGCATTAGATGTATGTTATGACATTGCAGAGGGAACGCACACAACCTCCAGGTAGTACGAACAGCTACTGAAGGCCAAGGACCCATAGGAACAACACACGAGGCAGCGCTGGGAGGAGTTGGGGAGGCCCCTCAGCGATCAAGAATGGACTAGGGCCTTACGATACCCAAAAAAGTATCAAGAAATGCAAGATTTAGGCAGGCGCAGCTATATGTAACACACAGAGCGTATTTCACACCCAAGAAGATGAATAAAGTCCATACAGGAGCTCAGAGCGGGTGCCCCCGCTGCTCGTTGGAAGAAGCGGACATGGTACACATGTTCTGGTCCTGCCCAGTGATACAGGAGTTCTGGGACGGGATCAGACTCAAGATAGCGGGAAGCGGACTTCAAATCCAGACGGGACATTCCAAAAAGTACCTACTGGGCCTCTTCTCGAGAGGGGGTAAGCATGATTTGCATCTGGCAAAGATGAAAGATTTGATAAGTATACTGGCCAAGAGACGGATAGCAATGACATGGAAGTCAAAGGAGGGCCCGCATGTGGAGGCATGGTGGTCAGACCTTCAGAAGTGGGCACAGGCAGAGACAGTGGTGTGGACAAGAGCAGTGACAAGAGGGGAAGGAGAAACTGTGCACAAGTTGTCTGCATGGAACACACTAATACAAGACCTCTTTGACCACCCAGAGGAAGGAAACTCTGAAGATCCCTCGGAAATAGAGGATTCGTAGGTGAAATAGTAAGGCCAGCACGAAGCCCAAGAATAGAACATTGTGCGTACCAGACCTGGTGCTCGACTCCATGGGAGGTCCAGACCAAACTGATAAGGTCGCTGGGGAAACTATGAAACCACAATGGAAAGACAAGATCCGTACAAAGTGCCAATAAGCCATCTATGTTAAAGTTGTTTGTATGTTATGTGTTTGTTGTTGTTTAAAAAAAGAAAAAAAAAAAAAAAAGTTACAATGAATAAAAATGCCTCCATCACGGATCATAAATAGTTCATGAGCATGGCCTCTGTGGTCTGAGTGGTTATTTGGACCCATCCATCCCAAAGAGCCCATATCACTCAGGTAAGCAGTAGAGTGGGGCGTGAAGTTAATGGTCTAATTATTTACCACTAATCTTCAGTACTCCTAGTCCTGCTGTTCCTCGACACAGTATGTACGTGTCACCCAGGCCTGGTTGGGTAGAGTCAAACGAGTGAAGATGAACTGAGGAATGCTGGGTCACGAGGGGTATTGAGCAATTTGTAGTAGTGCGGGGCATGGATAGAAGAGTGTAAACATAGAAGAAGGTTCTTAAAGTAGGGGTGGGTTACCTCACAACTAACTACTGTGACTAGTTAAAGCAGGGATGAGTAGCAATAGAGTACCTGAAAGGTAAACCAAGAATTAGGCGAGGGACGAGGGGTTAGAGGAACACACAAGGTCTGATGAGATCCAATTAAAACTACTGCAGCTAGGACTGAGGTGCCATATAGTTTTCTGACCCTCTATCTTCTTGTTGGAAAGTTTTCCTCTTCCCATTAAGTTCCGATATCCTATCATGTTAGGCCTTTTGGAGATTACAGCATGAAAAATGATTTTTCCAAAATAGTTATTGTTTTTGTGCAAGGTATCTTCAATGGAACTGAAGCACAATTTAGTGAATAAATAAAATAAATCTATACTTTGTAGGATCAGACCTCTGCTTAAGACAGGGGATGGGGCGAAAGCCCGCAAAAATCGTGGCTGCAGCCCGGGAAAACGAGAGGGGCGGGAAGACCGCCAAACAAGAAGGGAATCCTGTGAAAGGGCAACAAAGAAAAGGGCCGAGCCCGGCGGCGTAAGAAGGGGTTCAGCCAACAGGCCCCAGCATCTTTGCCCCACCGATGCTGGAGGAAGGTGTTCGGAGGTGTTTTTGGTGAAGTTCAAGGCAGTGCGTGTGCCAGGGGGCCACCGCTAGGAGCAAGACCATCCCGACAGGAGTCGGGACAGAGGACGGTGATTAGGCGGTTCGTGAAAGAAAGGCAAGCCGCCTTAAACAGCAGCAACTCGCTCCAGCAGGCTGTACGTGTGCCTAAGGAAGGTAATCGACTCGCCAGGAGACATCAAGAGCCAGCCGAGTGTCGTCGGGCAGTGCGTGTGCCAGTTTGACCGCCGCTGGGAGGAGCACCGTCTAAAGTGAGCCGCGCGGTGAGTGAAGGCGAGGAGGGGTAAAGTTCAACAGACCTACCATCTCGGCAGCACCGTTGCGCGCATGGTGTAAGCAGTGGTGGCTGCGCACTCCACATCCCGCTTTTTAAAATAAGTAGGTGTGTCAACAAGCGGAACCGGGTGCTTGAGGGACTGCAACGAGCACTTGGGGCAGCAAATGTGGGGATCCGGCAGCTGTCTCTGGGACTGGTGAGAAAGCGCTAAATTGTGCTGAATTGCACAGGCGGAATAATAATTTAAAGAAGCAAACTTAATTGACTTGCAACTGATCCGGCCACACACAGCATCCACGTGGCAATTGTTTTGAATTGCACAGGCAAAAAGAGAAATGTGAAGATATCGAAATAAACTGACTTGCAACTGATCGAGCCATGGCACAGCAGCTACGTGGCAATAAGGCAGCTCATTGAAACAGTGGAACATAAGCATAGTTCACAAAGACGGCAGCAAGGATTGGAAGATGGAAACGCAAAAGCCTAGCACACCCAGCACAAGCAGTGCTGAAAAGGACCTGGAGCAGTTGCTACTGATGGCTAGGATGTCTGCAGCCAGGCACAGGGCCAACTGGTTGCAGAGAGTGGCAACAGAATTGAAAGGGGGGAACGCCAGGACCTTTTAGAGAGGGGTTGCAGTCCCCTTTGTTATTTCCTACTTAAACGGAGGAGCAGGCCATGCAGGAGCCAATTGCCATGGGAGAAGAGGAACCAGGTACCAAAAGAAGGACACTGAATGCGAAAGCATTGGCGATTAGGCAGCAGACGGAAGCAGCCAAGAAAATTAACAGGGAAAGCAGCTGTGGGAGATAAGGCAGATGGAAGAAGCAGGGGCCTGTTGCCAATCCAGTGGCTCTTCCTGTAGATGTTACAAGGGCTAGCAGCAGTGGACAGAGCACGCATGCGGCCACCACAGCGGCAATGGCACCAGAGGGACCTGCATCCTTGGAGCAAAAGGTATAGTGATGCAGTGCTTGCGAGCATGGGGCATAGTGATGCAATGCTGGAAAGCATGGGGCAAATGCTGTGTGGGAATGTTAATGCTTTTAACCATGTAGGGAGGAATGCAGGAGTGGTTAACCAGCAGGAGGATGCTCAGAGAGGGGTGGTGAATGGCCCGGAAGGGGTCGTGGGCCATGGCACACCGGGCAAAGCTGGTAGTGGCACAGGGGGCAGTCACACCTACAGCAGGTGACCACAATGGCATCCAGCAGTCAGAGGCAAGGAGATATGCCGGGGAGTTGTACCAATTATGGGAGAGGGATGCTGGGGTTTGCACCAGTGCGGACCAGGGGGAACGCATTTGTGTGGCATATCCCAACAGCATTCAAAGAAAGGATATGGCAAAGGAATTTATTGATATTTTCACATTACTTGATATGGAACAAACAGGTCTTGACATGCGCCAAATTTTAGAAAAGGAAAGGGAGAAGAAATATAGGGAGAAGGGTAAGAAGGAGGAGACAATTCACCACTGGTTAGCAGGTTTCAGAATGCTGGCATCCATTATGGTAGATAAATTCTCAGAGGATGCGGGGGCGCTATTTACCTATGAGCAATACATCCATACCACTTAACTTATGGTGGCGAGGCATGGTTAAAATATGACAGGGGTTTCCGTTTAAAGATAAGATGCAGATTTGGCCAGCTATGTCATGGGATGAAGTGGATGTGACAGGAAATATTGAAAAGATGGTAGCAGCAAAAGAAGTGGGGGGAAAGACCCAGGTGGAGAGGCCTTATTTGAAGAAAAATAAATGGACATATGGCGACAGGAGGAGGGGTTTCTTTTGCGGGCGCTCTGCCTGGAAAAGTAGACCCAGCCATCAGCAGGGGGAGCAAGCGACATGCTGTAAATTTGAGCAAGGCCATTGCCCCTTCGGCAAAATCTGTAAATTCAACCATGCATGCACCAATTGTTCAGGAGTCTTAGTAGAGACATGCGATGGGGGTGCGAGCACAAAGCCAAAGGAGAACGCAAAGCGAAACTGACACCTCACTGCCTACACCCATACTCATTGCTAAACTCTTACCATAACAGTGCAGATGCAAAACTAATTTGGGAGGGATTTAGGAGTGCGGGGGGTTTGGAATACCTACACTGGGCCAGTAGGGAGCATGGAACCGACAACTTGAAGTCGGTGCTAAAAATGACAGAGGTAGTGAAACAGAAAATTGCAAAGGAAGTTAGTCTAGGAAGGGTGGCCGGTCCTTTCACTACCCCTCCTTTAAAGAACTTCAGGGTATAACCATTGGGTTTGGTGCCCAAGAAAGAAGTAGGGCAGTTTCGACACATCCAGCACCTATCCTTCCCAGAGGGACAAATCAGTGAACGATGGCATAGCAGAGGAAAACTGAAGGGTGAATTAGGTCTCCTTTGAGGATGCAGTGGAGCTGGTGACGGCCATGTGGAGAGGGGCACTAATGAGGAAAGCAGACAATAAATCAGCCATCAGGTTATTACCAATCAAAAAAAAAGGAAGCTATAACTTGCTGGGCTTCAAGATCAATGGCCTGTATTAGGACAAATGCTTGCCCATGGGTTGCTCAATTTCCTGCGCATACCTCAAAAAATGAAGCACCTTTTTCGGAATACGTACTAAAGCAGAGCGCCAGAGATGGGAAAGCGATGCATTATTTGGATGACTTGCTGTTAGTCGGTAGGAAAGGAATAGACAAATGTGGGGCGTTAATCGACAAGTGTAAGGCATTGACACATGATCTGGAGGTTCCCCAAACGAAAGGAAAGACAGTTGGCCCCCTCACAAGGCTAACATGCTTGGTAATTGACATTGATTCAGAGGAAGAAACAAGGCTACCAAGAGACAAAGCAGAGAACCTAAAAAGACACCATCAAGGAATATAGGGGCAGGAACAAGGCCACATCAAGGGAGCTAAAGTCATTGGCAGGGAAATTGAATTTTACCGGTAGGGTGATCCCAGCAGGCAGGTCGTTCACGAGGAGCATTGAGCTAAAGACAGTGGGGCTGCAACATGTATCCCAACATGTGCTTCTGGGTGCTGAAGTAAAGGAGGATCTGAAGATGTAGGATGGGGGTCCTACTATGAGGGAGCAGCGAGGAGCAAGTAGTGAAAATATGAGGCTTTTTACAGGCATCAGATAAAATCAGAAGTAAGAGCGTGACACATACCTGGGGTAAGGAACGTAGCAGCTGACTCTTGTTTACAGTGGGGAAGGTTTCAGGAGAACAGACCGGAGGCAAACTAGAGGATGACCCCAGTCAAGGGCCAATGGTGTGGCATGAGTGGGAACATTTTAGCACACTGATCGGCACAGCATTGGCGCCAGGCACAGGAAGGCGATACAAAGCGTGTTGGAGCGATTTCTTACTTTCAAGGAGGAAATTCCTGGCGGAGCATCAGGGGTTGCTCGGGTAGGGGTCTTTCTAGGGGGAAGAGATCTCCAGTGTGCGTCTTTATCGGGTGGGGCTGGCAGACTCAGAAAACCAGAGCCCGGGTAGCTTACAACCTAGCAGCAATAGTCCAATACCACAAAGTGGGAGGGATGCCTGATCCTACTAAGGAGCATTACATCACGATGGCTATGAAGGGTTGGGCTAAACGAAAGCTGATCCCAGGTGCCCCATAGATAACTTCACAGGTTGATAGGAATACTTGCCGGAGCGAATGGGAGGTGGTACTGTTCAAGGCAGCATTCACCTTGGCCTTCAGAGTGAGCAAGTTGGTTCCAGAGAATAAGGAGGGCCAGGGTACAGGTTTGAGGCTGGAGGATGTTATGACGGCAGGGGAATCAGGCTCAGATACCTAAAAGTCTAAGACGGATCAAAAAGGGAAGGGGAGAACAGTCACTCTACGGCATTAAGGAAAGCCCATGCTGTCCGTTAGCTGGTCTAGCCGCATACCTACAATTAAGACAGCCTGCAGGAGCAGGTTCACCTCTATTGTTGCACAGGGACAGGACAGCCCTGAGCAGGCATCAGTTCAAGAGCGTGATGGGTATGGCGTTAAAGGACAGAAGGGGTATTGACGACACCTTCATTTAGAATTGGGGCAGCCACATCAGCAGTAGGGCTGGTTGCGAGGCCAGAATCAATTATGAAAATAGGGGGATGGAAGTCTAGCTGTTTCAAGAGATATATAAGACTGGACAAAATGTGATGTTAATATGCCATGTTCTCATCTCCTCTAAAAAAAAAAAAGCAACAGCTCAAAGGAGGAAGTGGTCCGTTTGGGTGGTGGGTCATTCCTTCGTGACAAGGGCCAGCGATAAATGGACACCAGAGAGGGAGAGGATGACGGCTAGAGATTTTCGGATCTGGTGGCATGGGGTGCCCGGGATGAGATGGGGCATCTGGAAGGGCATGTGCAAAGGCTGTTGAGTAGACACCCCAGGCCCGATGTACTAATGATTAATCTGGGTGGAAACAACCTTACAAGCCTGGGCAAAGGGGTATTTATGAGGGAAATGATGGACACCCTGCAGAAATTGGCCTCCCGGTTGGGAGATACTGAGTTCATCTGGTCTGATGTTATACCAGGGCAAAAGTGGAGAGGAGCCGAATGTCATTTGCTGTGGAAAAAAATCAAAGAGAAAGTTAAATGGTGCAATGGCCAAGTTCTGCAGGGGCAGAGGTTTTACTAAGGTCAGGCACGGTTTGATCAACCTAAAGTCACTGGAGTATCACAAGAAGGATTGAGTGCACTTGCCTATTGCAGGCATGGATTTGTTTTTTTGGAACTTGTGGACAAAGCTGCTGGAGTTATGAACGGCGATGGGGAGAGCCACGGATGGGCGTGGACCCATCTGTGGTGTGGCAGTGTTTTAGCGACAAGTGCCACTGTAAGTACTACAAACAATCCGTGGGAAACTGGGAGGTGTTTTCACTCCTCTCACAATCACTGCTCCTCTGAGGCCTAGCAGCAAGGGCACTGGAGGTATCTAAGAGTGCTTGGCTTCCTCTGGCAAGAACGGCACTCCTCCAGCCAAGGATCACCTGCAAGGGCAGGCGGGGCGCAGACAACAGTTGGGGGAGCTTTGGCCTAGAGTGGACTTGGCTGGAAAATGGGTGGGGGGAGCAATGTTTTGAGAGAGAGCAGTCGACTGGTCGCCGCACCTGGAGAACAATTTCACAAAGTTTGGTTTTGCAGTGATGACAAACATGTGGATTTTAGTAATGTGATAATAAACCTGCAGCCTTTTATCCCAACAAAAGAACAAATGTCTCCATCTGCCCCCCTTTTTTTTTTTTAAAGGAGGTGGTAAGGGTAGCAAATGGAAAGAGCAATAATGTTGGTATATCTATGGACAAGTGCCCAGGTTATAAGCAATGTATGGGTCGGAGGCTGCTGCATAAAATACTTTAGTGATTTGAAAGAGCTATGGTCTGCAGCATACAGCTCGAAGTAAATGCAAGCAGGTGTGATGGTTGGGGGTCGAGGTCAGATCCCCTATGCGCAGGTGTCCCTACACTAAGGGGGCACAGCAAAACATCCATCATCACCTTCTCAACTGATAAGCTCATGAGCAAGACAGGAGAGAAACGTGACACTATTTTCTTGCATCCAATTTCTCGAAAAAGACCATTTCTCCAAGTTAGTATAACTTGTAAGTGGGGAAGATGAATCCAGATATTTTTTTCTAGGATAACAATTCCAAAACAAACAAGGGATCCAACATCTAAGTAATACACGTTGTTCCTTATGTTCATTTTGATATTGCCTGAGGATTGTGCTTCTTTGGGAAACGCCAACAAAACTGCATGCGAATGTAGCATCAAAGCGGTGTCGTTTCTGAACCCTCCACTGTGAAGAACGGTTTAGTGGGTGGTAAATATACCTCCGCCCGATGAGCCAGCTGGAGAACTTTAAGTAGTGAGGTGTCTATTGTTTGCACGATATATCCTAAAAAGATTTGTCTCGCAGTATTACAGACCGCTACGAAACACGGTAACCAAGGTAAACCGTCTCCGTCTCATAAGAACACCAGCCCAATCTTGAGTTTTGGCCGAAAAACAAGTTGGCTAGTACTTGTAAGTCCGGTTTTATAAACAGATAGCTACAAGCGCCAGCATGCAAAGTGTTGCTGGCATAAAAAGACGCAGGACTGGGCTATGGTGGCCATCACAACATGGCGGTATTTGGAAGAGAGAATCTGGCATGGACATTGCGACATCAAGGGCCCCTGGAGCAATTCGGACGGTAGCTTTAGATAATATGATGTATTTGCTCTTTTTTCGTGTAATGACTTGCTGTCCTTCGAAACCAGTCACCGAACGAATTCTCATACTCCCGCCCCCTCATACTTACTAAGCCGCAGCACTGCTACATATAGCAGAAAGTTCCGCACGGAGGTGCGCACATCTTCACGCATCTTCCGTTTCATCTCTTCGGGGTCGATTTTGGATGTCATGCCCTCCAAACGCATCATATTGCCCTGCTCTGTGTAGCGACCACGCACCGTACAAATCAACCCTGAATGACAAACGTTAATGACAGGACGAGCGTTGCACTAGTGACTGTACTGAGCATGCGCATTTCCTTAGCAGTCCTGCCTTTTCCTGTGACACTCGCAACACTTCCGGAGAAAGTTAATTCAACGGAAAAGATGGGCCAGTTTCTCGATTTCCTATTGGTGTAAACTGACGGGAAGGCGGTCTCCGAAAAACAGAAACCATTGAGCGGGGACCTGCGGGACAGAGCGTAATAAACTGACAATTTTTTGTTGATGACTAGAGTGCTAACCTTGCTCACAGAATACACCGAGAGAGCCGCCATGCTGTGGTCAAAGATGTTATAACGCTTTTGTAGCCATTAGTCGGTAGACTCCACTCTTTAAGAACCCCGAGGGAAAACAAAAGAGGGGCAGAGTTGAAACCAGATAGATAGAAAATCAGTTTGCAAGTCGAACGTGGTAGTAAGTTAACAAACCAAACATTAAAAAAGCCATTTTCCAGACACTGCCAAAGGATACGGCTGAGTGCTTAATTGTAACATTGCAGAGGCCGTGGCATTAGCACCTTTAACAGCCATACCCTTTCATTGTGCCCCTTTCACTGTGCCACAACACTGCCTGCAGTTGCAGAGACGTGGCACAGGGAGCAGCAGAGAACAGATGGACCCACGAGTGAGCGCATGACATTCCTCGCCTTGCATTGTAAGAGACTCCTCATGGGCATACATGCCAACCCTCAGGATTTAGGGGGGAAGACTGCCGATTTTTCTGTGAAAAATATTGCTATTTTCAAGTTCTGCCGCCTAAAGGAATTTTTTTCCCCAATGCATTCCTATGGCACAACTTTTGTCTCCCGATTTCTCGGATGAAATCTCCTTCCCAGGTGCGTCGGAATGTTGGCTTGTATGCATGAGACAACTGGGTGAGCCTCACCAGTGGCTCTTGTCACTCCCATGTGGCTTCAGGAGCAGCACTCGCATCCGGCAGCAGAGGAAAGCCTCCTATGGGCTCAGCGAGCCAATAGCACACATTTAGTGATTTAAGTGTGTTAGCACGATCATTTCTAGCACATGCCTGCCTGACTTTCTTTCTACTTCTCCAGGCAGTGCTTGTTTAATTTTATTTCCTAAAATAACATCTGCATGCACTTTTATTTGTGAAGCCCAGTTGAGCTGTGTGGGCCATGTCCCTCTTGCACTCCAGCATGGCGGCCATCTGTATTCTAATGGGAGTGCCTGCCCTCCCATTCCAGCTGGTGCTCTGATTGGCCAGCATCTCCATATAAGGACCAATCACAGAACACAGCCCCTTCCCAAGGCCCACAACTAAGGCTCCTGTCCGGGCCTTGGAGGTCCCCCCATCTCCTTCCCGGCAGCACCTCATGCTCCACCACCACTCAGCCTCATGGAACAGCTACCCAGCATGCAGCCAGCTACCCCACAAACTTATGCCTCTGGAGATTTGTTCACCCATCAAGAATACCTGTGAGTCATGTCCTGCACATTGTTATGCCTTTTTACTAACTCACACAACTGTTGAACCTAGGTGTGCCTATGCCATTCTGCCTTTCTATTGCTTACAATATCCCTTCTCCTTAATGCATTTCTGTGCTTTTTGGTCAAATCGAATCCTGGTGTGATTTTAACAACTCTTCACCCCCATTTTGCATTGCATTTCTGTGTTTTTTGGTACATTCGAATTCTGGTGAGATTTTAACAACTCTTCACCCCCATTTTTGGCAATCAAGTGTTTCTATTGCATCTGTTTTCTTGGTTATTGGCTACTAGGCTGCACAGTAGTTTGTGTTTGTGCTGTGCAGTCTATCCTCTGTCTTCAATCCTTTTCCCTCCACCACCTCAATGGCTCTCACCATCTGCCCTATCTACTCTAACTGCTATACTACCACCTACCTTCCTTTTCTCACAAAGTCAGGAAGGATTTAAAAAAAAAAATACATCCTGACCTCTAACCCCAGTCTAACCATTGAAGACACCTATTTCAGCACAACTTCCAGACAGATTGTTACTGATATCCTCTTTTCTGTCCCCTCTCCAAATCTTTGGACTTGTCATCTTATCCCTCCTCTCTTGCCTCTCACATGTTCACCCATTAATGGTGGTGTTAGGTTAAGACTGCCGACACCACGGCCCCACATACCTGGCAGTAGCTCTAAATGTAAACAAGGAAGCAGAATATGGAACTTCCCTGTGGGCATCTGTGTACACAAAGGGTTGTTCCGAAGGCATTGGGGGTTGCCGTGGCAACACTGGCACCTGACACGGCTCCATTCACGTGTCCCTTTCGCTTTCCGAGCACGTGACTCCCGTGTTGCTAAGACGCTGATATAGTCCCGCCCCTTTTGCTTCCCGGCGCTTCTGATTGTTATTGCGGATTACAACAGTGGCGTTCCATGCTGTTCTGACTTCCTACGTTCCTCGACCCTTGCCTGTTCTACGGACTAGGACCCAGATTGTTTTTGGCTCTGCTTTCTCCTCGTGACTTCACCCATGTTGTTTACAAAGGATTGATGACCCGGACTGGCCACGGATTTGTTTAACTCACGGACATTGTTTGGATTTGCCTACAAAGTACTGCAGTAAAAGAAGAACACACCTAGGCGTACTCGTGCCGGCGGGAATAGGGATTTATGTGCTGGACTTGAGACTGCCCGCAGCACTTGTGGGACATTAGGCATCCTCGTTTCGGCGGTGTAGGTGGTAATTTTTTTGTTCTTTCCTGGATTCTCTGGATTTGCTGAATTTCATCAAGCTACGTCTTCCTATTCTGGTATCTACAGTGAGAGTCTCAGCTCTTGGACACACGGGTAAGAAACGACTGCCATTGATTGTCGTTTCTACAAAACACCCTCTAGTTCTTGTCTTACATTTTGCTCTCACTTTTTGTCTTTAGATTTGATTCCATCCCCACTGCTGCCTATTCCATGCTCTATATGTCATGCACACCTTTGTTTATAGTATGGTTAGTTACCATTTGTCAATTTATGATACATGTACCGTCATCTTACACTTGTGTTAACTGAGTGTTTTCTTTGCAGCCATCAGGGTTTCCAGTGTGTCCAGCCATCTTTCAACCAATTGAACGCTCAGTCTGTTCTTTAGTACACCTGAGTGTTACATTGGTGGGAAGAACTTGCTTATTGCACTACGAGTTCAATGCTCCACCATTGTTAAAAGGCTCTTAGATCTGACAGAATCAGAAGCCTACTATGGGCACAGCTGCTGGCTACTCTGGTCCAGTTGGTGGCTGATGTACGTGCTGACCTGCAGACAGCACATGATGCCACACATCGCCGCATTGATGACATTCAGGCGGGATTGAGAACCAACGTCACTGAGCCACCATCGATAGCTGCGGCATCTGGCTCAGGTACAGCCGGAGCCCAGGCCAGACCAGAGACAGTACCTGTATATATGGCGGCACAATTCCCATTGGCCCCACCTGAATGCTTTTTAGGCGATCCCAAAGCCTTTAGAACGTTTATAAATCAGTGCAGACTGCACCTTTTATGCAGACCAACATAATTTCCCGATTCGACTACCAAGGCTGCGTTTGTCTTCTCAAATTTGGGTGGTACGGCTGCAGTCTAGGCCAATCCTCTTTTGGAACAGGGAAGTCATTTGTTATTTGATTGCAATGCCCTGATAGAGGCACTGACACAGGTTTTTGACACTCGATACAAATCATAAGCCACTGACCTGGAGCTACTTAACTTACAGCAAGGCGATACCTCCCTTTTGACATACCTTGCTAAATTCAAACATCTTGTGGCCGAAACCAGCTGTCCCGATGAGAAAAACGCGGCCTTGTTCTACAAGGGTCTATCAGACTCTCTCAAAGACACCATAGCTACTGTACCGGTGGTACCTGCCCCTTTTCCTGATTTCTTGGATCTGGTTCTCCAGATCGATGCCGGAAAGGCTGAAAGGAAGGGGGAGAAAAGGACTAGCACAATATCTTGTTCTCCCTCTGAACTTGATTTATACCCGGTTCTAAGTGCCCGCTCTTACCTCTCTATTTTCCCATAGACTTCCCGTTCTACCACTTCCTTCAGATCCCGTCTTTCAGGGGTTTCTTCAGGTATTCAAGAAGTTGCTGTCTAAGAGGTTAGAGGGAGTTCCTATACTTACATACTTCTTGAATCTAAGCCTGTCTGTTCCTCCTTCTCTTCATCTCATCTTGTTGTTTCCTTACCTTCAGAAGAAGCCTCCCTGTATCGAACTTCCATCTCCATCGGTGACTCTGTCGGCAGAATTCGCTCGAGTCACTGGATCCCGCTTCCTAACAGGGTTTTCTACCCCAGAGGGTTTCCCTGACGGTCGCGTACTTTCTCTCAGGGTTTTTCTTACCGAGTAGAGAGTTGCGCGGCATTCGGGGGAGTCTTTGCACTCAACATTGGCTTCCCATTGGATATTCCAGTCTGCCAAGGTGAGACTTCTCTAATTTCCAAACTATTTATGTTTACAAAAGGCATAACTTCAGACTAGTAGTAACAGGTGCTAAGATTCCCTCAGGAAGAATCTACTCCCTCACAATGAAAGAAGATGCGGTATTGAAGGAATACCTGGATAAGGTGTTGGCTTCGGGCTTCATTCGCCTCTCCCGTTCTCCTGCTGCCTCTCCCTTATTCTTCGTTCCCAAAAAGGAGGGAGACCTAAGACCATGTATAGGCTATTGGGACCTTAATGCAGTAACGATACAGAACCAGTATCCCATACCTCTGATTTCCAATCTTTTGGATCAGGTGGGGTCCTCAGTGATTTAAACTAAACTAGACCTTAGGGGTGCCTATAACCTTGTAAGAATACGAGAGGGGGACGAATGGAAGACGGCCTTCAAAACCAGGTACGGCCTATTTGAATATTTGGTCATGCCGTTCTGGCTATGTAACGCCCCTGCCACGTTCCAGCAGTTTATTAATGACATCTTCCAGGACATGATCGATCGTTTCGTAATCGTCTATCTAGACGATATATTGATCTATTCCCCCTCTCGCGAACTTCACGTACAACATGTTTCTGAAGTCCTACAATGATTACGTGATAACAGGTTGTTCGCAAAATTAGAGAAGTGCATATTCCATGCCTCAGAAGTGGAGTTTCTGGGATATGACATCACAAACCAAGGTATACAGATGAGTCAAGCGAAAGTCAAAGCAGTACTGCATTGGCCGGTACCGGCTACATTGAAAGCCTTGCAGTCCTTCCTGGGATTTGCGAACTTCTATCGCCGCTTTATCGGCCACTTCTCTAACATTGTAGCCACGCTCACTGCATTAACGAGCAATACGCGTCAGTTATTATGGAATCCAGAGGCACAAAAGTCTTTTAATATTCTCAAAGAGGCTTTTACCTCAGCTCCTGTGCTACAGCATCCTAACGTCAAACAGGCGTTTTCTTGTGGCGGCGGATGCTTCGGACGTAGCAGTAGGGGCGGTTTTGTCTCAACCATGTCCAGATACCAGGGTCCTACACCCAGTTGCCTTCCACTCATGTAAACTCTCTCCATACGAGGTTAATTATACTATTACAGAGCGTGAGCTTCTGGCTGTTCGTGAAGCCTTTACAGTGTGGAGGCATCATCTTTTGGGAGCTGAGTCACTGATTCAAGTATACACCGACTATAGAAACCTTCTAGCTCTCCAGTCATTGAAATGCACCACGGCGCGTCATGCGCGTTGGCATGAATTCTTTTCCATGTATAACTTTGTGCTGGCTTACCGTCCAGGGGTGTTGCATTCCAAGGCGGATGCTCTTTCTAGGTTACCTGGAGAACCGGAACCCCGGATACAGGAAGGAACACTGCTCTTGCCCAACCAAGTAATATGTGGCTGTACCTTGCAACCCTCATTGAAGACCGCCATCCAGCAGTGGGTGCTTAGGGGTCCTCCGGAACTGGACGACTTTAACATGGATGTGGTCCAGTCATTGCCGTATGTTCAGGGCAAAATATACATGCCAGATTCTAATACTCAATGTACTGCCATATCATGGTGCCACGACTCTAATTTGGCGACTCACCCTGGTCCTCGAAAAACTTTGGAACTGCTTAAACGGTGGTGTTGGTGGGCTTCCATGTCTAAAGATATCGCACAGTACATTGCGACTTGCGCTGTTTGTGCTCAATGTAAGACCACCCCGGCCAAACCTATGGGCCTTTTGCAACCCCTACCCATACCCGCACGACCTTGGGCTATGATCACCATGGACATTGTAGTAGAACTACCTATGGTTGGGGGCTTTGACACCATTTGGGTGGTGTTATATAGCTTCACAAAGTTGGCGCTCTTTTTGCCATTTCGGGGTCTCCGGTCAGCTCCTGTTCTGGCTGACGTGTTCCTGCGGAACGTCTTCAGTTTCATTGGCCTTCCTGATATCATAATATCAGAGAGGGGTGCACAATTTACCTCTCGTTTCTGGAGGCATCTCTCACAGTCTATCGGCATCGATGAGAGGTATTCCACTGCATCTTATCCCCAAACCGATGGTCAAACACCACCATGGAACAATATTTAAGGTGTCTTATTTTGCAACATCAGGAAACCTGGCTCTCAGTATTGTCCATGGCAGAGTTTGCCTACAACAACTCTGCTGATTTTTCCACTGGGGTTTCTCCTTTCAATGTATGATGTGGGATGTTTTTACCCATGCATCCAAGCCCTACCACAAAACTGTGCATTACTGGCATTGAAAACATCATGATGGCCAGAACTCCCCAGAAAGTGCACAGGGAAACATGAAGAACAGGCTGCCACCCATTTATGCCTAAGTTTGTGAGCACAGGAGGGCACTGCCTAAAACCACCATTGGGCTACACACACAGTAGCCTGAAACCATTGGGAATGGCAATGCTGATTGCCAAAAGCAACCTAGAGCTGTTGGGAATTCATTTTCTTGATGTCAAAAATTTGCTAAAATCATGGCTCACAAGACCACTCTAAAGATTCTACTTTCTTGTGGGGTGTTCCACATCACCACTCTACTGTAAGGATTCCCATCAAAACAATGTTAAGCAAGGATCATATACTATCAAGTAAAATCCCCTTTTTGAAATGGAATTAATTCAAGACAGATCCCAAAAATGGGTGCAGTACCGGCATTGGACACACACCGGCGCTAGCGGTCTAAACTCTGACTGGGGACCTGTATTGCAGAAGCTAAACAGCATCCTGAGCTAGCTGTGACTTCAAAGGTTTGTTCCCAGGAGGCAGTCTGATTCAATTAAAACAGTTCAAAGGGCCTCTGTCCATGGGAAGCATTCACACCAGCCCTTACCAGCAACAGCCCAGGAGATCGCATGGTCATGCTAAAATGCAGAGTGGCCCCCTGGTCTGCTGACCTCAGTCAACACAATAGACTCTTTCCATTGAATAGGGTATACGGATTTTAGGTGTTTACTGTCAACACACTGCTCTGGGAGAAGCCAGACATGTGATCTCTGACTCACCAAGCTTCTGGGGGCGGACCCAAACACTGAAGTGAAGTGAATTGAAGGCAAATATATGTTTTATAAGAATACTGATAACTAATTGTAACCAGATGACAGAAATGTACAAGTTTGGGATCTTTAAAATGACACATTCACTCCCAGTTCAAGACTTGGCTGGTCGCTCTGTGATGTTCTGAGGCAAAACCCCAGGAATTATGAATGCTGCAAACACTGTATTTATGCTAGAGACACGATAACTTAGATTAATATGCTCAGGAAGAGGGTACAGGTCTGTGTAAAGATTTGATGAAAAACCAATGTTGCAAAAGCTACCAAAAACAAAAATAAGTTGTCATTTTTTAATGCAAGCTCTTAGAAACATCAGAGTTGGAACAGAGACTACCTTATGTGATATATTATATGTACATGTAATGTCAACGACGTGTGTATCTGGGAAACCTGTTAGTTATGAAAAATTAATTTCTAAGTAAAAGCAAAGGGGCGTTTCTTCAATAGACTGTAAGACTCTGACTCACTCTGACTCACTGCTCCCTTCTCAAATCAGGTCAAAGAGAAATCCTTGACCTATCAAATCGTGAGTGGGTTGGGCATAAAAAGTTAGCATCCACACCCATTTTCAAAAGACATAAAAAGAGCCACTGGAAGCCAGACAGGGACATTCATTTTCCAACCTTCAACTGAATTCCTGTGCAGCACGCTGACGGAGAACTCCAGAACCGGAAATCCAGAGATCCAGACTGACTCCAGAACAAAAACTCCAAAGAGCTGAACTCTTCAGCAGGCCTCAAAATCTTTTGCAAACTATTCAACCGCCGGGTTGTGCGGTTTGCTGCTTGCTAAGAATCCTGTGTATCCAGAACAGAACCAGTACCCAGAAAGCAGTGCGGTATCCAGAATCCACTTGATCCGGACCAGCAGAACCAGAGACCCAGACCAGACCGCTGTGAACAGAACCGGTGCCTGATTGACCCGCCGAGCAGAGAGAACCGCAGCTAAACTTGTTGACCAGATCCGTGACAAGGCCATTCCTTTCAAATTTATAGTGTGAGTACCCAGCTAGAACTGTGCAGAACCCATCTCTTAGCTTAAAATAATCTGATTCAAAACATTTAACCTGTCCAAAACTGCATCATAGAATCGTGTGTCCCTTCTCCGATTTTAAACCTGTAAAAGTGTCATTTGCCATTTTGAATCATTATTTAATTTCTGAAAAACTACCTTCATAAAATCGTCCGCATCTCTTGAACCGTTTGTGCTAGGAGCGAGTTTTAACTTTCATTTTAAAGCTAGGATTCTAGGCTTTCCAACAAACCCAGACTTTCTATTCATTACACTTTTTCCGTGATCGCGCTCGACGCACTCGGAAAAAGTGCTGCGATTTGAAATTTGCTTCATTTCAACCACGTGTAGAAAGATCTGTCCTTTGCTTCCATTACTGAAATCCGTTTTCAACCCGATAATCCCTCGTAAATCATTGTTAGTGTGGACCTGAACTGATTTAAAGTATCTCTCACTCACCCTGAACCTCTAGAGGGAATTAAAATCAATTTTAGCATATTTCACTCCCTTGCAAACCACCTGAAAGTATTTCACCTGTGTTTCAAAATCATCCATGGTGCTATAAACTTGCTAGGGGGGAACTGAATTTGTATTGTACTGTGATTGTATTCCTGAAGACTGTGTGTATTACTTCCATCTCCTTACATTGCATAGGGGGTGAGTGAATTGTCAGAGAAAAAGTGATCATATTATCTTTTGCTGAAATCATATCAAGTTTATTTCTGTACTGCCTTTTATTCATCTTTGCATCTCCTTGAAACCATAAAGCATTCTCAGCTACCTTATCCTCTATACTACTCCTCAGTAATTAAACCAGTGTGCTAGTATAACATCATCCATTGTTGATCATTGTCATATGTCTAAGTGTGATGTCAAATATTAATTTATTATAAAAGTGTGATATATATCTATTGTTTAATTTTTCCAATACACCTTTTTAATTTGCAAAACAAACCTACTTCTTGGCTCAGTGGGGTCAGGGGGATTCTAAGAGAGGGGCGTTATACAAGGGTTCATCATCCAGATTATAACTTGTCATAAAAATATATATATAAGGGCTTCCCTTGAGCAATCCCAGACAAGGCACTGACTTTGTGGGAATGCTTGATTGGAGTCATTAACAATGGACAGTATCCTCGCTCCTTGCCTTTGGATATCGACTGGTCCTCGGATTGTCCTCGCCGTTCGGTCCTGTCTCGGGGACCTGTTCTTGTTACGTACTAGTGTCATGGAGCATTTGACACATGCCCAGGTGCAGGCAAAGAAGTATGCTGATCCTCATTGCAGGCCGGCCCCGCTTTACAGTCCTGGTATGCGTGTCTGGCTTTCTGCTAAACATCTCTGTATCCCAGGACGCAAAAGTCTCTTTTGCCTCACTTCATTGGCCCCTATGTCATTAAGTAGGTACTTAGTCCTCTGGTAGTTAAATTGGATCTACCTCATTCATGGAAAATACATCCAGTTTTCCATGTTTCCTTGGTCAAGCCATGTTGCGAGCAAACCAGGCTGTCTGTCCGTCTGCCTCCCTTATTAGTCCAAGGGGTAGAGGAATATGAGGTCAATGCAATCTTGGACACCAAACTCTCTCGTGGTGTGCGTTTGTTTTTGTTGGACTGGAAGGGTTACAGTCCTGAAGATCGCACCTGGGAACCTGAGTCCAACATCCATGCTCCCGCCTTGTTGTCACGTTTCATCGCCTCCCAGGACTTGGGGGTGCCTTTGGGGGAGGATGCTTTTAGGTTACGACTGCCGACACCGCGGCCCCACATACCTGGCAGTAGCTCTAAATGCAAACAAGGAAGCAGAATACGGAACTTCCCTGCGGGCATCCGTGTACACAAAGGGTTGTTCCGGAGGCATTGGGGTTGCTTTGGCGACGCTGGCACCTGACACGGCTCCATTCACGTGTCCGTTCCGCTTTCCGATCACGTGACTCCTGCGTTGCTAAGACACCGATATAGTCCAGCCCCTTTTGCTTCCCGGCGCTTCTGATTGTTATTGCGGATTACAACAGTGGAGTTCCATGCTGTTCTAACTTCCTACGTTCCTCGGCCCTTGCCTGTTCTACGGATCTTTGATGCCTTGCTCATCAAGTATCTGTTATTTCTGTACTGCCCCCCGACCCGGATTGTTTTTGGCTCTGCTTTCTCCTCGCGACTTCACCCACGACGTTTACAAAGGATTGATGACCTGGACTGGCCACCGATTTGTTTAACTCACGGACATTGTTTGGATTTGCCTACAAAGTACTGCAGTGAAAGAACAACACACCTAGGCGTACTCGTGCCGGCAGGAATAGGGATTTATGTGCTGGACTTGAGACTGCCTGCAGCACTTGTGGGACATTAGGTGTCCTCGTTTTGGCGGTGTAGGTGGTAATTGTTTTGTTCTTTCCTGGATTTGCTGACTTTCATCAAGCTACGTCTTCCTGTTCTGGTATCTACAGTGAGAATCTCAGCTCTTGGACACATGGGTAAGAAGAGACTGCCATTGATTGTCATTTCTACAAAACACCCTCTAGTTCTTGTCTTACATTTTGCTCTCACTTTTTGTCTTTAGACTTGATTCCATCTCCACTGCTGCCTATTCCATGCTCTATATGTCATGCACACCTTGTTTATAGTCAGGTTAGTTACCATTTGTCAATTTATGATACATGTACCGTCATCTTACACTTGTGTTAACTGAGTGTTTTCTTTGCAGCCATCAGGGTTTCCAGTGTGTCCAGCCATCTTTCAACCAATTGAACGCTCAGTCTGTTCTTTAGTACACCTGAGTGTTACATTGGTTGGAAGAACTGGTTTACTGCACTACGAGTTCAACGCTCGACCATTGTTACAAGGCTCTTAGATCTGACAGGTTGCACTAGAAGTACTATTGGTGGGTTTCTCATCATACAAGTGTATCATTAATGTCTATCGCATTGGCACTATCATGGCTCAGGATCCTCAAACCAACCTCCTCCTCTTTGACTGGTGCTTGCCGTCCCTCATCAACTTCCTTCTTACACCTGCTACTCCTTCCTCCTCGTTCTCTGCCCCACTCCTCTGACTCTGTGACTGGTGTACCACGTCCCTGTACCCCTCATCGGAAAACCTTCAAAGGCAGTGTCCTGCTGCATCTAGCCACGCTTAATGCTCGCTCTGCTATCAAACACTCTGCCGACATCTGCCTCCTGCTTGAAGATTTTGACCTAGATATCAAGGAATTAAGGAAATAAAGTGCATGCCACTTAATACAAGGTCCCACATTAAACATTCTACCGAGGTCGCTGACCATATTAGCATGTATAAAATCGATCTTTGTGCTGTCACAGACACTTGGCTGCACAAAGCTGCAGGTCCCGCTCTGACACTTGCCATTGCTAGTAATTTTTACATTTTGATATCTGACGGTAGTGAGGGGAAAGGTGGTGGAGTAGCCATGATTTATCATATGTCTGTATACGTCAGGAAGGTAGAGAACCTTGTCATAGCAGATTGCAAAGTATTATAGACTAAATTAGAAATGAATCCTCTTGCAACAGTGAATATCTTTCTTATTTAGAGACCTCGCATTAATGTGCCGAATGTCTTTATTGGCTTAAGTGATCTGATCTCATCTAGTCTTAACCCAAAATCCAGAACCCTTATCCTGGGCGATTGTAATGTTGGCTTTGATGATGCATCAGATTCTCAGTCTAGATTAATCATTTCAACATTCTGTAATTTAGGCCTCATTCAGAATGTTAGAATTTCCACCCATGTTAAGGGCAGGATTTTGGATTGGGTGCTCACTCAAAATCTTACTGTAAGCAATTTTGGGGTGTAATCTCTGGTCTGATCACCAATTTCTAGAGTGGAGACTGTCTTTGCCCAGCTATCTGAAAAGCATACCTGCAAGGTCCGGGTGTCATATTGAGCATATGCCCCTTTAGGTACCGTGCATGCAATGGATGGGGATGCAGAATAACTCTGACACCAAATAATCGAACCAACTCAGGAAGATGGCAAAGGTTGCTGTTTTATTAACAATTATCTAAAACAGGGAGGTTACAACGGACATCAACGGACGTTCGCTCGAGCTCTCAGTGAGTTTCACATAAAAAACACCTTTTATACAAAAAATACATCAGATGTGATGTCATACTACGTGGCAAATGAGAAAAACCTATGAGGGGTTGTGATAGGCTCAAGGGGAACATCCAAGTATACTTTCTATAAGGGGTGGGATTGAGAATGGCTATCCCCTGTCAGGTGGACAATTTATGCCTACCTCTAAAACATGTAATCTTCAACACTATTAAGTACACAGTATATCATTGGCTTTCAAACTATAAGGCCCTTTGTTATACGGCCCTCTATAATTGGTTGGCACACTCGTGCCATGTCTGGAACATTCGGTTCATTTAGCAGCACGTAAGCTCATACCAAGGTGCCAGGAGGTGGACTTGACTTTACCTACCCACCTTACTAGCCCAAAATCTCTTATCACCCAAGCCTTCTGCCATGCAGATTGTATTTGAACTTAGCCTTGCAAAGTATTCTTGTCTGTGAGAATATATGGGAGTGCAAGCACGCACTATTGTTGTTCTAAAACTCTGTTTCTATCCTTGGCTCACGTGACAGGAGACCACGATTTGGTCCATTTTGCAGCATTTAAATGTTTTTTTTAATAACACATTTTATTAGATTTATAACATACAACCATTGGGCCTTCTGGGGTCAACATTTAAACAACAACATTAATGATAATAATAGAAACAAAAATAACGTTGGATGGGAAAAACACTCATATGGAACACATGCTATATGTTATTATGTAGCATTCAGTACATAGCGTAATAATGTTTGGTACGAAAGTAGGTTTTCCGCAGCATTGTCCACAACCCTTAGTCTATGATGTTATGATATTAGAAGTTCAGCAGTTCATATTGTGTCTTCCCAGCGTTGCCATACTCTATCTGCTTTTTCAGGGCAACCTCTGGCTCTGTACACCCTCCTTTCTATTGCGATGCAGATTTCTACATCTCTAATCCACTGATTCACCTGCGGCAGTTCCGCTGCCCCCCACAAGCGTGCTATGTTTCTTTTGATGATCGTTGGTGTCGTCATGAGGCAGAGCTTTTCATATTTTGAGAGATCTATCTTACTGTCCACTCCCAGTAGCAACAGTTTGGGATCTCTGGGGATCGTCTGGTTCAGGACTCTTGATAACACTTTGAAGCATTGCTGCCAGTAATGACTGATTACCGGGCATTCCCACAGTATAAGAAAGAAGGTTCCTTCCTCTTCCCGGCAGCGCAGACAGTTGGGTTCAGCTATTTTGCCCCATTGGTACAGTGCTACCCTCGGGTAATAGATCCTGTGCAATATCTTCAGTTGTACTAGGCGTAGTCTGACCGATATGGCGACTTCACGGGGGTACATCAGGATTTGGACCCAGTCTTCCGACATAATTTCTCCCACTTCAGCCTCCCATTTCGACTTCAATCGTTCCAGTTCTGGTGTGGCAAAGGAGGTTATAACACTGTACATCACAGTGGTGACTTTAGCTGGAATATGGTCCACCACTATGTTACGTTCCAGTGGAGTTGAGTCTGCCATGTCTCCCACTTCAGCCTCCCATTTCGACTTCAATCGTTCCAGTTCTGGTGTGGCAAAGGAGGTTATAACACTGTACATCACAGTGGTGACTTTAGCTGGAATATGGTCCACCACTATGTTACGTTCCAGTGGAGTTGAGTCTGCCATGTCGGAGAGAGCAGGGAGGTGCTGTTGCAGGGCGTGTCGGAGCTGTGTGTACTGATATCTCTCTGTTTCCGGGAGGTCAAAGGTCGAAATCAGTTCATCAAAAGGTCTAATAGATCCTCCTGTTATAATGTCCTTCACTTTTTCTATACCGTGTCTCATCCACACTGGCCATTTCGGCAGTTTGATTACCTCGGGGAGGTTCCTGTTGTTCCACAGCGGTTGTAGTGGAGTGATTTTGTCTCCCCAGCCTATAAAGGTGTGTGACTCTGCCCAGATACGTGGCGTGTGCGAGGTGATATCACGTGGAGATGCCCTAGGTGTTGCAGCATATAATTCCATGGGGGGTGACGCTCTCACATATGGTAGTGTGGGACTGGCGTGTAGAGTGTTGTTTATCACCACCATCTGACTGGCCCAGTAGTATGTCTGTAGCCTCGGTAGACCAATACCTCCTTCCCATATTGACCTTTGTAGAGTTCGAAGCGCTATTCTCGGGTGTCCGCCACCCCACAGGAGTTGCCAAAGTACACGCTCTATCTCTTGGAACGTCTTGGTTGGTATGTGCAGCTAAGCATTCTGTAGCACGTACAGGTAGCGGGGAAGTGTTAACATTTTGAACAATGCAGCTCGTCCTAAGAGGGTCAGGGGTAGAGATTCCAATGTTGCACATCTCTTGTAAATCTTTCCGTAATGGGTTGCAGGTTGTCGGGTATATAGTCGTTGAGATTTCTTGTGATCTGGACACCCAGATATCGAAACTGTCCATGCGCGACTTTATATGGGCGGGGCTCAGGGGGCTCGTTTCCCAGTTGGTTCAGTGCAAATAGTGTGGTTTTGGATCGGTTCACTTTCAAACCACTAAAGGTGCCGTATTCTTGTAATAGCTGTGTTACCACTGGGCAAGTTGTTTTAGGTTCTTGAAGGTATATCAGTGGGTCATCAGCGTATAGTGAGACTTTGTCTTCCCACTCTGGTCCTCCGGGGATGCCTTTCCATGTGTGTGTATCTCTTAGCCATTGGGCCAGTGGTTCCATGGCCAGCGCGAAGAGAAGGGCTGATAGTGGACAGCCTTGTCGTGTCCCCTTCCCCAGGGCGAAGGATCGTGACGTCCAGCCGTTTACCCTCACTTCGGCCGTCGGCGCCTCATCCAGCAGTTGGATCCAGGTTAGGAATCGCTCGCCGATCCCCATTTTACGCATAATCGCCCAGAGTGCTTCCCAGTGGACCGAGTCAAAGGCCTTCTTAAAGTCCACCACGAGTACTGCCATGGGGGTGTCCAGGGTCTGGGCGCGCTCAATGGCCAGGTGTAGTCAACGTATGTTCATCCTCGTAGATCTACCAGGCATGAAACCACATTGATCTGGGTGTATTAGGGATGTTATGACCTGTTGTAGGTGCATCGCCAACAGTTTCGCCAGTATCTTCGTCTCGCTGTTAATTAGAGATATTGGTCGATAAGAGCCACATTCGTCTGGGGGTTTGTCTGCTTTGGGTATCACAACTATCGTCGCCTTCCTTAAATCCGCTGGTAGGCTGCCGTTGTCTCGGGCCTGCTGATACAGTTTGAGTAAGTGTGGGGCCAGTTCAGTCCTGCCTATCTTCTTCCGGGTTTCAATGGGGAAACCGTTTGGACCAGGTGTCTTTCCGGACTGGAGTTTCATCATAGCTGCCACTATCTCGTCTTCTGTGATTTTCATTTCTAGGCCAGCTGCTTGTTCAGCATTAAGAGAGGGAAGGGCGATCTTTTCTAATACGGAGGTTTCAGGGGGAGTTTCAGGTGCTCTGTATAGTTTTTCATAGTATTTCGCCAATTCCTCTGCAATATCTGCATCTGTTGATCTCGTTTCAGCGTTTTGTGTTGTTATCGCTCTTACTTGGTTGTGTCCCTCATCTTTTGGCTCCAGCCATGCTAGCATCTTTCCAGCTTTGTCGCCTGTTTCATAGATTCTGGCTCTCATCGCCCTGTGTGCCTGTTTAACATTGTCCAATGCAATATTTTGTAACTTTTTTTGAGCTAGGATCAGAGCTCTGTTCGTGTCAGGAGCATCGTGAATTAGGTGTGCTTTCTCCGCTAGTTTGACATTTGCTTCTGCTTCTCTTATTGATTCCAGGTGTGCTTTTCTTTGTGCCGTGGTCCAGGAGATAATCTCTCCACGAATCACAGGTTTGTAGGCTTACCACAGGGTAATGGGGGAGTCCACCGTTCCTTCATGTAACTCGAAGTTGTGCTAGCATTTTGTAGATGTTCTAACAATTCCGGGGACCCTAGATGGTAATTATTCAGCCTCCATACCGGTGGCGGGATTGGTTTACACGTCGTAATTGACATTAATAGGGGGGAGTGATCCGAGATGCCTCTTGGGAGGTACTATGCCTGTGTCGCCTTGTATATTATTGATGCTGGTATAAAGAAATAGTCTAGGCGCGACAGTGATGCGTGTACCCCAGAGTGATAGGAGTATTCTTTGCTTTCCGGGTGAAGGTCCCGCCACACATCCCTAATTCCAAATGCTTCGACAAAGGTGGGAAGATTAGTTTGCCGATTGGGGTCTCTACTGCGGAGGTGTGTGCGGTCTCGGGTATTGTCCATTACATCGTTGAAGTCTCCCCCCAGGATTAGGATGTCTGAGGTGTCATGGTGATCAGTGGGGTGATGTCTTCTATCAGCGTGGCTTGCAGTGTGGGTGGGGCAAAGATCGCCAGTAGGGAGATTGTTTTGTTCCAGAGCATGCCTGTGACATGCGTGTATCTGCCTCCAGTGTCCTGTGTTGTGTCCGTAAGGGTAAAAGGAAGTCTTTTATGTATCAGTATTATTACTCCTCTGGCTCCCATTGTGAATCCTGCTTGTATTGCTGTGCGGTAGTTGGACCGCTTAAACAGTGCATTGGTTGTTCCTGCCAGGTGAGTTTCAGTTAGGAAAGCAATATCTGGGCTGTGTCTATTCAGAAATTGCCGCACTAATCGTCTCTTCAGACTGCTTCCTAGACCATTCACGTTCCAGGTGAGGAGCTTTAAGGTTCGATCTTAGTATCTTGCGGAGTCATTTAGGCGTATGTGGGTGTAAATGACAGTAACGTTCTTTGGGGTCTGGCCATTGCGTTCATTTGTACCATAGCAGGGAACAACGATCTAGGTCGCATCAAAACCTGTGTCTCGAGAACTTCAATGTTCCATTGAGTTTGTCCATCCTTTAAACATAAAAGCACATATCCAACTCCCCCCTCCCAATACTTCGCCTCCAACTGAAGCATCTGTCGCCCCATTACAACTCAAATACAAATTAAACAAACTAAACAAAAGCTGTAGACTCGCAGCCCATTGCTCGTAAGTTCCCACCGTGCTCCAACGCAGGGAGGCAGGGGGGGAACTTTCCAGGGGGAAGGGGGTGGCTTCCACCTGTTCTGGCCGCTTTTCTATGAGTCTCTTCATGGCTGTTATAATCATGTAAGCAGAGTGTCAACAATGCACAGTACCTTACACCTTGCTTATCAGGGCCTTCTGAGTTCCTGATTGTTCATGTCTCGGGTGTCAGTCTTCTCTTTCTTGTGGTTGCGGAACATTGCCTGACTGTTGTCGGTCCGGCGGTTCATGTCTTGGCAGGGCTCGGGGGGCTCTGTTTCCGTTGCCTCTTGTCTTGGTCCAGTCACCTTCAATGTGTTGCTCTGCCCATTTCCATGCATCTTTGGGGTCAGTGAAGTGGACCGTCGTGCCTTTATAGTATATTTTAAGATTGGGCGGGAAATAGGAGGCCGTATTTCACATTCAAGGTTTGAATGTGAAATGTCTTTTGAGTTGGTCAAACGATTGTCAGGCTTTTTGCACATCTCTGGTGTAATCTGGAAAAAACGATATCTTCGATCCATTGTATGTGAGGGTGCCTTTTGCCCGTGCCGTTTGGAGCAATGCATCACAGTCTCGATAGTTCAATAGCTTTGCTATCACTGTGCGTGGGGGGGCACCTGGTACTGGGTGACCCGTCGGCATGCGATGGGCCCGTTCAATTGAAAAGAAGTTGGAAAATGTATCTGTTTCGAACATGTCTGTGAGTAGCTGCTCCAGAAATAATTCCATGTGCGGGCCTTCAACTTTCTCCGGCAATCCCAGGATTCTAACATTATTACGCCTGGATCTTCCCTCGCTTTCATCGACCCTCTCCTCCATGGTTTTTAGGCGGGTCGTAACTCTAGCTAGTTGTTGTTCTACTTGCCGTAGGCCATCCTCCGTCCCAGATATGCGTTGCTCTGCTTCTCCGGTACGGGACGTCAGCTTCTGGAGGTCATGCCGGAGGGGGGAGACGTCCATGCTGATGCCATCTATTTTTTGCTCCATAGAGGCCCATGAGTCTGCTATGGCAGCCATGATGTCTTTTAACGATATTGTGCCTTCTGCCTGTGGTATAGTGTCTGGTAGGTCTTGTTCCGACAGGATGGTCGCTGTCGGCGTCGTGTATTGATCCATCCTGCTCTGGGAGATTAGTTTCCTGGGTTTATCCTTGCCCATGTCGTACGGCGATGTTGATGTGTCTCTGAGTGGACAGGCGCACAGTTTTGGGGTTTCAGGCCGGCTCGCGTAATATTCCTTCTGCGCCCTCCTGGGTCGGGGGCGATTGGTAGTCCGTGGTGGTGCGGGCGCCTTTTGGTTAGGCCTGTGGACAGTCAGTTCCAGGCATAGGTCACTGGCCGCAGGTCTATCACAGTATGTGCTACTCCTTCACCCTGCTATGTACTGACGGGTGCGGCCATTTTGTCTGTGTTTTCTGGCTGTCCTGTAAATTCACTGATCGGACTACGGGCCTACGTAGGCACGGGTCTTCGCCACGCGTACCCACAGGTCGGAGTCTCTGGAGGGTCTGTGGCGTCTCCCGAAACGGGTTATGAAGCCAGCGGATCACGTGCCGTGGACCCACCGGGCCGCCTGGTTCTGTACACCGTCTGGGCTCCTTCTCCTGCAAGCTCGGTATGAGCGTGAGGGCCGGGGTAGGCCGAACGTATGGCTGTCACCTTAGGTTGCCGTCTCCCTCTCGGGTCACCCTGGCGGTGCACTGGGGCCCGCCACACCACTCACACGGGCACAGCGAAGATCAGCCGCCCTCGGGAGAAGGTGGGCCCATTCTCTGTGTTGTTCAACAGGTTCCCGCCTGGTTCGGTTTGCTGGCCGGGGGTGTTCCACAGGCGATGTGCGTGCTACTGTTCTGGTGGGATTTCCACCTCCTCATGCGTGGATGTTATTGCTGCGTGCCTCCATTCCCACCCACAGGTCACTGATCGCAGATCCGTGTCGGAGTGACGATCCTTCATGCGGCTACGATCCAACGGGCGTGGCCATTTTGTCTGCATTTTCCCGCTGCCGCGCGGCTTGTTTTCCTCGGCTCCAAACTCACCCAGGAATTAGCGATTTTGGCCGGGATTTCGCCTGGTTGTGCCTGATGTGTTTGTCTTCTGGAAAATGTATAATTTCTACAGGAAAGCCATTCGTAGCAGGCTGTTTCTACAGGATGTCTGCCGCGGCCGCAGGAGCTACAGGGGCTCACGTCCTCATAGCTCTGGTGCTGGCGAGGCCCCCCCATTTAAATGTTTTAAATGAATAAAACCTTGCATGATTGGTGTTCCTTCTATGCACCTTAACAAGGGATGATTCAGCTTCTCACTTTCACCACCTTTAAGGGCTGCTTCAGCTTTGATACCAGGCCAAACAGCCTTGCCATTCTTGTCTACAATCTCTGCTTATTCTTGCTGTGACATAGCTCTCGGCCTTTCTTCTCCATGGGTCTTGGCTTACTAAAATTCATGACACCGATGTCCAGCTTGACGGTTTCGCCTGCAGTCTATTCACTACATATAGCTAGCTTCTATGATCACTCAGTCTACTTTCATTACAGCGTCTGTACAGTTATTGAACGGCTTGCATTTTCGGCAGTGCGTCCCACTCACGCAATCTTCTTTTCGTATACGAACGTTTACTTGATTCTTAACTTCATCATCAGTTTCTGTAAGATCCATGTATTCTCTTCAGTGAGTATTCTCAGTGTGTCACGCTCGTCTCTCGTGACGTCACTAACTTCTCTTTCACTCTTTCTCATATTCCTTCAGGGAGTTCCTCCCTGAGATTGTCGTTTCTTCTGGGAAAACATTTGATAAGGTTTTCTCAGTGGGTATCTTATTTCGAATACTTGCCGTGGTATGGTCACAACAGCTGGTGTCAAGTATGGGAAACTCTCAGGCTTCCAACATACAGGAGGTAGGGGGGCAGGATTTCCTGTAGAGGCATGCGGTGTGCAGTCATAATGTCGACATCAATAATGTCGACAGTCAAAATGTCGACAAATTAATGTCGAAAAACAATAATGTCGACAAACAAAAATGTCGACATTATTCGATATTTTTTCGACATTAATTTAGTGTATGCATAAATACATAAATAAATATATATATGATGTGTTGAGTATGAGGGGTGGTTGGGGGGGTGTGGGGGGGTGGCAAGGGGGTGTTGGGTGAGGGGGGGTTGGGGGGGGGACCCCCCCATAGTAAATACAATTTTTTATTTATTTAATTATTGAATAAATAAATAAATAAATAAATAAATAATTGGTATGTGTTGAGTATGAGGGGTGAAAGGGTGGTTGGGGGGGTGTGGGGGGGCGGCAGGGGGGTGTTGGGTGAAGGGGGGTTGGGGGGGGACCCCCCCCATAGTAAATGATCATTTTTAGGTTATTTATTTATTGAATAAATAAATAAATAAATAAATAAATAATTGGTATGTGTTGTGTATGAGGGGTGAAAGGGTGGTTGGGGGTGTGGGGGGGGGAGGTGGCAGGGGGGTGTTGGGTGAGGTGTTGATAGTTTTAAGGGTTTATAGTCATAATGTCAAAAAAAAAAATGTCGACATTTTTTTTTCGAAAAAATGACTTTTTCCATTATAAGTATAGGATGTCGACATTATTGTCTGTCGACATTTTTTTTTCGACATTTTTGTCTGTCGACATTTTTTTTTCGACATTATGACTATAAACCGAGGCATGCAGCTGCTCCTCTACAATATAGAAAGGTACGTATATTGATTGCAGTTGAAATGGCTCCTTTTATCTCAGCTACCATCAGCAATTTACCTAAAGTGAACACAGCCGAGGAGCTGGCGGACACCTACTGTAGTACCCTTGAAAGCACTGTTAACTGTCTAGCCCTGGTGAAAACACACATGTCTAAATCTCAGCCTAACAAAAATGTGTACTTTTTTGACATCTATACCTTAAAAGCAATTAAGACCAAGGCCTTGAAACGGTGGGAAAAAACGATTTCCCATGAAGATAAAATCTCCTATTCCATCACGGCCAGAGCACATAAAAAAGCTATAGCTGATGCCAAAAAATTCACCTAGGATCTAAGAATTGCTGGCACAACCATCAACACCAGGGAGTTATTTAAAATTCTTAAAGAACTAGAGGACCTCTGCCCGCTCCCTTCACATGTCATCAAAAACTCTAGCTGGTGTTTATCTATTAAAAACTCCATAATTGACAAGCTACAGAATATTCAAAAAGGCATTTCCACCAAAACAGACCTGGGAAGAAGTGTCATTGTGACCCTTCACCCCAGAGTATTAATGCTGATTGTTCCACATTTGAATTCCAACCAATTAGGGAGCAGTATTTAACTGAAGTTTTGAGAAAGTTAAAACCTACAAACTGTAAGGGTGATGCTTGCCCCGCTCGTACAGTCAAAGAGTGTCGCTCTCAGCTTGCCTCTTTTGATATCCAAATTCATAAATGCCTCCTTTAGGGAATGCTCTGTCCCTACAAACATCAAACAGGTTTGTATTTCCCCCTTAATTAAAAAACCCACGTTGGATGCAAGTGTGCTGGGAAATTATCAGCCAATCACAAATGTACTGTATTTGCTGAAAATATTGGAAAAAGTAGCACAGCTACAAATCGAAGAGTTCTTGCTCTGATTTAACATTGTGGGACAAAAATAATCTGCGATCAGATTTGCCTACAGTACAGAGTCAACTCTTCTTGATTTAAAAACCAACATTTTCAACATCATCATTAAGGGGAACTCAGCCATGCTGGAGCTAATAGATCTGTTAGCAGCATTTGATCTTATAGATGACTCCATCCTAACGGACAGACTATGCAGCACAACACACTTCTCTGGAATCTGAGCGAACCATGGTTAACCACTTACCTATTCCAGATGCATACTGTCTGTCGGAGCCTCTGCAGTATTACGATGTTCCAGCCAGACCATATTGACTATCAGCTGCAGGACCCCAACTTCCAGGCAACGCCGTCATATTGCCAGTATTCCAACAGGCAGCGGTCCCCTGTACTGCAATCTGGACCCTCCCAGTAACAGTACAATGATTACAAGGTGGGCCCATGGTACAGCAACTAATGGTTCATGAGCATTTGTGAGCTAGGTACACAAACTGGCATGACGGTCCACAATGGAGAATAAGCCTAACCCGGATTGAGAGGGTCGAGACTGAGCCGTTCCTCGGTTCGGATGAAGGGGCATGAGGTGCTATGTGTGCGGTCTGCAGCGATAAAGCGTCAGGGTGTCATTTCAACGCACTCACAGGTGAAAGCCGCATAGGTTTGTTCTGGTGTAGTATCACCAAGAATGCGCCAGTCCGCAGCGCAGAGATCCTGGGCCGCCATCTGGTGGAAAGGGGTAGCGCCTCCATGTCGGTGCTAGCAAACACTATGACAGCCCAGGACCCAACTATGACCCTAGGGCCCACCGGCGCTGAGGACATGTGCATTCTAGACCAGCGCCCTAAACAGGCAGAAGGCCCTATCCAGGTCCGGGGAAACATCGGCTGAGAAGTGCCTAGGGGTTCTAACTCGGAGCATGGACAAGAAATGCAGTATGGGCCATAACGATCCCGGACCCATGGGGGGGGGGCCTAGACAAAAGCAGAACACCAACAGTGCAGCGTGGACAATAATCATAGAAGCCTACAGTGATGAAGGCTGGGTGGTCACGGGCTGAGGACTGCAGAAAAGGAATAGTGACACTGCACAAAATCATGGGTGGTCCTCCTACACTCAGCACGACAACAACTAAGTGCAAGTCTGCATGGAAATGTGCTGTCTCTAGAGTGTGCATGGCAGACTAAGTGCCGAGATCCCTCACACAGCCTGGTGAGCTTCACACGTGCATGGCGTACTATGCAAATACACAAGTCGGTGGCGCTGATATGAAGGAAGTGGCAAGGATGTAACAGCTTGCCACCAATGTCGCCCTGCCACTGGTGTGCACTCCCTACGGCAGGCAGTGCAACACTGCCTACTCCTGCTTGGGGGAGGGAGCTGAAGAAAGAGGTGGCCCTAACACCCTGCCACTGGTGGGTGCCCTTGGTGGTGGCAGTTTCCTGCCCACATTCCCACCTGGGAGGAGAACTGCGCGAGTGGTTTCATCGCCCTGCTACTGGTGTGCGCCATGCTGGGACCGCTATCCATGGACAAGGTCAATGTGGACCTGGGAACGATTCTTACAAATCCCGAACTGGGGCATCGCTTGCCCCATCACCTGTAGTGACTCCTGCCTGGGGAAGGGGGAAAAATGGCCCAGACACCCTGTCATCTATGTCGGACAAACCAATGTCTCGCAACCCTCAAGTCCACCACTGAGGAGAAGTGCTATGAGGCGATGGAGGGTTGCAGCTCCGTACGAGTGCTTGTGCGCCCTCCTGTTCCATGACAGTGAAGAGATAGTCCTGACTGGCAGAGGTAGCCAAGAAGAGGGGGGTGAGTAACATGCTGACACCCCTGCCCTGTTGATATCCTGTGGCGCAGCTTGGATGCCCTGCTAGCTCTGTCTTGCTGCATGCCCCAACATCAAGGGATTAAGCCGATGTGGCCCCTGGAGCCCCCAGGTGCGGCTTTACTGGCCTCTGAACTCGAACATCAACAGACCTGGACCCGTGTAAATGACTATCCTGAACGGACGCTTGAGCCAAGTGAACTGGTCCTTTGCAATCCGGCAATTGCACGGAAGATACTAAGTGGCCATGTGTTAGATGCTGGAGGCCTGCATGCAAAGTGTGTGCGTAAAGTGGTCCCAGTTAAATGGATGTGAAGCTGTAGTCCCCTAAATTTGGAGTCATGCTGTAAATGTTGCTAGCGGTTGGCAATGGCGTCATTCTGTGGTGAAAGTTCCACTGGCCCCCGGTTAATAAAGGGTTGTTGTAAAATATGATCAAACTGCCACCATTCCACCAGCGGTTTTCTAACCACGACTGTTATCCGCTGGCGATGTGTAGAGTGTGTTTGTGTGTGTATTGGTGGCATATCTCATTTGCTGTTGAGTGTAGAATTTTGAAGTAATCTAAGGAATGTAATTTTGTAACAGGGTGAGGGGATTGTTTATGATGTTAGTAACTAGTGTTTGGTTCATTATGAAAAAGGAGGAGTGTCGTGTTGGACCCTCGCCAGTGTGTTGCCCCTTTAAGGGAATGTGTCCCTCCCCTGTATGTTGACCTTTTAACATGGGCTGTGACTGTGTCATGGCCCAAGCTAATAAAAGGTGCCCCTGCAGACACGCCCACCAGAACGGCTGCAGACTCCCAAGAGGAACGACTGAGTCTGTGTCTCATTTATGTAGGCCTGCGGGCCTACACGTAGAGGCACAGGCCAGCATGCCCTGATGCCGTGGGACCCTTGTGCCGGGACGGTGGCAGGGGTCCGCATGGTTATGGGCATGGCTGGCTGTGCCCCCACCACCGTATGGTGCTGATGTCATATAGCAACATGGGGCCTGCCGGATGTCCAGGGCAGGCCCCAACCCCCACAGGCACTGGTCCTGTCAAGTGCCAGTGACCTTAGCACTCCGGGGGCCCGCTGGATGTCCATAGCGGGCCCCCCACAAGAGAGTATGTAATATGAAACGTTTTAGTGTTAAGATAGATGTATTTCTCCTGTGTAGCTTAAACCTTAATTCAGATCGTAGGTTCTCGGAGGAGGCCCATTCTCAGAGGAGGCCTAGGTGTACGTCCTCGGATGTGAAGTGGAGTGGCCCCGCTCCCTTAGTCATGCATTTAGTATGTGTGAACTGTGTTTTTGAGTTTGACTTTGACAGAAGAGTGGAGCACAAGTGACACATTGTGCTAGGTACTCCAAGCCCGGGTCCAAGCCCAGACGAGGTGTCCTGGAGGACGCGCACCCCTGCTCGTTCACGTAAGCTACAGGCCTCGCTAGGCTTCAGTCCGGCATGTCAAATGCATAAGGTTGGCTAAAACAAGGTTGTGAATGGGGGGTTGGGGAATTTGCATCATATCCAGTGTATTTACTATACAATGGTGTGCTGCTATTTTATCCTGATTTATTTTAGGGAAATTAAATGATTTAAATGTTTTGGTCATCATTATTGCTTATAATGTTAAGAGTATTTTGGCAAATACTGTTTAGCTGTCTGCCTGGGGCCTTCAACTGATAGGCAGTCCAGGTGAAACTGATAAGACTGATTTGGAACAGAGTGATACACAAAAGGAAAGCACTGGACAATAGGGTTATAAGGCCTGCAAGAAGGAAGTCGGTAAAAGGGACTGCATGGTTGAAAAGTGATAATCAAACCCCCCAAAACAGCCAGGGATCAGGATGTTTAGAGCCACGAACACAGTTGCCCCTTACTGCAAGTGAAAACTGGGGTATGAGCTAAATATTATTGCTGAACAGAACTACAGAAGTTACAAGAAGTTATCCGCTGACCCCTTAAACCCATATGTGATACTGAGAGATTGGTGAAATTTGGAACAAGCTAGTGCTCATGCTAGAGTTCCGAAAAATTACACCACCGTTGAGGAGGGGAGAATGTGTGGATCAGGATGAATTTAGTCCCCAAGACCCACAGACGATAATTTGACCAGCCCCTTTAACCTCCTGCTCCTTATTAATATCCATGAGTATCAGTCCGAGTGGGTCATGATTTGCGTTGGATCCACCTCTAGGGAGAGTTGGGAATTATGTGCGTAGCAGCCAACATTAATTTGTACAGTAATTGACTTACTTAGGGAAACTCTGAACAATACATTAGGCACTGTGTGGTGCGTTGCAGAGCAATTTAGCAGCACAAGAGGCCATGGCTGGATTTAAAGAGGGGATGAGAAACTCTGCTGTGCTAGGATGCCTACAGCTCTAGAAGAGTATTTACCTTATGCCCCATTACCCTAAGTAGACATATGTATAGCAAAGCCTCGGCGATGTGCCACTTGGAAGGCTAAAGATCTCCCACAACAGATTTGTTTGTATGTTTGTTTGTTTATTATTTATAGTGCGCACCCCACCCTTAGGTATCTGGGCGCATTACAAGAATATGCATGTTCATAGTTACAGAATAGGTAGTAAAAACACTAATTGCATATAGCGGTATGTGGCAGGAATAATGGTACACACTTTGAGCAATTTAAGCGTAATACTACACATTTGAGCAAGCGACACAGTATATCCAAACAGGATATAGAATAATGCAGAACACAGTATAATGGTACTAGGGAAAGAAATATGCATTTGGTTGCAGGAAGAAGCGGGTCTAAACAGGTGTGTCTTTAGAGATTAACCAAAGTTTGATGTCTTTTCTGAAGGTGTGGAAGGATTGTTCTGTGTGTAGTGTGGGGGGGAGGGAGTTCCAAAGTTGGGCAGCCATCACAGGGAAGCAACTACCCCCAGCTCTTATAGCTTTGTATCTTGGCACCCTTAGGCGGCCAGTGTTGGTCATCCTGGTTGGTCTGGTGGGGTTGTTTTTGACAAATCTATCTGCCAGGTATTGTGGGGCAGCGTTAAGGCATTTGTAGATAAGGGAGGCTGTTTTGAGGTGGATTATTTCTTGGATGGAAAGCCAGTAATTATTCTGTCTAGTAGTTGAGATATGTTGTTGTCTAGAGATACCCAGGGCAGTTCTAAGGGCATTATTCTGCAAAATGTGGAGTTTATTGATAATAGATTTGCTTGCCCCTAGGTAAAGGTAAAGGTCATTGCCTTAGTCAATTTTTGATAACGCTAGCGCACGCGCTAAGGTCATACAACTTTCTGTGGAGAGAAAAGGTTTGCAAGAATGGATGAGCTTGCAGGTGTATGCAGATGTTGAGGCAGTTGCACTGACTTGTCTGCGCAATCTTAGGGAAGAGTCTAGGTAAAAGCCCAAGGTTCTAACTTCATTGGCCACCTTTATATCATTGCCATCGATGTTGAAAGATGGTATAGGTTGCTCAATTTCTTCATATTAGTAGGAAAGGTTAACACGAGTAACTCAGTCTTCTCATCATTTAGGCAGAGGCCGTGAGTGACTATCCATGCCTGAATGATGAGATAGATTTTTTTGACACTGGCGAGGTCTGTGTCATTGGGCCTCATTACATGGACGGTGGTAAGGGTTAACGGTCACCGTTAATGGTACCGGTGACCGTTAACCCTTACCGCCTTACTACGAGGTCCCTTTGCGGGTTGGAGACTTTAACGCCTGCTTTTTGCAGGCGTTAAAAACCAACCAGCAAAGGGACCAGGGAGCTAATTACGGTACCGCAATTTGCGGTGCCGTAATTAGCACCTTCCCCATTCCCATCATGCCCTATGGGCCAAAAATGGGAATGGGGAAGGGCAATGGGGGAAGGGGGAATTACCGCCCCACCAACCTTGGAATAGGGCGGTAATTCCCCTTTCCTCCAAGGCGGTGCCAGTATTTTACCGGCATGGACCAAGGTGCTAATAGCACCTTGGTCCACCGCCGTCTGTGTAATGAGGCCCATAGTCTCCTAATAGAGGCAGGAGGATCTGGGTGTCATCTGCATAGTTAGTGTAGGTGACACCCAGACGGTCCAGTTCATCAAACAAAGGTTTGATGAACACATTGTACATGGTGGGTGAGACACATGAACCTTGTGGAACACCACATGTTTTGGGGATGGGGACAACTGCTGCAGAGGCAGAGAAGACTCTCATGGATCTATTGTTGAATGATTGGATCCATGCTGTTGCTTCTGTTGAAAAGTGAGCCGCAGTGGATAAATGTCTGCCAAGTACCTTGTGATCAACCAGATCAAAGGTGACTGACAGGTCCAACAGGAGCAAGAGAGCAGATTTCCCTTTATCCTTCAAGTCATCAATCTGTATTTTCAGATCGATCAGGGCAGTTTCTGTCCCATGTTGGAGACTGAACCCAGATTGTCGGAGTCCAAGTAACTTGTGGGTCTCAAGGTACGTTTGAATTTGGTTGTAGGCAACCTTGTCAATGATTTTAAGGAGAAACGGTACTGTGGTGATAGGGCGGAAACTGGTGGGGATGCTGGGGTCAAGTGTGTTTTTTTTTACTAGAGGGAGTACCCATGAGTTCTTTAGATTAGATGGGACAGTGCCTGTGCGAAAAGAGGCATTGATGAGGCTGGTTATGAAGAGGGCCCATTTTTTGGCTGTATCTTTGATGACAGAAGCTGGACATGAGTCACCTTGGCAGTTTGAGGGTTTGCGTGAGGCAATAATGTTAATTACTTCTTGGGTGGATACTGGGCTGAATTTGAATCGCTGTAGTGGTTTTGGCAGGATGGGGGTGGGTTTGAGCGTGGCCTGGTGTGGAATCATGGTCTGCTTTTTAGCTGCTATTTTCTTTTGCAACAAAGTGATTTTATTCGTTAAGGCTTCTTGAATTTTTGGTGCACCAGGTTTTGTCCTTGATACAGTTATCGGTCGACGAGATGGGAGATTCAAGTTCTCTTAAGATAGTAAATAGTTCTCTAGAGCTAGATCTAGCCTTTTATATCCTGTTGTTATAGGTTTCTCTTTTAGCTATCAGAATTTCTTCTTTATATCTGGCTGAGGTTTTGAGCAAGATATCTTTGTTGTCTGGGGAGGGGTTATTTCTCCATGATGGTTCACATTTTCTTTTTTCGTTCCTTAGGGCTTTCAGTTCCGGAGTGAACCACGAGTTGATATGTGCTTTGGGTTTGCTTTTGCGCATTTATAATGGGGCAATGCTGTCTAGCGCCATGGTCAAGGTTTGGTTGTAAAGGTCCACCAAGTCTGAAGGGTCGGCAGAGGCAAAGGGAACACGAGTAAAGGTTGGAGGAGAGACAAAAGTTTATCTGCAGTAATTTTCTTTTTTATTCCTGGTAGGCATGGATGGGGCAGTGAGGTGGTCCATGTCAGGAGGGTTGCAATCTTGATGATTAAATGACAGGAGGGAGTGGTCGGTCCAAGGTTGAGGCTCAATGGAAGTGATGGTAGTGCTACAATTGAGGTCCGATATCCAGTCGAGGATTCTCCCTTTGTCATGGGTGGAGAGGAGGACTCTTTGAGTAAGGCCAAGCTCAACTAAGGAGTAGCGATGGAGGTAGCGTGGGTGTCAGTCGGGTCATTAAAATCTCAATTAAGGTCACCTAATAAGACGATTTGTGAGGAGGGTTTCATGTTGGTGGACAAGAAATCATTGATGTCTTCCTCGAAAGAGCCCAATGGTCCGGTAGGTCTATAGATTAGATGCATTGTTATGGTTTTGGAGTTAGTGAGGGGGAGTTTTACAGTCAACAGTTCGCAAGAATTGATAAGAGTGTGTGAGACAACTCTGATTCCCAGTATGGTTTTGGCTATGAAAACCACCCCACCGCCTCTGGTGGTGTCTCTGTCTGCTGCGAGGACCGTATAGTTATTTGGGTTCGCTAGAAGGAGGGATGGTCCAGCTGCTGCGTGTACCAGGTCTCGGTTATTGCGAGGAATTACAGGTTATTTTCTAGGATTAGATCAGCAATATTCACTGCATGAGCGACTAGGCACCTAGCATTTATCATAGCTCCTAGGATAGCGTTAGTGTTGTTGTTGTGGGCTGAGGGTAATGGTGTGGCCGTAGCCCATCTAGTCTTCTTCGAGTGTTTAGGTTTTGTTTTTGGTGTGCATTGAGGAGAGTTGTTAGTGGGCAATGGGGTAGGAGGTATCTTATAGGATTTTCCCCATCTGTTGCAGAGCCTTGCATTTCTGCTCGTTGAAGGGCATGGATGATTGTGCATCAGTGAGGTGGGGGTTGTGGTAGGAGGATTAGAGGTCTTAGTAGGTTGGGGTATGTCAGGTGGCGGGCCCTGAGGTACCAATGGGAGATAGTTTGTAGCAATAGCTGTTGGCAGTGCAAGAGTTTTGAGCATAGGTGTGATATGCAACGGTTTCATAGGTGGCAGGAAAGAAGTTGGCTTAATCCTCATAGGCAGGTTCAGGGGTGGCAAAAAGTAAGTAGGTGTGATGTAATGATCAGGGTTGGTGTACTTGGCCATGGTTATGTGTCTGGAGGGCGTGAGGGAGTGTAAATTATAACTATTAGGTAGGGGTGAAGGTATGCGGATGCAACTTCTAATGAAAGAGATCAGGGTGAGGAGGCTCACCAGTGCTAGGTTTGTGATGGGGGGCATACATAATCGTAGATA
Source organism: Ambystoma mexicanum (assembly GCF_040938575.1). NCBI lineage: Eukaryota > Metazoa > Chordata > Amphibia > Caudata > Ambystomatidae > Ambystoma > Ambystoma mexicanum. The sequence continues at coordinate 19,040,110 of NC_090937.1, read as the reverse complement.
GCCACAAAGTGAGCAGGTAGTCTACTACAGCGGTAGGCATCTAAGAGGCGGGGACTGGCAGGGTGACTTAGTAAGGGTTCTGGCTACGTTATATCAAAGAGGAGTCCTAGTGATGCAATTTAGCAGTAGACATATATTGGGGTTATTGATGCCCTTGTTAAAGTGCTCAGAGATGGTCAGTATAGGCAAGAACAGGGGCAGCATTCAACAGCATACATTTTGGTGATATTTCAAAGTATGCATTTTGGCAATAGATAGATGGTGGCAGTGGGTGACTACGCGACAGTGACACTTAAGGTTGACCAATAACCAATGAAGGTGAGCAATGCGAGGTGTCATAGGCAAATGATAGCAATAAGTGGGGGCAGCATTCTAAGATATACGTTATGATGTTATTTAACAGTATACATTTTGGTAGCGTTTAAGGTGTGCATTTAGACATTAGATAAATGGTAGCTTGGGCCTTGTGGGGGTAACACGGTATGACTAATTTGTTGTGACATATGCTGAATGAGTGCCTAGTGGGAGCCGGTATTGCAAGATGAAGGCTCTAAGCCCAGGGTCTCCAACCAGCAGATTGTGAGCCACTGGTAGCTCGCCTGAGGCTTCCCAGTAGCTCTTTGCATCAAACATCAAAAGGAGCACTGTTTATTATGATGTCTGAATTCCCCAGGCCTCTTCCCCTGCTCCCTTCCTCTTCTCTTCCTTCAAAGCAAACAGTCAAAAGCTGCATGCACGGTGAGGGGAGTGGCTCCTCCAGGGCTAGGAAGGTTCAGGGCAGTGTCCTAACAACCGTTTAACCATCAATACCAAAGGAAATTGGTAAAAGTGTGTCGTAGCTGGTTTATAGTGATAATTTCGACAACAAAAATGTCGAAAGTCAACATTTCGAAAAAAAAATGTCGAAAAAAAAAATGTCGACTTTTTTTTTCAATGCATTTTTTTTTTAAATGGGGGGGCGTTCCCCCCCCAACCCCCCTTTTTAATTTTTTTTTTAATTGTTCCCTTTTTTTTAACTCCCGAACCCCTAAAATAAATATATAATTAAAAAAAACGAAAGTCGACATTTTTTTTTTCGACATTTTTTTGTCGACATTTTTGTCTGTCGACATTTTTTTTTCGAAATTATGACTGGCCACCGTCGTAGCTATTGTCACCAAGAGGTGCAAATGATGTCTGATTAGAAAGGGATTGGGTGCATAAATCTGCATGCCATGTGCAACAAAGCTGGGGCTGTGATCGTTTCAGTCTCACTGTGTTTCTTTAGATTTATTTCGGTTAGCATTAGTTTGCATGCTGGCGGGGCTGTAATTGTTTTTTGCCCAGCGCGCGCGCATGTGTGTGTGTGTGTGTGTGTGTGTGTGTGTGTGCGTGCGTGTTTGTGTGTCTGTGTGTGTGTAAAAGACAATCTGTGGGAGTCCCAGATTGCAAGAAAAAAGGTACATCTAGAGTTGTGTGTTGCTGTTTATGGTAAAACTGTGAATTCTTTTTTTTTTTTTTAAGATAATCGTTCTCTGTTATAAGGCAGTAGTGCCCTAACCGTATTAAAGGTTAAGATGAAAGTTTCCATGATATGGAGGAGCCCACAGCTATGTGTGTCCCAATACAGGAACTTAAATGCTAACAGCAATTGTACATTTAATTAAATGTGGAAACCTACTAGCTGCACTGCATTCTGAGGCTTGTCCACTTACATTTTTAAAACTAAACAAGCATGTACAATGACATGTGCTGTCAATGCAGGGCTTAAAGATGATTTGAGAGTTCTGTTTCAGCCTATGTTTTATGAAAAAGTACGAATGAAGTAATTAGGTGGGAAAAGTGAGCAGTGGTTTGTGTATATATTTTGATATGGATAGGATTAATAAGGCTTAAACTTAATAACTAAGTAATAGAGCACTGTACAAAAGCGGGTGATGAATACAGGGAGAGAACATTGAGGAGAGCATTGGGATGGGAGAACAATAAAAATGGTTGATCCCTTTTGTTGATATCCCGATTTGTGTACATAGTCAGGGATTGGTGGTGAACCTCTACACATATGATCATATTCTGGAAGGGGATTTCCAGCCTTTCAATAGTGGGTTGAAATGGCGCAATTTATGAGCACTGGCTTTGGTAAAAATTGGGCAAAACACTATAATTCTCTAACACATGGAAAATTCCAATATGTCTGAGAGAGCTGTACATGCAAGCCTGGCATGTCCCATTCGTCATGCAACAGAATGACCTGCATGATTCCTGCAGGGAGAGGCTGTGGTCCTGTGAGCTGTTGTCGGTGATACTACCTCCTCCATAAAGGGCAGACAGGTGGAAGGTCGTCACCCATTATGAAAATGTTGCCCCTTTCTACAACCATACTCTCTTTGCTCAAAATGATAATATAATGATACATATACTGTCTGGTTGGGTTGTTATGATTCATGACATTTCAAGACATCTAAATAAAACAATGTTATTTTAGCCCTATGATTTACACTTTTTCTTTTTTACATAAAACATTATCACATAGTTTCCACATGTTCATTTTTTCAATCTTGCCAATTATTTTAACATAAAAACCATAAACTGGGTCGTCAACAAAGTAGGCTGTGGCTTCCTTTTCCTTGGCTGAATTCTGTGACCTGGCATGTGAGAAATTTGCATGAATTGGGCAAATGCTAAACTGTCAGTGGATTTTATTTTTTGACAAACTAGAATGTGGTATATGCTGAACTCTATTACACAATGATTGAAGTACTCATCATTTTTACACATGCAGCCGAAATAAACAAATAAACTACCCTTGTTTGAAATCCTAGATGCAGATGAAGCAAAAGATGTACCATTTCCACTCAGAGTGGGAGACCAATTTCTTTTCTTCCAGCGTAAAAAGAAAATGTGCGTCTTTAATCTATGGTGCACAAGTTAGTGTGGGGAAAAAGTAACTATTAATTATGAAAATACTTTTCCCAAAGGAAGCTGTCTGTGATCCTAAAAAGTAGGTAATCTAAATGCTGAAATGCAAATGCTGTTACAAAAGCATCCTTCAAAGTTGCTAATAATTTGTTGAAAAACAAATGCACTTTTACAGATGGTGCAATTGTGAAGGGTGCAGTGACCCCTGTGGCTGAGTCTGCTGTAAGAGATTTTAAAAACTGTCCTGAATTTGTGTGACATATCAGGTGTGTAGTTAGATGCAGAAACTATGGCACGCAGGGTATCTGAACAATCAGCCAATGTGATTGCATATCTCTGTGAATCTGCCTTTTTCAGACAAACTTTCTGAAATCAAAACTTTCATCCCGCCTGACAGCATCTGAGTGCTGTTGCTGTTTCAAGCTACACACCAGATTACTGAGCACTGGTGGATAGCTGGAAGTGTCATCCTTCACATTGAATGTCCTGATTGGTTTCCTATATTCTGATATGCTTGACAATTTTTAGGAGACATCTTGTAATAATAAATAATAAAATAAAGGTGTTTTTTTCGTTTGTAAATATCACCGTAAATGCATATGTTATTCCCTTTTTATGTAAAAAGCAAATAAACCTCCCACAAAAAGCACACATTCACATGCTCATAGACCTCACCACCCCAGGTAGCTCTTGCTAGTAGCTCCTGCTTATTGGCCAGTAACTCCAAGTAGCTCTTGCCATCGTAAAGGTTGGAGACCCCTGCTCTAAGCGATGCATCAATAGATGAGAGGGATACCTTTAGTGCTACAAGGCCTATCTCTAGACAATGGTCTAAAATCAGGGGATATGGGAGTGCAATGACTGCACCAGCAGCAGCTCCATATTTTATATTTATTTTATTTATTGCCTATTTGTAAGGCACGCCTATACAACAAATGGTGTTTCAAGGCACTACAAGACAAAAAAAAGGGGGGATCAAGGGAGAAAGATAACAATAATGGTCCTACTAGGCTTTGTGACCTTCGGATCGTGAAAGTGCAGTAACAAGAAGTGCGAGGGGGGGTCGATTGCTGGTAGGGAGAAAAGCGAAGTGCTAGGGTGGGAAGGGCAGTTAAGGGTAAAGAGGAGCAAGTGTAAGAGAAAGGCCGGGTGGAGGAGAAGGGGAAGAGGGCCACAGGGGCTAGGCAAGTGCTAAGGGGAGGTAAGGAAGGCAATTGTGAGGGAATTGCATAAGGTTCAGGAGGTGAGGGTCCACATGCTAAGTCCAAAGAAGGGGTGGACTGGGTGGGGGTGTGGGGGGATGGTGGTGCCCTGTTGAACTCGGAGGGAACCAGGCAGCCAGTCATTCCGGCAGATGGGGGAGTTAGCAGGTGAGGGGGAGAGGGAAGGAAGAAGAGAAAAGGAGGGTCTTGAGAAGCCTTCAAACTTAAGGAGATCTGTCTCAAGCCTGAGAGGGGCAGAGAGAGCATTCCAGAGGGAGGCTCCTGCAAAGGAGAGATATCTACCCCCACTCATTGCTTAGAGAAGCGTCTGATCTGCAGAGAGTTGAAGCTGTAAGAATGAAGGGCTCTAGGAGGGAGGTATTTAGGAAGAGAGAGTTTGATGTAGCAGGGTCCCAGGCCCCAGAAAGCCATGTGGATGATGCAGAGGGTCTTGAACTTGATCCTAGCAACAACTGGGAGCCAGTGGAGAGATTTTAGGGCTGGAGAGATGCAGTCCCTGGGCTTGAGGCCAAGGATAAGTCTTGCAGTCCTATTCTGGATTAGTTGAAGGGGGCGAAGGGAGGATGAAGGAAGATTGGTGAGGAGTCCAGCTTAGAGAGGACCAGAGATCGGGAGACATTGAGTTTCTGGGGGAAGGTAAGGAAAAGAAGAATGCCTCTAAGGAGGTACAGATGATAGTTGGCCTTCTTGGCAAGGCCCACAATAAGAGGAGAGAAGGAGAGAGAGGAGTCAAAGATGACACCAAGGTTTTTTTCCTCACCAGAGGGTGAGGGCAGGGGACCCATAGAGGGCGGCCAGGTTATATCTTTAACACAAGTGCCTCCACTTCAACCATCTGTCTAGGAAGACCCAATGACTTAAAGGAGAGGTTCTCTCAGGAGTTTTATTTGACCAATCGCCAAGGTATGTATTTTTGAGCGTATATCAATCGATTATATTTTTCTGTTGAATGTATGTTACCATATATTTCCAAACATTTACACATGCAGACTGCACAGGCCCGAAACCGCATTCTTTGATAATCTAATCAATCGATCTATTCCCTTAAATTCAAATACCCTGGTGGGAATAAATCATAACACATGCCCATCTTGGTGACATCAACATGTCAGACTGCTACATTACACCCTTTGCACAACGTCAAGTAAGTTATGCTTTGTGATGTACAATGATTTAACCACTGATGCAATTGACTGAGAACAAACACAAAGAACACAGGTACAAAAGTTCAATTAACATTCTTTGTCTATTGTGTTGACATTTGAAAGTGTTTACATATCTAATAACTGTATGTGTATGCTAGTTTTGAAGTTATGTTATTGCTTTACATTTGTGTGTATCGTGTGTGTGTGTGTGTGTTTAACTTAACTTTTTTTAAAGTCAAAGCGATCATAATGGCACATTTAATTATGGCATGTTAACAAGGGGGGTCATGAGAGTCTCTCTGCCAGACATTAGTCCTGGTTGCAAGAGCCTTACCCAGATTCTTTAGCTCACTATATTTCACAGAGGAGAAATTTCCAAAACATATTGGTCTTTGTCCTGCCCTGGGGCAGTCCAGCACCGAAATGCTACGCAATTTTCCTCTGAACAAGAGTACCAACAGCAACCCCAGACACGTGTTTCGGTCTGGTTGGACCTTATCAGTAGGGTGGATCTGTGTCTCTCTAAGAATAGTGAGCAAGGGGTCCATGTCTGGATTCCCCTACTAACTTAGGGTGAGACCTAAAGCTACTTGAATCATGCAAATCAACAAGGGGGGTCCTGGGAGTCTCTCTGCCAGACATTAGTCCTGGTTGCGAGAGCCTTACCCAGATTCTTTAGCTCACTATCTTTCACAGAGGAGACATTTCCAAAACATATCAGTCTTTGTCCTGCCCTGGGGCAGTCCAGCACCGAAATGCTAGGCAATTCTCCTCTGAAGAAGTGTAACAAGAGCGACCCCAGACACGTGTTTCGGTCTGGTTGGACCTCATCAGTAGAGTGGAGCTGTGCCTCTCTAAGAATGCAGAAGGCAAATGGAATGCCTGGTAGAAGGTCGAGAGCATGTAGCAATGGCATGCAAGGGCCGAATCAAAATCAGTTTTCCCAGAACCAGCAATATGACAGCAATGAGGGGAATCAGGATGCGCAACAGAACACTAGGGGCGCAAACATTTTCAACAACGGTACACACACATATTTTACAAAACTTTACATTTGACGACATTTTGTTTCGCTAGGACAGTCCGAAGCAGGATCTGGAATCTACTCCTATCTCTGTAGACCAGAAAGGACCATACATAGAAATGAAAGGGGGGGATAAAAAAATTGCACGCAGTGATTTACTGCTCTCCATATGGAGTATACTTGACCATTTCTCACAAGCAGAATTCCACCTCACAATTCATGGCTTTGCCTTTACCCAGTGAATTGCACCAGGTACCTACACATCTATGGGCAATAAATGACAATGATGTTGGAATTCTAGATGTTGAACCAGTGCGCATTGTTTTGAAATCCGGTGTTACATTGCCTCGTATTCCATAATATAAAGTTTCATTCGAGGGTGAGCAAGCACTTAAAAGTATTGTTTCTGATTTAATACATCAAGGTATAATAAAAGAAATCTCTGGTAGCACATGTAATAGCCCTGTTTTGCCTGTTTATAAGAAAGGTGACAATGCTTTACCCTACCGTTTTGTTATTGATGTACGAGCGATTAACAAAGTAGTAGCACCACAGTTTCCCATTGGTCCCAACATCACTACCATTCTGACTATGATTCCAGCAATGACTACGCATTTCTCAATCATTGACTTGGAAAATGCATTTTTTAGCATTCCTATACACCCAGATAGCAGGTATTTATTTGCTTTATCCCTTGGGGGATGTTCGTTTACTTTCACACGAATACCACATGGATACACTGAGAGTCCTAGCCTTTAAAGTAGGGCCCTCAAGGAACAACTAGACATGCCGGAATTTCCTCCCACTTGCACACTCATACACTACAGTGATGATTTGCTTATCGCTGTAGATTCAGAAAGCGCTTGTAAGGAGGGTACTATTTTGTTACTGACCCATCTAGCTGACAATGGTCGTAAAGCCCCTTTAACGAAATTTCAGTATTGTCAACAGGATGTCACCTATTTATCTCCTGTCGAAGGAGGGAAGATGCCTTGCACCTGAAAGAATACAAATTATTACTGATATGGCGATACCAAATACACAGAAAGAGGTTAGGGCTTTTATCTGGATGGCTTCCTATTGCAGGTAATGGATTCCAAATGTTTCTCTCTTGATTAAGCCTTTGTTGACATTGACAAGAAAAGATGTACCGTTACCTCTACCTTGGGATACAGATTGTCAGGACACTTTTGATCTGCTCAAAACGGCTCTATCTTCCAAACCAGTACTGGGCACACAAAATTATAGACGGTTGCTCTTTGGCTGTTTTGACAAAGGAACATGGAGGAAGGAACAGGCCATGCGGCTATTTTTCCTCTGTGTTAGACCCTGTTATATACGCTTTGCCGAAATGTCTCAAGGCTGCGCCCGCTGCCGCCACCTCAGTAAAACAAAGTGAAGGCATGGTTTTGGGTCACTCCTTAACCGTACTACTGAATAGAACGCAAACTCAGCATCTCACATCTGCCCGGCTCATGAGATACAAGCTTATTCTATTTGCACCCAACATCAAAATTGAGAGATGCTGTTCTTTGAATCCAGCCAAACATTTACCTCCTCTAAACAAGGACAGTACTAATGACACAACCCATGATTGCCTCTATGTCACTGAACAAGACACCAAAGGGAGCATTGATTTAAGTGACACACCCTTGCGATCCCCAGACGGGGACATATTTTGTGATGGTTCTTGTTTCGACTCCCAGACGGAACTTCTACCGCTGCCTATGCAATTACCACCTTAGACAAAATTATCGAGAGCAGGAGAATTCCTCACAATTTTGCCCAGGCTGCAGAAATAATTGCTTTGACTAGAGCTTGTGAGATATCCTAGGGACTTGGAGTAAATGTTTATACTGACAGTCAGTACGCCTTTGGAGTAGCTCACAACTTTGGGATACTATGGGCTGAGAAGGGATTTTTAACATCTCATGATACTAAAATTCAACATGGTCCTTTGATAGTGCAATTATTATCAGCATTGGCTCTCCCTAAAGAACTAGCCATAATGAAATGTGCAGCACACCAGAGAGTGACTGATGATATTGGATGAGGGAATGCATTTGCAGACAAAATAACCAAGCAAACTGTCACAGACACACAATCAGGAATGTATGTGTTGGACTTTGCTAGGTGGGTTGCTGAGAGTGGGATGATGGAAGAGGGCATTATTAGCGTGAAAGAAATTCTGAATGAAGCCACAGCAGAGGAAACTGAGCTATGGAGCTCTGGCCCAGCAGGGCTGGATAATGAGGGATGTTGGGTTGATCATGAAAAACAGAGGTGGATGCTGTCCAACGCTTATGTAACAGCTGTAGTTACTATGGCACATGGGCCAGCTCACCTCAGTGAAAAGGTTATTTTTAAACATCTAGACCCAGTATGGAATAATGACAACATTCCCAAAATTGCAGAGTGACTAGTTGAAAACTGTATGACCTGCCTACAACACAACATTGGGAAGGGAACACCAGCACCTATAGTTTTGGACCTCCTTCCATGCCATTCGAAGTTATTCATTTTGACTTAATTGTGATGCAACGCTGCCAAAATTACAAATATGTGTTAGTAGTGATATGTGCTATCAGCAAATGGGTTGAGGCTTTTCCTTTGAAAGATAATACTGCCATGTCCACTGCAAAAGTCATGTTAAGAGTACTTCCCTAGATTTGGATTACCCAGAGTAATATGGTCCGACAGCGGACCTCATTTTATTACCGCTATCATACTACAGGTATGTGAGGGGCTATAGATTAAGAAGCAATTCCACTCGGCGAGACATCCACAGAGTGCTGGTTTAATTGAGTGCCATAATGGCATTCTTAAGAACAAGCTAACAAAGGTGTGTGCACATAGCAAACTGAAATGGCCCGATGCCCTACCACTAGCTCTGTTATCTATGAGAACAACTGCTCAGGTAAAAACAGGACTTTCTCCCTATTAAATAGTGATGGGGAGACCTGCTAATGTATGGAATGCACCTAGACCTACGAAATGATCTGATATCGAATACCCATTATTGATTGATTATTGGGACCAGTTGAATCAGAATTTGCGTTTGATTAACAGGTTTGTGCAGCACTGCCCGATAAATACAAGTGTCCTGGTCACTGCATTTGACCTGGCGATTATGCCCTCGTGAAAGATTTTGAGCGTAAGTCCAGTCTTGTTGCTCGTTGGAAAGGTCCCTATCTGGTGCTACTGGCCACTCAGACAGCTGTTCGAGTGGACGGAAGAAACACTGGATCCATGCAGAACACCTGAAATGAGTGCCCTTGCCTTTGCCCTACGACAAGTGGGTAAAGGAGGGGGAAGGAGACCCGGAAACCAAGTGTGTGCCTTTCAGTCACGGCACATGTTCTGATCCTGAGCCTAAGCAGCCTGATTGTTCACCACTTTCTCCACTTTCTTCAGATACTGACCCTTTGTTCACGAATCACTCTGTGCCTGGAGTGACCAGGTATAACCTTCGACCATGGAATTAGCTAGAGGATGACATTTTGTAGATAGGAAAGTGTGGTAAGAATACTGCACCCACAAGAAACCAACATTAGTCCCTCTATTCCCCCCAGAGAAGCTTGCTTGAAGGTAGAAGGGGGCTCGGAAAAGAAGACTACAAGCAAGATTGGACACATGGTCAGGTGCCAGCCATGAATGAGCCGGGAAAAATTCTTCCCCATTCCCATTGAGCCGCAGAGGGCTCAATGGGAATGGGGAGGTCAGATGCACCTACACCGTCATGCGCGGTGCTGGTGCATCCGACATGCTGTGCTCGTGGGTGCCGCCGGGCAGAAAGGCACCCGCAAGCACAACTGGTAGTTTGCCGGTTCGGGAACTTACCGGTACCGTAGTTCCCGGGGCGGCAAACTTATAATGAGGCCCTATGCCTCTGTTTGGGGCACGTAAAAGTGAGGACATGGAAAATATTGTCACTGGAGAGTCCAGATCTAAACGACTATGTTCCACAAGGGACAAATGTATAATCATAATTATTGTAGCATGTATTATGCTCACATCCTCTCAGCATACTGTTGCCTCTGGTCAGCACCACCACCTTGTCTCCTTTCCTTATACACTCACATACCCTTTGCCCCTTGATCTTGAACACAGAGAAGGGTATCTCAACAACACCCTCATCCTGAACAGAACAAATTGCTGGTTATGTTCACACCTCCCGCAACACATTGAGGCAGGTTTAGATTGGTACATATATTAATTCCCATTGTCAACTGCTTGCTATGGTTCTTTTAGGGCTCTGTTTTTCAGTAAATGGAATGATAGTACCACTGGTAGCTTTGATAGGAAAAACCTCAATGAATTTGATTAATCAGTATTGTTGCCTCTAGGATGCTCTGTCTTTGCTAATAAAAGCACAACCAATGTCGCCTCTACCAAACATGCAAATAAAAGAAATAGACCCTATCAATCGATGATCACATTCCAGATGTCACAATTAGGAAATAGGGAAGCAACTCCCCCATCCTACACCATCAATCATGATCCTGATACAGTACCATTTGGTTTAAGTGAAGAAGGTTCTCGTTATATGGGTACATATGTCAAATGTATGCACACTGCAGTTCTGGTGAATGAGACAAGACCCCTATACATTGGGGGATCCATTTACTTTGGCTGTGGTAAACAAGCATATCCCTGGTTACCCAAAGATTGGAAGGGATCATGTTATTTGGGGATTCTGTTGCCAGGGGTCTATGTCACCTCAACTGCAGACATATTTCAACACCACCCTAGGAGCTGGATCGATGATGACACACCTCTCCAGATTTTAGGGAATGTAGCAAAAGCCATGATTCCTTTTTGGGGAAAAACTATAAACTCTCGAGATATTAGAAAGTTTGCCAGAGTATTGGAGAAAACTGTTAATGAAACTACTGACATAATGTTTAGTATGACATTAGAACAAAGAGCTATTAGACCAGTTGCTTTTCAGAATAGAATGGTCTTAGATGTTATGCCAAAAAAAGGGGGGGGACCCTCCTTCTTCACTTATATTGCAGCGCCACAAAAGTTCATTCAGACACTGAGTGCAGTTGTGCTTAGTGCATCTTGAATATTTATTGGGTGAAAAGTAACATTCCTCGGTGATGTGTGGAAAGTTGCCCTTAGTGATGTGTGGTAGTTTGCCCTTAGTGAGACACGTGTTTCGGCAAATTAATGCCTTTTTCAATCAGGGCCAGTCATAGTTTCAATTTGGGTGGTTCGAAAAAAGTTATTCTCACAAAAATTATACGGGTTAAATCCCTCCTGAAGTGGTCTGATCAAAGTCTCCTCGCGTCCTTGAAGAAGGAGGGTTCTCCCCCCCCTTTTTTGGCATATTTTTCACAGTGCAAGGGGTATTTCTCAGTAACTTGACTCAGCATGCGACCCCTTCAACAGCGCGGGCAGTCTAAGTTGATATCTTAAGACCCCAACTTATAACTAACAGTCTTAGATGTTATTTTAGCTGAACTTGGTGGAGTATGCAAAATGGTTGGGTCAGCGTTTTGCGTGTATATACCTGACTCCTCCCCTACTGTTTCAGGCTATCAAAAGATTACCTACAATGGGTTCCGAAATCCATGTTGATGAAGCTAATTGGGACATGGGCTTTGAATTTGTTTAGAACCTGAGGTTGGAAGATATTCTCTGCACTTGCCATGTATGTTGGAGTAATCCTGTTCTGTTGCTGTTGTATACAGTGCTTTAGGTTCTATATTAGGTAACTGCTGCTCTAAAGCTCTGGAGAAATTGAAACCTGTACCTTATCCTTCTATTGATGTGACTAATGCCTTGATCATGCAGGATGTAGAAATTAGACAATTTATGGCTACATATATACGTGAAGATGATGATGTATGACCTTAATGTGTTAGCTTAGGCTAAAAGTAGGGTTTGTGAAAATGTATCCATTTTGTGTTATTCTGTGCTAGCCTAAGTGCACACATTGAAGTACAGCCTTCAGATTCCATTAGGGTTTATTTGCTCACTTGCTGGGTTTTCATGTCGCATGCAGAAAATGATCGCAGCCTGAAGGGCTGGTGAATGTGTTCCTGTAAATGGAATTTACCAGCGTCAAGCCTTGAACAGGCAGGCACGAACAGAGATAAAGGGTAGTTTATACGTCTTTCTGTCTCCTGCTTTACGAGGCTAATTGCACGACCAATGTTTAGGAAACATGATGTACTTGTACCATGCACATTCTAGGAAAGGAAAGATAATTAGACTACCGAGCCGAAAATGCACGGTGCCCTTCTCGTACAAAGAAAATATTGATAAAGATAGGCCAGGAATTCCACCTTGCTCTGGGAACAGGATGAACCTCACCGTGATGAGACATTTAATTACAGGCATGACGTAGAGCGAGTGTCCATGTGTTCCCATGGATAATGCCCACGTTACGCAGGTCATAAACCATCAGTAATTACTGCAAACAATGCTGCTTGGAACTGTAGAAAGAGGCTACCTGGCCGCCCTGTAAATTGCTCAATCTCTGTATGACAGCTCGCAGACATAGCTGAACCTGAGACCGCTTGAAGTGATAATAAACTCTTGTTATATATTTATTTTCGTGACTGGTGTGTTCTTAATTTATTTGCAGTAATTCATTTTGGGACTTACAAAGGTCTCACCTGTGGTCTACAGAATCATGTTAAAGGAAGGAGATTTGGCTGTGGAACAATTTGTCCATGTTAACCAAACCAAGCCATTTCACCCGAAATATGAGGTGAAAAGGCTAGAGCAAACTGGCGTAACTAGTAGGGAGTGAAAGGTGTAGTTGTGTTCTGAAAGCAAAGCATATTTACTTTGAAGGGGTTCGCCATAACAGGTAAGTAGATGCACCGTAGGTAAGTACGTGTGAATGAAATTATTAGGTTAAGGGGGTTGAAAGTGGGGATATGTCAGGTAAGTAGGCGTGTGTGAGAGTATGGATGTGAGGTGTGAAAATAAGTAAAAAAATAAAAAAGAAAAAGTATTTAGGCTGGTAATATTGTATTTTTAGGCTAATGATTGGTAGTATACATTCTGGCTTCCAAATGGGTGGAACAAACGAGGGATATGTTTTCATTATGTTTAATCCATTAATTTGCTTTCAGAGAGTAGCAGAGGGAGCAGTTTATATTCTGTTTAAGACAGGCTTTGTTTCCAGGAAGGAAAAGAATGAGAATAAGATGTTGTAATGTATTTGCATATTGTATAATCCAAAATATTTATTCCAGGTCGTGGAAATGGAGTAATGGCAATTAAAAAAAATCTATTTTACTTGATACTTAATCTGTCTATTTCTCTTTTGATTTAGATATTAACCGCTTCCTTAAACATGTGGTCCTGGAGCTGGGTATCAGCAGAGGAGGCCCCTTAATGAACAGGAGTCCAATGGACCAAAACCCCCTGGACCAAAGAAGTGGGAAAAAATGAGGTACAGGTGCGCAGGCAAGAAACTCCAAATATAAAGGATGAAGACTTACTTCTATGTCTAGTAGAATTGTGGCATGGACACGACACCCCTGGTATATAGGCACTTTGCAAAGCTGCCAGGGCCAGATTTAGGGCTTGTGAGTGATCTGCCAACACTAGTTTAAGGGAGTTGTCTTTTTGCAGACAATTATATGCATTCTGCTTTATCCTTGTCTTTATCCGTGTCTCATGAACAATTTAAGGTTGAAAGTTTATCTTTGGAGTGAGTCATCCTTCAACACAGACATTGGTTTCAACTTAGTTATCTCTAGGTATGGACTGTTACTGGCATCGTACAGTCATCGTAAACAACACAGACAAAGATTGCAGATAGCAAAAGGACTTGATCATTGTGTTTTGATTACTTATTTGTAAGGTAAAAAAGATTATAAAAAAAGTTTAATAAAGAAGAAAAAAAGAAATGATCAAAAATATTGATATTTTTTAGAGATTATTGAGTTTGTCAAATGATACAAAAAATATTTTTTTTAACCGTTCAAATTATGTGCAAAACACTTATACGAAACACGCAGCAATTCAGGCAGCGGTATTCAAAACAATGTGACCTGTTGTTCAGAAACATTTTGACTATACTAGTGCTGTTAACATCAGCTATGGTAAGCTGGTGTATTGTCGGTTATAGTAGAACCGGGCCCTGCATCTGGGGTGGTAATTGAAGAAGTCCCAGGGTTGATTCTCACAAATAGGTGGCTGATTTACCAAAAACGCGTTCACTAGTATGGGCCTAGATCTGGTCCTGGAAAGATTCCTTAATACGACTGAAGTTAAATCTGCCCAAGTGAAAGAGAGGGTGCAGGTCTGGAGAGAAAGTGCCCAAAGGGTAATTATAGAAATATTGTTGCAGTTAGAGGAAGCTTTTATGAACTCATCCCATTATAGGAAAAGAAGGGGGAAAAGAATGCCCGGCTTTCTTGTTTCAGCAATTGTCATGACCATAATTGGTGCAATTGTGGGGACGACCATCTCCACGTCAAACACAGTTTCCTGTTAGTACTTTGGGTTGGTAAAGCCCAAGAGCTGGGGCAGTTTTTGAAGATGATTTGGCAAAGAATAGATAACCTCTGTTCCGAGCAGAAGGAGGTAATTCAGTAAATAAATCAAACAATTTTGATGCTAAATGAACACTCGAAGATAGTGGAACACAGTATTAACATTGTGATAAAACATGACAAAATGATAGAGGATATTTTGAATGTGGTGAATCCTTTAGAAAGCATATTGACACAATTCCTAAGCGAAGTGCAAAATGGAGTGTCTCAACTTATACAAGGGCACATTCCTTAGTGCTTTGTATCATCCAATATCATCCCTTAAATGATGGCATGGATCACACGGAGAGAGGTGGAAACAATCCTAGAGAAAATTGCAATTGAAATGGGGAGTGTACATAGATGTAGAAAAAATGAGATAGGCTTTCTGTTGTGCATTCCATATGTCACGCCAGAATTGATTTATCAGACTAAATTGGTGCACAATGTGGGTTTTTGGCAGGAGGACAAATACATAAAAATGTTGCCATCTAAAATGGTGGCTTTTCAGAATTGGGAGCCTGACTTGTATTAAGTGCCAAAATTAGACACTTGTTCTATTTTTAAGGAACAGAACTCCATATGTCTGGGGAAACCATTTATACATGATACCTCATATGCCATTTGTGGGTTGGGGGGAGACCATGGTATTGCTGAAGGGTGTCAGGTGTCTATAAGTAACACAAAACATGATGAGTTGCTTTATGCCCAACTAGTTAAATACAGATGGCTAGTCAGTATGTGCGCATCAAATTTCATGGTGACCCACCTCAATCATAGTTCAAGGTGCTTTATATGACTGTTCCACAAGACATAGTGGTGACAGTGGGGGGTTTAACATTGTTCAATATGGATGGGGACATGTGGGATGGTAAAATAGAGAATATTTATTTATTCCAGAAAGATACATTTCCCGTTGATCCCGATATTAAATATTTAGTGAAACTTAAAAATGTGCATACCATTAAAAGGAATATGAAAAGGGACAATATCATTGTGAGTGATACAGGTTTGACAGATGGAGATGCTTGCACATGGGGAACATGGGCAGAACATGGGTTGGTGATTATGGCTGTGTTCATAGTATTCATCTTCATATGGCTGATTGGGCTTACGGTCAAACTATACTTGGTAATGTTTACCATGTTGACAGTTGAAAAAAGGAAAAGTCAGTTGAATGTAGCGCATGTGTTTTAAGGCCCATGTGGTCCAAATCTGCTTCATACTTAAAGGTGTGTTGTTTCTGCAGAGGCTCTTAGAATGTAGGCTCTTCCATAACCAAAAAGGGAGAGATATGTAAGTGGTACAGGTGGTGCAAATTTCAATAAGCCATGAATTTCACCAACAATCCAGAAAGTAGATGTGAGTGCGCGGTTAGTGCTGATGTGTACTTCAGCAGGTGTGTGTGGCTTAGTGCTGATGTGAGACAGTGTTGTGAATTCATACAAACCAAAGAAATGGTAGCTTGAATTGGTTACATACATAAGCACAGTGTCCCACAGGACTGCATTGCAGTGTAGGAACTAATACTAACACTAACTCCTAACATGCTAATCATGAACTTTTAACCCATTAACATAATTAGTGATTAGAATGGGACAGTTTAGTCATGGCAAACTTAGGGTGCAAACTGGGGGTGTAAATGGGGCTACAGGCACATACTCTGCAATGCTGTTTAGAAATAAAATGCAAGAATTAAAACTTCTTTCGTGATATGGAGGGATGAGGAATTTGTAGATTACAATTATTCTGCCCAAAGCAGCCATTGTTTGAGTAACTAGCACAGGAAGACAGAGTGAAAGTGTTTCAACTAAACATCCGAGCTTCGCTGAACTGAAAACTGTATAAAGGTGACAGGTTAGGAGCATGTGCTAGCTTCTGGAAAATTACAGGGAGTGCATTCCAGGCACAAGTTTGATTGATGCATGACATCACCGCCCAGGGGCTGGAAGATCATATACTTTCTGTAGTGAGATGTAGGAGAAATGGGCTGGCAGATAGAGGGCTTAAAAAGGTGGAGAGGGAGAATGGTGTCGCTTTTTGTCAGGAAAGCGAGAACTAATAGGAGGGAGAAAAAGAAAACATGGCTTGCAGAGAGCCTTTCGCTTGGGGTGCTATTCTGAGCCAAACTGCCTGTGTGCCTTGCTGGAGAGAAAGGAGAGCTGCAGTGATTCTCTGGGAGACGGTAGAGAGGGTGAGAGAGAGGGAGTGAGAAAGAGCTTGTGTGCTGCCAAGAGGGGATGCTGCCAGTCGGCAAGGACAAAACGCTTCTACAATTTATGGTAAGCATGAAGTGACAAATGAAGAGAATTTTACATACTGTAGATAAACTTGTCCTCATTAGCGGAAAGTCAAATTAGGCTGCATGAAAACCCTTTGTTCTTCACTCGGTGGAGTACAAATGTGCTCTGAAGTGCGAAACTAGCTGCCTGCAGAAAGGAAGAGAAATACCGCTGTAAATGAAACATTTATATTTCAAGATAAAAAAAATAAAAAATGTGTGTGTTCTGCCAAGGTTAGAAAATGAAAGGCCTGCCGCCTGGCTGTTTGTGGAGGGCAACCTTTCCTTTGGGGTGAAAGAGGGCATGAAAAGCTTCTGAAATTGCTATGGGCATTAATATATTGCATCATTACTGACAGATTGTGATACAACATGTGCAGATAAATTGAAATATATTTCTGTTTTCTCAGCTCGCTGTCAATGTTACAATGATTGTGCATTGTGTGGATTTCTGTGTGCTTTTATTCTGATCGGTAGAAAATATATAAAGTGTTTTATGAAAATAACAAAGGCTGTGTATGGCTGATTTCTGTGTGGCATATCTATTTGGCAAGGTGTAGAGGGTTGAAATTGGTCCAACCACAACTGCGAAAACAGGCTAAGAAGTTAGAGTGCCCTACATAACACTAGGCCCCTAGGGAATTCAATTTGGTGCAAATTAACACACACATAATATTTTATTTATTTTATTGTGCATTTGTAAGGCACTTATACATCAAGTAAATTGTGTTTCGAAGCGCCCACAGGGTAACAGGGAGGAAACATGGGAATGAAAAGCAAATAAGACAATGAAAGATAGGGGCGGACTTACTAGGCCTTGTGAGCATTCAGAACGTGCATGTGCAGAGAGAGAAAAGAGAAGAGGGAGCAGGGAGTAAGTTCTTGGTGTACTAAGACGGAAGTGCTAGGGAGTGAGCAGCTGTTAAGTGACTAGGTGAGAGAGGTCAGCTGCCAATAAATAAGTGTTTGCCTGGGGTGGCATAGGCCAGTGGGTGTCAAGGCAAGTCCTTGGTGCGGGCGGAGGGTGAAGGCGGTTGGGTGTGCAAGGCCAGGGCCCAGGAAGACACATAAGGGTCTTGGTCACCAATCTCAGTAACTGTGAGGTTTAGCAGGGGAGGAAGGAAGGGAAGGAGGAGGTGAAAATGAAGGTTTTAAGGAATTTAAGGGGGATGCGGCTGAATACGGAGAGGAAGGGGGAGGCTGTTCCAAAGGAGGGAGTCTGCCAAGGAAAGAGAATGGCCACCAGCTTGCTGTTTAGCAAAGCCCTTGACACACAGAGAGTTGTTGCCGGAGGAGCGTAAAGATCTGGAGGAAGAATATTTAGTGAGAGCAAGTTGTAGATAGCGTGGTCCTTGGCCCCAGAAATCCTTATGGATGATGCAGAGGGATTTGAATTTGATCCTCACAGCAACCGGGAACCAGTGGAGAGTTTTTAGGGCTGCAGAGATGCAGTCCCTGGGCTTATGACCAAGGATACATCTTGCAGCCCTATTCTGGATTAGCTGCAGGGGTTGTAGAGAAGAAGAGGGTAGATTAAGGCAAAGGCTCTTGCAGTAGTCTAAGGTAGAGAGAACCAGAACTCTAGAGACATTGAGCTTCTGTGTGAAAGTGAGGAAAGGAAGAATTCCTTTGAGGAGGTGGAGTTGAAAGTGGGCCTTCTTGGCAAGGTCCTGAATGTGAGGGAGGACAGAAAGAGAGGAGTCGAAGATGACTCCAAGGTTTCTGACTTCAGATGAAGGAGAAGGGGAAGAGCCCATCAAAGATGGCTAGAGTGAGGGGAAGAAAGAGGAAGCAGGAGTCCTAATAGGAAGGATCTCAGTCTTGTTGGCATTTAGGCAAAGATCATTGGAAGTACACTAGGACTGGATGGAATAGGCAGTCAGAAATGATGGAAGAAGTAAGGAGTGGGTCAGAGGGAAGTTTGATGAAGAGTTGTGTGTCATCTGCATAACACTGGAAGTTAGGGCAGAAGGTGGAAATGAGGTGTGCAAGTGGAGCAGGATAGGTGTTAAAGAGCCAGGGAGAAAGGTTGGGAGAAGAAGAGCCCAGAATAATCTGTGAGAGACAGTCATTGAGGAAGGATGTCAGCCAGTCCAGTGCTCGCTCTGAGATACGTAAGGTATTGTGGAGCTGTTTTATGAGGATGGAGTGGTTGACCATGTCAAATGCAGAGGAGAGATCAAGTAGAATGAGAACAGCTGGAGAGTTGGAGTCAAGAGATGCGAGCAGTTCCTCATGGGTGATCAGAAGAGCTGTTTCTGTGCCTCTGGATGCTCGGAATCCAGATTGATGATCATGGAGGCAAGCAACAAGTTCAGTGTGCTTGGGCAGTTGGGGGTTGTCCAGCTTCTCCAAAAGTTTCCCAAGGAAGGGGGTGATTGATATGGGGCAGTAGTTGGCTGGAGAAGACGGGTCAGCAGAAGGTTTTTTCAGGAGAGGTTAAAGATCCAGTAGCAAAAGAGTGGATACAGAAATCAGCAAGTGCAGGGGCAAGAGAGTCAATATTGTCCTTAATGGTTGTGGAGGAACAGGGGGAGACCTGTTTGGAGGAGACCTTCATGGAGCGGACAACTCTGGTTACCTCATCAGGTGTGATAGGAGAGGAGGAAGAGAGAACGCAGAGAGGGGATGGGAGGCCATAGGAGGCAGGGGGTGGGGTTAGGTGAGGCGGAGAGGGACCAAGGGTGCTCAGGATGTCCAGAGTTTTTACATTGAAGTTTGTGGCCAGTGCGTTGCAGAGGACCTGGGAGGGAAGAGGTGAGGAGGAATATGTTTGGTGATGACATTAGGGTGACATTGACAAACATGACTTCCTCTAACGCTGCGCTACTGGAGGAGCTATACTCTTTCCAAAAAGTGCCCAGCTTTAAAATCAATTCTCATAAATCTCAAATATTAAATTTGACCTTAGGTCGGGAGGAAGAAGATGTAAGCTGTGAAGCATCTGAGAATCCCATTATAGCCTATCCTGCATGTGAACTGCACAGTAAAAATGTGTATAACAAGGCATCTCACAGCCCCTGGTGCCCACTTGAAGTGGATAACCTCTTTAGGTTGTGAAATACAGTGTTATACACATTACCCCTAAATATAACTCACTATGCCAAGCTAATTTCTCTAGACCTATTAAACAGATTAGAAAGGATTTAGACAGGTGCAAGACGTTGGACTGGCTGTATAGCTACAATTAAGATGCGCATATTACCGACGCTGATATATCTCTTTCAGGTCGTACCACTGATTGCCCCATTTTCCTGTTTAAACTCTTATATAAACTGAGAGTAGATTTTGTATGGGAAAGGAAGGGGCAGGACATTTCCGTGAAGCTGCTTAGTGGACCACAGGAGATAGGGGTGGCCTTGCTTTTCCTAACTGCACTGTTTACTTTGAGATGGCACTGGTCTTCAAGTAGGGATGCCCTTAGTCCAGCAAGATGAGGGGCTGCATGGAGCATGCATTGATAGTGCATTGTTGTTGGGGATTATTATGGCTGAAAAAAGGGATAGACCTTGTAATGTATTTGTCAGTGATGTAATGAGAATGTGCTTAAGACATGGGATCTGACTTCTGCTAAAAAGAGACTGGTTTTGTTCCTTCCCATTGGCACCAATTTTGCTTAAACCCCAACCTTTCATCGGCACAAGCTCGTAACGAATTTTCAATAGCAGAACGTGATAGGTTGCAATGCGCTCAATTTATACATTGGGTTCTTCACCCCCTAGTCCTGGCAGTAGCTTTGCGCACTCTCCCAGCATTTGAAAACACATTCACAAACTCAGTTACCTCTAAGCGGATCACATCACTCCACAAGAATATAAGATAGAATGATGAAAATTCATAGCGATACATTGTCAAAAGTTGGATTACAGCACTAGACACTTTTGTATCATAGGAATCATGGTGTAAGCTGGGGGGGCGGGGAGTTTTGTAACTAAGTAACCTACAAAGAAGCCTCGCTGGAACTAACGAATGACTGGCATTTCAATCCTGACAAATTGAGTACAATGTAAAATGGCCAGACGGCAAGACTGACCAATGCTAGAGGGGATGCGTTAAGCAGGGGACCACCTACAGGTGTGGCGGTCATGCCCAAAATGTACAGTTATTGGAAGGATATAATTGGGACTATAAGAGATGTTATGAGTTCCCCATTCCCTGATAATATTTTGGTTGCGGATAGCGGAAATGAATGGATTAACAAGGGAATGGAGCATTTTGGCAAGTGAGACTGACCAAGGGAGCACGTAAAGTTGTTGCAACATGGTGTGAGAAACCTGAATATTGGACTTGGGGTCACAAAATGTGGGAACTAGTGACAGTTGAGAAGATAACCATATCTATGGCTGGCAAGGGGAGCATTGTATAGAAACTGGGACTGATATGTAGATGCCTTTCATCAAATCATGTCAAAGTAGCAGTCCTCAAAGCCTGAGAATGCTAGATCTATACACATGCTTAGTAATGTTTGCGAGTGGTTGCAGCAAGGAGGGAGATGTCTGTTTGCTGTTTATATATGCTAATGGAGGACTAGGAACTCCAATAGGGGCAAGTGTTCAGATAGGTTTTTAAGCAGGTCGTTTATTTTCTGATTCGTTACATGTTTGCACATGGCAAAGTTAATGCATATTAACACCTGGCCAAATTTTGACCTGGTTGAAAACCAGGTGCAAAATTGCACTGCGCGTGTGCAAAGTGTATGCAGCCAGGGACAATGCTGTCTGCTAATGAGAGATCTGCAGTTTTGCGCTGAAAGTACATTGCTGCACTCTGATGTTACAGGATGCCTAATCGAATGAATTTGCAAATAAATGTGTTTATTGCTTACACTGGTCGTGCCCAACCCAACATTAATCTTCTCATTCAGAAACAGTACGTGTTGTTTTCATCCTCAGACTCTAGAGACAGATTCTAGCCGAGGAAAAGTGCCGTGTGTCTCCAGAACAAGAACCAAGTTTCTAGTCGCATATCTGATTGCCATTTCAACGGAAATGTGAATGCGTTAGGGGTGTATTAAGCATAACAAAGATAAAAGAGTCTACACAATGATAAGGCTGTCTAACTAAAAGCCATCCTCACCCACTGGGAATGTGGGTTGCTGTGCAGTTCACACGCAGGGTAGGCTATAATAATACTTGCAGATGCCTTACAACCTGCGTGCCCCACGTTAATAGTTCACCTGTAACAGTAAAACATTTACAGGCCGATTCATGGAATAAATGTGCGCCGAAAATCCCGGCGCAGAGGGGCCAATACGTGCGCTGCGCCGAAAATCAGCGCAAAGCGCAGGGAAACCAGCGCACGTCGATTCATGGAAGTCCGTGCGCAAGAAAAGCAGAGGACGTGCGCCGAAAAAGCGCGCGGCGCAGGCCGGCGCACAGGTCAACCAACGTCGTGCGCCACGGCCACTGCGCCATCACTCCGAGCGCAGCGCACAGCTCTAAAGTAGGCGGAACACAGGGCGGGACACTCGGAATGGGGAATAAAATGGGGCACAACACTCGGAATGGGGAAGAATGTGGGCGGCACGGGGAAAGTTCAGGAGGCAAGTGCGCGGAACGCCCACACGCTCGCATACAACACGTATTCATGGAATAGAATAGGGCAAAAAAGCGCACGCTCAAAGCAGCGCACAGGCACAAACAGGCACAAACACGACCGCCACAAGAAAGCAGGCGGTAGCGTGTCTGCGCCTGCAAGAAATGTGCGCTAAAAGGCGCGCCAACAAATAGCACCTATATACAGACATAACCAATGTACAATACTGTTGCCCTCCTGGACAAATGACGTACAAAGGGGTACCCACAAACACAGACACGCGCAGAGAGAAAAAATAAACGTGTGCGTGCATACCGGGGTGCGCGATAAGTCCCACACGCGATATGGCAGGGAACGTGGAATCGAGGGGTGCGCGGGAAGTTGCACACGCGAAATGGCCGGGTACGTGGATTTCAGGGGCGCGCGGGAAGTCCCACACGCGATATGGCAGGGAACGTGGAATCGAGGGGTGCGCGGGAAGTTGCACACGCGAAATGGCCGGGTACGTGGATTTCAGGGGCGCGCGGGAAGTCCCACACGCGATATGGCAGGGAACGTGGAATCGAGGGGTGCGCGGGAAGTCCCACACGCGATATGGCAGGGAACGTGGAATCGAGGGGTGCGCGGGAAGTTGCACACGCGATATGGCAGGGAACGTGGAATCGAGGGGTGCGCGGGAAGTTGCACACGCGAAATGGCCGGGTACGTGGATTTCAGGGGCGCGCGGGAAGTCCCACACGCGATATGGCAGGGAACGTGGATTCGAGGGGCGCGCGGGAAGTTGCACACGCGAAATGGCCGGGTACGTGGATTTCAGGGGCGCGCGGGAAGTCCCACACGCGATATGGCAGGGAACGTGGAATCGAGGGGTGCGCGGGAAGTTGCACACGCGATATGGCAGGGAACGTGGAATCGAGGGGTGCGCGGGAAGTTGCACACGCGAAATGGCCGGGTACGTGGATTTCAGGGGCGCGCGGGAAGTCCCACACGCGATATGGCAGGGAACGTGGAATCGAGGGGTGCGCGGGAAGTTGCACACGCGAAATGGCCGGGTACGTGGATTTCAGGGGCGCGCGGGAAGTCCCACACGCGATATGGCCGGGTACGTGGATTTCAGGGGCGCGCGGGAAGTTGCACACGCGATATGGCCGGGTACGTGGATTTCAGGGGCGCGCGGGAAGTCCCACACGCGATATGGCAGGGAACGTGGAATCGAGGGGTGCGCGGGAAGTTGCACACGCGATATGGCAGGGAACGTGGAATCGAGGGGTGCGCGGGAAGTTGCACACGCGAAATGGCCGGGTACGTGGATTTCAGGGGCGCGCGGGAAGTCCCACACGCGATATGTCAGGGAACGTGGAATCGAGGGGTGCGCGGGAAGTTGCACACGCGAAATGGCAGGGAACGTGGAATCGAGGGGCGCGCGGGAAGTCCCACACGCGATATGGCAGGGAACGTGGAATCGAGGGGTGCGCGGGAAGTTGCACACGCGAAATGGCAGGGAACGTGGAATCGAGGGGTGCGCGGGAAGTTGCACACGCGAAATGGCCGGGTACGTGGATTTCAGGGGCGCGCGGGAAGTCCCACACGCGATATGGCAGGGAACGTGGAATCGAGGGGTGCGCGGGAAGTTGCACACGCGAAATGGCCGGGTACGTGGATTTCAGGGGCGCGCGGGAAGTCCCACACGCGATATGGCAGGGAACGTGGAATCGAGGGGTGCGCGGGAAGTTGCACACGCGATATGGCAGGGAACGTGGATTCGAGGGGTGCGCGGGAAGTTGCACACGCGAAATGGCCGGGTACGTGGATTTCAGGGGCGCGCGGGAAGTTGCACACGCGATATGGCCGGGTACGTGGATTTCAGGGGCGCGCGGGAAGTCCCACACGCGATATGGCAGGGAACGTGGAATCGAGGGGTGCGCGGGAAGTTGCACACGCGATTTGGCTGTGTGCTCCCAGGCATTACCTGTACACCCTCCACGGCCCCTGCAGGCAGCACACACCACAGGGAACTACCCTGCACACCTGCTCATGTCTCCCACCACCCCCACCCCCAGCACTGTGGGCAACCTGCCAGCAGGCCCCCACCCATGGGCAACCCATGTCTCCCACCACCCCCACCCCCAGCACTGTGGGCAACCTGCCAGCAGGCCCCCACCCATGGGCAACCCATGTCTCCCACCACCCCCACCCCCAGCACAGTGGGCAACCTGCCAGCAGGCCCCCACCCATGGGCAACCCATGTCTCCCACCACCCCCACCCCCAGCACTGTGGGCAACCTGCCAGCAGGCCCCCACCCATGGGCAACCCATGTCTCCCACCACCCCCACCCCCAGCACTGTGGGCAACCTGCCAGCAGGCCCCCACCCATGGGCAACCCATGTCTCCCACCACCCCCACCCCCAGCACTGTGGGCAACCTGCCAGCAGGCCCCCACCCATGGGCAACCCATGTCTCCCACCACCCCCACCCCCAGCACTATGGGCAACCTGCCAGCAGGCCCCCACCCATGGGCAACCCATGTCTCCCACCACCCCCACCCCCAGCACTGTGGGCAACCTGCCAGCAGGCCCCCACCCATGGGCAACCCATGTCTCCCACCACCCCCACCCCCAGCACTGTGGGCAACCTGCCAGCAGGCCCCCACCCATGGGCAACCCATGTCTCCCACCACCCCCACCCCCAGCACTGTGGGCAACCTGCCAGCAGGCCCCCACCCATGGGCAACCCATGTCTCCCACCACCCCCACCCCCAGCACTGTGGGCAACCTGCCAGCAGGCCCCCACCCATGGGCAACCCATGTCTCCCACCACCCCCACCCCCAGCACTGTGGGCAACCTGCCAGCAGGCCCCCACCCATGGGCAACCCATGTCTCCCACCACCCCCACCCCCAGCACTGTGGGCAACCTGCCAGCAGGACCCCACCCATGGGCAAGCCATGTCTCCCACCACCCCAACCCCCCATCCACCTGGGGCACCCTCCACCAGGCCCCCACCCATGTCCCCCTGGCCCCTGGTCCTGACGATACACAATAATGGCAGTAATGACCAGCATACCCAGCACAAACACCCAGGCAAGGATTGCATGCACCCACATAGTGAATGCAATCACATGACACAACCCCAAAGGCAACTAAGCAAAAGAACACATGTCCGCCACACACACATACACAATGGGTGCAAGTCAATGTCAAAACCCATATCATGGCATGTAAGAAATCAAAGAAAAAAATGACACAAGTGTAAGATAAAATAAAAATGTATTAAAAAATAAAAATAAAGTTAACTCTGACAACTATCTGGGAAAGCAAATAAAAGGTCCATGTCCGGGAACAAAAATGAGAAACCAAAAAACAAAGGATAGAAAAAAGAATCGATTTTGTCCAAAGTAAACACAAGTAGAATGAAATGAAACATAAACCATTACGTCATGGTGTGACCAATATGAAAGTAAAAATAAATTATCTCACAAAAAAATATAACTATATTTACAGGATTGTTCAAGGGTCCATGAGCCCAACAGCACTAATTAAACCTAATACTAACTATCTAAAAAAATATGTACAAAGAAGTGGCCATTGTCCAAGCGGTCCAAAAAAAAATTTAAAATAAAGGAAACCTAGCACTAACTAACTAAAAAACTATATACAGAGGCAGCGGGCTAGTCCTGCGGCTCACTTGGTGATGTTGGCCAGGGCATCCTCGAACTCCATGTCTATGTCCTGGAGGCGGGACTCAGTCCTGGCCCCGAGGTCTCGCAGGGACAACCCCATGTGCTCTCCAAATTCCCTGCGAGCCTCCTCGAGGCACGCAGCCCGCCTCAATGCCTGATGCATGGAGATCTCCGCCCTGGCCATGGCGAGCCGCTCCTCTTCCGCCCGCTGCCGCTCCGCATCTATCCGCTGGCCAAACTCCTCCCACACGGAACACACCGCCATGCCAGGGTTGCCCTGCCCTCCGGCCGATGCCTGCCCCTCCGATCTTGATGGCCCTGAGCCATGATGCCTCCCACGTCGAGCCCGCTGCTGCCTGCGACGCCACTGCCTCTGCCAGCACGACGGCATCCAGGCTGATGGTAACCACCGACGCCGTCGTGCACGTGCCCTGCCCGATGATGCCGGCACATCTTCCATCTGCTGGGGTCCACTTGCTGTGTCGTCCACCCCTGCTGGACCTCCGACTCCCAACTGCGGCAGGGATGGGATCCCCACCGAGCTGGCTGCATTGGTTGGGGCAGGTCCACAGGGGGCCATGGTGGCATCTGGGCCGGAAGACGGCAAGGAGAACGACTGGTGGATAGCCTGCACAGAGGAGGAGAGGGCCGTCAGATTGGCCAACACATGCAGGAACCCCCCGAACATGGCCGATCCCAATTGGGCCACGTCGGCACGGTGCACTTCGTGATGACGTGCGTGCTCCTCCCGGGAAGCACGCACGGCATCACGAATCACAGCCGTGCGCATCGCGACCCCAATCAGGACCTGCTCCACGCGGCCAGGGGTTCCCACGGCCGCAGGTGGAGGGGAGTCAGTTGACATGGACATCCCCTCTACCTGCGGACGGGCCTGGGACGGGGCATCCCTGCTGGTGCATGGTGGTGCACTCACAGGGTCAGGGACAGCGACATGCACAGGCCCCTCCACGGTGACCTGTGCTGCCTCCTGCCCCTGGCCCTGGACTGCACCACTTGCACCAGCAGGGATGCTCCCACCAGGCCCCATGTGTGCACCAGTGTCGGCCTCCTCCTCCTCTGTGCAAACCACCAACCTGGATGGCTCCTCACCGTCTCCCGCCGTAGCAGGCCCCTGTGGGGGCTCACCCACCCCTTCCGCTGCAGCCGTGGGGGCATCCCCGCCGCCTTGCTCCACAGCGCCGTCTCCGCCCTCTTCTTCACTAGCCGCTGTGTAGAGGGAGACAAAGAACACAAGCATCAGGCTACTGTACAATGGTCCCCTAGACAGGAAGCAATAGCAGATGAGCACCCCTGTCAAAGTACACTTCCATCATGTCCCTCCACAACACATGGGTCAGTGCAGGCGAAACACACACAGTAACAGGCATGGTGCATGCCATGCACATTTCCATGCATGTCCAAATGACTATTGAAACATTCAATGAAATGTAACTCACATGCATCATGGCTCATGCATATCACATGCACACACTACACCTCAGTCACATCCATCTGGCCACAATCACACCAAACACAGGCAAAACAAGGGTAAGGTGGGTGCGTCACTGAATCTGTGCATTGTCACACACATGAGTCATGCATCCATGGCATGCACAAGTCACAGACATGCAGGTCAGGCACACAGACATGGCTACCATATATGTACCTGGCATCAGCACCCATCCTCACCCCCATCCATGTCCAGGTACAGAGACTGCCATGCTCTCATGTCCCAAATCTGCATAGTGCTCCCCATGCCGCATTTCTACACATGCAACAACCATGTGGGTCACACATCACTGGTCGCACAGGCAGTACCATGATGTCCCAGCACACATACATGCATATATGGCACATGGCACACATACAGGCAAGTATCATAGAACCAGCTCACCGCAACATGCCCTGTCTCACACAGTGATGCTTGGACACTTACCGCTCAACTCCAGACGGGTCTCCCTCTCAAGGATCTGGGCGTGGAGCGCTGGGCGTACGCGTTCCAGGACCCTCTTCTGGATGGTACTCATGTGGCCCCGGCCCCCCTCCACGAGGCGCCGGGCCTTCACAAGGGTCCTGGACCTCAAGTCCTCCCAGCGCTTCTTGATCTTCAAGACGTTGCGGGTTGCCACCCCCTCCGCGTTGATGGCAACCACACAGTCGGCCCAGATCCTCTCCCGTCCTTCCTTGCTGGCGCGGGACGATCCAAAGAGGGCATCATACTGCCCCAGGACATGCTCCACCAGGACACCAACTTCGGTGGCAGTGAAGCTGGTGCCCCTCTGCCCCTCTGGCCTGGGGTTGCCACTGGTGCCAGATGTAGAAGTGCCCGACATGGCAACCCCAGAGGCAGGTGTGGGTGGGCAACTGGGTCCTGGGGCTGGGCTGTGGAGCGATGTAATCCCAGTTGGGAGTCTTCAGTTCCAGCAGGGGTGGACACAGCAACTGGACCCCTGCAGATGGCTGATGTGCAGGCACCAAATGGCAGGGCACGGTGGCAGCAGGCAGGCAGGCAGGCAGGCAGCAGCAGATAGCACGTGGGAGGCTGCTCAGGGCACTTGGGGGGCAGTAACTCGGCCTTCGGGGCAGGAGCGTGGTGTTCCGTGTGTTTTCGGGTGGCCAGCTTGATACGGAGTGATTTGGCACGTGAAATTCCTGCACGTCAGCGTGAAATCCGAGGAAAGGCCCTTAGCGCGTAAGTGCGTCAGCACGCATACGCGATTCTATTGGACCAGAGTCCCTCATCGCGTGAGCGCGTCTGACGTGATCCGCACGGGCGTTCCCCACTCAGCACGTGAAGACGGAGCACACGTGGAAATCCTGCACGTCTGAGTGTAATCGCGTGTAATTGGCCAAAAGTGCGCGTACACGCCATTGGCCTATGTACGTGTATTTCATCGCGTGTAATTGGCCAAAAGTGCGCGTACACGCCATTGGCCTATGTACGTGTATTTCATCGCGTGTAATTGGCCAAAAGTGCGCGTACACGCCATTGGCCTATGTACGTGTATTTCAGGGCCGCGCGGCCCCTTACACAGGCAAGTACGTCAGCGCACCTGTATGCCTGCAGCGTGGGAATATATACACGCGATTGGAGTGGGAACTCGATTCCAGGGGTGCGAGGCTCACACGCTGCCTACTACACGCGCAAGGCATTAATTTGCGCACTTTTCAATAAACAAGCCAGATGCCAGGATGAACATACCGTTCCTAGCAGCAGTGGCAGTGGGCTACCAAAGGAGGATGAGGAGGAGAGTCAGGGCCAGAATATTCACACCCAGAACCAGCCTATTCGGGATGCCTGATGACCAGGTGTATGGGAGGTACAGGTTTCCAGCACACATCATACTGGACCTGGTCAGTGAGTGGGAGGATGACCTCACATCACCCACCCTGTGCTCCCAAGCACTCAGCCCCCTGCAGAAGGTCCTGAATGTACTGCACTTCTTGGCCACTGGATCCTTTCAGCGGACAAGTGCCATAGTGGGTGGTGTGTCACAGGCCACGCAGTCACGCTGCCTACACCAGGTCTTGAACATCATCACTGCACGGCCCTCAGTCCGCAGGCACATATATCTCCCCAGGACTCATGCAGAAAGGCGGACGTGCACCCAGGAATTCTATGGTGTGGCTCAAATCCCCAAAGTGCTTGGTGCTATTGACTGCACACATGTGGCTCTACGTCCTCCCAGGGCAACAGAGCACATCTATAGAAACCGCAAGCACTGGCATTCCATCAACGTCCAAGTTGTATGCAATGGCAAGGGAATCATCACATCAGTATATGCCAACTATCCAGGGTCCACCCACGACAGCTTCATCTACAGAATGTCTACCCTATGCCGGGACCTAGAGGCTGGCCAGCATGGAGATACATGGCTGCTTGGTGAGCATGAATGCCACTCCACATGCATGCATGTCAGATACTGGGTCATGACACAACACCACTAATGATACCCATCACCACCTCCGCAGGGGACAGTGCCTACCCTATCAGCCCCCACATGATGACCCCAATCCGGAACCCCACCACGCCACCCCAGGTAAGGTACAACACAGCCCACATTGCTACACGGGGCATAGTGGAGCGCACATTCGGAGTGCTGAAGTCACGCTTTCGCTCCCTTGACCGTTCTGGCGGGCAGCTGTTATATGCTCCCCGAATAGTGTGCAGGATCATAGTGGCAGCATGTGTCCTGCACAACGTTGCAACACGCCGGGGCCTGCCCGTGGACATGGTGGTGCCCCCACATCCACAACCACATGCACGCCCGCTGCGCATGGGAGGGGAAAGGGCACGGGGGGAGGCAGCCCGTACGCAACTGGTGGCCAACTTCTTCACCTAGGAATCACAGTGCTGGCTAGTGCACACTGCTCTGGCACATGCCATCTGACAATCAATGATGACTCTACCTGACAATGTCTGCAAATTACTTGACAATGAACTGTCAGATACACATCAGCCTGAGATTGTTAACATGGAAGTGTCAATATGTGTGCACCCCTAGCTACACATACACCAGCTATGCATCACAATGCAAAGACACAACTCCATCAATCTAAAATGCATTGCCACAGGCGATTCACTACATGACAACATTGCCATGTCACCCACTCCCTTCACAGTCCCGCCACTGAGGACACCATGTCATGGTATGTGACAGCAAACAAACTGGCCATCACAACATGACACCAGTGTCACAAATAGCAGTGCCCAAAATGGAACATAGCCGCACTTGAGCAGCTAACCGCCCTGGGCCCACTACTACACACCTGTGTAAGAGTAATTTCTATCAAATTACACACCAACCCACCCTGAAGCCCACCCAAACAAGACACATTGCTTGTAATCAATGGTAGTCTCATTACCTGAATCTGCTGGTATGTCCTCACCGTCCAGGTGTACAGTGATGGCGCCATGCAAAAGTGTCAGTGCACATCTACCGACATGTAGTGTGACTCCAGAGAGTATGCCCTTGTGAAGATCTGTGTGAAATACCTGCAAAACATGAGCAACATATGTAAGTAGAGGCACATATCATACCATCATGCATAGTTAGGTGCAACAACAATGAACACTATGAATGTCTACACAGTATTGACTATGGACTGGCCAACAGCTCATGGGAGTCCAATGTCACCGTGTAATTTGCTGTCACTTGGGCACACCCTTTGCAAGCCCATGGAAAGGGAAGCAGGAGGGGTGTGGATGTCTGCTACCCAAGCATCGAAACCAAACTCAGGACAAGCCTGCATGTGCCCAGCCACAATACAGTGTATGCCCAGGTACCCACACAAGGCAACACTCTTGCAAAATAAAAATGAAAAAGAGAAAAAATGGCCATGAAAGGGCCGGCGGGGGGGGGGGGGGCACCTATGAGGTCCGAGGACAGGATGCACGCCACAATCCACCTGTGTGGATCATGGGAAAGGAAAACACCCCATAGGCTCGTGGCCCACACGGCTACTCTGTTGTGGGAGATGAGTCGCTATGGCTCTGCCCAGACCCTGCAGCTGACTCTGGAGGTGGGGGAGCTGCCTCAGATGATGGTGTGACAATGGGAGGCAGCCCACGCAAAGCACGAGTTTGCTCCTCCATGGCTGCAAGCAGGCGGGTCTGGTAGTTCTGGTTCTGGGTTATAATCATGCGGAGGTCCCCATGCAGTAACTCCCGGGATGACCTGACCTCCGCACGAGTTGCCTGCATCTCGGCCGAGAGCGTCCGTGTCAGACGCTCCAGCTGCTCCTCTGTCCTTCTATGGGATGAAGCCTCAAGCTCTAACAGGGTCGACCTGAGGTGACGGAGTTCTTCCCTCAGGGCTTCCCTGTGGCGCTGGGACTCCATGGAAAGTGATTCCCCCAGAGTCGCCAGTGCCGCCCGCCTGTCCATGTTGGACGCCAACATATCCTCCCTGTGTGCCTGGCAGATGGACTCTGTAGCCTGCTCCAGTCGCTCCATCAGCCTTTCTGGGGGGACAATGGAAGTGGCCACCCTATCCATGGCCTGTGCAATCATCTCGGATGATGCTGCCTGTTGGGTGGCCATACCGTAGATGGATTGCTCCCATACGGTATTGCCAGGTGGCATACGGCCACCACGTTGACGGGCACCACACCTGCCTGGGGCAAGGCGGACTGCGCCTTGCTGTGCCGGCAAGGCCTCAGGCTGCAGGACTGCATTCCCTCTCTGATCTGCAGCCCCAGGAACAGGATCAGAGATTGGGTGGTGTGGCCCTGCATCCGTAACCACCGGAGGCTGATCTGCCGACACTGACATCCCCATTGAGGCCAATGGCCTGGCTGCAGGTGGGTCGGACAGAGGAGATTCTCTCCCAAGAACACTCACCTGCGACTGCACATAGGTGTCATCCTCCGAGTCTACACCTGAATACTGCTCGGGGGAGGAACCCCCAGAGACACCCCTCGACAGCACGGCCTGCAGCACTTGGGGGTTTTCACCCACAAACACACCACGTCCCTCACTTGTGGTAGGTCGGCCCGGGTTGCCCTCCTGGGACGGCTCCACCACCACATCCCCAGCATCAACAAGTGCTTCGTCCCCTGCAAAGACATGAAAGAGAAAAATGGAAACAGGCATTAGCACCATGGCATGCAACAAGGGCTGATGAACAACATAGGCAGTAGTCCTACGACACATGTCCTACATGACTGGGAGTCCTCCTATGCATTCACCATCACTGGGTCTGTAGGGGAGGCTCAGGGCATACTATGTACTGATTGGACAGCAACGCCTGCTCACCTTGATGCCTAGCACTGCCATCACACATTGGGCGGTGATTGCCATGTCAAAGGCACATGCCATCACACACATGGCATGTGACATAGCCACCAAGTGAGGAGGGAGAGGAGGGCTACTTTTTTGGATTTCAACCACTCTGGTCCTGACATTGCATCGTCACATCAATTAGTATACATGTTGTACATGGATCTGCTAGTCCAAATTGCCAACGATGCACAGTGCCTTGTCTAGATCAACATAATGCAGTAAACATTGTGATTCCACCTCCCCAACACCTGTAACGGAATAATTTTGCATTCGTGAAGCACCGGTCAAGTAATGTTTGTAGGTGCAGCGGAGCACTGAGGGGTGGTGGGGCAGAAGGGGATGCCAGTCAACAATACTACTGGTGCTGGTGTCATTCATGTCACGCAAGTGCAGGGGTGGGTGGCACAATGAAGTGCAAGGGGGAGTGGCGGCTGGAAGTGCTGTACAAGGTAAGTAGGACTTGACGTCAAGGGCAGATGGTGTTAGGCGCAGACAAGTGCTGGGGGGGTGGCCTATAGGGGTACAGAGACAATCATGCTGTGCTGTGGCCTCGGAGGGGACAGGGGAGGTACACACTGCCTCTGGCTCGGCAAGGTCCTTTCAGATTTCTATGTGTCCTGCAGAGTTGTCACATGCCGCAGATATGTGCCCTTGGATTGGGGATCTCATCTTGGTGAGAAGGGTGAGGCGCTATTGCCTTTGGAGCATGTGGCAGGCCAGTTTGCCAGAGGATGGCCATGATGCAGGACATTCCCTCTCTGCCACCCGGCACCTGTGGTTTGGGTTCCCAAGATCCGAGTCATGCCAGGACTCTGCATTGGCATGGGGCTTCAGACAGGTGGTCATGACCGTGGCTGAGACATCCAGTGTACCTGACATGGAGTGGAGCATGGAGTGGGCCCTGTCAGGATGGGAGTGAGCCTAAGGGGGAGCTGGATGGGGGGGGGCATTTTGGCAGCATGAGCCTCGACTGACACACACTTCATGGGTCGGAATACAAAGAAGGTGTGTGACAGTGGTGAGGGTGGCTTTGCCTGTGGGGTGTTGAGGGTGAGCTGGGAGGAGAGGAGAATGTGATCACTCCAGGAGAGAGGAGTGCAGAGATGGACGGAGAGGGGAAAGTCAGATGAGATCAGAGCATCAAGAGTGTGCCCTGCAGAATGAGTAGGGACAGACGGGAGTCTAGAGGGTGAGAGGGAGTTGCTGAGGTCACAGAAAGGTCACGTGGGGGCGTCAACAGGCATGCAGGTGGATGCGTACCGCACCAAGGATGAGGAATTCTGTGTCTGGGGACATGAGTGAGGAGGAGAGGTGAGGACACTCAGAAAGGAAGTAGTACATTTGACCAGTTTTCCCAGACACAGTACGCACTGTTTGGAATGTCAAGGTGTGGTGGACAGTAACCTCACACAAGCCATTCCAGAGTGGAGTAGGTCTAAGTAGGTGTGACAGTGGCAGGAATACCCTCAGGGAAGCCAAGGGCACACACCCCCTGCACAGTGGTGGCGGGCCAAGGAGAGGGTCAAGGATGCAGACAGAGCTGGCCGTCTGACATGTTTCCATGAGACCAAGGATGTCAAGGTGCATAACCTCATGTAAGTGACAGTTATCGGAGGAATGCCTGATGCAGCCGCAGTGAAAGGAGTGTAATTGTGGAGGAGGTTGACAGCCTTGTAGGACTTACGGGGAGTGCTAGAGATCAGAGGTGCCGCATGTGTAGGAGTTGGAGTGGGAGGCGGAGAAGGTTCATGGGAGGGTGCAGGGAGGCAGTGCAGGATTGATGAGGAGAGAGGAGGGGGGACAGCAGGAGAGGTAAGGAAGTTGATGAGATGTGGGTAGCATTTCTCAAGGAGATTGAGGTTGGCCTAAGGGCCTTGGACTGAGACGCTCCCATTACCATGCACATCATTAGTGGTATCTGAGGATTGGAAGGAGGCCAGGAGTACACCCCAACGGGTCCCACCTATGATGGTGGAAGAGGAGCAAGGAGAGAGGACAGGGACCATGTGAAGGGTCTATGGGACAGGCAAAGGCATGTATGAGCAGATGTCAGTGAGAGTTAGCTTAGAGTAGGCTCAGATGCACTGGTCAGCAATAGGGTGGGTCGCATTGGAGGGCAGGCTGCCCTCATTTGACTTTTGGCAAGCAGGTGTCGTGCGTAGGGCACGATGGTCTGAACTGTAGAAGTCATGGAAGATAGACCATGAAGAGCAGCATGGAGTGTGAGGGAATGGGGCTCGAAACCAGACGGTACCAAAGGACCCAGGAAGGAGGTGGATCTCAAGGCTACATCCACATTATGACTGCATGTTGGTAGGCATTTATATACAGAGGACGCATTAGCATGTGGTATCATTGCATGTCAGGCATGTGAAGATGATACTTGAATGGCTGGGGGAAAGGAGAGGAATGGTATGTAAGACATCAGATGAATAGACAGGGGAGTATGAGCAACAATGTAGTGACAAAATTACTAATCAAGGGCAACTTCCATGGTGTTGGCCCATATGTGCACTGTTGCCAGTAGGGATAGTGCTGTGGCCAGATGGTGTTGCACTGAACATACTGGATGAGGCACATGGGTGCCACTATCAACTCTGCCACACACCCCCTTGACAGGCACCCAACATGAATGCTTCACACACACAACATGCACAGGGATGATACACACATGCATGTGCACTCACCGGATGATGCCTCGTAATCAGGGAGGTCTCCCACACCTTGGAGTTGTCCCTCGGTGACGTAGGATCCAGCTACAGACTCGTGTGGTGTGAGTTCTATATCCTGTGCTGGGGACCCACCTCCAGTCACCAAGGTTGCGGCATGACTTGAGGCCAGCTTATCCTTTGCCCTGCGCTTAAGGTCATTCCAGCGCTTCTGGCAATCACTAGCTGTGCGCCTCACTACTCCAAGGGCACTTATTCTGTCAGCAATGGTCTGCCAGTGTGCCTGGCGTCTGGCATGTGTGGTCTTGGACCCTGCAACGATGACCATTTCCCTATCATGATCTGACACATACTGAACAAGTGCATTAAGTTCGGCGTCTGTGAAGCTTGGCTTCCTTGATGGGCCGGACTGTGCAGCCGTGTCTGGGGCATCAGCCTGTGCCGGACGTGCACTCTTCCTCTTGCGCTTGGAAGGGGGTGGGGATCCAGAGTGTCCTACGCCGCTGTGGACACTAGGGGCAGGAGCCGTGGTGGACTCTGTACTGGGTGTGTGTGATTGCCCACTCAGCATGGGAGTAGGTGCAGGCATTGGGGGTAGTGGGATGGGGTCAGGCCTGATCTGAGGTGCATGAACTAGGACCGACACAGTCTTGGCAGGGTGTATGAGAGGTGGGGTGGATTGAGCCACACCCTGGCTACGGGGGCCAGCAGATGACCTATCTGGCATAGATGCGCGTGCCCTGATGACACCAATGTGCACCGGTGCACGTACAGTGGACCTGCTGACCTGGATGTCA
This sequence comes from Ambystoma mexicanum, assembly GCF_040938575.1. Lineage (NCBI taxonomy): Eukaryota > Metazoa > Chordata > Amphibia > Caudata > Ambystomatidae > Ambystoma > Ambystoma mexicanum. The sequence continues at coordinate 19,003,571 of NC_090937.1, read as the reverse complement.
GCGATGGAATCACCCTCGGACAGGTCTGGTGCCACAATGGCCTGGTCCGACATGGGCTGATCAGGGTTGGTATCAGCCACATGACTCTCAACGGGGGGGGGGGGGGGGGGGGGGGGGCATGGGTGTCCCTGACTGTTCCTCCAGACTGGGGGGAACAGGGGCGCCCTGCAAGTCACAACCACGTCCCCTGTTGGATCCTCCACGGCCACCACGTGTGGCTCGGCCACCTTTGCCACCCTTACGGCTTGCACGCCTCCCAACCATGGCACTGATGGTATTGTGCGTATGGGAGTGGGTGTGCACAATTGTCCTGGGCAATTGGGTGTCAAAGGGGTTGGGTACCAGATGGTATTCGTACCCTAGTGCAGTGGCAAGGCTATATGACACCCCTGGGGAAAGATGACGGGTCACGCAACGCACAGGCACCCCAGAAAAGTAAAGGAAAGTGCACAATACCCCTCCTAGACCACGTGTGCTGATGGAAAACCCTGCACTACGCTGTGGCATCCAGTAACACAATGAACGTATGCGTGTCACACGCGGCCTAGATTGACCTCTGAAGGGGTAGGCTACACACGGGGCAAGCACAGATGTTAGATACGTGCGTGACTCACCGTCTGCCAGGTAAAAGAGCGTGAAAAAATAGCACTTTTGGTTGGCAACACCCCCGCCAAAAGAAGAGGTGTACGCTGTCTGAGGAGACAGGTCAACTGTAGAAGGGGACACTGTTTGAGGGAACAGGCCCAGGAAAACCAGTACAAGAGGAAAAAGAGAAAAGAGCTGTCAGAGGTAACAGGGAGTACGAACTGGAAACGCCGTGAAGTAAATCGCGTGTGAAACGACAAGAAGTACCGAATTCACCCACTCGCTCTCCACGAAAAGCACGTACAAGGAAATGGTGTTCAACACTACCTTTTATACAGGCCCACACGTACATCGTCACTTACGGCGTGTACGTGCTTGGCCCATTTTCACCAATCACACGCTTTGGCACTCCTGCGTGTAGGTATCTTTTCACCAATCACACGCTTTGTCACTCCTGCATGTGGATCCTTTTTCACCAATCACGCGCTTCGACACTCCAGCGTGTAGCTCACTTTTCACCAATCACACGCTTTGTCAATCCTGCATGTGGATCCTTTTTCACCAATCACGCGCTTCGACACTCCTGCGTGTCCCTCACTTTTCACCAATCACACGCTTTGACACTGCACGTGCAGGTAACTATTGACGCACATATGCTGGTGACGGGTTTTCGCGCGATGAGTGGGGGGTTTTCAGGTGCACATTCACTCCCTATCAGGCTGTCCACGCGTTCTAACACGAAAGACCACGCTCCTGGCCAGGAGGCCAAATTTAAGTCCCCAAGAACCCTGAGCACGCTCCCACCTGCCATCAGCTGCTGCCTGACTGCCTGCTGGCCACGTGCCCCACAGTGCTGGTGGGTGGGGGTGGTGGGGGCCTGGTGGAGGGTGCCCCTGGTGGATGGGGGTTGGGGGTGGTGGGAGACATGGATGGGGGCCTGATGGCAGGTGCCCCTGCACTGCTGGGGGGTGGGGGGGGTGGGAGACATGGGTGGGGGCCTGGTGGAGGGTGCCCCTGGTGGATGGGGGTGCAGGGGGACATGATCGGGTGTGCAGGGTAGTCCACTGTTTTGTGGGCTGCCTGCAGGGGCCGGGGAGGGTGTACAGGGTACACCTGTGGGGGCCCACCCAGCCTATTCGCATGTGATGATTCCCACGCACCCCTGTGATACACGTACCCTGGCCAATCGCGTGTTGAACTTCCCGCTACCCCTGTAATACACGCACCCTGCCTGTTCGCGTGTGATGATTCCCGCGGACCCCTGTGATGTACGTTCCCTGGCCTATCGCGTGTTCTACTTCACGCGTCCCCCTGTAATACACGTTCCCTGGCCCATCGCGTGTTGAACTTCCCGCTACCCCTGTAATACACGCACCCTGCCTGTTCGCGTGTGATGATTCCCGCGTACCCCTGTGATTCACGTTCCCTGGCCTATCGCGTGTTCTACTTCACGCGTCCTCCTGTAATACACGTTCCCTGGCCCATCGCGTGTTGAACTTCCCGCTACCCCTGTAATACACGCACCCTGGCTGTTCGCGTGTGATGATTCCCGCGTACCCCTGTGATGCACGTTCCCTGGCCTATCGCGTGTTCTACTTCACGCGTCCCCCTGTAATACACGTTCCCTGGCCCATCGCGTGTTGAACTTCCCGCTACCCCTGTAATACACGCACCCTGCCTGTTCGCGTGTGATGATTCCCGCGTACCCCTGTGATTCACGTTCCCTGCCTAGTCGCGTGTAGTACTTCCCGCGTACTCCTGATTTGGAGATTGCCCGCTTTGCTTTCCTTGTTTGCCTGCCCTGTGAAGTGGTCCGGGGTTAGCGCAGCCCTTAGCGATGATTTAGCGCTTTTGATGGCTTTTCCGTGCGCGAGGGCGTTCTTGGGGGCGTTACTGGCGCTGCTGCAGGCTCGCTGCGATTCTCTGCGCCACGGCTGTTTTGGGAGCTTGAAATCCATGAATACGCTGTGCGCGGAAATCTGTTTTAGCGCACGTGCCTGGCGCAGACTATCGCAGGCGCACGCTGTGCGCCAGCCGCGTGCGCTACTTGTGCGCTGGATTCTATGAATTAGCCTGTTGGTATTTCAAATGCTGCCTGTTTTTAGCACCAACCTGATTTCAGGTCACAACGTATAACCTCCTGCAGTATTTCCGGCAAACCCACATGCATGGTTTTCTGAACTAGAGGTCTGCATATTTGTATCTTCACAGGTACTCGAGTAAAAAATGGGGAATCAAATGTCACATCTAGTGACTTCCATACCTTTTCTGGGGGAAAGTAGTACTGTATTGACACGAGATATAGTCAGATAATATCAACAGTTATACCAAGAAAACCAATTATGTATTCAGAATATAGTAAAAAACACACAAATGGTATTTCATAGAAGAATAAAGTGCATACAATATTAAAAACTATTATAAAACAACATAATCGTTTTCGTGACAATAAACTCCTTTATAGGAGGCTGAGTATAGCATTCACTCAATTGGTTATACAACAACATCTGTATTCATTATGATCTTACTGTTATTAGACAAACTTCATTTGTATTAGTAAATGGTTCTAGATATATTATCGCTAGACCTTCAGACTCAACATGTTTCTGTCCTCTACTTTGGTTTGGGACATTCGTCAGGAGATGTCACTTGGGCTACAATTATACTAAAAAACACTTGATCTTCATCAATGAAGTATATTTCTTATTTTGGTTGGAGTAATTGTTGATAAAAATATAGAACACAGGATCAGCTATAATTGCTAAAATTCCTGGTGACAAAATATAATTGTCAATGCTAGTAAGCTCGTATAGATATTACCTGCTTCTGAGCGTGGATCTAGTCCTTACGAAGGTTTCCTTCATTAATCAGGATACCATCAAAAAATGTGGAACAACAAGTTCAAATTGCGATCTGTAAAAAGCATGTGGATTGCATTAGGGGACTATGTATCTAACACTTAATACTCCCTCTCCGATTCTTTCTCTTGTGTACATTCCCTTTGGCTTACCTCTCAAATTAAATTATTTCTTGAGTCGGTGTGTGTTGGAATAAATCTTCCAGTGTGTTCTGACATTATCAAAGTCGCAGTGTGCCGCCCTTTGAAAAGGCTTCTGAAATCATGTAACACCTACAGTAAAATGCAAGACTGTATCAGTCTCTTTATTCAGTGGAGATCGATTCCCTAGTATCTATAAGATCCTTTAGCTTACCTTGAGTTTGATTGAATATAAATCAATAGGCTTATGCTGCAAGGGTAGAGAAATGCCATAGGTAGTGACTTTCTGCAGTTTGGCTAGAGTGCTGACCGTTTACCGATCTGAGTCGAGCTCTTTATGAGGAATCTAGGAGAGAATGTACAAGGCGTGACTCGTTAGTAAATCATTATGGCGCTCTTGTAATGTGGCATCTCTGTAGGTAAAACCTGAAATTTTATCTTTCTTTGGTGTAGTCGGGAAGTTTAGGCTTACCTATAGTCTAAGTTTAATTCTTTCACTTCAGCAAGGCTCTCTAATGAGCGGGCGGGCAGCTGGGAGGCTGTGACTGGCTCCAAACAAACTAGATGGCGCTGTTGTTTGCTGTTTATATATCCTAATGGAGGAATGGGAACTCTAGTGGGGGCAAGTGTTCAGATAGGTTTTGAAGTGGGTCGTTTATTTTCTGATTCGTTATATGTTTGCACACGGCAAAGTTAATGCATATTAACACTTGGCCAAATTTTGACCTGGTTGAAATCCAGGTGCTAAATTGCACTGCACGTGTGCAAAGTGTATGCAGCCAGGGACAATGCTGTCTGCTAATGAGAGACTTCAGTTTTGCGCTGAAAGTAAATTGCTGCACTCTGATATTACAGGATGCATAATCGAATGCATTTGCAAATAAATGTGTTTATTGTTTACACTGGTCGTGCCCAACCCAACATTAATCTTCTCAATCAGAAACAGTATGTGCTGTTTTCATCCTCAGACTCTAGAGACAGATTCTAGCCGAGGAAAAGTGCTGTGTGCCTGTGTCTCCAGAACAAGAAGCTAGTTTCTAGTCGCATATCTGATTGCCATTTCAAAAGAAATGTGAATGCGTCAGGGGTCTGTATTAAGCATAACAAAGATAAAATAGTCAACACAATGATAAGGCTGTCTAACTAAAAGCCATCCTCACCCACTGGGAATGTGGGTTGCTGTGCAGTTCACATGCAGGGTAGGCTATAATAAGACTTGCAGAATGCCTTACAACGTGCGTGCCCCACGTTAATAGTTCACCTGTAACAGTAAAACATTTGGTATTTCAAACACTGCCTGTTTTTACCACCAACCTGATTTCAGGTCACGAGGTATATTACCTCCTGCAGTATTTGAGGGAATACCACATGCATGGTTTTCTGAACTAGAGGTCTGCACATTTGTATCTTCAGGGGTAAACATGTAAACCAACCTCCCAGCACATCAAGGACATTTTGCCCATTAAGTGAAGGGATATGCTAAAAGACAGAAAAGCGAGGGGGACCCCAAAGAGAGTGAACATGTGGGCATCTCAGATTCCCACATTGCTGTATTTTCACTGATCCTTCTGTGCATCAATCATACAGTAGCCGTGTTATCTAATACTGTATCATGTCCATTCGCATCCCCTAAAATGATTTTCTTTACTAGTGACAAAACATGACATGAAGTTTTTCTGAAATACTGAACACGATGTGTTAGAAAATATGCATGTTTTACAAGCAGAGCAGTAAATGCCTGATCCTGCGCAGACCCTAAGATTTGCGCATGCAGTATGGTAATAGTTGATTGCAAAAATCCGGAGGAAAAATCTGCATGTTAGTACTTGTAAAACAAGGCTGACATCGATAGTAGATATGAGCAATTGCATTGCCTAGGAGACTCTTGGGCATCGTTGTGCAAAAGCTCATCAGACAACTAAGAAGCATTGGATAGGACAATATTTTTGGCTCTGGAATTGCATTGGGAAGAGGATCTGTGAAGATAGAGGGAACGATGACTGCAGGGGAAAAGAGGAGAAGTGATGGAGTCAGGGAAAGAGGGGGCGAGGAGAAAGGGAAAGAAAGGGTGAGTAAAGAGGGCCGTGAGTAGAGAGAGACAGGTTGGCGAGAAATAGTAGCTCACCAGCCGTGGTCTGCAGATGTATTTCTCTCCTCTCCTAATTTTCTCTCTTTCTTTCTTTCCTTCTTTTTCTCTTTGGAGCAGTACACAGGGAGGGACAAAAATCACGACTGAAAAATTCTTCATAGATGGTTCAATAGTTGCACAAAAACCCAGATGTCAGCAGCTGGATCAGTAGAAACTATTTGAAAATGATCAAATGGAATTTCCAATAGGTTACCTTGTCTGCAAGTAAAACACCTGAGACACAAAAGGTGGTTACCAGCAGTGGTTGGGTAACTTAAGTGGTTCCATGTTAACTGTGAATAGCTAATGCTAGCAGAATTTCCAAGTCACATCTCAGAAATTGATTTTACTGCATCCAGTATGGCCTGGAGGTTTTGATATATTTGAAGAAACACACACACAAGCGCACGTACAGGCATGCACGCCCAAACGCATGCACCTGCACACATGTACACACACACAAACACACACATCAGTATAGATAAGGGCCTCATCACAAGTTGGGCGGTATTGCTGGCTTAATATCCGCTGTGCGCTGTTTGTTTTAACGCCGCGATGTGTAGTGTAAACAATGCCAGATCAAGAGTTGGCATGCACGCACACACAGCATTGGCGTTAACGCAAATAGCATCTGGTGGAAAAAGTGGCTGCAAACCCAAAAATTCAGCGCGCATTGTGCTACTGTCGAGCTACTGCGCTATTAGCGCGCTCTAAGAGCACCACGAGAAATGCGTCACGGCCGGAACAGGAAATACAGTGGTGGCCATTTTGGAAATCACAATCCGCTGAAAATCGCATTCCCTGTAAGCCATCCACTCTTGAAAAGCCTGGAAAATGTCACAAGTGCGTACCAGGGGCAAGTCAGCCTTGGACAGGGTCAGAAAACCCAAGTTCTCTGACCAAGAACTTGCTATACTTGTGGAGGAGGTCATGGGCCATCAAGAAGAGCTGTATTGGCCACAGCAGCGCAAGACGAGTGCACCGCAGCGAGATCTGGAGACAAGTGAGCCAGAAGGTGACGGCGGTGGGCCATGTGCCCAGGGACAGGGAGGCATGCTGGAAGCGGGTGAATGACTTGCAGGTCTGTGTCCGTAGGCTCCTGGACCAGCACAGGAGTGAGAACGTAGGGACTGGAGGAGGGCCACCACCACCAGAGCAGATGACCACCCTAATGGACATGGGCACAATTGAGGGTGTCGGAGGAGCAGAAGCTGGCACCGGTACCCAATAGCCTGCAGGTGAGAAACCCCCCACTCCTTTGAAAATGCATAATTTTGTTAGGCCCACCCCTTCAAAGCCAGTGTGAATGCATGTGTTTGCAATGTGTGATGCACCGCAGCCACCCATGAGTGCTCCCTTGTACCACCGTACCCTAGCGCCGCCAGGTAGGATAGGATATGATACGACATTTATAACGCACCTATACACAAGTGTTTCAAGGCTCGACAAAGGTATCATGACTAGCCTGAAGTACCTTCATTGTATCAATGTTAGCCCCAAGGGAAACAGATCCATGGCCAGGCCACAGCAACGTGATGTGTGCGTTCATATCAAATCCCCCCACCCCCTTCACGTACAAGCGCCATGGGAGCTGTGCATTCACAACAGACATCTGAAGATGACACACCAACATGTCCGAGCACTGTCCCTCCCCTGTAGCACGTTATAGCAATCACTACATAGTGAATAACAAATATGTAATGGTCAAGCATGATACAAAATTTACCCTAATCCACTGTAAAGCATGAAATGCATTATACAAATGTAAGCTGCCCTCACCTCATACCACACCCTATGTACCCTACAGGCATGCAGCGATCATCGCAGGTCTATGTTGATGAGGAAGAAGCAGGCACATCCAGTCGTATGCCCAGATGTGCATCGACCAGCACCACCACCCCATAATGGGACCGGCATGAGAAGGCAAGGAGCAGGACACATCCCAGGTCACCCCATTGCAGCCCAGTCAGATCGGCTCAATGTGCACTAGGCCGCAGGGTGTCACCGCCTCAAACGCCGGAAGCCACCAGGGGTTTGCAGGATGTGTAGGTAGCCACCAGTGGGACAAACATGGATGAGGGCCACACATCCACAGAGGATTAACATGCTGCACCATGTTCTCACTCAGCCAGAGTGGCACTAAGGAGATGGGCACACCCCAAGGGAACCCGGAGCAGGTGCCAGTGGAAACACACACTCCCCATGTCCCTGCACGTGTACGTCGTGCCCGCACACCATTGCCCGATGTGGACACCCCCGCTTATGGCTCCCCTGAAGGAAGCCCCTCCAACTGTGGCAGTCCCACCAGACAGGACGCCATATCCACCGACGGCTCCCCTACCACCTCGTGCAGATTTGTCAGGCCAATAAACACCACACCTGACAGACCCAGAGTCACGTGAGTTGCTGTAATGGGATGGCTGGACGTCATAGAGGAACGCCAGTGGAAAATCGAGGCCATGGCGGCTGACCACAACCACCACATTAAGGCAAAAAAGCTGTGGCAGTCATAATGCAGCCAGGACCATGGCGCATTACAATGCCCGCACCCGTAGAGTGGTTGAGGGCTGTACAGTGGCCCTGACTGGATTTGGACAGAAAGTCTGTGAACTGTGTGAGGGACAATCTGCTCATGCAGAGTAGATGCAGGAGGCAAACAATCTGCTGCACCAGCAGCTGCAGTTTGCAGGAGCAATCCCATCAACCTCCACAACACCATCATAGGGATCCCTGGAGGGTTCGCCCAGGCGACGTTCCCTGCGCAATCTCCCACGCCGCTCACCAGAGGGACCCTGACGTGGGAAGCGTCCACAACCATCATAGATGGACATAGCACAGTTGGGCCAAGGCCGGGCCATATCCTCATGCACTGTTTTGGGGTGTTTCAGGGGGAACAGGGGTTTGGGTGCTGGGGTGATTCAGGGGGGAGGGGGGATTGTGTTCTAGGGTGTTTCAGGGGATTGGGTGCTGGGGTGATTCAGGGGGGAGGGGGGATTGTGTGCTGGGGTGTTTCAGGGGGAGGGGGATAGTGTGCTGGGATGATTCAAGGGGGAGGGGGAATTGTGTTCTTGGGTGATTCAGGCGGGAGGGGGGATTGTGTGCTGGGGTGATTCAGGGTTGAGAGAGGATTGTGTGCTGGGGTGATTCAGGGGGGAGGGAGGGTTTGTTCCACAAAAATAAATCTGGGTCATACTGCATAGAAACCTTGGACATTCTTGATTGTGTTAAAGTGCTTTTTATTTTACAAGTGATATTTGTGACATGTACCCATCCACCAGATCAAAAATAATTGTCAATCAATGCCTGTCTGACCAACCTCACCTCCCTCACCCCATCCCTGTGCGCATTTGCCACCGCTACGGGCACATGCTCATCGTCACTCCCATCCGCATGTGGTTGGCCATCAGCATCCGGGGGCAGTGGCACATGCCTGCGGCGGCAGATGTTGTGCAGCATGGCACAGGTGAGTATGATTTTGCCCACTTTCTCTAGTGCATGAATCAATTCCCCTCCTGTATGGTCTAGGCACGGGAAACGTGCCTTCAGCAATCCAAATGCCATTTCAACACAAATGCGTTTACGCCTATAGGCAATGTTATATGCCAGCTCTGCTGGAGTTTGTGGATTACGCACAGGGGTCATGAGCCATGTGTACTGTGGGTATCCAGAATCACCTGCAGGGGACAAAATGTGTACATTAGGCCTAGGTTGGTTATGTGGATGTGCAAGGGTTACACTTCAATTCACTGAGCACTTTGGTCATGTATGTGTGCAACAGTTACATGCTAACTAATTGCAATATTGGTATACGTCCATCATCTTTAGGGACATACATGTGTGGACCTATACAAGCAGTCTGTGTAAATGAGTTAGTTGTTATGTGGCTGGTTGGATTTACATGCCCTAGGTGGCAATGTACATGCAGCAGTGTATGGAAGACTATGTTAATGCATATGTGTGTGAAACTCATGCTGAACAAGTACGGTCATGTGTACATTTTGCATTTCAATATGGTGTCTTCATGTGAATCGTGTGTAGTCTGCAATGTGCGCCATGTGCCTTATGGGGTACTCACTGCATGCACCACCCCCTGTGTCTCATTGGCACAGTGGTGCATCCCTTACTTCTTGATGCAGGTCCAGTCATATCTGCCTGTTCACATACTATATTGTTGGGTAATGAGTTGTGGCTGTCTCTATGGCTGGTGTCACATTTGCTACTTTGCACATTGATCAACATTTGGCCAGGCATGTCAATGGCCATTCAGGGGTCACTATCTCAGTTTGTGACTTCACCTGCCCATATACTGTGGTTTTGTGGATGTGTTTTCCATTGGACTCACTTTGCACTCATGTGTGGTGCGCAGGGTGAGATTGTTCTTGGGTGTCGGGGTGAGTAGCAACACTGCAACACAGACAAGATGCACTGTGGTTGTGTTTCCATATGTGATTGTGCATTCACAAGTGTGTGGCATTCACCTTATGTATGTTCTGCTGTGGGGAATGTGTGCAGGGGGGTTTGTGTGACATACATGCATGGAAATGGTGCTGTGCTAGTGCTGGCTGTGTCTCCTGGTGGCATGCAAGGGTTACTGTGTGTCTGCCCCCCATCCGATGAACGGGAATGGAAACTCTTCCAGTTCTTGTAGGCTGCCTAATAGTCCTGGGGTGCTACAAGGGCAACATGTGTGCAGTCTAGGGCTGCAATGAGGTTTGGTACTTGGGCAATGGCATGGAACTGTTCCACCTCCACTCTTCCACCTCCTCCCCATCCCCTGTCCCACTGTGCTCCCACAGCCCTGGGCTGGTTTTCAGGCCTCTTTAGCTCCAGGCGCAGCATGTACATGTCCACAACAAGGCTCCCTGCTCCAAATGCAAACATGGTGTTGGGAAGGGTGTGTGGGCCATGGGTGGCTCTGGTGTAGGCCTCTTGTGTGCATTGTTTCCACCTGGGCCCTTACTGTTCTCTCATGTGTTCATTTACCTCCAACATTTGGCTGGGGGTATTTTCATCGGTATTCATGCCGGTTTCCGGCAGTATGTGCACCAACGATGTACTTGTGATAGGTCTCTAATAGGGCGTTTGGTTGCCGGCACTATTACAGCTGGCGCTATTACAGCCGGCGCTATCACCGCCGGCGCCATCACAGCCACCTGTTTTCTTCCACCAGCTGTAATAGCACCGGCAGGTTTTACAGTCAGGGTCCGGTGGAGCAGTTTTGCCGGCGCTAATACAGTTTCCGCCGGGTTTAAGGGCTACCGCACAACTCGTGATGAGGTCCTTTATCTAGGAAAATGCAAATATCCTATTTCCTACAACTTTTGAACCTGTTAATGAATCCTCACCAGAATTAATGCAGCATGGCAATTTCCGGTAACAATCGATGCTCTTGGTCAGAAGTTGTGCTAAATTGAATAAACACAGATATAGTGCACACCGCACCACGGAGGCTACAACCTTGTAGCATACAAGGTTTAAACCAAATTCCCTATAAGAAGTTCAGCATATACTGTAATTGGTATTCTACGGTCTATAATATTTTTGAAATAAGAAACTCATAGTACAGACAATATGTTGACTATGAAAATGTGTATTCCAGCATCAGGCACAAACCGAATGTTGTGGTGTCGAATGATGGACATGCTATGATAACGGTGCATCTAATGTATACATTAATGGGAGCATGTTAGGTATAGGCATATAAAATAGTGAACATTTGGTATATTAAATGATATTATTATTATTATTATTATTATTATTATTATTATTATTATTATTATTATTATTATCATCTTATCCTTGCAGCAATGCATGAAAACACTTTATGGCATTGGTGAGTACATCCGCATGAAATTGATTATGTGTTAGTAGATCGCCCCCATCATCGCCTAACCATAAACATGTTGAAGGTCCTCTGCACCATCATGGAGGATAGAATGTTGGGAACGTCTCCAATACTTTGAACCGTATATTTCACAAACAGAAGCTACTGTCCTAGTGAGCTCTTGGAACGCCAAGCCAAAAGAAGTTAATTCCTGTAAAGAATCACAGTATCTTTGTAGAGCATATTGATGTTCTGGGTGGATCCATTATCTATATGGTGTGCCTTTTGTGAACTACATGTAAAGTGTATGAAATATGAAAAAAGAGCCTACATACCATCAGTCATAAAAAACTACATGCACCTGCGAACAAATACGATTATGTGCAACAATCACTTTGATACTCCTGCATCATCCACACTCCTTTGCTTGTATACAGAAACATTAAAAACACATTTCCACTTTACTGTAATGGTGAAAGATGTAATACAACAGACACGTAACTTACAAGGCAAGACCAAGGAGGTTTAAAACACCTATTATATTATTTTTAAAAGGTCTGAAAAGTTCTGTTTCCACTGTCCTTCAGATGCACTCCATCCGCCCTATAATTTTCGGGATTACGCATGTTTGGTGATTTACATTCCATAATTTCCCATCATGGCTAAAATACTCTTTTATATTGTGTCTTGCTATCTTGCTCTTGTGTTTAAAACAGTGGCAAACATCTACCTTTTGTGAGGTACAGTTGTTGAAAAGACAACGTGACATTCCTTTTTTTCACGAGGGAAGTCAACTCATTTGGGGTCATCACAAGTTGGGCGGAGCAGTACAAATGTGGAGGTAACGCTATTACTGCTGCATGACCGCTGCTGTGACTGTGGAGGCAGCCGAACCCCTTCTTCTTCCCGTCCCTCCTCACTCTCCTCACCTGAGTCTTCAGAGTTGCCTGCGTTCCGTAGATTCCGCCGGCTTAGGTAGTCCCGTTCTTTTTTATGTAGCACTTGCCTGTCTCGGTGAGAAGCCACAGTGACAACTGAATAGACAGCCGTCCTGGGGCCCCGTTACCGGGAACAGGCCGGAATAAAGGGAAAAAACCCACACATGGGAAAAACCCTTAGGATGCCTCTGGCGATGAGGTAGGTGAGGATCCCAGCTGGTAACCAGTAGGACTGGAAGCAGATGCGAGGTCCACCGGGTTGAACACAAGAGAGAAGTCCAGTGCGACACCAATGAGAGGTGAAGGGAGCCGAAGCCACCACCGGCCCAAGGACCTACCAGGCGCAGTAAGAAAGAGAGAAAGTACAGGAGAGAAAACAATGGACAGAGAAAACAAGGGAAAACTGGAGAGCCGCGAGAGAAAAAAAAGCGGCAAAGAGGAGAGAAAAACACGCCTGCCGCCGGAGCGGCGAGACTAGAAGGAAAAAGCGAAGTAGTGCCGAGGGATCGGCAAGGAGGAAGCTGCTGAAGGAAGGCCACCGCTGAAAACTTACGCGGCCGTCAGGTAAGTGGAGGAAACTTATCCCAAGGAGAAGGACAAAACAGCAGAGAAAACCCGCCACCCGCCGAGGCGAGCAGAGGGCAAACGCTGGGAGCGCAAAAACCAGAGCCGCTGGTGCGAGAACCAGCAGTGGGGGTTGAAACGCAGCGACTGCCGGGCTAGAAGGGCAGATAAACACCCGGCAGTGCTGTGATTGGCCGTGACTTGTTACCAGACACAAACAAGGGACTAAAACCTATCTACCTGCCGGTTAGCCTCCAACGTGGAAGGAGCCGCCACCCGCGGTAGCAATTTCGGATGACAGTATGACCCCCTCCCCACCTAACCGCCCCAGGCTTCCCTGGATAGCGGCGGTGAAAAGTAGCCAACAACCTTGGTGCATGAACCTGAGAAGCCGGTTCCCATGAGTCCTCCGACTCAGGGTATCCCTTCCAAGACAGCAGGTACTCAAGACGTCCGCGATAATACCTGGAATCACGGACCTTAGATACCTCATACTCCTCAGGCTCAGAGGACTGTGCTAGGACAGATCTGGGAATGATTCTATGGTGAAGATCGGGACAGTAAAGTTTGAGAAGAGAGGAATGAAAAACCGGGTGAATGCGGCGAAGAGAGGAGGGAAGCCGAAGGTGAACAACAACAGGATTGACTTTAGAGAGAATAGTGAAAGGTCCAAGAAAATGACGAGACAGTTTAGAAGGCCTTGTCCATCTGGGCAGAAACCGGGTGGACAACCACACTTGATCTCCTGGCTTCCATACTGGACATTCTTTCCGATGTTGATCGGCACAGGATTTTGTCCGTCTTCTGCTGACCTCTAGACTCCGCATGGCTGAAGTCTGGGCTTCCTTAATATTCCCTAATACCTCTTCTACCGTCGGGGAGTTGGTGTAGCTGGGAACCTCCGGAAACACTGCACGAGGGTGAACCCCGTAAGTGCAGAAGAAAGGAGAGAGTCCTGTAGTGGAATGCCTGGTATTGTTGTACGAGTACTCTGCCGTGGGAAGTAGCGAGACCCAGTTGTCTTGATGTTGAGATATATAACACCTTAGGTATTGTTCCAGGGTTGCATTTAGGCGTTCCGTTTGACCATTGGTCTCCGGGTGAAACCCTGGAGACAGAGCTCTTTCAATGCCCAAACGGTTACAGAAGGCAGTCCAAAACTTCGAGATATACTGACTTCCCCGATCCGAGATTATCTTATCGGGGAGACCGTGTAGCTTGAATATATCTCGAGAGAAGACCTCCGCCATCTTAGCCGCAGTGGGCAGACCTGAAAGAGGAGAAAAATGTGCCAACTTAGAAAAGGCGTCTACCGTGACCATAATGCAGGTACAGGATTCCGATACCGGCAGATCGACCATGAAATCGGTAGATATGAGACCCCAGGGGCGCGTTGGGAGTTCGACCTGAGTGAGTAGACCCAACGGTTTTCCCAGGCGATATTTGGCTCTGGCACAAATTGGACAAGCCTTGACATACTCGTATGTCTCCTTTCTAGCGTTTGGCCAAAGAAACGTTCTAGAGAGGAGCTCAAAGGTATTCTCAGCCCCTCTATGTCCGGCCGAGCGTGAGTCGTGACTCCACTTCAGGATTCTAGAACGAAGAGGACCCTTAGGGATGTACATTTTCTGTTTGTAGAAAAGCCAGTCACCTCTTTGTTGAAACAGAGAGGTAATACGTAGGGATAGTTGGGGCTTTTCCTGAATGAGGGCAGTTTTCACCTCTTTAAGGAAAGAGCCAACAAAGGCTAGGATTTGGTTGCGTTTGAACATGGACTCCCTCTTGATTTCCAGTTCCTTGGTGGAGTCTTTGCGGGATAAGGCATCCGCTAGACTATTCTGTGATCCCGGGATATACGAGACTTGGAATTCAAACTGTGCAAAGTGATGGGCCCATCTGGCTTGCCTGGAATTTGAACACTCCAAGTCTTGTAGTACCTTGAGGTTCTTATGGTCAGTCCTAATCAGAAATGGATGTCTGGCTCCTAGTAGGAGATGGCGCCACTCTTCACAGGCTAGTTTCATGGCCAGGAGTTCTTTTTCCAGTACCGAATAGTTGAGCTGGCTAGGAGAAAGAGTTTTTGACATGTATGCCACGGGGTGTTCCACTCCTAGGATGATCTGGAGCAATACCGCTCCTACAGCTACCGCAGAAGCGTCGGTCTCCAAAACAAATGGTTGTGATTGATCAGGATGCTGGAGAATGGGGGCAGTACAGAACAATCTCTTGAGAAAATCGAAACTCTTCTCTGCCTCCTCAGACCAAAAAAACGGAACGGCCTCCTTCTTGAGTAGGCGCATAATCGGGTATACTACCTCCGAAAAGTTTGAGTTAAATTTCCGTTAGTAATTCGCTAATCCCAAGAATCTTTGGACTTCTCGGACTGAAGTAGGAGTTGGCCAATCAAGAATAGCAGCAACCTTGGTTTGGTCCATGACCACCCCTTCTTCGGAAAGAATGAATCCGAGATAGTGAACCGAGGGTACTGCAAATTTGCACTTCCCGCCCTTGACCAGCAACTGATTTTCCTGAAGACGAGACAGAACCTGTGTGACGTGTTGGATATGTTCCTCCATGTTAGGGGAGAAAATCAGAATGTCGTCGAGGTATATTATAACCGAGACAGCAGATCTGAAAATAGCCTGTCCATGAATCTCTGGAATGCAGCCGGTGCGTTCACTAAACCGAACGGCATCACTCTGTACTCAAAAAGACCGTATGGAGTTTGAAAAGCCGTCTTCCATTCGTCCCCATCAGTGATGCGAAGCAGATGATATGCGTTCCTGAGATCCAATTTGGTGAAGATTCGAGCCCCTTGTACCGCTTCAATAATGTCGGTAATGAGTGGCATGGGATACCGATCACGGATGGTAACCTTATTGAGGCCCCGGTAAACGATACATGGTCTGAGATCAGTCGTGTCTTTTTTCTTGATGAAGAACAGGGAGGCGCCAGCTGGTGACTTCGAAGGTCGAATAAGACCATTCTCCAAGTTGGTATCCAGATAGACTCTTAATACCTTCTTTTCGGCCTGAGAGAGAGAGAACATGCCCCCAAATGGAACCAGTGCATTAGGTTCGAGATCGATTGAGCAGTCTTCTGGCAGATGAGGAGGTAGCTGAGTGTGACGATTCTCTTGGAATACCCCGGAGAATTGAGCACAAAAATGAGGAAGCGCGTGAATACCTACAAGATCTTTGGAGAGAACTCTAACTGACTGTTGATCTTCCCTGGTATTGGGAGGAAGACAATTGACCGAACAGTACGTAGAACAAAAACTTAGTCGATTTTCCGTCCAGTTGATATACGGGTTATGCCTGCGCAGCCAAGGAATGCCTAGGATTATGGGGAAATGTGCGGCTCTAATAATGTCGAACTGCAGGGCCTCTGTGTGTTGGTTGATGACCACAGAGAGTTGTTCGGCGGTATGTGTGATTAGTCCAGACGATAAAGGTGTACCGTCCACTCCTTCCACTTTCTGACCCACCTTCTGAACTATCCGAGTGAGCCCCATCTTGTCAGCCCACAGAGTGTCCACAAAATTCCCTGCCGCTCCACAATCCAATAAGGCTAATGTTTCCACCAGTCTTCCGTTTAGATTCAAGGTAACAGATAGTACCATCAGTCTGGAATCCTCTTGGGTTTCTGAAGCCGACACCGAAAGTGTGACATAGAGACGTTGAAAAAGATCGGAGTACCCCCGGCTGCCCGTCCCTATTGATGCCAAGGGTATTTGTTTCCCGCCTTCTTCTCCGGAACCTCAGAGCAATCCTTCAGTACATGTTGATCGGAACCACAATAGGCGCACAATCCTTTTTCTCTTCTTCGCCTTCTCTCTGCTGATGACAGAGGTGCTCTGGTAGCTCCGATTTGCATCGGTTCTTCGTTCTGAGAAGAGGAGAAACGTCCAGAGGGAGAGTGTGAAGGAGGGTTCATGGGATTTCCTGATCCTCTTTGCTTTCTGCGTTCTGTCCTTCTCTCTTGGAGACGGTACTCGATATGGAGAGCGGCAGCCAGTATGTCCGGAAATGTGGGAGAGCGTGGGGATCTGGCTAGCTCATCCTTGATCTCATCTCTCAACCCTCTCCGGAATACCGCATATTGTGCTTGTTCGGACCATCCTGCTCCTGCTGCCAGTGTCTTAAAGGAGGAGATGTATGACAGCACATCTAGAGCACCCTGTCGTGCATCCAGCAGGTCCTCACCTGCAGTAAAAGATAGTTTGGGTCGCTCGAAAGTCTGTTTCAGTAGGTTCTGAAAACCCGAGAAATCTTGTAGAACGGCATTACTGTTAGTAACTAGTGGAGTAGCCCAGGCTAAAGCATTCCCTGTCATATTTGAGACCATAAACCCTACTCTGGCTTGGTCCGTGGAGAAGGTGTGTGGTCTGAAGGTAAAGTACACATTGCAGGCCTCCAGGAATTCCTTTACCCTCTTAGGTGAGCCATCAAATCTTCCTGACGAAAGAGCCATAGGAGGCAATTCCGGGGGATGTGAGGGTTCCCGGACTGCTACCATCTGTTTTAGCAGGGCATTCTCCGTCTTGACCCCCTGTAATTCCAGTGACATGGCCTGAAAAGCCTTCCATAACTCCTGAACTTGTTCTTCGGCTGACATCTTGGTCCTTAATGGCGTTTCAATCTGTGACTGTGGAGGCAGCCGAACCCCTTCTTCTTCCCATCCCTCCTCACCTGAGTCTTCAGAGTTGACTGCGTTCCGTAGATTCCGCCGGCTCAGGTAGTCCCGTTCTTTTTTATGTAGCACTTGCCTGTCTCGGTGAGAAGCCACAGTGACAACTGAATAGACAGCCGTCCTGGGGCCCCGTTACCGGGAACAGGCCGGAATAAAGGGAAAAAACCCACACGTGGGAAAAACCCTTAGGATGCCTCTGGCGATGAGGTAGGTGAGGATCCCAGCTGGTAACCAGTAGGACTGGAAGCAGATGCGAGGTCCACCGGGTTGAACACAAGAGAGAAGTCCAGTGCGACACCAATGAGAGGTGAAGGGAGCCGAAGCCACCACCGGCCCAAGAACCTACCAGGCGCGGTACGAAAGAGAGAAAATACAGGAGAGAAAACAATGGACAGAGAAAACAAGGGAAAACTGGAGAGCCGCGAGAGAAAAAAAAGCGGCAAAGAGGAGAGAAAAACACGCCTGCCGCCGGAGCGGCGAGACTAGAAGGAAAAAGCAAAGTAGTGCCGAGGGATCGGCAAGGAGGAGGCTGCTGAAGGAAGGCCACCGCTGAAAACTTACGCGGCCGTCAGGTAAGTGGAAGAAACTTATCCCAAGGAGAAGGACAAAACAGCAGAGAAAACCCGCCACCCGCCGAGGCGAGCAGAGGGCAAACGCTGGGAGCGCAAAAACCAGAGCCGCTGGTGCGAGAACCAGCAGTGGGGGTTGAAACGCAGCGACTGCCGGGCTAGAAGGGCAGATAAACACCCGGCAGTGCTGTGATTGGCCGTGACTTGTTACCAGACACAAACAAGGGACTAAAACCTATCTACCTGCCGGTTAGCCTCCAACGTGGAAGGAGCCGCCACCCGCGGTAGCGATTGCGGATGACAGCTGCGCCCAACTATGATTTGGGAAGAAAGTTTGAGATTTACATCCAGATTTTAGCTGGAGGTAAATCTGGCCACTTTCTGTCAATTTTGGCACCATTAGCGCTGAAAATGCCCCATTGGGTCCAATGGATCCAATATGAATGGGGACCTACCTCCCCACTGCAACTTGGGATCCATCGCTAATAGCGCCGGCCTGAGTTGCAGTAACACTATTTGCGTTTGGTGGTATCCAAGTGGATTTACCACCGGGATACCGCCCACTTGTGATGAGGCCCATTGTCATTAGGGTCAACATTTATGCACCTCAGATTGTTGCCACCCATATGGAGTATTAGAGGGAAGAGATCTGCGAAGGTGTGCCCTATGATTTGTAGCAGCGACATTATTACTGGAGTCAAGGAATTTTACTATTTGGGCATCAGATCTTCGGAGTCAGTTACGATCTGTGAAGATGATAATGATGTGATAATGATGTGTCATTTATGTAGCGCCTTTTGCCAAAGCGCTTTACAGAGCACATATTTACATCCAACATCACCCAACCGAAATTGGTACTCATTTATCGACCTCGGAAGGATGAAAGGCTGAGTTGGCCTTGCCGGGATTCAAATTTGCGACCTGCAGATCACGCTCAGATTGCAGCAGCGAGCAGTGCTCAACCCGCTGAGCTATCAATATGTAGATGGGTTTTCCCGCTTTTTGTCCCGCTGTCAGAGACAACCGTTGGACTCAGTTTTAAAAGTCTATGCCGTGCAGACTAAGGAGGCGACATTGTACGGAGCACCATTGTGGGGTTATTCGAAAGCACCAGCAATATAGGTCAATGGATATACGTTTTTCAGAAGTCTATTGGGACTCCCTGGATCCGCTCCTTGTATATCTGTTCACAGGGAACGGGAATGGATTTCTGGGAGGACCAATGGCCTTCATCCCCAACTATTTTCTGGCTTTGTCTCTGATGGATTGATTGTGCCAATTTATGCCATTTTATTATTAGGACCCTCATGGAAAGGGAAAATTGGCATAAAATGCCCTGGTTAGCATTCATTGATGAGTCTTTGTCCCGAAGTAATATTCATCACTCTCACCCCCCGATAGTTGGCTGACTTCTGAGCAAATGTGTTGCTGTAAGCACATTTTGAGACTGGCTGTAAAGGAGCAAAGGGACTGTATGGAGTTTGTTACAAATTCGGATAGAGACCATGCTGTGATAAGCAGTGTGAGCGAGATTCAGCCATACCTTGTCCGGAGTTCTAAAAGGGGAGATCGTTGGCTGATCACACGTGCTAGATTTGACTGTTCACAGTCGAGGGGACATAGAGCAAAGTGGTTGGGTTCCCCAACACATCTAGTTGCCTGGCGTGCAGGGCTGATAGAGAGGATTTGAAGCACCTCCTATTCTTTGCCCAGCATAAAATGTTGTTAGAAGGTCCACCATACTGACGGTTCGCAGGTTAACAAACATTCACTCCCATAGGTTGGCAATGCTTTTTCTTTTGGCTGCGGACTCCGTATGCTTTGTTTGTTTATTTATTTGTAACGTGCGCCAGACCCGAGGGTATCAGGGCGCGAGAACAAGAATACTTTAAGCTTACAAGTTACAGGGTTACATGGTCACATAAGTACAGGTTAATATGAATACAGCAAGTAGTACATATACATTTACAAATAAGGATACATTGACAGCCTGGGCACTTTTGTCCTTCTTGAAAAGTGGCATATACCAGAGAAAGGGGATATTTGCCCAACTTTGATAACTGTTTTAAGTTATTGGATATGTATTATATTCTATAATTGTTTTTAATGATGTAATGAATTCTGATGTTTCACAGGCTAACAATTACTCACTGATATAGGTTGGCAACACCTTTCCTTTTGGTTGCGTACCCTATATTGACAGATTGGGCACTTTTGTCCTTCTTATAACGAGCCATGCATTAGTGAAAGGGGACATTGGTCCAAGGGTGATGATGGTTTTGATCTTATTGGACATGTATTGTGTTTTATAATTATTTTTATGATGCAATGAATCCGGTGTGAATTCGTGGACACTGTTCTTTTATTATATGAGATGAAATGGTTATTTTTGATCTGTATGGTATTTGTGTTTCTACGTGTTTGATGGATGAATTGATCCGAATAAACATATTGGGCCTCATTACGACCCAGGCGGTAAGGGGTTAACGGCGCCGTAAAAGGTGCCGGCGCCGTTAAACCCTTACCGCCTAATTACGAGGCCCCTTTGCGGGTCACGGCCTTAACGGCTGGTTTTATAAGCCGTTAAAGAAGGAACCCACAAAGGGACTTTCGAGGTAATTACGGTACCGCAATTTGCGGTACCGTAATTACCACCTTCCCCATTCCCATTGAGCCCTATGGAAGCAAAAATGGGAATGGGGAAGGGCCAATGGTGAATGGGGAATTACCACCCGCCAACCTTGGAATGGGGCGGTAAATCCGCCATTCACCATGGCGGAGTTGGTAAAATACCGGCATCAACCATGGCGCTAATAGCGCCATGGTTAACGCAAGGGT
The DNA here is from genome assembly GCF_040938575.1 of Ambystoma mexicanum. Classification (NCBI taxonomy): domain Eukaryota; kingdom Metazoa; phylum Chordata; class Amphibia; order Caudata; family Ambystomatidae; genus Ambystoma; species Ambystoma mexicanum. Next base: position 18,982,435 of record NC_090937.1, on the reverse strand, counting down.
CGTAATGAGGCCCATTGACTGACTAACTAACTGACTATCTGGAGCTACTGCATGTGATGACATCTTGTCATTCACAAAGGTTATAATGGTCTCCGATTTAGTTCCTTAATAGCCATGCCAAAGAATGTCAATATCTAGAAAATCCAAGTTTGTGCCCAGACCACACTTTAAGAGGTAACCATGCAGCCAGTATCCACGAATCACCAATTAACCACATTTGGGATCTCCCCCACGGACCTTTAAAATATGAAAAACAGTATAGTATTTTCCCTACAAACATAATATTGTCCAATTATTTTCTTCACGTCCCTGAACACACACAGAAATATTTTATTGACATAAAAACCTTGCATGCTTTCACATTTACATACAAACAGTTTGTCATACTCATACTTAGAGTGGGCCGGCCTTAAACACATACACCGAATACATTGTCAAATAGTCTGTGCACCACTTATACAAAGAAACATCCCCAATTAAAAACATACGAGCAATATGCACTTGAACATACCCCACACCATGCTTCCATACAGAGTCTTACAGACATTGTGTGTCGTAAAAATACTACTGCTTAAATACACCTCTTTCATAACATTAAAAATACCAGCTTCTTCAAAGAATATAAAGTCTAAACAGTGTTACAAGGCAATATCCACTTTGTATCAATGCCACATACGCAATGAGTATGTTGTAAAAATATAGAAAACAGGGACACATATTGTCATGCCTCGCTATTCCCTATGGAAAAGGTGGTAACTAAGCAAATAACCTCTCCAACATAGGATCCTTATCAGCCTGGTACTTTAATACTCTTCCACCGTCTAGTTTTCCCAAAATGACCACCGGAGTGTCCTTCTTTAAAAGCACTTCCTGCCCAAGGCTTGTGGCGTCACTTCAAAGATTACTGCTGTCAGGAGCTGCTGTTCCACCTCCTACCTAGACACTGTGCCAGTGTAAGTGCTCATTTCTTCCCATCTTTCTTCCTTACGCATTTTCTCCCTACCTGCCTCCCTGTTTCCTTTTTCCTTGCTGCTCTATATTCACCAGATCTATTCTGAGATACCGCTGTTATTCTTATGGCAGTATTCATTCATTTGTAAGGTATCATTCACATGATACATTGCCAACTCGAACGTCACGTGGTATTGCATCCTCCAAGTTCCATTGCATTTCCGCTAACCCGCACAGCTCTGTATGAATTCCATTCTGAAACAATTGTGTATGAGCGCGATAGAAATAAAATATCAATTCAATTCAATTCATATGAGTCGCCATGTGAATATTGTTCACTTGTGACATTTCCATTATTGAGGGCCGCTTTGTTTTCTCTAACGCTACGTTCCTCCCAAATTGCAGACAACGTTAAAAATGGCCGTTGCCTTCCGTGACTGAAACTTTCTGGCATATCTCACTGTGGCACTTCCTAAGAATATTCTATCATTGGAATTCATTTCTAATTGGGGGAATTCAACCTATACCAGGTATTGGGTAGAGAAGCATGTACTTATAATATACCGACATCTCCTTCCTGGTACTCTCTATTGGGCACAGTTGCACTCATGAGCTTCTGCCTTTTTCACCTATAAAGCCACACGTGCATCAATCGGTCTACCAACAATAATGCAACACTTGCATCAATCTGTCTAACAATAAAAACGCGACACGTGCATCACTCGACTATCTACGAGAACGCAACACATACATCATTCTACATAGCTACCACCACACAACTCGTGCAACAGTTTCTAGGAGTGGATGTGAAATACTATGTTAAGCAAACCACTTCTAAGGTTCCCCCCCACCTGCTTGTTGTTCTCATATTCAATTGTTCTCTATAGTCAGTTCCTATCTAAAGCATCCTTTCTCCCTTTTCTTTTATGTTTGGATACTGAATCCCAGACTGCTTGTCACACATCACTCGGAAGAGCGAGCAGACCGATCTTTGCAATCTTCATCCCTACTCACCTTTCCACCCTTCGTTGATAGGTTTCCTTCCTTTCTCAAGAGGGTTTCCACTGTTCTACCCCTTCCCCTGTCTCCATCTATCAGGGCCAGGGGTAGAATTAGGAAAGCGCCCCATAATCTTCTTGTTGTATCAATAATCCATCAGGTAAGGGTTCTGGGAACCAACCTTATATCAAACCATTTGCCTAGTTGCATAACACATACTGACACATACTGTATATGCTAAGATTGAAACTGTACTCTTCTGTGATAGACACTGATTACCTGGAACAGAGTTACACATTTCATGTTGAAGGCTACTGGGAGTAAAGTTTACTCACCAAGGTGTGAGAACCCAATGAGTTGTATTGTAGGAATCATGACGTTTGCTCTGAAACACTGTATTCTGCTGCCAAAAACCCCTTCCATACGAGAATCTGTTTGCATTACTGTATAAAAACCATGTCCACCCAATAAGGGGAGTTGTTGCTCTGTATACTATTTGTACGTTGGTTTCATGTCCTGCCTTGTGGATTGTCTGTGTGCTGCTTTGCTGACTGCCATTAACGATGCTTACAATCTACGTGAAGAGCATGTGGTTAATTTTGCCATGAGAGTTTGGTGCCTTGAGAAGTCGTATTCCTGCTGCCCTGCGACCAGAGGCGTTGCTAGGGGGGGCTGAGGAGGCTATAGCCCCAGGTCCTTTGGTTGTAGCCCTGGATAGAAGCTCAGGAGTTACAACCAAATAGGCTAGCTAGCCCCCAGTCCTGACAGTCTCAGAATTGGAGTAGCCCCGGATATTTTCCAGACCTAGAAACACCAGGCCTGCCTGCGACGTAAACCCAAGGGATTGCCGGACACAACTATCAGTGGTCCCCGAGGGCCCATAGTAAGACGGTTTCATCCGGAAAGTGGACCGGTGACAGGTGTGCCCGGGGACTCTGAGGAAGTAGGCAGAGCAGGTGTGGATGATAAGCAGATAGAAAAACATGGGTTCTGAGCACAGTTAATTGCATTGCTTGCTGTCATGTTTTTACGTTCTGTTTCTTAGTGCCTCAGGTAACGGGTTGTATTAGTGCTTGTCTCTGGTAAGACCAGAAATCGGATTCTGGAAACTGTGTGGTAGTACTGGAAACAAGGATGAAGGTACCTTGCCTATTTTTGTGTCAGTCTGGATAAAGAAATCAAGAAGCAGCTGGCCACCATAGTAATAAAGTTACCGCAGAGAAAAGGAATTGTCAGGTCTAAGCACTGCACACATGCACAACACTGAATTAGAATGTATGAAACCAAATAAATGATATTTGTCTGAGTAGAATAGTACAGGACAGGGTCTTGAGTGTGTTAACCTTGTATGGATGTAAAGAAAAGATACTGGATGTGAGCCCTGGCATCATGCCTTGTCCGATCACTTTGCTTCACCCGAACCGTAGATGTGCAACCCTGTTTCTTTCTCTATGTCTCTATTCTAGTATGGTAGCTGTAACAGGCTTAGTTTTCCTCCCTGTGTTTCATCATTGACATTTCCCTACCCTCGTCTCTGGAAGCAGACCACTCTTTGCTCTAGGTAGCATACTGAGGCATACACTGTGACAGACTGCTACGGCACGAAGCACGGTTATGGGGATATAGATTTGGCCAACACAGACAGTTGATTTCTGAAATTTCTGTGACAGGGGAGGAACAGAGTGTTTGTGACTCCACTCAAACGGCTGGATAGATGCTATAAAGGGGTTGCATGAGCCAAACTGACTCCGCCAGCCCCTGAGTGCGTAAAATCTTGGCGCTGATGCAGGATGGTACGGAATTGGATCCACAGTAAGCCATACCTTGTCTCCCCTGTTGAGAATGGGTTCTAGTCAGTCAAGAGAAGTGCTGCTTCCTCCTAAAGAAAGTCCAGGCCACTTCATGTACACTCACTACTCACCCAAGACATGTAGGTTCCTGGACAAATGGCACTTTGGGAAGATCCACTTAGTTCTCTCAAATAGGCATGTTTGACCTAGACATGATCATAGCGCTGTGAAAAGCCCTCGAAGAAAACAGTGGGATAGTTATCTAGATTCGTTCTCTGAAGCTATGAAAAGACAGTCGGAATCGAAAACACGAGAGCTCAAGGACATGCAGGAAAAGCTACAGAAACAAGTTAAGACATTAAAAACAGAGAACACTAACTTGCAAGTGTCTAGGCACACGTCCAGTTATAGTTGTCTATACCCAGTCACCCAAGGGGCACCCCCAACAAAAGAATCCCCTGCAGACATGCTAGATGCTTATAACCCTGCCATTCTGAATCTGGCTCTCAATCCCCAACAAGGCAGCTGCCAATCTTTGCCTCTGCTCCTGCCCAGCAACCAAGCAGGCACAGCCTGATCTCCATCCTGATTCTACCCTGAAAGAACCGCCGTCTTATAACCAGTCCACCCCGATACGATCACTTACTGCTCTGACCTGATCACCCTCTGGCCTGGACTCTTAACGGACTCAAGTGTTCAGCCTCTTCGGGTCTCCATCCCAAGACGTGTCCTGAAACTTCAAAGGCTTTGCCACTTCCAACAATGTTGCAGCATTCCCTTTAAGACAGCTCCCTGGAGGAGGGATCACAGTAGTTACCCTGCATGCACCATGGAGCGCAAATTAAATATTCAATATTGTTCAGAAATCCCTAAGATTCGAGAGGATACCGTCAAGTTTCAAAAAGAGCTCCAGGTAATTACGGACTGCTAAAGACCCACCTGTGAGGATCTCAACCAATTGCTGAGTGCTGCTAGCCCTACCAAAATCTTTGCTGTGCTTAAGCAAAAAAGTAACTGGCCAGTGAAGAACCCCCACTGATGGGTTAAAAGCTTTTACTGACAGACCACTGCAATCCATAATTGAAATCTGCCCCAGAAAGACCGATTGGTCTAAGATAAATGCAAGCAAGCAAGCTAAAGTTAACAATACTGCAAACTATCTCGAATGATTGAAATGATACCTTGAACAATTTTCTGGAATCTTAGACCCTACTGTTGACACCACGTAAGCCGTAGTATCACGATTTGATATGGGTGTGCATCTCAAGGTGGCTGAAGGGATACAATTGATCTTGATTGGTTGGAAAGGAAAGAATTTGATTGAGGTTTTTTTGACATGAAAGCTTCTGAGTTTCCCCATGTCATTACCTGTAATGTAGTTGTTAACACTGTTGGTATCAGGGTATGCCAATACCAGAACCTGTATCAGAGTCTGTCTCTCTGGATCCTATCTTTGAAGAACATGCCTTCTTGCTCAGCCCCTACACCCTGGTTAATTTGTTGGATTTGGATCTGTTATGCAAAATGAGTTGTTACCTCTAGTGTTCCCCTGATGGTATTTACCTTGATATCCCAATGCATAGAGAACTAAAGGTCTTGGCTGCATTACAAGAGGAATCTAATTTGACCCCGGGAGACGGGACCACCTCTCTCTCGTTGACACAAGGAATGTTGGATGGAGTCCCTTCCAAATTATGGTCCACACATGCTAATGACGTTCAATGCAAACTAAATGCTAACCCTGTAAGAATTACCCTGAACCCAGCCAAGCCCCTGCCCTTGGTACCTAAGTATCCAATTTCCAAGCAAGCTGAGGAAGGTATCCATCCTGTTATTGAATAATTGCTGGAACAAAGTATTAATTATTGTGCCCACTCGAAGTCCCTGCAACACCCTGATTCTTCAAACAAAGAAGCCAGATAAAAAGGTCTACTGTTTCATCCAGGACCTGAGTACAGTCAATGCTACTTTACTGCCCACCTTTCCAGTGGTCCCTAACCCCACTAACATCTTGTCATTTATTCCTACCTCTGCTACTCACTACTGTTGTTGATTTGTGTTCTACGTTCTTCTCGTTACCTGTACGCCCCAACAATCAGTAGCGGGTTGCTTTTACTCATAAAAACCTTGCAGTACACATTCACTAGACTCTCAATAGTGTACATAGAGGGCTCGGCCTAGTCTCTCAAATATTGAAGAATATCTTGACTGGCTTGAGTTCAAAGGATGGTCCGTCCTGCTGCAGTATGTGCACAATCTCTAACTGGCCTCACCCTCCTTTCAAGCAGGAAAACAGGACACTCTTGTGCTACTGACAGCTCTTGTTCACAGGGGTCACAAGTCTTCCAAAGATATGCTACAGTTGTGCTTGCTCCAAGTGCAATACTTAGGCCATGATATTTCATCAGGCCAGAGAACATTTTTCCCAGCATCACATTAAGGACATTCAGCAGGTTCCCAGAGCCCAGAGTAGAAAGCAGATGAGGGATTTCTCGGTATGGTCAGTTACTGCAGGCAGTGGATATCAGTGTACGCAACCATTGTTAAGCCCCTCCAAACACTCACGCAAGATTTAACCTGTGAACCCCTGCAATGGTTTAAGGAAGCCAAGAAAGCCTTTGTCACCATTAAGCAAGAGCTCTCTAAAGCAATGGCCTAAGATTGTCCGCACTATCAGAAACCCTTTGTAATGTAGTCAGTATTTATACCACTTCCCACTACGCTCATGTAATGGTCCATGACTTTGGTGCCCTCTGGCAACAGAGCGGTTACTTGACCTTGTCAGGTACTCCTATTACAAATGGTAAATATGTATCTGCTTTACTACATGCCTTGCAACTCCTGTCCACCCTTGCCATAGTTAAATGTCATGGTCACGACCCCTCACAATCCTTCACTGCTGCTAGCAACTATCTAGCTGATGAAGGAGCTTGTTTAGTTGCCTTGAATGGGCCCCTGGTTCCTAATGAAACTCTAGTTTGTATTTCAATCCAACAATCATCAATTGCCTCCCTTTTCAGTCTGTCTCTGCTCCAAGACCAAGCACCCAAGTCTGAAAAGGAGTTCTGGTTGTGACATAATTGTAAGCTGCATGCTGATTGTCTTTAGCGCTCCCCAGACAGTTGCCTTGTGGCACCCAAAGCACTCCTACATACGTGGCCTTACTGGCATACACCATTGCACACTCAGGTAAAGAGGAGCTATGACCCTCGAAGTGATCCGTTATTGCTATGCACCCACCTTTTCTGCTGATGCTCAACCCTATTGTGAAAATTGTTCAGTATGTTTGTCTCATACTTTGGGGCGAGGCGTGAAAATTAGGACATCTTCACGTCTGGTACAGGAAGGTCCATTCCTGAGCCTGCAGATCGACTTCATAGAGCTCCCCGATGCATGACTAATGCATTCCGCCTGGTTGTTGTTGACATTTTCTCAGATTGGCTAGAAGCCTACCCCTGCTGGATGGTAGATGCAATTACTGTTGAAAGATGCTTCTTACTGGGTTCATTCCCCGCTTTGGGCTCCCTCTCCTCACAGACTTTGACCCAAGGCATCCACTTTACTGGTCAGGTTATCAGGCAGGTATGAAAAGCATTGGGTATTTCCCAGCAGTTTCTCTGTGCATACCACCCCCAGTCTAGCAGCACTGTGGAACACCGAAATAGTGATTTGAAGCCTAGGCTCTCTAAGGTGTTACAAGAAACAGGATTGAAATGGCCCCAGTCTCTGCCCCATGCCCTGTTCCACATGTGCAATCACCTGCACTGCAAAAAGGACATGAGGTCCTTACAGGGCGGCCGATGCATAGGGGCACACTGCTCCCAGTGGCCCTGTACCTGTTAAACTTGCATCTGGAAGACGAGACTGTTCTCATTTATTACTGTGCACTATTCAAGACTGTTTGTTCTCTCCATTCTCAGGTTCAGGTTGCTTCACCATAGCCCGCTAGGAGTCCTGTCACTCACTGCAGCCCAGAGACTGGGTATACATGCACCTGCATGAGCTTGTTCAGCGTTCTTAATCGGGCCCCTGGTTCTTAATGGAACTCTTGTTTGTATTTCAGTCCAACAATCACCAATTGCCTCCCTTTTTAGTCTGTCTGTGCTCCAAGACCAAGCACTCGAGTCTGAAAATGAGTTCTGGTTGTGACATAATTGTAAGTTGCATGCTGATTCTCTTTGGCACTCCCAGATCGTTGCCTCATGGCACACAGAGCACTCCCACCGTACCTGGCCTGTCTGGCATACACAGTTGCACTTTCAGGTAAATGGGCTAGGACCCTCCTAGTGACCCGTTATTGGAATGCGCCCACCTTTGCTGCTGATGCTTTTCAGTATGTTTTTCTCATAATGTGGTGCTAGCTGTGAAAATGAGGCAATCTGCATGTCTGGTACCGAAAGGTCCATTCATGAACATGCAGATCGACTTCATACAGCTCCCTGATGCATGACTTATGAATTCCGACTGGTTGTTGACATTGTCTCAGGCTGGGTAGAAGCCTACCCCTGCCGGAAGACAGACGTGATTACTGTTGCAAAGAAGTTTCTTGCTGAGTTAATTCCCCTTTAGGCTCCCTCTACTCATAGACTGTGACCGAGGAACCCACTTTACAGGTCAGGCTGTCAGGAAGGTGTGCAAAGCATTGGGGATGTCCCAATAGTTTCACTGTGCCTACCATCCTCAGTGTAGCAGCACCGTGGAAGACTGAAACAGTGATTTGAATCTTAGGCTCTCTAAGGTGTTTCAAGAAACAGGATCGAAATGGCTCCAGGCTATGCCTCGTGCCCTGTTCCATATGCGCAATCACCTGAACTGCAAAAATGGGTTTTCCTCACATGAGGTCCTTACAGGGTGCACAATGCATTTGGGCACACCACCATCAGTGGCCCCAAACCTGAATCTGCAACTGGGCCACTCTCACCGATCTCGGTCCTCGGCCCAGCCACTCTCCCTTTGCATTGCCTCCCTGGCAACCCCTGCACTGCGGGACTGTCTCTGTATCCCTACAGCCCCCCTTCCCAGCACTTGTCTGCACTTACCTTGCACTTGTCACCAGCTAGCCCTTATCATTTATCTTGTATTCTACTAACCCTGTACTGCACTTTCCCCTCTCCCCTTGCACCTTTCCCTTCCCCTCTACCCATGCACTTGCGCGATCTAAATGACACCTGGCCTACTAGGATCGCTGTCTGTCTTCCTTTTGTTCCCCCCCTCCCTGCCTCATCGCGGCTTGAAACACTTGTGTATAGGTGCATTACAAATGCCATATCATATCATATCAAACCTGTTGAACTTACATCTGGAAGACAAGACTGCTCTCAATTATTGCTGTGCACTAGTCAAGACTGTTTGTTTTCTCCTTTCTCAGGTCCAGGTTGCTTCACCAGAGACGGCTACGTAATCCTGTCACTCGCTGCAGCCTGGCGACTGGGTGTACCTGCACCAGCAGAAGTCAGTGCTCCAGCCCCATTAGAGAGGTCCACATCAAGTCCTACTTATGACCCAGGCCACCATCATATGCGCCAGTTTGAGCTTCTTTATGCATGCTGCCCAGTATCGGAAGATACTAGTCTTAACAGCAGCACCAGACCCTACTCTTCAGGTCTCCTGTGACCAAGAACCAGCACAGCTCCACTGGACGACTGACCCACAAGAGCTCCAGCCACTGCAACCCTGCCACTGCTAGCCCGACTCGATCTTTCAGACCATCCTCGAGCAAGGACGAGAGCTGGCTCCACAACTTCCTCTTTCCCTCATTGCGCAGCTTTTGAATCGAGACCCACAGCTACACAGCCTGTTCCCAGTGATAGGTTCTCTGCAGGAATTACTGTTCAAGCTTCTTCATCAAGTGATCGAGGCTCCAAAGGGAACCTCCCTGATTCAGGTTCCTCTCCTTGCCTACCATCTCCAGCTTCTGCCACCCCTAGACCTCACAACCCGGTGCAGGGAAGATATTCTCTGTGACGCCGAAGAGGTCCTCACCAGGAACAGTAATCTTAAAAATGTAGTCTGCGTGTACAGCCACTCACCCCTGAACCTGTCAGCAGACGGGAGATGCACCTCTCAGATGTGGTAGTACATTTGCACCATCGGTGGGTGCGGCAGCCAATCAGATTGCCCCAAACCCAGGATGAATCTACTGGTGCAGGTCTGGATTCGCCTGGGTTCGGAGTTGTCGCTCCTCCCCTGCCACCCCCCCAAATCCAGCCCTTTTCCACCCCCTCCCACTTCTCTCGAGCCTATAACTTGGGCCCCGGGCCGTTACTGGCCGGTGAAGCCCTCAGAATGCGGAATGATTGCTTAATTGGCAGAGTGTGGACACTGTGTCTGCTGACATGCCCTTCCTGAAGGGTTTGGATCCTTTTGGATCCTTTTGTTATCTGCTGGTCATACTCTTTCTATTGATGACATCTGCGCTCTTGTGGCTTTGGTACTCTTGTTAGCTCTGACTCTGTGGCCACTGGATGAGAGAACTAGGCCTTCAGTGCCCTGCCTCTTGTCCCCTACACTTCCCCTCTGCCTCTAGCCAGGACTCTTACACGTTTTATGAATGCTTCATTTTGCCCTGAACTATGAACTTTTCCTCCCAAGCTAAAAGACTGCATCCTAGCGAACTTTTACGAATACTCGTTCTCCTACAGGAAATTAACTGTCTGCTTCTTCCTCAACCTTGGTAATCTGGAAACTAACTCTTTCACTCTTGAACTTGGTGTACGCATGTGGCACAATTGGCGCACGATGTCCTGCTTTATGACTACAGTTTTCGTCATTGTCAGTTCACTGTTTTACTTCCAGCTCACTGTGATTGCTGCTTTTAGAGCCACATGCCACGAATACGATGTCCATCTGCTCATCCCTTGGTTCACAGTGAATACACATTTCTGCATCTCACCTGGCAATACTCATGCATCTTAAACATTTCTGATTGTTGGGTTTGTGCTCAACTTCCACGCGGTTCCCTATAACGTCTGTTCCTTTGAACTGGGGAGATGTCTGCCTGGGTCTCCAGTTGGTTACTCCATCTCAAGATCCCGGACCCTGGTACTGGTCTCTTCTACTAGGATTCTTTAGAGTGGACAGCAAGGTGTGCTTTGCTTACCTACATTCCTTGTCAAACCATCTCCACTTAGTACTGCCCTTACTTGCATGTATAGTAATTTGCTGAGTCTCAAAGGGCTTGACAGTGGTGACTAGTTTGTTGTAAACGGTCAGCGATGACGTTTTTGATTCAGTATAGGATTATTCGGTTCCATGTGATAATTTTGCCGCAAAAATATCGCCATACAAAAATATCACCATATTTTTGCGGTGAAATTCACAATGGACCCTGCGGGGGACACCCCCGCAACCTCCGCATCACTTTTTAATGTGCGGGGGACACCCCCGCAACCCCCGCTCCCACATAATATCCACAAAAAAATATCGCCTATGGCGAACCAAACGGCCATGTTTACGGCGATATTTTTGTTGGGGATATTATTACCTGATACCGATTATTCTGCAGTAATAGGTCTTCATAAAGTATTAGGAGCATAGTGTCCTTATCTGAAGTAGCGCAGGGGATAGTTTTACATTGTGAATTTACATCGGGAGGGCAAAGTGTAGCTCTCAGTAATAGCTCTGTAATGTTAAAAGCAAGTACTAACAGGTCATGGCCGCTCTCACATTGCTCTATTACTGTACTTCCAGAGACATAACAGCACGCTGTACATTAAGAGTAACTAAAATATAAAATATGTAGCTATAAGATACATTTGTATTAAAAGTAGGGCATGGGGGGGCATGGCTTGGAGCCGATGCGATGCAGTCGCTCCTCTAAAGCCGCCCGTGGACTGCCCGCTGCTATAGCTAAAATGATGCGGTTCCTGTGGCCTACACGTTCCATCGACGCCAGCTATGTGGATCGGAACCGATGGGGCACTAGCAGCTCAAAGATGAAAACCGGGAGAGGGAGCACTATGTCCGTACTCGTCGCTTGAATCCCGGTCCCCCCTCTGCCGCTCTGAGAATCCAAGATGGCGGGCACACGTATGATGGCGTGCGCAGTCAGGAGCTGGAGGCGATCCTCCCAGTAGCACTCGAGCGGAGGGGACGGACGAGCATCCGTATATCCAGACAAGCGGGGACGGTTTCCATCGGCCGGTGAGGGCGGCCCGGGCCCCCCCTGGAATCGGGAGGATCCCCGCATGCACTGGCCCCATTTTGTACACCCTCTCCCTCTTCCTCCTGGGGCGCCCCGGCCCACGCCGCTTTACAGCCACACATCCAGCGGACAGAGATCTACGAGTGCTGCGTTAGTGGCCCTCCTGGGTGCCCGTTGGGGCCTACCTTCCGGCCTATAGACATATGCAACGGCCCTTGAAGCGACTCAATTTCCTGGAGCGGAGATGGGAGACCCTCCCCCCAACGGTTGGTGGCAGGAGCCCTCAGCAGGAGCCCCTTGAGAGATTTAAGGTAGGCCTAGCCCACATGCTCTTCTCCCTGAGCCATTCCTGGGGTGCCCCGGCCCACGGCCCTGCTGTCTGCGGATAAGGCGTACATCCCGCACGGGCAGCGCTTCTTAGCCTCTGGGGGCCAGTGAGCAGCTCCCATAGCAACTCTTCTTCACCGCTACATCGCTCCCGGCGGCCATTGTCCCGCCGCTGACAACCAGCGCGATGACCAAGCAACAAAAGACCACCAAGTCTTCAGACATAGCAACTCTGCTGACCGCTTCCGACAAAGCTAAAAAACAAGATTCCTGCCCCTCTATCTCACGGGAATCCCTAGATAACAAGGGACCTTTGGCGACCAAAGAAGATATACGTGAATTCATGGCGGATATCAAATCAGAATTCCGCTCTTGTATGGCGGAACTCGCAACTAAACTAGAAAGCACAGATAAAAAAGTCTCAGAGGTTGAACAAAGAGTGGGAGTTGTTGAGGATCATATCCAAAATCATGCCTCCGCGCTAACTGAGGTCCAACGCTCAATCGGACTATTGCAGGACAAGTACGACATCCTGGAATACAAGCAAGAGGACCTCGAAAATAGGGCCCGCGCAACAACCTCCGTATTCGGGGGGTTCCCACTTCAATCCAAGGCAAGGGGTTGGCTGAATATGTGGGCCTCTTTTTCCAATCTCTCCTCCCTGACTTCGAAGATTCACAGCTTCTCCTAGATCAAAACCACAGGCTGAACCCCTGACGCGGAGTGGAATCGGATGGCCCCCCGACGTCATCACTAGGGTGCACTTCTTTACCACGAAGGAAGCCATCTCGGCAATAAGCCGCTCCAAAGACTAAATTACATTCCAAGGGACCTCCCTCCAGATCTTTCAGGACCTTTCTCCTCTTACTCTTCAAAAGAGGCGAGCCCTTTGTCCTGTAACCACCCTTCTTCAGGCTCAAAAAATCCGCTACAGATGGCTCTTTCCCACAGCTTTGCTTTTTTCCTACAAGGGCTCACTCAGGAAAATTAGCCACCTGGAAGATGCTACCGACATCCTGCGCCCAGATGCTTCCAAACCCTCGTCTTTCCTGCCCTCCGAAGCAACGGCTGACTCAAACCTGGTGGCCTCCCCTAATCCCACACAAGATTCTTGGTCGAAGGTTCCCAGATTCCGGAAGAGGAAATAGCCGGATGCGACCCCATGATGGAGCTTCCACCTCGATACTGGCTCGCAGTCCGGCACCATGATCTGATCAGCACCCTCAGGAACACAGATAATCTTCATCCTTAAAGCAGCGGGCATTATTCCACGGTCCATTCCCGGTTCCAAGGCACAGTCCATCTATGAGTCCTTGGAACAAACCACTAAGATTACCTGTAAGGTTAGCCATGTTGGCTACACACTGCTCTATGGCCCTGTAGGCCAAGGGAGGCATTAGACCCGCAAAAGGTCAGCCACCCTCAGTTAAAACTCGCCCCTCCTGTTGGCGGCTCGAGAAAAAACCCCACAAGCAGGTTGGGGAATGGCCACGCACTCCGCGACATGATGGCTGATCCTTCTATATCTCCCCCTCTCCCCCAGGACTCGTCAACCTCCCCGGAACTCGCCCCAGAACATCGAACTCTGAGGTTCGTCTCCCTGAATGTCAAGGGACTAAATTCACCCGCCAAACGCTATACTACAAGAAACCCATTTGCTGCCTGCAGACCATAGCCGCCTACTCTCCTGAAACTTTCCGAAGCAACTTTTCACATCTGGGAACTCCAAGAGGGGTGGCACAGCTATCCTATTTGGGAGGGGACTGAACCCTCAAATTCTAGACTGTATAAGCTGCCCGGAGGGGCGGTACATGGTGGTGAAATGCCTACTACTAGGACAACTCTATTCTATAATTTCTGTATACGCACCCAACTCAGGCCAGGCGCTGTTCTATGAATCTGTTCTATGAATCCCTGAGTACAACTCTCTCTCCGTTTCTGGAAGGCCAGATAGTGATTGGAGGGGACTTCAATGGGGTCCCGGACCCCACGAAAGACAAGTCACACCCACCCAGTGCCGGAGACCTCACCATAGCCCTGGCCCTGGCTATTTAGAACTTTGGGGGTGGTGGATTCATGGAGAGTACTCCACCCATCCGAAAGAGACTTTTCCTTTTATTCTTATGTCCACAGAACCTTCTCCAGGATAGATCTTCTCCTAGTGTCTCCACAAATCTTCACGTTCACCAACAATGTGACAATTGGCTCCAGAATCTTGTCTGATCACGCTCCGGTGACCCTGGAAATCCGAGTGCAGGAACCAGCTAACCCCCAACAGCGCAGATGGACTCTATATGATCCGATTCTCAATGAGATGCCACTCAGAGACGCGATCGCAACCACGATCACCAACTTCTTTAAGGAGAACCCCAGTGAGGACACCTCTACCGCCAATATTTGGGATACAATGAAGGCAGTAGTGCGGGGTGAACTGATTGCGCAAGGAGCGGCCTATCATAGACACAAACGTCAAACTCGCCAGGTCCTTGAGGAAGACCTTAGAAATGCAGAAAGGACCCATAAGGAGAAGGGCTGGACCCCTAAAACTCAGCGGGCCATCCGGATAGCACAAAATAAGATTGAGGCCCACTATGCCGAACACACTGCCCACCAAATGGCAAAAGCAAAACAGTTTTATTATGCTAAAAACAACAAAGCAAATAAGCTACTAGTGGCCAAACTTGCCAAGGCGAAGAGGACCAATACAATTGTGGGCCTGCGGGACCAACGAGGCAAGGTCCATTACGCTGACCAGGACAAACTGCAGCTCGCTGCGACCCACCTGACTCAGGTGATGACCGCTCCAATGCGGGACATGGAGGAACAGAAGGAATACCTACGGGGTGCAGCGCTTCCCCGGCTAAAAAGAACAGCCCGTGACTCTCTAGAGGCGCCGATTACTGATGAAGAAGTGGACGAGGCAATAAAAGCCCTTAAATCCCGAGCCCCTGGCCCTGATGGGTATACAACCAGGTTTTACAAGATTTTCAAACCCCAACTATTGGCACCTTTGGTACAGTTGTTTAACTCGTTCAGGACCACGGGCACTGTAACCCCGTCCATGCAGGAGTCAATTACGGTCTTATTACCTAAACCTGGAGGCGATCCGAAGAACCCTGCATCATACAGACCCATTGCCCTGCTCAACATAGATGCTAATATTTACTCTAAAATCCTGGCATCACGTCTGTCTCAGTTCTTGCCAGAGATAATCAGTGCGGATCAGAGTGGCTTCCTCAGACACCGCTCCACGGCCGACAACATTCGAAGAGCCTTGGATCTGGTGGAACTTGCCTCCCGGGATTCCCAGGAATTGGTGCTTCGCGGCCAAGGCGTTCGACAAAGTGGATTGGACTTTCATGAGGCTCACCCTTGAGGCTTTTGGATTTGGCCCAGAGTTCTGCACTATGACGCTGGCAAATTACAAAGCTCCCAAAACCCTTCTCAAAGTTAATGGCACCCTCTCCTCCCCCATCAACCTAACTTGCGGAACCCGACAGGGATGCCCGCTGTCGCCACTTCTCTTCGCTCTAATTATGGAACCATTTGCCCAGCGGATCAAGTTGAACCCTGCAGTCGAAGGCTTTCAATCAGGCCTGGCACACCACAAGCTGGCCCTCTATGTAGACGATGTCCTCCTGACTATCACGAAACCCCGCTCCTCCCTCCCTCAAGCCCTGGCTGAGATAACGAGCTATGGCAGGGTCACAGGCTTCACAGTCAACTACCGGAAATCAGTCGCCATGGGAGTGGGTGTGACCCGAGAAGATCGAGAAGCTCTAGTTCCGCTGTGCCCAATACAATGGACGACCAAAGGAATTAGCTACTTGGGAGTTCAGATCCCGGCCAACTCAAGCGAGTTCTATTGGGCCAATTTTCCCCCATTATTTACAACCTTGGAGGCAGATTTGAGACGCTGGGCGGCACAAGAGATATTGCTGATGGGCTGTATTACAGCCTGTAAGATGAACTTACTACTGAGATTTCTGTATGCGTGCTCCACACTCCCGGTGCCCGTTCCGGCGCCAGCCCTTCAATGCCTACAGAAGAAAATGCTGCAGTTTATTTGGAGGGGGAAAAAGCCCAGGATCCCTAAATCCACGATGCTGGGCAACGTGAAACTGGGTGGCCTCGGGGTCCCTGACCTGCAGAAATACCAAATGGCGGCTCAACTGTCCTGTATCCAATCATGGCAAGTCCTCACCAACCGCCCTAGATGGGTGGACCTCGAACAAGCGCAGTTACCCCTCCCGCTGCGCTTTCTCCCACATGTCCCCCTCCGGAACGGCGACAGTGGCGGAACCTTCTGGCATCCACCAAACACACCGTTTCGGTGTGGGACAAGGCGTTGAAACAGAAGAGGATCCCGACGGGGCTCAGCCCCCTCTCCCCGGTGTTTATGAACCCGACCTTCTCTCCTGGTCTGTCCACCCGGAATTTTAAGGCCTGGATTGCAGGAGGCCTAGAGACCCTGTGTCAACTTTTTGAATGGGGCCAACCCTGCACCTTTGAGCGATGCAAAGAACTCTTTAGGATCCAGGAACAAGATAGATTCACATATACCCAGCTACGCCATTGGTGCACCCACCCACAGACTCGCCAGGTGGCTACTCGTCCCCCCACAGCCATCGAATTGACCCTTAATGAGCTCCCACCCCGAGGAAGAATCTCCACTCTATACAAGCGCCTCCAAACGGATATCCTAACCTCCAAGACCCGGTATATGGCCCTATGGGAGGCGGACCTGGGCCATCCGATTGAAGACCAACAGTGGGTTGACATCTGGTCCCGGGCTCACACCTCCTCATCATGCATCACAAATAGAGATGCGCCTACAAGATCCTCCTCCGGTGGTACTACCCTCCCCTAAGACTTCACCACATGAACTCCCCACTCAACCCTCAATGTTGGAGGCAATGCGGCCAAATAGGCTCCTTCTTCCACATGTGGTGGTCCTGCCCCAAGGCTCAAGCCTTTTGGAAATAATGCCTAGCGACGATAGCGGACATCACTCAGGTGCGACTGCCCTTGGCCCCCGAACCTATCCTCCTTGGAGCACCGATCCCCGGGATCTACCCAAGGTCTGGTCCCAAGGCCAAACTATTATCGCAATGCCTACTTGCGGGCAGGAACGTGATAGCCTGCACCAGGAAAACGACGGAAGGCCCTCTCATGCCTTTCTGGTGGATGAAAGTCTGGGACATCCTGATCGCCGAGAAGGTGACGGCGGCCGAGGCAGGCACTTTGCATCACTTTCGCAACATCTGGGGTCCGGTATTGGACATTGACCAAAGGTTCCCGGCCCTGACTTTCAAGTCCCAACTGGCCAGGAGAACTATTCAGGATGGAGATCGCCTGCAGGGACGTGAAGACGGAACTTGAGACCGAAGGGTGGGGTGGGAGGAGCGTCAAATGATATTACTGTATGCTACATGTCGCGAGTGATTAAGCTTTGTATTGCCATAACCTGCCTGTTTAAAATAAACAGGTTTAAAAAAAAAAAGTAGGGCATGGAAAATTAAATGAAATTATATTTTATTTATATCGCGCTCGTACACAGTGTTTCAGAGCGCAACCAGGCAAAGGTAGGGGAACAGGGGAGTACAAAAACAACGATCTTACTAGGCCCAGTGACAATGAGAACACGCAAGTGCATGGGAAAGGGAAGGGGGAAAGTGCATGGAAGGGGGAGAGGTGGAAAGTGCGGAACAAAGGAGAGAACATAATAAATAAGTAAAATAGAGAAATAAATAATGGTGGTAGTGCAGCCAGCAAGTGGCAAGTGCTAAGTTAAGCAGATAGGGTATATCTGATAAGTGGGGAAGAGAAGTGGGTGGGGGACTGTATGGGTACAGATACAGACCCCAGTGCAAGGAGTGGCCCGGAGGAAGTGCAGGGGGGTGGCAGGGTGAGCAGGTACCTGGGCCGGAAGGACAGAGGCTGGTCAGGTGCATGATGCCGAAAGAGAAAACAGATCAGCAGGAGGGAAGAGGGGCAAAGGCAAAGGCGAAGAGGAAGGTCTTGAGGTGCGTCCGGAACCGGAGATGGTTCTCCTCAAGGACAATCACATTTAGCAAGGCCATTGCATGTCCTGGACCATGCATAGCAATGCAGGTAGTTCCCATAATTTATCTTCCGGAACCAATTCAGGAGACAGTTAACAATTCAGGTCTCCCGTGATTATTACATAGTCATTGAATTCCTTTTCACCATAGTTGTTCTCACAACAGATTCAAAATATCCTATAACTCCTAATGATTGTCTAAGATACACATTCAACATTTAACATCTGACCTGATTTCAATCTAATAGACATACCTAGCACATCTGCAAATGTAATATTCTTCAACGTTACAGCTGGCATGAAGGCTAGAGTGTACCCATATTAACAACTCTCCCTTTAATTAATTGATCCTTATAATGCTATATGCCTTATGCCGGGACACCAGTTTCTAAGCGTGGGGCTGGGATTCAAACCTGTGGTGCTCTGCATCTTGCTTCCAAGACAAATGCAATGGCCATGAGCTATCCTCCCGGCCCTTGGGTCTACCTCTGGGGCCTTTACAGGCTGGTTGGAAAAAGGTATGGTATCCTTGGTTGTGGATTGCTTCTAGTTTCTAAGACTCCTGTAGGCATATACTTTGTGCCCCAGAGAGGAAGTCATGCCATTCTGATTCTTCTTTTTTACCCAAACCCTGGATGTTCCATGAGAGGATTTTTATATATATTTTCCCTGACTTTGCTTTGTTTATGTACAAATGTTCATCTATGGGGGTATTAGCTGGAGGGTGCATGGATGGGGTGCCTTTCCGTCAAAGGTTATCAGAGGTTGTTCCACCTTGTTTGATGTATGTATATCCGAGGGCCCTTCACCCAATGGCCATCGTCTCAATTGAATATTAGAGCCAGGTAGAGGTAGATTTGATATTGAATGGCTAGGAGTTCTCCAGCAAGCAACTGATGAGTAAACGTTATCTTAATAATATCCCACTGGGGGTTCAGGAAGTCTGGCAAGTGTTTAGCAATAAGTATATGTGAACATATCATGGAAAGACACTCCTTCTTATGGCATAGCCAATGAGAACATTTATTCGCCAGAGACTCCATGTTCTCCTTTGCGTTCCTTGATACTTATAGTATGGAACGACTGCCACATAAATGGTTCCAGACTCAGACCACTTCCAAAAAGCAAACCAACTTCCTGGCCCCTTTTGTTGTCCATATGAGGGCGAGTTGGGATACGTTGTGCATGGGCTACAGGATTTCATTTGCTTCCAATCACCTGGCCCCTGTTCTGGGGCCCAGGAGTAATGAGTGAGCTCTCTTATCTCAATAGGTGGGCTCATTCTGCTATCTTTCAGCATCACGGCGTCCTATATTGGCATTTTTACAGATACGAACTTCTTCAGCTTTTCAATTTCCATGTGATTTACCACATATAGGGGAAAATATTTCAAGGTACTATATACATTTGACATGTTTTGCTAATTTTCTATTTGACACCCACCACATGTTTTTACAAATAAATTCAGAATGGTAATTACCGTGGAAAGTTGTACATCAGACGTCACATTTTAAGGATTCAATCTTATCAGTTTATTACACTGTGTATATTAAGTACGGTTTTCCAACATTATTTCCGATGGCTCTAAATTTAAACATGAGGTACCTTCATTAGGTCTTTCTTCTGCTACAGGTACAGAAACAGGCCTCTCGGTAGGACCAGTATCCACTAATTGGAAATTTGCCCACTCAGGTGCTCATTTGAGGTCTTGCAAAAGGGGGTATCTGTTAGCACAAGGGATACACAGATGTGCTATATCATGGGTGACAGACGTCACTTGATATGTATGCATTTCCGTTTTACCTGACGTTCGAAATATATCTGTCATTCCCAGGTCTATTGTCTCACGTGTAATAAGTAATGTCACTGTATATGGCTCATGAGTCTGACCAGAGTTTGTGCACATCAAACCGGCTGGTGGGGGGCAAAAAAACGATTTACTTTGGATGTGTCATTGTAAAAACCCTGGATTCGATGCAGGTTTAATGTGCAGTTGGACTACATCAATACAGAGTGATTCAATCTCCTCAATGTGGTCTTCAACTTGTGCAATACTTGGTGGTTCAGTAAATGGCCACGGCATATCCACAGTTACCTTTTCTGTGGAGGAATGTTAAGGAGTTCTAAAACGGTCACTTTCCTCTTGGCCATTTGTCCACTAGAGGTTAAGGGAAGAAAATGTCCCTCTCACGTTGCGGCTGGATGCTCCAAGGGACAGGGCGATCTGCCCGTTCCTCAGCTCGCCAACTCATCCCAACTGCTGGGGCCCTTACAGTTATCTCTTTTGTTTAGTCTTTAGATTCACAAATGAAGAACCGATTAAGCCTCTGTCTCCTACTCCTACCAAACAATAAAGGCCCTGAAATACAGTCTGATCAGATGCCTGTAAGGATTTGGCGTTTTCACCCACTTTTAAGTTCGAATAATATGATGTTATTATGTCAATGATGATATTGAAAAAGCTCTTTTAAAAAAAAAGAAAATGTTTATTTCACTTGGACAAAAAGGTACAAATTGATAAGCATAATCAAAAAATGTGTTTCTCATCAAGGCAGTATGCACAATTCATGGTTATCAAATCTTGTGTAGAAAACATTGTTATGTTATGTTGATTTATACCGCACATCACTACCACTGAAGGGCAGTCTCCAGGCACTCAAGTGGCTCTGCAAGAGAAGAGGGTGGGGTGTGTTAGTGAGGATAGGATGATAAGATAGGTTCAGAACCAGGAGAAATTGGCGTCTTTGTCTTGCGTGTGGGATTCTTATGCGTAATCAAACGTCCTTTATCGTTTAAGATTGAAGAATAAATCAGCTCTATACAGAGTAATCACTCAATTGCATACTTTCTTGGAACGTCTGGGGTGAAAGTCTTGTGTAAACCAATGACTACAAAAAAGCAACAAAACAAAACTACCAGTGCATTGCATAAAATTGGCTGTTTAGCCTTTGTGTATGTTAAGATGACCTAGTGAAACTCCCAGCATTTACCAACACATTTTTAGTGACCCTGAGTCTCTTGCATACTTTTTCTCTGAGTTGGAGAGAGTAAAAGGGTGTGTGCTGGATGGATTGTTGACAGAGTGTTATTTTCGGAGGGGATGTTTGGGTTGATGAGAGACAGTGCGCGAGAGGGAGAGTGAGGGATGAGTGAATGATTGAGAGGCTGAGTGACTGTAGGATGGATGGATATATGGAGGGATGGATGAATGAAATGGCGAGAGAGTGTGCGAGTGGGTCAGTGTTGGGTGGATTAATTGTTGAATGTGTGAATGAGAAGTCAGTATTGGATGGGCTTGTGTTAAAGGTGCTAATTCAGCACCAGACAGGGGGACGCACCAACTGTGAGAGTAAAGAAGGGTGATGATGGGGGCGGCTACATGGGAAATGACACAGGTATTCTAAGCCACAGACGCTGCTTACAAAGGGCTTAACTGGGAACGGTAGGGGGTAATGATGCATTGCGTGTACACACATTCCAATATACTCTTCTACGATTAGCTAAAGAAGGGGGAGGATAAAAATAGCACCATCATAAACAAGCGTAGTGGGAAATCCCTCGAGGCGGGCTGGACCTGGGAAACCTTGATCTGAAACACGTGACCAGTAAGACAGGGATCTGCAAAAGGGGTGTGGGGTTTAAGCTACTCATTACGAGAAAAAAAAGCATAACTAGAACAAGGTGATGTAATTACAGTGCGGTCAGCCAAACCAGCCGCCCAGTATGGCAGCAGGGAAAAATGGCTCTGTACCAGTGTGCCGGTCGCATGACCGCCGATGCCCATCGGTAGGCGGCTGTGGAAGGGGTACACAGGATGGATTGGTATTCCTGGGAGAACCAATCAGACGGTAAGTTCTTGAGCTCTGGGGAGGTGGACAGCCTCCAAAGTATCTACCGCAGAGTTTGCGAAGGTCATCATCCAACAGGTATCATGTGAATGTCCCCTTTCCCACCAGCTGCAGGGCGTCTCATGTTCTGTTTTTTAATGGTGCTGACCAATGGCAGTGTATAAAAGTTCTGGCGGTCAGCGCACATGTTACTTTAATAATATTAAGTTGTTCTGGGGTGGGGTGTGAATAAATGTGGTACCACATGGGGAGGCATTGTAATGGGAAACTGTTAAACTGTTTGCTTCAATTACGCTTGACAAATCAACGTAAACTTCGAGGAGGGGATGTCTATGTACCAATGAAATCCCTTGTAAACATAGAAAAAGCAAATTCTACAACTTGCAAGTGTTTCAATGGATTTCTGACCATTGTATTTCTTGGTATAAAACGACTTTTCGTATTCCATTCAGATGTTGCTCTTTTGATTAGAGCCTTTCCACTGTTCTGTTTGATTTGTGCTCACCCAGCTGTAATAAACAACGTTTTGAGTATGTGTTCATTTTATTATGCTGTAATTGGTGGATCCCTGACTACATTTGTGGAGGCACCAGCGAAATATCTCAGTCCTCCCCAAACCACTTAGAGTATCCAGGCCGCCCTCCTAGGGGCAACACAGACTTGTTCACTGCGCATCACTGAGGAGGCTGAGTTTGAAAAGGTCTGCCAGGCCCCGTGCACTGTCTCGTGCTCAGTGGAAGGGTGAGCCCGTGGTGGAGGCTCAATGATATGATATGATATGATATGGCATTTGTAACGCGCCTATACACAAGTGTTTCAAGGCGCGACGAGGCGGGGGTGGGGGGGACAGAGGGAGACAGACAACGATCCTACTAGGCCAGGTGTCATTCAGATCGCGCAAGTGCAAGGATAGGGGGACTGGGAAAAAGTACAGGGGAAGGGGAGAGGGGAAGTGCAGTACATGGTTAGTAGAATACAAGATAAATAATAGGGCCAGCTGGTGGCAAGTGCAAGGAAAGTGCGGTACATGGTTAATAGAATACGAGATAAATAATAGGGCCAGCTGGTGGCAAGTGTAAAGGTAAGTGCCGGGAGAAGGGGCTGTGGGATACAGAGACAATCCCGTAGTGCATGTAGGCAGTGCAAGGAAGAGTGGCTGGGCCAGGACATGAGATCGGTGAGTGGCCCAGTTGCAGATTTAGTGCAGGTTCAGTGATTTTAGCAGGGGAGAGAGGGAGAGAAAGCGGAGGCAAAGATGAAGGTTTTGAGGTGCTTCTGGAACCGGAGATGGTTCTCCTCAAGTTTCAGGGAGGCAGGAAGGCTGTTCCAGAGGGAGGCCCCTGCTGCGGCGAGAGATCTACCACCAGCTTGTTGCTTGGAGAAGCGGCTGACCCTGAGGTAGTTGGAGGTGGATGAGCGAAGGGCTCGAGAAGGAAGATATTTAGGAAGAGAGAGTTGAAGGTATTTCCGCCCAAGGCCCCAGAAGGCCTTGTGGACAATGCAGAGGGTTTTGAACTTAATCCTTGCAGCCACTGGGAGCCAGTGTAGTGATTTCAGTCCTGGAGAGATACAGTCCCTGGGCTTGAGGCCAAGGACAAGTCTCGCAGTCCTGTTCTGGATGAGTTGCAAAGGGTGGAGAGTAGAGGCAGGAAGATTTAGAGAGAGGCTGTTACAGTAGTCCAGCCTAGAGAGAACCAGAGCTCTGGAGACAGTGAGCTTCTGGGGGAAGGAGAGAAAAGGAAGGATACCTCTGAGGAGGTGTAGCTGGTAGTGTGACTTCTTAGAGACGTCAGAGATGTGAGGAGAGAAGGCGAGTGTGGAGTCGAAGATGACCCCGAGGTTTTTTGCCGTGCAGGTAGGAGCAGGAAGAGGGCCAAGGGAGGCCGGCCAGAGAGCTGCAGGGAAGGAGGGAGTGGGTGTGCCGATAAGTAGAATCTCAGTCTTACTGGCATTAAGGCAGAGGTCGTTGGCGGCACACCATTCCTGGATAGCAGAAAGACAGAGATGAGGGAAGTGGAAGAGAAGGCCGAGGGTAGCCTGAAAATGAGCTGGGTATCATCCGCGTAGCACTGAAAGTTGGGACAGAGAGCGGCTATGCGGTGAGCAAGAAGTGCAAGATACTGATTGAACAGCCAGGGGGGAGAGGTTAGATCCATGGGGGACACCACAGGTAGAGAAAAAGATGTCAGAGAGGAAGGAACCCAGTTGGACCTGGGAGGGTCGATTGGAGAGGAAGGAGGACAGCCACGTCAGAGCTTGACCAGTGATACCCAGGTTATCACGGAGACAGTTGAGCAGGATGGTGTGGTTAACAGTGTCAAAGGCAGAGGAGAGGTCGAGCAAGATGAGGACACAAGGGGTATTAGAGTCAAGGTTTGAGAGCAGGTCCTCACGGATGTTCAGGAGAGCAGTTTCCGTGCTTCTGGCAGCTCTGAAGCCAGACTGATGGTCATGAAGACTACCAACAGATTCAGCATGGAGACTAAGCTGGGAGATGGCCAGTTTCTCCAGCAGCTTGCCCAGGAAGGGAGTGATAGAGATTGGGCGATAGTTACCTGGGCAGGAGAGGTCGTAGGAGGGTTTCTTAAGAAGGGGGTGCACAAGGGAGTGCTTGAGGGGGGATGGGAAGACTCCAGAGGCGAAGGAGTGATTGCAGAAGTCAGCCAAGGCAGGCGCCAGGGAGTCGATGTGGTCCTTGATAGTTTTGGAGGAACAGGGGTGGACCTGTTTTGACGAGACTTTCATAGATCGGACTTGTCTCGAAACCTCGTCAGCAGAAAAAAGGGGAAAGGCAGAGAAGAAGGGAGGAGGGGTGGCTGCCGAAAGACCAGAGGGAGAGCAGGGAATAGGGGAGGGGAGGTGATAGGAGGAGAGTGAGGACAGGATGTCTTGAGTTTTTGAAATGAAGTGAGAGGCCAGTACTGTGCAGAAGGCCTGGGAGGGGACAGGAGAGGTAGAGACTGCAGCAGGGTTGGCCAGCTCCTTGCAGATTTTAAAGTGTTCGGCCGAATTGTTAGATGCCGCAGAGATGCGGGCTTGGATAAGGGCTCTCTTCTTGGTGAGAACGGAGAGCCGGTATTGCCTTTGGAGCATGCGGCAGGCCAGTTTGTCAGAGGATGAACATGAAGCACGCCATTTCCTCTCTGCCACCCTGCACTTGCGCTTAAGGGTGACAAGATCTGAGTCATACCAGGAGTTACATTTGGCTTTGGGCTTCAGGCGGATTCTCATGACAGGGGCAAGGATATCAAGGGTATCAGATATAACAGAGTGGAGAGTGGAAAGGGCTGCGTCAGGGTGGGAGTCAGCCGAAAGGGGAGAGGGGGGCGAGAAGGTGGTAGCGAAAACCTCAACTGACACGCGCTTCATGGGTCGGATGACCGCGAAGGTGGGTGGCAGTGATGAGGGTGGCTTTGCCTGTGGGGTAGCGAGGGTGAGGTGGGAGGAAAGGAGAGAGTGATCACTCCAGGAGAGAGGAGTGGAGAGAGGGACAGAGAGGGGAAGGTCAGAAGAGATCAGAGCATCAAGAGTGTGCCCTGCAGAATGGGTCGGCCCAGATGGGAGAACAGAGAGTGAGAGAGAGTCGCAGAGGTTGCGAAAGAGTCTAGAGGGAGGACAGGAGGCTTCAAGGTGGATATTGAAGTCTCCAAGAAAGAGGAGTTGAGTGGTAACAAACGAAAGGAAGTTGATGAGGTGCGGGAAGCGTCTATCAAAGAGGTGAAAGAGATCTAGAGAGCACCATGGAATAAGGAGGGAGTGGGGGGAAGACAGACGAGATCAAGCGGAAAGGAATGAAGAGGCAAGCCCTAGTTACCACAGTTTCAGAGCAACAGTAACACAGTAAACAAAATGAATTAGGTACCCAGTGTAGAGGCCACCTAAGTTTGAGAGTCCTGCAAGGGGAGAAAAAGCCCTAGTTTACCACAATTTCAGAGCAACAATAACATAGTAAACAAAATGAATTAGGTACCCAGTGTAGAGGCCACCTAAATTTGAGAGTCCTGCGAGGGGAGAAAAAGCCCTAGTTTACCACAATTTCAGAGCAACAGTAACACAGTAAACAAAACGAATTAGGTACCCAGTGTAGAGGCCACCTAAATTTGAGAGTCCTGCGAGGGGAGAAAAAGCCCTAGTTTACCACAATTTCAGAGCAACAGTAACACAGTAAACAAAACGAATTAGGTACCCAGTGTAGAGGCCACCTAAATTTGAGAGTCTTGCGAGGGGAGAAAAAGCCCTAGTTTACCACAATTTCAGAGCAACAGTAACACAGTAAACAAAACGAATTAGGTACCCAGTGTAGAGGCCACCTAAATTTGAGAGTCCTGCGAGGGGAGAAAAAGCCCTAGTTTACCACAATTTCAGAGCAACAGTAACACAGTAAACAAAACGAATTAGGTACCCAGTGTAGAGGCCACCTAAATTTGAGAGTCCTGCGAGTGGAGAAAAAGCCCTAGTTTACCACAATTTCAGAGCAACAGTAACACAGTAAACAAAACGAATTAGGTACCCAGTGTAGAGGCCACCTAAATTTGAGAGTCCTGCGAGGGGAGAAAAATCCCTAATTTACCACAATTTCAGAGCAACAGTAACACAGTAAACAAAACGAATTAGGTACCCAGTGTAGAGGCGACCTAAATTTGAGAGTCCTGCGAGGGGAGAAAAAGCCCTAGTTTACCACAATTTCAGAGCAACAGTAACACAGTAAACAAAACGAATTAGGTACCCAGTGTAGAGGCCACCTAAATTTGAGAGTCCTGCAAAGGTAGAAAAAGCCCTAGTTTACCACAATTTCAGAGCAACAGTAACACAGTAAACAAAACGAATTAGGTACCCAGCGTAGAGGCCACCTAAATTTGAGAGTCCTGCGAGGGGAGAAAAAGCCCTAGTTTACCACAATAACACAGTAAACAAAACGAATTAGGTACCCAGTGTAGAGGCCACCTAAATTTGAGAGTCCTGCGAGGGGAGAAAAGCAGACCTAATTTACCACAATTGGCGGTACACACTTAAGTGTAGAAGCCATGTGAAAGAAAAGGAAAGGGACGGAGTGGGTAGTTGGGCTGGGTGAGCAGGTGGAGCTAACCAGAAAAGGCGGACCGGCGACTGGCGTCCCCTGCGGACACCTGCAGACACAGGGAGCCGCAGCCATAGGAGCCGCCCTTTGCCTAAGGGGGCCCTTAGCCGATGGGGGCTGCCGGGCAGGGGGCTGCCCAGGGGGGTGGGCTTTAAGGCAGGAGGAGAGGAAGGGGAGGGGGGGAGTGGGTGGGCAGGGAGGCGGGAGGGGACAGGGGAGAGGAGGAACCAGGAAGTGAGTTGGAGGGAGGGGGCAGGGGGCAGCACAAACGCGCACGGAACGCTAAACCAAAAATAAACTACAGTGCCTGAAATTAATGAATCTTACTGAAGGCCCAGCGGGGCCTGGCAGGCAGCCTCGGAACACGCACACCGGGCTACGGGCGACCGCTCACACCAGCTCTAGCTCAACAAAGAAGCGAGCTTCAGGAGCGGTCGTCGCGTAGTCCCGGAGGGACTACAAGGACAACCAATCAAAGGGGGGGGGGTGGGCGGGCAGGGAGGCGGGAGGGGACAGGGGAGAGGAGGAACCAGGAAGTCAGTTGGAGGGAGGGGGTAGGGGGCAGCACAAACGCGCACAGAGAGCTAAACCAAAAATAAACTACAGTGCCTGAAATGAATGAATCTTACTGAAGGCCCAGCGAGGCCTGGCAGGCAGCCTCGGAACACGCACACAGGGCTACGGGCGACCGCTCACACCAGCTCTAGCTCAACAAAGAAGCGAGCTTCAGGAGCGGTCGTCGCGTAGTCCCGGACTTGAGTATAACCGTGCAAGAAGACGCTGCTTAATAGTGCATGTCTACATCGGGGGAGGGATAGATTCTTTTACAGTGTATAGGACACATCCTCAGAGAAGGGAGGCCAATCGGCCATAGTGGTGTAGATAATAGAGTGGGCGCTAGTGTGGGCATGCCTGCGGTAGAGCAGGAGAGGTGCCTAGTGTGTGGCGAACTCCATTAGACAGGAGTGGCGCGAAATACAAGTGATTGTATAGTTGCGCCATGGGGTACAAGTTGTGATGGCTTTTTGTAGATAGGGACACGTGTGTGGTAGTTAGATCCATTCAGTTGTGAGGGCTTGGGGTGGACGAATCAGCACCAAGAGGTATCTCGTGTAAAATAGCAGGCTTTTTGCATTTCCACAGCAGGAGTGTGCCGGTGATGCATGGTTAGACACTGGACACTCTTGCGCTAACATAGGGAACGGTGAGCCCGTGGAGAGGGCTGTAAAGTACTAATGTTGAGAGAGTGGTCAGGCCTGTGGAGAGGGCCATTGCGAACGAGTGTAGTGTCTGGTAGGGCCTGCAGAGATGGCCAGAGTGAACGTTGAGAGGTGTGATTGGGTATAACAAAAAAACAAGAAAAAAATAACAAAACAGTTGGGAGAACAGGAGGTCGGGTGATCACAGGGTAATAGAATAAAAAGACAGGAAATAATGGCTTATGTGGACCGCCACCTAGACCAAATGTGCCGCAATTACCCCAGTATTGCGATAAACTAATAAAATAAAATGTTCAGTGGGCCGAGAGACTGCAGGGCAGTGTTTCGACGTGTGGCCAGGAAAAGGAACATTTAACAGCAAGATATTATGCTTCGCGTCATCCTTTGAAAGTATTACTACAGCTACGTTCACGGAGCGTATCACAAACTCACTGCACATACGGGCCAGGAACACACAAGGTGAAGCGCCTCTGCCAAGGGGCGAGGCCGTCGCAGCCAGCAGGGGCTCTCTTCACTGGATCAGCATGTGCCAACAAGTGCCAAGGACAAGGTTGTGTCGGTGGCCTCGGGACACCGGGCAGCCAATCCCGTCGCAGCCGGCTTCCAAACCCTTTGTCGCCATTATTATAGGATGGTCCTGTGGGACCACATGGCAGGCAACAGTCACTGGGGGCACCGAGGCTTTCAATGTAGCGTGATCACATGGCTGGTCAGTGGCCTGGTGGCACCCAGGTTACACACACAGATCTGGGATCACACAGTGTCAACCTGCAGACCAAATGAGACACAGAGACAGAAGTGCCAGGCATGGAGTCTGCCACCATACTAACTGCAGGTGCCGGCTGAGGCATCATTTATTGGGAGCCATTCATGACTCAGACTCTTAAAGGGAACATTACCACAAAGGAGAATAGTGCATGTCAGGGTTAACATTGTGCTAATACATGTGAACATATACTATGCGGCAAAAGACATGCACTCTCAATCCCATAAATCTTCCCTACCTCTATATACATCTCCGAGGCACGCACTGCCTCCTGCCTCTTCTACAATGTCTCCCCGGCTTGAGTGATTTATTCCTTACAAATGGGATTGCTCCACCCATAGGATTCAATTGTCACAGCGGCCTGATGGTCGCTGGGGCAATGTTGCGAATGGAAGAGGGCTCATGCCTGTTCCATTACGTCCATAGGGAAGCACGATGTAGCAGTCTAGTTTATTTAAATATGGTGCCTGCTATGCTTCTGATGCCTTTATCCTCCGTCGCCAGCTTTCACGCTCCACGTCGCAACACTCAGCCGATGCCTTGACGCTGTTCTTCCTCTTTCTTCTCCTCTTTCCTCTAAGTACGTTTTTACTTCTCCCAAGCTCCTGTCCCTCTGCTTAGCCCTCCGTGCTCATTTATACTTACCCCCTGTCTCTTCTTCCTGTATCCCTGTTGCCTACATGTACCTTGCTTGCTGGAGCTCATACTACCTTCCTGGACTCCTGGCTTCCTGCATTTTGGATTGGGTTTTTTCTGCCCTCTGGGGCCTTTCCCCCTGGATTAGGGTACATTACACTGGCTCCCTCTTTGCCGTGCCCTATAATTCATACTAGGCTGGCAAGGTGGCGGGTGGCCAGGATTGGCCCTACCTGTCCACACATCGCCTCGCTCAAGACGCAGAGAAAGCCTCCACTGCAACCAGATAACCATGTGAGCCCCCGGGATAAGGGTGGTTACCGTGAAATCAATGGCAGCTGTGATCTTACATTAAATCTAAGGCCGTTTTTCCACATTCATCGGTTCAGAAGCGTGTCCGTCATGGCATTAGGCTCAACAGCTTTGATTAAGGTACAAAAGGGAAAAAGATGCAGATCCCCTAGTCACATTAGCTAATCAACAGTACCTACAACAATGACTAAAGT
This sequence comes from Ambystoma mexicanum, assembly GCF_040938575.1. Taxonomy (NCBI): domain Eukaryota; kingdom Metazoa; phylum Chordata; class Amphibia; order Caudata; family Ambystomatidae; genus Ambystoma; species Ambystoma mexicanum. The sequence continues at coordinate 18,952,108 of NC_090937.1, read as the reverse complement.
ATTAGCTAAGCAGATGCTATTGTGATTTTAGTGACCAGCTCCTCTGCGTCATTCTTTTTATGGGCGAAGGAAGCATTTTTGTGCCATTTATTTTTCAAACAAACATGCTGATTTTAGGAGGCACACCTTGCTCCTAGCTTCTCAAGAGGGTGGACCTTACATTCTAGTTCCTGCCTTCTTTTAGTGGTTTGTGGACTTTAGTTTGTGCTGGAGGAATTTTCCAAACCACTTGGGGTTTAGAGAGAGCAATCCATAGTGGACCTGCAAGGTTTCAACAAATGGCAGACTGAACTCTCACTGGTGGACTTAAGTGAACAGTAAAGCTTACTCTTGGGAGGTGTGAACATTGGTCTAAAGTACAGATCACTCACAAAGGAGACCAAGTAAAAGATTGTCCCCACAGGATATATATAAACAAACATGTATAAGTATTTATTGAACAAGAATATTGTGCATTGTGTCTAAGTAAGTAACTCTAAATATATATGCATAACACAGTTACACCCACACTTTAGCTAGAAAACAGCATACAATGGTGTCATAGGGAGTTACAAATTCAATTGTACTGACCCCATTCTGATGACTTACAATATGAGGAGGGTACTCTAGCGACTCCAGTTAGTTTGGAAGACTTAGGAACTCTCTTCACACCGTTGATTGCAGTGCAGATGGCACAAAGGCCACGGGTGCAAAACTGAATTTTTGGGGGTAAGGATTTGGGGCTGGCCTGGGTCAGTTCTGGTGTCCATTTTGGGACTGGGGGTCACAGATGGTGCTTGTAGCTGAATATCTGGATTTCAATGCTGGAAGGCCTTTGTAGGAATCCCACAACACTGGAGAAGGGCCCAACGATTCCTCTGGCGGTGAGCAGTTTTCAGGTGACCCAACCTGCTGTCTATGAGGAGACAACAAAGGATATCAGCTCTGGTGGGGAATCTCAGCCTGGATGACACAATTAGCAGCAGAGCTGCAGAGATGATATTTCTCGCTCAATCAGCACTGCACAGCGAGAAACGTATACAGCAGCTCTGTTTCTTTATTCTGGATGAGGTCCACTCTCAGGATGTGCCAGACCTCTGGACTGTTGATGATCTGAAGGTCCTATGAGACACAGGCACACCCCAAATGGGGGTATACAGTCTTTCCATCGCCAAAAACATCCATAGACTCCTTTTCCATCGAAGTTTATTTATTGAAATACCTTTTCATCGAAATGAATATTAATTGAATTTCTTTTCATTGAATTTCGATGGAAAAGCATTTCAATAAATAAACAATAAACAAAACTTGGGTTTGGGGGGGTCTGGGGAGGGCCACACCCCCCCCCAAATTAAAAAATAAACACTACACAAGTTAGAGGGAGCTGTTCAGTGCTGAAATATATTGTAACTGCATTGAATCGATTTCAGCGCTGGACAGCTCTCTCTGATTTGTGTCATATTAGTGACTGTGAACTTTTATTTTATTGGGGGTTCGGGAGGGGAGCCCAAGTGCACTCGCTGACACTACACAAGTTAGAGGGAGCTGTCCAGTGCTGGATTAGATTAGTACTTTTTGTACTCGACTTAAGTGTTGGACAGCTCCCTGTAACGTTATGTGTCAGTGACTTTCCATGCAAAAAATGTAAAGTGTTTAGATAACGAATCCCTATTTGATGAAAGGGTTTCGATGCATAAACACTTTACACTTTATGTATGGCAATTCGATGAAACATCTTTCAATAAAAAAGATTTGATGGAACAAATCCTTGATAGAATTTTTTTTATGGAAAGACATGTAACCCAAATGGGGAGCAGGATGCTGAACCACTTGTCTCCAATGGCCCAAGGGAAGGAGTCATCTTTGGAAAACTTCCCCTGATGAAAAGAGGCAGAGCTTCGCCTTATCAGAGGAGTTGGCTCGGCCAATGCCAGTTTCAGCAGTAGTGCCAGTGTCCTTCAGGATACTCTTGGTGCAAGTTTTAGTGGTCAAGCGAAGAATGACTCCAAAACGTTCCCATATTCAGAATGCTGGGCTTGGTAAAACCCCAGCACACCTATGAAGAATCACGCACCATTCATCTCTTGGATAATCACCTCAGAAACACTGTGGATGTCGAAGGTGTGTATTATTTTGTCTAGGCCCCTAAACTAGACAGGGGCCCCTTGCACTAGCCCGTATATGCTTGGTAGTAGTTCTAACTACTAATAGTACACATGTAGAAATGTGGCACAGGTTCCCCATTTACTTGTAACATTTTGGTGGCTGTGGATTGCCGTGGCAAGTGTGGTGTAAAGAGTACCGCACTTGCCGAAAAGGGCCCGGAAAAACCAAAAGAACCAGCAGGTAAGCAGAGGTTTTTAGAGATCGAGGCTAAAAAGTAGCAATAAGCACAATCTTTCCTAGCAGTCAGCAGCCATATAGAATAAATAGGAGCCTGCAGGAATCTTTGATTTCTGATATGATACCTTCAACGTCTCTCACAGGTCCTAAACATTAGAACGTTTGTAATGATGGGCCGTGGATACTGCATTTTGTTGCTTTTCAACTGAGAAATGTGCTGCGCTTTTTCAACGTCTAACCCAGATTGACACCAAGATCTATGGCTCGTATGGTGTCACAGAAAAGACGTACAATGAAGTCACTGAAATGTGTGGCAAGCCCCTTAGACCTCTATGGTACCCCAAAAATGTACATTTCTATATTCTTTCACTGTGCTTTGGTTTATAGATATTCAAGCTGTTGTTCACGTTGACCAATACATGTATTTCACCTTGTGTAGGTCTCCAGGTTTCCAATCACCTCATGCCACTCCTCGTGATTTACTGTAAGTATTTGCAGTGCCTTGGTGCACTTGGCTGTCGAAGATGAAGTATTGTGAAGGGCTATCCATCCTCTTTCTATTGATTAATGGCTGGTCTCCCTTGCCTTTTGCGTAACATCCAAGTTAGCATCGGTGACTCACCCAAGTTAGGTTGAGTATGGAACAGAGTCTCACAGTGTTTTTATGATATGTTTCCAAATATGTAAGGTAGTGGGGGCCGACTCAAATAGAGAACATCTACAGGTCTTCCATCACAAACTCAGCACCATCCATGCATACTTTTGTCCCCCAATTCAGATTCAGAGACGGTAGAAACGCAGCAAACTTACTGGTGGGGAGGGCTTCATACTCTTCAAGCTGTGGTGTCATAGTATTGCTTGTGGCAGTTTGGATTGAGGTAACTTGCCCCAGGCCCTTTCATGCCCTCCAGTGAAGGCAATGCAATCTGTAGATGCTTCTTGCATCTAAAAATAGCATTGTTCTATTACTTATTCCCAACCATTGAGAAGCGCTGAGCGAATTAGCTAAATTCAAATGAGTATTTAAACAATCAGATCCAAGAGGTCAATGTTGAGGTTGAGCGAGGGGTTGGGCAAATGGCTATGACGTTTTTCGACTAAGGAAGATTAAGTAGTGGGCAAAAGTGTGGGGCAGTTCCATGGTGATCCCCGTTAAGGAGATCATGTGAGATTATTAGTTCCCCCTTTCTCAAAAGGCAATGACACCATGATACCTGTATAAGCGGGATGAGCAATGTGAGGATTCTGCCCATCTGAGATTGGGACAACATTGGTGTGAGACTTATTGCACAATTTCCCTGTACATCTAATGTTGGGCTGAGTCCAGAAATGTATCAATAGGTGCTCTCCTGTTTCTCCATTGAGCTGCTATGACAGTGAAGCTCCCCTCCTCCAGCCACTGGTGCTGAGTTACTGTTAGTAACACGTTGATTAAGATCTCCTTGACGAATGCCCTGAATTAGGGGACACTGCCTGGGGTCTGTAGGGGCTTCATCAGATTGAATAATAGCATTTCACCACTAATCGGTTGTTTCATACCAGCAATGTGTGTAGTTTCTCTCGCTGGAGTGCCAGGCATGTTATATTTGTCATTTGATTCAGGCAAGGTGATCTCCATGAGCAGGATAGGCTCCTTTTAAATCTAAGATTACATTCTCTTGAAGATGCAGTGAGTGTATAGGTAGAGACAGAATCGGCACCCTTAGGCGGTTTGGAGAGAAGGATGGCAGCAGGCTGGCCCGACCCATCATTAACCACTTAATGGCATAATTGGAGTGGCAGTCTTTGCTTTTTGTGCCATTTTTGTTTTTGTAGCTGGCTCTGGACATGGAAGAGAAAGATATTATAATGCTGTAGTTTCTAATACATTTTTGCAAATACGGATCCCTTTTTAAAATGAAGATGATTTGCCAGAGCAGGAACATCTCTAGGGCCTTTCTGCACATATTTAATTGAGTACCGGCTTCAAAGTTGCACCAGTGTCCACAGCATACGATGGCACAGGCTATGCAGTACAGTCTTCTAAAGTGACTGGCTAGGCCAGAATATCAGAATGTCAAAATGGCTGACCTGCGAAAGTGCTGCAAACTCCTTCTAGAAGAACATTGCCCTAGAGCTTTTCCAAATTCCTTTTTCTGGCTTTCCCCTTCTACACATCTGCATCTTCCCCTGCTGTCTGGGCATACTGGACCCCCTAAAGGTCTTACTGGCTTCAGTTAAGTGAGTACACAGAGGTACTGCATCTCATATTCCAGCATATGTCTCCAACCTCACCGCATTCATCAAAGCCTCCCATCCTCAGTGGCCCATCTGAGGTTCACAAAGTCACCTCTGGCACCAAGGACACTGTAAAAGCAGCAACCAGAGCAGATGAACTACAACCTTCTATGAAAAAGAAATGTGCAAGTGCTGGGAGATCAATGTTGAAAATCTAGCAAAGGGTACCGGGAGCATTCAGTTGCTGGCACATCAGGCCACACCAGTCCCCAATGTTTAGATTTATGAACATCAAGAATCCATGGGTGAGAGAGCAGTATACCACTATTACCCCCTGGCTAAAGCGCCAGCCATTTTGTTTCTGGTATCCCAAATCAACACATTGAAATGTATACTAGAAAGGTGTGACTCGCTAGATGTGGGAGTGTCAAGTACAAATCTCCCTAGATTCAGACATCCTTGATTTGAATTACTTATTCTCTGATTGGCTTTTTAGCCATCTTTTTACAAAGTTTCTTCCATATGCTTGGGGAGAAAAATGTATTTTGCAGTCAGTGTTGGCACATCTGGGTCCTGTAGTGGCATAGTGGAATTAGGGGGGTCCCTTTTGTAACTTCTTGTTTCATCAATGTTACTTTGGTCAGAGTTCATTCATTTGCAGCATTATCAAATTGCAGGGTTTAAACACCTCAGGAATGATGGGATTTAGAGGCTGACATAACGTTTTCCATTTTCAAGCATGTCGCAATGTTCACGCCGCTACATGGTATAATACGAGAATAAAAAAGAACGTTTGTTATTGTTATTGTTATTGTTATTTTGCATTTATATAGCGCCTTATATACCATTGGTATGGTCTGAAGGCGCTGGTAGGTTGAACGCCCTTGGGAACCGAAGTTCAGATCAGTAGAGGGAGTAGAGAGAGTCAAAGGTGCGTGTGGGCACCATGTATGTGTGCAGCTTGTGCAGTATTCGTGTAATAGCTGCTTCTTAGCGGTAGGTGTGGTGGTTGAGGGGTCAGGAGTAAGTGTTCGTTCTGGCAGGATTAATCCAGACCGGATGTGGCTGCGTTAGGCCTGAGGAGAACGCCTGGCTGGGGGTGTGTAACCAGCAGTGTTTACATAGAGTGATGTGGAGTATGAGACGGATGTTGGTATGAGAACAGTTATACCGAATGGTGTCATAGTATCTCTGTGTTCTAGTTGAGTGGTGGTGTAAAGGAGAGAGTAAGCATATGGAGGGTTATATGGTCAATTCAAGTGTTTTCTAAAATGTTCTAAAGAGGCTATTGGGAACACTTCTAAATTCTACTTTCTCAGAGAGGCTATTGGGGACACTTCTAAATTCAACTTTCACAGATAGGCTATTGGGCATACTTCTATAGTCAGTTTTCACAAAAGGCTATTGGGGACACTTCTAGGTTCAACTTTCCACAGAGGCTATAGGGCACATTTCTAAATTCTACTTTCGCAGAGAGGCTATTGGGGACACTTCTAAATTCTACTTTTCACAGAGAGGCTATTGGGAACACTTCTAGGTTCAACTTTTCACAGAGGCTATTGGGCACATTTCTAAATTTAACTTTAACAGAGAGGCTATTGGGCACACTTCTAAAATCGACTTTTCACAGAGGCTATTGAGGACACTTCTAAATTCAACTTTCACAGAGGCTATTGGGCACACTTCTAAATTCAACTTTTCACAGAGTTTATTGGGGACACTTCCAAATTCAACTTTCACAGAGGCTATTAGGCACACTTCCAAATTCAACTTTTCACAAAGGCTATTGGGCACACTTCTAAATTCTACTTTTCACAGACGCTATTGGGCACACTTCCAAATTCAACTTTCACAAAGGCTATTGGGCACACTTCTAAATTCTACTTTCACAGGGGGTATTGGGCACACATCTAAATTCAACTTTCTCAGAGAGGCTATTGGGCGCACTTCTAAATTCTACTTTTCACAGACGCTATTGGGCACACTTCTAAATTCAACTTTTCACAAAGGCTATTGGGCAAACTTCTAATTTGGGCAAATTTGGAAACGCATTCTTTAATGAGAGAGACTGGCATATGTTGCCTTGGCATCGGGACGGTTTGAGGGTTGTGATAATTTTCTACACTTCTGTTGTTGTGACAGGGGCAAAGTCAAAGTGGATGATGGGTTCTGTGCCGAGTATATAGGGATCTGCAAAGGTTGATTCGGAGAGAAGTTCACTTCTTTGTGCAATTTTGGAGCAGGGCATTTAGTCTAGAAGAGCTTTTTGAATATCTGTGCACCAGGCGATGTCTTCGAGACTGGATACCCGCAGGATAGGGAATAACTCTGTGGTGCCAGAGTTGGCTTTGGTGATATAAGTGGAGCTTTCAGTTAGTAGACTAGCCTTTTTGTAGTTTTAATGTACTGTGCACCGCCAGAGAGAGGCATGAGCCTGAGTCAGTACATTTTATTTTTATTTTTTTCAAGCCCGGGTGCATACGTGTATTGAAAATTGCAAGCGCATCATATGAAGAATAATTTGAAGAACATCCATCAACGTCGCACTTTTTCATTGTATTCCTTTTTCATGGCATAAAGAAGAAAAGAAAATGTTCATTAATTTCTTCAGGTGGTTCCATATAATGAACCGGATGTCACACAATCACTTAATGTTGCTGTCAGTACGAAACCGGAGAGTTAGATTGTGGCTTGGACTTGTATTTGGTAGACCCCTTTTAAGGGTCAGCCTACCCCTCATTAAGCTTTAGACACAGATAGACGGTCTACTCGGTATGTAATGGCTGTAGGGGTGTCCTGCGTTTAGGTGAAGGGCAGCACCTTCCTGTGGAGTTTATTTATTTTCCATTTATTTGAATGTATAGAGCGCACAGCGGCCCTGGGGCATCGTGGGGCTGTTACAGAGACATTTGCTTAGTACAGGTTTAACATAGTTGGAAGATCAATGTGTTAAAGAAAAACAACAGAAGGGTATGTCTGCTCAGAGGTTACAGAAGAACAGCAAATCAATGAGAGATACAGGTAACAGGGGAAGACATACTTAGTTGAACAGTTTGGTTTCCAGCATTTTGCGGAAAACAGAATATGATTTTTCATTTCTGAGTGCTGTGGGGAGGGCAATCCAGTTTTTGGGGGACAGGTGTTGAAAAGCGGGAGCCTCCTGCTTTTGCCCTTTTGAAGGTGGGGACATAGATAAGATTAGAGAGATGTGCTCTAATGGGTCTGGAGGAGGGGTTGATGGTGATTCTCTCTGAAAGGTAGGGAGGGGCGTTAAGTGACAGGCATTTATGTGTGATAGCCATGGTTTTAAACAGAATGCATTTTTTAATTGGTAGTCAGTGTGCATCTTTCCTTGCCTGGGAGATATGTTCCCTTTTAGGAATACTCAGAGCTGCCCTGAGGCATTATTCTGTGTCACTTGGAGCTTATTGGGGGTTTTGGCGGAGGTGCCTAGGAAGAGGGCATTACAGTAGTCAAGCTTGGTACCGACTGTGGCTCTGGCAATTGAGAGCCGGTTTTTGATTGACAGGAATGGCTTAACCGCGTTGATGATCTTAGAGGTGAGGGCAGCGGAAGAGGCTATGGCATTGACCTGACATATCATGGATAGGGAGGAGTCAAGATACACACCTAGGGTTTTTACTGCTGACGAGGCACTGATAGTGGTGTTGTCGATGTTGAAGGTGCTATATTGGGGGGAGAGTTTCTTGAGAGTTTCTTTAGTGCCTACCACGAGGATATCTGTTTTGTCTCCATTGACACAGAGGCCATTGGCTGACATCCATGTTTGGATGGCAGTGTAGATTTTGGTGAGGGCCGCGGCGTCTTGTTCGTAGATGCCAGTTAGGGGGATTAGGACTTGTGTGTCGTCGCCATAGTTTGTGTGAGCAATGTCACACCGATCCAAGTCATTGAAGAGAGGGAGGGTGAAGATGTTATACAAGGGGGTGCGGTACATGAGCCTTGTGGGACTCCACAGTATATAGTGGTGGGAGGAGCACACGTGGAGTCAGAGAATACTCTCATGAATCTACCTTTAATGAAGGACTCAATCCATGCTGTGGCTTGTGGTGATAAGTGGGCCGCATTTATTAGTTGCTTACCAAGAGTATCGTGGTTGATGAGATCAAAGGCAGCCAACAGATCAAGCAGGAGGAGAAGTGCCTGTTTGCCTTTGTCCATAATGTCGCCCATGTGTATTTTGAGATCAAGTAGGGCAGATTCGGTCCCATGGCCTGGGCGGAAACCAGATTGTCTTTTACCTAGGATCTTATTTTCTTCCAGGAATTGCTGGATTTGAGTATATGCCACCTTATTGTCATACGCTACCTTAGTTATCCCACTTTCTCTCTCTCAATACAGACAAGACTGAAGTCGTATTCTTCCCCTCCAACACTCTTCCTCCTCCTTCTCCCCCTCCTTTTATCCATTTTCCCCCTCTAATCTTCCTCTCTCTGCCCATGCTCGTAATCTCATATTTCTGTTACTTCCTGCGCATGTCGCTACCACCTTTTCAATATTCGCAAAGTACGCTCCTCTCTCACCTTCTACGCCACTAAATTTTTAATCTCCTCCTCATCTTCTCTCGTATTTTATACTGCTCTTCTCTCCTCTTTGGACTCCATGCTTCCCATCTTGCCCCCCTCAAATCCCTCTATCACTCTGCCATTCATATCCTTTGTCTTCTCTCTCCTCACAGCTTCATCTCCTCCTCGCTCTCTCATCTTGGCTGGCTTTTCTTTCATTCCCAACTCAAATTCCACTTCCTCTGTCTTGGCTTCAAATCTCTTCACGATCTTGCTCCCCCATATCTCTCCTCTCTCATCTCATTTTACACTCCCTCCTGCTCTCTCCGATCTGCAGACCTCTTCCTTCTCTCTGTTCCCCCGTCCCCTTGTGCCTCCTCTCGTTTTCGCTCCTTTCAGCTCCTTGCCCCCCTCCACTGGAACACCCTTCCTCTCTCTATCCGTTCCATCCCCTCCTATTCCTCCTTTTGTGTCTCCTTGAAATCTCTTCTTCTCCACTACCCCCTGATACTCTTATCCCTCCTTCCACTTTCCCTCTCCCCCCTTTTTTACCCTCCTCTTCTTACCTCTCTCTCCCTGCTCCGTTCCTCTTAAATCCCCTTTCCTCCTCTCTAGCCCTCAGCTTATTCCACTTCCTGTTTCCCACTTCCTTCCCTTCTCCACCCCATCTTCCCTCATTTATCTTCAATGGCAAATTGTTCTACTTGCTGTATTACTGGTTTGATTCATATTTTGTAATTGCTTCTACTGTTTTTTATTGTATCCTTGTTGTTATAATGCAAAGCGCTTTGGCGTAAAGCGCTATATAAACACAATAAACATAAACATAAACATAAACCTTATCCAGGATTTTAAGCAGGAATGGGACGGTGGTGATGGGCCTGTAGTTATTGGCTATTTCTGGGTCCTGTGAGGATTTTTGAAAAAATGGGCGAACCCACGCTTGCTTCAAACTGTCCGGAACTGTATTGGTTTTGAAGGAGGCATTGATGATGGTTTTTAGAAAGGGTGCGAGAGTTTCAGATCAGTCTTTGACTAGTTTGGCTGTGCATGCATCTCCTTTACAGTTAGATGGCCTGATTCTGTTGATGATGTCTAAGACTTCAGACTCTGTGACTTCCCTGAATGAGAAGGGCTTTATATTGTCTGAGGTGCCTTTATTTTCAGCAAGAGCAGCTAAATTGATATGACTAGAGAGGTTTTTGCGATGTTCATGGATTTTCTTTTGCAATAACTCAATTTTGTTTAGTAAGGCTGTTTGTACGCTTGTATACCAGGCCTTATCTTTGATGATCTCTTGGGATTTGGTAGCTGGAGTGGATAGTTCTTTGAAGATTACAAAGAGTTCTTTGGACTCTGATGTGGCGTTGGAGATTCTTTCATTATGGGACGAAGATTTGGCTGTAGTTATGGCCTTCTTATATTGAATGGCCAGAGTCTTGTAGGAGGATAGCGTGGATTCTTGTGGGGATCCTAGCCATTTGCTCAGAGCTTTGTGTTTTAGGGAACACAGTTCTTTTAGTTCTGCGGAGAACCAGGTATTAGAGTGTTTTATTTTTTTGCTTTTTTGCTTTGTAATGGCGCTATGGTGTTGACCACTGTGGTCATAGTTGTGTTATAGATATCCGCCAGTGCTGCTGGGTCTGAGGAGTTTGGGAGGTTGCGTGTTAGAGAATCTAAGAGGGGGAGGATCTTTTTTTTGGTAAGGTTACGAGCACTTCTGGCTAGCGCAGGTGGGATGGGGCTGAGGTTTTTGGGTGTGTTAGTCCCAGTTGGTATGAAGAAGTGAATAAGGTGGTGGTCAGACCAAGGGGTAGGGGTGTTAGAGCTAATGGCTATATCACATTTGTGGTCTACAACCCAGTCAAGGGTGTGCCCTTTACAATGTGTGGGTGTGAGGATTTTCTGGAGGGAGCCAAGCTCCTGTAGCTCTTGGGCCAGGGATTTGGCTGGTTTATCTTTCTGGTCATTTAGTCCCAGATTGAATTTTCCTGGGAGAACTGTTTTAGTAGAGTTTTCAACGTTTTCCCCCAAGAGATGGATGAGGTTATCATGGAAGTCAGCTATTGGACCTGGTGGTCGGTAGGCTAGGTGGATGGTGACTGTGATGTTGGGGAGATGGAAATCTTAACGGTGAGGCAATCAATGTTCTCCTCTAGGTTCGAAGGGGTTGGCCTTACTTCTAGGCAGTCTTTGACTCTGAGGGCTCCTCCCCCACCTTTAGCTGTGTGTCTGTCCTGCCTATAGATAGAGTGCCTTTGTGGGAAGGCTAGTGAGAGGGCAGTGACCGCTAGGAAGTCAAGGTCTAGGTTGGTGATGAGGTAATGGATTTCCGTTGCGTGTGCTGGTAGGGACCTGCATTAATCATTGCACATTGCAGATTAGTGGGTGCCGCATCATCTCTTATTTTGGTTTTATCTGAATGGGTGGTCGGGATTAGTGGTGTGTTGGTTCTGTTGGCCTTCTGTGGGATAGAGACAATTTGTGACATCATGTTGCTGAGGAGGCGAGAGCCTAGTCTAGCATTTCATAGCCTGCAAGGGCATGGTATAAGAGGAGTGGGGGGGGCATACCGGGTGATCCATTTGGCAGGGGAGAGAGGCTTTACAGTGTTGGCAGTGGCTGGGTGCTGAGTCTCTAAGAGTGGGTTGGCCTGAACAGCAGGATGGAATTTGGTGGGTGTTATAGTGTGGGATAGTGGTAGGGTGGCTGACATTGTGAGCGTTGTTACCTGTTGGGTGTTCGTCATATCTTAGATAATTATGGTGTGGGAGCTAGGATGACTGTGTGATGGGATGTGGTGCTGTGCTATAGCATCGGGAATGACTAGCCCATGTGCATCCCATTGTTTACTTACTGTTTCCTTAATATCTTTAGAAGCCCCCCAGCATGATAAGCATGGTGCTGGGCTGGGTGGCAGGAGAAGCTGGCTGCTCAAGGGGCAGTGACAGGTGTCGGCCCACACGGGGGACAGATCAGATCGGCCAAGTGGAGTAAATGGCCCGGACAGCCTGTAACAGGGCTGCCCAGGCTAAAGAAAAGAACAGCCCAGTCCGGGCCACTTAAGGAGGGCAGCCCCAACCAGGCTGCCTGGCCTTCCCCAGTCAGCTTGCCTCGTGGACAGCAAGGTGGGCCCTTCTGAAAGTCCTTCCAGGCCACATGACCCAGACGGCGGCCCGGCAGGTGAAGAGCAGTGAGCCCGATCCAACCCGGAGGGCAGAGCAATGCTGGCCACCCCGGGTGAAGAGCTGGTGTAGGAAGTCCTGTGCTGCTCTGTCAACCTGCCCTCGTGAAGAAACGTTCTGGGCTGCCATGACCCAGCAGCTCAGGTGAATCCCCACGGCCCACCCCCTGCGCCTCTATGATGCATTACAAATGGAGTGGGATAAGTAGAGCAACATATCCCTGGTGTGGCTAGGACCACGTAGGCATCCCCATTGCTATGGTGACACCGCCTGACTCTAAGATGATGCCAGGGGCCGTGGTGGTGCCCGAAGATTTTAAAAGTAGCCGTGGTTGCGTCGGTGAGTTGTGGGTAGGCCCCCAACCTAGGTAGCCCACCCAAAAGATGTTTGAAGGCTTGGGTGGTGAGCACGGGTAGCCCCACTTGCTAACAGGGCCACCCTGACTATGGAAGAAGGCAGCAAGCAGGCCCCCACGTGTGCAGCGAGCCTGCCAAAGAACAAGGTTGAAGCACAGACCATGCAGTGAGAGTGGGTGATGCCATGTGGTGGATGGGGGTCACCCAAAAGAGAGAAAAGGATGGTGCCAAGCTCCAGATCCAGCAGGGGCAAGGCCCCAGTCAATCCATGCATCCATAGATGGAGACAGTTCCAGGGCCACCAGAGACAGCCCAGAAAGGTACTATGAAGGGGGTGACTGACTGCAGCCGTCACCCCCATTGTGACATAATATAATATATGTGTTTATATGCAGTATGTCATTGTTTGTCTTTATGTATATTAATGTATATGCAAGTAATACAAATGTTTATGTAGTGTAAATATTAAGTAGGGGATAATAGAGTTGGGAATTATAGAGAGAATTTTAAGTAGTACTTTTAAGTAGGAGTAGGTTTATAAGAACCCAGGAATTTAAGAGAGGGGGTAGAGGAGAGGTACTCTGACATGAAGTAGTGGGAGGACACAGCAGCCTGCCTGATGCCGCCTAGAGAGATGGGACTAATCACAGATGCCATCTTCTGGCCTCACACTTCACGTGGGTGGTACTTAGCTTTAGGGAATGGGTCTGTTGCATCAGACTCAACCTATGGGTTGCCGATACCCCTCCAAAGAAGAGTGGGCTGACATAGCAGATCCACATTTAGTTGATAGTCAAACCAGGGGATAGGAAATGTTTGAAAAAAAGAATACGTGTTTTTATAAATAAAGAGGGGTTCCCGTTGGTATCCCTATTAAATCATTGCTGGTGTCTATGTCCATTGGTAAGGTAAGAACTCAGGGTGTAGCCTATCTCTTATTAACAGCAATTTTATTTACAGGTGCAGCGTCCCTCCCTTACCAGGAGGTCTGGGGGTTGTGAAGGTGGTTCCCATGCGGACTGTCCCTGCTCCGGGGAAGGGAAGCGTACACTCTTGCACAGACCAGGGCCAGAAAACACAAGCTTCATTTTGATCAGGAAATATTTACAAATGTTATTAGAGTGCTTAAAAGTGCTAGGAATAAAGGGTGGCCTCTTTGATACCTTAGATTGGGTAAAAATAACCACTGTTATTTGAACCTTTGCAAGTGCTAGGAATGAAGTGTTGTCTCCTAAGTACCTTTTGATTAGCTAATAATAACCACTGTTATTAAAAAGCTTGCAAGTGCTAGGAATAAAGTGTGGTCTACTTGGTGCCTTTAGATTAGGTGCATCCTATATGTATCTTTCTTCATAAGTTGTGTCTCTTGTATACACGCCACATTTATCTGCAATCGTGAAAGCTCCATCAGTAGACTACCTCTCTTTTGTGGAGCAATGAGACCTCTTACATTGTATGTCAGGAACATGAACGCTGTTACATAGCAAGCAAGAGCATACGGCTAGCTTGTGCTTTCAGAGTAAGCCCCTTTCAATACACTTCTTTGACGATGCATGTTGTAAATGTGGACACCCCACCCCATTTCCCCACTCCCCGTTCGATCAAACCCTTCTCACTCATTGGAATCAGAGGCGATGTATTGAGGAGACCTACAGCCCTCACCACTTCGAACATCACCTTCTTCAGGTAGGACTCACGCCCTCAATTCAATCGACCAAGGAGATTTCAGGTACATCAATTGTGTACACGCCGCAATGCTGCCTCCCTCAATCTTCTTGCAGCTGCGAGTCTTGCACCCCGTTAGCATTTATGGGGCCACGCAGCCATCTGCGCACTGGAATTCTCGACCAGTGGTTGTCGTTCTGTTCTCCTTGCTTACTCCTGATCTGCAGACCAGGGGTCTGCGCTTCTTCTTTTGGGGTCATGCATCGAGTTTCCAGTCCCTTCTAAGAATACACCAGACCAAAGGGGAACAACCACCTGTGGCAGATGCCTTCTTTTTGCAACTTTCCTGTAATCTGCTGAAATGCCTTCCTCTTCTGTAGGATGAGCGCTGCTATATCCTGGAAGATCAGGCGAAATTTACCCTGGAAAGAGATTGTTCCCAGCTTTCTCGAGGCACGCAGTATCTCCTCTTTAGTGTTGTACATGTGGAATTTCATGATTATGTCCCTTGGTTGGGCTCTCGGGGTTCTTCTTAGTGGGTCAACTCTATGGACTCGATCTAGTGTTATACCTTCTTCCAAAATCTCTGGGACTATTGCTTTAAAAACTTGCTGTACCCAACTTCCAAGATCAGTGCCTTCTACTCCTTACGTCACTCCCCATATGCAGAGATTTCCCCGTCAATGCCAATTTTCCAAATTCTCCATGGCTGTCACCAGAAGAGACGTGTCCTTCTTGATACTCACCAGGTCCCCTTGAAGATGGAGTAAATCCTCCTTTAAAGTCTGCACTGCTGTTTCTGTATCTCCCACTTGTGCACTTAGCTACTTTGTGTCTTGGACCAAGTCCACAATCGACTTCTCAAGTTCTTCCATGCTAATTTTCATCTCTAGCTGTATAGACTGGGTCAATTTCCCTTTAAACTCTGCAGGCAATCTATGAGAGCTGATTTGGAGAGCCGCACTGCTGATACATGTGCTGCTTCCTCCATGGCTGCTGCCCTCTTTGCTGGCTCTGCACTTGCTGTTGAGGACCTTCCTATATTCACTGCCTGTTGGGCAGTGGGCAAGAAATGACTTAATGTCGCATGCCGAGCACCACAGCGTGCCGATCTGCACTGTGACATCTGGCTTCTAAGGTCCTTGAGCTGCTCCTCTTCCCCAAAGCTGTGCTTATCCTCACTGGGTCAGACTGATCATACTGTCTGTGCGCCTGTGCACAGAGTCACCCAAAACCTTCCACTGTACCACCTCATGTCTTGTGTACACCACCATTGGATGTTCTTCTTGCCTGCCATGTGGCGAATCCTTACTTCAAGGCCTGGGGGCCTGGAAGGCGCAAGGGATGGGGAGGCATTCCTGGGGCGTGTGACATTCGGCCGCTTTGAATTGAAAAAAAAAACAAAAAAATGTTTGTGATATGATCGGAAAGAAAGCGCAGAGTCGCCAGAACGCACACGGGTGTGAGGTATATACCGTGTTTTAAGAGTATGTGTTTTTGGTAGGCATGTGAGGAATTTGCTGCGGTCATCGGCCGCTGGCGCTTTGGGGAATGGCGGCCTTCGGTTGGCGCTGGTGGGCCGGCTTTGCACAGGGTTTCCTGGAGCTGACGACGGAAAAATCAGCTCAAGATGGAGGAGGCAGCAGGGTAACCCCTGCGGGGTCATGCCGCCAGGACCTGGGACCCTCCCCTGGGGGTCAAAAGGCGAGGGGCGGAACGGCGCCAAAGGCCTAATGGCCCAAAAGCCCGCAAAAGGCTGAACAAAGGAAAAGGGGCGGGCCATCAGGATTTAAGCGGGCGGGACCGGGGTGCCAGGCATCTCGCTCCTGCACTGGGACCCGGTCGCCGCCTCGCAGGTGGAAGAAATTTCGTTTTGCAGCCCAGATGGAAGGAAGGCGGCTCTGGTTCGTGTGATGCAGCATGGCGGTTCCAGTGTTCCAGCGAGGGTGTATTCGGTTGCTGGCAGAGAAGGAGTTCGAGGGATTCAGAGAAAGCAAAGGTAATGACTGCACCGTTGGGATTAGTGAAGGATAAGTGTTCACTCAGGGATGAAAAGTGCGGCTGTGCCGTATTTGTGGGCTTTATAGTAATTTTAGCAGCAATGAGTATTCCTACGGCGGGTCGCTTGCATTTGCATGCAGGGTACCCGAGGCGGTTGTTTTGTAAAGCAAAAGAGCAGTCGCTATGCAGTAAGAAAGGACGGTCGCCATGCCGCCCGCTGTGAGTCCTGCTTGTGATTGGGAACGTATTCTGCGTTTACCTTCCGGGATGTGTATGGTTTGAGGCAATAAGAAGGGCCTTGTAACACTCGCTAAATAGAGGCATGGAAAAATGTGTGGCACTGTTAAGGAATCTTACGGGACCTTGTGGTCCCGTCCTGTGCCGTTTTGGTGTTTTAGGCCCTGGCGGGACTGCGCCAATGAGTGGTAAGGCGTAGTAGGCTGCGTAAATAGTGGGCTGGCTTTCTAGGCAAAACCCTTGATTTAAACGTATTGCCTTTCTCGAATGCACATAATGAATACTGCTTCATTACGAAGGATGGAAACCTTTGTATTCCACAGTGGTACAAAACGTTGGAAATTGCTGTAGCAGTGTCGTCTGAGACTATGACGGTAACGGCTTGTGTAGTAGCTGGGAGAAGGGATTTTTCAGCGTACAATCTAGTGTGCTGCTTGCATTATTATAGGTATTGGCGTCTGTGCATCACTGTTGGCGTTCTGTGCTGTATTGGAGCTATGGGGGATTCCAGTGTGCTGTTGATTTGGTACTATGGCGTGTATGGCGTGTATACCGCATTGTGGCGTGGCGACATGCAGTGGGTTATTGCCAGTTATTATAATGCCCCCATTGTGCCTGTTCTGGAAGCGAGGATTAGCTAGTGGAGGTACGGGGTGCATGGGAATGCGCTGAAATGCTCCAAGTGGCAGGTAGTCCACTAAATATAAACATTAGGTTGCCCATTGTGCTGATAACATTCTCGTATGGAAAGTCAATGAAGAAGGGGGAAGCAGGTTGGGGTGAGCACCCCCTTCCATTTCCCTTGTTCAGTGAAACAGGCACGTGTTATGGACAGAGGAGGGTCCGAAATACAGGTATACGAGTTACCCTGTGGTCCGGGCACGGCGGAGTATGCAGAGGGGGCAGGTGAGGGCCGTGAGGCATGTGCTACAAATAGGGGGCTAGGTGCAGGTTTGAAAGGGGGGAAAAGGTTTGCAAGGCGACTTCACCGATTTGGCCAGGACGGGCAAGGGTGCCCGGTAAGCCTTCGGGAGCGTGGCTGAATTCGTAAGGAAGGCATTTTGACGCCGCTCATCAAGCGTTGGCGCTGTAGGGGTATTACGTTTGCTTACTGACAAAAGGGTTCATTTGTCCAGGTTAGGTGGGCACGTGTTATGGACCGATGAAGGTCCGATTCGCATTTAGTGGATTTACCCCAGGGTCTGGGCATGATGAGGTGGCAGGCGAGCGCAGCGAGGCGTGTGCTACCAAGATGTTGCCATATACAAGTTTTGTAAGGGGAAAAGTTGCAAGGCGGCTCCACCGATGCAATTGAGAAGGGCAAGTCGGCCCGGGAAGCTTTTGGGGAGTTGTCTTTAGTACATCTATTGGGTGGCACGATTGTTCCCTTTGTCCGGCGGATACTTCTATAAAGCTGCGGTGTATTGTTATAAATGAGTAGGTATGCGGTCATGTCTGCGTACAAGAACGGCGGGTACCATATGTTAGGTAGTAAGCGTTTGCTGCTATCAGCAGTGTGTAATGGTGCGGTTACCGCACAGGCGGCACCCTGGCTCCCCCCTTTTGAACGGGGGTCGCCAGGCCATAGCGGGGGTGCCGATTGACTTGGCAAACACGTACTCGTAAGACAAACACACAGAGGTGTGGGAAGACCAGGGGAAGGGCTAGGCATGGCTTTAAATTTTGGAAGGTCTTTTGGGGGACAGCGTTGTGGGGCACAAGTAGTGTGAGCTATCGGAGGAGCTCAAACCGAGGATTACTAATGACACGATTATAACTCAGGGTAATTCCTTAAGTGGAACATACGGTAGAGGGCACGCAAGTATGGGGTGCACGCACCTGGCGCAGCAGCGTCAGGTTCATACCCCGGGAGATCACCTGGAGATAATTAAAAACATTTGTGAACGTAAAGACATTTGTGCAACTCAATTTGTATCTTGGAAAGGTACCAGGTTGTAAGGATTATCAAGATGGACAATATGGGTATGGCAGTGTGGAGGAGTGGTGTAGAACTGCAAGGGTTAAGAGTTTCCATGACTTGGGGCGGCTCTCGCACGGGCGCACGAGCTGAATGGGGGACAAGTGTGATCACCTGCTTTACAAGCTTCAGTGGCGGTACGGTGCGGTAGTTACCAAAGAGCCGGGCAAGTGGCACAGCGAGTAGAGCGCTCGCGTTGACATCCGTGCAGAGCCTGCTAGCGCAGGTTCGAATCCCGGCAGGGACAAACCCAACCTTTCATCCTTCCGAGGTCGATAAATGAGCACCACACGCCGAGGGTAATAATAAGCAGCGCTCAAATAACCGAGGGTTTGTGGCGCTATATAAATGCTAAATTATGGGGGTCCTTCAGCACGTTTGGGGTAGAGGCGCGTATGGGTTTTCCGTAATGGGTAAGGTATTCCTTGGGTGATTTATGGCCTCAGCTCCACTCAATAGGGGAAACGTGGCACTAGAGGGTCCTTACATTGGTAAGCGGCAGGGGGGCTATTTTATGCACACTTGACTCAAGGACCGTGCAAAGGGTACTTCTATGGGTGTAGGTACGCCAGGTAGCACAACCAGGCGCCAGAGTTTTGAGGGCAGTTGTGTGGATTAAGGCCTCGTTGGAACACCTAATGGACATGTTCGTTGGTCAAAAAGGTGTCCTTAGATCAGGTGAGCCCGGCCTCGGGAGGCACGGAATTTTAAAAGGGTTGCGGGGTAGGCACTATTAAAACAGGGGTGGGGCGCTCATAGACGGAAGGGGCGCAAGTACAACAGACCCCTAGAGCAGCCGTGGGTGGACCAGCGGCAATGCCACGGTTGAATAGACTACGAAATTAATTGACCGGCGGCAAGTCCGCAATATTAATAACCTGTGTGAGGGCTCGATACCGCAAGGGGTCGCATGCTTCGGGACGGGGTCTGAAGCGGGCAGCAGGGTTTAATAGCGGAGTTTAAGGGCAGTATCAGGTACGCGCCCCATCGAGCAAAGTAGATGGTGGAGGGTACATTTGGGGTAGAACCCATGGCCCACGCTGAGTACAGTAGGGTAAGGAAAGGAGGCACGCCGTACGCGGCTACGAGTTAACTGTCAGGAAGGCCAGTTCTGTTTTGAGTCTTGAAATGACTGGAGAGTGTGCGCGAGTAGGAGATTAAAACACTGACAAACGTGGTTCTTTTTGCATTGGCAGCTGGCCCAGGGGGCAGCCGGGTTTTTGAAGTTGTGATTGTGGGCCATGAGGCAGGTATTACCACTACCATCAGGCATACAGTGGGGTACATCGTTAAACATTGGGAGTGGGGTTTTAGTTGACCTGGGCAGCAAGGCCAGCACAGCCTGCACCCCTCCGGGATCGAAAAACAAGTAACAATGTTCATGGTTCATCGGGTAGATAGCAGAGTGGTTTGTAATAAGAAGCTACTTAGATGCCAGAAGGTGGGCCAAGGGTGGCTGACGGGAAGCAAGGACAAGTCAGATGGTGGGGGTCGGGAACAGCACCCCATCAGCCTAGTATCAGCTGCGGGGAGGCAGGCTGCGGGGTCTATGGCGGGAGAGCTTTGGCCGGCTGAAGGAAAGGAAAGGTACCATCCGCAGATGATTAAGAAGGAGGAAATGGGCCGGACATGACAATGGAATGGGGAACCTCCCATTTTAAAGTATCGGTTGACTATATCAAGAACAAAGCTCAAGCAACCCGTTAAGGAGTAGGGGTCAGGGGAGTTGGGCCAACATGATAAGAAATATGGAAAGGTAGAGCCTTCCTTTAAAGGAAAGGAAGGGATAAGAGTGAGAGAAGGGGCAATGGAGGCAAAGTGGTTTTGGAAAATCAAGCAAAAGGAATCCAGCTCAACCTCACCCGCCAGGAATGGCGCTCTCCCAACAGGGTAACTCCTGCAAGGGCAGGCAGAGCAAGGTTAAATTGGTTGGGAAGCTTTTTGCTGAATAAAAGTGGTGAGGAACCACTTACTGGTGCAGTATGAGGAGCAAGTGGGAAAGGTGGCAGGGGCACGAGTGTCCCGGAGCAGGCCCACCCTGGTTAAGGCAGAGCAAGACGGAAAAGTGGCAGGGGCAGGGAAGTGTCCCGGAGCAGGCCAGCCCTGACTAAGGCGGAGAAAGGTGGCAGGGGCAGAAGTGTCCCAGGGCAGGCCCGTCCTGGTTAAGGCAGAGCGAGATGGAAAGGTGGCGGGTGGCAGGGGCAGGAGTGTCCCGGAGCAGGCCCACCCAGGTTAAGGTGGAGCAAGATGGAAAGGTGGTAGGGGCAGAAGTGTCCCGGAGCAGGCCCGCCCTAGTTAAGGCGGAGCAAGGTGGAAAGGTGGCAGGGGCAGAAGTGTCCCGGAGCAGGCCCACCCTGGTTAAGGTGGAGCAGGATGGAAAGGTGGTAGGGGCAGAAGTGTCCCCGAGAAGGCATGGCCGGAAGACATCAAGAAATTGGGGAGATGGTCTTCAGGATGTTACAAATGATATATCAGGCCCGCAAAAATATAAGTTAACCATGCCGTTCCCTCCTTTTGTCATTTCACAGCAGCACAAGGAAGGAGGAAACGTACCGTGTGGGTAGTGGGGCACTCATTCATCTCAAAGGCTAAGGCGAGCTGGACTCAGCAGCAGGAGGCGCTGACGGCCGGCAAGTTTAAGAGTGAGTGGCACGGGGTGCCAGGGATGAAGTGGGCTCAGCTAGAGGGGCAACTATGGAAATTGCTGAGTAGGCGGCAGAAGCCAGAGGGTTAGTAATACACTTGGGAGGGAACGACCTGACCAGCCTGGGGAGGGGTGTCCGGCTGAGGGACATTACGAGCTCACTGCAGGAAATCGCAGCACAGTTGGGCGAAACTGAAATTGGATGGTCGGAAGGTATTCCCTAGGCGCAATGGAGGGGGGCAGAGAGCCATGCAGCAGTTGAGAAGTCAAGGAGGAAGCTGAACGGGGCCGTTGCAAAATTCTGCAGGGTCAGGGGTTTCCATCAGACCAGGCATGGCTTGAGTGATGGGAAAACACCCGAGTACTTCCTAAACGGACGGATGAAAACTTGTCCACGAAGGAAACGGAGCTCTTTTTCTGGGACATCTCTACCAAATTACTGGAATGGGAGAAGGAGACAGGAAGAAGGGGAGCCACAGTGGGCGAGAACCCACTCAGTGGCGTGGCAGTGTTTGGGCAACCAAGCTCAAATGATAGACTCCGGACGAGCCAGAAGGAAACGGAATGGGTCTTCGCTCTTCCGGACCAGCGCCTCTTGGGGGCCTAAACGGCAGGGGCGTCTGGTAGGGAAAAATAAGGCTCAGCTTCCCCCAAAACAAACGGCGCTCTCCCCACCCACGGACACCTGCACGGGCAGGATTGGAACAGGTACAATGGGTCGGGGGAGTTGGGGGCCTACTATACCAAGTATAGGGGGAAGCAAAGGAAATCCGGCAAGCAAGCGCCACACGGACAGAATGAAGTTCACAAATGTGTACAAATAATTCTGTTGTCATGGAAATAAAACTGCGGCCAAGTTTGCCATTTGAAATTCTGTGTCATGCCAATTTGTGGGGATAAGGAGTAATGCATTGGGGTGCATGCGCAAAGAATAATTGGCAGTAAAGGCAAATGGACGGCTGCAGGGGTTATGGAGCTGACGACGGAAAAATCAGCTCAAGATGGAGGAGGCAGCAGGGTAACCCTGTGGGGTCATGCCGCCAGGACCTGGGACCCTCCCCTGGGGGTCAAAAGGCGAGGGGCGGAACGGCGCCAAAGGCCTAATGGCCCAAAAGCCCGCGAAGGGCTGAACAAAGGAAAAGGGGCGGGCCATCAGGATTTAAGCGGGCGGGACCGGGGTGCCAGGCATCTCGCTCCTGCACTGGGACCCGGTCGCCGCCTCGCAGGTGGAAGAAATTTTGTTTTCCACCCACCCACCCACGAAATACAAGCAAGAAGCAGGAGACCGGGGGCGTTGCTGTCGCAGGACACCCAGGCCAGGATATGACAAGTTGGCGGTGTTTGGGCAACCAAGCACAAATGATAGACTACGGACGAGCCAGAAGGAAACGGAATGGGTCTTCGCTCTTCCGGACCAGCGCCTCTTGGGGGCCTAAACGGTGGGGGCGTCTGGTAGGGACAAATAAGGCTCAGCTTCCCCCAAAAACAAACGGCGCTCTCCCCACCCACGGACACCTGCACGGGCAGGATTGGAACAGGTACAATGGGTCGGGGGAGTTGGGGGCCTACTATACCAAGTATAGGGGGAAGCAAAGGAAATCCGGCAAGCAAGCGCCACACGGACAGAATGAAGTTCACAAATGTGTACAAATAATTCTGTTGTCATGGAAATAAAACTGCGGCCAAGTTTGCCATTTGAAATTCTGTGTCATGCCAATTTGTGGGGATAAGGAGTAATGCATTGGGGTGCATGCGCAAAGAATAATTGGCAGTAAAGGCAAATGGACGGCTGCAGGGGTTATTTGTTTGCTGCGTATGCTCAGGTTGGATGAACTGGCCTTGTGCGCCTGCGCAAAAGCGTTTTCATGTCATGCCGCATGCCGAGGGTTTGATGTCAGAAGTAGAGAGTTTTTTATGGCACGTTGCGAGTTTGTGCTTTGTGAGGGAGTGATGCACCGGGGGTTTCCAGTGCAGTGGACAGCTAAGTCTTCGGTCCTTTTTCAGGGAGGGGGCGATGCAGGGAGTTTTTCCGCCATTATGCAAGATGATTTGTAGAACAATGGGGGCGATGCGGGGAGTTTTTTCCTCCTTTATTTCGAGCTGATTTGAAGGACGATGGGGGCGAGGCGGCGAGTTTTTCCTCCACTGTGCGAGCTAATTTGAAGGCCGAGAACAGGTGCACCACGAGGGCCCGGGGAACTGTTTGCTTTCCCTGAAGCTCTACGGAGAAGCGGATGCAGGGAGTTCTGGCGCGCAGACACACAATTGTTAACAACTGCTGCTGGTGTGAGGGTCATCTCATCACTCATCAGGAGTGCAAGGGCATCGTTTGTTTTCAGGACTAATGAAAGAAATGTGTGACGCTCAGATACGCAGGTTTGACGATTGGTGTACATGAAAGGGCGGTAGAATTTCGGTTGTGTGGACAGCGAGTGCATAAAGTAGATAACAAACAAAGGGGGTCAAGCCGAGGAAGGCTTGATATGTTTATTATACATGCAGCGAGCTATTGTAAATATGTGGCCCTGCAAAACAGCTGGGGCAAGCCACAGCCGTGCACATTACAGTGGAAAGAAGGGTGTCAGTTTCACTTGTGGAATGAAAGGAATTTATTACGCGCTTATACACAAGTATGTACGGATTGGTGCGGAGGCAATGTTAATTACGAAGGAATAGTGCACACTACAGTTTAAAAGAAGTAGGATTAGTTTCAACACAGGCGCTGTTTATTTCCCATGGCTTGTTAGATAATCTAAGAAGGCACTTATAATGCACTTACACACAAGTGTGTACTGAGTGGGGCAGATGCAAGGTTCATGGGGAAGGAACTATTTGTTTTAATATTATCTTGCTAAAAGAGGATGAAATTCATAACGGGCACATACACAAGGGTGTGCAGTTTGTGCGGAGATAAGGTCATAGGGCAGAGGTTGCAGCGAGCAAGCGATCTATTTACACAGCGGCATTAGATTATAGCAATACAGGAAGTTTGAAGGGTACATCGCGGTTGCGCCCAAAGAATGGTATAAAAGAGGGCCACAGGCAGAGGCCTGGCCTTCATAACGTTAGCAAGGTTTAGTAGGGCGGAAAGAGTATGGGCCTGGACAATGGCCTAGTTTGAAGGATAATTTTAACAATTTATGTGTACTTTACAGATCACAGCGGATATCTCGAGGTACAGTCGACAAAGGTGGTTTGTTAGAAGGAAGGAGGAAAAAGATCTGTGGTAAGGAAAGGGGCCTACTGGGGGCTGGAAGTGGCTAGCAAATGAAATAGGCAGCCAATTGTCTGCCACAGGTAATGTGAACTGGGGCCAGAGGGACAACTGGCATAAGATAAGGGCCACAGCACTGGCATTAAACGGGGGTAGCAGTAACCTGGGACTCCTTGAGGAGTAGCTCAAAAGGGCTTAAAAGATACACAACTCAGGTCGACATTATATTAATCAACAAACTCTTGTTGCACAATTTTGGGCAGCAGGGGCAACATGTCCAGCCAGGGATCACCAAGTTTGTTCGATAGTGGGGAGGGCACTTCTGACAGTGGAAGGTCCTATGAGAGCCAGGAGGAGGCCCAGATGGTGGCATGGTTCCTAGAAAGGGTCCGAAATAAAGGTGCGGAATGGGCAAAAAGAATGGTGGAGCAGTCTCTGGGGGGACGAGCACCAACTGGATCACCGGACACAGGGGTACCTCCAACGGTTCCAGAGGTGGCGACACCCACCCCGACCAAGAGAAAGTGCGCGCCCAGAAAGCAAAAGGGTAAGGAGCAGAACACTGTGATAAATGTGTCTCCCGATGTCAGTATTCCTTTGTCCCCAACAGGAATTTCCCCAGGCACAGGTAAAGGGCAGGCAAATGAGGTAATCCAAGGGATTCAGCCAGTAGCCTGTGTAAACACTGATCCGGTGGTAGCGGTAGCAAACAAGGGGACAGCGCCCCAAAATGTGTCACAGACCGGGGTAAGCGGGCAGACCATGGATTGGGCAAAATTGGAGATGACTAGATTCATGGATCAGATGATGCTCAGGTTGGGACAGGTACCTGTGGCACCTCAAGTGGGTAACGGGGTGGGCCCACTCTCCATCTGGGGTCAACCAGCAGGGCCGGCTGCAGTCGCAGGGGCACAGGTAGGACTCCCAGGGCAGGGCAGTGGGATAGGGGCACCGGCCAATGGGGTACCTCAAACAGCAGTGGTAATAGCACCATAAGGGATGCCTGTGGGTTCCCTGGGATCCAATAGGGTGGTACCACCAGAAGGATTACCAGTGACTTCCTTGGGTGCTGGGACATCCGCGAGAAGCAGCGGGGCTCCATTGGTGACAATAGCCCCAGTACTGACAGGGAGAAGTACGTTGTCTTGGTACATTCATAAGCAGGTAAAAGAACGGATATAGGCAAAGGATTACTTTGACATATTTTCAATGCTGACATCTGGAAATGAGGGCCCAGATGTTACTATATCAAAGGAGGAAGAGAAAAAGAGGCAAAAGCGGTACAGGCCAGAGGAAACCATTGACAACTGGTCAAAGGCCTTCTCTCTGTATGCTACAGTAATGATGGAGAAGTTCCCAGAACAAGGGACTGGTCTATGGAATTACAGGGATACCATAGTGGCAAAGCATAAAACATACGGGACTTCGGGTTGGATTGATTACGACAGGGGTTTTAGGCATAAGATGGAAGATTTGCCCTCAATGTCTTGGGCCCAGAAGGACACAGAGGGTTGGTTCGCATTCATGGGTGGTCAGGAAAGGTCTAGCGAGCCAATCAGAGACACGACTAAGGCTTGGCAGGGTAAGTACAGCGAGGACAAGAGGGAAGCTTGGCAGCCCTTTCGGAACAGACAGAGGGGCAGGGGGAGAGATGGTGGGAACAGAGCAAGTGCACGGGGGAGCGGCAGGGGCACCTCCGGGGGTGACACAGCCAGGGGCACATGCAGGGGTTTTAATTCAGGGTACTGCCGGTTCGGGCGGGAATGCATATTTGCCCATGCCTGTGAAAAATGTAAGGGGTCCCACCCCGCCTCTACATGCTATCAAGGGTCCAGGGGACTGTGGGCCAGAGGCCGAGGTAAGAACACCCGTTTGAAGGGGTCTGGGGGAAGGGACCTTCACCCATATTCATGACAACATTGCAAGGATGGCTAACGGATTACCCAAAAATTGGCTAAGGAAAGTTGATCTCCCAGGGTTTCAGGGAAGGGTTTAGGATTCCTTATGACCCCTGACATCACGAGGGGCAAGGAATCTCCCTTCAGCGGACAAGCTATCAGGTATTGTGAACGAAAAACTGGCCAAAGAAAAAGCATTGGGGAGAATAGCGGGTCCATTTAGGGTAGCTCCCCTTCCTAACTTCATTGTGTCCCCATTGGGGGTTGTCCCTAAAAAGGTAGAAGGGAAGTACAGGTTGATTCACCACCTGTCTTACCAGAAGGGGATTCTGTTAATGATTGGCTGGACCCTGATTATTGCTCCGTTACATATGCTTCCTTTGACAAAGCAATGGAGCTAGTGGGCCAGATGGGAAGAAGGGCATTGTTGGCAAAGGTCGACATTGAATCTGCTTTCAGGCTCCTGCCAGTCCATCCGGATAGCTTTCATTTGTTGGGATTCAAATGGGAAGGCCAATTTTTCTTTGACAGGTGCATGCAAATGGGGTGTGCTGTTTCATGTGCCTTCTTTGAACAATTTAGCTCCTTTTTGGAATGGGCAGCAAAAGAAAAGGAACCGAGGGGGGCAATCATGCACTACCTGGATGATTTGTTGTTCATTGGTAGAGAGGGTACTGAGGACTGCAGAGCTGCATTAGCATCCTTCCAGGTTCTAATGACAGAAATGGGGATACCCCTAGCCAAAGAGAAAACACAAACACCAGTCCATGTCCTCACATTTCTAGGCATAGAAATTGATACTTGCAAAGGCACATGCAGGTTACCAGCAGAAAAATTAGAGGGGCTAATGGAATTGATTTCCAGCACCCTAGCAAAAGAAAAGACAACTCTGGGTCAAGTGCAACAGCTTCTTGGAAAACTCAACTTTGCAGCCAGGGTTGTACCAGCGGGAAGGGTGTTTGCCAGGAGGTTAGCAAGAGCCACAGCGGGGGTGACTAACAAACACCACCACATCAGGCTGAGCACCGCACTCAAAGAGGATCTAGTCATGTGGCAGAAGTTTCTGAAGGGCTTCAACGGGGTAAGCCTTTGGCGGGACGCATGGGTTACCAGCAGTGAGTTACAAATGTACTCCGATGCCCCTCTGGAAAGGAGGGGTTTGGCGTGATCCTGGGCACACAGTGGTGTGCGCAGAAGTGGGCAACACCTTGGAGAAAGAAAGGGAGGTTGGGGAACATTATGGCGCTAGAGCTGTTCCAAATCGTGATCGCCCTCCTGCTGTGGCCAGGTGAGTTGTGCAACTGGAAGGTCCATTTTTAGTTGGATAACAAAGCGGTGGTCCAGGCCATCAACTTACAGTCCGCTTCATGCCCGGTGGTTCTGGGTCTGCTAAGGAAACTTGCAGAAGTGTGCTTGTACCAGAATATAGAGTTTAGGGCGAGACATGTACCAGGAATTGTGAATGTGGCTGCTGACGCTCTTTCTCGTTTTCAGTGGGAGAGATTCCGGAAGGCCCACCCAGGGGCACAGCAGATGGGCACGCAGTTCATGCAGGAGTGGTGGCACCTGATGTTGTGAACCCGACGCTCTGGAATCTTGGGGAGCAGTCGCTCTCACCAGGAGTGTGGTCCAGGTATCAGAAGGGCTACAGCAAGTTTGTAAGGGTGATGCAGGATGCTGGGCACACAAAGCTGGGTCTGACAGCCCAGGTGGAGTGTTTTGTTGTATGGGCACACAACCAAGGGCAGAGCAGGAGCTGGGTCACAAGCCATTTAGCTGCTGTAGCATTCCATAGCAAACTGAAAGGAGAAGGGGACCCAACAAAGGTATTCTCTGTAAGGGCAGCAATCAAAGGTTGGGGGAAACTGGAAGGGGACAGGAGGGATGTCCGTAGGCCCATTGACTATGAAGTTCTTGGGAAGTTACTTATGGAACTGGAAGGGGTATGCACAGACGGTTTTGAGCTCGGGCTCTTTAGGGCAGCATTTGCATTGGCATTCTTCGGGGAACTCCGGGCCAGCGAATTGGTGGCAACAGGGAGGGGTGACGACTCAGGAAGGGCACTGGCTCCAGGGGATGTCACATTCACAGAGGGTGGCCTCATGGTAAAGGTCAGGAGATCAAAGACCGATCAGGCCGGGAGGGACACCTCAATCAACTTGTGTAGGGCAGCAGAACAGTCCAGCTGCCCCACTTGGCTACTCCCCACTACATGACAATGAGGCCAGCTGTGGTAGGTACCTTTTAATACACAAAGACGGGTCGCCATTGACAATGTTCCAATTCCGGAAGGTGCTGGCCATGGCTTTAAAGAAAGCGGTGTGTCATGGGGAAGGATGGTCCACGCATGGTTTCCAGATAGGGGCGGCAACAACAGCATTTCAGTCTGGGATGCGTGGCCCAGCGATCCAGAGGTTGGGAAGATGGCAATCCGACAGGCATAAACTGTACATCCGCCCAGGGGGGCAGGACAACCCAACCCCTCCAGGGGAATAGGTCATGTTCCAGGGAGACAACAGAATGGGGGGAGGGGGAATGGGAGAGGGCAGAAAGGGTAAAAGGTTTTAACAACTATGCATTTTGGTTTCTTACAGCTGGGCGTTCCGTCTGGATAATTGGCCACTCATTTATCAGCAGAGCAGAGAAATGGACCCGCACGAAGCTGCTGCGGGGGGCCAATTTGGGTTTTCGGGGCACCGAGCTGGTGTGGTTAGGCACCCCAGGCATGCGTTGGCACTCACTTCTCCCCGCGCTGCGCAGGCAGATCAACAGGAGGGCCCCCCAAGGTTGTTGGTAGTGCACCTTGGGGGGAATGACCTTGCAGATTTGGGGAGAGGCCGATTGATGAGAGTAATGCAAGAGGGCATTAGGATCTTAGCAAGGATGCTGCCTACAACGGAAATAGCTTGGTCAGAGCTGATCCCGAGGAAGGTATGGCGGGGACCAGAGTCCAATGCTGCGATGGAAAGGTCTAGGAGGAGGGTGAACAAGAGCATGGAGCGCTTCATGAAGCAGGAAGGGCTTGTTTTTGTCAGACACCTGGAGTTATGTGAGGGGAAGCCAATAGATTTTGCAGCAGACGCAGTGCATCTATCAGAGCACAGGATGGGCCATTTCAACCTAGGGCTATGGGGACGGATGGCAAGAACTGGATGTAAATAATGGTTGGTGAGTACTATCAGAAGGAGGAATTTGGAGGGGGCATTTGGGGTCGCGGGAGGGGCCACCCCAAAGCGTGGCAGAGTTACGAGGGCGGTCCCGGAGAAGGAGGCACGCTGCGGTTGGGCCGTGAGCTACAACCACTGGCTGCTTCAGGCCGGATGGGGTGACACGGGCGCTGATTCCACAAGGGAAGGTTGGGACTCATCAACAACCGATGCAGTGGCCTTATTCACTCCATACTCTCTGGAGGAATGACTGAACTGGCAGCAGTGTAATTCAGGGCAGGCCGTTCTCGCAAGAACGGAATGGTGTGAGATGGCTCACAGGCTTTTGGACATGGGACTTTGTAAGGCGGGATTGGCGGGGCCACCCGGCTAAGGACCATGGTGGGTGCCAGGCTGTCATAAGACCTGAGCAGGGACTGGGGGCCGCCCTCATAAGATGACTCCAAATTATGCGACCATATATTTTCCAATAAAATGTTATATATGTTTCCAACTTTCAGAAGGTCTCTGACTCTATCATTTGGGCAAGCAGGGTGGAAATGTTATACATGTGACTGATATGATGTAAGGGCCAAAGAGTAGGGGTTAGCCCTGCTAAGTAGGCGGTGCCGTTAACTCCTCTGGGCTGCAGCACTTCTGCACCAGGCCTGCAAGCCTCACCACACGGCCCGAGACATTATCGCTGCTATGCCTTTTCTCTGCCACGCCACCGGGCGAGCCTTACTCCACTGCTGCTACTTCACTCTAGGCAGCTCGCACCTCATCTCTGGTGCAATTGTGCACGTTAGCCGCTTCAGGTCTGCTGAAACCCCCTGGGGTTCTCGGAGCGGCCGAATTAGGTCGCCATGTCGGGCGCCGTAGCCAAGCCCCTTCCCCAACCACTCCACTCTTACTCCACTTTACTACTTTGAAGTGCTGCATAGATTCTTAAATTCTCAGTAAATATTCATTTCACAAATGTTCTTACTTTCATTATGTACATCTGTGTTCACCATATAAATATGTGTATTGAAAATGCAAAAATATAAGAGCTGGAAACAGTCTTGCTTGCTTTGCTTATGCAATAAACGTGAATATTCATCCCTCATACAGAGTACACAATGGATGAAATGTGCTCCTGCTTAATAATATAACCATCTAGGCTGGAAGTCTGCAACGCTTGACATGTTTTGGACTGCAACTCCCATCAGCCATAGCCTGGATAGTCAAATGGTGCGACCCTAATCGCAGGAGTGCTGCAAGTTGCAAACCCCTGCCCTAGGCTATAGCTTGTGGGCGCTTGTGGCTGTTAAAACGCTCACAAGGCCGCGTGAACTAGCTGAACCAAGCGAAGGTTGTTAATTGGGTGTAAGGGTTTTTAACAAGACAGTAGAGCTCAGAACTGTGGGCTATTTAGGTAATAGCAAAGAGGCCGTCCACTGAGGTGCTGTTTTTTCATTTTTATAAAATGCGCCCGGCTCCAAAGCCAGTGACTTCAGAGCACAACCGTCTTTCCCACAATAAAAAACACAAGAACACACAACCATAACTGGAAATGAAATGGAGTTCTATATTAAATGTAGGGGTATTTAAATAAATTACCTCCTACTGCCCCCAAGTGACTGGTAAATAATCACGAGTCACCGCCTTAAAAACTTTGAACCTGGACAAACGTGTGCTTCTCCTACAGGAGTCCAGGTGCTTGATTCTGCCCTTTTATTTTTTATTTAGGCTGTTAGGTGGGCCTGTAACCTGAAACTATTGTCAAGGGAAGTGAACATATGGGAAAAATAGGCCACACATTGGCCACGTAGGGCCATGTAAATCCCCATAGCCATTCCCACCCACTACCTGCCCCTCTAAACGCCAACCACATCCCCATGGGATTCCTTTGAGCTCGGTCTGTGTTTCCTGAAAGGAAGTGACTTCATTGAAACTATAAGCCAGACCCAGTTGTAGATCTATAAGCAGTATATTTTCCCGTGTATGTTTTCCTTGCACAAAGCCAACACTTTTCGCTATTGTATACACATTAGATAGTTATAAGCATTACATAGTCATTTGTCAAGCACTGCCATAATATTCCCAGGTTCTAACATTATTTGCCATCATGGAAGTACAGAGACTATCCTTGTGGGGCACATAAAGGGCTATGGAAAAGTAAGTCAGAGCTTACTAGTCATACATGTGTATGAGCCGCCAGGTAGGGCCTTTCATGATAGAAATAAGAAGAATGTAGAAGATGTCCTTGACTCTTGCAACATTTATACTCCAATTTTAATAGGCAGTCATTTCAACGCGAAGAACCCTTTTTTTATGGGTAATTATGATATGGAGGTGTTGCCCATGTTGGGAAATGGGTAATGGGAAAAAAGGGTAATTCTAAGGCCAATCTCTTAACCCTTTATGGTTTTACTATGCTAAATGGATTTTATGCGGGGGGGGGGGGGGGGGGGTGTAAGAACATGGGATATACTAAAGTTAGGTATGGTCACTCCTCCACCATAGATTATATGTTTGCTAATCAGGCAGCCTCGAAGATAGCAATTGACGTGTATTTCTATGCGAGAGGAAAGCAACCACTTTGCCTTGTGTACACTGCTAGATTTCATGATGGTTGGCAAACTATTAGATAATATTGGTGTGATTGTTTTAAATAATGGACACAATTGCCTCAAGTGGAACCCGTCTAAGTTAATGAGAGCTAATGAAATGGCTATAACTGAACTTGGAAGGTTCTTCCATGTAAACTGCCTATGCGATATCAGCTCCGAATCTAGTAGGATGGTACTATTTGCAAATGCTTTAAACGAAATAAGAAGGTGCATGTGTGCATGGAAATTAAGAATAACTCTGCTTTTGGTAGAGCATCCTGCTCTCATAGGGATCCTTACGACAGTGTAATAGAAGGTGAAAACCCCAAAATGAAGACAGATTTCAGGAACATGGTTAAACAATCAAAGGAACGTGGTGAAACGTCTGTTAACGTGAAGGTCACAACCTTGATTAAAAATAGGAAGAGAGAGTTCAGAACGTGGCTGGTTTAGTACCAGAAAAAGAAAGAAAGAGATCCGTGGCTGACATTAGCCGGACATGCCCGAAAAATGAATCTAGGCTATTCTGGGGCATTGTGAATACCAGAAGAGGTGGGACCCTTAAATTTCTGGCATACCTAGTGTTGCCTGGGAGGAATATATGACTAACACCCTAGGAAGTTTTCAAAATGTCATCTTGCCTACTGTTATCCTAGATGCAACATGGGAATATAAGATATCTATCATGGAATTAGAAACCATTGTAAGGAAATTGAATAGCTCACGTGCTGCAGAGCCGGACGCCCTGTTGAAAATGAATCCTTTACTCTGGACAGCTGCCCTCCATGGTTTATTTATGTGTACCAACCATATAAATCAAATTCCAGTATCTTTGAGGGACAGCAAGATTATACCAGTGCATAAAAAGGATGTAAGGCTGTTCCCTTCAATTACCATCTTCTGACTATGCTGGATATTCCGGCCAAGATATTTGCCAAGGTTCTGCTTCGTGAACTCTCCGTCTGGAGTGACATTAAAGGAATCATCCCTGAAAACCACCCGGCTTCAGGAAAGGCTTGTGCACAACATATAACTTGTATATGTTTGTATCCTTGATTGAATACTCTTGGAAGGTTCAAGAGCTGCCGGTTTATGCTGTCTTTATTAGGTTCTATGTTCATTCATCCCCAGTTTTTTACTGTGCCTTTTTTGCTGAAGGTTTTTTGCAAAAAAATGCATCAAATGTTTTATTTTTTTATTTGGGGGTCCCCCCAAACCCTCCCTCCCCTATTATTTATTCCCTATACCCCTCTCCACTGTACCCCTTATTTACCCTTACCCACCCATCCATATTTTTCAATGTTTTTTTGGCCAAACATTTTCAGCAAAAAGTGCTTCGAAAAAAAACATCTGATATATGATCGTTGTACCCAATATTGATTAAAGTGCAGCGTTTTATACCATCCTTTGTCATCGGTCATGGGAAAAACTGGTTGCTTGGGAAATCCCGCAAGGTCTTTTGTCAATGATCATTAGGCTGTATTTGTCATGCGCCCACCTTCCTGGCGCTTGTGGTCTACTTGGAGATTACGCTGCCATTGAACCTTCCGGCACATTTTCCTTACGTTTTCAGGTTAATGCTCTAGTGTTTTGCTTTCCTTTCATTCACTTCCTACTTTAGCCCCGCCCTTCATTCGCTCTGTGCGTTGCAACCCCGTTCACTCGTCTTGTGCTTTGGGTTAACGCTTCCTAGTTTTCCGCTTGCAGTTGCTACTGCCTTCTTTCCTTGTCTTCCCTCCTTTCTGGCTTTCGCCTTCCTCCTTGCTGGTGTTTTCCTCCTTCCGCTCTTCGGTCTCCCTCCTCTGTACCCTTGCTCTCTATTCTGGCTTCCGTCCTCTCTCTCTTCAGTTCTTCCGAATCCCGTTACCTTGCTTACCTGTTCTTGCTGTGCTTCCCCGCTTCGCCTTTTTCCTTTGTTGCCTTCTGCTTTAACAACTTGTTGCTATCTGGCGCGTTCCTTGTTGTTACGGCGTCTATTTTCATTGTGTACTTACTGTTGCTCTGTGGTCCTTTTCGACATCCTCCGGAGTCGCAGCAGTCACTCCAAGAGTTTTTTTTAAGCCTTTGGCTTTTTTCCTCTTGACTTGGTGTTCTCGGGAGGGGGTCCTGTGTTCTCTGGCTCTGTCGGCGCCACAGTGGCTTCCTTCCGCGGACGACCATATCTCTACCAAAAGAAAAAGACCACCAGAAGAAAGAGAGACAAGGGATCTGAGATTACGTCAAAGGAATCAGGTGAGGAGGAGGGGGAGTTGACAGACAGTGAAGAAATTGGTAGCGACAAACCTCACACAGTTGACAGTATTATGATATTCGAGTTCGAATTAGGCTTGATGCTACTGGTCGTTCTACTAATTGGAAAAATACAACCTATATTGTTCAATCTATATATGGCTCATCTGAAAGAGGCTTTTGCAGTACCTGGCACTGACTCCATAAAATTTGGTAGATTTGCGGTATCCAGGCTCGGATATGCAGATGACCTGCTGATCTTAGACTACAACCCAAAGGGATTACAACTCAAACTTGAAGCTTTCGGGGTGTACTCTGAAATAAATGGTCTAACAATAAATGCGGATAAATCATAGATCCTGGTTTTCAGACCCAGGAATACTGTAATGAAGAGATATTGTTGGACGATCAACAGTAATAAGATTGAGCCGGTAACTAAATATAAATACCTGGGAGTCGTTTTTTTATGAAAGCCTGAAGTGGAGAGACCACTGCTTATATGCCAGTAACAAGGTTACTGTCCATTGGAGCCTTGAATACATTTGCTGGAAAAAGCAGTGGTCATTCACTTCAAAGTTTACATACAATCTATCAATCTAAGGTTATGTCTTTGATGCTGTATGGAGTGGAAATTTTGGCATGCAATATAGAAGTATTTTAAAAGCCTATGAAGGTAAATACTTGAAGAAATTGCTCAGGCTCCTGATTACTCTCCCAATAGAATATATATTTGGATCAATGTAGAATCTGTATTAGATAAAGAATATTATTATTTGGCCGCAAGTTATTGTTTGAAGGCGAAGGAGCACTGCAAGGTAGGATAGCTCTTGAATACTCCACTTTATCCCTGTGCATTAAGGGTGGTTGCATAGAAGGTATAAAAATCAGTCATTAATCGCTGGGCACCTGTGGTGGGTCTGCATTCATTTAATCTTCCTCACATAGCCTTTAAGGGACTGGTGAAAAAATTGCTAAACTGTTATGATATGGAGCAGGTCACTGTCTGCTTATCATTTAAGGTTACTAGTGGGATGTTTTTGGATTATTATATTGGAAGAACAAAACCCCCATAAATATATCGAGGCTTATCCTCAAGGTTATATTGTAGGTCATTATATTCGTAATCAAATTAAACCAAGTTGATACCCTTGAAAATATAGATGTATGAAGGGGTTTGAGTAGGTCTTCCAGAGGCTGCAGATTGTGTGGTGATTGTGTGCTTGAGACTAACAAGCATCTGCTAATGTATTGTAACAGTTTGGAAACCACCAAGTTATCAATTTATGAATAAATATTGCTGGGCATGGAGGGATAAATGAATTGACGACCTATGGGTAGATCTTATGGCTAGGAATGACTGTAATCTAATATTTTACATGGTTAAGTTCTATGACTTTGTGGTTTGAATTAGCTCGCTACCTTATAGCAGAAAACAAATACGAAATTACTGACCCCTTAATACTTTGCAGTTACTGCACTGCAAAACTTGACAACAACCAAACTCCTTCACTTGTTATCACAAATAACTTGCAATTATTCTCACTACCAAAACCCCTGCAACAACTCCATTTATATGAGAGCATCATAATTCAAACAGTGCACCTATTTCAAGCAATAATACGCCTTCAACCAAAAACAGCAAAATTACCTCGCTCTGAATTACTGTAAGGATTCGTGGCAAAGTAGTTTACCATTAGATCTGAAAGAAAATGTACACACTCTGGGAGTGCAACATCCAATAGATAAATTGTCTTAGTAAATGGTGTACCTACAAAAGACAAAAAAATTTGGCAACAACTCGTGGACTTTCATAAAGTTAGACAAGCCTTGCAATATCTAAAAGACAATAATGAATACTACAAAGAAATTAATATTGAAGAAAACCTGAGGGAAACCACTGAAATAATTCAAGAGTCACCAGAAACTGGTCAATTTCAACTTCTAGATCCTGCTACAGTATCCAATATTTTAGACCATTATACAATTCATCCGTTACACTCTAAAGACACCATAGATGATGCACTGGAAATGTACCAAATGCGTCAAACCAAAGGATGACCAATCAGCATATGGGAAAAAAAGTATAGAAGCACATGCCTTTCCTCTACTATTTCCTACTGGGAAAGGAGGAAGGTACGATGATAGACCCACTCAGATAACAGCATCAGAATACCGCTCTTTACAAATGTATTCTGAAGATCCCGGATTTAGACAAAATGCGGAATACATATTCCACCTCCTCTTTGAAAGTGAATTAGCCACTCTATGCTACGGAGTTGCACACACATTAAAATCACGTACCCATTTTCAAAATATGTCAGCTACGCAATTACTACAAAAAGTGCAAGAAAAAGATGAGGTTCTACAATCAAGCATTACAAATCTTTTAGCAAACATGCGTGGTACAGAAGAATACTGGTTCCGACGTCACAGAGATGTACGTTGTATGATAAGAAACCTTGGCCCACAAACTTGGTTTGTTACATTAAGTTGTGCAGAATATGCATGGGAAGATATACATGATTTCCTACGCATAGCAAACAAAAACAAAACAAACATAGATATACTAACACCTGGAGAACTCTGCTCTCTAGATCCTGTTAATGTTTCAAGATATTTCCATCATCGCTTCATTACTATGCTACACTTCATTTGTAATAAAACTGTTCCTCCCCTCGGAGAAGTGCAACACTTCTTTTGGAGAAAAGAATACCAAGCCAGAGGAGCACCACAGATCCACATGCTTTTATGGATTAAAGATGCTCCTAAATTTGGTCAAGACAGTGATGCCACTGTTTTACAGTTTATCCAAAAATATGTCACTTGTGAAATTCCTTCACAAACAACAAATAGTGACCTTCATGCACAAATTTTACAATTTCAAAGTCACAAATGTGGGAAATATTGTCGTTGCAAATATAAAAACAAAGGGAAAAACTACACCAAATGCCGCTTTGGTTTCCCTAGACCAGTTACAACAACAGGTCAAGTAAACAACTTCATGTATTCAGTTAGACATAATGTCAAAGGTAAATCACCTAAGAACACATATTACATAAAAAGGATGGAAGAAGCAAAATATATCAATGATTACAATGCAATCATTGCCCTCTTATGAAATGCAGACATAGATGTGCAGTACATTGCAGACAATTCCACTGCAGTTGCACGATATGTCACAGCCTACTTTACCAAAGCAGAAAAAACAGAGCTTCAAGATCTCTGGGATGCCTTATCATCTGACAAAACACTGTCACAGAAATTGTACAGCTTAGGCATAAAAATGCTCTCTCATAGAGAATGTGGCTGCTATGAAGCTGCAGACCATTTAACCGGTACTGCTTTGTATGGAAAATCTGAAAATATAGTATGGCTAAGTCTTGGTCCTGCTAAATGTAGAAAAAGAGTTCTCAACTCATATGAGGACATAGAAACGATAGCCACAAATGATCCCAACAGCCAAGACATTTTGAAAAACAATTTACTAGACACATACTACCCAAAGAGGAGTACCACTTTGGAAACCATGCGTCTATACTACATAGCCCAAAACTTCACATACAAAAATAATATAAAACCTGATGAATACAAAGGTAGATACAGAGTGACAAATTGTGAAGGCAGCTTAGTGAAACTTACCAAATGAATTTTAATTAATCATATCAAATTGTCATTA
Organism: Ambystoma mexicanum; assembly: GCF_040938575.1. Classification (NCBI taxonomy): domain Eukaryota; kingdom Metazoa; phylum Chordata; class Amphibia; order Caudata; family Ambystomatidae; genus Ambystoma; species Ambystoma mexicanum. The sequence continues at coordinate 18,914,220 of NC_090937.1, read as the reverse complement.
AAAACTCCTCAACATAAAGAACTACATAACATGTCCCTGCTACAACTTTTTAAACCATGGAGAAAAGAAGAAGAGTTACTAGATATCTATGACTCCTATGAAGAAGCTTTCAAAGCAAGTGAAAGTACTATAACAGATGTAAACTTTACACAGTACAAAACAATGTTGCACAATGAACAGCAACACGAAGAATAACACCAGGCCCAACTAGATGAGGACACTCCCGACAGTAGTCAACCTTCTGTAACAGGAAACCAAGAACCACTGGGACAGCCACTAATAGCAAATGAGGCAGAATTAGCTATGACAGAAGTAGAAAACGCCATGTGTCATTATGTACAAGATACAGAAGACTTCACTGTACTGAAATCAAAACTGAACAATGAGCAGCGTAGTATTTTCCAAGAAGTAACAAAACAAATTGAACATGGTGGACAACATGAAAATAAAAACTGTACCTGCCAAATCTACAAACCTATACTGCTATACATCAGTGGTCAAGCTGGTTCAGGAAAAACATTCTTAATCAAAATTATCAGCAAGTTCCTTCAACAATTGACAAACAACAAACTGTCAGCTGTAACTGCCCCCACAGGTTTAGCTGCCTACAACATAGGTGGTGTCACTTTACACCGATTACTACTCCTTCCAGTAGAACACCAAAACAAATTAGATTACTACAAACTTTCTACAGAAGCTGCAATGGAACTACGCAGAGTTTTGAAACAAATGGAAATGCTACTAATAGATGAAGTGAGCATGGTCTCCAATCTAATTTTGGCTTTGATTCACCTCAGATTACAAGAGGTACTCAAAACAGACTACGAAGAGCTCTTTGGAGGAAAACCCATTATTGTTTTCGGAGATCTTCTTCAATTAACACCAGTAAAATGTGGACCTATTTTTAAAACCTTAGGGCACAAACTCTGCCGTAAAACTGTTGGCAGCATAGGAAATGTCAACCTTTGGCAACCTTTCCAATACAAAGAATTAACAGAAAACATGCGCCAGTCTGCAGACCTCACATACACCAACATTTTAAAAAGTATTAGAGTTGGTGTACTATCTCAAGAATCACAAGCAATATTAAAAACCCGGCACATCCATGCACTCTATGGCCATAACTCATGTGCTACTGATGTCATGGAAAGATTAGCACACAAAAATGTCATTTGTATGTCCTTGATGCCGACTCTTGCAAGCTGTTCAAAATTCAATGAAACAATGTTGAAAAAAGAAATGCAACCAATAATTTGCTCCACAGACAAACTGGACGTACATGGTATGACACTACCCATGTGTCAACAAGCCGCAACAAGACTAAATACCTTAGAAAACTTTATCTCCAACACAGCTGGTTTGGAGAAAATATTAAAATGATCTTTAAACTGTAGAGTAGTGCTTAAACGTAACCTTGACGTGGAGCAAGGACTAGTTAATGGAGCACTTGGTACAGTTGTTGGCTTTCAAACATATCCACGTAACAACAACATTCAGTTTGTCATTATTCTCTTTGACAAACTATCAGAGGTTAAAAGCATAGGACGCTCAACAGCCTGCTTCCTTCTTTTCAAAGACATGTATGTATGCAGAGAACAATGTTCTCCAACTCTAGCATACACAGTCTCCATTCACAAATCACAAGGTCTTACCCTAGATAAAGCATTGATAAATATTGGGACCACAGTCTTTAAAGAAGGCATGAGCTATGTAGCACTATCACGCTTACGTACACTTGACAGACTATTTCTAATCAACTTTGATGCAAGTAAAGTAAATGCTGATATTCCTTGCATTCTAGAATACAATAGACTATTTTCACTGTACACCCAATATCTAAAAACCTATCCTGTTCCACAAAAAGCAAAACGTTGTAAAAGAAAACTACTTCAAACAGAAACGATACAGGATTTCACTGCAATTCCTCTAAAGAAAATAAAATAAGCTAATACTTCACAAATTACCACAACCAAGGAAGAATATTTTGCTCAAAGTAACTCAACTACTTCTTGAAAGAAGCAACACACACTCCGAACAAATGACTTGGACACAGAACTATCTGATCCATTCAAATTTTCAAATATAACTGGTGTAAATTGCTACAGAAATGTAGCAATACATATTCTATTCCAATTGCCACCAATTATTGACAACATTTACTTACACAATACAGACCAATTGTGTTTGCAAATGTTAGTCCTTCATAAAATGCAACCAACAATCCTGACAACACCTACAGTGTTCATGGAATAAGACAAGAATTGGACTACTGTGCTGGAATGGTCAAATTCACTATAAACTCACGAGAAGATCCACAAGAATGTCTAATGTACTTACTACAAGTACTGGAAAACAAAAACGTACCTATAAATGAAACTTCCAGATTTCATACATGTGGAAACATACATGCACTCTCTGCAGCCATGTGGCACAGGAACAAATCCCTAATGAATGCTTTGTGTATGTATCCATACCTAACTGTGAATCCATTCTTCAGCAACTTGTACAAAACGCAAAACATGGCAGATTGTGTACTACCTGCAATTCAGATAATCGCTCCACCTTATAAATACAGACACATAGTAAATACGTAATAGTAATGCTTTTACGTTACAATGCAGATGGTACCAAAAACAACTGCAAGCTGACTGGATTCACACATGGTCAAGTATCACTTGGTAAGAAAACCTTCACAACAATAGGTATAATCTACCACACAGGAGCCACAACCAAAGCAGGTCACTACACTGCATATACAAAAAAAGAACTGTGGATGGTTCGAATGTAATGATAGTATCATTACTCTAAAGCAGAGATTCTCTGTGCATAAACATTAACAAAACTTCAATTAGAAAACTGTAAATAGTTAGAATACGCCAACAGGTATCTAACTGCCCCAAGATTCTGCAACAACCAAACAGATAAATCAATGCCACTAAATTGTAACATTATAAGTAAACAATTAGAATACACCAACAATACACCAAAAATCTGCAACAAGCCAACAGATAGAAGATTAGCCAGAAACAACAAATAAGCACTGAAAACAAAGAAAGAAATATATTGTACCATAACAAATATTTTTTAATCCAGCATGGATTTTATTTCCCACAGACCCAATGATTAAATAAACAAATACAGAAACTGAGCAAATTGTACAGTTCACTGGTTTGAAATATAGTACTTCTAAAGTACTAAATATGAGGGTCAAAATAATGCAGAAATGTCTGTTATGCAATGCAATAACTCATTATGAACTACCTACACTAACATATGATCTTTTCTTTTATCACAGAGATTGAAAAAGAATATCTGCTCCAGTTTCCCAAGTCATGAAAAAAATATATCCAATCACAGTAAGTATATAATAATTCAACTCACAAATTCTGCTGTATAACATAGCCATTCAAGCAAACATCTAACCATACACCACAATCTAAAATGTTTACTTCCATGGATATGTTATACTGCAGTGCTTGTTACCAAACTCTACAATCTTAATTGCATGACTTAGCCAAAACGTCACATACAAACTCTACAAATCAAACAGTACACAAGCTTTTGATTTGTGGATATTTGATGGATGTTTGACTCTATGGGTGTGTTATGCTGCGGTGGTTGTGGCCAGGGCCTAGAGTCTTCGGTGCATGGCCGAAGGATGGCCTTCGGCCGTGCATCCAAGACTCTGGGCCCTGGCCACAACCACTGCAGCATAACCCACCCATAGAATCAAACATTTCAACTGTGGTATATGGGCTACTTATAGGGGATATTAATTACAATCACTGCTCTACTAACAACCCAAAACCAACATCATACTAAAGTAAAATAGCTAGTAGTGCATTTATCATGTCCACAGGACTGCGGACATGGCGAACACATCAGGGGCACCTGCCACCTCTTACCCACCCCCACCCTCCCCAAGCACTCTTACACACCAACACACTCCCCAAAATAGTATTTTTCCCCCGTTCGACGCCACGCTGTCCGCGGATGTCCGCGGATACAAGATGGCGGGCGTATCAAAACTATGTGACGCACCTCATGCTTCACTCCAGCCAATCAGTGAACACGTCACATGTCTGTGGACATGACACAAGCTGTTTAGCCAATCGGTGTCCTGTCCGCGGAGCGAACAGTGAAATGTGTCCGCAGAGCGGACATAGATAGCACTAATTTTTTTATACCTAGTTTTTGGTCGTTTTAAAACAAACTACTGGACGGATTTCCACTACTTTTGGGACCAAGCCGCTGCTCCTGCCGCAAATTTGGTGCAAATCCATCCAGCGGTTTTAGCTGTAGGCATGAGCAAAGTTTTTTCCCCATTCACTCTATGGGAAAAAAATAAATTTTGGGACCACCCCTATAACTTTGCCCCTCCTGCACCAAACCTCACTGAACTTTGCAGAAATTTCTGAGTGGGCCATATACTTTTTTTTTCAAAGTTTGGTGAGGATTTGTCCAGGGAGAGTGAAGTTATAAGCCACCCAAAAAGTGCTCTTCCTATGGGATTAGCAACTTAACCATAACTATACGGACACTACCGTGGGCCGTGTAATATATAATTTGCCATATTTTTCAGACATCGATATCTAATGGCCAGGTAGCACCATTATGGCAGTTACTGGACAATGTCAATGCATTAATTCTTTATAGTCTCTTGGGTCAATTTGATGGGTGTTCACATAGGAAATAGAAACATGGTGAGGGGGGATAGCTCAGGGGCAGCACGTTTATCTTGGAAGCAAGACAATACAGAGCAACATAGGTCCGAATCCCAATCACGTGCTTAGGAACCAATCTCTGGTATGAATCGTGTTATAAAAGAACAATTATAACATGCGGGGCCCTGTGGGTGATGGCAATTAGCACTCCTCCACAAGGACCTTGCCTGATTGAACCAATGGCAAATCCAGCCAGTTGCTTGGGAGGTCTTTGAGAACAGATACACGCACCTATTGCAGTGTGAATGACTCCAACATTCACATTTACCAGTAGAATCCAGGGACGTCATTTCAGCAAAATGTCAGGGGTAGTGGAAGTGACATCACACGACCCTTGACCCCTGATGACATCACAGGAAGTGATGTCATTTGACTCCACCCTGAAGTGATATCGCTGCAAGCGATGGAACATGACCTTTCACCCGTTGACAAAACAGGAAGTGGCATCACATAGCATTTTACACTACGAAAAATATGGTTACGATATCACTATAATGTGATGTACATTTCATACAAGAATGGATCGCCATATGTATCGTTAAGATCAGTGTGTATAGGCCCATATTACCAAATTACTGTGCAAGCAGACGTCCATGACCAAATGATAATGATGTGTTATTATATAGCACTTATGCTTAAGCGCTTTATATAGAAAGAATATACACCCAATATCACCCAACCTGTGTTGGTACTCATTTATCGACCTCAGAAGGATGAAAGGCTGAGTTGAGGTGTTTAAGAACAGACTAAATCAGTGACTCACCCCCTGAAGTCTGCCTGAAATAAACCTTTAATGAGTCTAGCAATTATTGGATAGAATTCCAGAAAGACACATTATTTGGTATTCCTATTCTTTCTTATTTAGGGTCAGTGCTGAAAGTGTTAGACTTGTGTCACTCCTGTTCTTATTTTTCTTCTTTTTTTAAGGGGTCTGAACAAGAAAGCCAACCACTCCAGAAGTAAAGAGCCACGTGGTGCTGGCCACAGCCCAGGAGCTTGCATTACAAAAAAAGAAAATACTTTTTTTTTTTTTAGAGGTCGCAAGGGAGACAACAGAGGTCGCAAGGGAGACGTCTGGCGACCCCTAAATGACGTCTCGAGTAGAATCTCTCACAGGCAAATGAGTTCATGTTAACGTTACTCAACTAACCAGTATTCATTTTTATCTGCTGAAGAAAATATAAAAGATGAAATTGGTTCTGCCAGAATTCAAGCAAATTCATGCTTTGTCTTCTGGTGTAGAAGAGTAAATGGATGCAAGGTAACTGCTGAATATTAAAGTCCTTAAGCATGCTAACAATATGTATGCTGAAAAAAGCAGGACGCTTTTCTCACCTAGCATCATTCCTTCATGAACACTCCTGTTTCTTAAAAATATGGCAAATCAGAGCCCTCAAATCATGTTCTATAGGTTTTGCCATTGTAAATCCGTAATTAAATGTGTTATATCTGTTCCTTGTGAAGCTGTATCTGGCCCTTGAAAGTCAGGGCCATCATAAAGTATTTTGTGGTTCAGTAAGATAAATGGACCTTTCCAAGTGTCTTGACACTTTGCCGCCACAGTCTCTAATTTGGCTACCTCATATCCTTTCCCAGCTAATACAATATGATCTTCATTCACTACCTTGTTTTTATAAACCTTGTTTGGAGGACCAAGCTCTCGACCTGCACAATACTGGTGCTATGCTAGTTTTTAGAACTAGTGTTTTCTGGTGCAGGTACATGGTTTTGTACAACAGAAGGCGCTACTATCACCAAAGTTTATATACTAATTTTGTTATCAACCTAACAGAGAGAAACGGCTAATTCTACCATGCCATGATTTGGAACTATGAACTGGCATCTGTAGCAGGTGCCTGACATACTGAACTAACTAGTGAAACATAGTGGCACTATCAACATGCATTTGAAATTTGGTGATTGCACATGATGAATATATTCCTCAACTCAATATAAAAATCTGACATAAATTGTATGTTGTACAGTGAACACAGAATAATTTACAGGATTAATTGATCAATTCTGACCTTAATTATCAACAGCAGCCAGACTGCAAACATACGGCTTCAGCAGAGCACTTCACAATATCATAACAAGTTATTTACTTTTATAAAACAAAATGTGCACTGATTTCTCTCTGGCAACCTGGTACACAGACCCGCTAAGGGTTTTAAGAATGTTCACTTATCAGCGCACCATGGTCAGTCTTCCAGTTAACTCATGGCCAGAGCAGCATCCCACGCCACACTCCTCCCACCCCCTGTACTCTATGTCACAGATTGGGCTCTGGGGAATAGTGGGCAGGCCTTGCCCATCAGGCCTCAGCCTGTCTACGCCACTGTGCAAGAGCCTGTCAAATCTCTCAGCTGTGAGAGCACAGTGTTGAAGTTTAAGCAATGATGAAGCCAGAGACTTAAATGCTTTGCCTGGTTTTTACACCCCCTTTGATTAGCATCTCTGTGTGAACAAATATCCTCTGAATTGGGGTGCAAGGTGGATCTAAATAGCCAAAGGATGGCATAGTTTGATTTTGATTTATTTGTACTGTGCACTAGACAAACCAAAACCTATTTAGGCGCAGATGGAACAGCAAATACCCGTAGAGGAGCAGGACTACTGAAATGCAGAGCGGGCAACAGAGTCCAGAAAAGTACAAAAAAATCACCAAACTCAAAGATGGATTCATTTAAACAAATTGTTTTGTAACGATTTCCGGAACTGAAATAACTTTTTCGTTGCCCGGATTTTCCAAGGTAGTCTGTTCCATACTTTGGGCTTGTAGACTGCAAATCACTGATCGCCCCTGGAAATACAGGAAGATGGTGGAATTCTCAATAAGAGTTTATCCTCAGAACTGAGCGAACGGTTCCGGAGGTATCTGTGGATTTTATCTGCCAGATACGCCTGGGGCCAGATTGTTTAAATAGCTACATATGAGACAAAGAACTTTAAAGTCAATTCTGTCACTCACAGATAGCCAATGAAGGGAGCAACGAAATCTCCAGATAGGAGCAGACTTCCTCACCCCCACCACCAGCCTTACAGTGGCATTTTGCGCTCTTTGTAACCGTTGCCATTGTTTAGCTGGAATACCTGCAAGCAGACTATTGCAGTAGTCCAGTTGGGAGTTAACCAATGCTCTGACTACTGCTGCCCGATTTTCTGATGGTACATAGGGCAAGGCCTGCCCCAGGAGAACAAGGTTATACAATATGGACTGCACGTTAGCACTCTCCTGACCCTCACTACTCAGGTTCTCCTGCATAATAGATATTCAGTCTCTGAATCTCGGAGGAAGGGTTACGTTCGACAAAGCACTGCAGCTATGTGTAACCTGGAGCCAATACATCCCATGCCTGGTGAGATACTGATGCAGTTTGGCTTTCTATGCTGGGACCTGTAGTCGCCTTGCATCACCTTCAGAAGGTGCCCTGCTTTGTTGCCAGCACGAGTAACTTATCAGCAATGATCCCTGTGCTTCAGTTTTCTTCCCCATTTCCAGACATTTGGGAGCAGGAAGACAACGAATGTATAAGGGTTACTGAGGCAAAGGCACAACTAAAGGTGGGCATGCAGGCACTTCAAGGGGCATTGGATATTGAGTGATCGTTCAAGGCCCCCCCTCATGATCCTGTTTTTTAAAACCGCCCTCCAGACCCCTGCCCCAAACTCTCAGGTTAGATATATTATACCCTTGGATAGAACACACAAAAATGTTTGCTGAATAACTGAAAAATGAAAAACATTTGAGAATCACCTGAAATTTGGATGGGTAAAATTTCCCTCAAACTGGTTCAATTATAACCACTGAAAAGAAAGAAGCCTCTTTCCTTTCTATTTAAATGGAGGAAGGGGTGAAGAAGCGGCTGAGAGTCAGTCAGTGGAGCAAAGGTAAGGTACCTTTGAAAGAAACAGGTTCCTCAAGATGCTCTAAACGGCAGAGGTCCTTGATGTGAGTTACCTGATTGGCTGAGAAGCGCAACTGGTTGAGAAAAGTTGCTTTCACCCACTGCTGTACTACTCTGTTGAACATTCTTAGAAATATGAAAGGTTGAGTTGCCGCTGCTGTGATTCAAATATTTGTCCGTCAGGTTAGGTATCTAAGGTGGCACCTCTAGGTTTCATGCATGCTTGCCAGGTTATTGTTCTCGGCTCTGAGGGTAGAGGGGTAGAGAGACGGGCGGGCACAGGGGCAGGAGGGAAAGATATGATATGACATTTTATTTATATTGCACCTATACACAATTGTTTCAAGGTGCAACGAGGCGAGGGAGGGGAACAAGAGGGAACAAGACAACGATCTTACTAGGCCCAGTGACAATGAGATCACCCAAGTGCAGCAGAGAGGGTAGGGAAGGAGGAGCAAGTTCAAGGCATTGGATAAGACATTGAAAAACAAGAAGCGCTGCCAGCAGGTGGCAGTGCAAGGGTTAAGTGCAAACACATAGGTGATGGATAAGTGGAAGTAAGGGGATAGTAGGGTTGCAGATACAGCCCGAAGTGCAGAGTTGCCAGGGAGGCAGTGCAGGTGTGCAATTGGGAAGGCAGGGACCTGGGCCCATGGTTCAAAGGGAACAAGGGAACTAGTGCAGTGTCAGACAGGAGATCAGCAAGGTAGAGGTTGGGGGCTGCACAGAGAATATTAGGTTCACCAAGATCTCTGCAGCTGGTAGGTACATCTGAGCTATTTTGCAGGTTGCATATTATTAGATCTTCACAATGTACCCTTATGACAACAGTATCAGTAGAATAAATTACCTTGGAACACTTTGCCAGATAATTTACAATTACATTAAAAAAAAGAGAAAAAACTAAGAAGGCGAGAAAATACTTCCATTCATGCAAGCCGTATTATTCCTTTAATCCTCACCCCCAGTAGTGGACTGGGAACCAAAAGAGGCCCTGGAAATAATGTTCAAGGTGGTCCCATGCTACACATTTTCAGCAAGCCCAAAACTTTTCCTATGAGGACATTTGGAAATAAAATAGGCCGAGGGTGCAGAGGGCTACCGGAGCATCTCCAGAGTTCCATAAAGGCCAGTCCAGCCCTGCTCACCCCTCCACAGATACCGTTTCCCTTCTAAACGGATCACCTGAACACATCACTCTGTAAGGAGTTAGGCCGTTTACCCACCGGAAATCTCCGAACATATACACAATGACGAAACGCTAAAGGCAACAAAGGCAAACTCCATTATAATCACAATGGAGAGAACGAAGACCAGTATTTAAGTTATGAGATGGCACTTCCCTTGCGCTGTCATTAAAGAATATGGGACCTTCACATCAAAGTAATCAATACAGCTTCTGGTGCTAATAGCTTTTCTAGCCACCAGTGCAAAATAATAAAGCTTCTCAGAGGTGAGCAGATAGTTCTTTTGGCTTCCTGCTTTAGACCGTGCTCCCTACAGACTCAGGGGAGTCTATGGTACGAATAAATAAAACATGTATTCATAATGCAACAAAGAACTTTTCAGCTCTACAGCCTCTTCTATTTTGGATACGTTTTCAAGCCTTATGTTTCTCCAGCCTTAATCAAAACGACATATTTGCAAAAATCAGTGGTATGCCAAACCCCCTGTCTGAAATACTAGTCATACTAGATGCAAAATGACGAATGTCACTTCAATTACGGTAGTTCACATAGCCCTTCATCCGCACTATTACAGCCCTGGTGTCACTTTCCTTGCCAAGATTCAGTACTATTTTGCTTGCAAAACTGCAATCAGTTAGGGGATGAGGTGTGGCGGACCCGGGGCGAGGGGATGTGTGGATGCGGGGGTGGCGGGGGGGGGGGGGGGGCGAGAGTAGGGGAGAGGACTTCACTCATGCCACATGCCCTGTGTATTAACTCCACTAGGTGCCTCCTTATCCGTTCACTCGCCAGTAACCAATGAAGCCACATCTACCCCGCCAGTCTGGCTGAGTTGGCAGACTTTCTGTTAATGGCAGACATGGGCCATCACCACCCACAACCGTAACCTTGCTGCTTCCCCACTTGTCTGCTCTAATTATTTAGATGATGACTTCACTGCCTTGCTCTCTGCCCCCGCCATTGTCTGACGCTCAGCAGAAGGCTGAGACCCCAAAACTGGATAGAAAATAGTAGACATGAAGCAAAGCAGCAAGGGAGAGAGTCTTGTGGACACAAAGGGATAGTCAAAGAACTTAGACAGTGAACAGGAAAGTGTGGGGAATGCAGCTAAAGCAAGAATGGCTGCCACTTCAGATGTGCACATAATGGTTCCAATGTTTCTGTCATGTCAGCGAAACTCTGTCCTTCCAAATAAGTTACTACTTCAGAGACCAGCGATGTTAGTTAATGGAAAGTGGCCACAGGACTGGACATTCGTTTATGGTCTCTAAGGCATGAACAAGGAAACGATACTTACAAGAAAGTAGCAAGTAGTGGTAAATCAGGAAGAGAACCTTGACTTAATCCTGGAGCAAGACCGAGCCCACTGCCAGCAACTATGACACAATAGAAAGGGAAAGGTGCAAACACTGCCTGCTGGAGAACCAAGCAGCCAAACTCAGGACACGTCGATTTGTATAACCACAAATTAGGACAGATCTAATAGGCGAACCGTCAAAGGAAGGATCTACAGCTCTGTAGATTGGAAGCATGGGCTCAGCGGCCAGGAAACTAGGGCTTTGAGGGCTGAGAGACTGGGCATTGTGGACAGGGAACAAGGGACCCATGACCAGAGGCGTAGCAGCCAGGATTGTCTAACCAGTGGGGCCTGAGGCTAATGTGGTTGGGCCCACTGCAGTGACATTAATATCTGTAAAGGCTCACACAGCGCTACTGAGTGGGCATTTACAGATTTTGGGTGGGCCCTGCCTGCTCTGGCCCTACCCTGTCTACGCCTCTGCCCATGACTGCGAAGAAGTCGACTGTGAGAAGAGGACAGGCGTGTAACATTATTAGTGTACACTAGGACTGGGTGCATAGCACATGGCACGGTGATTGTAGTCTAGGAGCAGGAGTAACATTATCTGTGGGCAGGAATACAAAAGGCTGAAGGCAACAACAGCACTAGAAATTGGAAGGAAGCACTGTGGACAGAAGCAGCAAAAGAACGTCACCAGTTAAAGCATGTTCACTGCATGAGGGTCTGGGAGCATGCTCAATGCAAGACCAAAGAGCTCCTCGAGCTCCTCAAGAAGAAGGCATCCTGGGCTTAAACAGGATGAATCACTGCACGGTTGTAGCTCCACACCATTTGATAATCCTTCTCCTCCCTTTCTGAGTCTTGGAAAGTGAAAGAGGAGAAAGCCTCTTGGAGTCTGTTTTCAGAACCATCAGCAAACGTACTGTGAGACCGTCCGTCTGTTCAATACATTTCGGAATATTCAACCATTTTTGAAGGGAATGCTGAGATGAATTTGCAAGAGGACAATTCGGGATTGGGTGGAGTTGTGTTTTAAGCCCCGCTAGTTCGCAGATGGCTCCTCCTAGTGGTCAAGCAAGAGCACTGTGACAGCCACATGAAAAGCTGATGATCAGTGACATTTCACAGACACCATTTTTAACAACACTAAATTACATAAAATGTCCCTAAATCGCAGCATGTTTTCTTTACAGAATAGTTAAGGAAGCAGGGTCGCTAAATGCCAAAGCAAGACCCCTTTCAGAGCTGATAAGAGAGAAGACTTTTTTTGTCTTGAGTACCGTCATCCACCATCCCATGCCCCTGGCCGTTATCATCAGCGGGTGGGGATAGGGGAATTGCCACATCAGGGTGACCCTCTGTCAGCAGCAGTAGAACAGGCACGCAAATATGACAACAGCCAATGCGGCCCTCACCCAAACAATAGGCGCTATTTAGGGTCCGCATCCCCTCCCTTTGGATGCTATATTTGATAATTAGGTGTTACCCAGTTCACCCCCTGGAGAAATTGCACTGGTAATTGAGCAAGCATCAGCACCACAACTGCCTGTGATTCTACCATCGCCATTCCCTTTGGGGATCAGACACAGGACAGAAGAAAATCACTGCAAACTGCATATTTCGTCTCATGCCTTTTTCGGATGCCACAACCAAGGCTGCCTTTGTTTTATCGCACTTAGGGGGAATGGCATCCTTGTTGGAAGACAATGACCCTATTATGTAGGATATGAACTCATTATTAACAGCTATGACCAGGGTGCTCGATACTAGACATAAAGCTCAAACCAATGATTTCGAATATTTTCACCTGTGTCCAGGAATTAAGGGCTGCTAAAGTACACAGCCTGAATCAATCAACTTGTAGCAGAAACATCATGGCTAGAGACCGAAAAGGCGGCATTGCTTACCATGGGCTTACCAGCACACTTGAGAATGGAATGGCAGTTGTGCAGTTGTTAAGCGACAGATGAATACGTCATCCATGACTATGGCTCCTCCACCGGCTTAATATCGTAAGGGTCAAAAACATTGTTCCGTAAGTCAACCATACCACCCATATCCCAGGCAGGTACAGCAAGGGATGAGTATGATGTAAGCTGAAGATGGCAAGAATTCACTAAAAACTGATCCTAGAATCACGCATATGCATCCTTTCGGCATGAAGCACACATGCATTAACCATGAAGAAAACATACTAGGTCAAATATGCATTTATACATGGAGAATATTAACATTGCAACCATAAATACATGAAAAATACTAACATAAGCAATATATAAGCTGAATGCAACATGAATGACACACAAGTATAGGTCACTACCATAGAAATGCAACAGTAATGGACAGCCATCTTTTCTAAAAATGGAAGCTGCACAACACTTCTAAGAAAATGAAAGGCCTCAAGGCTTCATGAGAATTCAAAATGCTGAAATAACAAAATGAAGAACCTTGCAGAAAGCAGGCAGTAGCCTGTAGCCTGCGCCAAGGATGGTAAGAAATTGGGGATGGCCCGAGCGCCACTGAAAAGGTACGAGGTGAGTGTTCTCAGGACTCAAATGGAATACTCCAAGATTAACTAAAGTCTGGAAAAGTATAGTTGACCATTGTGAGCCAGGTGCAGGGTAATAAACTCAAGAGAGTCCCTAGAGGGAGAGGAGGTGTGACGAATCAACTTCCAGGACACCTGTGGTCCACTAAACCATCTAAACCATCAATCAACCCCACACCTCTCGTACACCCGAAGGGATCCGAACAGATTGGAATACAAGTGAATTATAAGACCGCCTTGTCCAATTTTGGTAACGTGGACGGAACGGCAGGCTTATCTCCTCAAGGTCGTGGATAGTAGGTTAGTTGCAACACAGCGAACATACAATTATTACCTAATGATAAAAGGGACTGTCCAGTCAAGGTTGTATAAAAATATCTACTTTATTATTGCTACAACAGGCAATTCTAGCACACTACAATTACAACCCACACTGTAAAGGAACACAGAGGACAGACATTTTCGCAAAGGAAAGGGATGCAGTCTGGATACTGACATGAGGGTAGTTGGTAAAGAAATCAGTGCTGGTCAAGGCATCTCGGAAAGCTCTGGTGACTGCGGCATGACAACAGTCAGCGGTGTAGCTGGATGCGGTTCGAGGACTCAACTGCCTCGAAATTGTCCTTAAAAAGATGGACCCTGGATGATGCTTGAGTGGCACTCCTCTTAGCTTGTTTGCAGGGCTCGTGTCCTTTCAAGTTAGACAGCCCAAAGCTCAGGAGGGTGTTAGCAGGCAACAGCCTTGCATTTGTCCAGAGGCTCTCCGGCACTTTGGACCTAGGAAGCTTGCTGTCAGAACCTAGCAGGGCATGCTGTGTGCTGGCTGGGTACCGGTACTGGAGCTACTGGACGGGTCCTCTGAGTCTGGTATCTCCCTCTGTTCCCTGTGAGCTGTTTAGGGGAGGGATCTTGCTTCCCTCTTGGAACTCCTGGCCTTCCTTCATTGGCCAAAGATGTAAGGTAGACTGTACCTTCAGCTCGGGTCCAAATGAGTCCTTCTTCTAACAACTTGCAATGTCTTCAGGTGATCTGATCAGTGAAGGGTTCAGCCGTCTTTTAAAGCCAATAGGTCCCAGCGATTGGTGTAGGCTAAGCCCACCTTAATGAACCAATCCTGGGTTCCCACCAACCTACAGTGATGTTTCAGGTCAGAATCAGGGCGCTTGGCAACAGACCGCGGAAGGATGACAACATATACTTCTAAGTCCCATCCATCTTCTTGTCTGCTGTACATCAGTGTCTCCCTAATTAACTGAGCCCTATGCAGCGCATGGTCACAACATGGGCTTATTTATTTATTCACATTTGTTAAGCGCACATCAGACCGAAGGCATCGTGGCGCTGGTTACAGTGTTTCTTAAACTTAGTTACAGGCAGTTGTACCCTTGGTTACATTGGGTAATGGTTATGCTTGAGTACTTGTACATAGAGATAGTAGTGGTGGTCAGGTGCACAAGTTAGTTGAAGAGAGCAGTTTTAGGTTGTTTCCGAAAGGAGACGAGGGATGTTTCTGCTCTGAGGTTGGTGGGTAATGCGTTCCAAAGCTTAGGTTCCAGGTAGGGGAGGCCTTGGATCTATTGATGCGTGGTATGGTGAGACAGTTGGCGTATGTGGATCTGGTGGGTCTTGTGGATTGGGATCTAGACAGCGTGTCAGATAGGTAGGATGGTGCTGTGAGGTTGATGCATTTATGCGTAGTGTATTACTGTAGTGTATCCTTTGAAGTAGGCGGTTGCAGGCAGACTTTCGTCTCCTACAATTCACATACTTCCCTGCTCTGAAAGGAGTGGCTCCAGAAAGGAAATGTACTGCTCTTTCATACCAAGGAGCAGTGTTAGTACCAAGTTGACACATTGCATTACAAGGGGGTGTTGGCTTTTGGTCTCCATTGTTACTTCCTGCCCCCAGGCCTCTCTGAGGCCTGCTTATTAACATTCTTCCGTTTTCGCCCCCACCAGCCAGGTGTAGCAATGGAGATGCAAATCTATGGGGCCTTGAAATGCTAATCAGGTTGCCCACGGCCAGAGGCTTTTGATGTACCCACAGCTGTCAGGTGTCAGCTATACATGACAGGGGAGGGTGGCGTTGATAAACTGTGTCCTTCCAGAGTACATGA
The DNA here is from genome assembly GCF_040938575.1 of Ambystoma mexicanum. Taxonomy (NCBI): domain Eukaryota; kingdom Metazoa; phylum Chordata; class Amphibia; order Caudata; family Ambystomatidae; genus Ambystoma; species Ambystoma mexicanum. The sequence continues at coordinate 18,898,437 of NC_090937.1, read as the reverse complement.
CTATTTTTCTGTTGTGCGGTGTGCATGGAAAATATGTGCAGGAATGGCCCAACCTATTTTCCAGAGGTTGATCTCCCATCATTCATTCTTAAATTAACAAAAATCAAAAAGCCCAGGTGGGCGCACTCTCCCTCTGCGGATGGTCGAATCCCTCACAGGAGGCCATAACATTAGCATTAATATTAGCTAAAGCCTTCATAAATGCAGGGTTAATTAAATCCAAATGCGTTCCTCTCACACGTGACCCATAACTGAAGAAGATTGTCTATTCATTAGTAAGAAACACAGATAGGACACCTGTCTCACTCCTTACGCATATTCCCAGACACAATACATCACACAAGGTTAACTACAAAGGCGATCACCTTGGCTCATGGCCTAGAGATGAGGGATGGTGTTGTCTTGAATTGAATACAGGGAGCCCGGGGACTTCGCTCACCTCACCCCCATTTGGCTCATGTCGTGATGACCTGTCAGTTGTCCAAGGATGATCAGGTTAAAGCCAACCAATCAAAACTCTGGATGACAAGCCACCCATTCCGTATTGTGCCAACCGATAAAATATTGAAATAATGATGTATTTTTGTCATTATCAATTTAGAGGTGGTTTTAGGAGGAGCCAATAGTTAAGCATTATCTAATTAGAAGTTTAACCCATATAGAAAATGTACATGGCCAGCTCCCATAAGCAGTCCCCTCATTCCGTAGGTCTTGTATCAGGATGTCGTCACTCTGGGGTATTTTTGTTATAAAAACTATTGTTTTGAATGAGAGCTCTGAGAAATGGACCCTGTTGTTGTATGCTGGTTTGTGTTTTTAATAAAGCTGGGTTTTGCCTTTCACTCGACTATTTCGGTTACTGAGCCTAAAGTTTTCTGGCTCTTCCTCCTCTGCGTAATATTGGGGTTTCCACAGGCCGTCTTATCACCTCCCGTACAAAATTCCTATCCCTAAACACCTAAATCTAATTCTTCAGGTGGACACCTGTACTGCAGAACAAAAAGGGTTATTGAAACATGCAATGCTACGTATGTAACAAAGGCTCATATGAGCCTTCTTCCGTCTCCTTACCCGAACCCATGCAAATTGGGGGAAGATGGCGTAATTTGTGCTCCCTTGAATAGGGAGGAAAGAGGAAAGAAGGTGAAAATCAGATGTATGTCTGTACTGTGGGAAAGCAGGACATTATATGTGTGCTTGTCCCCATATATAACAAAAGTCTTTGGGAAATGGCAAAATTCACCCAAAGGAAACACCATGTGGATGAGCTTATTACTATTTAATGTTGTTATAGTCTTATAGTATGTCCATTATTATGAGTCCCTTATTAGTATGCCCATTATCATTATAGCAATAAATCCTCCAATAGGGCCTTACAGGTCTGCCAACAGCCCACCAGCCTCGCTCGGGCCTCATGATGGCTAAGGGCTGTTACCAGCCCTGTCAGTACCCCATTTCAGGGTTAATTGCTATTAGTGCACCAGAATCTACCTCGCGCGTGCTAAAGTTTAAAAAAATAATAATTTTATTTGATTTGGGTGCCGCAAATATTTTACGTGCCCAATATCCCATCGTAAAAAAACAAAGAACATCAGTGTATACCACCACAGCAAAGAGCGAGTAGACCTTTTTCTATGTGCATTGCAGGAGGCCGAGACACCACAGGACCTGAGCAGAGGCGTAGGTAAGTGAGGTAAGGGATCAGGGGCCTAGGACTGTGAGCCTAGAGTAAGGGCTGAGAGAAAGGGTGGCGAGAGACCATGGGGTTTGAGTCTAAAAAATGGCATGCACCTGGAAAAAGGTTCTCGGGCGGCTGAGGAAATGTGGGCGATTATTTTGGGATTTCACATACGTTTTCTGGCACATGATTTGTTGATGCCTCCTTCCGGCTAATTTTGTTTCATTAAAATCATGTTTTTTTTTCCCTAATCATCCCCGCTGTCTGTCGCATCATTTAAAATTCCCTGACTTGGTGTCTGCTGAAGTCAGGGAATTCTGCTGAATTAATTAATTTTGTTATTTCTTATTTACCTACCTCTTTCTTACATTTTGAATGTCTACACTATATGGTTGTATTTTCAACATTATAACTCTTAATGATATTAACTTTTCAGTTGTCAACAAAACAGTAAACTATACTTAGTTTTCACTCTGATCTACATAATACTCTCTTTCGTCTTTTGATTCACGTTTGAGGCCTCGCCTGAATTAAATCCTACCTTGCACCTCTCCAATTCTCTGTCTTCTGGAGCAACAACACCTCTCAACTCACTCATTTTAGCACATAGCCACCATTTTTTGACTATGGCAAATCTGCCAGTTCATTGATCCAGTCTGTGTTGGGGTTTCCATGATGGTCATTCTCCCTGATAGGCATGATCTCTAGAAGGGGTCTGGCCCATTTCTCATGTCCCTGGTGGCCTAAGATTAAACTAAAGTCTGGAGCACCCACCTGGGCACCCAAGTGAGCCTCTAATTGGCATGTGCTTGCGTGTGTCCTGCAACGCTGCTCTCTATTTTGCAGGCTTTCCCCGCTTCCGCATGGCACTGGATTTCTGGTGTCTTGGAGGGTTGCTTCTGGTCACAGATGTCTCTGTGGCTCTGTCACAAAACATGGGGCGTTGGTTGCTCTGCTGCTCAAATGCCTCACAGACTCTACAAAAGATAGAAAGAGACTGGCGAGCATCTTGGGGTAGGTGTATGGTTTGAGTCAGTGGTCTGCACGCAAGCATCCTGGCACAAGGGTGGGGGCAGGAACTGGGGTACTCTCTGCTGCCACCGCCTCGCAGAAAGCCAGTACTGGCTCTGGATAACTTTGTGGCAGGTTTCCTTCTCATCCTCTTGACAAGGCCAGGGCTCTGGCCTTCTCCACCATTTCTTTCAAGTCATCCCACTGTCCTTGGCTACTATGTGACTTATTCCTTAAGGCGTTTCCCTTAGTCTTAAACAGTTTGCGCTTGATAGTGAAAGTCTGGCATCACACTAGTATGGGATATGGCCTAGATTTCCACAAGGATAGTATCTGGTTGCCCGAATTCAGCTGGGGACTGTAAACCTGTCTTATGGCTTTGCTTTTGTTGACAACTCCAATCCATCCATTCCAGGAATCGTGGAAATCTGTTTCCGAGCAGTAGGTCTTGTGGCAGATTTGGGATCACCATACATCAGATGGATTGAGACTCTTGCGCTATTATAGGCTGCCCAATCGCTGTGGATACAGCACGTTGCAGTAGTTTCTTTCTCTGGGGATTTAGGAGAGGACAGCAACTTTGGCTGTATGTCACTGTGAACACTGTCTCAGTCAAGGAGGGCTCAGACTGGTTTCCCTTTGTCTTGAACAGGGACCCAGAAAGTTTCTTGTATTATATCCCCGTAAGCACATAGTTGCTGATGCCGAGAGCATGCTTTGCCCCATCTTCCCTTATTCTCCCTTTGGCCTGTCATTTTCATTACTGGCTTCAGGCTCCACTCTTGGTATCTGGGATTTGAGTTTCGGTTGCACCGTAGAGCCCTCCGTTCTTCAAACAGACCCCTCCTCTTTACTGGTTCATGGTCACCTTCCTAGGGTAGGGAGTCCAAATCTTCCACATCGAATTACTGTTGTATTAGAAGGGCACATAGTTTTGTATTTTGTCCAAAGGGGGCCTTCTAATTCAGGGGGTTGATCCTCAAATAGGTACGGTGTGCCTATATCAGCCAGCATGTCTTCCATAATAGACTTTGCCTTGACTAAATATAAGTCTGTTTGCACTCTGACTGGTTCATTCCTCTGTAGAGGTCCTCTGGGTTTCTGTTTTTCCTGCTATCATTTTCCCATCAGCCATCAGTACTTGGGTGTCAGGTGTCCGAGGGTAGGGATTCTATTCTTTCTTCTAATCTTGTATGGGTCTTGGGCTGTATACTCGTTATAGTGGCCAGTTTAGCTCCTTTTGACTGGGTTCTTCTGTGGTCTCTGACAGAGCATTGGTCTTCAAGGGAATCTGCTCTGTGAGGCAAGGGTTTCATGATTTATCAAAACATTTAATTTTATTCTCGAATTAAATATGATCAAAAATGCCTCACTATCTCTACTCTGCTGAGGATTTCCCTGCCTAACCTAAGCTAAAGGGAAACACTGTAATACAGGATAACCTGCCCTCACACAAAGCAACACATACACAAAGAAAATATATGGTAATACAACATGACATGAACAAAATTTGTCCTGGGTGCTTTCCGTTCCCATGATTCAAGATAAATTCTGCTAATGTACAACCAAAGAAAGAAATGTCCCAAGTAAGTTCTTGATATTTCAAAGTCAAAGTAAGGTTTGTTAACCAGAGTTTAAATGATAGCAAATCTCTTCTTCTTGGTGAAATGTCCACTTTCTACTTCCCCTAAATTGCACCAACGGTAATCCCAGCCACAATGCTTTGCCACCTCTTCAAGAAGATTTGCCACAGTTCAAAAGAAATGCAATATTGTCAGTGATATATAGTTCTTTATTAAAAGTTAGTATTTCCTTAATTACAGTATTAGAATTCACAATGGTATATTTGTCAGGATTACTTCTCAGTGCTGCTGCTTCCACTTCAACAACTTCGCTTCTATTTGGTTCACTATGAAAACTGTCACCTTTGTCTCACAGTACTCCACTTTGTTTAGACTATTACAATGTTGCATCAACTGACAACCAGATATACCACCACAACTTCAGTACTTTGTACTTCTAGATATGCTTCGAAAAGATACACTTTAAAGTACTTCAACACCTTCAAGTAGGCAGGGAACTGTTTTTCTGTATATCTCTCTTCAAAAGGGGCAGCCGCTTTGCCTCTCTTGTCTGTCTGCCACGATAACTACCTGGGTTTGCCTTTAAGACTCACTTCTCTCTGTCTTCCACAGTCTCTGGAACTGCGGGCTGTTTCAACTTCAAAATAGCCTTTATAAGCAGCTAGTTTCCCATCCCCAACTTTCTCAGCCCATGTAATTACCTAGAAGCCTTGGTGCCATTCTCTAAGCTTCAGGTAATGCTTGCACATAGGTATCTCAGGATCAGCTGAACTGTTATTAACTTTCCAGTAATAGTTACATTGCTTCTCAACTCTGAGAAAGGCTTGTTTCACGTTTAATATGGGGAGGCTCTTGGCTTGGCCAATGCTTGTTCTCTTCTTCAATAATATACACTTTAGATTCTTATATAAGAAAGGTATGCCACGTTAAAGTTAAGAATAGAGTTCAGTCTTTCTTTGGGAATCAAAATTAGGCACATGCGACCCCTTATTAATGTAGTTTTCAAAGTTTAAAGATTGGTATAGAATTGTATTCCCATATGAAAGTGAAGCATAGAGTACAGTCCCCCTTTGGAAATCACAATTGGGCACACACGACCACTCTTTTATTTAGTTTTCGCAAGTTAAAGGTTTCAACAATTGTATTATCAAGGTTATGTTTTCAATAATGGTCTTTACAACATTCACTCTTCCAAATTAGTGACACGCGACCACTCCTTCAGACAGTAACAAGTCTTTTAAGGGCTGAACAATGGATTTAAGCAACGTTTGCTTTTCATGCGAGTAAAAGGACTTTCATATTATACACAACTGCTACATTTCCATTGTTCAGGTATCATAGCTTCAATGAACAACTTCTACTCATTTTACACCATACGTGCGTGACTAGGGCACTAGATACTGTTGCCGGCAATGCTCGCACAATGTATTAGAATGCTGTGCTTCACTCACTAGTTTCTTTAACACTTTCCCTGTGGGTCACACTTCTTCCATGACTTCTGCCACAATTTCTACTGCTTCTGGCTTTTTAGGGACGCACACCCTTCCTCTGTGAAGGTGTCGCCGGTCCAGCCACATGTTTATTGAGCCCCTCTCGCTCCTCAGACCCACGGCATGACAACTGCTCCTCGCCTTGATCTCCAGCACGTTCACTCTGCGGCAACCACAACAATCAGGCTCACATTGGGAAAGACAGCTCTCCTGCACGTCTTCTGCTGTGCAGCCTCCGCACTTCAGAGTTTGGGGGAACAGGACCCTCTCAGAACAAGTAGGTGAAATCTGCTGTCTCCAAGTTCTGACATCCCTCTTGTTGTCCCACTTCTTGGTTTGCCAGCCTTGTGTCTTCTTCCTTCTGCTGCTACTTCTACAGCTCATATTCCAGTCACATTTCCAGCTCCTTCCAATTGTTTGCACCTTAGGGGGTCATTTATGCCTTCCAGGTTCCTTCAGGTGTGGGCTGTTAGGCTTAATTGCCTGATTACTGCCACAGCATGCCTCTTCAGTTCTCTTCCTCATCCCAGTACTCCTGGGATTTTTGGACGTGTAGTCCCCTTCAACAAAGTTATTTCTTTCAGCTTTTGCTGTTTGGCAAACAGCCATAAAAAAATGTGTGATTACGGGGAACGTTAAACTGGGGGGTTTCCCAGTCTTCCTGGTCTGTCCCCTCCATGTGATCCTCCTGCAGTACACCACTCCTAGGGTCGGGATCAGGAAGAGTCTGCCTTTCTCTGGCCACATGAGAAGGGATCCAGACCAGGTTTCTGGGACGAATCATTACTGATTCATCACCCCTCCCTTCTGGAGTTTAATAGGGTTGGGAGACTGATTGAGCAAGAGAGCCCGAATGTTATTGGGGTTCTTGCTGTGGCTGATCACAGTGTATAGTTCATATGGTTAGCTCAAATGTTTTCTGTGGTTAGGGAGGACATTCCCAATGAACTCCCTGGTTAGATCTACTCAGAGATCTGTCTCTACCACCACTCTCTCATTTGCAGGGATCCAGTATGTATGTGTGCATTGTACTTCATATACATTTTTCCATGGAAATCGTCACTCTGGTATACAGGCTTGTCCCGTCAGGGTGTGGAATACCGTCCCTAGGACTTTGGGTTTTGGGGTTATAGCCAGGTGGGTAGAACACTCAATGTCTGCCTTCGGCTTGCCAGTTCCCATGCTCTCTAAGCTATGGGTGACCTCTTTCTCTGGGTCAATGAGCCCACTACTGACACCATGTGTCAAAGATGGTACAGAAACGCACCAAGCCCTGCAGACATCCCAAAGGTTTTTATTATAGATGTTACAAAAAGGTACAGACTGTTCTTTGTACCAGCGATTAGAGACTAAAAATGTTGTTTCGTCAAGGGAACTGGCTAGCCAAGGGGTTTAGGAAGATGGCGCTGACACCATCCCTCTCTTGACCGTCTCCCTTGGGACGTCCACCCTAGTCCATAACCCATGGTTAGTGCTGTGGATCAGTAACATCTACTGTCTGAACAGTAGATTTTAGACTATAGATGGTTTCCCTTAATGTAGGTTCACTGACACCCTCTGGGACTAACTAACTTTCTTTACTTTCGACATCGGTTATTGTTCTAACAGGAAATTGGGCCGTGCCTTGCCATTACACTGTAACAGTTTCCTAATTATATACATACACACACACACACACACACACACACACACACGCACGCATGCACGCACGCACGCACGCACGCACACACACACACTGTTTCATTCAGCCTTCCTCTTGCCTCAACCCTTTAATATTAAGTCTTCTCCTCGTACTATAGTTCTACCACTCCTCCTACACCACTGCTACTCCGCTTTCTACTACGACTCCTCCTCATACTATGACTACTACTCCTATTATGACTACTCTTCCTCCTACTATGGCTGCACCTCCTCCCACTATGAACATTTCACCTCTCACTACTACTCCTTCTCTCACTAACACTACTCCTCCTCTCCCTACTGCTGCTACTCCTCTTCTTCCACTACAATGACCCTCCTTCTACTACTACTGCCCTCATTCCACTACTACTCCCACCATTCCACTAGTACTCTCCACCTCACACACCACTATAAAAAACCTCCTTTTTCCAGTTGCATTCACTTCACATCCATTCATTATACTAACGTCTATCCTCCTGCTTCGCAAACATGCATACTCACTCTGCACTACCCTTGCACTCACTTGGAAATACCTCACTGTTCTCCAATAACCGCCTTCACCCTCTGCCACATCTGTCTTCCTCTTGCTGGTCGCTTGGTCTGCCTCCTTCTTCCTCCTCTGACCTCACCTGACAATCCACACATCTGTTTCCTGTCCACTGCTTACATGTGCCTCTGATTGGCCAGAGTTACCTAGCCAAACCTGATCTATCTTTCCCTCCTGGTAGGTGCAGCATGTGCAAGCGGAAGTATGTGAATGGGGGCTAAGCCCTGCCCTGAAAGTGTTACATTCCAAAAAAGCCATTAGATAAGGGGCAGGCCACATCCACTTTCTCCATGTGGAACCACCGTGGTTCGACCATGGCGAACCATGACCAGTCTGTGTCAGGGTTTCCATGGCCGTCGTTCTCCCTGGTAAGACTAGGCTCTAGAGAAGGTCTGGCCCCTCTTTCATGTCCGTGGTGGTCTAAGACTCCACTGGGTGCTGGAGTGAGCCTCTAATTGGCCAATTCTCGTATGCGTCTTGCAACACCACTCACTCTTTCCCAGGTTTTTTCCCAGCTGCCATGGGACACGGGATTCGTGGCATCTTGGAAGGTTGCTTTCAGTCATGGGTGTCACAGTCTCTGTGACTCTGACACAGACATGGGGAGTTGGTTTGGATTCAGCGCTCTGCTGCCTGTCTGCATCACAGACTCTACAAAGATAGAAAGAGACTGGCAAGGATCTTGTGGTCGAGGTCTGAGACAACAGTGTGCATTGGAATTAACTGACAAAGGGAATTTTAAATATATTGCTAAATTATAATTCTGATGGAAGAAGAATTTTAATGTACATTTTATATATTTGATCTTACCATTTATGAATGTACATTTTGTTTTATTGTTGATGATGTAATTTACTATTTTGTGTAAGGTTTAAATATGCAAAACCAAATCACAATAAAAAATAAATAGAAAAAAAACAATGGTCTGCATGCAAGCATCCTGGCACATGGGAGCAGAACAGGAACTGGGGACCTCTCTGTTACCACTTCCTCCCTCAGAGCCAGGACTGGCTCTGGATTACTTAGGTATTCCCCTCCCCTCTTGACAAAGGCAGGGCCCTGGTATTGTCACACTACCTTAAACATGAAGAAAGAGGCGTTCGACACCTTGTGCATAGACTCAAGGTTAAGGAGACTGGAAGGACAATTATGGCTGTTAGAGATTACATGGATATCCTAACCATGATCCCAGAAGGAATCAATGGTGAATTTAGGACATTTAGTGAAACCCTTTATGGTTCTAAGACCAGGTTTGAAATAACAGATATAGAAATTCTTCTAACTCAGATTGATTTGCCAAAACGTACATAGGATTATGCAAACACTTCATAAGATACAATCTCAGTGGGAGAAATTTGTTTGCCCATCCTCTGCCTGAACACAAATAAGACACCTTGTACAGATGGACTACTAACAGATCTCTACCGTATCCTTCTTGACACCACCATAAGGCTCCTCCATGAAATGTTGACTGAATTCCTTGAGTCAGGCACATTGCCACACTCTCTGAGGTATACCTTAATCACGATCCTATTGAAGAGCGATAAGTCATCAATGCATTTTGCCAATTACAGACCAATAATCAACCTGATCAACACTGATTGTAAATTGTTGGCTGAAGCCTTGTGAAAATGTGACAAGAAAAGGTGATACTCCTGCTAATCCATGAAAATCAGGTTGGCTTTGTTTAGGGGAGGCATGTTGTGGGCAATTTGAGGAAATTACTGTTGACAATGGAACAAGGGCAATGGGCCTCAAATCCTGTTGACCCAGTTTCTCTGGATGCTGAAAAGATAATTGATAGGATCGAATGGGGATCCTCTTCATGACCCTGGGGATGCTGGGATTCAGACCTAGGTATTTAGAATGGGTGAACCTTCTTTATATAGACCCTCCAGGCAGAGTTCTTACCAATAGCCTTATATAGAGAAAGTTTGGTCTTCAAAGGGCTACTAGACAGGTCAGTCCTCTCTCCCCTGCTATTCATTGTTGCAATGGAAGCCCTGGCTATTATGCTCAAGCAAAATTGAGACATGCATAAATATGGTTATGGGGAAGAGCCAGTAAAGGTTTGGCTAAATGAAGGCATTCTTCTCATGGTGATACAAGACCCTGATTTAGGCCTAGCCTTTCTTATGGATGTGACTGAAACATTTTCCAGAGTCTCTCGCTATATGGAGCAAGTCATAGATCTTAGCACTTTCTCCCTCCTGCAGAAAGCATATGTTTGATCAGTGGAGTTTCACTTTGTGCCCCACTAAGATAACATACCTGGGAATCTGGATATCACCAGAGGTGAATGAGATGATGCAGATACATTTTGAAATGCTGCTACCCAAGATCAAATCGGACATAGAGAGGTGATCTCTGTTAAAGCTCTGCTTTGGGCCAAAGTAAATAACATCAAAATAAATATAGTGCCCCAGATCAACTATATCGTTTCCATGTTCACACTTAGGCCTTTGGAAGGTCTCTTCAAAGACATCAACACTATGATGCAACAGTACCTATCGAGGGCAAACCACTGAGGCTAGCACTCTGGATGCTGCAACTTGCTTAGTGGGTTATGAATGTCCCCAATTTGTCCAACTACCAGTTGGCATTCTCTGTAAAATGTATTCACAGAATGACAAGGCCTGATGCTGATGTATGGATACAGGTGGAATCAAACCGAATCAAACCCAAACTTCATAGCTGGGACCCAGGGCATTGTTAACTACTAAGTCCAAAAGTACACCTGAGACAAATGTCCTCTCAGAGTTTCTACGGGCAAACCTCTACTCTCTATTTCATGTATTTTGTTGCTAACACTTACATCTTCTTAGAGATGCCATTGTGGCAAAATCCCAGATTCAAATTCAAGGGGAAGTGCATATTTTAGCCCAACTGGTCTCTATGTGGTAATCATTATGTCAGAGACCTTTTAGAAGAAGGGAAAGTGGATCCCTTATAATCTTCGCTGTCAGCAGCATAACCTGCAAGATTGTACCTATACAGAATACCAAAAACTGAGAGGAATCCTAACCAGGAGTCTGGGAAATAAACCTTGCTCATTCCCTCAGAATAGGCTTGGACACAAATGGAACTGGAAGACATGTCGCAACACTATTTGACTAACATTATTACACTGGAGCTTGAGAGCTTGCCAGATCTAGTTACTATATTGGACATATTGGACAATGGAGTAGATTCACAGAAGGAACCTGTTTGACAATGATATATGTTGGAAATGCACAAACGCTCAGGGGACATAGAACCACTTAATCTGGTTCTGCCATAAAACCAACGAGTTTTGGAGGGAGGTGTCTAAGAGAATAAACTTAGCGCTGGAAACTGAGGTGCCAATGAAGGCTTTCCTATTTATTTTGGGTGAGTAATGCACGACCTACCAAAAGAAAACACATCTTGGCTGTTCTGGTGATGACTGCTGGCAAATAAAATCATCCTACGTGTCTGGAAGCCAACAAAGTGCTTGAGCATCGATAGTTGGATTTATGATCTACTGACTCGGTCAGTCATTGAGAGGGTCATCAACAAGAGCAGAGGAGACATGGACACATTCCGGGTGATCTGGTCTCTCTCCCTAGCGTCATATGGTTGAATCGTGTACAGACTACTCCCTCAAGAACTAGGCCCTTTAGACTTTCATCCCTTAAATAAAAAACCTGTTATTACATACAGCTGAGAAATCCCACTGCCACCCACTCCTGACCATCGTTTTCACAAGAGCATATCAACGCCCGAGATTGATGTATGTAATTACCTTCTTCCCTTTTTCCTTCCTGGCCATCCTCTCCCCGTCGTTAAGCCACTCACCCAAGGATGTCAGTGGCCACTTGGCTCTGACTATACATGTACTAATCAGTGAGGGCTGGTTTTATATTTACATACAATTTTTGCCTTAAGACCGTTCCACTGATTGTCTAGACTCCGCAGACTGTGTTTTGTTAATAAAACATATAAATGTAAATAACGGATGTGATGGAATCCCCCAAAAGCACTGAACACAAAAAAGGGATCATAAGAGTATCCCCCTGTGAAATCAAAGCACTCAATGTACCACTATAAAAAGAAAACAAAACAGATGGGAAAGTATTTCCTCCTGAAACAACGTGCAGCGCTAATACCCAGGGGCCGATCCATCTGTGTGGAGGAGGGACACAGGGTGCGCAGATTATTTTGAAATGTCAATTTTGGGGTCCAAAGGAAACTGCAAGGCAGTGGAGCAGGGATACCCACCATGATCTTGCAGGTTTGATGTCACGGGCAACAGGTCAACAGACTGCTCATGGAAATATCTGCAAAATGTTGTGAAAAGAACACTCCGAATAAGATGAGTTACAGAATTCAATCACCTCTTGACTCTATTTGACCTCATAGAGCGATCCATTTCCACAGGAGGGCGAGAGCTTCTCTAGAATGGCCCCCTGCTGATCTTAGAGGGCTTCCATCTTCTGTGCACATAGCAAAGCACGAGTGGATATGGCCTTACTGCTTCCTTCTTAAAGCTAATTTGAAAGCACTACAACCTTGAAACTATAATTATAATTGTTCTTTTATAACAGGCTTAATATCAGAGATTGCGTTCTAACCGCGGGACTGCGTTGTCTTGCTTCCAAGACAAACACGTTGCCCCTGAGCTATCCCCCCCCTCAGAAAAAGCAATCATTGTATACCTCAAGGGTTCATTTAGCCCAAAAGAGCACTAAGGAAATATGTAAACTCATCCATGAACTTCAAGACTACACCACTCAAATCTTATCCCATCTTCCCCAAACAGGAATTCTGTGACTTTCTTGCAAAAATGTTCTCCAAGAAATCCAATCAAAACAGGAAAGACATTTCCTCTCACACTCAGAATCTTGATCCAGGTACCAAAATGTTTTTTTCTTTTTTGTGTACTCTGCAGACCTACTGGCACATTAATGCTGCAGGCTTTGCTCTAAATTTCAAAGAAAGTAAACTCTCTAACTCACCTAGATGTCCTGACCCTCCAAAATTCTTGAAATCGGTAGAGCCCTTTCTTGCAGAGGACCATAACAAACATAAAGGATTTTTGTCTTATTGCCAGGTTTCCTTTAGATGTAAAGACGCACCTGTTCTACCTCTATTGGAAAAAAAAACAATCTTGGCAACAGTGAGCCTAAGAACTATCGCCCAATTTTCTTGCTAAAACCTTGCAGGAAAACACATGGGATGTGCTGTTTAGAAACAGGTACAGCCTGTCCTTCAGTGCTCATAGCAGCCAGACTTGCATCAGGTGGATTAAGAAATGCCCCTGGAATTGCGTCAGTTCTGGTGTCGGTGCTTGGCAACTTCAGAGGGTGGCTGATGGAAGCGGGGGTGGTGCTGCACCAGTACTTCTTGACATAGCCTGTGTCACATCTAGATAGGATTGTGAATATTGGCATGTGCCACACATAGATAATATTGTGAATGTTAACAGGTGCCACACTTAGATCGAAGTATGAAGGCTAGCTAATGCCACACTTAGATGGAATTGTGAATGTTAGCATGTGCCACACTCAGATGGAACTGTGAATGTTAGCATTTGCCACACTTATATGGAATTATGAAGATTAGCAAGTGCAACACTTAAAAGAAATTGGGAATGTTGGCATGTCCCACACCTAGATAGGATTGTGAACATTAACCTGTGCCGCATCTAAATAGGATTGTTCCACACTTGAACAGAACTGTGAATGTTAGCATGTTAAATGTCATATAACCCACTAACCAATATAAGCTCAAACTCTCTGCATACTTATCTCACTCAAAAACCCACACAACCATCTGTCACACAACAAGCCGCTCACACTTTAGCACACCGCAACAACATATAAGCCACACCAACAGCACACACGGACTGACATCGATCTAATGCTCGCACCAAAGCTCAGCACCCAGTGCATACCGAGTTGAAGCTGCCAACAGAACACCACTCCTTCCACTATCCTACTCCCTCTTCACCTTACCAACCCATCCCAGCTTCTCGTTTACAGATCCGCCAGAGCACCTGGGCACCAACTCTGTTGGTGACGCTGCAGAGTACAAATACCTTTAACATTTAACATTTAACTTATTGTTAGAATTCGGTTTTGGTAACTAAAATAACCAACAATAGTACAGAATATCAGCATAAAAGGATACATGTAGGGTAGATTTTATCAAAAGGATACACGTAGAGTCTTCAGGAGATGACTCGATGTCCCTCGTAATTGGTGAATAGCGACCTTCCAACTGACGGCACTCTTTGACTGTTAAGGACACAGCCCAAGGGAGGAATCAGCGGAAAGGGCGAGTAAGTATAAAGGAACCACCAGCCTATTAGGAAAAAGATAAGGATGATTTTAGGAGCTGATGGAAACAAAATATGACAGTATGTATCGGTTCGAAAACCACTGACCTGTTTTCTTTGAAGATGTAGGGGTAAGTAGGAACAATCAACCTGTGCTGTTGAGTCTTTAGTAATCCCAAATAGAAGAATCCTAAGCAACGACAGGGAAAGGAAGGTTAGTAGGGAAAATCTAACCCGCACGAAACGAGGGCCACACTAGATTCGAGATGGTGCACGCAGGATAGCGTCCATAATGTGTCAGTGCACTTGATGTATGAAGGAGAAGAACAGAGCCACGGATTGGAGTGATTATGGAAGTTCGGGGGATGAGGAGAACCGAAAATCAAGCTGGTAAGTCCTTTACAGAAATTGCCCTCATGGAGCGCAGCCCCTCGGAGAGAACCGTAGGTACCACAATAGGCAAGGAGTTCGGAATAGTCAGGATGCAGTCACAGAGTAATGCGGCCAAGACAGCGGGGGCAGCCAGAACCGGATAATGGCCCCGCGGGGAAGACTGCAGGAGCTGCTTCGGGAGGTTGCAGAGTACGGAATATTCAGGTGGCCGTCATGATGTTATGCAGCCAGGTCGGCGACTCAATAGGAGGTCGAGCAGCCAGAGTAATCCGTGGAGGAGCAAAGAAAGAAGCAAGAGCAACGGCTCCGGAGCGTAGAACTAACGACGATCAGAAGCGCCGAACACCCGAACTTCCGGGTTTAAGTACGTGTCAGCTGAACAACGCGTAACACATGACCAACGCATTGTCAGCTGGCTATCGCGTATGCCGGAAGGTCCTTAAAGAGGCACTACGCAAATGAAGGTGAAATATAAGGAAGGTATGAAACCAAAGTAAAAGTCATGACCAATCTTACGGAAAATTGTCAATGTATTCTTTTGCCGGGCAGTTTATTAAACAGCCGCCAGCGAGTGTAGAACGGTCTAGCCGTTCGCTGGGCTGAATGACAAGAGGTCGAGGAGAAGCCATTGGCAGGCATGACACTTATCTGTGACATTCAACACCATCAACTACGCTATACTTCCGGGTCGTCTGCACTGTTGCAGCACCTAGCACTACATTGGATTGAACCCTTCATGAAAGAGTGCACACAACCTATCACTCTTCCACCTTTTGAATTCCAATTGCAAACATCTTGCTGTATTCCTCAGGGTTCCATTGTAATCCCTTTATTTTCGAACTTCTTATATTGCGGCACTGCATTGGTTGGATTCTTCTGTGTATATTTCTACACGTATGCTGATGATATCCAGATCATTCTTAGACTGAAGGATGATCTGGGGCAAGCCCCTATGGCTTTTTATTGCTGTACAGAATAGATCATAAAGCGCATGCATGAGGACATTCTCAGATTGAATCTAAAGGTGGAAGTCATCTTGTTTGAACCTAAAACTAATCTTAGAAGCACATCTCTCTGGGCAACACATCTTGCTTCCTGCTCCTTTTCTCTGGGTCAGGTCCATAATCGTAAAATCAGTATTGATTTAAACTCTACTTTAAAACTCAAATTAACAAGGCAGTGAAACATTTCATCTGCTCATGTTACGTCAGCTTTTCTGCTGTTGGCCAGCACGTTTGTCTGTTTGTGCTTAGACTGCTGCAACGCTGTCTACTTGGGGCTACCTCAATTCCAAATCACCCTGCTGCTTCACATTCAGAACCGAGTGACTTGCTGATGATTTTCTCTCTGCACAAATGAAATCGCATGCATGCATTTGTTTTCCAACTCCACTGGCTTCCGGTGAAGAATCAGATAAAACGTACTATGCATGAACTTGCAGGATACATTCACCGCATAACCCGCACTTAGACTCTCATACCATCCTCTCAGCATCTTTCAAAAGTTCTTCAAATCTGCCTTCGTCACTTGAGTGAGCACAGCTTTTCTTATATTGCAGCAAAATTATGGCGCTCCCCCTAACAATTAGATCTTGCAATGACAACTTATCTTTTCCCAAGCTTCTACGCCTTTCCACCTGTGACTCGTCCTTCACCTAGGTTGGAGTGGTTAAGAATATCCAGTGTGGTAAGCTCAGTGCTCTGAGAGTGTGCTTAGAATTGTCACAGAAAAAGATATCTCTACAACCAAACTGAATATTATTCCCTAGGAACAATCTAAGCAAAACAGTGTCAAGAAGGAAAAACAGGAAAGTTGTCAGCTTCCCAAATACTGGTGTCACTCAGGTTCTTTATTTTATTACCCTACTTCGAGTTATTGGGATTGGCTGAAGTACCTTTTCCAGGATATAGGGCCCTGCATAGTTCTTGGCAATTTTTATCCTATGTTTATAGGGCCCTACTCACTGCTTAGCAGCCTCCTACCAGCAAGTATGTCCAGTGTGCATATATATTGTCGCATACTAGCTGGGGGTCGCCCAGCTGGGCCAGAAGAGATACCTTATAATCTAATCCCCCCAGAAAATATTCCTTCCCCCTTGATTAGGGGTTTAATTAGGATGT
This sequence comes from Ambystoma mexicanum, assembly GCF_040938575.1. Taxonomy (NCBI): domain Eukaryota; kingdom Metazoa; phylum Chordata; class Amphibia; order Caudata; family Ambystomatidae; genus Ambystoma; species Ambystoma mexicanum. Next base: position 18,881,637 of record NC_090937.1, on the reverse strand, counting down.
GATATTGTTACCCACCAGGACATGCTCCTGGATCAGCTTCTCCTTCCACTTGTTAAATTGGTCTTTGTCAGTGTCTAAGGTATATCCTTCAGGTCTGTGCCTGTTGGGACTGGTTTCAGTCATTGTCTGAGATATGGCTCTCAGCAGGCTCTTAGGATCTTCTCCCAATTGGTCATTTTCAAGGTTTGAGCCAGAGTCCTCAGGGGGGTCATGCCCTTTGGCCTCTTCACTCCTCCTCTGATCTGTCAAGGCTGCAGCCCGGTCTCTGACCCTGACGGAAGAGCACTGTGCTCATTTGTACTACGTCTGATTATTTGGTTATTCAGCAAAGAATCTGTTTGGTTATTTACTGGTTTCCGCCCTCTTATGGACTATGAGTGTTTATTTATCCTTCCTATATTCTCTTAATCAGGTGTTTGCCTTTTTCCTTAAAAGATATCAGCTGAAAAAGGACATTCTCCCTCCTGGTAATTGCTATAGGGAGGCATTTGCACTTTTCACAAATGTTGGAGAAAAGTAAACAGGGAAGAACATTTCGCCGATATTGTCCTCTTTACTTTTAAAAATACATGGTGGAAAAGTTCACAATTACACAGAGGAAAATTTTTTTTCATTTAAATTCAAACGCTAATGCGACCCTCTGTGCAATTTAGAATTACAATTAAAATAACCCTAATGTTTTTACCAGATGGTAATTTCAGGCAGATTGCATAAAAAGATAAATTCATATCACTGGAGTCGCAAGACAAGCATGTTTGCCTAAGCTATCCTCCCAGGCCGTATAGGAATCCATTGCATTGCTAAAGGCTTGAACACGCATGCTTGAGGTCATGCAAATGCATGTGTCAGGCATTGTGGGGAAAGCAGGTGGGCATATGATGTTGAATATAATTCTGCACATTGGATCACTTCTACTGCTCTTTTTTTGCGATCCACAAGATCCACAATATGACCATTCATGATAGTGTCCTGAAAAAAGTCTGTGGAACCCTGATTTTGGGCAATGGAAATAAATGCTAAAAAAACTAAAGGTGCCACCTTCAAGCTAAAGATATTGCATTGGAGTACAGCTAGGAGGGCGATGTCGTGAGCTGGAAGAAACATCTTGTGGGTGTTGGTCGGCTATTTACTCACCCACTACCTGCCCCTCCCCGCCCACATCTTCCTGAGATCTCTTTGAACTAACTTATCAAGCAGTAACCACAAACTTTGCCCTCCCAGTGTTATTTCTAATTAGTCTGCTGAGAGTTAATGACTTCATTGTAGATGTAAATTGTGATATATCTTTTTCTTCTACTGAGGTTCTGATAAAACAAGCATTGACAAAGCCGAAAATGTTGGTTTGTGCAAAGATAATAGATGGGCATTTCCCAGCCAAAGCTATTATATGCCCAGGTAATCGCAGCTGTTGCCACCTGTTGCTCTTTTATCGCCAGTAGTTCCATTTTGGCAGCGTTATAGAAAAACCCAAACTGTTGGCTTTGCCAATCCTTGCTCTTTTTTCTGTCAAGATGGCCGTTGTTTAGTGAGGAAAAGACCTCAAATACAATTCACAATTCACATTCAGAGACCTTAAATAGAGTTTATAGGAATCCAGTATTCCTAGCAATGTGAAGTCGCAAATGTGTATTTTTCGCCGGCTCTCCCTTTTGTCTTGCCTTTTAGCAGCACCTCTCTATCTTGCTTCACAGTGGAGCTCCAGTATATGATGACACCTGCCATGAACTGCACTGTGGCCTTTCTAGTCAGACTCTAAAATGGAGTATGAGATATGATTTATGATTTGACAGGAAACTATTGAGGGCATTTTTGGAGATAAATGCAATGCAAGTATATATCAGTACAAGCTAATTGCGTGCATTATAGATGGTCTAGGTAAACATTAAAAAATCAATGAGCAGATGGACAAAAAAATCAGCAGAGTGAACAGTTGCATACACTGTCACTTGGTGAGGATATACGTTAATAGAATTTCAAAGTGAGTGCTTTGCAGTTTCTGCTTTCATCAATGGCTTCTTCAGTCACACACGCACCAACACAAATGTAAGGGAAAAAGCTAATATATTTGGATTTTATGGTCCTCATTACAAGCTTGCCAGTCCAGAAATAGCATTGCCAGTCTATCCGTTCCGGGAACCTTTTTCCGGAGCGTTGTAGTCCGAGTTGTGACGCTGGTAACACCACCAGCGCAAGGGACCCACTGCGTCTGGCAACATCGTTTCTGGTATCTCTGTAGACACGCAGCAGCTGTGTCTGTGATACCGGCATGGTGTAAGTAAGTGCACATTCCGAGGTGCATGGACAAGCAAACACCGGCATGGACATGCCGGTAACAATGTGAAAACGATTCCGGACACACCGGCATCGCGGTCCGGGCGTTAAGTGGATACTGGTGTACAGAAACATCAGCACAGGTGGACCCAATGGGCTGTTATACAGAAAAAAAGGACCACTCCCACACCCAACACCCCTTCCAGAACCACAACGCTAGCATTAGCTGTAGCAGTACTGGAGCTGGAGGACATGCCTGCAGAGCTACTGATGGAAGAGGCAGTGAGGCAGAGGATGCAGCGGAGGCACATGAGGAGAAGGAGGGCCATCATGGGCCTGCAAATCCCTAATGTGGAGCAGGTTGTACTCCAGAGGCAGCCACCAATCCCTCGCCTAAGGGCCACCCCATTCAACCTCGCCCCTGCTCAGATCCACACCCTGTACCGGCTAGAAAGGGACACCATCACCACCATAGTGGACCTCATACATGATGACCTGGTCAGCCTCATTAATATCCGGACAGCCACCCCCCCTTGCTGAAGGTAGTGTCTGTGCTACACTTTATTGCCACGGGCACATAGCAGCACACAGTGGGGCAGCTGCATGGTATCTCCCAACCCTGTTTCTCCTGTGTGATCTTCCAGGTGCTCAACGCACTCCTGTCCCACGTACTGGACCACATCAGCTTACCATGGACTGCAGACGAGGTGAATGCCACAAAAATAGCATTCCATGCACTTACAGGCATGCCTAATGTAATTGGTGCGGTGGACTGCATACATGTGGACCTGATGGTCAGGTATGCTGTGGAGGTAGTGTACCGCAACAGGAAGCTGTATCATTCCCTCAGCGTACAGATGGTGTGTGATGCCCGCCACCTCATCACACATTGCTGTGCAAGATTCCCTGGCTCCATACATGACTCCTTGGTGCTGTGGAATTCCACGCTGCCCTGGTACATGGCACGACAGGCTGGACATCATACGTGGCTGCTGGGTGAGTCTAACTACAAGACTATGTGGAGTGTTGAATTGGTGGGGGCAGTGAACAGCATAGCATACCTGGCTGCTGGATGAGCCTAACTACAAGGTCATGTGGAGTGTAAAAAGAAAATTGGCTCAGTATGACAGCCATGACGAGTGGATGTGCACACAAGGTAGATGAGGAATAAGAACATCATTACCCACAATTGTAACAATTATTAACCTCACACATTGAAGGGGACATGACCCTACTCAGCATTGTGAGGGCATGAAATGTGCAAGTGTGTAGGTGCAACTGAAAGTGCAACACAGTAGCAGCAGGCAAGAGCACAAGGCCTTGACAGCCGTGTCTCCATGATGTAAAATATACAGTGCATACATGACTCCATCTATTTGGTACAACAATGAACCAAAACCACATGTATCAGAATGCACCACACCATAGTGACAATGATAGGCAAATACACAGTCAAGTGAAAACACAACACATGATGCTCAGCCAGAGAGTCCAGAAGCTGCCACCCCAGAAAAACTTGTGGATGCACACACATTTGACAGGTACACTGCCTGTTAGCACCCGTGCCATGTCTTCAAAACTAACACCTTTAAATGGAATGCTTTTAGCCAAAAACCTCTGAATTGGGAAAACAATTCACTACCACTAATATATGATTTCAAGGTGGCAGCGTCACCCGATCCACCATTACACACCCCAAAATTCCCCCTATAGCAAATATTTAACCCTTTACCCCACACACACACATATTCCATCAATATGTCCTTCGTCATATGGGTTACGATATCAAAGCATGTCTATAAGGATTCGTAATAGAGACTGCATACTGGTACTACCACTAAATCACAAATGCATACCATTCAAATGCTAAAAGTACCGTTGTACCAGGACATGTAGTTGATTTTCATATGTGCCATATTAATCACACTTACTTCCATTTGTGTCAGTTGCTGGGAAATTGTTAGCGGTAATCCTGTCTGTGAATGGTAAGCGTGAATGCAATAGCACAACACACACCCCACACGCATTCTGACAAAGTTCATTTCTGGTACAGGAAAAATAACTTATGTTATGTAAAATCAATTATGCCTGTGCATGTTAGTCTTCTCAATTTAACACTATATAGCCTGTGCCAACATGGAATGACCAGGAAATTGACATGTACCCTTTCTGTTGATCCCGTGCAGGTGATACTGGGTATCCCCTAATGCCATGGCTAATGGCCCCCATCAGACAACCCCTCAACAGGCACGAACAGGCATACAACCGTGCCCATGTATGCACTTGCTGCACCATTGAGCAGAATTTTGGCCTGTTGAAGGCCAGGTTCCGCTGCTTCAGCAGATCGGGGGAGCCCTCATGTACAGCCCTGAGAAGGGGTGGAAAATTGTGCTGGCATGTGCCATGTTACAAAACATGTGCATCAGGCGCAATGTCCCCCTGACCCCCGACATGAACATGCTGCCACCAGAGGCTGAGGACGAGACTGATGAGGAGGTGGATAATGCCTAGCGCCTCCATGGCAATGATGGATGTGCTACACGTGCAGACCTTATTCACCACTACTTTTGAGCACTGCAACACTCACTGCACTGGACACCGAGTACACTGGGTAATGGACACTGTACATAAATAAATGCACTCACACTGAAAGATCAATGCCCAGTCATGATTTTGTTTTCAAAACCATATATATTGTGAGAAAAATTACTATTTCCATTTATGATAGGCCTTACCTACCTCTACAATCCCACCCAACTATTCCCCCACACCTCCTTCCCAACTATCCCACCCCAACTATCCCTCCCCACACCCCCTCCCCAACTATCCCTCCCCACACCCTCTCCCCAACTATCCCTCCCCATACACACTGAGTCTGTGTTCTATTTTCAGCCACGTTTATGTCGAGAGTTGCACACTTCTGCAGGGCGAGTCAGCCGCAGCGATCTATGCCTTGGGCTACTTTGTTGTGAACTTGTGGGAGTGTTGCTTGAGGATGGTGCCAGTGGCAAGGGCATGTGCTGTTGTTCAGCAAGTGTCTGCACCTACACGGCGATGGACTCAACCAGGGTTGAGATTGACCCATTCCCCTCCCTCACACGCCATGCCAGATTGTATATGCCTTGTGTGGCTTGGCCCAGCATCTGTGCGGTCCTCCTGGAGGTGGCCTGTAGTGTCTCCTGCATGGGACGGCCCTCCTCCACGTATTGTTGCCCCATTGTGTGCATAGATATTTGTCGTGCCTCCATCCTGGACAGGCGGCCCTCGATGTCACAAACATTGCGTAGGGGTGGTTGTTGTCTGGGTTGGGGGCTCATTGGGCCCACAGGACTGAATCCCTCTGCATGGGCATAGCTGTGGTTGCTGGATACATTATCAGGCCAACCGTCTTCCCCAATGTCATCGGGTAGACTCTCTTGCATAAGGGGTGCAGGTTCCTCCTGTCGGGGGGTGGCTGTACAACAGATGGCTCCTGTCGGGGGTGGGAAGTGACTGTACAACAGGTGGCTCCTGTTGGGGTGGTGGCTGGGCGGCTGCAGTAGTAGCCCCCTCCCGTCTGCTGCCGGATGCACTGAATTCCTGGGTGGAGGTGGTGGTTGGCTGGCGGTGGCATGCCCTGGCGTTCTGCAAAGTGGTCCGCAGTTTGGCCTCATTGCCAGATAATGTGCCTATGTGGGTCAGAAAGGCAGGGCATCAGTGATTGGTGTGGATTCATCAGACAGACATAAATACTAGTGATTTCAGATGTATGTGCGTTGTCATGGACATGCTGATGGCCATGGCATGGTGCACACATGCATCTGTCGGGAATGCTCTGCGGGTGCATATGAGGTGTGCGCACATAGTGTGTGCAGCGCCTGTTGCCTGGGGTACTGGTGTTTTACGTTTTGGGTGTTATGGGTGTGCCACACAAGGTGTATGACATGGGATTGTCTGATTGTCACGCGGATGTGTTACACATTTGTCTGCTGCTGATGGCATTTGCTGCATAGATGGTGATTTAGTGGGATGGGACATGGTTGGTGGGACAAGTGTGCCACATGTATCAGTGATCTGTGCGTCTTGTCATCTGCTGGTGGTGGGGGTTTGTTACACTGACGTGACTTTGCGCATGTGGTAGCACGGCGGTGATGACAGAAGTTGTGCAGTGTCAGGGGGATGTGTGTCTGAGTGCCTGCAGGTGCAACTTGTGGAGGCAATACAGGGTACCTGTGTGATGTGTGAGTGGTGTATGGGTGTGGTATGCAGGCAGGTTAAATGTGGATATGTGCGACAAGGTTGACAGTGGATGGACTGCCAGCATGGCTATACTGGCCTTGGTTACAACATATTTGACATGTTGGCCTATCCATTAGCATTGGGGCTACAAGGTGTGTAATATGACATTGGACTTACGGGGACTCACAAGCCTCATTGTAAGTGACATCTACAGCCTCCGCATCTCCAACTTCCTCGATCGCCTCCAGTTGCATTATACTGCGATAGGTTTCCTCCCAAGCCTGCAATTCTATTGGTGATGGTGGTCCCGCTCCGGTGGGCATGCCCTGGGCGCGCTTTGTGGCAAGGAGGATCTGCACCCGGAGACGCAGATCATCCCACCTCTTAAGGTAGTCCCTTACTGTTTGGGGGGTTGTCCCCACCGCTGACACCTTCCGTGCGACCTCCTCCCAGATGGCCTTCTGCCTCAATTGGGTTTGGCGCCGTAGGTCATTACAGAAGGCTTCTGCAGAGTTCTCGACCAGCGTGTCCGCCAACATCTTCAGTTTGGCTTCACTGAATCTTGGCTTGCGCCTCTGTGCGGCAGGTTGCCTTGAGGACATGTCTGTTTATGTTTTTCAGTGCTCAGAATATGCCTCTGACTCCTGTGCACTGTGGATTGCAATGGATTGTGTTTTTGTAATGGCCACTGGTACATTTCCTGTTCCGGCGATCACATTATTTCCGTTCACGTTAATACCGGTACTGGTAACACTGGAATCATAGTCAGCGTCAGCGAGGATGCCGCTATGGGGGGTTTTCGGGCCATTTGATGGTGTTACCAGGAATGTCGGTGCTACCGTTTCTGGCATGCCGGAATGCGTGTGCACGCTGACTCAGAATCAACCGTAGATTCCGGAAGCAGTGTCACATGGACACGGTAGTACCGGCATGACGGTAATTCGATTTTTTACCGCCAAACTTGTAATGAGGCCCTATGTGTTGCCAGGAATTGGCGTCATATGCCCAGGTACTCACTCCATTTGATAGATATTGATATATTTTGCCCAGGATGTACCATCACTTGCCAGATATTGCCATCATATGCATAGGTGTGTCAGGTAGTTCCATCATTTTCCCTTGTACAGACACCATTTTGAAACTTTTGTCCTTGCATACACATGTTTTGATATAATTTTCCATTTATTATTGCCATGATATGCTCAGCTACTTAATGTCATGAGAGAGATGATGCCATTGTATCACACCATTTACCAGCTGTCACCAGCATATGTCCAGATCCCCACAACATATGTGAGGGACCTGCAATTATTACCCAGGAATTTCTATATTCTGCTCGCTTATTCATTTCATGAAATCGGTACTGCCATTATACTAACACACTGTCAACACCCTCATATGCTCGTAGTATCACCAATTCACTGATTCTTTTAATATAATATAATTTACTAGACACTCTGGACTCACTGTCGAGCAAAAACATGCCAAATACTTGATCTTTTCAGTAAAATAATTACAAGAACCAAGACATCCAACCATAAATGTGTGGACCTTACATAAATGTTGTGTAAGAGGTTCAGAGGGAAGCACTAAAGCTAGGCTGGGAAACGGAAGCTGCTTTTGCAGGATAGGCACAGGATAGGCACAGCCCGCACAGCAGGACAGAGGCAAAGTACATACAATAGCAAGGAGATAAGATAAACAAACAGACCAAGATGCAGGACAAAGAGGGTTGTCACTAGATGAAATGAAATACTTTAATGGGTGTTCCCATGTTTTAGACTGGAAACTTTCATGTTTATTGACTGTTTTGTTTATGTTTATGAAACTCCCCATGGAAATACAGGGACATTCAGTGTCTCTGTGCAGAGATACTCACAGGTTCATGGAAGAGGGGCCTCCTATCATAGAGGCTATTGTCTGTACAGAACAGGGTCCAGGAGATGACACAGTAGGAAGCTTACCAGTCTCTATGAGTCCAAATGAACTACAGGCCAGGCACCAGAGAGAAGTAAGACTCAAGTCAACAAGAACACAGAAAGGTACGCAGGAGCAAGGAAGTAGGGGAATTGTAGCATGGGGCCAGAACTAGGTAAATGTAAATCAGACAACTGCAGTAATCCGTAGCAAGGGAGTAGACCTAGGAAACAAATGCCAGCCTTGGAACGGGACTGGAAACTAGGTTGCTTTAGAACACGTAGAAAACAGGCACATAGTGATCTGACAGAACTAGGACCAGGGTCCAAAGCAGCAAAAAGAAACAGGAAACAAGCTTAAACTAAAGTGTAATGTTTTTGGCAATAGAAGACAGAGACCAAGAACAAACAGTAGAACTGTGTGCAGGGGCAGAGACTACATGGACACAGCACCAGGAGCAGGAACTGGAGACTGCAGGAAAACAGCGCAAAGACCAGCAACTACGGACTCGAAACTGAAAGATGAAGCCCTTGAGAGGACTGTGAGCTGCTAAGGGAGGACAGGAGAAGACTGGAAGTAGCCAGCACGGAGCAGGACACAAACACTGGAAAAGTACACAGAAGACTGATCAACATCAAGGAGAGGAATTCAACAAGAGTTCCAGCTGCTAGGCAGGGGCTTCATTTAGGGGTCGCCATGGGTCGCCCTTGCTACCCCTGTGGTGTCCCTTGCTAACCCTAAAAACATTTTTTTTTAACAAAATGAAGATCCTGGGCTCTGGCCAATGCCATGGGGCTCTTTGTTTCTAGAGTGGCTTGCTTTCTTGTTCAGGTTTCTTAAAAAAACAGGGGGTTCCACAAATGTAACACTTTCAACAGTGACCCTAAATAAGGAGGAACAGGAATAACAAATATTTTTTCTTTCGGGAATTCTATATAATTGCTAGACTCATTCAGGGTTTATTTCAGGCACAGTTCAGGGGATGAGTCCCTGATTTAGTCTGTTCTTAAACACCTCAAATTCACAATGCAGAGAAAATACTCCAAAAAGCATTTAGATTAGAATAAGCATCCATTTCGGACTATGTTAGAATAAGCATCCATTTCGGACTATGTGTTTTGCTTTTCTCAAGTTGCAGTTATAGCATGTTTTTTTCTGCAGATACATATGGTGATTAATTCTTGTATGAAATTTTTATCATGTTACAGCGATATTGTAACGATATTTTTCATAGTGTACTTAAGAACAATGCTGAGATGCTACTTCCTGTTTTGTCAACGGGTAAAAGGTTGTGTTCAATTGCTTCCAGTGATGTCACTTTTTGTCTGTATTGTGAATTTGAGGTGTTTAAGAACAGACTAAATCAGTGACTCACCCCCTGAAGTGTGCCTGAAATAAACCTTTAATGAGTCTAGCAATTAGGAAGACAAATAGTTCAAATAGCAACATGGCATTGGCCACAGCCCAGGAGCTTCAATTTGTAAAAAATAAAAAACACCAACGTTTTAGGGGTAGCAAGGGAGACCACAGGGGTAGCAAGGAAGTCCTTGGGGGTTGCAACTGCGACCCCTGGCGACCCCTAAATTACGTCCCTTGTGACATATGTACAAAATGACATCAATCTTCTTTTGGGACCGCACTAGAAGGGCATGCTGTGAAACAAACTAGCAGCAACCTGCATTCTCTGCGGTAAAAGACTCAATCCTAACACAATAATATTCCCCGGTTCTATGTCATATCATCGACAGTCATTTTTACGATGGGTGCTTTTACGAGACCATTTTGCTGAAAAAAGATATCCAAATTTTGTATTTTTATTTTTGGGAGTCCCCCCAACTCCTCCCACGTCGCCCTTCCCCATCTATTTTTAACTGATCCGACCCATTTCGATGAGTTTTTTCAGCAAAGTGTTTTTGTAAAAACAACCGCCGAAAAGAAAACAGTTGATGAAACAAAGTTATACCTATTCCCCACAGGGTGTGCCTCACTTCAAGATAGCTACCAAGTAAACTAATAGTCAAACTAGCCTCCAGTATTTGCGAGAAGACCCTTTCATAATATGTTTTTTTTTCTTCATTTTTGAACGGGAGAAGATCAACTCTAGTTTCTTCCAAATAAGGCAATGCCCAAGTTAAAAGCCATTGGCTCTCTATTGCTCAGCCTGGCAACTGTTCGAGCTCCCTGTGCAAGCAAAAAGTCACTAAGGGCTCTTCTATAATGGATTAAAGAGGGTCACTACCTTAATTTGCCCCTTTATAACAGTGGTGTCAACCTGGCCATATAGACCCTCCTGAACCCATGCGATAAATCAAGTTGGATAATTAGTTTCAAACTGCTCCTCCTTGTCTAGAAACAGTGACGCCATTTGGTCACTTGGAAATTCCACCTCTCTGTGCTATTTACAGGATTCTATTGCAATTGTTTATTTTAATTAATACCAACGAGTGTGTTTTAAGCACAGGATCGGGATTCGAATCTGTGTTGCGCTGCATTGTCTTGCTTCCAAGACAAACGTGTTTCCGCTGAGCTATCCTTCCTCCTAGGAACCCAAAATGTTTCACATTTTGAAGTTTCTCACCTATTAGGGAGATGTCTCATTTGAACAACCATGTCTTTAATTTTAGAGGTGTTTATTTTTTGTTTCTCTTTGAGTACACATGGACTGAAATAAAGCAACTGTTTACGTAGGTCTTTAGGCAACTTTGAAAATAAAATTGCATCATCAGCCATATTTTTCTCCTCCCAAACTCATAACTCAGCATCTAATTAATTGATCCTTATAATTATGGAGTTGATATGCACTAGGAAGACCAAGGGTACTAGAATGTATGCCTGTCTGACCCCCATTTTGATGACAGGAAAGGTTCTAGTTGTCTCCCCTGTAAACATAGCTTACTGAAACAAAGTTACTGCTCCATAAATTATGCAAACAGCAACCCTGATGGTACTCTCAGTTCCAGATTGACTGCATCAAAATCTGTCTTCAGATCAACACTTATGAAATATAGCACTTGTCCTTATATAAAATATACATTTCATCATTATTGGCTACAAGAGAAAGATTTGATTTATGACACCTGATTTATGACACCTGTTTCATTGTATCATTAACCTGTAAACTGGATAATAAGTCCCTTTTGTCTATGCAATCATCGATTCGTGTTAACCTTATTTTGCCCTACAGATTGTCTGTAGTTGGAGGCATCCCTACAGTTCCCTTTCTTTTTTTAGAAACAGAAATAATCTCTGCCTGCTGCCAGTTTACTGGAAGCTCTTGTTGCTCATTTATGCAATTAAGTAGTTTTGTGAGCACAATGGGGTCCAAATTACAGGTGTGCTTTTGATTAAGTCGACTGGAACCTTGTCCAAGATGAGGCCTTCTCCTGCCTTTTGGGATTCGATGGCCTGTTTCACCTCTGCTCATGAAAACAACAATGGCTCCTTCACTGTTTAAATATCTATGTCGGCTAAGTCTATTTCATACTGAGGAGTTCATTACTGATTGCTTCTGTTTATAAAGGGAACAGAAGTAAGAAAAACATGTAACTGCACTTATATTGCGTACTAGTGGCATGGGTCGAATTACACCACCTTTTATGACTAGCAGACGTTTCAATAATTCTCTGTGAAAATCACAATTAAGCAATATGACCCGAGCGGCGGGGGCATTAGCGACTCAGGTAATGCCCCGGGGCTCATAGGTATAGGCCCCGAGCGAAGCGAGGGCCTTACCGAAGGCCCCTTTGCATTACCTGAGTCGGTAATGCCCCCGCTGCGAGGGTCATATTGCTATTAGTACCCCGTCCCGCATTATGTGCGTGACCGGGGCACTAAAAGCATGTTTTTCTGTCCCAAAACACTGCAGCGTTTCGGGACAGAAAAAAAAAGAAACGACCAAGAAAATGGCCGCCATGTTAAGGGAAAACGGAGTCTGTTTTCCCTTTCCATGGCGGCCATCGGGAGCGGACGCGCTGGGAACACAAGTGTTCCCAGCGCCTCCGCTCACGAAAAAGGATCAAAAAGAAGGTAAGTGGGGTTGGGAGGGTGGGATGAGGAAGAGGGAAAAAAAAATGTACCTGCGTCCCCGGCGGGGGACGAGGGAAGCCCCCAGCCGTGTGGAGGCGCAGAGCGGGGATGGCCCCGCTCCGAGTCTCCACACGGCTGGAGGCTTCCTTCGTCCCCCGCCGGGGACGCAGGACCAAGAAGGTAAGTTGGGGGGGCGGGTGGGAGGGAGGGAATGGAATTACATTTTTTTTTAAAAAAGACTTACCCGAGTCCCCGGCAGAGGGCGAAGGTAGCCTCTCAGCCTTGGGGAGGCTCGGAGCGGGGATGGCCACGCGTCGAGCCTCCTCATTGGCTGAGGGGCTGCCATGCCCCCCGCCGGGGACAAAGGCTGTGGAATCCCGACAGAGGGATTCCCAGCCTGGTAACGACTCGGTGAGGGCCAATCAGAATGGCTCTTTCATTCTGATTGCGCCCTCGCTGGGTAATAATATAAACTAATCCCTAATCTCAAATAAGAGTATGAATCCTTATTCTGAATTAATACCTGGCTTCGCTCTGGGCCTATATCTATGGGCCCCAGGCCATTACCTGAGTCGGTAATGCCCCCGCCGCTCGGGTCATATTGCTTAAATATCAGATCCCAAGTTTGCCTCTTTCAATGCTTCAAGGACAATGCAAACATTCCTTGTCAAACAGTACTTAACAGTTACATCAGTGGACTGCTGCATGCTCACACTTAAAGCCACATAAAGTTGAATGTTCATAAGAGTTATTTATAAATCAGTATGCGGGAGCAAATAGTTGCATACAGAAGCTTTTAATAACACAGACAAGCGCACACTATAATTTTGCACTAGACAAATGAAGATCAAGTCTACACCAATACGAGCTTGGGGGAATTGGCGGAGAGTGAAAGGGGGACCAAACATGTGGTAGATTTAACTTTCGAACATGACGCTGCCTGACTAGATAATAACATGGTCAGACAGAGGGGTTCATGGTCGCTCTTTAAACATAGCATAAATTGAACATATTTGGTCTATCACCAATCACTAACATGAAAAAATATATAATCCATATGGAATTGTTTAAAACGACTTTCACCTTGGTGTAAGGGTTCGAATTGTGCATTTTAGGTCACCTTCTGCAATGAGTGATGTTTATTTATCTCCCTGGAAGAAACTATCACGCTGCAACAATGCTTTGGGAAAAATGGTATATCAGCGTAGAATCACGCCTGAAATAAGCATTAACTATCAATAAGGTCAATTCTTAAGATAATTTGATGTTCAGCTCCAAAATATTTTCCAGCTTAATCACTTGATACACTGATTCGACACAAAGTTTAAATAAGAGCCTCCCACGTGGGTGTTCCCTGCCACGTTTAACTGCATCTACAAACTGGGTGATGTCACCTTGCATAAATATAGGCTGAAGTACCCACGTTTCCTGCAAGAACATTATGTGTTCTTTACTGATAAAAAATCTAACCAATGACCAATCCAGCAACATTTCAGTTTAGCGCACTTGCTACAGAAAATGTCACAACGCAGAATGGGCAAGAGCGTACCTGCTCTGGGGTTTCATGCCTAGATGGGGCTCAGATTGCCAGTGAAGAGATATTAAGTCTACTGCCAGGGGTGGAACATACGCAACATGGCATCCCGCTTCTAGTACAGCGACAGCTCCGTCTCGCTCCACCTAGCTCAGCTAATCACACTGGTTATTCCACTGCTTCTCCATAATGGCCCACAACTAAGGGGGTTTTAAATATTTAAAAGTCCTGCTCAGGTGTGGGTCTTTATGACCAGCAGACAACACACCACAGTTATGTGATTCGGATTCCTCTTTTTCTTCCCAATACTAGGGCATTATGGGGCTTGAAGTCCCTAATGTTCTCATTCATTTCAACATTAAAGGCTTCAATGTTACACTAGGCCATTAAGACCATGGGATAATCAAGGAAGTTAGTTAGAGGGTTCGCCCAATCCTCCTGACTTGAGTTCCCTCCAATGTGATCCTCCCACAGAACACCACCCCCAGGGTCAGGATCAGGAGGCGTCTCCCTTTCCCTGGCCACATGAGAAGGGTCCCCATCCACGTCTCTTCATCACATACATCTATTAGTGGATTATGGGTTAACACCTCGGAGTGGTCTTCTTTATTCAGGAGATCACAGACCATTTTGTTATTTTTTCTCTGCTGAATAGAGTAATTCCTTCCTCTTTATCTACAACAATGTATGGAGCCAGCTTGTGCACCCATTGTGCAAAGATAAAGTTAAACAAAAAATGTGACAGGTGGAATGTTTATGAATTATTCTTAACCAAAAGCGCAGTGCTGGGTAATATTCCACACCATCATTTGTTAGCCTGTCTGCACCATTGCAGCAGGGGACCAATCATATGCAAATCAGTCTTAATCCTGCCACCAGTGGGAGCAGTCCAGCAAAAACTGTAAGGCCATGTATCTTCTGCACAGAACACAAGAAACTCCAGACATGTTACTTACCTCATCGGTGAGGTGCATGTTGGGCCTTATCAATGAGGTGCAGGTTAGTTCCCAATGGTGCAGTGAGCAAGGAACACATCTATGGGTATACCCTCAGATTGGCCTCACAATAGGCTATGCACAAAAGGCAAACAGCACCAGGCAGAGCTTGGGGATACTCTGCCAAAGAAAGGTTTGAAAATGGCTTCAAATAGTGAATTTTAAAGCATATTTATCCCTATTTAGGCATCAATACGTAGATAAGCATTACAAAAAAAGATATAAAACGTGCTAAGATTGAGGAATAACAACCCAGGGCAAACCTGGAACTCTGCTCATTATACCGCCCCATCGCCCTGCTGAATGTAGACTCTAAAATCTTTTCGGAACTTCTAGCACGCAGGCTCGTCGGATTCCTCCCAGATCTCATACACCTGGACCAAACGGGCTTCATCCCGGGCCCCAACACTCTGGACAACATCAGACGTACCCTAAATGTCATCGAACCGGCCAACAGATCTGGAGTGGAACTAGCAGTGGTATCGCTCGACGCACACAAGGCGTTCGATATGCTGGACTGGTGCTATATGGGGGAAACGTTGAGGCACTACGGCGTGGGACCCAAATTCCTGAAATGGACGATGACAAATTATCAGCACCCTACCACAGCCCTCAGAATCAACGATGCTATGTCCCCCAGAATAGAGATCATCAGAGGCACTCGCAAGGGCTGCCCCCTGTCACCTCTCATCTTCGCGTTGTCTATGGAGCCGTTCGCTTCCAGGATCCGACAGAGCCCCTTGGTCAGGGGACTTAAGTTTAGCAATGAAACGTATAAAGCAGCCCTATACGCGGATGACGTGCTGCTGACACTATCCCGCCCAGGCACATCTCTTGCGGCACTATTGGAACAGTTGGACAGCTTTAAAACAGCCTCTGGGTTCACGATCAACCCCACGAATTTGGTAGCACTGGGCATCAACATTCCTAAAGCGGCCAGCCTCCCTATCCCGTGTGCCAGATCACACCTCAGCTACCTGGGCATCCGACTACCCAAGCTAGTGGAACGCACTTATCAGCTAAAATTCCCGTCCCTGTTCAAGGATCTGCAGTCGGACATGTCCCGTTGGCAAAACCATGAGATATCCTGGATGGGGAGGATTACGGCACTAAAAATGAACTTGGTTCCCAGATTGCTCTACCACTGCCAGGCCCTTCCAGTAGCAATCCCCAAGAATGCCAGGCAGAAACTTCAAGCATGCATGCTGAAATTCATATAGGGGGGCAAGAAACCAGGAGTGGCCAGGAAAGTCCTGCTCTGGAGCCCCGGATCTGGTGGCATGGGGACCCCCGAGGTGGAGAGGTACTGCCTTGCTGCCCAGCTCTCTGCAGCGTTTATGTGGCAACCAGGCATAAATAAACACCGATGGCTGAAGTTGGAGGAGGACTGGATCCGCTACCCACTGGAATCCCTTCCACATATCACATGGCCCAAGCACCCCCCAAATGCCGGTTCCTCACGACAACCAGGAACGAGGTGAACAGCTGGAAGCAGGTGGCCAGGAAATGGAATTGCAAGAGCACGGTGGGCCACTCTCCCCGGTATGGGAGAACCTGGACTTCACCCATGGGCTAGGGAAAATGTTTTTTTACAAATGGAAGGCAGGTGGCTTGAAGTTGGTGGCGGACTTCTTCGAAGGGGACACCCTACACACCTTCGAGGACTGCAAAAGGAAATTCCAGGTCCCGGAATGCGAGAGCTTCCGCTACGCCCAATTCCTACATTGGCTATCACACAACCCAATGAGAGCTCGAGGGCAAAGAGAACTTACATTGCTGGAACGGACATTAAAAGCAACCCTGCCCAGGGTGAAGATCTCGACCCTGTACAGGTTACTAGACAGGGCAGCCTCGGATTCGAAGAAACCCTACATGGAACAGTGGGAGCGAGATATAGGCAGAGAACTAGACATGGCCAGCTTGAATTGCATTTGGGCAAGAACTCACAAGACCTCCAAATGCTTCACAAACAAAGAGGGCCCTATTAAGGTCTACTAAAGGTGGTATCATACCGGAGAGCCTACATAAATGCAACCCCACCATACTGCCACGCTGTTGGAGAGGCTGCGCAGACACAGGAACATTGTGCCACCTCTTTTGGTCATGCCCGAAGGCAGAAAGGTTTTGGCAGGAGGTCCTGGAACAGATCCGACTCATCACGGGTCTAACAATCCTGTGGGATCTAGGAATTGTCCTCCTGGGGGACCTCTGTGCGGATCTCTGCATGCATTTGCTTACTGTAGCCAAAATCTAAATCGCTAGGCTGTGGAGACTCCCGGAGGGCCCTGGCGATCCCAGTGTGGTGGGTAAAGTGCTGGGATATTGCCACAGCTGAGAAAATCACTGCCCTCCGTTTCGGCAACAGAAGCAAGTTTTACAGCGTCTGGTCCCCATTTTTAGACTACGTGCAGAAATTTCGCAGAGTAGCCAGACAGCCATCATCTCTCTGCTGGTTGTCAAAAATGGACCAGACCCCCCAGACCGTGATAATAGCTGTCTAACCTTCCGCCATCATTGAACTCGTCCCTCGCCTTATCAACTTTCCACTTTCCTCCTCGATTGCTCCCTTGCCATCTACCACTGTTCCGGCTCCCTTGCCTGCACTCCCTTTGTCCCCTCTGCCTTCTCTTGCCTCTATCTCTCTGGCACCTGCGCCACTTATGATGGGGACCTCTGTCCCTTGTACCCTCCCCCCCTGTAAGTCTTTCAGAAATGGCAATCTGTTCCACCTTGCTCCGCTTAACTCTCGTCCGCAGTCAAGCACACATCGACATCAGCCACCCGTTCGAACACCCAGACCTTGATGTTCTTGCTCTCATGGAGACCTGGTTTAAGGACAGCTCTATCACAAGTTTAGACACTCTCCTCCCTGAAGGCTACACGATTCTCTCTGCACCCAGGCCCAACAGAACAGGAGGGGGAGTTGCCCTAATCTTTCCAGAGTGTATCCCAGTTTCCACTATCCCCATTCAGGCCTACTCCTCTTTCGAATGCCTGGTCTGCAGGTTCTCCCTTTCTCTCCTGTCTCCTCTCTTATTCTGGCCACCTTCTATCGGCCACTGGGCCACTCCACCCTCGTCTTTTCTGAATGGGCTGACCTGGCATCTTCTCTCCTTTCCTCCTCCTCCCAACTCCTCCTGTTGGCGGTTCTCAACATCCATCTTGACTCTCCTGACTTTTCAAGAGCTTACCGCCACCTTTGCAACTTGCTCTAGCTCTCCATTTTACCTTCTGATCCGACGCACACTGCCGGCTACACCTTGGATGCTCTTATCTCCACAGACATTCCTCTCTCTATTCCTCTCACCACCCCACTCTCATGGACTGATCACTCTCTTCTCTCCTCTCACTTGAAGCTTTCGTCTCCTTTGGCACTGGCACACCCTGCACTGCCTCCGACCTTCAAGGTCATCTGACCCATGAAAAAGGTGTCAGTGGCTGCCTTTGCCTCCACCTACTCTCCTCCTCCTACTCTTGCAGCTGACTCCCACCCTGATACAGCCCTCTCTAACTTTCACCTTTCCATCTCCAATACCCTCGACATCCATGCCCCTGTCATGAGGGTCTGACTGAATCCTGCCAAAAAGTGCAACTCTTAGAACCACTCTGACCTGGCTGACCTTAAAGGCAAGTGCAGAACAGCAGAACGGAAATGGGGATCCTCAGGTGCACCCTCTGACAAGCTGGCCTGCTGTCTTCTTTAAATACAATACAGACTGCATCCGATCCAAGAAAAGAGTCCATATTCAAGCCTGCATCTCTGCGGCATTCAACATCATGGCCGAAATGTTAAAAGTCTGCAAGAAACTGGGCAATCCTACTGCAGCCTCTTCCTATACTGCACCCCCCAGGCCCTTTGCTCGGTCCTGGCTGCACACTTCACCACCAAAACACAGGACATCCTGTCTTCTCTCTCCTCTGCACCCACTCGTGCACCATCATCTCTTGGCCCCCCTTGGCCACACCCACTACTCCCCTTCTTCTCTCCTCCCTGTCCCCTGTCAAACCTGAGGAGGTCTCTAGAAAAGTCTGGTCTATGAAAGCTTCTTCCAAACAGCTGGACCCTTGCCCCTCCAAAACCATCAAGGACAACATTGCCTCGCTAGCTCCAGCCTTTGCAGACCTCTGCAACCTCTCCTTCGCCACTGAAGTCTTCCCCAATTCTCTCAAGCATTCTCTTGTGCACCCTCTGCTCAAAACACCTTCTGCCGACCCTGGTATTCCGGCTAATTATCGCTTGATCTCCATCACTGCTTTCCTAGGCAAACTCCTTGAGAAGTTGGCTATCTCTCTGCTTACCCTTCACAATGAATCTGGGTAACAGGTAATATTACCCCCACAAATAATGTCACCATATATATGTATGGTTGACTGGAAAGGCCATAGGCAACATTATTTGTGGGAATAATTTATGGGATAAATGGGAGCGAAGGCTGCAGGGGTGTCCCCCACTCCCTTAAAATAATATGGGGTTTGCAGGGGTGTCCCCGACAAGTTCCATGGGTCAATATTGCTGCAAATAAACTGCGCCATTCTTGTATAGTCATATTTTTGTGGGGCTATTAACACATGGAATCTAAATCTGTTGGTTGTTTCCATGACAATTAGTCTGGCTTTAGAGCATCCAGAGGTACGGAAACTGCTCTTCTGAACACCTGTGAAGACCTGCTCTCAAACCTTGACTCTAACTCTCCCTCTATCCTCATTCTTCTTGACCTCTCTTCTGCTTTTGATACGGTTAATCACAACATCCTGATGTTCCGTCTCTGTGAGACCTGGGCATCACTGATAAAGCCCTGGCGTGGATAGCATCCTTTCTCTCTGACCGTCCTTCCCAGGTAGAACTTAGTTCCTTTCTCTCTGCTCCACTCTCTCTACTCTGATGACCCCAGGGATCTAATCTATCCCCTGGTTTTTCAATGTCGACATGGCCCCTTTGGCCCACGTGATCTCTGCCTTTACCTCCAACTTTCAGTGTTATGCGGAAGACACACAGCTCTCTTTCAGGCCTCTTCCTCGCTCATTCCCAACTGTCTGTCCGCAATTCAGTCCTGGTGTGCTGCTAATGATCTCTGCCTTAATGCCAGTAATACAGAGATCGTCCTTATAGGAACCCCTGCTCCCGTTTTCCTACTTTCACTCTGGCTGACCACCCTCGGTCCTGCATCCTCACCCACTAGTGAGGCAAAAATTCTGGGGGTCATCTTTGACTCTGCTCTCTCCCTCTCTTCTCACATCTCAGACATGTCCAAACAGTCCCACTACCGGCTGCACCATCTCTGAGGTATTCTACCTTTTTTCACCTTCCACCAGAGGCTCACTGTCTGTAGAGCCCTGGTTCTCTCCAGACTGGACTACTGTAACAGTCTATTTCTCAATCTTCCCACCTCTACTCTTCGACCTCTTCAATTTATCCAGAACAGAATTGCAAGACTTATCCTTGGCCTCAAGCCCAGGGACCGCATCTCTCCAGCGTTGAAATTCCTCTACTTGCTCCCTGTGGCTGCAAAGATCAAGTTCAGTCTATCTGCATAGTACACAAGGATTTCTGGGGCCCGGGACCCTACTATCTAAAACACTAGTTTCCTAAATACTCTCCCTCTAGAGCCCTATGTTTGTCTTCCTCCAACTCTCTGCGGGTGAGCCGCTTTTCCAAACAGAGATTTGGGGGTAGATCCTTATCCTCTGCATGTGCCTCCTTCTGGAACAGCCTACCTGTCTCGCTCCATCTTTGGCTGGACCTCCTTAAATTCTGGAAACTCCTGAAGACATTCCTCTTCTCTTCCTCTTTCTCTCTCCCTTGCTAACCTCCTTTCTCTTCTCTCCTGCTTCCCTCCTTCGTTCTCATCCCCAACCTGTTCAGTCAGCTGACTGGTCGCCTGTTGCACCTCCAGAGCCTCACAGGTCCCAGGCTCCCCGCCAGTCCTGCACTGCCTTCGGGCCTCAGCACTCTGCCTTGCATTACTGCACTTGGAATACGTTACATGAGAGTGGCCCTCACTCTGCACTTAACCCTGGCCCCTGCTGGACTGGGCACACTTGTCCCGCTCCCTCTCTCACACGCTTCTGTCTGCACACTTGCACAATCTTGAATGTACTAGGCGTAGCATGTTTGTCTGTCCTGTCTTTCTCTATCTCCCCTCTCTAGCTTGCTGTGCCTGCAGTATGCTAGTTATTGCTGTTAGATCATTCGGAATCTTCAAGGCCTAAGAATGACGATGATATCCCTTTGTTCCCTTTCCGCCTTGAAGCGCTTTGAAGCACTTCACTTTGTGTATAAGCACTCTACAAATAAACAATTACAATTACAACACAATCATGTAGACCAGTTCATCCTTATATCATTGGACTCTTTTTGTTTTGACCATATCTGACTTCCACATGTTAATCCTACATTGAAAAAATCGAGGAAAGTAATACCAAAGTTAGAGACATTCCCAATTCTTATCCAGTCACTTTGTTAATGTTAATGTTAATGTTAAAGGATATTTGTACCGCACACTATCACCACTGGAGTGGTCCCCTGGCGCTCTGGCAGCTCTGAAAAGGGAAGGGGGGTGAGTTAGTGGCAGTAAGCCGGAAAAGTGCAAGAGAGCAGTGATGTGCCGTTGGCAGCCTCAACGCAGTTAACACCGTTCGCTGGGCTTGGGGTGTTTTCCGGTCGGTAGACGTTGTGTGCTGTTGTGCGAGTCTATGAGCGGTTTGTTTTGTTGTTGCATTGTAGTGAAATTTGTGCGGTTTAGTGTGGTATAAGGTTGAGGTTGTTTAGAGTTTGAGAGGTGTAGGCAGAGGGTTGAAATTGTTAGTGGATTGGTTATTGGTATCGCTGTCTAGAAGCGATTTGCTGAAATCTCCACGTTCTTTCTAGGTGTGGCGCGCAAACATCACTGCATGTTTATTTAGCTCCGGCACCAATCGATATTCACAGTCCCGTCCATAAATGATGCCCGCCAATAGTCACAACTGTGTCCCAATTCGGCCCCTGCCCACCTTTTGGAACCTGTCTATTTGTTTCGGCCAGCTGGTCTTTATGATTCCATCTGAGTGTGGGACATGCTAATATTGAAATTCTATCTAGATGGGACGCGGGCTAATGTCCATGATTCCGTCTGGGCAAGGCACATGCTAGCATTCACAACTCTGTCCAAGTGTGGCACATGCTGACAGTCATATTTCATCTAAGTGTGGGACTTGCTACCATTCACAATCGTATCTAGACACGAATCAGGCTACTGTTCATGATTCCATCTAGGTGTGGGACAGGCTAAGTTTCATATTTCTATCTAGATGCGATTCCAGCTGATGTTCAATGTTCCATCTAAGTCTGGCACATGCTATCAATCACAACTCCTTCTAAGTGTTGCACTTACTGATGTTCATAATCCTATCTAGATGCAACTCAGGTTAATGTACACAAATCGATCTAGATGTGGCACATGCTAACAATCATGATTCCAGCTAAGTGTGGCACAAGTTGACATTCACAATCCTATCTAGATGCAAATCTTTGCAAATATTGTAGAGGCTAGTGGGAAGACCCAACTATTATATGTTCCGCAAGGATCAACGGATGGTAGTTTTTCAGCACCCATATAGGTTGCCAGAGTGGTTTCTCACATTCAATATATTTGATCTCTACGGGTGATTTGTTGCTTGCGTAAAAGATAACTTTATTAACCTGGTCATGCGTCATGCTTCTGATACAAGACCGTAGTTAAACAGGTATTGGAAAATCCTGTTTCCAGGAATAATTCCATATTTTTGATGGGATAAGCCAAGCATGCAACTTGGGATAAACTTCTTTTCAGTTGTTTCACAGCCTCTGTTTGATAGTTCCCCCACTCCCACCTGACCCCTCCCTTCAAAAGATGGACCAAGGGTTGAATTATCTTGACATAACCCTCTATAAACGTACAACTAGTTTCTCAATCCTAAGAGGCTACGTAATTCATGAAGATTTGTGGGGTTCTACAATTACAACCCTACTTCTGAGGTTTAAGACCCTCGGCTGTGATTACATGGCCTAGAAAGTTTACTTTAGTTCTGCACCACTGTGCTTTTGGAACTGATAACTACGCACCTGCCTTTCTCAGCTGAGTCAGCATATGGTGGATTTTCCCTAGGTGTTCGTCGACAGTTTTATTTTTTTCCCCCAAGCTTTATTTAGTGTGATATTATTTTTACAAACAGTATGCCCGTATAACAAACGAAACATGATCAACACAATAAACAAATAATGTATTAATACATCAACAGATGATTTTCAGTACATTGTCGAGAGTCCGAAATAACAGGGAAAAAGAAACGTCACCTATGTTCCTCCCCACAGCCCCCGCACAGTCTGCCTCCTATGTATAAGTCACTCGGAGTGGCTCTGTGCTTCTCCACATACGTAAAAAGCCAAACCAACCCGGGTCTACAACAAGCCAGAATTCTTCAGTTTTAGTGGTTTGTAGTATAAGTGTATGATGGATTGTAATTTGGTTATTACTGGAGCCAAGTGCTATAAACGGATCTGATACATGTTATTTATAATTGCATTGATTATTTTGATGGCTATCATTGACCAGATTCTAGCCCACCACTGTGCTATAATGGGGACCTCCGGAACCTTCCACGATTTTGCGAGTGTTAGCCTGGTTGCTATCAGCAGCTGTGTGATCACTTTGGCTCTCGGTCCTCGAAACGGGTACGCCCCTTCCTCAACCGAGTCTCCTAAGATTATGACACTAGGATCCCAGGGGATCTGTGTTGGTATGCTCTTTATGTACTTGTTTTAGTAGGTTTGTAAGACCCTACAAGCCCACCAATAATGCCCAATTGTGCCCTTTCCCCCCATTCCTCGCCAACAATGAGTCACAATATTCTTTTTAATACCATTCAACCTGCTCTGGGACATGAACCATCTGAAAAGGATTTGGTAGGCACACTCTTTCACACTGGTGCATGGTGACGCTTTATGTGCTTGCTCCCAAATATGATCCCAAGATGATGCCCGTACTTCGAGCCCTAGGTCCCTTTCCCATTGCTGCATGTATGGTTGTTTGTCAGTGTCGTCTGTAAGGTCTAGTAATGTGTAGCACTGTGCCGTCTGCCCTTGTGTGATCCCCTCTGCTAATGTTAGTTCATTCCCTTTGGGAACCCTTTTTCCCCTTTCCCAGACGTCAGGGTTAGTAATCCAGTGACAGATCTGTGTATATCTGTACCTCTCATCCTCAGGTAGCGAGAACGTGTGCTTGCACTCTTTGAAAGCATACAGCCCCAAATTCAACTTGCAACCTGCCTCCCATCTTGGAACGGCTTGTTTCTCTGTACCTGTTGAAAATTCAGGATTATTTATGATTGGTGAGAGTGAGTGAGCCTAGCCCTACAGGGATATACAACATACTGCATCCCTTGTCCCAGTATAAAAGGGAAGCCATAGTGGACCAGAGGAGAGAGCTCCTTTACTCGTGTGCAGAGTTTGAAATTAATGGCAGGCAGTTTAGAGGTGACGATGTTACACCCTGTTCTATTTACACCCACTTCTTTCCATTCTGTAAGGACCAATCGAATTACGCACTGATTTGGGCTGCTATTAAATATCTTCTAACTGAAGACATCCGAGCCCCCCCTGCCATGGAGAGAGCAAGAGCGTTTGCCTGGAACACCTTGGGTGCTTCCCGTCCCATATAAATGCAGATATTTTACCCTGCCGGCGGGCAATGCCTTTCATGGGGATTTTCATTGGGAGAGCCTGGAACGCATAAAGTAGCTTGGGGATTAACAACATTCTTATTGCTGTGATCTATCCCAACCATGAGATATATTGATTGAACCCTATATCCAAGTCTTCTTCCCATTCTCTAAGAAGAGTTGAGAAATTGAGTTAAGGATACATCTAGATAGTCCAATTTATCTGTGGACCATTTAAATTGTGGGACTGATTGGATTGCTCCCAGGGTGTGTTGAGTCTCGCTAATATTTCAACTTAATGATTTATCATAATTGATTGGGAGACCTGAGAGATCCCCGAAGTTTTCTGTTGTCATAATTGACCTTCGCATAGATTCTTTGACATTACCCAGAAACAAGATATCATCTTCAAAAAAAGCAATCTTGTGTTGTGTTTCCGGTATAGAATACAGGTGATGGCGTCATCATTCCTGATCTTGTAAGCCAGGGGTTGAGCACTAGGGCAAATATAAGCTGGGACAATGGGTAGCCCAGCTGTGTGCCTCTCCCAATTCTGATTAGTTTGGTACACTTCTGATTGACCCTTGTTGGGGTAGTCTTACCAGGTATATCAGAAGTCGTCTGGGGGTCTGCCTGACTCTCAAGGGCCAAACTTCCTTCCCCAGAATAAACAGAGGACAAAAACCAACAGGGATCATACAAGACAATCAAGATTCTCCAGTACTTCTCAGCTCTCCATGGTGTGCGCTTCAGTTTTGTACAAGTATAATATCATCACCTGGGCCCTTCCCCGAAAAACCTATCAACACAAATAATTGGGTATCGAGAGTGGTAACACGTATGGAAATAACTTAAAGGGGTTATTCGACTGGTCCTTGCATGTCAGGTGGCTGGCCTGTCCCATCCCCAAGAAACTATATATTACATTGTTGCTGAGTAATGGGCTTACCATTGGTTCTTGCCTCCTGCCATCCACCCCTACTTTTCTATGCTGTGATTGGTTTGAGCTGATCTCCCCAAGCCTGGGACTCGATTCGGTTCTGTGCACTTCTTTAAGTTGATGTAAACGATATGTGTCTGTATTGTAACTTGTATTGTACCACCTTTGCCTATGAGAGTGCGTTCCGATGTTGCAGCACTTGTTGCTTCCTTCATCTGGCTTGCTGGGATCGGTTCTGCTTTCCCACCATGGGTGAATGCCCATTGTCTCGTTCGGCTGCATCACGTGTTTAGAGACCACAAAACCGAGCTCTTGGGTTCGCATTTATGAGGAATTATTCCCTTTCTCTGCAGCTGATCCCCTTGTTGCCTGAAGATTGGAATACAACCATGTTTCCCTGACCTTGGATGTGATCCTGCTTTGCCCTCTGTGCAGCCAGAATCAGCTCTTCTCGTCTTAGGCTCTGTGGCTTGAGGTGTTCTGTAGTTTTCCTTAAACTTCATAATATGCTTTCTACATGCTCATGCTATGATAAGTAGCCTAGAAAGCTAGTCACACATTGTCTTGATATTGGGCAAAATCTTCCTCGGGGCCAGCCCTTTGAGAGCAAAAATACCCAATTCAGCCCAAAATACAGGTTCTATTGTGCTGAGCAGTGATCTCATGCTAGTGACAAATGACACCCTCAAAGCTTTAGCATATTTATTCTAAGCAGTGAATTTCATATACATTTGGTATTCAAGTTAGAGAATATTACAAAGCATAAAACAAAGAGCAATGCAAAATATAGTGAAACATGGAACTTAGATAAACATAGAGAAACATAGAGAAATATAGAGAAACATAGAGAAACACAGTCTTACGTCCCTTTAATCAGCACTGGGGAGACCTTGGGCCCTCATAAGCTAGCTGTAAACAAGCCCCGCTCAGAGGACAATGCTGAAGGACACCGTATGAGCCAATGCCGGGCACCTGTTTCTGCACGAATCAAGTCCACAGGCGATCTCCCCCTGATCCATGTGTGCATGGATATTTTATAATCTCTTGCTGTCAGTCACCATGACGCACAGTTCCAGAACTTTCCCTGTGCAACTGGCTCATGGAAAAAACCCAGCTCTCTCTGAGATGCTCCCTGCTCGCTCCTACCCCCTCCCTTGGTTCCCATCTGCGCTGGCTGAGGAATGTCTTATCAGTACCTTCCCAGAGAAAAGGAAGATTAGCTTGGAGCCAGGCCTACCGTTAGTGAGGCTGAATATTCTAAGGGAAGCAGGGATGTATTAACCCCATCTGCAAGCTCTAAAAGGCATGCACTCATAGCTTAGTGTTTATAGCGCTTAAGACTGGCTATCTAAGCGCTATATAGGTGCCATGATGTTCCAAACACTCCAAAAATACCTATTAGCTACATAGCTAGGGGCCCTCCCTGCCTGTCTATCAACAATGCTTAATTTGACCTATTTCATACTAGGCCTGCATATTCCTTGTAGCTCACTACTGCATAATGGAAGTGCTACAACAGACTACTGTCAGCATTTTTAGCACATACTTTGAATACACTATTGGCTTTCAGCGGCTAATGCTGTCATCTAAAGCCCTGATTGGCAAGGTTGCAATTTCGTGTATCACTACACACATGGTCCTACCAGACTCCATATATACTCATGTAGTCCCATATGGTTATTTGGGTTATTAGTGTTAGGCAGCTGCAAGCTTGTTCAGGATCTCTTGTTTGCCTTGCGTTTCTGCGTTACTGCATTTGGCTAATGAAAAAATAAGAAAAGCTTTGACAGTATGTATATGTATCTGTCCTCTAGCTATAGAACTGTGTAAGCATGTTCTTCGTGTATGCGATTTGTCTGTGTAATGCAATGCAGGAGTGCAAATGTGCTTCATGACTAACGCAGATATGTCGTGGTGTCACTAGTGACGTCAGCATTGTGGCTTCTTGGTGCTTAAGCGAGACTGTCCATCAAGGTATTCTGTCCACGGTCTACGTTTCTTCTCCTATATCTCTGAAAACAATGACTGGATTCGGTCTGTATGGCTGATTGAGTGGATACCTTTCTGTGTATCTGTCAACCATTGGTGCAATTGGGATTCGTCTGAACTGAGATGGGTGGCTGCAAGCGTTCCTGGCTCTTCATCCTGTCATGAATCTTGGAGTGAGGAGGGGCATTCTCAGGACCTTCTCTTCACCCTGATGTTCGTGAGCGGGGACTGAAAATTAGAGAGGACCGGCCTTGTGAATTTTGGACCAAACCCATACGCTGTTAACACGTTTCCGATATAGGCCCAGTTCACACTATTAAACAATTTATTTGCATCGAGTGATGTAAGGACCACTTCTGATGAGTACAGGTACACCCGTCGATTAGATTCATTGTGCGCCGAAGTTATCAAACGTCAATTGACCTATTATGAAGCCTGTTTGCTCACTATTTACTAATTTGGGAATTACCTCTATTGAGTGGTTAGCAAGGCCAGAAAGGACTCTCCCCTTTCCTCCCCTTTCCAACCAGCCCTCACTCAAGGAGATTTCTGGTTGCAGATCGTTCAATCTCGACCAGCAATGACCAGTAGACCACCAGGCCATTAATTTTGGGAGTGGGGGGCCTGTGGGTATTAAGCATGTTATAAATAACCTATCATATCATATCACCATGCCAAACAGCCCCCAACCCCACCAAATAAAATAAAAAAAATTGCACAATGCTTTGCCTTCTTTGGGGGCAGAGGCCTGCCTGCTAAATTCCTCATTCTCTTCTCTTACTACCCTTTTCTTATAGTTCCACTGGGCTCTTTTTAAATGTCTCAGTCCTTGGGACTCACTGGGTTGGTGATGCACTACAGTGGGGTTTTGGATTTTCCTTTTAATTGTGTTTCTTCCAAAGGAATTTCAAATCTACCCAATTGGGTCTCTCTGTGCTGTATAAATGAGCGCCTGGGGACCAATTCCGTTGGTGATGGTGTGCAATAGAAATACCTTTAACATTAAGATTAACATTAACATTCATATTAACATAATTAGATGACTTACGTCATCTGTTTTCCTACAGTGTATATGTTGCTCGTAAGATTGCCACAGTCTTGTAATCCTTCAAGTGCCTGTTTGCCACCCAGACATCCCGAGGTTGCGGGAAAGCAAACCTCAGCATCTCACAGTTCCTCAGCCCAACCCCAGGGTCTGCATTTACTCCTATCTTTTACCGGGTATGTTGGGGGACTTACCTTCTCCTGCTGTGCAATAATTGCACTGTTTGTAAAGGCTAAGCCAGCCAGACAAAGCCTGGCCTGCCTGCTGTGCTCTATGTTTTTATCCGCAAAGACTTCTACCAAAGGTTGCACCCGATATGCGTCAGATATTAGATCTGTCACCTCTCACACAAAGATGCAAAAGAACTTTGCAGTTGGAGATTTGTAGGATTCCCTTGTGGATTGTTTCTGCATGACTTTGAGGAAGATGTCTGCAGCACCAATGGAGATATAGTAATATCGATGATGAGGGTGGTGAGACTGCGGGAGCCCACACCTTCCACACTCTGTGACACACATCAGGTAGCGGCCGGATCAACCCAGTCCATAGGGACTCGCCGTTATCACATTCAAGGATGGGAAGTTCACTCAGCTCACCACAGTAAATTAACCCAACATGCTATATCACTGGTATTTGTATCTGGATCCTGCAAGGTACACCGTGATCTGTGCAGCAAATGTTTTGACTCGTTGACCAATAGGGCCTTATAGTTCAGTACTTCTGAAAGGCCCATGTAGATAGGGTGGTACCAGGCACATGGAAGGCCTACTTAACTAAAGCATCCAAAAATACTATCCTGTATGGAAATATGATTTATTAACCAATCTGTGCCAGTATGGTTGAGTATCAGTCACCTGCCATGCATGGCTCCCAGATTACGAGCACTATGGCTTAAAATATCTTATTACAATGCATCCTTCTCACGTTTCCAGATTTGTGCATCCTACCGGCACACAAGTGTAAGAGGGTATCTTGAAATCTATACCCATTCAACCGTTATACTCTTCAAGACAGACAAGTCAGTGCCATTAAATGTAGAGCAGGCCTCAGGAGAACCTTTACTGCCCCTTTAAAAGAGTATAAGAACTGCTGAGAAGTCATTGTACTCCTCCATGAAATGTATTGGCCTGGTATTTTGGACAACCTTAGGCTGATCGCCAGTTTATCCCATTGAGTGTGCCAGAGAGCATAATAGCAAGGAAGCTCCAATTCCAAGTGGACACCTTCCAGCTGTGTCTTCTTATCCCGTCCCAGTCCTGGGCACAGCACAGGCATTTTTGCTGGATGTGGAGGAAAACACATTTTTTTCATTGCCAACTAGGTGGATACCTACCTGCTGCCATGCCTGCAGCTTTTAAATGATTTGGATATAAACGACTTGACATTTTCCTCTCCCAGCTGGCAGGGTAGGTGCACATCCAATGGTTTGCTGTTTGCTGGTTTGAGTCCTTTCCACCAGTTATATTATTAGTTGAACCTTTTAGAGGATTCCATTATTCTAGATCCTTTGATTACACAGGAACAACAGACATTGCCTCCCACAGGCCGTTCACATGCAATTCATAATGTACTATACTGGCATCTGTCCAAAAAAAGAGATTTAGGAAATGTTTCTTTAGGGACTACAGCCCTTCAAAATGGAAAAGGTTTCCAATGGAGCAGAGATAAGCTGTTTGCTTTTTTAATTTACAGCCTTCAATATCAAGCCCTAGCTTAATTTCAGATTCCTTTTGTTTGCCATATTATAGTTGATATCCTTGTTTTAACTGGGGCATGTTTCCTGGGTTGGATGATGCCTGCCACCCTTCGCTATCTCATTCCTCCTTGGATATGCGTTATAAATATAGTAACTCACTCTTTTGAAAGTGCATTACATTGCTAGTTAGTCAACACTGAGTGCATGTAAAACCTAACTAATACCACACTTCCAATGAAAGTAGCTCTGACAGCTCAGCTGGGATTAACTAGTGAGTTTGAGATTAAATCAATTGTTGCAGTATGCACAAATCTCCACCCAGCTATGGTTCCAGGATTACAACAGGTGCATTAACCAAGTGGACTATATTTCCTAAGTGCTGATGTTGCTGGGAGGATTATTGGGGCGGGGCAGTGTCAGTGACGTATAGAGTGCACCTGACATAGGGCTGGCTTCGTCCCAGCTCTACTACCGTTTCTAAAGACTATCCTCAATGGAAGTAGCATAGTTCCAAAGAGCCCGATTCTTATGCATATGCAAGGCTGATAGGGCTAAAACAGCACTAGGGGAGTGAAAAGGCCAGGATATGTGCCTGCTTGAAACTACTATAACTGAGGTCTCCCAGAGTAGTACCAGCTTTCTGCCACCTATTACGAGCTTGTACGAAGAGAAATCAAACACTGGGCTCATTCATTGCTTGCACTCACTGCTGAGACTGGCTATAAGTGGTGGCAGTATGACTGTAAGTCAGCTCTGTTAAGTACATGTAGTGTTACATTAAGAGGTACAGCAATCCAGCTACGAATTGCTGAGAAATGTTGACACACGAAACAAATGCAGATGTTGTGAAAAGGTCTGGCACTACTCATCTTATTTAGTGTTAAACTGCTTGCAGAGAAAATGGCCCTATCAAAAAGTATAGCAGGTTTATTGAAAGTGTGGTTTTTGTGCCAGACGCATTTTAGGAGCCTTATTATAAATTGCAGGTGTTGTCACATAAGATGCATAGTTTCCCTTCTAAGTAGAGTTGGTAGATTCCCACTTGCATGATACAGTGTGAGTATGGATTGCGTGTTCAGTAAGTCCTTGCAGGGATGTCATGTCACCAAAATGCATGGGGTAGCGGAAGACCAAAGTTGGCCACATGTCAAGCCTGCGTGGGTCTACTTTTCAGACTTCAGAGGTTGGCAAAATACATACCATTGGGAGAGTTCATAACTGTGTATTAAAGAACTTAAAGTAGCGCAAGGAAAGCAGCACACTCACGCGGCATCCCGTACTCTGGGCACTCGTTACCTCATACATGCAAACAAACATTGTGAATAGCATGCCACAGACATAGGAAAGATAGACACATTACAACAAAGCATTAATTGTGACACAATGAAATCAAAGGTCACTTGATGTGCTATGGCCAAACATTTCTACACTGTACACAAGGTTTTAGGTACAGGGATTGAGGGATTGTGTCAAGTGACCGAGGACACAGAGATGGAATGTCTTGTGATGATCATAACAGAGAAAACAGCAGAAAAAAACATGCTATAACTGCAATTTGCGAAAAGCAAAATACCTATAGTTTTTGTTTGCATTGTGAATTTGAGGTGCTTAAGAACAGACCAAATCAGACTAAAACAGTGACTCACCCCCTGAAGTGTGCCTAAAATAAACCTTTAATGAGTCTAGCAATTATCGTATATAATTCCAGAAAGACTATTTGTTATTCCTATTTTTTCTTATTTAGGGTCACTGCACTTGTCGAAGCCCCTGTATTTTTTAAGTGGCCTGAATAAGAAAGCCAGCCACTCCAGAAAGAAAGAGCCACATGGCATTGGCCACAGCCCAAGGAGCTTCCATTTAAAAAAAAAAATATATATACATATATGTAGCAAGGGAGACCACAGGGGTAGCACGGGAGACCTCAGGGGTCGCAGTTGCAATCCCTGGCAACCCCCCAAATGAGGTCCCTGACTCCTTGTGCTCTCAGATGAGACTCGGAAATAGGGCATTTACCCTTTCAAGCAAGTGACATTTTAAGATTATAGAGCGAGTTTACATTTTCATATTAAGGAAAGATTTCAATATAAAAACAGATAGCGGCCTTTGTCAGTGGTTGTTGTACCCGGCACCATGGATTAAAGAACCCATTGAAACAGCCTGTTTTTTTACACCCTCTCAGGAAGAGTGCCCTAGAATCAAGACCCCCAACACACTAATGTTGCTTCAAAACCAGAGAGCAGAAAGATATAAAGGCAGTGAAAGTCATTTTCCAGGGGATACCATTCATTCATTCTTGTTACAGACACTTTGCAGTTCCCTGTCTTTAACCAAACGATTGAAATGCCGCGTAATCGAAGCATTTTACACTGCTAGCTTTTGACCTCACGCCATCAATCGAGGAGCCCCAGCACCCCTAGTTCCTGCGCCGCGGAGTCTGGGGAGCACGTGCATGGAATCGTGTAACCCAGCGCTCGCGCTGGAAATGCGTGCGCCTGGAAGGCTGCACACAAATGTGTGTAAACAGCAGATGGCGCTCTTCCTAGAGCGACTGGGCTGCTTCACCATGAGCCGGCGGTTTAGTACAAGACAGGGGCGTACAGTGGGGCTGTTCGCGGGGAGCCGGGCTGAGCGCGAGGCTTCACGTTCCCTAGCCATGGACACCCCTTGACAAAGTTTACCAGACGGGGAGCTCCCTGAGGAGAATGCGAGCGGCAGTCCATCTATTCCATGCGGAGAACTACATTGGATAGTAAAGGAAGAGGAGCAGCCCTGCTTATCCATCCGCGTGGAGACGCAGAGTAGTCACCCCGCATCCCCTTTCTGCGTGCACTTGCCTGTCGGCAACCAACGGCGCGTATTGCAGGCGTCTGCAATTGGCTAGAAATAGCTTTAGTTCTCGTCCCGGACAATCCGCGCTGGGCATCCCCGGTACTTACGGAGGACCTTTAAAGTGGAGAAAAGAGTATGTTTTCAGCCTGGAGGTCTCCTCAGCTACCAGCAAGGTAACCGTTCGTGTTGTCTGTTTAATAGGCGTGAATGAAAGTCCCACCCGAGTGCATGCCAATGGCTTCAGCCCACACAGGGCCTGTTTTGCAGCAGCTTATGGGGTCGCCCAGACTATGGGTTTTGGGAATCGCTCAAAAAGAATTTGAATGATTGCATGGGCCGTGCATCTCTGAATTGTTTAATTTCCATATAGCACCATTTTCTTTAATTGTTGACCCATTATGGTATGGCAGTACTGTATGGGTCGTGCATCGTCGTGACTTTCAGCGGCAGCCTTGCCTTCGTGTTTGCTGGTGCGGTGTATACCAACCGCCCTCTTAAAGGACACGCAAAGGCGGCACTTAAAGGCTGCCCCTTAGGCGTGACAGGAGATCATTGATATGTGCGCTGAACTGAGCCACGCGGCGCATGTTAGGTGCTGTCCCTGCATGAGAGAGCGGCCAAACTATACACATGAATGACCTCACGCACTCACTCGCTCGCTCACTCAAATACCCAGGATTTATTTTATCGCGAACACGTTCATCCCAGACACACTTTCTGACAGCGAATAGGAGTGTGGCATTCCTCCCTGGGCACGTAAACCTCTATGTGATAGTGGCTTTGTGACTGTTGAGCCTTTTTGAGATATGTATGTTTGTACTGCTTAAAGAGACGCTAACCTTTTTGGGTGTGATTAAAAAGAAATACTCTTTTCTCCGAACATCTTGGAAGCTGGGTGACCTGCGAACCTGTGTCCTGGAGCGATACAACTGCCGGCCAAAAGGGTGGCAGCTCTTTTGTGAGGGTTCACGCGTTAATGCACGGGCTGCTTCCTTTCCGGTTCGCAAACTAGCACCCCCCTACAGTCATTATCCCGATGACCCTACTTCCCCCTTTCTTGCCATGAGCCCTATATATGTGGAAATAAAAGTTAAAACAGTCTACTCCGCTCAGCACTTTGCAAACAATCGTCTGCAAAAGGCGTTATCATGTTTCTAGAAGTTACCCACACGAAATTGGAAATCAATGCCACTTCCTTTTAAATGCAGAATCAATAGGGTGAAAAAAACCTGGCACGGACAAGATGCCGGACACGGACTGCCCCCGCGTCCAGCCATTGAAGTAGCCTACTAACTTCACACTTGCCAGTCCCTCAATATACAGCCACTGCGGCCAGTGCCCTAACTTTGAAAGCAGGGCTGCGCTTATTGGGCCTGGCCCGAGCTGCTCTGAACTCGTCTTGCCCACATCCCCCGGCCCTGCGTCCTGGGGGGCACTTATCCCCGAAAGCAGGCGGCGCGTGGAGCCGCATACACAGAGATGATGGCCTGCCTCTGATTTTGCCTTGATAGGTCTGTCAATGATTAATGAGTTCATAAAATATTCAGTCGCGGAATGACATCTTTCAGGGGTCACGTGACATGGAACGTTGCTTCTCAATCCAAATATTGGCTGAAGAAGCAGAACGCGGGCCTTGGACATCAAGTTACCGCCAGGCCCTCGTTTTCACCCCCTTCCTTCTATTGGATCAGTATCAAAATATGCATTCATTCCCACTCGGCCGCCATGTGCGGTGGTGCCGTTCCTCTGCTCTGTTCCCTTTCCCCTTCACCTCTTGTCCTGGCGTGGATTCGGAGATGCTTTAGGACACCCCCAGACATTTGCAGCCCCCCCCCCCTGTGCTGTTTTGAAGATTTAATGGTATCCTTGGATGTTCGATAAAATACACAACCCAGAGTTAGCCTGAATGTATAAGTAAATTGTTGGATCCGACTGAAAAATGCCATGAAAGAGATTTAGAGCACTAGCAGTGATGCTAAAAAGTAACAATGCATATGACTTCAGTCGGCTCAGCATCTGTATATTGCGTTTGTGAAGACTTTAAACTACTGATTAGATGTCTTATGCTTTATGCAATGTTCACATTAGGCGAATGCAACTAATATTCTGTCCGCCACTTTGGAATGATGATGTATTTTAATAGATGCATAAGACAATGTTTTCTTTTATTTTTTAAAAGTTTGTAATAAACTAAAAAAAATGATTTTAGGCCTTTTCACAGATGAGAATCACTTCCCCACGCAACCTCACTGCAGCAAGACGTGTAGGGGCATATCGCATTGGGGACCCCCCGCCCCCCTGACCCTCATCCTTGGAGCCCAAGGGCCTGCTTCCCTACGCTTGTCTTGGTTGGTGCAAGTCAAGGTGTGCACTAGTTCATCGCCCTCATTTGTTGTACCACACACGTTCTTGCGTGCTTCTGAGACTAATGTTTGCAAGAGGGCTGGCCACTGCATCATTACACGCGTGCAAAGCCCCTAGATATGTGCAGGTCTCCTCTGTAAGGACGGTGACCTGTAGAGCTGGAGACACGTATGCTCGCCCTATGTGCATAGGCATGCATAACAGCCCAGCAGATACGGGGTTAAAATCACTCATGGAAAATAATGCAGCCTCCGAGTCTTTTGTTTTTACTTGCATGATTTTTTTGGAGGTTTTGCAATATTCCCTCTACTATGCTCCACGCTTTCCTGCGCAATTATGCATATTATGGTTTGGCCCCTGAGATGTGCGTGCCGGGCGTGGAGGGGATCCCGGATCTTCACTGAGACCTCACATGCATGACCCGCATTCGAATTTCGGAGTGGCGGTTTGATTGTGCCAAAGGACTGGTAAGGCAGTGCATTGTGGGGGTCTCATCTTGGACGCTTCCATCATTTCACACAGGAAAGTCCCAGACATCATTCTCAAGGCATGAGAAAAGACATCCAGCCCTGGAGCCTGTGAATGGGGAGCTCGCAGCTATGGGCCTGTGTTGGGCATCTGGCCTGCTGCACAGTATTGACGAGCTCTCTTGCAGCAGCGCCATCTTGGCCGCCTCTGCTTTCAGGAAGGGTCTTTCTGTACCAGGAATGCTTGACTGATAAGTGCGCATACTGCTTTAGCCAGAACCTTAGAGTGGGAGTGGCGGCTCACTGAGTGCCAAATGTCTTCTAAATTGCATCAGGGCACCCCTGGGAGTTCAGTCAAGTGTATTCTAATGAAAGGTGCTGGGCTGAGAGCGCTGGAAGTGAAGTGCTCAATTCATCCAGAGAGCCTGGCAGTGACAGGCCACTTCCCCCCCCGCCGCGCGCCGCTTCTAGCGATGGCCTAAGTTCTCCCGACAGAAGGACAGTTCTCCAGAGATTTCCAGAGTAGCTCAGACCCTGCACCCATTCATTTTATGGCTTCTGAAAATGGCAGCAGGGTTTACATCAGTACCATTTTGTCAGGGCACAATATGTTTGAGAAACGTAGCACATATAATGAATTGCAATAGATATTACATGTGCATTGTTGGTCATTATTAAAACCCAATTGGATTTTACCATTTACTGGCGCAACAAGCCAAGCTCTGACTAATATTACATTTAACTGAGAACGTCAAGGCTCCGCGCTGAGCAGCCAATCAAACAGTGGATGCTAAGAGTTTTTTGGTAAGAATCCTTTTATGCTGGGTTTGAGTGGCCCCACTACTAACCAACCCCTCTCCAATCGAAGCTGGTTGTACTCACCATGTTGGCCAGCAGAGGTTGTTCACTGACTGCTCTAGTAACACAGGAAAATGCTTATTTATTTATTTGTTTATTTATTGTTTGCTTGTTAGGCGCGTATACAGTAAGAAAAATACCGTTTCAAAGTGCCCACAGGGCGAGGGGAGGGAGCAAGGGAGTGAAATACAATACAAAACACAATATTTAATAAGAACAGTCGGGGAAAACTGATGAAATTACGAACCTACTATGCTTTGTGAGCATTCAGAAAGAGCACGTGCAGCAAGAAGAGGAAAGAAGGTGGAAGGTGCCGGGATGTCAGAGCTCATGGGTGAGCCACATATGAAGTGTTAGGGTTGTTGATGGCTACACGGCCAAGAGCCACGTTAGGAGAAAGTGCAAACCACCAGGGTGGAGGGAGTGCCAAGGCAAGTGCTGAGGGTAGACATGAGCTGGGCGGATTGGGTGTGGGAGGTCAGGGGCCCAGAGGATACATAAGGGCGCCGGATACCAATCACAGCAACTGTGGATTAGCAGAGGAGAGAAGAAGGGAAGGAGGAGGTAAAGAAGAAATTCTTGAGGAGCTTCCGAAATTTAAGAAAGTCATGCTCAAGGCGCAGAGTCAGGGGGAGGCTGTTTCATAGGAGGGAGCCATCTGAGGAAAGTGATCGACGACCTATACTCAGTTTAGCAAAATGCTTTACACACAAAGAGTTGGTGCCAGAGGAACTCAGTGGTCTAGAGGGAGAGTATTTAGCAAGATAAAGTTGAAGAGTGTGTGGTTCCCGGGCCCAGACAGTCTTGTGGATGATGCAGAGGGATTTGAATGTAATCCGTAAAGCAACCAGAAGCTAGTGAAGACATTTTAGGGCAGGAGAGATGCAGTCCCTGGGCTTATGTCCAAGGATAAGTCTTGCAGCCGTATTCTGGATTAGCTGAAGGGGTCGCAAAGTGGAAGAAGGTAGATTAAGAAGGAGGCTATTGCAATAGTCAAGACTAGAGAGAACCAGGGCTTAGGTAACATTGAGCCTATGTGGGAAAGTGAGAAAGGGGAGAATTCCTTTGAGAAGGAAAAGCCGAAATTGGGACTTCTTGGCAATGTCCAGAGTATGAGGGAGGAAGGAGAGAGAGGAGTCTAAGATGACTCCATGGTTTCTGGCTTCAGAAGAAGGAGCAAGGGGAGAGCTGAAGGAGGATAGCCAGAGTGAGGGGAAAAAGGAGGGAGCATGGGTCCAGATGGGAAGGATCTCAGTTTTACAGGCATTGAGGCAGATATCTTGGAGGTCCACTAGGACTGGATGCCATATAGACAGTCAGGGATGACGGAGGGTGCAAGAGGATCAACAGGAAGTTTGAAAAATAGCTTTGTGTCATGTGTGTAACACTGGAAATTGGAGGACAAGGAGGAGATGAGGCATGCAAGCAGAGCTAGGTAGATGTTAAAGAGCTAATGGGAGAGGATAGAGTCCTCGGGGATACTACAGGTGGAGAAGGAAGTTGGAGCGGATTGGGTGCCCAAGATGATTTAGGAACAGCGGTCAGTTAGGAAGGATGTCAGCCAGTCCAGTGCCAGTTCCAAGATATCAAGGGTATTGCAGAGCCTTTGTGGGAGGATGGAATGGTTGACTGTATCAAAGGCTGAGGAGAGATCTTGAAGGATGAGGACAGTTGGGGAGTTTCAGTCCAAAGATGTAAGCAGTTCCTCACAGGTCTTCAGAAGAGCAGTTTCCGTGTCGCTGGATGCTCGGAATCCAAATTGATGGTTGTGGAGACCACCAAGTTCAGTGCCCCAGGAAGGGGGTGATGGAAATAAAATGGTAGTTGGCAGGGCAGGTAGGGTCTGCTGAAGGCTTTTGCAGGAGTGGGCACATAAGGGAGTGCTTGAGGGAGGAGAGGAAATATCCAGTGAGAAAAGACTGATTGCAGAAATCAGTGAGTTCGGGGGCAAGCGAGCCAATGTTATCCTTGATGGTCCCGGATGAGCAAGGGGAACCCTGTTTAGAAGAGACCTTCAGGGAGCAGACAACTCTGGTAACCTCTTCAGGTGTGATAGGGGAGAAGGAGAAGAAGGAGGAAGGAGGAAGGTGAGGGGCTAAGTGAGGCATAAGGGTCTGGGGTGGGTTGGAAGGGTGGGTGGCAAGGGTGTTCAGGATGTCCTGAGTTTTGGTGGTGAAGTGTGTGGCCAGTGCATTGCAAAGGGCCTGGGAAAGAGATGGGGAGAAGGAGACTGCAGAAGGGTTGGCTAGTTCCCTGCAGATCTTGAAGAGTTCAGCCGTCTTGTTGGATGCAGAGGAAACCCAAGCCTGTGTGTGGGCTCTTTTCTTGGCATGGATGGAGAGTCTGTAATGCTTTTGAAGCATGCGGCAGGACAGTTTGTCAGAGGATGAGCCTGAGGTATGCCACTTCCGCCTCACCGTCCTGCACTTTCGTTTCAGGGCTGCAAGCTCAGAGTCGTACCAGGTGTTAGGCTTAGAGGCAGGTTTCAGGCGGATCCTCATGACTGGGACAAGAATGTCAAGATTATTGGCGATTGACAGGTGGCGGTTGCTGAGAGCGGAGTCAGAGGTAGAGTCAGAGGAAGGGGGACAAAGGTGGAATCGAAGGCAGTAACTGACGCTCGGTTCATCAGGTGGAGTGGATGTTAATGAGCAAGGTTGGCAATGCTTTTGGGGGGTATCACAGGGATAAAGGGACCTAGGTGGGAGGAGAGGAGAGAATGGCCTGATCAGGAGAGAGGGGTGACTAGAGGGGGGGAGACAGAGGTCAGCGTGTTTGAGGGCATCCAGAGTGTGTACAGATGTGTGAGTTGGCCCAGAAGGGAGTATGGAGAGGGAAAGAGAGGTGCAGAGGTCAGTGAAAAGAGTGGGTGCAAAGCCTGGGGAGTCCAGTTGGATGTTGAAATCGCCCAGGAGGAGGAGGTTGGAGGTGGATGAAAGTAAGGAAGAACAGAAATCAGCCCATTCAGAGAAGAACAGAGTGGTAGCCCTAGGAGGCTGGTAAATTGTAGCAATGGCCAAGGTGGAGATGGGAGAGAGGACCAACTTCCAAACCAGGCTCTCAAAGGAAGAGTAGAGCTGGGTGGGTAAGATGGAGGTAGGAACCCACTCAGGGAAGATTAAGGCAACCCCCCTGCCAGTGTGGTGAGGTCGAGGCTTGGAGATGATTTTGAAGCCGTCAGGGTGGAGGGAATCAAGAGCAGTGACTGTGCTGGCATTGAACTATGTCTCGGTAAGAGCGAGAATGTCGAGGTCAGTGTCTTCAAGAAGTAGGCAGATATCAGTGGAATGTTTGTTGGCTGAACGGGTGTTAAGAGATGCCAGATGGAGGAGGCCTCCGCCGTTGAAGGTTTTCTGAGGTGGGGTACAGGGGCGGGCACACCAGACTGCGGAGAGAGAGAGAGAGAGAGAGAGTAGTAGGGGGAGATGAAGGAGAAGGAAGGAAGTTAATGAGAGAAGGCAGGATCGGTCAAAGAGAAGGAGGTTGGGTTGTGGAACCTGAACTAGGATAGTGCCTGTGTGAGAGACATTAATGAAGCAATGTGAAGATGAGAAGCCGGCCAAGAGGACTTCCCACTTGGTGCCACCGTTAATGGAAGAGGATGTGGAAGGAGTAGGAGTGGAGATGAGATGGGGGGTGGTCCATAGATCTGGAGAGGGGACATAGAAAAGGATATCAGTCAAAACATCTCTGGAGAAAGCGCTGAAATAGGTGTCTGCAATAGGAATTCCAGGGTTTGCACTCAAGATGTCTTTTTTGTGCTTTTTCCTACCAAAGTTCGTGAGAGAGGGGGGATAGGTGATATTGTAGCAGCTAGAGAAGATGGGTAAAATGGAGAGAGCCACAGGGGTGGCAGAGGTTAGTCGAGGAATGACGGAAGAGTGGCTGTACAGCACATATCTAGCTAGAATCACAAGGT
Organism: Ambystoma mexicanum; assembly: GCF_040938575.1. Lineage (NCBI taxonomy): Eukaryota > Metazoa > Chordata > Amphibia > Caudata > Ambystomatidae > Ambystoma > Ambystoma mexicanum. Next base: position 18,840,894 of record NC_090937.1, on the reverse strand, counting down.
GGTCTAGTAGAAGTAGGCACAAGGCATAAATGCAATCCATGAAGAAATAGAGTTTCAAGAGACAAGAGGTGCACAGATGTACAAGTACATAGAACCAACAACGATTTTTTTTAATAAAAAATGGAGGAACAGTTGCAAAGCAAGAGGGGTGCACAGATGTACAAGTACACTTAAGACTATGATCCTCTATTAGGCCTCTATTTATATGACAGACATACATATACGAAAAAAGAATGAAAACAATAGACGGCAATAGGAGGCACACGCTCATTATATTCGCCCTGTGTAGGAGAGAGAGATACCGCTCGCCTAGACAGGTAGAAGAGGAGCACATTCATTGTGTATGTTTTTAAGTATCTTTTTCAAGTGTTCGACACTGCCTTGCGGCTACCCAACAATGCTGACAATGGGCCTCATTACGACCCTGGCGGAGTGGGTTTACGCCAGCGGTATTCGCGGCGGACCCGTCCGCCCCACTACGAGTTCCCGTAGCGCCATGGAGCGTTTTCCGCCTGGTTTTTCCGGGCGGAGAAATCCATGGCGCTACGGGACCTTGTTGTTAATTACGCCACCGTATTTTACGGTGGCGTAATTAACGCCTTCCCCACTCCCATTATACCCTATGGGGCAAAAATGGGAATGGGGAAGGGTAAAATGGGGAATGGGGATTTACCGCCCCGCCAAGGTCAGAATGGGGCAGTAAATCCGCCAACCCCCATGGCGCTATCGGCAGCTTTCCGCCGTGCTCCATGGTGCATTTGGCGCCACGATTTCCGCCAGGGTCGTAATGAGGCCCAATGTGTTGTAGGTGCAGGAGATCAAGAAAGCAATGGTTCAGGGGTAAACAATCGTCAGTCATGACAATTGTCTTTGCAATGGCGATTTATATTTTATGTGCGTCAGCGATGGAAAGGAAAGGCTTTCGTCTGGGAGTGTCCACAATCCAGTCAACCATCCCGAAAAATAGAAACACTGGTGGCAATGGTTGTCAGAGGCTAAACACTTAGTAGGAGGATAATTGCTCAGTTACATTGCAACACTTTAACCGGTGGCTAAAATACGTTTTTGAAAGCTTCCAGAAGAAAGGGCTACTTCCTTTTAAAGTATGCCTCCTTTATTATGGATTAAATCATATGAGAAGTGTGGCAGCATCACAGATGTGTCCTGAGCTTTCCAATTAAGGCTTTGTTAACAAAGAATCTGATTGGCTAGCTAACAGGTAGTTTGGGGCAGTACAAGTATTAAATAGGACCTGCACAACACACTCCAGTGCATAGTACTGTTAAGAATGTGTTGAGTAAAGATTAAAATAGGCACAAGCATGATTTGGAATATGCAGAATGGACTAAACAACGATCGTTATTCATCATTCAGAAGTCAATTCAATTGAATATGTAATGATCAAAAGCGTCATGTTTTCATAAACATGGCTGGATTTTCCAAAAACAGGATAGGTCTCTCACTATAACTTTTGCCTTTAATTTCTAAATTAGAATCATGTATAAATCAGGCATTATCCTTCTCCCGAATACTATACTGAAAGGATAATAATGGAGAAATATGTTCTTGGTTGGAATCATTTGTCTAGCCTAGCGTTACCACTCTGTCCTGTTATGCAGTACCTGCATTCCCTGACTTCATGGGCCAAATTCACAGAGTGTTTTCCAAAGGGATTGCACCATTATTATAGGCTTCTGTGAATCAGGCCCCATGTGTTTAGCCACAGAAACCAATCCTTGTCTATAACAAACCTGCTGAACCATTGAACTATGTCCATGCTCGAGTCAAGGTTTCAGGTCTCCCTCGTCAATAGGGGTGAGCACAGTTGTCACCTGCAAAGCTATAAATCCGCAATCCGCACTGGAATCAACTTCTGCCCATTCTGCGAAATCAACATTTTGGTTCCACCGCCAATTAAATTTCACTTGGTTTTGTGCGATTTTGCCCTGAGCGTGGTGTTTTGTTCCCATGTTAGTTTCATATAGCACGATGATAAACTTTGCACAGGCCATTTTGTTAATCCATGCTAGTTTCATGCAGCCACACGAGAAACTCTGCTGAGGTTTTTCGCACATTGTTCATTTCGCACAGTGCCATGAGAAACATTGCATGTTTTTTCGATTTCTGATAGGCTCATGCAACAACACAAGACACTTTGCGCTGGCTTTTTTAAGATCCATACTAGTTTCGTAATGCGGCACGAGAAACTATGCAACTTTTTTTTAGCCTTGCTAGGTACGTGCAGCGACATGAGAAACTTCACACAGATTTTTGTTTGATTCGTGGTAGTTAAGCACAGCAGGCAGAGAAATGTTGTGCCACTCTTTTAGATCCATGCTAGGCTTGCCCAGCGGCACGAGAAACATTGCAGGGCTCGTTTCAGTTTGCGAGAAAGCACGAGAAACTTTGAGCCGCTCTTTTCGATACGTATGGGTGGCAAAATGGTTCAAAATCTTACCGATTTTGCTTCTGCGACTGGTGGAACGGAGTTTATCAATTTAACTCAGCCCTACTCGTAAACACACATTCTATTGAAATAGTCAGAGATAGGGTTACAGCGTTTGATCAATGTTTTTGGCAATTTTGCCAAGAATCACTTTTTAAAGATTAACTCTGGGAAAACTAAAATCATGCAATGTACAATGAAGACTAAGACATATTTTCAGTGGTGGAATGGTTCAGCTAAATTGTAAAGGGTAGACAATTTTATCTACCTCGGTTTCCCCATTGTTTGTATCCCCTATAAATCTCAGATTAAGGGTTTGTTGTAGTCTAGGAGAGAAGCCCTAACTAATCAACTTTGTAAAATTGACACGAAGTATGGGGCATTTTTAGTTATTCCACTTTAGGTTTTTATGAGGGTAAAATTGTCCCAAATGACATGGTATTGAAGTTTTACATTTATGGGTCAGTGATTTCCTCCCCTATCTTAAAGGTCTTAGCTGGAGGAGGGTTTTACAAATTTCAATCTCTGTTCCATGGGCCCCAATCAAATATTAGCTAGGATTCACGTTTTGGTTAATAGGGCAAATTGGAAGTTTGTATTGTTTTTTTTTGTTGTAACATTGTGCGCCCTATTAAAAATTCATTATATGAAGATTTGAATGGTATTTTAATGCAAAAAGGGGACACAAGTTTGAAACTCTTCTCTGAATAGCGTGGCAACATATTGGGCCAGGTTTGCCTGACAAAGAACAACTTTATGGATAATCCATGTAAAGTCGGCCGGACAAGGGCTTGGCTGTTGGAAGCTGTAGCTGTCTCTTCACCTCCTTCCTGGATCACCTTTGGGCCATTAGCAGTGTTGATGGCACACCCCTACTACAAAGGAAGCAGCCTGCGCACTTGCTGGCAAAGCCATCGGCTAGACATGTGCTCGGGCTGTTGGAAGCCATGGCTGCCTCTTCCCTGCCTTCCTGTATCACCTGAGGGCCAATAGCAGTGCTGCTGACATACCCCTGCTACAAAGGAAGCAACCCGCACCCTTTCCGGCTCAGCCCTCGGCCGGACAAGGGCTCAGATGTTGGAAGCTGTGGCTGTTGGATGTCTGGAGTTAAGCTTGCATCGTTCTTTTCACTGGCTTCGAGCAAACTTGAGTGACATATCAGTTAAATTTGCCATTGGGTGAAATATGCCAGAACGCTTTCACCGTACCTTGGGGAGTTTCCTTATCTGTGACGAACATTTGCCTCTTTGCAATAGTGTGTTATTGCGCTACCACCGGGACAGTTCATCCTGACGATTTTCCTCTTTATCCTCTCTGCAAACTAAGACTGATGGCAATTGCTTTTCCTGCAAAGGCTGAACATGGTTGATTAGGTGAACTGCTAAATTGTAAACTGTTAATTGCTGCGGTCTTGCTTCATCCCTGTTATGGTCCTAAATGGCCCAGGTACTCGCGCTCTGCAGATTAACGAGCCACCTGAGGATCTTGAGGCACTATCTGACCGTTTTTGACCGCCAGCCAACAAGAGTTTTAGCAGCTCATCATTGATTTGAATCTCTGGCAAAGGCAGTAGAGACTGGGCAATGAGAAGGTGAGAGCTACTACAAGCCAAACTCGCATATTCCACATTCCATATTGACACCTTGTCTACACTCTGATCAAGCTGTGAAAACTGGGCATTGTTTTAGCAGTTTTGAAACAGGAACGGACTTGCATATTGCTTCTTACATATTGCAAAGTAGCTTGCACTGGCTCATATTGGCTCACATCGAGTGCATATTGAATTCACCTTTTGTCGTATCCTTTACCCTCCGAAGCTCCCAGCAGTCCAACTCTGTCATGCCAGCGATATCTGTAGCAGCCTCTGTTCCTCCACCCCGACGGAAAACAATTCTGGTCAAAAAGAGAATTCCAGCAGCTGACCCTTTGCCTCTAGTATGCCTTACAGAGGTTAACTCAGCAATCCACGTGAGGCTTACGGGTGAAGCTTTTTCCCTCAACAGTGAGATTAACCACTTTTTAGGATCCTTTGGATCTATTGGAGCCCCGCTCTGCTTTTACCCCTGGGGAGGGCATTGCATCTCACGATATTGCTGCCCGCACTGAATCTGAAGGAACCACACGCTTGGTCACATCCAATGAAAGCACAGGAAATGTGCTGCAGTTAACAATCATGAATGTTCCCCCAGGGTCAGCTTTGGGGGGAGATAAAACCCATGTATTTGGAACTTGCGCCGCCCCCCACCTCTACCTCAATTATGTCAGTGAATATGACCCCAGCAGTCTCTGTTGTTGCTTACCCCAGCCGAGACCAGTCGGAGTGCAATTTTCTTTGCAACTCGTAGCCCAGATGTAACCATGTATCCTGTAGGGGGGAAATACGATTCAGTCTAACATGCTTGTATCCAACACTATCCCCTGCCCTAGAAGGTTAACCATCAATTGCAGTGGTCCTTTAATGATCCGTCGACGGGTAAAGAAACGGCTGAGACTGGTAACAAGGGGCCAGCTAAAGAGGGGACTGAGGTTGCACTGGTGGGTGTTCGTAGTGAGTCCTCACTTGACAAGGGTCCTCCTGCTGCTTTATTTCCATGTGAGCAACTGATAATCCTCACTGCAAACCAGCCTCAAGGGGGAGCTACTCTGTCCAAGACTTATAAATGCAATATGGTCCTTGCCGAAATCTCTATCCTTAAAAATGTAGTCCTATCCCTGATTGAATTGGTCAGCAGGGGCCTGTATAGGAAGGGCCCACAGACAAGTCAAGGGGGTGAAATGAGGGTCCCAGCCCAACCAGACCAATCAGTGGAAGTTGGACTGTCGATCTCGAAGTAAAATCCAACAATGAGTGCCATTCAAACTTCGGCTGAAACAAGCAACTTTTTTTTATACCTACACTAGTGGGAGGTGAGGTAACAAATAAAATAAATATAGAAATCTGTGCCTATAGCAGGAAGTTCCAACAGCCTGCCCTACCTTTGCCCTTGCATCCCACTAGCCCTAAGTTTATGAGGGAACCCAGGGTAATTTCCACATCTGGCAAGGCAACAAGTAGGACGAGTCGAGTGAGAAGTATACTTACTCTCACCAATAGTAGATCTACGGCACTCTGAGCAGGGGTATCTATTTATCTTCACAAGGTTCATAAATTGGCCCCAAACCGCCACGAGCCCAGGTAAGCGCTCCTTAATAAGTGCTTCCACTGGATCCGGGCGGTGAAGGGCTGCTTATTCATTAAATGGGAGCAAATATGGTGTTGTACTAGGATCCATTGCCATGATAGTAATGCATTTGATTCCATTAGAATGGCCAATTCAACAAGGAACGTCAATCTTCGTGAAACACACTAATTGAACTCAGCCAGCAGTCTTGCAAACTTTTTTCACAGAGGTCCGTGCTCTCAGCAGCAAATGTTACCCCCCTGGGGAATAAGCCCTCATGTGACATTTCTTGACCCAGATCTTCAGGGCTTACAGTCCACTAATGGCAATATGCCCTAACTATGACCTTCCTGAGCTGGACTTTACTTCTGTCATGAATATAGTTATCTGTGTGCCATAATGGAGTCTTATCTTGTCCATCTAGTGTCATTCTTGACCTGGCTGAATATTCTTGAAAAATGTGTTTGTAATGTTTGATATGCGTGGTGCTGGATGTTTTCTTTTTGTGTTTTCTTTTTATGGCTCTCGCAGACATAAAGTTAAGAAGTAAACTCCTGCTGTACCAGTGGGACTGGAATTTTCCTATTGACGAACTTCATAGTTATTTATCGTTGAACCATCTCACTTTTGACCACAAAAACGTAGTGTTTGCCCTTTATTTAAATATCCATCCAAATAGATTCGTCCACCATGCCTTTTTAAATTTAGATGGAATCTGCATCCCACCAGACACATACTAGCAAGATATAGGTTGATGACTGTGGATCAGGCAGCCTGTAGGTTTTGTAATGAGCCAGAATCTATGAAGCATCTAATCTAACAATACAATAAAAGGCCAGATGTATGTATGTCCCTGTATGTTTGTCTGATGCAGTAACTTCCCCTCTTGTCACCGCTAGAGGGAGCTGTTGCTTTATAATATATAGAGACACTGCCAATTTGCGTAGCCTTGCCTGTTGTCACCTCTAGAGGGACTGTTTCCTTAGGATATATAGTGGCCCTACTGTTTTAATGAAAAGCTGCACTTTGTTTACTCAATGAATTGTATTGATTATGAATCGTTATGGTCTAATTGTTTAGGTGGGCGTCTCACCCCCATATTAGCAGTGGTCGGTTTTGTTAAATTTTTGAATGTAGGCAATTTATAGACATTTTGAACTTTTGGATTTTATGTATATTAAAATGTAGTAAAGATTTACTATTGCTGGTTCGTTTATATGTTATGCTGCCCACTGGAGTTGCATTTCTTTGATATATCTGTAAGATGAAATAATGTGATGAAATTGTGATTTTTTGGTAATGAAATTTTGTTAAAAGTTATTTTTTTTATAACCAATGACAATACAAAATAAAATAGTCACAAAAGCTTTGGCCTCTGCACGGTTAAATGATGTGCCATGCAGAGATGCCAGCCCTCTAACGACGTGCAGGTCTCCTTTTTCACAAAGGTGACCCATCACTGTAGATTGGAAGAGCCTCGTTTGCAGGGCTATGCACTCTGGCCCCCTGAATACATAAGGGCTGTGCCCACTCGCCCAACACTTTTGTTTTGTAATGGTTCCCAGCATCCGTGTGGGTGGGGAATTGAGGCGTGCTGATTCTAGTAGCCAGGGGCGCCGAGTACGGGGCAGCTGTGGGGCCCGGCACCCCCCCCCGGCGGAATGAAGTCGGGGCTGAGCCTCCTCCCCCCGGCCGGGGAGAACAGACGCAGTATGGATGGCCCTTTGTTCCATCCATACTGTGTCTCTCTCTGGCGGCCCGGGTAAAAGCCGGGGAAAAACGATGTTTAGAAATTGTGGGACAGATGCAAAGCAAGAGGCTCTTGCTTTGCATCTGTCCCTCAATTTCTAAAAATCGTTTTGGGTTGGGTATACTTCTACATCTGTGCACCGGGGTGCACAGATGTAGAGGTACACCCAACCCAAAACGATTTTTAGAAATGGAGGCACAGATGCAAAACAAGTCTGTCCCTCAATTTCAAAAAATCGTTTTGTGTTTGGTGTATTTGTACATCTGTGCACCCTCATGGCAAGAGGGGTGAACAGATGTAGAGGTACACCCAACCCAGAAGGATTTTTAGAAATGGAGGTACAGATGCAAAGCGAGGGAGGGGGCAGGGAACAGGGGTAGGGAGAGGGCAAATGAGACTGTTTGCATGTCTCTGAGTGTGCACGTGGTGAGGGTGAATGCTATGGGCGGGGAGCGGTGGCGTATGAGCCAGCACTTTCTAGTAGAGCTGCCATATTTGAAATGGGGCAATGCTGGTACTCCTCAGTTAGCTCGCAATACTCTTGATGGTATAGTACTGCTGTAACAGGGATCCTATAATTGTTGAATCTTCTCAGCGATAATACTATGCTTTTGTTGAGGCAATGCTAGTTCATCTTAGTGGGGCTGCTGTACTTTTGATGGGACAACAACTTCTCAGTTGAGCTGCTACACTCTTATTGACAAGGCCCTAGCACTTCTCAACAGATGTATTTCTTTTTATTTTAATTGGTTATTTATAATGCATGTACTATCCAGAGGTTTCTAAGCGCGGATTGAGGGAGCGAACCTGTCTTGCGCGGACCGAGGGAGCGAACATGTGTTGCGTGGACCGAGGGATCGAACCTGTGTTGCTCTGTGTTGTCTTGCTTCCACGGCAAGCACGTTGCCCCTGAGCTATCCTTCCAATAATTTAAAGATCTGAAGTACATTTAATGATACAGAACCAGAACTATTGAGCAAGTCTGTCATCATCAGAATAACTCAACACTGTCGTGGTTGTACAAGAGCTCATATATTTAAAGGGATGGAATTACTCAGAATGTAGCAGCACTATTCAATAACCCAAAGTTCTTAAGCATAGTTAATGTGAAAATACTACACTTCTCACCATTGGGCCAGTACTGCCACTTCTCACAGAGGCTTCTATGCCTTTTATGGGGCGGCACTGATACAGCCTGCTGCTCACATGCTCAGAATTGTCATTTCTCAGTAGGACTGCAACACTATACCATTGTGTTCTGTATGTTGAGTGCTTCTTCACCACCAATGTGGATTCATGGCTCTCTACCAGTGTCTAAATAGTAGATCTGTCTACATTCAATTGGCAACAGGCATGTCCGGAGCTGCCTGCTGTCCATAAGCTGCCGCTCAGGATGTTGGGAGCCGTGATAGGACAAGAGACAGAAGGCTCGAGCCTGTCGGATAGCAGAATCAGCAGGGTCTTAAAACCTGCTCACTCCTTCTGGAGGGGCCATGGGGTAAAATGAGCCTGATCCCACATACAGGGGGTTGTTACCCCTTTATCTCTCCTGAATGAAAGAATGAGCTCTCTCAGACACAAGTTATCACCCCTGCACACACATTGAATGAATATGGTATGGATCTATAGATCGAGAAAACTGGAGTGACAATTCAGAGTGTTTTAACAGAAATATAATTGTCTTCCCAGAATGGAGACAGTCTCTATTAATATACATGGGGTCACTGAGATGACCAAGAGTGAAACTGTACATTCAGTTGTGAGATTACCAGCAACAGTTGATAGTATGCTCCAAGGAGTGAGGTGCCCACTCAATATATCACACTGTTTATAGGTGTGAGACCATTCCTGAATGCTTGCCCAAAGAGCCTTGGCCAGAGTTTCACACTGAAGAAGTGAGCATGTGATCCGGGGTCTGCAGCCCACACACACGCAGGGGATTCCCATACTCCCACTTGCGAGATTTGCACCAAATTAGTAAGATTGTGCTCCACGGTAGGAGGCACACACACAGGGCCTCGTTACACGGAAGGCGGAGGACCAAGGTGCTATTAGCACCTTGCTCCATGCCGGTAAAATACTGGCACCGCCTTGGTGGAAAGGGGAATTACCGCCCCATTCCAAGGTTGGCGGGGCAGTAATTCCACCTTCCACCACTGCCCTTCCCCATTCCCATTTTTGCCCCATAGGGCATAATGGGAATGGGGAAGGTGCTAATTACGGCACCGCAATTTTGCGGTGCCGTAATTAGCACCAAGATCCCTTAGCGGGTTGGTTTTTAACGCCTGCAAAAAGCAGGCGTTAAAGCACCAACCCGCTAAGGGACCTCGTAGTAAGGCAGTAATGGTTAACGGTCACCGTTACCATTAACGGTGACCGTTAACCATTACCGCCTTCCGTGTAATGAGGCTCACAGTCTTTGCTCTGACGTTTGACACACTCACAGGATGGGACGGCATTTTGTTCTCTCATCCTAGTTGTGTTGCTCTGCCTTTTGAGGGCTACTACAACCTGGATGATTATAGAGGGGTGGAGTAGGGGCAGTGATGGCCTACTGGAATGCAACTCGAAGGCTTAAATCTCCTTCTTACTTGACTTTAGTATATGCAGTACATGCTAGCCAATGTTTTCACTGTTCTGCGCTGCGCGCGACCCCCCCCGTGCGCCGTTGCACCAAGTTGCCAACTACATGCAAATTTGCGGTCCTATAACTGCCAGTGATGTCACTTCCTATATTTGCCCCCCCCCCCCGAAATTCATAAGCCGGCTCCCCTGCTAGTAGCATAACCTGGCTAGAAGGTTACTTCAGCATGAGCGACGGGAAGGTTACTTCAGCATGAGAGACGTGCAAAGTACATTTAAATGAAAAAAGATTCAATTTCGTCCCCTAAACAATGTTTTTGGGACAGCAGCGGTTGTTGGCGCTGTTGCACCAAACTATTGCAATGTGCACACGGGTCAGGAATTGAGCTATTTTGCACTGCTCATTCCTATACCTTCATGGAAATTGCGTACTGTTTGTGAATAAAGGATACACTCACACAAGTGTGTCTCCCACTGGATCACCAAGCGACAAGTACTGTGCAGATCTGTGAGGCAGACAGTCAGATGTCGCTTTGTGATTATAGAATGACACATCTTCGCGTGGTTTTCCATTGAACACGCGCGCACCCATCTACAAATGGGGAAATAGCCCCAAAGTGTCGGCGTCCACGAGCAATGCGCTGTCCTAGGACCAGTAAATGCTTCCTTAGATGGCAAGCAGCGAACACGTTCCTCTTGGTTTATACAGCTCAATGCTTCGTGTGCCCCCTGTCCTGCATTAGCTGTGCTACGCGTTTATTGAGAATAATATATGTGTCCTGTTCCTTTGTGTCTCTAGGTTACCATTGACATTCTCATTTGTGTTTAAATCTATTTTCTGTCATTGCCGTCTTGCCAGGAAGCTCCCGTTCTGGTTTGCTGGCCCGCTTTCCTCAATCACATGGGGAAACACGCAGCATTTCAATCAAAAAGATAGCTCCCCGCGTGTGCCCTCGGTATTTACCTGAAAGAAATAGACATGCATGGTTTATTTTGGATGACTGTTCTCTTTTATCCATCCTTTCAATACATGTTCTTTCTCTACACCCCCCCTCCCCCATCTAAATGAACGTGAAAATAAAACAGTGAAAAGGGACTGATAAATAGACAGGTAGTCTACCATTGTTCCTTAGCTTCACCCCAACGGGTTACTGACTGCCACGCTACACGGTATTTCTTTTCCACCAAGCAGAAAGCCAGTATCCACAGAGAATACACACAGAATCATCACTCTGAGCTTTACACTGGGCACCCTGTCACCCCCACTGCAGTTTATATGCCTGTGTTTGAGAAACCATACTCCAGTGCATCCTGCTGCAAACTAGCCAACATGTTTCAAGCAACTGTTCTCATTTCAAAGATTTTCATCAGGACAACAATTATTCGGTGCTTTCACCTGGGGAAAGGTAACTTCTTTTATAGCCTCATAGACTGAGGGAGGGGTTGCACCTCGGGCCATAAGCTGGCAAAGGGTCATTGGCTAAAGTGACAGTGACCCCTCCCATGGTCAATAAGGCTTATTAGCACGTGGTGGTAGAAGAAATACATGTTTTACTTTAAGTGTGAGTAAAGTAAATAGACAAAATGAGTTAGCAAATTAAATGTGGATTTATATTGTATTATTTAAATAAAATGGTTGTCTTCATAGTTAAACATTTTGAGTGCAACGTGGTTGGACTGGCACAGGTGTACCATGAGCATGTCCTAGGTGTAATGTAAAGGCAAACGGTTTCTCTATAAGGACGTGACATTTTTTCCCAATGTTTTAGCTTTCTTTTTCATGTGTTAAATAGCATGTTGCAGCCAAATAAAGGGGCCCACACAGAGAGGAAGTGTCTTTTTGAAAACAATCTTGCTTAGAAATTGCATTGTTGTTTCGCTGTCTGCTTTTGAAGGCAGAATGCTCAGAATGCAGCCAATGCCAGTAGCTATTGACTGAACTCCAAACATTATAATTGGCTGAGAGCAGGTCAATAACGAGCTCCAAGTGCTAATAATGCTTAAACCATTGTAGCAGTCTGTGTTCTGCTGCTTGCTATAGTCGCTTTAGTTCCAGCCCGTGACAACCTATGCCCTAAAATGCACTTTTTCACACACAAGGATCCCATTATTGTCCGGTTTATTCTAGTTTTTGAAATGATTTCTTCTGGTGTAAATTCAACTATGACTTTTGCCCATCTCTGTTTACTAAGAGTTCCCAGGCAGTAATAACCAGGTTCTTCTATAGGGCTTAATGACGGGTTACTCCTGCTTCTAAGCACAGTAACATTTGCTGTCATTATTACCTCTTTTAATGCTACTCATTTTATAGACATTGAAAGGGTGGTCCCTACTGGGATTTGAATCTGGGGCTACAATCAGACACAGACACCCAAAGTGAGAGCTTTAAAGCCTGAGCTATCATACTGGGTACTAGTGGTTCTGTTCCAAACCTTGTAAAACACTTAGATGCCCCGAAGCGTTTATTATAGGCCATAGAAGGGTGAAAGGTGTTATTACACCACCTCTCATTTCACAACAGATTTAGAGTTTCTCACCATGTCTGCTATAGAATATATAACGATGGAGGACTTACGGCACAGAGAGAGAGAAAGAGAGAGGGAGAGAGAGAGAGAGAGAGAGAGAGAAAGAGAGAGGGAGAGAGAGAGAGAGAGAGAGAAAGAGAGAGGGAGAGAGAGAGAGAGAGAGACAGAGAGAGAGAGAGAGAGAGAGAGAGAGGGAGAGAGAGAGAGGGAGATTTAAGCTGTCCAGGAAATGTATCAACAGATTATTATTAGTCACAGGTGCTCATTCAGTTTTTGGCTCTTAGGCCCAATCTTTAGCTTTCATTCTGGATTCCTGTCTTACTTTTCTTCTGTATGTGAATGATTTGGTGAAGGCTGCTCATTTGCATCTCTACTCTCCGAAATCTATGAAATATTTTTTTCTGCTGTTCACTTTCACCTTTTAGTTCAAGCTTTAGTTATTCTTATATTGAATTTTAGGAATTCACTTTAATTGGTCTTCCTCCCTAATGGCAGTTCTTTATGCTGTAGCCAGGTTAGTTTTTGGGATTGGGAGGTTTGACCAGATAGCCCCTATCCTGAAGGTATTACCTTGGCTACCACTGGATACCAGGATCTTGTTCAAGGCTGCCTGCCTGACACATAGGGGTGTTCATAACCAGGCACTTAGCCATTTGCCCATCAAATGTGCTGTATCCGGTAGAACTAGGGGCCTTCAAAGTTGGGCTATTGTCTGTTTAAAAGGTTCAAGTTTCCCCCGGCCCTCTATACTCATCTGTTCTTCTCCAAAGAAGATTCGAGCTGGAATGCTCTTCTTATTGTTTTTCTCCAACATGTACACGATTAATGAATGCAGAACATGATTTCGGGTTGTTTTTAGAATCATATATTCGGAATAATGTTCTATTGTTTCATTGGAGTTATTTATGCACCAGCACCCACTAAATATATTAATATTAGTTCATATATGGCCAACCGTTATCGGAAAATTATCTTGAGTTTGTTTAAATATCAAGCCTTCATCAGGACCTACAGTGTACTCAAGAGCAGCAGTAGCGGCTTAATTCTGGACGCAGTCTTTTCTTGGGTGATTACACATACAGCTGTGTGTGAGAGACATTCAGCCGTTGTTTAGAGTAGACAGTTTCTATGTCCCCAGCTTCTGTAGAACTAAAGATGTCCCGATGCATTTACTGATTCTGTGGATACTCGAGGTTCATCCATCAAGGGGTTAAGAGTGCTCTCTTTTTCGTTTACCTGCACCCAGGATGGGCAGATTCTGAAGGAACACCTTCCCTGGGAAGGGAGTGCAATTCTTTTGACAGTCTCCTCCTCAATTAGGAAAGGGGGCCTCAGTTAGTATCTGAAATGGTTGTAATAATTTTACTGTCTTGATGATGCTTATGGCTAGCAACATTGAAATGATATGGTGCCTTTTGTTCACTGTAACATAACTTTTTTAGAAATAGTGGCCTGGAGGTAGGCACATTGTTTAGTGGGCACGGATCTGTTGGATGGCATCCCGTCTGGGAGTCCGTTGAGAAACCTTTTTAAAAGTCCTTCCTTTCCTGTCTGAGCACCTGTCACCGACCGTCCGCAAGACACAGTGTTACATATGCAGGATTGTGAAATTCCAATAATTGCTTGCATGAATGCATTCAATAATGCTGCTCCGATATATGCTAATCCTTTTTTAATGAACCCAAAACACCGGCTGCTAAATGACCGCCCTTTTCCATCAGGGGTGTACCATTTTTACGTCACCCTTTTCTCACCACCTAAATAACACGACCCATTTCTCCTCTGTATGATGTGTACATGGGAATTTAGCAGTCTGTTTTGCAACCAGCATTATACCCCTATGAATATGAATACCCAAAACAATTAAGCCCTCCCCTGAACAAGAAGGAACAAAGTGGGTCACACAAAAATGAGGTTACTGGTCTTCAAAGTCCGTTGCCAAGGCCTGTATGATCGTTTTTAGTAGGACTAGTGATGTAAGCAGTCGCACACTTTTTAATTCCTCTGACGGTACTTGCCGTTTCTCAAAATTGAAGAAGCAACATGCATAGATTGAAGTGAAGAGGTGACCTCCTCAGTAATGTTATTTCTGTGATTAAGGCCCTTGCAGTATCGAAGCTTTATCTGCACAGTCAGGGGAGCCGCCACATCTCTGTTTATTGAAGCAAGGCACCCTGAGTTAACACTGTGAACCCGAGCGGTGGGACGAGAGGGGTGATAGGGCCTACATTTAGCTTGCAGAAAGGGAGGCCCTAATTCATGATCACAGCAGTGGTCCAAGAAAAGAGACTTACATTGCAAAGACGAAGCAGTACTGGGAAGATATGGGCAGATGGCCAAATACAAATATTTGTTTTAACTCGGTTCAACCCCCCCCCCCCCTTTCTGTTGTCCTCATACTGTATTGTTGCTGAGCCCTGTGATACCCTTTGGGTTGTAGTGCCATACCCTAACCAAATACAGATGCATACCACCTCATGCCACTCAAGAAACAAACAGTTGCGCTTTATAGTATTTGCAAGCGTTTACGCAAATACTTGGGATCCCCTAGATAAACAGAGTTACAGTAGTGTCAAGAAAGGTAACGATGAAAGTGACCACTGAAGTGTGAGTGCCTTGAGCGGTGTAATATCTTGCATCAAATTTTAAGATGATGAATACAATTACCGACTACTGCATTGACCTGGGGGAGCAAGAGATGTCCTGATCATCTAGAATTTCAAGGTTCCTGGCTGAGTAAATCGGACTAGATACTGTACTCATGGAAGAGGGCCAGAAAGAGTTGCTCCAGCTCTCTATGGCTCCTCCCACCACCGGTACCCATGTCTTTCCAGAGTTCAACCATTGCCATTTGGACTCTCTCCATTCAGCGACGGGAAGCAGGCACCTGTGAAGCGCAGAGCCTGCTATGCCTGTATCTCTTACAAGACGCATCAAGATGTGAGTGCCATCCATGTATGAGAGGAACCAAAAGCCATGAGAGAGAATGAGTTTGACCAATGGTTGCGCATATATATGAAAGTGAATTAGTGATGGGGGGAGCCCATAGGAACCCAGTAAGGTGTAATAACGGGGCAGGAGACAAAGGGAGAAATCATATTTTTCTGCACTCTGTTGGGTAAAAATAAGTGAAATCCGTGCAATGCCATACCTCTCCCTACCTCTCCCAATCTCATCCCTACCTCTCCCAACTTAGACAGGAGATTCTAGTGGTTGATGGTGTCCAAGGACACTGAGAGATCTAAACAGTATTAGGGCTAACATTCCTCCATAATAAGGTACCGGCTTGATGTTGTTGAGTACTGAATCTAAAACCAACCTGATAACCCTATTGGGTCAGAAACCAGCATTTTGAGGGTGCAAGTTCATTAAATTCGACAAATGTACACAGTTCTGTGCCCCTGCCTGCTCCAGTACCTAATGACCAATCGGAGCAACACAATTGGCCATAGGTTACTAAGTTGTTTAGATCCAGTGCCATTTTCCTCAGTAAAGGAACTTTCCTAGCAGGATTAATGACTTTCAAAACCTCTCACCGGAACAGTTAAGAGTTCACTGTAGAGGAAATAGCTGTGAGTAGATGCTTTCGAGGAATGTTTAGAACTGCGGCGAGGCATGCATCTTGGGGAGGACAGCTTTTGATTTTCCTAATGATAGAAGCCTCCACTGTGGCTGAGAGAGGCCTACAATGATCCGCACGTGGATGATCAGTGCCCGAGGGAGCACCGACCTGGCTGGGGCAAATGTGTGTTAAGAGATGGCTTTTACACGCTATCCTGGCTTTAGCATAATTTTGCTCATGCCACTCTTGCATTCCATATGGCAAGTATGTGTCATTATCCCATTGAAAAGTGAAGATTATAGCTGTTATAGTAGCATTCTTGGGTCTAATTCTAGAAATAAGGACCAAGATGGCCAGATTACTGAAGATGCAACTGAAGAATTGCTTGTATAGGGTGGAGGGATCATTAGGCCAAGATGGATTAAATCTAAAAATGCTGTGACCGGCCTTTGATAAGTTTCAAGGGATCTGTTGGTGGCATGAGCTGTAACTCTGTATGCTGCCACTGCTTCCATTAGCATTTGTACCTCAATCAGACTTTCCTCTCTGCAGGCCTTCTTTCACTCACCCTTTGTTCCTTTTAACTTGTCCATTACCTCTAAATTGGTACAGGGGTGCTCAACGAGGCTCTGTCTAATGTTTCAGACAAGCAGACATGGCATGGGATGTGAACAGTACTCCATTCTTAGGGGCTAGGTACTTAAAATACACTTCTCACGCAAACATTTCCTAAAATATCTTGAGCTTGAAAGATGTGGAGCTTTACTGTATACTGTAAAACCTCAAACCTGGTGTAGGGGTAATATGCCATATTTAGCGGATACTTGTGGTCCAATAGCATACCCTCTAGTGCACAAATAAAATCTACAATCTCCCATGCTACATGAGTCAATTTCACACATTAATGCCATTGTGGATAGGATCAGGTTCCCAGTCTCTGGCCGGTGTCTGTACATGTGCCACACTTGCTGACGTGGAATTCAACTTCCTTATCCTTTGGTGGCTACTAGTATTGTTGGAGCGGCCCGGGCTTGGTGAAGGATCTACCCATACGGGTCTCAAGGATCAGCGATATGAGCGTGTTTCTGAGTGACTTGGCGTTTGAAAACACACCATGTTTTACCCAACTCATGTTTCTGTGCCATCTTTCAACTGAATTGGCAAGTTTAGTTCTTTCTAAGCAGGTCAGCCTTGGTGAATTCTATGACCATTTGAAAAACAATATCTTTTATCTACAGCAACCACTTCTACCCTGAGTGCATGCCTTTACACAGTGTGAGTGATGCAGGCCACCACACATTCAGTCTGTTCACAAACATGGGGTTCTGTGCCACCTGTAGGCTGCAAAGAGGGACAAAAGGCTTGTCTGTTCCTGCCCCCTGCTACATGCTCTACATCAAAAAGGAATTTTCTACGACCAACTGTGCTTGGTGGGATGTAACCTTCTGCGTGCCCCTTGGTGTGAGGATGTGAATTTAGGCCTTGTGGCCAGTGCGTAACGTGAAATGCTATTGCCATATGTATGTTTGAAAGTACTTGGTAGTCAACGCATTGGGTGCATCTCTCTCTTCCTGAAAGAGTAGTTATTTTTGGAATTGTTCACCATTTAGATGCCAATGCATCAGAAGTCTTTTGCATGAAACTGCACCCAATCCACATGCGCTGCTTAAAGTCATGAAGAAGCCATGATGTCAGATCTCATTTGTTGGAATCCATGAGTGTGCCTGCATTGTCAAGAGAAACTCGTGCCTTTCTTGATGACTGCCCGAAATCCTCTGAGTAGTACTGCATGAACTTTGCACATTAGTCCGTCATAAACATGAACGTCGAAGTTGGTCTTTGCACATGGGGTGGGGAGCATCACAAATCTCCTGTATCAAACTCCCCTCTGGGTTATTGCTTTCTCCAATATCATCTGTTCCAAGTATTCCACAGACCACTGTATCAAACTGCATGTGTCCCTTTGCAGTGTCAGGCTACTCACAGCTATTCTTCATAAAACCCTTCTCGTGGACTCATTGTGCTCTTCCTGAGTAAAGCTGTCACAAACATACCAGCCTGCAATTATAGAGCTCTTTTGATGTAGCTCAGCAAGTTTGACCTCATCCTCTGAAATATTGATGCTGAAGTGAGGTGGCCAAAAGGCACCCTAGTGAATTGGTAAGTACTTTCCAGTTTACAAATGCAGTCAGGTGTTTAGAGACTGCATTGAGACAGATGTTGTGATAGGCATTTTATAAGTCTAATTTTGTTAGGTACGTGGTTTTCACAGTTGTAGAGTCAGGCCCCCGATACTTGGTAGGGGAGGGTGGTTGGCAACAACGTTCATGATCATGCTGCAAAGGTCTACACATAAATGCAAGCCATTTCCATTGGGTTTCATGGTGAGGGTGATGGGACTTACCCACAGCACAATCTTAGCTCCCTCAGTCATTCTGATCTCTTATGTGCCTATGAGGAGAGTGCATGTTATGTTAAGTGAATTTATATAGCGAACGTTCATCCAAGTGCATTATGGCGCTCACCAGGCATAAGGATATAGCAGGATACAGCAGGCAAGATTCAAAACAGAAAAGTCTTCAAAACCTTGCAGAAAGGAAGATGGTCAGAGGAGGCATGCAGGGACAAGGGAAGTGAATACCAAGCCTTTGCTGCTGCTAAAGAAAAGGCACGGCCACCCATACGTGAGAGTCTAACCCGAGGGATTTGAATCAGGAAGGCTGACTGCAAACGAAGGAATCTCGGGGGAACATAAGGAAGGAATTTGGTTGGCAAATATTAATTGCCATATTTATAAAAAGCTCTGTGTACAATACAGAGTGACTTTAAAAGCACATGTTTCTCGACCGGAAGCCAGTGAAGCTGGTGGAGAAGGGGCGTCATTTCAGCACTGAAAAGAGGGTGAGTTACTGACCTGGCAACTGCATTCTAAAGAAGCTGCAAACGGCGCACAAATAAGCAGGCTGAGCCAGGTAGAGCGAGTTACCATAATCAATATTGCTAAGCACGAGGGCGGCTACCACGGGTGCCTCAAATTTCAGAGGAATAAAAGGCAAGACTTTCCGTAAGATTTTGAGTTTGAAATGGCTGGATTCACAGACAGATGCGACCTGGTCGCACATAGAAAGAGAAGAGGAGATTTCAACCCCCAGATCCTTCACAGAGGAAGCAGGGGAAGGGAACGGTCTAGGAATAGCAGGCCAGAAGTCAGGGGTCCAAAAAGACAGAGGGCTGGAGGTGCCAACAACCAGTACCTCCGTTTTTCAGCATTCAGCTTCAGCCAGTTCTCGGCCATCCATAAACCCAGGTTCTCAAGGCACCCCTTAAGCCGTGTAGCAGTATCAGAACTGGCAAGATCCTGATGAAGCATGATCTGCTTGTAATTGGCGTAGGAGTAGCACAAGAAGCAGTGGGAATGGATAATGCAGAGAAGTGGGCAAATATAAATGTTGAACACAGTGGGAGATAGGGCAGAGCCATGCGGGTCTCCGCAGGACAGAGGGACAGACCTACAGCAAAAGGGAGCAAGAAAACAGACTGGTAACGGTCATCCAAAAAGGCAGAGAACCAGGTCAGGACCTGGCCAGACATACCTGCAGAGGACAGCTAGGAGATCAGGGTGGGATGGTCAACGGTTTCAAAGGCAGCTGGCAGGTCTAATAAAATCAGCGCCCCAAAACTACTCTGATTAACCAGGCGAGCAAAGTCGTCAATCACAGACTCAAGAACTGATTCGGTGCCCCTACCAGGGCAAAAACCAGATTGAAAAGAGCCAAAGAAACTAGAAAATTCAAGAAATGAGGAAAGCAAGAGGGGAGAAGCTCTATAAGCTTCATAAGAAAAGGGAGAAGTGATATAGGGTGAAAATTAGAAAGATCAGAAGGATCAAGAGAGGGTTTCTTAAGCAAAGGAAATACTATAGCATGTTTCAGGGCACAAGGAATAAACCCAGAGGAGAGAGAGGTATTAACTGCCGATGTAATAATGATATAATCTCCCCCGAAATCTCCTTGAGAAGAAGGAGGAACATAGAATCAAGCAGTGAGGAAGATTTAAGCATATGGATAGCCAGAAAAAATAGGAAAGGTGGACCAATTAGCATTAGAATTGGAAAGAGAGGGGGAGGGAGAGAGAGCCACAGACTGCAAAGCAGTATTAACAATTTTCTCACGGAAGATGTTAATCTTATCGACAAAAAAGTCAGAAAGAGATTTGCAGAGATCCTGAGAAGGCAGGATCTGCGAGCTAGCTTTAACAGTGGAGGACAGTGAGTGAACCAAATTGAACAGTGCTTTAGGTTGGTTTATTGCTGCCTCAACTTTTGCACTAAAAAAAGATTGTTTAGCTAAAAAGATGGCCTTTTGATAAGAAGCGGTGACTAGGCAGAAGAGAGTCTTATCTGCCACACTGTAGCTAGCTATCCATTTCCATTCAGCCTGCCCACAGAGAAGTTTATAAGCCTTGAGTTCATCTGAGCACCATGGCGCAGAGGGGCAATTTTTCCTTTTACAAAGCTTAAGAGGAGCCAAAGAGTCAGCAACAGTGGAAAATGAAGAAAAAAGCCAAAGTCACCAGAAAACAAGGCATAGTCCGAGCACATTGGGAGGTGAGGCAAGCCACAAGATCGGGTTTGGAAAGAGGTACCAGCTGCGTTTAAGAATGACCTGTCTGACCACAGGTGGAATAGCAGCCAGTAGTGGAATGGAGAATGGCACAATAAAGTAATCGGACCAAGTTACAGGGAAAGAAGAAGTAATGGTAAGAATGATCTCAGAGGCAAAAACAAAATCGAGGATGTTGCCCAACATGGGTAGGGTCAATGCCCTGCTGAGGCAGACCGAGGTCTGGCATGGAAACTAAGAAAGTGGAGACCTGTAGAGCACTAGACATACTCACAGGGAAATTAAAATCACCAACAATCAAAAGGTTGGGGTACTTAAGCTGAAGTTCGGACAGAAAGGCAGGAAATTCGTCACAAAAGATACTATCAGGGCCCGGAGGCCAATAGACTACAAGAATAGACAGAGTGAAGCTAGGTGAGACCAAAGTGCAGACTAATAGAGTCTCCATCATAAAAGTGTGGTCGACCACGATGGAAGACATTTTGAAAATTGCTTCATGAATTAAAGCAACCCCCCAACCCCCTCATGATCACTGGAGGAATGCTCACAATGGACAAGCTCACAGTTAGGGGGCTAGGGCTTGAATTATGGAAGGGCCTGAGCTGTCCCAGAGCCACGTCTCAGTCATGAACAGAAGATCAGGTTGAAAAGTTTTTAACAGATCATGACAGTCCAGGGCATGAGCAACCAGAGAACGAGTATTCAATAGGAAACAGCATAAAGCAGGGGTTTTAAGTTGACACTTGGCCGGGGTGGATGATTTGCAGAATCCAGGCGGTCAGACAGTTTTATTGGGCGCTAGAAATAGCAAATCACTGTGGGCCACATAGCTTGAGAACATATGGACAGGAGCATTAGCTTTGACAAGCACAGACGGGCTAGACTTTGGTGCGACTTCGGTGTGCGAGGCTCTAGCCCACTGCACTCATCCGCTGCGCTGACTGAAGGTACGTCCCTTTTGACAACACATGGTATCGCGTTAGCCAAGCCCCTCTGACACCCAGAGTGAAGAGGGAAGACAGACTGCAATGCGTGCCTGCAAAGAGGAAGCCAGGCACCTTCCAGCTGGAGTCGGCGTGCACTAGGAAACCAAAGCAAACAAAATATAAAAAATCAAACAAAACAGTAAAATAAATTAACACAGCATCCCGTCACCCGCCGCGCACACCAAGCGTGCTAGAAGGAAATTAATAAAATCAAAGCAAGTGAATAAAAAGAATAGAATTCAGTCAGCAAAGCTGGCCGTACCTGCGTAGTTCCTCCCGGGCTAAGAGTGGAAGTGGGAAAACTTTGTGCTGAACCAGACATGCTCTATCTCACAACTTGATCCTGTGCATGTAGCCTTTTAGCAATCCCACTGCCGGTAGAAATGCTTTGGCATATTTATAGAGTCCACACACGATGACACTAAATGGCCAAGACTGGATCCTCATTGCATGGGTCTAATGGCATACAGAGAGGATCTTGGTCTTGCCACCTCAGAATAGATGAACCTGCTTTTGCTATGGATGTTTTCCCACCACTATCCGTCCCCTGAACTCTCTTTCACACTACTTATAACCCAACAAATGTATCTTCAGGCCGTAGGCTGTGCCTCCCTGAGAAGAGTGAAGAGTTCTTTGTAAACCAACACTAAAATTATAATGTGATCCGAGCTGGAGTCTGGCATGAGGGCACATTTTGCATCATCCAACTTGACCTGTTAAAAGGTTTCTTCCATTTGTCACCTGCAGTGCTACTTGACACAAACATTGCCAATTGGCTAGTTAATTCAGTCACACTATTGTAATCTGAATTTCCTTTTGATGAGTGCCCCATTTCTCCTGTCCTTGGCTTTGCAAAACGTCCTCTATCCTGATACACCCTGTCTTTTGATAGACATTCCTTACTGTCTGCAATGTGAAAATGGCAATCCACACCTACAGCAAATGGTGGCCGTTTTGACATTGGCCAGATTTCTTGTGGCACAGCACTATCATTGTTTCTTCCATGCTGCTTGGGCTGCCTCTTGTATAAATAACTCGGCCTTTCAAGATCATTGTTCACTTCTGAGGTGAAATTGTAGTGGCAGTTCCCAGGTATACCAGAGGTCAACTGGGGGTCCATCAAACTCCCAAGGGCCCAACACCCTTCTGCAGAATAAACGGAGGACTCAACCAACGGCAAGTTACAACTGTGGTTTATTACAAAAAACCAACAGGGATCATACAAGACAATCAGGATTCTCCAGTACATCTCAACTTTACAATGCGTGCTCCCCAGTTTTGATGCTGTTTGTCATCATCACCTGGGCCCTTCCCAGAAAACCTATCCCCATCACTGATTGGTTGCTGAGTGTGATAACCCATATAGACATCCCATATAAAAGTTATTCTACTGGCCCTTTCATGTTAGGTGGCGGACGTGCCCCGTCTGCAAGAAACTATCTATTATATTGTTGCAGAGTAGTGGGCTAACCATTGTCTCTTGCCCCTTGCCACCCACCCCTGAATTTCTGTCTCGCGATTGGCTGGAGCTGGTCTCCCCAGGCCTGGGACCCAGTTCGGTTCTCAGCCCTCTTGCACCTCTTCAAGGTGATGTGAAATAACTATGTGTCTAAATTGTATCTGGTAGTACACCAACTTTACCTATGAGAGTGTGTCTCCACGTTGCAACACTTGCTTCATCTCACGTCTGGGTTGCTGAGAACGGCTCGTCTTCCCACCATGGGTGGATGTGCATTGTCTAGTTTGGCTGCCTCACGTGGTTGTGGACCACAAAATTGAGCTCTTGCATCTGCATTTATGAGGATTTATTCTGTTTTCCTGCAGCTGGTCCCCTTGTTGTCTGGAGTTTGGAATGTGAGTGTTTATCTCCGACCTTGGCAGTGAGCTCGATCTGCGCTTTGTGCAGCTTGAGCCAGCTCCTCTTGTCTCATGTTCTGTTGCTTGAGGCCTTCTGTAATTTGTCTTAGGCTTATAAAGTGATTTCTACATGCTCTTACTGTGCTGTTACCTATACATTAGTCACACGTGGCCCTACCAGGTTCAATATACTCCTTTAGTCCCATAGGGTTATTTGCCATAAGCATTGGCAAGCTTGCTCAAGCTTTTCTGTTGCCTTGCGTTTCCAGGTTACTGCATTTGGCGAATGGGGAAAATAATAAAAGCTTTGACAGTATGTTTGTGTATCCGTCCGCTATCTATAGAACTGTGTAAGCATGTTCTCTGTGTATGTGAGTGTGTGTTTGTATAATGCTGTGCAGGGCTGCGAGTATTCTTCATGACTAACACTGCTACATCGTGGTGTCACTAGTGACGTCAGCATAGTGGATTCTTGGCGCTTAATCGAGGCAGTCCATTAGGGTATTCCCATCTATAATCTCTGTTGAGTGCCCGGTTTCTGAAAGGATATGCACTGGAGTAGATCTGAATGGCTGACTGAGGGGATACCTTTCTGTGTACGTGTCAGCCAGTGGGGCACTTGGGGTTTGTCTGAAAAAGGATGAGTAGCTTTGAGCATTTCTGGCCCTTCAGCCTATCATGTTCTTGGGGGTGAGGAGGGGCATCCTTGGGACCCTCTCTTCAGTCCCCCCTCTGGTCAACATGTCGACCACTCCACTATACGCTACTACCTTTATTCTTGGTAGCCATATTTTGATCACTCATCCAAGGTGTCCATAGGTGTCCATAATAATTTGCATGATTGGCAAAACTCCAGGTCATGTACGTACAATCTTCTTCTGGGTTGCACCATACCCACTTTCCTCCATGCGTCTTGTGGTCTTGTTGTTGCGCGGGCTGTCGAACATTCTCTTCTCAGTCAGGAACAGTGGACACTCCTTTATTCTTGTTTTTAGTCTCTCTCTTTTGTCCACTATTTTGTCCTTTACTTCTCCCACCTTCATGTCCATCATCACCTTCATACCTATCAATTTCTTTGTAGTTTTTGTGGCATTGAGTAATGCAGATCTTTATCACACATAGTCCCACTAGTACCGATATTAGTGCCCCTAGTAATACTTTCAGTCCATCTACCGCCATGAAGGCATCCATGATTAGAGGTACGCTATCCAGCTTTGGTATATTCCGGACCCTTTTGCTTCTTCCTCCCCTTTGGCATACATCTTCGATAGTCGTGTCACTGCTTCTGTCAGTGTGCCATTCTCTCCGTAATTGGCAGGTGCAACAGGAACTCCCAATTTTTGCAAAAACTCCTTCCATGGCTGTGAGGAGATCTAGAACGTATCTGTTCTGGAGTGCTACCAACCTTACTGCTCTGAGCTCTTCTACTATTGCGTTGAATTCATTTACTGTAGAGTTTATTGTCAGCATAAGCTCCCACCTGGTTATTTGTAACCATTTCGCATTTGTATATGTCTGGACTGCTGGAACCACTGACGTGAAAAAACATTTCTGTTCTACTGAATAAACCATATTCAGGTGGCACATCCTCTAGGGATGCTTCTGACACTGATGAGAAGTGTTGCCTCTCTTCATTCTACTCACTTCCTCAGACCGCTTCTTTCTTTCCTTTTCTTCTACTCCCACAGACTTTTTCTTCCTTGAATTAGTGTCCATCTTCGGGAAGTCATCAATCTTTATGTTTTTCTGGGGCCCTACCAGTGATGGCATATTGATGTGCACCAACAAGCAAACTCCTCCGCAGTTGGGTGGCAGGTTCTCGTATGCCTTGTACCCACACGCCCAAAAGTGGTGCATCAGTACTGCGGTGCCAACCTTCATTGCTGGATGCTTTTCTGTGTACCTACATTCTGTATTATCTCCAACTCTCACTGTTTCTTCATTCTTGTACCACAATGCTGGTTTCTTCAGCGGTATTATAGGCATCGGTACAGCTTCATTGTCTAACCAGGTGAGCAGTTTGGCACATGCACGCCATTCCTTCAGGCACTTGTCATTGTCTCTGTGTACTGTTTTCACTGGTGATTGTATTACCTGTGTGCTTTGCTTCCTATTACGCCATCTTTTCATTCTTCTTCTGTGTACACTTGGCCATACACAAGCATCTGTGGTGTTTCCCAACATCCTGGTTCTCCTATTTCTTTTACCCCCCTCTTCGGGCAGAGCAGCTTCTTCAGGGTTATTGTTTTCGTGTCGCCTTTCTGTGGGCCATCGGTTATATACTGTATAGCTTGGTCTAACTGCCAGTAATTGTTCATCATGTCAAGAGACTTTATGTAACTGTCTTCATAGGGGAATGTTGTTTGAGACATCCATCTCAGTGTCACTGTTTTTCCTTGGAACATTCCTTGGGTTGGAACCATGGATAGGTACATGAGCATTGGGCTCTTGCTGCTGGTATTTCAGTTGCTATGAACGTTCTTGAGGCACTCATGGCATAGGGGATTACTGAGCAGACATAACAGCTCCCCCCAGTGGTTTCCTTATCTTCTTCGGTCATGTGTTTGTACCACATGTTATAAGACACTCAAGCAGTGCCAGTGAGGTATAGGTCCACTCCCCCATGTCTGTGTCAGCCTTGCGCTTGCCTTTCCTTACCATGCTTACAGTGCTACCTTGTCCACCTGACATGGCCGTTCCACGTGCTGGGTGATTGATGTTAGTAGAGAATACAGTGGTCTCACTAGACACAAGCAATATTCTCCAAAGATAAATGCAAAAACCCCACTTGGGAATAAAAAACACGACAAAATAAGCATATTTGTTATTATTTTCACCATTTACCTGTGCTGCTGGATCCTTGTGCAGCTTGAAGATTTTAGTTGCTCACCTGAAATGCGCAAAGACTGTGCGTTAATGAATTAGTGTTGCATTCGTTTAAGCCCTGTGAATCATATAATTGCTCATTGCAAAGACAAATAGCTGTTCCCACACAGGTCCGGTTCTAGGGTCTCTGAGTACTGTGAGGACCGATGGGTTCCCTTGCTGAAGTTGTGGGTAAGCTTGAGCCAAATATGCTATGAACATGTAGTAATATATGCTACGAGGAGGTGCTTGATATCTGTTGGACCTTCTAATAAAGTGGACAAATTGGCCCAAAAAAGTATCAGGTTGTAAATCATTGGGCAACATGAACAGTCATAAAATAAGACAGTTGCACTTTCTCGAAGAATGTGTGTAGAGAATAAAATAACAAACAGACAGTGTATCCTCACTCTGAATGTGTAGGAAGCCCTTGCCTTAACTCTCCAAAATATGCAGCATACTTTGCTTGCGCATCTGCTACTTCATTTCCCTTGAGACAGTGTCCTCCCTTCTGTGTGTGCTTGGCATTTCACTATGGCTAGTTGTTCAGGATAATGTATGACATCCACTAGTCTGCCCAATAGGAGTGCATGCTGTAGTGGTGACACCTCAGCCCTCCTGAAGCCCCTCCTCATCCATCATGACAGTCCTGAGTGTACTGTGTATGTCACATAGGCTGAATCAGAGTAAATTGTCACTTCCGTTTTTCTGCTGTGTGTCAATGCCAATATTAAGGCCACTAATTCTGCTGCCTGTGCGTAATAATGTGATGGCAACCGCGCACTGACCACTACGTCACTGTTTTCATCCTCCCTATCCTCACAACTGCCGTTCCTGTATGTTTGACCACATCTGTTTGGTTAATTGACGATGAACCGTCAGTGTAAAGAAGCCCCCCCCCCTCAAGTGCTTACTCCTGTACCTTGTGAGTATCACTAAATTCCTGTATGTTTTTTTGACGCAGTCACGTGTGTAGTCACCTTCTTGTAATGCGTCGACGAGAAAGGTTGCTGGATTGACAAGTCTGCACCTTACTACCTTTATTGATTGTTTTGATAGTAACACCTCGTACACTGATGCTCTCTGTGTTGTCAGCTTGCTCTTTGGTCTTTCCAGTATTGCAAAGAGGGCATGCTCTACATAGAGAGTGGTGCTGCACCCCATGGTAATACTTGCTGATTTTTCCACTGCGAATGGGGCTGCAGCCAAAGCTTTGGATAGTGTCCTCTCATTACTGGGTCTAGCTTCCCACCGTAGTATGCCAGTGGCTTGTGCCTCAAGCTTGTGTTCTGTGTCAGTACTGCTGTCAATACTACCCCATCGGAGTGTGAGAACAAAAATAATTCCTTTTTATAGTCTGGGATCCCTAACACTGAAGCTGTGCATATTGCTTCCTTCAGCTCATTGGATGCCTCAGTCATTTTTGTTGTGTATCGTATTATATGCCCCCCCCCCTTTTGTGCTTCCTTCAGTGTACTCAGTAGAGGCCTGGTGTAAGTGATGTAGTCAAAGACCCATGCCCTGCAGTAATTGCATAACACCAAGAATGACTGCATCTCTCTTACTGTTGTGGGGTTTGCTGTCCTGCGTAATGCATCCGCCCTTTCTGGCGTCACCTGTCGGCCATTTTGGGAGATCATCTGTCCAATGTATAGCACTTCTTCCTGACAGTACTGTAGTTTGGCTTTGTCCACCTTGTATCATTTGTCAGCTAGCACTGTCAGCATGTGTACTGAGTCATTTCTACAATGTTCTTCTGTCGTGATGCAGATCGAAATGTTATCTACGTACTTTATGACCATGCTCCCCATCTGTACATTGCCTAGGTCCATCTGGAGGACCCTATTGAATATGCAGGATGACCCGCAGTACCCTTGGGGAAGTCTTGTATGTTTCCAATTCTTATTTCTATACATAAAGGAGATCAAGTCTTGTGAGTCTGGGTGTAGTGGTATAGAGAAGAAGGCATTCTTCAAGTGTATGACCATGGAATGCTGCACAGAATTGCCACTGGATTCAGAACTAAAGGATATTCTGCTTCTACAATATGATGCAGTGGGTGCAAGTCCTGTATAAAACACCATGACCCCACTCTTGCTTTCTTAACGGGATACACAGACATGCTGCATGGTGATTCTGATGGTACTAAGATGCCCTGTTTCACTAGTGCTGCAATTGTCTCGTAAATGCCCTCGTCTGCCTCCCTTGAGAGTAGGTATTGTTTTACTAGTGGCAAAATTGCTCCTGGTTTCAGCTTTATTTTCACTCCTTCAACCCCCTTCAAAAGCATCATGATGTGGGCATCATAGGGACTAGTGGTCCATAGGATGGTGGGCACCTTAGCGGGATCCTTCTTGCAGAAGGACAGTTGTGCTTTCAGCGCCATCACCATCCTCTGTGGTACCTCTCTGTAATGTATATTTATCCAATATGTGACAGCCATTTCAAACACTATCTCATGGTCGGATCTGTTGTCTCTGAATAGTTCTTCGTCTGTCACTGTGCTCATCTTGTATCCCTCAGCCATGGCGATAACTGCTCGCCATGATTGTCCTGTGTGGTCCATTCCGTCTACTGCTATCCATTCGTCTCCCACAATCACTGCCTCCAATTCTAGTGGCACTATTGTCTCTTCTGTCTCTTCCAATGCCATCTCTGGTCTGACCAAATACTATTTGGAATGCGCCACATTTTCCTTTGAATCCCCGGGAGCCATGCAATTGCAATCTCAGTCTTGTATTGTAACAGCTCATTGTCCACTGGCACCCCCCTCTGCACCTTCTGTCCACAATATGCTTGAATGATTTCCCTTATGTTGTGAAAATGTATCCCGGGTGTGGAGCAGACTATTCCCTTGTCTGTGAATGAAACCGTCATGTTGAGTCTGCTGATGCTGTCCCTCCCTAGTATGTTTACAGGTGTCTGTTGAGAGTAAAGTAAAGGCAAAGATAAATCAGGTTCCCCTATAGAAAGGAAAATATTGTCTGTGAAAGGAACCACTTCAGTAACCCCAGTGAATCCTTGAGTATTCATGGCATTGCATGACAACCTATAGCTCCCCTCCCGGATGCAGTACTTAGTTGCCTCTGTGTCTACAAAAAGAAAGGAACATTTTTTGTCACCTATTGATACCCCTATGTGTGGTTCCTCCACAGGGTTGGCTGTGATCGACAGGATGGAACACATCAAGTCCATCTGTGGGTATTATTGAGGGTATAAGGACATCCCATTTCCAGAAAATGAAATGGTTTGTTCCCCACCATGGTGACCCCTCCAAGGTTCCTAATGGGAGTTGTTGCTATGGAGTCTGTGATACTGTTCCATCATTTGGTTGCATGCTGTTTTGTATCTGCAGCATCTGCTTTGCCATGTACGCTTGCTGTGTGTTACCCTGCATCTGGGGCATCTGTGGTGCTTGCAAATACTGCATTATAAGTGCTTGCATCTGTGGTAGCTGTGTCATGGGCTGGTGTGGGTGCTCGGAGCCGGTCCTCATTGTTTTGATTGTTCCTGTGTGTAATACTCGTCTTTTTCCCCTTGGTATGCTGGCTGGTATTGCATCCCCCCATTATGTTGTACCCCTTTGCTTTTGGACACTTGTGAGATGTGCCCTATCTGCCCGCACAACCAGCACTGTGGTGGCTCCCTACCCTGCCTTCGGAAACCCACTGGATACTCCCCTCGTCCCTGCTGCACCTGCTGCCCATATCCTTGAAACCCTCCTAGAAACCCCCTTGGTTCTGATGTATCTGTGGCCCACCTCTTCCTCGAAATCCATGCTCTATGTTCCTCTGCCCCATAAATCTTTCCCCCATGGGCAGCAGTGCGTACTGTTTTTGTTGTGTCCCCTGCCCCCCAGCACGTGTGGATACCGCTCCTTCGAAGGCATACTTGGATAATTTATTTTGCACTAACTTTGCTTCCTCTTGCTTCCTTTCCTCGTTCTTCTTCCTCATCTTCTCTTGCAATAGCCTACAATGGTGTACTATCATGAGCTGCATTTCTGGCCAAGGCTTTGGCTCCATGCCTACTAATTTCTTAAGCTGCTTCTGTACCGGTTCTGGCAATCTTTAGCACAATATGTGGTAAAATAAAGCTACTGTTCTGTGCCATGGTTCTCGCTTTTCAAGGCACCAAAGCTCTTGGATAGCCTGAATATAGTGTAAAGAGTCTTCCCCCATCTTGCCAGCCCTAATAGCACTAATGTCTGATGTGTCTGGGTATTGTGTCCTCAGAGCTTGCCATACGGCAGCTCGGCAGTTTGCAAACAGCGCACCATCATGCGCCGTGTCATGGATGGTCACTCCTGGGAACCCTGACCTTTTACATATGTCATCAGCGGCCTCCCAGAGAATCACCACTAATAGTCCCTTTATTTCCCCCACTGCTAATCTCTGCCCCACTGTCATTCTTTCCATTTCGTATATCCATTTCCCCGCACCCACGGTCAACAAAGGTATTCTACATCTCATGTTTTCATTGTCAATGTGTTTCCATGGTATATTTAGAGGCCGCCTCCTCCCTTTTCCAATAGGGGCAGCTGTGTAAACCCTACCTCCCTTCTATCCCCTCGAGTCAGTCTAATCTGCTTGTCAGTGTCTCTAAGGTCGGTATATATGTCTACTAGTGCCCCTCGAGTCAATCGCGCACAGTTTTCCCAAGTGCCAAAACATGCTATGGCTGTCTTCCCCTTCCTTTGTCCTGGGAGATCCCTAAGTCTCTCAATGTATGGGAGCACGTTGTCTGAGTTGTTTGATGCAGCTCTGGTCCATGGCATCTGATCGCTGCAAAAATAGTCCACGAACCTCAGTCTCCACGTGGTTGTATCTTCCCCAGACTTTCCTCTGTAGTCCATCATGTCTAAGCCACCCTTATCTCCATAAGATCCCATGCCCATTTTTTCTGATACCATAGTGGTCCTGCTAGACAGGGTTGTGTTGTCTGGCTCTGCTAGCTGACCTCCTCCCCCTTGATTGCCTCCAATGCCCATTGCCCATTGTGCCCTTATATCACTGATCGTGTGGTCCTCGTCCTCCTTCCAATTGCACTCTCTCATAATCCACTCTATCTGCCACTTCCTGTTCCATGTCCACTAACATTTGTTTTTCCTTCTCATCTGCTTCCCTTTGTTTCTCAACCTCTTCTCTTTCCTTCCTCCTCCTTTCTTGTTGCTCCTGCTCCTTCTCGTCCTCCCTCTTCATCTCTTCTGTTTCCCTCTCTCTTCTTTCTACTTCCTCTATTATTTCTGCCCAAGCCTTTGCTTTGCTGCTTCCCTGAAGAACTTCCATCCCTTTGGTTGCTCCCTCTGCCTCTCCCGTTGTCTTCCCATCTAGCTTTAGGAGAATCCGCCCCCCTACCCATTTGTTTGTGGCTATACCCTCTAGCCCCTCCTTTGTGCTCTTCTGCACCTCACTGCTCGCTCCCTTTTTGCCAATCGTTTGCCCCGTCTCTTTCTTTCCCTCCTCCTTGGTATATGGTGGTGGTTTAAATGTTGGGTTTGAATATCCCTCTACTGCTTTTAGCTCCCGTAGTGGGTACATCCCCTGCTCATAGTCTGTGTACTCAGAGTTTTCACTTGCAGGAGAGGGTGGGGGAGCGCAAGGTGGGCGCCCAGCCCCGGCACCTCCTGCTGGCTCAGCATCCACTGATGCCTCGCTGCGTCTCCCTCTCCTTCCTGAAACATCCTCCACAACTCGAATATTGCCATGCGGTTTGCTAGCTTCTTCCCCATAAAAGCACCCTGTGTGTCAGTAGTGATTGCTGCACATCCTTGGAGAAACTTCTGCATTGTGGCCATGGTTTAGTCAATTAACCCTTGGTGCTTTTAGTCCATTCTGCACTATATTTACAAATCTGATCCTTATAGGGCAGAAAAGTCTTACATAGGTGCTGTAGGGACGTGTCACCCCCGCACTTCCCTTGGTACATTGCGTTTATTCTTACTTGACCTCAAGTCGAGGTTTTCGACACTCCTCTGTTATGGGAAAAACACAGTGCAATGATAATTCTTTCTATTTTCTCTGAGCCTCTCTGGCTCGACAACAACCTGTCAGGCGTGCTCCGCGCACCTCCCCTACACAAATCTATGCCTCCTCAGGCACACCTACAAATCTTGTGAATGCGCCTTCCGCGCACCGCCACTGGACAACCTCCTCTATCAATTTCAAGTTTCTCCACACAGATTCCTCACCACCTCGTGCTCTCCAAGACCTATGCACGAACCTACAGGTGATGTCACTAATTCACTAAGCAAAGTAATGCTAAAAGTCCCTTACAGCGTGCACAATGCTATACCCCGTTGCCCAAAAAATACACGCACCCCAACAGAAACCCCACAGTTGTCTTCCTGCCTCCTAGCAGAGTATTCCAATATTTTCCTGTGTTCAGTCTGTAGCTACAGCATCGCCTTGTAGATAACTGCCTCTGCAAAACTTAACCAGTCGAATCAATCACCTTCCACAATTTAGGCCAGCTCCCTTTGCTAAACCTTACGGGCATACTGTCATCTATGACTCGAGCTAAAATGACCAACCCACAGGAAATCTACTATTTAGATAACTTCTATCATCCATGCCCCCAAGTTAATAGTCTAGGTTGTTCACAGAACCTTTTACCTCAAAACTGAATGTGCCCTAACCACAGAAAATGACATCTACCTCTGCTCCCGTCTCTACTAAACTTGACAATGCTAGACAATGCTTGACAATACTCTATGATACTCAACAATACTCAATACCACCCTCGCACCCCCGTTACTTGCCTTCTCCCCATAGTTGCCGTGTGGCTGGGTCAATAATTACACTCCGTATTCTGCTGACACTGCTCGGCTGCCGCATTCCCCAAATTTGCCACTCCACCCTCCTGGTCTGCTGCACTCCTCACAGACTGCAGGCAGGATATTTCCCAGGATGCCCCCTGACAGCCTTTACATGGGGCGCGCTCTGCCTGGTGTCTCGAAACCCACGAGGCATCCTGCAGCCCTGCAGGCATTGCAGCGGGAGAGTCAGCTTTGTGCCAGACTAGTGTAGCCCAACCATTGACTCTGCTACCAACTTGTTGGAGTAGTTCCCAGGTATGCCAGATGTCATTTGGGGGTCCATCTGCCTCCTAAGAGCCGAACACCCTTCCCCAGAATAAACTGAAGACTCAGCCAAAGGCAAGTTAAAATGGTGGTTTATTACAAAAAACCAACAGGGATCATACAAGACAATCAGTATTCTCCAGTACATCTCAACTTTGGAATGCGTGGCCCCAGTTTTTATGCTGTTTGTCGTCATCACCTGGGCCCTTTCCAAAAAACCTATCCCCATCACTGATTGGGTGCTGAGAATGGTAACCCATATAGACATCCCCTATAGAGGTTATTCTACTGGCCCTCAAGTGGCAGACCTGCCCCACCCCGAAGGAACTATCTATTACATTGTTGCAGGGTAGTGGGCTTACCATTGGCTCTTGCTTATTCCCCTCCACCCCTGGATTTCTGTCTTGTGATTGTCTGGAGCGGTTCTCCCCAGGCCTGGGACCCAGTTCGGTTCTCAGTCCTAGGTGCACCTCTTCAAGGTGATGTGAAACTACTATGTGTCTGAATTGTATCTGATAGTACACCACCTTTGCCTATGAGAGTGCGTCGCCACGGTGCAACACTTGCTTCATCTCTCATCTGGGTTGCTGAGGACGGCTCATCTTCCCACCACGGGTGGATGTCCATTGTCTAGTTTAGCTGCATCATGTGGTTGTGAACCACAACATTGAGCTCTTGGGTCTGCATTTATGAGGATTTATTCAATGTTCCTGCAGCTGGTCCCCTTGTTGTCTGGAGTTTCGAATGTGACTGTTTATATCTGACCTTGTCTGTGAGCTCGATCTGCGCTTCATGCAGCCTGAGCCTGCTCCTCTTGTCTCATGTTCTGTAGCTTGAGGCCTTCTGTCATTTTCCTTAGGCTTATAATGTGATTTCTACATGCTCTTACTGCGCTATGTTACCTATATGTTAGTCACACGTGGTCCTATCAGGCTCCATATATACTCCTGTAGTCCCATAGAGTTATTTGCCATAAGCATCTGCAAGCTTGCTCAGGATCTCTTGTTGCTTGCATTTCCGCGTTACTGCATTTGTCTAATGGGGAAAAATAATAAAAGCTTTGACAGTATCTATATGTATCCGTCCTCTATAGAACTGTGTGAGCATGTTCTTCATGTCTGTGAGTGTGTGTTTGTGTAATGCTGTGCAGGGCTGTGAATATTCTTCATGACTAATACTGCTACGTTGTGGTGTCATTAGTGATGTCAGTATAGTGGCTTCTTGGCGCTTAATCAAGGCAGTCCATTCGGGTATTCCCATCCACAATCTCCGTTGAGTCGCCTGTTGCTGAAAGGATATGCACTGGATTAGGTCGGAATGTCTGACTGAGGGGATAACTTTTTGTGTACGTGTCAGCCAGTGGTGCACTTGGGGTTTGTCTGAAAAAGGATGAATAGCTTCGAGCGTTTCTGGCCCTTGGGCCTGCCATGTTCATGGGTCTGAGGAGGGGCATTCATGGGACCCTTCCTTCAAAATGTCTCGCCACTCTTATATAGGCTTTAATACACGCATCTGCTGCGACTGATCCATCTTTGTTAGTAGAAATAGTCCTGGATCCTCCATTCCTAACGTATTCTATAGCAGTGGTCTCTTCCTCAGATCTGTAACTCCGCCCCATCTATAGATTCTATTTAATTTATGAACTTATGAAGCCATTGGGGTCAAGCGGAAGAGTGGCTACCTGCAGTCTGCCTAAAAACCGTGGGCGGTGCCACTCCCTGCAATGCCAGTCCTGGGAGCAGGCTTACATTCCACCTCCAGTGTACACCTGATTCTGTTCCTGAAGTGTTGTCATTACATTCACGCTTCCTCACATATGGGTCTGTTGAACCCTCTCCCCATCACCACTGCGAGAAGGGGAACACCAAGTAAACACGCACTGTGAATAGATGCCTCGCTTTGGATTATGCGCAACAACAATATGTTTTATTCACACAGTGCAGCCACCCCGAAAGATCAGATGATCAGCAAAACTCGGTCGCGGCCAGTCCGATTCACTATCTCTCATCCCTCAGGGATCATTTTGCACCGTGTAACCCCTAGCTATCCATACTACGGAATCTGTGTGTGGACAAAAGAACACGCGGGAACAAGGAGCACACACGCATCGAATGCTGGGGTAACGCAGCATGAGAGAAACACTCCATTAGGTTGATGCAAAATGTTTTCTAAGAAAAGGCCTTTCATTTCATCCCCCACTGGCGTTCTACTATTGTAATCTGCTATCCTATTATTTTCAGACTATTTTTAGCCAGATTTGTTTGGTTCTTGCCACCCCTATGAATAATGCCAGCCTAAATCTCTACATCCGTACATGTAACCCGTAACACCTACGTAGTATCATATTTCCTTGTTTCTCAATACCAAGCCTAATATCCTCTCTTGAAGATGGCTCAGCAGGGTTTTTCTTCACGCCAAGGAATGTTCAGTCATAGGCTGGAATCCTTGCATTCCTAACTTATGCCTTCGTCCATCATGGTCCCTCTGGTATAAATAAGGAAACTGCATAAAAAATCCACCCTTTCCGGGTGCAGGTCTCCAAATTGTCTGCTTTGACTTTTTAGATTTGGCACACATCTGGCCTTACCTGAATCTGGTGCACAGGGCACACCACAGCCACATTAAAATAATCAGATCAAGCAAGCTAGAGATATTCACTGAAAATCAAAAAAATAATCTATAAATCACTACCTTCAATATGCACACACACTACGCACAGAATAGAGGTGACCCCACTACACGTAGGGCCCTATTCATGCAAAAGAGAGCATTGATCCGCAAAGTCCCAGCGCAGAGAGCGGCTTACGTTTCCTTGTGCTCAGCCATTTTTGTGCGCACTCCGCATATTCAATTATTATATTTTGTTGGACATTTGCATAGCGACTTTACACAAGTGTTTCCAAGCGCCACAAAACA
Organism: Ambystoma mexicanum; assembly: GCF_040938575.1. NCBI lineage: Eukaryota > Metazoa > Chordata > Amphibia > Caudata > Ambystomatidae > Ambystoma > Ambystoma mexicanum. The sequence goes on along the minus strand of NC_090937.1, from coordinate 18,804,540 downwards.
AATTAAGAGTGGGGGATGGGGGGTACATAGGAAAAAAAGAACAACAAAACGGTTATATTGGTCTTGGGACAATCCTACCGTGCGAGTGCAAGACAAAGGTGGTAAGGGCAGGGAGGGGGGAGAGAGAAGTTCAGGAGTGGGCTACGCAGGGGGGGGGGAGCAAGGGCTTGGAGGGCCAAGAAGGCAATTGCCAGGGGGATGAGAGGAGGAAAAGCAGGGTGGACCAGTTTAGGTGGGCAGGGTGGACCAGTTTAGGGTTAGTCCGGGAAAGGGTGCCTGAGGGCAAATGCTGGCAATGGATTCTGGGGGACTTTTGAGGGGATGGCCTGGCCCCTGTATGGCTGGAATGCCTCTGATACGCCACCACACAAAGCAAACCCAGCCACATACACCTACCTCTTTGCAGGGTCCTCGGCTGCAAACGCATGCACACAGTAATACTGCGTGGGGTCCCCCGCAACAAAGCCAGCACCCCGGCGACAGCAAGTGGGGTCCCCAGTAACTGTTGCCAGCACCCCAAAAACACACGTACCATATTCCGTAACTCAGGTAATGCACCAGTCAATCTGCGTTCGAAGCCCGTAAACCCCTGTTATACCCCGCTATACTGCATACAGGCACCCCTAACTGTGACGGCACCCCTGATGCGGGCACACACCCCTACATTCCTGATTGGACCTTACCTTTGCATAGTGATTACTATGGGATTGGGGCCTTGCACCTGCTTATACGTGGCAGTGTGATCGGGAGCTTTGCGTGCTGATTTCCCCTACGTGATGTTGCACGGTCAGATCCATGAATGCACTTGGTTTTGCGTGGTGCTGGCCGTACGATTTCCTTGCATCTAGTTTCTTCGCAGGTGCTAAGAGTATGCAATTTAGTTTAACAAAAACGAAATGGATCTCGTGTGGCGCTACACCGCAACATGCTTTCCCTGAGTCCGTTTCATTGTTAATGATGTCACGGTCATGAACACTGTAAATGGATTTGAGGAATCAATGTGGCACCGGCCTACGCAGTGAAGTAAGGGTTTAAAAAAATAATAATAATTTAACCATTAGCACGCTCATAGAATCTACATGGGTGCTAAGGGAGCGATATTACCTGACTGAAAAGCATTTATAATGCAATGAAGGCCAACTGTAGAATGATCAAAAATAACAAAATCATCAGCATAAGCTAAACATCTTCATTTTAGTAGACCTAACTGGAGGGATGGGATTGAGAATGCACCATCTTCAATTCTTCTCCCAAATCTGAGAATAGAGGTCACCAAGACAGAGAGCTAAAGCGCAAGCCTGCTTTAGTCCCCTGTGTGTTTCTATCCTTTCCCACATATTTTCAGAAGTGTTACGTCTGACCTGAATAAGAGTATTAGAGTGCAGATGTATTTAAATACTAAGCAAACTCACCCATAACTCAAAAGAAGCAAGTTTACCACTTAAAAAGGATCGATTAACATAATCAAAGTGGCTGACAAATCAATGCATGCCGCAAAAATTGGCATGCAGTTTTTAGCCAGGCAAGTTTAAAGAAATTGGCCAAAATGAACCCATTCAATGATGTACCAACTTTTCTACGAAAACCTGTTTAAAATGCTTGTACTCTACTAATATCTTAAGCCCACCCCAAACACAAACTAAGCAAAAACCTTACTGCACGCATCAAGTCGCACTATTGCTCTATAACTCGAGGGATTAGTACTGGCCTCGAAGATTGTTCAAATAAGATAGTTAATACAAATGCCAGGTTTTGGGAGATTCCCTGAAGGCATTATTGTCAACCCCCCTGTACCTGGTGCTCTTGAATTATTTGGTTTGATTATGAGCTTTTCAATCTCCAGGGTTTCATAGACTGAGTCCCATTTTGGAAACTTCTAACAGGGAGGAATCGAGACATTAGCTAAAGGAAAAGTAGATAATTCACTAAAATGTTGCAGAAATTCTAGTTCAAGAATAGGGTTTATCTGGAAATGAGACTGGGTAAAGGACTCATTCCTAGTAAGAGACCAGAAGTTAGACGATTGGTTTCTTAGGTGGCTCAGAAGCATACGTTGAATGACCTTTTGTGACTGGCGAACTTTACAACTAATATTCCAATTCCTATGAGCCTTATAAAGCCTTAACCTGATTAACCAAAGTAGGTACAACATTTTTCAACGTAGTCAAATATCTAATGTTCCAACATAAGTCCCATTGTATTCCCTTGCAGCTGTTTGGCATAAACATGAATTTGGTGGTATGAGTTCTGCCCAATTTCATTTGGCACACGGCAATGCAAACACATCATAGATTCTCACAGAAATATGGAGAATGCAAAGGTGAAAATAATTCATACCATTTCCATTTTCAACATCTTTATTTCGACAAGAAAATCATAAAAGCGGTACAAAAAAAAATGAATACATTAACATCATAATCATTCATCGCATATGTGACTTACAATCAAGAACAAATTCATTGTATCACATGATATAAGCAGTTTAAAAACAAATAGATTCCTGGACATTGAGCTAATTCCTTGGCCTTTCTCGTGTGAATTCATATCTTTGTTCGTTCAGCACTGACTCATAACGGTCAGCAACCTCTGTTCTACATTTTCCAAAATGTTTTGGGTACCAAGCAATACGATTTTCCCCTGCATTAATAGATATCTAGGTAGCCCCCCCAGCCCTTCCATCCCCAGCTCCATGAAGAAACATCACAGTGAAGTGTGACCTGGAGTCATCTTAACCACCTTAAATGAAATGCAACAATTAAAGAGAGTAGAGGAAGCAAAGATGTACACAATATCAGAGTATCTAGTGACTTTGTACTAGGAAGGCATAAAACCCCAGGTTGTCAATTCATTTGCCCATCTGTAATTCTGCTTTCTGGATGTTTTATCCATTGCAATATTAACAATTGGGAAGAGGACACTCGCTCCCATCTATCTTACGACAAAAGCTGTCGAGGTCACTTGCCAGTCGAACTTGCTCAGAAGGAGCTACCTTGTGGCAGGCCGCAAAAATATTGGCTACGTTTTCCAAAAAAAACCTGCTTTGTATGAGCATGGTAACTGTAGATGTTAATTAAGAGTAAATCGTCATAAGGGAGTCATTATTCCAAGTTAATTTCACTGCAAACACTCCATTCCATGAATCGTGCCATTGCACAGAATTACCACCTAGCTCACTTTTAAATGTGATAAGGCCCCCCCTCCTCGCCCCCCTCCCCCCACCGGGGGCCTACCATGAGGTGCTTCTCAGGCCGAATGAATAAAAAACGAAAACAGTCTAGCAAAAGCATCTCAAGGAGCTCAACCTCTTGTATGAAAATAGCGGCTAATTTCCTAAACCTGTGGCTAATAGGTGAGTTATTAAATACGTTTTGATTGTCACAAGTGTTCCACGAGGGGATTTTAAGGCAATGCATGTTAAAGACGTTTCTCAGGGCAAGAACCATTTATAATGGCTGGTTACAAAATGGAACACAGCCAAGTCCAATCAGTGGATAATGGAGTACAGATCAAGCTGTTATCTACAAATTGCACTTTTCATTGGTCTCTTTTTCAACTTTGGCAATGAAATTGAAGTCCTCTACATTGTTGATACCCTGTAGCCCTCTAAACCCCAGGAGCAGCTATATCATCAGTGAGTCGGAAATGCCCATTCATTTAAATAAGGGAATAGATTATATCCCATTGAGAGAAAAGTATCATTTTCCTCTATCGAAACCTGAACTAGGGCAATATCAGTTCTGGAATCATTAATTAATTGAGTGAAGTCAATGTAATGTGTATTGATGATCCTTAGCCAAGCTATGTTATACATGAGAGATAAGACTGTCAATCAATTTATTACAAATGATGCCCCTTTAAACATCATGAAATGCAATTCCAAACACTGGGCCCTCATAGGCATTTTAGAGCAATGCTTAATTGGAACTGATCACCCTAAAATCAGATTACATCTGGAAGGATCCCTTAAACTCAGTGGTTGATCACTCATCTTGAGATCCACATCAGTCCACTGCAGCGCCATACCTTCAGATGAACCATGTTCAGGCTCATAAGGACTATCCTCATGAGATGGAGTCTCAACCATACAAAAAAGATGCAGAATTTGCTAGAGTCCGATGTTCGAAGCAGGCCAGGCAAGAATAGAGTTGGATGAAAAGTGTTAGGTTTAATTAGACAAGTAGTAATGTTGCCTTCATGTTCAGTTATAAAGGATGTTTTTTTACCTTAAAGTTCTTCTTCTTGCCCCTCTTTTTCTTGCTTGTATTTTTAGAATCTGGTTGGGCCATACCATTTCAGGTTGTCTCAGACCCATCCTTGTAGTTGTAAATATTTAGGGCGTATCAGATTAAGTCCCCCAGTGTGCCATTCAGCAAAGCTGTTCCCCTGGAATCGGAAGCAGCTGTCCGATCCAAAGTAGTGATTAAAGAAAGAGGGGTAGGGGGAGGGGGCAGATGAATCAAGTAGCGTTGGTTGCTCTGAATGTAGGTAGGGGCTGAGTTGATTGTATGAATATCTGCTCGTACTTGAGGCAAAATATCAGGATGGGGGCAATAGAGCTTCATCTCGATTTACAGAATAAGACTTTTTAGTCAGAAAATAGTCAATAAGACATTTTAGTCCGAAAATAGTCTGTAATTATGGCACTGTAAAACCACACATTCCGGCTTCAACTGCACTTTACAAGTTCACTTTGCACACGCACTTTGCGCGGTGCTGTAGATTTCTTGTGCTCACCTCTTATTAAAGGTGCTGGTAATCAGGAGAATTTAGAATAGTCACCACAGAAGCGCACCTCCCTGCTTTAACTGCAATTTGCAAATGCACTTTTAACGGACACTTTAAGCATATAGTTGGCTCCATTCCTAAGCAGATGTATGTTTCTGCACCTTCTATTACTTAACCCTAATAAAACAAAAAATGCATGTCTGTGATTAGATCAGGTAGCGCTGTGATTAGGCCATGGAATGCAATAAAGTATTATCTAAAGTATGCTTATTATGTGCCAGAAAAGATGAGCCTGACTGAACAGTGCTGCGAGAGCTTGGCCCGTGCACAGAGGGTTGCATTTTAGAAGCATGCTGCATGTGTTTGTCCTGCAAGAATACATACCCAGGAAGAACCACAGACATGGCGTGCAAGCGATACTCGTGCAGAGAATTGACACACTAATACATCTCTTGTTTAGTTTGTTTCTTACATTCAGGATACATTTTGAAGAAATGTTATTTTGTAAAACAGAACCCTGCTTGCGGAGATGCTGTCCACTGGAGCCCAGAGGCAGTCGCATGCATTGAGTTAAGAGTTGGGGTGCTCTGTTGGCTGGATGCCTTGCGTTGGCCGTGCAATGTTTACATTGATAGCAGCTCTGCTGATAATATCCTGAGCTCAGTTAATTCGTTACAAGTGGGTAATAAAAGTGACACCCATTATAACAGCACTTCTGGAAGATTCCGGTAAGAAGCTCTTTGTGAATCATTACATTATTATAATTAACCTGAATATTTGATTTGTTTTTATTCCCCTTTCGTCCCGAAAAGCAACTCTGATTAGTGCAAAGGCACTTAAGAAGTAGTGCAAAGATAGAACAACATTCTTTTCCTAATTTCTATTTTGAGAACAAGCAACACAACTGAATGTGAACACATGCTATTTGTGGCTTTATCGATGACTGAACATAGATACATCCACAAAAATACCAATAAAATCAATAAAAGAGAACCCTGTTTAATATGCAGATGGCAATGTTTAAAAAACACTATGGGCCTCATTACACGGAAGGCGGTAATGGTTAACGGTCACCGTTAATGGTAACGGTGACCGTTAACCATTACCGCCTTACTACGAGGTCCCTTAGCGGGTTGGTGCTTTAACGCCTGCTTTTTGCGGTGCCGTAATTAGCACCTTCCCCATTCCCATTATGCCCTATGGGACGAAAATGGGAATGGGGAAGGGCAGTGGTGGAAGGGGGAATTACCGCCCCGCCAACCTTGGAATGGGGCGGTAATTCCCCTTTCCACCAAGACGGTGCCGGTATTTTACCGGCATGGACCAAGGTGCTAATAGCACCTTGGTCCTCCGCCTTCCGTGTAATGAGACCCTATATCTTCCATGGAACCCAATTGTGCTATTGGAACCATACAACTCATCTTGGAAAATCTAGGTAAAACGTTCTCACCTGCATTTGCAGCATCCAGGGCCTGATTTACACAAAATTTTGCACAGTGCATAAGCCAATTGTGCCCCCAAAAAAGGCTCTAGGCGTCGCTCAAAATTATATCCACTGATTTATAGATCGGCCTCTGCGCAGGTTCCCAGCTCTGTGCCCCATGTTCGTGCGCCCAGCGCGAGGCTCGAGGGAATGGCCAGTGCAAAGACTAAGAAGGGGCGGAATATGCAAACGTCCTCATTAAAGTAGAGAAATGAGGGATAACATGGCTGTGGGGAGGAAGAAACCATGCAAATGTCCAAACACGCCCCATGAAGTGCAAACAAACTCAAATTTACAGATTCACTTGTGCATCTGCACTAACCAAAAAGGATATAAATGCTACTGCTATCCGTGACAAGGCGCAAGTTTAGACTGCGCCATTCAATCCAAGGTTTTAAAACCACCATGCAATTATAGAGAATCTTTCTTTGCCACCATGCCCATCCTGCATTGCTTGCATACCTAGTGCTTCATGGAAGGAGAAGGCGAAGGAGGAGGAGGGCCAGAATCTACCAGATATGCACAGCAATATTCAGCATGCCGGATGAGGAAGTATATGGCACAAACCGCTTCCCTCCCCCATGTCATCCTTGAATTGATCACAGAGTGGAAGAATGACTGGGTGTCCCCAGCCATGTGCCCACAGCCAATGCCACCCTTGGTGAAAGTCCTAACTGCCCTTCATGTCCTGGGGACGGCACATTGAAACGTACTATAGCCAACGTTGGGGGTATTTCACAGCCTCACTGCCTCAAACAGGTCTTAAGCTGCATCATAGCACGTGTGCGCAGCCACATAGTCATGCCATGCAACATGCAGGCAATGCAATGAGTGGCCCCAGAATTCTATGCAGTTGTCCAGTTCCCAGGGGTACTTGGGGGCAATTGATTGCACACATGTTGCCCTACAACCCCCATGAGCCACAGAACATATAAATAGAAACTGAAAAAATTGGCATTTCCCTGAACGTGCAGGCCATCTGTGATGCAAAGGGTCACATCATGCATGTGAATGCAAACACCCCTGGCCATGTGCAATCAGTGTCCTGTACAATTCCCCTACCACCCCTGTTGGTGACAGGCAATGCCAAGGTGACAGCAGCTTCCCTGCAAAGGTTACAGTCATGTCTGGCCAAGGACCGGCACGCATGTCACCTATGTGCATTTTCATGGACAACAGAGCATGGACACTCCAAAAGTCACTTGCAACATGCGAAAACATGACAATGCTGTCTGTTACCAGCATAAGGGCTGCAGTGGATGTCACCCCACGTAAGAGTCACTGTCTGACCAGAGCAATGAATGACACACACATGTATGACCCATTGATAGTGGAGGAGCCATGTGAGTGCACCCAACATTGAGAGTACACACTATACAGACATGGCACTGATATTGTGTGCAGTGGCATGCAGTTACTGGACATATTGCTATGTAGCCAGTGCCATTAACAAATACACCTGTAAGGTGCAGTGTAATGACCATTACACATCTGACATCCACACTGCATATCACGTGACAGATTTCAAATATATGCACAGCTGAAATGGTAATCCCCTGATGTAAATCCCCCTGGGGAACACCAAATCACTCATGAACAATGGTGTCATGATCACATGTATCAGTCACGCATGTCACTCACATGATGCATGTCCATGTGTGTCGTAGCCTCCAACGCCACCAATCTGTTCACTTTTGATGATCCCAGAGGCGACTTCCCCAAAAGGAGTGAGTTCCTCAATACTCTGAGACCCACCACCAGTAGCCTGTGCAGAGAACACATTTGCACCCAGCTTTACCTTTGTACGCCTGATGAGGTCAACCATCCTCTTATGTACTTCTGGTCCTGTGTGCTTCTCCACCCCACAGGCATTTACTAAGACAGTCATCTCCTGCCACTTCCCCTGGGCCAGTGCCAGGGTGCTGCCAGCCCATTGGTACAGCTCTGAATGGTGCTCATCCACATAGTCTGTGAAGATTGCTAATTCCCCATCAGAGAATTATTTATGTATTATTTCTACCGGCTCTGGGTCGTAGGGGTACCAGTGGTCCCTTCACTGACAGTGCTGCTGCCAGTCTGTGCCAGTGGCACATCCCGAGCACATGGTGGTGATTCTGTCTTCATGGCATGTTTTGGTGGTGGTCCCTTCCCTTTCGAGCCCTCCCATTCATTATAGGGGTGATGCAGATGAATCTCAGCAAATCTTGCTTGTTTGCACTTGCGCAGCATTAACTCAACTACCACCCGTCATGCTGATTTCAAAAGTGATCCGCATTCTCCGTCCATTATGTTTATGCAGCGCAGATGCATCCTGTACATGCACCCCCTATTTGTAGTGGGCCACGCATGCACAGTATGCTCGGCGCGGCGCATGTCACGTACGTGACACAGGCCTAGCTTGATTTGCCAGCTGGTGCTGCAAAATTACTCTGCCTGCTTCCTGCTACCTGTTCCAGACTTAGCTTGCCTTGCTCTCACACTCCTGCCATCCCTCTAGTTTGACGTCCTGCTACAGTTTGCCGAACACTGCCTCATTGGGACAACATTACTTCATCACTGCTCCACAGTACAGGTAAGTGGGAGAATTGCGAAAGGGAAACTGGTGTTCTGTGGCTGCATCTAAGAAGGTGGGAGCGGGATGGTGGGACTCATGGGCAAGGGGTACTGCTTTGGGGGGCACAGTGCATAGCAGGTCGGTGCTGTCCTATGTTTTGCTATGTTCATGTGGCATGGTTACTGTTGCTTTGCGTAGTAGTTCACTTCCAATTGTACCATCATGCATATGGAATCCTCTACTGCAGATGTATGAATTGTGTTTGCAAGTATTTTGTATTTATTGATTTATTAAGTGCCTTACGCCAAAGCGCTGTACAATTGAACAACATAATACATAAACAAACAATATAACAGTTGAAGCAAATACATTATGAATCAATCAACAAAACAGTGAAAAGAGCAATTAACTGAAGGGGATAGGTAGGGAAGGGGAGAGGGAGTGGATAGGAGGGGAATGGTGAAGAATGGAAGGAGGAGACAAGTTGCTTGGGGTGGTAAGGTTGCAGAGTCATGTACAGCTTGTCATTGTGTGTGCGTGTTTGTGTGTCTGTCCATGCCTGGGTGTCACTTCTGACATTGGAAGTGCCTGATTGTCCATGCCCAGATGATTCAATATTGGGCCAGTGATGAAGAGGGACATCCCAGGAGCATTCTTGAGCCTTTGAACTGTGGTCACGCTCTGTGGGGATCAAACAGAGTGGCGGTACGGCGTAATAATGATGGTTCTTACACTTCCAACTCTGTTACATGTGCATTCCAGACCCAGTACCAGGCCACCAGCATCAGCTGCACAATGAAGGCCACCTCTACCTCAACCCCCAAGGTTGCGCAGCTGAGGGCTGCTAACTTCTCTGGGCCAGAAGTTGCCATCATTCTTGGTGAACAGGTGTTGCTGCACTACAACACCCTCTTCCACCCAGAGTAGCTGCTTGGGGCCATTGGACGTAGGAGGATCTGTCAGGAGATCACGGATGCTGTCAATGTTGAGGGGGTGGCCGTCCATATCCGGGGAACATTAAGAAAAGGTGGGATGACACGAGGAACCGGAGCCAGAAGAATTCCAGGGCAGCCATTGAGGCAACACTCTCCGGAGAGGTGCACTCTGGCGGGCGCCATGGGATTTTGACTCTACACATCAGGATCCTGCAGAGAGTGAACCTACCTCGTCATGCCCAGGTCCTCTAACTGCAGGCCCAGATCGAGGCTGCAGGTGAGTCCACACTGTCAGTGCGATGGGGCTGAATGGATATGCCATGTGTAGAGAATGCATGTTGGGAGGCCACTGGTCGCTGTACACAGCAATGTAGTGTAACGTAATGTGGCCAGCCATTTTGTTCTTGTTCTGTGTGGGTCCTATGGGTGGGAGGGCCTGAGGAGTGTGTGCAAAGAGGGTCCGTGTATTCCGCTATGGCCTTGAGGAATTACATGATGGTGTCAATGGAGTTGGGTCATCAGTTACAGGTCAAGGGATATTTGCCCTTCAGGTTCATTTCCCATTTGTCTTTTGACTTATGGACATATGGGGTCCAATTCATGGGTGAGGGCCCAAGCCGCCCTCTCCGTTGTAGGATGTGTTTGCTTTTGGGGGATTCAAGGGCTGGGGTGACACATCTGGTGCAGGGGCATTGTCTGTTGGTGGCTGATGTGATACATGTGAGGGGTTTTGAGCCCTGGATGGGTAATGATTGGGATGGGTGATGGATAGATGACTCGCCTGGAGGCAGTGGGACTCTCTGTAGGGAAGCCGGGAGTCTGCTGGGTCCAGTGTTCCCCTGACCATGTACCATGGTTGAAGGCAGGAGGAGGGCCCTTGGTCAGTTGAGGGTGAGGTATTGTGGTGTTGATAGTGCAATGATGATGGCTGTATGTCTTGCAAATATGCCACAGTCCCCATGTATGCCCCATCCATGGGCCCAGTTGCCCCTGGTAACTATTAGGCCCTTGGAGTGGTGACTGCTCATTCTATGCAAATCCATGCATGCAATTGATGGGGATGTCATCATGTATTACGGGCTTACATGTCTGTGTGTTCAAGATGATTCATTGGAGTAGTGATGTGATGGGGCAGCAGCATGTGAGATGTTTGTGAGGTGGCGGCATGGTACCTTGCCGATCTTTGGACATGCACATGTGTACACATATGCTGAACTGCCTCTCCTCTCCCCCTTTTCAACTAGTGTTGCATGCAGGTGTTGAGACCAGCTCTGAATAGGAGCAAGTTGCCAGGCCAAGGCATTCCAGGAGGCTGCAGAAACCACAGCCACGACTGCCGTCGCACACCTCATCTGAATTTGTGTAGACACAGGCAGAACAATCTGGTGGCGTTTCATTCGCCTGCGAAGAAGGGAGGATGTGTAGCATTGGTCTCATTGTGGCATGTGTGACGAGATTTCTGTTGCGCGGATCGGGCCAGTGTCTGGAGTGTGGTGGCGTACCGGCAGTGCGTGGGAGAGAGACCGGTAGTGTCAGGCGAGTGGAAAGCTGGAGTCCATCCGTCATAGCATCTTAGTTCCCCTTTCATATTGAATGCATTTTACCCAGTACAATAAAACCCCTTTTCTCTCCGTGTCAGGTGTGGTGGAGGGGGAGGGTGCCATTGTGGGCCTGTACATGGTGTTTGGTGAGGGTGCATAGTCGGACGTGCAGGCTGCAGACACGGACCTGCGCCAGAAGGGAGTTGTGCAGGACACAGTGGTGGAGTCGGCTCTTTGCATTGTTCCCAGCCCTTCAGTTACAGGGTTACACACATACAGTGATGCCATAACACAGACAATTCCCACAGTCAGTACCGTTGATGCCACACAGGATGCCATGTTGCCCCTGCTCTTGACAGGCAATGGCCAGCAGGTGGCTGCCCTTGAGGCCCTTGTCGTGATCCGTTGCCAGGTCATAAACCATCACGGGCAGGTGTGCCACATCATGTCACAGATGGCTAGTGAACTGCTGTGCATGGTACAATTGGCACAGGCTGCACCAATGACACCCATCTCCTCATCAACTGTGCCCCAGGCACCTACAGTTGTGGCCTCCATGCTGGCCACCACCTCAGTCTGCTCTGCCCCTGTCACCCCATCGGCAGGTCTGGTGCCTCCTTTGTGGTCAGTGGGGGTGCAAGTGGCCACAGAGGCCGTTCACGTGGTCCCATCGCCTGGGATGCCTTTTACACAGGATCATGCAGTGCGGGTGGACATGGCACTGGAGGCGACTGGTGGGGCAGTACTCCTCTCCAGGAGTCGTTTGTTTCGCCAGAGGGTGTCCCAATGCCAGAGGCAGGCTGCCAGGCAGCTGAAGCTGTTGTGGCAGCAGAGGCAGGCACACCGGCAACTTATGGCACAGAGTTTGCATCAGGCATTTGTAGTCCGGCAGGAGAGGCAGGTGGCAAGGCACCAGATACATGCAGCACGACATGCCAACTACAACTCATGATGCAGCAGGAGGAACATAGGCTGCAAGCAATGGAGGGGGCAGCTGCCAGAGCCAGGGCTGCAGCATATGCAAAGATGGAGGAGTTGCATGTTGCCATTCTGGGGGAGAGTATGAGGGCTGCACAAAAGATTGAACAGACCACTCGGGAGGCCCTGCAGGCCCTCAGGGACACCACTGAGGCCCACCTGCAGCAAGTGGAGGTAGAGACACAAGTTGCCTTGGGCCAGGAATTGTCCAAAACAGGACTGCAGCAGTGACTGTAGATATTGTGGTTATTTTGTCTTTTCGTGTGGAATTCACTTTCTCCAATGCTCATAAATCTTGGGATTTATGAGTACTCACTCAGCATATCATTGTTTTCAGTTGACAAGTTTCTGTGTAGCATTTGTCCATGCATCTGCTCACCGTACAGGTATGATTTTGAGTTACGTGTGCACATTGCCAACATGCAACATGTGTGCTGCATGCAAGTGTCAGACTCACAGCCATACACTTATGGATCACCATACAGTAGAAGTATTCATTCTGACCTTCCCAAACCATGCATACATGGGGTTAGTATATGTATGTGTGTTGTTTGCAGACTCTTATGTGCATCTCTGACTGTATGCGTGTGAGGGTGGTGGTGGTGGAGTTTGGGTATTATAATGGCTTATCATTGTGGTAGCCAAGGCTGTCCTAATTGTATTGCTTGCACAGATGGTCATGTAGCCATGTATGCTGGCTGTACATGTCTTTGATTACCTATGCGTAACAATGATGACTGTGCCTTGCAGTGACGCATGGATGTTGCACTCTACACGCCTGTGATCATGAGATTTGGTTGGTGTATATGGCCCGACTACTCCTACTCCTACAGGGTTGTTATTGGGTTGTGGATGGGGGTGTGCTTTAGTGGTCAACATTACTATCGACAAAGCTTTATGGATGTCTTGTGTGTGTCACAAGGGTTTTGAGTATGGTGATGTTGCCTGTGATGGTGTTTGTTGCTCTGTGATTTGGATGATCCCAGTGTTGGAGATGCCCTGGTATGCCAGAGGTCTGGAGATTGCTTCAAGCTTACCCGATCAGCTCCCAAGGGCACAGCAACCCTTTCCCCAGAATAAACAGAGGACTCAGCCAAGTGATTATTACAAACAAACGACAGGGATCATACAGGACATTCTGAACGATCTCCAAATTCTCCAACTCAACAAGCATGTTACCCGGTTTTGATACAGAATGGCGTCATCACCTGGGCCCTCTGCCAAAAATCTATCGCCAGCGTTAATAGGCTGCTCGGAGTGGTAGGTAGTATGGATCGCCTATACACATCTTACTCTATTGGACCTTCCATGTCAGGTGGCTGGTCTACCCCTTCCCCATGAATCTATCTATTACATTGGTGCAGGGTTGAAGGATTACCATTGGCCCTTGCCCCCCAGGCTGTCCACCCCTGGATCTCTATACCCTGATTGGCTGGAACTGGTTTCCTCAGGCCTGGGACCCAGTTTGGTTCTCAGCCCTCTGTGCACCTCTTCAAGGTGATGTAAAATGAAATGTAAAAAAGGGTGAGGCGCGCACTCCAATTCCTGGCCAATATACTATCTGAAGTAAGAAAAAAATAACTGGGTTAAATCCCAAAAGTGTCCAATTCACAATGTTCACAGGGTTGGATCCCTTCTGCTGCATTTGTACTGCTGTTCTCCTCCTCCTAGCGCTTTCGTGTCCCAACACTCTTCAGGGGGGCTGTGTTGCCTTTCTTTTCAAGTGAATCCAATTAAATTGCTAATGCAGTCTCTAAGGATTATGGGAGCTGTAGTGAAAACATTTGTTCAGTTCAGGTGACCAAGCAAAGACTCCCCTCCAGGAGCACACATCTTACACATGACTATGTGTTCCAAATGTATCTTTTAGCAATACCACTTTTGCCTATGAGAGTGCTCTCCTCGTTGCAACATTGTTTAACTTGTCTGTGTGTCGCTTCTCATCTGGGTGGCTGAGAACGGTTCATCTTCCCACCTCGGGTGAATACCCATTGTCTAGCTTGGCTGCATCACGTGGTTAAGGACCACAGAATCAAGCTCAGCTTGTCTGCAATTATGAGGATTTATTCGTTTTTTCGTCAGGTGGCTCCTTTTCATCCCAGGTTTGGAATGTGCTGTTTATCTCTGACCTTGGCTGTGAGCTCTAGCCTGCCTGTGCAGCTTGGTCCTGCTCCCCTTCATCCCTTGTCGTGTGGCTTGAGGCCTTATTTGATTTTCATTAAACTTATAACATGATTTATGCACACTTGTGTTGTTGTATGTTTCCTATAAGTTAGTCATACTTGGTCCTATCAGGCTGCTTCTTATGTACTCCTCTAGTTCCATAGGGTTAGTGGCCATAAGCATCTGCAGTCTTGCTCTGAATTTCTTCGTGGCCTTGCATTCAGCATTTCTACACTTGGCTAATGAGAACATAATAAAAGCTTTGAGAGTATGTATATGTATCTGTCCTCTGTCTACAGAACTGGGTAAGCATGTTCTTTATGTATACGAGTGTGTATTTGTGTAAAGCTGTGTATGGTTGCGAGAGTACCCCATGACTAAGGCAGCTATGTCATGGTTTCACTAGTGATGTCAGCACTGTGGTTTCTTTGCATTTCTGGTCAATCTCATTCACCATGGTATTTGGGTCCACAACCACTGTTGAGGCATTTGTATCCATAAAGACATTTACTGGATAAGATTGGAATGGCTGTCTGAGGGAAAACCACTCTGCATACGTGTTAGATGCTGGTTCTCCTGGGGGTTGCCCGAATAATGGGTGCTTTGTACGTTCTTGACTCTTTGGGCAGTCATGTTCATGGGGATGACAGGGGCATTCCTGGGACCCTGTCTTCATTCCCCCCTCTGGTCGACCTGTTGACCAATCCTCCATACTTCTTCACTTTTGCTCTTAGTAGCCATATCTTTGTTACTTCCCCAAGATGTCCATAGAAGTTTGCATGATCGTCAAAACTCCAGGTCATATAGCTGCATTCTCCTTCTGGGTTGCACCATAGCCATTTCCCTCCATACGTCTTGTTGTCGAATGGGTTGCCGAATGTTATCATCTCAGTTGGGAACAGTGGAAATTCCTTTATTCTTGTCATCAGGTGATCTCTCACTTCTATTAGCTTGTCCTTTTCTTTCTCGATATTCATATCCACCATCACCCTCATCCCTATTGTCTTCTTTGTAGTTTCGCGGCATTGCAGAATTTCACCACCCACAGTCCCACTAGTATTAATATTAGTGCTCCTAGTAATACTTTCAGTCCATCTGATGGCCATGATGGCATACAGGACCATAAGTATGACAATCAGCTCTGGTCTCTTCCTGTCCCCTTGGCTTCTTCCTCCATCTTGGCATGCATCTTTGATAATTTTGTCACTGCTTCTGTCAGTGTGCCATTCTCTTTATCATTTGCAGGCACAAACGTGCAACAGGAACTCCTGATCTTGGTGCAAACTCCTCCTTCCATAGGTCTGAGAAGGTTTAGAACGTATCTCTTCTAGAGTGCCATTAGCCTTACTGCTCAGAGCTCTTCTTTTATAGCATTGAAGCCATTTAGTGGCGAGTTAATTGTCTGCATCAGCTCCCATCTGGTTATCTACTACCATTTTGCATTAGTGTATGTCTGGACAGCTGGAACCACTGATGCGAAGAACATATCTGTCCTGCTGAATAACGATGCTCAGGTTGTAAGTCGTCTAGGGATGCTTCTGATAAGAAGTAGTTATCTCTTTCCACTCTACTCACTTTCACCAACTGTTTCTTTCTTCCCTTTTCTTTTACTTTCACAGACCCCTTCTTTCTTTTGTCATCGTCCATCTTAGGAACATCATCTATCTTTGCATCTTTCTGGGGCACTACCAGTGCTAGCCTATTGATCTGAACCAATGAGTAAACTCCTCCCCAGTTGGGTGGTAGTTTCTCGTATGCTTTGGACCCACACGCCCAATATTGGTCCATTAATACTGCTTTGTCGACCTTAATCACTAGATGTTTCTCTGTCTCCCTACACCCTGTGTTATCTCCAACCTTTACTGCACCGTCATTCCGGTAACATAATGCTGGTTTCTTCAAGGGTATAAAGGGCATTGGTCCAGTTTAATTGTCTACCCAGGTGAGCAATTAGGCGCTCACATCCCATTCTTTCAGGCACTTGTCATTTTCTCCTTGGACTGTGTTCACTGGTGCATGTACTTGGGTGTACACTTTGCTTCCTACTACTCCATCTTTCCACCCCTCTGCTGTGTATACTTGGCCTTACACGAGCATCTGTGTTCTTTCTCAGCATCCTGGGTCTCCGCCTATTTCTTTCACCCCCCGCTCCCTCTTCGGGCAGGGTAGTTTCTTCAGTGTTATAGTCTTTGTCTCTCCTTTCGGCACACCATTAGTTATGTATTGTATAGCTTGGTCTAACTGCCAGTATTTGTTCATCATGTCGAGAATCTTTATGTAACTGTCTTCATGGGGGAAGTTGTCTGAGACATCCATCTCAATGTTGCTGTTTTCCCTTGGAATCTTCCTCGGGTTGTAACCATGGATCGGTACATGTGGTATTGTGCCCTTGCTGCTGGTATTTCAGTTGCTATAAATGTTCGGGAGGCACTCATGGCATAGGGGATTAGTGAGCAGACATAGCAGCTCTCACCAGTGGTTTCTTTACCTACTTTGGTCATGTGTTTGTACCACACATTATTGGACACTCAAGCAGTGTCAGTGAGATATAGATCCACCCCCCATGTCTTTGTCAGCACTGCGCTTACCTCTCCTTACCGTGCTTACGGTGCTCCCCTGTCCACCTGACATGGTAATTCCACCTGCTGGAGTAGGGGTAATGTTAAGAGAGGATACAGCGGTTTCACTAGCTACAAGAGATATTCGCCAATAGAGAAATGCAAAAACACCACTCGGAAATAAGAGACACAACAAGATGAGCATGTTTTTAACAACCCCTTCCATTTTACCTATGCTGCTTGGATCATTATGCAGCATGAAGATATCAGTTGCCCATCGGAAATGCTCAAACATTAGCGTTATTGGATTAATGTTGTATTAGTTCAAGCCCTGTTAATCATGTGATCTGTCATGGCAAAAATGAATAGCTGTTGCCATACAGTCCAAATTCTAGGGTCTCTGAAGATTGCAAGGACAGATTTGTTTCCTTGATCGAGTTGTAGATGGCTTGGGTCAAATAAGCTATGAAGGTATGATAATACACCTTGGAAGGACATGCTCGGAATCAGTTGGACCTTCTAATAAATTGGAGAAATTGGATTTGTAAAGTATCAGGTTGATGATCAGAAGGCAGCATGGAAAAAATGCAATACAAACAGTCACACTTTCATGATGAATGTGTGTGGAAAGAAAAATAACAAACAGACAGTGTACCCTCACTCTGGATATGTAGGCAGTCCTTGCCCTAACTCTGCTGCTGGTGAGCGAGTAACCATTAGGTGTCCTCTTCTCGACAGTGCTACTTCCAAATTGTCTCTTTGCTCTGATTGTTGAAGATCATTGGCCCTGTCGCTATTGTTGCCAGGTGAGGCCACAGCTTTGTAGGGCTTAATGTTGGCGATATTTTGCCAGACACTTTTCCCCACAACTTTTATTGCTCTCTCAGTCACTGCCTCCACAGTGTGGGGACCCATGAACCTGAGTACATCCCAATGGCTAGAGAAATTGCGAAAGAGAGCCGTATCTCTGGTGGTTGCTTAAGTAAGTCCCATGGGCTGCTGATGATGTTGCTTTCTTTGCCAAATTCAGGCCCTCCCCTGGTGTCATTGTACCTGGCGAGAGATAAAAGAGGCACTAGCAATCAAGGAAGTCACATATTTGTACATTTCCTGACCAAACACATTTGCTACAATTTCTGCATCCTTCACTGCACTAGTGGGAGGAGCCAGGGGATGTTGCTTGCTCCGTCTTGTCACCACCTCATGTGGGGTTAAATGGTGGTCGGACCCGGGCATGTTGCGCAATGCGAACATGGGTGGGGGCAGGCAATGCAGCCAGTTTTTATTGAGACTCTTTTTAGCCTTGGCTATGGCTTCTTTAAGCAGGCCATTGAGGCGTTCAAACACCCTGTTCACTTGTGTGTGATAAACATAGGAACATTTGAGTTGGATGCCCAGCAAGGTCGTAATATGCTGAAACATCTTGTTGGCAAAGTGAGGGCCATTGTCAGACTGCAGGACCTCACACACGCCCCATCGTGGGGATACTTCTCTGACCAGGAATTTTGCTGCTCTAAGGGCGTCAGGATGAGAATAAGGACCCGCTTCGATCCAATGGGAAAATGGGAAAATGGACAACCACTATCATGTAGCAGTACCCTTGCAGACTTGGATCATGTCGACATAGTCGATGTGGAGATGTCGGAATGGACCAACTAGGCGAGGTATGGCTCCTCTCACAACTTTCAATGTATGCCCTGCAGTGAACTGCTTGCAAGTCAAACAATTACTCATGAACTCGGCTGCATGTTCCCCCAAGTTAGGACAGAACCATATTTCTCCAATATGGGCAACACGCAGTTCCTTCTCTGTATGTGTTGGATAATGTAATTGTGTCAGTGCTGTGTGCAGTAATGCGAATGGCATAACCACTTTCTCTGTGTTCTTTTGCCGCCATAAGGCATCTGTTGGGGATACTGTACATCACCTCCTAAGCCACAATTCACTTTCCTCCCTGGGTGCAGCTTGCTGCAGCTCCATGATTTGTGCCACTGGTAATACATTGTACCCCTCTTTGAGTATCATTGTTCTTGCATAATCACATGCATGTGATGAGGCCTCCATTTCCAAAAGATCCCCAAAAGATCCCCAAAATATGCAGCACATTTTGCTTCTGCATCTGCTGCCTCCTTTTCCCTTGAGGTAGGATCTTCCCCTCTTGTGTCTGCTTGGCATTTCACAATTGCTAGTTGTCCTGGAAAATGCATGACGTCCACTAACCTGCACAATAGGAGTGTGTGCTGTACTGGGGACACATCAGCACCTCTGGAACCCCTCCTCGTCCATCGAGACAGCCCAGAATGAACTGTGGATGTCACGTAAGCTGAATCTGAATAAATCATTACCTCCTCTCCACTGCTGCACTCCAATGCCAATACTAAGGTCACTAATTCTGCTGCTTGTGCTGAGTAATGTGATGGCAATTGTGTGGTTATCACTACCTCACTTGTTCCGTCCTCCCTCAGTCTCACTACTGCAGTCTCAGTTTGTCTTACCCCATCTGGTCAATTGTCGAAGACCCATCAATATAGAGCACATCTCCCCCCTCAAGTGTGTCCTCCTGTACTTTGCCAGTGTCACTGAATTCTTCTAGGTTTGCTCTGTAGTCATGTGCGTAGTCACCCTGTTCCAGACCTGTCGCAAGGTTGACAAGTCTGCATCTCACTACTTTCAGAGCTGGATTGGATACTAACACCACGTACCCTGATGCTCTTTGTTTTGTCAGTGTGCTCTTTGGTCTTTCCAGTATTGCAAAGAAAGCATGCGCCACATAAAGAGTGGTGCTGCATCCATTGGTAATACTTGCTGACTTCTCTTCTGCGAATGCGGCAGCAGCCAAAGCTTGTTCACACAGATAATGTCCTCTCATAACTGGGTTTAGTTTCCCACTGTAATAGGCTAGTGGCTTGTGCCCCAGGCTGGTCTTCTGTGTCAGTATTGCTGTCATCACTGCTCCATCGGAATGTGAGAACAAAAACAATTCCTTTTGATAGTCTGGGATCCTTAACACTGGAGCTGTGCATATCGCTTCCTTCAGCTCATTAAATGCCTCCATCATTTTTGTTGTCCATCATATTTTCTCCTCTTTCTGTGCTTCCTTCAGTGCACCCAGTAGAGGCCTGGTGTAGGTGCTGTAATCAACGACCCATGTCCTGCAGTAATTACATGACCGTAAAAACTGCTGCATTTCTCTGACTGTTGTGGGTTTTGCTGTCTTATGTATTGCCTCCACCCTCTCTGGCACCACCCGTCCGCCATTTTGGGAGATCACCTGCCCAATGTATAGCACTTCTGCCTGGCAATATTGTAATTTGGCATTGTCCACTTTGTATCCCTTGTCGGCTAACACTGTGGCCCTGTGTACTGAGGCATGTCTACACTGTTCTTCGGTCTTGCTGAAGATCAGTATGTCATCTACATATTGTATAACCATGCTCTTCATCTGTAAATTGCCTAGGTCCATCTAGAGGACCCTATTGAATATGTAAGGTGATTCACTGTACCCTTGAGGACGTCTTGTATGTTTCCACTTCTTATTTCTATACAGAAAGGAAGTCAAATCTTGTGAGTCTGGGTGTACTGGTATAGAGAAGAAAGTATTCTTCAAGTCTATGACCATGAAGCAGGCGGCTTCCGTTGGAATGATGCACAAAATTGTCACTGGATTCAGAACTAAAGTATACTCTGCTTCTGCAATATGGGTAAGAGGGCGCAAGTCCTGTATAAAATGCCACAATCTCACTGCCAACTTTTTGACTGCGTACATAGCCATGTTGCATGTTGATTCTGATGGCACTAGGATGCCTTGCTTCATTTCTGCTGCAATGGTTTCATAGATGCCCTCGCCTGCTTCCCTTGAGAGTGGGTATTGTTTAACTCGTGGTAAATTTGCTTCTGGCTTTAGCTTTATCTTCAGTGCTCCTATCCCTTTCAGAAACCTCACATCATAGGGACCTGTGGTCCATAAGATGCTGGGGACCTTTGCCAAATCCTCTCCGAGAAAGGTTGGCGATGCTTTCAGCACCATCAACATTCTCTGTGGTACCTCTCTGTAATGTATTCTCAGCCAATATGGGATGCTTAGCTCGAAGAACATCTCGTGGTCTGATCTGTTGTCTCTGAATAGTTCTTCGTCTGTGACTGTGTTGAACCTGTACCCTTCAGCTATGGTGATCACTGCTCGCCATGGTCACCCTGTGTCATCTGTCCCATGCTCTGGTATCCACTCATCTCCCACGATCACTGCATCTAGCTCTAGTGGCACTATCATCCCCTCCTCCTCGTCTAATGGTATCTCTGGCCTGAAAAAGTACTCATTTGGAAGGCGCTACATTTTACCCTGAATCCCTGGGAGCCATGCTAATGCAATCTCAGTCCAATATTAGAACAGCTCCTTGTCCACTGACACCCCCCTCTGTACCCTTTGCCCACCATATGCTTGAACGAGTTCCCTCACATTAAGAATGTGTATTCCTGGTGTGGAGGACACAATCCCTTGGTCAGTAAATGAGATGGACAGGTTAAGTCTGCTCATAAAGTCCCTCCCCAGATTATTCAAAGGTGTCTATCGGGAGTAAAGTAGGGGTAAGGATAGATCATGCTCCCCTATAAAAGTGCAATATTGTCTGTAAAAGGAACCACATCCGTCACCCCAGCAAATCCTTGAGCATTCATGGCATCGTCGGACAAACTAAATTTCCCTTCCCAGATGTAGGATTTAGTTTGCCCCAGTGTCTACAAGAAAGGAAAAGGCGTTGTCACTTATCGTCACCCCTATTTCCTCCACAGGGTTGGGTGTAATAGATAGGATGGAACACATCAAGCCTGTCTGTGGGCAGCCCTATTGAGGGTATAGTGACATCCTGTTCCCTAGGAATGGATTGCCCCCACTACAGTAGCCCTCCAGCTTCTTAATGGGATTCGCTATCATGGAGTCTGTGTGTGTCACTGTCTCATCGTTTGGTTGTGTGCTATTCTGCATCCATGGTATCTGCTGTGCTGTGTATGCATGCTGGGTTTTACCTTGCATCTGTGTCATCTGTGGTGTCTGTGAGTACTGCTCCATGGGCGCCTGCATTTGTGGTGCCTGTGCCATGGGCTGGTGTGTGTGTGGGTATGCATTCGGTGCCTGTCCCTGTTGTGGTACCTGGTACTGTGCGTAATACTCATCCTGTTCCCCTTAATATGCTAGCTGGTATTGCATTCTCCCATTCTGTGGCATTCCCCTGCTTCTGTACACTCTCGAGATGTGTCCTATCTGTCCGGACACCTAGCATTGGGGCTGGTCTCTCCCCTGACCTTGGAACCCCCATGGGAAATCCCCCCGGTTCCTGCTGCATCTGCTGGCCGTATCTTTGGAACCCTCCTGGAAATCCCTCCTGGTTGTAATTTATATGAGGCCCATACTCACATCCTCTAGGTGGCCCCCTCTTCCTCTAAACCCACGCTGCGCATTAACCCACCCCATGAACCACCCCCCCATGGGCGGTGGTGCATACTGTGTTGTGGTGTCCCTAGTCCCCCCATGCTCATCAGTACTGCCCTTTCCATGGCATATTTAGATAGCTTTCTCTGTAGTAACTTCGCTTCCTCTTGCTTCCTTTCCTCGTGCTTTTTCCTTGTGTTTTCTTGCAGTATCTTACAATGGTGTACTATCGTGAGCTGTATTTCTGGCCAAGGCTTTGCCTCCATTCCCACTAATCTCTTGAGTTGCTTTTGCACCGGCTCTGACAACCCTTGGCATAATGTATGGTAGAATAATGCTACTGTTTTGTCCCATGCTTCTTGCATTTCAAGGTGCCAAAGATTTTGAATCGTCTGAATGTAGTGTAAGGGGTCTTCCTCTTCCCCCATTTTGCGTACCATAATTGCACTAATGTCTGATGTGTCTGGGTGTTGTGTCCTTAGAGCTTGCCATACGGCCGCTTAGCAGTTCGCAAATGGCGACCCTTCATGCACCGTGTCCTGGGTGGTTACTCCTGGCTAACCTGCTCTTCTCCATACGTCATCAGCGGCTTCACCGAGGATTGCCACTAGCAGTCCCTTTACGTCTCCTGCTGCTGATTTCTGTTCCACTGTCATCCTTTCCATTTCGTATATTCATTTTCCTGCACCTGCAGTTAACGAGGGTAGCCTACACATCACATTTTCCATGTCTATGTGTTTCCATGGTACAATATTGAGGTCGCCCCCTCCCTTTTCTGGTAAGGACAGTTGTGTGAACCCAATCTCCCCATTCGCTCCTCATGTCAATTGGATCTGCCTATCTGTTCCCCCAGCATCTTAAATGTATGTGTCCGCTATGGCTGTCTCCCCTCTTCCATCCTGGGAGATCCCCAGGTCTCTGTACGTATGGGAGCAAGTCGTCAAAACTATATGCCGCGTCTCTGGTCTGTGGTGTTCGATCGTCTTTGTCACCCTTAACTCCCCCTTCATCTTTCCCTGCTTCCCACGCCAAGCTTTTCTCAGCGCTCCCTCCTCGTCAACCTGTGTCTGGGTCCACATCTTTAGGATGCAGTCGTCATCTTGTCAACAGGCGCGGTCACGTCTATTGTCAGTGCATTCAGCTGCCAAGATCGTTGAAGCAGCAGTGTGACGTCTCGGATGTCGAGGATGCATCTGTGACCGCGCCTGTTGCCAAGATGACACCTGGCCGAAACACTGTTGTGTTGACATGTATTATATGTTGTTGTTCAACTCTTGATTGTGCCCACACTCTTTGGGCCCCCACCTATTTATGATTCCACTGAATTCTCTAAGCTTCCTTCCCAAGGAACCTATAGAGAATGAACAAACTGTACAAGTAGATGTCTCAAATATTGACTACTTGATCATTCGTACTTAGGTACTACTCTTTGTATGTCCTCAAATGTGAATGTTCTATGTTTTTTTTTAAAAAATAAAACCCTTTTGTGCAGAAGAACAGTTTCATGAGAATCCTGTCACCACCCACACAAGGGGCCACCCACTCAGGGTGTAGCAGTGGTTACTCTTCAGCAGAGATTGACCTGACCTTGCTAATTCGTTTTTTGTTATTATTGTACCAACCTGGGCAGAGCAAGGCAGTAACCAGGTACCCTTCAGAATACTAATTTCCTTCTGAGTCTATGTTCATGTCCCTGTAAAAATCATCCACGAAGCTCAGCCTCCTAGAGGTCGTGTCTTCGCCGGGCTTCCCTCCCAAGTCAATTAAATCTTGTCTGCCCACTCCCCCACAGGACCCCATGTCTGTCCTGTCTGATAAGGCGGCAGTCCTGTTCTGTGTGGTCATGCTGTCAGGCTTCATTCACCCACCCATCCCATTTTGTCATCTCCTGTGCTCTTTTCCCACTTTGTCCTTATGTCTCTGATTGCACGCTCCTCCTCCTCCTTACGGTTACACTCTCTCATTAGACGCTCTAGTTGCCACTTTCTCTGTTCCCTCTTCATTAAAACTTGCTTTGCCTTCTCGTCCTCTTCTCTTCGTCTTTCGCTCTCTTCTAGTACCCTCTTCCTACTCTCTCACTGCTCCTGCTCATTCTCTTCTTCCTCTTGCTTGTCCCTACGCGTCTCTCGCATCTCTCTTCTGATTCTTTTTCCCGTCTGTCTAATTCTTCCATTATCTTTGCCCAGTATCTTGCTTTGCTGCTCCCCTTAAGGCCCTCCATTTCTTTGGTTGCCCCGCTGCTTCTATCATTGCCTTCCCATCTACCTTCAGGAGAATCTGCCCTCCTACCCATTAGTTCGAGGCTATGCCCTCTAGCCCCTCCTGGTGCTATTCTGCACCTCGCTCATGCTCCCTTTCCGCCGTCAGACTGTCCAACCCCCTTCTGCTCCTCCTCCTTGTTATATGGTTGAGGTCGAAATACTAGGTTTGTGTACCACTTGGCTGCCTTTAGCTCCCGTAGTGGGTATAGCTCTGCTCGTCTTATTTATCCTCTCCCTTTTTGCTCGCAGGAGAAGGTGGGGGAGCAGAGGGTAGGGACGCTGGCCCCACTTCTCTTGTTGGCTCAGCATCCATTGATGCCTCGCTACTTCCCCCTCGCCCTCCTGGAACATTCTCCAGAGTTTGAATATCGCCATACAATTGGCAGATTTCTTCCCCTTAAAAATGTCCTGTAAGTGTGTCAATAGTGATTGATGCACCTTTTTGTAGAAACATCTGCATTATGGCCATGGCTTAGTCAATTTACCCTCTGTGCTTTTCGTCCATTCGGAGCTATATTTACAAATGTTGTCTTTATAGGGTGAAAGGGTCTTACACAAGTGCTGTAGGGGCATCCCCCCACATTTCCCTTGGAGCATTGCTCTTATACTTACATGACCTCAAGTCAAGGCTTTCGATACTCCACTGATACGCGAGCACAATCAAATAACAGTTTTTTAACACTTATTCTCGAGCCTCTCTGGCCCCAAAACAACCTGTCAGGCGTGTTCTGCACGCCACCCTTCTGCGATTCTCTGTCTCCTCAGGCACGGCCACCAATCTCACGCATGCGCCGTCTGTGCTCCGCCACTGGACAACCTTCACTGTCAATCTCAAGTTTCTCGAAACCGTTTCCACTATACTTCGTCTTCTCTGAGTCCTATGCACAGACATAATGGGTGACGTCACCAACTCACTATACAAGGTAGTGCTACAGATCCCTTACAGCGCGCCCAATGCTAGAATCCCATTGCACAAAAATATACACAACCCCAAAATGAACCCACAGCTGTATTCCTGCCTCCTAACAGGGGATGCCAATATTTCTTGTGTTCAATCTGTACCTACAGCGTTGCCTTGTAGATAAAATGTCTCCACAAGACGTAACCAGATGGACACCTTCCCCAATCTCGGCCAGCTCCCTTTGCTAAACCTTAAACAGGGATAGCATTGTCTATGACCCAAGCTAAAATGCCCACTCCACAATCCAATATTCACATAACTTCTGTCTTCCGTGCCCTTAAGTCAATAGTCTAGGTTATTCACCAGAACCTTTTACCTCAAGACCGAATGTACCCTAGCCACAAAAATTACTTCTACCTGTGCTCCGTTCCCTACTATGCGGCACAATACTCAACAAGTCAATACTTACACTCCGTGATCTGCTGATGCTGTTCAGCTACCAGGTCTCCCAAAGCTGCCACGCCACCCTTATGGTCTGCTGGACTCCTCACTGTTAACAGGCAGGATATTTCCAAGCTGGCTCCTGATGGCCTTTGCACGGTATGTACTTTCCCCTGTCTGTGTGTCGCTTCACGTCTGGGTGGCTGAGAACAATTCATCTTCCCACCTCGGGTGAATACCCATTGTCTAGCTCGGCTGCATCTCATGGTTGCAGACCACAGAATCAATCTCTTCTCATCTGCAATTATGAGGATTTATTCGGTTTTCTGCATGTGGCTCCTTGTCGTCCCAGGTTTGGAATGTGCTGTTTATCTCTGACCTTGGCTGTGAGTTCTGGCCTGCTGCTCTGTGCAGCCTGTTCCTGCTCCCTTTCGTACCTTGTCCTGTGGCTTCAGGCCTAATGTGATTTTCATTAGACTTATAATACGATTTTTACACAATTATATTGTTCTATGTTTCCTATAAGTTAATTGTATTTGCTTCTATCAGGCTCCTTATGTACTCCTGTAGTTTCATATGGTTAGTGGTCATAAGCATCTGTGTCTATTCATTGTCTTGCTTTCAGCATTTCTGCACTTGGCTAATGAGAAAATAATAAAAGCTTTGACAGTATGTATATGTATCTGTCTTCTATCTTCAGAACTGGGTAAGCATGTTCCTTGTGTATATGAGTGTGTGTTCATGTAAAGCTGTGTATGGGTTGCGAGTGTATTTCTTGACTAATGCAGCTATGTTGTGGTGTCACTAGTGACGTCAGCACTGTGGTTTCTTGCCATTTTTAGTCAATGTCCTTCGTCATAGTATTTGGGTCCATGACCACTGCTGTGGCACCTGTATCCTTGAACAAATTTACTGGATAAGGTAGGAATGGCTGATTCAGGGAATACCTCTCTGCAAACGTGTTATTCACTGGTGCTCCTGGGGGTTGCCCGAATAATGAGTGGCTATAGGCTTTGTTGGCTCTTCAGGCCGCCATGTTTGTGGGGATGAGGGGGGGCATTCCTGGGACCCTCTCCTCAGTAGTGATGATCACTGTCATGCTCGGTATATGTAATGGGAGTGTCTGTGCTGCCTGATTATTCCTTTTGTGCAGAGTTGCGTTCATTTCATGCACTGTGACTGCTACTGCATGTGTTACACACCAGACATCATTTCGACATCTGTAGGGCAGGTGAATGTGTGCATAAGGGTGTTTGTAGCTGTACATGCGCTTCGGTGTGAATGCCTGTCAACAGCACCACGGGTGCATCAGATGATTGTAGTCATTGATTTCTCCATGGCGTACATCATGGGAGACACATCTGTGTGGGATTTGGATCGGAACACCAGTGTACAAGGGTGAGTGGGGATGTGATGGCCCACTGAACCATCACACTTCTAGAGATGGTGAGATGACACATACTTGTGGATGTACAGGTGCACTCAGGTGGTATTCCTCTGCCACATTTGGTGTGGCGAGCCATGTGGAGTCAATTTCCTCAGGAGGGTTGTTATGGTGAACCAGTAGTTACACAGGCCATACAGTGTTATTGTCAATAATTAAGGTAGTGCCCAATCTGAGTTGCATCAAATATTGTAGTCACTCATTTTGTACCCACAACCCACAGGTTGTATGTAGTTTGAATGATGTGTACACAATGTCCCTCCACAAGATGATGTAGGGTGTTGTGGCTACACACTGGAGGAGGTGACACTTGTGGATTTTGATGGGTATTGGGCTGAGTACTGACATGTGAAGGTTTGGAAATTTGGGAACAGGGCTGAGTTCTTGTGTGGTGCAGACCCAGGTGGACCCTGCCTGGTGTAGCCATGTCTGGGCACCAGGTCCCACCCTCATTGTCCTCTCCCTGCCTGTGCCTCCAGATGCTGGACTTTGATGTGACTCACATTCCACTCTGGCCATGTTGTTCAGCTTGGTGGGTGCCTAGTGGTCAGGATTGATGGCATATGGTGTCATGGTCCACCTCACGATGCCCAGCCAGCTATTCCTCTGGGACCGGCAGAGACCCACATTGCCCACAGCTTCCAGTATCACTTCAGTGTCACTCTGGCCTCAGCGCAATTGGGCGACATCTGCAGTGGGGGCACAGAAGCCACGTGTGGGGTGGGTGGCTTACTGCATACCTGTTGCACACATACAGGGGCAGGAGGGGCTTCCACCAGTGCACCACACAACCACTACCTGAGCTGAACAGTTCTCACCCACCATGGTGCCCCCACAGAGTGGGTGCTGATGGAGACAGCCAAGTGACAAATGTATGAGTGAACCATGTGCCCTACTTTTATTTATTCCAGGAGGGTGCATGGGGACAGGGTTGTGCATATATGGGGAACAGCTGGTGTGTGCTAGTCCTTTGAGGGGGATGCATGGGTGTGGGATTATGTGAGTGGTGTGGTGATTGGTGGTTGTACAATGAGTAGGATTAGTAGGTGTAGGTTGCACTTTTCATGTGGGGGACATAGATTGGTGGATGCATAGGGTGTGGGGAGATTGGGTGTAGGCGCGCTTGCATGGGGGTTCAGATTGGTGGGTGTACAGGGTGTGGGGGGAGATTGGGTGTAGGCACACTTGCATGGGGGCTCAGATTGGTGGTTGTGCAAGGAGTAGGAATAGTGGATCTCAGTGCATTTTGCATGTGGGGGCTCAGATTGGTGGGTGCACGGGCGGTGGGGAGATTGGGTGTAGGCACACTTGCGTGGATGCGCTCAGATTGCTGGGTGTACAGTGTGTGGGGAGATTCGGTGTAGGTTTACTTGCAAGGGGGGCGCAGATTCGTGGTTGTATAGGGAGTAGGAATAGATGGTATAGGTGCACTTTGCATGTGGGGGCTCAGATTGGTGGGTGCACAGGGTGTGGGGAGATTCGGTGTAGGCGCACTTGCATGGGGGGCACAGATTGGTGGTTGTACAGGGAGTAGGAATAGTGGGTCTTGGTGCACTTTGCATGTGGGGGGCTCAGATTGGTGGGTGTGGAGATTGGATGTAGGCACACTTGCATGGATGCGGTCAGATTGATGGGTGTACAGTGTGGGGGGAGATTGGGTGTAGGTGTACTTGCAAGAGGGCTCAGATTGTTGGTTGTATAGGGAGTAGGAATAGATGGTGTAGGTGTACTTTGCATGTGGGGGCTCAGGTTGGTGGGTGTACATGGTGTGGGACGATTAGGTGTAGGCACGCTTGAATGGGTTACTCAGATTGGTGGTTGTACAGGGAGTAGGAATAGTGGGTGTAGGTGCACTTTGCATGTGGGGGGCTCAGATTGGTGAGTGTACAGGGAGTAGGAATAGTGGGTGTAGGTGCACATTGCATTTGGGGGGGCGCATATTTGTGGCACTCCTGGGACTGTTAATGGTTGTTATGGGTGCATGTAATGGTGATTACTTGTGAGTCCTCACCATGCAATGTATAGCTTTTTCGCTGCATTTGGTGTCACAGGTCATATTCTGTGCAAAACTGTCTATTCCGGTGGGTCCTTGGTGTGCACTAGGGGCGTGTTGTGGGCGTATCCGGTGCAATCCTGTTTTCTTTGCACTGTAGGTCCTAGCTAGCACTTACTATGTAAATCACCTCCTCGTGCGATGCGTTTGCGCTGCGCAATCCTAGCGCATGCGCATACATTTTTGCGCACACTTTGCATGTTTTTCTGTAAATCAGGCCCTATGTCAGCAAAATCTATATTTATCTATACTGATTGAACTAATTAATTAATCTTTTGTAACACGCTCAATACCGGAGACCAGCCTCTAAGGGTGGGACTGGGATTTTAACATGTGTTGCTCTGCATTGTCTTGCTTCCAAGAGTTAGGAGCCGAAACATTTTAAAGACAATTTCGGGAACATTTCGTTTCATCCCATTCCTGTGGATAAAGTAGTACGAGTTAAACACACCAGAATCTAATTTGAAGGTAATATATAAAATGCATTTCACAGAATGTGAAAGTAGCTTCATCAAGCATCCTTTTTACAATGGAAAGGATATCGCTCACTTTTGATGCCCCGCGACCACTTGGAATCACAGAAAGTGAGATCAAACCATCTAAAAAACCTAATGCATGTTTGTTTTATAAACAGGCTTTACTGTGAACATGTGGGTCGATCATGTTACTAAACAGTACATGATAAGAGGCGCAAACGCCCAGCTATTAAAAGCAGCAGGAAGTGAATGGCATGGCTGCCAGGGATTGGAGGATAGCCCTGTGGCAGCGCTCTTGTCTTGGAAACAATATAACCTCGAGTAGCATGGGTTTCACACATGTGTGGTAGAAGAACCCCATTTATTTTGTTTTTTAAGGATTGGTTTGAAAACAAGAGTTAAATCACAATAGTTGTAAACTGGTTCCCTCAGGAAGAGTGGAGCACCATTTTCAGTCCCAGCCACTTCTGCATGACAAAGCTGAATGTAACGAAGTGTGTTACATAAAAAAGGAATCCGAAGTCTCAAGTATGTAAGCACGTTTAATGTTCTTGGTGCTAGTTACAGATTAATGAATTAGGTACAAGACAAAGCGTAAAGGACATCCACCAGCCCCTTCATCAGATGGCACTCGCTAACGGTCACCACCAGAACACCCAGCACACAACACCCCACCTGACCTGAGATGACATTCCAAACCTATTGCCTCACACACTGAGAGATCCTAACCATTGCACCATTAATATGAGATCATTACACTGAGCGCAATATAATGGCGAGTCGGTCCCCATTAAAGAGGGCCCCCTGATGCATTTCGCTGCATGTTTATCTTGAGAGATTATTGTGGCATCTGGATTCATATAGAGCTAACTCATATATGACGAATATTACATTTAACTTTACAACAGGTGAGCTTCCTTTATAAAGTTGGCTACCCGATTAGGTGCTCAATTGGCTTAAAGTATAGTCTGTGAACTTTCAAAAGAAACATTGAAAAACGGCAAACGTGTAGCCCATGTCCTTGCAGACTAGCTCAGGGGAAAAGTGCTTGCGTTTGGAACAGGAAGAGGCTGGACAGCACGCGCAGGATCCCTGCTCAGCCGTTTTGAAGCTGGAGTAGCCTGGCATTAGGCCCGAAATACATAAAAGATGAAATACAAATACAGAGATGAATGCAGGGATTCCTAGTAAATAGAGTGACAGCCTTGTGGGTGGGCCTGGAGTGCCGTTAACAGCCCACTACACAAGTTAAGGCCATAAGCAAGGATGATTACATTGGCGGCAGGGGCAGGAATGTCAATGTTCGCCCCCTGGTCAGGTAATTATTGCCATTACCACACATGATTTGAAGACGAGGGTCTATTCTTAAAGTATTACTTTGATGCGACACTGCGTGCATTGAGCTATGCATCATCAAATGAAAGCATTTGCCAAGAAAGGAAGGCCACTATAGCAAAGGAGTTGTATGGGGCCCTTTTGGATTTCGCATTGCCTTTGAGGGAGAAATGAGACTAGCGATGTGAGGGCGGTAGCTGGACTTGGTAGGGCTAAGTCAAGGGGTTTCTTTTGGGGGGTACTGGCACGCCGCCAAATAGCCTTGTGTCATGTGCACACCTTGAGCCAGTCCTGTTTTTTCCCATTATAACTATGAGCCTATAAACCCCAGCATTCAATGGGAAAAACAGGACTGGCTGACGGTGCCACGAAAGACGCATGGTAGCTTGGAAGCTCTGTATGGGTTGGTGGACCGTATTGCTGTGAAGGTTGAGGAGGCACTGTAATGTGCAAAGTCAAGCAAAGAGCAAGAAAATTCAGTCTTGTACGAGTGAATACAGTCTGCATTGCCTGGCACCTGGTGGGTTGCTCGCTGCCATCATCAGTGTGCTTATGCTTCAAAATCTGATAAGTTCAAAGTTGTGGGGCATCTCTTACCGTGTTTCATAACAGAGGTAATTATCCATCATAGCACCAGTCGGTGCTCGCCAATATCGCGGGGGCACGAACCTCACACACTATCAACCATGATCTTGGTCTTGTCAAGCACCATTCGCTACGACCATTTGGAACACTCTTCCACCCCACATCTACCGCACCATAGACTACCTTTCCTTTCAAAAGTCTGCAAACCTGGCTATTTCCCACAGTATCATGAAACCCGTCCATAACCCTCCGATTCCCAAACCTAGCATACGAAGATTCACCACCAGGCAGCGCTGGACATTATTGGAGTGGCCCCAACCTCACAGCATCAGGTGGTGCCAGGCGATATTGCGGCAGCCCGCACCTCCCACACTATCAAACACCATCTATGACTTAGACCTCTCAAGCACCACTAGCTGGGCACATGCTATCGTCTCGTTCTCACGCCATGAAATGTCACAAGAGTGATTAGCCAATGCACCTGTCATGTACAAGGAAAACAAGAACATTGCAATCAAAGTAGTTGAGATAGAACGACAGCACCGCCACACTGGGATAAATTATGATGTCTAGCAAGGCATTGTCCTGGGAGGAATTATGTGCTATTGGACATATCTCACGCCAAAAGTGCAGGTTGGGGTTTCGTGTGTATTGTGCCAGAACGCAATCAGGAACTTGCCCTGAATCACACAGGAAGGAGGGGTAGCCTGGTATCACACCTGATGAACTATGGTGTTGGCCTCTGATGGTAAAGGTAACAATTGTGAAGGTTTGGTGCGTGCACACTATCTGTGAAGATTCACCATGCTCTCCTCCCGGAAGAGCTTGAAAGTGAAGCCTGTACTATTCTAGTGGCAATCTAGGGAGCATAGCCTGTTGCTGTTGCTAAACTTTTTATCAAAGCCGCAAGAATCAACAGAGGTTGACACTACCTGATCTGGTGCACATACAGCAAATCTCCATGGAAGTTTTTCCAGGTACGTATAAATGCACCACTCCGGTGGACACTGGCCGCAGGCATGGCCACCCGCACACATCAGAATACAGCAACGACCACGACAAATTCGGTCTCGCTGGTCCCATAATTGTTTCTGTCCCCTTACACCAGACTATGCTTCAACATCTCTGGCATCAGTATGCAGCGAAGACCTATGACAAAAACGGGCCAGCTGGACACATAGCTAGTCTCTAGCACTCATGCGTCCTCCAGACCCCTCTCAGCACCCACTCACATGCCTGACCTCATGGGCTGCTTTCTACCGGAGCATAGCCAGCCATGCTAAGCCTAACCGTGGTGAAATGCACACACACATTCTAATCCTACTCCAAGATCTCCAACAATCTGGACTTCGCTCCCAGAGGGTGTTCCCACCACTAACGCATTGAGAGTATAATAATGGTAAAAGGCACTATATAGATGGCAACTACAATACATCATAATATAGAAAATGGTTTTCATGAAATTTGAAGGCACAATTCCGTTTCCCCTGGACTCTGAGCTCTGGAATTTTTCTGTTACACATGACATAACATGTGATACTTATATAGACATTAAATAGCAAGACAACTGGGATGGTATGTAAGATTGTTATTTATTGCAATAACCTCTGAAAAATGATCTAATGGGCATGCGCATGAGCATTGCACCTACATGGCAATGTCTATATCTATCCAGCACCTGCCCCCACTGTAAACACTGCCCAAATATTTTCCATGATGTCTTCACACCTATATATTTTTAGCTAATTGGCAGATGGAAGCATGAACAACTCCACTTCACCCTGAAGCCTGCAGTCTTTGTCATCTCTACCTGTGTCACACTTATCTGACATACAAATTGGGCCTCCCATGGGTTCTTAAAAGCCTGCCAAGCGCCTTACCTGCCCTTTGGCATCATGGCACAATCCTATTTCATTTGTCACACAATGCATGTTGAATTTTAGGTCTTTAGTCCACCATGACTGGCCCATAAATTATGATCTTTTCCTTGTTCCTTTATCAAATGCTTGTTTCTGTCCCCAGCCAACATTCCTCAATCATCACTTGGAAACGGGCCTGGTAACAGAGGAGATGGTGTTGAGGTACTTTTCCAGGCCCACCTTTCATGTATGTACTCTATTGCTGTCTGAAACATGAGATTGACACCAAAATGTGCAGCCCTAAATCTAGCCATCTATCCTAGTATTTCACTAAAATTCCAACTAACGCCTTCTGTCCTCCAGGCACTTACTCTGCTTTTCTAGATCATTTTGTGAATCAGGCCCCACGATCCTGTTTGGATGTTCGGGGATTTCAGTCTTCATATGGATTACCGTTAACTTGCCGCTTCACCTAATCTGGCAGAATTGATTGTTGCCATATGATCTTCACTTGCCTGACTATTCCATGAGACGCATATTAGACACCCAATTTGCTAAAGTGGGTCATCATCTGTTAAATGATTTAATTATGTAGCATGTAATCATGCCCCCCCAATCTAATGAACCATCCTGAGAAAAAGAACCGCAGAATCAAATATGCCAGGATGTAGGTTCAGCAATGAACTAGGACAATCCCACTCTGACAGAAGAAAAGGAGTTCTCTCACTCCCAGTACTCTGGAAAGAATACACGCTACTTTGCAATTCAGTGTTATCATAAAAAAGTTATAAACATTACACATATTCTCACAGAAAATGTATACCAATGAAAGGCTCATTTCACCACAAACTTAAAAAGTCTCAAGCTTGAGAAGGCGTCTCAAATCCACCTATCATCAGTTCCTATTGAGTGATTTCATCTGAACCATACATGTTAAAGTATATCTTTAAAGTAGCCAAGCATCCTTCAGTTTGAATATACTGCACTCGTCTTGATCAATGTCCTTCTATACTGCTGGCATTCGGCTTCTGAATGCAAAGCATGGTCTCTGTTCTCTGGGATTCCCTTTACATCTCTCCTCTACCAATGATCAGGTGTTATCAGCTTGGCCTTGATTTTGCATAGGGTCCTGTACCAATCTATCAAAGGGTTGCGTCCCAAATGGCTTCAGGCTGGATTCCATTCGACAGATGCAGATCTTGATTAAGGTTTCTATTTTCCCAAATCACGAGTAGGGACTAGGCTGCAGAAAACAGACACCCGGTGTATAATCATTTGGAAATGAATGAGGAATCATAAAATATTGGTTCGTATTCATTTTCAAGCGATATTAATACTCTAGAGAATGATCACATGTAATGTTCCCCTCCCTTTCTGAAACTTTGTTATCACCCAGAGCTGTGATATCACACATTACCTTTAATGGAAAATGCTATTGTCTCCTTGCATTAATTTACATTTTCTTTGCTCACATTCTTGGCAATGCTCTGTGGCCTTTTGAAAAGTGTATTTAAACTTCCTTAAAATGACGTGTAAAGTGATCTTCTATGGTACACCTCTTCCATTTTATCAGCTTCACTGTGTGTGGCTCTGCAAGAAATAAGAAGGGGTTGAGGCATTAGTGCAATAGAGGGGGGAGGGAATGAAAACGGAATAGTGGATGAGTGCAGGTCAGAAGTACCAGAGACCTCTGCGTTGGTATGTTTCTATTTGGTTTGTGGTGGTGGCATTTAGGTGTGTTTTTTATCCAGAGGGGACGGCCCTATATCTATTATATGGCAGCATTCGGACCCTGGCTTAGCCAATGTTATGGGAATTTGTGTGATTGAGTTCTAGATGTGAGCTATGGCAATGTAAATGTGATTTATTATGCATAAAGCTGCTATATGTGAGATGGTCTGTGCGCATAGGGTAAAGGCGGTAGAAGATGGAAGTGTGAGGTATTTAGAGAGGAGAATTGGGACTCATGGTAATGGAGTTTAGTGTTAGACTGAACAGTTTGAGTTACGGCCTGTTGTTGAACTAGAAGTACAGGGTTCACTGTCCTGTTGTTTTTCTGTATTACTAGTCTGGGTTTCATTTTATTATGATTTTTGGTTGGTTTTGGAGTTATATGATTGATAAGAAAGAGCAGGAAAGATTTACAGGGATGAGTCCGACCTCCTGAGTTTGACTGAAGTCCTATCTACAGTTATATAGAATATGTTACCGGAGCTGGCCTGCAAGGGTTCCATCTCTGTTCCATTCTGGTATACAAGGTTAGTGTTCTGATTGCTCTTTGTTCCAGTAGGTCTTTTCGGTCCAAGTTCAGTGATGGTTATTTATGTTGTAGATGTCTGCGTGGTTCGCCGTTGGGGTATGGGCCTGTGATTGGTTGTATCTGGTCAGTCTTTGGGTCTGAGTCTGTGATGTCTACTGAATGAGATTTGATTAGTTTGCTTCAATTGGTCTAAGTTTTAAGAGAGTCATGTTGGTATGTGTCATGATGGAAGTGGATCAAACTGTTTTATTCTTGGTTGCAAACAGGTTTGAAGGGATATAAAATGGAGGTAAAATCAGGGATGGCCTACTGGAAGTATATAGAAATTGTAAGTGTGAAGAAGTTGATAAAAATGACATGGGCCACGTCTCTCACCCTTCCATCGTTGTTTGTCTAGACCTGGACTGCCCCACTCAAGCATGATTCCTAAACTCTATGCATTAGGTAAATAACTTCCATTATTTTAGTATATGAAATGTAGTGAAATTAATTGATTGATAGGTGATGACATTTTGTGAAATGTTTATATAATTTTTTATACACTAAAACACAATACAAAAAAAGAAAACAAAATTAGGTAATATTTTTTCTGGCAAATGAGGTCACGGTTCAGGTTAGAAAAATGCATACAAGGTCTGGGGATAACACGGATACAACCTAAGAAGGAAAAGCTGTGATTTCCAGTTTCGTGATGGAGGAATAAATACATTTAGTGCAAGTGTCTATTCTGAAAGGAGCTAAATGTCTTAGTTCTCTGTTCAGTTCCTTACTCCGACCAAGAAGATCTCAGTGATGTCACTCCCTGGAAGCATCCATCAGTTCAATCACAGTCTCAGGGTGTTTAAAGCACCTCAACATTTCTTTCTTGGCCTTGACAGTTGCTCCAGAGGAGGTGCCATCCTCCTGGGATTGGTACTTTAAGTCAGAACACCCTCCTACTGGGAAATACCTGGTTATCTTCCTGATGCACAAGGGGTTACCTTCCACAGGTACCAGCATGAAATCACTGATGTGCTTTTAGGACTTAAGCCATGATTAGCTTCCAGCCAAGGGTCGCTCTACTGGGCTTGGACCAAGAACGAGCTCTTCACCAGTTCTTAAAGTCTCAGCACCTACAATGTTCAATCCCCAGCAGAGTAGCATTCTTTTTGCTAAACTCTGGTAGTCTTAGGACTGCCATCAGCATCTGGAGTATAACCCCCAGCTTTTGCAATTGGTGTTTGTCCCGTCATCTACAAGTTTATTCCTAGCTACTTTAGTAAGAATGGTGGCTTGGGGATAGGATTCAGATTCAGATTATGAAGTTATGCCTTGGTATATGCCTTGGTATATGCTGGTATTCGTTTATTTGTGTGTTTGTTTATGTGCACTTGTCCAAGTATACCTGTAGATGTATATATTCTTGACTTAATGTTTTAATGTGCTTTAATGTTTTATATAATATTTTATATTTTGTAAAGGTTCTTGATGAACTAATACAAATAAACAGATAATAATAATAATAACCCCCAGCAGATGTCTCATATGCTGATGACCTCTCTATCTCTAGATTATAGCACCCAGCAGGCTAATCAAATTCTGGTATGTCCCAATGGTCACTGGCTCCTGCCAACATCTAGGCTGAAGCCCTGTGCAGGCTCCTTGCAGCAATTTCCCTTTGGTATCTTGTGTCACTCAGCAACGGGTCTCCAGGACTCAGCCACCTACTCTATAATACTCTGCTATTTGATAACACACCAATCATCTGAACCACTGTCCTAACTCCCTCCTTGCTGGCCTCCTTCCGAATCCATATGCAGCACAGGAGTGTCCCAAAACAAGCTACCTATTGATGTCACAGGTGTAGGCAGGAAATTTAGATTAACATGAGGCAGCTGTAGGTCAAAATCTTGTGTAGCAACAAATATCACAAGATATGCGCAAAGGCAGTTTTTTTGCAAGAATATATTTTTAGTTTTATTATTTTGATGTATGCTAAAAAGCAAGGACCACCAAAGAGTCCAGTTATTTAAAAAGACAATATATCACAACATATGACGACTGCCTACACCTGTGACATCAATAGGTAGCTTGTTTTGGGACACTCCTATGCTGCTTATGTATTACAGACCACATCCCACAAACCCCTAACAAAAAGTGGTCTCCCTTTTGCTCATATAGCACTACCCCTCCTTCTGAATCCTTTTATGCTGCTTTTCTCTATTCAAGTACCTTTATAATATCAGGTAGTGGCTAGGCCCTTTCCCCCTTAACTTTGTGTCATTGGATTGGCTAACTCTTTGTGACCAAATCTCTTTCTATGTGTTTTCATCTCTTTCTTATTCTATTGAGGTATTGTGTGTTTCTTGATTACCCAAGTTATCAAATAGTTTGATTGGCTGTGCTTTCATGACCTGAATCCCCACATTCTCCAGCCACCATCATTGAATCAAGCTAGCCAACTGAAGAATCACTCTCTAACATGTCTATCGTGCGATACATGTCTCACCTGCCCACTTTTCCATGTTCTCGAACACTCTCTTTTCCCTTAAATCCCATCTGCGTTCCACTACTGGACCTCATCAACTTTGAAGAATTTGACGGCTCTGTAAGTGGGCTTGTGGGCTTGTGAATGAAGGCCTCAGAAAGTGAATTGCTCACTACACGTACTGAATCGCTTACAAATCCCCCTCACAGAGGTACGTTGCATGTCTCTGTCTATTGCTACTTCTCCACACCTGATGCTTTACTGTAGGGGAGCCGTCTCTACCCACTATAGATTACATCTAATAGTGATCTATAATGAGAGGGCTGTCATGCTAATTGTAAGTTCAGGATGGGGAGTCCAGGTGGATTCAATTTGGGGGATTCATCCATGTACACCTCTTGGCATTTGTTTAGGTAGCGGTTGGCTTCCCCTGACCCCCAGAGTTCTTCAGTCCCTCTTAATGACCCTGCCTATAAGTCACTCTGTCACAAATGTCATTTGTTGTCACAAATGACAGGAATGAAAAGGATGATCCTCTTTGATCTTTCCATTTGAAGCCTGGGTGGGTGATACAGATGAATTTTTGATTGTATTTTACGTTAGAGCAGGAGCCAGTGGAGCAATATGAGAACTGCAGTGATGTGTTGCCATCTTTAGATTCTCAGGAGTAGTTTAGCCACTGTATTGTGGACACTTTGTTGTTAGTTTAATACCTGTTAAGGGAGACCAAGGTAGAAGCCTTTGGCATAATCCAGCCTGAATAAACTGGTACAGTGACTGCCATTGTTCTGTGTGGGATGGTCTGGTACGGCATGATTCCCTGGATGGTTTGGCATTGGAAGACACAACGTCTTACACTGGCTTTTATTTGGAGATCGAGTGTGAGAGTCCTTGAAAAGTCTATGATTTTTGATTGTGCATGTGGTGGTGTGCATTAATTCTGTTTTGGTTTGCTTAGGTTTGAATTGCTTTGTCACGATCCATAGATTCACATGCATGAGGTGAGTGCCAAGATCATGTTCATTTCTGGTTGCAGTGTAGGTACATTTGGGTATCATTTGTATAGATGAGGCATTTGAGGCCTATGTTGTTGGTGATTTCCAGGAGGGGGTCAAGTGGATGTTGAGGAGAAGTTCTGAAAGTCTGGATCCTTAGTTAGCTACACCTCATATGATGTTATGTGATGTGACCTTAGAGAGGCCATGTGCATGGTCTTTCTTCTGTCCAAGAGGAATGATGTGATCCAGTGTAGGGCATTTCCTTGCAATCTAATGTCCTTCAGTATTTTAGCAAGATTTAGAGGGCGAGGGTATCAAATAAAACAGAGATATTCTAGAGGATAACTGCACTGGGCATCTTTGCAGGAGGGTTGTTTTTTAGGATGTCCCAAATGGAGGGTAGGGTCAGATTCCCTTTCCCCTCATAGGTCTGAATCTCGGTTGGGATTTGTGTAAGAGATTGATGTTTTCACATAATCCTGATGTTGTTGATGAATTGGGGTTTTGAGGATTTTTGCTGGGAAGAGTGTGTTCTATTCTATTCCATGGAATTTTTCTATAGTGCCACCACGCCCGAAGGCCTCGGGGCGCTCACCAGACATACAAAAAAAAACACATTTAATCCTACAATGGAAGAAGCCTTGGTGCATTTAATCAGTTCCTTTGTCAAAAAGAAGGGTTTTCAAGCCTTTTTTTAATTGTGAGATAGAACGAATGGAACTAAGTGCCCATGGTAGTGCATACCCGGTAATGGGGGTCCATGAATCAAAACTGGATCCTCCATTCTTCTTCAATGAGAAGCAAGGTTGAGACAAAAGATTACCCTTTTTTGAGTGCAGCATACACCCAATAGGGTCTCTCTTAATCCGAGAGCAGAGATAGGGTGGGCAGTGGACAGACATTTGTAGACCAAACTAGAGGTCTTAAATTGTATTCTCTGTGAGACGGGGAGCCAGTGCAGTTTTCAACGCGCTGTAGAGACATGGGCCGTTCGGTGAAGTCCACATAATGCACAAACTGCTCTGTTCTGGATCACTTGCAGCTTATTTAGGTTAGCTTGAGAAGTGCCCGCTAAGAGACTATTACAGTAGTCAAGCTTGGTGTTTATTGTTGCTGCTGCAATAAGGGCCCTAGTGTTCTCCGACAAGTATAGTCATATAGTCATATGGGTGAATGATGAGTTCAGATATGCAACGTATATTGTAAAGTTTAGTTGAGGGTCAGAAAAGACTCCAAGTGTCTTGACATGTTTTTAAACAGTGATGTTATTACCTTCAATCAAAAAACTGTCATACTGGGGATCCATTCTTTTTAATTTTGCACCTGTACCGAGGATCATGGTTTCAGTTTTTTTATGGTTCAAAGACAGTGAGTTTTTTGCCATCCAGATCTTGATGGTACCATAAACCTCACTTACCTTAACTAAGTCCATTGAGTAGGACCTGCATTATTCCAGGATGATCTGGGTGTCTCAGTGCCATGTTTCAAACGGAAACCTGATTGTCCTGTTGCAAGAATACCCTGTTGTTCAACAAAATCCTGATATTGTAGACACGCCATTTTATCAAGACTCTTCAACAAATAAGGGACACTTGTTATTGGCTTATAACTTGCTGGGTCACCGGGATCCAGGTTCGCCCTTTTCAACAGGGGCGTAATCCACGCCTCTTTTAGACAATCTGGTACCAGACCTTCAGAAAAGGAACCATTTATAAAACCTGTTGTCCATGATAAGAACAAAGGCAAACATTCTTTAAAAAGGGAGACTGGAAACACATCCTGCTTACACGAGGTTGGCTTCATTTCCTGTACAACTTTCAAAACATCGGCTTCCGATAGTTGCTTATATGTAAATAATGTGGGAGGATCTAGGACCACCTTTGTACCGGAATCAGGGGTCGAAAGAGATTGATCTGACAACCCATGTAAACTATCTGTGATAGATGCTTGCTGTAATGAGATTCTCTGTGAGAAGCCGTCATTAATTTTTTGACACCAGTTGTTATCAATATCAATCTGTGGGTCACTTCATATGCCTTTTAATTCTTGTAGAATAGAGAATAATTCTATAGAACTTGATTTGGCTGAACTAATCCGTTCATTAAGTTTAGTCTCTTTAGCTTTAAAAATAACTTCCTTAAAGTGTTTTGCTGCAGACCTATAGGTTCTCAATGTAGAGTCGGAGATTTTTTTCTGCAGCTACGTTCATATATCTGTTTATAGGAGAATGGTTACCCCTCCCTTAGTTTAGGTGAACAAGTGTGCTCACACCGCCTAAATTGCGCTGCTGTTTGCTGCTTCTAGTGCAAACAGCTGAAGAGAGAGTGAAGACCAGAAAATCTCATGTCACTCATTTATTCTAGAAAATCCTTATCCAGTGTACAAAGAAGCCGTACAATCGTCTAAACCAAACAACATCGAAAATAGCATTGACACTGTTTCAAAGATAT
The DNA here is from genome assembly GCF_040938575.1 of Ambystoma mexicanum. Lineage (NCBI taxonomy): Eukaryota > Metazoa > Chordata > Amphibia > Caudata > Ambystomatidae > Ambystoma > Ambystoma mexicanum. The sequence continues at coordinate 18,762,648 of NC_090937.1, read as the reverse complement.
ATAATTATTACACATCACTACTAACAAAAATACTTCTAACACATACATTTGTGACTGGGGGTTAGTATACTGTGAGTTTACATAGTACTTCTTGACACAATAACACAGCGCTCAGATAGGCAAAACACTGATAAATGCAAATCTGTATTTTTATCTTGTTTTGTATCAGATGGCTCTTACTGTATACTGAATTTATAGTGATACAGTTTGTGAATGCTGTGCTATTATACAGTGTCTTTTTTGTTTTAGGAGCACAAAACAGAAAACCGTGATATTAGGCTTTCTTTCTAAGGTTGACACATGTTTCGGCTATTTGCTCATGATACACTGTACCCACATGTTTACGATGTAGCTTTATGGAGCCATCTTCAAGACATATAACTAATCCTAATATAGCACCAGTCAGATGACAGCCCCACTGTTCACATGACCCAAAATATAAAAGATAACATTGGTTACAAAACATGGTTGGACTTCTCTCTTATATTTATTGTTGATGGTGTGTGCTATCATCGTGGCAGTTAAAAAATGGTGTTCAGGCAGGCAACATAGGGTTTGTTTGGGCGGTTATTTCTAGTCAGCGTACTTGGTTTGCCTGATTTCTTCTAGGAGGAGCAACAGCTTCCATCTACACAGGGACAAGTAAAAAACAAACTGGCATTGTTTCTTCTGCATTTTAAATAGAACAACATCTTTATATACAAGTGCATGCTTATGGCTACCCAGAGTCTTTTCTTGATTTCCTGGGACGATTGGTATGTCCGGTTTTGGATCTGTGATGGAAACAAGACCAGTGAAAAATATCAATGGGATATACCTCCTTGACTGAAGAAATAAAATGTAAATGAAGAAAGGGTCTTTTTTTGTTTTTGATGCCCTTTGCATCTTAGAGGTTCATTATTTGCCAAGGGTGTTGTTGTAAAGTAGGTTACAAAGGATACACTTGCTCTGTAGGTTAGTTCTTGTGGTTTATTGCTCATCAGGTAACATCAGGTAATCATCAGGAGCTAGGAAGATCTTATGGAGAGCACACAGGCTACAGCTTCATCAACTGCCTGTATCAGAACTCCAACCACACAACAATCTTCTCAGACTCACAGGGTTCCACACTGACATTCCACACTGACATCACCACTCATCTGGAACACCCATAAACGTACCTTCTGTATTGGCCTGCATGTGGGTGCTGAAACGCCCTGCTCCAGGCTGCTCTGTCCGTATGTGCGAGGAGGCGCAGGAGCTCCCCCTCAGACATACAGACATGCAGTGCCCCAGCCAGCATTTCCAATGAGCTATGCAATGATAGCGAAGCAAAACGCCCCAGCACTTGCATGGCTCAGAGAGCATGTGCGGCTGGGGAACTAGACTGAACTGTCAAAGGGAAACAGTGTTTCCCTTTGACAGTTCAGCCAGCCCAGGAGCACTCCATCAGCTGGAAAAAGCAGCTGAGGGAGTGCTCACTGTTTCACTGGGCTGGCTCCTTAGCTCCTCTATAATGGTTGAGGGGCCATTGGGTGGGCGCCGCCTCGCCATTATGGATGAAGCGCCAGGCTCGGACTGGCCTATAGGGCAATGCCTGTACCAAAAATGTAAAATGCTAGTGTGGGCCAGCCAAAATGGGCCACCATTTTGGCCAATGTGGACCAGTTTGATGAGTTACTTAACTATGCAGTTAGTGATTTTGACCATTGTTGCTGAATATATCACAATTTACTTACATTTTAACACAAAGCACCCGCTAGGGTACTATTGAAACAGTGGGCATCATTACAACCCTGGCGTTAGCTGTGCCGGTGAAATCGGCACGGCTGCCACCGGAGTTGCATCCGGGTCCGGCACCCGCGAATGGGCAATTACCGGGTCATGCTGAGTTAGGTGGACCTGATAATTGCCCTTTCGCGGGTGCTGGTACCGGTAGAGCCCCATTCCCATTTTAGCCCCATAGGGCTAAATGAGAATGGGGAGCTCGGATGCACCGGCACCATTAGTAACGGTGCCGGTGCATCCGACGAGCTGTGCTCGTGGGTGCCGCATGGCCTGCCAGGTCAGACCTGGCGGGCTATCAGGCACCCGCGAGCACAACTCTTACTATGGCGGTACAGTAGCAACGGTGTCGGTAGTTGTAATGAGGCCCAGTCTGTGACTAAAGGAATTAATAGCCATATACAACTGCGGGCCACTTTTTCATTGTTGCCTGAGACAGTTTTATGCTTCAGCCCGACCATGTGAGCCACCCCTGCCCATTTCTTCCAATCTACATTTTTTTTTATATTTCATGCTGAGCTCTCAGGGCCCCCAGGGATGCACCCACGGACCCCTGAGGGGTCGCTCCCCACAGTTTGAATACCGCTGACTTACAAACTACGCTGAATTCATGCATGCAAAACTCTCAAGCTGCTAATCAGATACAACTATCCATACACACCAACTGTCTTCCAGCGGTTAATCTTCTATGTTGTATATCTCCCAGCAACCGACGCGCAACGTAAATAGGCACATTAAACTCAGGACTAACAAATGTGCTCACAGATGTACATTTCACTTAACGTCTCACATTCATTTACCAGCGAGTTTGAACATGTACATATTGAACAAACGTTTCAACATTTCGTTACACATTTCAAGGGTTTTTTTGATCATGAAAACATGTGATGTATAAGGTCGCATAGCATAGGGGAGCCTCAGCGCAAAACAAATGCAACACTGGTTGTTCTGGGGTACCGTCAATGCATAAATTCACTAATGTGTTTTTAAGCCAAAAATAATGGCCCATCTTGAATGCAGAGTTTTAAACATCAGCCCCCACCTCAGAGCTATTCCAAGTGACACCATGAGTACGCCAATGGGGTGGCACACCATCAATGCAGTATTTCAAAAATACAACTTCCACACTGAGTTTGGGAATACAATCAGTCACCTGGACGCTGGTATTATCCAAGACCGACATATCAGCGTTTGTTGAAATCACACAAGTCTGACACCAGATGCAGCGGCCTCTCGCCGGAATGCTCTCCCCCATGCCGAAGTGTAACACAGGATCTCCGTAGTTTCTCCGTATTAAAACCCCTTTCGGAAATGCATGTTACGGCGTGAGGTCATCATCATTCATCCAATGAGAGTTTGATTACGCTTTAGACGCGTGCCACGGTCCTTTACGCAAAATATCCTCCTTAATCTGCAGCGCTGTGTACCATGAGCGAACAGCATGGAATGCAGTTGGGACGGGGTTCTATCTCCACCAGCTCCCACACCAGAATGGTAATGTCACCATTGTGACTGAGATTGCGGCAGAGGGAGGTGCTCTCCGGCCGTCTTCTATTGAGGCACAGGCTGTCTATCCAAGACCTACTGGGATGTGAGAGGTTATGGGAGAGAGGGTACATGGTTCCCTTCATCAGTGGTAGGGGTACACCTCACTGTCCTCCTCTCTGCTTGGTTTCATTTCCACCCAGCACAACAGTAGACCACAGGGTAGAAAGGAGAACCTTGAGTGTCACTGAGCTCATGAACTCTGTGTGGTGAATGGAAAAAGATTCCTTGTTGTAATCCATTTCTGCCTGAAATATTCCACCATAGTAGCAAAAAATACAGTCGTTTTTATTCTGTAATGAGGGCCTTGAAATTATTTTAGAGGGAGTTATTTCCTTGGGTGCCCTGAGGGAACCTAGATGGAGAGCTTTATTTTTTGTACCCTCTTTGACAAACCCAAGGGTCATGTCCCCATTTTACTCCAGATAAACACTGCTCCAACTGATAAAACTCACAGACCAAGTCACACAAGGTGTTTAACTAAAAAGGACATCAGTTACTAGGGCTGTGGGTACTGCGATGAGGAAACCACAGAAGGAGGCTCAGAACTATATAGAATTATTGAGTCCTTTCTTTGTTTTTATCATGGATCCCATCAATAAAATAGAGGAAGGTCAAAACACGGGTGGTTGTGGCAGAAGTAGTAGTTGTAGTAGTGGCAGTGGCAGTGAAGACATCCGGACTGACTGTAGCAGGAGCAGAAGATGGCAAGATAGTAGAGAAAACCGAAGAGTGAGACAGTGTAAGAGGACCAGTTGGAACGGGAGAAGTCAGGGCAGAAGACAGAGAGGGCCGGAGTGACGAACCAGAATTCTGTAAGCCTTTCATTTCAAGCACCAGCGGAAAACTACTGTGAAAACCCCAGAGCTGGCAGATGCCATGGCTTTCTGCAGTGGTGCCGCATCCGTGTTTGTGGACACCCACAGAGACTCAGGTCGAAACCCCTGAAGGGCAGGATCTTGGATACTGCGCACGCCAAAGCGAAAGAAAAGTCCTGGAGAGACTCCAGGGAGCAAACAGCTGTGAAAAGGTGTGTTAACCCTGCACCTCTTAACACTGGTAATTTAGTTATGTTCCTAACAGGTTGCTAGATCCTAAAAGAGAATTAAAAGTGTAGCAGATGTTCTCGTGTTACCGAGAACATATTGAACTTTCTTCCCTATCATTGCCAGTCCAATGCGCGGTTATTGCCTTAAGAGGTAAACAATTTTGGGATGTTTTGTCATATTAATAACTACAACAGGTTTGTCCTGCATATGTAACTAATTCATCTCAACACAACAACATCTCTCTCTCGCTGTTCCTTTAACATCCCTTGTGTCTCGTTCAACCTTGCTCTCTTTCTCTCACTCACTCTGTCTTCCTCTTTACCCCCACCACCTTCTCTCTCCCTCTCTCTGCATTTCTGCTTCACCTTCTCTCTGTTGCCTCCTTGCTCTACCCTAAGCTCTTTAATTTGCCATTCTCTCCTCATGTCCTGCTCCCCTGAGTCAGTTTAATCGGACACCAATCTCTGCTCTTTTTATTCCTGCCTCCTCTGACCCCCTCTGTGCCTGCTCCCTCTCTGTTTCTCTCAACTGTTTACCGCTCCCCTTGAACACTTCTAACTCTGCCTCACTCCCACACCTCTCATATTTAATTCTTTCCTCTTTCCTCTCTTCTCACTTAAGAGTATCTACTCAAATGTTCCTTCTCAACCAATCCATTGTCCATCATCATTTCTAATTAAATCAATGATCCCATTAGTGATATCATTAATGATGTCGTGAGTGATGCCACAAAAGGGAAAGGTGCTTAATTAAGAATTACTGATACCTGACATTTAATTTTTCTAGGTTTTGCCCTCACAAACTTTCTTAGGACCGCTTTTCTGGTTAATAAACTGTGCTGGGTACTGGAAAGGAAACGAGTCGTGATGTTCAAAGAGGCGGAAGCATATCTGGGGTTGTTTGTGGTCGCACGCAGAAACGATGTGACCTAGCAGTTCAGGGTGGACTGCCCTTTTGGGGTAGCCAGGCAAGCACCATCCTGAGTGTGCACATAAACACACACAGCATTCACCCACATTTGACTAGGTGAGCTTTGTGCCCTGCCATACATGGGCAAAAGCAATGGGCAGCCTATGGTTAGCAATAGAAACAGAGCAGCTGTTGAACCTGGCCCAGGGGCTGCAGAGTACAGCGCCTAGAGTCACAGCAGAGAACTACACAGCTATCACACTAGGAACCTCCATATTTGGTCGTGGTGTTGCATCACTACTCTTTTGCGGTTGAAGCTCTCCTCCAAGTGAATCGTGCTCATCGTCTAGTTCAGACAGGAAGTGCTATCCTAGAGACAAGGCGGTGCTTTGCAGCTGCACCAGGGTCCCCAAGAAAACGACAAAAGATCCGTTTGGGATCAAGTGAGAACGGGGAAGACAGCACCTCCGAAAACGTGTGACCTGCTTACTCCCTTTAAATATTTACTTCAAACGAAGAGGCAAGGAAAAATAAAAGCAACCACGTCCGAGGCAGGCGCTCGTCCACACTGAGTGCTTCTAACTGGGATAATCAGTGGAGTAACTTTGCTGAAAATGTTGGAGGAGCGGGGAGGGGGTGGGGGGGGGCATGACATCTGAAGAAAAGGTGCTCCAGCCAAATGAATGGGGACAAAATAGTGTGCCATGAAAGTTGGGGGTGACAAACACCCCTGTGCCCCCCTAAAGGGGATAATGACAGCAAGCAATATTTGCAACGGCGCTTGTGTAAAAGGAACGACTTGTAATCGATTATTGGCACGGCGTGTCTGATGGTCTAGAAGCGCGTGGCACGGCGTGTCTGATGGTCTAGAAGCGCGTGGCACGGCGTGTCTGATGGTCTAGAAGCGCGTGGCACGGCGTGTCTGATGTCTAGAAGCGCGAGACACTTCAGCTATAGAAACTACGCAAACACACGCAGTTAATCGCCCTGCTTGTCCCGCGCATCACTGTCGATTCATGCGCGGTTATTATTCGGTGGGACTCGAGTGGCGCACACACAGCAGCTCGTGGGTCTGCTGCAGTCTTCCTCTTCCCGCCACCAGCATGGACAACTGTAAGGCACTTAGCCAGGAGCACGAGCAGAAGTTCGGCTGCATGGAGCCATCGAGGCCACAGCAGGGCTATTTTTTGTGCAAATTGATGCTTCCCCAGGAAGTGAAAAGCTGGACATATATCTCCGTGCTGTTCTGCAGCTTTCAGGGCTGGCCAGTGGGGGCTGCTTGTAAATACATGGATTCATTTCCCCTTGCGTTATTCGCCCTTCTTGCCAGAATGTATGGGTATTGATAAGTAATTACACCAATTGTCATTTCTTCCCAGCTCCAGCTCAGCTGCGTCCCTGGAAATAATAGGCGATCATCAGCTACTGATGGGGGCGTCTGAAGCAATTGCTTTACAGTTCCCAGTCGATTCCCAGCCAAGGGAACAGGGCGCCGTCAGACAATGCCCACTTGTGTCAGAAAGTGCAGACTGGGAGAGATTTCAAGAGGTTCTTTGGAAGAAGGGCCTGTCTAGTTGGAACGGGTGTCGGGAACAGCACTGCTCGTCGTGCAGCTGGATAATCCCGCACAACAAAGTGGCCAAGGTGCTAGCGATGAGCAGGGGTGCATCAGGCACCCGTGTACCCCTACCGGCGCAGGCAGGGGGAAATGCTAACAAGGGTCCCTCAGTCCATGTGTATGTCTAAGGGTGGTTGCAATCTTGGGGATCCCTCTCTGCATTTTCCATGGGATCTCATTCGTGTTAGGTCGCAAAACCGGCATGTACGATGCCACACTCATTACTGTGCCAACGGAAACAGAAACAGAGCATTTGATAACTAAGGACCACTAGGTGCATTGAGTGTGCAAATTCCTTTACCATCTCACAACCATGACCTGCATGGTCTTCAGCTTTGCCCTTGTTCGCTCGTTGCAGTTTTTCCCTGGTCTCTTTCTGCGTCATTGAGAAGCCATTTACTGTGTTCCTCTCCCTCACGCCTGCTGTGAAGCTCTCCCGGGGATTTGTACCCTACAGTCAAAACGCTTATTTACCCTCCTCTTTTGGTGAGTGTAACCCCTTTACGAATGTAATTGTATCACGCCCCTGCAACATATTGTGTAAGGCTTTTACTCCTCCCATTGACGTCACGGCTCATTTTCGAGTATTTGTATGTCAGAGAGAAGGTGGTGGAACGTAACTTCAGTTTCCACCGCCTCCCTTCTTCTCTGCCATCCAAATACCACAACATTTGTGCCGGCATCGATTTTCATGCCGGCGCAAATGCTGTCGATTCCTATGGGGGGCAGCATAAAGCAGGTGGACCCCATAGGGATACATTGTAAACGCAGTCTGCCATGCTTGTATAGCAGACAGCATTTACAATTACAAATAAGTGCTGTAAGACATGCTCACATGTCAGACAGCTTTTATTTTTCATTATGAACTCTGCTTACTTTGCGTGAAAGCATGTCAGAGAGTGTTTAATTGTAATTGCGAGCATGGCAAGCAGCGCTCAAAATCAAAAGTAAATGCTGCCTGGCATGCCAGCGTGTCAGACAGCATTTACTCACTTTGCACTTCCGATTTGCAAAACTGCATTGCAAATGATGAAAATTTGGCAGCGGGGACCTGGCTATGCCTGAGTGCAAATGTACTAGACGCCCACAGTCAAATTACGTATAGGAGCAACATGAACTCTTCAATGTTTTCATGGCCACATCTTTTGACTCTCTTTGGGAAAATCCCACATGCCACACTTACAAAGAGAATTTCGCTAGACATTCTGAATAGTGATTTGGCACCCAAAGCCCCCTGGAGATTATATATGTCCAAAGGAAACTAATAATCTGAGTGGGGTAACAAAATATGTATATGAAGGTGACTTACAGTGAGAGTGTGTCTTCATTGAGCTGGCCCAATGAACTATTTGCTGAAAATAAACTATATCAAACAACGACAGGTCCTCACAAGCATGGAGCTTTTGCTGGCATGTAAGCTTTAACATGTTACTGTTACCAGATATTACTTAGTGTACATTGATTTAGGCTATAAGGATGTAACACAGGATAGCAGAGGGGCAAACTGCTGCTCTTGGAAGCAAGACTACACAGAGCAACAGAGGTTTTAATCCCAGATCTGCACTTAAAAACCAAACTCAGGTATGGTATTAGGCGTGGTATAAGAAACCAATTAAATAAATAGTACTCAATTATTGACCTTGGAAGGATGCATGCCTGAGTTGGCTATGCCAGGATTTGAACCTGTGACCTGTAGATTACACTCAGACCACAACAGCAAGCACTCACCCGCTGAGCTAAATTTGCCTGCTATGGGATACGAACCTGATTTTACTAGCATACTACTATGATGATTAGCCATTTTTAGATGTGTGACAAAATGACCACTGCTCTGCAGAAGTACAAGGATGAGTAGTGGCTAAACCATCTGCTCAGCCCTCACACTCCTACAAACCAACAGTGGTTTCAATCATAAAGGGGATACAGGCACAGTCGAAGAATACCTCCTCTACCTTTGTTGAGAACGTTGGCCGAGGGCCAGCTATACACCTAAGAGTGGTATGAATGTGATAACAGTAGCAACCCAAACATCAATAGTACAACAGTCCAAAATAAAGGAATAGCCAATCAAGGTTCTATGTAAATTTGGATATTTTTGATTAAACACACCAATATGCAATAATAACTGACTAAAAAATCACTAGCAAAAAAACACCTCTGTAGAATGAATGCAGAAAATGCAGAATATAGATGTAGAAAACACTCTGGCTAATGTAGCAGATTTCGAAAGGTAAGAAATTGCAACAATGCCTCATAAAAAGACATGTCTTTTTAGAAAAAAATGCAAATAGGTGGTGTATCAGCCTCTAGGGTCCTTAAAGTGGACCATGGGGCTGAACCTCAAAAAAGTACCCGAATCTTTTCTTGGATGGTTTGATGATGTGGAACCAGGCTTTTTAGCGTTGTGCATGTGGGTGAACCAGATTCAGGTGTGGTGAGTCACTGTAATCCAGGAGTGAAGTCGCCATCAAGTTGGGTTTGAGATGAAGCTCTGTGCGGTTTGATGTGGTGTTCGCGGAGTGCAAGTCAATGAGGGCACCAGGTTCGTTTTCCTGGTTGAGCTTGGTTTGATAGTGAATATGCTTGTGGTTCAATGCTTTCTTCCAGATGTGGCTGTTCAAAGACTTCTGCAGCAGGTAGCTTCTTGTTCGAACCAGAGCAGGTGACACGCTTTGCTGGCACGATGCAGCAGAAAATTGGTTAGATGCAGCAACACAGCGGTTTGATGTTCAAAGAAAGTGCCTGCTAAAGACAGCACCACTGTTCCTGTTAGTCAAAAGCGATGGAACACGGCCGACTTGGGTTTGAGTATGGTTCTAAGCGGTAGAAAACAGGTATCCAACTGCTTTGCTCTTCTGGTGCTGTGAGTTCCAAACCACTGGCTCAGGGACAAGAGTAGTCCTTTTCCTCTTCACTACCAATATCACAAGGGTATCTGCCACCTGCAGGAGTCCTTCACCACCATTGAGGAGTCTGCGTGCTGGTGCTGCTGCCAGAGAATGCAGGATTTGGTTCAACAGTAATCACCCTGAATGTTTCCTGGGATCGTTAGGGGACAGAGCTAGCCTCTGCCTTGCATCACCTGCCTTCACCCCAAAACTGGAGAAGTTTGGAAAGGACTGCTCTCCCAACAGACTCCAAATGAATCCTTCTGTTCTTCTTGAAAGGTCCAAAGGAATCGAGGAAGAAGTGGGAGACCCCTTTCTTATAAAACCAAAGCCTACTGTGTATTGGATGAAATAAAGCCTGCTTTAAGGGGTTGAATGCCTGTCAAGGTAACAAATTACTTTTGTATTCTTGCATCATACCTAAAGAGTAGGAGACAGGAAGGAAAGAGAAGCCTAAAGAAAACCAAGATGGAGGAACCCTTCCTACAGTCCCCTTTGCTCTGACTGACTATCCTAACCCCGCTCCCTTCCCAAGCCTGCAGCTTCAAATGCCCATTGGTATGCTACACAGTGGCGTGAGGCTCTCCCATTTGTTGTGGGTGTGCCTCTTTGAAGCATGGTTTCCAGGAGTCTTCCTGCTGAGTGTTTCTTGGGCGGGAGAGGTGTTACCCAACCTCCCAAGGGATCAAAGGGACACAGCTTTCCTCCTTATTGTCCTGCTGGATGAGCAGACATAAGCAGTATGGCTAGAATCCCCATAGCCTTTCCATAGCTGGCCTGGGCTCAAAGTGTTGACATATGTATGATACAAATCAGATGTGGCTTTATCAATTGTGTAAACTATGAGTCATTATTCCAAATCTAAGGTATGGCTTATTATTAAAGATTACCCTGCCACTAAACAGGTAATTCTGCCTAATTAGTATGGTTGTGCATCAGAGGTGCACTTAAATGAAACATCTTTCTGCAGTGACTTTGATGTCACAGCAGCTATCAAACAGAGCACCTTCGACCTTTGGACCAACTCTGTGCCTCAGAAGATCAGATCGGAGGACTGATGCTGCATGGCACAGATGTACACTATGCTTTTGGCATGGAACTTTCTGAAAGTGGGTTCTGATTAGCATGCCACCCTTTCTGAGTTGGATTGCTGACATCATGTTAATACAAATAAAAACACCAGGGCTTTTACACCCTTGCCCAATAGCAATCTCTCACAGATGTCTTAGTCTTTTGCGTATGGAACCCTTACTGGTTAATAAACCTTTCTATGTTACTGTTACTAAATACTGCTTAGAGATACTTCTTAGTGCACGCTGATTTAAACTAGGAGGTATGGACAGGATTTTTCTTGCATACTGGAATGCTGATTAGTCATTTTTAGATGTCTTAGGCTTCTGTTTACAATATGACTTGATCTAAGGGAGCCCAGGTGAGCTTGAACGTTTTACGTTTTTAATTTATTTACTGTAGAGTAGTATTCATGGTATTTTGCTTTTATGCAGGGTTTGCTACCCCAAAATAAAGCTGCTTTGGGGGCTCAACTTTATTGGACTTGACGATCTGCAACTTTGCCTTGACTTCTTGAAAGGTGAACTCAAGTCCTAGGCAGCAGGTGCCAAAGGGGGCAGCACTAATTATGCAGACAGTGGGAACAGAACACCCGTCTTCATCTGGTTATCAATCTCCAAATGCACTCTTGCTTCATGTGCTTCTCTCGGGAATAATCGAATTTGCAGTCATTATTTTGTTGGAGAAAAGAAAGAGAAAACCCTAACACTTGCACACCAAATATAACTAGAGTATGTTTTATATGTTCTGGGATAAGTTAAAGAGTTTTTCCAAAAGGTTTAAGGTGCGGTGTAGAAGAGGAGCAACACTGGCATATGGGCGGTGTAATGAATAGAAAGACGATCAGTTCCCAATTAGGGAACTCCCGTCCCCTGCACACTACCAAAGGCTAAGAAAGCCAAACATTTTTAGGTCATCATTTTGTACATTACAAAAAGATATTTTGAGGATTATTTTCATAACTCATAACGCGTTTCAAGTTGTGCTCTCTTCTTCAGGGGCCAATTAATTTTCAGACTTTTCAATCTAATTAGAAAAACAGTCAAACATGTTTGTAATTAGAAGTCAGCTAATTTCAAGAGTGTACAATTAGACATTCATCAGTAACATAATTGAATGCACATGATGACCTAAACCTTTTTGGCTTTCTTAGCCTTTGATAGTGTGCAGGGGACGGGAGTTCCCTAATTGGGAACTTATCTTCTTTCTAGTAATTATTTTGTTACCAGCTTTAATTTCCTGCTCCCCCTAAACCCCCAACACCTTTTTGGTTGCTATCACAGACACGCACGCCCCCACCACCCACCCTCTCCAATTCTGTGGCCTACTCTTTCTGTGCAATAAATGTACCTGCATCTTTCAGGTTCCAACCATGTCACCTCCCTAGTCAATCTCGCACAGTTTTTAAGTCTCTCTAAACAGTTCCAATCCCTCCTTGGTGTTTCTGTTTAGGAACGCTATGGACAGAACCTGTGACCCACAGAAAACTGCTCTGTGTTGTGCAACAGGACAGCATGGCCCAAGCCGTGCTCTGCAGCACGCTATTACTGCTATAAGCAGTGCACAGGCAGACCAATCACAAGCAGACATATCGGTCTGCAGCATCTTCAAGTAGGCACCTCTCCATCTCCCTCTGTCAGCTACCCAGGACATGAGTTGATGCTTGGGGTAACCCCACTTCCTTTTCCTCAAAATGTCTCCAGCCACCAAAAGTCGTTGTTGCATATGATTCAATGGTAACATGTCTTTGGAAAGACACATTTTATGTAGAATGCACTTATACCGATAATGTTACAATGAAAAGCATAACATGTTTTGGGGGGTGCCCAAACCTGCATTTTCCACCCCTAAAAACCCACCCCAACCGTTTCCCAACAAGATTTACGCCTTTATCCCACCCCCACATACATTTCCGTTATGTTTTGTCATTGTGAATGTTTCGGTATATGTGCATGTCTACATAACATTTTCGTTACAAAGACTGTATACAGATTCAATCAGTCCCTGATCTGGTTGGCTGAACTGGGTCTAATCTGAGCTGTTTTTATTTGTTGTCTCTTGTTACTCACTGTAAACATCACCTCAGAAAGACTTGTACGCTTCTTACTTGCCTACATTGCCCATCTTCCCATGTCTGCTTTACCCCCAATCTTCCGTACTGTGAGGTATGTGCAGGAACTCGGGGGGAAATGCTGTGAAACTCACACATGCTGCAAACTGAAATCTAAGATCAGGGCTAAGATAGACAAAAACACAGGGGTCAAGTCCTGAAAATTAAAGTGAGGGGACTCATCAACAAACGCAATGGGATGTGACGTCGCCAGGAATTACAATATCAACGTGAAATATGCAGATTTCATTAAATTGGCTTTGCATAACCACCCAAATTGCACAGGACGAATGGCATTTGCCTTTCATAAAATCAACACACACCCACAAAACCAAGAAGATATTTTCTTCTAATAGTGTTTTTGAACAACGTTTAAAGATGTGCATGTTTTAAACTCCAAGAACCAATAGACGTTTTTTCCCCCAGAACTTGCAGTAACGAAATGGGACATTTCACCTTTAGTTTGCTCTTTTTTCATCAGGTTATATAGTGCAGTGGTGAAGTGTCTGGCCTGTAAACCTGACGACTGCAGGTTCGATCCCTCAGGTCGGCTTTAATTCATAAATTTAAAGAGCACATTCAATGTTTCTCATTTTAGCTAGGGGGGGGTGAGTCCACCCTCTGAAAGAAGTGGGTGTCTCCGCCCACCCGCGTGTACCCTCAACTTGAGCCCTGCAAACACAAAATGTCGCAGCTTTAGTGGTAGACTGCTGCAGCTAAAAGAAACAATGACGGGTAGATCAGAACTTGAGACATTAATTTAACACGCTGTTGAACACCATACATCATGACAGGACAACACAGGCAGCTTACTGCAACTAATACATTAACCTCAAAGACAAACAGGACAAGCACATTCTGACCATTGCAAGTAAAGTATTGAAAAGGCCTGTCTTTCCAACTGTCTCTTTTGAAGAAGAACCATCCCAGAGGGACATTTTGTTTTTAAATGCGCCCCAGGCAGAGTGGGCCCTTTGATCCTTAGCAGTGAAAGGTTACGTGGCTTAGAAATGTTCACTTGATATGTAATTTCTTCTTATCCCTTTAAATAAAGGTTATTTTTGCTGCTTTTGAGTTAAACATATGCAGCATAAAGCACAGTCTGAGCCACAGCCTGTGCAATGATGGGAGGGAAGTGCTGGGGCAGAACGTTTTGGCAGTGCCTAGTTCCTCTCCCCCACCTTTGTCACTCTCATAGACACCTCCCTTTCACAGAGAAATAAGCACTGGAAAAGCAAATAGGTAGAGCCTTTTCGTAACAGAACGCCTTTGTGTGCTGAGTGCATAGTTTTGCAAGGTGTGCAGAGAGGAAATTGGCTTCTTACTGGCCTCTGGCATGAGTCCATCCCGCACTTTGTGAGTTTGAATCACGGCACGGCCGGCTCAGCCCTCAGCCTTACGAGTTAACAGTGGATATTTCAGCTCTGAGGCATCTGGCATGAAGTGTTGTATGAAAGCTGGAAGTCTTCATGTGTTGGTAGTCTCACCAGAGGGGGCAGTGCTTGAAGGGCAATGGAACCGCAACTCTGCTTGCCCTCTTGGGCAATCGCAAGCCACACGCACTTTACCACACCGCATCAACAACACATAAACAGCACCTACAGAACACGAGGTCTTGCCCGATCCAACACTTGCACCAAAGCCCAGCACTCGGTGTATATCGAGCTGAAGCTGCCAACAGCACACCACTTCTACCACTCTCCTACTCCCCTCCTCCCGACTAACTCTACTCGCCCTCTTTCCTGGGTACAGATCCGCCAGAGCGCCTGGGGACCAATTCTGTTTGTGACGGTGCGCTATATAAGTACCTTTAACATAACATAACCTAATGGATGATGGGGGGAATCCGAGAAGCTGCTCCCTTCTCAGCAGAGCTGCTAAACATTAAATGCACCGTTAAACACTTCTCGGGACAGCTGTAGCTTGTTTTTAATGGAACTGTAATAGAACCTCTTCAAGCAGACACACACACCACACATGCGCTGACGCACACACATGCGTTTACACACCCACCCACCCATACACTGCGAATAAAGAAGAAACACGTGTTCACACCCCCACACGCACAGAAAGAGAAAAGCTGGAGATGCCACCCATTCAGTGCCCTGGCATCGTTGGTGGTGAAGGCAGCACCCACTATGCCACAGGAGGTCGAAATGAATGTAGAGGAGGACAGTGTGAGGGAGGGGGTGTCCGACATGCCGCCTGAATTCTCTGGGTCAGGTGGGCATAAGGGGCCGGGGTGGTGGAGATACACACGAGGACGGATCAAGGGCCAGGGAGCATGACCTGACGGCTGGACCACCAGTATTGATCGGTGAGCACGGGCAGCTGAAGGGCCCTAGTTGCCCACGGCGGGACTCAGGGTGGCCGTTAAAGCCTGGAGAGAAACACAGCCAATCCTGGCCAGTGGTGGGACAGTAAGGCGCGCGACTTTTCTTTTAGAAGTGTGTATATGAATTTCAGTATTCAGCATAGGAACAGCCTTTATGAGCAATAGGATTATCTTATTACATGCTAAATACAGGGATCCAATATGTAATATCGCTGTTTTAACATAGGTAGCTTAGCGGTGTTACTATAAGGTATACACAACTATAGTCAATACATTTCAATGTACTATATGTGTCTCAATATACAGCAAAATCATGTTCTGATTATTTCAGATATGACTTTTACGAAACTGTGTGTGTGATTTCTGTGGACGCACCGTATGCATCTCATTATAGAATATCCATTGCTCAACATGCAAGGTATGTTTTGAACTTGTGCCGTGTGCACTGAGATGTTCACGCTTGCTTTGTGTGGGTCTCTAGGCAGCATGTACGCATCCGTGTGCTCCACTGTATACCCTGTCCACCCAGCACACAATACACACACCTCAGTATTTAATGATGTATGCGTCTCAGAATGTGCAGTCTGGGCTAATGGCATTGAAATGATTTTCCTACCAGCCCCACTTAATGGTTTTTAAGTGGCTTGTTGCAATACGATCCTGGCACTTAGCATGTCAGTCGCCGCTGCGCCATGCGTGCATCTCTAAGCAGAAGTGTGCAAAGTGAGACGCACATCAGAGGGCCTTGGGAGTGTGATGTTCCGAGAGCCAGAGTGGCAGGAATTTGGGGGCACTGCATGCGCAAGGATTCCTGCCTTATCATAGGCCGTGCATCACCCCGTTACTTCGAGGCCATGCAGAATCCCGGCAGCTTTTCTCGGTAGGACAACACACAACGATAGAGACCCAGGGCCAGTGTGCTGTGGGCCAGTGCCTTGCTTCGCACGTGCCAGCTCCTGGCCCTTTTGCACAGCTGCTCTGCAATGAACTCAGGCGTAGGACGCAGCTGTCAGATCGCTGATCCTTAATTGGGGGCGATATTAAGGTGTTCTAGCTATTGTGAGGGTGATCACATTAAGTTATGGTGACAGGCGGTGTTTCTTTGCGCAGTGATGCGGTATTTGTTTGCAGCATGCCCCTGTGAATGCCCGTTCAGCAAATGTTGCAGTTTGCAAGGGCAACCTGTGTTTCATCGCAATTGCAGGTAATTTGCGGCTTTATTCACTGTACTGATGTACAGAGTGCTTTAAGTCCTCATCCTGAGCATGTGCAGGCCTTGTGTTTTAAACTTCATCTCACATCAGGCCTTGCCAACATAGTCAACGGTGAGGGGTCATGGGACTCGTAGTTCAAGACATGAAGTGCGCGGAAGGTTGCATCCCCTGATATGATAAAAAGGATACATTAAAAGCTTGACACAGATATCCACTGCTGTGTATGTGAATGTGTCGGTGTTCTTGTATGTGTGCACATTGGTATGTATGTGTCTGTGTCTGTGTACACGATAGTGGAAGTGAATGTGCATTTAAGCAGCAATTTGCAGCAGTGGGCAGGTGAACTATGGAAAACACCTTTTTTAGGGGCGGTCTTGTTCTCCAAATAATTTGTATTTGAAGGGCTAAGACATCTTATTTGCTATTTTATTGGGCCCCCACACCCCACTCCGGCAATACCATTACAGTCTAATGCTGTGGCAGCTGGTGAATTTGTTAAGTGGGGGGGGGGGCATAAGCGGGTTCCCTGAATGGGCCCGAGCAAGCAAGCTCGAACAAACCTGAAGGGGATCTGGCCGGGTTCTTCCCCATAGAACATTTTTCCTTTAATGAGTTGAAATAGTGCACCACACATTTTAGAAAACGGGTTAAAAAGAGAACGAATTACCAGTCAGTTCTGTAGGGCAACACTTGAAATACTTCCATACATTCCAGGTCAGCAACGGTGCACATGGGCAGTTGGTATCATATTTTCAAGATTTTTGAGGTTGAAGAAAAATCATGAGACCTCTCTAACCAATATATGCCAGCATTGTCCCACTTTCACACGGGGTGTGCCCAAAGCTGGTTATGAAGCCTGTCGACACAGTATGCCAGTGCCAGCCCTCTTCATGCTGCTTACCACCAAAGCTTATAATCAAATCAGACCTTGAGGCCTATTTTAGACATATCCCATCATTGCCATTGTAAAACACAATTATATGCTGCCACCTGCGATGTCCTCTCTTCATGCTGGCTCTGCCCAAATCAAAGCCTGCTTTCAGCCTCAATAGTATATGTCTGCACGGCCTCCCCTCTCATTGTGCCAGCGCCGAAATATCAACAAATGATCTGCCTCAACGATATATATGTGCACAGGCTGCCACTGATCTAGAGGCCGCCTCAAGTGAGCAGTACAATTCACTGCATCACTCTTGACTACATCACACTGACTAGTGTCACAGCATTGTAAATACCAGTTTTTACTACTATTATTCATCTAAACATTACTCATTGCCTTGATTGCTTAAGGATGAAAGTAAGTTGCAGATAATACAAATTCGAACGGTATCCCGCCACAGAACTAAGACATGTTGACCACATCGTCTCTATCTTCAAGTAGCTGCACTGGCTACCCCTTTGAGAACGTATCCTGTTCAAGATTGTCTGCATCACTTAAAAAACAGTCTCTACCAAAACACTACTTTACCTGGTTGAGTAACTCCCCATCACTAGAGGAAATGCTCCACCAGAATCTACAACATCGCCAACCTGGAAAGAAAGTGCTGTGAGAGGTAATAACCTAGAAAAAGGCATGTTCCTGCTGTAGACCTCGTCCCTGGAGTAAGCTGCCAAATCAGATCAGACCCCTTCATCTTACACTTCAGGAAGGACCAAAAGAGTCAACCCTTCAAAGAACATCTTACCAATTGATAATCACCTCCACTGAACCCCACTTTCCTCCCTCCAGATTTGTCCCTCTCAAATCCGACCCTTTCTCCTTCAACCCATCCCATCTTCCTCTACTACCTCTGCATTCTGCTTGTCACTCCGCCCTCCCCATCTTTCTGCTTTATAAATCCAATACAGACATGCATATATGTGTGTGCGCAATCCATACGTTTCTATATATTTGGGTACCTAGCTGTGCATGTGGTGTGGCATTTGGAGCGTGTGTGTGTGCCACCATTAACCCAGAAAACTCAGATGGATTAGTCAGTGTCATGGGGGAAGGGTGTGGGCTGATCGATTGTGTTGCTTCAAAAACGTTACATTCTAAGGCTGATGGTGTGGTACCGGGTACTTCCGGCATCACAGAGTTCTTTCCATTGTTTACCCCTGGGGTTAAGGAGGAGGGGAGTACTAGGGCCCAGGGTCATCATCCACAGGGTAATAAGGTGATTGTAAGATAAGAAGGCTGGGGGTGTGCTGTTTTTTCTAAACTTGTGTGGTCCAGAGGAGAAAAGCAAGGAATATCTGAAATTGGGGACTGTAAATCAGGACAGGGTGGAGAACTCCAGCGTGGCCCGCTTTCATGGCATTGTTTATCCAACTCAGCACAATGAAGGTTGCCGTCGCCCTTCTATGAAGGAATTTTATGAAACAAAATTCTTGTGCATAAGCGCGTTAAAAATGCCATATCATATCATATGATGGGCCAAAAGGCATGGCTGGTAATGCCTCTAATTCTGTGTTAAAAGGAACACGGTTTGGAGACCTGGTTGTGTTCAAACAGTCAGTCTTTGTTAGCCATGAACAGGGGAAAAAGGTAGGGAGCGCGTCCGAAGAGGAAGGACAGGAGGAAACTGAAGCGGCCACACTGAGGCACACATCGGTTTCTCAGTCGCACAGAAAATCTACAGGGGCAAATTCAAGAAAGGGGGTGGGCTGCAGCTGACTTGCTGATCTCCCCAAAAGGTATATTCTAGAAAGGCTGGAAGTGCCGAATTGCAATGTAGTGTTGAATAGAGGGAATGTATTAAGTTTATTCCATGAAATCCTTCAACTGCAAATATTGACTATTGAGGATAGTCAAACGTTTTTTTGTCCCCCTAGTGATGACCGCCTGCTCCTGACACAGATTCATTTTAGATCAAATGCAGTGGCCAGGGTTGTATTTATAGCATATGACAGTCTAAGAATGCTGGTATATGACTTATATAGGGTTCAGTGTGATTTCCTGGATGATTCAGTGCAATGCCTGGGTGATCTGAGTGAATCCGAGGAAAGACACCCTATTAGAGTAACCTGTACTGTAGGTGCCCAGGGAAACACAGTCTGTTGGATTTGTAGTTCAAATTAAACATATTGAAAGGGGCTTTAACCAATATTGGGGCTGGTTGTCAACAAATTTGGCTGGTGAATTCTGAATGTTAGGCGACAGAAAGATTGGACTCCAATCCCGTTTCGGCAGTCTCATGCCTTGTCTGCCATAACTTGGAACACCAGAGGTTGGAATAGTTTCATGGGTACCCAGGAAAGGTTAGATGAGCTACTTGTATATGATTTAGTGTGCCTTCTGGAGCTATGGTTCACTCAACCCGTATTCATTGATGGGCTTGCAATCGTGCAGCAGCTGGCGACACCAAGCAAAGGTGTCGGGCCCTCGGGGGGCCTCTTGATAGCCATTTGAAGCCCCTCGATTTAAAAGATGTTGGCAGTTTCGGAAGATACATATGGGCTACTGGCCATAAACGTCTGGTTCAATGCGCCGTTTCTGGATGCCCCAGTTTTAATTCTGTGTCTTTATTGGATTCAGTGTTTGACCATCTTGGATTGTTTTATGGATAGTCAATGAAGTGTGCAACGTTTCATGGGTGAAGAAGGTGGAGCATATATGATCCTTGCGGGTGATCTAAATGTGGGGTGTTTAACTGCATCCCGAGAAAGTTACCCAGGTGAAGGGCTCACACAGCAGGAAAAACCCAAGTTGATCATCAATAATGGAAAGATGTGGTTTACCGTTTTAGACCGTTGGAACCTTAGGTGCACTAATGGGGCAATAATGGGAAATGTGACGGCGACTCCAACATGGAGTGGGAGTGGGTCGGCATAATGTATTGATTACATCATTTTGACATAGGAACCTTTCAATGCGTGCTCTGAAATGAAAATAGTAGACTCCCAGGTCAGTGTTCAAAATCTGGTAACTGCAAGTTTTAAGTATAGTGTAACCGAGATGATCAATAATGTGTTGCAGAAAATTAAAAAACAATGGTGGGAACCGTTTGGCCAAAAGGAAAGTTTACCCAAGGAAGTTCAATGAAAAGATTAGTAAGCATTTTAATGGAATGTCCATAGAACAAACAATCAAAAGTCTCCCCATAGAACATTTCCAAGTGTTTATTGATAATCTGGGATGTATGTCTAATGGCATCATGGCTCCATTGCAGGCAAAATCACACCAGATTGACCTAGAGTTACAACTTAAAAAGAGAGTGCTCAGAAGGAATGGACGGGCAGAAAGGAGAAAGTGGGGTCTGACTATGTTGTGCCAAGAAATAATGAAAGAAGCTGAGGCAAACGTACACAAATTGGTACTAGAGCCATGCATTTATTTTGTTCCAAAGGGACGGAGAGGCAATGTTAAAAACTCTTGTAGAAAAGAACTCATTTAATTTTTGGTCCTTGATCAATCATACCATCAAACCACATGTCAAACCAGGCACACATTAACTTGAAAAGCGAAGGAACATGGGTTGATCATTTTAGGGATCTTTATAGAGAGTCTTAACTTTTTTTTTTCTTAACTTTACACCATCTCAGAATACCAGGCTAGTTCGTGCTGTGGAGAAAGATGACCAGCTGGCATCTCAAATTAAAAGGATATGTGGCAAATATTGTTGGTTTTCTTTATTGCCTCTGATCAATTTCTACAATATGAAGGCAGTCCCTGCCCTCTTATATGCCATGGAGATGGCAAGGGTCACTTGAATTATGAACTGGGAATCATTGGAAGCCAGACTTTGGCAGAGGGCATTGAACCTTCCAGATTGCCTCCCTGCTGACACCTTGCGATTTGAACTGGGACTCACCTCTTTAAAAGGTCCTCTACAGTGGAAGGTTCTGACCTTATATAGAAATGTACTTGGTCCTGTGGCAGAATCTTTGTATATGGATTTGACTGAGGCAATGACACTAGGGAGGCCCTTGCCATTAGTGAACTTTGAGAACGAAGCAATAGCAATACTAACTGACTGCAACCTCCGGGAAGCAGACCTCATTTGCAATCCGGTAAAGGCAGCAAAGAAACTGTTAGGTTATGATTGGATCTATACTATAGTGTGAATTTACATAAACTATACAAAAATGTGTTTGTCATTGATAGAAGAAGGGGATCACTGACACTCTACCCGAAAAGGTTCCCCAACTCCTATTGAAGGTCCCAGTTTCTAAGATTTTGGCTGAATATATTGTACACAGGTGAGGTACTGCAAAACGTGTTCATAATAATGCTACTATTGGGGATGGTAGGTGTTGTGAGAAGGTAGGAGAACTCCAAACAAGGTTCCATGTAGTGATCGCATGTGAGGCTTTGCAATAAGTCAGAAAGGAACTGTGCACAAAGTATCTTCAAGATGTTCGATATATAAGTGTGACAGAGTTTTACTGTAGCAATAAGCTGCGAGACGGCGGGCCAATACCGCCCCAGGTAATGCCCCTGGGGCCCATATTTACAGGCCCTTAGCAACAAAAAGCTGGGCAGTGCAAACACTATTACCAACTTAGGCCTTCACATAAAAACAGAGGTTCACAATAGAGCAAGCACTCGTCAAAGGAAAGGCTGTGGCTAACGGGACAAAGTAGGTAATACAATTAGAACACAATTATATGCAATACTTGGTTAAAGCGATGAACACAAACATGGGGTGAATGATGACTTGTGGATTATGGTACCCAGAGAAGGCCCGGAAGGCAAACTGAGAGATTTGTGTGGACTGTGCATAGAAACATAAATGGCACTCATGGATCTCCTCTCACAGACATATTCTAAATGTGCATCTAAGAGCAAGCAAACTCTTCAGCAATAAATAATGTGGTTAAAAGTCACTCCAGCCCCAGCGTTGATATACTAGACCAATGTTGGAGTGAAATGTACAGCAGTCAGTCGAATGTGGACATTTAAAGAATAAAAGTAGCAGAAAGTATTTACATGAGGTAAGCAGCAACAGCAGTTCCCACGCAGCGACTGTGACATCCTGCCTTTATAAGGAGAGGGCGAAACCCGCATTCTTTGATTAATCTTTGGGCTTTTACAAGGACAAGAATAATTCAATGGAGGTCTGTTGGGAGTACAGCCTGCTCCAAAGTCCTCTGCAATAGGGGTAAAGACAGAAGGCATCCAAGGTGGAGGAGGTCATTCCACTATTAACATCCAGGGAACAGTGGGTGTGAACTTATGATGGGCCAAGGCCTCTCTGCTGGCTGCACTAGAACTAAGACTTGTACACTGGAAGTGAAGGGTCCACAGTAGGTGCCAGCCATTTTCCCTGGTGTGGTAGTGCAGAACCGGAGGCCTCACCTTGTCCCTGGCAACCTTTGACTGGATCTCCCAGCAGCCACAGAACCAAGGACATGACCCCTATCCCTCCCTGCAATTCCGAATAGCCTCAATTTGGGCACATTCAACACCATCCCAGCTGCTGCAAGGGAACTGCTCTGCGTCATCCTTGACCTGAACGCTCAACTACCTCTTCATCTCCAAGTTCACTCAACACTGACACCGAAGCTCCAACATCTCAACATCAGAGACCTGCCGAGCCTTCTAGCATTCCCAGCTCAACACTGCAGCCTGGTCACCAGTTCCCACGAGCTGCCAGATGATGCAGAACCCTGATTATTCTGCGTTTACTCTGCACCAAATGAAAGACTCTACTTTTCTCTCCCAGAGTCTTCTAGCGCTGCTGACCTGACCAGCCTGCCATTTCCAGTGTCTTCGACTTGCATGCCACAGCCACTGTTTAAAAGTACTGTATTCTTGGGATCTGTCATTGCTGCTTCACGACTGAACCCTGACCTGGTGCTGAAAGTGCCCAGACTCCAAGTTTAATGCTGAAAAGCCTGGAACCATGCATTTGAGCCCCAAAGACAAGAACTACAGTACTGTGTAGAGGCCCTTTTTGGGACGATAGTACCAGTTAACATGTCGAGGTATGGGGAGGATACCCCCTCACTCAAGTACGCAGCAGACATGCAGGGAACGTCCCACGTCCAAAATACGGACAAGGCCAATAATGTGGCAAAAAATACAGTTTTATTAAACAAGGATAGTCATGGACATCGGGCATTCTCCAGTTTCATCTCCCAGGACACAGGCTTGTCACAGAGTTTTACCTGAAAATGACGTCATGAACAAATTATACATTAGTTAAACCTATGGGGATATGATTGGGTGAGTAGTATGGTAGCATATGTTTTCTATATGGAGTTAGTCTTATTATTGGTCCAACAACACTGGGTAACTCTGTCTAGGACCACCTACAAAAATGATACATGGGGAAAATGTCATCAGGGCAAATTATGAGTGGCTGGTGCAACACTGTTAAGGTGAACTTGGAAGGCGGACTGCGATTGGTCAAGGGGAGCGTCTCAGCCTTGGCAGGTTGGACGGCACATGAGCAACAATTCAAGGTGATGAGACCACCCTAAGGTGCTATGTGTCCCACCAAAGTTCCCATTCCTTGATTCCCTAGGCCTCATGCCAGGACATTTAGCTTTCAACTTTCCACTGTATTGTATCTTTCGTACCAAAGAGATGGATGGGAATGAAGGTCTCTGTCTGCCTATGTCTGGCTCTAATGACTAGGCATTCTCTGCCAGCTGCAGTCACATGTGTCGGGACCAATCTTCGAGTTATCCTGTTCAGCAATGTATACACATTTTAGCTGATTTTACTGTGGGTGTTATTCCCTCTCTGGCCTCTGGAGACTTGGTCAAGCTACTCTCTCCTCGGTGTCAGGTGTGAGCTGATGAGAACCTGACCTTCCCACAACATCTGTTTCTGGTTGATTTAGATAAAGCTGTTTCTGCCGTGTGGGATCTACCCATTGTCTGTACTTTTCCAATGCTAGTCCGAACCTGTCTTCCTCTGCTAACCTTGGCAATCTCTGCACTTGTTATTGCTGCTGTTCAGGCTTGTTTCTTCTGCTAGCTCAGCAAGGAAGGGTCTCACTGCTGTTTTATGGCTTCCCAATGTATCTTATTCACCTAACGTGACTATCTCCTCCATCTTGATTTACATGGTGACTCATTTTAGTTGCATTTTGCATTAAGCAAGAGTTTATGTGTTTTCTCGTGCGACTTGCATGTCAGCATAGGAGCGAGTGTGTGTGTTATCTACCCTAGTGATTATAAGCATGTTTTTTGTGTCTAAATACAGTTTGACCTAGTGTTTGTGTATCTTCGTGCTTGGGTGCATGTGCTTCGTGTCTAATGCGCCTACGTGTGTTGACCTCAGCCGTGACATCATTTGTCTTTTTCGTGCCTATACTTCGTCCGGGGTTCCATTGCCTGCAGTGCTATTGCTTCAGTGACATCATTTGGGTGTGGTCTGTACGGTTGTCTCAGAGAATAACATCTCTCGCATCATTGATATAGCAGTGGTGAGGGAGTAGACACTATGAGTGAAGTTCACCGTTCATGCCTATACCTTCGAAATGGGGGGAGGGCTGACATAATGATGGAAACGTTAATTTGCCTCTCTTCAATCCCCCTTTTCAATATCTTTTTCTTCCAAGACATTCCTCCTTGCCGAGTGGCATTGCTGTCAATTTTGCCTGAACACCCCTGCTCATTTGCCCAGCGTGCCCTTTCACGAAAGTCGCCATTCTCTGTGTTTTACAGGGGTGGGGTTTTCCAGTGTTTTCTGACTTTTTGTCCACATTTTTATTGTTTGATTAAAGCCTGTATTACTTTTGAACCTTGATAGATTTTTTCTTAAATTGCGGTCCATTGAACTATCATTGTTTGGGTTTCTACTGCTATCAGCTCACACCTCCCCTGAGGATATATGCTACCCGTGCTGTGCGCTACGAAAAGGATTTATACCTGTCAGGCTCTGCATGTTTTACATATATGAATGGCATCACTGCTGGTTTAGTAGTAGTGTGGGGATGAGTAGGCAGTTTAGCCACTGCTCATCCCTGTACACTTGCAGAGCAGTAGTCATCATTTTGTCAAATGGGGCAAGATAACTAACATCTGCAGGTGCAAGCTAGGGGTCCTACATGATGCTGGTCAGTGTGATGTTGACGTTCTTCTAGCTAGAAGTAGGAGACTGAAGAACACACTGAGCAAATCAGGTGCAAGGGCAGCTTGGGAAAGGATGGCTAATCATCTGAGCAATATCCACCATGACACAACAGCCAGCATAGCAGCTTTCATTCAAGCGGTTTGGAGGATATGGAACACAGATTGGAAGCTAAAGGAATATCTCATGAACAACGGTTCAAACAGCTTAACGGTTCAGTCACTGTGGAAGCAACTTGACAACTTTCCTTGAGTGCATGGCACGTGCATAATCTGAAAGAGCATGCCCAGCCACTTACATTTAAGGACAGAAAATGTCCTGGGGTAGAGAAGGACGGCGATCAGAAACACTCTTATAGCAGTGACCATTTGTGGGGAGCCTTGGCGTAAACACAGAAACCAGCAAATGTTTGACATGTGCCTCTGTGTGCTTTGTTACATTTTTTCGTTAGTATTTTATTCGGCAAAATGTAATTGTTTTTATCAAACATACAATTTCTGACTTTTTCTACCTGCATGAAAGGCTTTTCCTAATGCACAATGAATGCTTGAAAAAGGGTAAATGTCTTTTATATATGATTGCAAATGTACTACCTGCATCTTATTCGTTCGTATGATTTGTGAGAACTTGGTTGCTGTGGAGGCACCTCTAGAAGGCGTGATTTGGCCTCTGTTAGTTGACTATGAGGGACTCTGACTGGAATGACCACAATATTGGGCCTCATTACGAGAATGCCGGTAGAGGTAAAAAAAGGCAGTAAAGGATTTATCACCACTTTTATTATTCAGCAGATTACAAGCTGGTGGGGATCTTAGAGGACAATCTTCCAGAAATTAGCTAGAGGTTTGTCTTCCATAAAAATGGAGAATTATCCCTGCTGGTAAATCTTTCAAAACCACAATGGAGTCCATTGGGAATCTATAATGCGGAAAACGGTGCTACTGATCCACTTGTAATTTGCTGGATTTACCAACAAAATAAGCAGCGGCAGTGCTACCTGAGTAATGCGCAATTGGCATGTTTACATCCTGTTTGCTTTAGCATTGGTTCCCAGTAAAAAATGTCATGTCAGAGTAAGCAGACTGGCTGCAGCGTTGAAGTCCAGTCTAGCCATGTAAAAACATTGATCATGCATGATACGTGTCAGACAGGTTTTATTACTGTGGTATGGCATTTTTAATGGCAAAACCAAGAAGAGTGTGTGCTTATGTGCAGGTACTGGAATATATTGGCAGAGCCATATTGGCCTTGTTTTATTAAAGTATCTTTCATTACTGGCATTATGCACAAAGCAAACATGAGTATATTCTGATATGGGAATAGGCGCAGTTAGCATGGAAATGTATGGGCACAGACAGTGTGAAAATGTTATTTTATAATGGAATATATTATGGTATTATGGGGAAAGACATTATGGAAATGCGTTGGAAAATGCTCCTGTGTACCATTGGTGTCTTGCATCTATTTTATTTGTTTCATGTGTTACCCTATACAAACGATTGCAAACTGTCCGGCTCTTTACTCAATTTTTCACAGAAAGTGTGCTTCTATAATGCACAATTTAAAAACATTGTTCAAGTCATTTTCTTGGGGAGAGGACCCCACCAGCTCCCCTTTGTTGCAACCACTGCAACCATACAAACCTTTTTGTTAGATGCCCTGAAAGCTGCAGCTTTGCCTTCTGGAATCAAATGCTTCAGATTTTTTTTCAAATCAATCACAGGATGGTCCAAGAAGTTATTGCTTTTGGTAGAGCAGCATGTGTTTTGGTTTTATCCAAATGTACCCGCAAATCGAAGGATAGGACAGATGTCTAAACTGCAGAGTTGTGCAGAAACAGTAACCACTGGGGCTTTGTGTCTGGCCAGTCTAAGACTTGCTTTGCTTTCTGCAAGTACTCGCAAGATCGCCGCCATCGCGCAGCCCACCGAACCAAACCTCTGGCTCCACAGTGGCTACTCAGCCTCACCATTGAAGGACCAGTCATCCCAACTACCCATTGGCCTACTAGTTTCCTTATTCAAGGACTTCAACAATCCTTTACCCTGCCTTGAGAATGACTTCGTTCGAAACACGTGTTGGCTCTTTCACATGTGACCTGCACTATTTGTGCTAAGATAACCATTAGCAGTCACATGCACAAAACTAAATTGGCAATAAACATAAGGTGTATTGACCTTCTTCCAAACCAATCCACAACCAAGAATGCAGACAAAATCCAGCGCCATTACAAACAAGGTTTGCCTACCAACTCTTGTACTCCTAAATGTTCGGCACATCACAGGCGGAGAGATCTTCATGGACGCGACCTGCTTAATGCACATTGTTGAGTGCCTCCCTTCCGGTGCAGCAATCTACTGTGGGCGAGAGATTCCGTGACTACGTTTAGTGCATCTCAAGTGTTTGGACCATCATTTAATGGGCTGCCTTGAGCATAGCTTTCAAAGTGCACCTTTTGATTGCGCAACGAAAGCGAACAGACAATTATCGTATCATTAGCAGGGTGTTTTGTGACCGCTAATTTCCTAGTAGATAGATGCTTGCCATGTCCTTTAACCTACCATGGCACTAATGAACAGGAACCGAAATACACAGAAGTGGATATTGCTGTTGTAATCAATATAATCTATTTAAAGTAACAAAAGTTCATAAAAGCTAAAGCAGTCAAACCCTAACCTACAAATGCTATGCATTTATACATTTCCACATGCATTCCAGCTATGTATTTCATGTTCTTTTTCTAGCAGTGTCCAGTACAAGAAATCTGGCTTCTGCTAACCACCCATTTCATAAAACAATGTGGGCCTCGTTATGGCTGGAACGGTAAATAAAGGTGTTTTTTTTTAAATAACTATTTACACTTCATGAGGTATTTTCTTCATGTGTTTTTTCGGGGAATGCTCCATGCAGTAAATGCCACATGAATGTGAGTTGGAGATTCACACAGGATTTCCCCAAATTTAGTACCTCTTCACAAAAAGTGGGGTTACAAATGTTGAATTCCCCCGATTACCTATTAGCTTATCACTTAAGGGACAAACCTGTGCACTGGGGGCCCTAAGAAAAGGACAATGTGGGCATTTCAGACCCTTCAGTGCATTATCTATCTTCTAACAATATAATAAAAGGCCAGGTGTATGTTTGTCCGATGCAGCAGCTTCACCTGTTGTCGCTGCTGTTGTCACTGCTAGAGGGAGCTGTTGCCTTTGGATATATAGAGACAATGCCAATTTGCATAGCTTTGCCTGTTGTCAGTGCTAGAGTGGGTTGTTGCCTTAGGATATATAGTCGTCCTACTGTGTTAATGTAAAACTGCACCCTGGCACCTGTACACAGGCTTCTACACTAGCCTTACATGATACAATAGAAGTGTGATCCACTAATGTACCATATCTATTTCCGTACCCTAAAGGGAGATGAGAACATTATTGAACAGTGACAAAACATAACATACACATTTGTTTCAAATACTGCATGCAGTATTTCCAAACACCTTCACAGTTTTATTAGCAGAAAAGCAGTAAACTCCCAATGCTGTGGAGACCCATGTAGTATATTCTGCATGCGCAAGCCTGAGGGAAAATCTGCAATATGCACAATGTGTACCTTCAAAAAGAGCGATTCTGAAACTGACAGATCGGGTGGAGTCCTACTTTCTGAAACGTACCCACCTCAAACACCAACCACTGTTAGTCCTGCCACTGTTCTTTGAGACACGGTCATTTCGGGATCTAGGAGGCTGTGCTTTAAGGTTGCTCAGGGAGAGATTTTGGAACAAAGTTGATATAAGGAGAATCCCTGTGGATTCATTAGCTAACACCCATTCCTTATTCCTCTGCTCTCTCTGTATCTCTGTGGTGAAGGACTTAGTTTGGACATGAAGCTACTTATAAACATATTTGTAGTTTATTTTCTCGTCATAAATATAACACGATCTCCCAATTTTTTAAATCACTGTCAAATGTTACACTGCTCACTGCAAGATATTCTCCCTCAGTGAACAATGCTTAGCGTAGACACGTGTGTATCGAACCTTCAGCTCGCGCGCTCGTTTACAGGCACCACATCCAAGCAGCAATGACCAATAGGCAGCTATCAGTACCAAAAGGACTGAGCGAGCAAGCGAGGTACAAGTGACTCCGATGGGATCTGAAGAGAGATGGAACTGGTCTGGACGAGAGGTAGCAAGAAGCCGTCTTTGCCGAACACCACAGTTACAAGGAATTGTGTATTGATCAAGATGCAATAGGAAATGAGAAAGGAAAGAACATACTAACGTTTTCTAAAAACAGACTTTTATAGGAACAGCCACGCGACGACAGCCTGAGAGATGATAGTTTAGGGGTTACTGAACTGACAGACAGATCAATTGGATATGGGCAAAAGGCCCGATAACCGGAGCCCAGAGCTAATCTGAGAAGTTTAGGATTTGTTATTGTGTAGTTATGGGTTATTTTAGGAAGGGTTAAGAGAAAAGAGAATCACCCCTCCCCTAGGAACCTGCATGCAAACAACATGTACTAACACATTCAAAGCTTAATCGATATTTAAATACCAGAGGACCTTCAAACACAAGAGCTATGGAAGAGCAGAATATGCAACAAATATCACCCCTCAACTGGAAAACCGCTAACCATAGGTCATTATTTAGAAATGGCTAACTGTGAGAATACAAAGCAAAATCCTGTGTATATCCAAGGTATAAAACACCCACACAGGATGCTTTTGTTCGATTTGAACACACTGCTATAGACTTTGAGAAACTTTTTAAGCACAAGGAAAGCCCCTTTAGGCATAAAAACACCATCAACTCGGCATAGCATAGACCTCTTTGTTCTGTGCAAGTGCAGGCACGTTTTGGACCTAATCTTTATTCCTAAAAGCTCAGACTTACCTTTACTGACTTCACACTTTCTGTACTAGTCCTGGGGATATCTTTTTCATTCCAATTATTTTGCATAGAGGGCACTGGACAAAGAAGCACCTCTACGCTATTACGATCAAGGCAATCCCAGGGCAGAAAGAAATAACCCCTTAGAATAATGGAACACTCATGGATATAGAGAGGGGACAGGAGCAGAACATGCTTCTAGCCAGCAGAATCCTTGGCTAGAAGTACAGGACCCTACCCACAGACGACTTGGTAACCCAACGCCAGGTAAGGAATCAATGGAGTCAGCAGTCCATCACAAGACCAGATCCACAAGATTAGATCCTTCCTAAGTGGTAGAAATCTGAGGGTTTTCTCTCCCACAGCAGCGGCGGACCCCATTCCAATCACCTGCGGTGTGCCTCAGGGCTCATGTGTCTCGCCCACATTGTACAACATTTTTACCAAGCCCCTCTTCGATGATCTGGATCATCTCGGTATCACCTACACTAACTATGCAGATGATACCCAGATCCTCCTCCTGCTTTCTGGGGATTATGAAGCGGATTTGGCCTTGGTGAATAGAGTGTACATCATCATCCAGGCATGGATGGCCACGCATGGTCTATGCCCGAATGATGATAAAACTGAACTCATCATCTTGGGCACTCCTTCCAGTCTAAAAATCTAGGACCCGTTTACTCCTCGTTCACTGTTGATGGCAACAGCATCAAAGTTGAACATGAGGTAAAAACACTAGGTTTTTACCTTGATTCAAACCTCACTTTCAGCAAACAAGTCAATTCACTAGCGTCCACTACAGTCTACACATGTAAGCTCATCCGCACTGCCAAGCCATTCCTTTCTGACACCAGCTGCACTATCCTAGCCAGAGCCCTCATCCTGTCACGCCTGGACTATTGTAATGCTTTATACTTGGGCTCAACTAAAACCATTACCAGAAAAATCCAAATGCTCCAAAATAATGCTCTTAGAGCTGCACTAGGCATCTCCAGAAGAGACTATATTTCTGAGATCAGCCGACAGAACAACTGGTTTCCAACTAATGATAAAGTTCTCCTTAAAACTCTGTCACTTATGCACAAATCCCACAATAACGCTGCGCCTACCTACTTGGTAGACAAATTCCACCGACAGATATCGTTGAGACCGTCGAGATCTGCCTACAAAGACTTCCTCTCTATTCCCAAGTTTAACCGCTTGACAATAGGCAGTAATAGTTTTCCGGTGAAAGCAGCTAAACTTTGGAATTCCCTACCTCCCATTCTGAGAACTCCCATACCCTACCCTACCAAAACTTCAGGTCCAATGCCATCCTGTGGCTGAAAGCGAACGCTCCTTAACTTGTGCTCACGCTTACCCAATTATCACCTCTTTTTCGCACACACTGTCAATGTAAGTAAGCTGTATGTATCATTTGCTCTCCTGTCTTTGCACCTGTCATTTGTAAATAGGCTGTACCTGTATATATTTTGTATGTAATACCTGCCTGTAAATATTTAAGCCTTGTAACTAAGCTTTGCATATACGTGTAACTGCTGCACCCTGTTACCTGAGGGTACGTCTCGCATTATAAATAAGAAAACAAACAAACAAACAAACAGTACGTCCAGCTCTCAACAGGAAAGAGGGTACCAAGGGAGGCCACTCATGGACTCGTAGCATTGGGATATAGTGGGGCACACTATGAGGTAATAGAAGCCACCTCCTCCCCCGCCAAAAATGTTTGCCTTGTCCTTTCGTGTTCTTTGCTTCTGAATACCTTCTGCCTTCTCTGTGCCACATAGAATAACATCACAGGATAGTGTGCAGGTGCTCAGTTTCAGGCCCTGGAAAAGAAACTGACCACTAGTTACAGTTGCTATCTATTTCTGCCTGGCAGGCAGCTTCTACTTGTCACCTGTGACTTTCTGTAACTTCCCCGACATTCCTCAGCAAAACAACAAAACACATCTTCTATCTCAACACCGGTTACATAGTTGTCACATTTATACTGTAAGGGACAAACGACCCACAACTTATCTTTCAGTGAAAAGTAAATGCATGCTTCTTTGTGACTTGCACTCTGTAAAACCCCTTTTCCTTAAAGAGTCTCTTACCCTTTGCTTTCCCCTACCTTACACACACCAGTGCTTGTCTTTCTTGTATTCTCCCTTCTTGTATATATACTGCAACAAAAAGAAGGTTTAGCTGTGAAACTATATTCAAATTGAGGAAAATGTATATTGTGTGTAATTGGCACTAAGGAAGTTGCTCTGCTATTAAAATGTCGCTTGCCAGGTATTGCGATGAAAGTGGTCGTTTGCTGATGACAGTGACCCAGAATGAATGGTATTCCCTGGTGGCCCCCACTACATTGACATTTGGGGTGTCCTTTGTTGGTCATCAAACTCGTGAAATGTATTTCAGACTCCTCATCTTTACATTGGTAGCAAACAGGCAGCATCGTTGGCTCAGAGGACATCCCTGCATGGCACAGCTAGACTCGGGTCGCGTTGAGGTGCTGCATATTGCTGTGATGGGACGGGCTAATATTCGAAAAATGTTATGTACAATGTTACACCTCATAAGAGTTCCAGATCCGGTATCATACTGCGTAGGTCGTCTGGGAGGAGCACCGCATAGGTTATCAGTCAACATTTCGATGTGCAACAGCTGCACCACAGAACTAATCAGGCATTATGAGCCTTAATAGTTTAAATTAGAGTGATCCAGTGCAGTGCAGTAGTGCAAATGTGTTTGGTAATGTCTTAATATGTAATATGGCACAGATCAGCATTGCATGGAGTCAGTGCCGGGGAACGTGCCTTGTTGGTTCCATGCACTGTAACATCATTGCTGTATAGATCCAGTGCACAGCGCATCAACGCTCGAATTTTTTTTGACGCATGGTTCAATGTAGTAGAGCATTAAATGTGGGCTGCTGTGTTTGCCAGAATGTTGGATCTGTAAGAGGAGACTTCCACAGCCATATTGGTAGTGGCATTGAACATACATCAGAGTAGAAGGAATAATTTGAAAACCCCCAGGCACCACTGTTATTATCAATTTCTGACTAATTAGCCCAGCCTTTGGTTGACATTAGTTGTGGACATTATTTTTATTGACAGATTGGCATTTTGGGGTTTTGATAACTCTTACATATTGCAGCATATTTTATTATTTGTACCGTACCATAGACATCATACAAAATCATGTAGAAGGCATCGTCATCTCCTGCATTTTTGCCCAGCCTAGGGGATCCAAGTGCACCCTGGTAGCATAGGTTACACTATTTCCTGGTTTATCCAAGAGCTTCTGGTGTCTGTGTGGAGGGATGATGAAGGTATATCATTGATGACTAGAAGGAAGAGGCATTACTTTATTTCAGGCACAGAAGGTTTGAGGATTTAGTCACTAGATGCGGTGAAGGCTGCAGCTGTGGATGATAGAGGGGTAACCAGGTATGACAGGGCATTGCAAAATGGACGCCCATATTTGGTGAATCAGTTGTTAATTACATAGCAGCACTGATATCATGCTTGTTTACACAGGTAAAGTGCGAATATTTGTGGGACCAGCCAATGATGAGGACACCGAATACTAAGGAGTGATAGATACTTCAGCTAGCCATACTCCCTATTTTACTAGAGGCCATACACATGGCCAGAACAAAGGGCAATCACCTTACTGCATGACAGCTGTGGATGCAGGGGACGTCCATGTAGCTGGGAGAAGGTTCTGCGTGTACCCGGGACCAAGAAAAATTTCAATGAGCAAATCTGCCCAGACCAAGCAGAGGGAGGAATCAAGGTGAAAACTGTAGTGAGTTTTCCTAATGGGGAGGCTGATGCCAAGCAATGTCTGGTGTTGAAAGGGTGATTCGACAGTACACTATTAGAGGGCAATTTGCTAGAATTTGACAAATGGATTATAAGAAAGCGGGCATATGGTAGCTACAGAGAAAATCATTGATGGTTCAGGAAGGGATTGTGTTACGAATGATTGAGGCTGACCAGAAGCACTTTTGGTGCAAGATGAAAATTGACCAAGTGTGAATTTAAATCTTATTGGATTTAGTATGCTCTTATACTATAGTTATGAAAAATGTGGATGCTAGGGTTCTGAAAATATTATTGTTGGAACTCTATTGTCCCGACTTCATGTCAAAAACGGTTGCCAGACATTTCGTCGAAAAAAATTCGTCGACAGGACATTTGGTCGAAACCATTTGGTCAAAAACCAAATGGTCGAATTTTTTATTTTTTTATTTCCCTCCAACCCCCTTTTTTTTCTAAAAAACCCTTTTTTTCCCTAAAGTACAACCTAAAAAATATATATATATAAATAAAAATAAAAATTCGACCATTTGGTTGTCGACCAAATTACATCGACCAAATGTCTTTCGACCAAATGTCTTTCGACAAAATGTCCGGACACCGTCAAAAACCAGGTCTAAAAAATGATGCCTATCAGAGAAAGTTTCCAGTGTGTTGCAACATGAAGACTAGAGATCTTTGACGATGGAGTATGGGCCTAAAGACGTAGTGGCAATACTGAGGCGATATTAATCAAGGCAATGGGCTGACCCTGACTGTGCTGCTACCGACAGGGTTTGCCCACCACCAAGTTTCCTATCGCCATTAGCACCAGTGTAGTTTCTCTACAGGGGTGCTAATGCTGGTTTTTTTTTAAAGGAAGAAACTTACCTTTGTGGTGCAGCTCGGTTCCGTCAGGGCTATCAGGGAAGTCCATTTTCCATGTTGATGACTGCAACATCATCAACATGGACAACAGACTTTCCGGAGAGCAGCACTGCCAGAGCTGAGCCGAACTACAAAGGTAAGTTTCGTTTTGTTTTCCTCTTTGAAAAAAGGACACCATTAGCAACCGTGTAAAAAACTACATGGGTGCTAAATGGTGAAGGGGGAGCGGAAAAGGGAAGCGCCCATCACCAATGAGAATGCCCAGAACTCAGGCTTTCGTTAGTGAATACAGCCCATGTTCCGAGAATTCTTATTGGTGGATGGTGCCTCCCAGGGTGCTAATGAGTGTTAATGATAAACCAAACAAAGAATCCTTAGCCACGGCATCCCACGAGGTGTTCAGCAAGAGTACTGTACTATAGAGGGTATTAAAATCACATGATACTTAGAGGCCTACACCGAAAGTCCAGAAGGTAAGATTTCCACCGACAGGTGTAAAGATAATTCTACAAAAATAATTCAACCGTTATTTTGAAAGTGAATAATAGGACCAAATTAGGCATTGAATAAGCTATGTTCGAAAAGCTGGGTAGTTGTTCGTATTGAAGTTTCAATAAGGAAAGCTGGCAGATGCATGTGGAGCACACTAACACTGATCGGCTAGTTACTCCCTCTTCTGAATCAATCCTACAACAAAACTGTTATCCCAAGTCTCAGAACGAGTTTGCCGTAGATTTATTGTAAAAACACATACCTTTATTGAAACAAAAATGCATCCTTTTCTTAAAAACATTGCTTGTCATAACTCTTGGGTGAATAATCATGATGTGGCTATTTCCACTCTAGTACTGAAATTAAAAAATTCCTAAACATAAACTCTTTGTGACGCAAGCCAATTTCTTCAATTTCTTGCACAGAAGCCTTCCCATGCTTAATTCTTTACTCTTTGTTTTGTATTCTACGGCTTGTATTTCAGTGCCTTTTCTTAGCGGGGCTGGAGGAAATTCTTGTAGAGGTGCGATAGGCACAACGCCTTGTAACTTCAGCTAGATTGAATATAGATTTCCATAGTATGGTCATTCTCGTTGAGGTATTTGTATCATGGTGGGATATATATATCCTGCTTAGTATACCTACTGCTGTGAAAACCTGTGGGCGTGGAAGGCTCTTTAGCTTATTTTCTAGTTTCTTTGTTATTTCTTCACCATAGTATGATATGTTTCTAAGAGGTTATTCCTGTACTAAATATGCTTTTGTGCGTATTTTGGTGTTGAGGCCCTGGTTGTACTCAACCCAATTTCTCTGATATACACACTGATGTAACGACAAAAGTTGTGACTGTGTCTTGCTCCTGCCCCCTCAGATCACCTATGTAGCTGCAAATGTTATAACTGACTGTTGAGATTAACTGTACCCCTACATAAGTCAATGCAAGAACTAGTTAAGGAAGCAGACATTTCTATGGAGAATTCTTCCATGGAGAAGGAAGAGAGAAGGAGGAATGGAGACTGAACAAAAAAAAAAAGAGATTTGATATGTAATGTTTTAAGAGATGTTTTGTCTGGTTACATGTTGGCATTGGAAGAGCTTGCAGACCATCAATGCGCTGTTATCAGAAGTTAAAGATGTGCTTCATTCGAGAGACTGCCTATTGAATCGGTCTTTTAGGAGGATATGGGATGCAGTTTAATAAAATGATATCTTAGAGAAAATCTCTGGTGGCCCAGAATGGATAAACACATGAAAATGAATCTGAATAATTGTATGTGATGTGGGGCTAATGATAAAAGTAAGATAAAACACACACACACACGCACGCACACACGCACACACGCGGGCCTGGACATCATGGGCCAATTTGATGTTTGAGATAATAGAGCCATCTATCTAGTAATTTTCATAGACTACACATTCAAGTGGTTAGAATGGAAAATTGAGCAGAGCGTAACCATTCCCGAGATCATAGGATATTTGTTGACAAAGTTGATCACAGATAATGTTGTGCAATGTATTTAATTCTCAGTGCAATGGGACCAACAAGATTTGGCCATGGATCACTGCTTTACTGCTTCGCTGCTTCACTGCTTCACTGCTTCACAGCTTCACTGCTTCGTATCATGTTAATGTTAAGAATCTAGGAGAAAGTTAATCATTTCCACAAAGTGTCTCTTCTGCACAAACTGGTCAGCAGATTGGACTGGAAACAAGCTGTGCCACTGATGAGATAGGATGGACCATATATTAGCTCCACAGGTAGTTGTGCACCATGATTCGTGCTAATGAGAGGGAGAGCACCAGTTACCAAACTTAACCTCAAATTGATGGCAAAACATGGCACACTCTACGTGGCTATGAAAGTAATAATAAAGAAAATGGACCATACACATCTAAAGGATATACTGTGCCAAATGTATGGTACAAAGAAGATTACACTGAAGGTCGAGGATGCAGACAGGATTAGACACCAACGTTTTTTAGCTAATGAACTGCCTGTATGCATGCCTACAAAATGAGAGTTGGGAGTGGGGAAAAACATTGTGGAATCAGTAGGCAGAAGAGATGGAGTACAGGGCATTTTGTCAAAGAGAGAAAATGCCACTGATCAGCAGAGAGAATTCACCAGTAATGGTGAGTGCTTTGATGGTGGTGATGCTCCTTGGCTGAACAATAGAAAATCACTTGACGAGGGACCTGGGAGTTCAACTGGGGGTGGTCACTGACAAGTAATCTTTAGTGTTTAATATGTGGGGCTAGCCTGGATGATTTAAGGTGCTCTTAGGTTTAAACACGTTCTGCTAGAATTTAAGATAATATTGCATAGCTGCAGACTTCGGGCTGCAGAGACTCTGCCGCTCCCGCCTAAAAGTAAACTGTGAAGAAATGTGCGTCCCAGAATATTGCACTTGTCCTATATAATCTCAATAAATAAAGTAATATAATTCAACTACACATTATTCTCCAAATTGTAGTCAATATTTATTATATGCTCTCAGCCGACATGTGTTTTCGACCACTGGTCGTACTCAAGGCTTTAAACATGTGCTTTCAAAATGCAAATACTCTTCCTGATTCCTCATTATCTCTTATTCTTCAGACAATCAATTGTCGTGATCTCCATCCCTGCCTTAGTTTGGGGTTCACAAATTTGCATGAGTGATCAGTCAATATCACCACCTATGAAAAGGTATAACTTCTTCAGGTGTAGACTTTTAGTGTTTGTTTACTTTTTAATTATTACTTTCTTTGGCAAATCCTGTCATTCATGCTAATGTACTGTGGGTAACTGTGGAAAGTGCCTTTTCCTAGGTGTTGTTTGCAATTAGGCTTCAAGCATTCTTGGCGTAGTCTGTCTTGTATATGATTTATTCCTTAAGCTTCTCTGTCCTTCACTTCATAATAATCTTTCTCCATCTATATTCAGGATTCCTGAGGATTTTCTGTCCTTCACTTTATAATATTCTTGATCTGTTGCCTTCCCATCAATGTTCAGGATTACTTTCATTAGCCCTTGTTGAATCCTTTGGTTTGGGCAATGTGTTCTGGGTAATCGTGGAAAGTGTCCTTTCCTATGTGTTGTTTGTTTTCTATGCAATTATGCTTCAACCTTTCTTGGCATTGTCTATCTTGTATATTATTTACTCCTGAGGCTTCTCTGCCCTTCACTTTAGAATATTCTTTCTCTGTTATGTCCCCTTCAATGTTCCTTGAGTAACTGGATGTTTTTCCCTCTTCGTAGCGCAGTGTGACCCATGTTCCATTGATACTTCTCTCAGCACTATTTATGATCCTTCTTCTTATATTAACACTGTTCAAGTTCATCAGATTTAGTTTTACCACTTTGCCTATTGTATCTGTGCTTCCATAATGAGTCCTGCTTGGTCTCCCGGTACTCCTGTTCTCCCTGTTACCTTTAGTCTGTTGGGAGAATGTCACTGGGGCCTATACTGGTGTGCAACCTTCTCCTTTGCTTGGTTTCTCTGTCAGCCCTCTTCCTCCAGTGTCTTCTGCTTGCGGTTCTCTCTCTCTCTCTCTAGGCATCTCGGTATCCCGACGGGAGACTGGATTGTTTGCCAATTCCTGATCGGTACGCTCTCAGCGCTGTTAGACGGGCAGCCTGCCTACCAAAACGTCCTTGTGGTCATGCCACCATCACACTTTGGACTCCACTAACCTCTGATTCTCACTTTCTGCACACGCTGTGCTTCCAGCATTTGTTCCCCATGTTCAGAGCACTTCTGATTGTCACAGGCTTCGTGGCTGTCTCCAGCTCTGCCTCCTCCAGCTCTTACATGCCCAGGGAGCCTCCCCTACCTGTGTATGTGTTCCTCTCTCTCAGCTTCATTCGGCCTGCATTCTCTCTTTCCTCCTCGTCCGAGTTGATTGGAGATTTTTATTTAAAGAGACATGACCATTTTCTTACTGGTGAGGGCATAAAATAACTTTCTCTTCAGCCAAGTCTCAGTACTTGACCCTACTTTGGATATTAGATAGTTTTATGCATTCCATCATGCGACATGGTTTAGGGAGCTCCTCATTGTACCGGGAATCCTTGTCCCCTAAGATTGAGTCTCTCCCAGTGAAGTCCCACTTGCCTCTACCCCAAGGAAGTTTATTGAGGTGGGGGCCCACCTACCTAGCCTCACAGTGGGGATCCCCCTTAGGGAGAAGGGATGCATTCCTTTGTTTCATCACAGTGTTCAATAATGTCCTTACTTTTAAATGCATTTTGCCTCTTCATTGTGATGACAGTAGCCATGTGCTTTTGATAGAGTTCCAAAACGTATTGTGTTACATTTGACATCCATCGCCCCCAATGTATTGAGGATTTTGCACTTCATTAAACTTGTGAAATTGACTGCAAACACGTCATTGTTCAGGACAATTCTCTTTTAATTTTGTATTAATATTGGTTATTTTCATAGTGCTTCATGCATGATTCCTCCAGCTTCGAAGCACTTCTGAGGGCATCAAACCCATGTTTCATTGCATCCTACAGTTCCTGTGCAAGTGCATTGCCGCTGACCTGCCCTCTTCAATCCTAAATCTAAATCTTGATCCTCATCGATCCTATTGTTTTGAGATGTGTATCAATCGTTGGCTTGAGGATTCTGGTGGAAGGCGAAGCATTGGATCATTTTCTACCAAAAAGCTGAAGAGACACAATAATATTCAGGCAGAAGATGAAAACACAATTCTTGGACAGCATTTCTGCCTAACTCTTGCCGCATTCAGCACTTGTCTGTTTATAATGTACAGGTTCATTTACAGTCAGGTGAT
Source organism: Ambystoma mexicanum (assembly GCF_040938575.1). Lineage (NCBI taxonomy): Eukaryota > Metazoa > Chordata > Amphibia > Caudata > Ambystomatidae > Ambystoma > Ambystoma mexicanum. Next base: position 18,722,285 of record NC_090937.1, on the reverse strand, counting down.
TGGTACACTGTACACATTTCCCACTAAAAAATAAATTCAATGAAAAAGGTGCTTTTCATTATATTTACAAATATAGTGTAACGTATATAAAATATCATCAATTGTTAATTGTATACATAATTTCTCGTTTCTGCACTTGATAAAAAGAACAGGACAATGTGTACACCACGAATTCTACATGCTTGAAAATAGTAATTATGATAACGTTATCAGTAGAATATCCTATTCCTCTTCGCTTATAATGACTTCCTTTACTTCTTTTTCTTAAATGATGCTTTATTTGTAAGGCCTAATATTGTTAAAAAATGCAAATAATCATCATACTTAGAAATTGCTTCAGGGATTATTCTACGCTTAGTATTTGTTGAATGAAAAAATGAATAAATCAAATAATGTAAATGAATCATACATGGATATGCAAATTAGACATAAGAAGATGAATCAAAAGAATGTTGTAGAGAGTACAATGTACATATTAACCATTTCCTAAATTGTGATTTGTAAATAAAGTGCATTAAGAGAGGATTTTAAACAATTACTGTACCTATAAATAAAACAAAACAAAAAAATCAATGGGATTGCCAATTTCGGCAAGCTATACATTAACAGCACAAAGTTCATAAACAGTTTTTTTCATTATTTAGGAAATTTGAAAATATTTCTTATGTTTACAAAATGTCCTTAAAATCGGGATGTTCATCTGCCTTTGTTTGATGTGCACATTTCAGCAATTTTATTAATTTAATTATGAATTCATCAGAGCTAATTATTAACTACCAAAAATATGTGTGGCCTTTAATTTGACATGATTTTCTGAACACACTATGCAGAGTACCATGATAAGGCTGGCAATCATGCACAGTAACATTTGGCAATGCTCCATCATCCATTCTCCCAGATGAAGCTTGTTTGATTCATTCACCTGCCAATTCCCTTTGTCTCATAAGGAATCCGTCACCTTCCATCTTTCCTCTTTTATTAACGACATCTCCAATTTACTCTCCTCTGGCAAATTAGTTCACAATATTAACGTTTTTGTCAGAGATTTGAATGTGTCTGAGCCATATTATTCACACTAACCGGATCCATGGACTCTAAGCACATTGTTCTCCCCCCCACACAACAAATGCAACACCCTAGAACTCGTATTTACATAATCCCCTCTCAACACCTGCACAGACCCTATCCCAGTCGACTGGTCTGACCAGACCATCTTCCCACTTTCAATCACCCACTCCATCATGGCCAACAACCGCAACCCGCTCAATCAGTGCTGCTCATTCAAAACCTTCCCAGTCAATAAGCTAGAAGCAAACTTTGCACCCTTCTCCACCACAGAGAAGGCTTCCGTCCTCTTACAATTATTCAACTCTGCTATGAACCTAGTGCCCCCCTCAAACCAGCCGGGCTAACATCCACCCGGTAGAAGACCCGCAAGCTTGCCTCCAACAAATGCTCAAAAAGCATGAGTGCCCTAGAGAAATGGTGGCACAAAAACCATAACCCAGCGATCACACCGAAATCAGATCTTTCTGTGCCAACCATAGGTTTCAAATCACAGAGTCCAAAGCTGTTTACTACTCCACCATATTTGCAGCAGTCTCTAACAGGAGCAAAGCCCTCCTCGAAAATAACACCACACCAAGCGCTCACCTTACCCTGAGGGCCCTGGAACTCAGAAAATAATTGACAGACTCAACAACTTTTTAATTAAATAAATACACAAAATCCAAAAGATCATCAGATCAAATTCCCCTGGCATTAGCCCCCCTGCACTCCAGCACACACACTGCCCCTCTGGATCAAAATCTTTCCTGTGCTCCCAGACCTCCTTAAAATGCTTGTTTCCATCAAACCTACCTACAACTCTGAAAACCTGGCCAACTACCTACCATTATAAATCTACCGAAATTCAGAAAAATCTTTGAAAAAGTAGATGATACACAACTACTTACCATAACCAAACACCTACACCTCCTACATGACTATCAGTCGGTGTCCCGCCCCAAGTGCAGCACTGAGACAGCCAGCATACAGGTGGTGCGCAATGCCCTCTAAATCACTAATAAGGGTGACTCACATCTCCTCATCCTACATAACCTCTCGGCTGCATTCTATACCATCGACCAGCGGATCCGCCTCTCTCTCCTTACCAACAGGATGGATTCAATGGCACTGTCCTGAATTGGTTTAACTCCTGCCTCTGGGGCAGACATAAGCCTGTCCAGATGAACCCATTGCATTCTAGCTGACTCACAGTCTCCTTCGGCGTCCACCAAGGATCCATCCTCTCAGAGATCATATTTAACCTTTACATAGAGCCACCCTTCTCAAGGATCCTGAAATAGCCATCCACCAATATACACGCGATACTCAGTTATACGTGAGAGTGAAAAACCTCAGAACATAAGCCATCACCATGATTATTTAGCCATTATCCAGTCCTGGATGTCAACTGCCTACCACAGACTTAACCTCTCCAAGACAATTTGTCCTCACTGCTCCCCCTCTAAACAATAACAAGTCCAAAAATGGCTCAATTAGTTGAACCTAGAATTATTTGATCTGCAACTCTCTGATCCATCAGCATCCTTAGGTTTCACTTTGATAGCATCCTGTCCTTCCAGAAACACATAACCAAGTGACCCCAAATGGCCTTGCTCCAAATCTCCACCCTTTTGAAAATCAAACCTTTTATCCTGCCACAGGACTTCTGGACCATAGTGCAGGCCCTTGTCTTGCACATCAATTGGGAGAAACTCCTCACACAACAGTCCATCATGCCACAGCACGCCTCATTATGGCTGCACAGAAATTTGACGGAAGCGCCCTGTCCTATGCAAGCTACAATGGCTTCCTCTCCAGGCCAGGATACTATTCAAGACTGAATGTATCATCTACAAAGCAGTCACGAGTCGCACCCCATCATATATTTGGTGGCTATGCTCCACACATCTGGTGGTATAGGCTTCTTGCAAAGCAAATTGACCAACTGGTTTGAATCACAACTCACCCACAATGAAAGGACCCAAAAGCAATCCTTCTCTTGTCACTCAGCTGCACTCCAGAACTCAATCTCAGAATTGGTTCGAAATTCCCTGCCAATTTTCCTATTCTGCAAAGCTGTTAAAATTTGGCTTTTTCAACAATGCCTGACCAAGGACTAATCTCAATGGATGCACAGACCGCAACTCACAGTTATGTGTTACTGTTGGAAGACACCATCCGAAATGCTGGGTACCCACAACTACACAGTGCCCAGTGTTCTAGCACTAAAAATATATCAAAATATAGGGCCGGTGAGGATCCCGTTTACTTACACCACATGTCTTTAATTCTTTTTTCTTTATTTGACTTTTCATCATCCCGTGTATGTAGAAATACTTGCAAAAAATCCATGTTTGTGATTCAATTCAAACAAGAATCAAAGGATTTGTATTTAGTTATTTATTTAAAACATTTATAAAGTGTGAAACTTATCAAAACACGATGCACGGATACGATGCACGGATTGCTTTAGAGATTAAAAGATAGAAATAACTATAACTTTAATAACAATCAATGGAAACACATAACAAAAAAACTTCCCAAAATCTAATTTTAAAGACTAGCAAAACCTTTTCAAATAGGATATTTAGACCATTCAAAATAGTGATGTTTTAGTTATACCTTATTGGACCTAATTTGGAAACATGCAGGTTTTCAAATCTTTTCTAAAAATGAAGAAAGATGGAGCTGATCGTATTTTAAAAGGAAATCTTTACCAGAAAATTGGGTCAGCAGCACTAAAAGCTTGTTTCGGTCTCTGAGCCTTTTGCACTTTTGGAGTAAGATATCTCGAGGATGCATTTATCCTGGTAAAGTGAATTTTTCTTTTCGCCTAAAAGATGCAATTTAACGGCAAGGGGAGTTGAATAACCCAAACGCTTTATATATCGTGCAACCTAATTTGAAATTAATTTGTGCCTCCAACAGGAACCAGTGCAGAGACTTCATATTTGGAGAAGCAAGATCGAACTTCCTGTCTCAAACTATAAGTTTGGCTGTTGAATTGAATCCTGTTTTGTACGTTTTGGACATGGCAATAGTAAAAAAAAAAAAAACAATTCCAATTACGTTTTCTCAACATATTCCTCTTAAAATAGTTCACTGCCAATAACATCATGTTCACAATTTCTTTCTTCCAGAAAGCTTTAAAAAAACAATGTAGTCAGGCTTAACATGTGATTTACAGGCCGATTCATGGAATTAATGTGCGCTGAAAATTCCCGCGCAAGCGTGCGAAAGCGTGCAAATCGCAGCGCAAGTGCGAAAATCGCAGCGAAACCTGCGCACAGCGATTCATGGAAGTCCGTGCGCGTGTCAATCCCTGGATGTGTGCTAAAATACTGCGTGGCGCACGCTGGCGCACACGTCTCCAAACAGTGTGCGCTACGCGCACAGCGAAAGCGCACATAGCGCAGCGCACACAACTAAAGTAGGCGGAACAGGGGGCGTAACATGCGGAATGGGGAACAACGCGTGAAAATGTGGCCGTCACGGGGGAAGTACAGGAGCCAAATGCGCAGAACGCCCACACGCCGTCTACAACACATATTCATGGAATCAAACGGGCCAATGCGTGTGCCAAAAAAGACACGCTAATCCGGAAACACGTACACCAGCAGGAAGCAGGCTTACGTGGACCCGCACAGCATAAAAGTGCGCGCAAACAACAAACGAGCTCAGATGCCAAGATGAATATACCGTTCCTCGCAGCAGTGGTCATGGGACACCGCAGGAGGGGAAGGAGGATAGTCAAGCCCAGAATGTTTACACCCAGAACCAGCCTTTTTGGGATGCCTGATGACCAGGTGTATGGGAGGTACAGGTTTCCACCTCACATAATACTCGACCTGCTGAGTGAGTGGGAGGATGACCTCACATCACCCACCCTCTGCTCCAAAGCACTGAGCCCCTTGGAAAAGGTGCTCAATGTACTGCACTTCTTGGCCACTGGTTCATTTCAGCGGACTACTGCCATAGTGGGGGGCGGGGGGTATCACAGGCCACGCAGTCACGCTGCCTGCACCAGGTGTTGGTCATCATAACGGCAGGCCCATCAGTCCGCAGGCACATATACCTGCCCAGGACACCTGCAGAAAGGCAGGCTATCGTCCAGGATTTTTACGGGGTGGCACACTTCCCCAAAGTGCTAGGTGCCATTGACTGCACCCATGTGGCTCTACGTCCTCCCAGGGCAACTGAGCACATCTACAGAAACCACAAGCACTGGCATTCCATCAACGTGCAGGTAGTATGTGATGCCAAGGGAATCATCACCTCAGTATATGCCAACTATCCAGGGTCCACCTATGACAGTTTCATTTACAGAATGTCAACCCCAAACCGGGACCTAGAAGCTGGGCGGCATGGCGATACATGGCTGCTTGGTGAGTATAAATGCCCCTGCACATGCATGCATGTCAGATACTGAGTAATGTCACAACCCCACTAATGATACCCATCATCACTTCCCCAGGGGACAGTGCCTACCCAATGAGCACCCACATGATGATGCCAATTCGGAACCCCACCACACCACCCGAGGTAAGATACAACACAGCCCATATTGCAACCCGGGGCATAGTGGAGCGCACATTCGGAGTGCTCAAGTCACGCTTTCGCTCCCTTGACTGCTCTGGTGGGCAGCTGCTATAAGCGCCCCCAGTAGTGTGCAGGATCATAGTGGCAGCAGGTGTCCTGCACAACGTTGCAACACGCCGGGGCCTGCTCGTGGACATGGTGGTGCCCCCACATCCCCAACCACGAGCACAGCCGCTGCGCATGGGAGGGGAAAGGGCACACGGTGAGGCAGCCCATAATTAGCCCAGGTGGTGGCTAATTTCTTGACCTAAAATCACACCCCTGTGGAGTGCACACAGCCCTGGCACATACCAGCTGACAATCAATGATGATGACATAAGGGACAGTCAACTGTCACAACCATACCAGCCTGAGATTGGTCACGTGGAATTGTTACATTGTGTGCATCCCTGCCTGCCGAAAGACAACCAATGCTGTGTCACAAAAAAAACACATATTTATGCTGCATGAATGACTACCCCCTTGCAAAATCCAACATGAAAATAGCGCCATGTCTCCCAACCTCTCGCCAGCTCCGCCACCCAACACGCCATGGCATGTCATGCAATGTGAAAGCAAACAAAGCAATGCACAAGACCTGACACAAGTGTCACAAAGTGCACTGTCCCAAATGGAAACTGCCCACAGACAATATGCTCCCAGTAATCAATAACAAACAGCACACATGAACAAATACTTACCACCAACACAATACAGCAACACACCATGAAACATTGCAAAAACATGACAGTACTAAGTCAAAGTAGTGGTAGTCTTACAACCTGAATAAGCCAGCACATCGACCCCTTCCAACTGTAGAGTGTTGCTGCCACGCAAATGTGTCAGTGTACTGCATACAACATGAACTCCATCTGCAAAGCAGACGGCCTTGTGAAGACATGAGGAAGGAACCTGCAAATTAGGAGGAAGACATGGATGCACAAGCACATATCAATACACCATGCAGTGTACAATACAACAACAATACCCACTAGGGATGTACACACAGCATTGACTACATACTGCCCACACAGCTCATGGGAGCCCAATGTTTACACTGTGTAAGTCACCGTCACTTGGTCACACCCTTTGCAAGCCCATGGAAACGGGAAGCAGGAGGGGTGTGTGTGTCACGAACCCAAGCATCTAACCCAAACTCAGGACAAGCCTGCATGTGCCCAGCCGGAATACAGTAGATGCCCACGGGAGCCACACAAGGCAACACACTGTAAAAAAAACAAAAAATCAAAAATGGCCATGTGGGAGCCAGGGGGGAGGCCACCCAGGAGGTTCGAGGACAGGGTGTACACCAACACCCACCTGCGTGGATGTTGAGAAAAAAAAATTACCTCCATGGGCTCATGGCCTGCATGGCTATGCCATTGTGGGAGAACTGCTGTCGCTCTCTTCACCCTCTGCTGCTGCATCACGAGGTGGTGGCACTATGGGAGGCAGCCCACGCAAAGCCCTGGTATGGTCCTCCATGGCAGTAAGCATGCGGGTCTGGAAGGTCTGATTCTGGAGGATTAAAGTGCGGAGATCCCCATGCAGCATGCCACGGGTTGCCTGCACTTCTGCACGCGTGGCCTCGCGGGATGCCCGGATCTCCTCACGTGTTGCCTGCAGCTCAGCTGAGCGCAAACGTGTGAGCTGCTCCAGCTGCTGTTCTGCCCTAACATTTCGGGAAGCCTCAAGTTCAAGCAGACTCTGCCTGAGGTTATGGAGTTCCACCCTCAGGGTTTCCCTGAGGGTGGAACTCCATAACCTGAGACCCTGTGACTCTATTGATATGGATTTGCGCAGAGTCTCCAGTGCCACCCGTCGGTCCCTGTTGGACGCCAACATGTCTTCCCTGTGTGATTGGCAAATGGAGTCTGTTGCCTGCTGTTGTTGCTCCATCTGCCTTTCAGGGGGGATAATGGAAGTGGCCACCCTCTCCATTGCCTGAGCCATCATTTCTACTGATGCTGCCTGTTGGGTTGCCATACCGTACATGGGGTTTTCCCATACAGTATTGCCTGGTGGCGCACGGCCACCGCGTCGGTGGGCACCATAGCTGTTTGGGGCAAGGCGAGCTGCACCTTGCTGTGCTGGCACTGCCTGAGGCTGCAGGACTGCATTCCCCCTCTGATCTGCTGGCCCAGGAACAGGATCAGATGCTGTGAAGTGTGACCCTGCATCCGTAACCGCCAAAGGCGGACCTACCAACACTGACATCCCTATAGAGGGTTCTACCCCTGGTCCAGGTGGGTTGGACAGAACAGAATCCCTGCCAGAAGCACTGACCTGCGACAGCACATAAGTCTCATCATCCGACTCAGCACCTGAATAGAGGTCTGGGGAGCTGCACCCAAAGGCACCCCTCGACAGTATGGTCTGCAGTACCAAAGTGTTTTCACCCACCACCACACCACGTCCCCCACTGGTGCCTGGTCGTGGCTGAGAATCCTCCTGGGTCTGCACCATCTCCTGAACCTCACCAGCATCAAGTGCATCGTCACCTGCAAAAACATGAAACACAAGAAATGGAAACAGGCATGAGCACCATAGCACACACATAGGCCTGACAAGACAGAGATCCTGTACATGGTTAACACATGTCCCACATGACCATAACACTGGCATGCATGCACTGTCAATGATTCTGAAGGGGAGTCAAAAAGGCAGACAATGAGGACACCAAGATGGAAAAGCAATACATTTGCAGCATGTCGTGTAGCATTGGCATCACACATCAGCCTGTGAGTGGCATGTCCAATACACATACATGACACATGCCAGCACACAGATGTCATGTAGCATAGCCATGCTAAATTAGACAACTACAGCGATATGTCAGTGAATGAGTACTGTCACACATCCATGTCACATGGACATGATGAGAAGATTAATGCAGAATAGTGTTGCAAAATATGCATGTGCCGCACACTGCAACACATCCAGTGTACAATAAGACAGTTATTGTAGGCAGATGTACACATCAATGGTTGCTCACTTCAACATAACAGGAAACAACTATCATGTTCCACATGCAAACAGGCCCTAAAAATAAATTTCAGCAGGCCAATACTCCCTCGCCCTGAATGGTTTAAACATTCGCATAACCAGGTAACTAAAGTGGCACAATGTGGGGTGTAAACAATGACAGAAGCATGTCACATATGTGGCATTAGGGATGAAAAAGCATATACAAAATGGGATAATCTAAACAATCAGCCTGAATGAACACAGAAAAAATCAGAACAATGTTGTTGCAAGATGATAGTTCAAGTGCAACAGCAGTAATGTCGGGCTAATTGGCTACTGTGGGCAGAAGGGATACTGTCATACCCAAATCAAAGGCACATGAATGTATTAGTTGCATATTTATAATGCGCTTAATACCCGGAGGTTTCTAAGCGCGGACCCGGTGATCGAACCTGTGTTGCTTCGTGTCGTCTTGTTTCCATGGCGAGCACGTTGCCGCTGAGCTATCCTCCCGGGACAAGGAAGCACATGGGTGACCCATGGCACTCAGGAGTACACACCCTCACCTGGCACTCAATCAGAACCCGTCACCCAAACAACATACACATGGATTAGACACACATGCATGGGCACTCACCAGACAATGCCTCATAATCAGGTAGCTCTCCCATGCCTTGGATCTGTTCCTCTGTGACGAAGGTCCCAGCAACAGACTCATGTTCAGTGAGTTCATTGTTCTCTGGTGGAGACCCATCGCCAGTCACCAGAGTAGCGGCATGATTTGAGGTCAGCTTGTTCTTTGCTCTGCGTTTCAGGCCATTCCACCGTTTGTAGCAATCATCAGCTGTGCAACTCACAAATCCAAGGGCACTTATGCGGTCCGCGATGGTCTGCCAGTGTGCCCTACGTTGACCAGGTGTGGTCTTGCACCCTGCAGTCACCACCATTTCGCGGCTATGTGCCGACACATAGGCCACAAGTGCATCAAGCTCGGGGTCATTAAAGCTAGGCTTCCTTGACGTGCCGGATTGTGTAGCCGTGTCTGGGGTCTCAGCCTGAGTGCCAGAGCACCCTTCTTCCTCTTCTTCAAAGGTGGAGCAGAGTCTGAGTGGCTTGCGCCACTCTGTTCAGTAGGGGCAGAAGCGCAGGTGGACTGGGTACTGGGAGTGTGCGAATGCACAATGACCATAAGTCTTGGTGCAGGCATTGGTTGAAGTGTGATGTTGGCAGGGGCAGCGTCAGTTTGATGGACCAGGACCGACACTGTCTCGGCTGGGAGACTCAGAGCTGGGGTGGATAGAGCTGCAGCTGCCCCTGCAGCCTCCCCACCCTGCCTACTTGGGGCAGCAGATGACATCGCTGCCCCAGATCCACGTGGCCTGGTGACACCAACTTGCACCGGCAAACGTGGCTTAGACTTGCTGACCTGGAAGTCAGCCTGGGAGTCATCCTGTGCCGGGTCAGGTGCCACAATGGGCTGGTCCAACAAGGGCTGAGCTGGGATGGTGTCAGCCACGTTTCCCTTAAGCATGGGGGGGAGCATGGGTGTCCCTGATTGGTCCTCCACACATGGAGGTCTAGAGGCACCCTGCAAATCCTGGCCACGTCCCCTACCGTGCCCACCACGCCCACCTTTTGGAGGTCGGCCACCTTTGCCTCCCTTAGCGCTTGGTCGCCTCCCAACCATGGCACTGATGTTGTTGTGCGTATGAGAGTTGCAGTAAACAATTGTCCTGGGCAAGTGGGGGTGAAAGGGTTAGGGTACTAGATGGAATTCGTACCCTAGTGCTCTAGCAAGGCTGTCTGTGACCCCTGGGGGAAGATGACGGGTCACGCAACGCACAGGCACCCCGAAAACAAAAAGTAATGTGCACGCAACCCCTCGTAGACCACGTGCGTGGAAAAATGAACCCGTACTACGCTGTGGCACCCAGAAACACAAAAACACTAGCCTACAATGACCTCTGAAGGGGTACGCGACACACGGGGCAAGCACAGTTGGTAAATGCGTGTGCGACTCACCGTCTGCCTGGAAAAAGAACGTGAAAAAAACGCGCGTGTGCGCGTTGGCAACACCCCCGCCAAAAGAAGATTTGTACACTGTCTGAGGAGACAGGACAAAAGAAGAAGTGAATGCTGTTTGAGGAAACAGGCCCAAAAAAAATGAACGCTGTCAGAGGTAACAGGGAGTACGAACTTGAAACGCTGTGAAGTAATCGCGTGTGAACCGACAAGAAGTACAGAATTCACCTACTCGCTCTCCACGAAAAGCATGTACAAGGAAATGGGGTCCTACACGTACCTTTTAAAGCGGCCCACACGTACACCGTCACTTACGCATGTATGTGCTAAGGCCCTTTCCTCCAATTACACGAGTTGACACTCGGACGTGCAGTTTTTGGACGTGTACGATGAACATGCACCCGTGTTGATGGAAACGCCTGTGCGCGTCACGTCACTTACGCACGTAGGCCCTTTCCTCGGATTAAACGCATTCACACGCAGACGTGCAGTTTTTCACGTGCGCTGAACCACTATGCCCACGTCACAAGGGAAATGCCCATGCGAGTCACGTCACAGACGCGCTTACGCGTTAAGGGCCTTTGGTCCAATGAAACCGCGTATGTGTGCTGACGCGCTTACGCGCTAAGGGCCTTTCCTCGAATTGCACGCAGACGTGCAAGATTCTGTCATGCCAAATCACTCCGTATCAAGCTGGCCACGCAACAACACATGGAAGACCACGCTCCTGCCCAGAAGGCCGAATTACTGCCCCGCAGAGCCCCGAGCACGCTCCCACCTGCCATCTGCTGCTGCCTGACTGCCTGCTGCCCACATGCCCTGCTATTTGCTGCCTGCACGTCAGCTAGGGGTGCAGTTGCTGTGACCACCCCTGCTGGAACCGAAGACTCCCGACTGGGATACCATCGCTCCACAGCCCAGCCCCAGGACCCAGTTGCCCACCCACTCCTGCCTCTGGGGTTGCCATGTCGGGCACAACACCATCTTCCACCACTGGCAACCCCCAGCCAGAGAGGCAGAGGGCCACCAGCTTCATTGCCAGGGAAGTTGGTGTCCTGGTGGAGCAAGTCCTGGGGCAGTATGATGCCCCCTTTGGAAGTTCGCGCGCCGACAATGAAGGACGGACCAGGATCTGGATAGACATCGTGACTGCCATCAACGTGGAGGGGGTGGCAGTCCGCGACTTACAACATGTCAAGAAGCGCTGGGAGGACTTCAGGTCCAGGACCCTCAATAAGTCCCGGCGCCTCTTGAAGGCAGCAGATGCCAAGTGGCACCGGGGCCACCTGTCCGACCACCAAATGAGGGTCCTGGAACACATATGCCCAGCACTCCACGTCCAGGTCCTTGAGAGGCAGACCCGTCTGGAGTCAAGCGGTAAGTGTACATGCATACTGATTGGACGCTGTGCGTGTGGTGGTTTGCCAGTAGTGTGCAGGTTGCACATGTGTTTTCTTGGGGCCATGTAGGGATGTGTATAAACAGGGGCGTGAGGCTGCCACATGTGAGTCCTCTCAGGTGTGAGACACATCGATGGTGTATGTGTTGGTAAGCATGCTGTGCAAATGCAGGTGTGGGAGCACACATGTTTGAATTTCTGTGTATGTACGTTGGCATGGTTGTGGTGACACACATGGATGGTGGTTCCTGCTGCATGTATCTGCACTGTGTACATGTGCATGTGTGTGTATTTGACAAGTGTGCAACTGTGATTCAACATGGATGCATGTGACACTGATATGTAGATGGCTGAATGCCAGATGTGACATGTATGGCGATTTCATCACTGCAACAGTTAGAGGAGATGTAGACATGCATCTAAGTGTGGTGGCGTGTGTGCATGTCTAGTGCACTCCAAGTGTTTCATGTGATGTTAGGCTCACCTTCGGCTGTTCATGCTGTTGTATGTGTATGGATGGTGCTGCCTGGTGCAATGTTGCTGTGGAAATGCTCATGTGTGTGAGTTGAAATGACATGTGTGTCGTGCGGTGTGATGCCATGTCTGAAGTTTGACACTGCCACTCATGTGCAACTGTCATGTGTGTATCAGTCCATTGTACAGTGCCCTGATATCTGTGCTTTATCTCTCCCTGTCTGCAGCATCAACTGATGAAGAGGGCGGAGAGGGTGCTGTGGAGCACAGTGGAAGGGATCGCACCACCAGCTGGAGACGCAAGGCCCGGCTCCCTTCCCAGATTGTCATCTCGTTGGGGAGTGAGGAGTCTGGCGCCGCGTCCCAGGCCGCAGCTGCCGAGGGTAGGTCCAATAGGCGGAGGTCGGAGGTGGACTCCTCGGCAGCAGAAGGGGCAGCTGAGACCCCACAGGGTCCAACGGAGGAAGATGGCACGGAGTCTTCCAGGTTGGTGGGGGGTTTGGTGGAGGAGGAGGCCGCGGAAGGGACACACATGGGGTCTGGAGGTGGGGATTCCACTGGTGGTAGTGGTGCAGTGCAGGGGCAGGGACAGGAGGCAGCACAGGCCGCCGCGAAGGTGCCTGTGAGCAATCCTGTCCCTGATCCTGACACTGCATCATCTGGCACCAGCAGGGATGCCTAAGTCCAGACCCGTTTTCAGGGAGGGGATGAGTGCACAACAACTGGTCTTCCTCTCCCTGCGGACGTGGCTATCCGGGACCGTGTTGAGCCTGTCCTGGCCAGTATAGCGTTGCGTCAATGGGGCTTGCGAGGTGACCTGCGGTCTTTTCGTGAAGAGACTGCACGTCATCTCGGATGCCTCTTTGACCACGTTGACCTGCTGGGACGGGTCACCAGTGCTGGATTCCTCCGTGTGCTGGACCTTCTTGCGACCCCCTCCTCACCTGAACCCCCTACGCGCCATTCGTCCTCCATGCCATCTTCCCACCCATGTATCACCTGGGTACCCTGTGGAGCTGCCTCTGACCCAGTGGCCAGGCTGGTGGAGGACACATCCCTGCCACATTCGGGAGTCGGACGTCCAGCAGGGGTGGCCACCACGACAACTGCACCCCAGCCAGAGGAGGACGTACAGGCAGCAAGAGTCAGGGTGCAGGCACAGGCACAGAAGCAGCAGCAACATGGTGGGAGCAATGATGCTCGGGTTCCTTCTACATCGGAGGGGCAGGCATCGGCCAGAGGGCAGGAGGACCCAGGATTTCATGTGTCTTCTGTGTGGCAGCGGTTGGGCCACTCCATAGATGCGGAGCGGAAGTGGGCAAGAAGAGGCACGGCTCACAATGGTCAGGGCGGAGAACTCCATGCAGAGGGCACTGAGGCGGGCCGAGTGCCTCGAGGCAATTCGCAGGGAGTTGGAGGTGAACATGTCGTCGTCCCTGCGAACCCTCGGGGCCATGGAAGAGGACCGCCTCCAGGACATTGAACGGGAGTTCGATGATGCCCTGGCCCGGGACATCAAAAAGTGAGCCGTCGGACTAGCCCGCTGCCATTGTAAATAGTTTTTAGAGTTAGGCTTCCTTTTCCTTTTTCTTTGATTTGTGGTGAATGGACTATGCCACACACATTTGTATATTGTTTTTGTATTAGGTAGTTTATTAGGTAGGTTTAATTTCTTTCGTTGGGCTCATGGACCCTTAACAATGGATTGTACATAGTTGGACAATGGATGATTTTGACCTTTTTCATTTGATTTCACCATGGATCAATGGATTTTTCTTTTTACGTTTCCTTTGGATTTGTGTTGTTGGAGGGAGAGTTTGGACTATTTTTCTTTCGGATTTCTTTGGATTGGTTATACTTTTCATTTACTCATCTTTTGCACATGCTTTTCGTTTCATGTTTGCTATTTTTGTATGCTTTCATGTCATTGCTTATTTTTTGTACATAATACATTTTCATATTTTAGTTCCATGTGTGGGATTCGCTCATTGGGTTGATGCATGTGAAAATGTCGGTTTACACGATCAATGCCAACCAGTGTATGTGTGTGTGTGACGGACATGTGTTGAAGTACATAGTTGACTATTGGTTTGTGTCTTGAGATAGGCATGTCAGTGTGGGGTGGATTGGGAAATCATTGCGTCTCAAGAATGGGGTGGCGTGCTGTGGTACTTTGGTGTAGAAGTGGGACATGATTGTGTATCGGTATTTCATGTAGGGGGGACATGAGAGGGGGCTTGCTGGCAGGTGCCCCTGACTGCTGGGGGTGGGGGTGCTGTGGGACATGAGTGGGGGCCTGCTGGCAGGTGTCCCCGACTGCTGGGGGGTGGGGGTGCTGGGGGACATGAGTGGGGGCCTGCTGGCAGGTGCCCCTGACTGCTGGGGGGTGAGGATGCTGGTGGACACGAATGGGACATGAGTGGGGGCCTGCTGGCAGGTGCCCCTGTCTTCTGGGGGTTGGGGGTGCTGGGGGACATGAGTGGGACGTGAGTGGGGGCCTGCTGGCAGGTGCCCCTGTCTGCTGGGGGGTGGGGGTGCTGGTGGACATGAGTGGGACATGAGTGGGGGCCTGCTGGCAGGTGTACCTGACTGCTGGGGGGTGGGGGTGCTGGTGGACATGAGTGGGGGCCTGCTGGCAGGTGCCCCTGACTGCTGGGGGTGGGGGTGCTGGTGGACATGAGTGGGGGCCTGCTGGCAGGTGCCCCTGACTGCTGGGGGTGGGGGTGCTGGGGGACATGAGTGGGACATGAGTGGGGCCTGCTGGCAGGTGCCACTGACTGCTAGGGGGTGGGGGTGCTGTGGGACATGAGTGGGGGCCTGCTGGCAGGTGCCCCTGACTGCTGGGGGGTGGGGGTGCTGGTGGACATGAGTGGGACATGAGTGGGGGCCTGCTGGCAGGTGCCCCTGACTGCTGGGGGGTGGGGGTGCTGTGGGACATGAGTGGGACATGAGTGGGGGCCTGCTGGCAGGTGCCCCTGACTGCTGGGGGGTGGGGTGCTTTGGTACATGAGTGGGGGCCTGCTGGCAGGTGCCCCTGACTGCTGGGCGGTGGGGGTGCTGGTGGACATGAGTGGGGGCCTGCTGGCAGGTGCCCCTGACTGCTGGGGGGTGGGGGTGCTGGTGGACATGAGTGGGACATGAGTGGGGGCCTGCTGGCAGGTGCCCCTGACTGCTGGGGGGTGGGGGTGTTGGGGGACATGAGTGGGGGCCTGCTGGCAGGTGCCCCTGACTGCTGGGGGGTGGGGGTGCTGGTGGACATGAGTGGGACATGAGTGGGGGCCTGCTGGCAGGTGCCCCTGACTGCTAGGGGTGGGGGTGCTGGGAGACATGAGTTGGTGATCACTAGTGCAAGGTGACATGTGGCCTGGCTGGGGGGCATGCCCATGGTGAATGGACTGGCTGCGGTACATGACCAGGGGTGCAGGGTAGTCCCCTGTGGTGTGGGCTGCCTGCAGGGGCCGTGGAGCGGGTAGAGGGGACACCTGGGAGGACCTACAATGCTAATTCACATGTGGAACTCCACGCACACCCCACTGGATACACGTACCCCGCTCTGACAGCGTAATCGCTTGTGAAACTTCCCGCGCACCGCCGAAATACACGTACCCCACTCGCACTGGGCCAATCGCGTGTGAAACTTCCTGCGCACCCCAGTAATACACGTACCCCACTCGCCCAGGGCCTATCACGTGTGAAAGTTCCCGCGCAACCCCGAAATACACGTACCCTTCTCCAATCGCGTGTGAAACTTCCCACGCACCCCCGAAATACACGTACCCCACTCGCACAGGGCCTATCGCGTGTGAAAGTTCCCGCGCACCCCAGTAATACACGTACCCCACTCGCACACGACCTATTGCGTGTGAAACTTCCCGCGAACACCCGAAATACACGTACCCTGCTCCAATCGCATGTGAAAGTTCCCGCGCACCCCCGAAATACACGTACCCCACTCGCACAGGGCCTATCGCGTGTGAAAGTCCCGCGCAGCCCCGAAATACACGTACCCTGCTCCAATCGCGTTTGAAACTTCCCGTGCACCCCTGAAATACACATACCTCACTCGCACGGGGCCTATCGCGTGTGAAAGTTCCTGCGCACCCCAGTAATACACGTACCCCACTCACACAGACCCTATTGCTTGTGAAACTTCCCGTGAACCCCGAAATACACGTGTATTTGGAGGGGTGCCCAGGGAGTTTTACAGGCGTTTTCGTGGTTGGGGGCCTGTGCGCCATGTACGGGATTTGTGCGCTGTGCATGGCGCATGTGGAGGGGTTGGGGGCGTAACTGGCGCTGCTGCAGGGTCGCTGCGCCACTCTGCGCCACGGCTGGTTTTGGAAGCTAAAATCCATGAATACGGTGTGCGCAGAAATGGATTTTAGCCGACGCGACTGGCGCAGAAAGTCGCACGCGCACACTGTGTGCCAGCCGCGTGCGCCACTTGTGCGCTGAATTCTATTAATTACCCTGTTATTATTTTGTGGTGAATGTTTAAAATTGTTCTCAATACCATACTCTGTTTTTCATTTTATTTGTTTAATAAGTCAATTTTGAAGAATGTTACTAAATACGTTTGATTAATTGCTGAGTTGTAAGTTATCAGCCAATTGTTAAGATCTTTCGCAAAATGTGTTGCAACCTTCATAACTTCATTACAAATATTTTAAATAATTAAATGCACATTTTGGGTATGCCTTGAATGCCGATATGCAGGTAATAAGTTCACCAGGTGGAAGGAGGGGTAAAACACTATACTCTTGCAGATGCAGTGGAAGCAAAGTGTTTCCTTACAACTTATACCTACCTATATTCCAATGCCCACAATCACATAACCCTGCGCATTTGACATCATAAATGCCAAGTGTTGAGAGCAGCAATGTCACAACTGCCACCTGAAGGTGCCCATCACCACTCACTAAGCTTATTCTACATACTGTTGCAAGTTAAAGCTTTCAATATACAGTCGTCCGTCTGCTATGGTGACATAGTTTGCTGAGGCTGTTGGGCCATAGTTCGCTGGGGCTGTTGGCCCATTGTACTCCGGCACATTAGCACCCTGGGAGTCGCCATCCACCAATAAAAATGCTCATTGGTGGCGGGCGCTTCCCTTCCCCGCTCTCCCTTCACCATGAAGCACCCATGTAGTTTCCCTGCAAAGGTGTTAATGGTGTTCTTTTTTCTAAAAGGAAAAGAAAAATTAAACGTACTTATGTGGTGTGTCTCGGCTCCAGCAGTGCTGCTCTTCAGAAAGGCTGTTGTCCATGTTGTTGACGTCACAGTCATCAACATGGAAAATGGACTTCTGTGACAGCACTTCCAGAACCGATCTGCAACACAAAGGTAAGTTTCTTCCCTTTTTCTTTTTTTTTAATTAAAAACACCATTAGCACCCGTGTGGGGAAACTACATGGGTGCTAATGGTGACATTAACCTTGGCAGCGGGCCGACCCTGTCCGTAATGGAACACTGTCCTCGTTAAGGGACCCTCGCTTGGCTCGGGCCCTTAACTTGGGCAACAGGCCGTTACTGACAGGGTCGGCCCGCCGCCGAGGTTAATATCGCCTCAATATAATTCAATGCATTGTCTTCCACTTTCTTATGACCCAATGTTGGCCATGCATTTACTGAGATTTTGATACGTTTGTGCACATGCGCAGTCACGTGGAAAATTACTGATAGTGCAAGTACAGTGCAGAAGTATTCGCAAACAACATTTGCGAATGTACACTTGTACCTTAACACTGCTGATAGTGTGGTAAATTGCAATAGGCCATCGCTGTGCTAGAACAGAGTTCAGTTATGTCTAATGCGCATATGATGGTTGGTGAGTTTCTAGGCCAAAATATCATACGCTTCACGGCAGGGCAGTGCATTGTTGCACCAACTTTTCTATTGCGCCAACATTGGCCTTGGAAATTTGAAGTGAAGTACTGTATTTTTGCCCCAGGAAAACCTTTGCCCGCTGTTGTGCAATAGTGCGCCACGCTGGTGCAAAACCTATGTGGTATAATCCTTGGAAGGCAACGTATGCCTATCGAAGAAAACATCCAGCCATCTAGCCCGTCATACTGTACGCCCATGACGCGATTGACCTGGTTCATGGCATTTACTGACAAATCAATACCCAGATCATTGAAGTGAAAGGGTAAAGCGAAAACTTTAAGGGTAAGGGTAAAGCGAAAACTAAAGCCTGCATGTTCCATCCACCATCTTGAAATCATTGTGATGCTTTTTTCTTCTCCTGCTTCCTTCTCACAATCTCCTCTGAAACACATTAGCAAACTATCAAGATGTGTTTTTCAAATTCTAGCGACACTTCCATACGAAATCCCATGTCTACCAGCTTAGCTTAAAGCACTAGGAGGTGGTGAGGGGGTCATTGTTACTGGGCAGACAGAGTGCAGGGTTTCAAAAGAGGCCATCTGCGGTGATCCAGATAAGTGGTGACGCACTATCAGTGAGGCTATTCGGTGCCTAAATAGAATGTAATCCTATTAGAGCGATTTAGAAACATTACGCCGTCTGCTTGCTCGGATTGTTTTCCTTGCAGGAGGGCGCCTGCAAAAAAAGACACCCTACGAGTCTTTGAAAACAGTGATAGGTCATTAAACTGGGGACGAGGTTTTGAACAAGGCTGAGAGGCGGATTTAAAGGTTAGAAATGAAGAAGGTTGGACTGTGAAAAACGCCGGTCAAGGATTCCTGGTGGCGCTCTGGGTAAAATGACATATTGCCATCCACCCACTGTACTACTT
The DNA here is from genome assembly GCF_040938575.1 of Ambystoma mexicanum. NCBI lineage: Eukaryota > Metazoa > Chordata > Amphibia > Caudata > Ambystomatidae > Ambystoma > Ambystoma mexicanum. The sequence continues at coordinate 18,703,041 of NC_090937.1, read as the reverse complement.
CCTGTCACCTCCCTCTCCAGCCACAGCGTGATCATTATAGATATCATGCCCCACAGGTCGCCTGTGTCTCCTCTCCTGGGCAGACATAGGGGAGCCCTAGCAGCCAAAGGTAAAGCTATTTCACCAGGTGGAATCAGATCTGTCAATCAAGAGCAAGCAGGAAGTTGCCAGACTATCTGCTGTTGGTGATGCTTAGCTGTTACACAGTCCATGTTTCTATGTAAATGGGAACATGACAACACCAGTGATTTGTCATATGCCATCCCTGAAGGCCAACTGTGATGGCGTCAGGCAGACCCCATGAGAACGCAGTGGTGTGTTTTATGCACGGTCCACGTGTACACGTTCACTCCGCACACGGACATGTGACGATGGCAAGAAGTGTCACGACATCAATAAAAGGTTCGGGCTTCCGGTGCATGAGCTGGAGCCCTACATGGAGCTCAAGTGGAGAGTCCTGCCTCTAATTGGCAGCCGAGCCGCTGGCAATGGCTGTGAGGTCTTGAATGCATACACAATCTGCACTACTTCAAGGCAAACCTAAACGAAAGTCTCTGTTTTAGAGATCAGCAGTGTAAAAATGTACATGAATTTGAGGCTGCTGGGGGTTAAAGCAACACTGGTACTAGGTTGTCATACCCAGAAAAACAAATATTATCCTACATGTTTGGGTACTCCCGTCCCCTGCACATTGAAATCAGTCAAATGTAGTTGTAATGGTGCTATAAAGAACTCCAAACACATATTCATAGTCCTGTGTTTATAGTTCTTCATAACACCAAGACGACTACTTTTGACTGATTTCAGTTTATTGGCGTGCAGGGGATGGGAGTATCGTCACATATAGGATCCTATCTGTTTTTCCGGTCCTGACAGCATTGCAGGATTGTATCTGATCCCATCTGTTCTCTGGCAGCCCTGGGAGGTTACCCATGGGTTGGATCCTCACCCAGCCGCCAGTAGATCAGTCAGCACCAGCCCTTCCATAGAGGACATAACAGCATCCAATGGCACAGTGACTGCTCTGATCTTCACGGGAATCAAACTGAGAACTAGAAGTGCCCATGAACAAGGGCCCTGTGCTTTTTATTTATCGCGTTGAACAGGGTTATCACAGTCAACTGCCGCAAACAGAAGAGAGGCAACGACAAGTGCCTAGATGCAAAGAGATGTTCTGCAAGACTCGGGCGGCAATAGAGAGGACAACGGGGCAGGAACCGACAGAGACAGGAGGCAAGAGAGTGTCAGAAAGGCGTACAGTGAACAAGAGTGAGAGACAGTCTGCAGACAATAGAGACAGATGATACGGAGGAGAGCAAGCCAGACATTGCAGCTAGGAGAAGAAGAGCAGGACTGCGAGACATACAGCATTCACATCCGCGGGCAGAGACATGGTTGCCACTTCCGGTTGGGATTCAACCACACCAGTATTTTCCTATGTGGCAACTGATGGGCTGGAATGAGCTGGGATTAGGCTGTGTGCTGTTCCATTACCAGACCCTTCCAAGTTCTTCCTGTAGGCCTATACAGACTGTGTATGAAACCGCCTCACCCATACGCCCATTAACGGAAAGCAACCAGCACTGGGTGTCGAAGTGTTAAATTGAAGTGCGGGTTTCGGATATTGGGCAAACATTGCACATTATGAGCTTGTGTCGTCTATCTGTATTAATGACTTGGCATACTGAACACATGTATTGTTACATGGAATTTAATTCATGTTTAGTGATATCGCAAACTCCATTGAACAAAGCATGCAAAGTGGTCTGGCTACGCTTCCTGTTTTAAAGTTATTTTTTAAAACAGATTCTTTGATCTGAGCACATCAATAATTGCGGGAACCTGTGGTGCATGTGGCCAAAGAGATGGGCAAACTGGCAAAAGAGAGACAACAGGCCCGTGTGTGGGGTCATTGATAAGACGTCAGGCAGAGGAGCAGGGCAAGGTGAGACAGACTCCAAGGAGGAGAGCTGAAAAGACAGAGTCGGTGAAAGCAGGCAAGATATCAGCAAGACAGACGCACAACAGACACGGCCATCAGCCACCAGAGCAACTGACAACAAAGCAGGGAAGACACTATAGCCACATCTGCAACAGGCAGGGGAGAGAGACGTGCAGGGAGAATGAACATGGTCAACATACAGGATTGCACACAGGCTAGAGTACACCATAGGAACAGACACAGAGCAAGTGAGCAGCTGGCTGGCACAGACGGACATAAGGCGGTAGCCAGAGCCATACACCATGTAAGAGAACTGACACAGAGAGGAACAGCAGTCAAAAAAACAATGGAAGAAAACAGTATTTGGCGACTAGGGGAAAGAAGCTAGATAAGGCAGTAGAGAATAGAGCAGAGCCAAGATGGTTCCATGCATCAACCTTCAGGCCGGGGTTCCGTGGGAGTGTCAGGCCAGCGGAAGAAGCAAAAGCCATCGTTGATGCCACCCAGCCCCACCACTCCATCCTAGGCCAATGTTCTCTGCTAAATGTGCCTGATGTTGGACAGCCAATCAGATCAATGTTCTCCTACAGCGACCTGCCTGTTGCACTAGTCCTTCCCAAGGGCCCACACGTTTCACCATAAGAGAGTATCCGAGGAGAGAGAGAAAAGAAACAGGCGGAACTTTCAATGGTTTGTTTTGGGTTCACATGGCCCTAAATGTTAATTGTGTGGTGTGCAGGGATGAGGAAAGTGGGGAAGGGTGTGGGTATGCAGAGATGGGTGCAGCCTTGCAACCCAGAGTCTTTCAATGTATCCGGCAAGAGCTCAGCCAGAACAAGCAACGTATTCTCCGTTTATTTGTGTGAGGTACGAGGTGCAATTATGTTTTTGCTCATAGGCGTCACTTTAGCAGAGAAACCTACTGGTATGAATAATTATAGGTGGAAAATGTGTATGCATGTTCATCTGCTTCAGTAAAGTGTCATTATTCCCTCCTTTTGTATACTTCTGGCATTGTGATTAGCTGAAAGGCGAGCATTCGGTGTGTCCTTTAGTTGCAATTGGTTGCCTGCTGCTGTCAGTTTAATGAAAAGAGTCCACAGGTGTCTGACAGGTGTCTGACAACATGATTATTTTGCTGCACTTTTTCGTTTGACGCGGGTGCCTGTTTGGTAATGTAATGGTTGTTCACGTAAAATGGCAGGAACTCTATTGATGTCCTTAAGCAATGGCATGAGGATTATTGGGCCATTTAACATATTGCAGGCTTTGCTTGTTTTAAGATTGTGTCAGCTCTGCTACCAATTAAATGTAAACTTACATTTTACTGAAAGTTCTACAGTCATTTTCTTTAAACTTTTCTGAGTTGCTGATCAGTTTGTGATGGGTGAGTGAGTAGGATTTTATTACATGAAAATGCGACACGGGCAGACACCGGACTTGGTCGGTACTCCCACGTCGCAGTCCCCAATATAAGGTATCAACCAGTAGCAGTCTGTCCTTCTTAAGCAGTCCCTTTACCAAGAATCACACTGGTCTTGGCGTCGATTCCGAGCAGGTCTACTGCTACCGCTGTTATGTTGATTGTCTTCCCTCCCTTCTTTTCCCATCCCTCCCTCCCTTCTTCCTTCTGTTCCTACCCCACTTCCTTCTCCATACTGCCTTTTCTCGCCCTACGACGTAGCACCTTCTTACCCTGCAACCATCCATCCGCATCCATCCCTCCCTTCCTGCTTCTGCCTTCCCAATGTGTCACTCCCACTTCATTCGTGCTCATTACTCATGCTACTCCTTCATCACGTCTCACTCATGCCTCCACCCTTTACTCATACTCGTCCTCACATAAACATTGAATTTGCAAACATCTCGCTTTGCCTCCGCTTTAGAAGTACCCCCATCCCCATACTTTTTAATCCTGCCAACTGCCCCTTTATTCCTTCAATCACATTCTATTATTCAGACATTATCCATTTCAGATGTAATTTTCGTCAAACTTCCCATTTTGTGCTCTATTTCTATCCCTTAATAGTTTCAGTCTTGATGTCTCCTTGGCAGGCTAGATGTCCCTGCATTTATCAAGCACGTTCTCCTTTCATTTGTTCTCTCCCTTACTTCCATCTCATTTTTCAACCCGTTTTTCACCCATCTTGCCTGATTCTCTCCTCCCCCCAGCCTCACTGTATCTCACTTTCTTGGTCACCAAAGTCAATCTAGAGTTGAAAAGCATGAGTTAGAAGGACAGGCTGCGGGTCCTGCTCTGGAGACGGCAGAGCACGGTGGACCACCAATCTCACACATGTCGCAAGAGCATCCATCGAATAGATGTGCATCTTGAAGGCAGCAATCCAGATCATCTCGACAATTGCAGAAATTGCCCCCCTTGCTCATCTGTGGAACAGAGGTGATAATCCATCGTTCACGCACAAAGATTGCTACAACTGATTCAGCTGTTTGCAGCTGCCACGGCGACCACAAACGGGACATCTGTGTTCCATGTGCTATTCAGTATGTCCATTGCTGCCCTATGGCTCATATTTTGCCCTACTTGCATGTGCTCTGTAACACCTTATTTGCGTGCTCTACAGCTCTAGGTGTAATTTTCCCTTTTCAATACAACTCTATCTGCCCTTTGTTATGCCTCCTATTCTTTCTTACTATGCACTCTATGTGGTGTTTATAGGGGAATTCTCATTGTTTGCACCATGGCTGATGGTAAATTTGCTGTGCTTTTAGTCTTATGAACAGACAAGCTACCTGAGGTGTACCACAAATTTGTATTTTGTATTTGTATTTTATTTATTTGTAACGCGCACCCACAGGCCCGGAGGCTTCAGGGCGCAATTTGTAGTTGCAGAGATACAGAGATGCATAGATACAGGCAAAGCAGTGCAAGTGTTTACAGAGACATGACATTTCAGGATATGGACAAAAACAATGTATTCACAATAAAAAACAGTCAGAGGGTAAGAGCAGGTAAAGGCAGAGGCGCTGTCTTAGGACTGGTTGAGGAGCCAGGATCTGGTGTTGGCTTTGAAAGTGTGTAAAGACTCTTCCGCTCTAATTGTAACAGGGAGTGAATTCCAAAGCTTGGACGCTAGGACCGGGAAGCTTGAACCCCCTGCTTTTTGCAGTTTGAATCTAGGGATGGCTAGGCAGTGGGATTGGGCGGTTCTTAGTGGGCGGGTGGTCGAGTGTCGCGACAGTCGACTGCCGAGAAAGATGGGAGCCTTGTTGGCCAGACATTTATGCGTGATGGCAAGTGCTTTGAGTGAGATTCTTTGCTTGACAGGTAGCCACTTTAACTCTGATCTGGTTTCAGAGATATGGTGGTTGCGAGGGATGTTTAAGGCGGCACGGATGGCATTGTTTTGGGTGGTTTGCAATTTATTTAAATTTTCTTGACTAGTGCCTAGATAAAGGGCACTGCAGTAGTCAATTTTAGCCATGATGAGGGTTCTCGCTAGTGTGACACTGTTGGATGTGGTGAGGAAGGGTCTGCAGGCAGCAATGAGTTTACATGTGTAAGCCGCTGCCGATCTGACCGCATTCGTTTGTCTAGTTAGTGATAGCGTGGCGTCAAGGTAGAACCCTAGTGTTTTCGTATCTTTAGAGACTCGTATGCTATTGCAAAGCCTCCAACATCAAGTCAGCTGATCATCTGATATATATATATATATTACACAGCCACGGAAGTGGCTGTGTAGTTATGGTTAAGTTGCTGTTTCCATAGGAAGAGCACTTTTTGGGCGGCCTATAACTCCGCTCCCCCTGGACGAATCTCCACCAAACTCTGCAAAAAAAGTATATGGGCCCCTTTGAATTTTTCTGCAAAGTTTGGTGAGGATTCGTCCGGGGGGGGGGAGTTGTAGGGGGGTCCCAAAATGTCTTTTTTCCCATAGACTGAATAGGGGAAAAACCTTGCGCACGCCTACAGCCCAAACCGCTGGACGGAATTTCGCCAAATTTGCGGCAGGAGCTTGGTCCCAAAAGCGTGCTTTTGTAAATTTGGTGCAAATCCGTCTAGTAGTTTTCAGGTAGGCGGCGAGAAGAGAAGAGCTCTTCTCCTTTAACAAAGTTTTTTTTTTCACTGAATGTAAATATATATATATATACATATATATATATATATATATATATATATACATTCAGTGAAAAAAACTTTGTTAAAGGGATGTTATACTTCACAGTGAAACCAAAAAACACTGCACATTCCCCCTATATATATATATATATATATATATATATATCATTATTTTTCTTGCACCAAACATTGGCGCAAACTCGAGCCGCACTCCCAGGATGCTGTGAATAGTTGCAAAGTAAAAAAACGCTCTGAACAAAAGCCAACTGCACCGTCGCTCAGTTAAAAAATCTTCTTTATTTCATACAAAGTTTAAAAGTTCCATGTGGAAACCTCCAGCCCAGCAGAGGAAAAACCTCAGAGATAACGCGTTTCGCTACGGCTTGTAGCTTGTTCACATGAATTCAGTTTTACACGACACAGTATTTAAACCCTCCCCCTACAGTTTGACCTTCGAAATAAAGGTAGGACTAAAATTAATTCAATGTCCTCTGCTTGTTCAAGCTGTCTGCCATTTTTGAAGAGGTTCAATTACTCGATATAACATAGGGATTAGGGTGTTCAAATCAATCAATATTGTATCATTTTCTATGTGCACATGTTCTATTTTAGAAAAACACCCCACTTTAAACAGACGGCAATTCGAATCTAAATTCGTATGTTTATGAATCTGATTGCCTCCAATAGTTTCTTGGAACATATCTAATTCTACAACCCAAACAGTGGTTTTGAGTATCTTCCACTACTATGGTGTAGAACCAATGCCGCATCCCTTCGGATCTATGGCTTATGGTGCATAATTCATCCCTTCGAAGGGTGCGGTTACCGCGGAACTGTAATATAATGCATAATGCATATAATCTAATTTTTACCGCGGCATACCATTATTATTATCTTACCACAGATTATTGTATACGCCTATTGTTAAAGTGGCTGGTGCTAAAAAGAGAATAATAATGATGAAAAACACCGGATCTTGACCATCTCCCTTATCTAAGGCAGGCAGGCATGCTAATTTAATGTGGTTCTATAAGGGGGTAGGATAACCTGTGTCAAAACATAATTAAAAACAATCACGCCAGTGATATCCATCTGGCGGAAAAAACCTCCTTTCATAGGGGGAATTCTCAAGAAAAGGCTTAACAGTCTTCAGTGCATAGTCATTTTACTGATTTTGCAGGAGGAGGATAATATAACAGCCCGATGGTTTATTCGCCCAAGAAAGTATAAAGTTCCTCATCGATATTGTGTCCCAATGGGAACTTGCTCTCGAAATCAATGATGATTCTTGTTTCTCGTTGTCTGAGTAGTTTCTCTCTGTCTCCTCCCCTTGGTCCAATCTTCACTTGTTGTAACCCCATAAACGAAAAGTCACTTAGTTTTCCTTCATGTTTCTCCCAGAAATGTTTGGCAATAGGGTATGAATAAATGCCTTTTGGAAAAAGACAGCAAGTGGAGTGCACTCCAGAGAGCAGCTGCAATCAAGAACCAGTATCCTTGCAGCAAAAGAAAGTGGAAAGAAACTCCTCAGCACTCCTGGCAACACGTTTTCTTTATTGGTGTGAGTACATCAGGAAGGAAAACAAAAACAACGCGTTTCGCGGTGCACAGACCGCTTGATCACGTGGGTTATATATATATATATGGCAGGCAACGAAAGCAAATAGGCTAAACATGTGTTGTCGTCAGTGATGTCATCAGTAACATTTCAGAGGACAGCTAGCTTTCATGTTCTGGGTGTTAGTGCACAGTGGCAATGGCAAGTAAGGGGGCTCAGTCTGCCATAACTCGCGAATTTCTGGGGTTTTTCGTTTTTAATTTGATCCACAATGGGGAGGGCGTACATTTTGTTTTGTGAAGTGCATAGGTTGTTCGTAGGGCAACTTAACCATAACGTCCCCTCAACAAAGTTTTTTTTGTAGTGAATATATATATATATATATATAATGTTCCTTACTTATTCCCCCAGATGTTACAAGGCAAGGCTATTGGGCTCCACCAGTAGTATAGCAGGAGACAGGCAGCAGCATCCCTTGAGAGTACGCCCCCTGAGCTCTTTGGGGGATGTGTAAAATGGATGGCGTGGTGTGCCTCTACCTAATCCTAATAAGACTAGACATGAATGGAAAAACCCTGCAAAATAACGTATAGTCTATGTGATAGGGAACATGCATTGTTTCCATTTAAGGGCAATGGCAAAAGCAAAACGCTTAGTCCAGATATATACTCATGATATAATCAATATAAGCCCACTTCTGAAGGGTGAACAAAAAAAAAAAGAGAATTCTCTCTTGAATGGTTGATCTTCCGCTTCCTCTTTTCACTGCCAAAACTCACCGAAGCACTGTTCTTCACCTTTCTTCGAATAGCAATCAGTTGATCAAGTGGGAACCAGGCAACTGGAGCTATGGACGTGAACGTAATGAGTCAAAAAGTGAATGAGTGAAACAATGCAAGTGCTTCAGAGCTGCATCCTGCGACACAGCATACGATAAAGGTAGAGATGACACAAACGAAAAGATAGAAAAAGGCTCAAAATAGCGAAATATTTACAACTTTGGATTGAGTATAATTAACAGGAATGGAGGGATTCTAAGATCATATGAACTACTTTACTTGCAACTTTGGTAGTTAGCTAATGAAAGCTCGTGGAATTACATGGCACTTATGGCTGTAGTGTCCGTCGCGCACTTCTTTCGTTGTCGGCCGCAGGCACAGTTCTGATGAATAGGCTTCCTCTTCCGATTTTAGTCGGTATGTTCTGCTTTAGTCTCCAATTTTCTCTTTTTCTATGCATCTTTGCTGCTAGGGGCTCAATTGTTCCTTTGACTTAGATTACGGCAACCGTCACTTTTCATATTTTTTATGCAATACATGAATTCATGCACTATATATCCAAACTTCTGGCAATCCTAAACACAAAATTACTATATTACTCTTTCCATAATAAATACATACAAGAGTAAATGGAAACATTGTGCACCATTTACGAGAAGGAATCCAATAAGACAATGCTCAGCCATAAAGGGATGCATACAGCATTATGACAACTCATCTTGACTTGTCATGTAGTCCTTGCTCTATGAAATAAAGTACCCAGGATACAGGAGAAGGAAGTCTATTACAAACATACTTGAGTTTATGAGAACATCGGCCCTGATTCCTGACATCTCTTCTCACCCTATCTTGTAAACCACTTTTTGAAGCAACTGAACATCATACTGATGTAAAACCCCACCCGAGTTGATATTGTTTGACCTTATTTTATCTAATAAAGAGCATAAATGACCGAAGTCCATATTATCTTGGTTCACAGAGGCCACTTCAATCTGTTCTATGTCTCTCTCTATTCATCTCACCGCAGGGAGCAGATCATTGGACCTCACAGATGTCCAAAACAGCAAGGAGTTAAAAAAGATATTTTATCAATACAGAATATGTCTCGTACTTTACCACATTAGAACTCAGGAGGGCATGTTATGGGGACTGTCTGCCAATCAGGAAGATCGGAAGGCGGGCTATCTATCATGGTATTGCCTGCATTTCGAGTCTCTGCAGAAGCGGGAGGTTGCCATCTTTCTTTCTGGGCAGGTAAGACCTGACTGCCCCATGCCCCCTTCCCCTTGCCCTCTTAGTATTTCCACCTTTCCCATTTCCTAACCACCCTCCACCCCAAACCCGGCCCCACTTACCTGCGGCTGCCTGGTTCCTTGGCAGCTGCATAAGGACTTGCAGTCCCACCCCTTACCCTCTGCGGCAATGGCCACCATGTAAAATGAGTAGGAACTCGCCCTTCGTCCATGGTGGCATTTTGTTTTGTAGGTATTGTTTTGCTGTTATCATTAACAAGTTTATTATTTACAAATAGACAAAGACAACACAGATTCCAAATTCCACCCCCTACAAGACATATTAGCATTCCAAATCGAGAAAGGGAGTCCATATATCCGCATAGAGGGTAATCTTCTTGTGAGTCTTCCAAATGACTTTTTTAAATAACGACCTCCTGTGCGATTCATGTACCCAGTCCATCTTAGTTGGAGAATGTACAGCCTTTCGCCCCTTGAAAAAAAATGTGTTTGCCCATTGAAGCTGCTCTGAACACAAAACACTTCTGAGTAAAAGGATATCTCTTCCAGCTGAGTATCGTTGCCCAAAATGAGTGTGTCAAATGAGAATTCTCGATCCATTCGCAGTACGGTATTAATAAAAAGTCATTGCATCAGACCAGAAATTATGGATTTTGGAACATTCCAACAGCATAAGTTCCATGGAATCTTTCCTGTGCCCGCGCGACAAGCACAGTTCAGAATCACATAGGCCCCTATTAAGCATAGTGTCCAGGAAACCCTGTTAAGAATCTTGATTTGACGTGCTCTGTTTTAAGTAGTGCAACGGCAATCGTGCCGTTTCTCAGCTCTTAAAAATAATCTATCAGCCCTCCGGAAAGCATGCCGGGGTGCTAAAAGCCATAAAAGCCCGACACGTAGCCGCGCGCCCCGGTCCATAATCTGACCGGTAATGCCCATCCACGTCAGCGTTTATTTCTTAATTCATGTTCCCCAAATGGGAGATCTACATCTCTCCATGCTTTTACGAGCAAGATTCGAGCTAATAGAACTAACTGAATTAAAGCTGCCTTCTATGGCAGTTCATTCACAAACCATCCGATTTCCAATAGATGTTCTACCTTCCCCCCTATTGCTGCGATTTCAGCATATATTTACTACCAAAGTGTTTCACAAAGTGCCGAGCATGCCTGCCTCACATCTTAGACAGCAGTGTTGTCTGTGAGGATAACGCCTTTACCTTCTAGCAGGGGTGTAGTGCCATCAGAATATCGTATTTATGCTGATGGAATTGGTGCTTGTTAGGCACTGCATTCTCCCAACTAGCATAAACTTCGTTTGCAAAAGCAGAAGTCACATCCTGTTTGAAAATATATGGGTGTCATCTTACGTCTCCCTTGATTTCCAGGATTAAATCTTGCAATAGATGGACATGGGCCTTCTGAATACAACCTTTCTAGAAACATAGCCCACAAGACTTTAGGGAGATCTTCACAGTGAACCTTCTTTAAAAAACTTATGGATCTGAAGGAAATTGAAGAAAATGCTGGCATGGTAAAAACTACTAGGCCTGATTCATGTAAGTGTTTTATAATGGCGCAATCCCATAGGAAAACCTTCCATGAATCAGGCCCAACTGTCTCTTCAGCTGTTCGTATGTTGGAATAGTGTCACCTTCATACCATGTTCCAAGTATTCCCAGGAATCAGGTGGCACCTGATTGTGACTGGCAAAGCTGGGACAGGTTTGGAATTGCTCGCATTCCTTTGAAGCGGGCACCTGGCTTGGTGTTTCGGCTATGACTGCTCCCATTGGTGGCAGGAGCGAGACAGATTTGCATATAGGCTGTCCCTTTTAGTAATGACGGGGGCAGGCTAAAAACAGGAACTGGAAGCTCCCCAGAGCAATGCCAATGGTTACAATTAATTGAAAGCTTCTATTTATCACTTGTTGGTGTTTACTACTCTTTACAATCAGAAACAGGATAAGTGAGGTATGCTAAGAGAAGGCACAGTAGATAACAACTTTTTTAGAATGTGATACAGCACTGTTAAAACAAAAACTCCAGTTTGCAATTGCACCAGGTAACATACTCAGTTTATTTTCATTTGAGTGTAAGGAAACAATTCAACAGAGTAGCCCCATAATAAAAAGAAACGAACAATATACCTTATATTGGTATAGCAGAACCATGAAACCCTGTGCGTATGGTACACTGTAAACACAATGTTCACAACTTGGTCAATAAGTTGTATGCGGACTTAAATAGGTAGGAAAAATCGGAACATTATTGCTAGGAAAGATCAGAAGTTTGATGGTTCATTTCTTCCAGAGGATCCTAGATGTAGGATTTTATAGGTTTAAAAATCTTCTGATTATTTCTAAGAAGGCCCTAGTTAGGATGAAGATAAATGGCGACTTAACCATTGCTGATGCTGACAGGTATATAGAGGCAGCCCAATTGAGAAAGGGGCCAAGTTTGAATGCAGGAAAATCCAGACAAAACCTGTTGCTATTTGTAGAAGAATTTGTTTCCTATAATGTTGCTTAAACTGGTGTGGCTGCTATGGCGAATCCAGGTGATTCGACACCTCTCTCCAAGGGGGAGCCTCCCCCTTTGGCACTAGGGAGGTGAGCCAACTAAGATTAACTGTACGACACTATTATTATATGTTGGTGATCTGGTCTTAAACGACCAGACTCCTATTGCGCTGCAAAGGTAACTGTGTCAACTCCAGTAGTATGCAGATTTAAATAAATTACTTATAAATGTGGAAAAACACAGCATTTTGACTGTAGGGGCAGTTAAGGGGAAAGTTAGTAGGAAGTTTAAATGGCGTGTAGGCACCAGCACTTTAGAGAGAGTTAAGACCTTTATTTATCTAGGGTTTAAGATCACGCAAGGGCTAAGTAATACCCCTCTCACGCTTGCACTGAAACAAGAGGTAAATACCTTGGTGGCGCAAGCAAACGCAATTCATAGTAAATATGGATGTTTTTCTGTTATTCCTACGGTTAGGTTTTATGAGCGTAAGGTCATTCCATGCTTAACATATGGTATGGATACCTTATTAAGCTTCTATGACATTCGTTGGGTCAAACTGGAAGGTCAGTTCTGCAAAAGGTCTCATTCCTCCCAATGGGGGTACCGAGACCTGTTACTCCTTATGAATGAGGCCTTGTTTGATTAAAAGCAACGGTAGATTGGGAATCCTTGACACTTTTTAGAAAGCGTTAGCTGAAGCAGAGCTAATAAAACAGGAAATAAGAAATAATATGAATAAGAGCTTGAGACTGTGGGTTGCCAGGAGTATTGATATTTTAGCAAAAATGTATGTCCCCTGTCACACCCTGATAAGACATCTAGAACGGATAACGATTAAATTGGGGCCGTATGATTGGACTAGCACGATAGAAGAATGCACAAAGTATATGTTACTCCACTATGTAACAGTGAATGTTAAACCTAGGAATACAATTCCAAATTATTTATGCACGTTTCCAAATGTGACTATGAGAGCGCAGTTCTTAAGTTTTTGGCTGAATTTATTTCAAACAGTAGAGGTCATAAGTGTCTGTAATTGGATCCCACACAACCCCAGAAGTTGCCGGTTTTGTAAAAATAAGGCACACATTGAAACCTTACAGCGCATAGTAGTGGAATACTCTGGTTTACTCCACCTCTGTGATGTGCTATCTCCGGATTTGTGGTGGTGGTGTAAGATACACATTGGAACTCAAGCTTTGTTAGCTTTGACAGTAGTACAGTTTTTAAATGCCGATTTTCTAGACATCTAGCAAAGTAAAATTGGGAGTGTTGCTCCGTTGAAGAATGTATGAAATATTTTGATGATTGAGAATAATACGTGGTGTAGGATCTTAAAGCTTTTAGGAATTCAGATTAGTGGCTTGTTATCTATTACTGATCTTGATTGTTCTTAATGATGTAGGTATACATTATGTGTGTGATAGTTGTTTAACGATGTGTGTCAATTTATGAATATATATATCATTGATGTAAGGTTAATAATGGTATGTGAAAGGTTGTGAGGATCCAAAAAACATTAAATTAAATAATACTAAAAAGATTAACACCCCATAGGGGACAAGGCAAGCAGAATCCCACTGAGGGGGACCCTCCCCCTTGGATGACAGACCATCGCAAGATAGGGAAATTTGCTATTCTGCCTTAGCCCAAGCCCTTTATGGGCTGTATGGGAATGGAATGGTGTGCTCACTCACAATTGCATACAAGAGTGATTGATTGGCCTTCTGACCCCTTTCAGACACTGCTCAGAGAACAAACACACCCCTTTGTGGCCAGGAGCAAAAAGATATGATTGACTCTGAGGAGGAGAGAGTGAGTCGCCTGCGGAGCGGCAAAGTCAGGAAGTCCTCCTCTGGGAGGCGAGTCCCGAGCAGACAAACTAACAGCCACTGTGGTTTTCAAGGAAGCTGAGAGGCTCTCAGAACTTCAAGTCACCAAAAGAGGAAGAGGACAGGGACACCAGAGCATCTCACCCAAAGAGACCAACGGTGGGCTGAAGCAAGAGAACCCCAGAACAGCAGGGAAACCGAGACAGAAAGGTCCCGACACTGACTATGACCAATCTTCGAAAAGCCACTGAGGAGCCAGCGACACAGACCCTGGAGCTCCCCATCCGCTCACGGAGGACCTGTACCGAAAACAAAGTATGCGGGGGCTCCGTGAGACATGGAATAAGGCCAGTCATAGTCAATAGCGGACTACCAGAAATTAAACCCCAAGGTGTGGTGCCATAAAAAATGCCCCAAGGCGGGGTAAGAAAGAGTATACCCCTAAGTGGAGGAAGAGAAGCTATAGCCCAAGATAGGTTACCAGAAACCAGGTGCTAAGATGGGATACTAGATACCCTACCCCAGGGAGGGTTAATAATGATGACACCCAAGGGTGGGGAAACATAAAGCAAAACCTGGAGCAGGGTAACAGAAACCAAAAGAGTGGGTGAGTGAAACCCAATCCCAAGACAGGATTGAAGAAGTCAAAGGCAACACTGGCCTGAGAAACCTGACATCCCTGAGTAGGGTAACCCACACTGGAGAGAGTTGAGGAAGACCCCTGGATGTGTATCCCATGGAAAATACTTGGCACTGAGCAGTGGTTGGGACAACAACCCATACTAATTCATCAACTAGAGACCAAAATGAGCTTTCTGATGAAATTGCAACACGTGAGAGACTAAAGAGGGTATGATAATGTAAAGCAAAGAGGGAGAGAAGGAAACAAGCAACTTGTATTAGTGACTGGAACTAGGAAAAGCGCCGAGAGCCCACAATACCTGTGACTAGGAAAGATCACGAGGGGGACAGAAGTCAGTCACCATTACTTGGTTGGGGAAGGTACTTTCTTGTGTTTATGTTAAATGTTTCTTATGTTCATAGTGGTAGGAATAGAATCCACACTAGAGTAGACTTTCTGGATGATGGACATGGTTAGCATTGTAGGACACCCTGATGAGCACCCTTTAGATTTCTTCTTCTTTCTAGGGTAAGGCTACGCACATCAGGGACAGAGCAGGATTTGATACCTTGAAACAATAAATAATCCTTACACATTTAAAACAGTGTCTGCCTTACCACACTGCCCTGTCTCCATATACTCACCGATCCTTGCCTTATCCCAGTGCAACAATCAGCAGAACATTATGGTGATGGGATATTGGAATCAGAAACTGTAAGATTCCTATGCTTCCAGGTACCTACCTATCACACAGAATTCTATGTTTTATCCATGGCTGTCAAAAGGGAGACTTGACAGTATGGGCAGTTAGTCGAGATTGGATCTGGCTTTAAGTGCCCTGGGCTATTGCCCAATGCAGAGAGTGGAGGAGCATTGGGAGGTTTTGGGGCAGAATTCGTTTTTAGGGTGTTCTGCAGAGTCTTTTTTAATTTCCCTGAAATTGTTTGCTTTTTCCTTCTTTATTTTTTATCTCATACTTATTTTTGTGGTCAGAAGGACCTATTCTGAAGTCCTCTGACACTGCAATCATTTTTGAGTATGTGGCCTTGGATTATACATCACAATACCGGGCAGGGGTGCTTTTTAAGTACTCAATTTTTTCCCGAGGGTGGTTATATCACCCTACAGTGATATTTGGGAGGAAGCTGGTGGCAGCTGTAATTTAGTTTTGTCTTCACCAGGGATGGGAGCCAATGTACCGCATTGGTAACCCAGGGTACGTTTATGGTAGACACGGTGGTATCAATGCATTTTTTAAGTACTTCCCTCAGCCATTTTGTTTGTCAGTGTTTCTTTGTTTAGGGTGAACAATATGCAGGCCTAAATTGTCTGTTGTGCACAGGTGGGCTCAGCGTGAGCCCACCCTGCACCATCAGTGGTGGTTGGAACTAGTCTAGCCATGTTCCTGGCCTTGGGCCGGCCATCACACTTGCGGGGGTGTGGTCCCGGGTTTGTGGTGGTTTTTGATGCCAGCCAGAGAGGATAGTCACCAAATTCTTGTTTTTAATCGCCCAGTGTGATAGGTGTGTTGACTTTGGCCAATACCTGTGAGTGTGGCTAGATATAGGGGAGACCTTGTTCCTGACTTCAAGTCTGTCAATCTTTTTGGAAAGAGAGCAAGTTTGCTTACCTTCTGGTGCATGTTTTACTATTTGGGCAGCTGCAGAATTTTTAGAACCAGATTTGGCCATGCTGGCTGAAACATGTGTCCTAAGGCTAAACTCCATTCTGGATTTTCAGCTCAGCTGTTCCTTGGTTGGCCTTCCGACCAGTCCTTCTCTTCTGCTTGGGCCAGGCCTTTCATCTTGGGACTGCTGTCTGGGCTCTTATCGTGTTGTTTCCTGATGTGTGGGCAGGACAAAGACTGATAAGCAAATGGATATTTCCCATCTGTGACAGATACAGTGAGCAAAAAACAGGTGGCTGCGAATTCTTAAAGTGGTTAATAATCACTGAACAGGTTATCATGCCGTGTTCTTTCGAGAGAGGGGCGCCTGCTACCTTTTTTGTATTTTTGGAAGGAACTTGGGTTTGGCAACCAGACGTGGACTCCCTGCTCGCTGTGCTTAGAGAGGCACAGCTTCACCTCACTGATGAGGCCCAACAAGGCTGAAACATGGGTATGGGGTTTCTGTTGGTACTCTTGTTCAGAAGAGAATTGCCATAGCATTTCGGTGCTGGACTGCCCATGTGGGCGGGACAAAGACTGATATGCAAATGGATATTTCCCATCTGTGAAAGGTACAGTGAGCAAAAAGCAGATGGCTGCGAACTCTCAAAATGGTTAATAACCACTGAACAGTTTTTTTCATGCTGTGTTGTTTTGAGAGAGGGGCGCCTGCTACCTTTTTTGTATTTTTGGAAGGAACTTGGGGTTGGTCACCGTAAGTTACCTGGGGGCAACCAGACGTGGACTCCCTGCTCACTGTGCTTAGAGAGGCACAGCTTCACCTCACTAATGAGGCCCAACAAGGCTGAAACACGTGTATGGGGTTGCTGTTGGTACTCTTGTTCAGAAGAGAATTGCCATAGTATCTCGGTGCTGGACTGCCCTTGTGGGCAGCACACAGACTGATATGAAAATGAATATTTCTCATCTGTGAAAGGTACAGTGAGCTAAAACATGGTTGTAGGCCCACCCGAGCAGGCAAGTTCCCATAGAACAGGTTATTTAGCTGTATTTGTCCTCGTTAGAGGGGCTCCCAGACCTATTTTATGCATTTTTAGGAATTTTGGGTGTCACCCTAAGTTACCCAGGGTATTCCAGATATGGACCCCTTCTCACTATGCTTAGAGAGGCACAGCTTCATCTCACTGATAAGCCCGACTAGGCCGACACACGTGTCTGGGGTTGCTGAAAATAATCTTGGCTAGACATTGCATTATTTTTTCCCTGTCTGCTTCTGAAGACTGCAGAACGCAGTCACTACTAGTACTTATTCAGGAGATCATACAGATCTCCATGTGCTAATAAAAGATGTTCAGCAATTGACTTGTAGTTTCTATCAAATATACATATTTCTGCATTCTACGAAGATGGAGTCATATCCTTCAGAGTCAGGCTAACCATGTCTGCCAATGCTCTGTTGCCTTCCCTTTACTGGTATTGTTTTTTAATTTCAAGTGGGTTCTATATGTGGTTGGCGTGAGTTCTACTAGAGGATACACAGCCTTTGTAAGTGCTCAGTTTAAGGAATGGCCTATTATTCTTCAACACTATCATTTTCTCTCTTCCCCTCGTTTGCCCCTCTGTACCTCTCTTTGGGTAAACCTTGCAACTGCACAATTGTGTGTGTGATTGGGGAGGGGTGGTTGGAGTATAGTACATTTAATGCATCAGCAAAAGATGGAATTGAAAAGGTGGTGACCAGGATCACACAATCAGACAGGAAAGATACTCAATGATGGACGACTCAGTTGCACATCAAAACCCAGCTTTATTCAAACAACGAATCCAAGCCAGGAAAGCATATATGCATTTCCTCTCATAACACTCATATTCCCATCAATTTCAAGCCAGTTCTGTTACATAATTACACCAGAAAGGGTGCAACATTATTCTTATCAAGTCACAAAAACCTATGGGTAAATTGTGTTGGGGAATGACTCAAACTATGTATTTGATATATAGGGGTTAGTCACTCTATTACCTATCTGATGGCTCTACCTGGGCCCATCCTACTACAGATACTAGCTCTATTTCATCATTATAGAAACAGCAAATTGGTCAACACTATCTATCAAGGGCAGTGTGGCAAGGGAACTTCTTATTGGTTGACATCAAGCTCACCAACCTTGGACATTCTGACAGGGCGTCAAGATATAAACGAGACACAAGTGGAGGAAGAGACTTACATTGGCTGCCATATTTCCAATTAAAGAATACTCCTAATCATCCCGAGGTGATGAGGCCTATCTTATTCTTTGAACTTGGCCCTGTGTGCTGTCTCGTGTCTATGTGCATGCTGATGGAGTTCTGTACATGTCCTATCTATGTTTGGCACATAATGAAGAGGCAGTGTTTTCCATATCTGGACTTGTGTTGGTGTACCGTGTTTGAGAATGGATTTCCTTCTAGTTATTACATTTTTAACTCATTCTAATGTTCCTGTTAGGCAACAAGTTCTGTAACTGTCTTTAACACATGCTTCTCCTTTGTCTAGCAAACACTGTCCTTCTTTAGTATTTCTTGTAGCTTTGCAACTCGCCAGTTGTACTCCATTGCCAGGACTCTCTATGCAATTCCAGCTGCCCGGGGTACTCTCCTGCCAGGACATCTCTTGTGATTTCACTTGCCTGGTATACTCTGCTGCCATGACTTCTCTCGTTTTTCAATTGCCTGGTATCCTTCTCTTGCCAGGACTTCTTATGTGTTTCAATTGCCTGTTATCATTCCCATTGTGTGTTCACAGTCCCTCTGTATCACCAAAACTGCATATACCGTTCTTGACTCGGTATATATATCTGCAGTAATGTTCATTCAATCTTTGCACCACATTTCCATCTCATTCATCCATATCTTATTGGGGCATGAATCTGCACTTTGCCTTTTCTGCATTCAAACAATCTTCTTGTAATTTCTGAGTTAGTAGTCTCATAACATTCAAATTGTCATTGGCACAGGTGCCTGAATGCTGCAGTGTCCCCACTTGCTTTGGGATGACTCACCGATTCTCTCCAGCATCTTTGGTCCTGTTAGCTCTTCTGTGGAGTGGCTATGCCACTCTCTTCCCACTCTGGATTGTGCAGACACCCTTCTGGCTTCCTTCATGACACCATGGTCACACGACTGCTTCCCTTCAGGTCCCGGTATGGAGAACAGTGCCTATTCGAGCTGCCGAGCACCTAGGAACTCTCTCGTGGCACCCGGCGTCTCCACGGCACATCTTGCTCATGCACTGTGCTTCTCCTTCTGTCATGGCACACTCCTCTGCTCCGCCATACTTTTCCCATGCTCAAAAACTCTGCATAGGAACCAATGTCTTCTCCTGCACTGCCACACTCAGTAGTGCGGTTGCCATCTTTAAATGTTCTGCACACAGGTGATTTAGTAGAACAACTAATCTCGATATTGAGCTTCGGCGCCTGTTACCATGCACAAACTCCTTCCCCTCCTCATCTCAGTACTTCAGTGATTATGGGAGTTGGAGTCCATGGGTGTCACAGGACATATAGCATTTAGATAGTTTTTCTCAGTGGTTTTGCATGAGAAAATATTTTCACATCGAGGTATATCAGAAGCAAAATGAGTTTTGTAGGAGCTTTGTGGGTCTAGGTCATAGATGAGGGTGTTATAGAGGAGGAGCCAAATGCCTCTACCAGACGTCCCGCTCCAATTCTTCCTATATGTTGTAAGCCGGAAATTGTGACATGCACAGCGCCATTATTGGTATCTATAACACGAAGGATCCTTGAAACAAGGTATGCATTAAGAAAGCCCTACGTAACGTACCCGCAGAGAGATAACAGCTTCTTAAAAGAGGTTCTTGAAGAAGTGTGAAGTGACAAAGGCAAGAAACTGGTGACATCACATGAAGCAGAGATGACGCACCAAGAAGATATGCTGAAGAAGAAAGTATATAAACCTTACAGATTCTGATGATGAAGTAAAGAGTCAAGCGACATGTCATGTGCGGGAATGAAGATTGCACATGCAAAAAGCATTGAAGAGAATGCAAATCGCTTTATAACTGTACAGATGCTGTAACGCAAGTAGAATAAGTAATCATAAGGCTGGCTATACGCAGTGAATAGACTGCAGGCGGTGCCGCCAGTATATATATGTGTGTATAGAATCTGTATTTTCCACGTAGTGTTTAAGCAAACTAGGACCCCATGAGCGAAAGGGATGAAAGTGTGGCACAGCAAAGAAAGAAAGCTGACGATTAAGGAATATTTTAAAAGGCTTGTCTGGCCCAGTGTCAAGGGTTGAGGCAGCCAAGAAACTGGTTATCTATTCAAGAAGATATAATGAACGTGAGAAGCAAGGCAAGCTCATGTTTGAGGTGCCAAGTCTTTTTTATTTACTAGTACTAAATATGAAGAAAAACAGCTCAAACACAGTCTTCTGTAACATGGTCCAGATGAAAATAGACTTTGGGCAAACCACATTGAGACTGGAGATAAGGCTGTGCTCACCCTCCCACTTATTCTCAGGCACAGTGAAACTTGCAAGGCCGAGTTCAAAGACAATTTTAATGGCAGACAGCAGAAGGTATGACAGACGATGGGCTAATTGGGTGGGAAGGCATGGTCATGCCAACCCACAAGCACCTGGAGAACCAGCTTGCATTTTGCTAGCGAGTGGAATATTCCAAAAGGGTACAAGCGTGCCAACCAATTGTAGCGGGCCACATAGCAAAGAGCCCTATAGTTTGAAAGCCAATGAAACGGTGTGTATTCTATGACACCGAAGATGACTTGCACTAGGGGTGGGCATAAGTTGTCTACCTGATGTTAGAGATCCAATCACAATCCTATCCCCCATAGAAAGTATACCTAGAAGTTTCCCTTAAGCCTATCACAACTGCAAGTAAGTTTTCTTATTTTGCCACATAGTATGATGTCAGTGATGACACATTTTTAGTATATTAATGTGTTTTTATGCAAAATGTTTGAGAATTCTTGTGTGACTTCCGTTGATGTATGCTGTACTCCCTGTTTTAGACAATTGCAAATAAAAAAGTTATGTTTTTGCCAACGTCCTGAGTCGGTCTTATTATTGGTGTTGGAGTAAACTCTGCATCCCCATCCATCTAATAATTTGTTACCTCGCTTAATAGCATGTTATTTGATTTGGAAGGATAGGTCAGGTGCAACATGCTTGCCTTGGAAGTAAGACGACACGGAGCAACACAGGTTCGATCCCCGGGTCCACACTCAGAAAACTCTGAGTATTAAGTGCATTATAAATAACATATCATATCATAAAGGAACTACGGGTTCAGTGTGACCTAAAGAATATTGGAAAGAGGTTTCTTTACTTCCTCTACAAGGGGGAACAGACACCTGACAATAGGCCATGGGTATTAGAGGGTCTTCCTCATGGGAAAGGGGGAGTACCACGTCTCCTCCAATGATGTCATGACATATCTCCAGTAGTTGTCTCCTCCCATATGATCCTTCCTCATATGCCGCCCCCAGGGTCAGGATCAGATAGTGGCTGCTGTTCCCTTGCCACATGGGAGACGGTCACCACTGGAGAATCGGTGGTGACTCCATTTAATTCATCACAGTATTACCTGCATATAAATCTGCCCCATTACCCTCCCCCTCTGGTCCAATCATGGACAACCCCATATTACTGGCCATTCCATATTAGTTATCCTTGGGTATCCATACTTATCGGACTCTCCTGAAGTGGCCTCCTTGTGCCACATAATCTTCAGGACCACAAGTCATGAAGCAGCAATCCCCATCAGTTTCACAATCCACCCATTGTTAAGTGTAATTCCGGGGGTCAACGGAACATTCAGACACTGTCCCAGGAGGTCCAATAAGGCAGTCTATGAGGTGTATCTGGGTAGTTCATCTGTTTGTGTATACTCATGTACTTGGGTATTCACGTTTATTATTATGGTAATTACATGTGATTTCTTGCACAGCTTTTTACATTGGCTCAGTGCTATTTTCAGGACACAGATAGCTATCAGGACAAGGGGCAATACACTCACCTTAGAAGCAAGATGACACGGAGCAATATAGGTTCAATCCCTGGGTCTACGCATAGAAACCTCTCGGTATTAAGCATGTTATTATTAATCAATTACAATTACAATTAAAAGTACCAGTATGGCCAATAATATTTTTAATACATTTTACAACCATGCGGGTACCCTTAAGAACAGATAATTGAGCCATCATCATCTTCAATGTCTTTCAACTCTGTCACCATCTGAGTATAGAGTTCCTGTAAGGTTGTTATAGCCTGTTAGGGTCCCATTCTCATGATTGTTTGTGGGTATGTAAGTACAGCAAGATGGGCAGATTTTAGTACAAACACCTTAAGCCATGGCGGTTATCAAATCTTGGACATACCTACTATGGAGGGTCATTAGCCTCAATGCTCTCAATTCTTCCCTGATTGCATTAAACCCTTTTATAGTTGCATTTATTGTTTTCAACAGCTTGCAACCATTTGGTATTGACCCCTGCCTGCAAGCCAGGGGCAAGATAGGAGGTAAAGAACATTGCTGCTCTTTTGAACAGTTTGTGTTCATATTATATGTCATTATAGGCCTCCAGTGATGCTGACAAAACATTGTTTTCCTGTTTGATTCATTTTAGGGTAAGCTTCCTTCTGTTTCTGATATTTCTACTCATCGGGGGGAAATCACCAATCTGTACCTCACTCTCAGGCACCACCAGTGCTGGTGAACTTATTATTACTATAGAGCAGAGCCTTCCCCAATTTGGTGGAAGCTGCAGGAAGGCCTTTGAACCACAAGCCCAATAGTGGTCTATTAATATAGCTGTACCTACTTTCATGCCTGGCATGTCAAAAATGCGTCTGCAACCTGTGTGTCTTCCTACTTTAACTGTGCCATTATTTTTGAAGCACAGCGTAGCATTTTTCACTGGTATTATGGGTACTGGTCCTTCCTCATCTTCCACCCAGGTGAGCAGTTTCCTGTATTTAGGCCATTCTTCAAGGAACTCTTCATTTGCATTCAGCACAACCTACCTAGGCTGCTCTAACAACTGTAGTGCTTTACATCCTACAAGTCCATCAACCCACCCCTCAGTGGTAAGTACACTTCCTTTTATTTGTAGCTTGCCTCTATCGCAGCAACCAGATATTCCCTTTCCTTATGCATCAGTGCACTGAAACAGTTTGTGATCTTCTATTCTAATCCCACCCCTATTTGGGCACGCAAGTATTTATTTAATTGTCTTATGTTGTGTTTTGATATTGATCATCAGGGGCATTTGTTTTATAAAACTATCCTCATGTGGAGAGTCTGACTTTGTGACCCACTTAATGGAGGCCGTTTGGCCCTGGAATTATCCTTGTATCATACATAGTGCAAGATGTGTCAGGCAATGTGCTGCGTTTGAAGGTATTTCTGCTGCTATTTGAATATTCTAGAGTTACTCATGGCATAAGGATGAGAGAACAGACAAAGCAACTCTCATGAGACCTCTCTCTCCCCTCTTCGCTCATTTGTTTGTACCACATGTTACTGGTAACATGGAGGAAATTAAAAAAATACTTGCTCAAGTAGCTGCTGTCATGTGACACAGTTCTTTTGATATGATATGATATGGCATTTGTAACGCGCCTATACACAAGTGTTTCAAGGCGCGACAAGGCAGGGAGGGGGGAACAAGGGGAGACAGACAACGATCCTACTAGGCCAGGTGTCATTCAGATCGCGCAAGTGCATGGGTAGGGGGGACGGGAAAAGTGCAAGGGGGTAAGGGAGAGGGGAAAGTGCAGTACAGGGTTAGTAATGAGCAAGATAAATAATAAGAGCCAGCTGGTGGCAAGTGCAAGATAAGTGCAGACAAGTGCTGGGAAGGGGGGCTGTAGGGATACAGAGACAGTCCCGCAGTGCAGGGGTTGCCAGGAAGGCAGTGCGGGGGAGAGTGGATGGGCCAAGGACAGAGATTGGTGAGTGGCCCAGTTGCTGATTCAGTACAGTTTCAGTGATTTAGCAGGGGAGAGGGAGAGAGAAAGCATAAGCAAAGAGGAAGGTTTTGAGGTGCTTCCGGAACCAGAGATGGTTCTCCTCAAGTTTCAGGGAGGCAGGAAGGCTGTTACAGAGGGAGGCCCCTGCTGCGGAGAGAGATCTCCCCCCAACTCGTTGCTTGGAGAAGCGACTGACCCTGAGGGAGTTGGAGGCGGAAGAGCGAAGTGCTCGAGAAGGAAGATATTTAGGAAGGGAGAGTTGAAGGTAATTTGGCCCCAGGCCCCAGAAGGCCTTGTGGACAATGCAGAGGGGTTTGAACTTAATCCTCACAGCC
Source organism: Ambystoma mexicanum (assembly GCF_040938575.1). Classification (NCBI taxonomy): domain Eukaryota; kingdom Metazoa; phylum Chordata; class Amphibia; order Caudata; family Ambystomatidae; genus Ambystoma; species Ambystoma mexicanum. Next base: position 18,678,484 of record NC_090937.1, on the reverse strand, counting down.
ACAGGGAGCCAGTGTAGCGATTTCAGTCCTGGAGAGATACGGTCCCTGGGCTTGAGGCCAAGGACAAGTCTCGCAGTCCTGTTCTGGATGAGTTGCAGAGGGCGGAGAGTAGAGGCAGGCAGATTTAGATAGAGGCTGTTACAGTAGTCCAGCTTCGAGAGAACCAGGTCTCTGGAGACAATGAGCTTCTGGGGGAAGGAGAGGAAAGGAAGGATACCTCTGAGGAGGTGCAGCTGGTAGTGTGACTTCTTAGAAACGTCAGAAATGTGAGGAGAGAAGGAGAGTGTGGAGTCGAAGATGACCCCAAGGTTTTTTGCCTTGCAGGTAGGAGCAGGAAGAGGGCCAAGAGTGGCCGGCCAGAGAGCTGCAGGGAAGGAGGGAGTGGGTGTGCCGATGAGTAGAATCTCGTTCTTACTGGCATTAAGGCAGAGGTCGTTGGCGGCACACCATTCCTGGATAGCAGAAAGACAGTCAGAGATGAGGGAAGGAGAAGAGGAGGCCGAGGGTAGCCTGAAAATGAGCTGGGTATCATCCACATAGCACTGAAAGTTGGGGCAGAGAGCAGCGATGCAGTGGGCGAGAAGTGCTAGATACTGGTTGAACAGCCAGGGAGAGAGGTTAGAACCCTGGGGGACACCACAGGTAGAGAAAAAGATGTCAGACAGGAAAGACCCCAGTTGGACCTTGGAGGGTCGATTTGAGAGGAAAGAGGTCAGCCAAGCTAGAGCCTGACCAGTGATACCCAGGTTATCACGGAGACGGTTGAGCAGGATGGTATGGTTGACAGTATCAAAGGCAGAAGAGAGATCAAGCAAAATGAGAACACATGGAATGTTAGAGTCAATCTTTTAAGTAGGGTACTTGTTTCAGGGAATATTTTCAGTGCCGTTTTGCTTGCCATCCTTTCAGTCATTATACTTACGCTAGTTTTAATAACTACTGGCTTCGTTATAATGTTAGTAACAAACTCTTTTACGGCAATGCAAATTATAACATGCAAATAAAATGAGAACAATGTTGCTATAATCAGGATCGCTATTATGTCTGCCTTGTACAGATATCTACTTGTGCATGCTCTTATAGGTAATTAGAGAGAATTTCTAGTATCATTTAAGAAAGACATTGTTCTGCCAGAGGGAATGTCTCCCTTCTTTGTTAAAAGAAAAAGTATCCACAAGAAAAACCTGGTTAAAAGTAAGAGGACATTTCTTTCAAGGATAATAAACGTTTTCAGGTTTAACAGCAAAACTGTTAGGCAAATGTTCCAGGCTCCTAAAAAGTGTTAAAAAAAATGAAAAGGTCAGGAAAAACACAATGAAAAGATCAGGAAAAACAGGATGGCTATGAGGAGCATTTGATGTTTCTCTTGGACTGTGAAGTGGCACGCTCTGTGTTGGAAAAGTGTCTTTAAAGAATGTTGGGAACAGGTTCTTGTATTAAAAAACCAATGCATTGTTTCTATTCTTGCTGCTGCTGCTGATTGGCGATGGTCATAGACTGCGTCTGAGGTCTTGGAACTACTTCTTCATCTTCGAACCCTGGATCATTGGACAGGGTGGGCATCACAGCAATACTTCTTCACATTGTTTAAATGGATAAAGGCCCTCTGCCCTTCTACTTTCACTGCAGAAGCTGTTACTGCTTCTACTGCATAGGGGCCATCAAACCGTGGCACATGCCATCTTCTCATGACATTTCTGCACAATACTTCATCCCTGGGATACAACTGGGGAGGCTGTAACAATTTCTTTATATCAATATGTCCACTTGCTTCTTCTGTTACTCTTGAGGCCCCTGACTTGTCTACACCTGTTTGGAGATACATTTCAGAGATTTAGTCATAGCTATCAAATAGACATGCATCTCTTTTCCAAGTACATTGGCTGAACTCTCAGCATTAGTTTGACACTGTGTGGGAGGAGCAATTGGGGTAGTCAGTCTGCGCCCTGCCACCAGCTCATGAGGTGTCAGGTGATGGTCAGAGTCTGGCTGGTTACGTAAAACAACAGGACCCAGGCAAAGACAATGCAGCCAACTCTTATGCTGAGTGTCTTTTATTTTTACAAGGCAGTCCTTCAAGAAGCCGTTGAGCCACTCACAAATCCCGTTTGCTTGTGTGTGATGGGCAGATGAGAATGTATGTGTTATTCCAAATAGGGGTAACATACATAGGGTGTGTGGAGAAGAGACATATTTATATAGATTTTTTTTTTAGTGAACAGGGCTTAAACATGCTTGTTCTGACCCAAAAACAGAAGCCCACCCTATCCCTGTCAGTGGGGTGCTCTCCCTAGGGTCACTGTGCTGTGCCGGATATGTAAAAGAAAGGGGAGGAGAATCTGTCCCTCCACTAAACAATATTGTGACTTTGCTGCTAAAACCCAGCTAGCTCGTAGTCAGGGACAGAAAGTACCCCTTCATTACCACAATCTGAACATTACAGAGGGAAATGTAAGTCAATTAAGCTTTGTTTATAATGGTGGAGAAGGTAATTGTTTCTTGAATGATGTTCCCCTGACTGTTTTAGTTATTCCCAATAAGTTCATGATGTGCTCAAACACATCATTTACAAAGTGGGAATCATTATCAGAGCACAGCACTCCACACACGCCCCATCTTGGAAACACCTCTCATAGGAAGAAATTTTGCACCCAATATGGCATCTCAATGTGTGCATGGACTTGCTTCGATCCAGCAGGAATAAGGGCATACAACTACGATCATATATTTGTAGCCATTCCAGTTTTAGAGCATATCTACATAATCGATATGCAAATACTGAAATGGTCCAGTAGGATGGGATATTGATCTTCTCACCATTCTCAGTGTATGACCAGCAGTAAACATCTGACACGTCATGCAGTTTATGATGACATTTGTCACATGCGCATACAGATTTGGGATAAACCAATTATCAAGGCTTGCGTCGATGGGTGCATCTAACAACATGGCTGAACTCTTTAAAATCTGCAAGGAACTAGCCAACCCTTCTAGAGTCTTCACCTCACCTCTTCCCTCTCAGGCCCTCTGCAATGCATTGGCCACACACTTCACTGAAAAAACTCAGGACATCCTAAACACTCGCTCTCCGTTTTCCACCTCCCCTCCTTCCACACCTGCCGCCTATGGCCTCCCATGCCTCCCATCATCCCCCTGCCTTTCTCTCCTCCTTCTCTCCTATCACATCCAATGAGGTCACTAGAGTTGTCTGCTCTATGAAGCTCTCCTCCAAACAGGTCTCCCCCTGTTCTTCCAGAAGTATTAAGAAGAACATCGGCTCTCTTGCCTCTGCACTTGCGGATTTCTGCAATCAATCTATTGCTACTGGATCTTTCCCCTCTTCCCTCAAGCACTCTCTTGTGCGCCCCCTCCTCAAAAAACCTTCCACCGACCCCTCGTGCGTGGCTATCTGCCGCCCCATCTCTATAACCCCCTTCCTTGGGAAGCTCTTGGAGAAGTTGGTCTTCCCCCAAGTGACCTAGCATACTGAGCTTTTTTGGCTGCCTACACGACCATCCATCTGCATTCCAAGCATTCAGAGACATGGAAACTGCTCTCCTGAACATCTGTGAAGAACTGATTGCATCTATTGACTCTAACTCTCCAGCTGTTCTCATTCTACTTGACCTGTCCTCTGCATTTGATGTGGTCAACCACTCCATCCTCATAAAACGGCTCCACATATCATTGGTATCTCGGAGCAGGCTCTGGACTGACTGACCTCCTTTCTCACTGACCATCCCTCCCAGGTTATCATGGACTCTTTCTCGTCTCCCACCTCTATCTCCACCTGTGGCATTCCCCAGGGAGCCAACCCTTCTCCCTGGCTCTTTAACATCTATCTTTCTCCGTTTGCACACCTAATTTCCACTTTCTCCTCTTACTTCCAGTGTTATGCACATGTCACTCGACTCTTCTTCAAACTTCCCTCTGTTACTCTCCTTACTTCCTCCATCATTCCTGACTGCCTATCAGCCATCCAGTCCTGGTGTGCCTCCAGTGATCTCTGCCTCAATGGCAGCAAGATTGAGATACTTCCCATTGGGACTCCTGCTCCCTTTTTCTTCCCTTCAATCTGGCAGCCCACTATGGGCTCTCCGTCTTCTTCTTCATCTGAAACCAGAAACAATAGATTCATCCTCAACTCCTCTCTCTCCTTCCTCCCTCACATCCAGGACTTTGCCAAGAAAGACTACTTTCAACTCCACCTCCTCAAAGGAATCCTTCCTTTCCTCACGTTGCCTCAGAAGCTCAATATGTCCAGAGCTCTGGTACTCTCTAGGCTGGAGTACCTAAGCACCCTCTTTCCTAATCTTTCCTCTTCCTCTCTAAGTCCCCTCCAGTTTATCCAGAATAGGGCTGCAGACATATCCTTGGCCTCAAGCCTGTGGACCGCATCTCTCCAGCCCTAAAATCTCTCCATTGGCTCCTGGTTGCTGCAAGGATCAAATTCATTCCCTCTGCATCATTCATAAGGCTGTCTGGGGCTGGGGACCATGCTATCTACAGCTGACTCTCACTCAAATACTCTCGCTCCGGATCTTTATGCTCCTCCGGTGCCAACTCTCTGAGTGTCAAGTGCTTCTCTAAACCGCGTGCTGGTGGCCAATCTCTTTCCTCGGCTAACTCCCTCCTCTGGAACAGCCTCCCCCTTCCTCTCTGTCTTGAGCTGGATCGCCTCAAATTCTGGAAGCTCCTCAAGACTTTCCTTTTTGCCTCCTCCTTCCCCCTCTCACTCCCTTGCTAAACCTCTCAGTCTCTGGGATTGGTAATGAGAGCCCTTTTGTGTCCTTCTGGGTCATTTCCTCTCACCAATCGCCCTCAGCCTTCGCCCACTCCCAACACTTGCCTTAGGGCACCCACTGGCCTGTGCTGTCTCACAGGCCTGCACTTATTATATTGGAATTTGACCACTCTTACCAAGCGATATCTGCAAGGCACTTAACAGCTGCGTGCAACTCACTCCTAGCACATACCCCCCTTCCTCGTCCCTTCTCTCTGTTTGCACTTGCACATTCTGAATGCTCACAAGGCCTAGTAGGACCACCTCTTTCTTTCTCTTTGTTGTTATTATATTTGCCTTTCATTCCATGTTCCCTCCCCTTTGACCTTTGGCCGCTTTGAAACACAATTTTCTTGTAGAAACACCTTACAAATGCACAATAAATAAATTGATTAATCCAAAAACTAAATTGCATGGCATTCTTTGGTGATGTGTGCTGGAAAATGGATCTGCCTCAGTGCTACTGTGAGCAGCTCAACGGACATAACAGGTGTCCGGCACCACACTAATTCAGAGGGGGATAATGACGCTGCCTCTTTCGCCATAAATACTGCTCATCAAGTGGGATGCATTCCTGCAACTCCTTAATCTGTGTTGTAGGCAGTGTTTTGAAACCACCTTCTGTCATCATTATGTTATGTGTGTATTTGTTTTAAGCAATTGTAAGTATTGTAAATATCTCAGGAAAATATGCCACCCTTTTGGCTTCTACTCTGCGGCTTTATTGCTGTAAGAAATCACATCTGTGCCTCTCGTATATGCTGCGCACTTGACCACTGCTATCGCTGATGTACGTTCAAGGGCTTTTAACAGTCTCTCTAACAATGGTGCATGCTGTACTGGTGTGCCACCTACATGCTGGAAGCACCTCCATTTCCACTGTGACAACCCTTAATGTACTGTTGTCGTCATGTAGGTGGAGTCAGAGTCATTGTCACCACCTCATCTTCATGCTCCTCAAGCGCTAAAACCATGGCAACCAATTCTGGTGCCTGCACTGAAAAATGTGCTGGCAAGCTTGCGCTTTTCACAACCTCAAACTTTCTGTGGTCTATTGCTTTCACTACTGCTTTCCCACTATGTCGCAATCCACTACTCTGGTCGATCATCGATGACCCATCAACTAAAACAATCACATGCCCTCCTAGAGCATTTTCCTTGACTCCTGACACGTCATCATGAAAATCAGTGTAGGTACTACAGTCATGCACATAATCTCCCTCTTCCACTGGTTCTGTTAGGAACATCGCTGGGTTCTCACTGCGCGACACCTAAAAATTTTGATTGATGAATTTGAAATGATGACCTAGTAACGAAATGCTCTCTGGGTTGCTAATGTGCTTTTGGGTTAAGCATGGCAAAAAGAGCATGTTCCACATATAATGTGGGAAAGGGGGGATACCGTGTCTCCTTCAATGAAGTCATGACATATCCCCGGTAGTTGTCTCCTCCCATGTGATCCTTTCTCATATAGCCACCCCCTGGGACAGGATCAGGTAGAGTCTGCTGTTCCCTGGCCACATGTGAGACGGTCACCGCTGGAGAATCCGTGATGACTCCAGTGAATTCATCACATTGTTACCTGTGTATTCATCTGCCCCATTACCTTCCCCCCTGCTCCAATCATGGACCACCCCCATATTTCTGCCCATTCCATATTAGTCATCCTTGGGTATCCATATTTTTGTGACTCCCCAGAAGCGTCCTCCTTGTGCCACATACTCTTCAGGACCACCAGTCAAGAAGCAGCAATCCCCATCAGCTTCACAATCCACCCAATGTTAGGTATAATTGTGGGGGGTCAACAGAATATTCAGACAGTGTCCCAGGAGGTCCAATAAGGCAGCCTAAGAGGTCCATTCTGCGTAGTTTATCTGTTTGTGTATACTCATGTACTTGGATATCCATGTTTATTATTATGGTGCCTTCTTGCATGCCTTTTTACATTGTCTCAGTGCTATTTTGATGACACAGATATCTGTCAGGACCAGTACCAGTATGGCAATAATATTTTGAATGCATTTGACAACCAGGTGGGTACCTATGAGAACAGACAATAGAGCTATCATCATCTTCAATGTTTTAAACTTCTGTCACCATCTTAGTATGTATTTCCTGTAAGGCTGTTATAGCCTCTGTAAGGGTCCCATTCTCATCATTGTATGCGGGTTTATAAGTACAGCAAGATGACCTGATTTTAGTGCATACACCTCCCCCCATGGCTGTTATCAAATCTAGGACATACCTATTTTGGAGAGTCTTAGGACTGATTTTCTATACTCTGGCCTGGTGGACAGATGTATAGATGGCCAACCTATATTGTGACAGGAACTACTCTGGGAAGCAGTAGCCAAACCAGTTTAGGTAGCAGTGACAGGCGGTCTAGCCTAAGTTCTTCAGAGGGGATGAGCTTGTAAAGGGTCCACAATGAGGTCACACAGTGAGAATCACAGATTACACTTAGGATGTATAAAAGTACAGTTATTTATTTATGGCCAAAACACACTATTGAAAAATGACTAAAAGCAGGTAGACGTATCACACAACACTATACAACTAAATGCATTCACTTGGTTATAGGGCATAGTACATATCAGAAAGTCCTGCAAAGGAAAGGTTAGACAGGTATTATGCACACAAAGGTCCACAGAGATGATCCGCAACTGTGGTGGGGTACCGTTTTTGAGAGTGCGTTTCCATCTATTTATTAAGGTTTTAACTCATTCTAACGTGCATGTTGTGTTCTATGTGGTCACTTATGGTGCTAGTCAGGTGCTTTCTATGCAGGCTTTTGTCCTGCTTATCTTGTGCACCTGGACACCTTAAAATAGAGGAGGTTCAAAATGTTCACCATGTCATATTACATGTATGTGTCACTGCTCTTTTTGCAGATATTTATTTTTCTGCAGGTTTTTTCTTATCATATAAACACAAGCTTCCAATCACCCCAGCACTGGGTCAGTGGTAGTAGAAATGCATCTGGCTGTAACACTGCATAACTAGCCTCTGACCCGGAGCCTCTGGCAACCTTTCCATTCCTTTCAAATGATCTTTTCTTCCATTGTTTCAATCTTGAAGAAAGGAAGAAAAAAGAAAGCTGGAGGAAAGGGGAGAACAATATGATTGCAAAGGAGACAGAGGCAAATGGTGATGGAAAGAAAGGGGGAAAGAAATACTATTGGAAAGAAAGGAAAATAAATGAAGATGGAAAAGAAAAAAAACGTTAAGCACCAGCTTTGGGGCCAGGACTATGTTTTTGCTGCAGGCACTGGGCACAAATGAAGATAATTACTCTATACAATGCTAACAAAGTCACTTCCTTATCCGAACACTTGTACAAACATGAGCAAAATAAGAGCACTTGTGATGCAAACTGAGCATTGTTTAAAATTCTGTATAGTTAGAAACTCTATGGAGTCATTTTCTAAACCCACAGGAGCTAATTTTCAAATGGGGCATAAAGTTACTGGAATGTGTTAAAGCCTTGTGAAAGGCTTTAATGCCTTCGATTACACCACCACCAGCATACATCCGCAGATGCTACAGGGAACTATTGTGCATCCATGGTACATACTAAAGGCTGCTTGACCTGTTCACCATGACCTGAAAAACGCCCGACATGTACGACATGTTACTGTGTGCATGGCAGCATTCACAAGTAAAATTAAACAGTGTCCAACACAAGCATGTCGGGCTGCATTTAAGTGTAATTGTGAATGCTGTTTGCCATGCGCGCATAGTAAGCAGTGTTCATAATTAAATGTAAACACTGCCTGGCATGTGAGCATGCCAGGTAGTGTTTTCTCATTTGCATGGTGGAGTGCAAATGTGCACATGCCTTTTGCCCTACACATTTGCACTCCACCGTGCAAATGATGAAAATTTGATAGTGGGGACCTGGCTTTGTCTGGATGCAAACATACCAGGTCCCCACCATCAATTAACTATTTGGACCAACATGAGCTCCCCAGGCCATTGAAGTGAAGCGTAAGAGCAAGGTGCGTGTTTATTAGGCATTACTATAACGCCTCGGGGGATTTTGAAGGCATAGAGGGGGCCCGGGACTGCTCTCCACCGGCATGTATATATTGTCAAATGGAATTTGCCAATGTTTTTACTCGACACATTTCTACTATGATTTGGAAATGTCCAAAAAGCACTATCGTTTTCGGTCCGCATGCCTTTTAATGATGATTGAAAACTAAAGGATTCCTTGGTGAGTCATCTAATTTTTACACCTCTAAAAGCATACAGGAATCCATTGTTAATGCTGCCTGCAAAGCATTATTTGCAGGCGGCATGTATATATTGTCAAATGGAATTTGCCAATGTTTTTACTCGACACATTTCTACTCTGATTTGGAAATGTCCAAAAAGCACAAATGGGAACCTTTGGACGTAAGTGAAATTGGACACCTTCCCTTTCATGCAATTGAGTTGTCAAGTAAAATGACCCCCGCTGTGATCCAGAACGCTGCCTAGCAATAGAAATCTTATGTCAAAAATAGACTGTATGTCCTTCACTATTGCTCAGATTCTCGTCATTGGGCGCACACCAAAAATCACTCTGCAAAATGTCTTCTCCAGGGGTGGCTTGGGAACTAAACGAGGCCCTGGAAATAATTACTGGGGACCAAAAGAGGCCCTGGAGATAATTTTCAAAGTGGCCCCACATGACACATTTTCAGCAAGTCCAATGCTTTCCCTATGAGAACATTTGGAAATACAACACAAAAGCGCCCCAGGGTGCAGAGGCCCACCGGGAAATCTCCAGAGTTCCCTATAGGCCAGTTCACCCCTGCTCATGTCTCTGTTTTCTGCCAAGAAATTGAACCTGGACAACAGTGAGTTAATCAGCTTTTAGTGCATTTAGTGCTATTTTGCACGATACTTCGATCTGAAAGGACAATCCATCTGGGCCCTTGGAGTCTAAATCACCCAACCCTTTGTGCTGACGACTGGTGGGCCAACATGTTTCAAGGCTCGGACATGAAATTGCTATTGCCATTGACTCGTTTTTTAATGATAATTGAAAATCGCCTGAATTTATCGTTGGTTGATGAACAATGAAGATACCGATTAGACTGTAAGAAATAGCAGGTGGGAGGGGCTTTTTTCATGAGTGTGAAAATGACAAAAAACGATTTTTGTTTGTTTTGTTTTGATGTGTTGTGTTTTGTTTTGGGTGTAAACATTTCAAAGGTTTGTGATAAACCAATAAAATAAAAATAAAAATGAAAAACAGGGGCAACCGGTTAAAAAATACATGGCTTCTACTTCCACGGCATTTGCTTTCATTGTCAAATTCACCCCTTTAACGTGTGTGCATATCTCATACTGTGATTGTCCACCCCCTCACTTCTTAAGGGAGGAACGCCCATCACTCAAATAATAGCTCCACAAACTCTGGTTACACGAGTGCCATCACTTGCCCTGCGCAAGACGTTTTCGGCGGCATTAATGCAGTTTAGCACCCCGCACGAGAAAAGGACCTTTGTACTTGGAATTCTGGAAAGGGCCTAACACTGCCTTTACTCGGTAATTAGTGTTGGAAAAAAACTCTCTAGAGAGTCTAAAAAGCTTTTAAGCATTCCGTCGGCAGTTGAAATCAGCATAATTGCAGATGTGCCTGCTCCCCTTCCTTAGACAGTGAGGTTTCTGCTGGAAACGGCGTATATTTTATTTTTCATGGGCATCCGGAGAAGCAATATGGCAGCAGGAAAGAGGCAATTTTCCTTTTTTTTTTTTTTACATCCTAAATGGAGTATCACAAATAGCATGTGAACCAATATTGATGTATTCTCGTTGAAAAAACGATGCTAAATAGTTTAGCAGCAATCTTGATTGGAGGAGCTTTGAGTCTGGTGTTTTCTTCAAGCTGGGTTGATGCAAGTTAATGAGGTTAATAAGGACAGTCTCTTATCAAGTGACTGCCACTTACCATTTGGGAAGGTGCATGAGCGTGACCGATTCTTTACAACCTTCGTGTTTCCATTACACAGTGACACCTCTCTAGTATGCTTTGCTTCTGCGCCTTGCCGCATATAGCGTGGCTTCAGGCTCGGACTGGCCTATAGGGCGATAGGACCATGGGCAACCCAAAAACACAAAATGCTGGTATGGGCACTTTCTTTGGTCAAAGTCTGCCACCTTTTGGGCCAATGTGGGCCAGTTTGATGAGTTACTTCACTATGCGGCTACTCGTTTTGACCGGTATTGCTGAATGTTCTTCAAAATGCAGTTTGCATCACATTTTATCAAAAAACTCCCCCTTGAGTACAACTCAAACAGTCTGTCACAAAAGGAATGAATTGCTATTTGCAATGCTGGCCCACTTTTACTTTGGTGCTGACCCCCTTTCAGTCTTGTTCCTTTCTCTCTCTAGTTTGCTTTTTCATTATTTTCTTCAGCGCTTTTTCTCTTGCGTTCTTGCCCCCACCTTAGCCCCTTTCTTCCTGGTGTTTCCCCCTCCCCATAAGGTGCGATCGGGGGGGTGACAGCAATTACTGCACCCCATTAAACTGACCCACCTCTCTCTTCTCTTTTTATCTTTGTCTCTTATAGCTTTTCCATGTTAGACCACAGTGGTATGATAGAGTTCTTCTCGCACTTAAACCATTATGTTAGCTAGCCATCCTAGTTAATGCCTATAACTACCCCTAACAATTCTCATGACCTATTCTATGTCCCCAGGCACGCAGCCTTTCTTCCTCTAATGGCCATAGCCAGCATTCATCTCAAATCTATATGGATAGCCTTCTTATAACCAGTCTCTTGTAGATTGAATTGTGAAGTTCAGCATGTATCACATCTAGATAGAAATGAGGATTGTGAATATTAGCTTGCGTAACATCTAGACAAGATTGTGAATATTAGCCAGTGCCACATTTAGATAGAATTGTGAATACTAGCTTGCGTAACATCTAGACAAGATTGTGAATATTAGCCAGTGCCACATTTAGATAGAATTGTGAATACTAGCTTGCTTCACATCTGGACAGGATTGTGGATATTAGCCAGTGTCACATTTAGATAGAATTGTGAATATTAGCCAGTGCCCCATTTAGATAGAATTGTGAATATTAGCCAGTGTCACATTTAGATAGAATTGTGAATATTAGCTTGCATCGCATTTAGACAGGATTGTGAATATTAGCCAGTGCCACATTTAGATATAATTATGAATATTAGCCAGTGCCACATTTAGATAGAATTGTGATATTAGCTTGCGTCACATATACACAGGATTGTGAATATTGTCCGGTTCCAAATTTAGATAGAATTGTGAATATTAGCTTGCGTCACATTTAGACAGGATTGTGAATATTAGCCAGTGCTTCATTTAGATAGAATTGTGAACACTAGCTTGCATCACATCTAGACAGGATTGTGAATATTAGCTTGCGTCACATCTAGACAGTATTGTGAATATTGGCCAGTGCCCCATTTGGATGGAGTTGCGAATATTAGCTTGCGTCACATTAAGATAAAATTGTGGAGATATTCACGTGCCACTTCCAGAAAGAATTTGGAAATTAGGGCAAATCACATCTAGATAGCAATGCCACTAACCATCCCACTAAAAATGTCACCCTTCTGCATACACCTCTCAAACTCTAACCAAACACAACCACACCTCTAAAGTACAACAAACCGCAAATACTTCACTACACTGCAACAACAAAACAAATCACACAGAGCCTTGCACAACAGAACACAATGGCTACCAACCAAAAACCACACCCAAGCTCAGCATACAGTGTTGACCGAACTAAAGCTGCCAATACCGCATCACTGCTCTCTTGCACTTTTCCCGCACAGTCCCACTAACTCACCCAACCCCCCTTTCCTTTTTAGATCCGCCATAGCGGCAGAGGACTACTTTGGTGGTGATAGTGCGTGGTACAAATGTCCTTTAATATAACATAACATAACATTTCAATGGTCTTGTGACGCTTTGAGACTTGCAAGACATGGGTTAGGTTGGACTTAGTTGAGATAGGACGTTACTGGGAGCAGCGGAAAGGGCAGCAAGGTTGTGCTGGTAGATGCAGATCAGAAGAAACCGAACTCTGTGGGCAGAGAAACTGCTAGGGCCTTCATATATAAGGCTGGCTGTAATAGTAAACATTGGCATTGTTTCCAAATACAGCCTGTTTGTACTGGCTGCTAAAATATGAGTTGTGGAGTATTCCAACAAACACCTCATGTGCTAAAGACTGCGTAATTATGAATGGGTATTTATGAATTCAAATGCCTCCTACAAATATCTCCAATTTCAATCTCCATGCAAGCGCTCAAGTCAAATTCTAAAGCTAACTCAGAGGTTTTAAACTTTTTTTCATGAACTGACTACATACTACTGCAAATCCGTCAACTTCTTTGCAAAAGATCTCAAACAAGACCCACAAACGGAATGAAAAAATGGGCCTCTCTGATGCAGCTCTTTCCACTCCTAATGCAATATGATGCAAAGAAGGGTTATACAGAATCTTCTGTGCATTAATAAAAATGATCAATTAGTGGTATGATCCACTACTGTACAGACGGAAGAGGAGAGTTGAAATGTATCAAAAAAGGGGAATGCAGATTTTCAGAAAAACTACATGTGTTATTTCCAAGAATGCGCATCCACTACCACCGTACCAGCAGTTTTCTCATAATGAGGAAGAAACCTTCCATTTCCACTTGCGTTAACAATGATTACAGCATACAGTTATGGCGGGTAAAAATCAGCCACACCTTTGAGTGTCTAGGTGTGTTTTGGGACGCAGAGTCTGGCAAGACCCTGCCTGGGGATGTCCTGCAGTGTTTATATTTGCTATCAAGAGTGAATTTGGGTGGCCACCCAGTTGGGTTCATGCATGCATGTCATGTGCTTTGAGGTTATGGTCAAGAGGTTTATCTATGCCTTGTGCTAACAATTTAGTGAGTGTTAATTAAATTTGATCTGTTTTGGGTATTATGACCAGAGATATGCATATATATATTATATATAAAAATAAACAGTTAAGGTTGATATAACAAAAAGAAAAGTCTTCAAAGATAAGGAATAACAATGTTAAGGTACAAGCAGTCACTGGACACCACTACGTATTCAACCATGACACTCCAAGTATGCACACTCACCCCATACCACTACAAATCCAACCTTAACAGTTACCTCAGCTATGGTATTGATGTAACCTGCCTGATACTTGAATGGAGAGGGCAGGTTCAAAGGTCGCATGCACATTTCTGAACTTAGCAGCTGGAACCGAAAGGTCCAACATGCAGAGATGGTTTATTAACTCAAAGAATCTCTGATTCAAGCTATAATAATTGTGTGCCCCGAATCAGCCTGATGGCAGTGGACTAATATTTGATTATAAGCCATGTCTGGTTTGACATGGTGGCTATTTTGATCACACACTCATAAAGCCACCAACATTTGTATGTCATATTGTTGTCAGCTTGGTTAGTTGATTCATTCATGATAGGGCTGGGTGCATATTAGCCATCTGGTCTGGGTGTGCTGACAACAAAAACCACATGGAACACTTCCCAGGAAGCTCTGCTTTGATTCCCCTGAAGCAGGTTGACACCTTCATCCAGGATACAGGAATCCTCCAATGGGGGTCCCCTGGGAACAGGTGCTACAGATTCACTTTTAAAATGACAATAGGCCTCTCACACCATGGGTGCTGATTATGGAAGTCCTTTTGAAGTACATAGACAGAGTAAGGGGGTGGAGTTAGCAAATCCCAGAGAAGACATTTACTCTGGGGACATGGGGGGGAGTGAGTCCACCATCTTGGATTATGCTAGGCTTTTAAATCTGTCTGCCACCTCCCCACTTCCTGCAGACAGAGCACTCTCGGTATGACATCAGAAGGGAAATGTCACTTTTATAGTTGCTTGAATTTGACCCCTAACAACAAACCTGGTTTGGATCAATCCACCATTGCACTTTCCTTTACAATGGCAGGCTGACTGGTTCCCAAGGCGTTGGGGGGGACCTGGAGACCCTTCACGACTCTCCCCGACCCTCCCCTTAGTTGATTAATCTTTAGACATCAAGACAAGAAGGATTCCTCTGGAAATTTGTTGTGAAAACAGTCTATTCCAAAGTCATTTGCCATAGAGATGAAGACAGAAGGTTCCAAGGAAGAGGAAAGCACTTCTACCTAGCCACCCCAAGGGCACATTTAGAGTGAAACCTCTGAGGACCAAGGCTTCTCTGCTGCCTGTGCATTGAAAGCCGAATCCTGCTCACTGGAGATGCAGGGCCCCTGCAGATGCCATAGAATGCTCCTGGAGTATAATTGCTGAACACTTGTCCCTGCAATTCAGAAATCCAGAAGCATCTCAGAACCTTGTTTTCCATCCCAAAACACCCGACTCGCCACATCCCAAGTGCTGATTTCACCCAATAAAAGCATCATTACGACCAGACTCGAAAGCCAACTCAACCCGTTGGAAGCGATCGATTGTCCTATCTCAAACATTCACTTGACCCAGTGGAAGCATTGTCTCATCTCGATTCGACCGCTGATTTAACCTGCTGAAAGCCATTGACTCCAACTGTCTCAAACACCAACACAATCCCCAGAGAGCCATGCCTCGAAGCCGCCTCGATGCTGACTTGTCATTAGAAGTGCATGACTCAACTGTCTCTACGCGACTCAACTGCAGAAAAACATGAAGAAATCTTGTCCTCGCTCTGTCAACATCTCAAGAGAAGCAATAAAGGCATCTGCAATGTTTCTTCCCTACAGGCATACTTAAAGGACCCAAGAGACTAATAAGACTGCACACTTTGCCTTTTAAAGATACCTTCAAATACTTTTGACATTTGCTTCTCAAATCCTTTGCCTGCACTTCTCTCTTTGCCCAGAGTGCCCCATTTGCTCTCAAATACTGCATTCTCTGTGTTCCCTTTACATGTCTGGGTCTTTAGTGTTTTTATTAGTTGCATGCATGTCTGTTAGTGTAATGTAAGATCCTAATTGTATAGAACCGTTGTTGGACACTATTTTATTTTGGTACGACCGCGCTATTGTTTTTTGTGCTGCATCTGTACCATCTCACACCCCTTCTGAAGACTAAAGCCTACCCTAGGCCCACTTTACCGAATGAGGCAAAGGAGGTATACTTGCTATCCAGCGCCTGTTTCGGCCTTTTGATCACTGCTGGTTTAGCAATATTGTAGGACTGAGTAGGCATTTTAGACAGTACTCATCTCTTTACTACTGCTGAGAAGTATTCATTTCGTCACAGTATGCAAGACTAGTGGGGTCTCAGAGAAAAAAACAGAAACATTTTCAAAACTATTTTTTTGTTGTTCTGAGAATGTTTTCCCCAGTAATTTCCCATCACTAGGAGCTGCTTGGCTTGAACATTGTGAGATACGCCCAGTGTTATTACACTATATATGAAAGCTCAATTCCCAGTGACTATGATAATCCGTAGGTTACAGAGTTTGTTTGCAAGTGCCAGGAACCCTGCTGGTCTTCTTTTGCTTCGGAGAGGGACCTTCATTGCAGATGTGTTTGAAAGTGAAAATGTATCACTTTTACATCTGAGTTTGTCATAGAATTAAACACTAGCGTGCCTTCCTATTTTTCTAACTGCACCCTTCATCCTGCTTGTTCAGATTATTCCAATACAATTTATGAACTGCACAGCAAATACGGACATGAGTAGACAGAGGCAAGGCCATCTTAAGCACTTTTGGGGTCCTGGACATGGACATCTTTGGGCCCCCCCTCCAAACCAACATTGTACTTTTATGAGCAAACCTAGTTATAAATAATACATTTTAAGTTATTAAAGTAGCAAAGTGAATTTACTTTTGTAAATTATGCTTAGAAAAAAAGTACTTTATATGTTCATAACATTTCAATTTTTTTTCCGAAAACATCAAAATTTCCATAAATTTTACATCACTATGCAAGTCTAAATAGTGCCACTGTTTCTGGGTAGTGCTTCAAATGTCCTAGTTGTGGCGTGAAAGTAGGACCTGCTATGCAAAACTAAATAGCATCACTGCTTCTAAGTGTGGCGTTTATCCTAATGTGTCCTAGAGGTAGAGAAAAAAGAACAAAATGCCCACAAGTAAACAATATCCATATTTCGAAGTGCTGCTTCCTACAAGTGTGGCCTAATTGTCGGAGTGTATACTTCAGTGGGAGTAGCAAGCACAATCACATATGTATGTGTGTTGCAGAAGGGGTAATATTTTTGGTTGGTTATACGTTACCACTCTCCCTTTTCACGGGAAAGCGCAAAGGTTGTGCAAAATAGGATGCTCCAACAGCTGGCCGCAAAAGTTGTGGGGGGGGGGGGTTATCACGTGATTGTTGTTTTGTTAAATATGGGCATGCCCTGGCCACCTTGGAAGAGGGAGGTGGGAGCAAAGGGGAGGGGTGAGCTCATGGCTTGCAAAATGGAACATAATTCTGCATTAAACAAACAGGCAACAAGGCTGGCATTCCATGTGTTCAATGGTAGAAAGGGTTTCACTGAGAAAAAGCACTTGTATCAAAACAATTAATTCAATTGCAAGTCACATAATAGGAAATGCAAACCATGTACTCCCATCACTGCACAACAGAAACAGCAACATTTCCCTCCAACAATGTTTGCACAATGTTCTTACTACAACAACACTGATTTAAAGACACGTTGGGCGGTGCGGGTTAAATACAGAAGTATTACCGTATACCGCTGCATTACCACACCGCCTATGCGTTTGTCGGAATGTTGGCAGATTCACATTCAGCTATGAGCTGGAGGTAAATCTGCAGGTTTTCCACCCATTTTCAGTGGAATTACCGCTGGGGTACTGCAGAATTACTGCTGCAGTAATTCAGCCAGAAATGCCCCTGTGGACTCAAAATAAATGGGGACCTACACCTCCACTGCCACTTGTAATCCAGCGGTAATACCACCAGACCAAGTGAGTAGCAGTAAGAGTAATACAGTTTGGTTGTATATGGGTGGATTTACCACCCAGATACCGCCAAACTCGTAATGAGGCCCACAGTTTCCAAATGCCGTTTGCCTCTTCTTTACCATTGGTATCAGATCCTGCAGCTGCTTAGATACGTGGGTCTAAAGAAAAATGGACGACCAAGAGGGGCTGCCTCTTTCAATCCTGTGAGATTTGCTAACCGTATTTTGTTGGGGGAAGTATTGATTTTTCCCAGAACGTTTGTTTATAGAGGATACATTATGCAAAAAAGAATATTTGTAGTGCAACCCAGAAGATGGCCTCTTTATGCTAAACTCAGACACAGCTGGTCATCAGGGATCGCAAGTAACAAAAGACTTGGTGAACTCTAGCTAAAAGCCACGTTTTACACCAAAATCAGTGGTGACAGAACATGCTCATTCATTAGAGGTTTTCTGTCGAAGTTGGGTGGACATATACGCATTGAAATGTCTGAGCACCGATTGTGGTACAGAGAGATAAAAACTGCCAATCAGACAAGAGGATACATGTTTATCTCAAAGTGACAGGAAGTCCTTGCAGAGTGCATAGGCCGAGCTGATATGGTTCCATGGGTGAAACCTAAGAAACAAGAAGCAACATTTAGCAATGTCTGAAGCCTCTGCACTATATGCATTTGAGGAGGCCTAGGATGATGCTTCTAACGTCAAAAGCATCATCATTAGGACTATTGCCATAGGTCCTAGCACAGGAAACAGGAGGGCGCTTTCATCAGGGGCTTGGGCTGTGAGCCTTCAAATGCCAACCCATAATACAAGAAATGCCTTTCTGATGCCCAAACAGCTGACTCCGGTGAGGCCCCTCACTTTGTGACAGTCTGAGCAACCATCTCAAAGGGCCACATGAGTCTCTCTCTCTCTGCAGTCACCTTCCTTTACCCAAACACCACATTCTCACCCTTCCACTCCATAAGTGGGGAGTGCAGAACTTTTAGCATACGGGGATCTTCTATATCATAGTCCAGAAGCATTTCCTCTATTGAAATAAGGTTTGGGGTGGTACATGAGGATATTCATTGTTTAAACAAAGAAACAGGCAGTAGTCCTAGGCACAATACTGTATCGCTCCCAATTCAAACTCCTCCCTCCCCAGGAAAAGTTCAAGATGATCTCTTCAGGGCATATTTGCCCTTCCCTGTGACAAGCAGTCTAGATATATACACATCTCCACATCCCGATCTGGTATCAGCATCGCTGCTATCTGCAGTTCCCTGGGCCACAGACAATTTCAATACAGTCCTGCTCTTTGGCCTAATTTTTGCTCTTTAGGTTTCTACTGAGGTCATGGCAGCAGGAAATGTTCTCTGTGAGTTCTGATGGTACATGTTTAACTTTATCTGCACAACTAGCTGGTAGGAGCCCAGAGCCCAGCACAGGCTTTGGACAATCTACAGACATTTTTGGATCTTCTTTCAGGTGGGGTCTGTCGTTCAATGTAAATAAATATTATTTAACACCTTTTTAGAGGCTGACATTAATAGGCTTTGTGTGCGACTGAGGATTTGGATGAGAGGGTTTGGGCCATTCAGAAACTAACAAATGACTTTCTTTCAAGGACTTACATGACAAATCGGTGGTTCCAGCACCTACTTTAACTTAGATCATCCGGCGTCCCGGGAGTTCCCAGAACCATGGGGAAGATGCACAAACTTAAACTACACTAGGCAGACAAATGGGACCAACACTTTAAACCATCCTTTGATAAAAGTGGACATTGTCTGGGAGTCGGTCTTAATGAACCTGACAATGGGATCCTCCATTCCCAGTGCCCCCTTCAGCTTCAGCTACTACAAATGATTGCACAATGATCAGCTGAAGTGCCCCCTTTCAGGATCTGCAGGTTCACAACATGTGGTATCAGCAGGGCACTGCTCAGTATGTCTAGTGCATGGGGTCACATATATCAACTTTCTAGAGCTGATGGTCATCTTGTCTCGCAAGTACTTTTGCTCACTCTTACAAGCTTCAGTGAGTTGTTCCTTAGTAACAGCACTCTTTTCAAGTTCTACATAAACCAACAGGGGCTGCCCGATCTCCCTCACTTTGTTGGCTGTTGATAAGGGTCTGGAACTGGGCACTGAATCTTGGCTTGACGATCAAGTCATCTCATCTAGCAGGTGTGCAGAATTTGGAGGCAGATCTTTGCAGTATGACTCATGAAAAGCTCGACTGGGGGTTACATTTCCAGGACATGGAATGGCTATTGAAAAATGGGGGTCTCCCCTTGATGCAGCTCTGCGCCACTCCTTTCCATGTAAATTATCATCAGTATGATGGTGGCATTGACCTGTGGTTTGTGCGAAATCTGTGTTCTCTTAGCTTGGCTGATTTATTACTCTTTGCTTTTCCTCCCCTTCAAACCATCTGCAGCATGATTTTAAGATTATGGGAGGCCCAAATCAACACCCTGATTCCGGTGCCTTATTACTGACCAGCAAGGTTCCAATTCTCTGGCTTGATTCAGGTAGCCCATCCATCTTCAAAGTGTCTTCCTCAGCTGGAGGAAGTACTGACCCAACACCCCTACCCCCTATCAAAAAATAATTGCAACCATTTTTTTATGAGACCTTAACTGTCTTTTAATTCACATCTGGCCTCTTCTGGAGTTTGAGCTGACTATTACAGGTGTTAACGTGCATCTATCTGAGCTTAGAGCCAGTTTTGCTTAGTACCTTTCTCCTGCTCCAAACCCGTAGTAACACATCGTTTGGAGGGGCTCTTCCTCCTTTTCGCTTTGACACTGCCCCCCCGCCCTCTAATGGAGCCTCAATGTAGTCCTTACTGCTTTAGGACAGAGCCCTTTCAAGCCTATGATTTTGGCGGAGATTCACCCGATCAATTAGAAAACAACATTCTTGGTGCCTCTGATCTCAGCATCAACGGTTAACAACATTCTGACCAAGTGTTCTCAAGGGCCCATTTTTCCTTTTTGGCTGAGGTCTTGTCAGAATTTCATGTAAGCCAGAACATGTGTCTCCCTGTTTTCTTTCCAAATCCTTTTGCAGATGTAGAAAGTGTGGTTCCAATGTTCTCTCTTGATAGGACAAGAGCCCAACCTGCCTCTGAGAGAGTGGTACCTCTGGAGGTAATCACCCAGCACCCAGCCCTCTAGTATTTCTATTGAGGTGTGGCCTCTTTCATTTTGGAAGCTTCCAAAGTTAAAAAAAATAGTACCTCATAAAATGATTCACACCTACTCTGTGCAAGATAATGCTGATTCTGTAGTTATTTAGAGGCATGTTCCAATCGATGTAGCCACTTGCTAGTTGGCATCATCCTTCTGTAAACAATGGATATCAGCTCTGAAAATCAGACCCTCAGGCTGTGCCCTGTAACCCCTCTGGTTGAAGCACACATTTCCAACCTTTCTGAGAGCCATCTCACCCTGTGCAGTGTCATCTGTGTTGCGGAGTGGCGTTGAGCCAGGCCCCCACCAACGGGCCCCCTGATTGGCTAGATAGCGATTCAACTACATCCACTGAGCTCTGCCAGCTGGCAGAGCCGGCCATCTTCAAAGGCCACTTCTAAGGCCTTTGTGAACCTGTCTGGCCCTGCTCATTATACTTAGAGCCCCCATCTAGACCAGAGCATATGCAAGAGCCTATGCCACAGGAGCTGAACATCTCCTGCCTCGAGGTGCAAGGATACACTTAAGCTTCTGGGCAGCGGTCAATATTTCCTTGATGGTCACCACCATCTCATCCCATGCAGCCTCCTCTGTGTTGTGGACCGGCGTTGGGCCAGGCCCCACCAACAGGCCTCCCTATTGGCCAGAGAGCGATTCAGCTACATCCACTGAGCACTGCCGGCAGACAGAGCCATCCGTCTTCAAAGGCCCCTTCTAAGGCCTTTGTGATCCTGTCTGGCCCTGCTCATTACACCCTGAGCACCCATCTACACCTGAGCATATGAGAGGGCCTATGCGGCAGGAGCTGAACATCTGTTGCCTTTAGGTGCAAGGATGCACGTAAGATGCTGGGCAGCGGCCAAACTTTTCATGAGGGCCACCGCTATCTCATCCTCTGCAGACTTTTCTGTGATATGGAGTGGCATGGAGCCAGGCCTCCACCGGTGGCCCAGGGGGCGATTCAACTACATCCACTGAGCTCTGCCGCAGGCGGAGCCAGCTGTCTTCAAAGGCCCCTTCTAAGGCCTTTGTGAACCTGTCTGGCCCTGCTCATTACACCCTGAGCCTCCATCTACACCGGAGCATATGCGAGAGCCTATGCCGCAGGAGCTGAACATCTCCTGCCTCGTAGTGCAAGGATGCACTTAAGATGCTGGGCAGAGGCCGACCTTTCCATAATGGCCACCGCCATCTCATCCAGGGCAGCCTCATCTGTGTGTGGAGTGGTGTTGAGCCAGGCCCCCACCAACGGGCCCCCCGAGTGGCCAGAGAGCGATTCAACTACATCCACGGAACTTTGCCAGTAGGCAGAGCAGGACGTCTTCAAAGGCCCCTTCTAAAGCCTTTGTGAACCTGTTTGGCCCTGCTCATTACACCCTGAGCCCCCATCTACACCAGAGCATATTCGAGAGCCTATGCCGCAGGAGCTGCACATCTCCTGCCTCGAGGTCCAAGGATGCACTTAAGCTGCAGTCGAACTTTCCATGATGGCCACCACCATCTCATCGAGGGCAGCCTCATCTGTATTGTGGAGTGGTGTTGAGCCAGATCCCCACCAACGGGCCTCCTTAGTGGCCAGAGAGCGATTCAACTACATCCACTGAGTTTTCTTATAGGTAGAGGCATAATTTCTTATGCTAAGTGTAATGGCTCTAACTTGGAAGCTTGAATGGCCCAACTGTTGGGAATGATTTGCCTTAAGCGCTAGGTTCACCCCCTTCTTTTGTGGCTATTCATAGTGGGATTAGGGGTGGTTGAGGACTTCTGTGACCCTCTTTTTCATGGATCTGTATATTAGAATGAGTAGTAAGGTATGGGTGTCCCTGTGCTCCTTGATGGTCCTGCACATGGGTAGGTGGGAAGGGGTTCGGTACGCCCAAGCCTCTATCCCCTTACTCTTTGGATCCCAGATTTTTTATAGAGCGGTAGGGGGTGAATATCACTGTGACTGCCCCCTTGTTTTAGTACAGGAACCCAGTTAGGCGTGGTCTGGGAATCCCACATAAACCTCCTCCGGACCCAGTATCCACTAACACAAGGCGGCACCCAGCCCTGTCAACTACCTTACCATGGGTTCCCAAGATTAGGCAGTGGTCTTCGTCACACTAATCAAATCAAAAGGTTTCCTGCTTTCTAGTGAAGTACGACATCTGCACTTCAAATATCTACCCTCCAATGAATCTTTCAACCCAAAATATTATACCAAACCAAACTACATTGAAAAATGCTTTTTTCTGTTGTTTGTGTTTTTACTTTTTTGTCCATTTGACCCTTTTACATTTTTAAAAGAAGGAAGGATACAATGAAAACAACACAAACATCCCTTCCCTGCCCACGCAATCGAATTCAATGTATTTTGAGTTCACCTTACTGCCAGTGCCAGCATAAGAACACTGGCTGAATTTCCAAATGCTGTCTGGAGGTACTTCATACAATTCTGAAGTCGCCTAGCCAATATTTCTACCTACAACAATTCTCCCGACTATGTACCCATATGCTAGCTACATGTCCCTAGCTGCCGGGCAATGCTGTTTGGGCCCTGCTAGCTGGGACAGGGACAATGGAATCCACAACTTTGGATCTTACCTGGAATGGGTTAGGGACTTTTGTGTTTGGGTAGCACATAAGTGCTGCAGGAAGAGTACTGACTTGCTGGAGGGAGACACTTTCACTTACAGTGGTGATGTAATTTCCAAGTGTCCCATGAGCAGTTAGCTGCCTCCTACTCACTTGGTGGTTCAAGAAAAGCATTGTTTCTAGTGAATGGCTGGCAAGGATTGTACCCCTCCTGGTCAGACACCAGCCACAGGGTGCACTTGACAGTTTCAGCCTCTGCTGAAAAAACTCCGAGGTCCTAGAGCAGTGGTCTTCAAACTTGTTTGGCCTGAGCACCAACTGAGCAAAATGTGGGCAGTCTGGGCCCCTCAAAAATTCCAAATGGACAGTAAGTCCAAATGGCTATGAACGATTGCACGCCATCACTACACGCTTCTCCTTCTCCAAGCCCTGGGCTCCCAACCTGCTCTGATCAAAATCTCTGGGCTCTCTCATCCCACTCCTATCCCAGGCCCTGTGCTCTCCCCACCCCACCATAGACTGTGGGCTTTCCGCACCCTGCTTCCACCAAACTCCCTGGACTCTCCCCAACTTGCTCCCACCACTATCCCATGCCTCCCCCTCATCCTGCTCCCACAACATTCCCTAAGCTCCACCCACCCCGCTCCACCACAGTCCCAGGGCCAGTGGCAGCTGGCACATTTTTAAGTTGAGGGGCATAAATATTTCCACTAGATATGCCGTAGCGACTGACCGTAGTGTCGGAGTCTGACCCAATCAAGGGTGGTTCGGGGGGGTTCTGCACCCTGGAATATTTTTTAAATAATGGGTTAAAATGTTGGGGTTTAGAGCATACTTTAAAAAATAATTTGATAACAAGCCAAGCAGTTTGAAATTGACGCTGGGGGGCCCAGACAGGATGGTATGGTATTTTTTTACTGTACATGTATGATAGATGTCCAGTAAAAAGATACCATCCCTGTCCTCTTGGCCCCACAGCGCCTATCACACTCATACAATCAATGAGTATGTGTGTATGAAATGTGTTGGGGGGCACAGGGAGCAGGCATGGCATTTCCTACTGGACATCTATGATAGATGTCCAGTAAAAAATACCATCTCTGTACCCTGGGCCTCACAGCACCTCAGAATGAGAGCTGCTTTTGGCAGTTGGGTAGGGAGATTGTGCAACAAAGGCATTTTCAAAATGCCTTTGTTGTACAACCACAATCCACCCTCCCACCCCCACTCACCAAAATCGGCTCCACGGACCAACACAAACACACACACACATTCACACAGCATTCACACAGCATTCACACAGCAAGCTCTCTATCATTCACCCAAGCACCCATCATCATACACTCACTCATAACACAAGAATACATGCGTCCATACAGATATTTAAATAATTAATTAACATAAACGTACCTCCTGCCGGTCCTGAAGCTTCCTCCCCAGCACTCCAGCTCCTGCATCATAAATAGGAATCGGGAAACAAGAGCTTCCTGGTTCCTGCACATGTGTGGAGAGGCCTGAGCATAGGTGCTGAAACACCCCACTCCAGCCTGTTCTGTCTGCATGTGTGAGGAGGTGCAGGAGCTCCCCCTCACACATACAGGTGTGCAGTTCCCCAGCCAGCATTTCCAATGAGCTATTCAAGGCTGGCGAAGCAAAACGCCACAAGCCTTGCATGACTCTAAGCACGTGTGGCTGGGAAACCAAACTGTTAAAGGGAAACAGTGTTCCCTTTGACAGTTCAGCCAGCCCAGGAGTGCTACATCAGCTGGAAAAAGCAGCTGAGGGAGCGCTCAGTGTTCCACTGGGCTGGCTCCTCGGCTCCTTCATAATGGGTGAGGGGGCCGCTGGGTCAATGCCCCCTCGCTCATTATGGATGAGCTGCCACTACCCAGGACTCCCCCTGCCCTGCTCCTCCCTACCCCACTTCTTGCATAGTGCCTGGGCTCTGCTTAACCCACACCCTGCACAGTCCCAGGGCCCCTCACCCTCTCCATAAACAACCCAAGGGTTCCCCCACTCCAAAACAATCCCAGAGCCCCCCCCAGCTCCAAAAGAACCCCAGGTCCACCACACCCCCTCTGAAAACATCCCCAGGGCTCCCCCACTCGCTCCAAAAACAACCCAAAAGACCCCCACCCTTTCCACAAACAACCCCAGGGCTCGCCCACGTGCTCCAGAAATAACCCGAGGGTCCACTCAACTGCTCCAAAAAGAACCCCAGGACTCCCCCACTTGCTCCAAAAACAATCCAAAAGACCTCCCACCCTTTCCACAAACATACCCAGAGTCCCCCTCTGTACCTCGCATTATCCCTGTCCCGTGTTGTTCCTGGGACTGGATTCAAACACCGTGGAAGTGTGCTCCAAGGAAAGGGATAGAGATTGCACTTCCAGGGTGTCTATTTTCTGGGCCAGCCACTCCCACTGGTCGTAAGCCTGACCCTGTCATACTGAGCATGTGTGGCAGGTGCCATGGTAGGATGGGATATGCACAAATGTGCATGTCCCATCTGATGCGTGCTTTTTCTTTCCTCCCTTTCAAAAGTAAAAGCCCAATTTGCTCAACAGAACAACCCACACCTTGCTGCTCCTATCGTGTCCCTTAGCCTTTCCTTCCCAAGAGGGGGGTGACACAATCAGGATTACTGCATAAACCCTGTTCCGGCTCTCCATGTGAGCCCATCAAGGTTCCATGATGCCAGCCCATAGCGTTCAATGTCTGCATCCGAGTTCGGGGGTTTAATACAATTTCTCTGAAATGAGGCAAGGGATTTGTTAATCTCCCTGATTACAAGCAAGAGGAACTGGGCCAAGAAAATCATCTGCACCTAAAAACAGAAGAGTCCAGCAATGTGACAAAAGTTGACGGTTTATTCAAAAATCATCAACAGGGATCAAGACATGGACAATACAGCATTCGCAATACGCTCTCAATGATCTCAGGCCTATCTTCCAGTTTTGAGGCTGTGTGACATCGCAAAATAAAGATGCATCATAAAAACCTAAGGTGGAACAGGTTTGCTTTATAAGGTAGACTACATATACAATGTATAGGGGATTAGTACATTGCTTGGGTGAAACATATGTGGTGGCTTTCCTGCGACCACCTCATGTTGCAACTACAAATATTTCAGGTTAGTGTGCTGTGATTGGGTAGTGCAACAAAGTGTGATCATGCCAGTAAAGGTGAATAGGGATTGATCAAAGAGTGTCTTCTCAGCCTTGGGGCTTTGGATAGAAAGTTACTATCCCAAATGCAATTATTAAAGGTGGTGAGAACGGCCCGAAGGTGCTACATATCCTCAACAAGTTACCATCTCTTATATTCTAGGCCTTGAGCCAGAATATTTGGCTTTGAACCTGGTATTACATTTGTATCATCCTGCCTTCAATTGGAACGGGAATGACTGTCTCAGCCTGACTCAAATGAATAGGCCCTGTCTCCCAGGTTCAGATCACATGTGCAGGGACCACACACTTGACTTCTCCTGCTTGCATTTATGGGGATTTTCAGCTTTTACACACTTTTCCTCCTCTGCGTCCATAACAACACTATGGCGAACTATGACATAAAGAGGAAATTAGAACTTCTACTGGACCCCAGCCCATGTGGACTTGCAGTCATTCTGATTCTGCTCAATGCTTCAGGATACCCTTTAGCAGGGGCCTAGGCCAGCTCGGCCTTCACACTGACAGAGCAACATTATTCCCAAAGTGGTCACTGGCTACAAGCCGCTTTCACCCATCCTTCATGGGCCCACTAGTAGACCAACCCCATAGATAGAGAAGTGGTTGCTGAAGCTAAAAAGCTATGATTTCACCCACGAGTTCAGAACTGGTATCAGCAACCCGCACAACCTCCTTTGCCATCACCGCCATACAGCCACTGCATATGAGGCAAGGGAGGCTGAATGCACAGAAAAACATGCGTTCATGATCATCAAAGTGGCAGCCTCTAAAGTAGTAAGACTCAACGAGTTAGTAGCAGAGAAAGTGAAAGATGAATGCCTCCAAGCTTCACTCCAATTCGACAGCGTGAAAATCTATGAAAGATACCAATGTTGAAGAACCCTAGTTACAGGTAAGCAACTTTTTCCAACTCCTGCATTGTACCTTTTATAGATTCACATGCTGCTAAATAGAACTCAAAATATTTAGAAATTCAATTGTAGACATGGAGATGGAAATGAAAGAGGCTCGCCTCATGCAAACAGTTTGCATAAGACACCTGTCAAACACCCGACTTCTCAGACGTGTTCCTTTCAGCGCATTGGAACCTCATAAAGGTATGCAGATTTCTCCACATGGAGGACCTGCAGATAGCGTGAAGCAGCACCCCTGCCACAAAGGTAGCTGTGGGACATATATCCCTTGTGTAGTGCACATTTGGTTTGCCAGGGAGTGGCTTTCCGCCGTTGTGTGCCCGTATGCAATGCAGATCGACAGCCATCTTGTGATAGCAGTCTTAAAGACTCCTTTACAAGAACCAATAGGCTCAAATGTAACAAATAATTGGTTGGGCTGGCGGAACAAAGTAGTGCGGTCCAGGTAGTACTTAAGCACCTATCTGACATTGAACGGATGCAGTGACCTTGCAGCAGAGGTAGACAACGTATTGAAGAAAGCTGAAAGCACCAGGGGTTTATTGACATGAAATGCAGACAGAACGTTGGGCATACATTTGGGATTACTTCTCATGATTACTCTGTTGATGTGGGACACTAGAAACAGTTCTTTCACTGAGAGGGCCTGCAGCTCGCTAATTCTTCTGGCTGAAGTGATTGCGACTAGGATAACTGTCTTCCAGGTGATATACTTGACTGCCGAGAGGACTGGATCGAACGGCTAGCACATTAGTATTGTAAGGACTGTGCTGAGTCCCCATGTAGGAGCAACTTTGTGAACGGGGAAAAGCATCCCGGAAAGACCCTTCATGAACATCTTTATCAACCTTGTCGAGCACAAGGATATTGTACTTTGCATACAGGTGTACTGTGAAAAGGATGAATGGACTGAACCAGATGAAGCAGGTACAGTAGCAACTGGGATGCTTCACATTTCATTGGGTCCCTGTTTTGACTAGCACAACAAACAGTAAATGTTTTCCATTTCTTGAAGTAGCACGCTTATAACATCTTGCTGCACTCTTAAGGCATATCTACCCGACCAAACTCCATGTATTCAGGAGCCAAGCATTTAAGCTGAGGGAGGGTGGGTTGTGATGCAGAAGGTTGCCGCCTTTCTGTGTGGGTAGGTTGAAGTTTGGCAGCAAAGCTATGTGGTATACTGGGGATAGGGAAACAGGTCAGAGAACCAGTACTGTCCTGGCCCTGCTGGTGCCATCAGAATCAGTCTGCACAGCTGCATACTCACCATCTGGAGGACCCTGTGGAGCAGCGCGGAAAGGGGTAATGCATAGATGAATTTATCGCTCCACGCGATAGAGAATGACTGCCTGAGGAAGCCATCTTCTTGAAACCTGTTTAGAGCTGTGTCAGGTGGAGGAAAAGTCTACATTTGGATGTTTTCCGATGCTTGAAATATGCAGTCCACTTGGCATTGGTTCAACTCCCACTCATGGGCAAAACTATCTCTCCCTGCTCAGAGAGTGTGCAATAGAGTTGCTGATCCCTAGGAGGTGCCAGGGGACAAGGAACATACCCTGCTAAAACCAACCCCTCCACAGAATATGTGCTATGGTACAGAATGTGTTTGTCTTAGCCAATCATCTAGGTATGGCTAGACGTGCAGTCAACCTCTAATGAGTAGAGGAGATAGTGGAGCCAGGCACTTGGTGAAAACTCTGGCTACTGATTTCAGACTGAAGGATAGCACCCTGAACTGATAATGTTGTCTGGTCACCACAAAGCGTGGATACTTGTAGCATCTCCAGTGGATTGGAATGTGGAAATAAGTATCCTCCAGATCGATTTCTGTCAAATATAACGTACAATCCTTTGCAGCAATACCATTGGGAACAACTGGGAGTTCAGATACTTGTGGAGGAATCTGTGGAATAGGATGGGCCTCCAATTCCCAATTTTTGCAAATGAGGAAATAGCGAGAGTAGACACCTTGTTTGCGCTAATCTTCCGAAGCTCACTCTATGGCTCAATTGAGCAAGAACATTTTGACTCCCTCTATTAGAACATCCAAACGATTTTCCAGACTGTGTGAGGGGATGGGGGTAACGTGTGGTTTATGAAGAAATTTTAGGGCGTGTCCATAGGACATTATGGAAAGCTGTCGATCTAGAAAAATAGACACCCCTCGATCATAAGGCTATGTATTATGTTGGCTGAAGACCAACCGTCTCATGCATCTAGTATTAGAAATAGATAGCCATAAGCTTGACTGATGTGCAGCCATTTTGAAGTGACTGAAATCGCCATTTTGTTTTCTCTCTAACATTTGCTTTTTGCCTCATGTAAAACTGCTTTGCTGAAATGTTATTCTGCTTCACTGGTGCACAGTGCAAGGCTGCGAGTGGCATGTTGAAACATAATGCAGTAACTCAGACAGAAATGTCCGGTCCCCTCCCTCGCATATCCTTGGAAAGAGAGCAACAAGGCATTTTAATCAGTACAGCAGGTGCCAGCTAGTCTCGGTAAGCACAGTAGGAACGCCGGAGCAAACATTAAATGACTTGAATTATGCTCTCCTTTGCAGCCCCCCCTCCCTGAGCCCGGTACAACCCTGGAGAGCAAGTTGACCCCCGGCACACGAATAGCAACTAGGAGATAGCAAGGCCAGGAATGTGTCTCTCCCTACACATAGCTTGCTTGCAGAAAACAGAAGAATTGTGTTCTTTAAAACACAGACTTAGTGTCTGTGGGCTTACAAAATTGCAAACTGTTACACAATGAATGTTTGAAGGTATCAAACTCGTCACCCTTGTCAATCATTGTGCCTAGTTCAAAGGAAATGCAATAGGGGCGGTATAAGTTGTGACACTACTGATTACTAGATGCTTGTTTTGTATATATGTAACTGTTGTATGAGTCTCGCTCTCTTGCGTCCCCCGAGGTCTGATAGACACACGTTGCGGGGCGTGGGACCAGTTGGCCAACTGAGACTATTTGCTTTGCAATAAACCCTAGATTTTGGGAATACAACCTCGTGTCTGGCGTATCAGTTTGTGTATGGTGATTGTGCCTTGTTTCCACAAACAAGGGTCCCTCAGGGGCCCCATCAAGATGGCACCCGAACAGGGACCCTCCCCCACTTGTTCCATCGTGTACGTTGAGAGATAAGGAAGGTGGAAAGAACGGCGAGGACGGGACGATCTAGCCGGGATCAAGAGGTGTTCGGGGCGCCCCTGCGTAAGCAATGAGACTCCTATGCAGATATGCACACATCTGATCCCTGATTGACGTGCCCGACCAGAGAACAAGGAGGTGAGGGTCCCGAAACGAGGCAGAGTGAGCCAAGATACGCAGACGCAACGTTATTGGTTGCATCAGTACATGGACGAATTGTGTCTTGAAAAGACAAATTGATTGATCAGGTGAGTCGTGCCCCGATTCGTAAGTAATCCTGATATTGGTTGAGAGTTGATTTTGCAAAATCAAACACCCAGAGTAAGTTTGATTAGCCAAGGGTAAGGTTAAAACATGCCTGGGGTATTGTCCACCTTAGCAGGGTTTTTCCGCTGCGGCGGATAATCTTTGGAAACTGGCCAAGTCATGCCACCGGTGGGAACGCCGGCATATGAGATGTATGTGAAATATGGTGTGGGAGCGATAATGTTTTGTGAGATTTGGCATAGGCAAACCAGAAAGCAGGAAGATCTTTAGTGGACGAATCATGGGAGTTTTGAGATGACGAGGATAGATAATTTGGAGAAGGTTTTAATAAAAAAGAAAACACGCCCTGCAGCATTTGATGTCCTTAGGGACTGGAGAAGGGAAGCTATGCTTCGTTTCAGAAGCAGAGAGAAACATACGTGCAGGCATAAATCGAAGTCAGAAAGGGCGGAAGAAAAAGAGGAGGAGGAGTGGAGTAATAGTTTGAGAAGATCAAATAGACGCGACCAGTTGAGTATAGAAATAATATATCCACAACGAGAATTGCATTCATCAGATGAATTGATAGAAAAAATATTGACTGATACGAAACAAGGCCCAAGGCGAGAGACTCAAAAGACAGTGTTAGTGGCTATTGCTCAACCCCCTCCTGTTGCTCAGCCCCTCCCATCTGTTCAGATCCTAGCACAGCCACATACTGCACATGCAGTGCCTCCTGTTAGCCAATCAACATCGCAACAGATACAGCCCGTTCCCATGATCCCATCCGCACCCCCCTCTCCTGAGATTGTTTCTGTCCCATCTGCCCCTCCCGTGATTGGACTTGAAGCTGTTGAAACAGGAGAAGGGGCCAGACAGAGTGGATGTGTGAGAGTGACTCGAGTGCGATTAGCAAGGATGGGAATGATGAAAAGGCAGCGGTGGCTTCAATAATTGACTTCAGGAGGAGCAACGAAAGACAGGTAGTGTTGGAATGCATGGGTGAATATTTAGTGGCTAGATGGAAACAGTTGACTGGGAAGTTACAGCCACAACGATTGTTAGATTTGAATGCTTTGGCACGTTGTAGAGGGAGAGATGAAGAGATGAGGGAACCTGTAGATCGGCTTTTTGAACTGAAGAATGAACTTGATAATGAGTATGCGGAAATGTTTGCCACACCTGGATATAGGAGTAGAGATATTAGGAGAGATAGAACTGAAGTGGTAGAGCCATATATACAGTGGCGATATTTATCGTCATCAAGACAGACAGGTGACCGACTAAGAGTGTGTATACGAGAGGCATTGACATGGATTTCAGACCCTTGTATTCCCGCAATGGAGATACATGAGCTATTTGATGAGTACACCTTGCCCATGAAATGAAAAGCATTGCAGATAATGGCTGAACATCTGATAGACAAAGATATAAGTGAGAAGAAAGCTAGCCCCCCCCCGAAATAATAACAGTATATAAGAGGGCATTTGAATGCGGAACAGGAGAATCAGCCTTATCACTTGACTTGGGAATACTACTACATATGAGAGAGGGGGGAGGAACAGTGAGTGCAGTATTTCCTATGAGAGAAGTCCTACCTACCTTTGTACCGAAGGTAGAGATTCCTGCAACAGGTACCGAAGCGGCGCAGGTAACGCCAGCCCATTATACCGCCCAATATGTACATGTCCCCTTTTCCAGACAGGATTATTTTAATAAATTCGAGGAAGTCTTTACAGATTTTAGTGGACAGGATGTAAGTACAGAGGTGGGAAAAAGGCTATTTGTTGATAAATATGTGAGAGGGTTAATATTTCCCATTCAAAATTTAATAATGACATCGGAAAGTGCATGGCAAGCAAAAACATTGAGTGAAGTGCTACATATGGCTCAATATTACGAGAACAGAGTAAACGCCGAGAAAGAGAAAGAGGCGAAGGATAGAACAAATTTAAAGACGAGGGTGCTACTCCAGCAAGTAGCGGGACACAATAGAGGAAGAGGAAACGCCCAAGGCAGAGGTAATCCGAACATGCATGGAGGGCCCCTGGGATTGAATCAGTGTGCGTATTGCAGAGAGGAAGGTCACTGGCGAGCACAATGTCCACATTTGCAAAATAGGAATGGGTATGTCCAGAGAAGACAGCATAGAGGGCATCCAGGAGCAAATGGGCATAACAGGAATAACATGCAGCAACACCAAAATAGTCAAGGCAATGGTGCCCAGAACCAGAATCAAACCTCTACTCAGAATCAGAGCCAGCAGAATATGCAAAATGGAAATAGAGGAAGGGGTGGGAACATTTTTGATACCCATGCGAATGCGTACTATAATACCAGCAGCGATTACACATTGGATGATGTGTTGTTTCCCCAATAGGATAGCCCAAGACAGGGGTTGGAACTGGTGTCTAGTCCCGTGAATCAGAAAGGACCCTACGTAGAAATTAAAGTCGGGGATAGGGAGCACAGATTCCTCGTGGATACGGGGGCACAAAAGTGTTCGATAGACCATCACTTGGTTCCAGAGATACCGCTGTCAGGGCAAAGAAATATTTCAGTAGGGTTCGCAGGTACCCCAGTGATTAATCCAGTGTCCCAACCAATAGCAGTAACATTAGGCCCATTCACTGAATACTGTCCATTCCTTTTAACAGAAAACTGTGGGGAGAATCTGTTGGGATTGAATTTATTGAAAAAACTAAGTGCAGTAATCCACTGTACGCCAGATGGAGTATTTTTGACCATTTCTCTGCAGGATGTGCCAGTATCTGAATTTTTGTCTAAACCTTTGACAGGGGAATTGAGTGAAGTGCCAACTTGTATATGGGCGGTAAATGACAATGATGTGGGATGCTTGAAGATAGAGCCAGTGAAAATTATACTAAGAGAAGGAGTAACATTACCACGTATTCCGCAGTACAAAATCTCAGGAAGTAGAAAAAAGATTGAAAATTATTGTGTCTGATTTGGTAAAACTGGGAGTGATTGAAGAAATTACAGGCAGCACGTGTAACAGTTCCATTCTCCCGGTGTATAAGAAAGGCGGTAATGAGATACCGTACCGTTTCATAATTGATCTGCGTGCATTAAACAAGGTAGTAGATCCTCAATTTCCATTGGTCCCAGATGTTACCACAATTTTGACAATATTTTTGCTTCAGCAGAATACTTTAGCGTTATTGATTTGAAGAATGCTTTCTTCAGTATTCCAGTGCACCAAGAAAGTAGATATTTGTTCGCCTTCACATTAGGAGGATGATCATTCCCATTTACGCGCATTCCACAAGGCTACACAGAGAGTCTGAGTATTTACAGCAGAGCATTGAAAGAACAACTAGACATGTTAGAGTTACCAACAGGTTGTGTATTGTTACAATATATAGATGACTTGTTGATCGCTGCAGATACAGAAGAGATTTGTAAAGAGGGTACTGTTCTATTGTTAACACATTTGGCAGCACATGGTCACAAAGCAAGCTTGAAGAAATTTCAGTATTGTCAAAAGCAGGTGGCTTATTTGGGTTACCTACTTTCGAGAGACGGTAGAAGACCAACGCCAGAGCGAATAGAGAGTATTTCTGGTATGCCTATTCCAAAAACACAAAAAGGAGTCAGAGCTATAATAGGCATGGCTTCTTATTGTCGGCAGTGGTTAGTGAAATTCGCTCTAATTGTGAAGCCAATGGTGGAGTTGACAAGGAAGGATGTTGTGATGCCTTTGCAGTGGAGTGAAGAATGTCAGAGAGCATTTGGGTTGCTCAAAATAGCGTTGTGTTCCGCTCCAGTTTTGGGCACACCAAATTATTAATTGTTTTTTATATTATTCGTGCATGAGAATGACGGTTGCGCGCTGGCTGTTCCAACACAGCGTTTCAAAATAGGGATTGCCTTACTGCCACAGGTTCTACAGGCTAAATATAACGGAACAACAAAAATGAACCTGGGTGAAATGAGATCAGAACATCTGTACACTTTTAAACAATACCAAGTCTTGTCAAAAATATATATATTTATTTATAAGCAATTTACACAAATATTTATTGTTCTCAACATCCACATTTAAACACCACCATTTATTCCATCATTCATTCACAATCTCACTATACATGCCAATATTCCACACTTGTGGTACTAAGACCACCTAGAACCAATATATTAACATACATTTCAACACCTCTTGGTGATTACAGTAAGTGTTAATACAAAAACAAATAGCATATTGCTTATTTGCTGTAACTCAACATATGTTTCGGTCGTCACAATAGGCCCCTAATTAAAGCCGGCAAATATAAGCGACCTTCTTCAGGAGACGGATGGTTCTGTTGCAACCACTCCGAAATGTCAAAAGGTGGAGGATGTCATCAATTCAATCTCCACGTGAATTAATGGAGACGCGTGTCAACGATGGACTAAATCCCGCAGTGGTGCTAGATAACTCTGCGCCTATAGTGATCAAAAATTCAGGTATGGGGTTGTCTTGCGTCTTTAGTCAATAAATCCAAAGAGGAAAAATCCCTGTTCTCGCCTCATGTGGCCGACTCCGGATATGTTCTTATTCTGGTACCCCAGTTTTTTCTCACTGCGCAGTGGTTCAGTTCAATGTTCCCTGGGTTCCTTCTCTCTTGTCCTGCACACACACCAAAGGAGAGAAGGAACATTGTGAATGAATGATGGAATGAGTAGTGGTGTTTAAATGTGGATGTTGAGAACAATAAATATTTGTGTAAATTGCTTATAAATAAATGTATATTTTTTTGACAAGACTTGGTATTGTTTAAAAGTATACAGATGTTCTGACCTCATTTCACCCAGGTTCATTTTTGTTGTTCTGTTCTAACACAGGAACAAGGTGGAAGAAAAAGGCTGTGCGGCTATTTTTCTTCTGCGCTGGACCTGTAGCACGCGTATTACCATGATGTTTGCGAGCTGTTGCAGCGACAGTTGCGTCAGTGAAACAAACGGAAGGGATGGTACTGGGGCACACTTTAATTTTGATGGTGCCACATGCCATAGACGTTCTATTAAATAGAATACAGATGCAACACCTCACCTCTGCTAGATTGACTAGATATGAAATTGTCCTGTTCGCGCCACACATCCAAATTATGAGGTGTAGCGCTTTGAATCCTGCTGAATTAATGCCACTGCCCATGGAAAAACTTGATGAAAATGAATCACTTCCCCATGATTGTTTAATGGTTACTGAGGAAGAAACGAAGGGGAGAATTGTGACAGACATCCCACAAAAAGAGCCAAATGGAGAGTTGTTTTAAATTGCCCGATGGCACATCAACTGCTGCCTATGCTATCACCACATTAAAAATATTGTGGAAAGTAAAAGAATCCCCTACAACTCTGCACAAGCAGCAGAGATAATAGCCTTGACCAGAGCTTGTGAGATTTCTGAAAATTTGAGTGTAAACATATATACTGACAGTCAATACGCCTTCGGCGTGGTTCATAACTTTGGCCGACTTTGGGCTGAGAGAGGTTTTTTAACATCACATGGGACTAGAATACAACATGGCCCTTTGATTGTACGATTTTTGTCTGAACTTACGTGTCCAAAGCACCTGGCAATAATAAAATGCAAGGCACATAAAAAAGTAACATGCAAAGTGGGAGAGGGAAACGCATTTGCAGACAGTATTGCAAAACAAACTGCCACTGACCTGATTGCCAGAATGTTCACAGTACAGTCAGAGGAAGTGCCCTGCATGATAGAGAATGGAATTGTCACAGTGAAAGAAATGCAGGCGGAAGCCAGTATAGATGAAATACAAGGGTGGGCTGAGGGCTCTGCTGAATTACATCTGGAGGGTTGCTGGGTAGACAAGAAGAGTAGGAACTGGATGCTGCCCAATTCCTATGTAACTGCAATGGTCACAATGGCCCACAGCCCTACTCATATTTGTGCCAAAAAGATAGTCCAACATTTAGCCACAGTGTGGGAGAATGCGCACATAAAGAAAAATGCTGAGAGGTTGGTGCAAAATTGGATCACGTGTCTACAACACAATGTGGGGAAGAGAACAGTGACTCCAACAGGCAGTTTTGGTCCTCCCTCTATGCCGTTTGAGGTAATCTATTTTGATTTCATAGAAATGGAGAGATGCCAAAATTTGAAATATGTCCTAGTGGTCATATGTGCATTTAGCAAATGGGTGGAAGCATATCCATTGAAAGACTGCACTGCTATGAGCACGGCGAAAGTAATGTTAAAAGAATACTTTTCCCGTTTTGGCTTGCCCCGTGTCATATGGTCAGATAACGGTTCACATTTTGTGGGCGCAGTAATACTACAGATTTGAGCAGGTCTGCAGATTGAAAAGCGATTCCATTGTTCTAGGCACCCAATGTCTGCTGGTTTTATTGAACGCCATAACGGTATCTTAAAATCTAAGATTAGCAAGATATGTGCAGGCAACAAGTTAAGCTGGTTAGATGCATTACCGCTAGCGCTACTGTGCATGCGCACATCTGTGCAGGCAAGAACGGGGCTCTCCCCGTATGAAATCGTCATGGGGAGACCAGCGAATGTTTGGTGTGCACCTCAGCCAAAGAGGCTGAGGGAACTGGAATATCCTGTACTCAGTATCTATTGTAATCTGTTAATGCAAAAACTGCGTTTAATTCATCAGCAGATGCAGGAGGCATTGCCAATAAGATACACTGGCCCGGGACATGCACTGGAGCCAGGAAACTGGGTGCTAATCAAAAGTTTTGAGCCGAAGACATCATTAGCACCCAGATAGCGTGGGCCCTATCTGATCCTCCTAACTACGCAGATGGCAATTTGGGTGGATGGGAGGGAGGCGTGGGTACACGCGACACATGCCAAGAAGGTCCCACCACCGCTTGAAAAACTGACTGATCGAGATGATCAGAAAGAGACAGCAGTCCCAGCAATGAAAGACACGATTGCACATTCTCTGCCAGAAAAATTGCCTAATCCTGAAACAAAGCCTGAAGAGATTGCTGTGAAAGAGCAAGGACAAGGAGCGGCCCAGCATTGTCCAGCAGATCTTGCATCACTGTTGGCCGACACCAAGCATGTACCGCTTTGGCGCCCACCATCTATTGCCGCACCACAGCCTGAAACGAAATTTGCATCATCACCTGGGCGCCCGCCATCATCTGTCAGAGTGCCACAGGCAGACTCCGAGTTTGAGTCTGGAAGTGCATCCGCACTGTTCGTTGATCACACGATACCTGGAGCAAGGCGATACAATTTGCGGCCCAGGAAAAAGGAGTGATCAAATCTGCATTCCTGTTGATTTTCTTTTTGTTGCCTCTGTTTCCTATTCTCGGATGAAGTAGGAACCGGAGGCCTAGAGGAGAGCGTCATGAGGGTTGTGCGAATCGTACAGCCCAATAATCGAGACTCCTTGGTGATAACAAAAAATCCATGTGTCCTGAACCCGTACAGACAAACGGGGCGCACATGGTACGAAGGCAATTGATAACTGCTCCGGAGTTCTTTTGAGCAAATGTGCAGACGCACAGAGATCTTGTCCAACGTGTAGAAATCCAGGCAGCTAAGAACTGGCAGGAAAGACTGTTGACATTATCAAACTTATTGACATTCCAACGAGTGCAACAACGAGAGACATTCACGCAAAAGAAGGACCGCTAGAGAAAATGCCAGAACCAGCTTTTGCCTCCTCCTGCGCCACTGCTGATAATGAATTAAACATAGAAACTGAAAGATTACACAAAAAGAGTAATCGAAAAAATTGTATGCTAATTCTAACAATAATAATGTGCGTAATGAGCATAATAGCCCCAGTAACGACAGCACTGGTAATATAGTACCTGGAAGAAATGCACCCCCTAGAAATACTATTGCCCATAAGAAACAACTCCACCACTGAAAGCCCTGTTCATGTAATTACTTACACTCTGCCCCAATGGAAGAAAGACATAGAGAAGGTTATGGTAATAACACATTACTGCAAATAATGAACATGACACATTCAATTTTGAAAAAGAATAACTGTTAGGTGTGTGCTCATTTGCCAAAGCATGGTGGCAAAGGAATAGGTTGGTACGTACAGCCACTAACTTTAAGTTCTGCATGTAGTGCATCTCTGAGTACATTATATTATGGAAAATGGAATAAAAGTGAAACGGGTCAATTAAATAGCACAAACACAAATGAATTTGAGGAGATAATTATGAGACCCATAGGTTGCTCCATATTTCATAGAGCACAAATGATAATGCCAAAATCTACGCCCAAACCAATGCCACAAGATAGATTGTTTGTGCCGGAGAAATCATCAGTAATCATATTTCGTATGAGATCATAGGGAAATAAAGATGCAGTTCCTCCCTCCTATACAGTAAACTACAACCCACGTTCTGTTCCTTTCTGTTTAAAGAAGAAGGGTTCTTATTCAGTAGGGACATTCACTAGATGTATGAATATAGCGATTCTTACAAAGGAAGTAGAACCAGTATATGTAGGTGACCCTGTATATTTTATATGTGGAGAAAGAGCGTATCCTTGGTTGCCTAGAAATTGGGGAGGTACTTGTTATCTAGGACTTTTGTTCCCAGGAGTGTTTCTTTTAAAAACAACGGATGTAGCCAAACTATCTAGATCCAGGCCACGAAGGAGTAATGAGAATGGATTAATAGTGGAAGACGTAACAAAATCATTTGTACCATTTCTGGCCCAAACAATAAACTCCTATAATATACGACAACTATCCAGAATCTTAGAAAAACAATAAATGTAACGACAGATATATTGTACAACATGACATTAGAGGAGAAAGGAATTAGATTAATGACACTTCAGAACAGGATGGCTCTTGATGTAGTCCTGGTTGATCGTGGCGGTGTTTGCAAAATCGTGGAATCAGCATGCTTTAAAAACGACTCCTCTCCTACGATTTTTGAAGCGATAAGAAAGCTACATGTCTTAAGCTCTGAACTTCATACCCAAGAAGGAGGTTGGGATATAGGCTCTTGGTTCTGGGAGTTATTATATTCATGGGTATGGAAACTATTTGCGATCCTAGTACCAGTACTAGGAATATTCATGACATATTGTTGTTGCATACACTGCTTACCTGTAATATGCACCGAAATTAGTGACAGTGCGTGCAGATGATAGAAAAAAAGAGCACTATTAGATCGAGTACCCATGGTAATGAGGAAAAAAGGACGGTCAAAGAATTCATGTCTATCAACGTAGACATCAATGAGGAGGAAACTAAAAATGTACAAGATTCAGAATCAGAATCAGAATCAGACACTTGGTCAGAAGAGGATGCAATGTACGGATGAGCATTTGGCATACGGCCAAAAGGAGGGTTTGTCGATCTAGAAAAATAGACACCCCTCGATCATAAGGCTATGTATTATGTTGGCCGAAGACCAACCGTCTCATGCATCTGGTATTAGAAATAGATAGCCATAAGCTTGACTGAGGTGCGGCCATTTTGAAGCGACTGAAATCGCCATTTTGTTTTCTCTCTAACATTTGCTTTTTGCCTCATGTAAAACTGCTTTGCTGAAATGTTATTCTGCTTCACTAGTGCACAATGCAAAGCCACGAGTGGCATGTTGAAACATAATGCAGTAACTCAGACAGAAATGTCTGGTCCACTCCCTCGCATATCCTTGGAAATAGAGCAACAAGGCATTTTAATCAGTACAGCAGGTGCCAGCTAGTCTCGGTAAGCACAGTAGGAACGCCAGAGCAAACATTAAATGACTTGAATTATGCTCTCCTTTGCGGCCCCCCCTCCCTGAGCCTGGTACAAACCTGGAGAGCAAGTTGACCCCAGGTACACGAATAGCAACTAGGAGATAGCAAGGCCAGGAATGTGTCTCTCTCTACGCACAGCTTGCTTGCAGAAAGCAGAGCATTGTGTTCTTTAAAACACACACTTAGTGTCTGTGGGCTTACAAAATTGCAAACTGTTACACAATGAATGTTTGAAGGTGTCAAACTCGTCACCATTGTCAATCATCGTGCCTAGTTCAAAGGAAATGCAATAGGGGCGGTATAAGTTGTGACACTACTGATTACTAGATACTTGTTTTGTATATATGTAACTATTGTATGAATTTTGCTCTCTTGCGTCCCCCGAGGTCTGATAGACACACGTCGCGGGGCGTGGGACCAGTTGGCCAACTGAGACAATTTGCTTTGCAATAAACCCTAGATTTTGGGAATTCAACCTCGTGTCTGGCGTATCAGTTCATGTGTGGTGATTGTGCCTCGTTTCCACAAACGAGGGTCCCTCAGGGCCCAATCAAAGCAGTGGTCAACCTGTTTTATATGCTTCCATTGATGTACAGTTATGTTGTGAGGTGACCCGCACTGGGGTGTAGAGGTGCCAGGGATGGAGGAAGTCAGGCCTGGTTGGTCGATTGGACCCTTAAGTTTGAAGCACCTCACCATCGGTACGCTCCATTTTAGGACTGGGAATTTGCTTTCAACTGTTCTTCCGTGGACAAAGTGGCTGCCCTGTAGGAATGGAGAGGCAGGATGAACAGTAAACTGTACCGGATCTGAAGAAACATGGTCTGGAACAAAACAAATCATAAGGTCTGCAATACTGAAGAGTACCTGGGAATCAATGTTTCTATGTCTGTTTTTATTGCTAGCAGCATATAGTCCACTTTTTGCCAAAGAGATTCTCCCCATGAAAGGGCATTTGGACCACCTTTTTTTTGGAGAAAAAGCCTGAAATTAGTGATTTTTAGCCAGCCTTGACAGTGAAACACCACTCCATTACCTATCTGCCTAAAACCAGTGTCAGCGATGTCCAGTGCCACGAGATCTGGTTCAGCATCCCCTTCTCTGTGGATCTGCAAAACGTCCTGTTTTTCCATCATCTGGCAAAAACTCAAATGTTGGTCCCAACTTGTGCCATTGCTCCCTATCGTAACTTGCAAATATGGCCATGGAATTTCCTGTTTTGGTTGTGCTTGCCACTGTTGTAATGATCCACGTGCCAAATTCATCCAGCTGCTTCCCCTCCTTTTCAGAAGGAAACGGTGCATACAGAATAGGTAGTGGATGAGTTCTCCATTGCAACCGCAGAGACTACAGAGTCTGGGCTTGGCTCTGTATGCAAGCATTTAGAGGAATTATACAGTGCTCTTTACTTTCTCTCCAAACAATCTCTTCTGGTTGGGACCATTTAGGAGTTTCTTATGGCTATGAAGCCGTCCTCCCAAATGTCTTCTGGGACTGAGGTGAATAAGATTGGTTTCCGAGGTGTCTGCGAGGTGTCTCCCTACACCAGTACAGGAATCCCTCTTTCCTTTGTTTTGTTGGAAGCAAGTCAAAAATGTCTGGCACCTTGGCCATCGCCGATCTCATCTAGGCAGATACTCCTCTGGTTCCCCCGGAGCCGGGACCAAGTTGGTTTATTCGTCAGTCGAGCTGGAGTGTGTAGAGACTGTGTTAGGCTGTGCCTCGTCCTGTGAATCCAAATGTCCAAGTGAGTGTTGAATGTAATGCCACCTGTGCAGTGTGTTTGCTTGGGCCCTCCCAGCTGCGAAGTGGGGCAGGGATACTTGGTCTTAGAAAAGAGGTCACATCAGATTTTGATTCTCATAAAGATGTCTGGCAATTTATCATAAAGGTCTGTTTTGGGAGACTTAAGTATGTGCAGTTAGTGTGTCTTAAGGGTTCCATGTAATAATGTCCCCACAAAAATATCGTCATGCAAAAATATTGCTGAAAAATGTCAATTTTTTGTGGGGAAATTATTGCATGGAACATGCGGGGGACACCCCCGCAACACCCAGACCTTTTTTAATTTTTTTTTTTTTGCTGCCCCTGTCCCTATATATAGTCACCCATATAATATCGCCACAACCTTTTCCCGGCGATATTATATATGGCGACCATATATATGGGGATAATATTACCTGATACTGTCTTAAAATGAGGTGGAAGAGGCAGTTGCTCATGCATGTTTTCTGCCTGCACCAATCACCAAGGTTTTGCGATATGTGGCTATGGCACCAACTGCTCTCCATGTAGCTCCTCCTCTTCCTCATGCCCTATGAGTCTTTCAAAGCCTGAGTCAATCTCATACTGAAACATGCCCCCTGGAGGGATTTCTGCTGGTTCTGTGATGATGATTGCTATACATGGCCTTAGACTAAGTATGCTCTGCTTTTG
This sequence comes from Ambystoma mexicanum, assembly GCF_040938575.1. Classification (NCBI taxonomy): domain Eukaryota; kingdom Metazoa; phylum Chordata; class Amphibia; order Caudata; family Ambystomatidae; genus Ambystoma; species Ambystoma mexicanum. Next base: position 18,635,340 of record NC_090937.1, on the reverse strand, counting down.
CCAAGTGCTTGAGGATGAATAGGCGCCCGATAGAGTGGTAAACGCGGCTGCAGGTGTATGATATGCACTCTTTGAATGCTTTGTCGGCAGGGTCTTCAATAAAGTCTTGGATGGATTGGATTTGGAAGGCCTCTTGTTGTCGAGGAGCCTGTCACCAATGGGCAGGAAGTTGCCATTGGAGTTGTCATTAACAAGGCAGTCATGGACGTGGTCAAAACCATTATAGTCGAGGAGACCATTGACAAAATGATCATTGACAGTGTGATAAGCTGTTTCGTCATCGACAAAGTCTAGAATTATTTGGCTTGGAAGTCATCGACAAAGACTTTGTGGACGGTTTGGTAGATGTGTGCTCTGAAGCCTGGCCGTGGATGGTTCATCCCCTGTTGATTGCCTCTTGGGTGGACATTTACATAGTGGCTCCACTGAGTAGCAGTGATGAGGATGACTTCTTAGGCTGGGTGGGTTTATGAGACTCATTAAGAGCCCGTGCGGGATATTCCCTCCTTGCCGGTTTCTCCCGGGGGGAGGAGGGGTGGGGTGGAGTTCCTCATGCGATCTTGCCCTTTTTGAAGAAGTGGATTTTTCCAAGTGTCTGTTAGGGTGTGTTGAAGCCTAAGGCCTAATGGCGGCAGAGTCAGAGGTAATGCCCCCCTCATCTAGCCAGGCCACAAGTGTTCTGTGGTAATCTCTTAGGGTCTTATTGGAAAAAGACTGCAAATGAAACAAGATCCCATATCCTGGTCAAGATTAAAACATTATACTTTTCCTCCATATAGATGTTCTTTAGATTGCAAGTAGTGCAGTTTCTAAAGGCTTTCCTTTGCTTTTAGTTCAATCATGATGTGTAAGGTGGACACTCTAGATGGCTGAATCTTGAGTGGAATAGGGTGTTACTAATCGCCATCCCCAGGGACCCTTCCCTCAGTGCCAAAGCTCCCAAGCTCTTTACTATGAACATACTTCTCTTTCTCTTCAAAATGAGATGAAATGCAATGGGATCATAGAGAAATTTCCAAAAGAAGGTAGAACTGTAAAGAGAACTACCAACTCTGACCGCGCCCTAAGAAATCTGAAGATTTCATCCAGGGAAGGAGTTAAGAGAGAGGGCATCTATTGAATGCAGAGCAGATGAACTAAAAATGACTCTGATAGATTCATAAAATGAATGCAGTTCATTGTTTTTACAAAGCCTGCTGATATTTAAATAACAAGGATGCCCAACCTGACGACAGGGAATACTCAACAGCATTTGAATCCATGAAAGATCCAGTTTTAGGGAATAGTTGTGCCCAAAGTCATCTTAATGTGGTTATTCAGTTAGTCCATGAACGTCACCAAGAAATTGTCAAAACCAAGGCCTACCTGAGAAAGTGAGTGTGTGTTCCCAAGATTGACAAGAAGGTTGAGACCTTAATATTGACTTGCATAATGTGCCAACCCTCAGGGAGAGGAAATCCTCCACAGCCAATCCAAACACAGGACCGGTGTACCTAACCCTAGAGAAAACTGAGTGGGGACTTTTCTTTCCTCTCAGAAGGCAAGTACCTGCTCCTCTTCATAGATGACCACTCACACTACCCTGAGGTAGAGGTTGTATACCCCAATGCCATCAGCGCTGTGATTCTGAAGCTAGAAAAGACGCCAGGAGCGCACAAAATCCCAGACAAATTGAAAACTGACAATGTATCTGCTTTCCAATGTAATGAGTTGAGAGACTATCTCAATTAAGTAGAAGTCCATCATTAGAGGTTCTCCCTTTGTTGGCCCCAAGAAAACACAAATGCTGAGCACTTTATGCACACCCGGAACAACATTGTCCGCTATGCATCTATTGCACGACTCAGCATTCAACCTGAGGGTGCAGTCCAGCTGTCCTGCTCAACAACCACATTGTCCATACAACAATCCCCATGCAGCCATGCCATTAGATTCAGTGGCAGTACAAACCTACCCACGAGCCAATGATCTGATGAACATTGCTCAGCATACCTGGGCATATGGCCCTTTGGGTATCGTGCATACAATGGATGGGGATGCAGAATAAGTCTGAAACTAAATAATCAAACCAACTCAGGAAGATGGCAAAGGTGCTGTTTTATTAACAATTATCTAAAACAGGGAGTTACAACGTACATCAACGGGTGTTCACTCGAGATCTCTGTGCATTTCGCATAAAAACATCCTTATTTGCAAAACATACATCAGACATGACGTCAAACTACGTGGCAAATAAGAAAAACCTATGAGGGATTGTGATAGGTTCAAGAGGAACATCTAAGTATACTTTCTATAGGGACTGGGATTGTGATTGGCTATCTACTATCAGGTGGACAATGTATGCCTACCTCTAGAAACATGCCATGTTCAACACTATTAAGTACACAGAATATCATTGGCTCTCAAACTACAAGGCACTTCATTATACAGCCCTCTATAATTGGTTGGCACACTCGTGCCATGTCTGGAACATTCAGTTCACTAAGCAGCACGTACGCTCAGACCCAGGTGCCAGGAGGTGGACTTAACTTTACCTCTCCACCCAGTTAGCCCAACATTTCTCATCACACATGCCTTCTGCCATGAATATTGTCTTTGAACTTGGCCTTGCAAAGTATTCTTGTCTCTGGGAATATATGGGAGTGCAAGCACTCACTATCGTTGTTCTAGGACTCCATGCTGAACTCTATTTCCATCCTTTGCTCACGTGACAGGAGACCACGATTTGGTCCATTTTGCAGTATTTAAATGTCGTAAATGAATAAAACTTGGCACGCTTGGTGTTCTTTCTTTGCACCTTAACAAGGGATGATTCAGCTTCGCATGTTCACTGCCTTAAAGAATAGATAACAGACCTTGGCCACCTCAGCTTTGATACCAGGCCAGACAGACTCGCCATTTGTTTCCACGATCTCAGCTTATTCTTGCTGCGACACAGATCTCCTTTCCTTTCCTTGGCTCCGTCTTACTAAATTCATGACACTGATGTCCAGTTTCTATACAATGGGCCTCATTATAACCCTGGCGTTAGCCGTGCCTGTAAAACAGGCACGGCTGCCGCCGGAGTTGCATGTTTTCTGGCACCCATGATTGGGCAATTATCGGGTCATGCCGAGTTTGGCGGACCCGGTAATTGTCCATTTGCGGGTGCCAGTAATAAGGGACTCCCCATCCCCATTCGGCCCCATAGGGCTCAATGGGAATGGGGAGGGCGGTACCAATGGTAGCGTCAATAACGGTACCGTTGCTATCATCATGTTCTGCTTGCGGGTGCGGTCTACCCACCAGGTCAGACCTGGCGGACAGATGGGCACCCGCGAGCAGGACTTCTAGTATGGCGGTGCAGTAGCAACGGTGCAGTAGGTTACCAGCACCGTTGTTACAGTACCACCAGGGTTATAATGAGGCCCAATGGCAGCTTCGCCTTCAGTCTATTCACTACATATATCCAGCTTCTAAGATTACTTAATCTACTTGCGTTTCAGCATCTGTACAATTATTGAATGGCTTGCATTTTCTGCAGTGCAGTCTTCTTTTCGCATATGAAAGTTTATATGATTCTTAAGTTCGTTATCAGTTTCTGTAAGATCCATGCATTCTCTTCAGCCAGTATTCTCAGGGTATCACGCTCCTCTTTCGTAACGTCACCAGCTCCTCTTTTTGCTCCTTTTCATATTCCTTCAGGGAGTTCCTCCCTCAGATTACCATCTCTTTGGGGATACATTTGATAGGGTTTTCTCAGAGGATACCTTCTTTGGAATACTCGCTGTGGTATGGTCACAACTGCTGGTGTTAAGCATGGCACAATCTCAGGCTCCAACATATAGGAGCTAGGGGCGCAGTATGTCCTGCAGAGGCTTGTAACTGCTCCTCTACATATCCATGAACTGGACATCAAAATGGGGGACACAGCCCTTGCGCAGAATCACCATCCCAAAGGGACACAGGTACCCAATGAGAATGGTCAAGGATCGCTCACCAGGAACATACATTACTTCAAGGGACTACGTGGCTCACCATGGCCTGTGTCCCAATGATGGTTCCAGCACAGTGATCACAAACTCCTGAGTGAAGTAGAAGGAAATCTGTTTGGACACCAGCAGCGAGGCTAGAGACCCCCACATAAGCCAGCAGCCTCCAGCCCTGTGTAGGCCAACTCGATTGAATCAGACCCTTGTTACCAGCTTTGGCCAGCCAAGTTGAAGGACTATGACCTCATCCATTGATGGGATTACCCGTAGCCAACACTCTTGCTCCGCATTTAACACAAGACATTTACATTGAATCAGAACTTTTTGAAGGATGTTAAATGTACAGCGCGTTATGTGCGTGCCTCATTTCTCTGTTCTCTAAAAAAAAAAAAGCTCCATCCGCGGCCAGGCAGGAATCATATGAGGGCTAAGCAGGAGACTGATCTCAGTTTCAGTTATTTCACCGGCCCGTTACATAGTGTTGCGAAACAATGCAACACGTATCATGCTCTGAGGTCTTTTCAAAGAACTTCATCGAGCAACCCAGCCCTGCCAGAGATTTCCAAATTGTGTGCCTTTTTTTTGTATACTTTTCCAAAAATATTGAGCAAAGAAGTTCCTCTTTTTTTCGGGAACTAGGGTGATTGAGGAGGTATATATCTATAAGAGCACCTTCCCAACACATCGGTCGTGGGGTAAATACTTCTTGAATGAATGTAACTTTCACTCAACCATGTGTGTCAACATCAATCCGAGTATCAAAAAGACATATTTTAATAGGTATACAACAATACATAAAAACATATATTATGAAAACATATGAACAATCCGCATTTTTTTTGTTGTTGTTTTTTTTGTTGAAGATGCAAAACAAAAAGAATCGCATGAAGGTAGTAATGTCAGCCTCTATAAATGAGGTAAATCAACCAACAGTTTTCTACATTGAGAGGTGTGTGGTGTTAGTAGCACAGGTGATTTAAACAATAATGAATACATTTCTATATATCATGGCACGTCCACACTAAATCATGTTTCTGGGGGCGGAAAAACACCCAAATGGGTTAACTCCTGATGTCAATGTGTTGTCGGACCCGCCTTCAGGACGCTAGCATACGTTAGTACTAGGATCGATTTGGCTGTCTGCACTGGACCATGTGCATAGCCATTTCTGCCTGCCGCTTTCAATTTATTTCAAGTGTGGGATGAGTTCAAATTCAAATATTATTGCGCACAAAACTTGTGCATCCGAATGAATCCATAACTTTTCAGCTAAATGGGATGTCTATCACAGTTGATGGTGTCATTCTTTTGTTGTTATTCTTTTGTTCAGTTTTATTCATCATTCATTATTTCCGAAGGTAGAACACTTCAGGGATAGGACGGCATTGCCCATAATCCCTCAGTGTTTCATTTCGTCAATTAGCTGTCTTTCTGTGATGATATGTGCCGCGGCTGTTCAGCGGTACGTTGCAGCGTTCGAACCAGGCTCCACTATGGGAATGAGTCCTGCATGTAAAAAGACTGCTGATAGATCCTATGTACGGATGAATAGGGAATACAATAAGGTGCCCCACGTCCAGCTGCCATTCAATGCTGCAACTTACAGCTGAACAGCCGCAGCACATATCATCACAGAAAGACAGCTAATTGACAAAATGAAACTCCTCCCACACTTGAAATAAATTGAAAGCGCCGGACAGAAATGGCTATGCACATGGTCCAGTGCAGATAGCCAAATCGATCCTAGTACTAACGTATGCTAGCGTCCTGAAGGCGGGGGCCGACAACACATTGACATCAGGAGTTAACCCAGTTGGGTGTTTTTCCGCCCCCAGAAAACCTATTTAGTGTAGACGCGCCATGATATATAGAAATGTATTCATGATTGTTTAAATCACTTGTGTTACTAACACCACACACCTCTGAATGTAGAAAACTGTTGGTTGATTTACCTCATTTATGGAGGCTGACATTACTACCTTCATGCGATTCTTTTTGTTTTGTGTCTTCAAAAAAAAAAACGCTGATTGTTTATATGGCCTGTAAGAGGCCTTTATTTGATTTGTTTTCATAATATATGTTTTTATATATTGTTGTATACCTATTAAAATATGTCTTTTGATACTCGAATTGATGTTGACACACATGGTTGAGTGAAAATGACCTTCGTTCAAGAATGTAGTTACCCCACGGCCTATTTTTTTGTATGGACAGATCTGAACCCACAGGTGCCACCAAAATATGCATTGGGCCGCAGAATTATCACCATTTCTATAAAACCAACCTGTGACATTGATAATATTACTTGATGTAACACAGTTCGCAGAATATTTTGTTAAGTGTTCTGCAGGTGTGTTCCCACATGACGTTCTGTGCCTAATGAAAAGCACTGGGCGTCCATTCTCAAACTGCAACTCTGTCACAGCCGAATGGACTTAAGCACTGTCACGCTCCAACAAACTTCATTAAGAAACGGAATCTATCTTGATTAAATGTGTGCACAAAAATATGGAACAAACCATATTAATGCCTTTAGCTCTGCTAGCTTTGCACGAGAGAGATGCTAGCACAGCATCATGTTCAATAAATCAGTTTCCTGTTTGCAGGGGATTGCAGGCATGACTGAAGCAGTACAATCTTCAGCTCACACATTTTTCTCTCCGGACTTGTTTCAACAGGTTGTGTTCTCCCAATTCAAAATATTTTGGCACAATTACACCATAACTCTGTTGTAGGGAACAATTCTGTCCATCATGGCGTTAAACGTGCATTGCATTGAAACATCTCATTCACGAACCATTTCTCTGTGGGAACCCATTACATGTCTTCAAAAAAATTAAAGCATTTGGTTAGTGTTTAGTGTGTTTAGAACAACTGCTGACTGCAAGGTGATGAAAGCACTGGGGCTTGTTTTGAACTAACCTTTGGATTTTCGGTTCCTTCAAAATGGCTGGAGAAGTAGGGGTGGTCTGCAGAGATGCTGCAGAAGAGAGCACAAGCGCCACATGCCACTGACAGTTGAGCAGCGGCAATGAAAGTTCCGTGCAGGGTCCAGGCTGCCCATCGCCCAGCACCCAAAAGACTGGCTTGAAAGGTAAGTCTCTCACTTCCTTTCTGCAGCTCTCGGAAAAATGATCCAGTCGCAACCAGATTGGCTGGTAGCATCACATGTGACCTGGCCACCGTCCATTCACCAATAGGTTCACAAGAGTGAGTTTGCCATCTTTTCTTCTCAAGCAGCACGGAGACCGCTCAGTGGAGTCCACCCTGCCCATCGGTCCATGCCCAGTAAGGTCTGCTCAGCCTGGCCGTGAATCCCTTCCTACATCACCAGGAAGAGTGAGGGATCTCCATCCTGATACGCCGCCAGTAAAACACATTACTAGAGGTGTATCGAATAGCAGATTTAAGCATTGGGCCGAATACTGAATATTTGGACAGGTATTCAGCCAGAGTCATATACAGAGCCAAATAGTTGTCTTTTTAATGTGTAGTTCTGTGGAGAAGAAAAACACTTTGTAAATCAGGAACACACTTTGAAATATGTACATCTATTCTTTATTGCATTTCTATTCTTTGTTGTCTGCAGAAGATGTTGGTGTAAGCATGAAAGGAATGAATGATCAGAAAATAAACAGCTCAATAAGAGCCCAGTTTGTATTCACATGCATTCATAGGTTTCGCTTGTAGGGTAGGGCCCACGTAACTAAGACTAGCCCAAACGTATAATATTCATGTATGTATGTAATCACTGTGAGGGAGACTGGGGTGTTCAATTTATACTTTCAAATGTTGCTTTTGAGCCTGTACAGGTTCAGCGTTCTGCGTCCAGCAAAGCACTGAAACACACAAGGAATGATTATATCAAAGAGCTACTGAATACACACATTTGAGATGTTAAAGCCCTGCTTTCTACCCGTGGTACTGAGAGGAGTTGAGACATTTGAAAAATATTTTTTCTTTAATAGTATCTCTTTATTTTCCGGGTGGGGTAGGTTTGTGGTGTTTTTGGGCAAGTTAAGACACCAGACACAAATATATAGTGAATCCAGAGACCTCCATGGTTCTTGGCTGGCCCTATAGGGAGGGACAGTGCTGATTTGCAGATCTTTAATTGGCATGTACATGTTTATTTGACTTATTTGCTTCACTTGTGCATTAATTTGGTTTATTGTTTCCAAATTGTAAACTTGTATCTGCTTGTTTTCATTGCACAGATATCCCTCTTTTTTAACTCCCTAATGTTGAAAGAAATATTTCTGCTGCCACACACTGGCATTTCATTTAAAATTATGTGTTTGTAAAGCTCTCATTCTATTGGATATTCATGTTTTTTAGTAACATCTTTCACATTTACCCAATTCAAAGGGACTTGGCAACATGTGAAAGTTGGAGGTTAGGAATTGTAACCTATGTTTCGATATTACAAGTACATCTCTCCTGCAGGCACACTTCCCATTGAGACAGCTTACTTGCTTAATAACCTTAGCCCTGCAGGCTGAATACAGTTCTTTGCTGCAGGCACACTACCCATGGAGCTATTTTATTCACGGTTTGGAACTTCCTGGAAACTCTGGAGCAGTCATATTAATCCACTTAATTATATCACTTGAATTGGGAATTGCAGGGATTGAAACCTGTAACTTTCAGGTTACTCACACAGGCCATCAGGAAATGATTAAGTCCCTAAAGAAAATACACTTTTCCAATAGCAGTTTTGTAAACTATTGTTCCAGCTCAATGGTTTTATACTGCGAAATATAGGGTAGACCAGAGGTATCTCATTGCACATTCAAAATATTGAGAGATTTGCTTCAGCTCACCTCTCCTCAGCAAACCACCAGATTAACGTCTGTCTATCCAGTACATGAAGGGCTGAGACTTTGGATGTGGGTGGGAGTAGGGAGAGAGGGGGTAGGGTGCGTGGGGTAGATATAGTGGGGGCATGGAGTGTGGATGGGGCTAGAGAGGTTGGGGGTCATATAGGTGGGGGTAGAGAAAGTGGCCATAGGGTGGGGGTAGAGAGAGTGGGGGTAGGGTGGGTGGGGGTAGAGATAGTGGAGGTATGGAGTGCGGATAGGGCTAGAGAGATTGGGGTAGGGAAGGTAGGGGTAAAGAGAGTGGGGGTAGGGTAGGTGGGAGAGGGTAGAGCGAGTGGGGGCAGGGTTGGTGGGAGGGGGTAGAGAAAGAGAGGGGTTAGGGTGACTGGTTTGGGGTAGAGAGAGTGATGGTAGGGTGTGGTAAGGAGTGGGATGCGGTAGTTGGATGGGGCAGAAAATATAAAGCACAAAGAAGCCTCCAAAGCACTCGTTGAAAGCAGCCCATAATTGCACAACAAAACCCAACCTCCACATGTAGTTGGCGTGGGGTCGGTGGCTGGGAGTAGAGAGAGTTAAGGTGGGGGACAGATAATGGGTGTGGGTAGGTCTGGGTAGAGACACATCCTCAGGAGGACTACAAAACGGATCTGCTGTTGAATGTAGTCGTTTATGCAAAATATCCCAAAATAGCCCAACATTGCAATCTTACAAATCACTGCACTGCTGGGGAAATGGAAAGCCTGGCAGTGACTTGCTTCTTACAAAGCTGCTGGTTGGAGCAAATATTGTTAGGGAACTCCTCATAGGGTAGTACAGAAGAGGAATTTGGAAAAAGAAACATAAATGATATGGCATGTACATGCTGTGGCATTGCCGGTTGCGATGCCAACCAGATATTCTCAGTACAGAACCCCGCTTTCCTTTCTCTCTTCTGTAACTATAGTTTCAGCAATTTTGTGGCGCAAGCTCCACAAGAATTTGCCAAAAACAAAAATTAGTTAGTAGAAAGATAAGAGAATGGGAAAGTGGAAAACATACCACAAACAATGGGAGGGAGGGATACAGCAGCGTAAACATCTTTTGTGATAGCATGGGTCCATGTCAGTCCTGTTAGCTGGACCATAGAGGTGGAGGGCATCCCCTTAAGTGTTTTGAGAATTGGGTTGTGTTTCGAAGGCAGGTACAGAGAATTGGAGAACTGGTACGCTATGTAATGTTGGATGAATGAGTGTCTCAAGGTGGTGCTCGGGCCATCCTGGAGGTTTGGTGGCTTATTTGCCAGCACATCTCTATACCTTTTACCCCAGGTCAAACTCCAGAATATTAATATTGTGACTGCCAAGGCTGGGTGAAGAGTGGCATATTCAAGAGTAAACTGTGCATTAAAGGTGAATGTTGTTCATATCAAAAGGAAAGGGGATGGCATGGACAAATTAACATGGTCAAATTGAAAAAGCCTGGCAACGTGATGTCAGAAATATTATTATTAAGAGCTTGTTCCATGTCATGTCATTCAGACTTCCTTTTTGCTCATGGTGGGACAGTGTGGTGCATTACTTGGAAGTATGCTATCATCTCTATAGTGAAAAAATAGGATGTATACGATTTGGCCCTGGCACAATTGTTCGCAGCTGAATTGACTATGGTCAATTTGGCCGCAAAAACAATTTTGCCATGGCCAAATCTGGACAAACTTAAACCCCCACCAGCTCCCCATGCACTTCCCACCCACCCCTTCTTACCTTTCTGGCGTCGCCTCTTCTTCTGACCCTGCAGCGTTGGATCCGTCGCTCCTACGTGGGTCAGATCTGACGCCGCAGGGTCCGCTTTTCTTTTTTTTGTTTTTTTATCCTGTCTCCTGCCTCCAAACCTCTGGAAGCGGGGGACACTCCCGCTACCTCCAAAGGCCATCACTACCAAACCAGGGGTGCAGGGGACACCCCGCAACACCCGCTCCCCATGTTTGGTAGTTACTACCCAATCTGATACTTTCCAAACGTTCGAATGATACTGGCCGAATTCAGACAGATTTACCACACGATCAATTGGAAATGATCAGTTTGGGTACTACCAAAAAATATACTGTGATCTCCCTATGAAGACTGGGTTCAATAGACTGTGTGAAAGGTGGATGTGGATATGTGACAAACATGACAGGTAGGGAGAGAATAACCCGATCTCTGCCCTTCTCTATGCAGTGACAGTCTGGCATCTTTTTGTGTGAAATGAAGTTGTGCATCTTCGGCTTGAGGACAGACTATAGCGCCATGGTGGCATTGTGAGCCTGGGGCACCTAACGGAGTTAAGAGCTCTGCTCTGCTGAACTCCTCTGTCTTGTCAGTGGATTTCGTTTTATGCCTCAAGACATTTTCTTGAAGGTGTAAAACATATGGATGCCTTTGGAATCTGCTTCGATTTAGCACCTGCTAAACCGCAGGTGGATTCCATAGGAGTACATTAATAAATGCCACCTGAAAAGTGTAATTTGGAGGCGATATTTATTTATTCACAAAATGGAGAGTAAAAGTGAGTACATGCGAGTTTGACTAGTATTACTCTTCAGGTTTACCCTCCGCTTTATGAATGCTTAAAACCGACTAGCATTGGTGGTCCTCTACATGGATTTGCATTTAGTAGAACACGACCCCATTGATTAACACAGACCAATATTGCACAATGTGTCCCAGCAACTTAAACAAGACATGGCATAGCATAACACAACACAGCGTAGCCCACCAAATGTAAGAGAGCATAGCATCTCAAAGCAGGGTACAGCATAGTCAAGGCAATATAGGGTAGCAAAATGCATCCAGATACCATAGTGTAGCATACCAAACACATTCTAATGTTACGCAGTATAAAGATAGCGTGACCCAAATAAGATATTATAGTGAGGTCCACAAACATACACACACCTATTACCACTTATTGCTGTCTCCCCCAAGCTGTCCAGATGAGCTTTGAACTATCCAAGCCACTCTACACAGTCAGAACTGGCCGCTGGTGAGCAGGTATCTGCTTTCATTAACTAAATCAAGGGCCTGCTCACCAGCGCTGGCCTCCTATTTAATGAATCAAAGCAGAGACCCGCTGGTGAGCTTTGATTCTTTAAATCAAAGGCCCGCTCACCAGCATGGAGCACAGCCCGGTACAAGAACACATAACAGTACAATGCTTACTTTATCTGAGCGTTTCAAGCAAATCCGTTCGCCACTGAAGCTGGGACACACAGCCAATGGGGTACCAGCCTTAGTCCCACCCCCCCAGACTACTGTAACTGCTTGTATCTAGTCTTGCCAAAGAAAATCATTTGATAATTGAAACTAGTCCAGAACAAGGCTGATCAAATCTCACCTGCAATCAATCCTTCCTTGGCTCCCCATTGAACGCAGGGTAAGATGGATAGCCTATGCACGTGTAAATGATGCATATTTTCGCATTTTCCTTGCAAAGAAAGGCACTGCGCGCCCTGAACAGGAATGCGCCACAGCCATGAGTATCATTGAATAAAGCTGGCTAAAGGATATGGTTGATTGACAAAGAAATGACATTTCCCATAAGGCAGAGCAGATGTAAGCGTGACCCTGTTCAGAACAAGGCTGCATCCCATACTGGAGATATGGCACATGCGAGACCAAAAAATATTGGCGAGGTAGTGATATCTCATGTGTAATTATAATAGTACATTTATAACACGCTTAATACCAGAGATTAGTTTCTAAGCACGGGATCGGGATTCAAACCAGTGTTGCGCTGTGTTGTCTTGCTACCAAGAATAACGTGTTGCCCCTGAGCTATCCCCTCTCACCAAAGCTAGGCAGCCACTGCCTATGTATAATGAATGGTTCTACCCACCTGTATCAGAGCATACGTCCTGTGGTTAGAGTAGGCTTAAATGAGCAAGCTGGACATGTGGCTCTGCTAGTGTTCTGCTCAAGGTAAAAGGAGGTACTGTTAGGAAGTATGATGTGAAAATGTAACTAACCAATTGCATCACACCAATGAATGATTGTCAGTGACTAAAGCCCTGTAAAAAGTGGGTGAATAGGCATCACTGTGGGTTACCTTCTCCAATTCTCTGCAGCTGCAAAGAAACAAATGGACTCTGTCACCCGCTGCAAACAAGAACCAAGTGTTGGATGTTATTTTTGCTTTGGCACATGGCACACCAAGCCCACTGGCAGAGGCTTTGCTAGGGGCTATGAGGGGGATATAGCCCTGGGTCTTTTGGTTGTAGCCACGGATAGTGGTTCAGGGACTACATCCAAAAGCCTAGCTAGCCCAGAGTCCCGACAGTCCCGACATTAGCGTAGCCCCAGTTCTTTTCCAGACCTAGCAACACCCCTGCCCACTGATGCCAAAGTCCTACCTGCATCAACAACCAACTCAGTTACTACATACCACGGAGGAACCAGACCACAAACTAAGAACAAGCTTCAACTTACTTTAAGTAGGATAATAATAGCAGCTACGTATTATTGCAGTGATTATATGTATTAAAAATATGCCATGAAGCATTGTATGAACACATTATATAATGATAATAATCATATTTTAGATTCTGAAAAAAGATGGCAGCATGAAAACAGAAACGAGTTTTAAAGCAGGAGGCCCTTTTTTATTAGTTTTGGCTATTAGGCACAGTGCCACCTATAAGCCAAAACTATTGCATTAGAGTACAGCTATGTAGAAATGGCATATGAGGAGGCATGCAGAGCTTGTGCGTACTGTTTTGTTATTCACCCACCCATTAACTGCCCATGGCCAAGTTACTCCCTTTGGCCATTCCCAGCCACTTCCTGCTCTTCCCCGTTCACAACACATCCTCCTCGGATCACTTTGAGCTAGGTTTATCAAGCCTTTCCAGCAAACTTTGAGCTTGAAGCACCTGTGAATGTTTTTTTAAAGCAGTTTTCTGAAAGCTAATGAATTAATCGGAGCTGTAAAGGCACTAAAGGTGTAATAAACATGTCTTAACCAGGTCTGCCTTCAGCCACTTGATGTATAATCACTACACGTGGACTTCACTGATGTCCTGTTAACAGCAAGCATTGGCAAAGACAGCAGTTTTGGCTTGTGCATTTTTTTACATTTTTTTGGTATTTATGGTATTTATAATGCACCTATACACAATGGGCCTAATTCACAGAGCGTTTTCCAATGTGGGTTTGCCGTTATAAAACACTTCTGTGAATTAGGCCCAATGTGTTTCGAGGCACACCAAGACAAGAGGGTGGGGGAAAAGGGAGGACAAAAATAAAATGATCCTACTAGGCATTGTGACATTCGGATCGTGCAAGTGCAGTAACGAGAAGTGCAGTGGAGAGGGGAGAGGTGCGAAGTACCGGTCATGGAGGAAGGGCCCATGAGAAAGTGAGTGCAGGGGAGGCCAGGTGGGCAGAGCCAGGGGAAAGCAGAGAGTGCAGGGGAAGGAAAGTCCACAAGATAAGTGCGAGGTAAGGGGCTGGAAGGGCTACAGAGTGCAGCCCAGACAGGCTAATGCAGGGGGAGGGGCATGGAAAGGCATGTGCAGGATGTGGGTATTAGGGGAGACCAAGTGCAGGGGTAGACTGGACTAGGGGGGCCTGGTGCCCTGTAAGACTCTGAGGGAACCATACAGCTACTCAAGGCAGATGGGCACATTAGCAGGGGAGGGGGAGAGGGAAGCAAGAAGAGAAAGGGAAGGTCTTGAGAAGCTTCCGGAACTTAAGATGATCCGGCTCAAGTCCGAGAGGGGCAGGCAGTATCAGTATTAGGCTTTCGCCAGGCACTGCTATTATACGCCCACCAAATGGTCAGTTGTTACCACTATGACAGTGCCTGGCAAATGTCTTTCCCATTCCTACACAAAGCCAAACTGCTGGCATTGCCAATGCTCGTTTTCATTGTCGTCATTTGGGCAGGGGCTTGACTGGAGCAACAAGGACCTGAAGCAGAAAGGAGATGTGGCAGAGAGAAAAAGCCAAGGGAGCCAGGAGCAAGTAGGTAAGTACAATGCCACAGGGCGGGCCGAGTCTCGCAGGTGACTTGCGAAGAGGTGCAATGTCAGCTGTCATTGCCATCATTCAAAGCCTTCTGATTGGCCGTGACGCACTTCCCAGATGCACTTTTTCGTTATAATAGCACCTATGCAGCCTGCTCGCCATGAAAGTATACAAAGTCAGACTAGACCGCCCCTAGCTGGTCCAGGCACCTCCAAACACTGACCTGCCCACCTCGTAAGCATTGCTCTGTGTTTTGAATTATCACCGTAATGTGACTCTTTTGTTTTTCATGACTTCCCAGGAATTATTTTAATCTCAATGCTGTGGACAGGCCTGACTGTGTTCCTCTCTATACTTCCTCTTCCCCGCCCTTTCTCCTTTCTTGTGCTCTCAAAGGTGTTAATTACGTTGCATGTGGTGCATTATCAATGAGACATAAATACACATATAAATGCATGAATGACTAATTGCAAATTGCCTTAATATGGAGAGCACATTTTTCAAATAACATTTCTGCACCTGGGTAGATCTTTGGACAGATACAAGAGAGAGCCATCAAACAGGCAGAACCTGTTAGTCCAGGGTTGTCCAACTCCTGACCTCAAGGGCCGGATCCATGTCAGACTTTCAGGATACCCCTCATTATTATTTATGAGGACATTGTGCATAAGATTGTTCTAATTGTATGCTCATTTTGTCTCATGAATATTAATGAGGGATACCCTGAAAACCTGTCAGCTTGTAGCCCCACTTTGATCCAACCAGAAGTATTGTTGTCTTCCAAACAGAAGTATTGGTGTCTTTCGAAAAGGTTGCCCTCATGAAGTGAACTCTCAGCGCAGCAAGTGTGTCTATTCTTTCCATTTAATGAATACCATCACACTGTCGGCGATCCCAGTGCCGTGTTGGTCTTTCTTGTACATTTTGTTGCCAGATTCTGCTCATCCTTCTGTAGCACCGAGTCTGTTGACATGGGTAGCGCGAAGCATCACAACGCAGCGCTCTTGGGGTCGGTCATGTGCGGTTCATACTTAACTAAAGGATTTTGCCGAACCGTGTCCAGCCCTGTGTACAAAATGAGATTATTTCTCAAATGACTCCCAGGGGTGAGGAAATGTAGGTCAAAAGCTCTCGTTAGTCTGTCCATCGGGAAGATCATTTGAAGGTTGAAACACCAAGACGCAGCGCTGCAGAAGCAGTTGCTCTCTGACAGCGAAGGGATGCCCGAGTGACACTAATGCAATGTGACAGCTACTTCAAGACTTTGCATGAAACCCTACCACAGACAGGGGTCATTAGATGATCGGCCTCTGCCGCTCTCATTTGCAGGAGAGAAGATGTGGAGCTGATGGCATGGAGGCACTATTGTTGCAATTGTGCAAACAATTGAGTACAATGGATCTTATTTTCAAGACACTTTGTCATGCTCGTCTGACAGTACACACCACAGACATTAGCCACACTAAAATGTTTTCCACATGACTGAAACGTGCAATGTTTCTGTTATTCATTGTAGCTCATTCACAGTGCAGACGATAAGAAGGGAGATATAAGTGGGGTTGGGAATTGCTAGATAGAGGCGGTGAACTGTATGAAAGGATTGTTGTGTCTGGGGATGCAGAGTATATAGAGGGAGTTTAGTGTTGGGGCGCAGAAGGGGAGAATAGGTGAAGTGTCTAAAGGGAGACAGGGAGATGATGATAATCTGGGATGGAACACTGGGAAATACACCCTTCAAATAGAGACATAGCATGAGATCAGCTAGGCTGCATATCAGTCTGTATACTGCGGCCTTATAAAGTCTGCGCTTGGTCTGCCTCTCTTCAGGCTCTTGGATCTTTAGGGGAAAAGCAAAGTTTGGAGCTGTGCGACTGATGAATTAAAATGTGGGAGTGTAAATAGACAGTGGGATAAAAAATAAACGCTCACAGGCTGACCCAGTTAGACAGGGACCTTGGCACTCTAATTCTAAGCATGCTGCACACATTTTGGAAACTGGAACACTGGGAGAACATGCCATAGATGGATGTTATCTTAAATGTCACACTGACATCCTTACATCTTCATATTTGCATCTGCTTCTTTAGGGCTATGGGTGATTGGTGCGTGTGCAGGGATTTGTGTTGGGAAACACTGCACAATAAAGCGTCCTCTATGCCCTTCCAGGCTCAGTAGTATGGCCCATTTGGATAATGTTCTTACTACTTTTGTTCAGCGACTTTCTAAGCACTTGCAGTTTTGGCAGGTAGCAGAACAAAGACACAGGAAGTTTACACACAAGCATTATATGAGAACATCAGTTATCCTGGTTTTGCATAGGGCAACCTAGCCATAGACAACATCTCGTTTCTACATTATAGCATCCCTTGTATGAAGCTCTGCCTAGAGGCAACCATTTTAAAAGTGTTTTGACATATTTGTAGTCATGTTAGAGGGATGTTTATCGGTGGCTGGGTCTAAATCACTATTTAAATAAGACTTACAACAGTTTTTATTTAATGAAATTGAAAGTAACATTATTGAGAAATTTAAAATAGTTATTAGCCTACCCTTAAATTGATAGAATATATCCCGGCGGAAAGTGTGAAACTAACAGGAAAAATCGCTTTTGTGCAGATGATAATACAGCCTTCAAGTACAGCTCATACCAGTTAATATTCATTGAGATGCACTGAGTACGGTTTTGAAATAGTTACTTACATTTAATATCCACAAGATTAGAATTGTGCTCTGCAAATAGATTCCTGATATCAAGCATAAACAAACTTTCGACTGTGTAATGCATCTTAAAAAAAAGGACATTGGAACAGTGCCATGAGGCAGGGGAAGACTGGGCGAAAGAAATAGTTAATACGAGTGATTACGAGCAAATGATAATCCACTTTATGCAAAGTATAGATAAGTGGAAGTAAACAAAAAAGTGCCAATTTTAGAGCAGTGGAGTGTTAAGAATGCATCGTTGTTGAGGATACTTATATGATAATAAGCCTCCACGCTTTCATGGTCCAATGGCGCGCATCTTGCACCGGTCAAGAAGCCACTCACTATTATTAGCAGTACCTACTGAATGCAACAAAAAACTCCCTAACAGAATACTGCCCACTAATACAGACACCATAAAATTGCCCTACAAAATGCTGCAGTCCGTTTTCTAGATAGATGAGCTTGGTCGACATGCACTCAAACTGGTACAAACATCATCCTTCTTCCTGTCTTCTCTCCCACCAACTGGTGGTCATCTGAATCATTACTCACTTTTTCCTTTTCTTTATCATTTGCCTTTTTTTGCTCTCCTTCTGAGGCTAAATTCTGGACACGTCAGGTGCAGCACAATGCACCACTCGAGAAAAGCGTCACTGCTGTGTGATCATTACAGTGTTGGCACAGTACAACGGCTTTTTAACATAATATAACTTTCCAATAAGACAATGGTATCAAACGCAGTGTATTGTGTACTTCGAAGTTGATTTTCCTTTCTTTTGTGCTTACTTTGATTCTGTTGTCTGGGGGTTTTTATGAGCATTGTTGTGGCACCATAGCTAAGATGAAGGGAAGAGGCAAGAGTAACTGTATGTTGCTTTTTTGCGGTTTATTAGGCAGTCACACTATACTCCGGGAGTTCCTTTCCCCCCAAGCATGGACCCAAAGCGGTTATACAGATTCAACTTTAGTGAGTCCTCCCACTTATTTCGCACCACCCCAACAAATACCCTATGTACCACTAGTAAGCTAGGAACCAGGCCAGTGTATAGTACAAATATATGTATTTATTTAAGGTTTGACAAAGAAGACTAACAACCAACATCAGCCACCAATGCTGTGGCACTACACAATATCACAACTCACTCCAAATTACTTTCCATTATTAAAACAACAAAGGTAGAATATTGAAATATGCAGTCTCAATTTACATCAGATTTTATTGCAAATTAACCAATAGAAAATGTCACAATACAATGGAAAAAACGTTTTTGGCTTTATTTTGAGAAATAACTCAATGGGAAAATCGTTTTGGCTTTATTTTAGAAAGGCAATGTTTGGAAAAGGAACTCAAATGGGGAAATAGTTTTTTAGGCTTTTATTTGAAAGACAAGTTTGGGAAAAGGAACTCAATAGGAACATCGTTTTGGCTTTATTTTTAGAAGGGCAATGTTTGAAAAAGAAAATGGGAACATCATTTTTCCAACACACCTTCAAAGGACATGCAGTGCTTTGCCGATTCTGGCTTGGGGATGCACATACATAAATGTGAAATTTTGTTTTGCACACTTTACATTTACTTGAATGGCAGCATTTTAGGCTTCCTTATTTGGGATTATGGACACACCCCCTCTGTACAGAAGACCAGGGTTTCAGAAAGGTAGAGTCACCCAAGCACTTTATTGTCTATACCGGCTCTAACACACTGGGCATGAACTTTGTTAGTTTCAAACTCTAACAACACTCCTGCTGTGATTTTCTATGTGGGAATTAATTGATTTAACTTCAATTCAATGTGCTAAATATCTACACAGATTCCCCCTCTCCCCACAATTTAATGGAAAGGTTCAAGACAGGCTGTTCCGAACACCATTCATTTTAAATGAATAGGGTGATTTTCTACAGTGGAATGAATTTGAATTGGATTTAATAAAATGTGCCACCCCCCTACCCGCTATGCGAGATGGTAATTAAGACTGGCAGTCCCCCCCCCACTTTTGATTGCTTTTGGATATTTCTACTTACATGGGGGGCCTTGATTATGGGGCATCAAGGGAAACAGCAGGGCTCCTCTGAGGACAGCACAGATCTGGTCATGGGCTTGAGTTGAGGAGTTTCTCCTGCACCCAGACTTCCTCTTGCTCCTCTGATGGGATCGGCTAGCTTCTAGATTTCCCTGTCACTGTCTCCACAGAAAGGAATGAGGCCTCTCTGCTAGTTGTTGCTTGCATGAGTCCTACAGTAGACTACCTCCAGAAATAAAGTGAAAAAGCCCTGTTCTGATGCAAAATTGACCTCTTATAGGCAGGGGCGTAGGAGACACACAAATTCTGGGGGAGAAAGGGGACCTCTTCAACGAGTCTCTCCTCCTCACACCTAAGCCATCACGTTACCCCCGCGCCACTCGCTAGACGCTGTCTGCCCCTCTCCTCATCACCCCCTTGTATAGCTGTAACCCACTGTGCATCCTACCCCCCTCTGTATATGTGGTCTGTTGCGACCTCTGAAAAGTGCTCTGTTATACATCTGTTCTGTTGTATACCTCTGTAAAGTGCTCCATTGCTTCTCGGATCTAGGTCCACTCTCAATAAATACCATGATAATAATTAAAAAAGGTAATATTAAGTACAGGTCTCCTCTCCAACCCATCATAAATTGAAAAGGTTGGCAAGAAACCAAAGCGCAAAAAAGATTATCAGATAAACCAGGTGTGCAGTATGTGTAATCTAGTAGTTTATTCCTGAAAAAAACAAGACATTTTGTTAGTGTGCTAAAACGTGCTGGTGGGGAAGTCGTACAAAGAAAGACTTTCAAATGAATTCCTTTATTCAAATGTATGATATACGTTAGGTACTGATATCTTATATAACAGTACAAAACACATCATGTTAAGAAAGTCCCTGTGTAGTGTGTAATGTGCTCAAAGGGTATACATTTGTGCATATCATTTAAATATCACCTTTCCCCAAACTGCAGTACAAATAGTTCAATTAAGGTAAGAATTAATGGTTGTGGGCTGTCTGGGATTGTTCGGGTTACAGTAGTTGGTTTTAGTAAGATAAGGCTTTTGACTTTCATTGTAGGAAATGCTATACTGTACATTGCAATCATATTATTAGAGCTCTTAGTTTGCCATGCCTGAAAGTCACCCATCTGATCTCTGTTTTTGTTCTTGGAAGTCTGGGATATGTAGTTTGTTCTTCTCTTTAAATGGAGAAGTGCAAATTCACGGATTTAAGAAAAGAACATAGGATTGGATGACTGCCACGTGTGGCATGGGGACACTTGATCGTTCTGCATTTACCCTACCTCTCAGCCTGTGCATCACCTGCTGTCACCAGTGCCAGTTAGAACAGAGAGTGTGAGGAGGGGGAATGCAGCTTTGGCCACTGGGCCTCTTTCTACACATTCTTTGCAGGAAGGAAAGAGAACAACATTTGAAAAGGTGACTGATTTTCCAAGAAAAAAGGAAAACACATCTAATGCCCACGGTATTCGCACTGCACGGAGCGCACGGACCAGTCCTGTAGCAACCAATCTCCCTGTGTGTAATTGCTTGAGGCCCGAATATTGCCCCAAATTATGGAGTGGGAAGCACCTGGGTAAGTTCACAGGTAGCTGCCTACCGAGAACACCCACCGACTGCTGTGTCAGGTGTGTGTGCGCCGGATGCTGCCGCCAGGCCTCGTACATTTTACTTACAGTACAAGTCAAAACAGCCCTTGCTGCCAAATTAAATTATAAATAGTCAGGAGAGAGTGAGGACGGAGTGGTCATTTTTCATCTTCCCCCTTGCAATATAAAAATTAGAATGTCAGCCAACCGCACATCCTTTCATGGAAAAAACACGCATGAAAGGCGCAGGTGTTCAAAATGCATTACAGCACTTTTTTTTACATAGTCTGTTGATATGAAAATGGGGCAATTTGGCAAAAAAAAGTACAAAGGGCATTGTGAAACATTTTGGAGAGGTATGTTTTGGTTTATGGAAATAGGCTGTTCTCACCTGAAATCAAGGTGAATCAAAACCAATGGCAGCGCTGCCCCGACTCGAGCGCCGGCCTGAGAAGAGCATGCATTACTGCCTACTTGTGCTCCTCAACTCCTTATCAATGCGTCAGCTCAGCAGGAGACTCGGCACTGGTCGCCCCTCTCCCCACCGGGCTGCGCTGCAGTGCACTGCGCATCAAGTGATGCAAGCATGGGGGAGGGAGCACAGCAGTTACTCAGTAGAGGTCAGGCAGAAAAGAATATCACTAGACTGGCAGGTAGGCTGCAGACAGCGCCAGCCGCAGCCTGGAACTGGAATCCAGTGTGACGAGCGAACCACCCAGGCGCTGGCCTGATTCATGTCGCTCGCTCATAATACAGTCCATTGAGTGAATCCAGGCTGTTCAACCCTTATTTTAGTTAACGCTGGCTGACCCTGCAGCTTCAGATTGTGGAGGGATATATGGCATTATATCCCCCCTGCTTAAAATTGTGGGGGGATTTGTCTCCCCTGTTCCCCCCCGTTTCCTATGCCCATACTTATAGGGATGATGACACTCCTACCTTATCACAATTCCCACGGTAAGGATTGGCTAGCCCTCTTCCATCGCCTCCCACCAAGTCGCCCGCTGTGGGCTGATAGGAGCAGAAGTTGGGAGGTATGGGTTTTGGAAGCTGATGGAGGAGGAAAAATACATAATCCAAAAATGATAGGTGGGTTTTACCTTTTTGGGTTCTGAAAATCGAACAACATGGCAGCTATGCACATTTTTCAGATAACCGCATAAATCTATATATTTTCTAATTCTACATTTTATGGTGAGTCGGAAAATACTAATTTTATTTTGGAATGCCCTTCTTGGGTGGAGCCACCATTTTGCGTGCTTTGTGGCTGTGCCATAATAGTTACAACTCTGACACTACATACTTCCAACATTAATTTCACTGTCTACAACTTCACCAATTTTCCAGTTCCTCAGATTTATGAAAATGCCAGAATCATAATTCTGATCATAACTTCAGTTTTGTACATCACAGAAATGTTGTTTTACATGGTCACAACTGGTTTTTTATCCACTTTAACATGAGTCCAGGGTGAGCTCAGGGAAACACACAATGCTCTTTTGTTTAGGAAAATGTATTCAATGTTAAACATATAGCAATGCATTATATGAGAGGTCATTTAAATTCTGGTCCCCACCTTTTCCCCTTGAAGTTTCCATTTCTCCTTAAACATGTGACCAGGCCATCTGCTCGGGCCAATGTTTATTCTACCCTCTTCTCCTGAGCTTCAAAGGGGCTTTGCTCAGAGATAATACACACTTTATGGGGGGCCTGACCTTAAAGGTAATTTCTGTTGGTCATTTCATCTGTAAATCCCCCGCGGCCCTGAGCTCTCTTGCAACATTTCATATATTTTTAACTGAAGCTCCAAGCCGGTTTCCTTGATAAACCCAGTCCCAAAAGTCTTGGAGTTGAAGTTTCAGCTCAAAGAGAAAAACAATTTGCAGTTGACAATTCTGAAAGGCTAGCATATTACATTTACCAACCGTGCACATGTAACTTTCAATACTGCACCAGAGCCTTCTGTTCACAATATAATCTTTCTTTATATACCTTATAAACAGAAATATGTTTACTGTTGGTATTCTTCACACAAATAGGCCATAGTTACATAAGAAACCAGTGTTCACTTTTACACAAAACTAAATAGGCCTTTCCCTATAAATGTTGTCATTTTATGTGCTGAAATTTAGTCTCTTTATCCCTGAAAACGCAGTCTGTCATTCGACTTTATATCTTAAATTTAAGGCATCATTGCTCCTTTTTAGCTTCCAAATGCCCAGTGTTTAAAATGTATCTTTTCTTTCCATGTACACTGTTGCAGTTTTGAATCTGTCAAAGTGGGCTTTTACACGAAGTCAGCATCTGCAGCACACATGTCTTTTTGGACAATGTTAGTAATTGTACAGTTCTGAGTCGCACCTTTCTTTAGCTGAGTGCCTGTACATTCTAACGAAATGGAGGGAGGCCCATTCTCACTCATTCACTAGGCCTCATGTTGAAAACACTTTTTTGTACTGGCTTTTATATTTCAATGCAACTCCACGTTTAACCAGCTTCACTCTCACAATGGGGCCCAGTATCGCCTCTCCATCTCTGTCACTCTGGGGCTGCCTTTTTACCCCACAGTTCTAAAAAGGGTATACAGTGATGTCAACAAAGACATTTGTGATGTCATATTTGATGTCCTGGGTGTTAGTCTTAGCAGTGCACCGTGGTGGCGCGAGTTCTGGTTGCTTAGTTTACCATCATTGGTGAATTTCTGTTTTTTTCAGTTTTACTTGTAACCATAACATCCCATTAACAAGGTTTTTTCAGTGAATTTCATGGATTTTTACCAGTGCAGCCTAATTTGCTAAAACTTCCTAATATTATAGTTACCCCCAATATAGCAGCATTTTTGTCCAATTTAAAACGTTTCACCTTAAACATCTGCCATTCCCCACTTTCTAGCATCATTTTTAACACTTCTATACAATTTTCCAACTTTTTCCACTGTTTTTGTGTTCCTCGACGCTCGCAAACGTCTGACGTAATTGCGGACTTTCCATACAGTGTCACATGACCACTCACGCACATGGCATGATGATGTGTTCACGAATGCGTCTGAACTTCACGAACGGGTTGGTGCTTCGGAAAAACAGTTCAAGATTGCATTTTCAGCTGATCTAGGAAGCTCAAAATGTACCCTTGCACAGCTGCTACACCTATTCTTACTTATTATCCATTAACAATCTAGCACGCAACACATACTTGGAAGAATATTAGCAAAACTGCTCTTTATCATAACTATTGCCATCAGCTATTGCCATCCTTCCTACCCAAGAGCCACCACCACCACCACTAACTGGAGACCCTACACAACGAAAGAAGCACAATGTTTGAAAAGACAATACAGAGGACTAGGAAGATGAGGTAGAAGAAGTGCCTACCACTAGCACCCAGAGAGAATCATGGGTGTGGCAGTTCTTTACCACTGTTGGAGATGTACCAAAGGCTAAAGACACCAAAGTGAAATCCCCGGAGTGCAACATTGCACTCAGTCAAGGACAAACTTGGCACTACTGTTATGGGTCTTCCTCCATGCACCACCACACCAAATCCAACCACCGCAATGCTCCCAGAAAGACTGTTCCTTTCTTAGAAAGTAGTATGCTGCCTTCCTCTACCTCATCTTCCTCAACAAATACTATGACCACACAGCCTACTTCTGTGGGACACAAAATCCCACCAGCTACCTTGCAAGTGATAAAAGAGACTGTTCATCCATATCTTTTGAAAACAATAGTACTCTGCATATATTGCAACACACCACTCCGCATGAGCATGCAATTTCGAAGTGCTTTTGAAGCTGTAATCAAGGAGCATGAGAAACACTGCCCCTACCTTATATTTAACACATACGCAGCATCTTCCCCTGTCCACCTGCCCCGCAGATCTGTAGTTGGTGCACCCTGCCTCGTTTACATCCACACATTACTTTCTGGCCTCACCTGCAAAAAAAACATTAAAAAAAGGTCCCTTTGGGAACCACCATTCACAGTTAAAAAATAGAACTAAAAAAATAAGCTTATAGACTCCACCTACTTTACATTTGTCAGTGAAGTAGTTAGATTCAATAAGATTCTCCAACATTCCCATTTGCATTTTCTACTATGCTAATGGTAAATTAGACAATTGTATACTAGAGAAAAAGAAAAAAGCAGAGAAACAATTTTCTGTCTGAAATTATGATCTAAGATATAAAACAAAGACCATAATCCATTGCCCCTTATGACTATCAGCAGTCTCTGCATTCCCCTGTCTAGCCCATGCCTTATTAGAAAACCCAGATTACACAAGTGCATCATGACACAAGACAGCCCTTCTACTCTTTTTACTCTAATTTTTGTACTACTCCTTCATTGCCTGCTTTAAACCATTCACACATATATCCACTGATTAGTTAAAAAAAACTCTACATATAGCCTATCAACATATTACACCTCCACACACCAACTGCCACCAGGCAATGTACTACAAATCTTTTGCACCTGCGTTTCCTATACTTATACCAACAAATTGTACATAGTGGACATCAGACGCCACCGCTGATTGGTCAATTAAAAATGCGATGTGCATTATATTTTTTTAAACGCCCGCCATATTGGTTCCGCGGACAGCCGTTGTTATCTGCGGATCCAATATGGTGGCCGCTTCAAAAAGTATTACACACGTCATGTTTTTATTTGACCAATCAGCGGGTGCACCTGATTGGTCCAGGGGAGTGTCCGCGGACCAAGTAGAGAAGTGCGTCTGCGGACCAAACCCAGGCATCATTAATTCTTTTTGACCTATTTTTTGGCCATTTTTCAAAAGAGTACTGAACGGACTTACACCAAATTTACAAAATCACGCTTCTGGGCCCAAGCCACCTCTCATGGCGCAAATATTGTGAAAATCCTCCCAGCGGTTTGGGCTGTAGGCGTGAGCAACATTTTCTTTCCATTGCATCTATGAGGAAATCCACAAATTGTGGGACCCCCTACAACTTTGCCCCCCTGGATGAAACCTCACCAAATTTTGCAGAATCAATCCGAGGTGGCCATATACTTATTTTGCAAATATTGGTGAGGATTCGCCCGCAGAGGGCAAAGCTATAAGCCACCCATAAAGTGCTCTTTCTATGGGTTCAGCAATTTAACCAAAACTATATGGCCACTACCGCCAGCCGTGTAATGTATATATACAAGATGAAATGCCACACAACAAGTCAAACTACTGTATTTAAATATTTAAATGCAGTAAAAGAATTTACCAAGTCCCTCCAAATGTAGCAGTGATGTGAAAAATGTCTCCCTTCACTTACTCGTTATCATCCGTAAAACGGACTTTAAAATACCAATAGATTTATGGATGGGAAACCTCAATAATGGATTGATTATCCCAGATTTATTCAGTCTGTGACCTCGGGTGCTTTCAATATTCCCGATGCATTTCTCTGCAACGCAGAAAAACATGAGCCATGGCAAAAGATGCAAACTCTTCATATTAAGTCTGCATCTCCCCGGAGGAAATCTTGTATTTGTATTTATTGTATTTACTTTTTGAGGGTACATAGTGTTTCAACCAGACACACTTACATAAAAGGTTACCTTTTCTTTGAATTCACACTAGTAGAATTGCTCAACTACTAATCCAGTTGTTCCACTACTACCAGTAGTCCTATGATCCATAGTAGTAGATGTAGTAGAAGTATTGGTAGTGTAAATTACTTTTCTTAATGCCACTACTACCACCACTAACAGTAAAATTACTGTCAGCAGAAGTGGTGGCACCACCTCCAGTAAATGTAGTATTACTACCACTACTGAAAATACTGCTATCAATTCTACTAGTAGTATTACCAGTAGAAGAATTGAATTCATTTATTCGCAAGATGTAAATAGTATATCTATCTTTATATAGTACTAGTAGAACTACTACCAATAACTTTAATATTGGGGCAGTCCTGTTACCAGTAGTAACAGCAGTAATAGTGGGAACACTTGTATCAAAAGCAATATTGCTAATACCAGTACTCACACTAATGACAGAAGAACGTCTAGAAGTAGTACTCTTATGAGTAGTAATAGTCTCAGTACTGTTGTCTGTAGTAATGATAGAAAACGTACTACATGTTGAACTATTACTACTACTGGTAATAGCAGTAGTGCTAAGTGAGTGCATCTTGTGATAGTACTACTACTGGTAGTAACCTTTGTAATAATAATAATAATAATAATAATAATAATAATAACAGTACTAATACTCATAATGACGGCAGTGCTACTACAAGTAGTAGTGTTACCAAATCTACTGATAGTAGTAGAAAGTGGCACTGCTAGTGTTTATAGTAGTAATAAAGTTAACTCTACAAATACCATTACCACTGTCAGTACAACTATTCTGCTGTGTCGAAGTACTGGGGTAATGTTGGTACTATTGATGGCAGTAGGACTCTTACTCCTACTAATAGTAGAACTACTACTCCTGGCACTACTACTATTGGTGGGGAAGGATTAGTAGGGAAGTAAGCTTGTTGGTGTGAAGTAAAATAGACAGGAGATGCATACTTTATTTGTATTAAAAAAGTGTATGTCCCATTTAAGAAAGAGGAGCTTTGTTGCATATTTGAAGGTGTGGATAGTAATAGTATTTTAACATGAAGAGGAAGTGAGTTCCAGTGATGCGGGCAAGGAGAGAGAAGGAGCGGAAACAAGGTGAAGCGTAGGGTGGATGAGGGAGGGAGGGATTGGGGATTGTACTAGAGTAGGGAGTGAAAGTAGGAGAGTATCGGGAGACAGTTTTAGCTAGGTACGGGTGAGCAAACTCATGCAGGGATTTGCAAGCAAGCAGCAGAAATTTAAAGCAGAAACGGGTTTTCATCGAAAGCAGTCCGAGACAGAGGCCTTTCTGGGAAGTAGAAACAAGAGCACAGAAAATTGTTGAGGGCAGAAGACACCATTTAACCAAAATGCCAGAGGTAGCGGAAGTGACCCTTGACCTCTAATGACATTGCATCACATCACAAGAAGTGATGTAATTTGACCCCACCCCGAAGTGACATCACAGGAAGTGATTAAACACAACCTTTGACACCTTAACAAAACAGGAAGTGCATCACATAGCATTGTTCCTAAGTGCACTACGATAAATATGGTTGCGATATCACTGTAATGTGATATACATTTCATACAAGAATGAATCACCATATGTATCTTTAATATCAGTGTGTAAAGGCCCATGTTACCAAATTACTGTGAATGTAAGCAGACGTCCAAGGTCAAATGATGTATTATTAAACAGCACTTACACTTAAGCGCTTTGTATAGAACATATATACATACAATAATACCCAACCTGTGTTGGTACTCATTTATAGACCTCAGAAGGATAGAAGGCTGAGTTGGCCTTGCCGTGATTCAAACCTTTAACCTGCAGATCACTCGCACATCGCAGCAGTGGGCGCTCAACACAGTGAGCTATCTTAGCAGCTATAGCTATCTTACTGGCTATAATAAAATGAGCAATTACATGTCTGAATGTTCTAAAAGTCAGAAAGCAAATTATACTTTGTAGTGGATACCAATAAACTGGTAACTGAAATTTAACAGCATGCCAGTTCATCTGCAGGTCTGGTGCAAAGCTGCCCACATGTCAAGCCTGCATGGATCTACTTCTCATGGAAACAAAAGGTGGCGTCCTGTCACATACATTTAACTCTTTACATACACATTCTTTGTAAAGGCTTTCTTTTTTTCATGCTTTGTATGGAAAGGTCTGTTTTTAGCTAGCTTTCATTTGAAGTAGAAGAGCAAAAACAATTATTGAGTACACTTAGCTTTTTATTATTTAGACAGTGTTGCAGACAAATCTCCACACTTTGTTTGTTTACATATGTAGAACGTTTTTTTAGGGGAGACAACAAGTTCTGCATTTTTTGTTTTGTTCATATTTTGTAAATTATAGAAAAAACACATATTTAATACAAAACCAAGTGAGCAAAAAAGTACAAATAAACATATACATGCAAATCAATTGCTGAACAGTGAAACAATTACAGTGGGCCTTTTTTACAAACAAGGTTTTTTTTGCAATCAATATATTCAAAGGCAAACCAATGTTAAATACAAGAATAGTCATATTAAAAAGTTGTCATTAATGTGTCCTTCTTAATGTTTTTGAAGAGCACTGGGTGGTCAGAATTGACAAATGAAGGGGTGACCTAGTCATCGATCTACGTCTGGATGTTGATCAAAAATAAGGAGGGACGGGGTTTTTTCCCACTCAAGGTGTTCCGTCCCATGACATTTCGGCAGGATGGTCAAATAGCCTTCATCATGAGCCTAGACCAGGTCTCCCTGGACTGGGTTTGATGTCGCGTGTCTTCCTAGGAGAGAGAAGCGGGGGGAGCCTGTATCCGTATTGTTAGCGGGGGCTCCTACTGTCACACATATCATGTAGTGTTCTGTGCAGCCTCTAGGGAACAGGTAATGAATGCCAAGTGGCATGTACTGGTGAGGTCTGCGGGGGCTAGAGTCTGATAGCTGGAGCCTTGCTTTATTGGACCTAATATCATCCACAGTGGTTAGCGAGGCATATATCTTGCAGGCGGTCCTGGGTGAATGTAGTGATTAGGTTCTCCAGGCGTGTCAAGCCCAGATGTCTGGACCCTGTGTCATGTTTTGCGCGCTGCATTATAGGGGTTCCTCTGCAGGGTGAGGGCGCAGCTCACTTGGCAAAGTGGACCTACTTTTCAGGCTTCAGAGGTTGGTAAAATACATACCATTGGGAGGGTTCATAACTGTGAATTAAATAAGTTAGAGTAGCGCAGAGAAAGCAGCGCACTCACACGGCATCACATACTATGGGCACTCATTACCTCATACATACAAACAAACATCCTGAACAGCATGCCAGGGAGATAGGAAAGATAGACACATTACAACAAAGCATTAATTGTGGCACAACGAAATCAAGGGCCACTTGATGTGCTATGGACAAACATTTCTACACTATACACAAGCTGTTAGGCACAAGGATTATATCAAGTTACCGAGGTCACCGAGATGGAATGTCTTGAGATGATCGTAACAGGAACAACGGCAGAAAAATACATGCTATAACGGCAACCTGCGAAAAGCAAAATACATAGAGTTTTTGTCTGCATTGTGAATTTGAGGTGTTTAAGAACAGACTAAATTAGACTAAATCAGTGATTCACTGAAGTGTGCCTAAAATAAACCTTTAATGAGTCTAGCAATTATTGTATAGAATTCCAGAAAGACTATTTGTTATTCCTATTGATTCTTATTTAAGGTCACTGCTCAAAGTGTTACACTTGTGGAACACCCTGTTTTTTTAAGAGGCCCAAACAACAAAACCAGCCACTCCAGAAACAAAGAGCTGCATGGCCCTGGCCACAGCCCAAGAGCTTCCATAGGGGTAGCAAGGCAGACCACACGGGTAGCAAGGGAGAGCTCAGGGGTCGCAGTTGCGACCCCTGGTGACCCCAAAATGACATCATTGGTTGAGGGTCTGTGTGGCAAAGTTGAACACTTTGTCAAGTGGGAAGAAAGAGTACAGCGGGGAGGCCAAGTAGAAGGCTGGTACCATAGTCCATACAGCCAAGTACCAGAGCTGTATGAGGGTTAGGTATAGTTGTAAGTGAGGAAGGGGCTAGTCTTCCTGATATTGAGCAGGTTAATACTGATCACAATTATGGTAGAAGTAATGTATCGGTGGAGATGGTGGTTGCTTTCAAAAAAGACTGCAAGACTGCATGTCTTGGGTATCAGCAGAATAAATCAGGTGGAATTTTGATGGGTGAAGGAAGGTGGGAGGAGGCAGTGGATGCAAGAAAGTACATTACGTCTTTCTTGAAGGCACTAATCATAAAACAATAAAGTGCCATTTAGTGACAGATTGCAGAGAGACAGGCAGATACATTGGCAGAGAGGTGTGGTTTATGGCTAGGGAACGAGAAGAACATTTTACCTGTCACACCAGGAGAGCTTGGGGAGAAGTATCATAAGAAGTAGGTAGTAGAAATAGATGTGCGAGAAAGAAGTGGGTGGAGGAACCGTTAGGAGGGAGGTGAGGGTGACACAAATGTTCTCAATTTTAGAGGAGAAATAATGGGCTAATGAATTTGTGAATAAGGAAGTGGAGATAGCATAAGGGTGAGGAGGAGCCACCATCCTTTAGAGAGTGGAGGAGAGTTTGTGGGAGGTGAGATCAAAGATCAGTAATGAGATTGGTAAAGTAGGTAGATTTGGCTGAGTCAGGAGAGGAGGTGAAGGAAAGGAGATCATGCTTATAGGTGAGGTGAAGAGCGGGGGTACTGTCCTTTTGCTATCTGTGTAGGTGGCATTGCATATCCATTTTGAGGAGTTGGACTTGAGTGTTATAGCAGAGGTTTGTGGAGGAGCAAGTGAAAGGAGGAAGAACCTGCCTTCAGCTTGGTTAAACAGTCCTGGCTTCAGGATTGAATTTGTGTTTCGAGAAGTTGGGGATGAGAGATGGAGAGGATGGGGAGGAAAGGCTATACTGAAGTGGACGATAAACTCTTCAGAGGGGAGGGGTCAATAGTGAGGTAAGATTTGGGGAATGAGGAGGAAAGTAGGCAAGGGTCAAGAGACTTGCCTTGCGAGTGAGTGGGTAGATTGAGGCAGGGGAGTGTTCCTAGAGGATGGTCTCATGTTCATGTTGGTGGGTGGAAGAGATTCCGGTGAGGTTCAAGTCACTCATGAGTGCTATTGGGACTTCATTATGAATATAGTCATGAAGAATGTCCAAATCAAAGAAGGAGTTGTGATGGCCTGGGGGCTAGTTGATTAGGAGGACAGTCCCATTTGACAACTTCTGAGACGGGGGAATATTAAAGGTGGTGAGCATGGATGATATTCAGATGCCAACCCTGGAGGAGTTCTCTAGGCCTAGTGCAGCAGGAACTGGTAGCAACTAACAGCCATAGGTAGCAGAGGCATGTGATGCCATAAACGCTTTCCCCTAGCCGTTGCTTGGGCTAAAGCCAAATCTGCCAAACTCCAGGCACTAAGGCTTCCATGGGCAATGCCAGGAATAAAATGACGACTCTGCGCCTTGACGCTTGGGAAAAAGCCAAAGTGGCCAGACAGCAAAACTTAAGACACACATGTGCCCTTTTGGAATCCTCACACAGCACTGTGATTGCTTTGTACACTGTTGCCGAGGTCAATCTCTCCTTCTGCCACCAGATGGTTGGCGCCAGCATCAGGCAAACCTGGTCTAATGCCAGCTTGACTGGGCTGCTGGTAAATATGGAGCAGTCCTGATATGCAAAGCAGATGTAGTGCAGCAGTGACAGACCCGCAACATCTGTTGTTCCATTCTCTTCATCCCTACTCCCCCATACAGAAATCCCTAGTGTGCCCCTTCCAGTGGGCAGCACCTCCCACACAGGAAGCCTTGTAAGCAGAAAATGAACACTGAATTTGCTCTTTGGAACCTTTGGTTGCATGGGATTGGGAAGATGCACATTAGACCTCTGAACTGCTTTTTAGATGTTGGGTATGGGATTTTGGGTAGGGAGTGTTGGACTTTTGAAATGTTTTTTAAGGGTTATGGAGGGGGGTTCGTGAATTTGGTCTGTTTTCTCAGGGTGAACATGATTGGGAGGTTGAGGGACTGTGGACCGTTCAGCTCTTTGGATTGGGAGCTGCGTTGTGTATACATAGAATGGGATTTTTGATTTTTGTTGAGTTAGGTAAGGGGGAGGAGGTCGTATTTTTCTAGTACAAAACTAGGAGACCATGAGATTAAATAGACTTTGTTCTTTAATAAATCACCCTGCTGCATGACACTATCAACAATTGTATCCTAGCGCTCCTGACCTCTGTGTCCATCTGCTATCTCACTTTAGTCATCCTCCTCTCCTTCCTAGCATGGCCACATAAAAGCGGTATTGAAATGTTGTGTGACATTCAGCACATCACTTCTATAGGATGCACCTTGCCAAGTTTGTATTGCCGTGCTCCCCCTGTCATGCACACGCACTGGAACCGAATGTTGAGTACATTGAAAACACATTCTAGGGTATTTCTTTAGCTGATGTGTGATGCAATTTAATGTTAATGTCTTACTTTCAGGGGCTACCATACTGGTGTCATCAGCCAGGGTTCTTGGGATGCTGAACGTCCCCTGTATGAAGGACATGTAGCAATTATCTACACAGAGCTTTGCATAGTCGTATTGCTCCAATGGCCTTCATGCCACTATGCGGCTCCCCAATGCATGGTGGCTAGGATGTCAGTCATGCTCGGTTTATTAGTGTACGTTATTGCCTTTAGTCAATTTGTCGTGCATGTTGTGTAACACAACCCATTTGTGTTGATGCACCAACCCATGTGGAGATACAGGAATTTTGGAGTGCTTTCTGGGAATCATTCATTTATGGTAGGCTAGAGCTGTCTGGATTTGGATTGCCCGTGCACATGCCTACATGCATCTTTGTACATGTGGTGTTATGCCTGGGAACGAGGCCATGTGTTACTTTATCTCTATATGATCGGTGGCAGGCATGTATTTTTCAGGATGAGTGAGTAACGGGTTAATCCTAGGGATCATTCTCAGACATGGGTAAAAATGAGGTCTACATCACAGACCATTTTCACATGAATGGGGTGCTGCAACTGCCTGTTCCTAAAATCCTGCACCATGCCTTCGGTGGTACTAGGGCCACATGGACGATGAAGACAAGGGCTGCTGCTACAATGTGGAAGCCAGGACTGCTGTAGAAGGCATCCTTCATTGTATTTAAAGCAGGTGGGACCACGGGAATATGATATGCTGTTCCACGCAAACGAGAATGGCCTCAGGGACCTGTGTTACTATTGTTGAGAAAAAGGACAGGGTGATGCCAAACTCAAATGCAAAGGCGCCTTTAAAGAAGTCACTTCCACAAAAGTGCAGCACAATGAGCAGCTTAAGCAGGCGCAACATATACATGTGGATCCCCCAGTTGGGCCCGAGTCCATCCTGGAAATCTCCCAAGATTGACTGTATGATTGTCATGTACAAAAATAGTTAGAATGACCTGCTGTGCCCTCACATCTTGGGAGGATAGTCTGGCCCTGTGCGCCTCTGAACCATCCTCCCAATGAGCCAGCTCTTGGGCTGGCCTGCTGCACTGCCTGCTTCACTGCCTGCTGCACTGCATGCTGAAATCTTGCTGGGCTGTCCACTGTTCTGTCCATGCACACCCTGCTGCTGCGCCAACCCTGAGGCTGCACATTAATCTTAAGGCAATAAAGTAGCCTCTCTCCATGGACTATTCTTTTACTCTTTGTATTCAGCCTCTTGTAATGATAAGGCTCCCACACTTGATTTCCAGATCTTTGTAGGTCGTGCTTATTTTGATCAGCAACCTCACATGTGGATTTCCGAAATATTTACTCCATATGCACGCCATCAGGTTTTACACACTGAGACTTGGCCTGTCGTTATTATCTGCGTGGTTTGTTCTAATGACATGCTTAATATAGCATGTACATACGAGAAAATGATTGATAATGTGGGATCAGTCCTTGTTGGCGCGCTAGTGACCACTCTCCATTGGTTCCAGAACCTGCCTTTACAATCAGTTCTAATAATCCTGGCAGCAAAAACAAACAAATACCCCCTCAAACTTCAGACAGAGTTTGTGAATAATATTGAAGATTGAGAATTAAGCTTCGGGGGAGTGTCTTGCGCTCGAGGTCAGTCCTTTCAAAATAAGAATTGTTTCAAACACACGTAGTACATGTCCAAATCATGTGAGAGGTTTATTTTCCAAAAGAAGCAACAGCCGACACGTGTTTCGACCTCTGGTCGTTGTCAAGGCTGTGTATATCATGCCATAGCAACATTAGTGACAATAAACATAACAGTGAAATTATCATTACTTCACAGAGTTGAACATGAAACCACAAATCCATAAAAAGAAGGAAATGAATCATACCATATTGTTTCATGTACCAGGTCAGGATTTGATGGTGGGAGTCAGAACAGGATAGGATTTCAATACCAATGATAGAAAGAAAATATAAAGTTGCAATGAGCAAATTGGCAAAAGTTGTTCTTCCATTATATTCAATACACATTAAATTATGACCTTAAAAAAGTTATTCTTGATAAATAAACACCAAGCTCATGCAGGGTTTGTGAGGTGTTCCATCTATCAGTACCCGATATGACCAAAATATAAAACGAATTTAGAAATCTAAAAAGTGTATCCTGTATATACTGAAATAATTCAAATGAAACCTACTCACCCTGAAGTTAGATCCAACTGTCTTTAGCAACTATTGTTTATAATGATCTCATGAGACCAATGGGACATCAAACGGGTTTTCCGAAGAAATGATTGTTGGTAATTCTGCAGGAATTAACATTTATATATCAATCTATGATAAACTATTAGATGACAGGGACTGTGTGTTAATACAAGCAATGATTGTTTTACCTTGTTAAGGAATAGCGAATTTACAGGCAAAATGGATTTCAATGGGCCATTTCTGGCATACGTATCTTTATATGTCCTGCAAAGTTATATGAAGATTTTTTAATGATATGATATGGCTATTAAAATTGAATCAATACCCATAGAAAATGATATGATTTTTTTAACTAATGTACGTGAGCACAATACTTAATTCAACAAGAGTGATACCAATTCCATTATGGAAGTGTCTAGTTAGTAAAAGTTGAATAAGTGAAAAATAACATCGAAAATGTGGCCCCATATATACATGAACTGTACTTTATTCCCCCAAGTGGTCCCATTGAGATAAACAAACCCAATTTAAGTAATTAGCATCGCAAAGTTCCGTACCTTCTAGTTGTGGGGATAAATCCCTGATCCTGATTTGTGAGGCAGTTCCTTTCGGTTCCCTCAGCAAGGCTTTTCAGCCGCGAATGCGGCTACCGCACCACACTAAATGGCGTTCGTAACGTAATGACGTCACGCGTGTACGTAACGCGTGATGTCATCAATGTAAACATGATGACGCGCATTGTCAGCGCACTATATCTGTTGTTGGCAACAAAGTATATATATATCATTATTGGTGAAGGGTAAACATAATTCCCTTGTTGGTTTCCATTCCTAATGTAATAATAGATGAATTATATTGTAGGAGAAAATATGACTTATTCACGTGTACTGAGGTAAAACAATTGATATTATGTTAATATTATGGAAAATTCCCCATGTGTGTTTTATATCGGGTTACTGAAGAATGGCACCGCACAACCACCTAGGAGTGGTTTTATGACTAGCCTGTATATGGTTAAAGAAACACATGCATTTCATGGTCGCAATTCAAACCCACTTCGGTACATCTTAAAAAGCAAATTAGTTTACACTCCTGTTGCCTCAATTTGAGCATAACATTGCCTCCTCTTTTGCCTAACTTAGCCTTCATTAGTCCAATGAAACGAATATCATTGCTATTGTGTATTTGATGGCATTGTCGCCAATGAATGGCCAACAGTGATTTGGGATCATTGTTTCTTAAGCTAGACAAATGTTCCCTTATCCGAACTCTCAATTGTCTAATTGTGCTCCCTACATATAGCTTGCCACAGACACAAATGATAGCATACACAATATTCGTGGTGCGACAATTGATAAATTGGTTAATTTTAACCACATTCCCATTCATGTCCGTGAAAGATTGACAATTGCTGTGGGCGTACTGACCTTGATTGCAATTACCACATTTGAAAAACCCGTTGTTTTTCTTCAACCAATGTTCTTCTGAAACATTGACTGACTTTAGTTTCTAGAAAAGACGGACTAAGTTTTTGTTTTATTGTTTGAGCTCGTGTATAGGTGAACTTCGGTTTATAAGAAAGATAGGGAGTCAAATCATTATCCAATTTCAATATATATCAGTGTTTATCAACCAAACGATAAAGAATAGATGAGTCTTTTGAGAACTGAGTAATGATTGCAATGTGTTGCGATGCATGCTTCGCACTAGAGCGCTCAGAGAGTAAATCTGACTGTTTGTATTTTAGGTATTTGTTGTCTGCTTTATTAATGCATGTTGATTTATATCCTCTATTCAAGAACCTAGATCTCAAAACTTTTGTTTCTTCTTCATAATCAGAGTCCCTACTGCAATTCCTTCTGGCCCTGTAGAATTCACCAGAAGGAATATTTTCAATTGTGGAGCGTCGATGGCTGCTTTGTGCCTGGAGTTCACTTCTGTTGATTTGCGAAAAGTCTTAGTTTGGATACTGCCCTGTTCAATGAAAATATGCAGATCTAAAAAGTCAATTGCATCTGCGTCTGAAGTACCGACAAAATTTAGCCCAAAATCATTCTTATTTACATGTTGTACAAAATTTTCAAAAGACCCAGAATCTCCTTTCCAAACAATAAGTATATCGTCAATGAAGCGTTGCCAAGCAATCAGATTGCTCTTGTATTCAGTGTTGCTGTATATATGAACCTCCTCAAATTGTGCCATAAAAAGGTTTGCTAAAGAGGGCGCAAACTTCGCCCCCATAGCAACACCTTTGGCTTGAGCATAATACTGTCCATTGAATATAAACACATTATTATCAAGTGTGAATTTCAAAAAACTTTTCGGTAATTGGACATGGTCTAAATATGATGCAGAAAAATCTCGAAAGATGTAATCAATGGTGCGTATTGCCAGATCATGATCAATGCTAGTGTAGAGGGCTGATACATCCAATGTTGCTAACAAATAATCGGCCTCCCATTGTAATGATTGCAAAGATTGTAAAACATGAGTGCTATCTCGCACATAGGATTTCATCACAATCACATGGGGTTTGAGAACTTCATCCAAATACTGTGAAAGCCCCTCTGTAGCCCACCCTATACCACTCATTATCGGTCTTACAGATGGAAAATCGATGTAGTCTTTATGAATCTTCGGTAGAAAATATAGGGTGGGCATAACTGGTTCTGAATTGATCAAAAATTGTTTTTCATCTTCTGTCAAGAAACCCTTTTCATACCAAAATGTTATTAGTTCCGAGAGCTCAGCAACTACTTTTTTAGTTGGGTTGGATTTAAGGGGGATGTAGCATCCAGGTGTATTAAGATGTAACATGGCCATACTAATATAGTCCGAAGTATCCATTACCACAATATTGCCCCCCTTATCTGCTTCTTTGACAGTAATTGATTTGTCTCTTGCTAGGTCATCTAGAGCTTTGAACTCTTCTTGACTCAAATTGGACCTGATTTTGCTCCCTTTGTGAAAATGTTGGTCTAGATAATCATGAATGTCTTTGGTCACAGTTCGATGAAATGTCTCAATGATATTATCTGATCCAAACTGTGGGGTAAATTTCGATTTAGGTTTGAATTCTTTCATCTCTATATGTCTGGTGTTTACTCCCAAATCCTGACAGATAGTGTGAATGTCTGTGTTACTTTCTGAATTGAGAGACATTAAAGTCTCAATATTCTTAATATCTTTGATAGTGTAAGTGCTAAGAGGTTCAAGCAAGGCTTTACGCTCATAGGTACGTACTTGTGTAGAAAATAATTTTTTCAATTTGAGTTTTCTCAAAAATTTGAAAAGGTCAATTTGAAAG
This sequence comes from Ambystoma mexicanum, assembly GCF_040938575.1. Taxonomy (NCBI): domain Eukaryota; kingdom Metazoa; phylum Chordata; class Amphibia; order Caudata; family Ambystomatidae; genus Ambystoma; species Ambystoma mexicanum. The sequence goes on along the minus strand of NC_090937.1, from coordinate 18,596,688 downwards.
TTCACAAAATCCGTACCCATACTGGGTGCAAAAGATAAACCTTTATTTAATACTGACATTTCAGTTTTATTTAGCTGTCTATTTGACAAATTAATTACCAAGTCTGATTGTGTCACTTGAGCAATCTCTTCTTGCTGGTTGAGCGGGTTAGAATCCCTGGACGTGAAGTTTCTTCGTCTGAACTTCTGCTCCCGCTCCCGCTTCCCCCCTCTCCTGCCCCTGGTGTGAAATTTGGTGTTGAAGTAGGTGTTACTGGAGGATTTGCAAATCTGACTTGTTTGTTGGTAATGAATCGTTGATTTCCTTTCTTGTACCTTCTGTTTTCTTCTAAAAAACTTTGCCCTCCTTGAGAGCCTCTTTCAGGCACTTCTTTATCCCCACTATTTGTAGAATTACTATCCTCTTCTGATTCAGGGTCTGAACTAGCTGGGGTAGTATTAGATGAATTTGATGATGCTTAGTGGTAATATTGTCATATTTCGGTTGAAAAGTGTATACCCTTGATTTTCTATAACCATTGTCATCCGTGTAAAACTTTCTGAACTTCCTTAATTTAATATCATCTTGATATTCCCGTAGAATCTCATTCATTTTCTCATAGTTCTTTGATTTAGTGCTTTCGGCATTAGTCATATTGGCTATCTCTTCTTTCACCGTAGTAATTTGTGCTATCACTCTCTTATGTTCGCGTGTAGCATGTGTAATTAAAAGTGCTAACATGGTTTTAGAACTAGCATTTAAATTCTTTTCCCAACTTTCTGCCAAGTCACAGTCCTCTTCATTATCAACATTTGGCATAATTAGCACCCTTAAACCTCTAGGTATAATTCCATTCTCTAAATAATTGGTTAGTGAAGCGTGTTCCCAATACTTGTTGATTTCTTTTTTTGACAAGCGTTCTAATTTGATGAACTTCTGTCTCAAAGTTTCTACTGCATTGTGGCTACTCCTAAACGGATTTGCCGTACTACCCCTCGGGGCAAAAAGTTCCGCTCTATCCTCATCTCTATTGCACATATAATCAGCCATATTGGCTCAGTGGAAATCAGCAGGCACCACAGACCGAAAGGTAACAAGAAAATGATTGATAATGTGGGATCAGTCCTTGTTGGCACGCTAGTGACCACTCTCAATTGGTTCCAGAACCTGCCTTTACAATCAGTTCTAATAAGCCTGGCAGCAAAAACAAACAAATACCCCCTCAAACTTCCCACAGAGTTTGTGAATAATATTGAAGATTGAGAATTAAGCTTCGGGGGAATGTCTTGCGCTCGAGGTCAGTCCTTTCAAAATAAGAATTGTTTCAAACACACGTAGTACATGTCCAAATCATGTGAGAGGTTTATTTTCCAAAAGAAGCAACAGCTGACACGTGTTTCGACCTCTGGTCGTTGTCAAGGCTGTGTATATCATGACATAGCAACATTAGTGACAATAAACATAACAGTGAAATTATCATTACTTCACAGAGTTGAACATGAAACCACAAATCCATAAAAAGAGGGAAATAAATCATACCATATTGTTTCATGTACCAGGTCAGGATTTGATGGTGGGAGTCAGAACAGGATAGGATTTCAATACCAATGATAGAAAGAAAATATAAAGTTGCAATGAGCAAATTGGCAAAAGTTGTTCTTCCATTATATTCAATACACATTAAATTATGACCTTAAAAAAGTTATACTTGATAAATAAACACCAAGCTCATGCAGGGTTTGTGAGGTGTTCCATCTATCAGTACCCGATATGACCAAAATATAAAACGAATTTAGAAATCTAAAAAGTGTATCCTGTATATACTGAAATAATTCAAATGAAACCTACTCACCCTGAAGTTAGATCCAATGTCTCTAGCAACTATTGTTTCTAATTATCTCATGAGACCAATGGGACATGAAACGGGTTTTCCGAAGAAATAATTGTTGGTAATTCTGCCGTGAATGAACATTTATATATCAATCTATGATAAACTATTAGATTACAGGGACTGTGTGTTAATACAAGCAATGATTGTTTTACCTTGTTAAGGAATAGCGAATTTACAGGCAAAATGGATTTCAATGGGCCATTTCTGGCATACGTATCTTTATATGTCCTGCAAAGTTATATGAAGATTTTTTAATGATATGATATGGCTATTAAAATTGAATCAATACCCATAGAAAATGATATGATTTTTTTAACTAATGTGCGTGAGCACAATACTTCATTCAACAAGAGTGATACCAAGTCCATTATGGAAGTGTCTTGTTAGTAAAAGTTGAATAAGTGAAAAATAACATTGAAAATGTGGCCCCATATATACATGAACTGTACTTTATTCCCCCAAGTGGTCCCCTTGAGATAAACAAACCCAATTTAAGTAATTAGCATCGCAAAGTTCCGCACCTTCTAGTTGTGGGGATAAATCCCTGATCCTGATTTGTGAGGCAGTTCCTTTCGATTCCCTCAGCAAGGCTTTTCAGCCGCGAATGCGGCTACCGCGCCACACTAAATGGCCTTCGTAACGTAATGACATCACGCGTGTACGTAACGCGTGACGTCATCAATGTAAACATGATGACGCGCATTGTCAGCGCACTATATCTGTTGTTGGAAACAAAGTATATATATATCATTATTGGTGAAGGGTAAACATAATTCCCTTGTTGGTTTCCACTCCTAATGTAATAATAGATGAATTATATTGTAGGAGAAAATGTGACTTATTCACGTGTACTGAGGTAAAACAATTGATATTATGTTAATATTATGGAAAATTCCCCATGTGTGTTTTATATCGGGTTACTGAAGAATGGCACCGCACAACCACCTAGGAGTGGTTTTATGACTAGCCTGTATATGGTTAAAGAAACACATGCATTTCATGGTCGCAATTCAAACCCACTTCAGTACATCTTAAAAAGCAAATTAGTTTACACTCCTGTTGCCTCAATTTGAGCACAACATTGCCTCCTCTTTTGCCTAACCTATCCTTCATTAGTCCAATGAAACGAATATCATTGCTATTGTGCATTTCATGGCATTCTCGCCAATGAATGGCCAATGGTGATTTGGGATCATTGTTTCTTAAGCTAGACACATGTTCCCTGATCCGAACTCTCAATTGTCTAATTGTGTTCCCTACATATAGCTTGCCACAGACACAAATGTTAGCATACACAACATTCGTGGTGTGACAATTGATAAATTGGTTAATTTTAACCACATTCCCATTCATGTCCGTGAAAGATTGACAATTGCTGTGGGCATACTGACATTGATTGCAATTACCACATTTGAAAAACCCGTTGTTTTTCTTCAACCAATGTTCTTCTGAAACATTGACTTTAGTTTCTAGAAAAGACGGACTAAGTTTTTGTTTTATTTTCTGAGCTCGTGTATAGGTGAACTTCGGTTTATCAGAAAGATAGGGAGTCAAATCATTATCCAATTTCAATATATTCCAGTGTTTATCAACCAAACGATAAAGAATAGATGAGTCTTTTAAGAACTGAGTAATGATTGCAATGTGTTGCGATGCATGCTTCGCACTAGAGCACTCAGAAAATAAATCTGACTGTTTGTATTTTAGTTATTTGTTCTCTGCTTTATTAATGCATGTTGATTTATATCCTCTATTCAAGAACCTAGATCTCAAAACTTTCGTTTCTTCTTCATAATCAGAGTCCCTACTGCAATTCCTTCTGGCCCTGTAGAATTCACCAGAAGGAATATTTTCAATTGTGGAGCATCGATGGCTGCTTTGTGCCTGGAGTACAGAGTTCACTTCTGTTGATTTGCGAAAAGTCTTAGTTTGGATACTGCCCTGTTCAATGAAAATATGCAGATCTAAAAAGTCAATTGCATCTGCGTCTGCAGTACCGTCAAAATTTAGCCCAAAATCATTCTTATTTACATGTTGTACAAAATTTTCAAAAGACCCAGAATCTCCTTTCCAAACAATAAGTATATCGTCAATGAAGCGTCGCCAAGCAATCAGATTGCTCTTGTATTCAGTGTTGCTGTATATATGAACCTCCTCAAATTGTGCCATAAAAAGGTTTGCTAAAGAGGGCGCAAACTTCGCCCCCATAGCAACACCTTTGGCTTGAGCATAATACTGTCATTGAATATAAACACATTATTATCAAGTGTGAATTTCAAAAAACTTTTCAGTAATTGGACATGGTCTAAATATGATGCAGAAAAATCTCGAAAGATGTAATCAATGGTGCGTATTGCCAGATCATGATCAATGCTAGTGTAGAGGGCTGATGCATCCAATGTTGCTAACAAATAATCGGCCTCCCATTGTAATGATTGCAAAGATTGTAAAACATGAGTGCTATCTCGCACATAGGATTTCATTACAATCACAACGGGTTTGAGAACTTCATGCAAATACTGTGAAAGCCCCTCTGTAAGCCACCCTATACCACTCATTATCGGTCTTACAGATGGAAAATCGGTGCAGTCTTTATGAATCTTCGTTAGAAAATATAGCGTGGGCATAACTGGTTCTGAATTGATCAAAAATAGTTTTTCATCTTCTGTCAAGAAACCCTTTTCATACCAAAATTTTATTAGTTCCGAGAGCTCAGCAACTACTTTTTTAGTTGGGTTGGATTTAAGGGGGATGTAGCATCCAGGTGTATTAAGATGTAACATGGCCATACTAATATAGTCCGAAGTATTCATTACCACAATATTGCCCCCCTTATCTACTTCTTTGACAGTAATTGATTTGTCTCTTGCTAGGTCATCTAGAGCTCTAAACTCTTCTTGACTCAAATTGGACCTGATTTTGCTCCCTTTGTGAAAATGTTGGTCTAGATAATCATGAATGTCTTTGGTCACAGCTCGATGAAATGTCTCAATGATATTATCTGATCCAAACTGTGGGGTAAATTTCGATTTAGGTTTGAATTCTTTCATCTCTATATGTCTGGTGTTTACTCCCAAGTCCTGACAGATACTGTGAATGTCTGTGTTACTTTCTGAATTGAGAGACATTAAAGTCTCAATATTCTTAATATCTTTGATAGTGTAAGTGCTAAGAGGTTCAAGTGAGGCTTTACGCTCATAGGTACGTACTTGTGTAGAAAATAATTTTTTCAATTTGAGTTTTCTCAAAAATTTGAAAAGGTCAATTTGAAAGTTCACAAAATCCGTACCCATACTGGGTGCAAAAGATAAACCTTTATTTAATACTGAAATTTCAGTTTTATTTAGCTGTCTATTTGACAAATGAATTACCAAGTCTGATTGTGTCACTTGAGCAATCTCTTCTTGCTGGTTGAGCGGGTTAGAATCCCTGGACGTGACGTTTCTTCGTCTGAACTTCTGCTCCCGCTCCCGCTTCCCCCCTCTGGTGTGAAATTTGGTGTTGAAGTAGGTGTTACTGGAGGATTTGCAAATCTGACTTGTTTGTTGGTAATGAATCGTTGATTTCCTTTCTTGTACCTTCTGTTTTCTTCTAAAAAACTTTGCCCTCCTTGAGAGCCTCTTTCAGGCACTTCTTTATCCCCACTATTTGTAGAATTACTATCCTCTTCTGATTCAGGGTCTGAACTAGCTGGGCTAGTATTAGATGAATTTGATTGATGCTTAGTGGTAATATTGTCATATTCCGGTTGAAAAGTGTATACCCTTGATTTTCTATAATCATTGTCATCCCTGTAAAACTTTCTGAACTTCCTTAATTTAATATCATCTTGATATTCCCGTAGAATCTCATTCATTTTCTCATAGTTCTTTGATTTAGTGCTTTCGGCATTAGTCATATTGGCTATCTCTTCTTTCACCGTAGTAATTTGTGCTATCACTCTGTTATGTTCGCGTGCAGCATGTGTAATGAAAAGTTCTAACATGGTTTTAGAACTAGCATTTAAATTCTTTTCCCAACTTTCTGCCAAGTCACAGTCCTCTTCATTATCAAAATTTGTCATAATTAGCACCCTTAAACCTCTAGGTATAATTCCATTCTCTAAATAATTGGTTAGTGAAGCGTGTTCCCAATACTTGTTAATTTCTTTTTTTGACAAGCGTTCTAATTTGATGAACTTCTGTCTCAAAGTTTCTACTGCATTGTGGCTACTCCTAAATGGATTTGCCGTACTACCCCTTGGGGCAAAAAGTGCCGCTCTATCCTCATCTCTATTACACATATAATCAGCCATATTGGCTCAGTGGAAATCAGCAGGCACCACAGACCGAAAGGTAACAAGAAAATGATTGATAATGTGGGATCAGTCCTTGTTGGCGCGCTAGTGACCACTCTCAATTGGTTCCAGAACCTGCCTTTACAATCAGTTCTAATAATCCTGGCAGCAAAAACAAATAAATACCCCCTCAAACTTCCCACAGAGTTTGTGAATAATATTGAAGATTGATAATTAAGCTTCGGGTGAGTGTCTTGCGCTCGAGGTCAGTCCTTTCAAAGTAAGAATTGTTTCAAACACACGTAGTACATGTCCAAATCATGTGAGAGGTTTATTTTCCAAAAGAAGCAACAGCTGACACGTGTTTCGACCTCTGGTCGTTGTCAAGGCTGTGTATATCATGACATAGCAACATTAGTGACAATAAACATAACAGTGAAATTATCATTAGTTCATAGAGTTGAACATGAAACCACAAATCCATAAAAAGAAGGAAATACATCATACCATATTGTTTCATGTACCATGTCAGGATTTGATGGTGGGAGTCAGAACAGGATAGGATTTCAATACCAAATGATAGAAAGAAAATATAAAGTTGCAATGAGCAAATTGGCAAAAGTTGTTCTTCCATTATATTCAATACACATTAAATTATGACCTTAAAAAAGTTATTCTTGATAAATAAACACCAAGCTCATGCAGGGTTTGTGAGGGGTTCCATCTATCAGTACCCAATATGACCAAAATATAAAACGAATTTAGAAATCTAAAAAGTGTATCCTGTATATACTGAAATAATTCAAATGAAACCTACTCACCCTGAAGTTAGATCCAATGTCTTTAGCAACTATTGTTTATAATTATCTCATGAGACCAATGGGATATCAAACGGGTTTTCCGAAGAAATGATTGTTGGTAATTCTGCAGTGAATGAACATTTATATATCAATCTATGATAAACTATTAGATGACAGGGACTGTGTGTTAATACAAGCAATGATTGTCTTACCTTGTTAAGGAATATCTACATACGTACATACTCTGCAATTTCAATCTTCTTCGAGGAGAATGTGTGGATCTAGAAATAAATGTGGAACAGACTGTTCATCTATTTTCTGTGCCTCTGTGGCCAACTCTTTTTCGGAAGCGTTACAGGACCCTACAATGCAGACATCCTTGGTGTCAAGGCAAATGGTGCAATAAGAGAAAACTAAAGCTGCCAAAAACCTACATCAGGGTCATGGTCCATGGTGGCACGTTTACATCTGTATAATGTTGCCATCAGTCTCTGAAACTATTATTGGGTGCGTGCTTTTCCAACATTAGGCATTCAGAACCTACCTTGGTTGCCTGAAAAATAGTTTTCTTTCAATCTTTTGAGTTTGTAAATGATATGGTTTGAACATCAGGGTTTGTTAGTGTTGTCATGTTTTGAAAGCACGTTTTTTTTTATGTTGAATAACTTTTGATTGGTTTCAATATGTACAAACGTGTTTCTTTAATCAAAGCTCATAAGACCATACACCTTCATATGCCAGTATTGTTTAACATTCAAAGTTGCTCAACTTATGTTCCATGTATCTTCGTATCTAGGGCTGGACTCATTTCATGTGTACAAAAGAAAAACATATTAAGTACTATTTTTTATGTAGTGAAGCCAAACGCAGCCCACATTTATAAATTAGTTTGGCCACAGGAATCTGTAAAAACAAATTTAAAGGAATGGTTCGCCCAAAAAATGTTATTGCAAAAAAAGATGGGTAAGAATAAAAAAAAATCGATTGCCACTTTTTTTTTTTAAAGTCCCTATGTAAAATTTGGAGAAAATGAAGCTCAAAGGGAAGCACATGGGGGCATCCATTTTGTGAAATGGATGCCCGCCGCTGTGCTTGCTTTGGCTTTTGCGGCACTAATGAAGGAAAAGCCAGCCAGCTGTAGTAAACAAAAGCTACCACTGGGTGGCTTTTCCTTCATTGGTGCCGGGACTCGGAGGACGGAGACCGGAGACTACAGGCAGAAAAGCTGCAGCTGCATCTCGGTAAGTGCTATTTTTTAAATAAAAATAAACACTAGCTGCGTTTTTTTTTCTACGTTTTCCGGGCTGGAGGAGCCAGGAAAACTTAGAAATAAAACCGCAGCTTTAAAAACATTGTATTTATGTTTGCGGTAGCTTTTGAAGCTACCGCACACATAAATAAAATGTTATTGTGTTTGAAAACGCTGCGGTTTTTCTTTCCAAGTTTCTCAGGCTCCTCCGGCTCAGAGGAGCCTGAGAAAATTGGAAAGAAAAACCGCAGCATTTTTGAAACACAACCGCGTTGTGTTTCTGCTGCCGTGGCTATCACTTTGGGTCTCCGGTGTTCCCCCAGGGGAGCACCGGAGACCCAAAGTGAAAGCCATGGCAGCAGAAACACAACGCGGTTGTGTTTCCATGCCGCGGTGTTTCTGCCTAAAGCTGTTTTCCCATTTGGGGCTCTCGGGCTCCCGGGGAGACCGAAAGCCCCAAATGGGAAAGCAGCTTTAGGCAGAAACACAATGCGGTTGTGTTTGAAAACGCTGCGGTTTTTCTTTCCAAGTTTCTCAGTGCGTGATATACCCTTTCTGGAGACATTCGTCTAGTTATTCCTGTAATGCTTCCTTTTCATGGGGAGATAAGGAATACACCTTGCCATGTGGAATCACAGCGTCAGGTAGCAGCTCAATAGCACAATCAAAGGCCCTATGGGGCGGCAAGGGTATGTCCCCAGGTTCAGAAAAGACAGGATAGTAGTCTGCATATTCAGACGGCACAGGCGATACAGAACATACACGGGTATTTCCCTTTTCCTCCGTCTGAGTGACTGTCGTAGATACATCTGAAGTTAATCTGGAAGGACAGCACTCCTGAATGCAACGGTCCAAAGCAAATTACGGGTTACCCAGTTAATGTTGGGGTTGTGGTACAGCAACCAGGGAAAACCCAACACTATTGGATAAGAAGGTGACTTAATTACATCCAGAGAAATCATCTCTCGATGTTCTTCAATCTGCAGCTGTAGGGCCCCGGTGTTGTCAAATGGGACCAGAAGCCAAGGGAGTGCCATCGATAACCTCAACCAAAGTAGCATGGTTCTTGTCGAGCAAAGGTATTCCGTTCTTCTTAGCAAATTCGGCATCAATGTAATTGCATGAGGCGCCACAATCCAAAAGACCCAATCCAACAACCGACTTGTCTTGCCAAGTGACTACGATCTGCAGTATCATGAGGACTACCGGTTGCATGGGCCACAAAGCTATCTCAGGAACTGGAAGGGCTAGAAGGGACGAAGGGCCTGTCATTGCCTTCCCGCTACATGACAGGCCTATTCGTTTTCCGACTTCCTGGCTGGTCGCAAGAGACAGGTATCTAGATAATGTCCAGCTGCACCACAATACAAACATAAATGGAGGTCTCTTCTGTGTTTCTTCCCTGTCTCGTACAAAGGACCTCTGAGCGCACCCAATTGCATAGGATCTGGACCTGTCTCTGGGGTACTTGAAGCTCCAGCTGTTATGGAAAAAGATCTTGGATGTGCTCTTTCCATCCGGCGTCATTCGCTCCTTCGTTCAGCCAAACGATGATCAATCCAAAGGACCTGTTCCTGAAGGGACTGCAGGGTGTCTGGTTCGGGTATATGAAACAGTTCATCCTTGTGCTCCTCTCTCAGACCTCACCAAAAAAGAGTCTTTTGAGTTACTTCGGGCCATTGAGAATCCGTCGCTAATTGACGGAACCGACTGATGTATGCGATTATATCGCTTGATCCCTGTTTAAGGTCCATCAACTGATTCTGTACGGAGGCAGCCAAGTTGGGCCTTCTCGAAGGCCACAAAGTCATTGAGAATTGAAATATTAGCCGACACCAAAGGGGCTGCCCATGCTAAAGCGTTCCCAGTCAGATTCCCCAATATGTATCCAATCTTTGCTTTTTCTTGACTGAAATGGGATGGCAGAAACAGAAAATGGATCCTACATTGGTTACAGAACTCAGCCACTCTTCTTGGATCCCCATCGAACTTCATAGGCGCCGTCTGTGCCATGTCTGTCTCGGCTTGAGGGTTGGTGCTAGTTCCTTGTACAACCATCTGACGTAGTGTTACATTTTCTTGGCGTAAAGTAGCCATCTCGGACCGTAATGCTCTGATCTCTTCTCTGAGATCCTGGGATTCATCCATCTCGGTATCTAAACTGGAGGTAAGGCGTCTCAATCTGTCAAATTGTGCGTCCTGAGGACGCTGCGTACCTGAGAATCCAGGAGACTTGCGCACTGGAGTAGCCAGATTGTTTGAGTCGTAAACTGGAAGACGAAAAGCAACGCAAAGAACAAGCCACATTTCCGTCCTGATAACACAGGAATGAAAGGGGACCAGTTCCTGATGCCATGGATGGACTCTTCCCTGTTTTTTACGTGACCCAGAACAGTGCAAGCACTCGGAGGGAAGCTCTGTAGATGTAGATTTGCAGGCTAGAGTGCATAGTAATCCAAGATTGCTGGAGAGGCTGGTGGGAATGCGTAGAGTTCCAAGTTGCTGCAATGCTGCTGAGTAAGTTGGGCAGTGAGAGAGGTGATTCAAGTTGCTGCAAGGAGTATGGAATGCCAAGGCACTGGTACCCAGCCAGGAAGGAAGGCAGGAAGGCAGAACAAGGAGGAGAGGTTACAGGTAAGAAGGAGGGAGCAGGCAAGGCGGGCGGACAGGTGGAAATGAACAGAACCCAACCCAGGAGAGGACCGGGAACCAAGGATCAGGGAGGGGGTCCCAAGGGACACCAGGACCCAAGGAATACCGGCACAGAAGCAGGGAAGGAAGACAAGAAAACTTGTCAAGGCCAGGAGCGAAGTGGAAAGGCAGGACCGAACCGCGTTGAGACCCGGCGAGTGGTTGGACCAGAATGTTTATATCAGGACCCGGCATGGAAGTGAGGCTTGACCTGCAATCTAGGCTGGCACATGCACGAAGGCGGACCCACCATGGAAAAGAGGCTTGAAACACAAGTGTGTCATCGACGCATGCGCACCAGTTCGCCCAACGCGAAACAGCACCCCATGAGATGGCGAACCCGGAAAGGCACCTTTCCTCCAAATCCGGAACCGGGGGGTACAGCCACCAGGCTCCACCCCGCCACAGAGGACCCCCCTGTCTCATAACCCAGGTAGGTGTTCTAACAGGATTTGGGGTTCTCTGGCTCTCCATTTCTGGTCGGCCCACTCCTTGGCTTTCTTCCTTTTCTCGGACTCTTGCGTTCTTATTTCTGCGTCTTCTGCTGGGGTGTAGTCTTCCAGCAGTGGTAATCTGGTTCGCGGTTTGTATTTGATCATCAGTTCTGCTGGGGTCCGGCCGGTCGCTTCATGGGGTGTGTGTCGATAGCTCCTCCGAATTTGGGAAATAGCTTGAGGCTTGGAGGTTTGGACGCTCATGGCTTTTTGGCGCGTCTGCCTGATGTTTGCCATAAAGCATTCCACCATGCCTTTGGCTTGTGGCCACAGCAGTGTGATTCTCTGATGGTGGAACCCTAGATGTGCTGCGAACTTCCTGAACTCCTGTCCTTTTAAGGGCGGGCCGTTATCGGTTTTAACGATGTTAGGGATGTCCCATTCACTGAACAGCTCATCCACCACGGCTACGACTTGGTGAAAAGCTATGGACTGCACGTGTTTCACTAGAGGGAATCTTGTGTATTCATGACCTGTTCTTGGTTCTCCTCAGACCCTCTTTCCTCCCAACTCTCCTCACCTGATTCGAAGTCTTCTGATCGTAGGTGGCGATGGGCCAGATAATCCTTCTCCCTTTTGTGTGAGGTGTGCCTGCCATGGGAGGAAGCCACAGTGAATGCTTATGAATTAGCAATCCTGGGGCTCCTTTCCCGTGATCAGGCAGTTTAGAAGGGAAAAATCCAATCAAGGCAGAAAAAACCCTTCTGCCGAGGTGTAAGCCAAGTAACAATGACTGAAGTTGGTGCTGGCCAGAAAGTCTGATTATGATCAACTGAAAGGAGGTGGGCCGGAGGAAGCAGGCTGGCGTGCACGCGTACAGAGGACCGCGGTACACAGAGGTAAACCAGAGAGCCAAACGGAGCAGAAAGTCCAGAAAGAGACAAGGTAGGGCAGGGAAAGGCACTCGCCGTGGCGGAGGAGCGCTGAGCGAGAAAAAATGAGAGGGAAAGATGCCGGAAACAGGAGAGGGCAGCGGCAAGAGAGAGAGAGAAAGAGTCGGAACACTGAGGCAGCGGACCGAAGAGATAGAAGCAGCTACAAAGCAAGCCGTGAGAGGGAGCACTAGCGTCTTAACACAAAGAGAGCACTGTTACCAAGCGAGGGGTTGCAACGCGACAACCGCTGGGAGCGAGATGGCTAAGTACCTCCCAGCGGTCGCCATATTGGGAACAACTAGACCCATACCAGACGTTGGAGGAAAACGTGACAGAACTATCTGTTCTGTCTTCCACAATGGAGCCGCCAACGTGGAAGTAACCACTAGGCAAGTCGGCGGACTACAGTATGCCCCCCTCCAGTGCAAGGCACATCAGGTTTGCTGGGGTAAAGGGTATGGAAGCGGTTAAGCAATCTAGGAGCATTAATGTGTGAAGAAGGTTCCCACGAGTCTTCTGACCTAGGGTACCCTTTCCATGATATCAAGTATTCTAGGCGTCCCCTGTAGTATCTGGAATCATGAATGGCAGAGACTTCATACTCGTCCTTGTTACCTTCATGGGAAAATGTTTGATTGGGAATAGGTCTCTGGTAAGAGTCCGTCTGACCGTTGGTTTGAGGATGAAAACCAGAGGAAAGAGCTCGCTCCACCCCTAGTCAGGAACAACGGGCCTTCCAGAATTTCAAAATGTATTGACTGCCTCGGTCCGAAATGATCTTATCAGGAAGACCGTGCAGCCGAAAAATGTCCAGAGAAAAAACCTCTGCCATCTCTGTAACTGTTGCCAGTCCTGGTAAAGGAGAAAAATTAGCCAATTTGGTCATTGTATCAATTGTTACCATAATACAAGTGCAGAAGTTGGAAACCGGGAGATCAACTATGAAGTCTGTAGATATGAGTCCCCAAGGACGAGTGGGCATTTCTGTTTGAATCAGAAGACCAAGGGGTTTGCCGGTAGGATATTTGGCTATGGCACAGACCGGGCAAGCTCGCAGATATTCCTTGACGTCTCTCTTGAGATCCGGCCAAACAAAAGATCTAGTAATGAGTTCAGTGGTGTTATACTGTCCTCTATGTCCAGCTGTGAGGGAATCGTGACACCAGCTAATGATCTTCTTGCGCAGAGGACCTGCAGGAATATACAGGCGTTTGCCAAAATATAAAAGTCCTTCCTTCTCGGTATAGGGTGTCTTTCCTTGGGATAGAAGTTCCGGCTTTTCGGAAATCAGTGTTGACTTGACCTCCTGCAGAACGGTATTGACTAATCCCAACACCTTATTTCTCTTGAACATAGGTTCTTTAGAATGTGAAATGTCGTTGTTAACATGTTCTTTCCGAGATAGGGCATCCGCTACCTTGTTGTTGGTGCCGGGTAGATACGTGATTTGGAAATCATATTGGGGGAAAAAATAGGCCCATCAGGCTTGCCTTGAGGTGGCACACTCCATGGTCTGTAGAACTCTCAAGTTCTTGTGGTCCGTTCTAATGATACATTTGTGACATGCTCCCATAAGTAGGTGTGCCAGACCTCACAAGCCTGCTTCATGGCTAGAAATTCTTTCTCTAAGACTGAATAATTAAGCTGACTGGAAGACAGAGTCTTAGAAAGATATGCAATACGGTGTTCCAGTCCTTCATAGGATTACAAAAGGACAGCCCCTATCGCCATGGCGGAGGCATCTGTCTCTACGATAAATTGTCTGGTCTGGTCAAATTGGCGAAGGATGGGAGTGGAGCAGAAGAGATTTTTCAGGCGGCAAAAGCTCTGTTCTACTTCCTCTGACCAAAAAAAAGGACCAACATTCTTTTTTAGCAACCTGGTGATAGGCAGGACGATTTCAGAGAAATTGGAGATGAAACTGCGATAGAAGTTTGACAGTCCAAGGAATCTCTGTACTTCTTTGACTGTAGTAGGAGAAGGCCAATTTAGTGTAGCTGACACCTTGCCCGGATCCATCGATATACCTTCCTCTGACAATATGTACCCTAAATAGGGGACAGAGGAGACGGCAAACACACATTTCTCTGGTTTGACCAGGAGTTGGTTCTTTTGTAGGCGTTCTAATACCTGTTGGACGTGAACAACATGCTCAGCTAGATTAGTAGAAAAAACCAAAATATCATCTAGATCGATTATAACTGACACCGACAATAAGTCTGAAAACATCCGGTCCATGAAACCAGTCCAAAAGGAATGACTTTATACTCATACAACCCAAACGGAGTACGGCAGGCTGTCTTCCACTCGTCCCCTTTGGCTGTTCGCAGTAAATGATAGGCATTTCTCAGGTCGAGCTTGGAGAAGAAGCGCCCCCCTTCAACTGCCTCAATGATGTCGGTTATCAATTGCATGGGGTACCGGTCGCGAACCGTCACCTTATTAAGGCCCCTGTAGTATATACAGGGCCGTAGTTCGGTTGAGTCTCTCTTCTTTGCGAAAAACAAGGAAGCACCTGCCGGAGACTTTGAAGGTTGTATGAGTCCATTCTGTAAATTGGCGTCCAAATAGTCCCGCAGGACTTGTTTCTCTGTTTGTGTCAAAGAAAACATTCGACCAAACGGAACCAGTGCATTGGGTTCCAAATCAATAGTACAGTCCTCAGGTCTGTGTGGGGATAATGTAGCTGGTCTTCTTTCAAAGAACACTTCCTGGTACGGAGAACAATACAGTGGTAGAGCATGTACTCCAGACTGATCTTTGGATAATACTATCATGGTCTGAAGATCGCTTCTGTTTGGGAAGCAGTGAAGTCTACAATACGTAGAACAAAAGCTTAATTGATTATCCACCCAATTGATTTGAGGGTTATGCTTTCTCAGCCATGTACTTCCAAGGATGACAGGGAAATGGGCAGCTCGTATTATGTCAAATTTGAGGATCTCCGAGTGTTGGAAGATGGTAACCGGCAGCTCCTCAGTCGTATTGGTTATGGGTCCTGAAGAGAGGGGAGAACCGTCTAGTCCTTCCACCTTCTGATCTTCGGTATGGGGTACCCTACGGAGACCCACCTGTTCGACCCATAAAGTGTCAACAAAGTTCCCTGCTGCACCGCAATCCAGGAGGGCTAGAGTCTCTACTGACTGGCCTTTGATGTCGATGAGTATGGGAATTACCATGAGCCTGGATGTTGGGGGCAGAGATCGAGAGAGAAACATAGGGACTGAGTGTAGTTCAAGAAGCCCCTCGGAACCTAGTCCCTACTGGCGCCGAGGGAGTTTGTTTCCCTGTCGTTTGAGGGGAACTTCAGAGCATTCTTTGAGGAGGTGTTGATCCGAGCCACAATAGGCACAAAGTCCCTTCTCCTTTCTCCTTCTTCTTTCTGCGGCTGACAGAGGGCCCCTAGTAGCTCCAATCTGCATGGGTTCTTCGTGCGAATGGGAAGAGGAGTGAGAAGGTGAAGAGGAAGCCATGGGTTCAGAGAGATGTACTGCAGCCCGATGTCTACGGCGTTCCGAGCGCCGTTCCTGGAGACAGCACTCAATCTGCAATGCAGCAGATAGCAGCTCTGAAAAAGTTGGTGGTCGGGAAGATCTGGCGAGTTCATCTTTAATTTCCTCCTTTAGGCCTCCTCTGAAAACGGCATACTGGGCTTGTTCCGACCATCCAGCCCCTGCTTCCAAAGTCTTAAACTCAGAGATATATGACAATACGTCAGAAGACCCCTGTCGAATATCCACGAGGTCTTCACAAGCTGTATACGTCAATTTGGGCCGTTCAAAGGTCTGCTTGAGTAAAGTTTGGAATCCGGCAAAGTCCTGTAAAATGAGATTGGAACTGGTAACCAACGGGGTAGCACATTCCAGTGCATTACTAGTCATGTTGGAGATCAAGAACCCGACTTTTGACTGGTCTGTAGCAAAGGAACGAGGCCTGAAAGTAAAGTATACTACACAAGCCTCCAAGAATTCTTTTACCTTCTTAGGGGAGCCATCAAATTTCCCTGAGGGAAGCGCCATGATAGGAAATTCTGCCGGTGGAGGTTCACGTGCCGTAACCAATTGTTTGAGTACCACATTTTCCGCCTTCACCGTCTGCAATTCTTGTGACATTCCTTGGATAGCTTTCCATAGTTCCTGGATCTGCTCTTCAGCTGACATTATGACTGTATGGTGTTGCAATCTGACCTGTTCGTGGTTCTCCTCAGACCCTCTTTCCTCCCCACTCTCCTCACCTGATTCGAAGTCTTCTGATCGTAGGTGGCGATGGGCCAGATAATCCTTCTCCCTTTTGTGTGAGGTGTGCTTGGCACAGGAGGAAGCCACTGTGAATGCTTATGAATTAGCAATCCTGGGGCTCCTTTCCCGTGATCAGGCCGTTTAGAAGGGAAAAAGCCAATCAAGGCGGAAATAACCCTTCTGCCGAGGTGTAAGCCAAGTAACAATGACTGAAGTTGGTGCTGGCCAGAAAGTCTGATTATGATCAGTTCCCAGAAAGTAGGCGGGCCGGTGAAAGCAGGCTGGAGCTGGCGTGCACGCGTACAGAG
The DNA here is from genome assembly GCF_040938575.1 of Ambystoma mexicanum. Classification (NCBI taxonomy): domain Eukaryota; kingdom Metazoa; phylum Chordata; class Amphibia; order Caudata; family Ambystomatidae; genus Ambystoma; species Ambystoma mexicanum. Next base: position 18,579,887 of record NC_090937.1, on the reverse strand, counting down.
GACCGTGGTAAACGGAGGTAAACCAGAGAGCCAATCGGAGCAGAAAGTCCAAAGGTAAGGCAGGGAAAGGCACTCGCCGCGGAGGAGGAGCGCCGAGTGAGAAAAAGCAACAGGGAAAGATGCCAGAAACAGGAGAGGGCAGTGGCAAGAGAGAGAGAGAAAGAGTCGGAACACTGAGGCAGCGGACCGAAGAGATAGAAGTGGCTACAAAGCAAACCGTGAAAGGGAGCACTAGCGTCTTAACCCAAAGAGAGCACTGTTACCAAGCGAGGGGTTGCAACGCGACAACCGCTGGGAGCGCGATGGCTAAGTAACTCTCAGCGGTCACCATATTGGGAACAACTAGACCCGTACCAGGTGTTGGAGGAAAACGTGACGGAACTATCTGTTCTGTCTTCCGCAATGGGGCCGCCAACGCGGAAGTAACCGCCAGGCATGTCGGTGGACGACAATTCATCAATTGCCACTAGGAGGTACCCTCCTTCTTCCAGCAGGCCATAGAAGTCAACGCCACTCGTTGCCACAGTGCCTCAGGTAGGGGGACTGTCTGGAGTGGGCATAGGGGTGAGCTCGCCACATTTATCTGGCATGGGTCACAATGCCTCTATGTGTCCTCGACTATGGTGTCCATGTGTGGGAACCAGACCTGGTTGCGTAGTATCTTCTTTGTGTTGGCTATGCCACGGTGTCCCTCATGCGCAATCATGACGAGGGGTTTCCTGAGGCTTTAGGGGGCTACCAGCCAATTTCCTCTCAGTAGCATTCCTTGGTTCGTCGTGGCCAGTTCTCCATTGATCTTTGCCATTCTTAGTAGGTCTCTCCTGTCTGCTTCCTCCCCTCCCCTGGCTCAAAGTGTTCCATGGCCACCTGCTGCCACCTGTTGGTGTTCGTGAGTTGGACGGCTGCTCTTATCATGGGGTCGGCTTGTCTCCGTTCCACAAATTGTCTTGTTGTGATTGCTGGGGGAAGGGCGTGCAGGTACAGGTAGGCGATGTATTCTTCTGCTTCGCCCTGCATAGCAGTGTCTGAGGGCTTTTCCGGGTGTCTCGATAGGTAGTCAGCTGGATTGGCCTCACCTCCAGGCTTGTGGACGATGGTGTAGTCGTACTCTTGGAGGCTGATGCCCCAGCGTTCGATGCGTGGCAGCATCTTTATCTTGGGATTCCCAAATAGGGATAGCTGGGCTTGGTGGTTGGTAATCAGTACAAAGGTCCTCCCGATGATGAAGCGGTGGAATTTCTTGCACGCTCAGACCGCTGCCAGGCTCTCGCGTTCCGCTTGAGCGTAGGCTTGCTCGATGGGATTCAGCGCCCGGCTGGTGTATGCGACCACGTGTGTTTCGGTGTTCTGTTGCGGGTTGGTCTGGGCTAGTATGGCCCCTAGGCCTACAGGGCTGGCATCCACTGTGGGTTGAAGTACGTTAGCTGGCGGTTGGTCGCTAGTTCTTGTTTAATTGTGGAGAAAGCTTGTTGGCACTGTTCCTCCCAGGTGAATGGTTGGTCCTTCTTTAGCAGTTGTCGTAAAGGGCTGGTGAGTGTCGCGTAGTGGGGGAGGTATCGTGCACAATACCCTACCATGCCTAGGAATGAGCGCAGTTCGGACACATCTTTCGGGATCGTTAGGCTAACAATGGCACTGATCTTGTCAGGATGTGCTCTGATGCCTTGGTCTGAGAAGATGTGGCCAAAGAAGCACAGACTGTGTTTGTTGACTTCACATTTGAGGCCGTTGAGGGTGAGACCTGCCTCCTGGAGGATGTGGCATACCTCCTTCAGTGCCTCGTCATGTTGGTCCTGTGTTACTCCAAAAACTAAGATGTCATCGCTATAGTTAAAAGCGTTAGTCAATGGGCCTATCAGTCTGTGAATGGTCTCTTGGAATATTTCGGCCGCTGATGAGATTACAAAGTTCAGCCTTTAGCTGAATAGGCCTTCATGTGTCGTAAAGGTTGTTATTGGTCTTGATTCAGGGTCGATGACTAGCTGGTGGTAGCCCTAGTTCAGGTCCATCTTCGAGAAGCTGGTGGCCTGGTTGAGTTTCATCAGCAGGTCCTCGATGTTTGGTCCTGGGTGCCTCTCCCGTTGGATGGCCGTGTTGGGAATTCTCATCTCGACACAGATGCAAAGTCGTCCGTCTGCCTTGGGGAGAACCACTAGTGGGGAAACCCACGGGGTGGGCCCTTCTGCTCTCTCAATAATGTTGTTGTCAAGTAGTAGCTGTAACTCATGCGTCACCTTGGCTTGTAGCTGAAACCCAATCCTTCTGGGGTGCTGCGGTATGGGTCGTATCGAGGGGTCAATATGAAGTTTGATAACTGTGTCTTTCAACATGCCAACGCCCTTGAACAAGTTGGGGAATGTGACTCTCAGTGTCTCTAGGTCAAGCGACTTCTGGGATATGGCTCGTATGGATTGGGCGTTTGGTGGGAATCCTTACATTGTCTCTGACTGGTCATAGCAGATGTCTATTAGATGTAGCGCGATGGCTGTCTTGTAGCTCAAGAAGCATCTTCCTGTTACTGGGCTGTGGATGACGTGGATTGTTGTTGGCACTCTTCTTCCTCTGTGCACTAAATCACACAGGAACTGACCTTTGGATGTTAGGGGTAGGGTCGCGCCCCTTTGAAAGATGTGAGCTTGAGATGGCTGTAGGGGATATGTCTCGACGAGCGCTTCATATGTTCTCTGGTTCATTACGATGACCGTTGCACCTGTGTCAATAAGAAACGGTGTGCTGGTCTAGATGGACTGTCACTCGGGGTGCTGCGCTGTCATCAGATGAGTCAGATATGAGCCGGACGTATCTCTACTGTACCGGTCGTTTTCCGGATACTGCTCTGTCCCTGGCAGTTGCTCCTCGACAGAAGGGGCCTTGTATGGGTCTCTGGCATTGAATCCCCTTCTTGAGTCTTCCTCGGGGATAGGCTGCCCTTGGTAGATGTGTTCCGGGTTGTTGTATGTTTCACTTGCTGGCTCCATTTGCAGGTTTTCCACTGCTCAGATGAATCCGGGGTGTATGGTGTTCCTAATAATGTTGTTTCTGGTATTGTCCCTCTCGGGGTATCGTCGCGTGTTGAGTGGCCTTGGCAGTTCATATCGTCTATTTGGTGCCATCTGGGTTGGAGGCCTGTAGGCTTGCAGTTGTGGTGTTCTTTATCGACACATGCTCTGAAAATGGTTTTCCTGGCCGCACCTCATACACATCTGGCCGATCGCCAGGCACTGTCCTTTGTGGGGAAACTCAAACCTGCATCGGTAGCACTGTCTCTCTGGTTGGGTTCGACGTGCCTGGTTCCAGGAGTCTTGTCGGGACAGGGTGCCGAACTGGCGGGCCTGCCCTTGTAGGTTGTTGGTGATTGCTGCTATAGTATCAAGTTTCTTTGGGCTTTCGATGTTGGCGGCTTGGACATCGACGCGCTCATAAACCCTTGCCAGTTCCGCTATCTCTTGCAGGGGAAGGGGTTTATTTAATAGGTGTTTCCGGAATTGGGAAGACAGACACCCTTCTATTACTGTTAGCCGGATGGCTTTGTCGTCATTAAAATTTGCGAAGTCACAGTATGTTATTTTCCTTTGTAGGCATAAGATGAACTGTCCAATTGTTTCATGGGATGCCTGGGTGCACTGGTTGAATGTGTATCTTTCGTAGTCTCTATTTAGTAGCACCACTAGGCGGCTGTTGATTGCAGTGATGAGTAGCGGGTAAGTGGTTCTCTCTTGACCGGGGATAGTTTTGATGACGCTCTTGATGTCCTTTCCGACGAGGTTGGTGAAGATGTCCAGCTTGTTGGGGGCATCCCGATTACCCACAGCTCTCATGAACTCTTCAAATTCATCCATCCATTCCTGCCATCTCTGACTTTGGTTTTCCTGTGGCTCAAGCGTGAATGGATTGGGGCGGCGCAAGAATGACACTGGGTTCTTGGGTGTAACTCCTGCAGGGGTCAGTGCGGCACCATCCACTGCAGCGCCTCCTCATTGGGACATTGTGGTTTATCAGCGTCTGCTGGCGTTGGGTTGCCGGGCACTTGGGCGATGTGGGTGTGTGGGACCGGTCTCCCTTCTGTGATGGCTTGTGTTTGAGTGTCACTCAGTCTTCTCTTATGGATGGTCCTCGCTTTCTAGTGGTTTCACTCAGCAGTGGGCTTTGTTGTGCGCCACTCGCTCAGTGGGCTTTGTTGTACCCCACTTGCTCTTTTTGTGGGTGATCCTCACTTTCTAGTGGGATTGTGTGCCTGTGGAAAGTCCTTTCCCTTTTTTATTTCTTTCTCTTTTGTTTTTCAGGTCGGGTGCTGGTGTGCCGCTCGCCTCTTTCACCCAGTGATCCTCCCTTTCTAGTGGGGTTTCGCTCAGCCATTGCTTTTGCTGCGTGTCGTTCGCTTTATTCTTTTGTAACTCTATATGTGTTCTTTTTTTGATGGTCCTCGCTTTCTAGTGGTTTGTTAATGTGGAGCTTGCCACGTTCTGTTTCCCTGCAGCGCTTTTGCTGCATGTCGTTTGCTTTATTCTTTTGTAACAATATATATGTTCTTTAATGTGGAGCTCGGCATGTTCTGTTTTCATGCAGCGTGCTGTGCCCTCATCCCCCGCCTTCCGGGCTTTCTCTGTACCTCTCTCCTTCACAGCTGCCGTTGCTCCTTGCGGTCCTCTTCTTCTCCGGCGATGCTGCTGCTGGGCTCCTCCAGCGCTTCTCCCGGGCAGTCTCTTTACCGTCGGCTGTGCTCCAGGCGTCTCGGGCCTCCTCCCCGGACGTCTCAGGTCTCCTGCATCTGGGCTCCTCTTTACTCTTCTCCCACCAGTCTCCCTACCACCGGCCGCACTCCGGGTATCTTGGGCCTCCTCACCGGACGTCTCGGGCCTCCTGCTGCTGGACTTCTCCATGGTCCGGTGCTCCTCCTCCACACCAGCAGGTCCACGTCCACTCCTTTCTCCTCACCCGCAGCATGTCGCCTCCTTTGACCGCACTGCGCGGCTGCCGGGTCCACTGGTGTGGTCCGCCTCATTCGGATCGGCTGCGCACGCCCCCTCCTCCTGGGACGGTGGCGTGGGGTCTCTCGTCGCCAGTTGTTATGTCTCAACTGGGCCCACTCATGCAATTAGGCACAAACACCAGGCACGTCTTCACCTTGCTTTATTCCGCTGCATACTGGTTTTTCCTTCCCTTCCTCCTCCCATCCTCCCGCCCCTCCCTTTCCCGTTTGTGCTTTTGCTTTCCCCTTAAAGGGGCAGGTGTCTTTTGCCACTTTAACAAAACATTGGTACTGAAAACATAATTCATTGCTAGCAGTAACTGGTATAAAACCTTTAACTTTAAGTATGATTGCACATGGTTCTACTGACATATTTTGGCAAAATAGATAGAAAGTCTGCTTCAATAGGAATTGTCTTAGAACCACAGATAGCCATCTCCATTCCACAGACTCCTGGCACCTTAATCTAATGTATGCGGCCACATGCACCCTCTGATCACCTGGACAAATACCTAACAATCGTACCCTGGCATCAGTCCTTAGGTTTACTACCACCAACCAAATGACTAATCTCCTCTTAAGATTTTAATGCAAAGGGCTAGACAACATCTGTTACCTTGCAAGCACTATCAACCTTGCCCTGTCTGTACAACCTTATTACTAAGTAACTAATTCTCTTTCCCGTCAAGAATGTCCCTCCCATGTTAGAATCCCTGTGTAAAAAAGCACCCCCCTGTTTGAGTTTGTGTTTGTGTTGCATTTGCCATTTTATTATTGCATCTGGTGAGGAAAGATATCCCAGACAACGCAGCGCCACAGAGGTTTGAATCCAGGTCCCGCGCTTAGAAACCACTGCGATGGTATTAAGCACGTTATAAGCGAACAATTAAATAAAATAAAATAAATAAATATAATTCTATCTATGCGATTCATATGGATTTGCGACACTATCCCAGTTTTGCTGTCATCGCCCTCCTGCCATCAATATGGTGCGCGCAACATGAATCCATTGCAATAAAGGGGACCCTTCTTGACCACACCAACATTCACTTCTTTAGTTAATACTTTAGCTAACAAATCATAATCATTCTCTTGGGGAACATCTCTACAACCATCTCTCACCCCGCTCTCAATATGGGCATACTCCTCTGCTGAATCAACCCAACTCGTCCCCCGCCATTTCTGCAATCTACCCACTGCGCCACACAAGCTTGCAAATTTGTTTGAGGAAACACAACAGTTTAAGTACTTGTATGGGATGAAGTAGTGGTGGCCCAAGTCTTGGACAGGGTTACAATAATCATGGCCGCACCTGTTGGTACCTGGGCAGAGCAACAATGTAGAATGATTTGGCAGGAACAAAAAAGAATAAGTAAAAAGACAAAAATCCATTAAAATTAAAGAGTCTATCCATGATTCGTTGGTGATCCCATCCTCAGTTTCCTTGATCACTTTCAGTTTATGCAGATTAGCAATAGTTCTGGAGAAGGTGCCATTCTTGGTGCCATTCGGAGGCGCAAATGTAATGTCTGCTAAGGCCTGTGATGATGCTGCTGAGAGGTAGTTGGAGCTTTTCCTTCATACAAATAGTCCAGGACTTTCGCCATCAAACATAGAGCCTCATTCCAAGTGTGGCGGTCTGGATATAAGGATGCCAGTAGCAATGTACTGGCACCATTTCCAGATCGCCAGACTATGAGATTGCCTGAAGGGGCCGGATCTCCCAGCAGGTCTGACCTGCCAGGAGTTCCGGCCCCTGCAGGCGTGGTTTTCATGGAAGCACGGGGAATGTTAGCACTGGTGCCGGTGCTTCCGTGTCCCCATCCCCGTGGATTCCTATGGGACGTATGACTCCATACGATAAAATGTACTAAATGTGAACAATGTAGACTGTCAATGACATGCTAAGTGTGCATCATAGGAAATACCCATGATTTGCTAATTAGACAGAAGGTAACATGGCCAATGTTTGCTAACTGGGCCATATGGAAATTAGCCAAAAATGTTCTAAATGAGCCGAATAGAAAATCACATAATATGCGCATAATGGAGGTTTACCAGGATACGTTAACTTTGGATAATGGAATCTGGCCATGATTGCAAAATGGTCATAACATAATATGATCATGGTGTGATAACTGGGCATGTCCATTGTGCTCTGAATGTGATTGCATGAATCCCTCCATGTATGTCCTAACTGGCAATCAGGGAATCATGCCATGATGTTCTAGCTGCCCATAATGCGAACAGCTGATGTTGTGTTAACGTGGCGTGTTTGGAAATGGCAGTGAATGCTATGCTAACTGGGATATGTGAATATAGCCATGATGGGAAAACTAGGCCTAATGTTATGAGCTGGTACCAGTTTGCTTTAAGCAATCATGGATTACACCATTTAAAAAAAGCACAACTTTGATCCTGATATAACAGGGAACTACAGACCCATTGCCAGTATGGCACTCCTCCCCAAACTCTTGGAAAGAGTGCTCACTTCACAGCTCCATGTTTCATTGCGACTCATGTCCTTTTGGGTGAATGGCAAACGGGGCAACCACGACCAAGCAGGGCAACCAATATTGAATCTGCCCTAGTTAACCAGAGTGAAGATCTGCTGTGGAACACTGACGAACACTCGCAATCCCTGCTGATCATGATCAATTTATCAGCTGCCTTTGATATCCCTGACTACGACCTGATACTGCTGCAGAGGCTGTGGGCAGTGGCGATTGTGTCAGACAGTGCCATCAGGTGGTTTCATTTCTTCCAATGAGACCGATCATTTTGAGTTTTTGTGGAAAGTTTCTTCAGTCTACCAACCCTAGTACAAATATGATGATCCTCAGGGATCGGCTCTATCTCCTTTATTGTTTCTTTCATTTTCTAAACCATTCCATGATTTTCTAAGGCCACCGAAAGTGGGATTCTATTGTTACACCGACAATTCTCAGATATTTCTCAAAGTTTCAGAGAATACTGCCAATGACAACGCACGTCTTGGAAGCATATCCGGCATGCTCAAGAACTATATGCTAGAGAATGATCTTACTTTAAACAATAATAAAACAAAGGTTACGCAGATCACAGCTCGAAATAAGGGAATGACCGAAACAAACCAAATGTCTTCACTAATTCTTGACTCTCTGTCAAGACCAATCCATTTTAAATAATAACCCTTGTTGCTTTTACCACCACATTTTTATTATGATTTCACATACAAATGCCACCGATAAATGCAGTCGTGAGCACTTTTAGCTAAAACCCTAGTATCTAATCTCTTTAGAAATATTAGACCATTTCTTACTGAAGAAACAGAGCACTATCGCTAGAGTGTCCAGGAGGATAGCTCAGGGGCATTGCGATTGTCATGGCAGCAAGACAAGGCAGAGCGTCATTGGTTTGAATCCAGATCCCAGCTTAGAGGCTGTTCTCTGACATTAAGAGCGATGAAAACGCTCAATTTGTTTAGAGCAATTGGCAGGGCTAAACTTGACTATGCCAATGCCCATTCCATGGGGACATGTGAATGCATAACCCAACTGGTGCAGAAGTGTGTGGACAAAATAGTTTTCAACTCCTATTGTAGGGCCCAGACCACTCTAATTCTTTGCCAAATGCTCTGGCTGCATTTCTGATATAGGATCACATTTAAGGTGACCACTTTAGTCCATAAATCTCTCTACAAGACTGCCCCCCATATTTCACTACAGGACTTAAATTCTGTAAGCAAATAAAAACTCACTGCCCTTCCTTCCCAACTCTTGCAGCACCACTAAGCTGCAATTTGAAATCGGGGGTGGCAAGAGCTTTGCTGTTCAGGGTGCTTGCATTTGGAATTCTCTCCCAGAATATCTGAGAATAGAAACCAAAGGGGTTTTAAGAGAAACTGAAAACGTTTCTCTTACGCATGTATCTGCCTATTTAATCTGGCCTAGTTGCCCTTGTCGGTTCTTTATAACCCTGTCTGGAACTTTTATGCCTTCATGTTTCAACGCTATATAAATAGCGTTAATATAACATAACATAAAATAATGAAAATAGCCCCTAATATGCTAATTTAGAATAATGCAGAAAACGCTTCACACACTTACTCTGCATGTGCAATGTTGGTACCATGGAAGCATAATGTGAACAGGTATATTAATTTGCCATCACACTCCTGGGGGCAGTATAATGTACACTGTCAGATAGGCTTGTCATTGCTACATGTACCACCTCTTTGCGATCATTTTTGTATATTTACAACAGGGCCAACTCAGCCCTTCATCTTTCAAGGGTTGATCAAAGTATTACAATTGGGTAATAATAATACGTGTCATGACAGTGCTCACAAAAGTCAGGAGTCTTGCATTAAGTGCTAGAAAAAGGTTCCTACAATATTACAATATTATTATTATTTTATTCTGTTTTATGGAGCTTATTGAAGCTAATATTCCCTGGTGTGGTCATTACTAATTACCACAAATCTGCTCTAAATGTCTACGGGAGAGAACACCCCTAAGGTACATTCTATCAAGTTCTGACCAATGCTACTGGTCCAACATGCTTTAAAATACCTTCTTTCAAAATGTAACAAAACATTCTGTGAGAAAATTCTCACCACCTTCAAGTAGCCTTCACATGCTATCCCTATATCATTAGTGTCACTGGACTCATGTGTTGTATTTGTCATGGCACATAATAGAATGTGTTTTGCTCGTGTATAGCAGGTTTGACATACTATTGCCTCTCTATCATGAATTTATGTCTGCTGCTGAGGAGAATAAAATCCCAGGCAGGTACACATTTATTTCTGGTGGAGGAGAATACAAAATCACTGATAAACATCTGTGATTCATTGAGTGGAGAAGAAAACAAAATCAGTGTGGCACACGTGATTAATTGTCCCAGGAGGACATAGAAATACAGTAGGCTGTAGTAGAATTAAATTGAGAGCAGAGGCCTACATAGATTCTTACAGGGACATGTTCGTATTTTTACCGAGGAGAGTGGAAAAGAGCAACACTAAAATGCATTGAGCCACATTGTTGTTTTTTTCGTGTAGGAGAACACAAAAGCCCATTTACTAATACATGACGTTTTTAGTGCACGAGAACACATTACAGAGAGGCACAACTGATTTCATTTGGATGGAGAAAAATTCAAAATCATAGTGGAGCATCTTTGATATTTTTTTGCAATTTTTTGCAGTGGATAATAAGAACTCAATTTTACAGAGGGATACAAATTAGATTTTCGGTAGAGTAGAGGGAGAGTAAAAAATCACACAAGAGGCACACATGAGTGCTTGGTGGGACAAGAATGCCATATCAAAGTGAGGTCCACATTAGTTACTGGCGCAAGAGAACAATAAACTGTGCAAGTATGCAGCTCCCAAACATAAAGGTTAGGGCACGGTGGATGAATGCATGGATCGGGCAATTCTCACCAGTGGCTGCAGGCACTGCATGCACCGAGGAAGCCAAAATGGACAGTGGGTTTGTGCAGCAATACCGGCTGTTCAGTCGTGCCGAGCTCTACATTTAGAAAGAACAGTGGTGTCAGCTACATGTCACATAGGGGTTTTGGGACAAAATGTGCCCAGGTGTCATAAATGGGTCAGCTGACAAAGGAGTTTGGTCTCCTCTGAGACACAAGAGGACGAACAGCAGATCCCATGAAATGATATGCACGGAGAATCCAAAGAAGGTTACTGAAAATGCCCACTCACTCATTATTAATATTATTATTATGATATTTAGTGAGTGCAGACCTAGCTTCGGAAAGCAACATAGTGCTTTACATTCAGAGGGGGAAGTAAACAATGAGGAAAGAATTGATACACGGTAGCTAACAGAGGGGAAGGGCGGACAATTTGGCACCCAAGGGATCAACAAGGCAATGATTTTGCTGCGTGGTAAGGGGTGCACCCCGTGGTAAGGGGTGCAAATCCAGAGATTACGCCACAAGCCTACCCGATCAAAGCCTCCCTGCAGTAATATTGCTAAATCTCAATATGGGGAGATTACCAGGAAGGTGGATGGGTAAGGAACTGACACATTGGGGCTCATTACGGGTCCAGCGGTAACTCTACCGGTGCTACTGGCGGGTTGCTGCTGGACCCATACAAAATTACTGGCGCCTGACTTCCTGGTGCCACCGGGCTATTCCAAGTCTGGAGGCCGGGAAGTCAGGCGCCGGTAGTTTCATTAATCTCCATTCCCATCGGAGTGGCGACACGGAAACACCAGCACCGGTTTTAACAGTGCCAGTGCTTCCGTGGCAACTTTGCCTACTGGGACTGCTGTGCCTGGCAGGGTCAGACCTATCGGGCACAGCGGCTCCGGCAGGCAAACCCATAGTTTGTTGGTCCCGAAACAAGGGTGCCGGTGAGCCTGCCCACACCCTTATTTCCGGACCGGAAAACTCAACATGAGGCCCATTGTAAGGTCTCTTCTTCAGTCTGTGAAGGCATGGAACAGACATTTGGCACACGGCGACAATGGTCTAGTGAAACTTCCCACCACCCTCGTTATCTCTCAGTACCTGGTACCAAAGGTTAAACTTCTGAGGAGAACAGGGACAGACTAGGAGGATTGTCCCAGCACAAACAAGGACACAAAAAAATGTGGAAGTGCATGTGCCTGTCCCACCCTTAAAAAGTGATCTGTACTTTTTCGACAACTCTTATCCTCTCTGCTTCCGAGCATACATACTCTGACTGCATGTGCTCAAGGGCGACTGGCTAGTCGAGAGCAGTCGCGTATGCATCACGGGGCCTGTCAGGTTTGAAGGTTTGAGACTTTGCTCAGCGTGTTTTCCAACACTGCACTTTTGTTCTCCGCTTCCTGACACTGCATCCCTCTAGGCAAGGCTGAAGGATATTTCTGTGGAGAATATCACTGATACCGAGGGTCTAATGGCACATTTCAAGAGGATTCAGAATTTAGCGAACCAATGGAGGAGACATATCTAAGCACTCCATCCAGCTGGCAAGTGCCAAACACTAAGAATTTGTCTGCGTATAAGCTTTTTCAATAAAAGCTTAAAATATCTCATGGCGCTAGAATATGTCATAAACCAGTAACATCTCCACCACTAACACCACCATAGTAACCAATGCACAACTTCAAGAAGACCTGATGAACAAGAATAGCCTAAGGCCCATCCCACCCATCGCACAATGCACATTTTGTGCAGTTTATTCACATGTGGCAAGGGAAGCCAGAAACCAAACTGGACACGACATCTCTGTGGGCCCAAAAAAGGGGAGAAGTGTCAGGACATTAGCAGCAGCACCCAATCTACTGTCCCTTGACACAATTCAACTCTTAATGCATAGAACACAAGCTGAGCGTCCTACTCCCTTACAGTGAGTGGCAAGAACAATTTTCCACCCACTGTGCAACAACAACAAATCAGACTAATTAAGTTCCCTCTCTTTTGCCAGCCAACTGGCATCAAGACATTCAAGCATGTGACTAAACAAGATAGTGTGGGCCTGTGAATGCTAAGTGTGGTGTTGCTGTGAAACTCTTTTTCAGAAAAACATGGCATCAAGTGGCCACTGGAAATGCTAGAATGGGAAATCCAAAGTTCCTATTCTTTATTAAGAATTACTGTACTATGCATGTATGACCATTGCTCATAATGGATGGCACTAAACCAATGTGACGGGCATAACAGACCAAGGAATCGACAGACGATTTGAGACTCAGATAACTGGGGCTGCAGCAAAGATGCAAATTTAACAAGGATGCCTCTGTGTAAAATGTGTGAGGGTCAAGGAGAACAAACTACAATGCTCATGGAAATTAGGGCTACTCTACATAAGGACTGTGGTCCTAAGTCCAAATGTTCTACTTGACAACAGGTTATGATCAGGATTAGGGTTTCATGAAAGAGTTGTAAAATGTCACTCACAGCTCCAAACGGGACGTAGATCCTAGAACCCACTTTGGTGGTCGCTGGGGAACAGTGCCACTCCTGGGTTCTGGTTCCTTGGCTTTCAAATGACAGTTGATTTCTTCTCTGTCTGCCCGGTTAGATTGTCAGATGGCAGAATTATTTGGGCCCCCTAGCCAGAGGCCAGGTTCTCAGGATTTAGTTTGTCCTCATGACCGGCTTCTCTGTGAACCCATGGCTCAGATTCACTGAGCAAGTATGTATTGGTTTCCTTGTTGGGTGTATCACTCCTACCATAATCCAGACGTTGGCTCACAAGGTGGACAGTCTCTTTATGCTACTATTAGGTCTTTAGACCTTTGGCCCAACCAAGCACTGGGCCACGCTAACAAGGGCCTCTACTTCACTGGCCCGTGTGTCCTGGCTACGCCCGAGTTCTGGCCCCACTGTTTTAAATGCCTACTTCTCGGCATCCCTTCTTTCCTCGGACCCCCTTGGCTTGGCCACTGCCCTATCCAAGATCTCAGTCCACTTCCCCCACCTTCATCCATCTACACGTAGCCCCTGTTTTCTGGCTCCAACCTGGGCCAGGAATCGTAACTTCCCTGCCCAGGCCACGGACAGTCCTAATGGGAACTACCACAACCACCACACTCCCCAGGCCAGCCAGATAGAGAGGGGCGCTGAACCTGTAAAATAAAATTGCTCTTAAAAGGAGACGGGCTACACCATGATTTCTTACCTTCCTTCAATTGGACGCAGGCACCAAGGTGGATTTTTTAGAGATCCAAATGGGGACCCACCTTTATTTATAAAAACACTTAAACCTTTTGAAATAAGCATTCGTATCACCTAACCTAAATTACCTAATGATTCCATTCGGAAGTTACCCTGCCCTGAGTTCATTCTATAAAGGAAACTGCTTTGTCTGCCCACCTTTCCTTGGAGGGGTCACAGGGAGACCCGTAGGGTGAAACAGATGAAGCAGACCTCATACTTATCACCTGGAACCACGCACTGATGCATGAGGCCAGAGGATGGACTCTATAGGTGGTCCCACTCCCTAGGTGACCTCAGGCAGGCCATCCCTTCCATCACCTACCTCATGCTAGGGTTCAAATCTCTTCAACCCTTCTACATACTTAATGCTATGAACAGACAGCTTCATACCATGCCTTTAATAGCATGCCCCTACTTAACACTAACATGTTCTGTACATAATCGCAACTATAAAACGCATTTGCATATATACACAAATATAGAAATAACATTCTAGGACATACAAAATCATACATTACATTAGATTTAATGGGGATGACTGCTGCAGTCAGACACCGCTTCTCAGTACCTTATTTGGCTTGTCTCTGTGATTTGCTTGGCGTCTGTCCCTTGATGATATTAAGGGCATGGTTGCCACTTTCCCCAGTTCTATTCATCTGGGGTGGCCCTGCCCAACACGTGGAGCCATCCGAACTCACTGCATGTCCACAACTCAACTGTCCCATGCCTGTCAGATTTTCTTTGGGTGGTGCCCTGCCTGTTGGGGGCCCATCATCCTTACCACACAAACTGGTATTTCCAGCGACCCCCATATCCTGTGGTCATGCCCGACTTCACCACTGCAGCCAATGGCCCATTTATGTATGCAGGAAGGCCTCCATATTCTGAGGGGCCACTTTACCACATTCTGGGCAGCCCCATGCCCCAGGGGTCCACCCTCATCACCACCATGCCCCCAGCTGGGCCATCTTGGCTTCAGGTGGTGTCCCCATTGCCTGTGGCGCTGCTGGAATCTTCACCCACCCCCTCTGCACCTTTTGGGCCTCCTCTATGTGTGTTATCCCCCCCCCCCCCGCCCAACAGCAAAGTCCTCCCAGGTCACACATGCCGGGTGGCCCAGGAGGACTTTGCTGTTGAGGGGGAAAGGTGGAGTGACAGGAGGCATGGCCAGGTTGCCCGGTTTGGACTAGCCCCCTACACGTCCAAGACTGTGCAGTTCTTTGGTTCTTCAGCCCGGGCAGCACCGCACACACTGCCCGGGCCCTTTACTGTGGTTGGGCCTGTCCAGTCTGGGCTCCAGGTGGGCCAGCAGCCGCCCTGGCCCATTGGTTGCACAGGCTGCTCCCGGCAAGCAGCCTGGCCCCCTTGGAACAACGCCAGTTCTCACAGCCCACCTCAGAAGTATCTTCAGGCCCTAGGCTGGCTGCTTTCTCCTTCACTCCTTTCTTTCTCAGTTCTTCCCCATCCTCCATCCATTTTCTAATGTTTCTTCCTTTTTTGAATTTCGTTTTATCTTTTCTCCCCTGCCCAAGGGAGTTCTATTTTCTTTGTCCCAGCGTTCCATCCCCTCCAGTGGTAGGCTTGATGGATCAGTCCAAGACACTTCAACACATATAGAAACACATTACACACACTACTTAAAAAAGTACTTTATTCACAATCCTGGAGTGTTTATTCCTAGGTTTACCTTAGGGGACACGTAAGTATCCATCTCTAGCTGAGCCCTGTTTGGCCCATGGACTACATACAACCTTTCCCTAGCTTTGATGACCTTCTCCTGCATCTCCTTCTTGTTTCTCTCCAACTTTCTCCTTCTTGAACCTTTCTGTCCCTCTTCCATCTCTGTCCTTTCCCTCTTCCTCTCGCCTTCCTCTATTATCCTGTTTGTTTCCTCTGCTAACTCAATTGTTAAACCCTCTCCAAACTCACCCACCCTCGGTTGGACCCTTTCCCTTTTATATCCTGGCTCTGCCTTTTAATGGGAACATGAGGCTTCACTGTGACCACCTAGGCCTGGTTATTGGCCTTCACCCTGGATTGGATCGGGGTCCTATCCTATGTCCCTCATCCGATCAGTGTGTGGCTACTGATGACTGCATTGCTTGTTGCCAGCCAGAGGTTCAACAGACTGAAACTATACAAGGGGCGGTGGGGGGGTTGCTATCTTTGAATCAGGCTGCCATGGTGGCCGCAAGATTCCCCCAGGGCTCTCAAGCGTGGTTCTCCCACATGCTTCTTTGCAATTCCCCCTGTGTTCTCTGCCGCTTTTCCTTTCCTTTCCTCAATGACCAGTCCTTTGTTTGCAGGCAGGACTCACAGATCGTGATGATCTAAAAGTTTAATGTTCATTCTCTGAATCCGTCTTAATGATAATGTCTGAGGGGATGGGGACGGCATGGGTGAAGAAGTTAGATAATGGGGCAGAGGCCCGAGGAATCCTCCATGTACCACATCTGGGATCAGTATCGTGGAAACGTGTCTTCACCCACCCCCAACGTCCATTTTACCCCATTTTATGCCCTCACTATTGGGGGTTTCCTCGCAAGGTAACAAAGATCATTCGACCCTGGATGTGTAAACCAGTGGCTAAAGCACTGATTTAAAAAACATTACCAGTCACTGGGTTGCTTTACACTCCACCATTCAACATCAATCCCGTGTTGGTAGCCATAATGTGCAATTCACTAGTAGCCACTTTTTGGATTGATATATTTGACAGCAGGGGTATAGACCTCTAAGAGAAGGTTAAGCTGGGAGTGACACAATTGCATACTCCGCCTTGAGGTATAACGGGATTTTCTGGCAGCTGACAATGGATTAAACACTGTTGCAATCCTGCGAATAGATCAGTCATGCACATTCTTCGCTTCTCCCATACTCTCCACTTTGTGGGCACCTATTTCCTAAGCCATTGCAGCTCTAGTTGCAACAATTAGTGTGGCAGAGAGGATCAACTCCCATTTTAGCAACACATACATTGCACAAAATGCACTCCCTAATTTGCAAGTGTACCAAAGTCTGCGGCTCGACCAGCTGTGTTGACTCGTTGGAATTCCACACTACATGCGCCAGAGCACTAAATAAGGTTGTATACAAATTGTTCGTATTACAACTGTTCGAATGACAATTGACCTTTTCACAATTGACCGAATTGTGAAGGTCAATTGTAACATATATGCGGGGGAACCCCCCACCCAACCCAAACCCGCCCAAAACCATATATATATATATATATGCGGTCAATTGTGAAAAGGTCAATTGTGACCCTTTAAATTCGGTCAATTGTTCATTCGGCTGTTGTACTTTTTCAAAGTAGATCTGGACAGCACTATCAGAGAACATAACTTGTCTCACTAAGCTCAGGTAATGCAGCAGCTGAGAAAAACTGCTCTCAATCTTGTGTGAGGATCCATACATGTTTGCAAAGAAGGGCACCTTTCCTTGACTCTGGCTTTAAAGTTAAGTTGGCAACTTTAAAGAAACATGTGGGTGTGAAGGAGGACTCGGGGGCCTCACTCAGAGCAGGTTGAAGCACAACAACAAGAAGATCAACCATGCATGCTGAGGACTTTAGTACAGTAAACAAGGCCATCAGCAAGTGCAGATCCCTTCTTGAGAACATCTCTCACTGCTTCCAGGAGTGCCATTAGCACTTGTACTGTTGAAAGGCATACGTGACTGTGGGACAGATTGTTCGCCCAGTTAGGCATTTATTTTTGCATCTGGATCTACAATACACATCAGCCGGCCTATTG
Organism: Ambystoma mexicanum; assembly: GCF_040938575.1. Classification (NCBI taxonomy): domain Eukaryota; kingdom Metazoa; phylum Chordata; class Amphibia; order Caudata; family Ambystomatidae; genus Ambystoma; species Ambystoma mexicanum. The sequence goes on along the minus strand of NC_090937.1, from coordinate 18,562,502 downwards.
GAGTCTAGATGGTAACATTACTATGTATTTTACTCATGCTAGCTGAGAAGGGAGCTGAGAAGGGATGACAATTTACTTCTGTTTTGGCTGTGCAAGCGTTCAGTGTTACCATTAGTGCCTCTTCAATTGGCTATTGAAAGACTAAGCTGTCCAACTACTAGTGTGAACTGTGAATGAGTATCTAGTGCTGCCGGGGCTACTGTTTTAGACCACAGGGGATGCCTGTCTGAGGTGCATGTGAGAGAATGTACACTCGCAAACTAACCAAAGCAATATCCTGGAAGACGATGACATTAGACATCTGGCCCATAATCTACAACATGACACAAGATACCTGGCAGACACTACAGAATTGGCCAGTGATGATTTGTTGCTATGCTCGAGTCAGGTGGAGGCAAGTCGAGTGGGGGTCATGGGTGAAGGTGGTGACCCGGCCACTTGGGAAGACTGAGTGGCATGCGTTATCCGTCTGAGTTCTTACTACAACCCTAAGGATACACAGGAGTGGAACCTAGAAAACTACTTCCAAACTAGCTACAGAGTGCAGCCACTGCTTCGATGTTTTCATCTCTCCTACAGAGCAGAGCCACCACCTCAATATGTTCAGCTTTCTCACAGACCAGAGTCAGCGCCCCAATTTCTTCCTTCTCTTCCACAGATGATTCTATCTCTCTACTGGTGATATGCATGCCACTGACAGTTCTACAGACTCTCCCCTAGAGGACAGCCACTTCTAGTTCTTGGAAAGAGCAGAGTCACTACATTGATATATCCTGCATTCTCAAAGAATATCATTATAACAGTTTTTTATAACGCACTTAATACCGAAGAGGTTTCTAAGCGTGGACCTGCGATTTGAACCTATGTTGCTCTGCCTTGTCGTACTTCCAAGACGAGCACGTTGCCACTGAGCTATGCTACCGTGCCTTTCCTGCTCTTCTACAGGGATTCTCACAGGGAGTGCTAATACCTTAACAAAGCAGAGCATCTGACTCAATTTTTCTAGTTTGCCCAAAGAAATTAGCTTCTCCACAATTCTACGGGGTATCCCTTATAGAACAAGTCCCCCTTGATATTTTCCTTCTATCTTACCAAGCCACCTTCAAAAGGGCAGCTTTGTGCTGGAACACGTGCTACTAAATGGCATCCTCAGCTGCTGTGTGCTTCCCCTGCCCCCAACTAAACAGCATCAGATGCAGAGGCTGTATTCCCTGTGAGTCAGTCCTGCCACAATACCAACAGGCTGCTGCTGGCAGGGCAGCCCTGCTATTGCTTGGCCCAACTGACTTTGGCTGTGTTTGGGAGGGTTTGGAGGGTGGTGGGAATGAGAACTACTTGCAGCAGCGTATGCCGCAATGAGCATGCCTCTTATCTCAGTTTAATGACCAGGCACCTCATCACTGCCTCCAACTCTGGAGGGTGCGCCGGTGGTGCGATCAGTGGCAGATGGCACATGAAAGGTATACATTGCACTTTGCTACTGTTGAATGCGGTTGCGTATGGGCATTGTGCTCAACACACAATGCTTTTAACTTTCCCCCCAGTTGACTGCTCTTTGGGAGAGTTTGCTCACCACTGTGCACTCCTGGCATGGGATAGTTTTCCCTTCATGCAGCTGGAGCACTGCCACTCCCATGACTATGCGGGCACTCTTATGGGTGAGGATGTCTCTTGTTCATCCAAAACCACTCCAGGAACACGCCTGACTGCCTTGCCCCCACTGCAACAGAAGGCACATGATCAGACTCCCCTATCACTTGCTCACCCACAGTGCACATAACACCCTGGAAATCCTGTGGTTCCTCGTAGCTTCTGCCATCTCCTCTTTCCATAGCAAAGCATTTCCGCTCTCCTCAGATGTCTATCCAGCGATTCTGCTATGGGACACTGCATCATGGCGTTTACTTTTGTGTGTGGCGTGTGAGGAATGGACAGTGCTTGATTTGTAAAACAATACGTGCCAGGGTCCAATTATTTTCTAGCACTCGTAGCAGAAGGGGACAACTCCTCGCCCACTGGCTGTTCCCCACAATGTAGGTACATGTAGCGTAAAAGCAGCAACTTCCACTACCTGCTCTGGGTGAAAGATGCACTACCTGTTGCATGAGTGCAATTTATAGGTACCAATCAATACAAAATAACAGAACATACCAGTTAAAGACAAATGTTTAAGTGCATCTTTAAACACATCCTCATTGTTAACATTTAAGCAAGTGGAAAATGTTGGCCAGCTATCCGCAGAAAAAAGTGCAAATGTGCTTTCCTCCTATTGTAAATCGATGGACAAATGCAGAAAAAAGGTTACTACACTGTTAACCCTACCTGTCAAATCGTGCAAAATGTTTGTGTATAGGTTGGCACTCATGACGGTCACTGGTCTTAGGTAATGGGCTTTTCTATGGCCATGCCCTTGTGTTGGCGCTTCAGGGTGGGGACTGTCCTCTTGTTCTCAAACTACACACACTGGTAATGTTAATGGTTATTACTGTAGCTGAGCTGCACCACTGTTATGCCGGATGACTGGAGCAGTGCGCGGGCACGACCTGCATTGTCACCTTTCAGCTCATTGCTAGCCACGGAAATCCATAACTAGCACTGCCCTGCCAACCTTCCTCATAATGAACAGGCCAGAATGAAGAGATTGTGGCCAGTGCACAATGTTGTTGCTTGTTGTGTGACAACTGCCGAATGACAGTTAAAATAATAAAGTTGTCAAAACACCACATCATAATTAGACAGTCTGAGAAAATAAGTGCCGGGGCTCAGGAATACGTTTTGGGCCAGGACCTGGCAAACAATCCCACACATTAAGCACTGGGAATGGAACCAGCACATATGCACACAATGCTTAGGCGTGGGCTCCACGTCCCCGACCTCCCCCTCACATAAAATACCCGCCTGCCTGCCTCATCTGCCCCGATCGGCGATGACAGAGCAGACAAGGAGTACTTTAAGAAACACGATGCAGATTTCGGCAGGTGTTGCATGTGAGGTGCTCTGCCCGCGCCAGGTATTTATGCACGTATTATTAGAAAGAAGGGTTAATGGAAATTGTGGTTTGTTTTGATGAACGTTTACATGTAGTCACAACATATCTGCAAATCGATTGTTGTGCTTTCCGCTTGTGATGTTGCATCTCCTAACAAAGTGTGTTGGTGCTTGAAGAAGTGCATGTGTTTCCATGTCGGTGAGTGATGGATTTGCCCAGGGCCGGTCTTACACCAGATTGCACCCCAGGTGGCAAGCATCGTTGTCACCCCTCTCCCCCACCCCAGACCCTAAAAATGACAACCAGAAAAATATATGTATGTCGTAGAGTCAGAGGTGGCTAATGTGCAGTTTTTGTTAAGTTGCGCTGCCATAAAAACACATTGTGACACACTCTAGTCCAAGATTAACCAGACATTGTACATCGAGGTGAGGGTTTTAGGGCTTGTTTGAAAAGTTTTGTTGTAAATAAAATCGTATTGGGACCATATCCTGGTGTACTCTTCCTGTGTGCCCACCACTCAGCTGTATGGCAATACTTGCTTGCACATTTCAATATTATACATGCACATTCAAAAATGGGAATAGGGCCTGCCTTCTTGAAATGGACCCAGCTTGCATACACTAACCCCATTGCCAGGGTACGCACAAATAAAACATACTCCAACAGATGGTCTCTCCACAGGGGCACGCGACAAGGATGCCCGCTATCCCCCATGTTATACATCATGGCCATCGAGCCCATAGGCGCTTACCTACGGCAGGAATACGGGGACGGGGGCATAGAGATAGACGGCGTGACCCACCTCATCTCAATGTACGCTGACGACACACTCCTATATTTACATAATCCTGAACACCTAATGCCATATATCCTAGATATCCTAGATGGATTCTACAGATACACGGGGATCCAGATTAACAAGGACAAGTCTTGCCTCTACCCTCTCGCTGCACTATGCGGCAATGGAACCGGATCCCTCCCCCCCATGGCCCTCCAATAGAGGACAACCTCCTTCAAATACTTGGGAATCACTATACATCAAAACCCCAAAACTGAACACATCCTCAACACGATGAGAGCCAAGGGCGCCCTGGAGAAATCAATGGACTTCTGGGGAAAACTGCCACTCTCGGTGGTAGGGAGGGCTGGTCTCCTCAAAATGGTGGCACTGCCCCGGCTACTACACAATTCCACCAATGTTCCAGTCAATATCCCCCCTCCATTCTTCAGGGAAATAAAGAAGCTTTGCAGACGGTTCCTTTGGCAGGGACGTAGACACAGAGTGGCGTTGGATATACTACAGAGACCCTATGAAAGGGGAGGAATGAAAGTCCCCAATTTTGAACTATACTACTTGGCGAGTCAATTGAAACATGTATCGAAGTGGATGGCGGATGAAACCACAATAGACACCCGACTCTTACAACCGGCCCTTCCTCGGCTGCTACTTAGGGATCTACTCTGGGTCCCGGCAGGCGCACTACAAAACAGCCCATACCTGGTTGAGCTGGGGACCCAGCTTTGGAGACGTGCCTGCAGGACAGCGGGGATAGACAATCCGTACTCTCCACAAATCCCCATAGCATCAATCATGGCAAACAGACCTTGGGGACAAAAGGAAATGCGTAGCCAGTGGGAGCCCCACGGCGTGACAACATTGGGGGATCTGATACACGAACAAGAGATCTTAACATTCGCTGAATTCAACGAGGCCACGGGACTGCCGACTGGGCAGTTTTTGCTCCACAGAGCAGTGGTGCGGAGAATGGTGGACAGATGGCCAGAAGTCACAAACCTGGAAACAGAGCATGAGGTCATCGAAACCATGCTAGACACGGCCAAAGGGGGTCACGAAACCTCACGACTTTACGAGGCACTAATGGATTGCACGACCAGAAACAAACTCAAATGCAGAGCGAAGTGGGAGAAAGAACTAGGCCTAGAATAGAAGACAAGGAATGGGAGAAAAGAACCCACTACCACAAAAAGATCTCTAGGAATGCCCGCTTGCAACTCATACAGTTCTATATTACCAATAGAGCATACCTCACGCCAGAGGCCATCTCAAGGTTCAAAGGAGCAAGAACCCAAGTATGCCCCAAATTTAACGAACCTGGGTCAGGAATGTCTCACATGTTCTGGGGATGTCCAATGATACAAGTTTTCTGGGCGCAAGCTACAGCAAAAGTGGCAGGAGCGGGCATTGACATAGAGGTGCAAACACCGGGGGCTTGCATCCTGGGCAGATACAAGCGAAGCAGGAAAAACAAACCTCTGAATAAGCTGAAGGACCTAATATACATAATGGCGAAAAGATGCATAGCCATGGGATGGAAAAGCCCAAAAAACCCAAGCGTGGCACAGTGGTGGGGGGATCTCCTGAGGTGGGTGACACCTGAAACAGGAGCATGGGAGACTGCACTACAAGAACAGAGACTAGACACCAGTGGAGACCTGCACCGGTGGGTAGCGCTCACGGTGCCATTTCTCCATCCCAGCGAGGCGGACACTACCTCAGACGAAGCAGGCAGCCCAAGCTTGAAATCTGGCGCAACGAGGACTGATGGACAAGCAGTGGTCTTGGGGCGGGGGGGCGGGGAATTATAAATGAGCAAATTATGAACATTGCACTGATAAAGTTGTAAGTTTGGTTCTATATTGTTACAACTAATAAAGAAATTTAAATAAAAAAATACATGTAAATTCAAGGCAACACCATGACAAACAGCATACTCCGGCACAAAAACGTTATATACAATTATGCACAGTTCAGAGTGGTCGCAGGTGAAAAACACACAAATGGGCTGAATACAACTCACCACACTGGGCCAAGGCAACACAATGTTCAATTGTTCAATTTACACCCGCAGAAGACCATTACTGCAGAAGCCCCACAAAAAAATTGGCACCCAAAACATGCATGGATCATAGACTTAATGGAGAAAAGCTCTTTATTCTAGACCCCATGAACGACCAGTATGCTCAGACAATAGGCAAACGTGGATACAAATTTAGTATAATAACCAACCCCAACTGGCACCAAAAACATGCAAGGTCTGTACTGTATTCATAATGGCAGAAGAAAATGAACCATAATGGATGTAGACAAAACATGCAATGCAGGGCCTTTCTTAACTCAACAATGCTCGCAGGACTGGTAGCAGAGGGTATCATAGGTGAACACACCACCAGTACATGCACTTGCAGAAACCTGAGCCCAGATTGCCGTGGATGCCAGCGATGGCCGATACTGAGCCCGGTGCCCGCGACAATGCGCTCCTTTCTCCGCGTGCAGGCGGGAGAATAAAACTAAAGCCATACTCGTATTGCTCAACATATTTCAATGACGAAGTATATAGTGTAAAGTTAGTTTATTATGAAAGGCTAGTTTATTATGTAATGTGCTCTGCTTCCAAGGCATTGCTATAAATAAAGTATTATTTAAGCACATGAAATGCAAAGCAAAATCTTAATAAATATCTATATCAACTGACCTGGGAAGATGTGTTCAATTGCTCAAATTGTCCACATCCCGATTCCACCATTTAACCACCGTGTGTGATCTTGGGCAAATCATTTAATAGAACTTTGTCTTATCTGCATCTCCATAAGTGATTCACTTCATAGCTTATGTTAATTTATCATGCTATTATAAAAAATAGAATGACGACTATAGAGTTGCTCCATATGTAGTAATGGGGCACTTTAGGTATTTTGCACCACAAAGCTATTTGCCACTTAGCTTACCTATGGCAACTTATTCTAAAGTCACATCCATGGTGCCTCCCAGCATCAAAGACTGATGATGCTCCTTGCAATGTGCTTTTCTGTCAAGTCACTTCTGTTGGTGCATCCATATGCAAATTAGGAGGTTTGCATGTATTTTGCCCGACAGAGCTGTAATGGATGAGTTTCCTGCATCTGTAACGGTCTTGCAGTTTTGTGTGTATGTGTTAAAATGCCATCTACCATTAATGTTACCAAAAAGGTTGATTGGGGGTGTGAATGATACCGTATGGAGACGCGCGCATTGCATTTGGGTGGGGGTCAATAGCAGGACTTCTTTCGTGGCTCACCTCCCCCTACGTACAGTATACTACTGTAAAAGGCAAATATGATAGAGAGGTAATGTAATTTTGATAGTACAAGGTGGGACAATGCACTGCTATTTTTTGTTACATCGCACATTTACAAATGAGGGCACTGAGAGATAAAGCGATATGGTTGGCCAGAATTCGGATACAGTTCTCAACATTCAACACCATATCAACAGGAGTACACCACGGTTTTGACCAGAAAGTAGAACTCCACCAGACTTCTGCACATTCCATTGTGGCACTCTGGTTCAGTGGAACATCAGAAGGCTTCATCACTATAGCTCAGTGTCACACTAGAAAGCAGCTGCAGCATCACATGTGCCATCTATTGAGCATATCACACTTTGGAACACAGTGTCAATAGTTAGTACCGCACTGAAAGGCAAAGTGGCAATGGGGGTGTGGGGACATTGGAGGTAAATGTCAAACTGGAAGGATGTGTCGCCGGTCCCGAGAGGTGCAAAAGCTGTGTGTCAAGTGAGTATTGGAAGGCATATCGCAGTCACAGATCATATTATGGATTATAAAGCCCTGGAAGCCAGTGCCATTGGGGTATCACACTGGTCCCTCTTGCCTGGCAGTGCCACAGGTTGTGGTATGGCATAGCTGCGGCTCTGGTTTCTGACATATACTTGCCAATATGTAAGGATCGCACTTGGGGGTTGATAAACATCAAACACTTACCTGCTTCGCTCCTCTTTTCCGTAATGGCGGGGGCCCGACAATGCCAGCCAGCACCAATCAATACTGCTGTGCCACTGTCAGTGCTTGTGCATAGCCTGGAGGAGAGCAGGCCACAGGTGCGCCCATGGGCCTGGCTGGTGCCAGCAGCACTGCCGCCGCCCCGGGGGGGTAGTGAATAAAGCAACAAATGTTGCCAATTTGCCAATTGCTGCCCTGCCTGAGAGCCAAGACTGCAGTGCTACTAATATATGTTTGTAACATTATAAATATGAATGTGACTGGCCTGGCTGGTGCGTGCAGCCTGGTCTTGAAGGAGCACCGTCTTGAGGCGAGCTAATACAAATGCAGGAGTCAGACTAGCGCCGAGGACTGCTGGTGCAGCGCCCCCTAGAGGCTGACAAACATCAGGGAGCCGCCTGAGCTGCCTGACACAAAGACCGGCCCTGGATTTGCCTTTTACAGTTTGGTATGGAAAAGAATCGTTCCCCGAATCCTTCTTTCCGCCTGTGGCATAGGCCAGGCAGTGCAGAGCCGGTTCTCATCACCACAAGCACTAAGAGCCAGACACCCCTGCATGAAGCACTGAAGAATTCCAATAACATTAGATTCATGATAACCTAATGTAACAACTCCCCTTCCCTTGCCCCAGCGTCCAGCCTGGTGCCTGCACAGATAGAGGGGGGCGGGAGGGGTGGGTGGACATGTCATGCGCGCTCTGAGTCTTTCCTGGCCTGGCACCAAAGTTGGTTTTAAAAATAGGTGAACTTTAAAACTCTTGATGAGTAAAGGGGACAAAAGTGATAAGTGTGCACAAAATGACGATTAATGCTAAATATATCTAATGAAACGTGTTAAATGTTTAAAGTAAACATTTAAATTATATGTAAACGCAACAAGTGAATTAAAGTGGCTGAAAGGTTTCATACAGAAGGGTGCAGGCTTAAAATGGGTTTGACTAATAGTCACATATTATCTCGGCATGAAGAGTGCAGTGATTGAAATATAACATTTATTGAGGCACAGAGGGCACTACAACTGTCTTATCTGGAGTTTAATTTGGGCCTATGAGAAAACACAAGGTGGGGCTCATTTACAAGGCCCTAGACAGGGATGTCATTTGGGGATTAGCAGGGGTAGCAGCTGATCCCCCTGGCCCTCCCTCCGCTACCCCTAGACCTGTCCTTGCGACCCCTGGGCCACTGGACAAAGAGACAGGGCCAAGAGCAGATTTATGTGTCGCACCTGAACAAGGCGGTTATAAAAGCTGCTAAATTTGCCACAGCTTTTTTCACCTGGAATCTAGATCTCATTAGCTGGTGAAATAACAGGGATGCAGGAAAAACCATGAAGCCGCCATTCCTAACAGGTTAGCATCCATAGTGAAGAATGCCTCAATGGTTGGATTCAGAGCCGGGGCGGTCTGTGTAGCTCATACCCAGTACTGTAGCAACTAGGAGGGTACTGAATAGTAGATTTAAGTACTCGGTCGAATACCAAATTGTTGGACAAGTATTTGTCCGGAGCCAAATACGGACCCGAATAGTTGCATTTTTAAGAAATAAAGTTATGTAGACAAGAAAAACACTTTGTACATTAAAAATACACTTTAAATTATGTATATTCATTCTTTACTGCATTTTCTTTCTTTGTTGTCTACAGAAGATGTTTGTATAAACCCTGAAAGGAAAACATTATCAGAAAATAAACCGTTCAATTACAGCACAGTTTGTAATTTTGTGCTTTAATAGGTATTGCTGGTTGGGCAGGGCTCAAGTACCTAAGACTAGTCCGGAATTATAGTATGTATGTATGCAATCACTGTGAGGGGCACCTGGGATGTGTGCACTTGTACTTTCAAATGTTCCTTTTGGGCCTGCCCATGTTTAGCCTTCTGGCTCCAGCAAGGCACAAAAGGAGTGATTACATCTATTTGCACCCTGCTGACTGCTGAGGGGCTACTAAAGCCATCCATTCTACCTGTGATAATGAGTGGGGATGAGGCATGTGAACAATAACTTCTCATTAATTGGTAGTATGTTTCTTTTTCGGGTGGGGTATGTTTGTGGTGTCTTGGGGCATGGTAAAAGACACCAGACTAAAATATATACGGAATTCTGAGTCCTCCATGGTTCTTGGCTGATTATGTAGAGGAGGAGCAGTGCTGATTTTCAGATATGTCATTGGCACGTGCATGTTTATTTTACATATTTGTTTCACTTGTACCTCCATTTGGTCCAATATTTCCGAATTGTAAACTTTTATCTCCTTGTCTTTATTACACAAGCACCCCTCTTTTTAACTCTCTAATTTTGGGAGGAATATTTCTGCTGCCACAGACAGGGGCATTTTGGTTAAAAAAAGATCACCAGGTTCTTTAGTAACATCTATCACCTTTACCCAATTCAAAGAGGCTCATTTGGCAACTTGAGAAAGTTGGATGGCAGGACTTGTAACCTATATTTCGTTATTATAAGCACATCTCTGCAGCAGGCACACTTGCCATTGAGCCATCTTACTTGCTTCTAATCTTAGTATGCAGGTTGAATGCCATTCTTTGCTGCAGGCACACTACCTCCTGAGCTATGTTGCTCAGGGTTTGGAACTTACTGGGATCTCTGCAACAGCTACATTAATCCAATTAATTATATTATTTGGATTGGGAATTGGTGGGATTGGAACCTGTAACTTTCAGATTTCTCACACAGGTCATCAGCAACTCATTAAGCACCTAAAGAAAATAAAATGTTCCATAGCGACTTCATGGACTACTGTTCCATTTCAATGGTTTTATCTGCAAAATATAGAAGATACCAGAGATACATGAAAAACATTGAGAGTTTTGCATCAGCTCACCCCTCCCCAGCAAACCACCAGATGAAAGTCTATCTGTCCAGCACATGAAGGGCAGCAACTTTGCTTGCACTTTCGCACCTCTGCTCTGCCCTTAACCAATGAAATATGTGACAGCAGCATTAGTTTAATGATTTTTTAAAGGATAAACTTGATATGCCTGATTGATTCTAGACATGCAGTAAAGGCAGTACTTAATGTATTTTGTAAAGGAAACTATTTGGCTTCGACTGATAATGAAAAAGTATACGGCTGAAGCCGAATGCCAGAAATGTGTACGAATACATACTCAAAGCCGAATTTCGGTACACCCCTAGTATCAACCGTAAGGGTATGGGGGCTAGGTCTAGCTAGCTGGGAATGGGTAAGAGCAGCCTGCAGTACTCAGTGACAGCACAACATGAACGCAAATCTCATCAGTGTTTTTCGTTGTCTGCTTTGCACATCCAGTGAGCCAGTGGGCCTGTGATGAGAGAGGTGTGCCCCAGTGGCTTCTGCCACCAATCCTGCCTGGGCACTGTGTGACCTAACCCAGATCTGCCAGACCTGCATCACAGGCCCACTGTAGATAGACGCAAGGTGAGATAACTCATTTACATGAAGTTGTCCTCCGACTTTGAAGTAAATCATCTGTTGCTTCCTCAAGCAAAACATATATATATATATATATATATATATATATATATATATATATATATATATATATATATATATATATATATATATATATTTGGAAGGATAACTCAGTGGCAACGCACTTGCTTTGGGAACAAGAGGATGCAGTGCAACATGGGTTCAATTTGCGTTCCGGTGCAAGGAAGCTGGAGGAGGCTGGCATTAAACAAGATATAATGGACCAAAAAAAATGATAACATGGGTCTTTGCTACTAGAGGTGATGCCATGCAGCTGCTGCTGCTGCTGTTTACATTTTAAAATACAAAAAACCTGCAATTACTGTGACTTGCAGCACTTCCTTTCCCTCTATCTCCAATCTAACAAAAAACTGTGGGTTACTTACCAAATAAAGAAAACCGAAAGATGATGGCTGGAAGGTTTCAGATCATACATAACCACTGGCACAGCTCTGGGCAACCCACCAGACCATCGTTTTTCTGGTTGGACTTGTGCTGGTCAGTTGCTGTTTCCAGTCTGTGGCCAGACACTTGGCAGGCACTGGATGTCTGTGCTTTGGGGTTTAGGCCTCTTTGAGATGCTCTGCCTATTTACAGTTTAGCCAGAGTGATGTACAATAATAGTCCAGGTTGCTGTGTTGGACGACCACTTACATTCATGTAATTTGGTATTATGGGCCTATACACACTGATAATAATGCTACATCTGGTGATGCATTCTTGTATGAAATTAATATCATATTACAGCAACCATATTTTTCTTAGTGTACCCCAGGCATTTTGGTGAAATGGCATCCTTGGCCTCAGAATGTAAAAATAAGGTCTAAAATCAAGGGTTACGTTTACACAGTGGTGGAGGCAAGTAGGTATTGCTAGGCACCACCTTTACAATTTTCGGGACCCAGAATCTTGCTTGGCACAAAAAAAACGAATGCATTAGGGAGTGAGTACCTTTTACCTGCCGCATAACACAAATGCAGCCTTCGTATTTGTAAAAAAACTAAACATATTTAGATTTTCTGTTCTGCAACGAGAAAGACTGGCGTGGTGTCCCAATGCGCTTCACAACACAGAGAGGAAACACCCTGATGCAATCACAGCCTATGATAGGCATTAGGGAAACTGTAATGACGTCATGCGCACGCCATTCATCTTCCCAAGTTGTCTTTAGAAAATTGTGGACTTGTGAGGAAAATGAAGAGCTCTTCACTTCTCCTTCTCCCTGCCTGGGTCGGAATTCTGACCTCCTCCCTGGCATATAACAGGCTGGGTGTGGGAGGGTTGATGGAGGAGGCTCCTGACCCCTAACCTGCTGTGTGCTGCGGCACTTGGACAGTGGAGATATCCGAGCCAAGTTAATTGTTTAAATGTTTATGCCTCTGTGAAAATATATTTTTGTATTTGTATTTATTTGAAGAACAGGGATCCCAATGTCGATCAGAAATGAATTACAATAGCATATTTACAGATGCAGAGGCATTCCCAAGAATGGTACTGCACAATAAGGCAAGAATCAGAACAAGTGGCGAACCAAGTTATGAGGGTGTAAACAGGTGGGAAATATACTAGCGACAAAACAAACAGAAACAATATATATAAGAAAACAGTTAACTGACCAAGAAGACATTAACATAGAACAGAAAGTACTTCAAACTAAACAGAAGTACTATATAAATATACAAAATGACATAAGCCAGCACCACTGGAGGGAATGTGGGAGTTGGGAGTATGGGGGAGAGGGCAGGGGGAGTTCCCACATTAGCATGTAAGTGAGGTTTAAGCAGAAATCCACAGTTGGGCGGGGTTTGATAGTGATTGGCAGCGGGTTCCCGGTGAACGGGGCAAGTAGGGACAAAGAGTGGCAGCAAGAGGAGGCCTATGGAGGGTATGGGACGGTGAGGTTGAGTGCAGAGGAGGATGGAAGGGAAGGAGATGGTGAGTAAACTGAGATACAATCAGACAGGAACTGAGGAGCAAGGCCATTGATAGCTTTGTAGAATTACAGTATACTTGTATGTATGTGTATGCTTGTGTGCTTTTTTGTTAGACTATGGATGCAAGAGTGTGTTAGTCGGTGAATGGTGAATGTAGTGGTATGCATTTCTGTGAGTGAACGAATGCCGAAAGGGGGTATTTTTACATTTGGATACTAGCCTACATTTGTGCAGCCCTTATGGTACTGTTTCCTTAAAGTGGGCATTGCATTTGTACTGGTATTATCGGAAAAGCCACCATGATGAGTGTTATCACATTGGAATACTGTACCACAGTAGTGCAACTAGTCTGGACATGTTTTCTTAGAGTAGCATGGCATTTTTTAACTGCTATTATGGCCAAAGGCAACATGAAGAGTGTCTTACATGCCCTTTATGGCTGCACCGATGCAGGCCGGAATGGCCATGTTTTTTACATGGCATTTTGTTACTGGCATTAGAGACAAAGCCCACAAGGACACTAGCATATATTTGCAGAGCCAGTATGACATGTTTTCTTATAATATAATTTCTGGTATTATGGGCAAAGCAATCATACATTGGTGCAGCCAACACTGAAATGTATGGGAAACCAGCATGAAAATCTTTCTAAACTGGCAGAATACTAGAATATAGTGTCAGCAAAAACATCATGCAAATTAAAACATTCTCTTGTGCACTGATGGTAACACATTGGATTGTCATCCTACAAAAACAAATGTAAAGGGTATGTTTTTGTACCCAATTGTTCACACAAACTATGAAGTAAAATGCTCTATTTTAACCCATTATTTAAAAAATATTCATGGGGTCAGAACTCCCCTGAACACGGCTAACTGGTTCAGGCACCCTAGCTCGGTTTGGATTTAGTCGCTCCTGCATATTCATATGAAATTATTATGCTGCTCCAATTAAAAAAATAACCAGGCACCACTGGATTTGTGTCTTACTTTTAAACTCCAGAGTTTGCAGCCATTTGGAGGCGAAGTAGGGGTCCCGAATTATATTAACAATAGAATGTTTCTCCCACACACTCTCCTTTGCTTTGAAATGCGTCATGGTTTTACACCAGCATGGCATTTTTGTTCTGATGTAAAACCTGTGGATTTCCATGTAATCTGCCTGTTTTGAGCATTCGCAAAAAGCACCTGGATTCCAGGCATGCTGCATTTATATGTTTTGCAAACTGAAATGCACATCAATGCATTAAGGCTATTTCGAATGTTTATACTTTGGTTTTACACTCTATTTTACAAACAATAAAAATTGCATGGGGAGAGCCAACGTCACATAAGTGCTATGGAAATCCCCTCCTTGCAAATTACCATGTCTTATAAAATGTGCCTGATGGTATTCATGAGGTACATTGATCCTATTCATGCCACAGCACTGTTTTGAAAAATCTTTTCTTTTGTCCATACTCCAATGTGCTCTGGCACTTTGAAGCGTCTTCTATGTGCTAGATGGAATTATCAGTAAATATCTTAGAACAAATAACCGGACAGACCCAAGGAAGATGGTAAAATACTGCTTTATTCTCAATGAAAGAAAGCAGGGAAATGTAACAGCTATCAAAATAGATGCATGCATATTCACACCATATCTTGTTTATACAGAGTGTATATACTTTTACATACGTCATTTATAATGTCATCCTACATGGCATTTGCAAAACATATTTATGGGAGGAAATGGATTAGGGGAATACGTCTACTCATAGAATTATATATGGGTTAATATCTCATTGGGTGCCCCTTGTCTGTAGGTCACGCCCTGAGCAGCTTCTACATACGTAATATGCTGATTATAGCAGAGAATATAGCAGCGGATTGGTAAACGCAACATTGTATGTAAAAGTGCGTGGTTGGCAACCCCGTCCAACCTCAGACTTTCAGTTTGTTTAGCAGTACGTGAGTGAAAACGAAAACTAGGTGCTTGACATACATCACTTCCTTTCTTGTTTTCCCAATTAGTTAATCGTATGTCATTGACCTGATCCTTAGCCAAGGTCTTATGTTTGTAGTTGACCTCGTAGTCTGCTCACTGTCCTGGAACATTCAAGGGAGTATAAGCAGACCACTATCTCCATCTGGGTTTTTAATGAATAGCCCTTTTTTCCGACTTCTAAGTCACGTGTTAGGAGACCACGATTTTGTAAATTTCAGCCTCTCATTTACTACTATTTGATTTTATCATATAGGGTGCCATTACCCTTTCTGGCCTTTAGAGACTTGCTCACTCCACCTCACATAGGCTTTTTCCCCTTGTGTGTGCACTTGTGATTGTTCAACACTTGGCAGATTTCCATGTCTTTCCTTAGCCTAAATATGTCTTTTGCATATGGTCTGTTCATTCGACTCCCTTTGTGCCTTGCCCATCTCTCGAAATAGCCTTCTTGATACCAGGCCAAGCTACTCTCTTATTCCGCACATGAAAACAGCTTCTACATCAGTTCTTTAATTTTCAAACCTAGGCTTGTCTTTTGAAATAGCAGGGTTGATTCTTAACACAGGCCGTTGTCCATTTTCTTCCAATAGCCGTCCGAAACATTTTGTATATATCTCTTTTTAGCCAGCTTCTATGTACCTGTTCAACCTTGCATTATAGCCTATTCACAGTTATTGGTCAGCATGTTACTTTATCTGCTTATATTCACGATTACTTCGTCTTTAGGTACATGTTTCTCTTAGTGCTTCAGTTATATTGTCAGTCTTAAGTATTTTCATATAATTTTGGCATAGCTTCATACATCTTCTTTATGACATCATATGTCATATGTCATCAGACTTTACTTAGAGTTTGTCCATATTACTCATAGCCGCATTCCTGGTAGCATGCTTCTTCTACCTCTACGTGAGGGTATATTCTGATTGGCTGCCTGAGTGCATATCATCTTTCATACACTCAACACGGTATAGGAATGTTCCATGGATTCATGCATGGGCTCCCAATCGTAGCTCTTCGTCTTCTACTCCAATAGGACGGTGGTGAGGGGACGAGGACCAGAGGCGAGGCATCCACCAGCTCCTTTATACCAGGAAGGTCTTTACAAGCAGGCACATGCCCATAGGTATGAAATAAGGATTAGTGAGCACAACACATCCCCCACTTGGCCAATGTAAACACTGTGGGATTTATTTTTTAAGTCCCCTGCAAATACGAAGAGATGCTCAAGACAGGTGTAAAGGTGATGTTGCCTGTTTGTACATCATTTCTTCGCACTCAGTAGTGTAAATTATACAAATCAAATCGCAAGGAGGTGAACTTTTTGCACATAACTACAAATAGAGCTGATCCCCTTTCTGCAATTTACACTTTCTATCAAGGAAGTTCCACGTGGAAATTTGTGCAAATAACACTTGTGAATGAGATGCTTGCTTGCCTAATAAATCCCGACAGAGGACAGAGGACAGCGGACAGAGGCCATCATGGTGATGTCACAGAAATGAAGAAAACATGTTCATACAAACTGCCTACCTCTCCTGCAGCTTTTCGGGCCCTTTTAAATCGTACAGCTGTGAAGAATGTGCTTTAAAATGCACCCGTTTGCCCAATTCTTTAAAAATATATTTCAGGAAGGAACACCCTGAAACCCCTTAATGTAAAGAAGTTGGGCTCGCTCACTATATGTGGCGCAATATGCAGCCACTTTTCAAAGGATTTTCCAGGGCCAAGTGTAGTTTCCAGTACAACACTAGGCCACTTTCACCTCCACTCACTCAATGTGTCACTCCTCTGGAATGGCCTGCTCCCATGGCCATGCCACTTCCTCCCCCTCCTCCATAGCTGGAAAGCCCTCCGTCGCCAGTTCTGCCTCCTCTGCCGCTGCCAACCCCTTCTCTAAATGCACAGTCTCCTCAGAAAACACCTGCTATTGCCGTGGGTGACTAGAAATATTAATTGTCTGCACAACCTGCTCTTGGCCTTCATCCCCTAATTGGACAACATTCTCAGGTGAGCAGTTCACCTCTTCCTCATCCTTGCAATATCCGGAAAAGCATGTGTGCCTACAGCCCCCATTGCCTTAATCATGTGAAGGCAACAGTGCAAAACCTCAAAGAGAAAAGGCGGTGACTTAGACAAAGTATGGATTCGCAGGACTAATTACAATTTGAGTAAAGGGGAAGGGGAAAAGAATCACCAAAACAGGAAAAAGGGGAAGAAAACATTTGGGTTTTTTCTTTTACTTTTTTCAAAGCTAACGTGTTTTTAAGAAAGCGGTGAAGTAAAAGAGGGTTTATCAAACACACACACACACAAACAGACAGACAAAAGGGGACAAGAAATACACACTGCAAACAGCAGAACCTCTCAATACACAGCAAGTTTGCAAACGTTTTCAAAGGGTGTCGAACTTCCTTAGAGAAATGCAAGGCTTCTAACTGGCTGCTCAAACGCTCTTCCTGGGTTCGTGGCTACCAATTGACCCATCTAATGACTCTCCAATGACTGGTTGAGATCTGTTAAACCTGCAGGAATCTTGCATGCCAGAGCGAACTCCCGCTAAGACTGCATTTGATAGATAACCCATATTTACCCCAGGCAATGCTTTCTACTTACGCCATGCTGCAAATCCCCTAGGAGATTGTAACCTGCAATTGGATGATATTTTCCAAAATAGGCTAGTGGAAGCACTCAGGGGCAATGCACTCGCCTCAGGAATAAGACAAGCATGGATTCAGTGCCCAGCCCTGTGCTTAAAAATTCTGGAAGACCAGCAATAACCGCGATACAAATCAACTATAATAGGATGTCTTTCAAATTCCACTTGTTTTTACCATTACCACCATACTTGTAATGAAGCCTTTGGTGCCAGTTTTGCTGCATGATAATGACATTATATGCCTACCACCCACAGCCATTCAACATTATACATCTGACTGAAAAAAGAACCTTCACATCGCATACGCCAACCAGTGTTTGTCACACATCAATGGACGTCTGATAAACTGGAATCCAATTATTATATGCCCAACAAAATATCAGGTAATCACCACAATGCAGCCACCACTGTAGACTTTACATCCATCAGAGTTAATGCTGCATTAACACTAAGGTTTGCCAGCGCCAGTAGAGGCCTAAACCAATTCGACTAAATTTGAGGATTGTATCTGACGTTTTGTATCTTTTCAACCATTTCACTGTAGGTTTGGCAGATGGTCGAATTTGATGAATTTTGCTGCATATATATATATGTGGGGGTTGTGTTTAGGGATTTAATTAATCTAGTCATTAGAGAGCGGGATAGCGGGGGTCTCCCCTGACATATATATGCAGCAAAATCAACCCGTCCAATTATTTTTTTGTCAATTCACCTTCGACCAAATCACTTCGACCAAATCACCCTAAACCTTTCACTGTAAACTGTGCCTACTGGAAAGGTGTGTTGCCTTTCATTTGAATGATATGGGGAACTCTGAGCACCCTAAAACACTGTTTTGCACATCCTGCATGAAGGCAACAAAGTAGAGATGCCACCTTATTGCATGTGATTACAACGCAAGCAGTTGTTTTACAATTAACTGTATATTAAGACTTGATGCACCTCAGATATAAAACATTTCATGTGGGAAATACAAGAAATTGTCTTTAGACTCTTAAACTCTAAGTACATCATTGTTGCATTTGAACCATTGTCGAAAGCGATAAAAATAAAAAATCTCGAGAGGTTTTTAGATAAACAGGTACCACATTACAGAAATGTTGCACCAGTGTAAGTACAAGACTGCATCTTATTAGCACTAGGGCAAAGTTTGCCCTATTTTTTAAATACACTGGGGCATGTTAGAAAACCTTTGCACCATGACAGGTGCAGTTTGGCATGGTATAAGTACCAGGGCAAACAGCCTACTGCAAAAATGATCCATTATCAATGCATTTTTGCCCTGATGTTACCAATCCAGGTGTTGGAAGTTGTGTACACAAGGTCTTCTCTATAGACAGGGTTAACATGATACACATGACTGGCTTTTCATGTGTTGATAAAGGGTATTTTGAAATATGAAGAAAGCTATATACAATACAATCTGAAGACATTCACCCAGACTATACATGCAAGATTTCTCAAACTTGTAAGATCTTCACAAGCCTCGTTGTTGAGGACTGGGTATGTGCACGTGCATTCATATATGTGTTTATTTATTCATTCATTGTTCTGGGACTATTTTCCAGCCACTTCAGAGTGTTCATTCATGCTGAGCTTTGGGTTCGTAGGCTATGTGGTTGATTCCTGACACACGTGTTGATTCGGAGTGGGTAGGTTGAAGAGACGCTTCTCATCGCTTTATACTGCTAGTCGGTAACATTTAGCATCTCTCCATTAATTAACGTCAGTGACCTGCAGGAATGTTGCATATTTCTGTATGTTTTAGAACAATCACTGTAGAAGGCAGAGGCGGGGAGTGGCAGTCTGTCTGAAACCACCTTTCTTCAAGAGGACTTTCTTTCTTCAAGTCCTTACTCCAGTGGCAATACTACCTCTCTGCCCAATAGTGCATCAATAATATTCCAGAATCACTATCCATGCAACCGCATCCACTTGCTTACATTTTTGGCATGTCAGAAATCCGTCTGGACAGTTGAAGTTTCTTCTTGCGCGTTAGAGAGGAATGAGCATCCTGAGGTTCACGGGTATTTGCGCCAGAATGTTCTGCGCATGGTGTATATGATCGTGAATGTAACTCCTTTTGACCAATGCACTGATCTTATGGCTGCTTAGTCGTGGTCAGATTTCCTCAACCGCAAGCAGAATTTGACCACCGTTTTTTTAGATTTATTGTAATTATTAATATATATCATTCATCTAGATGTAAATAAAATTAATGCAATTGTGTCTAATTTTTACAACTGAGTAAAATATACCTTCCTACATGCATTGACTTTTAAGTAATTATGTGCCGGCAGGAAAGCTCAGGGGCAACGTGTTTGTCTAGGAAACAGGACAACGCATAGCAACACAGGTTCAAATTTTGGGCTGGCACAAGCGTGTTAAAAAAAGCAAATTATAATTATCCTACCCTAGTAAAAAAGTAAATTGTTGACAATGCAACACAAAACCTGATGTGTAGCATAACAAATTTGCAGCACCTTTTTTTATGTTTCATGCATTCATGCAAAATCATTAAGGAGGACTGTGACCGCAAACTGGAAATCGCTGTGGATAGCTGCTCGGAGACTGACAACAGACACCCCCTTCACAGCGACAATCCAGAGACTTTCCTGTCTGTACGCAATAAAAACAACTCTCCACCAGCGAGCAGTGCAGCGGCATTAGGCACTCACTAAAGAGCTAGGGGCGGGTAACTACTGCTTTGGCCTCTGGAACCACATCCTCCATTCTGAAATATGTTCCTAATCTCAATCCTTTTTCACCACACAAACACCCATTATGCCAATGACAGAGTGGCAACACTTCATCAGACATCCCGTGACCAGTGGTACAACTTCACTTGATTTGAACATGTTATCTCACTAGGAAGATCCAACTTCTACAGCACGACAGATACATCTGTCGAGGTCAAGACCAGCTTCACTTCATCCCACAAAAATTCCCATACCAACATTTGATAATTTTTTTGAAGATTTTGTTAACATCATAGACTTAAATCCCTACAATAATATTTTATGAATTTTGCCGCTATTTTTATTCCATTTGGGAATAATTGCTCATTTTCAAATCATGCAAGCTTCTACGTCATGTTGTTGGGTTTTATACAGTGCCCTTCTGTCATGTTCAACGTTTCCTAGCATTTGGGGACCTACAGGAGAAAGTGGTTGGATTTGTTTAGCAGGAGCAGAGGTAGATGTACAGTCTAAGATTTCTTTGCTGTTGTGTTGATGGATGCAGTGAGGAAGGAACCGGCTAGATACACATTTGTTTTATCTAATCACTGCCTAGCATGCTATCATGCTACTTTCCAGGGTTCCGTTGTGTAGGATGGTATGTGTGTTTAGAGGCTTCATTTTAAGTATGTGTTTGTGCCATGACCCTCATCAGTTCATACATATCGGGTCTGTGCTTTGGTTCTGGCCATTGTGTTAGGTATTGAATGTTGAGTGGAGTTGTGAGATTTGATGCCCATTAGGCCGGGAGACCGGAGATTAGTAGAGTGCAAAGTGGGTAGAAGGCAGTTGAAACCGTAGTGCTCTTTCACAAGGAACCAACATCACAGTGTCAACAGCAGTGAGCAAACACAGTAGAACTTTAGCAAGAGCAGCCATCACTGTACAAATAGAGTGTAGCAAACTCATTTGTGTGTTTTGTTTTCATTGATATTTGTAAAGCAATTATGCCAAAGCTCTGCACAGTAAATGAGCGAGAATGGTACGTCAACATGTGAGAAAGGGTCAATATAAAATAATATAAAAAATTAGGATCTGTGTAGAAAGTGAAATGCTGGTAAGAGCAGAGAGGGGATGGGCTTTAGCATGGGAAAGAAAGATGTGTAAAGAAGGGAAAAGATGGACGAGTAAAGGAAGGCAGTTCCAGTGTCTGAGATCTAAAAAGGAGAATGAACGAAACTGAGAGGAGGCGCAAGGAGGTTTAGGAACAGAAAAAAGGGATTAGGTATCGGAACCAAGTGGACAAGTAGGCGAAAATAAGGAGATGAGGGAAGAAAGAGAGGTTGGGGCGAGCCCAAGGGCACACCTATAAGCCATGCTGAGGATAAGAAATACAAGACAAGAGTCAAAGGGTAGAAAGGAAATAGAAAGAAGAGAGGAAGTAATAGAGGAGGGTTTCCGTACGGAAAAAGAGAAGTCAGACAGCTGAGCGAAGGGAATTAAGATGAAAGGAGGGGAGACCAAACAAAATGGTTGAGCAATAATTGAGACGAGAGAAGATTAAGCAAATAATGAGCTGGTTAGTGGCTTGAAGTGAAAGGGACGGTCACAACAAATGTTATAGAAATGGAATTGACAAGTATAGGCACTGTTAAGAATGTGTCAGAATAGGAGAGGTACGAGCCGAAAGTATCACCAAGGCTGCGTACAGTTGCTTTAATTAAGAGAAGAGACGGGTGAAGGAAAAAGTTGGTGGAGGTAGAGGAGGGAAGAGAGGATACTAGAAAGAAGAGGACTTCAGTCTTCGTAGGAGTGAGATGGAGGAAGTGAGAACACATCCAGGATTGGATGGCAGAGAGACATGTGTATACAATGGAACAGAGATTATTAGAGAAGGAGGGGAAGAGAAACATATCTGAGAATTGATGAGAACAGAAAGAGGATTTTTAAATTTATTTAGCATTGGTTTGAATTTACAAACCTTTTGCTACATACAACACATACCGTATAAAATAATCGCAATTCATCATTTAAATGCTGTGTACACTCCTTAAAAACACACATGAAATTATATTCCAATCATAGCTCTTACAATAAAAACTATTTAAAAAACCATTTAAAAATACCAACATTACAATGTTGTTCTTAGCAGAGTGACCATTACAAACCATATATCAACCTTCCTCTCGCTATAAAGTGCAAGAAAGAGGAATAGTGTAGAGTGAAGAGAGCGGCTGTCCAAGTACAGAACATTTGGGAACACCTTAAAAGAGATGGCCTGAAAAGGAGATACCACCAGCAGGGGCAACAGAATAAGCACGGGCAGAAAGATAGGAGCGGGACCAGTGAAGAACCGAGCAGAGAGGGCAAGAGAGGAGAGAGGAGAGAGAAGATTGTATCAAAAGGTGCACATCAATCTGTGAGAATGAATACAGGGAACGTTTATTCGGGAAGAGAAGAGAGTAGGAGACATTGAAATGAGCAGTGAGAGGGATGGAAACGAGACTGAAAAGGGGGTAGTAGAGAGCGCATGTTCGAATATGAGGAAAGTTGTAAATTGACATCCGATTCAAGACGTTTTAAAAGGAAAGTAAAACAAATAGGACAGAAGTTACCAGGCAGAGTAGAATCAAGACAATGTTCTTTTTTAAATATCAGAATGCTTACTGCATGTTTGAAGAAAGGGGGAAAAGGGGATGTAGAGAGAGGAAAATTAAAAAGGCGGGCAAGGCAGGGGTTGATTTAGGAATAGATAGAAGCGATCAAGGAGGAAGTAATGGGGTCAAGGGAAGAGGCAGTCATAGGATGGGCATCAGAGAAAAAAAATGGCTGTCTCAGAAATAGTAAGGAAGGAAAATGAAGATAGAGAAGGCAGGAAAGAGGGAAGAGGAGAAACAGGGTGAGGTGGTGAAGAGGAGGTCGCTGTTAATGTTAAAGAAGATCAGAGAGAGGAGAATTTAGGATTGAAGTAGTTGACAAAGTCAGTGTGGAAAAGAGCGCAGGATAAAGAGGGATTTGGATGATGGTGGAAGAATGTTACTGAAGAATTGTAATAAACACAGAGATGACAAGTAAAATGAGAAACAGAAAGGTTGGAGAAGTAGCTTTTTGTGTCAAACATGAAGGAATCATAGGAAGAGTCGAGAGGTGAGGGGGCAGCAAGATCGTTAGGGCGATTATGATTCCTCCATCAGCATTAAGCTTTATGAAGCAAAGTCCTGAGCGTAAGAAGATAGGTCGCTAGCCAGGGTTGTGGGGGTTTGTGGAAGGGGGAAAAGGACGAGAGAAAGACAGTGAGCCAAGAGTATAAAGAACACCAGATTGAGAGTAAAAACAGCCTGATTGGAGGATGGAGAGGTCAGGTTGTGAATGGAGGACAGTGAAGAAGTAAGAGAAGATAGAAAAATAGAGGATTTAAAAGAACACAAGTCACAGCAAGAAAAAGTAAAAGATGAAGGGGAAGAGATTTCAGTAAGAGGGAGGGAGAAGAAGAGAGAAGAAAGGGATCAGAAGAATAATTAGGATTTGAACAAACTGAAGTATTAAATGGCAAGGAAGAAAATATAAGATCAAAAGATGATCCCAAAACATGGGAAGGATAGATGGAACCTGACTAAGATGACAGGAGAGAAAGAGATGGATGAGTGGGAAAGACGTATGCCTCGTAGTAAGATGACGATTATAGCCACCAAGAAGAACAAAAGGCAGAAGAGAGAAGGACGGATGAGAGAAGAGAGGCAAGGTCATCATAAAAGCTTTGAAGAGGGCCAGGTTGCCTGTAAAGAATAAGTAAAGTAAGAAAGAGTTGGTTGTAGAACGAGGAAAAAGGGCACTCAAAAAATGAGAGCTAGGAAGGTTAGAAGGATGAGAGGAAAGAGACCAGGGAGAGTGGTAGAGTATGCCAACTACACCAACATTGCTACTAAAAAGAGAGATAGCTAGGAGTAGAAGTGTTAGAAGGACCGATGCAGGTCTTAGTAAGAGGGATAAAATGCACAGTAAGTCTGAGTAAAAGATTGAGAGTTGCGTGGGACTTATTACAAAAGGATCGGGCATTCCACAAACCAATGGAAATTAGAGAAAGCGGGGAGGAAGAACTGTTAGGGTAAGTAAGATTAGCTTAATTACTGCAATTTGCAGATGAAAAGGAAGAGGTTCTGGAGGAATGATGGACAGAAATTATAAAATCCTTTGGGCCACATTACGACTTTGGAGGTAGCCATGCCCTTAATAAGGGCATGGCTACCTCCAAAAACGGGTCCGGGTTCCCTGAATGGGGAAATACCGGGCCATTCTGAGTATGGAGCCCCCATAGGGCTCGATGGGAATGGGGAGGGAGCTAACAATGGGCCCATTACAAGAGGGCCCGTTGTTAGCTCCCTGGTCCCCTCGCGGGACCCGCTATGGACGTCTGGATAAGCAAGACGTCCAGAGCGGGTCCCGCGAGGGGACCTCGTAATAGTACGGAGTGCGTTTAACGGTACCGGCCCCATTACCGGCGCCGTTAAACGCATTCCGCACATCTTATAATGAGGCCCATTGTATTGGAAAACTTCACAGTACAAATAGGAAGGAGCAAGTATCACAGTGTCATCAGCGGGAGCAGGCGCCACACAGCACATTACAAAGGAGCAGGCCTCACAGTCCTCGAGGCTGAAAGCAAATAACATTGTCAATAAAAGGCACCAATATGCTATCTTATGCAAATGGGAATCATATTGCTCAATTTGCATGCACCCGATGGAGTCTGCGTTTGGGAACTGAACTTTGTTCCATCGCGCCTGGTAATTGGTTTTGATGAAGATGAGCAAGGTTTTAATTACGGTCAACCTCCAGAGCCATGAACCACTAGGGGAGAAAGGAGCTTACGCCGGTGAGAGGCAAATCCCATCAGGTGCAGTCTAGGTACACAACATCCTATGTCCACTGGGTCCAGGCTGTGGGCTGCGTGGAGAAAATGCCTGTACATCTTGTCTCCTACAGTTTTGTAAGTAACAGGTTGTTCAGTGATGTGATGTTTGGAAGATGACGTGGTTATGAAAGCATTTGGTTCCCTATGTTGTGAACCGTTTTTCAGAGCATATGTTATTTGGTACATCCTACACTCATACAGGTTTAAGCTTTGAGCTTACACATGTTACTAAATTGAGAACCAGGCTTATCTTTGTTAGTGATGAGCTACGGGTAGCTGCAGTGAACGAAGTGCACAATGCAAAACAAGGTACCTGGTGCCATCCTGCCTGACAGAAGGCTTGACAGCCAATCTTAGTTTATCACAAGGTCACGGGTCTCGTTACAAGTGGGGCGGTCTGGAAATAAGGGTGCCGGTCGCACCGTACCGGCATCCTTTCCGGACCGCCACATTACAACTCTGCAGGCGGGGGCCGTTGCTTTTGACAGGTCTGACCTGCTGGCCGTAACATCAACCGCAAGCAGAGTTTTCACCAAAGCACCGGCACTGTTAGCAAAGGTGCGGGTGATTCCGTGTCCCCATTCCCATGGAGTCCTATGGGGCTTTACGGGGATGGGGACTTACACTTTCCCACCGCCTGATCCCGGGCCGCCGGGACTTGTCCTGGTGGCACCAGGATCTCAGGCGGCAGAAACAGTGTTAGGAGTTTGGTGGTAACCCACCCGGTAGCACCGGGGGGTTACCGCCAGACTTGTTATGAGGTCCACATTATGTATTGTATAATATCCACATGGAACATTTTAAAAACAAGTGAGATAAAGTATTACTGTCAATGGTAGACATACATATGCTACAAATTAACTTACCACGTGACAAAGGAATGGAATCCTTACGCAGATTCCTCTGCAACAACAATGAACATGTGGTAAAACAGTAATTTTTGATTCTGCTGTTATCGACTGTAATGACACACACTCAATAAATTAAGCCTACATTTCCCAAACAAATCCTTACAAATGTAGTCCTGAACAGAAAGTCTGCATGGTCTCATCCACCACTACTCATTTCTTGCAGCCTACAGGTCCCTTTCTTTAAAAGAGACCTCCTATTTCTTTGACAAGAGTGAAATCACCAACCGAGCCCAACACTGAGAATGAACACAATCTTGAACTGACAACTCTTGACCACAGCCAGGCACACCCTTTAAAGATAAACTAAGCAGTCATGCCGATTTATTCTCTGATGCTGAAAGAGACAAAGAGATGAAAAATCTGCCTCAGAAACCAGGGAGGGATGTAAATGGGAACATCAACAGTATTTAATGTCAACAAAGTTATTATTGAATTCTTGCGCCATACTGAGCAACTTTCCCAAACATTTAAGTAGCCTAATGCATCTGAAGGGCGAACAATGATGCATGTTGCCAAAAACTGAAGGGTCTCCTCTCAAAGTGCATGGGAACTAATACACCTGTGAGCGGGATCTGGTGGGCTTGGAAACAGGACAAATACATAAGTCAAAGCAGGGGTGGGCAAATTAGTGACTTTTCGGGACGCACAGGCCAATCATCATGCACATCAGAATGGAGAACAAGACCGAATTGGCACAACATAGAGCGGGAAGCAGATAGGGCACTGGTCAGATCAAGCAGTGTAATGATGTACCAGGCGTTTTTTGCTAGCAGACAGGAGAAGAAGGCAGGGATGTTACTCCTAATCACTCTTCTGTTTCACCCTTTCAATTGACTCTTTCCAAATGCCAGATAAATAACAGAATTTCCCCCCAGCTGGCCAGTCATGGAAGAGCCGGCAATTTCCTGATGTGTGCTGTGAGAGTTGTGGAATGTCAATACTATAGGGCGGTTTAGAGTGAGAGCCCTGCCAGTCATGGCTCCAACGTCTCGTGAAAGGCTTTGAAGCCTGTACCATTGCTGACCTCAAGGTAATTGCTCTCAGACAGGCCTCCCCTCCCCCGCCAACCAAGAGTCAAGAGCCTCTGAGTAATATGGCCAAATACTGCAATTCTGCTGCTTGCTTAACCATTCACCCCAGCCTGGCTTCAAACAATGTCAATCTCTGGAGCAGGAATCTCAAGTGGGAAATGTCTTGTCTAGTATTTTGACTGGCCTCATCCAGTTGTGACCCCTCTCACATATGCCGGATGCTGCTGCCCTGACACAGGGCTCCTGGGCATCACTAGTAACATCTGACAGATAGTGGTGAGTTTCTCCATCTTAAAGGTGGCCATGCAGTCGACCACGTCTTTCATAGCGGTCCATAGAGCAGCAGCATCCTTGATTCCATGGAAACATAAATGGTGAGTGCCAGGAGGACCCATAATGGCGGGACTGACTTAGCAGGGTGCTTTATCATGCTACCCCTCTAGATACCAGTTTGGCAGGCACAGAAGGAGAGACTGAATCACTTACCAGATACTGGCTTTGGATCATCCAGAGACAAGAGGACAGTAGGTAATGGGAGTGGAGTTGGGGAAATGTGCGCCTCCCTTTTGGATGGATTTTAGTTCGTTTACAAAGGCAGAGGTTCCAAAATTGGCTTTTAAAGGAAAGGGATTGCCCTCAGATTATGGGGTCTGTGACAAGGAAGAGGGGTGAAAAGATAATGTAGGTATCTCTGCCACCTAATGGGTTCGATCCCACCCCTCATTATTCTGCTGGTCATTCCTCTCTGCATCTAACATTTCACACATTGGTTACCCATCCCACACTGCATGTGAATGCATGAGAGCACTCCCCTCCCTTTCTCACACCAACAAGATCCAAACTGGGCACTTCTTCCACCAACCCACCACTGGCTGTGCTCCAGCAAGTCCCTTAACCATCCTCGCTGTCATGATAGACCTTTTTTTTTATAGTGAACTGAGTGGAACACTTTCACCCGCGCTTCCCTCTGGATACCCAAACCGAAGGGCCCTTACACAACTCACTCAGAAAACAAGTTCTTCCAAAGTGCATTCATCAACCCCTTAGGTTCGCACCCTGCCCCTTCTTCTCCCACTAACTTTCCATTCCCGCTTTTCTTGCAGAACCCAGCACCAAGAGTCTGCCAAAATGGCAGATGATGCAAGACTACATTACATTGCATGATTGGCATATATAATCAGAAGCAACATGATCTTTGTTTATATTTTAGTGAATGATAAGCAATCCCACAGGATGGAGTAATTTCTTTAATTTGTTTACTGGCAGTTCTATATCCTCTAAAACAGATAAAAGACATTTGCAGTTCATTATGTCCTTTTCAAGCTTGGCAGCATCCTGTTTTGTTCATGTAGCTCTCGTCCCCTGGGAAACATAAAGGCATCTCTCCAGAGTCCTTTCTGATGTGGAAAACAGTAAATCCTTGATAGTGTTTGCAAAGTTACACTTGAACTGCCACAGACTGGCATATATAAAACCACCTTGGCAAAATAACATTTTGTAACACTCAGAGTATGTGTGTGGGAGGGATGTGTTCTGATAAAGATACATACACAAACACATACCATGGGAGTGCACACAGATGCATTTGCCATACAATTTGCTTTGTGTTTTGTGGAACTGGTCTCTGAATGTCTAAGCCAGATACTAACCATTTCACAGCCAGAAACATACAGAACTACAACTTGCATGAAATAACTCAAACTGCCCCACGGACATAAATCCCCAAACACACACGCAGACAAAATCCACCCATGCACAGAGATGAACATGACAACAAATTCTAGCACCCAAAGGATACCTGTACTCACAAACCGAAGCACGCTGACTCCCATCCACCCACTCAAACATCACTCCAGTTATGGATTCATGCATACAGACCCAAACATCATGTGGGCACCTCTAGGGCATACACTTACGGGCCTCCTGGTGAATCTGCCAGGGAACAGCCTGGGCGCTACTGCAGTTCTCACCAGATTCTTGTGATTCACTGCATGATGTGATGTCAGACAGACAAACCCCATGTTCCCATTCCTGTTACTGCATCATGCAGGGGATCTGTTCTGTTCTCTGCCGCCCACACATGCATGCACAGCGGAGATCAGTAATGGTGAGAGCAAAGAGAATACATTGTGCGTGCCTTTACTAATGATTCATGTGTACTGCAACTGCAGTTTGCTGCTGCTAAAAATGGATGCATAGCCCACACGAATCAATACTGATCTGCGTGGATATGCATTACATTCCTTGTGGGAGCAGGAAACCCTGAAATAGGATTTCACTCTGAAGTTCCTGCTCCATGAAGGGGATCCAGATCGGAATTGGGGAGAGGGCGGAATCCAGAAGAAACAATGGGCTTGCAAAAACGCCAAACCATAAAGCAATCGCGTACTGAACCCGCTCTAGTTATAGGAAATAGAGCGGTTCAACATCTGCACCCTGAATTCCTATCAGGCTCAACTGTACAAATAAACAAAAACATCACTGATATGCTCCAAAACGTATAACACAATGGTGGGTCCTTCCCTGTTACACAATTTCCTGGTACAGCACTGCCCTTTGTTGTCATGGCCCCTCACCGCAGGCAGGGGTGTACTGGCCTCCAGGGAATGCACTCTGGGCCTCTTCTCTGTGGTAACCTATTTTATTTCTACATTTTCTCATAGGAATAAAGTTGGGCTTGCTGAAAATGTGTAATATGGGGCCTCTTTGAATATTTTTTCCAGGGCCCCTAATGGTTCCCAGTCCACCCCTGAGGTCCGCAGGACAGAGGGACTGACCAGTGGAACGTGAGGATGTCACATCTCAAACCAGGATAGAAAGAATTTAAGCTTTAACTCACCAGCAGCAACTCCCAAAGAAAGGAAGCGCACAGCAAATACAATCCCTTTCGAATCAGGGGTTAGGTGCAAAATTAGAAAATGTATATTTTGTTATGTTTAGCTATGGATACATTACACCATAGAATAAAATGCTATAAGCAAAATGTTCACTTTTATTGATTTTTGCATGTCAAAAACAGTAACACCACACAGAGCAACAGGCTCTCCCAAAATGTGTAACAATATGTTAATCATTATAACTACAACTATTACTACATAACACTCCTCTTAGCCCCATTCACGTTAGCTACTCGATCACAAATGCTGCATCTACATCCTCTGATTATGTTATACTCTTCTTCCCCTCGACATTCGCAAACAGCGTTACTGTTAGTGTCATCCATCTTTGCATGTTTATTCCCAGTTCTGTGTTTTGCATTTTGAGTGCCTTCTCCCACTCCCCTGTTTCCGCAGCGCACCACTTTTCAAGTTCTTTCTACCATTTGTCCACACTTGGTTCTCTCATGTCTTTCCACCCTATGGCTATACTGCGTTTAGGCAGTATGTACAACAGGTCTTTAAGTTTGTTCAATGGCTTATCTTTCGCGTCCCTCCTATACCGCCCCAACATGCAGGCTTTAACATCAAGATCAATGCCTCCTTGGGATGCCTTGTTTGCTATCTTCTCCCAAAACCCTTGGACAACCAGACACCCCGAGAACATGTGTGTGAGTCCAGCCTCTTCCTCCCTGCCTTTAGGGCACACATGCTTCCCCGCTCCTTTGAAGGTGGAAATTACTGCAGGTGTGAGGTATGCCCTTTGTACTATGTACATTTGAATTAGCTGTAGTCTAGCATTTCGGGACACCTTCTTGTGATGCCACTTTATTTCCCCCCATTCTTTCTCTTCAAAGGTCTTACCCAATTCCCGCTCCCATTTACTCTTACACTTCAGTTCTACTCATGAGGTACAGTTTAACAAAATCTCATAGAGTCTGGACACCGCGTGCCCTCCTTCCGCCACTGTGAGCATCATCTCCATATCCTCATTTTCGATATCCCCCCTGTTACATCTGCCCATCTTCTACTCAGCACCCCCAGTACTTTGTTGTACATTAAGAACTGACCCACTTGTATCCCCGTCTCATCTCTCAATTCCTCAAACGTTTTCCATTCTCCCTCCTTCCATAGGTCCCCCACCATAGCCACGCCACACATTTCCCACCTCGTTTCTATCACAGCCCTGTCCCCTTCTCCACCTCCCAGAACCACCACTATTGGTGTCTGTGGGGAAAGCGGGTCCACTATCTTCATGGCCTTGCAAGCCCTGCTCCAGATTCTGATGCCCAGCTTCACCAAGTAATGATGTTCATATTTCTCTTTGGCGGGAGCCCAAAGGAGGTCTCTCAGGTGTTGTCGGTGCAATGCAGGCTGCAGTAGTGTCGTCTCTATTGTAGGTTCATCAGCCATCTACTTTACCACCTGCTGTAACTGGCATGCTAGGAAGTACAGTTCAATGTTTGGCATCCTCAACCCTCCCTGGTTGTACGTTCTTTGTAGCGTGTGCAAGGTGACCCTGTACCTCCCATCCTGCCACAGGAACCCCATACACAACTTCTCCAGTTCTCGAAAGAACCTCCCGGGATGTCATAGGGGAAATTTCCAAAGCTGTGCATAAGATGTGGTAGTGCCACCATTTTTAGCAGCGCTGCCCTCCCCATTATTGACAGGGGCTGTCTGCCCCAGAACCCCATGTATGCGGCTAATCCAGCCTTGGCTCGCACAGTGTTATCTTCATGCTCACGGGAGGGGTCCCTATGTATTTTAATACCCAGGTATCTGAAGGAGGTCCTGCTCCAAGGCAGGGAGAGGTCTGGCAAGTCCCATATATCCCTCTTCGCTGTGGCCGCCAGCGGAAACAACTATGATTTTTTCTTGTTTATTGCGATGCCTGTGAACTTGCCAGAGTTATCCAGCACCTCCAAAATGTATGGCAGGTTCACCTCTGGGTCACTCACAGAGCAACATATCATCTGCTTACATTGATATCACATGCCCCACTCCATCTATGTCTATGCCCACATCACCATATTCCTGTCTCAGGTACGCTGCCATAGGCTCTGCTGTCAGAATATATAACACTGGGGACAGCGGGCACCCCTGCCTTGTGCCTCTATGTAGCTGCCATGCCACCGAGTACCTACTTCCGGATCCTGGCCATTGGTTCCGTGTATATCAAACGCACCCATCTCATATACAGCGGGCCAATCCCAAACCTCAGCATTGTGGCTGTGGGATGTATTTACCCATGCATCCGAGCCCTACCTCAAAACTGTGCAGTACTGACATAGAAAACCTCATGATGGCCAGAGCTTCCCAGAAAATGCACAGGGAAATGCATGAAGAATAGGCTGCCACTCATTTTTGCCGATGTTATGGGCACAGAAGGACACTGCCTAAAACCACCATTGGACTACCCACACAGTAGTCTGAAACCATTGGGAGTGGCAATGCTGATTGCCAAAAGCAAACCCATAACTGTTGGGAATTCATTTTCTTAAATCCCAAAAATGGGTGCAGTACCAGTACTCACCACTATCCAAAAGCCGGCAGTTTAAAACCACCCTGTGTTTCTCTGAAGGCCAGCCAAAGTGCCTATTTCAAACATTGCAATATGTGCAAAATATTCACTGAACACCAGCAGACATTTGGTAGAATGGAGTTTTGTGTGCCTACAAAATCTGGGAAATGAAGAGCCCAGAACAATGCTTATAACAAAACTGGCTGAGCTATGGAGTCAGCAGTTTAAGTTGCACTGGATTTAAAGACACTAAAATCGAAAATGTTTAGATTAAATGAGTGACCTATGTTTGGTGTCACATGCCTTTGTAACTGTTGAAATGTCATAGTTTTGCACTTAGAATCAGCATTCTAGCTGCATATGTAAAAATGTTTAGTTTTATTTGAATGCAGGAACTGGGGAACAAAAAGTGACATTTTATCTGAAACCTGGCTTAAGGAACTGAATTCTGCCTGGCAACTACCCCCATCAGGAGTGAAACTTGAGTCACAGCTGTGTTCCCAGGCCTAGCTGCCCTTTTGCTGCTCACACTAAGGATATGCCATCTATCTGATAATTGAATTACCTGTGCTCTGCAGGAAAGTGAACAAAGCCCTGTCCTGGCTCAGGCAAAGGTTTTATTGGCAGGAGTCGTAAATGGTCGTAAAAAGTGGCTTCCTCCTGAGGAAAGGGGAGGGGCACTGCCTGTGAGAGCAAGCTGGCTTGGCAGAACTGGAAAAACCAGAAATTCAACCTTGTGCTGAGGGTAAACCACACCCCTTTGGAGCCAGAACATAACTTTAAAAAGATGAATAACTCATAGAGCGGACATGTGAAAATTTTATAAATGATACCATAATTCTTGTGATTTTTCTGCCCACAGTTTAAGAGGTTTTTTAGAACCGGTGGTATGTTCAGGGGGGTGTCAGCGGAAAAGTGGGGATAACTCTAAATGTATGCATGTTAAAAATCTGAAACTTCATCAGTTAATGTCCGTACTCCCTGCGCACATGTATGTAAAGTTGGGTCAATGTCAGAAATTGCAAAATCAGTTAAAAAAAGTGAAATATGTGCCATTTCTGAATGCAAGCTCCCAGGAAGAGCAGAGTTTGAACAGGGGATACCTCCTGTAATGCATGATGGGTGCATATGATTTTAAAACAATATGTACCTCTGCAAATATGTATTTGTTTCAAATCTAGATTTGTGTGTAAGTTGACAGGAGGAGTGGACTTTCTGCAGGCTGTAAAATGACATCACTCTGACTCACAGTTCATTCCCCAATCAAATGATAAATGGAAGTTTGACCAATTAGAAGCTGAGAGAGAGGTAGGGTCAGTGATGCTAGAACACACCCACATTCTAAACACATAAAAGCAGACAGACAGGACAGATAGGGACTTTTCAATTCCATCTGCAGCGGGACGCTCTGCCGGAAAAATCCATACTTTACCTCCATCAAACCTCCAGAGAGCCAAACTAGAGACTTCAATCTATCCAGAACTAGAGACCCAGACCAGAGAACCAGAGAGAGCTGACCCAGATCACTGTGAAGTGCAGAGACCAGAGGCGAATTTAAAACCCTGACCAGATCCGTGATGAGGCCCATTTCACTCAAGAATATAGTGTGAGTACATAGCAAACTGTGCAGAACCAATCTCCTAGTTAAAATAATATAATTCAATCCATTTTTAACCTAAGTAGAACTGCAGCTTAGCAATTGTGTTATCCTGCCATCATTTTTAAAGCTGAAAAAGTGTGCGTTTAAAATTTCAAATCTGAAAAACGACCTTTATTCAATCGCTCATATCTCCGCAACCGTTTGTGCTAGAGACTTGCAGTAACTTTTATTTGGAAGCTGAGATCCTAGGCTTTCCTAGGACCCCAAAAAAAAGAGATAGTCCTTGTGGTTCCTCTGTAATAGCGCTCGGCGCATCCGCGAATTTTGCCGCGATTTGCAAATTTCTTCACGTGTAAAAAGCTGCTGCTGCTCGCCTTCCATTGCCAGAAATTCGTTTAACCTGCTAACTATCCCTGCATCATTGCTAGTGTGAGCCTGGACTA
This sequence comes from Ambystoma mexicanum, assembly GCF_040938575.1. Taxonomy (NCBI): domain Eukaryota; kingdom Metazoa; phylum Chordata; class Amphibia; order Caudata; family Ambystomatidae; genus Ambystoma; species Ambystoma mexicanum. The sequence continues at coordinate 18,527,695 of NC_090937.1, read as the reverse complement.
ATATTAACTAGATACCAATCACCCTGAACCTCTGAAAGGGAATTAAAAGTATTTTAGCATACTTTTCAATTCATTGCCAGCACATATCAAAGCAATTTGGGCCTGTGTTTTCAAACTTCTGTAGTCTAAGCTTGCTGGGGTGAACTGAATCACATTTGATTGCATTTCTGAGAACTGTGTGTTTTCCTTCCATTTCCTTGCATTGCATAAAAGGGGGGAGGGGATTGCCAGAGAAAAGTGATTACATTGTTTTGCTGAAATCATATCAAGTTGTTTTCTATACTGCATTTCATTCATTCAACCTTGCATTTCCTTGAACCTTATAAAGCATTCTCTACCACATTATACTTCTGTACCTATTTACCAGTGTGCTACCTTATCCATTTCATGTCAACTCCTTATTGATTATAGAGAAGCGTGTTAGTGCCAGATTCTCCGTTGTTAATCTGTATCATATCAGATTAAGTGTGATATTCAATTATTAATTTATTATAAAGCGTGATATAATATATATATTTTAAATTATCAAATAAACCTTTTAAACTTGCAAAACAGAACTACTTCTTGGCTCAGTGGGGTCAGGGGGATTCCAAGAGAGGGGTGTTATATAGGGGTAGTCATCCAGAACGCATGAACTGGACCTAAAGATATATCAATAAGGGTTTTCATTCAGTATTATAGACTAGGCGTTGACTTAGCTGTAGTGTTGAATTGAATCCCCTTACAAATTGGGGGCTCGAGCCGAGACGTTGGGTTAGATTTACCATTTGTGCAGCTTAATACAGTGTGCGAACTGACGGGATACATACATCCGGTCGGATCACCACGCTGCATTACGCTGTGAAGCATTCCTCAAAAGGGACACTCCAAGAAAAGTTCTGTTCTGCAAAAATAAAATACAAACTTCTGTAAGTCAGGACAGAGACCAATCTCTAGAATGACGACCTTGGTAGATATGAAAATAGCCAGAGAGCACCTCTTGCATAAGCTATTTGTGAGAGGTGAATGGACCGAACAGGGCCAGGATGCCTGGTTGCAGGCCATCACGCGACAGGTCACTGAAACAGGGTCAGACTTATGGAGAGATCAGGGTCCATTACATGTGGCCCTGAGTGAACTATATATGGCTCCTAAAGCCAAAGAGGAACACAATAAGATTGCCAGGATAGCAGCATACCTGTACCTATATATGGGAGATATGCAGGATAGATGTGCTGAAAGCCAAAATCTGGCAAATAGGCAACAGATGGTGTTAGAGAAGGTCCAATCTGACCTGGTCTCTTCTGAGCAGAGGCTGCAGAGGAGCCAGGAGTCAGAAAATGACAGCAGACTGTACATCACTAAAATAAAGGAGGATATGGATGTACTGCAAAAGGAAAAGTCAGAACAGGATACCAGATTTCTGGCCTTGCAGAAGGAACACCAAGAAGGTTTGGACTCCCTACTGCAAAGCCAGAAAAAGCTGGAGCAACAGCTAGACTTCAATAGGGCATGTGCTGAGCAGGTAGTCACCCTGCAAAGCCACCTAGATAGAGAGAAGGCAGAGAGCAACAAACTAATTCTGAAAGACCTGGATACCCAGGCAGAGTTTGATGAGGAGCGCCAAAAAGCTGGTGCCCTTCAACGGCAAAGGGACGACCTGGCGGCACAAATGCAGGCTCTTAGTCAGGAAAGAGACGCCTTAGGCCAGGAAGTCTGCCATTTAAAAAGAAAAATGGAAGAAAATCACCTGGCCCACCAGGGACTGGGTGACCTCCAAAAAGAACACCAGAACTCGTTAAAGCACACCAGGAGGGTGGAAGAGGCTTTGGCAAGAAAGGAGCAGGCCAATAGGGACATTGCCCAGGAGGTAACCCTCCTGCAGCAAAGACTGGCCCAGTACTCCAGGACCAATCAGGAAGCACAGAGAGAGAATGAGGCTCTCTGCCAACACAATGATAGGCTCCAACAACAGGTAGCGATGCAGGAGAGACTGATAGAGTCGAGTAAGGCCTTAACAGAGGAACTGAAAGCACAAATGCAGGCTCTTGCATTGCAACAGGGAGCAGGGGCGGATAGAGATGAGGTTCGCTGGGAAAGGGAAACTCCGGAGCATAACCTCAGGAGCACTAGTACCAGAGGCCCTCATACCTCTCAGTCCCTGGACTCTGCCACCCCCATGTCCCCTGGCGCACATGAGCACAGGGCTGCAGGGATGGCAGATTACTATGCAGCTAAGAGTATGGGGCTCATAGGCCAGTACCACTCAGGAATGGAGGGGTGGGCATCCGGGTATGGCCACCCAAGTACAGTACAGTTCAATGGGGAACCCCAGGAGAGTAGGCCCATTAAGGGCATCCTGAAAACCTCTGCCCAGTTAGGTCAGTGGAGGGGGTACCCATCAAATCCTGGCAGCAAGGAGGAATCTGAAGACTCCTCTGAACTGCGCAGGACACAGGAGACCAGGTCCCCACATTCTGCCAGCCATTCCCAGGCTCGCAGAATCCGGGAAAACCTGGAAGAACAGACGGGAACCTCTGGGAGCAGTGCCTCTGAGTCCGAGGAAGAATGGACAAGGGTTACCCGAACCAAAAAGGCCAATAAGGCAAAAAGGGCCTTGCTTAAGGACCCCTTAAAGCAGATTAAGGCGATCAGGAGCGTCATCACGCCTTACCATAAGAACGCTAAGTATTCTGTTTGGGAGCACTTAGAGTTGTTTGAACAAATGATGGAGACTTTCCATTTGAAGGACAGCCAAAGCTGTATTCAATATGTAAAGTGGACATTCTCCCCGGAATACTCCAGTTTCTTTGCGGGGCTGGAGGACCAAAATCATTTAAGATGGTCCACATATAAGGCGGCCATCCTGAAACATTTTTCTGTTCACAGAAATCCTCAAGAGGCTCGCAAGGCAGCCTACAATTTGCAATGTGGGGAGGATCAGGCCCCACAAGAATTTGTGCAGGAGTTAAAGCGTGCTTTTGCACAGACCACAAGAAGGGTGCGCACAGATAGCAGGGAATTTATTAATACGTTTTTCCATGCCTTGCCCAAATATATCATGACCCAGCTCGTGAGGGATTTTCACGAGAAAAGATCTTTAGACTGGGTCATTGAACAGGCTACCCGGATCTATGAGGTGCAGAAACCGGTAGATAGCAAAAGTAATGCCCAGAAAAACCCCAAAGCCAACACCACCCCTGCTGCTGCCAAGGTGGCAGAGGTAAAGGTCACCCCCGTTTTAGATTTGGAGATGGGGGGGCCTAAAAACCTACCTGCACCTAATAATGCTAGGCCCAGAAGGTCCTCGGGCCAGTCACAGACAGGGAGCCAGGGAGGCAGCCCCACAAATGGGGTCCCTCGCTCTCCTGATTATGTAAGTCCCCGTTACAAGGGAAACAGACCCATCCTGGGTTATGTGTGGACTCCTCCAGCCCAAGGGGGGGGATCCAGCCAAGCACCTAACCCAGGGAACTTCCCTCCTAACTTCCCACCGGAGGGCAGAAACTCTCCAAATCCTGGGCAGAACTTTTTCCCCAGGTATCCACCCAACTTTCAGCCCCAAAACCATCCATCCTTCTTTCCCCAATTCCCTGAGCCCAGACCATTGAATCCGGGAGAGGGGAGGCCAAGGGTGGAGGGGTACCCAAATCTTCCCAACCCGGGGTATTACCAGAGGAGGTATAGCTACCCTTCCCGGGATCAGCCCAGGGGAGAAAACAGGGCCCCGTATCAGCCTGAGCGGGTTTCCCAGTTAGAGCGCCAGGTTCAAAACATGGCGCGGGATATGGGTCATATACTGAGGGCGCAGCAGAACCCTCAGATCAGCATGCCGGCGCAGAACGCACCCAACTCTGGACCTGGTGCTCCAGAACAATGACGGGGGCAGCACCCCGATAACTCACCGGTTCCCAGGGAGGAGGCACAAAGGGAAGGGGGGTGTAAAGCCTTGGAGGAAGCTTCCTTCCTCACTTGTAAACAGCCCCTGGAAACCCAGGAACCGGAAACAAAATCTCTGGCCCCTGAAAGTCTGCCTCCTAAGGAGCAGAGGGGGGGTAGGAGAAACAAAAGACCCAAACAGACTCAGTTTGAGGAGGAGGTACAGATCTTCCAATTTGAGGGAGAGGGATCCTCAGAGGATCCTGAGAAAAGGATCTTCTCCTTCAGAGAGGGGGGAACTCCTCCCAAAGAAAAATGGGTCCCTAGGAATGCAAATCCAGACTGGGGAGATGTGGAGACTGAGCTACCGCCTCCCACCATCTCATCCCAGAACCAACAGCAAGAAAATCCCCGGGTTCAAACCCATACTGGGGACTGCCTCCAAAAAGGGGGGGGCGGCCCAGAACTGGAACCAGGGGAACCCACAATGGCTCTGATCTCCAGTTGCCAACTTTTTCTTTCAGATTCCCAAGGCTCTCCACAGAATTCTGCCCAAAATTCTTCTCTCGCGATGTCCAAAACCAGACAATTAGCCCACCAGTTGTCCAAAAATGTACATTATCTGTGCCCCCTTGAGGAGAAGGAGGGAAGATATTATGCCCCGGTACAAGTACAGGGGCAGGGTACAATCTCGGCACTGGTGGACACTGGATCTCAAGCTACCCTTCTGTCCAGAAGGGCCTTTGATGAACTGAATGCAGGAAGGGGAGAGAATTACCAAATTCCTCTCACCTCTCTTCCTGGACAACTACAGAACTTTGACGGGAAGGAAATTCCCGTCGAGGGGACGGCAGATTTGGACATTAAAATTGGGCGACACAAGTTGAAACACCCGGTCATAGTTGTGACCCCAGAGGGCACCCCTTGTTTACTAGGGAATGACCTCCTGAGAAGGTTGTCACCCCTAATAGATTGCGTAAACAGGGTCCTCTGGACCCAGACTAGCCGACCAATAAAATTAAAACAGAGTGTCAACCATGTTAGTTTAAACGGCACCTGCCACATGGTTGAACAAAAATCTGACCAAGTAGAATTTCACTTCCAAAACAACCAAATTCCAGACGTGACAGTAATAGCAGTAGGACAACAGACTGGTGATGGGGGGTCCTCTCTATTTCTGAAAATCAACCTTCCTTCCAGTTTAAAGTGGTATTCCACGCTGGAAGGAAACACTCTGAAATTTTATACCAATCCACAATCTGAAACTCCCACTCCTATAGTCCAGAAAGATGTGAAATCAGCTCAAAGCCTGGCTGATATTCAGCCAATTGGAGAGCAGTTGTTCATCCCTGTTCAGTTAAATGATGGGAAGGACTCTGTTCTCGCTCGAGTGTGTGTGAACAACGGTAAGAGCTTCATCAGCGAAGCCAGGTTTCGCCAACTCCCAAAAGATCCAGCCATTCCCACCTTCAAACTGATAGACAAATGGGAAATGGACCTGGAAGCACCTAGTTCCAAACATCTCCTGCCAAGCAGGTGTATGCTCAAAATCTCCATTGGCAACAAGAGCATAGTCCACAATTGTTGGGTCGTGCGAGACGTCCCTGCCGCCTTTTACTTAGGCAGTGACATTCTCAATCGCTTTGCCATTAGTTTGGACCTAATAAACTTCAAAGCTTGGTCCCGATTAGCGGATAATCCCATGGGCTTTGATGATCCAGAAAAAGCATTTAGGTCAGCTCAATTGCTACCTTATGCAGTTGAAATTCAGGTTAAAGAGGAAGTCACCATCCCAGAAAGGACCCGACAATTCTCCCTGGAAGTGAAAGTTAAAAGGGGACAAGAGTTGAAAAACCCTGATGCTTACATACATCTAAATGCTTCTCTCCAACAGCAAGGGTTGGGGGTAAACCCAACACCATTAGTCAACATAGAACATGACACCATTCCAATAGAGGTGGATAACAGCGACTTAAAGAGTATTACTCTAGCCGCAGGCACCATTATTGGAATGGCGGTTGATGACCGACATTTCTCCATTGATCTTGTAAATGAACTGTTAGGACCAATCCCCAAGGACTGTTTTGACAGTGACAGTGAGGACAATACAACACCAGACAGGATTTTCACCCGGCATGGGGGGAACTTCCTGGTGTACACTTCCTGCCCCTATGGTAAGGAAGATGTGACGTGTGACTTCAGGAGGGATGAGGTGATTTTCCAGGTACATGAGGGCTGCCTTTCCCACCTGAAGCCTCCGGTCCAAATCAGCACTCTGACCAGGGACTTCTCCACCCAGCTGGAGGAGGCCGCGGAGATAGCCAAACCAGAAGTCTTTCCAGGCTTCAGGCAGATGGTGGAAGAGAGAGTCAACCTAGCTGATGCCTGTGTGACTCTGGAACAAAAGCAAAAGTTGAAACAAGTTTTCTTGGATTTCCAAGATCTCTTTGCGGTAGACTCATATGACTGTGGTCGCACTGACATCCACACAACAACAATCCCCACGGACCCTGGCATGACTCCTGTGTTTGTGAAGCAATATCGCTTGCCTCTCGCATCAATGGAGTCCCTTACTGAAATAATTAAGAACCTTGAGTCCCGGGGAATAATCCGTCCAGTCCACAGCACCTTCAATAATCCGGTGCTGGGAATATTGAAGCCAAACGGCCAGTGGAGACTCTGCGCTGACCTCAGGGAGCTCAACAAACGGGTCCATACTTCCCGATGGCCTCTGCCCTACATTGACCAAGGTCTGGCCCAGATTCAGGGGTCACAGGTATTCACTGCAATAGACCTGACCAATGGATACTGGACCGTGCCTGTCAGTAGGGAGGACCAATACAAGCTGGCTTTTACCTTTGGGGGCCAGCAGTACACATGGACCCGGACTCCCTTCGGATACCTCAACTCCGGCAATGAATTCAACATTTTTCTACACAAGGCCATGCCCGACTTGGGTGCAAGGGGTAACCTGGCTTATGTAGATGATGTCCTCATCAAAAGCTCAACTGTTGAGGAACACATAGCGGAGATCCGTTATGTTCTGACACAGTTGAGGGCCGCCGGAGCAAAACTTTCCTTTCAGAAAGCACAGTGGTGTAAAACCCGTGTTAACTTCTTGGGGCATGAGATTACTCCTCAGGGTCTTTGTCCCCAGGAAAAGAAAGTGGAAGCACTTCAGAAACTGAAAGACCCCACAACTCTGCGGGAACTAAGGAGCCTCCTTGGACTGACTAATTACAGCAGAAAGTTCATTGAGGGCTACGCAGAGATCACCAGACCCCTGATTCATCTCCTGAAGGGGGGGGTCAAGTGGGAATGGGGTCCAGAACAAGCCGAGGCAGTAAAACAACTCAAAAGAAGCCTCTCCCAAGCGCCTTGCCTAGCTTACCCGGTCAGAAACAAGGAGTTCTTCCTGGAGACAGGGTTCTCTAATACGTGCTTGACGGCAGTATTATATCAAAAGCATGACAAGGTCAATAAAGTAATCTCCTATGCGAGCAAAACTTTATCCTCTGTGGAGGAAAAATTCAACGATTGTGAGAAGGCACTCCTGGCAACGGTGTGGGCATTGAAGAATTACCACCCGTTTATCCAGGGGGAACACATCATAGTGGAGACTCCACACCAGCCTCTGCAATATCTCCAAAGTGACAGAATCCGGGCCGGAAATGTGAGTAATTCCCGAATTACTTCCTGGATTCTGTCAATGCAAGGCTTTCCTGTGGAGGTCCGATATGGCCAAAACAAGAAGAGTCCCCTCGCGCAAGGTCTGGCTGACTTGCATGATTGTGCCAGAGAAAACTGTCTCGAGGACGAAAGTCTAAAAATAAAGGACAACATGGAGGCATACCTTAATTCCCCCCACAAAGTCTTTGAAGAAGACAAGTGTGAGGGAATGCCCACTGTGTATGTGGATGGATGCTCTTACCATGTTGACAACAACGGGGAGAAAGAACTGGTGGCTGGCGTAGGGAATGCATGGGTGAATGAGTCCCCAGAACCCTCCGCTGGATACAAAATTGGTCCCCGAAGTAATCAGGTGGCAGAATTGATGGCTGTGCATCAGGACATCCTCACTGCTATCCAGCATCAACTCCACGAACTGGTCATGATCACAGATTCGGATTATGTACGGAACGGGTTCGTGGAGCACCTGGTTAATTGGAAAACCAGAGGCATGTTATGTGCCAACAACAAACCCTTGAAACAGGGGAAGTTGATCCAAAACATTGATGATTTGGTCACCTCGAATGAGATGACCATCTATTGGAAAAAGATCAAGGGTCATTCCAAAGTAGAGGGACCAGACAAAACTGGAAACGACTTAGCTGATCAGCTGGCCAAAACCGGGGCCATCCAAGGGGATCTAATTGAGATTGAGTCCCTGTTGGGGGAAATCCAGGTCACTGCTATCACTAGGTCCCAGACAAATGCTCACAACGACCTTTCAATTGCACAATGGAGCAAGGAGACCCCTGATGCTGATTTGATTACCGCTCAGAAGGGGGATCCAATAATTGGTAAATTTTACCAGCACCTTGAGGACCCTGAGAACTTTCCCCTGACGGATACCGATTACATTGGGAAAGAGGACCTAAGAGTGTTGATGAAATGTCCAAAAATGTTCAGAATCCAAGACGGTTTGCTGGTAAGGAAATCCGAAGCTGGCCACGATCAGTGGGTGGTTCCTACCTCATTCCGAAGCCTGATGTTAAGTCACGCCCATGATGCGGCCACCGCCGGTCATAGGGGGTTTCACACAACGTTGGAAATCTTAAGAGAGGTTGCATACTGGCCACACATGGGGCAGGACCTCGACCAATACTTGAAGGGGTGTCTTGTGTGTGCACAATTTCAGCCATCATCCCTCACACACCGCGCGCCTCTCCAAAAGCGGGGGATGACACTGCCATGGTCAGATTTACAAATCGACTTTGTAGGCCCTGTGATTCGCTCGGCTAGGGGGAATAAGTACATGTTGACTGTCACATGCTTGTTTACCAAGTGGGTGGAATGTCTCCCAGCCCCAAATTGCAAGGCAGAAACTGCAGCTGCCTTGATGATTAACCACATCTTTTCCCGTTTTGGTCTACCTCAAAGGATTGAGTCAGACAGAGGTAGCCACTTCACCAGTGAAGTAATGACAAAGATGTGGGAGATACTGGGGGTCAAAAGGAAGTTGCATATTGCTTATCGGCCAGCTTCTTCTGGGGCAGTAGAGAGATATAACCGAACCATTGTGAGCATATTAAAGAAGTTTGTGGCAGATTCTGGGCCAAGTTGGGATATCCGATTACCTCTGGTCCTAATGGCCATCAGATCTACCCCTTCATCTGCAACCAAAATGTCACCATTTGAGTTGATGACTGGGCGCAAGATGGTGCTTCCTCAGCATTTGCTCTATAGGACTCAAGAGCAGACACTGATAAATGCCTCCACTACTCATGAGTATGTAGAGAATTTAAGGAAACACCTCCAACATGCTTTTGCTTATGCTCAGCGGAATCTAGAAAGATCAGCTGATAGCATGAAGACCCATTATGACCTGAAAACTTCCAGGAAGGAATATCAGGTGGGAGACCGGGTCTATCTATACAACTTCCAAAGGAACCAGGCCAAGCAGCGCAAATTTTTGCCTACATGGAAAGGACCCTTTGAGATCGTCGATAAGATCTCCCCTGTGGCCTACAAGATCCGCATCCCCAAAGGCGGTTCGGCAGAGGGGGAAGACAAGTGGGTCCACATAAACCAGTTGAAATGTTGCCATCCCAGGCACACTCTGCAACAACTGGAGGAATCCTCTGGAATCCTAGCGGGTACTGTATCAGACTAATTCAGTTCCAATCATAAAACACACCACATCTAGTCTCTAAAATATTGTGATTTGCATGAAACTGTCTCTTAGTTATACTGTTTTTATTTTTTCAAAATAAGAATGTAATGTTTCGTGATGATGAAATGCATATGCTGCCCCACTATCTCAACAGTGGTGGAAAAAGTCTATGAGTAGGTATTGCCGCTCTTCCTTTGTCGTCCTAGGAGAAAGAAAACCTGAAGACGGGCCAAGGAGGGCGATCCGGAGACCAGGAACGAAGATCCAATGGGCCCGGGGTACCGCCCAATCTTCCCATCAGGACCGGCGAGGAGAACCGATCGATCAGTACCGGATGGAGAAGAAGATGCTGAACTGTGCCATCTATTGGAAGAAGATGAGGAAACATCCCAGGTCTTGCGAGTCCCATTCGTGAAATAGAATGGCCATCGCAAGAGGGGGGCTTGTGGGATGTATTTACCCATGCATCCGAGCCCTACCTCAAAACTGTGCAGTACTGACATGGAAAACCTCATGATGGCCAGAGCTTCCCAGAAAATGCACAGGGAAATGCATGAAGAATAGGCTGCCACTCATTTTTGCCGATGTTATGGGCACAAAAGGACACTGCCTAAAACCACCATTGGACTACCCACACAGTAGTCTGAAACCATTGGGAGTGGCAATGCTGATTGCCAAAAGCAAACCCATAACTGTTGGGAATTCATTTTCTTAAATCCCAAAAATGGGTGCAGTACCAGTACTCACCACTATCCAAAAGCCGGCAGTTTAAAACCACCCTGTGTTTCTCTGAAGGCAAGCCAAAGTGCCTATTTCAAACATTGCAATATGTGCAAAATATTCACTGAACACCAGCAGACATTTGGTAGAATGGAGTTTTGTGTGCCTACAAAATCTGGGAAATGAAGAGCCCAGAACAATGCTTATAACAAAACTGGCTGAGCTATGGAGTCAGCAGTTTAAGTTGCACTGGATTTAAAGACACTAAAATCGAAAATGTTTAGATTAAATGAGTGACCTATGTTTGGTGTCACATGCCTTTGTAACTGTTGAAATGTCATAGTTTTGCACTTAGAATCAGCATTCTAGCTGCATATGTAAAAATGTTTAGTTTTATTTGAATGCAGGAACTGGGGAACAAAAAGTGACATTTTATCTGAAACCTGGCTTAAGGAACTGAATTCTGCCTGGCAACTACCCCCATCAGGAGTGAAACTTGAGTCACAGCTGTGTTCCCAGGCCTAGCTGCCCTTTTGCTGCTCACACTAAGGATATGCCATCTATCTGATAATTGAATTACCTGTGCTCTGCAGGAAAGTGAACAAAGCCCTGTCCTGGCTCAGGCAAAGGTTTTATTGGCAGGAGTCGTAAATGGTCGTAAAAAGTGGCTTCCTCCTGAGGAAAGGGGAGGGGCACTGCCTGTGAGAGCAAGCTGGCTTGGCAGAACTGGAAAAACCAGAAATTCAACCTTGTGCTGAGGGTAAACCACACCCCTTTGGAGCCAGAACATAACTTTAAAAAGATGAATAACTCATAGAGCGGACATGTGAAAATTTTATAAATGATACCATAATTCTTGTGATTTTTCTGCCCACAGTTTAAGAGGTTTTTGGAACCGGTGGTATGTTCAGGGGGGTGTCAGCGGAAAAGTGGGGATAACTCTAAATGTATGCATGTTAAAAATCTGAAACTTCATCAGTTAATGTCCGTACTCCCTGCGCACATGTATGTAAAGTTGGGTCAATGTCAGAAATTGCAAAATCAGTTAAAAAGTGAAATATGTGCCATTTCTGAATGCAAGCTCCCAGGAAGAGCAGAGTTTGAACAGGGGATACCTCCTGTAATGCATGATGGGTGCATATGATTTTAAAACAATATGTACCTCTGCAAATATGTATTTGTTTCAAATCTAGATTTGTGTGTAAGTTGACAGGAGGAGTGGACTTTCTCACAGTGACTCACTCTGACTCACAGTTCATTCCCCAATCAAATGATAAATGGAAGTTTGACCAATTAGAAGCTGAGAGAGAGGTAGGGTCAGTGATGCTAGAACACACCCACATTCTAAACACATAAAAGCAGACAGACAGGACAGATAGGGACTTTTCAATTCCATCTGCAGCGGGACGCTCTGCCGGAAAAATCCATACTTTACCTCCATCAAACCTCCAGAGAGCCAAACTAGAGACTTCAATCTATCCAGAACTAGAGACCCAGACCAGAGAACCAGAGAGAGCTGACCCAGATCACTGTGAAGTGCAGAGACCAGAGGCGAATTTAAAACCCTGACCAGATCCGTGATGAGGCCCATTTCACTCAAGAATATAATGTGAGTACATAGCAAACTGTGCAGAACCAATCTCCTAGTTAAAATAATATAATTCAATCCATTTTTAACCTAAGTAGAACTGCAGCTTAGCAATTGTGTTATCCTGCCATCATTTTTAAAGCTGAAAAAGTGTGCGTTTAAAATTTCAAATCTGAAAAACGACCTTTATTCAATCGCTCATATCTCCGCAACCGTTTGTGCTAGAGACTTGCAGTAACTTTTATTTGGAAGCTGAGATCCTAGGCTTTCCTAGGACCCCAAAATGATAGAGATAGTCCTTGTCGTTCCTCTGTAATAGCGCTCGGCGCATCCGCGAATTTTGCCGCGATTTGCAAATTTCTTCACGTGTAAAAAGCTGCTGCTGCTTGCCTTCCATTGCCAGAAATTCGTTTAACCTGCTAACTATCCCTGCATCATTGCTAGTGTGAGCCTGGACTAATATTAACTAGATACCAATCACCCTGAACCTCTGAAAGGGAATTAAAAGTATTTTAGCATACTTTTCAATTCATTGCCAGCACATATCAAAGCAATTTGGGCCTGTGTTTTCAAACTTCTGTAGTCTAAGCTTGCTGGGGTGAACTGAATCACATTTGATTGCATTTCTGAGAACTGTGTGTTTTCCTTCCATTTCCTTGCATTGCATAAAAGGGGGGAGGGGATTGCCAGAGAAAAGTGATTACATTGTTTCGCTGAAATCATATCAAGTTGTTTTCTATACTGCATTTCATTCATTCAACCTTGCATTTCCTTGAACCTTATAAAGCATTCTCTACCACATTATACTTCTGTACCTATTTACCAGTGTGCTACCTTATCCATTTCATGTCAACTCCTTATTGATTATAGAGAAGCGTGTTAGTGCCAGATTCTCCGTTGTTAATCTGTATCATATCAGATTAAGTGTGATATTCAATTATTAATTTATTATAAAGCGTGATATAATATATATATTTTAAATTATCAAATAAACCTTTTAAACTTGCAAAACAGAACTACTTCTTGGCTCAGTGGGGTCAGGGGGATTCCAAGAGAGGGGTGTTATATAGGGGTAGTCATCCAGAACGCATGAACTGGACCTAAAGATATATCAATAAGGGTTTTCATTCGGTATTATAGACTAGGCGTTGACTTAGCTGTAGTGTTGAATTGAATCCCCTTACATGGCATACAACCAGTCCCAGTGCACTGAGTCGAATGCCTTTGTAGCCTCTAGAGAGGCTACCGTGCATTGTGAGGCTCTGTTAGCCATGCTATAAATCACGTGGTGAAGCCGTCTCAGATTTTCTGAGATGCTTCTCCTGGGAACATACCCTGTCTGATCCGGGTGGATCAGTATGTGGATTACCTTCCGGAGTCTACTTGCCAAGACAGCTGTGAGGAGCTTGCTATCTTGGTTTAGTAGGGACAGAGGCCCATAGGATCCACAGTCTGTGCCGTCTTTGTCTGGTTTGAGCAGTGGCACAATCAGGGTCTCTCTCATGCTCCTGGGCAGGATGCCATCCTTAAGCAACTCGATATACACTGTGGCCAACAGTGGTGCCAGTATATCAACATATGCTTTGTAAAACTCACTCGGGAGCCCGTCGGTCCCCGGTGTCTTCCCCGTCGGTAGGGATCTAATAGTGGCAATCACCTCTTCTGGTGTTATGGGTGCTTCCAGTGACTCTGCTTCGGGACCATCTAATCTGGGTAAGTTTATCTGGGCGAGCACGTCCTGCATGTCCTCTTCCGTTCCGCACTGGGGGGGGGCACGTATAATGCCTTATAATATTCAGAGACACCTCATCATTCATTCCCTTCTGTGTGCGCACTTCCCCCTCTCTGAATTCCTGATTAAGCAAAATCGGTGACCTCACGGTCTCCCGCTTGCACAGCCACGCTAGCATCCTCCCCGGCTTATCCCATTACGCGTGACTCCTTTCAAGGTGATTTGCATAATTAAACTTCCCAAGCCGCTCCCATTGTCCCAGGCCCATTTGCTTTAGCACGATTATCTCTTCCAACTGTTCCTTACTTGTCAAGGCCTCCTCCTCTCTCCTCCTCAGTTCTCCCTCTGTCTTCTCTAAGTCCCTCATCAGGGTCTTCTGAACTCCCCCTGACTCTGCTATCATCACTACCCTAATAACCACTTTGTACGCTTCCCAGACCGTGCTCACTTTTTGCACGCTCCCCTCATTTAACGTGATGTATTCGACTGTACTTTTCCTGATTTGCTAGACAAATGCAACATCCTGCAATGCTTCGCTTCTCAGTATCCACTTGGTAATGGGTGGCCTTGGAGCGGACACTCTCCACCTCGCCACCAGCGGTGAGTGGTCCGAAAATATTCCGTCTAGGTACTCTGACTCCGAAAGTTCGACCCGCCTTCCTTCCCAGTGAGCATATAGTTTATTCTGGTGTACACTCTATGCAGTGTTGAGTAGTGGGAGTAGCCCCTTGCTTCCCCATTTTCGGCCTTCCACACATCGAGCAAATCGAAGTGATTCCTTAATGAGTTCAGCACCTTGGCTGTGGGGGGGTGGTCCCACTTATGCTTGGCATCTGACCTATCTAAAGCTGGGTTCATATTGCAATTGAAGTCCCCTCACTAAATCAAGTTACTGTTTATGTATGGACCTAATCTTGCATATAATGATCTGAAAAACACTAGCATCGTGATTGTGGGTGTAGGTGTTGACCACACAGACCTCCCGGTCCCGTGCACTATGACCATCCTACCCTCATCATTGGTTTTCACTGCCACCACCTTGAATGGTATGCTGAGGGCTATCCAGATGAGGACCCCCCTCGCGTATGTCGAATATGTAGAACCCGCCATCACATCCCCCCACGCCTTTTCCAGGTTCTTTTGCTTCTGTTTATCTAGATGTATTTCTTGTAACAGCGCTATCCCAACATTGTTTTTGCGAATATACGTGCTCACTCTCTTACGTTTTATTTAGTTATTTAATCCTCTCACATTCCATGTCATAATTCTGACCGTATCCGCCATCTAGCTCACGCCGAGGAGTCAGTGTGGCCACCAGTCCATGGGCAATCTAATTAGGAGTTTGATGTAGTTCACTTTCAGCTGTGACAGGCTCCCCATTCTTGACCCACCTCACTCCCTCCCATCCCTCCCCCCCAACTCAACTCAAAACACACTTCTAACATCACTCTACCCACTTTTCCAAGCATGCTGGCATCCTGAGATAACCCTGTTTCCGCTCCATTCAACCTAGTCGCAAGACTAGTTTCCTAGTGCCCTATGGGTGGGCCCTCTAGAGTGGCCCACAGTAACCTAAGGGGGGTAGCGGGCCTGCGTTAGCATTCCCTCTACCGATTGTCCGCGGCCTCCAAGATGCACCCACTTTTCATTGTATCACATCTTGCCATTACATTCAATTGTTCCCTTATATGGCATTGGTATGTCCCATTCTGCTTCATAGCTACTCAGTATCCATATTGTGGTGTCATCTTTTGCCATGCCTGTTAGTGTTGCCCAGCTCCTTGACTGGGCCCCGTTTCGTCCGACAACTGCGTTCTGTCCATCCATTCTTGTGCTTCTCCGGGGGATTCGAACAACAGGGCTCTGCCATTGTGGATCACTTTCAGTTTCGCCAGGTATATCAACATGTACCTGAGTCCGATTTCCGTAATCTGGCCTTTGTAGTAATAAACTGCACCCTTCTTTTCTGAACTTGGAATGTATAGTCAGGATACACTGCTATCTTTGCGGAACCGCTCTGTATCGTTCCTCCAGCTCTTGAGTAAGCCAGTATTTTTTCTCAATCTTTATAATTGAGGACTTTAGCTATCACTGGTCTGGGTGGCGCACCCGGGGGAGGCCTCTTGATAAGGGACCAATGTGCCCTTTCTACGGTAAACCCCTGGGAGAGTTCACCTACACCAATTTCCTGTAGCAATATGTTTTCCACATAGTTGGTGGGGTCCAATCCCTCAGTCCCCTCTGGAAAGCCAATTGGAAGGCCAATGATACGTATGTTGTTTCTGCGGGCTCGGCCTTCTGCTTCCTCTGCTTTGTCTTCCAGCAATTTCACTCTTTGCATAAGGACGTCAATGTTTTTCGTTGTCTGCCCTCGGACTTCAGTGTTCTCCTTTACTTGCTCTTCCATCTTTGCACTGCCCTCCGATGGGGGAGGCCAGACAGGAGGCCACACGTCTCCTTCTAAACACTGTTGACTTTCAGGCACCCTGTCTGTCTTCAGCCGTCCTGCATCCACAACCTGCAGTGTGGCTCCTAGGCACAGTTTCCTTTCGTTTCAAGGGCACTGCGCTTCCGACGGCAGTCCTCCTTTGTCCCCCTTTGTATCAGGGTTGCATGTCATTCCTGCCGCCCCAATCACATTCCAATGCCGACGGGACCTCCGTCACTGCATCTCACGTTGTGCAGTCTCTGGTTCCTGCACCCCTGAGCTCCACTCCCACTGCTTTGCGTCCACCCTTGTATACCGCCACTCCTGGGTGCTCCGTGGCTTCTTCGGTGCATTCACAGCCTCAAGCTCACTGCAGCCATTTCTTCGGATCTTCACCCCGCTCTGCTTTCACACAGTGCCGCACTGTGATTTCAGCATATTCAAGCTTTCACTTGTAATCTGGAGCTCCTTCAACATTCTGGGCTCTTCTTTGGGTAGCCGAATACACGGCTTTAGGCATACGTTTCTGGCAAATCAGTTCACGGATCTTGGGAGCTCAGGGAGCTCACGTCCTCTTCACATGGCCAGTAGCCACGCCCCCCTACAATTTGTAAAGTTATGCCTGTGTGTTTGTGATGATATCACTGCACCCACTTTTTCTGGGTCAATTGTACATGTGTTCTCCTTCCAAAATGACTAACTGGATTATTTGTGTGCCAAATACATATTTTCTGCAATGTTCTTGATGATAGCTCTCCTCAAATTGAGGGCAAAAAAAGCCCAGTAATTCTGCAGTAGATCTTATACACACACATACACACACAACACACACAAACAAACACACACACACACGCACACAAACATACACGTACACTTTCTGTCGGACATATGAAGATAGTACACAATGTTGCAGGTCTGAGAGTTTAGACGGGGAGGTGACATAAAAAGATACACTTAGCTGGATTGTTTTCTTTTACCCGGATTATTATAAACATGCTTATAAAAATGGGTAAATATAGCATGGAGAGTTTTTTGTTGAGATCGAGATCATTTTCAATATTTTGTATTGTGGAATGTGGGCATGGGACAGAATTACCCATTCTGCCATCTCATCCGCTGTGCAATACAAAACCGAATGCACCTCTGGAAGCCTGTGGTTTTCATGGTGGCGAAATTCATTGCATTCCTATGGAATCCGCCAGTCTTTAGCACCTGCTAAAAGCTGACGGATTCCATAAGGACTCATGTAAATGCTTCCCACCATGCCCATACATGGTGATATATATTTACAAATCTTTCGAGGAAAGGTTGTTAAAGTGGCACATAAACCTGAGTCTACCCGGATTTCGGCGTTAATTATACACCCCAAGAAAAGATTCAAAACTGCACAGAGGAAACAGAATCAGGGAAATATAAAATAGGCGCTCCCCTGCAATCAATTATTAGGGGGACTGAAGAATGACCCCACTGAGCTTGTCTATGAGTGGTCACTGACAGTTTCAAATGTCGGGGAAAATAAAAACGTAATTAGAGTCCAGAGTAGAATGCTGGTTTGGAGTCTCAGCCAAACAGAATCCTTGCCATTCCTGACTGGTGTACAAAGGGTACTGCACCTGTCATCAACATTTGAAATATTGGCCTACACAGTGCACTTCGGACCAATGCAAGACCATTTATCACGGCAAGTGTCCTTTGGTTGATTGTTTTCATAGTAGTCGGGATGTATTGGTAGTATAGCCAGTGGCAACTCCCTCCTCTTGAAAGCAAGTGGACATATAGCAACACAGGTTCGAATCCTGGGTCAGGCTTAGATCCTCTTCAATATTACGTGTGTTATAAATAACCTATTTGAATTCCCTTTAGGCCTAAAGAGACATCAAAGGCATCTCTCCGCGAGGTTGCACTAGATGGATTACACAGGCCCCGAGCGCCCCCAGCCCACAGGAGAGTTGTAATGCCTGGTAGTGTGCCGGTTCATGAGCCTTAAAGGGACAACACCACATACCGAGAAGGACGACTGAAGGGGGTGGAGGGTACATTCTGGAAAAGTTGCGAAGGCCGCCTCCTCAGACCAATTAAATCTTGGAGGGGGATGGCAGCAAAGAGGTCAGGAAGCCTCTCGTCCTGCCCACCCATGAACACCAAAAACACGGAGAGGGTGAAAAAAACAGCACCCCTTTTCTTGAAAATCAAGGAAGTACATCACCTCGATTTCAAGTGTAAAAAGCACCCCTTTCCCGCATTTTTGGGGACAAGGATGCATAACATAGACATTTGTCGGTGCTACCACCTGGCATATCGCACACACCATAAAGTGAACTGCTTCTTGGCGTCGTGTTGCCAAGGCGATTCCGTGTATCCTCCTGGCTCATAGTCACTCTTAGATTAGGGATGTGTTTGTCACAGGGATTCGTTTCCTGATCAGGCTGCAAATCCCTACATCCGCCCAGGTCAAAGCCCACTTTGAGAAATGCCAACGTCTGAGTCCTAATTAAGTGTACCATGTCACTAGAGTGCAAATACACGTTTGTCACTGGGCCATCTTTACAGACCATGGGCTCGAGCCAATCCAGATCACCCGATTGAAGTACTCCTAGGGAGGGTATGGCCCAAAATAGCTGTAGCAGGTATGATCAGTTTATCCACTCTTCTCTGTCATGAAAAAAGCTTGGTGACAGAAAAGTCCCTAGGGCTCAACCTGCCATCAGAGTCGTTAGCTGCTGTATCTTGGAAGGTATGTGTTCAAGTGGTTAAACTGTCTCTGGGTTATTGTTTAACCACAGTTTGTATTCCTGGGCACATCATGTAATCCCTTGTAGTATATAGGACTGGCCTCAGCAGAGCCTTCATTAACTTTGTTCTCATTTTTCTTCCAGTCACCAAAGTGGCATTGGCTACCCAGAGTACTGCCCAACAGAGAATGAGTGAAACCTGTTGCTATGCCCTGTTATGCTATGTTATTGAATCCTGTATAGCAAATAGTCTACCATGAAAAAGCAAAGTGTCTATATGTGGGTGTTGGGATGAAGAAGCAGGTAGCCGACAAGAAAGTACCTTATACACAGTGTGCCATAAATCAATATGCATGCATCAACGATAGCCATTGGGTTCATGTGCCTCCTGCTGACATCTATGCTAAACTGCTGGCCACGGGTTCCAATCCTCTCAAGTTTCATCTTTCCTAGTAGAGTTTGCAGTGATGTCACGTCATGTGATATCATATGCAAATTAAGGGGCCCCGCAATTAATTTTCCGCACTTAGTCCCACAATTCCTATGGCCGGCTCTGTAGTTTGTGCACATATTTCTAGATCTGGGAAGAAACCCCATGCGCCCTATTTGTTATTTTAAATCTGACCTGCAGATTGCTCACACGTTTCTGTAGACACGTTATTAATCCCATTAGATAGCATTCTGCAATTGCAACCTATGATTTACAAGTTCCATACAGATATCTGCAGCATTTGCATCAACCGGTTCATTAGTCTTGCAAACAAAATCTGGGAGCTTCAGATTGCCATCAAGTCTCTGCAACTGGTGCACGAACACACTGAGCTATCTTTCGGATTTACCCTGAAACCAGCAAGCCCTTTCCCTTATATTACACTTCATCCTCCCTTAACACCTCTGGTGCTGGCTCAGGAGGCTTTATTTGATAGGTCAGTCTGTGACGGCAAGTGCACCCGTGAAATCAAGTGACACTTAGCTCATACTTGACTTATCTGCTTATGTCCTCTTGGCTACTGCCTGCCCTTGATGATACAACTCCTATTTAAAGCCCTGTCTGTAATGGACAGCAGCCCCCTGAATCATCTGCCAAAAGGCCACTCTGGACGCCCTTCTGAGGGAGCAGCGCTTGAACGAGGTAGACCAGTCTCGAAACCTGCACAGAACGGTTAGGCAGGGAATAGGTTCAACTTTATTTTGGTTTATTGCAGTATACCACTTTTCTGTGGACGGGTTTCAGCGCACTCTAACTACAACGTCCTGCCAATATGTATATCGAAACGCGTGTTGTAAAATGTAATACTTGGCTATGGGTGCCAACTTTTGATTTTTGCTGCGGGGTAAAAAAATTACTTTAGATTTTCACTGCAGGGGCAGAAATTCCAAAACAGAGGGAAGCGAGACAGCCATACCCATCCTCTGGTCGAAACAAATTATTTGAAAGCATATTTAGTTGCAGGAGTTGGAAAAACAGCCATAGGATTCACAGTCAGGTCTAAACATATAACATCTCAGCAACAGTTGCCTTACCTGCTGAGCTGTCTTTGTGGCAGTTTGCTTCAGGGTTCCCCCTTCTCCTGAGGCAGCAAACAGATTTAGCCTGACCCCTCCCCAACCTCCAAAATAAGGCTGAGGTGCTCCATTATTGCGAGGCCTTTCCCCTTTGAAGTCACCAGCACTTGCTCATTTTGAAAGATCCATGCTCACACTTCACTAAGCCTAAGCCCAGAGTAGCCAAATCCATGTCTCGTCCCAGTGATTCAGAAGCTCATCACACACTTTGCAAATTTTCTTTTTTCCTATTTGGTTGCAGAATCTCCATGGGCGAAATTACATTTGCTTGGGACAATTTATCCAGAATACATCTCAGAGTAAGAAATTCCACTGTGAGGGGTTCAGGCTCCAGCACCTCAGAATTGGTCTCGGGTGACAAGAATTTCCTGGGCCGCTTTCTGTTCATAGACCAGTGTTAAGATGGATTTCTGAACTCTGACTTGGGGGGCAGAGGTTCAGAAGGCCAGCCTAGTTTCTTGGAACAGGTTAACCTTCTGGACAAGCCAGACCAATCAAGGTACCTTTGGCGGCGATCAAGACTTGGTCTCAGGAGGGGTCAGGGTGATCGAAAGTCCACAATGAGGACACACAGCAAACAATACCACAAATTACTCTCAGTCAGGTGTATATATAAAAAATACATATACATTTATTAAAGACCTTTTAACTCAAACACAAGATGAAACCACAGCAATATTAACAAATCTAACGCAACCTTATACTAGGGAACATATATACATTAACTATTGGCCTAAAGCAGTATTAAACAAGTAAGGATCTGCAACCTGTAACAGAAGAGGGTCAGACAGTGCAAATATAATTTAGGCAATTCTTCAGGAGTCTCAACCCTAACTAATAGGCAGCCGAATCCGTACGAAGTGTGGAGCCTTGTACTCAAAAGTACAATCAGCGCCGCAGCGGCCAATCATGCGTTAAAATACAAAACGGGATCTCTTCAAGGGGCTGTAGTGTCTCAGGAAGGGGGGAGAGGCGATGAAGAATACAGTTCCTCTATTCGAGGAGGGTCTCCACAAGGGTGCACAGCTATTTCCATGACTCAGGAATAGGATAATAGTTCAGATTATCCTAACAAAGGTGAGTGGCCCTTGATGGACAATCGTGCGTAAAAGTCTATGGATGCACCAGGGGCCACCGGTAAGTGTTGTAAGTACTCACTGACCCTTGATGCAGTCGGGACCAAACTTCACCAGTCTAGCCAGTTCACTCATAGGTTCGAGTCCCACAGTTGCGCGTCTCTCTGGCTTTCAGGGGCTGCGTTCCAGGACCTCAGTCCATGGCAAGACAGTGGTCTTTAATCCCCTTCTGGGGAAGGGACCAGGCCAGTTCTACTGCAGCTCATCTTAGGGCACAGGAGGGCACAGCAGCAGGGCACCCACAAAGCTTGTCACCAAAGCAGGGCGACATGTTTATCGCATAGGCTCGGGTTAAGGCGGACTCTCCTAATTCCAGACATAGGAATGCTAGGTGTACGAAACTCAGCAGAAGAGTGCCTTCTACAAAGAGCTTACAGTTCACAAAGTCTCAAGTCAAAACTCGAGACAACGGCGGTTCCAGGGCCAAGGTCCCGAACAAGCTGGTCAGTTCACTGGGCGGTCCAGGAACTCTTTCAAAGGGGCTTGTGTGCCGGTTAAGCAGGAGGTGCCGAGAGTAGTTAGTCCCACTACTCCAACGGGTTGAAGCGCCCTTACAGGCTTTCTATGATCGATGAGAAGCAGGGGCTCTGACGGAACAACAGTGGAGTCATGGTGCCAAACCTTCCAGCGGGTCACCAGCGGTTCCTCGGTTCTGTTTCTTTGGTTCAGGATACTTGGCTCATTTGCTAAATTCAATGAGGACTCAGAAGATCGACCTGGAATAGGTTTAGAGTGCCTCCTCTTATCCAAAGTCTACTTTGCGCCAAAACAAAGGGAAACCAATGGGAGATCTCTTCACATTTAACCATCCCAGACATGGACCAATCACAGACCACAGTGGTCCCAGTCATCCCAGCACACCAGACATCCTGGCACCTAGGATGTGTATTGGAGCTAGACACGTCAGACCACATCCTGGACGCCCAACCACAAGGCATGCAGAAGCCTGCAAAAGCTTTGGTTTGCGTGGGGTCCTGCATGACCAAATAAGGAATTTCCTGGGTGTGCTCGATGTGAGGAAGGCAAAGGGACAAAATGGCCAAAGGACAGAACAAAGGACTTCGTGGCATGGCCATTTTAGGTACTGGCCACAGGCCTGGGCCAAACGCGGTAAACACTGTTTGGACCATAGAAAAGAGGCTGAAATGCTTTAAAAGTAACTTCTGCCACCAGCTCCGTCCTGAGCACACTTGTACATTCACCAAAAATCATTCAAGAGTGTCCAGGGCCTTAAAAATGAAAAAGAGACCCCCGTGCATTGAACTGGAAGGTATATTGTGCACTGATAAACAGTTACCAACAAATGGCAACAAAGGGAAAGACTAAGGGAAACAAAGTGTCCCAGTACGGACAGTCTGAAGGGCACGTCTGTTTCCCCTTAACAAGATGAGCAAAAGCCCAGCAGAGTACAGCAGAAGGCTGGGCTCCACTGGTAAATGTCAGGATAGGATGGTCAGACAAAAGCAAAATGTCGGGGGGGTTCACAACTGGAGAGAAAATTACCCATAAATGGAAATCTTTCCTAAAAACCAGCCTTGCTGAAATTTAAACATGTCTAGTTTTCCCACATTGAACACGCTCAGTGAATCCAATACCTAGCTTCCCCACTCACACATTTTGCTTCTCAGGGAGGCAGATACATACCTGGTTTTGTGAACCATCGAGAAACCATGCAAAAGCTCAGCCTGCTTACAGAAGGAGCTGGCACTAACTGATGAATTCCTTGGGGTGGGCAGCATCAGTTATCATATGGTTTAGTGTGTTTGACTCTGGTCCTGGGCTTGCTGTCATTCTACAAAAGACCTGTCCTTTAAATTGGTTGTTCTGTTGTTAAACGGTAATTATATAGTGCCACCTTAGTATTTATATTGGCCTAAGCCTATTCGCACTACACGGAAAACCGCGTGGCAAAGTTCCGATTTTTGGGCTAACTTCGCCGCCATTTTAAGATTCATCCACCATTTTGATTTTCACTCGTGTGTTCTACGTTCTAAAATGGTGGACTATGTTTTTGACTTGCAGCCAAGCCTTCCGACCTTTGAGTTCTGTTAATGTTTAGGTTGTCCGAGAGCTGACTGTTTAAACTGAGCAAAGGGACCTTGTGCTTTATATGAACTGTCATTTGAGTGTTGTCTGCGCTCACAAGCCTCATCCTTGTATAAACATTGGGACAATGAAGAACAAACCTCGAGCGTATGCTTTAGCTGAACTAAATTATGAAGATACTTGAAACAAGACTTACCGCGAGATCCAGGAACATACATCACTATTGTGTCTTCATGGAAATACAAACTTATGTAATCCTTTGCATGATATTGTAAAATCTGTATGTGAACTAGGCACGAACTCTAGACCATGAATTGTTAAAACGAAGAGAAGCTGGACAATATTGAAGGAAATGTATAAATACGCTAGTGTTTAGATGTTCAGCACTCTCTCACCTCTCTTTGTCGGCTGGTACACACTGCGAGGTGTTGGGAACCAGATAGCTACCTATCTGTTTTGCTTTGTAAAGTGTACAGTAATAAAAGATCTGTGAATCTTTTTAGCCCGTGATTGGTGTATTTCCTTTGTGGTACTCAGCCTCGATATTTCTTTGTTCTTTCACTGTGATCCTTCCAAAATCATGTGTTTGTGCTCTTTCTCTGGTAATGCCTTTGGAGGCCCCAGACCTATCAAAATCCTGCAGGCTTCTGTTTTACTTACAGGTAAGAAATCCAGAGAAAGCAGCACCTTCGTTCACATTCTGCACTAATATGTTTCTAAGCGAGTGAGGTCCACACGACCATTCGGCTAATTTGCCAGGTTTACAGAAAATGCAGAAATGCATGCACAGTTGGATTTTGTCAGATGGTGCGGAAGAGCAACGTCAGATGGTCAGAGATATTAGTTGGTGCAGAATCATAATATATGCACTTTGTTATGGTTGACTATGGCCTGTGGTCGCTAAACAAGAGGTCCCAAAAATGGACTGAACTGCAAGTTTTCCTTTTCAATAATCATGTAAGTGCTCCTTTGTACTACAGCGCCTGTGGTCACAATAAACGTAGATAACTGATGCTAACTATAGGTCCATGAAGCTTAGGGAAATAAATACCTTGGCGCACCTTCCATAACAAAATGTTTCTGTGTGAGTGAATAGGAACAGCATTTTCATGTCATGCAAACCCGAGAAACCACCTTTAACAGGATGACCTACTGGTCGGCCAATTAGGTTGGTGATTGTTTTATTAATTGGGTGACTTTTAAATCAACTCCCACGTACAGTTATTTTGAAAGTGTTCTGTAAACAGTACAATTTTTATTTTTATTTTTGATATGGTTAAATAATTCAACCTTTCAATACAAGTTTCTCAAAAAACACTCTTATAATATAAAATAAAATATTACCTCCATATAATATCTAAATTGTGCTGTTAAAACGTTTCCTTTATGCTAAAACATAAATAATCTATCTATTGGTCACAAGAAGTCACAATAAGTAGAGGAAGAAAATAGAAAAAAGGAGAGAATCAAGTCATCAATAATTCAGAACAGAACATCAAAACATTCCTTCATCATATTATTAGCTTGATGTCATTTACCGTGTCAGTCGGCTCTCTCTACTTAACTATCTCTCGCCTTTATACAGGTCTCATAAAACAACAGACTGTTTTGGGATGAACACTACTTCCTCCAATCTCATTGCAGTTCTTCTTACACATACTTCTATTTTCTTGCCTTTCCTATTGCAGTCTATTCCAGTTTTAACTCCATTACAATTGCTATTTGGATCATCATATGTTTGCTATGACACAGTTTCTGGCAAAAAGAATCAATTGTCAGTGTTCTATAATCTTTAAAATAATGCCAAAAGTATCTCAGACGCAATTTGCCTAGTTCTGGGCATTCAGACAATAAATGAGGTAAGGTTTCCCGTTGTTGTTGGCTGCAGCCAAATCTGTATGTGGTTTCATTACTTGGTATTTCCCGTCTCCAAGCTTGTATTTCTCTAGTTTTACAGAGGTTCAACCGAAAACCTAGATATATATCTCTATATTTAGGGGTAGGGAATTTTATCAGGTACCCTTCTGTAGATCTCTTTTGTCCACCAGTAAATTGTCTTTAAAAGATTGGTATCTACTTCATGCTTTAATAGTGCACAGCCAATCATACTGCCATAATTTATTTTTGGCTCTTGTAGGGTTCTTGATCAACAAGTCTACCATAATATCGGCTTCGGCCAACAACAAGGCAATCCATAATCTCTAATTTCTTGCAAACAAATGTTCAGAATTAAGCGTGTAACTTGCCAATGAAAATATTATGTCGTTGGATTTGTTTGCTAGCACACATTTCCTATATAACCAGCATACTTTCCAGCAATACATGATAAACAAGGAGGGTAGTCCTAGTTCAAACCTTAGGTTGTGCATCGGTTGACTTTTTGGGAGTTTTAATACCGTTTCCACTAGAGCCCATTGTTTAACCCATATACTTTCTACTCTATGTGGCTTGGACATCGGAGACATATAGGATGGAAGGGACCATTTTTTTGTATATAATAGGTAATTAATGTTGAGTCCGATAATTTGCTATATTTTGCTTTAATTATTTTTGCTTGTGATGTTACTGTTCTAATTTTGCCTTTCAGGTCAGCCAAATAGGGCTGATCAGAGGCATGATTAGTTATATTAACGCCTATATATTTATACTCTTTTACATTTTCAAGTATCTCCCCATTCAGGACCCACTTCTGAGATCTTTTGTTCTTTAATTTCCTCACATTGCATTTTAGGATCTTGGTCTTTTGTGTATTCTGGTTAGCTTATTCTCCTAAGGCCAAGTGCATGTTTTGAAGGCCCCTGGGCATCTTAGAGAGCAGGACAAGATCATCCACATGGAATAACAACGCTACCGGGGAGCTGGCTAGTTTTGGAGGATCCAACGCTATCAAGGTAAAGATATGTTTCAAATCGGCTATGAAAAAGTTAAATAATGTTGCAGCCAAAATCCCCCCCCTGCTTGTGGCCACTATAAGTTGGAATTGGGGTAGATACTTTCCCTTCTAACGATAGCCTGATTTGGATAGTGGTGCATGTATGCAATTGATAAATGAAAGTAAGGAGCGTGCAAGTGCATACAGCAATCTCCAATTTTCTCATGAGGATGGTCCTTGATATTGCGTCAAAAGCTGACTTGAAATCAGTGTATGCCGTGTATAATTGTTGTTTCGTTTGGCTAGATTGCTTTTGGATAGTCCTTATTACAGTTAAATTGATTGATGTTCCCAGACCAGCAACAAAACCTGTTTGTTGAGGATCTCTTAACTGGGCTTTGTTCAACCACAAATTAAGATCCCTGAGATTCAATTGTGCAAACAATTTGCTGGGAATGTCTAATAATGAAATGTGGCGGTAGTTACAAGCTTCCTGTCGATGACCCTTTTTGAAGATGAAATTATAGTAGATTTTCTGCAGGGAGGTGGAATTGTCGCTGTTCAAATTATCTCTGAGAAGATTTTAAAGAGAATGTCCACCCATAGTTCAGGACTCATTTTGAGGTGAAATTTAGTCAGACCATCGGGTCCTGGAGCTCTCGAAGGGCTTAGTTTGGAAATATAATAGACAATGGGCCTCATTACACGGTAGGCGTTGGACCAAGGTGCTATTAGCACCTTGGTCCATGCTGGTAAACTACCGGCACCGCCTTGGAGGAAAGGGGAATTACCGCCCTATTCCAAGGTTGGCGGGGCGGTAATTCCCCTTCCCCCATTGCCCTTCCCCATTCCCATTTTTGCCCCATAGGGCATAATGGGAATGGGGAAGGTGCTAATTACGGTACCGCAAATTGCGGTACCGTAATTAGCACCCTGGTCCCTTTGCGGGTTGGTTTTTAATGCCTGCTAAAAAGCAGGCGTTAAAGTACCAACCCGCAAAGGGACCTCGTAGTAAGGCGGTAAGGGTTAATGGTCACCGGTACCATTACCGGTGACCGTTTACCCTTACCGCCTTCCGTGTAATGAGGCCCAATGTCTTCACGGTTGAACTTTAATTACATTTTATGTCCAGGTGGTAGGTTAATTTGTATTACTTCTCGTTCAATAGAAGCATCGAGAGGTAGTCATGCCAAACACTTTCCGAAACTGCATTAATCTGAAGTGGAAGCTGGGTGTTAGGGGTATCCCGATGTAAAAGCTGGCATATCTCCCCTGAGTTCTTACACAAAATGGTGTGGAGCATTTCTTCCCCATCCTGCTGATACATATGAGCCATGTGCGCTTTTGGCCAATGTTTGGTCCTTAAGTACTTCAACTTATCCAAACGGGTACGTAAGGGGAGATTTTTAGTCTTTTCGTTCTGTGAAACTCTGTTTTTTCCTGCCTGACACCTTACTCTTTGGTTATATGTATGGCTGTGTTTAATGATAATGATGTGTTATTTATATAGCTCCTTAATCCAAAGCGCTTTACAAAGCACATATTTACATACAATATCACCCAAACAAAGTTGGTACTCATTTATTGACCTCGGAAGAATGAAAGGCTGAGTTGGCCTTGCCGGGATTCGAACCGGCGACCTGCAGATCATGCTCAGATCGCAGCAGCATGCGCTGAACCCGCTGAGCTATCTTACCGGCTTGCCGTTTGAATCTCGCTTTTTGAATATTTGAGACCGTGTAGACATAATCGATAATTTCTTGCTTGTTATTCCTACGCCAAGTGGGCTTGGGAAGTATGTCATCTTCAAATGCTCCATTTAGCATTAAAAGTTGTCTTTCCTACATCAGTGCCATCCATCTGTGTGTTAGATTTTTGTCATTTTGTCCGACATGCAGTGTATATTTAGGTCACTCACCAGAATCGTGGTGGTTATTGTCGGATCCAATATGATGATATCAAGTATAGCTGTTAAGTCTTTTAGAAATGTATCTGTTGTAATTCCCAGGTGGTTGCAATGGACATTTATTAATGCAATCACTTTTGCATGAGAGGAAATTTTGACCAGCTGTCTAAAGTTATTGGGATCTAACCATCACTCCAATTTACATCCGGATGACACCTTTGTGGCGTCCAAAAGACTCGCCATTGGTCTGCCCTTTGCTTTTGTTACAGCAGGTATTGCTAATACAGTGAAGTTATTCCATATTGGTGCTTGAGATAACCAGGTTTCCTGCAGCGCGATTATGTCAAATTGATCTAGACCGTGTGCTGTCGAATTTACTAAATGTCTATGCCCTCTGGTGTTCCAGATAACCATCTGAAAATGTTGTAATTGTTGAGCCAGGGATTGCTAGCTCAGTATATCAAGTCATTTTTGTTTAGGGTCTTGCCTACATTTGGATTCCTGTCTGTAATAGGCAGGTCTCTGCATACAGACCATTTTTATGTCAAGTGGTCTTTGCATAGAATTAATGGGAGACATTCGCTTGTTGGCTTTTTCAGACTCTACTTCTCTTGAGATGGCCGGTTCATAGTTGAGAATAAAACCCATGACATATAAGGCATTTCTCTCCAGCCATATAGTGTTTAACACTATTCTTGATTGGAGCCATAGTCTAGCTGCTGTTAGGTTGAAATCATCCAAGAACGGGGTGCTGTTGAGCAGCCGACAAAATGGCTGCCTACTCTTCCAGCTCCGTACACTGCCGCTTCATATCTTTAAACATCTGCGGTTTGCTACTTGGATACGGCCTCATACTTGGTCCCTATCTCGCTGACGGCCAGGGCTATCTGCCCGTAAAGTTTGGCCCTGAATCGGACCTCCTGGACCGGCGTGTGGCCGACTCGCGCTGCCCCTGTGATAGGCTAGGCAGGCCCTGGTGCACTGGAGCGCGCTGCGGCACCGGGGGAGACCTGCTGCGTCCTGGGCCCTTGCGGTCCCCGGATACCTCTCACCCGCCTGCCTGATTCTCTTGCTGCAGCCCCCACGCCCTGCTGCCTGGAGGCTGGGGCTGTGTCGAGCGATCTGGCCGCCTGCGGGACCTGCGCTGAGGGGCGCGAGCTGATCCTCCGCGGGACGCCGGCTCCTGCATCCCGCGGCTCCTGGAGACCTGTGGCCGCCCTGTCCCCTTGGCCGGAGGCGCTGTCTGGCGGTCGTGCACGGCTTCTGTCCTTCTGCCGCGGCCCTCTGCAGTGGGGCTCTTGGTGTACCCGGCGGCCGAGAGGCCCACAGTAGTGCTGCTTGCGGCCGGGGGGGCGGACTTCTCATTCCTCCCTGAGCTTGACTGCCGCATTCATACATCCTGTGTGGCCCGCGCGGGCTTATTGGGGATCCGCCATTCGGGCTCTGGATGCCGCCCAGGCTGCAGGTGAGGAGGTGGGGGGGTTGATGTGTACAGGCCTTCCTGCCGTTCCTTTGCCTTTGCTGTTCCCCCCACTCCCTCACGGTGACTGCTCTCACTTATGGCCCTGGGATTCCCCAGCTTGTCCCATCCTACACTAATCACTACTCCTGAGCCTTATGTGAACATTTAGGTGGACCCTTTTTACGATCCCTTGTGCGCTTCCTCAGGCGTTGATCCCTGTGACTCCTGGATCCGGGCATCCATAGCTCTTGATTGACAGCTCGGAACTGTGTAACACTATTGTCGAGGAAGCTGCTTCTCCAGCTTGGTTCCTATGACACGCTTCCTCTGTGTGTATAACACTTATAATAATCTTATAATAATCTCCACACTGTACACTGAATATCCGGACGCCATATTACATCATGTCCAATAGATCCAGGAACACTAATAAGTCTGGCGCCACGGAAAAATTCGCAAAAGCCACCCCAAGATCTGACTCGGCCCATGCATCAAGTGACCAGGCTGACCCGCTGCCTTCCGCTGAAGCGCCTACTACAGACCTAACGGTCATGATGGAATCAATGGCCAGGAACTTTGCGGCTTTTCACGAAAAACTTGATGACATTAATGCAAATGTGGCATCTCTCAGAGCTAAATTAGACCAGCAGGGGTCAAGAATTACGGAGACTGAAAATAGGATAAGTGCCAACGAGGACAATATAATCCACTCAGTCGCAGACATGAAGTCGGTTAGGGCCAAGTGTGACGACTTAGAATCCAGATCGCAAAAGAATAATATACGCATTGTTGGGGTTCTGGAAAATGCGTTGAAGGGCCGACTCGAGCTGGCAGTCGAGAACCTCTTGAAAGATCTACTGGGAAACCCTGACATGTCTCCCTTCTTCACCGTTGAGAGAACTCATAGGGCACTATCACCGCGTCCCAGGCCTGGGGACTTCCCGAGACCCATCATTGCGAAAATCCTCAGCTTTAAAGATCGCGACCAGATTCTCCGTCTTGCTTGCGAAAAAGGAGAGCTCAGAATGGAATCGCAAGTGATCTGAATTTTCCCTGACTTCTCAATTGGGGTTCAGCAGGACCGTCGACAATTTCTCAGTGTTAAAAAACTGCTCAGAGAGAGAAATATCCCTTACACCAAATTGTTTCCTGCGCGTCTGAAGTTCACATTCATCAACAAACGTTACTTCTTCACGGTCCCTTCGGAAGCAGTGAAATTCATAGAGGCACATGTTCCCCCTCATCCTCCCGCTGAGGACATTATGGACAACGACTGAACTTGGCTAAGACTTGAACCCTCTAACTGTCCTACTTACATGTGTATTGAGAGCCTCGCTGGTCGTCAACCTTCTCTATAGTTCACCTTGTCATATCACTTGCCCTGTTTTATGGCTCCAGCTGTATGCATGTCTTCTAGCATCTCTGATACTTATTGCTAAACTAATGCACTATTGAACTGTTCATCGTGAGTATCCTTATTGGCCATAAATATTCGAATTGCAATGTTGTAATGCCTGCATATAGGCCCCTGGTTGTTGGTTCAGACTCAGGGACTAGCACCGTAAAACCGCAAAAAACTGCTCGTTCTGCAACGGACCCTTTGGGTTCCAAGCGTGCCAGTGCACGGCAATGGCGCACCCCACTGCGATTGCAATGTTCCATACACCATTGTTGTGGGCTAGCCCCAGTTGGGCTTCCATATGGTTATTCCTAATGTTTGGCCCCTGTTGGGCCGGGATGTGGGCTTATCCACGTTGGATTCGGCCCTCCGACCTTCAGCTCCCGGTGGTAGTCGGCCCAATTGGCAGCATTTGTGTTTTGGTTTGTGGGGACTGCACTGCGTGTTGGGGTTGGGCAGTGAGGGTGGGGGGATGCACAGTTGGGGTTGGGTTAAAAGTAAAAGTCATGGCAGAGAGCTACACGACCTCAACTCAATGTATCTATGCAAATGGCAAATGCAAACTATGGAATGGTAATGCATACTACTGCAGGGATGTCCCATAATGCGACACTATGGCCCTTAACATTATGACATGGAATATTCGTGGTCTGAGCAACTTCACCAAAGCCCGCAGGATAACTGCCTATGCCCAGAGGCATGCCATTAAGATTCTCTTTCTCCAAGAAACTCATGCCCTCGGGCGTCTAGCGACATACCTTGCCCCGACATGGGGCAACAATAGATACTACACGAAATACTCAACCCAGTCCAGGGGGGTACTAACTCTAATCCACAAATCAGTCCAATTCTCATTGCGCACCAGCCACGTTGACCCCAAGGGTAGATATGTAATACTTCACTGCTCGCTCGCCAATATGGAATGCCTCCTTGTTAATACATATGCCCCTAACTTTGATGCTCCAGATTTTTTCGACGCCATCACCAGCACGCTTCTGAAGTATGTTGGTATTCCTATCATATGGGGCGGTGACATGAACTTAATTCTGGACAACGACCTGGACAGATCCGGGACCGCCCGCAGAGCCTCATCACGTGCGGCCCATAGACTACAGGCACACATGG
Organism: Ambystoma mexicanum; assembly: GCF_040938575.1. Lineage (NCBI taxonomy): Eukaryota > Metazoa > Chordata > Amphibia > Caudata > Ambystomatidae > Ambystoma > Ambystoma mexicanum. The sequence goes on along the minus strand of NC_090937.1, from coordinate 18,495,289 downwards.
ACACACTGGGTCTCAAAGATGTATGGAGAGAGTACACCTTTTACTCATCGGTACACGATAGCTTCTCCAGGATAGACTTGTTTCTCATATCAGGATGCATGGTGGGCAGAGCCACGGAGACTAAGATATTGCCGCGCACATTATCAGATCACTCACCGGTAACACTTCGCATAACACTAGGACAGGACCACCCTCCCCGCTCCTCCTGGAGATTCAAATCAGAGGCCCTCCAAGATATAGTTTTTAGAGCTGACATCCAAGCTGATATCAACACCTTCTTTGACTGCAACAACAGGCAAGACACCTCCAATGGGGTGCAGTGGGAGGCATTTAAGGTCTTCAACAGGGGGATGTGCATCTCTAGTTAAGCCGGGGTCCTCAAAGTTATTAAAAACAGTCTCCAGCGGTCAGAAGCGAAGCTAAAAGAACTCGAGAGGGAATATACCTCTGCCGCTTCCCCGACCACACTGGCACAGATCAGAGCGGAATTAGAAACATTCGAGTCCCACGCCCAGAGGGAGGTTCAATACTATGCCCGTCCCGTAGCAGCCAGGAAATATGGTGAGGGGGCAGACGGGGGAGGACACTGTCCAGACTGGTCCGCGCAGAGGGGGGCAGGACTCGCATTGACTGTGTCAAAGACGCAAGCGGCGTCCTGTGCTGGTCCGACCAAGACATCCTCGATACATTCACTGCGTTCTACACAACACTATACAGCCCCCAGCAAGAACACAGCCCACAAGACACAGACACCCTGCTAGACCAAATCCCCATGACCCTCCTCTCCCGCGTGACTACTGACCAACTTGAAGCTCCATTCACTCTCGACGAGATAACCACAGTTATCTCGAACTGTCCTAAGGGCAAGGCACCAGGCCCGGACGGCCTCACTGTCGAGTTTTCTCGGGAACATGTAGCCATCCTGGCACCCAGACTCCTGGAGGTGTGGAACAAGTCACTCAGGTTGAACACCCTACCCCACTCCATGCGCGAAGCACTCATAACTGTGCTGCCCAAGCCGGGCAAACCGCTGGATGAGTGCGGCTCATATAGACCCCTTTCTCTGATTAACACTGACATGAAGATATTTGCTAAGATTATTGCAAATAGATTCCTCCCTATTATGACCCACTTAGTCCATCCTGACCAGAGTGGTTTCGTGCCCGGCAGATCCACAGCCCTCAATATCCTTTGCTTATTCAATGTCTTGTCCAGAATCGTCCCCAACGCAAACACTGTAGCGGTCACCCTCGATGCCCAGAAGGCATTCGACATGCTGTTGTGGCAAAATATGTGGGCAGTACTTCATAAAATGGGAATTGGCCCACAAATTATATCGTACATCAAGCTGCTCTACACAGGCCCCATAGCCAGAGTGCTGGTCAACACCAGGACCTCGGCCTCCTTCGCTCTCCATAGAGGTACCTGCCAAGGCTGTCCGTTCTCCCCGATACTCTTTGCGCTTGCTATCGAACCCATGGCTGACAGCGTCAGAGACAAACTCACGCGTAAAGGTATACGTCTACGTGACACCCCAGAGATCATCTCATTATATGCAGATGATGTGCTTCTCTATATCAGACACCCGGCTGCCCACCTGGACCCGATCATAGGGGACATAACAAAAATCGGCACTTTTTCGGGCTTTTCTATAAATTATACTAAATCCGAAATCTTTCCGCTCACGCTGACCACTACACAGCCGACATGTGAATTTCCCCTCCGTTGGTCACCAAACGGTATCAGATACCTCAGGGTGCAGGTGTCCCTCTCTAAAGCTTCACTGCTGGCCGACAACTACGAGGCTGTGGTGCAGCTTGCCGAGGCCTAAATGTTGAAATGGCGCAATCTCCCACTTTCCTTGTCAGGCAGGCTGTCTCTAATCAAGATGATAACTGTCCCTAAATTGCTCTACATCTTCGTGAATGTCCCGATCTGACCCGGAAAGCAGTACTTCAGGAAACTGCACACTGCGGGTGCCCAATTTCTGTGGCACTCCGGCGCGGTTCGTAAGAAATGGCGGCATATGACTCTTCCATATGAGAAGGGGGGCTTCACCGTCCCGACTTCGCTAAATACTGGACGGCTGCGCAGGCCCAGCACGCCACATACTGCTACACGTTCACCGATCCCCCCCACAGGTGAAGCTCTAGAAGCTAGCAAGTGAGGGAGTTAACACCCTCGCTCTCATACTCCACCACACATTTCATACTGATGCCCCGGCCGATCCTGTGATGGCTACAACTATGGCTTGGAAACGAATACTGCAGGCACAACCCGGCCACCACCCGTACTACAAATGGCTGCCCATTTGGCAATTCCCAGGCCTCAGCCCTACACACGATAAACTCCTAATGAAACACTGGTATGACTGGGGTATGGGATATCGGGCCCTGACCGACCTATACCCTGAAGGGAAGTTCATCACCCCGCAGACATGGCGTTCCGGTCATTCTGGCACTGCGCTGGAACTACTACAATACTTCAGGTTGACAGCAGCGATTCGAGCCTGGTGGCCCTCATACCCCGATGAGCCTCCAGACTCGCCAGAGATTCCCTATATATCTAACTCAGCCGGGGCTAGAGGGATAGTGTCCTCGCTGTATAAAATACTGATGGCCAATCCTACAGATATGCCACATAAGGCACGTGATACATGGAGCGATGAGCTGGGACTTCCCATCACTGACGCAATGTGGAAGAAAATGTGCATACACACCCGCACCACCTCTTTAAATGCCAGATATAGGTGTATACAATATAAGCTCCTAAATCGATTATACCACACACCACACAGATTGAACAGGTTCGCACACACCCAGGTTCACACCTGTCCTAGATGTAAATCCCCAGACGCGGATCATATACACATGTTCTGGTCCTGTGATGCACTGGGCCCATACTGGAAAGCCATAATAGATGCTCTCTCAGAAATTACAGCGCCCCACACCTCTCCAGAACCATTAGTCATACTGTTCGGCCTGTGGGATAGCCCCGAATTAAGAAAAGGGTCAAAGTTTCTGAATGTTGCCACCATAGTTGCCAAAAAATGCACATTGCAATGTTGGAAGTGCCGCTCCCCCCCTTCATTTGAAATGTGGTTGAGGGCCCTCACCTGGATTCAAACGTGCGAGGAGGACTACATTAATACCCTCCCTCTGACCTCTCTCCCCAAGAATGTATGGACAGAATTTTGTACCTATCTGAACAGCAAGGATGATCTAGAACTACTGTTTTCCTCTCCTCCTGGTGAAATGAACTAGTCCATTACTGAGCCTCACTTATCTGTAATACTGTATATCTACCCCCGTTTGTATCTCCCATGCATTGTATTGTCTCCCATGTACCTGCTACCATATTTATCCTGTACATTCTGTTGACTGTCTGTTCTCTCGCTGTGCCAATAAAGAAAAGTTTTTTTAAAAAAGAAAGTCAGATCATTAAGACTTGGGATCTCATTAAATATATTTATTATACATGTCCTGTTAAGGTCATATGAAGGAAATTATTTTGATCTACATTGTATCACTAAATTGTGAAATTGTGATTTTTCTTTAAAGTTTTTAAAGGCGCTTAAAGATTCCCTAGTCTCCTTGACTATAGATCGCTGTCTGGAATTATACATAGGCCCGTTTCTTTTGCAACCTGGATGTTTTGGGATGCTGTTGCAGATGGTAGCAGCATCGAGCTCTTCTGTATAAACTGGTCGTTTTTAAAGTATAATGAGACAGATTTAGCTATCTCTTCCCTTCTTTTTTCTAGGGTCTTAAATCCCTGTTCTGATGTGTCATAATAATCATTGTCCCCACATTGTCTTTTTTTGTTATTTTTTTTAGATTCCATTGCTTCGATTAGCTCATCTAGAGGCTCTTTTGTGTGTTGCAAACTTGTGACGTCAAGTCTTTTTGACTTGAGGGTTTTATTTGACCTTGCTATACTAGCATATTTTTTTAGTAATTGCTTGGCTACCATCGGAGAGCCATTACTTTGTCTTAGTCATATGTTTTACAAATTGTTTGGCTGGCCCTTTATTATGTGTCAGTTGCATTTTGATATTTTTGTTCTTTTTTTGCTGTGCTACTAATGCACGTTTTGCCTGTTTTGCTGGCTTAGACTTCAAATTCGTTTCCGTATTTCGCTTCGAAAAAATACCATAATTATTGTTTTGATTAGAACTGCTTTTTCCCCTTTGATGCTCCATGTTTGTTCTATTTTGATTTGAATCAAGCATCTCAACAGACTCTTCCACTTCACGAGTGACAGGTTTCTCTTTAGTTTGTGTTTGGGCCGTCACTGCATTACTTATTAGTGGTTTTATTTTTTTTAGTTCTTGGTGCCTTTGTAAGAATCATCAAATCCTGACTATTCTCGGCTATCATGTCACTCACGGGCTGAGTCGTGATTACTTTCAGTAGACCCGTGTTAACAGGCTCAATAATCCTGAGTTTGTTGTCAGTTACACATTGGGAGATTTGATCCTGTTGTAGAAGCAAGATTTTGTCTAAGATTCCTGATTGTATATCCAACTTATTGTCCATAACCTCATACAATTTCTTCAAAGATGAGAGTGCAAGATTCATTGCTGTCAGTGTAGATTGAAGTAACAAGTGTGAACACTGATCAGATTGCACAGGATTGTGAGAGGTTTGTATCATTGGTTGTTTGGATGATGTAAGATTAGAAAAGGAAATGGACTTTGGGGAGGAATGATTAATCAATGTTTCGAACATTATGGGGGATTGTGATATGGCTGAATGGTCTCTTACAAGGCTTTGTGAAGTCGAGGGCAGATCGAGGTCACACGACTGGATGGGATAGAACGTTTAAGATTGTTCGGCAATATGCAGCACATGTTCCCCCAAAGCCACTTTACCAGTCACATCCGCAGTCTGCTCGATCATCCTGCAAATATCAACAGCTGGAGGTGAATTAATCATGATAAGATCATCTGTTATCACGGGCAATAACGCATCATTTGGTGATACAACAGTCATTGAAACTTAACTTACTTCCACCATTGTATTAGTGCATAATGTTACCTCCATCTGTTGTTCTCGGTGACCACCATTTGATAGTGAATCCATTGTGATATCACTAACTTGATGGAGTACCAATGTTTGGCCAGTTATATAGATGTCATTAGTTTGCTGCCGCTTCACAGAGTTTAAATTGTCCATTTCTGTTTCAAAAGACTTTATGTTAGAGGTTGAGTTCGCAGGTATTCTCACTGATTTATCAATGTCAGGTGCATAAAAATGCTGAATGTCAGTGACCGCCGAGTGTGCCCGGCACGTGCAGTTGAAGTATTTGGTTATTGGAGTTGTTGTATGAGGCGTTTTCAGCGGCATTCGCTTTAGACGTTCGACCAATTTCAGGGTTTCCATTATCGAAGGCATATCAGATTTTAATTAGTATAGAGATGCTCCATTACGTCGTAGGAATCCAGAGGGTGTTTAAATGATACTCTTGTCCCACGTGAGGAGGTCTTTGCCGGCGTAAATAAATCCAGTGATCAAACGTTATTGACTGGATGGCCAACCTTTATAATCCAAATTAAGTATTTAAGCATCGTTTGCAAGAGATCAGAAAGCCTAAAACAAATCTAATCTGGAACAGCCTCCAGCCCACCAGTCCTAACAGCCGTAACAGCCGCTTCTAAAAGCCACTTGCAAAATGCGCGCACGCGAAATGCGTGCGCATGGCTGTATTTGTAGGAAGGTTGGCGGGTCTTAGATCTGTTTAGATTGTATTTGTAAAATGGTGTAGTTCACACCTATAATAGTAAAAAAATGAAAGAAAATATGCTATAAGTAATGTTTAAACACTTCTTCAGTATATGGTTGTTCCTAAAGGCTTGAGGTCCATGGAGACGTACCTTAATGTACATGTAACAAAGAATGGGGAGATCAACGTTCCACCAGTACCAGCGTCTCCCAGCCGTAACAGCCACTTCTAAAAGCCACTTGCAATTATACAATTATAACCTGAGATATTGCTTTGGTCATCCCCTGCTTTTTATTTGGTGTGGTTGTATGATTTTCCTAGAGTGTGGTAAATAAGTGCAGGATGCTGGTGAACGATATCAGGATTTATGATTATATATTAATAATGTATTGTTTTTATTTATCCCCTCCTCTTTTCACAGCACATATTGTTTGTATTCAATATTTCTTCTTTTCATGAGATACAGATTCTCACAGGTGCATTTCTCTTTTAGCCAATAAAAGCATTTACAGTCCCATAGAGCATGGGGCACAGTCTTATGCCCTCCACAGAACACACACCTTCTGAGATTGCTTGTGGGGGCATTAGGGAAGACATCCCACAATGTACATGCCTCGATGAACCCCACCTGCCCTCTCCCATAGCACCAGTTTGTTCAAAAGTGCTGTTCAGCTAAATCTGCTGTCCTTTAGCTATCCTGAACAAGGGTGCCGTGTGCAGACAGGTTTGTATTGGGAGGATGGCGTTGATATGGGATGCTGCTGGGTTTGAAGGCATGGAAGACAGGGAATGCTACGGTAGACGTCATTAGCAAAGTGACGAGCGGAGGTAGGTGGAATTAGGCTGTACGATAAGTAATGAGTTCTCCTGGTTCTTCCTCGACATGCTCCTTGTGCTCTGCAGCCAACTCCCTTTGCTGGTTTTAGACATTCTCTGATAAAAAGCACACCTTGTTTATTAAATGGCCCAAATACCGCTTCTAACTGCAAAGTCAAAATCCTCCTGGCACATGGAGTCCAGGAACAGCGATGCACATGCAAAGCTCTTTTGCAGGCACCATATGTCCTTAAAGCTGAGGTCTGGGCACTAAAGAAAACCGGCATGAAACATGTTAATATCATGGTCCCTCAAAAATTTCCTATCACCAAAGGAGAACACAATACATAGTACTGTAACCCCTTAACAAAGTCTTTCAATCCCAATTGAAAATGAATGACACCCCAGCCAAGGGTAAGAAAACAACGCACAGTCATTTTCCCACCCATATCAAACCCTTCAATGGCCCACATTGTAAAAAAGGATGAAAAATATACTAGCTAATACTGTATTATAATAGGGAAAAGACACACCATACAACAGTGTAACTTACACTTCACGATTAAGAGCACTGTGTTCTTTCTCCTAGCATCTGAAATGTTTGGTCTCTGTAGGTGGCAACCAGCTCCACCTAGCTACCCTCAACTCTCGCTCTGCTGTTAACCACTGCTCTGATATCTGTCTCCTTCTTGGAGACTGTGACCTTGACATTCTTGCTCTCACTGAGACGTGGTTCACTGCCAGCTCTGTCACTGCTTTTGACACACTCCTCCCTGAGGGCTACAAGATCCTCTCTAAGCCCAGGCCTCACCGGTCTGGAGGCGGAGTGGCCTTTATATTCCCTGAATGGGTCCCCGCTCCTATCATTCCCACTCAGACCTACTCCTCCTTTGAATGCCTCATCTGCAGGCTTGGTGTCTCTCCAACCCTCTTGTTAACTCTCGCAACTATTTACAGGACCCCTGGTCCGGTCTCCCTCTTTCTCTCAGAGTGGTCTGACCTCACCACTTCTCTAATTACCTCCACCTCCAAGTTTCACCTCCTCAGATGCTTCAATATTCACCTCGACTCTCCTGGTTCAGCCACTGGACTCTTCCGCAGGCTCTGTGACTTTCTTGCCCCCACTATTCTTCCCTCCGGTGCGACGCACTCAGCCGGACATACCTTGGATGCTCTCATCTTAGCAGACATCCCCATCTCCAACCCTCTCACTACACCTCTCTCCTGGTCTGACCATGCTCTCCTTTCCTCTCACCTGGATCTCTTAGTTCCCCTGGCGAATCCTCTGCCTGCACAGCCTGTCTCCTTCTCCGTCATTCAACCGATAAAGCGAGGGTCAGTGTCTGCTTTTGCTGCCACTTTCATTCCCCCTCCCACTCCTGCCATGGACTCCCACAACGACTCTGCCCTTGCTAATCTTCACCTCTCCATTACTAACACCCTGGACATCCTTGCCCCTGTTATGAGGATCCGCATGAAGCATGCCTCCAAGCATTCACCTGGTATGACTCCGACCTAGACTCTCTGAAGTGCAAGTGCAGAGTTGCTTAGCGGAAGTGGCAGGCATCAGGCACATCTTATGACAGACTGGCCTGCTGCCTGATCCAACGGCAATACAGACTGTCCATCTGCTTGAAGAAGAGGGCCCATACCGAAGCCTGCATCTCTGGGGCCCTAAGAACATGGCGAGCTGTTTAAAATCTGCAAAGAACTCGCCAATCCTACTGCAGTCTCCACTTCTCCTCTGCCATCCCTGACGATCTGTACTTCACTGGCCTCCCACTTTTTAACCAAAACTCAGGACATCCTGTCCTCACTCTCCTCTACTCCTCTCCCTCCTCCCTCCCCAGCGCTCAGGCCTCCCCTGGCCCCTGAGTTGGTAGAAAACCCTGTTTGTATTGGCGCTGGAGTTCATTCACATCTTGTTGGTATTGATCAGTTGAAAAAGGTCAGAACACATGGATATGTTAGTTTTGATTTATTCGGCACGTGAGTGCTAGTGGTTAACTTGGCATGTGTAGTGCTTGGTCACATGAGAAAAGCCAACGCGTGTTTCGATCAAGGTCTTTATCAAAGTATCAAAGCGGAGTGGTGATAGATGCTTGTCCTTGAGTAAGGAAGCTGGATAGTCACTATGGAGCCGGCATGACTCTGATGTACAGGATGTGCGGTAACAGTGATCCTTTGAAAAGATTACTGTTACTGCACATCCTGTTCAAAAGTTGGAGGTGGAGGAGTGAAGAGCTTGAGAAAGGAAGGAAGAGAGAGTTGGCGGTAGTGTGGGTCAATGGCCCAGAAAGCCTTATGAACAATGCAGAGGGTCCTTCCTGCCACTGGGAGCCAGTGAAGAGATTTCAGAGCTGGAGAGATATGATCCCTGGGCTTGAGCCCAAGGACAAGTCTTGCAGTCCTATTCGAGGCAGGAAGATTTAGAAAGAGGCTGTTGCAGTAGTCCAGCCTGAAAAGGGCCAGAGCTCTGGAGACAGTGAGCTTCTAGGGGAAAGTGAGGAAAGGAAGAATACCTCTGAGGAGATGCAGCTAGTAGTTTGACTTCTTAGAGACATCAGAGATGTGAGGAGAGAGGGAGAGTGTGGATTAGAAGATGACCCAGGGGTTTTTAGCCTCACAGGTAGGGGCAGGAAGATGACCCAGGGTGGGCGGTCAGAGATTGAGAGGAGGGAGCTGGTGTTCCATTGAGGAGGATGTCAGTCTTACTGGCGTCAAGGCAGGGATTGTTGGCAGCACACCACTCCTGAATTGCAGAGAGACAGTCAGGAATGAGAGAAGGAGTAGAGGCGGCTGAGGGGAGCCTGAAAGAGCGCTGAGTTTCATCTGAATAACACTGAAAGTTGGAGCAGAGAGCAGCTATGCAGTGGGCAAGAGGTGCCAGGTACTGGCTGAACAGCCAGGGAGAAAGATTAGACCCCTGTGGAAAACCACAGGTAGAGAGAGAGATAGAAGAGAGGAAGGACCCCAGTTGCACCTGGGAGGGTCCATCAGTGAGAAAGGAGGTCAGCCAGGGCAGGGCCTGATCAGTGATACCCAGGTTATCATGGAGCTGGTTAAGCAGGATGGCATGGTCGACCGTATCAAAAGCAGAAGAAAGATCAAGGAGAATAAGGACAGAAGGAAGGTTAGAATCGAGGTTTGAGAGCAGGGCTTCAGATATGTTCAGGAGAGCAGTTTCTGTGGTTCTGGCAGCTCTGAAGCCAGACTGGTGGTCATGGAGGCAAACAACAGATTAATTATGTAGATTAAGCTTGGAGATGGCCAGCTTTTCCAAGAATTTGCCCAGGAAAGGAGTAATGGAGATGAAATGAGAAGCCAAGGCCATGCATAGTGCCTGGGAGGGAACAGGAGAGGTAGAGACTGCAGCTGGATAGGCCAGCTCCTGGCAGATTTTAAAGAGTTTGGCTGAGTTGTTGGATGCCGCAGAGACGTCGTATTGGATGCGTGCTCTCTTCTTAGCAAGGACAGGGAGTCTGTACTGCCTTTGGAGAAGGTGGCAGGCCAGTTTGTCAGAGGGTGTACCTGTTGGCCTCCACTTCCTCTCATCCACCCTTCACTTGAGTTGACCACGTCTTGGTCAGACAAAGAACATCAAGGTCGAGTTCTTCATGAGACGGCAGATGTCAGAGGAGTATTTGACAGCTGAGCGAGAGTTGGGAGTGGCAATGTGGAGCAAGTTGCCACCTTTGAAAGACTTCTGTGGAGGGGTACAGGTCTGAGGTACACCCTGAGGAAGTGTAGAAGGAGCCTGAGAATGGGCAGAGGAAGAAGGAGGAGAGGGCGAGGTAGCCAAGGAGGAGGAGGAGGATGCCAGAGAGGTGGCTACCAGAGAGAGAGACAACAGGGCAGCCATAGAAGCAGTAGGGGAAGTTGTAGAGGTGCCAGAGGAATGAGACGGCAGAGGAGCCAGAAAAGGTAAAGAACAGACAGTAGGAGAAGAAAGGAAGTTGATAAGACACGGGAAGCATCTATCAAAAAAGAAGAGGTTGGCCTGAGGGCCTTTGAACAAGACGGTGCCATTTAGATACACATTAATGATGGTGATGGAGGAGTGGAAGGGGGCCAGGAGGGCCTCCCAATGGGTGCCACCATTAACGGGTGAGTAAGAAAAAGGAGAGAGCACAGAGACCATATGGAGGCTCCCTAGGCCTGGAGAGGGAACGATAAAGAGGATGTTGGTAAGGGTCTGTCTCGAGGAAGCGCTGGTGTAGGTATCAGCGATAGGGAGGCCTGGGTTGGAGACCAGTATATCCCTTTTGAACTTGTTCCTACCAGACCTAGTAAGAAGGACAGGATAGTCAATAGAAAAGCAGTTTGAGAAGATAGGCGAGACATAGAGGATGCAGAGGGAGAGGGTGGGGGAAAAGGGGAATGGAGAGTGGAGGGGGGAACACTAGGGTTGGGACACAAAGAGGAGGGGCACAAGCAGACAGACAATGACACAACTCAGAAGAAATAAATAGACAAATTAAGTTCAAGATGGGCACAGCAGATAGGGTCTGTATAACAAAAACAATTAACAAAGCAAACGAGTAAGGGAACCTAGAAGAAAATAAAGTGTGCAACAGGGATACAGGCAGTGCAAAGTGAGGATACAACCATGAATAGCAGAACGGCAAATTAGAGAACAATTGATCGAGGGAACCTAGGGTAAAAGAGTGAGAACAGCAGGAATGCAGGCAATATGATGTAACAACAATCAGGATAGCAAGGCATCAAAAAACAGAGCCGTCAACAAAAGAGATTTGGCAATGGCATCACCACAGAGGAGTTGATAAGAGATCAAATAATAATACACATGAATAACTCAGTTATACAAGAAATATTGTGGATGTGCAGAGACCTGTCCCTACAGGAAACTATTGCAATAGGGAAAAAAATAGAACACGCTCAATTGTGTTAAAAAAAAAATAAAGGAGAAGAAAAAAGAAGCAATTCGAGGAAAGGGAAAACAAATAAAAATGAGAATATCACTCAACAAGTAAATGTGGTGAGGAAAGAGCATGACAAAAGGGTTTGCTATAAAGGAAAAGGAAGTTCAGAAAGGAGAACAATCAAGAGTCATTATAGAGAAAGAAAGAAGCAATATTTTCCAAGAAAGGCAACAGAAGAAATTGGATGTAACAGATGTTATATGTGCAGAAGAATATGACAATCAGCCAGTTCAATATATTGGGCCCTAATTCCGAGTTTGGAGGTAGCCATGGTGCTATTTGCGCCATGGCTGCCTCCAAAACCGGGTCTGACTCCGGTTTGGTGAGATGGGACCTTACTGGTCCATTCCGACCTTGGAGGGACCAGTAAGTCCCCATTTACCAAACCATTCCCCATTCCCATTTGAGCCCCCATAGGGCTGAATGGGAATGGGGAAGGCGCTAATAACGGGCCTGCAAATAGCGGGCCCGTTATTTGCGCCCTGGTCCCCTAACGGGAACCGCAAGGTACGTTTGGTCTGACCAAGCGTACCTTACGTGTCCCGTTGGGGGACCTCGGAATGGGGCGCAAAGGGATTACCGCACCGATGTCCTTAACGGTGCCCGGTATCCCTTTGCGCCCAGGTCGGAATGAGGCCCATTGTCCTGCACTAAACCAGATGTGTACACGTTACAATAGATGTGGGCATTTTGTTGTGGTATATCCTTAAAAAGTATCAACAGTTCAGGATGAACAAGAAGAGTCGGAGGAAGAAGAGTGTGATGGTGAAGGTCCAAGAGACGTAAAACAGCAATGACCATTTGAAATGCCCAAGTTGTGATACAATGATAGAAAATCAGAAAATTAAGGTTGACATTTGTTCACCATACACCATCATATCATTGTGAAAATGAGAGGAATTGCAGGGAAAAGGCATGAGAACAAAGTTAAAGAGACCAGCCATAAAACAACAGGATGGTTTGAAGGGTGAATGATAGATATCGGAGGAGGGTTCAACTCTTTAGTTGAATTCAGGCACAGAAAAGCAGGGATTAAGGTGTATGTGATGCAGAAAGGAGTAGATGTGTTATGATGGAGGGATCAAGCAGCCTTGAAGATTAGGTTAGAGCTGCATCTGTCTAAACCAGTTTTAAGTGTGAACGCAAATGAAGGAAATCAACACAGAAGTGTCGCCAAGGAAGGTGATGAAGAATGGGGAAAATGAGAGGATTTGCACACAGAATTCTATTCTGTTAAATCCAAGAGCTATACCAATTGCACATAAACACAGATCCATGCCATTTGCATTAAGGGAAGAAGCAGAAAGGGAATTGACGAGACTGAAAGATGAAGGAGTCATTGAAAGCATTGAATCAGCAAAATGGATCAGCCCCATTGTAGAAGCAAAGAAAAAGAATGGGAAGGTTCACAAATGCAAGGACTTGCATGGCCTCAATAAGAACATAAGAGTAGACACGTATCCCCTTCCTTAAATCTCAGAAATGCTAAACTGCATGCAAGGCACAGACATGTTCACTACTTTGGATCTTTCAATAATATAATAAGAGCATGTTGACAGATGATTGCAGAAACCTAACAGCATTCCTGACACCTATAGGATTGTTCCGGTATTGTAGGAAGCCACTTGGACTTGTGTCTGCAGCTGCAGTTTTCCAAAGGACAATGATGAAGGGTCTAAAGGGAACTGTGGTGCATCAAGATAACATTTTAGTGACGGTGAAGGAAAGGAGGAAGATGATGAGAGGCTCAAAATGGTGTTGGACAGACTACAAGAAAGAGGATTGAAGATTGAGGCTGACAAATGCAAATACAGGAAAACGCAAGTGGAATATCTTGGTCATGTAGTTAGTGGGGAGGGCTACAGGTCTAGGGATGATGCGATTAAATCTATAAAGGAGGTGCTCACGTAACAAGGATGAATTGAGATCCTTTTTATGATTAGCAGAACATTATAATAAATGAATAAAGAATGTTACGAGCATCACTGAGGAAAGATTTGATTTCATTCTGGGGGTTCAGGGAAGAATTGTCTGTAGAAAATGGAATTTTGTTGAGAGGAATAAATTTAGTACTGCCAGAAGCCTTGAGAGACAGCATAATGGTACTTGCTCATCAGAGTCATTCAGGCATAACACAGACTACTCAAAGATTTACAGAAAAGTATTGGTGGTCATGTATGGATGTTAGTATTGAGAGGACTGTAAAGGATACAGTACAGTACAGTGCCAGAACTCTGACAAAAGTTGTAGAGTCAGTAAGTTGGGTGTCAAACCCATTGTGATTCCCTGTGGAGCTTGGAAGGAAGTTGGGATTCATGTGTTGGGGACATATCACATTCTAAAGCCAGAATTGGGATTTGTGTTGATCCTGGTGGATTATTTTATGAAATGGATAGAAGTGAAGTTTGTAGGTGATGCAGGGTAAACGGGAGGGAGAGCCCAAAACAATAGCACAGGACAAAGGGCTATCAGTGGAAGAAAACACGAGGGGGTGTCCTGTCTATGGAAGTCAAAGCTTATTGCAATTTGATTATATGCAAAAGAAATTCGAGGTGTATCTGATCCTCTATTGTAGCCTTATTTATGCATATCCAAAGGATAGGTGTTCAAACAAAGGAGTAATAATACACATGCGCTCGTATCAATTAAAACTGGGAGTGGTTTTTATTTTCTCTCCTCAGTCATTAAATCACTTTTTTTGTAGGTGATGCAGGGACAGGAGAAGTGATAAAGTCCATGGAACAAGTGAGCAACAGAGAAGGGTACGCAGAAGTTGTTATAAGTGAGGGCAGTTCAAAGCAAAGCAGACAAATGCATATAGAGAAGAGGTTGAGATTACATGGAAATATACTGCTTTATATCATCCTCAATCCAACGGTTTAGCGGAAAGGTATAATTATGTATTGGTGGAGACCATTGAGCAAGTGATTAGGAACAGTAATTATGTTAAGGTAGCAGTTATAGGAAGAGTATGGAGCATAAGGATGCAAATACCACCCCCCTTACATGCACTTTTCCCCTTTCCCATGCACTTGCGTATTCTCAATGTCACTGGGTCTAGTAAGATTGTTGTTTTGTTCTCCCCTGTTCCCCTCCCTTGCCTTGTCGCTCTCTGAAACACTTGTGTACGAGTGCGATAGAAATAAAATATCAATATCAATGTTAACAATGTTACCAGTGTGTCACCTTTCAAGTTGATGAGGGGCAGGGAGCCTAACACAAAACTCAATCCAAGTTAGGTAAATGAGATGAGTGGTGGTGGATAAGCAACTGTTGAACAGATAAGGGAACACATATTGAAAATGCAAGAGAAATATGCAGGGAGCAAAGGTAACAGGGAGTGAAATGTTATACACTTAGAAAGGAGGAAATTAAGAAAGGGCGAGAGGTAAAGAAAGGTTTGCCCAAATTCTCAGATCCCGTAGAAGTGGATGTTTATGATAATGTCGCTAGAGTGGCGAATGGCTCCATATGGAAATGGCAATGTGGCAGAATGGCTAGGAGTAAAGAAAAAATGGTATGTCCAAGCAATCTAATGGTTGTCATGTGGGATGGAGTGATGGGGAGAGATAAACAAGTGGACAACGATCTAGGGAATACACATACTGTGAAGATCGTCTGAGGAATAGCAAAGAGAGAAGCAGTACATGAGGAGGTAGAGATAAAGGCAGAATGCAAAGTTGTTTGGGAAAAAGAGTGATTAGTCCACCAGTGAGTTTCAAGGATTTTATTATGCATCAATTGTTCTTTAGGTGCACATGCATGAACCAGTGAAGTTCTGGGTGCATATTCAGCAGTAACATTGTGGCAATTTTGTTCTGTATGTTTATGCATTATAAAATTTGTTTATTGAATGTTGCGGTAATTTTGAACTGTATGTTTATGTATTCTACTATTTAATTATTGAATTCTGGAGGGAGGAGATGTGTATATTACGTTGCTAGGTTCCACATTTCATATGACCTAAGAGTTGGAATGTGGAATGTAGATTGAAGGAGAATAACAGTGCTGAAGCGAGGGGAGGAAGTTGCTGAAATATTTTTTTTCCAACACTTTTTATTAGAGAATTTTGTCACATTCATAGCAAGTTTCACCATTTTTTGTTAGCATTTCAGCAGGCATGTTGTGAAAATAACAGGAATTGAAATACATTTACAACATGGGAACAGTTTGTGACACTCCCTGGTCCACCCTCCCCTCTGCCCCCTTTGGGCGTGCTCTTGTCTGAGTCGTGAGTAGTGTGTGCAGTTCGTGGATCCATGTTCTTTCCTGCGTGTTGTCGTTATGCTTGTTGCGTCATAGTCTTTGTGTGGGTCATGCCTTCTCATATGCATGGCTGTACCAGTTCCCAGAATCTGTCTCCTCTGGCTGAGGTACGGCCTGCTTGTCTCTTAAAGGCTGTTCGCTCGAGCCTTCCTGCTTTGGAGAGTGTGGCACGCCAATCATTGTGCGATGGTGGGGCTGTTGCTTTCCAATGTGACAATAGAAGTTTGCGCGCTGTGTACAGGATCCGGTTCATAAACTTGCGAGTTAACACATCTGTGTGCCACTCCGTATTGTCAGCGCCTAGGAGCATGGCAATAGGAGTAAATGTGATGTCCGCCACCTCAATCTCTGAGAGCCGTCGGTGGACTTTGCGCCAATATTGTTCTAACTTGGGGCATGACCAGAGCATGTGGCCCATCGTTCCTATGCCTGAGTCGCCCCTCCAGCATCTACTTGTATGTTGGAGACCCATTTCGTACAATTTAATCGGGGTGTAGTATATTTTGTAGAGGATATTGTATTGTATTTCTCTGTTCCTGAGGCATAGGGAGATGCCCGCTATCGATGCGTAGCCGTTTTGTATGTCCGAGCTGCTTATTGGTGTCTTTAGGTCTTCTGACCAGTGCACCGCTAGAGTTAGGGTATGCCTTTTGTTGTCTGGTATGGACATGGTATAGAATGTGCTGATTTTTGGGAAAGTTTCATGATTCAGTTCCATTTCCTTCTCACACGGCACAGGGGTCGTGGTCTCAGGTCCCCTGTCGTGTGTTTGAGTATTATAGCTTGGATGGTGCGATAGCATAGCCAGTCCCCCAGATGCTGCGAGCGTCTGGAAAGCGCATCATCTCATTATTGTCCTCCGTGATATCCATAATCCGTATGTTAGCCCACCTGCTCCACTGGTTCTGGTGGACGATGTTTGGTGCCCCATACACTAGTACTGACCTTATGCTGGCCCACACTGGGGTTGGTTTGGTGTAGACCCCCTGTTTTGTCCTGCGTTTGTGCCATTGCTGTACTGGTGGACCTATAGTCGGTGCGTCCTAAGTTTTTGTGGGATTTTGTGTGGTGGTGTGGCCATTATTTTTATGGATTTAAGCGGGCCATCTCTGCCAATTCCATCGCCCGCCAACTGGAATCATGGCTTTCATTTAGCCAGCGTTTCATCCATATAATTTGTGCCGCTTGATAATAGGCCATCAATGAGGGGGCAGCTAGTCCCCCTTTAGTTTCAGTCGCTTGTAAGATCGGGAGATGGAGTCGAGCCTTCTTACCTCGCCAAATGAATTTCGTGACCGCTGCGTTTAGTTCTTTCCGTATATTTGGGGTTGGGCAGATTGGGAGCATCATGGCTATATAAATTACTTTGGGGTAGGGGTTCATCTTTAGGGTGTTTATTCTCCCGGTCAGGGAAGGCGTCAGTGTGCTCCATCTTTCTAGGTCTGCTTTAATGTTGCTGTGGACCGGTGGGTAGTTTAGATCGTGGAGCCCGGCTATCTCTGTGCAGATTCGTATTTCTAGGTATTTAAAGGACTGGAATTGGAGGCAAATGGAGCCACACCTCCCAGATCCCACGGTATGTCTACCCTCAGTAGCATCACCTCACTTCCAGTTCCAGTTCACTTTGTATACCACCTATCTTGGAGCAGTGATTTGATGAGCGGCAGGGTGACCTGGGTCTTACTGATATATAACAGGAGGTCATCCGTGTACAGCGATACCCTGTATTCCTCCGGTCCTTGTTTTATGCCCTCCCATTGTGGGTCTGTACGCAATCTTATAGCCAGAGGTTCTATAGATAGGGCGTATAGAAGGGGTGAAAGCAGGCAGCCCTGCCTGGTTCCGGAATGCATGGTGAATTCAGGTGATGCCACTCCATTTGTGACAACTGAGGCTGTTGGCCTGGTGTAGAGGAGCTTGATTAGCTGGACTAGACGTGGGGGGAATCCATACCTGGGTAACACTCGGAACATGAACTCTCACTGGACTTTATCGAACGCTTTTTCCGCGACGACTGTTAGGACGGCATTCTGCTGGTCCTTGTCACCAGCTATATTATGTAGCAATCTGTGAATATTGTCATTTGAGTGTCTACCTTTTATGAACCCGGTTTGATCTTTGTTGATTATTCAGGGTAGGGAGATTTCTATCCTTTGGGCCAGGCACTTCGCCAATATCTTGGCATCTGAGTTTATTAGGGAAATTGGTCTGTATGACCTGCATTGCTCAGGGTCTGTATGACCTGCATTGCTCAGGGTCCCTCCCGCCCTTATGGAAGGTTATGATATTGGCTGCAAGCATGGATTTTGGGAGCCGATTTTGGTCGAGGGCTTCTCGGAAGACTGCTTCTAGTTTTGGGGCAATCCCCTCTACCACCTGTTTGTATAGACCGATTGGTATTACGTCGGAGCCAGCTGCCTTGCCGTGGGATAGCGATAGTATTGCTTGCATTATTTCTGTTAATTTAATGTAGGAATTATGCCGGTCATGTGTGTCTTCCGGTATTTTGGGAATGGGCACTGAGTCGAGAAAAGCATCCATGACCTGGGTGGAGTAGGTGTTGGGCGGTGTATAAAGTTCCTGATAGATTTCAGCAAATCTTGCATTGATTTGTTCATCCCCTAATATTGCTCTGTTTGCGCTGACTCTAATGGCAGTGATCAATTGAGAGGCCTGTCGCTGTTTAAGTGCAAGGGCCATCATGTGGAGAGGCCTGTCGTTTTTGTAGTAGTACTGCTGTGACCAGCTCGTGTAAGATGTTTGGGCTCTATCTTTGGAGAGCTTTATGATTTAGTTTTTCTAAGTTTCTGGAGCCTTGGTTGGAGTTGCCTATTACAGGATTTGTTATGTTGTGTCCATGCTGATTTGAGCTCCGTTGTCAGTCGGGTCATCTCCTCCCCCCATTCTTTTTGTTTGAATGCCCATTGTGAGATACATTGTCCCCTGAGGTGAGCCTTAAATGCATTCCAGCACCTATATGGTGCATATTCCCAGGTCTCGCTGTTCTCGCAGAACTCCTCGATATCGTCCCGTATTTTCTCTATGAAGTTGGGGTGGTGTAGCGAGCGTATATTCAGGCGCCATGTCAGGAGTTTTCAGGGATTGATATGCGCAACGTCACCGGGGCATGGTCTGAGATGGTGATCGGGAGGATGTCGCAGTCCAAGACCATGTGCAGTGTGTTGGCTGGCATCAGCCAGTAGTCTAATCTTGTGTAGCTTTCGTGTCGGTGGTGGGAATAGTGTGTGTAATCTGTTTGGTTAGGGTGTATGTTTCACCATATATACACCAGACGTAGGTCGGCCATTAGTGTACGGAGGGCAGTTCTCTTTTTCGGGATAGGTGTGTTGTCAAGTATTTTCCAGTGGCGGTTGAGGTTTGGGTCAAGAGTTAGGTTCATGACCCCCCGATTAGTGCGATGTTCCGCATGTGTTGGGCGAATTTGGCGAATGTGTGTGAAAAGAAGGCGGGTGCGTCTGATGTGGGAGCGTATATGTTCAGCAGGGTGATTGGTTGCTCTTGTATCTGGCCACGTATTAGCACAAATCGGCCCTTGCTGTCATTGTACGTATGTAGGACTTGCAGCAGAACTCTCTTGTGTACTAATATCAATAACCCTTGTTTTCCGTGGCTTGGTGAGTGTGCTGCGATGCCCATCCACCCCTGGATATCTTTTAGAACTCCATTCTATTGAGATGAGTCTCTTGAGGATAGAAGATATCCCCTTGTATATCATTTATGTAGTTTAGCATGCACTTAAGCTTGATGAGGTGGCCCAGCCCATGGATATTTAGGGATATGCAGGTACATTTTTTCATTTCTCATGTGAGTGTATAGCTCTGGATTCTGGATCCATCGAATCTGCACTGGCTCGATCTGCTTGTGTTTCCCGTTGTCTTGAGCGCGCCCCTATCCCAATTTAACTGCCAAACAACATGTGGGTCTTAGACCCTGTAACCCTCAACCATGGGCCAAAACGTAGGCCCATTCGAAACCAAACTTTGTAACATTGGGTGAGCCTGTCCTTTGGCTTTTGACCAATACAAGGCTTAATTGCCCATACACGGGGTTGGCAAAGGCAAACGGGTGGTTCGCTGCCTCTTCCCATGTATTCTCCTCGAATCCTGCTGGGAGGGGGATGGCAGTTGTGAGGGAGGTCGCCCCCCACTGCGATGGTGTCCTCGAGCTGTGCACTGAGTCGTGTCTGGTGCATGATTGAGGTGTCCGTATTCCCATTACAGAGTTAATCATTGCCTCTTGCGTGGTGCCAGTTCCTCGTTGGAAGTCTCTGTTTGAGCACGGGTGGGTCCATTATCAGCCTGGGTCAGGGTTAGACTGATGTCAGGGTCTGCCAGTTCATTTCCTTTGTTCTGCGTCCCATCCGCAAGGCCCCCTGCCCGTTTTATGCCACTTGCCCTGGCCAGCATCCGCTCTTGTCGATGCTGGGGAGGATGTGCGGAATTCATCTTTTCCTGTGATACGCTATCAAAGTCTGTCGTCACTAGGTTCTTTTGTTGTAGGAATCACCGTGCAGTTTCCGGGTCCTCAAATAACTGCCATTGGCTATCGATCTGGATGCACCGTATCGCCGGGAACTTAAGATAGTGCCTGTTGTCAGAGTTCTTGACTGCCTCAAATATGGGATTGAAGGCTCTCCGCCTTCTCGACACTTCGATAGAGTAATCGTTGAATATTCTTATTTGAGTCCCATTCAGGCGTATCGGGGAGGCTGCTGTGTACGCATTTAGTATGGCCACTTTATGTTAAAAGTTTAGCAGTCTCATCATTATGACTCTTGGGCGGCCCTTGGCTGCTGGTTTTGGGATCGGTGCACAGTGTGCCCGTTCAATGATGAGGTCCCTAGTGTTGGGCACATGGAGTGAGTTCTGCAGGAGGCGGTAGATGAATGACTCCATGTCCTGCCCTTCTTTGTTTTCTGGGACTCCGACAACACGCAGGCTGCTTCTGCGTGATCTATTTCCCTGATCCTCCATCTTCTCGCCCAGTCTCTGGAATTAGCGTATCATTCCGTCGAGTTCTGATTCTGTGGAAGTCTGATTGTCTTCTAGGGGGGGGGCGCTGATATGCTGTTCGTTCTCTGTGGTTCTCTGCGCTTGTGTTGCTATGCAGTTTTGTACTTCTTGTAAGTCGTGTTTGATTTCAAGCACCACCGTGTTTATTTCCTGTGTGCGTTGACCTATTAATTACATCTCGGTCAGTATGGCTTGCAGTTGAGCTTGGACTTCCATGTCAGGCTTGTTTCTCCCTGAGCCCCTTGGTAGTCCCCCTGATGGTGTGGTATCGGAGGCATGTCTGGTTTCTATGGTGTGTGTTCCGAGTTGCATGCCACCTGCTCGCACTTGAGTCTTGCGAGATGGCCCGTGGGGCTTCACTGGGTGCACTGGTGGGTTGCCAGACATTTCGTCAAAAAAAATTTGTCGACAGGACATTTGGTCGAAACCATTTGGTCGAAAACCAAATGGTCGAATTTTTTTTTATTTTCACTTTTTTTTTATGGGGGGGTCCCCCCCCCAACCCCTTTTTTTTTCTAAAAAACCCTTTTTTTCCCTAAACTACAACCTAAAATATATGTATATATATATATAAAATAAAAAATTCGACCATTTGGTTTTCGATCAAATTACGTCGACCAAATGTCTTTCGACGAAATGACTTTCGACGAAATGTCCGGACACCGCACTGGTGAGGTGAGTACAGCGTTTAGGTAATGTGGATCAGATGCCTGGGTTGGTATCCCTTGTTGTGGGTCCTTGATCTTTGCGGTCGCGTCAGGTGTGAGATGGTCTGAGGAGGTGCCTGTTGACGTCTTACTCTGCGGCCAGGCCCTGTGGGTGGTTGACTGTGCTTTTCCAGATGGAATGATGGGGTGCCGTTGGCTTGGGTATGTGTCCCTTGTATGCTGCTTCTCTCGGAGTCCCGTTGATCCCTCTGTGGCTCTTATCTAGATTCCTACTCTTCCCTGTCCCACGGCTAGGAGTCCTTGTGTCAGCACGTTTTCCCCAGCAATACGCTGCCTGGCCTTGTCTCAGGTTCCTGGCGTGTCTGCTATCCCACCTGCCGGAGAGCAGTTCCTTATTGCTGCCGTCACTTGTGTTGATCAGCGGGGGTGGGTGGCCAAGGATCTTGCTCCTTTGGCTCCCGCATCGGGGATTTTTTAGTTCTCTACATATGATTGCTGGGCTTACTGTGTCCTCTCGTGGCCCAGCAGAGTCTCCCCCTAGCTGTCAACCATTTGAGCGGGAGATTTAATGGCGTTGCTGCCGGTTGCGTACAGGTGTTTTTGCTGTGCGGGCTCCCAGTTCCCCAGATTGGTTTGTTCTCCCTTGGATTGGAAGGTTTGAGGGCCGCTTGCTGGAGGTTTCAGGCGGGAATGGCACTGAAATGTGCTGTATGGGCGTGCTGATGCAGGCTTCTCATTTTCCCTGCCCGCCGGCTGTATCTTAATGGGCCAGAGCAGGCGCCCGAGTGCCGCGCTGCCAGAGCCCCCCGTGGAGCACCCACTTACTTGTGTGCCTTGGGGGTCAGGTTCAGTCCCACTGATACCTCTATGTCTGGTGGAGATCTGGAAGAGCAACCGCCTCCTCTATGCGCTGTCTTCTTTTTCACTGTGGGCTGGCTTCCCGTGCCGTCAGTGATCGGTGGTCCTACGCCCGTAGGGTCCCTCACAGCGCTTCCACTCTGATGGCACCCCATCTGATACCCGCTCCACTGGGTCATGGGGCGTGTGCCTCCCCACTCTTCAGGTTATGGCGGCGCATGAGTCATGTGGCATTGCAGCGGTTAGATTGTCATGCCCCACGGTGGTTGTCTGCCACGGCAGGGCTCCATGCTGCTCTTCCAGGAGTGTTATGCTCACTGCTGCTAGTCATTAGTGGGTCCAGGTGCTCTCGGCCGGGTTATGCACTACATTTACATATGCTTGCTGGAGGCTCAGAGTCCGCGTTCTCCCGTTTCGCACCCTTTAGTATGCCGTCTTCACTGGCATGGGGCCCACCGCCTGGCTTCCACGGCTTCACCGTTTCATTGCGGTTGAGCGATCTTTTTATAGGATTACCCCTGCCACTGTGATGGAAGTTCCGACTCATTTTGCTCCCATTGAAGATAATATCTGTTGTGGTTTACGAGGTTCCATGTGGCTTAAGTTTTCGTCGGGCGACAGAGCTCCCTCAGCACATGGCCATCTTGCTCGGGCTCTCGAGTGCCACCCCCCATGTTGATGACATTTGAGCCGCAGTCATATTCTGAATTTAAAGTGGTATATAGTGGTATATATTCTCCTCCTGCACCATTGGCTGACTCCTACCGTGACACAGCCCTCTCTAACCTTCATCTCTCTATCTCGTACATCCTGGATGTCCTTGCCCCAGTCATGAGGATCCGCTTGAAGCCCAAATCCAAGTGCAACTCTTGGTATGATTTTGACCTCGCCACCCTTAAACGCAAGTGTAGGGCAGCGGAGAGCAACTGGAGGGCTTCGGGTGCACCCCCTGACAAAGTGGCCTGCCCACTGCCCCAAAGGCAGTACAGACTCTCTGTCCTCTCTAGGAAGAGAGCCTACATCCAAGCCCGCAACTCTGTGGCATCTGACAACTCACTCAGCTGAACATTTCAAAATCTGCAAGGAGCAGGCCAATCCTGCTGCAGTCTCTACCTCTCCTGTTGCCTCACAGGCCCTCTGCACAGCCTTGGCCTCTCATTTCACTACTAAAACCCAGGATATCCTGTCCACTGTCTCTTCCTCTACCTCCTATTCCTCTTCCTCTACCACTCCTGGCCCGTCTGAGGCTGTCTCTCCTCCTTTTTCATCCTTTGCCCTGTTCACCCCTGAGGATGTTTCAGACAAGTCTGATCTATTAAAGTCTCACCAAAGCAGGTTCTCCCCTGCTCATCCAGAACTATCAAGGACCACATTGACACCCTTGCTCCAGCTTTGGCTGATTCCTACAAACACTCTTTTGCCACTGGAACGTTCCCCTACACCTTTAAGAACCCTCTTGTGCAACCAATTCTAAAGAAGCCCTCAGCCGATCCTTCCTCTCCGGCTAACTATTGCCCAATCTCCATCACTCCTTTCCTGGGCAAACTCTTGGAAAAGCTGGCAATCGCCCAGCTTATTCTACATACTGAATCTGTTAGTTGCCTCCACGACCACCAGTCTGGCTTCAGAGCTGCCAGAAGCACAGACACTGCTCTCCTGAACACCCGTGAAGACTTGCTCTCCAATCTTGACTCTAATCTCTGCTCTGTCCTCATTCTCCTTGATCTATCCTCTGCTTTTGACATGGTCAACTATGCCATCCTGCTCAGTCGTCTTCGGGACAACCTTCATATTACTGATCAGGCCCTGGCCTGGTTGACCTCCTTTCTCAACGACCAGTCTTCTCAGTTCCAACTGTGGTCTTTCCTCTTGTCTATCTCTCTCACTCTATTTGTGGTGTTCCTCAGGGGTCTAACCTCTCTCGCTAGCTCTTCAACCACTACCTGTCACCTCTTGCCCACCGCATCGCTACTTTCTGCTCCAATTTTCAATGTTATGCGGATGACACTTAGCTCTCTTTCAGGCAACTCTCAGCCACCTCTGCTTCCTCTCTCATTCCAGACTGTCTGGCCGCAATTCAGGAATGGTGTGCTGCCAATGATTTCTGCCTTAATGCCAATAAGACTGAGATCCTCCTCATTGGGACATCCACTCCCTCTTTTCCTCTCTCTGGCCGCCCACTCTCGGCCCTCTTCTTGCTCCTTCCTGTGAGGCTAAGAACCTTTGTGTCATCTTCGACTCCACCCTCTCCTCTAAAGAAGTCAAACTATCAGCTGCACCTCCTCAGAGGTATTGTTCCTTTTCTCACTTTCCCCCAGAGGCTCGCTGTCTCCAAAGCTCTGGTCCTCTCTAGGCTGAACTATTCCAACACATATATGAATGAAGCACTTGCCTGCACGCTCCATTCCACATCACACTCAAGGCATGAATGGCCTCACCTCTGGTGGTGTTCACATGCATTATATTATCATGGAAACAGCCCTGGAGGCTATGATGCAGAAGCTGACTGGGCAGTTGCCCAGTGAGGTAAGTGGCCAATTCATCTCCATCAATGAACGTAAGTGTTATTACTCAAATGATTCTTTTGTACTTTATTGTTCATGGAAGGATCATTGACTCAAGCAACCTTTTAGGATTTGGCCCTTACGTTTTCGTAGTATAAAAGGCTCAACAGCAAACGTATAAACCCAAATAGCTATCTTAATGTCTTCTAGTAAATAATAACTGAAGATAAATCATGTCATCAATTGTGAGACCTCTATCTTTGGTTCAAAGTAAACACCATAAATAACGAGGAAGTCAAGTGTGTACTTTTATGTCAGATCGATGGTTGAGTTTCTGGTGCCGTTGCCATTAATATCTCGTGTATGTGAATATGCAAGAGACGATCCCACAGCCAACCTCAGTAAATAAACTGTACCCCGGGGAAAGGCGTATAGCTCAGGACCTATATTGCATAGTAAATACGACTTCCTTCAGAACCAGGTAATATTGCAGACAGATTTAACAATCTCTTTACTTGAGGCGTGCCCTTTTCCTAAAATGTACATTTTGTACACTATTTCTAAATGTTTCCACTTTGTCTATAATTCTCCCAAATGTATAATTGCATAATTGTGCTCCTTGATTCCCAGATACTCTGAGCGAATATAAGCCTCTTAATGTGAATCCTCTCGTGTGGCCCCGTTTGTGATGGTGACAAGGAGTGTTTGTGCTGTTATTTTGTTTGCCTCTTTACGTGCTGGAGTGGTTCCTGGTGCAGTGCAGATTTCCATTTGCTGTGACTCCCGGATGCCAGGGGCCAGGCCATCCTCTGTCTTCCTCTAGACACGTGCACACTTAATCACATGTCTCAGCTAATTGCCTCTGGAAAGGAAATAGAGGACTCGGAGGCTTCGAGCTACTTAGGTTCCTGAAAGCCAGTATAGAGAGAAAAGGTACAAGCTTACAAGGAAGGCGGCAGCAATTGCTAGACACTGCTGTCAAGAGGTATACATTCTCCGTTTTGGAAATCGGGTCGGGAAATGGCTCACTATTTTATCTCAAAGTCCTTTCCCTACTTCTTTAAAAACATTCCACCTCAAAGCCTTGAACCAGGTTGATAGGCGCCAAAATAACTCTCTCCATGTGATAAGTCCCACTCGGCCACCTTGTGAAGCTGTAGGTGCAACAGCGGTGTTGACATTAAGGGAGTGATCACTCTCTTAAGCTCAGTGGCACCAGCGTGGTTCAGACATTCTATCCACTTCATATTTTATGTAGCTCTTCATGAAAGACTCTCCCAAATGCTAAGCACCATAGCAGTCGATGCTATCAATTACCCAATTTAATGATACCCAATATATCAGTCTTAGACTCCAGGGTGGTGTGTGAGCCTCCCAAGTATATTGCCTGTTTAAGATGGACAGTGATATGTGTGGCCCTCCCAAGTGTATTGCCCTTTTAAGATGGGTCATGACTGTATCATGGCCCAAGCCAATAAAAGAAGCAACTGCAAACTCAAAGAATGGAATGACTGAGTCTATGTCTCAGTTAGGACTGCAGGCCCACACAGTTTGAGCACGTGACTGCAGGCCATGGTGCCATGGGACCTTCTTGCCAGTACAGAGGCCAGGGTCTGCATGTGCTGGGTATGGTCAGCCCTTCCCCTACATAAAAGTGGGTGCTCCCCGACAACCCCCTGAGGCACTGGGCCTCCAACTAAGGTGCTGATGTCCTTAGCACCAATGGGACCTGCTCGATGCAAATAGCAGACCATCACAACAATGGCGACGAGGAGGAGCACCCCTGCGGTGTGGTTGAACGCCCGTTGAGGAAAGAGAAGAGGAAGCGGCATCCATCGCCGTGGAAAAAGGAGAGAATGCAGCATCCATTGCTGCAAGAAAAGTAGAGGGAATATGCCCAGTACCGTGTCGGCAGAACCCCCACTGGCCGCGGCCCTCTGTGAAGAAGATGCTCGTGTGGCCGGAGAGAGGGGCTGCCCACAGCCCTGCGGCATCGCCTATCAAGCAATTTTCTTGCTCCAGCCACTGGGAGCAAGTGGCCAGAGCTCCTCAAATTATAAAAGAGAAGGTGCATCGCTGAAGGCCCTTGCAGGTGGCAGTGCCATCCCGCCTTGTGCTCTGCCGCCGTCCCCACACTGAGCTCCCAGGCCACAATATCAATGAAGCGCTCCATGAACGCACTGTAAATATAAAAAAATACAAGTGGCCACCCGCCCGCTGTGCTCGCAACATCGATTGTGCCCCGATGATCATGCAAGAACCTGGGCCGCGTGACGATGGAAGGTGTAAAGCTTCGTCAGAGCTGAAGTGCACCCTGCGGGGTGATGCAGCTCTGTTTTCTGGTGGCTCCGCATCCATGCAGCGAGGAGCAGTCCCTGTGCTCCCCGGGCATGTGGGGACGAAGAAGGTGAATGCCCGGCTCCCAGAACAATGGCACGTTCGGCATGTGGTTCGCCATGCTGCTGGAGCCCCATTGAAATCCCGGGGCACCCAGCGGTGATGGCATATGCGGCTCCATGTTGGAGCAAGATGAAGTAAAGTACTCTCTGGTGTCGGAGCTCAGAGAGGAGAGTCCCTGCTTTTCAAACATCAATCCTGGGTGCCGCTGGCGGTGAATAAATGCAGCACTACGTGTCGGTGAAGTGCCCGGAATGAATAATGGCCATCTACAAATCCTGGGCCACCGGCGGTGACATCACAATGGCTCCGGTGTCGGGAGCTACAAGAAAATACCAAGAGGCTACCTGTGCTCACGGTACTTTGGTGCTGGGAGCCCCCCTCAAGTAATACAGGGTGAGTGGTGTTCTGAAAGGAACAGCGTTCCACGTCGCAGCATGAAAAGAATGCATAAGGCCCTCTGCAGATCCCGCGCCAATGTTGCAGTGAAGCGGTCCAGGTCGGCGCGGGTGCATGATATAGGAAAATATGACATCCTCAGAGGTAGGGGCCGGCCTGCACTGCTGAAGCAGCAAAAGCAAACTGAAGAGCAGCTGCCCCCGCTCATTGGTACTATGGGCCAGCACGCTGCCGTGCCGACAGCCCCTTCCTACAGATCCAAGTGCTCCCGGGTTACCGGGTCCCGGGCTCCCAGAAAAGTCACGTGCCAAGCAGGCGGTGACGATCAAAGCGCTCCATCCCAGAGTTAAAACAACAAGAGAGTAGGTTCCCGAGGTGTGCTCTGTAGTGGGGTGTGGCAAATAAATAAAGCCGCCTACTGTTGGGAAGGCGTTGTGTTCGCGTGCTGATAGCTGCTGAAAACAAATGTGCTCCGGGTCAGAGCAAAGAAAAATGCCAGTTTGCTGCCACACGGAGTAGCCCCACAATAAGTTCTAGTTCTAACACCAGGCAATGTAGGAACTGTCAGCAAACCAAGCTCCACGTGCAGCACCAAAGCCTGCATTTGAAAATGGACATCGTTCACTTCCTTGGTGATACAGGTGCATGGGGAAAAGAAAGGAGTGTGTGCTCTGTGACAGGAGTTAAAAAGGCAAAGGAAGAACTTGCACGCTCTCCTATTTGAAGTTGTACACAGATGCCACCAGTGTACATCTGCAAGATAGTAACAGGTGTCGTTTGTGCTTCTGTTAGGAACAGTCTCTCATCAGCCGTGGGTTGCTGACTGCCTTGCTTTTGTTCTGTCTCCAGCTATTCCAGGTCACCTTTAATTGGAAATAGGGTGTGTGCCATGACACGTGAGCCAACAGTGAATGGCAGTGCTTAACTGACAGAGGCCGACACAGGCCCAACTGGAAGAAAGGACACCAGGAAAGGTAGGCTTCCTGCCCCACCAGCGACCATGTCTGCCTGCACCTGCCAGGCTGGTGCTACCCCTGCATCCCGGGGCCTGGACGTTGATTGCCAAGGAAAGGAGAACATGGAAAGGAGGAAGGAAAGAGCATTGCAGTTCACACAAGTGCTTGTGCGCCCCCTAAGGCTAGTAGTGTCATGTCAACAACCCCTGGAAAATGGGGGGAAAGTGTGGGGTTGGTGCTGCTCCAGGAAGAGCAAGTGGCCCAACAACTTGCCACCGATGTCACTCTGCCAGTTCAGCAAGGGGCTCCAACTGCCCTGCCGACAAGTAGGTGTCCCCAGCCACTCAAGCCACTCACCTGGCTGCGGCTCCCACCCCGAGAGAGTGCTCATACAGCCAGGTCACAACGAGGACCGCAAGATCTCCTGCCAAAAAGTGGGGTGAGTAACATGCTGCCAGCCCTGCCCTGCCAACATCAAGGGAATGACTGAGCCTGAACCTGGCCCCTGGCGCTCCCAGGTGCGGCTGTGCCGGTCTTTGAGTTGTGCCATCAACGGAGCTTGACCTGTGGTAGTCACTATGCTGAAGGGACACTGATGTGAAGTGTGCTGGTCTCCTGCAGTCTTACAAGTGCCCAAAGAGGACTCAGTAGATATGATGATGTGAGCCTGCATGGAAGTTATATATGCTTAAAGTGGCCCCAGGTAAAATAGAGGCGGAGCTGTGCTCCGGCAGTTTGTAAGCATGCTCTATATGGTCAAACAAAACACAAAGGGGAGAGGCGAAAGACAAACTAGCCCACTTCTAGCACATCGTCAAAAAATAGGCAAAGCCTTGAACACAAAACACAATAGCACTAGACGGCGAATCTCTCTAATGCTCGGGTGAATGTCAATAGCTGTATGGGGGAACAGAACCCCAGCCTTGAAAGACGATTCATAGACTGATTATGAAAAAATATAGCAAACAATTTTATTAATTTCAAAACAATGGTTAAAAAAATGTTTGTACAAAACCGAACATTCCACTAAAACAAGCAATTCAGTCTAGGCCAAAGTGCAAATGCAAAGTGTCATCACAATAATAAGCAATCTGATAAGTAGGCAGACAAACTATTTGTGAATCTGGAGCTGTAAGTAAGCCTAATATTGTTTAGATACCAGATTCAAGTGTATTGTATTGTGTAGATGTGGGAACATACTTCAAACACTTCGTTCAAACGGTTCATCACTCAAACATTCTCATTCTCTCTCATAACATCCCAACATGTTTCTTTCTGATTATGTGTAAAAGAAGATTGAACAGAAATTCATCAGGGGTAGTCTGCCGTCTACCAAACAGCTTTAAACCAAGACTGTTTTAAAGTTAGAAATTGGCAATTTGTCAATGACAGTGGTTAAATTACAGAAAAAAGTTCTAATTCAAAAGAAAGAATAGAAACAATATATTGTAGTGTGGGCACGTCACATTAGAGTCTTCAAATGGGTCCACTAAAGCCAATCTGCATTTATGTTCATCATCACTGGTTGACTAATATACTTGCATAGGTGAGTCAAGCGTAATCGACCTTCGTGCTATGGTTGAGTCTTAGAGGAGAAAATGAACAAGGGGGGTCCTGGGACTCTGGGTAAGTCTCTCGTAACCAGGACTAATGTCTGTCAGAGGGACTCCCAGCACCCCCCTTGTTAATTTGCATATATAAGTAACTTTGGGTCTCACCCTAAGTTACTAGGGGAATCCAGACGTGGACCCCTTGCTCACTATTCTTAGAGAGGCACAGATCCACCCTACTGATGAGGTCCAACCAGACCGAAACACGTGTATGGGGTTTCTGTTGGTACTCTTGTTCAGAGGAGAATTGCCTAGCATTTCGGTGCTGGACTGCCCCAGGGCAGGACAAAGACTGATATGTTTGGGATATTTCTTCTCTGTGAAAGATAGTGAGCTAAAGACTCTGGGTAAGTCTCTCGTAACCAGGACTAATGTCTGGCAGAGGGACTCCCATGACCCCCCTTGTTAATTTGCAGATTGTTTTAGAGGAGAGCAAAACTCTTCGATAGTAACCAGCTTCTGAAACCATGAAATGATAGCAGTAGTTCTTATCCGGCAGTGGTCACAAAATGGATAAGGTCTCATCTGCTCAAGGTATAGCAGCCATGGCTATTTTAGATCGACTCGATGTATTCTTAGGGGAAAATCTAGTCTTTGTATCGTAGGGGGGCGATTCCTACACTGTGTTCAGCAAGAGGCAGTGGAAATCGCTGTGATCGTATGCTTAAACGGGCAGGGTGATCCTGCCTTAACAGTAGACAGGCCGTCACGCGTCCAACCGTTGGCGTTACAGAGCTTTATCGCCGAGCTGTTGGTGGCAACCAGTCGGTCGGAAACCAGCTCTATCTTGGCTGAACGTAAGAGCCCTATTGCGATTAAATCCGCTACGAGGCCGAAATGAAGCTGTGTGACAGCACAAATTAATCGTAAAGTACTTGTAAACTGTTTACTCTGCCCACGGTCGCGTACCTCTACTGCTCTATATGGTGCTAGCAGCTAACAATGGCGTCATTCAGTGGTTGAAGTTCCACTTACCTCAGGTTAATAAAGGGTCTTATAAAATGGGGTATAACTGCCAATATACCACCAGCAGTTCCCCAACTCTGATTGTCACACGCTGAATATACGTAGAGTCTTTGATGTGTGTTATATGTCTGCAATTACCAGAGTCCCTGTGTATGTGTTCTTGGGTCATTCCACAATGTCTATTCTATAACTTCTGTGTGGCCTAAGTATTGTTGCTCTGTAATGGGGCGGGGCAATCAGTTATGTTTCTGCAACATTTGTTTTGTTTGTTATGAAAAAGGAGGTGTGTGGTGTGTGACCCTCTCAAGTGTTTTGCCATTTAAGATGAGCCATGACTATGTCAAGTCCCGAGATAATAAAAGGAGCAACTACAGGCACTTGCGGCAGAACT
Source organism: Ambystoma mexicanum (assembly GCF_040938575.1). Classification (NCBI taxonomy): domain Eukaryota; kingdom Metazoa; phylum Chordata; class Amphibia; order Caudata; family Ambystomatidae; genus Ambystoma; species Ambystoma mexicanum. The sequence continues at coordinate 18,463,758 of NC_090937.1, read as the reverse complement.
GTTGCAGACTCCAAGAATTGAATGACTTGGTCAGTGTCTCATTTAGCTCTGTGTGAGCACAGGCTTGCAGGCCAGTACGGTGTACAAGGTCTACATGTGCTGGGTATGGTCCGCCCTGCCCCTACATAAACCCAGGTGCTCCCCGGAAACCCCCTGAGGCACTGGGCCTCCAACCAAGGTGCTGATGTCCATAACACTGATGGGGCCTGCTCGATGCAAATAGCAGGCCCCCATTACATCCAACGTGCTGTGTCGGACCTGTGAGGATTCAAACTTGCTGACTGGATTTTGTCTGAAACGAGTGCTTAACTAATGAGCTATCACCCCTGCTTGAGATCAAGTCTGGTATGGAATCTTCTAACCTTGTGAAAATCGCTGCAGCCAACCTGTCCATCTCCGGGAAGGCTTTGCCAGCACTGATTTTCTGGTTGCTTTATTATCAAATTGCTCGATAAGACGAGTGTTGAGAAAGGTTTCCGGGACTGATTGGGGATCAGAGGTCTGATAGGTTGCCTCTACTCTTTTGGAATGATTGATATGATATGATATGATGTGGCACATTTATAACGCGCCTGTACACAAGTGATTCACAGGAGCATGCCAGACTTGTGACTGGAAAAAGAAGTCAATTATGCCATCATAATATTTGTATATATGTACGTATGCAAGGGATTTATAAAGCATAAACCTAACGGGGAAGTGATAGATCACTAAACATAGAGCATGCTCCCTGGAGGGTGGGGGGGCTGCGTACATACACACACGGTTCACAAAACAATTTATGACTGATGAGCAGTTACACATTTTCCATAAGGTTATGCACTATGTGTGCATGTGAACACTTGTTTCTTAAAGTTTTGCTTGTGCAATGCACATATGCCAATATGGTAGCTGCCTTAAACACTTTTAATGTACTCCTGGGAATTTTAAGTAACTGCTGTTTAAAAGGTTTGAAAACGAATGAAAATGAATATAGATCTATGGGCTCGGTAGATTAAGAATTGATAAACTGTGTCAGAATATTTTGGACTAGGAGGATAAGGTTTTAGAAAATGTTAGTAGAATGTACTGTTTTCTGATTGACATGTCATAAACACATGCCAGCATAGGATTACACCATGCAAGATCACCTACAATTAAGACCCTAAGGCACAATACTATTTGCCCACGTCTTAAAGCAGTGCTTCAGTTCATTATGTCCAGTTACCAAAGTAAGACCTTCTTCAAATATGCCTACTTAGCACAGTAAGGCAAGGTTCCATTAAGCCCAATCAGCACGGCAGTGTCCGGAACCATATTGTTCTTTTAGCAAAACAGTGGCTGCTTCCAGTCTGCCAAACAGAATAGTACGTTTCAATTATACAATTATACAATCATAAAAGTGTTGTCACATTCTTTATGTCCAGTTTGCACTACAGTATCAGATGACATTATGCTCATCATAGCAATGCCAATTTGCATTATTACCAGTTTGCATAGTACCACAAGATTCCATTATTTTCAGTCACCAAAGTAATTCTGTAAACTTGTGACCCCAGTTACTACTATGATGGACAAGTTGTGTTAGTCCAGTTTGAAAAGTAAAACTAGTTTATAGCATGTCCAGCTATTAGTGTAGGATTAAAGAATGCCCAGTTAGCATGGCAATGGCAGTTTCAAGTGATCCCAATCAAGGCAGTGAGACCAGCTACCACAACATTGCCATTTCCACTATGCCCAGTTATTACAGTAACGCCAGATTGCAACGTCATATTCCATAAATCCACATTTCTGTCTGGTTTGCTCCGTTATTAAGCCAGATTCTAGAATGGCTAGTTAGCAGAGTGCGTCCTGATTCCCCAGCCAGAGTGAGGCTGGTGTCCAGTATGCCCAGTTGCAGAATTAGCCAAGATTCCAGCATAGTGAAGCTGGGCCGAGGAGAGCTCCTGAACTCCCACTGTCATGCTGGTAACCCTTGCTTGCTCAATTCTTTGGAGGGAGGGGTGGGCTGGCCCTGCTCTCAAACCAAGTTTGTACCAGTCCCACTGATAGGAGGGGTGAGGCTGATATCCGTTTAACAGGAGGTGCTAGTGGGGTCCAGTCACACTTGCTCATCCTGTCAAACAGAGACCTGATACATTTCACCTTCTATTTTACACCCAAGCTGACAGGCCAGGGAGGATGAATTTGCTATGGAATAATCAATGTTCATGATTATTATATCTGTCACTTGAGGGAACTGTTCATTTGAGCTTAGCTGTATAATACGTTACCCTTAGTTGTTCTTGTTCGAAGTAACTTCTGACAGTCTTTAGTGTGCACTATCAATATAAAATACCTTACATTGTTTGTAAGCATGTACGTTAGGAATGCTTGGCTAGGCGCATTTGACAGCAAGGAAGGAGCGACATCAGTTCCTCAAGAGCGGAAGACACTTTCGCTTGTGGTTTGCATTATGTAAAGAGTTGTAAATAAATGAAGCAGTGCCCAGTGCTGTTATATCTCAAAAATGCACTGGATTCGCTAGTAGTGTTGTCTGGGGATATGGTATTTGGGTAAAAGGGGGAAGGTAAGGTTAGAGGGGCGTGGTAGCGAGCAGGGCAAGCATCCAGTGCAGGCCATGATGATCACAGACCAGGATCAGCTTTTCTTTCGTTCTTTACAGGGAGAAGCGAGCGGGCGAGGGGGACCTGGATTTGTTAGAAAGAGCGGAGAAAGGCAGAGGGGAAAGGGTCACCAGATGTATAGCGGAGGGCTGTGCGGCTACAGTGTGTGGAAGCGTCTAGCTAGGGCAGAAGCGGCATGCTAGAGAGAAAGGCACATTCCCAATACATCCCATGCTGATAACGGCCTTATTTCTTTACAAGGTGCGACTCGTCAGGGTCTGGAGAGTGGAGGCGGAGGGAAGCAGAGGTGCCAGGCTAAGATATCTTTCGAAGAGGGTCAGGGTGGAAAGCAAACTTGTTTTCTTTTCTTTTCAATCTTGTGCAGGGCCCAAAAAGAAGATTAGGTAGCATAGGTGCTGTACTTTCTGCCGCTGCTTTTCGGGAGACAGGGGCACAGAATTGTAGAGGAGAAGCCACATGCCTGTGGAGGAAGTCCCACCACCCTACTCTCTATATGCTGGGAGCATGAAATCGTGCCATGCTTGACACCAGCAGTTGTGACTATTCCGCGCCGAATGTTGAAGAAAAGTTACCCATTGAGGAAGACGTATCAAATGTGTTCCTGAAGAGAAGACAATCTAATTGACGAGCCCCCGAAGTGATATGAAAATGAAAAGAGCTAGTGACGTCACAAGGGATGAGCATGGGGCACGGAGAAGATAGGCTGAAGATAGGCTGAAGAAGATGCATGGACCCTATTGAACCTGATGACGAAATAAAGAATTGAGGGTACATTCAGATGCAAAAAGAAGATTGCGCATGTGAAGAGCACTGCAGAAAATGCAAGCAGTTTAATAAATGTACAGATGCAGTAACACAAGTTGATTAAGTTATCATAGATGCTCGCTATATATAGTGAATAGACAGCAGGCGGAGCGGCCATGGTATAGAAACTGGACATTGGTGTCACAAATATAGTAAGTTCAAATCCATGGAGAAGAAGGACCGAAAGCTGTGTCACAGCAAATAATTAGCTGGGATTGTGTAAGTATTGAGACGCGCTGTCTGGCCTGGTGTCAAGGCTGAAGCAGCCAAGACAGATTATTCTTGAAGGCAGTGACCGTGAGATGCTGAATCATCCCTTGTTAAAATGTAAAGAAAGAACACCATGAGTGCCAGGTTTTATTCATTCAAGACAATTAAATTCTGCAAAATGTGCTGAATTGTGGCCTCCCGTCACGTGAGCCAAGGAGGGAAATCGAGTTAGGCATGCGGTTCCGGAAATATGATAGCATGTGCTCACACACCCTTCTATTCCCAGAGACGAGAATACACCAAGGCCAAGTTCAAAGACAATCTTTATGGAAAATGGCATGGGTAATGAGAGACGTGGGGCTAATTAGGTGGGGAGGTAAAGTCAAGTCCACCTCCTGGCCCCTGGGTAAGAGCTTAGGTGCTGCTAATAAACCGAATTTTCCAGGTTGGCACCAGCGTGACAACCAATTGTAGAGGGCCATATAACAAAGTTTGAGAGTCAATAAGAGTCAATAATACACTGCGTACTTAATAATGATTAAGAAGGACTTGCACTAGAGGTGGACATAAGTTGTCCATCTGACATTAGATGTCCAATCACAACCCAACCACTTATAGAAAGTATACTTAGATGTTCCCCTTGAATGTATCACAAACCCCTGTAGGTATTTCTTAGTTGCCACATAGTATGACGCCACGTATAACACATTTTTAGTATATTCGTGTGATTTTTTATGAAATGCTTCGTGAACACTTGTGTGACGTCCATTGATATTCCTTTGTAACTCTCTTTTTTAGACAATTGAGAATAAAAAAGAAAAGCATTTGCCATCTTCTTATTCTGTTATTCTGCATCCTATCCAATGCATGTGCGCTTCCAAAAGGGCTCTAACGCTCAGAAATCATGCTTCGTTTTCGTTAAGGCTGCCTATTTCTTGCTTGTATTTCGTACATCCAATCAGTTTTGGCGTGAGGCAGCCATATTAGAAGCAGGCAACAACATGATTGGATAAATGGTCAAGAGGAAGAAATTAGATAGCTAAAGCACTCCTGCATCCCTACTCAAAATGTAAACCTCACACTGCAGAAATAAAACACCATGCTGCCTGAATATTCTGATAACAGTTTATTTCCCACCGTTCAGCTAAAACTAAAAACTCAATGATGGTAAGGCTTAACTTACACAGTTTGTGCAAGTCTCTTGAAATGGTAAATTCCTGCATTTCAAATCCCCCCACAAGTATTTTCACACCGCATGACAATAAATACTGCTTGCTTTTATGGCAGTTATCCAACGATTCCATAAATTCGGCAGATCTTTGTGGTGTAGTAGGGGCTGGTGCAAATAATTGCAAATAAATCTGGCATTTTAATTCAGCTTCTGACCCACCTGAACTCTCAAACCAGCATCTGTAGCCATGACCTGCCAAGAAACCATCAAAGCTCAGTTCTCACTTGCAGGCTGCTAAATTGCAGATTGCTTCTTGATCTTTGAACCTGTGCCCCCACACTGCCCTTCACAAGCAGGTGATGCAGGGATGATAGAAATGGAGGAGGACAATGCTTTTTCTTATGATATGATATGATATTTTATTTATATCACGCTCGTACACAAGTGTTTCAGAGCATGACCAGGCAAAAAGGGAGGCGAACAACAAAGAAAACAGCAATCTTACTAGGCCCAGTGACATTTAAGAAAGCACAAGTGCATGGAAAACGGAAAAGGGGGAAAGTGCATGGAAGGGGGGTGGAAAAGTGCGGAGCAGAGGAGAGAAAACAGAACGAATATTAAATAAAAAATAAATAAATAAAAAGGGGCGATAAACCATGGTAGTGCTGCCAGCAAGTGGCAGGTGAAAGTTAGTCAGATAGGGTATATCTGATAAGTGCAGAAGAAAAGTGGGAGTGGGACTGTATGGGTACAGATACAGAACCCTAGTGCAGATGGTGGCCTGGAGGCAGTGCAGGAGGGTGACAGGATGAGCAGGTACCTGGGCCCAAATGACAGAGGGTGGCCAGATGCACGATGCCAAGAGAAGAAATAGATCAACAGGGAGAAGGGGGGCAAAGGCAGAGGCAAAGAGGAAGGTCTTGAGATGCTTCCGGAACCGGAGATGGTTTTCCTCAAGTTTCAAGGTGGCCGGGAGGCTGTTCCAAAGGGAGGCAGCAGCCGAAGATAGAGATCTACCCCCAGCTCGTTTCTTAGCAAAACGACTAACCCTGAGGGAGTTAGGAACAAATCACAAAAGATGGAACTTTGAGACACAATATGGACTTTTAGACAGGCACCAACAAAATTCACAAAAGGGAGGCACTACTCGTAAAAGATCATTTACATTAGAGGAGCATCTCTTACCGTTGGGGAAAAAAACATCGGATCACAGTTGATGTTTTGCCCAGACTGCATTGTAAACTCATTACAAGCAAAGGAGAATTAAAAACAAAACAATGAGAACCTAATAAGGAAAACTAAGGGATATTCCTGTTGTGCTAATATTTTTTTACTAACAAGTTACCTTATGTTGTGCATATGGTATACCATTTTAGGACTGGCTTTAGAAAGCTTTAGCTCTCTGCCAGAGCGCTTGAAGAAACGTATTAGAGAGAGGTCCTTGTGCCAGTCAGCTGCTTTAATATGCAGAGTGTGTGCATCCTGGTGAAAGCTCTGTTATAGCAGCAGCCATTTTGTAAGAGCCAGTAAAATGTTCTAAGCTGGATAGGGATTTGTTGTATGATGCTTTTAATATCATTTTTGTTTACATGCAATGTAGTATGCTGATGTGTTTAAAATGCTGGACATGGTGGTTAGTCCAGTGGCTCCAATGCTCATAATGCACATAGTGTAATGATGCACTGAGTTTGTGGTAATTGTTAAGGATTTGTAAACACTCTGCAATGCATTATAGGTAATTTAGGGTGAACGTTGGTTCACATGTTGGTTCACAAATCATACACTTCCATTGCTAATGGCGCTTAACATTTTGGGTTGTTGCCACTTCTTCGTGGTGACTGTAAAAACTCAACAACAGATAGATATTTTGCTGGACATTTTGCTGCTAAAAAGCATACTTCTACAACACAAACATAATTAAGTTTCACTCAAGTAGCTAGCAACAAACATGAATCTTAATCTCTTTGTTTTGGCTTTTTGAGGATAGTGGATGCCGGAATTGGAGATGCTCTATCGATTTGAGTGGGCATGTCGTCACTTACAGAATTGCGGGACTTGTAGTTCCTCATATATAAGAAAATGCCCTGTCAAAGCAATCAGTGAAAATAAGCCTTGGGGTTAAAACACACATCTGTTACACACATCACAAATACATTTCTTCATAAAAAGTGCTTTAGATCTGATATTTCTGTGAGTCGGAAAACAAAAGACTGATCCTTCACAATGTTCTCATATTGTTATCAATTGTTAGGACTCCTGGTTTTCGTTGGTCCCTCTGGCAGCGTTGGAGGTGCTGGGGACACATTGGAGGGGCACTCTGTGTTCCTCCCAAAATGGCGCCCGGGAACGCCAACAGGTTCCTAGTGTCTGGCTGTCTTCCACAGTGGACTCCGCCTACTGCTATGCACAGAAGCAGTTATCTGTCCCTGGATACCTGCTGGTGTTGCGTCAATTCTCCCCACAGTGTATGCTTCGTAAGTTCGCTCACTGGGCTAACTTCACTGTCGTATTGCTTACCTTCGTCTGTTGTGTAACTCTCTTGTTTTCACTGTAGAATTCCAGCATGGATTCACATAACGCTCCTTGAGTAGCCCTTTCTCCAGATCTTTCTTCCGGGAACGCAGTTCTGTTGCCCGGCAACAGTACAAACATATTATTTATCTTAGAAGCCGTACCGCTTTGATTTGCAACGCTTTTCATGTGGTTATTTCTTGCAGTCCCCATCTCTGGCAGACTCAATATCAATCTCCTTCCCGAAGGAAAGTTACAGACTGTCGCTATAGCGAGTCTGCTACCTAGCAATGGTACGGCGTCCTGCACACACTCGCTCATATCGTAGCCAAACCCTTTCCCACTTCACGAAGACTAGTCACACGAAAGTAGGAATCTTGCTATTCCGCTTTACATACCTTTAGAGCTTTCTGCTGTTAACACTTGCTTTCTCTATATACAGACTAGTTACTTCTCTTCTTTCCAGATGGGTCCTTCGGTGTGACAACCTAAGAAGAATTCACTGGTACTTGCTTTCATTGACCTTCTGGCATATGACTTTTCTGCATACACAAACTCTAAGCCTCTCTTTTCTGCACTCCAGGTAGCTGCCACGACCCAGGATTTCTACCATTATCCTGATTCTAAATACCAGCAAGACTGATCCGAAGACTCATTCCATCCAGGGTTTTATTCCCCAGAGGGTTTCCCTGAGGAGCCTGGGTTTTCTGGTGCTGTTTGCCAGCGGAGGGGACTCAGGATCCTCAAGGGGATTCTTTCAGCACATCAGGCATCTCATTCTCATCCAGGTTAGTGAATTGATTTATGGCAATTAAATATTGTTGGAGAAGTACTAGAGATAACATCAATAGACAAGTAAAACGTTACAGTGATACAGTACACTGCCCATTGGTGCCCTCTAACTCGAGGAAAACCTCTTATCAATAGGCTAAAATAATCTCGATATTTAGCAGGTTTGTAAAGCAAAGTAATTTCATTAATCACATTGACACATATGAACAATATTCAATCTCTGTAACCAAACACGTTTACAGCATTTTCATATGTATGTCCAATTCTTAGTAAATGAAGCAAGCAGCCATATGATTCAATACCAAAAGTAATTCAGCTTCCATTCAACATTGACGATTTCCACAGAATGAATATCTCAGTGTCCTTGTTCTTGCTCTTAGTATACACATAAATATTTGAATATGCCATCAAATTGATGCTCAACCTGTTTTTGTAATTATACCTTCATTAGGAGCAAAGGTCTACAAATAAACCAAGTAGAGAAATAAAAAGAGTGAATCAACAAAACACTATACTGATTTCAATGTATACAGTATATACTCTACCATAAGACATAAACCCTAAATACTATTAGCAAGCAATACTTATCATCAGTCAAATTCTATTCTTAAATGAACTACACATGAACTAGTTCCAGTTTTGACTGCACAACCCGAACGGGCAGGAGCCCTCTGCCTTCGCCAAGATCAGCACGAACAGCTGATCTGATTCGAGCGCCACCCGACCCCTGATGAATCTCAATGGACGTCGCAGAGCAGAGCAGGTCTGACAATCCCTGTTGCCGAACGACCACCCCTCCGATGTGCTGTTCTGCCATCCTCATATTTTGAATGTTTCTGAATTGATCCACATTGCTGCATCATGAAGAAATACCACGGAAATATAGCGAAATCCGCATGGTTCACCTAAGATGGCCGCCGACCTGTTGGCATTGCAGCTGGTCGCCTAGCAACCTTTCTCATACCTAATTGGTTGCCTTCCATATATCCTGTGTCAGCTCGCCGGAAGACGTGAGCCGGCACACACCCCCAAGGCACACAACATAAGGCACGAAGCCTGTCTGTGCCATTTGACTGCACAACCCAAACGGGTAGGAGTCCTCCGCCGTTGCCGAGATCAGCACAAACAGCTGATCTGATCCCACCGCGACCCGACCCCTGATGAATCTCGATGGACGTCGCAGAGCAGAGCAGGTCTGACAATCCCTGTTGCCGCACGACCACCCATCCGATGTGCCGTTCTGCCATCCTCATATTTTGAATGTTTCTGAATTGATCCACCTTGCTGCATCACGACGAAATACCACAGAAAGATAGCGAAATCTGCATGGTTCGCCTAAGATGGCCGCCGACCTGTTTGCGTCGCAGCTGGTCGCCTAGCAACTTTCCTCATGCCTAATTGAAGGCGTGAGTCGGCCCCCACCCCCAAGGCACAAAACATAAGGCACAAAGCCTGTCTGTGCCATTTGACTGCACACCCCAAATGGGCAGGAGCCCTACGCCTTCGCCGAGATCAGCACTAACAGCTGATCTGATCTGACCCAGACCCGACCCCTGATGAATTTCGATGGATGTCGCAGAGCAGAGCAGGTCTGACAATCCCTGTTGCCGCATGACCACCCCTCCAATGTGCCGTTCTGCCATCCTCATATTTTTAATGTTTCTGAATTGATCCACCTTGCTGCATCATGACGAAATACCACGGAAAGATAGTGAAATCCGAGTGGTTCACCTAAGATGGCCGCCGACCTGTTGGCATTGCAGCTGGTCCCCTAGCAACCTTCCTCATACCTAATTGGTTGTCTTCCACATATCCTGTGTGCCAGCCCGCCGGAAGGCGTGAGCCGGCACCCACCCCCAAGGCACACAACATAAGGCATGAAGCCTGTCTGTGCCTGTCCGTGGCCGCCTGGCCACGTCGCCCAGCTGCCCTAACTTCACGCCACTCACCAGTGAATACACGCCCTCCTGATCTCCCCAAATGCGACTTTTATACCTTTGTTTGTACTCCATGCTCATCTCCCAAAGTATGCTCTCACAAACGCATATATCGAACTAGCCTACTCTGCTCCACACAATAGCGCTATACTAATGCAGTGCCTCCACTATTCAATGGTTGTTCCTGTTGATTGATCACTGCCTAGCATACCTGCCCAATGCATATGTTTTATTTACTGCTTAGCACGCCCTACGATTGTTCCTGCTGATTGATCATTGCCTAGCATACCTGCCCAATGCATTTGGTTTCTACCCATGCCCAGTACTTGCTCGAATTGATTAATTACTGCTTAGCATACCCTGTGTTTGCACCAACTGATCAACCCTGCCTCCCACATGCACCATACTGCTCAACTTCACAAGCAAGCACGCCTGCAAGATACTCACCACTCACACTACACCCAACACCACGGCACTTGCCCTCTTACTCATCTTAACAACCTACCATCACACCACCACAATCACTAACTACCCTTACACACTCCCACCACTGCACCTCTCCACTCCTGCACCCCACCCCACGCCACTATGTCTAGCCTAATATCCACACAACCACCTCCAGGCTCACACATAGCCACCTCATGCCCTATATCCATTAGAAGTACCAGGCTTAGAGCAAGAACGCATTCACTGGAACTCACTAACCATCCCATATCCACAGCTCTCCGTAATCTCTGCCTAGGCACCCTTTGCCTTTGCAGTCGCATCGCACACCTCACACACACACGCACACACAAACTCACACTAACCACGCACACTTCGCCCAATACAGGCATCATCCATGCCAGCATCAAGGCAAATACTTCACCTACTCCACACCTCAAATGTGCCCTCCTCAACGTTCGCTCTCTCCCTGCACACGCTCTAGAAATACACGACCTCCTCGCTAATGACAACCTTGATCTATTGGCCATTGCAGAAACTTGCCTACATGAAGCATCCGGCCCTGCAGTCGCTCTTGCACTCCCCTCTATTACACCATCCTTAGACAAGACAGATCAGGCAGATCCGGAGGAGCAATAGCCCTCATCTTCAAAGAAACCCTCACCATTAGACTCATTAGTCACTCCTGGGACAGCAATTCCGACATCCTATCTGTCAAGCTTGCACTGTCCCCCAACAACACCACCAACATGCACATACTATATCGTCCACCTGGCCTCCCATCAGACTTACAGGGACACCTCACCCACCTACTCAGTGATAACATCAAGGGTTCAACCATGACCCTTCTTGTTGGAGACCTAAACCTTGGATTTAATGACCCCAATGACAAAGCCGCCACCTCCCTCACTAAAGAGCTCTCTGTTCTAGGCTTCACACAAAAAGTCTCAATCCCTACACACACAAAAGGCTGCACCCTTGACTGGGTTGCAGACCACAACTGTTTCACCTCTATCACAGGCAACACAGCCTTGCCCTGGACAGACTACAACTAAATCGAGTTCACCTTACCTATTTCTTCCACTCCTAAAATCATCACACCGGCCCCCACAGCCCAAGTAAGAAGCTCCAAAAAACTCACACAGGAGAATCTACGACCTCACCTCAACATCCCAGCACTAGCTCCACCCTTCTCCAACGATCCAAACATCTTAGCGGACATCTACAAAGACACCCTGTCTACTGCCATCAACTCCATAGATTCACTTGAATGCAAAAAAGAGAAAAAAATCACTTCCACAAAAACTCCTGGTTCACTGAGGAACTACAGTCCCTACGCTCCCATAAAAGGGAGGCTCTAAAAATCTGGCAAACCACCCCCAACGACGACACTAAGAACTGCTTTCACCTCATCTCCCGCCAATACAAAGATGCCATCATCAAAGCCAAAGCAAACTCCTTCAACGCCCGAATCGCTTACGCCAACTCACAATCCAAATAAATCTTCACCATCGTTAATGAACTCATCTCTCCTCCCAACACTCCAGATGAGATCATCAAAGACGAAGATTGGTGTGCTAGTATGCAATCTGCCATGCTCAATAAAACTGAACTCCTTAAACAAAAAAAATCAAGAACCATTACACCATGCAGGGAATACACTAGCTGCCCCCACTCCCCTGACACCCAACAACACCAAACCCCTATTCACCTTCAGAGACATCACTGAACCAGACGTCATCAGCCTCCTCAAAAACCTTAAACCTTGCATGTGCAAAGCGGACATCTGTCCACCCAAGCTCATAAAGGACTGTGCAGACCTCCTTGCCCCATTCCTGACAGCATTCATTAATGCCTCCTTCAGAACCAGCACCATCCCTGCCAGCGTTAAAGAAGCATGGGTTCTCTCCCTTCTGAAAAAACCCTCACTAGACCCAGCTGAGCCTAGCAACTATCGCCCCATAACTAGTGTGCCATTCCTCCTCAAAATCTTTGATAAGGCAGCCCACTGCCAAATCCAGCAATTCTTAGAGACACACTCTATTCTCGGTACCAGTTAATCAGGGTTCCGCAAAGGTCACGACGCAGAAACAGCTCTGGTGGACCTCAAAAATCAGATCATCCAAATCATGGACAAAGGCAAGCCAGCACTCCTACTACACCTTGACCTGTCAGCTGCTTTTGATTTGGTTGACCATAAAATACTCACCTCACACTTACCCAGTCAGCCAACTTCTCCAATGAAGCAGCGCTCTGGATCACCTCCTTCCTGGAAGGTAGGGCAATGAAAGTATTTTCCAACATAGCCAACGCTGCCCCAACTACTATCCACTGTGGAGTACCACAAGGCTCTTGCACTGCACGCACACTATACAACCTGTTCACAAAGCCCCTCTTCAGCAAGCTTAACGCCCTAGGTATCACATACACAAATTACGCTGATGATACTCGGGTACTTTTACCTCTCACCAGCTCTTACAACAGCGACTCAAAAGTTCTTCACTCTATATACACCACCATCCAAGCATGGATGGCAGCCAATGGCCTCTGCTTCAATGGGGAGAAGACCGAAGTCATCATACTCGGCCAAAAGAAAACACTAGCCAAACTAGATAAACTCTACTCCAACTTCACCATAGATAACACAACCATCTCTGTCTCTTCAGCTGTAAATACTCTCCACTCTATCTATGTCCAAACAGGTCAGCGCCATCACCTCCGCATCAGCACACACTACTAAACTGATCGCAGTCAAACTATATTTATCCACACCGAACTGTTTATCGATAGCCAGAGCCACATTGTCCCAAAACTAGACTACTGCAACGCCCTCCTAGCAGGTACATCAACTAAAAACCTTAACTGACTTCAAGTCACGCAAAACAATGCCCTTAGAACTGCCCTCAGTCTGCCCAAAAGGGATCACATCTCTCGTGCCAGACAGGAAGCTCACTGGCTCCCAGTTCAAGAACGTATCACTTTTAAAATCCTCACTCTCACCCACAAATGTCTTAACTTCACAGCACCCTCATACCTGGCAGAAACCATAACCAAATCCACATCAACACGACCCACTAGGTCCTACTACGCCAACCTACTTCACATCCCACGCATAAACAGGGCCAAAGCCGGAGGGCTGGGCTTCCCATACATAGCTGCCACGCTATGGAACACCCTACCCCAGAGATCAGATTGGAAAACTCTCTCCTTGCCTTCCATAAAAAAATAAAAACAACCCTGTTTATCTAACCCTCATTACGTTTTCCCCCACCAGTATAAAACATTCTATGCTAAAATGTATGTATGTAATTTAACTAAGCTTTCTGTCTGTAACAAGCCCCACGGTGCCCTCGGGCTCCTGTGCGCTCCACAAATTTGAATAAATAAATAAAAAAGAAATCACGTTCACTGACATTAAAGGACCACCCATTGACCAAAACAAAGGTCAATAATTTCACGAGCACTTAATATATGATATACTTAATACTGTTGACCAAATGAACATCCAAATTGTATTCTCAAGGAGCGACCCTAATGGACCTTGCAACAAGCAGCAAACAAGCCTCCACCAGCGCAAACTTCACATTTATAATGAAAAGCCCTTCACATGGCACATAACCCAATAAGGGAATGGGAACGGTGCAAAGCACAAGCACCAAATGAATAGCACATGACAAGCGTGGCGCACTGATGTCTCTGAGCAATGCACAGAAGAAATGTTAGTAAACATGCGCAAAGCCACTCCTCAATGTTATATACATTTTTCAACAAAGTGAACAGTCTAAAGTTACACAGAGGCGGTAGAACAAACATTGGTATTACAGAAAAATGATATTGGAATTACATCAGTTCTAAATAATGATAAGGACTTCAACGTGATAGGTCTATGGGTGTCAATCATAGTAGATGAGCAGATGTTAGAGGAGGAGGTCCATTCCCTCTGGAATTTCGCGAAGGTAATTTGTAAAATGGCAGTCAATGTCTTGATTGCCCGTGTGATTTATAGATTAGCCCACTACAGCTCTGTGGAAGAAACACTCCAGGTTCCTCCAGCTCTGGATTAGTGTAAGACTGGCCGTGGTTCGCACATGTTTGTAAATAATTTGGGCGAGTGGGCCAGTCTGTTTCTTGTGCTTCCCAGAATTAGAACTGATGGATCTAGTGGTAATGTTGTGCCGGTCATGTCTTTAATTTTAGTTAACATTTCTCTTTTCAAAAGAGCTCTGCCCTCAGGCATGGGAAAGTCACAAACCCTTACAATTCAATTAAAAAGAAAGGGAAATGTAATGAACATCAAATAAGATATGCAATATACAAATGAGTGTATGAAACATGGAAGTATATTAAAGATGAAAAAACATGATCTGATCAAACAAGATTGTATATTATCAATAAATATGTACAATGAAATGAAAAACAAATCTTCTCGTCTGAGTAATTGCAAACCTTGCTATAAGAAAATAATTGAATGAGAATAATAAATGATCACCTATTTTTCCATAACAAATAACATAGTGGATGGAGGTATTCAGTATCAATATATACATATATTGAAATAAAGAGAGCCTTGTCAGCTCATCAAACTAAAACCAGAACAAGTATTATGAACATTTCAGTGAAGGAAAAATGAAGTGTATATCACATAGCAAATGACCCTATCAAAATGGCTAAAAGGGTACAAAAGTCAACTCCAAAACACATCACCACGATAGAGCGTGATGCAGATTTAATTGACAACAACAGCTCCAGATCAAGTTAATTGTCATGTGTGAATGCCATGATAGATGGTCCTATTGACTAACAACCTCAGTGTTGTGAAGTTACAAATAATGTTAAGATTTAAAGTACTCTAATGTAATGATTTTTAAACAAAACAAGTCAACTTCCAATCATCACTGAGCCCATCGGGTCATAATGCATGAAGTCAGTCATCTGACTCCGCCTCATAACATCATCTGCACAAAGAGGGTTGTATATTACTTCAATATCCCAAATTTCAATTGGGCAATAGTATGTCCTTTGGGTAATAAATGGACAGATGGAAGTGATTTTGTATTTTAGATGAATGTTGGAACAATATCTATTAATAGCCAACATATAAAGAATCACTTCAATTGCTTGGTCATCTTAAATCAGACTTGTTTTGCTTTACTGCTCAGTAATGAACAACAAGAGTCAGTTAAATGTTTATGGATTTTTGCGATAAATAATTGGGGCTTGTTAGCATGCACTGACCAGTTACTTCTGTTAAATTATCAGAGTCAACGTTAACGACTTGTCAATACACTTGTTGACCATTCTGTCTGCTTTTATGTTAGTTAATAACTCTCTAAATTATCAGATTGTGTTAATTATTATGAATTAGGTCACAGTTGCATGCAATAATGTATCTTTGACGTGGTCAGAAGGTTGAGACTTTGGGAGACATTGTGGGTCATGCACATTTCATTGCCTTTACTGACTATCATTCAATTGCTGTATTGGGACAGTAAGAAATGTGTCAGATTTGATCTTGGCGTTGAGTGCACAGGGTATTTCCCTGTCTCAAGGGGCATGCAACCAGGTTGGGTGCCACTCCTGACTCCTGGTTAACCTAGGATATATAGTGGGTATGTCCCAATTTTTTGTTAAAGGGGGATTGAGATGTAAGGGGCAGGAGGTGCTATGCAAAAAAGAAACAACAACTCAATTACCTCTTTCTCAGTCCACCTTGATAGCTTGAGAGAGGGATGTGGAGGTATATTACCTATTTCATACATCCAAATTTATATATGAGATAAACTGCCAATTTATTTACACATAAATAAAACAAAGTTTGTAAGATACTTGTAAAAACACAAATATTGGTTTCAGGTGCTTTCCACAAGGCACATCTTATTCCAAAATTACTAAAAACAAAAGGTCCAATAACTCAAAACTCAGTGATGTTGGTGCCTACAGTTAGTAAGTGACATCAAATGGTTGAATCACAAATACTTATTGCTTTCAGAATTTTATAGCATTTCATTCTGGGGGAAACCTATAAATGGAAATAAATGTTATTGTCCGTATTCAGGGTTAGACAAAGTTTTTGGGATGTCTAGGGAATGTCTACATATGTTTCGGCTAAGAGTCGTATCAACACCATCCCTGGTGTTCTGCTCTTCTGAGTTTAGCCCTCTTCAGGACAGTTAATTTCTCAACAGATTGACATGATGTTCGGTGTTTCCCCAATAGTTCAAAGTGAGAACAGGATACTTGTCAGTATCTTGTGGTTGGACTGGAACGTTATTTTTGTATGAAAGGAACGAAAGCTTCTTTTCTATGGGTTGCATGACGCAATGACCTTTTGATTTCTGCCTTCCACTCTTGGGGAGTTGGTGAGTTTGCAGGTGGGAGGTGTCTTCCTTCTTAATGCCTATGTGGTGTTGCTACTTCTGTATGCCTTATTTTCTGGCTGAAGATCCTGAGTGATTGGATGTCTTCGATGATGATCTGACGAAGTGTATCGATTCCTTCCGGGAGTTGACATTGGTCTATTTTATCCAAAATGTTTCCATTAGCTACTGAATACGGACATGTATAGCCCGCAACACGTGTTTCCATACTTTGTAATCAGTGGTTCTTCTGGAGGTAAATTTGCTTATTAATGACTACTTTATGCAGACTGAACCAGTTCATCGACAGGACAAAAACACATTAAATGGAGCACAGGAAATATAGAGTTTTATCCTTGAAAAATATAATTTAGAATATCCCAATTTTAAGATTAATTATTAATAAGGAGTCCCTGCAGAAGTTATGGCAGAGAGCTAAATCTCCCGCTAACTAGACCAAACAAGGACCACAGAGTAAGACAACACAATGATGTCAAATAAATAAGATTATAGCATAGAATTCTGCAGAATCCTTCATGAGGAGCTATGTGAAACACTGTAATACTTGCTCCATCACCATGCAAACCTGTGAGTTTACGTCCTAGTGTAAAATGTTCCTGTTTTCGAGTGTGTGAGTGTTTGCGTATATTTCTGTCTGTTGAAAGCACTGTAGAGCAAAATGATGGCAAACATATAAAATGCAATTTACAATAACAGTGGAATTATTTTGCTGTCCTAAGTACAAAGCAGTAGCATTTCAGCTGTATTGATGTACTACAGTATGGTATATTTTACATTGTAAGGGTGGGCTATCAAGTCCGAGCATGGCAAGTGGTGTTAGCGAAAAAAACAGGGCTACTTGTAGTCATCACACATGACATGAGGCCACTTGTCAGATCTGGGATTTTTTTGTTTTGCTTTGCGTACTTTTAAAAGGAATGCCGCTCCAAATTAAGAAAAAGATTTGATAATTTTGGTTATGGACACGATCACCGGGGTCAGATTTCTAGCAGTGGAAGTTGAATTCTCTAAGAAGAAAACTGAAATGAGCGCGTTATTTTCTTGTTATGCCAAATTGATAATTTAATAGGGATGTGTGCATGCAATTAGGCGAGAAATGAATGGACAGCTGCTTCCATGAAATTCTGCATCTTGGAAACCTAATGATAGTTAATGCAGAAATCAACAAAATGTTAGAGTCAATCAAAGCAGAGGCACGAAAGGGGGTTTGAAAAGAAACATCATGCAATAAACTCCACCCGAGAGGGTGGACATTTTACCCCAAGTGTATGTTACAGGGTGCTTCCCAAACAAATTAATGTACTTTATTCAGAGAAACCCGTGAGGATGTCTTGAGTAAAACAGTGATTCTGAGATTTTCATAAGTACATAGTGCAGTGCTTTAGGTGCGGGGAAGAGTCGGTGGGGGGCTCTAGTTTGGGGGTTTGGCATAAGTACAGGTGTTAGTTTGGCAGGAAGTGTGCAGGGCTGGCCATTGTTGGGCTTGTAGCAGTGGGTGCCAAACAGGAGAGGAGGGGCACACTGCTAGCATCCCTTTTGGAGGGCCCTCCTCTCATTTTTGTTTCTTAATCACAGACCCCCTCAGTGCTTCAGCCTGAGCATGTCGGAGATCAGAGCCTCCGGCATGGTCGACCATGGTTGCTTGTACTCATGTGGCCCGGTGTGTGCTGTGCGTTTGGCCTTTACTGCCCCTGGCAGGGCGTGCACCTTGATGCACCTGACCTATCACGTGGGGCCGCTGCTGGGCACACTGTTGAGAGTGGGTCCTTGCTTGGCTTTGGCAAGCCTCCACAGTCTCTGTTAGCTCTGTGCAGCTCCCACTGTGGTTGATTGCTGGGGGTCTCTGGCTGCACTCCTCCTGCTGTTGTAGTGGTTGAGGACTGGGGTAATTGGGTTTCCTTTTCCTGCTCGTACGGGAGCATGCAGGTACCGTCTCACGCTTTCTCCTCATTGGAAGCTGGTGGGTGGGGCTTAATGCTGGGTTGCTAACGGTGCTCGTGTTCGCTTCAGTGATACGCAAGCCATGCTCTGCTGACCTGTTTTCTTCCTCAATGGGCGCACAATGTGTACAGATTCCTCGGTGGTCAGGCTTGTGTAGGGGTTCCAGCACGAGACGTCGGGTAGGACGCTGGCACCCTCGTGCAGCAAGGGTGGCCCGCTGCCCAAAGGATGCCAGGTAGCGGTCAAGGACTGAGTGGCACACAGGGTAGGACGGCATCTCTCCACGCCAGTATGAAGGAGGCTAATTGGTCACCGCTTTTTCTCGTCGCCAATTGTTATATATTTCTCTTCATTATTCATTCACGCAGGGTTTACAGGACACGTCTTTTCTTCACCATACTTCATTCTATAATATCTGCCTCCTCCTTCCTGATGCCCCTCTTCCTCCTGCCGTGTCTCGTTCTTATTAATCCTCTCAGTGCCACTGCTCCCTCCCTTGCAACAGGTTCAAAGCACAAAATACATATTTTAGTTCTGTCTCACAAGTGGCCTTTTACTGTGTATTTGAATGAAGCTTTCCCCCTCATTGTCCTGGCTTCAACCATGGCATGTGCACCAAGCCTTTTGTTGTCCATGATGCTTCTTGTGTGGGTTATCACTGTTCATGCACTTGTACATCAAAAGCTTGGCCTTCCACTCATGCATATGTTTGTGTGAGGAAAGTGTTGTAATGGAACCTTGGACTGCTTACATACGTCCACGGTTCCACATGGTTCCACATTCGTTTTTGTCAATAGCAGGAAACACACTGGGGATGACCCAAAAAGGAATGGGACAGGAAGTGCATCGTGGATCCTGAGCTGGCATGGATCAGAGAGATTCTGAGGTGCGGATTGTACTAACTGAACTGTAAGGAAATACGAAAGAGTTATGTGCACATTTGGCGTGAACTGACCGAAGGGCTATGGGGCGTCACGAGGGGGGACAGATTGATTCTTCTGCTCATTGTGAGGTCCAAGTTAGTGAATTTGGCACATGAAGGACACTTAGGAAGGTCTTTGACTAAGAGAAGGTTTGCGGGATTCATACCGGTGGTCCGGGATGGATGATGAAGTTGAGATGGCGGTGAAAGATTGTGTGGCATGCGACATAAGTGATAAGAGCAAGGCAGTCAAACAACAGCCCGTGTACCCGTGGATATCCCTGAGGATGTGTGGTCAAAATTGACAGTGGGTATTGTGGGGCCCATGGATGCCTTGGGAGGAGAGTTAAGGTTTGCCGTGGTCTTAGTTGATTACACATCGCATTGGCTGGAAGCCACCGATTTGGAATCTGTCACGGCTGGGAAGATTGTGTCATTTTTGGGGAATGTTTTTGATAGGGAAGGAGTACAGGCCAGTATTGTCACTGATAACGGGGTGCAGTTTTAGTCGAGTTGCATGCAATATTTTCTGAGGAAATTGGGAATAATGCACCACAAGACTGCGTAGTACAATCAATCCGCTAATGGTTTAGTAGAGAGGATGAACCATTTTGTCAAGGGTGCCATTCAGTTGGCTGTGGTCAATGGGTTGTTTTGGACCGAGGTGCTATCTGAAGCGCTGTCGGCATACAGGCATACGCCATTGGTTGTCACTGGACACTCCCCTTTTGAACTTATGAGTGGTAGGAGAGCTGGTTCCAGCTTGAGGATATCAGCCTTGTAGGGAGGTGTCCTCAGCGAGGTGGATATGGCTGAAGTTTTGGAAAGGGTGCGCCCATGGCAGGAGAAGGTGAATGTAGGGCACTTGGGAAGGAAGCCCCTGGAAGTGTTGGTGGGTGATTGTGTTCTGGTGAAAAATCTGCGATTTGGGCACAAGAGTTGCAGTGTGTATATGGCTCCCTGTGTCGTGGTGAAAGTGGGCGCAGGTTATGTTGTATTGGATGATGGGTCAATGTGGAGTAAAACGAGGATTGTGTTGCAGAAGCGGCACATCGTCCCCTGCGCCGTTGTTCCAGGTGAGGGATCGTTTTTGTGCATGGGGACCTAGAGAAGGAGATCTTCCGTCCAGTGTTTCAGGAGGATGGGTTGCCGTGGAGAATTCCAGCACAGTGATCAGCGAGTGTTGGTCTTGGGGCGAGTGGAGAGGTCAGTGATGACGAAGGTGAACGAAGGAGGAAGGTGCTTGCTGCACCTGGTGCATGTGCAGGCGGGCAAGAAGGGGTTGCTCCTCCTATTGCGCCTGTGGAAGGGGACCAAGAGCAGGTTCGGTCCAGTGAGTGTGTTCTGTCAGGTCGGTCTACAAGGATTAGGTTGCCTCCCATCAAGTTCAAAGATTATGTGCATTGTGGGCCTAAGAAGGGAGATTCCATTGCCCAATTGTAATTACATGTGTGCTAAGAAATAGGGCGTACACGGTTGTTTGAATGGTATGGTTTTGATTATTACTGCATGCACTGTTGTTTAGGAGCGTAACATGATCACCTCTGCATGCTGTACTACCTTGCCAACCCATTGCCATGGTTGGTCTGTTGTTGATTTATTGTTATTATATTATTATAGTGGTCACTATGTGTTTACCTGTGCACATTAGTAGTTGAGCTTCTTCTGTTTGACTTCCTTATCTTTCTGTTCCTTCCATGGGCGGGGGGGGGGGAGGGGGGAGGAGAAGTGTGCTTACGTACGTTCAAGGTTCCACATTTGTTTTCAGTTACTGCTTGGGGATGACAGCGGCTGGGCGCTGGGGTTCATCGTTCAATAAACATATTGCTGACCCCTTACCTGTTGTACGGCCCTTCTTCAGAAAGCATGCTGAGTACTCCCCGCCTCTTACCCTCCCCCAGGTTGCACCTCAGCCGTGGGTTACATGTACCTATATGGCAATCTGTTGTCTACTATGAGTATTACTTTTCTATACGTGCAAAGTGCTATAATATTTGATATAGCCAATCGTCGTAAGCAGCTATATCACCCAGCGCTAACCCTCATGCCTTCTAAAGTCCCAGGAATCTCCCTCCCCCCTCCCTCCCTCCCTCCCCCCTTCCCCCCTCCCTCTCTCCTTCCAGGTCTCAGCAATGGAAGCCTTCCTAGCCCACCCCGCCTCCCCGTTGCTTCTGTGACTGGGCTGGAGCTGATGGAGCACAGAGAGTCAGATGAGGAAAGAGGGAATGAGAGACAGATAGAAAGGGAGGGAGAAAGCGTCTGCACAAACACGGGAGATGTACAGATTACAGTGGCTCAAGGCAGGAGAGATGGGGTAGAGAGAGCAGAGAGAAGGTGAGTGGACACACAGACATGGTGCACACTGTGAGATGGGGCAGAGAAAGAGAGGGCAGAGAGAGACGCGACGGCACACTTAGATAGACAGGGACAGAGAGAGAAATAATCATTTGGAAACGTGACACAGAGATAGACACAAACACCACTCGGATGTGGGGAGAGAGAGCGAACAACAAGGACAGAGAGACAGAAAGTGAGCGAGAGAGAGACAAAGAGAGAGAGAAAGACAGGGCGAGAGAGAGAGAAAGAGAGAGAGAGATGAAAATGGGATGCAGAGAGATGGTGCACAGACATAGTGCCTCATTAGAAGTGTGCCGGTCTGGCAAGCATGCCGGTAGTTTTGGCTCTGGCATTTTTACTGGGCCAGCACACCTGAAGTTTGCCAGTGGGGGCCACGGGTTTCCCAGCAGGTCTGGCCTGCTGGGTGTTCAGGTGCCTATCTGTAAACAAATGCCTGAATCACCGGCACCATTCAGTAAATAGCATCCTATGGAGTCCTGTGGTAATCCATGGGAATGGGAACTTACTGTCACTCTGCCACCTGCAATATCCCAGTAATACCGGGATATCGGGCGGCACGAATGGTAAGACGGGTGGCCGGCATCCTGCCAGAATTACCGGTAGGATCCTGGCAATCCATGAGCCCCATAGAGTTGGGGCTGAGAGAGAGAGGGAGGGAGATGGAACAGAGTAATGGGCGGCAGAGAGAGATGTAACACTAATATTGGCAATGCCAACATTTCTGGCATTTGTTTGAGCATGGGATAGGCATTTGCCAGGCACAGCCAAAATTATACTAACTGGCTCTTGCTGGCAGCAGTTGCAAAATGGTGCAAGTACCCAGGCATAGACTATCAGTGCTTGGCAAATGTCTGTAACATACCTATACATAAGTCAAAACAGTTGGTTTTGCCAATGCTTGTTTTTACCAGGACCTCATTGGAATGACATGAATACTGGTTATACATCAAGTGACTGAAGGTACATTGGTTTAAGACATTTTTATTACATCAGTAGATCCTTTAAAACTGCAGTTAAGTCATGAACTCCCAGAAGACAGCTTTGAAATAACACTGAAAGGTTCGTACAGTACAGTGTTTAGTCTATCTATCCATTTACTGCCCTATACCATGCTAATCCCTAAGGCCATGCCCATTAACTACCTACCGAGCCCTGCCCAAAATACATCATCATGGGATCTTTATGAGAAAGCTCTATTAAGCAGTTACATCAAACTTTGGCCTGCGAGTGCTATTTCGAAAAGGTCTGCTGAGAGTTAATGGCTTAATTGATACGGTACACATGCAAATGGTGTGACAAAAAGTCTTAAGCAAGACTGCCTCCAGCTAGTTGATTTATATCTGTTCCTTTTACTGGAGTACTGTTGAAAGAAACATTGACAAAGTCCTCAATTTTGACTTGTGTACAACTATTAGACAAACATTCGCCTGGCACTGTTTTCCTTTGCCCAGTTAATTTAATAATTTTCCAGATGGTGCCACCTTATGGCCAGTTAATGCTGTTATGGTAGACTATGAAAAATGCCTTTCCTATGCCCACACAAAGCGAAAACTCTTGGCTTTGTCAATGCGTATTCATATTGTCTCTGTCAAGAGTGTTTTTTTTCTCACTTATTGATCGTTAAGGCACAGCGGGCAGGAATTGGCACAGCATGCATTCTGGTCTCTCCTTAGCAGGCATAATGCATACTTGTATAAAGGAGGAGAAAGTACAATCAATTTTCAGTGTACCTTTGCCACAATTAATGAACAGTGACAACACTTATCAACAGCCCAGATGCATTTTTAATAGGACAGCACCAGCAGAACTGCCATATTTTAATGGGACGCTCAGTAAAGTTGTAATGCGTTTGATAGTAGACTATACCTTTTTGGGTCTCTATGGCATTTCTCAGCAGGTCGGCTATGGGTTTTAGTCAGCTCTGGTTCTCAGGGCTGGCCTTAGTGGCAGCAGCGCCCCGGGTGGCATAACAAAAATGTGGCACCCCCCGCCGATGCTTCCAGCGCCCTATTGTTATTAAATGCACTCCATTCCCAAGAGCGGGGCGCATTCAATTTCAATAGGGTGCCTTTCGTGCCTTCTCCCACTACGCCAGCTCAGGGTAGACCTTGAAAGACTCCCCCGAGATGGTGTAGCAGGGGGGGATAAAAGCGCCCGGGGCGGACGCCCGGACAGCCCTGCCCTCATGAAGGCCCTGCTGGTCATTTCCCACATCCGGTAAAACATTTCTCCCGGATGTCAGTCCTTGGAAATCTAGTCGCACCCTTTCATGTAATTGGTGTGCATTTATTGCTGAAAATGGGACCCGAACTCATGTCGTCAGGACCAAAGAAGAATGACTAGACCACCGGAAACGTCTGACTATTGTGAATATTCCGGCTGGGATTGTACTTTGCAGAAAGTATTTAAGTACAGCTTTGTACGTTTAAAAGGTGCACGTTTTAAAATGTGCTGAGCAACATCATAGGAAACACACCTCCTTTCTTGGGTTAGTTTCCTGTTGTTAATAATATATTAAATGGATATGTTGATTTATGGGGGTAGTAATCTCCTGATTCAACTCTCACATCCCCTTGCCTCTGCCCACTACACATCTCCCCCATCCCATAATAAATAATTTCCATTTTCAGCACTGGTTTTAGTGAACACTGCTAGAAATTTGGAATAGGGCCCAGTGGCTGCCGGTGACATTTTTAACTGCATTGAAAACTGCATTGAAATGGCAGTCTAGCTACATAATAACACTTATCATGGTTGCTTTATCAAAGATGCCCAATACAAAATGTCATATCACAATAGGAAATGACTAGACTGGTTGCATAAAAGTGACAGGCCCTCATTACGACCCTGGCGGAATTCGGAAAACGATGGCGGAAATGCAATACCGCCATCGAATAGCGCTCGGTGCGACTATGACCCGTCACCGCAAAGTACGATGCCATTAGCGACACCGTAGTGAACGCCAACGCTAACTGCACCAAGCACGCGCGCGCGCGCCATGCCAAACCGTAAACACCACCATGGCGCAACGGTACGCCAATTCCGACCCCAGCGGACATGTACCTAACGCCATCAAGCATGGCGGAATGCACCATTCCGCCATGGTGAGAAGTACGGCATCGCGAATCAACCGTAAACGGCCCCACTGACTGCCCGTACACCGCTCCCTGCCCACAAAGTACAACTCCCCGTAGGTGCAACGAAGCCACAATGCAACCAGTGAAATGCACAAGTCACCCATGCATGCCAACGAACAAATGGACCTCAAGAGGGGCCAATGGGAGCTGCAGGGCACAGATGGCACGAATACAGACGCCATCCCAATGGACATGACCACAGTCCCCCACCAAGAAACGCACGCAAACACAGGCACCTGTGACCAGCAATATTCAGAAAATCACAACATTCCACCAGTCCACCTGGCTGACCGGCATCTGTCACACAAAACCCAATCCCCCGCCCCTGAGCATGACAACATTCAAACTGTCATATTGGCAGCCCCCATCCCTGACCTCACGGGCTTCGTAGGCAAACGCGCCCAGTACAGGACCACGCAACAAAACTCCGGAGCTGGAACCCAATGCAGATCCCCTCACAATACATCGCTCCCCAAATAGGAATATGCCACATCACTTGCAAAGAAGAACGCTACACGGCCCATATCAGAATAGAATTTTAATGCACATCAATATCACCAAGCCCATACAGCCATCAGGCCATGAACTCCAAAACACATTTCACCATTGTGGGCTGCATCCGCAAGAAATGACCAGCCACTACTCGTGTGACGCCCTGTTCCCTCATGGTACACAGAGCCACATACACGTACGAAAAGGCAACATGGAAGCGCACAGAACCGCAGGGCCGTCCCAATGGGGAGGCACTAGTCCAGCTGAAAGGCCGAAATGTTGCTCCGAGCCACCAGTACTGCGTAAGGGCATGTGGCCCATTGGCGATCGTCCCAAAGGATCGTAATGCTGCTCCACTGATTAACACGAAGCAGCAGGTGTCGGGAGTAAAATCCATCTGCAGGAGTGGCATACAGATGGCAGTGGCAAAAGGGGAGGAGATACCTGTCAACCAAAAGAAAAGAAACAGAATAGAATGGCCATCAGAACTACATTCGAACAACTCACTTCAATGATCACACTAGATCCACAGCCATATGCATGCAAGCCCACTCCAAAGGATCATCACCACCCCAAAACCACTTGCGAATCATAACTACCTATATCGAGGTGAAAACACCATCACAAACGTGTGTACCTGTGCATGCGCCTGTGAAAACAGAATCCTTCAGATGGGATTGGTAACGTGCATGGACACAAGTGTCTGAAGGCGCGTCGAGACAGGGAGGGCTCAACAAGGCCAGATAGACGATGGTCCCACTATGGCAGCCCTGCATCACATAGCGCAGGGGGGGCGGACAGATCCCAAGAAGCCCTGTACATGGCAAACACTGTATCAAATCACCTGCCCATGCATCCATTCATCATTCCCTCATCCCGTAATGAAAACGCCTGAATATTTACTCACATAACATTAGAAATATCCATTGAGTCTGTGCGTTATGCAGCCTGCAAAATCCACAGTGCCCCAGCACGTAATTCCAGTCTAGTGAAGTAACATGTATTTGGGAACGTCCTGCCTTATCGTCCACTACGCAATTGCGCATCCCATACTATTCATATCAATCATAGCATTCTCGCCATGGCCCCTGTCCCAAGGACATTGAACAATAGAACGTTATATTTGCAGTCAGACCTGTGGGCATCTCCTCGCCGCTAGCTGAAAACCGAAAGCGCCGCCCTTCGAATTCCTCATTTGCAACATCACGTCGAAGAGGCATCTGTGGCCGTTTGAAAACACTAATTAATCCATCGAGTGCGGCTGTGTGTGAAAATGGCAACTGCCTTCACCCACGAATGGGACGCCCCGCCCGTCGTTGCAACTCGGTACAGTGATGAATGAGGGCCCACCGTTACTCGAGTACTACGTTCCACTGACCCTTCACAACTCTGTTCGCAACTGCACAGATAGTATGTGAAACAATGGGACCACAACAGAATGAACATATCAACCAATGTTACACGGCCATCGGGTACAAATACAAGATTGCAACAGCAAGATGCCATTCCACGAATTGCAGCGTTGTGCGCGGGACGTGCTCGGCCAAAGGGGAGAGCAGTTTGCACAAGTGGAATGAATCACCACAGGTGGAGGCCATTCAGCCTGGAAACACATAAATTGCACAGCCAGTCTCCTCCCACACCCACTCCGAAATGCTACCGGTAGGACTCGCGATGTTGGCCCTGGGGGACCTGATAGCACTGCAAGTACTCCAACTCCAAGAAGAAGACGAACACCAACTACAACCGGCCGCACGGAGGAGACGCAGGAGGAGGAGGAGGCCAAGGCAGGGCCAGCAAGGGCCGCCAGCACAGCCACTACCACCACGCAGGCAGCCCGCAATCCCACGCCTCCGAGCACATCCGTTCAACCTCACTGATGAGCAGATCCACACCCTCTACCGTCTGGACCGGGACACCATAACCACCATTGTGGACATGACACAGGATGACCTTGTCAGCATGATAGATAGCCCAACCGCCATCCCACCCCTACTGAAGGTGGTGTCTGTACTCCACTTCCTGGCCACAGGCACCTACCAGCACACAGTCGGACAGTTGCATGGCATTTCTCAGCCACTGTTCTCACGGACACTATTGCAAGTGCTCGATGCCCTCCTGCAGCACGCAGACGACTACATCTCTCTACCACGCTCGGAGCAGGAAATTACCAACACAAAAGTGGGATTCCATGCACTTGGCGGCATACCGGGTTGCATTGGTGCCATCGACTGCACCCATGTGGAATTGGTCGTCCCACATGCCATGGAGGCCCAGTACCGCAACCGAAAACAATTTCATTCCCTGAATGTACAAATGGTGTGTGACTCCAACAGGATCATTACACATTGTTGTGCCCGATTCCCTGGATCAACCCATGATTCTATGGTCTTGAGGAACTCTACAATACCACGCTACATGGAGCGACACGCAGGGAACAGATCCTGGCTACTCGGTGAGTCTCATTACATGCATGATAATGTGGGGTATGTGATTCGGCAATGACCTGGCAGGAAGGGGGGGGGGGGTGTGCGTACGTAGCAATGGCATTCCACATCATACGTTTCTCGTCCACATACAGGTGATGCTGGATATCCACTGAAGAGATGGCTCCTCACACCAGTCCGGAACCCACGGGACCAGCATGAGGAGGACTACAACCATGCCCACTCACGTACCCGTGTAGTCATTGAACAGGCATTCGGCCTACTGAAGACCCGTTTCCGGTGCCTCAGCAGGTCTGGCGGGGCACTCCTGTACCGCCATGAGAAGGTTGCAAAGATGGTGATGGCATGTGTCATGCTCCACAACATGTGCGTACGTAGAAATGTGCCCATGCCCCCTGACGCAGAACTGCAAGCACCTGATGATGGTCATGATGAGGGTGGGGATGTGGCAGCACCTCAAGGAGTCTGCGAGGCACCGGAGGCCCGTGACATTCGTCAGCATCTCATTGATGCATGCTTCTAGCACTCACGCCTGGTGGCTGATACATGGACACGGGATGCGTGGCACTGTGTGTGTCTGGTACATGCACAATATGGACTGTACGCCTATAATGGCCTAGTACACAAAGATCAATGTCCACACATCTCATTGGTTGATCGTGCACTTTTTATGGCATATGTGATATCATGTTGTACACCCTATCGACCCGCCACCCAAGTGAGCCCAACACACCCCCTCCACCCTCCCACCTCCCCCCCGAACACCAGTGTCCAAAGATGCTCATCGTCCGTGGGCAGTCGCTATTGCAAGCCCCCTCTGCGGGTATCAGGGGCACCCCTGCCTGTGGAGCGCAGGTTCCTCCCAGATCTACGTTGGGGGCTGCCCTGGACGGAACTTGCAACGGATGATGTCTCTGCCTGCTCACGTCCATGCATGTCCCTAAGGGTTTGCGAGAGCTCAGTGAGCACACGGCGCACTGCGGCAAGTTCACCACATACGTCTTTGGACGTCGCATGCAGTTCCCCCCTCAGGCTCTCGGTGCTTCTCTCCATTTGGACTCTCAGGCTCTCGGTGCTACTCTCCATTTGTGCCCTTAGTGTCTCTGTGCCTCTCTCCATTTGTGCCCTAAGTGTCTCAGTTGATGTTTCTATGTCTGCCTTAGTGCCCCCACATTCATCGGCATGGTCCTTGAGGAGCGTGGCCAGTTGCTGCTGTTGCACGATTAACTGGTCGAGGGACTGTTGCCTCTGCTGGGCCATGGCCATTTGCGGGGGTGTCACAGAGGGGCTGTTGTCCTCATGTTGCCCTGCCACAGGGCTTGTGGGGGATGGCCAGTCGTCGTCTTGTGGGTGCCCCTGCGTGGTATCCTCATGTAGTACGGGATGGAACAGACAGGGGGATTGGGACAGGTCATGGATGGATCTGACTTCGACATCCCCGTCTTCTGTGTCGGAGCATGCTGCCATCAATGGGGTGTCACCTATGGTGCTGCTGCCACCGGAGGCAGTGCCTTCTGTGGCATCCGTTGGGGGGACCTGTGGTGGTGGTGTTGTGGCCATGCTGGCTGCTGGGGTGCCTGTTGATGTTCCCTCCTGTGTGCTGCCACCTGATTTGTGCTGCTGCCGTGTCTTGATGCGTGCAGCTGAGGTGGAGGGTCTTTGGCCGTCGGTCTTGGCCCTCTTTGCAGGTGTGCTGGTAGGGGTGTCCTGCAGCTCGTCGTTTGGATCGGACCCTGTGGTGGAGTAAAGGAGGGCGAGGGTTATTGGTGGGTCTGTGGGAATTGGAATGGCAATGTATCACATGCATTGGGGTGGTACCTGAGGGTGATTTGGGTCGGGGCCTTGGAGGTGCTTCCATTTGTGTGTGGAGTGAGGGTGCAGTTGTTTGGCAGCCTGCAGTTAGGGTGTGCCTGCTGCACGTGTAGTGCGTGTTTTAGGGGTTTTTAATTATTTATGTATTTATTGTGGGTTTTAACGTGCGCTATCAGGCCAATGTGTGTGGACGTTCTCCTGGACATGTGTTTCTGTTGCACTATGGGGACACATGGTGCTTCGAATGGATGGACTTTGTGGATTTAGCATTGTTTCATTAGGCCCACCTACCTGAATCTTCGGATGTCTGCACTCCTTTCTCCATCCCTCCGACTCCCTCTATGCTCTCCATTCCGATGGTGGAGGCACAGATTTCTTCCCAGGGGGTCAGCTTGATTGGTGATTCCGACCCTCCCCGGTGGCTGTGGCAATGTTGCGGTTAGCAGAGAGTATGCTGCGGACGCGTATCCGCAGGTCGTCCCATCGCTTGCGGCATTGCTGTGGGGTGCGGGGTGCGGTCCCCACCGCACTTACCCGCAGTGCCACCAGAGCCCATATGGCCTTCTTGTTTGCGAGTGCCGTCCTGGTCATTTGCGTGGAGAAGACGACGGCAGCATTCTCCTGGAGGGTCTCTGTTAGCACGGTGAGTTCCTCACGGGAGAAGTGGACCTGCCGCTTGCGGTCGCACGCTTTCTTCGCTACTTTTCCCATTTTTCTTGGTTTCGCTAGGGTGGATGACGGGTTGGGTTGTGTCTCAGGGTGGTGATTTTAGTGGTTGTGTGGTTTTAGTGGTTTTATAGGTGTACGGCGGGTTGTTTCCCGTTCCGGGCCCGTGTTTTAACTTCCGTTTCCGTATATTTCCGGTCACCGTACTTTACGGTAGGCGCACACTGCGGTGTCCGCTGTGATGGGTGGCGGTATTGCACCTAGGGCGCCGTACGGCGGCGGTGTGGGCCGTTTTGGGGTCATTTCCGCCATCGCGGACTTTGCACTTCCGCCATGCCGTGGTGCTCGTGCCCGATGGGTCGGAATGGGCCGCACTTTGCTCCTTCTTGCAATGGCGGAAACGCTATTTACGCTGTGGCGGTCCGGTCAGTCACTTTCCGCCAGGGTCGTAATGAGGGCCACAGTCTTTCTTCATAATAACACTTATCATGTTTGATTTACCAAAGCTGCCCATTATAAAATGTCATACCACTCAGACATAACCACATATATATTTAATGAGATTATGTGTGATTGCGAGGCACTGGGGGCACAGGGGGCAGATGTGTGTCAGGAGCTGGGGTCGCAGGGTACAGCCATGGTATTTTTTATTGGGCATAGATGCCAGGGAAAAACTGCCATGCACGCCCCTGTTGCCCTGAGCGCCTCACATGCACACACTTACATTCATCTTGTGCGTGCGAGGTGCTGTGGGGCCCAGTCATGTTTTTATTTACTGGGCATCTATCAGATGCCCATTAATAAATGGCATTCCTTCCCTTATTGCCCTCCAGTGCCTCACAGATAATCAATTGTGTGTACATGCGAGGCGCTGGGGGGCTTAGCGGTCAGGCTTGACATTGCATGTGAGACGCTAGGAATCCCAGTGGACTGGGCTGGCATTCTTTACTGGGCATACCCAGTCAAAAATGCGATGCCTGCCCCCTGGCACATGATGAATTTGATTGTGTGTATGCGAGGCACTGGGAGCACTGAGGTCAGGCCTGTTTTCCTTACTGGGACCTCTCATAGATGCCCAGTAAAAAGAAATGACCCGCCTGGCCCTGGATCCCAAGCTCCTCACACATGCACACAATCAATGTAGTTATGTGTGTATATTGGGCACTGGGAGTCCAGGGGCGGGATATTTTTTTACTGGGCATCTATCATAGATATCCAGTAAAAAAAATGTCATGCCTGTCCGTGGGCCCCACAGTGTCAAACACATGCACACAATCAACGTGATTATGTGTGTATGCGAGGTGCTGGGGTGCCCAGAGGGCAGGCATGGTATTTTTGACTGGATATCTATTGTTAAAAAATGCCATCCCTGTCCCCTGGGCCCCACAGCACCTCAGACGGAGAGCTGATGTTGGCTGGTGGGCTGGGGTATTGTGCAACAAAGGCATTTTGTTGTACAACCCTCCTACCCCCACTCACCAAAATCAGCTCGGACCAGCACAAATAAACACACACCCTTACACAACATACACACAGGAAGCAGTCACTGTCTCATTCTCACAAGCACCCATCAAGCACTCACTCATAACACAAGCATGCATGAATCCATACACATATTTCAATAATAATAAATGAACATACAGACACTTGTACACAACATACAAACTGCAAGCACTCTCTGTCTCATTCATACACATATCCATACACATATTTAAATAAATACATGAATATACAAACACACATATTTAGACAACATGCACACAGCAAGCACTCTCTGTCGCATTCACATGAGCACCCATCATGCACTCACTCATAACACAAGCATACACGCATCCATACACATATTTAAATAATAAATACATGAACATACAAACACACATATACACAGCATGCGCACAGAAATCACACTCTCATTCAGATCAGCATCCATCATCATACATTCATTGACTAACAACACAAGCATGCACGCATCGATACAAAATTTGAATCTAAAAAAAACACGAACATAAATAAACTTACCTCCTGGCACGGGTCTTTCCTCTCCAGCATTCAGGCCCCTGCTAACTTGAGCAGGAATCAGGAAGCTTCCTGCATTCTGGGGCCTGAGCGTGGGTGACGGGACGCCCCAGTCCAGCCTGTGGAGGGCCCCTTGCACATACAGATATGCAGTTCCCCAGCCAGCATTTCCAATGAGCCATACAAGGTGGGGAAGCAAAACGCCCCAGCACTTGCATGGCTCATTGAGCTTGCAGGGCTAGGGAACTGTAACTTTCAATGGGAAAAAGTGTTTCCCTTTGGCAGTTAAGAGCACTCCCTCAGCTAAAGAAAACAGCTGCGGGAGTGCTTGTATTTCACTGGGATGGCTCCTCCATAATGGGTCAGAGGGGGCCAAGACATGGTGGGTCACCGTCCCCTGGACTCAATATAGGCGAGCCACCCCTGATAGGGCCGCTATGTGGTTAGTCGAATAGTACTACAATATCTCAGAAGATCTGCAGTACTTTTAATCACTTTTGGTATGCTAGTGCAAAACGGTCCTTATAAGACAACAAATGCAGAGAAGAACATTCTTAATCAATATCCTGAAGGGCAAACTGGCACAGTATTTATATTGGAACCCTATTACCCTTCTCAACAAAGCTTCCATATTTGTAATGGGAGATAAACACCCAGCGCAGGGAAGCCAGCTAATTACCCCCCCATGCCGGATGTCAACTTGAAATCCAGCATATTGATAGAACTGCTGGCTCATCCGCACCAAAATGCCAGTGTCGGCTCAGCCTCTGCTTTTCTATCTCTACCTCCTAAAGGACCTCTCTCATCCTCCCCACATCTGTCCCCATCTCCTCACACTTACAATAAACCCCCATTCCCCATCTGCGAGAGCAGGCGCTGCCATCCCTCTCCTCCAAGTTGGCCTTCATATAGACTGACAGGAGACTCACTCTCGAGTCCTGTTCATGTCTATGGTGGCCATGTAAAATTGAGAAAACCTTCTATTGGAGGAAGGGGCACATGCCTGCATGCGCCCCTTCACCAAATTGAACATTTTACTTCTTTAAATAACAAACATGCCCTTTTGACCGTACACACTATGGTGTGGTGCTAATGGCATAACCACTTGCGTTCACGGGCGTGCTTGGCCATTACTTGCCAACATAACTCACCAAGGCTGGTGGGCTGCTCATGGCCAAGCCCACCTGTGTACGCAGTTGTTAACACAGCAGCCATGTTCCTGCTCAGGAAGCCTGCTGTACATTTGGTGGGGCAGTACTATCCCTTCTCATCAGGTTGAATTCACATTTAATGGCAGAGTATTTCATGCACCTCACAATATGGTTGCGGTATTTTTGGCATGTTACCTCTACCTCTTAGTGGAACAGCTGTACATTTAATGAGACATCAATCACACTTACCATCAGGACTACATCTCAGGGGAGATTCTGTGATTTTGATGGTGCAGCCCTAGTATTTCTCAACCGGACGGCTACTCCTTTATTTGTATGGTATGCCCTTTTCCAGGTTCAATGAAGGATGCTTCTGTATGGAATTGTATCTAGGCCCTGTGCTTCTATGATTTTAGTTTGATAAACGATGTGAAATTAGCAAAGTATTATACTTTTCTTTTACATGGGACGCTTTGGCTAGGACAATGCTAGACTTAGTGCTGCACTAAGCACACTCAATTTTGACACTGACGGCTCAGATGCACCATGCTCCATACTCTAAGTATCATGAAATAAGCAGACCACACAATAAAAGACCACACATGGTTTCCACATTAAGGCTCTCTGCCATTTTATCCTCACTTATCAAAATAGAATAAAACAGATGCAGAGAAAACATCAGCATTTCATCTCATAACACATGCCAGAAATTTGAACAAAATCTAAATACAGTTTAGCAAAATGCAGTTTTCATAATCTGATAGTACGTTTATAATCATAGTACATTGGCATAGACTTTCTTAATTTCCCCACAAAGAAAATAGTTCCTCTTTCATGCCCAGCAACACTGGCTTCTATTTTAGTATCCCTGGCAGAGAACACACATTTTTATATGCAACCTTGAAATATAATTTATACTTCAGCAGGCCTAAAATCTCCCACTTTACAACAAATGACTATCTGTGCACAGAAAAGAAAAAGATCTGTTCTCCAGTGCATGAAGAGGAGATGGGTTTTTCCCCCCGAGCCTAATCTCACAATTCACTAATTAGAATAAAATTACCTTTAATTAGATATTTCTCTTTCATTTTTCTGTTACTTATGCTTACCAAGATTTCAGTGCCACTTTGTCTGCATGGCAGAGAGATGCCATCTCTCTCCTACTCTCCGCTGCCTGCAGAAATGACAGCCAGCACTTTCCCGTCTCCCTCCTTCCAGCAATGTCTCCGGCTCAGCTACCAATCCACACAGACAGAGTGCAGCTTCACAGCCAGCCAGTGCCTAATCTTGCACCATTTTTATCTTCTCCTTTCCTCCTTCTTCCATTCAGTCTTTTTGTGGCCCGTCCCCTCCTTTCTTCCTTCTCTGTCTCATAACCTCCCTTTTCTTCCATCTCTCTGCATAAATCAATCAAACACCTCCCCTTTTAGCCAACCCCCAGTAATTTTCCAAAACCCTTTCTGCTTTCCAACAATAACCTTTATACAGCAGTCTTTCTCCAGCCCGGATGAATGTGCAACATTTCATATCCTGCCATCCTGTACGAACCCTGTGTTCCCCAAGCACATTGCAGCTCAGTTTCAATTTGTACATTCATTTTCTCAGCCAACGTTGTGGTGTGAGTTTGTGCACTGCTTTGCCTGCAGCTGGGATATGACCTAAACCAAAGTCTAATTGCTAATTAGTTTAGCTTGATAAGGTTAAATATTAGTGTATTAGCCCTTAGTAATGTTAATTGTTAGTAGCCTACACTACCCTGCGATGAGCTAACTCCCAAATTCTGCCTCAGATCAGCACTAAGTCACACACCTAGCACGTGCTGCAACATTAGTATCATTTGTGCAGTGGCACACAACCTCCTATAGGAGTCTGTGGTGTCGCTGAAATTAGTGCATGGTTGAACTTCATTCACTAATTATCCCTAAACTTCAACACCATTGTGTCATCTTGCTGTGAGTCCAGTGGGGTTGATCAGGCTACCTTGAATTTGCAACAGCCATATCTTTAGCTGCCTGTGGATTATCCTCAGGTCTTCATTAAGATTTATTATAGAGATTGTAAGTGGATGTTGACTGCCCTGAGGGGAGGTATGGAAGGCTTTTGCCATTGGAAAAGCATATTCTAGCCTCGGAAGTCATCCAGGGGTCCCCGATTTGTCTTGGATCCTGTTCTCCTGTGTCCTCTCATGTACTTTGGGGGTGGTAGAACCTTTTAAAAGAAGCACAAACGTTATTGAACAATATTGGACTTGGGCTGTAAAAGACAACATTAGTTACTCCCTAACTTTTCTATTAGAGGTTGACCAGGTGGTGGGATCCTCACTCAGAATTACTTGTCTAGCTGAAAGATAACATTCTGCCACTAACCTGCTTTTCTTTCCTATTCTACGCTGGTTACAGCTTATTTAAGAATTCACTTGCCATTTACAAATGTCTGCAGTTAGTGCAGTTCTTACTGAATTTAATTAGTGTGTGGTACCGCATAGAGTGTATATATTTATCATTCTCTAAGTCGTTCCATGTACGAAGTGTTATTATTTATATGTGTATAGTGTTGGTCGAGATAGCAACCTTATTTTATATAAAGAAGCTGTGTTATGACCTAACATAGTGTGTGGACATTCCTTTGTGGGGGTTTTGGGGAAACACTGTACTTAAGAAACTGCCTGCATCATCTCTGGAAATCTTAAGCCTGGCTGCTCGACCATAGCTACCCAATTGAGAGCCTTGCTGGGGCTGCTTTGTGTCTTTACCCTGCTATAAAGGGGGCAGAAGTACAGATACCCCCCTCCATTCTTTACAGAGTGAAACAGTGCACACTGTTGCGAGACTCAATAACAATGTAGAGGATTGTGCTGTTAGGCAAAACTGTGTTCTTAGGTGTGAGACTCAAACACAAACAGATATGCATTCAAACACAATGATTCAGATAATTGTGTTAGTAATTAAATTCACGCCCAAGGAGTGATATTTACGCCCATGGGTAAGACCAACCTGATGAGACAGACTATACTCTCAGATGAGAAACCTGCCTCTATTGAGACACCTTCATCTGAATTTTGAAGCTCACACCCAGTGAGGGAGCTTGTGCTCCACATCCAATTTAATTGTGATGCATGGTGTGAGGTTTTCGCCCAATGTGTGAGACTGTTTGGTATAGCATAGACTCCCTAAATCGGCGGTTGAGACTGTGCTCCTAGGTGCGGACTCTCATCCAAAAGTGTGAGGCTCACGGCCAATGAGGAAGACTACGGGGAGGTCTGATAATCACACCTGTGAGTGATACCGTTCTCCGATGTGTATTAATCACACCCTATGTGTACACTTTTGTGAACAGACACATGTAATGCTTTTGTACGATTAAGGACTATAGTTGCTGTGCTTTGAAGAAGGAGGGATATGCCATGAAGTGCTATTTTAAACGTGATATTATTTGCATATTAAGCAAAGGGTAGAGACATTAACTGATGGGAAGGTATTGTGTGGTATAGTAGTGGAGTGATGGTCAATGTTTCTATGGCTAATGAATGCGGGGCCTTATTTTTTGCTCAAAGTAATTCATGGATAAGCCTCTGAGAGTACCATAGCAGATGCATGAGCCCTCTGTGGCATAGAAGGTGGGGTAGGAATGTTGTGACAGAGTAACTATCAGTCATTTGCTTTGTGACACTGTCACTGATGGCCAGAGATTCTAAAAAAAAGTAATATATGTCCATGTTTATTTATTTAGATGTTCATATTTAAAAAGACATCCCCCAATTATAATTTAACCAGTAATTAGAACTGAGGCAGAGCCGCCAAGCAAATCAGCTGGCCAGAAACACCAGATTTACTGCGTGAGAAAGGCTGCGTTTTAAGGGCCTTTGCTGGCCGTAAAAGCCCCCCCCCCACTTCACTGAGTACATTGTTTTAGTAATTTAACTTTAGTATTCGTGTGCACAAAATCTCATTTGTGCATAGCAGTGGTTAAGCCTTCCGAATGCCATATTTTTGGGCACCGGCAATCTGATGCACATATTCTTTTGGAACAAAAACTCTAGTTGGGAATGGATGATGACTCAGGGGAATCTAGTTTGTCTTGCAGAGCGGCAGTGTACGGTTTTGCATGGACCTTCAACCGTTCCGGGGACAGATCACGCGGGAGCCGGGGTGCAATGTAACTGCCTTTTTTGAACACTGGCATCAGTCTACCGGAAACCCCTTTGCCCCCTCCCTAACCCCAACATCACTTCCCTCTTATGGGGAAGGACCGCAACGACAGTCCACCCACATAACGATGTGGGCGGGTGATGCCGGGGCTGCAACAACCTGACAAGTAGAGGTTCGAATCCCGGTCCTGTGCTTAGCGGCTAGTCTCTGGTGTTAAGTGTGTTACAAAAGATTACTTCATTAACAGGCATTATTTATACTCTGTAGGGTATCTTTCCCAGGCTATATATCGTTAGTTTCTCCGGCACTGGAGTAATCCTGTTGTTTAGACCAGTGGAAACCACTTCAATCAGAACTTCCCACAAAACTGACCTTTTTTTTAGCCAAAATGATTGGAAAAAAGTGATTTATGTTATCTCGATATAACTGGGAGCCATGCATGCCTAAAGTTATACTCCTGGCAATGGGCCAGTGGCAGGTGGCATGGCAGTGGGTAAGCCTGAAATTACACAGCTCACAGCAAACATTAATCTGCACCTCTGTCAGTGATGTCAACAGAGACTGACTGGGAACAAATGCCTTATGAGCAGGTACCAGAAATCACAAAACTGCACTCAAACCACTTGCTGGACTCAGGCGGATAGCTCAGGGGCAACGCGGTTGCCCTGGATCAAGCTGGCACAGAACAACACAGGTTCGATCCCCGTGTCCTCGCTTACACATTTCTTGGTATTAAGGGCGTTATAAATAACCAATTATTGCACTATTCATTCGCACACCAACTAACCACCCCATTCAGATACTCGAATCAGTCACATTTCTTTACTGCCAGTCTACCAGCTCAGCAATCTACTCAACCATTCCAGACTTTTGAAAACTAGGCTTGTTTTGTTTCTGTTTAAAGTATGTGGCTTACTTTATTATAATCACCCATACAGGTCGAAATATTCATGCGATGCACCACAGGACGAGATTTCAGTATCCCTCCTCTTTTCTCCGGCCTCTTCTCCGGCCGGCTATCCACTATGCCGAGTCAGGGATTTGGGAGGCAGCCTGCAGTAAAGGCCAATGCTCTTGCTTTGCCAAAACTTGCTTTAAAATGTACACCTTATCAATAAGTGGTTCAACAATCTGACACAAGGAGGCTCTGTCACCCCTTAACACATCCCCAGTAAGAGTCCATCTTGTGTGCTGGAGGCCACAACTTATGATGCATGACGTCAGGTGGGAGACAGCCAGCAATGCGTTTTCCAAATGATCCCAAACTCCCGGATGCTGATGAGGAAAAAGGAAAGATTTTATAACGCGTACGTTCCCATTTCTGAACAGATTACATTCAACACAAGAGACACACATTTTTCACTGGAAGACTACTGTATTCTTTAAACCCCCCGCCCATCGCTGCTGGCTGTAATGGCACATGTCTCTGCACTTGCAGTATTTTTGACTGTGCCACGACTTTCTGTGCACCATGTCGTCTTTGCCTAGGTGCGCCCTCCCTCTACTGGCCTTCCCTCACTTGGTGGGCTTCCCGGACCGGTTTGGAACTTTACTCTCTCCACTTTACTCTCTCCACTATACGTTACCTGACTCCTACTTAGCCTTCTATTGATCTATTGATATCCGATCCTCACTCCATATTAACTACCCAATCTCAGTCGTATACTCTCACGGAAGCTAGCAATGATCTAGCTGTACCACACTTGACTTCATGTTTTCTGTGTTCAAATCACTGCTACTGTTCCCCGCGTACACTATAGTCGCAGCTTCCTATCTGCCAACTCTGTCAGCATTTAGGTTTGCTCACTACTCACGGAGAAGCATTTGTAGCCCATGTTGAATTGTTGCATTTCCTTGTTTTTTCTCGAAACACACATTTTGGGTGTATTTACAACCTGTTGCCCTGTTAAAACGCTGCCATTCTTCATTTGTGTTTGATTTTCAAATCTGGGTGTTTTTTAATCATCTGTTGCCCGTACTGAATTGCTGCATTTTTCCTACCCTTTGGACTATTATCTGGGTATTTCTTTTTAAAACCTGTCCTGTACTCTGTTAAAATGCTGCCATTTTTCATCTGTGTTCTATTTTGTTGTGTTGGGTATTTTTAATCATCTGTTGCCCGTACTGAATTGCTGCATTTTCCCTGCTTCTTGGAACTCAAATTCTGGATATTTTTTAATCTGCTGCCCTTGTTAAATCTTGTCTAAAGTACCTGCTTCATCTGTGCCTACGTGGCTGCTAGGCCACCTGGTGAGATCCATCATGCACTGTGCAGCCCTCTGTCTCTCTCCATCCCCTGGGCATCCTTTCTATCCCCCCTCTCCTATGGTGCTCTCTATCTCCCCTATCTATGCTAACTGCTTCTCTATTACCAATCCTCCTCCTCTTTCGAAACCGGAAGGAAAACGTTTAAGAAGTGTCTCCTGGTCTCGAACCCAGGTCTGCCCATTGCCAACACCTTTGTCAATGCTTATTTCAGGCAGGCTGTTACTGACATTATCTTTGTTGTTCCCTCTCTGAACCTATGGACTCCCCATATGGTTTCTGTCCTCTCTCCTTTCTCATCTTCAGTCCTCAATGGTGGTACCAGATGGGTTGTGTTGTTGGCACACTTCCCATCATCCAGTTGCATCATCAATGTCTACTCCAATGGCACTATCATGGCCCTGGGCTCCCAGCCAACCTCCTCCTTCTTGACAGGCGTCGTACATCTCTCATTAACTACCTCCCTTCTCCTGCCACTCATCCTTCTTCCACCCCCTTGCCTTCTTGCCCTGTTTGGCAGTGGTACCTTGTCCCTGTACCCCTCCGCAGAAAATCTTTAAAGGGGGCAACCAGCTTCACTTAGCTACCCTCAATTCTCGCTCTGCTGTTAAACACTCCTCTGACATATGTCACCTTCTTCAACACTTTGACCTTGACGTCTTCACGCCCACCAAGACATGGTTCAATGCCAGCTCTGTCACTGCTTTTGACACTCTAATTCCTGAGGGCTACAAGCTCCTCTCCAAGTCCAGGCCTAATCGGCCTGGAGGTAGAGTGGCCCTTGTTTTCCCAGAATGGATCCCTGCCTTTGTCATATAAAGGTTACAAGTCATACAGAACAGTGCTCTCCGTGCAGCCCAAGGCATTGCTAAAAGAGAACACATCTCGGAGGCCAGAAAACTAGCCCACTGGCTCCCAATTAAGGAAAGAATCGTCTTCAAAGCTCTTACACTGACCCACAAGTGCATTCACCTCACTGCTCCCGCTTACCTCTCCGAAAGGATCCACCCTGTCTCCTCCACAAGGCCAACCAGATCACCCTATACCAACATGCTCTATGTGCCACTAGTAAAAAGAGCCAGAGCGGGGGGTTCCAGCTTCCCATATCTTGCACCCACACACTGGAATGCCCTACCCCCCACTATCCGAGGTGAGGCCTCCCTCATCGCCTTCCGTAAAGCTATGAAAACCATCCTCTTCACATAAGGTCCCTCACATCAGCATGAATACTATACATTTTGACCCACTGCATAAGCTGGAATGTAATGACCAATCGCAGAAGCTGTAAGTATTGTATTATGTCTGTAATACTTATAATGTACCAACAACTGCTACCATTCCTGTACCTCTGTAACTAAGCTCTCACAAGTAACAGCGCCTCAATGCCCGTGGGCAGCTTGCGCGCTATATAAATCTAAATAAATAAATAAAAATAAATAAATACCCATTGAATCCTACTCCTCCTTTGAATGTCTTGTCTGCAAACTCTGCATCTCTCCTACCCTGTTGATCACTCTCACTACCATCTACAGGACCTCTGGGCTGGTCCCACTCTTCCTATCGGAGTGGGACAACCTCACCTCTTCTCTCCTGACATCTACCGCTAAGCTTCTCCTCCTTCACTATTCATCTTGACTCTCCTGATACAGTCTTAACCTTCCGCAACCTCTGTGACTCTTTCTCTTTCACCATTCTTCCCTCTGGCTAATCTCACTCAGCTGGGCACACTCTGGATGCATTCATCTCAGATGACCTCTCCCTCTTTCCAGCCCCCTCAGTAGACCTCTCTCTTGGTCTGATCACTCCTTTGCTCTCATCTGGAACTCCAGGGCTCCCAGCTAAGGCTCTTCGTAAACTGCCACCCTCCTCCTATGTAGTTTAAAGCTCCCAAAACTAAAAATGATTCACCCCAACTCCTATTTCCATCAGTTTAACATGTAAAGCCAT
Organism: Ambystoma mexicanum; assembly: GCF_040938575.1. Lineage (NCBI taxonomy): Eukaryota > Metazoa > Chordata > Amphibia > Caudata > Ambystomatidae > Ambystoma > Ambystoma mexicanum. The sequence goes on along the minus strand of NC_090937.1, from coordinate 18,421,604 downwards.
AAATTGTGATAACTTGTGATCATTTATTTAGCTAATCCTCAAATTCAGCTGACAATCTTTACAGATAATATAACGAGCAACCAACATAACAAAAATACAAATGTTTGGTTTGAGCATATCTTTCTCAGCAAAAATGGTAAAGGAGAGACTCACCTCATTTGTCTGGCCAAAGCATTTTTTCATACACATACTCACTCGACTCCAAAGTCTGGTCACCTTTGAACATGCAGCTAGTATATATGAATATCATCAACCTATGCTTTAGTCTGCCTTGGGCAGGATCTCTCAACTCCCTCACGCAATGATGTAGGCGAAGACACCCAAATGGAATCTATTCCCACTCAAGATGGCATTTCATCAAAGGTACTTTTGTCACTCCGAGCAGCGTTCTAGCGTTCCCCCAAGATGGCCACCGCTGTCCATCGCCATGGCGACGTTACACTGCTCACAGCTGACTGAAGAGGCCTAGGAGCTTCGCCTGCTGCATTGCTTTGCCCCGTTATTCTTGTTTCTATGCCCTCTTGTTGGTTGACTTTGCTTTCCCTCGCTTCCTCGCTGGGGTGCAGGCTCCTAAATCACCTTCCTTTGCTGCTCCTTGGATTCACAGCTCCGCTGGGTCGGCCTTCTCCCTTCTCGAAGCCGCCTCCCTTGGTACGGTACCAATGGTACCCGCCTTCCCTTTATGTCTTCCCTCTGACACGGCTACGCTGGGTCGGGCTTCTCGCAGCCAGTCACATTTCCTCTTGTTGGAGCTGCTTGGGATTTTACTTCCTCTTTAGCGCTAGCTCTTTTCTGCTCGGCTTTCTTCCCGTTTCACTCTCTGTTCTACTTTCACTTCTCGGTTTTCACTTTGGCTTCTCGTCTCTCTCAATTTCTCCCGCTCCTTTGCAGGGCTCTCTTTCTGTCATTCTCTTGTACCTAAGACCTGCAGCCTGCCCCATTATTCACATCCTTCGTCAAGGACCTTCAACTCATATTATGGACTGAAAGACCGCATCTAAGAAGCTGGATTGTACAACGGAACTAAGGTTCTTTTTTCCACAGTGGTTTTCCCCTATTTCTGGGCATAGCCTGGTGATTACTCTCCTCCAACATTTCATTTTCAGAAGGCGAGTGTTTATCAAGGCTTCGTCCTTAATCATCTTTCAGAGGACTTACTACTCATCAGCTTCAGATCAGGTCAGTCTGTATTCTCAAATCTTTCACAGTTGTTACAGCTCCTTTGTGTAATTCTGAGTCAATGCTTCCAGTGATGATATGTTGAAAAAATGACCATCTACTCGTTTCACTCTCTGGGTCAGCATTGTTCCAATCCTCGATGAATGATTGATATGACTGGTCCAGAAGAGAAAATATGTCAACTTCGTTCTTCTGAAAAGAAACTCTCAGTTGCACTGATTTTGGAATGAGCTAATGATTGCAATGGTTCTAATCACTTCGACTGGTGATCATACACAAGGGGGATCATTACGAGTTTGGCAGTGCAGGAAAAAAGTGGAGCTAATACTGTATACCTCAATTTTTCTTGCACCGCGAAACTACAAAGTTTGCCGGTATTACCTCCACTGGCATTACCGAATGGTAATACCAGTAATTTTTGGCAGTAAAGTGGAGGTAAGTTCCCCACTTTACCTCCAGAAATACTGGTATTACCATTTGGTAATACCAGCTGTGGTCCTACCAGCAAAAATCTACAACAGAGTCTTATGCACTCCATTAAATGGTGATTAACAACTACAAACCGCTACTTGTAATCAGGTGGTATTCCCGCAGGAGGTAATACCTCCAGTGGTAATACTGTCTGACAAAGTGGTGGTATTGGTAATTCCATTTGCTGGTATTCTTGTAGATTTACCGCGAGAATACTGGCAAGCTCGTAATGAGCCTCAAGGTGTCTTAAATAGTACACTCTCTTTTCTTTACATGATATGAAAAGAAAGTCTTGAATCACTGGGCCAAAAAAAAAAACGTATTCCATATTGGCAAGTTGTTCTTTGGATAGGAGATCCCGATGATCTTTTATAATTCAGACCAATCATGGTAAAATGTGGCTAAAGTCTTCAGTGTAACCAGTAATGTCTGGGACAGCCATTTCCCTATAAAACTGGATAGTCAAGGATTTGCTATTTTTGTGATCGAGCAAACCCCTAATCTTCTTAATAATTATATCTACAATTAGAACCATCTAGCCCCTCCTTCCTAATAGTCTTAGAAAGTTTGTCCAACTAATACAAATTGATTTCCACCCCCAAATTAAATGTGTTGACAGATTTTGCAATTTATTACAAATTATTGTTGTCGCATGTATGCGTGAAGAATCAAATAATAAGATGAGTGTAGGAGGAATTAACATTTTGACTGTGTTTATGTGATCGAATATTTTTCATTTCAAACCTTCCTCTCTGTCTGTTAACCTGCTCTATCATTGGGTCGTAGTTAATGTGATGCACGTTCCATTACTTTCTACAGTAATATTTACTGCTGAATATCTGGCATTTGAAGACGGCAAACTGCAATTGGGGGGTGTTCCAAGTCAAAACTTCTTTCATGTTGGTATTAATATGGCGCCCTTATATCATACAACACTCTTCTAGTAACGTAAATATAGTTGTGTCAACCTTCCCAAAGTTTGCCCTGGATAAAGACTCATTGGGCATGACTTACAAAAGCATTTTACAATAGCGCAATCTCATTGAAAATCGCTTTGCAAAGCAGCCCATCATCTGCATCCACCCACTCATCAACCCACTGGCCTGTTCATTCATTCATCAACTCACTCACTCTTCCATCCAGACACACGGTCATCCAGCAACCCACTCAAACCATTAATAGAAAACACACACACACACCACCACACCCTGACCCTTCAACAAACAAACATCTCACAAATTAAAGAAGACATCTTTTCTTTCCAATGCTATTTTTGTTTACAGTATGCTGCTTACCTTATTACAACCCCCCGCCCCCCTGTCCCTACATTCATGTGATACGCCACAGTAAGGGATTTCATTATCCCTGATCCTTTCTTTGGCTTCACTGGCCGCCTCCCAACTAGCTGTGCCTGGCATTGGGGAAGCGGCTTGCAGCAAAAGCTAATACTATTGGCTTTGGATATGCTTCTTTTGAATCAAGCCTACTTATTAGCCAATATCCGGGAAAGGAGCTTGTGTCACCACTTAAAGCATCGCTAGATCAGTGTATTCTGTCGAGGTCTGAAAGCCAGATCGCAATGCATAAAGTCAGATGAGATACTAGAAATTAGTTTTCAGAATGGTTCATGATTTAAAGCGCAAATCCCCAGAAGATTTAGACAAGGGAAGGGTTTTCATAGCACATATGTTCACATATCTGATCAGAATACCTTCAGCATAAGAGACAGGCATGTTTCGCTGTAAGGCTACTGTAGACTTAAAACTAGTGATAAGAATTTAAGATTGATTTTAGCCCACATCAAGACACCCACATCCTTGCATAAACTCTGCAATGATATCACCAATTACTTTCTTTTTAGGGAGAAAAATATCCAGCAAACCAGATACGAAGCACATATCGATGGAAAAGTTGAAGCCCTTCCCAAGTCGATTATAACCCCATCGCTCAAATGATTTAAGTTAATCATAGAAGCAGACTTTAAAAAGCAGGTGAAGTCGAGCAATAAAGCCAGTTCCCAAGCATACCCATGAGCTTCGGACATCTACAAAAACATCCTTATGAAAGAGAGCCTAGCACTCTACTTTCACAAAATGATGAGTACTTCACTGGAAACAGTAATTGTACCAAGATCTTTCTAGACAGAATGTTCAAGCATTCCTCAAAAACACTATAGCAAAACCAGAGAACCTCTCTAACTGCCAATCGATCTTCACTTACCGTACCCAGCTAAAATCGTAAAAATCTAGGTATACAGACAAATCTTGGAACATTTTGTTCAAATACATCCTAGACCATGGGCATGAGGGATTCAGACCAAGGAGAGGAAAAGAGTCTGCTTTCCTATCCATTTGGGATGCCATTCAAATCATTGCTTATGGTAATGTCACTGCAGCCCTTATACTCCTAGCTATCTCAGCGGCATTTCATACCATCAACCACAGATCACTAATACTGAGAGTGGAAGAAGTCGGTCTAGACAGCACAGTGGTAGAGTGAATGAGATCTTTTCCCAAGGAAAGAAAATAAATCACCTGGCCTCACATTTTCAGATCCCACTCACGCAGAAATACAAGTGGAGTCCTGCAAGGACCAAGCACATCACCCCTACTTTTCACTGTATACAGGTTTGCAATTATGAGGCTCATTAAAAACAGTTTAACCTGCTAACAATACATTTATGACACAAAAATCATTTTTAACGTGACCAGCAGCAAGCAAAGTAACGCTGCGCTGAACAGCAGCCTCAGACAAGAGAGCACTTTCATGATGATTAACCACGTAAAACCTAACCGGACAAGATAAAATTATGATAGTTTCACCCGGTGCCACACTGGAAGCACTAATACATTATGGGCACTTGACCAAAAACCACAAAAGTGATTCAGAACCATGTGATCCTTGTGGACAAAAGACTTCCTTTGGAATGGCAAAGCAGCACTTTAGTAAATAAATGCGTCCCCAACATTGCTCATTCAGACGAATAATGCCATTCCTCACCTTCATGCACACAACATGTAATTGTTTAAAAAAAAAAAAAGAATAGACTATGCCAACAGCCTAATTTCCTTGCTAAGAAACGTAAGTGCATCCAGGAGACAGCAGAAAGACTACTACTCTGACTGGAGATGTGGGAAAAAAGCCCTAAGAGCACTCAACTGGCTACCGGTTAAAAAAAAGAATACATTTCAAAGCACATTAAATCATCCACTGAACCCTTCGGGACCGTGGAGCTGAATTCATCCAAGAACATCTCATCCAATACCAACCAAGATGAGCCATGCGATACAGTGATGGCGTGCTACTAGAGACCAAATGACAGAGGCATGGAGGAACAGCTTTCTTCAACATGGTGTCTAACTTCTTGAACACTCTGCACACGGTAATGCATACAATCCAGGATCTCGTTTGCTTCAGGTAAACACTATAGACCCGTTTTTTTAATGCCCAACTGACCAAGTCACCTCGCAGACACCAAGGTCCGATTACCATCTTGTGCAAACCGGCAGCTAAAACCGAGCACTTGCTAGATATTTAGCGCTTGAGCTGTGGATAAACACTCAGGAATGGCATTCCGGCTCCTCTCTGCCACCACAATGTGACCTTTGTTCCCATTTGTCCAACAGAATTCTAGTCTTGCTGTGTACACATGGCCAATCACACCATATCTCTCCCCTAGTGTCACATGCTTGCCTCACCTCTAGGTGCTACACCATACACTGCTCCATGTTGTGATTGCCATTCGAGAATCTGGTTCTATGTGAAAATTCCGCATTTTGAAGACTGAACACAAAAAAAGACTTATTTATTTTGGCCGATTTCGTGCAGTCTTCAAAATGCCGAATGATCACATTCTACTCCCCCACCTCTCAAGCTCAAAACCAGAGCCCTATACCCCCCCTGTAAATCCAATCTCTGGCCTGTCCCCACCCCTCCGTCACTCAGAAGTTTCGTTCCTCCAACTGCGCCCTCATCCCAGCCAAAAGCCGTTCTCCCATCCCACCCCCACTAAAGACAAACACACACTTTCATTTACCCCCTCTGCGTCCCGCCCCAAACATTATTCACACACACAGACACACACAGACACACTCACATGCATATACACTCAACCACACACAAAACAATAAAAAAAACATTCACCAAACACTTACCTGGTTCACCAGCGACTTTCATCTTCCGGTCCCGCCGTGCCTGTCAACCCGTGCGAGCTGGGGTTGACAGTGAGGATTAGAAAGACCACTCAGAGCGGTCTCCGAGTGGTCTATCAAAATTGGCCATTAAATAAAACAATGTTTTAAAATCGTTTTATTCACTTAGTATCAAGAATCTGTGTAATATGGGCAATGAAAATATATCTTCTTGCTAATGTCTCACTCCAGTTTATGCTCACCCCACTCACTAACTACCCGTTATCTAAATTCAAACATGTTACATGCAAACAAACAAAGCCAACACCCCTTCCTGCAGATGGCAAAACAACAGAACACTGCACCATTACACCCAATTTACATACCACAGCCTCTGCAAATGCATCCTAGATTTTTGAGCACTCAAGGTCTGCTGTCTAGACATAAACGCTTAGTGTTTCTCCTCAGAACCGTCTGTAGTTTGATATGATAATGTTGACATAACAGTTAGGGAATGAAGTAATTCCTATTTTTGTTATCTCTGAATCACCCTGATGTTTCACTCTGTTTTTGAAGCTCGCATGAATGAAGTCGAAATGTGAGTTAGCAACGCAGAAGATATTACTAATAAGATTACTAACTCAGAAACGCAGGCTGTCTACCTTCAAAAACAGACTGACAACCTTTAAAACAGAAATTGAAGAAATAACCTGTGCATTGTAGGACTTCCAGAAGGAATTGAAAGAGTTGATCCTATTGCCTTCCTATATATATTTCTTCCTCAAATTCTCAGCCTACCACTCTCTGTGCAACTCAACATCCAGAGAGCTCATCGAATTGGCCCCAGCAACTTATCCTCCAGTACTCGCAGTCCTTCCAGAACCCTTATTTTAGCTCTCCTAGATTTCACACACATCACCATCATCATGCAAAAAGTTAGACAACTCCAACAGCTACATGGGAAGGTAAAACAATTTGTATCACACAAGATGTTTCCAAGATAACGGCTGCAAGAAGAAGAGACCTTCTGACTTTCCGACCTGCTCTTAAGCAATTAAATGCCAGATATGGCGTTATCCACCCTGCTACCCTGAAAGTTACGTTAAATGGGCAGACTTCAACATTTCAAAAAACAACAGATCTAAGACAATACATCCAATCTCACAAAAGGTCTGCTATGGATACTTCCAACCCCATCACATGAATTAATTCTACAACCACCTGCATTCTTCATTTTGAAATTGAATATCCTTCATCGGAGCAGAGAATGGTGGCCCATCCTTTCTTCTCTTCCTTGGCTCTCCTTGCCCCATCATTTAATTTTTGGACATGGATTGGTGTGGCTGGTTCCTGTTCGCCACTTTTCTTGTGATCTTTTTTGACTATAACTCTTTTTTTACCAATCTTCATGTCCTCATTGTTTGTTACCCCCTTCCTTATGTCTCACTCCATTCATGTTGTCCCTCGCCTTGTTGGGTACTTATATTTTTTTACTTGCTAACAAGATTTTCTGCTTTACAGTTACTGCTTTATTTGAATTACTGTTCATGTTAATGCATATGTATCTTTTTTCTTGATTGATGCCTCTCAGTATTGTTTCCTGGAATGTTAAAGGATTACATAATCCCATTAAGAGACAAAAAGACCTTTCACACCTCAACAGATTGAAGCCCTTTATAGCTTGTATACAGGAATCACATCTCCTGCAGATGAAGCAGCAAAACCTAAGCGACATTGGGTGGGTCAGGTTTTTTTCAGTGCAGCCAATGGATAAAAAATGGTGTAATCACACTTATTAACAAAACCCTCAAAAGTAAAGTTATGTCTACGGGATCCGATCAGTCAGGGAGATGGGTTATTCTTAACATATTAGTCGAATCCACAACCTATATGATTCTTAATGTATATGGACCTACCTCTGCAGATCCCTCCTTTTGGAAACAACTCGGAAAACATATACTACTTCGTAACCCCCTTAATTTGATTGTACGTGGAGATTGTAACTAAGTCATAGACCCCTTTCTGGACAGGAAATCCAATGTGCGATATACTAACACTACATCCCATACACAATGTATTAACTTTATATCTGAAACAGGCCTTTGCGATGCTTGGCGAATCCTACATCCAACTGACTCAGAATTTACCTTCTATTCTATACCCCACAATCATGGCTTATTATATTTTTATCCCTAAATCTATGGTAATCCTTTTACTTGATGCCGAGATAGAATCCATTACAATCTCTGACCATGCTCCAGTGCACATTCAAATTGCTACCACAATAACCTCTCACAACTCTTGCAGATGGAGATTTAATACCAGTCTATTAAATGATGCATCGTTTATGATATGATATGATATTTTATTTGTATCGAGCTCATACACAGGTGCTTCAGAACGCAAAATTTACACAATTTATCACACAACAATATAATCATTTTTTCTCTGAAAATAAAGATCAGATCACTTCTATCCCCAATAATTGGGACTGCTACAAAGCAGTCCTTAGAGGTCATATTATTTCTTTTGTACCTAACAAGAAGAAAACACTTAATTCTGAATCTGAATCCATTTTCAAATGGCTTAAACCCCTAGAAATTCAATTTGCCTGCACAAACTCTTCCATAATCCTTAAGGACATTTTGAAACTAAGATTTCAATACAATAAAATTATTATACAATATTCCTGTTCTAATCTTCTTAAATACAAAGTCAAAATATACCAATTTTCCAATAAAACCAGTAAAACATTGGCTTCTTACCTTAAACTTAAGAAGGAGAAAACCAAAATTGTTGTTATTAAAGATCACTTGGGAAGTAGGACATTTTCTCATAAAGAAATTGTGCATGCCTTCAAGAAATTCTACTCCAATGTATATACTTCCGAAGCCCCTCCTGATAATCCCGCTATTAATGACTTCTTATATAACATACCTCGTAACTCCTATCCTCAAACCGACTTCTCTTCACTCAGTGCTCCAATTACTCCCCTTGAAATACATCTAGCTATTAGAAACCTAAAAAAAGGTACAGCCCCTGGGACGATGGCTTTCCCATTGATTTTATTGCCCATTTTTCCAATCTATTAATCCCTAAACTCAACAAACTTGTCTCGGGAGGAAAGGTCAGCGGCAACGTGCGTGCCTTGGAAGCAAGACGACACGAAGCAACACATGTTTGATCCTCGGGTCTGTGCTTAGAAACCTCTGGGTGTTTAAGCATGTTATAAATACGCAGCTAAGAGAAAAACAATTATGCAAATACAAAACAAACAATTCCTGTAACAGCGCCTCGATGCCTGCGGGCTGTGTGAGCGCTTTAAAAAAAAAAATTAAAAAATGTATTTTCATTTTAAATAACATGGCCCAAGGTTCTTTTTCAGAAGCTATGCTAATAGTATTCCCTAAACCCGATAAAGATCTAGAACTCCCCCAAAACTACCGTCCAATTTCCCTTATTAATACTGACTGCAAGATTTATGCTAAAATTCTTGCCAACAGAGTCCTCCCTTTCCTACCCAATCTCCTTAAGCAAGACCAAGGGGGATATGTAAAAGGCAGAGTGTCCTCCTCCCATATTAGCCTTTTTCTTAGACATCATTGACATCTTAAACAAATCAAGTGACCCCTTTGCTGCAATAGCTCTCGATGCTGAAAAAGCTTTCGATAGAGTTGAATAGGACTTTATGTTCCAAGCGCTCAAATGGCATGGGTTTGGTGCTCCTTTTCTATCTATGATTAAGATCCTTTATTCCAATCCCAAAACTGCAGTCTTTGGAAATGGTCAATTATCCTGCTTCTTCCCCTAATCTAGAGGAACGCGTCAGGGCTGCCCACTATCTCCTATACTCTTTAGTCTAGCGTTAGAACCCTTTCTCTAAGCCATACATCAAAATGATAATATTTTAGGAATTTCATTTGACAATTTACATATCAAAATAGCGGCTTATACTGACGATATACTTTTATTCTTAAAAAACCCTCAGCAAAATACACAACATTTACTTAATAACATATCTAGATTTTCTGATGCGTCATGCTACAAATTCAACACTGACAAATCGGAGATTCTTCCACTCAACACTCATTGCACCCCGTTTCACACTAGTACTCTAGCCATGAAATGGTGTCCCCTAGGATTCAAATATTTAGGTATCTATATTTCTGCTTCCATCAATAGTATTCGCAAACATAACTCAGATAGTACATTAGCCAGAGTCAAAGAGCTAGTTTCTCTTGGTCCCCCCCTTTATCTCTCTTGGTGGGGTAGACTGGAATCGATTAAGATGATAATCCCCCCATAATACTTTATCTTCTCTATATGCTGCATATTCCTCTTTCTCCTTCTTTCTTCAAATCTATATTTTCCTGTCTTAATAAATTCTTATGGAGGAGAAAGAAACATAGAATTTCGCTTGGTAAGCTTAAAAGATCCCGTTCCCAGGGAGGGGTAGGTTTCCCTGATTTCAAAAAAATCATTTAGCCTTTACTGTTAAGCAGACACAGTGGTGGTTCTTTCAGGATATATCATTTCAAGTGCCTAGCTGGGTTTGCCTGGAGAATGGAGAGGGTTATGGCTTCCCCATTGTCCCTCGCTGACCTCTACCTCATTAAAGGGAAAGTAAATTTACTAAATACTCCTGTTTTCGTCAATCCATCCTCTCTCTTAGGTTATTTATGTTCCCATCCAAAGCTAAACAATCCTCATTTATATCTCCCTCATTTGGCTTAACGCCCTGATTAAAATCAAAGGTAAATCCATTTTCTGGAAGCCGTGGCTCTCTTAAGGGAATAAAATTTTGTAATCAACTATTTAAATGTGGTATTCCCATTACATTCAATGAATTTATTGCCAAATTCCATATGCCTGGCTCTTCCCTGATGCAATTTCTTACAATTATTGCTGCAATTGTAGAACATTGTGAGATATTGATGTATAGTTCCAATAATCCTAATGCGCTAAGATTGCTTCATATGCTCAACTCTAATACGACTTCGGCTATCTACTAAAACATCCTATTAATTGCTTCACCTACCTCCAGGATTCAATGTCTTCACAATGACTGGAGAAGAGATTGCTTACTGTTGGACCATCAGCTTTGCTGGCCCTCCCAATGGCAGTGTATTTATAAAATTACCACTTCTGCAAGTCTTATCCAAACATTATTCTTTTTTCATCACAGAGACTTTATCAACCCTGTATGTCTTTTTAAATGTGCTTTATTACAGAATGATAATTGCTGGAGCTGCTTACAGGTTCAAGGTTCCTTCAAGCATATGTTTATTGAATGCCAATATGTGAAGCTGTTTTGGAACACCATCAAGTGTATTTTTACCTTTCTTTGGATTTCTGTTTTAATTTTCTTATTTTAGGCAGTTCCTTGCTACATAATATTTCCATCAACAAATATGCTAGGTGCCTGTTTGATTTGTGCTTAATGGTAGCAATCCAAAATATCACAACCAATTGGAAAAATCGAAGTCAAATTCATTATAAATTTTGGTGGAATTCTATATGCAATATCCATAGAATGAAAGGCTGTAATGCATCCACCCTTGACTTACTAAATAAGTATCAGTTGAAATGGCAATTATTCAATGAATATTTATCCGTGTAGACTCTCATCAGTAACTTGTGAATCACTATCCTTTCACAATACATGTTATATTTGTACCCTACTCTTCTTCCCCTTCCCTTTTCTCTTCCTCTTGTTGGTGTTCTGTCTGTTTGGTGTTGTGTCGTGTTGTCTGTAATGTGTTTCCCCCCTCAAGATACAAACATTAGTAGTACTGTTCGAAACTATATGATATAAGGTTACTTGGCTTATTTTATCTTGTTTCCCTGGTCATACATCTGCTGCTTTTCTTGACTTATGATGTTTGTATTATTTGCCTTGTATACCTAATTTCATCCAATAAAATCATTAAACACATGGGCCTCACTGCGACCCTGGCGGTAGCCGTGCTCTTTTTAAGGGCACGGCTGCCACTGGTAATGATTTTTTATTGGAGCCCAGAAAAGGGCAATAACCGGGTCATGCAGACCTTGGCGGACCCGGTAATTGCCCTTTTCTGGGCTCTGGTAAAAATGTATCCCCATTCCCATTTGAGCCCCATAGGGCTCAGTGAGAATGTGGAGGATGCTATCAACGGGCCCGTTAATGACGGGTCCGTTGTTAGTATCCTGGTCTGCTAGCGGGTCCCGCTAAGGACGCCTGGTCTGGCCAGGCATCCTGAGCGGGACCTGCAGCAGACCGCGTAATGAGGCGGCACGGGAATGAACGGGGCCGGTCCCATACCGGCCCAGTTCATACTGTGGCCACCTGGGTTGTAATGAGGCCCAATGTAATGCCAGTTCTATAGGGACAAGAATAATTGTAGCAAACTCAGTTCTTCAGCAATACTTTGTTGAAGACTACCTTAGTTCAATGGTCTGCAGCCTTTGGCTCTCCGGGTGTTTAGACAACAAATTCCAAAAATCCTAGTCATCATAACCAATGTTGACAGATCACAGAAGTCATCCTGAAACATCTGAAAAGTGTAAGGCTGGAGACCCTTTAGTTGAAAAACTGTCCCTCCTCCCAGATTCAGCTATGCTTACTGATCAGGATGGTGTTTGTAGGGCTCAAGGGTAAAAAAAAGTAATGTCCAAGCAGATATACATATAGAAGCTATACACAGTTTTGTTAGCTCAATAATTGATTTATGTTTAACAACATAAAATAGTAGTAACTGGAGGACTCTGATAAAAAAACTGATAAAAAAATAATTGCAAATATTTTTTTCTTTATGACTAACATAGAGGAGACTAAGTCAACAGCACAGAATTCAAAGAGCATCTTAGCTATAGGACCACCTGTCAGCCCGCCACCCCACTGGCTGCACAGCGCTGATGGAGTCAGATTATTATTCAGATACCCTATGCTGCACTCTGTGGTTTTAGCGCACGGTGGTGGGATGCTGGGATCTGACGTGTGTGGAACATAGCATTTTTCTCCTACACTTTCCATATACTGCAAAACAAGTTACTCACAGGTTTTGGGTCAGGATCGAGGGGTCGCCAAGGCCTATGATGATGGTGATAGTTTCAAGGTCTGAAACAATCAGGCTGTGGGTCTATGGCTTGTTGAGGCAGCTTGTGTAGTTCAGGCAGACTGCACAGGATTAGCACAATCTTCTACAGTCACTCCCGCCGTCAGCAGAAATGGTACAGCAAAACAATCGTAGTAAACTAAGCCAAAACCTAAATATCATGCAGGGTTTGTAGGTGAAGAACGATCAAGGACTTGGTGGGCCGGGAGGTCCGGGTGCATTTCTAAACAGAGTGCACAGCAAAGGACCGAGGCTGTGGTCCTCCTAGAATATTGAAGAGAATATGTGTGCTCTGAAGAAACAAGTGGTATTTTAGAAGTAAACACTGGTTACTTATTTATTTTGTACCCTATACTCAAGCAATGTTAATGAATGTATTTTCAGGTAAATGGAAGATCAGGAGAGCAGCCTCTTCCAAGCACGCAAGGCAAAGAGGATAGAGCAGATGGTGGCAAGATGGCTTCGTCGATCTAGAGATAATTTACCAAGGTAGGATTTTAATGTTTCACTCAAAATGTGTTGAATACTTTTTATTTGCTCTTTTAAAGAGCTGCTTCGCTCTGACATCCCTCCTGACTGGAAGTTACTCTGAAAGTGAGATGCAAATGTTTACCTTGTGTAGAGATGAGGCTTCTTGTTATTAGCGTCATACACAAGACACAGTCCACAAAGTCTTTATACATGTTGTCGCATTTCACAACTAAAAGGAATCCCTTCATATCAAATGTTCCCTTTCTGCAGAGGGGATGGCCAACCTGCTAGTGCTACGTATGGATCTGGATTCGGTCCATTTTGAGGAATGGGGCAAAGGCAGAGACCATTCTCTGTGATCCATGCATCACAACAAAGGGGAAGAGATATGGTCTAGTGGCCAAGGTGCAGACCTTGGAAACCAGTGTTCTTCTAACCCCCGCTTCTGCACTTGATGAACAACATTTTGAATTTGAACAAATCACTTTATCTTTCTGGGCCGAATTATTTAATACATATGATGCAAACAGGTTAAAAAGTGTATAGTGTGATATCTTGTGTTGTCCCGGTTACATGTTCCTTGTGCCTCCCCGTTACATTCTGGTATCTGCAATCTGGTGTTGACTGGACTCTACATATCACATGCTTGTAAATACAGTGGGCTTCATTACAAGGTTGGAGGTAGCCTTGCCGGTAAAATCGGCAAGGCTACCTCCAAACTCGCACCCGGGTCCGGCACCCGCGGATGGACAATTACCGGGCTATTCCGGCCCAGCCGGACTCGGTAATTGCCCTTTCGCGGGTGCCAGGCCCGGAACTTCCCCATTCCCTTTGAGCCCCATAGGGAATGGGGAAGGTGGTAGCACCGGTACCATTAATAACAGTACCGGTGCTACCATCATGTTCTGCTCGCGGGTGCTGGTACGGCCACCAGGTCAGACCAGGTGGCTTCAAGGGCACCCGCGAGTGGAACTCGTAGTATGGCGGTGCACTAGCTTTGGTGCCGGTAGTGATAACAGCGCAGTTGTTGCCTTACCGACATACTTGTAATGAGGCCCAGTGCCTTGTGTTTGAGATGCTCCTTCTACAATAAGTGTTCCCTGTAAAGCACTCAGTCGTTGAGTAAGGTCTGCTTTATATCAAATACCACATATTTAAGGAACCATCATAACCACTGAAGTCAGGAACAATTGGTTTACAAAGTCCATATTCTGGGTGTGATTTTTGGCAAAACAAAGTACATTTAAATCACAGATTCTAGCTGTTGAGAGCTGTGCAGACTAGCTGTTCAGAGCTTGTGGTCACCTGCGTAAGCTTACTCAGAACAGTGCCCAATATGTATCCACTCAACGCTGCAACACGTTGGTTTTGTTGATCAATTTTACCACAGCTTAATAGCTGTAACTCTTAGTAGGCATTCCAAATGGCACAGAACAAGGCTGTTGATGTCATTCTAAAAACACATACCAACAAATCATATAACACATGCACCTTCCGAACTGCACTTACTTTCAATTAAGAGTGCAATTTAAGATCGAACAACTCGATGATAGGGCCAGTAGAGACACACACTGGCTCTTCATTTGCCAGCACCCATCCCTCTTGTGGCCAATCAGGATCTTGTGTTCTAGATCAAAACACTCCCTTGTCACCTGGTGGATCAAGAAGAAATGGTTTGGAGGTCAATACCTTGAAAATCTGTCACCAGTCCAAAGACATATATTGCCAGCCGAAAATCAGATCAACAACCTTCATCTCTTCAGAAGAATTTTTTTGGCCAAACAACTTCAGGTTCAGTTTCACCCTTCATACCTAGCTGCCCCACTATTTAACTCAACTTTTATGAATACATTCGCAAACCTAATGTTACTAAATAAATGTATGACGACTTTTACCTGTCTTTTTCTTTTACATGAATCAGGACCCTACATATCATTGAGTTCTCAGAGGCCACCATTCATTAGCAGAGCGGGTTATTCAGCCGTTTAAGCTGACAGTTTGGCATCCAACCAAATCACTTTGATGTTAGAATCATTAGTCACAGAGGGATAGCCCAGTGTTTCCGGTCATATTTTGCACACAATCAAGGGTGCAATGAACAGTTAATGATTAAAGGACCATTTCTAAGTGAGTAGCAAACCAATTCCATCACCACGCGCAGGTGTTCCATAGGGTAGAAAATACAATCTATTAAATACTGTGGAATGGTAGAAAAATGGACATAATTTCGAGGTATGTCACTCCGCACTTTCTCGTTCAGCATTCTAAGATTCCAAATCTCCAAGCATCACACCCAGAACCTGCTCTTAGAATAAGACTCCTTTCTCAGCAAGCAAGCTTCCTGAACATAGCCAGGCACTTCCTTATTAAGTACTGTTTATGACTATGTTTTTATTTTGATGTTACTGTTGTTTGATAGTGCACCCAATTGAAACAGAGCTTTTACAAAACACATTAGTGTAAGAAGGGAGCATGAATTAAATGAAGGGTGAGAGTGAGGAGTACAGTTGAGAATCACAGTACCATACAGCTACAGGTAACAGTCACAGTATCATACAAGTACGGTACATTCCTAGTTGACAAATCAATCATCAATGTGTCTAAACTATTGCATGTCATGGGTCAAAGACTATAAGCGAAAAGCTGGGCGGATCTCACCAAGGCAGCAATTTTTAAATGAGTATATGTTACCGCCTACAAAAACGTGAAATCTACAAATGTTGGAAATGCCAACGTTAGGCTTGCAACCAACACTAAAAGAAAAATAAACAAGTAAAATCTGCAAACCTAGGGAATGCAACATTAAGATTAATACAGACATTAATATAAAATATTTCTCAAACCTCAAAATACTCCCATGCAAGTTAAACCTCAAATCCCACAACAAAGCTACTTGACCGCACTCAGTTTCAATATAGAACTCAGTATGTAACCTACCTAATCTTTAAAGTGTGCCTTGCAGTGTTAGCTAGGCACAATGGAATCAGGACATGCAGTGCTTAATGAGCAAAATGGGATCATACCTTACTCTGCTTCCTGTGCATCCTGGAATTAGACCTGGCAGTGTACACTTCAGCAGACACAACGACTCAGGGCTCAATGAGGAAGTGACTGAAAGGAAAAATATTGCAAGATGGAACTTGGAGGCAACGTTCCCAGAGCTCAACAGAAAAGTGACAGAAAGGAGAAACTCTGCAGGCTGTAACTTGGAGGGAACGTTCCCAGAGCCCAATGAGAAAGTAACTGAAAGGAGAAATCCTGTATCCCGGAACATGGAGGGAACGTCCCCAGAGCTCAAAGAGAAACTGACTGGAAGGAGAAATGCAGCATCCTGGAACTTGGAAATACATGTCCCACAGCTCCACGAGGAACTGACTGAAAGGATGAATGCCACAAGATGGAACTTGGATGGAAGGTTTCCAGAGCTCAATGAGAAAGTGACTGAAAGGAGGAACTCTGCATGCTGGAACTTGGAGGGAATGTTCCCAGGGTCCAATGAGAAAATCACTGAAAGGAGAAATCCTGTATGCTGGAACATGGAAGGAAAGTTCCCAGAACTCACGGAGAAAGTAACTGAAAGAAGAAATCCTGTACGCTGGAACATGGAGGGAACGTCCCCAGAGTCCAATGAGAAAGTATCTGAAAGGAGAAATCCTGTATGCTGGAACTTGGAGGGAAAAATCCCGGAGCTCAATGAGAAACTGACATGAAGGAGAAATACGGCACGCTGGAACTTGGCAATAAAGGTTCCAGCGCTCCATGAGGAACTGACTCAAAGGATGAATGCCACAAGGTGGAACTTGGATGGAAGGTTTCCAGAGCTCAATGAGTAAGTTACTGAAAGGAGAAACTCTCTATGCTGGAACTTGGAGGGAACATTCCCAGAGATCCATGAGAACTTGACTGAAAGAGAAACTCTCTATGCTGGAATTTGGAGGGAACTTTCCCAGAGTTCAATGAGAGTGAACATCTGCCTGCTGGAACTTGGATGGAATGTTCCCAGAGCTTCAGGAGTAAGTGACTGAAAGGAGGACCTCTGCCTGCTGGAACTTGGAAGGAACGTTCCCAGAGTTCAATGAGAATGTGACTAAAAGGAGGACCGATGCACTCTAGAACTTGGAGGGAAAGTTCCCAGATCTCAGTAAGGAACCAAATAAAAGGAAAAATGTGGCAAGTTGGAACTTGGAAGGAAACGTCCCAGAGCTCAATGACGAAGTGACTGAAAGGAAAAACGCTGCAAGCTGGAAGGGGGGGTGGTTTCTAGAGCACATTGAAAAGTTTATTAAGATCAGAAACATTGCAAACTGGAACTTGGAAGCAGAGGGCCTAAAGCTTATTGTGAAGGTGAATGATAGGAGAAACACTGCATGCTGGAATTTCAATTCATCGTTTTTAGCTTCAACTGAGAAAGAGGCTTGATGGATCAATACTGAGTCCTGGAACTTGAAGCCAAGCCACACTTAGCAAAAAGGAGAATCATTGAATGATGGGAACAGTGGTTAACTAACAGAGAACATTTAGAGATCCAGCCCACCTGACCAATCTTTTCAATAGTACAATTATTAAATTGTATCTCTTGTCCAAAGTCCTAATTTTAATAAATTGCACCCCAGCCAGATCTGTTTCTGGTTCTGAAGCCCTCACTCTCTTCAGCAGGCAGAAGCCATGGCCACATATGTCAACATCTGGCTTTCAGTCACTCTTGTGGGAACAAAGGATAACATTTGGACTAAGTACTGGATTTCATACAGAGATTCCCATTCACTAGCTGTATACACATACATTGTAAACAGTCTTCAATCAGTGGAGCCCACCTAGCAAGGTAACTTGCTCATGACCCTGTGATGCTTAAGCCCTCTTGGGGGCCACATCACAGGTGTTACGAGCGATGTTGTGTATTGGAACTAATACTGGAAAAAGTTTGCAAATAAGTGCAAGAAAAAAATAAAAGTAATGGGGGCTCGCACACAAGGAAGAGTTTAGGATATTTGACCACAAGAACTCACAATGGTAGCCCATATTTCAGAACAACAATAGTGCATTTTGAAAATATGTTCAGCTGATATTTGAGTGCTAATTCATGCTGATGGCATTTGTTGCTGAAACATTGGTATATTTTCCTGGGTCTAAAAGACACTGGGCCTCATTACAAGCAAACAGCAATAATGTTAAGAGGCAGACCCGAGTGTGGCCCTCGTGGCCACCCACCTGACTCATAGCCTGAAGACAGAGAAATGAGAGATGTGCATGACTCCTGAGCCCTTCCTTGCCATTGTTGATGTATCGCAGATTTGAGAAGCACTATTCACTCAGACAGCCATTCAAACCGTACCCAACTGACAATGTGGAGGAGATACAGTTGCCATTGATTGAACAAGAGTGTAACCTCGAAGAAGCTGACATGAAGCATATAGGCATTCATGAACGATGCTACGTAGACACTTAGGCCACATTTTTCTTATACGCAAAGCACATGCCTATGACTCATATAGTTAAGAGGCCCGGCACATTTATACGAGTATATTATCAGCTATGCGAAATTATTCAGATGCCAAGAATTCGTACAACTAGCTTGCTCATGCTTAATAAAAACAAAGATGGTAGCCATAGGAGCTTTGAAGTCAATGGGGAAGGCAAAACCAACTTCAGAACACAGGGGGAGATTGTCAGACTGATCCATTTTAAAGCAGACAGACAAAGCTTCCAGCACAGACACAGTGCACAGCCTCTGCAAAGACGAGCAACAATTGAAAGTTTCCAGTCCACCAAGGCGATAAGACACCTACAAGGAATACAGTCAAAAAATCTCATAATTACAAGCAGGAGAGCTTCATTTCGTGGCCCCTACACACCTGAGCTGGAAGAACACGACAGAGCCTATTCCTTCGAGACAGATGGGGGAAAGCTGTTCACATCGAACCAAGGGTGGAAAGATACAATTACTATACAGGTTCAAAGTCGAATGTTCTGTCTCAGGGCCTAGGTGATCAGAGATGGCAACTTGTTAGGAACACACAGCACCTTCGTGATTGTTTTCACTTGGCAGTTTCAAATGGCCTGGTAGCGTCCAAGGTCCCAAGGCTGAGAAGACCTGTCTGCCCAATCCCTACCTACCTTTCACGTTAAGCACACTAAGTTGCACAAGCCAATTGCTTTCAGGCTAACCTGCAACTTTTTATTCTTTACACTTAGAGGTGGTCCTAAGAGGAGCCACCAGATATGGCTATCCAGTGGTTATACTAACCCCTATGGATTACGTATATAAACTTTCTCAATTAACCAATTCCTTTTGCTGTTAGGTTTGTGGGATGCAACTTGTTTTTGTGACGTCACTAGCAGTTAAAACTGTGTCTCTATGATCCCCCATTTACATTGCCTTTCTCCTTGGTGCTGTCTGAGATTGAGACCTTGATTCATCATCTGCCCTCCTCCTCTTGCATCATTTGCAGGGATTTTAACCCACGGATCATGTCCTCACAGTATTTGTGCGATTAGGGGGGACCCCATGACCTCACCCTTCGAGGATAATCTATGATCCTCCACTGTAAACGCGGCATGGAGTGGGCATACCTATTATATACCTATGGCTTCTCCATGATTAATTGAGCCTTTCCGTCGGATTTCCCTCCGAGGTGTATCTGCTTTGGTCCAAAATCTAGTAGTATTTTGGACAATGGGTTTTTGCTATATGACTACTATTTGGTTCTGGACCTGGGTATTTTGCATCGCTTAGAGAGTGATCATTCACCTCTCGTGCTGACCACTACTTTTATAGTGCACCATGTTGCTCCTGTGAGCACTGGAGTACTTGGGATCAATTCTACCAATAATTGCATCTCTTGGACTGAGCACCGATTGGATGCGGTCTCTGTACACTTGTGCCATGCCCTACACCACTTTATTGAGTGCTGCGGGAGGGGCGCTGTAGTGCACCCAGAGGACTACCTGTACATGGTACTGGAGGATTTTGGCAAAATTATGGAGGCCTGTGTATCCTCTGTCTTTACCAAGATCAGACCAACCGCCAAGCGACCAGCAATTTTACTGCCATATCATCACGGTGTTGTGGCTGACAAGAGGAAGGCTTGCGTCTTGAATTAAGCCTTATTATGGGGATGATTTTGGATCCCTCTGTGCGTGCACTATGGTTGAATAAAGCCTAGAGCATCTATCGTTTATGGCTTGAGATTCATTGGTAGTCCTCTGAATGTGCCCGTTGGCAAAAATTCAGCTATCTGGCCTCCTCCAATAACCCATGTGAATTTTGGAGGGCAATTAATGGTAATCAACCAGTGCGCAGATTACTTGGCACACCCGCTAATGTTTGGGTTGAGCATATCGGGAACACTGTGGTTGGAGGAGTGCTAAGCACAGCTGCCAGTTGTGGTCCTTTGGGCAGATGGCAGTACCTCCTCACCCATAACGATATCTACAAGATTATTCTGGGTAGAAAGTCCTCTAAGGCCCCTGGCCTTGATGGTATTTGTAGTACGATCATTAGGAAGCACGCTGATCACTGGGATATTGCAATGGACTGCTTTTTTCGATGGATTGGTGAAGCCAGGTTATCCCACCTTCTTGGTGTGATAGCATCATTGTGTCCGTTTGGAACGAGGGCGCCCGTGTAAATCCGGGCAACTACCGACTTCTTGAAATGCTTGATGCATCCTCCAAAATGTTAGCCCGCATGCTCCTAGCTGAACTTTGGGGTTGGGCAGTGGTGGCTAATCAAACTGGATTCCAAAAGGGACTCAGTACCATGACCAATTCCCTTGCCCTGCAGACCATTATACAGCAGGCCTGGATTACTGGAAAGTGCACGGTCTATGCAGCATTTATTGATTATAGTGCAGCGTTCGACTCAGTTAACCACAATATACTTTGGTGCAAACTTTCTGCTTGGAACATCCCCGCAGGTCTATTGGCCATGATTATACATTTCATACTCATAGGTGGGTCAAAGTTTGGTTGGACCAACTGGGCAACACCACTCCCTGGATCACCACGTCTCATGGTCGGAAGCAAGGCTGTAGATTGGCCCCTCTTTTGTTCAATCTATATCTTGCTGACATGGGAGTGGCCTGGGGAATCCCATCTTGATACCCCCTAAATTGGGCAACTTCACCCTCCAATGGATGGGGTTTGCTGGTGACACATTCTCCTGTTGGAGCTAACCCCCATTGGCCTCCAGGCTGCCTTGGAGGCTTTGAAGTGTTATTCTGACACACTGGAATTGGTGATCAATATCTCCAAAACCAAAATTATGGTATTTCACCCTTTTGGCCTAAAAAAGATCACCAAGCCATGGCACTTGGTGGTCTACGTGGCAATTGTCACCTAGATAACACCAGACTTGGGAAAATTGGCCTGCTTAGGAAGAGGTTACACTCTAGGGATTTTGGTCAAACTAGACTTGCCAAAGATTAGCCCCATCTTAATGTATGGTGCCATTCTCTGGCAGCCCGGCAACATGGTGGGAGTGACAAAACTGGAATCCTTCCTCCTTAAGAGGGGTTGCTCCGACTCCCCACTCGGCCCCTATACAGACTATATTCTTGGAGTTTGGTATTCTTTGAACCTACTTTGGCAACTTGCCAATGCAGAGGCTGGCCCTCAGAACTCCACCATTTATAGTGTGTGTCATACCAAAACGCATTGTATGCAGGCAGTTATATCTATAGTTTGGTCACCGTTAGAAATAAATGGCTGGCTCTGGTCTCAGGTGCTACTTCGAGTTGGTATTTCCTCCAGTTTAAAGTCATAGTGAAAGCGGCTGTTTAGGGCCTCATTACGACCCAGGCCCTAATGGGTTAACAGCGCCGTAAAAGGCTGCGGCGCCGTTAACCTATTAGCGCCTAATTACGAGGTCCCTTTGCGGGACCCGACCTTAACGGCTGATGTAGACCAGCCGTTAAAGTAGGGACCCGCAAAGGGACCTTGGTGCTAATTACGGTGCCGCAATTTGCGGCACCGTACTTAGCGCCTTCACCATTCCCATTGAGCCCTATGGGACAAAAATGGGAATGGGGAAGGGCCATGGAAGATGGGGGAATTACCGCCCCGCCAACCTTGTAATGGGGTGGTAATTCCCCCTTTCTCCATGGCGGAGTCGGTAACTTACCGGCATGGACCATGGTGCTAATAGCACCATGGTCTTCCGCCAGGGTCGTAATGAGGCCCATTACCGTGATCAACACATGGCGCAATTGTCCTCCATGTCGAATAGCAGCTTATTTTTTTAGTACATTCTTTCACGGCCAGGGCCACCTAATTACATCGACCAATTCCTGGGTAAAACACTGGTCTGGGAATATTTTAAACTCAAAACTAACTCTGTAAAGAGCTTTGAAATCATGGGGGCTTGGTTAAAGACAGGATGTGCCGACTTTGTGTCTGTGATGATCTTGAGTTAGTCCAGCATTTGCTAATATATTTTGATTTCTTTGTGTGGGCATAGGCGGGTGGTATCTGGTGCCACGTGTCCAAATCCAGATCCCACTGCTGAGGACATTTGGGCCTTATTCATGGAGGAGCATAACGAGCCCTGTATTATTTTCTTCACCCTCTTTTGGAGGAAGGTAGCTAGCATTTTGGAGAGTCTGTAAAAACACATGCTGGGAGGTGCTCCGCTTCTTCTTTGTTTTATGGTTGGGTTTGGGTGAATGTACTGTAATTACTGAGGTACAACTGTGAAAAGCAGTTGGAGTACTGTATTGTAATTGTAACTGACGTACCTGTGTACAGCTGTGAATAGCAGTTGGAATACTGGACTGTCATTTTAACTGACGCACATGTGCCTAAATCTGTTGAAATATATGGCTATATGACACGGTAAATAAAAAATAAAAAAATGGCGTGACACGTTTGGAGGATGAGAACTTTGGAAAACGTTATGCTTTTCTAGTGCAATCCCTGTCATTTTGATAATAAAGACAGCAAACTTTGCGCTTTGGTGACTCTTCTATTCTTGTTATTTTGTTGCGGCCCAAGTACCCTCTTGCTGGTACTCGGGGTGGCTGCTAAGAGTGCCCCTGCTGCTCCTTTAAAAAAAGAAGGAATTCCGTTACTAGTGCATTAACACTAAATAACAGGACTGACGTGCTACAAGTTTGGTGGTAGAGTGGAGGATTTACCTCCAGGAAAAAGCTGAATGTAAATCCTTCCCCTTGCTGCCAAAAATCAGCAAAACCAGCAGTAATTCCTCCAAAATCACAATCCTGTGGCCTCTGAAAATGGGGATTAACACTGCCCTACCTCCACCTGTAATCCCACAGTAAATCAGCGGGACGAAGTGGCAGTAACGTTCATCGAGTATGACAGTCATTTGGTGGTAAATCCACAAATATGGAAGGCTTCTTCATCATCTATGTTGAATGTTGTCGATGACCTTATTATTACACTATAGAGCGATCTGAAGCCTGAATCTGTGATATCAATGAACATGAGGGATGTATCTGCTTTGGTTAGGCACGGTATCGCTGCAGCAACAGCTTCAGCTCTGCTGTCTAGTCCTGTAAGCGCTTTCTAATCCATCCAACAGCTTAGTTGCTGAAGACCTGAGATTGCGAGATCCATTTTAGCAACGATTCTCAGTCATATTATGTCACTGAAACTCTACTTGGAAGGGCAGCATGGATGAGTAAACGGAAGTGATACGTAAAAGTCACCTCGCATTATCCATTTTGAATAATAGTAGAACTATACATCGAATTCCAGACCCACTTCAATTGAGCAGCATTTCATAGCAATTGCTGGTGCTGGAGCTAGCTGTACCATGCAGCATGCCTCGACCTGAAGATTTGCTATTACAGCATAATGGAACGAAGCATAATATCTCCTGCGGGGGCCTACCCTGTTCACAGGAGAACGAGGGGGCTTCAGGGACCATCACTTTACCAGTAACATAAAGCCACACAATCAGCATCTCCTCAGGTTTTGGGGAGAGCGGAAGATCTGCATCCACTACTATTTGAATGCCCATGGACCTGAAGGCCTAGGTTTCTTTGGTGCTTTGTTGTTCCCCCTCTGTTTGCCATAAGAAATACTACTTCGTATTTCAATTAAATCTGCTGCAGCTTTTTAATCGCAGAGGTGAGGCTATTTTGTAATGGGGTTTGGAATTATATCCTGAAATCCCAGCCCTGTCCACCTACTGAATATTGTGGGAGTCCTGTCTGGTCTGTCCTGGGTCCCTCTGCATGCTTGCTATCAATCCCCTTTTCCACCCTACCTTCTTATAACGCAGCTCATGGCTGGGGCCAGGGGCGTCCAAGGAGATGAATGGTGAGGTGGGGTCAAGACATCCATGGTCCTTGGCTATGCCCATTGCAGAAACACAGAGTTTGCAGCACAACCAAACAGGCAGGCAATTCATGCTTCACCCATGGCACTGCTCATGGGTTCAGGCTCATCTCTAAGCTTGAGATGGCCAGGGTTCTGGTGAGCATTGGCCAAATGTGGGGTCTCCCCACAACTCTCAGCCTGCCATTTCCATACAAGCAATTAAGGGTGGTCCTGGCATTTGGTCACATCTGCTGCCTTTATCTGCAGCAATAGTTGATCCTATAGATCGTTTGCCTGTTTCCTCCAATGCTCACGCTGTTTTAGTGTGTTTCTGTAATTTGTTTAGCTGTTTGACACCTTCACAGAGGAGCAGCCTGGGTACACCCCTTTTGTTAGCAGAAAAACAGAGTATGTCTCTCCACACAGACCCGGGAGGAAAAGGTTTGGTGCACTAGCTAATCGGTGGATATGACCAAAGGCTTGGTACAAGCGTTTAGGCAATATATGATATCGATGTGCAGCCGTTGATACGTTGTTACCATAGGTTTACTATCGTGGTATAGTTTCCCACTTCTATTAGGTAATGTGTGCACCCCCTTTGAACTGTGTGTGTCCCTTTGCTTTGGTGCCACCCTTATCGAGCCAGGCGTTGTTATTTGTGGCCCCTCCTTGCAGCTTCCCTTACTGCAGCATGCGCACTGCCCTGTTACTTAACCTATTGTTCTAACACATTAGTGTTGGGTCAGTAATGCAGCATTAAAAACAATTGGGGGTCATTATGAGTTTGGTGGTATCACACTGGTAAATCCGGTGGGATGCCACCAAACGGAATTGCCGTTACTGGCACTCAGTCTGCAAGAATTACGGGCAGAATCTGAGTGAAGTAAGGGTAGGTTAATCCCCATTCCACGGAGTCCCATAGGATTCCATGGGGGAATTGCCGGTATTACCGGCTGTTTTTTGACAGTGGGGTGCCTGATTTACCTCCAGGTCTTGGCTGGAGGTAAATCAGCGTTCCCACTGGCAAACTTGGAGTATGCTGGTCCGGAAACGTGGCAGTCAACGAAATTACTGGCACGTTAATTCCAGACCAGCATACTCATAATGAGGCCCATTTGCCCTTGTTTGTTAGAGATCAACTTATACACAGAATATTGATCGAAAAATTCTGGGAATTCTTGATTCGTTTTAGAAGGGTTTACTGTCAGATTTCATCCTAAATGTGTGTTTTGAAGCATTCCAGTCAAATCCCCTTGTGCTTGCTTTAATGATTTGTTGTTTTGACAGTACACGGGTCCATAAGTGAGCACTCATAAAATTAATGGAAGTTACATTCATTAAAGGACCCCATTAACCTTCTTTAGGTTTCCTTCGGCTATGAAGAACACAGACCATACAGATTATGCGGTTGTAATGTTAATGCTCAGTAATGTTCACATGATGTTGCTAAGTGCATCATGGCTACAGAGATACTTAATGGAATGAATATTATTTGTAGGGCGTGTTTTGACAGTTTTCATACTAGATACAAGTCCCATCTGATTCTAATGTGTCTATTTAAAGGCGAATGTTTCCAGTCAGGCATCAAGTACAACGTTTTCGAGCTAGTTGGTTTTTGGAAAAAAGTACCAGTGAAACATTGTAATGATGGAAAATATGGCTTATCTATCTATCATATCTATGGGCCTCATTATGAGTCCGGCTGTAGCCATGCCAGAATTTACCAGCACCCGACAATGGGGACTTACCGGCGCATTACAGCCCAGGCGGACCCAGTAAATCCCCATTGCCGGGTGCCGGTAATTATTACTCCCCATTCTCATTTGAGCCCCATTGGACTCAAAGGGAATGGGGAGGCCATATGCACCGGCACCATTCATGAATGGTGCTGGTGCATCCGTCGAGGTCTGCTCACGGATGCCGGTACGCCCGCCAGGTCAGACCTGGTGGGCGGAAAGGCACCTGCGAGCAGAACTCGTAGTTTACCAGTCCGGTAACAACGGTACCGGCAAGCTTACCTGTACCGTTGTTACCGGTCCGGCAAACTTGTGATTAGGCCCTATGTATCTTATGTAATATTTGCAAACACTTCAGCATGTTCTAGAACCCCAATATCAAGCGAGAGTGGTCTTGCCTGATAAGGTTTTACGCAGGGGAGCTAAAGTGAGGTGGTTGAGATTATTGCGGAAATTTTACCGTGAAATAATCACACCTGACATACATTTCAGTCCAGGGGCTCCATGATAGCATTATCCCCTCTCAACCGCAGCCTCTGTCCTGAAAAGCGAGTGGAGCTGAGATTTAAAGTTTGTTTCTCAAAAATAATAAGCCGCCATTTCAAATGGCAATCCAGGTCCTCCTCATGAAAGGCTGATCATTGAAGCTAGAGAAAATAAGTGTTCTTACCATGGGTGTACAAGAACCACCCCAGAGCGCAAAGATCACATCGAGAACGTCCAGGGAAACACAAAGATTAAATGTGGACATGGAAAAACACTTCTCTAATAGGAATGGACAGTGGGAAACCAATGTCTCTACCATCACCTCCCCTCTAACCCAACCCTGCTTCATCTCTGCTGCCGTTGCCCTGCGTATTATCCATTTCTTCTCCAGATACCTGCACATCTTGGCTTCCAGTACACCACCCTTAATTGAGTCGCCTTATACATGTCCGACTGCCTCTTCACAAATTCCTTTAACTAAAGGCTCTGTCCTTGGTCCTCTCCTAGTAACACTATACACCTCCTCACTTGGAAAAGTTATCTCCTCTTTAGGTGTCTCATATAATATATTCCCCTTTGACTCTCAAATCGTCTTCCATTTCCCCAATTTCACCCCAAATCAATCTTCTTTTATCACCTGCTGCTGTGCTGCCATTGTCCCTGTCTGTTATCTGATGCTCAAGTCCTTGAAAACAGAAGCGATTGATCTTCCGACCTCTGATACCACTCCCCCTTTTCCACTGATTCTATCACCTTATGCACAGTTGTTCACAATCTGGGGTTCCTCTTTCACAGTGACCTTAAAGTTCAACCGTTTATTTCTAGACTTTAATCGCCGCAAGCCCAATTGGCTGAACATCTGGGAAATCTGCCTCCTTATCAATGTCAACTTGCAAGCAGAACACAAATTCTAAATAAGATACTAATCCTACAGACCCAATATTGATAAAGCGGCAGTAGTGCATATATAGCAGCAAATATTCACAATTCCTCAAGATGCCAAGCAATCCTTTCTACTTTTAGTCGCTCTGTTTCAGAAATGTTAGCATTGCCCATCCTACCATTGGGGTATCCACCATTAATAGCTAGTAAAGAGCAACTCGACATTAGACAAAGCCGTTATTTCTGAGAAGAGGAGTTAGTGTAGTAGCTCTAATATTGGCATATGCCAGCCAATAAAAGAATAAAATGAAGTAGTTTGTCGTTAGCAGCACCACATGACAGGCATGAGTTGTCAGAAGTTGTACCTGACCACCTGGCAGTAGCACTCTGAGAGGTAGACAATTGACAGGGTAATTCATAGAATTTCGCACAAAACTGGCGCACGCCGCTGGTGCACAGTGTGCGCGTGCGAATGTCTGCGCCAGCCGCGTGCGCTAAAATCGATTTCCGCGCACAGCGTATTCATAGATTTCAGCCTCCAAAACCAGCCATGGCGCAGAGTGGCACAGCGACCCTGCAGCAGCGCCAGTTACGCCCCTAAGAACGCCCACGCGCAAGCAAAAGCCATCAAAATCCCCAATTCAGCGCAAAGGGCCACGCTAACCCTGGACCAGTTTACAGGGCTGCCAAACAGCAAAGCCAAGCGGGGAATGTGTATTAATGGGGTGCGCGTGAAGTTTCACACGCGAAAGGGCCTGTGCGAGTGGGGTACGTGTATAACTGGGGTTCGTGGGAAGTTTCACACGCAATTTCAGCAGGGTACGTGTATTACGGGGGTTCGAGGGAAGTCACACACGCGATTGGATCCGGGTACGTGGATTCCTGGGGTTCGCGTGAAGTTTTACACGCAAAAGGGCACTGTGCGAGTGGGGTACGTGTATTCCTGGGGTTCGCGTGAAGTTTGACAAGCGAAAGGGCAACGCCCGTGTGCGACACATCACAGACGCGCTTACGCGCTAAGGGCCTTTGGTCCAATTAAATCGCGTACGTGTACTGACCCGCTTACGCGGTAAGGGCCTTTCCTCGAATGACACGCTGACGTGCACATTTTTCACGTGCCAAATCACTCCGTATCAAGCTGGCCACGTATACACACACGGAAGACCACGCTCCTGCCCTGAAGGCCATTTTCCTGCCCCCCAGAGCCCCAAGCACGCTCCCACCTGCCATCTGCTGCTGCCTGACTGTCTGCTGCCCACGTGTCCTGCTATTTGGTGCCTGCACATCAGCCATCTGCAGGGGTCCAGTTGATGTGTCCACCCCTGCTGGAACAGAAGACTCCCGACTGGGATACCATCACACCACAGCCCAGCCCCAGGACCCAGTTGCCCACCCACTCCTGCCTCTGAGGTTGCCATGTCGGGCACATCTCCATCTGGCACCACTGGCAACCCCCAGCCAGACAGGCAGAGGGCCACCAGCTGGTGTCCTGGTGGAGCATGTCCTGGGGCATTATGATGCCCTCTTCGGAACATCACGCGCCAACAAGGAAGGACGGGAGAGGATCTGGGATGACGTAGTGGTTGCCATCAATGCGGAGGGGGTGGCAACCCGCGACATCAAGCGCGTCAAGAAGCGCTGGGAGGACTTCAGGTCCAGGACCCTCAACAAGTGAACAGTGAAGTTTCACACGCAAAAGTGTCCTGTGCGAGCGGGGTACGTGTATTACGGGGTTCGCGGGAAGTCTCACACGCCATTTCAGCAGGGTACGTGTATTTCGGGGGTGCAGGGGAGTCCTACACGTGATTTGGCATTGTGGGTCCTCCCAGGTGTTCCCTCTACACCCTCCATGGCCCATGCAGGCAGCCCACACCACAGGGGACTACCCTGCACCCCTGGTCATATCCCGCAGGCAGCCCATCCACCATGGGCATGCCCCCGAGCCAAGCCACATGTCACCTTGCACTACTGATCAACAACGCCTGACCCCCTGCAGCCCCACCCCCCAGCAGTGCAGAGCACCTGCCAGCAGGCCCCCACTCATGTCCCCCTGCACCCCCACCCCCCAGCAGTGCAGGGCACCTGCCAGCAGGCCCCCACTCATGTCCCCCTGCACTCCCACCCCCCAGCAGTGCAGGGCACCTGCCAGCAGGCCCCCACTCATGTCCCACTCATGTCCCCCTGCACCCCCACCCCCCAGCAGTGCAGGGAACCTGCCAGCAGGCCCCCACTCATGTCCCACTCATGTCCCCCTGCACCCCCACCCCCCAGCAGTGAAATGCTGATCTCATGACACAAACAAAAATTCAACTATGTACATCAACACATGTCCATCACACACATACACTGGTTGGTATTGCTTGTGTAAACCCACATTTTCACATGCATCAACCCAATGAGCGAATCTCACACATGGAACTAAAACATGAAAATGTATTATGTAAATGGAATCAAAAATGAAATTAAAGCATACCAAAATATGAAACATGAAATGAAAAACATGTGAAAAAGATGATTGACTGAAAATGATAACCAATCCAAAAAAAATGAAAGAAAAACAGTCCAAAGTCACCCTCAAACAACGCAAATCCAAAGGAAATTAAAAAAAAAAATCCATTGCTCCATGTCCATAATGCTAAACAAAAAAATAAAAAGGAATACATGATGAAACTATATACAATCCATTGTCCAAGGATGTAAAGGGTCTATGATCCCAACCAAAAAAATGAAACCTACCTACCTAAAAATATAACTATATACAAATTTGTGTGGCATTGTCCATTGACCACAAATAAAAGGAAAACGAAAAGGAAACCTAACTCTAAAAACTATTTACAAGGGCAGCGGGCTAGTCCGACGGCTCACTTTTGGATGTCCTGGGCCAGGGCATCATCGAACTCCTGCTCAATGTCCTGGAGGCGGAGCTCTTCCATGGCCCCGAGGGTTCGCAGGGACGACGACATGTTCTCCTCCAACTCCCTGCAAATTACCTCAAGGCACTCAGCCAGCCTCAGGGCCCTCAGCATGGAGATCTCCGCCCTGACCATCGTGAGCCGCGCCTCTTCTGCCCGCATCTATAGCATGGCCTAACCGCTGCCACACGGAAGACACTTCCAGTCCTGGGTCCTCTGCCCTCTTGCCGATGCCTGCCCCTCTAATGTCAAAGGCCCTGAGCCATGATGGCTCCCACCTTGTTGCTGCTGCTGCTGTGCATCTGCCTGTGCCCTGGCTCTTGCTGCCTGCACATCCTCCTCCGGCTGGGGTGCAGTTGTTGAGGTGGCCACCCCTGCTGGACGTCCGACTCCCGACTGTGGCAGGGATGTGTCCTCCACCAGCCTGGCTGCAGGGTCAGAGGCAGCTCCACAGGGTACCCAGGTGATACATGGGTAGGAAGATGGCATGGAGGACGACTGGGGCATAGGGGGTTCAGTTGAGGAGGGGGTCGGAACAAGGTCCAGAAAACGGAGGAATCCGGCCCTGGTGAGCTGTCCCAGTAGGTCTACGCGGTCAACAAGCCATCCGAGAAGACTCATGGAAAAGACTGCAGGTCAGCTCGCATGGCCCGTTGACGCAACGCCACCCCACCCAGGACAGGCTCAACCCGGTCCCGGATAGCCAGATCCGCAGGGAGAGGAAGGCCAGTTGTTGTAAGCGGATCCCCTCCCTGAAAACGGGTCTGGACGTAGGCATCCCTGCTGGTGCGGGATGATGCAGTCACAGGATCGGGAACAGGATTACACACAGGCACCTCGGCGGTGGTCTGTGCTGCCTCCTGTCCCTGCCCCTGCACTGCACCACTGGCACCATGTGGAATCCCCACCTCCAGACCCCGTCTCTGTCCCTTGCACAGCCTCCTCCTCCACCAAACCCCCCACCAACCTGGATGACTCCGTGCCATCTTCCTCCGTCGGACCCTGTGGGGTCTCAGCTGCCCCTTTTGCTGCCGAGGAGTCCAACTCCGACCTCCGCCTCTTGGACCTTCCCTCGGCAGCTGCGGCCTGGGACGCGGCACCGGACTCCTCACTCCCCGACAAGATGACAATCTGGGAGGGGAGCCGGGCCTTGTGTCTCCA
This sequence comes from Ambystoma mexicanum, assembly GCF_040938575.1. NCBI lineage: Eukaryota > Metazoa > Chordata > Amphibia > Caudata > Ambystomatidae > Ambystoma > Ambystoma mexicanum. The sequence goes on along the minus strand of NC_090937.1, from coordinate 18,389,799 downwards.
GCTGGCGGGATGATCCCTGCCGCTGTGCTCCACAGCACCCTCTCCGCCCTCTTCTTCAGTTCAGTTGACGCTGCAGACAGGGAGAGATAAAACACAGGCATCAGGGCACTGTACAATGGACTGATACACACATGACAGTTGCACATGACTGGCATTGTTTAACTACAGACACGGCATCACACTCCACGACACACATGTCATTTCAACTCACACACATGAACGTTTCAACAGCAACATTGCACCAGGCAGCACCATCCATACACATACAACAGCATGAACAGGCAAAGGTGAGCCTAACATCACATGAAACACAAGGAGTGCACTAGACATGCACACACGCCACCACACTTACATGCATGTCTACATCTCCTCCAACTGTTGCAGTGATGAGATCGTCATACATGTCACATCTGCATTCATCCTTCTGCATATCAGTGTCACGTGCATCCTTGTTGCATCACATTTGCACACTTGTCAGATACACATACATGCACATGTACACATTGCAGATACATGCATTATGAACCACCATCCATGCCACAACCATGCCAATGTACATACACAGAAATTCAAACATGTGTGCTCCCACACATGCATTTGCCCAGCATGCTTACCAACACATACACCATCAATGTGTCTCACAACTGAGAGGACTCACATGTGGCTGCCTCACACCCATGTTCATACATATCCCTACATACCCCTACATAAACACATGTGCAACCTGCACACTACTGGCACACCACGACACGCCCAGCATACTATCACCATGCATGTACACTTACCGCTCGACTCCAGACGGGTCTGCCTCTCAAGGATCTGGAGGTAGAGCACTGGGCATATGCGTTCCAGGACCCTCATTTGATGGTTCGACAGCTGGCCCCGGTGCCCCTTGCATCCGCTGCCTTAGCGAGGTGCCGGGCCTTGTTGAGGGTCCTGGACCTGAAGTCCTCCCAGCGCTTCTTGACATGATGTAAGTCGTGGACTGCCACCCCCTCCCCGTTGATGGCAGTCACGATGTCCATCCAGATCCTGGTCCGTCCTTCATTGTCGGCGCGCAAACCTCCAAAGAGGGCATCATACTGCCCCAGGAATTGCTCCACCAAGACACCAAGTTCAGTGGCAGTGAAGCTGGTGGTCCTCTGCCTCTCTGGCTGGGGGTTGCCAGTGCTGCCAGATGGTGTTATGCCGGACATGGCAACCCCAGAGGCAGGTGTGGGTGGGCAACTGGGTCCTGGGGCTGGGCTGTGGAGTGATGGAATCCCAGTCGGGAGTGTTCAGGTCCAGCAGGGGTGGTCACAGCAACTACACCCCTGGCTGATGTGCAGGCAGCAAATGCCAGGGCACATGGGCAGCAGGCAGTCAGGCAGCAGCAGATGGCAGGTGGGAGCATGCTCGGGGTTCTGGGGGGCAGTAATTCAGCCTTCTGGGCAGTAGCGTGGTCTTCCGTGTGTTTTCACGTGGCCAGCTTTATACGGAGTGATTTGGCACGTGAAAAATTTGCACGTCATCGTGTAATTCGAGGAAAGGGCCTTAGCGCGTAATGGCGTCAGCACACGCACTCGATTCCATTGGACCAAAGGCCCTTAGTACGTAAGCGCGTAAGTTACAATACACGCGCAGGCGTTTCCGTCATAGCATGTGATGACAGAGCACACGTGGAAAAACTGCACGTCCGAGTGTCATCGCGTGTAATTGGAGGAAAGTGCCCGCGTACATGCGTATCTGACGTGTACGTGTGGGCCGGTTTAAAAGCTACATGTAGGATGCCATTTAATTGTACGTGCTTTTCGTGGAGAGCGAGTGGGTGAAATCTGTACTTCTTGTCGGTTCACACGCGATTACTTCACAGCGTTTCTAGTTCGTACTCCCTGTTACCTCTGACAGCTCTTTTCTGAATTTTTGTTGGGCCTGTTTCCTCTAACAGAGCTCACTTCTCCTTTTGTCCTGTCTCCTCAGACAGTGTACAATTCTTCTTTTGGCGGGGGTGTTGCCAACGCGCACACGCGCGTATTTTTCACGTTCTTTTTCCAGGCAGACGGTGAGTTCCGCACGTACTTAGCAACTGTGCTTGTCCCATGTGTCGCGTTCCCCTTCAGAGGTCATTGTAGGCTGCATGTATTATGCGTACGCTTATTTTTGTGTTTCTGGGTGCTACAGCGTAGTGTGGGTTCAATTTTTCACGCACATGGTCTATGAGGGGTTGCGTGCATGTTAATTTTTGATATTGGGCTGCCTGTGCATTGCGTGACCCGTCATCTTCCCCCAGGGGTCACAGACAGCCTTGTTAGAGCACTAGGGTACGAATTCCATCTAGTATCCTACCCCTTTGACCCCCAATTGCACAGGACAATAGTTTACTGCAACTCCCATACGCATAACAACATCAGTGCCATGGCTGGGAGGCGACCAAGCCGTAAGGGAGGCAAAGGTGGCCAACCCTCAAAAGGTGGGCATGGTGGGCGCGGTAGGGGACGTGGCCGGAATTTGCAAGGTGCCCCTATACGCCCATGTGTGGAGGACCAACCAGGGACACCCATGCCCCCACCCCATGGTTGAGGGAAATGTGGCTGACATCATCCAAGCTCAGCCCCTGTTGGACCAGCCCATTGTGGCACCTGACCTGGCACAGGATGACTCCCTGGCTGACTTTCAGGTGAGCAAGTCTAGGCCACGTGTGGCGGTGCAAGTTGTTGTCACCAATCCAAGTGGATCTGGGGCAGATATGTCATATGCTGCCCCAAGTATGCAGGGTGGGGAGGCTGCAGGGGCAGCTGCAGCTCCATCCGCCCCAGCTCTGACTCTCCCAGCCAGGACAGTGTCAGTCCCGGTCCATCAAACTGACGTTCCCCCTGCCAACATTACCCTGCAACCAATGCCTGCATCAAAACCTATGGTCATTGTGCATTCCCACACTCCTACTACCCAGTCCACCGGTGATTCTGCCCATACTGACCAGAGCGGCGTAAGCCACTCTGGCTCTGCTCCACCTTTAAAGAAGAGGAAGAAGGGTGCTCTGGCATGACAGGCTGAGACCCCAGACACGGCTGCACACTCCGGTACCTCAAGGAAGCCTTGCTTTAATGAACCGGAACTTGATGCACTTGTGGGCTATGTGTCGGCACATAGCCACGAAATGCTGGTGACTGCAGGGTGCAAGACCACACCTGGTCAATGTAAGGCACACTGGCAGACCATCGCCGACCGCATAAGTGCCCTTGGATTTGTGAGGTGCTCAGCTGATCATTGCTACAAGCGGTGGAATGACCTGAATACCAGAGCAAAGAACAAGCTGGCCTCAAATCATGCTGCTCTGCTACTCTGGTGACTGGCGGTGGGTCTCCACAAGAGGACAACAAACTCACTGAACAGAGTCTGTTGCTGTGGCCTTCATCACAGAGGAACAGATCCAAGGTGTGGGAGGACTACCTGATTATGATGCATTGTCCGGTGAGTGCCCATGCATGTGTGTGTAATGCATGTGTATGTTGTTTGGGTGACGGGTTCTGATTGAGTGCCAGGTGAGGGTGTGTGTGCCTGAGTGGTATGGGTCACCCATGTGCTTCATCCAAAACATTCAGCGGCCTTGGATTTGGGTGTGACAGTATCCCTTCTGCCCACATTAGTGATTTGGCTCAACATTACGGCAGTTGCCCTTGAAGTGGCATCTTGCAACAACATTGTTTGTATTTTTCAGTGTTCGTTCAAGCTGATTGTTTCAATTCTCCCACTTTTGCTAAGCATTCCTCAGCCCTATTGTCACATTTGTGACATGCTTCTGCCATTGATGAACCCCACATTGGCCCACATGGGTTACCTTGTTAGATGAATGATTTGACCATTCAGGCTAATTGAGTATTGTCCTGATCACAGGAATTTTTTGGGCCTGTTTGAATGTGGAACATGATAGTTCTTTCCTTTCATGTTGAAGTGACCAACCATTGATGTGTACATCGGCCTGCAATCACTGTATTTTTGTACACTGGATGTGTTGCAGTGTGTGGCACATGCCTATTTTGTCACACTATGTAGCATTTTTGATCTCATCATGTCCATCTCACATGGATGGCTGACAGTATTCATTCACTGACATATGGATGTACTTGTGGAATGTACCATGACTATGGTACATGCCATCTGTGTGATGGCATGTGTCATGTATGTGTATTGGACATGCCACTCACAGGCCAATGTGTAATGGCAGTGCTACCCAGCATGCAGCAAATGTGTTGCTCTTCCATCTTGGTGTCATCAGTGTCTGCCTTTTGCCCCCCCCTTCCAACCCAGTGACAGTGCATGCATTAGAGGGTTATAGTAATGTGGGACATGTGTAAATCATGTACTGGTTCTGTAGCTTATCAGGCCTATTTGTGTGATATGCTGCTAATGCCTGTTTCCATTCTTTGTCTTTCATGTTTTTGCAGGGGATGACGCACTTGATGCTCTTGAGGTTGAGGAGATGGTGCAGACCCAGGAGGAATCTCAGGCACGACCGGGCACCAGTGGGGGACGTGGTGTGGTGGTGGGTGAGAACCCCATCTTGCTGCAGACCATTCTGTCGAGGGGTGCTTCTGGGTGCACCTCCCCAGACCTCTATTCAGGTGCTGATTCGGATGATGAGACCTATGTGGCGTCGCAGGTAAGTGTTTCTGGCAGGGATTCTGTTCTGTCCAACCCACCTGTACCAGGGGTAGAACCCTCTATGGGGATGTCAGTGTTGGTAAGTCCGCCTTGGCGGTTACGGATGCAGGGTCACACTCCACAACATCTGATCCTGTTCCTGGGACAGCAGATCATCGGGGGAATGCAGTCCTGCAGCCTCAGGCAGTGCCGGCACAGCAAGGCGCAGATCGCCTTGCCCCAAACAGGTGCGGTGCCCGCCGACGCCACCAGGCAATACCACATGGGAACAATCCATTTATGGTATGGCAACCCACCAGGCAGCATCAGTTGAGATGATGGCTCAAGCAATGGAGAGGGTGGCCACTTCCATTGTCCCCCCTGAAAGGCAGATGGAGCAACTACAGCAGGCAACAGACTCCATTTGCCAATCACACAGGGAGGACATGTTGGCGTTCAACAGGGACAGACGGGCTGCACTGGAGACTCTACGCCAATCAATATCAATAGAGTCCCAGGGCCACAGGGAAGCCCTGAGGGTAGAACCCCCTCACCTCAGGGAGACACTTGTTGACCTTGAGGCTTTCACTAACTTGAGGACAGAACAGCAGCTGGAGCGGCTCACATGTTCGCTCTCAGCTGAGATGCAGGCAACTCGGGAGGAGATCCGGGCATCACGTCAGGTGCTGCATGGGGATCTCCGCACTATAATCCTCCAGAACGAGACCTTCCACACCCGCATCCTTGCTGCCATGGAGGACCATACCAGGGCTTTGCGTGGCTGCCTCCCATAGCACCACCACCTCCTGTGGCAGCACCACCTCCTGTGGCAGCAGCAGAGGGTGATGAGAGCGACAGCAGCAGTTCTCCCACATTGGCATAGCCGTGCAGGCCATGATCCCATGGAGGTGTTTTTTTTCCCAACATCCACACAGGTGGGTGTTGGTGCGCACCCTGTCCTCGGACCTCCTGGGTCCCCCCCCCCCCACCGTCCCCCACATGGCCATTTTTGATTCTTGATTTTAGATTTTTGTTTTTGTTTTTTTATAGTGTGTTGCCTTGTGTGGCTCCCGTGGGCATCCACTGTATTCCGGCTGGGCACATGCAGGCTTGTCCTGAGTTTGGGTTAGATGCTTGGGTTTGTGAGACACACACCCCTCCTGCTTCCCGTTTCCATGGGCTTGCAAAGGGTGTGCCCAAGTGACATTGACTTACACGGTGACGTACGACTCCCATGAGCTGTGTGGGCAGTCTGTAGTCAATACTGTGTATACATTCCTAGTGGATATTGTTGTTGAATTGTACACTGCATGGCGTATTGCTATGTGCTTGTGCATCCATGTCTTTCGCCTAATTTGCAAGTTAATTCCTCATGTCTTCACAAGGCCGTCTACTTTGGAGATGGAGTTCATGTTGTAAGCAGTGCACTTGGACATTTGCGTGGCAGCAGCACTGTACAGTTGGAAGTGGCTGATGTGCTGGCATGATCAGGTTGTAAAACTTCCACTACTTTAACTTAGTACTGTCATGTTTATGCTATGTTTGAGGTTGTGTAGCTGCATTGTATTGTTGGTAAGTGTTTGGTCATGTGTGTTGTTAGTTCTACATTACTGGGAGCATATTGTATGTGGGCAGTTTCCATTAGGGACACTGTACTTTGACACTTGTGTCATGTTTTGGGGATTGCTTTGTTTGCTCTCATATAGCATGACATACCATGGTGTGTTGGGTGGCGGTGCTGGGCAGGGGTTGGGTGACATGGCACTGTTGTCATGTTGTATTTTGCAAGGGGGTAATGATTTTTGCAGCATAGAAGTGTGTCTTTTTATGACACAGCATTGGTGGTGTTTGTGTAGGTAGGGATGCACACAATGTAACACTTCCAGATGACCAATCTCAGGCTGGTATGGATGTGACAGTTGACTGTCCCTTATGTCATCATCATTGATTGTCAGATGGTATGTGCCAGGGCTGTGTGCACTCCACAGGGGTGTGATTTTAGGTGAAGTAATTAGCCACCAGCTGCGTACGGGCTGCCTCACCCCGTGCCCTTTCCCCTCCCATGCACAGCAGGTGTTCATGTGGTTCGGGATGTGGGGGCACCACCATGTCCATGGGCAGCCCCCTGCGTGTTGCAACGTTGTGCAGGACACATGCTGCCACTATGATCCTGTACACTACTGGGGGAGCGTATAACAGCTGCCCGCCAGAACGGTCAAGGGAGCGAAAGCGTGACTTGAGCACTCCGAATGTGCGCTCCACTATGCCCCGGGTTGCAATGTGGGCTGTGTTGTATCTTACCTCGGGTGGCGTGGTGGGGTTCCGAATTGGCGTCATCATGTGGGTGCTCAGAGGGTAGGCACTGTCCCCTGGGGAGGTGGTGATGGGTATCATTAGTGGGGTTGTGACATTACTCAGTATCTGGCATGCATGCATGTGCTGTGGCATTTATACTGACCGAGCAGCCATGTATCGCCATGCCGCCCAGCTTCTAGGTCCCGGTTTAGGGTTGACATTCTGTAAATGAAACTGTCGTGGGTGGACCCTGGATAGTTGGCATATACTGAGGTGATGATTCCCTTGGAATCACATACTACCTGGATGTTGATGGAATGCCAGTGCTTGCGGTTTCTATAGATGTGCTCTGATGCCCTGGGGGGACGTAGAGCCACATGTGTGCAGTCAATGGCACCTAGCACTGCTTCCTGCTGGTGTACGTGTTTCCTGATTAGCGCGTCTTTTTTGGCGATTCCATGAATACGTGTTTTGAACGTGCGCGTGGGCGTTCTGCACACTTGCCTCCTGTACTTCCCCCGTGACGCCCACATTTTCACGAGTTGTTCCCCATTCCGCGTGTCACGCCCCCTGTTCCTCCTACTTTTGTTGTGTGCGCTGCGCTATGTGCGAATTTGCTGTGCGCTTAGCGCACGCTGTTTGGAGACTTGTGCGCCAGCATGCGCCACGCAGAATTTTGGTGCACATCCTGGGATTTACATGCGCACGGACTTCCATGAATCGCTGTGCGCAGGTTTCACTGCGATTTTCGCACTGCGATTCGCACGCTTTCACTCGCTTGCGCTGAAAATTTCAGCGCACATTAATTCCATGAATAGGCCTCTGAATCTTGCCCGGGTTATGAATGGCCATTCATAAAAGTGGTCAGAACAGGTTCACTACTGCTGCATTGTGGCTGATAATATGGCTGCATGCCTTCCATTGCTAAGCATTGCTAACTCTAAGGCTTCATGTGCATCCTTTGGAGAAAGTTGGAGTTGATTTCTAAGATGATTTACCTTCAGCAGATTGCTGGGCTTAAAGTGCTGTGGTGCATTTATGCTGATCTGCAGTGTCTCATTCCATCACTCTCTGTCCCACAGACTTTGACCACGCCCCCTCAGCCCGCCTGTCGGCCTCAGGACTTGATAAGTTCATATCTGGGGTGAAACCCCAGGAAAAGTCTGGCCAACGTCACTCGCTGCTGTCTGCAGCTGTCTGCTAATAGCTGCTTTACCCTCTGCCTCTTTTTCTTTTCTGGTCTGTCATTTATCATCATGTCTATTTTCTTGCGTTTTCTTCAAGACACACATAGCTAAGAAAACTCAGACAGCTTGGTATCAGTTCTCCCTCCTGCAGGAAGTCCATCCTTCCAGCCAGCTATACATCCACCATTCAAGCACTGGTCCTATCCCACCTGGATGGGGGTAATGCACAATTGAAGGCCTCCCATCGCCCTCCCTTGTGGCCTTGAGAAGTGTCCTGCACGCAGCTGCATGCCTCAAGGGTCTACGCATATACGACCACATCACCCTGACCCTCATCGAACTTTACTGGCTCCCAATGCACAAACGAATCACCTTCACGTCTTGCTGCATCATCTATAAGGCAGTCGCTCTCAAGTCACCCAGCTACTTCGTGGAGAAACTCAGCATCTCGGGTGGTCAGCGCACCACCAGAAGCCAGGACATGTGCAGACTTGAAATCTGCAGCTGCAAAGAGGAAAGGACTAGAAAACAAGCCCATTCCATCAATGCCCAAGCTATGGAACCTCCTCCCGGCAGCATCAGACTCGCACCCCATGCTCCTACAATTCAGAAAATAACTCAACACCAATCTCTTCAAGGAGTCTATCCTCAACACCTAGGCCACAACGGCACCCCTCGTGCCACCTGACTCGCTAGACACTGCCTGATCCTCCCCTCCCTGCCTCCTGGTATGGCTCTACCACTCCTTTGTGCTCCTCTGTATCCTACCCCTGGCTGTATATTTGTTCTGTTGTAACTTCTGAAAAGTGCTTTGTTTTGCATTTATACTGTTGTATACCTCTGTAAAGCACTCTGTTATGGATCTGTATTGTTGTATACCTCTGTAAAGCACTCTGTTGCTTCTCAAAACTAGGTATGTGCTCAATAAATACAATAATAATAATAACAGTAATAATAAAAGCCCTCTAACAGAGCATTTCCTAAAGTGCTCCAGTGTTCTCACAGACCACTGACACGCTTACAGGTGGGGAATCTCCCTGTGTGGCAAGTCACAGGCCCATGACTGCCTCATTCTTGCCCCTCTGCACAATGGCCTACATGAGGGATTGGTGGTGGAGCTCTATAAACATCCTCAGATTGGCTGCCACCACTATGAGGTCAGATACCCCCTAATGTACAGCCCTAAATGAAAGCAAAGGGTGCCACCATTCCTTATGTAGTGTAATACAGGGGGTCCTACACAAAGGCAGACAAGAAGGGTGATGCCCTATCCCCATCTGCTTTTTAGAAGGGATCAGCAACAGGTTCCTGGCACAGTTGCAGGTGCCACTGGCATCAATTGGACAGGCTGGACCGGTATGGGGGTTTTGGCACGGCATTCCCAAAGTCACCACTGTATTACACCCAGGCCTTGGTTTGCAGTAGGGCCCTCTCTTTCCTCCTCATGACTGCTGGAGGGGTGATGGTGGCTGAATGATCACTAGCAGCCTCCGAGAAGGCAAGGGAATTGTGTGTATAGTACACATTCGTCTGGCACTAGTGAAAATGGGTCCTCATGGCTGTTATCCATATGGCGCAGCCCAGACCCTTCCCTTCTGGTCATGCTTTACCCTCTTCCCACAGCCACCCACCATGCAGGAGACCTCAGGCTCCTCCCCTCGATGGTGTTTACTAGTGGCAGAACAAAATAGTCCCACACCCAGGAAGACGATATGCATGTTTTGTGGGTGTTAAAGTTGCCACGTCCTATGCTTGGCTTGCCCCTCCACCATGGCAGGAAGAGTCTCTTCCTGCACCACGTCCTCCTCTATATGATCCTCCCCCTTGGGTAGCTTCATCTGCAGCATCACCTCCACAGGCTGCCCCCTGCCTTATTCCCTCTGCTAGTAGCACCCTCGTCCTTGCTGCACTTCATCATTTACAACACGACTCAGAAAGGAGCTGTCCCACCTTCTCCTCCAGGGAGCTTTATATGGCCTCCTACTCACATGGGGATCATGCCCCCATGCTCCTCAACTGGCTCTGCCTTAGCATATCCACAGGAGGCCCTGCCTCCATTGCCTCTGGGGAAATATCCACATGAGGCCATGCCTCTCCTGCCTCTGTGCTACATGTTGATTCGGGGTCTCCTCTAATGACCCTGTCTCTTCTCCCACTCTTGAACTCTCCATCAATGTCGCTGCCTCTCAAACTGACTCGGAGGATCAGCTATGCTGTGTGACTCAGGCATGCAAACTGGAGCCCATAAAGAGCCTGTCAGACTGTCAGAGTCTCTGTTCCATTCACAAATACGAGGACAAACATAATTTGTAATGCCAGTTAGTAGGCCCCCAAATGGACGTCCCAGAAGCCTTTTCTTTGCCTTATTTAGAAATACAGAGCAACCATCTAGCAGAGGCCCTTCCAGAAGCCAGACTTGTTAAAGATGTTAAATTTGCATAAACCAGGAGAGTCATTAAATGGATTGATGAAACTAGCATGGCCTCTTTCCACGAAATTAGTCTAAGCCGAAGACAGCTAAAGATGTCTCACTGTCATTGCACTTTTGGTCTTATCGGCTAACGTGGCTGAAAGCCATAACCAATTATGACCCATATTATTTCTACTTTCATTATAGGAAGAAAAAGAAGAAGAGCCTGCGTAAATGAGCTTTAGTTTCTCCACTAATAACATCATAAAATGTGACTAGTGATTGTAGTACAATATGAATTGTAGCAAGTGAGGTTTTCCCTAATGAGTCATTGGCATGTACTGCCTGTAACAGAGTTTGGCGAAATGGCATCAAGCCACTGCAAGAAGTTACAAAGGAGCGTGGGAGCCCCTCTACTGAGAAGAACATGGGTCAAATACCCTGTTCTATGGAATTTCTTCCACTCAGGAGGGTCTACAACCACGTTTTAGCTCCATTTCAAGAATAATTCCACTCGCAATTCGTATCCCTGTTGTCCCTGTTGCCCTCTTTTTTTCGCAATCGTTCCAACAAATTGGGCCGAAGACAGAGAGGAATTGTTAAATAGAGATGGAGTACCAAGAAAGAAATCAGTACCCTGACTGGTGACTTTTTTTAAAACCTGACAGAGATGAAGAAAGGAGTATTATACATTTGCTAATGCCAGGTCAGAAAGCTTTGAAAGATCCGATAATTCGAAGAGCTTAGATGCTCCCCCAGTTGGGCTGACAGAGAAACAGGGCCAGTCTCTTTAGTTTATGCGACGGGGAAAAAGCATGTAATTGTCTCTGTCACAGAGTGGCTTTCAGATATTAAAGCTATCGAAGTAGAACTCATTGAGTAGAGTCAGACAAGAAAGCTGCAACAATAGTGGGCGTCTTTGTCAGCCCCCTACGCGAGTTATACCTGCAGAGCTTGATCCCGACATATTAAGTACAACACCAAGGATGGAAAATAGTGGTGGTTACGCATTAACAGTTTGGCCACCGGCAAGCTGCAAACAGCAGAACTGCTGAACTGCACATTTCAATGCCACACTTCCGTACCTGTGCTCTGCACATGTGGTTCCTTATGAAACTATGGTTCTAGAGAGTACGCCACCATAAAGGTTAGATGTCTAGTAGGACATCCGCCTGCTCATTACTGACCCACATGGCTTCCAGTCGTGCGACGTGCCAATAAAGAAGCGGACACCATTAGAGAGTTTCAATAGACGTCTTTATTGATCATGTCCCTCCTTCGTACTGCCCTTCCTCTTCCTCCTCCCCATGTGATCTGGGCTGCCCCTTCCTCATGTGACAGGGGTGCCAGCTTCACATGACGTCACAACCCGCGCTCCTTAACAAAATGTTATTTCTCAATCCATCTCTTCTATAAGTCTCTGAGGCCGGTTCCTGGCCCACTGGGGCCTCTCAATCAGATTTAATTGCTGGTGACCATCTCTCTCTATTACAGGTGTGCTGGCTTGCTCTTCACTGGAGTACTCGCCATCTTGTTCATAGGGAGCATCCCACTCCTGCGGATCAACGTCCTCTGCTGAAGACCTTGTCATGATGATCCCAGGCATCCACTTGAAGTGCGAGGAATTTCGTGTCACCTCTCTCCTCTCCCCTTTAGCGGTGACGAGAGACCCTTTGACCTGGGTGTCTGCCAGTGGTTCCTTGTTCAAAGCAGCCGTATGTTTCCCAGTCTGGGGCTGGCGCACTTTGATGACATCCCCCACCTCCAGATTATTCTCACAAGCTCTCCTAGCCACATCAGCTCGCTCCTTCATGGTTTCCTTGGCACTCATGTCTTGTTCCCTCATCTCAGGGTCTCCTGTATATTTCTCCTCTGGGGTCATAGCATGCAGGAATAATGTGCATATGTTCTGCCCAAACATCACTTCTGACGGTGCGTTTCCAGTGGTGCTCTGGGGTGTGTTACGATAATCATGCATCAGCTGATATAAGATCTTCTCCACAGGCTCTCCCATTAGATGTGCAATTTGCACATTTCTCGTGATATTGCTCATAAAGCGTTCAAATGTTCCATTACCCTGTCGCCATAACGGTGTGACTCATCTGTGGGTGAAGCCCATGTATTCTGCGAACGTCTTGAAATCCTGCCCCGTGAACGCGGTCCATTTTCAGATTTTACTACTCTTGGTATCCCATAGGTGGTGAACAGTTTGTGTTGCTCTTCCTCAACAGGTTGTTGTATGTTCACTGGAATGCCACAATAGTGTTGAGCTATTGGTGGTACTTGCAGATCTATGTGCCGGTTGATCTGTCGATCTTTTAGTTTGCCCAGACCACTGAACAATGTTGGGAACAGTTGCTCTATCTTGGCGGATGGATCCAGATATTTATGAGCAATGAGTCTGTAGAGCACATGTATGAGGCCCATGTCTATGGCGGCTTTGAAACATAGAATACACCCACTGTCCATTGTGGCCTCCAGGACATGCATGGGTATCTTTTTTTTGTCTGTGTTTTATATCTACATTATGCCATGAAATGCCCCTTGCGGGCTAGTGAGCTTTTCGAACCATACGGGTATATGTTCACCTACTCTGGTCGTAGGCACGGGTCGTGCAAGATATTTTTGTAAACCTCTTTGCTTCTGACTTTTACTGTGGCTCCTGTGCCCACTAGGAATTCAGCCGCCATGTCATTCACTTGGAGGAGCAGTATTGTGTTTGTTTCTTTGCCGTCAGGTTGCCAAGTGCATAGAGGTAGCCTCTCTTCCGTGGTTTTTCTCTAGGATTTTCCCTTCTTCTCACATCCTCTTCCAATGATACACTGGATCTGCTATCAACCAGGTAGCAAACTTACTTTTTTGGGTATTCTCCTGGACCTGGACGTTTTTGTCTTACTCGACCACCATTCTACTGGTGATCTCCCTTGCGGTTTTCTTTCCTCCCTCCTATCTCTTTGCTGTTGATAAGGTGGCTCATAGGGTTGGCTCACTGTCCCTGGGGGACTCTGCATCCGTCTGTCTCTGCCCTGTGGTGGTCTCCCACCTATTCCTTTGCCTCGTGCCTGAATGTGGTACATGCAACATACAGCTTTGAAATGGTTGTCCCCCCAGACGCTGATCATTGCTGTCCTATGGCCGGGCAGGTGCCTTTGTGTGGAAACTCATATCCACACCGGTAACAGAACGGTTCTCTGTTGCCTTTGCTTGGCTGCATTGTGTCCAGTTTGTGGATGTTTTCACCCTTCCCATGTGAGATCTTAATGTCACTCAGACCTCACACTTGAAGTTCTAGGCCACCGTCTGACAGTGCCAGGCTTACAAGATCTTCTATGGATCAGGGTTTCTGAAACAGCCTCTTTCTGAAATCGGCACACTCACACCCTGCAATGATCTGGGACCTTAGTGCTTCGTCATTCGAGTAGTTGTTGAAATCGCAGTATTTTTGTCATATGCAGAGACGCATGACGTATGTGTCCATTAACTCCCCTTGTTGTTGCTTAGTCGTATGGAACACGTGCCTTTTGTAGTCCACATTGGTGTGAGATGTGAAATAGTCAGTGAGAGCTGTCTTGAGGTTGCTGTAGGTGTACGTAGTTCCAATCAGCAGTTCATCCACACTACCTCGTATGTTGGGGCCTATGGATAAGGTCCCGTTGCTTTTTGTCTTTGTCGGGGGGAAATTCTCCCGGGGTCGGCTGGGCCGTCCGCGGACCTCCGGGCAGGGAGGCCCCAACTCCTCCCGCGTATCCCAAAAATTAGTATGAGACACACGCACAAGAAGCAAGGTGTTTCTGCTGTTTATTGAACAACGGCAGGGATGGGTCTAGGATCGTACGCGTCCGTCCTGACTCTCGAAATTCGTGGGGCTCGCAGGCCCCTTTTGCTTCAGTATGACGCGCTACTTGCGTCACCTGGGAAAGTTAGCAAAAAACCTATCGCCACTCTGGATTGGTTCCTCGAGTGGTAGGGTTAGTATAGCATACGTATAGAGAACGTTGTTAGTGGTTAAGGGTCAGTCAGGTGGTATACTTGGGTTGTCCCTTCTATTAGATACATAAAAATTGTTACACAAAGACCCCTGATGATTGGCTAATGTTAATGGTGTCAGTGATGAGTGCCCCATGTTCTGATTGGTCCACTCGCGAGCCCCCCAGCCTGGGACCATCGTTGTTCCCAGCTCGCGGTGTACCTGTCATTTGCAACAATATGTAACTATGTGTTTATGCAGACAATGCGTGGATTTGCTCATATGCTTGAGAGCAGACTATTCCCACCGCTGTAGGTGTCCATTGGGTCATTTCATTGTTGCAGCCTGTGTCTCAAACGTGGGACCCAGGCGACTTCTCCCTCCTGGGTCTGGCACCCTGTCAGGTTCGGCTTGGTCACGTGAGGAGAGACTGTGTTTGAGGCAGAATTCTGCACATTTAAAGTTGTATTTGCCTCTGCGTGTCTGGCTTAGTTTGCAGGTGTGACCTTGGCTTCGGCTTGTGGCATGCGAGTTGCAACATTGCCCCCTTAGCTGTCAGTTCTCGCTGGGCTCATTCTGCAGGGTCAGCAATTGTACTCTTGTTCGTTCAATGTTCGTGGAGGCTCTTGTTTGCGGCCTACTTGGACCTGGTGCATAGGTGGGGATGTTTGATGCACAGCACTTTAAGTTACGGTATCATATTGCTTCATATCCAGTATCATGTCTTCGTTGCATTTTTCATCACAATGCATGGGTTAGGAGAAGCGTCAGCAAGCATTTTAGATGAGTGCTTTGTGCGTCTTGCATTTCTGCATTTTGAAAAACCTATGTGAAAAATAATAAAGATGTGCGTCAGTGGGTGTGTCCGTCACCTACGTCATAGCACTGAATATGTTCTTCGTGTGGATTGGTGTGGGAGTGTCCAGTGTGCATGGTTGCACGGGTGTTCTAACCGTTGGCTAGGTCGTCATGGCATCTCTAACGATGTGGTTATTTACTGTTGAATGGTTCAGTCGAGTTCATCCATGCCGCAGGTGTCGGCTTGAGCAGGGCAGGCTGGTGGGCAGGCTGGTGGGCACATCCGTAGGTTCCTGTACCAGGGTATTTGGTCGTCTGGTAGATGGGCAAATTCATCTTGTGGCGGGTGTCTGGGCCGCGATCCTCTAGGCCAGGGGCGCGAGGGGATTGGGGGGAGTCTTTTGTCCCGTTCTCCCATTTCAGTCCCCCCTCTGGTCGACTTGTCGACCACAAACATATCTTTTTCCTTATCTCCTCTTACTCTCCATATTTTAGTTACTCCTCCCAGGTGTCCATAGTGGTTGACATGGTCTTCAAATGACCAATACATATACACACAGCTTCCTCCAAGTGTGCAGTATACCCATTTCCCGATGTAGCTCCTCGGGTTTCTTGGGTTTTCGAGCTTCACGGATGGCGGGTCCAGGTGGTTGGTGATGATCTGTTTGCGCAGTTTTTCTCTTTCTTTTATTATTGTGTCTGTGTGCTGGCCATCATCAGTCGGCATCAAGGGGTGCATACCAACCATTTCGATCATTTCGTCTGTGGTGCGTGCTTTCCAGGCCTTCCAAAACCTCATTATGATCAGTGCAGCTCCAGCCAGTATTATACATCCAACTATAATCTTCAGTCCGTCCGACAGCCATGATGGCATCCATGACCATAACATTGAAAACCAGCTGTCATCCTTCTTCACTCCTTTACTTTCTTCCATCATTTTGGAGTGCATCTGGGCCAGTTGTGATACTGCTTTGGTGAGTGTACCATTGTCAGCATCGTTAGCAGGAATAAATGTGCTGCATGATTGTCCTATCTTTACGCAAACTCCTCCTTCCATTGCTGTAAGGAGATCTAATACGTATCTGTTCTGTAGTGCTACCATCCTCACCGCTCGCAGTTCCTCTTTTATTGCGTTGAATCCATTTACTGTAGAATTAATTGTCATCATCAGCTCCCATCGGGTTATCTGGAGCCATTTTGCGTTTGCGTAAGCTTGTAGTCCCGGATGTATTATTGACGAGAAAAACATTGCTGCTCTGCTGAATAGTCTGTGTTCTGGTGGGATTGAAGTGAGTGCTGTTTCCGACCTTCCCCATAGGTAATTTCCTGTCAGCGGTTCTCCTTGTCTCTTTTTTCTATTCAGGACATTATTGTTGTTGTTGTTTTCGTTCTCTGACCCCTTCTGAGGTTGTACAGATCTCTTCTTCCTCTTGTTTCCTTCATCCATTTTAGGGAAGTTCGCCATGTTCACATGTTTCTGGGGCACCACTAGTGATGGTACATTAATGTGTACCATTGTGCATATACCGTTCCACAGAGGGGGCAGTGTGTGGTATGCCTTGTTTCCGCAGGCCTAGTAGTGGTCCATTAATACTGCTGTTCCTGCTCCCCCCTCAGGTAACTCTATCAAGCTGGCACAGTTGGTGTTGTATCCCACGTCCACTTCTCCTCTATGTTGGTAGCATAGCTTAGGTGCAGACAGCGGCAGTATGCTCATTGGGTCTTCATCCTTCTCCATCCACGTCAGCATGGGTACGTACTTGCCCCAAATCGTCCAACATCTGTTATTGTGTTCATCAATAGTTGTAATATTTTCTCTTGTTACCATGTTGCTGCCAATCACTCCTATGTCCCATTTGTTGTCCATGTACACCTTCCCTGTTATTGTTACCAGTGGTCTTTCCCAACATCCTTGTGTACCAGGAACTTCAGTGGCGTACCAGTCACATGGTAGGTATTGTAGTGTTACTTTCTTCGTTTCTCCCTTTTCAGGACCACTTGTCATGTATCTGAATGCTTCAGCATGCAAACTGCTCTTGTGGTAACTCAAATAAGTCTTGAGGAAGTTGTTTTCGTATGGATATGTGTCTCGCGTTTTCCACACCAGTCTCACCACCGTCCCTTGAAATCGCCCTCTCGTTTGGAATAGTGCCAGGTATATTATACATCGTGCTGTCTTTTCATCTATTTCTGTGACAACGAATGTTCTAGAAGCGCTCATGGCGTATGGGATCAATGAGCATACATAGCAGCTGTCTTCTGTTGTCTGCTTACCTATTTGGGTCATGTGCTGGTACCACATGTTGTTCGAGACGTGTGCTGAATCTGTTATGTAATTATCAATGCCTTTATTATCTGAGTATGTACTGCGTTTAACTCTATTTCCCTTGTGTGGAGGTTTGCTAGTACCACCTGACATAACACCTGTTGCAGCCGTGGGTGGAGGTACATTAGGTTTGGGTGCAGCCAAAATATTGATAGCATAACTTTTCTGCCATACAGAGGCAGCCAAAAAACCAGTGATCATCAAACCCCGATCATCTTTATTACAAAAGCTAGACTCACCGGCCTTTGCTCTTACCTTGCTGCAGGATCGCAGCTTATTCTTGCGACGTTAAAGTTGCCCGCCTGAAAATTCTCAATACGCTTGTTATTATTGTTAGTTGTTGTTATCAAGCCCTCCCTATTAGGTAGTCGTTCAGTGCCCAGGCGAAGAGCTGTTCCCACGCCAATCTAAGCGATCTATCTCTTAGGGCAGGTAAGTGTTGGTGAAGATGGGGCATTGATTGTTCTATGGCCAAGATAAATGCAGTGTAGTAAACACGTATCCTCCTTCTTTTTAGGTACTTTGGCCTTTTTATGTGATATAAAAATTGGTGTGATAGGGCTTCAGAGTAGTTATCGTCTGAGGGTAGCATCTACTCCTGGGCAATGTACGCTGTTAGTTATCTATTTTCTTAGCAATACAATAATACACGGTACCTCCATGTGCGAGAAAGAAAAAGAAAACATACAAGTGTTTACATGTGTATATGTGCAAAACAATGTCCTTCAATTGGGTGGTGGCTGTAGTGGGTAGGGGGTTTGTGGGCAGGGGGTTTGGGGCTCAACTGGCGGAAGTCTCTTTACTCTTTGATCGTGTGACCATGGGGTGGGCGGTATGGGAATTACCAGTTTCTATTTCAGTAGTTGTCTCTGGGAATTCTGGGGGGTGGCAGGGTATGGAGACACTGAGGTCGTCAGCTGTGGTAGACGTCTCTTTCTCCGTGGGTGACGCTGTCGCTGTTCTTCCAATGGCCCTGTCGGTGACGCTAGGGCGGGTCTGGAGTTTGCAGACCTTCACGTCGTGTAGGTGATTCCAAGCACGCTTATCCTGCAACTTTATTGCTCTCGTAGATACCTCCTCTAACAGGTGGGGACCAGTGAAGCGTGGGCTGTTCCACTTTCGATTGAAATTGCGAAGTAGCACATGGTTACCTTTAGCAATTTTGCACAGTTTTTCCTTTTCCAATTCTTTGTCCGCGTCTTCTTGTTGATAACTCTTAGACCCGCCCCGCGTGTGCTCGAGCTGTTGAGACACAAACACTACACTAGTAATCAAAGAAGACACATATTGGTACATTTCATCACCAAGAACAGTTGCAGTGTTTTCATAGTCTGTCATTGCTCTTGATGTTGGCGTTAAAGGAAGGCGCATTTGACGTCCGGCCACCACCTCGTGAGGAGTGAGGTGGTGGTCGGAGCCTGGTCTATTCCTCAGCTCAAATAGAGCTAGCGGAAGGCAATACAACCAACTCTTCTTTGTTGTTTGCTGTATCTTTGCAATTGCCTCCTTCAGTAGGCCATTCAGGCGTTCACATATACCGTTGGCCTGCGGGTGATATGCACATGCAAATTTATGCTTGATGTTCAGTAAGGATGTGATGTGCTGGAACATTTCATTAGCGAAATGCGGGCCGTTATCTGACCGCAGTACCTCGCACACTCCCCACCTGGGGAAAACCTCCCTCACTAGAAATTTAGCTGCTCTGAATACATCTGGATATGAGCAGGGTCCTGCCTCAATCCACCTGGAGAATGGGCATACCACTACAATCATATACCTATTTCCTTGACATACGTTGATCATATCAACGTAATCAATATGGATGTGCAGGAATGGTCCCTTTGGCCGGGGTATAGTACCTTTTATCACTTGCAGCGTGTGACCGGCCGTAAACTGTTGACATGTGAGACAGTTGCTGATAAAATTTGTCACATGGGAATTTAACTCGGGGCAGAACCAATCTTCCCTAATTCGTGCTACAATAACTTCCTTGCCTGTATGAGCTGGGTGGTGGAGTTGGCTCAGGGCGGTGTTCAATAGTGCCAATGGCATTACCATCTTTCCAGTGTTACCCTGACGCCATAGTGCGTCAGTTGGCGACATTGTGCATCCTCTTTTTACCCATATTTCTTTTTTCTGCCATTGGTGCAGCCGCTTGTAACTCCATTATCTGTGTGGCTGGGAGATGGGTATGTTCTCTCATCAACATCTCTTTAGCTATCCCCCTCCCTCTCCCTCTCTCTGACTCTGGGGGGTTCCATATCTCACCAAAATATGCAGCATACTTCGCATGTGCGTCTGCTGCTGCATTTCCTTTTGAGATATGATCTTCTCCATTAGTGTGTGCGATACATTTGACCAAAGCTAGTTCTTGGGGATCATTTATTACTTCAATTAACTCAGCTAATAAGAGAGCATGTTGCACTGGGGTGCCGTCAGCTCTCCTAAACCCTCTTCTCCTCCATTTTGTCAATCCTGAGTTGACAGTAGATGTGACATATGTGCTATCAGAATATATAGTTACTCTTTTGTCAAAGCTTTCCTTCAACGCCAAGATCAGTGCAACCAATTCTGCTGCTTGAGCAGAGTAATGTTGTGGTAATTGTACACATTTAACCGCCACACACACCAATTCCTCTGTCGTTTTTACAACTGCTGCCCCAGTTCTCCTTATCCCATCACTCTGGTCTATTGTTGATGATCCATCAATAAACAAGAGCTCTCCTCCATTTAGCGCATCCTCTTCAACTTTTCTAGTACATGAATACATCTCAGTAGTCTGTGTACAATCATGAGCATAGTCGCCTTCCTCAATAACTTCTGCTATAAACCTTGCAGGATTAACTGTGCTGCATCTAACAATGGATAATTCTGGTATAGATAAGATGATCTCATAACCTGACGCCCTCTGCGTGATTAGTGTGGACTTAGGCTTGTTCAATATTGCAAATAGCGCATGTTCCACAAATAGTGTGGTTGGGCACACCATTGTAATAGATGATGATTTCTCTACCGCAAGGAAAATTACCTAACATAACAGGATCCAAGTGACCAAGTGACCGCTGTAAAATGCTGTAAAATGCTTGTACCCTCAGGCTTGTTTTTTGAGCCAACACTGCTTTCATTACTGCTGAGTCGCAATGTGAAAATATAAAGAATTGTCATTCATAATCTGGGGTGGCCAGTACCGGAGCAGTTGATATTGCGTCTTTCAGTTCATCAAAGGCCTCTTTCATTTCCATTGTCCACCCCAATTTTTTCTCCCCTTTGTTAGCTTCTCTCAATGCTTCAAGTAGGGGTCCTATGTATGAGCTGTAATCAAATACCCATGCTCTACAGTAGTTGCACAATCCCAGGAACTGCTGCAGCTCCCTCACTGTTTGGGGCAATGGCGTTTTTGATATAGCCTGTGCTCTTTGTGGTGCAATCTTTCTTCCGTGTTGGGATATCAGGTGACAAATGTATAATACCTGTTCCTGACAGTACTGTAACTTTTCTTTGTCTACCTTGTAACCCTTTTCAGCCAATATTGTCAGCATCTTCAATGAGTCCTCCCTGCATCTTTTTTCGCTTGTGCTGCAAATTATTATGTCGTCAACATATTGCAACACTGTGCTTTCCAATTCAATGTTTCCCAAGTCCATCTGTATTACTCTGTTGAAAATTGAGGGTGACTCGCAGTACCCTTGTGGCAATCTGGTGTGCTTCCATTTTGTGTTTCTGTACGTGAAGCTTGTTAGATCTTGTGAATCTGGATGCAGGGGTATTGAGAAAAAGGCATTTTTGAGGTCAATCACTGTAAATCGTGATGCCTCTGCTGGAATTCCACACAATATTGTGGCCGGGTTTGCTGCTATGGGGTATTCTGCTTCCACTATGTTGTTCAAGGGCCTGAGGTCCTGGATGAAACGCCAAGACCCTCCTTTAGCTTTGTGCACTGGATATACGGCTGTGTTACATGGTGATTCTGATGGTACCAATATGCCATTATTTATAAGGGCCGTTATTGTTTCATATATGCCCTCATCTGCCTCTTTTGATAGTGGGTATTGTTTCACTCGAGGGAGTATTGCACCTTTTTTCAATTTTATTCTTACTCCCCCAATACTTTTTATACACCCCACGTCATAGGGACTAGTAGTCCACAATGATGTTGGAACTTTTGCCATATCCTCCTCAAAAAAGGGAACTGGGGTGGATGTGGGTGCTTCAAGTGCCATTGCAATTTTCTGTGCCACTTGTTTGTATGTCACTCTTAGCCATATATCTACACTCATCATAAATAGCATTTCACCCTCTTCCTTTTCTTCTGAAAAGAGCTCCTCGTCTGATACCTGGGTGAGCCTGCATCCCTCAGCTAGGGCTATCACTGCCCTCCATGCTCTTCCTTCCCTGTCTTGGGCATGTACTCCGATATAATCAGTAGTTGCTATAATGCTCTCCATGCTCACTGAAATCACCTTTCCTTCTGGTTCATTGGCTGGTGTTTCTGGTCTAAACAAATAGGCTGTTGGCCTCCTCCAGATCTTTCCTTCTATTCCTGGCATCCATGCGAATGCCATGTCTGTTCCGTGCTGGAACAGTTCGCCATCTACTGGCTCAGCCCTAATCACTGTCTGTCCACAGTATGCTTACATAATTTGCCGTGCAGTGAGCATGTTTATTCCAGGAGTGGAACAAATTATGCCGTCCTCCGTGAAGGAGATTGTCATATTCAACCTGCTCATTATGTCTCTGCCAAGTATGTTTACTGGTGAGTCCCTTGAATATAAAAGCGGGACGGACATGTCATAATCCCCTATTGATAAGGGGATGTTATCAGTAAAGGGAACCAACCCCCTAGACCAGAGAATCCTTGGGTGTTCATGGCCTCACCTGACATCTTAAATTTACCTTCCCTTATGCAAGACCGGGTTGCCCCGGTGTCGACAAGGAATGATAATTTTTTGTCACCTATCGTTACCTCTATGCGTGGTTCCTCCACACTATTAGGTGTTACCGACAGGATGGGACACACCAAGGCTGTCTGTGCGCTGTCCTATTGTGGGTATAATGATTGACCACTTCCTGTGTAAGGGTTGTGTCCCAGGACCGTCACCCTTCCCAGTTGTGTTTGCTGTAGCTGTGAATTGGTAGAGGTTACTTTATGGTCTTGAATTTGAGCGGGTTGCTGTACTTGCTGCACTTGAGGTTGTTGTGTCATCGCTACCTGTTGTTGTGGTGGTGAATATGTCTGTGGCTGTTGTTGTGTTGCTAGTTGTTGCTGCACATTTCCCGGTTGCAGTGCCTGCTGTTGTTGGTGGCCCTGCTGTTCCCTTGTAGGCCCTTGTTGTCCCTGTTCTCCCCATGCTGGTGTGGCGGGTCTCATTCTACATGTGCGTGACATGTGTCCTAGTAATCCACAAATCCAACATACCGGTGGTTCCCTGGTCTGCCATGGAAAACTCCCTGAATTGTCCTGGCATACTGGTTGCCCACTGGGGTAGAAACTTCTGAATCCTCCCCCTTGCTGTTGTGTGTTATAGCCGTATCCCCTCCCCCTCATCATTCCTCCCCTTCCCCTGTTATAATTATAATATCCAGCTCCTGGTGTTGAGTATCCTCCTCCCATGTTAGTCGTGTATGGTGGGGGTGGTGGCAGCTGTTGTGCTACAATCTGTGGTGATTGTATGTGGGAGGGATCTTGTGCAGCCACTACTTGCGTGGGGTTTTGTGTCATTGTTGTAGGTGTAGTTATTAGTGCACCTTCCATTGTGTATTTAGTAAGTTTTTTCTGTACCAGTTTAGCCTCTTCTGCTTTTCTATCCTCTTCCTTTTGTTTCATCTTTTCTTGCCATGTCCTACAATGATGTACTATCGTCAGTTGTATTTCTGGCCATGCTTTTGCTTCCATCCCCACTACTTTCTTCAATTGTTTCTGCACTGCTTCTGGGAGCCCTTGTATTAGTATATGATAGAATATTGCTGGTGTTTTATCCCATTGTTCTCTAGTTTCCATACACCACTTCTCTTGAATTTCCTGGATAAAATCAACAGGATCTTCGTTCTCACGCATCTTGCGAGAAGTAATCGCTCCTATGTCTGATGTGTCTGGGTATTGTACCCTTAATGCTTGCCATAATGCATGTCTGCAGTTTGCGAATGTCGCCCCGTCGTGTGATGTGTTTGTTATTGTGACCCCGGGGAAGCCTGCTCTCTTCCAGATGTCATCTGCTGCATCCCCCAATATTGATATTAGGAGGCCCTTTACATCTCCTACTGCCAGTTTTTGTCCTGCGGTGTGTTTTTCCATTTCATATATCCATTTCCCCGCACCTCCACTTAATGATGGGAGCCTGCACTTTATATTTTCCTTGTCTGCATGCTTCCAAGGGACGCATTGTGGTCTAACCCCTCCCCTCTCCAAAAGTGGCATTAGGTTGTGTCCTGTCTGACCCCCTGGGTTCCCCAGAGTCGAGTCCGTGTACCCCTCCTCTTCTTCCGTGTCGTCTACATCGTCTGTTGTGTCCATATTTCCCCTGCTCGTAACTGTTTCTCCTCCATCTCCTCCCCTTCTTTTTATCATTTCCTTTATTTAACGTGGGCATGTGTATGCGTTCTTCCTGCCTGCGTCCAGGGAGGTCTCTAAGCCTGCCTGCATAGGGTGTGTGTTCGTGAGGGGCAGGTGCGGGTGTAGGTGGGCATGTTGCACAGGATGAGTGTGGGGTGGTGGAGCATGTTGGACGGGATGGTGAGGGTGTAGCTGCACGTGTCTGCCTTCCCGCCATTCCTTGCTCTTCCCTCTCACTTCCCCCCAGTTCTTCCTTTCTTCTGCAGGCCTATGGTGATTCCCTGTTTGTCCAGGTGATGTACAATTTATCTAAGCTTTCCCTTTCTCTACTTCTTCCTTCCTTCTCCATTCCTTCTTCTTCCTCACTACAAAAGTCATCCAGGAGCGACAACCCCCAATCTGTCTTTTTCCCCCTAATCGTTACTGTTTTTAAGTCTATTAAGTCCGTTCCTCCCGGTTCTTCTTTACCAATTGTTCCCCTTTGTGCTGATGTTGTTGCTACTTCTGTGTCTCTGCGTACATATCTCCTTACTTCACTCTCCCCTCTCCTATCTTCTATTTCCCCTTCTTTTTTCTCCGCTATCTCTCTACCTATTTCCTCTCTTTTCTTTATTAATTCCTCCATTAATTCACTACTCATCTTTTCCAATATCCTTTCCTCTTCTCTCTTCCTTTCCCATCTCTCTCTTTCCCGCTCTAATATGCTTTCTATCATCCTCCGTTCTTCGTATTTCTTGGTTGTTTCTGATAGTATTTTCCTCTTCCATATTTCCATTTCTTTTCTTTCTCTTCTTCCTCTCTCTTCTTGTCGCGCTGTGCTGCTCGGGATACCCTTTCTGCTACTGCCTTTACCCTTTCAGCTTCTCTCTTTCGCTCCTCAGTTCGTTCCCTCATTTTTTCCAACTCATTCTTACTTTCTTTCCTTTCCCGTGCTCTCTCTCTTTCCTCCCTCTCAAGCTGCTTAATCAGGGCATTTTGCTCATTCCTTAATTCTGCTAATCGTTCCTCCAAAATCTCTTCCTTTTCTCGTGACAGCTCTTCCTCCTTTCTTTTCCCCCTTCCCCTTTCATCTTGCACTTTCTCTCATTATCCTCGTCCATTTTCCTTGCTACCTCCTTCTCTTCTCCTGTTAATGAACCTCGTAATTGTAATAATACCTGCGCAGCTACCCACTCATCATGTCCTATTGCTGCAATTTGTTCTTCGCTAGTCCTCCCCTCCCCTGCGGGCACCTTCGTATAAGTTGGCCCCGCCGTACTTGTCTGCTCCCCTCCCGTGTGGCCACCTGTAGCTGTATATGGTGGTGGGCTGTATGCCGGATTCGAGTACCCTCAGCCGCCCTTAATTGTTCTCTCACTATTTCTCGTAGTTCCGTTAAAGGATATAACCCCCTTCCTCTTTTTTCACTACCTTCGCTAGGGGCATGTCGTCACTCTGTTCCTTTTTTATTTCTTTTTCGTTTAGGTTGCTACTTTTTTCTCCTCCCTCTTGTCCGTTCCACGTGCACTGTGTGCCTTCACTCTCTTTTTCCCCATTCTCTTCTTCCTCCTTAATCTTCTTCTCTTCCTTTGTTTCCCCCACAGTGAACATTCCGTTTGGTCCTGGTCGGGACCCCTGGAACATTCTCCATAAGTTGAACACCTCCACGTGGTGTGTCAATTTCTTCCCCTTGTATGTGTTATGCAGATGGGTTAATAGTGAGTGTTGGGTATATGGGTCGAAACTGCCATTAGGCGGCCATGGTGTTGTCATTTTGTTGTCTGTCCCCTGTGTCCATTCTATGCTGTATTTGATCAGTTTCTCCCTATGGGGTGACAGTGTTTTACATACGTGCTGTATCGGGGTAGTGAGGGTGTTCCTCCACCCTCCCGAACCTGTCCCGTATGACATAGTAGCACTAGTTTGTTATCCTCCCTCTGTATGGTAGCGGTTATCTTGCTAATAATGAACGCTATACAATTTCAGATCTTTTACCTGGCCCCGTAATTTTGGGGACTTGCGATTGTCCGCTAAAAGAAAATAGTAAAATATAGCATTTGCATTTATATATTCTTTTCTCTCTTTTCTTCCTTCACCGAACACTGTTACGGCCCCCTACGGCCGAGGCGCATGTATCCCCCTGCGGCTGCGTGCCCTGTGTGATGTTCTTATACAGCCGCCCCACTTTATTTCACCCCTCCTCCTCCCTCTTCACTTGTCGTGGCCGGCGTTCTGCGTCCGCGGCCACGTCCCTCTCTTCACCTTGCCCCAATCTAATCGTTACTGTTTATCTCCGTCTCCACTCCCTTACCATTATTCTCTTCCCCATCACTCTCCAAAAAATGCCTTGTGTTCGAGATATCCTCTGAAAGCCCTACTGGTGACGTCACCGACCTCTTCCCAAACTACCGGTAAGTTCTTTACATGTTTTTAAAAGTTTGAAATAAGTTTGCAATCTACCCCCGTTAACCCCACAGCTGTACTCTTGTCACGCCTGGAACAAGGTAATCAACAATATAATCAGACTGTGCACGCTGCGTCGCCTCGCGTGTGATACGCCCCTCGACAGGAGGGCTTAACGAGCCAATTATCTTCCGTATTAGGCAACCAGCTAGCTGCCGCCTACAGGGAAACGTCATCTATCTATCGAGTTTTCTGCTCGATCAATAGGGATCCTCATCTACTCATTGATCAATAATCACCAAATCGTAGGAAACCGCACACACACACGCCCTTACAGGTGGTCGCGACCTAGGCCAATCAGTGTCTACGAGCGGCCGCACGTGATGTTTTCGTGCTCCGCCTCCTCCTTTTTCGTAACGTAGCGGACTGCTCTCGCACTTGTCCAGCTACCATTCACTTCACAGTCAACACTAATTTATCAAACCTTCGCCGCGCACCTGTGTAACACCTCCCACCTCCCGTATTCTATTCCTCCCCCCCTCCTTCACAATTTCACATTGCTTGTTGGGCGTGGCATACTCACCAAGTTCTCTTGATGCGGGGCCGCTCGACTGCGTGCACCCCTCCAAGCGGCTCGCCACCTCCCCTCGTCTGGGCCACGTCTGGACACTCGCCAACCGCGGGCGGGATACTTCTCAACCGGCTCCCGAAGGCCAATATCCGGATTGCGCTGTCCGGTCTTCTCGCAGTTCCACGATGGTCCTGTAGTCCTCAAAAGGAGGCAGCGGCAGAGGGGGCCGCGCCGCAAGGCCTCCTCGCAATGAGAGCACTCGGAAAAAAAATAAAAGAAGATTTTAAAAAGATCTCAGCAGTGCCTCCAACTTGTCGGGGGGGAAATTCTCCCGGGGTCGGCTGGGCCGTCCGCGGACCTCCGGGCAGGGAGGCCCCAACTCCTCCCGCGTATCCCAAAAATGAGTATGAGACACACGCACAAGAAGCAAGGTGTTTCTGCTGTTTATTGAACAACAGCAGGGATGGGTCTAGGATCGTACGCGTCCGTCCTGACTCTCGAAATTCGTGGGGCTCGCAGGCCCCTTTTGCTTCAGTATGACGCGCTACTTGCGTCACCTGGGAAAGTAAGCAAAAAACCTATCGCCACTCTGGATTGGTTCCTCGAGTGGTAGGGTTAGTATAGCATACGTATAGAGAACGTTGTTAGTGGTTAAGGGTCAGTCAGGTGGTATACTTGGGTTGTCCCTTCTATTAGATACATAAAAATTGTTACACGAAGACCCCTGATGATTGGCTAATGTTAATGGCGTCAGTGATGAGTGCCCCATGTTCTGATTGGTCCACTCGCGAGCCCCCCAGCCTGGGACCATCGTTGTTGCCAGCTCGCGGTGTACCTGTCATTTGCAACAATATGTAACTATGTGTTTATGCGGACAATGCGTGGATTTGCTCATATGCTTGAGAGCAGACTATTCCCACCGCTGTAGGTGTCCATTGGGTCATTTCATTGTTGCAGCCTGTGTCTCAAACGTGGGACCCAGGCGACTTCTCCCTCCTGGGTCTGGCACCCTGTCAGGTTCGGCTTGGTCACGTGAGGAGAGACTGTGGTTGAGGCAGAATTCTGCACATTTAAAATTGTATTTTCCTCTGCGTGTCTGGCTTAGTTTGCAGGTGTGACCTTGGCTTCGGCTTGTGGCATGCGAGTTGCAACATTGCCCCCTTGGCTGTCAGTTCTCGCTGGGCTCATTCTGCAGGGTCAGCAATTGTACTCTTGTTCGTTCAATGTTCGTGGAGGCTCTTGTTTGCGTCCTACTTGGACCTGGTGCATAGGTGGGGATGTTTGATGCACAGCACTTTAAGTTACGGTATCATATTGCTTCATATCCAGTATCATGTCTTCGTTGCATTTTTCATCACAATGCATGGGTTAGGAGAAGCGTCAGCAAGCATTTTAGATGAGTGCTTTGTGCGTCTTGCGTTTCTGCATTTTGAAAAACCTATGTGAAAAATAATAAAGATGTGCGTCAGTGGGTGTGTCCGTCACCTACGTCATAGCACTGAATATGTTCTTCATGTGGATTGGTGTGGGAGTGTCCAGTGTGCATGGTTGCATGGGTGTTCTAACTGTTGGCTAGGTCGTCATGGCATCTCTAACGATGTGGTTATTTACTGTTGAATGGTTCAGTCGAGTTCATCCATGCCGCAGGTGTCGGCTTGAGCAGGGCAGGCTGGTGGGCAGGCTGGTGGGCACATCCGTAGGTTCTTGTGGCGGGTGTCTGGGCCGCGATCCTCTAGGCCAGGGGCGCGAGGGGATTGGGGGGAGTCTTTTGTCCCGTTCTCCCATTTCAGTCCCCCCTCTGGTCGACTTGCCGACCACAAACATATCTTTTTCCTTATCTCCTCTTACTCTCCATATTTTAGTTACTCCTCCCCGGTGTCCATAGTGGTTGACATGATCTTCAAATGACCAATACATATACACACAGCTTCCTCCAAGTGTGCAGTATACCCATTTCCCGATGTAGCTCCTCGGGTTTCTTGGGTTTTCGAGCTTCACGGATGGCGGGTCCAGGTGGTTGGTGACGATCTGTTTGCGCAGTTTTTCTCTTTCTTTTATTATTGTGTCTGTGTGCTGGCCATCATCAGTCGGCATCAAGGGGTGCATACCAACCATTTCGATCATTTCGTCTGTGGTGCGTGCTTTCCGGGCCTTCCAAAACCTTATTATGATCAGTGCAGCTCCAGCCAGTATTATACATCCAACTATAATCTTCAGTCCGTCCGACAGCCATGATGGCATCCATGACCATAACATTGAAAACCAGCTGTCATCCTTCTTCACTCCTTTACTTTCTTCCATCATTTTGGAGTGCATCTGGGCCAGTTGTGATACTGCTTTTGGTGAGTGTACCATTGTCAGCATCGTTAGCAGGAATAAATGTGCAGCATGATTGTCCTATCTTTGCGCAAACTCCTCCTTCCATTGCTGTAAGGAGATCTAATACGTATCTGTTCTGTAGTGCTACCATCCTCACCGCTCGCAGTTCCTCTTTTATTGCGTTGAATCCATTTACTGTAGAATTAATTGTCATCATCAGCTCCCATCGGGTTATCTGGAGCCATTTTGCGTTTGCGTAAGCTTGTAGTCCCGGATGTATTATTGACGAGAAAAACATTGCTGCTCTGCTGAATAGTCTGTGTTCTGGTGGGATTGAAGTGAGTGCTGTTTCCGACCTTCCCCATAGGTAATTTCCTGTCAGCGGTTCTCCTTGTCTCTTTTTTCTATTCAGGACATTATTGTTGTTGTTGTTTTCGTTCTCTGACCCCTTCTGAGGTTGTACAGATCTCTTCTTCCTCTTGTTTCCTTCATCCATTTTAGGGAAGTTCGCCATGTTCACATGTTTCTGGGGCACCACTAGTGATGGTACATTAATGTGTACCATTGTGCATATACTGTTCCACAGAGGGGGCAGTGTGTGGTATGCCTTGTTTCCGCAGGCCCAGTAGTGGTCCATTAATACTGCTGTTCCTGCTCCCCCCTCAGGTAACTATCACGCTGGCACAGTTGGTGTTGTATCCCACGTCCACTTCTCCTCTATGTTGGTAGCATAGCTTAGGTGCAGACAGCAGCAGTATGCTCATTGGGTCTTCATCCTTCTCCATCCACGTCAGCATGGGTACGTACTTGCCCCAAATCGTCCAACATCTGTTATTGTGTTCATCAATAGTTGTAATATTTTCTCTTGTTACCATGTTACTGCCAATCACTCCTATGTCCCATTTGTTGTCCATGTACACCTTCCCTGTTATTGTTACCAGTGGTCTTTCCCAACATCCTTGTGTACCAGGAACTTCAGTGGCGTACCAGTCACATGGTAGGTATTGTAGTGTTACTTTCTTCGTTTCTCCCTTTTCAGGACCACTTGTCATGTATCTGAATGCTTCAGCATGCAAACTGCTCTTGTGGTAACTCAAATAAGTCTTGAGGAAGTTGTTTTCGTATGGATATGTGTCTCGAGTTTTCCACACCAGTAATCGCCCTCTCGTTTGGAATAGTGCCAGGTATATTATACATCGTGCTGTCTTTTCATCTATTTCTGTGACAACGAATGTTCTAGAAGCGCTCATGGCGTATGGGATCAATGAGCATACATAGCAGCTGTCTTCTGTTGTCTGCTTACCTATTTGGGTCATGTGCTGGTACCACATGTTGTTCGAGACGTGTGCTGAATCTGTTATGTAATTACCAATGCCTTTATTATCTGAGTATGTACTGCGTTTAACTCTATTTCCCTTGTGTGGAGGTTTGCTAGTACCACCTGACGTAACACCTGTGGCAGGCGTGGGTGGGGGTACATTAGGTTTGGGTGCAGCCAAAATATTGATAGCATAACTTTTCTGCCATACAGAGGCAGCCAAAAAACCAGTGATCATCAAAACCCCTATCATCTTTATTACAAAAGCTAGTCTCACCGGCATTTGCTCTTACCTTGCTGCAGTCCGGCAGCTTATTCTTGCGACGTTAAAGTTGCCCGCCTGAAAATTCTCAATACGCTTGTTATTATTGTTAGTTGTTGTTATCAAGCCCTCCCTATTAGGTAGTCGTTCAGTGCCCAGGCGAAGAGCTGTTCCCACGCCAATCTAAGCGATCTATCTCTTAGGGCAGGTAAGTGTTGGTGAAGATGGGGCATTGATTGTTCTATGGCCAAGATAAATGCAGTGTAGTAAACACGTATCCTCCTTCTTTTTAGGTACTTTGGCCTTTTTATGTGATATAAAAATTGGAGTGATAGGGCTTCAGGGTAGTTATCGTCTGAGGGTAGCATCTACTCCTGGGCAATGTACGCTGTTAGTTATCTATTTTCTTAGCAATACAATAATACACGGTACCTCCATGTGCGAGAAAGAAAAAGAAAACATACAAGTGTTTACATGTGTATATGTGCAAAACAATGTCCTTCAATTGGGTGGTGGCTGTAGTGGGTAGGGGGTTTGTGGGCAGGGGGTTTGGGGCTCAACTGGCGGAAGTCTCTTTACTCTTTGATCGTGTGACCATGGGGTGGGCGGTATGGGAATTACCAGTTTCTATTTCAGTAGTTGTCTCTGGGAATTCTGGGGGGTGGCAGGGTATGGAGACACTGAGGTCGTCAGCTGTGGTAGACGTCTCTTTCTCCGTGGGTGACGCTGTCGCTGTTCTTCCAATGGCCCTGTCGGTGACGCTAGGGCGGGTCTGGAGTTTGCAGACCTTCACGTCGTGTAGGTGATTCCAAGCACGCTTATCCTGCAACTTTATTGCTCTCGTAGATACCTCCTCTAACAGGTGGGGACCAGTGAAGCGTGGGCTGTTCCACTTTCGATTGAAATTGCGAAGTAGCACATGGTTACCTTTAGCAATTTTGCACAGTTTTTCCTTTTCCAATTCTTTGTCCGCGTCTTCTTGTTGATAACTCTTAGACCTGCCCCGCGTGCGCTCGAGCTGTTGAGACACAAACATACACTAGTAATCAAAGAAGACACATATTGGTACATTTCATCATCAAGAACAGTTGCAGTGTTTTCATAGTCTGTCATTGCTCTTGATGTTGGCATTAGAGGAAGGCGCATTTGACATCCGATCACCACCTCGTGAGGAGTGAGGTGGTGGTCGGAGCCTGGTCTATTCCTCAGCTCAAATAGAGCTAGCGGAAGGCAATACAACCAGCTCTTCTTTGTTGTTTGCTGTATCTTTGCAATTGCCTCCTTCAGTAGGCCATTCAGGCGTTCGCATATACCGTTGGCCTGCGGGTGATATGCACATGCAAATTTATGCTTGATGTTCAGTAAGGATGTGATGTGCTGGAACATTTCATTAGCGAAATGCGGGCCGTTATCCGACCGCAGTACCTCGCACACTCCCCACCTGGGGAAAACCTCCCTCACTAGAAATTTAGCTGCTCTGAATGCATCTGGATGTGAGCAGGGTCCTGCCTCAATCCACCTGGAGAATGGGCATACCACTACAATCATATACCTATTTCCTTGACATACGTTGATCATATCAACGTAATCAATATGGATGTGCAGGAATGGTCCCTTTGGCTGGGGTATAGTACCTTTTATCACTTGCAGCGTGTGACCGGCCGTAAACTGTTGACATGTGAGACATTTGCTGATAAAATTTGTCACATGGGAATTTAACTCGGGGCAGAACCAATCTTCCCTAATTCGTGCTGCAATAACTTCCTTGCCTGTATGAGCTGGGTGGTGGAGTTGGCTCAGGGTGGTGTTCAATAGTGCCAATGGCAGTACCATCTTTCCAGTGTTACCCTGACGCCATAGTGCATCAGTTGGCGACATTGTACATCCTCTTTTTACCCATATTTCTTTTTCTGCCATTGGTGCAGCCGCTTGTAACTCTTTTATCTGTGTGGCTGGGAGATGGGTATACCCTTCTCTCATCAACATCTCTTTAGCTATCCCCCTCCCTCTCCCTCTCTCTGACTCTGGAGGGTTCCATATCTCACCAAAATATGCAGCATACTTCGCATGTGCGTCTGCTGCTGCATTTCCTTTTAAGATATGATCTTCTCCATTAGTGTGTGCGATACATTTGACCAAAGCTAGTTCTTGGGGATCATTTATTACTTCAATTAACTCAGCTAATAAGAGAGCATGTTGCACTGGGGTGCTGTCAGCTCTCCTAAACCCTCTTCTCCTCCATTTTGTCAATCCTGAGTGGACAGTAGATGTGACATATGCGCTATCAGAATATATAGTTACTCTTTTGTCAAAGCTTTCCTTCAACGCCAAGATCAGTGCAACCAATTCTGCTGCTTGAGCAGAGTAATGTTGTGGTAATTGTACACATTTCACCGCCACACACACCAATTCCTCTGTCATTTTTACAACTGCTGCCCCAGTTCTCCTTATCCCATCACTCTGGTCTATTGTTGATGATCCATCAATAAACAAGAGCTCTCCTCCATTTAGCGCATCCTCTTCAACTTTTCTAGTACATGAGTACATCTCAGTAGTCTGCGTACAATCATGAGCATAGTCGCCTTCCTCAATAACTTCCGATATAAACCTTGGAGGATTAACTGTGCTGC
Source organism: Ambystoma mexicanum (assembly GCF_040938575.1). Classification (NCBI taxonomy): domain Eukaryota; kingdom Metazoa; phylum Chordata; class Amphibia; order Caudata; family Ambystomatidae; genus Ambystoma; species Ambystoma mexicanum. The sequence continues at coordinate 18,356,164 of NC_090937.1, read as the reverse complement.
ATCTTACAATGGATAATTCTGGTCTAGATAAGATGATCTCATAACCTGACGCCCTCTGCGTGATTAGTGTGGACTTAGGCTTGTTCAATATTGCAAATAGCGCATGTTCCACAAATAGTGTGGTTGGGCACCCCATTGTAATAGATGATGATTTCTCTACCGCGAAGGCAGCTGCGGCGAGACCTTGTTCGTAAGGAAAATGACCTAACATAACAGGATCCAAGTGACCGCTGTAAAATGCTACTGCTTTGTACCCCATGCTTGTTTTTTGAGCCAACACTGCTTTCATTACTGCTGAGTCGCAATGTGAAAATATAAAGAATTGTCGTTCATAATCTGGGGTGGCCAGTACCGGAGCAGTTGATATTGCGTCTTTCAGTTCATCAAAGGCCTCTTTCATTTCCATTGTCCACCCCAATTTTTTCTCCCCTTTGTTAGCTTCTCTCAATGCTTCAAGTAGGGGTCCTATGTATGAGCTGTAATCAAATACCCATGCTCTACAGTAGTTGCACAATCCCAGGAACTGCTGCAGCTCCCTCACTGTTTGTAGCAATGGCGTTTTTGATATGATAGGATAGCCGATCCACGACTCCACACAACAGCATTGCCGAACCCGGCCAAGTACGGCTATTCAGCCCTCTGGCACCCACACTTGGGAGGACCAGCCCATTCCACTTGAAAACTCAACCACCAAACCCAATTGGCCTTGAAAAAGACTTAGGTTGAAACGCGCGTCGGCTGTGTAACATATCATCATGTTATGAATATTACATTTACATCCAATGATGTTTTTCATTGGTGCTGATTATAACAAGGAATAAACCTATAAATCTCATGTTTAACACACCAACAACCTGGACCATCTATTTTCTTGTGCAAACTACCTACAAACAAATACTGGACTATCAAACCCAACCAGCGCCTTTCCAGTCCAAAAGTTTGTCACTCCCCCCACAAGCGTTTTTGATATAGCCTGTGCTCTTTGTGGTGCAATCTTTCTTCCATGTTGGAATATCAGCTGACCAATGTATAATACCTGTTCCTGACAGTACTGTAACTTTTCTTTGTCTACCTTGTAATCCTTTTCAGCCAATATTGTCAGCATCTTCAATGAGTCCTCCCTGCATCTTTTTTCGCTTGTGCTGCAAATTATTATGTCGTCAACATATTGCAACACTGTGCTTTCCAATTCAATGTTTCCCAAGTCCATCTGTATTACTCTGTTGAAAATTGAGGGTGACTCGCAGTACCCTTGTGGCAATCTGGTGTGCTTCCATTTTGTGTTTCTGTACGTGAAGCTTGTTAGATCTTGTGAATCTGGATGCAGGGGTATTGAGAAAAAGGCATTTTTGAGGTCAATCACTGTAAATCGTGATGCCTCTGCTGGAATTCCACACAATATTGTGGCTGGGTTTGCTGCTATGGGGTATTCTGCTTCCACTATGTTGTTCAAGGGCCTGAGGTCCTGGATGAAATGCCAAGACCCTCCTTTAGCTTTGCGCACTGGATATACGGCTGTGTTACATGGTGATTCTGATGGTACCAATATGCCATTATTTATAAGGGCCGTTATTGTTTCATATATGCCCTCATCTGCCTCTTTTGATAGTGGGTATTGTTTCACTCGAGGGAGTATTGCACCTTTTTTCAATTTTATTCTTACTCCCCCGATACTTTTTATACACCCCACGTCATAGGGACTAGTAGTCCACAATGATGTTGGAACTTTTGCCATATCCTCCTCAAAAAAGGGAACTGGGGTGGATGTGGGTGCTTCAAGTGCCATTGCAATTTTCTGTGCCACTTGTTTGTATGTCACTCTTAGCCATATATCTACACTCATCATAAATACCATTTCACCCTCTTCCTTTTCTTCTGAAAAGAGCTCCTCGTCTGACACCTGGGTGAGCCTGCATCCCTCAGCTAGGGCTATCACTGCCCTCCATGCTCTTCCTTCCCTGTCTTGGGCATGTACTGCGATATAATCAGCAGTTGCTATAATGCTCTCCATGCTCACTGAAATCACCTTTCCTTCTGGTTCATTGGCTGGTGTTTCTGGTCTAAACAAATAGGCTTTTGGCCTCCTCCAGATCTTTCCTTCTATTCCTGGCATCCATGCGAATGCCATGTCTGTTCCGTACTGGAACAGTTCGCCATCTACTGGCTCAGCCCTAATCACTGTCTGTCCACAGTATGCTTGCATAATTTGTCGTGCAGTGAGCATGTTTATTCCAGGAGTGGAACAAATTATGCCGTCCTCGGTGAAGGAGATTGTCATATTCAACCTGCTCATTATGTCTCTCCCAAGTATGTTTACTGGTGAGTCCCTTGAATATAAAAGCGGGACGGACATGTCATAATCCCCTATTGATAAGGGGATGTTATCAGTAAAGGGAACCAACCCCCTAGACCAGAGAATCCTTGGGTGTTCATGGCCTCACCTGACATCTTAAATTTACCTTCCCTTATGCAAGACAGGGTTGCCCCGGTGTCGACAAGGAATGATAATTTTTTGTCACCTATCGTTACCTCTATGCGTGGTTCCTCCGCACTATTAGGTGTTACCGACAGGATGGGACACACCAAGGCCGTCTGTGCGCTGTCCTATTGTGGGTATAATGATTGACCACTTCCTGTGTAAGGGTTGTGTCCCAGGACCGTCACCCTTCCCAGTTGTGTTTGCTGTAGCTGTGAATTGGTAGAGGTTACTTTATGGTCTTGAATTTGAGCGGGTTGCTGTACTTGCTGCACTTGAGGTTGTTGTGTCATCGCTACCTGTTGTTGTGGTGGTGAATATGTCTGTGGCTGTTGTTGTGTTGCTAGTTGTTGCTGCACATTTCCCGGTTGCAGTGTCTGCTGTTGTTGGTGGCCCTGCTGTTCCCTTGTAGGCCCTTGTTGTCCCTGTTCTCCCCATGCTGGTGTGCCGGGTCTCATTCTACATGTGCGTGACATGTGTCCTAGTAATCCACAAATCCAACATACCGGTGGTTCCCTGGTCTGCCATGGAAAACTCCCTGAATTGTCCTGGCATACTGGTTGCCCAGTCGGGTAGAAACTTCTGAATCCTCCCCCTTGCTGTTGTGTGTTATAGCCATATCCCCTCCCCCTCATCATTCCTCCCCTTCCCCTGTTATAATTATAATATCCAGCTCCTGGTGTTGAGTATCCTCCTCCCATGTTAGTCGTGTATGGTGGGGGTGGTGGCAGCTGTTGTGCTACAGTCTGTGGTGATTGTATGTGGGAGGGATCTTGTGCAGCCACTACTTGCGTGGGGTTTTGTGTCATTGTTGTAGGTGTAGTTATTAGTGCACCTTCCATTGTGTATTTAGTAAGTTTTTTCTGTACCAGTTTAGCCTCTTCCGCTTTTCTATCCTCTTCCTTTTGTTTCATCTTTTCTTGCCATGTCCTACAATGATGTACTATCGTCAGTTGTATTTCTGGCCATGCTTTTGCTTCCATCCCCACAACTTTCTTCAATTGTTTCTGCACTGCTTCTGGGAGCCCTTGTATTAGTATATGATAGAATATTGCTGGTGTTTTGTCCCATTGTTCTCTAGTTTCCATACGCTACTTCTCTTGAATTTCCTGGATATAATCAACAGGATCTTCGTTCTCACGCATCTTGCGAGAAGTAATCGCTCCTATGTCTGATGTGTCTGGGTATTGTACCCTTAATGCTTGCCATAATGCATGTCTGCAGTTTGCGAATGGTGCCCCGTCGTGTGATGTGCTTGTTATTGTGACCCCGGGGAAGCCTGCTCTCTTCCAGATGTCATCTGCTGCATCCCCCAATATTGATATTAGGAGGCCCTTTACATCTCCTACTGCCAGTTTTTGTCCTGCGGTGTGTTTTTCCATTTCACATATCCATTTCCCCGCACCTCCACTTAATGATGGGAGCCTGCACTTTATATTTTCCTTGTCTGCATGCTTCCAAGGGACGTATTGTGGTCTAACCCCTCCCCTCTCCAAAAGTGGCATTAGGTTGTGTCCTGTCTGACCCCTTGGGTTCCCCAGAGTCGAGTCCATGTACCCTTCCTCTTCTTCTGTGTCGTCTACATCGTCTGTTGTGTCCATATTTCCCGTGCTCGTTACTGTTTCTCCTCCATCTCTTCCCCTTCTTTTTATAATTTCCTTTATTTAATGTGAGCATGTGTATTCGTTCTTCCTGCCTGCGTCCAGGGAGGTCTCTAAGCCTGCCTGCATAGGGTGTGTGTTCGTGAGGGGCAGGTGTGGGTGTAGGTGGGCATGTTGCACGGGATGAGTGTGGGGTGGTGGAGCATGTTGGACGGGATGATGAGGGTGTAGCTGCACATGTCTGCCTTCCCGCCATTCCTTGCTCTTTCCCCTCACTTCCCCCCAGTTCTTCCTTTCTTCTGCAGGCCCATGGTGATTCCCTGTTTGTCCGGGTGATGTACAATTTATCTAAGCTTTCCCTTTACTTACTTCTTCCTTCCTTCTCCATTCCTTCTTCTTCCTCACTACAAAAGTCATCCAGGAGCGACAACCCCCAATCTGTCTTTTTCCCCCTAATCGTTTCTGTTTTTAAGTCTATTAAGTCCGTTCCTCCTGGTTCTTCTTTACCAATTGTTCCCCTTTGTGCTGATGTTGTTGCTACTTCTGTGTCTCTGCGTACATATCTCCTTACTTCACTCTCCCCTCTCCTATCTTCTCTTTCCCCTTCTTTTTTCTCCGCTCTCTCTCTACCTATTTCCTCTCTTTTCTTTATTAATTCCTCCATTAATTCACTACTCATCTTTTCCAATATCCTTTCCTCTTCTCTCTTCCTTTCCCATCTCTCTCTTTCCCGCTCTAATATGCTTTCTGTCATCCTCCCTTCTTCGTATTTCTTGGTCGTTTCTGATAGTATTTTCCTCTTCCATATTTCCATTTCTTTTTCTTTCTCTTCTTCCTCTCTTTTCTTGTCGCGCTGTGCTGCTCGGGATACCCTTTCTGCTACTGCCTTTACCCTTTCAGCTTCTCTCTTTCGCTCCTCAGTTCGTTCCCTCATTTTTTCCAACTCATTCTTACTTTCTTTCCTTTCCCGTGCTCTCTCTCTTTCCTCCCTCTCAAGCTGCTTGATCAGGGCATTTTGCTCATTCCTTAATTCTTCTAATCGTTCCTCCAAAATCTCTTCCTTTTCTCGTGACAGCTCTTCCTCCTTTCATTTCCCCCTTCCCCTTTCATCTCGCTCTTTCTCTCATTATCCTCGTCCATTTTCCTTACTACCTCCTTCTCTTCTCCTGTTAATGAACCTCGTAATTTTAATAATACCTGCGCAGCTACCCACTCATCATGTCCTATTGCTGCGATTTGTTCTTCGCTAGTCCTCCCCTGCGGGCACCTTCGTATAAGTTGGCCCCGCCGTACTTGTCTGCTCCCCTCCCGTGTGGCCACCTGTAGCTGTATATGGTGGTGGGCTGTATGCCGGATTCGAGTACCCCTCAGCCGCCCTTAATTGTTCTCTCACTATTTCTCATAGTTCCGTTAAAGGATATAACCCCCCTTCCTCTTTTTTCACTACCTTCGCTAGGGGCATGTCGTCGCTCTGTTCCTTTTTTATTTCTTTTTCGTTTAGGTTGCTACTTTTTTCTCCTCCCTCTTGTCCGTTCCCCGTGCAATGTCTGCCTTCACTCTCTTTTTCCCCATTCTCTTCTTCCTCTTTAATCTTCTTCTCTTCCTTTGTTTCCCCCACAGTGAACATTCCGTTTGGTCCTGGTCGGGACCCCTGGAACATTCTCCATAAGTTGAACACCTCCACGTGGTGTGTCAATTTCTTCCCCTTGTATGTGTTATGCAGATGGGTTAATAGTGAGTGTTGGGTATATGGGTCGAAACTGCCATTAGGCGGCCATGGTGTCGTCATTTTGTTGTCCGTCCCCTGTGTCCATTCTATGCTGTATTTGATCAGTTTCTCCCTATGGGGCGACAGTGTTTTACATATGTGCTGTATCGGGGTAGTGAGGGTGTTCCCCCACCCTCCCGAACCTGTCCCGTATGACATAGTAGCACTAGTTTGTTATCCTCCCTCTGTATGGTAGCGGTTTTCTTGCTAATAATGAACGCTATACAATTTCAGATCTTTTACCTGGCCCCGTAATTTTGGGGACTTGCGATTGTCCGCTAAAAGAAAATAGTAAAATATAGCATTTGCATTTATATATTCTTTTCTCCCTTTTCTTCCTTCACCGAACACCGTTACGGCCCCCTACGGCCGAGGCGCACGTAGCCCCCTGCGGCTGCGTGCCCTGTGTGACATTCTTATACAGCCGTCCCACTTTATTTCACCCCTCCTCCTCCCTCTTCACTTGTCGTGGCTGGCGGTCTCCGTGCGCGGCCACGTCCCTCTCTTCACCTTGCCCCAATCTAATCGTTACTGTTTATCTCCGTCTCTACTCCCTTACCATTATTCTCTTCCCCACCACTCTCCAAAAAATGCCTTGTGTTCGAGATATCCTATGAAAGCCCTACTGGTGACGTCACCGACCTCTTCCAAAACTACCGGTAAGTTCTTTACATGTTTTTAAAAGTTTGAAATAAGTTTGCAATCTACCCCCGTTACCCCCACAGCTGTCCTCTTGTCACGCCTGGAACAAGGTAATCAACAATATAATCAGACTGCGCACACTGCGTCGCCTCGCGTGTGATACGCCCCTCGACAGGAGGGCTTAATCAGCCAATTATCTTCCGTATTAGGCAACCAGCTAGCTACCGCCTACAGGGAAACGTCATCTATCTATCGAGTTTTCTGCTCGATCAATAGGGATCCTCATCTACTCATTGATCAATAATCACCAAATCGTAGGAAACCGCACACACACACGCCCTTACAGGTGGTCGCGACCTAGGCCAATCAGTGTCTACGAGCGGCCGCACGTGATGTTTTCGTGCTCCGCCTCCTCCTTTTTCGTAACGTAGCGGACTGCTCTCGCACTTGTCCAGCTACCATTCACTTCACAGTCAACACTAATTTATCAAACCTTCGCCGCGCACCTGTGTAACACCTCCCACCTCCCGTATTCTATTCCTCCCCCCCTCCCTCACAATTTCACATTGCTTGTTGGGCGTGGCATACTCACCAAGTTCTCTTGATGCGGGGCCACTCGACTGCGTGCACCCCTCCAAGCGGCTCGCCACCTCCCCTCGTCTGGGCCACATCTGGACACTCGCCAACCGCGGGTGGGATACTTCTCAACCGGCTCCCGAAGGCCAATATCCGGATTGCGCTGTCCGGTCTTCTTGCAGTTCCACGATGGTCCTGTAGTCCTCAAAAGGGGGCAGCGGCAGAGGGGGCCGCAACGAGAGCACTCGGAAAAAAAATAAAAGAAGATTTTAAAAAGATCTGAGCAGTGCCTCCAGCTTGTCGGGAGGGAAATTCTCCCGGGGTCGGCTGGGCCGTCCGCGGACCTCCGTGCAGGGAGGCCCCAACTCCTCCCGCGTATCCCAAAAATGAGTATGAGACACACGCACAAGAAGCAAGGTGTTTCTGCTGTTTATTGAACAACGGCAGGGATGGGTCTAGGATCGTACGCGTCCTTCCTGACTCTCGAAAATCGTGGGGCTTGCAGGCCCCTTTTGCTTCAGTATGACGCGCTACTTGCGTCACCTGGGAAAGTTAGCAAAAAACCTATCGCCACTCTGGATTGGTTCCTCGAGTGGTAGGGTTAGTATAGCATACGTATAGAGAACGTTGTTAGTGGTTAAGGGTCAGTCAGGTGGTATACTTGGGTTGTCCCTTCTATTAGATACATAAAAATTGTTATACGAAGACCCCTGATGATTGGCTAATGTTAATGGCGTCAGTGATGAGTGCCCCATGTTCTGATTGGTCCACTCGCGAGCCCCCCAGCCTGGGACCATCGTTGTTCCCAGCTCGCGGTGTACCTGTCATTTGCAACAATATGTAACTATGTGTTTATGCAGACAATGTGTGGATTTTCTCATATGCTTGAGAGCAGACTATTCCCACCGCTGTAGGTGTCCATTGGGTCATTTCATTGTTGTAGCCTGTGTCTCAAACGTGGGACCCAGGCGACTTCTCCCTCCTGGGTCTGGCACCCTGTCAGGTTCGGCTTGGTCACGTGAGGAGAGACCATGGTTGAGGCAGAATTCTGCACATTTAAAATTGTATTTGCCTCTGCGTGTCTGGCTTAGTTTGCAGGTGTGACCTTGGCTTCGGCTTGTGGCATGCGAGTTGCAACATTGCCCCCTTGGCTGTCAGTTCTCGCTGGGCTCATTCTGCAGGGTCAGCAATTGTACTCTTGTTCGTTCAATGTTCGTGGAGGCTCTTGTTTGCGGCCTACTTGGACCTGGTGCATAGGTGGGGATGTTTGATGCACGGCACTTTAAGTTCCGGTATCATATTGCTTCATATCCAGTATCATGTCTTCGTTGCATTTTTCATCACAATGCATGAGTTAGGAGAAGCGTCAGAAAGCATTTTAGATTAGTGCTTTGTGCGTCTTGCGTTTCTGCATTTTGAAAAACCTATGTGAAAAATAATAAAGATGTGCGTCAGTGGGTGTGTCCGTCACCTACGTCATAGCACTGAATATGTTCTTCGTGTGGATTGGTGTGGGAGTGTCCAGTGTGCATGCTTGCACGGGTGTTCTAACCATTGGCTAGGTCGTCATGGCATCTCTAACGATGTGGTTATTTACTGTTGAATGGTTCAGTCGAGTTCATCCATGCCGCAGGTGTTGGCTTGAGCAGGGCAGGCTGGTGGGCAGGCTGGTGGGCACACCCGTACGTTCCTGTACCAGGGTATTTGGTTGTCTGGTAGATAGGCAAATTCATCTCGTGGCGGGTGTCTGGGCCGCGATCCTCTAGGCCAGGGGCGCGAGGGGATTGGGGGGAGTCTTTTGTCCCATTCTCCCATTTCATCTTCTTCTAGGGTTTGATGGCCTTGATATAGACCTCAAAGTCGCTCATCCATCTTCTCCATTTGGGACCCAAACTGCTGGTCTCAGATAAGTCAAAATGGGTGGGCAGTTGCGTGATTAAATTGTCCTGTAGACTCAAGGGCAGAACTGTTGGTGGGGTGACTGGCACTGACAGCTCCTCCTCTTCTGACATTTTGGTTCTGCGGCTGGCAGTGGGGACGTGTGATTTGGCCCTCCCCTGGCTGGGATATGTTGCGTTGGTCACAAACGGTTATTTGGTGGTCCCGACTCCAGAACTTGTTTTTGAGGTGTGTTTGAGTGTCTTTATCACAGACGAAAATTCACTTTTTGGGCGTTGCCTAAATGTCTTCCCCAAGTCACACACAGCATACCACGTTATGCCATGAAGTGACCTTTGTGAATGTATTTGTGCCTCCCTTGGGCAGCTCTTGTGATTATATTGTGGTTTCAATGGTCGCTAATCTATCACATGTGTTTGTGCTTGCACCCATGTGTAAAGTTGAGACAAAGAAATGCGAGCTGTGTAGGAACTCGGGCCTTGCGCTCGGTCTGTATGTGACATGTGCCGCCGGCTGTGCGTGCAATGGAATGTCTCCTTGGCTTCTGGACTCCATACCTGGATGCCTCTCGGGCCGCACCGCCCGTTGACTACTGCTGCCTGGTGCTGGATCACTTGACTGTGTTACGGTAGTGAGACAGTTAAGGGCACCGTTACACCACTGTGTCCGCCAACATGCCTCCCTGCAGTCCCACTCTTCCGGCAGCGAAACACCTCTGACGTGGGGACCCAACACGTGTTGGTCGACCCGGTGGTCGCCAGTTTGATGTGTAGTAGGACATCCGCCTGTCCTTACTGACCCACATGGCTTCCAGTCTTGCGACATACCAAGAAAGAAGCGAACACCATTAGAGGGTTTCAATGCATGTCTTTATTGATCATGTCCCTCCTTTGTACTGCCCTTCCTCTTCCTCCTCCCCACCTGATCCGGTCTGCCCCTTCCCCACGTGACAGGGGTCCCGGCTTCACACAATGTCACAAAAGGGTCCATTTGGCAACAATGGTTTGCCTGCCGATCTGCACACTTCGTTCCACACTTCCGTGCCATCCATGTATAAAGATGTCTTTCACGACCTTACATTTGGAACAGCCAGTGGCATCGACCACTGTATTAGGTAATTTCTGCTGAGGACATGTAAGCATAGGGGCTGACCTGTGGATGCAGGCAAACTACCCCATGGCATTCATCAAAAAGCTTCCAAGGTATCACATCCTCTGAGGGCATTGGAATGTGTGAGAGTGGGAGCAGAAAGAAGAGGAATGCGCAATCTCAGGAAGGGAGAGGGGAAGAGAAGGAGTGGAGAGGGGCAGAAATACAAAGAAGCAGTACAGGAATGAAGAGCGAGAAAGAGGGGAGTGCTTGGTAAATGTTAGAGAGAGAAAGCAGGCACCAAGGAAAGTGTGATGTGGAAGGAAAATGAAATACACGAGAAGTGGTGAGCATGGGCGAACGAGGAAGAAGAAGTGCAGCAGAGGAGTAAAGAATGGGGGTGCTCAGGAACGGAGTGGTGATGGTGAATGTTCATGAATGAAAATGAATCAATAGGGGCCCAAATCATGGAAAGGAGATTATTCAATGTTTACCTTCATCGAACTGAAAGTTGCCTGGGGGCACACAACGTCAAAGCCTCACTTACAGCCGGTCTGGACTAAGAGCGTTTACTAACATGCTTTTGCTCTGCTGCAGTTTTATCAACTATTGACAGGTTGCCGATTGCTTTCTTTTTTTTCACTAATCCTGAATCACTCCTGATTGGGTGTTTTTCTTTTTCTCTTGCCAATTTCCCGGAAATGGCAATGGCGCAAAGAAAGCAACGGGAAGCAGGGCCCGCTGCTTTAAGTGAACCGCTCCCCGCTGACCCTTTGGTTTTAAATAACAGAAACTCACTGGACTCATCAATTGAAGTGGCTTTAAATCCGAAAGTGACTAAGCAAACAAAAATGACAACCTTCTGCCATACAGTCGAAGCATTTGATATGGCGAGAAGCTTGCCTTTTAGTTCTCTGCCTAAAGGGAACACCCTTGTTGCAACAAATGCTCAAGTGCACTGTTCCAATGACATTGTACCTGGGTTGTTAGAGTCTTGCCCTGAGTACAAAAGTTTGACCACGAAGGCAACAGATGACAATAACTTTACTTCTACAGTTCGAGAGGCAGTGATAGTTAAAGGTCCTTTTTTGACACCTTACAATTCTATCAGACTGGATGAATCCTGCTTAAAACATGGGTGTCCTTGGAAAATCTGGTTGGCAGGACTACTACTACTGCACCACAGCTACTTGGTGGTTGCACCTTTGATGGCAATTACATTGAAGACTACACCAATGTGGAAGTTCTTCGCCCCAAAGAATATCCAAACCAGAAGACAATAACAGAATTTGCTCAACATTGATTCTCTAGGGTCTGCTGCTATATCAGTGCATCATCTATCCCTAGAGGCAACTCTACAACAATTGTAAGGATATAGTAATGGCCAATGCTACGAAACTCTCATCCATTGACTGCAAAGTAAAAAAAATTAAAGCGCGGGAGGGAGAATCAAGCTGCCTACACAGAGAGCTGTGTTAATTTGTCACTGGGTTGAACAATGTTACTCCTGCACAAAGGGAAATCATTCTACCAGTCCCCATTATGATTAGTCAGACGCCCAATAATCCAACACCTCCGGTGGACTATGATATGAAATAAAGTGTATCCCCTGTGTTATATGATTCTCCTGATGAACTTAGAAATTTAGAGGAGGTTAATGATTTCAAGCCTGTTCCCAATAACAGTCATGGCAAGAATAAGGCTAAAAGGAAGAACAGAGCCTCAAGGAAAAAAAAACAAAATCTCCTGCCATGCATTTTGATAGGCGCATATCCTCTTTAAAATACTTGCGCCACTTACCAATAGAAGGTGAAATCATTGATCTCGACACACACGATACACTGGCACAGGTGTGGAATACAGGATGTGGATTCTGACCCCTGCACAATTTCTCTGACAAATAGTGATAGTGAGGGTGGGGGGGGGGGCGATTTACCTGTTAGTGTACCAGTGAACATTTTACCCTCATCTAGTTTGCTTTAACTTAGGCAAAAAGGGGGAAATCAAGGAGGAAATCAAACTAAAATGAACACTTACCTTCATCCAACCAAAGATGCGGCTTGTGATCCCCTCATTGCCGATGAAGTGGCTAATACTGTCAAAGCTGGGGGTGAGCAGGTCCATTCTTTAAACAATTTACTCCCTGGCCTTGATCTGTCGAATGTATCTGCACAGGATCAAACAAACGTGAACCGAGGCAAACTATTGGACATTTTCCAAATGATTCCATCACTGAGATCTTTGCACAGTGGAGATATTATTGATTTTGTGGCTTTACAACACAAAAAAACGAACGTCTCGTTTGCCAGTTTCAATCTAATCTAATATCAATTATGTTCTGGGATCAACGACTTGTACTGAGAACATTGGGGTGCAATCTTTATGTATGAGCTCAATTTTTCAGAAGAGGCCTCCGTTTTTCTATCCGTATTACCACAGGGGCAGTTTACAGGGATGATTGAACCAGAAAACCAAACGGTCGAAGCACATTCCTCAAGTCAACTACTGACCAACCACCTAATTTAGCTATTAGGGTCCAGTACTGATGTACACGACGATTACCCAGGGCTTCACACAACCCTAACCTTCATTCTTTATTTATCACCTTATGGAATGTGTGTCGACAAGTTAACCTGGCTTGTTCTTAAATAATTCACACTTTCTTGAAAATCAACATATTGGGCCTCATTACGAGGCTGGCGGAATGGGTTTAACGGCACCGATAATGGTGCTGGTGCCTTTAAACACACTCCGCCCTATTACGAGGTGCCCTCGCGGGACCCGGAAAGGACGTCACTATGGGGCTCAAATGGGAATGGGGATCAACTTTTACCAGGTCCATGGAATGGGCAATTACCGGCGGCAGCCGTGCCCTTAATAAGGGCATGGCTACCGCCGGCCTCGTAATGAGGCCCATTATCAGGTTGCAGTAGACTATGGCCACACAGCATTTGTATCTGGAAGGATTTACAAATTATTCTGAACCGGCCACTAGAGCTGAGCTCGGTCGACCTAGTGGTGGCTTAGTCATATCAATAGAAAAAAAATTAAATATTCATTCATAAACTATCCACACTTCACATGAGGGCCTTCTGCTTGTGTCTATTTGGACAACATCGACTAATTTTGAAGTTATTTTAGTCAATCTTTACGGGAATCCTTCCAGGTCAAGCATAGTCTCCAAAAAATGTGCTTTGGCTGTGCGTTCAGAGGACTGGTTGGCACAAGGCCACATGCCTTCTGTGATTGTGGGGGGCGAGAGGATTTTAACACCAATTGTGCAGAGGGTTTGAAAATGTCAATCGGGTAGTCTTCGTCTTCAGTATCTATTAAATCCCCCTCCTGCTCACCTGAGCTGATGGCGTCTTGATGGGTCTTCTTCTTTTTCCAAGTACTTCCTTTTTTATGTGAAGATATGGCCTGCCTCGAGAGGAAGCCACAGTGGGTGCTTAATGGCACAGCAACCCACTGGCCTCGCTCCCGGAACAAACCCAGGAAAGGGGAAAAAGCCAGAAGGCACAAAAAAAACCTTTAGTTGGATCCAGTTACTCCGAGTTTCCATAAAGGCCAAAGTTGAGTGAGGCAACAGTAGGACCGGTGAGAAGGTAGTCCATTCCACACTGGTGGAATATGGGTTCCGGTATCTCTGCCCCACTGAAGGGAATAGCACAGTAGGAAGCGTGAAATGGGGGTGCGTCCACGCAGAACCGGCTGACAACAAGCCTGCAATCCGGAACAAAGGAAAGGCAAAGGAGGAAAGATGAGAGGCAAAGGTTCTGACAAGAGAACCCTGTGGAGCGAGAATTTAAAACAGGAGGTGGAACCAAGGTGAGAGACCTTGTGACACTAGGAACACACAGAAGCCAAGAGAAAGCAGAAAAGGAAAAAAGAGAGCACTAAAGAGATAGAGAGCGAGAGATCAGTGCCGCAGAGATAGGTGGCGGGGAGATCCAAGGCAACCGCAACAAGCGCGGTAAGTGAACAGAGAGGGAGAGCAGCGCTGCAGAGTGAAGCGGCGGGGAGATCCAAGGCAGACCGCAAAAAGCGAGGTAAGGGAAACAGAGAGGGATAGAACAAAGCCAGGCAGACCACAGCGAGATGGAGATGCGGATGAGACAGAGATAGAAAGCAGTGCAGTGTGCACCAAAATAGTTGAACCTGGGCTTAGATCCAAAGAAGCACTACCAGAGTAGCGGGTTGCAACACGCCGCCCGCCAGGAGGAGGGGGGAGTTAAGCCTCCCAGTGGCGGCCATGTTGCAAACCACTAGGCCGCTGAACAGAGCTGAAGGGAACGTAATGGAACTTTTCATGACGTCAAGACTGCTAGTAATCCCACAGGCGCCAACTCACGTGGCGCATGACAGAAACTCAATGGGGGTCATTACAAGTTTGCCGGTGCGGAAACAACGGTACTGGTAAGCTTGCCGGTACCGTTGTTTCCAGACCGGCAAACCACGAGTTCTGCGAGTGGGTGCTTTTCATCCCGCCAGGTCTGACCTGATGGGCGGAACGGCACCTGCTCACAGACCTCGACGGATGCACCGGCACCATTAATGAATGGTGCCGGTGCATCCATCCTCCCCATTCCCATTGAGTCCATTGGGACTTAAATGGGAATGGGGAGTAATATTTTCTGGCACCCGGCAATGGGAAATTACCTGAACCGCTGGGGCTGTAATGCCCTGGTAAATCCCCATTGCCGCCAGAGTCATAATGAGGCCCAATGAGGCTTCTGTAGAGCCTCCTGCCACCCTTGTTAGTATATCTAGAGGGGTTGCTTGGGATATGTTTTTTCAGGTTTGGAACTGTTTCACGTAGGGCTGTTGGATACCAATGATCTCCCAAATCCATTTACGTGGCCTAGAGGAACTGCACAATCTTGGATAGATTAGATCTATGTATCCAATCAATTAGGCAAACAATGCAGTCCTATGAGGTTACATGACCCATGTGTTGGAGATCAACTTGTACTGCACGTCGTTTTTCAGTTTGAAGTGACTGTACATGATTTAAATCCAGGTATGTCTTTGGTAACCCTGGACAGAAGAGGTTAAATGATGAAGTGGAATAATAGACCATGTTCTAGATTCATACATTTGTTGACTGAAGCTATTAATAATTCCCAAGTGTTTTCCAATAAATCATTGAATTCCCATGAGGTGGTTGAAAACTTTAATAAGATCGTTCGAAAATGTCTAAAAAAAACAAGCACTGTAGGGCGGCTTGTTAATGATAAGTTGCCTGCTCATTGCTATGATTCTGGAATAGCAGCCTCAAAAAGGTCTAAACTTGCAAGACTTAAAATCCTACAGGACCAGGGTCTTTGTTATGGGGACTACATGATGGCTGGGTGGGCCACTCTTCAAGCCATACAGATTACGTGAAATCTCTCAAAATCGAAATGCATATAAATGACAATCAATCTGTTTTAAAACAAGTTATGTGCACTAATGTAGGGCAGTTTTGGGCACTGTAAATAAAACTACGGGAGTGGTTAGATCACATATGGATTGTTTGATAACCGAACAAACATGGGCAGAGTACTATCAGGAAAAATACACAAAGCCCGAAGCTTTTTCCAAGTCCCAGGATTTGACCACAGTAGTGCCCATTTTAGGTTTGTGTCCATGGGCAGAGGATGATATAGCCTGGGCCATGGCCAAAGCAAAGGCCTCACGGGCCTCCTGCCCTGATGGCCTAGCTGCGGTGGTTATAAAGAGTGCCCTGACTACATGGATTCCTTTTTTAAAACCCCTTTTGATCATATCTTTGAGACACACAACCTACCCCGTATGTGATGTGAGTCCATTGTTATACCTATATTTAAAAAGGTGGATTATAGCAAACCTGGCAACTACAGGCCTGTAGCCCTATTAAATGCCACAAGTAACATTTTTGCTTCACTTTTATTAAGAGATTTGAATGTTTCTCTTAATGAACTTGGCATCTTGACACCATATCATGTGGGCTTTAGACCGAATATGGGGAATACCCCACTTTGATAGCTCACTTACAACAAATTGCTAAGAAAAATCGAATTGGCCCGGTCTATATGACATTCTTAGATATGTGCAGTGCCTTTGATTGTAAGCTAAGCAAGAGCTTTGAAGTCCTCTTTTTTTCTGGGAGCTGTGTGGCAGAGGACAAAGCATAACTAACAACAGACATGCCTCAGCACAGCTACCCTAGTACTAACCTCACACTTATTGCTGTCAAAATTGAACCTTGACATTAGGAGGGTGTTTTTCTTTTTTGTTTTACTCCCATTATTTGACTGAGACTGATTATGTTTTAATTGTTGTTGTATATTGTGCTGAGATATTTTCGCTTTGATACCATTAAAATATGTATTTCGTTATAAAAAAAACTGTGTGGTACCCATACCTAAATTAGATATGACAGTTACATAAGTGTTCTGTCGTTGGACATTTGATGCCCTCTGCGTGGCAGGAAGGGTAGCTGTGCTGTGGCATTTCTGTTCCTTTGATTGTGTCATAAGATCTATCCTTGGACGAAATTCGGAAAATGAGGAAGACCAAGGTGAAAAATGGGCATTACGAGGAGTGGGCTGCAGTCAGTCCATAGTATGCCCACAAATGCGCACAACAAAGCGTATTGATGGATGTGACCGCGCAATCTCTCAATGCCCACCAAATCACTACAACTCTCCGCCACCCGAAGGCAGGCTTAAAGACACTTGCGGGGGTTCCCCGAGATGCAGGCCTGCTTGTAGGAGACCGCACACACTGTTAGAAGGGTGCATCTATCTGTGCCTGGGGAGCACACAAAGGGCTGTTTTTGCTTTGTGTGGCGCGTGTCGGGGGCGTTCCGGGAGCGACTTCAGTATACGGTTACTTTGAGCAAATAATTCCATGAATACGCAGACCGCGCATTTGTTATTCTGTGCGCAGGCTCGCACAATGTCATTCTCAGCTCACAGTCCTTGTGGGATAAATGCACACTTTTCCATGAATCAGGCCCTAAGTCAATAATGCTAAATAATATTGCAAAGTTGATAGTTCCATTGCAGACAATGTAGTAGCATGGGGATTGTAATATAGTACATGGTTTAGCAGGATGGTTTGGCTGGTAATGGCTCCGGTGTTGGACCACTACTAACCATGTCTGCCTGCTGAGGCGTGCTTTATTGCAAGTATTAAGTGTGAGCAACGGGCTTTTTTGGTGAGAGGGTTTGCGCAAGGAGTGCAAAAGTGTTCACGAAGAAGATAAAAGCTAAAGACTAAGATGTCAGCCATGGGAATAGCAATGTCAGCTTGTGCAAAAGAAAGCAAGCCCCCATTCTTTTTCCTTGGTCGCATTGAGCCTGATGGAGCTGGTGAGGCCGGGTAGTGACTAAGAAGCGAGGCCATGGGTATTTTTAAATAATTTATTTCTATGTCTAGGGAGCAAGTGCTTATTACAATGAATCCCCTTTTTTACGGGAGAGGGAAGTTACACTTCTCCAGGAACCGTAGTCCTGAAGAATCTGAATACAATTGGAGTTTAGAGAACCCAAAATTACCCGGACTCATCATTCAATTTTTTTGGTTTCTTTCTTCCTGATAAAGTAGCAAGCAAACAAAATTATAAACATGATTAAAAACAGTGGGCATGATTTACAAAAGCGTTTTACAGTGGCACAATGCCATTGGAAAAAAAGCTTTGTAAATCAGGCCAGTTTCTCTTACTTGCCCCCACCTCAACAGCAGCAAAACTGATGCCTGCGACCCACACTGTAAAAACAACAAGCATTATCAATGGCAACAGTTTGGTAGGCATGGAAAGGCACTTGCCATGCACTGCCAAAGTGTTATTGACTGGATATTGATGGCATGAGGTGCAAAATGGTGCGAGTACCCGGGCATCTACTAGTAGTGCCTGGCAAATGCCTAATACTTGTCAAAAAGCCAAAACTGTTGGCTTTGTCAATACTTGTTCATAACAGGACTTCAGTCAAGTACTTTCATAGTGCTTATAAATAGTGGATGAAGGCAGACCCAGTGAGACATTTTGTATTACATCAATAGCGAGTTTAACAGCTCAAATTAAGTCATTAACTCTCTCAGAAGACTGTTTTGAAAAAACATGGGCAGGCACTTCGAGTGCAAATTTGATGGTAAGGCTTGATTTAAGTGTGCTCAAAGAGTTCCCATGAAGAGGTTTTTTTGAGTGAGGCAGGACAGGAACTTGGTCGGAATGGCCATTGTGATTAGCATGGTCATGCGCAGTTTGTGGGGGTAGGGGGGACAAACAACCAAACAACACCTACAAGCTTTGTGTCCCTCCTCATATGCCAGTTCTCCCTATCTGCATTTTATGGTGGATGCTACACTGCCACTGCCTATGCCTCACAACACTGGCGCTAGAAACACTCAAAACCAGCCTGTCACCCCAGCAGCCTACCAGACTTTATATCCCATATGGCCACTACACATTACCACTTCTTCACAATTTTTGAAACAAAAAGGTGCTTTTTAACGCAGCGAGGTTAGGTTGTATTAGTGTGCTTATCATAAATGGAAGAGAGATCCCCATAACGTGCCCATAGAAGAGGCATAGAGATCTGTAATACTTCAAAGAAAGCTAGACATAAGGTTTACTTGTTTCAGCCCTATACGGAGCTAGACTTGGTGTGAAAAGCAGTTACGAACAAGCAATATAGAACGGCCCACAGTGAAGGAGCAGTTCCTTGGTACTGGATTTGGCATTTAGGATTCTGCGATTATAGGTCTCCTTTTTGGTGTTGAGGATAGCTAGTTTGTAAGTGGCGGCAGCAGAGATGAAGTTATACTTATTACCATCTGTAGGTGATTTTCTCCACAGAGTTTCCGCGGCTCTCTTGGCGTTGCAGAGGGTTTTCAGTTAATCTGTTACTTCAAAGAAAGCTAGATATAATGTTTACTTGTTTCAGCGCTATAAGGAGCTAGACTTGGTGTGAAAAGCAGTTACGAACAAGCAATATAGAACGGCCCACAGTGAAGGAGCTGCCTATCGCGCTTTGACACAACAGAGACTCATCAGTATATTGCAAGAAGGCCATGGTATCTAGATCTAACTGTCACCTTTCTGAATGCAGTGCAAAGTCATCTTGACGGTTTTAGGTTGCGGATAATGTTTTCCACTTCCCTAGGCGTAACTGGGGAGAAGGAGAAGGGAGAGCAAGTAGGGGAGGCGAGTCCAGGGGGTGTTTGAATTAGAGCTGTTGGGCAGACTAGATTTCTTTTTCTCTATTTTGGCTTGGCGCATAGAGATTTTATCTGAGAGGGCTTTCTGTATATTGCCGCACCATTTAGGATTCTGCGAATATAGGTCTCCTTTTTGGTGTTGAGGATAGCTAGTTTGTAAGTGACGGCAGGAGAGATGAAGTTAGACTTATTAGCATGTCTAGGTGATTTTCTCCACAGAGTTTCCACGGCTCTCTTGGCATTGCGGAGGGTTTTCAGTTTATCTGTGAACCATTTGTTGAGATGAGCAACTGGTTTAGGTTTTTTGTAATTTGATGGGGGCAACTTTGTTTATGGCAGATTTTAATGTGACATTGTAAATGTCAACCAGGTTGTCCGAATCTAGGTCCTTGTACTTAGGTGGGTCAAGGAGATCAGAGTAGGTCGGAAATAAGGAATGATTGGTGCAGGTCTGAGAGCAGACGGAGTCGGAGGCACGTAGGATGGGGGAGTATTGTGTTGCATGCGGTACTGATGAGCGCCGAGGGGGAGCTGAACGAAGGGAGAAAGTAAGCTCACCTCAGCTAAGTGATAGGACTGCTCACCATGGCGAAAATGGGCAAACATGGCATTTTCCTAACGTGCCTTCTCCGGTGCGGGCCGGCTTCCGCCAACCGGCGGAAGTATGTAAGTACAAATACAAAACACGTTCCTTAGCAACACAACTCTTTCCTTCTATGAAGTCGGGCGGCCATTTTAGAGCGGGCGGCTGCTTTTTCACAAATAAACTGTTGGGAGGCTGCAAATGGATCACAGAGCCATACAATGAGCAACACGATTCACGGGCATGCTCACCTCATGAGTGGATTGTGCACCGGATGGTGCGTAGAGACCCCGCTGCTCCTGCAGCATTGGAAGGGGGGTCGCGGCTGGATCAGTGGAGTAGCAGTGGTGGGCAAGAGAGCTCCTGCCCTTTCCGCTCTCCTGGGCTGAATGGATTGACGATGTGTCAAACAGGGCCTTTTCCTAGCGGGCCTTCTCCGGGGCTGGCCGGCTTCCACGAGCCGGCGGAATTATGCAAGTACAAATACAAAACACGTTGCTTAGCAACACAACGCTTTCCTTCTACAAAGGCGGGCGCCCATCTTAGAGCGGGCGGCTGCTTTTCCACAAATAAAGTGTTGGGAGGCTGCAAATGGATCACAGGGCCATACAATGAGCAGCATAATTCACGATTCAAGTAACATGACCTTTCACCCTTTGACAAAACAGGAAGTGGCATCACATAGCATTGTTCCTAAGTACACTACAAAACATATGGTTACGATATCACTGCAATGTGATGTACATTTCATACAAGAATGGATCACCATATGTATTGCTAATATCAGTGTGTATAGGCCCATATCACCAAATTACTGTGAATGCAAGCAGACGTCCAAGGCCAAATGATAATGATGTGTTATTATATAGTACTTACGCTTAAGAACTTTATAAAGAACAAATATACATACACTATCACCCGACCTGTGTTTGGTACTCATTTATCGACCACCGAAGGATGAAAGGCTCACTCACATCACAGTAGTGGACGTTTGACCCACTGAGCTATCTTACCGGCTATAGCTATCTTGCCGGCTATAGTAAAATGAGCAATTACATGTCTGAATGTTCTCAAAGTTAGAAAGCAGATTACACTCTCTAGTGGATACCATTAAACTGGTAACAGATTTAACAGAAGGCTTTTTAATCAGCAGGTCTGGTGCAAAGTTGGCCACATGTGAAGCCTGCATGGATCTACTTTTCAGCCTCCAGAGGTCAGCAAAATAGATACCACTGGCATGGGTCATAACTGGGTATTAAAGAATTTAGAGTAGCGCAGGGCAAGCAGCACACTCATACGGCATCCTGTACTTTGGGCACTAGTTACCTCATACATGCAAACAAACACCCTGAACAGCATGCCAGGGAGATAGGGAAGATAGGCACATTACAACAAAGCATTGATCGTGTCCCAATGAAATCAAGGGCCACTTAATGTGCTATGGTCAAACATTTCTACACTGTAAACAAGCTTTTAGGCACAAGGATTTTGTCAAGTGACCTAGGACACCAATATGGAATGTCTTGGGATGATTGTAACAGAGACAATGGCAGAAGAAAAAACATGCTACAACTGCAACTACAGAGGCCGAAATGGATGCGTATTCTACTCTAAATGCTTTTTGAAATGTTTTGTCTGTGTTGTGAAATTGAGGTGTTTAAGAACAGACTCAACCTTTAATAAGTCTAACAATTATTGAAAGACACATTATTTGTTATTCCTCTTCTTTCTTATTTAGGGTCACTGTTCAAAGTGTTACAAGAAGAACATGAACAAGAAAGCCAGCCACTCCAGAACAAAGAGCACTGGCCACAACCCAGGAGCTTCCATTGAAAAAAAAAAGATTTTTTTTAGGGGTAGCAAGGGGGACCTCAGGGCTAGCAAGGGATAACTGACCCCTGGAGATCCCCAAATGACGTCCCTGCCTGGCGTGATGCTTGGATATCATACAAATGTTAACTCGTAAATACCACAAAGCAGTCCCCCTTCCCACTTCAGTCATCCCTCACAGACCTACTCTCACCTCTCTATTCCCTATCCCACTCACCTCTTCCATCCACTCCCTCTCACTCCCGTGCACCCTGCTTCAGTTTCAGCGACAGACACCCCTCTTGCTTTATGATTTTTCTTTGAAAAGTGACTTACTGCTGTTTACAATCAAGCAATTGTCCATTTTGGGCTCCTCGAGGTAATTGGCATGCTCTATTATTTTCACATCGATTGGTAAATTATCTATTTTATTAGGACGCTCAGACGGCAGACACTCTCGCGAAATCAGGAGCAATCTTCTCCAGAATTGACGTAAGTTAAAGGAACAGCATAACAGTGGATAATGACTGCAATTCACATGTTGGAAATAATTGCGAAATCTATTGGCCCCTTGTTGTTTGGGTACAAAACCCAGCCCTATCCAAGAGAAGATGTGATGAAACGTGTCTACCTGCTAAACCGATGCTTTGATCAGTAATTTTGTTACCACTCATTTTTCTTAATGTAACTTTACATATATTTTAAACCAAAGGCACAGTGCATAAATAGGAAAATAGGATGCAACCGAAGTACAAATACAATTCTTCACTTAAATTACACGTAGCGTCTGAGTTTTTCATCGTTAACTGGCAATGTGTAATTTCCTTTACATTATCTTGAAAGCACTATGGAAAAAGTATACTTCTTATCTAGTTTGAAAACTCGTGTGCTAGGCAAAGAACCTCTCGGAATGCAGCATCTATTGTTCGGAAACCAGAAAAGGGTGGTTTAATTAGCAGTCCCTAAAAGTAAATTCAATTTGAAGCTAGGATCATTAAACCACTCAATGGGAGTCAGGTTGTCGGGATACCCGCAATGAATATGCATGCAGCAGATTTGAATAGAATGCATTGCAATGGGGGCAACTTGCAGGACATGTGCAACTTGCTTTGGTGGGCATTCTTAAAACCCAGCGGGATCTGAGCATTCGACTCACCATTCACCGGATCGGGGAGCCCAGCTCTTAAGAGGGCCTGTGCGTGCCTGACGCCTTCCATGCCTGCTTTCCGCTTGCACCAAGTCGGTCCTACATCCCTTCCCGGATATCCGGTGCCAGTTTGCAGATATTGGGGGTACCCGTGCTTTGTTTTGTCTTGATCACTCTGCGGCATTGAACACCATCAACCATTAATTACTCCTAAATGAACGAGAATAGGGTTTGAGGGGGTTCGGAGGTCACGTTTTGTATTGGCGTGGCAGCATCTAATGTATCCTTACTGAGAGACTGTGATGCAATGCAGTATGGAATGTTGGGAGCCTGGTGCGAGTGTGAGGTATTCAAATGTCCTCAGGTGGCAGTAGACAGTTGGGATGAGTTGGTGTGTAGTCGGCATGAATGGCAATGTGACAGTGTGTTAACTTTGATGTAATGTACCTATAACATGAAGAACAAAGAAGTTCCATTCGTAGTTACTTGATGATGTGTGATCATTGATGAGAATCTCTAAGCATCACACACCCACATCATTAGGTATGGTATGAGATGTATGTTAGCCATGCCAGGACAGCCATTGCCAAAGATCAAAGATGGTTTGAAGGAAAAATCCTCGACGTAGAATTTTATGTTCAGCCAAATGATGAAATATGTCATGGAGGTGAGGAGCAGTGTGAGTGCTGTTGCCGATAAACACTATGTGGGTCCATGGTAACTGCAGCATTTCCAGATATGGAAGAAAAGTGTTTATATAGATATGGCAGCACCAGAGTGTGACACAAATCAACCGTTAACAGGTGACTGCATGGTGTCAAGAGTGCATCTGGCGCACCATCGATACCCTCAATACCACATTGATACCCTTGCTCCGGCCCTTGCCGAATTCTGCAACCACTCCTTTGGCTCTGGGTCTTCCCCTCCCCTCTAAAGCACTCCCTTGTGCATCCTCTCCTCAAGAAACCCACAGCTGACCCTTCTTGTCCGGCTAACTATCACCCAATTTCCATTGCTCCCTTCTTGGGTAAACTCCTGGAATAGCTGGCCATCTCTCGTCTTAACCTTCATTCTGATTCTGTTGGCTCTCTCCACAACCACCAATCTGGCTTCAGAGCTGCCAGAAGGACGGAACCTGCTCTCCTGAACATCCGTGAAGACCTGCTCTCCAACCTTGACTCTAAACATTCCCTCTGTCCTCATCCTACTTGATCTCTCCGCTGCTTTCGACATGGTCAACCATACCACCCTGCTCAATCGTCTCCATGACAACCTGGGTATGGCTAATCAAGCTCTGGCCTGGCTGACCTCTTTCCTCTCTGATCGACATTCCCTTGTACAACTTGGGTAGTTCCTATTTTCTATCTCCCACTATACCTTTGGTGTTCCCCAGAGGTCTAACCTCTCGCCCTGGCTTTTCAACTAATACCTGGCAACTATCGCCTATTATATTTTCATTTTCTGCTAAAATTTCCAGTGCTATGCTGATGACACCCAACTCATTTTCAGGCTTTACTTAGCCACCTCCTCTCCTGCCCTCATCTCTGATTGCCTAACCGCCATTCACAATTGGTGTGCCACCAATGATCTTTGTCTAAATGCCAACAGGACTGAGATAGTCCTCATTGGGACACCTTCACCATCCTTTCCCCTCACTCTCTGGCCGGCCTCCCTTGGCCCTCCTCCTACCCACACCTGCGAGGCTAAGAACCTCAGGGTCATCTTTGACTCTACACTGTCCTTCTCCTCACACATCTGACGTCTCTAAAAAATCAAACTTCTTACTGCACCTCCTCAGAGGTACTCTGCCTTTCCTCTCCTTCCCTCAGAAGCTCATTGTCTCCCAATCTCTGGTTCTCTCCATACTGGACTACCGTAACAGCCTCTTTCTAAATATATCTGCCTCGACTCTCTGCGCTTTACAACTAATCCAGAACAGGAATGCAACACTTGTCCTTGGCCTCAAGCCCTGGTATCGTATCTCTCCAGCTCTGAAATCCCTCCATTGACTCCCAGTGGATGCAATGATTAAATGTAAAACCCTCTGCATTGTCCACAAGGCTTTCTGGGGCCTGGGTCAAAAACACCTTCAACTTTTCCTCCAGAAATACCTCCCCTCTCGAGCCCTTCGCTCCTTTACTTCTAACTCCCTTAGGGTCAGTCGTTTTTCAAAGAAACGTGCTGGGTAGATCTCTGCCTTCGGCTGGGGCCTTCCTTTGAAACAGCCTCCCTGCCACCTTGAAACCTGAGGAGAACCATCTCTAGTTCCGGAAGTACCTCAAGACCTTCCTCTTTGGCTTTGCCTTCTCCCCTGCTGATCTGTTCTCTCTCTCTGCACTGTGCACCTGGCCACCCTCGGTCCTTCTGGCCCAGGTACCTGCTTACCCTGCCTCCCTCCTGAATTGCCTCCGAGCCACCACTTGCACTGGGGTCTATATCTGTACCCATACAGCCCCCCACCCACCTTGTTTCTGCACTTATCAGATATACCCTATATGACTAACCTAGCACTTGCCACTTGCTGTCTGCACTACCACTGTTCATCGCCTTTATTTAGTTATTTATTTTATTTATTAATATTTAATGCTGTTCTCTCCTCTGATTTGCACTTTCCTCCTTTTCCCTTTCCTATGCGCTTGCGCGTTCTTAATGTCACTGGGCCTAGATCTTTGTTGTTTTTTTTCTATTCTTTCCTGTTCCCCTCACTGTGCCTGTTCGCGCTCTGAAATACTTGTGTGTGAGCGCGATATAAACAAAATATCATTTCATTTCAACACCGGAGATGAGCATGAGCATTTTTATGCATCCTTCTGTGGTGGGGCCTGTGGTCCAGAGGGGCCCGGTGAGGAACTGATGGATGAACTGCAGTTGCCACTGTGGAACCACTGGAGACCGGTGAGAGTTCTGCACATTTTAACCTGTGGTGGATCTGCCAGGAAGTGCTCAGCTTGGTATTTTGGCGATGTTGGGTACTACTTCTCCTTTGGCGATGCTGACTATATTCTTTGTCGCTTCGGGAGACCAGAATGGCTGTGAAGTAGGGAAGAAGCTGACCTCAAAACACCCCCGCCACTTAACACTGAAGGGCCCCCGGAGATCTGCTCCCTGCACCACGGACCAGCTTCCCTGGATTAACGTGAAGCAGGGACAGTAGCAAATGCTGAACCGGGTTGCTGCGTACTGCATAGACAGATGACAGCAGAAGGCACCGGACAAAGGCAGGCAGCAGCAGTAGTCAAGGTGGACGAACAGACTCCAATCCCCAAAGAAGGGCCAGCAACCCCCCCCCTGCCTCCCCTAGCAAAGCCTCTGCTTGAGATACATCCTTCGCAGACCATGCCAGGTTGAAATACCCAAACGCAAAGTGATTGTGGCTCCCAGCTTCCGATGAGGTTGCTTTGGCAACTCGGGATGCCAGCTAGAAGGCACACAGACATGGAGCCGGAACTCTGTACCCATGGAGGTAAGTGTGGGGTGTGGCAGTGACCAGAGAGCATCATGAGAGCAAGAGGGGCAGACTGTTGTAGTGCGCCCAGCATCATAACTACTGGTATTGGCCTCAACAGTGGCTGGAAGGAAGCTGAATTTTCTGTGAACCCCAAATCGATAGTCATTGACAAAGAGAAAGGACTTTTGGAACTCCAGGGAATATATAGAGTCCACAGTTAAATTCACGTATTGAGGTATTGCATTGTGGGTTGTGTAATTGCACACATCTTTGTAATGGGTTGTTTAGAGTGTGAGCATACTATTTTTAGTTATGCAATTATTACTAATCAGATGCTTTATCCGTTCCTCGGCATCAGCATTTAATGCCAGGCATTAACCAGGCGTTATAGTAAAACTTAAAACTATCTGCACAGCTTTCTTGGTGTATACAACTGTATTTGCATCTGAACCATGTAGGCCGAAACATATTAAATGTAGCAAATTTAAAGCGTGCAATGGTTTTGTGATGCTTCATGTCGATCATCTTCCTTGCACATTGGTGTGCTTGAGTTCTAATCAGGGTTTTGTTAACTGAAACCCCAAGTTCCCATGGTGCATGAGCGAGGGGAGTTGATAACATGCCATAAGTGAAGCTGGCACACCTCAGATAACAAACAATGTCAGTGTTGTTATGAGCATACAGGCCATATTTGTTTAGTGATGAAGTTACAACCAAAGCTCTCTTCTTCTAAAAAAATAAGGATGAAGACCTACAAGCTCTATGTATAGTTCGAGAGTAACAGGGACCAGAGAAGCTTATTTTGTCAGCTAATATGTATGGTGTCTGCTCCTCCGCAAGGATCCCGCTCTCAGTAGGGGATGTAACTAGAATCTCCGAGGAGGAGTGACAGCAGAATGTTTCATGCTGCAGCATCCCCAGCTGGATTCTATCTGAAGGCTCACTTCAAGAGGGCATTGAGTCTTCAACTCAAACTATACAATAGACAGCCTGCTAAAATCCCCCTTAAACCTCTTTTGAATTGGCCATTCACAGAGCTGGGTCCTCGAGATGTGCGTGTTTGTTGAGGAGTATAGCAGATTAGGTGCATTTGCGCACTACACATTAACCACCCGCTGGGTTGGGGATTCTCTCAGCGCTGTACATTGATAACAATGTTTATTATTATCCAGCTCAAAGGTACCTAGTTTATTGAACCATGAATGATGAAAGGTTAAGTTAACCTACACGATTCAAACCTGTGGCTATGTAGTCAAACACAATTCGAAGATATTCCAAGATGTGGGCATGCAAGGCCACTGAGCAACAGACCTGAGTGATCTGAGAAATCTAATTTACAGCCACCACAGCACTTGCTATACAAGAAGCACACTTATTTATTTATTTTTACATTTGTAGCGGCACACTAAACCCGCGAGCATCAATGCACTAGTTGTGTTACAGGTTACACAAATGCATTCAGTAGAACGTTCACAGACTGCTAGGGACTGTGAGGGGGACTTGTGCGAAGAGCCAAGTATTTAGCAATTTGCGGAAAGTGCAATAGGATGGTTCAGCTCTCAGAGTCAAGGGTGGCCATCTCAGTGGAAGAAAGAAGACTGGACTCAGCAAAGTGACTCAAATAAAACAGGGCTCTCAGCTTAATAGCCTTCCTCCCTTCCCCCGTCACCACACCCCTCAGATAACATAGATTACCTTTAAACACAGGGGCCTTCATTACAAGTGTGGCAGCACTGGAAAAATGGTGGTCATGGATTTATGACAATTTTTTAGCAGACCACTGTATTAAAATGTTGCTGATAAGCACTTAGGATGAGGTTTTCTCCAGAAAAATGGACGAATTATAAATGGTCGATGTTTTTCCTTCAATTATTGAGCCGAACCCAATGAAGCCCTCCTCTCCTCCTTTAGCCCATTCCATTGAACTGTCCTTCACTGAATTCAGTGACACACATGCCACCTCCTTTGACAATCACTATCCTGCTCGTTGCTTTATCCCTCTCGCCCCTACCCTCAACTTAATTTAAGTGTGGAGGGGCTTGCTAAACCCACCCAAGGCTGCAAGAAGGATGCAGTTGATTTCTCATCATACTACATTCAAGGCCACAGGGGACAAAAATTAATTGGGAGCACATGTCTGCCATTTGTGGCTGTAGAGACTGCTGTTTTTTTGGGTTTCCCCAGGGTGCATATTCAATCATAGGTTGTCATTGGGAGGATAGCTCAGCGGCAACGCGCTCCTGAAGCAGGATGACACGGAGCAACACAGGTTCTATCCCAGGGTCCGTGCTTAGAAACCTCTGGGTATTAAGTGCGTTACAAATAACCAATCATATCAATTCATAACTATTATTGTTTATCTCTGTCTCAGGATCTTCTCTATTCTTTCTTACAACCTCTGTGCCAGTTTTATTGTTGTTATGTTTGTACAGGTGTTGTAAATGAAATTGGGAAGGCCGTCTTTTCGTTTCGTCAAGAACTAGAGTGGCGGTGAGTCCCTTGGCCTGCAGAAACAGCAGTCAATGAAAGTGGCGGGTCCTCATTGGAGGAAGTGGTGGAAGGGAGATGGACAGGGGGTTTGAACCAATATGAGTATATTTAATAGAGAAACGTATCTGATTCATATGGTAGCATTTGTCTGTTGATGGTTGTGAGTAGAGCTTGCTGTAATGGACCCCAGGTTTCTTGACACTTTCTATTGGTTGATGATCATGTGCAGAGCTGTGTCATTTCTAAATTCAACCTCACAGGGTGCGAACATCTTTGGGCGTCTTGTCTGAATAACGCTACTAAGATAAGAATTCAATTACAGAACGTGAACTATCTCCAAAATGATAGGCAAAGACCTAAGGTTAAAATTTCTACATGTGTTCAAATTCCATGTTTTTTTGCAAGAGACTAATTTGAAATGTTCTCGATAAACCTGGCTAAAGACAAACTAGGTTGGAAAACTGGTGCAACTAAAAAGGCCAAATACATTGTAATTTTGGCCTGAAATTGATATATTTCTATTGGAGCCTGGACTAATGGAAATTGATTTTACACTTAGTAAACAAAGAATAACGGCCAGTTATTATTTCTCAAACGAAGATCTGGTGATATTGTTAGTTTAATTTAAGTGGGTGATAGCCCAGAGTTCAGGACACATACAATTATCCAGGGAGATCAACTTTTTGACGGATTTGACAAGAGATCCGAAAGGAGAAGCAAATGAGATTCACTGAGAATGCATTCACAGTATATGCAAAACTAGGGAACCCCTTTTGGAATTCCTAATGGGACTGGGATTTAAGGACTTGTGGTGGGCTGAATTCCCAGAAATACATGCTTCTTTTAATAGATGAGGTTCCTTCTCAAGAAAAGAGTATTTGCTTGCTCACATAGTTAGTTAGACATGCTCGTATACACCGATAAATCATACTCCCCTCTCTCAACACAAACAACTTCAATGAGATCTTGCGCTTTTCTGATAAACCTACATTTGCATGAGCTTTGAGGTTAAATGATTAATTTTCTGAAATTATGGCTCAGCGGGTCACAATGTGTGAAATAAATAACTCTAAGAAGACATTCATATCTACTGGGATAGCACAAATATGCTAATAGTAAACCTGCTGGAAATTGAGCACAGCACAGAAAGTTAAACATCACACCTACATTTTGTGCTATAAGGCTAATGTTGAGAAGACATATTTCATGGTATGGAACATTATAGGAAATTAGGAGCTAAGGATAATCTTGGTTCTTTAGAAAAGCTACTTAGGGATTTTGATCACTGTGGACAATTCAGATCTTTTTAGGGACAATCACATGATATTTTCTTTAGGACCTGGAAAGAATTATAATGTTCGAATAGACTGATCACTCAAATTATTTTGAAAGAAATTATGATCTTTCCCAAATTCTTATTCTTGTTCCAGGCTTCCCCTCTAAAGATTGAAAACACTTTTTCTTCAAACTTCATTCTTACATCATCTTTGCTGTCATTTTAAAATCCCGGAGTCACCTGGAAAAATATCTGCCAAGAACTTCTGCATTTCAAATTATATTTCCGGGTCACCGTCTCTAAAAAAATAAGGTTATTCATTAACCCTATGTTTGAACCAGCTCAACACATTTTTTAAAGAGTGATTTTATTTCTGTGTATTACTTGCTTTAGTGCACTGCAATACAACAATCCATTGTATGTTAAACATGTTAGACTGAAAGCTATACTGTTGTATTATGAATCTGGGCTCTACATATCCAAACCCTTGAAGATTTATGCCCTTTCTCCATGATCCGGGATAATCTGATTTTGTCATTTTTTTTAAAGATAATATTACAAGGTTGGGTGCACAGACTATAGTGTAGCAGACTTGACTTTAGTAATATTATGCATAATGGGTTTTATTTTCCTATTTATCAGTTGCAAAAGAGACTTTCTCCATTAATTAATTTTTAGAAACGCAGGATACTTTTAATGATGAGCTTGTCCAAAGACCAGACTCCCTGCAGTATAAAACGATTAGCGGAGTGTGGGCAGAGTGTGTTTTGACGTGGAGGAGCCAGCATCTACAGTGCCTGAGCTGTTATTTTGGACCCCATGGAAGTCCTCTTTCTACTTCCATCAACAGACTTTCTGGCTTGTCTGTTGACTATATAAACCCAAAGCTGCTCACGCAGAGCGTGAGCGGAATGTGGGCAAAGTGTGTTTTGACGTGGAGCAGCCAGCATCTACAGTGCCTGAGCTGTTCTTTTGGACCCCCTGGAAGTCCTCTTTCTACTTCCATCAACTGACTTTCTGGCTTGTCTGCTGAGTCTATAAACCCATAGCTGCTCACGCGGAGCTTGAGCGGAGTGTGGGCAGAGTGTGTTTTGACGTGGAGGAGCCAGCACCTACAGTGCCTGAGCTATTATTTTGGACCCCCTGGAGGTCCTCTTTCTACTTCCATCAACAGATTTTCTGGCTTGTCTGCTGACTCTATAAATCCATAGCTTCTCACGCGTAGCGTGAGCGGAGTGTGGGCAGAGTGTGTTTTGACGTGTTTGGCAGTGGCTTACTGCTTAAGAACTCTTGGAAACAAGGTAAGTGTCTCTCTAATCGACTTTCATAATGCCAGGCAAAGTAACCATGAAAGCTAAGCATTACAATTTACGTAAAAATAAACCCTATGGGAAAGGCTCTAAACATGCATGCGAAGCTGGGGGAATGCCCACTAACAAAAATCTGGACATGGTAAACAAGGACGATATTTCAACTAATTCCTCAAAAATGGTGGCGAATAAATCCAAGAGTGCATCGGCTCATATAACAGACTTTTTTTAAACTGAAAGTGAGCGACCAAATGAAGCGATTCTCTCCAGTCCCTTGGTCGTTACTGCAGAGATACATCTGCAGCCTGAGAGCGGTAGCCGGTTTACAGTGATATCTCAAAGGCATGATGTGGTTGATGACAACTCATTACTTGATTAGTGCTACTGCCTGTGCGGAACAAATCGAGAGACTGCCGAAGCAGAGCTTGCGTTAGCCGAACAAATGCACAATAAATCTGCTTTTATTCCGAACAATACGTCACCTCATAACATTCGATCCTCTCCCTGCCTTTCAAGTACTCCTTCTATATTACCGCTGTCTGAAATTCCTAGTTACCAAACTTCTGAACAAGACAAGCAGCATGAACCTATCAACATATCTGATGAAAGTAATCCTGGTGATGTCAATAATAAAGAAGAATCCAACGTGGAACACGTGCCGTTTCCATCTATTGGTTTGGTGCATTTTGCGCTGAAAATCCTTATAAAACTCTCTGACTAAACATACTATCAAACAATTAAAAATGGTCAGATGCTTGAAGCTATTGCAACTGATAGCGAACATGAGCACATTATTGAGGAGGCAGGATCACCAATCTCGTATCCTAATCATAAGCAAAAGCGAATTTTGGCAAACAAACACAGACAATGCGCTGCCCAATTGAAGTTTGTAAATAGCACCTTAGACAATTACTTTAATGCTAGTCAACCTCTGAGCTCTACAGTTATGCTACGCGCAGCTATAAAAGCAAGATCTAAACTCGCAGGGAAAAGGGTAAACAAGAAAAAGAAGAAATTATCATTAAAATCTGGCACTCTGACTAGTTGGCTGGCAGGGAACAATAACTTTGAAAATACCAAAATGAATGAATCACTCAAACTGTCTATAGCGGAAATCTCCATTGAAAGGTCGGTGAAAATGGAACCTCAGGTGTCCAGTAAAGGAAATAAAGGGAATAAAAAGGGGAAAAAGGGCCATATTGATGATAATAAAGAAAAGGCCCCTGAGAAGGAATCTACAATCATGCTTGATGATTGGATTGTAAATATCGGCGAGAAACCCAAAAATCAGAAACAAAAAACAACAAACAGAGCTAATATGCTTGGGCTATGTGCCAAAATATCTGCTTTATGAATTTTAAAATCGTGTGATTTCTCCTTTATACAATCTCTGAAACGCAATTTTGGTGCCATCTCTAATATTCATTGTGTTCTACCTGCCACAGCTGAATTGATTGGATCCCAGAAAGACAGTATACGATTTCTGGGATACCAATTGGACACTACTATTCCAGATACTCCTGATCGTCCTCTGTGCGACCATTGTGGCATATTAAAAGGTCAAGCTTTGGCCGAAGTACCTGTAAATGAAGAGACACAAGATGAAAATCAGGCGGGTTGGAAATGGTTAAAAAAATTGTTATCTAAATTAGAACTGGCTATTGCCTCATGGAACACTAGAGGACATATGCATTTTATTAGCGCCAGTGGCTCACTTAATGATATTGTAAAGGTTCCTGTGTCTTTATTGCAGGAAACTTGGCTGTTAACTCATTTTCATGTTGTCCCCATTGCATAGTTCAAGTTCATGCGAAAAAAGGAGTGAAAGGTCGCCCTTATGGTGGTCTGGTGACTGGAATTTCTCATGATTTTCACTGTAGTTGATAACTATAATATTTTGCTTGTCCAAATCAGAGCAAAAGAAGGGAATTTCACCCCAAACATTCTTATTGTTAACATCTACGATCCCCCAGCTAGAGAACTAACCAAACAAATACACGATGAGTTGGATGAGATCTTTACCAACTGGTCTAAATGATAGTAATGATATGGTTATACTTGGCGGGGATCTCAATGCTCATTGTGGGGTGACTACTATGAAGGCTGTTTATGACAACATTGCCCAGATGAATGTGATGATAAAAGGAAATAGTAACATTAGAGGCCGTATATTGACCAAGTTCCACCAAGACTCGGAACTATGGCCTCTTAATGGTAGAACTATTAGTGACATGCCTGGCAAATATACCTGGAAGTCTGGGAAAACAGTTGCTACTCTCGATTACATATGCGGAAACACAACAATATTATATTATATCTGTGATTTTTAAGTTACTGTTCCCGTGTATAGTGACCATGCTCTGATCTTAGTTAAGCTACAAAAATTGACATAAATAATCTGACTATCTGTGACCCAATTAACATTGGGGTCACGAATAGTGGACATAAAATTGTCTGGAATGAATCCAAAATTTAAAAAATGAACAAACGGATATTCAATCTCCTGTTTGAGAATCACAAGTTAACTTCCAATGAGACTGAGTCTTTGATACATTAATGGTCCACCGATGTAGGGTCTGGCAGTACTGTGCCCAATGTAGCCACAGGGGGCATACATGTGTACCCATATGATAGAAATCTGGTACTTGCCAGACATGTCCATCGCTGTGAGCTTGGAAAATTAAAACAAATACCGATGGTAGTGAATGCATATGTAAATCGTAGAAAAACCGTGATAAATCATTATAGGGGATGGTGTGAAAGACATTGGTTAGCGAGGGTTAATCTACAATGGTAGACCCTGATAGGGGTCATTCAAAAAGGCGAAAGTAGATCTGTCTGGAAAGTTCTGAATAAAGTACAAGGTCATTCTACCCCTCAACCTTTGAATGCAATAGCGGAACACACTTGGGTGAACTTCCGCACAGACAATATGTTCGATAGTCATATTGTTGAGTTGGATATCCAGACAACAGAGCCTTGGCCCCTTGCAATGAACCGAAATTATATCATAGGTATTATTAAAAATTTAAATAACTCCAGAGCCCCCGGTCCGAACGGAATGGTGTCTGTTGTAGTCAAATCCGATCCCCTCACCTGTCAACCCTGCTGCTGCTGTAAACAGGTATGTAATGAGAAACACATAGCAGTGTCTTGGACTACCTCCATACTTATTCCTGTATATAAAGCAGGCTCTCGCACAAACCCTGAAAATTATTGGTTGCTCCCATTATTGGACACCACAAGTAACATTTTTGCAGCTGTTGGTCATCTTGAATGTTGGACTAGCTCTAGACATATATTGCATCCATTCCAATCTGGTTTTCGTACAGGATCCAGTACCTTGGATAATATCAGATTATTGGATGCAATTTTGACTAGAGCTAAACAATGACATAGCCCCTCGATATATGTCACTTTTGTCAATTTTAGCAGAGTACTTGACAATGTAAATAGAAATAAGCTCTGGGAAGTGCTACGCTATTACCACTGTCCGCAATGGCTCCTGGAGATTCTAATCAATCTGTATCAGAACAATACTGCACAGATTTGTTTGGATAATAAGGGACTGTTGTCCTGTCCAATTCAAATTAACAAGGGCGTCAAACGAGGATGCCTTCTGGCAGCCCTCTTATTTAATCTGTATACAGCTGAGTTTATACGAAGATTGGAAAAATCTGGACAGAGTCCTGCTAGATTCGCAACCACAAGGGTCATGCCCCTATTATATGCCAATGACCTTGTGATTGTTGCTCACACAATACGTGGAATGAAAGCTATATTGGAGGAATTGGGCCATTTTTCAGTTGAATATGGAATGACTATTAATCTCAAAAAAACAAAAGTCATGCTTGTTTCTTCTAGAAAGATCAGTAGGCCAGTCAATTGCCTTACTTGGGGAACTATTGAATATACCGACACATATAAATATCTGGGAGTTGAAATGGACTGCAAATTGGGATGTGTTCCCTTAATAGATAGTAGGACTATGCGCACCAGACAGATTACCATGCTTGTGAAAGAATTTGTCTGAGTGGAATTAGGCTCTTATATACCCAATGGTTCATACATGTTGTATCCTATGGCCTTGAAGCTGTCACTATGGAAAATCACAACTGGTTCGATAAGGTTGAGGGCTATTTTTGGCGAACCGTATTGAACCTCCAGACGTCGTTTCCAATTCATTATATAAGAGCAGAATTTGGTCTGATGTCCCTTAGGGCCTTGATACAGTATCGAACAGCCCTCTTTCCATTGAAAGCTCTCAGTCATCCCACTAGTGAAATGCTGCAGATAATAGGAAAAGATATAGTTATATTAGAAACCAGTAAAAAAGCAGCAACAACTTATACTGCACTTTGTTTGACCTATTATGAAGAGCTGAATTGGTCATTTTAACGTTCCTCTTGTGCTAAATATGAGATTATAAAAAAGGTATTTAAAAACAAAACCAAGAGGAAGCCATCTGGGCCTATTACATAATTATCAATATCTGGAAGGCATTGTCTATGAGTATTTCTATCCACAATTGTATCTAATTAGGTGTCTGTGTCCTAAGATGCGCAGGTTTCGATTAATGATGCGACTTAATTAATTGCCATTTAGAGCCACCCATTGTACAAGGTGGAAACTAGCCTCCGATCAACGTATGTGTCGGATGTGTGATATAGGAACCAATTTGGAAACAGTAAGACACATATTAACTGAGTGACCGAAATTGGAAGCTGCATGTCGCTGTATGTACGGTCAATACTATCATCAGTTTGATTTTGTTGCCACTGTGCATTTCTGGAATTATTGTTTAAATACTTCTTCACAAGCTATGATCATTGCACTCTATGATGTGTGGCAGGTAGTGATGTCCTTGTTTAAACCTAACAGTTCTGCTCAGTAATAATGAGCAAGTCTCTAAGGAGTGCCAGATATGTTTTTATAAAATATGCTTGATTGTACTGATACCTGGAATCATATATAAATGCTTGAATTATGTGCAGCGACTAGGCACTATGATGAATTTTTGGCTGACCTGCTGATCATGATATTAAATGTATAGTATTTTGAAGATTTTATTTATTTGGATTTTAAGAATGTATATATATGAATTTATATGGATAATATGAAAGAAAGTAGATGATATTTTATGTCAATATTTTGTTGTAAAGGTTTTATAAACTAAAAACAATAAAATAAAATATAATAAAACAATTCATTCATATTATTCCAAGCAAGATAGCCCCTGTTTGTACAGTAATAACAAGGTGGAGTAAGTCCTTAGAGGTAATTTGGTGGGATGAAATTTGCCTGGTGAACAATAAACAGTCTCTATGGAGACTTAGGCCACGTACCTGCAAACTGCGCATTATTTTTCAGGCTTTCAGTTATAGTTTCACACAGCACAAGTAGTCTACATTAAATGATGGCTTATCTTCTAACTGCCCGAGGTGTAGTAAGGCACTTTGGGGCATAGCAATGTGTCCTTCCCCAGGTTTCAGAGGAAACAGAGACCATGAGACAATACGATGCATAGATGTTTGTTGTATTGTTATGCTCTGGTGTTTTTTTTTCTTCTTTTCTGAATAGTGTGATGGCATCATGTAGTACCGCACAGAGAACAGTCTTCAAGTTCCTACAAAATAATATTTATTAACTTAGAATGGTTGAAGGCCTAACTTGCCCCATGCTAAGGTGGGATTTCCCTACCGGACTAAAACTGAGGAAAGTTTGAATCAAAGAGTTGAACTTAAAAGTCTGTCTGTGTCCAAAACCTATCCTTGCCCTCACAAATAAAATGAACCAATGTGTAGGGATGTTAAAGTCAAAAGGAACATTATTTTAAGTGAACGTTCTGAGCTGCTTTTGGCTCACAGCTTCCGTTCAGCTCCCCTTCCCCAAGCATAAGAAAGTTCCATGAGAAAGGGTCAAAGTGTACCTTTCTCCAGTTCAAAGTGATGTAGGTCAGGACCAATCTTTGGGGTTCCCTTCCCCAAGTTTCACGTACCACAATCTAAATCCAAGGGGTCTTGAGCAGTGGTGTCACTCGAGTTGGTGACACCCGGTGCGGTAACTCATGGTTTCACCCCCTGGTGGTGACACCATGAGTTACTGCATCGGGTGTCACACAGTGAAACGTCCCCACCCAGCCCTTTGACCCTCTCTCACAGGCCGAGTGGGAATGTTTACTTCACTCTCTGGTGCCAGCCGGCAGTGAAACATACTAGCTGCTAATGAAATGTAGCAGCAGGGGTCAGCCGGCACCACAGAGGCGGTGACTGAAGTGTGCACACACTTCACTCACCACCTCTGCAGTGCCAGCCGACCCCTGCTGCTACATTTCATTAGCAGCTGGCACGTTTGACTTTTGGCCGGCGTTGCAGAGTAAAATAAATATCCCGCCTGGCCCATGGGCGGGGATGCTTACCGGCCCCACAATAAAATCACTAGGGGTATGGGGAGGCGTACTTGGCACCTCTGGTGTCACCCCCTGTGAGGGGTATCACCCGGTGTTGTTCCTCACGCTCCGCACCCCCCTAGTGACCCCACTGGCTTTGAAACTCCAGTCCCAAGACAACAAGTGTAGTTCTTTAGGTCTCAGGGTTCCGTTCCCCAAGGCTTTCAATACTTCTGAGGACACTTCTCTTAGTCTCTTCAAAAGTTTTTAACAAAAACCACCAGGTCAACTTCACCCTTTTCTGGCTAGCCTTGCCAGCTCCATTGCAGTGATTTTGGTGGGCTTGTCTCAGGGTGTTCTTAGCTTTCACCATCCAGTGCTCTCTGGTTTAGGCACAGTTGTCAGACCACTCAGTCCACCCATGACAGGTCGTGCAACCAGAAACCCTGGCCTCCTCAGCATACACCCACAGGTTACTTGTTGCTGGTTCCTGAGCACCAAGTCACTGTCACTTGTGCACTTTTATTAGGCTTGTGGTGTAGGGCTATTCTTCTGCTCCTCTGGATTCGTCTTGGTCGCCTCGTGTCTCTGCCACCATGCCTAACACATCACTTTCAACCTGTAGCCTTGCTACACTGCATTAACTCTTTAAAGTTCAATGTTTGGCTTTCTTCAGCCTTCACAGTGTAATTGAAAGGCCACTTTTAACTCATAGTACATTGTGCGCTGGTTCTTTCTCAATATAAATTGTGCTATTAATTTCAGTGTTTAATATGCATTGGCATTCAAATGTTAACTTTGCCTTTAGTTCGGTTTTCAATATGCACTGGATTTCCCAAAGTTAACTTTTCATTTATCTCGGTATTCTATGTGCACTTTTTCATTCATTCACATGGACCGTCACTCAATTGTGTTCCTTTCTGAGCTCCCCGGTGCTGCCACACCTCTCTGACACTCGCTGCCTTTTCTGCTTTCACCTGGTGGTTCCCGTGAATTCCTTTCACCTCCAGGAGTTAGGACCAGCCACCGTAGCATGCTCCGCTCACTGGTCATGTGCTCCTGCTTCACATAGGCACTCATGCTGCGGAATTTCAAACACGTACAGCGTCTTATGCATTTCGGGCTCCTTGGCATCTCCTGCTGCACACGTTACTGTTCGGAGGCGCCCAGGCTTGTGGGGGATATGAGGTATACTTACTCGGGTACCACAAGTCCTCCTGGACTTTTTCCAGTCACCTGGTCCCATCTCCTGGACCACCACGGCTGCCTCCTATCACGGGTCTCCTGCTGCTCCACTAGTTGCTTCACCAGTCGCTTTACTCGTCGCTCTTTCCCCTGCTGGGTCGGTCTCCCTTTATACACCTGCATCCCCTTGGAACTCTCATTAGTTCTGCCTGGCCACAATTACAAGGACATGCCTGACCGTCACAGTTCCTTGCAGGCATCTTTTCGGCCCGGTAGCAAAGTGGTGTAAAGGGGTAATCTTCATTCCTCTTAGTTGTATCTTCTTCGTCTCTGTACTGTCAACTGGTATATAGGAAGAGTTGAGGGGGGTTGGGCTTATAATAGCCCATAACGGTTGGGGAAGGTTTAGGGTGGTTGTCAGTAGGGGAAGGGGGATACCATGTATTGGCCAAGGGCACCCCACTACCAGTCACCAAGGACCCTCCACCCAGGTGATCCTCCCTCGCTTGTCCCCCCCAGGCTCAGGATCTAAAAGTGATGGCCTATCCCTTGCCAACTGCACTGTGGACCCATGGGGGATAGAAGTGAGAACACCCTCAGGTTTCTCACAATTGTAATAGGATTTTCTATTAAATTACAAGAGGCAAACCTCATGTTTGAAGGTATTTAGGATGACACCAAATACTACCATTGTGTGTGGAAGGTTGAAGAAGTGATAAGCATGAAGAACTGCTTATACATGTTTTCTAAGCAGGATCATGTAAAATGGTTAATGTGTACAAAGTCCTGAACTGTAAGCAACTAGCGTTCTATTATTGTTATTTTTTTGCTATAGTACAATGGCTTTTGAATTCACTATGCAGAGTCACTGAGATTAAGGCTCTAACATCTACTTAATATCAACATATCTTACAGCACTTATCAATGCACACTCTCACACAGCGGTATGTTCCAGATAGCACATAAGTGCACTCACTGTTTAACTATTTATAGCATCCAAAATTTCTCATAATTAGCTTGTGACTATGCCAAAAGCTAACCATAAACTAAGCTCATGAGTTTGCACAGATTAATTTACTCAAAATGACTTTCATGATGATACACATATTAACTCAAACTCTTTCAAATCACTAATTTGCATAATATAAAGATGCTAGAAAATGTTTTTAGAATGCCTTTCAGACTGAGCAAGGGGTCATTTTTGCCGATAATGGCCTATCACCAAGTTATGGGCCGATGCGAGGGCCATACGTTCGGGAAGGGTCATTATCTCAAGCGATAATGACCCCTCACAAGGTCTATGTGGCTATTAGCACATGGTGGTAGCAATACATGTTTTGGAGTTTTGGTTGTGCAGAAAAGCATTTTACTTTAAGAGTGAATAAAGTAAATAGACACATTTTGTTAGCAAATTAAATGTGTTTTTTCTTTGTGGTATTTAAATAACATGGTTGTCTTCATACGTTAAGGATTGTCATTGCAACTTGTATGAACTGGAGCAGGTTTAACATGAGAAGGCATTAGGTGTCGTGAAAAAGTAAACTGTTTCTCTATACGAAAGTGAAAGTGCAGTCAGTAACTACCAGTAGTTATTGACTGCACTCTAAACATTCTGATTGACTGTGCAGAGGTCAATAACTTTATGCATGTGCTGATAGGCGCATGAATGACTTTACATGTATTGCAGTGGTGCATTAAACATATGTGAATAAGTCATTTTAGTGGTTTAATTATTACCAGGCATTTTTTTAATGTTAAAATAATTCATGAATGGAAAACAAGATTTAACTTAAGTTTAAAAAAAAAAAAATGTAAATTTCCAAGAGAGAATGTTAAGTAAACAGAAGACCTCCACATCCCACTTTCCTCACGCATTGCATGTCGTAATGCACATTAGTTACTATTAGTAACAGGTTTCTGCTCATGAACTCCTACTTCTGCCTGCACTAAGCTCCCATCCACTGTGTGCCAGAATGCCCAGAACATTTTATTGCAGGGGTTCCTCACTCCACCGCCACCCACTGTCCTACAAGGGGTTTACTTCCCACCCTGCTGTTCCCTCTCAAACCTTATTTAGCTCGCTGAGCAAACACTAAACTTAATTAAATATCTTAACTGTCAGTTCAGCCACTTGCTCTGCAAGCATCATGTTTCTCCTCATATCTCTTTCTTTCACTGAAGTCCTGTTTAAAACAAGCATTGGCAAAGCCAACAGTTGTGGCTCTTGTATATGTACTGGATCAACATTTGTCAGGCACTGTCATCATATGCTCAGGTACTCATACTAATTTCCAGCTGCTGTCATCCTATTAGGTAGTATTATAATGGCAGTGCCCAGCAAATGCCTATCCCATGTCTACACGAAATCCAAAACTGTTGGCTTTACCAATGCTTGTACAGGGGAATAGTGTGTATGGGGTAGTCTCCACAGTCAGCAGGATGTTAAAATATAAAATGTCTCTGTGCGATCCTGAGAGTATTTTGACCGAGATGGTGGTACTGTTATCACTCCTTCAGGAGGCTCTGTTCAGTGGCTTAACACCCACACCACTCCCCATCTGACCTGAGACTGAGCAATCTGCTCCCCCCCTTTGCTGCAACATTGTCTGCCCTCCCCTTTCCCAGTTGTTAGATCCCTGCTCCATTAGGTCCACACTCAATAAATACTATAATGATACTACGACTACTACTACTAATAATAATAATAACAGTAATGTTACAGAGCAGCTACATTAGGGCTCATGTTTGCACAGTCCATCACAGGAACTCAACACCATCATTCATCTAAGAGATATAGTGAAATTGATTAGTGTTCAACATTTTGTCAGAGCTTAACGTGTGTTTGTGTCTTTATAAGTACAAGCTTGTAAAATTAAAATGAATGTTTTCCCGTTTTAATGATAGTTCAACATATCCATCATTCTGTGGGCAACCATGATCAAAAATAGAATCCATTGCCTTATGCTGCAACATTACAGGGCATGACTAGAATAGCAAAGGAAATGTCAGTCCAATGTTAGGCAATGAAAAGGGAGAGGATGTGAAATATGCATTGTGTGTTCTGTGTCAGTGTGCACCATGCCTGCTGAGCAGGGAAGATAGGCATTCACGCAACATGTCCATTAGTTATTGGCTTCTCTGCTGAATCTGTAAATATATTCCAGTACTGCTCTATGAAAAGTAAGCGGCTCTTCCGAGAAGCCTGGTACTGTCCTTTTAAGGTGTAGCAGCCCAGTTAAGACGTGCTGAAACGTGTCATCAAAGGAATATACTGCTGACGCCCTGCACAGAAGTACTGATATGTTCCTGTTAAAAGTACTCCTGAGGAATGTTCAATATTTAGTAT
This sequence comes from Ambystoma mexicanum, assembly GCF_040938575.1. Taxonomy (NCBI): domain Eukaryota; kingdom Metazoa; phylum Chordata; class Amphibia; order Caudata; family Ambystomatidae; genus Ambystoma; species Ambystoma mexicanum. The sequence goes on along the minus strand of NC_090937.1, from coordinate 18,313,945 downwards.
GGCAAGGTACAGAAACATGTATAGAACGTCTCAATGACCTCGAAATAAGAACAAACTCCTTTGAGAGCTGCCAAATTAGAGTGGGTCATACCCCATTGGGGACATGTACCAGTGGGATCCCACAGCTGGAATGTGAAGAAATGTGAATGAGACAATTCGTTCATGACAAGATTCCTTCAAGAGAATTGGGCTTTTATTAAAACAATAAAAATAAAAAGAATATGTTTTATGTTCCTCAATTTGAAACCTTCATATGCACATGTGAGGCCTCCATATTTATTGTCAACAACTCATTCTTAGCTATTATCATATTAGTGATTAATGTTCAATATTTAGTAAGCCAATAACAGAAACATGTACAGTGCATTATGATGTATATGTAGAATATGTCAAGAAACAATTACATTTAAAGTAAATAATAGATGTTTTGAACAATTACATCAGGATCAAGAGTAATGTATAGCTTGCTGATTGAGTGCTGTTGTACTGTGAACACGGAATGGATCTGATTCTAACATGCAAGGGGTCACTCCATGAATTGTCTGAGGAACGGATGTTTGTTCCTATGAGGAAGGTGAAACATGCATGTGTAGATGTATTTATTTTTGTGTTATATTAGTGTATTTTGAAAATATATTTTTCAAAACTAGTAAAATAATGTATGTACATTTAGATGTTAGTTATATAACTTGCAAATATCTACAGTGATAAGTCTCCCTATGGCAGACTCTTTTCATAATAGTACAGGCTAAAAGCATTCCATGTCTGTTGGTATGTATTGTAATGCTGCATTAAAGCTTTGTTTAATACTGTTAGTACTTCTCTATCAAAGATATTTCAACTCATCTGAGAAGAGTCTGTACAGTGCTCAGAAGTGCTAGTGCATCAGCTTTGTGCACTTTATAAATATAAACTACATTCCCAATGAAGGTGTATAAGCCCCACTGAGGTGCGTCATGGCTATCATATTGGAAAACCTGTTTTGCTGCCCTGTTGAGAAGTTAAAGGCGAAATCACGCAGCTGGGATTTGAACCTTTGGTGTTTAAGTTACACACCCACCTAGCTATGGCACTTCTATACTCTGAGCTGTTTTGCCTGCACTGGAACTTGGGACAAGTTAAGTAAGTATAGATCATTTGGTAGGCGCATTAACCTGCTGAGCAATTTTCCCAAGATGCTATTGCTTCTGCAAGGTCGATACTGTGACTGATGTTTGCCATAGTACTATCAATGCCTGCAACAACTATTTCGTATTGAAATCGAGCATTTACAAACAGGCTGATGGTTCTGAAAGCCTGGTTGGCTTGGACGGTGTTGTTCAATAACTGGTAGGGTAAGAAGGGTGACACCATGTAAGGGTTTTAATTTAAGGCATTATAGTTCCGTCTGCCACAATATCGAACTGCTGACAAATGTGTATGGCATGTGCTCAGGCGGGTAAGAGTGGAGTTTAGACACAGTGATTCGTTTGACCCTGTGTTGAGACTGATAACAAATGCTATGACTGTACCATTTCAAATATAGTAGCTCTTCTGAGAAGTTCAGGCAACGTCCCAATAAAGATTAGACAGCCCTGCTGAGAAATGCTGAAACTGTGTCATTCAAGTATAGCAAACACTCTGATAAGTGCTGGAAATGTCCCAGTAAAAAAGAAAGGGAGATCTGCTGAAAATGGATACATACTATTGTCCCTTTAAACTGTATGCACTGTTGTGATGACTCTGGCTCTTTATGCGATTGCAGCTCTGTAACCAAATACTGGTATTGTGGCATTTCTTTGCGCAGCCCCTGAGCATGATGGAGTAAAGTTTGGGGCATCTCTCAGCCTGCCAACCAACACGCTGAAGGCAGGTGGAATGGGTGACTCAAATTTCAAGCAGCCCCACCTCATAATCAAATGTTCTTGGCTCCTAAAGTCATGAACAGTACGCTCATGGTAATGTTTTTGGTTTACAGACTGCCCCTTTCCCTCATCTGCCAAATCGGAGATTCTTGTTTTTGTTTCTAAAGGGATATAAGGCATCTACCTGAGACAGAGACAGCGAGTGCAAGAGAGTGGGCTGACAGGTGGCATTGTGAGCTTGAGAAATGGGACCTGTTGCAAATGGCCAGGGGTACGTGCAGATTTGTATGTTGTGTGCCTTTTGTTATAATTACTCCCCACTTCCCGTGACTGACATAAGCTTAGATTTCCTGCCACCTTACACTACACACACAAACTCACCGCCGCAGGTAGCCGTCTCAGGCATAGTCATTAGCACATCAACACTAACCAAACCACAACTAAGCTCTCCTCTTTAACGCTATCACGCTCTCCCACTTACACAGCAACGTGCAGCAAGCCCACCAACAGTAGCAGAAGGACTCTATACAATACCATTTACATTCCATGACATGAAAAGTGTACCAGTCTTTCTCGGACTGATACATAAACATATTTGGTTATTAGAAATGTGCACAGTAAAGCTATGCTTTACCACACTTATTTCACAAATGCTACATTTTCCACAGGTATCTTTTCAGAGGCTTGAAGAGACTGAGGTCAAACAGAGCTGTGCCGTACACATTACCGCCTGCCTAATATTTTGCGTGGCCAAAAATGTTTATGATTCAGCCATTGGTAATGTCACATTAACATAAAATGACTGCCCTTCCCAGAAAAGTGTGGTACTGTAATATTATAAGCTTCCGAACATCTTGCCACCATGAAGAAAACTATACATGACGGTCTGTCAAAGGTAGTCACATATGTGTGCGTATGCAGCAGGGTGCTCGCCTCCCACACAGAAAAGCATATTCTTTCCTACTTCCAATTCTGGAGCAAGAGCAACGCACCATCCGTTTGAAGTTGACAAGTTGAGTACCATTGGATTGGATAGTAAAAATAAATGTCTTTAAAGCGAAGAGAAGCAGGGTAAATCCAGCATGAACCTCTATATTAGATCATACATGTGTATTAGGAAACCTTTAACTTTTACCCCTTCTTTCACTGTATTCTGACCCCCAAGTTCAGGGGAAACACTCTCTCACTGGACAAAACAGAGCTGCAAGATGAAAACAAAGAGTAGTTTGTGCTCAAACAGTGCTCACTAGATTATGCTCACTTAAACCTGGCATGTGATTAGTCAATAAACACATCTCAGATGTTGACAAAAGAAAGAATAATTATGTTACCAAGATGTGTGGGTTCTATGTTCGTTCATCCACGTTTTTTCCTGCTGTTTTTTTTGCTGAATATCTTTGCTGAAAAAAACTCATCGAATGTATTATTTTTTTATTTGAGGGAATTATCCCCCAAATTCCTGCTTCCCTTTTATTTATTCCCTATCCTCCCACCCCCGTCCTTTATATGCCTTTAGCTAACTCCCCACCCCCATATTTTCCGATGAGTTTTTTCCGCTGAACATTTTCAGCAAAATATCTCTGCAGAAAAAAAACAGGTGATGAATGAACGTTGTACCGATGTGTGCCATGCTGGATGGACCTCACAATAAAGAAATGTAACTCATTCATGCATACAGTAAAAGAAAATAATTCTGTGTGTGCGTACAAGGCATTAACCTTAGGCAGGCCTTCCCCAATGAGGAGCATCATGACACTGATAAGATGATACTTGAAGCAAGTAACGATTCATGAACGACCTATCCTCTCCTCTGCAATATGAGAAAGGCTACGGGCATATGAATTCTAATTGCTAAAGTGGGGTGAAAACTAATGTAAAAGACCGTTTTGGCTGTACACGTCGCACTTAGGGGTGGGCCCATTTCACCTGTAGAGTGACAGGGCTGCCGTTATCGTGCGAGCGGAACAGTGGGCATGCTCTCTGAACCCCAATGCGAATTCAGCATCCTGGATTGTTACGGGACCAGATTGGTGGCTTGTTTCCCCATCCTTCATCATATAAAGTACTTCCCTCGCGCTTGCCTATGTTTTAAGATACTGGAATAGCTTTTAAAATCACCAAAGTTTCCTAATTTCTCTGTCTGCTATCTTTACTCTGGGCACATCACCCAGATAGGTGTTAAACGATGGCTTTTCTCAAGAGACCACTGTGAGTGCTGCTTTAACATTGTGCATGCAAGATACCACTCTGCCACTGCTGTTTTCCCAGTTCTAGGGAGACTGCAAGTTCAATATATCCAGTGTATTCTGTTTTTTGAGATGTTCTTGGAGGCTATTTGTGGAACAGGATATTCTGCCCACAGAAATAATGCAATATTACTCAGTGCCCTGGGGTTTGAATGCCATTCAGTGCAACTTTGTGGGCTTGTGAGAACCACCACCAGTGGGTGAAAGACAGGATAACGACATTTCAAGAAGCTGGAAAGAGACCAGCAAAGTGCTTTGAAAATAAAGAGAACATGGTCTTTCTCAAGAGTGACAAGGTCCAATGAACCCGCAGATGACTATTTTGTGAAACTGTGCAAATTAACCAGGTTGTGCAACGTAAACGTACAATTGGACTCAATGATCAGGGATATGCTCATAGTGTACACTTGCAATCACAAGATTCAAGTAAAGGTCACACAAGAAAAGGATGTTCCTCTATGTAAGTGTAGCCCAGAATGTTGTCTGCCCCGGCCTGGTAGCTGTCATGCCAGGGAGGAGATCACTCAATCACAGCTCTTCGTAAACCACCTCAAAAAAACAAAGAGCACATTCGGTGTCCTGCAACAGCACTGATGTCAACAAGAGTGGGCTACCATCCTGAGTGCCTGCTATCACTAATGATCAAAGCTGGCCAGAGAGTAATCAGTTAGCCCTAATGAATGGAAAATGGCACGAAACACCAAATCTGCTTTGAGCCTGCAGCATGGATTAACAGTAACTAAAAGGCTCACTCAGGTTTTGACTGACGGGTGGATACATAGGGGCCCATGATAACTTCACCCCCCCCAGCACTATCCCAGGAGATCCACCTCTGAATTTACAACCTCCATCCGGCTGCTATGTATTAAATTGGGCTTATGGAGAGCCCTGATATTGAAACCATCTGGGGGATGCAGCCTTACTACATCACTGGTGTAGGATCCAGCAGGGAATTCACAGCTTCACCCCACCCACCTACTACTTAATTCATGCCATCTCAGCTGATGGCTTATAACTTGAGAATATTTTTGCATTTTATCTCCTGTAAGTCTAGAGACTCAATAACTACGAGAGCATCTTATATTACTTATTCCCACATGGGTCTGTCTTGCATGTAACGCCCATGACTAGTCAAGCTCATACACCCAGAGTTGAGAATAGAGCTGAGGGAGCTTGGTGGTATTGGGTACACTATTAATGAATTCAGCAATGACTTGTGACTCTCAGAATTTCCTTCACATGGTCTACCATTTACTGCCACACTCAGAGGAAGCACACCCAGAACAGATGATAATGAGTCATCAGGACAAGTACGTTTTATGGGTTGTTTTACAGTATATCTTACTAGGTGGGGTGTTGTACTGTATTGCACTGGTACAGTATGGTATGATATTGTGTAAGTATTTACAAAGCAAACTGTCAGGATTAGTCAGGCGAGTACAAAGGCAGCGAATATGGCAAGGGAAACGTGCACACAGGAACAACGACTCATGTATGCTAGAACCCAGGAGTGCAAATAGAGTGTGACATCAAAACCAATATATGAAAAGGGATGTGGGGTAAGCACCTGACCGCGAGGAAAGTCAGCAAGCGCCTTACCCCCAATTGCTGTTACAGGTACTGACAGCGCTAAACCCACGTGGAGGGCAAGCAATGACAGGATCTGTGAACTAACACTCTTGATGGTATTAAATAAGGGAACTAAAGAACTGTACTCACGAGGACGAGATAAACCTCTTGAATGTCAGCTAGCCCACGAATCCTGTTGATGAAACTGGGACCCAGAAAGGCTAGAACAGCAATGGGAGGAAAACGAAATACCTAAGTTGGAATAGTGATTACAAATTAGTGAGGAAAACATAAGCATTCACACAGGATCTAGCTACAACCGCACACCACACCTAATAATCAAATGGGAAATAAATGCAGAAGTGCAATGGAAAACATGGAATGGATCCCAATGGAAAATAAGGATCAGGAGCAGGGAAAAACGAAATAACCAATGCAAACTTCTCCCTACCCCTCCAAGGAAAAGACAGGAAGCTAATCTAAGAGGAAGGCTAAGGCATACGGGTTTACAGCAGCAAAGGACAGAGTCAAAGAAATATAGAACACAGACAAACTGGGCTGCATCTAAAAGGGGAAAGCACTGAGAAATGCTGCCTGCAAACAGAGGAAGACAAAAAGGGAATCAAGGGAGCAGAATTCAATTAGCGCATGAATCCGAGATTCAGGGCGGAGGAACAAGAAAACAGGAACTAGGAACTAGGTACAAAGGCAAGGAACAAGGGACTAGTCACAACAGGAACACTGCAAACGATGACCAGAGCTGGACTGAAGTAAGACTGAGGCTTTTAAAGCTGCTTAACGAGCACACGCCTCAGGTGTGCTGATTGCTGCACCTGCAGCCACAGCTGTTGCCTATCCTCCGCCCAACCTTGTCCTGCAAGGGTGGAGGTGGAGCAGTGGGCCAGGCATTCTGGGATGCATAGTCATTTGGTTAAAGAAGCATGCTGGCTGCCAAAAACCTGGAATGGATCCGGAAGGGAAGTAGCTTGGAAAATAGGGATTTAGCGCTCCCAATTCATCACCGCACTGTAGCATAAGGTTCGGAGGAAAGGTCCAGTAGGGAATAAACCCCAAATCATGCCCCCAAGTGGTGGGAACGGGAGCGAAGGGAGCGAGTCGTGACAGTATACCCCCTCCTACGGCCGTCTTCGGGTGCTCGCCACCCCCACGAGACATCTTCTTTCCATGATGGGAGTGCTTTTTCTTTGGAGGTGGCACTGATGGAAATGGTGGCCTGTGGGCAAAGGCAGATGGACTTCCATGATAGGAGTACTTTGTCTTTGGAGGTGGTACTGATGGAAACGGTGGCTTCTGGTGAGGAAGAGACTCATGGTTCGAAGAAAGGCATGAAGGACTTGCAGGACCTGAAGCAGAGTTGGAAGGTCCAGGAAGCTCAGTCACTGGGAGTGGACCCTTATAAGTCTTTGAGGAGGGAGGCAGGCTGGTGCAACATGCCTTAGGCAATGGTAGAAGCCCTGTTAGCCTTTCTGCCGAGAGTGGACATGCGGGAGGTGAGGAAATTGCTGGCTTCAGGAAAGGTTTATGTTCAGCCATTAGAGAAGGTGGCGGCTGAGGTAGAGGTTCAGATTTTCTTCTGTCATCCATCTGGGAAAAGGCTTGTGGTTGAAAGTGACTAAGGTTTGACTGCACATGTTCTACGCCTTGGAGACCTGAAAGTCCAATGGGTTGTACAAGGCTGGTACTCCTGGTGACAGTCGTGTAACCACCTTGTTGCACGTGGGATACAACAGCAGGGACGTTTGGCATACTGATAGGAGTGATAGACGCAGTACTTGGTATTTCAGGCACACTCGCAGAATGAGCAATAACAGACACATTTTGAACTGCAGCAGTCATTCCCTTCCTTTGGCTACTAGCACCCAACTGGTGCTTCTTGGCGGAATTCTGTTGCACAAGTCCTGTAGGTAATACGCCGGTCTGCACCACCCCATGTGCACACCCAGGTGAGTGGTTCTGACTCACCACTTGGTCCAGCTTGATGACTCTGAAGCGGGAGCTGGCAAAAGTCTCAAACTCTGATGCTGCATTTTTAGGAGGCTCTGATGCTAAAGTGAAGCAGTTGGGAGAATCGTCTTGTGGAAAAGGCAGGCATTCTGGTGCTCCTCCTGAAGCAAAAGAAAGGCAAGCTAGACGTTCATCGACAGTAAATGGTTGGGATTCAGGAGGAATCGCTGGAGCAGAAGAAAATACAGCAGGATCTGATGGTGTAGACAGATATACCTCTGATATTGGCAGCGAGGCTAAGCAGGATACAGGCGTCTCATGAACTGAAGGCAAATACTGAGTATACTCCGGGACTGAAGACATGCACTTTTGATGGACTACCGGAGGCTCTAAAGCTGAAGGATGATCTGCAGGATGAGTCACTGTAGCTGAAGACAGGCAGGCCAGGGGAAACCTTGAGGCTGAAGGCATGCAAGCTGAAGCAATCTCGGTTGCTGGATACAAACATGTCCAGGTCTTTGGGACTGGCTCTTGAGTAAATGGCAGACATGGCAGCGGTTCATTGGTTGAAGACACGTGTGCCAAAGATGACTGCAGGGCTGTGGATTGGATCATAGAAGAGTCAATGGTTGTAGGAGGACAGACAGAAGTCTCAGAAGTTGACAGGCACATTGGTGGCTCAGGAATGGAGGGCACCTTTAGGGCAGTAGACTCCTTGGCACCAGTGACCAAAGACTGAGCTGTACCCTTGCAGTCCCTTTCTTTAGTGGGTGACACAGAGTCTCTTTCTTTGTAGAAGTCAAAATCAACCAGTGGAATCACCATAGTAAAGTCTCTGTTAATCAGGATTTCGTCAATTGTCCATTCCTCTGTTTTAGCTTCTGAAAGAGGCAGATTATCAATCAACAGTTCAGGAATCGCCTGCCGTTTTTTTGGTTCTGTATACTGTGGAATGAGTCCATCAGAACATGAAATCTGTACTGTCTCTGACTGTTCGTATTGATCAGAATTGGCAGAAGGAAGAGTGAACCCAGAGGTAACATCGTTTTCCACATCAGCTTTAACATCTACTTCAGTCTCAGCAGCTGTATCAAGAGCAGGGCCTAAGCCTACTGTAGTGACTGAATCTGTGTATGCCACCATTGTGGATTGTGTTTGGAAATCGGAAGCTTGTATGTGTGCTAGCTCAGAATTATGACAAACTGCTACACAGGAAATTTTAGGTAAAGGAGTGGCTTGTAAATCTTCAGCTAACTGCAATCCCTGACAAACAGCAGAACAATTGTCAGAAACTGTGCCCAGATTAAGCGCTGTGCTAGACGAAAGACCTTCACTCCCAATAGATCTAACATATTGACAAATATAATGGTTTACCAAAGTCTCTGCACTCAGGGGCTGAACAGTGTTCACTTCCTCAACATCAACAGATAAAGTCTGAGGTGTATTCAGTAAAGAGTGCAAGGTTTTATTCTCCTCTTGTAAAGAAATGAATTCTTGTCTTAACTCCTCAAGCTTAGCTCTTAGCATGCCCTGCATTAACTGTACATCACTATCAGTAGGCACAGGGGGAGGCATAGTGGCATCAGGGCTGGATCCTGCACTAGCAATCTGGATGTGCACCGATTGTACATTGTCCTCTACTGCTTGCAGGTTCTGTGATTTATAGTTTCTCTTACCAACTTGGTCTGTCTTTCCCTTAAGCAAACTATTGAAATTAGACCTCTTGGCATTAGGGACTACAGTATGTACCTGTGCAAAGGAGTATGCTTTAGACTGAGGGTAGAAAACAGAAGTTATGCAAGGAACCCCTCCATTCTTTATGTTTGTATCATGAAACTGTTCTATCTGAGGTGAAGCACAACTGGAATCATGGGGTTCAACAACAGAGGTACTCTTGTATAATAAGTCTAACAGTGTGTTGTTTTCTGCGGCTAAGGCTTGCGCTGACATAGAATCGGGATCAAAACAAAAGATAGAACTAGGATCAGGCAATGTAGGATGTGCCATCCTATGGGAAAAATACTTTGCACGTAAATGCCCATTCGTGACAAGGAGTTCATTTAAGTCAGGACTAGTGATTTGATTGTCACAGGTAAATGTAGGGGAAGCTTTCTGTACAAACTTGTTAGAGGCCTTGCTGCCTTTCTTTCTTAAACTTGCCATATTCAATGGGGATTTTAGGCTGGTCATTCTGTCAGGATTAGTCAGGCGAGTACAAAGGCAGCGAATATGGCAAGGGAAACGTGCACACAGGAACGACTCATGTATGCTAGAACCCAGGAGTGCAAATAGAGTGTGACATCAAAACCAATATATGAAAAGGGATGTGGGGTAAGCACCTGACCGCGAGGAAAGTCAGCAAGCGCCTTACCCCCAATTGCTGTTACAGGTACTGACAGCGCTAAACCCACGTGGAGGGCAAGCAATGACAGGATCTGTGAACTAACACTCTTGATGGTATTAAATAAGGGAACTAAAGAACTGTACTCACAAGGACGAGATAAACCTCTTGAATGTCAGCTAGCCCACGAATCCTGTTGATGAAACTGGGACCCAGAAAGGCTAGCACAGCAATGGGAGGAAAACTAAATACCTAAGTTGGAATAGTGATTACAAATTAGTGAGGAAAACATAAGCATTCACACAGGAGCTAGCTACAACCGCACACCACACCTAATAATCAAATGGGAAATAAATGCAGAAGTGCAATGGAAAACATGGAATGGAACCCAATGGAAAATAAGGATCAGGAGCAGGGAAAAACGAAATAACCAATGCAAACTTCTCCCTACCCCTCCAAGGAAAAGACAGGAAGCTAATCTAAGAGGAAGGCTAAGGCATACGGGTTTACAGCAGCAAAGGACAGAGTCAAAGAAATATAGAACACAGACAAACTGGGCTGCATCTAAAAGGGGAAAGCACTGAGAAATGCTGCCTGCAAACAGAGGAAGACAAAAAGGGAATCAAGGGAGCAGAAATCAATTAGCGCATGAATCCGAGATTCAGGGCGGAGGAACAAGAAAACAGGAACTAGGAACTAGGTACAAAGGCAAGGAACAAGGGACTAGTCACAACAGGAACACTGCAAACGATGACCAGCGCTGGACTGAAGTAAGACTGAGGCTTTTAAAGCTGCTTAACGAGCACACGCCTCAGGTGTGCTGATTGCTGCACCTGCAGCCACAGCTGTTGCCTATCCTCCGCCCAACCTTGTCCTGCAAGGGTGGAGGTGGAGCAGTGGGCCAGGCATTCTGGGAAGCATAGTCATTTGGTTAAAGAAGCATGCTGGCTGCCAAAAACCTGGAATGGATCCGGAAGGGAAGTAGCTTGGAAAATAGGGATTTGGCGCTCCCAATTCATCACCGCACTGTAGCATAAGGTTCGGAGGAAAGGTCCAGTAGGGAATAAACCCCAAATCATGCCCCCAAGTGGTGGGAACGGGAGCGAAGGGAGCGAGTCGTGACACAAACATGCTCCTTGAAAAGGCATCTTGGGCTGGACCGTGAACCCTATACTGGAACAATGCTGACAGAATAGTTCTTAGACTATTAATGAGCAAAATGGTAGGTCTTTAGTTTTTGTCTGAAATCCTGAAGGTTTCCAGTTACACAAATTACAGATAGTGGAGAGTTCCACAGCCTGGCTGTTTGGGCGGGGAGAGAGCAACATATCTGAACCAGGAGATGGTCAACACCCCCAAAGATGTGGACATGCAAGATTTTTGTGTCTTGTACTAAGTAAATTGGCCCTGCTGAAACGTTTGGGTAAGATTGTAGAAGTGTATGTAAAATGAAAAGTGCCTTAATCTGAATCCATGCTTCTTCTGGTAGCTAACCTAAAGTCCAGAGAGCCGGAGAGATGTGGTTTCTTTGTACCCATCACCGCAACATTTGTGCTGCAGCATTCTGTATTATTTGTAACCTATGTATTGTGTATTTGCAACACTTATATAGACCAAGTTACACACATTTAGACATTTGGGGAAAGTCATTTACAAGTGGATTTTACGTGGGAATGTAAAGCAATCGAAAATCTACTAAAAGCTTGGAGTGGAAAAAAAACATGAGCTAGATGCTTGGCTAACTTGTAGCTTTAGATGCAAGGAAGAGTGAAGCAACACTCCCAAGATAACAAACCTTGGTATTGGAGATTAAGGGGGACCAAGAGTGGACGGCTAGTGGTTTGTAGATCAGATAAGGAAATTTGTAACACTGATATCATTGATTTTAAATCTGTGAATTATTTGGCACCTCAATACGGGTTTACTACAAAACAAGATTTCAGTGTTTACCCAATTGAACTTAAGCCTATTTAGGTTCACCCACATGGCTACTTCTTCTGGCCCGAAACCGTCCCCTGTGTCCACCGATGGGGACCTCCAGTCAGAATCAGTATGTATATATATATATATGCTCAAAGACAAAATGTTAGTTGAAGTGCAGTTAAGTTAAGTAAACGTAATGCAACAATACCCTTGAAATTGTGTGCTTTGGGAAACTGAGGACTGGCCTAACTCGGCACATTCCCATTGATCTACCCCATAATGCCATATCCCTGATAATGCCATTTTGTACAGCATTGTAAATTCCTTTGCTTACAATATATATGTGCTCTTTGGGCTGTGCGGTGGAGCAAAAATGGACAAATCCTTTCCAAACTTTCCAGTCTGGGGGGAGAGGGACGGTGTATACAATTGTCAGCATAGTTTCAGCCAAATCCATCACACAAGTTAAAAGTTATTAGCAATTTCTTTTGTTCGATTTCCTACGGCATGCACCACTAACATTAACTATAGGGCAGTGACTATATATATTCAGGGAGAAAACTTTGTTAAATGGACATCATGGTTACAAGTAAAACCGAAAATCCCCAGAAATTCATCAGTTATGGTACGCTAAGCAACCATTACTCGTGCCACCACTGTGCACTGCTAATGCTAACACCCAGGGCATCAAAGATGACATCATAAATGTCTTGATGACATCACATATCTAGGCCACTTGTTTTTGTTCACTGACATATCTAGGCAGATATTTTAGTTCATTGACAGTTAGAATATGGAAATGCAAAAGGTGCTATATATCTAGACTTTAACCTTGTTGTATGTTCTTAAAGTACTTTCCTTAGGGTTTGGTCTCAGCTCATGGTGTACATACATGGGGCAATAAGCAGGCCTCAAACACACAATTCAGTTGTATACGTGAAGATGAACTTTCATGTTATTCACATTTTCTGGTGATGTTGTTTCTTTCTTCCTTACTTTAGTTTCCCTGTATGTGCCTCTGATTTTTGTGCATTTTGGATCTTCAGGTGTATTGTGTGTACTAACACAAGTGTTCATAATCCTGAAAAGGTCTGAAGTGGCCAAGGATCGTTTAAGATCTGTGGAGGTCTTGGCTCAGGCAGGCAGACGGTTGGACGTTGGGTGGCCCTCTTTTCTAGGAGATATGATTCTAAAATAGGCTGAACAACTGAAAAAATCTGTTTATTATTCAGATCAGCTGAATGGGTGTCTTTATTGCATTTGGGTCTTTCTTTTTTAGTTTATAAAGTTGTATTTTATTCAAAGCACAGATTACAGATCAACAATCTAAACGACATTAAAGAGAAATAAATACTGTGACAAGGACATACAAATGTAACTATAACAATCAATAAGTACAAAACAGTGAGAAATTAAGTCCATTGAGATTGATAATGAAAAAATGAAAGACATATAAAGGAAACAAAATTAAAAATAGTTCATGAAGTGAAGCAATATGAAAAATAGGAATTCTTATTGATTATCATGGAAAGAAGTTGCTAATGTAATAAATAACTAGATTAAGAATTCATATAATTTAAATAGTTAACAAAGTATTGGTGAGTTGGTATTACATCTCTCAATTCTATGAACATCACATATAATATTCTGCCACCCTTTGAATGAAATATTTGAAAAGAAATTCCAATTTGATGTGATTATGTTGATAGCAAGGAGTATACATTGGTCAAAGATAATAAAAAGCAGTTTACATTTTTCCAGCATTGACTTCCAAACTCCCCAAAAAATGTTAGTTTAACTTAGAGGGATAGAAATTGAAAACATGTGCTGTAGAAAGACCAAAACTTGGTCCCAACAATCAAACAATCAATCAAAAAACATATGACTGAAAGATCCAGTGGAAGATCGACAGCACCACCATAAATCATTATCAGATAACTTGGATAGAAAGGGTTTTTTAGGGGTAATAAAGGCTCTGTGAATAAAGAAGTACAGCATTTGGGTTAGGTTTGCAGAAACAGATACATATTTAACTTTAGCCCAAATACTAGACCACAGTTCATCATCAAAAGGTATACAACAGTCCTCTTCGCATTGCCGTTCACATGACCATTTTGTATTAGGGTGTCTACGTCCTCTTAATATTTTGCAAAGACAAGAGACTTTGATAATATCAAGGGTTTCCATTAGATGTAGACCAGAGGGATCGACCACCAACTCATTCAAGTCATTTTACTTCTAGCATCAAGACAAGCATTGACTAACTTGAGATATTAGTTGTGAGGAACTCTTGGTAATGAACATTTGATATTAAATTCTTCTATTGTAAGGATATCACCTCCAATGATTATTTGATTTATAAATGTAACACCTTTATCTATCCAGGCTTTTCGAAAAATAGGCCTATTATTTATAGCTTTATATTTATTACACCAAATAAAAGGAGAAAAGGCCTTCACAGGTTTATTGAGTTGATGAAACAAAAAATATTTTAAATACTAGTTAGTGAGATATTGTTTTGTAAAACCCTATTTTGGAGCCATTCAAAAGATATTTAACATCTTTTATGTCAAATGGCAATGCTAGAGATTGTTCAACAACCAACCAAGCAGGAGGATTTAGAATATCATCAAGGAAAAATCAGTCTTTGGCAAGCTTTAGAACAAAGGTTTATAGTAGTTTTTAAAGTTCGGAAACCCAACGCCACCGTACTCATATAGGTAATTAAGCTTATTACGGGCAATCCTTTTCTTTTTTCTAGGGCCCCAAACAAAGTTAATGAGTATGTTGTTAATAGACTTTGAAATAGAGGTTGGTAGAGGGTATTGGAGCATTTGTAAAAAGTATGGAGTAATAAGTGATAGCATCATCTTGATAACCTTCAATCTACCTCACCATGTTAAATATAAGGGGGACCATGTAGTAACTGATTCATTTACTTTTGATTGTAGATTTCGTAAATTTATCTTGACCATTTGAGCAAGTGAAGGGGCAACTGAAAAACTCAGATATTTAACAGATATTGGGTTCCAACTAAGACCAAGTTGTGCAAAATCATGTTTTATATGGAATTCATTTAGCAAGAGCATTTCAGATTTATCTTTGTTTAACTTGTATCCTGAGAAATTAGAGAAGAGATCAATTCTATCAAAAAGATGGGTGAGGGTTGTGATTGGGTTTTCATGGAAAATTAATATGTCACCTGCATATGCAGCCAGTTTAAATTCAGAACTACCACAGCTAATTCCAACAATATCATTATTTCTATGTATTAATTCTAATAGGGGTTCAATAGCTAAAACAAATAAAATAGGGGCGATGGGACAGCCTTGCCTTGTTCCTCTATGAAGGAAGAAACAAGGGGAAAATTTGCCATTTATAAAGATGGAAACTTGAGGATTAGAGTATAAAAGTCTAACAAATTGAATATAGTCATCCCCAATACCATGCCATTTTAAGGACTGGAAAAGAAAGTCCCACTCAACATGATCTAATGCTTTTTCAGCATCAAGTGCAACTCCCGTATTCGAGTTTGCGAAATTACCTTTTTATTTATACAATGGATAAGATTCATAAATCTTCCCTAACAAAAGCCTACGTGATCTAATTTAACTAATTTACACATGAAGGATTCTATTCTATTAGCTACATTTTTTTTAAAGATTTTGCAATCTGAATTAATAAGTGAAATTCGTCTATAGTTTCTGGGTAGTGCATTATCCTTATTGTGCTAAGAGAGTGTTGGTAAAGTAACCCAATGATTTACCAACCTTGGAGAAAAATGTATATAATGATTTTAGTTTTGGAGAAGAGTAGGGGGGAAAATGCAGACGAAATCAATAGAAAGACAGTCAGGTTCAGGAGCTTTACCTTTCTTAATGTCATTAATGTGGATAGGTGTATTAAGGCTACTTAAATCAATACCTATTTATTATTTTTTAAACAATCGCAAAAATCATTGAAGTCAATATTATAATGTAGGTGCTCTGAAGAGTATCTTTTTTCATAAAATGTGCTAAATACATTTAAAATGTCTGTATCAGAGGTTGAACTATGCTTTGTTCGCTTCTCATCCCAGAAATTCTAATTCTTTCTTTTTTACTTTGAGATACGAGGCTAAAGCTTTGCCTGCTTTATTAGAAAATTGATACATTTTGGATTTAAACTTTAGTAATACACCAGAGACTAGTTCTGTTTATTTTTGGTTAGTAGAAAATTGAAGAGCAAGGATTTGGCGAAAGAGAGTGTCATTAGCTGCAGAGTTATATTGTTTCTCTAAATTCTGCAATTGGCTATGAAGAGCATCTAGATCTTTTTTAGCCTCCTTCTTTCTTTTAGCTACAAAAGAGATTATATGTCTCCGTAGAGACGCTATTTAGGTGTCCCAATTATTGACAGGGCAAATCTCCTCATCTTTATTGATTTAAAGAATGAATGATGAAAATCAAAGTCAGATTTTTTTCGAAATTAGTGTCTTGGAGTAATGAGCTATTGAATCTCCATCTATTAGTAGGTTTCTAATACATCCCAATTCAATGTTAGCTATAACGGGAGAATGATCTGAGATGACTGAGCATTCAATAATAGAATCAATTATTGACAATACTACCGATTTGGCTACACAAATATAATCAATAAGGGAGAATGAGTTATGTGGGAGGGAATGGAAAGTGAAGTCTATATCTGTGGGATGTTAGAATCTCCATGAGCCAATAACACCAGTTTCTGTTAAACAACTTAAAATTCCATGTGTGATTTATTATTTTTAAAAATACAGGGAGATCTTCAATCTAAGAAAGGATTAATGATATTATTAAAGTCGCTGCACAAGGTCAGTTTGTAATATCATAAGTTTCAGATTTATCCAGAATTTGGGGCCATGATTGATAGGCCCATATATATAAAGAATCGAAACAATCTGAGAGCCAATAAATAGTTTGGCTAATACCCATCTGCCCTTAGTGTGTGCATCTTTATGGCGAATCTGATACTGAGTACTTTCTTTTTAATTAAGATTATTACACTGTAATGTTTGCCATCTGCTTGACTAGCTAATACTCATCAACCCAATACTCTTTCAGTTTCATGGACTCTTGTAACAATAAATGGGCCTTATGTAAGCAAGCCATAGTTGGCTCCAATCATACACCTTAAGGTCATAGTTTAATAAAACAGAATAATAATAGTTTTAACAATTAATATATACCTAAAATATGTTTCAAAAGAAAAAACTTCACAAATAGTCAATAAGTCATATATAACAGAACAGAGTTCATGTTGGAATGAGTGCTAAAGCAAAAAGAAAAAGAAAACAAGTGGAGGAAGACGAAAAAGAATAAAAAATGAAAAGAGCAAGCATTGCAACATCTGACGATCTGATGTTGTGAATTCAGACATGCAGAAAATTGTATTTTCCAGGAAGAAACCACCCAAACGGTAATAACAAATCAGGAATAGTAAAAAACAAAAGCAGAGAGGTCAGAGTCGCAATGTCTATTGGAAAAAGGGTCTGTAAGCGCAAGGGTGTGTATGTGCCCTAATGCCTGCGGGCTTTGGCCCAATATAAATGTATTAATAAATCAAATTTAAGAAATCCACAGATGGACGAAATGCTACTCCAATTCTGTGTGTATATTGAGGACAATGGATGAATTTAGATTAAGAATGTTAGGCAATATTTTTTAAGGAAGAGGGCAACATCATCTCCCTCTACTCCTTCCGGAAAGCCGCAGAGTAGGAACTTTCTATTCTCCAAATCTTCATTTTGTTTTTGTAGCCTATGATTTGATTCCTTCATATGGGCCCTACTAATTTTTCTTTTGACTTTCTCCATCTAGTTTTTAAATGCGCCCAGTGCTCATCCATTTGATGAAGCTTGGTGTTCGTGTTTTCCATAAAGGGCGTGAGTGCTCTTATTTCCAACAAAATAGTCTCCATTTTAGATTCTAATAATGATTGAGCAGGAGGAGGGGAGTCGCCCTTTGTCCTTTGCAAGGTGGCAGCCACTTTTGCTGATGGTTCTTGTTAGTGGAAGTTTTATCTTGAGCTTTTATTGAGGCCATAATAAAAGGTGAGACAAATCAGATGGGACGTATTTAAATTGTACAAATGGGCCCTCAAACAAAATTCTGCTATTGCTGTAATTATATGTTATAAATTATAACATGTCACCCATAGATGTTATGAGGAAAGCTGCAAAATAGAGGTATTATCTTGCAGTGAGGCAGACAGCTTTTGGGAGACTAAAGGAATTATGAGAAATTGTTGAAATTAAGATGTATTCCTCATATAAGGTTAATTTATTTATAAAAGGCAGGTCACATATAAATACAAATTGGGTACATATATATATATATATATATATATATATATATATATATATATATATCCTTTCAAGAGACCGTGTGCCAGAAAACGTTTCTTATAAATATATCTGCCTCCCGAATATATACTTAAATGTGGAAATAATAACTTAAAAAATAACTTTAAAAGTCACTGTTCATGCAGAAATAAGGTCTATCTGGCTGCCTGCATTGGGAAAGAAGTTTGTACCCCAATGAAAATGGGCTGTGTCAAATGTCTGACGCGACCCGACACTGCCGACAGTACGGTGTACTCCTTGTCCACGGAGAAGGTTGCGAGCCAAGGCTCAATGCCATGATCACCCCCAGAAGAAGTGAGGTAAGAGTGATACATCCTGAAGCGAAAAATGCAAACTACTGGTCCTCTGGAACGTTATATTAATTACAGAGCGGCAGCTCCGCTTTCTGCTACTACCGTGTAACGCACGTAGCCATGCCCCCCGCATTTGGGTCTTTCTTCTGAGGTGACTGTCATTAGCTCTTGTTGGATTTGACTGACAATCGGACCACAGTAAGAACTTCAAAAAGGTCCTGTCATATACTGGAGCCTGAAAAAATGTGGTTTGAATAGTAATTGCATTTTTAAAATTCAATCACTTTCTTATAATTTCATAGTTTAGATGTGTAGTCAAGCATTGCCTTGTGATCATCATTTTTTCTCCATATATGTTTGCAATATCTTAATACTTTAACGTCTGTTGAACAGCAGGGTTTATTAGTCTTCTGATCTGACTTTCGTATGAGTGTTTGACCAGAGGCTAGACCAGCAACACTTATATGTCCCACACACCATTTACTGTGGCCCCACAGACTCCACCTTTTCCCTGACTCTGCTGCCATGACAGGCAGAGCAGCGATGGAGCTGATAAGGGGACTGAATGCAGAGATTAGCACTTGCTGAGCCTTTGAAATGTATGTATTAATGTATCCATTAACTTCAACTTCAGGTAATATAATAAATAACCTGTCCTTCCTGAGTCATGGGGCAATAAGTGGGAACACCTATACGGATTTGTTTTAAAAGGCAACAAGATACATATTGAAAAAAAACAGTTAAACAAGAGTGTGGGAGGAGAGGAAAGGAAAGGATAGGAAAGGAGAGGTTGGGTAGTGATTGGGGGGTTTCCCATGTGTTAGTCAATGGAGATAAACATTTCTTTTTAAATGGGGAAAGGTTTGCTGGCAGTAAGGTAATGAGACTAAAGCAGATGAAACCTTCTTAAATGGGAAGAATGTAACACAGATTACTGTAACAACATATCAAACTGTTTCAAGGACAATATGCTTGTTTAAAATAGGGGAAGAGTCAGGGAAGAGACACACTGTCCAGCACAGTTACTTATCTTCAGCAATGAAGAGGACTTTGTAGACCATTGGAGGCAATGAACGTTTCTCTGTCTTTGCTTTTAGAGAGGGGGCAGGGGGATTCAAATCAGAAAAAAAAACCATTGCAGCCATTATGAGCTAGTTGCAGGGTATGATCCACCTAATGAAGAACCGTTGCTCGAACTGTACAAAGAGGCTCATGAGTTTTACAATTCGGCTTTTATGCAATTGAAATCTACGGAAAACTGGCATCATGGTTAGCCCTCACTAATATGGGAGTTTTGAGGAGATTGCAATTGCTTAATGTAAGAAAAGTTTGAGATGTTTGGGCAGAAAACGATGTTTGTTTCTATGGGAAAACCCCATGCCAAAAGCTGTTCAAAACTCAATCAAAGTGAAACAAAAATTCAACTATGAAGCCGTTAATGTTCAAATCTGAACTTTTGCTTGCAAAGACGGCTGCTTTGGATGTTTTCATGCAAGGGTTGAAAGTTATTCAAAAAAGTTATTTTCTTCGTATGCAAAATGTAAGTTAATTCTGGGCATGGGCGATATACAGATACACTTAAAACATTCATAACCTAAAAGTGTTAAAGTCCATTTAGAAAAAATGTTTTCAGTGCACCAATTCCTGATGAAATATAGGTGCATGCCAGAAATTGAAAAAATTGGAGCTTTCAGTTTGGAAATATTTGGGCCGAAAACTATGTTTTTTTCTATGTGAAAACCCCATGTCAAAAGCTGTCCAAAACTCAAAGTAAACATTTTTTAAACTATGAAGTTGTTAATGTACAAATATGAACTTTTTCATGCACAGACGGCTGCTTCGGAATATTACTCATGAATATGTTCAGATGTTTTCATATAAGGGTTTGAAAGTTATTCAAAAAGGTTATTTTCTTTGTATAATAAATGCAAGTTCATTCAGGGCATGGGCAATATACAGACACTTAAAACATTCATAACTCAAAAGTGGCAAGGTCGATTTAATACATTCAGTGCGTCAATTTCTGATGAAATCTAAGAGCATGCCAGAAATTGCAAAAATTAGAGCTGCCAGTTTTGAGATATTTGGGCTGAAAAAATATGTTTTTTTCCTATGGGAAAACCCTGTTTTAAAAGCTGTTAAAAATGCGATCAAAATAAACATTTTTTAAACTATGAATCCGTTAATGTTCAATTCTGCATGCACAGGCAACTGACTTGAAATATTACTGATGAATATTTTCAGGTTTCTTCATGCAAGGTTTCGAAAGTTATTCAGAAAACTTATTTTCTGAAACTCCATAGAGACTTCATCTCAACCGTAACTATACCTTGGACTAGCTCAAAGGCATAATGTATATGTGCTCTATATGATAAAAAGACATAAAGACACAAAACAAATCTATTCAGAATATATACAAACTGATTAATAAAACCCTGCAAAAAACAATATTGAAACAAGTCAATTAAAGCTTTGGCATGGCATTGGCATTAAATTCGAGTTCCTTCCTTCTTCAAGACTAAATTATGTTCATATGTGGTACTTAAATTAAAATCGCCAAATCGGTACTCATCACATTGAACTCAAAAGGGAAAAGGGCTGAGTGGACTGGCCAGGATTTGAACCTGTGACAATAAGATCAAATGCATGTCTCTGGAGGGGATGAATTAGTCTTCTGGGTCACAGGCACATATGTAATTGGATTTATATTTGTTGTGACACTTTTAATTCATATAATAATATGCCTATATACATATAATGATAATGATGTTTTATTTATTTAGCGCCTTAATCCAACGCACTTTACGGAGCACATATTTATACACTATCAGCCAACTGAAATTGGTACTCATTTATCGACCTCGGAAGGATGAAAGGCTGAGTTGGCGTTACCGGGATTCAAACCTCCGACCTGCAGATCACACCCAGATTGCATATAGCTAGATGGATCGATATGCATTTTCCCCCTTCATTTCAACAAGGTGGAGGATTTCTGTATAATCAAATCCCTCTTGTAGGCACTTGTGAAATCCCCTTACTGCTTAGAAACCAGGGACATACTGTTTCCTGGTGTATCTAGAGCATTCCAGGCCACACTTGATGGTTCCATATAATTTCATCGTGGGATGTTTTTTCGCTGGGTTTTTTACCGCAGGTTTTAAACTCATCAAATGTTTTCTTTTTTCTTTTTGCCCCCCAACACCAATCCCCTTTAATGTTTTGTATATTCCCGAAAACCCACACATCAAATATATATTTCTCGAACCCTCCTAAAAATGTTGATTCGTATTTTTCGTTAAAATATCTGCAGTAAAAAACCTGTGAAGAAACATCCTGTGATGAAAGGACGTCATACCCACTTGATTCAGTCTGTTTGTGTCATGATGAACTCCATTCCATCCTAGCCTTATTATATTATCATCACTTTTGAAGAATGAAAATCTGTAGGTACTGCCCGTAGATCTAGCGATTGCTGAGCGAGTACACGTCTGTGAGAGAATCTTTGTGCAACCATGTGAATGTGACCTGGTAGTCCACAAAGCCCCAGATCTGAATACGCTGAATGCTCATGGATTTACTGACTAAGACAAGGTGGTCCAATGATCCGCTCTGCTCATTGCTTTCCACAAACGACAAACCCTCCTTTGTAGGTGAAAAGACAGTGTAATAAATCACTGACTTTTGGAAGTAGGGCAATAAGGGGTTGGTCAACTATGTTCCAGTCTGATCAAGCAATGTAGTACATTGATATCACACTTTTATTTCAAAGAGCCTCGCTTATAAATAATGGAAACTATATTTGAGCCTCTCCATCTTTCGAGATAAGACTGAGACCTCTATAGTGTGCCAAACAAAACAGTCCAGTGGGACGCTGCCATTAAGGAGCAGCTTTTCATAATCAATGCTGGGAATGGTATGGCTGAGAGCCTGCACTCACTGGCAAATATTGGGCAAGGAGACCATGTTTGCATTCATGTCACAATTTTAGTTGCATCAACATACTTGGAAGATTGGAAAATTAGTAATGATTTACTGAGTTCCTTTTGAGCAGGTCGCTTTAGGACAACTCACTGACCCTGCAAACAGGCAACGTTGCAACATGCATCATAACTTGACTTGCATTTCGGCCAGATTTTATTGGAGTAAAAAAAAATCACATTTGGTGTGTTCAGTTTCCTGATAGACAGTAATTTACCCAACAAAACGTATGTCCTTTGTGTGAGTGCCCTAAAGATCACATGCCTGACCAGAACCCAAAATGCTTTCTGGAAGAAAAGAACAAGTGTAACCCTGGGCTAAGGTTACCAGATGACTACAAGTAACTGTAAACATCTTGCACCAGTCCTGGGCTGCCATTTCTCCATTACTTCCATTCTTGGAGTTTTAGTCGTGGGTCCCTTCAATCGAACAAAATTAACATAAGTGAAACTAAAATAGAGCAAATCCGATGACTGGAATAGGGTGACCCTGGTGACATGGAGCCATCTAGTAACCGTATCAAGAGCCTACAGTGTTAACTAGCAATACTGGTGTGAAACTAAGCATAGGTAACTGTAACCAGCCCACCTCAGCATGCTGTAAAAAAAAATGATTGGTCAAAGAAATCATAACGATGTACTCATTTGCTTCTTCACTTTCAGAAGCAGAGTTTCCGTGACTGATTGCACATCTGGAAGCCAGCAGTTTACCGCACCTGTGAAAGTCACCACAGTGATCCACAAAGATCTCTTCCTCAACAGTTATGGTTTCGATATCTCTCAGAATCATCCTCTCGCCATTGCATCGGTCATTTCAGGTACTGTGATAACCTCTTGCCTGAGTAAAGTATCATTTGCCAATTAAATTCAATTTTGTGAATTTAAAATGTTTTCCTTCTAATAACAGTTTGGAAGAGGTACACGAACATGAAATCATCTGTGAGAAATCAAATTTGGTCAGCATGCTCAAACAGTAAATTTAATTGTATCAAGACATCTGCCCATTTATCCAGTTACAGCTCTTTGAGTTAATGAGCCATTTCAATCTATTTACGATTTCTTCTCAACTATGGAAGACTTTGCCATTTGTTTGTAAACATTTTAAAGGTATCTCCACTGCTGCTTACGAAACAGCAACAAGCAAATAAAACAAATATAATGGCCCTCATTAGTATCTGTTAGAGACAACTGGGCAAATTCTCAAGACATAATTTTTTTTATAGCAATTCTGAGATGCACAAGAAAAGCAAACAACAACTGTGCAAGAAATAGATATGCACGAATCTCAGAAGTGTGCATTTCAGAGATCCACTCATGCAAAAAGGATGTGCAATATGGACAGAGCGCATGCCAATCTATAAAATTAAGAATACAGAGGGGAGTGCCTAACAAAAATGGTCCAGAAAATCAAATTCACAAATGCTGACCTAATGGTTTCCTCCAAAATTGTCCATAACCTTTGGCTTGAATCACAAAGTGGAGCACGTGGCCCAGAAAAGCGAGCACATGCTTTAGCCACCAAAACCAGTGACTCTAACCTCTCTAATGACAGCATACCACACAGTAAAAGGTCAGCACATTGAAGCAGCCAATTCGGTTTAAAATGGCAGTGCCAGTAAGAATCATGCTGCTGCATTTACTCATGAACTGGAGGAGGACATGGATTCATAGGAGGGTGGGGGGTGGCACCCTATTTGAAATGGCAGATCAAGAGATCAGATTGAGGTACTGTTTGTAATCCCGTTATACTGGAGATGCTCAGACAGTCGTGGAAGATCTCCCCTCATTTACAATGTGAAGGTTTGCCATTCCACCACTAGAGAAGCTAATAGGGACAACACATTCTTTTCTTAATTATATATATATTTTTATAACACACTTAATACTGAAAAGGTTTCTGAAAGCAGACCCATGATTTTGACCTTGTGTCGCTCTGTGTCATCTTGCTTTCAAGACGAGTGTTTTTTCTCTGAGTTATACTACCCGCCTCTGACTCTTTCTAGAGGACTAGTGGCGTGGATGGGTATAGTGACAGAGGCTACACCAGGTAAGTTAATAGATGGATATATATTTATTACGGTTTAAGTATATTTATATATATATATATATATATATATATATATATATATATATATATATATATATATATATATATATATATATATATATATATATATATATGGAAAGAGGAGGGAGGCTGCCAAGCCAACAGAAGCTGGATACTGTTGTCCTTCAATCCGAGATCCACATTCCAGAACCCAGCATAGATCTCGTGCTGACTCCACACCGATGACTGTATCCTATGGAACCATGGTAGAGTCAGGCAAGTCCCTCTCTTCCACCAGGCTAGCTTCTTTTCTCTCAGCTGGAATACTACACATCTCCCTTCCTTTACAGTGTTCCGAAAATAATAGTTAGATGAATAGTAAACAAGAAAACAAAATAACAAAAACAAAAAAACAGAAGTCACACATAGTCCTCCATCCGCTTTGGTTGGCGATATGATCTTCCCCATCTGGACTTGCATCCAGCATCTCTGAAAGGAACTGACAAGGAAACATCTTTTGTTTTAGTCTCCAACCTAGGTATACTCATTCTTTTTGTTTTATCCCTAAGTGTACTTCTACTCTTCCTCACATCAACCTTATCACCAGCACACCAATCTCCTTTCACCCCCAACTTGACACTCACACTACCATTCTTGTTATGTTTGCTGTCCTCACATACCCAAATCCTCTCAACATTCCAAACTCTTCCATCTTCTGTTCTGACAGCATGTCGAAATGACTCTATGACTCTAATTGGCCTAGACCACTTACATGGACCCACTCTAAGGGCGGAAGGAAGTAAAATCCTAACCAGCTTCTCCACAACAAAAACCATTTCATACTTGCCATTACGTTTCTTATCAAAAGCAATTTTGTTCTTTCTTTGGACCACTCTGATGTTGTCACACACTGTCCCAAAATCCTTCTCCACCCCATTACTTTTGTTGTCTAGCCACATAGGAGCTAATTTGGTATTGGCCTTTCTACCTCTACTGAGTTCAAAAGGTGAGAGACCTGTGCTGGAATGTAGTGTAAAGCGATGAGCGATCACCCTTTCCTTAACCGCTTCCTCCCAGTTCATTCCATTAGACCAACCCATTCTGATTGTCTCTTTCAATATCTTGTTGAAATGTTCAACCATCCCATTAGTCTGGGGGTGGTATATAGAACTTGTTTTATGTTCTATAGAATATCTGTTGCAGAAATCTGCCATCTCCTTGGATTTAAACTGCGTACCATTATCAGACAAAATGCTTCCTGGGTATCCATCCCTCTCACAAATAGCAGATAGGAAATCAGTTACAGTTTTCCCCGTAATACTAGATGCAATCAAAACTTCCACCCATCTAGTGAGAAGATCGATAATCACTAAACAGTATCTCTGCACTCCATTGCTATTCACTGGACCTAGCATATCCATGCCCACATCCTTCCATACTTTACTAGGAATCTCAGACATTACCATTGGTTGTTTCACACCCACACATTTTATCTCACTATTACAGCAAAGGATACAGTCTCTCAAGTAGAGTTCTATCTGTAAATCACATCTGGGACACCAGAAGTCGTTCCTTATCCTTTGTTTGGTCTTTATAATACCCTGATGGCCTTCATGTCCAAGTTCAATGACCTTCTGGGGTAGACTTGAAGGAGGGATTATCTTAACTCCTATCATAATGAATTTGTCATGTACATGCAACTCATCTGTGATAGACCAGAATGCCATCAAATTTGCATCATCACATTTTGACTTGTTCCAAGGACTTCGACAATTTAACAATTCCTTCAAACATTTGAAATTTTCATCTTCTCGTTCAGCATTGTCCCATTCAGTCTTTGAAATAGATGCTGCCTCGATGCTCAAAACGACTTCCATGTCATCTTCCCCATCATCAATTTCTGAAATGTTTGTTAGGCGAGACAAACAGTCAGCCGTGACATTCTTAGCTCCAGGCACATATATAACTGTGTAATTGAATTCTTGTAGCAGCATCACCTACCTCCTGATTCTATTGGAAACTTTGTCCAGGCCTTTTGACATAAATACATGAGTCAATGGTTTGTGGTCTGTATGGAATTCAACTTCATTTCCCCATATAAAACTCCTGAACTTTTCAGCTGCCCATTTTATCGCCAAGGCCTCTTTTTCAATTGCAGCATATGACAACTCAGCCCCTTTCAGCAAACTTGAAGTGAATGCAATTAAAACTTCACGCCCTTTATCCTCCTGAGTGACAACAGCTCCCAAGCCAACATTACTAGCATCAGTTGTGATGATTACTTTCTTGCCAGTGCAGAAGTTCTTCAGAGCCGGAGCTGAGCTTATAGCAGTTTTAATGACCTTGAATTCTTCTTCACAATCATTATTCCACTCAAAAGCCTTACTTTTGAGTAAATCCAATAGAGGAACTGTGTGAATTGCGAAATCTTTGACAAATTTGGAGTAATACTCCGCCATTCCAATAATTGTACGAACTTCATCCTTGTTGCGTGGTATTGGCATCTTATTGATAGTATCCACCAATTGTGGTCTGGGAGAAATTCCTTCGGCAGAGATCTTGTGCCCCAAATACTCTATTTCCGAACATTTGATTTTACATTTATCCTTACTTAAGGTCATTCCTGCTCTGTATCACCTCTCACATACACACCGCAGCCTCTCATCATGCAAATTCTGATTGTCTGCATGAACCAAAATGTCATCTTGGAAACAAATCACACCAGCTGTACCATCTAACAATTTGTGCATTACCTTCTGGAACACAGAAGCTGCCGACACCAACCCAAATGGCATCCTCTTGAATTGATAAAGCCCATCCGGTGTAATGAATGCAGTAAGATTCCTAGAGCGTTTATGTAATTTAATCTGGTGATATGCAGAAGTCAAATCCAAAATGGAAAAGAATTTCGAAAGTCCAATTGTGGAGATTATTTCTTGTATGTTGGGAAGGGGGTGTCGATCAGGAACAACACACTTATTCAATTCTCGCATATCTACACAAATTCTGAGTTTACCAGATTTATTTCTTATGACAACAAGAGGCGAGACCCATTCGCTACCATCGATGCTTTCAATAATCCCCAGTTCCTCCATTCTTCTCATCTCCTTTCTGACTTCATCTCGCATGGATAAAGGAACGTTCCTCAATTTCTGGGCTACCGGATTATGGTTTGGTCTCAACTGTATTTCATGCACATAGCCCTGAAGACATCCCACACCATCACGAAAAACAGCTTGCATGATCTCCATGTTGTTCACATTATTCATGAGACGACTATTACTTGGTTTACTCCCCTCATTACTGATAGCAAACACGGATTCTTCAATGGTAGAGTCTAACTTGACTTTAATTTACTCTGGTGGGTCCAACTCAGGAGTGGTATCCTGCCTACATTAGTGATGTAAACTTTACCTTTAGCTCTCCTATCTTTAAACTTCAATTTCCCCCAATACCAACCTATGGTGTCAATTGTCACTCCAACATAAGCTCTGGGGTTAATATCGGTCTCATGTAGATACTGTCATGTACCGCAGAGTGTGCCCCTTTTGGGCTTCCTTGTCCTTGTCACAACAGGGCTTACACTCCCTAATACTCCCAATATGGCCGCCCAGCGTGAAAACCCTTTCTCGCTCCACGCGCTGGACATAGCCTATTCTATTTATAGACCACGCCCTCCGCGGCTCCGCGCGGCTCAATTCTATTGCGAAGTAGCGACCAGACATGTGCTCCGTATTTCGCGGTAATTATTTCCTTGTTTCTGTCCTTCTAACCCGTTCCTCGCCCTTCCCTTCCTTCTTACCTCCTAGACTCGTGTGCTATTGTGCTTTTCCTGTTTCCCGGATTCCTGGATCCCGTGCCCCAGAACTTGAACGCACTCTGGAGTCGGAAGAGACTCGGGCAGCCTTGTTCAAGACCAGGTCCGTCCACAAGAAGGCATCGGCCAAGGACACCAGTAAAGAACGGACCCAGGTGAGAAGGGGGGAACTCCTTGACAGTTTGAGACGCCACCCGACCGAACTCGCTATTGACATGGAGGCTGCCATGCAGGACCTGATGCGTCGTATGCAAGAACTATCAACCGAGGTAAAGAATCTAAAGGCGGAAAACGCAGCTCTCAAACAATTGGTCCTATCCCGGGATTCTGCCACAAAAGAAAGTGTCTTGCTGGGCGGCATTGTGGACAAATATAATGGGTCAGCAAAAACCCTTCGTGCATTCCTGGATTCGTGTTTGGTCCACTTTACTTTTAAGCCCTATTACTTTTCGACTACCAGGGCCAAGGTGGCCTAAGATGAAGATAGACGTACGACAGTACATCCAAGCTTGTGTTGTCTGTAGTCAAAATAAACATGATAACAAGAGACCGGCGGGTCTTCTACTGCAACCTACACTGCCAACAAGACCATGGGAGATTATCGCTACAGACTTCATTGTGGAACTACCACCTTCCCGAGGATACACTACCATCATGGTTACCATTGACTTGTTCACTCATATGGCTCATTTTACGACCCTGCGTAAACTACTATCCTCCTCTGAACTAGCAGGAATCTTTCTGGAACACATATTCCGTTTGCATGGACTCCCTTCCAAGATCGTATCTGATCGAGGACCTCAATACGTCTCACAATTCTGGAAACATCTCTGTTGAATTCTAGGAATTCAATGTGCCCTCTCTTCAGGATATCACCCCCAAACAAACGGAGCCACAGAACGTGGCAACCAGATGCTGGAACAGTATCTCTGATGTTTCTCCACCAAGGTCCAGGATGACTGGTCACTCCAGATACCCGTGGCTGAATTCGCCCACAACAATTCTGACCATTCAGCACTTAAGACCAGCCCCTTTTATTGTAGTCAAGGGTTCCATCCATCGGTTTTACCTTCTGTTCTTCCTCACGCTACACCAGTACCTACTGTTGACTCCTGCATCGAAACCCTTGTCAACGTGCACCAGGAGACCAAGGAATACTTAGAGAAGGCCAGAACACAGGCCAAGAGGTATGCGGATAAAGTTGTCCTTTAATATGTCTGAACCAACCATAACATTAACAAATCTTCACATGAACCTGCCGTGAATATTGAGCTAGTATTGGAATTCCCATGCAGAAATTTCCAGTTATACATGAGACTGGTGAGAATAATGCAGCCTGTGTAGAATATCTGTATGTCCTTATACAAGGTTTGTCCATAAAATCACTTGTTCAATATCCCATGGGCGTGCAGTTTATCATCCCCCTTGTACAACTTTGTCTTCAGATCCCCTGCGCATAGCATTTGCTGGCGAGCAGTAATAGTGTGTGTACCGAAAAACCCTTGAAATTCGGCAGTTATGGTAAGTTACATTTGTGATGTCATCTTTGATGTCCTGGGTGTTAGTGTTAGCAGTGCACGGTGGCTCGAGTTATGGTTGCTTATCTTACCATAACTGCCGAATTTCAGGGGGTTTTCGGTTTTACTTTGAACCATAACGTCCCTTTAACAATGTTTTTTCACAGAATTTCATAGGTTTTTAGTAGCGCCACTTCCCCATAACGTCCCTTTAACAAAGTTTTTTTACTGAATTTCATATGTTTTTAGTAGCGAAACTTAACCATAACGTCCCTTTAACAAAGTTTTTTTACTGAATTTCATAGGTTTTTAGTAGCACAACTTAACCATGATATCCCTGACTTTAAATACATGTAACATAGAACATACTGAACCCCTAGTTAGGGATTTCGATGTACGCGGACTACCGCCATGTCCGCGGACATATCGAAAATCTGAGCGTGGTGAATGTAAATTTAAATGGTGTGCCCCATTTCCCCTTTGAGGTTGGCTCTGAAAAGAGCTGTTTTTTTTTTGTTTTTTTGCAGATGCTTGACAGACACCTGTTATTTTGTATTTTTTTTCTTCTTTTTTTCTTACTTTACTCCTAAAATCTTCACATAACCTTCTCCAAAGCAACCCTTACATTCCAAAACAGCATGACATTTCCCATAAAGATAAGGAAATGCCATCTTCTTTAAAATAAACAGCATTACTGGAATCAATATTCTCATTATTACAGAAGAACGTACCAGCTCTAAGCATGAAGGCACACATGCCTTGGTTGATTACACACCTAGCATTGTTTTGCTGAGGACAAAAAACTGAACTATTGTCCCATATTGCCCTAGGTAGTAATCCAGAAAAAATTACTTTGGCATTTGGAGG
This sequence comes from Ambystoma mexicanum, assembly GCF_040938575.1. Taxonomy (NCBI): domain Eukaryota; kingdom Metazoa; phylum Chordata; class Amphibia; order Caudata; family Ambystomatidae; genus Ambystoma; species Ambystoma mexicanum. The sequence goes on along the minus strand of NC_090937.1, from coordinate 18,283,157 downwards.
GATGTTCATTACTGCTTGAACCAAGTGTTCCAAATCTGCCAACAAAGTAGGGGCACTGACATAGCCCAAACGGAAAGCACCATAGTGCAAAACTACCACATGGGGACTGTTGATCCTGCCCATATCTTCACAAACTTGTACAATTCCCTGTACATTGCAATTAGGCACAGTGCTCCACACGACCTCCACTCTTTTAACATCAAAATTCTTTGCAACATGCCTGCATTGAGCATACTGTTGTAAACCATGCACAAACATATCTCCGAGCACCAACACCCTGACTTTCTCCACTTCTGCCATCTTCACTACACACAGTCTCTTTCAACACAAATCCACATCCTCAACATCTGATTGGCTGATCCCTACAGTCTTCTTTCCATGCTGGACTTGCTGGAAAACCCCAGATGTAGCACACCCTGTCCACGAACAGCCGCGGTGTCCGCGGACCACGTAACTCTTGGACAGCCCTTCTACCATTTCCACTTCATTCTCTGTGCCATTCCCTCATTGCATACAGCTAAGCAGTCACACAATACGGAGAACGTCCTCAGAACACCCCCATTTTGTTTATTTTGGAACATTTCAGGACACCGCAAGTGTTCTTATAACACATGCAACTTGCCAGTGAACAATACGGACAACGTCCTCAGAACACCCCCATTTTCTTTATGTACGAACATTTCAGGACACCGCGAGTGTTCTTCTGGTTCACTCTTTTTTCTTTTGCTGACATATCTAGGCCACATGGTTTTCTTCAGTAACAGTCAGAAACTAAAAATTGTATTTTATTTGTAGACGTATCCTACAAGTAGGTTCTTATAGTAATTCCCTTAGAGTCCAGTCACATCATATGAAACATATACATAGGGGAAGACACAAGCTTTAAAGACAGCATTATTTTCAAGCAAATAAATGATGATTTCTCTGTTTCAAAGCTGCTATTTACCCTATGTATATGTATATTGGTATGTGTTCTTGTCTCTTTCTGTTTTCTCTATAGTAATGCAATTATGTAATACATGGGTTTTATTAGCTACTTATTACATATTTCACAGTACACAAAAATCTATTAAGAAAAAAATTATCATTTCATTATTCAACATATTAACATTACGAATATTATACCTTCATCTTGTACGCTGCACACAATGCTATGTTTCTGCATTAGTAGCTTAGTATACTAGATAGAACCCCATAATAGAATGCTATTTATATCAATGCATCGTTCAAAGCACTAATTAGGGTATGATATTTATTGCAATGATCCTTGACACTTTTTTCACAACATTATAATAAGAATCCCTTGTATACATATTTCATGAAAAGTACATACACATGTGATGTCATCAGTGATGTCATCAATGACATTTGTGATGTCATCTTTGATGTCCTGGGTGTTAGTCTTAGAAGTGCACAGTGGTAGCGCGAGTTATGGTTGCTTAGCTTACCATAACTTGGGAATTTTAGGGGTTTTTCGGTTTTACTTGGAACCATAACATCCCTTTAACAAAGTTTTTTTTATTAGCACGCAAACAATATACAAAGATGGAGTGTAAAAAGCAATTTCTCAGAGATGGCTGTACACAGAATGTTGCAAACTAAATATTTATGGTCGTTTACAGTGAAGGTCAGCTGCTTCCATTTTTTGCTTGCGTGCCGGAGAGGCCCACGACTCGCACTATAAGGTTCTATTGTTTTTTGACCTTGACAGACAGGGATCGTGCTAAAAGACTTCTTTTGAAGGAGTGTTGCAAAAACATAAGACACAATAAGGATGAAATTTCTGAAACGTAACCACTTTTATATATTATATCACTATGAGAAAGATCGTTGGCACAGTCGGAGTTGTATTTTGGGACTGCACTACGCTTAGACAATGGAAAATGCCAATATAATGTAAGTAACCCTTTAGATTATTTTATACCGGAATATAATAACAATAGCGTGGCGTTAAAGCCCGGTTAAGTTGTACTTGTTCCTTCAATGTGGCATAGTGTTTTCTACCGCGCACTATCACTGCCGAATTGGTCCCCTGTCTCTTAGAGGGCTCTGAAAAAGGCAGAGGAGAGAGGGTGTGTTAATGGGAATAAGTTAACATACTCCGTTGCACTATCCTCGCTAGCAAATAGTTTCACGCCCTAATAAATAAAATTAATATTTTTAATGAAGATCGGCTGGTGAGACTAATTTATGTTTTTTAAAACAGGTATGTCCTCCCGTACTGTGAATGCCACGATTTTCAGACCCCGGCCGACGGATTTTTTAACTGCCAGGTGCAGCTACTTCTAAACAACTTCATGACCCTCACCATTTTATGGGAAAGTCGCCAAGGACCAATATGCCCTTACGCGGCACTAGCGGCTAGAAGCAACATACCAACCATTATGGTGGTCTAATGCCTCGTTGTTGGAACAGCTTTCCGATTATCAGTGCCACCATAGTGCTTATTTTATCATAAACCAACACCCTGTGTACCGCAAAGGGACAGCGCGTGACTAAAGATGAACTTTTGCGGATCGACAGCAAAGACAAATGCAAATCGCTGAATATTCTCTAAACATTTGATGTCAAATAAAAGTACTTTACGAAATGTACAATCTTGCTGTTTGCTTTTAAATCACAGTTTCATATTCCGAATTGTGGCGCGCTGTGTTGTGAGATGATCTGTGTTGTTTTCCGGGTTCTGTGTAAAGTCGCGTAGGAACCGCAAAGGAACAGTGCGTGACTCAAGATGAACTTTTGCGGATCGACATCAAAGACAAATGCAAATCGCTGAATATTCTCTAAACATTTGATGTCAAATAAAAGTACTTTACGAAATGTACAATCTTGCTGTTTGCTTTGAAATCACAGTTTCATATTCCGAATTGTTGCGCGCCGTGTTGTGAGATGATCTGTGTTGTTTTCCGGGTTCTGTGTAAAGTCGCATAGGACTGGAGATGACTGGGCGCGTTTGGCTACGCACCCTGTACCGTCACGGAGAGAGACGGGGAATATGAATGCTTTGATAATGTCAGGCTTAGGGGCGGGAGATATGATTTAGTGTTGCAAAAGCAGGTCAGCCAGGTCGATGGGGCAAGTGATAGGATTATCACATAATGTCGACGCACAGCAGCCTGATTTATCGATTGTTTAGTGGACAAAAAGTCGGGTAAGGGCCATAGGAAATTGTAATGTCAACGGACATAAGGAGGGTTCTTATAACACTTTCAACCTGACAACGAACAATACGAACAGCGTTCTCAGAACACCCCCATTTTGTTTAATTGCAAACATTACCTCCACGTCCACTCTTCCTCGTCCCAGTACTTACTTCATGAGGCCCCTGCCTCCGACACAGGACCTTCTTCTATTCCTTTAAATTCCTATAACTCCTCCCCCACATCCACATCACTCAGTTTCATATTACCAAGCCGGAGCATGGGACCTTCCCCGGAGGGAGGGTGAGGAGGGCCGTCAGTACAGTGACGAGGAAGAGTAGGACTAGGAGTAATGAAGATTACCGGTAAGTAATCAGAGCATTTCAGGACACCGCGAGTGTTCTTAGAACACATTCAACTTGCCAGAGTACAATACGGACAGCGTCCTCAGGACACCCCCATTTTGTTTATGTACGAACATTTAAGGACACCGCAAGTGTTCTCAGCTCAATTTTAGCTTGCTTGCGAACAAAATGGACACATACTCCGTCCTCAGAACACCCCACCATTTAGTTTATATAGAACATTTCAGAACAGCCGTGTTGTCCGCAGACAAATCGAACACAACAAAAGCGTCTAGCATATAAAAAAACAGAACATTGAACCTATATCATACTCGCCCACCCTCCCCAATTACTCTTACACACCAACACACTCCACTAAATACAATTTTTAATCCAAGTTTCACCGCGCTGTCCGCGGTCGTCCGCGAATGCAAGATGGCGGGCGCCACAGAAAATCTGACGCGCTTCACGCACCACGCTGTCCAATCAGCGAACACGTCGGGTGTCCGCGGACATCGCACAAGCCGCTCGGCCAATCAGGGCACTGTCCGCGAAGCGAACAGGGAAGTCCGTCCGCAAAGCGAACTGAGATATCACTAATTTTTATGCCTTACATTTTGGTCATTTTAAAAAAAACTACTGGACGGATTTACACCGAATTTGCAAAAACACGCTTTCGGGACCAAGCCCCCGCTCCTGCTCAAATTTGGTGTAAATCCGTCCAGCGGTTTTGGCTGTAGGCGTGCGCAAAGTTTTTTCCCATTATGTCTATGGGAAAAAACAAAAGTTTTGGGACCCCCCCTATAACTTTGCCCCCCCTGGACCAAACCTCTCCAAACTTTGCAAAAAAAATTCAGAGTGGGCCATATACTTTCTTTGCAAAGTTTGGTGAGGATTCGTCCAGTGGGAGCGAAGTTATAAGCCACCCAAAAAATGCTCTTCCTATGGAAACACCAACTTAACCATAACTACATGGACGCTGCCGCGTCCATGTAATATATATATATATGTGAAAGGGGAAAGAGGAGGGAGGCTGCCAAGCCAACAGAAGCTGGATACTGTTGTCCTTCAATCCGAGTTCCACATTCCAAAACCCAGCATAGGTCTCGTGCTGACTCCACACCGTTGACTGTATCCTACGGAACTGGGGTAGAGTCAAGCAAGTCCCTCTCTTCCACCAGGCTAGCTTATTTTCTCTCAGCTGGAATACTACAGGCCTGCCTCCCCACCCTCAAAGTCAAGGTACCTACACTGTGTCCTCAAAGTAATCCCTGAAAATGTCAGACTACATATCAAAAACACCCTTAATGCACACTCAAGGGCAGAGATAGGGCATTTTACGACATAGAGTTTCCTGTGGTGTGTGGTGGCACTGGTTGCACCCAGGTGGTCCTCGTATACATTGTGGCCGTCTAACAACTATCCAGCCAGAAGGGACGCTGGCATTTCGTTAATGTACAGATGATATGCAATGCACACAACATCCTCATAAACATGAATGCTAACTACCCTGGCGCTACCCATAACAACTATATCTACCCGCAGTGTTCAATTGCCCAACATCTCCAGGACGTATAGTACCATAAGACATAGCGATTACACAAAACATTCTACACACATACAAATTAACATATGGTATTACACACCACGTGAATATATTGCCATTCACATGTGACAGAGGCAATTTCCTATTATTTCCTACTCGCCCCTTTAAGTAATGCTTCTGGAGCCTCGACCGCTCAGTGGGAGTGTTACTATCGAATGCTCTGACACTGTGTAACGTCATAGTCGTCTGTCCTGCGCTATAGAGAACTGAGCTCAGGTATGGCGTGAATAACGGAGCCACAGTCGCCCATCCCACCTGCTGCAGTAGATTGACTGATGGGTGGCATAACAAGGTAAAAACTGGTTTCAATTAATTTCCCATAAACTGGCATACATGGTGGCCAGGTAATGTGTCGGTGGTGCCGATGGCTGCATGATGAGAACCTCTCTACACAATTGGCCTGGGACTGTATCTTACATGCAAATGTCCATTGAGGTGACCTGCCTATACTTGTTGCCACTATGCATCCCTTCCACTGTGCTAGGTGTCACCATGATCAATATAGAACAGTGACAACAATGAGATGGCATCATGACGGAGATTCCTTTAATCTTGGTAGGCACGTGAGCACATTAATCCTGACACACATCACACAATGAGGTGTCCCAACTTCATCACCACTCTCATCATCAACACAGACTGATCACCTGGATCGTGAATGGCATGATAATGTTACCATCAGTGCCGGTGAAAAAGGACAAGCCTATCCCCTTAGCAATGAATGTCTCTGAAATAGAAGACACACTCATCAGCTGATATGCAAAAAACATATTCTAGTCTTATCACCAGTACGTTGCCTCATCTGCAGGTGGAACTGTCTATGGGCTGTACGTTGCTGGCTATTACTGAGTTCTCCATGTTCTCTCCGGGTTTCCCTGATTTGTTAAAACACGGAATGCTTGGTAGCAGCCACCTCCACTCCCAAGCCCTTTAGGCCCTCATTGAATGTGGAAAACAGTGCAGTGAATTGGGTGTGGAGGGCCAACTGGCGCTGGCACGTTTCATCTTTCAAGGTGGTACAGTCATGATGGTGTGAAACTCTCTTTGACCTCGTCTATACGTCTGAGGAGTGACAGGCAGATGTCATCGTGGCCTGTGGAATATGTTATCAGTACAATCTCCTGGTGCTGCACCGTGACATCATCTAATGAGCCCATCTCAGGCCAGGCTCACATCTCAGACTCTGCATGTGTGTTGGTGTTCGCCTGGATGTCTTGCTCTTCCTTGTCCTGCCCCTCCAGGGGTTGCATGTCAGGACCAATGGCCAAGGGAAAGTACATCTGTGGAGTGGCATCCGTGTGGAAAAGGGAATGGTCATTGATGTGGGACAGTATCATCATCTACTACATTTCATTAATCTCACACACGTGTAGCATTTCTACATTGAGCATTCCTGCACTCTCTACAGATGCACCTGACGTCTTGCCACATTGTCAGATATATTTCTCCTCAGCATGTGTGGATGTTCTGGGTGCACACACACCTGCCTTCTTGTCACTATCCACATCTAAATGATGCTGTCTAATCTGCACAGGCACTGGCATTTTGCAGCACATGATTTCTGGCATTAACCGTGACTATCAGGGGGAACCATGATATGGTCATGCACTACTTAGTTTCCAATCATACACAACAGATATGTCTTGACTTGACACACACGGCTTTAAAACTTCAGTTCTGTCATACAATTTGGAAGTGTGTTAACATTGAGGCTATGAATGGTGCATACATGGCCACATATCATTTCAGTATCATGTTGGTATACAGAAAATGGGGATGTGTGATATGCAGCCTGTGGCAGTGAGAACAATGGGACAATGGCCACATAGAGTGCACGTACTCAAACAAACCAATGCACTATTGGTAAGGCTCATCTGGCTCTGTGGCAGCTGTGTCTGGCCCACCAATGCCTTTAACAGCAATTGTGTGCAGCATCCCAGCCACAGCCTCCTCTGCTGGTGTCATGTAATTGCCTGCATATGGTCATTCCACTGTAGCACTGGAATAGGGCGACAAAACAACGATCTTACTAGGCCTTGTGACAATCAGCATCATACAATAAGATAGAGACTCTATTGGCATTTCAATGGACTGTAAGGGTTTGGCAATCACCGTGCAATATACATAAAATAAATGTAATGGTTCAAACAAAATATAATTCACAAAAAACGGTGGTACATAAAAATGTAAAAATTACAAGGCACTTGGGATTGGTACAATGTATTATATACCAGTCAGCGAAGGTGACATAAGTGCCGTGATCTGGGAAGGCTCTGAAGCAAAAGCACACACGTTTTTTACATTTCAAACCTTTACAATACCTTGAAATGCAGATCGTACTACCCGGAAATAGATGGAGACAGCACTTAGCTATTAGCTTTATAAATGCAATCCGAGGTTCCATTCCTATATCCTGGTGACATTCAGATCACAAAAGTGCAAGGCTCCTATATGAAACACAATACATTTGGACTATCTAACTAAATAGTTGTCCATCAGAGCGAGTCAATAGACACATATGCATCCATATACAGTTATAGTTAGAGTTACTCATCGTGTACTCAACCCTTATATTTATGTGATACTGTTGTATCAAGCCGTGTGCAGCAATTACAACATATTCCAGCGTCCCGATGCAGAACGCGGTGACATTTTGAATTCGACTTTAAATACAAAAAATGTCATCAACGCGTAAAAACGCCATATGTAAACAAATGTGACATCATTGGCGTCTGTTCAGCGTCTCGTTTGATCAATTAATTAAATAAAATTCAGTATATCACCGCGAGGTAGGGGTAATAGCAATCATTCATGTCCATGTGTCCTCGTCTCTTTGCGTGATCTGTATAAGGAAAGTATGTGTTACGGTATGATTTCATCATGCTTTAGCTTTACCTATAGAGTCATTATCGGGTATTAACTTCAGTCAAACCTCATAGGCAACTCAAATATTGTAGGTTGATGATAAAAATCAGTCGTGGCGTCATGTATATGCTACAAAGATCTGTATTCCTTTGATTTAAATTACAGCAAGCACTGACTATTGAAATGACAGTCGAATATAAAATAGAAAATAAGGCGGATAAATCAATTGCGATTGGTCCATATGCCAAATCAAAAGCAAGAAAGGGCCTCCTAGAGCTTATGAATAAGGGGGACCTGCATGATGTCTGGCCAGATTTTAATCGGGATAACAGACATTACACTTTTCATCCGACACTGCATGGGACCTCTTTGCGGATTGATTTCTTTTTGGTCAGCAGGGGTCTTTGTGGGGATGTGTGTAGTATTACTATAGGTAATGTTGTGATCTCTGACCATGCTAGTATTGAGTTGACTTTGGATGGTTCAGTAGGCGGTTTGAAAATTAGAAAATTGTTGTGTTGTGTTGTGTTGTGTTGTAGGGGAGTCTTTCACTGGTCAACTGAATTGTTTAAATGGGTTCCCAGAGATTACAACTGCCTTTATATTGGTTTCACCTGAATTAAATGGCAACTCAGCCTCCCTGATGAGTATTGCAGATACGAAAGCACTTGGAGGAGTAAAACAATGCAACAAGGGAATCAACCCTGTGAACTCTTGAGCAGCAAATTGGGATTAAACCCTGTGAGTTTTCTGGACACTTGGAGGAGCACAATGGTGCAAAAACGGATTTAACCCTGTGATTTTTTTTGGACACTTGTTCAGGTAATATATTGGCCAGGAATTGGAGTTTGTGCCACGCCCCTGCTTTTTTGAACACTTATTTCTATGGTAGGTGTGAGACAGGCATGGTATCAAAAGATGACACAGACAACAGCGGTTTAAGTTTCAAACAGTAAACATCTTTATTTAAGGTCAGGATGGTGTAAGGGCTAACTTGTCCTATCTCTAATTTGGGATTTCCCCCAACTGAGGCAACTAATAAAAGTCTCTGTAAGTCCAAAACAACAGTCTGTCTGTGTCAAAATCTATGCTTTCCCTCACATCTAACTGAACATAGTGTATGGATTGTCTTGCTTAACAAAAATAGTGTTCATAAGTAAAATACAAAAACTGAGTTCTGCTGGAGTTCTGCTTTGGCTCCCTTCTTCAAGTTCAAAGCATATTAGTTCACAAAGTTCATCAAGGTTTCTCAGGGTTCCCTTCCCCAAGCTTTAAAGCTTTCTGATTCATTAGAATCAACAAGCTTCATTCAGAGTTTAAAACATATTAGTTCACAAAGTGCACCAACGTTTCTCAGGGCTCCCTTCTCCATGCTTTGATTCACAAGTTTCAAAAAATGTTCTCAAGTATTCAACAGGGCTCTGGGTTCTCCTTCCCAAAGTTCAAAGTCTCTTGTCAAGCTATTCACCAGTCTCACTATATTTGACAGGAGCTTTGGATTCCCTTTCCCAAAGCTCAAAGCACTTTGAATAGTTCACAATATCCAACAACAGATTTCTTGGTCTCCTTGATTGCTTTCATTGTTGGTTGGGGCCCTCTGGTCTGGGCACACTTGATAGACCGCACAACCCGCCCATTACAGGTTGCACAACCATGTGCCTTTAGATTCCCAAGCACTCTTCATTGTTTCTTGTTCAGGTTTTTCTCACAATTCACTTTGCTCACACTTCATTTTGCTCCCCTCTTCCGTTGCACATTATTCGGCCTTGATACTTGCAAGAGTTAACCCATTGTTCAGAGATCTTACAACATGTGGCTTTCCTTGTACGCTGTCACTCTGATACAATGTTTTACACACTTTAGCTTTCAAGTCCTTGTTCACTGTGTTACTTGATTATCCTCTTTTTAATGTTCCTTGCCTTAATTCAGAGGAGTTTCGACAACATGCCGACTGCACGCAACCAGTCCGCCACACTGTATCCAGTTACTTGCATTCACTCACGCACCAGATTTCTTAACACATGAAAGTCACTGGTCGCTCTGTCAGATTTTGCTGCTTCTTCGCTCCCACAGTTTGTGCCCTTAGGCACGCCTAGTTTGCGTGTCCACCGAGGAGAACAGGCACTCTGAAGCCACCAGTAAGAGACCACCTGTCCTCACAGCTTCCTCTTACTACTCAATTCTCTCACCACACTCTTGCAGACAACTTCTCTCTGCTTCACCACAGTGTCTTGGCGTTCCGGTTTCTTCCACTCCATGGCATCTCGGCTTGACTTCCTTCCTGCTCCTCTACCAATGCGCTCTCTTTGGTCTCTGGGGTTTCTCCTTTTATGCATGTGGCAATCAATAATAGGTTGTAGGTGTGAGGTATCAGACAGTTTCCTGACTTTGCCTTGCCTTATTAATGGAACATGGTTGGTTTGAGAAATGCTATTCCTCTAAAGCCCTCTTCCTCGTTCAGTACTATATTGGTGTTTCCTAAGGGAGTTCTGCATTACTCTTTGAGGCTTCTTCCTCGTCCAAGTGTTTGATGTGAATTCAGACAGTAGGACATGCTATGAATGGCAATATCGCATATAGGCTGAGGGAGAGTAGAGTAAATCAGTGTTGGAAAGGGGGGATACCATGTCTCACACTCAGGTACCCTCTCCCCAATGCCCAAGGACCCTCTACTCAGGTGATCCTCCCTCACGTGTCCACACCCAGTGTCAGGATCCAAAAGCGATGGCGCTTCCCTGGCCACCTGAACAGAAGATTCCTGGGGAGTGGAGGTGAGAGTATCTTCAGGTTTCACAAATAGGTGAATGATTTAAGATTGCTAAAAACACATATTTATATCTTTCAACTAGTGCATTGTTGTGCATTTGTGTGACGGTCCAGGCTTCTAGGGATCCTTTGCTTTGTTGTTTCACTGGGGAGGGGGGGGCTTTCTGCATGGCTCGCGGGGAGAGGGGCACATTTTGTGTTACGCCACTGGAATTATCGCAGATGTGGCAGTGGATGCAACTTCTTGTATGCCAAGGTATTGTTACATTTCATCCATTGCCACCAAGATTTATGTGCTGTTTGTTTAGTGGCCCAAATAGATCAATGGCCACCTCTTCAAATATAGCTGAAGTTAAAATCATAATTTTTAGGATCTCAGGAAATGTACGTGGGCCTATGCTCATGCAAATAAAGCAGTTTTTGACCGCCAACTCCACCAAGCAATCTATCTTATGAACGTTCTGTCATAGTAGAGGTTTGGTAGAGACAATTCCCAGGTGCCCTTAATGGGCTAATGATACTATTTTTGCCCGAAGCAGGGATCACAATTATGTTCTGCTTTAGAAGTAATCCAGACGATGTGATGGCTAATTCATCCTTTGTGAGGGAAAAGATTTTAATTTCGTTGTGATCCACATCTTACACCATAAGGTTAGGGGAGCAATATCAGGCCATCTTCATGACTGAATGCATCATATTACTGATGGCAGTAAGTATCCTGACTGATAGTGTCTACAGAAATTGCCAGTGGATGAGTATGATTGATAACCTGATTAATGTATTGCGCTCAAAGTCATAGTATCCTTTGTTGTAGCAAGTGATATTGCCAGAGAAAATGTACAGTGCTGTCATCTTTTCCTGGCCTTTGGACGAAAGATCTGATTGATGCTCTTATAACCACAACACCCATCATTCAATTCTGAGAGGGATCACAGCATTTCTTTTTCCATACATTGTTGTTAATCATTGATGCTTCATGGTTATCATAAACCTTTGCCTTAGAGAAAAAGACGGTAATGTTCATAGGCCAATACCACCCCTAAACTTTCCTTTTATCCCAGGAGTAAACATGTGCCGTCAGGATGAGGCTACAGCTTGCATATGACGAAATGTGCAGAGGAGAGAATGATTCCATCTTGTGTTGAGCCAGAATAGCACCCAGCCCTACCAGACTAGTAACCACTGTGAGTTCCATGGACACATCTGAGTCATAATATGCCATAATTGTGAAAGATGCTATGCTTTCCTTGATTTGACTGAATGCATTTTGACAATTCAATGGTCAGTGAAATTCATAGCCTGTTTTCATTAGTAAACACGGGAGTACTTATTAATACAAAGGGCCTCATTACACGGTAGGCGGTGAGCCATGGCACTATTAGTGCCATGGCTCATGCCGGTAAAATACCGGCACCGCCTTGGTGGAAAGGGGATTTACCGCCCCATTCCAAGGTTGGAGGGGCGGTAAATCCCCCTTCCACCATTGCCCTTCCCCATTCCCATTTCTGCCCCATAGGGCTCTATGGGAATGGGGAAGGCGCTAATTACGGCACCGCAATTTTGCGGTGCCGTAATTAGCTCCGAGGTCCCTTAGCGGGTTGGATTTTAACGCCTGCAAAAAGCAGGCGTTAAATCCCCCAACCCGCAAAGGGACCTCGTAGTAAGGCGGTAAGGATTTACCGGTACCGGTATTTTACCAGTACCGGTAAATCCTTACCGCCATCCGTGTAATGAGGCCCAAAGTCTTCTCTCTATATTGGGTGCAGTAACTTAGCACGGCCAAGAAATACCTTACAGCAGACACATTTGCAGAATTTGGCATAGACACAAGCACCTTGAAGGCAAGCGTCCCCAACCAGCACGATCCTCCCCACAATGAGAGACAATGACGGACTCTCCCAAGTCGGGAATAAGGCCAAGACAGAGTGCGGGTGAGCTTAAATGGGAGTTTATCAATCAGAATAAGGCATGCAAAGAACTCTGCAAACTCCGAGAGCGCTCTGTCTGACAATAGCAAAGACAGGCATATATATTTACAAAAAACGTCATAAGAACCTACATACTATAGGGGGCACAAGTTCGATGGGATTGGGTGGCGATGACTAACTATAGGTGCTGCTGTGATGTGGTTGGCTTTGGCTGGAGGACGTCACTGGTCAGCCTCGTGGGTTGGGCTGGGCCTGGCAGGTTGGCTGAGTTCATCCGGGCGGTGTTGTTGTGCCATCGCGGCCAGTGTCAGAGATGAATGTCTTTTCCCGACTTATTTGCCCTATGCCATGCACACCGCAGTCATTCAGTCATTGCAATGTTATCTTCTTTAGTAAATCTATCAATAGGTTATTCTACAGGTTAATGCAACACAGGAGGAATGCACCTTGTGAGGGGTCTGATGGTCATTCGTCAGGGCATGGTTACCAGTGTCCTGTTGACCGGAGCCATAGGTTGAGGGGCTAAGCTTCAGGGCATGGGACGGGCGGTACATGCCTTCCTGTCTTGTTAGATGTGGTTATGAATGTGCCGCTGTGTGTTGCCACAGTATTGGGTGTCCTGATTGCACAGGGCCATAAGTCTAAGATGATCCGGTGGGTTGTGGGGTTTACGAGGGGGCGCCTTTGGAAGTGTGTGTTCAGGCAGAGGTTTACTGCTGTGCTGTAAATAATGCAGGTGGCGGGCCGTGGCCTTGGGTGCTGCAGAGGGGGCTGCAAATCTTTGAAGCGGCTCCAGTCTGGTTGGGGGAGGTGGAGCAGCGCGGCGCGGGCCTCTGCTCTCATGTTTGGCAGTCTTCGCAGGGTGGGAGGGGGAATGGCCTTGCACATATTCACAAAGGTATCTTCCTCGTGTGTTGCCGGCTTTTAGAGGTGAAAACATCACAATCATTTAAACACTTTATAATATTTGTTTGAATACATTTCAACTTTCCTGGATGTGTCTTGATTATATCCAGTCTGAGCACCTTATTCGTACACTATGTTTTAACAATTACAATATTTAGTTATATGCATATACATTTGCAGTAAGTGAGGTAGTAGTGAGGTTGGTGGAGTACATAGAAAATGACCCGCCACCGTACGTGACGGTGGTGGCACATAAGGGGCTTAGACATACACGCATGACAAGTGCATTCTCGCACATCCTTCACATGAGCCCTCTGTATGGTTACATTCGTCTTCTTGTGTACTCTAGCAGCATTAGTTCAGTTATGGCGCGGGACCGCGGGGTGTACGGTTTTCAATGATACATATAGAGAATAATCCCCCGGAATGCTTTTATCATTTGCACACCCCTGCAGGGGTGTGGGTCCTTCATTGCTGGTGTCATGTAAACATGCGTTTCTTAAAATAATTACACAATTTTACAGGTTTCTTTAGTAGAAGTAGTTTTATGGAAAGGATACACGTATTACACATAGTTTTTGACATTCGTATTTGGGTATTTTTCTGCTTTCATCGGATGACCATTCTACAGTTCTCCCCATCACCCTGGCCTCGCTGACCGGGTCATGCTGGGAGCAGTGATACACTGTGGACGGTGAAATGTTACAGTGTTAGTATCTTATGCTAGCTCATGTCCGTTTTGTTCGTGGGAACGGGCTCACAGCGGATCTGCCAGGGTGCTACGGCGACAGGGATAATTGAAACTCTCCGAGGGTGGGGGCCGCGCTACAATGCGCTGAGCTCACACCATCTTTGATAGACAAAATGGTTTCTGGGCCTAGCTAAATTCAATACGTGTGGGCAATGTCTTCAGCAGGTGAACCCTCCACCACCTGGGCCCGGGTGGTCTGAGGGGACGCCCAATGAGCCATGGCCCTCACCTGGGGTGGGGATGTAGGCAAGGGGGGTCTTTTGGACCACTCCTCCCCTACAACCTGCACCATAATAATGTCAGTGTGAATTTGCTGAATTCATATTTGTCAGCATTCATGGTTAGATTTGAGTCTTCCAGGGTCGTGCAGTCTGCACGTAATATGTCATCATGCACTTATTGGGTGGTCCCAAAAACCAGAATGTCATCACTTTAATTAAGACATTGTGGAATATGTCTCATCAACTCGTCTATACTGTCCTGAAAGAATTCTGCAGCCAGGGAAACTACAAAACAAAGGTATTTACACCTGAATTGCTCTATGTGTGTTGCAAACGTGGTGATATAGCTGGATGAGGGGTGAAGTTCTAGCTAGTGATATCCCTTGTTGAAGTTTAAATTAGAAAATACAGTTGCAGCATGTAAAATGTGCATCATGTCCATCACCATTGGAGCAAGATGCCTCTCCCATCGAATGGCTCGATTGGGAGTGTGCATATGAATGCATAAACAAATGCATCATCCCTCTCTTGGGCACAGTTACCACTGGCGATACTCATAGTGCTGGTCCTTGGACGGGTTTAATTATGTCTTTGTCTAATTTCATCCTCCACTTGCATTCCTATATTATGGGGGGGGGGTTCCACTTTAACTTTGTCCACTGGTTTCATCACTGTGTTGTTAATATGTAGCTTGATCTGTTGATGCTTCAATTTTCCCAGCCGTTCAACGGAGATGGACATAATCTGACAACCATGTCCTTCGCACTGGATATGTAGACTGACATGAAGACATAGAGGATATAAACAAGCCCCATTTTAAGGGCTGATTTAATGCCTTCCAGAACTTCTACTTTTGAAACTTAGGATGATGCATACTCTCTTTCACTAAGAACATTCACTGCGGCCTCAGTGTTAATATGGAATTGCCATGAGTTTTCATGTAACTCTAAGAGTATTGGTCTGTGTTCAGTGGCAGCAGGGTTTCCCAGTGTGAAGACATATCCCTGTCTTCCTTCATCACTCAAACTATGGTCAGAATGTGGTTTCACGCCCAGATATCGCCATTTTAGGTTAGATTGTTGAGATCTGACTTGTTCAGGTGATCTGCAAGTATGATTTGGTGAAAGTCACCTACATTAAGAGGAGCGTTTGTCAGATGTAAGTAAGTAGAGCTGGCATTCAGGAGAGCGCCAATCTGCCTTTTTTGGTGGACTCATATTACATTTTGAAAAACGACTACTGTATAAGAATGAGCTCTCCTTCAATAAATGTAATAATAAAAAAAGAATGATCTCTCCTTGGGTACGCTCTAGACAGACTTAAAATGATTTTCACTGCCACATGCATCACATATATTTCCTGTGGTGGGGCAGACACCATCATGGGCAAAATCATATCCACATTGGTATTATGCACGCTTGATGCGTGGGTCTGCACATTTCATCTCACTTATTTAGCATATGATTGCAGGTGTGGGATGAGTATTTTAATTGTCATTAATGTGTCAACAATGGATGCAATTTTTCAAGAGTATGTATTTTTTGAAGTAGTGTCTTTCTGAATGCTGAGGATTCACACCCAGCAATCACTTGTGTATGTAAAGCTTCTCCATTTGAATATCTGTCAAAATACCAATGTTTGAGACATGTTCTCAAGTTCATGAAAAAAATGATCTAGTGTCTCACCTTTGGCCTGTACCGTGTTGCGAAAAACATGTCTCTCATAGTCAACATTTTTATTTTAAGCAAAATACATGTCGAGGCTGTCGTTTAGGCATTCAAATGTGTCTCTGGTATCTCCTGGGAGTTCATAGATAAGGACATGTACAATTGGTCACACAGAGAGAATCCCTCTCATATGTCTGCTGTCTCAGAGACCCATGCCATCCATTAAGGCATCAAAGTCTTTCATCCAACAAGCCTATCTGAGACCTACATTGCTTGAGTCAGCAATGTCAAAATAAGGATATTCCCGTACTTGTAATGCTTCCAAATGGCCTCAATATGGTGCAAGGAGGAGGGCCTGTCCCTTGTGGTTAATGCAAAATCTGAAATGACGACAGGAAAGTAATTGAGATGTATCATAAATGCCACTTGTGTGGAGGGCCTTTTTGGAAAACGCATGCTGTTCCATGTTCTGAAGGCTTGTCAAGGGGGAACCCATTTTGAAGGGAATGATGTAATACAGGTTTGAGTCACCCACCTTTCATAGAATACCTGAAATTGCTTAGGCAATTATTTTGCGAAACGTAGTCATGTGAATTGTCTTTTCTGATCAAACACCAAAATCAAGTTGTGGCGGCACCATCAAGACCAGCCAGATGCCAACTATGCTGTACAGTGGAGAATTGGGCCTCCGCTTTCCTCCCAGCCTGCACTCGCCGAGCGAGAGAGAGAGAGAGAGAGAGAGAGAGAGAGAGAGAACAAAACCTGTGCACAGAGCAGCACACTTCACTGGAAGTATCTGGAACAGCAAGTCTGCGGTGAACGAGAGAGCAGGACCTCCACTCCCATGGAGGACGTGTGTAGCCACAAAGTTATGCAGAGCAGGTTGTGAACATCAAAGCAATGGCATACCAGAGGGCGGCATTAAAATAGGAGGGGCAGATAATAATAGAGTTATGGCAGTGTCAAGATAGTTAAACAAATGTAAAACGTCTTTCCATCATAAACACAATTTTAATAAACAATCACATATTCATCTTTAAAAGTCAAAGAATGAAATATCAATTAATTCATCTAGAGTTTACCAATGAGTAAAGTGCAAAACTTGCTAAATTTCATAAGTCAAAATATTGTATCTATCTAGTTATACAATTTCAGCCATTCCACATCTCACCTAATAAGTCACCTAACAATACCACAGTGATACAGAAGGAACTATAAAATTGACTTATTAGGTGACTACAGTATTTTTCATAGATCCCTTCTTATATTGACGGGTGGTTATATTAGAGTAATCTATAACCATCTGTCCTACATATTTCTGTTCAAATGCTAATATGCTGAACATTGTTCAAGAGTTTATTTCAAAGTCTTAGTGTCTTTTCTCTAGATTTCCAGTTCTCTAAAAAACAATAAAAAGTATTCAAATAATGTTATCAAAGACATTGAATCTGTATTTTCTTTTCTTTTTCCAAAATGCCATCTGGCATCTAATCAAAACCTTTTACCCGTAATCCTGGTAATATTATTTACATTGTAAGGCAAAGTGTTTCCACAAATTTGGTTCCAGGTGAGTGTTCTCAAGTTAACTGCTCAGCTGTAAGGATATGTTTCCTATAAATATACACAAAACTAATAGAGGTGTATTTTATGAACCTGTTTTCTACATTTTGCTACTGATCATTTACAAGACACAGAATTGTATTGAGGTAGCTGCATTTTACTTAAATGTCTCACATGGTATTCTGTTTTCAAGGTGCTTCAATGTTCTGTATTTTTTTCTCTACACTGAAAATAGCCTGAGTTCACTGTCTATCAATATAGAGACAGAATATAATACAACAAAAGAGAACATATATTCTAAACTTTTCTAGGAGATTTTTTTCATTTCTTCTGAATATTTTTAAATTCAAAGGGTTTTCTCATCATTGAATGTTCTTACCAATTTGTAGTTGCTCCCGCTCAATTTGTTATTTTCAATTTTATTAGATCATGCACTGTTTCATTTCCCGTTGTTTCACTATTGGTTTATCTCAGTTTTTTTCACCATATTAATACTGGCTGCCCATAGCGTTAAATCGCTCCAAGTTCTATTATATGAGCTTGAAAAGAAAAAGTGAGCAGGAGATTTAATTCCTATTCTATGTATTTCACTCAAAGAATGCACCGTCCACATTGTAATGCTGCTTACCTGTGGATTTAGCAACCTAATGTTCTCTCTCAGGAGTCAGGAGTTCAACCGGCGCCGGTTGTGGAAATCATCCATGCTTCCAGGTGTGTTGAAACTTTATTGTTCTGCCGATCATGGGATACAAATGAGCATCATGTGACCACTAGTAAAACTAGTGTGGTTTCAACTGAGAACCGTCCGCCATTTTTAAAGAGGAGCATTTTTCAAAGGCTAACATTGGGATAACTTGTGAGAGATACTATGAAGTGTATTTCTCTAAAAAGGACTTAATTCCAATATATTCATATAACATATAATGCGGTTTTAACTCCCCACTAGTATTTAATTCCTATTTTTTCAGGAACTAATGTCCAGATTCTTTCTGAAGATAAAAACATATCACTGCATTATTTTTTATCTGTTTGTTCAGGGGTATATATTTTTCAAAGTCTCACTATGCCCCGAGTTTTAATACTGAATATTAAATAAACATCCTCTTAATGGATGTACTGTTTGGGCGTCCATTTTCAAATGGGGTGATTTTCTATGTATTCTCTTTGTTTTCTATGCACCCTTTGTTGGTATTCCATAGCCTGTTGTATCCGGGCCATTAAAAAAAAAAACTTTATATTTATATAAATAAACAGTCTCTATATATACATTTCACAGTATATTTTATTTGTGGCTTTGTTTTTACATGTACAGACACTATGTTACACAAGTGGTCTTTGTGGGCACGGACCCGCTTTTGCGGCACGCTACTTACGAACAGTTCCAAGATGGATGCCCGTGATTCTCCCCATTCTGCTTGCAGCAGTCCAGTTGTTGCACGTTCATTTGACGTACGGCCAACTGCTCACGTGATCCTTTATCCGGAATCGAAGCGGACAGTGCTTCGCGTCGCTTCTGCCTTTGGCGCTCTGTGAGTTCGCTTCTGAGACCTCCTTCTCACTTCTGCTAGTTAATTCCTCTTGTGCTTACTGTTCCTTCTAACCCTGTTTTGCATCCCCATTCAGATTCACCCTGCAGCATTCTCCCGCCTCTTTCTCAGTCTGCCATCTCTGGCAGACCTATTTGATTCCCGTTCCTGCTAGACTTCCATTAGAGTAAGTTCAGATCCGTGAGGTCTCCCCCTTCCTTTCGATTAGGATTCTTACTTGCTGCTTTCCTTCCAGATTCTCCCGAAGCTTCACAACTCCTCCGATCTCCAATACTGAACATTATTCCTCTAACTTCGTTCCTTCGTTGGTGAGAGGATTACTTTCTGTTTCCAATTCTCTTCTTTCCCCTTCATCTCTCCTCTAACCTTCTTCTACGTTCTTCCTCTCCCGTGTACCTAGAAGAAGCCTCCCGAGTGACATCGTGGTTCTGCCTTCGGAGACGCTTACTCTTCAAACTTCTTCCCTTCTTCCCGATCCGCACGAGTGGAACTCGTCCAGGGTTTTCTTCCCTTAGAGGGTCTCCCTGGGAGTCCTGCTCTCTCCACTGGGTCACTTTACCCTGGGTGGAGAGGCCAGGGCTCTGGCAGTGGAGCCTTCCCAGCTGCATTGGTCCTCCCATTTGAAGCCATTGATCTGTCAAGGTGAGCTGGTTGTAGACATTTTGTTGTATAATCTGTGGTACAGCAGCTTTAATTATCTGTATACTACAGAGTGTTAATAGTAAGCGACGCCAAAGATATTGACAGCTGATGTCCCAAATGGAACAACAAATGCAGCAGCTAATGGCGACTATGCAGGCCATGTCCTTAGAGATGCAATCCCTAAAACAGGACAATGTGCAACTACGGCATCAAGTAGCTAGAGCCTTTTCTGACACTCCCCCGTCGTCGTTACATTCTGTTATGTACGATGGAGATCATTACAACTTAAAAGAATTCCTCGACAGCTGCACTATCCAATTCACTTTCAAATCTCACTTTTTCCCTACCGATAAAGATACGTTGGGCTATGTTATTTCACATCTTTCTGGGCCTGCTTTAGCATGGGCTACCCCGTTAGTTACCTCCAACAACGTAATCCTTGACTGCTACTCCACATTCACCAATAGCATCAAAACCATGTTCGGTAGGAAGGAAATTTCGGTTGCCACGCAAGAACGGCTCCTCGATCTAAAACAAGGAAGCAGAGAATTACTTTGGTACATTACTCAATTCAAACAACTGTCCTCCGAACTGGGCTGGGCAGATGAAGGCCTTCTCACGCTTTTTCAGAGAGGCCTAACGGATGAACTCAAGGATGAGGTCTCTAAGGTCCCTCGTCCCGCTAATTTAGCAGATATGATCACTTTAACCATGCAAATTGATTACCGTATGCATGAACGGATCACCAAAACCTCAAAGTCCTTCAGAACGCTTATACCACAAATAGTAGGCAGGCCCGATGGGCTTATTTCTTTTTGCCCTTTCGGATTGAGTTTATTTACTGGCCTGGCAAACACAATTTGAGAGCGGATGCCTTATCCCGTAAGGATTCTCCAACTTCCTCTTTTTGCTCTGAAAAGATGTTTTCCAATGCTCGATTAGTTGCAGTTTTGACCGATTTCCTTCAAGAAGTACGAACAGCCACCAACCTTAACAGAGCGTTTTGTGAAGGACTTGCAACTACCCATCATTTAACCAAGGAAACCGAATATTATTTTCATGGTACTCAAGTACTGATTCCCATCCCTTCCTTACAACTGGAGGTGTTAAAGATCTGCCATGACTCTCGAGCTGCAGGACATCGGGGTGTCCTCTCCACCTTAGAACTCATCCAACGACATTTCTGGTGGCCATCCATAAAATCTGACGTCCGGGACTACGTTGCAGCCTACAAAATATGTGCTCATGCCAAGATTCCTCGATCACCGCCATTGGGATTATTAGCAAGAATGCCCATTCCAGACCGGCCTTGGCAAATCATTTCTACCGATTTTCTATCGGATCTACCACTATCTGAAAACAAGACTGCGATCATGGTAACTATTGATTACTTCACCAAGTTGGCGCACTTTACTCCTTTACGAAAACTACCCAGTGCACCTTTCATGGCGAAGGACTTCCTCTCTGATATCTTCTCTCGCCATGGTTTGCCAGATACCATAGTATCGGATAGAGGACCCTAGTACACCTCTCTCTTTTGGCAACATGTTTGTCGCATTCTGGGCATCAAACGTGCCCTCTCTTCCGGATACCATCCTCAGACTAACGGTCAAACCGAGCGGTTAAATCAAACCCTCGAAGGATACTTACGATGCTTTATTTCAGAAGCACAGGATAACTGGGTAGAACTGCTTCCATTTGCAGAATTTGCATACAATAATGCCAAGCATTCGGCACTCCAGACCAGCCCTTTTTTTTGTTCCTATGGCTATCATCCGTCCTTTGCTCCGAATGTGTCACCTTCTGATTCTGGCTGCCCGGGTGTTGATTCACTAATTGCTGACATCCATGAAGGACAGAAACTGGCTAAGCAGTCTTTACAGAAGGCTCAGGATCGAGCAAAAAGGAATGCTGATCTGCACCGTCGTGACATTATGGAACTTACCGTCGGTGATTCAGTTTGGTTGGCTTCCAGATTCCTTCCTCGTCATTTGGTTCCATCTAAACTGTCTCCCAGGTACTTTGGACCATTTCAAGTTCTATCAAAGATAGGTTCGGCTGCTGTCAAACTTTCTTTACCGGCTTCCTTGTCTCGGATCCACCCGGTTTTCCACCTGTCTCAGATCAAACCGGTGGTGCGGGATCGCTTTCACCAAAATGGGGGTTCTCTACCGCCTCCGGTGCTCACAGACAGTGGTCCCGAGTTTGAAGTGGCGGCTATCTGCGACTCACGCTTCCGACGTGGTCGGTTGCAGTTTCTGATCGACTGGAAGGGTTATTCACCTGCGGAAAGAACTTGGGAACCGGCTTCTGGGGTTCACGCACCTCGTCTGGTGTGGCGTTTCTTTTTACTTCATCCGGGTAAACCCGGGGCTCCTTCCGGGAGGAGGGGGCATACTGTTACACATCGCCGCAAGTGGTCTTTGTGGGCATGGACCCGCTTGTGCGGCATTCTACTTACGAACAGTTCCAAGATGGATGCCCATGATTCTCCCCATTCTGCTTGTAGCGGTCCAGTTGTTGCATGTTCATTTGACGTACGGCCAACTGCTCACGTGATCCTTTATCCGGAATCGAAGCGGACAGTGCTTCACGTCGCTTCTGCCTTTGGCACTCCGTGAGTTTGCTTCTGAGACCTCCTTCTCACTTCTGCTAGTTAATTCCTCTTGTGCTTGCTGTTCCTTCTAACCCTGTTTTGCATCCCCTATTCAGATTCACCCTGCAGCATTCTCCCGCCTCTTTCTCAGTCTGCCATCTCTGGCAGACCTATTTGATTCCCGTTCTTGCCAGACTTCCATTAGAGTAAGTTCAGATCCGGGAGGGCTCCACCTTCCTTTCGATTAGGATTCTTACTTGCTGCTTTCCTTCCAGAGTCTCCCGAAGCTTCACAACTCCTCCGATCTCCAATACTGAACATTATTCCTCTAACTTCGTTCCTTCGTTGGTTACTTTCTGTTTCCCATTCTCTTCTTTCCCCTTGATCTCTCCTCTAACCTTCTTCTATTTTCTTCCTCTCCCATGTACCTAGAAGAAGCCTCCAGAGTGACATCCCGGTTCTGCCTTCGGAGACGCTTACTCTTCAAACTTCTTCCCGATCCGCACGAGTGGAAGTCGTCCAGGGTTTTCTTCCCTTAGAGGGTTTCCCTGGGAGTCCTGCTCTCTCCCCTGGGTCACTTTACCCTGGGTGGAGGGGCCAGGGCCCTTGCAGGGGAGCCTTCCCAGCTGCATTGGTCCTCCCATTTGAAGCCATCAATCTGTCAAGGTGAGCTGGTTGTAGACATTTGTTGCATAATCTGTGCTACAGCAGCTTTAATTATCTGTATACTACAGAGTGTTAATACACTACCCTCATGAATATATCTTGAACCTCAAATCTTTGGGATTTTTATTTTAGTTTGTGCTACTCCACTCCCCCATTCAAACCCAATGTGTCACGTTTTGTTTCATAGATACATTCTTGCTATTTTCTAAAAAAAAAAAAAATGATCTCTTTTTTTTATTAGTGGCTCAAATTTGTTGTATAACTGTCCAGGTGAAATCTTCCCATCCGTGATTTTTTCGGTAAAATGTTTTACCAGAGAGGCTTGTTTCATTTTATTTTTTATACAACTTCTGTGTTCAAAAATGTGTGTTTTAATTTTACAAATAGTTTTTTCTGTATATCTCAGCCCGCAGGTGCAGATGATCATATACATTACGTGGTCTGAGTTGCATGCAATGAATATGTATTGTGTCCATAGTTTGGAAAGTCCAATACCTATTTTTTGGGGTTTTTTCATCATCTTACAAATATTGCATCTACCTCATGGGTGGTGTCCTTTGATTCGATTCATCCCCATGTTTCACACAAAGTATGTGTTCTGTTTACATTGGATTTAATTGTACTTTTGCCTAGCATGTTGCCCATTTATTGATTCTTTATGTAATCCAAGGTAGGTCTATCAAATTTTCGCTCTGATTTTTTAAACACTTTCCATTGTTTGTTGATGATCCATTTGATTTTTAAGCTGAGGTCACTAAATGTAGATAGACATACCAGATTGTTAGTATTCCTGGTTTTGGGATTGGTTTCTAGAAGTGGCTCTCCATGATTTTTATAGGCTCTTTTCGCTGACATTTTTACTAGACATTCTGGATATCCTCTACTTCTTAATTTCTTTGATAAAGTGTCTGCTTCTTCTTCAAAAGAGGTTTTGGTGCTACTATTTCTTTTTAACTGTAAATACTGGGCAAATGGTACATTATCTTTTAAATGTTTGATATGGTGACTTGTATATTCTAGAAGGGAGTTCTGATCTGTACTCTTGTGAAATGCTTTTATTAGTAGCTTACCATCTTGATGATATACAGTAATATCTAGAAAATCAAGTTTCAGTTTGCTTTCGGTCATATTACATTTTAGACATCGATTTAGAGAATTCATCCATTCAAAAATTCTTTGCCATTGTTTCTGGGCCTTCACATATCACTAGGATGTCATCTATACATCTAATCCGTTCCTTGACCTGGATTTTAAATGTATTAGTATGTATGTAGATGTTGGCTTTTTCAAATTGTTCTTATCTCAGTGTAAAGCTTTCTTGTAAACTGTAAAGCACTTTTAAATTTAAAAAAATTATAATTGTTAAACATATAGGTTAGCTAAACTTGGTGCCATCACTGCCCCCATAGCTGTACCTTCTATCTGTTGATAGAATGTTCTCCTAAACTCAAAATCGTTTTTTTGTTGGTACCAATTCTACACACCATTGTATGAATGAATTAGGTACTGTATGTAAATCAGTTCTATTCCACATGATTTCTTCTATAACCGCAAGTGTGTCTTGTTGAGGAATATTGGTATATAGGGAAATTATGTCTAATCCTATAAGTATGTTTTTGTTTGGATCAAACGTTTTATATCCCAGAATCTTTATTGCTCCTGTAGTATCTTTTACATATAATTTCATATTGGTGATAAATCCTTTAAAATAATGACCCGCAAACTGGCATAGAGGTCCTAAAACCGATTTTATACCTAGTACCGGAGAGCGGGGCATTTCGCTTGCATGGATGATATGTGTAGTTACCGGTTAATGGGAAACCAGAGATGCAGATAAGGAAATTCACATTTAGTGCCATAGTTGTGTCTGTATTTCCAGCACATAGAGCAAAGAACTCAGGAGTCACTGTGTAGTTGTTACTTGCATTATTCTCATTCATCTCTTCTACTGCACCTTCCTTTCCCGCTTTGTAATTTCCCTTTCCTTTCCTTATCTGCAACATAGAGAGAGGACACTACAATTACGTGGATTCACTCACACTCTTGGTGTAAATACCAAATACAGGCTATCACTACATGTTATCTGATCTGACAAGGTAAGTTTGAGGTCAAATTGGAATTTATTCAAAGAATAGAGCAGATCAAATGGTAAATCATTACGCAGGTGGTCTTTTACTGTCCACAATTATACAGTTATTCAGTTGCACTTCCTCTCATCTATTTTCATCTTGTTAAGAATTGAAATGCACAGGGTTTCAATATCAAAAAGGGTTCTTCCAGTCCTGTGTTGAAGTTATGGAGGAGGAGGGCTCCCATCCTATCCCAAGGCAAACTGTTTATCCATAATGTTGTATAATGTTTCCATGAATCACCTAATGATAGCTGTGGTCACGCAGTCAAGGTAAACTCTCAAAAGAGGCATAGGCTGATCATGAATACAGGGTCACACCATATTAATTTAAATAAGGGATGTCACACAGAGATTATTATGAAATAGGTCTATCTCTTTAAAAGATAAGCAAAGATGTTGGTGGAGGTTAAAGGAAATTCAGATGTCAACCAAGTCCTTTGAGTGTTTGACAGTTAATTTCCCAGCATTACAAATGCACTGATATAGACACAACCCTGATTAAATCTCTCAATAAAATCAGTGAAAGAGTTGGACCAGTTTCTGGTGGGCTAATTGTAGTACTGGTTCTGAAGCTAAATGCCAACATTAAAGAGAGTACCTAACCTTGGAGTCACTTGGATGCCTTCTGGAGCAAAAGGAACGTCTGAGCCGGGTTCTATGAAATGTCTTAATTCTAGCAGTCAACGGTCAGGTCCATGCAAGGAGAGAGGTTACCAGCATCCAGCGGTGGTTGCAATGATGAAGAAGAGGCTCTTCAACAAGAAGGATTGATTTGTATCCAGTGTTGTGCAAAAGAAAATAACTACTACTGGGGCTGAGGTATGGTGCAGCATTCGAGTATTTTAATGATGCAACTCTAGCACTTGTGAAGTGCAGATTACATCCACTGGATTCAGTTGAGGCAGGAGGGGGACTGCTTGAAGTCCCGATTTTACCTTCTGGTTTATTTCTTGTTGCTCAGGCTCTGTTGGCTACCCGTGCCACCGTTCTGCAATGCACCCATATCACTGTGTCAGGTCCAATCTGAGACTGGGCAGCAAGACTTTCTTGGAACTAAGGATTCCTTGAGGCTTGAGACTCAGCTGTAACCACCAGGGGATGGGATCACTGATTTGTAGTTGCCTCCGATGGTTAGGGGTCTGGTTTCCATAGTTAAAGAGTAAATATTTGCCATCTGAACGGTTCTGGGAATAGAGCATGGGCCAGTAGAGCTTTCTCAAATGTCTTCTGTGGGTAGGCATCTAAGGGGGTCAAAGCTAGGGGCGTGGGACTGATAGTTTGTGAAGAGATGAGGAGCAGAGAGTTCAAGGTGTAGGGAACAGTGAGATATATTCAGCGATGTGAGTGGGCAAGACAATGGAAGGATTTATAGATTAGCCGCAGAACTTAAAGAGAACCTGATTTTGCATGAAAAGCTATCCATTGTGGTGATGATAGGTAGAGGTGAGGGTTTATGGGTAGGTTGAAAAGGGTCTGTGTCACAAGGTTGAGGACTTTGTTGAGGGTTGAAAAAGAGTCGAGGGGTAAACCCAGAAGTACACGTGCTCACTACTCTGGTTTGCTAAGCACAAGAGTGAAGATAAGGGTTTTATTTCAGTGCTGCATTCATTGTGAACATTTCGTGGCTGCAGTGTTTTTGACCATAATGAACTCATAGGATTTCAGGTCACTGTCAAAGAGAGCCTCAAGATTGCAGGCCATGGGTGGGGAGTTGAGGGGGTCAGGCGTAAGATATGGTAGAGGGGAGAGTGGGATTGGGATCAGAGGCAGGCGGAAAGATGAGGTCCTTTGAAGAGTTACGCATGAGACAGCATAGAGCCATTCAGTGGCTGATGGCAGTTAGGCAGTTGCTTGCAAATTCAGAGATTGCAAGGGTGATATGTGCTGGACATTTTGCTGTAAATCGCTGTCATGTGGCCGCTCTCAAAATATATGCATGCATTTACACTATGTAACACATTTTATCTTAGAGCTGCCCCCTTACCTCTGCAAATCACATTCAACCATCACACTTGTGTACACAACACACACATGCAGAACCAAACACATACATAAACGCACACTTAAACTCACTCACATGTATACACGCGCTCATTCATATTCTTGCACATACCCAGTCACATACACAAAGACACACACCTGGACACACTCATTCAAACTCTTGCACGCACACAGTCATACACACAAGCACACCGTTGCACGCGTAAACTGAATCAAACACTTGCACGTACACAGTTGCACACAAACACATACACAACATAGAATTCAAAGCATACACGCCTACACACACTGATTCAAACTCGTGCATGCACAGTCACACACACAAGCACACCTGTGCATGCGCAAACTCAAACTCTTGCACATACACAGTTACACATAAACACACACACACAGATACTTCCACCTACTCTCTATTCTGGGTATGGCCACAGGATTGAAGATCACAGGAATGTGTTAGTTCAGGTGAGGGAATATAGCATGGTTGCCTTGCAAGCTTAAGGCAACAGAGTGCAGTGTCTGATGGTCGCGCACAATTCACTCACTCCTGCACAGAGTAAATAAATATAAGAATAAAGAGGTTGGAAGAGGGATGTGCCACATACTGTAGGAGCCAATCCCACCCCAACACCGAGGATCCTCTGAGGAGGGACCTGATGTAGTGGGTTTTACTGAGTGGCAGAAGCATTCATCCAATCAGGTTGTACTGACATTTTGTTGTAAGGGTCAGACAAAAACCTGTTTAGTTGAATGCTGTACAGGAAAGAAACTGCCAGCAAAACTACTTTGTATCCTTACACAAATCTGAAAGCCGATACACAAAGGAATACTTTGGCAAAGCTGGCTAATTCTCAGCCAAAACCTAAAATGGCCAAAAGACAATCCACTGTCCACTAGTATATGATTTCCCTTCTGAACTCGACTAAACATCTATGTCAGATTGGCCATCCTTCATTTAAAAACGTGTGTGGCCAGGTGCAGAACAGGCATGCCAATTAATCACTATTGTTTTATTTTGGAACACATTGTGGAGTGAGCAGTGGGCAGACACCAGACTCGGGGCTCTGAACTATATGTTTTGCTAGAATGTGTCCCATCTTGCCTGCCTTGCCATATATATGCGTCATCCAGTAAACCTTTTCTGAAAGTCTACAAGTTCAGGAAAGTTAGAAAGGGACGGGGGGCTTTTTTATCTCTGCCAGCAACAGAACCTTGGCATGATCCCTTAAAGATGTATGTGAAATCTCAAATCACCACATGTTCAAGAGACGATTGAAATTGTGATTTATCGATCTGTCATTGACTGGTGATATATGTAATTTCATTCCACCTTCCTCACTCCGGAGTGCCAGAATACCACGTGTAATGTGTGCAGTGTTTAATAAAATGTAATATATAGCAGAACATTGTTTCCTGTCAAAACTGTTAAGTGTATCAATTTACAGAAATTAGCCTACCAGATAACATGCATGAGCTTGAATGCCTTTTATGATATACGCTTCCTGCACTGCTCCACCAAACACAGGCCACAATGACAGTTCACCGGAAATGCTCTGCATATATAGTTTGTAGCAGTTAGTAACGATAACAGGACCAGCTCATCAAAATATGGCGTGTTACTCCAAGTCGACGCAGTCTACATTTCTGGATCAGTACTTGTAACGTTCACTGTCGTTATACATTGACATAATAATAACAATGTGTTCTTTATATAGTGCTTTTATATTCACATAAATATTGAGTTATTATTATTACCCAGTCATCATTTGTACTCACTTTACTGACCGCGGAAGGATGTGTCAATCTTACCAGGATTTGAAACTGCCACCTGCAGAGCAAGCACAGACCACAGCAACGATCGCTTAACCCACTAAGCTATTTTACTGACTCTGAACATGAATTAATGTCTTAAGGCATACCGAGTATTGCTAGCAAGTTTAGGAAATGCCCTTTCAGTGTACATTTTAGAAGCTTCCTGAATTCAAACAAATGGGAATGAACTGGAAGACACACATGTGATCATATTATAGCAACCCTGTGTACCCAAAATTATTTGCCCATCAGCAGTAGAGCTTCCAAACATCATTGCTTATAATTATCACAGTAGGTAGATCAACTTAAAGTACTTGAAATAAATATTTCTGACGACAAATAGAATGAAATAAATGAATATAACAAAACACATAATCAAGTGTTTGTGATGACATAATTGGCTGTATTTACAGCAGAAGTGTGCACAGACCGCCTGAGGGGTTTTCCACCCAGAATTTCTTTTCGTTCATTATTGGCACCACTTGCCAGAGGTGTTTTCTGGTCTCGGGCATCGTGAAATTGCAAAAATAAGTGCAGTTTTAAAATACACTGTGATGAACATTGATGCTCTGCTTAGTAGTGTAATGATAATGTATGATTAGTTTGGTGAAATCAACACCTCAATACGCCCTGTGCCATTGCTGATCTGATATAATAATGTAACTATATGTTCAGTGTTTTGATAGGAAAATGTATATAACCCTCATACATTTTACTGTAGGGAAATTGCCACAAAAGTTTTAATCAAAGCATGTATCACAAAGGAAAGGATTATTAAACGTGTAACATTCCCTTCACAAAGGCTGCTGTTAAACAGTTTAGTGACACTGCGGTAAGCATGTCATGACTAATCTTATAACCTGCATTGGGGAGCAGGGCCTGCTTCATGCAACCTTATAAACATGGTTAGTTCTGCACAGCTGGGTGAAGCAAGAGTGTAGCATGGCTGTTGGCTGAGAAGGGAGACTACGTCTGCATTGGATTTATACAGGGGTAGGGCGGAAGTTATTATAATTCACAGGAGGAAAGAGGCAGGACTGTCAGCATGATGGAAATGGATGTGATACCATACAAACACACTTTGGTTTCTGTCCTTCAAAAAACAGCCATAGATTTGGATAAGGACATGTCAATTCAAAACCTTATATAGGCACCGAGCCAAAAATGCTGACTGGATGTAAATGGTCAAACATCTCTATCTCTATATGGCCCTCATTACAGTTGTGCTGGTGTCCTGCCAGTAATTCCGATGGGAGACTGGCAAAACTGTATTACAGTTTCCACTGCCTGATATCATGGTATTACCAGGATATTATGGGTGGCAGAGTTGCCAGTAAGTTGCCTTCCCATAGAACTGCATGGATGGGATTGCCAAAATCACCAGCACTGGTAGTACCGGTGCCAGTGATTTGGGCATTTATTTGCGGGGAGGAGCCTAAACTCCTGGCAGGTCAGGCCTGCCGGTAGTTCGCTACCCCCACTGGCAAACTTGTGTTTCCCCGGTCTAGAAAAAATGCTGGTGCCGGAATTAAAGACATTTTTTCCAGCATTTCTTCCGGACCTGGGAAGTTATAATGATCCCCACATGTTTAATATTATTACTCAGCTCCACATAAATCGATGCTTGGATGCCTGTTCAGGCCAGTAAGGGATATATAAGTTACATACAAAACAAAAAGCAAAACATACATTATTAAAGAAGTTGGATTGAAACCTTTGTGTGGGTCAATATGGAATCTGGAAAGCATCCTATGAGTTTGAGACATACAATAACAGCTGGATTATTTAGATAACACTGATACTTCACATACCTCTGTGTCTCTGAGAGCACTCTGTATATGTAAGGCCTGCTATATCTGCAAGTATTGCTAAGAAATTTGTGTACTTGGCCTGCCAAGTGCCACAGTCATCCCTTTTGACTATTCATTATTCAAACAAGTTCCAAAATGAAGCTACAATGTTTCCTTTGAACACTGAAATTGTATGATTCATTAACCAGGACAATCAACATTGTCCAGGCCCTTGAGGACAAGCCCCATAAAATGAAAACATGGACCATCACCATGGTTTTACGCTGAGATTAATTTCTAGAACCCGCAACCCAGATGAGAGTTGAAGAGTCTGGTGGCCATAACATACCTGCTCACAGATGGAATCTTAAGGCTTATATCAAATCCATTCATGACACAATAAAACCTTTTGTGTACTCATACCAACACCACACACCCAAATTGACCTACCTGCCATGATTGACAGACATATTATACCTGCAGCAGCCATGTCAATGAAAGTATCCACTGTTAGAGATATTTGTGGGTGGTATTTGATGTTGGTTGTATTTCTGGTTGGCAGTATTTTTAGTATTTTGTGGTATAGTTGTGAGCCTAGAATATAGGGAACTGCCTGGTGATTGTTTTTATACCGGGGTCACTAACGGTTAAGTGAAGACTGGACTTAGTACACTCTAATTGATGATTGTAGGCCCTTGTGGTATTTTATTTACAATACCACATTATGCCCTTTTGGTGGTATTTCAGAATACATTTATCATGTAAACAGAATATTGTCATTCACACCCATAGCTCCTTCGAAAACCCAGTTCACAACTATCAGTTTAGATTTTATCTTACCACATTTGGCAAAATGATTTACTGCAGATGGTAAGAAAAACTCACCATTCGTTATTCACAATGACCTATGTTAACACCACAGGCCATAACACATAATAATCACACTGAGGCTAATTCAATGTACTAATTTAATTTTTTTATAGAAGATTAGAATTATGCAGAACATTCAAACAGAATAAACAAAACAGTGTTCTCTCAGAGTATTTTACATCTGTGACTCAAAGAGGAAACTTAAACGTACAGAAATGCAACTCATCTGCAGTTACTTTTCCCGTAATTGTTATGCTCACCTGGTATCCACGGGGACGCCACCCAGCCCTGGTTGGATGATTTGCACTCTCGAACCCTCTCCCGGTCCCTTGGTAAGGCCTCTGGTTAAAGATGGGTCTTAATATTGTAAAAGGTGGATTCTTTATCCTGCTCCTTGTGGCAGGGGCGCATAGACGTGGGGGCGGGCAGCGACCAAGTTACTTCACTGGTGCAAGCTCCCCTGTGGGAATCCAGGCCTGCTGCGACTCCGTAGATTTGCTGCTTTACAGCCTTTATATGCAGTTCTTATGTTCCTCTTAGTTCGAATAATAATGTCTTGCTTCTTTTCTTTTAGGTATGGAAAGGTATTTTGGTGTTGTCATGCAGTTTGAAGATGAGCATGGGCCGGTAGGCGAATGCGCGGAGTGCGCGATGCTGCCCGGTGTGTAATGCGCGATGCGCGGCGCTGTTTCGCCTTTTATATTGCTAACCTGTGTCTTTTCTCTCCTTGCAGTTTGCGATGTTCCTCGCCGAGTGCCGTAATATTCCAGCAATGATACTGACCAGCAGATGACTACCCAGGTAAGAATTGTGTGGCTTTCTTCATTCAGCAGGAAACGTGAGTAAACGCTTATTAATGCTGTCTTTCTTTCTCCTCTTTTCAAGTTATGGTATTCCACGATGCATGCAGTGCCGGATGATGGAGTTCGTACCTTCAGGTGAGTGGAACTGAAGTCAGCGATGGATGGAAGACAGGATACTGTTCCAGGTAAGTTTTGTAGTGTTCTTTCTCTCTCTGCAGGTCCTTGGTTCCAAGTAAGCTGGCATCAAAGAACTGGACACGGTGAGCGTTACATTGCCCACAGCAGAATAACGCAAAGCATGTTCTGCTGTTTGGGTGCGATTCAAATAGTCTCAGGTAAAGTAGTGCAGGTAAAATAGTCCCAGGCCTGCCACACCCAAAGTAGTCCAGGTAAAGTAGTCCCAGGCCTGCCACACCCAAAAGACTATACCGCATAGCTAAGTTCCTTGTAACTGAGCTATGTGTGTGCCTCCATGTTGGCTGACCCCCCCAAGTTAAATAATCCCAAGTAAATAGTCCCGTAATGTTGGTCTTCATGATGGTTATGAGCTTTGTGCCAAAGGCACCAGGAGTGACTCCAAGAGAGTCTTGGATGAGATTTTAAGGCTTTTGACCTGGCCCTAACTGGAAGGCTGACTTGCCAGTGAGGGCCATGGGCATGGGTCATGACAGCACTCCCCCCCAAGGCCCCTCTCATGGTGGCACTTCTGCCTGGTGCTGGTTTGGCTGGGTAATTTTGATGGAACTTTTTTTTAATTAAGCGAGGTGCATGGATGTATTCACTAGTTTCCCATGATCTGTCTGAGGGCTGTATCCCTTCCAAACAACTAAGTAGTATAGTTTGGATCTGGTGTATTTTGAGTATAGGATATCCTTTACTTCAAACTCTGGTTCTCCATCAACTAATACTGGTTTTGGTGGTGTTGTAACCCGAGTACCAGGTTGTACCGGTTTCAGGAGTGATTCGTGAAACACAGGATGAATCTGCATAGTGGGTGGTAGGGCTAATTTAACTGCCACTGGATTTATTATGGATTCAATAGAATAAGGTCCCAGATATCCGGGATGAAAGGTCTGAGACCCTTTTATGGGCACATATTTTGATGCTAACCAGACCTTGTCTCCAATTTGATAGTCGGGGGCTTTACTACGATGTTGGTCAGCAAATTTCTTTTGTCTGTTCTTGGCTTGGAGTAAATGTTCTGCTGCTTCTTTGAAGGCCTGGGAAATAGTCGTATCTAGGGTTTTTAATTTTGGCATTTCCAAAGGGGTTGGGAGAACCAATTCTGAAGTACGTGGATGTCTACCATATATAGTGTAGAAAGGGGTTTGTCCAGTGCTGGTGTGTAATGAATTATTGTAGGCATATTCAGCTATCCATAACAAGTCCTTCCAATTTCTTTCCACTTGATATAACATGCAACGTAAGTATTGCTCGAGGGTTTTGTTTGTTCTTTCTGTTTGGCCATCTATTTGAGGATGGTGACTTGTGGATAGTCGAATGTCAATTTGGGCAATTGAACAGCATTTCCTCCAGAAGTTGGATACGAACTGACTACCTCGATCTGAGATGAAGACCGATGGAAAGCCATGTAGCCGTACGATTTCCTCCAGGAATACTTTTGCTAAATTGGATGCATTTGGAAGACCCTTAAAAGGAATAAAGTGTGCCATTTTAGGGAACAAGTCTACAACTACTAAGATGGTGTTGAATCCTTGACTGGGAGGTAGATCTGTAATGAAAACAAGGGACAGTGTGTGCCGTGGTGCGGGAGGAATTTCCAATGGTTGGAGAAGACCAGCTGGTTTCTGTTTTTGGGACTTGTTTTGTGCACACACACCGCAAGATTGGATAAATTGTATGATGTCTTTACGCCATGAGGGCCACCAATAGTTTTGTTTTACTTTAGCTAGAGTTTTGGCAATTCCAGGATGACCTTCAATCAGGGAATCGTGATAACCCGAAATAACCTGCTCTTTTAAATCTTTACTTGGCAAATATAGACGGTTCCTAAAATATGATCACTGGTCTTTAATGGTGTAATTTTCTCCTTGAGTACACCACTCTTGTGAGAAAGTGGGATCCATTAAGAGTTGGCTCTTGTGTTGGAGTTCAGCCTGTGTCAGGACTCCTGGCCGGTAGGTGATCACATATTCATATTCAGCAAAAAAAAGAGCCCACCGCAGTTGACGGGATGATTGAGCCTTTGCTGTTTTTAGGTATTGCAGGTTTCGATGATCAGTTATGACCGTGACAGTATGTCTAGCACCAAGGAGATAGTGTTGCCATGCCTTGAAAGCTGATTTTATAGCCAAGAGTTCTTTGTCTGTGATAGCATAGTTGAGATCGGGAGGTGAGAATGTTCATGACCAGAAGGCCACAGGGTATAACTGGCCAGTTCCTAGGTCCCTTTGTGAGAGAACAGCTCCCATAGCCATGCTAGAGGCATCTGTTTCAACTAAATAAGGGAGGTCGGGCGAGGATGCCGTAGAACTGGAGCAGAAGTAAATTTTTTCTTAAGTTCTTGAAAGGCCTTGTCTGCTTCTTCGGTCCAATGCAATTTTTTATTGTTTTTTCTCAATAGTGATGTAATTGGATAAATCGGCGGTAAAGGTTTGCAAAGCCCAACATACTCTGGATTCCTTTAAATGAAGGTGGTGACAGCCAGTTAAGAATGGCATCTACCTTGTGCCTATCCATTCTGATGCCCTTTGGTGTGAGGATAAAACCGAGGAACTCCACTTCGGTGACATGAAAAGAGCATTTTTCGAGTTTAGCATAAAGTTCATGTTGGTGGAGTTTAGTAAGGACGGAGTGGACATGCCTGACATGGTCTTCTTTTGTAGCAGAATACACTAAGATGTCATCAATGTAAAGCAGGGCGCAAACGTTGATGAACTCTCGCAAAACATCATTCATAAAGTACTGGAATGCAGCGGGAGCGTTGCAAAGTTCAAAAGGCATTACCTAGTATTCATACAAGCCATATTTGGTACAAAAGGCGGTTTTCCATTTGTCTCCTTTCTTCACTGGAACAAGATGGTACGCCCCCTAAGGTCCAGTTTGGTATAGATTCGGGTGTCTTTGACTTGATACAATAATTCGGGATTAAGGGGCAGTGGATAACGTTTTTTTTCTGTGATCTGGTTTAATGCGCGATAGTCGATGCAAGTCCTCAAATCTCCTTCCTTCTTAGGTATGAAGAATAAGGGACTGGCTGCCGGTGATTTAGACAGGCGGATAAATCCATTTGCCAGGTACTGATCAAGATAAGATTTCAAATGGAGGTTTTCTGGTTTAGTAAGTGCATAGATTCGACCACAAGGAATTTGTGCACCAGGTATGAGGTCGATCTGACAATCGTAGGACCTGCGCGGTGGTAGAGTATTTGCTTGTTCTTTCTGGAACACGTCTTGAAAATCTTGGTATTCATTTGGTAGAGTACTAGTCACACCTAGAACAATCGCCGTCGTACTGGGAGTAGCAGATGTACATAAGTCTGTTTTCCCCTTTTCTTGGTAATTACAGGTGCGAGCACAATCATCGGAAAAGGCCAACTTCTTGGCACGCCCATCTATTAGAGGGTTGTGAGGTACCAACCATGGCATCCCTAAGATTAGTCGAAACTAAAGAGCCTTGATGAGATCTAATGCAATAGATTCTCGGTGTCCATCCTGGCACAGTAGGGTTAGTGCTACTGTACATTGGGTTACTGGTCCGGAAGCTATTTCTGTCCTCGTCAACATAGAGCATAAGGGAAGCCCCATCTCTGCTGCCAGATCTTGGTCTACATAATTGCCAACTGCTCCGCTGTCTATGCATGCTTCGACAGCATGCATCTGAGATGGTTGTTGGTGATTGATCAAAATTACTGGTAATGCAAAGTGTGAGGTCTGTGGCTCATCCTTCTCGCTCGACAAGCGGACCTCTACGCTTGCCGGGCTTGGTAGTTTTCTGACTCCTTGTTATTATCTTCCTTCTCTGTGGCTCCAACAGTTCTCCTTGGTGGTTTCACTGGACATTCTTTGAGGAAGTGGCCTGATTTTCCGCAATATAAGCATAATTGCTGTTGCCTTTTCTTGTCTCTTTCAGTTTTAGTTAAAGGGGGCCATAAACCTCCGATTTTCATGGGTTCTACCGTGTTTTCCAATGTACGTGGAACATTATCCTTTGACCGGACATACACAGCTCGAGTTTCTAACCTTATCCGGTCTGCTTTTCGGTCTTGTAATCTGTGATCTAATTGCACCACAAGGTTGATGCATTCTCCACAGTCTTTAGGTGGGTTAACCACTTGAGCAAGGACATCCCTTGGTTCCCCTCATAGACCCCGATGAAATAGTGTGGTCCTTTTTCTCCTCAGGCCACCCAGCTTCAACGACTAGTCTGTTAAATGTTGCTATATATGTAAGAAAGTGTTGACTTCCTTGACGGAGTGACAAAAGTTTGTTGTCTAATGCTTGGCCTTGGGTATGACGAGCAAAGAGTTTTTCCATTTCCATCTGGGAACCCCCAAAGTCATGTAACAACGGGTTATCCTGACTTACCAATGGTACTGACCAATCCGCAGCACTGCCACTCAGATATGACAAGACAAAAGAAACCCGCGCTTGGTCGTTAGAAAAAGCCCCAGGTCTGCAAAGGAAATGAAGACGACACTGGTTCATGAATGTTGCGTACTTCTTGGGGTCCCCTGTAAATCGTTCAGGTGGAGCTAAAGGAACTGCCCCAGGAAGGGTTATTTGTACTGTATTGGTGGAAGAAGTTGGTACAGGTGCTGGCGGAATGTTACAAGGCAATGGGGTCTGTCCTGCTTGTGATTGGAGCAATTGTCTACTTATTTCATCGGTACCTTCCTTAGTAACAATCAAATCCCTCCTAAGAGTGTTGGTTTCTTGCCTGGCTGAATGTACTTCAGTGCGTAATTGTCCCAACAACTGAACTGACTGGTCAGTCTCTGAAGTCTCCATGACACCCAGGTGGATTATATTATTGAGGTTTTGCGTTCTGTTACGCTCACCTGGTATCCACAGGGATGCCACCCAGCCCTGGTTGGATGATTTGCACTCTCAAACCCTCTCCCAGTCCCTTGGTAAGGCCTCTGGTTAAAGATGGTTCTTAATATTGTAAAAGGTGGATTCTCCGTCCTGCTCCTCGTGGCAGGGGCGCGTAGATGTGGGGGCGAGCAGCGACCAAGTTACTTCACTGGGGCAAGCCCCCCTCTGGGAATCCAGGCCTGCTGCGACTCCGTAGGTTTGCTGCCTTGCAGTCTTTATATGCAGTTCTTATGTTCCTCTTAGTTCGTATAATTATGTCTTGCTTCTTTACTTTTAGGTATGGAAAGGTTTTTTGGTTTTGTCATGCAGTTTGAAGATGAGCATGGGCCGGTAGGCGAAAGCGCGGTGTGCGCGATGCTGTCCGGTGAGTAATGCGCGATGCACAGCGCTGTTTCGCCTTTTATATTGCTAACCTGTGTCTTTTCTCTCCTTGCAGGTTGCGATGTTCCTCGCCGAGCGCTGTAATGTTCCAGCAATGATACTGACCAGGAGATGACTACAAAAGTAAGAATTATGTGGCTTTCTTCATTCAGTAGGAAACGTGAGTAAATGCTTACTAATGCTGTCTTTCTTTCTCCTCTTTTCAGGTTATGGTATTCCAGGATGCATGCGGTGCCGGATGATGGAGTTCGTACCTTCAGGTGAGTGGAACTGAAGTCAGCGATGGATGGAAGACAGGATACTGTTCCAGGTAAGTTTTGTAGTGTTCTTTCTCTCTCTGCAGGTCTTTGGTTTCAGGTAAGCTGGCATCAAAGAACTGGACCCGGTGAGCGTTACGCTGCCCGCAGCAGAATAATGCAAAGCATGTTCTGCTGTTTGGGTTCGGTTTAAATAGTCTCAGGTAAAGTAGTCCAGGTGAAATAGTCCCAGGCCTGCCACACCCAAAAGACTAGACCGGATAGCTCAGTTCCCTGTAACTGAGCTATGTGTGTGCCTCCATGTTGGCTGAACCCCCCCAAGTTAAATAGTCCCAAGTAAATAGTCCCATTCTAATGTTGGTCTTCATGATGGCGATGAGCCTTGCGCCAAAGGTGCCAGGACTGACTCCAAGAGAGTCTTGGATAAGGTTTTAAGGCCTTTTACCTGGCCCTAACTGGAAGGCTGACTTGCCAGTGAGGGACAGGGGCAAGGGTCATGACAGCAATATGTGCTTTGAATTTCTTAATGAAAACTTCCCTCGATGTAGCTGGCTTTTCGCATAACCAGCTATAAATCCTCTCTTTTTTGATAAGTCCTGTTAAAACTGACCTTGACACTCGCAACTAAATTCATCAGAATATAAGCTTGTTTCACCTGTGTTTTATTGCATGAATGGAGAATCATGAATACAGCTGTCTATGTTTAAAATGCACAGAGCAGCACCTAAAAAAAGGAATTACCCACGTATGACAATTTATAACAATATTCGCCACCCTACACTACCTGATAACAAATCATTCACTCCCTCACACCTCAATTAACTGAACTCACGAAGAATAATACTTGATCGTGCATGTGTTCTGGACTGCGAATTACCCCAGTCTAATTGCCCTACAGAAGAATTATTTAAC
This sequence comes from Ambystoma mexicanum, assembly GCF_040938575.1. Classification (NCBI taxonomy): domain Eukaryota; kingdom Metazoa; phylum Chordata; class Amphibia; order Caudata; family Ambystomatidae; genus Ambystoma; species Ambystoma mexicanum. The sequence continues at coordinate 18,243,941 of NC_090937.1, read as the reverse complement.
TGGTTCACTCCCTCTGTGCTTGGAAAGAGCCCACAAAGTTTTCTGCCAGCCTCTCCGCTCGAGACTGCAAACTCTTCTGAGACAACTGCCAGCATAGCAGCCCGAGAGAGAGAGAGAGAGAGAGAGAGAGAGACAGTCCTCCTGCGCTGTGCTTCTTAAACCCTCTGAACTAAGACTGCCCATAATGTAGATCTTGGTTACATAAAATATAGAAATGCCTGCCTCGTCCAGTGACATCATTCCAGCAGAACCACCTCCCTTTGCCAATCAACCAACTCTCTGGAAAATTCTGAGCATGTGACTAACCTGCCTGCTTAAAGCGGCAGAAACCGATGCAAAAGTTACATTTCCCTGCTCTGTTCTTGCCTGTTCTACAATACGAACAATGGAACCAGTTTTCAGATGGCCTGCAAAACCATTTCTTCCACAGTTATTTGCTTGCATTTTAAATCAACTCTGCACAATATAAATATCATATCATATCATATCATATCATAATTTGCACTGAAGTTTATACACAAAATCATGGACTGATTTGCCCTGAATTGAATAGAAATGCCTCTAATAGTGAACTGAAACTATTTGCCCTGCCTAAGAAAGTATTTGTGTTTAATTCTTATAACTTGTGTCTTTTATTCCCATTTAAAGTTACTGAAGTGCCATTTTGCTCCCACTTCTGGGGAGGCTAACTTGTTCAGAAATGTATTGGTTTGGTACTGGAGTGTATTATAGTGTGATATTGAGCTGTTTATTGCTAGTGGAATATTTTCTAAATGACGGTGTAAATAAATTAATATTGTTTGACCAAGAAACCTTGAGTAAGTGTTTGTTTGAACCACTGTGATTGTAAGTCCTTTGTGCAACACCTTGTACTGCTCACAATCCTCTTGAGATAAGCCTGGATGCTCAGCCCTGCTACCACAAAACTGTGTAGTACAGACTTATACCAAAGGTGAGATTGGGTTTACACCTGTAGTCCTAATTGTGTGTAGTGTTCCCAAAGGGTACTGCATGTAATTCTGCCTAACACCATCCATGCTTGTATGATGCTGAAGACATGGTTGATGAGTGTAGAGGCAGTATCGTGGGTTGCCGGACAGTTGGAGGAGGACCCGAGTGTCATCAGCAAAATTGGTGTAGGGTATGTTGAGACTGTCGAGTTTGTCAAAGAGTATTTTGATATACATGTTGTAGATGGTGGGGGAGAGGCAAGAGCCATGTGGGGCACCATAAGACACAGGTATGGGGTCAGCTGACTCGAGGCCTGTAAAGACTCTGGTGGTTCGGCCGGAAAGAAAGGATTGGATCCAGAGGGTAGCTTCTGGGGTGAGGTGGAAAGTGGTGGTGGTGAGGTGTTTACAGAGGATTTCGTGATTGACTAGGTCGAAGGCTGCTGAGAGGTCAAACAGAAGAAGAATAGCAAGCTCACGGTTGTCCCTGATGAGGTCAAGCTGGATCTTGAAGTCAAGGCGGGCAGTGTCAGTACTGTATCTAGATCTAAAGCCAGATTGGTGGGTGCCCAGTAACTTGTGACTTTCGAGGTGTAGTTGCAGTTCCAGGTATGCTGTGTGGTCAAGGACTTTGAGTACGTAGAAGACTGTGGTGATGGGGTGATAGTTAGTGGGGACGGAGGGGTCTAAAGTGGGTTTTTTCAGGGGGTCAGTGACCCAAGCTTCTTTGATAGCGGAAGCAATTGAGCTGGTCTTGAAGGTGGCTATAATAGGGGAAAGGGGTTCAGCACACATTTTCACAATATGGGCTGGGCAAGTATCACCAGCACAATTTGATGCTTTCAGGTGCTGGATGGTAATACATACTTCTGATGGGGAGACATTGGAGAAGTGGAATGGAGGGGTTGGGGTTTCAGTGGTGGGGGTCCTAACCAGGGGGAAGGGAGGTGGAAGGAGTGTTTTTTTGTTGATAGCTTTGTCCCTTGTGTTTTGGTGTCAACGGCGGATTGTATGAGTGTGCACAAAGCTTTGTCTTTGGGCAGGTTGTCAAGGGGGGTGCTGGGATTCAAGCTCTGTAAGGATTCTGAAGAGTTCTTTGGTATTGGAGCTAGCGTTGGAGAGCCTAGTATTGAAGATGTTTGCTTTAGTGTGGAGCTTGTTTGTCTAGTGTTTTGAGCAGTACTGAGTTGTAAGATGCGAGAATGGCTTCTGGTGTGATGTTGTCAGGGGGTGGGATGAGGGAACCTCCGATGGAGGGGGCTAAAAGCTTGACAGTAAGCTTGTGGTTTTGTCTGATGGTGATGCGAAGATGTTCGCTGATGCTAGGGATGTTTTTAGTGAAGGTGGTGAAGGTGAAAGTGATTAGTGAGTGATTTGACGAGGGAAAGGGGAGAGTGGGGGATACTTGGAGTGGAATGTTGCAAGGTAGTATTCAGTCAAGAGTTCTACCTTTTTCATGGGTGAGGACTAACTGGGAGAGGTTCATCTCAACATCCAAGGTAGCAGTGAGGGTGGATGCTTTAAGGTCGGAGGGGTTGTTAAAACCTAACTTGAAGTTGCCTAGGAGGATCAGTTTGGTTTTCGACTTGAGGAAGGGGGTGATGAGGAGGGGAATGTCGGATTCTGGGGTGCCAGAATGGGAGGGTTGACGGTAAAGAAGTAGGTTTATGGTAGTTTGGGGGGAGGATTGGAGTTTAGCCAGAAGAATTTCATAGCCTGGTGGATGTTGGAGAGGTGATTCTCTCAGGTGGAGAGTTGATTTATGATATGATAGCAACGCCGCCTCCTAGGTTGTCTTGCCAGTCAGCTCTAAGGATGGAGTAGCCAGTGGGTACTGCAAGGGATAGGAGGGGTCCGGAAGCATCATGTAGCCAGGTTTCAGTTATCGCTAAAAGGTCAAGATTTTGTTCGATTAGGAGGTCGTGGATGTCGGAGTCATGGGTGCAAATCGAGCGGGCATTAACGAGAGCACAGGTGAAGGTTTTAGGAACGGAGGGTGGCTGTGGAGGTGGTGTAGAGGGTGAGGCAACAATAGGGTTGTGGGGAGTTGATGAGGGGGGTTAGGGGCAGCTGGCAAATTGGAGTGGTGTTTTTGTGGGGGGATGAATGTTTTCTGGAGCGGAGACAGTGTGTACGGGCAAGACCAGTGCAGGGAGTGGTAGAGTCATGTGATGAGGAAGAGGCGGCTGAGAGTGTGATTTCTAAATGGTGGTGTGTATACAGCTTGGGGCTGGTGTTGCTTACTGGAATGCATGAGAGATTGGCAGACTTAGTGATTGTAAAAGGATTAGTGTGTTGTCTCAGTCATGTGTTTCTGATCTGGAGACTGCTGGGGGAGGTGGGTGCTAGTAAGTGTTCAATGTGAAGGTGGTGAGGGTCTGTGGGTGATGTGTATAGGTTGCAGGGGGGCGCATGGGGGTTGCATGTGCAGTGTTCTGGGGTGGGAGAAGTGCTTGGTGGATGTGTGGATGGGCTGTGGGAAGGTGTGGAAGATGTGTAATGAGAGCTCTATAAGAGTAAAAACATTGAGTATGTGCAAATTCGGTGTTGTTACTGATGTGGGGTGTGTGTAGTGGTGTGATGGAGTCCTTTTGTGTTAAAGGCATGAGGGATGGTTTTGGTTGGATTTTCGAGGATGAAGTGGTAGAGAGGGGACGAGATGTCGGATGCACATGTGCGCGCGTGAATTGGAGTGGAGCAGCGGGAGGGTTTTGGTGGGCATGTGGTGGGCAATATGAGTTGCTGAGATCAGGCACGGAGTGCCAGGGAGGAGGGATGAACAAGGCATAGTATAATGTAATGGGACAGAGGAGGGGCATGGTTGCAGTAGGCTCCATGGCGGTGGGGCGTTTGTGATGGCTGGGCGCCCTAGTGGGAGGAGCTGCGCAAAGGTTACCTGGTGTGCGGTGGTGCGCAGGGCTGTGGGGATCAATCGTGCATGAAGAGGTTATGCATCCTATGGCTGAATATGGTGGAGCGTGAGCGAGTGGGATTTCATTTCAATGTTGAAACTGCTTTTGCAACAGATCGCGCTTAGCGATAATGGGTGCAGTGAGCTCCTTAGTTAGAGCGTTGCATCTTGGGAGCGGAGCATTTTTCTGAATATTGAGGGAAACTGGTGCTGCGACCTTCTCCGCACACGCATGGACTGTATCCAGAAGTTGGGCCTCCCTTTGTTTCCTCAGCATCAGGAAATCCCTGCAGTAGGGAATGCTATGCTCTAGAGGTGTTCGCAATAAAATAAAATGTTTGACAAATACAGTGCCTAATGATGATAATGCCATAGAAGATTCATCAACTAACATGTCTGTAATTTGCAACAGGTGGTCCTGCGGATGGGAAGCTTGTGCCAGGAGATCAGATTCTCAAGATACACAATCAAGATGTGGAAGACTTGTCTGTTGAACAAGTGGTGGATCTCATCGGGTAATCTCCTGGATTTCTTTATTTGAACAGTAATAATGCTCTGACATGGTTACACTATTCAATCATCCACGAAATTCAATTGTACATGTTAAATGCTCAAAAATAACCTTGGTCTTCATAGATCAGTGATAACATTTGGACTCTAAATCGATAGGAAAGGGACAACAAATCTTCATTATATTTCTGCTCATCTCCGATAGTGGCATTGGTATTATCAATACCAGTAATATCATTGAGGTTTATCGGCCACATTGCCCCAATATTACATCTCACCTTCAGAAAACTAGCTATGCAGGAATGGGAGCTTTTTATAGAATTCCGTGTGGTGATTTAAAAAGAATGACTCGTTCTTTGTGGAATTTTGGGTCCTTTTATGTGTAAGCAAGGTGTCTTTTTCCAATAAGATGGTGTGGCTGTTTTGGTCTCAAAATATCTTTACCTTGCTTTAAAATGTACTTCAAAAATGCTTAGAGAGCCCCATCCATTAATCCCGGAGTTTCTCGACAGTTTGGCGGTCGTTTATGGAAGTTATTTTGAATTGATTCATTGGTCACAGTGTAGCTGACAATTTAGAAACGAATTTTATATTCACACCTTATTCTTTCACATTTTACAGGGATCACGTGTACTGCCCACGTGAGGACCCTCACAATATCAACATATTTGGTGCATTTTTCGTATGTTATTCATATTTTATTTTCTGTGGAATTCAATTGTGTAACCTTTTACCAAGACGGAAGCCACAAATTAATGGTGAGTCTTAGAGCTTGCCCCTCGTTGTAGTATCGCATGAGGCAATTACCGTTACTCAGGGACTCGAGCAAGTTATAACGTTACCCTGCTGCCGCAGCAACGCTTGCAGATTTCCAGAAATAGCAAAGGCATGAAAATCGGCATGTTCACTTAGGACTCCCAGAAACACCAATACATCGAATTCCCATGCCAGGTTTGCGAATGTAAATGGATGTGGTACAGTAGTGTTGCATACATGTACTGTATGCACAGTAGGGTCAGTAGTGAGGTATTACCCAAATTGTTCGTTTACAATTGTTCGAATTAACAATTGACCGAATTTAAAGGGTCACAATTGACCTTTTCACAATTGACCGTATATATATATATATATATATATATATATATATATATATATATATATATATATATATAGGGGTTTTGGGGGGTTTGGCATTGGGCGGGGGTTGTGGGGGGTTTCCCCCCACATATATGTTACAATTGACCTTCACAATTCGGTCAATTGTGAAAAGGTCAATTGTAATTCGAACAGTTGTAAAACGAACAATTCGTATACAACCCAGTAGTGAACCTTCCGTGCAATGCTTTGAACAGGGGTCAGAAGTTGGGCACCTGCAATGCCCAGTTCTTTGCACCCTGTAGGAGTCCCCTGTAGATGTTTAACTCTGACGTTAACCAGTTTAATTGTAATAGAACAAATGACATACACATTCAGAAAAGGTCTGTGCCCGGGAAAAAACAGCCACAAAATGACAGAAGAAGGGGCTATATTTTGCAGTAATTATCCCACGTGTCTCCTACCTTGAAATATTTAGTGTGGCAAAGTGGAAAGGCGAAATCTACTGGATTTTCAGCCACCATAATGGTGTCATGCTGAATAGCAAGCAGCCAGGACATACAGCTCTTACAAAGCCACCTGTTGTGCTACTGGGAAGAATGGAAATCGATCTTGAAGATCCAGATGTTTTGAGAAGAAGGTTGAAGCAGAACAACATTAAATCATTTGATTTGGGAGGGGGTAACTTCTGCACAGGTGCACTCAGCTTTTTAAGGGGCTGCTCAATAGCACAACGCCAAGTGGGACGAAAAGACATAGACCGCAAGAAAGATTCTTGCCAACATTATTTTACAACAGAATTAATGTATATAATAGGTGACTTATAAAATAACAATTTCCAACCCCCATCCCATTCCCCATGCCCACTATCCCTTGCATCCAGCCTAGCAAGAATATAGAGGTATTCATAGGGTTGGCGGTTGGGTTGCAGGTGGCAATTCAATGGGCCTCTTCTTCTTGGGCCATTGGCCCTCGGAATACCAGAAAAGGGGAAGTGGTTGTTGGATGGACCCCTCCTTGTCCTTCGTCTACCACAACCAAAACATTGATAACCAAATAACAGGGAGGTTTATTCCTTGGTTTCGACACATGTAAACCAAAATCAAGTTCTCATCTTTAAGTTCCAACAAAAAGAAGCAAAAGAAGGTTCCTGTGATTACAATAGTCTGAACTATCAAGACTCCACCCTGTAAATCTTTGGTGGGATTTTCGGTCACATGCAGTATGGGATATGTTAGTGTCCCATGCATTTCTCACCAGGTGTCCGATAGTCGTGGTTATCCTTCATCTTTTTCGAAGGGGTCCTGTTTCAGCAGTCATCTGTTGCCATATCTGGTCAACCACTAAGAAGAGACTGAAGGTCACCAAGCTTAAGTCCAGTGGTCTTTGGCTTGTTAGTTAGACTCAAAGTCATCAAGCCTAGGCCCTTGGGTTTCCTGATTGACTTTAGCTGGTTAGTTGTGCTGGAGGTCACCAAGCTTAGTTTCATATGCTTCCCGGTGGGCTATGGCAGATTAGCCAGACTGGCGCGAGGTGCTTCTAGCTAGGATACAGGAGGTCTCTTACTGACACCCAACACCCCCTTCTGGCTATCCATCTCATGCTTCTGCAATGATCTTGGTGCTTGAAGACCCTCCTCGTTTCTCCTATTTACTTTGATACAATACCGGGTCCCACACTGAACTCCTGTTATCTCTTTGCCACCTTGCCACATGCTTGTACCTCCTACAAGTATCCCATTGATCCACCAGACATACAGCCTGTGGTACCACCCCTCTCTGTCTCATTCCTCATAGACTATTACTCCTCTCCACTTGTTCCATTAGTATCTCTACCACTGATTCCTCTGGGTCTGGCAGCACCTTCCTCTCTTGATGGTCCACTTCTTCTTCCTTCTTATCTATTACTACCTCATACTTATCTCTTGCCTCTCCTCTCCCTCAGCTTCTTCCATACCAGCATCCTCTTCTCAGCTTCCATTCCCTCCACAATGCTCCTTCTCCAAACTATGCTCCCTCCTGACTACTATACCTTTCTGCCAAATTTCCTCCATGTTTCTGGGGCCTGTTCCGGGGTTCTTGAACCTCACATCTATGACCATTCTCAGGTGTGTGGGAATATAAGCTAACAAATGTGATTGATTTGTTTGAACTCTCAGTTGATCTCTGACTGTGATATCATAGCCTCCCGTTCCCCTCCTAGATCTGTGGGTCGAATCGATATTTGAGGATGGCGCTGTCTTGGATTCAATGTTCATGCTTGCTCGCTGTCAGTCAGGGGTGGACTGGCAAGAGGGCAAAGGGGTGATTGCCGCCCAAGCTCACTGGTCTGTTGCCCTATGGGCCAGAGCTCCGAAATATAACAATATTTGAAAAAGACAAACTCCTTTAGAATCTAGCCTCACACAAAGGTACAGGAGTGCTGCAAAGCCTGCTCTGATTCTTTGTAAGTGGGGCGAGGCATTTGTCTTGATTTCCGGAATGTTGTGGATGTACCTGGTAAGCCCCCACACCTGAGCATCCACAGTGAGTGAGATGCGTCTACGCTACAGGGGCATGTTCATACCAACCAGTGGCGATGTATGCATTTAAATAACAGATTTTGTGGCACTGGATGGTAATGTTAGCACCACTGCTCCCCACACACCATTTGTCTTTTACAATCCACAGCAGCTTATCACGACTCCTACTTGCCAAGGAAGTAAATGTCCATATCTTATTAGAGTTTGTCGTCGGTTTGATTCTGTATGAATGCTTCCCTTATGTGCTAGAGAATTTCTTGATCACCAGTGTGTTCATACAAAGAGTTTAGAAGCACCCTCATTAGCACCCATGGATGTTACTTATATAATGGTTATAGACATGGCTGTTGGACTGTTTGTGGTACTTACATTTGGACACAGTTGAAAAACATCCATAGAAAGATGTGATATGGAGGTATTAATTTTGAGAAGACTTCAAACTAAGGGGGTCATTCAGAGTTGGGTGGATTTTTTATTACCACTGAAGAATGTTACCAGCTCCACCAGCTGTATTTCTGAAAATCCACCCTACTCAAGGTTTACCACCAGCAGAAGTGGCATTTCTGGAATACCTCTGGTGCTTTTTCAGAAATACCACCTCTGATGGCAGTAATGTAAAAGAGTTTTGTAACATTTTTCCAGCCATTTTCAGCATCGATGTGAAGAGAAAAATGGATTATGTGGAGTAGTGATTTATATCACTATTGTTGATTTTCTTTATGCACAAAAGTGTAAATTCTGGCCATTGTATGCATTATATGGGTGCAGCGGTGAGAGAAGGCAATCAGATGTCCACCTTCTTACCCCCAACATGGCCCTTTGTAAACACTTTTTCACTTTATTGAAGGGAGGCACCTGTGCTTCCGTTCTGTACAGTAAAAAGTAAGATGTAAACAATTTGGGACCAGTTTGGATCCTTTACCTCCACCTTCAGATGATATTCTTCAAAAAGTCCACCTAATATTCCACCGCCGGTATTCCCATGGAATATCAGTGAAGGTATTTTATTAAACCTTCAATTGGGTCGACAGTAAAATCAATGTATTTGCCAAATACAAATACTGATGATTTTACTGTTATCACCCCATGTTCAGTGACCCCCTAAGTTTGTGATCATTTTTCATTGTCTTGCCCAGAAAGCTCTTCTCAAATGTGACCAACAAAAGACACACATGCAAATGGGAACCAGGGTCAGATATATAGCTACAAAGTCACATGTACACAGATACATTATTCCACCTATACTTTGCACTGTCAGACATACACTCAAACACATTACTCGAGACACATAAAATGAAACACACACACACACCACCTTATTTGAAAACACATATAATATAATAGTACACGCTTGCTCCCTATCCATCACCAGGTCCAAGGCATATTCCCCTTGCAGTTGTCTCTTCTTCCATGATGATACAGAAAGACTTCCCTTGATGAGCAGTGCAGCCACATGTAGGGTACTTCTCAGGGGCACAAGGGAGGACAGTGGAAAGCCTTTGAGGAGGGCAGTGGCCCCATCCAGGTGGGATAGGAGCAGTGCCTGAACAGTGTATCTAAAGCTGTCCGGATGGAGGAAGGGCTTGACTTTGCGCAGGAGGGAGAGCTGATACGAAGCTGTCTGAGTTTTCTTAGCTATGTGCGCCTTGAAGGAGAGGTGTTTCTCGATGTGGAACCTGAGGGACTTGGTGCAATCAGTGAGCTCGGGTGTGAAGCCCACAAGGTTCATGGTTGATAGCCAGGTCTGTATGTCTGGATGTTCGGTGTTGTTGGTGAGGAGTACAAATTCGGTTTTGGAGGGGTTCAGCTTCAAGTATGCACTGAACATCTTTAGACTGGATCAGCGAGAGGCAGGGTTGAGCCTGTGGATGTCCTTGACGGAGTCGATATTGAGGTATAGCTGTGTCTTGTTGGTGTGTTGGTGGATGTGGATGTAGTGTGTGGCTAGGAGGGCTCCCAGCGGCTTCATGTATAGATTGAAGATCACTGGAAAAAGGATGGAATCCTGCAGGACTCCACAGGAGATAGGTAGCATTGGCATTCTAGAGGAGTCCATCGGAAGAAACTGCTGGTGGTTGGTGAGGTAGGACTTGAACCAGTGTAGGACAAGGTTGCCGATCCCCATTCGCTGATGTAGGGTGTCTGGGAACACCTGGTGGTCTACTGTGTCATAATCAACTGAGAGGTCGAGTAAAATCAGGAGGCAGGGGTGTCTGTTGCCAAGGATGTTTAGGGCGTCGTTGACCACCTGTATGGTTGCCGTTTCCATGCTGCATCTGGGTCTGAACCTAGATTGGTAGGTTTGGAGGAGATGTTGGTGTCTATGTCTTGCTGCAGTTGCCCGGCTACTGCTTTCTCAATAATCTTATCTGGGTGATGGGGTGATACTTACTTAGGCTGTTGGGATCCAGAGTGGGTATCTTTAGTAGAGGGAGGATTTGTCCTGTCTTTAGGGTCGATGGGAAGGTGCCTTGAGTTGGGGAGCTGCTGATGATCTCCAGAGAGGGAAGGAGAGCTTCTGCAGGGATTGTCTCAAGAATGAATGCTGGGAGGATGTCATCTGTATATGATTTGGCTTTCAGGGCTGTCAGGGTTTTTACCGGGTCCTTTATAGAGAGTGTCTTGAATGTTGTCCAGGGTGTGGAGATTTTGTGAGGAACGATGTGAGGTGGGTCTGTGGATGCAGCGCTGGTGTCTATGTGCTGGTGAATCTGCTGATTTTCATGATGAAAGAGGTTTTTATAGCAGTGGATTTTTTTATGGCATGTGGTATGGCAGGGTCGGGTAGTGGGTTGATGCAGAGCTTGACTGCTTTTAATAGGGCTCTGCTTTTGTTGTCGACTTCTGCTATGGTGTTCTGATATTAGGAGGCCTTTGTTGTGTTGATCAGTTGTCGGCAAGTTGCTCGGAGTTCCTTGAGGACTGCCAAGTCAGATGCAGTCCTGGAGCGTCACCAGGACTTCTCTTGTTTCCTGATGACTCTTTTGCTGAGGTTGAGTTAATGCGTGTACCAAGGTGCTGACGGTTTTGGTTTGCAAGTACAGGAGTCCGTGAGAACAGCCCAGCGAACTGATTCAGCAGCCACTGGCAGTCCCACCGCTGTTGTTCAGTGAGGTCTTGTGAGATTTGAACTCCCTCGAGTGACCCATCAGTGGGCTCTGTGTGCAACAAGTCCGGGAGGGGATTTCTTTCCTCCTCGGTCTCGTCATCGGTGACCAGAACCATCACAAAGTCATCCAGGTTGTATAGGGGTTTAAGCCGGTTGACATGGAAGACCTGATGCATCTGCCTCTAGGTCTTTGTATCAATGAGGTAATTAACCTCACTGATCTTTACGAGCACTACATAGGGTTCAGTCCACTTGTTATGTAAGGCACTTGGTTTGACAGGCTCCATGATCCAGACCATTTAGCCTGATGTTTATTCTGTCCTGGTGTTCCTCTGTGTCAGGAAACCACCTCGAGCACACCCTCACGTGAATACATCACCTCCTGAATGCGTTTCCACGATTCTAAAGCAACGTGCCAGGAGAGACATTAGGAGCAATCCCCCAATGCATCTTCTTTCTTTTAGAGAGCGTTGGGGGTTGTCAAGGAACCGCTGGCAGCCCGCTCACAAACTCCCATTCCGTTGCGTACGCCAACGCGGTGTACAGACAGTCAGCTGATATACATATAAGCACCACCTACTTGGCGGAGCGTTGCTTTTGAATTTGTTGCAGTAGCGTTTGCATAGTTTTCTTTTCTTCATTGCCTCCACGTATCTTCGACCTTGCTTTGTCTTCAGGATTTGTCTATTGGATGCTCCTTTGGTTTTGTCCCTGCATGCTATCATGGTGCTGAATTCGGAAAGTAATACGGACCTGTCTTTATCTTCCTGTTTTTGCCTGTTTGCTCCTGGAACTTTGCCGACCTTGAACTCTTCACCGGACTCCATTTGCCTTGTGATTCGGTTTCTTGCGTTTTTGGACTCTTTCGTTTGGAAACAAGCAGTGCTTGGACTAGAGACTGTTTCTGCACTGCCTACAGAATCAGGCGTTCCTCATTTCGTCGGTGTCAGGTTGGGATTGTTCTTGAAGATCCACGGACACCACTGCAGGCGTCCTCGTGCCGGCGGGAATAGGGTGCTTTTGGATTTCTTGCCCTCTTCATACCAGCGGAACACTGGAATTTGAACGACGGTTACCCAAGAACCTCCTACAGCCCCTTACTGATACTCTATGGTAAGGTGTTGCTGTCCCCATTTTTATTGTGCCTTCGTACCATTAGGTATTCTCGCATTTTGTAATTTAGTCTTGTTGTGTCCTTCAGGGTTACGCCCCTCACGTCTTAAGACCACTACCTAGAAGACCTCTTCCTTAAACACCTAGAAGAATCCTGAACACCCTTAGTGAGTTATTTAACTACTACCTTCATAGAATTATCGCTTCTGTTAATTAAGCTAATAATTTTCCCTTTTCTTTGCAGCCAGCGGTGTACCAGGGCGTAACTCATCTTTCGGACAATACTCATCTCAATCTGTCCTTTTGTACTCTTGAGAGGTATATTGTCAGGAAGAACACATTACTACTCGACGTGTCAACTGCCAATTGGTATTGTCTCAGACCTTGCATTATCGTCTGACATATTCAGAAGCCTATTGATATACCATGGAACCAGCTAGTGATCCTTTTGCTGCTCTGGTTCAATTGGTGGCAGATCTACGTGCAGACATGAGTGCTGCCCATGACGCAACACAATGTCATATAAACGAGTTACAGGCTGGACTGCAGTCCGGGGCAGGGGCATCTTCCTCTGCCTCTGGTTCCACTTCAGGGGGTGCCCCGCTTGGACAGGGGAACGTCCCTGTGTATATGGTGACGCAATTTCCTTTGGCTCCTCCTGAATGTTTTTTGGTTGACCCAAAGACTTTTCAGACGTTCATCAATCAATGCAGGTTACACTTTTTGTGCAGACCCACCTTGTTCCCAGACTCAAACACGAAGGCGGCCTTCATACTATCCTATTTAGGTGGTACCACCACCGTCTGGGCAAACCCCTTGTTAGAACAGGGCAGTAACCTGCTCTATGATTGTGACGCCTTGATCATGGCCATCTACAGCTACTTGCTTTACAACAGGGGGATACACCCTTATTCGGGTATTTGGCTAAGTTCAATCAGCTAGTCGCTGAAACCGGCTGGCCGGATGAAAAGAAAGGGGCCTTGTTCTACAAAGGACCGTCTGATTCATTGAAGGACGTGCTGGTTACTGTACCTGTGGTCCCTTCTACGTTCCCGGAGCTTGTGGATCTTGTTCTGCAGATAGAAGCTCGCAAGGCAGAACGCAAGGGGGAGAAGAGAGCAGTACCCTTGTTTTCTCCTACTGTTACCACTGCTACACCGTCAGAGCTCATGCAGATAGGAGCTATTTGTGGCTCATTGTTTTCCAAGAAGGGGGAACACTGCAAGAAGAACAACCTATGTTTTTATTATGGTTCTTCCGAACAGTACCTGAGACTGTGTCTGAAAAAGCCCAAGAAGCAGGGAAATGCCAAAGCCCGACAATTGAGGGAGTCCCTTTGTCGAGCTGAAACACTCAGGACTCCACTGGTGTGATACCGTTTTATGTCCCTGTCACCCTTGTCTTTCCTGATAGAGAACCGTGGTCTGCTGAGGGGGTTTTGGATTCAGGGGCTACTGGAAACTATGTGGATGCCCAGTACATATGGGAAAATGCCATACCAGCGGTTCCCAAAGAATGGCCAGAGTTGGTTAATGCTGTGGCCGGTACCACGCTATTTTCGGGGCTAGTAACCAAACATACCGTCAACATCACTATGACCCTTGTTTCTGGACATACAAAAGTCATTACGTTTAATGTCATTGCAGCACCACAATTTAAGCTTATACTTGGTTTACCATGGCTTAAGCTACACAACCCTGTGATTGACTTGTGTGCTGGTTTTGTGGAATTTCCCTTGGGCTTCTGTAGGGAGGCTTGTTTGTCTAGTGGGATGATGGTCTTGGGTCCAAGTACTACGATTTTGGATTCAGCTTCTGTGATTGGGGGTGTTATGGCTGTTGCCCTGCCCAAGCAATATGAGACTTACAAGGATGTTTTTGACAAAAAACGGGTGGAGGTTTTGCCCACACACCGACCTTATGACTGTCCTATTGATTTAGTTCACATACAACCATTCCCTCGGGTCGGGTGTATTCGCTGACACAGAAAGAGGACACAGTGCTTATGGAATACCTAGACCAGGCGTTAAATTCGGGGTTCATACGTCCTTCTTGTTCTCCGGCTGCATCTTCTCTCTTTTTTGTGCCTAAAAAAGAGGGGGATCTATGCCCTTGTATAGACTACAGAGCCTTGAACGCAGTCACGATCCGTAAGTAATACCCCATACCACTCATTTCGGTCCTGTTGGATCAATTGGGGTCCTCTGTACTCTTCACAAAACTTGATCTACGAACAGACTTTTTGAATATCTGGTCATGCCATTCGGTCTATGCAATGCCCCTGCAACCTTCCAATACTTCATAAACGATGCATTTAGGGATCTACTTGATCGCTATGTTATAGTCTATCTGGATGATATTTTGATTTATTCACCATTTTATGAATCACATATTCTGCATGTGTCCATAGTATTGCAACAACTGCGTGACAACAACCTTTACGCCAAATTAGAGAAGTGTATTTTCCATGCTACACATGTGGAGTTTCTGAGATATGACATAACCAGTGATGGGGTTCGAATGAGCACCGCGAATGTCAGGGCTATCCTAGACTGAGAAAAAGTACAAAACAGACTGAATACCCCTCTCTAATGATCCTCTGAAGTCACAGGTTTAGATACAGAGAGACTGCTTATTTATTATGCAGACTGAACACCTCATGGGAAAGAAGTTATTTCAACTGAATACAATATAACAAAATCATAAATCACTTTAATATTAGTTCATAAAAACATCTTAAAATACATTATTGGCTTCTACATGGACCAGTCATACCTTGCATTCCACTCATACGTTTTACAAACATGGGGTTCAACAATTTGAATGTTCTTTTAGCATATGGATTATTTACAATATTAGTGAGTTATTTAACGACTACCTTCATAGAATTATCGCTTCTGTTCATTAAGCTAATAATTTTGCCTTTTCTTTGCAGTCAGCCGTGTACCAGGGCGTAACTCAGCTTTCGGGCAATACTCATCTCAATCTGTCATTTTGTACTCTGGAGAGGTATATTGTCGGGAAGAACACATTACTACATGAAGTGTCAACTGCCAATAGGCATTGTCTTAGACCTTGCATTATAGTCTGACACTCTGGCTTGCCAGTGCATCACAAGCTCCTGGCTTGCCTTTAGGTTTTGGGTGCTCTGTTCCCTGTACTTAGCCATCTTGGATCAAGTCCAAGCACACAGTGCACTATGTCATAGGAAGGCATTCAGGGATTGTCCTCCCATCCTTCCCGCACCAGACTTAGCAGACACCTAACAGGATGGCCAAAGAGGAGCTTGAAGGAACTGAACCCAACACTATTCTGTGGCACAGCCTGGTAGGAGCACAGGAGGTATGGCAGGAGAATATCCCATTTTTTCCTGAGGGGCTCTTCCAAGCCAGCTATCATGCACTTGAGGGTCTTGTTGAACCGCTCACAACTCCTCTTTCCAACTCCTGGAGGCCCAAATCAAACTTTAGCTTTTTGAACCAGTCAAAAATGTCCTTCCCCATTCTCACATGGCTAGAGTAAGTCCTTGAGGAGGTTGAGCCTAGGCTTTCCTTGGGAGCCATCTCTCGAGATCCTTCCTTCTCCACTGGCAGTTTTGCTGGATTCCTTCTGAACCTCAAGCTCCATCTTGCACAGAATCACACAGTCCCTTAGATTTTTTTCTGCCATTGCCTCGGCGGATTGCTTTTGTGTTCTGCTGGGACTACTTACCGCCCTTCCAGGAGGTGGAGTCTATCACGGTCGAATCCAGTGAGAGCTCTCGAGACCTGGTTGAAGCGTGGGAACCCATGGAGGAGTGTGACTTGCGGGAGTCTTGTAACCTTTGCCAAAACATCACTCACCCGACAGGAGGATTGCAGAGACGTGCTATCGCTGTCGCTCTCCTCAGCGGTTTCCATGCTCCCCAGGTGTATGGGCAATAGGGCTAGGGGATCCGGCACACCGCTAGTCCCCGGAGAGTCCTCTACCCCCACTCCTAGCTTGGCAGATTACCCATTTTGGAGATGGAATTACCCTCATCATTCTAGTTGTTAATAAAAATAAAAAAGCTAGGCCTTTGCACGCTTATCAGATGGCAATTTCTCACACTTACCAATAGAATATAGTTATTTCATTGACTGTGAACTCAGAGTCCATTTAATCAATTTGGTTTCAATATGTAAATATGTTTCTAAAGTGGGCCTATTGATCTGCAATTAAATCTGTTTGAGTAGAACACTCAAACAGATTTAGTATGTAGGTATACAATGCACTTTAAGAAATGACTCTGCTGTTTGATCCCACTAACTCCTCCACTCCACCTGATAGTTCTGCTTTTGATGTGATGTAAAGCAGAGTTACTTGACGATAAATCCTTTTGCCTGAGAGACTTGACCTCATTGTATGTCCCTTCTATACCCTCAACTAGTTGGCCATGCATTTGGGATGACCATTTGCATTTCATTTATCTATCACCTTGAGGTGGGCTTTACGTTTAAATGGATGGAATAGGTTCATGACTGAACCCTAATTTCTGGCTACCAAAATATTGTAGCCCCGGGATATTGTACTTCACAAATACATAAGCCTACCCTTTTTCTTATTGCATTTGGAATCAGGATGGTGTGGAATATTCTATTGAAATTAGAATATTAATATTTGGGTTCTATTGTTTGAATGGTTTCCTTAATTTGTCCTCTAATTTTGGGCTTTTATTTATTTGACAGTGCTCGATTCATATTGAAGTGTACATCTAAAATGTGGGCCTTATTTTACCTGGTTATTTAACTTTCTGCTAGGCATGAGGGTGGCAGGAACAGGGCTTTGGTGCCAGGCAAACAGGAAGCACTGTTAATCCCAGCCCTCGCCTGCTCCTTGGATAGGGGCTGTCCTGGAATCTTTGTTGGAAGGTGCTTCTAGGTCATGGGGTCCTGCAGGTTCAGCCAATCAAGAGTTGGGAAAGGGCAGTAGGTGGCATGGGAGGAGTGAGGGAGAAAGGAAGGAGAATTAGCGAGTGGGCCCCAGGGGAAGGGGCAAATGAAGTGGGAAACACATATGCGTCGAAGATTTCATAGATGTAGATGCTGTGGGGGAAATTTGGCATTGAAAAATTGGATGTACTCCCCTAGCATACTGCTGCATTATAATATTGAGTAGGCACTGCAAACTGCCATGTTGAAACCTTGTTTCTTGCTTACGCTTGGTGATCCTTTAGGCTTTACTGCGCATGTTTTTGCAATTAAGGCTCTTCACCTAGTGTATAGTTATGCTCATCTTCGCATCTCTCGATTCTGAAGTGTTTCCCGTTTGGCATTCGTGTTCTAGTCTCCCGCTTTCTTAGGAAAAGTTGCTTTAGAAGATGGAAGTCATCATACTTAGAGTATGCTTGCCTGCCTCTGTCTGTTTGTGATCCTTTGAGGAGTATATTCAGCTCAACTAAGTGTATCAAGTTATGCTGTCCTGTCTGATAACACTGTCTAACATGTAAGAACACAGCTGGTATCAAAGACTTGTATAGTTGGGCTTTGTTCCCTGCTTGTAACATTGTTTCAGTATGATTCCTTACCCTGTCTAGACCTCCCCTTTCATTGAAATGCATGTGTTCGTTTGGGTATAAGCAAAAGGTGCACAGAGAGATCTCACTTGCATTGAAGTCTTGTACTGTTGTTGTTTTTTTTTTCTTCTGTTGCTTCCTTTTTACTAATAAATTGCTCAACAATTGGAGTTTTGGGAGTTCCTGCAATGCAGATCTCTAAGCATTCTGTTCCCGACATCCAGGCTCCACCTTCTGCCCCTCAGGCACTCCAGGGCCGGCTTCTGGCCCCAGGAGAATGAGCACTTTGAACACCAGTAAAAGGCGCAGCCACTCTGCTTGATTCCCCTTCTAGTGTTCGTTTGGTTCCACGGGGCACCAGCTTCCGGGCCGCACTATCACAAACCATCAGCATGCCGCACACTTACAGCTCCCTGCTGCTTCTGTTGGCCTCCCTGCTGCTGCTTCACCATCACCGCCAATGCCTCTCCTCACACCATGTGTATAGGCATCCTTTTAAACACCTGCAGCTCTTTAATAGGCTACAGGTGTGAATGTACAATTAGCCCTGCCTCACCATCATTAAGATGACATGCCTGACCTCTACATCTCTCAGCAGGCCTCTTCTTCGTCCCAGTACCAGAGTGGTAAAAATACCTAGACTTCATTACTTCTGATTGCTTCTTCTTCATCCCAGCACTGTCAGTAGTCACATATGGGAAAGTCAGGGGGCTTGACCCCATAAAGGCGGGGGAAGGATGGGTTTGGTCATAAGTAGGAAAAGGGGGATACCATGACCGTCCCAAAGGCATCCCAGTCCCCAAAGACCCTCCACCCATCTTATATTTAACTCTTTTTGCTTTTTTCCTTACCTGTCAGGATTAAGAGTATCCCCTACCCTTTTCTCTGTCAATGGGACATGGATAGAAATATCCCATAACTGCCCCAGAAATACAGTTTCCCCCTGGGAGGAAAGTGGAGAATACCGCATCCCTACCAAAGGCAACCCCATCCAGGTGATCCTCCCTCGCTTGTCCACCCCCAAGGTCGGGATCCAAGAGCGATGGCCTTTCCCTGCCCATCTGCATAGAAGATCCCAAGGGTATCTAGCAATTACAGCGAAAACAATTACAGGGAGGGAATGTATAATGAAACAAACAGCGAAACACCAAATTTTTCTGGAAACATAGATGGGGTTGGGGTAAGGGGATACAACAGGTTGGGAGGGGGTTCGGGATGGGCTTAAACACATAGGAAAATGGGGTTTGGGGGGCACCAATTACAAATAGAAAAATATTGATCTTTTTTTTGCTGTTTTTGTTTTGTTAAAAATTGCCTCTCTGAAACTGTTTTGGCTATAATCATATATAACCAATGCCAAGGGATCCAGTAGCTGCAGGGATCCCAGCTTATCTACCCGCCGTCGCTGCTGCTGCTTTATTGATAGAGAAAATGTACTCACTAGTACAAGGTCATACTGTCACGATTGGGTTCTCCATGCAATATTGTCAATATTGCTTGAAGTGAAAACACAGCACGTGTCCAATTCCCATTTTACCTGTAATGAAAAGTTGCTTATTTCTGCAGCTAATGTAACTTTGAACCAATGTTGAGACCTGAATCCTACTTCTTTGGTGCCAACCCTGAAGGACAGGGAACCACATGACCTTCAGGTTGTTATTGAAATGCTTATGTCACCCTGAGTGGATTAATCAGGTGAGCCTCTGTTGAACCGTGATCTCATCCTCTTCATTGATGGCTCTTGTATCCATGTCCCAGAAGCTGGGGAATCGGTCTCTGGTCATTCTGTATGTACCCAACATGCCATCTTAGAAGCATATTGATTGTCCATGGCCAAATCTGTACCGGTCGCTGAACTTGTGGCCCTCACCCGTACCTTGGTCTAGGATAGATCAGTCATGATTTACACCGACTCCCGGTATTCTCGCTGGGTTGTCCACGACTTCAGTGTCCTTTGGAAGCAACTTGGGTATTTAACATCCACTTGCACCCCAATATTTAATGGGAAATATGTGTCAGCTTTATTGAATGCATTGATACTCCCTGCTACTATAGCCATTGTTAAATGTAAAGGACATGATCCCTCCCAGTCATTCACAGCCCAAGGAAATACACTAGCAGATGGTGATATGATAGGTTATTTATCCTTTCCTGCATGTGCAGACAAACTTTATTCAGCTCCCCACTTGCATGACCTTTACTTATTGCTTAGTTATGGTTGATGTGTTCTTTGGGTGGGTAGAGGCCTACCCATGTAGGAAGGCAGACACTATCACAGTGGCAAAAAGGTTGTTGTCAGAGTTATCTGATTTGGACTGCCACTTAGCATAGACAGTGACTGAGGCACCCCTGTTACTGCCAGCTTATTAAAGAAGTGTGCAAAGCCATTGGAATAGCTCAGCAGTTCCACTGCAATTGCCACCCCTAGTCCAGCACGCAAGTAGAATGCTGCAACAGGGATCTTAAGTTGAGTTTGTTTTAGGTGTGTAAAGAGACAGGGTTGAAATAGCCCCAAGCCCTGCGGCCGACTTTGTTTGCCATGCACGATAATCCCCTGAAATGCTCAAAGGTCATCCCATTAGAATGGGTACTGCACCCTCAGCAGTTGCCCACATCCAAAATTTATATTTTGAGTATGATACGTTACTATAATACTGTTGCAAGTTGATTAAAACTGTTCGCTCTTTCCACGCACAGATCCGCGAAGCCCTGCCTGAACCAGCAACAGAGCCTTGTCACTCTTTACAGCCAAGAGATTGGATTTCGGTGAAGGTCCATCAGCGGAAATCTGTGCTCTAGCCCAGGTGTTGTGACCCATTTGAGGTTCTCTTAATTACGGACCCGGGCTGTACAATGTGCTGGGATCCCAGCCTGGATTCATGCCACATATTGCCGCAAGATCGTCAACTCAGCTGATGACCACCATCGCTGCAAACAATCTTTGTCGGCTTAGCTCCATTTCCAGTATTATGAACAGTGACTTCACAGAGCCTGAAACACTATGAACTGAAAGCTCTGGCCTGGTGAGCTTATATCACTTCTGCCCTGCACATCACCTGTCCTGATTAACTGAGTGGTACTTTGCCTTCAAGCCACAAACATTTGCTCTGGTGCCACAACTTGATTCTTGAGATCTTGGATATTTGAGGATTGATCCTAGTTTACACTATGGACTTCATTGTGAGTCTGGCGGTACTTGGAATGATTTACCAGGGCCTGATCTCCAGTCCAGCGGCCGGGAAGTCAGGCGCCGGTATATTTGTTAATCCCCATTCCCATAGTGTCCCATAGGACTCGATGGGAGTGGGGACACAGAAGCACCAGCACTGTTGCTAACGGTGCTGATTCTTCCATGAGCAGTTTGCCTGCCATGGCCACTGCACCCAGCAGGGTCAGACCTAAGCTAACCAACACCCTTGATTCCAGACCGGCAAACTTATAATGAGGCCTATGTCTGGCTATACTTCTGTTATCTTTGTTATTGCCAAAATACTGATATATGATAATTTCACTGCGACTGCTGCTTTCCTTACAACCTGTGATGAAAACGATGGTCCCTCGGCACATCCTAGGGTTCTCAGTAAAAACATTTTTCATTTTATTGACTGCTGGGTCTGTGCCTGGGAAGAGGATCTTGCAAATTCCAAGGCATCCTCCTTGACCTTATTATCCTGTGAACAAGTAGACATCATAACCAACGTTTTTCAGAATCGTATGGCAATCGTGAAGAGTCAGTGCTGCACTTACACAACCATTTATGCAAGTAATATTACTGACACTGTCACCCACAATCGCCACACTGTAAGCCTCATTCACACCAGTCCGGAGGCTTCCTGGACATTTGGGTTTTGGATTGATGGTCTACAAGGAGCTCTGGGTGCGTCTATTGGTCAGATTGTACTCATTGCATTAGTCATGATTGTAAGTTTGTCTTGACTGATAATAGTTTGTAAGTACTTATCGAGCATGCACAAGCTGCTCTGAAGTCTCTCAGACGGCCCACGTTTTTTAATGCCATGATACTGAAGAAATAATGTTATGACATCCCTGGATGTGATGTTTGTTCTCCTAAAGATGTATGGAATGAGACTGGAGTGAAGGTCTCATTGGAGGGGATTGTGGGGGAAAGTCTGGAATTGAGAATTGCATATACTCCCCTAGCATTCTACTGCATTATAATATGGAGTAGGTACTGCAAACTGCCAAGTTTAAACACTGTTTTTTGCTTGTGCGAGGTGAGGCTTTAGGCTTTACTGCACATGGCTTTGCAATGATGGCTCTTCATCTAGTGTATAGTTATGCTCGTCATCACATCTCTTGCTTCTGACGTGTTTCCCTTATGGCATATGTAAGCGTTTTTTAGGCTCTGGCTTTCTTAGGAAATGTGGCTTTAGCAGATGGAAATCATAGTACTTTAAGTGTGCTTGCCTGCCTCAGACCATGTGTGGACCTTTGAGGAGCATATTGAGCTCAACTAAATGCATCACGTTATGAGGTCATCCCTGATAACACTGTAACTTCTCAGAACGTAGCTGGTATTAAAGACTTGCATAGTTGGGCATTGTTCCAAGCTTGTAACATTGTTTCAGTATGATTCCTTGCCCTCAAATTCATGTGTTCCTTTGGTTATAAGAGAATGGTGCATGGAAGGAAGGGGGTCTCACTTGCTTCAAAGTCTCGTACTGTCATTGGTTTGTTTTGTGTTCTGTTGCTTGCTTTTTACGAAATGAGTAACTAATACATTGTTCACCAATCCACCAGAATAATAAGTGGTCATTTTTCCTTGACAATACACTTACTCCATGAGCAGTACAGCTCAAATGCTGCTGGTTAGGTTGGTCACACAATTCTACACCTTCTGATATATCTAAGCAGAGGCGTTGCTAGGGGTGGTTTTAGGGGGATATAGCCCCGGGTCTTTTGGTTGGAGTCCTGGATAGAATCTCAGGGGCTTAAACCAAAATGCTACCTAGCCCCGAGTCCCAACAGTAGCGATCTTAGTATAGCCCCAGATCTTTTCCAGAGCTAGCAACACCCCTGTATCTAAGCAATACTTAATATTAAAATAAGCTTGTTATCTCTGCTTCTTTCAATCTGGTAAACCCCTTTTGCTGTTCTGGATGCTAATCAATCCAGATTCTCCAAATGCTATGTTTAAAATGTGTGACGTTTTATATTTCCTTTAAATTGATCATCACTGCAAATTTATATTATTTCTCACCTGCAACACAGAGGACATTTATTCCTAATGAAGAAGGGTATTTTTACAAAATGAGGAGGGGTTTCAAACTGCAATAGATTAACTCATTTCACCACTGTACTCCATGGGGAATTTGAGATTATCCCAATCAGTTTGAAGTGGGAATATTTGAGGTGTTGTTTACTGTTCACTACCTTTGGAAAATGCATGGAAAGACTTTTTTTTTTTTTTTTTTTTTATTGTTTTAACCTATTGGTTTTAACAAAAGAAGCTTCACTTATGCTTTGTGTTTTGCTTTATGTTTTGTACTTGTACTTGGGACACCACTTTCGATGAATCATGCAAGTCCAAACCGGGCTTTGCCCCGGCTGTAGTTTCTCTTGTACTACTTTCAATGGCCGCTGCCGTCTGGAGGGTTGATTTTCTTTAACACTACCTCCAAGACTTTTTGACGTTTATGAGATTTCTGCTTGAGCGAAAAAGATCATTCCTGTGTATCCCCAAAAGTTAACCTGTTTCGTGCTTATGCACAGGAGTGGAAGAAAACCCACTGACAAACTGTAGTCCAATGTTTAGCTAAATGATTGACTGTATTGGGAGCTTGTTGGTTTTGCTGCATTTGTTTGCCACTTGCTAAATGAAGGTGAAGAATTGTATCAATAAAAAATGGAACAGAATGCGTTTCTTTCTCATTGTACTCACCATGTAGAATATTGCTCCAACAGTAAAATAAAATGTATTTCACAATGTATAGATGTTGGTATATCTCAGCTATTGGATGCTGTTTATGTGCTCACTCAAAAGGAAACCATTGAACTCTCTGGAACTTTTGTGAATGTTTCAGATACATGTGGCGTTTCATTTATCAACTTTGTAGATGCCAATTGGTTCTTATATTTGAGAACTCATCTCCTTCAGAAATCAAATAACTATTTTCTTTATTTACAGGCATTCAGAGGACGCTGTCCACATTTCAATCCTACGGTATCCCGCAGTAAGTTATTGTTCGTTTCTGTATTATGTTATAACTCTATCCCCAAAACTTAAAAATGTTTCTCAGACACCAGGTCATGGTCCGAGAAGGTCTGCACATATTGCACAATTGACCTCAGTCTTTAAAACACAAATGCCGTTAGAATGTTTGGGAAGAAAGTGCACACATACAGATGAGTTCCACTGTAAAATCATGTATACGTACAACACCTGTCATCTTAATACTTAAAGTTTATAAGGATTTTTCGGCCCTGATATGGGATACAATGTCATACTGAAGTACCTCACTACCTGGGTGAAGCGCCCCTTCTGTTTTATTTTTTTTAAGATTCTAAGGTTTTGCTGTGATAAAGTAGACGTGGGAAACAGTTCTCACTCCTCAATCTGTGAAGGATTGTTTTCGCCAACACAGACCTGTTTAAAGTTATGCACCACATTCACATGTATCTTGGCCAGGGTCTATTCATGGCTCACTTCTCCCCCACACTCTGCACCTCTTCTCTCAGTAATCTAATCTCATCCTACTACCTATTCCCCCATGCCATCCAAATCTTCCTCTCCTTCCATTGCTTCACCCCAGCACTATCCTGTGATTCCAGGTGTCTTTCGGCTATCCTAAACGAGATGGCTTTTTGATGCCCAATGCCAACTCTTATAAAACCAACATAATCTAGCTCCTCCCTCCTAATGCCTCAGCCTTCCTCTTATCATCACTATTCTCTCCACACGACCTCTTAACCCCATCGACCAAAACTGTTCTCTTTGACAGGTTAGTAAAGCTTCAGCAATGACACTCTCCTACTTTGCAACGCACACGCTGTGCCCCTTCCTCACTTCTCTCCTACCTCTGCCCACAGCCTTCACATGGGAGGAGTCCTGGTGTTACACCAGTCCATCTTCATATTTCTCCTGAACTCATGGGCTCCTCTACCCCAGTTTAGCGAAACCTGCCTCGTATTACTCCTGACCTTGGAATTTCCAATGTCAAACCATACTCAATCTGTCAGTTCCCCGACATCCCAGTATTGCCCTCTGCTTCTGCTTCTTAATCCTTCTTGTGCCACCATTGTGCCCAATCACCCTATTTATACGCCAATAAAAATGGATACAGGAAATATTGGGCAAACTTGGCACAGCACTTCTATCTTTGCCTTTAATATTGAACACGCTATAGCAACCTATCCTTGGCCTTGTTTTATGTAACAAACATGATTGGTAGGTTTTCTGTAAGGTTTTAAATTGTATAATGTGCCAACTGTCTGTGCACTATATCAGTGACTGTAATAAGTCACCAGCAGAAAATAAGAAACTTGGATAAAAGTGCAACTATTTAGACCTTGGCCCGTTGTTTGCTCCCTCTTCCCCTCGCGGGACCCGGTAAGCACGCCTGGTTTGACCAGGTGTTACTTCCTGGGTCCCGCGAGGGGACCTCGTAATGAGGCGGTACGGAGTAAACAGCGGCGGCACCTTTTACGGCGCCGTTTACCCCGTACCGCCAGGGTCGTAATGAGGCCCCATGTCCCAGCAGCTTCCCTGAAAAGATGAATTTCAACAATTGCATCAGAAATCACTGACTCCATCAATACTTCTTTGTCAATGGGTATAGTTCTGGATCTACTCAAACATTATTAGTCATCTACTCACAAAACCAACAGCAGACCACATGGCACTGGAAACATGTTCAGCCTCTATACAACTTCCCTTTTGCCAGTAGGATCATGGAAAGGGAAGTAACTCGACAACTACACAGTAAATGGACCTCTACTGCCTCATAGTGGATCACCACTCAGGTTTCAGATGTGGAATGGGTACAGGGATTGCCCTGCCAGATATCAGAGAAAACCTCTCACAACACTTTAAGAAGAACTGCAGGGGGCCCTGGTTCCCCTGGACCTATCAGCCGCTTACTGTACCATTGACTATAGGATGCTCTTTAAAGGATTCAGAGAATGGGTGTGGTAGCAGGAACTGCCTTAGGCTGTGTCCAAACCTTCTTCAACAATCAAAGACAACATTCCCAGATGGGCCCAGGGGTATCATCACCTTACAAGATTTCATGTGATATACGTCAGGGATCCACACTAATATTCAATGTTTTCATGTGCTCTCTGGCACAGGGTTCACGTGTTATGGTTTACTATGTTTTACTTGTGTGTACTTTACTTGTGCGCTGTTCCTCATTGTGCTTTTGGTTGATTTCTTTTTTTAGTGAGGGTCTTCCCCCAAGCACTCTATCCATCCCACAACTCCACCCAGTCACCCCCACCACCCATCTCCCCCACACCTCTCCAAAACATGAACATATGTAAAAATAATTCGACAAAAAGCATATTGAGAATAAGTGCATTCATAAAAAGCACACGAGTAAAACATACTCGACAATAACACCTGCTATATAGCAGAGATCCTCAGACTGCACCTGATCCTCATGCAAATGTACGCAGATGATGCACAAATCCTCTACCATTTAAATAATACCCATGGGTCGAAAAATGTCATGATAGACACTCTAGAGTTGATTTACAACTTCATGGAAACAATACTGATATCTTCCTTTTGCGAAAGACTCCAACAGACTCACACTCATTCAAAAGGCCTACTAGTCGTGGATGCCCGGTGCCGCAGCTCAAAATCTGGGGGTGCTATTCAACACAGATCTTTTTTTTCGCCCCAGATCAATGCAGTATTTTATAGTACAAACTTCCAGCTGTGCACGCTTAGAAAAATCCCCTTGCGCTTTGAAACTGAAGACAGTGGAGCTGGCTAGCCACTTTAGCACCTGTCAGAGGGATTATTAAAGAATATGCTTTGAACCCCAGACTGACATGGTGGCAAAGATCCTTAAGACTCCGTACCAGAAAAAAAGCATACGAGTTGAATATTACCATGGGCTGGTCCATACAGACTGTTCCAACAAAGTATTAAAACTTCCAAACTATAACTAAACATCCTATAAACATTGCTTTATCAAATGATACCGGATTAGGAAACCTGAGGCAAATCCGATGCTCTATGCAACACTTAGCCATGGAAGTCTCGCTTCCTTCTAGCTGAACCACCTCTAATGCCTGATCCAGCATGAAATAACACAATGATCAACCCCAGGGCCTCCAAACAGCCATTAACTACTGGTTGCCATGATGGTAAAGGTAGGTGGAAAAGGAGCTCGTTTTGAGCTGGGCAGTTCTAAGGAACTACCTCCCAGGATCACACAATTAGGTGTATGGTAGGACACTGGATATACAGTCCTTCCACTCTGCCAACCTTCATACTCTAAGCTACAGCTTCCAGGTGTGCTTGTGGTGATATAAAGTGTCACAGTAAGACTACTAACGATGCAATGCCATGAAGCCACTGGGTATCAAGGAGACACACATAGCAGATTGAGAAGTTTCAATGGGATTCATTTCTAGTAACACAAAGTAAATGTATCCACTGAAAGAAAATATCCGGATGACTTCCTCTTTGAAAACCAACAACCCAATTAAAAAGAGAGTTCCTTCTAGTTTAACAGTCCCCTTGAGGCCTTTGGGTGATCTGGAGTGTTATAAGAATTAAAGTAAAGTAAAGTAAGATCCAAGGAAATTGCAAACGTGCCATCAGAAGCGAAAAGGCGCCGAAGGACCGTGGAAGTGGCTGGTTGAAACGTTTGGACGCTCCCATAAGAAATAGCAGCGACCAGGAAGTCCTTTCCAAGTGTCTCCGGCGTCTAGTGCGAAACTGGCCCTAAATTTGACCAAGAAAGATCTGGTAATGGCATCCTGGAACACCAGAGGTTTTAATCACTTGACTCGCCCGAGCGACATAAATTTAGGAAGTTTTGACATCTTATGTCTACAGGAAACATGGTTAGTAGATTGTCCAACATTAGACGGATTTACAATTGAAATCTCGCCAGCTTGCAGATCGCTATTGGGTAGACCATCTGCGGGCCTATTAACAGCTATTCGCATTGGCTCAGGCATTACACCAAAGACCAAAATCATGGAAGCCTATGGTATGCTTGGTACCCTTACCTCATGGCAGCGCTATGATCCCGAATCAGCTAAATGGATTACAACAGACCTTGCAATTATAAATCTATATTGGAACCCGGAGAGAACAACAATAAAACATTTCTGTGATAAAGTAGCGGAAGTTATTGATATCATCTTCGCAGACGGTAACATCGAGAACCTCATAATTTGCGGAGATTTAAATGCTAAGTGCAAAACTGAAGTAACATCTGAAAAAGCATTACAGACTTACTCTTCTGCTGATAAAAGAGGGTGTGCATGGTCTAAGTTGATGAAATCAAGAAATCTCTTTAATGCTGCTACATTAAAAGATCAGGGATCCCAGATCCCAACGTGGGAAAGAGATAATTCTTCCGCTACCTTAGATTACATTTATGTAACTGAAAGTTTGATCCCCCACGTTTCATCGTTCAGAGTTGTGAAAACTTTAGAAAGTGATCACAATTTGTTAGAGTTAACTTGGAGATCAACGGTTCCGGAAAGCTCTATATATACAGCGGAAGTAGAGTCAAATAAACAACAATCCAGATTGCGCCTTACGGCAGAAAATATAGGAACTATAAAGGACAGGCTGAGTACGGATTGTCAACGCAGTACAATGAGCTCTATTGCTAAAAGGCCAGATTACATTCCTCTATTGCTTCCTTACAGGGTGGCCTTTTCAGGAGGTAAGGGAAGAAAATCTGTACATAACCACACCTATGATCGGTTGGTGGTTATAAAGAGGCGTGAAGTAAGGAATTTGAAGAACTTGGCTGTAAGGCACCAAACAGCTGAGGCATGGGCTGATTATTATGAGGGCACATCCCACTACAAATCATGGATAAAACATCATGTGGCGAGTTTGTACCAGAAGGACGCTGAAGCGATGCAAAGGTCTCTTGCATCAAAAAACACAAGAGATTTTGGGAACTTATTAAAAGCTACCAACGGTCGAAGTGCTCCCTCTATAGCAAATGCAGTCTCGGAATAAAATTGGTTAGTGCACTTAACTGCACTTTTTCAACTACCTTCAACGACTGTAGATAGAAAAACTCAGTCCTCAGGTGATGATTGGATCCCGCTGACAAATATGGAGGATATACTGAGAGTAATATCACAACTAAAAATCTCAAGAGCCCCAGGCCCTGACGGATTGTCCAATATTGACATTAAAAAACATCCGGATGAATGGGCCGCAGTATTAAGGGAAATATTCATTCACTGTCATAAAATAAAACAAATTCCAGTATCTTGGACAGAAGCAGTGGTGGTACCAATTTATAAAAAAGGCCCTAAAGAAAATCCATCTAACTATAGGCCTATCGCACTATTGGACATCCTGGGGAAAATATTTGCGACTCTATTATTAACCCACTTTTAGAAGTGGGTTAAGATTTCCCCAGCGGCCGACCACTTTCAGACGGGATTTCAGAAGGGTACAGGGACGATAATCAACATCTTTATCTTAAATATCATTAAAGCAAGGGTGAAATCTGGTTCTCCTAAAGTCCATCTGGCTCTGGTGGAAGGCCTGTCAAAGGCCTTTGCTACCGTGGATCGTGAGAAACTGTGGGCCAAACTGAGAGCCTGGAATTGTCCGGCCCCAATTTTGGATCCAATTATGGCTTTACATACTCAAACATCAATGCGGGTCCAATTAAGTCAGCAAGGCCATTTATCACATAAAATCCCTACAAATCGTGGGGTTAAGCAAGGCTGCCCTTTAGCACTGGCTCTATTCATCGCCTTTATAGGCGATTTTCAGTATACTGAGGGAAAAATTCGCTCATTTCCACCAAAAGTGGGATTGTCACAAGTGTCCAGACTATGGTATGCGGATGACCTAATTTTGATGGACCAGACAAAAATTGGTCTCCAGCGGCAATTATCAAACCTTTATGCCTACATGAGTAAAAATAATTTAGAAATTAATGTTCAGAAAACCAAAATCTTGATTTTTACCAAATCGTCAACTAACCGAAAAACATCATCGGTTTGGTTTTTGGAAAACAGAAAATTGGAAGTGGTTAATGAATATAAATGTCTTGGGGTATGGATAGACAACTCCCTGAAAGAAAATACCACTATGTAAGCTCTGTGGGACAAAGCCAGAAACCTGACAGCTCAATTAAAAGCTGTAGACAGAAAGTTTGGAAAATTTTCATGGACACCGGCTTTGAATTTCTAGAAGGCAAAAATAGTGCCGGCTTTAACGTACGGAATGTGTGCAAACCTAAGCCTGCCAGAAGAATTATGGCAAAGATTGGAAGGCTTTGTATGGAAGTCGGTATTGGGCCTCCCAAAATCAGCACCGATGGCGGCGATTCGACGAGACCTCGGCCTTACGTCCCTTGCAGCATCAGTGGAGCATGGTGCTCTCCAACTTTTCAGAAAAATTGTATCCCCAAATGCCCTCCCAATCTTTCGAGTGGTAGCAGACGAAATTCAAAGAGGTGGGTGTAAGCCTCTAGCTGCCTGGGTCAGGAAACGGAAAGATAAATTGGAAGAGATAACCTGCACGGAAGAACTCCTGATTGCTAACCCAAGCAGAGTAAAAGAAAAATGATTGCAGCAAGATTGGATCTGGACAAACGAAAACATTTCGTCATATAAACTGTTGAAAGACCTTCCACCTGGCCACAACAAACCAAAAATTCCACTGAAATACTGTGAATAATTTCCTGAAAAAGCTTTAAGAAAAATGTTCCTGCGAGCTCGGCTAAACACTCTTCATACAAGGGAAATTTTATATTTTAGATCAAAATCCCTTACAGCCTCATGCCGACTATGTGAAAATCCTGACCAATTGGAAACTGTCAGACACCTTTTGACGTCTTGTCCAGCGATGTCTTTAGAAAGAGTGACGTACTTGACACCGCTATTATCCCATTCATCGGCATTAGCTGAAGAGGTGGGCTGGTGTCGGCTCATTTCTGGCGATTCTGCCAGATGGTCGAGGGCTGCCGCAAAACTACTAGACATTGCTTTAAAAAAGGCAAACCTGGAAAACTACTTGACAGGCGAAACGAGTACAGTCCAGTCGGATGATGACAGGGCAAAACCCGCCCACTGAATGACTTTTGACTTTTGAAAGAAAGAAAGAAATGGAGAGCGGTGTGTCAAGTCGTCTCTTAAAAAAAAACTGTTCTTAAAAACTGTTCATGAAAAGAATTTTAAAAGACTGTTTTTGTAAAAAATCTTTTTGATTAAATGCAAATAATAAAAAAAAAAAGTTAAGTAAAGTAAAAGTAAAGTCTCAGCAGTTCAGGCCCCCATGCAACACGCCTTCTGACGTTTTAGTAACTCACAGTCTGGGTTGGTTTACGTGCACTTGCTTTCCAACATGCCCTGGTCTTCTGCCTCACTTTCTCCTTAGGACATTTGTCCAGAGTTTGCACACTGCATATATCCAGATCCGTGGTGTATTTAGGGGTCCCAAAGCTTAGGTCCCAAAGTTTCCTGATGACCTTTGGTTGTTGGTCTGGATTGGACTCTTAACGTAGGCTTTCCCTCACTGACACCTGGCTTCCCCTTCTGGGTACTCTCTTTGTACTTCTTCCATGCCCTCATTCCTTGGAACCCCTCATGTATCCCTCTCTCTCTACTCTCTTATAATGTTGCTCCTCACACTGAACACCTCGTTCCTCCTTGTCACCTTTCCACTTGTTTGTATCTTCTCCCAGCCACACTGGTCCACCAGACATATAATGTAGCAGGATTAGCTTCCCTCTCTGACTCAGCCTGACCTAGCTGCTTGTACCTCCTCCTCCTACCCTTTGTGACTCTCTTGCCTCCTGATCTGTCAGCTCTTCCTTTGGCTGACATCTCCTCAATCCTGCTTCTTCTTATTACCACCACCTCCTTTTTGCTATCTCACCACCTTCTCCTGTTCTCTCACCACATTCTCCTCCTGTTCTGTCACCACCCTCTTCTGCCCTCTAACCATCTACGCTTGTTCTCACACCACTCCTGTCCCATTTATTTCTACTTCCACCTTCACCAATTGTTTCTCAGCTTCTCTGTAAACTCTCCTGCAAGCCGTAATTCCTCCCTTCTTCACGTCTCCTTCTCTCCACCTTGGCTCCCTGTACAATGCCCCACACTTGTCTGCCAATGTTTCCCAGCTCCCAGGCCTTCTGTTGCTCTGTATCCTAAAGGTGTGGGGGATGATTGACTACAGGATTCAATTGACCATTTGGAATTCCGCTTGAATTGTATGCTCCTCCAATTCCTTATGCGTCCCCCAGCCTGAGCCTATATATGGGACTAGGGCTATCATTGTTTTTACTATCCTGCATGCTGTTGTCAGTTCCCTTGTGTGGAATGAGGTGCTTCATGAGTCTTTGGAGTTTTTGAGTCCCAAATTTTGGGAGCATGTTATCTCATGGGGTGGACAGCAAACTTCAGTCAGGTGAGTTTTTGGTTGCATATTCTCTCATTGCAGGGTATGTTTGTCTGCAGAGGGGTTTCATTGATCTCCCCTGAGCTCGGGATCTGGGCTATATACCCTCATGTGTCTCAAAGAGGCCATGCACGTTGTTGGCACCCTAACAAGTCCTTATCATGCTCCTGGGAAAGGGATGTGTCAGCTAGGGGATTCTCCTCACACTGCTTCCAGGCTCTTCATCACTTAGCAGGTGGTGGTTCTGTGTCCCAGTGGCGACCCAACCCTCTATGCATCAGCCCAATCAGGGCATTTCATCACAGTACATTTGCACACAAGAAGGGGTTGTGGAAAACTATTGGTTCTATGGGATATTTCCGCATTTTAAAGGCTAAATACAAAAAAGACCGATTTAGTTTGGCCATTTTTGTGTGGCCTTTAAAATGCTGAAATATCACTCATTCGCCATGCTCTGGCCCCTCAGAAGCCGATCCCGTCCCCACCTCCACCCTCTCCCGTTGTTTTCCCGGTTAATCGGGGTGTTTAACCCCCCAAATCCACTATTTTCCTCACCCACCACCCCTTCCCAGCCCCCCCCACACACACACACACACACACACAATACATTAAATGCACTTACCTCCCTCGACGCTCCTCTCCTCTCCTGCCCGCGCTTGTCAGCCCCTGCACGCACTTGTGTGTGGCAGGGGCATGACAGTTCAATCTAGAAAGGCTGCTCTATGCAGTCACAGAGTGATCTTTCTAAATCAATCTTTTTTTTCGATTAAAGAAAAACTATTTTTTCACTTGATACCCAATTATTGTATTAGAGGTAATTTCCCAACTCCGCCGCTATCCTCAGAGTTACCACCCCTAACCATACTTGACTGACACATTTTAAATATGCGTCACCTTCTTATTCCCAGCAGCACCCTCATCATGGGCTACCATTGTACATCTGAGTGTGTTTCTCAATCTTCTGCAAGCCTAACATTGGTTTTAAAGGCAGACCTCCAGAGTTCCATTTTGCCTCCTTGGCAGAATGAAACACTGGTCTGGCAGTTTATCTTTTAAAAACTCTAGATCAACAGAAAAGATGCACACCATTTAACAAGAACTGATAGTTTCTTTATATTATACTTCATTGATTTTCCATTTATCATGCTGTACGTCTGTTGTTGTTTTCCTATTTAGACTTGCACCTCTTTTGTGTGTGGTTCAGACAAAAGATGCCTTGAAGGTTATCTTAGAGAATCGTGAAGCAAAATACTGCATGAGCCTTATTAACGAGTTTGAAGAATTGGCAAGCAAGCAATTGGATAGGCCAGTCGATCTCAAGCAAACCTTTCAATGGCTGCGCTCTGCGGGAAACGTTCAGTGTGTGGTAACTTGTCAGATCGGGACAGATCATTACTAACAATGACTGCATTCACAATAGTAATGTTCTGCCAGATGTACCATCTTTGGTGAAATGATCTGCAGGAGCCAAGAGGTCCTTGTTTCGAACATCTGCCAGTATATCCACCCCTGATGGTAATTGTATCATCTTCCCCTGGAACCGTGTGTGAAAATCTAAATGGACTTGCTATATTCAATGCGTTTGGGGAAAGATTTCTAGGTGTGTGTTTTGTTTTTGCAGGGGCCCAAATCATCTTTTCTCACAGCGGAAAAGAGAGCCAGGCTGAAATGCAATCCTGTTAAAGTACGCTTTGCTGAAGAAATCATTGTGAATGGCCATGCACAGGTCAGTGCCCACTTTTATTGAATTGTTTTTTAATACTGTGTCTTTGTTTAGTGCTATCAGTGAGCGCAATACCACATAAAGTGGAATTTAGTGGAGTGCATATTTAATTTGAGGCAAGTCTGTCTTCTTTTTCTAATACTACACAGAGCCCTGTTCTGCTGCCCATGGAGATTTGAAACCTATAGTGGACCCATCAGCCGCTATATGCCTATTCCCCACTATATACGGGAAGTATTCATTATATTCCCTTCATGCTTCTCAAGATGGCCTTTCAGCTTCAAAGACTGAGTGGACAGGTATATGGGGGCTACAGGAGATGGGAAATATAACCACTAGTAGAAGAGTACCCTCTATGCCTATGAGGATGCCTCGGAAAATGAGGCATATGTTAACGTCTGCCATTGGTGTGGTTTTTCTGGATGGTCTGTCATAATTTCGAAAAAAAAATGTCGAAAGACAAAAATGTCGAAAAAATAATATCGAAAAGAAAAAAGTCAAATTCTCTTTGTTTTTATTATATATTTATTTTGGGGTCCGGGAATAAAAAAAATGGGTAAAACAAAAAAAATGTAAAAAAGGAGGGTTGGGAGGGACCCCCCATTTCGAATAAAAAACATAATAAAAAAAATGTGACTTTTTTTCGATATTATTTTTTCGAAAAAATGACTCGAGATTTTTGTATTCGAAAAAATGACTATAAACTGTTTTTCTGGGCTGGATCCTTGTCCAAAAGTGCAATAGCACCACAGCCGAGCTATCCGTCAGACCAACGTCTGGTGCTCGGTTGGATGGTGCCTTGGATGCAAGTTGCTTGAATATGGGGAGTTACACGTTTAAGGATCAGCTGGTAGGGCACTCAATTATTACTGTGAGCTTGGCACTGTGGCTAAATT
Organism: Ambystoma mexicanum; assembly: GCF_040938575.1. NCBI lineage: Eukaryota > Metazoa > Chordata > Amphibia > Caudata > Ambystomatidae > Ambystoma > Ambystoma mexicanum. Next base: position 18,208,988 of record NC_090937.1, on the reverse strand, counting down.
ACATTGACATAGGCAGTAGTTGAGTGACATATGAGATGACTGGTGCATTATGGGTTCTGACTCTGATATTGACTTCCTTGCTCGTTACCATTTGTTTTGGCAATGCCCATTCAACAGAGTATATGACCTGAGTGCCGCTGTGAGGATTTGAGTTATCTAGGTGTACCTTTGGGTTGCCAGTGGGATGAGGAGTGATGCTTTAAGGATGCTTTCCACATGATGCTGGAGTCCAGATCTATGCATTGAGCCATGTGGTCAGCGGTACCTAATATGGGTGTAAAGGACAGCTGCAAAAGAGCAAAGAAAGAGAGTTATTGAGCCTAGCGAGTGTAACTGATGGGCACAATGCAACACTGTATGTTATGTCTGCCTTGGTTCCATGTGTTTATAACGAATCCCATACATCGACAACATATTATAACGAATACTATACAATGAAAACATACTTACCGAAATGCATTTGAAAACATGAGAGGAGTTCTTATAACGAAACGTGCATAACAAAATCAATATGTATCGATAGTGAACAATGAACTCTGAGAAAAGGACCCTAGCACTAACAGTTCATTGCGAGTCAAACACTGCGGTGGCTAGATTGAAGAGAGTAATGGAAGAAAAACAAAACAAATGCAAAACACACTATTTCAACTGCTCAGGTAAGAATTATAACGTGCAAGTAAGGGAAACATTAGTGATTCGAACATATAACAGTGACAGAGCATTTTCTTAATTGACATTTCAGTTAGTAAAACATGGTTTTGCATTTATTTTAGAATTTGACATAATGAGTGACTGCCTGGAATGAATATTTTGAATCAAAAAAAGGGAAAAAACAATTGATTATGAAAGGTTTTATAACGAACAAAGAAAAGAAAAAAACATTAAAATATATTGGAAATATGCCTAATACTTCGTACACAATTGCAGAGGAAGAGTAGTTACACAGGGGACACGATACTTAATGAGGGAACCCACAACCACATGCCCGACAGCACAAAGGTACAGATTTTTTAAAAATATCGGAAATGAAGGTTTTTGTAGATTCAAATGAAAACGAGCCCAGTTGTTCAATAATAAAAAGGGTATGCAACGATTTACTGTTCCACGTGGCAGGACAAATGCCTAATGTCAAATTACTCCAAAGGTAGTTCGCGTAAACACAGACAAAAAAAGCACATTTTCCACCAGCTCCACAAAGATTTCATGATGTGAAAATTCCACCGGAATTGTTGGTAACTTCGAAAAATGAGAACTTTTTACTGTTTGATAATGAAAAAAAGGAAAAAAGATTGCTAATTTTCAGAACGACTAAAAATGTTGAATATTTGAAATATGCTAAACAATGGCAAGTATACACAACTTTCAAGGTCTGCCCAAAACCATTCTCACAATTTTACAGTGTGCACTGTGTAGTACAGGACACTTTACTACTGTTAATATTCGCACTAATGCCTCCTAAATCCGAAGAAAGTTACAAGAAAATATATAGGTTTATATGAGAAAACATTTCCCCAAATGAGCCAGAAATAATTATTTTAGATTTTGAAATACAACAAATCAAGGCTATAACAGAATTCTTTCTGAAGAGTAAAATGCAAGGTTGTTTTTTTCACTTCACGCAATCATTATGGCGTAACATACAGGCAAATGGAATGCAAAATAAATATACTGAAGATTTAAAGTTTCAATTCAACATAAAATGACTGTTCGCTTTAGCTTTTGTACCAGAGAATCACGTAGAAGAATATTATAAACTTTTGACATAAACTGACTTTTATAAGGCAAATGAACAATTTTTAGAACCAATTTTGGACTATTTTGATTCAACATGGATCGGACAATTAACAAGAAGTGAGACGAGACGAACACCACGTTTCGGAAAAAAATCTGTGGAATTGATGTTACACAGCAGTCATAGTTGAAAATGCTAAAACTAATAACAAATTAGAAGGATAGCACAATGGCATCAAACAGTCATTCAAAACTTGCAATCTGACTTTATGGTGCGTTTTGCAACAACTCAAAAAGGAAAAATCATATCAAGAACTGCAGATTGCACAATGTATATCAAGAGAAAAAACTACAGTGCAAAGAATAAATATCGGAACAACCAGCAACGACAAAAAGAATGTGTACTTGCATTTGATAAGCAAGAAAAAATACCATATCTGAACAGTATTGCATTTAATATTTATTGAAAAAAGGAAAATTCACTTACCATCACAAACACCAAAACTACAAACACCAAATATCCATAAGAAACAGATACTGCAAGTAAATCCAAATGGGAAAAAGCAATCCAATAAGGAAAAAAATACAAATAATTCATAGTCCAAAAACACGAAAAGAAAGTGCAAAAATACAAACAAAAATCCAAAAAAGAATCCTGGAAATCCACAGAAAGCAAAAATCTGTTAGTTGAAAAAATAAATGTTCATATAAATAATAAAAACAGGAAAAAAGCAAAAAACAAAAGAAACTCCACTGATGCACTCCATCCATGGCAACGCTCGAAATCCAAAATGACTGCGAGGGTTCCTAATGTGAAAAATGAACTATAGAGCGACACCTACTGGTCAAATCAAAGATAGCATTTTACACAAAAGTTAATGCATTTATTTAAAATGTTATAAGTATTAAATATAAAATAGTCATTATTTATTTAAATTAAAACTTATAAATTATTTTAAATGTTAAATGTATTCTTCATTCAATTATTCAACCGAAAAACTATTCTTTATATGCTTTATTCATTATTAAATATTAGATGAAACATGTTTCGATATAAAATGAGTCTTTATGAAGACTGTATACCTCTGCCTTGACATGTGGAAGACACTGTAGCAGATTAGGCTATGCAAAGGGGAGCAAGGGAAAAGTTAGATGAAGTGGGCTTGGGAATGTCATACAACTGGATGCAAATTGCAGGCGCTGCCTTATATCATGTCCATATGGTAAGTATAGAGGACAATATAGCAGGGGCATTGTAGCAATGCATTATGTCCTATGTCAAATGGGGAGCCAGTCACAAGATTGTTGAAGCGTGTTCAGGGATCCTATGAAAATGGTTGTAATTGTGGGATCTCCCATTCAACAATATTGCAGCTGTAGGTCATCGTGTAGCGGAAGCAGCGATAGCAGAGAGTTATGTGCTGTGGCAAACGGTAACTATAGCAGTAACACAATAACGGTGAATTACAGTATTACATAACATTCAAAAACTTTCAATTTGCCCATATTCAGCTCTGGGCTTAAAATAGGTATGCAATGACATGGACTGGAGGATAGTTCAGGGGCAACGTGTTTTTCTTGGAAGCAAGACACAGCTGAGCAACACAGGTTTGAATCCCGATCCCACGCTTAAATAATGGAAAGAGATGTAGAGTGACTGGTAGAGCTGAGAATACATCACTGAATTAGAATCGTGCATTTGCATGCCATCCCTCCCAAACAGCATACCCATCTATCTTGGGTGAGGCCCAATCCAGGCTTTTAATTCTCATGAACCCCTAACTCACCCACTACGAAAGGTGTTGCATCTTTCCATTATCAGGTCGCTTGTCCAGTTTTTGAGCACAGGGCTCTTCTTGTGTGATATCAGGATATCACAGATCTTTCTGTGCCAGACAAATGGCAAGTCCACAAATGCCACCACTCGTTTACAACTGCTTATCAGGTATTAATCTCAGCTGACATACCAGCTGGGAGATGTCCCCAACTACACCATCATTTTCCAGATCAGTGCATCAATGTTCCCATGCAACTGCTGTATTTCAGCAGTTGCATAGGAATAGGTGCATGGCAGACCCAAGCCGTTTTGGGTTGAGAGGATAGCTCAGGGCCAACGCTTTTCTCTTGGAAGTAAGACAACACATAGCAACACAGGTTTGAATCCCGATCCCACGCTTAGAAACTGGTCTCTGGTATTAAGCATGTTATAAAAGAACAATTATAATAATTTGGTATATGTGTGCTCAAAACTGCATCTATGACACAACTCAACAATAAAGGGGTTCACTTGATGCAGTGTTGCTGGGGTAGAGATATGCATTATGAAGATAATTATATGGTGGCAGTTTTATCCTAAGTCTTGAAACAAACATGATCACTCTGCCTCCCCGAGCACGGACCATAATTTAGATTCTTACCTCCCTTTTGTCCCTCAACCTTGTCAGGTCACTACCCATTGAGTGACCCATAGCTTTCTATAAACGTGATACGATCTTACCCCTGTTTTTATATCTTCAGTTGCTAAATAGCGATTGGTGTTTATGATATTTCGTCAAAGCACACCTATTTTTCCTTTGATTTTCTGACTATTCTGTCATAATGAGCGAGGTGAGCAGATTTTTTCAAAAGGCATAAGCATATCCCGTCATATGGATCCTCAAAATACCAGCTTCTAGTTTGCCTGTAAATAAAAAGTTATGATGTAACCTGTTCACTTTGGCTTTTCCACTGGAGCCGCGCTTTATGCCATTCACTGCATCACAAACTGCAGATGCAGCAAACCCTAACATTTCAATGTCCACTGTGGTGCACCAAAGCCATACTATTTCCCCACAGCAGCCTCCATATCATTCCTTCATTTTCAGACTTGTATTCGGTATAAACCATCAAGTCAGTTATACAAAGACACATTTCATAAGATAGACAATGATAAAAATATATAGGAAATACACAACAATACAAAGTATTAAAAAAATAAGATCAATACATTTAACAGCAAGCAATATGCAATTCTCACCCAGGACCCATCAGTACAGAATATAACATTGCTAAGACGAATAAAAGGCAAGGGGAGTCAACTTGCAACCTTGTTAGGTCATCAACAGCCACCTAATTTGAAACTTAAATTTTTCAGAGCTTTAGTTCTTTTCCACCACGCCTATACATTTAATGGCCAGTTGAAAAAACAATATGGGGGTGTAAGTACAGTCTCAAGAATCTCAAGGTGAGAGCAGAGGAACGGATCCCTGTTTATCTTAGAATTGATCGAAGATACATACATCTCAATAGCAGGGGATTGCCACAAATCAGAAAGTTGTTTCATTAGCTACACCACACAATGGACATATGCACGGTTCCAAAGCCTTCCATGCTTGAGTAAAGGAGGCAACTGGGAATATTGCCACCCTAAAGCGCAAATACAAAGATTTTTCAAATGGTGTCCAAGTACGATTTCAAACCAGGCGGCAACCGAAACTTGAGATAATCTAAACCTGTCTTTAATTTGGCAGAATCAACCATAAGATTTTCACTAGCTCTCACTTTAGCTGATTTCTTTAGAATCTTAATAGCTGAGAAGGTCACAGCTTGGGGGTTCACCCACAAGTCAGATGCATCCAAGCTTTGAAGGGTTCTCTTAGCATGTAGAAGACAATTAAAGCTTTTTCCGCTCTCCAATGCCATGAGAGTGGACAGTGCATCCCAAGGTTTTTCCAGGCCATGTTGCTTTCATAGTCTGGCCCAAAAAAGAACAGGTTTAATGGTAACTTGATAACCAACTAGCACACTGTCAAGCTCCAACTAGACCAGAGAGGAGGGTGCACTAAATGAACAATGAACAGTTTTTTTCAACAATGTGTGCTCACCCCTGCTCATTTTACCAGCATTGGTATAACCCCATATCTCTGAACAATACATTGAAGTAGATAGAGCTTGTTTTTGATACAAGACCGTGGCTGGTGATAATGCACCACTGCCATGTTTAAAGTAGAAAGACATTATAGCTCCACTGAACTTCTCCAGAGTAATTACAGATTTGTTAATTTGTGCTGCCCAGCCACCGGACTCATGAAATCTCACTCCCAGGTAATCATAGAAAGTTGCCTATTCAATTGGGGAGCCTCCTACCTTCAACATTACTCGTCTTTGTTTTAAGGATTGGGGTTTGAACACCATTGCCTTAGATTTTTCAATATTCAGACAAAGAGATAACTCATTACATTTGGCCAAAAAAAGACAAAGATTTTCTCAAACCTTACAGGGTTGTCGATAGCAGAACCGCATCATCTGCGTAAAATAATGCAGGATATTTCGCAGATGCCATTTCAGGGCAGTCTTCGCACTCCCTCAGTAGAGCATCAATGATCTCTTGGATGTAAATATTAAAAAAGAGGGGACCCAAGACATAACCTTGTCCAACACCCATATCAACGTCAAAGGCTCGTCCCAACTCACCACTCAGGCCTTGTTTCCTCGATATAACTGGCATAAAATTGAGATCAAATTAGCTGGAGCATTACGGACTGAGAGGATCTACCAAAGAGTTGTTCTGGAGAAAGAACCAAACACTGTCCTTAGGTCTAGGAATACCACATATAAATACATTTTCTTCAGAACAGTGTATTTTAGGATTTAACTTAAAAAGCATAAAGCACTGATCCATCATTCCCCTGTTTCCTAAAACCCTGCTTGTAGATAACTAATAACATTATTCCTATTCACTCACTCCTACAAATCATTTAATATGATTTTCCAAACAACTTTTCAACACAATCCAAAACAGAGATTGAGCAGTAGTTAGCGGGAGATTCCATTCCACCATTTTTATATACAGCTAAAATCACAGCCAAATGCCAAGATTCTGGAATTTTCCCATTACTTAGAATAGCATGACTAGCTCGTTGTTCAACAAATCTATTGGGATAAGGTCAGGACCGGCTGTTTTACCGCTCTTCATGGAATTAAGGGCAGCTTCCACCTCATCCATCATAATTATCAAAGGATCAGAGGATGAGGCAATATCCAGCACACTGGAGGGGAAAAGAAGAGCATTATCCTGATATAACCCGGAGAAGTGTGCCCACCAAACCTCCTCACTAATGCAACACTGAAGGCTCTGACCACATTGAAATCCTTATTGGCTACCAATTTTCAAAAAAGGGGATAATCCCCAGATTGGGACGCATTATGGAGAGCACACCATTTCTCCTGAATGAACCCTCTCTTGTTGGAATTAACTAGGCTTTTACAATTTTGCCTTAAAGTGCGCAATTTCTGTCTGTCCACCCACAACTGAGAGTTTACACACAACTCAATTTTCTTTTTGGCCATGCAGCATTCACAGTCGTACCAACCAGGCTTGCCCAAGTTTTTCCTTTTGAGTGTACCAGCAGGGACAGATATATGAGGAATTAAATTATCTTTAAGTATCCCATACTCATTCAGTATTACTAAATCACCGGATTCCTCATTACAAATAGCCCTGAGGTTATCCAAAACAGATGCATAGATGCAGGTCTTGACATCACACTTTATTAAAGTAGCCCGTTTCGGCGATTTACAATCATGGACATGTAGCGCTACAGTTTGATTATTCAAATGTCCACTAACATTGGCCACCCCCAGATCACGTCCCAATATATTAATAGTTAGTGGTAAATGGTTACTTTCTGATCTTACACATATCTCAAAATCATTAACCCTGGCTCCTGAGATAAAGATATAATCAATGAGAGACCTTCCGTTATGTCCCCTTAAGGTCTTCTTAGCAGGCTGATCTTTAACAAATCGATCATTACAGACCCTCACATTTAAATTGAAGACAATACAAGCTGACTCTAGGGCCAAACGGTGTGTTCTAGTAGGGGAAGCAGCAATCGGGGGCAGAATTTCCTATGTCTGCTTTAGGTCTTCCCATAACTCTAGCCGATCTTTGTGGGGCTCTATTTGCAAATTAAGGTCCCCCACCACAAGGATATAATTATTCACAGGAAGACGTCTGCTCTTTGTATTAATATGCTCCTATAGGCAAACAAGGGTTGCCTTCCCAAGTAAAGTTGAGGGTCTGTTGTAAATGTTAAAACGTCGTAATAATTCATCTTTTCCAGTACAGATTAGCAACAACTGGAGATCCGGGGAATCATATCTAGCTCCATAAATAATTGAAAACACTAATCCAAATGTATGATTTGAAAAGAAATTAAGGAGTCTCCAGAGAGCCATCATCGTGCATTGGGCTATCCTGCCCATGACAGTGCTACCTTGAACCAAAACTCAGAAATCTCCACAGAGCCACTTCCAAAGCTCCTGGATGTTGTTTTATAATTGGTCTGATTTTGAGGTGTATCAGAATTAAAAGATACATTCCACTCTCATCACAGACTACCAATTCAAGGCACAAACCAATGACAGCTTTACATGTTCTTTGATTATCCTATTGATGCGTTCCACATGGCCATTACCTTTAGGATTGTATAAGGCAGTGGTACTGGACGTAACACCTCAATCCCTGAGAAACCCCCTCATGGCATGCAGAGTAAACCTGATCACATGTGTTATTATTGCTATTATTTCATCAGAGCAACCTTTTCAATGAAAAACCTTTGGTATGAAATGTATAACTCGAATGGTAGAAACCTCTGGTACAAATTCATCCTCAAACCTCTTGGACAGGTGATCCATTGCAATTGAAAACATCACCTTTTTCCACACCATTTCAGCATGACCAATAACATCATATGTGAAATTGGGCCCAACCTTACATGCCACACTTATGGGAAATAGCTCAGTGTATTGATTTAATAAACGTTAAAGCTCCTGGCACACTCAACATACTCTAACAACTGTTTTCACCTGTGCATCCATCCACAAGGAGTGTGATACGTCACCAGGTAAATTTGAAGGGCAATTATGATACCACGTGATAAAACTGAACTTCCTATCAATGGCCCTCCACACCGTCTCAAAAACCTTGACCCTTCCTTCTCCTCATTCATCACTGATGGCAATCCAATTCCAGTCTCCAGGCACTTAAAAACACTTGGAGCATCTCTGGATGCTGAACTAAACATGCCCAAGCACATCAACGACCTTTCATCTTCTGCCAACTATAGTACCAAGCTGATCAATCTCATTCAAAAAAAGTCCTGTCTTCAGATTACTGCTTAACACTTGCCAGGGCCATCATAGGCAGCAAACTGGACTATTGCAATGCTGCTCTACTGTCCGGAACTACCAACAAAAATCTATCCAAACTCAAATTACTTTAGAACCACATGCTCAGATCTCCCTGTGGCCTTAAACACTCTGACCACATCTCGCAGCTCGGGCGCAACACCCACTGGCTACCAATCAAAGCCAGGATCGAGTTCAAAATTCTGATGATTGCTTACTGATGCATCCACAATACTGTTCCCACCAACCTTCTACACCGCGTTTCCAGAAAATCTCACATCTGCCTCCTATGCTCCACCTCCTCTCTCTTGCTACACACACCCAGATTCAACATGAAAAGCCCCTATCTTGTGGAACACCCTTGCCCCCTGCATCAGACATGAATAGTCCTAGCTTGTCTTCCAAAAAAAGATAAAAACGTGGCTTTTCAACAGATATGACTAGCTTATTCCATTTACCTGTAACTGGACCGCTTACCTCATGCCAACTTGCCCCTTATTACTTGCACATATACTTGCTTTGTGATAGGTTTGGGTTTAGGCCCTGCTAACAAATGAAATAAATAAATAAATAAATGTGCAATGCAAATACATTGTATTAGAGGAGGATGATATTGAGTGGGCAATCACAGAAAGGTGCCTGAGTGGTTGGCCCTTTTCCTACTCACTCGCAGTACAAGGGTGCTAATTATGTGTATAAACAGCAGCAACATTTGGAGTAAAGGAGGAGCAGTCAAACTGTAAAGTTGCAATCTGTTTTAATCTGACAAGAGGTGCTTTGGTGATAAGTGGGGTGTCCTGTGGTGGATACTAAAGTGAGTTTAAGAGAGTACAGTTGTGGGAGCAAGTGAGAGTGAGAGTGGGCAAATTGGTCATGATTAATTGATTAATCAGTATCGTATTGTCGTAGACTTGAAGCAGAAAAGGAAGGTAGATTGGGTAGAGCTAAAGGAGTGCCCGATAAATTTCAAGATTAGGCTTTTCATTAAAGTGTTAACAACTTTCTGGCAGAACATCTGGTAGTGAGTACTATGTATATTTGTATATAGTTTGTTTATATGTTCATAACCAGTCATATTTGTGTTGCTGCTCCAAAAGGGGAGAATTGTTGGAGTGTGGACTTTACAGCGTGTGGTTTCTACAGTGTTCTGTACAATGTTAGTACAAACCAGGGTGGTGATTATGTGCCAAGATTCTGTGGTAATTATGGAAAAAAGATGCTGACCCAGGAATATGCAGATGCTTAACTGTGTGGACTCATCCTTTAACTAATGTTGGCCTTTGGTAACTTCTGGTCTCCATGAAACCTTTGAAAATGCCTTTAGGAGAGACAGAGTATTGGCCCCTCTCTTTAAAATACACAGTCATATTGTTTGCCAGGTCTGCTCACTTCTCTCTGACATTGATGGTATATGTAAAGTAACTCACCAGAATGTTTATCTATTCTGGTTTTCTCATATCCTATTCTATCCAGGTTAGGCTCAAACACTCCTGTTAATGGAAGAGACTGTCAGGACCTGCTACATCTGCCAGAGCCCAGCTTTCCCAGACTGTGTTGCACTGTGCAATGTTTCATCATGTTATGGTTCTTCTTATGAAAGGATCCCTCTCTTCACATATCAGTGCAAGGACTTTGACATCCTCTGCATGTCCACCTCATCGGCCGAGATCGCCCTTGACGTCTTTCCTCCATTTCCAGCATTGGGGCAGACGCCTCTGGCATGCATCGATGATGTGTTCAGCTGCCCCACAGAACTCCCTGCACACTTGTCACTTACTGCTGGCCTCTCTCTTGAAGGCAGACTTCTTGGAGCAGTTGAGGCTTGTAATGTGTGGGCTCACTTAGCCTCTTTAGGCCTTATTCAGATCACTATGAAGACTCAACATTCCCACTGCTCTCCCCTGTTCTCTGCTCTTGGGTGAAGGGAGGCTCTTCACAGCCCTTTCTTTTAGGTTTCTCGTGTACTAAGCCTCAGTTAGTTCCAGAGCAGCCCTGTGGACATGAATTCATCTGATGGGCAATTTATTTCTAGTCATCAATATATGGCTTCCCACCAATTTTTCAGGATCAAGCAGGATTACGGGAGGCAGAGCCCTCAAAACCCTCATCTTCGTCTTTCCAGCTGTGAAATGGCCTGTGGGATTGTTAAGGTGATGGTAGACCTCCTCAACTTCTTGCAACCCTTTTGTGCATTTTGTAAGCAGAGAACTGAACGGAATCTTGCTTTGGTTGAATATTTGTATTACATTTTTCTTGCCAACATGCTGTTATTCCATCAAACTTCTGAGAGATGCATGTACGACTGTGAGGCAGCACGACTGCCGACTTCATCAAGGAGGCAAACAGTTAAATAGCCAAAGGCCCTTCGTGTTTACATGCTTTTCACATTGCTGACATCATTATTTCCATAGTTTGTATTTGTCCATGTTTGTCTCCAGGTAGAAAACGTTCCTCCCACATAATATCAATGTTTGCATGTAATCTTCTGTTAGATTTATTGTCTCACAAACAGCTAGAGATCTCCAGGCAGAAATGTACGCCAGCAACAATTTAGTACTGGAGAAAGTGAAAGTTAAGAAACCCAATGAAGAAAATGTTTGCAAAATAAGTGTTCACAGGTATTGTACCTTGAGTGGATGTTAAACTAACAATAGGTTACACAGAAACATTGCTAGCGTTTACAAACTTTTCTAAGAAAAAGTTAACTTGCAGGTAAAAGTGAAACAATTGAAAGTGATGGAAATAGTGCTATGACCAAGACCTGCAATGGACGTACACGTAGCGAGGCATGCGTAAGCCACGAGGGCTTTCCGTCATGAACTGCGTTTCTGATTACTTCACAACATTTTAATTACAGTAGCATATCTAACACACATGATAGGAGCATCTCCGGCAACTAAATGGTGTTTGTCGCATTTAAACAGTGTACAAATTGTAATGCAGAACATCAGCGCCAGAGCTGCCATTGAATTGTGCTGTTTCATGTGTGCTGAGTGACAGTCAGGTTTAAAGAGAGGGAACCTGTATTGAAGGCTCTGCAGCACTAGGTGGCAGGCCAAAATTCAGACCGTGCTGGAAGCTAAGAGTTCCACCTGCTATAGGAGATGAATTAGAGTGAAAATGTGCATAAAACGACTCACTGAAACGGATTTAGTTGTTGTAGAGTTGCCAAGACCAGAGGTTGTGTGCTGCCTTCCTCCAGTCTGCGAAGATACTGCCGATGAAGCCAAGATTCAGTTGGAGAATGACACAACACAACCCCCTGTGTCAGTTGGCAGTCTGCAATGTGCCTCACAGTTATTCGGGGAGCGTCCCCCACCCCCTCCAAATCATGCATTTGCCAGTCATCAGAATCCATGCCTCTGCCGATTCTGGTTAATGCCTCCCCAGATAGAAACTGTATTCCCATATAGTGCCCACAGACTGTGACAGGAGCCTGGCTCCCTGCGCTTGCAGTGGACAAATGACATATACTAGGAAGGACATGAGTTCCTAAAAAATGGACTGGAAAGCCCCAAGAGTCGGACCTCACAAAAGGTACATAACAACAGATTGTGTACACAGAATTCTGCTCAAACAATGACTGATACATAATCCAGAGTGTGTTCTCCCTTCATTCTGTGCTACTTCGGACCTTCCCAAGTAAGTACTATCTCTGAGCTCCGAGAAGAGAATTAGTAGTACTTGATGCACAAACATGCTATTCAGATGTTACATCTGGATTCTCTAAGACACGGGTCGGCAACCTGCCGCTAATCAAATATATTGGACTATGACTCCCATGATCAGTGCCGGATTAACCATTAAACCAAGTAGGCACTGGCTTATGGGCCCCGCTCCTTTTAGGAGCCCCGCGACAATGGATTAAAATAAAGCGGTGCAGAACATTTAAAACGTATTAGGAGATAATATGCGAGAGGGGACCCTGATATTCAGTCTGCCCAGGGGCCTCCAGAGGGTTTAATCCGGCACTGCTCATGATCCCTCACCATTGTCTCTGCTGGCTTGGGCTCACAGTAGTTGTAGTCCAAAACATCTGGAGAGCCAAAGGTTGCAGACCCCTGCTTTAAGAGGCCAGACAAAGGCACAGAATGAGTGTAATGTGCTCATGTCCCCTTGCTGAAAAATCCCCCTCCCTTAAGACGGATTCCTCACAGACCCAGCCTCATCCAAGCTGGCAAGACCCTTTCGCAAGCTGTGAAAGTATATAGACGCTGGTTACTGCATCATCTACAAAATGGAGGAATAATGAATGAAGCAATTTATCAGCATTCGCAAGACATGTCATTTACCAGTGTAAAATAAATAGAATGTACTAGGATTAGCACTCAGAGTCTGTCATGCTGGGTGCGTATCTGTAAATGACTCTTATTAAATATGTTACTCATATACTACTTCTCTTTTTTATTTCATGGACCCAAACATTAAATAAGTGCCAGCCAGAGCCGCAAAATGTAATACCTTGTTTACTCGTGCTGGCTGTGATGGAGGTCAGGGGCATCACAAAGACAATCAGGCGGACATATATCTGTTTACATCAATTTGTGAAATACATTCAAAAACAAAAGCCCTACTCATGTTCTGGGGTCTTTAGCTGGCCCCCAAATTGTAACAAAGTGATTGCCATTGTGAGGAAGTACTCTGCCTGGCATCTAGTCGGATGACTATGAGGGATGGATGCATCCACAAGCTGGTGGATGATGAGCCTGTGGTTGGTATATGGTAATCACATGCAGCATCCCTCCTTATTTATTTATTTATTTCTAAAGTGCTAAAGCAAAATAGCCCTTGGGCATCGTAGCACTGGACAAAACAAACAGGACAAAAAACAAATAGAAACACATTTCACAGCAGGGTGCCCTCGGGTCAACCCAATCTTACTCCTCTCCTGATGCTTCTCCACGAGTACCCTAGCAAGCCAAACCATCTTCTAGAAACGAACCCTTTTGAAGCCTCATTTCTGAATGAAAGGCCCAGTCCCTTTAAGGGAGACAGCTCCTGTACCCGCAAAGGCAGATGACCAGGGATCCAGTGATAGTGTGCTCTTCCTGGGCCCACACAAAAGAATTTCCTTGTGCCTGACACAGAGAAAATCCTAAACACTGTCTCTTGGGAGAGCGCACCGCTGCCTGTGACAAAAGCCGGTAGCGAGGGAGTCTGTTTCCCACAACAAAGAAAATAAATGCTAGACTAGACACAATATGAACTCTCCTGAATCCTGCTGCGCTCCCTCGGACATCAGAGGCACTTCATATTTTCCTATGGCGCTCGTACAGCGAATGCCCGCAAGCAACAGAGCTTTCTACGGCACAGCCCAACAAGTCCTATTAACAGAATAATGCCACGTTTGGCTCTCAACAGTGCAGAGGGAGACAGTGCCAGCAGGGAGCCAGTGCCAAATTGAAACGTGCTTCCCTTCTACCCAAGACTGAGAATCACAGGGAAAGGATACCCTAAACAGCCTGGGAAGGTGGTTTGGGAAGCCCATAAGCCTGAAATGAGACTACAAAGCAATACCCTTGAGGAGAAATGGGAACAGAGTGTGTGGGAACCCCTGCAAACCCAGATGTTGCGTTTGCCCAAGTAATGAGAACATTGACTTGGGTCCTGAGCCAGATTTCAATGCCCCATTTGTTATTTTGCCCCCAATGTGTTCTTTTCTTTCAATGAATAACTGTAGATCAATTGGCATGTCCATCTCGGCCTGGCTACTGATCTCTGTCACTCTTGATACAGTAATAAGAAGATTGTAGGGGTGGGGATGTTGGAAAATCCCAACTCATTGAAGTGAATTGCACTGTAGAGGCATCAGTTTGAGTCCGGCCCAGTTCACGCTACAGTGGTTATCTATGTTAGCCTTGTCTAGCACACATTTTAATGTGACGGAATCTAGGTGAATGTGGGGACTTGTGCCTATATGCGTTCTATAAAGCTCACACTCAACGGCAGGATCCCTAAGAATTTCCTTAGGGTTTTAGGGAGGTGCAAGCATAGGTTTAATAAACTCGCACTTCCTTTTGCTTTCATGCCATGTCTTTTGGGATGCATAGACTCCCTGCGTATCACCTACGGGCTAATTGCTAGTCTTCTGTGGATAAAATGTGATGAGATGGGAGAGCAGGAACCTACACTTATCTAACAACTGTCCACCAATTGACATTGCACCTGCCCCAAAAGGGTGCCATGTGGCTTGCCTCTGTGTTTGGAAACGTTGTTGCCTAGAATCAAGTCTGGGGCCTGCTGTGGTTCTAAACCATTTGTGTTAGCATCACACTATTCAACACGAGAACACATGCTGTATTTTTCTGACTGTTGGGAGATTTCGAGGAATGCCATCTATTATCTGTGGTTAGTGATGGGGTTTTTCCGGCTTCCAGTACTGGCACCAGGTTGTTGTTTTTTTGCTCTTCATTTGATACACTGATCCCGCAATGTACAGGAGCCATACGCAATGAGGCACACACGACCTCCATGTGAACCCTCATGAGGCAATATTTCCATCTCCCACCTATTTCAAGGGATTGCATGCCCCTGACTCTTCATTTGCATTCATACTGCACCTGCATTGCGGCCCCTTTAGGGCAGGGATCGCAATGCTATAACTAAAGCCACATTGTGGAGTGTTTCTTGCCAGTGCTGGCCACATCTAGGGCTCTCTATACCCCTAAAAGGCACCCTGGCATCAGAATAGTTGTAGGCCTTGGACCACTTGCACTTTGTGAAAATGTGCTGCTTTCACAGAGCAGGCTGTAGCTCTTTTAAGCTTTCTTACCATAGTTAGAGTCGATTGATACATTTCCATAGAAGCGAGGGAAGGCTCCTAGGGTTGCAGCTGACAAGAAGTAGCAGTTTGGCCATTGTGAATTGCAGTGTCAAGTTGAAGCGCACCATCATTTTAGTACAGTGCGACTTGGGACCACACGTGTGCAGTGCCTGGCACTTTGTGCATGGCTGGCTGTGGGTGGGCAAAGTCATAGTGTACATCAGGATCTGGCTAGCTAGTTGTCTCTTTCACCTACATGGCCTTCAGTCATACCTTGATACCTGGGGAGACCAGGTGGAATAAACATACTGAGAATTAGTAAATAATTAAAAAGCATGTGACCATCAGATTAAAGCGGGAACACATTAGAAAAGTATTGAATCATGAAAGGGTCAATGGGCACTGGGTATGTGCAATATTTATTTATTTATTTATTACATTTATACAGCACACACAAGCCCCCAGGCATCAGAGCACTACAATCCAGTTACATGCGTCCCATTAGCTGAGGAAGTTATTAATCCAATATTAGACAGTGGTACATAAGTATTGGTAGGCACAAACATAATGGTTAAAATACAGAGCAAATACCGTTGTCGTGCCAGGACTGCTGAATTGGGTGGTGATGGCTATCCTCAGTTAATTCAGGTGAATAGTAAAGTTTTCTAGGCTTTTCTAAAATCCCAGTAAGTGTTTTCGGCCCTCAGGGTTTGAGAGAGGGCGTTCCACTGTTTAGCAGCAAGGACGGGGTAACTTGCCCCTCCTGCTCTGGTTCGTTTGAATTTGGGTTGTATCCATACATAATCATGATCTCCTAAATGAGAGCATTCATTTCTCTTGATATGCATCTTTGGTAACTTGATATTTATTTTTTCCCCATATACGATGACAGATGCATAGAATTCAATATCAGGTAAGGACTGCTAGACCTGAACTATCCTTTTATGCTTTATGTTATGGTGGAATGCTCTGTAAAATGCAAAAACACAAATGGGCTAATCATGAATATGGAGGTATTACAGCCAATAATACCTCCAAGCTCTTTTACCGTTAACGCATGCAGTAATTACTGGGTGGCCCAGTTGGTCCGCATTATTACGAGCTCTGCAGACCATTTATTTGTTTTTTTTAATAAGCACAGATCCAGGATTCAAACCTCTGTTGCCCTGCATGATTTTGTTTCCCAGACCAGCACCTTGTCCCTGTGCTATCCTCCGTTCATACCGCTATTCTCCATTTTGGAGTCCCATAGGACTGTGGCAAAATAGATAACCTGCATAGACTGGCACAAGACCTTGAACTTATGGATCTCAGTGAAGAGAGCACTAATACACATATTTTAACAGTATGAGTATGAGGTGGGTAGAATTTGGGCACTCTACAAGAGAGATTGGATACTTAGAACTTGTAATGCAAAAGGTAGATATGTTGCGACCTGTTGGTAAGGAAGGAGATAGACCCATAAACAACCAATGGGGAGAAATGAGCTCTGGGGTGAAGTCTGTTCAACCTACCGCCATGTTCCACCCTGCCGCATGCTGCTAAAGGTTCAAGCAGATAGATCAGGGCAGCCTTACCCTCAGCTGACACACTTAAGATCTCATAGCTTTTAGAGCATACTGCTACTTGAGTTCCATGGCCTGACCAGAGTTCAAATTGACATATACCTTAAAAGGAGTGATGAATGACGAATCCGTGCAGCTGCTTAGCAGCAGAGGCTTTGAGGTTACACTCCGTGGCTATCCACGCACCCCTTCCTTGTTGGCATGCCCAGTCCACTTTTCCTGGGGCATGGCATTCTGCATTCGGCCATGCCCTGGGCACACAAAGCCTCTCAGTGTGGCCAATGAGCATGGCCCGCAGGCTTGCCAATTGGCCCCTTCGTCCAAGGCATGGCTTTCAGATAGGCTCTGACACCCCATTGACCAAGGGGGATCCTTGACTAACACTACCATTGTGGAACCTGTGCACAGGATCAAGAGTTTATGGAAACACGAATCCACCGTCTATATCTGTTTTTGCATTTCTTTAAGCCATATTACATCCCTCTGGAGCCTCCCGCTCCTTCCCTAATATGGGGTAAACCCCAAAAGGCTACAAGATGCCCCTTATTCATCTTAGGGTACACAAGCCACCCACTGTGGCCACTGTAATTTTCCCATGGCTCTGCCATTAACCTAGTGACACAAGCCACTAAGCACCCCATCCAAGCACAGAATTGGGCAATGGCATTCCACTTGATACATGTATTACATATTATCATATCATATCGTACATGTGCGTTGCAGTAGTAGGTAGTCTGCCAACATGCAAAAGAAACAACTACACTTACAGCACAGGTCTCTACCACCATTTAATTATTCAAAACCTCAGGCCACTGATGCAGAACGTTATGCAGGCACACGTCAAAAAGAAGCCTGCGGAGCAAAATCATATTTTCAATGCCAAAGATGAATACAATGCATGGCCCTCTAGCACTCTGAACAACATTTAATCTGCAATGGATAACAATATATAAGACAGCACAAGGCGTTGCCGGGGGCTTGGGGGGACAGGGGGCTATAGCCCCTGGTCTTTTGGTTGTAGCTCCGGATAGAATCTCAGGAGCTACAACCAAAATGTTAGCTAGCCCCCAGTCCCGACAGTTCCAACATTAGCGTAGCCCCGACTCTTTTCCAGACCTAGCAACAGCCACCACAATAATAAACACGTGACAGATACATACAGCACCAATGATAAATAACATCACACCAATAATGCATAACATCTACATGCATTTTTTCATTTTGAGATCTGTCAATATAGGTACTTGAACGTCTGTAATATGCAGCCATGGCACAGCTTCAAACCATCTCATCACAACTCATTCACTGATCTACCCACTATCAAAAACAAGATGAGTAAGTCACAATGCATGTATTTATTAAGTAACATAGACGTATTTACAGAAGCACCATTTTAAACACTTCATTATAAGCAATCCTTGGCGGCCCCTAAAGGAGCCCGTTTACTATTGTTGCATAAACACAAGCTGGATTAAGGGAACAAAATCATTGGTATAGTGTTAGTAGAAAAATACATTTGTGTTGGTATAATCTTTACACAAGTGGTGGAGCCACTCCACTGAGGACGAACATGGTCCAAATAACCTGTCCTATGGGGCATACCCCACTCAGGAAGGCTTACAACTACGTTTTAGTTCACTGCATCCTTCACAGAGGAGAAATATCTATTTGCATGTTAGTGTGGTTCCACCCAAAAGGGCATTTCAGCACCGGAATGCTAGGCAATTCTGCTCTGAACAAGAGTACCATTAGCAACCCCAGACACGCGTTTCTGCCTTGTTGGGCCTCATCAGTGAGGTGAAGCTGAGCCTCTCTGGGGCAAATGTGTTAGTATAATCAACCGTGAAATATCAACTGGTAGAGTAACAAAAACATTCCTAGGTTGCTTATCTACAGTTAATATTAACTAAGCAAATACAAGAAAAAACAATTCATGTAAAACATTTAAAGTAAACTGGTTTAAAAGCATGCACCGCAGTGAGTTTTCAGCACTCAAAAACCCCATGCCCTCGAGTATTCTAGTAGCCCGCTGCAATTGATGCCTCATCCTTGGTGCATTGTGAGGCTCTAAAGACCTATCAATATTAGTATAACTCCAAACCAATCAAAACTAAAAAACCATAGATATCACTCACTAATACAAACACAACCGATTCACACACATTCTACCTCACACATATCAGACACACATAACTTCCTACTGACATCACTACCACAGCCATTAAAGACACTACCCCCACTATTTTGATGCAACTCACACTGCTACCACGCACCAAACCCATATTCACCTGTAGATCACTGAACTAGTCCAACGCCACCCCAACACACACACACACACACACACACACACACACACTCGCACACTTGGTCCACCTGCCATCAGCACACATTGTACATCTGCAAGAGTAGCCTGGTCTGTATCTTAGTGGAAGATGGTAATAGGCGAGTCCCAAATTGGCAATTTGTAAACACAACCACAACAGTAATTTGCTCCATATGTCTGACTCTTTTGCAAAGAAGCACTCCCTTTAAATATAAATTATATTGCTTTTTGCTACACACGTCAAACACTCAACAGCACATATAACTTTAGTAACAATTTCATCTACTCCCACTGGCATGGCTACAGTAGACCCAACGCAAAGTAGCCCAAACCACATATCCCCCACCCCTCACACACAGACAATTGTTCTACTCGTTATTGGTGAAACATACCCCCTAACAAGGCCACAATTCAAATGAGAAAACTACTTATACATAGGCATAGATTTTTAAAGTGCATAAATAGTACTACTTTGGCTATAGTAAACATTAATATGCAATCACAAACAATGTGGCAACACAAAGTGCAACAGTATACACAATAGAAGAATATGTAATATAGTCAACAAAGCAAATGTTTCATTTGTACTCATTCAACAAATCTCCAATTGTGAAAAAAGATTTGTCTTTCTGGAGTTTTTGCAATATAGCAATACTTTTCTGTAGCAAGGTGATTTGGCAAAGTGTCTCAAGTATCCAAGGATCATCAATCATAAAAGGTTTTTCTCCAAGTCTACTTTAATCTTCACTAAATAATTCCATTTGCTAGGGAAACTAAAGATAAATTAAGGTGCACAGATGAACAGTACACCAAAAACACAATTATAAAGAAAATCAAATCTACACAAAAATACATACACTGCAATGTTCTTGGTAATAATAATAACATTAAAATAATCAACTCGCTACATACAGATTATTCTTTCTTCCGTGGATCTACTACAAACCTTCCCTACACAGAAACAATCATCACGTTACACAAAGACCATCATTTTGTCCATGGGAACACAAATAAAACATACATACCCTTCAAAAGACCTGTCAAAGTAAAAAAGGAACAGTGATTAACAAAATAGTTTGCATGGACATAAAACACACTGCAAACCAACAAAATAGAATTGTCCCTTGCCAAACCTAGCACAACAACTTTGCACCTAAATCATACCATACATTCTATATAAAAACTCACCCTGTTGAGGTTAAAACTGGTGTACCATGTTTCATTGATACAAAATAATGTTTCACCTTCCCAATGCAGATGCTTTCATTAATTCAGAACATGTGCTCCTACCACACTCCCAAATAGTTAAAACCACATTATAAAGTGCATGTGCATAAAAGAAAAGTCCATATAATCATTAAGACCAGTCCTACAAGCCTACATAACAGTATGAAAAAGGGCCAAAAGCAGAGTAAGATCAACATGAGATGGACACAAAAGGGTCAAGTTCAACAAAGGCTTCTAAGGGCTAATTAAAGGGCTGAGCCTCATCAAGAAGAATGTAACATAAAAATTCTGCGACAATAGGAGGGTGGCTTTCCATCCTTGTTCAAGTCTTTTAGGTTGCAATGGTCAGTCTGCATCCACTTCCCATTGTAGAGGATTCGTTTGCAGTTACAGTCTTGAGGGATTTAATTGTCCCTCACAATTCTTTCATGTTTCCTTGGATCACAGTCCCTGGTCCCCTATTTTGGTCTCGATCCTTAAAGTTGCGTGTTCTGGGGTCTCTGGGCCCCATGTGTGCCTGCACATGATCCCTGAGCAAGGGAACATTTGGGTTATAGCAGCAATGAACAACACCCCAGAACTTCCACCACAATCGTCTGAGTGGGTTTGGAGGCGTTATCCTGTTCTTTTGCCATCTCCCTGTCTCAAGGTCCCATGCTCATTGTCCTCCTTGATGGCTTGCCACAGTCTCTTGCCTGAGTGGATCTCTCTTGCAATTCCTCTCCACACCTCCCCAGCCTGTCTCTCCTCATCCACTTCTTCAACAACTCACCACATGCACGTAACTCCACTCTGCTTGGGCCCACCAACGTTAGGGCTTTGGTTGGCCTGCTCCTTATCTATCACCAGTCATCAGCAGTTGTCCATCAGAGGTACTCCTCAACTCTTCCTGACACCTTCACGTCACCTTCTTCCTCTCTCCAGTTTCTCCTTCACTCATTCTCCAATTACTCCTTCCAACATGTCTCTGAGTATATATCCAACTAAGTGCCACGATTGCAACTCTATTCTTAAAGTTACATAGAACTTTACATAGTAAGATATAAAGTGTTGCTGTACTCATGAGACATTCCCAAATTAGGAAGGTATATGATGTAGTCAAATGTGAAGAGTCATTCCAAATATGGTAAAGTTTCAACAACACGTTTCTGCTGAGAAGGATTGCTGAAAAAATCACCTTTTACAAGAGGTTTAGAGACTGAAATCTGCACATGATATCTCAAAGTTGTCTGCTTCAATTTTCAGACTTTTTGGAACACGTCATGGTCCTAAGCGGAAATAGTGCATGCCAGAAACATTTTGAAAATTGCATCATGACAACTCACAAATATGCAAACTGAAAAGCAACAGTGAGCACTGTCCATAACTACCTGTACACATTTTGTTTCAAATGCAATTATGAATGTGCCTCACAGTTCTTGTACAATCCCACACCAAAGTGAGGAAGCAGAAGACAGTCAAAGCATTCAAATGGAGGCCTCATCCTTGCTTTTAATTGTAAATGGCTTTGGCTTAGAGGGATATCTTGCCACACAAAACTGACACTATACTGACCGCTACTCACCCAAGCATATTCTCAGAGAAAACAAATTTACTTACGCACCAACATCACAAGACTACTTCCCAACCAGTAACGGGTCCCACAATACATATGTATAGTACTCATACTTTCACCACAACAACACACATAATATGCCTACATGCACCCTTACAAGTATCACCCAAACTGTACCTTTGGTCAATCTACACTCTTGGGTGTGGGAATATTCTGAGGTCCAACACCAAAAAGAGATAGAAAGAGTGGCAGTAGTCATTTGCTCTATCCTTCTGTCTATATTCATAAGTACAATTCCAAATATGGTAAAGTTTCAACAACACGTTTCTGCTGAGAAGGATTGCTGAAAAAGTACCTTTTGCAAGAGGTTTAGAGACTGAAAGCTGCACATGATATCTCAAAGTTGTCTGCTTCATTTTTCAGACTTTTTGGAACACGTCTTGGCCCTAAGCGGAAATAGTGCATGCCAGAAACATTTTGAAAATTGCATCTGTCAATCTGAAGATATCTACTTTTTAAGGCCCAAAATATTTATGGTTGTTTGTACATCTTTGGAGTGGTGCATAAGGGCAACCAAAATGAAGCTTATATAGAGCCTAACTATATAGCCCTGTAGGCACAGAGAGGAAATAACGTTTCTAGCACACAAACATCAACAGACAGTACATCCAGCATGTAACAAATGTGTAGAAATATGAGCCAGAAAAAAGTAATTAAATGCTAAACTGTGCACATCATTCGCAGCATGCAGGTTAAACAGAAACAAGAACAACAACTCAGCACCACACAACAAACACACCGTCATCCGGTTTAAACAACA
This sequence comes from Ambystoma mexicanum, assembly GCF_040938575.1. Classification (NCBI taxonomy): domain Eukaryota; kingdom Metazoa; phylum Chordata; class Amphibia; order Caudata; family Ambystomatidae; genus Ambystoma; species Ambystoma mexicanum. The sequence continues at coordinate 18,185,834 of NC_090937.1, read as the reverse complement.
GGAAAGTAAATCAGGTCTAAACTGTGCAACAGAAACACTCACTTACTGAACAGAACACACAATTAATAGCACTCTCCACACACATACTCCCCCACCTTATTTGCACAAGATAACACATGCATGCCGGAACACGTCTATTACACTGACAACATGTGAGCATGGAATGTTATGATGTGTACTAGCAAGGAATGTAAAGACCAATGACAAATACATGCTTGTGTGAAAACGTAACTGTGCTTAATTATGGTACTGAAATGGCCTGGGCCAAGCAAAAGAAAGTATGTACCGTTGAAAACACAAAACATTCATCCAGCCTCATACAGAAACAAAACTTCATATACACATCCTCTTCACACAGGTAAAGTAAAACGTTTCGAACACAATTGATATGTGAAAAACAAGTATGCAATAGCCAATCATGCTTCTACAGACTGCTGCTAACCTGTAGTCGGATAATCATGCTACTTTAATGCCCAACCCGAAACTGAAGCTCATGCCAGTTCAAGGTGATTGGAGTAGCCCTGCCACATCCACAGTCACTAACCCAAGCCACCGATTACACACATGGACTCACTAGCAATCATATTGTTCAGAGCAATGCATCATTTATCCATACACTCACATATGTACATCTCCACTTACAAATGCAGTACTCAAAAGTTCTGTGTTTGCCTTCTATTTCGCAGGATATCTACCAGATGGAGAGGGACAGCACCACTGAGATAGATGCAGCTAATGCATGCGCTGTATCATACACATATCAAGAATCAGAAAAGTAACTGTACTGCTGCATGCACACCATCACTATTTTGTTGGATAGCAAAATCATATGGGCACCAACCGAAAGATCCTGACACTCTAAGCCCAATGGCAGGAAATAATCAGATTCATGCCACAGCATGCTTTCACAAATTCATCTTATTCCAATATGCAAACATTGATGTGCTTGTCCCGGCTTACAAGTCCATTGACAAAAAGCAAGCACATACCTCACCATAGACATATGTCAAATTAGAATATTCATTGTAATGCTGCATGTGCTCTGTCCCTACTATATAGGCCAACATAATAATGCAGGCACCACTGAAAACATTCCAGCACTTTGAACTAGATGACAGGGAATACGCATAGCAACACCCGAGAGCACTTTGCACCTCACCCAAGCCCATCCCTCAAAGACACTACAAAACACTACAAACTACAGTAACCAGACTAGGGAATCCTCACACCCAGCACTCACTCACTCACTAACTCACTCATTAACACCCCAGCCAAACACATCAACTTAGAACAAGAATGGACTTGCTAATGTGCAACTATATCAGGCATACAACACAGGACTCTTGCTGTGTTATTTAATATGATGTACAACTGTGACGTATGCCTAAAAAGTAAGTTAATCCATCTTTCAGAATGTTCTTTAATGCACTTTACTATTGTGATGTATTTTTAACCAGTTGCACATCAGCTAATTCATGTTTCGGTACATTTTTTTAATGAATGTACAGGTGCGTCTTTAAAGTTGAACAACATGAAATTGATCTTTAGTTGCATGCTTTCAAATAATTTACAACTTTGACATATGTAGTTTAAAGTTGCACATCAGCACATTCATGTTTTGTGTTGTGGTATAATATACTGCACATCGCACACATTTGATGTTATCACAAAACACATAACTCACATAACTCACATTTGGAATGCTTATTACACAACACACACAGAGTCCTTTAAAAATGGAGGTGAAGGACTGCGGTTAATAACAAATAATCAGTTCCAGCATTTGGTGGTACCTCGCCAACAATATATTTACTCAAGAATGGCTCATCAAAAAAAGTTGGAAAATCCCTGTTCTAACAGTGTAAATAAAATGAATACAAGAAGGTCTTCTAAAGAAAAAACAGCAATTTTTATTTTTTATTTTTTATTTTTTATTTTGTATTTTTTTATTTGTTTTGGTTTATAATAAACCTTTACAAAATGATAAAACTAGTTCCAGAATAAAAAGTACAAGCAATTTTTAGAAAACATACATATTGCAATCATAATTTCACATAATGGTAGAAAAGGAAGAAAGAAGAAGAAGAAGAAGAAGAAGAAGAAGAAGAGAAAGAAAGAGAAAAAAAGAGAAATCAATGTTTAAGTGTTTTCTAAATCTTCGTTGAAACAGGTACTAATTAGGGTCAAATGTGACAATTCCCTATTTAAAACAGCAAGTATTTCCACATCCATCAGATTTAACTTCAATATTGTTCAAAACATATGCAGAAAAGTAATCACTAACATTAAAACTAATATAAGTCACAAACAGTTCTCAAAAAATTAGCTACCCGTATATTTAAGTTGACACTGTTGTCATGCAGCATCCTATCCCAAATAAACTCTCTATTTACATTTTGAGTGGTACGTACATATTGTGCAAAATACTTAATCCTGTAAATCTTCAATGGCGGACATACAAGGAGAATGTGTTGCAATGATTCCACTGTCCCCTCCTTTTTGCAGTATCTACACCAGGTCCACTCTGCAGAACTACAGTTTCTAATGCATTTAATTTGATTGGTTGGAATCACGTTGAATCTGAAACGCATAAAGTCATTGCGTATTCTCTTGCACGGATATTTCATTAGGTACCTTTTCATTACAGGATACCATTTCCATGTCGAGCAAGCATGTTTGTACAAGTTAGATTCAGAAATTCTGTTCCTGGTTTTCTGCCAGTCAAAACCCATAAGACTTACTTTGATTTTTCTGGGTTTATTGAGCAATGAAGTACCTGACATGCCTAATTCTTTGAGACATTGCATCGTGTCTAAATTTAAATTATGAATAAACGGGTTAGTGGAATCATTACCAGCACACACATACAGTTCCCCCTCAACAGACATTTTACATTTTCACCATAAGCAAATTCTTTTCCAATTTGCATAGGTCAGAAGAGATTGTAAGCCAAATTCATATTTAATCAGTTCAAACGGAATACATTTGGGTAGAAAAAATAAAACTCACCTCCAAATATAACATTCTAAGTACTTCAAGAACGCCTCAAGTTCTTTGTAATGCAATTCCATCTCGTACACTAATCGTCGTATGATTTTTTTAAGGTAAAAGTCCCTAAGTGGTGTCATGGAGAATTTTCTGAATTTGGCTTCAATAGCCTGCATTTGTCTGATTGCTATTTCCGCCTTCAATTTAAGTTGAGACTTAATCAGGGCAGTAGTTTCAGCCCCTGAAAAATAATATCCCAAATATTTGAAAGCAGGTTGTGCTTTAATTAGGTTATTACCACACAGCCAAGTAAATGCACTTTCTCTCTTGTTCCTTCTAACAAAACGGACAATCACTGTTTTTGCTGGAATAATTTTAAGTGATAGACCCAGTACAAAACCTTTGAATGCTTTTAATAATCTTTGTAGGCTGACCTTGGTGTTGTCTATCAATAAAAAATCATCCGCATAGGCCATCCATGACAAACAAATATTAGACAATCTTGGAGAAACTAAGCCCTTATTAGTCAGTGCAGTTTCTGCACCACTCACGTATAAGGTGAATATAGTTGGAGCCAGCATGCATCCCTGATGGAGGCCGTTGAAAATTTTAAGTTCTCTTGAGAGAAGACTGTCTGAGTCAAGTCTGACCCTCAACCTCGTATCGGAATACAAGGCCATAACACTATCCAACAGAATCATAGGCATGTCAAGGTCTCTTAGCACCTGCCATAAAGTATTTAGGTCAACCAGGTCGAAGGCCAAACTCAGATCCATTGAGGCCACAAATGTGGGTCTTGCTCCTATTTTCATTGATTTGGCCATTATACACTTTAAGATTAGACCACCACAGTCAGTACCAATTTTCTTTTTAAATCCTATTTGTTTAGGGTCTAAAATTTGCTTCTCCAAGATCAATTTGTGGATATCTTTAAGAACTACAGAAGCAAACAATTTAGACTCTGGATCAGCTATGGCGATCAGCCTGTAACTAGAAGGACATTGACAGGAACCTTTTTTAAAGATTGGTATAACAATCGAGACCCATCCATGATTGTGGAATTTGTTCACTAATTAAGATATTTTCAAATAGAAAAAACAAAATTTTAGCCCACATGTCTGGGTCTAACTTGAAAGTTTTGTTTGATAAATTATTAGGACCCAGAGCACCTGAGTTTTTGAATCTTTTAATAAGGTCTGCAATGTCCTTCATCGTATAGTCCAGTAGCCAAATAGGGCTCACATTGAGGTTTGTTGAATCATTCGACTCATTATTGATGTATAAATTAGAAAAGTGTCCCAACCAGATGTCTTTGTTTATAGGATTCAAAGTTGCATCTTTCTACGGTCTTTCTAACTCGTTAAATAGATTCCAAAAGTTAGAGGAGTTAGGTCCACGTAGGGACTTTAGCATTGCTTCTCCATCTAACTGAAATCGAGTACCTCTGCGGTGTATTGACCAATTTTTGTATTGTTGTCAAATTATTTTTTCATGCTTAAGATGTTAGATGCAGAAAGCCCTGATGTATTTATGAGTCTAATTTCTTTCCTGAACTGACGTTTCCGATCATATACTTCCATGTCAGTTTGATGAGTCTTTGGCTTCCTAGGGAGTATCTTGTAGCATGAGCACTCCTCCAACTTAGTCATGGTAGTTGTTATATAGTCTGTAAAATTTAGGGGTGAATATTAATCCACCCGTTGATAATGCGTCATAGTCTTTCACTATGGTAGCTATAGATTAAGCATTTTTTTCTGGGTCCACTTAATTCTATTTCCCTTGTAATTAGACACCAGTCCATGATTGTAGACATGTGCTATGAGTCGTTGACAGTAGGTAATCAGCTCAATAGTGAGCATACAATGATCGCTAGTCTTTGATTCAAGATTTTCAAACTTCCCCATACATTTAGACAATCCCACTAAAAGAAAGATGTAGTCAATAATTGGCTCGTGGTCCCTTGCTTTCCAGGTGAAAATGATCACTAATCAATCTTTCGAGACCCCACACTTCCGCAAAATGTGTCCAAATTCTGCCACGCAATTTGGAGTTTCCCCCATTCTTACATGTGAGTCTATGTTATAAATACATGTATCCCCAACCAGACAGTCCCCAAGACAGCGTTCAAATCTCCTGCAATAACAAGCTGTCCCCCAGGATTCTCTACTAGCCATGTTTCAAAATGAGATCCTAGTTTACTTAGTTCATTAAAAAGTTGCAGGTCAGACTGTTCAGCAGGATTTCAATAAACATTTACAATAAGAAGAGGGGTACCAACTTCATTAATCCGCAACTGATAAGAGGCCACTAAAAAGTGGTGGGAATTTCCCTGTTTTGGTCAAATGAGTGGAGTTTTTGACGGCAATGATAAGGCCACCTTTAGGGTGACCCTTATTCCCACCCTGTGCACAGAGTGTTTCCACAGTATAACCTTCTCAACATAGATGAACACTAGACCATGATTCTTGTATAAGTACAAAATCATACTGTTCCAAATCATGCATCAATTTCTCGTTGTGCATCAGGTTAAGGCAACCACTAGAATTCCAGCTCACTAATTTTAGATTGGTATGGGAGCTAGAGAGGCCTAGCTGTTTCAGCGTGTCTATAGACTCACGCAGAGACAGAGCCAGCCACCTCCAATCCTGTTTGTCCAAGTTAGAGTCCATTGTTGGGTTGTCTCTGTCAGGGGGTAAATCTAAGAGTACCCTCTCATGTGGCATTGGCCTCTGAGCCCTTGATTGCGGAATAGGCATAGTGTGCTAATATTCGAAAATTTCGAACCTCTGCATTGAAGCTTTTCCACTTCTTTCAACAGGAGAGCCCTGACTAGAGGTGAGGGAATCACCAGGCGTACGTAATCGAATCTGGATTTATGTATAAAGTCGACTAACTGTATTTCTGCTGATGAAATTAAACTTAGCGCCGGAATGTTTGCGAATAGTGATAGCATATAGGCTCTATTCAATTCAATACTGCCTGTATCATTAAATAGTGTTTGCATTATTAGACCAGGTACCTCAGGAAGAACTGGCACTCTCAAATCAGAATCCCGAGATATTGCAAACTGTTGTTCCCTTCCGCCACTCGGTTTATTCTGGCTCTCATAATTGCCGACAGACTTATAGCTACCCGTATCATTACATTTGCTGTAGTCATTGTGATTTTGAGCTGTCTTGCTTTCGGGAGGTAGATTTGCAGAATTACGCATAAAATCCCGTGGGAATGTATCTTTTAGCACCTTAAAAATCAACTGACATAGGCCGTCTTCTTTCATTATTTGTGCAGCCTTGTCCGACCCTATTGGTACCTCTTTCGCTATACTAAGTGTTGGTATCTCCTGGTTTGCAATATTAATGGGGGCATAATCGTCTTCCTTGCACAAATTTGTCCCGATCCCGATCCCACCTAGAGAGGTTTTCCAATCTGGGTTACCAAGGCCAGTGTTGACCGTGATTCCAACAGACTTCCTCACGTGTTCACTGCTTGCCCCCAAGTTGACTGCAGAATCTAGCTTTCTAACAAGCATGACTGAGGTCGTCGTGGGATTAGCATGACTATTTGTTCCCCATTCAAAATTGGAAATAGAGGGCTCAGAAATGTTGTCAGTCAGGGTTTTGTTTTTAAAAATTTCAAACGTACCATTCAGTTTTTTTTCTTTTTCTTCATTATATCACAGAGAGAATGTTCCCCCTCAAGAAAGGCACTCTGTGTAGTTTGATCCTTGGTTTTTTTGGGATCTGAAGGGTCAATTGTTTAAAAAAAAATTCTTTTGTCTTCACTGTTTTGCTCCCGGGTGCTAAAGTTACATCAGCATAGTCTTGAATGGTGAGTTTTGGCTCACAATCCCTCAAGAACTTTCTGGATGATTTTTTGAGTGCCTCGTTATCATTCGTTTTTTTCTTCATTATCACACATTTTTTTCCCTGTCTTTTAGACATTTTTACTTCAAAGTTATCAGTTTCAATCTGTTTGTGGGCTTCACTAGCCTCATTGCCTTGATTGCCTATGTCATCCAAAATCCCATTCGTTCCCTCGTTACCAATTGCTGATAGCTCTTCTTGGGTTGTGGGAATAATAATTATCTCGTCAGCTACCAAGGAGTCACCGCGTCCACTATTCAGTTTATCAGGGATTCCCCTTTCCTCCATACGATTCACCCTTGGTACAATTTCTAGTGCTTTGATTAGTGATTCATTAAGTCTCAATGGTAATAGCATGATTTCAGCAGACAGGCTCGTAATGGCCTCAGTCTGCTTTCTTAATTCCAAAAGCATCAGTCTATTAAATATACCCATCATAACTGAAAGGTCGGAGCTCGATACTAATATAGGTAGATCGCTCTGGCTCCCTGAAGAATTGGGTACAGAATTGTAGTCATTTGATGGTAGATTGGACGGGAAGTCTAGGAGATTGTCGTAGCTAAAATTGCTTGGTTTACACATATCACTCAAAGCATGATGTACCTCCTGATAGTTATTTGTAGGTTTCTCATATTGAGATGCAGAGATAAACACAATTCAAAAAGTGGAAGTATTATATTAAGTGTGTTCAATGTAGAGGTTACAGTATATACACTTACTTTCCACAATGCTCCCTGGCCCCCGCCAGCCGAACAGCCCAACAGCCAAACACTTTCGCCGGCTTCCGGATGCGCGCGCTAGATGCGTTTGCACTGGATTAAAGTGTGCACGTTAGACCAATGAACTGCAAGGATGACTGGCCACCGGGCAGCAACGCTGCAAAGCAAACAAGGACAATGTAGGATTGCGCGCCAGAAATGCATGCGACTTCGCTTCAATGAGCGAGCACCAGTCTCAGTCCCAGTCCCGAAAATATTTACTTGAAAATAAGGTTGATGAAGACACGTGTTTCAGAAATCGCGCTCTTCCTCTTGCCGGTTTGCACACGGACAGGAATCCGGCTCTTGAGAACAGGGCAGGACAGGACAGGGCTTAGACTCCAGCCCAACAGCCAAACACTTTCGCACACTTCCAGATGTGCGCGCGAGATGCGCGTGCACCGGATTAAAGTGTGCACGTTAGACCAATGAGCTGCAAGGAGGGCGGGCCGCCGAGCAGAAATGTTGAAAATAAGGTTGATGAAGACGCATGTTTCATAAATCGCGCAGTTCCTCTTGCCGACTCGCACACCGACAGGAATCCGGCTCTTGAGAACAGGGCAGGACAGGGCATAGACTCCAGCCCAACCGCCAAACACTTTCGCACACTTCCGGATGCACAATTAAAATGAGTCACTCCATCTCGTCACTTTATTACTAAAATAAAAACTATTGTCGGTAGTAAAATTCAATAAATTCCACATCCAACTACAACAACACTATATGTATTCACAGCCTCAAGCCATCACATTAGCTATGGAAAAAGCACCATTCATAGTAGAAAAGAACCCCGAAACAACTGACCTATAGCATAGCAGACCCACTTCCTTTGTAGATCCTGTGTCCACTAGCACTGAGAACCAAGACACGGAAACACAAGCTGCAATTTTTCGTAAGTCAGTTCTTTGACAAAGTGCTGATCATTTTAAAATTTAACACAAAGGTGAAGCTGGGACACAGATAAAAATCTACTAGACCTCTCCAGATTTTTCTTAGGCAAAGTACAAAAACATGGCAAAAATATCAGACATCACTAGATGCTTTAACAAACACTGCATCTATTCATTACAGAAATGCTGCCTCACACAGCCAACTACTCCAAAGGCACCAGCCAGAGCTGCTGTTCCACTGCCTCCAAGGAGCAAGACCTGCACCATCACATTCCCAAATCCCTGGGACACCCTGAGAACACTACTACTGGGCACCAAAATACAAAAAACAACCATTTTCAGTATGTGAGCTCATACACAATGTGCTAATAAGTTAAGAATGTGACAAAAAAGGGACATCGGCACACTGACATAAATATTCTGGACACCACTAGAACCTGCTCAGGTGAAGGCATGACAATGTAACACAATATCAGATATAACTAAAGGGTTGTTTTAACAAACAAAACATCAGCCATTGATTACAGAAACACTGTGACACACAGATATCACCGATGGAACTAACTAAGCTACATTTTCACCACACCAGAGAAGCCACAACTTTACCATCAGCAATGCACTTCAGTGAAAAGGACCTGGTAGCAATACCCCCAAGAATCAAAACAAAGAAAAACAAGCTGCAATTTGTGGTGAGTGAGCTCATTCACTGTATGCTAATAAGCTTAGAATGTGACAATACATGGAAGATGGAACAATGGCCAAAATTGACTAGACCTCCCTACATATTGCTTAGTTGAAGGTATGTAAATGTGAAAAAAATATCAGAGATCACTATAATGTGGATTAACAAACAATACATACTCTACAAAAGAAGCAGCACAAGCAGCAGATAACAAAAGAAAAGAGATTAAAAAGCACAACATTTCACAAACATCAGGCAAGTAAGTAAACCATTTTTCCAAACTAACCAACTTTTCCTGGCATAGAAAAAGTCCCACAACTAAGGCATTCAAAGTGAGCTATATTAATACAAAATACCTAATGTATTAATAGAAAACATTACCTTTGTTAGTAATAAACCATAACTATGTCAGCAAAAAACATTAACTGCAGCACTGAAAGTGTAAAAGCTCAAAATCCTGCACCACACTAAACATTTCCCGTATGTGCACTTTTCTTTACATAACTAGCTGAAAAGTATGCCACAGCCAAAGCACGGTTTCATACTACAAATAAAAACATCCAGGGTAGCAATGATGCCAAACAATAAAAAAGCTGGTAGGTATACCATACAAACTAAGATAATGTAAAAACTATGGGAAGGAGATCCTTCAAGAAAACATATGTTATTAAACAACCACTACAGTAACTAAAACTACAATATTGGTGAGTGAAGTAGGGTGGGTAAGAACTCACAGGGGCTCATTATGATTACCCCGGTCTGGAGAAAATGGCAGAAGAAATGCCGGTAATTCTGGCCCTGGCATTTTTTCCAGATTGCGGAAACACACATTTGACGGTGGGGGCAGTGATCTCCCAGCAGGCCTGACCATGGCGTCATTTGGTACTCAATGGAATGGGAACTTACCGGCTTCTCTGCTGTCTGTAATATCCCAGTAATACTGGGATATTGGGTGGCAGAAAAGGTAAGGCAGTTTTACCGGTATCCCGCCAGAATTACCGGTGGGATACCAGAAAAACTATAATAACCCCCATAGAATTAATATGCAATTATACATGGGTAGCTATCAACTAGTGTCATATATTCCACACAGATGTTCTGAGTGACATCTCATAAGTAAGAGGCAAGCTTCAGTTGTTTTTAGGTTGTCACTCACAACTCCAAGGGGCACTATACCCCATACTTGAAATCTACTAAAGCTTTTCCCTTTTTTTAGCCCGGTACTATAGTAATTTGCTAATATTGGCTAGGGAACCATAATCTAGCTTCCGACAGCAAACACAAAAGAAACCTGACAGACAAAATTCTATATGCCTTGCTTATATCATAGCAGTTGATAACAAAAATCCCATGGTTTCCTCCCATAATACTGCACCTAGTTAGAACCAATGGTTTCCCAAAGTAGTCACACAAAACAAAGTATTACAACTCACAAATATGCAAACTGGAAAGAAACAGTGATCAATCATATCATATACACATACACTATTACTACTGATAGGTAGTATATACAATGGGATTTTCCCATACAAAACAGAATGTATCAATCAAATTAACACAATTTCAAAGAACAACATGTATGGAACAAAATTGAAAAACTATTTTTTAGGGTACAAAAGTGATATGTAGGTTTGACCTTCTATATTTCTTTTAAGTTAAATGGGGGTGTAGTGGAGTCATGTAGTTTTTCAACTATCCTCTCTACACCTAATACTTTTTTGTTTTGTCAATGTCACATACAGTTTATGTGGAAACCGATAATAAGTTATTCCAACAAAGATTGTGAAAGCGGATTGTTAGTGCTTCCTTATAAGTCGACATATGTTTCGGCCTTTATGGGCTGTACTGCACTATCTCTAGTGCTGTCGGTATGATGATTGTTAAGGCCATCTTCAGGACACAAGATTTTCATATATGAATTCAATTCTTCCCCCAATGATCATAGCTTCCATTCCGATGTGGTGCCCATACGTGCCAAATTGGGGACTTGAGCTTTTGAAAGCAGACAACTTTTTGCTTGAAGTCTGGCTTTTCATGTGCCTATGGCTACCTGCCATAAGGTTAAATGCCACACAGATTCGGTGTACAAATGCTTCTTAGTTTGCAATGTCTCACGCAGGTTTTTTTCTGCTTTTACTCCTTATTCAGGCATTACTTTCCCATAAGTAGATCGATATAGCCCAATTGTGTGTAAGTGCCGGTATCTATTAGCATCTATTCACTCTTCTTCTTCGCGTCTGGAAAGTCTTAAAAGTCTTAATAAAATTGCAAACATTGTGAATACATGAAAATGGTTTAGAGATTTAGTCTATCTACCAAATTAACAAGTAGATAAACATGTCCCTGTCCTGTTGTCTACTTGGGGACAAAAGAGAGGGGTAGTCCATCCTGAGGTTCATATGTAAGTGTCCACAATTCATATGTACAGTACTCATACTTCCACCACAACGACCACACATAATATGCCTACATGCACCCTTACAAGTATCACCCGAACTGTACCTTTGGTTAATCTAAACTCTTGGGTGTGGAAATATTCTGAGGTCCAACACCAAAAAGAGATAGAAAGAGTGGTAGTAGTAATTTGCTCTATCCTTCTCTCTATATTCATAAGTACAATTTGGATACATTGTTTATGCTCATCAACATGTGCAACACAAACTACAACATTTACATTAAACATGCAAATGACAACTTCACAGAACGCATGCCACTAACCACTTCATGCCCCACTATAGTCCCCACCAGTGCAGCAAGATTAAAAAAGAAAGACTACGAAAAGCCATACCGCAAACTCAACCATACACAGTGCCTGAAACAAAGACCCTTAAATCTGCTCTAATGTGTGTATGTGAGCACTAACCACTACTAATGCCACAAGTAAAAATAGATTAAGAATATGCACAATTAAAATATATGTATTTGCTGCCTTAATTGTCTCACCAACATTGCTGTGCTTAAATCAAATCCTCCGACATGAATATAAATACAACAGGAGCCCACCTAGCAGCATAGGCACAAAGGAAAATAAATCAGACAGCTCCTCAATAATTTTGTGCATTTTATTATTTTGTATTAATGCATATTGCTAACAAATCTAGTTTTTTGCATAAAAAAGAACATAGGCATGACAAGTAGCGATAACATTATATACAAATAAATCAAACATTACAGAAGAATATAGATAAAATCACATTCACAATAATTATAATCATCATCATTTACAACCATGCTTCAAATATCTACAATGCTATCAGTTTGGGTAGAATCTGTTCCCATACGTGTAAGGCAACTGCCACTATAACCAGGGATTCTGCTGAAAATAGAGTAGCCCAGAATTGATGGGAAAGGAGCAAAAGTTAAAATATCCCTTTATGTATATCTCATTAAAGCAAGTGCAGCCAGTAAATTTGTGGCGGGTTGTCTCAACCAAACCCTTACAGAAGCAGCAGAATCTATTCTCACACGGAATATTGGCTGAGTTTCGTTTGGTTCTCAGGACGTTCAATCTGAACCGCATAATCATATCTCTATGTTTTGGATTTGTGGGCTTTTTTTAAGTACTTTGGTGCAGTTCCCGGGAAGCCTGTTAATTTAGTTGAAAGTGTATGCAGCTTTGAACTAGAGCATGTGACTTCTGTCTACGCCCAATCCTTGGACATGAGTAATTTTTTATCTGTTTGGGTTGGTCACGTAGAGCCTCTGGAGTTGCCTTCAGGACTTTAAGGATTTCCATGCATTGTTTTCTCCACAACATTAGTGGCCAATAAGCTGTTTCTCGTTTTCTGTCTTAAGGAGACTGTCCTGTAGTGGGCATTCAAATAACTCAATCTTTCTGTAGGTGGCGAGAGCTTTCCTGATTATATGGACATGTAATGAGTATAGGTCGCATTCATGTTGCAACACGCCCATTGGAACTGATTTTGGTATTCTTAAAGTTCTCCTCCATATAATAAAGCTGTATATAGATGCTGCAATTGAAACAAGTACACATAATAACTGTGTATGGCTAATATAACTGAAATATTCAAAACAATTGTGTCTATCTCATTTATACATTCTGCAAAGTACAATGAAGCATGAACCAAATAAATGCTGCCTACTATTAAAATATTATTTAAGAACCACAAGAGAAATTCATCCTGTGTATGTATTGTACCAAAGCCACTAAGACAAAAAACATTCCACACTGTGAAATCATCACTTTTATATTGTTCTTCCAAGTAACCCATACTCTTCACAGGTAATGTGATATGATGTTGTCTCAAATGTAAAGGGTTCATCTTAAATAAAAGGTGACACAGTCCAGAACAAGCAGTGAAGGTGATGTCCACATTTAAGTAGTGAAAATAAGGTTGACACTAGAAAGCAACGCTACGAATACAAAGCAATAAAGGAATATAAAGAAAACATTGGCACACATTTCTACAGCCATCTGTTTACACAGATCATTATTTCATTTTGAATGCAGTACAAAACACACATATCTGCCCATAACACAAAATGGTAACACACCCTATGATGCAAGATCAGATGGGGCAAGAAGTCTGCTTGAATGAAAAACATATAGCAAAAGAACAAAGTTCAATATTCATATAGTGGATGTACCAAAATCAACACTTTCCCACTTACAACAAAAACCCAATTAACAACAAATGTCACGTAATCTATTAACATTCAAACTGTTGAATCTTGTTCAACTGGTAGGAAGCAAATCCACACATGCACAATCCAGTTGCTTTTCTCAAGTTAAACAGCCATTTTCACAAAACCACTGAAAGTAAAGATAATCAAAAACAATTACATGAAATGCTAAATTAAAATCAGATGTTAGAAAGTACCTGCAACAGAAATGTTTAAAATTGGTATTAAGGTCCACACTTAAAAATAGGCAATGAAATAGGAAATATTCTGTAAACAAACATAAAAACAAGTCAAATAGAATATAATGTATGATGTATTAAACAAATCACTGTTATTCTGCCATCCACTCTGAAAATCATCATGGAGCAAATAATACTAAGGATTAGAATAGTTCTAAAACGAATACACAAGTTCTCCGAAAGCAATAACTACCAAATAGATCTACCATGGAGCAAAATAATGGATTTCATTGACACAAGCAAAAATCAATACATTGAATTATTATTCATGCAACCCAAACAATTCTATCTAAACCAATTTAAACCCTTTAAAAATGTCACCATACCTGTACAATACTTACTTGTTTAAAATCCAACTCTCTTTTCAGAACATTTTCAAATGAATACAAAAGCCTACTTCTAAATTGTCAGCTCAACCTAAAATTTAAAATATTGACACAATACAAATGGTTAAACATAACTACTCTAACAAAAACAGTGTTGTAAAAATATAACTGGTAGCACATTGCTTTAAAGCAATTACTTTTAATATGCTGAAAAGTAACACATCAACTATTCACTCTGAAGTCCACACATCGCATAACCATGTGTCCTTGAATCATTTGTCACATTATGTTATTTTCACTTCCATCTATGTATACTTCTATAACAACCTGCACATTCATACAGTCAGAAAAAACAATATTATCCAACTAGTAACCAACAGCCACCTTCATTGGCTACAACGTTAACCAATACCATATTAATATATTACCAAATGTCTAACCCAGTACACGGTATGTTGCATGGACTGCATTTACTTGCATCCTTCATAAAATGTTATGCACACACCAACAAAATAATACACGCAAAATGCATTCTTGTGACATTCTCAAAGCAATTTAAGTACTGAAGAAAATTGAGATGAATAGTATGCTCGTAATCATACATTTGTTGCTCCAAGTTCATTTTCTAACATAATTTACACATAGTTAAGACAATACTACCTTAAAATTATGAGGAAATTAGGTTACTTTTTATAAGAGGTTGATGGCTATACACTTTGGGAATGCTAACATCTGGGACGTCGATACACCAGAATGCCTGGGGTAGCGGAAGTGACATCACCCAACTGATATCACAGGAAGTGATGTCAAATGACCTTTGACCTGGATGCCATCAGCTCCTCTTGAACCCATTTGACATCACCAGAAGCAGCTTGCAGACATAAAATAAAGTAGATAAATGTACAATTTTTAAAATACCAAATAGGTACAATAGCAGACAAGAATATTTTAGACACCAACCACATTTTGACAATGGTGCTGCCTTCATATGCCATGGATGGGGGTCATGATATGATAGGGTCAAACCCAATAGACTCAACAAAGGCAGAGGCACTGCTATTGACATGCCACTTCAGCGTTGTATGGCCAGTTAGTTCCACATTATGCCAGTTATAGGTACACGTCAGGTATTGCCATTATATGATAAGTGGAGCCCCTACATTGCCAGTTGCTACAATATTACAGTATCCAAATATCAATTAGATGCAAGTCACCAACAATGCACAGGAGCATCAATGCTTTGATTCAGGATAATGATTTGTTATTCAATAGCACGCTTTTACCAAAGCACTATTCATAGTACATATTTAATTACAATCATCATTCCAACTGAAGGTGTTAGTCATTTATCAACCTCGGAAGAATGAAAGGCTGAGTTGGCTTTGCCGGGATTCAAACTTGTAGATCACAGATAGATCGCAGCAGCAAACACATAACCCTATAAGCTATCTTATAGCTTTGCTATTAACAATACAATGTCACAATAAGAAAACAAGGAAAAACTGGCAGCACAATGTAGATTAGACATGTAATAACACGTCTCATGGTTGCTGTAGCCTTGATGATGCACAGTAAAATATACCATGTCACAGTAAGACATACCTTGATGGGTTGCACCAAAATGACAATCTAACCAAGTAATAACACTTATCATGCTTACTTTATCATAGATGCTCAGAAAAATATACCAGGCTACAGTAAGGAACGGCTAGACGGGCTGCACCCAAATGCCATTCTACCCAGGCAATTAATTACATGTATGAATGCTTTATCAGAGATGCCCAGTTAAAAATGTCAAGCCACAGTAAGACATTGCTAGATTAGCTGCACCAAAAAGCTAGTCTAGCCACGTAATAACACTTATGATGCTTACTTCATTATATATGCCCAGAAATATGCCATGGCACAGTGAGAAAAGACAGTACTGGCTGCACCAAAATGCCAGGCTAGACAGGTATTAACACTTACCATGTTTACTTGATTATAGATGCCCAGTACAATATTCTTGCCACAGCAAGAAATTACTAGACTGGTTGTACCAAAATGCCAGTCTAGCCACTAATACATATGATGACCTTTATGTATTAGCATACTGTGTGTTGGCCCCCATCTGTTTTTGTCTTTACATGAATGGCCTTTCACAGGACCTCATTAACATTCCGGCTGACCTTTTGGTTTTGGGGGGAAGGGGCTTTCCAGTATTGGCCTATGCTGATGATACAGTCCTGCTAGCCAGAACACCAACGGCATTACAGGTTTTGATTAATACTTATACATCATTCATGGGCAATCTGGGCCTAAAAATAAACACCAAGAAATCGGCAGTGATGGCCTGTGTAAGTAGAAAACGTTCAGTGCCCATGAAACCGATGCTCTGTGCTGGAGAAATCATACCCAGAGTTAAGGTTTTCGACTATCTGGGAATTAGTTCCTCAGAAGCACTAAACGGCAGGGCCCATGTGGTCAAACAATCTGCAAAGATGAGCCAGCAACTAGGAGGTCTGTACAGATTTATGTCAAAGTGTAGGGGCCAGCCACTGGATTTTACTACCAAGATTTACGGTGCCCAAACTGTGGCAGTCACTATGTATGGCGCACCCATTTGGGGCTTCCAGCACGCAGCCGAAATCCAAAGTAAAGAGAGCACATTTTTCAAAAAACTGTTGGGGCTCCCGACCTGCACTTCTGGAATAGCAACGCACAGAGAATTGGGTGTGGAGTTTTGGGAGGACCAGTGGGCGTTGGCTCCACTATTATTTTGGGTTCGGCTGTGGACCAATGAACATGCCCCTCTCTGCCATTTTATTATTCGGACTGTGTTGGGCAGAGAAGGATGGCAAAAAATCCTGTGGCTTGCTTACATCTCCAAGATTCTTGGGGAGGTTAATCTTAGTGTCCTTTTTCCGCCTGCCTCATTAATAAACAAGAGGGAGGGGGCCCGTTACAAAACTGTTTTGGGCGAGATTGCAGTGAGGAAAAGAATACTCATGGAGTATGGCCACCAATCTGGCCAATTTCACACTAGTATTTGCAGGCCTACAGGACTACAACCGTATTTAATATGGAGCCTTTATAAAAAAGACAGGTGGCTGATAACGAGGGCACGGTTTGACTCCCTTTGGTTGCAAGGGAATACTTATAAGTGGAAAGGTTTTCCTGACTCCACGGGCTGCCCGGTTTGTGGCCATACCCGTGAAGACTTGGCCCACCTACTGTTTTTTTGCATAGGTTATGTAGGTATTCGTAGAGCAACCTTGATTCCTGCCCTCAAGGAGACAGAGATTTGTTCCTATAAAGAGGCACTAGTGTTTCTCTTGAGTGCTGATACGGTCTACACAGTCTGGGCTTTACTTACGTTTTTGAAAAGAGCAATGTATTATAGAAGCAGCCTGTTAAAACTTCAGGGTGATGGAAGCTAGCATCGTGTATTTTATAATATCCGAGGAAGTGATCTTTAATGTTTGTGCTTTTTATTATTGCTTGATCTATTATTGGTTTCTATGGGCCACTGTATATGAAATTATGTGTAACCGAATCCCATTGCATCCTGCTTTTTTGTGAATGTGTATTGATTCTGTTTTTATGGAATTTTAGATACTTTTTATGAATTTGCAACTTTTGAATGTGTATAACACTGTTTTTCTCTGTCGTTTGATGGATTTTTTATATATCCGAATAAACTTGTTTGACTTGACTTGTATTAGCATACTCCTCTCCTACCCCACCCCTCGTACATGTCTGCTCTCCCTCCCACTCTTATCTAACCCCCAAAATCAACTCCTTGGCCCACTATTACCTCAATGTCCATCTTTCTCATCCCAGTACCTATGTATGAGGCAAGGTGCTTCATAGGCCTGCACTGGGACAAGGAGTGGCACTAAATGTAATAAAGATTACTGATAAGTAATCCAGGTATTTAACAAAAGCACACACCTTCACACACCACTTGCTCCATTACACATGCCCTCATTTGCCATTTACTCATACAAGCACGCCCAGCCACCCAGACATCATGTCACACACAGTACATGATATATATACAAACATACATCACATAACACTCTCTGCCGAACACAGACACCCACACACACTTTTTCATTTCAAACGTATATGTCCTAACCTTTCAGAATCCGTTGCTGCAGCTCCTCATCTGCAGGCATGCCTCTGCCTCGCATGCTGCAGCACGTCCCCTCATGTGCAGCAGAGCACGGGAGCCAGAGCCATCCCGGTCCTGGGGGAGAAGAGGGTTGCCTCGGATTTCCCAATGAAACCATTTATTTTTTAAGTCACTCGAAATGACTTCAAAAATAAATGATTTCCGTTTCGCAAAACCAAAATGGAAATCATTTATTTTTGGAATCAGAGTGATTTAAAAAAGAAATGATTTCCTTTTGAAATTCGTGCCCTCCCAGGGGTCGCAAAGGCAGTGCAGTTGCGACCCCCAGTGATCCCAAACATAGCATAAAATAAAACCGATTTTCGTACAGCAGCCATGATGGACATGGTGTGGGTGCACTAGAAAGGTCACATTCCAGGAAAGTCTTGTGGAGCCTAATATTCCATTCTTTTCCATTTGCAAACGACATTGTGACACTGTCTCTTTAGATCTTTACAATGGCTAACACACATACCACCGAAAAAAGAAGTTACCTCCACGAAACAAATCAAATACATTTACTCCCTAGAACCAAGTAAAACAATACTTACTTGATAAGATCTACGGAGATCCTTAGAACAAAGCACACCAAATGCTTTTCTTTCTGAGAAAACAATCCCCTTTGCTTTTTTGAAAAAGTTGCTCTGTGCTCAGAAACTGAACAGCATATGGACGTTTGAAGTGTAGTGTACAGGCCAAGTAACAAGAACCACACTTTACTTGGCTGTTGACAGCATCTATGTTTGAAACCATCCAGCATGGCAAAGGCGCTGCGTATGTTATGGAATGTGAGTTATTTCTCTACACTACATAATAGAAAACTTCATAGCGAAATATAAATGGTAAATATGCTTTTTATTGGATTGCTTGTGAATCCATTGACATTCATGGAAGAGCAGGACTGCGCACACGTGGTTGCTGTACAAAAAAACTTTTTTTCTTACATAGATTCCCTTTAAACTCCTAATCAATAACCTCTTAACTCATCAAAAGGCTTCCCCCTGAAATATGAGAGGTTGATCTTTTAACACGCTAGCAGAGATGTCCTGGACTATACGTCTGGTAACATTAATCCATCTGAGATTCCAGAAGGAGGAAATGGCTGATTGAAGACCCCTCCAGCCTACTTCTGCAGGAGTCTGTCCTGATGCATTCTGGTTTCACCATCACTGTCTTGTGGCCAATGCTGGATTTGACTTTTATGGACTTCATTGATTCACAGTGCGTCACCCTTTCATAACTCTCATGCTGGACTTCCTTGCATCGTGTACTCACGGTGGCTCTGAATAATGGTGTTCCCATCTTCATCTTGTATCCTGGCTTGCAACATTATGAGTTACTACTGACTTCTGCAATTGTATTCACTCTCCCCTCTTGCTTTTGCACTCTGTTTGACTGCTTACTCTCTGTTCTCTCCTCCTCCCCTACTCCCCTTACATTCTTCGATGCACTTACTCTATCAGAATTGTCCCTGGACCTAGTATGATAGCAACCTTGTCTGGCACATCCCCCCACTCCTTACTTGTTCCCCCCGAGCCCCTCCAGCACTATCTGAAATGTCGTCCGGCCAAGTACGAAAGTGGCTTGTTTTGTTCCTCCCCTCACTTTCTGCATCCCTCTCCCTCACCTTTTGTTTTTCTCCGGCTCTACCAGAAATGTCATCAGGCCTAGTACGGTAGTCACCTATCTGTTTCCATTTCCTTCCCACTCTCCCCCATCCTTCCATATCTATATCTTAGCTCTTGCAATATCTGAAATGTCATCAGGCTGAGTAAGATAGTTAATTTCACATCCTTACTGTTCATGGCCTGTAAGAATGTCATTGTATTTTCCCTTGTTCCCTCCCTTGCCTTGAAGCGCTTTGAAACACATTGGGCCTCATTACAACTGTTGTGGTAAGGCAACAACGGCGCCGGTAGTGCTACTGGAGCCGTTGTTGCCATGCTGCAACATTACGAGTTTGCTTGCGGGGGCCGCTCTGCACGCCTGGTCAGACCAGGCTTTTGCAGGACCCGGACCCGAGTTTGGGGGTAGCCATGCCCTTATTAAGGGCATGGCTACCTCCAAACTCGTAATGAGACACATTGTGTATAGGTGCTATATAAATAAACTATCATATCATATCATATCATACAATTGAATCAAACTTCCCCACAAAGGGCATTTTCTGAGCCCCCTTTCAGTATTATAAACCAAACAATAGTTTACAAACGTTGGCAAAGTTAACAGTTTTGGCTTCTGTTGAGGCATGTCATAGGCATTTCCTAGGCATGTCAATCATGGTACTAACCGATCACAAGATGGCAGCATCTGAAAAATGGTGTGACAACCTGGGCATATGATTTCTGTGCCTGCTATATACATATTTAATACCTATTCACAAACCAAAACTGTTTGCTTTGCCAGTGTTTGCTTTTTGAGGATTTAAGTTCAAGGAACAGATGCAACAACACACATGTTGCTTAAAAAAGTAGTTTAAACGCATTGTTTAACACATTGTCTTTCACACCATGAGCTCATTCACAGTGAACACTAAGCCACTAACTCTCAGAAGACTGATTATAAACAGCACTGGCTGGCCCCATACAGCAGACAGTTTCATATTACTGCATGATAGCGCTCGCTCAAATAGATCCCAAGAGGGAGTTTCTTTGGGCAGGCAGGAGCAGGTTCTGGTTGGGAATGGGCATAGAGACTGCATGGCCATGGGTGGTCAATGGGTAGTGTGGCAGTTCAAAAGAAGGACATAGACATATTTTCCATTCTATAGACTTTATTTGAAAAAATTAAGAAATCATCTTCTGACTTTCCCTACGTATGGGTTTTTTCTGCCTAACACCAAACTAACTAGGGTCAATGTCAGTCATCAGTGAGTCTAAAAGGAAGATTCTGTCCTCTTTCCAAAGCTAAGATAGCCTGTCCCTGCTACTGCCACTGCGAATATAACCTAGGCATAGGAGAATGACGCCCTTCTCCTGTGGTCTGCTTTTCAGCAAAGTCATTTGTTAAGCGTAGATAGTTCTTGGCAACTATTTTGACCCATTCATACAGTTCAGAAATAGGGCTCTTCAATTTCTCACTTGTGTCCTTGACACCTTGTTTTCCCCTTCTGAAGTTATTCCTCTCTTGCTCTCTTCTCAATACACTTGATGCTTCTTATATAGCCAATGTCCACAGTTCATCATAGCTGGGCCAGTTATAATGATTCTCAAATGATCTGGGTGACAACCTGGGTATCTCTGGTCAGTCCCTTGCCTGGTTGACCTCGCACTCACTGATCGACCCTCCCAGCTCCCAGGTCCAACTTAGGTCTTTTCTCTCTTATATCTCTCTCTCTACTTGTGGTGTTCCCCAGGGGTCTAACCTCTCTCCCTAGCTCTTTAATAAGTAGCTGGCACCTCTGCCCCACCGCATCTCTATCTTCTGCTCTAAATTTCAGTGTTATGCAGATGACACCCAGCTCTCCTTCAGGCTCCCCTCAGCCTCTTCGGCTCCGTCTCTCATACCAGACTGTCTGTCGGCAATTCAGGAATGGTGTGCCTTCGATGATCTCTGCCTTAATGCCAGTAAGACTGAGATTCTCCTCATTGGGGCATCTGCTCCCACCTTCCCTCTCTCACTCTGACCGCCCATGTTGGGCCCTCTACCTGCTCCTTCCTGTGAGGATAAAAACCTTGGTGTCATCTTCGACTCCACCCTCTCTTTCTCTCCTCACATTCCTGATGGTTCTAAGAAGTCACACTATCAGTGGCACTTCCTCCGAGGTATTCTCCCTTTTCTCACTTTCGCCCAGAAGCTCACTGTCTCCAGAGCCCTGGTCCTCTCTAGACTTGACTACCGCAACAGCCTCTTTCTAAATCTGCCTGCCTCTACTCTCGGCCCTTTACAACTAATCCAGAACAGGACTGCAAGACTTGTCCTTCGCCTCAAGCCCAGGGATCATATCTCTCCATCCCTGAATTCTCTCCACTGGATCCCTATGGCTGCGAGGATCAAGTTCAAGACCATCTGCATCGTCGACAAGGCTTTCTTGGGCCGGAAACCACACTATATCCAACTTTCTCTTCCTGGGCATCTTCCTTCTCGAGCCCTTCGCTCATCCATCTCCAACTCTCTGAGGGTCAGACGCTTGTCCAGGCAGAGAGTGGGGGGTAGATCTCTGTCCTCGGATGCGGCCTCCCTCTGGAACAGCCTCCCTGCCTTTCTCAAACTTGAGCAGGACCATCTAAGGTTCCTGAAGCAACTCAAGACCTTTGTTTTCACTTTTTTTCTCTCTCCCTCTCCCTTGCTGATGTCCCTGTCTACTGGTTACCTGGCTACCCACTGAAGTTACGGGGCCAGGCTCCTGCATGACCAGTTGCCCTTGCACTGCCTCTGGTCTACCCTACCACTTAAGGGACTGTATTTGCAACCCTATAGTCCCCCAACTCTCTGCACTTATGAGTCACCTCCTGGCAGCACTTACAAGCTACTTTGCACTCTCTCCCCCCCTAGCACTTCTCCTCATCTGACCCCCCCACACTTGCGCAATCTGAATGACACAAGCCGTAGTGAGATTGCTGTTTTGCCCTCCTTCTGTCCTGCCTTCCTTGTCTTGTCACGCCTAGAAACACTTGTGTACAGGCGTGTTATAAATGACTTATCATATCATCTTTCACTTTTCTCTTTCACGTGACAGTTACTTGGACTAGCAGATATGTCCCAATTACGATTCTCTTCTACTTCCACTTCTTTAGTTTTACTGGGATGAATATGAGGGTACCAGTAATGATTCTCACTTCTTGTCACCTCTTTAGTATTACTGGGATGGGTATGAGGTTGCCAGTAACAATTCACTTCTCTTTTGACAGTTCTCTTGCTCTCAAGAATGTTCCCATATAACTTCCCCCTCTCCTTAGGGAATATTCAGTTGCATTCTTCACTGGGATGAGTATGATCTATTTCTTTAATCTTACTGAGATGAGTAAGAGGGTTTCAATAATGATTCTGGCTTAAGTTCCACTCTTTAGTCTTACTGGGATGAGTATAGGTGTTCTAGTAATGATTTTCGCTTGTTTTCCACTCTTCACTCTTACTGGGATGAGTATAATTATAATTATAATTGCTTATTTCTAATGCACTTAATACCCAGAGGTTTATAAGAGCAAACTGGGGGATCGAACCTGTATGAATGTTCCAGTAATGGTTGTCACTATTTAGCCTCACTGGCAAGAGTAGACAAATTCCAATAACACTTCTCATTCAGTTTCATCTCTTCACCCTCACTGGGACGAGTAGGAAAGTTCCAATAATGATTCTCATTTAATGTTAATTCTTCCACCTCACTGAGATGAGTATAAATGTTCTCATTCAGGTTCCACTCTTCAACCTCACAGGGACAAGTATACACGTTTCAGTAACACTTCTAATTTAGGTCCAACTCTTCGCCCTCACTGGGATGAGTAGGAATTTTCCAATAATTATTCTTGCTTAATTTTATTTTGTCCCCCTTAGTGGGACAAGTATCAATGTTCTCATTCCTTTTTTCACTTTCCACTCTTACTGGGACGAGTATGATTAAAATACATCTTATTTTCGTTATCCCTCTTGGGTCTCCCACTTTCCCCTGTTACCTCTATTCTTTGGGGTCAGCACCTGGGCCTGTTTTCAGGATGGGAAACACTTCTTGTGTCTTCAGGTTGACACTAGCTCCTCGCTCTCTCACTCTCTCGCCACTCCATTAAGTGAGCAGGCTGGTGGTCTCTGCGTTGTTTATCGGACTGAACAGTCCATCGCCTCTAGGGCACACCAACACTGTATTCTTAGCAAGTTTGTTGGGACTTCCTTTCCCCAGCTTCACCTTCTTTCAGCTGTGTTCATGTCTCCGTTACATGCCAGCTTTCTTCCAGGTCGGCACGTCTCGGCCTCTCTCAGCTCCCGGGGCACAGCCGATCCAAACCCCTCGGGCTTTTCTCCTCAATAGGACTCCTCCTTCTCTATGATGTATTGCAGGGCCTTCTGCATTGGAGCATTGTAGTCCTTCTTCTTTGTTATTTGAGTGTTTTGTATTACTTATGCCCTCTTCTTCTTCTCAGTACCACCATCACATCTCTCTTCACACTGAAACAATGGTTTTATATTCCGATAACAAACAGTGGGGCTCATTACGGGTTTGCCGGTATCCTGGCAGGCGGTATTACTGCTGGATTATGAGTGCCAGGTAATGGTGTCAATCCCCATTCATGAAGTCCCTTAGAACTCAGTGGGATATTTGCCAATATTACAGGTGCCGGTATTACTGCGAAGAAAGAAGATTTATATCATTACACAACTTTGCCCACTTGAGGAGACTTCTCATGAATTGATGTCTTGAGGCAAAGCCAGGAGCAAGAAAAATGTACCTGAATAATACAGGCCTAGGATCTTTCCTATCCCCCAACATATTGGGCGTATGATCTATTCTCCTCAGTCCTATGACAAACAATTACCTCCTGCCTGATGACTAAGTTCCATGAATGCTTTAGGCAAACAAAACATATTGGCATTCGAACCACACTGATGTTTAGCATTACAAAACAAGAACAATCAAGAATATGAACTATCCCAAATCTGTTAAATATCAGAACTGAAACACTAATTGGATTGCTACATCAAGTTGGATAATGTAGATGGACAACAAAGAAGCACTAATAGGCGATCCTATGTTTTCATCAGATAACCAGGACTTTTTAACAATATGTGCATACATATTTGTGGAGGAGACTTTGACACATAACCATTTCTCAAATTAGTTTCTCACGGACATGAATCTCTCTACAACATGAAGTTGCTTTTCTGTATGTTTTTGTATTAAATGGGTATGTAAAATGATGTACAATCGTTTCTGACATCACATAGTAGTACTATAACCGATTTAGGTAGTACATTGAAGATATGGGAAAATGACCTCTTTGTAGTTTTTTACATCACAATCCCAGTGTTGTCATCTTCCCTTACACTCGTTGACAGGTCACCGGAGTGGTCCGGGTATCCAAAAAAAGTTCTTTGTTGGATCAATGTACCTGGCAAAACATTCATTGCTATCCTTGTATAACTATAAGCATCATAGCATATTTTTCATTATGTTCATTGTATAGGTACACCTGAACATAGTAAAACACCTCTAATACTACTGTGAACACCCTACATATTTCACCACTGCTCTGAAAAACATTGACCACACCATACGCGTTGGTTTCGCTGATAGTATAGACCAACCCACCATTAATGGCAATACTATCATCACTTTATCTATACAAGCATGATACCAAGTGTGGCGAAATGGGCACATTAAGAAGGTAGTAATCGGTGGGGGGGGAGGTGCTGAGCGGGGAGGGCACTGTTTCTACATTCCCATTCAGATACAAGGACACGTCCATTACAACCAGCTCACCACATACTGTATAAGGAAAGAAAGGTCTGCCTAGGTACCTACACACCAACATTTCTGCCCAACACCAACAAATACCTTTTACATTTTAGTAAACAGCAACTTCCAGTTTTCTAACATTATTTTGTGAAATTCTTATTAAAAGATGAACTGACCTTGACAGCCTTGTAACATTCAACTAATGCAATTGATAAAAGGAGGGGCAAAGTGGTAATTGCCAGATAAGAGGGCATCATGAATACATGTGGGTAAGGTGAAAGTGTTCCTAGATAAATCACCGGACATCTGACAAATCCACAGAGGGGTTTCTCATGTGGAGAAAGCTGACTGCTTTTTACGCTTGGTCCACATTATGCATTTACTTCCAACCCTTTGCTAATAGTTTGTGTTGCTTATTTGTGCAGATGATTTGATGAATTTGGGTAACCATTACAACCTATTGTCAACTCCTCCTTCCTCTTCAGATGCCGTAGTTAGTCTTGGGTCCTCCTTTTCTTGCTCTCAACTGGTCTATCCTGCAGACAGCAACTCATTGCACTACTCAGAAAATAAAGGGCTTGGTCAGACTCCATGATTACTACTCCCTATTTGAATGAATGCCCACATGTTATAGCTCATCGCAAGTTTGTCTTGAACAACATCCTCATTCTGGAGATTCCAATATTTTTCTGGATGCTCCTAGCTGTTAGTCTTCTGCCCTCTTAGGTGACACCTTTAATAGGCTTCCTGAGAAAATCTAGTATTTTCCACCATACCAGGGCACAGTTGATCTTAAATGACTTGTTAGGTATCCATTGGATGATCTCCTCATCTCTTCCCTCAGCCTACCATGAAAACATCACTCTCTGCCGGCAACTCATCTTGTGAAACCTGATAAAGTCCTACCTCCTCTCCCGACTGCAGCAGGTTCTGTCCTCCTTACACCAATGTAAGCAGTCATTACTGCACCCTTCAGTTGCACCGTCTCCTCACTTGCATGGCACTCATGCATAGCTCTCAACCATTTGTGTTTCAAAGGCGAGTGAAATCACCCGATTTTGTTTTTGGCGGGTGAAACGCCCATTGAAATGAATGGGCATGCAGGAGGCTTGGCGGGTGAGTCAGCTCTTTACAAGGCGGGTGACACCCGCCAAAAGCGTGTGAGTTGAGAGCTATGACTCATGGCTGTCATCTCCTGAGTAACAGACACAGTACCATACATTCAGAATTAAGACATACACTACAAATTCGCTCAATCCTATTTGCATCCACATTTGTAGCACAAAACCTCATCATTTACTACAATATAGTGCATTCCAATGAAACAACATCTTGTTTACCTGTCAAAAATAATCCCAAATAAAACGAAATAAACTTTTAAAAATAATAATCCCAACAATTTTATTTACATAAAACGATGTGTTGTATGTAAATTTAGTTATCAAACAAAGAATTGCACAACAAAAAACAACAATTAAAAATGAATTCTCAGAGCTAATGCTCGTGTGTCTAAACATGCACACACTGTTTCCACCAGAGGGGCTTCAGCCATCGCCCAGGCCCCCTCCCATAAAGGGTACATGGGCCACTGGCCATAGCCAACTGATAGGATGAAAGCCGGATTGTAGAGGGGAAAGTAGGGAATTGGAGTCAAGATTAGAAGAAAGTTGGGCATAGACCAACTAATTTAGAGAGGAATGGGAAGAGAGAGATAGAGTGGAAATTAGAAGGAGAAGAAAGGTTAAGTGTAGGTTTCTTTAGAACAGAGATGATAGTAGCCTTCTTAAACGAAGAAGGAAACGTAGCTGAGGAAAGGGAAGAGTTGATAAGAGCAGTAAGGTAAGAGTAACAGTTGTTTTTTTCAGATAAGAATAGAAAGAATGAGATTTGAAGGGGAGGTAATGGGTTGAGCACAAGCAAGGTACCAGCCTGTGTCAGATTCAGAGAGAAGAGAAAATCAGGAGAGGAATGAGTTAGTGTGCACAGGAGGACATGAGGTTGAGTGGGGGGAAGGGAGGAACGTAGTTTAGACACTTTGTGGGAGCAAAATGAAGCAAAGTACGACGAGGATAAGGATGAGAATAGGGAAGTGTGAGGGGAACCAAGGAAGGATTTGATTGAGAAAGCAAAAAACGGCGCAGAAGATGGGGAGAGTAAAAAAGAATAAGATCGGAGTAATAGGTATTTTTTGCCAATAGTAGCAAAGAATCATAAGAGGAGTGCAATGAAGAGTGAGAAAGATTAGTTGGTGAGGGATCCTTCTTCCATTTGCATTCCGCTTGACATAGGGAGGAGTTGAGGAGAAAGCCAGAGCTGCGGAGGTCAGCGTGAAGGGTGAAAAGGTTTGGCGGGAAAGAATGAGTCAACAGTATTTTGAAGATGAGAATCAAAAGAAAATAGAGCATCCTCAGGAGGAAGGAGAGACACGTGAGTAAGAGGAGGAAGAGAAGTTAACAGTGCAGGTATACATGGAAAAGTATTAAAAGAGCAAAATTATGACGTGAGTAAAGACGATTAGAAGAGGAAAGGTTACAGGAGGGGGAGGTAGGGGGAAATGAGGAGAGAAGTAAATGGTCAGATACAGGAAAAACAAGAGCGTTAACAGCAGAGGAAAGATGGATAGAAGAAAAGATTAGGCACAATGAGCTACTAGAGGTATGTGAAGAGGGAGAAGAGAGCAGAGAAAGATAGTAAGAGTCCAGTAAAGAGAGGAGCGTCAAAGAAAAATGAGTAAGTGAAAGATAGACTTTGAAGTCCCCTAGAAGAAAAAAGGGGATGGAAGAAGAGCAGAGAGAAGTGAATCAGGATCATCGCAGAAAGAGGTGAGGGGCCCAAGAAGATGGTAAATTATATGAAACTTAAAGGGGTGGGGTTTAGGAAAGGACATGAAATGGTATTCCAATGAAGGAAACTGAGGCAAACTACAGCGAGCAGGGGATGGGCGTGTATGAGGAGTGGTGTAAGATCCCAGTGCCACAGACTTGACCAGAGGCCTAAGGGAGTGCGAACAGTTGGTGACTGATTATCTGATTATCAAGTTCTAATAGTCTGCAGCATTCCCTATGAGGGGTAAGAGGAAGTTGGTCATTCAGCATAATTGCCCGAATGGAGGGCGGCAAGAGCAATTGATTACTTCAGTTGGTCCTGGGGCAGAAGTAACTACGGGCACTGAAACCTGATGAACTGGATTATGTATCCCAGATAGCAGCGCTAACACCAATGCACCAATCTGATATTTCTGTGGAACGGTGTATTTTAGTATTCTAGATGGATTAAATGTATCAGAGGCCCCAGCGAACATAAAAGAGACCTGGGGAGAAACAATATTGAGTGATGGCGTGGGTGACAAACTAGACTGTATATTATGCTCCTTAATATCGTCAGCCAGTGGGTCAATGCTAAGGACAAGCAGTGCTGTAAAACAGAGGCAGCGCATTGAGATTTAAGTCTAACCTCGGAATTCAAAGACAGTGGCCCTCATTCCGAGGTTGCTGGTAGTCATGGCGCTATTAGCTCCATGACTAGCACCAATACCAGTACCGCCACCGACGTGGCGGTATGGGGACTTACTGGTCTATTCCGAGCTTTGCGGGACCGGTAAATCCCCATTTTAAAAGTCATTCCCCATTCCCATTTGAGCCCGCATAGGGCTCAATGGGAAGGGGGAAGGCGGCAATAACGGTACTGCAAATTGCGGTACCGTTATTGACCCCGGTATCCCTTTGCGGGTCCCGTCCTTAACGCCTGCTAAAAGCAGGCGTTAAAGGAAGGACCCGCAAAGGGACCTCGGAATAGGGAGCAAAGGGATTACCGGTACTGGTGTCATTACCGGTGCCCGGTATCCCTTTGCGCCCGGGTCGTAATGGCCCCCAGTGTCATTGTCTAAAAAAGAGAGTTTATGGTAGATATGAGCAAATTGAGGACACAGGGCTTACCAAACAGGCAATATATAAAGAAGTGCAACGCTGACATTACGTACCGTATGCGAACCGGAGCAAACCGGCCACAAGCGCCAGCCCTCAGGCACCAGCTAATGTAGTTGAATAGTAATGGGGAGATGGGTAATGTAGTCCAAAAACGTTTCCAATGTGAACAAATTAATGAAAGTAAGGTAAACAAAATCATATCAAGGCAAATCAAGTAATAACGTTTTATGGTTTAAAATAACAGTGATTGACAAACGTTAAAAGTGATTAAGAACCTAAGAAGAGCACAACAAACTAAAATGCAAATTAAATTAAATTCTTAAAATAGGCAGCAGCGTATAACAAGGCATCCAAACAGTTTTACGAGAGGCAAGAGACTGGAGGGCTTTACATACAGGCACAAACCGGCCATACGTGCTGGCGCTCATGCGCCTGCTAACAGTGTTAAATAGTCAAGGGCAGATCGGTAATCTAGTCCAAAAATGTTTCCAATGTTAACAAATTAACGAAAGATGGAAGTATGGTAAACAAAATCCTATCAAAATCCTATCAAGGCAAATCAAGTAATAAAGTTTGAAAGTTTTAAAATAGCAGCAGCGTATTGAGCTTGTGAGTGGGAAGATTATTTTAAAAGTATATATAAACATAAATGAAAGTATCTGCATTGTTTGTGTGAAGCATTATTTTGTAACATTGGAAAAAAACATTGACTGTTTCTACCAAAATATGGTGATTGATTTTAATGGTCATTTTATTTTCTGTTTTAAATATAACATTGTTGATTTATCTAGGCTTGATATAAGAATATTGGATTTTGTTGGGCTGCAGTGTGTTTTACATTTGTATGGACTCTGTTCCTTGTTTATTAGCACATTTATTGTTTTGGTATGTTGATTTGTAGACGGGTATGTTTTTTAGTGTAGACGGACGAAATTATGATCATGTGTAGATAGAGCATTATTTTAATTGATGGGAAGTTTCTGAGAAGGTATATTGCATTGTGTGCATTTTCCTTGTGTATGTATATTTTTAAAGTTTTGAAGGTGTAGCATTTGTGTGAGTTTTACAATTACTTTTAAAACGAGAACATTTAGTATGAGATTATTATGATAACTGGAATTCATTGGTGGAGATTGCAGTAGCACTGGAATAATTCCTTAAACGTATGATGGTCCTTACAGATTAGAGACACATTTTCATTTCATATTGAACGTGGTGGAACGTGGATTACTTTTAAGACAAAATGGAGAGACATAAACAAAATGTTGTTACTGGTGACCCCTCTCTTTATAATTGCAATGGGCCTCATTACGAGTTTGCTGGTCCGGAAAAAATGGTACCGGTAAGCTTGCTGGTACCGTTGTTTCTGGTTCGGCAAACTATGAGTTCTGCGAGCGGGTGCTGTTCAGCCTGCCAGGTCTGACCTGGCAGGCAGAACGGCACCTGATCGCAGACCTTGACGGATGCACCGGCCCTGTTGCACACAGTGCCGGTGCATCCGTCATCCCCATTCCCATTGAGTCCAATGGGACAATACAAACAATTAAACATAAAACCTGGACATTAAAAACACATTCCTCCAATGTATGCCTTCCAGGTGTACATGAACCAGCAAGTGCTGTTGACAAATGGCAGGTTCACTAACATAAACACATACTCTGCACCACCAACAGCAAACATGTGTCTGTGTGTATTAGGCACTGTGGTGGGTTTATATGTTATGCAGTAAATTACATAATTACTTTAGTTTGTCCAACAATATGATGCATACTTTTCATTTTGAGTGTGGTGGCTGCAGTGGTGTGTCCCTGTGATTTATGGCCTAAACTTAATTTAATTTTGCCCTTCTTTGGCCCTTTTTGCCTATTGCACAAGTCTGAAAATATTAATACTTTTTTGGGGCCTGAAAAAAAAAAATCTTGAGTTTGCCAGATGCGATTTTCAGTCCTTTGTGCCTTAAATATCAAAAAACGAAGCAGACCATTATGTTTTGCAGATTCTAGCATTTGGGAAAGAGTTACAAAAGCCCAGTCTTCAACTAGCCCAGTATTCATTTGTTCCACTGTTGAACAAGTCCAGGTGTCAAAGAGTCATTCCACAAAATGCATAGTTCAGGTTAGACCAGTGAAGAACTATGTAATCTCAGTATCCCAGAAAGCCAAATCTGCATGGACTTGTAGATCCAACTGTAGCCAAAACCAGTGAGGAATGAAGCAAGGCTGCCCCAACAGAGAACTGTAGGACATCAGTATCCCAAGGAGCCCTGTCTGTCTGTTCTTGCAGAGCCAGATTTAGTCAATGCCAATGAGGTTTGACCAGATGAGACCTCAAGATATCTGTATCCCACGGAACCGAGTCTACATGGTCTTGCAATGTCCACCAATGACCACGTTGAATCAGTAGGAAACTAGGAGGCCTCAACACCCTAGTGAGTCAAATGTATGGTCTTGTAGATGGCCATCAATGAAATGGGTCTTCCTCCAGGTCTAACTATGCACCAGGTTTGAGCAGATCTTTCATTGTTCAGGAAGGAGATGGAGATTAGTCTGGATTGAATGCAGAAACCAAGAGTCTCATCTGGAAGCAAGCCTTACTAAAAACAAAGTTGATAAGTGAATGCAAGGTAACAATTTCCAAATCTACAATCAGAATATGCAAATGAGGGCTTTTTGTATCTTAACCATGGATTTGTTGTCACTCTAGACCTGTCAGGTTCGGACATATCAATGCTCCCATGTTTGGACTTGCAGAGAGAGCTTGGGAGCGTGATGGATCTTTGAATACGGCTTAAGAGAACTTGGGAATACAGGGATCCCTTCATGTAGCACAGACTGACTGCCTGTCAATAACCTTTTGCAAGTAGCCTAAGCAAGAGGCAAGAGGTCCCTTTGGGAATGAATCGCCTCCCCAATGACCAAGAAGGAGAAAGTAGATATGATGAACATGACAGTAACATAAATCTTAGAAATTCTCTGAAAAAACCTGTCATGCTCCCCTTTTTTGTTAAACATTGGAACTGTTGGAAGTTTGGCCGCCATGGATTGTCCCACTACGTTTGATACGTTTCTTGGGACGCGGTCTAGTCTTCTCCCAACATGGTCGCCGCCAGCTTATTAGCGTTCGGTTGCTGCCGGCTCGCCGCGTTGCAACTGTTGCCATCGGCTGTTCTCACGGTTGTTACGCTTGTCATTTCTCTTGGCTCCGCTGAGCCCCTTCCTTTTCCCCACTATGTATTTTCTCTTTTTCCTTCTCCTTCCCGGATCTCCGGGTTTGCCCTTTGCTCTCTCGCTATCCCGTTTCCCTTCGCCCTTTCTCCCCGTCTCTCTGTCTCTCCTGGTAGGTTTCCACATACCGGTTACTTTCTCCTCCGGCCCACCTTCTCCCTTGGAGCTTCCTCGCCTCCCCTCAAGCGTCACAGAGAATTCTCCTGAACTCCTGCCGGCTGCCTGTGCTCCCCTGGTACCCTGGCTCTTACCTGGTCCTGCGCATCGTGGTGCTTACCAGTCATCAGAGTCTGCAAGAGTACTTCCCGTCGGCTAGACATCCTGGGGTTTTTTGCCTACCTGGCTTTTTCCCCACTGGCTATCACGGTTCCTGGGCCACTGGTTTCCGGAAACTTCCGTAACCATTGTGGCGTCGTTCCGTGGTAGACCGCATCTCCTAAAAAATAAATCATCGGTCAAAGAGAGAAGAAAGAAACTGCCCCAGGACATTTTCCCAGGTAAGGAGGAGGGGGAGGAAACAGAAATTGGGAGTGACTTGGACATTACTGATAAACCCGAAGCGTATGACAGTTTGCAATGCCCAACCCAAACCGAAATGGCTACTCCTGAACAAGTGCAGGAGTTGGTTTCTGCAGTTCAATCTCTTAATGTGGAAGTCCGCAATCTCAACCAAGAAGTACAGAATCTTAAGGTGGAGAACAATGTACTTTGTCAATTTGTGGCCAACCGGGAGACTCGTCCTGACCTCCCTTCTATTCCCCTGTCAGTTGCTAGATTTGACGGCACCCCAAAGACACTTAAGGAATTCATTGAAGCTTGCAATGTGTATTTTGCTTTCCGGCCCACAACCTACTCATCAGGTTTGAGCAAAGTAGGATTTGCGGTATTGAACATGTCCGGTAACGCCCTGGCCTGGGCTAATCCGTTAGTTACCGCAAATGATCTGGTTCTACAAGATTGGGAAGCATTTCTTGCCAAGCTTAGGCAGACCTTTGAAAGACCAGAAATCACCTTCCTGGCTTGTGAAGAACTATTGGAGGTACACCAAGGTTAGATGGACCTTTTGTCTTACATTGCGAAGTTCAAGAGACTTGTCACGGGATCAACCTGGTCAGAGCAAGCCCAATTTACTATATTCCGTAGGGGTCTCAAAGAGGAACTTAAAGATGAATTGGCCAGAGTTCCCCGGCCTGCCTCTTTTTCAGAACTTTTGTCAGTAGTTCTACAGATTGAACATCGGATCAACGAACGCAGACAAGAAAAGAAGAGAGGAAAAGGAATGACTGGTTTTCCTCCCCCCTCAATGTCTCCCTCACCTTCTTCAACAACCCCAAATAAGGAAGAACCTATGCAGATCGGCTCCATGAGGTCTCCGCTCACTCCGGAAGAACGAAAGAGATGCCGAGAGTCGGGCCTCTCCATGTATTGTGGATCTTCTTCGCACTTACAAAGGAATTGTCCAGAAGTCCCTTCAAGGCAGTCGGGAAACAGGATACCTCGAACCTAGGGGGGACCATGGTTCGAGGTGTTACAGAAAGTCCTCATGTATCGCTGTCTATTGCCCCTTCTATGCAGTCGGAGGACACTCGTTTGATGGTGGTTACCATACATTTGTCCTGGAGAGACTAAGTGGTGGAGACCTTAGCTCTAATAGATTGCGGAGCGGCTGGCAATTTTGTGGACACCTTGTGTGCCGAGAGGATGGGTATCTGCCGAATTCAGAACCCGGAAGATCTGAAAGTCGAAGGAGTCGACAGAACCCCTCTTTGCTCAGGTCTTATTACACATTCCACAGAATTGATCAGACTTATGATCCAACAGCACCGGGAAGACATTTCATTCAAGATTATCCGAGCGGCTCATTTCCACATTATTCTGGGTATAGCCTGGCTCCACCAACACAACCCTACCATAGACTGGTCTAAGAACACCCTCAGTTTTCTCTCAACCCATTGTCAACAATTCTGTCTACAATCTTCCGGCTATCAACCAGCAATTTTACAAGCCGTAGAAGCACAACCACGAATCATCCACCTGAATCTCCTCAATTTCAGATCTACCATCAAGTCTTCATGGAAAATCCCGAGCAGGATCTTCCTCCACAACGCCCGGAGGACTGTGCCATAGACCTAGTGCCAGATCCTCTGGTTCCCTTCGGCAGAATGTTCTCTCTTTCCGTAAGAGAGAGAGAGGTACTCAGAGGATACTTGGACGCCAACTTAAAGAATGTTCTCATCCAACCATTGTTTTTCATCGCCAAGGGAGACTCCACTGAACTTAGACCCTGCATTGACTACCAAGGCTAAACAAGGTTACTATTCGGGATAGATACCCGATGCCTCTGATTTCCGACATACTTGAAGCAGTGAGAGGTGCTACTGTGTTTTCCAAATTAGACCTAAGAAATGCATATCATCTCCTGCGCATCAGGGCAGGAGATGAGTGGAAAACAGCATTTAGAACACCCTACGGGCTGTATGAGTATAGGGTGATGCCTTTTGGCCTTGTAAATGCCCCAGCTATATTCCAACGATTCATGGATCGCACATTCTCGGATATGTTGTTCCGTTCCGTGATCATTTACCTGGACGACATCTTGGTGTTTTCTAAAACCCCCCAAGAGCACTCCACTCACCTCCACGAAGTTGTTCATTGTTTACAAGAGAACCATCTTGTGGTGAAGCCCAGTAAGTGCGAATTCCTTGTTTCATTCGTTCAGTATTTGGGATTCATATTATCTCAGGAGGGGATAAAGATGGACACGAAGAAGGTCTCTGCTATTTTGGAATGACCGTCTCCGAAAACCATAAAGGAAGTACAGAGATTCCTGGGTTTCTCTAATTTCTATCGGAAAATCATTCAAAACTTCTCCGCTACCGTAGCTACCATAACCTCCCTACAAAAAAAAAAACAACCTTTTGTTTGGTCTCCTGCGGCAGAGACGGCTTCCCTTGCTCTGAAACAAAGATTCAGTTCTGCGCCCATTGTGATTCAGCCTAACCAAGACAAGAGGTTTATTGTGGAAGCTGACGCCTCTGCCAATGCAGTGTGGGTGGTTCTCTTGCAAGAAAAAGAAGGTGTGGAACATCCCATCGCATACCTCTCGAAGACTCTTAAGATCAGCCAAAGAAATTATTCAGTGATAGAGCGAGAACTATTAGCCCTCAAGCTGGCCTGTGAGGAGTGGAGGCATCTCTTACAAGGAGGAGGCATTTCCTTCCTCATAAGAACAGATCACAAGAACCTAAGAACCTTGCAGAATATGGAGTGTGCAAACTCACGTCAGGCGAGATGGGCATATTTTTTCACCCAATATGACTTTGAAATTACATACATACCAGGAAGTCAGAACCTGATCGCAGATGCACTCTCCCGCCGATATACCACAGAAGAGTCTCCTCAGAGTCCTAAGGAAAGATTATTTCCCAACCGAGTGTTCATTGCCTCCGCTTCCTCCTTCCTCTCTCAAGTGAAGGCAGCTACCGCTCAAGTACCATCTCCGGCTTCTCCGTCACCCCACATCCAGGTTAACATGAAAGAAGGCTTCTGCTTTATAGACAAGAAATTGTTTGTGCCCACAGTCGACCTACAACAGAAGGTCTTATCTTGGTGTCATGATCATCCCACTGCTGGACATCGAGGTACGAAGAATACTGAAGATCTAGTTCGAAGATCGTTCTTTTGGCATGGAATGTCCTCAGACATTAAGAAATATGTCAAAGCATGTGCTCAATGTGCTCGTAACAAGAATTGTTACAAAAGACCCATTGGATTACTGGAACAGATTCCCCTGCCAAATACCCCATGGGAACAGATTTCCACTGATTTCGTGGTAGACCTTCCTGTATTTCGCGGCCACACGTGTATCATGGGCACGATAGATTCTCTTACGAAATTAGCTCATTTTTCCCCCTTTCCGGGGTTGCCTTCAGCCTCTCAGATGGCAGAAGTATTTATGCGGGACATATTTCTTCTGCACGGATTACCCACAAAAATCATCTCTGACCGGGGTAGTCAATTCACCTCTAAATTCTGGACAGCTCTTTGTCAGAAACTTGGTATCGAGCGAGCTTTCTCCTCTGGGTTCCATCCACAAACTAATGGACAAACAGAGAGACTCAATGGAATATTAGAACAATACCTCCGATGCTACACCAACCATGCACAAGATAACTGGTACGACTTGTTACTCACTGCAGAGTTTGCCTATAACAATTGTACTCATTCTGCTACGGGACAGGGTATGTCCCACGATCGATGACCGATTGCAGTGGATTATGGAGGCACACAGAACGGCCAAGACAGCCCTGGTCCAAGCTCGCCCAGATACAAACACCTTGCAGATCGTAGACGGGCTGATCCTCCCACCATTGAAGAAGGTTCAAGGGTGTGTTTGTCCACCAAGTTTCTTCCCAGGTGGGTTTTCCCATCTAAGTTGTCACCCAGGTTTGTGGGACCTTATACTGTGACTTCTAAGATAAATCCGGTTGCCTTTCGCCGTCGGCTGCCACACTGCATGAAGAAAATCCATCCTGTTTCCACGCATCTCAGTTACGCCCGGCCTTAGCCGACATTCCTTCTGCACCACTAGGTCGCTTGGCTGAAGAGCAGGGGCCGGAGGAAGAAGAATATGAAGTGGCTGCTATCAAGGATTCCCGTTATCATCAGGGAAGGTTGGAATTTGTGCTCTCCTGGAAGGGATACCCATCATCTGAAGACTCATGGGAGCCTAGTTCCAATGTTCATGCCCCCCGTCTGGTGAGGAAGTTCTATCGGGCTCATCCAGGTAAACCTGGTTTCTCCCGCTCTGGAGAGGGCATACTGTCATGCGCCCCTTTTTTGTTAAACATTGGAACCGTTGGAAGTTTGGCCACCATGGATTTCTTGGGATGCGGTCTAGTCTTCTCCCAACATGGCTGCCCCCAGCTTATTAGCGTTCAGTTGCTGCCGGCTCACCACCTTGCAACTGTTGCTATTGGCTGTTCTCGCGGTTGTTACGCTTGTCATTTCTCTTGGCTCCGCTGAGCCCCTCCTTTTCTCGGGGCTTCTTTGCCCCTCCCTGCTACTTATTTTCTCTTTTTCCTTCTCCTTCCCGGATCTCCGGGTTTGCCGTTTGCTCTCTCGCTATCCCGTTTCCCTTCGCCCTTTCTCCACGTCTCTCTGTCTTTCCTGGTAGGTTTCCACTTACCGGTTTCTTTCTCCTCCGGCCCGCCTTCTTCCTTGGAGCTTCCTCGCCTCCTCTCAAGCGTCACGGAGAATTCTCCTGGACTCCTGCCGGCTGCCCGTGCTCCCCTGGTACCCTATCTCTTACCTGTTGCTGCTCATCGTGGTGCTTACCAGTTATCAGAGTCCGGGGCGTACTTCCTGTCGGCTAGACATCTTGTTTTTTTTTGCCTACCTGGCTTTTTCCCAGCTGGCTATCACGGTTCCGGGGCCACTGGTTTCCGGAAACTTACGGAAACATTGTGGCGTTGTTCCGTGGTAGACCGTATCTCCTAAAAAAGAAATCATCGGTCAAAGAGAGAAGAAAGAAGCTGCCCCAGGACATTTTCCCGGGTGAGGAGGAGGGGGAGGAAACAGAAGTTGGGATTGACTTGGACATTACTGATAAACCCGAAGCGTATGACAAAACCTAAGTTGAATGGACATTATGGTTTCAGAACAAAACATGAAAAACCACAGAAATGTGGCAGTTATGATTACCGTAGCACCTATAACTCAGACACAGCCAAACACTGCTCATGAGGCCACACACATCACAAATGACATACACAAAGCCACAGTTTCCACAGGGCATGAGGAGCAAAGACAGCAAAGGAATATCTGTTGTATCCCCAGAATGCTTATTTTCAGCTTCATTTTTTATTTGAGGCCCAACACAGAACAAAGTACAAATGGACGGTGAAGGTTGTTTTCACAAGTCTGTTTTTCATGTCTATTGGCTCTATGTGTTGCATTCTTGTTGTAGAAACCACAAATGAGAAGTAAATGTGACATTTTTGTGTTTCTTATGTTTTTGCTGCAATCATAATTTATTCTTAGAACCTTGTGAACATTGGTATTGACAATAAAGGGTTAACCTGATCGTTCTCTCGTTCCCATAGAGCTAGGGTAAGCACACTAAATTACTGCAGGACACTTGCAGTGCCTGATGGGGACCCTGTTGCCGGTGAAACGGTGTACCACATTGGAAATGAGAGAGAGAGAGAGAGAGAGAGAGAGAGAGAGAGAGAGAGAGAGAGAGAGAGATTCCAAATGGGCAGTGGAATCTAAACAGACTGACTAATAGAATCGCTTCATACATTATTTAGTTTGAAAGCATATCCAGCGTTTTTCACTGCAACACATGTTTAAGGAAATAACGTATTGGGAAAGCAAAACTTTAAATGTCAGTTGTCAATACTGCACAGCGGCTGATACAAGCCGAACCCAGTGGCGAATGCAATAAATAGCGCATGAATGACGGAGATTGCTGTCACCCTGCAATTTATTGACAAAAGGGAAAATTGTCTCCATGCTCGCAATGAAAGAAAGCGCAACTTTTGGCTATTTTCTCACAATACGTAAGCGCTGCAAACGAAACTAACAAAAGAGCATAAATAGCGCACAGTCTCGAATCCGAAACCGAAAAGCACAATGAGTACTCTTTCTAACAGAGACTTGTCCCCTGTGCTGCTCTGACCTTTCTTATGAAGTGGTAAAGGTATCTTTTTACAAGTTTATTAACACTGGCTTAAGTGATAACGTATTTTTATTTACTATCATCATCATCATAATTCCTTCATTCGACTACATGTCTTCAGGTACATGACAAATGATACAAACACTAGATTTATATAATAAAACATGTAATGTCGCGGACGCGACATCCAGACCGGCCACATCGTTGTGTGGGCGGCCCGTGTTTAGGGCCATGTGAAAAGGGAATTGACGTTTGGGGTTAGGAAGGCGGGCGGCGGGACAAGGGAAGTTCCTGGTGTAGTTGGCAATAACGAAGATGTGCACCTAAGCCTCTCTGTGTGCTGTGTCTCATTGTGGTTACCGCCGTGACCGCCTGTGTGTATTGCCGGGCTGGGTGTCGGGTAGTCCCTGCGCCCCCGCCCTCACATCGGCAACGAGCTGCAACGGACCGCGCAGTGCGACATATGCGCACTGCAGCAGAGGACCTGCTGGCAGGCCTCGTGGTGAACCACGGGCTGAGGGAGGATGCCATTGGGCATTATGCACACGTGTCGGCACACCTCTCATTGAGCAGCCCACACCCATCCAACAGCGTTCTGGGTGCCTCTGGTCTCTAGTCCGTCAAAGGGAGGCAAGGGAAGCACCCTCCTCCTCGTATTTCACCGGGCGACACCGGAGGCCACACTAGGCCAGTGGTGCTGGCGAAGGTGCGCCAGCCTTCTCAAGGAAAAGAAAGAAGAAAAAAAAGCCACACTAGGCCAGGGGTGGGGGGGGGACCTTTTTCTCTCGACGCACGGGCGAGATACACGTGGCCCCCTTCACCACTGCATCAGAAGAACAAAGTTCACACAGTGCTAAAGACAGTGAGGCATTTCTCCCCACCTTCATGCCCATGTTTGCTTTTCGCATAATGCCACTAACGATACTATAAGAAGCCATGTCCATGCTGGTTCTACCAATATATGCCAGTACCCCCAGAACATATTAATATTGACTTTACCATTAAAAATGCATGCCACAGTAGGAAAACATATCCAAACTGTCTGCACCAAAATGCCAGTCTAGCTAGATATTAACACTTATCATGCTTGCTTTATCAAAGATGCCCCAATACAAAATGTCATACACAATAAGAAATGGCTAGAATTGCTGCATTGAAATTCCAATCTAGCAACATAATAACTCTGCCACTATGATCTCACTAACCACATCACCAGACCACATATATAGCTGGCCACCTGATTTCTCGCAAAAATTCAGTTTCTGTGCAAAATCATATCTGGGTATTGTGGTCCAACTACTTTGCCATCCCATTCACGCTTACTCTAGACACAATGGGCCTCATTACAGGTCTGGCGGTAACCGTGCTGGTGATACTGGCAGGTTGCCGCCAGACACGTAATGATTTACCGGAGCCTGACTTCCCGGTAACACAGGGGGATTACAAACCCGACGGCCCGGAAGGTCAGCCGCCAGTAAATTG
The DNA here is from genome assembly GCF_040938575.1 of Ambystoma mexicanum. Classification (NCBI taxonomy): domain Eukaryota; kingdom Metazoa; phylum Chordata; class Amphibia; order Caudata; family Ambystomatidae; genus Ambystoma; species Ambystoma mexicanum. The sequence continues at coordinate 18,144,587 of NC_090937.1, read as the reverse complement.
TGAGTCCCCATTCCCATAGAGTCCCTCAGGACTCTATGGGAGTGGTGACCACGAAGCACCTGCACTGTTAATAATGGTGCCAGTGCTTCCGTGAAGACTCTGCGGGCACCCGCCCGCAGAGTAGTAGTGTGCCAGTCCAGAAACAACAGTGCAGGTTTACAGGCCGGCACACTTGGAATGAGGCCCAGTATCTCCCCACCAGCAACACATCCATCTCCCCAGGCATGTAAATCAAATGCATCACAAATACATCTCTCACACCACTCATCCCATCCACGCAACACCAATCACACCTTACTAATCAATAATTAAAACACGCAGTTACCCATGCACTCAACCAGATATACCCCCAAAAAAATTAAAACACAATCGCCATCACAAGTCATAGTTTAACAACTACCTCCTTACCATTAAACAGCAAACCGGACATCTAGAAAGAGTCTGGCAAAGCAATCCACCAATACAGCCCACAAAGTCTGCAGTTCCAAATACACGATGGCCATACGAAGCACCAAAAGCGGCCCACTAACTCCAAGAGCTCTAATCTGCCCCCAATCGCACACAAAAGCTTTTTAACAGCAACAAGTCACTCTCCAAACTGCCATCCACCCGAAACACTACACCCATCCACCTAAGTTTGAAACTCTTTAATGGACAGCTCCAAAAATACACAACAGTAGACACACCCTCTCCTTGAACCTCCAAATTACAAACCCTGCAACACATTAGCAACCTTCCATGCCATTAACATTGACTCCTTCATCACCCTCACAACCAAAACAAAACTCATGCCTAGCTCATATAACTGCATCACCATGCTGACCCACACTAGCTCAAAATCATCACATTATGCCTTTGACGTGCTACCATCCCCACTGCACTTAAAGCAGGACAAATCTCCCCCATCTAAATGATCCATCCCGCAACCCGATGCTCTGTAAAAACAACTGTCCCATTACAATCCTGCCATACCTTTCCAGAATCATGGAATGCTTTGCCACAAGCTGACTTCAGTAACACATCATGAAAGACAACCAACTCAACCCTTACAAAAACTTGGTACAGCACCTAGGCTGCTACACTTCATATCCTATATGAACTGCCTAGCATCAATGACAAAAACACAGAGCCCTACTAGTCCCTCGAAAACCTCTACGTAGCTTTTGGCGCCATCAGTCACACCAACCCTTCTACACATCCTATACCACAGGATGAAACTCTCAGGCACTCTTCATGACTGGGTTTCCTCCCTCCTCTATGACAGGACACAGTTTGTCTCAATGCCCACTATAGATCAATTGCCACCCTCGTCAAATATGAAGCACCTTAAGAATCTTCCACATCTTCCCTCCTGTTTAACCTATATGTTGAATCACTCAGAGGACACATTCTTAGCAACCACAACATCCACTTTCAGCAGTGCGCTGATGAGACCCAAATATACTTCAAATGTTCCTCCCCATCACAACTCCATGCCCTATGCTCAGAAACTGTCTCTCCAGGATCACTACCTAGATGACCACCCGCTTCCTAAAACATAATCCATCAAAATCAGAATACTTTGTCATCTCCCTCCAAGCACAAGCCTGACCTCACGCCCTGTATCCAGGAACTCACCACTGATAAGCTACACTTATCCACCTCAACACCAGTCAAGTCAATCAGCTTCACCAATGACCCCCACCTACACTTCATACCACGCTGTCACCAAAACATTCAACCTACAACTTCACCTCTGATGCTAGATAAAACACATCATTCCCCTTGATGACTTCTGTACCATGGGCCATGCACTAGCTCTCACCAAGCTGGGCCTTCAGAAACATAATCCTCCCTGGGCTCAATACCAGCACCCTAGCCCCCTTGCAGGCCACACAGAATGTAGCAACAAGACTCATTCTACACCTATCGAAACATGTACACATCTCCCCCAGCTCTCTCCCAACTCACTGGCTACCAATATCCCAGAGAATCATATTCAAGGACTCTTCATCATATATGTTATGTTGTTATGTTAAATGGACTTATAGAGCACACGTTCACCATAGGCATCTTGGTGCTAAGGGACCCAACAGGATAGACAAGCAGGAACTTAGAAAAGATAGGTCTTCAGGGAGCGTCTGAACATAAAATGGTGTTCAGTAGCCCGGATGGGGAACGGAAGATAGTTCCAGAGTTTGGCAACAGTGATAGAAAAAGACCATCCACCCGTCCGGGTTAGCTGAAACCGAGGAACAGTGAGCAAACGGGCATCTTGAGAACATTATGTCTGACCTGGTTTATAGGGTAAGAACTTACCTTGTAGATATTCTGCACCCTGACCATAGAATGCCCGATGAACTATGCAAAGAGACTTAAAGGCAATGCGCTTAGGAAAAGTCAGCCAATGCAGAGAGCTTAGTATCAGGGAGATATGGGCACCATAAGGGTTACCAGTAGCAATCTGTGCGGCCAGGTTTTGAAGAAGCTGCAGTTGATGGGAAAGATACAATGGCTGGACAAGGAAAAGAGAATTACAGTAGTCGATACGACTCAAAATAAGGGAGGCAACAAATGGAGCTCGAAGATAAGAGGGAAGAAAAGGGAGAACCTTACAGAGGACCTATAATTAAAAATAGCCAGAATGGCAGACTGAACTGACCTGCGCATCGGTGGACAAGGAGGTGGAGATTTTAAAGCCAAGGTTTTTCACCATGGAAACTGGTGTGGGAAAATAACCTAAGTCAAGAGGCCAGCAAGAGGGAGTCCAGAAAGCAGAAGAAGAAAGAGAAGTAGAGGAGGAGTCAACCACCAGCACCTCTGTCTTGTCCCCATTCAGCTAAAGCCAGTTGTCACTCATCCACTATTCCATTGCTGCCAAGCAACCCCTGAGCTGAGATGTCGTTTTTGGATGTGAAGATCGAGCCGGACGTTGACATGTGCATCATCCGCAGGAAAGAGTTTTAGAATGAGAGTATGAAGAAGACAGAGCAAGAGTTTGGCCCCTGTCAGCCAAGAAAGAAGTAAACCATGACAGGACCTGACTAGAGTATCTGGCTGAGGACAGTAAGTAGAAGGGAGTAGTCGACCATATCAAAGGCCACTGAAAGATTTAAAAGGATCAGCGCACCTACCCCTCTAACACCAGTTTTCCAAGAAGGAACTAAGAAGAGGCAAAATTAGAGATCCCAGAAGTTTCTTAAAGAAGGGGAGAAGAGAGCTAGGATGAAAATTAATGGGGACAGCAGGATCCAAGAAAGGAGTCTTCAAAAGAGGAATAATAACGGATTGCTTTAAGTCAACAGGAATAGAACCAGAGATGCAAGAGGAGTTTACCGATAGAGCCACCCACGAGGTAATCTCCAGTATGATCTCCTTCAGAACACCCAAAGGATCTAGAGTCTAAGCTGATTTGAGGCACCTATTGGCTACAAGGACATCCACCACAAACCCCCATCCTACCTTCACAACAAATTGAAACCCAACATCCACACAAACACCAGACATGTTAAATCCAATCTTCTGAACCTTTCACTCAGCAAACTAGCCTGCATACAAAAACAAGCATTCACTCAGTGGGCACCCAGAGCCTGGAACACTCTTCTAAACCACACATGTGCATCAGGTTCCATCATCACTTTCTGCAAAAGCCTCAAAACATACCTCTTTCCCCACACCTAACCCAGTCAGGCTATCTGCCCTCCTATCATGTCTCTATACTAATGTTCCTATTCTGTTCTAAAAACATTGTAACTTATTTTTTCACATTCACCCTTTGGACACTGTAAGGCACTCCAAGACCCTCTGGGTAAAGCCAATGATGTATAAAAGCTTAAATAACATATACAATAATCGCATTGAAAGTATCACTATGCCTAAATATACCAGGAGGGAATAGGGCGTGCTTCTTGAAATTCAGTGGTTGTACCAATTTCCTTGTGAGTTAACATGCTTAATGCATTAGGGAAAAGGGGGAAAGAGGGGTTTGAAGTGGGTAATAACACAAAGCGGGGAACAAAAAGTAAGCTTTTTCTCTGTGATGTCAGAGTTTTGGACACACACGTTGTCCTTCTGTTAGCCAGCCACTTAGCTGCATCGCTGCATAACCTGTTGAAATGCTGTTCGCTCCCATTCCAACCTCTGGTGACAACGAGAAGAGGATGTGACTTTCTATGCATGTACTCTGCTGTACCTGGGCGAGGGAGGGTAACCCAGGGTCAATTTGTTCGTCCTGGAAGCAAGACAACGCAGCGCAACACAGGTTTGAATCCCAAAGCGTGTTATAAAAAAAGAACAATTATGATTATAATTACCATCTGAAAGGCTTCAGGCAACGAAAAAGAGAGAACTGCAGCAGCGGGTGATGATGTCATGAATCTTTCGCATTCAATTTCCATAACATCAGTGGGTCTTTATAGGTTGAGAACAATCTAATTCTGGATATTAAGTCATTAGTTACAATGAAAGTCAGAACATCTTTTTGCTATTGAACTATTTTGTTTTCTTGTGTCTTTTTCTTTGCAGGGGAATTCACTTTTGTTCATGCCGAATGTTCTAAAAGTGTATCTGGAAAACGGACAGACCAAAGCCTTCAAATTTGAAAAGAAAACTACTGTGAAGGTGCGGTATTTGCCTCGTGCATTCTGTACATGGTCAACGTTACTGCATTTCAAGCAGGTGCAAATGAATCTTGAAGAGCATTGTCTTAGTACACCGTAAATCCGTCCTGGGTAAATAGGTGTGCCTCGTAAGGCGCAATGCGTGTGTGCTCATGGGCAGAGTTACTGAGTATTTATGTTTAAATTGATGAAAATGCTTCACAGTCTTTCTCTCAAACAAACTGTAACCAGTGGGACAATCCTCTCTGAGCTTCTCAACCTGTGGATCAAAACACATCCCCAACAAGGACCCCAAACTGTAGAATTCTTTCAGAACTGCTGAAGCTTGTGCCTAAGCATATAAAGTTTCTCGGCAAAGCAGCCAAATTTCGGTATTGGGGAGGTCCTATACAAAAATGGCCTGTGTTATGCTTTCCTCCCCTATAGAAGGTTCAAAATGATTTAAAAATACTCAATTACATTGATTTTAAATGTTCTTCTGTACATAGAAACAGCAATATTTTTAATATATTTTTATCAGCACTTCTAAAATTATTTTGGCCATGTAAGAAAGGAACGCCCACGGCGGTACTGGGCACATTCTATGTTTCATTTTTAAAAGGCTTTTATGTGTAACTGGATCCTGGAAATCCTTAAAAAACCCGTATCACAGCAGACTTTAACAAGCAAAGGGATTTGACAATCCGGCCACGACTTGCAGACCCTTATTACTGAACACCCTAAGGGGTGCTTCAGTCCACCTGTGTGCACATTGAGAGCATGACAGACGCAGCTGGAGCTCAGCATAGACTAGCAATTTGGATCATTTCTCGGCCACTACCTCAACTCGTATACAAAGAAACACACCACCACCTAGTAGGGTTGTATGATTTCTGTTAGTGCGGTGCACATGGAAACTAAGGAATGCCATGAACAATCAGTGCTACACAGACCAGACCAGCCTTTTTGATAAATAGAAAAATCTAGAAATAAATATTATTTTCAAACTATGTAATTCTTTACAGCCATTGGAAAACTGTCTGTCGGTGCGGTACCGAGCATTAGAATAGACGATGGCAGCTTGTGTGTCTTACCGACTACCTCATTGATGGGGGGGGGGGAGGCGAAGGGGGTTGTGAGTTGAAGGGTAGAATGTGGGCTTTGGGGAGAGGTGTGCACTGGCGGATGCAACGTTCTCGGGGGATGGGATCCTGAGAAGACGCCTCTTTTATAAATTATTCAAATATATGGCGGCTAGTGATTTTTGCTAGTGGTGGTTTGTTTGTATTATCCCCAAATTAGCCAGAGTGACCAATCGTAACAAGGGGAGCCAAAGTCAATGATGGAGTACCGGGGGTTCTCCCTCATGACATGTTTTTAACTAATGGGTTTTAATGGTGCATTACTTTGAGAAAAAGTCGGTAAAAAGCCATGCAATTTACAATCGATTATGTAGGGTTACACATTAATAGATGGATGCCGGGTCACAAACAATACACTAGAACATTTTTCCAAATTTTCTTGGTGCATATTCCCACAGATATGCCATCATTGCCACTGTAAAAAACGTTCATGATGTAACCACAATATATGACAGCACAGCAAATGTTAAGCACATGTTTATGTCGCGTACTTCGACAGTATATGCAAGTATGGTCCTATAAAACACCTTTTCATGCTACCTGTGCCCAAATAAATGCTTGTATTGCCCTGCAAAATACTCTCATTATGGGTTGCACAATTCATAAGCCACTATAAAGCACATTCTTGGCACTGATGAGATCTCCCGGTCAAACACATGCACGCATGACTGTGTCACACTCACACAGACTCGCACCCCACACACAAGACACACAGGGCTTCATTACATGGTATGCGGTAACCATGGCGCTTTTAGCGCCATGGTTGCCGCCGGTATTTTACAGTGTCCGCCTTGGTGGATGGCGGAATTAGCGCCCTACTCCAAGGTGATCGAGGTGGTAATTCCCCATTCACCAAGGCACTTCCCCATTCCCATTTTTGTAATGCAAACTATGGGCCTCATTACGACCCTGGCGTTAAGGGTTTAACTGTGCCGTAAAAGGTGTGGGCGCCGTTAAACCCTTAACTCTTGATTACGAGGTCCCTTTGCGGGACCCGACCTTAACGGCTGGTTTTTCCAGCCGTTAAAGTAGGGACCCGCAAAGGGACTTTGGTGCTAATAACGGTACCGTAATTTGCGGTACCGCTATTAGCGCCTTCCCCATTCCCATTGAGCCCTATGGGGCAAAAATGGGAATGGGGAAGGGCCATGGCGGCATTGGGAATTACCGCCCCACCCACCTCGGAATGGGGTGGTAATTCCCCATTCCGCCATTGGCGGACACCGGCATGGACCATGGTGCTAATAGCACCATTGTCCTCCGCCTGGGTCGTAATGAGGCCCTATGAGTGCAAGAGAGAAGGTGCACATGAGTCTCTATGCATTTGTGAATGAACGAGTCTGTGGACCTCATTACACGGAATGGGGTAAGGGTTTACCAATACTGGTTAGGGCACCGGTACCGGTAAACCCTTACCGCCTTACTACGAGGTCTCTTTGCGGGACCCGACCTCAACGGCTGGTTTTACCAGCCGTTAAGGAACGGGCCTGCAAAGGGACGTTGGTGCAAATTACGGTAGCGCAATTTGCGGTACCGTAATTAGCTCCTTCCCCATTCCCATTGAGCCCTATGGGGGCAAAAATGGGAATGGGGAAGTGCCTTGCTGAATGGGGAATTACCACCCCCGATCACCTTGTAGTAGGGCGGTAATTCCGCCATCCACCAAGACGGACACTGTAAAATACCGGCCGCAACCATGGCGCTAAAAGCGCCATGGTTACCGCATACCATGTAATGAGGCCCTGTGTGTCTTGTGTGTGGGGTGCGAGTCTGTGTGAGTGTGACACAGTCATGCGTGCATGTGTTTGACCGGGAGATCTCATCAGTGCCAAGAATGTGCTTTATAGTGGCTTATGAATTGTGCAACCCATAATGAGAGTATTTTACAGGGCAATACAAGCATTTATTTGGGCACAGGTAGCATGAAAAGGTGTTTTATAGGACCATACTGGCATAAACTGTCGAAGTACACGACATAAACATGTGCTTAACATTTGCTGTGCTGTCATATATTGTGGTTACATCATGAACGTTTTTTACAGTGGCAATGATGGCATATCTGTGGGAATATGCACCAAGAAAATTTGGAAAAATGTTCTAGTGTATTGTTTGTGACCCGGCATCCATCTATTAATGTGTAACCCTACATAATCGATTGTAAATTGCAGACAAAGGGCCTCATTATGACCCAGGCGCTAAGTGTTTAACGGCGCCGTAAAAGGCTGCGGCGCCGTTAAACACCTAGGGCCTCATTACGAATCAGGCGTTAAGGGGTTAACGGCGCTGTAAACGGCGCCGACCCTTAACGCCTGATTCCGAGGTCCCTTTGCGCCATGGTGAGTTTCCATGGCGCTAAGGGACCATGGTGCTAATTACGCCACCGTAATTTACGGTGGCGTAATTAACGCCTTCCCCACTCCCATTATGCCCTATGGGGCAAAAATGGGAATGGGGAAGGGTAAAATGGGAAATGGGGATTTACCGTCCCACTCACCTTGGAATGGGGCAGTAAATCCGCCATCCACCATGGTGTAAATGTAGTTTACACCATGGTGGTAAGGATACGACCCAGGCGGTAACTTACCGCCTGGGTCGTAATGAGGCCCCTAGTGCCTAATTACGAGGTCCCTTTGCGGGATCCAACCTTAACGGCTGGTTTTACCAGCCGTTAAAGTAGGGACCTGCAAAGGGACCTTGGTGCTAATTACGGTGCCGCAATTTGCGGTACCGTAATTACCGCACCACCAACCACGGAATGGGGTGGTCATTCCCCATTCCGCCATGGCGGACTCCGGCATGGACCATGGTGCTAATAGCACCATGGTTTAGCGCTGGAGTCCTAATGAGGCCCAAACACTTTTCTTTTTTTTAAACGTTCCTTTTTTCACACATCGATGATGTCCTTAGCTCTCCCTCTAAGCCTGCTCTTGCAGCAGCATTGATTAAGTGATTGGCCCTCATTACAACCCCGGCGCTAAACCATGGTGCTATTAGCACCATGGTTGGTGCCGGTGTTGTAACGAGTCCACCATGGTGGAATGGGGAAATACTGCCCCATTCCAAGGTTGGCGGGGCGGTATTTCCCCATTTCACCATGGCCCTTCCCCATTCCCATTTTCGCCCCATAGGGCTCAATGGGACTGGGGAAGGTGCTAAGCACGGTACCGCAAATTGCGGTACCGTAATTAGCACCGAGGTCCCTTTGCGGCACCCTACTTTAAAGGCTGGTAAGGTCGGGTCCCGCAAAGGGACCTCGTAATCAGGCGTTAAGGGTTTAACGGCGCCAACACCTTTTACGGCGCCATTAAACCCTTAACGCCAGGGTCGTAATGACCCCCATTGTTAAGCAGAATCCTGTGCAGTGCCCTTAAGGACCACTACACACAATTAAGACTACAGGTGGCAATACAAGTTTTACCTTTGGTACAAGCCTGTTCTACTATGTTAAAGTGGCAGCAGTAGCGGAGCTGCCAGGCTTATCTCAAGAGTATATGAGCAGTAGCGGAGATTACACAAAGGGACCACCATTACTGTGACGCAAGCAAACACTGACTCAAGTTTTCAGGTAAAAAAATATAAGTTCATTTATTTTTAAACCATTTGTTATAAACACAACACTTCTATTAAATTCAAAACCACACTTAAATACACTACAACTAACCAATTCACTTTGTACGGTATGACTCAAGGTAAGTACCCTGTGTTTGAATGGACCGGTGTTATGAAACAAGACACGTTACCGTGAATACGATTGCGATCACTTTTTTACAGTTCGGTCTACTAAATAAACACCTATCCGCGACAAGAAATGCTACCGGGGCAAAAACACACTTAGCACCTGAGATACCCAGTGGCATTTGGAGGCAAAAATCATAGGCAATATTATAGTTAGGCAGACAGAATCGAAGAACATTCATAGACAGGAATTCAAGAGTCAAAGGGCCGGAGCAAGCGTCAAGTGACACCGGGTGCCTGTTGTCGAGGATCACACAGTCGGACAGTTCATGATTCAACGTAGCCAAGAGTACTTTGATATTGTCAATGTTCGGAAGCAAAAGTTATAAGGAGGGAAAAGTAAGGACAAGCCTTAAGGAAGAGAGGAGGGATTCACCCAAATTTCTCAAGCAGGACAGAGTACCTTTCTCAAAGGATGAAGCTGGTGCCATGGCAGTTGTTCCTGGTAGTTTCCTGCAGACCCACGATTCCTGGAGCTTCGGCAAGAAGAAGGACGATGAGGGGGTCTGCACCACACAGGGATGAGGCCGGCAGCAGCGACGATGAATAAAAGGTGTGCTTCTTAAAAACAGGAGAAGCTCTTCAGGTGGCTATCCGGACCACTACAGCAGTCTGCAGCGATTTCGACCACAACGGGATTCCTCTGACTGAAGAAGACGAGCTGGTTATCCCCACCAGGCTCAAGGGAAGAAGACTCCGGACTGGATCTTCTCTTAGTCGTTGAAGGGGAGATAGCTCAGGACTGCAGCAAGGCTTCACCAGTATGGGATAGTTGCAGCAGTCGACCTCTTCTCCGCTTCTCTTTGGTTCCTTGTAGTTCCAGTGGCGACTCTCTGACTTCCAGCCCAAGAGACCTGCCTTCTATGCGAAAATCCCCCATTCACACAGCCTGGCTGTCAAACCACACAGCAGGGGGGTTGTCCAGCCCAGACAACCGCCTCAGCCAATCATGAAAAAGTGTGACTTGGGTTTCCTAGGATACCCTGTGCAGGGGGTGACTACACTCCTCCCTCACATTTAGCCCACCTAGACACCCAGGCGCCTAGAGGAGGGCTTCTTGGCAGAAGCCCGGTAAAAGACAGTGAACATAGAAGGCAAACCTGGTTTGCCGCGCACAGTAAAACACAAGAAGGAGTTTAACAAAAAGAAATGGCGAATAAACCGCACCGGAGCCAAAAGAAAAAGTATTTGGTCAAGCAGGTTTAAGTTCGAGGCTAATACAATAGCCTACAATATTTACCATGTTTATATAAGATAACCGCGGTAGAAAAGTTTAGGGTAGATTCCACTGCCACCAGCCAAGTCTAAGGGCCTCATTACATGGACGGCGGTGGACCAAGGTGCTATTATCACCTTGGTCCATGCCGGTAAAATACCGGCACCGCCTTGGAGGAAAGGGGAATTACCGCCATATTCCAAGGTTGGTGGGGCGGTAATTCCCCCTTCCCCCATTGCCCTTCCCCATTCCCATTTTTGCCCCATAGGGCATAATGGGAATGGGGACGGTGCTAATTACGGCACCGCAAATTGCGGTACCGTAATTAGCTCCCTGGTCCCTTTGCGAGTTGGTTTTTAACGCCTGCAAAAAGCAGGCGTTAAAGTCTCCAACCCGCAAAGGGACCTCGCAGTAAGGCGGTAAGGGTTAACGGTCACCGGTACCATTAACGGTGACCGTTAACCCTTACCGCCGTCCGTGTAATGAGGCCCTTAAATGTTAAAAGAGCGAAACAATGCTCTAGGAGGTACAGATAAAAAGGGCTAAGAGTTAACCCTTCCAGTACTCCATGTAAGATGGGGTGTACTGGATTTGTTGTTAAATTGACTAAGTAAAGTTAATAGCAACTTTACTCTTTTCTGGGGGACAGTAGTCATCCTCGGAAATGGAGTCAGTGGGAAGTCTGAACGACATCCCGTGTCACTGCACTGAAGGTGCTGTGTAACACAAAAAAGAAGGGGGCCACCGAAGTGGTATACTCCAGAGCCCACATTCATAAAAACAGGTAAAAGACACATAGCAAAACATGGGTAAGAGTGGGGGAAAAGCTCACACTCTTACCAAGTAGAAAGAAATAACTCCAGAGATCCAGCAAAGCTGCTGAGGGACTCCCTTAATAAGGGAAACTAGCCATGAAATTAGAATTCTCCCTTACAGTCATTCATGCGCAGAAGGGAACATGAGTGTCACGGGTGGTATAGGGTTGGGGTTAAATTAGGGATGAGGGGAGGTCGGTCCAATGGGACAGTGGCCACAGAAGGGAGACATAAAGGAGATTCAATGACGGACGCAAACCAGAGCAAGCTTCACACACACATTGCATACATTGAAATGGGCCTCAGGCATGCCATGTGTCACCTTACATACTACAACTTCACCCTTAAAAGTGATACATTCACTCTGTACAGAGGAAGGCACAGAAGCCAGGGATCAGGAAGAGACACAGACAGAGATACATTTCAGACAGTGCCTACGTTTGAAAGCGGATAGAAATGCTTTGACATGGACCTCTATGCCCGACCAAGCAAGTGGGTCAGGGGGCGTGCAAGGCAATGGAGAGAACTGGGATGAGGGGAACATCTAGATAGTTGTGTGCCTCAGCGATACTTGCGTTGACTGTGTTAATTCATACACCGGACCCTGCTTCCATTCCACATTGGTAACCATCTATAGACATCGAAAACCTAATAAGACCTTACAATAGAGGTATGTTCAGCGGTCACACTATGGACGTGTCCTATTACGTAGATACCACCCCCTTTTTTATATAATATTCCATCATTATCATTCAACATTCCCCACAGAATTAAAGAACATACACACACCAATGTCTCCGTTCTCTGATGTCATAGTACTTATGAATCAAACTGGGACACTCTGAGGACCTTCCTATAACTCTTAACAAAGTGACATTTACTTATTTATACATTATTAGTTACTGACAAGATTCATTATCTTTAGAATTATCACACTTATGAGGTCCTTCTGTTTTGCTTGGTAGACTTTATGTGAAGCTAGAAGATTGACATACTTCATGATTCTAATGAAAATTTCGCTCCTGGTGAAAGGAATTTCTTTCCAAAACGTGTCGAGTTCATTTTAATTTCCAATCATGTGAAATGTACCTATGTTATATGAATTTCTCATTTGAAGAATATGTTTATTAAAGTGTGTAATAACTTGTACAAACTGTAGCCATCAACTTGATACATCTATACTACTTTAACTTACTTAACTGTAATCAATCGCTTTGAAACACTTCACCTGTGTATAAGCACAAAATAAATAAACAATAAACACATTAATAAATCTTATTAATCCCAATAAGATTTGACTGACGATTGTGCCTGTAACTGTGGTGTGCAGGAGACGTGAGTGTCCATTAGTTTAGGAAACTTTCTTTTCTGTATATATTGGTGACTTTTTGTACCAGAGTCACATTTTTCTCCCCTGCACCTGTGAATCTCCTCAGAATGTATAATACCCAGAACTAATTGGATCTACTATGGGAGGTGTGCACTCCTGTAATTCGTTTACACAGTCTTCCCCATGATCAGGATATCTTCCAGAAAAAGTAAATCTGTAGCATGCCCTCATGGCTAGAGCTGATGGGAGTAGTAGTCCAAAACATATGGAGAGCCAAAGGTTGCAGATTTCCTGTTCTATGGAAGACTGTTGCAGCCTGTAACAGGACAAATGGCATCCAACAATACTTAAACACACTTAACTGTGTAACAAATGACATACGATATTTAGAAGAAGCATTCAACACTATTATGGTATTATAAGGACAAATACAGTGTTGAATAATGATGTTTCCAGTTCCATGGTTGTCAGAAGCTGGTCAATTCTCGGGAGAGCATAGCTATCGACCTATATACTGGAATTTAGGTTCCGCAAATCTACACACATACGGCTGGCCTTATAAGGTTTGCATAGAATGACTACCAGGGTGAACCACTGAGAACTGTGAGAAACCTGAACGTGTGTCTCCCTTTCTAAACCTTGAGGATCTGTCTTCCAGGTGGCCAGGACATGGCCATTGCTATTGGATCCAGTTCCTGGGGAGGACCAGTGAGGGAGGATCACCTAGAGTGGGAAACTGATTGGGTTAGACGCGATATTCCCCTTCCTTTGAAACCTTTCCCCATCCTCTCACCTTAGACATTACAAACCACTGCCCCCCCCTTTTCTAACTCTAATGCCTTTGCACAACACAACAAACAATGGACTAACACCAAAGCCATTTACCTGACCTGTCCCAACACAAGGGTCCGGCAATTGAATCACACACACCTGACGGCCCTTTCCTTTCCCCACAAGAATTAAAGGTGGAGCCAGAGAGCACAGTACGAGCAAGGCAACCACAGCAGACATCACGACGAGATGGCTAACCCGCGGCAGTTCAAGAGGAGGAGAATGGCGGTAGGAATCAAGAGGGTGGCGAGGAGAGAAGTGACCTTGCCCTTTTTGTCCCAGAGCAGCAGAGCCTTCATGGAAGAGAGCCCAAGACCGCAAACAATAGCACAAGTTCCTGCAGCAGATGTCAGTGGTACACGGGGCAAACCTATGCCGATAATTAGGAGCAAAGGAAGCTCCCGCGCCTGTGGTACCGGCCTTGACTCCAGAGAGGCAACAGCCAAGCGGTTCATCACAGCCGATGAGTTGATGGGAGAATCAATAAGAACTGGGATGTGTTGAATGAGAAGCGCAAAGTGGCAAGTTTGCACCAAGTTTTAAACAAACTTTGAATTAACTGTGAAAAGGTGGAAGGGGAGACAAGCTGCAAAGGGAAACCGGCACCATGTGGGTGCTAATTCACAAGACTCTGGTCGAACCACATATGAGAGAAACTACAAGTACCACAAGGCCACAGGAGGGCCAGCGAAATAGGTCAAAGTGGTCATACAGCGGGGCAAGCAAAATCCCTGTACAATCGAAAGACTTTGATCCACAAGCACTTTGAAAGAAAGGGAAGTGAATCCCAAAAGCATTGAACGGTGTAAAGAGGAGAACATTGAAAGTAAAAGAGGGGTCAGCGCCCAGAAGAGAGGGAACCAGGGGTGAACCGTTTTCACCCTGATCGAGAGGCATAGTAAACCCAGTGAAGGGAGGCTAAGAAACGAGAGGGGTCAGAGCCTAGCAGAGGGGGATCCAAGGGTGAAAAGTTGTCACCCCAAGATTGAGAAAAGTGCAAGTAAAAGTTAAGAGACAGCAAAAGTGAACTCAAAGGAGGGATGCCCGAAGGATGAAGCTATCACCCAAGTACTTGCAGTGAAGCAAGGTCCGTCCAAGCCCGGCAGAGGGAGATCCCGGAGTAAAGCCCTCACCCAAGTACTGACAGTCAGGAGGGGTCCGAGACCGACCGGGGGAGATCCAGGGGTGAAGTCATCACCCGAGAAGATAAAAAGAGAAGAGGGGTCCAAGCCCAACTGAGGGAGATCGAGGGGTGAAGCTATAACCCAAAATTTTTGATAAAGGGACTGTAGAATTTTGTGATAAACAATTGAGAAGGGTCAGCGCCCAGAAAGGGGTCGGGGCCCAGGGGTGATCCCGTCATCCAGCGACCATTGGAAACAAACTTTAATTTGTTAAAGGAACTTTTGTTTTTGTTATTTTACCACATCAGGCCTTGAAGGTAAGAGACTTTCACAGAAACCAAACTTGGCCATCGACTGTCCTGAGAACTGCTATTGAACAGTCGTCTCAAGTTGGAGAAGCCTGAGACTGTACTGTGCTCCAAGCTCCCATTTTACCCTGTGTCCAAAAACGTGGGTAAGGAAGAACCAGGCTATCGCATCCTGACCTATTATTTGAGAATACTTCTTTCTTTTCTTGAGAATCATCCCACACCCCTTTTTGTATTAGTTGTGAGGTTTGGCAATAGGTTTTTTTAGTATAGGCCCTTTTATTTTTTGACACAACACCACTAGGAGTGCTTTATTTTCATTTGATGGTCGACGCTTGTTTCCATCTTAGATTTAGATTTATAATAGGCATTTTTCCAACCTGCATACAGAATACATTGGTCAATAAACACCCTTGAACTGTGATCACGTGTGTCTGTCTTACTTGTTGTCACCATGAGATCCTCACAGAACGTTCAGAAGGACCACTGATATTGAAATCACGCAACTACTTGCGCTCATTGCCAGCTCCTCCCAAAACCCAACAGAGATTAGTTGTCCCTTTTAAGTGTTCGGACATTCACCCCACTTGGTAGCAGTGTCATGGATAAACCCTTTGAGCAAACCCACCCCATCCCTGAAAACTGCCATGTGCGTTTTCTTAAGGAAACTTCCTTGTACAGGACACCCCACATTGAGGATCATCCGTTCTAGGGTGTAATTCAGCCCTGAAGGCAGCATAGTCTTCCCACCCACAGGCAAACCCCTCTCCAAAACATATAATTTGCACGCAATGTTCTTCCGTTGCAATCCAAAGTACTTGACTAGTATCCCAAAACCATTACTATGTGTATCCCAAAGTAGTGAGCCTTACCTGTCTGAAAATGATTTGGAAATTATACCTCTTGCTAAGATGGTAAAATGGCTATGGACGAGTCTGTCTATGAACATGAACATGTGTATCTAGCTTCTAATTTACCTCAGCACATACCACAGATGTGGTCTCTAGGGGCTTTATCACTCCAGCCCTAAAATCTCTCCACTGGCTCCCGGTGGCTGCAAGGTTCAAATTCAAGACCCTCTGCATCATACACAAGGCCTCCAACTTTCCCTCCCTAAATACGCCCCTGCTAGAGCCCTACACTCCTCTAACTCCAACTATGTGACTGTCAAACGCTTCTCTAAGCAGAGAGTGGGGGCAGGGCTCTCGCCGCGGCTGGCACCTCCCTCTGGAGCAGCCTCCCTGCCCACTCAGACTTGAGCTGACTTCCACAAGTTTTGGAAACTGCTGAAAACTCAGCTGCTCTCTACCTCCTTGCCTGCTAATCACCCCACTGCAGCTGAGACGGGGGGGGGGGCTGATCCTCCTGAATCTCACAGGATTTCAGGCCCTTGTTCCCAGTTGATACCAGCGACCCTCTCACCTCACTGCACTGCCCTGAGGGCCCTGCTTCACGGCTCTGCATCCCACACATGGGAGTCACCTGCACTTGCACTTAGCCTGAGGTTCTCCTCCCTGGCTCCCCTTAGCACTTCCCTCCTGGGCCCGCCACCAGCACTTGCCCACTCCTCTGGTTCCCTCCTTCCTCCATATCTCCTGCACTTCTCCTCACTGCAATTGTACGTCCAAATGCCACAAGGCCAGTAGGATCATGACTGTATTTGACTGTTTTTGGCATTGTTATTTTTCCCCTGTATCCTTCCCATTTAATTGTATTTTTTAAAATTGATGTGCAATGTTATACGTGATTTGTAATGACTTGGTGATGACCATGTTATGGATTGCTTTTCTAATGGAATCATTTTAGTAAATCCATACATTACTTGCAACAGATTTGTTGAATATTGACCCAGTTGTAGGTCGCTTTACTAATGGTGTTCATTATTGTTTTATTTTCTCATTTCCTTTTAATCTGTACCTTCCTCCAACCCCTAGTTCTCTGTTGTTATACATTTTTATTTTAAAAAATACCATTTTTTTTCTTTTATTGAGCAAATGTCTGGTTTTGAAAACGGCCAGGGGCCGAAAAACGATTAAATCATGGGACATACTATTGAATAAAATCTTTTCTGGTGCAAGTCATTTTTTTGCCTCTCTGAAGAGAGTAGTGGGTCTACTCACAGTCCACTCACAATGCGACAGGACACCTAACTTGAAGATTTTTTGCCACATGCTACCTGGTGATTCCAAGTCATAGAAAGATTCACCTTAACCAGCCCGCTTTGTATAGAGTTAATCCGTTGTATGAAGTGCCTAACAAATGTTCAATTATATAATATATGACATAGATTTGACTCATAGGAGGAGCTGGGCTGCCTTATTTTGGATCACATGCAGTTGGTGTGTTAGGTGCTTGAGAAGCTTGTAACAATAGACAAGACGAGAAAACATAAGTGAAGATGTGACTTGGACTCTTTGCTGAATGTTAAGTAACGCAAGGATAAGTGATGATTTTAAGGTGAAAGTGGCCTTTTAGTAAGAACTTGGTCGTATGGACAAGGTGCTGTCAAAAATGACTACATGGCTTTTGTGGCAGATGTCAGTGTAGATTCAACCCCAAGATTAGAGGAACAGGTGAAAGTGAGAGGTGAGGGTGGGATGAATGGAATTACCAAAGAGGATGATTTCTGTCCCCAATAGATTAAGGCAAAGGCTATTAGTTTCCGCTTTTGATCTGTATTTCCCTGCTAGTGAGAAAGGAGAAAATATATCTGTTGGGAAAGCCTGAGATGCCAAGCCAAATGCGCTCTCCAAAAAGTGCAAGAGGGTAATGTGGATAACAGTGTCAAATACAGCCAAAAGGTCTAGCAGGATTAGAATGGAAGGACAATTGATGTCAAGTGATGTTAGAATTCTGTCTCGCATGAAGTGGTGGGACATTTCTGTGCTTCTGGCAGGTCTGAGTGCGGATTGGTAACCTAGTCACTTAACCCTGAATATAAATGAGGGTATTTTATTTTTTAGGTTCCAGCTAGTAAGGGCTGCTGTGGCAGGCCTAGTGCCAGTCTAATTATTTGAGTTGCAATTTAGTTAAATGCCACAGTTTCTGCTGTCGATCTTGGCAATAAAGATATTTTCCTTTGCAAGATAGTGTTTCTCAAGGATCATGATTCTTTTGCAATTAATGTGCATATTAGACCAAGTCCAGAATCTATTATAGCATTGGAATCAGCTTTAGTGCTACTACATAAATTGATTCAGGATCCTGAGAAGACCTAGCTATTTGTGCTTGGTGATTTTAATACTCAATCTTTGCCTGTAATATAGCATATAGCAAGCCTCTCCTCAATAACCCCACACTCAACCCAATCATCCCAACCAATTACAGACCCATCTCAAACAACCTATTCATTGCTAAACTAGCTGACTGAGAGGCATATTCACAACTATGCCAGTTCACAGAATTAAACAAGATCCTCGACCTCACCTAATCTGGCTTCTGACCCCAACAAGGAACTGAATCTTGCATAGTTTCTATCTGGATGATCTTAAAATATACTCAGTCTTGGAAGGCTGTGCAGCCCTAACCCTACTCGACCTCTCAGCAGTTTTCAACACCATTGATCACCCCACCCTCACAGAGAGACTTCACTCTCTCAGCATCAGGGATTCAGCTCTGAAGTGGATATATTCCTTCCTTTGCAACATATCCCAATTAGCATACCTGCCTCCTTTCTTACCCATGCCCTGACACCCACAGTGTGCCACAGGGAGCCTCTATCTCCCCACTGCTCTTTAACCTCTACCTGACTCCCCTCCCGCACTCATTTAATCCCATGGCCTCACCTGCTACAACTACGCAGATCACACTCAAATCGTGTTCAAAATCCCAAAAGACACCTCTGCCTCAGCCCCAGATCTTGCAACATTCCTCTCAGAAATTCAGCACTGGATAACTGTCAACCCCCTCATACTCAACAATGCAAAACTGAGATCCTGCTCTGCAGGAATACTGCCCTCTTTCCCAACCCACCTAATGGCCACTCTCTCTAGGCCCTTCACCCACCTCCTCCAACACGATAAAAACCTTGGATGCATCATGGACACAGATCTGACACTCTCACATCACATCAACTCCATGACAGAAAGCTGCTACTTAAACATGTGTATTCTCTGCCGCTTATTCCCCTACCTAACCTTCCCTTGCAGAGTATCTGCTACGATGGCTATCATTCTTTCAAACTTAGACTATGCCAAAGCCCTATACCTGGGAGCCACTGCATCACAGCTAAATTGCTGGAGGTAAATCCTCCACGTCAAAGTCAAACTCTGAATTTGGAAATGGCATAGAAATTGTGGTAACTTTGTTACTGACTATTAAAATTACAGTAAACAAAAGATAAGGACAATCCCCAGTGCATGTGCTCCATACAAATAAAATTAAGCAAAACAATTCTGAGGATTATCAATCCATTTGTTCACTGTTATCAACAGTTTAAAACTCATCAAATGCAAAATGACATACTTGTGTTGATTAGTATAGTGTTAGAAGTTGTGTGAAACAGTTATCAATGAGTTAGAACACCGGCCAAAATGAGTATACATAGTTACCGACTACATGGCCATGAGTTTCAGCCATCAGTTCTTTATCAAGGCTGTGATAAGATTTTCAAGCCAGTCAATTAAACATTGTATAGTAATGCTCCATCATCAATATAGTCCATGGCCATTTTTTACTTGAAATCCATACTCATCTAAAAACTCTACTGTTTAATTTGCACTGCAGGAGCATTAACTTAAACAATCTACCAGTCAGTGCTGATCACCATGCCCAAATATACTGTAAATTAATGTAAGAGAATAGAAAATGTAAGGGCAGCGTAATATCTGTGTATGCCGTGTACGGCTGTAGACTGGGAATTCCACGTGCTATTAAAATTACAGAAAGAGAATAGCTGTCGATTTTTTACCACACCACCACATTATAATGATATCCATTGACCTTCAGAAAACCTTGGCCTTTCCAACTTCATGTTCCAGTGCACAGATTGATCCAATCTATGGAAATAGTGATAGAGATGAATCCTCTATCATCCCATCTCCCTGATTGATTTTCTGGCCAAGCTATATGTGCAGGGTATCATTGTTAATCATCTTGAAGAGTGGTGCTCAGTTAAAAAACTCATTTTCCATGCACAAGCTGGGTTCCTTAAAGAAATAGGCACATACACATCACATATCAGTCAATACACTTTATTTGGATATCTATATCCATAAAATCAACAACAATCACAGGTTAAAAAACATACATATTAAAAATCAGTAACATCTTTAAAGAAATCATCAAAAATGTGTTTAGATGAGGAATTCTATCCTTCCTGGTTCCACAGTTATAAGGGCAGCATTCGCACAAGCCCTATTTAATAAAAGAGAAACACATATAACCTGCCAATGCCCAACCACAGGGCAGAAAATACACACAAACACACACACACACACACACACACACACACACACACACACTCATATATACATATATATATATATATATATATATATATATATATATATATATATATATATATATATATATATATATATATATATATTACAGGGCCCACAGTAGCGTCCGTGCAGTTATGGTTAAGTTGCTCAACCCATAGGAAGAGCACTTTTTGGGAAGCTTATAACTTGGCCCCCCCCCCTGGACGAATCCTCACAAAACATTGTAAAAATGCTATATGGCCCTGTCAGATTGATTCTGCGAAGTTCGGTGAGGTTTCATCCAGGGGTGGCACAGTTATAGAGGGTCCCAAAATGTTTGTTTTTTCCAATACATGCAATGGAAAAAATATTTTCCTCACACCTACAGCCCAACACACTGGACGGATTTTCACCAAATTTGCAGCAGGAGCAGTGGCTTGGTCCCAAAAGTGTGCTTTTGTAAATTTGTTGTAAATCTGTCCAGTAGTATTTTTTTAAAACAGCCAAAAAATAGCTAAACAAATTAGTGATATCCGGGTTCGGTCCGCAGACTCAATTCCCTGTTCGGTCCACAGACAGTCCTCCGATTGGTCCAGAGGGCAGAGTGAGGTCCGCTGATTGCATGGTGAAAAGCGTGATGTGCATCATATTTTCTGAAATTACCGCCATGTTGGATTCGAGAACAGCACCCGTTGTCCGTGAACATTGCAGTAAAAACATGTTAAAAAACACAACATTGCACTTGTCAAACTAATGAAACAATCTCTGGTGAGATGAGGGGTGATGAGGATGGGATGGTATAGGGCAATCAAAAGCCCAGAAACGGGTGTGTTTTTCATCTCCGAAGTCCGCAAACAGTCGGGATCCCCAGGGCAGCCTTGTGATTTCCACGGACGTCTGAGATGTTCGGGCATGCAGGCCTATTTCAGAATTACAGGGTTGGTGAAAACCAGTTTTTGGATGGCTTATAACTTTGGCGCCACTTAAAGAAACTGCAAGTTATTTTGGAATTTCATTTTAGATATGACTCTGAATGGTTCTGCAATGTTTGGTGCTGTTTTTCCAAGCGGGAACAAAATTAAAAGGGGGTCCCACAAATGTTTAAAGGCTTATAAATGTGCTGGCATTTGATAAATCTGCCCATAGGTTTGCAAAAAGATTTTAGACCTAGATATGAATATTTTTGCAAAGTTTGGTGGGATTTTGTCAAGAGGGGGCAACATTAGAAGGGGGTCTTGTCATTTTTAGATGGCTTATAACTTGGTTGCCGTTTGACAAATGTGAACATAAGTTTTCAGAAAGATTGTAGTCCCAACCTTGAATGTTTGTGCAAAGTGTGAATGGATTTTGTCAAGTGGGGGCTAAGTTATATGACTATTTTATGTAGATACATTTTGACACTTTTCAAAAATAAAGCATGGGCGAATTTGCAGCAAGTCTGAGCAAGGACCATTGGCAAGGACCCGAAAGCATGGTTTTGCAAATGTGTCCGTGTTTTCATTTTTGAAGTGTCATAATGTAGGTACAAAAAAGAGTGATGTACTTTTGGTGATTTAGGCATAGCATGTGGCATGTGCAGTGGCCAGATTGTCTGGGTTATAGATGGAGACTATAAGATAATTTAGTTAGTTCTTTTTTTTTCCTGTGAAAGACAGTTCCTAAAGGAAAGGTCATAAGGTAAGGTGGGGAGGGAAATGAATGACGAGGCACCAACCACAAATATGGAGGGGCAGGTGGACAGGGGAAGATGTTGTGTGTGTGTTACATCTAAGGTAGGGGGCAGTGTTTCTCATGCTCCTTGATTACAGCTTCAAAGGCACTTCAAAATTGCTCCCCCTGCAGAGTGGTGCGTTGCAGTATATCCAGAGTAGTGTTGCCTTTGAAAGATATGGACCAACAGCCTCGTTTATCACTTGAAAGGTATCTGGTGGGATTTTGTGTCCACAGAAGTAGGCTTTACGGTTACAGTATTGGTTGAGGAAGATGAGCTAGAGGAAAACAGCCAACTACTTCCTAACAAAGGAACAGCCTTTCTGAGAGCATTGCAATGGTTGGATTTGGTGTGGCGGCACATGGAGGTGGTCCCGTAGAAGTGCTGACCAGGTTGTCCACGACTGAGTACAACATTGCACACATTGCATTTCACTTTGTTAGCTTTATCCTTTGGTACATTCCCAACAGTGGTAAAGAACTTCCACACTCATGATTTTCTCTGGGTGCTAGAGGTAAGCACTTCCTCTACCTCATCTTCTAGGTCCTCTTCATTGTCTTTTGAAGTACTGCGCTTCTTTCATTGTGTAGGTCCACCAGCTGGTGGTGGTGGTTGCTCTTGGGGAGGAGGGATGGCAATAGCTGATGCCATTTTTAAGATAAATAGCAGTTTTGCTAATATTCTTCCAAGTATGTGCTATGTGCTAGATTGTTAATGGGTAATGAGTAAGAATAGGTGTAGGAGCTGTGCAAGGGTACATTTTGAGCTTCAATGTACCTAGATAAGCTGAAAAATGCAGTTCTGAACTGTTCGTGAAGCACAGACCGGTTTGCGAAGTGCGTATGTGTTCGAGAACACGTCATCATGCTGTGTGCGCATGGCCATGTGACACTGTCGGAAAAGTCTGCAATGATGTCGGACGATCGTGAACGCTGACGAACAGAGAAACAAAAAGTGTATAGAAGTGTTACAAATAATGCTAGAAGGTGGGGAATGGCGGGGTTTTAAGTTGAAACTTTGTAAATTGGACACAAATGTACCTATATTGGGGTAAGAATTATATTAGTAATTTGTAGGAAATTAAGGTAGTACTGGCAAAAAACTATGAAATTCAATGAAAAAACTTTGTTAAATGGACGTTATGGTTACAAGTAAAACTGAAAAACCCAGAAATTCACCAGTTATGGTAAGCTTGCACTGCTAAGACTAACACCCAGGACATGAAAGATGACATCACAAATGCCTGGAGGCTCAGGCCCTAACTTGTTGCCAGTACATTGCCCAACGGTAGACAATCAAATCAACATCTCACAATGGGGCATCTTTTCTTTGGGATTTACTGTGCGACCAAACCAAATAGTCCTTAATATCATTTGTAGCTAGAATCATAAACTGCTTATTTCCAGTATCTCCCTTTTCTCATGTACCCACGCCATAGCTCTCTCTTTCAAAACATGACTCATCTCTCTATTTAATGGGCTTTGCTCCTCAAAATGCATGCCAGAATTAATATTATGTAACATTTACTTGGTATATGTAAGCCATTTAAATTTCTCAACACGTTTTATTACTAACCTAATATGTGCTCTAGTATGTGATGAGTTAGTGAGGCATTTGGGTTAGCCCAGACTCTAATCCACAGTAGGAGCAGTTCCAGTGCTATTTCGTCCTCGATGTAAGTCAGGCCAACCTCATTGTGCCTAGTAAAATTCAGGGCTGACATTGGTAGAGCCAACACCTTTTTCAGAAAGGCATTCTCTTTGTTCTGGATAGCCTTTTGTTCTCCATACCCCCAAAGCGCCACACCATATTTGACCATCCCTCTGGTTCTGGCAAAATAAATTGTTTTGATTATGTTCAATGGCTGCTGTTTGTATTGCCTCATAAAGCGGCAGATTCCATCTACGGACTGCCTCATTGATAACACAACACTTGTTTTCTGAAGTGGTCTTCTGGAGTGAACGTTTCCGAAAAGCAAAATCCCAAATAGTCAAAAGAGCTAACTGCCACAATTGGGTCTGCACTGCACCACATTGTCGCAAAGTACGCCTTCTTCTGTGATGGGCTACAGGTTATCACTGCCCACTTCTTTTAGTTGACCTCTAGGTCTAATTCCCCCTTGAATGTTGTGTATTTATGAATCAAACATTTTGAGGCTCTTGGGGTATAAGCAATGAGAATGGAATTGTCTGCACATACCAATGCAGGGATTGACATGCCCCCTATTTTGGATACATCCAGATGACAATCTGCCAACACCTTGTGAAGTCTATTAATATACATGGAGAACAATAACAGGCTAGGACGCACCCTGGCCTGACCCGGCCTGTATCGAGAACCATGGGGACAGTGACCTTTCAGCCCTGACCTTACACACACCTCGTTACCAAAATCCCAGATGGAAAGTCATAGGACCTAAGCACCTGCCACAGCTTATTTCTATTCACATTATTATTTTTTATTCATTGTGCATTTGTAAGGCGCTTATACATCACGTAAATTGTGTTTCAAAGTGTCTACAGGGCAGCAGGGAGGGAACATGGGAATGAAAATGAAATATAACAATGAAACATAGAGACAGACCTACTAGGCCTTGTGAGCATTCAGAACGTGCAAGTGCAGCGAGAGAGAGAAAGGATGAGGGAGTGGTGGGGTAAGTGCTAGGTGTATCAAGAGGGAAGTATTAGGGAGTGTGCAGCTTTAAGTACCTAGATGTAGTGGTCAGCTGCCAATAAATAAGTGCAGGCCTGTGGTGGCATAGGCCAGTGTGTGACTAAGCTAGTGCTGGGAGTGGGCGGAGGCTGCAGGCGATTGGGTGTGTGAGGCAGGCCCGAGGAGGAAACATAAGGGACCTGATCCCCAATCTCAGCGACTGTGGGGTTTAGCAGAGGAGGGAGGAAGGAAAGGAGGCGGTGAAAAGGAAAGTCTTGAGGAGCTTTCGGAATTTGAGGAGATCCGGCTCAAGACTTAGAGGAAGGGGGAGGCTGTTCCTTAGGAGAGAGCCTGCTGCGGAAAGAGATCGGCCACCAGCTTTCTTTTTAGTGAAGCACTTGGCACAGAGAGAGTTGGCGCCAGAGGAATGTAACGAACTGGAGGGAGAGTATTTAGTGAGAGCAAGTTGTAGGTAGCATGGTCCCCGGCCCCAGACAGCTTTGTAGATGATGCAGAGGGATTTGAATTCGATCATTGCAGCAATCAGGAGCAGTGGAGAGGAATGGGATGCCGTCCCTGGGCTTGAGGCCAAGGTTAGGTCTTGCAGGCCTATTCTGGATTAGCTGGAGGGGTCGTAGAGAAGAAGAGGGTAGATTAAGGAAAACGTTATTGGAGTAGTCTAACCTAGAGAGAACCAGATCTCTGGAGACATTGAGCATCTGGGGGAAAGTGAGGAAAGGAAGAATTCATTTGAGGAGGTGGAGTTCAAAGTGGGACTTCTTGGCAAGATCCTGAATGTGAGGGAGGAAGGAAAGAGATTAGTCGAAGATGACGCCAAGGTTTCTGGCTTCACCTGAAGGAGAAGGGGGAGACCGCATAGAAGATGGTCAAAGTGAGGGGAAGAAAGATGGAGCAGGAGTGCCAATAGGAAGGATCTTAGTCCTGCTGGTGTTGAGGCAGAGATAATTGGAAGTACGCCAGGACTGGATGGCAGATAGGCAGTCAGAAATGATTCAGGAGGTAAGCAAAGGGTCAAAGGGAAGTTTGCCGAAGAGTTTGTGTCATCTGCGTAACAGTGGAAATTAGCGCAGAAGGTAGAAATGTGGTGTGCAAGCAGAGCAAGATAGGTGTTGAAGAGCCAGGGAGAAAGGTTGGAGCTCTGAGAGACACTGCGGGTGGAAATAGAGGTCAGGGAGGAGAAAGAGATCAGAATAACCTTCGATGGATCGTCATTCAGGAAGGAGGTGTTACGGATTTCACTCTGCTCTCGGCCTAGTGTACAGCGCAATGGAAAAACGTATTTCATATATTGATTGAATTATTTGAAAGATGTACCACTCGTATCACACCCCTTACTTAAAAATACCCCGGGTCACACTGGACCAGGAATCAGGCTGGTTTGTAAAAGGTGTTATTTATTTATTTATTTAAGTTCAAAATCACAATATATATTTTAATAGGTAAACAACAATCACCAATGGGGTAACAGAACACTGAATAATATCTTTAATGCACTAGGACTAAGTAATGAGCAAAACAAATGCAGCACAGAAAATAATACTTTTGTGTTGGTTTCAGATCAGATAGCACTATGGTAAGAAATTCCCCGTGCAACACACCTCCACCCACCAATAGGTACATTTAAATAAATGTGAGGAGATAGCAGATATTCAGAAATAGAACAGATCAAATAGCGTCTCACTTCCCACTTCCCCCCTTACACAGAAAAAGAGAAAAAAACGAAGTGGGCTTTTCAACTGTCAGTGGCTTTTAAGGTGGCTGAGCAAGAACTCTAAATGTGTGGAAAAATGCTTAAATTATTATAAATTCCCACGGGAGACGCTTTGAACCGTTGCACACAAACATAAGCAATGATTTAGTCAGCAGAAAACATTTGCAAACTTAAAATCCAAGTCATAAACAAATGGAAGCTATTTCAAAGGTGTAAACATTTCTCAAAATGGGAATTTGCGGCAAACATTTCCGTTTGCGATTTTCGCGATAACGGGAGAATCGCATTTTTTTGACATGGGTTCTATGGATAGCTATCGATGTTAGATACCAGTGGGAGTGGAAATTTCGTTTCTAACACAAAAACTGAGGGAGTTATAGAGGTTTTAGTAAAGGTCGTTTTTGAGAGACAGGTGCGAGAATGGAAAGAGGCTTCAGTTTTAAAATCAGAAAAATATTGACTATGGACTAGAGCATCCAAGATAAGCCACCAGGATGGAACAGGTAAGAGTCAGGAGTGATTTGCGACTCAGTCCTGGTTCCTCGCTGTCCACCTTGGAGCGCTAGGCTGGTCACTTGAATGAAATTAATAGATGAAAGTTGACAACATGACTAGGAAAAGGATGCTTTTACAGATAGACAGAATAAGATTTCACTACAGATTTAAACAATATTACAGATTATGGAAGTAAGGATAGTTCAGAGGTTAGGAAGGGACAAGATATAATGCATGGGAATCAACAGTTTCTAGCTTCCTGTTAATACTCACAAAACAAAATGGATTTAAGATTTTGGTACATCAGGATTCTGGACCGTCAGGATTCTGGACCGTCAGGATTCTGGACCATTGAATCGGATCTATCAGGGACTGACAGCTGGGCACATCGGACGGACAGGGTCGGCAAGGTGCTCTAGTCACAGCACGGCACAGCACAGGATCTGCCCTTCTTGGTTCTGAGGATATTTCAATTCAGCAGGCAAGCATTAACAGCACGCCCGGCTGTATTATGATGCTTTCCCTAGGCTTTTGGGGTTTTGTTGTAGAATTTGAGGCCTAGCTGAGAATGGTTCAGCTATGCAATAGGCCTTTGCTTTGCCAAGTTTCTGGAGTCTGGAAAAAGGAAGATGTAGATTTCAGCAGCAGGGCGCTCCGCCAGCAGTCAGGAGAGCGAATGGATCTGTGTGTCCCTATATGCTCTCAGCTGTCTCTATTTATCCCTTAGAAATGACATCACAAAGGGATGTATGTGCCGGCTTAGCTAAGCGTGCGCCTTTGAGCTGGGATAGGACCACACTTCATCTCCGCCTTGCATGTAGGGTGATTGGATCAAAGCCGGCTGTTGTCACATTTTATGATTTGCTTTACAGCCCTAAGAGACCTCCCTTTCGCCACTGGTCTCAAAATTGGATTTTACACTAAACTCACATTTCTACATTAGTCACCTTTATACAAATCACACATAAAGATGCCATATTTTATGTAGCATCCTTTCATCAAAATCTCGCAGCTGTAGGATCTTGTTTTAACTTTCTCCAGAATGTTGTCCTTTTCGCTATGAACATAATTTCCAATTTTTATGGAACTTTCCACAAATGTGTGTGTTTAACATGGGTATGAGTGTATAAAGTTTCACAAATCTAGCAGAAATACAGACCCCATAAACCCACATTTCTTGCCATTCCTGTTCAGAATAAGCTACACGGTTGTACTAAGTTTTCAAAGGTAGTGCTAAAATTTAGGTTAATTAATCTGCCATTTTCGGATTTTGCACCCCTTTTGATAATAAGTTACACCCCTTTTAAAAATGTCCATTACATATCCTGTTAACACCAAATGGTCAGTATTTGTCACTCCTTGAAGCATGTGGTGGCCCCCTCCTTTGGAATTTGCTTCTGTCGACCAGGAGTTTCCTGGGCTGCAGCAGTTTTACGGCCTTTCACACCTTCAGTATCCTGGTTGGAGGATGTCCATTGTTCCTTAGCTTTCTATAGACAAAGGCCTGGGCTACCCAGCAATTAACACCTCCCCGTGAGTTTCCGCTGAGAGGAAGGCCCACCTTCCAGGAAAGAAACCTGCTTTTCCAGTTCTTTCAGCCCCAGCCAGGCTAATTTACTTTTAAATACAGCAAAACCAACTTTGTTGCATCAAACATAATACATTATTTTCTTAGCCTTAAACTCTGTGGGATAAAAACACAACTAAGATCTGTATTCCTTTGTGGCAACAATCCTTTTTCTGTTTACTAATCCAGCTGGCTTTTGAGTTTTAGCTCACTTTTACAGTTTCATCAGTAACTTCTCTGACAGTTGTCATTCAGGAGACCCAGGGTACTGCACCGAGATTTTGACAAATGCTGTCAGTTTTCAGACAATCCAGTTTTATGATGAATGTTTTGCTCTTCATATTAGGACTTTGTATGTTTACAATGCTTCATTAGATACATGAATTTTAGTAGAAGGCAAGATTTTAAATGTTGAAAAGTGTTGTGTTATAGGCATTTTGGAGGTTTTAGCAAAAAAGCAAATGACATTTGTATGCACATTTTCGGGTATCACTTGCACAGTGCTGCTTCTCTGTCTACACTCTGTTTGCTGGTCATGGGGCCCACTGGCACATTTCTGCAGGGTGTGCTCAATTTCCACTGCACATGTACCATGGGTGGCAGGTTGTGCATCCCTCTTTTTGTGTGCTGAAGCACACGGTTTTTGTATGTTTTTGGCGCGTGCAAGGGTTTTGCCACCATTGTTGCTGTTTCTTTCCCCAAAACTGGCAGGGTGATGCCGCATGGCATAGCGGAGTGGGTGAATACATCCCACAGAGGTCAGCCAGTCGAGTGCCCGCTCGGAGATACCAAGGGTATTGTGGAGACGTTTTATGAGGATGGAGTGGTTGACTGTATCAAATGTAGAGGAGAGATCAAGTAGAATGAAAACAGCTGGAGAGTTGGAATCAAGAGATGCGAGCAGGTCCTCACGGTTGTGCAAAAGAGCAGTTTCTGTGCCTCTGGTTGCTCGGAAACCAGATTGATGGTCATTGAGGAAACCAACAAGTTCAGTGTGCTGGGTCAGTTGGAGGAAGAGCAGCTGCTCCAACACTTTCCCAAGGAAGGGGGTGATAGATATGGGGCGTTAGTAGGCTGGACAAGACGGCTCTGCAGAAGGTTTTTTCAGGGGGGGGGCGCACAAGGAAGTGCTTGAGGGAGGAGGTGAAAGATCCAGTAGCAAAAGAGTGGTTGCAGATATCAGCAAGTGCAGGGGCAAGAGTGCCAATATTGTCTTTAATGGTTCTGGAGAAGTAGGGGGAGAAGTGTTTAGAGGAGACCTTCATGGAGCGGATACCTTTGGTGACCTCATCAGGTGTGATAGGTTAGAAAAGCAGGTGGAGGATGGGAGGCCATAGGAAGCAGGGGGATGGGGAAGGGGAGGGGGAGTGGGACGCAAGGGTGCTCAGCCTGTCCTGAGTTTTTGAAGTGATGCCAGTGCATTGCAGAGGGACTGGAAGGGAAGAGGTGAGGAGGAGACTGCGGAAGGGTTGTCTAGTTCCATGCAGATTTTAAAGAGTTCAGCCGTGTTCTTAGATGCACCAGAGGCACAAGCCTGGATGTGGGCCCTTTTCTTGGCAGGGATGGAGAGTCTGTATTGCCTTTGGAGCAGGCGACATGGCAGTTTGTCAGAGGTGACCCTGAAGACTGCCACTTCTGTTGAGCAACTCTTCACTTGTGTTTCAGGGCAGCAAGTTCAGAGTCATACCATGTGTTACACTAGAAGCCATGTTTCAGGTGGATCCTCATGACTGGGGCAAGAACGTCAAGGGTGTTATTAATGGCAAGATGGAGGTTGCTGAGAGCAGAGTCAGACGTAGAGTCTGTAGTCGTGAGAGAGGGGGGATGAAAGTAGATGTGAAGGCCACAGCTGACACTCGTTTCATCGGACGGATGTTCGTGAATGAGGTTGGAAGGGTAGGAGAGGAGAGAGTTGTCTGACCGGAAGAGTAGGGTGGTCAGTGGGGAGAATAGTGAAAAATCAGTGTGGGTGAAGGCATCAAGAGTGTGTCCAGCTGAGTGGGTAGGACCAGAAGTGAGAATGGAGAGGGAGAGTGTGGTGCAGAGGTCAAGGAACAGAATAGATGCCGCGATTGAGTAGTCAAGGTGGATGTTGAAATCACCCATGAGAAGGAGTTTAGATGTGGGTTATGAGGAGAGAGGCAGAGAAATCAGCCCATTCAGAGAAGAACAGGGTGGTCGAGCCGGGTGACCTGTAGATAGTGGCAATTGCCAGAAAGAAGGCGGGAGAGATGACCAGCTTACAAACCAGGCAATCAAAGGAAGAGTATGGCTGGGTGTGTATGAGAAAAGAAGGGGCCCACTCAGGGAAAATCAGATCATCCCCACCGCCAGCATGGTTAGGGCGAGACTTGGAGATTAACTTATAGCCATCAGGGAGAAGGGAGTCAAATGCAGGGACTGAGCTGGCATTGAACCACATCTTGGTAAGGAAAAGGATATCGAGGTAAAGGTTTTCAAGGAGAAGGCAGATGTCGGCAGAGTGTTTGATGGCATTAAGTGTGGCTAGATGCAAGAGGTCTCCACCTTTGAAGGTTTTCCGAGGAGGGGCACATGGGTGTGGTACACCAGTCAGAGGGAGGGGGGACAGAGAGAGTGGAAGGAGTACCAAGTGTGGGAAGGACATTAATGAGCGACGGCAGGCGCCGGTCAAAGAGGATGAGGTTGGGTTGAGGATCCTGAACCAAGATAGTGCCAGTTTGGTAGACATTAATGATACACCTGCATAATGCAAAGCCAGTCAAGAGGACTTCTGATTTAGCTCCAATATTAATGGGTGAGGATGTGAGAGGAAAGAGATTAGAGATGAGATGTGGAGTCCAAAGATCTGGAGAGGGGACAGAAAAGAGGATATCAGTGAAGATCTGTCTGGAAGTTGCACTGACTTAGGTGTCTGCAATAGGTAGGTCAGGGTTAGTGGTAAGGATATCTTTTTTAAGCTTTTCTCTTCCAGACTTTGCGAGAGAGGGAGAATAGGTGATGATGTAGCAGTTGCAGAAGATAGGCAAGAGGGTGAGTGCCATAGGGGTGGCGGGGATAGTTGGAAGAAATTGGAGGGGCTACACAGCACAGTCCGATCACAAACTCACCAAGCAGCATAGTAGCTAAAGCAAACAAGAAAGCAGATGCACTGGGAATACTTTAGTACAGCAGATGGGTGCAGAAAAGTTAAAAACACACACCAGGCTTCGGATTTGCAAAAAGAGGCACAAAATGCAGTGCAAAATGGGGTGCAGAGAAGTTACAAACACACACCAGGCTTTGAAGTTGCAAAAGGAGACACAAAATGCAATGCAAAATGGGGTTCAGAGAAGTTACAAACACACACAAGGCTTCGAATTTGCAAAACAAGACACACAATGCAGTGCAAAATGGAGTTCAGAGAAGTTAAAAACACACACCAGGCTTTGAATTTGCAAAAAGATACACAAAAGTGATGATAGAAGGAATAAGGGAGATTAAGTAGGTCTAGGAAGGCAGAATGATGTAGGCACACCTTGTTTCAACAGTTGTTAGGTTTAGTGGAGAGGCAATGACAATGTACAGCCATCACTCACTGGTATTCTGCAGGGTGTGTAGAGATGCAGAGGCCCAAGTTCGTGGGGTAGTAGGCTGCCTGGGGACTGTGACATGGTTTGCTGCAGGGGTGCAAGGAGGAGGAGGCCCTCCGAGCCCTCGTAGGCCACGATAGGCTCAGACAAGGACCTTAGGAATGGGCCTTTGGTAGGTCGGATGGTGTTCGCTTGCCGGCTACTGATTGGCAAGATGTAGAGAGTTGTGGGCCAATCAGCATGAATGCAACATGGTTGCGGTGGAATCTATGTGACCACTGCGCCACCCATAATGTTGACTATTAAATTGCCGACTTTCTTTTTGGCGCAGTGATCACATAGATCACTGTGCCCTGCGTTCCCATAACTGCCTCCCCCCATTACCCACTTACCTGTTCAGCGACACACCATGAAGTGCGCCGATGTCTCTCCTCTGACCGTGCAGCGCCAGTTCTCGCCCACTAACGTGGGTCTGAACTGGCGTCACAGGGTCCTTTTTATTTATTTATTTATTTGTATTGTCCCCCGTTACCATCTAATGGAAGCGGGGGACAACCCTGCAAACCCTGATCCCCACTACACTGACAAAGGAGAGCAGGGGACACCCCCGCAACCCCAGCTCCCATTTGTCGTAGTAGTGGGGGGTCGTCATGGTATTACCGTGCAAAGGCACGCTAATGAACATGTTGCACAGTTCGGGAGACATTTTTGTAATATTCTGTTGCAGGGGAAGCCCTTTGAGGCACCCCAGTGCCGATGAAGAGGAGGGTGGCCATTTTGTTGTGAGGGAGTCCCAGGCAAGGTGATGCTTAGGTCCATAAACGTGAGATACTCTGGCTCCTTTTTTTATATATAACGAGTGTGCAATTAACATATACAAATTCAACCCTTGCTCTATGGTTCCTAATGATGGCCGGAACCCTAGTCGAATCGGGGAAAGTATTGAATTTGATAACGCCCATTCTTCTATCGCCTTCAAG
Organism: Ambystoma mexicanum; assembly: GCF_040938575.1. Classification (NCBI taxonomy): domain Eukaryota; kingdom Metazoa; phylum Chordata; class Amphibia; order Caudata; family Ambystomatidae; genus Ambystoma; species Ambystoma mexicanum. The sequence goes on along the minus strand of NC_090937.1, from coordinate 18,111,398 downwards.
TGGCATCTCCCAAATATTTTAGAGGGAGATAGGACGATACGTTTGTGGGCAATTTCTACACCCCTCCTTAAATGATGGAACAATGATTGCCCTCCTCCACCCATCTGGTGTTATACCCGTCTCCAGTATTGTATTAAAGAGCCTTGTGAAGAGAGGGCCCCAGATTTCTACATAGTGCTGTTAGTAATCGGCTGCAATTCCATCAGTTCCGGGCGGATTATTTCTCTTTGACAGCTTTATTGCTTTTACAACCTGACTATAGTTGGATTTCAGTGGACTGTTGTTAACTATGCTGATGCCCTTACTCACAGCCTTCCAAAATATTTTAGAATACTTGTCCCTGCTTGCTGCCTCCAACATTTCCCATGCGTGCCCATCCTCTTCAATTTTTTGGTTAACCAGGATTTATTTATGCATGGATGATTTCACTCCTGGGCAAACCCTCTTTTTTCAGTAGAGACAGAAGCGCCCTTCTTGCAATTCTACAGTGATCATCAAACCAACCTTGAGGTTTATCTTTCCTGGTGCCAATTTTACTCTTGATCAAAATAAACTCCTGGATCTCCCTAGTGAGTTCCCTGAAAATTGATACAGTTGACACTGAATTCTCCACCTCATTCAGTAGTGACACAAATTTCGATAGATTTGTCCTGAAAATGTTCCCATCTTAATTGACCAGTGGAGTGGCCCTTGCGGGTAATCTCTGACAGATATTGAATGGTGTGCCCCATAGATAAAGCTACATTTAATTGAACAGGCAAACCTAGGCCAAAAAGGGTCACTGTAAAGGGCTGTCAGAATACCAAATTGATATATTTGTTTCCATAAATTGACCATTACCAGGAAATAATCAAAGGTAGAACTGCCTCTGGTACACCTTTAGGTTGCTGAACCTGGAATTTCATCACCTGATCTACCATTTGTCGGTCTCAGGCGTGTTGCTATTAGCTAGTGTCAAATTGTCATACCTAAAGCACAGGTTCTAGCGGCCTTCGTCGGGGTAATGGGATGTCCAATGCCTTATCTTCCTCTGGATCATAAAGGCCTTCTGGTGGACCAATTCCCAACTTGATATTAAAATCCGCACCACATGTTAACATTATTTCCTCGACTGGAAGCTTATTCTGAAGGTCTTTTATTCCCGATTGAATTAAGGTAAGTGCATTCAACACATTTGTGGAAGTAGGGCTATTATATATATATTGGAAACAAATAATGATTTGCCCAATTCAAATTTTTGTTCAAACAGTTGTATTGGACGATCGGGATGCCTATACAATTCTATAATCTTACATTTGAGAGATCCCTTAAAGTGAGTCACCAACCCTCCATAGGGCCTACCCTTTCTTCCTTTTTTGCCTTTATTTGGTAGGCCCTGCTACCATCTAAAACTATATCCCCCTCCTCCATGTTTTTTCAACAGGATTGTGGCATACTTGTTTAAAATAGATGTGAAGGCTGGATATGCCAGCGCACCCTTGGCCCCTGCTATATATTTCATGAAACCAAGGGGAAAATCTCTGAATTCGCCTCAGCAATTGGTTGGCGCTGTTTATGCAGGACAGGCAGAGAGTTACTTGCTCTCATCTCCTGGATCAACGAAGGATCTGTGCAGAGGACGCCTGCTGTTCCATTCTTAGTTGTGTTTGCGGTTCGTAACCTGGGAACTTCCTCATTTCATGGGATTACTCATATGCCCCCCTCAGTTCTGTTACCCAACCTTTGCCATTGACAGCCTCCTGCACCAGCCATATTCGCCTTTTCTAATACTAACTTGCGTGCCCCTTGAGCTGCTTTGGCGGGTACTTGCGTGACAAATGCACATACCTTCTCCGATGCCTGCTTAGCGTTACAGCAATCTGCATGGGTAGCCTGACTAAGCCGCTGTTCTAGCTCTGTTCTTGTCAGATCATGTTTGGACAATTGGGATCTATTATCACTACTCTGCTCAAGGTCAACCGCTGGGACCTATCAGCTTTACTCAGCTTCTCTGAGTGTTCCCCAAAAGCATGCCATGTATACCAGGAGTCCTGCAAATTACAAATGTCTGCCTTAGTGTCCTCAAACACCTCAATCCCTTTCATAGCTAAAACATCTCAACAATTTAGAATGCATAAATGACAATGTTGATGAATAAAACAAAACCGAACATTACACCATTTACAAAACATGCAATCTGATAAAAGATAAAATGCAAATAATTGGAAACAGTTTAAAAAAAAATGTCATTCACACCCAGGACTTCAGACAGGGCTTTCGTCAGAGCTCTTTTATAGGCATTTCTGTTGCTGTGTGTGAGGCCCTTAAAACGGCAAATCAGGTGCATAACTATTCATCCAGCCAGGGGGACTTCTTTAGACACAGCCTTCTTTGCCCCACTTCTAGTGGAGTCCTGTGGGTATACAGGAAACACACGCCTGAACTTTGAGCCGTTAACCCCACTTGGTCCAGGTTTCCTCCCTTGCTGCCACACCCTCTTTGCTGATCCTGGATAATGATGACATCACCAACTGCTTCTGAGGTTTGCCTTGCAGTACTACATCGACCCTGTGCAGTCCTCTCTGCTGGGTTTGTGCAGGACATCTCGGGACTCTCCCTTGTACCATCTCTAGGGTCAGCTGTTCTCACACAAGGAGGCTGGATCTCTATTTTGTACTTGAGGGCCATGGGCACCTGCTTACTACTTGGGCCCATCACTTCATACACTTATGGATTCTCATTCATGGCACTATCCCTTTCTAAGGTTTTTGTCAGGGTCATTTGCCAGGCTGCTGATAACCTTCAGCGTATCTCTTATCGCCCGATCTGCATTACTCCTTTCCTGGGCAAGCTCCTGAAGAAGTTGACTGTCTCTCAGCTTACCCTCCACACTGTATCTGTTGGTTATCTCTATGACCATCAGTCTGGCTTTTAGGCACAGAAACTGCTCTTCTGAACACCTGTGTAGCCCTGCTCTCAAACTTTGACCCCAACTCTCCCTCTGTCCTCATTCTACTTGAATTCTCCACTGCTTTTGATACAGTAAATCACAACATCCTGATCTCCCATCTCCGTAATACCCTGGACATCAAAGATCAGGCCCTGGTGTGGCTTGCGTCTGTTCTCTCTGACCATCCTTCCCAGGTGGAACTTCGGTCCTTTCTCTCAGCTATTTCTCTCTCTACTTGTGGTGTCCTCCAGGGATCTAATCTATGCCCCTGGTTCTTCAATGTATACATGGCCCCATTGGTCCACAAAATCTCTGCCTTTACCCCCAACTTTCAATGTTATGCAGATGAAACACAGCTCTCTTTCAGGCTACCCTCAGCCTCTTCCTCTTCCCCTCTCATTCCTGACTGTCTGTCCGCAATTCAGTCCTGGTGTGCTGTTATCGACCTCTGCCTTAACACCAGCAAGACAGAGATCATCCTCATTGGGACCCCTGCTCCCACTTTCCCACTCTCACTCTGGCTGGCATCCCTTTGTCCTGCACCCCCATCCACCAGTGAGGCAAAAAATCTGGGGGTCATCTTCGACTCTACTCTCTCCTTCTCTTCTCACATTTCAGACATGTCCAAAAATGACTATTGCAACAGTTTCTTACTCAGTCTTCCTACTTCTACTCTCTGACCTCTTCAACTTATCCAGAACATAACCGTGACACTTTTCCGTGTCCTCAAGCCCAGGGACCGCATCTCTTCCGCACTGAAATCTCTCCACTAGCTCCCGTGGCTGCAAGGATCAAGTTCAAGAGCCTCTGTATAGTCCACAAGGCTTTCTGGGGCCGGGCCCTCACTATCTACAATGCTTTCTTCCCAAATACTCTCTAGAGCCCTCCAATTGGCCTCTCTGCGGGTGAGCCGTTTCTCCAAACAGAGATTTTGGGGTAAATCTCTATCCTCTGCATGTACCTCCCTCTGGAACAGCCTTCCTGCCTCTCTCTGTCTTGAGCCTGACCTCATCAAGTTCCGGAACTCCTCAGTACTTTCCTCTTCTCTTCCTCTTGCTCTCTCCCTCTCCCCTGCTAACTTCCATCTCTTCACTTGCATCACTCCCTCCTTCTCTTCCCCAACCTGCTCAGTTAGCTGACTGGTCACCTGGTGTTCCTCCATAGCCTCACATATCCCAGGCTCCCCCGCCTGTCCTACACTTGCCTCTGGGCCTCTGCACTCTGCCTGGTACTACTGCAATATGCTCCATGATAGGGGAAACTACTCTGGTCTTTACCCTGGCTCCTGCTGGCCTGGGTGCACTTTCCCCCTCTCCCCCCTCACACTACCTGTTCTGTTCTGCGCACTTACACGACCTTGAATGCTCTGTGTCTAGCAAGTCTATCTGTCCAGTCCTCCCTCTGACGCCCCTCCATAGCCTGGTCGTGCTTGAAATACTCATGCATAGGTGCACCGGATGACCAAACACAAAACAAACTGAAATGTTCGCCAGACCAGTACTGCTGTTTATTGATCTGTATGTTCCTTTCCCTCTTCCCTCCCCCCCCTCTTCCTCCCTGCACGATTTGTCAAGCACTTCACTAGTAGATATGCCTCTGGCCTAGTATGCTAGTTATTGTTGTTAGATCGTTCGGAATCTTCAAGGTCTAAGAATGACGACTGCATTCCCTTGTACCCTTCCCACCTTTAACCGCTTTCAAGCACTTCATTTACATGTAAGCGCTCTACAAATAAACAATTACAATTACAATTTACCTATCGTGAAGCAGCCTTATACTTCATCAGATATTATACATTATCTGAATTCCTATTCATATTTGTAGCCTCATCTGGTTCAACTACAAGGCTATGATTGGTTGCAAGGGGGAGGAAGTTTGGCGAACTAATACATTGAACAAATTGAAGAGGCACTGCTGACTCAACAACTCAGCAACAGAGAAGCCATCCATGCTGGATTCAGAGTGTGGTAAGAGACCCGTAGGGAGCCACTGTACTTCTGGTCCTGCTCCCTTTTTACTACACACAGGGGTAGACGGATTCGTAAATGTGCCCTTGGATTATATTAGGAATCATCGGGAGCGCTTTAAACTGTCTTCCACCGGACTCAGCCTGTCCGCTGTCTTCTGGATTCATAATCTCTGCCAAGCAACCTGATAGGTTTGTTCAAATGAACCAGCTCTTTATTGAAGGCCGACTCACAGAAATTAAATTCCCCTATTCCCTCTGGCAGGGATTCATTCGACACCTTCGACTTATACATATTTATTTTCTGGAGGCAATTCTCCTCATAATAGCAGTCAATGGAGCGTTCTAATGCCTCTAGAATCATTCTATCTAAAGGCACAACAAGGCAATCACGGTCTTTGCCACTATCCTTACCAGTGGGCCCATGCCCTGAATCGCCCACTTTGTTGCTTGAGTTTGGCTGCGATAGGGATGGTACTGCTAGGCCCATTCCTAGGTTAGATTCCAATGGGACAGATGTTGCATCCTTCAAAAGCGGGTTGCTGATCACCGCCACCTCCACATCCACATCTACTGAAGTGGCCTCCGGAGTTTAAAATGATGTTCCAACCACATCCACAAGAACTGAATGGCTTGGACTGCCTGTGCCCATGACAGCATTGATGTCCCCTGCGCCATAGACCATGCCCGAAGCCTTCTGACTCCATGCCACCTAGTTGATCGTGGATTGCCTGGACAGGTTACATGACCACACTGCTTTCAGATTTGAGTGACTAGCTATGGGGACCCCCTTTTGTATGGTCAGCAGCTGTGAAGGAAGTATTGCCACCATGGCAGATGAGGTGACTGTGGCGTTACATGACCCCTACCACACAGCTCACTTTGTGGTTCCACTGCTCTTCCTTTAGGTAGAAGAGAGGGACAAACAAGGAGCGCAGACGAATGCAGATGAATGCTGTGAGTGCGGGAGGTAGAAAAGATGAAACCAGCAGGCCAAAGATTAGGACCAGGGGTTAGAGCCTACAAGCTAGTTACTGCACAGCTCAACATGCACCATACACATGTACACCCTGAAACAGTGGTGTACTCTCGTCACTTCCAAACTGCCTCAGGCCGTCGTGATATGGCAAAGTGAAGGCTTTAAAGGGGAACAAAATTAGCAGCAAGGTCAAAACAGTCTCCAAACATTAAAATAGATTAGATACGAGAGGAGAGGTAGAGAAGCATGCTTTCAGATCGTATCTCACATGCCAATTCACCAATGTCTCTAACCCTTACCACCTTCTTCCATCCTTGAGCTTTCATCTGGCCTGCCATGCCGGCTCAAGCTCAGAATTGGGCTCAGAGTCCACGGAAGGGAGAGAACAGCTTGGACACCTCACCTTCCAGTACTTTCAAGGTTAGTGTGTGGTATACAGTGTGTGGCCCGATGTATGGCCAATATATGGCCGGAAAAGCACACCACGGGCCGCACCGCGGCTCTCACAGCGATCCTCTCCCTCGACTCGCTTCGCGTTACAAGAAGAGGCCCTTACTTTGTTCACTGCATTCTCTACGCTACACTCGCTTGTTAAGCCACACTGACCGCACGTCAGCCACTTCCGACAAGCCGCAAGCTCAAGCCACGTTTGTGGTTTTAAAATCGCCTTTGACAGTGTTTCAAGTTATCTTCTTAAGTAATCCCTGGGAGATTGGAAAATCCCTGAAAATATTTTGCGGATTATTTTTTACCTATTCAAAAACAATTGTATTGTAACCTTGGCAACAAAGGAACCCCGGTTTTTGAAACCGCTATTAATGTTTATGCTACAGCACATCAAATTTTCCATTTCATCTGGAATTGGAATGTCGGAGCATTGCATAGAAAAAGTCTGGACTTAGTGGTCGGATGTATTTGAGAGAACCAACCATATTTTAGCTACTCAGTTTAAGTGCGACTCAACTGTCGCTCTATTTAACGCGTTGCTGCCCATGTGCAGATTCTTGACAGCCCATTTAGTTTGTGGATGTCGAGGGTGATGAGTGTGGGAACAAATAAACCTTAAGAACTGGAAATCTATTTATGCATTGAAAATAAAAAGGTAGATTCAAGACGTGACAGTTGGCACCTCTAGGAAAAGAGAAACCTTTAGATATAATACAGATAAGGAGGTTACTTTTAAAAATATTTGGCAAACATATCGAGACCCGTAGGGTTGAGAATCGAGTGAGCATTTGATTCAACACGTTTTCGGTTGCCACCGAAAGAGTTATACACTTCACTTAAATCGCTCTGCTTAAGAAGGACTTTACTACTTTAAAGTCGTTTACTATTTGGACAATAATAACTACTCAAGGTGACAGATAACCTCGAAATTATCAAGTAGTTATTGCTATTTATCGTTTGCTTATGGGATGCACAGGATTTCTTTTGTGAACTTTGTATGGTTTGCTCTTTCTCGTAATTGCTGAATAAAAAACCCAGAAGAAAAATGTGAATGCACTGGACTCTGTATTGATCCTAAATATGGTCCGGTGTACATTAAACAAGAAGACCTCAACCAAAGTAGTCTGATGTTCTCCTCCTCCTTCTCTCTCCCTCTATCCTGCTAATCTATCTGTCTGATGAACCCTCTCTCCCTCCTTTTCTGTACAGCTTGCTGAGTCTCACAGGTCCCTGGCACCCCCGCCAGTCCTCTCTCGCACTTGCCTCATCATCACTGCACTCAGTCAATGACCCAAGAGAGTGGTATCTCTCTGCACTTACCCCAGCCTCCACCGACTAGGTGCACTTGTTCCTCCCCCCTTTCAACTCCCCCTCACCTGTAACCGTCTGCACACTTGCGCAATCTGATTGACCCATGCCCGAAGATCGTCTGTTTGTTCCCCCCTTGTCTTCACTCCCTGCATTGTGTCGCCTTAATGCACTCGGAAAAACTGCAGAATCATCGTCAGACCTATTTGCTTCCATCTCTACTGTTAATTGTATTACATGCACTTACTCTGCCTGAGCAGGCTAGTATCGTTTCAGAATTTCAAGTGCTCTGAACTACTGTTGTTTTCCCCTTGTTCCCTCCCTCCGTGAGCGCTTTGAAACGCTTGCCTTGTGTATAGGTGCTTCACAAATAAACATTGCCAATACCAAAACATTACCAAACAAACAGAGGCATTCTGTTTCAGAGGGCTGGCATGGGCTTGATCTCCGCTCGTTGTACCCACCATTAGTGGATCTAGCAACATCTTAAGCGGTTGAATCAAGTAAAAGAACTAGTGTCATCCCTAATTGCCTCCATTTGTTTGCTAGTCATTACTATATTGCAGTAGACAAGCATTTGCAGCCACTTTGCTGTGATGTCTGAATATTTATCAGTTTGCTAATGCATTTAATTGAAATGTCTCTACTTTATCTGTATATCAACAAATCGCTGGAGAAAGAGACAGAGTGCACGGTACTCATGGGATCAGTACTACAGTATCATGGGATGCTAACAGCTAATATGCTGTCCAAATACAAAGCTAATGCAGTTCCCAGAGCCAGAAGAACAATGTGCCGGCTAATCAAAACCAAGAAAAGTCGATAACTACTATAATGCTCACTGGACCAGTCCAAATGTTGTAATCAGCATATTCATGTTAGCCTAACGCATAATAGTAGAACATATATAACAATCAGCAATCAATGAAAATAGTGTGCTTTGCACTTTTGCCTTAAGATCTAAGTGAAGTCTAGGGAAATTGAGCCGGGCTGTGCTGAAGCTAAAGGTGAATCAGCAGCTGGGAAAATATGTCAGTCGATGGGAGAAACACATACCTCAGCCCCAATGGGAGAAACACATACCTCAGCCCCAATGGGAGAAACATATACCTCAGGGCCTCCATCAACGATGGCAATTCATTAGGCTGCATCAAGACAGGGAAGCTGGGAGCTCTCTGTAATACAGATACACCTGCAGCATGTACAGTGCTCATGAAATGGGTTGGCATCACCATGATTAGCTGGAAACAATAGCGGAAGGAATTTGGGCCTTACATTCATGTGGTGAGTGTCCAAAATCCGGGACAGACAGGAACAATTCCCTGCCCATGCAGTGTTTGGGAACATGGGGCAGGAGGTGTTTTGTGACTCTTCGAGACCTAGGAAATGGACAGGCCACAGGCCTCGTTGTTTTTGAGATATGTAGATTTCGAGCTTTTTCGTTTCAGCAGAAGGGTACAGGTGGGTGGAGTGCATGGAAAGCTATACTACAGCACTGAAAGGCCTGGCAGCAACATGCAACGTTAAGGTAGCAAGACTAATACGAGGTTGTGGGCCCAGTCTATAATTAACTACAAAAACAGCAATTTGCGAGAGCAACTGTGCATAAAAAGGATCCCCCCACATTGGTGAGGTTCTCGTTGTTGCTAAACTGATGGAATGTACCTTGAGGTCCGCGACTGAACTGGAGAAGTGGGACAGATATGGTTGTCTATTATAGTGCCCCAATGTGGGCAGTGCTTGCAAACAATTCCAGCTGTACAACCTGCCAGAGAGAACCCCAGAAGATTGAATGACAGAACGGCAACGGTGAGACATGGGGTTTACTATTTTCTAGGTGTGACAGCCCAACTCACTGAGTGACAGCTAGACAGTGTACAGGCATAAAGTGAGCTGGGGTGCAAGAGAAGGGCTCATTTGGCTAAATGATGCAAAGTGGGTATGTTATAATCGTACCTTTCACATACATTCTCTCATGGACGAAAGGCACCTTGTCTTCTCCATATTTTATTCTATCTAACTGCCTCTTCCAACTTGAGACCCCTTCTCTTCCCCCTGCTGTCTCTCGTCCCTCTCAATACTGCTGCCTCCTCCTTCGCAACACCTCCCTCTCACATATCTCCTTACGTCCATGTCACATCTCCTCAATGTGCCTGCAGGGCCACTTGATTGTTCGCTGGGGTCGCTCCTCTGTCTCATCTTTTTTTCCCCTTCCAGCTGGTGTCGGGAGATCTTCCTCGCTACCCTCTCCTTCGGATACCTTCGTCTCTTGTCCGGTATCTTTGTCCAGCTTGATGTTTTTGAAGAACGGTGCATTCCTTGTGACGGACCTCTGGGCATTAGCAGCTGTCATCACAGTCCCTTTTATCTCAGTCACTCTGAGGGGGGTGCTATCATATCAGGCATCTGAATTCCTCTGTGTTGTCTGTTTTACCAGTACCTCTACTCCTTCGAATTCCTTGGCCTTCTCCCTCTTAGGTCCGGTCCGTCAGTTCCCTTGCTGCCTCTTTTGCCGCCACATCCATTGCTTTCACTTCATCCTCTAGCACTCCTCGGTATTCCGGCACCCTCTGTGTCATTTGGGCCCTTGGGGTCGGAGTGCCTTGGGTTGGTACACTCTCATCAGGTCCCCGGGAGACACTACGGTCACTGAATGCGGTGTGTTTCGGTAATGGCGGAGCAAACAACACAGGGCCTGCTGAATTGACATGCCTTCGATGGTCGCCTTCTGGATGTTCTCTTGATAGATGACATGAATCGCTCCACCTTCCCATTGGACTGTGGCCACAACAGCGTTATCCACTGGTGAATGAACCCCAGATGCCTCGCGAACCTCTGGAAGTTTTGGCCACTGAATGACAGTCCATTGTCCATCTTGACTGTGGTGGGGATGCCCCACTCACCGAATACTTTGCCTATGACTGCCCATGACTCCGCTGATCTGAGCGAAAGCCGTTGACGGTGTCCGTATGACAATGGGGAATCTGGAGTATTCATACTTCCTCGGGATGAATGTAGGTTGCAAAGACAGTGATGGGTCGCTTCTGGCCGTGCACTGACACGGGAGGCAGCTCCTCACTGTGTCTTCCACCATTCCGTCCATGAGTGGGAACCACAACGATTGTCGGAGTCGATTCTTGGTTTCATCAACTGCCCGGTGCTCTTCATGTGTCAGCAGCACCAATCCTCTGCAGAGGGACTCAACAGTATCCCTTGTTCAGACACTGCTAGTTCCATTCTGACCTTTGCTATGTGTTCCAATTCCTGCTTGTTTACTCCCTCGTACTGGCATGATAGTCTCTTTTAGGACATCCATTTGTTTGTTCAATGCAGTGAGTTCTCTGGCACAGCGGGTAGACGGGTCAGCCTATGTCACTCTGGCTATATCCTCGATAGTGAGAGCGGGCGGTAGGGCCTGTTCTGTGACATAGCACAGATATTCTGCATAGCCCTCTATTGCTGGCAGATCTGTCGTAGTGTCACCAGCCGCACCTCTTGGCGCCTTTGGAGAAGATGGTGTCTGCAGCACCATTGATAACACATCACATACTGATGTGCGTCCCTCAGCGGTGTAGTCTTTTTCTTTTTCCCAGCAATGCCAGCCTACTTAATCACCGCGCGACTTTGCCACGGCGTGTTGCAACCTGTGTATTCCTACCTAGGGAACGACGCTGTTTTCTGCCATGTGCACTTCGTTCTTCCCCTGTTTCCTGGTTCATTGTTCCCTGCGGCATCCTCGCCCGCTTGCCTCCCTTTGATCTCACTTGCTGTGCTTTCTGGCCCATGCACCTGCTGTTGCTTATGGGACTCTCACTCTGTGCTTTGCCTGGCTCACGCGCCTGCTTGAGCCATAACCCTTTCATCGACTAAGCCAACAACACTCTTTAGTTTGATTCAGACTACTGTCTTGGAAGTTGTTTACAGCCTTCTGTCCAATCATCTTCTGTAACCGGATGTTCCAATGAAAGGTCTACAGTCGCAGGGATCCTCTGTGTTCACACGCACTATCACAGGTTTAAGGAGGTCTTCGGAGACAGGATTCCCAAATAACTACCTTCACACTGACCAGAGGACTGCGCCATAGAAGTGGTACCTAATGCATTAGTGCCCTTTGGACACATGTTTTATGCTTGCCATACCTGAAAGAAAGGCCCTGCAGTTATATCTAGATGGAAATCTCCAGAACGGGCTAATTCGACCATCCAAGTCTCCGGCGGGGGCCTCAATTTTTTTATCGCTAAAAAGAATTCACAGGATTTGCGACCTTGCATCGATTACAGAGGCCCTAATAAGGTTGCTGTAAGAGATAGAAATCCCATGCCCCTCATAAGGGACATCATGGAAGCAGTGGAAGGGGCTGTAATATTCTCCAAACTTGACCTAAGAGGAGCGTATCACCTCTTGCACATTCGATCAGGCGACGAATGGAAAACTGCTTTCCGGACCCCGTATGGACACTTTGAATATCAAGTCATGCCCTTTGACCTGGTCAATGCACCGGCCGTGTTTCAGAGATTTATGGATCAACTCTTCTCAGACCTGTTGTTTAGAACTGTAATTGTATACCTGGATAACATTCTGGTGTTCTCTAAACCCGGGATCTCCTTCAACAGCATCTCACGGAGGTCTTGGACAGATTATAAAAGAACCACCTATTTATTAAACCTGAAAAGTGTGTATTTGAGGAAACTATGGTCCCCTACTTAGGATTTGTCTTGTCCGATAAAGGCATCGCAATGGACGAATGCAAGATGTCAGCCATTTTGCAATGGCCTTCTCCTTCCTCTGTGAAGGAAGTCCAATATTTCTTGGGTCTAGCAAAACTCTACAGAAAATGTATTTCTGATTTCTCCGAGGCTGTTTTTCCCATTACCAACCTTCTCAAGAAGAACATGCCCTTTGAATGGAATAATGTCACTGAAACCGCCTTTCGTAGACTTACGAGACGGTTTTGTTCTCCCCCCATCCTTTCGACAACCAGATCAAGGCCTCCCCTTTATCGTTGATACTGATGCCTCTGCTGGTGCTATAAGGCAAGGGTTTAAACAAGAATATGGTGGGTAGGAGCATCCCATTGCATATTGTTGTGTGCCTCATGGACACCACTTTAATTATTGTATCTTCATCAAATAATGACAGGAGTCAGCCTGCATGTCTGAACTCCTTTATTCCCATATCATAACTGACTCCTCTACATTCCATTCTTTCCCACATTCTACCCACAAAACATTCCACATTCTATTCATCTACAACACCTCCCCCTTTCTTATCATAGAAGATTCAGCCATCCAAGACTCAGCTACAACACCTCCCCCTTGCTTATCATAGAAGTTCACTCTCAACATCAGTCTGACAGGATCACCTCTACATTTGTTCAATGAGACGTACAGGCTTACATATAGTCCTTTGAGGGCGCCCACTGCCTGTCAAATAAGGTGGCGAATGTCCAGAGTCTTTAAGGGACAGGAGACTAACAGGTTCTTAACTCCTCCTTTCCCCATACAGTTCTCCATTTGAGACATCCTGTGACATAAGCCTAACAGGTTCCCCATTTCTGCCTGTTTCTTCTTCCAACTCCTCCTGGAACATTGCATGAAAGAGTGAAGCATCTTCTATCTTCCCTGTAACTACACCATTCTCTCTCACAACAGTTGCTATGGGCCTTTTGACAGCCATGACTGTTACTGAATCTGGGTCACGACTGGATCCCACCTTCCTTTGTTGTTTTTGCCTACTCAGTATAAATTCACCTTCACCTTCATTCACTGACATCTGATCTTCTTCCATTCTCCTCTTGCGATTCATCCAATCCACACTGGCCTACAGTCTTCTTTCTTCCATGCATGACCATGTCCATGCCCCCCCCCCCACATTTCCAAAATTCTTTGTGTCCGGATATTTCCTTTGGTTTGATGTTATGCTTTGGCACATTTTAGCTGGGACTGACACATTTTTACATATCCATTCGCACTAGGTTGTATGCTCTTCTTATCAGGAAATCTCACCATGCCACGCCTCCTCCTTAGTAGCAATTGTGTGTTAGATCTCCATGTCGCCGATACTGGGGTCTCTTCTTGCACATGATCCAGAAATGATTCCTTTGCCCACATCTCATGCATATCCGACCAAAAGCTGGACATCTACCTCTGTGTGGAAAATCCAATCCACATCTATAGCACTTCTTCTCCAGCTGACTCCTGCCTGTGCCATACCATGCACTTTGCCAGGTGAACAGGTTTGAATATCGAGATTGCCTCTGTCTGTTATCTTTGATACCGTTAATGATATTTAACTCACTTCTGTTTTCCATCTTGGCTACCTCCCTTTCAGTTCTTTCATACACTCGTGCCAACTCCAGGACTTCTTTTAATGAGTGAGGCACTCTTAGAAGATGTCTTCGAAGTTGTGATGATGTACACCCTTCAATGATTCTCAGCCTAATCGCCTCATCATCGCTAAAGCTTGCAAATGCACAATATTCTGCCTTTCTCTTTAATTGTAATACAAATTGGTCGATTGTTTCATGTGGATTCTGTGTGCACTGATTAAATGCATATTGTTCATAGTCCCGATTGGGAGGGACAACCAAACGTTCACCAATCGCAACAACCAATTGTTGATATGTTGTTCTTTCCTGACCGGAATGCTCATTACCACATTTCTACCCTCTTTTCCTACCAAATTAACAAATATGTCCATTTTGTTAGAGGCATCCTGATTCCCTGCTGCTCTCAAGAAGCCCTCGAACTCCTCCATCCATTCCTGCCATCGTTGCCCCTGACTTTCCTGTGTCCCAAGTATAAATGGGTCCGGGCAATGTAGGTAGTTCACCAGAATTCCCTCATTCTGGACTGATCTTGTATTCCCACTTCCGATATTCAGGAACATGGTTACTCACTTCTGGCCCAGTTGCTTCACTCTTTCTTTCATCAGCAGTAGTTGCCTTTGTTGCCTGATTGCATAATGTTATTTCCTTTATTGGTCAATATTATTTCATCTGTGCAACTTTCATTTGTCCAGTTCTATCTTGTTTTGTTGCTCTCGCACCAGGATAACCATAAATGAAATTATGATTTATTTCTGAACAGTGTTACAGTATAAAGTTGCTCAGGCTGTTACAGTATAAGGTTGCTCTATGCACCCATGTGTGAGTGCAAATGAGGCGCACCTTACAATTTAGCACCACTTTAAACACTCTATTTTTAATGCCAATCCCTTTCTGGTTCACCTATGAAGTGTACTGTTCAAGGTCATACAGCAGCACAATTGTGATATTTACAGGGAGATAGCATACCTTGTGCCACTAGCTCATACGTGTAGCATTCCACTTGTTCACTTTCATCCAGTTTCCCAGATTCACCTGCCGTGGTGTGGGCTGTTCACTGGTATCTTTCTTTGCCACCTTAATTTTGTGTTATATTTCCGTTCTGCAGCCAGTATGGAAAACAATTTCCTAGTATGGGCACTTCTTGTGTTGTTGTTGCAGTCTATTCCACACTTTGATTTTGTTTTTAAACATTTTTATTGGTTTATTCAAACAAACAATACAAAGCAAACTTGCAGTGCATATGATAACATTTCAATTATACATTGCTTAATTGTGTTCACTGCTTCCCTTATCCCACCCCCCGTTCCGAGCCTATTACTTCTCACATTCTATTCCTGCATCTTGTGGCTGGGTCTCCCTTTCCATGGGTTCCGTTGGGTCTCATATCGACCCAAACAACTCTGCTATTAATAATTTCCAGGCCATCAGGGTCTCTGTCTCCTCCTCCCCCCCAGCACTGCTCGCTTCTTGCCATACCATGGTTTCTGCCTCCGCCCATTTCTGCAAATCTTTTCACCACACCTCTAATCGTGGTCTGTGGCATGTCTTCCATCGCATAGCTATTCTCCTCTTTGCGAGTGCATATGCCAGGTCCTTCAGTTTGCTCACATGCTTGAGTTTCCGTGGTCTAGGGAACCCCCCCAACAAGCAGGCCCACACTGTATCCACCACAATCTTAACCCCTCTCTCTGCTAGCCTTTGTGCCACTTCGCTCCAGAAGCGCTCAATAACCGTGCATGACCAAAACATATAGGCCATACCCACATTCTCTTCATCACATTTAGGGCATGCTTGCCGTCCTGCATTTTTAAACCTAGATAACCTCTGGGGTGTCATATACGCCCTATGCATAATATACAATTGCATCTGCTTTAATCTTGCATTCCTCGACACCTTCTTATGATACCCTTGGGCTCGTTCCCACATCCCATCATCCATCGGGGCTCCCACTTCCGCTTCCCAGTCTTGTCTCAATTGTTCTACCTCCTTTCCAACTCTAGACATCATCATCTCGTATATTCTAGATATCTTATGCCCCCCCTCCGCTATGTCATATATTATATCTATGGTAGCATCTGGTTCTTCCTCCAGTACCACTTCGGACCATTTTCTCTTAATTCTCTGCACCATTCTCTGATACATAATATACTGGCCTCTATGTAACCCGGATTCCTCCTCCAACACCTCAAAATCTGAGATAGTCCCCTCTTGCCAAATATCACCCATTGTTGCTATTCCCACCGGTTCCCAGTGATTTCTGATTATTATCCTTAGTTGCTTTTCTCCACCCGCCAGTGCAACTAGTGGTACTTGCGGGGAACACAGGGATGGGTTCTCCATCATCTGGCATGCCCTACGCCACATCTTCCATCCAAGTACCATCATCTCAGGACGCCCTACCATTTCTGTCTTGGGCAGCCACATCATCTCTTTTAAGTAAAATGGGGCACAATCTTGTACAAACAACCTGGATTCAGAGATCACCTCAACTGAGAGCCATTTAGCAACATATTGCAGTTGACTTGCTATATAATAGACTTCATAATTAGGCAGTTTTATACCCACTTTCTCATAGAAATTCTGCAGCTTCCAGAGGGCCACTCTGTTCCGCGTGCCGTGCCACAGGAAATCCCTGCACATACTGTTCAATTTAGTGAAGAACTTCTTGGGTATCAAGTGCGGTATGTTCCCAAAATAGTGCAGGAGCCCAGGCAGGACCACCATCTTCAGCATTGCCCCACGTCCCATCATTGCTAAAGGCAGCTTCACCCAGAACCTAATACAATTTTCAATTTTCTTAATGGCTACATCCGTGTCGCACTTATGCTCCTCTTCCACCGTGTGGTATATGTCTATCCCTAAATAGCGAAATGTGCTAACCTCCCATGGTATCTGTAACACTGGTAGCTGTTTCAATGGGATCCCTTTAAATCCACCCAATGGGAACATGCTAGATTTCTGAGGGTTCACCGCTATACCAGACAGCCCTGCATATCTTTCCATCACTTCCAAAATGTATTGAAGGTTCTCCTCGGGTGTCGCAAATACAGCAGCATGGCATCCGCAGATAGGGAGATTAGATGTTCCCCTCCCACCGCAATGCCTATCGTGTCATATTGTTGCCTCAAGTATATCGCTAGGGGTTCCAGGGCCAATATATAGAGCATAGGGGACCATGGGCATCCTTGTCTGGTGCCCCTACGGAGTTGCCATCTTTCAGATATCACTGCTCCTGTTTTAAGTCTGGCCAGCGGTTCACTATATAACATTTTCGCCCACTGTAGATATCCAGGCCCCATCCCATAGCCGGCCAGGGCTGCCAGCAGCCATGGCCATTTGACCGAGTCGAGGGCCTTTATTGCATCCAATGACACGATTGCCAATTCACCTTCGATCTCGTTCCCATAATCAATAACTCGATGGAGCCGTCTGTGATTATTGGATATGTTCCTATTCGGGACATAGCCCGTCTGATCCGGATGTATTAATTTGTCAATAACCCTCCTCAGTCTGTTTGCCAAAATGGCTGTCAGTATTTCGCTATCTTGATTTAACATTGACAGGGGTCTATATGAACCACAGCTATGCCCAGGATTGTTAGGTTTAGGAAGCGGTATTATAATCGCTTCTCTAAGTGACTCTGGCAGTCTACCCAGCTCATTCGCCTCATTCAGCATTTCTAACAGTGGGGGGAGCACCTCTCCTTTAAATACTTTATAAAATTCACTTGGGAGTCCATCAGCCCCCAGAGTCTTACTGATTACTCACCACCTCTTCTAGCCTCCATCGTAATCGGTGCATCCAGCTCCTCTCTTTACTCAGCACTTATCTTCGGCAATCCTATATCCTTCAGTGTTTCTATTATCGTCATACGACTACTCTCCCCATCATCTCCATATAGTAGCCTGTAATAGTCTGCAAACTCCTGGTTAACTCCCTCTTGGGTATCAGCTACACTGCCGTCTTCCCTTGTTATTGTTCTAATCGTGGGTCTGGGGGTTTCGCTCTTATATAGCCATGCCAAGATCCTTCCTGGCTTATCCCCTCCCGCATGCTGTCTCTCTATATATTTTTTGTAGGTTACACAGTCTTTCCCAGTGCCCAGCGCATTTCTGCTGCAGCCTAAGTATCAGTTCGATGTCTTCCTTGGTATTATTTTCTCCCCTCAATGCCCTTTCCAATTCTCCCTCTGTTTCCCGTAGGTCAGCCAGCATCCCTCCTTGCAATCCTTTAGATTTTGCTATGGCTACCCCTCTCATCACAACATTAAAGGCTTCCCACAACGTACCCGCCGAGTCCACACTGCCATTATTCGTCTCAAAATAGTTAATAATCTCCTCCCTCATATCCTCCCTAAAAAAGGGGTCTCTCAGCGCCTCTGCTCTGAGGCACCATGTCGGAATCCTTGCTTTCGGGGGTCGGTATTGCCATCTAAGGATCAAAGGCGAGTGGTCCGAAAGGACCCTCGCTTTATATTCTGCTTGCGTGATCTCTGTAATTATCTCTAGTGTGGCAAAGACATAGTCCAATCTCGTATGTAACTGCTGCGGGCCAGAATAATGTGAGTATTGCCTCTCTTGGGGGTGTTGTGTCCTCCACACATCTCCGAACCCATAGTCATTCAGCAGTGTCTGCAATGCTTTAGCGGCTGGGTAGGTCTATCCATTTTCCCATCCGATCTATCAACCTTAGGGTTAAGTACGCAATTAAAGTCTCCTCCCCAAATCACTGCGCTCCCCACACATATGCTAAGGTTGTTACACAGTGTTCTAAAATATGCTGCCGTGTTTTGATTCACGGCATATGTATTTACAATGCTTATCTCCCTATTTTTCACCAATCCCCTCATTATGACCATCCTCCCGTCCATCTCAACTATCGCCTGTAACAGCTGAAATGGGACATGTGGCGCCACCCAGATAAGTACTCCACTAGCATAGGCCGAATATGATGAACCCACCACAACTCCCTTCCATTTTTTCCCAATCAACTCCATCTTATCCAGCATCACGTGAGTCTCCTGCAACAGGGCTATCTTTTGTCTACGCAGGTATAACATAACCTTGTTACTTTTTAAATAGCTATAGAGCCCCCTAACATTCCAGGTAATTATTTTAAGGTCCTCCATGGCCTATTAGAATCCCAACCCTCCCCCCACCAGTGCAGTCCGTATTTAAGTTTATCCCTTTTCTGTATAGGCTTGTTTCCCAACTTGAACTCCCCTTAAATAAAAACACATCAAACATGCCAGCCCCCTTCCCTCCCACCCCCCTTCCCTGCCCCAACAATGCCCTCACCAACTGTTGCCCAGCTCCATCCCTAGATCTCAGGCACCCCTGCATCGTACTCGCAGCTCAGCAGGGTAAAGTCGCCCTAGTGGCTGTCTTACTACTACTTCTCGGGAGGGAGGGTGCCTTCATCCTGCCGCTCCTATCTGCTTCAAATCAACCACGCATTGCTACTCAATTTACTTATGTGCTTTGTACTCTATATTCCAGTCCAACAAGTTCAACAAATTCAAGGATATCATAACATGGTTTCGGCTTGATCCGTCCGTACCCCTCCACCATTATCTCTACCAAAGTCTTTACTGGGATACCACGCTATGTGTCTTTTCAGTATGTATGTAATATCCCAATCACTTATCGTGCTCCTCATGGACCTGCTCCTCCTCTCGTTCCGGGCAGCCCTGTAAGTCCAGCCATGTCGCTACTTCCTCTGGGGTATCAAAGAAGAGCACTCTGCTTTTATGCAATACTTTCAACTTCGCGGGGTACAAAAGCATATACTTGATTCCAGCCATGCGTAGCCTCCTCTTGATTGCCACATAGTTGTACCGCTGTCTTTGGACTTACATTGTATAGTCAGGATACGCTGTGACGGTCGTTGAAGGTCTCTCTATCGTTCCACATTTAAGAAAGTACTCCAAGATCTTCTCCCGGTCTTTATAGTTCAGGATCTTTGCAATTATTGCGCTGGGGGGGCCCCAAGCCGCGGTTTCCTCATAAGGGCCCTATGTGCTCGCTCCACTGTAAATCCTTGCGAAAGTTTGTCGTCCCCTATTTCTTGCAGGATCATATCCTCCACATAGTCCGTAGGGTCCTGGCCCTCTTCCCCCTCCGGCAGGCCGACCACGCGGATGTTATTCCGTCTCGCCCTTCCTTCAGCTTCCTCCGCTGTCATGAACATCCTTTCTGGACTTCGTGGTCCCTGACCCATAGGGGATTGAATACAGTAATCCTTCCAACATGGCCGCCTGATACGGAACGCTGCTTGCCAGTCCTTACACTCCACGCTCACCGTTCTACTAAACAGACACGCCCCCACAGCTCTGCACGTTCCAACGCTACCGCTTGCTGTAGTTGGACGTGTGTTGCCAGAGTTCGCTCGGGGCTTTCTTCTGTATCCTGTTTCCCGGTTCCTTGAATTCCCCTTCCTTCCTTCCCTTCCTCAAAACTTACCTTCGTACTTCCTGGATTTTCACCTGCACTCGGGTCACAGCGTTCCGTGTCCCCGAGCTCGGACATTGTTTCTTCCTGGTCTCCGTCCTGGACATCTGAACGTATCCTGGAGTTGGGTTGTCATCCTCACGCTGGAATCCGAAGACCAGCACACGAGTTTATACAAATCCCGGACCATGCGAAAGAAGTCACCAAAGAAGGTCTCAAGCAAACAACAAAAACAGGTGAGAAGCGGAGAGACTTGTGACATCCGCACGGTTCTCAAGGTTGGCCACCTGCTGCTTTAGTATGTGAACCTCCTTTGGGTTACTGGTACTGGTGTCTGTGTTGGTTTTCACCGCACTCTCCAGACTACTCGTTCTGTCAGCCAGCGCCCTGAAATCTTGTCGCAGCAGAGTGACCTCTCTTCCTACTGCGTCTATTTTGGCCTCCAAGGAAGTTCGTAGGTCCGCCATTGCTATCCCCCATGTGTCTTTCAACACCGTTATAGACGTTAGTATCAGGTGGTTTTCTTTCACCGGGGTACTCTCCACAGATGCAGTTGCGCCACTCTGTGCCAATGCAGTAGGAGTCTGCTGTGTCTTAGCAAAGGCTTCCATCGTGGTTTGTTTACTTTTAACCTTTGTTCCTCTCCCCTTCATCCTGCGATCTTGGCTATATGTCTAATTCTAGTCTGTTCGTAATGTGGCAATTCTACCTCTTTGTTCTGCCGTGACACCACTAAGCCAGTCCAGGCCTGGGGACGTTATCCTCAAAGAGCCACTGTGTGTGTTCATATGCATTAAGCTATGGTTTCGGGTGGGTTGTGTTCTCCCACGTCTACAACCGTCGTTACTGCTTCCTATAGGCCTCTTCTGACTCATGTCGATGTTCACTAGGGTCCCACCAGAACCACCAGTAACCCTGCTCGACCCTGCATGCCATGCTCCCCAGCCGTGACAATCAATGGCCAGCTCATTCAATCTTCAGGGCCATTAGATCTATTCCTGTCTTTACCACCATTGCGCCTCAAGGTTCACGTGGTACCTAACTCCATGTGCCCCTCCTTATTACGAGGCATCAGTAGCAAATTAGTGGCTTGGGCATGTGTCTTCCGGGAAGGTTCTTCCTCTCTTCCTGGCATCCGATTTCCGTGTTCTGTGGGCACTGTTGCAGGGTTTCGTTCTTGCAGGATACTTAATTGTCGGACACAGTGTCTAGCAGTCGTCACTTTCAGTATCCAGCCTCAGTTTCGTTCAAGCATGCATCTATTTAGCCGCACTGGCTCCTCTCCCCCAGCGTGGCTCCTGCACTACTATATGTTTTCGTCCGCTCTGAGGCTGTCCCGAACGCGCTCTTTGTGTCTGAAGTTCTCATGGCGTGGCTGCTGCCTCCGCTACACAGTTTAATCGAGAGGTTACATTCGTGTTATAGTGTTATAACACAATAGCAGGGAGTCGTCGCGTCCAATAACTTGCCTCTGCCTCCGTATATGATTTACAGGTGAAAATGTATCCAGCCAGCTGCGCGGCCCTTCACACGTCTCGCGGCTCCATCAGTGCTATACATATAAATCGCATTGTATCCTTTCAGCCGGAGCGTTCGAAAAGTCCTCAGCGTGGGGCTACAGTATCCGCCGCACTGCTCGATCCTCCGCACACGGTCTTGCAATTGACTGAAATGTGACTCGGCGGTGTGTTTTATAAACAAACGTTGCTCCGGACATAGGATCGA
This sequence comes from Ambystoma mexicanum, assembly GCF_040938575.1. Taxonomy (NCBI): domain Eukaryota; kingdom Metazoa; phylum Chordata; class Amphibia; order Caudata; family Ambystomatidae; genus Ambystoma; species Ambystoma mexicanum. The sequence goes on along the minus strand of NC_090937.1, from coordinate 18,089,267 downwards.
TCAGGCACCATGCCACAGGCCAGCCCTCTGCTTAATTTCCACAGCCCGGCTCAGTTGTTTCTGCAGTCGGGCTTCGGTCCCTTTGTTGTCCACCATTTTGTGTGTCTTCGTTTCCACGGAGCCACGAACATAAAAGTTCTGAATCTCTGATTCACCCAATTGACTTGTCTCTTTCAGTCGTTGTGGGGCACACCTTCTGACTTATTTGCAATCATTTGTAGAGTACACAGGTCTTTTTGTGCATGAATCTTCGGATCATCGTCGGATCACCAGGAGCATCTTCAGCAAGGCACGTCCTACACCATGGCTAGTTAGCCACGCCCCCTATTCCACACTTTGATTTAATTGAACTTTCGTAGTTTCCATTTTGCACTCATGACACATTTTAGTTCATTTCACTGTTTGTTTTATTTGGTTATTGTCTCGATCTTATGTTCCTTATTTGACACTCTTCGTGCAATCACTCATGAGATGGCAGCATTTTATTCTTTGCTCAATGTCCTTCATTTGGTTGCACTCGCACCACATCACTTTCCTTTCAATGCCTTTCTTTAGTTTTGCTTCATAGAGTCACAGCCAGTGACTCTGACACCTCCAACAGTCTTAGACCTTGCACACCCATGAATATCACAGTTCCAGTTTCTCCTTTTTCTCTTTCTTTTAAAAAAAAATGCCTTTCCTGCACAACAGCCCGTTGGCAATCTTCTCCTTCATGTATTCATGTATGCCATATTAGCAAGTCATACCAGTCAATTCCATGCAGCGTTGCTCCTCTGTTCTTACTCTTTCCTTCATTTGGCTTCTGTTTCCTTTATCTTTATTGCTGTCTTCTCATTCACCACTTCCACTGTATTTTTTCAAATAGTTTCAAAGGCTGCTTTCTCTTGACCATCTCTATAGCTCATCAATATTTCAGTGGGTCAATCACTACCTCGTCGCCAATTGTTGTGTGTCTCATGGACACCACTTTAATTATTATATCTTCATCAAATAATGACAGGAGTCAGCCTGCATGTTTGAACTCCTTTATTCCCATATCATGACTGACTCCTCTCCATTCAATTCCTTCCCAAGTTCTACCCACAAAACATTCCACATTCTATTCATCTATAACACATAGCTCTCAAAAATATTCAATCAAAACGAGCTCAATTATTGGGTTATTGAGAAGGAACTTCTGGCTATGAAGCAGGCATGTAGCGAATGGAGGCATCTTCTACAAGGAGCTTCATGTCCCTTTATCGTCAGGACCAACCACAGAAATCTTCGGGTTCTTCAACAAATGGATTGTGTCACCACTCGACAAGCGCCTTGGTCTTACTTCTTTTCACAATTCGATTTCAACATTGCATACATCCCTGGTTCATATAATCGGATTGTGGATGGGCTTTCTTGGAGCATAACTAACGAACCTACGGAGTATGTACCGGAACCATTTTTCTCCAGAAACAGGTTTTTGTGTTTCATCTCGTCCTTTTTCCAAGAGATTAAGGAAGCTACTATCAAGATGGACCCCAGTTTTTTGTTCCAGAAGTATCCTCTAAGAAGGACGGACATCTCTTTCTTCAAAATCTATTGATACTACCTGGAGAAGAGCTCCGCAGAAGAGTCATGTCGTGGTGTCATGAAGGCAAGACTGCGGCTCATCGAGTTTATGATGCTACCCTGGAGCTTATTCGACATTCTTTTTGGTGGTCTACTATGAGCAAGGAGATCGAGTTGTTGGTCCGATCTTGTCCTATTTGTGCTCAGTGCAAATACACTACCAATCACCATTGGGTCTTCTGGAGCAGAGGCCGACTTCCTTCAGACCCTGATATGATATGATATGACATGATATGATATGATATGACATTTATAATGCGACTATACACAAGTGTTTCAAGGTGCGACGAGGCAAGTTAGGGGAACAAGGGGAGGACGGTCAAACGATCCTACTAGGCCAGGTGTCATTCAGATCGCGCAAGTGCGTGGGAAGGGGGCAGGGACAGTGCAGTACATGTGAATAGATAATAACAATAGTAAGTAACGGCCAGCAAGTGGCAAGTGCATGGGTAAGTGTAGACATCAGGTGTTATGGTCGGGGACTGTATTGATACAGAAACAGTCCCCAAGTGCGGGGGTTGCCAGGTGGGCAGTGCAGGTGTGTGACGCTGGCTGGGGAGGGACCTGACCCGAGATCAAAGGGTGTCCAGGTAGCCAGTGCAGTTCTGAATACAGCCAGGAGGTCAGCAGAGGAGCGGAGGAGAAAAATCAGAAGCCAAGAGAAAGGTTTTGAGGTGCTTCTGGAAACGGAGTTGGTTCTCCTCAAGTTTAAGGGAGGCAGTGAGGCTGTTCCAGAGGGAGGCACCAGCCGAAGAAAGAGATCTACCACCAGCTTGTTGCTTGGAGAGGCGACTGACCCTGAGGGAGTTGGAGGCAGATGAGTGAAGAGCTCGTGAAGGAAGTTATTTAGGAAGAGAGAGTTGAAGGTATTGAGGCTCCAAACCCCAGAAGGCTTTGTGGGCGATGCAGAGGGTTTTGTACTTAATCCTCGCAGCCACTGGGAGCCAATGGAGAGATTTCAGTCCTGGAGAGATACGATCCTTGGGCTTGAGGCTAAGGACAAGTCTTGCAGTCCTGTTTTGGATCAGTTGCAGAGGACGGAGAGTAGAAGCAGGCAGATTTAGAAAGAAGCTATTGCAGTAGTCCAGCCTGAAAAGGGCCAGAACTCTGGAGACAGTGAGCTTCTGGGGGAAAGTGAGGAAAGGAAGAATACCTCTGAGGAGGAGCAGCTGGTAGCAGGGGCGTTGCTAGGGGGGGGCTAAGGGGGCTATAGCCCCTGATCTTTTGGTTGTAGCCCCGGATAGAATCTCAGGAGCTACAGCCAAAAGACTAGCTAGCCCCCAGTCCTGACAGTTCCAACATCAGCTTAGCCCCGGGTCTTTTCCAGACCTAGCAACTCCCCTGGCTGGTAGTTTGACTTCTTAGAGACATCAGCGATGTGGGGAGAGAAGGAGAGTGTGTATTCGAAGATGACCCCGAGGTTTTTAGCCTTGCAGGTGGGAGCAGGAAGATGACCAAGAGAGGCCGGGCCAGAGAGCTACAGGAAAGGAAGGAGCGGGTGTGCGGATGAGGAGAATCTCAGTTGACTGTCATTAAGGCAGAGGTCATTGGCGGCACTATGCCTGGACCCATATATCATCATATTTTCATGCATCTTAGGTCATTTCCCACACTTCCTAGGTTGCACCCCTACAATATCATTTTTCATGACTCGTTAGGCACCGCCCTTGATTTCTGATCCTACTTAAATCACTGCATATAATGATGGTACAATGAGAGGGCATTCCAGGTTTGGAATGTGCTTCGGTTGTAGGTTAAAAATACACTCAATCTTAAATAAGGATAACTGCAAGTTCTGGTGTACACAGACTTTGCTCTAACCTATTCATTGGTAAACATGTTAGTATACCAGGAAAAGTGTGCTTCTCTATTTGTGTTTAAGTGATCAATTTAACACGTATATATCCTGCACAAATCAAACAAAGTACAATTTGGACTAAATTAGAACCAAATTAGGTAAAAATCAATGATGCCCATTTCCTATCCAGTTGGATAAAATTCAATCACGGAACATTGAAAAAGCATTTATGCGTCGCCCTAGCCGACACGTGTTTCGACCGTCTTGGTCTTTCTCAAGGCTAATATTTGGCATGTGTTATTAATCCACAACACAATCTCTGTGATTTAGAAAGATGTACAGCTCATATGTTTGTTAACATTCAATAACATGTGTCTGTGATGTAAAACACCAATATACATGCAGCCAAAGATGAGGGAAGACAAAGATATGGCAAAGAGAAATATTACAACTTATTAGTTAAAATATATTGTCAGATATTGTGATATTTACAATCCAGTACCACAGAAGATATCACCACTCAAAACATGCCAAACATTAGCCTAGAGAAAGACCAAGACGGACGAAACACGTGTGGGCTAGCGTGAGGCATTATCCTGGTATACTACTCTATAACACACTGCATATAACGAGTATCACTGAACTACAGTATCTTCAGTGCTGCACATTTGCTGTTGCAATACCATTTAGAAAAGTAAGTACCACTGTCAATTTATTAATTACATTACACATTGGGGTGGCAATGGCAGGACATGAAATTAGCTGGTAGTACAGATGAATGTACAGTGCTCTAGGTTCACGCCACAGGGTACCAAAAACACAAATGACACTCTATATATTTGTTGTTCTACCATTCCACTCAAGTATGAAGTTGGGGACCTTCTTGATGTGGTCTGTAGTCCGCAGACAGGTGTCAGGTGTCAGTACATTGAACCAAAATGTAGTCATCCTGTCAATCAGTTCTGCCTTATTGGAAGGCTTATAGACATGTTTCAGGTACCCCTTTTGTTAGGCCCAGTCCATCATGATGGGGTTCAGGCTTTAAGATTCTGGTGGGATTTTCACCTTGTTTTGTCCTTATTCCACCATAAACACAGTCACTATGGAGTGCTTATGGTCATTATCCTGCACAACTCCAAATATTTGGGAGTCCTTGGGGTAATTGTGTCAAGCAGACAGCAAGAGGCATCACATTATAATGTATTCTTTGAAAGAAGAGGCATCCATTATTCCCTCATAAACATCAGTGGATCGGGCCCCTTCTTGGGGATGCCACCCCAAGCATTTATCTTGACAGGTTGCTTTGCACAAGGTTTACTGGGATAATATTATTTTGAAGGCAATAGTAGTCTCCACCGTAAAAATGATGTCCTCAAGGTCTTCCCCAATCTTCAGCAAGGCCTTAACATGGTAACCTGCTTTTATTTGTTGATGTTACAGATCATCAGAAAAATCATGTGGCAGAAGAGGAAGTCATATCAGGTTTGACGAATGTGACAGTATGAACAGAATAACATTACTACCATGGAACCAGAGACGGCCCACCCATGCATACCGTACTATACATCAACATGAACCCTCACCTTACTATTTTCAGTTTCCACTGATGTGAGTGGAAGATTACACCTGTGGGTAGCTTCATCCTCTGCTCCCGCCATAAGACTGCTTTGAGCTGCCAAACTGTCCTCTAATCACCATCTTGAAGGAGCCAGTCCAGAAAGGTTCATAGATGTCGAAAGGGACAGAAATGCAACTCTTCCCATTGCTTGTTGTACTAATTTATAGGAAAGTGTTGAAAAATAAGTTTGTGTTTCTACATTTCTGAATATGTATAAAAGTAGAATATATTTTTGTAAATAATGTTTTTTTTTTAAATGTCCAATTCAGAAACCTGATTTGGAATGTTATAAATTACATCCACATCCTACTGCTAAATAGGAAAAATAGTTTAAAATTAATATTAGCTTTAAACTGATGTTGCTGTAGTGAATACTGTTTGTATTTTGAACTTTAGACATTCAGTCACTAAATATTCCCATCAGTAGGTATTAAGGCTGTGAAAACTGTTCATAGTATGATGTTGAGGATTTATATTTGTCATAATAAGTTGCTAATGGAAATTATTGATATCCGTCTGAAAAATATATTATCTGCATGGTGGCCAGGTAGTCAGGCAAACACATGGGTACACCATGGCCTACTGATTTGCTCGGCATTTGTGGGGCTAAAACTCAACTGGGCGACACCCATACATATTTCCCGCAAGTTCTTTCAGTTGATGAATGGGCTGCTGAGCGAGCTGGTCTGCGGTGGTAAATGCCCAATAGTCAAATGAGCCAAGCTACTAAAAACGTACTCCCAGGGAGGACTAGCAATCCCCAGTCTCATGGTGGCTCAGGTGCAGTTTGATGCTAACTGGTACCATGGGGAACTAGTCCACCCACACGTATACCTTGAGAATGGGGACAATCAGCAGGGTGTATTCAATCGAATTGTGACATCCCTAAGGTGCTGTGCACCATGGGGTGAATCCTGTGGAATGCACAATCTGGGACTGGGCCAAAATCTAGCAGCTCAAGGAGGAATTGCACCAGATCTAGACATCTGTTACATGTACATTGGGCTTCTCCTTTGATGAGGGCATGTGTAGGCTGCGGGGCAGTCAGGGGATCCTTAAATGGGAACACATGATCCAATACAGAGAATTTGCCTCACTCCATGAAGCATTGGCTAGGTTCCCGCGTCCAGTCCAGCCGAAAGTGACACTGCAATACTAGCGCATGAGAGGCGTAATGGCCTGCTTTTCCAATCCCAACTCAACATACGCGAATGGTGGATAGGATATACTGGTGTCATATAACTTCGCTGACAGGACTTTATTTAAGCTGCATGCTAGACTGCAGTCAGATGAGCAGTGCGCTGAGGACTGCGCACTGTCCAGATGGCAGGCTGATATTCTGGGGTGATTACTGCCTAACATTGGTCTTAGGCTTGTTCCCTCACACATAACATATCAATCAACCCTAGATTATGCTTAATACACTATCGCTTCTTACCGCACACCTACCTCACACCCGGGAGACTAGATAGGATAAATTAACTCGCACTCAAAGGAATGCCCAAAATGTAATAACATCCTAACAAGCTGCTGGGCAGGGATAAGGGCTCGAGGGGAGAAGTGATTGAAACCCCTACGCTGGTATTGACCTGCAAAGAAGTAGGCAGAGCCTTACTACTTTGCACAGGCCAGGGTCCCCATCGATCTATATGCAGTTCTCGAGCATGCCATTGTACCAGCATCATGGGTTTGTGCAGATATAGTCCCTATCCATAAGAAGGGACCAAGAGACCATCCCAGTAACTATAGACCAATTTCGCTTCTGGATGCTGGGGAGAAAATGTGCGCAAGGGCAATATGTATCCATCTTGAATCGGGACTAATGACAATCAAATTATTAACCATCCTCAAGCAGGATTCTGTGGGGGTACAGTAGATCAAAGTTTGCGGTTGCAGTTGGTGTGTGACAAATGCGCTGTACTCAGGAAAAGGTCTGTCTGGGCAATTTACATAGACTTGCGCACAGTGTTTGGCACAGTTCAAAGGTGCCAGCTGTGGGAGATCTCCATGGGGCATAACATTCCGGCAACCCTCTTAAATGCCATCCAAAACGTATACTCTTACAACAGAGCAGTGGTCCGATGGGGACTGGATTGGAGCACCAGGAAATATGTAAAAATCAAAAATGGTGTTCGTCGCCAGGGGTGTGTACTGGCCACCAAGTAATTTTGTATTTTCATTAATGGATTAATTGAAGAGTTACTGGCCTCACAGGTAGAAGTCCTTACGTTAGCAGGAGACAAGGTTCTAGCCCTTTGGTTTGCCGACGACGCAGTTCTATTGTCAGTAACACCCACCGGGGTCCACAAACAATTGGGGATATTTGGAGGTTTCTGTAAGAAAAATTGTTTGGCACCAAGACAAAATCTATGATATTTTGCACCAACAGTAGGAGGAAACCTCAAAGTCTTTCCTTGGCCCTAGACGAAGGAGTAATTCAACAGGTTCATTCCTATGATTATCTAGGGGTAAGGGTAATGGTGTCCTGTAGTTGGAACATGCAGCTGGATGAAGCAAGGGTTACACTGGGTACACTGGGTAGGTATAGCCGTGCCCTTGCCAGGATTACTCATGAACATGACAATGGTGCCGTTCGTGTCTCGCTTGAGGCTTATTAAGGGCAGGCGGGATAGGCTGCAATCCATGGGGCAGAGCTGTAGTGGCAACTGTGGAAAATAAATACCTTAAGAACATCCTGGGACAACCATCTTCCACGGCTAATTTAACTTTGCTACTAGCAACAGGCATGCAGGGTATTGTGTCCATCTGCTAGCTTCGCCCGGTGTACTATTGGGTACGGTTGTGGTCGAACGAATGCCTGTGTAAGTACAGAGAAGCATTGATGGATGTAATTACAAAGACAGGGGGTCTTCCCAACCGTGGACTGCTCATGTTCAGAAAATGCTGGGTGATTTGGTCACAAAGAGTATTGGACCAATCCAAGTAAAATGTCCAATCTATCGAAAGCTGTGATAAAGATTGCAGCCATGGAAAAGACCCAGCAGGATAACTCCCATAAGATTGCCGGTTCAAAGGCCTTGTCCCGTTATCGTAGTATTAAGGTCAACAAGGGATCTGAGGATTACCTTGATCATGTCAACCCAAAATATGAAGGTCCTTGTTTATCAAGCTGTACTTTGGGATTTTACCTGTAGCAAGTCTAAAACATAAGTGGAATATCTATCACCTACATGCCAATTTTGTAACAGCATGAATGAGGGCACGCTTCACGTTTTAATGAAACGCCCAGCCACTTTGCCGCTGATGAAGCTATTTTTAAAGCCATTGTTTATGGCTCAAGCTTGTCGGACGACAAGTGAGGCTATGGCAACTTGCCTGAACTCGAGTGATATGTTAGCAGTGCATGCAACTGGGAAAAATCTTCTGTGAGCATGGAGAGTATGAATGAAGAAGGTACTGATGAATAATTTCTAATTGTTTAGACAATATTTCACTGTTTACAATTTTAAGGATCTTAATTTACAATAGAAAGCCATTTATTTTCTTAATTGTGACTGTATTGATGTATGATTTCAATGTATGCATGGTTTTATGACTTTTTGTCGAAAATAAAGTGTTATGAAATAAAAATGTAAAAACCCTGTGGCAAACTTCTATCATATAGTAGGGACATGTCCCGAGTTGCAGAAGTACTAGAGAGAAATAACAGAATTGCTGGGGCAAATTACTGGCAACCAAGTGCTTTGCTCGGCAATGGGATGCCTTTTGTGCATATGTGCGGAGGAGTAAATGTACAATTCGAAATTAATGAGGATGGCACAGCTGTTGGCCATGCTCCCAAAACCAGGTTTGTACATACTAAATTGACAAGGCACAATGATTCCGATATGCTGTGGTGTTTATAGCCAGGACCCAGACTCTTGACTGCATGCCCAAAGGCCATGCACCCAAGAATGAAGTCATAAGCAATGGAGTTACAAGTGAATATGGGTGTGGTGTAATGCACTAGTGTTGTGTACGCCCTAGTGTTTTGCCAGCATGGCTGCAGACGATGGTCCGAAATGTAAATTTATAAGTAGCTAATTTACAAGGACCATGGTTTTGATATGCAGGGATGGTTGTGGCTAGGACCTATACTCCTTGTACCTTGGTCGTAAGGCGTAGATGGTAGGTTACACACCGAAGATGCAAGGGCCAGCCTACAGGCACTGCAGCATATTATGCCATAGATTAGCCGTGTAGATTCGCATGTGTAGAAAATGACTGCCAATATACTAACTCCTTACTTTGTTCCGAATCCACATAAAATTTTTAAATGGTTGTCGTACTTAGCGTAAGTATCCCTTTTCCATTTCTGTGATAAAAGAACCAGGTATGATAGTCTTTGCATTTTTTGAAAATGTACTACATTGCTTAATAGACAGTTTACCTTTTTTTTTACCCTCATATTTAGTTTACAAACCAGTGTACTATGCATTGCGCTCAGTTTCTGTGTTTGCTTTTCTAATCCTTGGGTCTGGGGGAAAAAAACCCTTCATTTACTATGGTACTAACTACTTCCTTGTTTCCTTTGAGTGTTTCCTTTATCTTTCTTATTAATGTTATGTTTGTTGCCTTCCTGATGAATTTTAACAACAGTTGGATACCTGTAGGCGTATTCTAACTGTGCATTTGTTCCTACAGCTTTGTGATATTTCTTCATTTGTGTCGTTGTTATATCCTGTTTCCTTCATCTTTCCCATTAATGTTATGTTTGTTGCCTTCGTGCCAATTTTTAACAACAGTTAGATACCTGTAGGCGTATTCTACCTGTGCATTTGTTCCCAACGATCTGTGATATTCATTTATTTTGTCATTCTTACATCCTCTTGGGTAGTTAGATACCTGTTGGCGTATTCTAACTGTTTGTAGTCTTTCACATAATTACATTTTTTTTTTTTTAAGTACACATTATTTCGTAAATTTTGGCTTTAAGAACATTAAATACGCATTTGCAAGATTAGATGGCAATCTCTGCTTTAGAGTAATGGTGCTATCATTACATTCAAACCATCCACAATTCTTTTTAATGTATGCAGTGTAGTGACCTGCTTTGGTTGTAGCTCCTGCGTGGTAGATTATACCTACTGTTGTAAAGGTTTTCTTTCCAAGTGAAACTTGACCGTGTGTGAATCCAGTCAGTTTGCAGTTGTTTTTGGTGCCATCTGCATTATAACGTAGAAGCTTAAGTATTATGTAGGCACTATGTGATTGTATCAGTAAGGTGGAGCGATTGTCTGAATTGCAAATAGTACATAATCTGCCATAGTTTGCATTTTGTACAAATTGCTGAAATGGAATGCTCTCACAATTTGGTATGGAAACATACACAAATCACTAATTTGGGATTTCTTCCTGTATCACTTTGCTACAGAGAGTGCATGTATGTTTCCACATGTACGAAATCTGGAAGATTTCATTTACAGGTATGCTTTTGTTTTCCAATACTAATAGTATGTACATTAGAAATTATTGTGGATCTTCTTGTGAAGTCATAGTGAATCTCACTATTCCAGCACAGTCGTCCAATTGTTGCCTTACTCCATGAACACTGTCAGGGTAATTCATAGAATTTCGCACAAAAGTGGCGCACGCGGCTGGCGCACAGTGTGCGCGTGCAAATGGCTGCGCCAGCCGCGTGCGCTAAAATCGATATCCGCGCACAGCGTATTCATGGATTTTAGCCTCCAGAACCAGCCGTGGCGCAGAGTGGCGCAGCGACCCTGCAGCAGCGCCAGTTACGCCCCCAAGAACGCCCTCGCACAAGTAAAAGCCATCAAAATTCCCAATTCAGCGCAAAGGGCTGCGCTAACCCTGGACCAGTATACAGGGCTGGCAAACAGCAAACGCCGAGCGGGGAACGTGTATTACTGGGGTGCGCGGGAAGTTCCACATGCGATTTCAGCAGGGTACGTGTATTTCTGGGGTGCGGGGAAGTTTCACACGCGATTCCAGCAGGGTACGTGTATTACAGGGGCGCGCGCAGGAAGTACCACACGCGATATCAGCAGGGCACGTGTATTTCTGGGGTGCGGGGAAGTTTTACACGCGATTTCAGGATGGTATGTGTATTACAGGGGTGCGCGCGGGAAGTTCCACATGCGATTTCAGCAGGATACGTGTATTACTGGGGTGCGGGCCAGTTTCACACTCGATAGGCCCTGTGCGAGTGGGGTATGTGTATTTCGGGGGTGCAGGGGAGTCCTACATGTGAATTGGCAGTGTGGGTCCTCCCAGGTGTTCCCTCTACCCTGCACCCCTGGTCATGTCCCGCAGGCAGCCCATCCACCATGGGCATGCCCCCCCAGCCAAGCCACATGTCACCTTGCACTAGTGATCACCAACACATTACCCCCTTGGACCCCCACCCCGCAGCAGTGCAGGGCACCTGCCAGCAGGCCCCCACTCATGTCCCCCAGCACCCCCACCCCACAAACAGTGCAGGGCACCTGCCAGCAGGCCCCCACTCATGTCCCCTTGCACCCCCACCCCCCAAGCAGTGCAGGGCACCTGCCAGCAGGCCTCCACTCATGTCCCACTCATGTCCCCTTGCACACCCACCCCCCAGCAGTGCAGGGCACCTGCCAGGAGGCCCCCACTCATGTCCTCTTGCAGCCCCACCCCCCAGCAGTGCAGGGCACCTGCCAGCAGGCCCCCACTCATGTCCCACTCATGTCCCCCTGCACCCCCAGCCCCCCAGCAGTGCAGGGCACCTGCCAGCAGGCCCCTACTCATGTCCCACTCATGTCCCCCTGCACCCCCACCCCCCAGCAGTCATGGGGCACCTGCCAGCAGGCCCCCACTCATGACCCCTTGCACACCCACCCCCCAGCACTGAGGGGCACCTGCCAGCAGGCCCCCACTCATGTTCCCTTGCACACCCACCCCCCAGCAGAGCGGGGCACCTGCCAGCAGGCCCCCACTCATGTCCCCTTGCAGCCCCACCCCCCAGCACTGAGGGGCACCTGCCTGCATACCCCCACTCATGTCCCCTTGCACCCCCACCCCCCAGCAGTGCAGGGCACCTGCCAGCAGGCCCCCCCTCATGTCCCACTCATGTCCCCTTGCACCCCCAACCCCCAGCACTGAGGGGCGCCTGCCAACAGGCCCCCACACATGTCCCCTGCACCCCCACCCCCCAGCAGTGCGGGGCACCTGCCAGCAGGCCCCGACACATGTCCCCCAGCCAACACGTCATCACAATCTAGATCCCTGGCCCTTATGGCCAGCCGCCACATGCCAAAGACCCACCCAAGTATTGCATCCACCCACATAGAAATGCAAATTACATGATACAACCCCAATGGCAAGTATGTAAATGAACACATGTCCGTCTCACACACACACAATGGGTGCAAGTGAATGTCAAAACCCATATCATGACATGCATGAAACCAATGAGATGATACCACAAATGGAAGTATAAAAAAATATATATTAAAGATAACATGAACGTAAATCAAATTAAACCCACAACAATGGGAATAACAAAATAAATGGTCCATGTCCCAATAAATCATGAAAATCAAGAAAACACAAGCAAAAGAAATCCAAAAAGAAATGTTGTCCAAAGTCACAGTTCAAAAAATCAAATCCAAGGGAAAATAAAAAGTAAAAACCATTGCTCCATGGTGAACACAAAAAAAATATCACAAAGATAAATCCAATGTAAAACTATGTACAAGAGAAGAATCCAGGGTCCATGAGCCCAATTTAAGAAATGAAACCTACCAAAAACTACTACCTAATAAAAAAGCTATATACAAAAATGTGGTCCATTGTCCAAGCGGTCCAAAAGAAAGAAAAAACCAAAGGAAACCTAATACTAACTAACTAACTATTTACAAGGGCAGCGGGCAAGTCCAACGGCTCACATGTTGATGTTCCGGGCCAGGGCATCATCGAACTCCTGCTCGATGTCCCGGAGGCGGTCCTCTTCCATGGCCCCGAGGGTTCGCAGGGACGATGACATCTGTAACTCCAGGTCCCTGCGAATGGCCTCGAGGCACTCGGCCCGCCTCAGGGCCCTACGCATGGAGTTCTCCGCCCTGACCATCGTGAGCCGTGCCTCTTCCGCCCGCTGCCGCTCCGCATCTCTCGCATGGCCCAATCGCTGCCACACGGAAGACACTTCCTGTCCAGGGTCCTCCTGCCCTCCGGCCGATGCCTGCCCCTCCGATGTTGATGGCCCGAGCCATCATGGCTCCCACCTACAGCCTGCTCCTGCTGCTGCTGCTGCTGTCCATGTGCCCTGTCCGATGGTGCCTGCACATCCTCCATCTGCTGGTCTCCAGTTGTGGTGTCCACCCCTGCTGGACCCCCAACTCCCGACTGTGGCAGGGATGGGATCTCCACCAAGCTGGCTGTGTTGGTCAGGCCAGGTCCACAGGGGGCCCTGGTGGAATCTGGGCTGGAAGATGATGTGGAGAACGACCGGCGCACAGCCTCCACAGAGGAGGAGAGGTCTGCCAGAGTGCGCGACACATGTAGGAACCCACCGACCAGGGCCCCTCCCAGCAGTGCCACGTTACGACGTTGCTCTTCGTGATGGTGTGCGTTCTCCGCCCAGGAAGAACACACGTCATCACGAATGACACACGTGCGCAACGCGACACCCACCAGGACGGATCCCATACGGTCGCGGGACCCCTCGCCCGTAGGTAGTGGAGAGGCAGGTGATATGGCACTCTCCCCTACCTGCGGACGTGCCTGGGACGGGGCCTCCCTGCTGGTGCATGATGGTGCAGTCACAGGGTCAAGGACAGCGACATGCACAGGCCCCTCCGCGGTGACCTGTGCTGCCTCCTGACCCTGGCCCTGGACTGCACCACTTGCACCAGTGGTACTACCCCCACCAGGCCCCATGTGTGGCTCAGTAGCGGGTTCCTCCCCCTCTGTGGAGACCACCAACCTGGATGTCTCCACACCATCTTCCGCCATTGGAAGCCCCTGTGGGGGCTCACCCGGCCCTTCCGCCACAGCCATTGTGGCAGACGCAGCACCAGCCCCCTCGCTCCCGGATGATGGTAATTCCTGGGAGGGTGGCTGGGCCTTGCGTCGCCGCCCAGTGGAGGCATCCCCGCCGCTTGGCTCCACAGCGCCGTCTCCGCCCTCTTCTTCACTTGACGCTGCTTAGAGGGAGACATAGAACACAAGCATCAGGGTACAGTACAAAATACCCGAGACAGGAAGCAATAACACATGAGTGGCACTGTCAAATGTCACTTCCATCCTGTCATTCCACAACACATGAGTGAATGACACAACACTCATGCAGAAACAGTCCTGGCGCCTGCAATCAACATCAACATCCATGTAGAAGGGCCCCTGTAAACCAAGATGCTGCCTTAAAAGTCACATGCATCTATGGCGTTTCAAAGTCACACACACACTTCTCAGGCACACACACACACATGTGCACCATACATGTACATGACATCAGCACCCATTCCTCACCCCCCCTCCATGTCCAGGAACAGAGACAGCCATGCTTTCATGTGTGCATTCCACATAGAACTCCCCATGTTGCATTAAAACACATGCACCAACCATGTGGTTCACACATAACTGGTCTCACATGCATGACCATGATGTCCCTGCACACACACATCCATACATGGCCTATGTCACACATACAGGCAAGCATCAGACTACCAGCACACTGCAACATGCCCTGTCTCACACAGCAATGCTTGGCCACTTACCGCTCAACTCCAGACGGGTCTGCCTCCGAAGGATCTGGGCATGGAGCGCTGGGCCTACTCGTTCCAGGACCCTCATCTGGATGGTACTCATGCGTGCCCGGCCCCCCTCCGCGAGGCGCTGGGCCTTGTGGAGGGTCCTGGACCTGAAGTCCTCCCAGCGCTTCTTGACATGCTTGATGTCGCGGGTTGCCACCCCCTCCGTGTTGATGGCAACCACTACGTTGTCCCAGATCTTCTCCGTCCTTCCTTGTTGGCGCGTGATGTTCCGAAGAGGGCATCATACTGCCCCAGGACTTGCTCCACCAGGACACCAACTTCGGTGGCAGTGAAGCTGGTGGCCCTCTGCCTCTCTGGTTGGGGGTTGCCAGTGGTGCCAGATGGTGTAGTGCCCGACATGGCAACCCCAGAGGCAGGTGTGGGTGGGTCTGGGTCCTGGGGCTGGGCTGTGGAGCGATGGAATAGCAGTCGGGAGTCTTCGGTTCCAGCAGGGGTGGTCACAGCAACAGCACCCCGGGCTGATGTGCAGGCAGCAAATGGCAGGGCACGTGGGCAGCAGGCAATCAGGCAGCAGCAGATGGCAGGTGGGAGCGTGCTCAGGGCTCTGTGGGGCAGTAATTCGGCCTTCTGGGCAGGAGCGTGGTCTTCCGTGTGCGAACGCGTGGCCAGCTTGATACGGAGTGATTTGGCATGTGAAAATCTTGCACGTCAGCGTGTAATTCGAGGAAAGGCCCTTAGCGCGTAAGCGCGTCAGCACGCGTACGCGATTTCATTGGACCAAAGGCCCTTAGCGCGTAAGCGCGTCTGTGACATGCACGCGCAGGAGTTTCCCTGAACCCGGGTGCATGTTACACGTCCAAGAACTGCACGTCCGAGTGTCAGCTCGTGTAATTGGAGGATAGGGCCTTAGCGCGTATACGCAGAAGTGACGTTGGACGTGTGGGCCGGCTCAAAAGGTGCGTGTAGGACGTCATTTCCTTGTACGTGCTTTTCGTGGAGAGCAAGTGGGTGAATTCTGTACTTCTTGTCGGTTCACACGCGATTTACTTCACAGCGTTTCTTGTTCTTACTCCCTGTTACCTCTGACAGCTTTTTTCTGATTTTCTGTTGGGCCTGTTTCCTCAAACAACGTTCACTTCTTCTTTTGGCGGGGGTGTTGCCAACGCGCACCCGCGCGTATTTTTCACGCTCTTTTTACAGGCAGACGGTGAGCCGCGCACGTATTTACCAACTGTGCTTGCCCCGTGTGTCGCGTACCCTTTCAGAGGTCATTGTAGGCTGCGTGTAACACGCGTACGTTCATTTTTGTGTTTCTGGGTGCCACAGTGTAGTGCGGGTTCATTTTTCCACGCACGTGGTCTACGAGGGGTTGAAGCACGTTATTTTCTGTTTTTGGGGTGCCTGTGCGTTGCGTGACCCGTCATCTTATCCCAGGGGTCACATACAGCCTTGCTAGAGCACTAGGGTATGAATTCCATCTAGTACCCTACCCCTTTGACCCCCAATTACCCAGGTCAATAGTTTACTGCAACTCCCATACACACAACAACATCAGTGCCATGGTTGGGAGGCGACCAAGCGGTAAGGGTGGCAAAAGTGGCCGAGCCTCTAGAGGTGGGCGTGGTGGGCGCGGTAGGGGACATGGCCGGGATTTGCAGGGTACCCCTAGCCCCCCACGTGTGGAGGAGCAGTCAGGGACACCCATGCCCCCCCTACCCATGGTTGAGGGAAACGTGGCTGACACCATCTCTGCTCAGCCCTTGTTGGACCGGCCCATTGTGGCACCTGACCTGGCACAGGGTGACTCCCAGTCTGACTTCCAGGTCGCCAAGTCTAGGCCACGTGTGGCGGTGCAAGTTGGTGTCACCAGGCCATGTGGATCAGGGGCAGCTATGTCATCTGCTGCCCCGAGTAGGCAGGGTGGGGAGGCTGCAGGGGCAGCTGCAGCTCCATCCACCCCAGCTCTGACTCTCCCAGCCAGGGCAGTGTTGGTCCCAGTCCATCTTGCTAACGTTTCCCCTGACTACGTCACACTTCAGCCAATGCCTGCACCAAGTCCCATGCTCAGTGTGCATTCCCACACTCCAACTACCCAGTCAACCGGTGCTCCTGCCCCTAGTGGCCAGAGCGGCGTAGGCCACTCAGGATCCCCACCACCTTCCAAAAGAAAGAGGAAGAGTGCTCTTCCAGTACAGGCTGATACCCCAGACACGGCTACGCAGTCCGGCACGCCAAGGAAGCCTAGCTTCAATGATGCCGAACGTGATGCACTTGTACACTATGTGTCTGCACATGACAGCCAAATGTTGATCACTTCAGGGTGCAAGACCACACCTGCTCGACGTCAGGCACACTGGCAGACCGTCGCGGACATCATAAGTGCCCTTGGATTCGTGAGGCGCACAGCTGGTGAGTGCTACAAGCACTGGAATAACCTTAAGCGCAGGGCAAAGAAAAAGCTGGCCTCAAGTCATGCCGCTACTCTGGTGACTGGAGGTGGGTCTCCACAAGAGGACATTGAACTCACTGTACATGAGTCTGTTGCTGGGACCTACGTCACAGAGGAACAGATCCAAGGTGTGGGAGAACTGCCAGATTACGAGGCATTGTCCGGTGAGTAAACATGCATGTGTGTGTGATTCATGTGTATGTTGTGTGTGTGAGGGGTACTGATTGAGTGCCAGGTGATGGTGTGTGTGCCTGAGTGGTTTGGATCACCCATGTGCTTCATCCAAAACATCCTGCGCCCCTGGATTTGGGTATTACAGTATCCCTTCTGCCCACAGTAGACATTTTGTGCAACATCAAGCCAGTTGCCCTTGAAGTGGCATCTTGCAACAACATTGTTCCGTTTTTTTCAGTGTTCATTCAGGCTGATTGTTTCAATTCCCACACTTTCACTACGCATTTCTCAGCCCTATTGTCAAACAATATGTGACATGCCTATGGTACATGCCATCTGTGTGATGGCATGTGTCATGCATGTGGATTGGACATGCCACTCACAGGCCAATGTGTGATGGCACTCCTAGCCAGCATGCAGCTAATGTGTTGCTCTTCCATCTTGGTGTCATTAGTGTCTGACATTTTCCTCACCTTCAAACTCAGTGACAGTGCATGCATGGGAGGGTTATAGTCATGTGGGACATGTGTCAATCAAGTACTGGTTCTGTAGCTTGTCAGGCCTAATTGTGTGCCATGGTGCTAATGCCTGTTTCCATTTTTTGTCTTTCATGTTTTTGCAGGGGATGACGCACTTGATGCTGTTGAGGGTGAGGAGATGGTGCAGACCCAGGAGGGATCTCAGGCATGACCGGGCACCAGCGTGGGACGTGGTGTGGTGGTGGGTGAGAACCCACTCTTGCTGCAGACCGTTCTCTCAAGGGGTGTCTCTGGGTGCACCTCCCCAGACCTCTATTCAGGTGTTGATTCGGATGATGAGACCTATGTGGCTTCGCAGGTAGGTGTTTCTGGAAGGGATTCTGTTCTGTAAGACCCACCTGCACCAGGGGTACAGCCCACTATGGGGATGTCAGTGTTGGTAGGTCCGCCTTTGGTGGTTACGGATGCAGGGCCACACTCCGCAACATCTGATCCTGTTCCTGGGCCAGAAGATCAGAGGGGGAATGCAGTCCTGCAGCCTCAGGCAATGCCGACACAGCAAGGCACAGTTTGCCTTGCCCCAGACAGGTGTGGTGCCCGCCGACGCGGTGGCCTTACGCCACCAGGCAATACCGCATGGGAGCAATCCATATACGGTATGGCAAACCAACAGGCAGCATCATCTGAGATGATGGCTGAAGCAATGGAGAGGGTGGCCACTTCCATTGTCCCCCCAGAAAGGCAGATGGAGCAACTACAGCAGGCAAAAGACTCCATTTGCCAATCACTCAGGGAGGACATGTTGGCGTCCAACAGGGACAGACGAGTGGCCCTGGACACTCTGCGGGAAGCCATTTCTTTAGAGTCCCAGGGCCAGAGGGAAGCCCTGAGGGTAGAAGTCCATCACCTCAGGCAGACTCTTGTGGACCTTGAGGCTTCCACTGTCACGAGGACAGAAAAGCTGCTGGAGCGGGTCACCCGTACGCTCTCAGCAGAGATGCAGGCAACTCGGGAGGAGGTCCGGGCATCACGTCAGGTGGTGCATGGGGATCTCCGCACCATATTCCTCCAGATCGAGACCTTCGACACCCGCATGCTTACTGCCATGGAGGACCAGACTAGGGCTTTGCGTGGGCTGCCTCCCATAGCACCACCACCTCCTGTGGCGGCAGCAGCACAGAGTGATGAGAGCGACCACAGCGATTCTGAATCTCCCACGATAGCGTAGCCGTGCAGGCCATGAGCCCATGGAGGTGTTTTTTTTTCACAACATCCACTCAGGTGGCTGTTGGTGTGCACCCTGTCCTCGGACCTCCTGGGTGGCCTCCCCCACCACCCCCCTGGCCCCCACATGGCCATTTTTGATTTTTGATTTTTGATTTTTGATTTTTTGTTACAGTGTGTTGCCTTGTGTGGCTCCCGTGGGCATCAACTGTATTCCAGCTGGGCACATGCAGGCTTGTCCTGAGTTTGGGTTAGATGCTTGGGTTCATGAGACACACACCCCTCCTGCTTCCTGTTTCCATGGGCTTGCAAAGGGTGTGCCCAAGTGACAGTGACTTACACAGTGACGTTGGACTCCCATGACATGTGTGGGCAGTCTGTAGTCAATACTGTGTATACTTTCCTAGTGCATATTGTTGTAGTATTGTACACTGCATGGTGTATTGATTTATGCTTGTGCATCCATGTCTCCCTCCTGATTGGCAGGTCCATTCCTCATGTCTTCACAAGGCCGTCTACTTTGGAGATGGAGTTCATGTTGTAAGCAGTGCACTTCCAGATTTGCGTGGCACCAACACTGTACAGTTGGAAGTGGTCGATGTGCTAGCATCACCAGGTTGTAAGACTACGTATCCTTTAACTTAGTACTGTCATGTGAATGCTATGTTTGGGGTTGGGTAGCTGCATTGTAGTGTGGTAAGTATTTGGTCATGTGTGTTGTCAGTTCTACATTAATGGGAGCATATTGTGTGTGGCCACTTTCCATTCGGGACACTGTACTTTGTGACACTTGTGTCATGTTTTGGGGATTCCTTTGTTTGCTCTCACATAGCATGACATACCATGGTGTGTTGGGTGGCGGTGCTGCGGAGGGGTTGGGTGACATGGCACTGTTGTCATGTTGTATCTTGCAAGGGGGTAATGATTTTAGCAGCATAGAAGTGTGTCTTTTAATGGCACAGCATTGGTGGTGTTTGTCTAGGTAGGGATGCACACAATGGAACACTTCCAGGTGAACAATCTCAGGCTGGTATGGTTGTGACTGTTGACTGTCACTTGACTCATCATCATTGATAGTCAGCTGGTATGTGCCAGGGCTGTGTGCACTCCACAGGGGTGTGATTTTAGGTGAAGTAATTATCCACCAGCTGCGTACGGGCTGCCTCACCCCGTGCCCTTTCCCCTCCCATGCGCAGCGGGCGTGCATGCGGTTGGGGATGTGGGGGCACCACCATGTCCACGGCCAGGCCCCGGCGTGTTGCAACGTTGTGCAGGACACATGCTGCCACTATGATCCTGCACACAACTGGGGGAGCGTATAACAGCTGCCCGCCAGAACGGTCAAGGGAGCGAAAGCAATGTGGGCTGTGTTGTATCTTACCTGGGGTGGCGTGGTGGAGTTCCGAATTGGCGTCATCATGTGGGTGCTCAGAGGGTAGGCACTGTCCCCTGGGGAGGTGGTGATGGGTATCATTAGTGGGGTTGTGACATTACTCAGTATCTGACATGCATGCATGTGCAGTGGCATTTATACTCACCAAGCAGCCATGTATCGCCATGCCGCCCAGCTTCTAGGTCTCGGTTTAGGGTTGACATTCTGTAAATGAAACTGTCGTGGGTGGACCCTGGATAGTTGGCATATACTGAGGTGATGATTCCCTTGGCATCACATACTACCTGGATGTTGATGGAATGCCAGTGCTTGCGGTTTCTATAGATGTGCTCAGATGCCCTGGGGGGACGTAGAGCCACATGGGTGCAATCAATGGCACCTAGCACTTTGGGGAATTGTGCCATCCTGTAGAAATCCTGGGCGGCAGCCTGCCTTTCTGCAGGTGTTCTGGGTAGGTATATGTGCCTGCGGACTGATGGGCATGTAGTGATGATGGCCAAGACCTGATGTAGGCAGCGTGACTGCGTGGCCTGTGACACCCCCCCCCCCACTATGGCACTTGTCCGCTGAAATGATCCAGTGGCCAAGAAGTGCAGTACATTAAGGACCTTCTCCAGGGGGCTGAGTGCTTGGGAGCACAGGGTGGGTGATGTGAGGTCATCCTCCCACTCACTGACCAGGTCGAGTATTATGTTTGTTTGTTTGTTTGTTTGTTTGTTTATTCATTTGTTAAGCGCACCAGACTCGTAAGTAAAAGGGCGCAACGACAAGGAAATGCAAGGCTTACATAGTTACGTATACACAGGTTACAGAATTTACATATAGCAAGATGAACAATTTTTGCATGAATACAGGATATATACAATGTGAACAATAGTACTGAAGCAGAGGTACATGCACTAAGGATATAAAGCTTATATGGTTACAGTTAAGCTTATATAGGCTACAATATTTACATAAGGAAAGCATATAGCAAGATATACTGTTGTTTTGAATGCAGTATAGTGTCCTCAGGGAGAGGGTGATGGGAGGCTAAGGATTGGAGGCAGTGATGTGTTTTATTAAGTTTTTCCTGAAGAGTGGATATGGTTGGTCAGCCCTCAGCTCCTGGGGCAGTGAATTCCAGTTTTTGGCTGCCTTAACAGTGAAGCCATTACCCCCGATGGTGGTAAGTTTGTATTTGGGGATGTTTAGGCAATTGGTGTTCCCACTTCTAGTTGGTCTGAGAGAAGTTCTTCTCTGAAGTTTGTCTATAAGGTAACTAGGGGCCGCATTGTTCAAGGCTTTGTGTGTCAAAGAAAGTGTTTTCAGAAGTATTTTATTGGATGTGGAGAGCCATTTATGTTGACGTCTCAAGGCAGAAATGTGGGTTTTCATGTTTATGCCAAGGGCTGCTCTTAAGGCGTTATTCTGTAGCGTTTGGAGCTTTTGAATAGTAGATTTGTTAGCCCCAATGTAGAGGGCATTACAATAGTCGATTCTGGAGACTATAAGAGATCTAGCCAGGATCAGACAGCTATTGTCAGAGAGGAACTGTTTACCAGCTCTAAGAAGTTTGCATGTGTAAGCCGTCGCTGAGGTAAGGGATTTGACCTGCTTGTCAAAAGATAGTGTGGAGTCCAAGTAAAATCCCAAGGTTTTTACTTCCTTGGAGACTTTAATAGTATTGCCGTCAATATTGAAGGATGAATATTCTTGACCTAATTTTTTATTGTTAGCCTGCGAACCCAAAATTATTAGTTCAGTCTTATCATCGTTCAAGCACAGACCGTGGGTGGCCATGCATGCTTGGATGATAAGATAAACTTTGTTCACTAGGCTCATGTCCGTACCGTAATCCCCAGAAAGTGGTAGGAGAATCTGAGTATCATCTGCATAGTTAGTGTAGGTGATACCCAGCTGGTCCAGATCGTCGAACAGTGGCTTAGTGAAGATGTTATAGAGGGTAGGCGAGACGCAGGATCCTTGGGGAACACCAAATAGGATGGGTGTAGGATCGGCCGAAGCTGAGGGGGAGAAGACTCTCATGGTCCTCTCACTCAGGAAGGACTCGATCCACTTGATAGCGTCCCTGGAGAAGTGAGCTGCAGAGTCAAGGTGCCGACATAAGACCTTGTGGTTGACCAGGTCGAAAGCAGCGGAGAGGTCGAGTAGGAGCAGGAGTACTGTCCTACCTTTGTCTCTCAACTCGTCTATTTGGGACTTAAGGTCGATAAGGGCAGTCTCAGTTCTGTGCAGTGGACGGAAGCCAGATTGTCTGTTGCCCAGGAGTTTATGCAGTTCTAAGTGCTTCTGAATTTGAGTGTAGGCGGCCTTATCCAATATTTTTAATAAAAATGGTACCGTGGTAATCGGCCGGTAGTTTGTAGGAATGAGGGGATCAAGTGTCTGGTTATAAATGAGGAGAGTTCTCTAGCGGCATCTTTTATTAGCTGTGCAGGGCATATATCACCTTTGCAGTTTGAAGGCTTCAAAGATAGGATAATTTTTTCTACCTCTAGGATGGACATTTTAGAGAAGTGGAATGTGGCATTATGTACCGGTGGTGGCTCGTTGGGCAGGATAGTGTTAAGCGAATGCAGTAAGTTTAGAGCCTTCTTTTTTAGTTGAATTTTATTCTGAAGTGTGTCAATTTTATGCGCTAAGGCTTGTTGTATATCTGTACACCAGGATTTGTCCTTGGTGCAGACGTCCGAGATAGCAATAGGGGACTCTAGTTCTTTAAGTATGCAAAAGAGTTCTTTCATGCTTGAGTTTGAATTAGCAATACGTTCATCGTAGGAGTCACGTTTTGCTTGGCAGATTTCATTTTTGTATTGTGAGGAAAGTGCAGTTAATTTAGCTTTATTCTCACTAGAGGGGCATAGTCTCCAATTTGTTTCACTTTTGTTCTTTAAGGTGCAAAGGTCTTTGAGTTGTGGGGTGAACCATTTGTTTAGGTGGGCTATGGGTTTGCTCGGTCTGAGTTTGATAGGAGCAATTTTATCCAATGTGGTGAGCATGATATTGTTAAATTCCTGAACTAGGCTGCTGGGGTCGAGGTGGAAACCTGTACCTCCCATACACGTGGTCATCAGGCATCCCAAAAAGGCTGATTCTGGCCCTGACTATCCTCCTCCTGCAGTATCCCACGGCCACTGCTACTAGGAACGGTATATTCATCCTGGTGTCTGAGCTTGTTTGTTGTTTGCGTGCATTTTTATGATGCGCGGGTCGACGTACGCCTGCTTCCTGCTGGCGTACGTGTTTCCGGATTGGCCCGTCTTTTTGGGCGCATGCCTTAGCCACGTTCGATTCCATGAATACGTGTTGTAGGCGAGCGTGTGAAATTTCCCGCGTACCCCAGTAACACACGTACCCCGCTCACCCAGGCCCAATCGCGTGTGAAACTTCATGCGAACCCCTGAAATACACGTACCCAGGCCAACCGCGTGTGACACTTCCCGCGCACCCCAGTAGTACACGTACCCCGCTCACCCAGGCCCGATCGCGTGTAAAACTTCCTGCGCACCCCTGGAATACACGTACCCCGCTCCCCTAGGCCCGATCGCGTGTAGGACTTCACGCGCACCCCTGAAATACACGTACCCCGCTCCCTCAGCCCGATCGCGTGTAATACTTCCCGCGCACACCCGAAATACACGCACACGCTATTTTTCACACAGCGGGTGTCGCTGTTTGTCGCATACCCCTTTGCACGTCATTTGTCCTAGGGGGCCATAGTATGGGACATTCATCAGAGCTGTATATTCGTGCTTTTTGTTAGCGCACATTTTGGCGCACATTTTTTTGGAGTGCAGGGACGCTACCGCCTGCCTTCATGTGGCGGACGGGTTTGGGTCTGTGCGCATCTTTGCCCATGCGCTGGTTTGCCCTATTCGATTCCATGAATACGTGTTGTAGGCGAGCGTATGGCCGTTCCGCGCACTTGCCTCCTGTACTTCCCCCGTGACGCCCACATTTTCACGAGTTGTTCCCCATTCCGAGTGTTCCGCCTACTTTTGTTATGCGCGCCACGCTATGTGCGCTTTCACTGTGGCCTTAGCGCACGCCGTTAGATGACCTGTGCGCCGGCGTGCGCCGCATACTTTTTCAGCGCACATCCCTGATTTTACTCGCGCACGGACTCCATGAATAGATGTGCGCTGGTTTCCCTGCGATATTCGCACTTGCACTGCGATTCTCGCTCTTTCACTGCGAATCGCACGTTTTCGCACACTTGCGCCGAAATTTTCAGCGCACATTAATTCCATGAATCAGCCTGTGTATGTGTTGTCAAGATTGCTTGTTGCATTTCTATGCAGCACTAACATTTGCAAACACAATTGGTCTGTACTGTGCAGGTAAATACTATTAACAATTGGTGGCAATTGAAATAGAATATTCATTGCTACATTTGCATAGCAACTTACCCCACTTTCATTTGCAAATTTGAATGGTCCAGCAAGTTCTGTATCTGAGTGCATTTTTCGGAATTTCTGTTGCTTCTTTGCCGACGTCCCTGGTTTACATTCCCTAATAGGTTCTTCTATATTTGCGGTAATTGATGAAACTTTAACTTCTTTTCTTTTCTTTCCGGAATTTGCTGTTGGATTCTGTTGCATTTCTGTTTCATTTAGTTTTCTTTAACCACATTTTACTTTATCTGGAACAGGGTATTGTTTTAGATGAGGAGTGTACAGTGAACGCAATCTATTGTATTCTAGAATGCAATGAATATCAGCTTTGACTTTACTTGCATCAAAGTTCATTAGCAATAGACTGTCAAGTGTACGTAAGCGTGATAATGCTACGTAGCTCATGCCTTCCTTAAACACTGGGCCTCATTCCGAGTCTGGCGCTAACCAATGGCGCTATTAGCGCCTTGGTCGGCGACGGACCCGTACCGGCACCGCCCTGGTGGAATGGGAAATTACCGCCCTATTCCGAGTTGACCAGGGCAGTAATTTCCCATTCCCCAGGGCTCTTCCCCATTCCCAAATGAGCCCCCATAGGGCTCAATGGGAATGGGGAAATTGCAAATAACGGTGACCGTACTTTACGGTCACCGTTATTGGCTTAAAAGCCCCTTTGCGCCCTCGTTCCTAACGCCTGCTGGCGTTAAGGACGAGGGCGCAAAGGGAACTCGGAATGTGGCAGTAAGGGATTACCGGTCTCGTTAACGGTGACCGGTATCCCTTACCGCCATACTCGGAATGAGGCCCACTGTCTTTCCTATATCAATCAATGCTTTGTCTAGGGTAAGACCTTGGGATTTATGAATGGTAACTGCATATGCAAGAGTTAGAGAAAATTGCTCTCTACGTACATACATGTCTTTGAAGAGAAGGAATCGAGCAATTGAGTGCCCTATCCTTTTCACTTCTGAAACTTTATCAAAGCGAATATTGACAAACTGAATGTTGCTATCATGTGGGTATGATTGAAAGCCAACAACTGTGCCCAGTGCTCTATTAACTAGCCCTTGCTCTACGTCAAGGTTACGTTTAAGCATTGCTCTACAATTTAAGGATAATTTCAATATTTTTTCCAACCCAGCTGTGTTGGAGATTGAATTTTCTAAACTATTTAGTCTTGTTGTGGCTTGCTCACACATGGGTACTGTCATACCATATACGTCTAGTTTGTCTGTGGCGCTAATTTCCAGTATTGGTTGCATTTCTTTATTTAACATTGTTTCATTGAATTTGAAACAGCTTGCAAGAGTTGGCATTAAGGCCATAAATTGACATTTTTGTGCGCTATTTGTTCCATAACATCAGTTGCACATGCATTGGCGCCATAAAGTGCATGTATGTACCGGTTTTTCAATACAACTTGTGCTTCTTGCGATAATACACCAACTCTAATACTTTTTAAGATGTTGGCATAAGTGAGGTCTGCAGATTGCAGCATGTTCTCAGTTAATTCTCTATATTGGAAATGTTGCCAAAGGTTAACATTACCTATGCTACCAAGAGTTTTCCGGCAGAGTTTGTGGCCTAAGGTTTTAAAAATCAGTTCACCTTTCACTGGTGTCAATTGTAGAAGATCTCCGAAAACGATAATGTGTTTCCCTGCAAAGAGTTCTTCGTTGTTACTTTTAAGTACTTCTTGCAATCTGAGATGAATCAAAGCCAACATTAGGTTGGAGACCATGCTCACTTCATCTATTAGTAGCATTTTCATTTGTTTCAATACTCTGCGTAATTCCATTGCAGCTTCTGCAGAAAGTTTGTAGTAGTCTAATTTATTTTGATGCTCTGCTGTAAGCAGTAGTAATCAGTGTAAAGTGACACCGCCTATGTTGTAGGCAGCTAAACCTGTGGGGGCCGTTACAACAGCTGACAGTTTGGTGTTTGTCAATTGTTGAAGGAACTTGCTGATGATTTTGATTAAGAATGTTTTCCCTGATCCAGCTTCACCACTGACGTACAGCAGTATAGGTTTGTAATTTTGGCAGGTACATTCTTTATTTTTGTGTTGTACACCATGTACAATTTGTTTTGTTACGTCTTCAAAAATGGTGCGCTGATCGTTGTTAAGTTTTGCTTGTTGTACAGTTAAGTCTTCTGTATCTTCTTGATACTGATACATGGTGTTTTCTACTTCTGCCATAGCTACTTCAGCCTCATTTGCTATTAGTGGTTTGTCCTAGTGGTTCTTGACTTCCTGTTACAGAAGGTTGACTGCTGTCGGAAGAGTCCTTATCTAGTTGGGCCTGAAGTTCTTCTTCCTGTTGCTGCTCATTGTGTAACATTGTTTTGTACTGCGTAAAGCTCACATCAGTGATAGCGCTTTCATTTGCTTTGAAAGCATCTTCATAGCAGTCATAGTTATCTAGTATGTCTTCCTCTTTTCTCCATGGTTTGAAAAGTTGTAACAGACATATGTAATATAGTTCTTTCTGTTGAGGAGTTTTTAATGACAATTTTACATGATTAATTAAGCTTTGTTTGGTAAATTTCACTAAGCTCCCTTCACAATCGGTCACTCTATATCTACGTTTGCTTTCATCAGGTTTTACATTATTTTTGTATGTAAAGTTTTGAGCTATGTGGTATAGACACATGCTTTCCAGAGTGCTACTCCTGTTCGGATAGTATGTGTCCAGTAAATTGTTTTTTTAGAATGTCTTGGCTGTAGGGATGATTTCTGGCAATTGTTTCTATGTCCTCATATGATTTTTTCTAGATTTTCCAGAACTAAGACTGAGCCATACTATGTTGTCTGATTTTCCATACAAAGCAGTACCGGTTAAACGATCTGCTGCTTCATAGGCGCCACATTCTCTATGAGAAAGCATTTTTATGCCTAGGCTGTACAATTTCTGTGATAATGTTTTGTCTGATGCTAGGTCATCCCAGAGGTCTTGAAGCTCTGTTTTTTCTGCTTTAGTTAAGTAGGCTGTAACATATCGTGCAACAGCAGTTGAATTGTCTGCAATGTACTGCACATCTATGTTTGCATTCCATAAGAGGGCAATTATTGCATTGTAATCATTGATATATGTTCATTCTTCCCTTCTTTTTATGTAATACGTGTTCTTAGGTGATTTACCTTTAACACTATGTCGAACTGAAGACATGAAATTGTTTACTTCACCTGTTTCTGTAACTGGTCTAGGGAAACCAAAGCGGCATTTGGTGTAGTATTTACCTTTGTTTTTGTATTTGCGGCGACAATATTTGCCACATTTGTGTCTTTGAAATTGTAACATCTGCCCATGCAGCTCACTATGTGTCTGTTGAGAAGGGATTTCACAAGTGACATATTTTTGGATAAACTGCAAAACAGTGCTGTCACTGCCGTGACCAAATTTCGGTGCACCTTTGATCCATAACAGCATGTGAATGTGTGGTGCTCCTCTCGCTTGATATTCTTTTCTCCAAAAGAAGTGTTGTACTTCTCCAAGGGGAGGAACAGTTTTATTGCAAATGAAGTGTAGCATGTCAATGAAATGATGATGGAAATATCTTGACACATTAACTAGATCTAGAGAGCAAAGTTCTCCAGGTGTTAATATATCTATGTTGTTTTTGTTGCTGTTTGCTATGCGTAGGAACTCATGTAAATCTTCCCATGCATATTCGGCACAACTTTACGTAACAAACCAAGTCGGTGTTCCAAGGTTTCTGATCATACAACGCACGTCTCTATGCGTAGGGAACCAGTATTCCTTTGTACCACACATGTTTACAAACAAATTTGTTATACTTGATTGTAAAACCTCATCTTTTTCCAGTACTTTTTGTATTAACTGCGTAGCTGACATATTTTGAAGAGGGTACCAGATGTAAGAATGTGTGCAATGCCGTAACATAGTGTTGCTAATTCACTTTCATAGAGTAGGTGGAATATGTATTCCACATTTTGTCTAAATCTGGGATCTTGTGAATACATTCATAATGAACGGTATTCTGATGCCCCAATCTGAGTGGGTCTATCATCGTATCTTCCACCTTTGCCAGTAGGAAATAGCAGTGGAAAAGCATGTGCTTCTATACTTTTTTCCCATATACTCATTGGTGACCCTTTGTTTTGTCGCATTTGGTAAGTTTCTAGTGCATCATCTATGCTTTCATTGGAATGCAATGGATGAATTGTGTAATGGTCCAAAATAGAGGATACTGTAGCAGGATCCAGAAGTTCAAATTGTCCAGTTTCTGATGGCTCTTGAATTATTTCTGTTGTTTCCCTTAAGCTTTCATCAATATTTATTTCCTTGTGGTACTCATTATTGTCGTTTAGATATTGCAATGCTTGTCCAACTTTGTGTACGTCCACTAATTGATGCCAATTTTTTTTGTCCTTTGTTGGTACTCCATTTACCAAGACTAAAGAATGCTCTATTGAACGTTCCACTCCTAGAGTGTGTACATTTTCTGTTAGATATAATGGCAAATAAACTACTTTGCCACCAATGCCTTTCACCAATTCATAGGATGGTAATTTTGCTGTTTTTGGATGAAGGCGTATAATTGCTTGGAATGGGTGAACTGTTTGAATTATTATGCTCTCATACAAATTGAGCTGTTGCAGGATTTTTGGTAATGGAAACAATTCCAAATTATTTGTAACAGCATGTGAAGGAGTGTGGTTGTTGTCTAATTTTGTATTACAGTAACTGCAACATATTAGGCGTTCAGTTAGTTCATATTTGTTTTCTGCTAAAAGGTAGAGAGCTAATTCAAACCATTTAGAATCTTCATTGTCTTCTATTTTGTATGCTATGTCCACATTTTTTGTGTTCCTTTTGTAAAAGTTCTGCGGCAACACACACACAGATGGTTTGGTACTTCAGCCGATGACCTTTTAAATGTTACTATTTCTTTTCTGTTTATGTGTAATAGAAGGTTGCTATGTGCAGAATTGTTGCTACTATGTTCTAAAACTGTTGCATTTTGTAAGTGGCTCTCACTTCCAAAATACTTTCTCTGAATACGGTCAATTTCTTCTTGTAAGTATTTGGGTGTACCATGCAGTAGAGTGGTATTTAAGTTGCCTAATTCTGAAGCTGGACTTTTTGCATAGTATATTTTATACACTAGATTTCTTACATTGGAATGATGTATTGATATCCTTTTGATATCATGGAAGGTGCTTTTGCAAATAGGCCCAGAAATGCAGGCTAATCAATGTCCTTTTAGTCCTGTGTATTTCCGCACTGGACAAATATCCATATTTTGCAGCACTTTCATTTTACTTTTGTCTTTACCTTTTACATATTGATTGAGGAACTGACGTAAAGATTTGAACGCTTTGTTTGGAATGGTGCACATTGATGTGCACGGCCATTTGTATACTGGATGGTGTGGTTCTGCTGAATCGAGAGGTAATTCTGAGTTTTCAGGGAATACATTTGTAAGCAGTGTTTCTTGTTCCATGATGGTAGTGTTGATTTTCTCATACCCTTGTCCACTGCTATGGATGGCAATTGTGTTTGTTTGATTTTGTTTGTATGCTTCTTCATTAAAATATGGTTCTGTGGTTGTTGTGTGACTCCATTCACCACCACAAACATGTAAGAAATTATTTTTGTTCACATTCCGTTTATTGCTGAGTTTCTTTTGTAGTTTAGTACTTAGTTTTGTTAGCATTTTCATCCTATTTAACACTAATATAAACAACTTCCTTTTGAGAAGGATTGCACTGTCCACAAGAGGTCGTAGGATTAACTTTCTACGGTAGGTTTTAAGGGGTGAGGATGATTTCGGTCCTCTTCTGAGTAGATTCTGAAGGACTCCGTGATGAAACATTTTTGATAAAATACTTTTTTTACTATGTGTTCTTGTTACACTATCAGGATTATTAGGAGCATTGTTAGCTGTACTGGTAGTCATTTTTTTACAACATTTTTGTGTTTTGTGACACATTTTGATGGAGTAGGTAAAGTTTCGGTAGTTGAGACTTCCTTTGTTTTTCTATCCAACTACATTAGCTGGTGTGTTCCAACATTCTCTACAAACTCTACAACAGGTGGATGCATACATTGGGCACTTTTATTTTTATTTGCTCTACTTTTGCATTCCTTTCTACGGAGTTGCTTTTTGGTAGGCATTCTTTGGTGTCTGTTGAAAAAAAAGGTATACTTTGGTCTGTTGTCCAATGTCTGTGTGCTGTGTGCATGTGTGCATGAGTCTGATGGGGAAGCTCTTTGTCATGGTGTGTCGATTTGCATTGGATTCTTGCAATGATTTGGTAAGGCTACTTGATTGTTTGTATACTACTACAATGTGCTTCAGATGAGAGTACAAAGCGGGCTACTTGTGACGAGAACCATTATTAATAAACGAAATGCCATAAACTTGCAACAGCAACTTCTTTTCTAAATCTAACCTTCTAAGGATTACGTATGTTATTTGAGTTCCAAACACACAGGGATTTGTGAGCCATTCTGCCTGTTATTCTTTGTTCAATAAATGTATATTTGTAGGTAGAAGGGTTTAGAAATCAATGTTTGCTTTTGCGCCCAAAATAAACAAATAACCCACACTGCCTCTTTGTGGAGTAGTTACAATATAAAGGTAGTACTGTACTTACTTTTTTTTGCAAAATAACCAGGTTTCTTCGGATATGTCGCCTGAAGTGTAGATACTGTTGATTCTCAGGAGAGTAGTCTTCACTGCGGGGCAAAAAAACAAAATCAATTACTTTGTGTGTTTACAGCAGTGATGATACTGCACACATTAATTGGGCTTCTTTCGTCACAGCATTCTACTTTCATATTTCAACCCAGTGCAAGTGTGCATTTCACTTCATTCTGTGCAGTCTTTGCATGGTATTTGCAATATGGTACTTGAAAGTCCTTCAAAATTGCTAACAAATTTAAGTTTATGGAAATGCTTTGTGTTTTACACAGTGTACTATGTATAGGAGAGAGGTTTGTAAGCGATAGGACACAGTAGTAGATGGGGAAACATTTTTTACTTGCAAATTAAAAGCACGATGCCGAGAAATCGGGAGACACTCAGAGGGAGATGTCACCATAGCAATCGAGAGCGCTTACTTTCCTCATACGATAACATTGCAAGTAGCATTACTGTAGCCCATACACAGTACACAACTCCGACATTTTCACATACAAAATTGAGTTCCGCCCTAAATAGGCATGCTTGCAACGTATGTATAGGTTATGCGGAAGACAGTAAGCAGTCGTGCGGTTTGTCAATGATAAATCGGACATCTTGCACTTGAAAGGGGGAGCGTTGGTATGTATTGCCTATGCACATTTTGTGCGAGCTCAGCAGTGTTGCACCAATGAATGTCGAAAAAGAAACGCCAACTGCAATCCACGCAGTATGCCGTTCCTTTATCGCCAGTAATTACTTTGTGGTAAATTACTACGAAGTAATTACTTTGAAATGTAATTGAAACAAAATTGGTGATTAAGGGTTTGGGATAAAAAGGGGATGGGGAGGGTTTTGGGCAACGGTAGTAAGGAAGCAGAAGGGAGGCATGGGGGAACCAACCAAAATAAAACAAATTCTGAAGTAATTACTTCGTAGTAAATTACCACAAAGTAATTACTGTTGATGGAATGACGTGAAACCATCCACACAGTGCTGTACTGCTGCCAGACTGCACCCAGCTAGATACTCCACACAGCACTCCACACCCACTCATACATTTTGTACAAGCCCAGGAGTGTTACACCAATGAATATCTGGAAAGAAACGCCAATTAGAATCCACACAGCACTATACTGCTCCCAAACTGTACTCAGCTCGGTACTCCACGTGGTGCACTACGCTCACTGTCACGTTTTGTACACGGTCTGGAGTGTTACACCAATGAGTGTCCGGAAAGAAACGACAACTCAATTCACACTGAAGCCCATTCCTTTATCAACAGTAATTACTTCATGGTACTTTACTAAGAAGTAATTACTTCGAAATACCATAGAAAAATTAGTAATTAAGGGTTAAGGGATACAAAGGGGGTGGAAAGGGTTTTGGGTAGGAGTAGTAAGGAAAGGGAATGAGGCCATTGGGGGGGCCAAAATAAAATTAAAATAATAATTTGATTACAAATGTCAAAGTAATTACTTCGCAGTAAATTACCATGAAGTAATTACTGTTGATGGAATGATATGGAACCATCCACACAGCACCGTACTGTGCAAATCTGTGCTCACCTCAGTACTTCATGCGGAGCTCTCATGTTTTGTACAAGCTCAGGAGTGTTACACCAATGAATGTCCAGGAAGAAATGCCAACTGCAATACACACAGCACTGTACTGCTCCCAAACTGTACTCAGCTCGGACTTTGCGCCTATAGGTAAAGGGACCGCAATATAAAGAGATACGCTACAAATTTTGGGGTTGACTTTAGCCTCCCGAATCAACCCAACCAAACTGAGCAGACCCAGCAAAATAATTTAATTTCACTAACTGCCAGTTCAGTCTAAAACAAACAATATACGCAACGACAGCATAAGGACTGCCCCATCCCTAGCATTTACCCTACTAAAACTATCCATATTCCTGCAAACACAAAGACAACCGTAAAATACAACACTCACCCCAAGCACAACTATCACAATCCAACATTAAAATAACAAAGCAAAACCTCCTCCGAGAACTCACTCAATCATAAAACGCTAATTTAACAACACTATACATACAGACACACAAAACAACCTCTACAGCCTCACACACAAAACCCCCAAACCGATACCACCTCGAAGCATCCCAAACACACAGTGACCACTTTTTCTGCACTGCAACTACCAACAGAACAGCAAAATCACTCTTACGCGTTTCCTCTCATCCCTCTAACAAACCCTCTATTCTCCGCCTTTCTTTTCAGAACCGCCAGAGTTCATGGAAACCATGAGACTGGTAGCAGTGTGCAATATAAATCACATTAACATAACATAACAAGTTCCGCATAATGAAGCGCTAGAAGAAATTTACCAACTTGCTTCGTTATAACATGTTCATGTTCTTGAATCCTCCTTTTAAACAATCTAATCATACTACCAACATATAACCTACTTGACCGGACACATTAAAATATGCACAACTCATCAAGTTTTTCTGTTAATTAAATGCTTAAAGCGCCATTATTTTCCACTTTTTTCATCATAAAATACAATCAGTATGTTGCTACCAAATGTACAAATCTCACGCTTACCACAAATATGAAAGCTTACCAATTGTCCACATAACCAAGTGTCTCCAGAAAACTATGCACCAGTTTATTTTCTGCGTAGGTAACCCCTGAAGGGAAAAAGTAGGACAGTGCACCACTGCCTTTCTTGCTATTGGTTCTTTCTGTAAGATCCTCTAATGTTGTTTCATAATTTTCCTAAATTCTACCACTTGAGCATTAAAGCCTGCAATGAATCTCATCTGCCAATATCTTTCTTCTTTTTCTTGGTAATGAATTGGGTCACTCATTTAATTTTGGGTCACCCATTTAATTTGTTTAATTTTAGCAAAGGCTATATATATATATTTCTGAGGCTTGTGGAATCTGCTTAGATCACATGCTGTGCATAGGCCGACATCTAGTGGAAGCTGCGGAGTATTACAGTTTGTTTTTCGAAACTCGAAAATGGGCGTCGACACAGGCGTGCCAGTAATACTATCCCTAATGTGACGTCCACTGTACCCAAGATCCCTCACGCGTCTAGGATCCTCAGATTGTTTTTTTCCGCCATACTGGTCGGAAGCATCTTGCGGAGTCCCCTGGCCTTAGCCATACTTTTGCTAATAATTGAAATTTATAATTCTTTATTGACATCCTTCCCCACCCCAACGTCGACCCTCGACACTCGACGACGGCTGGAGAAGACATCGACCGTCGGCTGCCGCACGACGGATCTGGGCCTCGGAAGGCCGCTGGCCTCGGCCCGGGCCTGGTAGGCCGCTGACCTCGGCCCTGCAAGTAGGGAGAGTGGGGGGTGGTACATACTCTTCACTCTTGGTATATAGGTACACCTTATCTTATATATTTCATACACTTACCAGCCCGCTGCCTTTAGGTGCGTATGGAGGGTACCCCTTTCCAATTCTGCCCCAAGTGCAACCGCAAATACCCTTGGGTCGACAGGCACGCCTCGTGCAATCTCTGCTTGCCGAGGGACCACCCCGAAGCGAACTGCAGAGCGTGTAGTAGGTTTAAACCTAAGACACTTAAGGACCGTTCGACTAAGCGTTGGGCCCACCACGCCAGGCAGGCGGCCATGGCAGCGGAGGGCGCCTTCAGCGATGGCAGCGACGCCGTACTTTCGGACGGCGAGGGCATTACGGCGTCCAAAGACAGCCGAGCGCAGGTCCCCGACCTCGGAAGCTCGTCCGGCAGGGCGGCTATGGGGAAGACCCCCGGCAACGCAAGCGCTACACACCCGACACACACTAAACACACTAAGTCCAACCGAACCTCGCGGACGTCGACTCCTCGGAAAGAGGCACGGATAGAACGGTCCGACTCGGTGTCCTCTGGGCGCTCTCGATCGAGATCGCCTCATGACGCAAGGCAATCATCCACTCTTGCCAAGAGTGCCTCGCTCCCTAGACTAACGGAAGTTCGATCGTCGGAGGACGAAGACGACTTCCACCCCCAGGCCGCGCTCCAAGAGACGGAGCCCGCAGTTAACACCAGCGAGGCCCCACGCTCGAAAAACACAGATACCTCTCCCGATCCTCGACGCCAGGCGTCGAAAGTCTCCGGGGCCTCCAAAGGACAGGGAAAACATTTTTCCACGCACGGGGAGGGGGGGAAACAGCGGAAAGCTCATTCTTCCACTCCTGTATGACCATCCTTCCCCCCTAAGCAGACAGACAATTACAAGTCTACTGAGAGATCAACATCCAGCAAGGGTACCCTTGATAAGTCCCCTAAATTGCCTACTAAAGTCATCCCCTGTTCCAAAGAATGGTCCAGTGAAGACATAGACAGGGTCATGTCAAGGATGTCTTCCTTGGCTGATTTCTACGACAAGAATCCAGAGCATTTCCTCTTGTATGACCCTCAGGGGGCCACACCCTCAGGTTCCACTGATCCTATCCCCCTAAGTAAAAAGGCCCGGTTCGAAAGACCTGAACCCTTCGAGGTGCAGCCTTACTCTACTCCATTCCCTGAGGGGGACCAGGAGTTTGAATTTATGGAGGAACAAACCGGGACGGAATACTATGCGGATGATGAGGATCAGGAGGAGGGAGAAGATGAGCAGGAAATTTACAGAGTAGATTCCCCGGTAGAGAACGAAGCCCCAGTTACCGACTCGCCAGTCGATAACCAGCCCCTCCTTAATGAGGTTCTCGCTCGCGCGGCAGAACATTTTCACATCGACAACCACGGTGTACAGGAGGAAAGGGACTTCGCAGAAGAGTTGGTGGGAGAGAGGAGGCCGGTCGCTCAGACCATCCCTATCCTTAGATCCATCCAACGAAGAATAGATCCGTCCCTGGTGAACCCAAACCTCACCAGAGCAGTCAACCCCAGGGTCGAAAAGCTTTTCCGGGCAGCCCAGTCTGACCCTCTCTATATAAGAGGACATCTTAAACCAGACTCCCTAGTTGTTACCAACACTCGGAAGAGGGCTGGAACACCCTTATCTTCATCAGAAGCTCCTCCCGACAAGGAGAGCAAGAAACTTTACGGGTTTGGCAGGAAGGTAGCCTCAACGTCCGCCTACGAAGCAAGGATTGCTAACTCCACCACCCTGTTGCCAGCTACAACTGCCATCAATGGGAAGAGGTCGCGGCGCTCATAGCCTCTGCTCCTGAACCGTTAAAGGGCCAATTGGCTCGGATCTCGGCAGAAGGGAGAGCCGTGTCTGGTTGCATATTAAAAGCAACTTTCGACGCCGCGGACAACGCAGGAAGATTGATAGCAGAAGGTACTGTTATCAAAAGACATGCGTGGTTACGGCAGTCGGAGTTCAAAACAGAAACTCAGGCTTCATTAATAGACAAGCCGGTGGAACCCGATCTATTGTTTGGGAAAGCGGTCGAAGACGCACTGAAAAACGCCAAGGACGAATACGAGACACTGAAATCCCTTGGCCAACTAACCAACAAACCCCCTAACCAGAGGGGGAATAGTAGTTTTCGTCGCCCACGCGGCCAAAATTCACAAAGAGGCAACTATGCCCAGGGACAGGGTACACAGTGGAACAACAGCCAGCAGTCTACCCAAAGTTACGGCAGGGGTAACAAAAGAGGGCGTGGAAGAGGCAGAGGCAGCCCCAACAAGGGAGGTGGCAGGCCTCCACCAAAGCAGTGACGCTCAGTTCAGGGTCCCTTCTCACGCAACCCCAGTAGGGGGACGCATTTCCAACTTCACCCAGGCTTGGGAAGGGATCACCTCAGACAGATGGGTGCTGTCAACAGTGTCCACAGGATATTGTATAGAATTACTGCAGCGTCCCCGGAACCATCCTCCACGACAAAGAGTACACTCCTGAGAACATCAGAAGATCCTTCTCGAGGAGATTGCCATTCTGCTAGAAAAGGACGCGATAGAACTCGTCCCAGGACACCAGGTAAACGAGGGTATCTATTCAACTTACTTCCTTGTGCCAAAGAAAGATTTGACAATGCGCCCATTACTGGACTTACGGCCTGCCAACAAGTATGTCAAGCCCCAAAAATTCCGTATGACCACGCTACAAGAGGTAATCCCCCTCCTAAAAAAGGGGGATTACATGGCAACCTTGGATATGAAAGATGCTTATTTTCATATTTCCATGCTCATGGCGCACAGAAAGTACTTGCGCTTCAAGGTGGACAGTCGCCACTACCAATTCAAGGTACTGCCCTTCGGGATAGCTTCAGCACCAAGGGTATTCACCAAGGTACTGGCGGTGGCAGCTGCACACCTACGCAGGGAGGCAATCCCAGTGTACCCTTATCTGGACGACTGGCTCATAACGGGGGAAACCCCAGGAATTTGCAGGACAAACATTCAAAGGACTATCGACCTCCTCCACGAATTAGGCTTCTCAATCAACGAGAAGAAGTCAAGCCTAGTGCCAAGCACCTCAAAACAGTTCCTAGGAGCAATCCTAGATACTCAGAAAGGGTTGACCTTCCCTTCGGAAGAGAGAATTCGGAATATACTACTGCAAATTCCACATTATCAGTCCGGTCAACAAATAACGGTATGCAAAGCAATGCGGTTACTGGGCATGATGGCGTCATGCATTTACCTGGTCCCCCACGCGCGACTGCGCATGCGTCCTATGCAGGAATGGTTGGCGAAACAGTGGTCTCAGGCAAGTGGTCAGTGGGACGATCTAGTGGTCGTTTCGCCAACACTTGTACAGAGCCTACACTGGTGGACAAGAGAGAATCTCGCAAGGGGAAAACCCTTTTACGATCCTGAAGTACAGGCAGTGGTGACTACAGATGCATGCCTGACTGGGTGGGGAGCTCACCATCTCCACCACACAGCTCAGGGTCTCTGGTCTCACTCAGTAGCCAAGAACCACATCAACCTGCTAGAGCTTCTGGCAGTATTCAGAGCGCTTCGGGCGTTCGAGCCCCATCTAATAAACTTGTCGGTGCAGATCCGGACGGACAGCACGACAGCCATGTTCTATCTGAACAAGCAAGGAGGGACTCGTTCGCCAAATCTGTCCAAGCTTGCCCAGAAAATATGGATATGGGCACTCAGATGGAACATCTTCCTGTCATCGCAACATGTTGCAGGGGAGCTCAATTCCCTAGCGGATGCTCTAAGCAGAGACTCCCTCCCAGAAGAACACGAATGGGTCCTTCACAGAGAGATCGTAGAAGATCTCTTCTCTCAGTGGGGTTTCCCCACTATAGACTTATTCGCCACAAGCGAAAACAAACAATGCCCAGGATTTCCATCCAGGTTCCCCCAGCCAGACTCCCAAGGGAACGCCCTGTGGATGAACTGGTCAGGGATGTTTGCGTACGCTTTTCCACCAACTCCTCTCATCAGGAAGGTAGTGTACAAGATGAACAAGGAATCAATGACGCTCATCCTAGTTGCTCCCATGTGGGCGAGACAACCATGGTTTCCACACCTACGCAGGATGGCGGTGTGCAAGCCCATCAAACTTCCAGCCTGGTACAACCTACTGTCCCAGCAACAAGGTCAAACAGTGCACCAGCAACCCAACTCAATGAACCTGGCAGCATGGCTCCTGAGGTCATAGAGTTTGGACATCTCAATTTACCACAGAGGTGTATGGACATCCTAAAAGAATCCAGGAAACCAAACACAAGGCACTGTTACTTTGACAAGTGGAAGAGATTTGTTATTTGGTGCCAGAATAAACAAATCAACCCGGTTGATTGCACTCCTTCCAACATTGTGACATACATGCTCCACCTGCTGGATGCAGGATTGGTTTTTAACTCTCTGAAAGTACACCTGGCTGCCCTCTCGGCTTACACCACATCCCATAACAAGGTGTCGTAGTGGAAAGTACCAGTAGTTAAAGCCTTCATGGAAGGAGTAAAGACACTTCACCCTCCTATTTCTAACCCACCGCCAGGATGGGACCTTAATGTGGTGCTAGCTAAGCTCATGGGCCCCCCTTTCGAACCCATGCATAAAAGTAGTCTCAAACACCTGACTTATAAAACTGCCTTCTTAGTAGCCATTACCTCTATAAGAAGGGTCAGTGAAATTCAGGCTCTGTCATTGCAGGATCCTTTCTTTACTATCCACAAAGACAAACTGGTTTTACGCACACACCCTAGGTTCTCACCTAAATTTATATCTAAATTCCATGTAAACCAGTCCATCGAGCTTCCGGCTTTCTTCCAGAACCCGCAAAGCTCGGCTGAGGTGAAACTACACACCCTAGATGTGCGTAGGGCGGTCCTCTACTATGTAAATAAAACCAGACCGCTAAGGAAAACAGATCAACTGTTTGTCTCCGTAGCTACAGGCAGAGAGGGAGATCGCGTCTCTAAAGGCGCTACCTCGAAGTGGATTATCAACTGTATACAGCTGTGTTACTCTCTTTCTGAAAAAACTCTGCCTTTTACGCCAAGAGCCCACTCTACTAGAGGCATTGGGGCCACTCTGGCTTTCATTGCAAATGTTCCCCTCGACACCATTTGCAAAGCAGCTACTTGGAGCTCTATTCACACTTTTACTCAGCATTACTGCATTGACACTCATTCCAAGACAGATACACAAGTGGGACAAG
Organism: Ambystoma mexicanum; assembly: GCF_040938575.1. NCBI lineage: Eukaryota > Metazoa > Chordata > Amphibia > Caudata > Ambystomatidae > Ambystoma > Ambystoma mexicanum. The sequence goes on along the minus strand of NC_090937.1, from coordinate 18,049,201 downwards.
CGGTTCTAAGACACCTGTTTGCTCATGACTCTTCTCACATCCCACCTCCTTCTTCTGGTACTGCTCGCTAATCTATGCACAGCATGTGATCTAAGCAGATTCCACAAGCCTCAGAAGGGATACATTACTCACCGTAATCGTATTTCTGATGCTTGTATCTGCTTAGATTCACATGCGACCCACCCTTCCTCCCCTCCGAGAGAAGGCGCATGATTGCTTGTAGTCTTACCTTTCTGTCTATCTGCTTGGATTATCTGTACTCACGCTACTCCTCATGCTTCCTCATGTCAGAAAAAATACAATCTGAGGATCCTAGACGCGTGAAGGATCTTGGGTACAGTGGACGTCACACTAGGGATAGTATTACTGGCAAGCCTGTGTCGACGCCCATTTTCGAGTTTCGAAAAACAAACTGTAATACTCCGCAGCTTCCACTAGATGTCGGCCTATGCACAGCATGTGAATCTAAGCAGATACAAGCATCAGAAATACGATTACGGTGAGTAATGTATCATATATATATATATATATATATTGTAAAAGAGGGAAAAGTAATTGCACTTCTCCACACGAGGACAGCACTCTTCGCGGTTAGGACGCCAGTATGGATCTCCAAAGAATAAATCAATTCACCATTCGCCAGAGGTTCTTATGCCATATCCAGTTTTATTCAAGGCATTAAACTTACGACGCGTTTCGCAACGCTCCCGTTGCTTGCTCACATATAAAACATAATGAGGTTGCAAACTGCTTTTAAGTACAGAAGGGCTCAATCGCTATGATTCCGCCCAACACGTTTTGTCCTTCTTCTGTTTCAGCTCTTGAAATACCCCATGAGCATTCTATTTTGAATGCTGGCGGCCATTTTAAGATGTGTGAATTCCCATGCATAGTGCATTAAAGCTAATCCTTTTTTAGAGATATCACAATTATTTTATAGGGCGTTCATTGTGTAGTAACAGGTTTTCATTTTTGTTTTCACAATGGTTAAAATATATTATTGCTGTAATGATTTAAAAATAAACCTGCTCGCTGTGCAATTACATATTATTCCCAATCACAGCCTGGAGTTACAATCAAATGCTGGCATCATACAATTAATCAATTAATTAATAAATGTCACACTGCCCGAAATGGATTTTCTATTTGCCAACTGTATAAGTGTGAAGAGCTGTATTTTCCCAATCACTACGTATTTCATAGGTTCACGATTATAAAGTGCATAGTGCTGTAAACATAACTCTCAGTCCATTTATCTTAAAAACCTAAAGTGCATAGTGCAAAAGTGCTCTGTTAGTATCTTGAACATTAACCCTCACGCAATCAGTTGGCTTTTATAAAAGATTTCTTAGAAATTCAAATTGATTTTTTTGGCAGTTTGTTAAAGAAATATTGTGCTAAAGTGCTCAATGCTAAACACATGCAATAGTACTCATGGCCAGCATTGAATATGTAATGTAAAAACCAGGATTAGGGCAATATAAACCGGGGTATATCAAAGGACAAGATGAATAAAATCAAACCTAAAAAGCTAATCAATTCTCACTGTTCCATAAGAAGTCAACACACATATAAAATGTAGAAAAAGGTTAAAGTTAAAACAAGCTCAAATATCAAAATCAACAAAAAGTGTTTTCTTATGTTGCTGACTAAAGACATTATCAAGACTGAGGCATAAGAGAAGATTTATGTCCCAAGGAATGTATACAATTCTTCATCCAGGTTCTGTCCTCCTGGTTTCTTAGTTTGGAAGTCTAGGATAAATCGTGTCTCCATCTGGCGTAATTCCAGCTCACGATTCCCTCCACGTGGATTGAGTTTTATATGGTGAACTCCAAAAAATCTGAAATTGTCTAATTTGCTCTGGTGTGTGTCTCTGAAATGTACTGCCATTGGGTAGGAAGCATCTACATTTTTGATGGCCCCCATATGCTGTAATATTCTCAATTTTAGCTTGCCAATAGTACTTCCCACATACCAAAGGTTGCATGAACAAAGCAGTACAAATACGACAAACTCTGTTTTGCATGTTATTTTAGTTTTCACCTCAATATTATAACCTAATATTGGATGTGTGTAGTTTGTTTTGTTCAGAGCAAATTGGCACGCTTTGCACTTAGTGCATTTGGAGAACCCAGTGTTCTTGTTATTCAGCCATGTGGATACAGCGTAAGTTTCTTTCTTCGGGGACATGAAGCTGTTGACCAGTGTGTCTTTAATGGAGGTGGATTTTCTGTAGGTTATGTTGACTCTTTCTCTCATGAATGGAAATAAAGTTTCATCGGTTCTTAAGACATGCCAGTGTTTGTGTAATATTTTCCTTATTGTTTTTGCATGTGAGCCATATGTGAGTATTAGTCTCACATCGTCAGGTTCTTGAGTCTTTTAAGATGTTCGATCGGTGGCGAGTAATGCCTTTCGATCTAGATTTCTCGCTTTGATATAAGCTCTCTCAATGATTGCCATAGGGTACCTTTGTTTGGCAAAGTTCCGAGCTGTGATCTTGCATTCTCTATCGAAACAATCTAATTTGCTGCAGTTACGACGGATCCTGACAAACTCACTGTATGGTATGCTCCATTTTAATGGAGTCGGGTGGTTCCTACTTGCAAATAACGGCATGTCAGAACTCATTGGTTTTCGATGAAGTTCAGTGCTGATTTCTTTACGATCAGTTTTCACCAGTACATCTAGAAAGATTAGGGATTCACAACTGTGAGTTTCCGTAAATTGGAGATTCAAATTGTTGACATTTAATATAGTCACAAAGTCAAGCCAATCCTTTTCTTTTCCATTCCACAAGATAAATAAGTCATCAATAAACCGTAGCCAGAGGACTACTTGGTTGGTATACTTTGTATTGGCATCAGTCCAGACAACACATTTTTCCCACGATCCCATTGTCAAATTTGCGTAGGACGGTGCAAAGCTTGTTCCCATCGCAGTTCCACAAAGTTGGTTATAGTAAGTATTGTCGAAGAGAAAGACGTTATTCGTTAAGCATAGATCTATCATCTCCATGATCATTTGTCCATGACTCAGATAATTTAGCGATCTACTGTCAAGGAAGTATTTACATGCTTTTTTCCCATCATTATGTTGAATGGAGGTGTAGAGCGATACTACGTCCAGGGTTGCAAACATGAAATCTCTTTCCCAGCTGATCCCTTCAATTTTGCTAAGAAAATCTTTGGTATCATGTAAATTTGAAGGTAGCGTGAATACCAGGGGCAATAATGTTTGATCAACATACTTCGACATATTTTCCAATGATGCACCGTTTAAAGTGACAATGGGTCTTCCTGGGGAGCAGGTGGGGTTCTTATGAATTTTCGGTAGGAAGTAGATTGTGGGTATGACAGGTGTTTTGTTGAAGAGGTACTTCGAATCATCTTCATCAAGAATATTCAATTCCTCCCATTTTTGTAGGAAGCACTCAACTTGCCTTTTTAAGGGTTCCAATGGGTTTTCTTCAAGTTTGTCATAGCAATAGTTGTCACTCACAGACTGAGCTAACTTCTGAACCATTGTGGCACTCAATGTATCAATATGCATTTCACCATTGCATATTGCACTTGATCAACATAATTCCCACAGGAAGGAAACAATGCTACAGAGTTGTGCCATAAGGAACACACAAATGATGTATACCACAGTGAACACAGAAAGCAATACATGATGTGATCACGGCAGATTGCACTTGCCAAAACAGAAAGGCAATGTGTTTAGAGCCTCGGCGGCACCCCATAAAATATCCTGACGTGTGCTATTTAAGACTGGTGATCATGATCAATGGAATCTTACTTCTTCAGACCAGCTAGCCTTGGGGCACTGGGCAAGTGCCCCTTTTGCCCTCCCATAAAAACGTCTCTGCCAATGATTGCGGACATTATCAAGCATTCCACAGTAACTATTTCATCTATTACGATGAGAGAGGCCGTGGTTCCACTGCAACACTGAAGAGGACACTTCAATTCCCCTAAAAGGTTTATTAAGCGCACAGAAAAAAGTATTTCGCTCAAATGCTAAAACCAAGGAAAGAAAACGAGAAGCCTCCCCGGTTAGAAACATTACAGATTTTTTTCCCATGGAAGCCGGTACAGTAGACTAAGGGGCGGTTGCTGATGAAGAGCAGGGGAGTTTCCAGGAGTTGCCAGTGGACTCTAATTTTATTACAGATCAGAGTATTCTGGTGGTGGTAAATATTAGCAATGGCTCCCTAAAGGAGAATAGCCATCGGGAGGGTACCATGGTGGGCGCTTCATATGAAGAAAAGGATATGTGAGATTGCCCTGATACTCCCCCCAATCTCTGCACTTGAGTCATACTCAGGATGATGAGAGCAGAATATGCTCCTTTACCTCTTTCCTTGAAAGCAACATGGCTTCTGGACATCAAAATCAGCGACAGAGCAGTGCTAAAACAAATGACAAATTATACTGGCCATCTCTCAGCTCTGCAGATAAATCACCAATGAGTTCAGTAACATGACTCGACGATATTTATTCAGAAGTTAAAGCACATATGACCATATAGAATGAAATGATGATAAAAATGGAGGAGCTTGCTTAAAGTAAAGAAACAACAGAGGTGCAAGTAGGGAGATTTCAGAAATCTGCTCCATGTGACATTGTGGTATTGACGACGAGCCTACCCGGCCTCGACAAGAACTGTCACAGAGAGTAAATTGCAAACCTGGAGACAATACGATAAATCGACAAAAATCGCTTCTAACTAAGAAAACTAAAAACCAGCAGAGAATATCATAGAAACTCGAGAACGTTTTTCAGAGTGTTGCTTTTAACAAAGTATATGTACTTATCTTGTCATTTATAAAGTGCACAAAACCCAGAGGCATCGAGGCGCTGGTTACAATAATTACAACAGCCAAGCAAATAGATAGGCAATGCCTTACATCTTTGAGTCTTGCAGTGACAGGTTCTTAGGAAATGAGTCTCCCCAAGGTTGAATCATGGGCGAATAGCAAGGTCTTGAGATGCTTACAGAAAGTCCAGCAAATAGATTCCCATGATAAAGTGGAGGTATCACCAGTCTCAGATTCTAACAGGTATCAGCGGTTATGGCGGGGAAATGCCCCAAAGAGGGGTTTTAAGACCAAGGAAGCCTCCACAAAAAAAACCATAGATCCACCAGCAAGTTACAAAAGTACTCAATGTGATTTCGAGCAAATCATGTGTAAATTAGCTCAAGTGGTCAGGATCGGGTCACACGAGAAACGGCTCACGGAGGGGCATCAAATCATGAGGAAGCGCCAGTAAAGACTACAACAGTAATTGGGCAATCATGTCAGTATCCAGTGCGATTTACAGGAAAACCCTGGTAAACCAAGGTGATACAGCTATAGTGAATCCCAGCCCATTAAGGGCAAGGGTCAAAAGTTTTTAGACTCTGCTTCCGACACTCGTCTGGTGGAAAATAACTCTCAAAAGTTGCTGTGCAAATCAAATAAATGTCTACAGTTTTCTACAGTTCCATCAGCATGCCAATCTGACACAAAGCAGCTATTACTGGAATTTGTTTTGGGCAGGGAAAATGATAAAGTGTTAAATCGCTTGTCTATTTTAGCCCTTATGCATGAGATTCTGAAATTCCCACTCCTCTCCTCCAGCGATATAGATCTGGTGGACTTTTTGGATGATCATCGAACAGATCTCATGGTTATTACAATGCACTCACGAATAGCAAACAATCTGCTAGTTACCGAAGGGCTAGCTTTATGACAGATGGGCTACGATTGAATACCTTATTATGGTCATCAAACGATTGTCCCTGCAAATTTACAAATCAACGATTACCTGCTGTAGAGCATGAGGGTGGAAAATATCATTATATGAGAATACTCTGTTCAAATAACACAACCGCCCATAGGACTGTGTAGGTTCAGACAGTGGAGAGGATGGGTCACAGGAGAATTGAAGACTGGAACTGGCTGCCCCATATTCTCTCATCCGAGAATAACAAAATTGCAAAATTGAGTGGGGTGGGGCGCTGTGGTTCGTGGACAAAAAGTATGGATTTCTCTGTCATCTCATGGAACGTGAGGGGTCATGTGCAACCTTTAAAAAAACTGGAATTAGGCATACTATAAGACAACACTGTGTGGTATTGCTCCAGGAAGTTTGGCTACTGTCGAATGTAATATTAGATGGGTATAAAACACTACATTATCTTGTCAATAGAGCATGGGATGGACACTCATCTGGTGGGATAATTCTAGCTATACATACTGGCCTCCTGCATGAATAACTGCTGTTTCTGATAAGTATTATGGAATTTTAACAGTTAAATGTTATATACAGAGGGATGCTAATATTAGGAATTTGATGATTTGAGTTAATATTTACTGGAACCCATCTCTGTTGACCGTAGATACCTTCCTGGGGCAACTAAATGAGGTAATTCAGGGAATGGTCTGTGAAGGTGATCCATGTGATATTCTATTCGGAGGTGGTTTTAATTCACTTTTCAGAGCCTGTGGTCCCCAGTTTGATTGTGCCACACTGTTTCGAGAAAAGAAAATAACAAATGGGAACAAATGGAAAACCTTGGCGAACTTTTGGGGCTGACAAATATTGAATGAACATATAAGGGGTGATTTAGATAGTCAGAACACCTGCTCAAATGGACATTACTTTTCTTGCATTGATTGCATTTTCTGTACTGACAAATTGTTCTCTGGATGTACCATCTTTAAAATTGAACCAACTTTGCTTAGAGACCTTAGTATGTTAATTGCAACTTTTATCATACAGCTTCTAGTTCATAATATGGTACATCTTACAAATCTTAATATAAATCAAAGTAAAAATGTGATATCATGAAATCAGAGGAATGTGGTAAATTTTTATAAAGAAATGATCAGTTTTTACTCCACTGCCGCCTACAAAGACAAATGTAACTTGATACAGGTAGCTACCTTGAATGCCTTTTTTAAGTGCTAAACTGCAAGGGCCAACAAGACCGAAGTTTGGGAGAAAGCCCAAGTCTCCTGTTTATGATTATAAGGTAGGGTTTAAGAAAAAATAACTGAAAGATAAGCTTAGAAAGGTGAAAACATTAGCAGATGGTGACGGCATCAAAAGTTTAAAAATGAGAAAGTTTGGACATGGATATAAAAATTGGATCACAACTCACAGGCACATTCTAATGCATCAGGATAGTGTTAATATGTGTCTTGTCTGCTGCCTCTGTTCCCCCTTTTCACAGAGGACGTCAAGTTCAGACGTATATGCATTACGCCCATAGAACAGGTAGACCCTTCTTTTCACATTGAAAGCTATCCCGTTCGCTTCGGGCAAGACAGCTGAGACGAGGTGTCCTGCGGTAGTCACTTGATTTGTTACGTGACGCCGTGGTACTCTGACCCGGCGCTTCTGATTGTTTGTGTTCCTGACCGAAGCTCGGTATTAAACTCCTTTCAGCAAGTTTGAATTCCGCTCCACTCCTTCAAGCGGCATCTTTTTCGCGGCGTTCCTTCCCATTACCAAACGGAGCGTATCCCGCTCTATTCCACATGCGGAACGCTCCCTCCACTCCTTCAAGCGGCATCTTTTTCGCTGCGCTCCTTTCCAGGACCAAGCGGAGCGTATCCTGCTCCATTCCACACGCGGAACGCTCCTGCTGTCCTTCTGTCCAGCAGGGCGTCTTCCGTGGCCAGGACATCAAGCAGAGTAGTGTCCTGCTTCCATTGTTACCAACGGAACGTTCCCGCTGTATTTGAGCCCAGCAGAACGTCTCTCCCTACAACGCCTCTCCAAGCCGGGAACGCGTGAATTCCAGCATTCCTTCTGCCGTCTATTGTTTCACGCGGGCATCCACGGCAATTCTGCAGGGAGAAATAAAGTGTTTATCAGCGCTCTACCCCGCTGATGAGATCCTGTGATAGTGTTCCATCAACACGCCATAAGACTTCAAGTAAGAACTGTGATCTATCATCATTTGTGTATTTAATTTACATTCAGTTGAACATTATAATTACTGTACTTCAAGGGCCTTTTTGGAACTGCTCCCAAAGAATGGAAAACTTTACTTTTGCATGAACATTGGTTACATTAAATGTGCACAAACTTTGGGACGCTATCCTGGTGTGCACCAACCCGGCTCTAGCGTGACCGTAGTGTCGCTCGGGATTAGATTCCCTACTAACCTTACCCTTTTCCTAGCCGTTGACTCAGGATTTGATTTATGTTGTTCTACAGACCTGCAGTTCCTTCACCACAGGTTAGTTTGGGATGTATATTCTTGGCCTATAATATTGTCCCACTTGAGATAAAATACTTCTAGTACTTTCTTTTACAGGTTGGTGTGTGTTCTCCGTGGCCCTTTCCATTGATCGCTCACTCTGTCTGTTCATTTAGCAGACAGATTGCTTTATCAATTGGAAGGTCTCTTATTGATCTTCTAGCCGTCTCTCTGGCATACCTGTACGATGGAAACACTGGATATAGCAGATTCACCGCATATCCTTTTCTAAGGTCTTATTGACCCCTTGTATCCTTTACGAATATTCTGGTTATACCTGATTGTAGTCTGTTTATGACAATATGTTAAGTGTCATTTTGAAGAACAAATCATATAATTTTTGGTCTGTTGTTAGATCCCTGTATGCCGATTCCCAAGTCAGCAGGCAGGCAAACCCAATAGCTTCTACTGTGAATGAAATGCATTATCGTAATTTATAAAAAAAATTCTAAAAACAGTTTGATGTTTATTCAGGCATCCCACCTTCATTGCCCATGTTTCAAGCTCTCTCAATACTACTGCTGAAAACAGCTTGCTGTCCACGTCCAAAAACGCAATAGGCCGATTACTATTCAGATACTCCCTGTTCCCCTTTTTTTATATAGGTATTATGTGGGACAATTTCCAAGAATCTGGACTTTTCCGTTTAGCTATTATATCTTGAAATAGTATATATATATATTTTCCCAGATGTCTGGTGCTTGTTTAAAAAACACATTACGCAGAAGCCTTAATTATCAAAAGTTTTATATTTTCAACTTCAATAAGTAACGTCCAATGTTCAGCACTTGTTGACACAGAGCCCCCTGAAAGGGGGGCTTTTTTTTAGAAAAAGTGTTCTATTTGAAGCTTTGCAAAAAGTTCTGATTCCCATGGTTTCCCACTGTGTCTTTCCACTAGCGTTCAGTAAGCAAGTGAAATATTTATAGCTCCACCTCAAAGGCAGAGTATTCCGCTAAATACAATTCCTGTGAATATAATAGTATAAAATAGATAAACGTTAGCTGAAGCAGAGTGTGTATCTAGTTAGCAAAAAAACGGTGTTGTACCGTATCTGATTAACAATAACTGTATAGTACCGTTGTGCTTTTGGTCTTTCCAGTTCTAGTGTTGTTTTTTGCATAGGAAAAAAGTCATTTTACCTTCAATAGTTTCTACCGTGCTGGGGCGCACTTGCTTCCCTGCTACCAAATTCGCTCAACAGTAAATAACTACCAAGAGAAAGAGGAGGGAAGAGAAGGAAGAATAGTCAATGGACTTATTATTTCTATTGTGTGAAACTTTTTTTGCTAACTAGAAACACACTATGCTTCAGCTAACATTTATCTATTTTATACTATTATATTCACAGGAATTGTATTTAGCGGAATGCTTTGCCTTTGAGGTGGAGCTATAAATATTTCACTCGCTTAAAGAACGCTAGTGGAAAGACACAGTGGGAAACCACAGGAATCCAAACTTTTTGCAAAGCTCCAAATATAAAACTTTTTCTAAATGGACGTTTAAAGGTACAAATGAGATCGCCTTGATTTAATTGCTTGAACTGACAGGAATGTACAGTAAGGGGGTTTTCTTGGTTTTTATTTGAAGACAGTTGGGGACTTAGTGGCCCAATTTTAACAATGGTAATTCATTTACCCCTATTTTTTGCATTAGGAGGTTAACTAACCCGAGCATCTTGGGTCTGAGTTTATAACAAAATTGAAGTTTGCTCCCCATTTATGAAAAAACGGTAGCATACTGAGGGAGCTCAGAGATTGTGTTTTTTAATAATGTTGTTTGTCGATGTTTTTAAGCATTATTTAATGTTTTAAATCATGGTGTTGTTGTTGTTTTATATGTTGTAGCACGTATAAAGCCTTTGAATAAGACTACTAATCCTCAAGAAGACGTTGACCAATGGTTCTGTAAAATCTGGCCAATTGATGTCAAGTCGAAACTATACAAAAGGAAATCCAATGATGAGAGGACTACTACTAGTATAATCTTGGATACCTATAGTTGATACATAATGGTAGACTGTCAAAGTAGGAATATTACTATTGTAAAAGTTATTTAGAATGTCTCTATACAAGCTAGATTTGATTGTGAAGATGAATGGTAGAATGGTGTGTTAGTGATATACACATAAGAGAAATGTCTACACAAAAATGAGCTATTTGCACACAAAAAACTTTTGTTCACAAAAATATATGTTGATTGGAAATGAATTGTTGTCTTATAATTGTTTAAAAATGATGTATTTTATGAAATAGCAACAGAATAAAATGATATATTTTTAATAAGAACACATTCTCTGGTCCTCAGCATGCGCTTTCTGAAACACATTTAGTGAATTTTTCAGCACATAGGGCATCCTCTCTGGTTAGTATATATTGAACTCACCCCAGATGCCCATGCGGGGTCCCCACCTTTGTTTTTGGACTAAACACAGCACTAACAAATCTAGATCTAATGGACCCATGGAGAGCCTCTCATCTGGACTATAGGAGCTATTTCTATTATTCTTCGCCTCACAGCCTTTACACTAGAATAGATTACTTTATTGTGGGTCGGACCCAAATGGTGGAAATAGGTGCAGCCCAATACTTGGGTAGATCGATCTCTGTTCACTCCCCATTAACGATGGAATGGTTGATCAGTGGTCCCCGGCCCCCCATCCCAATGTGGCGTGTGCCTACTGATGCCTTAACGGATACACTTTTTGGGGATGAATTGAAAGCGAAATTAGTGGAGTTTTTGGAACACAATGTGGGTAGTGTGAAGGAGTGGGGCACTGTCTGGGAGACACTAAAGGTGGTTGTCAGGGGTGAGGTAATTATGGTGTGGGTGGTATCCGGAAGACTCTGAGGGCAGATCTGGAAAGGTTGGAAGAGGACATAAGGCAGCTGGAGAAACGGGTGACTGATCAACAGCCTTGTGAGGTACTTTTGGCAGAAACTAGGGAATGCTGTTGAGTAGTGTGAGAGAGGATATCAAAATTTGCATATTGAGGCTTACCCGAAAGGCGAGCTCCCGAAAAATATGAGGGAGACACTGGTGGTCCCGATCCCCAAGTCATGCTCAACCACTATAGAAAAAGTTTACAACAATACTAGCAGGGTGGCTTCGGAGAGTGATTGTGGGATTGGTACATGGAAATCTGAATGGTTTTATCACGGGCTGCAGCACTGCTTTAAATTTGAGATGCCTACAACACATTGTGGCACATACTACTGACTCCCAGGATCAATATGTGGTGGTGTCCTTGGACGCAATTAAAGCATTTGATTCACTATACTGGGAGTGGTTATTCGAGACATTGAAGGCATTTGGATTTGGTGAGCAATACATTAGCTGGATAAGGTTACTCTACGCGTCACCAGTGGCACGTGTCAAGACGGGCTGGCAGGTGTTTGTGGCTTGGGCCATACAGAGAGGCACAAGGCAGGGGTGCCCATTGTCACCCATGCTATACATACTAGCGCTCGAACCAATAGAAATCTATCTCTTCAAGGAGTTCCTGGAGGCGGGACGATGTTCTGCTCTATCTCGGAAATCCACAACGCAACCTGACGCTGGTATTGGAGGTGCTTGATAATTTTGGTAGGGTGTCAGATATATGCTTTCGTAGAGAGAAGTCCTGTCCTTTTCCACTCGCTGGTCTGCGGGGATTAGCGCACAATGAGTTGCCAGACATAGGGCTCCCTTGGCGCTTGGAATATTTTAGATACCCATTGGTACAGATTGCGCACACACCGGAAAACATGCACGGTTGTAACAGGGGGGGCATGGTGCAAGGACTGAGAAAGTCTATGGCATTCTGGTTGAAATTGCCGTTGTCACTGCTGGGCAGGGTTGCCATCACAAAAAGTATAATTTTGCCGAGGTTTCTGGAATTTTTTAAGAATGTACATCACTACATCAGGCCTCCCTTTTTTCGCTTGTTACAAAGCAATGCTCAAGCGCTTTCTTTGGGGTCCACTGAGACACAAGTTTGCGCTATTGACACTGTGTCTGCCTCACAGGGTGGGAGGGGTGCAGTTACCGGATCTGGAACGGTACTATCTAGTGGCACAGCTTAGTTTTGTGACTAAATGGCTCTCTGACAAACCCACCTCGGAAACACTGTTGTTGCAACAACTGGTGGCCCTGATACGTTTAAAGGAGATCCTATGGTTACCTCTGGGCTGTTTGCGCACTGTGCCTGCACTGGTAGCCCTGGGCCATAGGGTGTGGAACAGAACACAGACGCTCCTCAAATTAAACAACTCATACTCAGCCGAGGTCCCTATAGCGGTATATATCTGCAAGAACACAAAGGAACTTACAGTGGCGAGGCTCTGGAAGGGCTGGGGACTCTCGACTTGAGGAGACATGTACGCAGAGGGCATATTCAAGGAAATGGAGTCCCTACATGAACAGGCAGGGTTGCCCAGAGGCCAATTCTTATGCTACCTACGAGTGCGGGCAATGGCAAAATGCAAATCGTCGAATTTGACTGAGGTGCCGGAGGCAATGCCACTCTGAACTCTAATGTACACTTTAGAAAATGACTGGAAACCAGTATCTAGACTGTATAGCATTTTGATTGTCAGGCCAAGGCTAGGTGGGAAAGGGACCTAGGGATAAAATTTGGGGAAAGGGAATGGGACAACGTGCTGGGTTACCCTAGGGAGGTGTCCAGGAGCTCTCACTTTAGACTAATCTAACTAAATGTACTGTACCATACCTACATAACACCGAGTAGGGTGGCCAAGATCAACGATAAGGCACATTCGGCATGTCTGTGGTGTGGTGGTGTAGGTGCGGACGTAATACATATGTTCTGGAGCTGTAGAAAGGTGCAAAGTTTTTGGGCATGTATTGAGCAAGACTGCAGGAGTGCTGGGCTTATCAGGTATGATTGGACCCCGGGTCAGTGTTTGCTGGGCTCATACCCAAGAAACAGCAAATACAAGCATGCAGTGAAGTTCGTGGACATGGCCTGTATCCTAGCCAAAAGGTGCATCGCCATGGCATGGAAGTCTCCTGGTGGCCCACAGTACACACGTTGGCGCAAAGTTCTGGTCTGAAACTGAGACTGAAGTCTGAGACAGTGCGATGTGGGTGCAGGAATTGGCAGGTGCTGCATATGAGTCTTGGAATGCGCTGGTCTGGCACATGTTTCATCTCTCAGATAACAAACCCCCCCCCTGAGAGCAGAGATTAATTTCAGATTGGTGCTTAACTAAACAGGTTAAAATTGATGTACCTAAGCCGACGCCTGTCAGGTCGCTACCAAGCTAGACTTATTGGAGGTCAGGGCAGATGGAGATTGGCACTAGCAGACGTTACCCATGTACCCACTCAAAGCATGTGACAATGTTGTGTGAGCTTAAACACGTCGCAGGAGGAATCCTGTTGTTTTGTTAGTTTGTTTTTATTGTTGTTATATTGGTACTATTACACAGTTCGACCTTGACACAAAATGTAAATTGCTTTGATACAGTGATAATATTGACTGGAAACTTTGTAATGTTGTTGACAAAATGCCAATAAAAAGATGTTAAACTAAATATAATGTTGGATTTCTCCGCAGCCTTCGATACAGTCAAGCATAGGATTATTCTCGAGCACCTAATGATGCTCGGTAACGTTTCAGATCAAGCCTTGAAATGGTTTGCTTTGTTTCTTGATGATAGACACCAACAGGTGAAATCCGGAGGCTATATCTCAGATTCATTTGCAATGGGTTGTGGGGTGCCTCAGGGCTCATCACTCTCCCCATTCTTATTTCATCTGTATATGGAGCCGGTGCTGGATTTTCTGAAAAGTCATGGCTTAAATTATCATTCGTATGCAGATGATACTCAGATTTACATTAAAATGGACGATATTGAGGAGGCTAGTGTAAAATAAAATCACTGTCTGGTGGATATAAATGGATGGATGTCCAGAAATCAACTCCAACTGAATGCAGCAAAAACAGAGTTGATTTTGTTTGGACCGGAGAAGCAGGTTGTAGCCGTTAGGAAATCTTTTGTCCCCTGTATCGTTGGGGAAAAACTTCAATTCTCGACCAGATAAAGAACTTGGGCTGTTTGTGGCAGGAGAACCTGGGTAGTGAGGCCCAGGTGGGGGCAAAGGTTCAATCTTTATATTATTGATTACGGATGCTTCAACAAATCATACCATATATCCGTAAAGAAGTGCATGCAGTGGTGGTCGGAGTCATGACAAACGCCCAACTAGACTATTGTAATAGTTTGTTGTTGGGTGTTCCAGCTAAACAACTTCATAGGCTACAGAAGGCTCAAAATGTGTCAGTTAGACTGATTGGTAGTCTGAGGAGAGTAGATCATGTGTCTCCCCTACGGAGGACACTCCACTGGCTAACGGTCGAGGACCATATTAAATGTAAGGTTGCCTGTATGATCTTTAAGTGTTTAAAGGGATTGGCCCCAAACTATCTAAGTGACAAAATCTGTTTTTATAGGCCAGTGAGGACCTTAAGATCATGGGACCAGCTACTGCTAAGTAGCCCCCAGTCAGCTTTCATCACTAGAAGTGACAGAAGATTTGCAGTTTTTGGGTCTTAATTATGGAACAATTTACAGCAAAAGATCACAGAATGTCAGACACTTGACCAGTTCTGGAATGCCTTGAAGAACTTTCTGTTTACATAGCCTCTCATTAAATTGACTATCTCTAGGTACTTGGAAATGAATTAGGGACCAATGACTAGTATGTCCTGCTTCCCTCAACTGTATTTTCCATCTGCGCCTCAATATGGTTAATATAGTTAAGTCTGTTGTGGGCGCGTTACAAATACAAAAATCAAATAGAAAAAAAAAAAGAAAATCAATGCTGCGGCCTGGTCTTATCAGTGTTCAGTTTGAGAAGTAGTTCCGCACATTTTCTCTGAAAGACACTCAGTGAGGCCTTAAGACCTTGCAGAGAGGTCGAGAGGATGACAGCATTGTCAGAATAAAAAAGGACCAGATATTTTTCAGATCCCATCTTTGTGCAATCCTGGCACACCTTCATTAATGCATTGATGATCTCCTGTACGTAAATACTAAATAGCAGGTGTACCAATACGCACCCCTACCTCACTCCAATATTGTCGTCAAATGCAGATGTTTCCTCTCCTCCCGTTCCAAACTGGCTACGGCCTGGTTCTCAGGGTACAGAATCTCTATAATTCTGACTAGCTCTGGATGAGCTTGTCTTGACAGTAATATGTGCCAACAGATATTTCGAGACACGGCATCAAACGAAGGTCTAAGGTCCAGAAAGACTGCATACAATATAATTTTCTTTAGCGTAGTATATTTCTGGACCAGCAATGAAAGCATAAAGCAATGGTCAACTGTCCCCCTATTCTACCAGAACCCGGCTTGGAGGTCACTAATTATGTTATTTAAATCTGCCCACTCTTGCAAGCGATTCAGGATCACCTTGTCGAAGATTTTGCCAGCACTGCCCTGCAATGAGTTTGGGCGGTAATTAGCTAGAGAGTCCGAACTTCCTTTCTTATATATAGGTAGAATTATTGCTTTTCGCCACAAAACTGGCCTTCTCCTGCAAAGTGCAACAGTGTTGCAAATTCCACACAAAACGGGGGCCCAGGTATCCTCCTCTTCCTTATATAGATCAATTGGGACAAGGTCTGGCCCTGCTGCCTTCCCACCCATTTTGTGACTTAAGAGCCATTCCCACCTCTTTTATAGTGAATACTAAATTCCTGCTGCCCAGTGCTAGCATCACCCTCATGGTTCTCCCACCTGCAGTGTATTCCTCAAAACAGCCATATAACTTGGAGAAATGGTTTTGCCAAGAATCACTTGGGACACAGCATTAAAGTAGAGTCCCTGTCTTCAATGACTTTTTAGAGGATTAGCCAGCGATTTTCAGCATAAACTCTTTTTTTAATGCAAGGAACTTTTTATACCCAGCTCTGACTAGTTTAAGGTTAATTGTATCCACCTTGGGCCCCTCGCCAACACAGGCCTCTATTCTCTGTTTCGCTACTCTACAGTCTTCATCATACCAACTATTTTGTGATGTTGCCCTTTTGTTTATGATACCCATTTTAGTAGAAATATAAGGAATCCAATTCTGGTTCAGGCATACAAATTCTTGGGGCGAAGCTCTCCTCTCCGCATATGATATCCAAACGTTCCCTTATTGATTCACATATGGCTGGTTTTACCTTATTATCAGTAATGCTGGCCCACTTCAGTGCCTTATGGGCATTGATGGTTGTCAAAATTGTGTGAGGATGCAATTCTAGCATAGTCTTTACTCCTGTAGCCCATGTCCCTGGGATTCTTAGTCTCAAGGAGCGGTGGTCACTTTCCGGCCTCTCCAGGACCCCAAACCTTCTGACCCTGGCCCAGTTTTTACCAGAAATTACTATGTAATATTCTCTGTTGGATTTATCATTTTTACTGTTAAGTGTATATTTGTCCCCTTGACGGCCATTACATGCCCTTAAAGTAAGGTTGGCAAATATTCATGCTGAGTCGATAGCTAATTGATGTACCTTTTTTGGGTATGAGGCTGACAGAGTAGGAATGTCCCAAGCTAGGTCTTGATCTGCCCACAGCCCTTCCAGGTCCTTAATTGGCTCGAACTGGGGATTTATGTCACCCGCAACAGTTGTGTAATGTGTATGGGAATTTTGGTTATCCCCAAGGGTGGACAATTCCTGCAGATTCTCTAGTGTCGCCATCCCCTATGGGCCAGAAGGCCTGTTGTAAATGTTAAACAGTTAAACAGTTAAACAGTTAAACTGCTTCTCCATTACTCATTCGGATAAATAGGTGCTGTAAATCAGGTGAATGGGTCTGACACTCTTTCACTTCCCAGCCTAAGTTGAGTGCTATCCAGACCAAAAGCCCCCCACTTGGTCTGCCCTTGGGCCCTTTAACAGCTGGGATTGTGAGCGTGTGATACCCCTGCTACTGGACTATATCTATAGCCCATGTTTCCTGGAGGGCGACCACCTGATTGCTTCTCATAAATACATTCCATTTGGGGTTGTCAATAACTCTGCCCACCCTGCTACGTTCTATGATACAAGGCTATACCTCTGAGGCATAGCTGAGCTACTTAGGACGCTAGTCAGTCAATCCACCACTTTTGGATCACTTTCAGGCTTGTCCTGTGCTCACCCTGATCTTCTGATATTGATATCTCAGGGGACCGCCTTCTTACTCCCATGGTACGCATGGCATTACCAACTACTGGTAGTACAGAATGATTCTGAAGCTCCAATAATGAGCCGTGATGTTGCCATGAGTCTAATTTTCAGGTTCGGTGCGGGATATGTCCTTAGGTCAATGCCCAGCAGCCTTGCAACCCATCCAACAAACCCCAGGGTTTCAGAAACACCTGAATATAATCCAACCTAGGGTTGGGGGACGAGACTCAAATACGCCTGACAATATCTTCCCTGATAATCGAATGGCATCCCTTAGAATATCTGAGTCAATGTGCACATTTATTGACTAATGAGCCGAGTTACCCTGAAGACAGGGTGCATTAGCCATTATCACAGAGGAGCAAGTCCGCTCACAATCACCCATGCAAGATATGCTCTTTTAATGCCGAAAACCAGTTCACCATGCTCATAGGATTTCAATGGGATGAGATTCGGGCCTGGAAATGGTGCAGGGAATCTAATTAATGGGCCCCGGCTGGTATACCAGTCTTCTGGGTGGATCTCGTAGTAAATATCCTCTCTCCCCTGCTTCCTACAAGAGGGAGTGTCAGGGCTTGGTCTTTTGGTAAGTTCCGGTTTCCCCTTATAGTTGTAATTATCTTTCAAATGCCCTGTGAATTCTTTTGTGGTTGAACATGGGCTTGAAAGGAGACTGATCTACATTATACTTGTCCCAGTGTGAAAAACTATCTTGGCTTGCTGGAAATCGAAAGACAAATCGAAAGCACTGGTGTGGGAGTCCTGCCTATCACAGATGTGTCATCATGAGAGACGTTCTTACGGAAAGAGGGTTGACATGCACAGATCAGAAATACTTTTGTATGTATAATTGTGGAAGTCGGTTGCGGCCCGCCCGACCCCAGACGTTTCAGCGTCACATGACACCACCCTCGTTTATGTGAATCATGGTGCCTACATGATTTTCATGGGCTAAAGTTTTCCCTCAATCAATGAACCAAAACGTATAATGACTAGAAGTGCCCAATGATACATGGGATCGGATCCATGAGGCCCCACCACTGTTTCACTCCAGGAAAATTGGTTTTCTAATCTTTATCGTATTTTGTTTTTGTATCTTTTCCTCTTCTGTTTTCTTTCATCTTGCTGCCTTCATGCAATTTATTTCAGAATGTCATTGGCTGTACCTATCATCATCGCTATTGTACACAATGTTTTTGATCCGCCTTGCGGTTTCTATGATGGGGAGAGCAGGCAATGATGTTTTCGATACCTGTTGTTTTGTTTAAACTCAAATAAAAAGAAGAAGAAAAACCAGTGAAATTAAAGTGGCAATGCACTGCGAGGCTCCAAATATTGCCATGAATTTATATTTTTGTTTCATTTTAGCTTTAGGCCAACTGGTATGGGTGTTTTGGGGGAGGAATAAGACCAGAACATGTTGCACAATGTCAGTTCTCTGTATCTGGCAACATACCAGTCCAGACGCACAGCAGTTGTCTGGCATGGCTGCTATCGATTGCTTGTATCACAAATTACCTGACAGAAAAAAATTTGTTTTATATATTTACTGATTAAACAAAAACAGTAGAGTGTGCCTTTGGAAGAACTGAAAACACTGATGTGCACTATGTCGGTCTAAGTAAATGGGATCTCACTGAACATACCTTCAGACACAGCTAATACTATATCACACTATCTACTCATCAGCGTAAGGCGAGTGAGTCTGTACTTGACGGGCAATAGTTACCATTTTTATGAGGGTAAGTACAACTTCAGAACATGGTTGAAACAGTCACAGGTTTAGAGTAAAAAAAAAGCATCAGCGACGGTTCGAATGATTTTGAAGAGTAATATACAAAGGAAAATGACGAAAATTAAAGCACTGTCAAAGGCTTCTTTGTAGAAAAGCATCTATTAACTAAAAAGAGTGAGCTCTGTCTTGGGACGATTCAACCAGCCAAGGATATGGTGTGCGGGATGGGAGGCATTTACGATAACCTCAACATGCAGCACCTCCAGAATCTCCTATGAAGGGTCCTTACATCTCCAGCAGCACCTATAATAGGCTCCCAGCTTGTGCATCTGCCCCTTCACAAATGGAATCCCTATGCTTGCAGCATTCAGGGCTGAGTGTGATTTTGCCATTACATCCTAAGGATAAGTGGTTTTCCACATCTCCAGGATGGACAGAGTGCATGTCTCAGCACTCAGCACAACCGCTTTGCTGTTGGTGCCTAAAAAGCTGTACACATTTCACGAGTGATTGCTTTTCATCACATCAGACAACGTTTAGAGTTTTTATTATGTATTGAGGGTCAGGTCAGATTCTGAACTCCTAATGTAATTGTGATATTTTAATATGAGTTAATATGGATTAATCCTGCTATATGTTTACTGAATTTCTTAACTCGTATAGTTACTAGGTGTTTTGTGAAATTTACATTAGGGGATATAGTCTGCTAAGGAAGGGGCCTGCACCTTTGGCTCTCCAGATGTTTTGGACTGCAACTCCCATCAGCCCTAGCCATGATAGTCAATGGTGGGGTATCCTGGAAGTCCAAAACATCTGGAGAGACACAGTATGCAGGCCTCTTTTAAGGGATGACTATGGATTTAACCTGAGATTTTGGTTAGTCTTCCCTTTCAAAAATGTGGGGGGTTGTGGTATGTATCCCTGTGTTGTGACTTGGTCAGTGTGCGATGCATGGCCATTTTTTTTTATTATTAAGTTTATTGAATTTTATAGAAAATATCCAAGCAACAAACTTATCAGCATTGTAGTCGTAGAACTCATTGCATAGAATCCACACCCCATAACCACCCCCAACCTTCACAGAATCTAAAAAGCAAAACAGACCAACTTATTATCACATGTCATCCAAAAACCCACCCCACATATCATCAAACAATTTCAAATTTTTGTTCCTGCGAAGGATACCTTCTCAATTCTGGCCACTTGCCTCAAGTCCTCCACCCATTGTGAACAGGTCGGCCTCTCATCACATTTCCATTTTCTCAACAAAAAAAATTTTGCAGAATTTGCAGCCCTAAAAAACCAGCATTTCTGTGGATAAGTGAGATCTTTCACTTTATCATCCTCACCCAAGATGATAGTGTTATAATCAAAATCCTCTTGCAGTAATAGAACCTCATTAATCTTCTCAGTGACACTCCTCCTAAACGTCCTCAGTTCATAACAGTCCCAGATCAAGTGTTCAAAGGAGCCGACATCATGCTTACACCTCCAACAGGCCTCTGAGTCAATCATCCCTCTCGCATAAAGTCTCTGGGGAGTCCAAAACACTCTATTAAGAATTTTGATTTGGCGGCATTGTTCTCCAAGATTAATGGATGTCAGAGTTACGTTTTTACAAAGAAACCTCCACCTCTCCACAGTCATATCAGAGCCAAGGACCTCAGACCACTTAGTTAACAACCCCTCTGCTGGCGTGTACTGTTGGCTCAGATTTCTATATACTTTGGACGCCATACCACCTAATGTCTTATATTCAGGTAGCCATAACTGCCAACCACCACCATCAACAGTTCTCTGATTCCGCAGCAATCCTCTCAATTTTCTGTATTCACCCATTGTACAGTCTCTGAGATCTTTAATTTGTGCAAGTCTTCTATAGCTGATCCATTTTCCGTCTTCCATCAGATCACTCAACCATAGTACACCATTCAGGAGCCAGTTCAACCACAATAGCGGCCTCCCATTCAGCAAAATACCTGGATTCAACCAGATAGGGATGTAATCATTATCACATACCTTGCGCTTATTTTTCTTCCATAGTTCCCTCCAACAAGTTCTCAGGGATCTTGTCGGCGGAAATGAGCGATAACCAGATCCATCCACCGTGGACAGTATGGCCCTAGGCGGCAACGGAGAAGAATTACTTGATTCCGCCAGCGTCCAAACATCCTCTGAATCTTCAATAAAAGGCCAAATGATAATTCTCAAAGTCAGGAACCCCCAAACCTCCACAGTCTTGGGGCAGCTGCAATTTCCACAAGCTGAGGCGTGGCTGTTTGTTCTCCCAGAGAAAAGACTGGATTAAACTCTCAATTTTCCTCCAATTGCCCTTCTTCACGTCCAGGGGAAGCACACTGAGCACATAGTTGATTTGCGGTGTTGATGTCATTTTGATGGCATTCACTCTCCCCCAGAGACTCAATTTAAGTGCACTCCATCTCTTCAGGTCCAGCTCCAAAGATTGAATCACATGTGTAATATTGACATCCATTATTTTCGAGACATCATTCGTTAGCCAAATCCCAAGGTATCTCATCTTATTCGGACACCACTTAAAGGGAAAGCCCTGCATCTTCAAAACAGTGCAAGTGGTTGATGCCGGCAGCACTTCCGACTTGGTCCAATTGATCTTGTATCCAGAAACCTTGTTGAACACATCAATCAACTCCATCAGCACAGGAATGGAGCTCTCCATATTCTGAACCACCACCAGCATGTCATCCGCATACAACCAAACTTTCTGGGAGGCTGCACCAAAGCGTACGCCCTCAATTCTATCCTCTTCTCTTATCCTCACAGCCAGCAATTCCATGGCGATCACAAACAGAATCGGCGACAGTGGACAGCCTTGCCTCGTGCTTCTCCCAAGTTCAAAAATGCCCGTGTCCATGCCATTAGTCCGAACACAAGCAGTCGGCCGGGAATACAGCAGTCTTATCCATCCGATCATGGTATCTCCAAAACCAAAGCCTTTCAATGTACTTAAAAGATATGTCCATTCAATACGGTCGAAAGCTTTCTCAGCATCCAAGAACAACGTCCCCACATCATTATGGTGTTCTTTGCTTTCATACAGTGTCAGCAACAATCTTCTCACATTTTCTGAAACATGTCTGCCTTTTACAAATCCAGATTGGCTCACATCTATGATATCCATCAGCGCATTCTCAATCCTCAAAGCTAACGCCTTGGCAAAAATCTTGTTGTCCGTGTTCAATAAACTGATCGGCCTATAGCTGCCAGTTTTCACTGGAGATCGTCCCTCCTTCAGAAAAACATAGATTGAAGCATGTCTTGTTGAACTTGGAAGGCACCCATTCCTCAAAGAGGCGCGCAGCATCTCTAGCATCAAAGCAAACACCTCTTCTGGGAAAATTTTAAAAAGTTTAGCTGGTAGCCCATCCGGACCGGGACACTTCCCAGAATTCAGCGCATAAGCAGCCAACCTGAGATCCTCCACGTTCAAATCTCTTTCCATGCACTCCAAGGATTCCAAACTCACTTTCTTCAGATGGCAGTCATCAATGAATTGACCAATTGTACGCTCAGATAAGTTGATCTCTGAAGAGTACAGGGTTTTATAATACGACAGAAATGCCGCATTAATCTCCACAGGATCAAAAGTCACCAACCCATCCTGTCTTTCCACTGCATTGACAGATCTGCCACTGTCCATAACCCTCAACCGATGTGCCAGAAGTCGATCACATTTTTCACCTTTTTCATAGTAGTTGCTTTTGGTTCTAAAAAGCAACCACTCAGCCTTCGAAGAATACAAATCTTCCAATTGTCTCCTTTTCTGCTTCAATATTTTTATAGTCTCATCTGAAAAGTTTTGCATATTATTTTTCTCAAGATCCTGAATGTCCACAGTAAGCTTTTTCACTTCTGCATCTCTCATGTTTTTCTTTTTGCTGGACAAACCAATCAACAATCCTCGCATATATGATTTGAAGGCTTCCCACACAAACTCCACCCTGACTTCACCAGTCCAATTCACAGATATAAAGAATCTCGCCTCTTGAACAATTTTGTCCACAATTTCATCGTCGTCCAAGAGGGAGACATTCATCCGTAAGGTGTTAGACCTAGGAACCGGGAAGGTCAATCGCAAGTCTATTGAGATTGGAGCATGGTCCGAAACAAGTAGTGATCCGATGTCACCACTTTGGAATGATTGTGTACAGAGGCCAGAGGTCATAAGGAGGTCAATTCTCGAGTAAGCATTATGCCTTGCAGAGAAGAAAGTATATTGTCTCATAGAAGGGTTTTGCAATCTCCAAACATCTGTGAGGTTCCATTAATCAATTAGTCTCTTTAATGCTGTTCTTTTCAGAGCGTTGGCATTGTCCACACCCCCACACTTTTATCAAGTCCAGGTTCTAAAACCACATTGAAGTCCCCTCCCAAAATCACATTAATCGCATTTACATTCTGCAACATTTGCGTTAAAGCTACAAAAAAACTACCATCACCCCCGTTCGGAGCACATAAATTGCAGAAACAATACTGAGCATCCTGAACATATGCAGTGACACACACTATCCTTCCATGCCCATCCTTCACACACTTCGCCCCAGTGATCTGGAGATTCTTCCTAAAAAGAATACACACACCCCTAGAACCAGTAGTGAACGATGAACCATAAACATCACCAACCCACTCCTTTTTCCACTTATCTATATCCGCATCTAACAAATGAGTCTCCTGAAGCATCGCAACATCCACCCCATCTCCCCTAGTTTACTCAAAATCTCCTTCCTCTTGACAGCACAATGTGCACCATTCACATTCCAAGATACCACTCTGAAATTCCTCTGATAAGTGTAAGACATTGCTAGATCCTGTTTCCCAATCCTTGCAATGAATTCACAAGATACAATACTACCTAAACCTATAGTCAAGTAAAGAAATAAAATAAAAAATAAAAAAAACACACTCCTGGGCTTGAACCACCCAACCATCCAGAACATCCCTTCCAGCTACACGCCGAAAGGGACTACCCCCCCTCCCTTAGGTCAGCCTATAGAAAGCCCATAAAGGGTGCCACAGACCACATTGGTCAAATTCAAATGAAGTTGAAAATACAATTTGGTCTAAACGAATTCCCACAACTCTCCAGCAAATGAAAGCACAAATAAAAGCATTCCTGAATAGATGCAACATCCCCTACTCAAAAGCGCTAAATACCACACCATGTGTCAATCACATGCCTAGACAAAACCTGAATTCTCTTATTATAACCATCAACAAATCACACTAATCCACCTACCGTCACAACCATCAGTTTAAACATCACAAATCCCAACTACCGCGGGCATGCTGAGCAATTGAGTGTGAATCATCACTAGAAAGTGTGAGCAAGTGTACAGAGAGTTGCAAAATACCTGTGTCCCTGCACCCTACCAAATTAGATTAGAAGCCAGATACAGCATTGAACTTTTCCATGGCATTCACACACCAATCCACGACTTTCCCGGTGGCCTTACCACTCACCTTGCCAAGCATAAAAATCAGAATCTCCGGCATGGCCATTTAAATATAGATTTCAAGCTTGTTTGTATCATGTGACCTGCATTGTCACAGATTTGATCAAAAGGACTATCAGTCCAGTTGTAGTTCACTCTTTACAAAGCCCTGTATTGAACGAAACACATTGGCTGTTTGCCCTCTGTGGATTCTGGAATACAATATACTTTTTAATTCATTTATGCCCCTGGTTGCCCGCTGCATTCTTTTATTTGTTTGCAATGTTCTAAGAATCTTGGGATTTGTTAATACGATTTATGGGAATAGAAAGAATAGAGCATTGATGTTAATCTCTCTCTAGAGCTAAAACATTTCTTGCTGAATAGTTATTTGTTTTCCCTTTGATATGAATTTTTATTGATAATTTACTCAAAGGATGTACTTCCTGTGAATTGTTGAAACAACATCAAATATAACACATGCATCCTGATGTAGCTATAGACTTAGAGTTCCAGTGACATCTACAAACCTTCATTTTCAAGGGACGAGATACCATTGATGGCATTTTAGAGCTGTTAAAGATGGTTACTGCATATGACGATTACTGCATATGATGGTTTTTCTTCATTCATTTCATAGGATATCATTTTAACGCTGAAGGAAAAGCTCTCCATCAACATGATAGAGCACTTTGCCTTGGCTTTGGAAGAACAGTACAACATCGCCAAGCTATACCTTCTGCATGAAGATGAGCTCATAGAGCAGGTAAGCATGTCCAAAAAGACTTCAATTGCACTTTGGTCAATTGTGCCAAGAATTTATGGGGTTTGCACTGGTATCAATTAAGAAAATGGTCAACAATACCATTACAAATTATATTGTTTGTGATCAAACGGAAAATGATCTAATATAGCACCACTTCACCGTTTGTGTACCTCTTGTCACATGAACATATGCAAGCCGAGTGCTGTTGCCTGCTGTACTGACTTTCCCATGGGCCTGAAGTGGGAAGTTTACTGTTCCCCTACAGACCTCCTTCCTGGTTGCTCCGGTGTGTACAAAGACTCTGGTGGCGCGGAGCGCTGGAGAGTGTAAGTCGAGTGCTGTTGCTTGCTGTTGACCACTGGTGAGAGCGGGTGCCATTGCAGATGCTGGAGGGAAAGCGATAGGAGTGACCAGCATTTTCTTTCCCCGGTAAAGACTTCAAATTTAACTTGTCCTCATCTTCATGTATGCAGTAAGGAGTATGATCGTGGTTGGGCTGCCCGAGCATGATGCCACACTCATGGAGTCGGCCAGTGCTTCACCATTACATATGTCATCGCCGGAGCCCTCCAGCCCTAATCCTCCTGCTCTACTGGGTCTGCATGCAAAGAGCAAACAATCTGCACTAATTAAGACAAAAACTCTTGAGCACGCTGCTCCACCTGTCTTGGCACTTTACCATACTTGCCAACCCTACTGATTTAGGCAGTAGGCTACTGCTTTTTAAGCAGTCCTACCGCCTACAGATTTGGGTGACAGATCGTACTGCTTTTTACAGGGGCTGGTAATGTATGTGACTCTAAGGCAGGCTGCATGAGACCGGCCCAGTACAAAGCATGCAACACATTAGTTAGTCTATCTGGGCAGTGGGTGGGTAAGTGATTACTTTGAGTGATGGGCTCAGACCAATCCATTGACCTGACAGCTACATGACTCTGCCCTGCACTCTGGCCGGGACAGCCAGGCCTTAGGTGAACCACCAGTGAAGGCAAGTGTGAGAGCGTACCACCATCACACAGCATCTGCCTATCAGATTGAGGAGGATATCAGTCTCCATGTTGTTCAGTTATTCATCTTGCACTGCAGAAATACATGTGTATTGCCCAGGCTGCTACTACAGAGCAGTGGCAAACTTTGCCTACTAGCTCTGTGTGATTACCTTCTGTGAAGTTAGGTAATTAAATTTGGCGTTAACTTACCATACGAAATTATACATTTTAAACACTTGAATATCCTTCCATGTTGTGCTGTTTGATGTGTTGTGTTTTTTAGAATCCTCCAGTGGCGCCAACAATGTAAGTTTTGTATTTTCCTGTGATGTAATTGTTATGCGAAGTATTATTTTTGAAACTTGAAAACTCCTAAATCTTTTTGGTCACAGAATGTTGGCAAGTATGCTTTAATATGTCTGCTAATGAAGTCATTGCAGATCACCATTGCAGGCCGTGTTGGTTGAGCCTTAAAATTTCCCGGATGTGGGCCTAAGGGCGGTAATGGATGCTTTGGCCAGGGAACAGACGGCCAATGACTGGCATGAAGACACGCCCCCTCTATTCAGAGACTCCTCTTCAGATGAAAGTGACAGCTTGTATCCTGCTTTGCCACGGCATAGCTTTAGCCCGGGCTTTGCATCATTGTGGTTCCATTTTAATGCTAATGACATGGATCAATCTGCCTTCCAAGCACTTAATGGAGGGTTAGCCTCGTTTGTGGATCTTTACGAAAATCTGTTTTCAGAAGTAAAAATGAATTCTCTGGGGTTAGAGTGCATCAAAAACAAATTAGAGCACCTCGAAAGCTATGGAGACTTACGTTCATTAGTTGAGGTTCCCTGGTGTCTGCACATGGAAAAAAGGGCTGGTGGGTCTCAGGGTTTTGGTAGGAAATCACTGCCTTGGTCTCAGTTGTCAAACCAACCCTTGAGGATGCACCCGCCCTGTTGCAAGCCACTCCCAAACCAAGGGCGGGAGAGTTTCTTGTTTCCGAGGTTGAACTATACGCCCCGCTAGGGGCATCCGCGGACACAATTGAAGTGAGGTCCTCGTCACCTAGAGCTTTCGACTCCCCGCCCCTAACCTCCTGTGCTGGCTTTTGCTTTTGCGGCACTAATGAAGGAAAAGCCAGCCAGCTGTAGTAAACAAAAGCTACCGCTGGGTGGCTTTCCCTTCATTAGTGCTGTACGCGGAGGACGGGGACCGGAGACCAGAGCAGGAAAGCTGCAGCTGAATCTCGCTAAGTGCTATTTATTTTTTTTTAAAAAATAAGCACTAGCTGCGTTTTTTTCTAAGTTTTCCAGGCTGGAGGAGCCCGGAAAACTTAGAAATAAAACCGCAGCTTTAAAAACGTATTTATGTTTGCGGTCGCTTTTGAAGCGACCGCAAACATAAATACAACGTTATTGTGTTGGAAAACGCTGCGGTTTTTCTTTCCAAGTTTCTCAGGCTCCTCCGGCTCGGAGGAGCCTGAGAAACTCGGAAAGAAAAACCGCAGCGTTTTCCAACACAACCGCGTTGTGTTTCTGCCTGCTGTGGCTATCACTTTGGGTCTCCGGTGCTCCCAGTGGAGCACCGGAGACCCAAAGTGAAAGCCACAGCAGGCAGAAAGTGAAAGCCACAGCAGGCAGAAACACAACGCGGTTGTGTTTACATGCCGCGGTGTTTCTCCCTTCAGCTGATTTCCCATTTGGAGCTCTCGGGCTCCCCACGGGGAGCCCGAGAGCCCCAAATGGGAAAGCAGATTCAGGCAGAAACAACACGGTTGTTTTTCGCAATGCTGCGTTGTTTCTGCCTAAATCTGCTTTCCCATTTGGGGCTATCGGGCTCCCGAGAGCCCCAAATGGGAAAGCAGATTCAGGCAGAAACACAATGCGGTTGTGTTGGAAAACGCTGCGGTTTTTCTTTCCGAGTTTCTCAGGCTCCTCCGAGCCGGAGGAGCCTGAGAAACTTGGAAAGAAAAACCGCAGCATTTTCCAACACAATAACGTTGTATTTATGTTTGCGGTCGCTTCAAAAGCGACCGCAAACATAAATACAACGTTTTTAAAGCTGCGGTTTTATTTCTAAGTTTTCCGGGCTCCTCCAGCCCGGAAAACTTAGAAAAAAAAACGTAGCTAGTGCTTATTTTCAAAAAAAAATAAATAGCACTTACACAGATTCAGCTGCAGCTTTCCTGCCCTGGTCTCCGGTCCCCGTCCTCCGCGTACAGCACTAATGAAGGGAAAGCCACCCAGCGGTAGCTTTTGTTTACTACAGCTGGCTGGCTTTTCCTTCATTAGTGCCGCAAAAGCAAAAGCCAGCACAGGAGGACATCCATTTCACAAAATGGATGCGCCCATGTGCTTGCTTTTGCAAATTTTGAGCTTGAATAGCTCAAAATTTTACATAGGAAGTTTTAAAAAAGAGAATGCTAGTATTTTTTTATGTTGCCTATCTATTTTTTAAATAAAATTTTTTACTAGACCATGCCTTTAAATGTCATACCCTTTATCCTGGCTTGAGGGGATGAATATGGCACAAAGTTCTGAAATCATTTGGATATGCAGGACAACTTAAGGGAGGCTAAAAGCCTGCCTGCGATACACCAGATAAGCACCCTAGGGCTAAGGGTCTAAAACAGATCTATGACATATTCCTTGGCAGAGATCGCCCTACTCCGCCATCGCCAGCTTGTACTAATGCCATTGGACAGCAAATGGACATTGTTGTGGGAGCCTCGAGCTCCTGGGACAGGGCATTGCCAACAACCAGAAGTTACCCTGGGGTATACAGTGTCCATCGAGCTGCGCAAGGTGTGACTAACTCCATTGGACAGAAGATGGACATTGTTGTGAGAGCCTCGAGCTCCTGGGGATAGGGCATTACAAACAACTGGAAGTAACCCTGGGGTATACAGTGTCCTTCGAGGTGCGCAAGGTGAAACTTCTTCTACAGCACCCTATACAGGCCCCAATTGTCCTTTTGCGAATATCTCGAATCAGCCACTGTGGCCAACAAACCCTCATGCACCTGTCGTTCATTACCATTGCCCTTGACAAGATCCACTATGACTAGTGACATCCGCACAAATCGTGCTGCTCTGCCAAAGAAAGCCGCTTGCCCTGTTGCGTCTGCTAACAGGATGCATCAATTATTAATTATTGATGGAATGTATTTTCTCTGAGGGCAGACAAATGCTGAATAGATCTAATGTCATGCCCTCTTGTCCAAGATCCCAAACCTAAGAGTTATTGTGTCCAAGGACATCAGTCGGGTGGATTTTGTGGAATCATCGAGAACAGATCGGGTCATTTGGGACATCAGTTCAAGGATTGTGTTCGATGTTTTGATAAATGAGGCTTCATCTTTGCGGCAATTCGGATTTGACATTCAACCTTTTAAACCTGAAGTTAACCTCATCTGCAAAATACAGCTGCTAATTGGTCTTCTGAGTTATGCATACTGATTGATACTACAGTACATGCAAAGGGGGATGTAATGGTTTTGCAAAAGCACTTGGTACATATGCGTAGTAATGATTGGTCTTGGCTGGCCGGTGCACTTAATTTAGGTGTTCTGTAGGAGGAATCTGCTTCAGGAAATCTTTAGCTGTTGTGATTTGCTAAAAGTTGACTCTTGAAACACCAGAGGTCATGCAGTTTTATTTTCTGATGCAGGAATAGTTAAAAACACGTTTGGATTTTCTTATGCTTCAGGAGACATAGCTCTTAAAAATGCTCTTGCTGGACAGCTACAAAATTAATGTTTAGGGTGCAGGTAAACAGGCCAACGGTAGACCTTATGGCGGCTCACTGACTGTTTTGAAATCGTGTATTATTACTCATTGGATGGCAGAATATAATATTCAGACTGGAGCGATCGCAACTGAGGAGAGTGATGATTTTTTAAATCTACCCCCTCAAACGAATCAACCATGAAAAGTACTGGGTGGGGGGGTTAAATGATAATTGTGTTTTAGGTTTCTTGGACTCCAGATGCTGAATGGCAATTTCCCGGGGGATACATGTATGTATGATACATTGAAGAGTGGCAATAGGGGAACAATTCTGGATTGTATGCACTCTGATTTATGCTTTGTGCAAATGTTTTCAGGTAGTACAGACATCTGCTAGGGATCATAATATTCTTGTGGTTCTAAACTCTTTGGGCAGAATGCTCTCTGTTGCTATTGAACCTACTCAAGTTATGGTAAATTCTTCACACAAACTATCTGATTCAGCCTGCATAAACAGTTTGCTCATCCCTAACTTTGAGTCAGAGATCTTATTGGATTATGGTCTCTGTGTATGATCTGTTTCTTACTGTTTGATGCCTTATGGTCCTTCTGTCTATATGTATATAATGTCTCTGCAAGTAACTGTTTCTTGTTCTTTCTGTATTAGTTGATACTGTAACATCTGTTCTTCAAGTTTATGCGCCCTGATGCCTGTGGGCCTGGTGCGCTTTACAAATAAAATAAATACAAATACAAATAAATTGAGATTGCAGAGGAAAGAGATAACAATTTTAGACATTTTAAGATCTAAAGACACCTCTAACTTCTGGACCCTTATACATGCGGTGGGTAGTCCGCAGGTTGCTCCTCTGCAGATTAACCCCATTTCTGAAATAACTTGGGTAAATTATTTTGCTTCTATTTATTCCAGAGATGATGACTATCCTGTCTTTAGAGGAAGGTTGATTAACCGGATGGATTTTCATCTCAAAGTTGATCAGGATATGGTGATGGTTTGTATTCAAAAAGCAAGTTGATCTAGGGCCTGTGGTCCAATTATATTATCCAATGCATTGTTAAGTCAGATATAGTGACATGGGCATGCTTATTACAGATCCTCTTCAATAATGTAATAAAAACTGGAATATACCAGGTATCTTGAACAACTTCTTTCGTTGTGCTGATATTTAAAATAGGCCAAAGGGATGACCCAAAGAATTATCGTCCCATCAAGGTGATGAATGCCGATTCTAAGATCTTCGCGGCCTTTATCCTAATTCACCTCCAAGCCTGTGCTTTGAGTGCTCGGCCACTAAAACAATTTCAAACAGGTTTCTGTAAAAAACAAGGTACAGTGTTGAATGGGTATCTAGTGAAGCGTCTACAGGATTTATCTTGGGCAAAGAAGTATGAACAGATCTACATGGCCTCAATAGACCTTTCGTCGGCTTTCACATGGTTAGCCACGCTCTTCTTTGGTCCAAACTCCACTCTTGGGTCTGCACAATAATTCAAACATTGAGGTAAGCTTAAATTCTGATGGCAGTATGTCCCGCAAAATACCTATGTCTGTTGGACTGAGACAGAGTTGCATACTTGCACCCAGTTTTTTTAACATTTACGTTTCAATATCTTGCACTCCTGGCCCACCGCATAGCTGCTCTCTCTCTGCCCCAACTTTCAGTGCTACGCGGACGACACTCAGCTCATCTTCAGGCTGCCCTCGGCCTCCTCCTCTACTTCCCTCATCTCTAACTATCTGTCTGCTATCCAGGAGTGGTGTGCCGCCAATGACCTCTGCCTTAACAACAGTAAGACTGAGATTCTCCTTATCGGCACACCCACTCCCTCCTTTCCTGTAGCTCTCTGGCTGGCCTCTCTTGGCCCCCTTCCTGTTCCCACCTGCAAGGCTAAAAACCTTGGGGCCATCTTCAACTATACACTCTTCTTCTCTCCTCACATCTCTGACGTCTCTAAGAAGTCTCACTAGCAGCTGCATCTCCTCAGAGGTATTCTTCCTTTCCTCTCCTTCCCCCAGAAGCTCACTGTCTCCAGCGCTCTGGCTCTCTCCAGGCTGGACTATTGCAAGAGCCTCTTTCTAAATCTGCCTGCTTCTACTCTCCGCCCTCTGCAACTTATCCAGAACAGGACTGCGAGGCTTGTCTTTGGCCTCAAGCAAAGGGATTGTGTCTCTCCAGGACTGAAATCTCTGCACTGGCTCCCAGTGGCTGCGAGGATTATGTTCAAAAGCCCCTGCATCGTCCACACGGCCTTCTGGGTCCTGGGGCCTCAATACCTTCAACTCTCACTTCCTAAATACCTCCCTTCTCGAGCTCTTTGCTCATCTGCCTCCAACTCCCTCAGGGTCAGCCACTTCTCCAAGCAACGAGTTGGTGGTAGATCTCTTTGTTCGGCTGGGGCCTCCCTCTGGAACAGCCTCCCTGCCTCCCTGCCTCCCTGAAACTTGAGGATAATCATCTTCAGTTCCGGAAGC
Organism: Ambystoma mexicanum; assembly: GCF_040938575.1. NCBI lineage: Eukaryota > Metazoa > Chordata > Amphibia > Caudata > Ambystomatidae > Ambystoma > Ambystoma mexicanum. Next base: position 18,016,594 of record NC_090937.1, on the reverse strand, counting down.
ACCTCAAAACCTTTCTCTTTGCGTCTGCTTTTTCATCTCCTCTCTCTTGCTGATTTCCTGGCTGAAACTGAAACTGCACTGGTTACCTGGCCACCCTCTGATTTCGGGGCCCAGGTCCCCTCCCCCGCCAGTCACACTCCTGCAATGCCTTCCTGACAAACCCCGCACTTAGTGACTGTTTTCTGTATCCATACAGTCCCACTTCCAGCACTTGACACCTGTCGTCCGACTTACCCTTTCATTTGCCACCTGCTGGCCGTACTTTTACTTATTGTTTATTTATTGTCTTATCCCATGTACTGCACTGTCCTCTCCCCTTTCCCCCCGCACTTCTCCTCCTTCCCTCTCCCCTGCACTTGCGCGATCTGAATGACACCGGGCCTAGTAGGATCGTTGTCTGTCTTCCCTCTGTTCCCCCTCCCTTGCCTCATCGGGCCTTGAAACACTTGTGTATAGGCGCGTTATAAATGCCATATCATATCATATCATGTAGTGGATATTTTAGCTTTGGACTCTTTCACTCCCCCTAAATTGGGAGATACTTTATGTTAACTGCTTATGCGAGTGGCTTTTTGCTTTTTGATTTAACATCTGTGGGCTTACAAAAGTTAATAACTGCCTTTACTAAATACTCTGAGAAAACGTCCTTAACGACAACCCGAAAAAAACTAAGATTATGCGCTTCATTTCTTCTAATAAAAAGTGGAAATACACTTGGTTTATGAATGATGTGAAACTGCAAATTAGCAGTAGTATGATTTACTTGGGATTTCCCATTTTTGATAGACCCAATTGGTCTGTTCTTTGGAATTCGGTAAAGTATAAGGCAGGATTACTTATAGGGCAAATGTAAAAAAATAGGGTCTAAACATGATACATTTTCAGTACAATCCATGTTTAAGGTTTATGAAGGTAAAGTTGTCCATAAACTGTTGTAAGGGGTGGACGTTTTTAATCCATGGGTCCCTGATAAACTGGACCTTTTGAATGACTTTGTTTGGCGAAAAGTGCTGCGTCTTCCTAATTGTATCTATAATAAGATTTGAAATGGGGTTAACATCTTAAAAGGTCAGTTTTGAATGGCGATTTCTATCGTTATAGCGCACTTTGTTGGATCCTACTCAGGGGTCAATGTATGAGTTTTTTATCGGGTGGCGTTGGATAAAAGAGAGAAATGAGTTAATGACAAGGATGCCTGCTGTAAAAAGGTAAAGTCTGAGCTGGGATTGGATGAGTCTGATCTTATTGGTTACCCAAACACTGTTAAAAGATAGTTTTATAAAAAGACTGGGTTGATACAATCGATAATATCCACAAGTACTGCTCTCTACTCATTACCTAAACTTGTATCCTGATAAACAACTCAGAAATGATTTTTTAAGATTCAGACTTCATATCCATCCGACAAGACTAATTCTGGCGCATAGGGGTATGATTCCCAAGATGTGCTTTGTAGATTTTGTCAGGGCAGTAACTTGTAAGAAACTCTGCAAAATGTATTGATACATCGTAAGACCTTGAACCATCTTGAAGAGGCCCCTGAGGGACCCTCGAATGTGGAAACAAGGCACAGTCACCACACACGAAGTGATACGCCACACACGAGGTTGTATTCCCAAAAGCTAGGGTTTATTGAGAAGTAAATAGTCCAGGTTGGCCAACTGGTCTCACGCCCCGCGACGTGTGTCTAACAGACCTCGGGAGACGCAAGAGAGCGAGACACAAACATCAGTTACATATATACAAAACTAACATCTTACAGTCAGTAGTGTCACATTAAAACCTCCCCTTGTACATCTCCTTTGAACTGCGCACGATGATTGACAATCGTGACGAGTATGACACCTCAAACATTTGTTTTAGCAACAGTTTGCAATTTGTAAGGCTGCAGACATAAATCTTTGTTGAAAAGAACAGAATGCTTCTGTTCTCGCTAGCAAGCTGCATGTGGGGGGGAGAGCCACATTCCAGGCCTTCCTATCTCCTAGTTTCTATTTGGGTCCTGGGGGTCAACTCGCTCTCCCGAACTCTACAGGGCTCGAGAAGGGGGGCCGCAAAGAAGAACATAATTCAAGCAATTTAATGTTCGTTCCGAGTATTTTCACTGTGTTTTCGAGACACACTGGCACCTGTGGACTGATTAGGATGCCTCGCTGCCCTCTTTCAAGGATAGCGCGCGGGAGGTGACCGGGTATTTCTATCTGGGTTGCTACGTTCTGTTTCAGCATATTTCCCTTGGCCTTGCATTGCACACTGGTAAAGCAGAATATCATGTCAGCGAAGCATTTAGAACAGAAAGCAATAAGCAAACGTTAGAGAAAACAAGATGGCGATTTCTGTCACCTTAAAATGGACGCACTTCGGTCAAGCTTATGATTATGTATTACTAACACTAAGAGCATGAGACGGTTGGTCTTCGGCCAACATAGTACATTTCCCCATGATCGAGGGGTGCCCGTTTTTCTGGATCGACTAACCCTCCTTTTGGCCTTATGCCAAACGTTTCATCCGTACATTGCATCCTCTTCCGGCCACGTATCTGTTTCAGATTCTGATTCTGAATCACACTCTGATTCTTGCATATTTTCAGTTTCCTCCTCATTGTCACCTATGTCAATGAACATTAATTATTTGACTGTCTTTGTCTCTTCTCTACCAAGGATACTTGATCTACTAGTGCTCTTTTTCTCTATCATCTGCACACATCCTTCACTAATTTTGGTGCATATCACAGGTAGGCAGTGTATGCAACAACAACATGTCATGAATATCTCTAGTACTGCTATCATAAGTGCAAATAGTTTCCATCCCCATGAATATAATAATTCCCAGAAACAGGAACTTATATCCCAACCCGCGTCTTGGGTATGGAGTTCAGAACTTAATACATGTAATTTTCTTATTGCCTCAAAAATCGTGGGAGAGGAGTCGTTTACAAATACACAGCACGCTGATCCCACGATTTTGCAAACACCACCACGATCAACCAGGATTACATCAAGAGCCATTCTGTTTTGTAGTGTCATCAATCTAACCCCTTTCTCCTCCAACGTCATGTTGTATAATATATCTGTTGTTCCGTTTATTGTTTTTTCTAAGATTCTGGATAATCGTCGAATATTATAGGAGTTTATTGCTTGGGCCAAAAATGGTATAAATGCTTTTGTTACATCTACTGCTATTAATCCGTCTTCATTACTTCTTCGTGGCCTAGGTCTAGATAGTTTGGCTATGTCTGTTGTTTCTAAGAAAAAAACTCCTGAGAACAGTAGTCCTAAATAGAATGTAACTCCCCAGTTTCTAGGTAACCAAGGATACGCTTTATCTCCACATATGAAATACACCGGGTCACCTACATACACTGGCTCTACTTCCCTACTAATAATCGCTGTATTTATACATCTAGTGAATGTCCCTACCAAATAGGAGCCCTTCTTTTTTAAACATAAAGGAACAGAACGTGGGCTGTACTTTACTTTGTAAGAGGGGGGCACTGCATCTTTATTTCCTTCTGATCTTATGCGAAATACGATCACAGATGACTTTTCTGGTGGAGACAGTCTATCTTGTGGCATTGGTTTGGGCGTAGCTTTTGGTGTTATCATCCGTGCTTTATGAAATATTGAGCAACCTATGGGTCTCATAATAATTTCTTCAAATTCATTCATGTTTGTGCTATCTAATTGACCCGTTTCACTTTTATTCCATTTTCAAGAATACAATGTACTCAGAGATGCACTGCATGCAGAACTCAATGTCAGTGGCTGCACGTACAAACCTATTCCTTTGCCACCATGCTGTGGCAAATGAACACACACCCAACAGTTGTTCTTTTTCAAAATTGAATGTGTCATGTTCATAATTTGCAGTAATGTATTATTTCCATAACCCTCTCTATGTCTCTCTTCCACTGGGGACAGAGTGTAGGTAATTACAAAAACAGGGCTTTCGGTGGTGGAGATGTTCCTAATTGGTAAGAGAATTTCTAAAGGGTGCATCTCCTCTAAATACCACAGTACCAGTGTTGTTATTACTGGTGCCATTATGCTCATTATGCACATGATTATCGTCACAGTCAGCATGCTATTCTTTCGGTAACTTGTTTTATGCAATCTTTCAGTTTCTATGTTTGATTCATTATCAGCATTGTCAGAAATGGTGCAGGAGGGGGCAAAAGCTAGTTCTGACATCTTCTCTCATGGTCCTTCTTCCTCAGCGATTCTCGTCGTGGATATCTCTCCTCGCGACACTCGTCCGAATGTCAATGAGTTTGATAAATGCCAACTGTCTATTCTGCCAGTTCTCAGCAGCCTGGATTGTTTACTCGTTGGGCAAGATCTCTTATGCGTTAGTATACTGCTTAAAGAACTTCAGAGCAGTTATCAATTGCCTTCTGTACCATGTGCGCCCTGCTTGTCCGCTCGGGTTCAGGACACATGTATTTGATGTTAGCACCGAGGAGTCTCGCTTTTGGGCTGTCTGACTTGCACAACCCTTACGCTGCTCTCCTCTAGGCCTCCGGTTCCTACTTCATTCGAGAATAGGAAACAGAGGCAACAAAAGATTGATGAAACGAAGATCTGATCACTCCTTTTTCCGACTTCGTAGATTGTACCGCCTTGCTCCTGGTACCTTGTGATCAACAAATAGTGAGGATGCACTTCCGGACTCAAGCTTGGAGTCAGCCTGGTGCGCAATGACAGATGATGATGGGCGCCCAGACGACGATGCAGGCTGTGGCGCAACAGAGGATGGTGGGCGCCACAGAGGTATTTGCTTGGTGTCGGCCAGCAGTGATGCAGAACCTGCTGGACAGCGTTGGGGCATTCATTGCCCTTCCTCTTTTATGTCAATCTCATCAGGCTTTGTTTCAGAATCAGGCAGTTTCTGTGGCAAAGAATTGGCAATTGTTTCTTTCATTTCTGGAACCGCTGTTTCTTTCCAGTCGCCTCGATCAGTCAGTTTTTCAGATGGTGATGGCACCTTTTTTGCATGGGGGGAATGGACCCACGCTTTACGCCCATCCACACAAATGGCCGTCTGCGTTGTCAGGAGTATCAAATAGGGACCACGCCACCTGGGTGCCAACGATGTTTTTCCTTCAAAAATTTTAAGCAGCACCCAGTCACCTGGCTCCAGTGCGTGTCCCTTCCAGTATATCTGATCGGTAGCGCCTTCCACACCTGCTGATGAATCAAACGCAACTTTTGAATCTGGGTATTTAACTTCGTTCAGTTTCTTCGGCTGAGGTGCACACCAAACATTCGCTGGTCTCCCCATGACTATCTCATATGGGGAGAGCCCAGTTCTCACCTGCAAAGATGTTCGCATGCATAATAGTGCTATTGGTAACGCATCTACCCAACTTAACTTGCTTCCTGCACATATCTTGCTAATCTTAGATTTCAGGATGGTAGCTCTAGCAAATCTAGATGTTCTTTTAATGCTCTGCTATAGATGCTAGGGCTTTCTGTGTAGCCTTGAGGAATGCGCGTGAAAGTAAACGATCGCCCTGCTAGTGTGAAAGCAAACAGATATCTACTTTCTTTGTGTACTGGAATACTGAAGAAAGCATTTTTCAAATCAATAACACTAAAATACTTTGCGGAAGCTGGGATCATTGTCAAAATTGTGGTAACATCCAGAACCAATGGGAATTGGGGATCTACTACCTTGTTAAGTGCACGCAAATCAATTATGAAACAATATGGTACCTCATTACCTCCTTTCTTATACACCGGAAGAATGGGGCTGTTACATATGCTGCCTGTAATCTCTTCAATCACTCCCAATTTTACCAAATCAGACACAATACTTTTCAATCCTTTCTCTCTGCCTGCTAAAATTTTATACTGTGGAATACGCGGCAACGTTACTCCCTCTTTCAAGGTAATCTTCACTGGTTCTATCTTCAAGCATCCCACCTCATTATCATCTATTACCCATATACAAGTTGGCACGTCACTCAATTCTCCTGGAAAAGGTTTGGACAAAAATTATGACACTGGTACATTCTGTGGTGAAATAGTTAAAAACACTCCATCTGGTGTACATTGAATAACTGCACTCAAACTTTTCAATAAGTTTAATCCCAAAAGATTCTCCCCACAATTCTCTGTTAACAGGAATGTACAGTACTCAGTGAATGGGCCTAATGTTACGGCTACTGGTTGGGACACTGGATTAATCACTGGGGTACCTGCGAACCCGACTCAAATATTTTTATGCCCTGACATTGGTATCTCTGGAACTAAGTGATGGTCTATCGAGCACTTTTGTGCCCCCGTATTTCATTCCCGACTTTCATTTCTACGTAGGGTCCTTTCTGATTCACGGGAATAGATACTTGTTCCGACCCCTGTCTTGGGCTGTCCTATTGGGGTAACAACACATCATCTGAAATGTAGTCACTGTTATTATAGTAGTATGCACCCGTGTCAGTATCAAAAATGTTCCTGCCTCTTCCTCTATTTCCATTTTGCATACCCTGATGATTTTGATTCTGGGTAAAAGTAGTTTGATTCAGAGCCTGGCCTTGATTCTGTGCTCCATTCCCTTGACTATTCTGGTGCTGCTGCATATGGTTTCTGTTGTGGCCATTTGTTCCTAGGTGCCCTCTGTGCTGTCTTCTCTGACCGTACCCACCTCTATTTTGTAAATGTGGACATTGCGCTTGCCAGTGTCCTTCCTCTCTGCAATACGCACATTGATTTAATCCCAAGGGCCCTCCGTGGATATTCAAATTACTCCTGCTCTGTGCATTCCCCCTTCCGCTGTTGTGTCCTGATACTTGCTGGAGTAACATCCCTACTATCGTCCGCAGGGCTTCTTTTCTTATTTGCAAAGAATACTCATTGCATATCTCATTTATCTCCCCACACGGAAGTGCTAGGGCTCGACATCCATCTCATTGTCTCTCGTATACACACTCATTGTCTTTTGTCTATCACCTGTCTGCCCTGGTGGAGGCAGGAATCGCTGCTGTCTATTGGGTACCGTTTCTTTCCTACCCCTCTCAATATCCTTCCTACTATACCCCGGCGTGGCAAGTAATTCAGAATATTCTTCATCAAGTTCATTCTTAAGTTCAAAAAGTCAGTCCACATGCTCTTTTATTTCTTCATCTCTCTCTCTACAACGGGATAATGCATTCAAATCCAACAATCGTGGCGGCAACTTCCCAATTAACTTTTTCCATTGTGTCGACAAATATTCCCCCATGCTTTCCAACAATACCTGTCTTTCATTTCTTCTCCTGAAATCATACATCGACGCTAGCGTGGCTGCCTCATCATTCTCGTCTATCTACATTTCTGCCTGCTCTTGCAACTCTCGCTTTCTTTCCTTGCTGATCGCGCTGCGGGTCACTCTCACACATTCACTTTGTTCAAGTTCGCTTATTGGGGGAGCAGTCGGGACGGAGACACCCTCTTGGGCGGGAGGTCCGGAGGGGGCAGTGTAAGTGAGAGATGTCTGTTGGGGCTGTGGTAATTGCGAACCACCCTGGGCCGGCTGACTAGTGGACGGCGCGGTTACTGATGCAGCCTGTGGCTGTACTGGGTTTGGGAGGGGCTGAGCAGCAGCTACTAACGTAGTCTTTTTAGTTTCTATTCTCAGGCCTTGTTTCGGTTCAGTTAATATTTTATTTATCAATTTGTCTGATTAGTGTAACTCTCTTTGTGGATATATTTTCTCGATATTTAACTGGTCGCGTCTATTTGCTTTCCTCAAGCTATTACTCCACTCCTCCTCCTTCTTTTCTGATTTTGATTTATGCCTGCGCGCATGTTTCTCTCTACTTCTAAATCGGACCATCGCTTCCCTCCTCCAATCTCTAAGGATATCGAGTGCTGCGGGCGTATTTTTTTACTTATCAAAACCTTTTCCAGGTTATCTATTCGGTCCATCTCAAAACTCCCATTCCTCGGCCACTGAAGATCTTCCTGCTTTCTGGTTTGCTTATGCCAAATTTCACAAAACATTATCGCTCCCACTGTTACGCTCACCTGGCTCCAACAGAGGTGTCGGTCGGAACTGGACAGCTGCGGTCTCCACCAATGTGACGCATAGGGCCGAGATGAGGGACTGGATTGGCCCACCTAGCTTTGTTTGCTTTGCCCGTAAGAATATTCTTCTGCAAATGGAGAAAGGGAATTAACCACCCGTGGAGTTGAGCGTAAATCCCCCCACCCCGCTGTTCTCCCCACAGATCACCTTTGATGTCCCCTCTTATAGTCTCACCTAATGGTTTGAAAAGATGAGCTCTCCATCATGCATTGAGCGCAGGGGCGCGTTGATAACCAGTTGCTTCACTGGCTCGAAGGAATTGGTGAGTTCCAGAACAATATTGACTCAGAGATTCCCGGCAAGACGTCGTAAGTATAAAGTTCTGGTAAGGATATGTATTTTCCAACACAGTTCGATAAAATAATGTCAATATGTAACCTGTTGCTTTCTCCCTTATTCAGGCAATGAGAGAAAGTATGAAGTCTCAGGGAATAATACCTCTGGTGGTAAAATCAGGTAAGTCTATTGTGGTGAGGAGGGTTCCCCTTGTTAGTCCCTTTGTTTCACCTTGCTGTCCTTTTGTTTCCCCCTAGGGGCCGGGGTTTGGCAAAGATGCAGTGGAAGCTGCACCGACCCGTGAAGAGGAATAGTACCCCCGGTGGTAAAATCAGATAAGTCTATGGGGGGGTAACTAATATTCCTTTGTGTATTCCCTTGGCTCACCTTGCTGTTCTTGTCTTCTCCTTAGGTGCCGGAGTGCGGCGGGAACATGCAGGATAATGCGGTGGAATGTGAAGATGCTGCGAAGGCCGGTGAGTTCAGCGCGGCGCTGCAGCAGGCGAGGCGACGCGCATAAATAGCTTCTTTTTTCCAGCTTGAAGGCGCGATGGATAGGGAATTCAGGTAAGGATCAAAGGTATTGCTCTTGTTCTAACCTTTTCTCCTTCTTTCTCCCTTTTTCTTGGAGCTCCAAACTCGAGGCGGGCGTGGCAGAAGGCTGGATGCAGACTTGCAGGCACGGTGAGTGTTACGCTGCTGGATGCAGAATAACGCGAAGCGTGTGCTGCTCTTCGGGCATGGTTTAAATAGCCTCCAAAGTAGTCCCAGTTAAGTATTCCTCCCCAGCCCCGCCCAAGTAAAAAATAGTCCCTAAGTAAAGTAGACCCTTCCAAGCCTCTTTTGGCTTGGAGCTCTTGCAGCATGGTCTGCATCGGGTAAGTTTAATCTATGAGCTTGGCGCCTATGGCACCAGGACTGACTCTCCATATGAGCCTGGCACCATAGGCACCAGGACTGGACCCAAATAGCCCCTAGCAGGGGCTGTTGGGCTTGCTTGGGATAACTTGATGTCTGCTTCCAGGGTTGCTGGACTTGGTCTGGATCCCCGGGGGTAGGCATCATGACAGCACTCCCCCCCAAGGCCCCTCCTAAAGTCGTTCTTCCCTGTGGTTTCGGTTTGTCTGTGAAATTTCGGTGGAATTATTTCACCAATCGGGGTGCATGAACATGGTCACTAGGTTCCCATGACCTTTCCTGTGGTCCGTAATCTTTCCAGTCGATTAAATAAAAGAGTTTTGACTTTATCAGCTTGGAGTCCAGAATGTTCTTAACTTCAAATTCAGGTTCTCCGTCTACAAGGATAGGGTCTGGTGGCTTGGTTAGTCTTGTCCCTGGTTGCACTGGCTTCAAAAGTGATACATGAAAGACGGGGTGAATTTGCATATTAGCAGGTAAGTCCAACTTGACAGCCACCGGGTTGATAATGGCCTTAATAGAGTAAGGTCCCAAATATCTGGGGTTAAAGGTCCGTGTTCCCTTTAGAGGTATATGTTTTGTGGCTAACCAGACTTGGTCTCCTATCTGGTATTGTGGAGTATCACTTCTATGCCGATCAGCATCTTTCTTGTATTTTTCTTTCGCCTGTTTTAAATGTGTAGTCGCTTCCTTAAAGGCTTGTGTAATCGTAGCGTGCAGATGGTCCACTGCGGGCATTTCTAAGTGGTGGGGTGAGTCAAGGTCTGAGGTTCAAGGATGGTGCCCATATAAGGTATAAAAGGGGCTTTGTCCAGTTCCAGAGTGTACTGAATTATTGTATCCATATTCAGCGATCCAAAGAATGTCTTTCCAATTACTCTCAGTCTGATGTAACATACAACGCAGGTATTGTTCGAGAGTCTGGTTGGTCCTCTCCGTTTGACCATCGGTCGGGTGGTGGTGACTGGTCGATAACCTCACATCGATTTGCGCCAATTGACAGCATTTTTTCAAAAAATGTGAAATGAATTGACTGCCCCGGTCAGAGACCAATATGGACGGAAATCCGTGTATGCGAACAATGTTTTCGAGGAACTCCTTGGCCAGGATTGAAGCTGAAGGTAATCCCTTTAAAGTAATAAAGTGGGCCATCTTGGAAAAAAGATCCACAATAACTAGAATGGTGTTAAATCCATTTCATGGGGGTAGATCAGTAATAAAGTCTAACGATAAGGTGTGCCATGGTGTAGGGGGAATGTCTAAAGGTTGTAAGAGTCCAGCTGTTTTTTTCTTTTGACTTTTGTTTTGGGCGCAAATGCCACAAGACATCACAAATGATTTAATATCCTTTCGCAAGGTGGGCCACCAGAATTGTCTTTTAATTTTAGCTTCAGGTTTTGCAATACCTGGGTGGCCCTCCATTAGGGTATCATGATAACGGGAAATGACTAGCTCTTGTAGTTCCTTGTGTGGCAGAAATAGCCGCCCTTGGTAATAAGGCAGATCATTGGTGACAGAGTAGTCTGGGCCTTTTTTTACCCAGTCCTGCAGGGCTGTAGGATCAAAGAGTTGCTGGACCTTTACCTGAATGTCCTCTAGTGTCTGTAGAGTAGTCATGCCAAGAATTTGTTGTTCTGAAATTATAGGTACTGGTCTGGGTTCACTTCTGCCTCTCCCATCACTATTCGGGATAGGGCGTCTGCTTTAACATTCTTACAACCTGGTCGATAGGTTATTACAAAATCGAACTCGGCAAAGAACAATGCCCATCGGTGTTGACGTGACGATTGGGCCTTGGCTGTCTTTAAATACTGTAAGTTCCGGTGATCACAGTAATGGTATGCCTGGCACCGAGAAGATAGTGCCGCCAAGCCTTGAAGGCGGATTTAATGGCTAATAACTCCTTGTCGGTAACCGCATAGTTTAACTCAGGTGCCGAGAACTTTCTGGACCAAAATGCTACTGGATGAAGCTGGCCAGTTTCAGGGTCCTTTTGAGACAGGACAGCTCCCATGGCTAGACTGGATGCATCAGTTTCCACTATGTATGGAAGTTCAGGGCGCAGGTGCTTTAATACAGGTGCAGACGTGAATTTCGCTTTCAGCTCTTGGAAGGCATTTTTAGCTTCTTCAGTCCACATAAAGCGTTTATTTTTCGCAAGTGTGCTGTGATGGGATGTACAACATGTGAAAAATCCGGGATCAATCTGCGGTAGAAATTGGCAAAGCCGAGCATGCTTAGTACTCCTTTAACTGAACTTGGTGATGGCCATTAAGGATTGCGTCCACCTTTTGTGAGTCCATTCGGACTCCCTTTGGGGTTAGGATAAACCCAAGGAATTCAACTTCTGTGGCATGAAAAACGCATTTTTCCAGTTTTTCATATAGTTTGTGCTGGCGCAATTTCTCAAGGACTGCTCGGACGTGCTTCACATGGTCAGATTCGGAAGAGGAGTATACTAGAATATCATCGATATATACGACAACACAAACGTCAATGAGTTCATGAAGGACATCGTTCATGAAGTATTGGAAGGCTGCTGGTGCACTGCACAACCCGAAAGGCATCACCTGGTATTCGAATAACCCATACTTAGTGCGGAAAGCAGTCTTCCATTCGTCGCCTTCTTTTACACGTACCAGATGGTATGCCCCCCGGAGATCCAATTTAGTGTACATACAAGCGTCCTTCACTTGGTCTAGTAGTTCAGGGATCAGAGGCAATGGGTATCGGTTCTTAACAGTTATCTGGTGCAATGCGCGGTAGTCTATGCACGTTCTGAGGTCACCTTCCTTTTTGGTCAGGAAGAACAAAGCTGAAGATGCAGGGGACTTGGATGGGCGAATAAAGCCATTGGCAAGGTACTGGTCTAAGTATTGTCATAGGTGAAGGTTCTCAGTTTCCGTAAGGGCATAGATCCTGCTACAAGGGGTTGCACACCGGGTATGAGATCGATTTGACAATCGTACGATCTGTGAGGAGGTAAGGTGTTTGCCTGTTCTTTTTGGAAGACATCCTGGAATTCTTTGTATTCTGGAGGTAGTTGCATGACTGCTGTGGTTACTGTGGCCAGGCCTGCGTTCTGACTTTTCTTTGGGTAACAGGTTTGTGCACAATCCGGGAAGGTTATTCTCTTCTCTCACCAATCAATACAAGGATTATGTGTTTCCAACCAAGGTATCCCCAGTATTATTTGGAACTGTGGGGCTTTGATTAGATCAAACACAATAGTCTCTCAATGCCCATCCTGACCCAATAGTGTCATCTCTGCGGTGGAATGAGTTACAGGCCCAGAGGCAATTTCAGTTCCATCGACTGTGGTGATGACATCTGAGGTGGTTTTTCGGCATAGAGGTATATTCATCCTGGAAGCCAATTCATAGTCCACATAGTTTCCTTTGGCCCCGCTATCAATGTATGCCCTTACTACGTGCATACGCGATGGCTGCCCTGGATCTACAAGGACCATTGGTATGATGAAATGTGAGGTCTGAGTATCCTTCTTCAAGCTCGGCAAGCAGACCTCTACGCTTGTCGGGCGTGGTCGTTTCCCGAGTCTGACTTCATATGGCTTTTATCAGCAGCTCCTACCACCTTCTTGGGTGGTTTTACAGGGCAATCCCGTAGAAAATGCCCAGAAGTTCCACAATATAGACACAATTGCATTTGCCGTCTCCTTTCTCTTTCCTTCTGGGTTAAGGATCCTTTAACCCCTCCGATTTGCATGGGTACTGAAGCATCTGCTCCTTTGGGGTTAGCGTGGGTTTTGACCAACACCCGATTCTCAAACCTGGCTCGATCAGCCTTTCTGTTCTGATGTCTGTGATCTAACTGGACCACTAAGTCTATATATTCAGCGCAGTCTTGAGGTGGGTTCACAACTTGAGCCAAGACATCCTTGGGTTCTCCTCAAAGCCCTTGATGAAATAACGTGATTCGTTTTACCTCAGGCCATCCAGTTTCCACTATCAACCTATTAAAGGTTGCAATGTAGGATAGAAGGTCCTGGTTACCCTGTCGTAGGGACAAAAGTTTGTTATCCAGGGCCTGTCCTTGAGAGTGCCGGGCAAATAGTCTTTCCATGCTCGTTTGAAAGCCCTGAAAATCCCGAAGAATTGGGTCATCCTGAGTAACTAGTGGAATTGACCAATCAGCTGCACTGCCGCTAAGATATGACAATACAAAGGCTACCTTGGCTTGATCGTTTGGGAAGGCTCCAGGTCTGCATAAAAAGTGCAAGCAGCATTGGTTCATAAACACGGCAAACCTTTTGGGATCTCCGGAAAAGCGTTCGGGTGGAGCTAATGGAATATTTCCTGGTAGGTTTATTTGCACAGGGTTACTCGATAACACTGGAGCTGGATTTCCCCCGGAACCAGGTAGGGGTGCTTGTCCAGCCTGGCTTTGCAATAGTTGCCTAGCAAGGTCATCAGTTCGCTCTTTTGACAAAATCAGTTCTCTCCTAAGAGCATTGGTTTCTTGATGGGCCGAATGCACTTCAGCCCTCAGTTCCCCTAGTAATTGGGCCAATTGGTCAGTCTCTGAGGTATCCATAACACCCGGGTGGGAATTTGTGGGTAGGCTTCGCATTCTGTTACGCTCACCTGGCTCCCACAGAGGCGTCGGTCGGAACTGGACAGCTGCAGTCTCCATCAATGTGATGCGTAGGGCCGAGATGACGGACTGGACTGGCCCACCTAGCTTTGTTTGCTTTGCCCGTAGGAATATTCTTCTGCAAATGGAGAAAGGGAATTAACCACCCGTGGAGTTGAGCGTAAATCCCCCCATCCCCGCTGTTCTCCCCACAGATCACCTTTGATGTCCCCTCTTATAGTCTCACCTGATGGTTTGAAAAGATGAGCTCTCCATCCTGCATTGAGCGCAGGGGCGCGTTGATAACCAGTTGCTTCACTGGCTCGAAGGAATTGGTGAGTTCCAAAGCAATATTGACTGACAGATTCCCGGCAAGACGCCGTAAGTATAAAGTTCGTAAGAGTTCCAATACCTGACTTTCACTCTTGTCCGATTCCTTGCAGGTTGCAGCTTGACCCTAATGAAGAGTTCCTCGTGGCAACCGGTAGCATTCTGGTAAGGATTTGTATTTTCCAACACAGTTCGAGAAAATAATGACAATATGTAACCTGTTGCTTTCTGCCTTATTCAGGCGCTGAGAGAAAGTATGAAGTCTCGGGGAATAATACCTCCGGTGGTAAAATCAGCTAAGTCTATTGTGGGGAGGAGGGTTCCCCTTGTTAGTCCCTTTGTTTCACCTTGCTGTCCTTTTGTTTCCCCCTAGGGGCCGGGGATCGACGAAGATGCAGTGGAAGCAGCGCCGACCCGTGAAGAGGAATAGTATCCCCAGTGGTAAAATCAGGTAAGCCTATGGGGGGGTAACTAATATTCCTCTGTGCTTTCCCTTGGCTCACCTTGCTGTTCTTGTCTTCTCCTTAGGTGCCGGAGTGCGGCGGGAACATGCAGGAGGATGCGGTGGAATGTGAAGATGCTGCGAAGGCTGGTGAGCTCAGTGCGGCGCTGCAGCAGGTGAGGCGACGCGCATAAATAGCTTCTTTCTTCCAGCTCGAAGGCGCGATGGATCGGGAATTCAGGGAAGGATCAAAGGTATTGCTCTTGTTCTTACCTTTTCTCCTTCTTTCTCCCTTTTTCTTGGAGCTCCAAACTCGAGGCGGGCGTGGCAGAAGGCTGGATGCAGACTTGCAGGCACCGTGAGCGTTATGCTGCTGGATGCAGAATAACACGAAGCGTGTGCTGCTCTTTGGGCGTGGTTTAAATAGCCTCCAAAGTAGTCCCAGGTAAGTATTCCTCCCCAGCCCCGCCCAAGTAAAAAAATAGTCCCTAAGTAAAGTAGTCCCTTCCAAGCCTCTTTTTTGGTTTGGAGCTCTTGCAGCATGGTCTGCATCAGGTAAGTTTGCAGCATGGTCTGCATCAGGTAAGTTTTAATCTATGAGCCTGGCGCCTATGGCGCCAGGACTGACTCTCCATATGAGCCTGGCGCCATAGGCGCCAGGACTGGACCCAAATAGCCCCTAGCAGGGGTTGCTGGGCTTGCTTGGGATAACTTGATGCCTGCTTCCGGGGTTGCTGGACTTGGTCTGGGTCCCCTGGGGTAGGCATCATGACACCCACAGCATATTTCACATACATATCATAAGCCGGCGTTCCCCCCGGAGGTGCAACCTGGCCAGTTTCCAAAGATTGTCTGACGCAGCGGAAAAACCCCGCTAGGGTGGACAATACCCCAGGCATGTTTTAACCTTACCCTTGGTTAATCAAACTTACTCTGGGTGTTTGGTTTTGCAAAATCAACTCTCAACCAATATCAGGATTACTTACGAATCGTGGCACGACTCACCTGATTAGTCCATTTGTCTTTCCGAGACACAATTAGTCCGTATACTGAAGAAACCAATGACGTTGTGTCTGCGTACCTCGGCTCTGCCTCGTTTCGGGACCCTCGCCTCCTTGTTCACTGACCGGGCACGTCGATCAGGGATCAGCTATGTGCAGATCTGCAGAAAGGAGTCTCATCGCTTACGCATGGGCGCCCCGAACACCTCTTGATCCCGGCTCGATCGTTCCCGTCCTCGCCATTCTTACCGCCTTCCTTATTTTGCAACGTACACAAAGGAACAAGTGGGGGAGGGTCCTGTTCGGGTGTCATCTTGAAGGGGCCCCTGAGGGACCCTCGAATGTGGAAACAAGGCACAGTCACCACACGCAAACTGATATGCCAGACACAAGGTTGTATTCCCAAAAGCTAGGGTTTATTGCAAAGTAAATAGTCTCAGTTGGCCAACTGGTCTCACGCCCCGCGACGTGTGTCTAACAGACCTCGGGAGACACAAGAGAGCGAGACACAAACATCAGTTACATATATACAAAACCAACATCTTACAATCAGTAGTGTCACATCAAAAACCGTCCCTTGCACATCTCCTTTGAACTGAGCACGATGATTGACAATCGTGACGAGTATGACACCTCAAACATTTGTTTTAGCAACAGTTTGCAATTTTGTAAGGCTGCAGACATAAATCTGTGTTGAAAAGAACAGAATACTTCTGTTCTCGCTAGTAAGCTGCATGTGGAGGGAGAGCCATATTCCAGGCCTTCCTATCTCCTAGTGTCTATTTGGGTCCTGCGGGTCAACTCGCTCTCCAGGACTCTACAGGGCTCGAGAAGGGGGGCCGCAAAGAAGAACATAATTCAAGCAATTTAATGTTCGTTCTGAGTATTTTCACTGTGTTTTCGAGACACACTGGCACCTGTGGGCTGATTAGGATGCCTCGCTGCCCTCTTTCAAGGATAGCGCGCGGGAGGAGACTGGGTATTTCTATCAGGGTTGCTATGTTCTGTTTCAGCATATTTCCCTTGGCCTTGCATTGCGCACTAGTAAAGCAGAATATCATGTCAGCGAAGCATTTAGAACAGAAAAGCAATAAGCAAACGTTAGAGAAAACAAGATGGCGATTTCTGTCACCTTAAAATGGCCGCACTCCGGTCAAGCTTATGATTATGTATTACTAACACTAAGACCATGAGACGGTTGGTCTTCAGCCAGCATAGTACATTTCCCCATGATCGAGGGGTGCCTGTTTTTCTGGATCGACAATCTGTTAAGATGTATTTTAAGAAACATGTTTTTAACCTGGATTTTATTAATTATGAGTGTTTATGATCTAGATGTTTGAATGGTAATCCAACTTCAGGTGTACTGAAGGAGTCTGAAATTAGACAGTGTGGTTTTATCTTAGATCAGCATCCATGAACTTGTTTGGGAATTATTTATATGTGTTGTTCTATTTCTAAAAGTCTCCCAATTTTCTGAATTTTTTCTTTCTTTTTAATGTATTTTATGAATCTGTCAATTATTATTTTGTAAAAGGTTGAATGTATTGTTAACCAAATGCAAATAATTAAAAAAGAAAAATAGCTGCAAAACATTCTGTGATATTTGCCTTACCAGCTCCACCTAATATTTATATGTGGGTCTCATTATGATTTTGGAGGTGCTGTAATTCTGTTACCACCACTGTTTTTGGCATTACCACCACTTTTACCACTGAATTCCCAGATTGGAGGTAAACCTTACCTCAAAAAATCAGCTGATTTACCACACAGTATTACTGCACATGGTTAATCTAACAAAAATCCCTATGGTGTCCTATGGACTCCAAAAATGAGGATTTACACCATCATACCACCACTAGTAATCCTGTTGCGATGCCACAGGACCAAGTGACTGTAACAGTAAATGATTCAGACGTAAATCGACCGATTTACCTCAGGAAGGAACCCAAACAAAAGTCCCTTTCACATGAATACCAAGATTTTAAACACTGAAACAAAAACTGCCTGCCATTCGTTTTTGTTTTTCAACTAAAGTTAAATAGCGTAATGTGGAAAGGGACCTACCTGTCATTGCCAATGGACAAGCAGCATTTTAATTTACTGAAGAAGGATGAATCAAAGATCCCTGTCACATTGTAAGCAGGATTTTTAAACATTGAAAACAAAAACAGCCTGCACATGTGTATGCAAATAAACACAGCTTTAAAAAGCGAAAGTGAAGGAAATATCACTGCTCACACACAAATTTCAGGAAAACAAAACATGATGTGTGGGTTGACAAAGCAATGTATATTATGTTTCACCTACAAAACTCCAGTGACATTTGAAGAGCCACTATGTCTGCATGGAAAATGTCAACCCAAGGCAGACCCTGTTTCTGGCTGTGGGCAACATTTCCCAAAGGAAAACTCCCACTTCCGGCCTGGATGTCACATCTCCTATCTAATGACCATCCGCAATAAAAATGTGCTGGTAAAGGCGTCAAAATTCAATGTTCTCCAGACCTGCTTGATATGAAAGCAGGGGCTTCAAGGAATTTCACCCTTGGCTGGAGCGCAACTAATATGTGTGAAAATGGGGCCACCCACTTTAAAGAGCAAGCTTCCAACACAAAGGAGGTTGATGAGCGTACAGGCTGACCCAGTGAAAACAAATGGCTGGGAGGCAGAAACTGCCATTTGTCCCACATGAACATTCACAGTTAAGTTAAAAGGACTATTATCATGTAGGACTTTTTCTCAGTAACCATAATGTGGATTGATTTCATTTTTGTACAATTCCTTATGTAACTTCTAGGTGATTTTTTTGGTGATATAACATGCATCTACCTGTGACTCTGGGAACTGTAATGGCCAGTTAAACTAGGTTTATGGCTGATCTGAGCATTTTCCAAAAATAAGAGTTAGTGAGTGGGTCGAAAATGAAATTAGGGATATGCTCAATAACTTACATATTCATAACCTTTGTGCTTTTTATGGAAACGGCAGAAAGGTGCCACATGCAGTGCTACATCATATGGATTTGGTGGTCTGCTTATCTTATTCTCCATGATTAGCTATATCAGACCATATATTTAGTATGGCAGTTGCTAGTAAAATTATGAAGTTGTGGTACATAACTAACTTTTGCCAAAAAGGTGAAAGGAGAACAAAGGGGCGATAACAAATGGGAAGATACATATGTAGCTGCAGACCCCTAAACCAGTCCTGATGTGGAAGCTGGGTTGGGGTGGAGAGAGTGGGTAACTGTCCAATCCTAGTGGCAGGGATTATTGCAGGATACTTCCCCAAGATTGTAAAATTGGTGATGTCATTGCTGTTATATAAGGGGGACAGCACTAGGACAGACAAAAAAATGGACAGAAAAAGAAAAAGGAGAAAGACAGAAGGACAGAGAGAAGAGACAGACCATCAGGAAGGCTGCTGAAACTTACTATCTGACAGCTGTAAGGAGACATCAGAGGATATTGCTGAGAGTGCATCTGGGTGGAAATGTCTATTTCTAGGCAGTCCTCAAAGCTGACTGGTTCCTGTGGTAGAGAGCAGGAGGCCATCTTTGACAGTGGAGTGAGCAGACCCCTGCCCTATATTTCCAGAGTGTCCTGAGATGCAGCTGGCTTTCCTGAACTATAAACAGAGGCTTGCTATGTAAGTATAACTAAGCCCTGGAAAACCAAAAGGTGGGGGAGTCTGCTTGCCTTGAATCCTTTCCCTTTACAGTGGGTGGGGTTGAGGGAGGGCAAAACTGTGTAGATCCTTAGCCTATGTAACCAAAAATATTAATAAAATTAATTCCCTATTTTGCAGAACACTATGGGGCGAATTTTGTTAAAATTTGAAATTAACAAAGCTCACTTCCCAGATGCGGGCACAGAAAAGAAAGATGAGTATAACTAAAGAAAACAGAAGTCACAGGGATACCCGTCCCCTATGGAAATAAAGAAAGAACAGAAAAGATGAAGGTGTCCGCCATTAAAAGAAAAATCCCCATTAAAAAAAACATGAATAGGACAAACGGTGGAGGAAGAGTTCCACTGGCACAGGAGTGAGCAGTGGGCACAACCAGGGGCAGGCCCTGTGTACTGGAAGCACACCACAGGCCAGGAAAATTGAGAGGACCAGGGGAGAATAGGGAAGGGACACAGAGGTGTGCTTCAGAGGTGAATCTCGCCCAGGGAACCTACCAATGCTTGACAGGAGGGGAGAGAGCACAGCAGCAAGGGAAAGCCTGCAGAAAGAAGACCTTTGATAAAGTCAGTCATGGTAAGTTGACCCCAAACAGCACCATGCTTATTCCTTTCATTGATGCCATTTCTTAACTATCAGCATCTTTGGCTACCAAACCAATCTTACAAAGCATGCAGTTTAATAATGATTTCTGACATATTGTTGATAATTCCTATCTTTGCGCCGGAGAGTCAGGATTCTGTTTAAGGCACAAAGGCCAGTATTATGCAGCATATTTTCTTTATTTGCTCCACACAGCAGTAAGAAATTAAACAAGAAAAAAACTATAGTTTTCATAAACCACCGTTTCAGTACGTGTTGTAGACTGACCAATCCGGCACACAGACACCCTATAAGAAGTCCAACATAAATTCTTTCCTCCTTTCCAATTCGAACGCATCAAAACTCATCCATCGCACCATGGCGAAGTAACATAAGAGCTCAACGGAATGTCCGAATGAATTGAGAAAGGCCGGATCCTCTGGAGCACACCTCAGTAGAAGGCCTAGTCTAAATAGAATCCACCTGCCAGAGAAAACAACCACAGCAGGGATAATACTTGCCTCAGTGCCATTTATATGATCCCAGCTCTCCTCCGTCACAACGCTGGGACTGATCTACGTTTTATGGTGTGGCATGGATGCTTCAAATTAAACATGGTTAAAGCCCATCCGAAACTGAAAGAGAAGTCTGCACAATGGATTGACAATAGGACTGATGACACAGTGCATCATTGGACCAATGGGCCAAGAGAAGAATGTCCTTGAGCCTGTATCCAGTTCAAAATGTCTTGGAAGCCATGGCTCCCTCCTTAGTTCTCCTACGAATATTAAACCTGACCCCATTAAGTGGAAAGAAACTGCAGGTCCAGCACCCTGACATCCACCACCCTCCTAAAGTCTTCTGCATACATTAACATCACCAGTTTAGCGGAAGGGCTTGCAGGGACAACTCTGTGTTGACGGACTAGCCCTGAACATGGACATTGCAGGGTTAGACTTTCAAATACAAAACTATTTGGAAGGTGGCAGGGGATAAGATGTCTTGATATCCCTCAGCAACCTACAAACTAGTGGGTGTTTCCCTAGCAGAAAACCAGCAACTAAATCGTGTTTGGATGAGAAAAAAGATCTATACGTATTTGTGGTGCAGCAAGATAGTGTAAAAGTTAAACCTGCCATAAAATGTACCACTGACTTATTCCAACATGAAATGGATCCAGAACCCTCTGATTGCATCAGTGAACCCTAACATACGACTTGACTGTACTGGGGCTCAGTATTCTGTGATAAGAGCGGAAGTCCTCTAAGAAATTCCTTTGGAAGACCAGTGTTCCCCGACACTAGCCATGTCATCAGTTGTGCCGTCCCCTCTATAACCAACGGATGTGGACAAAGATGAGGGTCCATCAGAAAATCATTGCAAGCAGAATTGAGGGCGCAAGTGCCAATTGAAAGGCCAATGGGTACCATGGTCGAGCCCTCCATGAGGGTGGCACAGGTACCAGTGTTGTTTCCTGCAACTGTGCCTGAAGAAGAGTGAATGCTATCAGAGTGAACAGATAGACCGCATAATGCCTCCTTTTCTCTGAAAGCTGGAGGAAGGCATCCGCTGCCCCCTGTTGAATGCGTTCAGCCTCGAACTGAAATAATCTAAAAGCTGAGTATTCAGGCAGGATGCAAACAAATCCAACCTCAACAGACCCTACAGCCTCTCAACACGAAGAAACAAAGAACCTCCAGCACTCTACTTTGGTCACTCACAAGAACATCATTCAGCCACCAGATTGAAAGACCCCAGCAGGTATTCTGCCCGAACCTTGATGCAAAACCAAAAAAAAAGTCCCAAAAACGTGCAGCCAGATCTGGCAAAGCCTGGGAGCGAGTGCCGTCTCAGCTTGTTTATGTACTGAACAGCCACATTTTCTGCCATTAGAATACACACCGCGCAGTGCATGAACTGGTCTGTGAAGCACCTGAACACAATAGAACCAGCAAGCATCGCAAACAATTGATGTGCCAGAATGACTCCTGGGGAGACCGTAGCCTCCAGTCAAGGACTTGCCACAACTTGGGCCTCACAACTCTGCCTTACACTGGATTCTAATTGAAGGTCGTGGGAGGTAATAAAGATAGCGCTTCTGTTCCATGCCTCTAAGTGAACCACCAACCAAAGCAACTCTTCTCTTGTTTCTGTGTAAAATGAGAACCAGCTTGATTAGCCTAGGCCTCAATGTAACTTTAACTGATGGAGTGCACTATAATGAAGAAGGTCTCTCAAAATGGCCTGGATGGACGATCAGAGAAGACCAATTTGTCTGGCCAGGTGCCTTACTGGAGTGATTGATAAAGAAAGGGACCTTCTCAGCTCCCTCCTGAAAGCCACCATCTTTGTCTGTGGTAATCTGAGGGTTGCTGGCCTGTAGTCTATCATAAATCCCGGAAATTGCATAGCCTGAGAAGGCATCAGATCACCTTCTGGAACTATACGATGTAGCACAGAGACTGCAGCAAATGCACCAAACGTTGTGCACGACAATGGGCAACTTGAACTCAATTGCTCATAATGAATATTTTGCCCAAGTAAATTACCAGTTTGACACCCTTGGCTCTGAGGAATGCTGCCAGCGGTCTGATTAACTTAGTAAAGCACTGAAAACCAGATGAAAGATCAAACGGAGGAACCAAAACTGCCAAAACGTTCCTTTCTAAGAACTGTAATAAATGCCTGTGTGGTTTTATTATGGAGACTCTGGGATAGGAATCATTGTTAGTCCATCACACGAGCCAGTCTCCTGGCCTCTACATGTCTTTCAGCATGGCACTTATCTCCATCTTGAAGTGTCGCTATACCACAAAAAGAATGAATCTCCTCAAATGTATGACTGGACTAAACCAGATGTAACGCAGCCCTCCATAGCATTTTTCAAAATCAGTTCCTCAATCTCCTAGTAGATCAACTGATGATTCTCATTAGAGAAAATGCTTCACAACTCGGAAATCTCTGGTTTTGAGTGGTAACAACCTCTGGCTTGAAAACCTGAATGGTTTTAAGGTCTCATGTAGCGCGAAAAACAAGAAATCACTTTTCACTAAGTAACTCAAAGCTGCCCATATTTAGAGAAGAAAGTCTGCATTTTGGGATCAATCACTAGAGCGCCACCCACCACACCAGAAAGAGAGGGCCTAGGGAAGTCTGCCATCCTTTTGCTCCTCGAGGCCACCTCCTCTTGCTACGGTGAGGAGTCCCAGCATAATACCTTGCTGCCTGAGATGGACACCATTCTCTGGAATTAGGGTGTGTAATGATATATGGGTGCACCATTTACCCAAGACATCTTGCAACTCAGAAGAACCCTGCTCTCGGTCAATAAAGATCATTGTTTCCCTCAGATGGAAAAAAATCCCGTGATACATGCATATCCAAACTGGGAGTGGAACCCAACCCTTCTTTCCTAGGTGATGAGTCCAGAGCTACAGGTATTGTGGCTCTCCTGGCCTGACTTTGAACCTTCACCTGGCCTGGGGTCCTGTGTGCGTTTGAAGCAGCTCTACCATACAGGGTCCCAGCACTATCCCTGCTGTGGTGCCATGCTGGGGGAAACCACTGAGGGACTCTTCTATCTGTTTGAGTTTTTCCTATTTGCAGGGGCCCTTAACATCACATCCCACTGCCCGCCTCTAATTTCTGACTATCCCGAGGCTGGTTGCTTGGATTCCATAAGGTCAACATTTGTGTAAGCATAGATTGAACGGACTGAGAAAGAGCTATCAGCCTGAAATCCAGAGTTTTATCCATAGCCTGGGAGTGATGAATTAATAAAAGAAATGAACTACTGCAGACATACTTAATTGTCATAGGCAGATTACTCTTCTTCCTCAGAGAGCAGCTCTGCCCGGGCCTCCCCCATCCTTCCCCATAGTCCTCAGCCATCAAGGAAAGGAATAAAGTGGTTACATAGCCCTAATATATCAAACGCCTTGCCAAGTGAGTGAACAGAAGCCTCCGTGATCCACATAAACAACTCACTGAATGCATGCACGACTTGCTAAGGTACTTTATTCTAACACTGTCCCTCACATCATGCCATAACATAAGCTGTGTTGCCTGCATTACGTGTTGAAAGGGGGAGTTATGGGCAATGCTGCATGGGCATCCCACAAGCGAGGCAGGGTAACTGCTGTTACCATTGGCAGCTGGGAGAGGGGCAGACCCAACCCCCCGCGCCTGCTCCTCTCCTTCCCCCCAGCTACGGAGATACGCAGTCTCGGCAGCACAAAAGCCACGGAAGGGTAAGGTGCGAACAGTCATCACACCCTTCCTCCAAACAGCAAGGTGCTAAGCGCCATAAGGAAACAACCATCAGGCAGGGCCCAGGTTCAAAGATCTGCCACCAGCGAGGGGTCAGACAGTCGGCTATCTGGCCCAGGGCTGCGACAACAGCGGCCCCCACCACATACACAACAAAGACCCAGGGCATCCCTGGGTCCTATAAATGAGAGCAGCATGCTCAGAGAAACACAATCTGTTTGTGGACCCTGAACGAGGACCCAAGCAAACAGGAGGTTCACTGTTTACTCAGTGTCTTCCAAATCTTCTTGCTTCTTTACCACAGAACCCACCCACCCTACAAAAAGGGGAGAAGAGCAAAAAGAAGTACAAGGCACTGTACGGTGCCCACAACAAGTCGTGGGACACAAGAAGGCGGCACGGGTTCGAGGGGGTAACCTCAGGACCCGGTGCCCAAAAGTATGATACCATCATGATATGTGATATTGTTATTGTCATAACCCATATCTGTACAATAAAATCCTACGGCCTTTTTATTGCCAACACTTGAAACAAGTTGTGAGTCTATCATTACTGGTGAGGGTTCGGGGTTCGGCCATTACTAATGCATGCATATGGGTTCAGCAGTTATGGGCAGTGTAGTTTACTTTTTTAGTTCCATTTCCTAATGCTCTGTGGATGAAAAAAGATGCAGCACAACACTCAAATCCATGATACAGAATCATACATATGTCACATACTATTGATCTGTAGCTTTTACATATATCTTTTGGATGAATACCTTTTTCATTAATATTTTTTTTCTGAACCATAATGAACAAAGGCACTGTACAACAGACATATCTTTAATTCGAGAACAGGTACAGACAGGGAGAAGACAACTGTGAACGGTGGCGTAATTAACTCCATGGTCCCTTAGCGCCATGGATTTTAACACCTGCTAAAAGCAGGTGTTAAATCCGCCATGGCACTAAGGGACCTCGTACTCAGGCGGTAAGGGTCGGCGCTGTTTACGGCGCCGTAAACCCCTTACCGCCTGAGTTGTAATGAGGCCCTTATTAATCTTCCTCCTTAACTTGGTTGGTAGGCTGGACCCCATCACAAACCTCTTTCTAAGTTGCTCAATTGTTGTGCCGAGTTGTGCGGCCCATCTAAACTAAGAATGGCGTTTTGCAGGTGTTTGTCAGGTGATCGGGGTGAGGGTAAAACTCCCTGGCTCTGTCTACCATGGTGTCTCCAACAGGCTATACAGCTCTTTCACATGACAAAGAAGGATACAATTACCTAGTGCTGAGGCAGCGCCATCATTTTGATTTGAGAATGTAGCTGAGACCCAACAGGTGGTTTATCATGGGGAGTTTGATGAGATGGGAATTAGAACTCATGAATGGTGGAGTGAGAATTCCTCATGCCCCACATGGTAAAATGCATCCTCTCTTGGTCTACACTAAACACTGCCAACATCCAGATGCATGCAAAGGTTTGTACATATTGCAAAACAACAACTTTCAACCAGCCCCCTAGCAAAGGTACAGTGCATATTTCTCAGCCACAGTACATCACACTTACCCAGTAACAGCATGAGTGATGAGTTCACAGTCTATAAAAAATACATCACATTGCATATAGTGCAAACGAACATGTCACAGATATACCATGAAGGAATCAAAGACAGAATTAGCAATGACAAAGGCCAACCCAATCTAACACACAGATCAGCATAGTCAACAAAGTCAGCAGAGGCATGTGTACAAAAGGTTACTTTTCAGGACTGATATGTATCCATATATACCAGCACAACCACATAGTCCATGTGAGACCATGGTGAAGAACAACCCCAACGTGCATGCGGACATCTGAACTGCATAGCAAAGGTGCAAAGGCATATGGCTTAAATGGGGTGCGTGCGTGGTCATAACATGGCACAGTAGTGTGCATCATTCTGTGTTTGGGGTGAACCTGATAGGTCTGGTAGGGTACTAGGACTGTGGCATGGCACGGCAAAGTGTGCATCAAAGCATCCATGTGCCTATCCCCTTTGTCCTGCACAACAGCACAGGTTACTGGCACAACATACGAAAATACAGTGCATGTGCGTGGAATGCCACTGCAAGATGAATTTTACAATGAATGATACATTGAACTATTCTGACATCTGTACCGCATGGCACCCCTTGTGATGGTTCTTTTACTCCCAGCAGAAGATGCAGCTTCTGTTCATATGGCAGACTGGCTACCCATATGAGGCAATCACCAACACTGTTCTAATGGCATACCACTGGAAGCGCAAGTTACACTCGGCCAGCATACCTCCCAGGAGGAAGGAGAAGCCCAATGCCCCATGCCAGCTCACCATGACACGTGCATGCAGGCAGCAGAACCTGCCCCAACACCATAAGACCGGGTCAGGAAGGAAATGTTAACAGCATCCGCTTAACCTTCCAGACGCAACCAAGGCTAAATGTCAACATGTCACCCCCCCTCCCTCCCCCAGGGATTTGGGTGCTAGTAACAGTGCCTGAGAAGTAGCATGCAGCGATGTGTCTTCCCAACCAGCGCCACTAACCCGTATTCAGAAGGGCCCACAGATGCATGGGGGGCTGCCGCGTCTTATGTAGACAGCGTGGAAGAGGCCGTTTGATCAAGAGCAGGACACACCAAAGGACACTTACTGGCAGGGGAAGTTATTTTGTGCAGTCAGTGCGCATGTACATGCACCGACTGAGGATGACCACGATCATTACTAGAGACAGTCCAAATGTGAGGGCAACTTTGGGACAATCTGCAGAAACATTTCATATGTTTGCGGTCAGAAATTCCACTGAGATGAATCTGCTGCAACTATCCAAAGATTTCGAAATCTGCAGGTGATTTCCAGAATCTGCTGCACATTTTGAAAGTCTGTGCTCAGACGAAATCTGCAGCAAAATCTGACACGCAGGTTTGGACCGTCCCTACTGATTATGCATGCTTGCTTTTATTTTACTCGTGATTGTGTAATATATTTATTTCACTTCGTATTTTTTAATCAACCTTGATGTTTTAGAGCGAGATGTTTTATAATTTCTAGGAATACGGACAGATTGAGCCTGAATTCGTAGGCACGGACAAGATCTTTAAGCTATAATTCACAATCTCTTTGTATATGGCAGTAAGCAATACATCAGTGAGTACACCGCTATACTAGTCTGTCTCCTCTGTCTAACACATTCAGGCAAAGGAGGTGATGGCTGGAATGTTTTGAATTAATCTGAACCTCTTGCATTGCTCTAACCTCCCAGATCATTGTTCTTTGCCTGCCAACTCATTATAGAAAGGTGAAAAACCATATGCAAATCAGCCTTGGTCCGACCGCCAAAAGATGCAGTCCAAACCAAACTGCTTGCTCACATCGCTTCTGCACGAGACCACAAGCAACCCCAGACATAAACCTAGAGACCCAAGCTACACCTCACCGATGACGCCCAAAGTGGCCAAAACATGTCTAGGATTGCTTGTGGTCTCATGCAGAAGGGATGTGACCAAGCAGTTCAGGCTGACTGCCCCTTTTGGGGTGGGACCAACAATGATTTGCATATGGTCTTACACCTTTATGTAATGGCTTGGCAGGTGAAGAACGATGGCCTGGAAGGTTGCCCAGAAGGATGCCATAGCCTAATATTAATTATTTTGTTGTTCTATCATCACCCCAAGTGGGATTGGTATGCCCAGAAATGGGCACCGTGCCTGCTGGGCCTAGGGTCCCAAGCTACACCTCACTGATGACGCCCAATGGGGCTTAGCCATGTATAGGGTTGCTTATGGTTTAGTGCAGAAGAGAAGTGACCAAGCAGTTTGGGCTAAACTGCCATTCTTGGGTGTGGGACTGAGCCTGATTTGCATTTGGTCTTTTCCCTTTCTATAATGACTTGGCAGGCGAAGAACGATGAGCCGGAGGGTCACCAGTGCAATGCCATAGGTAAAGATTATCCTAAACCTTCCATCCATCAATGACCTCTTTTGCTTTACCACATTCACGCGAC
Organism: Ambystoma mexicanum; assembly: GCF_040938575.1. Taxonomy (NCBI): domain Eukaryota; kingdom Metazoa; phylum Chordata; class Amphibia; order Caudata; family Ambystomatidae; genus Ambystoma; species Ambystoma mexicanum. Next base: position 17,988,426 of record NC_090937.1, on the reverse strand, counting down.
ATGCCGTCCAGAAAGTCTAAATTCCGACATCCGTGCAGCTGTTATGATACATGTGCATTGAATGAGGCTGACCACGTGGATTATGCCGCTCGTATTGGTACGTGATCGTGTAATATATTATTTCACTTTATTTTCATGGACAGACTTGCTGTTGTAGCATTTTAAGTGATGGGACAGATTGCCCTTGAATTAGTAGCTATTTAAGCTATAGGGCATTAACTCTGCATGTATTAAATCCATTAGTGCTTACACTGCTATATTACTCCGTCTTCTCTCTCCACCTCAGTCAGGCTGAAATGCACCCCTGGGAAAGAGATTAAATGTCAACACGTGCCAGCCATGCAATGGATCTACGCAGCACATGTGCGTGCCAAAGGGGATCCAAAGGCAAGCCAGTCTGTGCCCCTCAATGCCCAGCACAGGGCATTAAACTGTTAAAATGCACACAAGAAGGCCACATGTCAAATTGTCCTTTTAAGATTTTCTTCAGATTCTGTTCTATCTAAGGCATCTATGTTCACTCTGAAGACAGAAAACGTCTACCATCCAATTCCATTATCAAAACATTCTAACCTTTTGTAATTTGACCACTGCCTCGGTTGAAGGGCGGATTGATGATAAACGCAATGAAAACACTAAATCTTTGCGCTATCTGCTATTGAATGCAATATCAGCAATTACAAATCCCTTCTTAATCTGCGATCTTATATTAGAAAGAGTCACTGACATCCTCTGTCTGATTGACGCATGATTACCGTATGTTAATCATTCGTTGATATTAGATAATATGCCACACAGCTACAGGATTGCCTTTTGCCCACATCTAGACAAGTATGGGGGAGATGCAGTGGGTCACCAGGTACTGACAGCATCATTGAAAACCTTTCGCTTGGGAGATTTAGGTCTTAATTGGGACAAATCTTATTTTACCTCTGAAACCCAGGTGGTAATTTGGGCCCTTTTTTCCTTGGCACCGCGACCAGTATTAAGTGGTGATGCACAGGTCTCCTCCCAATCTCCCCTTTTTGTTTAACCTTTATATTAAGCACTTGGTGGATTGTATCAGACAAAGAGATTTCTATTTCCAGAACTATGCAGATGACATCCCGATTTTAGTAATGCTGTATGGGGACAGGGCTTTAACCACCTGCAAACTTTAGAGTGTTTGTTATCTATCAAGTAAGATAGTTAGAACTCACTGAAAAGTAATCAAGATAAAAATGAGATTTTACCAATCAATATGGAAGAGAATTCGTGGGATTCCATGTTCTGGCGGAAGGTTTCGCAAAATGCCATGAGAGACCTCGGTATCATCATCTATTATCGAGGGTCCCACAAGTCACATCAGTGGTAAAATCCGGTTTTTTTTCAGCTATGCAGTTTGAAACTTTTTACCATAAGATCATTACCATGAATGCATATGTTTTTCACAGCTGTGATTTGGGAACTGCATACATTTAGGCCTGCCAGAGAAAACAAATGATATGCATTTAGATACTACAAAATATTGCGGCTAGACTTATTCTTAAAATTAAAGAAAATGTGACTATATATCCTCAGCACTTGCTTCACTTCATTGATGGTAGTAGAACAAAGAGTAGTGTTTAAAGCAATGTGTATTCTATTTTAGCCTATATATCAAATGTACATCCACCTAACAGAGCCCTGACACCTGAATGACTGTTTTGTAAATGTTTCTGAGATTCACAATTCCAGAATAGGTGCTAAGTCCTTCTAATCAGGCATCAGTAAATGTAAAGCTTTTACCTTTATACTTACTGTCCCAAAAATATCTTCTAACCTTCCAAAACGGTTTTAAGACCTCACCTTTTTGCAGGTAATTATATGTACCTGTTCCTATCAGTCCAAGATACATTATTACTCAATCAACAGTGCGATGATGCCGTAGGTGATATGAGTGCTTAATAAAATCCGGCCATATCCAACTGGTGCAGGTGTTGGAAAAGTCACTGACAAGGTGAATGAGATCAACAGCATCCTTGACATATTCAGCTTTGACATTTGTGATCAAAATGACAATGCCAGGGGAAAGGGTGAAGAAGGATATCGCTGCTCCTTGGCAGTATGACAGCAACATTGAGGGCTACCTTGCTGCAAAGGACAGGCAAGCAGCGGCACAACAGAAGATGCATGAGGTGACAGCAATTGCATGCATCAGAATTGCCAATATAATGGAGAGAGCAACACCTGTTGCCCCATCTACTGCTCCATTACGGTGAGTAAAGCACAAGTGAGGAATCTGGGGCTACAGGGCCATGGGTAAACACATGCACATACTGGCTCAGCAGTGTGAAACTACTTTCTAGGCTGGTTAATGGGTGTGCAGCAACCTGCTAATACCATGTTGAAGCTAACACCCACAGAGACATGGACACCAGCTTGCCTCAAACATTTCATCACAGCTGAGGACACCAATCGTGCAAGCATGGAGCACAGGAAAAAATTAACAGGCACCATGAATGTAGGAAACATCACCATACCACTGTGCGCATGAAAATCATTCTTAAAGGCAAATTTACAACTCACAGCATGCGACCAGCACTGTGTTGTGGGTCTGTTCTTTGCAGCATCACGTGGGTTGCAATACATGACAGTATAGTGAACATAGAGTTCACATGTGTAGGCACAGAGACACATACTGCTGGCTATATGCAACGCCAGCCACTTCCAAGCTCGTTGCTATATATAGAGTGATTTTATTTTACTATGGGATATTTGCCATTGCCAACATCCTCGGACATGTATGCTCATTATGATCACAAACAATTATTTGGTCATCAAACATGTCAGTTCATCGGCATCTGTTCTGGAAACACACCAGCTAACTATCACAAGGAAAATGAGCAGAAGGTGTACAGCACAAGAGCCTTCACTTCTATCCATACATGCAGGGTCTGAAGTCATCATATTATTTTAACAATAGATATAAACATATGTGTGGCATGAGCTACTGCCCTAACAATGTCAAACAAAAAACGTCGATTCAACTAACTGCCAGTAACACCTTAATCAAGGCTTTGGACAAATAAAAACAACTCGGAAGCTTCAGACTGTGATGGGCCCTTGATCTGAGCAATGTCCACCTCACTTATGTTCCATGGTGCACATTACAATTTTCATGGAGGGGGTTTGACCCCATTTGCTACTCTTCAGCTCCATGGTGGTGTTGGGCTACAGTGAGACATGGCAGGGACACTAGCATCAGTTTATGGTGCCTGTCTCTGAGTATTTTTCTCAGTTTCCACAATGTTTGTGTTTACTTCCTGTATGTTTATTTATTTATTTTTAATTATTGCATTTGTGTACCAGAAACAATAACAGGACAATTCAGTTAAAGTTAGGCATTGCAAGCAAAAGAGAAATCATTCGTATTTGGTAAACAGTCAGGTTTTAAACTGCTTTCTGAAAGATAGGTCGAAGATTCGTCTTTGAGTGAAGAAGGGAGGAAGTTCCAGAGGGAAGAGGCAGTGACAGTGAAGCTTGAGTCTCCCACACGTTTACTTTTGAATCTGGGTATCTGAAGTGAGAGGGCGGAGGTAAAGCGTAAAGTATGTGTGGTGGTCTTCCTGGAAATACGATAGTTGAGATAGGATGGGGCAGCACTGTGGATGCGTTGGTGTGCAAGCGTTAGTGTTTTGAATTTAGTTTGGTCTTTGATTGGGAGCCAATGGACATTGCGTCTGGTTTGGGAGATGTGGTCAGTATGTTGTATGCCCCATGCTGCTCTGAGTCCGTTATTTTGTAGTAGTTGCATTTTCGATAGGTTCTTGGTAGATGTTCCCGTGAGGAAGACATTGCAGTTGTCCTATTTGCTGCCTTTGATGGCTCTAGAGAGTGCGAGGCAGTTGTCCAGTGACAGGAATTGTCTACTAAGGTTGATGAATTTGGCAGATGAGGCAAGGGCGAATGATGCAAAGGCAGGGTAAATGTTTTTTAAGACGATTGTCCGAGCCCACAATGAGTATTTCTGTTTTGTCATCGTTGAGACAGAGGTGGTGCGTGGACATCCAGTTCTGGATAATACCTTAGATCCAGTTGATAGTGGGAGAGTCGTGGGAGTGGTTGCCTATGATGGGGAGAGGTATCAGGGTGTCATCTGCGAAGTTGGTGTATGATATACGAGATCATACAGGTGGTGGAACAGGGGTTTGGTGTAGATATTGTAGGGGGTAAGGGAGAAGCAGGAACCTTGAGGAATGCCAGAGAGGATGGGCATAGAGTCTGCTGCGGCTTCACCAAAAACGACTTTGGATGTGTGACCGCTCAGAAATTACTTGATCCAACAAGCAGATGCTGGTGTCAAGTGGACCCAAGGTTGGGCAGACCCAGAGAGGAAATGAGGCTGGAAGCAAAACTTATGAGACACCAAAGAGGCAGAATATTTACACGAAGGGAGTCTGAGACCAATGGTGGGAAGATAAAGACAGAACAGTGAGAAATATGAACTATGCATATTTAAGCAACACCCACAGACCTTGGCAGGAGAGTAAACCAATGCTGTGGTCTATAAATAAAGAGAACTGGCACAACGGCACGATGAGGAGGACGTAGGTCTTCGTCGCTCCCGCAACCGCCGCAGTAATCCTGTTTAAATCACCTGTTGCTGCCAACTGCGGGGTGCTAAAATAACCCCTACTCACAGCAGGCATCACCGTGCCCACCTGGACGGAGGGACGGAAGAAATCGGCTGCCCGGTGTGGAACAGTGCCGAGGTGAAGTTGGATGCGGGGCCGATTGGGGTGCTTCCAAGATGGCCGCCTAGACACGGCGACACTGTCCTTGGCGCCGGCGGTGTGGAGCGGCGCTGTCTCGGCCCTCACTGGCCCCCCCCCGGACATCCACACGGGGGAGCGTTTCATCTGCCCGGGGGCTGCTCCGGCCGGCCCACAACCCCACGTGAGGGAGCGAGCGGGAGGAGTCGTGTGTGTTGCGGAGGACTCTGAGCAGCCGTCGCCCTGCGGGTGAGATCCCGCCCCGGCCCTCTGGGACTGTGTGCCGGCTCCGACCGGAGCAAAAGAAACTGAGGTGAGGCCCTGCGGGTGGGTGTCCTTGCCGGCCCGTGTGCCCGACACCGGCGGACCCCCCTCTCCCCCCACCGGGACGTGGGCGGCCCTCGGCGGGTGGCTTCAACATCTTGCAGCAGAGCCGGGGCTGGGCATGATACAGGCAGCTCCCCGGTCCTCGGCCTGCGCCGGCCCGGGCTGGGGGCGTCACCCGGCGATGGCGTCCTTCCGTGGACCGGGGTACAGCTGCGACGCAGAGGGAGCCGAAGACCAGCGACGCCCTGCAATGGTCACAACAACAGCGCAGCTTCACCGAGGTGATCTCACACGGCTCCTGGGCTTCCTTTTGGGGAGACACTGACCTGCCTTGTGCCCCACTGTCTGCCTTACCCGCGGCGCCTTGCAACTCGTGCCCCGTGCCAGTAAATGATCTCCACAGCACTAGCCCCCTTCTGAGGTGAGTGAAAGGGCTACAACACCCGCACCACTGGTTCCACACTTGACGCTCAGACAATCGCAATCACAGCAAGCATACTGTCATGCTGAGAACCTGGTGTCTGCAGAAGCTGCTGAACCCCGACAATCCACCCAAAATGTGGCACTCTGAGCTGACATATATATAACTGCTCAGTTTACCTCACTTTCAGGGGAAAGGGGGAAGGGACAAAGAAACAAACACCAGGCTGGAAGCTATCAACTCGCTGGTTCTTCACCTGTAGTTAAAACATAAACATGCAATACACCTCATTACTCATGGGTTACTATACTAACCTTAAACTCTATATCCTTTACCAAAATAGTTTAAAAACCATACCTGGTACTTTTTTTCAGAATGCCCAGAGAAGTGATAAGCAGACAAGACTTCCTTACTTGTGGACCAGAATCTTATAGATCATTCAGCCTTCTCAGTATGTCCATGAATGTAATTTTTAACTTTGTAGTTAGTCTGCTCAACCCTAAGATTCTTGAACAAGGTCTTCAAATAAGTTTAAGGAAGTTCTTTTAAGTTCTTGTATTTGTTTTAATATTTTCTTTGTAGAGTGTCTTTTACTCAGGAACGAATTTTTAACTTGCGATGGAATCTTCACGTGGAAAGCCAGCACACGCACTAAAATCCAAAACCGCGGGTAAAACGCAAACACGCTGAAAATCCAAACCGCGGGAAAAAATCACACGCGCTTTTCTCCAAGTCGCGGGAAATTCGCACACGCGCTGACAATCCAAATCGCAGGAAAAAACACACGCGCTTTTCTCCAAGTCGTGGGAAATACGCACATGCACTGACAATCCAATTCGCGGGTAAAACGCACTCGCGCTAAAGTCCAAGACGCGATAAAAAATTACACGCGCTTTTCTCCAAGTCGCGGGAAATACGCACACGCGCTGACAATCCAATTCGCGGGTAAAACGCACTTGCGCTAAAGTCCAAGACGCGATAAAAAATTACACGCGCTAATGTCCAACTCACGAATAAATACGCATACGCGCAAAAAACCAAATCGCGGGAAAAAACACACGCGCTTTATTTTATCACGTAGAAAAATCCCTCGCGTAAATGAACAGTAGACGCAAGTCCAAAATTCACGCTCGTGCTTCACTCTCACGCGCAGAGTCACCCGCGCGGGCTCAAAGTAACGGGAAAAACTCACGGGCTAGTTTGAATTGACACGTAGCGATAAAAACAAACGTACGCGCTTCAATCTTTTTAGATACAGATTTGCGATTTCAATCCCTTAAAATAAATATAACCTTTTTACAAAGTTCAACAAAAATGGAAAGTCACTTATCTTGTGATTGAGACTTGAAAACTTCTTTTCTCAGAAAATTGGAAGTTTCTGACTCCTGTCCTGTGTCTCCACCAAACTCCATACACGACTCCTGTTATACTTTCTGATTTTCCGCTCAACTGCTAGAAACTTGTCACCCTTGACCAAGTTAAGCAGGAGCTGCAAGGCACACGACCTCTCAGCTGGGCAAGGACGATGAAAGGCAGTTTAGAATGTTCATTGTCCTCCCTATAAACAATCTCCAGCCAATTAGAATTTAGACTGAGAACCTCCATCTTGGCTTGGGGCAATTTCCATAGACTGCAATGAAGGTTAAGGGCAAAATTGGCTGTTTAAAAATATAACCCATAATAACTTCCTAAAACCTTTCTATACTAAATATGTGTCTCCCCTGACCCAATGTAAATGAGTATATGATACTGTATGTAAAGAATATGTCACTCCAACCTGACAGTACCTGGCAGTACCCCCCCTCCTAACGCCCAGTCCCTGGGCCACTCTTCAATGGAAATTTTTTATGGAATCTTTCAACCAAACGAGGAGCATGCACATCACTTGCTTTCTCCCAAGTGCGCTCTTCAGGACCAAAGCCTTCCCAATCAATGAGATACTGTAGCTTTCCTCTTACTCTTCAAGAGTCCAGAATTCTCTTAACCAGAAATTCTTCGGAAGCATCTTCCTCAATCACAACTGCCGAAGGAGTAGGTGTTAATCTAGTTCCTTTAACCACAGGTTTTAATAAACTAACATGGAAAGTTGGATGAGTTTTCATATGACTGGGTAATTTAAGACGAACAGCCACTGGATTAATCACCTTTTCAACAACAAACGGTCCTACGAAACGAGAACAAAACTTATTTCTTCCTTTAATCCTCAAAAACTTGGTTGATAACCACACCACATCTCCTCACTATATTGAGGACTAATCTTTCTTTTACGGTCAGCAAACCCTTTGTATTTTTGTTTACTCTCCACCAACACCCCTTTTGCCTTTTCCAAATTTCTTTTCATAACTTCTAGTCTCCTTTCGACTTCTGGGTTTCCTGAATCATTATTAATCTCAATACTAAGAAAACGAGGATGAAAACCTTGTCCCAAATAAAACGGAGACATAGAGGTGGCATCCTTACTACAGTTGTTATATGCAAATTCTGCAACCCACAACAAATCTACCCACTTTTCACCTCTCTGCAGATAACACCTCAAATATTTTTCCAACTCCTGATTTATCCTTTCTACCTGCCCATTGGTTTCGGGATGATAACCTGATGATAAACATACCTCCACTCCCAATCTCTTACAAAAAGCTCTCCAAAACTTAGAAATAAATTGAGACCCTCTATCTGAGATGACCTGACTGGGAATTCCATGTAATCTTACCACTTCTTGCAAGAAACTGTGAGCTAAACTATCAGCGGTAACCTCTCCCTTCATTGGAATGAAATGTGCTTCTTTAGTGAGTAAATCAACTACAACCAATACCGAAGTACACCCTTTATCTTGTGGAAGATCCGTGATGAAATCTAAAGACACTGAGTACCAAGGCCGCGGTGGAACTGGTAACGGCTCCAATAACCCAGAAGGCTTTCCGATGAGATTCTTAGATCTAGCACAAACTTCACAGGTCTTAACAAAATTAAGGGTATCTTGTCAAATTTTTTCCCACCAAAAATTTCTTCTGATCAACTCAAGAGTCTTCCGATACCCTGGATGTCCTGCCAAGACTGATTCGTGACACTCCTTCAACATTTTTTCTCTAAGTTCAATTGATGGTAAATAGAGTCTGTCATCTAAATAAGGTAAACCATCTTTAATTTTGCGAGCTGGATCCAAACGAACCCAATCTTCAAGTTGTGTCTCAGAAATGGATTCCCGTACTTTCTTGAAGATTTCGTTCTCCTTTTCAATCCCAGCAAGAACAAAACGTTCTGGAGCGATCAATGGAAGAGGCTCACAGACCGACTTAACCTCACTTTCTGGAAACTGCCGTGACAGAGCATCTGCCTTTTTATTTTGATTACCTGGCTTAAAAGTAACTATAAAGTCATAATCCGCAAAAAATAATGACCACCTAAGTTGTCGAGGTGTCAGAGTTTTTGCTGTCTTCAAAAAAGGTAAATTTCGGTGGTCAGTTAATACAGTCACAGTGTGACGTGCTCCTTTTAAAAAATGTTGCCATTCTTCAAATGCTGCTTTGATAGCAAGAAGCTCTCGGTCTGAAATGGTGTAATTTTCCTCCGCAGGTGAAAATCTCTTAGAAAAGTAGGCCACTGGATGCAATTGTCCTGTAACATTATGCCTCTGAGACAACACTGCTCCCATTGCCACATTGGAAGCATCAGCCTCTACAAAAAATGGTTTGGAAGTATCAGGGTGAATCAAGATAGGAGAGGTAATGAATTTCTCCTTCACGACACCTCGACAACTTAGGTGGTCATTATTTTTTGCGGATTATGACTTTATAGTTACTTTTAAGCCAGGTAATCAAAATAAAAAGGCAGATGCTCTGTCACGGCAGTTTCCAGAAAGTAAGGTTAAGTCGGTCTGTGAGCCTCTTCCATTGATCGCTCCAGAACGTTTTGTTCTTGTTGGGATTGAAAAGGAGAACGAAATCTTCAAGAAAGTACGGGAATCCATTTCTGAGACACAACTTGAAGATTGGGTTCGTTTGGATCCAGCTCGCAAAATTAAAGATGGTTTACCTTATTTAGATGACAGACTCTATTTACCATCAATTGAACTTAGAGAAAAAATGTTGAAGGAGTGTCACGAATCAGTCTTGGCAGGACATCCAGGGTATCGGAAGACTCTTGAGTTGATCAGAAGAAATTTTTGGTGGGAAAAAATTCGACAAGATACCCTTAATTTTGTTAATTACTTCTGAAACTTCAACTTCTCTTTCTTGTATTTGAGTTACCTTTAAATTTAACTCATCCATTCTTTGACAAAGACTTGAATACTCCTGATGAGCCACCCGTAACTCTTCTCTCATTTCCCTAACCATTACTCCCATTGCCTCCATGGTTGTCTCGTCGGGGTTCATAACAGCTTGGGCAGACACTTTTTTTTATTGGCCTTTCATACTGTCATGCTGAGAACCTGGTGTCTGCAGAAGCTGCTGAACCCCCGACAATCCACCCAAAATGTGGCACTCTGAGCTGACATATATATAACTGCTCAGTTTACCTCACTTTCAGAGGAAAGGGGGAAGGGACAAAGAAACAAACACCAGGCTGGAAGCTATCAACTCGCTGGTTCTTCACCTGTAGTTAAAACATAAACATGCAATACACCTCATTACTCATGGGTTACTATACTAACCTTAAACTCTATATCCTTTACCAAAATAGTTTAAAAACCATACCTGGTACTTCTCTTCAGAATGCCCAGAGAAGTGATAAGCAGACAAGACTTCCTTACTTGTGGACCAGAATCTTATAGATCATTCAGCCTTCTCAGTAGGTCCATGAATGTAATTTTTAACTTTGTAGTTAGTCTGCTCAACCCTAAGATTCTTGAACAAGGTCTTCAAATAAGTTTAGGGAAGTTCTTTTAAGTTCTTGTATTTGTTTTAATATTTTCTTTATAGAGTGTCTTTTACTCAGGAACGAATTTTTAACTTGTGATGGAATCTTCACGTGGAAAGCCAGCACACGCGCTAAAATCCAAAACCGCGGGTAAAACGCAAACACGCTGAAAATCCAAACCGCGGGAATAAATCACACGCGCTGACAATCCAAATTGCGGGAAAAAACACATGCGCTTTTCTCCAAGTCGCGGGAAATACGCACACGCGCTGACAATCCAATTCGCGGGTAAAACGCACTCGTGCTAAAGTCCAAGACGCGATAAAAAATTACACACGCTTTTCTCCAAGTCGCGGGAAATACGCACATGCGCTGACAATCCAATTTGCGGGTAAAACGCACTCGCGCTAAAGTCCAAGACGCGATAAAAAATTACACGCGCTAAAGTCCAACCCACGAATAAATACGCATACGTGCAAAAAACCAAATCGCGGGAAAAAACACACGCGCTTTATTTTATCACATAGAAAAAACCCTCGCGTAAATGAACAGTAGACGCGAGTCCAAAATTCACGCTCGCACTTCACTCTCACGCACAGAGTCACACGCGTGGGCTCAAAGTAACGGGAAAAAACTCACACGCTAGTTTGAATTGACACATAGCGATAAAAACAAACGTACGCGCTTCAATCTTTTTAGATACAGATTTGCGATTTCAATCCCTCAAAATAAATATAACCTTTTTACAAAGTTCAACAAAAATGGAAAGACACTTATCTTGTGATTGAGACTTGAAAACTTCTTTTCTCAGAAAATTGGAAGTTTCTGACTCCTGTCCTGTGTCTCCACCAAACTCCATACACGACTCCTGTTATACTTTCAGATTTTCCGCTCAACTGCTAGAAACTTGTCACCCTTGACCAAGTTAAGCAGGAGCTGCAAGGCACACGACCTCTCAGCTGGGCAAGGACGATGAAAGGCAGTTTAGAATGTTCATTGTCCTCCCTATAAACAATCTCCAGCCAATTAGAATTTAGACTGAGAACCTCCATCTTGGCTTGGGGCAATTTCCATAGACTGCAATGAAGGTTAAGGGCAAAATTGGCTGTTTAAAAATATAACCCACAATAACTTCCTAAAACCTTTCTATACTAAATATGTGTCTCCCCTGACCCAATGTAAATGAGTATATGATACTGTATGTAAAGAATATGTCACTCCAACCTGACAGTACCTGACAGTTCCAAAGAGGGGGTCCCTTCAAACTTCTAACACGCAGGAAGTGGACTACGGGACAGTGGATCGCCGGGTGGCCCCTGTGGGGCCGTGGGGAGGACAGAGGGGATATGTCCAGGCCCCAGCAGAAATACAGCTTGCTGTACACAACACTGCAAGCACTCTAAAGCTCCAGAGTATCAAGCTGCCCCCACGGATCGCCGCAGCCTGAATCGGCGGTGGTGTATAACGCCACCGTATAATCAACGGGCTCTGCCCCCCCCCGATCACATCACCTTTTGTCCGGCTGAGACATACATACGCGAGGGTGCCCTAATCGCATGAGCTGGGCGGTGCAGCCAACTGCGTTTTGGACCAACTAACGCCTGAGTGCCCGGTGACGGCGGGCACACTCCACGGACAATACACTGATCTCTTTGGACAAACCTACCACCTCTAAGACCGAGGGAGGCAGGAGGAGGGCCCGGCACTGCAGCAACTGATACTTAAAAGGGCAGTTTCACAGACCTACCACTGCGCGGCTGGGTGGTGGGACCGACCCAGCCGGCACCCACTGAGATCCCAACAGAAATACAGCTGTGACACCGTGGCTGGCGGGCCGGCGGCGACCATGGGCAAAGAAAAAACAAGAAAATCCACTATGCAGAATAGGATTGAGCAATACACTGTCCCTTCGTCACAGCTTGTGGATCCTCCACTTCAGCACCCCGATGATGCGGACACTGAACACAAGGACGTTATGGCCGCCATTGCGGATTCCCGCTCATCCATGGAGCAAAAGATAGACTGAATAAGCCTAGACGTCTCCCTCCTCAGACATGATCTGCAGAAATTGTCAGCACGCACTGGGGAAGCGGAGCAGCGCATCTCGAGATTTTTAAACTACCGGGATCAGGATGCTCTGTTACAGCTTGCAAGAACCAAGGGCACGATCACCTTCAATGGGTCCAGACTGGCCTTCTTTCCCGACTACACGAAGGAGGCACAGAAGGCGAGGCAATCCTTTGGGAAGCTAAAAAAGCAATTGCAGATGCTGGGAGTCAAGTATGGGCTGCTCTTCCCCGCTCAATTGAAAATTTACCATAAAGGCACAATGGTCCACTTCAATAATCCCAGTGAGGCATGGCGCTGGGCGGAGCAACACATCGAGGGGGACTGGTCCACACTCCGAGGGAACAAAAATGGAAATCCCAGGTCGCAGCCGGACCAGCGCCGCAGGCCGGACCGACCACCGTTGGCGGACCCACCAATGAATGGGGGAGACAAACTCCCACCTTGACTCTTGTCCAGGGCTCAGCCTCCCGGCTGCCATCCAACCTCCCTATGGACAATACCAAAGTTGGGCCTCATGAGGCCACCAATGGCGGCTCACATACTTATAATGCGGTAAGTGGAAAGTTGCTACTCTCCCACCGGGGCTTGTAAGGGGGTAGAAAACGCAACAAACCCCCCACCCCCAAGTTTTCTAGTTGAACTTTAACAGGGGTTGTTTAAGCTGATGCTCTACCTTTTTTGATTGTCAGCAATGTTTGGGCGACAGGTACTTCGAGTTGGGTAGGAGTATAGGGTGGGGGTGGGAAAGGTTTATTGGGAAGACTTTGTTTGTTATCCCAGGATCAGCCCTCCCCAGTATTTATCGTGGGTTGGTACGGTTCCTGGCCAGTTGGGACCGCATCACGCACAAGCAGCACTTCAACCATCAATCTCTGTCTATCTTGCACCATGCCACCATGCACCATGCGCACTGTCCGCCTGCCCCTCCGATAATCCTGTTAGATGCCATCTGACCAATCTCACTCGTCCATGACCACGCGCCCCAAATCCCTTAAGGTCCTCACCTGGAATGTGAACGGGTTGGGCTCAACAATTAAAAGGCGCCTGGTTAAGCAACTACTCTCCAGTCACTCCCCCGATGTGGCCCTGCTTACTGAAACACACCTTGCCGGGACACGGTTCAAATTTTTTCTTCGAACTAATTATAGGACCGCCTGCCATGCAGGATACTCCATAGGGTCCAGAGGCACTCTCATCCTCATACACAAACGTGTCCCTTTTGCCTTGCAGGTACTAGAACAGGACCCTTGGGGACCCTACGTGATGGTGCTGGGGACACTGTGGGGGGAAACATTTGGGTTAGTTTCGATCTACTCCCCACCTGGACTGGGGCAGGAACTTCTTGACAACCTGACCACCCTTATGGGCAAACATCAGCCGGATAAGTGGTTCCTGGGTTGCGATTTTAACGATGTCATGTGTAACACCTTAGACCGCTCCAACCTTAGACAACACAACCCGCACCTTCCCACGAAGCTGTCCAACTTTGTGTCTGCCCTGGGTCTCTGTGATGTATGGCGGGAACTGCACCCGGGAACCAGGGGTTACTCGTTTCACTCCGGGGCACACGCTTCCCTCTCCAGGCTCGATTACCTATTCGTACCCCACACTGATCTCTTTAGAATACTTTCTGTGGACCTGCTCCTCCCAGGAATCTCAGACCACTCACCTTTGTTGGTGGAGTCACGACTGCAGGGAATAAACCCCCCTAGAACGTGGCAACTGAATACCTACTATCTGGGCCTCCCGGAACTAGTTGACCGCCTTACGGAAGTTTCGACTGAATACTTTGAGATTAATGACACTGGCGACAACAATCCGATAGTGTTATGGGAGGCCTACAAGACCGTGCTGCGGGGAGAGATAATCTCCTGGACGGCGAATAGAGGGAGAGGCTCCGAAAGATAACTGAGGCGGAGACGGAAGTAACCCACCGAGAGAATGAGCACACCCTTAATTCTACCCCACAGACCCACATGTCCCTTAAACGCGCCACTGAATACCTCCGAAACCTTATGCTAGACAACGCCAAACAGGCCCACTGGGAAACCAAAGTGAGGGTGTATGAGCTGGGGGATAAAGCGGGGAAGATGCTGGCGTGGTTGGAGAAGAGAGATGAGGGGCAACGTTGTGTTCGGGAGATCACCCCATTGGGTGAGACATGCCGGTCAGACGCTGAGATAGCGGATGCCTTTGCCCAATTCTATGCCACACTATACCAAGCCCCAACTCTACCCCTGGACCCGACCCTTCTAGACGGCGTGGTCATCCCCACTCTGTCGGCTCAACAAAGGGAGATGCTGGACTCCGAGCTTTCAGAGGCCGAAATAACAGAAACCCTTGGACAACTGCAGCCGGGGAAAACCCCTGGCCCGAATGGGTTCCCGGTTGAAACCTGGCAGAAATTAGGGGGTAGTAACACAGCACCTCCCCTGCATCAGATGTTGTTGGCCGCCAGGGAGAGGGGTTCCCTTCCAGATTATCTGTGTAAAGCATTATAGTGGTTATTCCAAAGCCTGATAAACCCCAGGAGCAATGTGCTTCTTATAGGCCGATCTCGCTGATTAACGCCGAAACCAAGGTCCTGGCCAAACTCCTAGCCAACCAGCTCCGACTGATACACCCGGATCAGTGTGGCTTTATGCCCCACAAATCGACCTGCATGAATTTGCGTCGACTCCACCTGGCCCTCGAACGGGCCCCTATCCTTGATGCCCCGCTCGCCCTGTTGGCAATAGACTTTGAAAAGGCATTTGATTCAATCCGGTGGGACAGCCAATGGGAAATCATGACCCGTATGTGGTTTGGGGAGAGCTTTCTAGGCTGGGTAAAACTGTTATATACCAACATCCAAGCAGAGGTTAAGGTGAATGGGTGGACCTCCCGATCCTTTCCCCTAGGCAGAGGCACGTGACAAGGGTGCCCCCTTTCACCCCTCCTTTTCGCCCTTGCGATTGAACCGCTAGCACTGTGGCTCCGCCAGAGCGGGGCATGGATGGGATTCAGATGGCCCGAGGGACACGAGGACCGTATCTCTCTCTATGCTGATGACCTTCTACTATACCTGGCCGAACCGGTCCGGAATTTCCCCATAGTAACCCAGATGCTCATCACATACGGGGAATTCAGTGGATTAAGAATCAACTGGAGGAAATCGGTACTTTTCCCGGTGAAGGGGAGAGAGCGAGTCGACTCCATGAGATGTCCATACCGGTTTGATACACAGGGCTTTAAATACCTGGGGATCTGGATAACACCTGACCTAACCAAATATGTAATGCATAACCTCCAACCGATTAGGACAGGTTCGCTAGAGACGTTCATCACTGGAAGCTTCTCCCTTTGACCCTCATGGGGTGCGCTGCACTCTTCAAAATGATGTCGCTTCCAAGATTCTTGTATGTCCTCCAGAACGCCCCACTCATAATCCCCACCTCTGAATTCTCCCGCATTGAAACCCTCCTTAGGGAACTCATATGGGGGGGAGGCCAGTCACGCATAGCATTGAGCACTCTGCAGAGGTCGGTTTGGGAGGGGGGGGATTGGTGTGCCCCGCCTCCAGACCTACTACTGGGCTTCATAACTGGCGGTAGTTAATGATCTGCTTCATGGGGACCGGGCACTTCCTCACATCCGGGCTGACGTGGAACCCACGCAGGGCACAGACCCGTTGCAGATACTATATCAATCCCCACGGCGAGCTCCCCTGCCAACAACCGAGGCCCACATCACTACCATCTGGAGACAAGCACACGTGTTCGTTGGGTGGGGAAATAAAATAACTGCAGCGCAACCCCTATGGCGAAATAGTAACCTTCAGGAAATTGGGAAACTTGAACCATGACCGTGATGGGTGAGGGCGGGAATCCTGAAGGTTGGAGATGTCCTCAGAGATGGGAAAGTGACCTCATTTGAAGACATGCAGTGCAAATTCCAATTGGCCACAACTGAACGATATCATTTTATGCAGCTGACCCATGCCCTCCGGACCCATATACCCCTAGAAGGCACGGTCCCTGACTATACACCGATAGAACGCAATATGACCCCACGCACATCCCCAGCAAATTCACATCCATTCTCTACATCGCCATCACATGCTTCGCTACGCCCGAGTTATCGAGACTAAAGATCAGGTGGGAAAGAGATGTGGGTGAGATAGACCCAGAGGACTGGATCCAGGTCCTAATGCATCCGCGTGAGGTGGCCATCTCCTCTAGGCTCAGGCTGGTGCAACTCAAAATCCTTCATAGAGTATACTACCCTCGAACCGTTTGTATGGTTGGAAGAGGGCAACAAATCCGAACTGCCTCCCCTGTGGGAAGAGGAAGGCACCTTCTATCATATCCTGTGGTCATGCCCCTGGATCCGCACCTACTGGAATGCCTGTTGCACGGAATTGTCCAGGGCACTCACCTGCCCCATTGAGCTTGATCCGAGAGTTCTAATTCTGGGGGTACCCGATACATCTGACCTTAACAAATGGGAAAAACTGTTATTGAAAACTGCGGCGGCCCTGATGAAGCGCAACATTGCGCAAAAGTGGGGAGTGCCCGACCCCCCGACACTTGAACAATGGACACTTGACATGGACTCATGTGCTATGATAGAGCACCGGGTCTATGGTGCACGAGGATGCCCGGCTAAGGCATCAAAGATATGGGGGAAATGGGAAGAGACTGGACCTTGATAATCAGAGACAATGGTGATTACAACGGTAGTGGATGGTTGGGGGGATGGAGGGGGAGCGGGCTATGGTGGCTTGTGTTATTTAAAACGTTATGGCCCTCATTACGACCTCGGCGGTAGCCATGCCGCTATTGGCGGCATGGCTGACGCCGAAATCGCGTCTGGGTCCGGGTCCACAGAATGAGGAATTACCGGGCCATTCCGAGTTCGGAAGGCCCGGTAATTCCTCCCTCCAAGGACCCAGACCCGGTCCTTCCCCATTCCCATTTCAGCCCCCATAGGGCTGAATGGGAATGGGAGAGGGAGCAAACAACGGGCCATTACGAGTTGGCCCGTTGTTTGCTCCCTCTTCCCCTCGCGGGACCCGATAAGCACGCCTGGTTTGACCAGGCGTTACTTCCTAGGTCCCGCGAGGGGACCTCGTAATGAGGCGGTACAGGGTAAATGGCGCCGGCACCTTTTATGGTACCGTTAACCCCGTACCGCCAGGGTCGTAATGAGGCCCTATGTGTGTTTGCGATTGAAGGTGCTGCCCTGAAGTGCTTCTAAAGGTCTACGATTTTTACTTTTATTTTTTGGGTGCTCTGTTATCACCCCTGGTTTGGGGATTGTCTTGTTTATGTCATAAAACACAATCAAATGTTTTATCCAAAAAAAATAAAGAGAACTGTAAGAACGTACAAGTGAAGGGGGTGTGGGACACATGCTGGGGAAATAATCCCCAACCAATAACAAAGACGAATATGAACACATGCAAGATTGACTAGCACCCTGGCAGGCGAGGGAACCAAGGCTGTGGGTTGAAGAAAGAGAGAGCTGGGAATCTAACCAAGTGAATGGGGTCTGGGACCCATATGGGGGCAAATATCCCAAACTAAAATACCAACAAATACGAAGCTTGCATATTCAAGGAACACTCAGAGATATTGGCAGGAGAGTAAACCAAGGCTGTTGGTGAATGAGAAGGTTGTGTACCCTACTTGGGAGGAGAGTGGACCAAAGAGGCGGTATTGTGAAAATGAGCCAAGCCCTTGAGTCTTGTGGAATTTTAACTTCTTTTCATACACTGGAAAGATTCTGGGGAAAGCGATTAAACCCCTTAAGTCTTGCTGAACATTTTCTTAATTTTCCTACACCTTTTGATCTACAAGGTCGCACTGTATTGGCAGTCAAAAGACATTTATCCCTGCACCTTATATTGAGTTTAGCTTGTAAGGTATAGGTTAGGGTTTCGACACAGTATTCCCAACTTTACTTTGGACATTCCGATACAGACAGTTTCATTAGCTAGTTTTGTGTAGGCAGGGAAACCCCTCTTAGAGATAGGGCTAGTTAGGTTTTCATCCAATTTCCCCCATTTTTGGTTGTTAATAAAAGTCTTTGCCAATCAACATGCCACCTTTGTGTATGTCTCCTCCTCCTAGACTCTCACAGGAGGTAACCTAGGATTCTTTGATGCAGGTGGGGATGTGAACTGTGGTGAATTGTAATTGGGTAATTGTAATTGGTTGCCCCTGAGCTATCCTCCCGTGAATGAGGCATTTATGAAATCAGTGATGATGGGGGCTAGAGCTTCAGCACAGAGTTTAACAATGTGCACCGGACTGGCATCAACTTTGCAGCTAGATGGCTTGAGGAGTTTGAATGACATCTTAAGGGGTGATGCTATAGAAGTGGAAAGGGGGGAAGTGGCCAAGGCGTCAGGGGTTGTGGTATAATCTATGCAGGTTTTGCTGGTATTTTATTTTTGCGAATGTTTTTTCTCTCAGTTTGCAGGTTCTGTATGTAAGAGCTACTTGAATGGCCGTACACCAGTCTTTGTCTTTAGAGACTAGGGACGTGGGTTGGACAGGATTCTCTAAATCTCAGAATTTTGGATAGCTCTTTGGAGTTGGAGTTAGCCTCAGTGATTCAGGTGTAATAGATGTTGGATTTGGTGAGTATAAGTAGTGATTTGTCATTTTTGGCAGCGCAGGAGAAAGCAGCTTTGTTGGCTGTGTTGGGGTGCCATCTCCAAGGATATTAGAGAGTGTGTTTGTGTCTACAAAGTGAGAAGAGTTCTTCTGAGAACCAGGTGTTGTTGTGCTGTGTTTGTTTGGGGTTTAAGGTTTGTAAGGGTGCATGTAGGTCCATAGCTCTTAGGAGTGTGATGTTGTACTGACTGAGGAGTGCCTGAGGGTCTTCGCTGCCAGTGTGCATTGTGAGTGGTTGGGATAGGGTGGGTGCCACCGTGCCAAAGATTCCTTAGTGAGTCTGCAGGTGTTGCCGGTAAAGATGGGGGAGGGGTGGGTTGTTTCATGTGAGTGAGCATGTGAGTGAGCATGTGAGTGATGCAGAATTCTATCAGGGAGTGGTTGGTCAAAGGGAGGGGGGTGTTGTTGGTGATGGTGAGATTGGTGTTAAGAGTGGTGATCCAGTCGCGGGTGTGGCTTTTGTTATGGGTAGGTGCAGAGACCAATTGGGCAAATCCAATCTCAGAGAGAGTAGAGGTCAGGGGAGTCACTTTGTTGTCTAGAGGGTCATTAAAACCCTGATTGAAGTCTCAGAGCAGGATGATTTTGGTATTGGGTTTTATCATGGGTGTTCAGGAAAAGGTGAATGTCAGATAGAGAGCGCATATTTAGGAGGGCACAGTTAAGATTGATGTTGTTGAGGGGTGGTGAAGGGATTATAGGTCTGGAAGCATGTGTGGGGAATGGGTGTAGGAGGTCCCGAATGATGGTTGGCTGGAAGGCGGTGCGTGAGTAAATCTATATTTCCTAAGTGGGCCTAGAACCAGTATTTAGCCTATACAAACAGCATAGGCTGTATTGGTACGGGCACATAGATGATGGAGCCTCAGGGATCCCAGGCAAGGTGTAGTAGGGGTGGTATGTGGAGTGAGTTAGGTGGTTATGTTCGAGGGGTTAGTGTTGAAAGGTGGGAGGAAGCAGGAGGGTTTAGTTAGGGGGGTCGAGATGGTTGAGGTGAGGTAGCGGGAGGAAGAGTGTAGTGGGTAATCGGGGTGTGGGGGTGACTGAGGTGGGGAGTTTGCTGTGATTAATAGATGTCTTGAGGGGCTTGCCTGTGTAGGGAAGGCTTAGGGTAGGGTCTATGTGTGGTGATGTGAGGTAGCTGAGGCAGGAAGAGTGTGGGTTTGGGAGGGGATTGCATGGGGCGCTGGTTAGTAAATGAAGCACCTACTACAACTTGCTAAAGTAGTAGAGTGCTTTCCTTTAGCAGGAGGTTGGGAGCATTGCCAAATGCTTATAACCAGCATGGAAGCTTGCATGGTGGATGTAGCGATGTGGCTCTCTGGTGAGGTTGGTTTGGAGGGCAGGGTGGGGTTGGTGGGTTGGGTGGATCTTAGTTGGTAGGATGCCTCCTGTGCTATCCTGGGATGTGTTTCAGAGTTGGCAACCATGTGGCTGGCCATGCCCGGACAGGCCCAGATAGGCGAGTGCCTTATATGTGGGCCTTGGCTGTGGACCAGCATCACCTCCTGGCAGATGTCTGGGAATGGTTAAACCCAGCCAAAAAACTAGTCATGGGAGCCCACAGATGCAGCTCTGGAAGGTGCTGGGCCTCTGCAGTGTATTTCTGGTGGTGCAGGGTTGGCAGTGTTGATGGCCATCTTATGTTGAGTGGATGCTTCAGTGTGTCCTGTGATTTCCCGAATGGGCTTCCCGAGGTGGAGTGAATGCTGGATGGTGTTGTTTCCTTGCTCGGGGCAGAATGGGTGCACAGGGTGGTCATTTATGGAATGGTGGCCCAGACAGGCGAGGGCCTTAAATGTGGGCCTTGGCTGTGGGCCGGCGTCACCTGCCGGTGGATTTCCGTGACCAGGTTTTCCCAGCCTAAAAACCAGTCAGAGGAGCTCACAGATGCGGCTCTAAAAGAGGCTGGACCGATGCGGTGTAGTTCTGGGGTGCAGGCTCGGCAGCATCAACGCTGATCTTATGTTGGAGCGGATGTTTCCGTGTGTCTTGTGGCTGCCTGGCTGGTGTGAGCACTGGACTGTGTTTTTTCATTGCTCAAGGTTAGATGGGGGCTGGATGGGTGTGCAGAGTGGTCATCTCCAGAATGCTGGTCCAGACAGGCGAGGACCTTGTATGTGGGACTTGGCTTTGGGTTATGCACATGGTGTGAAAGTGCTGTCTGAATGTCTTTATTCTCGGACTGATGGCCTCCACCTTGTCCAGCATTGTTACCATGCTGGATTTTGCTCCATCTGAAGTGGATGGGAGATTGTCTTCATTCACGTGGGCTGTTCCTGGGTGGGCCACAAGTTCCTGCTGAGCCAGTGGACTCGATCTTGGTACACACAGGGATCCCCTGTTAGTCGGTTTGGAGACTGGAGTGTGATGAAAGTGGTTATAGGGGATGATTGGAAGCATGTATACCATGATGAGGTATCACAATCAGAGGACATGGAGCACACAGAGCAAGTTTCATGCGTTTTCTTGAGGGTTCTCCCACAGTCCCTTACCTCTGTGCTGCTGCATGCACTTTAGCCTATGTACAGGAGTGACATGATCCGCTTCTGTACATAATCCATCTCCTTCCTCAGTAGGAGTTTGGGAATGGTAAAAAAAATAACAATGCATGTGGATTCCTTGAAATACCAGCAGTGGTATCTTAGTGGATATCTATTGCCACCATTATGGTGGTATTTCTATAACTGGAAGGATTCCTACTATTACCACTGACAGTAACAATGATTCTCGATGGCATCAGTCCACCAAAGAAAAACTACTATTGAAACGATAACCTTTCTGATACATCCCACAGCCGATTAATTGGAGAAAGAGCACTGCTGGCGTGGACATGGAGTATAAGCTTCATTCCCTTTTTGCTCCTTTTTGGTCTATTACCTTTGAAAAGAGATCTAGTGAAGTGCGATGTCCCAAGACGTTGATTGATTTGATATATAACTTTGTATGGAACATTTGTTTTCCAAAACAAACCATAACATTGTATTATATGTTGACAATTAGGAGCCATTATTATCATGCATTAGAACAAGAACAATCCAAGCCTTTATGAAAAGCTAATCTTATCTTTCATGTCTTTATTTAACAGGTTTTTCATTAATTGTGTGTTTCAGGTGGTACAGAAGAGAGAGTCACATGACTACAGGTGCCTCTTCAGGGTGTGTTTCGTACCAAGGGACCCCTGGGATCTCCTGCAGGAAGACCCTGTAGCCTTTGAGTATCTCTATTTGCAGGTAAAACGGAAAGCAGAAATATTGAATTTCGGTCATTCATTGGCCTTACCGCCTTAACCGACTAGCACATTACCTGAAAGACAGAGTTATGAGTGCACCCTGAAAGGGCCCATTCCCCACCTCCCCTCACATTAAATGTTTCACCCACATAGAATCTGAAGTTGCTCCAAAGATCAGGTTCAAAATATTTTAAACATAATGTCCTGAGAAAGACCAGTGCCTTTACTCACAGTATATTGGGCCTCATCAAAAGTATGGCGATAGCGGGAACCTTCACGCCATATCACGAGTATGGAGGAATTACATTTGGTGGTAAATACTGCAGTCCTCATGGGGAATAGCCGGAGCTCATAATAAGGGTAATAAAACTGCTTTTTGTACCAGTGATAATGGGGAACAAATGTGGCAGAATAAGCAATGCTAATTCTGCGAAACAAGGAATGAGGGCCATTGTCTTGTCGGTAAAGCACTTTTAGGCGTATATGTAAGGCACCACATTGGCCTACAACATCTGCCACCATTGCAAGAGGAAGGAAGGGACAGCATCAAGATAGATTCTCGTCCGAGGCAGCATAAAACTTTGCACTGGCCCTAATTTAGCGGTCTCCAGCTTACATCTGCAACTGGCTGTAGTTGTAATTCTCTAGATATGAACACCAGACAACACATTGTTTTCTTATATGGACATGGTACTGATCAATGTAAACACACTGAAAACAATTGTCTGTTTTCCCCTCTCTTTTCGTTAAAAACCCAAGTTTTATTTTCCACATTCAATCACACATCAAGGGTTATTCAAAATCTGATTATTCTTTCTTACTCTCAAGTCAAATGTATTTGTTTAGCAGTCATCATTATATCATTATAAACAATTAAAATCAAAACATACAACAACCCTTAGTAATGACATTGTGACGAAACAGGAGGGAGTTCGTCACCTCGGCACAAGGAGGGAAACCCCCTTTGGAGACTAGGAAAGGTGAGCACCCACTAGAGTACAGGGTTAACTGGATCCCTCTGGAAGTGACTCCCTTTAGAGGACAGGTAAACCCCAGGCAGAGACATACTTCACCATCCCACCCCCCAGAGACTAACACCATTATGTGGTGTGCAGGGATTAATATGTGTAAAAACCCTTTAACAATGGCTGGCCTAGCTTCTGACACAAACTTAATTTCATCTTCTGCAGGGAAAGCAGTAAAACAAAGGAAAAGCCAGCCTCCTAAAGTTATGTCATGCGTGGAACCAATCAGGAAGAGGTATCCACGCAGCCCGCAGATTTGAATTATGCCTTAGCACACATTGAGGAGAGAGACGCTTGGAGAGGCAGAAGATGTGACGTCGTACCCAGAGGAGGAGTGTGCAACACAACCTGGCAGGCGAGAAATCAGAGCTGTAAGGTGTGGCAGCCTGAGCGAGAACAAAGTACCTCAGAGCGCCGAGGCAGAGCCCAGAGGAAGAATCGCCAAACACACTCCCACAGCAACTAAGTGGGAAGTAGGAGGAGATGCTCACCACTGCAGAGTCTAGTTGAAGAGTCGCATACGTGACTCTAGGGTGAGACAAGATGCAGTTGGCCTACATAGACCTCCCGGAGAGCACCGCTCTTCAAATACAGGTATCGGCAGGTGGGCGAAAAGGCCAGAGGAAGGAGCCCCAGAGTGGGGACGATGAAAGAGAAGACCCCAGAGTGGGAAGAGACAGGGAATTCCACAGAGTGGGAAGTACGAAGAAGAGCCCTAGGGTCGGGGGAAACTAAGAGAGAGCAACCTAGAC
The DNA here is from genome assembly GCF_040938575.1 of Ambystoma mexicanum. NCBI lineage: Eukaryota > Metazoa > Chordata > Amphibia > Caudata > Ambystomatidae > Ambystoma > Ambystoma mexicanum. The sequence goes on along the minus strand of NC_090937.1, from coordinate 17,964,347 downwards.
TGGTAGTATGAAGTGGAAGAGTCCCAGATTGGGACACCCCAGAGTGGGGAGTAGGAAGGAAAAATGCCCCAGTGTGGGGAAAGAACAAAGAAGCCAAAGTGGAGAGAGAAACTGATAGACGGCCTGGTGGCAGTAAAAATCTAAGAAAACCCAGAGTGAGAAGAGAAACATCAAGGAACCCCAGAGTGGGGAAACGATATAGAGAGAAGCCTGGTGTGGGTGAAAGAACCGAGAAGCAATGAGTGGCAAATGAACAAGAGCGAGCACCTGAGCCGAAGAGGAAGAGACTGCAAGAACCCCAGACAGCTAGAAGGGGAAACATTAAAGTCTCCCCAAAGGAAGAAGGACTTTGAGACACCCAAGTATCAAGATGAACCATAGAGACCCGGCTGTAAACCCTGGACAGCACTCTAGCTGTACACAAACTATATGTTTTGGACTATGAACATAGGCAAGGGCCTACGGTAAAGATTCATAAGTGTGGGGGTCGGAAGCCACCGACCATCCCTTTCCCCTTAGCAAGGTTCAAAAGTATGTCTTGGTTGTTTTATATTTTCTTTTGAGCTCTAGGGAGAAAAAGTAGGTTAGAATAGCATTTCTGGACAGAGGACTTAATTCATGTCTGAGCACCTTGACACTGATGAGCACTGCATGTTACCTTCATTTGTATAGATTAGCGCTTATTATCACAGAGTTAGGGAAATATTAGGTTCTTTTTTAATCAGAAGAGGAAATCAACCTTTTGAAAATCATGCTTGCTTGTCCATCTCCTGATTCTGACCTGCCACAAGTGGTGTTAGTAGTGGGATGTGCATGACCTGAAGTAGAGTCAGACCTGCCCCGAGACCCCAATGTCATAACGTATTGACCAATTAGCCCCTACAGGCCATTGCAGAATAAAAAAACCTGTTAACCACCCCAGGGAAGTCTATGATCCTAGTATGAGATGACCAGCAAACAGGCCTGACAGCCTTGTCCTTGACCAGTAAGTTACTTACTGGCTCAGAAGACGAAGGAACATTCATATCTCCTACTACTGAAGCCTTTGCAGGAGCCTTACAGAAGGGTCTTTCCAAATTAAAAATGACCTCTTACTCATCTCTTGAGAACTTCCTGGAGAGAATCATCGATAGATAGGTGAGGGCTGATAGGAGGTATCAAGAAATATCTTGATATCCCCAGGTGGTCATCATCTTTCTCACAGAATCTTACAGCCATATCGAGAAGAGGATGACATCTGCACATTCTTCATTAACTTGGAACACCTAGCCACCCAGTTACACCAGTATGATACCTTAAAGACCTTTTAATTTGCAGTGACTTCAGGGTGAGCTACAGTGAGCATTCCAAATCATCAGTGCCCATGGGGCAACTTCTTTTGATCAGATGAAGAAGGCTCTCTTAAATAAAGTGAGTCAAACAGAGACTTCTTTCCAGGGTGAGCTATGCAATCTCCGGTGACTTCCTCGTGAAATCCCCATTGAACTAGCTGGGAAAATCCCAAACCTGTTAAGCCATTGGTTGGGGAAAAAGGCTCCACCAGAGGTTCTTGAGCCTTTAGCCTTGAGCAGGCCATAAACTGCTTACCATCACCTCTCCAAAGAGCTATTTTACAACTCTACCAGCCAACTTTAGAGGCTATTCAAGTTGCTCAAGCACACTTGGAAGCCTTTCAGTTCCTTAAACACGAACTATTGAAGGCTCCAGAAGCTAGGAGGGGGAATAAACCAGTAACTAGGGAGAACCCTCTGTTAAAATTTAACAATGCTCCACCTGCAGTTCCTGTGAAGCGCAGAGAGGAGACAGCGAGGAAACCTGTTCCAATCCCCACTGTCAAGCCTTATGGGATGGTTGAAGCTAGTGTGAGTGAGGGGAAAATCATTCCACCCATCCAGCCAACTGTTTGTTTTTGTGGAGCAAAAGGGGATTTTGCCCGTGTGTGCCCGAAAACCTGACAATAGGAACCAATGGAGGTTGGTTGGTATGATGTTGAGGAATGGTAAAGATGGGAGAGAGTGGTAGAGATTGGAAGAAGACTCGTCTGAAGAAACTCACGTCCTCCAATTTAAGAACGACTCCATGCAAGACTAAGAGTGGATCAAAGCCAGTGATTATAGGCTATAGTGCTGATTGACTCTGGAAATAAACAGACAGCTGTCCGGTCAGACCTAGTCTATTCCAATCTCTTTGACTCAAGGGAAACCATTCACATTACTTGTGTGCATGGGAATGCTGTCCTGGCTTCCCTCATTTTCAGGATCTGCTTCAGCACTCTCCCAAGGGAGATAGTCAGAAAATCTTCTCCCTCCTATCATCTTTGGAGGAATTTCTAGAGGAAGAGTTGACCCTGAAGTGGATTTGGCAAAAAGGAGTTTTAATCCAGATTGTAGACCCACTAGAGCAGGATTAAGGCTAATAGTTAGGGTATGTCACAAATCTGAGGAGTTTGTACCTTTCCCCAAGGCAAAGCCATCCCCTTCGAGACTAGCGAGGTTAGCACGCTAACCTTAACACCTGGTGGTGGCACTTAAACTGCTGTGTGCTACGCATCTTCATTCCCAAAAACGAGGAAATTGGTGTTTTTATTATGTGTAAAACACAGAGGTTTGCCTCCTTGAAATCCTAACAAAAGGGTTGTTTTTTTGTTTAATGCTGGTTGGCACTTCAAGGATTTTGAAGAAACAAAGCCAAGCTATGGTAAAATTCAAAGCTGGGCTTCACAGGCCCCCAGGTCTTTCCCCAAATCTGTTTCTTTGATGTCTTATCTTTTATTATTGGGCTGGGGCGACACATGTGAATTGGAGAGTGCTAATGGCCCCTTTCCCTGACAATTCACAGTACACTGCGAAGGCACTGCGAAGTGCATTCCAAAGCACCACATTCTGCCTATTCTTGGCCACACCACATAAGCCTGAAACAATGTAATGCATGCACACTTGCACATTTTATTCAGAAGGTGATTGTGTGAAGCAGTTTTGTGATGCGAAGTCGGGCAATACACAGAGATGTCTGGTTGTCTTCTGCAGGTAAGACATTTTCAAGCATTGGGGTGTTGAAAATGTTTGCAGACTCCTTGATTTCGAGAATAGGGGGTGTTTAAATTAATGTTGACAACAAGGAAAGGGGGTGTTTAAAAAAGAATTGCAACGAGCATGGGTAAAACTTTAAGCTGAGAGTGCCACCACCAGGTTTTAACACCCTCTAGGGGACGGGTAAGTGGGATCAATCTCTAGATGTGACTCCCCCTTAGAGTACAGGCAAAACCCAGGGAGAGACTTAAGTCACCATCCCTGCCCTCCCAAGACTAACACCTTTATGCGGTATGCAGGAATTAGCTGTGTAAGAACCCTTGATCAATGGATGTGTCAGCTTCTCACCGAAGATTCCTTCCATCTTCTACAGGAAAAACGGCAAAAGGATATAAAAGCCAGGCTCCTGAAATAACGTCAGGGTCGGAACAAATCAGGAAGGAGTATCCACACAGCCCTCAGATTTTAATAATGCTGCAGCACACATTGAGAAGTGATACACTAAGAATGGCAGAACACCAGACATGGCATCACACCCTGAGGTCCATACACAAAGTGTGCACTCTGGCCGGCAGGTGCGAAAATGGCGCCATGCGGTGTGGGAGCCCGAGCAAGAACGGGTTACCTAAGTGGGCTGAGAAAGAGCCCTGAGGACAAACTGGCCACAAGCTCAAGCATCAACTAAGCGGGAACCAGGAGGAGAAGCTCATCACTACAGAGAACAGTTGCATAGTCGCGTAAGCGGCCCTGCAGTGAAACGAGAGGCATTCAGCCTACATAGAGCTCCCAGGAAGCACTGCTCATCAGATACATGTATGAAGTGGCTTCTGAGGAACAGGAGGTGGGAGGTAAGACCAGAGGAAGGAGTCCCAGAGTGGGGATGGACTGTGGACACACCAGAGTGGGGAGCATGAAGGAGAAATGCCCCAGAGTGAGGGAGACTGGGAACACGGTTGCATGGGGAGTACGAAGGAGAAAAACCCTAGTGTGGCCAAAGATCAAAGAATCCCCAAAGTGGGGAGAGAAACCATAAGAAGCCTGGTGTGGAGAAAAAGCCAAGAAGCCCCAGAGTAGGGCGAGAAACAGCAAGAAGCTCTCGAGTGAGGAAACGAGATAGAGAGAAGCGCAGTGTGGGTGAAAGTACTGAAGAACCCAGAGTGGGAGAGAACGTGACTAAATGAACACCAGACTGTGTGAAGGGGAAACATAAGGACTGTGAGACAAACAGGTTTCGAGGAGCACTTCAGCCATTCATAATATGTATGTTTGGACTGTAAACATAGACAGGGGCCTATGTGAAGATTCACAAGGGCGGGGGTTAGAAGCCATCAACCATCCCCTTAGCAAGGTCCAAAAGTATGTCTTGGTTGTTTTATATTTTCTTTTGAGCTCTAGCGAAAAAGGTAGGCTAGAATAGGATTTCTAGATAGATTACTTCATTTATGTCTGAACATCTTGGCATACAGACAAGCACACCTTGTTACCTCCATTTGTACAGAGTAGGGTTTAGTATCACAGAGTTAGGGTAAGGTTAGGTCCTTTTAAAACAGTAGCGGAAATAAACCTTTTTAAAATCATGCCTCCTTGTCCATCTCCTGATTCTGACCTACCACAATATATACAACATACAAAGAACATATAATAGTACCCCCCTAGCTGCACTACCCATTGCAACATACATATAAATAGAACTCTTATCTTAGCAAGGATGCCAGGTACAGGACGCCTAGGGATGGATGAGAAATAGGGACATGAAGTCAGGATATCCGATGGTAAGGATGCCTGACCAAAAAATGGCTTGTGTGGGATGGATGCCTGTGGAATAAAGGCCTAGGTGACCTGGTAAAGTCAACCATTCACAAATAATTGCATTTTGCTGTACGATGAGAACTGGCAAACAAAATGATTGAGTGCAGAACTACTTTCAATACGAGCCTAGCCTCTGGGCCTGAGCAACAATGTAACCTCATAGTGCCTAACCTGTCAAAAATCATTCTCTAATTACATAATTGTCCGCCCCAACAATGAATACTTCTCTGGGTACGTTCTGCTAAAAAGCCTCATTCATGTTTAACTAGTTATAATGTCACATCATATTTAATAATAGTGACCATTGATATATTGCACAACATGAAGTCTTTTGGTTCTTTGCTCACTAATGGCAACACAACTTACAAAACATTGCCTTCTTCTAATCTCAATCTTTGTACGGATACATGTAGCTTCCTGGTAGCTTCTAATTCGTATACACTATCTATGCTATGGTATATATACCTTTCTCGTTGCTTCCAATCTGTTTCCTGTATCCCTGCTTGAGCACTTCTACATTCCGTGAGGCTGCTAATCCGGATTTTGTGTGTATTCTGAGGTGCATGCACCGTTTTCACGCAGCTACTGATTTGTGTCCTGCACCTATACTACAGCCTGTATCCTGTCCCTATGCTGGAACAACGCCTCATCGTGAACTGCTAATGTTGCCCTTGAAATGCCACTTATTTATTATTTGGTGACCAGCAGCTAGGATGAAGTGGGTAAGGGGGCTTTGAAGGGAGTATCAGAGCAGGGGCAGCATAACCAGCTTTGGCTTGTGATTGCAGCTAGTGGGAAAGGGAGTGACCATGGATTCTGGATCCCTTCATTTATTTGGTTGGGGGAAGGGAAAAGGGCGAAATACTTATGTCCCAGCCCAAAAATCCATTTAGGTGGCTATGAAATATGGCGAGTAGTTATTTGCGATATACACAGTTCATTCATTGATTTTCAAAATTCGAACTCTGGCGTATCATTTATTCCAGAGCTGCAGCGACGTGCTCCAGGAGAGGTTTGCGGTAGAGATGAAATGCAGCGTGGCTTTACGTCTGGCTGCCCTGCACATACAGGAGCGCATCTTTAGCTGTGCGCAGCCGCAGAAAATATCCATGAAGTACATTGAGTAAGTGCAAACATGTCTTCTCTATGACACGAGTGAATGTGAAAAGTGTTCATAACATACATTTCATTTTGCTGGTTATTTTTTTAAGAGTGTTTTCCTGTCATTTGATAGTATATATTTACCTTGTTAACCAGGCCTGAAGACCTCAAACGCGGCTAATTAACTTTTTTTTATATATGCAATACCTATAACCAAAACTGTTAACATGACAATATTTTCCATATGGCATCATCTGTGTTTCTATAGTTGTCATGCTTATTTTTTTTTTTTTTATTTTTTTTTATTGTTGACATTTTTAATCAAATAATTGATTTTTTGCAACATTTTTTCTTTGTAAAATGGACTATCATTTCTCTTTTCTCTTTGGTCCTCTGGATGTCTCGTAGCAAAATTATTTTCAAAAATGTTTTGATCCGAAACAAACAAAGTCTTAGTTGTATTCAGTTCGTTTGAGCTCTAGTTTTTCTGTTAGCTGTTGAAGGATCTTAAATGTAGCCAGTTGCCATGATGTTGGATGTCCACTGATCATCCGTGCCCACCATGTTTCCTCATCAGTCGTTTGTGAATATCGCAGAAGGAATTTCAGATAGGGTAAACGTATCTCCTTTGTGGCAGGGCAAGAAAGCAGTAAATGGTGAATTGTTTCCTTGTCTTCATTACAGATTCTACAGCTGTTAGCTAATGACAGACCTCTAATGTAACGTATTTAATTGCAGTCAAGCAGGTTCAATCTCGCTCGCATTATCAAGTTGCGCGCTGGTCGGCTCGGAAATATTTTGATGTAATTTTGTAGAACATTCAATTTCGTTGCCATTATAATCAGTCGATAGATTTTGCGTGTTGATCCAATCCATCTCTTTTAGTTTCTTAAGTATCCTTGTTGGATTATTTATCAGTTCTTCTTCGGCACACTCTATTGTTTTCAGCAGATCTAAGTTTTCTTTTTTCCATCGGGTGAGCATTTTGCCACTTGATACTTGAAGTTCTTTAAGTATCAGACCGTGGATAAAGGTGCAGTCTGGGAGTATACATTTTCTGTAGAGCATGATTGTGTTATAGTCTACCGTACCCTGAAGAGATAGCAAGCTTAGTTCTCGATGAATCAAAGGAACCGGTGTTGAATTCGGTAGGAAGAAAACTGTCCTCCAAAAATAAGCTTCCAGCTTAGGCCAGAGTGTTTTTGGCAGATAGGGCATGGCTTCAGCGCCGTATGTCACAGTAGGAACCACCTTTGATTTGTAAAAGTTTAGCAGTGGAATTGTCGAAAATTTTCCAAACTTTCTATCAATAGCTTTTCCTTTTGTAGCTAAATTGCGAATTTTGTCCCAGAGAAATTCTTGCATGGCTAGCTCTTTTGTTGTGGTTTCTAGAACTACACCCAAGTATTTAAAATTCTTAACTTTTTCGATCGCTGTTTTATCGATAGTCCAGTTGAATTTTTCTTGTTTTTTGGTCGTGCTCTCCAAAACCATTATCTTTGTCTTTTCGATGTTGATTTCCAGGTTGTTTTCGGAGCAATATTCTTGTAGGTTAGAGAGTTTTTGTTGAAAGCCTATGGGGGTCATATCAAGTAGAATGAGATCGTCAGCGTAGAATAATCTGCTGATGTTCGTTTTCGCAGGTTTTGGTGGAAAAGATCTGATCGAAGTCTCTGTATACTGATAATCTCCCATATAGGCAAGAAAGAGTGCTGGGGCCAGAGGACAGCCCTGTTTGACACCTCTCTTGGTGACGATTTCCGTGGAGAGGCTTCCTTGTTGGTTCAGCCGTATCTTAATGTTGGTGTCTGAGTGGAGGGCTATGATGGGATTTAAGATTGCCCTTGGGCATTTCCATGTTGTCAGTTTCTCCCAGAGTTTAGAGCGATCGACTTTGTCGAAAGCCTAAGTCGATAAAGGCCATGAATATTCTCGGGTTTCCCTCCTTTACTTTAGCTTTCAGAATAGATATCGTAAAGATGTTAATGGCTGTTCCCAACATTTTTTTTAATCCTGTTTGAAAATTGTCGTTGCATGGCGCGTTGGCAGCCCAGACTTGGAATTTTTTCAAAAGTAATGTCCCAAAGACTTTCCCTATGGGGTCAAATAAAGCGATGGGGCAGTAGTTCGATGGATCTTGTTTATCTCCTTTTTTGTATATTGGAACCACTATGGCAGAAAGCCATGAAGGAGGTACAGATTGAGATGCCACACATCTTGTGAAGACTGTTCTTATAAATTTAGCCCACTCGTCCGGATGGGTTTTTAGATCGAAATTTGTAATCCCATCAGGGCCCGGGGCCCTGGACTTTTTCAGTTTCTTAAGGATGTCTAATATGTCATCCAGGTCGTCAAGTTGCGTCCAGGAGTCAATGGTCCTTGTGTTTTTAGATACAGCTATCGTCATCTGATAGGGGCTGCAAGCCGTTGAATTTGGTGTGGGATTTTCGAAGAGCGAACTGAAGTGAGCAGCCCAGGTGAATTCGCTAATACTATTCGCCATGTTCAAATCGTTGGGTGAAGATGATTTGTTCAGCAAGGACCAGAATTCTTTTGAATTGTTGGAACAGATCGATTTTAATTTGGCTTCTGCATCGTGTTGGTGAAGTTTCCATCTGTATGATCTCACCCAGTTTTTATCATTTCTGGTAATTTCTTTGATTGTTTTGGATCTTTCCATCGTCGTAAGTTTCAATGCATTTATTTTGGCTTTTCTGAAAGCCCTTCATTTCTGGACCAGCACTTTATCGTACAAGTGTAGGGATGTTTGCGAGTTTTTGTTAGATTTCCCTCTCTGTATTCTATAGGTGTTCAACAAAGGGGCATAGTCGACCAATTCAAAGGCCGATGTAGGACACGAGTCTATGTATAAGTTTGCGAGGTCTCGAATACTGTGTGCTGTTAAACGCAGTATAGTGCCTTGAGGAGTTTGTTCCACCGCAGTTTCGTACCTATCAGGATTTGAATAAGAAGTTTTCAAAGTGGTTTGAAGAATATTATGATCACTAGATGTTGTGTGAACAACGTCGAAGGAGGTCGTTAGCAGCAGAATGGGTTCCGAGACAAAAGTGTAGTCAATGGTTGATATTAGTTGCCCGTTGGTCCAAGTTGGTAATCGATTATTCTTTTTGTATACTATGTCAAGGTTATGTAGGTTTCTTGAGTTCATCAGTTTCATCCATTGGTTTCCCGGGTCTTCACTCGGGGATTGTTTTTTGATTGTTTTCTGGGTGCAGCAAGCATTCAGGTCTCCACATATTATAATATGCAAGGTGTTGTAGGTCGACCGTACCTCATCAATCGTCTTTTCGATCACTTTTAAGAATCTCTTTTGGTCGATTGCTGCAGGGTTCCAGTATACGTTGAAAATCGCTACGGAGATAGGATGGTAATAAATTCCGTCAGATGATAGCGATGACCAAGTTAGCAAGAGTGCTAATAGAGAGTAGTTTGAGACGATGGTGTTAGTTACTGCAAAACCTCTATCCATTCGCAAACCGGTAGCAGACCAGAGGAAGGGCGGCCCATTTGGCCTTTTGTCGCCGGGGCCAGGAAAAGATTGTATCCATCGAGCGTGGGTGTTTTAGACAGCCAAGTTTCTTGGAGACACAATATGTCAAAGGAGCCCAAGTTTGTATCACTGATCGAGGTAAGATGTTTATAGCCCCTAGTGTTCCAACTGGCTAACTTGATTTCAAACACGCTGCTGGTTTGGTTGGTCGTCGAAGGTAGAGCGTCGATCAGATTCTTGGACTGCTATTTTGAACGATGCGATGCTAAGGCCTTTGGGAGCCATGCCCAGAAGCTGGATGAAATTGAGTTTCTATCAAGAGATGCTGTAGGGGCGTTTTCTTCCAGTTGGATGGTTTTAGTAAGTTTACTATTGTTGTTTTGTCGATCTTTACAAAAGCTGATTTTGTCTTCAGGATCTTCTGCTTTTGAGTCACTGGATTTCTCGTTAGATGGTAGTGAGGTTTGGAGAGGCCTATGTTGGGTCTTATTTGAGAAGGTCACTTTTGGGCTGTGATGACGCTTGGGTTGAACTGATCGATGAGCTAGGTTTTGTCTTTGCGGAGATGTGTCAAGGTTTCGATGCATCCTTGGATAGTTATTTTTTTCTTTGGAGTTCCTGTTGAGTGTTCGAGTAGTTTCCTTGGGTTCGTGGGTCTTTTCTTCTGTTGTCGTCGTTTTTAGTGAGAGATGATAGCCCAGACTTGAAAAGTCTTTTTTTTGGTCGATCAATTTGTCCTAAACTTTTCTTGATATAATATGGAGGTGGCAGACCGCTCTTCCGTGGTGGTGACTTGGTTCAACTATCCACAAGTCATCTGAAGAAATCTGTGTTAATTTAGGTATGAGATGTATCAGCTTCAGCATGCCTCCTCTGTTTAATGTGACTTTATCTCGATTTTCACTAGATTGTTCTAATTTTAGAATCCATCTCCCCGATGGTTTGCCCGGCTTTTTGGGCGTTTGGTGAGAGATTGTCTTAGAACTCGAGGACTTTATTGCATGATGATTGTTTTCTTTAGGACTGTCCTCTCGTAGATGATTCCTAGATGAAGTTTGTGAATGGTGTCGAGGGGTCTCATGAGAATCTGAGAACTGTTGAGAGTCTGTCGAGGGTCGAGAACGCCTTTCCAGGCCGGGTTTGTTGGTGTTGTAGCTTATCCTATCACTCTGAGACGGAGCGGGATCTCTATTTTTTTTTTGTTTAGACTGCCTTTGTCCTGATTAAAGTTGACAGTTCGATCTTCTTTCGACGTTCTTCTAAAGTCATGAATGGTGACTGATGATGTCTGTTTTCAAGGCTTGTGGTCTTCGAAGGGGTCTTTGTATGCAAAGCTGCAGCAGTGGGGTTGTCTGACGATGGATTCCATTGGCCTGGTGGCATAGGGGAGGTAGCTTCGTCATGATGTTCTGAGAGGTTCATCAGGTCTGTAATGGGCTCAGACTCCTCTGGGGATTTTGCTGAGATCTTAAGATCTTGGTTCGCAAGTGAGTGAAGGCAATTCAGAAGGTCAGAGTCTTGTTGTGAAAGGTGAGTTTGGGGGATAAGGTGAGTTTGGGATTCAGGAACTGATTTGTCTACTTGAACCGTCGTTTGTATAGAAGATGCTTTTGTGTTGGGTGCTTCCAAGGTCAGCAGAGGGATGGCATGTATTGATTTCGCAGCAAATATTGAATAAGGTTGATCTGGTTGGGCTGCTGATATTTTATTTGGATTTTCTTCCTCGTCGATCACCAAAACAATATTGGAGGCCGATTCGTTTGTGGTTTGAGACGATGTTGGTGGCGCTTTTTTGTGAGCCAGTTTTGTTTTAGCACAAGGGATAGGGATCTGTGGGGTACAGGACGTCAAGTCAATCGGAGGTGCAGTGATGGTATGTGCGTTCGTAGAGCAGATTAGAAGAGTTCTTTTCTCCAGGCGGGTCAATGTAGTTTCTATTGCTTGAAGGCGCACATCTATGGCCATCACGGTTGGGGGTGATGGGTTTTTTATTTCGTTTTGAGCAGTAATGTGGCCTTCTAGGAAGATGAGTTTGGTGTGGATCATCGCCTGTAAGACAGTGTGGTCCTTTAGAGTATCATACAGCGATACATATAGTTTGGTGAAAGGGACCAGGGCAATGGATAATGCCGACATATATGAAAGTAAGTCTGGCTTTTTTGATGATGATTCTTTACTGGATGTAGTGGACTTACGACTTGAATCTTGTAAAGGAGTAGAATGGGTAGAGGAATTTGGTCTATCAGAGCAGGGTTCAAAATCTTGATAAGATTCTCTATTGTCTCTGCGATCAGCAATAGGTGGAACCTGAGAGTCAATTTGCTGACGCTTTGAAGATTTGTCTTGTTCGTTAGGAATTGGAATCGTCTTTTTATTAGCACTGAGCGAAGTGTTTCCTGGTGTAACGCTCACCTGAATCCCTCGGAGGCGCAGGTCCGGGCTGGGAGATTTCAGTGTCTTCTAGGGTCACGCGCAGGCCTCTGATAACACCCTGGTTGGGCCCTCTCCTCACTGTAATTTTGACCCGGAGGGTGAGGTGTCTGCAAGTAGGAGAACAAAGGGTTAATGTACGTCTGATTGGCCAATCTGACTTTCCCCTTTCTGGCCTCCCCACGTTTCTCGTGGGCGGAATGTGCTCACCTTAGATAGGTGAAAGCGGAGCTCTCCATCCTGCGTCTGTGCAGGGGCGCTAATGCCAGTTGCTTCACTGGTTCATAACCCAGCCTCTTGATTGCAGAGGATGGAATCGGGGAGCAAGGCCGTCGTTAACCGCACGAACGGTAAATGCTTGAATATGGAGTCTTATTTATATGTCCCTTTAAATGTCTCTTGCCTTTGCAGGTCCGGTATGCAGATACGGTAAGCGAGAAGAATGCCGGAGCTCGTGGAGGCACGTAAGTAAAAGAATGTTGTTCGAAGTTAAATGCACTTCTTAATGTCTCTTTTCCCTTTTTCAGGTAGCCGTAGCAGCTGGCGTTGGAGATGGACGCCGAGGTACGTGCCGGAATAGAAGACACGTGAGTAGTGATGGCGTACTGTGCCCCAATGATGTCCTTCTTGTTTTTGCAGGTGCGGTTGAACAGCGCTTGGCGGAGATCGAGGCGTAAGTAGCACAGGTAAGCAAAATATCACGGAGGTTCACTAACCAATGTCCTTTGTTTCCGCAGGGTTGTCGGAGTATGAAGAGTGCGGCACGCGGCCTCGGAATGCAACGATGGACGAGGTAAGTGCAGCGCTGGTTTTGCCTTGTCCTAACCTGGTGTCCTTGTTCTCTTTCAGACGCTGCTGAAGACTGAAGACTGGTTTTCCGGGAGGTAAGATAAAGAATTCTTGTTCACAGATGCTGAAGCTGAAGATTCTCTGGAGCTGACACGGTGAGCGCCCTGCTGCTAGTGCAGAATAACGCGAAGCACGTTGCACTGATCGGGTGTGGTTTAAAAAAGCCACTGGAGTACTTAGGTGTCTCCTTCCACAGCCTTGCCCAGGCAAGAAAGAAGTTCCAGCTCTCAGGATAGTTCCAGTATCCAGTCCCAGGGAGTGGTGCTGGCCACACCCAGAAGGTAAAGTAGTTCCAGCCATGAATGGATGAGGATCTCATCCTACAGGTAAGTGAGCAGCATGGTCTGCAGCAGGTAGGTCCACCCAAGCACCATTCCTCTCAATATGAGCCCGGCGCTTCCTGTGCCGGGACTGGGTTCCCTTATGAGCCTGGCGCCACTGGCGCCAGGACAAGGTCCAAAAGGCCCCTGTGGGGACCGGCTGGTGCCTGGAATGGAAGTTGTGACCCTGCTTCCCAGGATGTTGGGCTGGATCTGACTCCTTGGAGGCAGCGGTCATGACAGCACCCCCCCCTCAAGGCCCCTCCCAAGCTTGTCTTCTCTGGAGGCTTTGGCTTATTGGGAAAAGTTCGATGAAACTTCCTGACTAGACGAGGTGCATGGACATATTCTGAAGGCTCCCAAGATCTCTCCTGGGGGCCGAATCCCTTCCAATCAATCAGGTAGAATAGTTTCGATTTGGAAATATTGGAATCCAAGATGTTTCGAATTTCAAATTCGAGTTCTCCATCAACCTGGATTGGCTCTGGAGGTTTAGTCAAACGGGTTCCGGGTTGCATAGGTTTTAGGAGAGAAACATGGAAAACGGGATGTATCTTCATCCGAGTAGGTAACTCCAATTTCACAGCCACCGGATTTATCACAGCCGTGATCGTGTAGGGTCCTAAATACCTTGGGTTGAAGGTGCGTGGTCCTTTTAGGGATAAATGTTTAGTGGACAGCCAGACTTGATCTCCTACTTGATATTGAGGGGCCCCTTTTCGATGTCGATCCGCTCCTTTCTTATACATTTCCTTGGCTCGTTGAAGGTGGGCTGTGGCTTCCTTAAATGCTTGAGTTATTGTCGCATGCAGATGGTCTACAGCGGGTGTTCCGAGAGCTTGAGGCGGATCCAAATTAGAGGTTCGAGGATGAATTCCATACAGCAGAAAAAAAGGGGTTTTTCCAGTTCCTGAATGGATTGAATTGTTGTAGGCGTATTCAGCAATCCAAAGGACATCCTTCCAAGTGCCCTCCGATTGTTGCAACATGCAGCGTAGATATTGTTCCAGAGTTTGATTAGTCCTCTCAGTCTGCCCGTCAGTCTGGGGGTGATGGCTGGTGGAAAGTCGTACATCAATTTGCGCTAAACGACAACAATTTCGCCAAAAATGGGAAATAAATTGGCTCCCTCGATCGGAGATTAACACTGAAGGGAATCCGTGCAACCGGACGATGTTTTCAAGGAATTCTCGGGCCAAAACGGGAGCTGTGGGTAAACCTTTCAGTGGAATAAAATGAGCCATTTTTGAAAAAAGATCCACGATTACTAGAATTGTGTTGTATCCGGAGCAGGGGGGTAAATCCGTGATAAAATCCATTGAGAGAGTATGCCAAGGGCAAGGTGGAATGTCTATTGGGTGTAGCAGACCTGCTGGTCTTTCCTTCTGACTCTTGTTTTGTGCGCAGATGCCGCAAGAAGCCACAAAATCTTTAATATCTTTCCTCCAAGATGGCCACCAAAAATGTCTTTTGATTTTCTCTAAGGTTTTGGCAATTCCAGGATGTCCTTCTATTAGTGAATCATGGTAGCAGGTGATAACCTGCTTCTGTAAGTCAACACATGGCAAATATAGTCTTCCTTGGAAATACAATAGATTCTGATCTATCGTAAAATCTTTTCCTTTCAGTTGCCAATTCAATGAATCTTCAGGAGTTATTAGTTGACTGACTTTCGCTTCGATATCTTCAAGGGATAGCGTGTTGATTACTCCCAGTATCTTTTGTTCGGGGATTATTGGTACCGGCTCTGGATTAGCTGTGTGTTCGTCTACCCCTATTCGAGAAAGGGCATCTGCTTTTCCGTTCTTATTGCCTGGTCGATACGTGATCACAAAATCAAATTCCGCGAAGAATAATGCCCAGCGGAGTTGTCTTGAAGATTGGGCCTTGGCTGACTTCAGATACTGGAGGTTACGATGGTCAGTGATTACAGTGACAGTGTGCCGGGCTCCCAGGAGATAATGCCGCCAGGCCTTAAAGGCGGACTTAATTGCCAGAAGTTCTTTGTCCGTAATTGTATAGTTGATTTCGGGGGCCGAAAATGTGCGGGACCAAAATGCCACAGGGTGTAATTGGTGTGTTTCGGGATCTCTTTGTGATAGCACAGCCCCCATTGCGAGGCTGGATGCGTCTGTCTCGACGATATAAGGAAGTTCTGGACGAGGATGCTTCAAGACTGGAGCGGCGATAAATTTGGCTTTCAATTCTTGGAAGGCTTGTTCGGCCTCTGGAGTCCACTCGAATTTTTTATTCTTTTTCAGGAGGGCCGTGATGGGTTGAACTACTCGAGAGAATTCTGGAATGAATCTCCGGTAAAAATTAGCGAAGCCCAACATGCTCTGTACTCCTTTCACGGAAGTCGGGGACGGCCATTTGGTGATAGCGTCCACCTTTCTTGAGTCCATGTGAACTCCATTGGGTGACAAGATGAACCCCAAGAATTCGACTTCCTTTACATGAAAAGTACACTTCTCCAATTTAGCAAACAAGCGGTGTTGACGAAGTCTCTGTAGAACCGCTGTGACATGTCTTCGGTGTTCAGCTTCTGAGGATGAGTATACCAGGATGTCATCGATATAAACAATTACGCACACATCAATAAGTTCTCGGAAAACGTCATTCATAAAGAACTGGAAGGCGGCCGGTGCGTTGCATAGTCCAAAGGGCATTACTTGATACTCAAACAATCCGAATTTAGTGCGAAAGGCCGTCTTCCATTCGTCACCCTCCTTAATGCGTACCAAGTGGTAAGCTCCTCTGAGATCTAGCTTTGTGTATATGCAGGCACCTTTAACTTGGTCCAATAATTCGGGAATCAGAGGCAAAGGATATCTGTTTTTGACTGTAATCTGGTTCAGGGTGCGGTAGTCGATACATGTTCTCAGGTCACCTTCTTTTTTCGGAATGAAGAACAAAGCTGAAGAAACTGGAGATTTCGAGGGACGAATAAATCCGTTAGCCAGATACTGGTCCAAGTATTGCCTGAGATGGAGATTTTCTGGCTCAGTGAGAGTATATATTCTACTGCACGGAGGAGTAGATCCAGGTATTAGGTCTATCTGGCAGTCGTATGACCGATGCGGGGGCAAAGTGTTGGCCTGATCTTTCTGGAAGACGTCGCGGAATTCTTGGTATTCTGGAGGCAATTGGGGACTCTCGGAAGCGATGACTGCTAGCCTGATATCGGGTCGAGGATAGCAAGTTGGGGCGCATTCTGGAAACCGGATGACCTTGGCTCGCCAGTCTATCTGAGGATTGTGCTTTTCCAACCAAGGAATTCCCAGGATTACTTGAAACTGCGGGGCCTTGATTACATCAAACACGATCTTCTCCCGATGTCCATCTTGGCATAGCAACGACACTTCCATGGTGGTGTGAGAAACCGGTCCGGAAGCTATTTCTGTACCATCCACTGTAGTGATTACGTCTTTAACCATCTTAGAACATAGAGGAAGATTCATCCTGGTTGCCATATCTTGATCTACATAGTTACCGATCGCTCCGCTATCAATGTATGCTTTAATGGCATGCATGCGATCTGGCCGATCTGGACTTATGAGGACCATAGGCATTACCAAATGCGAGGTCAAGGAACTGGTTTTAACGCTCGGCAAGCGGACCTCTACACTTGTCGGGCGAGGTCGTTTCCCGATTCTAGTTTTTCAGCATTCTTATCGGAAGCTCCTACAGCCTTCTTGACTGGTTTCACTGGACAATCACGAAGGAAATGTCCGGAATTCCCACAGTAGAGGCACAGCTGTAATTGTCTTCTCCTTTCCCGCTCCTTTTGGGTTAATGGTCCTTTAACAACCCCTATCTGCATGGGCTCCACGGAATCCTTTCCTTTAGCGGAGCTCTGAGGTCTTGAAAATATTTGGGTTTCAAATCTGGAACGATCGGTCTTCCTGTTCTGTAGCCGGTGATCTAATTGGACCACTAGGTCGATATAATCAGAACAATCTTGCGGAGGATTCACCACCTGTGCTAAGACATCTTTAAGTTCTCCACGCAGCCCTCTGAAGAAAAGTGTGATTCTCTTTTCCTCAGGCCACCTAGTCTCAACCACCAGTCTGTTAAAAGATGCTATGTATGCCAGGAGATCCTGATTCCCTTGTCTTAGTGATAGGAGTTCATTGTCCAAGGCCTGCCCCTGTGAGTGTCTTGCGAACAACTTTTCCATACTGGTCTGGAAATCTTGAAAGTTATGGAGGATCGGATCATCCTGTGTCACAAGAGGAATGGACCAATCTGCAGCACTACCGCTGAGATAGGAAAGTACGAACGCTACTTTGGTTTCGTCTGTTGGGAATGCGGCGGGTCTACACAGAAAGTGCAAGCGGCATTGATTAAGGAATACTGCAAACCGTTTTGGATCACCAGAAAAACGTTCGGGCGGGGCCAAAGGCACATTCCCTGGCAGATTAATTTGCACCGGATTATTTGAGGTTGTAGGAGTGTAGCTCCCTCTCGAGTCAGGCAGAGACGTCTGTCCCGCTTGTGTTTGTAACAACTGTCTGGCCAGATCATCCGTTTGCTCTTTGGAAACGATCAACTCCCTTCGTAAAGCATTTGTCTCTTGGCGGGATGCCTGTACTTCAGCTCTCAGTGCCCCAAGCAATTGGGCCAATTGATCTGTGTCCGAGGTATCCATTGCGCCTGGGTGGGAAATTTGCGGTAGTCTTCGCGTTCTGTAACGCTCACCTGAATCCCTCGGAGGCGCAGGTCCGGGCTGGGAGATTTCAGTGTCTTCTAGGGTCACGCGCAGGCCTCTGATAACACCCTGGATGGGCCCTCTCCTCACCGTAATTTTGACCCGGAGGGTGAGGTGTCTGCAAGTAGGAGAACAAAGGGTTAATGTACGTCTGATTGGCCAATCTGACTTTCCCCTTTCTGGCCTCCCCACGTTTCTCGTGGGCGGAATGTGCTCACCTTAGATAGGTGAAAGCGGAGCTCTCCATCCTGCGTCTGTGCAGGGGCGCTAATGCCAGTTGCTTCACTGGTTCATAACCCAGCCTCTTGATTGCAGAGGATGGAATCGGGGAGCAAGGCCGTCGTTAACTGCACGAACTGTAAATGCTTGAATATGGAGTCTTATTTATAAGCCCCTTTAAATGTCTCTTGCCTTTGCAGGTCCGGTATGCAGATACGGTAAGCGAGAAGAATGCCGGAGCTCGTGGAAGCACGTAACTAAAAGAATGTTGTTCGAAGTTAAATGCACTTCTTAATGTCTCTTTTCCCTTTTTCAGGTAGCCGTAGCAGCTGGCGTTGGAGATGGACGCCGAGGTACGTGCCGGAATAGAAGACACGTGAGTAGTGATGGCGTACTGTGCCCCAATGATGTCCTTCTTGTTTTTGCAGGTGCGGTTGAACAGCGCTTGGCGGAGATCGAGGCGTAAGTAGCACAGGTAAGCAAAATATCACGGAGGTTCACTAACCAATGTCCTTTGTTTCCGCAGGGTTGTCGGAGTATGTAGAGTGCGGCACGCGGCCTCGGAATGCACCGATGGACGAGGTAAGTGCAGCGCTGGTTTTGCCTTGTCCTAACCTGGTGTCCTTGTTCTCTTTCAGACGCTGCTGAAGACTGAAGACTGGTTTTCCGGGAGGTAAGATAAAGAATTCTTGTTCACAGATGCTGAAGCTGAAGATTCTCTGGAGCTGACACCGTGAGCGTCCTGATGCTAGTGCAGAATAACGCGAAGCACGTTGCACTGATCGGGTGTGGTTTAAATAAGCCACTGGAGTACTTAGGTGTCTCCTTCCACAGCCTTGCCCAGGCAAGAAAGAAGTTCCAGCTCTCAGGATAGTTCCAGTATCCAGTCCCAGGGAGTGGTGCTGGCCACACCCAGAAGGTAAAGTAGTTCCAGCCATGAATGGATGAGGATCTCATCCTACAGGTAAGTGAGCAGCATGGTCTGCAGCAGGTAGGTCCACCCAAGCACCATTCCTCTCAATATGAGCCCGGCGCTTCCTGTGCCGGGACTGGGTTCCCTTATGAGCCTGGCACCACTGGCGCTAGGACAAGGTCCAAAAGGCCCCTGTGGGGACCGGCTGGTGCCTGGAATGGAAGTTGTGACCCTGCTTCCCAGGATGTTGGGCTGGATCTGACTCCTTGGAGGCAGCGGTCATGACACCTGGGTTGTCTTGTGAAACAGGTGAGAGTAGTGGTGACGGAGAAGGAAAGGATTCGGCCCCCAATTGTTGTTTTCTTTGGTCAGATGCCTGGGCAACAGCGTCGTCAGCAGGATGAACGGAAATCGCTGTGGGAGCCAGGAGATCCTTTAGATGTAATACAGGGCTAGACGTTTGGGGTACCGCCGGATCTAGGCCAAAAACAAATTCAGTAGGTATAAGGTGCGTGGATGTTTGCCCAAACGTGAATTTGTTTTCCAGGTTTTTTTCGGACTGTAATCTTTTTCCTAGAATAGGTCGTTTGAAATTGAGAGGATCTGGTCTAGGAGTTAGACAGTCCTCAATTCTTCTTAATTTGCTTGATGGCTGTAGATCGAGAACATCATCGAGGAGTTCAGCATCAGTAAGCTCTGTCAATGAGCTAGTGCGGTTGTTAGGTTGGTGTTTTTTTTTCGAAGAATTTCACCAAGGTTCCCATAGGAGAGAGAACTGGTTTCAAGGTCTTATCTTTGGCTGATTTATTTTTGCTTAAAGATTGCTTTAATGTTGTGTCTTTGCTTTGTGATTTGCGTAGGTTTGTTGGATTTTGTTTACCAATTTTGAGTTTTAAAGTTTTCTTTCTTTTCTCGGAGGTTCGAACAGGGGATGACCTGGGGCGTTTCTTTGCGTTTGCTGTTTGTACTTTCATCGATGCAGTAGGATGTAGCGAGCTCTGGGGGCGGGGCTTGGACGTCTCAAGGGAGCCACACGCCCCCGGCTCTGATGACGCCTCTCGGGGCGTGCCCCTCCACAGAGACCGCCTTTTCCTTTGCCTGAGACGGGCTCTGCGTGATGGCTCCAGCCGCCTCAGCGTGTACCTGGGCAGAGACGCTATGGGAGGCCAAGGCAGGCGTTTCGTCTGGGGGGACCGAGTGCTCCACTTGCGGGCCGGTCGTCTGATACTCTTGCTCCTCGTCTGGATCCCATGCTGTCTGAGTGGTGGGGGCGACAGGAGCACGCCCTCGTCCTTGCTGCTCCTCAACAATCACCTCGCCATCGGTCGGAGATCCGAGCACAGCCCCGCGAGCATAGGAACTCGCCCGCCGACTGCGAACACATCTCCCCCTCCGGGGACAGATGGTAAGCGAGCAGACGGGGCGAGGTGTGCTGAATGGTATGGTTTTCGATCGGCATATTTTTAAGAGGCAGCGGTAGGAGCTGGTCAGTCAGGGAAAGGAAAATTGCTTTTTGAGCAGATGTTTGCAAAATCTCATTTGATGTAAGGAGAGGGTCTTCTCTCAGTTGGCGTGTTGGAAGTTTGAGGGTTTTTTTCTCGACTTTTTTCCCACAAGTTTTTAAGGATTTAGCTGTGTTTGCCAGCGTCTTCGTAGTGTCAGGAAGTTCAGCCAGCAGAAATGTATCTAAATGTTGGCGGGGACGCCAGCTTCGTAGCCGTCCATTTTCCTCTTCCTGTGGAGCCAGGGGAGAGGCAGTCATACCAGTCACGACAGCCATGACTGCTAGACTGCCACTCTCCACCACTCCGCGTCCGCTCCGCGGTATGGAAGGGTAGTTGTAGTAGATCAGCAGGCTCCTCCTTCAGAAAGGAATGGACAGGGTGAACAGACTCAGCAGGTAGGGATGACTGCTAGACTGCCACTCTCTGCCACTCTCCGCCACTGTCATGCTTAATACACTTTGGGAAAATGAATCGCATCTGGCAAACGTCTATCAGAAAGTATCATTTAATGGGTTTCTGAAAGGAGCTCCTTTAAACTGGCTTTAGAGTGAGTTTTTTTGTCCAAAGTTCAGGCCATTCTTAACAGTGAGGGGATGTTTGTAGATAGCTTGACAGGCCAGAGTACTGTTGGGGTGGCACATATAATGTGCAAACATGCAAGAGAGGCAGCACGCCACCTGCGCTCGCTCGGAACACTATGAAACATGAATACACATCTGCTCCTCCACTTCATTCCCCAAAAGGACTGCCATAAGGAAATTTCCCTCAGAATATAAAACAAAAATGTCATGTGGATAGTTCATAGATGGCCCTCATTGATAAAATGGTGGACTCATGATGAAGGAAGTCAGATTGCTACCATCAATATATTTGTCTACACATGATGTAATTGAACTGATGTAGCATGCATAAGTTCTGCTTAAATGGATCAAACATATAAGCATTCAAATACAATATTTACTCATTTTTTAAAATTGTTTCTGTGACTGAAACACCTTCGACATATAAACAGAACAAAGATATAAAGTAAGATTTCAAGCACATATCAAGTAACCTGCAGCACACTAGCACTTATGTTTCTAAACCATGGCATTATTCCCTTGTATCAAATGTGTAATTTGCCAAAAGCAATGTTGCTTAACCAAAGTAATCCAAACTTCTAATAAAGCAGCAATTCAATACTACTCTCAAATATAAATCCAACTCTGTTGCAACCTATTAAAAAGGCAAATATTATATCAGTCAAATTTAGCATTGTTCAGAAAAATGATTTCCTTCAAGCTTAAAAAAATAAAATACATTGGTTCCATGTAAAACACTACTTGATTATTCCATGCCAATAAAATCATAAAAACAATAGTACCAATCTCTTAAATTTGTAAAATGCTAAAGCAATAGCAACTGCTTACAAGTAGAGTGTGGAAGCAACAATTAGAGAAATACATCCTCGGTACTAGGGATTCAATAGGTATCATCACATGGGAATGTAGATATAGCTATGTGCTTTAAAGAGTTTTATTTATTTATTGTATTTATTTCAATATTTATAGTGCGACACACACCCAAAGGTCTCTGAGAACATCATAAAACAAAACGAAAACAAATAATACAAACCAAAATCAGAAGGCATGTTCATTTTATGAAAAGCAGCAGCACCACCAGATCACACAGATGCCAGATAAAAACTTAGAGACGAAGTTATAGAAATATCCAGAATTAAGCATTCCATGTAATACTATGGCACCATTTAAAATCCACTATCAATTGCAAATTGGATGAGCCTCAAGGAAATCTTTGCAAAAGTTCAGAAAGTGCAGGAGGTTGCTGCCTCCACAGCCCGCGGGTCACACCAATTGTCTAGATTGATCCTCCTAACTCCTAAGAGCCTTCAAATCAGAAGTTCTAAGAATGCCAGGCCTCGTTGCTCGATCCTGCGGCCCTCCCCTTTGGCTAGTCTGTGTTTGTGAACCTGTGAAGCTGACACATTATGGAATGTACTGAAGGTGCTGATGCAGGAGCCCCGAATGTTATGGTTTTTTATTGGGTTCCACCCAGGACAGTTGGAGGGACATGTAGCCTGGGTGGTGGGAACCAGTTGGCTCTTCAGCATATACTTAAGATCTTGCCTCCTACCTCTTATACCTGATGTCCCACATGTAACCTGTAAGCATGCAGCATAATAAAGAAGCCTAAGGACTTACCATGCTGCCTCCTGAACCTTCATTGTAACATTGGCGACACGGATGGGATACGAACCCCGTGTTATAATGAAGGTTCAGGAGGCAGCATGGTAAGTCCTTGGGTTTCTTTCTTATGTTACACGTTTACAGGTTACACCAAAGATGTCAGGTACAATAGGTAGGAGGCAGGATCTGAGACATCACCTGGAGAGCCCACCGGCTCCCACCAATCAGGCTACATGTCTCTTGAACTGTCCTGGCTGTGACCATATCACAAACCATGAAATGATGGGCTCCTGCATCTGCACCTGCAATACATTCCTATACATCACAGCTTCACAAACACAGAAAAGCCAAAGGGAAGGGCATCAGGATACAACACACCTCCTTCCATTAGACCCACGACAAAGCAGATGACATCTACACAAGCAAGCAGGTAAGATCACAGGGAGACACAATGCAACACAATACAACACCAATCTTCTGTCAGAGCCAGGCCAATACTTTGGTGCGAAGGGCCTACGTGGGTGTGATCCCTGCTGGCTTCTCAACATCAGTTATGATTAAGTTTCTTCGGTCCATCAAAAGTCCTCTCAGACTCCTGTTGACGATCAATGGCATGTGTGTTTTACCAACACTCGCACTCTTATGAGGTGCACATTTTGTTTTGGAGTATGCAGATAGAGCCGGACGTGGAGGCTCTTATATCTCATTAAATTACAGAACAAGAAAACAAATATCTGGCATGATAATGGTTTCCTTATTTCTGTGGTGGCACCACCTTATGAGTGGTTTGGGGTTTTCTTGGCCAATCATCTCCCAAATAAATGATTAGGGAGATTTGAAAAAGTGAAAAAGGAGGAGAAACATTAATAATTTGAAATCATTGGTGAAAAGGGCTGAACCCACAGCTCCTCTAGCAGCTTGCTACCCAGGCAATGGTTTAAAACTCGGGGTCAGCTACACTGCGGCAATGATGGGTGCATGAGCACACATGAACCTACATTCAGCTCAGGATGCGTGTCTGCATTGTGGACCAAGCATGCAAAGGAAGGCTGTGTTTAATGACAAGGAAATACTTATTGGCAAAAGGTTTTACAGCATCACGCGCAGTTATAGCAGGCATGTCAATCACCAATGGTTTGGGACACAAACAGTGACAATATGTTGTTAGCTCAACCAAGCTTCTCTGCGGGGACAGGAAGCACCCATGCACGATAACTGAAATGGAAAAATAATACCTCCAGCCAGGTAATAAGGTGAAAAGGTGGAAGGAATGCCAGCCAGGCCTTCTCCCTGGCTGCAAGAAAAGAACACAAAATTCAGTATTAAATGGGAACACAGGAAAATTAGACTTATTGCGTACCAATATGCTTTGCCCACCTGCTTTAAGGCTGTGCCCTGTCAAATCCACCTTTCCTAAATAGATTGTCAAAGTCCATAGACCAGAAAAAAACAGTGGTTAATACAAAATCAACAAAGTGTGCACTGGGCCTGACCCAGCGAAATGAGGGGACAACTATTGGAGGGGACACAACAGGCAGAAACTCTCAGGATGAATGATGAGATATTAATGAGATATCAAAGCTTCTGGTTGAAGACATTGGACGGTGGACAGGGAAAGGTTCTGGCAACACCCTGTAGTTAAGAACCCTCAACAACAAGACTAAACAACCAGGATTGTCGGTTGTACTTAATCCAACCCACGTAGCCAGTAATACCTGTTATAGGGAGCAATCAAGGGTAATCCAGTTGCAGAGTCAAACAAGAGGGCCAAGGCTAAATTGGGAAATCCACAAAAATAACCAGGAACAATGGGGCGCAGAAATCCAGGAAAGCATCTTATGCCTGTCTCGGACACCTTTGGCTCGAATTACGTAGGCTGACCTTTGTGCTCGCCAGTGGGTCTGGGAACTGCTTTTCTGATGTATGTTCATTTTATTTATTTATTAATTTACTTGTTTATTAATGTGTCATTGAAACATATTTTGGGCTGAAAAAAAGAGATACGTCAAATTACCTTCAATTGTTTTCAATGGGGCCCCAACAGCTATTTTATGGATTTGGGCGTTGGCCATTTTTTCGGGTAAATTAGGTCGTTTTAGCCTCGCTTACCTACGGTGCTCATTTTGTTTGTAGTGCACTCAACAGTCATTCTGGCCCACGGTGAAGGGCGAGTTTCTCCTACTTCTTTTGACCTTTCTTTACTTTAATGCAGCACAGCCCATCCTACGTGGAGTGCTGCAAGGATACTTTGTGCCCACTTTTCTTTCTCTTTCAAGTGTTATTCTTTTTGATGTACAGACATCAGGTTCATGGCAGTGCACCTATTTTTGCTTTCTTTTGCGATGCGAGGTCAGAGGGGAGCATTGTCCTTGAATGCTTGTGTATGACCACAGTTAGTGTTCGACGAGTGACAGTAAGATATGGATGCTGGCTGGGTATGAATGGTCATCGCTTGTCCTTAAATGTCTTCATTGTCTACCTATGGACTTACTTGGTGTACTTACGTTATGTGTACCTAGCCTACCAACGGTCACTGCAGCTTGCCTATAAATTGATTGTTGGATCCTGTACCCTCTGTACTTACCAGACCATGGTCATTTCAAACTTCTACCCACTGAAACAACACATGAGTTAAACGTATATAGGCCACACATAACTTTTCTCCGTTTTATAAACTATATTTTAGGGGTCTAATATGCTTAGGTTTAAGCCTTTGTGCTAGGTACATACATCTGCACGAAATTCCAGTTGTACAGGGCAAGAATGTTAGCTGTTAAACTTACTTAGTACAACTTTGAGAGCCATTTTACGGGAACGGTCCAAAAGAGATAGGGAACAATAGCTTGGTTGCAATGCCCAGGCCCCCTTTTCAAAAACTGTCTAACCATCATATTGTGTTCTCGCTCCCACTTCACTTTGAATAGTATTGCTTGTACCTTGCATTGCTTAATATGCATACTAAAGTTTGGAGCCCTTGTGTGAGTGACCAATTATCTATGCATATATACAGATTCTGTTTTTGCCTGATGAGTTAGAAAGTTGACTTGTAATGCATGTGTGTTCTTTAATAAACAGTAAAGTTTTATACATCAGTTTTGTCATTCAATTGCTTGTCAATTTTATTTAAAGTTAACTGTACTTGACACCAAACCCTGATCTTCTACGTCTAAGCGCTACTGCTCATACTGCTCTACCCAGAGAGCGGTTGAGACTAGAAGCTATTCCCTACTGTTTTGTACAAGCTACTCTGATCAGCGTAGGGAATATCTAAATCCTTTTTTAGGAAGTATAACAACAGGTTGTATCTTAGGCACCTTTTTAATAATGAATTGCAATGCCACTCTTTTTCTGTACAGTTTACGTGTACTTGTAAGGAGAGCAATTTTCTATGGTTTTTAGCATGGTGCAAGTCACTGTACTCTTGTTTGAGTGGTTTTAACTGTTAATGGAGGAATCTGAATCTAATAAAGATTGATTGACAAGTTATAGGAATACCAATTGTCAATGAACTACACCTCTCTGGTTTACTTATTTAATTTATTTATTGAATTAATTGGGTTTTTATATCGCGCCTAATACCATACCTGAGTTTGGTTTCTAAGCACGGATCCAGGATTCAAACCTCTGTTGCTATTGCGTGGTATTGCTTGTTGTTGAACAGATTTTGTCTTAAGGACTCTAGGCCAGCTCCAGGCTGACAGCATTGAGTTGGCTGCTAGTCATGGGACCAGGCCCTGCCACTCAGTTACACCTCCCACCACCAGTTTTCGTGCCTTACAAGCCTCTATTTAAGGACCCTAGGCCAGCTCCAGGCAGACTGCATTGAGTAGGCTGCTCATCATGTGACCAGGCCCTGCCACTTATTTGCTCCGCCCACCACCAATTTTCATGCCTTCCAAGCCTCTCCCTAAGAACTCTAGCCCAGCTCCAGGCAGACAGCATTGAGGAGGCTGCTAGTCATGTGACCAGGCTCTGCCACTCAGTTACTCCTCTCACCACCAGTTTTCATACCTTCCAAGCCTCTATTTGAGGACTCTAGGCCAGCTCCTGGCAGACAGCATTGAGTAGGCTGCTGGTCACGTGTTCAGGCCCTGCCACTTAGTTGTTCCACCCACTACTAATTTTTAGCAACTTTCCAAGCCTCTACTTAAGGACTCTAGGCCAGCTCCAGGCAGACCGCATTGAGTAGGATGCGAGTCACGCGAACAGGCCCTGCCACTCAGTTGCTCCACCGACCCCTAGTTTTCATGCTTTCCAAGCCTCTAACTAAGGATTCTAAGCCAGATCCAGGCAGCCAGCATTGAGTAGGTTGCTGGTCATGTGACAAGGCCCGGCCACTCAGTTGCTTTGCCCACCACTAGTTTCACGCCATTCAAGCCTCTACTTAAGGACTTTAGGCCAGCTTCAGGTAGACAGCATTGAGAAGGCTGCTGGTCCTGGGACAGGCCCTGCCACTAAGCTGCTGCGCCCACTATTTAACCAGTCCTCCTTAGGCGTCTTCATCGCCAGCGTCCTCAGAAAAGGACGGATGAAGACAAGGACTTCATCTGTTTGTGCTTGATAGGACCAAGGCCCATACCCGCTATCCTGCATTTCACCTGCAAACCAGTCGCTACTTCTGCTACTCAGCAAAATACATCACTATGTGTCTCCTTCCTCCACAGCCCATCCCCACTCTTGCTAGAGTGGGGATGTCCCAGCAAGCTACCCTAGTGAACCATATCAATATCGCCTTTGTCCCCATCCAGCACCCATGGACCACATGCACACGACCTCTCATGTTGGCCAGTGCTCACTCAGCAGTTGCACACGGAGCACAGACCACTGACCTTATCTCGTACAACAACCTTGATGACCTGTTCATCACTGAAACATGGTTTATCCCATCCTCCACCTTTGTTTTCGATGTCCTCCTACCCCAAGGATACTGCATCTAACAGATGACTGGCTAGGAAGGACAGGAGGCAGAGTGGCAATCATCCACATGAGTGATTGGCCATGCTCCTTCATCCCTCTCCCAGAACAAGCTCTTTTGAATCACTCGCCTGTCGGTTGCCTTTATCGCACAAGGAATTCATCACCTTCCACTTCAACTACAGACCACCACAAAGGAGTGACTCTTTCATTGCCGATATCTCCAACGTAATCACCTCTGCCAAATCATCACATTCTAATAAGGTCTTTCTTAGAGATTTTAACGTCCTTGAGTCACAGGCTGACAGTCGCACTCGAAGCACGCTTTTCACTCTGACTGGTTCTGTGGACCCTAAGCAAATTGTGCTCTGACCCTAAGCAAATTGTGCTCTCACCCCTGCACAACAAAGGCAACACCCTAGAAATCTTCACATTATCCCCCCTCATCATCTGTGCAGACACTATCCCACTTGACTGGTCTGACCACACTGAATACCACTATTGGTCACCCACTTAACAACAGCCCTCAAAGGGCAGGCTAAACGCCCCATCACTCTACGCCGCTCATTCAAAACCTTCCTGGTCAGGAAGCAGGAAACAAACTTTGCAGACTTTGCTATCAGATGGAATGTTTTGGGCCTCCTAAAACTATTTAACAACTCTGCTATGAAATTGGCGGACACTCATGCCCTCTGAAAAACCAGCCGGCCTAAGACCAAACCATCTGCCCCTTGGTACACCCCTGAGTGCGCCAACAACAAACGCTCAATCAGAGCCTTAGAGAACTGGTGCCGCAAACAACATAACCCTGGCGACCTCGCCAATCTCAAAACTCTCTGCACCAAATAGTAAGATTCTGATTACCAAGGACTATGCTGCTTGCCACCACCATTTCAGCAGCCTCTTAGAAGAGCAAGGCTCTCTTTCAAGTAGTAAAGTATGGTACCAAACCCTCACCTGATCCCGAGGTACCAGAAACGTAGGAAAAATGCAACAAATCAACACATGTAGTCTGAGTTTTATAATCAGAAATGGGTAACTATTGGAAAGGCATGGGGGCGTAGCCAGCGCACAACACTTGAGGCAGTGAAGCTCTGTAGCCCCTGCTCCAGACCACACTGAATCCGGCATTAATCCTGCTATTAGCGCACCTCGTAGGGGAGGAAGGACAGAATCGGGGGTCGGAACACCCCAGGTGACAGATCTGAGGAACTCTGGCCCGTGAAACTCAACGGAACGCCGCAAACTGCAAAAAGTTGGGGGAGCAGGAAAAAGTATGCGGGAGGACCTCAAGATTGCCGCTGAAGGGGGAGGAGGTAACCACTAAAACGGTGAACTGGTGAGAAATGCCACCGCCAGACCCCGACGAACCAGATCTTGTGCCCAGGCAGGGCAGCATTCCAAAAAGAGGGGAGACGGCACCAGGTGTTGATACTGAGACCTGACACCATTGCATATCAAGGTGAGACATGGAGGTGCAGTGGCTGAGAAGAGGTGCCGACCCCGTACAGGTTTTGGGGCAGAAAGACAGCGACTACCCAGAACTGGAGCGCAGGCAAGGAGCTGTCCCATAGTGGAGAGAGGCGGTACCAGGAATCAACACCGGAGGCCAACAATGCAGCCGGGACACCACGGGGATGTGAGGAGGCACAGCGGGCAACAGAGACACCGCACCTGGGCGACTTCACAGCAGGAGAAAAGTGGCAGTGCAGCGGAGACGGGCATGGACGGGGTGTTGACAGAAGCCCAACCCGCTCTAACCAAGTTCGCTGGAAAAGGCTGGGAGCTCCCACAGAGTGTGGGCCTTGAGGAAGGGCAGTAGAAATCACAGGTCAGCCAGGACACCCCCACACCCATTGTGAACATAACGCATGAGCTAGTGGTGGTGACCTAGACCCACTCTCGTGAGCTCACAGAGGACTGTGAGATAGGGCCCGAGCAAAGCCCTGCATACAGCAGAGGGGCAGATGTAATGGACACTGAACTGCAGCCAGTAAAACAGAAGCACTAAAAGCTCCAGCAGGGAACAGGGAGGTTGTGACCACTTAAAGTGTACTGAGTGTTGTGAAGAGGGACAGAGCGCTGGACACTTGGAGGGGGCATAAGAGCAGCAAGTAGCCCTGCTTCAAAGGGGGAAACAGTGAACTGACTAGGGGAAAAGGCCTGAACCCCCATGATTGTTAGGACTGGCTTATAACACCCGAAGAGCAGCCCAAGACATTAGGCAGATGGGGAGTGAGGGAAAGGCACAGGACCTCTGAAAGAGGGGGTAACAGGAAATCCAGAAAGGAAGCAGTGACACCCACCCCAAACAAAAAAACTTCCACGGCACAACAGGCATAATTGCTAATCAATCCTGCAGTTGACCAGGACCCTGGCAGAAAGATGGTGAAGGGCCAACAGAAGATGGAGCACTACACTGCTACGGCAAAAGGCACCTAAAGCACCGGAAGGGGAGAATTACTCGACAGGAACAGGTGTGGAGAAGGGTGCAGGGTTCATACTGGAAGGACTGATGGCGGCAATACAGGAGTCCAGGACATCGCTGGAAGGGAAGATCGAGTAAGTGGGAATACACGTGTCCCTGGTGCGAGGCAACCTGCGGAAAGTTAGTGAAAGAGTGACAGAGGTGGAACAGAGGGTGAGCACATTGGAAGACGAGGTGACCTTGCTCAAAAACCAGGTGCACGTTCTTATTGGGACGACACGATGGCTGAGGTGAAAGTGGAAGACTCAGAAGGCCGCTCTCGCCGAAACAATATCCGCTTGGTGGGGGTCCCAGAGGGTCAGGAGGGAAAATACACAGAGCTATATGTGGAGAAACTGATATTGGAATCCTGATGCTTGAAAGGCTTATCAAAATTGTTCACGGTGGAAAGGGCGCACAGTATACCTGGCAGACCCCCACCCCCAGGAGGACAACCTAAGGCGATTGTGGCCAAAATGCTGAATTTTCGGGATAAACACACAATATTGCAAGTGGCACATAAGGCAGTATACATCGAGGTGGATGATGTCAGATTTCTGATTTTTCCATACTTCACTCAGGAGGTCAAGAGAAAGAGAAGCTCTTTTGACTCGGCCCGCTGACGGCTATGTGAACTGAACCTGTGCTACATGACAACTTTCCTGGCAAAACTAAAAGTGATCAATGGGGGCAAGTCATTTATGTTCACTTCCCCAAAGGATGCATGGGACTGGCTGCACAGGAAGGCACTAGCAGGGGCATTCCCAGAGACCAGCAACCAACACCTGGGGGAGAAGGATGGTGGAGGCCCAGCAAAGGACTGAACCGGGGCAGAGAAATACGCAAAAAGTGTATTATGGGTTCCTTGAGCGGGGGAGGGTGAACCCATAGACGAGGGGGCGCAAGGGGGAGTTGTGAATGAGGGCTGGAGCAGGAGAAAGAAACCCAGTCAACCCCAACATCGGGATCCCTTGGCCGCACTGGAAGAGAAGTGCAGAATGGAGGTTGGCGTAGGTTGAGGGAAGGGATGGAGGGAGGGATGGGAGGGGAGAGTTGGAAGGTTAGGGGGAAGGGAGGGAGGGATATTTGGAGTAGGGGAACTGGGGGGAGTTGTTTGTAAAATGAAGAGGGAAGGGGGCAGTGGGAGAGGGGAAGGAGATGGGGAGAAAGGAGAAGCAATCGGGAGAGGGGATGAGAGGGAAGTTGGTGGTGCACGCATGTAGGACATGGTTGCCTAGTTGGTTGAATTTGGAAGAGAGGCTGATGGAACGGATTGGAGCAACTCAGGTGAGGCTAGAGGAGACTACAGTGATGGGGAAGGTATGTAAGAACAGAGACAATTGCATCCAAAACAGGGGGTGATTGTTTGTGAATTGAGACCTGGAATGTCCGAGGTCTAGGTAAAAAAGTTGAAATGTCAATGGATTGGGGGCTTTCTGAAACAACGTGGAATACAGCTTGCTCTGATACAAGAAACCCATATGGTACGCAAAGATTTAGATCTACTTAGGAGATGGTGAGGGGGAACAGTAATGGGGACATCTTACTCTAAATATGCGAGAGGGGTGTTGATTTGGGTGGCGGCTGGGGTACCCCTGCAGGTGGACAGGGTAGTAACTGATTAGATTGTAAGAACGGTAGCACTTCAGGGTGTGTTGGAAGGCTAAGACATTTGTGTGGTCAATTCTTACGCTCCTAATGTGGATGACAAGGAATACTTCCCTTTAGTGATGCAACTGGTGGGAGGGAACCGCGAGGATATGTTTATATGGGGAGGGGATTTTAACTGTTTGTTAAACCCTAATTTGGACAGTACAGGGATCTCAGGCTCACTGAAACAGCATGCAGCAATGTCACTGCAGAAGATAATTGGAGATTGGGACCTGGTGGAGTTGTGGCGGGGATCTCATGGGCAAGATCTGGGGTACTCTTACTTCTCAGGGGTGCATGAACATACTTACGGTTGGATTACTTGTTTGTTGGGGTGGAGCACTTTTGCAAATTTAGTAATATGGAGTCCCTGGGAAGGATCCTTTCAGATCACTCACCCTTGGTAACAAACATGTGGGTGATACGGCGGAGGCCATCGCTGTGTTCCTGGAGACTCTCATTCGCGGCTCTCGATGATGGGGCATTTAGAGAATCGCTGAGAGAAGAGATTACAGTCTTCTTTAGGAACGACGAGTGGCCGGTGGAAAGGTGGGGAACCTTGTGGGAAGCGTTTAAGGTTATGGTTAGGGGGATCTGTATAGCTAAGTCAGTAGGGGTCAGAACAACTCTGCAGGAGAAGCTACGGAAATTGGAAAAGGAGATAACTACCTTGGCACAGGGAATGCTGGTAGGGCAAGACAAGAGCAGGGAATTAACTGTCACTTTGACTTCGCATCAGGAGACACAGGATTCACTTTAAAAATTGGACAGGTGACAAAGGGACGCACACATTCATGGGGAGGGAGATAAGCCAGGGCGTCAACTGGCCTGGCTGTTCCGGCGGGAACTGTCGGTGAGACTCAGGGGACTTAACTGCCACCCAGACAGGAATCAATGAAGCCTTTCAAGACTTCTACCAACCCTTATATACTAGAGAAGAGTCATATTCAGATGAGGATGCACACAAACTCCTAAATATGGCAGAACTGCCAGTTCTTACAGGGATATCTGGGAGAGGTTGGATGGACCAATCGAAGAATCTGAAATATGTGAGGCATTGTGGGCAATGGCGAAGGGTGAATCTCCGGGGGGATCGACTCCCGGTGGAGTTCTACTGTAGGTTTGAGAAGCTACTGGTTCCTCGGCTTGAGAACGCCTACAACAAGGTCTTCAGGACATAATAACGGTCCTATTAAAGGAACATAAGGAACCCCTTGAATGCTCATCCTATCGCCTGATTTCATTATTAAATGTCAACGCGAAGATTCTGGGGAAGGTCTTGGCTACCAGATTGTCCGGGGTGGCCCCATGTCTGATACACCGAGATCAGTGTGGGTTTGTATGGGGGCGGAGCACCACAATGAATCTCCATCGGTTGCACCATGTGATGGACCAGGCTGTCTAGTCAAATGGTCGACAGCCAAATGGTCGACAGACAAATGGTCGACACAATTTGGTTGACAGGACAAATGATCGATTTTTTTTTTTAGTCATATATATTTTTTTAGGTTTTCGTTTAGGGAAAAAAGGGTTTTTTAGCAAAAAAAAGGGCGTTTGAGGGGGGACCCCCCCAAAAAAAAAAAATGTGAAAAAACTAAAAAAAAAAAAATTCGATCATTTAACCTGTCGACCTTTTGGTGTCAACCATTTGTCCTGTCGACCATTTAGATTCAACCACTTGACCTGCAACCATGGACCAGGTTAGTGACTCTCGGGAGGACGTGGCAGTGGCCTCTTTCGATGCCATGAACGCCTTCGATTACGTGAAATGGGAATGGCTGTTTCGAGTACTCAGAGCCTACAGGTTTGGGGACAACATATGTCAGTGGTTGCGACTCTTACACAATAAAACAATGGCTAGAGTAAAAACGAATAGCTGGGTGTCAAAGAGATGGACGCTGAGTAGAGGCTCGCAACAAGGGATCCTGGTCTCCCCAATACTGTTTGCAATGTGGTGGAACCAATGGCGAGATACCTCAGGAAAGAAATGGGAGAAGCAGGCATTCTGGTAGGAAGGGTACGGCATGTGGTCTCTCTATATGCTGATGACCTGTTGCTATATGTGGGGATCCCTCTAGACAACCTCCCAATCCTACTAGAAGTGCCAAGTAACTTTCGGGAACTATCTATCGGGATATTGCATCAATATTGAAAAGTCAGTGGGCCTCATTACAACTCAGGTGTTAAGGGTTAATGCCGTCGTTAACCCTTAACGCCTGATTCCGATTTTAACGGCTGCTTTTAGCAGCCGTTAAAATCCATGGCGCTAACCTGCCATGATGCTAATTACGCCACTGTAATTTACGGTGGCGTAATTAGCGCCTTCCCCACTCCCATTATGCCCTATGGGGCAAAAATGGGAATGGGGAAGGGAAAATGGGAAATGGGGATTTACCGCCCCACTCACCTTGGAATGGGGCGGTAAATCCGCCATCCACCATGGTGTAAACGTAGTTTACACCATGGTGGTAAAGTTGGCGCAATTAGCGCCTGGGTCGTAATGACCCCCAGTGTTATTTCTGCTAGGGGGTCTCCGTGATCGGGACCCGATGACCCTTCTGGACTGGGGACTCAGGTGGGAGGGGGACTCGTTTCGATATCTGGGTATCCAGAATGTTCACAGTGTCAAAGAGACATTCGTATATATTACAGGCAGAGCACTCTCAGGGATAGGGGACTCAGTTCAATTCTGGAAGAAGTTGCTGTTATCATTGATGGGCAGAGTAGCTTTGTGCAAAATATTGATCCTCCCGAGGCTCCTTTACTATTTCACTGATATCGCATATGCAATCAAAAAGGAAGAAACTTTTGAGAAGGAAGCAGGTATTGGGATTCTATAGTGCAAACCTACAGTGGAGTGCGGATCAGGTGCTTTGGTTGGCAGTACGGAGAATGGGGTTCTCGGGGTTGATGGAGAAGGGGTGTGTCTCGATACGGGCCTTATTTGAAGGAGGCAACGATATGGGATTCCCAGGGGGCAGTTCCTAGCCTACGGCATAATGGTTAAACGCCTAGCAAAACTGTGCGTGGACATTCCAATGGAGCCAGTTACAAATCCACTAATGCAGGTGCTGCTGACGCAAGGAGAAGGTAGAGCCAGAGTTTTTCGTATTTATCCATTAATAGGGGAGTTATTCCCTAAAGGGGGCTAGCAGTTAAGGCCAAATGGGAAAGAGATACATGGGAGGAGATCTCGGAAAGCAGATTGGGAGAAGATGTGGGAGCAGATCCGGAAGACTTAGAGAAATGTTAGATTTCAATTAATACAATTTAATGTCCTACATAGGGTATATGTAACACCCATGAAACTACACGCGATGAATGACACCTTGAGTGCAGACTGTCCAAGATGTTGGACTGGGCAGGCAGGGATTTGGCACATGTTGTGGGGATGCTCGGTGGTCATGGACTACTGGCAAGCAGTTGTAACAAGAATCAATGGGCTACTGGGTTCCAGTTTTGAGTGTGTCCCAAGAGTTTTCTTGTGGGGATTATTGCCAAGCGGGAAGTGCCACAAAACGTGAAGACGGCTGGACCAATTTATGCTGGTACTGGCTAAAAGGAGGGTGGCCATCAAATGTAAGAAACCCCAGGGACCATCCTTGAGGCAGTAAATGGAGGATATCCGCAGGTGGGGGATGGCGTAAATAGAAGTCCTGATGAAGACCTGATGTTGGAAGACGGGGGGGGGGGGGTGGATTGGAGTCAGCTGTTAAACGAGCTGTACTCCTCAGCAGACTTGAAGCCCCTGTGAGGGTGTTAGGAGATGGTTACTGAAGAGGGGAAAGGGTTGGTGGGAGGGAGATAGGAGATACAGAGGTATTCAAATGGGATGCATGGGGAGGTGAAGAAAACAGGACATGGAATCCGCAAAGTTGTGCCCCTGTTGGGCTTTTGTACTCCTGAACTCACGGCAAGCTATGTGACTGTTAACTTTGAATTATGATTCTTTCTGGGAACTTCACCTTGTAATTATATGCAGGCTGCTTGGCCTGTGGAAGGATACAGAAATGATAAGTACGTATTGCTGCCTATGCTTAATGTTGTAATTGCTCAGATCCATGCTACGCCAATGAGCTTCATGTTATAAAAAATGTTTTCATAAAAGATTTACAAAAAAAAATTATTGGAAAGGCATTAATGACATTAATGCCTCCCTCACAGAAGGGTCATTCCCGGACACCCTGAAGACTGGTCTCATATGACCTCTTTTGAATCAACCAACTCTAGGTCCAGATGACCTTGCCAAGTAACAGCCCATTATGAACCTCCCGCTTATTGGCAAATTCTTGTGAAAAGTAGTCACAACACAACTACTCGCCTGAATCGAACAACTCCACCTCCTATATGACTCAGTCAGGGTTCTGCCCCAAGTGTAGCATGAAGATAGCCACCATCCAGGTGGCAGATGATGCCCTCCAAATAATGGATAAGGGCGACTCATGCCTCCTTGTCCTCCTTGAGCTCTCTGGAGCACCGCTGACCACTGCATCCTCCCTCGCCTCCTTGCCGACAGGATAGGATTCTCTGACATTGTCCTGAATTGGTTTACCTCCTACATCTCGGACAGACACGAGGCAGTCAGATTAACTCCTGCAGTGTCCCCCAAGGCTCCATCCTCTCACTGTTTCTTTTTAATGGAGCCTCCGGGCACTCTCCTCAAAGATCCCAATATAGCCATCCACCAATATGCAGATGATACTCAGTTGTACACGAGAGTAAATAGCGCATAGGACATCATTTGTGGCTGCGATTACCTTGCCACGGATGTTGATTGCCTACCTCAAACTAAACCCATCCATGACTGAATTTGTCCTTATTGTTCCGCCCGCTAAAAATCAACTTGTCCAACAATGGCTCAGTGATATGCACCTAGAAGGATTTACTCCATAACTCTCAGACTCAGCAAAAACCTTAGGTTTCACCATTGACAGCAGCCTGACCTTCCAGAAACACATAGCCAAGAAGACCCGAACATTCTGGCTCCAAATCTCCACCCTTCTAAAAATCAAACCCTTCATCCGGCTGCTGTGCTTCTGGACCGTAGTGCAGGCTCTTGTGGTCTTGCACATCGATGTGGGAAATGCTCTCCTGACAGGGCTCCCAATTGCTCGCTTGGCTCCCCTGAAAGCAGTTCACCACGCTGCAGCACATCTTTTTACGGGTGCATGGAAATTTGACCAAATCACCCCAATCCTACACAAACTACATTGGCTTCCTCTCCAGGCCAGGATCCTGTTCAAGACTGCATGTATCATCTACAAAGCAGTCCCAAGTAGCACACCAGCATACCAGACGATGAAGGTACACATATCTGGTGGCACACATTCCTCGTGCAGCAATTCGACAAACTGATTTGAATCACAACTCGTCTGCAAAGAGAGGTCCTGCAAATAATCCTTGTCTTGTCACACACCCACCCTCTGGAACTCTATCCCGGTGTTGGCTCGGAATGCCCCAACAACTCTCCAATTTTGTAAATCTCTCAAAACATGCCTTTTTCAACACCTGACCAAGGAGTAATTCCAGTGGATGCTCATAATGATGCAAAAACTGCATTTCACAGTACTACATTACTCTTAAAAGATGGCAGCCCAAATGCTGGCTATCCACACTATGTACAGTGCTCTGCTGCTCTCGAGCTAGGTCTGTGCTTTAACCCATAAAATAAAAAAAGATTGGCATCACTTCAACACTAGGCCCTGCAACATGGTAATAAGGAGGTTAGAAAGAGGAAAGGTACAGTTTCAGACAATGTTGCAGAGGGTCATCTCGAGGAAGGGCCTAGTATCTGCCTTATTCAAAGTACTAATAGGTGCCTGAAGACTGGATAGGGAGAGGTGCATGTCATCTAGGAGTGAGACCTGGCTAAGCCATTGGTAGAAGGGACACTGGGGAAGATTTGGCATTGCACTGCTTGGATTGTTGATAAAGTACATGTGACAAAGTAACTTCCTGCTCATCATTAAAAGGACCTGGGAGTGAGATTGTCAGGTCCTTGACGCAAGGAAGGACCATTAAGAAAATGCCCCAAGGACATGTTCCGCAGACCATTGGGAAGGAACAAATAAACAAGGACTACATCCTCAAGAATCTGAATAAAAACCCAGAGCAGATCCGGAATCTCAACTTTAGATCCATGGTTAGGTAGACTATGGGTAAATCCTAACCAGCCCACAAGTGTACATTTCTCAACCCTAAGAGGACATGTACTGAAGATGGGCCCCTGTCTCCCATTTAATATCCAGGGTGATAGAGAGAGTGCACAATTCTCCACTATGCAACAACCAGACACAGAGAGGACACCCACACTACAGGGAGAGTAGAGGAAAGGCAAACTCATGTTTTCTCCACAGCTACAACCACAGCAGAAGGGAATCAACTGCAGCCAACGAAACCAACAGGAGAAGCACCTACACAAAACAAAATACAGCAAAAATTACATGGAGCTATGGCTATTCAAACTCACAGTCCCAAAGAAGGACTTTATTACACACAAGGTGATCTACTGAGTACAGGAGACAGCCAGAAAGGAAAAGTCCTGCAGCCGGATGAGAGTCAAGACAGCAACTCCATCAAAGCAGCTCAAAGTAACGTACCGAAGAAATCCAAAATGGCAGCTGGCCTATTTAGATTCCAGCCCCAGATTCAGAACTGCAAACCATACTGCCACTGAGCATGCCCAAGACTACCTCAGCTATCCAAACCCTCAGAGAAGATATTCAATCCAAGTCCTATATAAAGCCCAATTACCATAACAGAAGGGAAAGGAGTTTGGGAGTGCAGAGATAGCGAGTTGTAATACTAAAGAGCTGGGGAATTGCTGAAGAAAAACATCCGGGCTATGGAGTGGGGGAGGGGAGCATCAAAGGAGTGGGAGGAAGCAGCCTCCAAAACCTTGAAATTGAAATAGGTTGGTGGGGAAGAGAAACCCTGGAGAGTGGAAGAAAGAAATACTCCAGGGGCAGAAGAAAGAATAACCTTGAGAGTGGAAGGAGGTAAATCATGGAAAGTGCAAGAAGGTGATACCTGGACACGAGAGTGGAAGAAGGGGGGGGCGAAAGTAAGCACCTAGGAATTCTAAAGTGAACACTTCCAAATAGAGGGAGAAGAGGGAGAGTGGCACAGCTCACATGAAGAAGAGAAGAAAATGAGTGGGGCCACCTTATTCTCAGGGAATTAATATAGAGGCTGTGGCCCATGAATAGATGCAGAAATTAAGGCCGAAGATCCAGCCAAGGGATAGGTGGAGAAAGAAAAAGCTGAGTCCTTGACCAGGGACTGGGCAGGATGGGGAAAGATAAGCCTAAACAGTCAATTGGGAGCTAATCAAGGTAGAAGACAACACATAAGAGTCCTGTGGGAACGGACCCAGAAAGAAGACAATTTGGAAGAGTCACCTCGGGAACAAATCGAGGGAGAAGATGAGATGCTTATAAAGAGCTTTAAATGTTCGAACGATCAATACAGAGCAACTAAACTATTCTAAAAGGGACTCCTTTCTTTGTATCACTTGCAATGCCTTGCTGCATGCCACATATTTTAGACAACTAGATCCATCCTTTTTTTGAGAGTA
Source organism: Ambystoma mexicanum (assembly GCF_040938575.1). Taxonomy (NCBI): domain Eukaryota; kingdom Metazoa; phylum Chordata; class Amphibia; order Caudata; family Ambystomatidae; genus Ambystoma; species Ambystoma mexicanum. The sequence continues at coordinate 17,925,157 of NC_090937.1, read as the reverse complement.
TGTGGTGAGAAAGGCTGCTTAGCCATACCTGATATATGATATGATATGGCATTTATAACGCGCCTATACACAAGTGTTTCAAGGCGCAATGAGGCAAGGGAGGGGGAACAGAGGGAAGACAGACAACGATCCTACTAGGCCAGGTGTCATTCAGATCGCGCAAGTGCATGGGAAAGGGGAAAGGGGAGAGTGCGGGGGAAAATGGGGAGGGGACAGTGCAGTACATGGGATAAAAGAATAAATAACAATAAGTAGAAGTACGGCCAGCAGGTGGCAAGGGTAAGTGCAGACAACATGTGTCAAGTGTTGGTAGTGGGTCTGTAGGGATACAATAGTCCAGCCTAGAGAGAACCAGAGCTCTGGAGACAGTGAGCTTCTGGGGGAAGGAGAGGAAAGGAAGGATACCTCTGAGGAGGTGCAGCTGGTAGTGTGACCTCTTAGAGATGTCGGAGATGTGAGGAGAGAAGGAGAGTGTGGAGTCGAAGATGACCCCAAGTTTTTTAGCCTCACAGGGGGGAGCAGGAAGAGGGCCAAGAGAGGCTGGCCAGAGAGTGACAGGAAAGGAGGGAGATCCAAACTGAGTAATACTTGACTTCTAAGTACCTTCATACAAGAACGAGTAGCATACCCTTTTAGTGATGATCCTCTATTCCTGTTATTGGGAGTTGAGGGTGGGGGAGACGGTAGGTTAACTAACATCCTATTGTTGGCAGGCAGTGTATTGCTCCGCAATAGAGCAGGCAGGAAACTCCAAGGAAGATTATTTGGACTTTGAGACTGTATTGGGTCAACTATTGATGCACTAACAAGCCCCGTTCAATAGGTTTCTTGGAGCTTCTTAGGTAGATGATCACTACTTTTTGCGTTGGAATCTAAAAACCGTGTAGCCTTCAAAATCCCAGCGTAGCTCTGATTGCTAATCAGGTTTAATATCTAAGTTGTATGTACTTATCTGAAATGATTCATGTGTGTGGCTTATCCCTTGGATGCTGGAAGAAGGGAGGGATAGGCGGCTAGTTCTGAAAATGCATGAATTATTTAATTTGTATGTTATCGCAGTCAAAAAAACAGGTTGGAAAATAGACACAATGCCGGTAATACAAATAATACGAACATAGATTAAAAAAAGAGTTAAAAGGAAATGTATCGACCAAACATATCCAAATATGATAGCTGGTGTGTCCAAAAATAAAAATGAACATTTCTCATCGTTTGACAAAGTCAGGAGACACTTTCAATTGCACTGCCCAAAATGTCCATAAATACAACCTACAACCTTAAATTGAATGTCCCATTAACTGCAAAATAACACACCTGTTACATGCATTTGGCAGAACACTGTCATCTATTTGAATATGAAAAGAAACACGATATGGCAAAAACTTAACCTAATGGCTTGCCAGGTAATTAGCTCTATTTTCAGTATTTCGGGAACAATTGTGATGATTCAATATCATAACCGAAATGAATGTTAAAAAGTAGGAAATAAAAATACACATGCAAGGTTTATTTCTATACAATACAATATCCTATTATTATGTGGAACATAGATATTCCATCCCATCCTGGTAGTGTAAGAAATGTATTTGTATGATCTCGAACTCAGATCTGCTGAGATCTTCAAAAGGAATACAAGTTCAGCGTATACGATAAAAGGGATGTAACGGAATAACAGCCATACCTTCAAATTGGGAGTTTGCGCTAATACCGCTGGACAGAATCACCGATACTGCCAACGGTGTGTGCACGCTCCAGACGACTTGTAATACGGTGGTAATTTTGCCGGACACCACGCCAGTAACCGTAATTCTACCAGGGCGTATTACCGCCGAACAAGTAAAGAGGCCCATGGTCTTCTGAAGTGTCAGAAAACAAGCTGGATTTTCATTTGAGTGTAGAGAATATTTGCTACAGAGCCTGGACTTTATGTATTTTACGTGCATATGTGCCATTTACCCAAATTATTAAGTGTGCATTTCATACGATGGGTTTTAAAGATGGGGATGTTTACCCTTTTATATTCATAGTTATTGATTAGGATTTCTAATTAGTTCCTGTCTGCTTTTTCAATGAATGTTCCTGATATTGTTGCAATAACTTGCAATGATTTATACATGTTTGTGGTGCATGGCGTGTCATATTTAAATGGATAAAGAAAATATATTCTGTATTGTGGAATTTCCGTAGTGAAGCTTGGGGTTCTTGTCCAGGCTACAATAATCTGTACCACTGTTTTTATGTGCAGCAGCATGGAGGTTATGAACTAATTAATGACTTGAGGAGGTGGTTTGTATAGGACATCAATCTTAACTGAACCACCTCTCAGAGGTTTGGTACGAAGAGTTTTAAAAAAAATGTTTTTAAGCAAATCGTTGCATGTTATACAGGATACAATGCCTCAGCCGCAAAGAAAACAAAATAAACAAAAATAAATAAACAAAACAAATAAAATCAAAACCTACACTCACTCTTACAGGTATCATAAACACAATGACAACCCTGAGGATCATTAGTTTGAAAAATGGCCAAATAATTATTGAAAAAATATGGCACCAATATCACACATTTCGTCACCTTATGTCATGGTAGCCACTCCATTTCCCCCATGTATGTAATCTCTCAGGGCGATGGGTTCCTGAGTCTCATCATGATACTGACTTCCTTATGGTCTATGGTGCTCAGGGATAGCTGGTTTGTATTTTCAGTTCGCAGTGCACACATTTAGGGCTGCTTTCTGGATTTTTCAGTGCAGTAGTTGGGCGTCCTTAGACTGTAGCTATGCTGGGTTTGTGACAATTGAAACTATACTGAAATTGCGCCACCTAGAAATAGACTGGGAATTTCAAAATGGCACAAAAATGAGATTTGCCAACATGGAAATATATAAGTGGGCTTTTGTATCCGCGACTATAATTGGAGTTTGCAAACTGGGAGTATCCTAGGATTGCGCAGGCCAAGGGTTCAGTCTTGTGCGCCGCAGGTCCGCAGAGCAGGATGCCCAATTGACTTTCTACACCACGTTCGATGCTCACTACGATAAAACCCACGCACCGACCCTCTGCGGCAAAGCCTGCGCAGGCCAAGGGCGCAGTGTTGTGCACCGCAGGTGTTAGGCGCTGCACAATGGTGCCAGATATCTTGCTCGCTTTACAACCCCAACTGAACCCCGTTCACCTTGGATTTGAAACTTTCGCAGCAAACCCAGACAAGATGGCCACGTCATCCCTACATCAAAGCCCCACATTACAATTGAAGCCTCCAAACAGCATGGCCAATCGGCATCCTATTCTACTCTGCAGCGACTTGCCCCCAGGCAGAAGGTAAGCCTGTTGCACCAATGTGTACTGGGGGCATCTATTCGACTGTGCGGGACGGTCCTGCACCCCTATGCTGCCTGAGACAATCTCCCACCCCCTGCCCGACAAGCCTCCTACTGTCCGGCATCACTTTTGGCTCAGCTAGCAGCCCCCAATTCCCAGTAAGTACTTGCGCCACATTGTATCCCATGTCAGAACCCATGGCTGCACTGAACAGGCCCAGGGTGTGCTTGCTTAACGCGACTCCAGGTGCGTGCTGACACAGCGTTAAACTAAATTGGCCCCGTATAGAGATTTGCCCACCCCTACAGCCTCAAGAGATATGGTTTATCCTCCCTACATGCCCTATATTGACTCCCCTCCACCAACATGCTTGTGCAGCACTCCTAGACCAGTCCCACTGATGCATGAAAGCTCCTGTTGAACACCGCCCCGCATTAGCTCCGAACAAGCCCACGTACAGAGATAGCACCCGCCCAACTATCAAAGGGCCTTGCAAAGAGCACAAACGAGGCCACCAAAGCACACTGCATTATACAAGCTCATCTTACCACCACCTCCTCACACAGGGCTCTCTCCTCCCCTAGACCAATCCCTCGAGCCAGCATTACTATCCCTATAGAACCCCATAAATCCACACCCACTCCCATCCCTGATAGGAACACTAGGCTACCCTCTAGGCTGTCCAGAGTCACCCCCTGCCACTTCCCAGTATCCACCCTAAAACGAAACACTCATCTTAGTACCAGAACCCACATAAGTTCCACCATAACAATAATGTCGAGCCATGATCTTAACAAACAAGCCAGCAAAATAACGACTTGCCCTCTGCGACCTAACCATACCAATCACAGCCGGAACTCTCCTCGGTACCCTGCCTCCACTGCTCACTGCCACTAAACAATGGACTTCAGCAGTCCTTGTGTCAAGCAACCTATAGAACATGACATCACAACTAAGGCACCCCACAAATCACTGCCCCTGAAGCCCTCCAACCCTTTGTTGCCCACCGCCATGATCTATCCCCCAGAGCGTAAACTACCCCCCACATTACTTGGAGCACTCTCTAATGCTAGGTCACTCCCGGCTCATGTTCTAGCTATCCATGACCTGATAGCCATGCAACATGTAGACCTATTGACCATCACTGAAATCTGGCTTCAACAAGCCTCTGGCCCAGCACTCTCTAGCCATCCCAGGCGGATTCTCCATCCTGAGGTGCGATAGACCACTTACCCGAGGCAGAGGCAGCGCTCTCATCTACAGAGACTCCCTCCAAATCAGACCTTGCAGTATATCCACAAATGGTCTCTGTGAGCGTCTCTCGATCAAACTGGCCACTACCCCACTGACTCCATCACCATACACATCCTCTATCGCCAGCCAGGCCCATCAACCACCTTCGAGAAAGACCTTGTCCATAATGTCGGCAACAACATTAAGCCCATGTCTACAGTTATACTATTGGGTGACTTCAATACAGGCCTCTAAGACCCCCTAGATATGGCAGGTACCACTGTAGCCAATGCCCTCACAGACCTCGGCTTCATACACTGTGTTGCCTCTGTTAACTCTATTAATTCTAAATACTGAATGCCCCAGTAAATAATCAACAATTGTGATATAAGGAAGGTCTCCCCTTGGCAGACTGAAGACTACTCAATGAAAAGCCAATGCTGAATGGAAAAGCCCCCACGACTGACGCGCAACTCTCTGCCCGGAAACTAAAACCCAGAGAGGGAGTACGCGACCGTCAGGGAAACCCTCCGGGGTAGAAAACCCTGGTAGGAAGCGGATCCAGTGTCTCAAGATAGTCGTGCAGATAGGGTCATCGATGGGGAATTGGTGCTCGATGCGGGAAGGCTTCTTCTGATGGCAGAGAAACAACAGGGTTGAAAATAGACTTCGTGAGAACACGATGGATTGAACAGAATTGGACAGTAAAACAGGAAGTAATCCCTAACCTCTTATCCTGAAACTTCTCAGATAACTGAAGCGATTCCTTGGAAACGGGAACCGGAGTGATATGGGAGACGAGATGTCTGCAGAAAACAGAGAGGTAAGTGCGAGCACTCGGAGGTGAGTACTTATCAAAGTCAATGGAAGGAAAGAACATTTTAATTTTGAGTGAACTAATTACCCGGAAGAATGTTAAGAGATGGGATGGGGAAGGAGGCTCCCGATGATAGGAGGGAAGCGGCCACGGAGTTTGGGCGAGCAGGAAAGGCTGTGAAGAGGATCTGAAATAAGCGGGAAGACAGGATTAGAGAGGAAAGGTTAGGAAGGGTTTCAAACAGGAAATGCTTGTAATAGGGCACCTAGTAGCAAACTCACGGAGCGTCTGCCAAAACAGTAGCAACGCGAAGAGCAGTCAGTCTTCGTGCAGTATAAGGGATCACGTGAGCGTTCCTCGGCATCTCTGGCGGATGTGCAGCGACTGTAAAGCTGCTCTCCGTCCAGACCGTACTACGGTCCGCCATCTTGGAAGTACCGACCCTAATCGAACCGCATAGATGGTTTCGGGACCATAGGGACCAATGTCTTGTGTGTGTAACAGCCTCACCCACCCACTACAAAGGCAAAACCCTGGATTGATAGCCGACCTGAATAGCCGAGATCCTCATCACATCTAACAACCTTGCCCTTGGTCAGACAACCACATACTGAGCTTCTCTCTTCCTGCATGGATACTACCATTACCCTCCCTACCCACATTACCATCCACATTAGCCTGCAGCTCCTGCAAAACCACCAAAGAATCGATTGCACCCTCCCTCTCACCACTTAGTCTGGAACTCCTTAACGATACTGATCCTCAAAGTCTAGCAGACATTTATGTTAACACATTGACCAATGCAGAAAACCTGGTGGCTCCGTTCCTCCCCAGAAATGCCAAACCGACCTTCCACCTCAACCCTTGGTTCACCCTTGACCTTCAAGACTTGCGGTCTAAGAAGAAGCAGGCAGAAGCCACTTGGAAAAAAAACCCATCGGACCACCTTAAAATAAGATTTAATAAGATTACTAAATAATACAAAGAAGCCATTTCGGCAGCCAAAGCTGAATCTTCAATTCCAGCATTGCTAATGCCAGCTCCAATTCAAAAGAATTATTCAGAATACTCAAGGAACTTGAATCTCCTGTCCCAGCCCTTAACAGCATCAACAAAGACGAGCCCTGGTGCAGTAATATTCAGAATGCCATGTGTACCAAAATATGCACTCTACAAAAGAAATAGCAAACAAACAAGCATTAATTACCCCCAACTCTCCACCCATCACTAAAATACACCACGCACCTCCATTCCACTTTAGAGAGATCTCAGAACTAGAAACAGCCAATATCCTCAGAAACCTCAAACCGTCCAAATGTAAAGGAGATATCTGCCCAGCATCTATCAACAAAGATTGCTCCAAAGCCCTAGTCCCCTTCATCAATAAATTCATCAACACCTCATTCTCAAACAACCCGGTCCCGGCCTCAAAGAATCCTGGGTCCTCCCACTACTGAAAAAAAACATCTCTTGACCCCGTGGCACCCAACAACCACTGCCCGATTACAACAGTACCCTTCCTACTTAAGATCTTCGATAGAGCAGCCTACATTCAGATCCAACATTACTTGGAATCTCATCATATCTTTGGGATTCGGCAATCAGGCTTCCGCCCAGGTCACAGCAACGAATCAGCTCTATTGGATCAAACAATCCAACTGGATGCCTTCGGAGATGAGGGCACTCCAGCTATCCTCGTCCTATTGGATCTCCCAGCTGCTTTCGACGTAGTAGACCATGAGACCCTTTGCCACCACATCACCCTCTCTGCTAACTTCTCTCACGAGGACACCGCATGGATAGCATCCTTCCTCCATGGCAGATCCTTGAGCGTCTTCTCAGACATTGCGGGTGCCCAGCCTATCCCCATACCTTGTGACATCCCTCAAGGACCCTGCATCTCCCCCTCCTTGTACAACATATTCACCAAACCCCTATTTGACATAATGGACTACATTGGCATATCCTACACCAACTATGCCGATGACACCCAAATATTCCTTCCCCTGTCATGCCCCTAAAACAAAGACTCCCTCAGGCTCAACAAAGTGTACACAGCTATCCAGACCTGGATGGCTGGGAACTTCTTATGTCTGAACGACGACAAGGCAGAGATTTTACTGGTAGGCTCTCCCGCTATGCTGCAGAAGCTCATCCCCCAGTACACTGCCTTCAGGATAGATGGAATCCAGATCCCGGTATCAACAGTGGTAAAAACATTGGGCGTCTATCTAGATGCCTCCCTATCGCTCACCAGACAAGTGAGCGTGGTGGTCTCTTCGGCAGCTTAAACTGCAAAGCTTATCAACTCAGCGAGACAATTCCTGTTGCCCGACAGCTGCCCAACTACTGCGAGAGCAATCACGGTGCAAGCCTGGATTATTGCAATGTCCTCGTTGCTGGGACCTCCCAACGGAACACCAATAAGTTACAGATAATCCAAAACAACTCTCTCCAAGCAGCCTTAAACATTCCTAAAAGAGACCACATCACTGCTGCCAGAAAAAAAGGTGCACTGGCTCCCTATTAGGGAAAGTATTATTTTCAAAACTTTGTCTATTACCCACAGTTGCTTGAGCAACACCACCCTGAAATATCTTGCTAAGAAAATGTTATGATCGAAGTCCAGCAGGCCGGTTAGGTCTCTCCACTTACATCGGCTGGCACATCCCAAAGTGAAAAGAGCCAAAGGAGATGGGGTGAGCTTCCCCTTGGTGGCCGCGAACCAACGGAAAGCCCATGAACTAAGAGCAGAGGACTCATATTGGGCCTTCCGTAAAGCCCTGAAAACCTGGCTATAATCTTAGCGGTCCTCCTTAAACCTGTTTTAGAACAATGAGTCACTACCGCAATAAGCTGTATTGTTACTGTGTCTGTGTGTCGTGGGTGGGATGACACACTTCTGTTGAAGCTCTTGTATCATGTAACTGGTTCGCAACAGTGCCTTGATGCCCCAGGGTTTAGGTGCTTTACAAATGTAAAAATAAATAAATAAATAAATTGCCAAACCTGGAGTACACTGAAATTATGCAGGTTGCAAATATACTTTAATTTTACAAACTGAAACTATACTGATCTTTTTTTTAAATTAAAGTTTTACAAATATTCCATTAGAGGAGAAGGACCAATAACGTGCGGATTGGCATTTTGCAATGTACAATGGGAGTGCACTGGAATTCTGAAATGATAAACTGGGAGTATACTAGAATTGTGTATACTAAAATATGGAACAAAGTGATAAAAATGCTAGGATTATAAAATGTGGAATACCCTGGCAAAAGGGAGAAACACTCACACTGTCAAATTTAGAGCACACTGGTATACTTAGTGGGAATAGTAGAAACCGGCCATAATGTGTCATCCAGGCATAATTCCAATTGACAATAATCTTCTAAACAGGCATAATGTAGTTTAATAACTGAGTGTAAGGTGTCCCTCCCTAAGGTATCTGAAAAGTGGAGTGTGCAGCTATCTGTAGGAGTCCTGAGCATGGGATACTTACACGTTACCGCGCACATGTGCGAAATGATAACCCAGGGAGCGATGAGTGGGCTCTCCTGTGATGACCATTATCCCCTCTCAGAGTGAATAGCAGGCTCTGAGGCCATGAAAGCCCTCTTCTATGAGATGTGTTAGATCTGGTAGCTAACTCTGAATGATGTGCACCATGGGTGAATAAATAGTCACAGACTTATCTTCAGTTGACCAGCTTTTACATTTACATTTATTTATTTATATAGCGCACAATGGACCCATAGGCATGATGGCGCATAACAGAACAGACATGCTACAAACAACAAGTAACATGAAACACAAAATATAATAGTTTGTGGGGGGAGTGACAAACTTTTGGACTGGAAAGGCGCTGGTTGGGTTTGATAGTCCAGTATTTGTTTGTAGGTAGTTTGCACAAGAAAATAGATGGTCCAGGTTGTTGGTGTGTTAAACATGAGATTTATAGGTTTATTCCTTGTTATAATCAGCACCAATGAAAGACATCATTGGATGTAAATGTAATATTCATAACATGATGATATGTTACACAGCCGACGCGCGTTTCAACCTAAGTCTTTTTCAAGGCCAATTGGGTTTGGTGGTTGAGTTTTCAGGTGGAATGGGCTGGTCCTCCCAAGTGTGGGTGCCAGAGGGCTGAATAGCCGTACTTGGCCGGGTTCGGCACTGCTGTTGTGTGGAGTCGTGGATCGGCTATCCACGACTCCACACAACACACAACAGCAGTGCCGAACCCGGCCAAGTACGGCTATTCAGCCCTCTGGCACCCACACTTGGGAGGACCAGCCCATTCCACCTGAAAACTCAACCACCAAACCCAATTGGCCTTGAAAAAGACTTAGGTTGAAACGCGCGTCGGCTGTGTAACATATCATCATGTTATGAATATTACATTTACATCCAATGATGTCTTTCATTGGTGCTGATTATAACAAGGAATAAACCTATAAATCTCATGTTTAACACACCAACAACCTGGACCATCTATTTTCTTGTGCAAACTACCTACAAACAAATACTGGACTATCAAACCCAACCAGCGCCTTTCCAGTCCAAAAGTTTGTCACTCCCCCCACAATCTTTCTAGACAGTAGGAACCTCGGAGTTGGTTCCTTGACAAACTATGACTCTGGCTGCAGGTCTAATTCAACTAACAACCAAATAAAGGGTGCGCAGGAGAGAGGGAGTCCCGCCACAAACTCCACTCTTCCAAAAAACACAAAATATAATAGGGTACAACCTAAAAGACCAGTGTAGTCCCGCTAGTTGAAAAGGAAAAACCGGTTCATACTATGACCAAGTACATATTGGAGCTACAATATAACTTAGAAATGTTCACTAACAGTGTGCTTAAAGAATTATTTTACAGTTGGTATCCCCTCTCGGGAAATAGTTGCACAGGCCAAGATAGAGAGGGTGCGAGCTAGACCCACACCATACGATAACACAATCACTGTTAGGTGTGAAACACCAGTCACTCAAGTCAATTTGCTGAATAACCTAAAGATCAGAAAGTCTGACAGTTCCAGGTCCTGTTCGTTGCCGCAGCCATGCCAGGACTTTATTACGTAAAGTTTCTCTGGTGTCTTTAGTGGTTACCTTCGGAATATTTGAGATGACGAAATTGCGTTGGTCCATGATAAACACATGTGTGCAGATGTCCTTGATAAGAGGCATTTGTTTTTTTTTTTTGCACGTTACGCATGGGAATTTGCTTGGGAGCAGAATTACTTCTGTAGCTTGTATCTTACAATGTTTGCCTTGGTTATGATCCAGTGCTGAAATTACAGTGGCTGTATCCTCGGCTAACTCCTTGGGGACAATGCTGGGGTGATTAGCCTGTTCCCTAATGGTCGTCAATGTCCTGGTTAGTACATGAGGGGAACCACTAATGGGCTTGGTTTGAGAAGCTTGGTCCAGACTCACCACTCGTATGTTAGATTGACAGCCATTCTCCGATTTTTTGTGCTGTTTCAACTCAACTGTGGGGGATTGTATAACAGTCTGTGTTGCAATACTGACTTCATGCGGACATATGACTGCCACAAACTCATTTAGAGTGTCCATAAGAGCACATAGATTCTGTAGATTGTGACACTACTGAAGTTCTTTCGAGATGCTCTCTTTTAGATATAAAAACCAAGGGTAGTGTCATCTGATTGGATAGTTGATCCCCTTAAGGCCCTTTGCTAGAGTTAAGGGTGAGGATGTTATTAGGTCAGGATTACACATGGCATATTTCTATATCCCTCCCAGTAGGGTAGTCACTGCTGCTGAGAAAGCTGACCCAGCGGAGTCAATCATGCTTTTACCCAATGAACACTCTGGGGTAGACGGTGCTGTCTTTTCAATAATAGGGAATGGAACGACCAGGTCCAAATTAAGATTCTTACAGATAGAATTTTGTGCTCTGATATCCCCGCCCGTGGAGGAAGTAGCTCCATGCACCCTCTGTCTCCTTCGGGAGCTTAGGGCCAGGACCTCAGACATACGGTCCCTGATGCACAAAGGCGAGACAGCTGCAGAGCCATGGCCAGACCACAAGAGAGTCTCCCTTGGCTCAAACCTAGTTGTGTTTAAAGGCTGGCTCCCAGGAAAGCGACATATAGAACCTGGCTTATTACTGTCCTCCATGTATATATATGGAGGGTATCAGATTACTAACAGAATGAAAGCCTCACCTCATGGCTATCCCCAGTTTAATTAGTAAATACAGCTTTGAAGCTGTATACAAGAGTTACAGTAGTCAAAAAGGGCAAAAAAGCATAGAGGACGTGGATTCTTACCCAGATTGGCTCCGAGCCACGCTGTGTAATGCGCGGACCAGCTCCTCAGAAAGTTTTCCAGGGGCACAGGGCGCACTCTGTACACCCCGTGCCTGGACAACAAGGGGCGAACGAGGGTTTCTTTTTATGACAGAAATTGTGCAAATAAAACGTTGGTATATGAAGCAGTACATAACATCCGTGGTCATCAGTGAGCCGGTCAATTCATTTATCCTCAATAAATAGTTAAACACTAACACTTGAATCACAGGTAAGCCAGTCAGTTCACATTTGGTACATAAATAGTTGCAATACGCAGTAGTGACCAAACCACCAACACTTACAGACGCGAGGCCACCTCGGAGGAACCCCAGTGGGGGAACTAGTGGGTGTGTCAGTGACAGCTCCCCTCACTTTCCTTTGCTTGTTCTATTTAGTTTCTGCTTCTGTCCTCTTGTAATCCTTCCTTTTTTAAAATATTTAATTAGGCAAAATAAATACCCTCAGTCCCTGCACCAACATGGAATACCCCTGCGGGGACCCAGGTCAGTGGGACTGTAAATACTTCTCCCTAAATAACGTATTGAGGACCCAAATGAATCCAGTCAGGTTGTTCCCCTTCACTTTGACACTTTATCAAGCTTGCCTGTGCGATGCTGTCGTAAAAGTATACTGCTACACAGTTCAATATTGTACTTTCGTTCCCCTTCACTTTGACGGAAACTGTACACTTTACCAAGCATGCCTGTGCAATGCTGTTGAAAAAGTATACTGCTATATAGTTCAATAGCGTTCGTTCCTCCCCCTCACTTTCTCCCTTATACCGCAGAGCCAGCAACAAGCAGTTTCGTGTGAGAGCGCCCCGGCTCTGTCCTAACCGAACCGAGCTGACAGTGGGGATCACACTGTATGACCTTACTCCCTCGGCTCCAGGCAGGCACACACTCTGGACCCTGGGTTGGGGAGAATAAAACACGCCAGCCCAAAGTAAGGATGGCCTCAGGGGATGTCCCTTCCAGCAACGGAGAGCCTGGCTGCACTCTCTTGTTCCCCGGTAGCTTCTCCTTTTGCGACGCACCGGGACACTATTTTATAAAACTCTGTCCTGCCCACCAGTCGCTAAACTGTGGGGGCCTCCTGACAGGAATAAATGTCAAAACACCTCAGCCTCACGCAAGCTCCCCCTGTTGGCAGAGTATACCTAGTCCCCTTGGAGCTTCTCCTCTAAACAACGCTTACGGAAAGCGAGAAAGGCCAGTGTAAAGCAAAAAACATGAAACCAGGACCCATTTACACCCGGAACGACATGACATGCTGGTTTACACTAGCCTAATACTAACTGAAAATGATGTGCTAATAAGATATACTGGCAAAGATGTTACTGGCAAAGATGTTCTAACAAAGGCTACGTAATACTCCCAATGATGTGCTACCTGGGTTCAAATATACGTATAATAAAAGGATAGAATATGTATTCATCAAAATATTAAGGTTGGGTTGCCACTTTGTTATATAAACAGTAGGGTTCCCAATTGGATGTGGTTTGTGTATAAGCATCGTTTATATATCGATAAGGACATTTTAGGATGATGCAATAATGTACTCTTTCTTCATCAGAAAGGATTGGGGGATTGAAAACTTCATCTCTCCGACTTTGCTGCGAAATATGAGAGGCAAAGATATAAAGAAGGCCATTAACTTTCATATGAAGCGCAACCAGGCTTTGCTGGAGCCCAGACAAAAGGTGAGCCATTCAAAGCTTACACGTTTGCTGATGTACAGTCAAGAAAGTTTACAAATATTAACTACTTTTATTAGATCTTTTCATTGTGCGAAATAAAAAATAATTTGGGGAAATTGATGACGCTGGTTAAATTAGATTACACAAGTGGTGGGAAGGAATATATGGCAGGCGAGGATGACTATTAAATTCTACTCCAAGAACAGCAGCATGCTTTTTTTTAATACGTCACAATGGACGGAATCTTTTCATCCATCACTCCCTGGCAACAATCAAATTCTCTGCTGCGCCTCCGCTCATCTCAGCATACTGTTTCTGCTCTCGCCTGTGTCCTTTGGTTTTGCCCTTCCTTGCTTGTGGGGTGGGCCTCTACACTGTTTTAAATTTGTTGTGTGCATATTGGCGGTTCCATCGAGTGCTGAATTTGCTTCTGTTCCGGTGCCCAAAATCCATCCCATCTCTTTCAAACGGCTGATCGCCAGTATTCCCCGTTAATCCACCGAGAGGTAACTTTAACTATCATTTGATGTGCGTTAACAGTTACTTGTCTTTACTGTTTTGTCGCGTGTATCCATGGGCAGGTTGCTCTGACAAGAAAGGAGTTCCTGTGTTTCTTGGTCCACTCATTTTTGGCGTTTCATTCTGTGTTTACTGTCCAATGCTACCAATGTCGTCTTTTTTTCTAGGTGTCTTGTGCCATCTATTTTTTATATGACTGCGGTCCAATGTCCCTTATCCTATGGTTGCTAGACAACAAGCCCTTGTCACTTACCTTCGACTACCATTCAACCGGCTTCTCAGGACGGCTACTGACACCCTAAACAAGTTTATTGCGGACTCGATAACAGCCTGCTTCATGAGTCTTGTGTTGAGAAGTGTTTTGGTCCCTTTCTGGCTATGAAAGGTACCCTGAGAGATGTGTGGCTGCTTATCTAACATGCAAGGACATAAAGATGTACGCCAAAACAAAACCCCCTCTTCATGTGTTTAAGCAGAAGAAGGCAAAAGGCTGAGGCCATGCGTGGCAGGAACAAGAACTGGATGTTGAATGGTAAGTTTAGCATGTATGAACCTCGAGCCTCGCTCTGGAGAGCCTTCTGTGCACCTGTGAGTCTTGGCCATAGAGATGGCAGAGTGGCACAGCGAGAGTGTGTGCCCTTTGCTGTACATATGTGAAAGATGCCCTACTAAGCAAACAACGATCAGATACCTCTATCAGTCCAAGCAGTGCTTTAAGTTGTCCGGGGCCAGCCGGGCCTACCCCCGTCCCACCACAATTTTGGCAGGACGCATTATCCTGCCGGAGCCGCGACGAGAGATGCGCCTGCCATTAAGTGAAGTGAGCTGACTGAAGTGCCAACCAGCCACAGCGTTGCTGTAGCTGGCTGGCACTTCTGTCAGTCGCAGTAACTTCCTCTTGGGACCCCTCATGGGAGGGGTCACCAGAGGAAGTTACTGTCCCTTTGTTTCCCCTGGTTGCTGAGGCATCTTTAGCCCTCGGCGAACCTGGGATTCCATTAAATATTTTGAGGTTTATAAAATATTACTTGAAAAGTACTTACTTCAAGCCATCATTTATAAAGCTTTGCTGATGGACAAAGACGCCTCGGGCTTTGTCCGTTGTCAAAGCTTTATAAAAGATGGCTTGAATTGTGCACTTTTCAAGCCATCTTTTATAAACATAGAAATGTTTTAAAAAGATGGCTTGAAAAGTATGCAAACCGTAAGGTATGCACACAAATATATAAATCTTATATATTTGTGTGCGTACCTTACTATGGCTTGTGTACTTTTCAAGCCATCTTGAAGTACACAAAACATAGTAAGGCACGCAACAAATATATAAATGTAAGCATTTATATATTTATGTGCGTACCTCACTATAGTTTGTGTACTTTGCAAGCCATCTTTTATAAACAGATGTGTATAAAAGATGGCTTGCATAGTACACAAACCATAGTAAGGTCCGCATACAAATATATAAATGCTTACATGCATTTATATATTTGTTTGCGTACCTTACTATGGATTGTGTACTTTTTAGGCCACGCCCACCCCATAAGCCATGCCACCAAAAGCGGGGCTAACTCCTCGATTTCTTAACCCACTTAAAGCCCTGGGTCCAAGGCATGAGAGAACCAGGGGTATCCTCTCACTCCTGCTTGCTAATGTTTGCGTTGATGGTGATGGCGTGTCGTAAGCACTCTGTTTTAGGCTTTCTCGTTTTCCATTACAATCCCAAAGGAAATGGCCCTGATTGTGATACCCGTAATGTTCCAGATTTCTATATATGGAATGTGTATTTGGCTCCTGACATCGACCCACAGATGCTGCAATTCCTTTTCCATAGGTGAAGGGGCCCCCTGTAGAGGCTAGTCAACTCCCTGAAATAGTGGTAAGGCAAACCTCTGGACGTTTTGGGACTATTAAAAAAGACAAACCACCCGAAGAATGTAAATCCTATCGCCCAATATCATTAATTAATCTCGATAATAAAATCCTGGCAAAGATTCTCGCAAACAGAATACTCCCGCTAGTGCCTGCACTGGTACTCGCTGACCAGGCAGGATTCGTGCCTGGCCGAAACACTACATTTGGGATACGTAGAATGTTCGGGGTTCTGGCAGCACTCGACCCCGAACAGCAGGCGGTGGCAGTGCTGCTGGATGCCGAAAAGGCGTTCGACTCCGTCGAGTGGCCCTTCTTGTTTGCCGTGCTGCAGCAGCTCGGACATGGGAAACAGTTTATTAAGCTGATCTTGCTTCTCTACAATCAGCCCCTTTCAGCAATCACTCTCAGGTCGACTCGCTCGGCATATATTAATCTCCAATGCGGCACCAGGCAGGGATGCCCACTATCTGCCATGATATTCGCCCTCGTGATGGAGCCCCTAGCAGCAGACCTCAGGGAATGCCAAATTCAGAGAGGGCTCAAAATAGGACCTCACCGTCTGATAATATCCCTCTATGCCGACGACATAGTCCTGTACATGCAAAACCCCAGCGAAAACCTTAACCCGATTATGCATGAAATAATATAGTTGGGCTGGTATCAGGGTTGAAAATCAATCAATCTAAATCAATTGTTTTTCCCTTAAACACAAAGACCAAAATATTTAAAGACGATTTCAACTTCCCTTGGGAAAAAGCTCACATCCGATACCTAGGAATCCTAATGTCCCTGAACCACCACGACATATTCAAAGACAACTACGGAAGCACACTGAAAACACTAAGGGAAAAGGTGAACAGATGGAAAACTCTCCCACTCACCCTCTGGGGAAGAGCCTCATTGGTAAAAGTGGTAATTCTCCCCAAACTCCTGCATCTATTTTCCAACATCCCCATCCTGTTGACTCGGCGCTTCCTGGGTAATCTGAGAAGTCTAGACTGGTTCTAGACCTCATTTGGGCGGGTAAACCCGCAAGGGTGGCATACACGTCCCTCGTACTCCCTGTCACCAAGGGAGGCCTAGCTCTACCCTATTTGGAACGGTACTACTGGGCAGCACAAGCCCAGTTCCTCAGTCACTGGTATAAGCCCCAGTTCGTAAAACCACACGTACAGGTCGAACGGGCACTAGCCTCACCCAACTTTCTGAGGGCCGTGATCATCAGCAAACAGGCCGTGCCACACACAACACTGAATATAGTGCAATCTACTTACACAATATGGCGGAAAATGGCCTAAAAGTACAAGATACAGTTCAGATACTCTCCTCTACTCCCCGTTAAATTCATCCCCGGGGTCCCACTCACTGCTGAGAAAGTGTTCCTGAACTGGGCGGACAAATGCAAAATAAATACACTAGGCGACCTTTTCACACAAGACACCTTCATAACACCACAGCAAGCGAAGGAGAAAGGTAGCACCACCTCCCTTGATATTTTTATGTACTTCAGAGTTCGGTACACCCTTCAGGTCTTCATTCCATCGTTCCCACAACAACCACCCACTTGGCAGCTGCTGCACAGAGTAATTCAGGCACAAGGGAAGGGCAAACTGGTCTCATCTATCTACAAAGCCCTGCTCATGGACACTTTACCATCAAACCCCAAAACGAAAGCAAGGTGGGAAACCACGCTACAAACGCCCATCCTAGATGAAAACTGGAACTATATACTACAACAGACCCAAAAAGTGGCACTTAACTCCCGCTTCAAACAAATCCACTTCAACTTTCTGCACCAAACTTATCATACCCCCAAAAAGAGAAACAGACATCACCCTGAGTCGAACGCATCCTGCGACAGATGTGGGACAATTGACGCTGACTTTCTGCACCTGGCATGGAGCTGCCCAACAGTGACCAAATTCTGGTCAGATGTGCTTGATGAAACTGAAGCAATAATCGGCGAGAGGGTGGAGCACACCCCACTGGTGGCACTCCTAGGGCTAACGAGATCCTTATCCTCGCACGTTAGAAAACTTGCAAGCATGCTATGGGTACTGGCACGTAGAAGATTAGCCATGGCGTGGGGACGTGGTGCACCCCCCACACTAGCGAACTGGAGGAGAGACATTCTCTATTGCCAAGAAACAGAAACGGAATTCATAAAGACACTGCCCCTCCACGCGAGACCTCTGGATATTTGGGGCCCGTACATCTCACACCTCCTCTCCAGCACCGTGCCAACTGAGCCACCTGATCAGCCACCGCAAACTGCACCCTAGTGAACCAAACGCAATAGAAGCTCGCTGCATATTGAGACTGTTGGTGGGTGGGGGAGCGGGCCTAAGGGAGGGCAACGGTGGCATGTTTGCAGCCCACTGTTTGGGCTTGTTTGTATACATGTTTCACTAAAATGCAAAAATAAAGTTTAAAAAAAAAACATGCATCTTTCATATAGGGATAAGGCTTTCACTAACGGCATGGCAGTGGACATTCACCTTCTTCATTGGTCTCAAAGTGCTTCTGTTTCCTGGGTAATGATACAACTGCTATTTTGATCGAATGCTGCAAAGCCTTCCTAAAGACTCTCAATTTGAAGCTGGCCTACTTGGTTCTCAAGGAGCCTCTACTAGAGACAGGAGGTCTTCTCTTTGGTGCAAGCCTTGCCAAGGGCCTTTCACAACCCCTTAAAAAGCTGCATCTTCTGTGAATTGTGCCATTGGCCATCAGGGGGGGACTGGCCTTCAGGGAACTCTGGAGATTCCCAGTAGGCCTCTGCATCCTGGGCCTCTTTTGTGTGGTAACCTATGTTATTTTTACATTTTCTCATAGGAAAAGGGTTGGGCTTGCTGAAAATGTGCAATGTAGGGACACTTTGAAAATTATTTCCAGGTCATGTTTTGGTTCCCGGTCCACCCGTGTTAGCCATGGGGCCATTTTCTGAGCTAGGGCCAACAGGGGGCCTTCTTTCAGCCTGGCACACTTTCTTCTGTGTATTCCAATCTGCCACCTTATACTTCCCAACCTGTGCAATGGGCAGAGGATCCAGATCCAGACCCAGAGGCAGCACTGCCTGGCCTCTGCTCCCTGTAGAAATATTTATTGCATTTATTTAAGGATTCCGCTAGGGTAACAAGTCTAATCACATGTCCCCTGTATACAGTCCCACCCCACAATTTTGGGAAATAACCAGACCGTGTATTTTTACAACTCAGAATGTATTGAAAGACATTACTCAAATTTAAACACAGGTGGTCTCCAGCTTTAAACCAAGGAATTCACTACAATGTTGTAGCTTCAAAAACAATTGGTCAATAAAGCATATTTTACCTGTTTACACCAATTAAAAAGAAATACCATGCATTTAAAATGCATTCCTTCTATGCTTTCTTCTATTTAGGCAACACATTTTACTGTAATGATACCATTTCTGCTCTCATGCCAGCGTATGCATTTATTGATGTATAACAATTTCAAACTCTTCAGAATACTTGTTTTTGTCAAACATACAAACAGGTATGGAATTGGAGAAAAGTTACTTGAACAAATAACATTTAACTGGGTTCCTCTATTACGTGTGAAGTAGTGACTGTATTGGCTTTGCGCAAGTCTTTTAAATCTAGACAATGGCGTATGACTCTTACATGTTTGTATTTTGAAAATAACACTCTTAGGGATTTTCCCCTCTGCTCTGAACACACATGTGTATAGTCTTCTCAGAATATGTGTGTGCAGCTTTCAATCTATGTATGTGTGCACATTTCAATCTATATATGCGTGCACAGTTTTCAGTGTATTTGTGTGTGTACAACGTTTAACCTACATGCGTTTTTGAGCTGGATATGTAGTTCGGGAGGATAGCTCAGGGGCAACATCCTCCCATAGGAAGCAAAATGACATGGAGCATCACAGGTTCGATCCCTGGGTCAATGCTTAGAAACCTCTGGGTATTAAGCTTGTTATGAATAACCAATCATATCATGTTCTCCAGTAACATATCACATGTTAAAACACCCTTTCTCTTTCACATTACACATAGGGCTGCCTGTTCCTTTCAAGATAAGAGACTACAGGGGTTTAACTCTTTGCACGATTGTCTATTAATAGAATGAATTCTCAGTGCTAATTCCGGTCGTGCAAGCGTCTGATTTATGACTAGACTCACACCGGCTGCACATTTATTTGCATTATATCATATTAGACAATTCTAGCACCTTTAAGTGTCTTTTTTACTAGATGGAATTACAATGATGGAACTTAGACCAAACAATCGGACAGACTCAACAAATATGGCAAAGTATTACTTCATTATCAATTCAATAAAGCACAGTAAACTGACAGACATCGGGCTGATGCTGGCACACTCACAAACTTGATTGCATGGGGGTCTTATACACCGATGTCCATCATCTTAAATGTCACTCTACTTGGTATAATACAAAACCTATCAAGGGAACTGATTGGTGAAGGGAACATATCTACTTATAAAAAATATAAGGATTAGTGCATCATTGGCTACCCCTTATCTGTAGGGCACGCCTTGAACTACCTCTAAATACTTATAGTACTGATTATAGTGGGCATAACAACAGTGGGTTGGCTTGTGCAACATTCTATATTAGGTTGTCACCCAACCCTATTGATTGGTTGGCATACTATCCCAACCTTGGACTTTTGGCTCCTTGGCAGCACGCACGTGAAATAAAATGTAGGTGTTTGAATCCCGTCAGACTACTCCCCATTTTCCCAATTAGCCCAGCATCTCTCATCGGTAGGCCATAAGCCAAAGTCTTCCTTTGTAGTTGACTTTGTGCCTGCTCACTGTCCTGGAACATTCAAGGAAGTGTGAGCCCTCAACTATCGTAGCTTAAGGCTCTAATTAATAGCCTTTGTTTTCGACTTCTAACTCACATGTGAAGAGACCACAAATGTACCCATTTTATCCTTCCATTTACTGCTATTTGATTCAGTTGATGTAAGGTGCTGTTGCTCCTCTTGGCCTCTAGAGACTTGTTCACTCTTTCCCATATGAACTTTGTACACTTTTAATTGATCAACAGTTTGGCTCTCACAAATGTTTTCATCTTCTTCCATCTATGAAGAATGTCCCACATTCAGAGCTTATACATATACTTCCTTTGTGCTCTGTGCTTATCCTTTGAAAATAGCATTGTTAACTCGAGGCTAACCTTGACTCTTTGTCGGCCCTGCACACTTAACAGTTTTCATGCGTCTCTGAGGTAGCCTGGTTAAATTCAAAGTGAGCCAACGTCCATTTTCCTAATATGGCTGTCCGTACAATGTTATATATATTTCTCTATAGTGTTTGTGCCCTCCCTGTCTTTCTCATGCAAAAGATTAAAGCTGACACACCCCAGACGGGGAATGAGGCAAAGAGAGCAGGCTGCGAGAGTTCAAGGTAAGGTTTATATAAGTAAATGGCATTCAAAGATCTCTGTTGCCTCCGAGAGTGCTCTGACCACAATTAAGGTTACAATACATTTTATAGGACAAATAACGCAACTAACATAGGGTACTACGTTGGTCCCGGATTGGACAGTCCGTATGGTGCCCATGGTGTGGGCGGCATCTCTTCCTCCGGGTTGGTTGCTTGGTTGGCGGGAGGATGGACGTCAGGCGTCTGTGCTCCGAATGGGTGAAGGTCAGGTCGCTGTGAAGCAGGGTGGCCACTAGCTAAGCTAACATAATATATTCTCAAAATGCATGCACTAAATAATAATCGTTCAAAGTCTTTGAACAATTTATCATGTCTCTATAAACTTCACACATGTGTCTATACTGTCAATAACATCGGATTATAAAGGCCTTAGGTTAAGGGTCTTGAACCCATAATAACACTGGTTGAAGTGAGGGTCTGTGTTCATAAGAATCTCTGATATGTTGACATTTGTTAGGTAGACAACAATATACTGCAGCAGGGGTCTGATGTTAGTTGGGGATCTGATGGAGGGGCATCATGGCGTGGTCAGCAGTCTGGCACATAAAAGGAATACCTTGCAGGGGCAAAGGGTCACAATGGCAGTAAGTTTCCACTGGCGAGGGTGTGGGGGCAAGGACACATTTGTGGAGATGAACGAGCTATGTGCTTAGTTCATGCTGGTTCACATGCAGGACAGTGATCTCAGAGGAAGAGTGATGTGTTACATTTATTATTTGTTGCAAGTACCTCTGGCTCCAGCGTGAGAATGGAGCCGCAGAGTTTTACAGTCAGAGTGGAAAAGATGGTGGGGGCCATGTGCCCTGTGCGTCTGGCCGTTGCGAGAAAGGAAAGAGAAGCGTTTTGTACTATCGCAGTGAGGCCTAGTCACCAAGATGGTGTCAAAAGGGGGTACAAAAATGGATGCCCTGTGTCCTGCTCGGTGGTCCCATCTACACGAATGTTAACCAAAGTCGACATCGCATAAGGGCAAGGGGCGAACCCACCACTGGAGGCACTTGGTCTGAGTTTTGTACTGAGAAGTAAAGGATGCGAGGGGCCTGCTGGCCCCTCGCTCCCACACATTCCCCCCTTTCGTTACATCTAAAGTAACGAATTATGAGCCTTGTTTTCTTTCATTCTCCCTTCGGTAGTACTCACCTTCAGCAACTGCTTCTTCCCAGGCTGGGGTATATTTTATTGGCATCCATGCTCTGCATACACTTCTCAAGCTATGCCCTCTTCTTGCATATTCGTCTGGGGAGCATGTTAGGTAGATCACACCATCCCCATCCAGGTCTACCCATACCTCTTTATACCATTGTAGTTCCCTTGGTTCCTTAATTGTGGTGTGGTATAAGTTATCAACCCTGTCCCCATATTGCCTGTAGATGGCAGTCATCCTGTATTTTGGAGTGTTATGTTCCCCTGTTTGTATTTGTGCATCTATCATAGTTGCTACCGTTGTCAGTCGGCCCATTGTTACCATCATCATAGTTGAGGTAGGTATACTTTTTGCACAACACCGGAGGCCTAATTGGCACACGCAAAAGAATAGCAGCACAAAGACGATGACGGGAGTGAGTATTTTCATCATCACATTTACCCATGATGGTATCCAGCTGAATATGTTGTCAAACCATGTACTTTCCTCTACTCCGCCCTCTGTTCTCATCCTCTCTCCTAAGTTGTGAACTGCTGTTATCACATGCGAGAGTGTTCCGTTATCTGTATCTTCAGATGGCACGAATGTGCAACACGCCCCCCCCCCCGATTTTTCGGCAAACACCGCTGTCCATCGCCATGAGGAGGTCTAGAACATATCGGTTTTGCATTGTCGTTAGGCGCAAGGCATGGAGCTCTATTTTTATTACGTTGAATCCTTCTTCGGTGTCGTTGGCCAGTTGGATTAGCTCCCAGCGCACTATTTGTAACCATTTGGCATTTGCTTGCGCTTGGAGTCCTGGCGCTAGGAGCGATGCAAAAAATGTGTCTGCGGATGTAAAGAGTTTGTATTTTTGTGGGATCTCAGCAAGGAGTTTTTTGATGATTCAGACAAAATATAGTTGGATGATCTGTTACTTCGTGATAATTTTGTTTTCAACTCGTGTTCTGACAACAGTTCATAAGCTGGAGGTTCTGTTTTTACTTGTTGGGGCGCTGTCGATGGGTCAGCCGATTGCCCTGCTGCCGATTTGCCAGCCGATTCTCCTGCTGTCGATTTGCCAGCCGATTCTCCTGCTGCTCCTTGGATATGGCTTTCGGGTATTACCATCAGGGCCGTATGGAGGGTGGCTAAGGCACAAGTACCTTTCCAGGATGCAGGTAGATGCAGGTAGGCTTGTTTGCCGAAAATCCAGTACATGTCCATGAGTGCCGCGGTGCCTTTCTTCATTTCAGGTATCATTACTGTCTTGTTGCATCTCCTTGCCCCCCTCATGTTCACTTTCCCTTCCCCATGGAAGCATAGTTCGTGCAGTATTTCATTTTTGTACTTTTATAGGTTTTTCCAGTGCTGTGATCCATGTTAGTTTAGTGACGTGTTGCGACCAAATAGGGGCACACACTTACTTTATCCACTGGAAGGTGCCCTCTCGTAGTCCCCGGAGTGCTTCTGCTTTGCATTCGATAGTTTCATTTGCAATTTGTTCTCTGCATACCTCGTCCCTTTTATGACAAAAAATGGCTCTCTGATGCAAATTACTCCTTGACTCCGGCTCGTGCATGTTGCCTCATTTTCCAGCCTTTCTAGGCTGACGGTGTGGGCCTAGAAGGTGCTTTGTATCTTACATAGAACTAAGTGAATCAAACATTGAGCCTCCGACAAGGGTACTACCTGTGGTACCAACATTTTGGGTGTCCCTGATGCATGCGGTATGAGTGAACAGACATAGCAGCTTTCATTTGTTGCTTGCTTTGCCGTAGCACTCATGTCTGAATACCATTTGTTAGATTGATCAGGGTGGCGGGGGTCTTCTATTTCATCTAATCCCAGGTCATGATAAATGTCGTATCTTTTCCTTCCTGCCCCCCTTTTTTCTCTCCTTTTCCCTCCCTCCTTATAGCTTCTCACTTTTTGATAATGTATTGGGAACATTCCAACCCAGGCAGTATCATTGCTGTTAAATATGGTATGCGTATACTCGTTAGTAGCAGCAGCGTAATACGAGGTTGGTTCTATGGTTGTCTGCGCATGCATACTTGTGTTGTCTAAGTTACTCGGCCAATAGTAGTCGTCATCATATTCATTTTGTTCATAATCATTACTCATATTTATGCCAGGTTGCGACAAGGAGACAATTGTTGGACCAGCAGGGAGGTGCTCTGATGTCTGTTTGGCATTCGTATCGTGAATACCACTGATACATGTTTCTCCCCATATTGTCTTTACTCCAGTCCATATTAGGCTTGACCCTTCTCGTATCAGCTGTGCCCCGGTCCCCCCTTTGTGCATGTCATTAACCAGAGATAAGAGAGTGTAATACCAGGCCATGAAGAACAACATCACAGAAAGCAAGACAGCCGCACATTTCAAAACACATTCAACATTGCTATACTTATTAGCCCTATTGGCATCCCTATTGCTATCTAACATTAACGTGTTCTCTGCGAGTGCACTTTGTATGGCCATTTTGTCACCTGGAGGGATGATACAAATTTGTTAAGTCACCAAAATATGCTCATTATATATGTATATTTACACATCATATTTACTCATTGTTTTCATTTACGGTTGCTGTACTTTTTATTATACATTTTTCTGTCATCCGCTTCACTTATATCCTCTTTTTACTGTGCATTTCATAGCGGGAGGAAGGTCTAGTAAGGAAAAGAGAGTGAAAGAAAGAAAGATAAAGAAGTAGGGCAAGGCAAATCAGAGGGCACATCATTGTCTTTGCTCCTTACAAGTTCCTCTTTCATTTGATCAGGTTGTCATTGCTTCCCAACCTCACTTGTAGTGCCACTTGCACGTTCCTGTTCGCTCTGAGGGACTATCGCGTGTCCTCCTCACATCTGAGAGGTGCACCCAATATTTCAGTCCCTTAACCTTCACTGCAGTGGGCGTACTGTAAATTACTTCATATGGGCTGTGGAACCTTGGTGAATTCCATCTCCTGACGAAACTCCTCACATATACCTGTCATCCTGGCATCAGCGGCCCAGTTGGGCTGTCTGTAGCTGGCATGGTAGTATCAGTTGCCACATTTTCAGTAAAAGGCGGTGCTATTTGTCACGCTATGCTGTGTACTGCGCGCATCAGCTGAGACAAGTATTCCTTAAATTCTTCCCCCAGCACTGTGGCAGCCCTGTGTGCATCTGATGCTCTCCTAATCGGGGAGAGTGGTGTGTGTATTCGCCTCCCAGTCACAATTTCATGTGGGCTCAAATGGTGGTCCTTGCATGGTTGCGTTCTGAGTTGGAACAGTGCTAGGGGTAAGCAATACACCCAGTTTTTCTTCAGTGTATTACACAATTTCGATAGTTTACTCTTGAGCAGGCCGTTGATCTTTTCCACCACTCCATTAGCCATTGGATGATAGATGGAACACAGTTTGTGCTTCACCCCTAGGAGTGACGTTACTTCTTTGAAGAGGTAATTCACAAAGTGCATGCCATTGTCTGATCGTATCACATCACATATTCCCCACCGGGAAAACTCTTCTCTCACCAGAAACTTTGCTGCACACTTCGCTTCTGGGTGGGGGCATGGACCCGCCTCCACCCACCTCGAGAAGGGGCATACTACCACAATTAGATATCTCGCCCGTTACATCTCTCTCCCATATCTGCATAATCTGTGTGGAGCTCCCTGAAAGGCCCTGCCGGCCGTGGCAAAGTACCTCGCAATGTCCTCAATATCATCCCTGAATTATATGTTTGACATGTTGTACAATCTATGATACATTTTGACAAATGTTCCTGTAGGTTGGGGACAAACCAATGTTCCTGGATGTCTGCAGCGATGCGTTGTTTCGCTACATGGGCTGGAAAGTGCAGCTGTTGGAATGCTAGCTATAGTAATTCTATCGGCATCACTACCTTCCCCGTTGTCTCCTGCCTCCAAATGAGGTCTGTGGCTGATTGTTTACATCCCCGTTTGCTCCATAATTCTTGTTCCTCCAGTGGTGCTCTCCTCTGTAGCTCTATTAGCTGTGTTATCGGCGTGTTGCTATATGTTTCTTCTAGTGGTTCTGCAGTGATCGCTTTAACAATGCACTCAGTTGCTGGTGTTATTTTGAAATACGAGGCCTCCTTCGCTGCTGCGTCGGCTGCCTTGTTTCCCAATGAGATTGCATCTGTGTTGTTGGTATGGGCTTGGCATTTCACCACTGCCACTACCGATGGCTCTGCCAACGCCTCTATTACTTCATTCAATAATGTAGCACGCTGTACTGGTGATCCATCTGCTCTTCTGCACCCTCTTCTACACCAGCGTGATAGTCCTGAATGGACAGTGGTAGTTGCATATGCCGAATCTGAATATATAGTCACTGTGCATCCTTTGGCTGTACGTAATGCTTCAATTAATGCCGTTAGTTCAGCCGCTTGTGCGGAGTAATGGGAAGGGAGACGCTTTTGGACGATTGTTTCATAGCTATATTCCTCCATTTGTACTACTGCCATCCCTACATGCTTCTCTCCTGTTTCTGGGTTTATTGATGCTGAACCATCTATGAAGTATATTTCCCCTTCTGCAGGGCATTTTCACTCACCTTGGGAATATCATCACCCTCCCCCTCATAGGTTGCACAGTCGTGTTCTTTCATATCCTCCATAGTACATGGTTCTGTAATGAATGTTGCTGGGTTTACTGTTTTGCATCTGACCACATGCACGTTGGGGCTCGAAATTATCTCATATGCGGTTGCCCTCTGTGTTGTCAGTGTTGATTTTGACCGCTCAAGAATCGCAAATAATGAATGCTCTGTATACAACGTTACTGAACATCCCATTACAATTGTGCCACTTTTTTCAATGGCGAAGGCCGCAGCTACGAGGGCCTGTTCGCACGCGAAGTGACCTTGCAAAACTGCATTTAGTGTTCCGCTGTAGTAGGCCAATGGCTTGTGGCCTAATGATGTTTTCTGTGTCAACTCTGCAGTCATCAGTGTTCCATTGCAGTGTGAGAACAAGAAAAATTCCCTCTCATAATCTGGGTTCGCGAGGACTGGGGCCTCTGCGATAAGGTCTTTCAGTCTGAAGTACTGAGCCATCATATCATGTGTCCATTTTATTGGTGCTCTACTTTTTTGCGCTTCTTTTAATGCTTGCAGTAATGGGCGTGTGTATGCTGCATAATCAAGGATCCATGTTCGGCAATAGTTGCATAGTTGTCTTTGGTATTATTATGTTACGTATGGCAGCTGCTCTGTCAGGGAGTATTTGTTTGCCATCTTTCGATATTAGCTGTCCGAGGTATACAACTTCGGCAAGGCAGTATTGTAGTTTCCCTTTATCAACCTTGTATCCTTTGATGGCTAACACGTTTAACAGTGTTATAGAGTCTTCTCTACACTTTTCTTCTGTTTTGCTACAGACGAGTAAATCGTCTACATATTGTATAATGGTGCTCTCTACATCTATATTTCTAATGTCTTCACGTAATACTCTGTTAAAAATACTTGGGCTTTCGCAATATCCCTGTGGGAGTCTGCGATGTTCATATCTGTTATTTCCCAGTGTGAACGCTGTGAGGTACTGCGATCCTGGGTCGAGTGGTATGGAGAAGAAGGCATTCTTCAAGTCAACTACAGTAAAACATGTAGATTCTTTGAGTATGCCGCACAGTATTGATGCCGGGTTAGGTACTAGTGGAACTCTTTTTGAATGACTTCATTGATTGGGCGGAGATCTTGGATCATCCTCCACGCCCCTCCTTTTCCTTTTTTAATCGGAAAGATGGCTGTGTTACACAAGGAATTTGATGGCACTATTATACCTTGGTTCAGGAGTGCAGTTATTGTCTCCCTATTCCCTTCCTCTGCTTCTCTGGCTATTGGGTATTGTTTCACTCTTGGCGGTATGGCACCTGGTTTTAGTTTTATCTTTATTGGTGTTACTTCATGTAATAACCCTACATCATGGGGGCCTGTAGTCCAAATTTCTGGTGCTACTTTTGCCATGTCTTCCTCAAATATTGTTGGTGGGGCATTAACACTGGCCATAAGTGGGTTGTGTACCTCTCTGTACTGGATCATGATGTCAAAGGGTATGCTTATTTCCATTATTATCTTGCCATCATCTTCGTTGTCAGAGAATAGTTCTTCGTCAGTTAGATCTCTTAGCATTATGTTTGGATCTATGCATAACACAGTTCTCCACTCGCATCCATGCGTGTCCAAGCCTATGACCACAATATGTTTGCTCGATACCTGAACTGCCTCGATGTCTATGGACATTATAGTGCCTGGCACAACATCCGTATTTGCAATTGGGCGGAATTTAAAATCTGATGGTGTCCTCCTTTCTTTGCTCATTATCTCAGGTACTACTCGGGCTAACACTTTGATGCCATAAAAAAACATGTCTATGTCAATGGGTATCCCTCGCACTAAAACCTCATTCGTCATTGTACTTATCATTAACATTGCTCGCACTGGGCATACTCCTGGGGTGGAACATACTATTCCCCGCTCGGTAAATGAAATGGTCATGTTCAATTGACTCAGCAAATCTCTACCCAGCAAGTTGATTGGCGCGTCTTTGTGGTACAGTAAGGGTGCGCGCACTGTTTTTCCCCCCACAGTTATATCAAGATCGTTGGTGTAAGGAACTTTTAAAATAGCCCCAGAGAACCCCAGCATTTCAAAATTCCTGCCAGAGAGCGGAAACCGCCCTTCCATAAGACATGATTTTTCCGCTCCTGGGTCTACCATAAAGATAAACTGCTTATTTCCTATCTCTGCCCCCACTAGTGGTTCCTCTTCTGCACGTAGGGTGGTGGATAGGACTGGACACGCAAGTGCTCCCTGTGGGCTGTCCTAATTTGCGTACCTTTCTTGTCCTGGCACTGAGAAAACATTATCTCCAACTACTGTTGTGCCGCGGAACGGTGCAGGTGCACCATGTGGAGATGTCGCAAAAATGTTGCTGCTGACATTTCCTACAGTGTTTTGTCTTGCCATGGGCTATGATGCGCTGTGATGTGGTTGTGAGGGTGGTTGTCTTTGCTGCATTTGGGGTTCATTATGACACTGGTCCTGTGGCCTTCCCCCTCCCATTGGTAATCCATAGGGGCTACCTTGGTGTGGGCATCCCCACACCTGTTCATTGTCCACGGGTGGTTGCCCTTGGAAATACCCTGAGGGCCACATCCTGCATTCTCTTGAATAGTTTCCCCATTTCCCACAGTTCCAACATGACCCTTGCTGTCCTCCTCTCATCCCTTGGCCACCGAATCCTCTATTCCTCATGCCTCCGAACCCCCCTCTCTGGCCACGGTACCCACCTCGTCCTCTCGCCGGCCTTTCTTGCCACTGTGGTCCTCTGTGTTGCTCCTCTCCGTTCCCCGCTCCTTGTTCTCCTGCTGCCCACAGTGCTGCTATCCCGACTGGCCTGCCTCCTGCACTCTCATCCCCCTCATTCTCTCTATCTGTTGTTACGCTGGCGTTTATGGCAGCGACCTTCACTAATTTATTTTGTACCAGTTTCGCTTCGTCCGCCAACCTTTTCTGTGCTATCTCCTTTTCTCTCTCTTTGTTCCTTCTACAGTGGTGCACAATTATGCTCTGAATTTCAGGCCAACCCTTGGCTTCTATCCCAGCTATTTTGTCCAAGGCCTTCTGTACCTCCTTCGGGAGCCCTTTCTTGATTATGAAATAGAACAAAGCGGTGGATTGGTTCCACGCCGTACCAGTTTAGCTTCTCCATAAATCTTGCACCCACAGTGTGAATTACATAGGATCCTCGTTCTCCTCCATTGTACATTGCATTACTAAATGTAAATCTGGAATATCTGGAAATGTGCGCCGCAATGCATTCCATACTTGTGCTCGAACATTGTTGAAGGGTGATCCATCATGGCGGTCACAACTCATTGTTACTCCTGGGAACCCTGCCTTTTCCCAAACAGCGTCTGCCTGATCACCCACGGCAGACACTAGCAAACTTTTTACATCACCTATCGCTAACGGTACTCCTGCCATGTTCTTTTCGAACGCATGTATCCATTTCCCTGCCCCTCCCGCAAGTGGGGGGAGGACTTTCAACAGATTGTTCTTGTCCATCTGGGCCCACGGAATATAGTGTGGCCTACCTGCTCCCTTGTCTATCAACGGCATCTGCAACTTATGCTTCTTTCCTGTCTTACTTACCGTCCCCTTCTTTGCCTTACTCAACAGCATATTCCCTACTCGCTGCCTTAATCTACCCTGCCATCGTGGGGGTGATCGTTCATCTAAGTCATTGAAATGATGTGGCAGTGGGGATCCCACAGCTGCTACTCCTTCTTCGTATTCGTCTAGATCACTCCACACCTCTTCTATTTCCTCTTCTTGCTCGCCATTCTCCTCTTGTCTTTCCCTTCGCTGGCTTTCTGGGGTGGCTGGGCATATGATTCTTACTGGTTTATCATTCAGATGCAACAGGAATTCTCCCGATCGCCATTCTTTTTCTCGCCCTTGTGATATGGGTGTTCCCTGAGACAATATGGACTGCGCTGGCCCTGGCGTCGCTGCTGCTCATTCCCCTGTTACACTTAGCAGGGGTGTGAGATGTGCTACGGACAATGGTGATACCTCCCCTCCCCCCGGTAGCATTTGGCCCCTGTCACACAGTGCTCTTAGCTGTGTTATTTCCATTTGTGCATGCGCTAACTGGCGGTCTAAATCTCCGGTTAATCGCGCTGAATTTACAGGGGACGCACTTGTCGGGCCATAAAGGCCTCCTTTGTCATATGGTGGTGGTGCCGTGGCTACCGCTCCACTTGGGGGAGTGGGGGTGGGGCACGCTGGTACATACAGAGGCTCGCTGTATCCTACTGCTTGTCTTGTCAATAAGGGGTATATTTTGGTTGTATCATTCTCAACTGTGGTCGTTGTGCATTCACCCTTTGGTGTTCCGCTTACCTGTTCCTGTGTTTTCTGTTTTGCGATTGTTTTTTCTGTATTTACCTCTGCTATAGGGGTAGCTTCCTCGAACATTCGTCACAGGTCCAATACTTCACTTCTGTTTTGCAACTGTTTTCCCTTATATCTTGCCAATAAGTGTGTGGATACTAAATCTAACACCCTTTTGTCAAACAACCCTTTCATCTCCCCCTTGTTCCCGTTACTGAACACTTTTTACCCTTCCCTGTTTTACCTACTCTTCTCATTCACTCCCCACCTTTTATACCCTCTTACTCTTTCCCAAGGAATCTTGCTTACACGGAAAAAGAATATTCTAAATGACTACTCCGTGTCTACTTAATATACGAGACCCCGACTATTTTCTCTTTATCTTCACTTATTTATCTGCACTGGACGAGACAATGCTACGTGGCGCCGCCTTCTACCCCGTTCGGGCTAGGATACCTCTTCTCTTCTTCTTTATTTCTCACAAAAACCTAATGGCCATATAAAGGACAGATCAGAAATGCTTCAGCATCACTCACCCAGCCCCTATTCTTGGTTTTAACTCACTACCACCTGTTCCCCTGTTCCCTTATTTTCCCCCCTTACCTTTCCTTGGTAACTTTCACAACCGGCACTCACGTGTTCAGTCGGGTAATCCGAGGGTCACCGTTCACGGTCTGACCCCAGTCTGGTCCGCACCCCAACCAAGCCGTGGCCGGCCTCGGCGAGCAGCTTTTTCAGTTGGGTATTCGTTAACCGGGAACCCTTGAATCCTTTCTTGTAGTGCACACAGGCTGGTCGGCCGCGGAGGCGATGGTTTTGCTGGGGGGTGTCCCGGATCTCGCCGCACAGTGCGGGCCTCGAGGCACCTTTCCAAATCACATCACAGGGGGTCACCAAATGTTTGTGCCCTCCCCGTCTTTCTCATGCAAAAGATTAAAACTGCCTCACACCCCAGACGGGGAATGAGGCAAAGAGAGCAGGCTGCAGGAGTTCAAGGTAAGGTTTATTTAAGTAAATGGCATTCAAAAATCTCTGTTGCATCCGAGAGCGCTTTGACCACAATTAAGGTTACAATACATTTTATAGGACAAATGACGCAACTAACATAGGGTACTATGTTGGTCCCGGATTGGACAGTCCGTATGGAGCCCATGGTGTTGGCGGCATCTCTTCCTCCGGGTAGGTTGCTTGGTTGGCGGGAGGATGGACGTCAGGCGTCTGTGCTCCGAATGGGTGAAGGTCAGGTCACTGTGAAGAAGGGTGGCCACTAGCTAAGCTAACATAATATATTCTCAAAATGCATGCACTAAATAATAATCGTTCGAAGTCTTTGAAAAAATTATCATGTCTCCATAAAGTTCACACATGTGTCTATACTATCAATAACATCGGATTATAAAGGCCTTAGGTTAAGGGCTTGAACTCCATAATAACACTGGTTGAAGTGAGGGTCTGTGTTCATAAGAATCTCTGGTATGTTGACATTTGTTAGGTATACAACGATATACTGCAGCAGGGGTCTAATGTTAGTTGGGGATCTGTTGGAGGGGCATCATGGCGTGGTCAGCATTCTGGCACATAAAAGGAATACCTTGCAGGGGCAAAGGGTCACAATGGCAGTAAGTTTCCACTGGCGAGGGTGCGGGGGCAAGGACATGTTTGTGGAGATGAACGAGCTGTGTGCTTAGTTCATGCTGGTTCACATGCAGGACAGTGATCTCAGAGGAAGAGTGATGTGTTACATTTATTATTTGTTGCAAGTACCTCCGGCTCCAGCGTGAGAATGGAGTAGCAGAGTTTTCCAAACAGAGTGGGAAAGATGGTGGGGACCATGTGCCCTGTGCGTCTGGCCGTTGCGAGAAAGGAAAGAGAAGCGTTTTGTACTATTGCAGTGAGGCC
Source organism: Ambystoma mexicanum (assembly GCF_040938575.1). NCBI lineage: Eukaryota > Metazoa > Chordata > Amphibia > Caudata > Ambystomatidae > Ambystoma > Ambystoma mexicanum. The sequence goes on along the minus strand of NC_090937.1, from coordinate 17,891,983 downwards.
TAGTGACCAAGATGGTGTCGAAAGGGGGTACTAAAATGGATGCCCTGTGTCCTGCTCGCTGGTCCCATCTACGCAAATGTTAACCAAAGTCGACATCGCATAAGGGCAAGGGGCGAACCCACCACTGGAGGCACTTGATCCGAGTTTTGTACTGAGAAGTAAAGGATGCGAGGGGCCTGCTGGCCCCTTGCTCCCACACAATAGCAAGCTTCTATAAATTGTCTTGCTACCTTGAATTACTGCGTATTTACAGTTATTGGTCAGTGAGTTACTTTATTTTCTTTAGATCGATGATTACTTTAACTTTAGGTGCATGTTACTCTTAATGCTTCTGTTACATCGTTACTTAGTATTTTCATATTGTTTCAGCATAGGTTTGTATATCTTCTTCATGACATCACTTTGTCCTCATTAGATATCACTTTAGCATTAATCCATGATGTCCCCAGGTGCATTGTGACATTTTGGCAGGCAAAATCCTTCCATATAGCATCCTTCCATGCTTCATCCTTCCACACTTTCAGTGCGAGGTTACATTCTGTATGGCTGTCTGAGTGCATAACATCTCTCATACACTCGATGCAGAATAGAAACGATGTAGGGGGTCCCATCTATGGCTTTTCTCTGACTGTTCCAATATGATGGCGGCAAGGATGCAGGATCTGGCAGGATAGCGTCTACCTGCTCCTCTACAGAACAGTGTGTCATGATGTCACTATGGCCTGTGTGATTCTGTGTTGGCATAAGCCAAGGAATCTATTTACTGGCGCTTCATTTTACAAAATGGCCCAGTCAGTCTGGAATTCCTCCTTCAGCAAGCTCTCTTTTCGGCTGGCTGTCTCGAAACCAATTCCCAACATGGACTGGTCATCCCTCTCTCAATGGCTTAATTCTCTAGTCTGCATAGGGATCAGTCATCCGTATGGGTTCAATTCGGCACCCCCTGACCACCGCTCTCCAGTTGTTTACAGAAATATTCTTCAATGTCTATCTCCCATATTAATTAATTAGTTTTGTGTGCATGCTATTTTATAATCCTTGGCTCCTGTGCAGCCTTATGACTAGATGTTGTTTCCATCAGTCTCATGACTGGAAAGGTGGGAGGGAATTTCACACTCCTAATGTAAAATGGCAAGTTTGTCTAGTTACAATAACTCTGGATGTGAATGTGCAAGATTAATAAAATCAATATCATCAGAGTCTGTAGATCAGTGTGCACAATTACGTGTCGAATATCCATCCGCACTGCATATTAACAGAGACAATACATTTTTTTATTCATCTCCTGATTTTTCCATCACGCTCTAGGGGAAATTTGTGTGAGTTGGAAGATATACTTTCTATCTAAAATTTGCAATTACTATCATGTTTCTAAAAGCTTCCCTTATAAAGTCATGATTTTTCAAATTGTAAGCTTTAGGGTGAAAACATGGCGCATATACTCTCCTGTTCAATTTTTATATGAAGAAATGCATACTTTGACCTGCAGATGGCACCGTTGATACAGCCCGTGGACATTCTCTTTCCTGATATGAATATAGGTCAAGGCAAAGTTTGTGGTCTCTTGCCTGGAGATCAGATGAAGTATCAAATGTCTTCAGTTAATGAATTTTATGAGGAGACTGGAATGATGAATGTGACAAGCCCCTTTGAAGTTCACTTTTTCAGGGCCACCTGGCAGTGCTTTATTTGCTTAATCCTCAAAGCCAGTTTCAACATGACGAATATAATAGTTCTGTGTGGCCTCATGTCTTGTGATGTGAATTCCTGAACTAGGGTTGAACCTTTAGAAAGGTGAATTTTCAGTCAGTTAAAGCCAACAAGCTACATCCAGATATCGGCCGGGCATGTACCATTTCAAGTAAAATATTAGTGTTATTCAAAGTGGAGTACATGTACAGCAGAATAGTATGGAACTGTCAATGCTTCTTCTTGTTCTACATTACATTTCGCATTATTTCACAAGTGCACCTGTTCATTTATAATAGCATTTTCACATGAGTTCCCCAATGAAAGGAAAGGGTTAAATTTTAGAATTACTGTTACGCTCATCTGGTCTCTGCGGGGACGTTGGGGCATGCTTGCAGCCCTCACAGGAAGTAGAAACCCCCCTGTCTGCTTTCTCCCACTGCAAATAGGCTGTGGGCTGCTGCTATGAATTGGAACACTGTTCCTGCGTAGATATGAGAGGACGTAAGTTTGCTGGCCTGTGAGTGAATTCCCTCTCAAACCCCTCTTCCCATAGTGTGGTTTCCGTGAGCATGCATCGACCCTTTAAGGCTCACCTGCAGATTATTAATGGTGAGCTCTCGGTCCTGCTACTTCTGGCAGGGGTGCATTTAGGATGAGTAACAAGTTCCTTCAATGGTCATTCGTACGTGGTGTCCAGTCCAGCTGCGACTATTCCACGCCTTTCTGGTAAGTGTCTTCATTTTTCTTTTTGTCTTGAAGTATTTGTATTGTATTTCTCACAGCATGTTGTCAGCTGTGTAATAATGTCTATCTTTCTCCAAAATAGGTGTGATTGTGGCCCAGAAGATCTACAGAGAACAAGGTGGCTCCAGATGAGGAGCAGAGGATCCCACGGTGGTCCGGCAGCAGGTAAGTGAGCTTTTAAGGATAAGCGCAAAGAATTTTGCAAGCGTGACCTCAAACTGAAAGTTTGTAATGTCTAACCTTGCCTTTTGTCCTTTTACAGGATCCGCCTTCGTGGATGAAGAAGATGTCGTGCTGCGGTGCCCACAGCTGAAATCCTGCATGCCGGCGGATGAAGAAGATGTTGTGCTCCGGCGCCCAGAGCTGAGGTCCTGCGTTCCGAAGGATGAAGAATGGACGCCAGGCTCAGCGGTGAAGAATGCCGGAGAATGCTGACTCCAGGAGGTAAGCATATGGGCAGGAGACTGGATTCCCAAAGGTAAGTGCTGGTTTATCCCAGGCAGCGGTGAGCGTTACGCTGCATGTAAATGCAGATTAATGCTAAGCGTGCACCTTGGGGTTGGGTTGGGTTTTATAGGTGAGCTCTTAGGCCATGCCCACTAGTTCTGTTCTGCTTGCCACACCCTGCCACTCCTTGAAGTTGCACGTGCAGCTTATAGATGGAAAGTTGCACGTGCAGCTCAAGATGGAAAGCCACACCCGGACTGACTGCACACACGTGGAAAGTGCCTGAAAAGCACTCCTGCCCATAATAAAGAGTCTTGCTTATGTTTCTCCATGAGCCTGGAGCCAAAAGGCACCAGGACTGAGTCCAACCGGGCCCCCTGTGTATAAACGTCCCAAAGGGACGTGCGTGAACCATGCTACCCCTTGCTCCCACAACCTGTTGGTGCAGCTCCAGTGATCCTGGGCAAGTGGCCATGACAATTACACATACTTTTCTCTGCACCTGGTATCTAAATTAGAGGAATATGCTGATAAATTGAGTTCTTTTCAAGCTTCAAGTCTGCAAAATGAATTGTTCTGGGACCCAGGCTGAGTTATTTTGCTGATAACCACATGCATGGGCCTTAGTATTTTTCTTCATGCCTTTACCTATTAATGAGTATGTCGAAAGTTTCAACCTGAATACACAAAGTTCTTGGCATGCCTTTAACACTGATAATCAAGTCTCAAAATTCATTTGAAAAGCCTTAGGAATGGTAAAAAATTATAAGGTTCACTTTCACTTTGTTGAAAAATGTTCTTGGGCGCAAAACAGTAGCTAATTATTGTACAGTGTTTACTCAGATACCCAGCAGTCTTCTTTATCCATGATAAAGTATCTTTAGTACATGGAGAGGCTTGGTTAAAGCTTGTGAAGAAAGCATTAATGTAAGCTCCTTTATCCTCCTATGGTTTTCTTAGCAATATTTCTCTGGACGAGAATAAGAGGCAGGGCACTGTCATGAATCAGTAAGATGTCAGAGGGTTGATGTATTTTCTCTACTTGAAGATGCGAGGATTCATCTACTCTGGGAGATTCTTCTGCTCTGGGATTTAATGATCAAACTGGATCAGAATTAGGCTTATCTTTCAGTTGCAATTTGTTCACACAATCAGCCATTTCTAAATGTGATTTGTCCCTTCACCAAGCAAGAGTATAGTTTATTCTTTTGACTATCCCCATCCCCTTAGTACTTTACATAGCTCTTCCAACCAGTTTCAGCTTTTTGGAGGGCCAGTGGAGTGAATGTGATTGCCTAACTCAATGACATTCTCAATCTGGGAGCCAGATATTTCAAGGGCATTTGTCTATGATAGAAGAGCTTTTGCAACTTCTGTACTTCATTGTGAATTTAACTAAATTTGTACAGATCATGTGACACCAGTGGAGTTCTTCTGTTTCCTAGTGGACACTGAATCCTATGTGCTAAGGCTTTTTCAAACCAACTACTGTTTGAGTCACAATGAGGTGAGATATCTCGTGGGTGGTGCATGCAGGGATTTTACACTCTTCCCCCATGTTTTAGGGTTGCTGTTTGCCTTAATTAAGCTGTTTTGTTTGGGTCACTTGCATTTCAAGCCCTTTCAGTGTCTCAGAACTGATTGCCTTTATTGTTTGCAATGGTGCACTGCCCATATCAGTTTGACTGGACATTTATGGGAGACTTTGCTCTGGAAACATGAGAACGTGCAATCAAGGATTGGCAGGGCCTTTTTTTGCATTTGGCCCGACTCTGTTGTATAATCAGATGTAAGCAAATCGAATTGGGGAACCGGCTCATGGCTATGATTAGGAGGTTTTTTTCTGTGGCCAAGAAAGTCTGTCATATCAATTACATTGAACTGAGTTTTTTTTTATACATGTCTCAGGGTGTTGCCCTGATTTCCTTCAGATGGACAATGTGAAATAATTCCAGTACGCCAATTGTCTGGAAGGCACCCGATCAAGAAGGGTAGTGAATGTGGCCAGAGACTTTTGGCTTTTCTACCTGGATCATCAGATCTCACTTAAGGAGAAATACATGGTCATTCTTTTGAATTTTGGTGTTCCGCGTAACTATGTAATTTCAATATTTGAACACTGAGGCCCTGATTTTGATCGAGGGGCAGAGGGAACTTATTTTCAAATAATAGCTAAATCATGGAATTAACTTTTATTTGCATATAAAACTTATTTTACTAAACATGAAAGTTGCCTTATTTGGGCCCAAACAACACTTTCATGTGGGTATATGGTTAGTGGGTTCACATGTTGATGGCATGACAACACCAGTGCAGCTTCCTAAACAACCTCGAAAAAAGCTGTTTCCAGAGAAAATCAGTTTGTGTTGTATTGTCATTATCTTTTACAACATGTTCATAACCATGGTACCTATCTGATGTCATAAACATGTGAAAAAAGCATCCCAGTGTGTTATGAGGGCTTATTCCATGTGTTGACTTAAGCAATAGAAGGGGAGGCATTACCAGTAGGGTAGTGCCACCAGGGCCATAGTTAGAAGCCCGAGCGAAGCGGGGGCTTTAACGTAGGCACGGGGCATGACACGACTGGTAATGCCCCCCTTCTGAGGGTTCTATTGCTATTAGTACCCCGGTACGTTGTATATAGAAAAAAAGTAAACAAAAAAAATGGCCACCATGGAAGGAGGTGAATGGACTACACGTAGTCCCATTTCCCTTCCCATTGTGGCCATTGAAAAATGTAAACAAAAAAGATGGTGGCCATGGAAGCGGGCGATTTCCCACATCCCGCCCCATTGATATCGATTTGGTATGAAGTTCATACACATTTTATATCAAATTGTTAGGACCCCATTTTTTATATCACATTTATTGACCTGAATAATTTTTATATACATTTTTATACATTTTATATTATTTTTATATAAAGTTGGTATACATTTGATAAGAACTCCAATAATTTGTATACATAGTTTATACAGATACATATATACTGTGATATACATTTTATATACATTTGATGTAAAATGATTGAACCTATGATAAATAGGTCTGGGGCAATTCTAAGGCTATGATCACATTGGGTAAGGGGCTTATAACAGCACTATATAGCTTTTGTGCTAGGGATGGGAAACATGTGTGCTCTTCCAGCTTTCCCGGGGCTATCAGGTGTGGTATTGAGGAAATGATAATTATGAATCGCTACAGTTACAAGGGGAAAGCAGCCTCTAGAAGCACTGGGGCTTCTGATGATAGTTATACTCCTAATTGTCTTACTACGGAGTATGATGGGATGGAAGATGCTCAGGATTTTATGACTGAGTTTTGGGATGATGGCGATGTGGTTGGTTCTGAGCAGCAGCTGGTCATGGTGCCTGGGCAACCATCCGGGGGCGATGTGAACTCTGAAGACAATGACCATGAATCTATGGTTCTGCAGGCAGAAGCGGCTTGATGCCGGATAGTGACCTCACCCACCCCCTGGGACTTGATACAAAAACAGGGTCCTTTGTGCAGGGATGCGGAGAGCCAAGCCGTAGCAGAGACTATCAATATTTCCTGTGTTTGCGGTACAAATCAACTTGAAAACCCGGGGCATGTAAGGATATTTGGCGTGTTACAGCACAGAGTACAGCACTACTGCACAGGTAGCAATTTATTTTTTGCAGCACCACCACAAGGGTGCGGTGCATTGCTATATGTGTTACCAGATTAACAAGGAAAGACAGGCTATTCAGTCAAAAACGATTTTAACATATAAGATGCAAATCTATTTTTACAGTTAAAAGCACACGTGCACATTCAAAAATGCACACTATTTTTCACCTGAAATGCCTATGGTGTGAGAGACACATTTGAAAATAATAACTAACATTACTTATAACTAACCTGACTAATGAAACATAATCCACTAATAAAAATGTGTCTCCACTGCAGAATTAGGCCTATTCTGAAAGTGAACTTTTAAACGCACATCCATTTTTTTTTTCTCCTCTCTGCTGCCCTGTCCACATAATTACAGGAAGCAAAAGAGCTCGAAAGAACAGGAAATCAGTTGGTTACAAAGTATTACTATAAAAATGAGCCATTGTGTAGAGAAGGAGGAGATGGCATGATTGATTCTGATTGGAGAAGCGTCATAGCAAGTATCATGCTAGAGGGAGTGATCAGAGTTTTGCTGGGGGGAGTTTGAGGAGAGAGAAGGGCAGTCAAGATTTGGCAGAGCTGGGAGAAGGACCTATTTTTTCCTGGTTGGAGCATTCCTATCTGCAAAAGCTGAGAATTCCAGGCAATGACCCCGGTTTGAGAAGGAAAGGCGATCCTTTTTACTGGGGTTAATCTTCAAGGGAGCCACATTCAGAAAGAGAACAGCTAAAGAAAACTTGACTGAACAGATAAGGTAATTACATAAGTGTGGGAGCTGAGTGTGTACGAGACGAGAATGTTCAGTCAGAGTAGGAAAGGAGATTCCGGTGCCTTAATCACACGTTAATGTTGCAAATTGTGTTCTGTTCTCCGCCAGTTTTTTTTCAGTGTAATACAGACAATGCTGTTAATGTGCTGTTTTATTTATTTCTGTAAAGAGTGAGATCGTGTTTAAATGCAACTTTTATAATACAGAAAAATATTTGAAAGCAGACGGGTGGTGTGTCTTCTATTTACCAATACAGTGCTGATGATGAGGGGAGATTTTTAAACAATGCAATTGTCATTTTAAGACAGATGTGTGCATGATCATATTCAGTATGGAGAGTTGAGAGTGATTGTTTGTAGCATAGCTCGTTGGAGGTACATGAGCCAACGGGAAGAGGGACTCTCTGAACATAGTTCCCTACCGTATATAAGGTAGTGGAAATTACCACAAAATTACCACATATAGCTCTCTGTCGTAAATAAGTCAGTGAGATCGCCCATGGTGGCACACTAACACTAACACTGAAAATGTAGGTCTGAGGTCTCTCTAGTGATTACACGAAAAATCTAAGCAAAGATAAGGGATTCTGGACATTGGGGCCACAAATAAAACAAGGGAATTATGCTCACCAAAATACCACCAACCACGCATACCAACCACGTATACCAAATATGCATGTCTGGGTGCTGAAATAATGCATGTCCACTGTATTATTGTTGCACATGGCCAAATCTGAATACAAAGAGTGATTATTGCTAAGTTATTTTTCGGCGGTAATAAAATACCGTCAGGCCCCAAATCTCCACAAAATACCCTACATATTTATGGTGCGTTGTAGGCCGGGAAAGTGATCATAGAGTACCTACTGGGCGTGGCAAGCGTGTCTCACACTGCCATTTGCACATTAAAGGGAACCCATTTTATAATAACAGTGTGCCACTAAAATCGAATTTCAGAATGTCACAAAGGGAAACCACATTCTCAGATCTAGTGCAATATTTAGAGGCAAAGTTGTTTGCACATGGGAATTGGTCGTCAAATAGCATGTTAGAATGGAGTAACCGCATTCAGGGTGAGGTGCAGAAAGAAAAACTAGACAATATTTTTGCAGAAGGCAGCATAATTCAGGTCTGCCTTACGAGATTATTGAATGCAGCCGATAAAAGTGCAGAGAAAGACTGTTTAATACGGCTATGCGGCAAAATATGGTTTATTTTAAACAAGTCCCTGCGAATGCAAGAGAATGATACTCAGCTAATTAACAGGTTAAAGACTGAATTAGAGGGGGCAAGTAAAAATCAGGAAATGTTGAGAGCAGAATTGGATGTATGCCAAAAAGACATGCAATTAAAATGCAGAGACTTTGATACTCAGTTATCCAAAAGCAAGAAACAATTTGAAGATAGTGAGCAAGAATTGGCACACTTAAAAGCCTTAGTGGATCACATTAGGCAGGAAAAAGATGAGGTTGTTTCAGAAATGCAGATTTTACAAAAAGAACATTGTGAAAAAGAAGGTGATCTCCAGAGTGCAGAACAAGAAATGATTAAAATGATTCAAGAAAGAGACAGGAGAAATAAAGAGTTCAATGAGTGCCAAATGCAAATGTGCGACATGCAGGAGGTGATTAATAAAATGAATGGTGAAAACAACTATTTGCAAGATGAAGCCAACAGACTCCTTAAAAAGTGTAAGGACTTAGAACAGCAAATGTGCATTCCCAAGTCCCAGGAGAGGCGGCAGGGTACCACATTCAATGGAGTGGAGGTGAATTCTAGCTCTGCCCAAAGAGCTAGTGCTCCAGTGACTGGGCCGGTGACTGAACTTGGTTGCAGCGCCCTTCGGGGATTTAATACTCCCACTGGGGGCGGCCACCAATCTCATACACCTGAAAACAGGAGTGAATCACAAAATAGTGCAATTCCATGCATTGCAACAAGTAGCCCCATAAAAATAATGAAATCCATTAAAGCCCTGATCAAACCATTTAAAAAGGGAGGTGAATGCTGCATTGAGGATCACTTAGAAGCGGTGCATGACATTTTTAAAGCACTCCAGATACCTAAGGAACAGTACAGACAATATTTTCATTTAACTTTAGATGCCCCGACGGCCAGCATCATAAGGGGATTAAATGAACAGCAGAATATGGCATGGCTGGAGTTTGAAAAAGAAATTAGGCGTCATTTTTCTCCTTTTCAGTCATTGCAGGAGGCAAAGAAAGTCGCGTACACAATTACTGCTGGACCTAATATATCCCCTCGCCAATTTTTACAAGACTTAAAAAGAGCATTTTCTCGCTTTGATGTATCTTTTGACTCAAATTCCAATGAGTTTAAAACTGCATACTTCTATGGGCTACAGAAAGACATCATATCCCAATTGGTCCGTGAATTTGACCGTGACAAGTCCCTTGAATGGATTGTACATCAAAGCACAAAACTATATGAAGTACTCTATTGTCAGGGTAGAGAAAGTGATAAAATGAAAGATACTAGACCTAAATCTAAAGAACCCTCAGCCACAGTAATGGAAATCAGGTCAGCCAAAATGTCCCTTGAGTCTGCTCAAAGCCAAGGTAAAAATAATGTGACACCTGAACAAAGGGGTAATCAACAAAGATCGCCATTTCCTGTACCGATGTTCCAATCACATGATCCTAGTAATAGAGAGAGCTACATCAGCCCTAGGTATTTAGGGGACAGACCCCGGGTAGGATACCGGCCTGATATGGCAGGTATGAACAATAACCACAGACAAAATCAAGATCAAAGAAATGATGGTCCCTACCAGTCATTGGGGACACAGAGCAGATTTGATCCCAGCACCATGATATATGGTAATCAGGATAGGCCCCGATATGTGGATCGATTTACTGATAATGGAAATCAACCTAGGGGCCAGTACCCACAATCTGAGAGACAGGACATGAGGCAAAACGTGAACTACAGTCCACGCCAGTACAATGATTCCCCACCAGGGGACTATAATCAAAGGATGGGTGCTTCCCGCTCCCCTCCACAAATGAATCAAGAGTTCAGAAACCATCCCAACCGACATCAATCACCTGAGAGGTATCAGAATAGATCCAATCAGGGGGAAAACAACCAATATCGACCTAGGCCACAGAAAGAGGATCCTAGAGAGATGGAAAGGTTCCAGTGCCTTGAGGCCCAAGTGAAAATGTTAGCTGAGCAAATAGGAAAGCTCTATACAGCGCAAAAACAACCTTCCAAAGAGGGGGCTGATGGCCATAGCAATGACCGGGGGGCTTCCGAAAAGTGACTAAGTACTCATGATAACTGCAGTGCCAAAATGACAGATTGCTCTGATATAATTTTGCATAACGACTCTGAGATGCCTAATGGATTAAAAATAAAAGTACCAGTAAATGAAATTGTGACAGAAAGTGCAAATACTTCTAAAAAAGAGGTACGATTTAACTTAGAGCTAAATAAAACAGTAAAGATTTGCACAAATGAAAAAGAAACATTAGGAATTCCAAAAGAACAAAGGAACAGATTTAAGAAAAATGACTCATGCATGGGGAATACCAGTGAACAGGGAGTACCTGGGGATGCTATAGCTCCTTCCCTGGGCAAGCAAAACAATGACCAAACACAGACAGAAAAAGGAAATACTCACAAGGAGGGTACAAGTCAATCACCTGAAGAATTCTTTGAGCCACATATTTTTGAAGAGGCTGAAAGGGCTGGTATCACACTAAATGATCACAAATGCACAGAATTAAAAAATGACAAATTGCTGAATGATGTTGTTACACATGTTCAGTTGGAGGATTGTAATGTGGTCTCTGATGTTACCCAGATGGATGGGCGAACAGTGGCCACACTCCAAAAAACCTCTGAACATGGAGAAATGAATAAAATCTCTCGCGCAGAAATAGGTAAAAAGGAGGGAAAAATGTCTTTCCATTTACCAATGTGCTTAGCCAAAAGTGAAAAAGACCTGAGAAAGGTGAGCCCTGAAATCAGTAAGAATTCACATTTCTTATGTGTATTAGAGGAAGTTGAGGACAGATATTATGCACCCATCACTGTAGAAGAAAAATGCCACACCTTTGCTATGATTGACACTGGCGCACAGGCCACAATTATGTCCAAGGAGCTGGTAAAGAGTATCAATGAAGGGAGGCCTCCACAGAGTCAGATCACAGTGAAGGAAAATCAAGGCCCAGTGCATAACTTTAATGGGGAGGAGGTGCCCATCATAGGTGTAACTGAGGTTGACATAAAAATAGGAAAGCACAGAATGAAACAAGAGGTATTGATCACATCTATTTGTGAAATTCCATTTCTGATGGGGACAGATTGCCTGAAAAGATTGTCTCCTCTCATAGAGGGGGTGAATGGAGTGCTGTGGTCCTTAACCAAAAAACCATTGAGGTCTAAGAAACTAAAATCACAAAACAGCAATATAAATGAATGTCACACTGTTGCCAAAACAAATGATGCTGTGGAGGTATATCTCCAGAATAGATGCATACCTAGTGTCACTGTCATATTAATGTGTCAAGACAAAATGCAGAGCGACAATGAAAAACTACCTGTACAAATATACTTGGACCCAAGGAAAGATTGGCAGACTGCCATAGATGAGCACACATTATGTTTTTATCTAAAAGAGAAAACATGCAAACCGAATATTGCTCCTAAAACAGATTCAGAAAAACACATTACCACTCTGGCAGAAATACACATGGAAGATGAGCAACCATGGGTTCATGTTGGTATAAATGATTATTTTAAAACAATAAAAGCCACTTTAGCGCTTGAACATGAAAGGAGTTTCATTAATGAGAAATTGTTGCAAAAAATAATGGAAAGGGAAGAAATCCCGAGATTTAGGATTAAAAACCAATATGTTTCTGGCTTGGACAGTCCAGACTTTGAAACCGAATTGCAGGCAGATGCATGCTTAAAATTAGCATTGGGCAGAAAACAATTTACCATAATGTATGGATAGTGAGTGGAGCACAAAATGAATTTTACATGGGAAATGACATCATGCACAGAATATGTATGGTGTTAGATTTCCTTAATCAAAAAATATGGTCACGCCTAGGTGGTCTGGCACCTGAATTTGAAGACAAAAGAAGGGCTTATCATTGTGCACAACTGGTTCCTTATGCAATCGAATTACAAATGAGGAAAAATACTATTATTCCTGCATTTACAAAACAGTTTGCAATAACACTGAAATGCAAAAATGGACAGCAGATGAAAGGCTCTGATGCATTTGCATGCCTGAATGAATCCATAAAACAGCAAGGCCTGGATTATGAATACATTCCATTGGTAGACATTGGTGAAGGATCTGTACAAATTATGGTAAATAATAAAGGTTGTCAGGATATTCATTTAGAGGAAAACTCCCCATTAGGAATGGCCATACAAAAATCACATTATACGGCAGATTTAAATAACATGGTGATTGGGAATATTCCTGAAAAATATGTAGATGCCAAGGGCGAGTTGCCAGAACACCTGGACTCTCAGCCCAAAGGAATATTTAAAATTCATTCTGTGTATCCTTATGATTCAAATGAGACAGTGTGCTGCCATCAAGAGGATTGCATAATATTTAATTTAAATGAAAATGAAACAGAAAATCAGCCCATTGAAGTGGAAGCTGATATGCCAAAATATTTAAAAGTGGCAGCTTTACAAAAAGACACAGCCACACAGTTAGAAGAAAGCGCCGAGATTCCCTTACCAGAAGATTTTCCAGAATTTTCCAAAATGGTAGAAGAGCAGATCTCCTTAGCGGATGCATGTGAAAGCAATGAAGAGAGGGACAATCTGAGGGAGATATTTATGGAGTTTAAGGATGTATTTGCAAAAGATGCTTATGATTGTGGTTTAACTGATTTACATGTGGCCACACTACCAGAAGGGTGTAGCAGAAATCCAGTGTTTGTGCGCCAGTATAGACTACCGCTGGCATGTTTAGAATCATTGGCAGAGATTATTAAAAATTTGGAATCGCGGGGAATCATCAGGCCCATTCATAGCACATCCAATACACCTATTTTAGGTGTGTTGAAGCCAAATGGTCAATGGCGGCTGTGTGCAGACTTGAGAGAGTTAAATAAAAGAGTACCAATCTCTAGATGGCCACTGCCATTCATTGATCAGGGCCTAGCTCAGGTACATGGTTCAAATGTATTTACCACATTAGATCTCACCTCTGGATATTGGTGCGTGCCATTGGCAGAGGAGATACAACATTTATTTTCCTTTACATTTGACAGGACTCAATATGCCTGGCTTAGAACTCCGTTCGGGTACATCAATAGTGGGAGTGAATTTGGCATAATTTTGAGAAAGGCCATGCCGGATGCAGCGGAAAGAGGAACAATAGTTTATGTGGACGATGTCCTGATAAAAAATGAAAGCCTGAAAAGCCATTTTGATGAAATAAGACATGTACTTGGCCAATTGCAGAAAGCAGGCGCCAAAGTATCTTTGCAAAAAGCACAATGGTGCAAGAAAAAAGTGAACTTTCTAGGGCATGAAGTGACTGAACATGGGCTAAATCCACAAAAGAAGAAAATAGAGGCCATACAAAGATTAAAAGATCCTAAAAATGTGAAAGGAGTAAAAAGTTTATTAGGGATGGCAGGCTATAACAGAAAGTTCATTGAAAATTATGCAGAAATCACTCAATCATTGACTAAACTGCTTAAACTGAATACTCCCTGGAAATGGGAAAAAGGGCAGTCTGATGCAGTGGCTAAATTAAAGGAATGTCTTGTAAAGGCACCATGTTTAGCATACCCCATAAAGGACAGGGATTTCTTTATAGAAATAGGTTTTTCTGAACATTGTATGTCAGCAGTGTTATCACAAAAACACGATTTGAATCACAAAACCATTGCATATGCAAGTAAGGCATTTTCCCAAGTTGAAATGAAATTTAATGAATGTGAAAAGGCCCTATTAACCACTGTGTGGGCGCTACAACATTTCCGCCCCATTGTTCAGGGAGAAATGGTAATTATTGAAACAAATCATCAACCTTTGCAATTTTTAGAGAGTAAAAGAATTAGATCAGGTAATCTAGCGCAATCCAGAATCACTTCATGGACGCTGGCATTACAAGGTTTTCCCGTAGAAGTGAGATATGGACAAAATAAAAAGAACCCAATTGCTCAAGGGTTAGCTGATTTACATGACTGTGCAGCTGAACAAATACCAAATGAAATGGAAGTAGAAACTAGTTTACAGGAATTTGAACAATCACCACACAAAGCTTTTGATGAAAAAACATGCAAGGATTTGCCAACTGTATATGTGGATGGTTGTGCTTTTCACATTGAAAATGACAGTAATAAACAGTTAGTGGCAGGAATAGGAAATGTCTGGTTGAAATGTGAAGGTGTCCCCAGTCTAGGGATGAGGATTGGAGATAGGAGCAGTCAGGTGGCGGAATTGGCAGCCATTTATAAAGCAATTGCTACTGCAGTTGATTAAAAGTTCAGTGAAATTGTCCTGGTGACTGATTCTGACTATGCACGGAATAGCTTTGTGGAGTATTTGCCTGGTTGGAAAGCAAGAGGCATGGTTACATATAACAAAAAGCCACTTAAGCATGGAAAAATAATACAAGCCATAGACAAATTGGTGTCAGAGAATGAGTTAACAATATACTGGAGAAAAATTCGTGGGCATTTAAAAACACCAGGAGAGGATAAGGAGGGAAATGATAAGGCAGACCACCTGGCTAATATTGGGGCTGTGATGGGAGAATTGCTACCTATTGATTATTTAATGGGTGAAATACAAATTGATGCAGTCACACGTTCTAAAGCACCAAAGGAGGTAGATCAACCGGTGGTGCAGTGGAGTCATGACACGCCAGACCAAGATTTGATTGAGGCACAAAAGAATGATCAAATTTTGGGAATCTATTATAATCATTTGATAGACCCCGAACAAAATCCTTTAACAGAAAATGATTGTATGGGAAAAGAAGAGTTGAGGGTGTTATTAAAGAACAAAACACGAATTAGATTACAGGATGGACTCATGATTAGAGAGTCCATAATAGGACAAATACAGTGGGTAGTACCCCTTTCATTCAGAGGACTAATGCTACACCATGCACATGATGCCATAACCGCAGGCCATAGAGGTTCACAAAAAACATTAGAAATACTAAAAGATTATGCTTACTGGCCACATATGTCCCAAGATGTGGAATTATATACTAGAGGATGTCTAGTATGCGCCCAATTTAAACCTGCTTCACCAATGCATAGAGCACCATTGATGAAAAGAGGCCTAACTCTCCCATGGTCAGATTTGCAAATAGACTATGTAGGTCCTTTAAAAAGGTCGAGCAGGGGACACCGTTATATTTTGAGTGTGGTATGTTTGATGTCGAAGTGGATTGAATGCATTCCTGCACCAGATTGTAGTTCGCAAACAACAGCCACATTGCTGGTGAACCATGTGTTCTCAAGGTTTGGGTTGCCACAAAGAATTGAGTCAGACAGAGGAAGTCATTTCACAAGTACTCTAATGAGTAAGGTATGGCAAATACTAGGTGTGAAAAGGAAACTACATATCGCATATCGTGCGGCGTCTTCAGGTACAGTTGAAAGAAGCAATAGGTCTGTTGTGGATATTTTAAAGAAATTTGTGGCAGAAGCAGGTTCCAGCTGGGATTTGCGTTTACCATTGGTTTTGATGGCAATCAGGTCGACTCCTGCCAAAGCAACAGGTGTTAGCCCCCATGAGGTCTTAACAGGTAGGAAAATGGTGTTACCACAACACCTACTATACAGAACACATGAGCAAACCCTTGTGAGTGCATCCACAGTTCATGAATATATTGATGAACTGAGGAGGCATTTGCAACATGCATTTGCTTTTGTGCAGAGAAATCTGGAAAGAGCTGCTGACAGTGCAAAATCGTATTATGATAAAAAGACATCAGTAAAGGAATACAGTGTAGGGGATCAGGTATACAAGTTTCATTTTGGAAAAAGTAAACAGAAAAATTCTAAATTTCTAGCAGCCTGGCAGGGGCCATTTCGAATTATAGATAAGGTCTCTCCTGTAGTGTATAAAATTTTGAAAAATGAAGGTGAAACAGCAATAGAGCTGTTTGTCCATGTAAATCAAATCAAACCATGCCATCCCAGACATGAGATCAGGCAGCTTGAGCATGTAGAAACAGATAAAGTCCCTTGAACACAAAAAGAGAAAAATAAATGGGTGTAATCAGGAGGCAGTGACAAAGAAGTTAAAAAGTTGATTGTTATGATGGCACATAAACACTGTAGTATATGTAAAAATATATAATATAAAATAAATAAATAAATAAATAAATAAATAAATAAATAAATAAATAAATGCACATATAACGGAAGCTCATGGTTGGTGTGCAGAGAGAAAATGTATTAAATATTGAATGCTGTTTATGTGTGCTTGTTTTCTTTTAACTTGTGTTTAATTTCAGAAAAAAAAAAAAAACGAAATATTTTTACCAAGCATGTTTTATTTTTGGCAAAAGGGTGAAGTTAGTATTGTGCTATGTACTTAATTTGTTTATTTTCTATTTGATTTAGAAAATTAACATTATTTGGTCGGAGGTTCCGGGATCAGAGGCCACGGGAGACGATGGAGTCCTGGAGCCCATGTGGACGGATTCCGAGAAAGCCCCAAAGAGGGGTGAAGACCAAGGCTGCAAAGCGATCAGCATTGAAGATGATACCGACGATATGGTTAATGATGATGATATTTGGAGGGATCTTCAAGAATTCAGAAGCACAGGTTGTCATTGAACCTGGACCAGCATCTGGTATTGCGGTGGAAGAGGCACCAGGATTCATCATGAGTGATAGAAGGATGATTTTCCAAAATATATACATACCATTAAATCCTGAGATTTTGATTGAAAAACACTTGAACAATACCGGAATTAAGATTGAACAGACTAAAGAGTGGCTGGAAATAAGAAAAGAGGATACTAAGCAGTCAATAAGAGATATATTAATGCAATTGGAAAAAACATTCGTGAATTCAGCAGACATTAAGAAGAAGAGAGGAAAGAGAGGTGCGGTGATGCTCGCGATATCAATGGTAATGTCTATAGTTGGAGCAATAATAGGTACCACAATATCAACAGCCAATTCTATTTCGGTAGGAACACTGAGTACTAAAGCACAACAACTGAGTATTGACCTAGAAATAATACAAAAAACATTAGATGGAATTAGAGGGGGACTGGATGAACAAGTAAGATTCATAAATGAAACTGCAATCATTCTAAATGAACAAGCGGATGTAATGCAACGGGCGACTAAAATAATACTTAAGCATGACAGAACTTTAAATGAAATATTGAACATAATGAGTCCTGTTGATAGACTATTAACGAATTATATGAGAGAAGTTCAAACTGCAGTTTCACAATTGAGTCAAGGACATATTCCATTGTATTTTGTTTCGCAGGATATCATTCGTCAAATGATAGAAAGATTGACCAGGAGGGAAATTGACATAATACAGGTAAAAATTGCATTCGAAATGGGGAATGCAATGCCGTTATATGTGGACTTGGAAAGGCTAGAGATCGGATTTTTGCTATGCATCCCATATGTAGCCCCTGAACTTATTTATCAAACGAAGTGGGTACACAATGTGGGATTTTGGCAAGAGGACAAATTCATTAAGATTAAGACTCCAGAAGTGGTGGCATTTCAGTCATGGGAACCTGAAGTTTATTTAATACCAAACCTGGAAACATGTGTAACATTTAAAGAACAAAATTATATGTGTCCAGGTAAACCGTTTGTTCCTGATGCCACAGATGCTATTTGTGGTTTGAAATCTGACCCAAGTATATCAGAGGGATGTGAAGTGATTATTAGTAATATGGGGAGTGAAGAAATGGCACAGGCTAAGATGGTCAGAGGTAAATGGTTGGTCAGCACCTGCTTAAAGAACATGACGGTAGTACATTTAAACCATGGAACATACGTGGTTAAACAGGTGAAATATAATGTTTTTTATTTACAGGTTCCAAAGGATGCAATTGTGTCAATTGGGGGATTAACATTGTTTCATGTAACAAATGATGTTTGGGAAAGCCAAGTGGAAAATATCGATTTTTTTCAAAGGGATACTTTTCCAATAGATCCGGATGTGGAATATTTATTGAATCACAAAGAAAGACATGTTATAAAAATGAATTTGAGAAAAAACAATATTACAATTAGTAATCTGGGTATAATAGAAGTGGAAAGATTTAATTGGGGAACCTGGGGGGAACGCTCAATAGTAGGTTTGGCTATCCTGGTGCTAATCATGGGTGGATGGTTGATTGTGCTATCAGTAAAAATGAAAATGTTACTTATTTTACTAGCTACGTCAGGAAGAGAAAGATATCCCAATGCACATGCATTTTAAAAGAAAAATAAAGAACAAGTTGTTTTTAGGAATTGGCTTGGATCGTAGCCAGATTCTAAAAACAAAAGGAGGGTATGTAAGGATATTTGGCGTGTTACAGCACAGAGTACAGCACTACTGCACAGGTAGCAATTATTTTTTTGCAGCACCACCACAAGGGTGCGGTGCATGGCTATATGTGTTGCCAGATTAACAAGGAAAGACAGGCTATTCAGTCAAAAACGATTTTAACATATAAGATGCAAATCTATTTTTACAGTTAAAAGCACACGTGCACATTCAAAAATGCACACTTTTTTTCACCTGAAATGCCTATGGTGTGAGAGACACATTTGAAAATAATAACTAACATTACTTATAACTAACCTGACTAATGAAACATAATCCACTAATAAAAATGTGTCTCCACTGCAGAATTAGGCCTATTCTGAAAGTGAACTTTTAAACGCACATCCATTTTTTTTTCTCCTCTCTGCTGCCCTGTCCACATAATTACAGGAAGCAAAAGAGCTCGAAAGAACAGGAAATCAGTTGGTTACAAAGTATTACTATAAAAATGAGCCATTGTGTAGAGAGGGAGGAGATGGCATGATTGATTCTGATTGGAGCAGCGTCATAGCAAGTATCATGCTAGAGGGAGTGATCAGAGTTTTGCTGGGGGGAGTTTGAGGAGAGAGAAGGGCAGTCAAGATTTGGCAGAGCTGGGAGAAGGACCTATTTTTTCCTGGTTGGAGCATTCCTATCTGCAAAAGCTGAGAATTCCAGGCAATGACCCCGGTTTGAGAAGGAAAGGCGATCCTTTTTACTGGGGTTAATCTTCAAGGGAGCCACATTCAGAAAGAGAACAGCTAAAGAAAACTTGACTGAACAGATAAGGTAATTGCATAAGTGTGGGAGCTGAGTGTGTACGAGACGAGAATGTTCAGTCAGAGTAGGAAAGGAGATTCCGGTGCCTTAATCACACGTTAATGTTGCAAATTGTGTTCTGTTCTCCGCCAGTTTTTTTTCAGTGTATTACAGACAATGCTGTTAATGTGCTGTTTTATTTATTTCTGTAAAGAGTGAGATCGTGTTTAAATGCAACTTTTATAATACAGAAAAATATTTGAAAGCAGACGGGTGGTGTGTCTTCTATTTACCAATACAGTGCTGATGATGAGGGGAGATTTTTAAACAATGCAATTGTCATTTTAAGACAGATGTGTGCATGATCATATTCAGTATGGAGAGTTGAGAGTGATTGTTTGTAGCATAGCTCGTTGGAGGTACATGAGCCAACGGGAAGAGGGACTCTCTGAACATAGTTCCCTACCGTATATAAGGTAGTGGAAATTACCACAAAATTACCACATATAGCTCTCTGTCGTAAATAAGTCAGTGAGATCGCCCGTGGTGGCACACTAACACTAACACTAAAAATGTGGTATTCCTAAAATGTAGGTCTGAGGTCTCTCTAGTGATTACACGAAAAATCTAAGCAAGGATAAGGGATTCTGGACATTGGGGCCACAAATAAAACAAGGGAATTATGCTCACCAAAATACCACCAACCACGCATACCAACCACGTATACCAAATATGCATGTCTGGGTGCTGAAATAATGCATGTCCACTGTATTATTGTTGCACATGGCCAAATCTGAATACAAAGAGTGATTATTGCTAAGTTATTTTTCGGCGGTAATAAAATACCGTCAGGCCCCAAATCTCCACAAAATACCCTACAGGTATAGTGTTAATAGCCTATGTAAGGACTGTTTTTCACTAATGGAGACCGACAGCATTAAAGACAGTGTTATTATTCATTGTGCTTGCTGTTCAAAATGAATTAAAAATGTTGGTTATCATGATAACAGTCTGTGTAAGGAATGTATCTCGCTAGTGGAGACCGATAAAGACTTGGCGGTTCTTCCCCTGTGCTGATTCCCGGGCTACCAGGGGTGTGCGGCCATAGTGGCGTAGGTGTGTTTAAAAAAACAATTTTACAGATGGTGTTCAGGACATAAAACTGTAGACCCTCAAAAGGATGCTCACAAATGTTTGGAAATATCTTATGCAAATAATTTGCTACGTTAAATATGTTATTTGTTGAGTCCTAACCGCCTTGTTGAATTGAAGCGGTACATGCAGCAGCTAACACAGATAAGGATTGGGAAAGGGACTGAACAATGCATGTCTTAAATATTATGGGCTATAGCATCGACAAATAACACCCTTTTGAAAATAAAGCAGTGTAGAGACGTGTGTCCGATGGGTGTTAGAAACATTGTTGAGAAAACAGTTCGCAAGTGGGAGGGGATAAAGTATATCTAATTGAATACCTAATGGAGTGTTGACATGTTTGCTTATCGATGCAGTGGCATACAGTGTGTCTATGCAGTAATGTAACGCTCATCTGGTATCCACGGGGGCGCCACCCAGTCCGGACTGCTTCACCCTTGGACCACTTCCTTGGAACCTCGTAAGGCTGAAGACCAGGTCTGAAACACAGGGGTTACACATTAGCTTGATTGTCTCTTGTGGCCCGGGGCCCACCTCCCTTACGGACCCACAAACCCCCCTGGCGTCTTTCTCACCTTGCTTTTTGATGAGGTGCGCACTCCGTCCTGCCACTCAGAGCAGGGGCGCATTGGAGTTAGGCTTGTCGCTGCCTAGTTACTTCACTGGAGCGACTCTCCGGGGTCCAGACCTGCTGCGACTCCGTTCTTCAGGTAAGTCTGTCTTGACTGTGTGTTCTTTGTTTGGTAATTGTCACTTTCTCTCTTTCCTTTGATTTTTAGGTGTAGATGTCCTTGTGATGTTGCACAGTTTTGTGCACGAGATGGTAAGAAAGTACGAAGCGCAGCGCTATGTGCTTTTCTTGTGCTAACCTGTTTATGGTGTCCTTCTTGCAGGCTGCGATGTTTTTCCGGAATGCGCGTGCCGAAAAGATGAAGAGCGGTAAGTAGTGAGGAGCGAACCGCTTACTGACACTCCGGGTTGGGCCCAGACCTTCCGCTCTATGCTGGTAAGAGAGAGAGTTTCTGAATGTGCAGAATAAACGCTTACTAAAGTTGTTTTCTCTGTTTTTTCCTTTTCCAGGTAGCGGTTTTCTCAATGGGGCAAGGTCAGCCGAGATGTTGACTGTTCTGGATCCTGGAGCGGAGTATAGGAGCTGCTCCCAGAAGGTAAGCGAACACTAACAATGTCTTCTCTCTATTCTTGCAGGAGATCAGGTCCGGCGTGCAAATGAAGATGCTGCTGACCGAGGTGAATGTCACGCTGCCACTGGCAGAGCAACGAGAAGCGTGTACTGGAGTCTGGGTGTGGCTTATGTAGCCTGCAGGTATCCCAGGTGTCCCTGGGCCTGCCACACTCAAAATGCTAGACCGCATGGTTCAGTTCAGGAACTGAGCCATGTGGAAGCATCCATGTTGTTGCGCAATGCCCTTATGGGCCCAGATTACTGCTTTAACGCATGAGCCTTGCGCCAAAGGCGCTAGGACTGACTCCAAGTGAGTCTGGGGGCAAATGTCAAGGCCCTTGAGGCCCTGATGGGGGTACTAGATGTAGCCCATCTGGACTGACAATCCAGGCCAAGGGCAGGGGTCGTGACAAGTAACCCGACTAATCTTTGTGCAGCAACTGACAAACCCAAATCATTTAATGTGGATACAATTTGAATAAAAATATATGTTTTAAATGTTAATACATATCTGTTGTTTATAAAACCTGTTTTGTATTTATTTTCAGCAGTTATGGGGTAAACAATTCCACTATGAAGCTGTCGAAAATATATTACGATGAAGGGGCTGTTGGTAGTTACATAGGGGTTGACAGCCTGTGTCGTAAACTGCAAACCTATGGCGAGAAGGTGTCAAGGGGCGCTGTCAAGACGTGGCTTTTGGTGCAGGATGCCCACGCGCTAGATAAGCCGGTCTGTAAACATTTTAAAAGGCGAATGACTCTGGTAGGTGAAATCGCTCAATAATGGCAGGGAGATATTATGGACTTGAGCCAGTTATGCGGAGACAATGATGGTTTCTGCTATATTCTAGCCGTCATCAACGTTCTATCAAAATATGCCTTTGTTGAGGCCTTAAAGAACAAGACTGGTGACAGCGTAGCAACGGTTCAACAAAGGCAGAGTGCCCGCTAAACTACAGACAGACGCTGGTAAGGAGTTTTTAAATAAGCCGTAACAGAGTCTTCTATAACAACATGGGGTGCACGTCTTCATAACACACCCTGAAGTTAGAGCCCCTATTGTAGAGTGTTTTATAGGCACCTTTAAAACACGGCTCTGGCGATTCTACATGGCTAAAAACACCCCAGATATGTGGAGGTGTTACCCACATTTATAAATGTGTATAACAACACGTATCATAGATCTGTTAAAACTACACCCACAAAACAGCAGAATTTCCTGGAGGTCTGGAAAAAAGTGCTGTACATTAAAAAGATGACAGTATACCCCTTAAAAAGGGGGCTTGTTTCCGGATCTCGAAACACAAGGCCATCTTTACAAAGGAGTATGAGCAGAACTATAGCAACAAGATCTTTATCATAGATTGAGTGTCACAGCGGGAGGGCCTTTATATATACAGACTAATTGATTATTCTGGGGAGGCTGTTCAAGGTGTTTTCTGCAGGACGCAGATTCAAAAAGTCAGTAAAGACCAACAGCAAGTTTATAGAATAGAAAAAGTCATGAAGAGTAAAGGTCATGGAGAAAGGAAGCAATATCTAGTCAAATGGTTGGGGTTGCCCGATATGATATGATTGGTTATTTATAACGCGCTTAATACCCAGAGATTTCTAAGATCGGACCCAGGGATCGAACCACTTTTGTTCCGTGTCGTCTTGCTTCCAAGGCGAGCATGTTGCTGCTGAGCTATCCTCCCGGGACTATAAATTCAACAGTTGGGTGAATGCTGGATCTCTTGAGGCCACAGGTGTATAACAGGGAGGCATGGTATGTACACCTTTTTACATCACGCTCCCCAGCAATGCTTCAACCGAGACATTCCCTGGCAACAAAATGTCCAACTTCACTGTGAAGCTGGCCATACCCGTACATTTGGAAGGACAATAAATGTTGGTGTTCACTGAAGTTCAGTATGTCTGCTCGTGGGACACTTTAGGCAAAGGGGAATCCATGTTTATCATAAAACTAACAAATCTATCAAGGCTCTGGTCGGGCCAGTTCAATGAGGGGTATTACCCAAATATAGAGGAACTTGTCAGGGACATCAACAAAGCTGCATCAATCATGGCGAATACAGTGATACAAGGTTACAGCTAGATCTGCACCAGCAGAACGTTTTTCTGCAGGGCCCAGGCATACCTGTCAGGTTTTCAATAACAGGGAGGCTGCATAACATACTGGGAACCATGCAGCACATTAGAAGTGAAAAACCAAAAGATAATACCAGCGCCGACATTAACAAGGGTTTTTATAGTTTACTGCTTTATAGTGATATCGTGGATTATCAATGGGTGGGGGATAGCTACGCCCCATTACTCAGAACCGTGGTAATTAAAGCAAGCAACAACAATATTGTGAGCATTCAATATAACAAACCCAATTACGTCCCTGTGTGTAAAAACCATTTCTACACCATCAACATACAGATAAGAGATGACCAAGCACTGTTTGTATCATTTAAATACGCTCTGGCTGAAAGACTAATAAAACAGTACTATAGTGGCCATGGTGAAGAACTATGGAGACCCTGTGGCTTATATGGAATATTACATTAACCATGCCGGTTATGGGGATCAGCCGTATTTTAGTGGAAACCCCGTAATGTATGGGGCGGGGGGGCTAGGCGGTATCTTTAGAAGTCTCTTAAGACGAGCAATGCCCTTCCTACGATGCGGCTTCGAATTAGCTAAACCGCAAGTGAAAACATCTGCCACCAATATTGCACAAGACTTCATGGGAAGTGTAACATCGGCGGTTGTCAAGCATCTCACCAAACAGAAAAAGGAGGGCCAGTACAGATCTTTATTCATTTATAGACCATGTAGGAGAGTTAAGAGAAAGAGGTCAGCATCCCAGCAGCGCAGCCCCAAGAAACCCACCAAGAAAATCAGATCAATGGTCCGACACAGACAGCCGAGGAAGAAGACGCAGCGAGTTACCCCGAAAAGACACAATGGCAGTGATATCTTTTAAAGAATAATGGCTATCTTACATAGAGCCTCCGGGGAGTGTGTGAAATTGGAGCTCAAACTTTTGACCATACCCCCGACCTAGACTTTCATCGATAACAGTTTCTTCACGGTGGCTCTTTCACTGCTAGCCCACATCGAATTCTTTGTATCGGGCTTGACAGACATGTATCTGGATTTGAACAATATTCTGCTGCATTTCACCTGTAAAATAACAGGCAGATGGGACCGGCATCATGGATACCGCACGTGTGTCCATGATTGCCTATTCCCTAGCCAGCATGTTCAACCAGGCAGACGTGATCTTGGGTGACCAACTGATAATGCAGAGTGATAATATGTACGCTCACAAGGCATATAGAGAGCCTATTAAATTATGGCCACGATCCCCTGGATAGATAGCTCGGGTAGGCCTCTTTTACCACAACAACACTGGGCATTTTAACAACACCAATCTGGACGGCAACAACACTGGGGTTAACGAAGAGAGCCCTTCATGCCAAGAAAAGTAGAGTTTTCGATTGACCAATCCATCTACATGCTGACCTTTTCTTTCAGGATAAATTCTTGATCAACAGCATTGATCTTAAAGTGAAACTATAAAGAAATCCGGATGCTTTTTGCTTCATGAGCATAGACGCCGAACAATACAAACGAGTCATCATATCGGCTAGTTTATTTGTTAAATGTGTGAGCATCTCTCCAACGATTAGACTAGTGCATGCAGAAGCGTTGCAAATATCTAACGTCAACTACCCAGTGGAGAAGATCACCCTTAAAGTCTTCAGCATTCCTACCGGTGGCCGTGTACCTGTCAAGACAACCTGTTCTTGGGGCAGCTCCCAAAAATAATCACCATGCGGGTTGTTGAAACAGTATCGATCACTGGTGCATACGATATATATAGGGTAATTTCAGCCTCCTTAGGAGCAGGAAACTAAGCACGGAAATAAAGTTTGAAAGAAACCTAACTGCTACGCACTTGTTGTTGGTGTGGAGCATTTTCAATAGCGTACTCTAGATCAACAGACAGAGAA
Organism: Ambystoma mexicanum; assembly: GCF_040938575.1. Lineage (NCBI taxonomy): Eukaryota > Metazoa > Chordata > Amphibia > Caudata > Ambystomatidae > Ambystoma > Ambystoma mexicanum. The sequence continues at coordinate 17,866,052 of NC_090937.1, read as the reverse complement.
ACATACTCTTTGATATTGAATGGATACTCTACAGATAAAGGGATTTCTGCATAAACATAGACACGCTTGGAAAACATTTCACAGTGTGTTTTTACCAGCGATACATGTCCAAAGCCCCTACCCAGGAATATACCAGTTAGCATGGTGGTGAACACCAAACCAGCAGGCCCGTGGAGAAACACATTGAATAGCTTTGTGGTTGAAGGGGGATGTGCTAATAGTTTTTCGCCGCAGCTTTAATGGAGTATTTACAAAGCATCACAATGTATTTATGTTATACCACTGTGCCGGTACCTGCGGTCAACACTGTATATTCTTTATCAGTTAAATGTCAGAATGGAGATCGCTGTCGGCTGTTTTGAAAATGTATTTGTACTATTGCAAGCAAAATGATCAATTGGTGACCAGATTAGTTAACAAGACGTAACCTATACTGTATAGATCTCGAAAAATGTTTACAGTGTGTCAAAAATGTAAATATGCTACGTCTATCTAGTGGAACATGTATCAATAAAATAACTTTTTGAAAATCAAAATACATTGGGCCTCATTACGAGCATGGCTCCCGATCCCCATTCTGCCCCATATGGCAACCATGCTCCCCACCTCCCATTCTGCCCCATATGGCAGAATGGGGGTGGGGAGCATGGTTGCACTGGAACCGTTGATAACGGCGCCGGTGCAATCATGAGTTCTGCTCGCGGGTGCCGCACAGCCCGCCAGGTAAGACCTGGCGGGCTGTAGGGAACCCACGAGCAGAACTCGTAATATGGCGGCCTGGTATGAACAGTGCAGGTGCCTTACAGGCACCGTTAATACCGTGGCTGCCACTGTTATAATGAAGCCCAGTGTGTGTTATTATGGTTGTACCCAAACTGATCGTTTCCAATTGATGGTATGGTACATCTGGCTGAATTTGTCCAATACGATTCAATTGTTTAGAAACAATCAGATTGGGTAATCACTACCAAACATGGGGAGCAAGGGTTGTGGGGGTGTCCCCGCCCCCCATGTTTGGTAGTGATGGTCTTTGGGAGTAGCAGGGGTCTCCACTGCTTTCGGAGGTTTGGAGGCGGGGGGTGAAAAAAAGAAAAGGAAAGCGGACCCTGTGGCGTCGAAACCGATCCACGTAGAAGGGACGTATCCGATGCCGCAGGGTCAGAAGATGAGCGGACGCCAAAAAGGTAAGTAGGGGGTGGGTGGGGTATGTATTGGTGGCTGTGGGAGGGTTTAAGTGTGGCCAGACTTGGCTACAGCAAAATTGTCTTCACGGCTGAATTGACCACAGTCAATTTGGCCGTGAACAATTGTGCCACAGCCAAATTGTATACATCCGTTATTATACATAATGAAAAGGACTACGTGATAAAAGAACCAGTCCGCTTTATGATTTGAAAACAAAATATATTTATAAAAAATAAAAAGACATATTTAATACAGAAAGTAAAAAAGGTTGTACCATAAACAGTTCAGTACAGAAAGAAAATAAACACATACATTCAGAGAATGGATGGTTAGCATTAATCAGATAACCAAATAGACCGGATGCATCTCCAGTATGGCCTAGACCCTTCGGAGGTATGGTCATCATAGATTTGTGAGAGGGTGGGTAAAAACTCTTTAAACCATTGGGTATTCCACCCTTCTTTGGAGCTGGGGGAGTGGGTAAAGCTCATAGGGGTATCTAAAGGGCTGTGTTGTTGAAGTGGGATTGCAGGGGCACCAGTGTTTAGCCACTCCAGATTGCCTCGTTGAGCGACATTACCCACAATGAATGTCGGGATATTTAAATCAGCTACTGCTTGCATGAACTCGTTCCATCCGATGGGGGCATTTCTTACAGAAGTGGGCTGTCGACTTGTTACACCCTGTACTAGATCATGCTTCGAGCCCCTTACAATCCTGCCTTTGTAAATAAACTCACCCCTATCGGTCCGTGCAGCCACATCCTTTCAAGTTCCATCTTATGTAGTAATAGTTATGTGTTATGTTTATAGCTTTGGCTAAGGGTAGTCACCACAACCAGGTCTTCCCCGCCAGTGCCGGCACACTGCTAGATTCTTCGGGCGGCATGTATAAAGTAAGTTTGTTTTTCTCGGCATCACTGAAACAGGTGTGGTTTAAGTATTTATGCAGATTATCCATATATAAGTCTGCTTTATCATGTGCCGGTAAATCAAGTATTTCATTTACCGAGTCGAACCGTATGGTGGCATCTGTGAGGCATGATATCAAAGCAAAACAGACACAAGTGATCAAGGTTCAATGGTGTTTATTAAAGTGTAAAATGGGTGAGATAAATGTCTAATCTAAGCCTAAAGCTAAGATGGGAGCAAGCTACAACAATCAAATAATAATAATACAGTCCTAGTAGTGTCTAGCCAAAAAAAGGCCTATACTAAAAAGCTTATTGTCAATCCTTACCACTATGCTACAAAAAATGAGGGATAATGTTCACAAGAAAAGAAAGAAGTGTTCACAAAATGGTAAGTCAGGATGTTATGGCCGGGGTCTCCCTTCCCCATATTTTTAGCACGGGACAAGGCAGGACTCTTGAGCGAGCACAGCACACTCCTGGGCTTCTGGCAAGAGTTTACAGTTCCTTTTCTCTATATCAGGGCCTTCTGCACCCAAATCTCTTCTCATGCAAGGTCTCTTGTTCAGAGAGGCCTGATATTCCAAAATCAACAAAAGAAAAACAGTTCCTTCTGGTAACCTTCATGTTGGGTGGTTACTCTTCACCCTAGGATCCCCCTCATCCGGCACTACGATCCTTCTTTCAGCATTAGCCTCCCAAAGCACTTGTCAATTAAAACAGAGGCTTCCGATGGGAGATCACGTCTTGCTGGGTCACTCTGTTATTCCATGGCAAGTGCTTGCTTTCACAATATTACAATTCGTAAGGTGTTCCCCTAAGCTGGGTGCAAACGCCAGTTTCACAATTCCCTCACAATTCCCTTACAATATGTCATGGGCTTTCGATTGTACAAGGGGTTTGGCTTGACACTTGTATGACCACCTTGATACCTAACACCGGCCATCTCTATGGCCTCTTGGTCACTATTTTACTGTTCAATACTTTCCTTGTTCAGAAGAGACCTTCAAATGAGAGTCCATGTGGCGCTGGACCACTCTGTCTCTGGTACCAAGTTCGTTCACAAAAACCTCTGTTTGGTAATCTTCTTAATGTTGCCACCGCAACTTTGAGTCTAACACAGTCCGGCCCACTATCAGGTTCTTCCGACTCACTGGCTGTGCCATTCTCATTAGCTTTTCTTTTGCTGCTGGAGTCAAGGACAGTACCACAATGGCAACCACATCTCCCCATCCTGGCAACCAGTGTGTGAGAGTTCAATGTACCGCTGACATCCATCACACCACTCGCCAGCTGTGATTCCCGCTCTTATGTTTCTTTCATCGGAGGCTGCACCAGTCTGGGTTGAAAAGGGCAAGGGCAACTCCCTCCTTGATGTCCTTTCAGGTCTCGTTGACTTTCTCCTCCATTTGAACTGCTGTCCAGGAATAGCTGCTTCCTTGTGTGTTCAGTCTTGCTCAGTGTGTGCTCTTGTGCTCTGCCTTTTATCCCAGTGGGGAAGGGAAAGGGCAGTCAGGTATGTGTAGTTTTCAGCAATTACCTGACTCTGCCTGATCCTTGTGTTGGGACATGTCAGGTAAACGGCTCTGGTATCAGTCTGTTGTTGCTCACGGTGGGAGAAAGTGTTCATGTTGAAAAAGGGGAGGGGGTAGAGTTTCCAAGTATCCTACTGTGCAGGATAACGAAAAGGTGTCATAAGGAAGGGGATACAGCGTCTCACCCTTTGGTGTCCCACGTCCACTCCCTGAAGACCCCCTATCCAGGTGATCCTTCCACACTGGTCCACCCCCAGGAACTGTATCCAATAGAGATGGCCGTGTCTTGGCCACCTGAATGACAGATCCCCGGAGACTAGCAGGTGAGACACCTTCAGGTTTCTCACATACCCTTCCTCCATGCGATGTAGCCGCATCTGTTTCATAGGGCAACCGGGAAAGGTAATCTACATTCCCCTGGTCTTTGACTTTTCTGTGTTCCATGGTGAAACAGTAGGGCTGCAGGTCTGCAAAACCAATGCATGACACAAGGGTTGGAGTCTTTGCGTTGGCTAATCCAAACTAGGGGAGAATTGTCCGTAACTAGGGTGAACTTCCTTCCTAAGAGGCAGTACCTGAGGTGGATGATAGACCACTTGATATCCAAGGCCTCTAGTGCCAGCGCAGAGTCATTTTTTTCACGTGGGAAAAGCTTGCCACTTGTAAACAAGATGGGATGTTCTAATCCATTGCAAGCTTGGGATAGGACTGATCCTAACCCTGTAAGGAAGGCATCTGTTTGAATTGAAATAGTCCTAGGGGCATTGAAAAAGCTGTTTTCTCTTTATCTGGCCCATATACTGGGACTTGCCAGTACCCTTTTGTTAAGTCTAAGGTGGATACATAGGTGGCTGCTCCGAGTTTATCAATAAGGTCACCGATGCATGGCATGGGATAGGCATTGGAGTCAAAAATTGCATTAACTTAACGGGAGTCTATACAAAACCTCCAGGAATGGTCAGGTTTAGTGACCAATACAATAGGGGAGGACCATGGGTTTGAAGAGGCTCGATAATATTGGCCTTCAACATTTTATTTAGCTCCTCAATCACTATCTGTTCACGGGTTTCTGGGAGTCTATACGGTTTTAAATTAACCACTTTTCCCGCAGTTGTTCTAATGTAAAGGTAGGTGCCTTTTACTCTGGTTTTTCTAAAAATACATTGGGAAATGATGCAATTACATCTTTTAGATCTTCTTGTTGTTGTATCAATAGCTCTAGTGGAATTAATTCAAAGCTATCTATTTCTTCAGGAACCAAACAGGTTAGTACTTTGGCATGGGTGGCTGACAGGTTCTCTTGACACTCTTTTAAGAGATTTACGTGATACAAATGGACCTTCTGTTTCTTGCCCGGTTGAGCTACTTTATAAGCACTAGTTCCCATTTGTTACAGTATTTTGTAGGGCCCGTGCCACTTAGAGACAAGCTTGTTTTCTGAGGTGGGTAAGAGGACCAGTACTTTCTATCCTATGGAAAATGATCTCAAGCTCCCCTTCCTGTCAGAAGTGGATTTTTGCTGACTCTGGGCTTTTTCCACATGAGTGCAGACTAGATGTAATCTAAACCTAAAGCTAAGATGGGAGCAAGCTAGCACAGTCCAGCCCACTATCTGGTTCTTCCTACTCTCCGGATATGCTGAACACATTGGCGTTTCTTTTACTGGAGTCAAGGACGGTACCACAATGGCAACCAAGTGTCCCCGCCCTGGCAACCAGAGCGGGAGGGTTCCATGACCCGCTGACATCCATCACACCACTCGCCAGCTGCGATTCCTGGTATTGTGTTTCTTTCATTGGAGGCTGCACGGGTCTGGGTTGAAAAGGGCAAGGGAAACTTCCTCCTTGACGTCCTTTCAGGTCTTGCCGCCTTTCTCCTACGTTTGAGCTGCTGTCCTAGAATAGCTGCTTCCTCGTGCATTCGGCCTTCCTCAGTGTGTGCTCTTGTGCTCCGCCTTTTATCCCAGTGTAGAAGGGAAAGGGCAGTCAGGGTGTGTGTAGTTGTCGGCAATTTCCTGACTCTGCCTGACTCTTTTTTTTTGGGACATGTCAGGTAAACGGTTCTGGTATCAGTCTGTTGTCACTCACGTGTGAGAAAGTGTTTGTGTTGGAAAAGGGGGAGATAGAGTTTCTAACTATCCTACTGTGCAGGATGAGGAAAAGGTGTCATAAGGAATGGGATATTGTATCTCACCCCTTGGTGTCCCACTTCCACTCCCCAAAGGCCCCCCATCTAGGTGATCCTCCCACACTGGTCCACCCCCAGGAACTGGATCCACTAGTGATGACTGTGTCATGGCAACCTGGATGACAGATCCCTGGGGACTAGCGGGTGAGACACCTTCAGGTTTCTCACACAACCTTGCGTATATCCCAATCCAAGGGTGGTGTGGGGGTCGCCAGACTTTCTAACTGCCGCTTGTCTGCCAAATACATTTCATGGGCGTGGTCCATTACTGCCCTCAAACAAGCAGGTGATTAGCAGTAAGGCTATGCCTATCAACCAGCTTTCTTTTAGTCTGTAGTGATATCCACCTATTGACCAGTTTTATGATGACGCACTTTTTCTTTTTCAACACGTTTACTTGACAGTGTGTTAGGGGCACGTGTCTCTTTAATGTGTTCTGGGCAATCTCCGAAATAACAGCTGCAAGATCATCAGAGGCCACAGCTAGAATGGCCTTTCATTGTTGTTGGTGAGGTGTGACGTATACCATCATTTTGAGCAGGGCAATGTTTATAGCAGCGCAATGTTTCTCTGTATGCGTGTCGACATGGTGAAAGCACAACCAGCTACAGACGTGGTATTGTGACTAATGTTTTTTAGTTGTCTTTTTAGGAGTATAAACAGCGGGTAGCCCCAGCGCGACTATATATGTGCACAATCTATAATCCTCTACAGTGGTTGTTTTTAAAACAACCAGGAGATATCCGTAGGGCTTACTGGTCACCTCTTCAAAAGCCTCCATATTAAAATGCATTTTGGATCATCTGGCGAGCTATCACAGCTATTTGTTGTGTATCCCGGTGGTATTTGAATAACACTATATAACTAGCGTTTAGCATTATAGATCTGTTGCTCTTGCCCCTGTTGAACAGGTTTTTGCACGATATAACAACTGCTTAGATTGCAGTGATGGGAACATTGAATAAAGGCTTTTTGAATCTCAGCCCTCTGGCACCCCTCAGCAATCAAATTGTCCATGATGATAATATTCAACATGCTCGGCGACCGTAAATGATCGTCGTTGAGACTCTCGATCATACCCTCTACAAAACAAAGGTGCTTAAACTGTTGATGCAAGGTGGTATAAAGAGGTTGCCAGCAGCTGTATAACCAAACAATATTATCAGGAATGTGGCTCATCGCAGTGTGTGCGTTTTCTAGATGTTTTCTGGCAAAGTAACTGCGGCTGGAAGGCCCTGCCAGTACACACGTGAATGGATGTTGTAGCCTGGTATCCATAACACCAAATACTTGGGGGATAATTAAGCATATACAGATGTCTACGTACAAACTCCCCTGCTGGGTGTTAACCAGTGGTCGAAGTGTACGAAAAGAAGTAGTGGAACTATGTTCCCTGCTGGCCTGCACCCATTCCCCACAAACCCCATCGCCACCCCCTCTCCCACACACAATACAAACCCCCAAACACTTGCACCTGCTGTTTAAGGGAACGTTCAATGCAGTGCACTGAAAGTGCAAGCTGCAACGTCTTCCTACACTTTTATTTTAAAAGGAAACCATTCCGGAACAGTTTCTTTTTAAAATAAAAGTATAGGAGCTGTGAAACGTAATTTTAAAAAGTAGAGGAGCACCGCTCCCGACCGCTTCCGCTCACTTCGACCACTGGTGTTAACTCACTGCAGTGTCAGTCCTTCAACCACCTGGTGCTGCTAAAGTAAACACCTTCATACCTTTATGTCTATATTCAGTGTTAAAATGCTTTGTGGAAACCTACAAGAGAAATGCAAGGCCTTTTCTATTGTAACTAGAAGCCGCGTATAAAAACATGTTACACTGTTGTATATTTTCTTCAACAATATACCTCTTAAAGGCTGTATAAAACACCCCATTCATTGTGTATCACACACGGCATACGTTTAGATGCTGTAATGAATCATCCAACATATGGCAGGCCCTATCCCTGCCCCCTGCAAGGCAATGCTTCAAACTTAAAAATTGTAGCAGCCACCATCACAGTCTGTAGCTCCAGTTATGGCTGTCAATATCACGACCTAGAGTGTTCCATGATTGTTGCCTTGATAGTGATGGTGCCCCAGATGCATTACCCATTGTGATAACAAAACAGTGTGTGCCGTTGCGGGTCCTCGGGCCCCCTGGTAGGTGTCCATTTGTCGAGACATTCCCAAGGCACCTGTTGCCAAGATCCATTAAAGAACCAGAAAATCCACTCTCTGTTGTGTAGGGTTCCCATGATCCCATCAACCCTTGTTGGGGGCCACAATCCAGCCACACCCCATTGCCACATCTGGAGAACAACTCTGTTGCATAGGGGTCTCCCTTGCTGGGGGCCATAATCCAGCTATTCCCCTTGTCACATCTGAAGAACAACTCAATTGCATAGGAGTCCCCATGATCTCCCACACTCCTCTCTTTGTTCAGCGGAGCATGGGAGAGCGGTCGGCAGTAGCCCTGAGGGAACTGCAGGCCAAGGAAGCCCTGCCTGGCCCTTGCGGGCCTCCGTGAGTGGATTCGTGTAAGAAATTTGAATATTTTGCTTCGCGCTCTGAGCGGGTTGTTGTGCCTGCTCCCCCCTCCCTTTTCCTGGTCCTCCTCTCCCTTCCCGCCTCCCTGCCCGCCCACACCCCCCTCCCCTTCCTCTCCTCCCTCTGCCTATAACCACCCCCTCCTGGTCAGCCCTCTGCCCGGCAGCCCTCTTCGGCTAAGGGCCCCTAGGCCAAGGGCGACTCCTACAAATGCGGCTCCCTGTGTGTCTGCAGGTGTCCGCAGGGGACGCTTGGCGCCGGTCCACCTTGGTTAGCTCCACCTGCTCCCTCTGCCCACCGCATTTAGACCTGTCACCTCCTTCGTATTGTGCCCTGTCTTCACTATGCCTTGCAAAATGTGGTAAACTAGGGTTTTTTCTCCCCTCGCAGGATTTTCAAACTTAGGTGGCCTCTCCACTGGGTACCTGATATGCATTACTGTGTTCACTGTGTTCTGAATCTGTGGTAAACTAGGGTTTTTCTCCCCTCGCAGGATTTTCAAACTTAGATGGCCTCTCCACTGGGTACCTGATATGCATTACTTTGTTCACTGTGTTCTGAATCTGTGGTAAACTAGAGCTTGCTGCTCTCTTCCTGCCCGCTCGTGCTTGTCCCTCCCCCCACTCCCTCCTATCCCATGGTGCTCTCTATCTCACCTATCTTTTCTAACTGCTTCTCCATTGACTATCCTGCTCTCCTCACTAAATCTGGTAGGAAAAAGTTTAAAAAGGACATCCTGGTCTCCAACCCAGGCCTCCCTATCGCTGACACCTACACCAGTGCCTCCTCTAAGGAAAGTCTCACTGACATCCTCTTTTTCGTGCCTTCACCTGACCTATGGACCATTCATATGGTCTCTGTGCTCTCTCCTTTCTCCTCTTCTCCTATTAATGGTGGCACCCGCTGGGACATCCTCTTGGCCTCCTTCCACTCCTCTAAGGCCATCATTAATGTCTACGCTAATGGGACCGTCTTGGTCCAAGGCCCTCAGGCCAACCTTCACCTCTTTCATAGACGCTTCCCGCGCCTCATCAACTTCCTTTCCTCTCGTGCTGTCCCCCCTCCTCTGTCCTCGGCTACCTTGCCTCTACCCTCCCTCCCTGTCCCCTCCCGCGCTCCTTCTTCTCCTCCGCAGGGCATACCTCTGATCTGTACCCCTCCACGGAAGTCCTTCAAAGATGGCAACCTTCTCCACATTGCCACCCTTAACTCTCGCTCTGCTGTCAAACATTCCTCTGATATCTGCCGCCTTCTTGAGGAACTGGACCTTGACGTACTCGGTCTCACTGAGACATGGTTCACGGCAAGCTCTGTCACCAGCTTTGGCACACTCCTACCTGACGGCTACAAGATCCTCTCCGTGCCCAGGCCCAACCGTGCTGGGGGGGTGTGGCCCTTATCTTCCCTGAGTGGATTCCTGCCACTGCTATTCCCATGCAGACCTACTCCTCTTTTGAATGTCTTGTCTGCCGACTCTCTCTCTCTCCTATCCATTCCATTACCGTGGCTACTATCTATCGGCCACCTGGTCAAATTTCCTCCTTCCTCTCAGAGTGGGCGGACCTCTCCTCCTCACTCCTGTCCTCAACCACTCAACTCCTCTTTCTGGAGACTTCAACATCCACCTGGATGCCTCCTGTCCCCCCTCTGGACTCTTTCGCGACCTCTGTGACTCTCTCTCACTCTCTATTCTCCCGTCTGGGCCAACCCATTCTGCTGGGCACACTCTTGATGCCCTGATCTCTTCTGACCTTCCCCTCTCTGTCCCTCTCTCCACTCCTCTCTCCTGGAGTGATCACTTTCTCCTCTGCTCCCACCTCACCCTCCATACCCCACAGGCAAAGCCACCCTCGTCACTGCCATCTTCCTTCTCTGTCATCTGACCCATGAAGCGTGTGTCAGTTGAGGCTTTTGCTGCCACCTTCTCGCCCCCTTTTCTCCCCTCGGCTGACTCCCACCCTGACACAGCCCTCTCCACTCTCTACTCTGCTATATCTGATACTCTTGATATCCTTGCCCCTGTTATGAGAATCAGCCTGAAGCCCAAAGCCAAATGTAACTCCTGGTATGACTCGGATCTCGTCATCCTTAAACGCCTGTGCAGGGTGGCAGAGAGGAAATGGCGTGCTTCATGTTTATCCTCTGATAAACTGGCCTGTCGCCTGCTCCAAAGGCAATACGGGCTCTCTGTTCTCACCAAGAAGAGAGCCCTTACCCAAGACCGCATCACTGCGGCATCTAACAATTCGGCTGAACTCTTTCAAATCTGCAAGGAGCTGGCCAACCCTGCTGCAGTCTCTACCTCTCCTGTCCCCTCCCAGGCCCTCTGTACGTCACTGGCCTCTCACTTCATTTAAAAAACTCAGGACATCCTGTCCTCACTCTCCTCCCATCACCTCCCCCCCTCTATTCCCTGCCCATCCTCTGGCCCTTCTGCAGCCACCCCTCCTCTCTCCTTCTCTGCCTTTCCCCTTTTTTCTGCTGATGAGGTTTCGAGACAAGTCCAATCTATGAAAGTCTCGTCAACACAGGTACACCCCTGCTCCTCCAAAACTATTCAGGACCACATTGACTCCTTGGCTCCTGCCCTTGCTGACTTCTGCAATCACTCCTTCGCCTCTGGAGTCTTCCCATCCCCTCTCAAGCACTCCCTTGTGCACCCCCTTCTTAAGAAACCCTCTTCCGACCCGTCCTGCCCAGCTAACTATCGCCCTATCTCTAGCACTCCTTTGCTGGGCAAGCTCCTGGAGAAACTTGCCATCTCCCAGCTTAATCTCCATGCTGAATCTGGTGGTAGCCTTCATGACCATCAGTCTGGCTTCAGAGCTGCCAGAAGCACGGAAACTGCTCTCCTGAACATGCGTGAGGACCTGCTCTCGAACCTTGACTCTAACATTCCATGTGTTCTCATTTTGCTTGATCTCTCTTCTGCCTTTGATACTGTCAACCATACCATCCTGCTCAACCATCTCCGTGATAACCTGGGTATCACTGGTCAGGCTCTGGCTTGGCTGACCTCTTTCCTCTCAAATCGACCCTCCCAGGTCCATCTGGGGTCTTTCCTGTCTGACATCTTTTTCTCTACCTGTGGTGTCTTCCAGGGCTCTAACCTCTCTCCCTGGCTGTTCAACCAGTATCTGACACTTCTCGCCCACCGCATCGCTGCTCTCTGCCCCAACTTTCAGTGCTATGCGGATGATACCCAGCTCATTTTCAGGCTACCCTCGGCCTCCTCTTCTCCTTCCCTCATCTCTGACTGTCTTTCTGCTATCCAGGAATGGTGTGCCGCCAACGACCTCTGCCTTAATGCCAGTAAGACCGAGATTCTACTCATCGGCAGACCCACTCCCTCCTTCCCTGCAGCTCTCTGGCCGGCCTCTCTTGGCCCTCTTCCTGCTCCTACCTGCAAGGCAAAAAACCTCAGGGTCATCTTCGACTCCACACTCTCCTTCTCTCCTCACATTTCTGACGTTTCTAAGAAGTCACACTACCAGCTGCTCCTCCTCAGAGGTATCCTTCCTTTCCTCTCCTTCCCCCAGAAGCTCACTGTCTCCAGAGCCCTGGTTCTCTCGAAGCTGGACTACTGTAACAGCCTCTATCTAAATCTGCCTGCCTCTACTCTCCGCCCTCTGCAACTCATCCAGAACATGACTGCGAGGCTTGTCCTTGGCCTCAAGCCCAGGGACTGTATCTCTCCAGGACTGAAATCGCTACACTGGCTCCCTGTGGCTGTGAGGATTAAGTTCAAAACGCTCTGCATTGTCCACAAGGCCTTCTGGGGCCTGGGGCCAAATTACCTTCAACTCTCCCTTCCTAAATATCTTCCTTCCCGAGCACTTCGCTCTCCCGCCTCCAACTCCCTCTGGGTCAGCCGCTTCTCCAAGCAACGAGTTGGGGGGGATCTCTCTCCGCAGCTGGGGCCTAACTCTGGAACAGCCTTCCTGCCTCCCTGAAACTTGAGGAGAACCATCTCCGGTTCCGGAAGCACCTCAAAACCTTCCTCTTTGCTTCTGCTTTCTCTCTCCCTCTCCCCTGCTAAATCACTGAAACTGTACTGAATCAGCAACTGGGCCACTCACCAATCTCGGTCCTTGGCCCAGCCACTCTCCCCTGCACTGCCTTCCTGGCAACCCTTGCACTTGCGGGACTGTCTCTGTATCCCTACAGCCCCCCTTCCCAGCACTTGACTGCACTTATCTTGCACTTGACACCAGCTGGCCCTTATTATTTATCTTGTTCATTACTAACCCTGTACTGCACTTTCCCCTCTCGCTTTCCCCCTTGCACTTTTCCCGTCCCCCTACCCATGCACTTGCGCGATCTGAATGACACCTGGCCTAGTAGGATCGTTGTCTGTCTCCCCTTGTTCCCCCCTCCCTGCCTCGTCGCGCCTTGAAACACTTGTGTATAGGCGAGTTACAAATGCCATATCATATCATATCCCATCGCCCCTTGCTCAGAGCTGCAATCCACCCATGCCCCTTGCCTCATCTGAAGAACAACTTCATTGCATAGAGGTCCCCATAATCCCATCAACTCTTTCTGGGGCTGCAACCCATCATTGCCCATTGCTGATCCGGTGAAAACATGCAATCCCATCCTCGGCCCCCAAACAGCCAGGTTATGTTGAAACAGATGCAGTAATGTCCATGTTCACAGCGACCGACGGTTGTTGGGGTTCTCAGTGCATTTCCTCAGGGTCGGCCTGCTGCACCATTCAGCTGTTGAAATACATTGTCACTCTAAATAAAAACAAAAATAACATAGAATCAGGATAGGACATCTTTTACACATTGCCAATCACCACATTATGGTATTCAAATACATTTTTAAAACAAGTCTTATTTTCAAACATTAACAGATACTGTGTTACGTTTCCCCTGGCCCAATGGTAATCACAGTAAAAATCAACATTTCCAACAGTTTGTGTGAATGCATCTCGACTACACCTCTTCGTCAAAATGTGTGATCTTTGACAAAAATTCAAACCCCACTGTGCATGGCCTGCCAAATTTGGAAGTTCACAAAACTCCCATAGGGCTCAATGGGAATGGGGATGGAGCTAATAACGGTACCGCACTTTGTGGTATCGTTATTAGCTCTGAAGTCCCATAACGGGTCCCTTCCATAATGCCTGGTAAAACCAGGTGTTAAGGAAGGGACCCGCTAAGGGACCTCGGAATAGGGTGGTAAGGGATTACCGGCACCGGTGTCCTTACCGGTGCTGGTAATCCCTTGCTACCTACCTATGTCTATTGACATGGGAACAATAAAGGACATTGCCAATTAAAACAATGCAGTGCAAGTGTTTGTGTGTGCAGATATGCTGCCTTACAAATTATCATTTTGTTTAAGCTTTAATGCCATCTTTTAGGAGCTGTCTTTTAACACGTTAGGTAAAATTTGATTAAATGCTTGGTTGTGTGACCTCCCCATAAACACTTACAAAAACCTCTACTCAGTTCCAACCTGTTCCCAAGTGCTGTAGTCAAAATCTCAAAATAGTTGTGGAACCTAAGCTCTGCACCCAGTAGCACCACGTATGTTCTCTCACACATGACAATACAGAGATGCAATCCAACTCTACCATAGAATCCTTTTGCAGACCCATTTTATCTGGGCCTGTTCATCAGCTATGCGTTATCCTAGCTGGCATTTGAAGCCACTGTCTGAACAACACTAAACACATATTTAACCAGTCTGTCTCAAAAAATCTATGGAATATCAGTAAGTGCAGTATCAAATGTGTCTCTGCTCTTTACATTGAATGCATTCTAAATATTTCACACGTCAAAACACCTTTTAAACAAAAGCATTGTCAATGAATTAATAGTTAAAGACCACATAGCCACAGTGGTTCAAAAGCTACACCCCGGAGACAGACCCACCTCTACAACCACCAAAATGGTAACTTTTTAGAAAAAATACAAAACCCCCCAATGCAGCTCTCCTTTTCTTGCTGTCAATCCTTAAGCTGATTTGTAAATACAGGGGCTGGCTTCGAATCAATGGCCCTGCAGCGGGATGCAGTCCTCTGTCCCATTGCCCATGAGCCATGATAGATCTGATTGGCTTCCTAGAGCTTCCCCTGCCTGCTAGCAGCTCTGATCAATCGACTCCAGTCAGTCAATCAGGTGCAAATCAAGAGTCTCCAGCACAGGGTTTTGGCAGAAATTCAGCTACAAGGTAAATCCACATGACTCCCAGGTAGCGTCCCTGCTGCAGTCAAAAGTTCCCCTTTTAAGGGGTAATGCCCCCCATCCCATCACAAGTGCTGTGGCCTGGTCACACAGGCCCTTGCATCTACAATTGTACCATACCCAGTGTATTTCTTGCTTACTTTGCACAAAAGGGGCTTCCTGTGTCGTTGTAGCAAAATCGAAAATTAGCAGGACCCTCAGGTGCTGCTTCCTTTTGCCTTCATATCGGCATCATTCTATCAGCATCTGAAAATAGCCACCATCCAACCCTGCTGACTACAGCTGATTTAGTTGATAAAAAAACATGTGTGTACATTTTGGGAATCCTGTCCTGCAGAGCTGCCTCAGGAGAGCTAACTATAGAATGCCTTCTTAGCAGGCCACCCATGTGCATCCTGTTGCCGGCTCAGCAAAAAATGCAGAATAGCCAGTGTGAGTTATCAGAATTCCTGACATTGCAAAGTGCCTGGGTCAGTGTATTGTGTCATCTGTGCCTGATCTTCTCAAAGCCAAAACCCCTCCCCACTGCATTGCTGGCTTCATATCTGCATGTCCCCACCAATTCAGGCATTTCTCTGCTGCATGTGTCCCTGTAAACAGTGTTGGGGTTTCTGAAGGCTGTTGAGCCCTGATGTAGATCAGTGATTCTACAACCAACCTTTTCGTCTGCATTGTGTTCTTTTAAAAAAGAAACAAGCATTTCCAAAAGCCAGTAGTTTTATGTAAAAGTTTCTCCGGTGTACATTGTCTTAATTTACAAAGAAATACACATTGCCAAAAGCCAGTAGTTTGTATGTAAAAGTTTCAGGGGGGTGAGTTGTTGTCATTTAAAAAGGAACATGCATTGCCAACAGCCAATAGTTTGGGTTATTTTGTATTGGCACTGTGTCCCACACTTTGTGTATAAAACAAATTCACATAGGTTTATTTTGGCCGCCATTCAAGGTCTGAGTTTCCATGCCAGTATCTATATATACTCTATATGAAATCTTTATCAAAGTTTGATGTTACAAGGTGACGTGCAAGCTCAACTCTAGAGGGTTATTTTTAGACAGTGTTGAATGTCTGGAATGCCATGATGTCATCTATACTGTGCATAGACTTTATATCCAGTTCATATAACATTGATATAAATTGTATATCAAAATTAAATGAAAAATGTTGGGGGTCGATTGGAAAGTGTTAGGGGTCTTTAAATCGATATAAAAAATATATTGAATTTTATATATAAATGTATATTCATTTTATATCAAAAGTTTACATTACCTTTTATATACATTTTATAATTAAAAAATATATACATGTTATGTTCATTTATACATACATTTTATATAAAAAAGATATCAACAATGTTGATATTTTTATATACATCTATGTTAACTCTATATCAAATTGATATCAAAGTGGCGGGTCTTAGACCGGAAATGGGGGCGGGAACCTGTCAAATTTGACATTGATGATTTTTTCACCCCTTTGTACTACAGATGCGTGAACCATGGTCTTCTGCAACGCCACTGCTGCTCTCTTCTGCACTGGTCTTGTGGAGGTTTATGCTGGTACTGGGTGAAAGATGTGTTGTAGCAAAAGGGGCATCTACTAAAGTTGATATACTGAGTGATGGATTAGGCATGATCAAAGCAAACTCTCATTTTTATTTGTTGCCTCAAGTAGTACTCCTGTTTTTGTAACAGTGCATACTCCTCATCCTATTTTATAATAACAATGCAAGTGTAGCTAGCACTTGGCTGTTAGATTTCTCAGCATGTTTACTTTTCATAATCAATTCCAATAAGTGCATGGGAAATGTGTTCTTTTCTACCAGGGCTGTCAAATGTGTAATGGCTATTGTAACAGTAACTGATGCATGAGTGACAAACTGTCTTCATTAGCCACGATGTTTGCAGTGTTAGAGCAAGCAGAGAACATGCACACATGTTTGTTTAGGATTCCCATAAGCAGACATTGGGCCTCATTACACGGTAGGTGGTAAAAAATGCGAATTACCGGCATGGCGCTATTAGCGTGTCCGCCCTCGCAGGAGACCACTAATAGTGTTCCATTACGAGTAAGCAGACACGCGCATAGGGCCATGCCGGTAAATGACCTTACCGCCCTGGTGCAAAAGCACCTTTCCGGCTCTGACCAAAGTGCTGATAGCACCTCCGCCCTCATGCTGCATGCTATTAGCGGTCACCGCTATTAGCGGTCACTGCTATTAGCGGTCACCGTAAAACACCGGAACCGGAAATAGCGTCATCGCACAGGAACGGGAAAGAGCCCGGCGGCCATCTTTAAAAACACAATCCATTGCCATCCCCTGCACTCAGGACCTGCAGCAACACCACAACTGGCAATACCACTTCCCACAATAACAAACAATGCCCAAGGCCCTAAAGAAAGCTGATGCGCGCCAGCGCAAAGAACGCTTTTCAAACGACGAATTGAAAATGCTGGCAGACACCCTGGCTGCAAATGCAGACGTAGTGTTTGCTAGCGACATGCGGCGCCCTGCACTCCTGAGAAAAAAGGAGATCTGGGCTGAGGTGGCGCAGAAAGTCAGTGCGGTGGGCTCCACCCCCCGCACTGTAAAGGACGTGCGTAAGCGGTGGGATGATCTGCGCCTCCGTGTACGCAGCATATTATCGGCCAACAGGAATCTGGCCAATGGCACAGGAGGCGGAGGAGGATCCCCGATGAAGATGCAGGAGTGGGAGGAGACATGTGCCAGCACCATTGGCATCGAATCCATCGAGGGAGTGGGCCGAATGGAGTGCGGTGTGGCAACAACGTCAGACGGAGGTGAGTGTCCACGCAAAACACTGCAATGCAAAGCATGAGGTCCTCCCCCAAATGTGAAATGGGAATTAGCTAATGGATGGGGTCATCACACACACATGTACACAACCCTGCATATATGCCGTGCATATTCCCACACAACCACATGCATGCAGCACCTCACACAAGTGTCACCCTGACTCATGTCCGGATGACCCACCCATCTGGCCAACAACCTGCATGTCCAAACTAGATGTCCAAATCCAAAGGACTGCAGCAACAACAACATATGCATGATGCACGTTGACCTATCACTGATGCTATCCCTGTCTTGCTCCCCCACAGGGTCACATTCTGACAGTGAGGAGCTGGACTCTGCAACGCAGGCCCCACCACCCAAAAAGCAGGCCAAGGGAAAGGATGCAGGCACCAGGCCCAGTACATCGAGGGGCACTGGGAAATCTGGAGTGGCCCAGGGTTCACAAGCCACACACGCACCGACCACACCAAGGGTCGAAATGCCATCCGACACTGTGGTAGCAACCACACCACCCACCGCCACCACTCAGGAGGCAGTGCCAGAAGGCATGCCGTCCGCAGCCAATAGCTCCGTCGGGGAAGCAGCAGCCACGGCACCCATTAGTGATGTGGACGACCCATGTCTGACACCGGAAGGGCAGCGTACACCCAGCACCCAGCTGTCCCCACACCACAGCCCATGCAACACATCCAATGGCAGCATCCATGAGGTGCATGCCGGAGATTCAATGGATGGGTCATTCAGTCCCGTGGCAAGCTCACCTGATGTCGGCCACATGCAGCAAGCTGCGCCGAGGAGTAACAGGGGCAGGGCCGCAGACGACAGCATGAGCCTGATACGACAGCGCCAGGAGGAGCTCAATGCCCTGGTTGCCCGGCAAGTGAGCGAGGCTGCCCCGACCAGGGAGGAGATCCGGGGGTTATCAAGGGACATGAAAGCTGCCTTGGACAGCAACACGACGCGCCTATGTGACGAGATGGCCGCTGTGAGGCAGGTCCTAACGCGCATTGCTGAGGCGATGGAGAGCATGCGTCACACACAGGGAGCAGATCAACCAGCCGCCCCCTCGTCTACTAGCTCTGACCAAACAACCATCCTGCGCAGGTCCAGCCGGTCCTTGCGGCGGTCAGACTCACAACCCCCCAATGGTGGTGGTGGAGAAGGGAAGTAGGGCCAGCCTGTCACTGTTGACACTTGGAGACTAATGCAGCACTGATGTGCACACCATGTTTGGTGGAGTTGTGGGGGGAGGGGGGTGAGGGTGTTTGGTGGAGTTGTGGGGGCAGGGGGGTGAGGGTGTTTGGTGGAGTTGTGGGGGCAGGGGGGTGAGGGTGTTTGGTGGAGTTGTGGATGCAGGGGGGTGAGGGTGTTTGGGGTGGAGGGTACATGCACGTTTGAATGACATAATGCTCAATACACACGTAATGGCATGGATAATCACATGACTGGACATTGATTATTGTGTATGTGTGCTTTATTGTTGAAGGGTGCACTGTGTTAATATCCTCCATACACCCCGTGCCCTGAGCTCCACATCAATTGCACCCTCCTAATCCATGTGCATCAGAAACAATGGTCTATCAGGTGCTGCCGCACAGCACGTCCCTCATGGGCATCGCCACCTGCATGACCTGCAGCCCCCTCTACTCCATCCTCATCCCCGTCATCATCCTCAGACAGTGGTTGCAGTTCAATGTCAGGGGGCATTGGCACATTCCGTCTGATACACATATTGTGCAGAATGACACATGCCATGGTGATCTTGGCCACCTTCTCATGCCCGTACAGGAGTGCCCCGCCCGACCTGCTGAGGCACCGGAAGCGTTCCTTCAATAGGCCGAATGTCTGCTTGATCACCATGCGGGTACGGGTGTGTGCATGATTGTAGTCCTCTTCGTGCCTGTTCTGTGGGTTCCGCACAGGGGTAAGGAGCCACCTCTTCAGGGGATAACCTGCATCACCTGCATGGGTGCAACAATGGGTATGTGTAAGTGTCTACATAAAGTGGAGCCTGCACATATCACACAAACAAACATAGCATTTTCAACGACATCCACTGATCCAAGCACGCATGGCAATCAGGGTAACTGCAATGTGGGAAGGTGAGGTGGTCCTTGCAAGTGGACATGCACCATGCATGCATACGTCAGGGATTGCCATGTCCCGCCTGAGTTTAAGTAATTTGTGTTTCCTGGCCCTGGCAACGTTAGTGCCACACTGCTAGTACACTGCCATTCCTTAGTTGATGTCCCCATGCTGTTCAATGGCAATTCAGTGGTGGGGTACGGGTGTGGCTCACTACAATGGCTACAGGAGATCCATTTGTATGCACTCATGTGCGCGGATAATTTCTGATGTTGTTCAGGGTACATTTCAGATGTGATTTTTAAATGCATGTTGCTGATTTGTGTAATGGGGGGAATGGTGTGTTGTGCGGTGTGCATGTTGTTTGGAATGGCCTGTTTGGCGTGATGGATAGATATGTTTGTCGTGGCACTCACTTCTAGCATGTGGTTTTGTGTCTGGTCCATTGTGGGCTGCCTCACTGTACAGTGATGCAAATATGTATGTCCATTCTTCTCCTGACGCCAGTTCACGCCCAGTTGGAGTATGCATCTCCCCCCCCACTCACAATCACATCACACTGCCATGTGGTTGGCCTGCTACTCACCAAGTAGCCACGAACGTTGTCCAGCATGTCGCTCCATGTATCGTGGTATTGTCGAGTTCCGCAGGACCATTGCATCATGGGTTGAACCGGGATATCGGGCACAGCAATGTGTGATGATCTTATTGGAGTCACATACCATTTGGACGTTGATGGAGAGGTAATGCTTTCTGTTACGGTACACTACCTCATTGGCATGTGGGACCACCAGTTCTACATGGGTACAGTCGATGGCCGCGATGCAACTTGGGATGCCTGCCAGTGAATGGAAGCCAACTTTGGTGTTGGAGATCTCCTGGGCAGTCCGTGGCATGTATATGTGTTGACTTGTGTGCTTCAGGAGGGCATCGAGCACCTGGTTCAGTGTGCGTGAGAATACTGGTTGTGATATGCCATGCATCTGACCTACCGTATACTGGTAGGTGCCTGTGGCCAAGAAGTGGAGCACAGTTACCACCTTCAGTAGAGGGGGGATGGCAGTACGGATGTCAATGAGACTCACGATGTCGTTGTATATCATGTCTACAATGGTGGTGATGGTATCCCGGTCCAGACGGTACAGGGTGTGTATCTGCTCAGGGGTTAGGTTGACTGGACTGGCTCTGATCCTGGGAATTGGTGGCTGCCTCTGTGGTATCACTAGGTGCACTGGTGGTGCTTGCTGCGCCTGTCTTGCCCTCCTCCTCCTCCTCCTCCTCCTCCTCCTGCGTCTCCTCTGTGCTGCCTGTTGTTGTAGCTACTGCACTGCAATCATGTCCTCTAGCCCATGTAATGCTGCTAGTATTGCATCCATCTTGGTGTGGGAATGGGTGTGGGAAGGGGTGTGGTGTGCTCTTTTGTGCTGCCAGTCTCCATTGCCTCCACCTGTGCTGATTTTGTCAACCTGTGGCAGGTAGGAACACTGCTGTGCTCTTTTAACGTGTGGTTCGCGATGCCGGTATTAGCGCCTTGCCGGTAAGGGGTTTTTGGGTCTACTACATGCCGGTATTGCCATGTCCGCATGGCTCGTGATGGCGTGATATTAGCGCTATGCCGCTATTTCCGGACTGAGGGGGCGCGCGCTCACGGACTTGCCGCTAATAGTGCCACCGTACTTAGCGGTGCCGCTAATAGCGGTATGTCTGGGTCGCAATTGGGGAGGGGATTTACCGATACCGGTAATCCCTTACCGGTAACGGTAAATCCCTACCGCCTACCGTGTAATGAGGCCCATTATCTATAGTAACCAAAAGAGTGGTCTGATCTAGGCTTGGATTTCTGATGGATATTTCTGGAGATGTAATGTTATATTTTGTTACAATCTTTTCTAGAGTATGCATGTTGTTATTACTATTACTATTATTATTATTATTATTATTAGTATTATTATTGTATTGATTGAGTGCGGACCTAGAGATAAAAGTCCTAACCAGAAGGGAGGAGTAAACTAAATAATGTCTTTTAGTGCAGGAGATGCACAACTTTCTTTGGTTTATGGCATTGTACCTCATTAACACACCTTCACCTTTAATTACCTCTTCAAAATGATTCTTAATGTTCTGTTAAAAATCTCTTCAGGCTCATCAGGCAGCAGTTGGACTGCAAAGGTATCCTTATGCTTTCTCAGAAACAGTGTTAAGGGCAATAGGATCAGACTTGATGGCTAGGATATATTGGTGTCTGCTTCACAGTCCTTCTTTTCACTTATAGATGCTATTAGCTGACTGGACTGCTCATCCTTTCTTGCAGATGTACATACATTCTGCACATGTGAGAAAGGAAATGAAAAAGAAGAATGAATGTATTATGCACTCATACCCAAGGTAAGACTTGAGAAGCCAAAGATGTCAGCACCATTTGTCATGGGAAAATGTGCTTTACTGTGCTTCTTCCTTGGGCACCTGGTGGTGTCAATGCCCCTAATATTCTCCAGGTGGCCCTCATTCATTAACGTGGGCACACATTGCTCAACTGTTCACTTCCAAGACAGTACTGAAGAACCCCGACTTGTACGCCACCTAGGTACACAGGCTTCTATAACTTTCTCTCTGCCCTTTTGTCGAGGGTCTATTTCGATTGCTCCATAACAAAAGCACTCAACTTCTGCATTTTTCACATGCAACTGAATTCAATGTGTTTTTGCACCAAACAACATCGCCCCGTGATTGTGCATTCGAGTGACAATCATTTCCAATTCCATGTCTTAGAGCTTTGATTTCCCTTTCATGTACTACATTTCTTGGCTAACGCTCCTTTCGTTTGCCCAAACATACTTTAGCAAGTTATGGCCTCCTATCTTACACCTTCTGCAGTGCAGCGTTCACCTTTCAAACATCACCACACAACTTGGCACATTTCAGCTCAATTCATGCCAGCTGTGTGATAAAATGTGTTAGCCATGCATACCTCAGATGCCGTGATGACGTCGGAAGCTTTATTACCATTGTGCACCTGTTATGCAGCATATGCCTTATGTGCATGGCCCATGGGAGGGTTTAAACATCTGTCATAGCGGTCTAGGACAAAAGAGACGCAACGTGTAGCGATCTGATTATGTCACTTGTATGTGTGTTGCGCCTCAATCAGCCACCTGCACGAGTTTTGGGGTCTCTTTGGGTTGGACCTTTATGCCTCACCTTTGACATCTGGAACCGGTTGTAATGGCACTAATTCTTCCCATAAGTTCTAGGCAGGGCTCATGGGCTAGGCTTTCCCTACTTTTGCAATGTTTCAGAGGCTGCTCCTTCAAGTGAAGAGGGAAGTGGTCATCATTTTTCTAGTGACTTCCTTCTAGCCAGCACAGATGTGTGTTGCCAGATATTTTGGAGCATGCATTCGAATAACCATTTTGTCTCCTGGATTTTCAAGACTTGTGGAACACAGAGGTTCCCTATTACCCTCTCATTCTTCAGGGACCTTTGCCCCTTCTAACATGATAGTGATCTGGTGATGTCTAGGGTCACTTAGTGTAGTCGAGCTCCCTCAACCAGGAGTCATCGGTTTAGAACATACAGAAGAACTATGAAGCTGCCTTGTGCTAGTCTGGTCGGTACCTCTTATCGCACATTGAACCCGTGGAAGCTCCTGGTGTGAAAGTTGTGCATTTCTGTCAGAGGTTTTTGAGCACGGTTTGGCTTACTGTACTCTGAATGTCTACAGGTTTGCTTGTCAGCTGAGCATGCGCTTTTAGCAGGGTACGTGACAAGTAAGGATGTGATTGCTGTGGAAGAGCTTTTGAATTTAGAGGCCTCCCTTAGCGAATTATGAGAGCTTGTGAAAGATGGGCTTGGTCCTTTTCTCTTCTGGATCTGAATCCATCTATCTTCCAGATGTATTTATTTTATTTATTTATGTGCTTTGGAGTGCCGAAAGCCTGCAGGCATCAGGGCGAGTGACATAAAACATGTATATTACATACAAGACTTTAGACGATCTAACCTAAATTGACTAAATATCCGGGTGCTGGTGTCCTCTATTTGAAAATGTGTGTTTTAAGGCTCTTTCTAAAGGCCCGGTAACTTGGTTCAAGTTGGAGCGCTAGGGGTAGGTTGTTCCAATTCTTAGCTGCCAGCACGGGGAACGCCCTGCCCGAGCCTGTTGCCCGACTGTGGGAAGGCACTACGATCCTGCCTTGTGCCTCAGATCTCAGTGAACGATTAGGGATTAGGGATGTATCGTGAGATCTTTTTCTTTAGGTATTCAGGTGCAGTGCTATACAGACACCTATGCACTAATGTCAATGCTTTTAACTGAATCCTATCTTCGATCTTGAGCCAATGCAGTGCTTTTCTGTTATGATCACTTTTCTTCTTACCTTTAATTATTCACACAGCATTATTTTCCATGACCTGGCACCTCTCAAGGCAGTTCTTATTGGCCCCAAGCATGAGAGAGTTTCCATAGTCCAAGAGCGACAATATGATTGCCCTAGCAAACGTGGCACTGTTCTTCTCACTCAAAAAAGGGCAGATAGATCTGAGTAAGCAGAGCTAATAAGAATTGTTCTTGTGCAGGTAGTGAACCTGCGCCTCTGCTCCCAAGGATGCTTCCATGGTAATTCTGAAAGTTTTAACCTGCTCTTACACCTGAATACGTATGTCCTTGATGTAAAAGGCCTCATAGTCTGGCCCTAATTTGGCTCTGGCTTGACGGATGCCAAAGATTATCATCTCTGTCTTTTTACCAGTAAAGTGCATCCAGTTTCCCTCCATCCAATTCTCAATGATGTTATACAGTGTTGAGGTTTTGGTGCTGTCCTTGAGGTAGTCACCGTCCTGCTCGACCACCAACTGGGTATTGTCGGTGTAGTTTGTAAAAAACGCACAGGTATCTCATGTACAGGTTGAAAAGGAGGGGGGATAAGCTAGCCCCTTGTGGGACCCCATACCTTATATGGGATGCCTTGAAAAAATGTTCCCCCCAACTCCCCAGTGGATTTTTGCCTCTCGGTCGGCTAGGAAGGATGCCAACCATGCCAATGCTTCCTTGGGGCAGCCGGCCACTTTATCCAGGACCACTTGGAGTAATTGGTGGTCTACGATCAAATGCGGCGCTCAGTACCAAGATCAGTAGAAGCTCTGTCTTGCCTTTATCTAGAACACTAAGCATGTGGGTCTGTAAATCCAACATGGCGGTCTCCGTACTGTGTGCAGTATGAAAGCCCGATTGTTGGTCGTGCAGAATAGAATTGCCTTCCACATGCTTCTGAAGTTGAGCAGTTGCTATTTTGTCCAGGACTTTAAGCAGGAAGATGCAATTGGTGATAGGACGCACATTTCCTGGGTCCTTGGGGTCTAGTCCGGGCTTCTTTATAAGGGGCGTGATAGTAACTGCTTTAAAGCTCTTGGGCACAGCACCTTCTTTAAATGATGCATTTGCTATTTTGATCACTACTGGTGGAAAAATCTCCTTATTCTCCAGTATTATTTTCTGGGGAATTATATTCTCAGAGCAGGAGGTGGGCTTCATGTTGGCAAGCACTCTGACCATCTCTTCTTCTGAAATAGGAAGGAACTGGAAGTTAGCTACTTCCCGCTGCCTATGCTCCCCGACGGGTGTGGGTGTCACTCTGTTTGATGTTTCCCTAGTTGATATTATGGTGTGCCTGTCTTTCTGAATTCTGAGAGCAAATGCCTTTTGCACCATCTCGCAGTCTTCCTGCGTGGCGTAAAAGGGGGAGGGCAAAGCCTTGGGTTTCTCTATGAACTTTAGGATGTCAAATAATTTGCTGGCGGAGTTAGGTGCGGATGCTATCAGCTTGTTGTAGTGGTTTCTTTTGGCCTCTCTGATTCCGTTTCTATAGCGCATTTCAGTGCATTTCCAATGTTCTTTATTGGCTTGTGTCGGGTGTTTAAGCCACTTCCTTTCCAGACCTTTTTTCTATTTCTTGAGTCTGGTTAGTTCACTATGAAACCATTTCTGGTGGTTACTGTTTTTTCTTACCAACTTTGATTTAAGCGCTGCAAGCTGCTCCACTAGCTCTAAGACCGAGTTTGAGTATTGCAGTAACATGTCCTCACATGAGTCCCCTTCCTGGAAGTTCTCCTGTATCTTTTTCAGGCATTGTTCCAGTTGTGCAGGCCCTATGTTCTTAAAATTCCTACTTTGGACCTTTTCTTGTGGATTGATGACTTTTTTGCAGGAGTAACTCATTTTTATCTCAAAGATAACCTTAAAGTGGTCTGACCAGATGCAAGGCGATGTCTCGGCCATCTGTACCTCAAGGTTTTGAGCTATGATACAGTCTAGCTGGTTTCCCTTGGCTGTTGTGGGTCCATTGTTTATAACCTTGAATTCAATATTGATCAAGGTTTTCTCAAGGTGGAGGGCCTCCTTGTCAGTCGGGTTCCCTCGCCACCTATCGAAGTCACCCACAAGCAAGGTTGCTCTATTGGTGGATTTCAGGTTGTTTAACTGCTGGGTTAGTTCATTGGAAAAATCTGAGCTAAGGGAAGGTGCTCTGTATATGACTATGATGGTAATACAGTCATTCTGTGTGGGCGTGAATTTCAGGTGTAACGTTTCACATCCTGCACATGTGATGGTGGCCTTGAACAGGTGTATGGAATCTCTGACTATTATTGCAACTCCACCCCTGACTCTGGTGTCTCTGTTCTTATTATATATGATAAACCCTTCTGGAACAGCTATGTCACACACCGAGCCAATAGGGTCTTGGTGCCAGGTCTCGGCGAGACATATAATATCTAGCTCCTCCTCAATTATAAAGTCATGCACGCTTTGGGCATGTTTACATAGGGCGTGTTTTGCCACCTTTCAGTGGAAACTCGTTAGGCTCTAGGCTCTTTTTTATAATCTCATTTAGGAGACTGACCAGTCTGCGTGCATGGGGTTTGTTCACTGTAGTGTTTTTATTTACCCAAATAGGGTCACTAATCATTGTGACAGGGTAGCTGGAATGGACGCACACAGAGGCCAACAACATACAGGTAGGTTTGAGTAATAGAAGAAGGTTTATTCTGATTACCACAAGAACAAATGAATGGTAAAATAATGTATCTGGGGGTCATGTTACTCAAAGTGTAAATTACTCAGAGAGGACTGGCTCCAGTTGTACCTTTGTGCGCACAGGACCCTCCGTGCAATTTTCCTCTATTCTCCCATGTGGTGTTAAAGGTTAAAAGTAAACATAGGTAAAATCACCTTTATTCTCCACTTTTTCACTATGTATATGGAAATGTGGAAATTCCTCCTGCAATAAATGATTGCTGGAGGCATTAACAGTGGATTCCTATGGAATCCGTCCACTTTTACCAAGCAGTAATTTCAGGTGGGTTTCATAAGAATCCATTGGATTTTCTTTAGCATGAAAATACCTGCTGGTAGAAAATTACGTGGATTTGACAGGCGGACATGGAAGAGCAGACAGCCATATTAAGGCTACTTGTTGTTCAACTATGCCTGCTAATTCAAAGAAAACCCTACATGCAGATAAAGATGGGGGAAAGTGTTTCACAACCTTTACTGTCATTTTTACTGATCCACGAGCTTTCGAAAATTAACCACTTTATCATAAACCATAAAGAAATCGTTTACAACTGTTCCAGCAAGGGGCTCCAGCTGACCCAGTTTAAGTGCTCAATTGATAACCCTGGTCTAAGTCTTTAGGCAGCAGCTTTGCAGGGTTCCAGAAACCTCTTCAATTGATTATAGGGACCGCTACGCTCAGGGGTTGAACAATTTGGCAGGTATCCTTCAGCAGGCCAGAACACCAGGTGTGTCGTTCCAGGATTGACTTACTCTCCCAGGGTCTTGGTTTGAGGCATGAGATTCTCTTTGTTAGTTGAACACCGCCCTGCTCTTCCTGATCCCAGACACAGTGTCTACCTTACCACCCTCCCTAGCATAAGCTCCCTGAGCCCCAAAGGGATTGTATTGTCTCCTGCCTCCTCCCACCTCCTCTAGATTCTGCCCTGGACTGACCTGGTCCACTGAATAATCACTGATCTCTTTCTCTAGAAGTGTTGCATGCTCTTCTTCCACCTCCTGAGGTTTAGTGGTATCACCCGCTCTAGTTCTTTACTCTCCACCATTGGTCTTAAAGGCATCAACCTCGTTCACCCTCCTTGTTTGTTCCCCTGCTGGTAGCTCTCCTCCAACCTCCCCAACACCTGTCACTCTTCCTCTGATGTTCTGCATTGCCCAGTCCCCAATAACTCCTCTCCTTCTGATGGTAACTTTCTCCTCCTATAACCTCACACCAACTCTCTCTCTTCCTTTGATGATTCACCTCCTCCACTTCCCAACAACTCTCTTCACCTCAGATGATAACCCTCTCTTCCCCCAACCTTCTTCAGTCCCTCCATCCAATCTCCAGCTCTCACTTCCTCCTTTCCTCTCTGCACTCCTCTCTCTCACACTCTCTGCCAAACTTCTTCCTCCACACCTACGCAAACACCCCACACTGCCAAGCAGAACAAGCTATCTTTTATCTGCAGTTTCTCCTCCCCTTGGGTGGTGTTTAATGTTGTTAACAACACCTCTGTACTGAGGGCTGTGCTGTTATGTGATGTTTTGATGGGTTGCTGGCCACGTGGCTTGGAAGGGGGCTGGCCTGAGGGTACATGAAGGGCTTTCTTCCATCATGGATTCCGTAAGGGTCATGGACAGGAGAAGAATCCATCTCCCTCCTTCCCGCTGGGTGCCCTGTTGTCATTGCTTACATTAATATGGATCTCTCTGCTCCCCTGATATTTGTCACAGAGAAAGTGCAAGTTTGTAATCCCTATCACTCTGGGAGAATATGGGTTCTTTGTTTCTTTGCTGCTGTGTTCGGCACAAGTCACTTCCTCTTTGTTTGAGTCAAGGGCTTCTGCAGGCTGTGTGTGAGTCACAATATGAAATGGTTCTTCTGGCATCAGTGAAAAAATGTATCTCCTTTCTTGTTAGCGACTTTGAAATGTTGCAGTGATGTTCCTTTAAGGTGAGAGACTTGCTTTCTTATGCTAGCTGTTTGAGTCTGGCTAGAGAGCATGAAGGGCTCTCTAAACATATTTACTTATGGGAAGGAGTTTCATTGAGGGCTAGGGACCTTCAACTCTCCATGTGGTGGTCACTGGAAGGGTGCAGATGGTGTGGGGGGGGGGGGGGTGAGAACCTCTGTGAGCACATACTTTGTGGTCTAGTATATTAGTACACACTACCCCCTTGGTGGTTCCGCACATGGGCAGTAGGTTGGGTGAATAGTCCTGTGGCTGCACTATTCCTTAGCATGACGACAAAGTGGGGGACCTCTGGAGAACCCCATTATACTTCATCCGTGCCCAGAATCCACTAGCTATGGGTGACTCCTGGCCCAGTTGACAACCCACTGTGGATTACCAGCGAATTTGTCACAGCATATAAATGCTGTGCTGTTTTGTCACTTGCTCCTTTTTGTGCACAGAAAAGCTGTGTGTGGTTCACTGCCTTCAAGAGTAAGATACCTCGATGGTATCCAGTAGGCCTGTAGATGCTGATCAACTATTGATTTCTCTTACATCTTTTCGCCCCATGTCCAGTTCGACCTTGGCAGATAGGTACGAGCAGCTGTATGTTTGGCTGATTCTAATTTGGAAATAATTGGGCCTCACTGTGCCAGAGGGTGGGGGAGTAGAGCATGGCATTCAAGCCATTATTTCATTGGGGTAGGTGAGAGGATTGCTTGTATCGCTCAATATTTTCAACATTCTTTTTAAGGCTTCCGGATCATGTTTCTCTGCATGTGAGGCTTTGAACATGCACTATTGCTATCCTCCGTGCCTACCATAAAATATTGATTTTCACAGTAGTGTGACTTCACCCGCCACTTTGCTGTTGGTTAGTATTGTGTTCAGTGCTGTGTTGTGTTGCTGAGAGGAGAACAAATAAATACAACTATGTCTCAGTGCATTGGACCTATGTCTGGTACTGTTTTGAGCATCATATCTTCTTTTCTTGAACATGGTTCTTTCAGTTTCTTTTCAGCTTGGTAATCGTGGTATGAATGCCTTATGAGTGTTGCATTTTGAGCTGCTGTTTAACAAGCTTTACAGAGTTAAATTTGGCCTGCTTGACAAGGTGCTCAATGAGTCACAAAACAAATACAATAGGTTTTCAGTTTTTATTATAAAAATGGTGTTTATGAAAACATCATTGGTTTCTTGGCGCTGGCAAAAGCCTCTAGCAAATGATGGCAGGGATGACACAATGTTGTTAGTTAACACCTATTCGAACCCTTGTGCCATAATCAACAACACCTTCTCAAGAATGATGGAAAAAAGTAATGGATAAGGCAAACTCTGTCCACCAAGTCAACTACATAATAATATGTGGTGATCTAAACGTGACTTGTCCAGATAATGGTTACCAAAAAAACACATCATAAAGCCATCAGCCTCAGCTGAGAGAGGCCTCCAGTGGTCAGCGCTAATGGATTCCAGGCATCTCCATCATCTTCATTTGATGACAGATAAAAACAAGTCACGAATTCTAACATGGGAACGTGGTGGACGAGGAGCAACAATCGACCATATATATGTGTCGAGAGAACTCTTCTCCCTCATTATCACATTTAAAGTAGAGAACCAAACACAGTAATCATAACATGCCGAGCACTTCATGGAAAGCCCAGAAAACCTCACAACCAAAAAAAATGTTGCCCCATGTGGAAGATTCTGACGGAGGCACTCGCCTTAGGCTAAGTAAAGTGTTGATCAGAAAAATTACAGAGCTGTATTTGGCAAACAGAAAACCGGAGGGCAAGGACTTGGGTAAAGTAGGGGTTGAATATTATCCTCTACTAACCCGCCTACCGATATAAAAGGAAAAATGGGAAAAACATCTTAAAGCCGCACGTCCACACATACAGCCCACCTCTGGTTGAAAAGAGAAGGGCCCTGCAGCAAATAAAGCGCTTGGCGAGAAAAAAAACCTCCCCAGAAAACGTATAGTAGCAACCAAGGCTTATAAAAACTGGCTACTAAACTACTGGATAAAAATGTACCAAGAATACTCAAAATTAATGCTCTGCACAGTATATGGAAGAAAATAAAGAGAATTTTGGTAATTAATAAAATCCACCTCAAAAGATCCCAATGACTCCCTGCAAAACAATGTATGTGAGCAGAGATGGGTGAAACACTTCACAGACCTTTTACGAAGACCGGCAGTGAAAGTCCACGTTCCCCAAGAACAATCACCAAGAACCTGGAATATCCCATATGATGCAGAGACGATCTTGAGGAAAATTGCCAAGCTAAACTGTTCAAGGGCCCCCGGCCCTGACGGGATTACCAATATCGACCTGAAACACCATCCAGAAGAATGGGCCCACTTCATTTGTGAGGTATTTAAAAAATGTGTACAAAGTCAATACCAACATCCTGGAGGACCACGAACATGGTTCCAATCTTTAAAAAGGGCACAAAAGAAAATCCGAGGAACTATCGGCCAGTCGCCCTGTTAGATGTCATTGGCAAAGTCTTTGCATCTTTATCATTAGACAACTTCCAATCGTGGGCAAAGCAGGCAGAATGTACAGACCCTTTTCAGACGGGCTTCGTCAAAAATATGGGAACAACAGCAAACATTCTGCTACTAAGCGCACTGAAGGCAACGATCATGGCGGGAAGTCCAAGAGTTTTCATAGCCTTTGTTGACCTGGTCCAGGCTTTTTACCAGGACAATCGTGAAATACTATGGCGAAAACTGGCAACGTGGAAATGTCCGAACTCGATATTGGAACCCATAAAAGCCCTCTATTCGGGACATCGATGAGAGTGAGGCTCAGTCGTGCGGGACCATTTTCAGAGGAGATCTTGACAGCTAGAGGGGTAAAACAGGGATGCCCGCTCCGCCAGCTTTGTACAATTCATATATAGGAGACTTCAAGGACTACGAGCAAAAAATAAGATCTTTCCCTCCAAAAACAGGAGAGGTGAAAGTTACGAGTCTTCTATATGCAGATGACATCATTCTATTAGATCAGACTGCAGTCGGCCTCCAGCGACAATTAAACAACTTATCGGCATTTATCAACGAAAACAAGCTGGAGCTTAATAAAGACAAACCAAAATCATGTCTTTTGAAAAAACAACCAAGAGAACTGAAAAAGTAAAATGGTACTTGGACGGAGTGCAGCTTGAAAAAGTAAAAGACTTTAAATACTTGGGCGTAACACTGAACAACAGTCCGTTGAAAATCCAATGCAGGCAACTCTTTATGTAAAGATCAAAACATTAATTTCCCAGGCAAAGGCTGTAGGCAAGAAATATAGTTGCTTTTCAATCCTTCCGGTCTTAAATTTCTACAAAGCAAAAGTGATTCCATCATTGTCTTCCGGATTAGAGGCAATGCCTTACATTGTTGTGAAAATCTGGCAAAAAGCTGGAGGGCTATTTTTGGCATAAAGTACTGGGACTGCCACCATCAACTCCTGTAGCTTCCTTCTGTCGAGAACTGAGTTTGGATTCACCGAAAGAGACAATGGACTGGAATAGCTTAATGTTATATAAGAAGACTCTGCTTCCCCCTCGTCCAAAAATCCTCGACATCATCAAAATTGTTGGAGGGAAAAACAAAATGCTAACAATTTGGTTGAAGGGGAACAAAGTCCTTCTGGAAGAGATTGGAAGCATGGAAGACATACTCAAGCGAAATCCAACCAAAGTTAAAGAAAAACTGGACGAATGGGATTAGATAAAGACCCTTGAAGTTGCGTCTACAAACAAACTAACTCTGAGTATTCCAACAAACACAAAGCGAGTTCACCAAGTTTCGGGCTATTTGGCAAACTTTCCGAATAGAGCCCTTCATAATACCTTCTTGCGAGCTCGCCTGAACCTCCTAAAAACCAACGAGATCTTGGCCATCAGAGGCAAAGCTAGCACTAACAAGTGCCAATACTGCAAAGAAAAGACCATGTGGAAACAGTAAGACACCTGCTATCTTCTTTGGGAGCTAACTAATCTAGAAACATCTACCTGTGTAGCCACTTCAAGTAGTAACAGACTTATGACGAAGAGGATTGGTGGTTTTGCTTAATGATTAGCGATAAGACATCTCTGCTGATCGCCGTCGCATTGTTCGTTCAGAACATTGGCCTAGAACTGCAACCAGGCAAGGAATGAAACAAACCAGTGGAAAAGAAAGGAAGAGCATAACAATCGAAGTGGTCGTAGACATCACGACAAAGTGAAGAGGAAGGAACCAAACAAACTTAAAGACAGGACTGAAACTTTGCATTGTGGTCTCGGCTTCCCACTGTTCACATTTCCTTTTTGCTTTCTTTTCTTATGATTTTGGAAACGGATTGGGGGATTTCCCCACAAAATAATAGTCTTGTGTAAATTGTAAACCAATTGAATCAGGTAATACAAAATAAAACAATTTTTTTTTAAAACAGGCAATTGGGGCTTGCAGACTAGATGGAATCTATGTACACATTTCCCTCATCCTGTGACAGGGCTCCACCTCCCTAACCTAGTCTCCCTACTCCAACAGATTGTAATGTAGTGCCAATTCACTCGAGCCAGTGTACTCCTGCTATCTGTTTAATCCCTTTGGCACACTCGGGGATTTCCTAGTTGAACTAACAGGGATGTCTGAATGTCATAGTGCCCTTTTCCCCCAGATGAACATCTCTCAACATTTACTTCACTCACCTTTGTCCTCTCTTTCCCAGTAACCTTTCTGTCTCACGCTCTCTACAATCTGTTCTTTGGTATTGTGTACCCCTTCTACTGTGTCCATCCCCAAGTTACCTCCGTCACTCTCTGCACTCCAAATCTCACTCCTTCCAGCACTACCCCTGCTTCTCCTCTACCCTTTCACCCCTCACTTCCCTCTACTTCTCTCTCTCTTTCTCTCTCTCGCATTCACACAGACACACTCCTTCTTTCTCGCACACCTACTCTCAACCCTCTACCCTGCATTTCATTCAAGCTACCTTCAATCACTCTCTCATTCGCATACAAACTGCCAA
This sequence comes from Ambystoma mexicanum, assembly GCF_040938575.1. NCBI lineage: Eukaryota > Metazoa > Chordata > Amphibia > Caudata > Ambystomatidae > Ambystoma > Ambystoma mexicanum. The sequence goes on along the minus strand of NC_090937.1, from coordinate 17,832,568 downwards.
ATTAGTACCACTTTGTCAGTGCTAAAACCGTACATTCACTCTTTCCAAACACTGCAAAGGTCTCCTCTAAGTCATCCTCCACCTGATGCACCATCCTCTGTTCTCCTTCCAGCTCTGCCGAACTCACTCAAACATCTCTCCCTGTCAACTGACTGCTGGCTTTTATAGCCCTCCCTTTCCTGCCTAGAAGCTTCCATCTGCTCCCATTGGTTACGTGACTTAGCTGCTCCCCTGGGACATCTTTACCATGCAGTACAAGCAGAACTGTGGTCATTTCTTCTCTAATTCACTCCTGTATCAAGTAAATTCATGTCCACAATCATTTTACACAGGTTTCCCTGGTCTACCCTAGGGATGTGTTGTGCACTGCCAGTTCCAGCTATGCCGCTGGTGCTCCGCTGCCACCCTGTATCATGAATGTGCATTCTGTAGTAGGCGGTTTCTGATGCAGCCCCTAAATGAGGTAACCTAATCAATTTTCATTTGGGTAACCAGTGCATTCTTCCTGTTCCAGGCTGGTTCTCGTCTGTTTGGCCCAGGTGCACTGTGTTGTTTGTAGTTCCAGATCCTATCTGGGTGTTGCTGCCTCCCTGGAATCACCTGAAAGATTAGAGAGAAAGCCTTGGTCAGGACAGAGACAGGGCCGTCACGAGGAGGGTGCAGGGGGGGCAAACTGCCTCGGGCCTCGCACTTGCAGGGGGCCTCGCGGCCCCCTCTCCTAAGTGGAAGGCAGCACAGTCTCCCGTGTCCTTTATTCACACGGGGGACTGTGCTGCCCTGGCAATGATTTTGCTTTTTGTTGCGAAGCTGTTTGGCTCTGCAACAAACAGCAAAATAATGGCAGACAGCAGGGTTCAGAAGTGAGCTCTGCTAACTCCCGTTATTCAGCTGACAACGTGGACATGCTGAATGACAAGAGAGGTCTCATGTTGTTCATGTTGTCAGCGTGACCACACTGACTGATGGGAGAGGAGTTCTCTCTTGTCAGTCAGTGTGTTCACGTTGCTCAGCGTGACCACGCTGACTGACAGGAGAGGATTTCTCTCTTGTCAATCAGTGTGTTCACGTTGCTCAGCATGACCACGCTGACTGATGGGAGATGACTCCTCTCCCGTCAGTCAGTGTGATCATGTTGTCAGCGTGATCACGCTGACTGATGGGAGAGGAGTTCTCTCCTGTCAGTCAGTGTGTTCACGTTGCTCAGCGTGACCACGCTGACTGACGGGAGAGGAGTTCTATTTTGTCAGTCAGTGTGTTCATGTTGTCAGCGTGATCACGCTGACTGACTGGAGAGGAGTTCTCTCTTGTCAGTCAGTGTGTTCATGTTGTCAGCGTGATCACGCTGACTGATGGGAGAGGACTCCTCTCCTGTCAGTCAGTGTGTTCATGTTGTCAGTGTGACCACGCTGACTGATGGGAAAGGATTCCTCTCTTGTCTATCAGTGTGTTCATGTTGTCAGTGTGATCACGCTGACTGATGGGAGAGGACTCCTCTCCTGCCAGTCAGTGTGTTCACGTTGCTCAGTGTGACCACGCTGACTGATGGAAGAGGAGTTCTCTTGTGTCAGTCAGTGTGTTCATGTTGTCAGTGTGATCACGCTGACTGATGGGAGAGGAGTTCTCTCTTGTCAGTCAGTGTGTTCACGTTGCTCAGCGTGACCACCCTGACTGATGGGAGAGGAGTTCTCTCCTGTCAGTCAGCGTGTTCAGGTTGCTCAGCATGACCACGCTGACTGACAGGAGAGGGTTCCTCCTCTGTCAGTCAGTGTGTTCATGTTGGCAGCGTGAACACGCTGAATGATGGGAGAGGAGTTCTCTCTTGTCAGTCAGTGTGTTCACGTTGCTCAGCGTGACCACGCTGACTGATGGGAGAGGAGTTCTCTCTTGTCAGTCAGTGTGTTCATGTTGTTAGCGTGATCACGCTGACTGATGGGAGAGGAGTTCTCTCTTGTCAGGCAGCATGTCTACGTGACAGCTGGTGGATGCTTTTTAAGGGTGCATGGAGGTAAGGTAAGTGTTTTTATTTTAAATTAAACATGTATATGTGTATTTAAATTAAATTAGTATGTATATGTGTATGTATGAATGCATGTGTGCATGTTGGTGTTTGTGTCAATGCTGTGTTTGGTTTTATGCATACATGCATGTATGGAGTTGTGTAACTGGTGAATGAATGCATGGGTGAAAGTGTTTTTTGTAAGTGTGTGTTCAGCACCACGCCTAAATGTAGCCGCCCTGGGGGCCACTTCATTAAGGGGTGGGTTCATGGCATCAGAGGTGCACCTAGGCTAAAATGTCAGGTGGGAAAGGGGACTAACACTTCAAATGTTGGGAGAGGCGCTAACGTCAGAGGCTATGAGGAAGGGGCAAACTTCCTTGTGTGGGGGCACCTAACATCTTTCCACATTTCGAATGAGACTATTCTGGTGAAGCTTCAATGTTACAAGCAGCTACCTCTTGCCTTCATTTCTGAAACATCACACTTAAGGCCTTCTGTGAGAATGAGATGTCTCATGTCACCACTTCCCTTCTAATCACTCCCCTAGCATGCAAGTGCTAACCCCACATCACGATTTAAATTACCTAAAAATGTATGGATATGAATGCAGGTGCTAACAGTGAAAAGACTTCTCATGGCCGTGCTAATCCCTATGGCAATTCTGACCCAGTTCCTGCCCTCCCCACTCAAAACACCTCCTCACTGGAAGTCTTTGAGCTAGCTAGCCCTCAATGTGCCTGCAAGTGTTTCCTCAAAGGAGTCTTCTGAGAGTTCCTGACTTCATTGGAGTTGTAAACACGCAACTGGTATAATAAAAATGTCTTAATCAGGTCTGCCTTTGCCCGCTCAATTTAAAAACACCCTGCGTGTCTTTCGCTGAAGTTCTTTTAAAAAAAAGCATTGGCAAAGCCAACAGTTTTGGCTTGTGTATCAATATTAGGCATTTACCAGGCACTGCTATTAGATGCTCAGGTACTCAAACCATTTTGCACTGGCACTATCAATGGCCAGCTAATACCAATACAGAAGTGCCTTTCCCATGCCTACACGAATGCCCAAACTGTTAGCATTGCCAGTGCTCTTTTTGCTTTACCCTTGATGCACAGGACTAAGCATCAAGGTTAAAGCAAACATACTACTTGGCTAAATTGGCCCACATTGAATGTAGGCCAATCTAGCCAGTAGTAACACGTATGGTACACAGTCAGCCTGGATATACTTTCTGTGGCATGGCATTTTTACTGGTTGGGAATCCGTACATGGTGGTAATGGCAAATATTGATGCAGCCTGCATCGACATAATTAGAAAAACCAGCATGAATATATTTTTATACTTGCATATCTCGCGTGGAAAGGCGGCATGAAATGTATTGGAAAATGTTCCTATGCACAATGTGTGATTTGCAACTATTGGGAATTTCCATGTGCTTCCATACAAAACCAATTGCAAACTGTATGTATTTCTACCCAATTTTGCAAAGAAAGTGCTCTAAAATGCATACTTTTAAGCCAATGTTTCAAAATTTTCTTGGGAGTGAGAACCCCCCTCAAGCAACCCTTGTTTGGTTTGGGCTCCCTCACTGTGCTCTGTTGATCCTGCCTAATTGGCACAATCATTTGAGCCTCTTAAGTTCAGAAATGTACCAGCCTCCACTGTACATCATTTGTTACTGTGTATGATGTGTGTTTTAATGCGCACACAGGGGCAGGGTGCTCCTTAATGATATGATATGGCATTTATAACGTGCCTGTACACAAGTGTTTCTAGGCGCGACAAGACAGACCACAAGTGCAGAGGAGCCAAGAGGCAGTGCAGGATTGCAACAGGACAGGCAGGGACCTGGGCGCGAATTCAGAGCTTGACCAGGTGACCAGTGCATGGATCAGGCAGGTGATCAGCAAGGGAGAGGAAGAGAGAAGGCAGAAGCAAAGAGACAGGTCTTGAGGTGCTTCCAGAACCAGAGAGGTTTCTCCTCAAGTTTCAGCGAGGCCGGAAGGCTGTTTGCAGGGGGAGGCCCCAGCTGAAGAAAGAGATCGGCACTCAACTCTTTGCTTAGAAAACTGACTCACCCTCAGAGAATTGGAGGTGTTGCAGTGGAGAGCTCATGCCATCTAACATATATTTATTCATATGATAAAAAAGTTAGTCTGGCATGAACCTTTCTTCAGTAGAGAAATCTAACTTTGCTGTAGTTGATTTGGGTTTGTAGTAATTAACCATATTTGGGATCCTGCACACAAACTCAAGGGTAGATTTCTCGAGTCTCCTGTTTGCAGATGTGCCGCCGCTGGCCGAGTGCAAAAAATTGTAAGGGGTCCTCACCAAATGTTTTGCCCCGGGCCTCACCACATCTTCTGACAACCCTGGACAGAGACTGATAGGCATCAGGTCTCAGACGGCGGCACTAATGTACATACACTGCTTCATGCATACTGGTTAGCCAGGGTCAGGGGTCCCCCTTAACTCCCCCTCACCACCTCTGGGCAATGTCTGGCTCTGGAATGTTGAGAGGGGTCTTCAGCCCCCATTGACAGAGTCATACTCATTAACCTGTCTCACCTGTCTGTCTGTTAGAACACCAGAGGATGTTGCCTAGGAGTGGTTGCTTTCTGTGCTCGTTCAAACATTCCCTTCACTGTGGCATGTTATAATTCATACTGCTGTGAATTGAAAAGAATTGAAGAGACTTGCAATGACAACAGTATCTTTAATAAGGTCTTGTGTTTCAGCTCACAGCTGCTATGAAACCCATAATTTCTCCCACTGCCCTGTAATGATGCTCTTGGCATTAGGTGCTTTGTAGGTTTTCCATTTGTTCACGTCCATTCCATTGATTGGATGGTGCAATATGCGTAATAGGTCTGCTTTTATTTAATGCCAGTTGCAGCCTTCTGTGCCCAGCTGCATCCATCATATGCCTGATGAGAGTCCTCTGATACCCTGGTACTGCAGTCATATGGCAGGTATATCTTGATATGTTCTGGTATTGCCACCAGATGTCAATTGCAGCCTCAAATGCCAAGGTCCAACCTTATGTGTTTACGTACAGCTTCATATTGTAACTACAGCCTCATACCCTTGATCTTACCACTGCTGAAATAAACTAGACTTGAGGACTGTATAGTGTAAGGAACTCATAGTGGCAACAGTAAAGACAGACACAAGTGTTCACAGTTCATGGGTGTTTATTGAACAATGTTTGCTGAGTGGGAAAACGCCTAAACTAAACCTAAATCTAACATGGGAGCAAGCATCGGCCATCAAATGAAAATAAGGCAGTCCTAGTTGTATTGTGTCAAAATGAAAAGGACCTATACTAAGAAGCCTATTGCCAAACCTTATAACTACTACAAAAAGGGTGTGGGATGGTTTTCAAGAAAAGAAAGAAGTGTTCACAAATAATATGTCAGGATGCGGTAGATTGGGTCTCCCTTCCCCACATTTTGAGCAGGGGGTAAGGTGGGATCTTGGAGCACAGCACACACTCGAGCGTCCCCAGCACGAGTTGAAGTTCTGTTCAAGTTTATCAGGAGCCTTGACGGCCAAATCTCGTTTCACTTGAAAGTTTCTTGTCTTTGAGGGCCTAATGTATTCAATCAACAAAACAAACATTTCTTCAACAAATGAAAGTTTGTTTCCTGCTGTCACTTAGGGCGAGGATTCCCCCGCGAGAGGAATACGACCCGCTCACTGCCGTGCCAGATGTCAAGATCCACTGTGGCCACACCCCACACGGCCAGGGAACCTGCCCGTTAATGAAACCACGTGCGGGAATCTCAGGTGGACCTGACATCGACCACATGGATCAACTCGATTAGACAGTAACCACAAAATACCACCATTGTTAGAGATGCCATGATGACATTGCCAACAGACAAGAACACATGTTCACATTGGTCACCCACACACCAACCTACACGAAGAACATACTCAGTGCTATGACACAGAGGACCGTACCCACCCACAGACATGCATCGTTGTTATTTTCCACATAGGCCACCTACAGCACCGCAGAAACGCAAGATGCCTGAAGAGCTCGTGTATATGCTTGCAGACGCTTTCGCGCCACTAACGTCATGAAGACGGCACCCTACATATTTACTAATGCATATGACAATCTGTCGCCCCTCGCGACCCCCAAATTATGGATTATGTACCGCCACCCAGAAGCCAGGTCAAGGTAGGCCGCAAAGCAAGGGTCCCCAGGCAGAAGCCTCTCAGACAAAGCTGCAAAACACTGATCAGGCAGAACGAGCCCCAACGAGAGCCACAGCCAAGGCTACGATGTTGCAACGTACATGCCGCGCTCCCCGTGCCAAGGTCACACCTACCACTGCTAAACGCTCCTCAGAGCCGAAATACAAATCAAATGCTCATAATTCTGCTCTAGCCACGGTCTCACAACACGTGACCGAGCCGACCTGATACGATGCCAAGCCCTACGGGACAGAAAAGCACTGGGGTCTCACATCTGGGACACAGTCTCCAACAATGAAGTGATAAATTGGACACCTACAGCGATGGGAAAGACATGCACATTAGCCAATAGTCAGACCTGTCCATTGTCCGCCACAGACACATAGTCATACTTTGTTGCCAGTACCAGGTACACCGCGAGCTGGGAACAACGATGATCTCAGGGTTGGGGGGCTCGCGGATGAACCAATCAGAATACGAGGGGTGCATCATGACGCCAATATAGTCTAGCCAATCACCAAGTGTCCCCTTGTAACAACTTTGTTGTAGTAATTGTTAAGGATGGCCAAAGCGTACCACCTGACCCTTCCTCACCCAATAATAACCTTTCCTATAGGTAACTATACTGGTCTTACCACTCAGGGAGCCAACCCGAAGTGGCGCTAGGTTTTGGGGATAGTTTTCCCAGGTGACACACGTAGCACGTCATACAACTGTAAAAAGGGCCTGCGAGGCCACTAATGATGAGAGCCTCCTGGATGCATATGGTCTGAGAGTTCGTCCCTGCTTGTTTCTGTAACAAACAGCAGTATAACCCTTGCTCTTGTGTGTGCCTCATACTCCTTTTGGGATGCGGGAGGAGTTGGGGCCTCCCCTACCCCGGAGGTCCGCGAACGGCCCTGCCAGCCCCACCCCCCGGGGATTTACCCCGACACCCTTCTTCTGGGCACAGATCCCTCGGTGCTTTCAGCCTCCCTCCACCGGGTTCACTCTGTTTTTCTCGGGTGATGATTTTACCCCAGATCTCCCTCGTTCGGGCTCAGATCCCTCTCAACTGTTGGTCTTTCTAAAATGCTCTCTGGGTGATAGCTTCACCCTTGGATCTCCCTAGATCGGACTCGGACCCTTCTTAAATGTCAATGGGCCTCATTACAAGTATGCAGGACTAGAAATAGCGTTGTCAGTCACTCCATACCGGCACCTCTTTCAAAACGGGCATAGTCTGAGTTGTGATGCCGTTAACACATCAGCTGTGCCTTAGATACCAGAATGGCATTAGTAAGTGCACATTCCGAGCTCCACAGACACGCAAATACTGGAAGCACTGTGAAAACTGTGCCGAAAACACTGCCATTGCGGACCAGGTATTAAGTAGACTCAGGTGTGTAGAAACATGCCACAGGTGTCCAAAATCAGTCCAGGTGGTCCCAATGAGCACTGCTACAGCACGAAAGGATCACTCCCGCACCCCTTCGAACACTACCATGCTAGCAGTAGCAGTAGCAGTATTGGAGCTGGAGGCCCTGCCTGCAGGCCTACTACTTGAAGAGGCAGGGAGGCAGAGGATGCGGCGTAGGAGGTTCAGGAGAAGGAGGGCCATCATGTCCCAGCAACACCCCAATGTCCTACAGGTTGCAGCCCGCAGGCAGCCACCAATTCCATGCATAAGGGCCACACCTTTCATCCTGAGCCAAAGCCAGATCCACACACTGTACCGGCTAGACAGGGACACCATCACTTCAATAGTGGACCTGATCCATGACGACCTGGTCAGCCATATACATATCCGCACAACCATCCCACCTTGCTGAAGGTAGTGTCTGTGCTACACTTCTTAGCCACGGGCACATACCAGCACACTGTGGGTGAGTTGCATGGGATATCACAACCCTGTTTTTTATGTGTCCTGTTCCAGGTCATTGATGCCCTTCTGCATCACGTTGGAGACCACATCAGCCTGCCCAGGACTGCTGACCCGGTCAATGGCACAAACATTGCCTTCCATGCCCTTGCAGGCATGCCAGACGTAATTGGTGCATTGGACTGCACACATGTGGAGCTGGTGGCCAGGTATGCCTTGGAGGCGGTCTACCGGAACAGAAAACTGTATCACTCACTGAACGTGCAGATGGTGTGTGATACCTGCCACCTCATCACCCACTGCTTTGCCAGATTTCCCAGTTCAACTAACAACTCCATGGTTCTGCACAAAACCACGCTGCCTGGGTACATGGCACGTCACAGTGGATGGACAGCGTACCTGGCTGCTGGGTGAGTCTAACTGCAAGGGCATGTCCACTGTTGAATGGGATACGGGGCCACATACTCCAAGTTTGCCTGGGGTGCTTACAAGGATAGATGGTTCGCTACCATTCCAACTGTTAGAAGTAGAAAGGGATTGGCTGGGGCGGTATGTAATTTTGCTTGGCTACATTGAGCACAGAGAAATTTGGATTGTGCATTCATATTTTCCAAACCATAATATCCCAGCTTATGTACATGCATTAAGTAGCTATGTTGTGTCGATACGCGAGGGCTTCTTCCTGTGGTGTGGAGATTTTAACTGTGTCAGGGATGCTGCACTTGATAGATCCTCTCCTCCCCGCGGGGGCCCATCCTCTGCCACTACCGCTTTAAATGCAGCACTAAATTACCTAGACTTAGTGGATGTTTGGAGAGAATTGTGCCCAAGTACTAGAGGCTATTCCTATTATTCATGTACCCATAAACTGCATACCAGTATTGATAATTTTTTTGCTGGGTTGAGACAGGTGGCTGAACTATGTAGTGAAGAATATATGGGCCTCTCGATATCCGACCACTCCCCTTTGATGATTGAGTGGAACGCCACATGCCCTAGGACCCCATCCCGAGTTGGTGTATGCAGGTAGGAGCCTTGACTGACTCAGCCTTTAAGAACATGCTCCAGGACTCCCTGGCTGATTTTTTAGGACATAATGTTAGGCGTGTGAAGGAATGGGGCACTATTTGGGAAACCATGAAGGTGGTGACTAGAGGTGAGGTGATAGCAAGTGCTGGCAGCATACTTGGGAAACTACAGGAAGACCCACAGCACAACCTACCCATGGTTCTGGACGTACTGGAACGCTTCGCAGAGAGCTGTCTGGGATTGTCTTTAATAGCTGGAAGTCCTGCCTTTTCCCTTTGGCTGGCCTTCGTGGGTTGAGTGAGGCTTCCTTACAGGACTTGGATCTCCCGTGATAGATGCACTCCTTTAAAATACGTGGGAATCCACATCACGCACACACCAGAGGACACGCATACACATAACACCCTCAAGGTCTTGGAGGGTCTTAAGAGGTCCATGTCCTTTTGGTCTCGGTTACCACTGTCACTCATGGGTAGAATTTCAATTGTGAAGATGATTGTTCTCCCTAGATTCCTGTACTGTTTCACACATGTTTACTACTAAACAGCACAACCTCACCTGCTACAACTACGCTTACAAAACCCAAGTTATCCTAAGATTTCCCAAAAAAACCCTCAACCCATGACCCAAACTTGAAGCTTGCCTCAGAGACATTGACCAATGGATGACAAGAAACCACCTCCTTTTGAACCCTGATAAAACTGAGATCATGGTGAGCGGCAACTCTGCCCTTCTCCCGCAACCACTCCCTTGGCACCCCGCTACCTACTTCCGAAGTAGTCAAAAACCTTGGTTGCACTATGGACTCAGGCCTAACCCTCTCCCATCAGATCAATAATGTATCAAAATACTATCACTATCACCTCAAGCTCCTAAGGCACATTTTCCCCTACCTCAAATACCCCCAACAGACTCGCCGCTATTGTGTCCACTGTTATGTCGAGACTGGACTATGCCAACTCCTTATATCTGACATCCCCGGCATACCAACTGGCATACCAACTTAACAAACTCCAAAGAGCTCAAAATGCTGCAGCCAGACTCCTTCTTGCACTGGGACACATGGCTCACAATTCCCCTGCTCTGGAACTTTATTATCTGGCTGCTCAGCTAAGCTTTGTCCCAAAATGGTTGTCCGATGACCCTACCTCTGAGTCAATATTGCTTCAGCACTTGATGACACCGGCCCACCTCAAAGATGTCCTATGGCTCCCAACCAGTTGCATGAACGCCCTGCCACTACTTGTGGTGCTAGGCAGGAACATTTGGGCCATTTTAGGGGTTTTGTCAGAGGGCTATTACACAATGTGGTGGTATTTTAGTACTGTGGTACAAATGGTGTTAAAATAGTGGTAACTTGTATTTATAGTGATGCCCTATATGATGTGACAAGACTTCCCTCCTCACTTTGTATTCTGCTTACGGTCAACTGTAAGTGCAATATAGCAGACTTTGTACCTGCAGGAACTTGACAGCAAACTGTCATTCCAGTCACTTATCTACGAAACTGGACTACTGTCTGTCTATCTATAAACCCAGATAAACAAATGTCACAACCCAGTTACCGTGAATAATGTATCAAGATATGCAGTGACTTTTATAATGTGCATTTATAATTGAACTTACCGATTGTAAAACAGCAACATTGAATAGCGACACAAATAATCATGGGAATACAATTCAGCAAGAATAAACAGCAAGAGAAAACTTTCAACATGAGGACACAGTGTAAGTTTCACCCACTTCGACCTTGGGTCATGAATATTTGGCAAGAGCCATGTTTAGTATAAAATACAATTTCCCCAAATGACATTTGAAAGGTGCTCAATTCTTCTACATGAAAATAACACTTCCCTGGCTAACTCAGAGTACATTCACACACTTGCGCCTCAATTGCCACAAATATACTCACATCAAATATGAGCAAGGTTCTTTGTTGTCTTGCCAGCATACAGCAGTGCCGCAACCCCAGCACTCAGGCAACCCAGATAGAAGGCCACACCTCTCTCCGACCCGTCTTCTCAGACTGCTGCCTGGGAGAATCTTGCCTCACTGCACTGCACTGCTTAGCTCTCTCTGCTGACAGCTGCACTCCTGGTCTCCTCTGGACAGAAAAGACTGCCCACCTCTTCTGCCTCGTAAATGTATAGGTTAGCTGTGTCAGTCAAACTAAATCCTGCCCCTTCTCCTCACGTCTACATATCATCCGAGCTGATTTCTCTAGAAGCATGGCTTCAGAATAATTATTGCAACAACACTTCCTCGAAAACAATGGAACTGTTCACCAGAGCACATACTTCCTTTCATAGTTTGTGGACTGAATCCCAGCCAGCAAATTGCTTGCACGTTAAAGCAGCATATTATTTTGACATTTCATCTGCTGCATTTTGCACTGCTTGGTTAAGAGTAAATTATCAGTTACTGGGCAGTGTTAGTTGATTGTTAATTATGTTAATAGGTCGTTACTGTGCAAGCTGGACAGATGATCTATTCACCCTGAAGTGAATCATTTTAGATGTGCTTTATGTGCATTCCTATTTGCTGTTTGCATTTTTCATTCAGTTTACTGCCTCCACTGATAGTAATATTATGTCCCACTTACTGCCTTCCATACAGTGTCACTACATCTCCCTTATCTATCCCTATGTTAGAACACCCACCTGGTTTACGCCCCGCTCCCATTTCCGGACGTGGCGGTTGTATCCACGATTCCGGCTGGGAAGAAGCGGCATCCAACAGCGGGTCGGCGATCTGCACCTCCGCTTGCGTGCACGGACCTCGCGGGTAACCAGGAACGAGGAAGCAAGCTTGCGTTCCAAGCCTCGTTCTGGTTCCCGCTTGGTCATGACGCACGCACAGGTCCGTCGGCGCTCCAACCCTCGTTCTCGTGCCGAACGCTGTAAATAGCGTCCGGCTCTCTAACAAGTTGCGTCTTAACGTGGTTTGTTACCTGCGGACCGTTGCTTTGGTGCCCAGCTCCTGTTGTCTTGTTTACCTGACCCGTTCCTGTTCTCCTGCTTGTTCCCTTGGGTTCTTGGGGGTTTCTCCTTTTCCCCTCCTGGGTCCCTGGCCTGGTGGTTCTCCCTTCCTTTGATTCCCCCTACCCAGCCCTGTCCTTGTTTGGGGTAGGTGTTTGCTCTGGTTTCTGGCTGCCTTACTGGGGGTATTGTTTCTTCCCCTCTGGGTCCCTGTCTCTCCTGGTTCTCCCTGTGCCTTGGGTTCTCTTCCCATGCTGACCCATTATTACGCCATTCTGAAGCCTTCCATGTTTGCTTGGCTAAGGGTACCAGCCCCAAGGTTCTTCGCCTGTCACCAGTGAACTGTATTGGAACTTACTGATTACCTGATCTACCACTCCTGAAGTTCCTGAGTTCATCTTTCTTGGACTGTACCAACCCCTCGGTTCTTCGCCTGTCACCTGTGAACTGTATTGGAACTTTCTGATTACCTGATCTACCACTCCTAAAGTTGTTGAGTTCATCTTCCTTGGACTGTATCCAACTTGACATTGCATCAAACTCCCTGTCAGTGATTGCACTGTTCCGACATCACATTAATCCGCAGGGAGGTCTATCTGTGGCGTCGGAAGGTGGTTCCCATCCATCCCTGTTCTATTATGGTTGGGTTGGAGTTGTCTCCTTGCGTCGCTTCCCCATCGACCAGCTCCGGGACCTGACAGCCTGGTGTCACCTGCAAGAACAACAATCGAGACCTCAGGTACGCAGTGCTCTAGGGACGCGCACCTTAACACCCTACACATCTCCAGTATCTCTTCTCCTACATCTCCCTCCTTTTCTCCTGTTGGGATCGCCTGAGATATCACTGCAGGAGAAACAAAACAACCTTTTCAGAATAAAAATAAAAAAACAATAAAAAAAAGATTTCCATGTGTATTCCCCATTCAGCTGTCCATATTTGAAATAAATGAAATGTCCATATTTAAAATAAACACCATATGCATTAAATCACAGACTCATTACTTATGTACATATTCCAGCTTCATAGAACATGTGCATTCCCATTTTCTGTCTACATTTTGCATTCAGTTTACTGCCTCCAGTGAAAGTAATGTCATGTCCCACTTACTGCCTTCCATACAGTGTCACTACATCTCCTGTATCTCTCCCTACACATCTCCAGTATCTCTTATCCTACAGCCAGATTGTTAAAGCTGCTTCAAGTGCATTACCCCTACTCATCTAATGTTCCCATAGTGACAGATGTATTTAAAACCAGGCAAGGTTTGGCTGCTATCCAGCACTCAGAGGTATGGGGCATCTCTACATGGGGTGACATGTATGAGGTTGGGACATTCAGGGACTTAAATAACCTAACTCAACAGACGGGGGCTGCCTAATGGACAATTTCTGAGATGCATGAAAGTAAAGCGGGGGGCGAATTGTAGATGGCAGGGGTGACCCACTGAGCCTAAGGAGACAGAGTTTCTGATTATAATGTACATGCTTGAAGATGGCTGGAGACTGGTAACCAGACCGTACAGTTGCTTACTAAGCAGGTCAAACACTCAAAACCCAAAACTGAAGTTAAAATGGGAATCAGATATAGGTGCTACGATCACTGATCATGAGTGGGAACTTGTGCTTAATTTCCCTAAACATGTATCCCAGAATGCCAGATTTAGGCTTCTCCAGATTAATGTACTCAACTGTATGTTCATGACTCTCAGCAGAGTGGCCAAGTTTAACAAAAACAAGTGTTTGACCTGATCATGGTGTAACCTAGAGGACGCAAATTTCATTCACATGTTCTGGAAATGTTCCATGGTGCAAGCTTTCTGGTCCTGTGTTGACCACACCTGTTAGGCTGCGGGAATCGCTAGATACAGCTGGAGCCCGCTGGAATGGTTACTTGGAGCATACTCTAGGAGGGGGAAATTAGACATGTCAACAGGTTTATGGATTTAGCTGGTACCCTCGCTAAACGCTGCATTGCCATGTCCTGGAAACAAACGGGGGGGTTCACAATACAAACGTTGGTATCATGAATTTGAGACTTGGTGTGATGCAGAGACAAAAGCATGGGCTTGTTCACTACAAGGCCTGGACGAAACCCAAGTAGGAACCTACAAGTCTTGGAAAGTGCTTATTTTTACTATGTTCCATCCCGCTGATGATAAACCCCCATTAAGCCCCACTAAATGCCATACTACTTTCAACATGCAAGACTGTGATCTCCCTTCACCCCCTCCCAAGTCCCCATTTGCTCTACTGACTTTGACTCCTTGGTTGCCCATTCATATGTGCCCACGTCGCCACCTCGCTCTCACAATGCTGATCTCCCTATGGCACCTTGTATAAGAGCCTAGTTGTTATGCTTGGAGAGTACGATTTTGTTTTGTTTTGTTCCTGTTTATTTTCTTGGTACACTGCACACTCACCTGGTTGATAAGCGGTCTTTGCTTAATATCTACATTGCACATTTTATCTGCTGATGTGACCTACTGATGCTATGTTACATTCTGCAAAATACCAATAAACACATTTAACAATAAAACAGTTGGTGGGATCCGACGGAACACCCTTTTTTATAGATGGGGATAACTGTTGACAGTGCCTAGGAAGGGGGTAGTTCATGAGACCTAAAGATGTTATCGTACTGGGCCTTGAGAATATAGGACCATATCACTGGATCATTTTCAGGATATAGTGTGGCAGACCATCGGGGCCTAGGGCTATAGAAGGTTTGAGCTTACCAATAGCCCACACCAAGTCCTTCCTATCCCAAGGACACAAACAATCAACCCAGGGGCTCAAGCTCTTTGACAAATACTCAAATCTGCTGCATCTTGGGACATGCCAATATTGTATAAAGCATTGCAAAAGTTAGAACCATTTTTTAAATTGCTAGCATACAATTAATAGAACGCTGCTTTGAAAGATGTAAAGATGGGAGCCAACACTCTCCAACACTCTATGCTTCCCTTGCAGATATAGAATGGAAACATTTGGTTTTACTTTGTGCGACTCTGCATGCAAAATACAATAAAATGTAGCGCCTACTTGGAAGTACAAAACGAATCCAGCACAAACTAAAACATGCACTGGTACAGTCATTGAGACTTGAAAGAAGCCAACTTTGACACATCCCCAAACATATCAAGTAAGATGTAGCACCCTGACACTTGCAGCCCTAAAAATAAATCTGTCATGCTGGCAGTTTGTACAAAATAAATATTGGCTATACCATTTGGACAACTTGTGTGATCTTTGGGGCATACTGATCCCTCTGTGCTGAATATTTTACACACTGAAATATTTTAGCGGTGATGTGAAAATAAAATACTGCATTGTGTGTGTGCAAATATGTTGCATCCCAAAAAGACAAGTGCACCAAAAGAGCAGTCAGGTTTTACTTAATGTTTAATTTAATGTTTGTGACGGCTGTAAGAGCGGTGGTGTGCCCCTAAAAAAAGAAATAAATAAACTAGGAAAACATTCTTTGCAGAATATTTTAAAAAATTCTCTGTCAGAGATTCAGTGAAATTCCAGATTCTGAGTACTGGGTCGCTGAATTTGCTGTCTTAACCTCACACTTTCAAGCTTCATAATTGAAGTGTCTGATTGATTGTGTAGCCGCGCTATAAACACTTACAAAAGCCTTTACACCCCACACACACACACACCACACACGAGATACAATCCAGCGCTACCAGGGCCTCTGCATTATCCTGGCTGACATGCCAAACCACAGAGTATGCTAAGCAAACTGTACATGTTTTTAAACGTCATTAAAAGCACATATCTGTTTAGTTTAAAAATGTGCAGCCTAGTGCCTTTGAGTGCCTCCTCAACCCTGGCCTTTCTCAAAAAAGGCCCGAATATCGATAAATACAGTTAAAAAAAAGAAAAGACCTAATCAATGCTTGAATAAAGCCACATAAATTGTAAATCTTTTGAAAAATAATACACTAAAGCACATTTCTTAAAATAGCCCTGTGCTCACCTTTTTGATGTTGTTGAAACCAACTCTGAATAAACAACAGGCCCAGTATCCAATCAACAGCTTTGCAGGGGTCTCCCAGTAGCACAATCAAATCCAACCAAAAAGTAAGCCCATCCCACCCCCCTGCAGAGTCTCAAGGAAGTTTCCCAGGTCAATTAGCCGGTGCCTGCAGGAAATAATCAATCCAGTCATCTGCTAGAATTCCCAAGCCAGCGATAGACCCTGATAGTCAGAAGGGCCATTTTAAAGAGTTAAATCTCAATGTTTTCTCATTATCAGCAATGCACAGATTTATGTATTGCTGCTTAGTGTGCAGAAATGGGGTTTCTTATCAACAAAGTGCAGCATTCTATTTCATGCATATTGTTTCCTATATGTTATAGGTATATCTAAAAAATAACCCCAGCCCTGCAGATGCGTCCTGGGGCCAGCAGCAGTTTTTCTTATCAACAAACTGCAGCATTCTATTTCATGCATACTCTGCAAAATTGGAGAGCAGCGCTGGACCCAGGAAACATCTAAAAGTAACCTCAGTCTACAGATGTTTCCCGTTCCATCCTTCCGTCAGCTGGGTTTAGATGATAAACAATTTCCGTGTGTATTTTCCTGGGGTTGTATTTACACAGCTGGCACGAAACATCCTGTATTCCGGCATGCTATATATAAAGATCATCTGTGTTTTCTGTTGATGTGGCTAGAATGCTGCTCTGTGAGTCACCTCATTCCTGGGATTCTACAGGTCTTGTCGTAGAGATAAAAAAAAACAGCAGTATTGTTTTGCAAATCTTTGGTGGGTTACAGAGAAACAGGGGATCCAGGAGTCTAATAATAAATTGTGAAATGCATCCTACACTATGACTAGAGATTAATGAGCAAGGGTTAAAATTATTTCTGCGGGCAATGGTTGTGTGAATAATTCATACTGGACTTTGAAGAATGTACTCTATCCAACAGTTGCACAGAGACTGAATTGTTTGAGGGATTATAAATATTAAATATCACAAGTCTAGGAACTTGAATATTTGTCAGCACCTGGGAGGTGTCGTTTGTGCAGGTTCAGATCATATTTCCTCCGCCTCAGGAGAAAACAAGGGCAAAATCTCTGCAGTCTAACACCTCAATGGAGTACCAAATAACACCTCAGGCAGTAATGTAAAGTATTTCATTGATATAAAACATTTTAAAAACACATTTTATATATAAAAATATAAATTTGTATATACATTTCTATATCAAAAATATGATTTTTATATTGATTGTGTATACACATTTTCTATAAAAATATGTATTATATTATTTTTTATGTACATTTTTGTATCAAAAATATACATTTTTATATAATCTTTTATATACATTTTTATATTAAGGAGATGTCAAAATTGCTAGATATTTTCCATTTCCTATCACATCGGGGCGGAACCCCCCTGTGATGTCATCACTGCATCACTCTGCAAAACCCTAGATTCACAGTCCACGTCTTCAGAGCTCACTTCACTCCCAGCGCTCGACCAACCAATACGATTACCATTGCCCGCTGATCCCTTCTTTATATAGATTTTATATAAAATTGATATTCACTTATATCAAAGCTTATCAAAAGGGGGAGGAACTAAAACCGGAAACAGGGGGCGTAGCCACCTGTCAAAATTTAACACGAGAGAAAAGGTGGCTCCTTCTACTACCATGGTACACTACTGCTTCCAAAGGCGTTGTCTTACAAAAGTCATGTGGGTTACTTTCTTTGCTTTTCAAGTTACAGGAATGTAGATATGAGGTCCATAGACACTCTAGCAATTTTAGCAGTCAACTGAATCTTTCAGAACCCTCATACACAGCACTGATCACCATGCTGGATAAAGCCACTAATACAACTCATACACATACAGTACCTCCAATTCACCAATCAACTCATATGAAACCGTGCAAGGCAGGGTGTAACACATTTCTCGTCTCCACATGGTTAATGATATTCTCCAGGGGAGATAGTTTGCTTATGTGGCGGACCTCTCTAGATTACAGCTACTCTTTGTGAAGTCAATTGTTTTCTTCTTATGTTAAAGTATGAAATGGTTTACAGAAAAAACCTTAAATACACAACTGTAAAATTATATTATCATACAATTTGGTAAGCCAATAGTAACTTTATCATTGTTATTTTAATCTTCAAATGCTTTTGAACAGAAGACAGTGCAAATACTTTCTATTGCATATCTCATTTGAATAAACCACCATTTTCACTTTGTTATATAAAGCCCAGAGGCCTACCAACCATTCCTGTTTTGACTCCATCTTAAACACTTCTCCCAGAGAGCCGTCATGCTGTTCATGGTAGATTAATTGCAAACATTCCGCAAAAATCTCGACCTAGCCATCTTGATGGTATGATATGATACGATGTGATATGGTATTTATAACACGCCTATACACAAGTGTTTCAAGGCACGACGAGGCAAGGAAGGGGAAACAAAGGGAAGACAACGATCTTACTAGGCCTAGTGACATTGAAACTGCACACATGCAGGGGAGAGGAAAGGGGAAAAGTGCCATGGGAAGAGGAGGAGGAGGAGCAGGTGTAAGACAAAGGATCAATAGATCAAAGAACAAGTAGTGCAGCCAGTAGGGGGAAGTGCATGGTTAGGTACAGACAACAAGTGTCTGATAAGTGCAGGTATGGGGGACTGTAGGGATGCAGATACAGACCCAAGTGCAGGGTTTCCAGGAGGCAGTGCAGGGGTGCAACTGGGAGGGCAGGGACCTGGACCCGTGGTTCAGAGGGTAGCCAGGTGAGCAGTGCAGTTTCAGACAGGAGATCAGTAGGGAAGAGGAAGAGAGAAGGCAGAAGCAAAGAGGAAAGTCTTGAGATGCTTCCAGAACCAGAGATGGTTCTGCTCAAGTTTCAGAGAGGCAGGGAGGCTGTTCCAGAGGGAGGCCCCAGCTGAAGAGAGAGAGATCTGCCCCCAACCCATTGCTTGGTAAAGCAATTGACCTTCAAGGAGTTGGAGGTGGAGGAGTGAAGAGCTCGAGTAGGAAGTTGCTTCAGAAGAGAACGTTGGAGGTATTGTGATCCCAGGCCCCAGAAGGTCTTGAGGACAATGCAGAGGGTCTTGAACTTTATCCTTGCAGATACTGGGAGCCAATGGAGAGATGTCAAGGCTGGAGAGATATGATCCCTGGATTTCAGGCCAAGGACAAGTCTCACAGCCCTGTTCTGGATGAGTTGCAGAGGACGGAGAGTAGAGTCCAGCAGATTTAAAACGAGGCTGTTGCAGTAGTCAAGCCTAGAGAGAGCCTGAGCTCTGGAGACACAGAGCTTCTGGGGAAGGAGAGGAAAGGAAGAATACCTCTGAGGAGGCGCAGGTGGTAGTCTGACTTCTTGGAGACTTCAGAGTTGTGAGGAGAGAAGGAAAGTGTGGAGTCGAAGATGACCCCAAGGTTATTAGCCTCACAGGTGGGAGCAGGAAGGTTGCCAAGGAAGGCCTTCCAGAGAGTGGCAGGAAAGGAAGGTGCAGGTGTGCCGATGAGGAGGATCTCTGTCTTACTGGTATTCAAGCAGAGAATGTTGGTGGCACACCACTCCTGTATTGCAGACAGACAATCTGGGATGAGAGAAGGAGAAGAGGTGGCAGAAGAGAGCCTAAAAGCGAGCTAAGTTTCATCCGCCTAGCACTGGAAGCTGGAGCAGAGAGCAGCAATGCAGTGGGCGAGAGGTGCCAAGTATTGGTTAAACAACCAGGCAGAAAGGTTAGACCACTGGGGAACACAACATGTGGGGAGAGAGATAATGGAGAGGAAGGACCCAAGTTGGACCTGGGAGGGTCAGTCAGAGAAGAAAGAAAGCAGCTAGGCCAGAGCCTGATCAGTGATACCCAGGTTATAACAGAGTAGGATGGCATGGTTGACCATGTCAAAGGCAGAAGAGAGATCAAGTAGGATGAGGACAGAGGGGAGATTAGCATCAAGGTTAGATAGCAGGTCTACATGGATGTTCAGGAGAGCAGTTTCTCTGCTTCTGGCTGCTCTGGGGACAGACTGATGCTCATGGAGACAACCAACAGATTCAGTGTGAAGATTAAGCTGGGAGATGGTCAGCTTTTCCAGAAGTTGGCCCAGAAAAGGAGTGATGGAGATCGGGTGATAATTAGCTGGAAGGGAGGGGTTGGATGTGGGGTTTTTGAGAATGGGGTGCACAAGAAAGTGCTTCAGAGGGGAAGGAAAGGTTCCAGTGGTGAAAGTGTGGTTGCAGAAGTCGGCCAAGGCTGGAGCGAGGGTGTCAATGTGGTCCTTGATCGTTTTGGAGGAACAGAGAAGAACCTGTTTTGACAAGGTTTTCATAGATCGGACTTGTCTTGAGAAATCGTCAGGGGAGAAGAGAGGAAAGGCAGAGAAGGGAGGGGGTGGCGACAGGGGGGCGGAGGAAGAGGAGAGAGTGCAGGGAGAAGAAGGAGAGGATGAAAGGATGGACAGGATGTCCTGGGTTTTAGAGATGAAGTGAGAAGCCAGGGTCGTACAGAGGGCCTGGGAGAGGACAGGAGAGTTAGAGACTGCGGCAGCATTGGCCAGTTCCTGCAGATTTTAAAGAGTTTGGCCGAGTTGTTAGATGCCGCAGAGACGCAGGCTTGGATATGAGCTCTCTTCTTACTGAGGACAGAGAGTCGGTATTGTCTTTGGAGTAGGCAGCAGGCCAGTTTGTAACAGGGTGTACAAGATCCCAACCATTTCCTCTCAGCCACCCTACACTTGCGTTTAAGGGTGACAAGGTCTGAGTCCTACCAAGAGTTGCACTTGGTTTTAGGCTTCATGCAGATCCTCTTGGCAGGGGAAAGTACATTGAGCGTGTCATAGATAGCAGAGTGGAGCATAGAAAGGGCTGTGTCAGGGTGTGAGTCAGCCAGAGGTGCAGGAGGGGGAGAGAAAGATGCAGCCAAAGCCTCAACTGACACACGCTTCATGGGTCGAATGACTGAGAAGGTGGCTGGCAGTGTGGGGGTCGGCTTGGCCTGAGGGATAGAGAGAGAGAGATGAGAGGAGAGGAGAGGAAAAAGTGGTCACTCCAGGAGAGAGGAGTGGCCAGAGGGTTAGAGAAGGGGAGATCTGAGTAGATCAGAGCACCAAAGTGTGCCCTGAAGAATGAGTCGGCCGAGAGGGAAGAATGGAGAGAGAGAGAGAGCGAGAGAGAGAGAGAGTTGCAAAGGTTGCGAAAGAGTACTGTGGCGGGACAGGATGCATCCAGGTGGATGTTGAGTCACCTAGGAGGAGGAGTTGAGTGGTCGAGGCAAGAAGGGAGGAAGAGAGATAGGCCAACCCAGCATAAGATAGAACAAGAATTTAATCTAACCCTCAATCCTGATAAAGACAACAAACATGCAAAGGTCATGGAGTACCCCTCCATCTATCAGTAAACTTTAGTAGAGGCATATGTTTTCATTTAAATTTAGTGAAAAAGACATTCACGACCCAATATGTTGTCCTAATAAGGCTGAAAACATTTCACTTTTTCAAATATTCTAACAATATGAGCTACTATGCTTTTCACCTTTAAATTCTTGAGATCCTCCACTATTTCTGGATTAACTAAGCTAACCGATACCTCTTTTAGAAAGCTTTATAAGTTACACAGCATGTCTTTAACTGCAGGGTAGTAAGGGTAGTTTAGAATAATGACCCATACAAATGAAACTGTTTCCTCAATGGGGTAAAAAAATGCTTGACGGATAATCATGAGTAAAGTGTTTTCTCTATCAAATTACATTTTGCCACAAAATATGAATAATACATATAAAACTATCCTGAATATTGGTTGCAGATGTAAACAGGCTTTTACCAGCTGGATATGAATGCCTTTCAATATGCCCAGATCATTTGTCACCAAACAGTATTGTTGCTAGCACTTTGACTTTAATGGCCATCACAAGCGGTGTGTGTGAAAAATCTCTGCACTCGTTATTAAACTCAGTAAGAATAGACATCACTGTTGTTTCTCAGTTCATTCGACTTCAGTTTGTAGATAGAAAGAGTACATAAGTACTTAAAGTCTTTTACCAATTCCAACAGTTATCATCTACAAATGCATCATTGCACCATTACCTTTGACTTCCCTTAATTCAGGTGTCTGCAACCTTTGTCTCTTTGGATATTTTGGAGTACAGTCCCATCATTAATGTTGATGTCCCTTAGAAAGAAACTATTTTCCGTTCTATGTTTTGGTCCCTGTTTTTGACAGGCGAGCAGTAGATCTCTAGAGAAAAGAAGTTTCTGTCAATAAAGTGATTAGCTTTGCACTTTTTTAAAATCTAGTTCCCTGAGAGCTCAGACATTAATCTGTGTTACATAGGATCCTGTGAGATTATGTGGCTGAATTTGATGCCAATGACTATTCTTGCTACTCTTTTAGCAGTGGCACAAGTAAGGACATCCCCTTGAGAACCTTAGTTAGAAAGGGGACAAAAGACTGAAAATTTGAGATGGCAGTCTTATTGGAATGTACAACATATCCCCCATAAGATGGCAGTCTTATTGGAATGTACATCATATCCCCCATCCCCAAATCTCTTGTCCGTCACTGCCAACACACTGCTCTTCACACCTCCCAGTCTCCTTTTTCAGGCCAAGGTGGTGCACACTTTGAGGAATCTACATTCCACCTTCAATTTCCTCTGCTACCCGTTTCATTGTGAAGGGGAATACCCTACAGTGTTGCTTGCTCCATCAGCCTGATACTGAAGGCCTCACATCACGTCATAACCTGGTGAGTTCATTAGAAAAACAAGCAGTTCTACCACACGACATCACTGACTATATATACATATTTAAACATTCGTCTAAAAAGATTTTAGACCCTATTAAAGCTTCAATCTCTGCTCTACAAACTTTTCTTTTTCCCCATACTATAACCCCCAATAAGCATCTTTCCCCACTATTGTGGCATAATAAGAACATAGTCATTAATAATAAGATCATCAACCGTAAATCATGGATTCAAAAAGGCATCAGATTCATCCATCACATTATAGATGACCCGTATATCCTCTCCTTCCAGCAACTCTCTATCACATTTAATATTCCTAAGAAGGACTTTCAATTGTATAACAACTTAATTAATTCCTGCCTTGATGCACTTGCCCAATTTTCCAATGAAATTCTTACTCCAGATGCTCTTAGACTAATGCACCTTACCACAGTTAGTGAAGTTCGAGCCTCTAAAATATACAATATGCTCACCTCAACTTTTAAGATTTGCCCTATACGTCTGAAATGGGAACTTGATTTGGGCTACATGTTTGAAGATGATATTTGGCTTCGTCTGTTTTCTAAAATCAAACAAATATCGGTGTCAGCAAATATTTCACAACATTATTATTTCTTCATGCATAGAGCATTCATTACTCCGGCCAAATTGGCTAAGTCTAATCCGAATTATAATGCAAAATGTTGGTCATGTGGCATATCTCCTGCCACGTATATGCATATGTTTTTTGAATGTACATATATTGTTAAATTTTGGCAGGAAATTTGGAAGCTTCTTAAGTGTATCTTCTATGTTGATGTGCCCTTTTCCTTTGTTAACATATTTTTAGGAAGTATAGCCATTACAACTTATATCCCATCTGACTCTGCTAGACTTTATGATCTATTTATCTGTATAGCTTTAAAATGCATCACTGCTAACTGGAAAGACTCTAGTTTGCTCTCTACCAAAATCTGGTGGAATACTATTTGTAACACTCATACACTGGAAATGTGCATGGCCAATATTCATAACACAATTCCTAAATATAATGCTAGATGGTATTATTTCACCAGGTATCTTAACTGTTTTAATCAATGCAACTGCTCATGGTACATGAATCTACACCCATATATTTGCATCATTATCCATATTTCCATACTCATACTGAAATGCTAGAACTTAACAATGTTTGAAATGATTAGTTTATCTTGATGAAATAATCCAATATACCCATTCTCCCCCCCCTATCCTCTACCCTCCTGATTCTTGTATGTCTCTTGTCTGTCTCCCTGTACTTCTCCCCCCTAATCTCTACATTCACTACATATAAGTCACTCTTTGCAGACTAGTGCTACTATTAATTTATACTACTTGTTATATTAATGTGGTTTATATCTACTATAGTTCATATTATATTCGTAAATGATTTTAACAAATGATTTAGCTATATAGAAATACTATTACAAGTGACCTGAATCATTTACTATGTTATTTCTCTATGGTTCTTATTCAAAGTCTGTAACTTGTTGATATCTGTATCAAACTCAATATTTAAACAATAAAAATCATTAAAATAAAAAAATAAAATAACCTGGTGAGTTATTTGTCTGTTGGTGGCGGTGGAGAGGGAATTTCATTTTGCACTATGGGAGAAGAGTTTGGATCTTGTGGAGACTACTGGATAGACCTCAGGACAAAATGAGCAGGGTCATTGTCAATTTCCCCCACGAATGGCTGATGAATTCATGAAAAAAGTCTTGCTCTATCTCAATGGGCATACGTCCCATTGAGACGAGCGTAGCTCCTGAGCGTAGCTCCTGAGTATGTTAGACAAAGATTTGAGGTATCTCGCAGTCTGCTAACCAACATACTAAGAAGGGTGAAACTGGTGGCTGTGGGCCTCCAATTTTAATCTGCCCTTCCACTGGACCTTAAATTCCTGCCTCCCATAAGCCTTAGTAGGTTATGGTAGTGTCCACAAGACGCCTTTCCCTAATATGCTTACTCGCAGCTGTTTGTTTTGTTCCTCAGGGGGTACAAAGTATCAATTTGATACAGGGGAGAGAGAGAGAGGGAGAGAGAGAGAGGGTGAGAGAGAGAGCGAAAGAGAGAGAGTGAGAGAGAGAGAGAGAGAGAGAGAGAGAGAGAGAGAGAGAGGGAGAAGTGGCATTGGGAGCTATGGACCAGAGACCAGAGGCCTAGCCGTTAGCACATCAACACTAACTGAGCAACAAATAGGCTCTCCTATTTAGCCCCTGGGGACCCTCACGCATCAGCGGCTAACCAGACCCAAAGCGTTGTAGACTATCAGTTCTTGGGCTCTTCCCTGTGGATAACATACTGCCAGGTTTTTCCACCAAACCAATAGAAATCAGATTGGCACTCAGGAACCAGGTAATTCCTATCAGCACCCATTAACACCAGATGTTTTGCATCTGTCTTTCCCGGTGTCCCACTATTGAGCCATACTAATGAACCCTAAGTCTTTTTTTCTTACAGAGTCGAGCACAGCGAAGGCCACCAATAGTGGCAGATCGGCGCCATACAAGACTCTCACATTACATTACATTGCATCTTCCCTACCCATCTTAATCAATGAGGGGATCATTTGATCCATGGTCTAAAACATCTGAAGATCTGCAGGTTCCAGACCTCTGCCACAATGGGTGATTAACTAATTTTCCTAATAGTAGACCTCTTCTTTACGCTGTATTCAAACACGGATTGTAGCATATAGGATTGCATCACCTGCATAGGGTAACTGATATCTGGTAGACACCCAATTTTGGTGCACATGAATGTGCTTTTGTCAAGGCTGCCAGCAATCTGCTGTACAAACATCAAACAAAACAGAGGCCAAAACATGTGCTTTCTAGATGTAGTAATATCTTTAGATAGACTACCCTCTTTGTTCATTATCACCCGGACTGATGTATTCCAAAGTAGAGCCAAGGTTATCGTAAGTAGGCCTTTATCTATTTCCCACTTGGCCTCTTTTTTCCACAAAGGGCTGGATAACCCTGTGAAAGGCCATTGAGAAATCGATGAAGGCCACATACAGTGACTTCTTTTGATCAACAATGCCTGGTAAGCCGAGAGCATATAAATCAGACAATTGACAGATGTTCACATTTCTGTTCTGAAACACCCAGAAAAGTGAGGGTTAAACCCTTTATTTCTGCCCAATTAGTACATTTTCCTAGAGAAGAAAATCTGAGCCCGCTATCAGGATAGTATATATGAATGATATTACACAGTTCATCAAAGCCCACTGTCCAAGGCTTCCTCAAGTTATCAATTAGTCTCTAATTATCCTCAACTTAAAACCCACAGTCCCAAGATTTCCCCACATACATATGGTTAATAATGGAGCTCACAGTATCAAACAGTACAGTTATATAATCACACCATGGTTTTTCATATATGCCAATATGCTTAGCCTTTTGCACCATGGGATTATGGCTATTACACACTTTCAAAAGTCTGCCCCATTCCCTTTAGTTATTGCTTTCTATTTCTGTTTATTTTTCATTTATTTCATTTATAGATAATGATTCCGTCCATTATTGTCATCTTGGCGCTGGGAAAGATACTAAGGCTGATTAGGAACAAACACTAAATAGTTGTATGGTGAACTCAAACATTAGCTGCTCGTCTAAGATCATTAGGGGCAAGGGTATTAATCAGAACCTATTCAGCCACTATACCCAGGAAAAACCTGCCTCATTGTCTTGAAGAAGAACTGAATATTCTACATAATGTTCAATTTACCTGTTCTTTTCACAATTTTGGATGGTTAGACAGGCTGAGAAATAGGGCTGAAGGTACTCAGTGCCAAATGACTGAGGTGGATTTTCTGAGTAAGGAGTCCAAGATAGCCATTTTAAAATGTGTTGGAACTCTACCAGATGTTTAAAAAGCATTGACTAGCAAGAGTTCAATACATTGGCTTCAGAGTTTAGCAGGACAAACATCAAGATGGGAACCAACAACTTTCCATTTCCATTTCATCCTTTGAATGTCTTTAACTGTAATTTGTCAGAAGTGAGATACTCTTGAGGGGTTGATTTGAATGGTGGTAAGAGCTTAAAAAAATGGAGAACGAATATGTTAATAACTGACCTTGTCCATAATTACTGAACTGAATTTATCAGTAATACGACTAATTACATAGGGTCTGCAAAGGTTTGATCAGAGAGGATGACGTTTTGGGGTTCCCAGAATGTTGGACAATACAAAAAATATCTTTGGATGATCTGATGGCAAAGTTAACTTTAGTAGAGTAAAAATAAATCTTAGCATTGTTAATTGCTAATTTGTGACTACAATGACTGATAAATAAATGACTCTGTCTGCCTGCACATCCCTCCGTCACAATTGATTGGAACAGCCTGCATCCACAGGCGGGTCGGTAAAAGCTGGCTGCAAAAGAAAGCTGCCACTTTAAGAACTTGTAAAAGTGATGGGACTCTTTTACATGCTTGCATCTCTCTGTGCAGCGGTTCCACCCTCCACTCTCACGTCACCAACCGTCACGCCCAGTTCCTGTTTTTTCCACCGACTGGCTGGGTCGGAATTGCTGCATGCGTTCTCTGACATCCCAGGATTTTTTTCGGTTTTGGGGCATTACATTTAGATGTTCACTCCTATTTTGATTCGGATTGGTGCTTTTTATTTCTTGACTTGTTCTGACGTATTTGTATACTACAGGATTCAAGCAATGCATCCTTTGTTCTAGACGGGAGATCTACATTATGCCGGTTCCCACTGCCTGGGGATCCAACACCCGGTGACTTCATGCCTATTCTGCTGTGGAATTCACCCATGGTCTCTGCAAAGTAATCTTATATCCATGTCAGAGCCGGGACTGCTACCAAAGGCAACTAAGGACTTTGTTAGGACCAGGAAGGAGGCCAACATTGGTAAGAGTGAGATGGTACCTGCAGGTTGGGTAAGCGTTTCGGCACCTATCTTTGACCGAGGTGAAGACCGCAACCCCAGTTTCAGGGTCTTCACAGGATCGCAGAGAAAATAAAGAAAGGGGACTTTGTACATGACTGCATGGCATGAATAGACAGGAGTGAAGGAAACCCCCTGGTTATGGAAGAAGTGATAGAAGGGGGAGCATGATTTTCATTGATAGAAGTTCCAGCATTGATCAGACAAAGGGGCAGAGGCATTCTGGTTGTGCAGTGGTGGGGCACAGACGAGGAGTACACAAGTGGGGGGAGATGATAGTGTATTCACAAACATGATTGCCAAATCATTACTCTGCACAAGCAGCAGAACTAGTGGCCTTGATTGAAACACTAAACATGTCAGAGGGCCAAGCAGTGAACAGCTTCTCTGACTCAGCCTATGTCACCTCTACAGTGCACTCAGGATTAGCAAGACACAAAAGGAGAGGGTTTAAAAGAAGTGATGGTACTCTCGTTCAGCATGCAGCATTACTGAGTAAACTTCTTGAAATGTTACTGCTCCCAGTAGGGTTAGCATTAATAAAGTGCAATGGCCAAACAGGAGAGTAAGACTTTATTTCACTTGGAAATGAAAGAGCAGACAGAGCAGCAAAAGAACCAGCATACATTCCAGAGGGATTACATGTGCTGTTTCCTGGCGAAGAAGAAAAAATACCTCTGATAGCAGTATTGAAAGTAAGTAAAGAAAAAGATGCATTAACAGAAAACTTTAATGCAACCCCAATATTGCAGATAATTGAATTACAGGGAGAAGCATCAGATGTTGAAAAAGAGTTGTGAAAAAGGAGAGGATGTTCTCTGTCCGCAACTGACCTGGTTTGGTGACATGATAGCACAGGAATGGTTGTCAAGTCGAAGAAATTGTTACAATTGGCATTGGAACAGAGTCACTATCCTACCCACATATCAAAAGAGCATGTGGCTGGAGGAATAAGTGAAGACTGGCTTGTTCCAAATCTGTTTGAATATGTCACTGAGTATGTAAATAACCTCATGACTTGCCAGATGTTTTGGCTTAGTCTCACCTTGAGAGTTGTACAGGGAACATTGCTGCGACCGGAAGCCCCTTCTGGCACTTTCCATATCTATTTTGTTGATATGCAAGAGAGGTGTACTTCTTGCAAGTACCTACATGTTGTTGTGTTTCCATTCTCACGTTGGCTTGAGGAAGGTCCCTGTGCCAACACTGTTGCCTGCTCTGCATCACTTTGCCAATGACTAATATAGGAGATAACCACACTCCTGGGGATGAAGCATAAACTATGCACAGTTCACCATCCTCAAGCCAATAGTTTGGTTGAAAAGATGAATGGACGGCTGAAAATGCGATTGGCTAAGCTTCCGCAAACGCTTGAAAAATCATGGGTGCACTGCTTGCCTCTTACTTTGTATGTGCTAAGAAATACGTCTGTATGAGATCATCAACTGACTCCTCACAAGATTGTTACAGGGCAGAGAATGCATGCGCCAATTCTGTTGCTGCATACAATCTCTGACGCTCACTCTACCTCGGCTATTCTGAGGGGGAATTTGATAGGTACCTCAAAGAACTTGCCAAGTCCCTTAAATATAACTCCTTGCAGAGGAGGCCTAAAAAACAATCTGCACAATCAGGTGATGCAAACGTACATTTCCCACAAGCAGCACCTCTTGATCCGGGTGACCATGTCCTTGTGTGGAACCACGTCAGAAAGTGGAAGGAAGAGCGTTTCACTGGCCCACATACCATTGTCTATTTAACACCAACTGCTGTCAAGCACGAAGGATGCTGTGGATGGATCCACATCACGGTCGTTCACAGAGACAAAAGCACTTTCCCCCAAAGGACAACATAATGGGGAGTATAGCCAAACTTTCTTTCAGTTTTCTTACAGCAATTAGAATGTATAAAAAGCCAGCGAAAGAGGCTGTTGAAGAAGCGTATAATGCAAAATGTGTGGAAAAGAAAAAGACATTCCTGGAACGTAATCATGTTAATATGTCTTAGTATAGTATCAATACTTTTGTTTTATTTTGTTTTTAAAGAAAAAAGTGAGAAACAAACAATGAAAAAAGAAAGATGGCAAAAAGAAATATGATGAATTTGGAGGGTTTCCACCATGGCACTCAAGAGGAGCATAATTCATTAATGGGAAACATGTGGTATGATGAGATTATACATGTGGGAAGAGAGAGAGTAAATGGAACATGCTATGTCTGCTCTCTCATTCCACATGTAGTTGGAGTGTCCAAACTTTTCCTGCCCCGTGCTGTGTCCTATGACTAGGCATGATGCCTAATGCACCTGCCTCTCTGTAGAACTAGAAGTTTATTCCAGGGCAGAAAGGTAGACATTCACCGGGTGCATGAAGGGTAAAACGTGTATGAAGACAATTTCGTGATTTAACACAAATGCTACAAAATGAGCAAACCCGGCATAATGTGGAGGAGGTGGAGTATGTGACTGAGGATATGTCACTGAAGGTCCTAAACAAGGGGAGTTGCAAATAAGAGACCATAAAAGATTCCAGTGCACAACTAAAGAAGGGCAAAGAGTCCCCTGGTGTCACACAAGGCCACTGATGAGTATAGAAGGAGCAGTATGGTATGGGGACAAATGGGAGGGGGAGTAGTGCAGTGTTTTGCTGAAGGATTGATGGGTTTTGAGCAAAACATGGCAGCCAAGGTTAATGACAGCTGCAGAGCAACTTGGTTAAATGCTTTAACTCGGCTACATGTAAAACATCAACCAGTCGATAAAAGGAGCTTTACATGATTCCCTTTGTGTTTCAGGTCAAGTGGGCCCCTTTTACTGTGCACTCATTCAGGCTGTGATATTGGATTTTTGGTGGGCCTGCAGATCCAAAGAATATGCCCAGCTTCCAACTGACTGGAGTGGAGTGTGTGCTCTCATCACCTTGCATAGTCCTGCACTAGTGGTCCCTCAAAATAGCACTGCTATGAAAATTGCACGGGACGGAAAAATGGCACAGCAAAATGAGCAGCAAAACATAATGAGGAGAAAACGAGAAAGCTATTATTTCTCAAGAAAGAGCATGGAGAACCTAGCTGCTATCCAGATGAGTACCATTTATTCTCCACGGCTGCCACTTTGTTCACTTCATTGTTGCTTCCAGACGTACAGGCTGCAGAAAAATAAAAAATTGCTGCAGCTGATTCGATATGAGTTATTGCAGTTCACAAAACTCAAAGCAAAAGGGTTGAATGCAATTAAAGAGGAGATAAGAGCCTTACGCTTGGAGGCCCCTCAGAATCGTTTTGTCTTGGACCTCCTAACAGTCATTAAAGTAGGTGTCTGCGCTAAGTTGAGGACAATTGCTGCACCTGATGGTGAGGCCTCAAATGGAAGCAGCCATACAAGAGATACGGACAGTCTAGGGAAAAATGACAAGCGTGGTCAATGAAGTGCAAGCAAAACTCTGTCTGGACAGCATCTTCACATGGGTACCCACCTAGCTTTCCTGATTGTTTCGAGTGACTGTTCCCATCACCTTCTGTGTTTTTAAGAACATTTTTAACATATATTTTAACAAGGAAAAAGTACATTTGATGCTACCCTTGAGTGTTGACAAAAACAGCTTTGAAATGAAGAGCAGAAATAAAATAATAGGCAAAGATGAAGAGGAGGATGGGTTTTTACACAGCCTGCAGATGTTGAACATTACAAAGAGTTCTGGATTCAATGTCTAAAGGATGGACATGGTGTGTATGGGTGGGGCAAGATCTGAATGGTTAAGAGGAGACTAGGGATACATGACTCGATTGGAGAACATTTGGATACATAAAGTTGAAGTTTTTTTTTTTTTATTTTTTATTGTTATAGCTGAACTAAATCAACTTTACAATATCTCATTAATATTTCATCTTCATTCATATTTATAAAATTGTAGTATTGTATATAAAAGGTACACATAAAAAGTGCACACAGGAAATACATGAAAATACACACATATGATACACATAAAAAGTACACATAAAAAGTACACATATACAAACGTATCTATACATATATCCCTCACTAATGGTTATCATAATAGTTAGATCTTGGGTTCTGTCAGTTCTTGATCAATATCCAGTCTCAAATCCTTCACAAGAGCAATGGTAGCGAGCCTTAGAGCGGTGGTGTGCCCGCAATAGATCAACCACCAAAGAGATTCTGTTGTAATATGGGTGTTTTCATATAGCAGTGGTTTAAAATAGAACTCCTGTTGCTGTTTAAGGATTTGACATTCTGTAAGGAGATGCCGTAGGGTTTCAGGTTGATCATTTATCTTACAGAAACGGCATAGATTATCTTCCTTCATTATCATTTTCCTTTTGGCTTTCAGATCCCTTGTTTCACATAAGTTAAAACGTATTCTTAAAAATTGTCTTCTATGATCAGTTGAAGGTGATCTAAATAGATATGGTTCCACAGTACTATGCCTTTTAAGCAGGTATGCATTTTTGGGGAAATCATGATACTTCAGGCAAATCTCCCTCGTGCGTAACCAATCATACTGAAATATCTTAGTTTTGGCCCTGTCTGGATTTGTAAGGAGGTCATCAAGGGAAAGATCTGCTTCGGCCAAAGCTTCAATTATAGTATGCCGCCATTTCACCATATATTGATCATTAGTCGTAAACACATAATCAGCAAGGGTATTAATCAATTTATGCCTACCGGGCGCCAAAATACATTTTCTGTACAATGAAATCATTTGCCAGATATAGCGTGCATGTAATGAAATTAGCCCCAATTCATACCTGACCCAAGACATAGGTACACATTTTGGTAAACCCAGGATGCGTTTCCAGAATTTACTTTCAAAGCGTAACCATGTATTTCTCATTATACACGGTTTTGTTTCCGCTCCGTAGAGTAATACCGGAACCACTTTCTGTTTGAAGTATGTTATGGCAGGTGTAATAGTGAATTTACCATATTTGGTTTGAATAATTAAAGCTTGTGAGATCATCATGTTCAACTTCTGATTGAGACTTAGTAGATATGCTTTATTACTTGCTCCATCAATAATAACTCCTAAATAAATATATTGTGGAACTATCTCTAGTATATGGTCTTGTAAACACCACCTTAACGCTTTTTGTTTCTTATTTAGGGTACCACTTGAGTTCGGGTTACAGACCATTATCTTTGTTTTATTCATATTCACGGTTAACTTATTCTCAGTGACATATCTAGCAAGTGCATCGAGCAGGTTTTGTAGGCCACGAGGGGTTTTCGAAATCAAAACCAAATCATCAGCATATAGCAAAGCTGCAACTGCTTTGCCTGCTAATTTCGGCGCATCAGAAGTAACCTCTTTGAAAGCTTTACATATATCAGCAATAAAAAAATTAAACAAAGTGGCTGCAAGTATACAGCCTTGTCTGAGACCCCTATAAGTTGGAATATTGGTGGATAGTAGGCCTTGTAGATTTAGCCTCACTCGTATGCTGGTCTCTGAATGTAACATACTTATCAAACTAATTAAGTATGTAGGGCACTTTTCTCGGGTTAATTTGTCAAATAATATTGATCTAACCACTGAGTCAAACGCCGCTCTAAAGTCGACGAACACAAAAAATAATGGTTGTTTCAGGAGGTTATGATGCTGTATTAAAGCTGTTATTGATAACAGATTTATAGATGTTCCCATGCCACGTATAAACCCTGTTTGATGCGGATCTTGCTTGTCACAAGTTTTTACCCAATTGTTAAAGTCCCGTAAAATAAACCTGCAAAAGATTTTCCCAGGTATATCCAAGAGTGCGATCGGTCTATAATTCGCCGGTTTAGACCTGTCACCTTTTTTGAAGATGGGCACTACCACAGAGGATTTCCAAGACTTTGGGATACTGTTAGATTGTAGGGCATAAGTAAAGATATTGTATAGGATCAGGGCCCATTGTTCCGGATACTGCTTCATCATGTAGTTGGTTAACCCATCAGGTCCTGGGGCCCTTGAGTTGGATGCTCTAAGGATAAATCCTAATATATCTTCTCTAGATATTTGTAATAATTCCACGCTATTACATGGTATCACGGGGCTGTTTTGTCTGACTTCAGGGTCAGCATATAGTTCTGTGTAGTAGTTGATCCATAGTGTTTCAGTTACACCGTTTATCTGAACCGGGCCCTGTTCCAAATGGTTAGCAGCATTAAGCAACGCCCAAATTTGGGCTGTATTTTTTGACATAATCACCTTAAGCATTTCTTCACCATCAGACTGGTAAAGAATACATCGACGAGTACGAATCCAAGCAGTATATGCACGTTGAAGTGAACGAATGACCTCAAACCTGATGTTCACCGGCAGTGATAATGCCATTCTCTTTTCTCGTCTCAGTAAGGTTTTACGTTTCCGAACCTCATCATCAGCACTGTGTCTAGGTGCAAAGTACACATGAGTTCGTGTTGAAGAGTGCAGTTTGAACATTTGGAGTGTGACGTTGTATGGTTCTTCTACCCCGCTGTTCCCCATCTGTTCACCCAGCAACTCCTCATTCAACTCATTCAAGGTAGATTTGTTCCACCTAAACCTTATTCTTGAATTATTTATTATCAAATTGGTGGCATACCGCTCTTTTTCTAAATTGTATGGTTCTTTGTAGCAGTTCCATTTCAAGGTTAGCATATGATGATCGCTCACAGTCTGTGTTAACACTTTAAATGAAGCAATGTTTTGAAACATTGCTTTGTCCGTATAAATATAATCAATTGTGGAGCTACTAAGTCCTCTACGCCACGTCTCACTAGCAGGTGTGTCACCAGGTATCGCACCGTTAAGCATCAGCATGTTACGCTCACACATCAAATCCGCCCATATTTAATTTATGCAGCGTTTTTGTGATTTTTTGTCTATCAGACATTGCATATTCAGATCTCCCACAAGAATGACATTTGTTATTTCAGAAGTCATAAGAATCAAGTTGAAGAAATTCTCCAGTTCTTTGATGAAGATTTTATCCGAGATACCCATTGGGTTACGATAGATATTAATTAGAGCCAAACATCCTCCGGGGTAGAGAATTTTAACTAATTGCATGAATATATTCGGGGTTGCCCAAGGCCTAATTGACAGGCCCCTCCCCATTTTAATGGCAATTAGTAACCCAGAGGATGGACGTCCTTTCTTATTTGATCTGGCTGCCAAAAATGCTATTTCATGATTGTTCCATACCGGGCAATCCACCAGCCACGTCTCTTGTAGGGCTATTATATCATAGTTATTAAGATCGTTGCTATCTTTTGCAGAGAGATGGCCATGACCACAGGTATTCCAACTTACCAGGGTCAATATGTCATCTCGCCACTCCTTGTATTATGATCTTTTCTCTCTCGGTCTATAATCATTTTTCCCCCGGTCTCCTACCATCTCATTTTGATCTAGTAGGTTTTGTTTGCGATATATATTTAGGGATCTACCAGCCATATTGTCATTTGGGTCCTGTAGTTGTTCATAGTTCATATTAGTCGATAAGATTGTAGGATCAACTGCTAGCAAAAAACCCATTGTGAACAGTTCCATCCTAGCTTGCCATATAATATTTCTGACAAGGTTGGATGAAATCCACAATCGAACAACGTCAAGCTTCTCCTCATTTAAAAATTCAACTTGTTGAATATCAGTTGAAGAGATATCTCTTAACTCTTCAATGTCTTCAAATATCATCAACACACTTGTTCTGTTTAAGTCATAGGATATATGGGGAGCAGGGCGGCATTTCAGAATAAATCTGTGATATAATTTCGGGTCTAGGGCATGTTTTAATTTCTTTCCTGTTCCCCCACTTAGCCGTTCCATTTCAAGTCGTTGGTTTTGTTCCGAGTTTCTCTCAATATTTTGTATTGTATCAGGTGAATACACTGTAGTTTTACTATTGAATGACACTTTGCGGCCCTCCACTACAGGGTTTATCACAGGGGTCTGATCTTGTTTCCATCTTAAATACTCATCAACCGAGTTCTGTATGGTCTCTCTAATATCTTTTAGTATATCTGGTGAAGGTTCTCTCACTGGAGGAGGGTTCGCACTTATAGTATTTGTTATAGCATCATTCTTTGTGTGGTTTATCACTATAGTACTAACCAGTGGGGTACAAGATGTTTCATGGTTTGTAATATTACCAGCAGCTTGTTGCAGCCGCAATTGATCCTCGGAACCTTTTTTTGCAAGCAGAGCCACTAGATCATCTAGTGGAACATAATCGTTATGGGATACAACATTCACAGATTGGCTAGCTACCGGTTCTCTAGCCTGTCTTAAATTAGTATGATTCACTTTTAGACCACCTCCCCCCACCTCTTTACTTTTCGAAGTAATTTGTAAACGTTTCAGGAATTGATTAGTAGCGGCCTTTAAAGGTCGCAAGGCCTGCTTCTGGTTTTTAGTTTTCTTTTTAGTTATAGTGTTAACTTTGGATCTTACATTGGTTCTTGAGTCAAACATATTGTACACACCAAAGTCATACCCTCGGTTATCTACAGCAGTTTTATCTGCATTCGCCTTAACAGAGGTACAACTTTCCACAGTCACTATCCCGCTACTAGAAGGGCTACAATGCACCTCATCGTCACTGGATGTGACAGGGCATATAATAGACTCAAAAATAGGTAAAGTCGGTACCACATTCTCCACCTCGTGCTTCCCCTTTACATCGGATGACATTTGTGCACAATCTTTATTTTTAATATCTTTCATTGACTTTGGTGACTTATTATCATCCAAGTCAATGTACCGAGATATTTTATCTAGGTTCTGAGTGATCAATTCAATCTGCACAGCTTGTCGACTTATCTTTGCATCCAAGGTCTCAAACAATTTAAAAAGGGACATAATCGAGATATTTATGGCATTCAGCGTTATTTCCACCAGTGAGCCGTGTACAGTTTGTCCACCATTACCATCTGTGATTCCCACACTCGGAGCAATCTTTTTGTGTGGTGCACGTGGTGTAGGATAGACAAAAGAAGATGTCAAATCTCTAGGGTATTGTGTGTGGTGATCAAAAAGGCTTGGGGATCCATATAAACTACCATCATTGCCCTTGGTTCTATCGTTGAGAATTGGGGATTCCAACAAGGCAGGGTCATCTACCACAATCTCATTAATAGAGTCGTCCAAATTAGATTTATTTGTAGCAGTTATATTTTCAATCTCCTCCTGCATATCTTTATTCTCACCCTCATTAGTGACTTCCTTATTAATATCATTTAGTTTGTTTCTACATGCAGCTACAGAATTTTGTGTGGTTAAATCGATTAAAGGGCACTCCTCAGTTCTCTCGAGGTCACGTTGAGTAGAGCATATCTCATTTACAATAATAGTGTCCGAAATCGACACATTTGAATTCACAGAACCCACATGCGGTGCGATTATCCCTCCACCCATATTTACCGGGCTCAAAGGTTGTTTTTCAACACACGTGGGAAAGGTTAAATCTGAGTCACCCCTTAGCGTACAAAATCCTCGTATATCACTAGTAGGGTTCTTACTCACGGGAGTCACAGCAGTTGCACCTCCTAATTTTTTTTTAAGAATAGTAACGGGGGAGGCTTTAGGGGTCGCAGGCTTAAGATTCACAGAGGCTCTTGTAATCACAATATTAGCTGGCATCCCAGATGTCAGCGTGTATGTTATACCTTTCATTCGGCACGTTTAGCAGCCAAGTGATTATATATGCAACAAAATGAATAAAAATAAATAAGTCTTACTCCACAAACCCCAATCCGCTATCACCGCTCTGACAGCAGTAACAGCAACCTTTCCAGGGTGTGCGCCACCAGCGCTTAACAGTCGTTAAACAGTCGGCGCCCTTCACCCCTCACGGGCTTAACGCCGCAAGGGTGGCTCGAGCGAGTTCTTATCCTCGAGTAAGGTCACGTGATTGGTCACGTGCAGCCAATCGGTCCCGCCTCCTCCAGGAAGCAGGGCGCTGGAAACAAAAGAGCTTTCCCAGCAAGAGCAGCGCTCGCAGTGCTGTGGGAGAGCAAGAAGCAGGTATGCGACCCAATGTGAAAAACACTCCTTGGTTTTTAGTTCAGGACACACCGCAAGGTCGGCTCGAGCGAGTTCTTATCCTCGAGTAAGGTCACGTGATTGGTCACGTGCAACCAATCGGTCCCGCCTCCTCCAGGAAGCAGGGCGCTGGAAACAAAAGAGCTTTCCCAGCAAGAGCAGCGCTCGCAGTGCTGTGGGAGAGCAAGAAGCAGGTATGCGACCCAATGTGAAAAACACTCCTTGGTTTTTAGTTCAGGACACACCGCAAGGTCGGCTCGAGCGAGTTCTTATCCTCGAGTAAGGTCACGTGATTGGTCACGTGCAGCCAATCGGTCCCGCCTCCTCCAGGAAGCAGGGCGCTGGAAACAAAAGAGCTTTCCCAGCAAGAGCAGCGCTCGCAGTGCTGTGGGAGAGCAAGAAGCAGGTATGCGACCCAATGTGAAAAACACTCCTTGGTTTTTAGTTCAGGACAAGTTGAAGTTGCTAGGAAGGAACGAGAGGCCCAAAAGATGTAGTTATTAATTAATTAATAAAAGGGAGGAATAATGTAATAAAAATACAAGTTCAGCATGGTATGAAGGAATGTATTTAGCTGCGAGAGTAGCACTGTAAAAGGAGAGGGGGCTCTTTCTGATATCTGTGAAATTAAATGCTTAATAACACAAATCCATAAATATAGGGACACAGGTAAGTATAATTAAACTTATTGGCAGAACGAACTGCGTTAAATTGGCCTTAAAAGCTTGCTTTTTCAGAAAACGTGTGTTAACATTTTATGTGGGGCAAAGGCTGCTGTGGCTGGTGATTTAGAGTATGCAATGCCAGACCAGCGCTGAGAGAAGTACACTGTGGTTGTTATTTGTTGAGGTCACAGACTAGAGCTCAAAGGTTCCGCCAACGAATAAGTAATACATGACCATTTTATAATTCAAAATCATTCATGAAATACAATTTGCTGATGGTGGCGAAAAGAACCACAGAAGTTTCAAATTGACCCATAGAACACTTTCCTTGGGA
This sequence comes from Ambystoma mexicanum, assembly GCF_040938575.1. Taxonomy (NCBI): domain Eukaryota; kingdom Metazoa; phylum Chordata; class Amphibia; order Caudata; family Ambystomatidae; genus Ambystoma; species Ambystoma mexicanum. Next base: position 17,793,809 of record NC_090937.1, on the reverse strand, counting down.
AAAGGGTTAGAATGTCCCTGATATGCAACATTTGTGTTCCAGTACGTCCGTGGTTCGAGGCTCTGGCGTTGTCATTGTGGAAAGCAATTCTCATTAGAATTAGGATGAGAAGACCAGGGCAGTGCCACTGGTCATCTCAGATGTTTCAATGACTTAACTTTGTGCCATGGGAATTGGGGGTGGATTGTGATGTCACAAGCTGTAATTGAGGGAGGTGTGGAAAGATTTGTTAAACCAATTATTGAACGCAATATATGCAAAGTGCAAAGTCCAATCAGTTTAGTGTGGTGAGATATTTTCATGCCGCACGTTCACGAATACTAATTACCTTGCGTTGTATAAATGTTTTGACTTTAGTGGCGTTTCTTTGACAGCACCTCTTCATGCAGTTCAGTTCCGCAATCGGTTCGAATTTGCTGTCCCAGCTGCGTCTGGGGCCCTGAATAAAACTGCATCACTTCTTGCATTGACGTACACTCGTTTTTGACTACTTTTGTAATTCTTTGGTGCGTTTTTTACGAGGCAACCCTGATACAGTAGACATGGCCCGACCACCAAATATTCCTCCAATGTAAATTAAGTAATCGCTGACTGCCATGTACGCATGGCAGGCAGCATTTACAGTGGATTTCAATGGCATCTGTATGCTTTTCCAGAAAGCCAGCGGACTTCATAAGAATCCCCAGCATTTGCATTGACAAGGAGGTGGCAAAAACGTACCTTACGTTCCGCCCCTTTTCTCATATAAAACACAGAGTAAATGAAAATGCATAGAAGTCTTATGCACAACTTTTACGCATTTTATTTACGGTACTCCAGCAGCAAAATGAGCTCCAGAGTGTATTAGAATAGACAGAGTCTCCACAACAGTCTTGAACAGGATTACAAAGCTACAGAGATACACTGAAAATCGGTAATTTTCAGATCCAATTTTTTAGATAATTCTGAGAAATGTGCATCTGTACCCGAAAAACTGCATTGTGACCAACATTCCTGAGTCTCAGTCTAGCCCAAAGCCTGGCACATGGTTGAACTCTGTAATTGTAGTTGATGGTGTTTTGCAGGGTAATTATATTGGTTCACATCAAAGTAAGTACAGTAAGTGAGCATATCACTCCGTTTAATGGAAGGAGGGAGCCAAAGTTCATGAATTCCTTGTTCCATTGGGCTTGAATGTTTTTCGTGCAAGTGGTTAATGGTATTGATGTGTGTTAATCAGTCGTCGGAGAACCTCTACTCCAATTGTATTTGCATATAACAAAAACATAGCCTTTTATATAGCATATTATGGTGATACATGCAACATGTGTATTGTTTTTTACACAATATTAGGCTAAGTTATACACATTTTTCCAGTGGCTTGGCCGTGGTTTGGCTCTTTGGGCCTAGCCAGACGTCCAGCTCAGCTCTGCATTGGCTTCCCCCATAAATGGCCTGGATTACCCCAACTCTAGTTACTGATGGCACACAGATCACTGACACAGCTATTTTACAGGTTAGATGCCGCCTATAATCTTGATTTTATAATTAAAAGTGTATCAGATGCTAATGCATCATTTGCAAAATGCCAATCTGAGGTTATTTGAATGTCTGAAACGGATATACTAACAGATTTGCTAGTAACCTAACGTGTGCTTTCATTTTTCTAACAGCCCCTATCTGCAGCCCAGGTTCGGCTCAATTATCTGAAAATACTTGGAGAGCTCAAAACCTACGGTGGAAAAATCTTCAATGCAACACTGCTGGTATGTATAACGTTTCAGGGGCGAATAGTTGCTTAGAGTCCATGGAGTATACAGGTAAGGCAAGCACGCCCTCTCTGGAGCAGCTGGAAATATCGTCATGGTGAGCCTTTAGAGTAGGCGTTTTCCCACGATTAGCAATCATGCCCGGGATATGCAAACTTAAACCAGCGCAATTTGTTCATTTCAATGTATCAGCAGAATGGATAATTTACTGAGCTAAAGCCAGGGGGGCTGCACCTCTTCCAGGAACACTTTAGGAGGAATAGTGTAAATGTAGCTCAAAGTAAACATATTCAATCTGAAGTTTAGAAGTTCCAAAATGTCCAGAATAGCATGCCAAAAGGACCATTCTCATTAGACAATCTGATTAGAAACAATTCATCATAAATCTGTTTTTTGATGTACTTTTTATGGCTTTCCTGATTAAGAGACTCACTACTCTGGCCATATTGGATTCTAGCACAATTGATAAAATGAATACCTTTTTTAAATATGGGATAAGATACTAATTCCGTGGAGGCTCGGAACTCTTACACAATAATACATAGTGCAATGTAGTTTGAATGGAAACCTGTCACAGGGACAGTCAAACTACCTCTCATTAACTCAGGGATTTGGAAGTTGATCCAATCTTCTTTTTGCGGCATCATTTGCACGAGTTAAGGTTCCAAACATAAATTCATTTGTTTAGGGGTGGAAGAGTATATTGCTGCTGGGGCAGGCTCCTATAGAACTGACATGACAAGTTTTTCAAAGAAATGTCTTAAAGAAAGGGAACTTGCTTCTTTCTGGTCTGCCATTGTTCCAATGTAATCTTTCTTTAAAACAAAACAATTCATTTTTATATATTTTAAATTGGGTCTTCCTTATAATGTTTTAATTTCCAAAATCGTGTTTTCGATTGTTTATATTCGATTGTATGCAAATGATTACACCAAGTCGACAAATGACAAAGAAAAGCAATATTTTATTAAAATATAATTACGTAGTTTGCGTTTTGAAAGTTAAAAAATAATGTGTTTATGCAGGGATCAATTATAACATCCAGAGAAAGGGACACACATCAAATAGGTTAACACACTAAACATATTACCACAGTATCCGTAACACATAAAACAACTTTCCATACATTTAATTGCAAAGGCAATTTACAATTCACTAGTAACAGGGTCCAAATATTCAACTAGCTGTTTCCCTGGTCCCTCTGTTGGGATATAATATGTTCAAGGCAAAGTAAGGTGGACATCTCAGTTAGCCAGGACTCAATCTTTAGCTAATTTGTTCAATTTCTGTTTTTTATTGCCAAGTAACACTTAAATATTAGAGTAACAGAAACAGTCTCACAGCGCCAAAGTCAATTAGAGTTAAATGAACTTCCAGCATTGTAAATGTATTCATCAAGATCCAATATGTCCAGCCTGACACATGTTTCGAGCACACAATTGCTCTTCCTCAGAGGCTGATTGCAAAATAATATAGCAACAGAAATCCATAATTGATAACAAACAGTAATACATCTAGAAGCACAGCAAGGCGTTCAGAGGTCGAGTCACAACATTTGGCAAAATATTAGCATTATGTATCAATTTCAGTTAAAGGTTCATTTCACAACCAATTTCAGTTGAAGGTTCATTTCACCACAATCAAAATGAAACCATATATTTGTTTTTAAAATATACAAACATAACATACCAGAGAGAAATAAAGGGAGGGGTATGAGAGAGAGATATAGAATACATCATTAGTAACGCCTTCACTTTATATGCACTCCCATTAAAATGCACAACAGAGCGCCCGCGCGCACTAGCTCAAGAAACTGATTCGAAAGTTGTACTTTAAGATTATTTTCAGAACACGGCAAGAAGATTTTTTTTTAAAATGTTTTTATTATTTTATTCAAACCAAACAACAATACAAACCAAACATGCAGTGCAATTTATGACAATTCAATTAAGCACATTTAAAATTTAGACACTGCTCTCCCAGTCCCACCCCTCTTTATGAGCCTGTCTGTTCCTCGCGTTCAATATCTGCTCCGTGTGGCAGGGTTTTGCTGCCCTCGGATTCTATTGGATCCGATACTACTCCAAACATTTCAGCTATCAATAATTTCCATGCCATGAGGGAGCCCAATTCTTCATCCCCACTCGTGTTACTAGTATCTTGCCACACCATTGTTTCAGCCTCCGCCCATTTCTGTAGGTCTTTCCACCAGACCTCCACTCGTGGCTTATGACACTTCTTCCATCCCATAGCAATCCTTCGTTTTGCAAGCACATATGCCAAATCTTTCAATTTCCCAACATGTTTAAGTTTTCGCGATCTGGCATACCCTCCCAGCAAGCAGGCCCAGGCCGTGTCTATTACGAGCGTGACCCCCTTCCTTGCTAGCTTTTGTGCCACTTCGCCCCAGAAGCATTCAATTACCGGGCATGACCAAAACATGTGTATCATGTCGGCGTTCTCTGTGTTGCACTTGGGACACGCCTGGCTCACAACGCCTGGGAACTTTGATATTCTCAGAGGGGTCATATATGCCCTGTGCGTTATATATAGCTGTATTTGTTTGAACCTGGCATTCCTGGACACCTTCTTGTGATATCTCAGAGCACGTTCCCATATCCCATCTTCCATCGGGACTCCCATCTCCGTTTCCCATTCCAATCTCAAATGTACCAATTCCTTCCCAACCTTAGTCATCAACATCTCATACAATCTAGAGATCTCGTGCCCACCCTCCGATATATCATATATTGCCCCAACAGTAGCATCTGGTTCCTCTGTCAAAATAGTTTCAGGCCACATACTCCGAATCTTCTGCACTATTCCATGATATGTAACATATTGGCCTATATGTAATCCCGCTACTTCCCCAAGTCCTTCAAAATCCATAATAGTCCCATCTTGCCAAATGTCCCCCGACGTAACCAATCCCACTGATTCCCAATAGGTCCTAATAATTACCCTCAGCTGCTTATCTCCCTTTGCCAGTGCAACCAACGGTATCTGCGGGGCACACGGAAAAGGGTCCCCCATCATCCGGCGAGCACGACGCCGCATATTCCACCCCAACCACATCATTCCAGGCCGCTCCCTCATTTCCGAGCCAACCAACCAGATCATTTCCCGCAAGTAAAAAGGAGTACAGTTCCGCCCAAACAACCTATGTTCCGGGGTCTCTTCATCAGAGAGCCACTTAGCCACATATTGCAGCTGAGCCGCTACATAGTAAGCCTCAAAATTAGGCAGTTTAATACCGCCTTTTTCGTAGAAGTTCTGCAACTTCCATAATGCCACTCTATTCCGGGTACCATGCCACAAGAAGTCCCTGCACATACTGTTCAGCTTAACAAAAAACTTCTTAGGTATCATGTATGGAATATTGCTAAAATAATGTAAAAGCCTAGGTAGAACCACCATTTTAAGCATTGCACTTCGTCCCATCATTGCTAAGGGCAACTTCTCCCAAAACCTCATGCATTTCCCAATTTTCCCAATGGCCATATCGGTATTACACTTATGTTCCTCCTCTGCCGTGTGATAGACGTCTATCCCAAGGTAGCGGAAGGAGCTCACTGCCCTTGGTATCTGTAACACCGGCAACCTTTCTACAGGGATTCCTACATAGCCACCCAGCGGGAACACGCAGGATTTCTGGGGGTTCACCGCTATGCCGGACAGACTGGCATACCTATCCAAAACATATTGGAGATTTTCTTCCGGGTATGTCAGATATAGTAATAAATCATCTGCATACAAGGATATTAAGTGTCATTCCCCTCCTATCTCAATACCTATCGGGTCATATTGTTGCCTGAGGTATATTGCTAAGGGCTCCAGGGATAAGATCTAAAGCATCAGGGACCAGGGGCACCCCTGCCTAGTACCTCTGCTCAGCTGCCATCTCTCGGATATCACTGAACCTGTTCAAACTCTGGCCAACGGCTCGCTGTATAGCATCTTAGCCCATCTAATATAACATGGCCCTACTCCATATCCTCCTAGGGCCGCCAACAACCATGGCCACTTAACCGTGCAAGAACACGCTAAGAAGATTAACCAGTCTGGCGAGGTTGCCAGCTGGTACCCTGTAGGGTCTGCGAATGACTGAATTAGAATGCAGAAAACAAGGAATATGTGTCACTTAAATGCACATGTTGTAAAAAATATATATATATATGTTGACATCCATTCATTATGTAAATAAGACATGGGATCAAAACATACCTCTAATTCCTCGCAATTGCGGAAATAACTATACTGTGGTGAGAAATAATCCAGCCCATACCAATTGATCCATAGGGCAAAGTATTGTAGAATATTAGATCAATTCCATGTGGGGTTGCCGCGTTGTGGGATGTTTTACCCATGTAACCGAGCCCTAACACAAAAACAATTGTGCATTACTGGCATTGAAAACATCATGATGGCCAGAACTCCCCAGAAAATGCACAGTGAAATCATTAAGAATAGGCTGCCACCCATTTTTGCCTATGTTGTGAGCACAGGAGGGCACTGTCTAAAACCACCATTGGGCTGCACACAGAGTAGCCTGCAATCATTGGGAATGGCAAGGCTGATTGCCAAAAGCAACCCAGAGCTGTTGGGAATTCATTTTCTTGATGTCAAAAAGTTGCTAAAATCAGAAGAGGATCAGAGGCTCAACTGGCAGGCAAGTAAGCAGCATGGTCTGCTGAAGGTAAGTCCACCCAAGCATTATGAGCCCGGCGCCTCCAGCGCTGGGACTGGGCATATTTATGAGCCTGGTGTCACTGGCGCCAGGACTGGGTCCAAAAGGTCCCAATTGGGACTGGTTGGCACTCGGAACCTGGGTTATGGATCTGCTTCCAAGGGAGTTGGGAAAACCCTGACCTTTTGGAAGCAGAGATCATGACAGTACCCCCCCTCAAGGCCCCTCCCAAACCGGGCTTCTCCGGGGGTTTTGGCTTGTCAGGAAATGTTCGGTGAAAACTTTTGATTAGGCGAGGAGCGTGGACATATTCAGCAGGTTCCCAGGATCTCTCTTGGGGGCCGTATCCTTTCCAGTCAATTAGGTAGAATAGTTTAGATTTGGAGATCTTGGAGTCCAGAATGCTTTTGACTTCAAACTCGAGTTCTCCATCCACTAGGATAGGTTTTGGAGATTTGGTTAGTCGGGTTTGAGGTTGCACGGGTTTTAATAGAGAGACGTGCAAGACCGGATGTATCTTCATGTGCGGGGGCAAGTCCAACTTGACCGCTACTGGGTTTACTATGGTAGTGATGGAATAGGGACCAAGGTATCTTGGGTTGAATGTGCGTGGCCCTTTTAGAGATAGATATTTGGTGGATAACCAGACTTGATCCCCTACTTGATAGTGAGGGGCTTCCTTCCGATGTTGATCTGCTCCTTTCTTGTATTGTTCTTTAGCCCGTTGAAGGTGAGAAACAGCTTCCTTAAAGGCTTGGGTGATTGTAGAATGCAGGTAGTCTACTGCTGGTGTTTCAAGATCTTGGAGGGGATCCAACTCCGAGGTTCGAGGGTGACTGCCGTACAAAAGAAAAAACGGGGTTTTCCCAGTTCCCGAATGGACAGAGTTATTGTAGGCATACTCGGCTATCCAAAGGATATCTTTCCAAGTTTTTTCAGTTTGTTGCAGCATGCACCGTAAATACTGTTCCAGAGTTTGATTGGTCCTCTCGGTTTGTCCGTCGGTCTGAGGGTGGTGACTGGTCGATAGTCTCACATCAATTTGAGCCGACCGACAGCAACTTCGCCAAAAATGAGAAATAAATTGACTACCTCGATCCGAAATTAGAACCGAAGGAAAACCGCGCAGTCGGACGATGTTTTCGAGAAATTCTCGGGCCAGAGTTGCTGCTGTTGGCAAGCCTTTGAGCGGAATGAAATGCGCCATCTTGGAGAATAAGTCCACGATTACTAGAATCGTATTGTATCCGGAGCATGGAGGTAGATCGGTGATGAAGTCCATAGAAAGCGTATGCCAAGGGCGAGGTGGGATGTCAATAGGGCGTAAGAGGCCTGCTGGTCTTTCCTTTTGACTCTTGTTTTGGGCGCATACTCCACAGGACATTATAAAGTCTCTGATATCTTTTTTCCAAGACGGCCACCAGAAGTAGCGCTTGATCTTTTCTGAGGTCTTGGTTATACCGGGATGACCTTCCATTAAAGAGTCGTGATAACAAGAGATTACTTTTTTCTGTAAATCTGTGCTGGGTAGGTATAATCGTTCTTGGAAATACAATAAGTTGTCCTTTACTGCAAAGTCCTTTCCCTGCAGATGCCAATTCTGTATGTCTGCTGGAGTTACAAGTTGCCTGGCTTTATCCTTAACTTCCTCTATGGATTCTGTGGCGATTACACCCAGAATTCTTTGTTCGGGAATGATTGGTACAGGTTTAGGGTTGACCAAGTGTTCTTCCACTCCCATCCGAGAAAGGGCATCGGCTTTACCGTTCTTTGTACCAGGTCGATAGGTAATTATGAAGTCAAACTCGGCAAAGAATAATGCCCAACGGAGTTGTCTAGAGGATTGGGCTTTTGCGGTCTTCAAATATTGCAGGTTTCGGTGATCCGTAATCACAGTAACGGTGTGTCGAGCCCCCAGCAGATAATGCCGCCAAGCCTTAAAGGCAGACTTGATAGCCAGAAGTTCCTTGTCAGTAATCGTGTAATTGATTTCAGGAGGCGAGAATTTGCGGGACCAAAATGCCACGGGATGCAACTGATTGGTTACCGGGTCCTTTTGTGATAGAACTGCCCCCATGGCAAGGCTTGAAGCATCAGTTTCCACGATGTAGGGGAGTTCGGGGCGAGGGTGTTTTAAGATTGGTGCAGAGATAAATTTAGTCTTCAAATCCTGGAAAGCTTGTTCCGCCTCGGTAGACCATTCAAAACGTTTGTTTTTCTTTAACAAGGTAGTGATGGGCTGGACTATTCGAGAGAATTCGGGGATAAATCTGCGGTAAAAGTTAGCGAAGCCTAACATGCTTTGCACACCTTTTACGGAGGATGGTGATGGCCATTTGAGAACTGCATCGACCTTCTTTGAATCCATACGCACTCCGCCAGGTGATAATATGAATCCCAAGAATTCAACTTCAGTCACGTTGAAAACACATTTTTCCAACTTAGCGAAAAGTTTGTGTTGACGCAATCTTTCGAGGACCATTTTCACGTGTTTCCGATGTTCAGATTCCGATGAAGAATAAACGAGGATGTCGTCAATGTAAACAACAACACATACATCTATGAGCTCTCTGAGGACATCGTTCATAAAATATTGAAAGGCGGCCGGGGGAATTGCAAAGTCCGAAGGGCATGACCTGATATTCAAATAGCCCATACTTGGTGCGGAAGGCCGTCTTCCATTCATCGCCCTCTTTTACTCGTACCAAGTGGTAAGCTCCTCTAAGATCCAGCTTTGTATATATGCATGCTTTTCTGACTTGGTCCAGGAGTTCAGGGATCAAAGGTAACGGATATCTATTCTTAACGGTGATCTGGTTCAGGGAGCGATAATCGATACAAGTTCTAAGGTCTCCTTCCTTTTTTGGAACGAAGAACAAAGCTGAAGAAGCAGGGGACTTGGAAGGACGAATAAACCCATTTGCCAGGTATTGATCCAGGTATTGTCGAAGGTGAAGGTTCTCAGGCTCGGTGAGGGCATAAATTCTACTACAAGGAGGAGTAGATCCAGGTATCAGGTCTATCTGGCAGTCATAAGACCTATGAGGAGGTAGAGAGTTAGCCTGATCCTTCCGGAAAACATCTTGGTATTCTAGGTATTCGGGAGGTAACTGGGGAGTCTCTGAAGAAATTGCGGCCAGTGCAACACCAGGTGGAGGGTGACAAGTAGAGACACATTCTGGAAACTGGACCGTTCTTGCTCGCCAATCGATCAGAGGATTGTGTTTCTCTAACCAAGGTATTCCTAGAATAATCTGAAACTGAGGGGCCTTGATCACATCGAACACGATCTTCTCATGGTGTCCATCTTGACTTACTAGCGTCACCTCTTGAGTGGTATGCGTTACTGGCCCGGAGGCTATCTCCGTACCATCCACCGTAGTAATGACGTCCTTTACAGCCTTGGGACAAAGAGTTAGATTCATCCTCAAAACCATTTCATGATCCACATAATTGCCGATGGCACCGCTGTCGACGTAAGCTTCAATTGCATGTAATCGATCTGGATTATCAGGGCTAATGAGGACCATAGGTATCACGAAATGCGAGGTCACGGAACTGGTTTTCACGCTCGGCAAGAGGACCTCTATTCTTGTCGGGCGAGGTCGTTTCCCTGCTCAGAGTTTGTAACTTTGGTAACTGCAGCTCCTACTGCCTTCTTGGCAGGTTTCACCGGACAGTCTCGAAGAAAGTGCCCTGAGTTTCCGCAATATAGGCATAATTGCAACTGTTTCCTCCTTTCCCGCTCCCTTTGTGTTAGAGGACCTTTCAGACCCCCTATTTGCATGGGTTCCCCGGAGTCTACTCCTTTGGAAGGAGTTGATGGTTTGGAAAATACTCGAGCATCAAACTTGGAACGATCAGCCTTCCTGTTCTGCAGCCTGTGATCTATTTGAACGACCAAGTCTATATAATCCGAACAGTCTTGTGGGGGATTCACTACTTGGGCTAAAACGTCTTTGAGCTCTCCACGTAGACCTCTATAAAACAGCGTAATCCTTTTGTCCTCAGGCCATTGAGTTTCCACTATTAGTCTATTGAAAGATGCAATATAAGCCAAAAGGTCTTGATTACCTTGTCGCAACGAAAGAAGCTCATTGTCCAAGGCCTGCCCCTGTGAATGTCTTGCGAACAGTTTTTCCATACTAAGCTGAAAGGCTTGAAAATCATGGAGAACCGGATCATCTTGATTAACTAGAGGGATCGACCAGTCTGCCACATTGCCACTAAGGTACGAAAGTACAAAAGCTACTTTCGCTTGATCAGTTGGAAAGGCTGCTGGCCGGCATAAGAAGTGCAACCGGCACTGATTGATAAATACTGCAAACCTCTTTGGGTCACCAGAAAATCGTTCGGGCGGAGCCAGAGGTACATTCCCAGGTAGGTTGATCTGCACTGGATTCATAGAGGATGTTGAAGGAAGATTTGCCCCTGATGCGGGTAACGGGGTCTGTCCGGCTTGTGACTGTAGCACTTGTCTAGCAAGATTGTCTGTTCTCTCCTTGGAAATAATTAGTTCCCTTCTTAGAGCATTTGTTTCCTGACGAGCTGCATGCACTTCTGCCCTTAGTTCCCCAAATAACCAGGCTAGGGGGTCAGTATCCGAGGTTTCCATAGCGCCTGGGCGAGAGTTTTGCGGTAGGCTTTGCGTTCTGTAACGCTCACCTGATTCTCGCAGAGGCGCCGGTCTTGACTGGGCGACTACCGTATCTTCAAAGGTGATGTGTAGCACCCGGTTGGCTCTTTGGGCTGGACCTCTGTGCACTGTATGCCTGACGTGTAGAGTAAGATGTCTGCAGATAGAAAATATGGGGTTAATTAACTGGGGTTATTGGGGTGTCCCTATCTCTTTCCTCTTCTCCTCTCCTGTAGACCCCCAAAGGTTAAGGCTCTCACCTTAGGTAAGTGAATGCCGAGCTCTCCATCTGCCTCGGGGCAGGGTGCTGTAACCAGTTTCTTCACTGGATAGGTAGCGCAGGCCTCTTGACTTCAGAGGACTGCTGTCCGTCGTTTACTGCACGAACGGTAAGTTTCGAGTCATTCAAATGTCTTTAAAGTCTTTAGTAATGATGTCTCTTGTTTTGCAGGGTTCCGGCGATGGCGGATGACGGGCTGAAGTGAGTTGAAGATGGAGCCCGTGTGATGAATAGAAGCGCCTGGAAGCACGTAAGTAAGCGCTTGTTGCCTGCTTCGCTATGCGCTCTAACTGTCTTTTTATTTTGCAGGTTTGAGTTCGGAGCGGCTGCAGGGTGCCGGAATACCCACTGGATTAGATGTGGAAAGGAGTAATGGCACGTGAGTATTAAAGTTCCCCAATGTCTTTAAACGCACCTTGTTTTGTCTTTCAGATGCGGGATGCAGCGCCGAAGGCCTCCGGAGCGTGCGAAGAGTTGGTAAACTTTTGTCTTTCAGATGCCGGAATGCAGTGTGAAGACCTCCGGAGCGCACGAAGAGTAGGTAAGCCTTTGCCTTTCAGATGCCGGAATGCTAACCTGTTCTTTCTTGTCTTTATAGGTGTTGCTGAAGACTGGATTCAGGATGGTAAGCCTTTGCCTTTCAGATGCCGGAATGCTAACCTGTTCTTTCTTGTCTTTATAGGTGTTGCTGAAGACTGGATTCAGGATGGTAAGCCTTTTTCCTTAGGCCCAGGACCGGATGCAGAAGACACGATGAGCGTTCTGCTGCAGAGGTTGCAGAATAACGCAAAGCAAGATTCATCCACCGGGTGTGGTTTAAATAGCCTCCTGTAGTGCTTAGGTGTCTCCTTCCACAGCCACGCCTAAGTAAGAAAAGAGTTCCTGGTAAGAAAAGAGTTCCTGCCTTCCAGAAGAGTTCCAGTGTTCTGAATCTAGGGAGTGGCTCCAGCCCCGCCCAACAGGAAAAGTAGTTCCAAACAGAAGAGGATCAGAGGCTCAACTGGCAGGCAAGTAAGCAGCATGGTCTGCTGAAGGTAAGTCCACCCAAGCATTATGAGCCCGGCGCTTCCAGCGCTGGGACTGGGCATATTTATGAGCCTGGTGCCACTGGCGCCAGGACTGGGTCCAAAAGGTCCCAATTGGGACTGGTTGGCACTCGGAACCTGGGTTATGGATCTGCTTCCAAGGGAGTTGGGAAAACCCTGACCTTTTGGAAGCAGAGATCATGACACCCAGAGACAATCTGATTGCATTAACAGGCCAAGAGGCTGGGAAACCTTCTCACCTCAGAGACCCACAAAACAGCCCAGGAAATCACAGGTTTCTGTTAATCAAATGCAGAGTGGCCCCCTGGTCTGTTGACCTCAGCCTGCTGGACCCAACACAATAGACCCTTACAATTGAATGGGGTATGTTGATTTTCAGTGTGGACTGTAAACAGAGCCCTGCCTGGAAGGAGAGGCATGTGTTTCCTGACTCCCAAGTTTCTGGGGGCGGACTCAGACACTTTTGTGGAATCATATTGCAGCAAATATATGTTTCAGTTAAATGCTTCTAAAATATTGTATTAAGCTCACAAAAATGTGCAATTTGGAGAACCTTAATCTAAGAAATGTACCCACAATTCAAGACTTGATTCAACTTTGTACCATGTTCTGAGGCGAAGCCCTGCTATTTATTGATATAACAGACACTGGGTTTATGCTAGAGACCTAGTAAATTACTGGAATGTGTGTAGAAGGAGGGTATACATTTGTGTAATTTTTGATACAGATTTAACATTGGTAAACCAACTAAAAAATGAAAATAAGTTGTCATTTTTGAATGCAAGCCCCCAGGAAGATCAGAGTTGGGCCAGAATGTACCTTAAGTAATCTGTAATATGTGCATGTAATGTCAAACAACTGTGTATCTAGGAAATATGTGTAGTTATGAAAAATGATTTCTAAAGCAAAAGTAAAGGGGCGTTCTTCAATAGATCATAAATGGCTGACATCACTCTGACACTCCATTTCCTTCCCCCAATCAAGGAAGGGAGGAGGAACTGGCCAATGATAAGATGAGAGGGTTAGGCATGCAGAATTAGCCGACCCACCCACTTTCTAAACACATAAAAAGAGCCACTGGAAGCCAGATAGGACTTTCTTTTTCACTTTCTGCAGAGCATTTTGACAGACAACTCCACATCCTGATTTCAGACTTCACATCCAGAAACTCCAAGAACTCTAGAACCCAACAGCCGAACTCCTATCAGCAGGCCTTCAAAACCTAGCAACCAAACCAAACTATTCAGACAGCTGGGCTGAGCTGTCTGATTCTGGCTAAAACCCTGTGCCAGAAACACCCAGAAAGCAGAGCTTTACCCGGAACCAGAGACCAGACCGCCGTGCAGTGCCAAGAACTTTTGTCAGGACCAGAGATCCAGACCGCTGTGCAGCGCCGCTAGCAAAGCTGACCCAGATCGCTGTGAGCAGAACCAGGCAGAGATCATCAGTGGCGAGAGAACCGCCAAGAGTCCAGTCCAACCGGTTGACCTGATCCGTGACGAAGTCGCATTCCTGTCCAAAATCTAGTGTGAGTACCCAGCTAGCACTGTGCCAAAACCAATCTCTTAGTTTAAAATAATCTAATCCAAACTATTTTAGCCTATTAGATCTGCCTCCTAGAATCGTGTCATTCTGTCATCTTTAAAACTGAAAACTGTCATCTGTCATTCTGAAACTGTGATTTCATTTCTGAAAAACTACCTTCACAAAATCGTCCGTATCTCCGGAACCGTTTGTGCTAGGAGCGGGTTTTAACTGTCATCTTAAAGCTAAGATTCTAGGTTTTCTAGGTAATTGCACTCGACGCACGTGACTAAATTGCCGCGATTTGACATTTTGCTTAATTTCAGCCACGTGTAAAAATATTTGTCCTTGCTTTCCTTTGCTGAAATTCGTTTGCAACCTGACAATCATTCATAGAGCATTGCTAAAATGATCCTGAATTAATTTAAAGTATCTCTCACTCACCCTGAACCTCCTATAGGGAATTAAAAGCAATTTGAGTATATTTTTCACTTCATTGCCACCACATTTAAAAGGATTTTGCCTGTGTTTAAAACTCCTACCTGTTTTCCTCTAAGTTTGCTAGGGGGGAACTGAATTATATTTGATTGCATTTCTGAGAACTGTGTGTTTTCCTTCCATCTCTTTACATTGCATACAAGGGAGGAGGGGGGGTAAATTGCTACCAGGGGGGAAAGTGATTACATTGTTTTGGTTGAAATGATATCAAGTTTATTTTCTGTACTGCATTTTCATTCATCATTGCATTGTCCTTGAAGCCATAAAAGCATTCTCAGCTACTTAATCCTCTCTATATCACTTCTAAGCCATTAAAAAGAGTGTACCACTATAACATTATCCATTGTTGATCAACATCATATTCTCAAGTGTGATATCAAATATTAATTTATCATAAAAGTGTGATATATATATATATATATTGTTTAATTTTCAAATACACCTTTTAATTTGCAAAACAAACCTACTTCTTGGCTCAGTGGGGTCAGAGGGATTCTAAGAGAGGGGTGTTATATAAGGGTTGTCATCCAGAGTAAACGAACTGGACATAAAAATATATCAATAAGGGTTTCCCTCAGTAACCCAGACTAGGCATTGACTTAGCTGTAGTGTTGAATTGAATCCGCTTACAAAGTGGGGGCTCGTAGCCGGGGATACTGGATTAGATCTATCACTTGTGCAGATTAATACAGTGTGCCAGCTGACAGGATACATATCCGGTTAGATCACCACGCTGTGTTACGCTGTAAAGCACTCCTCAAAGGAACGCTCTAAGGAAACGGTCTGTTTTGCAAAATAAAATACAAACTTCTGTAAGTCAGGAAGGAACTCAAATTCCAGAATGACGACACTGGTAGACATCAAAATAGCCAGAGAGCACTTCTTACATAAGCTATGTGTGAGAGGTGAATGGACTGAGCAGGGCCAGGATGCGTGGTTGCAGGCAATCACACAACAGGTCACTGCAACTGGGTTAGATATCTGGAGAGATCAGGGTCCCTTACATGTGGCCCTGAGTGAACTATACATGGCTCCTAAAGCTAAAGATGAACACGACAAGATGGTTAGGATAGCGGCATATTTGTACCTATATATGGGAGCCATGCAGGACAAATGTGCTGAAGGCCAAGATCTGGCAAATAGGCAACAGATCGCATTAGAGAAGGCCCAATCTGACCTGGTCTCTTCTGAGCAGAGGATGCACAGAAGCCAGGAGTCAGAAAATGAGAGCAGACAGTATCTCATTAAAATGAAAGAGGACATGTGTATCCTGCAACAGGAAAAGTCTGACCAGGATACCAGATTTCTGGCCTTGCAGAAGGAGTACCAAGAAGGTTTGGACTCCCTACTGCAGAGCCAGAAAAAGCTGGAGCAACAATTAGATTTCAATAGGGCATGTGCTGAGCAGGTAGTTACCCTGCAAAGCCACCTAGATATGGAAAAGGCAGAGAGCAATAAACTGATCCTGAAAGACCTGGATACCCAGGCAGAGTTTGATCAGGAGCGCCAGAAAGCTGGTGCCCTTCAAAGGCAAAGGGACGACATTGCAGCACAGATGCAGACTCTTAGTCAGGAAAGGGACACCTTAGGCCAGGAAGTCTGCCATTTAAAAAGAAAAACTGAAGAAAATCACTTGGCGCTCCAGGGGCTGGGTGACCTCCAAAAAGAGCATCAGAACTTGTTAGAGCACACCAGGAGGGTGGAAGAGGCTCTGGCAAGAAAGGAGCAGGCCAGTAGGGATGGGACTCAGGAGGTAACCCTCCTGCAGCAAAGACTGGCCCAGTACTCCAGGACCAATAAGGAGGCACAGAGAGAGAATGAGGCTCTCTGCCAGCACAATGATAGGCTCCAGCAACAGGTAGCCATGCAGGAGAGACTGATACAGTCTAGTAAGGCCTTAACTGAGGAACTGAAAGCGCAGGCTCTTGCATTGCAACAGGGAGCAGGGGCTGATAGAGATGAGGTTCGCTGGGAAAGGGAAACGTCTGAGCATAACCTCAGGGGCCCTAGTATCAGAGGCCTTCATCTCTCCCAGTCCCTGGACTCTGTTACCCCCATGTCCCCTGGCGCACATGAGCACAGGGCCACAGGGATGGCAGATTACTATTCAGCCAAAAGTATGGGGCTCATAGGCCAGTACCACCCAGGAATGGATGGGCGGGCATCCGGGTATGGGCACCTAAGTACAGTGAAATTTAGTGGGGAACCCCAGGAGAGCAGGCCCACTAAGGGCATCCTGAAAACCTCTGCCCAGTTAGGTCATTGGGGGGGTACCCATCAAATCCTGGTAGCAAGGAGCGATCTGAAGACTCCTCTGAGCGTCACAGGACACAGGAGACCAGGTCCCCACATTCTGCCAGCTATTCCCAGGCTTGCAGAATCCGGGAAAACCTGGAAGATCAGACGGGCACCTCTGGGAGCAGTGCTTCTGAATCAGAGGAAGAATGGACCAGGGTTACCCGAACCAAAAAGGCCAATAAGGTGAAAAGGGCCTTGCTTAAGGACCCCTTAAAACAGATTAACGCAATCAGGAGTGTCATCACGCCTTATCATAAGAACGCCAAGTATTCTGTTTGGGAACACTTGGAGCTCTATGAGCAAATGATGGAGACTTTCCATTTGAAGGACAGCAGTAGCTGCATCCAGTACGTCAAATGGACATTCTCCCCTGAATACTCCAGTTTCTTTGCGGGACTGGAGGACCAAAATCATTCAAGATGGTCCACCTATAGGGCGGCCATCTTGAAACACTTTTCTGTGCATAGAAATCCCCAAGAGGCTCGCAAGGCAGCCTACAATTTGCAATGTGGGGAGGATCAGGCCCCACAAGAATTCGCGCAAGAATTGAAGCGTGCCTTTGCGCAGACCACCAGAAGGGTGCGCACGGACAGCAGAGAATTCATCAACACATTTTTCCATGCACTCCCCAAATACATAATGACCCAGCTCGTGAGAGATTTTCACGAGAAAAGATCTTTAGATTGGGTCATTGAGCAAGCCACCCGCATCTACGAGGTGCAGAAACCGGTGGAAAACAAGAATCAGCCAAAAAAAAGAAACAACAGCACCCCTGCTGTTGCCAAGGTGGCAGAGGTAAAGGTTGCCCCTGTTTTAGATTTGGAGATGGGGGACAAAGGGAAACCGACCCATCCTGGGTTATGTGTGGACTCCTCCAGCCCAAGGGGGGATCCAGCCAAGCGCCTAACCCGGGGAACTTCCCTCCTAACTTCCCCCAGGAGGGCAGAAATTCACCAAATCCTGGGCAGAACTTTTTCCCCAGGTATCCACCCAATTTCCAACCCCAAAACCATCCATCCTTCTTTCCCCAATTCCCTGAGCCCAGACAACCTAATCCGGGAGAGGGGAGGCCAAGGGTGGAGGGGTACCCAAATCTTCCCAACCCAGTGTATTACCAGAGAAGGGATACCTACCCTTGCCGGGATCAGCCCAGGGGAGAAAACCGGACCCCGTATCAGCCTGACCGGGTTTCCCAGTTAGAGCGCCAGGTTCAGAACATGGCACAGGATTTGGGCAGCATGCTGAGGGCCCAACAGAACCCTCAGATGGGCATGCCGGCACAGAATGCCCCAAACTCTGGACCTAGTGCTCCAGAACAATGACGGGGGCAGCACCCCGATAACCCACCGGTTGCCAGGGAGGAGGCACAAGGGGAAGGGGGGTGTAAAGCCTTGGAGGAAGCTTCCTTCCCAACTTGTAAACAGCCCCTGGAAACCCAGGAACCGGAAACAAAGTCTCCTACCCCTGAAAGTCTGCCACCCAAGGAGCAGAGAGGAGGTAGGAGAAACAAAGGACCCAAACAGACCCACTTTGTGGAGGAGGTACAGGTCTTCCAATTTGAGGGAGAGGGATCCTCAGAGGATCCTGGGAAAAGGATCTTCTCCTTCAGAGATGGGGGAACTCCTCCCAAGGAAAAATGGGTCCCAAGAGATTCCGATCCAGACTGGGTGGATGTGGGGATTGAGCTGTCGCCGCCCATCATCCTATCCCAGAACCAACAAAACCAAACCACCCTGGTTCAAACCCATCCTGGTGACTGCCTCCAAAAAGGCAGGGGCGGCCCAGAACCGGAACCAGGGGAACCTAAAACCGAATCAACGGACTGGGTAGATGTGGGGATTGAGCTGTCGCCGCCCATCATTCTATCCCAGAACCAACAATACCAAAATCCCATGGGTAAAACCCATCCTGATGACTGCCTCCAAAAAGGGGGGGGGGCGGCCCAGAACCCGAAACCATTTCCAGTTGCCAACTTTTTCTTTCAGATTCCCCAGGCTCTCCACAGAATTCTGCCCAAATCTCTTCTCTCGCCATGTCCAAAAACAGAAAGTTAGCCCACCAGTTGTCCAGAAATGTGCATTATCTGTGCCCCCTTGAGGAGAAGGAGGGAAGATACTATGCCCCGGTACAAGTACAGGAGCAGGGTACAATTTTGGCACTGGTGGACACTGGATCCCAAGCTACCCTTATGTCAAAAAGGGCCTTTGATGAACTAAATGCAGGAAGGGGGGAGAATTACTGCATTCCTCTCACCTCTCTTCCTGGACAACTGCAGAACTTTGACAGGAAGGAAATTCCTGTCGAGGGGACTGCAGACTTGGACATTTAAATTGGGCGACACAAGGTGAAACACCCAGTCATAGTAGTGACTCCCGAGGGCACCCCTTGTTTACTAGGGAATGACCTCCTGAGAAGGTTGTCACCCCTAATAGATTGCGTAAACAAGGTCCTCTGGACCCAGACTAGCCGACCAATAAAATTAAAACAGAGTGTCAACCATGTTAGTTTAAACGGCACATGCCACATGGTTGAACAAAAATCTGACCAAGTAGAATTTCACTTCCAGAACAACCAGATTCCAGACGTGACAGTAATAGCAGTAGGACAACAGACTGGTGATGGGTGTTCCTGTCTATTTCTGAAAATCAACCTTCCTTCCAGTTTAAGGTGGTATTTCACACTGGAAGGAAATACTCTGAAATTCTTTACCAATCCACAATCAGACACTCCCACTCCTATAGTCCAGAAAGATGTGAAATCAGCTCAGAGCCTGGCTGACATTCAGCACATTGGAGGGCAGTTGTTCATCCCTGTTCAGTTAAATGATGGGAAGGACTCTGTTCTCGCTCGAGTGTGTGTGAACAACGGTAAGAGCTTCATCAGCGAAGCCATGTTCGGCCAACTCCCAAAAGATCCAGCCATTCCCACATTCAAACTGATAGACAAATGGGAAATGGACCTGGAAGCACCTAATTCCAAACATCTCATGCCAAGCAGGTGTATGCTCAAAATCTCCATTGGCAACAAGAGCATAGTCCATAATTGTTGGGTCGTGCGAGACGTCACTGCCGCCTTTTACTTAGGCAGTGACATTCTCAATCGCTTTGCCATTAGTTTGGACCTAATAAACTTCAAAGCTTGGTCCCGATTAGCGGATAATCCCATGGGCTTTGATGATCCAGAAAAAGCATTTAGGTCAGCTCAATTGCTACCTTATGCAGTTGAAATTCAGCTTAAAGAGGAAGTCACCATGCCAGAAAGGACCCGACAATTCTCCCTGGAAGTGGAAGTTAAAAGAGGACAAAAATTGAAAAACCCTGATGCTTATATTCATCTAAATGCTTCTCTCCAAAGCAAGGGTTGGGGGTAAACCCAACACCATTAGTCAACATAGAACATGACACCATGCCAATAGAGGTGGATAACAGAGACTTAAAGAGTATTACTCTAGCCGCAGGCACCATTAGTGGAATGGCAGTTGATGACCGACATTTCTCCATTGATTTAGGAAATTAACTGTTAGGACCAATCCCCAAGGACTGTTTTGACAGTGACAGTGAGGACAATACAACACCAGACAGGATTTTCACCACACATGGGGGGAACTTCCTGGTGTACACTTCTTGCCCTTATGGTAAGGAAGATGTGACTTGTGACTTCAGGAGGGATGAGGTGATTTTCCAGGTCCATGAGGGCTGCCTTTCCCATCTGAAGCCTACAGTCCAAATCAGCACTCTGACCAAGGACTTCTCCACCCAGCTGGAGGAGGCCGCTGAGATAGCCAAACCAGAAGTCTTTCCAGGCTTCAGGCAGATGGTGGAAGAGAGAGTCAACCTAGCTAATGCCTTTGTGACTCTGGGACAGAAGCAAAAGTTGAAACAAGTTTTCTTGGATTTCCAAGATCTCTTTGGGGTAGACTCATATGACTGTGGTCGCACCTACATCCACACAACAACAATTCCCACGGACCCTGGCATGACTCCAGTGTTTGTGAAGAAATATCGCTTGCCTCTCGCATCCATGGAGCCCCTTACTGAAATAATTAAGAACCTTGAGTCCCGGGGAATAATCCATCCAGTCCACAGCACTTTCAATAATCCGGTGCTGGGAATATTGAAGCCAAACGGCCAGTGGAGACTCTGCGCTGACCTTAGGGAGCTCAACAAACGGGTCCATACTTCCCGATGGCCTCTGCCCTACATTGACCAAGGGCTGGCCCAGATCCAGGGGTCACAGGTATTCACTGCAATAGACCTGACCAATGGATACTGGACCGTGCCTGTCAGTAGGGAGGACCAATACAAACTGGCTTTTACCTTTGGGGGCCAGCAGTACACATGGACCCGGCTCCCTTTGGATACCTCAACTCCGGCAATGAATTCAACATTTTCCTACATAAGGCCATGCCCGACCCGGGTGCGAGGGGTAACCTGGCTGATGTAGATGATGTCCTCATCAAAAGTTCATCTGTGGATGAACACATAGCGGAGATCCGTTATGTTCTGACGCAGTTGAGGGCCGCCGGAGCAAAACGTTCCTTTCAGAAAGCACAGTGGTGTAGAACCCGTGTTAATTTCTTGGGGCACGAGATTACTCCTCAGGGTCTCTGTCCCCAGGAAAAGAAAGTGGAAGCACGTCAGAAACTGAAGGATCCCACAACTCTGTAGGAACTAAGGAGCCTCCTTGGACTGACTAATTACAGCAGAAAGTTAATTGAGGGCTATGCAGAGATCACCAGACCCCTGATTCATCTCTTAAAGGGGGGGGTCAAGTGGCAATGGGGTCCAGAACAATCCGAGGCAGTAAGACAACTCAAGAGAAGCCTCTCACAAGCGCCTTGCCTAGCTTACCCTGTCAAAAACAAGGAGTTCTTCCTGGAGACAGGGTTCTCTAATACGTGCTTGACGGCAGTATTATACCAAAAGCATGACAAGGTCAATAAAGTAATCTCCTATGCAAGCAAAACTTTATCCTCTGTGGAGGAAAAATTCAACGATTGTGAGAAGGCACTCCTGGCAACGGTGTGGGCATTGAAGAATTACCACCCGTTTATCCAGGGGGAACACATCATAGTGGAGACTCCACACCAGCCTCTGCAATACCTCCAAAGTGACACAATCAGGGCCGGAAATGTGAGTAATTCCCGAATTACTTCCTGGATTCTGTCAATGCAAGGCTTTCCTGTGGAGGTCAGATATGGCCAAAACAAGAAGAGTCCCCTCGAGCAAGGTCTGGCTGACTTGCATGATTGTGCCAGAGAAAACTGTCTCGAGGACGAAAGTCTAAAAATCAAGGACAACATGGAGGCATACCTTAATTCCCCCCACAAAGTCTTTGAAGAAGACAAGTGTGAGGGAATGCCCACTGTCTATGTGGATGGATGCTCTTACCATGTTGACAACAACGGGGAGAAAGAACTGGTGGCCAGCGTAGGGAATGCATGGGTGAAGGAGTCCCCAGAACCCTCTGCTGGATACAAAATTGGTCCCCGAAGTAGTCAGGTGGCAGAATTGATGGCTGTGCATCAAGCCATCCTCACTGCTGTCCAACATCAACTCCACAAACTGGTCATAATCACAGATTCGGATTATGTACGGAACGGGTTCGTGGAGCACCTGGTTAACTGGAAAACCAGAGGCATGCTATGTGCTATAACAAACCTTTGAAACATGGGAAGTTAATTCAAAACATTGATGATCTGGTCACCATGAATGGGATGACCATCTACTGGAAGAAGATCAAGGGTCATTCCAAAGTAGAGGGACCAGACAAAACTGGAAATGACTTAGCTGATCAGCTGGCCAAAACCGGGGCCATCCAATGGGATCTAATAGAGATCGAGTCCCTGTTGGGGGAAATCCAGGTCACTGCTATCACTAGGTCCCAGACAAATGCTCACAATGATCTTTTAACTGCACAATGGAGTAAGGAGACCTCTGATGCTGATTTGATTACAGCTCAGAAAGGGGATCCAATAATTGGTAAGTTTTACCAACACATTGAGGACCCTGAGAACTTTTCCCTGACGGATACCGATTACATTGGTAAAGAGGACCTAAGAGTGTTGATGAAATGTCCAAAAAGGTTCCGAATCCAAGACGGTTTGTTAGTAAGGAAATCCCAAGCTGGCCATGATCAGTGGGTAGTTCCTACCTCATTCCGAAGCCTGATGTTAAGTCACGCCCATGATGCGGCCACCGCCGGTCATAGGGGGTTTCATACAACACTTGAAATCTTAAGAGAGATTGCATACTGGCCACATATGGGCCAGGACCTCAACCAATACTTAAAGGGGTGTCTTGTGTGTGCACAATTTCAGCCAACATCCCTCGCACACCGGGCGCCTCTCCAAAAGAGGGGAATGACACTGCCATGGTCAGATTTACAAATCGACTTTGTAGGCCCCGTGATTCGCTCCGCTAGGGGGAATAAGTACATGTTGACGGTGACATGCTTGTTTACCAAGTGGGTGGAATGTCTCCCAGCCTCAAATTGCAAGGCAGAAACAGCAGCTGCCCTGATGATTAACCACATCTTTTCCCGTTTTGGTCTACTTCAAGGGATTGAGTCAGACAGAGGTAGCCACTTCACCAGTGAAGTAATGACAAAGATGTGGGAGATACTGGGGGTTAAAAGGAAGCTACACATTACTTACAGGCCAGCTTCTTCTGGAGCAGTAGAGAGATACAACCAAACCATTGTGAGCATCTTAAAACAGTTTGTGGCAGATTCTGGGCCAAGTTGGGATATTCGATTACCTCTGGTCCTAATGGCCATCAGATCTACCCCTTCATCTGCAACTAAAATGTCACCATTTGAGTTGATGACTGGACGCAAGATGGTGCTTCCCCAGCATTTTCTCTACAGGTCCCAAGAGCAGACATTGATAAATGCCTCCACAACTCATGAGTATGTGGAGAATTTAAAGAAACACCTCCAACATGCTTTTGCCTATGCTCAGCGGAATCTAGAAAGATCAGCTGGTAGCATGAAGACCCACTACGACCTGAAGACCACCAGGAAGGAATATAATGTGGGAGACCGGGTTTATCTATACAATTTCCAAAGAAACCAGGCCAAACAGCGAAAATGTTTGCCTACATGGAAGGGACCGTTTGAAATTATAGACAAAATCTCCCCTGTAGCTTATAAGATCTGCATCCCCAAAGGTAGTCTGGCAGAAGGGGAAGACAAGAGGTTCCATATAAATCAGTTAAAGTGTTGCCATCCCAGGCACACTCTGCAGCAACTGGAGGAGTCCTCTGCAATACCAGAGGGGACCGCTACCCCTTATAGTGCCTCTGTAATTGCGCTCGACACACGCGACTAAATTGCCGCGATTTGACATTTTGCTTAATTTCAGCCACGTGTAAAAATATTTGTCCTTGCTTTCCTTTGCTGAAATTCGTTTGCAACCTGACAATCATTCATAGAGCATTGCTAAAGTGATCCTGCATTAATTTAAAGTATCTCTCACTCACCCTGAACCTCCTATACGGAATTAAAAGCAATTTGGGTATATTTTTCACTTCATTGCCACCACATTTAAAAGGATTTTGCCTGTGTTTAAAACTCCTACCTGTTTTCCTCTAAGCTTGTTAGGGGGGAACTGAATTATATTTGATTGCATTCCTGAGAACTGTGTGCTTTCCTTTCATCTCTTTACATTGCATAAAGGGGAGGTGTGGGGGGGTGAATTGCTACCAGGGGGAAAAGTGATTACATTGTTTTGGTTGAAATCATATCAAGTTTATTTTCTGTACTGCATTTTCATTCATCATTGCATTGTCCTTGAAGCCATAAAAGCATTATCAGCTACTTTATCCTCTCTATATCACTTCTAAGCCATTAAAAAGAGTGTACCACTATAACATTATCCATTGTTGATCAACATCATATTCTCAAGTGTGATATCAAATATTAATTTATTATAAAAGTGTGATATATATATATTGTTTAATTTTCAAATAAACCTTTTAATTTGCAAAACAAACCTACTTCTTGGCTCAGTGGGGTCAGGGAGATTCTAAGAGAGGGGTGTTATATAAGGGTTGTCATCCAGAGTAAACGAACTGGACATAAAAATATATCAATAAGGGTTTCCCTCAGTATCCCAGACTAGGCATTGACTTAGCTGTAGTGTTGAATTGAATCCGCTTACAAAGTGGGGGCTCGTAGCCGGGGATTTTGGATTAGAGCTATCACTTGTGCAGATTAATACAGTGTGCCAACTGACAGGATACATATCCGGTTAGATCACCACGCTGTGTTACGCTGTAAAGCACTCCTCAAAGGAACGCTCTAAGTAAACGGTCTGTTTTGCAAAATAAAATACAAACTTCTGTAAGTCAGGAAGGAACTCAAATTCCAGAATGACGACACTGGTAGACATCAAAATAGCCAGAGAGCACTTCTTACATAAGCTATTTGTGAGAGGTGAATGGACTGAGCAGGGCCAGGATGCGTGGTTGCAGGCAATCACACAACAGGTCACTGCAACTGGGTTAGATATCTGGAGAGATCAGGGTCCCTTACATGTGGCCCTGAGTGAACTATACATGGCTCCTAAAGCTAAAGATGAACACGACAAGATGGTTAGGATAGCGGCATATTTGTATCTATATATGGGAGCCATGCAGGACAAATGTGCTGAAGGCCAAGATCTGGCAAATAGGCAACAGATCGCGTTAGAGAAGGCCCAATTTGACCTGGTCTCTTCTGATTAGAGGATGCACAGAAGCCAGGAGTCAGAAAATGAGAGCAGACAGTATCTCATTAAAATGAAAGAGGACATGTGTATCCTGCAACAGGAAAAGTCTGACAAGGATACCAGATTTCTGGCCTTGCAGAAGGAGTACCAAGAAGGTTTGGACTCCCTACTGCAGAGCCAGAAAAAGCTGGAGCAACAATTAGATTTCAATAGGGCATGTGCTGAGCAGGTAGTTACCCTGCAAAGCCACCTAGATAGGGAAAAGGCAGAGAGCAATAAACTGATCCTGAAAGACCTGGATACCCAGGCAGAGTTTGATCAGGAGCGCCAGAAAGCTGGTGCCCTTCAAAGGCAAAGGGACGACCTGGCTGCACAGATGCAGACTCTTAGTCAGGAAAGGGACACCTTAGGCCAGGAAGTCTGCCATTTAAAAAGAAAAACTGAAGAAAATCACTTGGCGCTCCAGGGGCTGGGTGACCTCCAAAAAGAGCATTGGAACTTGTTAGAGCACACCAGGAGGGTGGAAGAGGCTCTGGCAAGAAAGGAGCAGGCCAGTAGGGATGGGACTCAGGAGGTAACCCTCCTGCAGCAAAGACTGGCCCAGTACACCAGGACCAATCAGGAGGCACAGAGAGAGAATTAGGCTCACTGCCAGCACAATGATAGGCTCCAGCAACAGGTAGCCATGCAGGAGAGACTGATACAGTCTAGTAAGGCCTTAACTGAGGAACTGAAAGCGCAGGCTCTTTCATTCCAACAGGGAGCAGGGGCTGATAGAGATGAGGTTCGCTGGGAAAGGGAAACGCCTGAGCATAACCTCAGGAGCCCTAGTACCAGAGGCCTTCATCTCTCCCAGTCCCTGGACTCTGCTACCCCCATGTCCCCTGGCGCACATGAGCACAGGGCCACAGGGATGGCAGATTACTATCCAGCCAAAAGTATGGGGCTCATAGGCCAGTACCACCCAGGAATGGATGGGCGGGCATCCGGGTATGGGCACCTAAGTACAGTGCAATTTAGTGGAGAACCCCAGGAGAGCAGGCCCACTAAGGGCATCCTGAAAACCTCTTCCCAGTTAGGTCAGTGGGGGGGGGTACCCATCAAATCCTGGTAGCAAGGAGGGATCTGAAGACTCCTCTGAGCTTCACAGGACACAGGAGACCAGGTCCCCACATTCTGCCAGCTATTCCCAGGCTCGCAGAATCCGGGAAAACCTGGAAGATCAGACGGGCACCTCTGGGAGCAGTGCTTCTGAATCAGAGGAAGAATGGACCAAGGTTACCCGAACCAAAAAGGCCAATAAGGTGAAAAGGGCCTTGCTTAAGGACCCCTTAAAACAGATTAAGGCAATCAGGAGTGTCATCACGCCTTATCATAAGAACGCCAAGTATTCTGTTTGGGAACACTTGGAGCTCTATGAGCAAATGATGGAGACTTTCCATTTGAAGGACAGCTGTAGCTGTATCCAGTATGTCAAATGGACATTCTCCCCTGAATACTCCAGTTTCTTTGCGGGGCTGGAGGACCAAAATCATTCAAGATGGTCCACCTATAGGGCAGGAGGGAGTTGTTTCCAGTCACCTGCAAGAGAAACAAAGTGCGAAAAATACAAGTACCAGAATCCTTAGAGACATTTTGTCAATTAACCTGCAACACCTTAAAAGGAAATTAACACACGCCTGAAAAGGTAAAGAAATATAGCCTCCCTGAAGATTGATGGAGTCATGAAAACGTTTGTTTGGATGAGAAGTCAATGCAGGAAAACGTGACTGGCAACAGAGTGCGCGCCTTGTCAATAATTCTTAACCATAGTTCTTAAGAAGGCAGCAAAGCGGAGAGAATTTGCTGTTAAGGGTCATAGGCTCATCCGGAGGGGTGTTATTCCGATGTTGCATTGTATTTCATGCGTTTTGTTTGGTTTAATTTTCTTAGTGTGAAAAAGTGTAAATTCTGTAAATAAAGAGGTTAAAAAGAGAGAGAGTAATATGCTGCTGCTCTTCCCCACTATCAGTTTGGACACAAATTTGAAGCCACATAAACTGCTCATTATCAGGAGGGCGTTGTGGACAACGGTGGCACTGCCTCTGTATGGAATCTGGCATGGTTGAATGTAATCTCTGGAGGGGTCAGGTTTTGTGAAATAAGGGACAAGCATGAAAATCTTGTTTTGGTGCGGCTACACAAGGAGTGTTAGTAGGTAACTGAGGTTGGATTGCTAGGTGTGGGAGTCAGTCTTGTGCTGGTGGGGCAGTTTGGGCTTCTCGACTGCACATTGCACAGCTATGAATGGATGGGATTTTTAAAGCGGAAAGCCAGATGGCAATCAACAGAGGGCTGGAGGGCTGTACAAAGGGGACGCACTCAGGAGGTTACAAGAAGGGAGCAGGGATTGCAGAGGAGCTGGAGAGGGTTGAGAAAATGGGGAGGGGACATTTCAGAGGGCAAATCAGGGTTGAGTGGACCGATCATCAACTGGTGAGATTTTCTTTGAAGATTGGGGTTTTCAGGTCCTTCTTGAAGTGTAAGATGAAGAACAGTCTTGTCTGCATTGGTAACGTTTTCTGGAAACAGAGTGTGTACTCTGAAAAGGCTTGTGTCCTGTTTTTTTCCTCTTTCAATTCTTTATTTCCAGCACTGTGATGCTGTTGCTACTGGTGGTGGACTGCCATCTGTAGATGGTGAGCTTCTAGGGCAGTTAGAGTGGTGTTCTGGTTGTGACGGCTTTGTAGGTAATGCTTGAAGAGGTAACCACTGCAGCTCCTTGAGGATGGGGTGATGGGGTTGAATTTGAAGACGCAAGCTGGCACCTACTGCTTGGGTCTTCTTGCGATTTGTGTTTTGAATGAGAGGTCGCAATCGATAACACAGTTGAAAGATTTCATAATGGCAACGCGTTGAAGGTGTATCTATCGAGGTTCATGTCACTTAGACAGGAACTGATCTTAAATGCAGCAAGGAAACAAAGCTTACTCTGTTGCAATGGATCAGAGATACAGCTATATCATGAGTTAGGACCTGCTACTTTATGGAAACGGTGCAATCTGCAGGCTGTTATGAGAGAGCTTACCACTAGGCAAATTAAATATAAATGGCTGATCCCATTTGGACAATCCGTTGAATTGGATGGCAACTCTCACTATGTTATTACACTTGAGGAGGGGGCAGCTTACCAGGCATAAACCCAGTTTACACTCAGAAGTCTCTTTCAGCCCTCAACCTCCTAGATTAAGGACACAACAAGATGCAATTTCCAATGCATCTTTAAGTAGGGTAAACGTCAAAAACGAATAGTCTCAAATTCCTGCAATGAGATGACCAAAAGTGTTTTTAACGTTAGTCTTGCAAGACAAACAGGGGGCATCCCTGCATTAAACCATTCCCAAACCACTTACCCGCACCACCCTCCAGATGTACTCCTTAAATGCACTTGAGACGTTCGTTTCTGTGATGTGGAAAGGCACTTACCGGGCTCTCTGGTGCACTGTTCCCACCTTCCCTTGCACAATGGGTTTCGCAAGGGACTTGTGCTCCCTTTATGTCCCTGTCTATGGGATGTGTAAGGAACTCATGTTGGCAACAGTAAAGACAGACACAAATGATCACAGTTCAAGTGTGTTTATTGAACTTTATAATGGGTGCGATAAATGCCTAATATAAAACTAAATCTAAGATGGGGGCAAGCTACAACCATCAAATAATAATAAAGCTGTTTGGGGTTTTCTTGTTCATTTTCCCCTTTTTGTTCTTCATCTTCACACACCTGAATGGTCTGGTTCAACTCCAAATTGAACCCCACTCCCTTTTGTGTGCGTTGAAATTCCCTGTTTCACTTTCATTTGTTTGTTTTTTCATTTTTAAATCAGCAAGTAATTCAGTATTTTTATTCAAGGGCGATTCATGGACATTGATTGATATTTTATTTTTATTGCGCTCGTACACAAGTGAGTCAGAGAGTGATCTGTGTTTTCATCAGCGCTGAGGTGATTAGCTAGTCACATGTTGTCGCTAGGCACAAGAACACTTCTATGGCCTTTTGCACCTTCACTTGGCTGTTGCTTTTGGACGGCACATCATTTTCCTATCTGTTCAGACAACATTTTGACTTAGGCCTCTAAGCATTGAAACCTATCCATGTCCCTGAATTCGTCTGTTGTGGTCTGGGCCGATAATGATTAAACTCGCCCTGCTTAGGCCTATTGTGATATCTTTCAGGAGATTGATTTCTATTTGTGTCACCTCTGAATTCACGTGACACAGGAGGTGGAGAACGTGGAGTGACCATCCTTTGACCATTGTCGACAAGTGGTGGTGACTGATTATATTGGCGAGGTACATAATTCATATTTTGTCTTTCATTTGGTGGGAACTGTTCCCTATGCTGATTTCCATTTTCAATCAATCTATCCACATATATTGGTCTTTCTTGTTGGCCATATACCATTGCATTAGTGTCAAATCCCACTCTGGGAGGACTACCAAGATATCTAGGGCTAATGTAAGAATTTCTATCCCTGGGATCAAAGGATTGGAACATAGGAGTTTGGGGGGATGTCCTCTGTGGATGCACACCCCTTTGATTAGGTGTCATGTCTTTCGTTGCCTGAGTTTGGGCTGATTGTAGCAGCATCTTTACAGATTTTACCTCCAAAATCACTGATTTCGATTACTTAGACTTTGGTTTTGCCTCTTTATTCTTAGGCCCCTCCAATTTCGGACCAAATATCACTTTACACGGTTTGGTTCCCTGTTCTATTATCCATTCTAGTGGTTTTTCGCTGTCAAATTTTCAAATTAACAGGGAGACAATTTATTTGTGGATCCTATAAAAGTATGCAGTTTTAAATTCTAGAGTTTGGGTTAAGGTCATATCAAAGTGTGAAAATGCTCTTTTTAAGGTTGAGAGAACTGGCAAGTGAACTCATTTTTCTTTGCCATTATAGTATAAGCGGCTTTCTTGGCTTCCTGTATAGACTGGTAAGGTGAGAATTGTTGTCTTATCTCCTTCTCTAAGTCTGCCCATGACAAGTTTTCCTGTTCATTTAGACCACGAATGATAGTAGCAGATGCTACATCTAAAGTGAGATGAAAGTACTGTCTATATTGTTCCCTAGGAATCTGAAGGTCTTTGAATATATCATGAACTGCCTCTAAATGGTCCTCCATACAACATTCCCCTCCCCTTTTGAATGGTTTAATCAAAGTCTTGATAAATTTCATAATTTTAAAGGACTAGATGGTGCATTCTGGTATGTGTCATTTTGTCACTCATTCCTGTTCTCTTGTCGGCAAGAATGTGTGTGAATATTTGTAGGTGATTCGGGCAATAGCATTGGATTATAACCAGGTCTGGCCATGAGGACAGCTGTTTGTACATTTTCTTGGCTAAGGCTGTGATTGAGTTCAACGCAAGCAAATGTAGTACCCTGTCACTCTTCCTTAGATTTCAGATTGACGGGGTGATTCATGGAATCTTTGTGCGCCGATATGTGTGGCGCAAGCATGAAAAATGCAGCGCACGCGTGCGAAATGCACGCGTGCGCCCGTTTCCCGATTCATGGAAGGCACAGCGCCTGGCTTACCTGGGACCTGCGCCGAATCGGCACGTGGCGCACACGTCAATGCAACATCCCAAAAGCTGTGCGCAAGTCGCCCAGTGAAGGCGAACAACGACGAGCGCACACACCTAAAAAGGGGGCGGCACACGCGGAATGGGGAACAACACACGGAAATGTGGGCGTAACGGGGGAAGTTCAGCAGCGTACTCCTTGAAACGCCCACACGCACGCTAACAACAGGTATTCATGGAATTGAACAGGGCAAACCCGCGCACGCCAAAAGACGCACAAAGCCAGAAACACATCTGCCACGCGAAAGCAGGCGGAAGCGACCCTGCGCAGCATAAAAGTGCACGCAAACAACAAACAAGCATACACAGCTACAATGAATGTCCCATTTCTCGCAGCAGTGATCGCAGGACACCGCAGGAGGAGGAGGATAGCCAGGCCCCACATTTTCTTACCAAGGACCAGTCTTTTTGGGATGCCTGATGACCAGGTCTATGGCAGGTATGGGTTTCCACCTCATATCATCCTAGACCTGGTCACTGAGTGGGAGGATGACCTCACATCACCCACCTTGTGCTCCTAAGCACTGAGCCCCTTGGAAAAGGTGCTCAATGCCCTGCATTTTTTGGCCACTGGGTCATCTCAGCGGACAACTGCCATAGTTGGGGGCGTCTCACAGGCCACGCAGTCACGCTGCCTACACCAGGTGTTGGCAATCATGACTGCACGCCCCTCAGTCCGCAGGCACATATACATGCCCAGAACACCCGCAGAAAGGCAGGGCATGTTCCAGGACTTTTACAGGGTAGCACATTTCCCCAAAGTGCTTGGTGCCATTGATTGCAACCATGTGGCCCTACGTCCACCTAGGGACACTGAGCACATCTATCGCAACCGCAAGCACTGGCATTCCATAAATGTGCAGGTTGTATGCAATGCCAAGGGAATCATCACCTCTGTCTATGCAAACTATCCCGGGTCCACCCATGACAGTTTCATATTCAGAATGTCAGCCCTACACTGGGGCCTGGAAGCTAGGAGGCATGACAACACATGGCTCATTGGTGAGTAGAAATGCCTGTGCACATGCATGCATCACAAACAGACAAATACACAAACCCAACTAATTACAACCATTACCACCTCCCCAGGGAACAGTGCCTACCCTCTGAGCACCTACATGATGACGCCAAGGCGGAACCCCACCACACCACCCCAGGTAAGATAGAACGCAGCCCATCTTGCAACCAGGGGCATAGTGGAGCGCACATTCAGGGTGCTAAAGTCACGCTTCCTCTCCCTTGACCGATCTGGTGGGCAGCTACTATATGCGCCCCAGGAGTGTACAGGATCATTGTGGCAGCATGTGTCCCGCACAACGATGCAGCTCGGTGGTGCGTACCAGTGGACATGTTGGTGCCCCCACATCCCCAACCACACGCATGCCCGCTGCGCATGGGAGGGGTAAGGGCAGGTGGCGAGGCAGCCCGTACCCAGCTTGTGGCTACATTTTTCACCTAACCCCCCCACCCCTGCGGAGTGCACACAGGCCTGGCACATTCCAGGTGACAGTCGATGATAACAAAGGGACAGTCAACTGTCACAACCTTAACACCCTGAGAATGTGTCCCTGGAATTGCATCATTGTGTGCATCCCTAGCCACTGTAAAGGCTCACTCCCCGATTTACACATGCATATCCAAAAAATATAAAACACCCCAATGGGGAATGAGACTAAGAGGACAGGTTGCAAGATTTAGTTGCTTTATATAGAGTTGGCATCCAGAGAACTCTGCTGCCTCGAGAGCGCTCTCTCAAACATTACAATTACATGAACTCATAAGGGGAAAAAACATCATCAGTGACATCATTACATAAGGGATTACAATAGTTCAGGTTTGGACGGAGAGCAAGGTAACATATGTATCTGAAGGTGCTGCTTCCTCTGGATTGGCTGCGCAGTTGGCGGGAGGGTGAACGTCACAAGGTCCATCTGCCTGTGTCCAGGCGGGGTGAGGGTTAGGTCGCGGTGAGATAGGATGGACACTAACTAAGCTAGCATGAAAAACTACCACTAGACATACAATAAACAATGATCATTAGTATGCCTTTGAGTAAATCTTTACAAACCTATAAATTGCATTCACATAATTATATCATCATTCATTAGGACTTATATGGGGTACTGGGTTTAGGGGTCTTGGTTGGCGTGATAACCTTGGTCATGGAGCGGGCCTGTGCTCATCAAAGCAGTGATATGGCACACTGACATTTGAGTGGGTTTGTGGAGATAGATGAGCTACAAGGCATGGTTCGGGACGGTTCACACACAGGACAGTGATCACAGAGGAAGAGTGAGATGATACAGTGTATTATTTGTTTCAATTATCCCTGGCGCATCCGTGAGAAAGGGATCTGTGAAGCTTTCAGACCGGGTGAGAAAAGGTGGGGGCCATGAGCATGCTGTGCGTGGCGCTGCAGAGGGGAGAAAAGCCCTTTCGTACTATTGAAGTGAGGCCTAGTCCAAAGATGGAGTTGAGGGCACACAAAATGGAAGCCAAGTGTCTCCCGCAATAGCCCTACTTATGGTAATGTTAGCATACGGGCAATGGAGGTATCCCCCGCTAATGCGTGAGCAAGTGGTTCATATCATGCTGATTGTATGAGGGGGGCCCAAAGGACCCCTCACTCCCACATATTCCCCCCTTTCATTACATCTAAAGTAACGAACTAATCCTTATTACAATTTTCACTCCGATAGTACTCTGCTTCCTGCACTGCCTTGTCCCATGCGGGAGTCCCTTTTATTGGCATCAATGCTCTACACACATCTCGTAGGCTTAGACTCCTCCTGGCGTATTCAACTGGTGTGCATGTCATATATATTCCCCCATCCCTATACAGGTCCACCCACACCTCCCTATACCATTGTAGTTCATGTGGCTCTTTAATGGTGGTGTGGTATAAATTATCTACCCTGTCCCCATGCTGGCTGATATACAGCTGCAGGCCATACTTTGGTAGATTTGACTCCCCAGTCTGTATTTGAGCATCTATCATTGTTGCTACCATTGTCGATTTGCCCATTGTTACCATCATCATTGTTGAACTAGGCACAGATTTTGCACAACATTGTATGCCAATCTGGCACACAATGGTATCCAATTAAAAATGTCATCGAACCAGTTGCTCATCTCTATTCCTCCTTCCTTCTGCATTCTTTCCCCAAGGCTGTGCACTGCCGATATGACGTGGGAAAGAGTCCCATTATCCGCGTCTTCAGAAGGTACGATTTGTACAGCATGTACTCCCGATTTTTCGGCAAACACCACCGTCCATTGCTGTGAGAAGGTCCAGTACGTACCGGCTCTGCATTGTCATTAGGCGTAGAGCTCGAAGTTCCACTTTTATGACATTGAAAGCTTGTTCAGTGTCGTTGGCCAGTTGGATCAGCACCCAGCGCACGATTTGCAGCCATTTGGTGTTTGTTTGCGCTTAAAGTCCTGGCACCAGAAGGTTTTAGCAGAATTGAACAGTTTATATTTGTCTGGAATCTCAGCCAGGAGTTCTGATGAATTGCTGGAGATATAGTTGGATGACCTCTTTTTGCGTGAAACCCTGTCTTGTAGTTCGTTTTCAGACAGGATGTTTTATGTGGAAGGCTCTGTTGTTGCGTGCTGGGGTGCTGCCGATATGTCAGCCAAATTTTTCCCCCCTTGGATATGGCTTTCTGGAATCACCATTAGCGCTGAGTGCAGTGTGGCCACGGCACATGTACCTCCCAGGACGGTGGGAGATGCAGGTGTGCTTGCTTGCCAGATACCCAATACCTGTCCATGAGTGCTGCTGTGCCCTTTTTCATATCTGGAATGATAATTGTTTTGTTGCATTTTCTGTTCGAGCCCATTTTTTTTTTTACCCTTCCCCCTTGCCATTGAAACAGAGTTCGTGTTCATTTTCTTTCTGCGGTTTGATGGGTTTCTCGAGAGCTGTGACCCATGTGAGCTTTGCAATATGTTGGGACCAGACAGGAGTGCATGTTTCTTTGACCCATTGAAAGTTCTCCTCAGTATGTCCTCGCAACGCCTCTGCTTTGCATGTGATCGTCTCGTCATGCCATTTGTTTTCTGTGAACCTTGTCCCTCTGATAACAAAAAATGGTTCTTCGATGCAAATCACTCCTTGTGGCTTACTCGTGCAGGTTTTCTCGTTCTACAGAATTTCTATTGTAACTGTCTGTGACTCGAAGGTTCTCCGAATCCTACACAATACAAGATAAATGAAACATTGGGCATCCAAAAAGGGCACTTCTTGAGGTATGAGTATTTTAGGTGTGCCTGAGGCGTGCGGTATGAGAGAGCAGACATAACAGCTCTCATTCGTGGCTTCTTTTGCTGTTGCACTCATGTCTGAGTGCCATTTGTTTGATTGATCTGGGTGGTGGGGGTCTTCAATTTCATCTAATCCCAGGCCATGGTATACATCATACCTTTTCCCTCCCGATCCCCCCCCCTTTTCCATCTCCTCCTCCCCCCTTCCCTGTTATTTATCATTTTCACTCTCCGGTGTTTTATGGGAAAGACATCTGCCCATGTTGCATCGCTTAATTCGCTATCAGTTTGCCAAGACTGTGGTATCGTAGGGTCTTGGGTTGTTGAGGTTTATGGGTTAAAGCGCATTACAGTGCCTTGTGAGGTAGGTTCTGTGGTTGCATGTGCATTGGTATATGTCAGATCAGGCTCACCCAACCAGGAATAATCACTATCATACTCATTAGTCTCATTATCATTGCCTAAACCCATAGCAGCAAGTGGAAAAACGGGGGTTTTGACAGTTCGGTTTTTATGCAACGTAGTGAGATTGTTGTTTACAGAGCCATTATGTTCCCAAATTGTTGTGACTCCAGCCCATATGAGGCTTGAGACTTCCCGTATCAGGTTTACCCCACTCCCCCCTCTTTCATATCCCCAATTATGAAAGTAAATGTCCAATTCAAGACAGCGAAAAATACCATCATGGAAAATACTATTGCTGCAAATGCTAATCCACATTCATAATTGTATTAGTTATTTATTCTATCATCTACTCTATCACTATCTACATTTGAGTCGTTGTTAGTGAGGGCCCTCCTTTCCCTCATATTTCCACTTGAAGGGGCGATATAAAGTGGTTAAGTACAATGCAAAAAACTTTTCATACTTCTCTACATATTTTCTTTTCGATCATTACCGCATTCATATATACTTTTTCAGCCATTCACTCTTTTTATTTTTAATTCATACACTTCTATTTCACTTCATACATTTTTTTTTGTTAATGATGAACTTATTTATAACACATGAAAAAGTAATAAATGACAGAAAGATGCAGAGAGATACAGTGAGGTGGTGAAAGACAGAGAGAGAGAGAGAGGGAGAGAGATGTATACTGTAAACATTTAATGCAATTCTTCTGCACATGTTTCTTTATCGTACAATTTTCTGTTTCATATTTCTCAAAAATTATTTTCTTAATTTTGGTTGTACATTATACATATCTATTTTAACCACTTGCAACTTCTGCACTCTGTAGTTGGTCACTTTGAGGAGTTGAACTATTGTGTGCTCTTCTCACATCTGAGAGATGCACCCAATATTTCAGCCCCTTGACCTTCACTCCAGTCGGTGTGCAATAGATAACCTCATAGGGACCGTGAAACCGTGGGGAGTTCCATCACCACGCAAAACTTCGCACATACACATTTTCTCCTGGCATTAACTGGCTTGTTGGGTTGTCCTGTGCTGGTGTTGTTGTATCTGTCTCACTGTTCTCTGTAAATGGTGGAGCTATTTATCTTGCTATGCTACGCACTCCGTGTGTCAGTTGGGTAAGGTATCCCTTAAACTCATCCCCCAGCACTGTGGCAGCTCTCTGAGTGTCTGATGCTCTCCTTATTGGTGAGAGTGACGTAGGAATG
The DNA here is from genome assembly GCF_040938575.1 of Ambystoma mexicanum. Lineage (NCBI taxonomy): Eukaryota > Metazoa > Chordata > Amphibia > Caudata > Ambystomatidae > Ambystoma > Ambystoma mexicanum. The sequence goes on along the minus strand of NC_090937.1, from coordinate 17,756,862 downwards.
CGCTGTCCCGTCACTATTTCGTCAGGCTCAAATGGTGGTCTTTACTTGGCTGTGTTCTGAGTTGGAACAGTGCTAGAGGCAAGCAATATACCCAGTTATTTTTAAGTGTGTTACACAACTTGCTTTTGAGCAGGCTGTAAAAGGAAAAAGAGAATATCGAGGCTGAGTACCCCAAACGGAAATACACCAACACAGGCTTGCAAAGATACACAGATCTTTATTCTACAACTGAACAGTTTTCAAAGGACAAAGCAACAGATAGCTATCAGGCCCTCAGTACAACACAGCGAATACCAGCCCTTTTTGGTGCGTGAAGTGAGTGGGGCTGTACAACAGAATGTTCGTGCCTTTTATACAATATGTAATCTGATGTCCAGCCCATTTGCAGGTTAACCATTTCTCGGGCTAGGGGTTCATGCCGAGTCGTTCCTAATTTATGCATCTATACATTTATGGATTATCCTTAATACATACTCCAATAGGTTACAATAGCAACTGTGAGTCTTTGGATTCTACATTAAGCCTTCGTACATATTCTTATACAATATAGTCACACAAGCGTTCACATTAAATGCTCGAACAGTATTGTGCATAATATATGTTCATGGATTAGTATTGTTGGCACAGGTAATCCTCAATCCACAGGTCAACGAAGGACAAGGTCTCATTACATGACCCTAACATTTGCCCTGCGGGCAGTTTAAGCATTAACTCGTATGCAGAGGTCAAGACGACCATGTTACAAGCAGACAACACTGTCCACCATCTTAGAACACAGGGTGACTTTGGAGTGAGAATCAAAATGGCGGATGAACCTAAAATGACGGCTAAAACTGATCTAAGGTCAGGACCTTGCTACGCGGATTTCTACGCAGAGCGACTGGGCTTAGGCCAATATATACAATAAAGGAGGCACGATATGATTTTCCATTCGACAAACCCTCCTTTTGGCCTAAGCAAAGCGCTAAACTACTTCTAGTCACTCTACGAATAACTCCACGTCTCAACGTCCATACACTCTGAATCACTATCGGAGATATCAATTGCCATAAGATCGGTTACTAGGATTTCTTTCAGCACATATTCATTGGAGTTCTTGTCTGGGGCGTATACCTTGCGTCCTAATGTACCCATCGCCTGTGCGCAACATCCTCCTAACATCGAACATATACCAGGAAGACATTGTATACAACAACAAAGAAACAGCAGAATTCCTAAAATGATCAGCAAGACCGAAAGTAGCTTCCATCCCCAAGATTGCAAGAAGTCCCAGAACCAAGCGCTAAGATCCCAGTTTTCCTCGGGAACATGCACTTCTGAACTTAGGACATGCAGATTCTGTATTGCCTTGAAGAAAGTTGGGGAGGAATCTGGCACGAAAACACAGCAAGCGGACCCCACTAATTTACATACCCCTCCACGTTCAGCTAGGATGACATCTAATGCCATCCGGTTCTGAAGTGCAACTAACCTTATTGCTTTCTGTTCTAGAGTCATATTATAGAGTATGTCAGTGGTCCGGTTGATGGTTCTCTCTAGTACTCTCGCTAGTCTCCTGATATCTTCAGAGTTCATTATTTGTCCCCAAAATGGCACAAAGGATTTAGCTACATCGCCCAGAATTTGTGCTGAAGTGTCACCATTCTCATCCCGCTGTGGACGAGCCTTTGAAACTTCTACGGTACTGGCTATGAATACCCTGGGTAACAGGATCCCTAAATAACAAGTTCCCTGCCAATCCTTGGGTAACCATGGAAATGCTACATTACCGCAAACAAAGTAGACAGGTTCGCCTACATACAAAGGTCTGTCCTCCCAGTCAAATTCGCAACGTTGGCACAACCTTTAAAATCACCCATTGACTGAGTACCATTCCTCTGTATGCAGAAAGAAACTGAATCGGGACTATGGTTAACGGTGTAAGAAGGAGGCGTGGCTTCCTTATTGCCTATATGAGCCATTTTGAAAGAAATCAAAGATTGAAATGGACGAGACAGTCTATCAGAAGGCCTAATACACACAACATTGAGCTTACTCCTATTTGCAAAGAGCGAGCATCCCAAGGGAGTCAAAACACATTTTTCAAACTGATTCAAATTAGTCCCATCAAAGTTCTCTGAGATTCTATCGTTCCAGCGACCAAAGAATAGAGCCCTAAGAGAAGCATAGCATGCAGTCGTCAAAGGTAGAGGATGAATATACCAACCAAGCCCCTTATCCCCATGTTGCGGTAAAAGTGAACATACCCAACAATTAGATTTGTTAAAGATGGCATGTGTAGCATTCATGATGAGTAATAGTGTATTATTATGATATCTCTGTCTGTGCTGAGAGTCTCTAGGAGATAGAGTGTGCAGATGCACAAAAGGAGTAGAAACAGTAGGTACATTTTCAGTCGGCAACAAATTCTCAAGCAGATGTACTACTTCTAGATACCAGAAGCCTAGAACAATGACTATTATAAAACTAATTAAAATTATCACAAGACAGCAGTACGTTTTCAGGGTCCAAACATTTAAATGTTCATTTCCGTAGCTGGTCACACAGTCTTTTCCCTTTTCCATACGAGCGGAAGTGGATGCAGGCATTGTAATCTTCAAACAAATGCACTAGTGTCCTTAGTTGGCAACCTCCAGGCCGAGCGTCTTCTTAGTCCTTTCACAAACCCTAGCCAACAGAATCCCCTTACAAACAATTAATCGGGCCAAAAAGGCAAGCCCTTGATGACTTTTTCTTCTCTGAGCGCACAGCCGAGCCGTGCCTTAAGTCTATTTCCTTGGACACAAATCATACCTTGTGATCCCTGGTACTGATTGATACCTGAACAACGTGTCGTCACTTCCACTGGAAATGGTGAATGAGCGGACGCAAGGTCAGAGGCACAATTGGGGATCGCCTCCGGAAACAAAATGGTTGGAGAGTGTGGGGATGAAATGGTTGTTTCCCCAGACCTAACAGGATCAGGGAGAATCCCTGGCATGCTTCGATGCTATTTACTGCTTCGGGATCGTTGGTTGCAGTACTGATGAGGGGTTCTGCTTCTTCTGCTTCTTCTGTATCGTATGGCACTGCGTGTGGAATCTTCTTGGTGTGTGTCGCATGGATCCAACTCTTCCGGCCTGCCACCCGCACCGCAGTTTGTGTGACCAGCAGGACTTGGAAGGGGCCCCGCCAAAAACTTTGCTGCGTACTTTGCATCTGGGTGTGGACATGGCCCCGCTTCCACCCACCGTGAGAATGGGCAAACTATTACAATGAGGTATCTTGCTCCATTACATCTCGCTCCCATGTCTGCATAATCAATGTGGAGCTCTATAAAAGGCCCCACTGGTCCTCGCAGTGTTCTGAGAGTCATCCCTGAGCTGTATGTTTGGAATGTGGTGCATTCTATTGTAAATTTGGACAAATGCTCCTGCAAATTCGGGGCAAACCACTCTTCCTGAATTTCTGCTGTAATGTGTTGTTTAGTTACATGTGTTGGGAAGTGTAGTTGTTGAAATCCTATTTCTAACAATTCTACTGGCATCACCACCTTTCCTGTCAGTTCTTGTCGCCATATCAAATCTGTTGGCGATTGGTTGCATCCTCTTTTTCCCCATAATTCTTGTTCCTCTAATGGTGCATGTTTTTACAAATCAATTATTTGTACAATTGGTGTGTGGCTGTATCCTTCTTCTTGTATGTCTGATCTAGTTGTTTTTACAATACACTCTAAAAGTTGTGGGACATTAAAGTATGCTGCTTCTTTTGTGGCAGCGTTTGCTGCCGCGTTCCCCAGCGAGATCGCATCCGTGTTATTGGTATGTGCTTGGCACTTCACCAATGCTACCACTGATGGTTCCGCTAGTGCTTCTATTATACCATTCAATAGTGCTGCATGTTGTACTGGCGAACCATCTGCCCTTCTAAACCTTCTTCTTTGCCATTGTGACAACCCTGAGTGCACCGTTGTTGTCGCATATGCTGAGTCCGAATATATTGTCACAGCACATCCTCTAGCTGTATGTAGAGCTTCGATCAGCACTGTTAGTTCTGCTGCCTGCGCTGAATAATGTGGGGGAAGGCGTTTCTGTACAATAACTTCATACCCTTCTTCTATTCTAACCACTGCCACCCCAACATGTTTTTCACCTGTTTCACTGTCTATTGATGCTGACCCATCCACAAAATATATTTCCCCCTCCTCGAGTGCATTTTCACTTGCTTTTGGAATGTCATCTTCTTCTCCTTCATATGTGGCGCAATCATGTAACTGTATGTCTTCTATCGTGCATGGCTCAGTAATGAATGTGGCTGGGTTCACTGTCTTACATCTCACCACATGAACGTGTGGGCTGGATATTATGATCTCGTGTGCTATTGCCCTTTGCGTGGTGAGGGTGGATTTGGACCTTTCTAAAATGGCAAACAGTGAGTGCTCTGCGGACAGTGTCACCGAACAACCCACCACAATGGTGGCGCTTTTTTCTATAGCGAAGGCTGCTGCTCTGAGAGCTTGTTCGTACGCAAAGTGGCCCTGCATTACCAGGTCTAGTGTGCTGCTGTAGTAGGCCAATGGCTTGTGGCCTAATGATGTTTTTGTGTTAGAACTGCGGTCATTAATATGCCATTGCAATGTGAAAACAAATAGAACTCCTGGTCATAATCCGGGTTCCCTAAAACTGGTGCATGCGCGTTGAGGTCTTTTAATTTGAAATATTGGATCATTTCTTGTGTCCATTTTAGGGCGACGCTGTTCTTTTGTGCTTCTTTTAAGCCTTGTAATAGTGGGCGCGTGTATGCTGCATAGTCAAGTATCCATGCGTGGCAGTAATTGCAAATGGCGAGAAATTTCTGCATTTATTTAACTGTCTTTGGTATCATCAAGTGGCATATTGCTGCTGCCCTGTCTGGTATGATTCTTTTGCCATCTTTCGAAATCAGTTGCCCTAATTAGAGTACCTCGGCTAAGCAATATTGCAGCTTACCTTTGTCCACCTTGCATCCTTTTGTGGCTAGTAAACTTAGCAATGATATTGTATCAGTCCTGCACTGTTCTTCACTTTTACTGCAGATGAGCAGGTCATCCACGTACTGGATAATTGTGCTCTCTACGTCCACATTACCAAGATCTTCATGCAATATTCTATTGAAAATGCTGGGGCTCTCACAGTACCCTTGTGGTAATCTACAATGCTCATATCTGTTGCCCTCCAATGTGAATGCTGTGAGTTACCGACAACTCGGGTCAAGTGGCACTGAGAAGAAGGCGTTCTTCAAATCCACTACCATGAAACAAGTAGCATCTTTAGGTATGCTACATAAAATGGATGCAGGATTTGGCACTAGAGGGAATTCTTTCTGTATGATGTCATTAAGTGGGCGTAGGTCCTGTGTCATCCTCCAAGCCACGCCCCTCGCTTTTTTGATCGGATAAATCGCTGTATTACAAGGAGAAATTGATGGCACTACTATACCTTGTTTTAATAATGTGTTTATTGTTTCTTTTATTCCCCTCTGCCTCTCTTGATAATGGGTACTGTTTTACTCTAGGCGGTATTGCACCTGGTTTCAATTTTATTGACCTCTTGTAATAGCCCTATGTCATGTGGGCCTGTAATCCATAATTCTGGCAGCACCTTTTCCATATCTTCCTCAAATATAGTGTGTGGCACACTAACACTAGCCATGAGCGGGTTGTGTATTTCTCCGTGCTGGATCATTATGTCACACGGTACACTTATTTCATTATTATTTCCCCATCAGTATCATTATCAGTGAAGAATTCCTCATCAGTTAAATCACATAAAGCTATGTTCGGGTCTATGCACAGCACTGTTCTCCATTCGCACCCATGTGTGTCGGATATATATTATCACTGCGACGCCCATAACTGCGACGGCCGAAATGCTGACGCCAGATACGGCGTGGCGCAGTGATCATATTGATTACTGTGCCCGCTACCCCAGCCTGCTTTTCCCTTCCTACCCTCCACCCCCAACTCCCAACTTACCTCTCACGGCGGCACACTTCTGTGTGTTCCGCCTGCACCCTGCTATCGCTGCGGCATCAGCTCCTCCCACTAACGTGGGTTAGAGCTGACGCTGCAGGGTGCTTTTCTTTTTTTTTTTTCTTTCGTGTCCCCCGCTTACCAGAATGGTAAGCGGGGGACACCCCTGCAACCCCTGACTCCCGTTACGGCGCCCAAGCAGAGCGCGGGACACCCCCGCAACCCCTGCTCTGCTTGGGTGCAGTAAATGTCGCCCTCATTTTGTGTGCCCCCAAAGTCGCAGTAACTGTGGGGACGCACAAATGAGGGCAACATTTTTGTACTATTCCATGTGTGTCCAGTCCTATTACCGCAATACGTTTGCTTGAAACCTGTACCCCTTCCAAATCAATAGACAATATCGTGCCAGGTACAACATCTGAATTTACAATTGGGCGGAAGACAAAATCAGAAGGCACTTTCCAATCCTTGCGTGTTATCTCAGGTACCACTCTAGCAAGCACCTGTATTCCATAAATGAACATGTCCATGTCTATTGGCACCCCTCTTACTGCAATTTCATTAGTCATAGTACTTATCATCAACATTGCTCTTACTGGACACACCCCCAGAGTGGAGCACGCTATCCCTTGTTCTGTGAAGGAGATGGTCATATTCAATTTGCTCAGGAGGTCCTTTCCCAACAAATTTATTGGCGAGTCTTCACGATACAGTAGAGGTGCTTGCACTGTCTTTCCCCCCACCGTTATGTCGAGATATTTTGTGTAAGGAACATTTAAAATTGCCCCAGAGAATCCCTGCGTTTCCAAATGTTTTCCCTAGAGCGGGAACCGGCCTTCCATGAGGCACGATTTTTCAGCTCCCGAATCCACCATAAAGATGAACTGCTTGTTGCCTATCTCCGCCGCCACCAGTGGTTCCTCTTCTGCAAGTAGTGCTTTCTGTGGGCTGTCCTAATCTGCATATGTCTCTATTCCTGGAACAGAGAAAACATTGTCCCCCACTACTGCTTCACCGAGAAAAGGTACTGGCGTGCCATTTGCAGCTGTTGCAAAAATGTTAGTGTTTGCGTTTCCCATCGTGTTCTGCCGTGCTACTTGTTGTTGCATGCCTCGCTGTTGTGGTTGCTGTCTCGGTTGAATTTGCTGTGCTCTCTGTTGCGGTTCATTATAGCATTGTTCATTCTGCCCACTCCTACCCATTGGTAACCCATACGGACTGCCTGGATGTGGGTGGCCATACTGCTGTTCGTTTCCCACGGGAGGTTACCCTTGGTAATATCCCATTGTTTGCATTCTGCACTCTCTCAAAAAATGTCCGCACCTCCTGCAATTCCACCATGATCCTTGTGGCCCTCCCCTCATTCCTTGTCCCCCAAATCCTCTATTTCCCATTCCTCCAAATCCTCCTCTCTGTCCCCTGTACCCACCTTGTCCTCTTGCGGGTCTGCCCTGCCATTGGGGACCTTCGTACTGCTCCTCTCCTTCCCATTGCTCCTGTCCGTTTGCAGACCAAGTTGCTGCCATCCTCGCTGGTGTATTTCCTGACCCCTCCTCTCCTTCCCCCTGCCTCTCAGTGGAGGCTGCTGAATTCATTGCCGTGACCTTCACTACTTTATTCTGCAGTAACTTTGCTTCGTCTGCCAACCTTCTCTGTGCTATCTCTTTTTCTCTTTCTTTGATCCTCCCACAATGGTGTACTATTATGCTCTGAATCTGTGGCCAGCCCTTGGCTTCTATCCCAGCTATTTTATCCAAGGCCTTCTGTACCTCTTCAGGAGCCCTTTTTTAATTATAAAGTAGAACAGGGAGGTGGATTGGTCCCACACCGTGCCAGTTTCAGATCTCCACAGGTCTTGCACCCGAAGGATGAATTGCGTAGCCTCTTCCTCCTCTCCCATAGTGCATTGCATCACTAAATGTAAATCTGGAGTATCTGGAAAAGTTCTCCGCAATGAATCCCACACTTGCGCCCTTACGTTATTGAATGATGACCCACCACAGTGGTCATAGTTCATTGTTACCCCTGGAAGCCAGCCTTCACCCACACTCCATCTGCTTGGTCACCGATGGCGGACACCAGATAACTTTTTGCGTCCCCTATGGCTAATGGTACCCCTGCTGTGTTCTTTTTGAATGCGTGTATGCACTTCCCCGCCCCACCCGAAAATGGAGGGAGGAGTTTTAACAGGTTATTTTTGTCCATCTGTGCCCATGGTATGTAGTGTGGTCTCCCTGCTCCCTTATGTATCAGAGGCATTTGTAGTTTGACCTTACATCCTTTTTTACCTACCGTTCCCTTCCTTGTTTTACTTACCAACATGTTTCCTACTCTTTGTCTCAACCTCCCTTGCCAGCTTGGAAGGCTTCCCTCCTCTTGGTCAAATTGAAATGGTAGCAAAGACCCCGCCGCTGCTGCCCCATCTTCGTATTCATCTAGATCGCTCCATACTTCATATATCTCTTCTTCTGACTCTCTTTCTCCCTGTCCCTCTCCTCCTTGGTTATCTGGTGTGTCAGGTCGTATTATTCTTACAGGTCTGCCATTTAAATGGAAGAGGAACTCTCCTGACTGCCACTCTTGTTCTTGCCCATTAGATATCGGTGCCGGTGGCGGCGGGGACGGTGTAGATCCCCCCACTACATTCGGCGGAGGTGTCAAAACGATTGCTACCAATAGTGGTACTTCTCCTCCCCCTGGCAACATCTGGCCCTTATCACACAAGGCTCTTAGTCATGTTATTTCCATTTGTGCGTGAGCGAGCTGTCTATCTAAATCTCCAGGTAACTGCACTAGATTCACTGGAGGTGCACTAGTAGGTCCGTATAGCACTCCTGTTTCATACGGTGGCGGGGCTGTGGCAACAGCTGCTGCCGGGGTGCTTGGTACTGGCACATACCGGGGCTCACTCTATCCCACAGCAGGCTTTGTCAGTAATGGGTAAAGTTTAGTGAGGTCATTCTCTCCTGTTTTTACTGTACGTTCATCCCCTCTAGCTCCCTCTCCCCCATCGGGGGATATGGGTTTTTCTACGGATGTCTCTTTACTTATCTCACCGCTAGGGGCTGCCTCTTCGAACATTCTCCAAAAGTATAATACTTCCCGCCTGTTCTGCAGTTGCTTCCCCCTGTATTTGGCTAGCAAATGAGTGGCTACAAGATCTACCACTCTTTTCTCAAAAGACCCTCCCTCTGGCCATATTGTGGACGACCCTTCTCCTTTTATTTCAGTTAGCCATTGCTTGTGATATTTCTGTGTTTTTTCACTGTACAAAGGGAGGTGTTAGCAAATATGCGCTAACCGTGTATTCCCCCCCATGAAACCTTATTTTGTGTTCTTATAGGTATTCACTCTTTTTCTGAGTATAATTACACAATGCAATGTATCAAATGAACACCCTCTCTTGACACCGTTTTTCAACCTTATTTCACTGTCATCATCATAAATACCAATAACATTTTTTACTTACAACTCTTTGCAGGAATCACAAATTATTGCTAGCACTTTTCATCAATCCTTATTTCAGAGAACACATAGACACACATGTACTTATCAACAGACCAACACAATGTACTTCAACAACATTGAACATGTAACATGTACTATCTTTTGTTTTAGATCACCCTTTCCACCTATTCTAGTTCTTTACCCTTTATTCTTATCTTCTCATTCACTCCCAACCTCTGAGCCCCATTAGGCTACCTCTTTGAAGAATTCTGCTCACACGGAAAAAGAATATTCTAAATTACTACTCCGAGCCTACTAAATATATGAGACTCCTACTTTTTTCTCTTTATTTCCACTTATTCCCTGCACTGGTCGAGACAATGCTAGGCAGCACCGTTTTCTACCCCCATTCGGAGCTAGGATTCTGTATTCCTCTTTATCTCTTTTTCCACAACAACCTAATGGCCATATAAAGGAGAGATAAGAAAAAGCCTCACAGTTTCACTCACACAGACCCTAAACCCAACTTCCAGTTCTCACTTTCCCATTATTTTCGTCACCCTTATCTTTTACACCCTTGTTTCTCAATTTTTCCCTCTCCCCTGAGAATCTCGCAACCAGTACTCACGTGTTCAGCCAGGTGGTCCGAGAGCCTCCGTTCACGGTCTATCCACAATCGGGGCCGCATCCCAACCAAGCCGTGACCTGCCTCGGGGAGCAGTTAGTTGGGTATTTTCAAAGATAACTGGGATCCTTGGAACCTTTTGTTTTGTGCGCACACTGGTCAACCGCAGAGGCAATGGTTTTGCTGAGGGCGTCCCGGATCTCGCCGCACGGCACGCCCCTCGGCGCACCTGTCTCGATCACGTTGCGGGGGTCACCAAATGTAAAGGCTCACTCCCCGACTTACACATGCATATCCAAAAAATATAAAACACCCCAATGGGGAGTGAGACTAAGAGGACAGGTTGCAAGATTTAGTTGCTTTGTATAGAGTTGGCATCCAGAGAACTCTGCTGCCTCGAGAGCGCTCTGGCAAACATTACAATTACATGAACTTATAAGGGGAAAAAGCATCATCAGTGACATCATTACATAAGGTATTACAATAGTTCAGGATTGGACAGAGAGCAAGGTAACTTATGTATCTGTAGATGCTGCTTCCTCCGGATTGGCTGCGCAGTTGTCGGGAGGGTGAGCGTCACAAAGTTCATCTGCCTGTGTCTGGGCGGAGTGAGGGTTAGGTTGCGGTGAGATAGGGCGGACACTAACTAAGCTAGCATGAAATTGAGACCCAGCCACATGTAAAAGAAAAATGAACTAAGCTAGGATGAAAAACTACCACTAGACATACAATAAACAATGATCATTAGTATACCTTTGAGTAAATCTTTACAAACCTATAAATTGCATTCACATAATGATATCATCATTCATTAGGACTTATATGCGGTACCGGGCTTAGGGGTCTTGGTTGGCGTGATAACCTTGGTCATGGGGCGGGCCTGTGATCATCAAAGCAATTATATGGCACACTGATATTTGTTAGTTCTTGGGTGCAATATATGGTGACAGATGTCTGGTTTTAGTAGGGGGCACTCTGGGGTGGGCTGCACAGCAATGTCACACTTCTGGTACATCAAGAGAATACCTTAGGAGGGCACAGGGTTACAATGGCAGTAATTTTCCAACAGCAGGGGTAAGAGGGCACAGGCAGGTTTGTGGAGATGGATGAGCTACAAGGCATGGTTCGGGCCAGTTCACACACAGGACAGTGATCACAGAGGAAGAGTGAGATGATACAGTGTATTATTTTTTGAATTATCCCCTGCGCATCCGTGAGAAAGGGATCTGTGAAGCTTTTAGACAGGGTGAAAAAATGTGGGGGCCATGAGCGTGATGTGCACAGCGCTGCAGAGGGGAGAGAAGCCTTTTCATACTATTGAAGTGAGGCCTAGTCCAAAGATGGAGTCGAGGGCACACAAAATGGAAGCCAAGTGTCTCCCGCAATAGCCCCACTTATGCTAATGTTAGCATACAGGCAATGGAGGCGTCCCCCGCTAATGCGCGAGCAAGTGGTTCATATCATGCTGAATGTGTGAGGGGGGCCCAAACAACCCCTCACTCCCACAAACCACTTAAACAAACACAATCCCATGTGACCAAAAGGCACACATGCAAGCTGCAGATTCCACACCCCCCCCATGCAAAATAGCACATCCAAATGCTGGTATGTCACCTAAACCTCCCTCAACCCCATGAAACCCACCCGACACACCCTGCCATGGCATGCAATGTGAAAACTTCAATAAAAATATCAACACACAGGACACAACTGTCACAAAGTGCACCGTCACAAATGGAAACAGGCCACAGACAATCCCCTCAGACACGGACTCTGAAGAAAAGAGTGAGCAAAAATATCCAAACTATACTAAAAGTACATAAATGCATGCCACCAAAGGTGTGAACACCAAAATCTCGAACCTTTGGTGGCATGCATTTCAGGGAATTCCAAAAAAGAAAAGAAAATGAGGGTTTCCACGGCTGGCTTTTACTAGGGGGAAGAGATCATGTAACTGGCTAAATATGACCAATGCAACTTCAGGAGTCACATATGTGTCCTTTGGTACTGGTCATGGGAACCACCCTTAGATCAGCATCAACCGCCTGCAGAAAATTGTGACTTGTGTCTCTTCTCTGTTCGCTATCTGCAGTGTTTTTATTTAAAGAAAAAAGGCTCCAATGTTAAACAGTACTAAATTATTGTTTTCTATGGCCCTCATTACGACCCTGGCGGAAAGGGGTTTACGCCGGCGTAAACCATGGCGCCCCTTTCCGCCTGACTACGAGTTCCCGTAGCGCCATGGTGATTTTTACGCCTGCTTTTTGCAATGAAACTCAAAGGAAATACTGGAACCAGTCAAACAAATTAAGTGTCCTAGAAATTAGGAAAGCAATCCAAATTGTTAGGAGTTGGGCAATTATTCATTCAGCAATGCCAATGAGTGTTTTTTCAAAATAATAATGAGAGCTATCTAAACAAAACAATACTAGCGTATAAAACTGGAGTTGGCACATTTCATATTGTACTTCACATGTTAAATGAAATCACCTTTTTTGCAGATGTTTTCTGACTTTTATTATCCCTTTAAAATTGCAAGAAGTTTGAGGGATGAAGTGTGTGCATTCTTCAAGAAGAAAGCAAGGGAGAATCCTCATTTCTGTTGGGCGCCCTTAGATCTGAACACTGAATAAGCCACAGGTCAAAGAAATAGAAGACGGCACAAAAGAGGAGGGTGTGGTAGTTCAGAGTACACTAGAAGGAGAGAGAACACAGAGAAGAGGATTATGTTGTCCGAAACACCTGTTGGGAAGGGAGTGACAGTGCAGAGGTGCTAATGGTTTCCTAGACCTCACAAGCTTTGATAGACCACAATGCTTGAGTGCTGCGAAGGGACACAAGGGCAATAAAGAATTTTGAAAAATCTATCCAAACCTAGAACAGCAAAGAGGTTAGCATAAGCTCGCAAACAAGCTTCTAACATAATTTGTCATTTTCATAGTTCCTTTTCCCATTGGGATAGTCGCAAACCGCTGTAGGTGAATGCCCTCGGGGGACCGAAGTCCAAGGTATGGGACATTCATCAAAGGAGTTTAGAATGTGTGTGTGCATTTTAGCCAGCACAAAGGTGGGTAGAGGTTGGGTAGACATTGACTGAGTACCATTCCTCTGTATGCAGAAAGAAACTGAATCGGGACTATGGTTAACGGTGTAAGAAGGAGGCGTGGCTTCCTTATTGCCTATATGAGCCATTTTGAAAGAAATCAAAGATTGAAATGGACGAGACAGTCTATCAGAAGGCCTAATACACACAACATTGAGCTTACTCCTATTTGCAAAGAGCGAGCATCCCAAGGGAGTCAAAACACATTTTTCAAACTGATTCAAATTAGTCCCATCAAAGTTCTCTGAGATTCTATCGTTCCAGCGACCAAAGAATAGAGCCCTAAGAGAAGCATAGCATGCAGTCGTCAAAGGTAGAGGATGAATATACCAACCAAGCCCCTTATCCCCATGTTGCGGTAAAAGTGAACATACCCAACAATTAGATTTGTTAAAGATGGCATGTGTAGCATTCATGATGAGTAATAGTGTATTATTATGATATCTCTGTCTGTGCTGAGAGTCTCTAGGAGATAGAGTGTGCAGATGCACAAAAGGAGTAGAAACAGTAGGTACATTTTCAGTCGGCAACAAATTCTCAAGCAGATGTACTACTTCTAGATACCAGAAGCCTAGAACAATGACTATTATAAAACTAATTAAAATTATCACAAGACAGCAGTACGTTTTCAGGGTCCAAACATTTAAATGTTCATTTCCGTAGCTGGTCACACAGTCTTTTTCCCTTTTCCATACGAGCGGAAGTGGATGCAGGCATTGTAATCTTCAAACAAATGCACTAGTGTCCTTAGTTGGCAACCTCCAGGCCGAGCGTCTTCTTAGTCCTTTCACAAACCCTAGCCAACAGAATCCCCTTACAAACAATTAATCGGGCCAAAAAGGCAAGCCCTTGATGACTTTTTCTTCTCTGAGCGCACAGCCGAGCCGTGCCTTTAGTCTATTTCCTTGGACACAAATCATACCTTGTGATCCCTGGTACTGATTGATACCTGAACAACGTGTCGTCACTTCCACTGGAAATGGTGAATGAGCGGACGCAAGGTCAGAGGCACAATTGGGGATCGCCTCCGGAAACAAAATGGTTGGAGAGTGTGGGGATGAAATGGTTGTTTCCCCAGACCTAACAGGATCAGGGAGAATCCCCGACATGCTTCGATGCTATTTACTGCTTCGGGATCGTTGGTTGCAGTACTGATGAGGGGTTCTGCTTCTTCTGCTTCTTCTGTATCGTATGGCACTGCGTGTGGAATCTTCTTGGTGTGTGTCGCTCGGATCCAACTCTTCCGGCCTGCCACCCGCACCGCAGTTTGTGTGACCAGCAGGACTTGGAAGGGGCCCCGCCAAAAACTTCGCTGCGTACTTTGCATCTGGGTGTGGACATGGCCCCGCTTCCACCCACCGTGAGAATGGGCAAACTATTACAATGAGGTATCTTGCTCCATTACATCTCGCTCCCATGTCTGCATAATCAATGTGGAGCTCTATAAAAGGCCCCACTGGTCCTCGCAGTGTTCTGAGAGTCATCCCTGAGCTGTATGTTTGGAATGTGGTGCATTCTATTGTAAATTTGGACAAATGCTCCTGCAAATTCGGGGCAAACCACTCTTCCTGAATTTCTGCTGTAATGTGTTGTTTAGTTACATGTGTTGGGAAGTGTAGTTGTTGAAATCCTATTTCTAACAATTCTACTGGCATCACCACCTTTCCTGTCAGTTCTTGTCGCCATATCAAATCTGTTGGCGATTGGTTGCATCCTCTTTTTCCCCATAATTCTTGTTCCTCTAATGGTGCATGTTTTTACAATTCAATTATTTGTACAATTGGTGTGTGGCTGTATCCTTCTTCTTGTATGTCTGATCTAGTTGTTTTTACAATACACTCTAAAAGTTGTGGGACATTAAAGTATGCTGCTTCTTTTGTGGCAGCGTTTGCTGCCGCGTTCCCCAGCGAGATCGCATCCGTGTTATTGGTATGTGCTTGGCACTTCACCAATGCTACCACTGATGGTTCCGCTAGTGCTTCTATTATACCATTCAATAGTGCTGCATGTTGTACTGGCGAACCATCTGCCCTTCTAAACCTTCTTCTTTGCCATTGTGACAACCCTGAGTGCACCGTTGTTGTCGCATATGCTATGTCCGAATATATTGTCACAGCACATCCTCTAGCTGTATGTAGAGCTTCAATCAGCACTGTTAGTTCTGCTGCCTGCGCTGAATAATGTGGGGGAAGGCGTTTCTGTACAATAACTTCATACCCTTCTTCTATTCTAACCACTGCCACCCCAACATGTTTTTCACCTGTCTCACTGTCTATTGATGCTGACCCATCCACAAAATATATTTCCCCCTCCTCGAGTGCATTTTCACTTGCTTTTGGAATGTCATCTTCTTCTCCTTCATATGTGGCGCAATCATGTAACTGTATGTCTTCTATCGTGCATGGCTCAGTAATGAATGTGGCTGGGTTCATTGTCTTACATCTCACCACATGAACGTGTGGGCTGGATATTATGATCTCGTGTGCTATTGCCCTTTGCGTGGTGAGGGTGGATTTGGACCTTTCTAAAATGGCAAACAGTGAGTGCTCTGCGGACAGTGTCACCGAACAACCCACCACAATGGTGGCGCTTTTTTCTATAGCGAAGGCTGCTGCTCTGAGAGCTTGTTCGTACGCAAAGTGGCCCTGCATTACCAGGTCTAGTGTGCTGCTGTAGTAGGCCAATGGCTTGTGGCCTAATGATGTTTTTGTGTTAGAACTGCGGTCATTAATATGCCATTGCAATGTGAAAACAAGTAGAACTCCTGGTCATAATCCGGGTTCCCTAAAACTGGTGCATGCGCGTTGAGGTCTTTTAATTTGAAATATTGGATCATTTCTTGTGTCCATTTTAGGGCGACGCTGTTCTTTTGTGCTTCTTTTAAGCCTTGTAATAGTGGGCGCGTGTATGCTGCATAGTCAAGTATCCATGCGTGGCAGTAATTGCAAATGCCGAGAAATTTCTGCATTTATTTAACTGTCTTTGGTATTATCAAGTGGCATATTGCTGCTGCCCTGTCTGGTATGATTCTTTTGCCATCTTTCGAAATCAGTTGCCCTAATTAGAGTACCTCGGCTAAGCAATATTGCAGCTTACCTTTGTCCACCTTGCATCCTTTTGTGGCTAGTAAATTTAGCAATGATATTGTATCAGTCCTGCACTGTTCTTCAATTTTACTGCAGATGAGCAGGTCATCCACGTACTGGATAATTGTGCTCTCTACGTCCACATTACCAAGATCTTCATGCAATATTCTATTGAAAATGCTGGGGCTCTCACAGTACCCTTGTGGTAATCTACAATGCTCATATCTGTTGCCCTCCAATGTGAATGCTGTGAGTTACCGACAACTCGGGTCAAGTGGCACTGAGAAGAAGGCGTTCTTCAAATCCACTACCATGAAACAAGTAGCATCTTTAGGTATGCTACATAAAATGGATGCAGGATTTGGCACTAGAGGGAATTCTTTCTGTATGATGTCATTAAGTGGGCGTAGGTCCTGTGTCATCCTCCAAGCCACGCCCCTCGCTTTTTTGATCGGATAAATCGCTGTATTACAAGGAGAAATTGATGGCACTACTATACCTTGTTTTAATAATGTGTTTATTGTTTCTTTTATTCCCCTCTGCCTCTCTTGATACTGGGTACTGTTTTACTCTAGGCGGTATTGCACCTGGTTTCAATTTTATTGACCTCTTGTAATAGCCCTATGTCATGTGGGCCTGTAATCCATAATTCTGGCAGCACCTTTTCCATATCTTCCTCAAATATAGTGTGTGGCACACTAACACTAGCCATGAGCGGGTTGTGTATTTCTCCGTGCTGGATCATTATATCACACGGTACACTTATTTCATTATTATTTCCCCATCAGTATCATTATCAGTGAAGAATTCCTCATCAGTTAAATCACGTAAAGCTATGTTCGGGTCTATGCACAGCACTGTTCTCCATTCGCACCCATGTGTGTCGGATATATATGATCACTGCGACGCCCATAACTGCGACGGCCGAAATGCTGACGCCAGATACGGCGTGGCGCAGTGATCATATTGATTACTGTGCCCGCTACCCCAGCCTGCTTTTCCCTTCCTACCCTCCACCCCCAACTCCCAACTTACCTCTCACGGCGGCACACTTCTGTGTGTTCCGCCTGCACCCTGCTATCCCTGCGGCATCAGCTCCTCCCACTAACGTGGGTTAGAGCTGACGCTGCAGGGTGCTTTTCTTTTTTTTTTTTCTTTCGTGTCCCCCGCTTACCAGAACCCCTGACTCCCGTTACGGCGCCCAAGCAGAGCGCGGGACACCCCCGCAACCCCTGCTCTGCTTGGGTGCAGTAAATGTGCCCTCATTTTGTGTGCCCCCAAAGTCGCAGTAACTGTGGGGACGAACAAATGAGGGCAACATTTTTGTACGATTCCATGTGTGTCCAGTCCTATTACCGCAATACGTTTGCTTGAAACCTGTACCCCTTCCAAATCAATAGACAATATCGTGCCAGGTACAACATCTGAATTTACAATTGGGCGGAAGACAAAATCAGAAGGCACTTTCCAATCCTTGCGTGTTATCTCAGGTACCACTCTAGCAAGCACCTGTATTCCATAAATGAACATGTCCATGTCTATTGGCACCCCTCTTACTGCAATTTCATTAGTCATAGTACTTATCATCAACATTGCTCTTACTGGACACACCCCCAGAGTGGAGCACGCTATCCCTTGTTCTGTGAAGGAGATGGTCATATTCAATTTGCTCAGGAGGTCCTTTCCCAACAAATGTATTGGCGAGTCTTCACGATACAGTAGAGGTGCTTGCACTGTCTTTCCCCCCACCGTTATGTCGAGATATTTTGTGTAAGGAACATTTAAAATTGCCCCAGAGAATCCCTGCGTTTCCAAATGTTTTCCCTAGAGCGGGAACCGGCCTTCCATGAGGCACGATTTTTCAGCTCCCGAATCCACCATAAAGATGAACTGCTTGTTGCCTATCTCCGCCGCCACCAGTGGTTCCTCTTCTGCAAGTAGTGCTTTCTGTGGGCTGTCCTAATCTGCATATGTCTCTATTCCTGGAACAGAGAAAACATTGTCCCCCACTACTGCTTCACCGAGAAAAGGTACTGGCGTGCCATTTGCAGCTGTTGCAAAAATGTTAGTGTTTGCGTTTCCCATCGTGTTCTGCCATGCTACTTGTTGTTGCATGCCTCGCTGTTGTGGTTGCTGTCTCGGTTGAATTTGCTGTGCTCTCTGTTGCGGTTCATTATAGCATTGTTCATTCTGCCCACTCCTACCCATTGGTAACCCATACGGACTGCCTGGATGTGGGTGGCCATACTGCTGTTCGTTTCCCACGGGAGGTTACCCTTGGTAATATCCCATTGTTTGCATTCTGCACTCTCTCAAAAAATGTCCGCACCTCCTGCAATTCCACCATGATCCTTGTGGCCCTCCCCTCATTCCTTGTCCCCCAAATCCTCTATTTCCCATTCCTCCAAATCCTCCTCTCTGTCCCCTGTACCCACCTTGTCCTCTTGCGGGTCTGCCCTGCCATTGGGGACCTTCGTACTGCTCCTCTCCTTCCCATTGCTCCTGTCCGTTTGCAGACCAAGTTGCTGCCATCCTCGCTGGTGTATTTCCTGACCCCTCCTCTCCTTCCCCCTGCCTCTCAGTGGAGGCTGCTGAATTCATTGCCGTGACCTTCACTACTTTATTCTGCAGTAACTTTGCTTCGTCTGCCAACCTTCTCTGTGCTATCTCTTTTTCTCTTTCTTTG
Organism: Ambystoma mexicanum; assembly: GCF_040938575.1. Classification (NCBI taxonomy): domain Eukaryota; kingdom Metazoa; phylum Chordata; class Amphibia; order Caudata; family Ambystomatidae; genus Ambystoma; species Ambystoma mexicanum. Next base: position 17,737,926 of record NC_090937.1, on the reverse strand, counting down.
ATCCTCCCACAATGGTGTACTATTATGCTCTGAATCTGTGGCCAGCCCTTGGCTTCTATCCCAGCTATTTTATCCAAGGCCTTCTGTACCTCTTCAGGAGCCCTTTTTTAATTATAAAGTAGAACAGGGAGGTGGATTGGTCCCACACCGTGCCAGTTTCAGATCTCCACAGGTCTTGCACCCGAAGGATGAATTGCGTAGCCTCTTCCTCCTCTCCCATAGTGCATTGCATCACTAAATGTAAATCTGGAGTATCTGGAAAAGTTCTCCGCAATGAATCCCACACTTGCGCCCTTACGTTATTGAATGATGACCCACCACAGTGGTCACAGTTCATTGTTACCCCTGGAAGCCAGCCTTCACCCACACTCCATCTGCTTGGTCACCGATGGCGGACACCAGATAACTTTTTGCGTCCCATATGGCTAATGGTACCCCTGCTGTGTTCTTTTTGAATGCGTGTATGCACTTCCCCGCCCCACCCGAAAATGGAGGGAGGAGTTTTAACAGGTTATTTTTGTCCATCTGTGCCCATGGTATGTAGTGTGGTCTCCCTGCTCCCTTATGTATCAGAGGCATTTGTAGTTTGACCTTACATCCTTTTTTACCTACCGTTCCCTTCCTTGTTTTACTTACCAACATGTTTCCTACTCTTTGTCTCAACCTCCCTTGCCAGCTTGGAAGGCTTCCCTCCTCTTGGTCAAATTGAAATGGTAGCAAAGACCCCGCCGCTGCTGCCCTATCTTCGTATTCATCTAGATCGCTCCATACTTCATATATCTCTTCTTCTGACTCTCTTTCTCCCTGTCCCTCTCCTCCTTGGTTATCTGGTGTGTCAGGTCGTATTATTCTTACAGGTCTGCCATTTAAATGGAAGAGGAACTCTCCTGACTGCCACTCTTGTTCTTGCCCATTAGATATCGGTGCCGGTGGCGGCGGGGACGGTGTAGATCCCCCCACTACATTCGGCGGAGGTGTCAAAACGATTGCTACCAATGGTGGTACTTCTCCTCCCCCTGGCAACATCTGGCCCTTATCACACAAGGCTCTTAGTCATGTTATTTCCATTTGTGCGTGAGCGAGCTGTCTATCTAAATCTCCAGGTAACTGCACTAGATTCACTGGAGGTGCACTAGTAGGTCCGTATAGCACTCCTGTTTCATACGGTGGCGGGGCTGTGGCAACAGCTGCTGCCGGGGTGCTTGGTACTGGCACATACCGGGGCTCACTCTATCCCACAGCAGGCTTTGTCAGTAATGGGTAAAGTTTAGTGAGGTCATTCTCTCCTGTTTTTACTGTACGTTCATCCCCTCTAGCTCCCTCTCCCCCATCGGGGGATATGGGTTTTTCTACGGATGTCTCTTTACTTACCTCACCGCTAGGGGCTGCCTCTTCGAACATTCTCCAAAAGTATAATACTTCCCGCCTGTTCTGCAGTTGCTTCCCCCTGTATTTGGCTAGCAAATGAGTGGCTACAAGATCTACCACTCTTTTCTCAAAAGACCCTCCCTCTGGCCATATTGTGGACGACCCTTCTCCTTTTATTTCAGTTAGCCATTGCTTGTGATATTTCTGTGTTTTTTCACTATACAAAGGGAGGTGTTAGCAAATATGCGCTAACCGTGTATTCCCCCCATGAAACCTTATTTTGTGTTCTTATAGGTATTCACTCTTTTTCTGAGTATAATTACACAATGCAATGTATCAAATGAACACCCTCTCTTGACACCGTTTTTCAACCTTATTTCACTGTCATCATCATAAATACCAATAACATTTTTTACTTACAACTCTTTGCAGGAATCACAAATTATTGCTAGCACTTTTCATCAATCCTTATTTCAGAGAACACATAGACACACATGTACTTATCAACAGACCAACACAATGTACTTCAACAACATTGAACATGTAACATGTGCTATCTTTTGTTTTAGATCACCCTTTCCACCTATTCTAGTTCTTTACCCTTTATTCTTATCTTCTCATTCACTCCCAACCTCTGAGCCCCATTAGGCTACCTCTTTGAAGAATTCTGCTCACACGGAAAAAGAATATTCTAAATTACTACTCCGAGCCTACTAAATATATGAGACTCCTACTTTTTTCTCTTTATTTCCACTTATTCCCTGCACTGGTCGAGACAATGCTAGGCAGCACCGTTTTCTACCCCCATTCGGAGCTAGGATTCTGTATTCCTCTTTATCTCTTTTTCCACAACAACCTAATGGCCATATAAAGGAGAGATAAGAAAAAGCCTCACAGTTTCACTCACACAGACCCTAAACCCAACTTCCAGTTCTCACTTTCCCATTATTTTCGTCACCCTTATCTTTTACACCCTTGTTTCTCAATTTTTCCCTCTCCCCTGAGAATCTCGCAACCAGTACTCACGTGTTCAGCCAGGTGGTCCGAGAGACTCCGTTCACGGTCTATCCACAATCGGGGCCGCATCCCAACCAAGCCGTGACCTGCCTCGGGGAGCAGTTAGTTGGGTATTTTCAAAGATAACGGGGATCCTTGGAACCTTTTGTTTTGTGCGCACACTGGTCAACCGCAGAGGCAATGGTTTTGCTGAGGGCGTCCCGGATATCGCCGCACGGCACGCCCCTCGGCGCACCTGTCTCGATCACGTTGCGGGGGTCACCAAATGTAAAGGCTCACTCCCCGACTTACACATGCATATCCAAAAAATATAAAACACCCCAATGGGGAATGAGACTAAGAGGACAGGTTGCAAGATTTAGTTGCTTTGTATAGAGTTGGCATCCAGAGAACTCTGCTGCCTCGAGAGCGCTCTGGCAAACATTACAATTACATGAACTTATAAGGGGAAAAAGCATCATCAGTGACATCATTACATAAGGTATTACAATAGTTCAGGATTGGACGGAGAGCAAGGTAACTTATGTATCTGTAGATGCTGCTTCCTCCGGATTGGCTGCGCAGTTGTCGGGAGGGTGAGCGTCACAAAGTTCATCTGCCTGTGTCTGGGCGGAGTGAGGGTTAGGTTGCGGTGAGATAGGGCGGACACTAACTAAGCTAGCATGAAATTGAGACCCAGCCACATGTAAAAGAAAAAAAAACTAAGCTAGCATGAAAAACTACCACTAGACATACAATAAACAATGATCATTAGTATACCTTTGAGTAAATCTTTACAAACCTATAAATTGCATTCACATAATGATATATTCATTCATTAGGACTTATATGCGGTACCGGGCTTAGGGGTCTTGGTTGGCGTGATAACCTTGGTCATGGGGCGGGCCTGTGATCATCAAAGCAATTATATGGCACACTGATATTTGTTAGTTCTTGGGTGCAATATATGGTGACATATGTCTGGTTTTAGTAGGGGGCACTCTGGGGTGGGCTGCACAGCAATGTCACACTTCTGGTACATCAAGAGAATACCTTAGGAGGGCACAGGGTTACAATGGCAGTAATTTTCCAACAGCAGGGGTAAGAGGGCACAGGCAGGTTTGTGGAGATGGATGAGCTACAAGGCATGGTTCGGGCCAGTTCACACACAGGACAGTGATCACAGAGGAAGAGTGAGATGATACAGTGTATTATTTTTTGAATTATCCCCTGCGCATCCGTGAGAAAGGGATCTGTGAAGCTTTTAGACAGGGTGAAAAAAGGTGGGGGCCATGAGCGTGATGTGCAGAGCGCTGCAGAGGGGAGAGAAGCCTTTTCGTACTATTGAAGTGAGGCCTAGTCCAAAGATGGAGTCGAGGGCACACAAAATGGAAGCCAAGTGTCTCCCGCAATAGCCCCACTTATGCTAATGTTAGCATACAGGCAATGGAGGCGTCCCCCGCTAATGCGCGAGCAAGTGGTTCATATCATGCTGAATGTGTGAGGGGGGCCCAAACAACCCCTCACTCCCACAAACCACTTAAACAAACACAATCCCATGTGACCAAAAGGCACACATGCAAGCTGCAGATTCCACACCCCCCCCCCATGCAAAATAGCACATCCAAATGCTGGTATGTCACCTAAACCTCCCTCAACCCCATGAAACCCACCCGACACACCATGCCATGGCATGCAATGTGAAAACTTCAATAAAAATATCAACACACATGACACAACTGTCACAAAGTTCACCGTCACAAATGGAAACAGGCCACAGACAATCCCCTCAGACACAGACTCTGAAGAAAAGAGTGAGCAAAAATATCCAAACTATACTAAAAGTACATAAATGCATGCCACCAAAGGTGTGAACACCAAAATCTCGAACCTTTGGTGGCATGCATTTCAGGGAATTCCAAAAAAGAAAAGAAAATGAGGGTTTCCACGGCTGGCTTTTACTAGGGGGAAGAGATCATGTAACTGGCTAAATATGACCAATGCAACTTCAGGAGTCACATATGTGTCCTTTGGTACTGGTCATGGGAACCACCCTTAGATCAGCATCAACCGCCTGCAGAAAATTGTGACTTGTGTCTCTTCTCTGTTCGCTACCCGCAGTGTTTTTATTTAAAGAAAAAAGGCTCCAATGTTAAACAGTACTAAATTATTGTTTTCTATGGCCCTCATTACGACCCTGGCGGAAAGGGGTTTACGCCGGCGTAAACCATGGCGCCCCTTTCCGCCTGACTACGAGTTCCCGTAGCGCCATGGTGATTTTTACGCCTGCTTTTTGCAATGAAACTCAAAGGAAATACTGGAACCAGTCAAACAAATTAAGTGTCCTAGAAATTAGGAAAGCAATCCAAATTGTTAGGAGTTGGGCAATTATTCATTCAGCAATGCCAATGAGTGTTTTTTCAAAATAATAATGAGAGCTATCTAAACAAAACAATACTAGCGTATAAAACTGGAGTTGGCACATTTCATATTGTACTTCACATGTTAAATGAAATCACCTTTTTTGCAGATGTTTTCTGACTTTTATTATCCCTTTAAAATTGCAAGAAGTTTGAGGGATGAAGTGTGTGCATTCTTCAAGAAGAAAGCAAGGGAGAATCCTCATTTCTGTTGGGCGCCCTTAGATCTGAACACTGAATAAGCCACAGGTCAAAGAAATAGAAGACGGCACAAAAGAGGAGGGTGTGGTAGTTCAGAGTACACTAGAAGGAGAGAGAACACAGAGAAGAGGATTATGTTGTCCGAAACACCTGTTGGGAAGGGAGTGACAGTGCAGAGGTGCTAATGGTTTCCTAGACCTCACAAGCTTTGATAGACCACAATGCTTGAGTGCTGCGAAGGGACACAAGGGCAATAAAGAATTTTGAAAAATCTATCCAAACCTAGAACAGCAAAGAGGTTAGCATAAGCTCGCAAACAAGCTTCTAACATAATTTGTCATTTTCATAGTTCCTTTTCCCATTGGGATAGTCTCAAACCGCTGTAGGTGAATGCCCTCGGGGGACCGAAGTCCAAGGTATGGGACATTCATCAAAGGAGTTTAGAATGTGTGTGTGCATTTTAGCCAGCACAAAGGTGGGTAGAGGTATCTAAGTCTGAGCTAGCAACCCCTATCGATCTGGCATGTGGATGTGCGCTAAGAGGTAGTCTGGGGAGTATTCAAGTGCGGTAGACTCATTATGTGCCCAGCTAGACCACATTTGTGTCATAGTGGATAGCTGCATTCTTATGGCAGAGGTGTTTTGCCATGTGTCTTAAAAATAGTGTATGGTAGAATATGCGTGCCACCTTTGCCATCGGCTATCTTCCATAAGCATGGAGTGTGATACATACCCGTGTGTTCGGGATCGATTCTTGGTTTCATAGATGTTGTGTGGATTCTGACCTGTGGTCTGCTGCTTAAGGTAAAGACAAGTGAGGAAATCCAGGAGCGAGAGAAACAGGCCATTCCTAGAGAGGTTGAGAGAGTTGGCAGAGAGGTTTACGAGGTAGGACTTGCATCCAAATGAGAGCAGAGATATCAAAGGAGAAAATTGGAAACATCCAGTGGAAGAACCTGTAGAAGAAATGCGTTGTAATTCAATCCCTCCAAATAACTAATCCAGTTACATTGACCATCTCTTGTGAACCAAGGAATAATTGCATTGTAGAATTGTGGTTTAGTCACTCCAAAAAACTTGTGAGGTGACACTCAAAAGATGGCTCGCAGATGCTCTGACAAAATCAAGTGATCCAAAGAAGAATTATCTTGTTTGAGTTGTCGTTCACACTCTCCAATGACCTAGCGCAAAGGTGCTGATATAAATAAGTGAACCAGAGAAATATTGCTGATTGGGTGATGTAGTACAAGTATTACAATGACCTAGCTCACAGGCATTGAGAAAGACAAGTAAACCAGGGAGGTATAGTTCATTGACTATTGGTATTCTTATAGTTTGTCAATCAATCTTTACTAGATTCAGATTCCTTCATTAATTAAGCAATATGGCCCGAGCTGGGGGGCATTACCGACTCAGGTAATGCCCCGGGGCCCAGAGTCAGTAATGCCCCCTCCACGAGGGGCATATTGGTATTAGTACCCCGGCCCGCAAGATATGCGTGACCGGGGCACTAAAAGCATTTTTTTTGTCCCGAAACGCTGCAGAGTTTCGGGACAGAAAAAAGAACAAAAAAAAACGACCAAGAAAATGGCCGACAGGAAAGGGAAAACTGAGTCTGTTTCCCCTTTCCATTGTGGCCATCGGGAGAGGATGCGCTGGGAACAGAAGCGTTACCAGCGCCTCTGCTACCGAAACAAAAAGAAGAAGGTAAGTGGGGTTGGAAGGGCGGGTATTGGAAAAAAAAAAACGTACCTGTGTCTCCGGCGGGGGACGATGAAAGCCTCCAGCCGTGTGGAGACTCAGAGCGGGGATGGCCCCGCTCCGAGTCTCCACATGGCTGGAGACTGGCATCGTCCCCCGCTGTGGACAAAGCAGGCTGAAGGTAAGTGGGGTGGGGAGGGCAGGAAGGTCGGAGGGAAGGGAATACAAAAAAAAACATACCTGAGTCCCCGGCAGGGGGCGAAGGCAGCTTCTCAGCCGTGGGGGGGGGCTCGGAGCGGGGATGGCCCTGCTTCGAGCCTCCTCATTGGCTGAGGGGCTGCCACCCCCTCCTCTGTGGAAAGGGCGACTGGAATCCCGGTGGAGAATCGAGGGATTCTCGGACGGGTAAAGCCCTGGCGAGGGCCAAACAGAATGCTTGTTTCATTCTGATTGCGCCCTCGCCAGGTACTAACAGTTAAAACCACTCAAAACAAGAGTACAGTGACTTAAACCGTCCCAAAAACCATAGAAAATGGCATGCTCCAGAAAGAAACCGCCTTCCTGGAAAGAGCTCTCCTTACAAATACATGTAAACTGTACAGAAAAAGTGTGCCATTGCAATTCATTATTAAAAAAAACCTGGCTCATGATAAAACCTGATATTATACTTAAAAAAGGATTTAAATATTCCCTACGCAGATCAGCGTAGCTTGTACAAAACAGAAGGAAATAGCTGCTATTCTCAACTGCTCCTGGGTTGCAATAATATTTTTTATCTAGCACATACTTATCCCAATCTCTTCCGACCTTTAAAGGGAGCATGTTCAGCCTGGTCATAAGTACCAATCTCCTACATTTGACAGATTATATAGTACATATTTCACCACCATGTGCCGTACTGACACATAGTCCAGCGTACATTTCCAGCGAGGAAAGGGTGCCTGGCTGTTCCTTCGTGGTCGCTGTTTCGCAATGTTTTTCTAGTGGGATAGAGAGGAATGCTGAGTGGGAGTCATGTTTATTATTCCCCAACTGGCCAGTAATGTATGGCGCTCCCTGTGCCAAGAATATTTGTTAGACACAGTGGACCCCAACATTTCTCCCATCAACTTCTTCAAATTGGGATTTTCCCGAAAAGCCCAGGCATACTTTCAAAAAGTAACAAACAAACCTTATTTTCACCTGGTCTACTATACTAGAGATCCTGAGTTCTTAGCGCAACGTGCAATTTGGTGTACTTTGGGGAATGCCTTTTTTTTTTATTCTCTTTTGAGTCACCTCAATGATAGAACAGTTGGAGTAGCTCCAGATCTCACTTCCATATAGCAACAACGTGCGTAGCTTGGCCTATTAGATGCTGAGACATCTACCAAGCATCCGCCTCCATAGATATGATACAATCTAAGCAGTCTCACCTCAGCCTTCATGGCAGTTGCCTATATATGCTGTGAGCATTACCCATTTTTTGAGAAAAACAAACCTAGGTAGCAATATCAATCAACTACCTCAATCTGTTCTCTCTAAGTGCCCCCAAGAGTATCAATGCTTACCTTTCCCAAATAGCAGTACCTTGGTCTTCTCTCTGTTCATCTTTAGGCCATGAGCTGCACAATATTCCTCATCATAAAAGAGACCACAATGCAGCCCCGTCAACCCCCCTAAACCCACCCAGTGATAAATCAAGTAAATCTGTGTTATCGGCATACAAGAGGGCTCCAAAGTGGGTGCTGTGCAGCGAAGGGCGGTTGACCTTAGAGCCTGCTACCACAAGGTTAAAGTCCGAAAGAAACAGAATAAATAGCACTGGGGCACAGCCTTGCTTCACCTCCTTGTTTGTTGGAAAGGCTCCCAACATCCTACTGGAACACCCAGTCCATACAGGTGCATATGTCCTTGTAACACAATTGGATTATGTTTATTTATTTATTTATTTATTACATTTATATAGCGCGCAGACAGCCCAGGGGCATTGTGGCACTGTTACTTGTAAGGAAAACTTAGTTACAATGAGTACAGGTTGTGCCTTTGGTTACAGTAAGGCAGTGACCTGTGATCAGATATAGGTGGTGTCATACCACGTAATGCATCATACATGACATTCATGAGGGCTAGGCCATATGTTTGTTAGATGAACAGGGTCGTTTTCAAGGCTTTCCAAAAGGCGGCCAGTCTGAGAGCATGCTGGCATGTTCAGGAGACCCTGAGTCATCTTTATCACAGCTAGCTTTTCCCACAGCCTGTGAATGGTTATAGAATCAAAGGCTTTTACTGGATTGATAAAAGTTGCATACAACATTCCACCTCTGATTGCACAGTACTTAATAATCAGTGTATTTAAATGCAAAAGTGATCCAATGTTGAAAACCCTCTCCTAAAACCTGCTTCAATGGCTTTTAATGAAATTCTCGAGAAGTAGCCCAATCCTCTATTCTAGTCAGCAGACATTTGGTAAAAACTTTGCTTGGCATATCTAACTGGGAGATTGAGCGATAGCAGTTCGGGTCGCATATTTTCTTAAAATAGGGACTGTTATGCTCTTGGACCATGAGCGGGGAAAACCCCCAGAGTAGCTAATTCAGTTAAAAAGCTTAAAATAAAATTGGGAGCCCCCAACTTGAGAACCACTTAAAAATATCCAAATGCAGACCATCTGGGCCAGTGGCTTTGCCCGAAATAAGAGTTTTTCAGTTCATGGAGATCTCCTTCATACTGAACGTAATGTCTTTGTCACTTAGATCCTTAGCAGTATCTCCGCCCACCTGATCAGCATCAAAGAAGAGCCTATGGAAGTGGGAAATCCAACTGTCTGGGGAGATTTGAGCATCAGTGTTTGCTCTCGGGCACCAAATCTCCTAGCCACCAGCTTCCAGAATAGTTTGAAGTTATTTATATGCACTGCCGTTTTTTGCAATCCTCCTTCAATTTAATTAGCAGTCGTGCCTGAGTGCTGCTATACTTGGCTGAATTGACTGTTAAACCAAGGGGCATTGAGTGGGATTGGGAAAGTGTGTTTTGCTATTTGCAGGTCGCATTTTAATTGGATATTCTCGATCTGGGCTTCATTGCCCAGAACTACTAATGAGCATACAGAATCAGTAGCTATAATGCCGTCTGTAAGTATTACAATATAAGCAGCATGCATGATACCACTGAATTCCTCCATATCCAGTATTTTTAAATAAATAGTTTTATGTCTAGAGACTTAAGATTCTAATGGAGGATTAGTTACGTGTGAGTATTGCACCTTCAACGTTAAAGAGAAATGGTTGCTTTCCACCGGGTTGGTTTTTGAGAAGATGATTATTTTGGGGAACAGATAGAAATCCACTATGCAATAGTCAATGATTGAGGATGGCCTTCCTCTTGTAACCATAGGTCTCGGTGGTCTGTCATAGGGGTCCTTACCGTTAAGCTATATTAAAGCGTCAGCCCTTATGAGGCAGTAAAGCGCCTGCCCTCTAGCATCCGATCTGTGACTAAGTGGGTTGCCTCTTGGTATGCTGCAGGATTCTTCCCCGTATCTGCTCTCGACACCTGTTTCAGAAGTCACAATCAATTTGGCATTAAGGTCACTCATTATATAATGTTCTCCCTAACATCCAACATTACTAAGTGTTCCGTTCTACCATTCTAAGGCTCTGATTGCTGCCAAAACCCTCCAACTGTATTACAATTGTTTGGTCAAAATCATCCATCAATAAGTATATTGAATGGTAGGGTGGCAGCGATCAGAGTCTTAAAATGGCTAATGTCTATCTGCTGCCAAAAAGTAGCTCTGTCATTAACAGAGCAGAAAGGTAGGGCTACACAGGCTTATGTTATTAAGCCACCACTCGAGTGACCCTTTTTACTTTTTTTAGCTAAGATGGTGTATCTGTTGTAACCAGCCACAGTGAGTACTCCAGTGATTCATGTTTCCTGAAGACAAATAATATCAAATTGCCTGACATAACCCAGCCACTCTCCATCTAGCATTTTGTCTCTCTTCCCAGCGATTTTCCATGATACCAAATTCAAAACAGGGTAGTTAGGCAATGCCCTGTCAGGGGCTACCTCTGACTAAGGCGAACTTGGCTTATACATCTCAAAACAGGGTGACAGACTTCTCTAGACAGGGGCGAGTTGTTTTCTTCTCGTTCAAGAGATGCAGGGATTATATCCAGAATACTGGAAAGCCCTGTGGGCATCTTATTACTGGCCCCTAAAGAGTCAGGCTGACTAAATATACAGGTGGACACTTAGGCATCAAGCCAAGTGCAATGAAGGTGACATTGTGTGGCTTTGGAGTCTAAGAAAACTTCAATGCCTAGCCTCACCAATGCCCACCTACATTGTATCTGGCACGTCCTTAAATTGGTTTTGTTAAACCCAAATAGAACATTGCATCCCCTGCAGGGTATGCAATCTGAGAGGAGAGGTACAGAAGAAAAAATCTTGAAAGAAATATCAGACACTGCCAAAATTGCGTGCAGTGCATTAAGCAGGAGTCGCTTATACAAGTTTTTGTTTCCGTGAGTTCTCCCCTTCAATGTAGAGATCAAGTTAAGCTGTATCCAGTCTTCAAGCGGGCCAGGGGATACAGTTCCTGCAGATCTTGAGTCCATCTTGATTTTGCTTTGAATGGCAGAAGTTAGATCCGTAGGCTTCATGCTCCCCATTGTAAGACAAGATTTTTGAGTCAGGCCAGGTGGCCATTTCTTAGTTTTGATGAGACCACCAGCATTGACCAACCCTGGATTTACCAAGGCATCAGCCTAAGATCTCTCCTGCTCCCCCTCACTTGTAACAGCATAAGGGGTACCGTCAAGAGTGACAAACTCACAACATCTCCCCGTCAATCTATCTAGAGTGATTTCTAATGGCAGAAGATTAGCCACCTTGCAGGGATTAACATCCCTAAGGTTGGGGGTGTGAGTGACAGGTGTGATACGCAGTTTAACTGTTGGATTTACCCAAGTCAACTCAGTGAAGGAGCCCTAGTGAAGCCACTCAAACCAACGTTTTGCACCTTGTGAGTTGTGATCCAGTTACTCCAACAAACCAAGCCAGGAGTACCGTCTGACCTTAGGGAAATGTATTCCTTGAGAGATGTGGCTCAATCCTCATAGACACCAAAGGCAGGGCTAAGGATATTAGAAGCAAAGGTCAAAGAAGCATGTGAACTAAAATGTGACTTATCTCAAATCGTAAAAGACCCTTCCTGGCAGAGATTCATGAGATACCAAAGTCAAAGCACTATGTTGTAAGACATTTACCAATCACAGAACATACAGACTGTTCATGACCAAGATCTAAGAGAAGTGTAATATAGAAGTCCGCCCCATTCAAATAAGTATAACAACATTTGTAAACTTATTTTATTTTCTAAAGTTGCATTCAGTGTCATTCCTTAGAAAATGTTTCACTTGAGAAGTTCAGGTTGGCAGGCCAAATGAAGTAAGTATTGCAATCCACAAATATCTGAATATGTCTGGCTAGAAATAAAAGTAATTTGTTATGAGATCTCTTCATGGGAAACTACTAGACAAGATTTGAGCGTCACAGCTGACATCTGGTCAATTGTTGACTAAAGGATTAGCTCAAATTTGGGTGCACTGATGGTTACAAAAAAAGGAACAACACAGCAGATCATGTTTATAAGAAGATACAAAATGTGCTTTTTCATATAATTTTTACAATATTTCTTATAAGTGACTAATGTGGTGTGATGATGTCTTCTGATTGCCCCTAAGTGTTGATAGACATGTGGTCAAAGGGGTCAGGTTCCACACCGAACTAGTGGATGCTGGATCCGGAGGAGGTAAAGAGGGAATCCCCAGACAACTCTTAGTATGGACGAGGGTGAGCTAAGGAATTCTCCCCGGATGCCATTGAAATTTATGGGGGAGGGCCGCACCTCAGATCCTGGGTGATCTGCGGGAGAAGGTCCATAACTTAGCCCCTGGGGGGAACACATTGAGATCCAGGGGAGAGAGCCCTGTCACAAGACCCTGGTACTCCCCACTGATGTACATGCAGGAGGTCCACACATCAGCTCCTTGAAGGGTAGTCTATTAGGCGTCCCCCGGCCTAAGAGGAGATGTCCCTTGCTGCACATAAAATTCTTCTGCCTGATATCAAAGGCACTGATTGCCCCTTAAGAGATCCAAGCTGCAGGTCTCAGGAATAAACAAACATTGCAGGGACACTGCTTTGCTTTCAGAGTCATTGGGCTTCATTACGAATCTGGCGGTAACCCTGCCGGTACTACCAGCGGGTTGCTGCCGGACTTGTACAAATCTACTGCCGCCTGACTTCCCGGTGCCGGTAAATTGTAAGTCCCCATAAGTCCCAATTGTAAATTGTAAGTCCCTGTTCCCATAGAGTCTGATAGGACTCTACGGGAGTGGGGACACGGAAGTGCTGGCACCGTTGCCCATGCTTCCGTGAAGTGTTTGCCTACTGTGGCTACTGCGCCTGGCAGGGTCAGACCTGACGGGCACATCGGCCATAGCAGGCAAACGTGTAGTTTGCCCGTCCGGAAACAAGGATGCCAGTGAGTTTACCAGCACCCTAATGGAATCAATGCATTGTTTCCTCAGTCAAGGCTGTCCAATAGATCCAAACATCTAAGTGATGGTTATGCTGCTTTTGTTTCTTCTGCCTCACCACCGAAGGTGGTTTGCGAGACCAACACCAATACAATATATCTCTCCCATTGTTCATCTATTGAATGGTGTAAATGCCCTTTTGGAAGGCCTCTGCTTCAGCATGCTTCATCAAAGGACTTCACAAATTCGATAACCCCGACCCTCATCAAACAGCACTGGCTCCCGCTGCAAGCCTGTATCATCTTCAAATCCTGCTGCATCATCTACAAGGCTGTCACCCTGAAGTCCCCAAGATACCTCACTGGAAACTCAGCATCTCCGGAGGCCTAATATCCACCAAAAGTACAGACATATGCAGCCTTTGATTCCACAGGTGCAGGAAGGAAAAAAACAAATGGCAGGCCTTCTCTGCCTATGCCCCAAGATTCGGGAACCTCCTACCCTCGCTTCTATAGTTCAGAAAGGAGCTCAAGACCCTCATCTTGAAGGAAGGACGGACTCCTTCCTAACTCTGAGGTCCATACACTGTCTACTCCCCACCTTACCTGAGACTGGGTGATCTGATCCCCATTGTTTCATCCCCTGGTTACTTATAGGTATGATGCTGGCTATTGCCCTCCCTCCCTTGTTGTTAGATCCCCATTCCCTTGTTTCTATGTTCCCTAACCTTTTTCTTTCTTCCGCTTATTCTTCCCCGTATGATTGTAAAGCACTCCATTGCTTCCCAAAGCTAGGTCCGTGCTTATTAATAAGAATAATAATAATAATAATAATAATAATAATAATAATAATAATAATAATAACTTACAATTTGTGAGATATAATGTTGCAATTCTCCTGTAATCTGAATTCTCATAGACAGAAGAGCTTGAACGACTCCCCTCTGAATGTGTCAACTGCTGATAGGCACACTTGGGAAAAAGAGGGATTTGAAGGAGGGCCTCGGTGCAGCATTGGAAGGGCGAGCGAGATAAACTTCACATTGCTCTTTCACTTTTAAATTTAAAGATGATAGCAGGCCCTTATGTAATCTTAGGACAGGACTCTCCCATACCCCATGACGCTAGACACATGGGCCAATCATAAGCCATGTCCACACTCTCTGTGCAGGAGTAGCAAGATTCCATGGACTCCCTTATGGGAGGAAGAGTCCGGCTATATAACCTGACCTAGCCAAACTCTCAGGGTGGGGGAGTTTTAGGAGGATCTGTAAAGCAGAGTTTTGAGGAGAGTGGGATGCTACAAGAGCTATAAGGAGGAGGTTTAGAGCAGACCATTTACAGCTGGAGAGAAGAGGTTATTTTGGAATAGGAGCTCTAGGAGGGAGAGGTTGGTTGGAGGAAGTCTACCATCAGTGAGAAGGAATTGTTGAGAGAGAATACATTTGCCAAAGTCAGCACCAGGAAAGAGAGACACACTGAAAGACTGGCTGGTGGAAGAAGAGTTACTCCCTAAGAAAATGGTGTGCATTGTTGCAAGCCCAAAGCTACCACTGGAAGGCTGGTGGGAGAAATACAAACCAGCTACTCAAGGGGGTTCAGGAAGCTTATATAAGGCTCTCCTAGGCGTTGGAGTACTTGCGACCAAGCCCCAAAAGGAGGAAGAAGTCCAGAGCTACGTCTAATTCCGAGCACACCCAGACATCCAGTAGCTATCTAAGCTAATGAGGTGGCTGGTTACCAGCTTGAGGCTTCTATTGTGAACTCTGAGCCTGCAGTGAGGGGTGCCCTAAAGTACAGGACCAATGGAAGCCGAATATTGAAATCCCTGACAGCATATGATGTGATGGGCAAGATCAGCATGCCTCTGAGGAGCTTTAACACTGCCATTGAGGAGACTTTGTTCAGACTGTGGCTGAGACCAGGAAGCATGCCTCCTACGAGACTGGTAAAAGTCTGGCTTTTGACAATTGAGAGTTTGACTCATTGGGCCTTTCCCTTCCTGAAGATCAAATGAAGTAAGAGAGAGAGGGAAAGATAGACTGTTGTATTTGCCATGCTTAACTTGTGGTTCCACTTGGGTCTTTTCCCTCACAGATGGTGTGCCCCAATCTCAGCTTGGGAGGAGCTATCATAAAAGGAGGACTAGTACTGAAGTGATGCTATCTTTAGGTTACCCTCTCCCCAACACCCTGTTTAGATACCCTCACTCACATCATCCTGACAAATTCATCCTTTGGCTTAGTAAAACACTTGAGAGCATCAAAATACAAATTGTCTTTACAGTGAATAAAGAGTAAACTGATTCAAATGTTGGATGCATACAATGCTTCTATGGACCTGAGACAGTAGCCAATTATGTCTTTACAAGAAGATCATATAAAATGGTTGTTCTCCAGTTGCCAAGATTGTAATGCAAATGATTGAGCCATCATCGCTAAACCACTGAGAATATATTGGGGCAACATTTCCACCAATCTAACTCCACAAACCAAATGCAAGGCAGTCTAACTATGACCCAAAAGGGACAGCTCACCATGGCCATCCTTGCCCAGGATGACCAGGAACATTGGCAGGTTTTTGCCCAGCTGGGCATCTTAACTTAACCTTGTGGTCAGGTATCCAGCACATCAACATTGCAAGGATGAAAACAAAGACTGCAAGAGGGAAAAAAACAGGAAAGGGTCTGTTTTCCGCTAAACACCCTACACCTCTGAAACAAGTTACCAATGCAGATTAATCTGGCCTCCCTCATCCTACACTTCACGAAGAACCTGAAGACCCTACTCTTCAAAGCACATCTCATCAATCACTGACATCTCCGCTCAACCCTATTCCTCCCCCTCTGGACTTGGCCCCTCACCATCTCCTCTATGCATCCCAACTCCTATGCTAGCCCTGTACCATACTTGTAACCTTTTAGGTGTCTCTCCTTTATGCAGTGCTCCTTTGCTTCCCAGCTAGATTTGCGCTTTATAAATCGCATGCATACATATACACATGCTTGAAAACATATGCAAGGGGTGTGTGTCCTTGGGTGATGGGAAAATCCTAAGCAGAATGTGCACGACCTCTGAGTAGTCACCTGTAGGAATCAGGAGAAACAATATAGGCACAACCCTTACCGCACCTGAGTGCGAATACGAGAGTCAGGGGTCGCACTGTGTGACCATAAGCATAAACCTGGGTCCCAGGGCTGTGTTGAGCAGTCAACACCAAGAGCGTGTTGCTACGGCATGAACAAATTTGCATGAAATAAAGGCACCACTCAAGAGTTTGTAAACACTGGCTTTTATAAATTAGGCATAAATAAATAAATAATTTGCATAATTTCATCAATAATAGTTAGGTGGCGTTTATATCCTAGACATGAATTAATAAATAAATAAATAAATAGCATCAAGTCATCAGCATTGGATAGCTGGCATTTATATCCCAGACATGAGTTGATAAATATATAAATAATTAGCATCAATGCTTGACAAATGGATGAGTGGCATTTGTATCATAGACATGAATAAATAAATAAATACATCGCCTCAATGCTTGAACACTGGATGAGTAGCATTTATATCCTTGAAATGAATAAATACATAAATAATCATATAGCATCAGTTTGTAGACAATGTATGCTAACATAGATAAAGTCAATTACTTGTCCTGCTTACATAGGCAGAAGGGCCCTGCTAACAGATGCTGTGGGGAAAAACAAATGAATTAGTGATTTCATACATGGGATCCTTCTTTATATCCAGCGCGAGCCAGACCATGAGCCACCCGGCATACCACTCTTTCAATACAATGCATTAGCATTTCATCTAGATGACAGTAGAGCACCACCTTCCTGTTGCACAGTCGAATATTTCTAACGAATATTACCTAAATAGCTATGGGAACAGCTTCTGGTGAGGACCAATGAGCACCCCACACCCTCTTCCAACATAGGGTAGCTGCAGTCTACCACATATACATGATGGTCACTTACATACACTCAACACGATCAACACAACTTCCATAGGGCTAGTAGTTTAACAAACCAAATGCCCCTTGTGCGTAGAACTACACCTTACTGCTGGGCATGCTACTCAGGACTACCCAGAATGCCAAGATAGAACTCTGTAAGACCCTCCTTCACTCCACTACCCACTGTGATGCTTGGGTGAAAAGTTAATCTGATGCGGTACCTCAAGCTCCCGGTGATTCTCTATCCAGTTGCGCGGTCCCTTGTCTCTAACCCCACAACTCGATCTGTACGTGGAATGCACAACCTAAGCACACTATCTGTCCCACCAGCTCTCAAGGCTGTAATGAGGCCTGTTCTACTAGGACAACGGCTACACAGTGCCGCAGCTGACTTCCCTCCCTGGTTCTCTTGTTTCTCCTTATGGAGGGTATTATAGGTGAGGGGTATTGATATTGATATTGATATTTTATTTATATTGCACGTGTACACAAGTGTTTCAGAGTGTGACAAGGCAAGGGAGAGGAACAGGGGAGAACACAACAAGGATCTTTCTAGGCCCAGTGACATTAAGAACACGTAAATGCATGGGAGAGGGGGAGGGGAAAAGTGCATGGGAGGGGGAGAAGTGGAAAGTGCGCAGCAAAGGAAAAACAGATACATAATAATAAATAAATAATAAAGGCAACAAACAGTGGTAGTGCAGCCAGCAATTGGCAAATGCTGGGTGTAAGGCAGCAGACAGGGTAGGTCTGATAAGTGCAGGAAGAAAAAAGGGGGGTACTGTATGGGTACAGATACAGACCCCAGGGAAGGAGTGGCCCGGAGGCAGTGCGGGAAGGTGGCAGGGTGAGCATGTACGTGGGCCCGGAGGACAGTTGCTGGCCAGGTGCACAGTGCCAAGAGAGAACAGATCAGCAGGGGAGAGGGGGAGCGAAGACAGAAGCAAAGAGGAAGGTCTTGAGGTGCTTCCGGAACCAGAGATGGTTCTCCTCAAGTTTTAGAGTGGTAGGGAGGCTGTTCCAGAGGGAGGCCCCAGCTGAAGACAGAGATCTACCCCCAGCTCATTTCTTTGAAAAACGACTGACCCTGAGGGAGTTAAAGGTGGAGGAGCGAAGAGCTCGAGAGGGGAGGTATTTGCGGAGGGATAGCTGAAGGTATTTTGAACCCAGGCCCCAGAAAGCCTTGTGGACAATGCAGAGGGTTTTGAATTTAATCCTTGCATCCACTGGGAGCCAATGGAGAGATTTCAGAGCTGGAGAGATACGATCCCAGGGCTCGAGGCCAAGGACAAGTCTTGCAGTTCTGTACTGGATTAATTGCAGAGGGCGGAGAGTAGAGGCAGGTAGATTCAGAAAGAGGTTGTTGAAGGAAATGGGGTTTGCCTTTGAGGAAATTACTACACAGCTATCACCTGATACAAGCATACACGCCACAAGTAGATCAATAGAAAACTATCCGGCCCATCCAGCGGGTGTAGAGGTTCAGACTATAAAGAAAAGAGATGACACGAACAGGAGGTATATGGAAAGCCGGGGAGATTCCTTTCAAGCAAATCAAACTTCCAAAAACAACAACGTAAACTTTAAGAGATCTAATCGCTCAGAATATATAAGAAGGAACGACAGATGGGTGAACAAGTGAAGGCTCAATTCTCTGACTGAGCAAAGCGCTGATTGGACCCATAACAAAAAACGTGAACCCGTTGGCCCATGGAGATGGCTGAAAAAGGTGCTCAACCCAAATGCTCAAACATAACAACGAAATGCCGCATCAACGCCAACAGACAACACATCTAAAGAATTTCAAAATACCTCTGACCGAAAAGAAACATCTTTGTGCTCATGGAACACGAGAGGTCACGAACATCACACGAAATCAAACGCATTTGACATGGCCCAGTTCGACATCATCTGCCTCCAGGAGACCTGGCTGACGGATTTACCAACGATCGACGGGTACGACACACATATCTCACCGGCAAGTAAGGGCCTGTTTGGCAGACCATCGTCCGGTCTTTTGACCGCAGTCAAACTGCCATCAGGCATCTCTATTAAAAAAAAGGTAACGGAATCCTACGGTATTCTGGCGCTACAAACAGAATGGACCCAAATAGAAAATTCTTAACGAAATAAAACAAAATCCAGTTTAGCTATCATAAACGTCTATTGAAACCTGCAAAGAACAACCAACACGGAGTTCTGCAACGCCGTCGCCGGCACCCTAGATAAATTTACTATCGACCTGGCCACTGATCACATCCTTATCTGTGGAGACTTAAACGCGAGGTGCGACCAACTCACGAAAAACCTCCGTCTGTCGCCATCCCAAGAACGCGGTGAAGTATGGTCGAACCTCATGGACTCCAGAAATTTCCATAACGTGGCAGCTCTGCGTGGTCATCTCCCAATGATTCCAACTTGGGAACGTCTGGACACCTCAGCCACACTGGATTATATTTTCGTTTCACACTCCCTTCTGTCATCTATCGATTTCTACGAAGTCTACCGAACCAAAGCCAGTGATCACAATTTGTTGTCAATGAACTTCGCGTCAGCAAACACTCCTAAAGAACTCTATCCTTTTGAGTTGGAGGTTTCCCGAAACTCCTCTCGAATCCATCTCTCAGCAGCAAACATCACGGATATCTCCCGGAAATTCGACGAGACAGATGTCAACAGCATAGCTTCACAGACTAGGCCAGACTATCTCCCATTATTCGTGAAGTATAGGAAAAAACAAAGAAACCAAGTTCCATCGACAGAATACAAGACCCATGAATACGACCTACAAGTGGTGATGAAAAGAAGAGTAGTCCGCAAACTGAGACGTCTGGCCAAAGTTTCTGATAACAACAAACAAAAAGAAACCGCCATCGCGGCTGCAAAATCATACAAAACATGGCTGAAACATCATAAAGCGACAATGTATCAGAACGACGCGGAAAAAGAAAAAATGCTGAAAACCCTAATGTCTAAAAATTCAAAAGACTTTTGGTCACTGATCAAAAACAAAAGCACCGAGTCAGTTAGCCAACTAGCAAATGTGATACCAGAGCTGACTTGGACTTCCTTCTTTTCAGCCCAATTTGCTCCACTGCCTGAAACAACTGAAGAAATCACTTTCCCTAGGGCGACACCATGGGTTGATCTCACAGATCAAGAAAAGATTTTGACCACGATACTAAAATTGGAAACATCCAGGGCACCGGGCCCTGACGGTCTCACCAATATGGACCTAAAACAACATCCTAAAGAATGGTCCTTCCTAATCTCCAAAATGTTCAACCAATGCCAGGCCAAGAAACAGATCCCTAAAACTTGGACAGAAGCATTTATAGTGCCTATTTTCAAAAAGGGAAGTAGAGATAATCCATCAAACTATAGGCCTATAGCCCTTTTGGACATTATGGGAAAATTTTTCGCAACTCTTCTTCTAGCCAGATTTCACAGATGGGCAAGAACAGCTCCATGCCTTGACGAACTCCAAACAGGCTTTGTTAAAAACGCGAGCACAAGTATCAACATTATGATATTAAATATCATAAAGGAAAAAGTAAAGAATGGCGCACCAAAAGTCTTCATCACATTTGTAGATTTGACACAGGCATTTGATAGAATTGGGCGTCGTAAACTCTGGACAAAGCTACTAAAGTGGAACTGCGCGGGTGAAATTCTAGGACCTGTAATTGCTCTGCACACAGATACAAAGCTACGAGTTCGGCTCAACAAACAAGGCCTGATGTCAGAGCAATTTCCGTCAGAACGTGGCGTGAAGCAGGGGTACCCACTCGCACCGGCCCTCTTTATAGCCTTTTTGGGAGATTATCAACACACTCAACTGGCAATAAGAGCTTTTCCGCCTAAAGTAGGAGACACTGCTATATCCAGACTTCTCTATGTGGACGATCTAATCCTCATACATCAGACCCAAATTGGCCTTCAACGCCAACTTAACAACTTGGCCAAATACATTGAAGACAACAATTTGGAAATAAACACCAATAAATCAAAAATCTTGATCATGGGAAAAAAGTGTTCAGCTGCAAGTCACTGGTTCTTGAACAACAAGAAGATAGAGATTGTCTCCAGTATAAAATACTTAGGAATAATGTTCGACGCAACGCGCTCAGAAAAGGCTATTCATTTGGCCCTGTGGTCAAAAATAAAAACATTGACCACTCAGACCAAGCTTGTAGACCGGAAATATGGGAAATTTTCTCTCTTACCAGCGATCCAGTTTTATAAACAAAAGGTGGTTCCATCAATAACCTACGCAATGGATGCAGCTTTAAACAACCAAGATACGATCTGGCTGAAACTGGAAGGCTATCTGTAGAAAGCAGTTTTGGGCCTCCCGAAATCAACATCAATTTCAGCTATCAGGCGCGAGCTCGGCCTCTTATCAATAAAAGCTTCTGTTAAACAAAGTCAAATAAGACTTCTGTGCAAAATCATCTCTCCAGACGCTTTACCACTGTTCAAAGCAATCCGAAAGGAACTTATCCAAGGTAAATGTAAAGCGCTGAACAAATGGGAGCAAGAACTGCAAAAAATCCTGGCGGACTTAGCCTGCACATCTGAAGACTTAATCTACAACCCCGCCAAGATAAAAAGGAAAATAGCTCAGGAGGACTGGATCCAAACATGCGAGGCAGTGATGGCAAACAAATTGCTCACGCACTTACCACCGACTACAAACCAGCTTAATAGAGCTTTAAACTACTGCATAAAATTTCCAGAAAAAAGGCTTCAGAAAAATTTCATGAGAATAATGCTCAACCTCATGTTAACCCAAGAAATTAAAGCTATTCGGACAAAATCCACTTCCAAAACATGCAGACTATGTCCAGAAACGCAAGAGGTGGAAACTGTAAAGCATCTACTACTGAACTGCGATAAAACGGCATACCTGCGCGAAGCTTTTCTACTACCTCTAATGCATGACGCAACGCTTCGTGAGGAGGAGACATGGTGGTAGCGTTTGGTCGCAGGCGAAAAGACGAAATGGTCCACGGCAGCGGTAAAGGTTTTGGAGGCAGCTCTTAAACTAGCAACAGAGAGTGCAACCTCTCTTGGTACTCCATAACAACGTCCCCTCCTACAAGCTCTGTTCGGCTCTGCTGTCTTCCTTTCTCCTTTCCTTTTGAGAGACGATTTCTTGTAAAAATCAAATTTTGTTTTGATTACAAACAAGTAAATAAAAAAAAAAAAAAAAAAGAGGTTGTTACAATAGTCCAACCTAGAGAGAACCAGAGCTTGGGAGACCATGAACTTCTGGGGGAAGGAGAGGAAAGGCAGAGTACCTCTCAGGAGGTGCAGTAGGAAGTTTGACTCTTTAGAGACATCAGAGATGTGGGCGGAGAAGGAAAGTGTGGAATCAAAGATGACCCCAAGGTTCTTAGCCTCGCAGGTGGGGGTAGGAGGAGGGCCGATGGAGGCCGGCCAGAGAGTGAGGGGAAAAGATGGTGAAGGTGTGCCGATGAGGAGGATCTCTGTCTTGCTGGCATTCAGACAAAGATCATTGGAGCACACCAATCTTGAATGGCAGTTGGGCAGTCAGAGATGAGAGAGGGAGAGGGGTTGGCCGAGGGCAGCCTGAAAATGAGTTGAGTGTCGTCAGCATAGCACTGGAAATTTGAGCAGAAAATGGCAATGCAGTGGACGACAGTTGCCAGATATTGGTTAAAAAAAGCCAGAAACAATACTGTAAAGGTAAACGCAAGAAACAATACTGTAAAGGTCAGAGATAACATTCCACATAACTAAAATGCTGGACTAAACGGGAGTTAACCAAACCCCTGCTTGCACCGCAACTCTGTTTCCCTCGCTCTCCCTCAGACCCAACTGGATGAGGGATAGAAGACCCCGACAAGGGGCCCGACAAGAAATCCTACCCTGGAATGCACACAACCTGAACCCAACACCACAAGACCCGGGCGAGGGGAACCTGCACGAGGGAGTGATACACTCTACCCTAGCTCTCCACAGAAATGACAGTACCGCCTCCTCACTGCACGAGGCTGCTCCTGGAACACAGCGCTGGCACGCGCGCTGTCAGTCTCTGGGTTCCGCACTGGAACATGCATGAGCCGGGCCCCTTCCGGCTGGAAAGTAAACACGCACAACATGCCCGAGTAGACCCTGAGGAAATCCAACAGCCAAGCCCCCTACTGGGCTTTATTGATACACGGCTGGCTCTCTCTCTCTTTCCCTCCCCTCGCCTGCTCTGTGCGGATCTCTATTTCATGCCTCAGGCACTCCCATCGTAGGGGGACTTGCTTGGGTTCTGAGGAATTTCACTTCAGATTGCACCTGTCTACCCCCGCTGGTGGGGGATACCACCACCCACCATTTTGCAACCTAAGGTTGCCGAAACCTAAACAACAAACAAAAATGGAAGACACAGTATATGTGACAAAGACACACACAGAGACGGAATCATGCGGCAATATGGTAGCACTTCGCCATAAAGTGCATATTCACGTCACACTGGCACAAAGAGATGTTTAGCCCAATCACACATTGTCTCTTTTCTTTTTTTTTCTTCATTTAACTTTCACACGTATATAATAAAACTGATAGCAGAGATCATATTTTAATTTGGTGGTCCCATATGATGAAGTGATTGTCACAGTTTGTGAAGACCATGAAGATATGCATGGTTACACATACATACATATATTCATACATACATAGATAGATACAAGGTACTGGGAGCAAGAGGTCCATGTCTTGACACATCTCCCAGGCAATGAACAAACAATAAATACACAAAGGAATGTCTGAGCTATTGCCTCCAAACCACCATGGAATATTAAGGGACAAATTATTGTGAAGTTTAGCTAATTTGTCCTCTTTAAACTAGGGCACATAACTGGAGACAGACCATCATATTTATTAATGACTCAAAAGTTCCTGTTTACTGTCAAAAATGGTATTCATTACTTAGCATCATTTTAAAGCATATATACAGGTATGTACGTTAAAATGAATCATTTGAGTGCTTGATTTCTAAATGTACCCAATTTGTTATATTCTTTACTGAAATGAGAATCACTTATTTTGCTGTTATGGATTTGCAAAGCCATTCAAATCTGACTTATTTGTATCCCTAAAAGACTGTTCTTCTAGCTCCTTTCATCATTTGAGCTTTTTACAACTTAGCAAATCTTTGAAGGTCTGCACTCGTTGTCTTCAGCTCTGTTTTTATTTTCCTCTTAATATTATTATTAATATTATCCTTATCATCTGTAAAGAACAGAGTTCACTGAAAATGCTGTCTCTTGGTTCTGAACCAAATAGGGTGAGGAATTGGTAAAGCCTTTATACAGATAATTGAAGCTGGAAGAGCCAGGTTTTCAGAGTCAGTATTCTGACTTCCAGCAAACCACATATTGATCTAGGAGACAAGATACTGCTAAGAGAAGACAGCTAAATAATGTGTACAATGCATACAGATAATGGATTATGCCAATAATCAGAGACCATTGTTGATGTTTCTAATATGCTGGGCTTCAGTATTGAATATCTGCCCAAAAGGCACTGTACACCTCTTTCCTGAGTACACAATCCCATAAAGAAATACACAGAGGCAAGAACCAACAAGGACCACTTTGCCACGACCAAATCGTTCCAAGACTCCTGCTACATATTCGCAAAAGTCCCTTTTGAAGAGGTGATTATTCAAAGACTGCTCAATAAGTATATATTATATATATATACTGATCACAGTGTACTTACATTTGTATATTTGTTTGTTTTAGGGTTAATTCACTAGCCTTATTCTGTGGCCACACCCCCCATTTGGCGTGCTCTACAAATAGAAAACGCGCGCGCACCAGCGCGCACACCGAGGCAAGGATCGGCAAGGATCACTTTGCCACTTCACTGCGGTGTCACAGGTTCTGGTGTTGGTGAGACTTGTCGGGAATCCTTTCCTCTAGTAATTACTTTGTATTACTGTAGACCATTACAAACCACAGTGATACTTGCATGCTCACTCGCCTCTAAACAAACATGCCGGCAAATGCCTCGGTTGATCGGGGACATGGCAGACATACCTCGCAAGGTAATCTTTCTCACTCCCATTGTTAACAATAGATAAGCGGTCGCTAATGGTGACATTCGTGATTTTTTTTCCAGATAATCCAATTCATACTCCACTGAATTTTGCAAAAATGAGGCATGTTGAAATTGAAAGTACTTCGAATTTAATAACAACTAGCACATTTCACACGCCTGAATCTCGTGTCCCTGTACTGTTACCATCTGCAGGTGCAACCACCTTGTTGCAAGTTTTGTCGGATGAGACATTACTAGGGACAAAACTAGTACCTCCTTGAGTGCCTCCATCTGAAGTCCCAACACAGGGAGTAGTGGATGAGAGCCCGAACACCAGTTATATCATTCCTGACATATCAATTCATGCAAGCATTTGTGATTCGTCTAGTAAGTCAGACGCAACACATTCTTCTTCTTCGGATCATGAATGCTCAGGAGATACCACTGCACTCTCGATCTCATACGTACAGCCTATGCCGCGTAAGCGGATAATATCACATGAGCAGCCAACGGATTTTTCTCGGCCCTCCATGTTAGAGATCACCCTATCTGCAGTGAACATGACTATTACCAGTCTATTCAAACTATATGAAACCCTGGATAATAAGCTTACACTACAATCGAAACAGATACAGCGGATCTCTGACTGGATCGCTGAAGAAATGAAAGTAAGAGAACGCAAAAGTACTCCTTTAAACTTCCCGACTCAAGGCATTAATTCTATTTCTTATCCCAATAGAACAGACATTCCGCTCCCAACCTCTTTAACACTACCTTCGGCAGTCCCTCTAATAGAGCAAGTGATTCGCCAAGTTAGTAAACTTGATCGTCCCGAGGTAGTGGCAGAAAGAAATGACTCTTGGATAACCATAGAACAAAATGAACAAGACAAAGACATAAATGTAGGACTTGCGGCATTGGAGGATTTTGACATCTTTTTGGATAAAAATGCACAGGTGAAAATGCGTTCGGATTCTGACCCCAAATAAAAGCAGAAAGGCCATGAAATATGCAGACAAAGTAGAAATAAAAAACAAACCCAAGCTTTAAATATAAGAACAAAAAATCCTAAACAAAAACATCAAAACCATCAAGTTCCAATTTATACAGGACTCTGAACAACCGAATAAAAGCTCATCAGCGACCATCCAGTTGATTGAAGACTATTCTCTCACACATGCACCTCTAAATGAACTTATTGCAGTCATTGAGGAAAACTCTGAGTCGACCTCACTGCAACCGAAAAGTAAGCAACAGAATTCTAAAATGATGAAAATAGATGGAACCGTAAAGGGCCCACTTGACAGGGACCTGCACCATGAGCAAAGGTGTAGTGAGATCAGAAAAGAGGTAGATGCCTATCTTGATTCTCAATTTAAGAACATGAACTCAGCTACCAACATAGTGTCTATGAAATAAGACATAGAGCAGATAGCGTCCAGAGATTCAACTGAGAATATACATAAGCAACATTAAGTGCATGTGGGTGAATCCAAAAATTCCAGTTCAACAATAAGGCCATGTAATCAGCCCTCTCGCTCGATTAAAGGGCTGTTGAAATGTGTCCACAAGAGTTGGACAAAATGATAATCACCAAGTATTCCCTCCATCTAAAAAAAGGGTTGTTTAGAAGACACACTTTGATAATGAAATGTCGCTGATCACCCCATTTAAAATACGATATCTGCAGAATGAGTGTTATGAATATCCTTGCTGAAGTTGCTGAGTTACAAGATATCACCTCACTTGACGTAGATCAAGTGGAATTTCTGAATGATGAAGATGTATCCATAGTTCGTCTTTGATACCTTCAGGAGTGGTGCTGAATGCAATATGGAAAGAAGGATTTATTCAGACTTGGTTTCATTATCGCACAGGACCCGCATGTTAAGAGAGATGTGGTTATGAGTAAAGACAACCATTTGCTAAAGCACAACAACTATCGACCTGTAAAAAAAAAAAAAAGCCTAGCCTCTTGGAATACTCATGGCCATTTACATTTACAATTTTGCTTAGAAAACTCAATAGACAGATATGATTTAGTGGCCTTTCAATAAACTTGGCTAATACACACGCCGATATGGAATGATCACGACATTGTTTTATCGCCAGCAAAGACTACGTCGAAAGGCAGACCAACCTCAGGGCTCCTTGTGGCTGTTGGAAAAACTTCAGGATTCTCAATCTATCCTTGGGCAGCTCTGAATAACTTTTTGCAACTGGTCAAAATCAAATTCAAAGAATACAATATTGCATTGCTGAATATCTATAGGAATCCAGCTGGGACTACCGATGATACTTTTTATACTGCTCTCTCCCAACTCCTAGACATAGACATTGTTGCATTATTTCCAGACATTTGTACTAACATAGTCTTAGGGGAAATTAATTTGAATTGCCTTGACAAACCTCTTAGATCTAAGCTGTATGAGGTGAATAGGTGGTTCATGTCTGAAAGGAATTTTAGGATAACCAATGGTCCCCTACCACCCTCTACTCCACCGCAGAACATGTGGAGTAGAGGATTGTCAAAAAACAACATTGACTATATATATGTGGATGAGCAGTTGTTCAACATCGTGGATAATTTTGCAATTGGAAAACAAACCCAGAGTGACCATCACATGCTTCCCATGTCATGGACATGGGACCAAAAAAATCCACTTAGTAACTCAGAAGGGTCTAAGCAGACTCTAATAGTAAATAATGCAAAAAGTCACTTTTGCTGGTCAGAAAACAATTTACATCAGTTGAACTCTCTTCTTCTTCATCAACTATCATCCAATTGCCAGTCAACATATTTGACAGCCTTGGATACATTTAAAAGCTGTTTGATGAAGGCGGGACCCAAAGCGTTCAACTATAAACATCGGTTTGACCCAGTGTTAAAAGAGCATAAAACACAACGTAGGCATGAAAAAAGGGCAATCCTAAAACTACCAGTGATGGAGCGATATAAAGCGCTTGTGAAACTTAAGCGTAGATTTAGGAATTGGATTCGTGGAAGACAAGCATTTATGTATCAGAAAGACAGCGAGCAAATGCTAGAATCATGGCAAAGTAAAAATACAGTGCAAACTTGGACCTTGATTAACAATAGAGAACATGGTTGTCAGAGTAGTAGCCAGATTAGCGGGTTAATGAAATGGCAATGGCTACAACATTTCACCCAACTATATGCCAACCCTAACTTTGACAACCGAAAACATGATTATCCAGGGGCTGACACATGAGATCTAGAATTTTCACCAGAAACAATAGAAGATCTAATAAAAAGATCTAGTGGCTCAAGAGCAGCGGGTCCCGATGGCCTGAGCAATAGTATGTTAAAGGCACATGCAAAACATTGATCTATGATATTAAATACCATCTTTCAAAAACATTGTTTCAAATCGTTTAATACCCACTTCTTGGTGCAAATCGCTAACAGTGCCGATTTTCAAGAAAGGAGATCAATCGGTACCTAATAATTACAGACCGATAGCATTGCTGGATACCCCAGGAAAGATTTTTGCGTGGCTAGTCTTGAGAAATTTTAATGCCTGGACCGACTCACAGCAGAAACGTGATCCGAATCAGACCGGCTTCATAGCTGGAATGGGAACCACAAATTAATCTATTAACACCTATTGCCATAAAGACTCGGGCACGTGCTAGCAAACAACCTACTTTGTAGCTTTTAACTCTGCATTTGACTCTGTGTCACTTCTTATGGCTAAATGATCGATGGCAGACTGTCCAGCTACACTGAAAGACATAATTTTTGCCTTACACTCGAACACCTCAATACAAATCAGGCTTACCACGGAACATCTCCTAACCTCGACAATTTGTATAGCGAGAGGGCTTAACAGGGGTGCATTCTTGCGTCCGCACTATTTAACCTCTTTATTCATGATATCAAAAATATATTTGAAGACATCATTGTTGATGCTTCAAAATTGAATGGCATACCTGTCGCAGCATTACTATATGCTGGCGATTTAGTATTCATCTCCAAAACCCCAATAGGGCTTCAGACTCTGCTAAATGCATTATCTCAATACATTGAAGTAAATCAGTAAATTATAAATTCAGACAAAACAAAAATTCTAACATATTCTCCCAATCAGTTTGTTTGTTTGTTTGTTTGTTTGTTTGTTTGTTTGTTTGTTTATTGATTTATATTGCGCACCAGACCTAAAGGTATTCGGGCGCCAAGGCAGAAAGAGGATTGTTCAATTTAGGTTACATATTGCATATGAACAAGGGGTACAGCTATGGTTACAGTGCTGTAGACAAATAGAGACAAAAGAAAATAAGAGTATGTACAGCCAATTTACAATATGCAGATGTGGCAGATATAAAAAACTGTTAAATATACAGAGAATACATGAGATCTTAAGTGACGGTAGCGAGATGTTAGACATCATGATTTTTAAGCCATTGGATCAGGTTAGATCTGAATTTCTGGTAGGGGAGGTCTTCTCTTAGATCAGTTGGGAGGGAGCTCCACAGTTGTGCTGCTTTAACAGCGAAGCTACTCCCGCCAGATTTAGTGAGTTTAAATCTGGGTACTAGTAAGAGGTTCGAGTTGGCTTTTTGTAGGGGACGGGCGGCTGTTTGTCTGGTGAATCTGTCTATTAGGTATTGGGGGGCTGCATGGTTAAGGCATTTATGAGTGAATTAAGCTGTTTTAAGGAGGATTTTATCTTTAGTAGAGAGCCAGTTAGTGGATCTCCTAAAGTCTGATATGTGGGCATTTTTAGGGAAGTTTAGTGCGGCTCTCAGGGCATTATTTTGCAATGTTTGAATTTTAGAGGTGATGTATTTGTTACTGCCTATGTAAAGGGCGTTGCAATAATCTAGTTTCAATAGGATTAATGCTCTTGCTAAGATGACGCAGTTGTTGGGTGAAAGGAAGGGCTTAGCTGCTCTGATTAGTTTACATGTATAAGAGGTAGCTGAGGCCATGGCATTCACTTGTTTGTCAAAAGAGAGCGTGGAATCTACGTAAAAACCAAGGGTTTTAACTACTTTGGCTACAGTGATGGTGTTGTTATCAATTATGAAGGAGTCATATTTGGTGCCCAATTTTTTGATGTTGGAGGAGGTGCCTAGAATGAGGAGTTCGGTTTTGTCATCATTCAGGCATAGACCGTGAGCGGCCATCCATGCCTGGATGATGAGGTAGACTCTGTTCACAAAGGCCAAATCCTTGTCATAATCTCCCGTCAACGGGATGAGGATATTTGTATCGTCTGCATAGTTGGTGTAGGTGATACCAAGACCGTCTAGATCATCGAAAAGGGGCTTTGTGAAAATATTATAGAGAGTGGGCGATACGCACGATCCAGTTGTCTCGTAATAAGATGAACTGAACCATGAAGGGCTTTAAAATAGAGGTTGTTTGCCAATACACCTATTTGGAGATGGCTATTTACAGAGAACCCAAGAATAATTGTCATCTAGAAAAGCTGGGGCAGAAACTGACAACAGCCATATCCCAAACAAAAATCATCCTCAAGAGATACAGCAAATTCTCTCTATTACCTGCATGGACCTACTATACACAAAAATGCACCCCTGTTTTTCTGTATGGAATGGAAACTATGAAGATATTACCAACTATATTTTATGACAAACTAGAGGCGAAATATTGGAGGCAAGTTTTGCAACTCCCACAATGTACACCTGTCTTGTGGCTACGATATGAGTTGAGGTTGATTTCTTTGAGTGCTTCATATCATTGGCGATTATGCGCCCTATTCAGGAAATGTCTCATGTCAAACAACCCCAAAACTCTGCTAAAAACACTGTCTCAATAATTGTTCTCTTCCAATCATATTTTCGCCAGGGAGTGGATAAGAGATGTCTGTAGCTTGTTAATTAATCCGGATGTCACTATCAAGCTACTTGTCTCTGATTGCGAAAGAGCCAAGTGAAATATATACCTTCAGACTGGATAGAGACCAGAAGATTGTGTCTACAGTACATACATTTTGATGGTAATTCCTTTTGTGAAAAAAAGTTCTGAATAATGGAGCCATATTTAGTGAAAAGTCCTTCTCCAGCTATTAGATCTGCAATCATGCGCCTACAATTTAACCTGTGGCCAATGCGAGATGTCTTAGCTGATCAAAGAATCATAAAGGCTGACAAAAATGTCTGTTGTTTTTGTTGTGAACAATCCATAAAGGAAACACTGCAACATCTAATCATATGTTGTCCAAACCTGGCGGCTATCAGAGAGAAATATTTTGGCAATCATTATCAATATTTAAGATACCTGAATCCAGACCTCAGGTGGCGAGTGATATTAGCTACTCCATATATTGGTATTAGTATAGCGCTGTGAATCTCTTGACTGACAAGAATGAAGATGTATAATGTGAAGAACCAGTATGTAAAGGTTGTGTAAACTCAAATGCTCAATGACCAAATTTAATCAAATAACAAAGTAGAGGCGGAGAAATCATTTGAATGAACTAGTATGTATTTGAAGAATCAATATGTAAAGGTTGTGTGAACTCAAATGCTCAATAAAATTTTTGTATCAAATGACAAGTAGATGTGGAGAAATAATCAAATTAATTGTTGGTTATGCTGATATTTACATTATTCAATGGTCTATTATATATATCACATGATTTGACTATTATTGACATGCTGTATTGACCTTGAAACAAGGACTCAATTATAACAATATAATAATTGTTCTCTTTGAAAGGTTAAAGCTGACACATTATTTTAAATCTCATTGTAAAATTGTTACATTGTGGTAATTAATCTATGAGATGATCAGGATGGATCATGAAAATGATGAATATTTGATAATGATGTATAGCTGAACATAAAGTATAGCTGAATATCTTGTAGCGATGAGTTTATCTCCACTGAAACATCTCTGGTCATAAGCACGTTAGTGTGTTTTTGTATGAACTTGAGTTGTATTGATTTTATATGTTATGAGTATATTTTGTAAAGATATTAATTTGTATTATGTCTTAAAATATTTTGTCATTCTGTATTTTAAATTTTGTAAATCCATATTGAAAAGTTGAATATTTCAGCTAACTCAATGAAAAAAAAAATGAACCTTGATCAAAGAATGATTCAAATCTACTGTTTAAATTCATGCAATCCCAGTTATACTTTTCGGTTCATAGACATAATTTCGAATACAAAATATTCGAAAGTCAAAAAGTCAAAAAAAAAATGTCGAAAAAAAAAATGTCGATTTTTTTTTAATGACGTTTTTTTTTCGAAATGGGGGGGTTCCCCCCAACCCCCCTTTTTTTTTATTTTTACCAATTTTTTTCACCGAAACTAGAGCCAAAAAAAAAATATCGAAAAAAAAAACAATTCGACATTTTTTTTTGTGACATTTTTGATTCGACTTTTTTTACTTTCGAAATTATGTTTTCGAAATTATGACTGGACACCATACTTTTCCTAGTTGGTGTTTCCCCTTCTCTTGTACCTGATCCATTGTTTGTTTCTCACGCAGTTACAGGACAGAGAGTCACACGTCAGTTTGTTGGTTGGGGCCAAGCATGGAATCAGTCAAATTGTTAACAACAAGCTGAATATCATGACAACGCTGGCAGAATTTGCAAACATCAGCCGAATAGAACTGAGCCCAGAGTCTGAGAAAGTGAGCATGATGAAGGTTTACCTCCAGGATGTAAAGGTAACCTTTAACCTCAGAACAATCGTGAGGGGAGTGTGACATTAGCAAGATAGATTTCGTTTTTCCAGTTTGCCCTCTAATATTTTGTTGTATTTGTTGAAATTGAAGTGTTTATATTTTCCCTCCAATTGTTTGAAGTGGTGTGGGAATCATTTTCAGGGAGTAAAAAATTATTCCCGTTGTCAATGGGGATATATTTTAGGGAGTGAAAATATATTCATTCTAAAATGTTTGTAATTTATTCATTTATTTATTTGTACATTGTACATTTATATAGCACACCTAACCCTGAGGCATCTGGGCGCAGTTCTTGAAAATTACAGTAAGGTTACAGCAAGCACAAAAATTGCACTAAGGTTACAACAACGGCAGATTAGATAGCTACAGTTTCAGTATGTACAGATGCAGTTACAGCAAATCACAGAACAAGAATCCAACATAAGATAAGGATGGATCTACAGATCAGTTAGTATACAGGGAACTTTTGGTAAGCCATGTAGTTGTAGATGAGAGTAATGGCACATTACTGCTCATCTGCGAAAAGCCAAGTTTTCAGACTTTTTCTGAAGGTCCAGAAGGATGGTTCAACTCTTAATGACAGTGGCACAGTGTTCCAGAGTTTGGCCGCTACCACAGGGAAGCGGTTGCCCCCTGATTTCTGACGTTTGCATCTAGGGATAGTTAGAAGGTGTGCTTGAGTAGAATGAGAAGGTCTGTTGGTTATGTTTTTTGTGAATTTGTTTGTTAGATATTTAGGGGCTGTGTTTGAAAGGCACTTGTGTGTTAGACATAAGGTTTTGAAGGAGTTTCGATCAGCAGTGGTGATGTGATGTTTCCTAGGGATGTTGAGGGCCACTCTTGAGGCATTATTTTGTATCACTTGGAGTTTTTTCAAGGTACGACTGTTTGTTCCAGCATACAGGGTATTGCAGAGAAACGCCACAAAATTAATCCGTTGTATCGTCGCACAATTAATTTTAATGTTGAACTTGACTGGCCCCCAGGTGATGTACCCGCTAGTCAGCATTACCCCTGTACGGAGGCGATGCGCTTTTCCATTGCCATCAGCCGCCGCATATAAGGCCCAGCCATAAGAACCCTTGCCGGTCGAACTTGCACGTTAGTCTGCTACTGAAGTGGAGACTCTGTGATTACTTTACCCATTACTCGCCAGAAGACCTGCACAGTATATAGTAGGCCTGATTGTCTAACTGTGTAACTGCCCATCTACCTGCCTGTGCCTGCACTGATTGCCTAATCGTGTAACTGCCCACGTGCCTGCCTGTGCCTGCACTGATTGCCTAATTGTGTAACTGCCCATGTACCTGCCTGTGCCTGTACTGATTGCCTAATCGTGTAATTGCCCATGTACCTGCCTGTGCCTGCACTGATTGCCTAATTGTGTAACTGCCCATGTACCTGCCTGTGCCTACACTGATTGCCTGCACTGATTGCCTAATTGTGTAACTGCCCAAGCACGCGCATGGTGCCTTGCCCTAATTCGCCCCACCGCGCAATTGCCTATGTTCATGCCCTGTGCCGTGCCTTGATTGTCTTGTGCCTGCCCTGAACCTCGCCACCCTTAGCCTCTTGACCCTTAGATCATGTATCTTCCTACTATCTACACCATCCTACTTAGGACGATACTAAACTTAATCAGCACCTTCAACCCCATTATGGCACACCCACTGCATCCAGCAAACTGCGCATTTCCTTCTGACAAATGTCCCAAACAGACAACCTGGGACACGGCACCATGCTGCCCCATCCACAGAAACCTCAGATTACGCACCAGACTCCTTAAAACCGACGACCCCCGAGCCATACGGTCTCATCACCCTGCAAACATCAGTGTTACCATCCAACACTACCGCCAGCTCATCAGTCATATCTGTCGTGATACTATCAATACCTGCCCTTGCACGACTCTCAGTAGAAACTCGAGACTCGGCTCTCGGCTCCACCACACACCCCAGTACATACCCGCTGTAACCATTAACACAGCCACCCACGCGAGCTACCACACTATGCGCTCTACCTTATCTCTGGCTCACAATTCCGCCAACGACGGCACACAGTCTCACCACGCTACGTCACCTGTTGCTACCCAATCTAGTTTACCTTGTGCCCTATCGATCAGGAACCAAAAATTAGCCTCTAGATGCACACATTGGTCATACCACACTAACAGCCCTGTATCAGACAACATCTGCAACACCAGCCCTCACAAATCACATCCTCATTTGACACCAATACCTAACACCCAACCAGACAACGCTACTACGGCCTCTAAACTCAAAGGTGCTCTCATCAACGCACGATCTGTCCAAGCTCATGCACTTGATATTGCTGATCTCATTGTCATAGAAAACCTGGACTTACTTGCAGTCACGGAAACTTGGCTGCACGCAGCCTCTGGTCCCTCTCTGACGCTAGCCATTCCAGACAACTATTCCATAATCAGGTGTGACAGGGATACCAACCAAACTAAGGGCGGCGGCTTAGCTGTCATATTTAAGAGCTTGCTCAACATCAGAATTGCTAATTAGCCTTCAGATACACTCAGCTGAATCTCTATCTCTCAAACTGCCTATTTCGCCCAATCATACAGCCACAGTCCACCTCATTTATAGGCCGCCTGGCCCCACATCTTCTTTTGTAGAAGACATCTCCTCTATCCTAGCATCCAGTGCTAAGCCTAGCTCCCAAATTATTATCCTGGGTGACTTTAACCTGGGATACCTGGACAAGAATGATGCCAAAGCCACAGATTTAGCAAATGTCCTGACTGACTTCGGCTTCACACAACACATCATGGAGCCCAACCACATTAAGGGTCGTACTCTCGACTGGGTTGCCGACATGAATTGTGCCCTCAACAATATCTCTGTATCCCCTTGCGCATGGTCTGACCACCATTTAATTTCATTCTCCATTAACACTAGGCCTCCTGAGGACAAACACAACCTCGCCCCTCCCTCGCACACACGGAATAAAAAAGACATCACTGTTGAGAAACTTTTACCACTCATCATCCCTTTATTGAACGCAGCTTCTGAGTCTTGCTCTGACCCCACAGCGTTAGTAGACACCTATAATCGTGTCATGCTAAAAGCTCTCAACACTATCGCCCCTATCAAATTGCGTAAACAAAAACCACAGACCCACCTGAACTCCTGGTTCACACCGCAACCACGCGACTTACGCAAAGAAAAAAGAAAAGCCGATGCTATTTGGAAAAATGTGCCTTCCCTAGCCAACAAAAATATCCTTATGTTAGCCACCCTTGCCTACAAAGAAGCTATCCTCACTGCTAAAACGGAAGCATACAATAAAAGGATCACCCAAGCCCGCTCTAACACCAAGGAACTATTTAAGATACTTAAGGAACCTGAGTCCCCAATTGCTCCTCTCGATACGTGTACCCCTGACACTGAATGGTACACAAATATCCAAAAAGCTCTACTAGACAAAATTACCATGCTCCAGGCTAAAATCAATGCAAAAAAAAACTACCTTTCAGGCTCAAGCAGCGCCACCCTGAATTATAAAATCCAGGCGCCTAAACACGATCTTAAACCATTCAGCTTCTCTCCCCTCTCTATTAAGGAAGTAGAAAACATCATAACTAAACTCAAACCCTCCAACTGCCAAGGTGATGTATGCCCTGCCGTCATCATTAAGGAGGCCGCACCTGAGTTCGCCCCATTTATTACCTCTTTCATAAATGCTTCCTTTGAATCTAGCACTGTGCCTGACAACCTCACGGATGCTTGGGTCATACCATTAATTAAAAAACCTAATCTGGACCCCAGCAATGCTTCAAACTACAGGCCCATCACTACCGTGCCTTACCTGCTCAAAATCCTCGATCGCGCAGCCTATCTCCAAATCCAGGAGTATCTCGAAAGCAACAATCTTCTAGGGCATAGACAATCTGGTTTCCGTCCCAGGCATGGCACTGAGACAGCGTTACTAAATCTAACAACCCAAATCGAGGACCTGAAAGACAAGGGCAAAATGGCGCTCCTGCTCCTCCTTGATCTTTCAGCAGCCTTTGATTTGGTCGACCACCAAATCCTCTGTCACCATCTCAAAATTGCCGCCCACTTCTCGGACGCAGCTACTTCCTGGATTAGCTCATTCCTTGCTAACAGAACCATGAGGGTTTTCTCTCCACTAGCAGCGGCCGACCCATCCCACGTCCCTTGCTGTGTCCCTCAAGGATCTTGTGTATCTCCCACACTTTATAACGTGTTTACTAAACCACTCTTTGATATCCTTGATTATCTGGGTGTCTCATACACTAATTATGCGGATGACACCCAGATACTCATCCCTATCACTGGTGATTTTGTAACCGACTCAAAATCTCTTAATTCAGTCTACACCGTCATCCAGGCCTGGATGGCTAATCATGGGCTCTGCCTTAACGACGAAAAAACGGAGTTAATCATCCTGGGCTCCCAAACTAAACTCTCGAAACTCGACGCCAACTACAAATCCTTCACTATTGATGGGAATGACATCAAAGTGGCCAATGTCACCAAAACTCTAGGAATTTACCTCAACTCCACCCTGTCCCTCACTCGACAAACTAATGCAGTTGTCTCTGCATCTTCCTACACTTGTAAATTGATTACAGCCTGCAGGCCATTCCTGACTCCGGACAATTGCCTGACACTTGCTAGAACCCTCATCCTATCGAAAATCGACTATTGTAACGCCCTCTACCTTGGGACCAGCCAAAGAAACCTGGACTAACTCCAGATCACGCAAAACAACGCCTTAAGGGCAGCACTCAACATACCTAGACGGAATCACATCTCCACTACTAGACGCAACATTCAGTGGTTACCTATCTCTCACCGCATTTCACTCAAATCACTTGTGCTTACCCACAAGGCACAGAACAATGCAGCTCCTGCCTACCTAGTATCACGCTTCTCTCAACACACAGCCACCAGACCACTGAGATCCGCCCAGGTTCACACACTGGACATCCCCAGCTTCAAACTACGCTCTGCTGGAGGGTCGAGTTTCCCGGTCCTTGCTGCCAAGCTCTGGAACTCACTTCCCAATGCCCTAAGGAACATTCCGCACTGCCACGCCTTTAAAGCCAAACTAAACGTTGGTTACTGGAACAAGATACCTCAGCCTCCATCCCTGCATCCATCTGCTGCTAGTGCTGTTTTCTGCATGGCTGACTGCACCCTGTGACTCCTGCACTCATATTGGCCTAATGTGTATAGGTTCGCCACCCTGGCGATTCTGTTGTAACGTAAACTGACTTGTTGTAAATATATCCTGTAACTTGTAACTGCATACAGCTTGCACCTTCTCCTGTAACCAGGTACCTCTTCATTGTTGTTACTATCACTGTTACCATCACCTGTAATTGTATACTGTATCACCCCCTCAGTAACCCGTAACTTCCCCTCTGTAACCTGTAACTTCCCCTAAACATGCGCCCGCAAGCCTCTGGGCAAGGCGTGCAATACAAATAAATAAAATACAAAAAATACAAATACAATAGTCTAGTCTGGATTTTATGAGGGCTCTGGCCAAGGTGATACAACTGTCTGTTGACAGTAAGCGTCTGCAGGCATTAATGAGTTTTGAGGCATAGGCCACCACGTAGGCAGTCACATTGACTTGTCTAGTTAGCGTGAGGGCAGAGTCGAGGAAGACGCCTAAGGTTTTCACTTCTTTGGATACTTTGATGGTGATGCTGTCAATGTCGAAGGATTGAAACTGGTTGTCTAGTTTATTCAGTCGGTTTTGCGAGCCAATAATGAGTAACTCAGTATTATCGTCATTAAGGCATAGGCCGTGGATAGCCATTTAGGCCTGGATAGTTTGGTAGATTTCATTTAGTAGTTTGGAGTCAGTGTGGTACGCGCTGTTAGGCAGAATTATATGCAGTACCATTTGGGAACACCACACAATTAAAACTACAAGTGACAGTACAAATTCACCTTTGGTACAAGCCTGTACTACACAGTAAAAGTGGTAGCGATGGCCGAGCAGCCAGATTTATCTCAAGAGCAAGTGAGCAGTATCAATAGTTACACAAAGGACAGCAATTACTATGATTCAAACAAACACTGACTCAAGGTTTCTGAGTAAAAGATATACATTTATTGACACATCAGTTGTATAACATCTCACTAAAGTAAAGCAGTTGAAAAATCACACTCTTAATACACCACACCACTCCCAATAGATGCTGGAGTGCCATTTTGCTCAGACTTCGTTTTGAGTTTAACTTGTCCAGAATCTATTGGGAGTGGTGTGGTGTATTAAGAGTGTGATTGGCCAATAGTTCTTTAGTACCAGAGCTAGCTTTCGTAATTCTCTCATTGTAAGTGGCACTTCTGGTTTGGAGGATGGCTTGTTTGTATTTGTTAGAGGCAATAATAAAGCTCTCTTTATTCGATTTGGTAGTGTATTTTTACCAATTAGATTCTGCTGCTCTTTTGGTGCTGTGCATAGTTTTAGGATTGGGAGGTGCTACTTTGTCTACAGCATCTAGTAAGGTTTGATTATATAGCTCTACCATCGAAGATGGGTCAGAGCTAAAGTTATTTATGTAGTTGGTGATAGGGTGCATTAGTGGCAGTAGTTTCTCAGCTGTGATGTTACGTTTATTAATCTATACTATAATCTACTGTAATCATTAAGTAATCTATACTGATTTGCACCTAGTATGTCATGCAATTTAAAAGATGCATTTTTACTTTAAAGTTCCCCTTCAGATCAGGCAGTAATAATATAAACATTCCTTCCAGTGGGACTTCTCTGCTGGTACTACTGATTCGAACATAACCGTGGAGCGATATGGTAGGAAGCAGTAAACAATGTCCTTTGTGTTGGTTGTTTTTTGTTAGGACTGTTTCTACTCCCTTTTTTGGTTGAAAGCATTTTAATATTTTTTAGGGAGTAACATTGACTGATAGGCTGCTTATCCTTTGGGCTGGTTGTAATTAATGTAATATGGCATATCAAAATATCACCTTTACTCCTTATTTGTGGTACCTATTTTCGAATTGGAAAAGTCCAAATAAGGAATCGTATCCAAAGCTCAATCTGTTGTTTCCCATATTATATCCCAGTTGGACTCCTCAATGGTCTCTCTCCCTATCCCTCTTTTCAGCCCCCCCTACACCTCACGCACAGCACTCCCTGAGAGCTACTGAGCACTTTGTAAACAGCAGCACAACAGCCTTCATGGAATTTACCCTGCAAAAATGTTTTGAAGATCTACAGTTGGCTCCTGCCTTCCTTTCGGTTCACTTTGTGCATAACTCTGTGTCTCAGTTGTAGGTAGTGAAGATGGTCATGTTCAGTTCAACTTTACACTGGCTAAAGCTATTGCTGTCCCCTTCGAGGTGTAGGTAATCTAATTCAGAGCAGCTACATACTTTCCATCTCAGAAATGTTTTGTTGCTGAGCGCTGACATTAACATTGGGTTATGAAAAAGAGGGTAAATGGGGAAGTAATTGTATACAGTTCTTGGAAGAAGCACCGCACACATCCAAAGCACATTTTGTGATTGGGTCAGTCTACAGGGGCTTGTGTTTGCTTCCAGGAGCAACCAGCATTTTTCCAAATGTGTGTTCCAGCTACTGCTTGTTCCATACAGAGCTATGCATTAACCAGCAATCAGGCACCTTGAGCTAGGAGACCTTGAGATATTTATGAATTCTGAGGCAACCAGATCAATACCCCTTTTTGTTTTAAATTATACTTTCTTGCTAACACTAGGTTTTCCTCTGTTCCAAATAAAATCCATCACATGCATCTTTAGTTGTTCCTGCTTCCACCAGGGTATCACTATTGGGAGAGCCTGAAAGAGTTACTGGGGCATTGCAGGGTGTTCATTGACACAATGGTGATTCTCCCAAGGCTTGAGGCATACAACCGCCACCCATTTGATTAATTTGTGCCTGACTTTCATCTGAAAGGAGCTGAGTAGCAGGCACACAATGTAATGTCTACATATTTTAGAGCTCTTTTAGCCCAAATGGACCCTGAACTCGATCCCATTTCAAAAGTATCAGATTCAGAAGCTCAGACTTTGTGGTGTTAATCCTCAGTTACGAGGCATGTCTTATGAGTTTACATACCCAGTTCATCCCTGCATATCCACTCACTCCTGTATATGCCATTGTCAAAGAATCCCTGAGCAAGTACTATAGGATTTTCCATTAAGAAGTGTTTTCATTTGCCCTCTTGTTGATGGTAACTTTATGTATTTGGAGGTAAATACAGACCTCCTATGGTGTGTTTCCAAAGCTTCCAATGGAGCCTGAAGGTCTGTTTCAGCAAGTTTCTTAGCTTTTTCATAGCACTCAGAATTGATATCAGCTTACCCCTGAATATGGCCTTGAAGGTGCCCCAGGTCACGCCAGTTGAGAAACATCCCACAAGTTGCCAGAATCAAAATAATTCTAAATGACTTCTTTTGCTTCCTGTATATTGATGGAATCCCTAATCATGTACTGCTCAAGGCCATCTAACCACACAACAGCCTATAATAAAGTAGCTATCAGAAAGAGAAGGATCGTAGTGGTCTGCACATTTTCATTCTTATTCATTTTTTTTCTCTTTTAGCCATGGCGACTCCATTCTCTTCTGGCTTGTACCTTCAATTGTGCACCTTCTTCTCTGCCCGTATGTCTTATTTTTTCTGCTCTATATGTAACTACCATTGTGCATCTCCACTCCTGATACCAACCAATGGAACCCCTTCCTCCGGGAATGAGAACGCAATATTCCACACCCTAAAAACAATTTTGTTTTCCAAGCATACTGTGATGAATCCTATGGATCCCTCACTAAAACCCTGCCTAAAGTCTCTTCCCAGGTGGCCAGGGAAAGGCAGATGCTTCCTGATCCTGATCCTGACCTTGAGGGTGGTATACTGCAGGTGGCATCGCCTGGGAGGAGACAAGGCCCATGGTGGTGAGGACGTCCCTTGGGATGTGACACAGTATTTGTCCTTTAAAAGGGAGAACCTTTTAAAGTTGCAGAAACAGTTAATGGCCTATTGTCATTATGATGTAACTGAACGGCATATAAGAGCTGTGGCTATGGGCACAAATGACAGAGAACCTGAACAAGCTCTAAGAATAGTAAGACCAGTCAAGGCCCTTCAGGATAAAAATCCTCCATACTCCCAAAGGTCTTCCTCTATAAGAACACATTCTAATGGTTCATCCCTAAAAAAACTTTAAGGGAAATGATCTACCCTTCAAAACAAAAAGTGGCCAAAAAGAACTGACTTTGTTGTTGAGAACTACAAGTCCCGTAATACCATAAGTACTCGGACGAGGAAGAGGGCTGAAGAGTCATGTAGCAGTAGCAGTCAGGAAATTAAGCATGAAAGCCCACACCTGAGGGAAGCTGAGAGGCTTAAAAGCCACCTCAGGAGCAGGCGATTTAGAAGGAGCTGGAACTGTGGCTGGAGTGTATGCATGCAGCAGTAGGAGAAGTAGAAGGAAGAAGGCACACTGTTGCCAATCCAGGCAGAAGTGGGAGAACCAAAAGGGACACTGGGATGCAGCAGATTTCACATGCTTGGCCTAAGAGGGTTTTGTTCCCCCAAACTCTGATGTGCAGAGGCAGCGCAGTGGAAGGCGTGCAGGAAAGCTGCCTTTTCCCATGCAAGCCTAATTGCAGAGATTGCACAACGGGAAGCGTGTTGGAGACCATGGCCAGAAGTTGCAGTAAAGCTGTGGGTCTCAGGAGCAAAAGGGGCTTCTTAATTGAGTGGCCGGACCGAAGACGCCTTGCGCAAGGAAGGGTGTGTGTCCCAAGTGAAGCCAGAAGTTGTAGAAGTTGTGCAATATGCAGAGAAAGGAACCCAGAAGCCGGTGAGTTGAAACCAGGCGTTCTGACATCTTGCACGAGCACTGCCAGCAACAGTATCCAGCTAAATAATCACTCTCGTATGAGCAGAAGTGATGCAAAGTTGATCTTGGAGTCTTTAACAAAGAAACACTTGAATTGTAGCACTCGTGTTTGATTGGGTATTCTTTCTTTCACTTCCGTGAAGAGCAAACACTATGAAACCCAATTGTTGAACTGTAAACTTTATGAAGCACATGAAGAAGTGGTTGTGTGTGCCTAAATACAATTCTAGGAGGAAGAGTGACCCTGAATCTTTATTAACGCACTCAACAATTGCTAACAAAGTGAAGTCCAGTGTTTAAACATTGTTTTGAAGTTGGAGAGAGCAGGCATTGCCCAAGTCAAGAATGAACAAGGTATTTCCCCAATTGAGACGGAAACCAGCCTTTTCCAAAACCAGAGAACAGTCTAAACTAAGGGTGCAAAACATACTGTCCGTGGGCCAGATGCAGACCTTCGCCTCATGATTTATGGCCTCCAAGGCCAGGGGAGGTCAAGAATAAGGTGCAGCCCTTTTCTGGCAATTTCCTCTCTAAACGTTACAGAGGAAATGAAGCAACAGTCAAATAACAAATGCTGACTTCTTCATTCTGGTTTATTCTTGTACAATTAAGAGAAGAAAATCACCAAAACAAGTGTTTCATCAAGGTAGGCATTGCTTAAATTAAACCACGAAAATATAATTTGGCCTTACATTTTGCACAGTGTTTGGTAAAGGGACTTAAATAAATTGCCAATTTCTTAAATTGCAGTGGCTTTTACCAAACATTTTAAAAAACGGCTAAAGCACACAATACTTAGCATTTTAAACACACAGCATCTAAAACTCTACATAGGTGAAAGGTTTTTCCTTCAGATGACTATTTCATTTTTGGCATTGTAGTTAAGATAAACATTAAAGTTGACATGAAACATGGTATTTGATAAGTAAAACAATGTCATTTAATTTTTCTTTAAAAAGCCTCCCAAAATAAAGCACAATCACAGACAGGAGACAGGAGAACAGTACAATTTAGGAGTCATTTTTTCAGCATCCTTGTTTGTTAACCATGGGCCTCTAACAAATATTACTGGTTTCATTATGTTCCTCTGAAATATTTCAGGGTTATGCGCTTTTTCTCTCGCTTCATTTTGGGCATGTTTCTGGCTTGGAAAGCCTGAAGGACACTCTTAGGCAGTCCGGCCCACCACAGAAGGCTTGCAAATTACTTCCGGCCCTCCAGAAAAGCCAGTTGTGTACCCCTGGTCTAAACACTACTGTGATCCAAATAGAATCTCAGCATTGCTTAAGATACAAGTGTGCAAGCATTACCTGAACCCAAGAGAGTGGCAACACAGCTTCTGGGTAATTATTCTGGCTAGCAGCAGCAGGCAGAGGGATAAAGGCAAGGTTAGCGAAGAGAAACATGCTACTTATGTAGCTTTTTTGGAGTTGATACAAACTGCATTGCCGAAGAAAGTAGGCAGGAGAGAGAAGTGTGTCCTAAAGGCAATCCTAGGTTGCTGTTGGTTGCAGACAGACAAGAAAGGCAATGAGACTGGTCCTTTGAAAGGGGATATTCAAAGGAAGAGTGGATTATCTACTTGAAGGTGTTGAAGTACCAGAAAGTGCATCTTGTCATAACCAAAACCTGTCTTAACTCACAAAGTAATGAAGCTGTGGTGATATGATATGATATGATAGGATATGATATGATATGGCATTTATAACGCGCCTATACACAAGTGTTTCAAGGCGTGACGAGGCAAGGGAGGGGGACAAGGGGAAAGACAACGATCCTACTAGGCCAGGTGTCATTCAGATCGTGCAAGTGCGTGGGAAGGGAGGGAAGGAAAGTGCAGTACATGTGAATAGATAAGACAATAAATAAAGTAGCGGCCAGCAAG
Organism: Ambystoma mexicanum; assembly: GCF_040938575.1. Taxonomy (NCBI): domain Eukaryota; kingdom Metazoa; phylum Chordata; class Amphibia; order Caudata; family Ambystomatidae; genus Ambystoma; species Ambystoma mexicanum. The sequence goes on along the minus strand of NC_090937.1, from coordinate 17,693,212 downwards.
TGGCAAGTGCAAGGGTAAGTGCGGACATCAGGAATCGAGGTCTGGTGGGGGGACTGAAGGGATACAGAACAGTCCCAAAGTGCAGGGGTTGCCAGGTGGGCAGTGCAGGTGTGTGACACTGGCGGGAGAGGGACCTGTGCCCGCGATCAGAAGGGTGTGCAGGTAGCCAGTGCAGTACTGGTTTCAGCCAGGGGTCAGCAGGGGAGAGGAGGAGAGAAGGCAGAAGCAAAGAGAAAGGTTTTGATGTGTTTCCGGAACCGGAGATGGTTCTCCTCAAGTTTAAAGGAGGGAGGGAGGCTGTTCCAGAGGGAGGCACCAGCCAAGGAGAGAGATCTACCCCCAACTCATTGCTTGGAGAAGCGACTGACTCTGAGGGAGTTGGAGGCAGATGAGCAAAGAACTCGAGAAGGAAGATACTTAGGAAGAACGAGTTGGAGGTATTGAGGCCCCAGACCCCAGAAGGCCTTGTGGACGGTGCAGAGAGCTTTGAACTTAATCCTCTAAGCCACTGGGAGCCAATGCAGAGATTTCAGTGCTGGAGAGATACGATCCCTGGGCTTGAGGCCAAGGACAAGTCTCGCAGTCCTGATCTGGATGAGTTGCAGAGGGGGCGGAGAGTAGAAGCAGGCAGATTTAGAAAGAGGCTGTTGCAATAGTCCAGCCTAGAGAGAACCAGGGCTCTGGAGACAGTGAGCTTCTGGGGGAAGGAGAGGAAAGGCAGAATACCTCTGAGGAGGAAGCTGGTAGTGTGACTTCTTGGAGATGTCAAAGATGTGAGGAGAGACGGAGAGTGTGGAGTCGAAGATGACCCTGAGGTTTTTGGCCTTGCAGGTGGGAACGGGAAGAGTACCAAGAGAGGCCAGCCAGAGAGCTGCAGGAAAGGAGGGAGCGGGTGTGCCGATGAGGAGAATCTCAGTCTTACTGGCATTAAGGCAGAGGTCATTGGCAGCACACCAGTCCTGGATAGCAGACATACAGACAGAGATGAGGGAAGGAGAGGAGGAGGTTGAGGGTAGCCTGAAAATGAGCTGAGTGTCATCTGCATAGCACTGATGCGATGCAGTGGGCAAGCAGTGCCAGTTATTGGTTGAACAGCCAGGGATAGAGGTTAGACCCCTGGGGGACACCACAGGTAGAGAAAAAGGTAGCAGAGAGGAAGGACCCAAGTTGGACCTGGGAGAGTCGGTCAGAGAGGAAAGAAGTCAGACACGCCAGAGCCTGACCAGTGATACCCAGGTTATCACGGAGACGATGGTGGTATCACAAAGTACTGAAACTGTGGTGGTGTCACAAAGTACTGAAGCTGTGGTGGTGTATTCGGTTGTCAGTAGATTTGAGACTTCAGTAGCACAAAGGAAGGTGGAATAATATGAGGCAAGGAGCAAGCCCCCACGGTAAACGAAGTTGAAGTTGTTGAAGTGGAGGTAGAAGTACTGTGAAGTCATCTGATAAAGATACCTACTGTGACTCCTCATCTTGTTAAGAGAGACATACGTGTTAACCAAGAACTGTGTTTCATTTACATTTATAGAAGTTGTTTTTCCTTTGAACTGAGACATTTCTTCTTGGACATCTGGAAGTTATGGCAAAGCTTTGCGGCTGGGAATTACATTGGCACTATCGCAAGAAAGTGGAAAGTCTTTAAATTACTGATAAGGAAAGCTTTTTCTGTTGTTGGAACTTTGGTTAACAGAAAGATACTTTAACATTGAAGACACCAAGAACTGAACCAAGACTGTATTACCGTATACGGATTTCCTTGTTTCCTTTTTCTTTTGAACTGAATTACCTTAAACCTGGGGAAGGATAGTTCACCCAGGTTACCAAGCGAAACTGGAATATTATTGCTGATGTTAATATAAATTGCCCAATATTTCTTCATGTATTTTATGTTCAAATGTGAGGGCCAGACATCCTCTGTTAGAGTGTTTCCCTTTAGTTTTGATAGGCAGGGAAATCATCATCAGAGTAGGGATAGTGAGATGTTTGATAACATTTATAATTTATTAAAGTGGCATATGTTGAAAAATCATCCAAAAGTTGTCCGCCGCACATTCCTAACCTCTCACAATACCAAAAGAAACAACATTATCATCCTTTGCCATCTGACTGCTAACCACCTGCAAAACTATCAAATTATCCATATTAAAAGGCACCCTCTTATTGGTTTGCTCCCAACCCCACAGCCCTATCCCCAGTGGAACAGATTTTTTAAACATAATGTTCAATTTCATACCAATTCAACACGTCATCCTCTTTTTTGCACACCACTGTCCTTGGCAATACAATCCCAAACCTGTTGACATTCCTGTACCATAAACAACAAATAGAGACAAGCGGAGTAATTTAAAGACGCCTGTTCCACACTCCTATGAAAGCCTTGTGGACAATATTGAACAAAAAAGGAAACAGCCGTCTCTCTCCTCATGAAGCTCTACCTATCATCCCCCTCCCGGTCCATGGACCAAATAAGGACCGAGTCTAAGGTTTTTGAGAAAATCAATGTATCACAATACTAATTAATTTAAATACAATATGCAATTATCTTTAAAATGAAATCAGAACATTAAAAAAAAGTGTAAAACATAGTGCACTTTTACTAAAACATCAAACAAAACCACAATACATACTCTAAATCAGTTTCAAATAAAATATGAAAAACTGATTAAAAGAACAACACCAACCTGCCTAAGTGTCACCTATACACTCAACAAAAAGGCTCCTGCCTATACAAATCTAAACGGAACAACACACAAAAAGTGTATCCATGGTGTATAGTAACGTTTTGGTAGGTAGCACCTCCAAACAACCACTAATCTTTGTTTGTAGGACGTGTGTAATAAATCACTTACTTGTTGATTGTCTACCCCTCATTTTTTATATAAAAACTGTTACTGGGGTGACCGTAGCAACTAAATTGGCAAGTACAAAATGCACCCTACAATTTGAGGTGCCTATATGCCCAACATGTTTTGTTCATAATACAAATGGAAACAAATTGTGAGAACTTCGTTAGGGGATCCAAAACAACTCCCACTATACACAGTCGTTAAACATCATCCAAGACATGTAGAAAAACTTTCACAGAAGCTGAAATATGTCTCGAAGTCCAGGTTGCTTCCAACAGTGAGGACCTTTAGTATATGCAACCCGCAATATCAGTTTTGCCAATGCAAATACTGCTCAATTACGGTGAGGAGGGGAACATCTTCAGTATAGACGTTTAAACACAATCTCCTCAGGGAAGAGAAGCGTTCATAATGCTAAAATTCACTGGGCCAAAAAATCTGGCCGTGCCTCTGGTGGGAAATCGTCACGCGCGTAAATGCCAATCGCATGTATTGGAGCTCAGCTCCTAACTGTTCACCGGAGAAAGAAACTCCCAGCCGCTTGCAATCGTTCCAGCTGCCGACACCCAAATACCCAAATACATTTTCACCAGCAATTTGACTCAATCATTTGGGGGCCGTATGAAAATGCCTCAAACTCCTGGCACACCTTTAAGTCTTCTAGAACTGCTCCCCACAGCTAAATCTGTGGTGGGGCAAATTTGCTCCGACATAACCTAATCAATGTTCCTTCTTCTAGCAACCAAGATCTTCTTTGCAAAGTTCAGGTGTGCCAACAAACTCTGCACTCACATATGTTTTATGTATCGTGATTTATTTCATCTTGTGAAGTTTTCACAGGTATAACAAAGAGCAGATATTACATACAAATCAAGTTACACAATCAAAGATAAAAATAAATAAACATTTAATAATACCATACAATATGAATTTAACAAAAACACCATCAAAACAGTCTAAAATCCTTTATTTAGTCTAGGTCTATAAGAGATAAATCTTTTCCATACCTGAAAGGCAGGTTAAAAGGGCACCAGAAATAACCCTACAACAAAGCGCAGAGCGGCAAATCGCCAGGCCTTAGGCGTAGCCACTAAAACTTTTTGACATACTATTTCATTCAAAGGGACTGTATTGAGGGATTTCTCAACCACAACCAATTGGCTGTAATGGTTATGGGTGTTCATCTCCTCAAGCTTCTTAATCCAGTCGTTCTCCCATTATTTCTTTTTCACTTTTAGAATATCAGTCGTCAGCATCTCCAAAGGTACATACAACTGCACTAAAAAGGATTAACATATTGAAACCCACTCATTAAAACTATTGTTTGATTGTTGAAGTAAAAGAGAATTTAATACAGACCAAAAAGAGTTTGCAGGGGCGTTGATTATCTTGGAAAGTGGGGTCTGTTTTTTCCAGTTCAATGGCATCTAATGATGAGAGGCCCAACTCGTACCTGAGACTACAATTAGGTACACCTTTTGGAGGATTAAGAACTTGCCTCCAAAAGATGGTATCCAAGCGGGCCCAATTGAACCTCCCAGTGACAACCATAACTTTGACAATTTCTTGCAGGCCCCAGCTTTCACTAGTACCCATATGAACATTTAATTGTGTTTGCAGCAAAGTAAAGCACAACCCAAGTCCAGTTCAATCCCTAAAATGTAAGGCACACCAAAAGGCCTGCCAAGTAAAAGATAATCCTACCCTTAGCTATTCTATATGTCACATCCATTCCAAGAAAGGTCCTAAAATGCTCAAACTGCCAGCACAAAACAGAGCACCCCATAGGCCTTGAAAATACAACTATTCTCAAAACTGCATATCGAGCAAGCAAAGAATCAGCCCTGTGCTATTGCATCAACCTAAAAGACTCCTCAATGTTACACGTGGCTAAGTCTGCTCCCTTCCCTCTGATCCTCTCCACTACTGCTGCTTGGTCAATGCTGGCATGCACCACCAACCAATCATCCTAATTAATTGTTCACTGACTTACTCTTGGGCCATTATAAGTGATGGATCAAACAAAACTTAATTTTAGAACTTTTTACAGATCATGCTGCACCAGAGACTGACCACTCAAAACACCCCAGCACTTATCTCCTTCTCCAATTCTACCTGCACTACCTCAATTCCTTCCTTGGCTGACCTCAAACCTCCTGCCACTGTCCCCTGTACCGCAATCTAAAACTGAAACCCTCCTGAAGCACTACACCCAACAACCTGACTGCTTCCCTGTCTTCGCAAAATTGAAGCCATCTCAATAACATTGAGTATGTACCCTTACCACCAATTCCTCTCTGAAAATCCCTAGATCACCCATGCCTCGCTCCCACATCCTTTGTAATGGCAATCATACAGTGATTGGCCAGGTGTTTTCCTCTGTGCTTATTACATGCCTGAACTTTCATAGTTGTCTATGGTACATTGCCCTGTTAAATGTTCAACAGAACCACTGCTACAGTACTCGCAGTCTTAACCCCAAACCATCTTTGATATTGCATCCAAGAAAGGGCAGAAAAGGCAAAGGAAAACAAATAGCTATACATAAAGTTTGAGCAGGCTTAACGGTGGCCATCTATTGCAGCCACTGAGCCATGCCCAACTCTTCCCACAACGTCAGTGTCAACCTCCCCCATACTGGCTGTGAATTCCTTGTCATTCCTAATCCAGGCCATTCCTCTCAATTTCACATCCGCTTTCCTAATTTCATCCATACATTGAATAGTGACTGGCCTCTCCAGAAGATGCTCATAATAAATACTAGCTTGACTAAGACATTCTGGTGTCTAATTCTCAATCGTAACTAGCACACTTGGCCTTTTAGGTAGTTCCCTCTTTCTTTCTGCTTGGGCCCTTAAGTGCACCACAGCTCCTGACAAAAAAAGCTCACAAATGTATTCAAAGGCCCTTTTCAAATTATCCCTTCTGAGGCTGCTAAAAATGAGCTCCAAAAGACCACTTAATCCCTGTGAATGGGTGTGTCTTCATTTTTGCCTCAGTCCCCACATTTCTATGTGTTCCCTTTTTTCTATAATTTCCTATATTGCCACCAGTCCCTCTTTTTCCAGCAGTCCCTGAAGTTTTATTCCTCTGCCTTCGACTTTGCTATCAATGTGCCACCTCTTAAACACCACTGTTTTTATCCACCTTGTCCCCATCTAACTCATCCCAACAGTGACTGTCATTATCCAATGCCCTTTTAGGCACCCCCTGCTTCCTCCACACTCCCATTTGCCTGCCCCCAATACCACTCCACACTAACAACCAACCCCAGTGTCTTCATCTCTAGGCATCCTGTGGCAATACTCTGCTGCCCTCCTTCTAAGTTTGATGAACCACTGAACCAGCACTCTGCCACTTCTACTTTCCAGGCCACCTATTGTATCCCTCAGAGCAGTTCTTAGTGATACCAGGATCTTTGGTGGTTAGATCTCTTGCTTCCGAGGGCCTGGTATGTTGAAAATCTTAAACAAAAGTTTCTTTCTGATTATACATGGGTGCTGATTCTTCACCCTTGCGCCCCCCTCTTCTGGGATCAGACCCCTCTTGAAGATCATCCTCCCTTAGCTGGGTTCACTCTGGCTTGTATTCAAAAGATTTCTCAGTTGCATTCACATGTCGGTGGGGTGATGGCTTCTCACCCCTGGATCCCCCTCTTCCGGGCTCAGACCCTTCTCGAATGTTTGCCTCCCTCTGACAGGTTCACTATGGCATTTGTCAAATCAATCTCACTTGTGACATTCACAAATCTTAATATCTTTGAAACAGTTCCCTGTGGACATCCCTCCGTCGGGTTCACTCTTGCCTACTACACAGTTCTTTCTCTTGAACTCACAATGCAGGATTCATTTCCCTTAGCTTTCCAATTACAGGCAGGTCAAAGACTTTCCACTGTACAGGGGATTTTGCTAGACTCCTGTATGACCACTTTGACCTTTTCCTTGTGGCTCTGCTATGGCCTTCTGGTATCGGTAGTTTCAACAAATGCAGGATCAGCCAGAGTGTCCTGAGTGAGCACCCACGTGGTGCCGAACCCCTCTGTAGCAGGTTTTCCATTAATTTTCACAGTTCTTAGAACTTTTCTTAATTTGCCACTTTGCAACTTTCATTCAACACAGTACGGTTTCTTATCTGTTCTCCCCTTGACTAACTGGCTGTGATGAACCGCTTGGCTTTTCTTGTATCTGGAGTCAAGGATGGTACCACAGTAGCAAGCGTCTTTCTCTGTCCTGCTTATCAGCGTAGGCACGCTCTGTGTAACGTTGACATCTGCTACAACACACGCTGGCTATTGTTTGCGGTCTTACGATTCCTTCCATGGAGGCTTTGCGGATCCTGGTCTGAAAGGGCAAGGTCGCTTCTCTCATGGTCACCATTCTGATTCTCACTGCTTTTCTCCTCCTCTTAAACTTCCGTGTTTGGATAACTGTCTCATTTTGCTGTCTGCCTTGCTCTTAGTTTGCTCTCCGGCTCCACCTTTTATCCCTGTGGGGAAAGGAAAGGGCTGTCGGGTGTGTGGGGTTCTGCTCAATTGCCTGACTTTGCCTGACCCTTGTGTTGGCCATGTCAGGTAAACGGCTCTGTTGTTAGTCTGTTATTTTTCAAAGCATTAGATTGTGTTTGTGGTAGAAAAGTGAGGGGGTAGAGTTGCTCACTATCCTGCTGGGCTGATGGGGAAAAAGTGCCCTAAGAAATTATATCCCTCGTCTTAGGGTTTGTGGTGAGAGCGGGAGGGTTTGTGAAATGAGTAAGAGGGATTGTGGGAACTATAGTTTTTGGTCAGTCGACTAGGAGTTCGGAACATGATAATCAGAGTGACGGGGGAAGAATAGCTGGGAGTACTCGGGTAGGTAACTGGAAAATAGAGACTCTGGGAGATGTAGTTCCCCAGGGTAACATTTTTCAGGTTCCTAATTGGTTTCACAGACACATAGGGGTTGTTAGATTTTGATAAGGGAGAATGACTGGGGGCAAAGGGGTTTAATTTGGAATAGCCTATAAAGGCTTCAAGGACTTCATCCTCTTCCCTGGTGTAATACCGTGTCTCACCTGGGGTATTTCCCAGAGCATTCCCCCGGGTTCCCCTACCCAGGTAATCCTCCCTCCCACGTCCGCCCACAGGGTTGGTATCTGAGAGCGCCAGCCCTTACCTGGCCACCTGAATAAGGGATTCTCAAGATCTGCTCGGAAGAATACCCTCAGGTTTCTCACAGCATACATTAAGAATGGAGGTGAAATAACAAGACAAGGAAAGGGGCACTTTGGGGGGATAACTGTTGCGTGATTGCATAGTATCATTTGTGGGAGGCATACTTGTAGAGGGATGAAGAAGTTACTGTATGAACCCACAGCATCACTCGGAGCACTAATGGTATTTTCTCACTTGGTGTCTTTTTACAGGCTGTTCAATGCAGTTAACAGTATTTTACTATGTAGAGTGATAGTTCTAGTAGCATATGAATTATCACATGACACATTTATTTTTTTAAAGTACAGTATGTTTCATTGTGAGTCTGCTTAAATAACAATGTTGTATACACGTCGACCTGTACAACAAGCCAGTAAGATAGCACTTAATTTTCTTTTGTGAGTTATGTCCACCACCCACCGGAAATAGTGGATATACCACAAAACTTAAATTCATGTCAGTCTTGCTTGCAGTTTACCAGAAACTGACTCCAGGTGAAAAGCTAGAGAAAAGGTTAGCGAGGAAGCACACTGATTTGTGGCAGCAAGTAGGATGCAAGCTGGGGCATTGCATTTAGCGAGAACGTAAAATCAAAGCTAATAAAATGGCCTGCTGAACACAGTTTGGGTGAATTATGGCTGTCTTCACAAGAGTAGCACTTGCCTCAAATTCAAATGAATGTCCATTGATGCCAGCTCAAAATACAAACAATGAGATGATGTCTGTCTTAATCTAATGTGTTTGCACTTTACTTATCTCCAGATCTACTTTCATGATCCTTAGGGAAGGAGAACGGGGGCTGGAGGAAGGAAGAAAGTGTGCTGAAGATGTAGCTTTCATATTGAAAGTCTAACAAGATTGTGGCATAAAATCACAATTTTATAGACAAGCAGACAATTATTTGCCTATCCTTCTTTACCGAAAAAATGACAGTAGCAAGGAAAATAACATGAATTATAATACAACAGAGGTTTTGTAAGGGAATAAAATACAATTCACAGAGGGCATTGGCAAAGCAACCAACTAGGGGGAAACAGTAGTTTTTATGTGACAAGCTTATTGGTAAATAGGTAGAGATGTAACCAATCAGTTTCTATGGTGAGGAGTTGCGGTAGAAGAAAACAGGCCCATAAAACTGTGTGAACCTTCATGTCGAAACTTTAACTGGAGGAAAAGCAATCTAGAGAGTATCACAGTTTCAGATGCCCTTGATCATTGGAAAGAGACAACTGAAACTGGAAGAAAAAATATGTATGCGAGGAAAGAAAAGGTGGGGAGATAATTTTAATTTTGTGTGTTTAATACAATTGTAATTTTGAACTACAATTATTTCTAATAAAGGCAAAACATACCCCTTCTGGGGTGAAGAACTTATTGGATGCATCCTCTGGCTTTACATCAAAGATGATTGAAAGGAATTAAGGCACAGTAAAGAGGTTTGCTCAGCAGGAAGGGCCTTCATGGATAGAGGAGGTTGACAGGCCAATGATAGATGAAAGAAAAGACCGGCTCCTATCCGAAAGGGAAATGTCAGCGGGACCAGACCAAACCACACCTTAATTTTCAAGCTCTTAATGAGTCCACTCATTGGTAATGCTGACCATCAGGGAAAGATCAACAGATATGGAGATATGTAAACATTAACAGTTCTGTAGCAGTCGCCTTCAGATTCTAAAGAGGAAAGGAAATTGCCAACTACAATCAGAGCTGAGTCAGAGGGATTAGAATCCCATTTTAAATACAACTATCCCATTTAGACCAGGACAGTCTATAATTATTAATTGTTCATAAGCCACAGGAATGCTTGAGAAGATTGGAAGCATCTCTCGAAGGTCTCTCTATTGTGCCTCAAAAGGTGGGTCATCCCTGAAATGACCCATGCTACAAGGATCAAGGAGCTGTTGAAGAGCAACAGGTAAAAATGGTGATTTGGAATCATCAGAAAAAAGAGGGAACAGAGGAAGCAGAATTGGAGAAACAATAGAAAGTTAGTAATAAGAAAGTTCTTGGAAACCAAGGCTGCACTGGTAAATGGATAGTGATAGGAATTATTTGACTAGACTGATTCTCCGCCCAATAAAGAACACTGGATATCATGATGAATGCAGGAAAGAGGAAGAGAAGATTTGTGAGCCAATCTTGAAGGAAGGCATCTGTCATCGCTTCCAAGAGCGGCTCCTCCATAATGGATGATGGGGCACCAACTCACCCCTCGCCCATTATGAATGAGCCAAATCCAGCACCGGGAATTCACTCCCAAGTGCTCCTGGGCTAGGTTTAACTGTCAAAGGGAAACATTTTTTCCCTTTGACAGTTTAACAGCCCCAGCTCGCATGCCCAATGGTCCGTGTGAGGCAAGGGGCATTTAGCTTTCCCAGCCTTGACGGCCCATTGGGAATGCAGGATGGGGAACTGCTGGTCTAGATATGCCTATGGGGTGCTCCTATGCCTCCCTGCACATGTAGGCCTACCTGGGCGGTGGTTTGGAGTCGCTCTGGCTCTCCCGCGCAATGCTGTGCGTGAGCCGGGGGGGCCTCCATGGCAGACAGTGTCGGGACCGGGACAGCAGATAAGGAGAATATTTTATTTTAATGTATTGTATGTATATACATATGTATGTATATATGTATTTGTGTATGCGTGCATGTGAGTGTTTGTAGATGTATCTGCACAAGTGAATGAGAGCATGTCTGTTGTATGCACTAGTCAATGGAGAAATGAATGGATGTATGAATGCTTGTTTGAATGAGAGAAATAAATGGATGAATGAAAGTGTATGAATGTGTGCTTTTGTGCCAGGGTCCCGGTCTGTCTCTGTGCACATGGAAGGGAGGTGTGTGTTGAGGCGGGAGTCAGGCTCAAATGTCATGTCATGCTCACAGTGAGGGTGAAGGGGGTATGTCAGGAAATGGCATTGCATGTCTTAATAGGCATAAAAAATAAAGCAAACATGATTTATGCTTGCTTTGCTCTTGATGCTCATTTTGTTATTACGTGGCTAGATTGGCCCACATAGGTGGGCCAGTGTGGATATATTCTGTGAGTAAAAAATATACCCATACTGACCCACCAATGGAGACCAGTCTTGCCGCATAATAAGAAAATGGGCATCAAAAGTAGAGCATAGTGGAGTCATGTTTGCTTTACTCTTGATGCTCATTAAAACAGTGACAAAACGGGCATCAAGAGTAAAGCAAACATGATTCATGCTTGCTTTACTTTTGATGACCATTTTGTTATGTGCCAAGATTGGCCTATGATGGTGGGTCAGTCCGGTGGGTCAGTCTGGATATTGTAAGGAAGGCATGGTATCACAAGTATGACAGACACAAATGATGCAGTACAAGGGTGTTTATTGAACTATTATTGGGTTGGAAAAACGCCTACGTTCTAACAATGGGAGCATACTATGACCATCAAAACAAAAGAAAACCCTGCCCTAGACATGCCTTGTCAAATAAAAGGGCCTACACAGAACACAAGGGTGTAGGGTGTTGTAATGTAAAAAGAAAACAGTGTAAGATAAACAAAAGGTTCCATGTGTTATGGGAGTTGCTGGACTATAGCTTCCCCATGTTTCAGCACGGGTTAAGGCAGAACAATATGGCACTTGACTTCTCTGGCAGGAGGAGGCAGTCTTTAGGATACATCAGTGTCTTTCAGCATATATACTTTATCATGTCTCTTTCTTACAAGGTGCCTGGAGCAACACAACAAAAATAATAAAACTCAGAGTTCACTTCTTTCGGTATCCCTCAGCTGGGCTCAGACCATTTCTTCCTTTTCTGTTTCACAATGGAATTTCCCTTAGCCGAGCTCGGATTCCCCTTCCTTTATGATCACGTTCGATCCCCCTTGATCGGGCTCAGACCTGACACTTCAACAACTTACTTCTTTCCATATAACAGTACTGAAGACATTTGACTGAGCAAGGGATTTGACTTTTACCCTTGCCTGACCACTGTAGGGGAGGAGTGGTCCAAAAGACCCCCCCCTTGCCTACATCTCCACCCCGGGTGAGGGCCATGGCTCATTGGGCGTTCCCTCCTACCACCAGGGCCCAGGTGGTGGATGGCTCACCTGCTGAAGACATTGCCCGCACGTATTAAATTTAGCTAGGCCTCAGAAACCATTTTCTGTCTGCTAAAGATGGTGTGAGCTCACCGCGCTGCAGCGCGGCCCCCACCTTCAGATAGTTTCAGTCCTCCATGTCTCCGCAGCACCATGGTAGATCCGCTGCAAGCACGTTCCCACGAACAAGACGGGCATGATCTAGCGTAATACATTAACATTGTAACAGTTCACCTTCCGCAGTGTATCACTGCTTCCACAATGACCCGGTCAGCAAGGCCTGGGCGATGGGAAAATCTGTAGAATGGTCATCTGCTGAAAGCAGACAGGTACCCAAATATGAATGTAAGAAACCACTTTTAACACATGTATCCTCTCCATACAACCACTCTTACTAAAGAAATCTGTGAAATTGTGTAATTATCGTACATGACACCAGCCGTGAAGGACCCACACCCCTGCAGGGGTGTACAAATGTTAAAAGCATTTCCGGGGGATTATTCTTCATAAGTACCACTGAAAGCCCCACGTCACGCGGTCCCGCACCACAACTGAACTGATGCTGCTAGAGTACACAAGAAAACGAATGTAACCATACCCATGACACATGTGAAGAGTGTGCGAGAATGCACTCGTCACACGTGTATGTCTAGGCCCCTCATGTGCCACCTCCGCCACGTACAGTGGTGGGTTACTTTCTATGTACTCCACCAACCCTAAAACTACCTCACTCACTACAAATGTATATGCATATAACTAATTACTGTAGTTGTTAAGACATAGTGTATGAATAAGGTGCTCAGACTGGGTATAATCGAAACACATCCAGCAAAGTTTAAATGCATGTTTCAAAATGATTTCAATAAGTATTATAGAGTGTTCAAATGTTTGTGATGTTTTTACCTAAAATCGGCAACACACGAGGGAGATACCTTTGTGAAATGCATGCAAGGCCGTTCCCCCTCCCACCCTGCGAAGACTGCCAAGACATGAGAGCAGAGGCCCGCGCTGCGCTACTCCACCTCCCCCAACCAGACTGGAGCCGCTTCAAAGATTTGTAGCCCCCTCTGCAACACCCAAGGCCACGGCCCGCCACCTGCACTATTTACAGCACAGCAGTAAACCTCTGCCTGAACACACACTTCTAACGGCGCCCCCTCGTAAACCCCATAGCCCACCGGATCATCTTAGACTTATGGCCCTGTGCAATCAGGACACCCAACACTTTGACAACACACAGCGGAACATCCATAACAACTTCTAACAAGGCAGAAAGACCTGTACCGCCCGTCCCAGGCCCTGAAGCTTAGCCCCTCGACCTATAGCCCCGGTCAACAGGACACTGGTAACCATGTCCTGACGTATTACCTCCAGACCCCTCACAAGGTACATTCCTCCTGTGTTGCATTAACCTGTAGAATAACCTATTGGAAGATTTACTAAAGAAGATAATATTGCAATGACTGAATGACTGCGGTGTGCATGGCCCAGGGCAAATAAGTCAGGAAAGGACATTCATCTCTGACACTGGCCACGATGGCACAACAACACCGCCCGGATGAACCCAGCCAACCTGCCAGGCCCAGCCCAACCCGCGAGGCTGACCAGTGACGTCTTCCAGCCAAAGCCAACCACATCGCAGCAGCACCTATAGTTAGTCGTCGCCACCCAATCCCATTGAACTTGTGCCCCCTATAGTGTGTAGGTTCTTATGACGTTTTTTGTAAATATATACGCCTGTCTTTGCTATTGTCAGACAGAGCGCTCTCGGAGTTTTGCAGAGTTCTTTGCATGCCCTATTCTAATCGATAAACTCCCATTTAAGCTCACCCGCACTCTGTCCTGGCTTTATTCCCAATTTGGGAGAGTCCTTTATTGTCTCTCATTGCGGGGAGGATCGTGCTGGTTGGGGACGCATGCCTTCAGTGGTGACCCCGAAAGCGTGATTATTATTATTATTATTTTTCCCCGACCTAACATTACCGTCCCCTTTTGGCACGAGAATCTCCGGTCGAAAAGGGATACGCACGGTGAGCCGGCTCTGGGAGGCTGCCCGCCAACGGCGACCGGTACACTAAGAAGTGCACACTCAATAGAGAAAGGGTACGGGATCCCGGTTGAAAAATCCCCTTTGAGTACCGCTCGCCGGAGCCGGGGCTGACTGTTGAGCTGATGGCGACACTGCCTGGACGGACCCAGTTTCGGAGACTATCGGTTCAAGACGGGCACGTGAGTATTGAGTGCGAGCGATTGTAAAGGGAGCGGGGAAAGAAGTGTAGGACAGGTAACGAAGAGGGGGTACGTAGATCTACTAAGGATCATCTTAAAATTTCCTTGCTTTTTCTTTGCATATGGCCATTAGGATTACGAGGTGATTAAGAGATAAAAGTGACGGGAACCTAGCTCCGAAAGGGGGTGGAAGGCGGCGCCGCATAGTGCTATATTGACTAGTACTGGGAATATATGAGGAAGTGGAATATAAGATAAAAGTGTTCAGCAAAAGGGGGCACTGAGAATATATTAGTGACCGCTATTACTTCTTTTTTCCTTTTCTTTAGGGGTAGGAGGAGAATAAAAAGTGAGATTAGCACAAACTTAGGGGGAAAGTAAGAGAAAAAGAGTCCTACTAGAAGGGGGGAGAGCAGGCTAATATATATATATATATGCGCATCCATATATTCAAATAAGACGGATAGGGACAGCCGGCTAGGGAGGAAAGGGAGGGCAGCTTGAATGGTGAATTGAGTGGTACCAAGAGGTGTGTGTGCACCTCGCATGTGTCAGAAGACAATTTGATGTTGTGAATGTATAAAACGGTTATACATGTATAGTAGTTAAATGGTCACGGTAAGTGTGACTGGATAAAACTTTTTGAAGACAACGTTGATACAGTGAAGTGAGTGGGTACCTTTTTGATTTCCGGGTTGATATTGTCAAAATAAATGATGGGTTGCTCTTGTATGTGCCCCCCAAAGAGAATAGAGTAGAAACTGTGTACCGTCAGTTTTGTATTGTGCAGGCAGGGGGGGAGAGCCCAAAGGAGCCCAATATTGAATGTGAAGTAGAAAACGAAAAATAATATTAATAATACATTTACATTGTAGTTGCAGACACACAGAGACACACAAGCACTAGGAGGGCGCAGAGATGGGGGCTGAAACACCCCTATCACATATTTGTAAGAATCTCCCAGGGTACGCGGAGCGGATTAAGAAATATCACGACCAATGGATAACCGAGTTGAAGGGAGAGGGGTTACCCCAGATATGGCCCGAGGGAGGGTCATTTGATAAAAGTGTTCTGGATATGGTGGCCACATGCATTTGTTTGAAGTACAAGGGGAAGCAGTTGCAAAATAGGAGGGAAGTATTAGATCTTTGGAGGTTATTTGAAGAGATACCACCGCCTAAAACACCAGCATTAAATCCTGATCTCCCGTCCACCACAGACAATCCACTAATGATACAGAAAGATGTCAAAGAATTGTCAAGTGTAGCTCCACCAGTAGAGGTAATAAGTTTGTACCCGATATTAAACAAGCCTGTGCCCGCAGAAGGATACAGTGACCCCACATATGTGCCTCCCCCGACAACTACTACACCCCACCGGCCCACGGCACCCCCACCATATGAAAGTACGAGAGAGCGAGGCCAGACGAGTACACAAAGGGTGGACATAGAGAAACTCACAGATGATTTACAGTCAAGACTCTCAATAGCAAAAGATGAGCTCTCGAGGATAAAAGACATGTGTGGACAAACAGCACTTAATACGGCTAGATCAGGGCGCACGTCTAGAGCGCCAGGTGAGAATAGAAAGCCTGAAGAGGGGTGGAAAAAAGGCGAGATACTGTTCAGAATTGAAGAAGAACCGACACGAATAATTGAAATAGGGACACGAGAGGGAGATACTGACAATGAAGAGAGGCCTATGGGGGACAGAGAGGAATTGCTATGTGACATAAGGGACGAGTTAGAAGAAAGCGACAGGTTGAGCATGGCAATGGGAGGGGGAAGCGAAGGGGGGATGGTGCGTGTTCAATGAGAACACTGGATGATGAGTGGACGGGGCGATTAAGGAACAGAGTGGGGAAAATGGCATCACTGGGAACCTCAGCAGCAAGAACGGGTGTAGAGGCAACGACAAAAGGAAGGCTACAGCTCCCATTGATACATAGGGGAGGAGGGAGGCCTAACTACATCCCATGGGCTCAGATGGATAAAGCCAATTTATTAAAGCTATTGCCCCCGTTATCAGGAGGGGCAAGCAAGTGGATATACGCCTTTGAGAAACACACTGCCGGGGTACCCCTAGCTATAGGAGATGTGAAGAGTTTGCTCGTATCAGCAGTGGGCGATCAGGCTGAAAGAGTATGGGTTAAAGCCGGTTTCCCGGGAGTAACATTAGACTGTGACCGCCATGATGGGGCCTCCTTTAACACAGTGCGTGCCAGGGTGTGGGATGCTTTACGCGAAACATTCCCAGATACACCGGACTTACAGTCAGTGATGCAGTGTACAATGAATGACGGGGAGGAGGCTATGGATTACATTTTTCGGGTCCAAGAGATGTGGAGAGCTGAAACGGGCACGCCCTGGTATCAATCGACATCTTTATTTTACTTCATTATAAAAAGAGGGCTCCCAAAGGAAGTGCAGAAGGCGCTCGACAAGATAGCAGGTATTGAAGCAAAGGGATGGCCAGAGATTCAGAGCATAATAGTACACCATTGTAAACGAATCAAGGAGAGGGAGAAGGAGGTGGCGAAGAAAAGATTGGCAGACGAGGCAAAGTTAGTACAGACAAAGTTGGTGAAGGTTGCAGCCGCAGTAGCCGCGCTCCCACACAGCAGGGAGGGAGACGATGAGGAGGAGGGGCTGATAGCACTACAAGGAAGGGTGGCAACTAATTGGGCGGGAATAGGACAGCGGCAGTGGAATGAGCAGGAGCAAGGCGGAGGTCCGCAGTGGCAAGAGTGGACCCCTCGAGGGGGACGAGGTGGGTACAGGGGCCGAAGAGGAGGTGGATCAGGGTACGGGGGAATGGGAGGAAATGGATGGCAAGGCCCTAGAGGAGCGCAAGGAAGTTGCTGGAACTGCGGGAGATGGGGGCATTACTCTAGAGAGTGCAGAAGCAGACCCAACAACGGGTTCCAGGAGGTAGAACAATATGGCCATCCCCATCCGGGAAGCCCATATGGTCTCCCAATGGGACAACAGCAACTAAGAAACCAAGGACAAGGTAATGCTGGCCAGCAACAGGGACCCCAGTATAGAACACAGAACCACCCACAAAACAATGACAGTATGCAATACACGCCAGGTAACCCTTTCGCGACAACAGCAAACGGGGCCCCTGCACCAGCACCTTACAACAGCATGTCAGTGGTGTCAGGAAGTGTCTTTAATGAGGGGGGGGGCGATGAGACACCCCGCATAGGACAGCCCACAGAGAACACTTGCATGTCCAGTTCTATCTACCACCTACAATGCAGCAGAGGAACCATTGGTAGGGGCGCAGATAGGAGACAAGCAGTTCATATTCATGGTTGATTCGGGAGCGGAGAAATCATGTATCAGAGAGGGCCGGTTCCCGTTATCTAACCGGAAGTTAGAGACGCAGGGGTTCTCTGGGGCTGTAATTGAAGTTCCTTACACCGAAGCTTTGGATGTAACAGTGGGGGGTAAAACTGTGAAGGCACCCTTACTGTATTACGAACATTCCCCAATAAACTTGTTAGGGAGGGATCTCCTGAGTAAACTTAACATGACTATATCATTTACCGAGAGGGGAATAGTGTGTTCTACTCCCGGGATATGCCCCTTGCGTGCGATGTTGGTAGTGCAAGCCTACACAACCACACAGGAAATACGAGGGCTGCCACAAAATGAGGAAATGTTTATTGAAGGGCTAAAGACTTTGGCCCTCATAATCCCAGAGCTAAGAAGAATGGACTGGAGGATTCCAGCGGAGTTCCTCTTCCGCCCCATAGTGTGTCCCAACGCAGCACCAGGATCAGTGGTATCATTGGACTTGCACGCTGTACAGGTATCAGCGAAAAGGATCGCTGTGATTGGAGTAGACAGGGAAGGATGTGAGTGGCGCACAGTGCTGTGTACAAACGCCAACATCGCCCTACGAGAGTTAACAGATGAGGATCTCTTTTCAGACACAGAAGGGGATGGTGAGATAGTAATGGAAATAGCGACGCCCTGTGACATTTTGATTCAAGCCAGGGAAACCCCTGTCCAATTGATGGCAGTGGTAGGAGCACCGCCGTCATTTTTTGATGACGACATGAGGCTCGTACCAAACAATTTATGGACAACAGGCCCCCATGATGTAGGGCTGTTGCACGGAGTACAACCTGTGGTAATAAAACTAAAGCAAGGAGCAATCTTACCCCGAGTTAAACAGTATCCATTGTCCCGTGAAGCTGAAGAAGGGATAAAAGAAACAATAAATGCACTACTAGCACAAGGGATAATAGTGCCTTCAAACTCCCCATGTAACACATGTATTTATCCAATCAAAAAAGCAAAAGGGGGGTCTTGGAGGATGATACAGGACTTACGCCCCCTCAGTGATGTAATTCAGAAGGAGTTCCCTCTAGTCCCGAACCCTGCATCAATACTATGCAGCATCCCGAAAGTGGCATCACATTTCACAGTAGTAGACTTGAAAAATGCATTTTTCTCAATACCCCTGGCTGAAGAGAGTAGATACCCCACAGCATTTACACTGGGGGGTAAGAGATATGAACACTGCAGACTACCACAAGGATATTGTGAGAGCCCGAGTATATTCAAGCGCATATTGCATGAAGACTTGGGAAACCTATCAGTTGAGAGTACGATTATTCAGTACGTAGACGATTTATTAGTGTGTGCACATGACGAGGTAACATGCAGAAAGGATTCAACAACGCTCCTGACCCTACTGGCAAACAAGGGGTACAAGGTAGACAAGGAAAAGTTACAGTACTGCCTGACAGAGGTCTTATACCTGGGACAGCTCATATCAAAAGATGGAAAAATAATAATTCCCGACAGGGTAGAAGCAATAAGATCAGTAGGAGAACCCACAACAGTGAAAGACATGCAGAAATTCTTGGGGATGTGCAACTATTGCCGAGCATGGATATTAGATTACGCAGCATACACGAGGCCCCTCCTACAAGCACTCAAGGAAGCACAACAGGAGAATAAAAAAATAGAATGGTCAGAAGAAATGAGCACATCATTCCGATTATTAAAAGAGCTAATTTCAAGCGCTCCAGTGCTAGCAAACCCTGATTATGGACGCAAATTTTACCTATTCTCACACTGCAAGGGAACACTTATGACAGCTGTACTGACACAAAAGACGTCCCTAGGACACAAGCCATTGGCTTACTATAGTGGCACTTTGGATGCCGTGATGCAAGGCCATTTCGCGTGCGAGCAATCACTCGCTGCAGCCGCGTTCGCGATTGAGAAGAGTGCCACAATAGTAATGGGTTGCCCTGTGACGTTGTTTGTGGAACATTCATTATTCGCAATACTTGAGAGGTCAAAGAGCACACTGACAACACAGCGGGCGACAGCCTACGAGATTATATTGTCTAGCGCCAATATCCATGTGGTGAGATGCAAGACAGTGAACCCCACCACATTCATTACAGAAGCGTGCACACTAGAGGACATGCAGGACCACGATTGCGCAACCTACACAGGAGAAAGAGGGGAGGACACAGTGGTGTGTGAGAACGCTCTGAGCGAGGTGGAAGTGTACTTCGTGGACGGGTCTGCATCAATTGACGTGGACACGGGAGAAAAACACGTTGGCATGGCAGTAGTGAGGTTAGAAGACGGTGAGTATGAAACACTAGTACAATACCGCCTCCCATCACATTACTCCGCACAAGCAGCAGAACTGATTGCGCTCATAGAAGCACTACATGCAGCAAAGGGTTGTGCAGTGACAATATACACAGACTCAGCTTACATGACGACGACAGTACATGGAGGTCTAGCAAGATGGGGGCGTAGGGGATTTCGACGGGCAGACGGAACACCAGTACAGCATGCAGAATTGTTGAAAGAGCTAATTGAGGCCCTACAAAACCCTACTGCAGTAGCAATAGTAAAATGGCAAGCACATACATCCAACACAGACGTTGTGTCTTTGGAGAACGCGGCAGCGGACGCTGCCGCCAAGGAGGCTTCCTATTTTCAGAAATATGACGCAGGTGAGTACATGCTTCAGCATAAGAGAAACGAAGAGCCCCCAGAAGGGTACAACATGATGCCCATATCACAAATACTAGAATTGCAGGAAGGCGCTAGCGCAGACGAAAAATTGATGTGGACTAAACGAGGGTGCAGCAGGTCGGGAACAGACTTGCTATGGCGGCAAAATAACTCAGGGAAAGTGGTGATGCCCATCCAGTTACTAGAAATTGCGTTTCAACAACTACACTTCCCCGCACATAATACCAAACAGCACATTGCAGCAGAAATACAGGAAGAATGGTTCGTGCCCTGTCTCCAGGAGCACGTATCTCGATTAGCAATGGAATGCACAACTTGTCAGATCTACAATTCAGGAATGACACTACGCACACTCCGGGGAACAATTCCTAAACCCACTGGCCCATTCAGAGAACTGCATATAGATTACGCAGACATGGGGGAAAGGTGTAATGGCGCACGGTACATGATCGTGGTTGTGTGCCCATTCTCAAGGTGGGTGGAAGCTGGACCATGTGCACGGCCTGATGCCAAAAGCGCCGCCAAGTTCCTAGTGAGGGAAATATTCCCGCGCTGGGGAATTTGTGACGTGATTCGCTCAGACAATGGCACGCATTTTGTAAATGAACTTTTCAAGGAAGTAACTGCATTATTGGGAATAAAACACAAATTGTGTTCGATTTATCATCCTCAAAGTAATGGCGTAGTGGAAAAGATGAACGGACTGCTAAAGGGCAGGCTATCAAAACTCTGCTTTTCATTGAAAAAGAACTGGATCTACTGTCGGCCCCTTGCGCTATTTGAATTGAGAAATCAGCCAAGTAAAGATCACCATTTGTCCCCGCACGAAATCGTGACTGGGAGACGAATGCACACAGCACACTCCCCGCTGCGCGAACACTCAGATGCACACAGAAGCGCCGCGATATTAGGAGAAGAATTCACTGACTATTTGAAAAAACTAACAAGGGCAGCGCGCGTAATATCAAGGCAGCTCTCCCCACCCTTCACTAGAGAGGAGGGAAACATAACACGGTCTGTCACAGAACCTGAGCAGCAGCTACAGCTAATGCCAGGCGAACTAATCTATGTCAGGAGTTTTGTGCGTCGATGGAATGCACCACGGTTCCACGGCCCATACGAGGTAGTGTTCTGCACGCCCACAGCTGTAAAAGTGAAGGGCTTGCGGTACTGGATACACTTGACAGATGTGCGAAGAGCTTATAATAATGTGCAAGAGGAGGCAGATGAGGAGGCACAGACAACAGCAACCAATTTAACTGAACAAAATGTCTGAACATCGACTTGTGTGTGTGCGTCAGCAATGAACACGAATGGGAAAGTGACTGATGAAGTATTGTTGCAATCTCTTGTCTATTTGTTTTTTTGTTGTGTTTTATCCTATTATGTGATTGATGAAATGATCAAATTATAACTTGTTAACACCCTTGTCTGTGAATTCCCCTCCCTACAACCCTACCCGCTTCCATTTCCCGTCAACATATAACGGCCCTAATGGTGCCAACAAAATGTTTACATGCATGCACTTAATGCACTTTTATATCTCAAACAGGAACTACCATGGCATCTAACAGGCAGCCTGCAACGGATAGAATTAGCAGAATGAGAGAATTATTAAATGAGAGATGTAGATATTTGTATGAGTGCGGATTATCTGTGTGCATTACGATGTTTTTTATGCTAATGTTTGGCCTGGTTACATATTGGTTTGTCGCGTTCATCTCTATCGAGATGAACGAGGGGGGAGGGATTAACAGCACTGGGATCAACAGCACCACTGGGACCAATGTAACTACAAGTGTCAATACGAGAGAAGGTGATTTTCTGGTATGGGATGGAACTAAACTTGTATGGGGTTATCACACCACACCATCCAATGCTGTCGTATCAGAAAAGAAAGAGCCACAGGGTGGAATGCAAAACAACACAGTGTCTCCACCAGTGATGTATAGGTATAATGCTCGCGGCTTAAATGACCGAAATCCGTCTGCAATATCGTGGTTGTATGATACCCCCACCAGTCAACCTGCCCCCGTCTTAAAAAACAACCTGCAAGAGAAACTCAGGGACGAAAAGGAAAAGATGATAGCAGCACACGAAATTTTATACGATGAATGGGCCACGGGGGGCGGGAATGAGAAAGGGGGGTCTATTTTATCCTTCGCCCAGGAAGTTGGGAAGTACATGAGGAACAAGAACAACAGACGAAAGAGGGAAGCAGGGAGGAGGAAGTATGATGAGTACTATGGGTTAGGTCTAGATAAGATGGAAGACCCACGACACCCCCACCAAACAAATAAGTGGTATGCAGATATGAGTGCCACAGCTAAACAAACAACAAACGAGAGCTGTTATGTCTGCTCCCTCATCCCTCACGCTTCAGGTACACCCAAAGTATTGTTACCCAAAGAGTTGCCAATTATAGATGCCCAATGTTTCCTTCATCTCACGTTATGCAGGATTAAGAACACCTTCCAGGCACACAAAGTTACTTTTCAAATGCTGCAGAACGAGAAAACATGCTACCCAAAAACGGCAGGGGTAGTATGCTTGAAAGAACCATTTTTTGTAATACAAGGGACACTTTTTTCTGATAACAAGTGGAAGGATGAAGAAGTAATGTGCAAAGCGGAAGCACTGAGAGGTGTGGCACCAGAGAAATTGCAGTGGATAGAAGAAACATGCACACCAGTAGGGAAGGAACACATTTCAAAACTAACTTGGGTAACCGCCATTGAAAAACCTTTCAAACTACAGAGCGAAATAGACTATGAACTGTGTTTTAAAGGGGAGGGGAAGACCTCCATGGGAACAAACAAGAACTGTAACAAGACCCTCACCATCCCAGATCTGAGAAAAGGGACAGCGGCCCTTATGGACACGTACTGGGTATGCGGCAACCAGGCATACCTACACCTCCCCCCGTCGTGGAGTGGCAGCTGCTCAATGGCCACTCTACACTCAGCCCTAATGGTAATACCAGAAAGCCACATTGACGGGAACAACAAGACACCGGGACGCCGGCAACAGAGTGCAGCCCAGCCAACTGCGGAGTCACAAATGTATGTCCTGTCTTCCGGAAGCAAGGGAGAAATGCTGAACCGTAACAAACGTGCATCAAACTACATATCAAAGGAATCATCAGAACTATTGGCTCAGATCCCAGATAAATATCGATTATTTAGTTCAGCAGAAACCTTCTTTGCCTCACTTGTCTCAAGTGTCCAAGCAAGAGCAAACGCAAAATGGCTCCAGATAACACGATGGGAATTGATTCAGCTGGCGAACGACACTGAAGAAGGATTTAATGTAATAAAAGTGGAACTAAGAGCTTTACGACTGATGACCATGCAAAACAGGTATGTCCTGGACCTGTTGACGGCGATGGATGGAGGTGTTTGCCGAAAAATCGGAAGTGCCTGCTGCACGTTCGTACCTTCCGAAGACGCAGAAAATGGCTCCCTGTCCCATGTGATCAAAGCAGTCCACAACCTAGGAGAAAAAATGAAAATGGAAGGTGGAGCGGAAGACAGTACATGGTTCGATAACATCTTCTCCTGGGTCCCCTCATGGCTTGGAACAACTGTGAAGTTTTTCATGCCAGCTGTGGTGTTCCTCCTTTTAATTTTTTGCCTGTGCCAGGTGGGTCTTCGAGTTTGTGCTAACGCAGTACCAAATTGTGCAATGATGATGGTGACAATGGGCAACACCCGTGGGACAATACAAAACATGCAGGAAGTACAGGTCCAAACAGGAACAGATGACACACCAAGATATCAGCTAGTGCCTATCTATCACGACAAAGATATCATAGATAAAGCATGGCACACCACCATTAGAGAGCCCCATGTATTAGAATGGTACCAGGAGGTGTGGGTAGACTTGGCGGGAGATGGCGGATGTATCTACCTGACTTGTACCCCAGATGAATATGCCAGAAGAGGGGAAAGCTTACGGGGGGTGTGCAGAGCATGGATGCCCATAAAAGGCACACCTGCATGGGACGAGGCAGTAATGGACGAAGCGGAGTGTAGAAGGTTGGAGGAGTTAAAGTATTCGTTACTTAAGTAACGAAAGGGGGGAAATGTAGGGGAGGAGTGGTCCAAAAGACCCCCCCCTTGCCTACATCTCCACCCCGGGTGAGGGCCATGGCTCATCGGGCGTTCCCTCCTACCACCAGGGCCCAGGTGGTGGATGGCTCACCTGCTGAAGACATTGCCCGCACGTATTAAATTTAGCTAGGCCTCAGAAACCATTTTCTGTCTGCTAAAGATGGTGTGAGCTCAGCGCGCTGCAGCGCGGCCCCCACCTTCAGATAGTTTCAGTCCTCCCTGTCTCCGCAGCACCATGGTAGATCCGCTGCAAGCACGTTCCCACGAACAAGACGGGCATGATCTAGCGTAATACATTAACATTGTAACAGTTCACCTTCCGCAGTGTATCACTGCTTCCACAATGACCCGGTCAGCAAGGCCTGGGCGATGGGAAAATCTGTAGAATGGTCATCTGCTGAAAGCAGACAGGTACCCAAATATGAATGTAAGAAACCACTTTTAACACATGTATCCTCTCCATACAACCACTCTTACTAAAGAAATCTGTGAAATTGTGTAATTATCGTACATGACACCAGCCGTGAAGGACCCACACCCCTGCAGGGGTGTACAAATGTTAAAAGCATTTCCGGGGGATTATTCTTCATAAGTACCACTGAAAGCCCCACGACACGCGGTCCCGCACCACAACTGAACTGATGCTGCTAGAGTACACAAGAAAACGAATGTAACCATACCCATGACACATGTGAAGAGTGTGCGAGAATGCACTCGTCACACGTGTATGTCTAGGCCCCTCATGTGCCACCTCCGCCACGTACAGTGGTGGGTTACTTTCTATGTACTCCACCAACCCTAAAACTACCTCACTCACTACAAATGTATATGCATATAACTAATTACTGTAGTTGTTAAGACATAGTGTATGAATAAGGTGCTCAGACTGGGTATAATCGAAACACATCCAGCAAAGTTTAAATGCATGTTTCAAAATGATTTGAATAAGTATTATAGAGTGTTCAAATGTTTGTGATGTTTTTACCTAAAATCGGCAACACACGAGGGAGATACCTTTGTGAAATGCATGCAAGGCCGTTCCCCCTCCCACCCTGCGAAGACTGCCAAGACATGAGAGCAGAGGCCCGCGCTGCGCTACTCCATCTCCCCCAACCAGACTGGAGCCGCTTCAAAGATTTGTAGCCCCCTCTGCAACACCCAAGGCCACGGCCCGCCACCTGCACTATTTACAGCACAGCAGTAAACCTCTGCCTGAACACACACTTCTAACGGCGCCCCCTCGTAAACCCCATAGCCCACCGGATCATCTTAGACTTATGGCCCTGTGCAATCAGGACACCCAACACTTTGACAACACACAGCGGAACATCCATAACAACTTCTAACAAGGCAGAAAGACCTGTACCGCCCGTCCCAGGCCCTGAAGCTTAGCCCCTCGACCTATAGCCCCGGTCAACAGGACACTGGTAACCATGTCCTGACGTATTACCTCCAGACCCCTCACAAGGTACATTCCTCCTGTGTTGCATTAACCTGTAGAATAACCTATTGGAAGATTTACTAAAGAAGATAATATTGCAATGACTGAATGACTGCGGTGTGCATGGCCCAGGGCAAATAAGTAAGGAAAGGACATTCATCTCTGACACTGGCCACGATGGCACAACAACACCGCCCGGATGAACCCAGCCAACCTGCCAGGCCCAGCCCAACCCGCGAGGCTGACCAGTGACGTCTTCCAGCCAAAGCCAACCACATCGCAGCAGCACCTATAGTTAGTCGTCGCCACCCAATCCCATTGAACTTGTGCCCCCTATAGTGTGTAGGTTCTTATGACGTTTTTTGTAAATATATACGCCTGTCTTTGCTATTGTCAGACAGAGCGCTCTCGGAGTTTTGCAGAGTTCTTTGCATGCCCTATTCTAATCGATAAACTCCCATTTAAGCTCACCCGCACTCTGTCCTGGCTTTATTCCCAATTTGGGAGAGTCCTTTATTGTCTCTCATTGCGGGGAGGATCGTGCTGGTTGGGGACGCATGCCTTCACCACTTTGCTTCTTTTCATCTGATCTCAAAAGCTCTATCATATCACAAAGTTCAATCCGATCTCTAGACCACTTTCCTAGTTAGTATTGAACGTTCACTTCTTAAAGGTTCAAAGAAAACTTTTATCAGCTTTCTCCTTTTACTCGCGTCTTTTATCAAACGCCTTACATCACACTTGGTGCCGCCCGCAACCTTCTCTCATACGCAGCCTGTTTCACACGGTTGCCTTCTACTCACTGGCTGTATGCAAGGTTTGGCTCGTGGCTTTGATCGTGTAGTCGAGGGCAATACCACGGCAGCTGCGCTTCTCCCCGGCTCATCCAGTCAGGGAGGAGGGCTCCTGGTATCTCAGAGGCACCTTAGAGGTTCTGATGGCCTTTGTTCTTTGCCATACAAGCGTTGTATCCAAGTCTTCAATAGCTAAGCAATTGTTTGTCAAACAGGTCAAGGATACTTCTCTCCTTCGTTTCTTCCTAGCTTTCTCCTTTTCTGGCTCTGCTTCGATCCTCGCCTCGCTTGCTGCCCTGCTGCTCATAGTGTGCTCTCCTGCTCCGCCTTTTATCCATGTGGGGAAGGGTAATGGGAATCAGGTTTGAGTTGTTAAGGTTAATTGCCTGACTCTGCTGTTGGTACATGCTGAACTGTAGGGCTGTGTGTAAGTCTGTCCTCTCCCAGAGCATTCAGTCCCTGTAGTTGTCTTCATGTAGGAAAGGGGGTGGGGGGTGGGTAAAATCATATAACACACATGGAATGAGAAGGGGTGAAGGGATAATTGGGAAGGGGATACCGCGTCTCTCCATCGGGTGTCCCAATCACACTCCCCAGGGGCCCCCCATCCAGGTGATCCTCCCACACTGGTCCAGCCCCAGGAACTGGATCCAAAAGGGATGCCTATGTCCTAGCCACCTGGATGACAGATCCCAAGGGATTAGTCTGTGAGTGAGACACCATTTGGTTTCTCACATACTCTTCCCCTATGCGCTGTGACCGTTTCTGTTTCACAGGGGAACCGAGAAAGGAAATCCACATTTCCTTGCTCCTTTCCTTTTCGGTGTTCCACAGTGAAACAGTAAGATTGACGGTCTAGAAACCTTCGCATAATTCTCGGGTTTGATTCTTTCCTTTGGCTTATCCAGACTAGTGGAGAATGGTCAGTCACTAGTCTGAATTTTCTGCCTAATAACTAGTAACAGAAGTGTTAGAAGTGGCCAATTTGATGGCAAGGGTCTCCAGCTCTATTTCTGATTTTTTTTTCCCGCTTGGAAATAGTTTCCTACTAGCAAACAGAATTGGGTGTTCAAGGCCATCACCTACTTAGGATAATACTGCTCCTAGGCACCGGTTTGCAGGATAAACTCTCTGGAGAAATCTGCTACCTTTAATGTAGGTGCCTGACAGAGAGCCTGTTTTAAATTGGTGTAACAGATGCCAGATTCTTCTGTCCAGTGGATCTTTTGCGGCTTTGTATTTTTAAGTTTGTCTGTCTGCCTTGCGGTCTTTTCTGAGAACTTAGGAATTAATTTTTTTAGGTAATTTCCGATAAGGGCTAAACAATCTCTAAGGACTCTTTTGGTTTTTGGTATAGGAGGTAAATTACAGGAAGGTCAAAGACTTTCCACTGTACAGTTGGTTTTGCTAGACCCCTGTATGACTACTTTGACATTTTCCTTGCGGCTCTTCCATAGTCTTCTGGTATCGGGAGCTTAAACAAATGCAGGATCAACCAGAGTCTCTCGAGTGAGCACCCATGTGGTGCCGAACGCCTCTGTAGATGGTTTTCCCTTAATGTTCACAGTTCTTTGAACTTTTCCTATTTTGCCACTTTGCGACTTTCATTCAACATAGTTTGGTTTCTTATCGGTTCTCCCCTCGACTCACTGACTGTGATAAACCGCTTGGCTTTTCTTTTATCTGTAGTCAAGGACAGTACCACGATAGCAAGCGTCTCTCTCTGTCCTGCTTATCAGTGTAGGCAAGCTCTGTGTGTCATTGACATCAGCTGCAACACAAGCTGGCTATTGTTCGTGGTCTTACGATTCCTAACACGGAGGCTTCATGCGTCTGGGTCCGAAAAGGGCAAGGCCGCTTCTCTCCTTGTCACCCTTTTGATTCTCGCCGCCTTTCTCCTCCTCTTGAACTGCCGTCTTTGGATAGCAGTCTCGTCGTCCATCTGCCTTGCTCGTATTTTGCTCTCTGGCTCCACCTTTTACCCTGTGGGGATACACAAAGAGAGTTATCAGCTGCAGCCCGGATGCTATTGAATGTAGCAGGGAACTTGGAATTCACGGATGCATGGCAGGCTTGTAACCAGCTAACACAGGAATACACCTTCTACTCTACAGTTCACGACGCACATTCTAGAATAGATTTTTGTCTGATCTCTGCTGGGCTCATGGCCGCCGTAGATGAATCTAGGATTCTCCCTCGCACGATCTCTGATCACACACCCATCCTCCTG
The DNA here is from genome assembly GCF_040938575.1 of Ambystoma mexicanum. Lineage (NCBI taxonomy): Eukaryota > Metazoa > Chordata > Amphibia > Caudata > Ambystomatidae > Ambystoma > Ambystoma mexicanum. The sequence continues at coordinate 17,664,275 of NC_090937.1, read as the reverse complement.
ACCTCGGATTGGACTGCCCAACCCGCCCCGCGACCCCTATGGCACATGCCAGGCTTGTGCTTGGAAGACCCAGCCATTCTGGAAGGTCTGCATAATAGCTTGGTCAAATTCTTCCACGGGAATGAAGGGAATGTACAGCGCCACTGTATAATATGGGAGACCTTTAAAGTGTGGATCAGGGGAGAAATCACCTCCACTGCATCTGGGACACTGAGAGCCACTAGGAGGGAGCTAAGTGGGGTGGAAGCCGATCTCAAAATATTGGAGGACGAATACGGTAACACTCACAATCGTGGCCTACTGGGCTGCATTAAGGTGAATTTAATTATGTTCCGAGAATTGGCCGACAGGGAAGCCTAATTGCTTTACTATCTGGTGCGGACTAGGCGATATAGCAAGTCCAACAGACTGTCACCAATTAGTGAACGTGATCAAAACCGGGACCGGGGCCCACCATATTACTGGGATCAACTGGGCTACTGGCGCCACCCTAAACACTCCCAAAGAGGTGAACTCTGAATTCGCAGAGTTCTACAAATCCCTATATAGGAACTTAGATAACTGCACTACAATGGAACTTGAATCATATCTAAGTGGGATACCACTCCCGGCGATCTCGGACAAGGCCCAGGAGGATCTCAATCTGCCCCTGACTACGGATGAGATTATTGAAGCTGTCAAGTCACTCCCCTCCGGTAAGGCTCCAGGCCCTGATGGCCTGGGGGTCCAACTCTACAAAGAATTGAACTCTACCCTTGCCCCCAGTTGCTACCAATATGGGAAGAGGCATTGAACACTGGTAGACTACCCCCGTCAATGTCGGAAGCAGAAATCACAGTCCTCCTGAAGCCTAATAGACTAGCCTCTGATCTGAGCACGTATAGACAGCTGTCCCTGATTAATTCAGGCTAGAAAATCTTTGCCAAATTATTAGCCACCAGACTGCTTCCACATATGACTGAACTAGTGCACCCCGACCAATCGGGATTTATTCCTGGACGGACGACTTCCTTCAATTTATGTAGGCTTTTTGGCGTCATATCGCAGCTTAATCCAAAGGCGCAGGTGGTGGCGGTCTCCTTGGATGCCGAAAAAGCCTTTGCTGGGTCTCATGGTAGTTTTTGTTCTCGGTGCTGCGACGCATGGGTCTAGGCAAATTCAATGTGTCTGCCTACTATATGCCTCCACAGCGGCCAGGGTCCGAACCGGGTCTTTGTTGTCCCCTATGTTCTTGCTGGAGGGGGGTACGAGACAGGGCTGCCCGCTCTCCCCGTTGCTGTTCACCATCACTATAGAACCGCTGGCATGCATTATGTGTTTTAGGCACATCCACTGAGGCTTACGTATGACGGGTCCCACACAATGGGCCTCATTACGAGGTTGGCGGTAAAAGAAAAACAATGCCGGTAAAGGATTACCGGCATCGCTTACCGCTCCGGTGTATTATGACCCGGCAACCCGCTATTAGCGGCACCCTAAATATTGGTGCCACTAACAGCGGCATGGGCGCGTACACGCGGCCCTTCAGGGAGCAAATACCGGCATGCCGGTAATAGGAGGACATCCCAACCTACGTGGACATGCAAATACCGGCATCGAGAAGCCGGTAATCATGGGCAGCACGATGCCGGCCATACAGGAAACAGCAATCAGCAATCAAGCCAACTGCCACAGGTGCACACAATCCCCACAGGTGGAGTCAATGGAGGCTGGACCAGTATAAAATGAGCACACCCACACACCACACCGCTTCCAACACCAAACAGCTACCACTAGCTGTTGCAATCATGGCACTGGAGGACATGCCAATACTGCTACAACTACAGCAACAACACCAACTACAACAACAACTACAGCAGCAACAACAGGCAGCACAGAGGAGACGCAGGAGGAGAAGGAGGGTGAGACAGGCCCAGCGATTACCACCAGCGCAGCCAGCAGTGCCTCGTAGGCAGCCACCAAACCCTCGCATCAGAGCCAGGCCATTCAACCTAACCCCTGAGCAGAACCACACCCTGTACCGGTTGGACCGGGACACCATCACCACCAAAGTGGACATGATACACAACAACTTTGCCAGCCTCACAGAAATACGCACTGCCATCCCCCGCCACTACAGGTGGTGTCTGTGCTCCCCTTCCTGGCCACAGACACCTGTCAACACACAGTGGAGAAGCTGCATGGCATTTCACAACCACTTTTTTCACACATGGTGAACCAAGTGCTGGATGCCCTCCTGAAGCACGCAAGCACCCACATATCCCTACCACGGACTGCCCAGGAGATAGCCGACACCAAAGTAGGCCTCCATGCACTGGCAGGCATGCCCAATTGTGTTGGTGCCCTGGACTGGCGGTGTACCGCAATCGCAAGCAATACCACTCCATCAATGTGCAAATGGTATGTGATTCCAGCAAGATCATCACACATTGCTGCACCCAATTTCCCGGATCAACACATGATGCCATGGTGCTGCGCAACTCCACGCTACCCCGTCACATGGAGCGACATGCTGGACCATGTGACGAACTGGCCCATGGCAGTACTTTGTGGCACTGATGTGTAGGGATGCATACTCCATCTGGGTGGGAAAGGGGGGGGGGATGCATACTCCACCTGGGTGGGAAAGGGGGGATGCATACTCCACCGGGGTGGGAAACAGGGGGGTGCATACTCCACGTGGGTGGGATATGACGGTGATTGTAGAATGCATGCAGAGCTAAACACTCCTGATCTGAACCTCCCAAACAGAACATGACACATCACTGGCACACATTGTACCATTCATGCATATCGAGGACAACAAGTAAGAGGCACAACCAGGCCACCATGGGTATCACAAGCAATGCATGACTGAACAGGATTGCAACTGTGCCAATGTGGCTAGTGTGACCATGCACAGTGTAGAATACACAGCATGAACGGGAGGCTAAACATTGTCGTACTACCACAGTACATCCGCCTCAGCATGCATCTTTACACTGTGCATCATCTATTGAACACCATCCAGACTACCACGCCTCATAACAGTATAGTATGCATCAACGTTACAATCTTGCATACGTACAGGGACATGTGCATGTCCACACCAAATATCTGCGGCCATGATTGTGCCACCTGAAGGTGGCAGCTCAGAGTGACACACACCTATTTGTGTTTGCTTGCATGTGATGGAGGATATCCCTTGAGGCCGTGGCTACTTACTCCTGTGCGGAACCCGCAGAACAGCCATGAAGAGGAGTACAATCGTGTGCACACCCGTACCCGTGTTGTCATTCAGCAGACCTTTGGCCTGTTGAAGGCGCGTTTCCGCTGCCTAAGCAGGTCTGGTGGGGCACTCCTACATAGTCCTGAGAAGGTGGCAAAGATCACCATGGCCTGTGTCATGCTGCACAACATGTGCGTCCGGAGAAATGTACCACTGCCACCTGACATTGAGATGCATGCACCGGGTGAGGATGATGAGGATGGAGACGGAGGTGAAGTAACCCCCCTGCCAGTACGTGATGCACGGGATGGCCACGCAGTACGCCAAGCACTGATTCACGAATACTTCTGAACCACAGGGACTATGAAAGACATGTGTCACTGACACACTGGGTCCATGTGGACATGTACACTGGGATTGTTGGGAGTTGGCCACTGAACACCGTCACACATAACATGGATATACACAAAATAAACAATGTCCAGCCATTGAAATTTTTTGCACACAACGGGTGTATTTGTTCTAACAGAGAAAAATGTGACCACTCCCCCAACCCCAGTGAACTCCCAAACCCACCCAACAAACCCCAAAAGTCCACAAATGTACTCCATGAAATGTCCCCCTTCACCCACAACCATGTGTCCCACTCCCATTGTCTCGGCACTCTACTTCCCAGACTTTTTGTTGTCCGGAGGTGGCATCTCTGAGTGCCGTGCACTCCTCCGGGTCTGCCGCACAGGGCTTGCGGGGACAGAGGATGTTGGTGTGCTGGCTGTGGATGTGTCCGAGGCAGGTTCCACGCCCGCTCCAAGGCGTGGCCGCTGCATATGGAGTAGGATGGAGGTGAGGACTTGGGTTACTGCACCCAGACAGTCCCTCATGAGCACAGCCGACACATTCACGGCGGCTGTTTTCGCTGCGATGGCCGCTGTGGTCCCCGCAATGGCAGTTGCTATACCCCTCCTTGTGTCCTCACCATCGGCAATATACTGCCGAAGGAGATCCAGCATGGCCTCCTGTCGAGCCTCCACCCTCGACAGGCGTGACTCCAGGGTGTTGGTGGGAGCTGGAGTGGTGGGAGCTGGAGTGGTGGGAGCTGGAGTGGTGGATGGTGCATGCACGTGGCCTACATCCTGGGTGCTGTCCTCCTCGAAGGGGCACCGGTCCGAATCCCTGAGGTCTGAGTCATGGAGGCAGGGATCATCACTGCTGTAGGCGGTTGAGGGCTCCATATGGGGGGGTGGGCAGGGGGCTTGGGGTGGGTGTAGAAGTCACTACTGTGACTCCCTCGAGGTCCACATTGGCATCCAAAACGTCCTTGGTGGTGGGTGGCGCAGGAAGGGACACCCCTCCGACTGTTGTGGGTGTGTGCTGCTGGTCCTGATGTGTGTCCGGCACACTGGCAGCAGGTGTTGCTGGTTGTCTTTCCCCCCGGTCAGGCACACTGCCTGTGGGTCTGGCCTATTTGTCTGGCTGGGGGGTGGTGGTGGCGGTGGCCCTTGTTTTATGGTGTGATGTGGATGCCCTTGCGGTCCTCTCCTGACTGACATCTTCCTCATCGGTGCCTGGGATTAGAAGAGATGCAGGTCATCAGTGATGGTGTCACATGCCAGCATCATACAATTGTGCTGTTCAATATTCATACATTCATGCATCCATGTCTTACACGTGTGTGGCACTGGGTGTTCTGAGGGGGCATATTGGCAATCACTGCATGGCAGGTGGCATGCCGTTGATATGGGGTTTGTGTGATGTGTTACATGGGCACGGTCCAGGTGTGTTGGCCGTGTGTTAGTTATGGGATTGGCACTCAGCATGCATTTCTGTGTGGCAGGGTTTGGGCCGCAATCTGGACTTGGATATGTTGATGTGGGTGTAGGGACATGCATTGCCTTGCCTAGTCTCTCTTCCACATCACTTGTGCTATGTCATGGTTTCCCCTACAGGGATGTGCAGGGTCACTCACCTCCTTCTGGGGATGATGCCGCTCCCATCTCCATCTCTCCAAATCCCTCAATCGACTCAGGATCGATGAATGTGCTAGCAGTCTCCTCCCAGGGCATCAGCTTTGCAGGTGAGTGGGGACCCCCGCCTGTCGCCATGTCCGCCCACCTGTTGCTTGGCAGGATGTTTCTGACCTTCAAGCGGAGGTCATCCCACCTCTTGCGGCAGTCACGCACAGTACGTGGGGTGGTCCCCACGGCCGACACCTTCCGGGCAACCTCCTGCCAGATTTCCTTTTTCCTCATCTGGGCATCACGCTTCATGTCATTAGCTTTCATGATGTCTGCATGTGCAGCGAGAGTGTCTGCCAGCATATTTAGCTCTGCGTCGGAGAAATGCTGTTTCCGCTGCCGGGGGGGAGTCGTCTTCCGGGTGGCCTTGGACATCCTCAGGGTTTTTCCACACAGCACAACACAAATCGAGTGGTGGTTTTGGAGGATTGCAATGGATTGTGTTTTTAACGATGGCCGCCGGCCAATTTCCCGTTCCGACACGATGACGTTATTTCCGGGTCCGGTTTTACGAGCCCGGTATTAGCATGTTGGTATTACCGGGTCTGTATTTAGGGGTTCCTCCCAGGCGGTGCCGGTATCGGCGGGTCCCGTGATGCCGCTATCTGGGGTTTGGAGGACCTTTTGCGGCATGCCGGTATGGCCATTACCGGTATTGGCGCTCGCGCATGCTCGCACACTCGTAATCACCCGCTATTAGCAGGATCATACGAGCACGGACCCGCTCGTTCAGCCATACCGGTAATGACCACGGTTTTACCGCGCTACTCGTAATGAGGCCCAATGTCTCCTATAGCTAATGTGTTTCCTCCTGTCATTTTCTCTAACTCACTTATCCATTTCCCAGTACCAGAAGTTAAACACAGAAGTTTACACCTTAAATTATCGTTATCCATCTATGGCCATGGTATATACTGCGTTCTGGCTCCTCCTTTCTCTAACAAAGGAAACTGCGAGATCCTAAATTCACATTCATCCCCCATCGTCTGTCTGTCCATGGTAGGGACAATGGTCCCGCACCGCCTTCTTCCTGGTAGCGATCTTAGCCCGCTCACGTAAGGTGGCAAATCCCCCCTCTCACTATGGGATTGCCCTCTGGGTCGATCTAGTCGCGCCAGAGACTCTGATGCCTGCGATTTGGGAAGATCTAGATCTGACCATCTCACTTCTTTGTCCATCGGACAACATCCTTCAGGACCACATACATTGTCTCCCTCTTCCCCACAGAAGGTTTCTCTGTCCTCGTCTGACATTTCCTGTCCCTAACTTGTGCGGCTTCCCTCCTCTTCAGCTCTATTCAGAGTTAGTCTGTCTAAAGACAACTCTTTAGGCTCGAAACTACACAAGCCTACCTGTCATACAACTGCGTACTCTCAAGTCGATCATTTTTACCCTTTCCCTTCACTTATTTCTCAGTCCTCATATCATGATAGACTTTGTCGATTGCGTGTCCAATGCTTCTAGAGTCAAACTCATCCTCTAGATTTGCTCTAGACTGACCTGGCATCGGTTCATGTGTTAGTAAGAATTATTTTATGTCTTCCCATGCTACTACTGAATTAGGCTCCATTAATTATTTTTGTATGCAGTCAACGTCGTGTACTCTCTGACTTCTCTTCTGTTCTATTTCATCATCAAGCTCTCTTTGCTTCCTTGCTTCTTCTCTCAGCCTTTCTTCTTCCTTTCTTTTCACCTCTCTTCTCTCATTTGCCCTATGTATTTCTTTGTCTCTGTGTCTTGGTATTCTTTTTTTCTCAATTTCTGTTCTTCCTCTTCCTCTCTTCTTCTTTCTAATCTTTCTCGTTATTTGATTGCCCTTTGTTTATTATCATATTTTCTTTGCTCCTCTACCCTTTCCTGTTTTTTCAGTTGTTCATCTTGATACAACTGTTCCCGTCTTTCTCTATCCTTCCTTTTCGCCCCATCTTCTTTCAATCTTTCCTCTCTTTCTCTATCCTTTTTATCTTGTTCGTCTCAATCTTCTTTTTGCCTCACTTCCTCAATGTTCTTTCCATCAAGTTTGAGCATAATCTGACCACCCATCCATTCGTTCTGTATGAGTGCTACCTCATCAGCCTTATCTTTCTCTCCTTTCCATCTCTTTATTTCTCATCCTATATCTAAGGATGTACTCGGTCGATCACTTCTCTCCTTGTCCCTTCTCTCTTTGTCCCTTGGGACTTTATAGATCACCTCTCTTCCTAGAATCTTCTCTGTACCTTTGTCGCTGCTATGCGCAGGCGACTCGTATACCGGATTGTTATACCCTGCCGCTGCCTTAAGTTCTCTTAATGGGTACACTCTGTCATCCTTTATACTATCGCCTTTTACTTCAGGCTCACGGGGGAGCGGGAGGCTCCTCACTCCCCTCTTTGCATATGTTAAGTATCCTCCTGGTACATTTTCCAGAGCTCTAAGCTTGCTAGCCTTTTATCTAACTTTTTTTCCTGTGTATGCTGCGTGCAAGTATGTCGTCATGTGTTGCAAAACTGCCTTTGATAGTGATCCACCTAGAGACCATGGCATGGACATCTTATCCGCTGTGCCCTTAAACAATTCAGCAGTGTACTGTTTAAGCTTTGGTGCGTGTTTTGGTAACTGCTTGCATAAATGTATAAGCAGAGTAATATCCTCCATTTTGATTCGTCACACTTGACTGTCAATACTCACCTTTTACTCTTTGCACTTAAAAAAAAAATACATGTCAGAAAAACAACACAATATGAGCATACACCAATTGTCGCAGCTCCAAACCTTTTATATCACGTTTAATCTTGTTATACTTATTCACTAAAACACCATCAATTCAATTAAACAAACAAATAAGTAACTTCCAAGTGGCTCTGTAAAGCCATTTAACACTGTAATACTTTTACGTCCTGTGCCCTTTCCTCCACAGTAATGGAACGTCCTACAGAACATGAACAGGACCTTAGCAGCTTATTCTAGAATGTTCTTGTATGGGCGCGTCAGCCATGCCCCGTGTGGCATCTCCCCCATGCACCATTCCTAACCAGCAGTCCCTTTCTCCATGTCAGCTGAGACAGAGCTAACCACAGAAGCTGCACTGTATTGCATTGGGTTTGAGCGTATAAAGCCCTTTCCGGTGAGTGGCCATTTCCTTTTTCCTTGTATGCAGGCCTGCAATTGGGACTCATCTGTCTCTGCCTTCGAAACAGACCAGGAAGCCTGTAAACCCACCTGCAGACCTTTAACCCCTACTATGAATGTGCGAGGGTGGTCTTGCTGTTGGCCTGGACATGGCAGATAATCTTTTGGCTGTGAGAGCGTGGCTTTCCCCTTCAGCAGGGGGGCCAAGGGAGCCAGGCCCCCCCAGAGCCAGCCTCTGGCCGCCCCTAGAAAGGAGGCCATGTCAGTGGTGTTATACACCACCGGTAACCGAGGGAGTGGGAGGTGGATGTCACTCTTAACATTCAGCAGCAACCTCAGAGACATAATTCTGAGAGGCTGAATTGCAGGAGGCCTGGCCAGGATTTGTTTTCTTGCCCTAGACAATGATTTATACCCCACGCCATGAAAGTACAAATGACCAGGGATATGGGGGCCATTCACACCTCTAAGTGAGGTAGCACACTTATTCAAGAAGGCTGCCAACAACTAAATCACAATTTTGGTTTCTGTAATTTCAGGTATGTTTATTTTTTGTGGTAATATAGTGGTTTTTCACATCATGCTTAATAAAATGGTTAACTATATCAACCAATAAATGACAGGTAAAGTTGCTTGAACACAGCTTTCTGCAGAAGGTGCGTCAACTGACTGGGGGCCCTTACAAATGACATTAAAAGTATATATTCTGCTGCATTAACTACTTGAGTATAAGTGAAAAGATAAGGTTGGTAGTAACAAAAATGTAATTCTGGAGGGGAGAGAGTACAATCAAAAAGTGATACATGCAAGGCTTTGAATTAAACATTGTCACTACCATTGCTCTGCGCAACATTCCATGCCATAATTCTGTGGTATGTCAGTGCAATTAGAGAAGGCGACAAGCCATTAGCAAATGACTTTTGGTGCTGCCACCAAAAGGAGCAGTTCAATCTCAATTGCTAGGCTGTGTTCCATCTGGACTGGAACACAAGCAACCATATGAATGTTTAGGCCCTGTGGTTTAGCAGTTTGGGAAGGGCTTCTGACATTAGTGACAGAGTCATGGCTGATATGCAATGGTATGGAAGGCTGGCCAGAGCAATGACGGTGGTTCTAATTGATTCAGAGACGTTTTACCTATGAGGTACAACCAGAATGCATGCTGTGGAACACAGATAGGATGGCGATAAAATGTGAGGAGAAACACACATCCTATGGGTGTGTCTGGTCATTTACCCACCTAACGACTAGACGTGGCTATGTCAATGCCTCACCACCAAAAACCTAACCTTTCTAGAACTCTTTGAGCAAGCTTCATCACAAAGTAACACCAAACGTCTTGCTGTATAGGGCCTGCCACTGTTATATCTAAGCATTCTTTTGAGTGTTTAATTACCTCTGTAAATGAGCTCCTGGTGTAATAACATTCTCTTAATGTGTGTCTTCAGCCAGTTGATTTTATAAGCAATATATTTGTCAATGGCTCTGTGACTTGCACTGAAATCCTGTCTTAAACAAGCAATCATGAAGCCAGCAGTTTTGGCTTGCGTATAGGTGTTAGCAGACATTTTTTTTTTTTTTTTTTTTTTTGTATTTAATCAACAGATTTTTACAAAATGACATTTTGTCATAAAACTCGCATAAAACTGATGGTGTCGCTAAAATGTGTCGTCCTCGCGGACTATGTCCGTGGCAGATTTAGTGATTCTAATATTTTGTACGTAGCTATCTGCCATTTTGTCTTGTCTCCTCCCATTAAGCGAGCCCAACAAGTATCTTCGTCAGCTATAGTAAAGTCCGAAAAAATAGGTCTCAAGTAACGGCTTCTTACTTGTTGGTTTGCGGCACATTTTAGCAGTAAGTGGCGTATTGACTCTGTTTCTTGTATGTTGCAAAAACGACAGAAATTGGATTCAGTTTTGTCTCTTATTGCCAAGATCTCGTTTGTTGGCAGAAGATTGAGGCGAGCACGTAGTAACATGTCTCTCCCCTTCCTACAAGGGAATTTTTTAATGAATTCTTGTAGTTCATTTAGTCTTTTAACGTTTGGTGGCAGATGTGCGGTTAACTTATTTTTTCCTGCAATTTCCAGAGTTCGTATCCAATCGTATTCTCGTAGTTTTTTGAGGACTAGTTTCGGATTAGTGGTTAGTGTTTCTTCGTTCTCCTGAATTTGTTCCAACACATGGATGTTATCATTTTTCCATTTCGTTAGGCTTCCAGTAGTGGTTCGTTCGAGTTCCTGATTTATCAAATTATAAATTGATGGAGGCTCCGCCATCCGGCATTTCCTATAGAGCATCAATTTTGCCTGTTCTACGGAGCTTTTGAGGGACGGCAGGCTGAGCTCTTTACGAATCGAGGCACCCGATGTTGAGTTAGGCAGCATGAGGACTTTCCTCCAAAACTTTGACTCCATTTTTGTCCAGATGTCTAAAGGCAAGTTTATCATGGCATCGCCTCCATATGATAGAGTTGGCATAACTTTTTTCTTATAAAATTCTCGCACTGGTATCAGCGAGTATCTGCCAAGCTTTCTATCTATTACCCTGGCTTGGGCTGCCATTTGGTTTACTTTCGTTGTTAGCGCTATTTGCATAGCTTTGTCTTGTTTTGTACTGTCTAATGTGACTCCTAGGTATTTAAAGACCAAGACTGTTTCAATTGGTTTGTCCTCAAGGTTTAAGCTCGGTCCTTTGCTTTTTCTAGTCGACTTCTCGAATCTCAGCAATTTGGTTTTTTTGATGTTGATTTCTAGCCGGTTTTCTTGCATATAATTCTGCAGACTTGCCATTTGTCTCTGTAATCCCACGGGAGTATAGTCCAAAAGTACTAGGTCGTCCGCATATAGGAGCCTCGTTATTGGTGTTTTGCAAATTTTCGGTGGGAAAGATCGTATTGTTGTGTCCGAGCCATTTATATCGCCAATAAATGCTAAGAACAAGGCCGGGGCCAGTGGACACCCCTGTTTCACACCTCTAGCTGTTGATATCGGGTTTGATAATAAACCGTTTTGGTCCAAGCGGATCCGCATATTGGTGTCTGTGTATAATGCCTTGATTGGGTTTAGCAAGGTGGCAGGGCAGTCCCATGCCTCCAGTTTAGACCAGAGCCTAGCCCTGTCTATACGATCAAAGGCCTGGGTCAGGTCGATGAATGCCACAAAGATGTTTGGGCCCCCTTCCAAGACTTTATTTTTCAGGACGGAAAGGAGTAGAATATTGGCCGTCGTGCCCATATTTTTCTTAAATCCCGTTTGAAATGGGTCTTCACAAGGGGCTTTTGCTGCCCATAGCTTAAAGTGATCTAGCAACATTGCTCCAAACACTTTCCCTATGACATCGAGTAGCGCAATTGGTCTATAGTTTCTTGGGTCCTTTTTATCACCTTTTTTGAAAATGGGTACCACTGTTGCTGATTTCCAAGACGGCGGTATAGTTCTCAAATCCGAACATTTTCTGAAGATTTTACTCAGTAGGCTTGGCAACTCTTCAGGATTTGTTTTTAAGTCCACATTTGTGACCCCGTCGGGCCCCGGGGCTCTTGAGTTCTTTAGACTTGATATCTTTAGTCGGATCTCCTCGGAGTCGTCCACTTTTAGCCATGGGCCTTGCTCATATCCAACGAGTTCGCTAGAGGGTTTCGTTGGAGCCAAATACATTGTTTCAAAGTGTTTTATCCATGTTGTTTCGCCTACCTCACTTATTAATGATTTTTCTTGTACATCCATCGTGGCTCTCAAGGTACTCCAAAATTCTCTTGTGTTTCTCCCACTTATCATTTTTAAGATGTTTTCCGAGTCTTGTTGGTAGAGTTTTAACCTGTGTCCTCTAACCCAGGATTTGTAGTGCTTTGCTGCAGCCACTGCTTCTTCGTATGCTGCTGGTGTATCTTTAATTTTTGCTCTACGTTGGATTTTGCGAAGGATACAGCGTTTCTCCACCAGAGGTTTATCGAACACATGTTTTGGTGGGTTTCCACCAAACTTTTTTACAAATGTAGTTTTTTTGTACTTTGTTAGAAGTGGGATATAGTTGGTTTTATTCTCCTCCGCTATTTCCGTCATGGAATTAAATTGATTTTCTAGTTCCACAATGTGCTCCTTTGATAGTTTTAGTCGATTACCTTGTCCGTTGATTATGATGTCGACTTTCATGTAGTCGTTCGGGGGGCTTGATGCCTCCCAAGAAGTTGAGAGCAGATTATGATCGCTGGACCTTGTTCTAATTATTCCAAAGTCTTTTGTTATAGCCAAGATCGGTTCTGTGACAAACATGTAATCTATTGTTGCCTTTGAGTTATTTCTTTCCCATGTTGGCAGACGCTTTGGGTCTGGGAAGGCTTCATGTAAATTATGCAAATTTCTTGATTTTATCAGAAGGGTCCATAATTTTCCGCGCTGTTCTCCCCGCTGTCTATTTACTTGACTGCTTCCTTTCTCTGGATCTGTAGAGCATATTGCATTTAGGTCTCCGCAGATCATGAAGTGATTTACTAAGTGATCCGCCAGGGCTATATCCAATGCTTTTTCGACTTTCTCCAGGAAGGTAGTTGATTCTGTGGCTGCTGGATTCCAATAGACGTTTGCTATTATTAATGGTGTTTTTCCATAGCCCTCTTTGTTATTTATCTTGCGAGTCCATGAGGCTTTCACCATCAGTATTTCCAGGTTGCTGATCAATGTCTTGTCTAGTTTAATCCCACTTCCGTTTTTACAGGCGATCAGAAGCCCTGAAGATGGTCTTCCCAAACGGCCCTTATTTGCGGGTGCCAAGATTAAATCAAATCCTCTCATAGAGGGTGGTTCACACAGCCAGGTCTCTTGAAGGCATATTAAATCATATGCTCCCAAAGTAATGTCGCTAGCGGATAGGAGGTGAAGGTGTCCTCTCGTGTTCCACAAGCACATTTTTATTGACTGCTTCTGTTCTCCTCCCTTGCATTTCCCTCGTTGAATGTGCTCGACTCCAGGAAACTGCTATTTTTGCTTCTTTTCTGTTAATGCTTTTGGCAGCCAGGACCATATTCCTTTCATTGGGGCACATTTTAGTGAAAGTTCGCTCTCAGTTTTGTTTTGTTGTTGCTCCTGATTCTGTTCCCTGCGAGCTGCTGTTTCCCTGGCTCTGTGAATATTTCTTGGATCTTCTTGTTTTCGTTCCTGTTTTCGCGAGGATGTTTCCATGCCACTGTAGATATGTCTCTTGTCTTCTGTCTCGTTTCTTCCGTACTGGATGTTTTCCTTCAACTTCAATGATTTTTGACCTTCTCGCTTTTTCATTTCTTGCGTCTTTTCCTTAACTCCGGGACTTGTGTAACTTTTCTTTGTTTGTGAGTTGGAATTACTCTGTTTATTCAAGTTTTTATCTGGAGATTCTTTCCTCTTCCTTTCTTTGCTGTCGTATTTTTGCTCTGTCTGCGTCACTTGGTACACTCTTAAGTCGTATCCCATATTTTCTAGTTCTCTTTTATTTTCAAGGAGGGTGTTTTTTAACTTCGTTGACGCTATATGCAAGTAAGTTCTGGCCTTGGTGTTTCTATGACTTGGTTCTACCACTAATAAATCTTCTGATTTGATATATTTTAGGTTTCGGATGTATTTGAACAACTTTAATACCGAATTTCTGTTTAGTGTTACCTTGTCCTCGTTTTCTTCCACTTGCGTTAATTTGATCTGCCATTTCACTTGGTCCCATTTCCTAGGTTTTTGATTGGGCCATTTGGTCCTAGCTCTGTGCTTTGGACTCAGTTCTCCATAGCCACGTGATGAAGTTGTGGTGATCTTTTCATTTTTTCCGCGTTTGTCATGTTTATATTTTGTGTCCTTGCTCATTGGCGTATATCCTCTTGAGCTTTTGCTTTTGCTCTCTTGCTCGTCTTGGCGATACTGAAAATCATCTTGCTGTGTTCGATTTGAGCGTTCACCCTCACGGGCCTCTTGTCTTACGCGGGAATGGTGATCTACCTTCTTTAAGGTTCTGCTGCTCCGTTGTTCTGGTGTTCTTGATCTCGCCCTTTCTCTCTCCTTTTTTGTTTCCATCATTTGTTTCAGAATTTTTTGTCTCAATGTTTCAGTAACCTCGATTTCGTTTTTGTCTCGGCTACGGGTTTTCACCATTTTTTGTTTTTGACGTTGTTCGGTCCATTGTGAGTTTACCTCTATGTTATTGTCTGCTTTATTGATTTTACCGATCGATTGTGAATACAGAGTTTTGGAGGTTTTCTTTGGGATCGTGTCTGAAGTAGAGTCTTCCGACGCATATTGACTCAGGTTCATTAGTTCATCGTTTTCCAGAAAATCATAAGTCGTCTTCGGTGGTGATGTCTTATTCGTTTCCGAATTTTCCTGTTTTTTCATGGGTTCTGTATTTACATCCAAGCTCTCCTCCATACGTACTTTATCTTTGTGATTTGCTGGCCGCTTAAAAACTTGGAAAATCGCCTCTACTGATTCTGTACGTGGCTTAGGCAGCTTAGGTAACGATTGTTTTGTTCCCTTTTTTTTTTGGACGATTTCTCGTCCCTGAAGTTGATCTCTAGATACTTCAATTGCGATTTCTGGTTTGTTTGAGTTCGGTGTAAACTCTAATTGCCCTAGACGGGTATTCGTCTCAACTACTTTAGTGGCTTTTTCTGTGGATGATTTGCTCGCTGTTAAGTCTATCGTGGTAATTGTTTGAGTTTCTATTGTTTTTGTCGTCGCTGCCTGAGCCTCATCTTTCCCACATGTTTGGTTAGGCGTGGCTGATGAATCGTGGTTCGCTTCTTGGTTGTTTTTTTTCCTGGCTTCTAAGGCCATGATATAGGCTTCTACAAAGATGACTTTGCTGTACATCATTGCTTGAATACTGGTGTGATCCTTCAATGAGTCAGCAATGGCTTCGTAGAGCTTCATGAATGGGGCAAGTGCTATATTTACCGATGACATGATGGAAAGTAAGTCAGTCTTTTTATTTAAGTGTTCCGCTGAACTCGAAGAGTGTTGCTGCGTTGAAGATCTCCTTAGTGGGGCATCAGTTATAATTGTTGTCTTGTTTCCCCCCAGATTTTGTGATGGTGCGACAGTGTCAAGTAAGCGACTTCGATATTCCATCGTATCAGGTCGAGGACTAAGTGGTTCATGGCCCCACAGGTTTTGATGGTGGTTCTGCCCATGTTTCTTCGTTTGGGCCTGAACTGGTGTTGACACCTTGGACGGGATTGGTTGATCAACTGAGTGTGTGTTTTCCTCCATTTTGCTCAGATGTCGTTCCCGTCTAGTCTCATCGTTTACTATCGGGTCGGGCTCCTGAAGTGGATTTGTGGATGTTATGTTATCTGATTCAGACGTATCTCCTTTGTCCAAATTCGAAACAAGTGCTGTATCTACTTCCCGCAGTATTTTATTTGTCTTATCCATCCCTGTTTGTGTACCACCAGAGGCTTCTTCTTTCTCACCGGTATCTGGTTTTTCAAATAGACTTTCCATTTCCTGTTGGTTTTTTGGTTTCTCCTGCTCCCTGGCCCTTAAGTTGTCCCGTTTCTCCCCTTCTTCTATTGTTTCTGTATCGATTTGTAGATGCAGATCGTCATTGGGTGTCTCTGTTTCTTTCAAGGTCGTTGGGGGGAGAAGTATCTTGAGTGTCTCGGGCTCTTCACTTTCTCTTTCATCTGACTGGTTCAATGATCCCTCTTTCTCCTCCAATGTTAAAACGTCCTTGGCTCTTAGCTTTCCACTCTTTTTACAGTCTAGCCTTCGTAGTTTGAAAGGGGGTAAGCATTCATTTAAAGCATCGAGTATCTCCATGTCTGATAGCTCCATGTGATGTCTATTTACCACTTTTGTATTAACTCGAGACGTGAAGTAGTTTGTCACTGAATTTCTTTCATTTGTTGATGACCTATTTTTGTTGAAATGTTTACCACCCTTATTTCTTTTTGTGGTGATTTTAACCATTTGCCTTTGCCTTTTTTTGTTGTGAGGTGTTTTACTGCCTTCACTGGCCGTAAGGACTTCTTCCATATCTATTTGATTGTCCTTGTCGTCTATGCTGCCTTCTGCCTCCGCGTGGATTGCCGCCTCCACTTGGATTTGGCCCGACGTCAACTCCCCCTGATGGGCCATGCTAAGAGGTGTTCGGCTCGACTTGCCGGGTGGTGCGTGTTTTATGATCTCCACGGCGTCCTCTCCTCCCCCTCCTCCCTGGCCGTTCCCCACCCCACTCGTAACTGAGGAGCCGACTCTATGAGCCCGCGGTATCCCAGCCGAGGAATCCCCGCACTGGTCAACCAGGTCCATCGAGACCGGCTCCACAACGGGGTCAGGATCGGGCTCAGGTAATAATTGCAATGGTGGCGATGGCTGCGGTTGTAGTTTTTTCGTTGCATTTTGCGAACTCGCCCCTGTTGGAGTCAGTAACGTTTTTGAGGGATCTGTTTGTTGTATTAGCACGCTTTGTTCAGATTGCGGAGCCAAAATCTGATGTAAAGTCTGTTGGCCACCCTTATCTTGCAGACCCCATTCACTAGTTCTATCATTTTCGTTTCTCTTGGGACTATGTGTCGGTATTATCTCATGACTCTTTGAGGTGATTCCCTGTTGTTTTTGGGTCATTTTCATACTTCTCAAGCACCTACCTTCTTCATCTTCTGGGGGGGATTCAATGACCTCAGTTTTTCTATTTATTCTTACTGCCCTTGCGGTCATGTCTTTATGAGGGATCACAGTCTCCCGGCTTGATGGGGCTCCAACTGCGCCAAACAGCCGCGAAACAGTCGTCGCCCTTCACCCCTGCCGGGCTTAACGCCGGAGGGTGGTAGCCTGTGTCCTTTAGCTGCTCCCAAGGTCACGTGATCCAAGCACGTGCCGTGCGTAGCCCCGCCTCCTCCAGGAAGCGTATGGTAAGGTTGTAGAACAGCAAGAGTCGAGGAGCGACTCGCAGTGCAATTTTTGATGAAAGTACTTAGCAGACATTTGCCAGGCAATGCCATCATATGCCCAGTTACTGGCACCATTTTCCAGCTGTTCCCATTTTATGCCCAGGTGGTACTCTTATGGCAGTGCCTGGCAAATGCCTATCCATCCCTAATCAAAAGCTCAAGACGTTGGCTTTGCCAATGCATTTTGGCTTCCGTTTGTCTCCCTCAGTGAATGTGTACATGCCCAGATGTGGGTGTCTTGCTTGCTACGACTAGGGAATCAAGCTGAACCTCAGTGAGCTGGTCCAACAAGGCCCTACCTGAAAATGATGAGGGTAGGTTGGCAAGTATTGACCAGTTTCAGATCTTCTCATGTATACTTACCAGTGGGGCTCCGACCTAAATAAAATGTATCTTTGTTTGGAAGGCTAGTCTACTCTGACAGAACGTTTCATGATTCAAACTGATAAGTACTGACTTGATAACCTCATTCTGTTTGAATAACTTTACAGAGTTTGCATGCAAACAGAATATGTCATGTGTGTTGTGGGATTTGTTTGGAAAGTATGATGTAAATCCTGGGTGCTGGGGGTTTAGGCAGTGCCGGAAATTAAACATGAACACCCGTAAAATAACAAAAAAGAAGAGCGTTTTCGATAATGTTGCGGTCAAAGTATAAAATGTGTACATCTTTTATAACTAAAAAGCAGTATTTAAATATTTTCTAAAGAGTTCATTCAGAGATGGATTTAATATTTGGACAAGGGACAAATGCCAATGCCCCCCTAGTGCTCTACTCTCTCCCCTCAGATACAAACAGCCAGGGCTGATCAGGCTCTGCCAGTGAGATCGTATCTTTTTAATGTGTCTCAGAGGAAGATTATTTACAAAAGGTAGGGATTACAGATAAGAAAAGGTAAAAAGGCAGAGACCATCGCTGTGCCACTTTAGAAAAAAATGATATAGGATTTTAAGAAGCTATTTAAGTGTGATTGTTGGGTGATTAGTAATTAAGGGGATACAGAACAAGCTCTGTGAAACAATAACCTTGTCATGCATTTAATTTCACTTTGTGTCTGTATAAGATTTTTTAAAGTTCTCATTAATTTCTATGCTGGAGCTTGTAGGCATATATCATAAAATAAAGAGTAAGATGATGGATTTTATCTATTCACACCCCTCCACCTCAAATAGGACCCTCTGATAGATTTTCCGGCACTACAAGTCTTGACAACATAGACTATGTGCGACACTTTAACTTTCAAAAAACATTTTTTATTTATTCAAAAATGTTTAAGTAAAACATAAAACACTACCCTCACCTAACACAGTGCAATTGCTAACACTAAAACCATAGTATCTAAAACTTAGGCATGATAATTACCTCCTCACAGGTAGAGATGCCCACTGCAGGGAACACAGGAAGAATATACCTGTGTGGAGGTAATTATCATTACATCTGGCATGAATGTGCCACAGCTTAAGTTTCTTCAGTGATTCTTGGCTGATTTAGAGTGCATGGTTTCTGATAGTTGGTTTGTCCTTTTAGGTGTTGCGACATCTCGGTAGACTATGACACCTGTGAAGTTTTGGGTTTCTCATTTGCGAGAGATTAACATACTGGTCAATTACAGACGTGCATTGGAGATTCACCAATTGAAGGTAAATCCTAGGGGTCCATTTGTTCTAGACCCGTGTGAGGTTGGCATCATGGTTTCAGCCGACTTCCCATTTACATTTTGTAGTACTCCCCTCCCTTTGGAACTCATTAGTATCCTCTGTCTTTTCCTTTACAGGCTTTGTTTGCCTGAAACTTCCCATTCAACACGGTGTTGAGGAGAATAGTGGATGTTTTAAATTATCCACTGAAGAATGTTCGCCCGAAAGGGGCATTGAAGAACAGAAACATGTTGGGATCATATGTTTTTTAATGACACATTGAGGTTTTTTGTATTTTGTTATGTGATATCGTTTGTGTTTTGTGTATATGTATAATGTGAGGCCTACGTTTTAGATAGTATGATTTTAGTGTTAACAATTGCACTGTGTTAGGTGAGGGGTAGTGTTTTATGTTTTACTTAAAAAATGTTGAATAAATAAAAAATGTTTTTTGAAAGTTAAAGTGTCGCACACAGTCTATGTTGTCAAGTCTTGTAATGCTGGAAAATCTATCAGAGGGTCCTATTGAAGGTGCAGGGGTGTGAATAGATAAAAGCCATCATCTTACTCTTTATTTTATGATATATATCGACATTCCTATTAGTGGAGTAGGATGTATATATTGGAATAGGAAAACAGTTTTTTGTACCTATTTGAATATATGTTTATAGGAGATTATAGGCATCCATTCAGGGTGGGGAAAATAAAGCTACAGTCATAGAGGATCATGTTCCAGGTCAAGCGGAGTGGAAGAAGTGGCGCTAAAAGCATGTAGCTTCAATTTTTATGAGCTGCAGGATTTTGTATGATTTGACAGGTGAAGTTGGAGAGCAGATCGGACTTAACAAGTTCCCCCTGCCAAATCTAATTGGTAATCCACCAGCATGTATTTTTACGTTGGCGGAAAACCAATAGGTTCTTATGGGACTTGCCCGACCTTACCACCTGAAAAAAGCATGAGAGTAAAAAGGAATCCATTTTGGATGGCTCCCCCAATCGTTAATTGTGCAAGTAATTTACACTTTTCCAGACACGTAGTGGTAAAGTAAATAGCAAACGCGATTTTCGCATGTGTTTTACTCTTTACGTTTCCAGTACTTGCTGGAAACGATGAAAATAAATGAATGGCCCCTTTTGCAAAAATGGGCAAGCAGGAGAATTCTGATCTGTGCAATTTAGGATTCAAAATAAAAATGTCGCCCTTAATCTTTTCATCAACATGTTTCTACAATGATGAATAGATTGTCAGGTTGGTTTATCATGTGCCTTGTGCATTTTTTTTAAAGTAATCTGTATACAATTTAGTATTATTTTAGTTATTCAAAGCCAAACTTCAACACATATTTGTACCAACTTGAGCTTGGAAAATGTGTGGTCACATATCTAAATTTCAGGCTAGGCTCAAATTATGGCTTTGCCACTTCACCAAAGTGTGTGATCCTGGGCCTATTTTTTAATTTCACTATGCCTTACCTGTTAAAATTAGGTGCCCCTAGAACTGATTCAGTTCGCATTATAAGCTATTCCAAAAAGCCTAACTTGAGGTTTAATACATGGGCAGCACAGGCATTAGGACACACACACATCTAACTTTGAAAATATCCCGGCCACATTTATTGAACACAATTGTGTCAGTCAATAGCAAATCAAAGTAAACACATCAAACAAAGAATAATCATGGACAATTCCATATTGTAACCAGTATGTAAACAGTATGTACCAGACAATGATGTACAGGGGCACGCCTCACCAGGAGCAATACCAGGAGGCTGCAAACCCCTCAACCAGCACTGTCTGCCTCCTGATGCAGCCCTTACAGCCCTAGCACTTCCTACACTCTCAACGCAATTAAAATGTGCTGCACAAATTCAACAAAAAAATTACATTTTTTGTTTCAAATGTAATATTTGACACGAACCATTGATGGGAGACATTCAGAATGGGACTACTGTATGGGTTCAGTTGGAAAGAAGGGAGGAAGGAGTTTGTGGAATGGGTGCATGAAGAGAGGTTTGTATACATGTGTATGTTATTGGAGGATAAGTTATTGTGCTCAAAATATTGTTAAGATCAACAAGACTACCTGTATTGAATGGACATGGTATATTCTGTTCTTGAAATTTAAAGAATTTTGAATTTTTAATTAAAACATTTTATAGGAATCAAAATCTCCTAGTCCTTGCTTCAGTATTCTGGGTGGGGGTCTATCTTTCACAACAAGATGGAGGGTTCACAAGCATCTCCTCCGGGGCCTGCATGGAGTAGCCAAAGTGCTCAGGAAGGTATTGTTGAGCGGACACCATCTGAGATGGTAAAAAGACTGGGGTCCTCAGTGCTCAGCCCTCTCAGAGGAGGAGGAGGTATCACCCTCAATTCTCCCAAGCCAGTCCAGGAAAGGCATGCTGGGTGCTGGTGTGAATAGGTGGGAGCGGAGGTAAATGAAAACTGTGGTTAGGGCAGCTAAAGGAAGGTGACTGGACGGTGAAAGGTGAAGGAGGATCAGATATAACAGAAAGGGGAGAGCAGATGGGAAGGGAAGATAGGTAGATTGATGTTGCAACACTATTTTCCTTGCTTCTCTTTTGAATTGATTGATATTTTATTTCTATCGCGCTCGTACACAAGTGTTTCAGAGCACGACAAGGCAAGGGGAGGGGAACAGGGGAGAACAAAACAGTGATCTTACTAGGCCCAGTGACATTGAGAACGCGCAAGTGCATGGGAGAGGGGGGAGGGGAAAAGTGCATGGAAGGGGGAGAGGTGGAAAGTGCGAAGCAAAGGAGAAACAGATAAATAACAATAAATAAATAATAAAGGCAACAAACAGTGGTAATGCAGCCAGCAATTTGCAAGTGCTGGGTTTAAGGCAGCAGACAGGGTAGGTCTGATAAGTGCAGGAAGAAAAAGGGGGGCTGTATGGGTACCGATACAGACCCCATTTCAAGGGGTGGCCCAGAGGCAGTGCGGGAGGGTGGCAGGATGAGCAGGTACCTGGGCCCAAAGGACGGAGGGTGGTCAGGTGCATGGTGCCAAGAGAGAACAGATCAGCAGGGGAGAGGGGGAGCAAAGGCAGAAGAAAAGATGAAGGTCTTGAGGTGCTTCCAAAACCAGAGATGGTTCTCCTCAACTTTTAGAGTGGCAGGGAGGCTGTTCCAGAGGGAGGCCCCAGCCGAAGACAGAGATCTACCCCCCGCTCGTTTCTCAGAAAAACGGCTGACCCTGAGGGAGTTGGAGGCAGAGGAGCGAAGAGCTCGAGAGGGGAGGTATTTGTGGAGGGATAGCTGAAGGTATTTTGGACCCAGGCCCGAGAAAGCCTTGTGGACAATGCAGAGGGTTTTGAATTTAATCCTTGCATCCACTGGCAGCCAGTGGAGAGACTTCAGAGCTGGAGAGATAAGATCCCAGGGCTTGAGGCCAAGGACAGGTCTTGCAGTCCTGTTCTGGATTAGTTGCAGAGGGCGGAGAGTAGAGGCAGATAGATTTAGAAAGAGGCTGTTACAATAGTCCAAGCTAGAGAGAACCAGTGCTTGGGATACCATGAGCTTCTGGGGGAAGGAGAGGAAAGCCAGAGTACCTCTGAGGAGGTGCAGTCGGAAATTTTACTTTTTAGAGACCTCAGAGATGTGGGCGGAGAAGGAAAGGGAGGAGCCAAATATGACCCCGAGGTTCTTAGCCTCGCAGGTGGGGGTAGGAGGAGGGCCAAGGGAGGCCGGCCAGAGAGTGAGGGGAAAGGATGGTGAAGGTGTGCCGATGAGGAGGATCTCCGTCTTGCTGGCATTCAGGCAAAGATCATTGGCGGCACACCAATCTTGAATGGCAGTTAGGCAATCAGAGATGAGAGAGGGAGAGGAGGTGGCAGTGGGCAGCCTGAAAATGAGTTGAGTGTCGTCAACGTAGCACTGGAAATTTGAGCAGAAAATGGCAATGCAGTGGGCGAGAGTTGGCAGGTATTGGTTGAAAAGCCAGGGCGAGAGGTTAGACCCCTCAGGAACACTACAGGTAGAGAGGAAGATAGATGAAAGGAAGGACCCAAGTTGGACCTGGGAGGGTCGATCTGAGAGGAAAGAGGTCAGCCAGGCCAGAGCCTGATCAGTGATACCCAGGTTTTCACGTAGATGGTTGAGCAGGATGGAATGGTTGACCGTGTCGAAGGCAGAACAGAGATCGAGGAGGATGAGGACAGAGGGAATGTTAGAGTCAAGGTTGGAGAGCAGATCTTCACGGATGTTCAGGAGAGCAGTTTCCGTGCTTCTGGCAGCTCTGAAGCCAGACTGGTGGTCATGGAGACAGCCAACAGAATTGGAATGAAGGTTAAGCTGAGATATGGCCAACCTTTCCAGGAGTTTGCCAAGAAAGGGAGTAATGGAAATTGGGCGATAGTTAGCTGGACAGGAAGGATCAGCTGTGGGTTTCTTGAGAAGAGGATACACAAAGGAATGCTTCAGAGGGGAGGGGAAGGATCCAGAGGCAAAGGAGTGGTTGCAAAATTCAGCAAGGGCCGGAGCGAGGGTGTCAATGTGGTCCTTAATGGTTTTAGAGGAACAGGGATGAACCTGTTTTGAAGAGGCTTTCATAGATCGGACTTGTCTAGCAACCTCGTCAGGGGTGAAAAGAGGAAAGGGCGAGAAGGATGGTGGGAGGGTGGCTAAAGGAGGGTCAGCAAGCACAGATGAAGAGGGTGGACAGGATGTCCTGGGTTTTTTAAATCAAGTGAGGGGCAAGGGCATTGCAAAGAGCCTGGGAAGCAACAGGAGGGGTAGAGACTGCAGCAGGGTTGGCCAGCTCCTTGCAGATTTTAAAGAGTTCGGCCGAGTTGTTAGATGCCGCAGAGACACAAGCTTGAATGTGGACTCTCTTCTTGGTGAGGGCAGAGAGTCGGTATTGCCTTTGTAGCAGGCGACAGGCCAGTTTGTCAGAGGATGAACAGGAAGTCCTCCATTTCCTCTCAGCTGCCCTACACTCACGTGTAAGTGTAGCTAGATCAGAGTCATACCAGGAATTTCACTTGGCTTTGGACTTCAAACGGATCCTCATGACAGGGGCAAGAGCATCAAGCGTATCAGAAATTGAAGAGTAGAGCAGAGACAGGGCTGTGTCAGGATGTGAGACAGCCAAAGGTGGAGGGGGGGGAGAAAGTGGCGGCAAAAGCCTCAACTGACACATGCTTCATGGGCTGGATGTCCGAGAAGGTAGGTGGCAGTGTTGGGCTAGGCTTGGCTTGCGGGGAAGAGAGGGAGAGATGAGATGAGAGGAGGGAGTGATCGCTCCAGGAGAGAGGAGTGGTCAGAGGGATGGAGAGGGGGAATTCAGAGGAGATCAAGACTTCCAGTGTGTGCCCTGCAGAGTGTGTCGGCCCAGAGGGTAGGATGGACGAGGAGAGGGGATTGCAGAGGTCACGGAAGAGTATAGAGGAGGAGCAAGGAGAGTCTAAATGTATATTTAGGTCACCGAGGAGGAAGAGTTGAGTGGTAGAGGCCAGGAGGGAGGAGGAGAGGTCTGCCCACTCAGAGAGAAATGAGGTGATTTGACCAGGAGGCCGGTAGATGGTAACCACAGTAAGAGAATGGGTAGGCGAGAGAGAAAGCCTACAGACAAGGCATTCAAAAGAGGAGTAGGTCTGAGTGGGAATGATAGAGGCAGGAATCCACTCAGGAAAGACATTTTTTGCTGGATCAAGGATCTGTGAAATCAGGATCAACACCAGCACTTTGTTGAGGGTACTCCTAGACCCACACCCAATGGAATATGGGCCCCCCTGATCAAAACCCTGGCCCACCCAGATAATATTTCCTGGAGCCGGACCTGTTCCCCTTTGTCAACTTATCAACTGTACTTGGGTAGAACAGGGTGATCCCATCAAAAGGCAACCCTCAAAGGTTTTCCTGCAATTCAGGCAGTAGGTTTGTGGTTTTTAGCCAGGCCATTCTGCATAGGTCTAAGCCTATGCACATGCCCCTAGCTGCAGTGTCGGTATCAGGTAATATTATCCCTATATATACGGTCGCAGTAAATAATATCGCCGGGAAAAGGTTGTGGCGATATTATATGGGTGACCATATATATGGGGACAGGAGCAAAAGAAAAATACAAAAAAAAAAAAAATTTGGGGGTTGCGGGGGTGTCCCCCGCATGTTCCATGCAATAATGTCGCCACAAAAAACAGCAATTTTTCGGCGATATTTTTGCATGGCGAGATTTTTGAGGAAACATTATTACATGGAACCGCAGTGTCCACATGTCGTGCTGCAGACTGCCTTCTGGGCAGAGATGGAAACCTAACAAAGCTTCTAGTCCTGAGAGAGCCAAGTAACCTGACAGACTGAACATTCTGGAACCCCTTAAAGGCCTAAAACTGCTGAATATTGAGCAAGGCACTAAATCCCTAAATCATGAGTTTTTCCTATATCCCCGAAGAACCGTCTGAGTACAAAATCTCTGAACAGTGAGCTAGGCACCACATTCTTCAGAGCAGGGAGAAGTGAGACACGATCTTTACCCCTGGATGCATTACAAATAGTAAGCTGGGCACTATATCCCTGTAACTGTGATTGGAGCACAGGAGCAAGCTTGGTTGCATATCCCTGCGACTATGGTCGTGGCAAAGAAGTGAGCTGGGCACTATATCCATGCCACTGTCGATGTGACAAAGATGAAAGATGGGCGTTATTCTCTGACACTGTGATTCGGTTAAAGTCCATGCTAGGTGCAATACCCTGAGACCGTTTTTAGGTAGAGATCCTGAAGGAGACCTGAATTCCCTTTGGATATACAAAGACAAGACACTTTACACCCAACTTAGCACCTTTTGCTTAAACCAATCCAGTACATGAACACTCTTTTCACTTGTAGATAAACCTTTAGACTCCATACGCATTTATCCTAGCTTCATCCTCATAACTGCAAAGAGATCAAATCCTATTTCTGTGTCATGTATTTGTCTGTCCACACACCCGTAGCTGTTTAAGGAGTTTATTGTCATAAATCATTTGAAACAAATCTGTGCATCAAACTTCATTCTATGGTACCCAGTCAATATATCTAAAACATTACATAGTGGTACATTTCAGAGTGGACCATAATACTGAAAAACACAGCAAACATTAATTAAATAAATAAAGGGTAGTAGGGTAAAGGGGTTAAAATGCATCGGAATGGGATTGGGGTGGCATTATAAGGGTAAATAAACGTGGGGCTTGGGCCCTCTTAAATAAAAAAGGAAAAAGCTGTCCGCGATGAAATGTACCACTCTGTAATGTCCGTCGTTAAAACCACATATAAACTCACATTCATCCCCCATTGTCTGTCTGTCCATGGTAGGGACAATGGTCCCGCAGCGCCTTCTTCCTGGTAGCGATCTTAGCCTGCTCACGTAAGGTGGCAAATCCCCCCTCTCACTATGGGATTGCCCTCTGGGTCGATCTAGTCGCGCCAGATACTCTGATGCCTGCGATTTGGGAAGAACTAGATCTGACCATCTCATTTCTTTGTCCATCGGACAACATCCTTCAGGACCACATGCATTGTCTCCCTCTTCCCCACAGAAGGTTTCTATGTCCTCGTCTGACATTTCCTGTCCCCAACTTGTGCGGCTTCCCTCCTCTTCAGCTCTATTCAGAGTTAGTCTGTCTAAAGACAACTCTTTAGGCTTGAAACTACACGAGCCTCCCTCTCTGTCATACAACTGCGTACTCTCAAGTCGATCGTTTTTATCCTTTCCCTTCACTTATTTCTCAGTCCTCATATCATGATAGACTTTATCGATTGCGTGTCCAATGCTTCTAGAGTCAAACTCATCCTCTAGATTTGCTCTAGACTGACCTGGCATCGGTTCATGTGTTAGGAAGAATTCTTTTATGTCCTCCCATGCTACTACTGGATTAGGCTCCATTAATTATTTTTGTATGCAATCAATGTTGTGTGCTCTCTGCCTTCTCTTCCGTTCTATTTCATCATCAAGCTCTCTTTGCTTCCTTGCTTCTTCTCTCAACCTTTCTTCTTCCTTTCTTTTCACCTCTCTTCTCTCATTTGCCCTACGTATTTCTTTGTCTCTGTGTCTTTGTATTTTTTTTCAATTTCTGTTCTTCCTCTTCCTCTCTTCTTCTTTCTATTTTTTCTCGTTCTTTGATTGCCCTTTGTTTATTATCATACTTTATTTGCTCCTCTGCCCTTTCCTGTTTTTTCAGTTGTTCATCTTGATACAACTGTTCCCGTCGTTGTCTATCCTTCCTTTTCGCCCCATCTTCTTTCAATCTTTCCTCTCTTTCTCTATCCTTTTTATCTTGTTCGTCTCAATCTTCTTTTTGCCTCACTTCCTCAATGCTCTTTCCATCAAGTTTGAGCATAATCTGACCACCCATCCATTCTTTCTGTATGAGTGCTACCTCATCAGCCTTATCTTTCTCTCCTTTCCATCTCTTTATTTCTCGTCCTATATCTAAGGATGTACTCGGTCAATCACTTCTCTCCTTGTCCCTTCTCTCTTTGTCCCTTGGGACTTTATAGATCACCTCTCTTCCTAGAATCTTCTCTGTACCTTCGTCACTGCTATGCGCAGGCGACTCATATACCGGATTGTTGTACCCTGCCGCTGCCTTAAGTTCTCTAAATGGGTACACTCTGTCATCCTTTATACTATCGCCTTTTAATTCAGGCTTGCGGGGAGCGGAAGGCTCCTCACCCCCCTCTTTGCATATGTTAGGTTAGATAAAAGGCTAGCGAGCTTAGAGCTCTGGAAAATGTACCAGGAGGAAAGAAAAGAGCTGCCTCCTGAGGATTGAATACAATCCTCAGGAGGCATCCAATCCTCAGGAGGCAGCTCTTTTCTTTCCTCCTGGTACATTTTCCAGAGCTCTAAGCTCACTAGCCTTTTATCTAACTTTTTTCCTGTGTATGCTGCATGCAAGTATGTCGTCATATGTTGCAAAACTGCCTTTGATAGTGATCCACCTAGTGGCCATGGCATGAACATCTTATCTGCCTTGCCCTTAAACCATTCAGCAGTGCACTGTTTAAGCTTTGGTGCGTGTTTTGGTAACTGCTTGCAGAAATGTATAAGCAGAGTAATATCCTCCATTTTGACTCGTCACACTAGACTGTCAATACCCACCTTTTACTCTTTGCACTTTTTTCAAAAATACATGTCAGAAAAACAACACAATATGAGCGTACACCAATGGTCGCAGCTCCAAACCTTTTATATCTAGTTTAATCTTGTTCTACTTATTCACTAAAACACCATCAATTCAATTAAATAAACAAATAAGTAACTTCCAAGTCTCCATACTATCTTTTTTCATGTCTCTTAATTTGTCTATTACTTCCTCACGACATATATATGTATACAACGCATAAAACAAACAAACTGACAAACTCGGCCGGCCCATGTATATGTTAGCCTACGTTCCTCAAGACAATATCTTCATTCACAATCTTCGTGACACCCCTAAAAACACTCCTACGGAGTTTGAGTCATTCTCTTTAGACAGTCTTTGAACTTGTCCGTAGCCTATGTCATCCGTTATTGGGACTCTAGCTATGACTCCTTCTGATACATGCTATGAAGCAGGGCACTGGGCTTACTCTACTGTGACGTTCTTTGTCTCACAGTTCTTAATTGCTTGGCAATCCTTTCCTCAAGTCAATTACTTAATGACTCCTCAACGCTCATCGTCTCGAGTTGTTTTACCCCAACTTCTCTTTGTTACTTGTTTCCCCTTATCACTCTTTCCACTCACTGCCCATTCACAATTTTGCCATCTCACTCCGTTTTTACTCACCATTCATTTTTTTGACTTCCGACTCTCAGGATCGTCGCCTCTTCAACCAGCTTTTACATCCTTCCATCCGCTCAGCTTCCTGTAGAAATTGGGAGGGGTTTCTGCCTGAAAACAAGGGACCTGTCTCACCTAGGCTTGCATTATTTTAAACTTATTTCTGCTATCTACAGGGAGCTTCACGTCCTTTCAACCGAATGGCAGAGGACATCCGATATTGCCGGGACCCCAAAGCTTACTCTATCGACAGTTCTTTAACTATCATCTCTCTGCTACCACGTGAACCAGGACAGCCGACCCAGCCCTTTAAGATGAGGTAGCAATACTTTGAGATGAATAGGGATGCAGAAGATATTCAAACATCAATCATCAAAATGACTCAGGAAGTTGGCAAAGTTGACTGTTTTAATGTCAATTATCTAAAACAGGGAGTACAACGGACATGAACGGACATCTCACAGCATGATCTCAACAAAATTCATGAAAAACATCATCTTTATAGCAAAGACCCGTCTCTGCTGAAGTCAACCTATGTGGTGGCCAATGACATCCTACGTTTGCAAACTACAAAAAACTAGTGGCAAATGTGAGGCTTAGAGGGAACATCTAGGTATGCGTTCCATACAAGTCTAAGAAAGTGATAGGGTCTCTAGTATCAGGTGGGGCAACTAAGCCCTCCCCTAAAACAGATCACTATGAACGTCACTAAATACACGACGTCCCATTGGTTACACAAAATATAGGGCCCTTAACCACGTGGCCCCTTATTATTGGCTGGCATTCTTACATCCGTCAGTACTTTTCCACCCACGTTAGCAGCACGCAGGCTGGACTTCCAGGTGCTGGTGGGGTGGTCATAACCATAGCTTCCCACCAATTAGCATATCATCTATCATCACCTCAGTGGTCTGCACGTCAATTAAGGCTTTAAACGTGGCCTTGGAAGTGTTCCTTGCTGGAGGCACGCCCCAACTCCTTGCATAGGTGTGGTTCATCATGTTTGTCCAACTTTAACCCTCCACGTGACTAAAGACCACAAATTTGAGCTCTGATGTATTTAAAATACTATTATTTAATGAACCTCTGACATCTTCCTTGTTTTTGTGCACTTCTTCTGAACAAGAGCCTCATTCTTTCACACGATTGTAACTATTGTCAGATCCTCCCAGCCTGACACAACCTTGGCTTCTTGGGGCTGGTCCAGCCTCACCCTTCTGAGATTCACTTCTGTAATTCAATTGCTTTTCTTAACTGCGACACACTGGAAAAAGCCTTCCTTCCCTGGTCCAGCTCTGCTATAATACGTAGTGAAATCATTCATTCTTTACTTACTCCTATATATGTATACATTGGCGCTTGCCGCAATCTATTCACTACATAGCTAGCCTCAAGAATACTTCATCTGCTTGTGTATCTTTGCATCTGTACACATATAAAATAACTTGATATCTTCATCGTTTCTGTAGCATAAGCCTCTCCATCTCGAGCCCGAAATGTTGCTTATCTTTGATACCTTCTTGATGCCTTATAGAATATCTACATTCTCTTGTCCCTGCATCTCTTCTAGGTGTGTCAGTCTTACTTCATGTGACGTCACCAATCTGCTCTTTTTTCATGCTTCTTCTGGGATTTCATTCAAATGGCCATCATACTGTCTTATATGCAGGTATGGCTTTCTTAATGGGAACCTTGCCTCCAGGATTCTTCTTGGTATCGGTATTTTCACTGGTACTGCACGGGTTTCACACTCTGGCTCCCTACATATAGGCAATACGGCGAGATGCTTGAGGGGGGTACTTGGCTCTGTCTCTACACCTGTATGAACTGACCCTGCCTGCTTCACGGACTGCTCTACTCAACAAATTGGTACCTTGCTGCTCGAACGCTGAACTGACCCTGCCTGCTTCACGGACTGCTCTGATCGACGAATTGGTACCTTACTGCTCGAACGCTGAACTGACCCTTTCTACGTCACGGACTGCTCTGCTCTGCGAATTGGTACCTTGCTATTCCAATACTGAACTGACCGTGCCTCCTTCACGGACTGCTCTGCTCCTCAAATTGGTACCTCCTTGCCCACCCAACCCGAACCCGGAATACGTTTGGGAACACTTGCCTTTCTACTACATCTACTGCACACGGAACTGTCAGGATGTCACCGAACGTACCTTTTCATCCAGAATCCAACACCGCTCCTCAGTGCGGTGGTTTCTTCATCTGTAAACTCCGTCTGTGCTTCGCTTGCTATCCCTGCATGGACTAGAGACTTCCTATCTGCACGGGCTGGAACGCAAGGCCTCCTCGTGCCGTCAGGGTCATTTTGGACTTGCCACACTTCTGGGATACAGCAGATCTTCCCAGCTCCTGATTACAATTGGTAAGAACCTCTCCCCTATTGTTCATTGCCACTCTTGTTCCATCACATTTGCTTATAGTTATCCCTCTGATTCTATGCAAACCCTGTCTGGGGAAGAACCCAGTGAAACCTGCTCTACAACCCATGCTTGCTATTACCATCTAGCAACCACTTAAGGAATTCCACTACTCAAATAGAGGTTAGCAGACCTGAATTCTTGCTTTGTATACCTGCTTGTGGTTACCTGTACAATCTTTCTAACAGCGTCCCTTACTTTGCAGCCAGTGGTGTTGTGGTGTGTGTCCCCAGTCTTCCAATTAATTGACACCTTTGCTTGTTATGACAAGGACAACAGAGGGGTACATTGGTGGGAAGAACTCATCGTCAACAGACTGGGTTCCGCTGCCTTCCTGGCCTTTGATTTTGGGACTCCGCCAATCACGCTGAAAGGCAGTTTAGGGGTGAACCCTTACACAATTGTGCGCATACCCCTTCTGTACCCCAACTGAAAGCGGAAAAGTATCTGTGCATCTTCTGCCTATTTGGTCAGACCTTTAAGACTATATTAGCCTATTTGGTCAGACCTTTAAGACTATATTAGCTACGATCTTTGACGGGATAGCAATCGACTATATAGGTCTGTAATTAAAAACCAACCCGCAAAGGGACCAGGGTGCTAATTACAGTACCGCAATTTGCAGTACCGTAATTAGCACCTTTCCCATTCCCATTATGCCCTAAGGGGCAAAAATGGGAATGGCGAAGGGCAATGGGGGAAGGGGGAATTACCGCCCCGCCAACCTTGGAATAGGGCGGTAATTCCCCTTTCCTCCAAGGCGGTGCCGGTCTTTTACCGGCATGGACCAAGGGGCTAATGGCACCTTGGTCCACCGCCTACCATGTAATGAGGCCCAATGTTTTTAACCAGTGCAGAATGGAAAAGCACCTCACTTTTACCCATCCTTTTGCAGTCACATATTTTTATAGCACAGATATCTTTTGATGAGATCATTTTTAATTCTGGTATGATGGATAGAAGTGATAAGATCTGTGTCCTGTTTAATGGAATATTTTCTTCTGCTTTGAGAACTGATTCGTTTATAATACAAAGGGATTCTGTGTTTCTTAATTCTTCCTCTCTTATTCTATTATCAGAATTGTCATGCGAACGTACGTCAATCCTACTAGCTTCCGCAGAGTCACTTTCTAAACTTGCTGGTCGAAGTACTTCCTTTTGTCCCTTCCTTAACACTTTGCTTATACTTCTCTCTGTTGCTTTATCATGCTCTGACTCGTTACTTTCTATAATGCCAATTTCTTTTTCATTTTGGTGGACTATCATCTCTGTACTTGCTTCCTCCACTTCGTTTAATGTAGTACAAAATCATCTTCACTGCCTATTTTTCTTTGCTGTCTTTTCATCAAGGTGTCGATTTTTTTTTACATTTTTATTGTGATTTTGTGATATTTCCTTTGTTTCATTAATGTCTGTACATGATTGTGTCAGAGATGTATTCATCAGCGAGGTATCTTCTTTATTTTAGGTGCCTCATTCTTTCTTACTGTATTACCATCAGGCATCAAGTGATGTCTTGATGTTTGTGCAGAGATATCGCTTGCATTCACTGAACTCCATATCCCTCGGAGAAAGCTCCTCAAGCCTCTGTTTTTTTCTGGATTCTGGATTCTTCATGTTCTTAGTTTTTTTGTTCGTACTCTTAGATTTCTTTTTGGGCAAACATCATTCAAGAGTAAAAAGACGTTGGGGGTGTAGTATCTTCTAAATCAAGGAGGCTATGCACTGCAACGCAAAACAAGTGTTTAAACTTAATTCCGTGGCAGATTGCACTCCTCGTTTCCGGCACCTAACCAGTTTTGTTGTCTGTCGTTAAAACACTAAAGAGACCTTTCTCTCTTGAAATCAGAGTCATGGGATTCCACCGTTTTTCACGGTTTTAGTGTTTCATGATATCAGCCGCAATGTTCAGTGTTGTGTCGGCCAACTCATCCAACTCGGCAAACACGGTCAACACACTCGCAGCACTCCGCTGCTTCTGGGGTACAATATGTAGCAGGATCCACTTCTTAAAACACAAAGGCCTACTACAGTGGCAGCTGGTGGTGTTTGTAACCTCTCCTTCAAACCACCTACTCCCTTATTGGTGGCTGAATCTGATTTATTTGGAGTTACTGAACCTAATGGTCTTACAAATATTTGTTCTAAGGTTTCAGCTTACAATCGCTTTAGCAATGGACAGTTTAATGCAAACGTTCTCTGTTAAGCCATTTAACACTGTAATACTTTTACATCCTGTGCCCTTTCCTCCACAGTAATGGGACGTCCTACAGAACATAGACAGGACCTTGTTAGGTGTTCACAAGTGCAGGCGGGCAGCGCTCCAATCAAGACACGGAGCCAAGATAGCATACGACTTGTCTTTATTAATAGAATGCGGCAACTGCCGAAACCCCTGCCCGCCCCTCCCTAACCCCAACGTCATGTCCTCCCTTCTTCCGTGCACGGGGTCTCAACTAGGCCCTCCCCACATAACGATGTGACTCGCGGACATCTCCCCCCTTTTTAGCATCCATGTCCTTACCCCATTTCTCCCATGAGGAGGAGGGGCTTCATGCGGCTCCTCTGCGGACGCCTTGAGCTTCTTGGGGTTGTCCACTCATTTGTGGGGTGTTCGGTATCTCGCTCTCCTTCAGACTCTTCTCTGTCTCCTTGGTATGGTTCGTCCCGCATTCTTTATTCTTCGCTTTCGCTGTTTGTTTCCCTTGTCACTCTTGGATTGGGGGTCACCCGTTTGAAGTATGATACGTTTCTCATTACTGACGAGCAATCATTTCTTTGTGCGGTAATCATTGTGCCTTTCTTGTGGGTCACTATGAGTGGGGTAGGCGCGAAGGTGGCGTCTTCTTTCCTCATCTTCGGTTGTCGAAACCACACTTAATCTACCAACTGTAGGGGTGCTTCTCGAGCTCGTCTCTTGCGGCCTGCAGCCTCTTTCATCTTTGTCTTGGCTATTTCGTCATTATTTTTTGGCTTCTTGTACCAGTGTTGTCCTTTCTGGTGTCCTGGGGTCTTCTGGCAGTCTCGTCTTGACTGGTCTTCGAAACATTAAGTCCTCAGGGCATATCCCTGTTGTGCTGTGGGGTGTGTGTCGGTATTCTCTGAGCAGTTGGTTGATGGCCTGCTCGAAAGATTTGTTCTGGATGCTTGCTATCTGGAGGGTTCTCTTGATGCTGGCCATGAATCTTTCGGCCATGCCATTTGCCTGCGGCCATCTTGGGGTGATCTTGGGGTGTTGGAATCCCATGTATTTGGCAAAGTTGTGAAAGTCGTTACTTGCGAATGTGGGGCCATTGTCTGATTTTATGATTTTGGGTATCCCATATGCCAACAGCATTCAGTCCAGGGCCGGGATGACACTGGCAGTTGCGCTGCTCTCCACTATCTGTGCATCCAGGAAACGTGAATGTTCATCCATGAGAACTACCACATGGGTGCCATCTCTGAGGGGTCCAAAAAGGTCCACTGCAAGTTCCTCCCATACCTGCTTGGGTAGTAGTGACATTTGTAGGGGGTTAGGATGTGGGGGTGGCGCTACTTGTACACAGATGTGGCATCCCCCCACGATGTTGTCTACCAGCTTGTCGAGCTGCGGGAACCAGACGTTTTGTCGAAGGAGACGCTTGGTGGCTACCACTCCTCTGTGACCCTTGTGTGCCAAGTGCACTGTCCATTCCCGGAGTTCCCTCGGGATCACTACTTTACATCCTTTGAGAACTATGTGATCCTCGACCACTGTTAGTTCCTCCCACACCTAATCGAGCCATCTGACATCCTCGCGCACCGCTTCAGCTTCAGGCCTGGCTTGTTGTCTCATGCGTGTTTTCTTGTTAGATTGTAGGCAGTGTCTGATGATTCGGAGAGCCGGATCTTGTTCCGAGTGCATTTTCAGCTCCGGCCACCCTACCGGCAGGGGCTGCAAGCTCCGGCCACCCTACCGGCAGGGTCTGCAAGGATGTATTATGTAGTTTATGTATGCGTCCGCTATGGAGGGTTTTGATACTGCTGGCCCCATGGGGTGTCAGGATAAGTAGTCTGCAGGATTTTCGTCCTTTCCTGGGCGGTGTACCACCGTGAATTTATAGTCCTGTAATCGTAGGCCCCATCTGGCTATCCTCGGGGGCATTCCTGCTCTCGGATCACCATAGATCGTCAGTAGTGCCTGATGGTCTGTTACTATCGTGAATTTCTTGCCGAATAGGAACAAGTGGAAATACTCGCACGCCCACACTACTGCCAGGCTCTCTTCTTCTGCCTGGGAGTAAACCTGTTCTGTGGCGGTGAGGCTCCGGCTGGCGTAGGCTACAATGTAAATGTTGGGAGGGTCCATGAGGTCTTTCTGGGTGAGTATGGCACCAAGATCTACCGGGCTGGCATCAACGATTATTTCAGTGTCCCTCTGGGCATCGAAATACGCCATGTCTTTCCGCATGTGAGATGGCGTTCCTGATGTTCTCGAATGCCTTTTGACACTCTGTGGACCAGGTGAAAGAAGCGTCTTTGCGGGTGAGTAGCCGTAGCTGGTTGCTTGTGGTAGCGTAGTCCTTCAGGTATCTGGAGCAATAACTGGCCAGCCCTAGAAATGAACGGAGCTCCGATGTGTTTTCGGGGGGTGGGGCTGAGTTCAGAGCTGTGACTTTGTCCGGGTCTGGACGCATCCCTTTTTCTGAAAAGATGTGCCCGAAGAATCTCAACGCTCCTTTGGAAAATTTGCACTTTGCTTTGTTCAGCGTAAATCCTGCTTCTTCTAGGGCCTGGCACACCCTGTGTAGTGCTCTGTCGTGTTCCTCCTGTGTCTTGCCGTATACAAGTACATCGTCGGAATAGTTCAGACAATTGGGGACGTGTCTGATCACCCTGTGTATCTCCTCTTGAAATATCTCGGCCGCAGACGAGATGCCAAAACTGAGTCGTTTATACTGGAATAGGCCGAGGTGGGTCACGAATGTGGTGATGTACCTGGATTCTGGGGCTGTTTCTATCTGGTGGTATCCTTTCGTTAAATATAGTTTCGAGAAGATTTTCGCCCCGTGTAGGAGGTGGATCATGTGCATTATACGGGGTGATTGGTGTCTTTCTCTTTCACTGGCTACGTTGGCCCTGCGCAT
The DNA here is from genome assembly GCF_040938575.1 of Ambystoma mexicanum. Classification (NCBI taxonomy): domain Eukaryota; kingdom Metazoa; phylum Chordata; class Amphibia; order Caudata; family Ambystomatidae; genus Ambystoma; species Ambystoma mexicanum. Next base: position 17,628,074 of record NC_090937.1, on the reverse strand, counting down.
GTCGACACACAGACGTATGGATCCATCCGGGGATTTCTTTGGACGGGGACAATGGGTGATACCCAGGGTGTGGGGCCCAAGACGGGCTCAATGACATTCATTTTGATGAGTTTGTCCAGCTCCTCCTCCACTTGTCTTTGAATGTTGATCGGTATTCCACGATAATGTTGTGCTACCGGTTCAATTTGCGGGTTGATGTGCAAGTGCACCTTTCTGTTTTTCAGTTTGCCGAGACCCCTGAACAGCTTGGGGAATGTTTGCTCAATGGCTTCCGGCTTGTATAGTATATGTACTGGTCCCATCTCTACAGCGGTGCGGAAACTCAGGATGCACCCGCTGTTGGCTTCAGTTTTTCGGATGTGCAAGGGAATTTTTGCTGCAAGGTCCTTGTGTGTGCACCGAGCCTTGATCATGCCTTTGCATGTTAAGGGCGTTGTCGCTCCATACGGGTAGATGTCTACTGTGGTCTGCTTGATTTTCAGTGGTGGGGTGAGTGACTCATATGCTTGTTTACTTATGATATTGACTGTTGCTCCCGTGTCAATCAGGAAATTTAGCGGGGTGTTGTTGATGTGCAGCATGAGGATTGGGCTGTGTTGGGTGGCTGTGCTGTTGTTGAGTGTCCATACGTAACCCTTCTTTCTCTGGTCATCTTCCGACGACGGTGTGTCGCTGCAGGTGGGGGAGCGCATCTCGATGTATCGGACAAAACATCTCCTTTGAGACTGCCTGGACCCTTCATGTGATTGCCTGTCCTCGCGGAGAGGTGGACCTGTGCAGTCTCTGTCCTCTCTTCGGGGTGTAGTTTGTTAGGTGGGCTTCGTCATGCTGTTCTTCGCCTGTCTTGGGTGCGTGTCTGTTCATGGTATGGCCCGGTGCATTTTTGCACATCGCTCGATAGTGGTCCATGCCGCCGCACGAGGCGCACTGCTGTCCCATGGCCGGACATTCACCCATGTGCGGATATTCGTACCCGTATCTGTAACAAGTGGCTTCCGGGTGCTTGCCTCCTTGGCTAGAGGCTGCGTATAGTTTGTTGATGATGTCGGGATTGCTCGCAGGTTTTTCAATGGTGACTTTGCCCAGGTTATCTTGTTGTGATTCAACTGCCACTTCCATGCGGGCAAGTGCCAGAATCTCATCCAGGGATCTTTGTTTTTGTAGGAGTTGTTTGCAGAAAGGTTGTGACAGACATCCTGCAATGACCTGTGATCTCAGAGCTTCCTCATTGGAGTATCGGTGAAATTCACAGTGTTTTAGTTTAATGCGGAGTCGCATTACGAAATTGTCCATGGATTAGCCCTTCGCTTGCCTTGTGGTATGGAATAAGTGGCGTTCATAGTCTATGTTGGTATGCGGTGCAAAGTATTGTGAGAGTTTGTCATGAAGGTCTCTATACGTTACCGTTTCAACATTAAGCAATTCGCCCGCAATGTCTCTCACCGTTGGCCCCACTGCCATGAATAGCGTGTTTTTGAGCCTCTCATCGTCTTTCAATCCTATGGCCCCGGCATAGAACTTAAAGTCTTGCAGCCATGTGGTCCAGCAGGGTCCTAGATTTGAAGTGTCTCTTATTTCAAATGGGCTCAGCATGTGCATGACTTGTGCTGTGCCACCTGCCGCCTGTGTCGGTTGACCGTCTCCTTGTGCGTTGTCTGCGCTTCCTGATGAGGACGCTGTGGCTTGTGCTATGTCTGACATGGTTGTTTAATGCTTTACCCCGTGTTATGTACTTGCTAAATTTCTCACTGTAAGTGGGGATCTTCAGTGAACGTGGTCTTTGTGATTTCTCTATTTTTCCCTCTCAGGTGTTCTCCTCTCCCCTGGTGCTCGTGACGTCCTTCCTGGGGTGCTTATTCTTCCAGCGTTACCTTGATTGCCTTCATATGAGGCTGACTTGGTCGTATCTCCCTTGCAGGGAGTAGCGTGCGTGGCATCAGCTGGGCGTGGCAGAGAAACGTGCTTTTCTTCCGCTTTATATTCGCGGGAGTTTTGCTCTGTTGTGTGGGCCCCCATGCAGGTGCTGGCTTCTCTACTGCTGTGCTGGTGGGAATGTTGCAGTGGCCACGTTTTGTGGCTGCGGCGGGTACTCTGCTGATCACACGCGTATATCGTGTGTCTGTGTAGTGGGCCCAGCCTCCGCTGGAAACCGTTGTGTTCGGGAGGCGCTATACTGACCGGCGGCAGGCCTCTCTACTAGGCACGAGCGGGTTGGGCACCCCTCGTCACCATTGTTAGGTGTTCACACGGTGCAGGCGGGCAGCGCTCCAATCAAGACACAGAGCCAAGATAGCATACGACTTGTCTTTATTAATACAACGCGGCAACTGCCGGAAACCCCTGCCCGCCCCTCCCTAACCCCAACGTCATGTCCTCCCTTCTTCGGCGCGAGGGGGCTCAACTAGGCCCCGCCCACATAACGGTGTGGCTCGCGGACAGACCTTAGCAGCTTATTCTAGAATGTTCTTGTACGGGCGCGTCAGCCATGCCCCGTGTGGCATCTCCCCCACGCACCATTCCTAACCATCAGTCCCTTTCTCCATGTCAGCTGGGACAGAGCTAACCACAGAAGCTGCACTGTATTGCATTGGGTTTGAGTGTAAAAAGCCCTTTCCGGTGAGTGGCCATTTCCTTTTTCCTTGTATGCAGGCCTGCAATTGGGACTCATCTGTCTCTGCCTTCGAAACAGACCAGGAAGCCTGTAAACCCACCTGCAGACCTTTAATCCCTACTATGAATGTACGAGGGTGGTCTTGCTGAGGGCCTCAACATGGCAGATAATCGTTTGGATGTGAGAGCGTTCGCTTTCCCCTTTGTCAACTTATCAACTGTACTTGGGTGGAACAGGGTGATCCCATCAAAAGGCAACCCTCAAAGGTTTTCCTGCAATTCAGGCAGTAGCTTTGTGGTTTTTAGCCAGGCCATACTGCATAGGTCTAAGACTATGCACACGCCCCTAGCTGCAGTGTCCACATGTCGTGCTGCAGACTGCCTTCTGGGCAGAGATGGAAACCTAACAAAGCTTCTCGTCCTGAGAGAGCCAAGTAACCTGACAGACTGAACATTCTGGAACCCCTTAAAGGCCTGAAACTGCTGAATATTGAGCAAGGCACTAAATCCCTAAATCATGAGTTTTTCCTATATCCCTGAAGAACCGTCTGAGCAGAAAATCTCTGAACAGTGAGCCAGGCACCACATTCTTCAGAGCAGGGAGAAGTGAGACAGGATCTTCACCCCTGGATGCATTACAAATAGTAAGCTGGGCACTATATCCCTGTAAGTAAGCTCGCTACTCTATGAAACGAGCACACCTAACCTCCCTAGCCTAGAGATTAACTTCCACGACCAAAACACCTCCAATTGTGCACTCACAATGGATACAAACACGCAGGCATCTAACCTGAACCAAAGATTAGTCAGACTCAGATCACGCACCCTCCCATCTCAGCACCATGCCGCTCCCACACTCACACTACATAGAAACTGTCGACTTAGCTCATGCACCACCAAAGTGAACACACACACCCACCACTACAATTCCTCCATAGACTACAACACTAAACGCATACACCATGCCACACCGAGCAACAATTCCTAGATACCATGTACAGCATCACCTAAGCCAGACACTCCGTCCATACCGATAAAGAACTTATGCTCCACGCCATACAAATGCGCTTTAATCAATGTATGCTCTCTCCATGCCCACGCCTTAGAAGTTAATGACCTAATAACCACCCAAGACCTAGACATTCTCGCAATCACTGAGACCTGGCTTAACGAAGCCTCAGGCCCAGCGATCAAGTTAGCCCTACCGCTAGGGTACGTCATCCTTAGACAAGATAGGATAGCCACACTTGGAGGGGGGTAGCCCTTATATACAAGGAAACACTATCCATCAGAACCATACCACACCTAGAGGAAGGAAATTTTGACACACTATCAGTCAAACTAGCACTCTCGCCAAACAGTCCTATAAATATTCATATCATATACCGACCAGCTGGCCCCACTGCCAATTTCATAGTCCGCGTCAATTCCCTCTTAAGTAACAATATTAAGAAATCCACTAAATCACTACTCTTAGGAGACCTAAACCTAGGATTCAATGACCCTAAGGACAAAACTGCTATCTCTCTAGCAAAGGATCTCCATGACCTAGGATTCACACAAAAAATCACCTCGCCTACACACGCAAAAGGACTCATCCTAGATTGGATCATAGACCATAATTGTAACACGGCCACCACTTCCAACATCAGCCTCCTTTGGACAGACCACAACTATATCCAATTCGACATCCCAGTCCCAACACACATGAAAGTGCCTACCACTGCTCAGGCGACCTTAGCCAGAAGTGCCAAATAACTCACCGCTGACAACCTCAGCACACATCTCAATCTGCCATGCCTATCACCCCCTTTCTCCTCAGACCCAAACATCCTTGCAGAAATATTCAAAGACACTGGCCCTCATTACGACCCTTGCGGAAATCGACTGACCGGAGCGCCACAGCGTAAATAGCGTTTCCGCCATTGCACGAAGGAGCAAAGTGCGGCCCATTCCGACCCATCGGGCACGAGCACCACGGCATGGCGGAAGTGCTAAGTCCGCGATGGCGGAAAAGACCCCAAAACGGCCCACACCGCCGCCGTACGGGGCCCCAGGTGCAATACCGCCACCCCTCCTAGCGGTCACCGCAGTGTGCGCCTACCGCAAAGTACGGTGGCCGGAAATATACGGAAACGGAAGTTAAAACACGGGCCCGGAACGGGAAACATCCCGGCGTGCACCTATAAATACACTAAAACCACACAACCACTAAAAACACTACCCTGAGACACACCCCACCCCGTCAACCACCCTAGCGAAACCAAGAAAAATGGGAAAAGCAGCGAAGAAAGCGTGCGACCGCAAGCGGCAGGTCCACTTCTCCCGTGAGGAACTCACCGTGCTAACAGAGACCCTCCAGGAGAATGCTGCCGTGGTCTTCTCCACGCAAATGACCAGGACGGCACTTGCAAACAAGAAGGCCATATGGGCTCTGGTGGCACAGCGGGTAAGTGCGGTGGGGACCGCACCCCGCACCCCACAGCAATGCCGCAAGCGATGGGACGACCTGCGGATACGCGTCCGCAGCATACTCTCTGCCAACCGCAACATTGCCACAGCCACCGGGGGAGGTCCTGAATCACCCATCAAGTTGACCCCCTGGGAAGAAATCTGTGCCTCCACCATCGGAATGGAGAGCATTGAGGGAGTCGGAGGGATGGAGAAAGGAGTGCAGACATCCGAAGATTCAGGTAGGTGGGCCAGATATAACAAGCCACACAGTCCATCCATGTGAAGCACCATGCGTCCACATAGTGCAACAGAAACACATGTCCAGGATAAGGTCCACACACATCGGCCTGATAGCGCACGTTAAAACCCACAATAAATACATAAATAATTAAAAACCCCTAATACACGCACTACACGTGCAGCAGGCACACCCAAACTGCAGGCTGCCAAACAACTGCACCCTCACTCCACACACAAATCAAAGCACCTCCAAGGACCCGACCCAAATCACCCTCAGGTACCACCCCAAAGCATGTGATACAATGCCATTCCAATTCCCACAGACCCATCAATAACCCTCGCCCTCCTTTACTCCACCACAGGGTCCGATCCAAACGACGAGCCACAGGACACCCCTACCAGCACACCTGCAAAGAGGGCCAAGACCAACGGCCAGAGACCCTCCACCTCAGCTGCACGCATCAAGACACGGCAGCAGCACAAATCAGGTGGTAGCACAGAGGAGGGAACATCAACAGGCACCCCAGCAGCCAGCATGGCCACAACACCACCACCACAGGTCCCCCCAACGGATGCCACAGAAGGCACTGCCTCTGGTGGCAGCAGCACCATAGGTGACACCCCATTGATGGCAGCATGCTCGGACACAGAAGACGGGGATGTCGAGGTCAGATCCATCCATGACCTGTCCCAATCCCCCTGTCTGTCCCATCCCGTACAACATGAGGATACCACGCAGGGGCAGCCACAAGACGACGACTGGCCATCCCCCCAAGCCCTGTGGCAAGGCAACATGAGGACAACAGCCCCTCTGTGACACCCCCGCAAATGGGCATGGCCCAGCAGAGGCAACAGTCCCTCGACAAGTTAATCGTCCAACAGCAGCAAATGGCCACACTCCTCAAGGACCATGCCGATGAATGTGGGGGCACCAAGGCAGACATAGAAACATCAACAGAGACACTTAGGGCAGAAATGGAGAGATGTACAGAGACGCTAAGGGCACAAATTGAGAGTAGCACCGAGAGCCTGAGAGTCCAAATGGAGAGAAGCACCGAGAGCCTGAGGGGGGAACAGCATGCGACGTCCAAAGACGTATGTGCCGAACTTGCCGCAGTGCGCCGTGTGCTCACTGAGCTCTCGCAAACCCTTAGGGACATGCATGGACGTGAGCAGGCAGACACATCATCCGTTGCAAGTTCCGTCCAGGGCAGCCCCCAACGTAGATCAGGGAGGAACCTGCGCTCCACAGGCAGGGGTGCCCCTGATACCCGCAGAGGGGGCTTGCAATAGCGACAGGCCACTGACAATGAGCATCTTTGGACACTGGTGTTCGGGTGGGAGGTAGGAGGGTGGAGGGGGTGTGTTGGGCTCACTTGGGTGGCGGGTCGATAGGGTGTTCAACATGATATCACATATGCCATAAAAAGTGCACGATCACCCAATGAGATGTGTGGACATTGATCTTTGTGTACTAGGCCATCATAGGCGTACAGTCCATATTGTGCATGTCCCAGACACACGCAGTGCCACGAGTCCCGTGTCCATGTATCAGCCCCCAGGCGTGAGTGCTAGAAGCATACATCAATGAGATGCTGACGGATGTCACGGCCCTCCGGTGCCTCGCAGACTCCTTGAGGTGCTGCCACATCCCCACCCTCATCATGACCATCATCCGGTGCTTGCAGTTCAGCGTCAGGGGGCATGGGCACATTTCTACGTACGCACATGTTGTGGAGCATGACACATGCCATCACCATCTTTGCAACCTTCTCATGGCGGTACAGGAGTGCCCCGCCAGACCTGCTGAGGCAGCGGAAACGAGTCTTCAGTAGGCCGAATGCCTGTTCTATGACTACACGGGTACGTGAGTGGGCATGGTTGTAGTCCTCCTCATGCTGGTCCCGTGGGTTCCGGACTGGTGTGAGGAGCCATCTCTTCAGTGGATATCCAGCATCACCTGTATGTGGACGAGAAACGTAGGATGTGGAATGCCATTGATACGTACGCACACCCCCCCCCCCCTTCCTGCCAGTACATTGCCAAATCACATACCCCACATCATCATGCATGAGATGAGACTCACCGAGTAGCCAGGATCTGTACCCTGCGTGTCGCTCCATGTAGCGTGGTATGGTAGAGTTCCTCAAGACCATGGAATCATGGGTTGATCCAGGGAATCGGGCACAACAATGCGTAATGATCCTGTTGGAGTCACACACCATTTGTACATTCAGGGAATGAAATTGTTTTCGGTTGCGGTATTGGGCCTCCATGGCATGTGGGACGACCAATTCAACATGGGTGCAGTCGATGGCACCAATGCAACCCGGTATGCCGGCAAGTGCATGGAATCCCACTTTTGTGTTCGTAATTTCCTGCTCCGAGCGTGGTAGGGAGATGTAGTCGTCTGCGTGCTGCAGGAGGGCATCGAGCACTTGGAATAGTGTCCGTGAAAACAGTGGCTGTGATATGCCATGCAACTGTCCGACTGTGTGCTGGTAGGTGCCTGTGGCCAGGAAGTGGAGTACAGACACCACCTTCAGTAGGGGTGGGATTGCGGTTGGGCTATCTATCATGCTGACTAGGTCAGCCTGTGTCATGTCCACAATGGCGGCTATGGTGTCCCGGTCCAGACGGTAGAGGGTGTGGATCTGCTCATCAGTGAGGTTGAACGGATGTGCTCGGAGGCGTGGGATTGCGGGCTGCCTGCGTGGTGGTAGTGGCTGTGCTGCTGGGCCTTGCTGGCCCTGCCTTGGCCTCCTCCTCCTCCTGCGTCTCCTCCGTGCGGCTGGTTGTAGTTGTTGTTCGTCTTCTTCTTGGAGTCGGAGCACTTGCAGTGCTATCAGGTCCCCCAGGGCCAACATCGCGAGTCCTGCCGGTAGCATTTCGCTGTGGTTGTGGGAGGAGACTGGCTGTGCAATTTATGTGTTTTCAGGCTGTATGGCCTCCACCTGTGGTGATTGATTCCACCTGTGCAAACGGCTCTCCCCTTTGGCCGAGCACGTCCCGCGCACTACGCTGCAATTCGGGTAATGGTATCTTGCTATTGCAATCATGTATTTGTACCCGATGGGCGTGTAAGATTGGTTGATATGTTCATTCTGCTGTGGTCCCATTGTTTCCCATACTATCTGTGCAGTCGCGAACGGACTTGTGAAGGGTCAGTGGAACGTAGTACTCGAGTAACGGTGGGCCCTCATGCATCACTGTACCGAGTTGCAACGACGGGCGGGGCGTCCCATTTGTGGGTGAAGGCAGTTGCCATTTTCACACACAGCCGCACTCGATGGAATAATTAGTGATTTCAAACGGCCACAGATGCCTTTTCGACGTGATGTTGCAAATGAGGAATTCGAAGGGCGGCGCTTTCGGTTTCCAGCTAGCGGCGAGGAGATGCCCACAGGTCTGACTGCAAATGTAACGTTCTATTGTTCTATGTCCTTGAGACAGGGCCCATGGCGAGGGAGCAATGATTGATATGAATAGTTTGGGATGCGCAATAGCTACGTGGGCGATGAGGCCGGCCATTCCCAAATACATGTTACTTCACAACACTGGATTCACGGGCTGGGGCACTGTGGATGTAGCAGGCTGCATTACGCACAGACTCAATGGACGTTTCTAATGTCATGTGAGTAATAATTCAGGCGTTTTGATCCCGGGATGAGGGAATGATGAATGGATGCATGGGCAGGTGATTTGGTGCAGAGTTTGCCATGTACAGGGCTTCTTGGGATCTATCCGCCTCCCCTACGCTATGTGATGCAGGGCTGCCATAGTGGGACCATCGTCTATCTGGCCTTGTTGAGCCCTCCCTGTCTCGACGCGCCCTCAGACACTTGTGTCCATGCACGTTAACATTCCCATCTGATGGATTCTGTTTTGGCAGACGCATGCACAGGTACACTCATTCGTGATGGTGTTTACACCTAGGTATAGATGGTTATGAGTCGCAAGTGGCTTTGGGGTGTTGATGATCCTTTGGAGTGGGCTGGCATGCATATGGCTGTGGATTTCGTGTGCTCATTGAAGTGAGTTGTTCGAATGTAGTTCTGATGGCCATTCTGTTCTTGTTCTTTTCTTTTGGTTGACAGGTATCTCCTCCCCTTTTGCCACTGCCATCTGTATGCCACTCCTGCAGATGGATTTTACTCCCGACACCTGCTGCTTCGTGTTAATCGGTGGAGCAGCATTACGATCTTATGGGACGATCGCCAGTGGCCCACATGCCCTTACGCAGTACTGGTGGCTCGGAGCAACATTTCGGCCTTTCAGCTGGACTAGTGCCTCCCCATTGGGACGGCCCTGCGGTTGTGTGCGCTTCCTTTTTGCCTTTTCGTACGTGATTGTGGCTCTGTGTACCATGATGGGACAGGGCGTCACACAAGTAGTGGCTGGTCTTTTCTTGCGGATGCAGCCCACAATGGTGAAATGTGTTTTGGAGTTCATGGCCTGATGGCTGTATGGGCTTGGTGATTTTGTTGTGCATTAAATTTCTATTCTGATTTGGGCCGTGTAGCGTTTTTCTTTGCAAGTGATGTGGCATGTGCCTATATGTGGGGCGATGTATTGTGAGGAGATCTGCATTGGGTTCCTGCTTCGGGGTTTAGTTGCGTGGTACTGTGCTGGGCGCGTTTGCCTACTGAGCCCGTGAGGTCAGGGATGGGGGCTGCCTATATGACAGTTTGGATGTTGTCATGCTCAGGGGCGGGGGATTGGGTTTTGTGTGACAGATGGCGGTCAGCCAGGTGGACTGGTGGAATGTTGTTATTTTCGGAATGTTGCTGGTCACAGGTGCCTGGGGGGGGGGGACTGTGGTCATGTCCATTGGGATGGCTTCTGTATTCGTGCCATCTGTGCCCTGCAGCTCCCATTGGCCCCTGTTGTGTTTCTTTTGTTCGTTGGCATGCATGGGTGCTTTGTACATTTCAATGGTTGCATTGTGACTTCATTGCACCTACAGGGAGTTGTACTTTGTGGGCAGGGAGCGGTGTACAGGCACTCAGTGGGGCCGTTTACGGTTGATTCGCGATGCCGGACTTCTCGCCATGGCGGAATGGTCCATTCCGCCATGCCTGATGGCGTTAGGTACATGTCCGCTAGGGTCGGAATTGGCGTACCGTTGCACCATGGTGGTGTTAGCGGTTTGGCATGGCGCGCGCGCGCGTGCTTAGTGCAGTTAGCGTTGGCGTTCACTACGGTGTCGCTAATGGCTTCGTACTTTGCGGTGACGGGTCATAGTCGCACCGAGCGCTATTCGATGGCGGTATTGCATTTCCGCCATCGTTTTTCCCTTTCCGCCAGGGTCGTAATGAGGGCCACTGTTACTAGGGCTGTCAACACCATTGCCGCAGTAGAAAACAAAAAAGAGAATAAATCCTTCCATTCCAATTCTTGGTTCACAGAGGAACTCCAGACACTGCACAAAAACAAATGCCAGGCGCTCAAAAAATGGCAATACAATCTTTGTGACACCACAAAAGATAATTTCAAATCCATAGCCAAAAAATATAAAGACGCCATCTTCATCGCTAAATCCGAAGCCTACAACATCCGCATCTCCTCTGCCAACTCCCACTCCAAAGAACTCTTCAGTATCTTTAAAGAATTAACTGTAGCACCCACCTGCCCTGATGAGATCGTTAAAGACGAAGCACAGGCATACAATCAGCCATGCTGGCTAAAATAAACCTCCTCCAAAACAAAATATCCCACCACTACAAAACCCTACCTAAACAAAGCCTGCATGTACAAACGAAACCTAATATTAAAACAAGCAACATGCCCAAATTCTCATTCACCGAAATCTCCGAAAGCGATGTCATTGACATCCTTAGACACCTCAAACCCTCACAATGCAAGGGTGATGTGTGCCCCCCAAAAATCATTAAGGACTGCGCAGAACCACTTGCACCTCTTCTCACAGCATTCATCAATGCTTCATTCAAAACGGGCATAGTCCCAGACAGCCTTAAAGAGGCCTGGGTGCGCCCCCTTCTAAAAAAAACATCGCTAGACCCGGCCAACCCCAATAACTACCGACCCAGAACAACAGTCCCATTCCTCCCGAAATTACTAGATAAGGCCGCCCACAAACAGATTCAACTCTACCTTGAATCAAACGCAATCCTAGGAAAAAGACAATCTGGGTTCCGCAAGGGACACAGATCCGAAACTGCCCTTCTAGACTTAAAAAACGTAATCACTAACATCCTTGATAAAGGTAAGCCTGCTCTCCTCCTCCTCCTCGACCTCTCAGCAGCGTTTGACTTGGTAGACCATACCACACTCACCAGTCATCTCAAGCATGCAGCCCACTTCTCTAAGGACGCAGCATCATGGGTTACCTCCTTTCTAGAGGGTAGAGCTATGAAAGTATTCTCAAACATAGCCCATGCTGCACCTTCCATCATCCACTGCGGTGTCCCACAAGGCTCATGTACTGCCCCCACGCTATATAACCTCTTTACCAAGCCTCTCTTTGATAAACTGGACGAACTTGGGATCACATACACAAATTACGCTGACGACACCCAGGTTCTCCTTCCCCTTACGGGGCATTATCATCAAGATGCCACCACCCTAGAGCAAATCTACTCCACCATACAAGCGTGGATGGCTACTAACGGACTCTGCCTGAACGGAGACAAGACCGAAATTCTCATACTAGGCCAAAAATCCACACTCTCCAACCTCAACCCACTCTATCTCAATTTCAACATAGATAACTGCATCATCCCAGTATTATCTTCAGTCAAAACACTTGGGGTGCACAGAGACGCAACCCTTTCCATGGACAAACAAGTTAGCGCCATAGTATCGGCCTCCGTATTGAGCATCAAACTCATCAATGCAATAAAACCATTCCTGACCAAGGACAACTGCCTCTCCATTGCTAGAGCAACCATAGGAGCCAAACTAGATTACTGTAATGCTCTCTTAGCCGGCACCTCCAAAAAAAAACCTGTCCAGGCTCCAAACAACACAAAACAAAGCCCTTATAGCAGCCCTCAGCATACCAAAAAGAGACCATATCACGCAAGCCAGGAAGTCAGTTCACTGGCTCCCACTCAAGGACCGCATCTCTTTCAAAATCCTTACTACCACTCATAAATGTATCTACTCCACAGCACCCTCATACGTATCTGACACACTATGCAGATCTCAATCCACCAGACCGACCAGACAACAATACACCAACCAACTCACCATCAATAGGACCAAGGCAGGAGGCATAGGCTTCCCCTTCCTCGCACCTAAGCTGTGGAACTCTCTCCCCACTGACCTCAGAGCGGAAACATCTCTCACCTCCTTCCGCAAAAAACTTAAAACTGACCTCTTCAACTAACCATACGCTCCCAGCCACTTTCCGCCTCATGTATGTATGCATGTAATAATATTTGCGTCCAATATAACACTTACGGACATGAACTGTATGTAACTAAGTATAAGCAACAATGTAACTAGCGCCACGATGCCTACTGTCTGCTGTGCGCTTAACAAATTTGAATAAATAAATAAATAAAATAAACTGTGATTGGAGCACAGGAGCAAGCTGGGTTGTATATCCCTGCGACTATGGTCGTGGCAAAGAAGTGAGCTGGGCACTATATCCATGCCACTGTCGATGTGACAAAGATGTAAGATGGGCATTATTTTCTGAGACTGTGATTAGGTTAAAGTCCATGCTAGGTGCAATATCCTGAGACCGTTTTTAGGTAGAGATCCTGAAGGAGACCTGAATTCCCTTTGGATATACAAAGACAAGACACTTTACCCCCAACTTAGCACCTTTTGCTTAAACCGTTCCAGTACATGAACACTCTTTTCACTTGTAGATAAACCTTTAGACTCCATACGCATTTATCCTAGCTTCATCCTCATAACTGCAAAGAGATCAAATCCTATTTCTGTGTCATGTATTTGTCTGTCCACACACCCTTAGCTGTTTAAGGAGTTTATTGTCATAAATCATTTGAAACAAATCTGTGCATCAAACTTCATTCTACGGTACCCAGTCAATATATCTAAAACATTACATAGTGGTACATTTCAGAGTGGACCATAATACTAAAAAACACAGCAAACATTAATTAAATAAATAAAGGGTAGTAGGGTAAAGGGATTAAAATGCATCGGAATGGGGTTGAGTGGCATTATAAGGGTAAATAAACGTGGGGCTTGGGCCCTCCTAAATAAAAAAGGAAAAAGCTATCCACGATGAAATGTACCACTCTGTAATGTCCATCGTTAAAACCACATATAACCCATTCTACACGTGACGTCACCTATCCATTGAAGGTTTGTACTATTTTCCAATTCACCAGATCTGTGACGGTCCCTCGGTCCTTCCAAATTCCCACCCAGAAATTTAGTTGAACATGTTCCTTTAATTTGACCTCCAAAATGCACTGCCATGCAACTTAAAAATGGCTTAGACTGCCATATTGCCCCTAAACTATTTGGGGTAGAGTAACACAAATTTCCTTTACAGCTTCCCCATTGTCAAGTAGGTAACAGGGATGAAATGTCCAGACATGACCAATAAGTTCAGGTTCACTGCATTCTTATTGGGAAACCTGCACAATATGAGCCAAAATAATAAACACGGATGGAATGCAATTGTCAGGATCCTACAAAAGATCAAAATAGAAAATGTTCAGAGAAAATTAAAGTTCCAGGAAAACTAAATGTTCAGGATGGCTACTCCATAGTTATGGCACGTCTTGTGGTTACCATTGGGTTGAGACTTTTTCAAAGCATGTACCATTTTAACTGGTGTTTGGGGTGCTCTGGGCAACTACTCATTCACAATCTCATGCTATAAAGTTTCTGCATACTGCTGTGTTGTCTCTGGGTGTCGTTCTTTTCTCTCTCTCTCTCTCTCTCTCTCTCTTTCTCTCTCTCTCTGTTTGTCTCTCTCTCGTTAGTTTCAGATGGCGCTATTCTTCTGCTACCAGTACACGTCCTCTTCTTCTGGGATCCTTGCAGACTCCCAAGGCTCTCCAGACAATGGGGCTCTAGCAGATATTGTATTAGGTGTTAAAAGCCTGGTTGTGGCCCAGGAGAGGATGATGGTATGAGAGGCGACCAACTACACTGCTCCTGTCATTTGAAGGGGTCATGCTGATCCCTGGGCTCAGCCCTCTATTCCTTATGGCCATCTGACCACTCTCCTGCTGCCTGGTCTCCCCCTTACTCTTTCCACTAACCTTATGTGCACACAAAATTCCTTGTCTCAACCCTCTAATCTCATCTTCCTTTTCTACCTCCTATCAGAGGTTACGCTCCCTACGCCCTCATCGCCAATTTGCAGGGCTCTTGCTCCCCAACCTTCTCTACCAAACAATCTGCCTATGCCTCAACCTCCATTGGATATTCTTCTCGTTCTACATCATCCACTGGGTACTCTTTTTACCACTTCACTCCTTGATATCTTTCTAACTTCCCACTTTGAAGCTCTCCCACCTGTCCTGATTCTTTACCTACTCATTCTGAAAACTTACAAAACAGATGTGTCACCTTATTTCCCCAAACCCTGCACCTGGCTCCAGGTTTTCCTTCCACTCTTTCACTGAACAAGCGCTTCCTGCCAATTTCTGATCACTTGCTTCAATAATTGCTAATATTCAGTGTCTACTCCCCACTGGATACTCTCTTGTAGGCTCCTCCTACCACTCTGTCCTACCACTCTGCA
Organism: Ambystoma mexicanum; assembly: GCF_040938575.1. Taxonomy (NCBI): domain Eukaryota; kingdom Metazoa; phylum Chordata; class Amphibia; order Caudata; family Ambystomatidae; genus Ambystoma; species Ambystoma mexicanum. The sequence continues at coordinate 17,613,070 of NC_090937.1, read as the reverse complement.
ATGTTCACCTTTTCCTTTCACTTCCTGGTTCACTATTACTCCTACACTTCCTGATTTCTACTTTCCTTTACTACTCCTGGTGTTCACTTTCTGCTGTCACATCCTGGTAATCATATTCTGTACCACCTCCAGGTGTATACTTTCCTCTACTACCTCTTTGTGTTCACTTTCTGCTACCTACTCTAGGTATTCACCTGCTCCTACCACTTCCTGGTGTTATCGTTCTGCTACCAACTCCAGGTATCCCCTTTCCACGACCACCGCTTCCTGAGGTATACCTCCTTTCCCCTCTTGAGATTTTTTCTCTTTGCCTGCTACTCTCAGCCCACCCGTCTCAGCGTCAACCTGGCTTGCAACCCCTGCCAATTTGCTGGGTCACTCCTCCAAACTACGCTCTGTGGGTGGTAACTGTACTTCAGCTCTTGCTTTGGTTTCTGCTCTTTGCTCTCCTCTGATTGTATATACGCTCCAGCACCAGCCTTGATTATGATTTATGATTTCCTCCTGCCTTTACGTCAACGCACATCCAAGGAGCACATTTTCAGTTGAGTTGTATTTTGCATCACTTTGTGAAATGCAAAACTGCAGAAAACAACCTGCCTCTGAATGCTTACTGGCCATACCGCCCTTCGAAGGTACCCGGCTGCCTTTGCACAAAATAGTATAGTACAGGTCTGCTTTTCATCATTTTCTGTTTCTCCAGTACAGTATCAGTGTCACTCTTGCATTTCATACTCATGGCTAAATAGGCAAATTACAGTTCGATCTTATTATAATTCTGTTACTGACATCCTGGTTCACTCTTTCTGCATTACTTTGTTAAAGCTTTTTCATAATCCCAATAAAACTGCAAGAAAGATTCTCTCTATCTATATAGTCTCTTCTAATTCTCCACCTTTTCTACTACTTCCAGCTGTATTCCTCTTTCCAAATGTACTACCACCTTCTCTGCCCTTAACGTGTTGTTTTCAAATTTTACAGGAATGTATCAATTTCAACATATTACCATAAAGAAAATGAACGCAAGCCTAATATTTCAATCAAGTAATACATTCATACTGAACTTATTCCCCATCTAGATTGGGACTTCCTTTGTATTGGCTTCCTCGTTTATGCTCTTTATTCGACTCAATTTCAAATGTTTCTGTTTGCATAATTTCACAATAGCTTAGTTGTGCATCCAGTGGTCTTGCCAAACGGGGAAAATTAATTCCCTACACTTCTCTCTCCAAGTGCAATTCAATTTTTCTTGTCTTGTCCTTACATACGTTCTACTTCTGTCGCCCAAAACATTTCCACTTGTTTACACCATACTAAATTAGGTCAACGTTTAATTTATTATTGCTTCACTCCATGGCGTGGCAATTTTATCAAATATATGTGTTTTCCAGTTTTTTATATTCTTGGGATTGTAAGTGATTTCAACCCTGCACTTCACCTAAGTCAACGCCTAGCGTGGGATGCACAATTGAAACCCTTAATTATATATTTTTGTCTATAAGTTCTTTTATTTCTGAATGATGTACCCTTATATCACGCCCCTCTCTTTGAATCCTCCCCGGTCGCACTGAACCAGGAAGCAAGCTGTTTTGCAATGTTAAAAGATTTATTTTATGGATTTCACAATATATATATCACACTATTTAATATTGATGCAAGAATCACCAATGGGGTGATGTCACAACAACTCTCTTTAATCCCAGGAAGTAAGAATAGGAAAATAATGCAGCGTAGAATAATACTTTGTGTGGGTTTAATCAAAATGCAATGTGATTACTCTTTCCCCCTGCACACTACTCAATCCCCCCAATATGCAATATAAAGAGATAGAAGGAGAGAAAACAGGTTTCAGGAATACAAACTCAACAAAACAGTCTCAATCCCAATTTCCCTAGCAACACAGAGAAAACAGGAATGATTGCAACTTGTCAAAATGGTTTTGAATGTGGCTTTAAATGAACGGTTAACAGCACAGAAAAATTGATTTAATTCACTAGATGGATTCAAAACTAGTGGGAGCCACTTTGTATAGTTTCAGATCAACACTAGCAATGATTATTGAGTAATTAGCAAGTTGAAAACTTAATTGTGAGGTCGGATGCAAAGAAAAGCTGTTTCTCACGTGAGAGATATGAGCCAAACGTAAACTTTGCGTCAAACATTTCCGCGCGTGTTAAGCATGATTGCGGAGAATCTATAAGGATTTGGGATGCGGTTTTGGATTCGATGGAAAGCTAGCTGAGGATGTTAGCTTCAATTTGACACTTAACTTTCGTTTCTAGCATACACGGTACGGAAGTTATGAAGGTTTTTGTAGAGGTTGGTTTTTTTCAGAAAGGGTCAGAATTTGCAAAAGAAAGATGCGCTTTTGAACATTACAAACAAGATTTCTTTACACTAGGGAGTCTATGAAGCCACAAGCTACACGACAGCACAACCACCAGTCCAGCGACGTCTCTGGATGGTTTTTGCCCATCGAGACGCTTGCCTTTCTTCAGAAAATATAATAGCGCAAAGATGATTTTAACACTACTACTACCAAAGGACTATAGGGATGAGAGAAAGATTCAGGTAAGACAAAAGATTTTCTGCAATGCAGTTCTGGATATAATGGAATGGGTTTGGATAGGATTACTTATGGACAAGATGCTTGCTAGCGACAATCCTATGCTATAGATACTCACTACCACTGTTTGGAATGGACCCGTCAGGGATCTGGTCAAGGATTTCTGGACTGGAATTCTACTAGCACACCGGACTGGACTCAAGGCGCTCTGGTTCTGCACACAGCACGGCACTCTGAACACTGCATGGCGGAATTGAACTGGATCTGACGGGTTGGTTCTGGTTCGCCGCTATCTGCTTACAGCTCTGCTCTACTGGGTTGGATTCTGGCAAGAATTCTTAGCAAGAAAGCTGAAACAGCAATGCCAGGCTGTTCTTTTTTGTTTCCCTTGGAGGTCTAGGGTAAAATCTGGTTTCAGGATTATTAAAGGCCAAGCTGAGAAGGGTTCAGCTTTGGAAATGGGCCTTTCTGCTTTCAAAGTTCTGGAGTCTTGGATACGGATCTCTCTTGCAAAGTGCTCCACCAGCAATCAGTTGATGCGTGAATGTGTCTGTGTTTCTAGGTCCTAAGCTGTCTCTATTTATGTATTTCCTAAAGGAGTGGGTAGGCGGAATTATACTAGGCACACCCTCTAGGGATTCTATTGGTTAGGGTGTTTCCTCTCCTCTGATTTGAGAAGGAAACATAATGTCATGATGACGCCGTATTTTAGGACCCAGGGAGAACCTCCCCTTTGTTTCTGCACAGCAAATCTATTTTTCATACACGACATATTTACAATTTTACCAACTTGCTAGCAATAACATATTTACATCACAGATTTAGTGGAGCAAGTATTCATCCGAGTCCCATCTCGGTGAGAGCTTTGGTTCAGATTTGACAGTTTTTCGCACTTTTGCTCTGGTACCCAATGTCAGATTTGTCCACATTTTTATACATATGTGCGCATGACCTCTGGGCATAATCATGTGAAGTTTCATGTTTCTGGCATCACCACAATTGCTACAAAACCACAAATTCTGTAGTAATGTCCCTGAACATAGCACAGAGTTCTGAGTAGTTTTAAAACCGTGACCAGAATTTTCATGTTAACAACACTATATTTTACAAATTTTTACAATTTTGCACAGTCCTTTGTCAGTCCTTTTCCAAAATATGCTTTCTTATGCTGTAAGGATAAACATAACTGTCTGTCCCGCCCCCAAAGTTTTGGTGGGTCAAGAGGAATCTCCGCCTCTCTTCCTTCTGGCAGGAGTTTCTGTTGACACTTGCATCAGCATATTCTTTTCAGCCAAGGAAACCCTTTGTCTCTCTCGGGGGCAGCAGAGCAAAATCCCCTCCCCTTTTCATTAACATCTGACTGAGAGTTCCTGAGGCAGAGAGCAGAAGGAAGGCACCCTTTGTTTGGGGCACGCTGTGGAATGTGCTTTGAATTTCTTTGGCTGGTATCAGAGGTCACTTTAACTCAATTTGTTTAAAATTGTATTGCTAAAATAAACTTACATTTTCAAAAATAGACACAGAGATCTCTAATTCCAGTCTTTTTAAAACATAGAGATTGAATGTTTGCAACCTATATTGCTTTTTATGGCAAGTCACTTCTTTTCAACAATTTGATTTTAATACACAAGTTTAAACTGCTAGTGTCATTAAATGACAGCTTTCGTGCAGGCAGCCGGCAGTACTGCACCCGTTTCTGACAGATTTTTCACAGCCAAGCACACTTTTTAATGTGGATATTCTATGATGGATTCTGCTTTTCCTGACATTGTGTGCTTATGTGGATTCCTTAACTAAGGTGATGGTTAACACCCAGCAAGGATGTTGGATCTTTTCTGATGTTTTGAACCATGATTTTGCAATTTCAGCAGCCAAGGAAAAAAAAAAAGGATTTTAGAGCACCTTTGGGTTTCCTCGCAATAAAGCACTGCCTTTCCTGTAGTTTCCATTTTCCCTTTGTGGGCAGCCCAATGACAGGTTTTGGCAGTGTGGTCTCCTGTTCCCCACTGACACCGGCAAAGTAGATTGGCAGCCAACTTTTCCGGGTTCACTGCGCACTTCTCAGAGGTTTTAGCGCGCATAGGGCTTTTTGCAGCCATTTTGTTGGTTCTGTTGAAAGCAGCACACAGTGATGTCGCAGGGCAGAACCTAGTGGGTCAATACATCACACAAGCCACCCCCCTCTCGAGACTGGGATGATCAGTTTCTTTTCTTTCTGGTCCAAATGGCAAAATTCATCAGCTTCTCCCATCAGTGGTGGATCGACCGGTTCTCCTGGCCAAGTCCTGACGTGAGTATGGCGCGATACACCGGGCCCCTTGGATCTTTTCTTCCGGTCCCTGGGTGGTCCTCCTTGGTTTTAGTCTCCATGGTTTCCAATTCTAGGATGACAAAGCAAAAACATATTTGTAGGCATTTCCCCACCACTATTTATGTAGTGGGGCAGACACATTTGACATATCAGGCCAATTTTTTCTATTGGCAATTTATTGATTATATGGATGGAATATTTTTATAGTTGGAATTCTAGGGTGCCGGAGGGTACCCCTCTGGGGTTCCATAAGAATCCTCCAGTTGCTGCAGAGTGCGCCTAGGATGGCAACACTTCAGTTGGTTGATATGGAACCACTTATCTTCCCCCTCTGCCAAACTGCCTTTGGGGATGCGGATTTTGTAGGCGACTGGTGAGATGTCTAAAATTTCAAAAGGACCCCTCCAGCTGGCAAAAATGTGCACTGTTTGGCCTGGTTCCTTTGGAAATTGTATAAGTAGACCCGGTCTCCTACGTGGTATTCTTTTCTAGTAGTCTTTAAGTCATAGTGGGTCTTCATGCTGTCTGCAGATCTCTCTAGATTTCGCTGAGCATAGGCAAAAGCATGTTGAAGGTGTTTTCTCAGATTTTCAACATACTCACGAGTTGTGGAGGCATTGATCAATGTCTGCTTTTGGGTTCTGTAGAGCAGATGCTGGGGAAGCACCATCCTGCGTCCAGTCATCAGCTCAAACGGTGACATTTTAGATGCAGATGAAGGGGTAGATCTGAAGGCCATCAGGACAAGGGGTAATCGAATATCCCAACTTGGCCCAGAATCTGCCACAAACTTTTTTAATATGCTCTCAATTGTCTTTTGTATCTCTCAACTGAACCACTAGAGGCTAGCCGGTAGGAAATGTGTAATTTCCTTTGACCCCAAGTATCTCCCACATCTTGGTCATTACTTTGCTAGTGAAGTGGCTACCTCGGTCTGACTCGATCCTTTGGGGTAGTCCAAAACACGAGAAGATGTGGTTGATCATCAGGGCAGGTGCTGTTTCTGCCTTGCAATTTGGGGCCGGGAAACATTCCACCCATTTAGTAAACAAGCATGTCACGGTCAACATGTACTTGTTCCCCCTAGAGGAGCGAATCACGGGCCCGATAAAATCGATTTGCAAATCTGACCATGGCAGTGTCAGCCCCCTCTTTTGGAGAGGCGCACGGTGTGTGAGGGATGTTGGCTGAAATTGTGCACACACAAGACACCCCTTCAAGTATTGATAAAAAAGGAAAAACCCAGAAAGAGACTGCGCCCAGTTTTGAAAAAAATGATTTAATGTAGAAATGCCCCTTAAGATGACACGTGTTTCGGTCCCTTTATAGAACTTTCTCAAATCAGGGCTAAAAAGTATATAGTCAACAAGTAGGTGCCAACAGTAACATAAGACATTGGGCCTCATTACACGGACGGCGGTAAGGGTTAATGGTCACTGTTAATGGTACCGGTGATCGTTAACCCTTACCGCCTTACTACGAGGTCCCTTAGCGGGTTGGTACTTTAACACCTGCTTTTAGCAGGTGTTAAAAACCAACACGCTAAGGGACCTTGGTGCTAATTACGGCACCGCAAATTTGCGGTACCGTAATTAGCACCTTCCCCATTATGCCCTATGGGGCAAAAATGGGAATGGGGAAGGGCAATGGTGGAAGGGGGAATTACCGCCCCGCCAACCTTGGAATAGGGCGGTAATTCCCCTTTCCACCAAGGCGGTGCCGGTATTTTACCGGCATGGACCAAGGTGCTATTAGCACCTTGGTCCACCGCCTACCGTGTAATGAGGCCCATTATGTTAATTCACATATTATATAGTGTAAGAAATGCACGTAAAACAAAGTAACATATTTGATTTGTAGAAATCATAAATCAAAAAACCAAAAAGTAGAAAAACAGACAAAAATAGGTTGGGGAGTGGGAGGGACAGAGAGGGTCAAGAGATAGGTACAACAAAACTCAATTAGTTTATACTTCATACGTGGTTTAAGAATGTATAGTAAATATTACTGTTTTACCTCAGTTTCTCTAATGCCCCTTTACATAGGTTTAGCAGAGATAATCCGCTCTTCCAATGACGGGTTAGATCCCTTCAAGAAAATAATATGAATTAAATGTATCATCCAGCAATGATGCTGCTTACATTGTATACCTATTCATCATGTTGCGGTAAGTGGGTTCTACCCTTACCCGAGATAACGTTCGTATGGTTACAGTATCCTATCTGTGCAAGTTAATACATATCTTTGAGCCTCCAATGATCTACAATGTCTTCAATAGTTTTTAAAAGGGATCTATATAAGCATTACATTGCTCGCGTGCTCTTTCTATATAATCTCATTCTTATTTAGTTTAAAGAGTTCACTCTTGCTAAACCGCCGCCTTAAAACGAGCGTGCAATGTTGAATACAACGCACTCGAGCTCACGGCATTAAATTGTAAAAAAGAAAAAACCGCCGCACTTCTGAGACGATCTCTCACCTTAGTCTGTCAGTCTCGCGTTCAATCATGTGCAGCCGTATGTCCGGAGGGGGCATCTGAAGGAGTCCCTTTCATTGTTAATCTGAAACTAGGTCGCCATGACAACGGACTCCAGGGTAAGTCCATTTTCTATGTCGGGGCCAATGTTTACCTTATGCACAACGACGGCCATTTCAGAACGGTGTATTAAACAGAACCTGTTTGCTTCTCCACCTATCCAAAGTTCAATACTATTTCGTTTTGGTACTTTTTTGGTTTACAGATTAATATAATTAAAATTATTAACTTGGATTTACCGATTACATATTTTTACAGATATAGTGAAAGCGCAATATTAAACCAATTACACAAAAGTCCTTATGAAACCTATTACAGTTAAATTCTTAGGGGTGAGATCTGCCTACTGCAAGAAAAGTAAAATGGCATATTCATCCAAATGATATTGTCTTATGGAAGACGCAGCAATAATACTATTGTTGCGTACTTGTGATCCCTGATGCCAAGTCATGAACCCGAGAAGCTGTCGAGTACATTTTCATTGCAAATGTACATCTTAATGAAGTTACGTACCATCAATGCTCCAGGCTGATGGCCCTAATCATAATATTTAGTGAAGTATTTGATTAAGGAATTTTGTCCTGTATTCTGGCCACTTTATGAATAATAATGACTAGACATAAAAGTATTTTGTCACAGTGACTCATTGTGTGATTTCAGGTCCTGTATCTCAGCCAATCTATGAGTTGTTACAGACATAAAGAAACTTTTAGTCATAGTGAGTCACTGGTTAATCAGGTCACTGAGTGCACCATAGCCCAAAAAGGTCCCTTTTAGAGGAAAGAGACCATTTCATTCTCCGTATTTAAGCCGAGAACTGTAGAATTAAGTTTACAAATTGTTCTCATTTCTGCTTGTCTCAATTTCTTTTCCTTGTTGCCACCTCTTTTACCCAAAGAGACTTTCTGGAGACCTATACATTTTATGTCCGCCTTATTATCCATTTGATGTTTCTCTTGCCAGTGGCAAGCCAGTGGTAACCTGAGGTCTCGACTCCCAATGTTGGCCAAATGTTCTCTGATCTGAAACCTCAGTTCCCTAATGATGCTGCCGATATAGACCAGGTTGCATACACATATGATCCCATGTACCACATGTTTTGACCTACAGTTAATGGATTGCAAAATCTTTAACGTTCTATTGTTGGGGCCGGTTTATTGTGTGCATATTTGCACATTGTACATAATCCACATTTCCTAAATCCATTTGTTGGTGCTTGTAACCAGGTCAATGGTTCCTCCCTAGTTATGTCTGGTAAATTCGAGGGACTTAGTTTATTCTTCAATGTTAGTGCCTTTCTAAAGATAATCTTGGGTTTCTCATCCACATTCTTCGCAATGTTCTCATCAAGCTTCAGAAGATACCAGTGTTTGGCTAAGATTTTATATAGCGTTCTTTGGTCACTACTATATTTAGTGATGAAGCCAATCGTAGGTTGTTCTGTCCCTTTATTCCTGGACATAAGTGTCTCTTCATGAGTCGTTGCTAGGCTTTTATCCAGAGCTTTCGTCACACATTGTTCCGTATAGCCTCTTGCCAGGAATCTGGATGTTAGTAGTGTACATTCTTTCTCAAAATGATCAGTTTCTTCTGGCCCTATGTTCACAATGGTGGGTCTATAGTTACAGCTCTCTGCATGTAGAGTCGAATTTACTTCCGTAGGCTTCCTATATGTGCGAGTTCTAAATTGATTATGTTCAATATATATTGTGAGGTCCAAGAAATCAATGCTCTCCTCATGACAGATGCCTGTAAAATGTATGTCCATTTCATTTTGGTTGATCCTGTCCTTAAATTCAGCAAATTCTGTGGTTGTACCTTTCCATACTATTAGTACATCGTCGATGTAACGCATCCAATGCACAAGTTGCTTCTGATAGGCTTTGTCTTGATAGATAACTGTGTCCTCAAATAGTCCCATAAAAATGTTGGCCAAGGCCGGGGCATATTTGGTGCCCATCGCCATGCCCTTGGTCTGTCTGTAAAAGCAATTATTAAAGTTGAAGATATTATATTCGAATGTTAGTTCCAACATTTCTTTTACCATTTGGATTGCTGGTACATAGATGCCGAGTCATCCTTAAAAGTGTTATCTATTGATCTTAGTGCCCATGTATGGTGAATAGATGTGTAGAGGGCCCCCACATCCAGTGTAGCTAGTTGATAGTCTCTTTCCCAGGTCACATTTTTGAGCTTAAGAATGACATCTGTGGTGTCCTTTAGGTATGCCTTCAATCCCATTGTTCTGGGTCTTAAGATATTATCCAGGTATTGGGAGATATTCTCTGTTGCCAAACCTATTCCACTCAGAATCGGTCGGCCTTCTGGAATTCGATCATAGATTCTATGGATTTTTGGCAGAAAGTACATGATAGGTGTCGTAGGTTCTTTGATGAAGAGGTAACTTCTCTCATCGTCCGTGAGGAGACCCTTGTGGTGCCAGTTCTTAATCTGTTTCTCCAGATGAAGTACAATCTGTTTGATTGCATTTGTTGGTATTGTTACATAGCAGTCTGGGATGTTCAGATGTTTGTTGGCCATTTCTAGATAAGCTTCTCTATTCATAATGACAATGTTCAGCCCCTTGTCCGCTTCTTTAATTACAATAGAACGGTCAGTCTCTAGAGTCTGGAGGGCTTGTAGTTCCTTGATAGTTAAATTCTGCTTCATTTTTGGTTGATGTCGTTTCGAATCCGTCCGATAAAGGTCCTGTGATACTGCCTTGTAAAAGGTGTCAATAATATTATCTGCTGAAAATTGGGGTCCAAATCTCGAAACTGGTTTCAGCTCCTTGGTCGATAGAGTGTCTGGTTCCACATTCAGGTCTCTTAGTACTTGTGTAATATCATATTCTGCTGGCTCTGCAATGGATCTTAATAAGTGTATTCCTTCTATTTCTTTGATACTCAGATCACTTGGTGGTGTTTTGGTTATTTGTTGGTAGGTGCCTGGTGCTTCGGTGGCAAAAAACTTCTTAAGTTTTAGTTTCCTTACGAATTTGAATAAGTCAATGTGTAAATCTGTTTCATTGTGCTTCGCTCTTGGGGCGAATGATAGTCCTTTATTTAGTAGTTTATTCTGTTCCTTTTTTATGAATGCTTATGTGTGGTCTTTTCTTGGCTTAACCACAAACCCAGTGAGATGCGACTTTTGAAAGAAAATATTTGTCTTTTTGACAGTATATCAATTTGAAATACCGAAGTGGAATTAACATGTCGCCATGTTAGACCAGACCAACATAGCCAAGAATTGGTGAATATTCTGTGACCCTTCAAGTATTGGTCGAGGTCCTGCCCCATGTGTGGCCAGTATGCAACCTCTCTTAAGATTTCAAGTGTTGTATGAAATCCCCTATGACCGGCTGTGGCCGCATCATGGGCGTGACTTAACATCAGGCTTCGAATGAGGTAGGGACCACCCACTGATCATGGCCAGCTAGGGATTTCCTCACCAACAAACCGTCTTGGATTCAGAACATTTTTGGACATTTCATCAAAGGTCTGAGGTCCTCTTTCCCTAAGTAATCGGTATCCGTCAGGGGAAAGTTCTGAGGGTCCTCAATGTGTTGATAAAACTTGCCAATTATTGGATCCCCTTTTTGAGCCGTAATCAAATCAGCATCTGGGGTCTCCTTACTCCATTGGGCAGTTGAGAGTTCATTGTGAGCATTTGTCTGGGACCTAGTGATACAAGCGACCAGGATTTCCCCCAACAGGCACTCGATCTCAAGTAGATCCCCTTGGATGGCTCCGGTTTTGGCCAGCTGATCAGCTAGGTCATTTCAAGTTTTGTCTGGTCCCTCTACTTTTGAATGACCCTTGATCTTTTTCCAGTAGATGGTCATCCCATTCGAGGTGACCAGATCATCAATATTTTGGATTAACTTCCCATGTTTCAATGGTTTGTTATTAGCACAGAGCATGCCTCTGGTTTTCCAGTTAACCAGGTGCTCCACGAACCCGTTCCGTACATAATCCGAATCTGTGATTATGACCAGTTTGTGGAGTTGATGTTGGACAACAGTGAGGATGGCTTGATGCACAGCCATCAACTCTGCCACTTGACTACTTCGGGGACCAATCTTGTACCCAGCGGAAGGTTCTGGGGCGCCATTCACCCATGCATTCCCTACGCCGGCCACAAGTTCTTTTTCCCCGTTGTTGTCAACATGGTAGGAGCATCCATCCACATAGACAGTGGGCATTCCCTCACACTTGTCTTCTTCAAAGACTTTGTGTGGGGAATTAAAGTATGCCTCCATGTTTTCCAAGATTTTAAGACTTTTGTCCTCGAGACAGTTTTCTCTGGCACAATCATGCAAGTCAGCCAGACCTTGCGCGAGGGGACTCTTCTTGTTTTGGCCATATCTGACCTCCACAGGAAAGGCTTGCATTGACAGAATCCAGGAAGTAAATCGGGAATTACTTACATTTCCGGCCCGGATTCTGTCACTTTGGAGATATTGCAGAGGCTGGTGTGGAGTCTCCACTATGATGTGTTCCCCCTGGATAAACGGGCGGTAATTCTTCAATGCCCACACCGTTGCCAGGAGTGCCTTCTCACAATCGTTGAATTTTTCCTCCACAGAGGATAAAGTTTTACTCGCATAGGAGATTACTTTATTGACCTTGTCATGCTTTTGGTATAATATTGCAATCAAGCATGTATTAGAGAACCCTGTCTCCAAGAAGAACTTCTTGTTTTTGATAGGGTAAGCTAGGCAAGGCGCTTGTGAGAGGCTTCTTTTGAGTTGTTTTACTGCCTCGGCTTGTTCTGGTCCCCACTCCCACTTGACCCCCCCTTCAAAAGATGGATCAGGGGTCTTGTGATCTCTGCGTAATCCTCAATGAACTTTTCTGCTGTAATTAGTCAGTCCAAGGAGACTCCTAAATTCCCAGAGTTGTGGGGTCTTTTAATTTCTGGAGTGCTTCCACTTTCTTTTCCTGGGGACAGAGACCCTGAGGAGTAATCTCATGACCCAAGAAATTGACACGGGTTCTGCACCACTGTGCCTTTTGAAAGGAAGGTTTTGCTTCGGCAGCCCTCAACTGTGTCAGAACATAACGATCTCCGCTATGTGTTCCTCCACAGTTGAGCTTTTGACTAGAACATCATCTACATAAGCCAGGTTACCCCTTTCACCCAGATTGGGCATGGCCTTATGTAGAAAAATGTTAAATTAATTGCCGGAGTTGATGTATCCGAAGGGAGTCCGGGTCCATGTGTACTGCTGCCCCCCGAAGGTAAAGGCCAGCTTGTATTGGTCCTCCCTACTGACAGGTACAGTCCAGTACACTTTGGTCAGGTAATTGCAGTGAATACCTGTGACCCCTGGATCTGGGCCAGTCCTTGGTCAATGTAGGGAAGAGGCCATCAGGAAGTATTGACCCGTTTGTTGAGCTCCCTAAGGTCGGCGCAGAGTCTCCACTGGCCGTTTGGCTCCAAAATCCCCAGCACCGGATTATTGAAGGTGCTGTGGACTGGACGGATTATCCCACAGGACTCAAGGTTCTTAATTATTTCAGTAAGGGACTCCATTGATGCGAGAGGCAAGCGATATTGCTTCGGAAGCACTGTAGTCTTGCCAGGGTCCGTGGGAATTGTTGTTGTGTAGATGTCGGTGCGACCACAATCATATGAGTCCACCGCAAAGAGATCTTGAAAATCTAAGAAAACTTGTTTAAATTTTTGCTTTTGCTCCAGATTCTCACAGGCATCAGCTAGGTTGACTCTCTCTTCAACCATCTGCCTGAAGCCTGGAAAAACTTCCGGTTTTGCTATCTCCCCGGCCTCCTCCAGCTGGGTGGAGAAGTCCCTGGTCAAAGTGCTCATTTGGACTGGTGGCTTCAGGTGGGGAAGGCAGTCCTCGCGGACTTGGAAAATCACCTCATCCCCTCTTGAAGTCACAGGTCACATCTTCCTTACCATAAGGGCAGGAAGTGTACACCAGGAAATTCCCCCCATGCCGGCTAAATATCCTGTCTGGTGTTGTGTTGTTGTCACAATCACTGTCAAAACAGTCCTTGGGGATTGGTCCTAACAGTTCATTGCCTAAATCTATGGAAAAATGTCGGTCATCAACCATCATTCCAATAAGTGATCCTCTTTAAGTCGCTGTTATCCATCTCTATTGGAATAGTGTCATGTTCTATATTGACTAGTGGTGTTGGGTTTACCCACAACCCTTGCTGTTGGAGAAAAGCGTTTAGATAAATATAGGCATCAGTGAGAATTGTCGGGTCCTTTCTGGGATGGTGACTTCCCCTCCAATCTCCACTGCATAAGGCAGCAGTTAAGCTGACCTAAATGCTTTGTCTGGGTCATCAAAGCCCATGGGATTATCCACTAATCGGGACCAAACTTTGAAGTTTATTAGGTCCAAACTAATGGCAAAGCGATTGAGAATGTCACTGCCTAAGTAAAAGGCGGCAGTGACGTCTCGCACGACCCAACAATTATGGACTATGCTCTTGTTGCCCATGGAGATTTTGAGCATACACCTGCTTGGCAGGAGATGTTTGGAATTGGGAGTTTCCAGGTCCATTTCCCATTTGTCTATCAGTTTAAATGTGGGAATGGCTGGATTTTTTGGGAGTTTGCGGAACATGGCTTCTCTGATGAAGCTCTTACCATTGTTCACACACACTTGGGCGAGAACAGAGTCCTTCCCTTCATTTAACTGAACAGGGTGAACAACTGCTCTCCAATTTGCTGAATATCAGCCAGGCTTTGAGCTGATTCCTCATCTTTCTGGACTATAGGAGTGGGAATGTCTGATTGTGAATTGGTAAAGAATTTCAGAGTGTTTCCTTCCAGCGTGGAATGCCACCTAAGACTGGAAGGAAGGATGATTTTCAGAAATAGAGAGGACCCCCCTTCACCAATTTGTTGTCCTACTGCTATTACTGTCACGTCTGTGATTTGGTTGTTCTGGAAGTGAAATTCTACTTGGTCAGATTTTTGTTTAGCCACATGACAGGTGCCGTTTAAACTAACATGGTTGACACTCTGTTTTAATTTTATCGGTCGGCTCATCTGGGTCCAGAGGACCTTGTTTACACAATCTATTAGGGGTGACAACCTTCGCAGGAGGTCATTCCCTAGTAAACAAGGGGTGCCCTCTGGAGTTACAACTATGACCGGGTGCTTCACCTTGTGTCGCCCAATTTTAATGTCCAAATCCGCAGTCCCTCCGACGGGAATTTCCTTCCCGTCGAAGTTCTGAAGTTGTCCAGGAAGTGGGGTGAGAGGAATTTGGTAATTCTCCGCCCTTCCCGAATTCAGTTTATCAACGGCCCTTTTTGACAGGAGGGTAGCTTGGGATACAGATTCCATCAGTGCCAAAATTGTACACTGCCCCTGTATCTGGGTGGCAGACTTTCAGGGGCAGGAGATTTTGGTTCCGGTTCCTGGGTTTCCAGGGGCTTTTTACAAGTGGGGAAGGAAGATGAGCACCGGCATGCTCATCTGAGGGGTCTGTTGAGCCCTCAGCATGCGACCCAGATCCTGTGCCATGTTTTGGACCTGGCGCTCTAGTTGTGACACCTGCTCAGGCTGATACAGGGTTCTGTTGTCTCCCCTGGGCTGATCCCGGGAAGGGTAGGTATCCCTTCTCTGAAAATGTGGGTACCCCTCCACCCTTGGCCTCCCCTATTCCGGATTAGGTTGTCTGGGCTCAGGAAATTGGGGAAAGATGGATGGTTTTGGGTTGAAAGTTTTGCGGGTACCTGGCGAAGAAGTTCTGTCCAGGATTTGGGGAATTCCTGCCCTCCTTAGGGAAGTGAGGAGGGAAGTTCCCTGGGTTAGCTGCTGTTTGGTTGGACCCCCCTTTGGGATGGAGGAGTCCAAACATAACCCAGAATGGGTCTGTTCCCCTTATAGCGGGGGCTGATGTAGTCAGGGGAGTGAGGGGTCCCATTTGTGGGATTGCTTCCCTGGCTCCCTGTTTGTGACTGGCCCGAGGGCCTTCTGGGCTTGGAATTGCTTTGATTCTGTGCAGGCAGGTTTTTAGGCCCCCCATCTCTAAATCTAAAATGGGGGCAACCTTCACCTCTGCCACCTTAGCAGCAGCAGGGGTATTGGTTGGTTTGGGGATTTTTGGGTTATTTTTGTTTTCTACTGGCTTTTGCACCTCATAAATTTGTGTGGCTTTTCAATTACCCAGTCTAGTGATCTTTTCTCTTGAAAATCTCTCACTAGCTGGGTTATGATGTACTTGGGGAGAGCGTGGATAAAAGTATTCACAAACTCTTTGCTGTCAGTGCGCACCCTTCTGGTGGTCTGCGCAAAGGCACGCTTTTATTCCTGAACAAATTCTTGTGGGGCCTGATCTTCCCCACATTGCAAGTTGTAGGCTGCCTTGCGAGCCTCCTGAGGAATTCTGGGCACAGAAAAATGTTTCAAGATAGCTGCCCTATAGGTGGACCATCTAGAATGATTTTGGTCCTCCAGCCCCGCAAAGGAGCTGAAGTATTCTGGTGAGAAGGTCCATTTCACATATTGTATACAGCCTTGGCTGTCCTTCAAATGGAAAGTTTCCTTCATCTGTTCAAAGAGCTCTAAGTGCTCCCAAACAGAATATTTCACTTTCTTATGATAGGGCCTGATGACGCTCATTATCGGTTTGATTTGTTTTAGGGGATCCTTGAGCAAGGCCCTTTTTATCTTATTGGCCTTTTTGGTTCGGGTGACCCTGATCCCCTCCTCCTCTGACTCAGAGGCACTGCTACCAGAGGTGCCCGTCTGGTCTTTTAGGCTCTTCCGGATTCTGCAAGCCTGGGAATGGCTGGCAGAATGTGGGGGCCTAGTTTCCTGTGTCCTGGGGCGCTCAGAGGAGTCTTCTGATTCCTCCTTGCACCCAGGATTTGATGAGTTCCCCCCACTCCCCCACTGTCCTAGCTGGGCAGAGGTTTTCAGGATGCCCTAAGTGGGCCTACTCTCATGGAGTTCCCCACTAAATTTTACAGTACTTGGGAACCCGTACCCAGATGCCCACCCATCCATTCCTGGGCGGTGCTGGTCTAGGAGCCCAATATTCCTATTGGATTGAAGTCTGCCATCCCTGTGGCCCTTGGCTCATGTGCACCAGTGGACATGGGGTTGGCAGAGTCCAGGGATTGGAATAGAGGAAGTTCCCGAGGTTATGCTCAGGTGTTTCCCTTTCCCAGCGGACCTCATCCCTCTCAGCCCCTGCTCCCTGTTGCCATGCAAGAACCTGAGCTTTCTGTCCCTCTATCAAGCCCTTGCTAGTTTCTATCAATTGCTCTTGCTTAGCTAAATGTCTGTGGAGCCAGTAATATTTCTCACAGAGAGCCTCATTGTCTCTGTGCGCTGCCTGTGTCAATTTAGAGTACTGGGCCAGTTTTTGCTGCAGGAGGGTTACCTCCTGAGTCCTGTCCATGCTGGCCTGGTCCTTCCTTGCTAGAGTATCTTCCACCCTCCTGGTGTGCTCTAACAATTTTCCATGGTCTTTTTGGAGGTCACCCAGTCCCTGAAGGGCCAGGTGATTTTCTTCTATCTTCTCTTTTAAATAACAGACTACTTAGCCTAAGGTGTCCCTTTCCTGAGCAAGAGTATGCCTCTGTGCAGCCAGGTCGTCCCTCTGTCTTTGGAGTGCACCAGCTTTCTGGTGCTCTTCATCAAATTCTGCCTGGGTGTCCAGGTCTTTCAGAATTAGTTTATTATTCTCTTCTTTTTCTTTGTCTAGGCATCTTTGCAGGGTGACTACCTGCTCTGCGCATGCCCTGTTAAAATGTATTTGCTGTTCCAGATTTTTCTGGCTCTGCAGTAGAGAGTCCAAACTTTCTTAGTACTCCTTCTGCAAGGCCAGCATTCTGGTATCCTGTTCTCCCTTGTCCTGCTGCAGCATACCCATGTCTTCTTTTATTTTGGTTAGGTACTGCCAACTTTCATTTTCTGATTCCTGGCTCCTCTGTAGCCTTTGCTCAGCAGAGTCCAGATCAGTTTGGGCCTTTTCTAATACTTGCAGTTGCTTGTTTGCCAGATCTTGGCCCTCGGCATATTTGTCCTGTATTGCTCCAATATGGAGGTACAGATATGCCGCTATTTTGGCAATCTTGCTTTGCTCTTCCTTTGCCTTAGGGGCCATATAAAGTTCACTCAGGGCCACATGTAATGGAACCTGGTCTTGCCATATGTCTAACCCTGTTGCAGTGCTCTGTTCTGTGATTGCCTGCAACCGCACATTCTGATCCTGCTCTGTCCATTCATACCTTACAAATAATTTATGCAATAGGTGTTCTTTAGCCATATTCATTTCTACCAAAGTCGCCATTCTGGAAATATTAATTAATTTCCAGGAGTTTAATTTTATTTTTGCAAAACAGACCAATTCCTTAGAGCGTTCCTATTGAGGGGTGCTTTTCACATTGTAACACAGCGTGGTAGCCCAACAGGGATTATGTACCCCGTTAGTTAGCACACTGTATTAGACTGTCACAAGTGGTATATCTAATTCAGAAATCCCGTGACCAGCCCCCAATCTTGTAAGTGATTTCAACCCGGCACTTCACCTAAGTCAACGCCTAGCGTGAGATGCACGATTGAAACCCTTAATTATATATTTTTGTCTATAAGTTCTTTTATTTCTGAATGATGTACCCTTATATCATGCCCCTCTCTTTGAATCCTCCCCGGTCACACTGAACCAGGAAGCAGTCTGTTTTGCAAAGTTAAAAGATTTATTTTATGGATTTCACAATATATATATCACACTATTTAATATTTATACAAGGATCACCAATGGGGTGATGTCACAACCACTCTTTTTAATCACACAGAGTAAGAATAGGAAAATAATGCAGCGTAGAATAATACTTTGTGTGCGTTCAATCAAAATGCAATGTGATTACTCTTTCCCCCGGCACACTACTCGATCCGCCCAATATTCAATATAAAGAGATGGAAGGAGAGAAAACAGGTTTCAGGAATACAAACTCAACAAAACAGTCTCAATCCCAATTTCCCCAGCAACACAGAGAAAACAGGAATGATTGCAACTTGTCAAAATGGTTTTGAATGTGGCTTTAAATGAACAGTTAAAAGCACTGAAAAATGGATTTAATTCACTAAATGGATTCAAAACTAGTGGGAGCTGTTTTGTATAGTTTCATATCAACACTAGCAATGATTATTGAGTAATTAGCAAGTTGAAAACTTAATTCTGAGGTCGGATGCAAAGAACAGCTGTTTCACACATGAGAGATATGAGCCAAATGAAAAATTTGCAGCAAACTTTTCCGCGTGCGATAAACGTAATTGCAGAAAAACTATAAGGAGTTGGGATGCGGTTTTGGAATTTCCTTTCTAGCATACACGGTATGGACTTTATGAAGGTTTTTGTAGAGGTCATTTTTTTCAGAAAGGGTCAACATTTTCAAAATAAAGATGCGCTTTTGAACATTACAGACAATATTTTTTTACACTAGGGAGTCTATGATGCCACAAGCTACATGACAGCATAGCCACCAGTCCAGCGACGTCTCTGGATGGTTTTTGCCCGCCGAGACGCTTGCCTTTCTTCAGAAAATATATTAGCGTAAAGATGATTTTAACACTACTATTACCAAAGAACTATAGGGATTAGAGAAAGATTCAGGTAAGACAAAAGATTTTCTACAATGCAGTTCTGCATATAATAGAATGGGTTTGGGTATGCTTACTTATGGACAAGATACTTGCTAGGGACAATCCTATGCTATAGATACTCACTACCACTGTTTGGAATGGACCCGTGAGGGATCTGGTCAAGGATTTCTGGACTGGAATTCTGCTAGCACACCGGACTGGACTCAAGGGGATCTGGTTCTGCATTCAGCACTCTGGACACTGCACAGCAGAATTGAACTGGATCTGACGGGTTGGTTCTGGTTCGCAGCTATCTGGTTACAGCTCTGCTCTACTGGGTTGGATCCCTGGATTCTGGCAAGAATTCTTAGCAAGAAAGCTGAAACAGCACAGCCAGGCTGTTCTTTTTAGTTTCCCTTGGAGGTCTAGGGTAAAATCTGGTTTCAGGATTATTAAAGGTCAAGCTGACAAGGGTTCAGCTTTGGAAATGGGCCTTTCTGTTTTCAAAGTTCTGGAGTCTTGGATACGGATCTCTCTTGCAAAGTGCTCTGCCAGCAATCAGTTGATGCATGAATGTGTCTGTGTTTCTAGGTCCTAAGATGTCTCTATTTATGTATTTCCTAAAGGAGTGGGTAGGCGGAATTATACTAGGCACACCCTCTAGGGATTCTATTGGTTAGGGTATTTCCTCTCCCCTGATTTGAGAAGGAAACATGGTGTCATGATGACGCTGTATTTTAGGATCCAGGGAGAACCTCCCCTTTGTGTCTGCACAGCAAATCTATTTTTCATACACGACATATTTACAATTTTACCAACTTGCTAGCAATAACATATTTACATCACAGATCTAGTGGAGCAAGTATTCATCTGAGTCCCATCTCGGTGAGAGCTTTGGTTCAGTTTTGACCATTTTTCACACTTTTGGTCTGGTACCCAATGTCAGATTTGTCCACATTTTTTATACATATGTGCGCATGTCCTCTGGGCATAATCATGTGAAGTTTCATGTTTCTGGCATCACCACAATTGCTACAAAACCGCATATTCTGTAGTCATGTCTCTGAACATAGCACAGAGTTCTGAGTAGTTTTAAAAACATGACCAGAATTTTCATGTTCACAACACTATATTTTACAAATGTTTACAATTTTGCACAGTCCCCTGTCAGTCCTTTTCCAAAATATACTTTCTTGTGCTGTAAGGATACACATAACTGTCTGTTCGGCCACCAAAGTTTTGGTGGGTCAAGAGGAATCTCCGCCTCTCTTCCTTCTGGCAAGAGTTTCTGTTGACACTTGCATCAGCATATTCTTTTCAGCCAATGAAACCGTTTGTCCCTCTCAGGGGCAGCAGAGCAAAATCCCCTCCCCTTTTCATTAACATCTGACTGAGAGTTCCTGGGGCAGAGAGCAGAAGGAAGGCACCCTTTGTTTGGGGCACGCAGTGGAATGTGCTTTAAAGTTCTTTGGCTGGTATCTGAGGTCACTTTAACTCAATTTGTTTAAAATTGTCTTTGCTAAAATAAACTTACATTTTCAAAAATAGACACATAGATCTCTAATTTCAGTCTTTTTAAAACATAGAGATTGAATGGTTGCAACCTATGTTGCTTTTGATGGCAAGTCACTTCTTTTCAACAATTTGATTTCAATGCACAAGTTTAAACTGCCAGTGTAATTAAATGACAGCTTTCGTGCAGGCAGCTGGTGGTACTGTGCCCATTTCTGACAGATTTTTCACAGCCAAGCACACTTTTTAATGTGGATATTCTATGATGGATTCTGCTTTTCCTGACATTGTGTGCTTATGTGGATTCCTTAACTAAGGTGATGGTTAACACCCAGCAAGGATGTTGGATCTTTTCTGATGTTTTGAACCATGATTTTGCAATTTCAACAGCCAAGGGAAAAAAAATGGATTTCAGAGCACCTTTGGTTTTCCTCGCAATAAAGCACTGCCTTTCCTGTAGTTTCCATTTTCCCTCTCTGAACAGCCCATTGACAGGTTTTGGCAGCGTGGTCTCCTGTTCCCCACTGACACAGGCAAAGTAGATTGGCAGACAACTTTTCCGGGTTCACTGCGCACTTCTCAGAGCTTTTAGCGTATGTAGGGCTTTTTGCGGCCATTTTGTTGGTTCTGTTGAAAGCAGCACACAGTGATGTCGCAGGGCAGAGGCTAGTGGGTCAATATATCCCACATGATACAGGTTGTACACGATGTTGTTGAGTAAATTAATAAATAACTGCCACAAAAAAACATGGTTGTGTGAAATATGATGTTGAAGATAGCAACAAATGATTAAAGGTTTCCATAAAACCTACTTAGACGTCATGTGCTTTAAGGTGCCACTTTAGAATTAATTTAATAGTGAGAACCTATGTAAAGAATATAAAGTACTCTTACATCCCATCCCCTTTCCTCCATACCCATGGGACATCCCTCAGAACTGAGGGGATGGGGTTTGAAGATGATGGCCCTCGTTAAATTTCCAAATTTCATGACAGACCTAAAAAATGAGCCATGGAAACGAGTTTGGCAAATTCCACAAATAATTATGGTATACCTAATGCAATTGGTACTTTCAAGATCATAAAACTCAGTGTAGGGAAAATAACTCAAAATAATTGGAACAAGGAAAATGTAACTCATTTTTGAGTGCCTCTTTTTGTCGTATTCTGTGCACATGTGATGCCTTCCACTCTCTCTTCCCACTACAAATGTGTAG
Source organism: Ambystoma mexicanum (assembly GCF_040938575.1). Classification (NCBI taxonomy): domain Eukaryota; kingdom Metazoa; phylum Chordata; class Amphibia; order Caudata; family Ambystomatidae; genus Ambystoma; species Ambystoma mexicanum. The sequence goes on along the minus strand of NC_090937.1, from coordinate 17,591,343 downwards.
TACATTTCTCATTGGAAATGTCTGTTTTTGACCATAAAATATTTTGGATCCTTTTAACTTTGTCACCTCACTAGCTTACTTGAAACGTGTATTCCTATTGCTCTTGAGTCATTCACACTCCTGTATGCATGCATTGAGTTTCATGTTTTTACTTTAATAGACCACACCTGCATTAAGTATAGTAAAAGCATGCTCTAAACCCATTCGTTTTTATTGTGTCTAAACTCTCTGTAATGTTTTTACCTTCAAAGCCCCTCACATTGCTGTTGGAGTCGAACAATGGAAAAGACCTTGCGTGTCTTATTGCTGGGTACTACAAACTCTTTGTTGATTCGGGCCACACCATATTTGCATGGAATAGTGACAGGCAGATTCACCGCATATCAGCTGAAGAAGGTAATTACAAACCTGTTGCACTGTCTTTTGTGTGTTTCATTGTGTCTTTTGACATCAGTCTTGGTGTTGGCTCAGAAGACATGTGTGGGTTTATTTGTAATGTAAATCTTGAATTGAAAACATACACCTTATTGGTTAGGTTCCAGTATGTCACCAATATCACAATTGATGGGTTGAAGGATGGTTGAAATCTGGAAGACAAGCATGGGAGTAGTTAAAGGCTCTTACATAGAAAGATCTTATCAAAGGCTGTAGTAAGTATGATGTAGAGGAATGGAGAAAGAAGAGGGAGGCAAGGTACTGAGACACAGTGGCTAGCGGGAAAGAAACCAATAGACAATGGGAGCAGCAGTTTGGTATTACAAAATGTTATCGAAATCATGAAGGCTATTCTAAGAACATGCTAGACTGCACAGCATAGAACATGCAACTTCTTGTTTACCCAAACAACAAGCGGGATATCAAATCAAGGTGGAAATCAACAAAAAAACAACCTATGAAATTCTAGTAGTGTGCGCATTGTGTAAATACTTTTAAAGAAATCGTTGTATTCATTTCTATACAATCTTAATGCAAACATGGACTGCACCACTTTGCTTTTACAAACAGATTTGCTTTAAAAGACATGTGCATGTTTACATCTACATTTGGTTCAACAATTAGGAAAGATCCACTCAGTTGAAAAAGGGTGTCAGTATTACAGGAAAAGATATATGTTTCCTAATGAATTAAGTTTGCCTTATTTACTACATACTTGTTCTTAACTGTTAATTTGAGATGCACCCCAATGGCATCCAAAAGAATCATGTGCACTTATGTCTTATTATTTAGTAATAAAAGTTCTATACATTTTTCTTCAACATTCATTTAAAATATTTATTTTCATTTTTCAAATAGACCTCTTCTTCATCAAGTATACCTTCTCAATGTACTATTCTTAAATTATTGCGTTTATAATCATGTACCTTTACATGAATACTTAATTCGTATATTATGATAATTAATAGCCCAATCATATAAAAAACCCAAAGTCAACATGTGTTTTGACATGGGACATGAGTTGCACTGCTCCTTCCCTCATCTTTTCAGGAATGGGTATGTTCTGTTCTTTTCTAGAAAACTCTCGGATCCACATCTATCCCTACTGTTATCATGTCTTCTCTTCGTTGTTCATTATGTGCTGGCTCCTTTAGAGGATGTGTGCTCATAATATAATATTCATCCCACTGATGAGTATGAGTTAATCCTCTTTTTTACACTTTATATTACTTGAATATCGTATGATTTTTTTTTTCTTTTCTATTTAATCCAGTGTCACCATTCATTGGCTCTCAATTGTTTAATAAGCTGTCCCTTGAATACTCTTTAAAACGATTGGGTCTCCGGTATGGTTAGGCACTTTCATTATTGTATTTTTATATGTTCTTTAGTTTTTATATGTGTTCATTGTGTGTGTCAATCTTACATTTCTCAGTTTGTCTTTCAAAGTACAATGTTCATATTTAGCATCCTGAACCAATGAATTCTCTTCCAGTCTTTTTTGTTCTGTCTCCAAACTCCTGAGTGAATTTGAAGAGAGTCTCTGGGCTGTTTCTACTATTAAAATAAACCATATATATATATATATATATATATATATATATATATATATATATATATATATATATATATATATTTGTACATATACATACATTCATATATATATATATATATATACACACACACACGCATGCTCTCGTACACATGAACACATTTTCATGTCATCCTCATGCACCAGGAAGCCCACTGAGTGCACAGCGTGCACTTGCTTCTTGATGCTAGGTTTTTGCTCATTAAATAGATGAAATAAAATAAAAAATAAGAATGAACACCCTATATATTCTGTTGTATTTACTGGAGGAAATGGTGTTTTGACAAACAACACATACAGAGGGACAAACATTAGTCACGGCATTCAGATCCACCCACCCACACAAGTTCTTTATACCCAAAGTCGAAGATGGGCAAGTTGATGTAAGGGGTAAGGTGGAACACAGGCTCAAGACAAACAGATTGGGGGCATTCAAGGGGGTATTTACAGGGGAAGTCAATGCAGTTAAAATTATTGATGTTGTAATTCTGGACTTAAAAGTCTAGTAAGACATCTCAATCTGTGGCTGAAATTTCAGTCTTTCGTGGGCAAATAACTTCAGTCAGTCAATGCTTTATTCGACTTTAAAGTCATTAGGTAAAAAACATACATTGCAATTTAAAAAACCTACAAAATTACCCTTTTTGACACATCTTTTAAAATCATTAGATACACATAATAACCAGAATATAAAACTATTGTTCTAAGTTAAAAGGAGGCCAAATCCATAATGCTACTGAAGTTCATCTTCTTAGCTTCAGCCCCTCGCAAATAAACATAAAATGGATTATATCTTCCCTCTCAGCATCACGCATTAAACAATTAGCACCTGACGAGTTTTTCCAATTAGCAGTATTGGCTCGTACCCTCAAACAGCCTACTCGAAATTCAATATAATGTGCACATGCAGTGCTTAGATTGATCACATCGAGATAACCTCTGTGGAAATCTCTGTGGAAATCAAATAGTTCATGCATGTGATAAGCAGGTGCACATTCTTTCCATTTTGCCAATCCTATGGTCTACAAACAACTTTTTCACTATGGTGCTTGTGTCCTCGGAATAGGACCAGGGTAGTGCAATAGCAAAAGCAAGTCCAGTACTGCCAGGCAAGTGTTATCATGCACAAGCCATCATTTCTGTATGCTATCGATATCCTATCTATGCCTGGCTAAGAACCAAATCAAGGTTCTGTGTCATAATATCACACTACAAAATATAGTTTATCCATAATATAAAATGTATATATGAACTGGTACTAATGTTTTTTGATAAGGTTATTCATAATTCATAAAGTCAAACTATTAACTTTCCACTACATTCATTGCACGGTGAGGCATCAATCAGTTATGTTTCCTGTGTCAAGAAATACATCAGTATATTCTGTATACCTGTTGGGTAAATATGACAAATTGGAACTAGTAGAAATTAACACGTATAGTGTACCTTGCTGCTGCGTTCTGGGGCACCATGGGGGCATTTCAAATGACAGTGCTAGACACAGTTTTCTGACCACAGAAACGTTGGGCATACGGAATAAGGAACACTTATTGTATGGATTGTGCCTACAAACCCATGGAATGCCCCAAATCATTGGAAAATGGACTGCCTTAAAGGAAACATGCAGTGTTTTGCAAAAATAAAACATAATCATTTTAACTGTTAATGTTTTATCTTCTGCCTATTTTCAGTGAAAAAAAAATCCATCTATGTTATTTCCAACGTTTGTAATGAATTGTTCTTGCTCTGGTTATCCTCCCTGTTGTGAGCTATTTCAAAGAGGAAGTGACATCAGAGGAGGCGAGGAAGTGCACACTGTAGATTCATTATAGTAGCGAAAGGCTGCAGTTAAAAGGTGCATTTGTTTGCACTTTACACCAATACAATGCCTACTATTCCTGCTTCACCAACTGCAGTATTACCAGACACTAGTAGCTTTAATACCAAGCACAGTACTATTACTGCCGCCATAAGTCATAGGGCCTCATTACGAGGTTGGAGGCAGCCATGGAGCTATTAGGTCCATGGCTGCCTCCAAAACCCTTCCGACTCCGCCCTGGAGCATGGAGCAATTATCGGTCCATTCCGAGGTCAGAGGGACCGCTTATTCCCCATTCACCAGGGCCATTCCCCATTCCCATTTGAGCCCCCATAGGGCTCAATGGGAATGGGGAAGGCACTAATAACGGTACCACAAATTACGGTACCGTTATTAGCTCTAGAGTCCCTTTGGGGGTCCCGTCCTTAACGCCTGCAAAAACCAAGCGTTATAGAGGGACCCGCAAAGGGAACTCGTAGTAGGGCGATAAGGGATTACCGGCACTGGTGCCCTTACCGGCGCCAGTAATCCCTTACCTCCCACCTCGTCATGAGGCCCATAGTGTTTTAGCAACAACAGTGTTACTACAAATACTACAAGTACTACTGCTACCACTGGTAGGACCACCACTAGCTGTAGTTTTACTACTAGTAAAGAGCGCCATAGTACTATAATTGGTACTGTTGTTCAAAAATGACTACTGACTATTCCAGTGGATTGGTGAACAATTTGTTAGTTAAAAGTAAGAAACAGGACAGCAACAAATCAACAACAGTACATGACTTCAGCGCAAATGGAAACCCCCCCTCCCTCTAACCACTATTCTATTATACTCAAAGGAACACATGCATTTCAATGGAAGGGGAAGTCGAGACAGAGCTGGGAATCATACTCAAACAATGTTACAAACAGGGAACAAAGCTCCAGCATACAAGTCTTTGATAACAGCTGCGTTCTCACTTGTGGAGACAGTGTTATCAGGAAGGACAGCATAAAGTGATACATTTAGTTGAACTGAATATACTCCCTAAAGATTCACACACAGTCTGAGGCAGGCGAGCACACTTACAGTATAATGACTCCCGTCTGTTAAAGCCACTTTTCCTAACAAAGCAAGAGCCTAAAACATGCTTACATATGCCAAAAGGAAAACACGTCAGAAGCCAGAGATTTGTAGGGGAACATAGCTGAACACTAGGCGAAGAGGCTTCATCGCAAGGACATGCGCAGTAAAGCCTAAAGCCTCACCTCACAAGGGCAAGAAACAGTGTTTAAACATGGCAGTTTGCAATACCTACTCAATATTATAATGCACCAGTGTGCTAGGGGAGTACAATCAATTTTCAATTCCAACCTTTTCCCCTACAGAGTACATTCAATTTTCAATTCCAACCTTTTCCTCCTACAAGACCTTCACTCAGTCTCATTATATACATCTTTAGGGGAACAAACATCAAATCCAGGTATATCATAACATATTATTTCTTCAGTAGCAAGAGAGTAAAGTACTTGGCAAGTTTGAGAGACTGAGCTGGAAAGGTGAGAGTATAACGCACTGCGGGCAGTACATACCCCATGTGACAACTCCCTCCCCAACTAATTGACAGCCAGGCATAAGCCTTGATACCACAAATGAAATCGGTTCCACAATACGTGGCATACCCGGATTGGGGAAATGAAAAATTAGGGTCAAAGGAAAATGGGACATTATTGATCACTAAACTGGAGTTGGTGGACAAGTAATAATGACATTTGCTAGTTCCCATGAACAGAGGACCTGGGTTGGTGTAGCATACAAGGCCAGTTGTCAGGCAGGAAAGGTGGTGTGCTGCTGGCTTGATGCGTACTTGGTCTGGAATGGGGAGGTTTGGAGGACCAGTGAAACCCAGGTGGGATTGAGCAGTTCTACAGGGTTCTGGACATTGGAATTGAGTGACCAACTTAAGATCCAAACAGACATCCCCACAGTGGAAGGGCATGGGTGCAATAGGATACTCGGAGGATAAGTCATGAGGCAGACGGACACAGACACAACAATCAGTAAGATTAAAAATACAAGCATACTGCCAGGACAGGTGCAAGTAAGTATTTTCAATGTGAACCAAGAGATGAGCAGAGGGACAATAATTTTCATCACAGTCACAGTAAAATGATAGTATATCAGTATTCAGACAATAACGATGATAACAGAGTTATAGCTAGACATAGTGTACAGTAGGGCCAATCCTCAAATATCCAGGTACGACAATCAGTTTGTGGCACCAGCCCAAAAGTTCAATTTAGTACCTTACTACAACTTCACAAAGCCTATAAAACTTTTAATGTCAGTGTTCAAAAGTTACAAAAGAAAGCAGGAACTGGGCAAAGAATTTCTTAGTTCACAGTTCGGAATCGGAAGTTCCAGCTAAAATTTCCAACTAGAGCTATCTGAAGTACCAGAGCCACATGCACATAAGGGTCATAAAAAAAAGAGAATTACCAGCTGGTAGTAACAGGAGGGGCCATAACTTACAGGTATTGGCAAGTCAATCGTGGTGGTCTCCACTCTTTGACAGTGCACTGCAACCTCAGGGATTCATTGTCGTTGAGGAGACAAATCCAGGGGCAAATGACCTGGCCATTTTCCAATTTTTTCGCAGATACTGGTTCTCGGGACCGCTTTGGCAGGATCTGTGATGAATCAGAGATGATTCACCCAGGAAACTTGGCTGGAACCGCTCTCATGTGGCCTGGGAAAGGCAGACATTTTCTGATAATGACCCTGGGGGTAGTGTTAGCCAGGAGGATCACATGAGGTGGGGGCAGGTCAGGAGGAATGGGAGACTCTCTAAGGTAACTTACCCCAAGACCCCTATCTCCTAATAGCTTATTGCTATTCAAAGAACTACATTTTGTGATAGTGACTTCAAGTCCCTGAATTCCCGGAGTATTGGGATGAAGAAGGTTACAGAGGCACAGTGTTGCAGAGTACAGCCCATTGGGTTTAATGACCCACACCTGAGGGTGGCTGAGAGGCATAAAAGGCCCCCTCAGGTGGAGGCCATTAGATTAAGAACAAGATAGAGATCAAAGTGGAAGAAGGAGAGGGGGCTGAAGCAACAGCCACAGGAGAGCAGTAGTAGCAATAGTGGATGGAGGCGTTTTACACTCTCCACGAAGCAGCAGAAGAAATCATGAAAGAACCAGAACACTGGTACCAGAGTGGCGAGAGAAGCCGGTCCTGAGAGAGGCCTGTGGTCAAGAAATTTCAGCTGCAGAGGTTGTGCAGCGGAAAGCGCACCGGTTTCTAAATTTCCAAAAATGAATAGCGTTCAGCGGTCGCAGGCGAGCACTGAGACGCTGTGGTGACTCCAGCTACAGAGGCTGGGCAACGGAAAGCACACCTACTTGTGACTTTCCCTAACATGCAATATTCTGTGATGGCATTTGAGTACCAGAATGCTGGGGAAGCAGCAAGGGCTCTGAGACGACGGAGGCCGTGCAGGAGAAGTTGCTGTGCTGCTTCAGAGAAGCGAATGAGATGGGCTGGGAGCAGCAAAGTACACGGGTGCGCACTCCACCGGTGAGTTCACTGTCGAGCTGTGACCCTGGAGTGCTCTGTGGTTACTTGTTGCCTTAACCCAGGCCCATTTTTGAATAACAACCTAATGTGAAACCGATTACTTACTCGACAAATTCCAAGCTGATATAAACAAAAGTAGTTGGCAATCAGAAAGCCAAAGATTTCATCTGAATGAGGTGATTGCTTTATAGTGAATGATAAGAACAACCAACCACACAAAGGGGCAGTTTATGTATATGTGTGTATATGTATAAATAATGTATGTATGTATAATTGGTTATTTATAACACGCTTAATACCGAAGAGGTTTCTAAGCGTGGACCTGGGATTGAAACCTGTTTTGCTCTGCGTCGTCTTGCTTCGAAAACGAGTGTGTTGCTATTGAGCTATACTACCTGAAGTGTAAAGAAGGGAACTCAAACCATCATTGCCAAAGACAAATGGGACATACACTAAAACACTTCACAAACACCCGGGGTGCCTAAGTCAAGGGAAGATATATGAACATAACAAAGTGTATGAGGAAGATTGCCCAGATGTAGAGAATGTCTTAAACCCACATTCCCAAAGCCAAAGAAATGTGAAGAAGAGGAGGAGTTTTAATCAGAATTTGGTTAATCATACAATGGTGGAACAAGATTGGCAAGAGGACTCCTTTCTTGTCCACAAGGTCCAGGAGGATGAAAGCATAGCCTGTCTTGCGTGTGGCAAACATATATGTGTACTAAATAGCACCAATGGGATTCTTGTGTCCCTTGAAGAGAATTCTAAATCTAAAATTGTGCAGCAGAACCCAAAGGCATTGTTAAAACCTTTGAAGTTGACCCTTTCCGTAGAAGTACTTGGAGATAGTAGTTGGGTCTGGCAAGGGAGTATACCAGGTCTTGGAACTTTGTGCCAATTGGTTCTGTGCGGATAGGAGAGTATACCGTACAGTGAACTGTAGTGGTTTGTCTTGGCTGGCAAGAAAGTATACCAGACAGAGCGCATTTGTAACAAATGGCTGTGGAAGTGGTAAACCTGACATAAGAGTAAGCCAGGTTAAAGCTCATAAGGTATTGTGGTGGGGTAAAACTTAAGACAACGTTGAAGTGGTACCAAAACATCTTGACAATAATATTTGTTTTGAAACTAATGAAGCTTTGAAATGTGTTTAATGGATGTCTGTTTTGATAAAGCAGCACCGAAGTTGAAGTGGTTCTAAAAATTCCTGACAAAGACGTTGGCTTTAAAGTTAATGAAGTTACGACCTATTCATTGTTGATGACAAGAACCTGTCTCAAAACCTTGACTACAAGTAGACAGAGGAAAGTGTGTTAAACAATTGTGAACTATCCTTCGAATCCAATTTGAAACTTTGTGTTGTCAAGTTGGATTAGGAAAATAACTGACGTGGAACCTTTTTGTTATGATGCAGGATTTCCTTATCCTTTCTGGACATTTAAGAAAGACATGCTTAAATCCGGGGAAGGGGAATTCACTGAGGTTGCCAGATAAAGCAGCTATTGTGATGTGACCTATATTGTTTTGTTTGTTGTTGTTAAACTGCCATAGAATTCCTTATTGAGTTGATGTGTATACAACTGTGAGGGACAGAAACCTTTTGTTAGAGTCTTTCCTTTAGTTTCTTTTAGGCAGGGAAATGCTTGTCAGGGTTGGGATAGCGAGGCATTTAACAAACCTTTTTGATTTAATAAAATGGCATTTGTTTAAAAACTTTCATCAAGTTGTCCACCTCACCCTCATGACCCCTCACAGATTGCAAAGCCTACCTTTTGGGGGCCTCATTGTGAGATCCAGAGGGATCAGGCACTGAAGGTGGTACGCCAGAAGTGGGGCCTGAATGGGATTGTTCCCTCCAGGACTTCGACCGACTGATAAACAAGCCTCAGCAATAGCTCCTGCAGAGACCTGTCTGTGTGGAAGAGAGTCAGAAGCTGTGGATCCTGCTTCAGCATGTGAGCATACTGTCTGATCAAGGGCCGCACCCTTATCCTCTAGTAATGTTCATTCTCTAGCAGCACTGGAAGGGTCTGACATCATCAAATGACCAGAGGTGTCACTTGTGGAGGAGTTGCTGGTCGCGGTAGGACCAGAGAAAAGCAGAGGAAGTTTGGTTGCAGTGGAGGTGGTGTCATCGACTGGGGTGGTGATCTTGCGGCAGTGTATTTAATTAATCCAGGGCAGGATTCCAGCACATTTTATGGCTGTGTGTGTGGTCAAGAGAACCTGGAACTGGCCGCGCCACTTGGGCTGGAGTGCAGATTTACACTGATGGACCTTGACCAAGATCCAATCTCCTGGCTGTAAAATTGTGTATGAACTCTGTCAACAACTTTTTTGCCACTGTAACAGCATTGCCTTTCTACAAGGATAGGCCTCTACCCATCCAGAGAATACATCTGTCATCACTAAACAATAAGTGAAGTTCATGCAAGTGGGTAGCTGCATGATGTCTGTCTGCACATGCAGAAAGGGACCCTCAGGTACTGGACGCACAGACAGCCTCATGGGTATCTCTATACCAATATTGTGTGTCAAACAGGTAACACAGTTCTCACAATAAACTTGAACCATGGAGGCTAAACCAGGGGCCATCCAATCTCTATTCAATAGTGTAATCGTAGCATTTTACCTGAATGGGCTAAGCCGTGAGCTTTAACGACCAGGTAGGGCAGGAGTACCTTGGGTGCAACCAGGTGCTGTCTGGGGAACGCCACACAGAGTCTACTCCCAACTTACAGTAACGTTGGGTCCAGGGGGCTTTGTCTTGGAGAATTGCCAGGCTGGAAAGGGAGGCACAAACAGAAATATCCTTAGGAGCCAGGGGCCCGTTTAAGGCAGATGAACGAGCTGCACCACCTGCGAGTGTATGTCCTTGGGCTGTGAATTACTGGGAGGGATCATGTCAGTTACATTTAACAATGGCCACAGCAGCAGGGAGTAACAATGCATTCAATAAAGCGGACACATATTTTCCATTCAATATTAGGGTGCCCATGGATGTTAAATACCTATGTTGCTTCCAGAGGACACCGAAGTCATGCACAACCCCATGACCATACCTGGTGTTGGTATAGATTGTGCCCGATATGTCCTGGAGCAAGGCACAGGCATGGGTGAGGGCTACGAGTATGGTCGACCTGTGCAAACTTGGCCATGGGTATTCGATAGGCTTCTAAGACGCCATTGGGGCTACATACAAAGTAACCAGAGACCAATTCCCCAGTTTCTGGGACATGGATGCACAAGCCATCCACAAAGAGGATCTGGTCAGGGTTCAACAGGGGCACTTCTGATAAATCAGCAAGGGATGTCATAAGTGTTTCAACAACAACCTGACAGTGTTTTGGTTCTCCATCCTGCCTGTGGGGTTGGCAGCAAAGAAGCCGGATTCAGGACTGAACTCCGGTTCAAAGTTACATTAGCAGCAAACATGTCAACTTTTCGTATAGAGTGAGACGGGAGTTAAGCACAGGCTGTGTCTTCCCTTTAAGTAATAATGACAATACGGCATGGTGAACTGCAATTGTAAAAGGGTGACTTTGCACAAGTGAACCACTCTTTTCTATCAACAGAGCAGCAGCAGCAATGGCTCACAGACAAGCTGGAACTCCCACGACTACTGCATCTAAAGCTGCACTATTGTACGATACAGGCTGATGCTTGTGACTGTGTAACTGGGTCAACATACCTTGAGCAAAACCATTGCGCTCGTCGCAGTACATCACAAACAGCTTTCTAGAATCTGGCAAACTTAAAGCCGGAAGCCATTACGAGTGCTTGTTTAATGGTGACAAAGGCATTTTCTGCTTCCTGAGACCATGGCTGGGGATCTGGGGTCAAATCGTGCATCAGGTTTTGAAGGGGCTCACTATGCTTACATATCCCGGGACCTACTATCTACATTAGCTGACAATCCCGAGAAACCCTTTTATCTGCTTTCTGGTCTGGGGCTTGGGGGCTTTCTGGGTCGCTGTAATCCGCTTTTGGGATACATGTCTTTCCCCAGATGAAATCTCATGGCCCAGGTATCGTACGCTGGGCAGACATAGCTGTAACTTGTCTTTATATGCCTTGTAATCCTTTTCAGCAAACACTGTCAACAGGGTGATAGAGTCTTCCTCACATGCTTCCAGGGAGGTGGTGGCTAAGAGCAGATTGTCTACGTACTGTACCAGCTTCGACCCTTCTGGGAACTGAACTTTGTCAAGAGCTCTCATTAAAATGTGGGAGAATAGGGCTTTCTACGTATAAATCAGTATATTCTTTATACCTGTTGGGTTAATAGGACAAATTGGAAATAGTAGGAATGAACACTTACTTGTAGTGTACCTTGCTGCTGCGTTCTGGGGCTATGGGAGCATCTCAAATGACAGCGCTAGACAGTTTTCTGACCACAGAAATGTTGGGCTTGCGGAACACTTAGGGGCCGATTCATGGAACAAACGTGCGCCGAAAATCTTCGCGCAAGCAGGCGCAAGCAGGCGCAAGCAGGCGCAAGCGGAAAAAAACAGGCGCACGCGCACGCGTGCGATTCATGGAAGTCCCTGCGCGTGTTCACCGCGGGATGTGCGCCAAACCCATGCATGGCGCACAAGTCACTGCAACATCGCGAAAGGCGTGCGCGACGCGCACAGTGAAAGCGCACAACCTCAGCGCACACACCAGAAAGTGGGCGGGACATGGGGCGTAACGCGCAGAATGGGGAACAACACGGGAAAATAAGGGCGTAACTGGGGATGTACTGCAGGGAAGCAGACGGAACGCCCACACGCACTCGAACCACACGTATTCATGGAATCGAATAGGGCAAAGCCACGCACAGGCAAAGACACGCACAAGCTGAAACACGGCCGCCACAAGAAGGCAGGCGGTAGAGTCCCAGCGCATCAAAAAAGTGGCGCGCGGGAAGTCAAATACGCGATTGAGCGGGGTACGTGGATCTCAGGGGTGCGCGAGAAATTCTACACGCGATTGGCCTGGGTACGTGTATTTCAGGGGTGCGTGAGAAAATCTACACGCGAATGGGCTGGGTACGTGTATTCCGGGGGTGCGCGTGAAGTTCCACACGCGAATAGCCTGGGCGCGTGTATTTCAGGGGTGCGCGTGAAGTTCCACACGCGATTTCTGCAGGGTACGTGTATTTCAGGGGTGCGCGAGAAAATCTACACGCGAATGGGCTGGGTACGTGTATTCCGGGGGTGCGCGTGAAGTTCCACACGCGAATAGCCTGGGCGCGTGTATTTCAGGGGTGCGCCTGAAGTTCCACACGCGATTTCAGCAGGGTACGTGTATTTCAGGGGTGCGCGAGAAAATCTACACGCGAATGGGCTGGGTACGTGTATTCCGGGGGTGCGCGTGAAGTTCCACACGCGAATAGCCTGGGCGCGTGTATTTCAGGGGTGCGCGTGAAGTTCCACACGCGATTTCAGCAGGGTACGTGTATTTCAGGGGTGCGCGAGAAAATCTACACGCGAATGGGCTGGGTACGTGTATTCCGGGGGTGCGCGTGAAGTTCCACACGCGAATAGCCTGGGCGCGTGTATTTCAGGGGTGCGCGTGAAGTTCCACACGCGATTTCAGCAGGGTACGTGTATTTCAGGGGTGCGCGAGAAAATCTACACGCGAATGGGCTGGGTACGTGTATTCCGGGGGTGCGCGTGAAGTTCCACACGCGAATAGCCTGGGCGCGTGTATTTCAGGGGTGCGCGTGAAGTTCCACACGCGATTTCAGCAGGGTACGTGTATTTCAGGGGTGCGCGAGAAAATCTACACGCGATTGGCCTGTGCGAGTGGGGCAGTGTATTACGTGGGTGTGCGGGAAGTTGAAGAGGTGAATTGCCAGTGTGGGTCCTCCCAGGTCTCCCCTCTACCCCCTCCACAACCTCTGCAGGCAGCCCACACCACAGGGGACTAGCCTGCACCCCTGGTCATGTCCCGCAGGCAGCCCATCCACCATGGGCATGCCCCCCAGCCAAGCCACATGTCCCCCTGCACCCCCACCCCCCAGCACTGTGGGGCACCTGCCAGCAGGCCCCCAACCATGTCCAACTCATGTCCCCCACCCCCCCCACCCCCCAGCACTGTGGGGCACCTGCCAGCAGGCCCCCACCCATGTCCAACTCATGTCCCCCACCACCCCCACCCCCCAGCACTGTGGGGCACCTGCCAGCAGGCCCCCAACCATGTCCAACTCATGTCCCCCACCACCCCCACCCCCCAGCACTGTGGGGCACCTGCCAGCAGGCCCCCACCCATGTCCAACTCATGTCCCCCACCCCCCCCACCCCCCAGCACTGTGGGGCACCTGCCAGCAGGCCCCCACCCATGTCCAACTCATGTCCCCCACCACCCCCACCCCCCAGCACTGTGGGGCACCTGCCAGCAGGCCCCCACCCATGTCCAACTCATGTCCCCCACCCCCCCCACCCCCCAGTACTGTGGGGCACCTGCCAGCAGGCCCCCACCCATGTCCAACTCATGTCCCCCACCCCCCCCCACCCCCCAGCACTGTGGGGCACCTGCCAGCAGGCCCCCACCCATGTCCAACTCATGTCCCCCACCACCCCCACCCCCCAGCACTGTGGGGCACCTGCCAGCAGGCCCCCACCCATGTCCAACTCATGTCCACCACCCCCCCCACCCCCCAGCACTGTGGGGCACCTGCCAGCAGGCCCCCACCCATGTCCAACTCATGTCCCCCACCACCCCCACCCCCCAGCACTGTGGGGCACCTGCCAGCAGGCCCCCACCCATGTCCAACTCATGTCCCCCACCCCCCCACCCCCCAGCACTGTGGGGCACCTGCCAGCAGGCCCCCACTCATGTCCAACTCATGTCCCCCACCACCCCCACCCCCCAGCACTGTGGGGCACCTGCCAGCAGGCCCCCACCCATGTCCAACTCATGTCCCCCACCCCCCCCACCCCCCAGCACTGTGGGGCACCTGCCAGCAGGCCCCCACCCATGTCCAACTCATGTCCCCCACCACCCCCACCCCCCAGCACTGTGGGGCACCTGCCAGCAGGCCCCCACCCATGTCCAACTCATGTCCCCCACCACCCCCACCCCCCAGCACTGTGGGGCACCTGCCAGCAGGCCCCCACCCATGTCCAACTCATGTCCCCCACCCCCCCACCCCCCAGCACTGTGGGGCACCTGCCAGCAGGCCCCCACCCATGTCCAACTCATGTCCCCCACCCCCCCCCCCAGCACTGTGGGGCACCTGCCAGCAGGCCCCCACCCATGTCCAACTCATGTCCCCCACCCCCCCACCCCCCAGCACTGTGGGGCACCTGCCAGCAGGCCCCCACCCATGTCCCATCCATGCCCCCCTGCACCTGGGTCCCAACAATCCCCAATCATGTCCGTAATGGCCATCCTCCCCTGCCAAAAGGCCCAACCAACTATCACATCCACCCACATATCAAAGGCAATTACATGTTACACACCCAATGTAAATAATGCAAATGAACACATGTCTGTCACACACAATGGCTGCAAGTGAATGTTAAAACACCCAACATGACATGCATGAAAGCAATGAGATGATACGACACATTGAAGGATGAAAGTAAAAATGTATTGAAAATCAACTAGAATGGAAATGAAATGAGAAAAACCACAAAGAAAAACAACAAAAAGAAGATGAATGTCCATGAAAAAAATCCAAAAAAATCAAAAAATCCATAGAAGAACCATTTACAAGACAATCCCGGGTCCATGAGCCCAACCAAATGAAACCTAACTATGTCAACTAACTAAAAACTGAACTATATACAAAAAAGTGGCGCATTGTCCAATCGCAACCAAATTAAAAAAAAAAATTCAAAGGAAACCTACCACTAACTATATAACTATATACAATGGCAGCGGGCAAGTCCTGCGGCTCACTCTGTGATGTTGCCGGCCAGGGCATCATCGAACTCCATGTCGATGTCCCGGAGGCGGGACTCTGTCCTGGCCCCGAGGTCTTGCAGGGTCAACCCCGTGTCCACCTCAAACTCCCTGCGAGCTTCCTCGAGGCACTCAGCCCGCCTCAACGCCCGACGCATGGAGAACTCCGCCCTGACCATGGTGAGCCGCTCCTCTTCCGCCCGCTGCCGCTCCGCACCTATCCGCTGGACCAACTGCTCCCACACGGAAGACACTGCCATCCCAGGGTTCTCCTGCCCTCCGGCCGATGCCTGCCCCTCTGATCTTGATGGCCCCGAGCCATGATGCCTCCCACGTCGAGCCTGCTGCTGCCTCCGACGCCACTGCCTCTGCCAGCACGACGGCATCCAGGCTGATGGAATCCACCGATGCCGTCGTGCACGTGCCCTGCCAGATGATGCCGGCACATCCTCCATCTGCAGGGGGACAGTTGCTGGTGTGTCCACCCCTGCTGGACCTTCGACTCCCGACTGTGGCAGGGATGGGGTCCCCACCGAGCTGGCTGCGTTGGTCGGGGCAGGTCCACAGGGGGCCCTGGTGGCATCGGGGCCGGAAGACGGCATGGAGCACGACTGGCGCATAGCCCCCACAGAGGAGGAGAGGGTTGCCAGAAGGCCACACACATGTAGGAAACCCCCGACCATGGCGGCTCCCAAATGGTTCACGTACGCACGGTGCTCTTCGTGATGATGTGCATGCTCCTCCCGGGAAGCATGCACCTCATCACGAATGCCAGCCATGCGCAACGCGACATCAATCAGGACCCTCTCCACACGGCCAGGGGTCCCCTCGTCCGCAGGTAGAGGAGTGTCAGATGACATGGACATCTCCCCTACCTGCGGACGGGCCTGGGATGGGGCATCCCTGCTGTTGCATGGTGGTGCAGTCACAGTGTCAGGGACAGTGACATGCACAGGCACCTCCACGGCGACCTGTGCTGCCTCCTGCCCCTGGCCCTGGACTGCACCACTTGCACCAGCGGGGATGCCCCCACCAGGCCCCATGTGTGGCTCAGTAGCGGCCTCCTCCCCCTCTGTGGAAACCACCAACCTGGATGTCTCCACGCCGTCTTCCGCCGGTGCAAGCCCCTGTGGGGGCTCACCCACCCCTTCCGCTGCAGCCGTGGCGGCATCCCCGCCGCTCTGCTCCACAGCGCCTTCTCCGCCCTCTTCTTCACTTGCCACTGTGTAGAGGGAGACATAGAACACAAGCATCAGGGTACTGTACAATGGTCCCCTAGACAGGAAGCAACAGCAGATGAGTGGCACTGTCATACATCACTTCCATCATGTCCCTCCACAACACATGGGTCAGTGCAGGCAAAACACATACAGTAACAGGCATGGCACATGCCATGGACATTGGCATACATGACCAAGGGACTCATGATTCATACAATGTTGGTTTTAAACTCACATGCATCATGGGTCTTGCCATCACATGCACACACCTCACCGTAGTTCCATCCATCTGGCCTCGTACACCACAGACGCAGTGGATACAAGGATGACTAGGCTGCATCAGTGAATCTGAACATTGTCACAGACATGTGTCATGCATCCATGGCATTTACAAGTCACAGACACACAGGTCAGACACACACACATGGACACCATACGTGTACATGGGACCAGCACCCATCCCTCACCCCCACCCATGTCCAGGAACAGAGACTGCCATGCTTCCATGTGTCCATTCCGCACAGAGCCCCCCATGTTGCAATAGAACACATCACTGTACTCACATGCCTGACCATGATGTCCCTGCACACACACATACGTACATGGCCTATGTCACACATACAGGCAGGTATCAGACAACCAGCACACTGCAACATGCCCTGTCTCACACAGCAATGCTTGGCCACTTACCGGCCAACTCCAGATGGGTCTGCCTCCGAAGGATCTGGGCGTGGAGCGCTGGGTCTACGCGTTCCAGGACCCTCATCTGGATGTCACTCAGGCGTGCCCGGCCCCCCTCCGCGAGGCGCCGGGCCTTATTGAGGGTCCTGGACCTCAAGTCCTCCCAGCGCTTCTTGATGTGCTTGATGTCGCGGGTTGCCACCCCCTCCGCGTTGATGGCAACCACTACATCGTCCCAGATCCTCTCCCGTCCTTCCTTGTTGGCGCGTGGTCTTCCGAAGAGGGCATCATAATGCCCCAGGACATGCTCCACCAGGACACCAACTTCCTTCTCACTGAAGCTGGTGGCCCTCTGCCTCTCTGGCTGGGGGTCGCCACTGGTCTCAGATGGTGCTTGCCCCGACATGGCGACCCCCGAGGCAGGCGTGGGTGGGCAACTGGGTCCTGGGGCTGGGCTGTGGGGCGATGGTATCCCAGTCGGGAGTCTACTGTTCCAGCAGGGGTGGACACAGCAACTGGACCCCTGCAGATGGCTGATGTGCAGGCACCAAATGGCAGGGCACGGTGGCAGCAGGCAGGCAGGCAGCAGCAGATGGCACGTGGGAGGCTGCTCGGGGCACTGGGGGGCAGTGATTCGGCCTTCTGGGCAGGAGCGTGGTCTTCCGTGTGTATTCGCGTGGCCAGCTTGATACGGAGTGATTTGGCACGTGAAAAATCTGCACGTCAGCGTGTAATTCGAGGAAAGGCCCTTAGCGCGTAAGCGCGTCTGCACGCATACGCATTTTCATTGGACCAAAGGCCCTCAGCGCGTGAGCGCGTCTGTGACGTGACGTGCGAGGGTGTATCCCTCATTGCACGTGATGACAGAACACACGTGGATTTCAACCAATCGCGTGTGAAAGTTCACGGCACCCCGGAACACACGTACCCAGGCCAATCGCGTGTAGAATTACTCGCGCACCCCTGTAATACACGTACCCAGGCCAATCGCGTGTAGAATTACTCGCGCACCCCTGAAATACACGTACCCTGCTGAAATCGCGTGTAGAATTTCTCGCGCACCCCTGAAATACACGTACCCTGCTGAAATCGCGTGTAGAATTTCTCGCGCACCCCTGAAATACACGTACCCTGCTGAAATCGCGTGTAGAATTTCTCGCGCACCCCTGAAATACACGCGCCCAGGCTATTTGCGTGTGGAACTTCACGCGCACCCCCGGAATACACGTACCCAGCCCATTCGCGTGTAGATTTTCTCGCGCACCCCTGAAATACACGTACCCTGCTGAAATCGCGTGTAGGATTTCTCGCGCACCCCTGAAATACACGTACCCTGCTGAAATCGCGTGTAGAATTTCTCGCGCACCCCTGAAATACACGCGCCCAGGCTATTCGCGTGTAGAATTTCTCGCGCACCCCTGAAATACACGCGCCCAGGCTATTCGCGTGTGGAACTTCACGCGAACCCCTGAAATACACGTAGCACGCTCCCCCAGGCCCGATCGCGTGAATCAGTTCACGCGAACCCCTGAAATACACGTAGCCCGCTCCCCCAGGCCCGATCGCGTGAATAAGTTCACGCGAACCCCTGAAATACACGTAGCCCGCTCCCCCAGGCCCGATCGCGTGAAAAAGTTCACGCGAACCCCTGAAATACACGTAGCCCGCTCCCCCAGGCCCGATCGCGTGAGTGACTTCACGTGAACCCCTGGAATACACGTAGCCCGCTTGCCGTGCTGGTACAGGGTTAGCGCAGCCCTTTGCGCTGGATTGGGGATTTTGATGGCTTTTCCCTGCGCGGAAGGCGTTCTTGGGGGCGTAACTGGCGCTGCTGCAAGGTCGCTGCGCCACTATGCGCCACGGCTGGTTTTGGTGGCTGGAATCCATGAATACGCTGTGCGCGGAAATGGGTTTTGGCGCACGCGGCTGGCGCAGGGATTCGCACGCGCACACTGTGCGCCAGCCGCGTGCACCACTTGTGCGCCGAATTCTATGAATTGGCCCCATAATGTATGGATTGTGCTTACAAAGCCATGGAACGCCCAAAATCATTGGAAAATGGACTGTCTTAAAGTGGGCAAACAGTTTTTTACAAAAAATAAAAAATGATAAATATAACTGTTAATGTTTTATCTTCTGCCTATTTTCAGTGAAAAAACAAATCCACCTATGTGATTGTCAACATTTGCTATGCATGTTTCTTGCTATGGTTATCCTCCATGTGTGAGCTATTTCAAAGTGAAAGTGGCATCGCAGGATGAGAATACGCGCAGACTGTAGATTCATTATAGTAGCAAAAGGGCAAAGTAAAAAGGTGCATTTGATTTCACTTTACACCAACACAATGCCTACTATTCCTCCCTCACCAATGACAGTAGCACCAGACACTAGTAGCTTTAATACCAATGACAGTACTATTACTGCTGCTATCAGTAGTAGTGTCTTTTGCAACATCAGTGTTGCTACAAATACAACTACTACTTCTACCTCTGGTAGAAGTACCAACACTAGCAGCGGTTGTACTACTAGCACTATTGCAATAGTAGTCACAGTAATAGTACTACCATTAGAAATAGCACTTCTACTGGTAATGGGAGTGGTACTGCTGATGCTCTTAGTAGTACTAATAGTGATGCTGAGGCCAGAAGTAGTATTGCTATTAGTAATAGTACTAATATTACTCTCAGCATTAGTAGAGTTAAAACCAATACCAATATACTACTACCGATATCAGTAGTAGCGCTTGTAGCTACAATACTATTTCTACAATTTCTACTGCTACCATTAGTAGTATTTGTAGTTTTACTACTAAAACTACTGTATGAGTATTCAAAGTAATAGTATTACTGGTAGTAGCAGTACCTCTGCTGATGCTTTTAGTAGTACTTACAGTTGCTGCTAGCCTTACAGATAGTAATAATGGTATGTGTACTAGTTGCTTTAATACTACTACCAACAGTAGCAGAATTACAGTAGGCAGTTGTGAAATCACTACTCTATCTGTACTATGGAAGATACCAGGGACTTTGACAGCACTCAGGTCACCCCCAAACTTTCCCTTGGCTTTTCTAATTACATGAATTCACAAGTGTAGGTAATATACATAAGTATCATAGAGATGTTAGGTAATATACATAAGTATCATAGAGATGTAATCTGGCTGTAGACGCCAACTAAAATGCTCAAAATGTTTCATTCTTGTGTACTGGGTTTAGATACAAAAAAACTCTTCAGGGGATACTGTACTGGTTGCACCATTATGCACTTCTCCAATTTACATCATCAATCTGTGTTAATCTGTGTTAGTGGCTATGCTGCAAGGAGCCTTACATTTATTTTAGGTTTCCTTTTCTCACAGCATTCGACCACTTCAATGCTTATTAGCTTCTCTGTTAAGGAAACTTTAAATGATCCTTATAGTTGGTAAAACCGTCCTAAGTAACAAAAATAGTCTTCCACTTAGAGGCTATTTCAATGCCCAATAACTTTTACAGGCGTCCCGCGTTGCATGGCTCATCTGGCATTCACCACTACTGAAACAAAAAACATACACTATTTTAGCGGGCTAAAATAGGAACAGAATTTAGTGCAACTAGTTCGGCTGTACAAATGCACAATACCTTTAGACTCCCATCCATTTAACAAGTGGTCCGGTCTCTGTTTTATGCTTGTTATCCTATCTCTCTCTTCTCTCAGTCGATCAACTGCTAAGAAAAATAGATAGAGAACACAACAAGCCGAGGTTTAAACCCAGAGTGTTTGCGTACTGTCTTACTCTTATGTCCCGCCCCCTTTCCTCCATACTGCATGGGTGTCCCTCGCTAGGGACGGGAGACAGAACCTTTTTCACCAGAAAAAAACGTCTTCCCCTTTTTAGAGGTGTGCAGGGGTGCTTCTCTGGGAGCATGTGCTCCCCTGACTCCGACCACAGGCGCCACTCCCCAGTCCCCTTTTCTGCGTCGACGGGAACGGATCGATTTCACCAGCACTCCTGGGTTTGGCTTCGGCCATGTAATACCACGCGCTCTTCCCCGGATACTTTCTTCTGTCTTTTTGTCTTCTTTTATCAATCAGGTACTCGGTCCTCTGGCGCCACGCTCCTCTCTGGCGCATGTCAACTTCAGCGGGATTCAGCAGTTATCCAGCCTGTGAGGGGCTCTTTCCTACTTCCGATCCCCAGGCTCTTTGCCTCCACTGCCTTGGCCCGTGACCACGGCTGGAGGGTTGTACCGCGTGCAACGCACTTACACCGCATGCTCTGAAGAACAGGCTAGCTAGGTGGAGGAAGCTCTTCAAGAAGTCGCCTCCAAAGGACTTGAAGGACTTCATCAGACATAAGTCAAGGGCCAATTGAGGGCCGGTCTTTTCCATCGCACCCCGCAGGATTCCTTCCTTTCAGGTTCTCACATCAGCACGGGTACCAAGGCTAACTTAGCTAGCGGCCGTCAGGCCGAGGAGTCCGTAGATACTTCCGGAGACAGTGTTGAGGTACCGCAATGTTCTTTTACCGGGTGTACACCCGAAGGGTACCTGCAATATGTCAGAGGGGGCGCCTGCATGCAGCACTACCGGTGAAACTGCTGAGGGCGACACGCCTACCAGGCCTCGGCCTGAGCGGCAGGGTAGGTCTCATGCTCCACCGTCAAGAGTCCTGGAGGAGGCCGGGCCCAGCGAGCCAAGCACCATTACTTCGGCACGTGGCACGCAGCTCAACAAGATGGCTGCCGCGCCAGACAAGATGGCCACTCATCCAATACCTCCCAGAGGAATGGAGCAGGTGGGAGATCGAGTTACAAGGTGGAACTGGTGTCAACCAGCTACGTGGCCTACAGCTTATCCATCAGCACTGCAGGGCAGGTTTACCCCACAACTGGCTAGACAAAGTATGCACCGGCCCCAGCATCCGCCCGCTACCCCGTCAACATCACCTGCAACCCCACTAGCCTGCGAGGACAGGTTCTTTGAAAAGTTCCTCTCTCTCATGAGATCTCCTCAGATGGGGGCCATCCTTAGGGACATGCTCCCTCCGGTCGCTCGCCTGCGCCTATAGTTATTCCTCCTATGGCTCCAGCACCGCAGGCACCGGTGCAGCCCCTGCTGCACACGCCAGCTCCTTTGATTCCGGCTCCCCTGCCTCCCACAGTTCAAGCGGTTCCGAACCAGTCTCTATTGCAGTCTCCGGGTCCGGTCTCCACACCTCAGCCTATGTCTGGCTCATGTAAACACTTGCGAAAATTGACTTGCTAGCATAGACTACCACTCGTTCATGACTTGTCACTGAGATCACGGCTGTAAGTGTTCACACTGGACTGAAACAACGGCTTTCCTCATTGTTGGTGGAAAAAGCTGGTAGCTAAGCAACAGGTTACCTGGACAATACGTGCACAGGCCTACCTCGCTTTCTGCTATACGTAATGTAGACTAAGGCAGCCATCTTGGAAGAGTGTATAAAAACCAATTGCAGCCTATTATTCATTCCTCCTAGTGCTACATTTTGGTTGCTGATCCATATCCAGAAACAAAACATTATGACCGATTTGTATGCCATTTTACATTTTCATTAAGACCATTTTTGTCACATTTAGTTAAAAAGATTAGTTCTTGCTCTTTCCTCAACAGTCCCATATTATCTGCATTAGTGTCCCTACTTTTTTGTATTTTATACAGAACTATCCATTGCATTTCTTCACAATTGTGTCCCAGATTGGTATAATGTTCCACCATGGGTGCCTCCATGATCTTATTATGTATACAACTTCTGTGTTCACTTATTCTGTTTTTTATTTTTCGTATGGTTTTGCCAATACACATAAGTTGACATGGACACCAGATAGCATATACCACAAGCTCTGAATTGCAGTTAGTGAAAGCATGCTGCACCCATTTTGTTTTTAGTCCTATGTCTGCGTTTTTTGATCTACTAGTGGTTGCACAGCATTTGCATTTACCACATGATGTGTGACCTTTAGGATGTTCCATACCCCATATTAAAGGTAGGCTAAGTTGTTTTTGGGGTTTTAGACTGATGTCATTTCTCATGACTTTGGGGGTCAGTACGAGTTTGGAGGTAGCCATGGTGCTATTAGCGCCATGGCTGCCTCCAAACTTGTGTCTGGGCCCGGGTTCTTTGAATGGGGACTTAACGGGTCATTCCAACCTTGGCGGACCCGGTAAGTCCCCATTCAAAATACCCATCCCCATTCCCATTCGAGCCCCCATAGGGCTCAATGGGAATGAGGAGGGTGCTAATAACAGGCCCGTTATTAGCTGCCTGGTCCCTTAGCGGCTCCCGCTAAGGGCGGCTGGTAAAACCAGCCGTCCTTAGCGGGACCCGCTAAGGGACCTCGTAATGCGGCGGTAAGGGGTTAATGGCACCAGCATCCTTACAGGCGCCGTTAACCCCTTACTGCCGCACTCGTAATGAGGCCCCTTGTCTTTCAAATGTTTGCTTCTTTTGAAAGCCATCAGTGGTATATCTAAGTCTTTTTCCTCTTTCTTCATGATATTCCAGTTTTTCTTGATAATTTTTGTGAATTTGTTTGACTGGTCTGACACCATGCTTACATACACCAGTTTCTCTTTCGTTTTATTTTTCTTGTCATTATATTCCAAGGAGGCTTCTCTGTTATTATTCTTGGCTCTTTTGCAGGCCTTTTTAAGTAAACGTTTGGGTCATCCTCTTTTCTTTAGTTTGTTTTGGAGCAAACTGGCTTCTCTATCATAGTTAGATTTTTTGGAGCTGTTCCTTCTTAACCTGAGAAATTGCCCAAAGGGCACGTTTTCCCTTGGATGTTTAGAATGGAAGCTTTCAAAGTTCAATAATGCATTTATTTCTGTAGATTTAGTAGCGCTAGCCGTATTAGCAGTACTCCTACCTGTGCTGCTAGTTGTACCACCAGTTGTAGTAAAGTTACTACTACCACTACTACTAGTAATGCCATGACTACCTGCAGTATTATCTTAAGCAGCCATAGTAATTCTACTAACAGCATCTGAAGGAATGTAATGTAAGTGGTCTTGTAAACACCCTCTTTTGCCACTTTTTGTACCCTCATTGTGCATGACTCAGGGGTGATGTAGACCAAAACATTTGAAGAGTCACAGGTTGCAGACCCAGTCCTTTAAGACAATGGTGCTTACTATGCTGTCAGTTCATCAGGTACATGATTCAGCTGCATTCTTGGTCTCAGTTCCAGAGCATCCATTTTGAGATTCCTGAGCTGAGATCTGCAAAATACAACGTATATAGCGTTTATACATTAAAACAGTGGGCCTCATTCCGAGGTTGGTGGTAAGGGGTTAACGGCGCTGGTAAGGGTGCCGGTGCCGTTAACCCCTTACTGCCACATTACGAGGTCCTTTAGTGAGTCCCGCTAAGGGCAGCTCGTTTTACCAGGCGCCCTTAGTGGGAGCCGCTAAAGGACCAGGGAGCTAACAACAGGCCTGTTATTAACGGGCCCGTTGTTAGCTCCCTCCCCATTCCTATTCAGCCCTATGGGGCTCGAATGGGAATGGGGATGGGTTCCCTGAATGGGGAAATACCGGGTCCTCCAAGGTTGGAATGGTCCGGTATTTGCCCATTCAGGCGACCCGGACCTGGTATGCGGTATGGGGGTAGCCATGGCGCTAATAGAACCATGGCTACCTCCATACTCGTAATTACCCCCATAGTCTTCTGTTGAAGTTTAAAAATGCATTTGTTATGCCTATGTTTATTGCAGAAGGTCACAGGCCCCTTGCAGCTGCACGCCTGTGTCATCATAGGTGCTATATATTAGGTGCACCGGAGGTGCTCCTATCCTTTATCAGGTGAGATGTCCACTGCGCAGTGTAATGCCTCCCGTCCCTAGCAGTAGACAAGAACAGACAACAAATTTGTGTTCTCAAATGGGAAAAGACACATTCGGGGCCCCCAAACAAAAGAAAATTAAAGGGTCCAACAATCTCTGAGTAAGAGTAAAGTATTGTACATGCAGTAATGTGGGGCTGAGGAGGTGTTTTAGACACTACTGGTCCAAGTACTCCTGCAGAGCAGAAATCATTCTCCCAAAATTACTTAAAAAGTAAATAACATGGTTTTAGGACCAGATTATTCCAAATATACGATGCAACAACATTACATCGATCGTCATTGACCATTTCAAGAGAGCTAGACCTCAGTCAGCCAAATAATCGACATATTTTCCAGGGTACATTCTGTGTTCATTATGTTATAACAGCTCCATATCAAAGGGGTCCCCTTGCCCCAATGCAAGCCAAATGCAACATTGAAATGGGCAGATGAAAAAAGATTAAAGAGTGTACCTTAGAAGTGAGAGAAATAAAAATGAGTCAGGAAGAACAGTACCATAGCTTTTTAATTGTCTGTTCGACTAGTGAGGAAATATAGCATGACTTGCTAAAAATAAAAAATAAAGTGCCATTGGATGTCACAGTAAGTGACAATCATATAGCATTGTATTATTGTACACAAGGCGCATCGCCGCTCTGAGCGTGTCTTTTTCCCTTTATAGTGTTTGCGCAAAATGTTGTAATGCAGGTGCAGTGCCCAAAACGTGTAGGCAAGTACAAGCTGCAGAAGTTCTTTTAGCATGGCGATATGGTCATTTTTAGTGTTGGTGCTTCTGTCATTTGTCGCAGTGTTTTAGATAATCTTCAAATGGGATGTAGTTTAGCTTTAGTTTGGCCACATTTTACAGCACACTAGGGTACCACGCATATGGTGGAATAATGGGCAGCAATGATATTGCTACTGGATTTCATCAGCATAAGGGCCTCATGCCACAATAGCTAGGGTCCTGCTATGTTGAACTAGGCCCCTTCAGATTGTATAGAACTCGGTTACGTAAGGTACTAGGCCGCAGTTCTGAGCCTATGGGCCTCATTCCATGTCACCCGGTATGGAAATAACGGTGGCGGTAAACCCGCCGCCAACGTTGTTTCCATACCGGTTGATCACGAGTCCAGCAGGCGGAGGTGGCATTCCCGCCAGGTCTGACCTGGTGGGTTTAACACCACCCGCCTGCAGGCGGACGTGGAAACACCGGCACCATCATAAGATGGTGCCGGTGTTTCCATGGTCCCCATTCCCATTGAGTCCTACCGGACTCAATTGGAATGGGGATTTACCGAATTCCGCCTCCAGAATTCCTGGGTCACTGGGGTTGTAATGCCCCGGTAATTCCGGGAATCACGGAGGCGGAATGGTAAGACGAGTCTGGCAGTATTCGAGCCGGAAAAACCGGCAGGTTACCGCCGAACTCGTAATGAGGCCCTATGTCTTTTCATTTAATTAAACTTTACTCTTGCTTACCCTAGCGAGTGTTCAGCAGGTCAAGGCACGTGGAGGAAGGATGAGGTGCAATACACATATTAGTTATTGTTGAAAGGATTAGCTGTTCTCAGGAAGCTCCTAGTAAGATGCAGAATAACAGTTTGTGTTTTTGACGATTGATAGAATGCAATAGTTGCAAAGGGCAGACTTTCGTGGAAATGATGCCTTGGGTGAAGGCATTGCCAAAACATTAAAACTAGATTTAGGTCATACTGCCCCCTAGGGAGTGTTGAAACAATTGGGTCTGCAATAGGATGGCCTGGTAGCACAAATAAATATGAGAAATTGATTTCCAAGGAGTGGAGCCTCAGATATATTTTTTATGAAGCCACCTGTTTCCCAAGTGATAGCCATAAGAACCTGTGCTAGGATAGCAACATGTTTCAAAACGGAAGTTGCTAAGAGTGTTGCAGACGTAAAACACTACAAGACCTGAGAACTGTCTGAAATTGCCAAATTGACTGAGCTCATGGACAACCCCAGGTTCCATGGGCCCTACAAGGTCGTGTTTTCAACCCCTCTCTCAGTAAAAGTGAAGGGGCTCAGATATTGGATACACCTCTCAGACATTAGCTGGGCTAATGCAACAAATATACCTCCGTTTGTGTAGCTTCATGCTGACAATATGAGTGTATGTGAAATAGTTTAAAGTACATGCATTGCTGCTAGAGCATGAGCTACTCAAATTAAAACTCTCTCTCTCTTTCTTTCCTCTCCCACTCCTCACCTCATTTTTTCCTGAATTCCCAAACCTTACCCGTTTTTTCCAAACCACAGGTATTGCTACAATGGAAATGTACACGCCAAGATGTTCTTTGCCTGTGAATAGAAACAGTATTAGTAGCACCAGGATGTATTCTTATGACTGTGGCCTTCACTTCGTGGCCATTTTGTTTACAATATTAATGTTTTCATTAGGAATATATTGGGGAATATCTTTGATTTGGGCTTGCCATCTAAAAGAAGGGGGGAGGGTGGGGCACAGGGATTTGGAACACAAGTGTACCCCCAATGTAACTGAATTGACCCGAAGCCCAGATCCGAATGAAAGAACGAATGAGAGAGTATGATTTAATTCAACAGAATCAAACAACATAACCAGAACCACGTCCAACGTGACCCCTACAAATAGTAGCAACTCTCCTACAACTGTATGTAAAAGTAAAATGTTTGAAATCTTACTTCCTAATGTCAAGAACCACTTCTGTAATGCAAGCAGTAGTTTAAATATTACAAACAGCAGAAGCAGGGTAGGAACAAGGCACGTACTACGCCAGAAGAGAATAAAAAGACAAGCACGTAAACTCAAATATGATGCATACCGTGGCTTAGGCCTAGATGCAGTTGAAGATATTCGGCATCCCGAGCACTCCAACAGTTCCGACATGAGTACAGAGGGAAGACGAACAACTAATGGGAGTTGCTATGTCTGTTCTTTAATACTGCATGCATCGGGGGCACCCAATGTTTTAGTACCACAGAAAGTACCAATGGTAGAGACACAATGCCTAATTCATCTTGCGCTATGTAGAAGCGGAGGCACTTTTCAGGCACGCAACGTTCACCTAGAGCTTGTTGATCCGGATTCCCAGAAATGAAAAACGAGTTCAGCAAACACCCACTGTCTGAAGCAACCCTACCTGGTGATCGAAGGAGCAAAATACACTAACAACAAGTGGCAAGAAACAACCCTCATGTGTAAAGCTGAAGAACATTTAGGACTCCCGAAAGAACGGTGGCACTTGTGCAACAGACATGCGCACTAGTATAGACAGAGCATGTCACCAAATTGACATGGATTGCAGCCATAGAGAAGCCAGTAAGAGTGCTTCTTCAGTGAATTAACTATTTCTTTTGGCTCAAATGAACAGTGTAACAGAACTGTGATGACTCCAGACCTCAAGAGAGTAACCACAGCGCTGATGGACTTCTACTGGGTGTGTGGCCAACAAGCATACTTGCACCTCCCACCTTCTTGGAGGGGCTATTGTTCGCTAGCTACACTGCACTCAGCCCTGTTAGTAGTCCCAGAAGAACACCTGGAAGGGGGGCCCCTGCCTGATGAAGCACCCAGAGCACCCCCAGCAAATAGAAGCACAGCACACAATGCCACCACCACACGTTTGCATCCTTCCTGAAAAAGAACCATATGACCAACTGCGAAGAAGGAATAGATCATCAAATTACATATGGACAGACTCATTCCAACTGCTCACACAAATACCTTATGAATACAAGCTCTATAATTCTGCAGAGACATTTTTTGCATCTCTATTACCCAGCATACAGACGCGAGTGAATGGAAAACGGCTGCAGATTGTCGGATCGGAACTGATCCAGTTGGCTAGCGACACTGAATAAGGATTCAACGTCATAAAAGTGGAGTTGATGACCCTTAGACTAATGACAATGCAGAACAGATTTGTGCTGGACCTACTGACCGCCATGGAAGGAGGTGTTTGTAAAAAAGATCGGGAGTTCTTATTGCACATTCATATCTTCCCAAAATGCTGAAAATGAGACATTCTCACACGTTATCGCTGCTGTGCATGAACTGGGGGTGAAGATGAAAAAAGAAGCTGGCGTTCAAGAAGAAGATTGGTTCTCCCTAGCCTTCAGCGGGGCCCCATCATGGCTTGGAACATTGGTGAAAATGTCGGTGCCCATTTTCATGTTTGTCTTGGTGATATTTTTCACGTGCCATTTGGGTCTCCGGTGTTGAGCCAAAGCAGTACCCAATAGCGCAATGATGATGGTTTCTATTGGCAGTCCTAACATACCTCGTGATACAAAGGAAATAGAAGTACAAACGGAACGTCCCATTCACCACATGGCCCCAATTCCTGTTGTAGATATAGTTGACCGATTATACTACACAACTATTGTCCCTCCCCCCATGACCCTGAAAATTACAGAGAAGTATAGGTTGACCTGGCTGTGGATGGGGGTTGCATTTATAAGATATGCACACCTGAGGAGTATGCGCAATCAGGGGAATGTTTGAGACATGTGTGCAGGGCCAGGATGCCAACAAAGGGGACACCCGCATATGAAGAAGTAGTAAGACAAGAAAATTAGCGTAAATATGGGGAGGAGAATTTGTTACTCTAGAAGTAACGAAAGGGGGGAATGTTGGGATTGAAAAGAGTATATCCCACCCCCTAGGCGCGTTGAGGTTTGGCGAATCCCCTATGAAATAGTGCAGTCTACAAGGGGGAGAGAACCGCCATATGAAACTCGACTGCAGATATAATATAGCGCAAACAGCAGGCGCATAACCTTAGAAGGCACATAGAAATAAACATAATTTTGTATTCACAGGCTTGCATGACTGCGGTACATCAGTCAAGCTTCATGGAAGGATTTCACTATGCCCAGATCATTAAGGCAGAATGAGCCCATACCACCAGTTCTCCCAGAAGCTCACTTCCCCCAGTGTCCCTTCACTGTTGGAAACTTTTAGTCTCATTGGGCGGAATGCGCCCTGCAAGGCCTTGAGACAACCCCAGGCTCATTGCCGTGCCCATTCATCCCGACCAAGCTGCCAGCAGGCCTTTGATGCCCACCCAGCCAACACAAAGCCAGAACCCACACCACTGACCCAACCCCCACACCCCTACCTTCCATGGTAGCGAGCAACCCGCTAGCCCCTAGCATAGATCAAGCGACCATAACAGATCTAAGCATGCGTGACACATCCTTTTTAACACAAGGTACAGGGAGGGATATATTATAGATCAAAAAAGGGTGGAAGCCCTGAGTGCGAGAGGTGCAGTATCAACAAAGCCTAGAATGTGTGGGTCAGTGTGATTATATTTCTTCCTACCTTCCCCCTAGCACCAATCCCCAAGTGCCCCAGGATCATGCCACAGTGATGTAGTAGTAGGCTTAGCATGCTAGCATAGTTTTTACAATGTAACCTATGAGCGACCTGACCGTCAGTCTACAGAGAGATGAGCCCAGCTGACCCACGTGGAGCCTGACAGACGGTGAAGAAGCCATCTCATATGAAACAGGATCATCTATACTGTCTTTCCAATCAACCATGTGGGTTTAGACCCTATATGTGATGTCATCCATGATGATGTGGCCTCTCAAAAGGGACCGACCAGTATCTGCAGTCAGAATGTTCTCGAGCAGCAGAGTCCTTTGAAACCTTGTTATCCTTGCAAGCTATCTCCTGGCTTATTTCCATAGAGGGTTGTATTCATTCTGGAGTGTGCGTAAACAGGGACTTGCCTTAATTTGGTGACCCCAACGTGATGTGAGTTCGGGAATAGTAGTGGTTGTTGTTTTAGCTTGTTATTTTAGTTTGTTTTGTTGGTGTATTTTAAAGTGTAAGAAGGAGGCCCAGGAGGGTCGTGTATTCTGTGTGTGGGTGCATCAGGAGAGTGTGCGGTGAGTGCATGAAGAAGCTCTATTGGAGGATAGCGGGTGGGGGAAAATTGAACTGATGATTTTTCTGTGAATTTATTGACAGTATTGACATGTATTAGAGACAAGACTAAACTGCATATCCTTCAAATGCTCTAAAAAAATATCTGTTTTAACTGTGGCGCAGTAGCAAAAGCAAAACCCCACTACAAGACACACATAAGGCACAACTATGGGGGTAGACACACCCTTAAACCATGTATATAAGGCCCTGTGCTTGTATTGTGAAAAGATTAAGAAATATCGCAATCAATGGGTGACTGAGCGTAAAGGGGGAGGAATGTCCCACTCCTAGCCAGAGCATGGGTCTTTTGACAGATGTGCGCTGGAGCACATGTCCACCTTCCTGACAGCAAAGTATAGGGGGAAACCGTTACAAAATAGGAGGGAAGTATTGAAACTCTGGAAGATGTTTGAAGAAACAGACGATGAGGAAGGGAGAGGGGGCGACACATGACAGTAACAAAGAGACAGGGAAGGCTGGAGAGAAAGTGTAGATGAAAAAGGGGATATGTTCGCTAGCAACCCGCCCAATGGAATGGTATACAAACCCAACATATGTGTCGGCGGGCACGATGTTAGCAACACCAAGCACGGCTCCACCCCTGCCATATGTCTCACCTTCAGAGGTTACTGCCCACACGGGAGTGAGCGCAAGAGACTTGGAGATAGCACTGTTGTCAACATGCACTGAATTAGGCAGATTATGGGCAGCATGTGATACAACCAGAGTAGCAGATCCACTGACGCCGCCCACAGGGGCGCCCCCGCAACCACCCGGGATGAGTGGAAGACAGGTGGCTTCCTATTCAGAATAGACAATGCACCTATAAGAACTGTTCATGTAATAGTAGGTTTAGCATGCTAGCATAGTTTTTACAATGTAACTTAAGAGAGACCTGCCCTTCACTCCATGGGGAGATGAGCTCAGCTGACCCATGTGGAGCCTGACAAATATCAAAGAAGCCAACCAATTGTAGCCTGGCCTTCCATATGGAACAGGATCATGTATACTGTCTTTCCAATCAATCGTGTGGGTTTAGACCCTATATGTGATGTCATCTATGACGCTGTGCCTGTTGAGCGTGTGCAGCGTCAGTTTGTGGGGCAGTTGATGTTTGTGCATCTTCTGTATGTGGCGGAGCCATTTGTTTTGAGATACATCTGATTGCGCGTGTCAGTTGAGACAGATAATGCTTGAATTCTTCCCCCAAAATTGCTGCTGCCTTATGGTCATCTGATGGTCTCCTCATAGGGGAGATGGGTGTTTGCATGCGTTTGCCAGTTACCATTTCATGGGGGGAAAGGTGGTGGTCCTTGCTGGGCTGTGTGCACAAATGAAACAGAGCTTTGCCCGTGGTTATGATTAATTCAAAACCTTCCAGCCATCACCTTTCTGTTTTTCAAAAGTCACCCCGAGTGGGACGGGTATGCCCAGACGTGGGTCCCGAGTCTGCCGGGCCTAGAGACCCAAGCTACTCCTCACTGATGACGCCCAACAAGGCTGAAACATGTCTGGGGATGCTTGTGGTCTCGTGCAGAAGGGATGTGACCTAGCAGTTCGGGCTGGACTGCCCCTTTTGGGGTAGGACCAAGCCTGATTTGCATATGGTTTTTCCCCTTCTGTAATGGCTTGGCAGGCTGAAAAACGATGGTCTGGAGGGTTACCCAGAGCTTTGCCCGTGGTTACGATTAATTCAAAACCTTCCAGCCATCACCTTTCTGTTTTTCAAAAGTCACCCCGAGTGGGACGGGTATGCCCAGACGTGGGTCCCGAGTCTGCCGGGCCTAGAGACCCAAGCTACTCCTCACTGATGACGCCCAACAAGGCTGAAACATGTCTGGGGATGCTTGTGGTCTCGTGCAGAAGGGATGTGACCTAGCAGTTCGGGCTGCACTGCCCCTTTTGGGGTAGGACCAAGCCTGATTTGCATATGGTTTTTCCCCTTCTGTAATGGCTTGGCAGGCTGAAAAACGATGGTCTGAAGGGTTGCCCAGAGCTTTGCCCGTGGTTACGATTAATTCAAAACCTTCCAGCCATCACCTTTCTGTTTTTCAAAAGTCACCCCGAGTGGGACGGGTATGCCCAGACGTGGGTCCCGAGTCTGCCGGGCCTAGAGACCCAAGCTACTCCTCACTGATGACGCTGAACAAGGCTGAAACATGTCTGGGGATGCTTGTGGTCTCGTGCAGAAGGGATGTGACCTAGCAGTTCGGGCTGGACTGCCCCTTTTGGGGTAGGACCAAGCCTGATTTGCATATGGTTTTTCCCCTTCTGTAATGGCTTGGCAGGCTGAAAAACGATGGTCTGGAGGGTTGCCCAGAGCTTTGCCCGTGGTTATGATTAATTCAAAACCTTCCAGCCATCACCTTTCTGCTTTTCAAAAGTCACCCCGAGTGGGACGGGTATGCCCAGACATGGGTCCCGAGTCTGCCGGGCCTAGAGACCCAAGCTACTCCTCACTGATGACGCCCAACAAGGCTGAAACATGTCTGGGGATGCTTGTGGTCTTGTGCAGAAGGGATGTGACCTAGCAGTTCGGGCTGGACTGCCCCTTTTGGGGTAGGACCAAGCCTGATTTGCATATGGTTTTTCCCCTTCTGTAATGGCTTGGCAGGCTGAAAAACGATGGTCTGGAGGGTTGCCCAGAGCTTTGCCCGTGGTTATGATTAATTCAAAACCTTCCAGCCATCACCTTTCTGTTTTTCAAAAGTCACCCCGAGTGGGACGGGTATGCCCAGACGTGGGTCCCGAGTCTGCCGGGCCTAGAGACCCAAGCTACTCCTCACTGATGACGCCCAACAAGTCTGAAACATGTCTGGGGATGCTTGTGGTCTCGTGCAGAAGGGATGTGACCTAGCAGTTCGGGCTGGACTGCCCCTTTTGGGGTAGGACCAAGCCTGATTTGCATATGGTTTTTCCCCTTCTGTAATGGCTTGACAGGCTGAAAAACGATGGTCTGGAGGGTTGCCCAGAGCTTTGCACGTGGTTATGATTAATTCAAAACCTTCCAGCCATCACCTTTCTGTTTTTCAAAAGTCACCCTGAGTGGGACGGGTATGCCCAGACGTGGGTCCCGAGTCTGCCGGGCCTAGAGACCCAAGCTACTCCTCACTGATGACGCCCAACAAGGCTGAAACATATCTGGGGATGCTTGTGGTCTTGTGCAGAAGGGATGTGACCTAGCAGTTCGGGCTGGACTGCCCCTTTTGGTTATGGCAGGCTGAAAAACAATGGTCTGGAGGGTTGCCCAGAGCTTTGCCCGTGGTTATGATTAATTCAAAACCTTCCAGCCATCACCTTTCTGTTTCGCAAATGAAAATGGGCCAGTGGCAGGCACTACACCCAATTCTTGTTCAGGGTGTTACATAACTTGGAGAGCCTGCTCTTAAGTAGGTTGTTTATTTGTTCCACCACCCCATTTGCTTGTGAGTGGTAAATCAAACACATACAATGCTTGATGCCTAAAAGTGCTGGTTTTTCTTTGACAAGCTCATTGAAAATATGGGTGCCATTATCGGATCTTAAAATGTCACACACTCCCCATCAGGGGAAGACCTCTCATACAAGGAATGTTGCGGCATACTTGGCATCTGGGTGGGCACATGGACCGGCCTCACCCCACCTTGAGAATAGACATACCACCATAATCAGATATCATGCCCCATTGCATCTTTCCCCCATGTCTGCATAGTCATTGTGCAGCTCATGAAATGGGCCGATGGGGCGGGGCAGGGTGCCTTGCAATGTTCTGAGTGTCATCTCTGTACTAAACACCTGGCAGGTGGTGCATTGAATGACCATCTTTGAGAGGTGTTCTTGGAAATTGGGGATAATCCAGTCTTCCTGGATGTCTGCTGCTATGTGTTGCTTTGAGCTATGAGAAAGGGAGTGCAATTGTTCACAAGCCCTGTGTAATAATTCCATAGGCATCACTACTTTTCCTGTGCTTTGCTCCCTCCATAATAGATCAGTTGGTGATCATGCACACCCATGTTTGTGCCATATGTGCCGCTCCTCCAGGGGTGCCCTATGCTGTAACTCAAGTATCTGTGTGATAGGGAGGGCTGTGTATGCGTCTGGTTCTGGCCTGGTGGTGATTGTTGTGATAACATGTTCCGCACAGGTGGGTACTGAGAGGTATGCTGAAGCTTTTGCTTCATTCAAAATAATGATATTTTGGCAGAGTTGTTGGTTTGTGCAGCGCATTTAACAACCGCCACTACAGATGGCTCTGCAAGGCCGTAAAGTAGTACATTGAGCAGGGCGACATGTTGTACTGGTGAGCCCCCCTCCTTCTCCAGCGTGACAGACCTGCATGCACTGTGGTGGTTACAGAGTCTGAATATATGGTGACAGAACACCCCTTGGTTGCCCGCAGAGCTTCAATGAGTGCTACCAGTTCAGCTGCTTGGGCCGAATAATGTATGGGCAATCTTTTCATTACAAGGGTTTCATATTCGCCTTCTTCTAGGCGCACTCCTACTGCCCCAACATGTCTCTCACCTGTCTCTTGATTAATTGATACTGACCCATCAACGAAGAGGATTTCTCTCTCTTCCAGGGGGCTGTCTTTGGCTTTGGGGATATCATTGTCTTTGCCTTCATAAGATGCACAGTCATGCTGTTGCAAATCTTCGGAGATGCTTGGTTGTGCAAGGAACGTGGCTGAGTTCACTGTTTTGCACCTCACAATGTGAATGTGTGGGCTTGATAATATGAACTCATAGGCGGATGCCCTTTGTGTGGTGAGGGTGGACTTTTAGAGATCAAAGTTCACAAATAGTGTGTGCTCCACATACAGTGTTACTTAGCACCCCATGACAAATTGTGGAGCTTTTTTCAATTGCAAAGGGCGCAGCTGCAAAAGCTTGTTCGCAGGTGAACTGTCCCTGCATCACAGAGTCGAGTGTGCCACTGTAACAGACCACTGGCTTGTGCCCCATTGTGCTCTTTTGGTTTAGTACTGCTGTAATGAGTGTGCCATTTGAGTGTGAGAAAATATACAATTCCTGTGTGTAGTCTGGAGTGGCAAGGACAGGTGCTGTTGAGATCACTTTGTTTAAGTCATTAAAACTTTGAATCATCTATAGGGACCACTCTATTCTGTTGTTCTCTTTCTGCACTTCCTTTAGGCCCTGTAGGATTGGCCTCATGCATGCAGCTGAGTCTAGAATCCATGCCCTACAATAATTGCACAATCCTGAGAATTTCTGCATATCTTTCACTGTGAGTGGCTTAGGAGTGGCACGCACTGATGCTGCCTTGTCAGGGATGATTATTTTTCCGTCTTCGGAGATTAGTTGCCCCAGGTAAAGTACTTCTAGTTGGCAGTACTGGAGTTTTGCCTTGTCTACCTTGTACCCTTTCCTTGCTAGCAACTGCAATAGTTCAATAGAGTCTCTTCGGTAGCTCTGCTCAATGTCACTGCACACTAGTAAGTCATCTACATACTGAATTATTGTGCTGGGAACTTGAATGTTACCTAAGTCTTCATGCAGTATCCTATTGAATATGCTTGGCATTTCACAGTACCCGTGAGGCAGACGAGTGTGCTTGTAGCGCGTTCTGCCCAGACTAAAGGCTGTGAGGTACTGTGAGTTTGGGTGAAGGGGTACTGAGAAGAAGGCATTCTTCAAATCCACAACAGTGAAATGAGTTGCCTCTTTGGGGATGCTGCACAAAATGGATGCCGGTCGGGGACAAGTGGAAACTCCTTCTGTACTACATCATTAAGGGGCAGAGATTCTGGATCATCCTCCAAGAGCCCCTATTTCCTTTTTAATGGGGTATATTGCTGTGTTGCATGGTGAGGTACAGGGTACTATGATCCCCTGGTGCAGTAATGCCTGTATTATTTCCCTGATCCCCTCCTCTGCTTCTCTGGACAGTGAGCATTGTTTCACCCGCGGGAGTGCTGCTCCGGCCTTCAGTGTGATTTTTACAGGAGTTACTTCTTTTAACATACCTGCATCATGTGGTTTGGCTGTTCATAAGTGGGTGGGGATGCACTGTAAGTCGGCCTCACTGAATGGGGATGGTGCAACAACAGCCATGAGGGGACACTGAACTTTTCTGTATTGCACCTTTATCTTGCAGGGTATGCAAATCTCGAGGATGATCTCCCCGTCATCGTTGTTATCCTCAAAGAGTTCTGCATCACTCAATTGTTTCAGGGGTACAGTGGGATCAATGCATAACACAGTGTGCCATTGGCACCCGTGGGGTCAGTACCTAGTATTATTATTATTATTATTATTATTACATTTATAAAGCACAAACTTGTGGCCAAGGGCATCTAGGCGCTGGGAGGGAACAGTTCAATGCAATCAATTGCCTCAGGTTACACTAAAAGGAAGAAACGGACTAGAACAAGTGAGTCTTCAGTGCATTCCTGAAAGCAAGATACCCAACCAGTGCTCTCAGATATAACGGAAGAGCATCCCACAAGCTAGGGGCCAGAACTGAAAAAGAACGGCCACCAAAATGCTTTTGATGGTATTTAGTAATCTTGAGAAGCACATGGGATTCAGAATGCAAAATTCTTACTGGACAGTACCTATCCAGTTTCTTTTTGAGATAGTGAGGACCTACATTGTGCACGGCTCGGTGGAAAATACATAGGGGGTCATTCCAAGATTGGAGGTAGCCATGGCGCTATTACCACTATGGCTGCCGCCAATACCGGGTCTGGGTCCGGTCTGGCTGAATGGGGACTTACCGGGTCATTCCGACCCTGGAGGACTCGGTAAATCACCATTCAGTACACCATTCCCCATTCCCATTGAGCCCCTATAGGGCTCAATGGGAATGGGGAAGGCGCTAATAACGGTAACGCAAATTGCGGTACTGTTATTAGCTCCAAGGTCCCTTAGCGGGACCCGCTAAGGACGTGTGGTCTGGCCACACGTCCTTTGCGGTTCCCGCTAAGGGACCTCGGAATTGGGCCGTAAGGGTTTACCGGCAACGGCATCCTTACCGGTGCCTGTTAACCCTTACCACCCAACTCGGAATGACCCCCATAGAATCTTAAGCTCGATCCGCGCAGCCACCAGCAGCCAATGCAAACAATGTAGAAGAGCAACAGAAGGAGTCAGATGAGGTACCTTAAGCGCCAATAGCACTGCTGAATTCTGAAGAACTTGCAGCCACTGGATCTAATACTTCGGTTGTCCCAAATAGATACCATTACAGTAATCTAGTGCACCCATTGTAGTAGATGTCACCAGTATAATGCAGTTTTCCGAGGGAAGCAGGGGAAGAATTTTCCTCAAAGCTTTCAATCTTCCAAAACCCACGCTGCAGATGGCAAATATATGGGCTTCACGTGATACATTTGGAAGGAGTTTCACTCCAAGACTCTTTACTGAGGCGCAGGGGGTCGGACATGGACCAAGTGACTCAGGCCAATATTGTGAATTCCAGAGGTGGTCCCTCCCATGGGGCCTGACCACCAGTACCTTTGTTTTATTTCCATTCAAATGCAGCCAATTTTCCAACATCCAACTACCCACTTTCTCTAAGCAGTCACGCAGCTTCTTGGGAGACACAGCTTGAGAAGAGTCCGACCAAAATATTAGCTACATGTCATCAGCATAAGAGTAGAAGAGTACTCTGCATTCTGTAATGAGGTCAGCCAACATTCAAACATACAAATGAAACAAAACTACAATTCTTTTTGCATACACTAGTAAACCTTCTAGATCTAATGAGAGTATTGTACCTGCAACCAACTTGGGGGACACCACAGGGTGAAAAATAAAATCAGTGGGCTCTCTCCAGCAGGTTCTAGTAATCTGAGGGACAGCTCAGGCAAGCACTTTGATGCCGTAAATGAACATGTCAGGGTTAATAGGGATGCCTCGTACCGCTACATCATTTGCCATGGCATGTATCACGAGCATTGCTCTTAGTGTACACACTTTCCGGGTGTGGCACAGACAATACCTCTGTCTGTAAATGAGATTGTCATGTTCAGCTTACTTAGCAGATCTCTACCGAGCAAGTTGACAGGCGATCTCTCAGAGTATATGAGGGGGGCCCTTACGACCTTGCCTCCCACTTTGACGTCTAGATCCTTTGTCTATGGAACCATTCAAACAGCCCCAGAGAATCCCTGCATGTCAAGAGTCTTTCCTGGTAGCAGAAAGTTACCTTCACTGATGCATGACTTCTCCGCTCCTGAGTCCACCATAAAGATTAATTGTTTATTCCACATCTCTGCCCCCACCAATGGTTCCTCTTCTGGATTTAGGGTCTTTGACAGGATTGGACACGCAAGTGCTCTCTGTGGGCTGTCCTAGTCAGGGTATGTGTCCGTCCCCAGGAACGAAAAAGGGTTTCCCAACTACTGTAGCACCTTGAAATGGGGCCACTGTGCCATTAGGTGTAGTATCAAAAGCGTTTCAATTCTCTGCTGGCTGTGGGTTAGGGCGGGCTGGTAAGGCTGAACTGCCTGCTGCTGTTGTTGTGGGTGACAGGGGCCAGGAATCTGTGGTGGTAACTGTGTGTAATCATGGTGAATATCATATGGTATCGAGGTCATTCTAGGAGGGGGCCCTTGGGGGCTACCTCGATGGGGACAGTCATAATTCTGCTGGTTGTAGTTGTCTCTCCCTCCCTGGCTGCTTCGACACTCTTTCAAAAAATGCCCCCACCTTCCGCATGTCCGGCACTGCCCTGGTCCCCCTCTGCTCGGTCCTGGACCTCCAAATGCCCTCCTCTAGGCCCTCGAAACCCACCTTGTCCTCGTTGCTGTCCTCCCTGCCACTGTGGTCCCGAGAATTGCTGGTTTCCTCCCAACTGCCCTTGTTCTCCTTCAACCCATACTGCCGCTATTCTTGTGTGTGCTGCATTAGAAAAGTACCCTCCCTCTTCCGTCTGCTCTGGCGTTGGCTCTGTCAATACTGCAGCCACTTTCACTAGTTTATTTTGAACCAGTTTTGCTTCCTCAGCCTTTCGCCTTTGAACCATTTCCTTTCTCTCACTCTTTGATCCTCCTACAGTGGTGAACTATGATACTTTAAATCTCGGGCCACTCCTTAGCTTCCACCTCAGCTATCTTGTCAAGTGTTTTCTGTACCTCTTTGGGTAGGCCACTATTTACTATGAAATAGAAAAGGGATGTCGATTGGTCCCAGGCGCTCCACGTTTACGCTCTCTACATCTCTTGAACCCTGAGAATGTACTTCGCTCAGTCTTCCTCATCCCCCATTGTACACTGCATGATCGATTGTAAATCTGGGGTATCTGGGAAAATTCACCACAACGCATCGCATACCCGTGCTCTAATCTTGTTAAATGAGGCTCCATCGTGCAGGGCCAGTCTTTGTGTCAGGCAGCACAGGCGGCTGCCTGACGTCCATCAGCCTCTAGGGGGCACTCGCCTGAGCCTCGAGCCAGTGCTCCTCCTGCAATTTGCAAAGCTTGCAAAGCCAGGGCCAGCACGCACCAGCCACATCCAGGCCACTGAGGCCAGCCAGGCATATTCATCATTAAATGTTACGTTTGGATTGATACCACACTGCAGCAGCAGCCTCGGCCCTCAGGCAGGGCAGCAATTGGCAGGCAAATTACCAACATATGTTGCTTTATTGACCCCCCCGGGGGGCGCCGCTGACAGCATCCAGACCCATGGGCGCACAGGCCCTCCTCCAGGCTATGCGCGCACACAGTGCACTGCTAGTGACAGGAAGGCCGAAGGATTGATTGGGGCTGGCATAGTTGCAGTGAAAAGAACCCTCTTTTTGCAAGAAAAGAGGAGTGGGTGCAACCATGCGCAGCAGGTTATGGTAAGTGTTTTGGCTGGGGGCACTGCTGGCCTGCCTGTGATTACAAACCTGGGCTATGTAAATGCCACTCTTCTTTATATGCGAGTCACCCAATCAGGTGCTATGATATGCAGGTGTGAACGGGGGGAGGGTATAGCTCTGCAGTTCTGAGGCTTTGTGCACCTCACGTAATTTATTTTCAGAAGCATCCTTGACCGAGCGGCACGAAAGGAGCTTCATTCGAGAATGAGCTTTCCTTTTCCACAGTTGCCATATTTTCTTTGCTTTTGTTATTGGGGGACACATGTTCATGGGACGTGTTTTACAAAATGAAAACTCACCGGGTTGACTACCTAAATGAAAGGCCGCAGTCATTAATCTTTCCTTGGCCTGTAAACTCGTGGGCTTTACCTGATGATATAGCCCTCCGTTTGAAGTTATTTGACCATTGCCCAGTTGCTGCATCTTTTTTCCAAGGCCTATTTTAACACGCCCAACCCACTTTCATATCAGTGACCCCCCAGCAATCAGCATCCGAAATAACATTTTTTTTCAGAAATGATTCCCTGCTTTTCTACACGAAATGGGTTACCAGCCAAAACACAAGGCTCATGTTAAGTGTGGCTACACTCTGTACCCTCCATACTAGACCTATGCTGTGGCACTATGGTTTGTGGCCTGGAAACAAAAAACACAAGAGTCCCTAAACTTTCCTGCGTGTCTCACTCTGACCCTTTGCAAGAATTTTAAAAAAGGGTGCTGTACCTAAAAAGCTTGGTCTCCTCTTCAAGGGATTCATTACCTCAAGCCGTCCAGTAGAAAAGGTATTGGATGATAAAAGGCCAGTTGCCATGGTCCCCCTAATAGCCCGATCCCATATATTGCTGCCCTGATTTCCATGCTCTGGCCCTGCACCCAAGGGTGCCTTATACATCTGCACATGATTGCTGCGAACACACGATTAGCCTCTGGAAGACAACACATGGAGAGACTTTTGCCGGACCCGGTATGTTGGTAGCTTCCCCCATGGGACACAGGCTATAAAAAGAGGCCGCTCTTTGAAAGACGAGCTTTTCTCTCAGACCACATAAAAGGGTCACTTGTGCCTGCCTTGGAGGCCCCGGGGCAGTATTCTGTTTAACTGTTTGTCTCTCTACAATTAGCCTAGGGGCCCGCATATAAGTTTTGGGCTGAGGTACTCACAGACTGTGGAGCCAAAGGGGATTTTTTTATTAGCACCCACTAAAGCCTTTGGTTTTTTGAGGTGGTGCCGTCTTACTTTAGTGTGGCCTTTGTTCTTCTAAAGTGGATTTTCATTTGACTAAATCACTGTTAAATAGTTCTGTTTGCTTATGCTTGCATTTATGTTCTAAGAATATGTATTTCAACCAGTACAGTTGTGTGTTTAAAAATCTGACTGTTGCGCAATCATATTTGAAGCGCATAGCTTTCTGGGAAATGTGAGCGCAAGGCTGGTGCGCCTACAGTGATTTGATGGCTCCAGCCTCGCTTCTTGGCTGTGTGATTAAAGCTGCTGTCCTGGCATACATTGCATAGCCGTGTGCAAGGTGTGCACGGGTATGTGATGAGTCAGAATCCACAATCCCACATCACCTGACCTTCATGGAGATCTTTTGGTGGAATTTGGGCGAGTGGGGCTTATCTGCTTGTTTGTTTGTTTGTTTGTTTATTATTTATAATGCGTGTCATGCCGGGGGTAACAGGGCGCAGCAGATACAAGAAAATGCGAAGCTTAGTTACACAAAAATTATACAAAAAAATATACAATAATTATATACACAACATTATACAGGATACATGCATGTAGGAATTAAATACAATGAGGCATATTTACAAACATAATATACAGAAGCTGAAGCAGGAATACAGATTAGAGTGGCTAGTAACAGGCTGGCGTGGTCACATAGGTAGACCTGCCTGCTTATGTTAGGAAAGTTGGTTGTCGGATTTTAGCCTAGGGCCGCTCTCAGGGCATTATTTTGAACGATTTGGATTTGTTTGATGATGGCTTTGGGTGATCCTAAGTAGAAGGCATTACAGTAGTCCAGACGTGAGAGGATGAGGGCTCTGGCTGGAGTAATGCAACTATTATCTGAGAGGAATGGTATACCAGTGTGTATCAATTTACACATGTAGGCTGTGGAAGATGCTAGGGATTTAACCTGTTTAGTGAATGATAATTGAGAGTCGAGGTAGAAGCCGAGTGTTTTTACCTCATGCTCTACTTTTATGATGTTGCCATCAATTGTGAATGATGAGTATTTGGGTCCTAGTTTTTTTAGGTTAGATTGGGTGCCCAGGATGATGAGTTCAGTTTTATCATCATTCAGGCATAGACCGTGAGTGGCCATTTATGCCTGGATGATGATATACACTCTATTCACCAAGGCCAAATCCTTTTCATAATCCCCGGAAAGCGGGAGGAGGATCTGGATATCATCTGCATAGTTAGTGTAGGTGATACCAAGATGATCCAGATCATCGAAAAGGGGCTTAGTGAAGATGTTGTAGAGTGTTGGCGAGACACAGGATTCCTGATTGCTAGCGGCGAGAAGACCCTCATTGTTCTGCCATTTAAGAAGGATCTAATCCAGGTGATGGCTTGATCGGAGAAGTGTGCTGCTGTATTTGGATGGTTACATAA
Source organism: Ambystoma mexicanum (assembly GCF_040938575.1). Classification (NCBI taxonomy): domain Eukaryota; kingdom Metazoa; phylum Chordata; class Amphibia; order Caudata; family Ambystomatidae; genus Ambystoma; species Ambystoma mexicanum. The sequence goes on along the minus strand of NC_090937.1, from coordinate 17,547,932 downwards.
GATGGAGTGGTCGACAAGATCAAAGGCAGCTGAGGGATCTAGGAGGAGGAGTAGTGCTGATTTTCCCTTGTCTTTGAGCTCGTCAATTTGGGTCTTCAAATCGATGAGGGCAGTTTCAGTGCCATGCTGGGGACAGAAGCCTGATTGTCTAGCTCCTAGCAAATGATGTTGTTCCAAGTGTTTTTGAATTTGGGTATATGCTACCTTGTCCAAAATGTTTAGAAGAAAAGGCACCGTAGTAATGGACCTATAATTGGTTGGTATAGATAATAAATAATAATAATAATAATTTGGCACTTATATAGCGCTACAAACCCTCATGTATCTGAGCGCTGCTAATTATTACCCACGGTGTGTGGTGCTCATTTATGGACCCCGAAAGGATGAAAGGCTGAGTTTGGCCACGCCGGGTAGTCGAACCTGCGTAAGCAGGCTCTGCACGAAAGCGAGCGCTCTACTCGCTGTGCCACTTGACCGGCGGGTGGGTCGAGAGTAGGTTCTTTTAGCAGTGGGAGTACCCACGACTGTTTCAGGTTGGTGGGAATGATGCCAGTGGTGAAGGATGCATTAATGAGTTTGGTGATGAATGGCGATAGGTCACGGGCCGCATCCTTGATAAGTTGTGCTGGGCATATATCCCCCTAACAGTTCCATGGTTTAAGGGATAGAATTATTCTTTCCACTTCAATGATAGAGACCTTGGTGAAGTTAAATTGTGTGGCATCGCCTCTACTGGCTTTACCCGTAGTATTAGAGACAGAGGGATCAGTTAAGCCAATTTGTTTGCAAGAAATTTTATTTTGTAGAGTGGCTATTGTATTAGTTAAGGCGAATTGAATGTCCTCACACCATTTTTTGTCTTTTATGCAAGTGTCAGGTGGTGCTATTGGGGTCTCTACTTCTTTAAGAATGGTTAACAATTCCTTTATGTTAGACTTGGCATTAGATATGCGTGTGTCAAAGGATGTATGTTTTGCAAGGTAGATTTCTTTTTTATACAAGGAGGACAGTTAAGCAAGTTTAAGTTTATTGGCTTCAGATGGATGTTTAATCCATGTGGCCTCGCATTTTCTTTTTTGTTGTCGTAAGCTTTTTAGGAATGGTGTAAACCAGTTATTCAGGTGAGTTTTTTGCTTGCTTGGTCTTAGTTTTGCAGGGGAAATCTGGTTCAAGGAGGTCGTCATGATTTTATTATATTCTTCAACCAAGCTCTCAGGGTCGGAGTTATCATGGAGAGAGTTGAGAGTAGGGAGTAGTGTCGGTAGGAGCCTATCCACTGTACTGTTTTTTTTGTTTCTGGTTAGAGTGGTAGGAGCCCTAATGGCCCCAGTAGGTGGAGGTTTGTTGGTAGAGAGCAAGAAGGACACTAAGTGGTCGTCCGTCCAGGCTAGAGGAGAGATGGATAGGATGTTGGCCTGGCAGTTATGGTCTGTCACCCAATCAAGAATCCTGCTTTTCTCATGCTTTTCTCATGGGTAAATTCAAGTTCTGATAAGGTGTTAGCTACAGTTGTGGCAAGCTGGTCTGATTGGTCATTGAAGCCCATGTTCAAGTCTCCAAAAAGAAGTACTTGTGAGGAGCTTTTTAGGTTATTGGTTAGGATAGAATTAATGTCATCCATGAAGGTTCCAGGATGGCCTGGTGGACGGTATATCAGGTGGATGTTTAAGGTTTGGTCATTAGTTAGGGGAACTTTAACTGAGAGTGATTCACAAAACTGGAGGTTGGACTGGGTGGCCAGTCTTATGCTAAAACCGCATTTGTAGATAAAAGTGATACATCCGCCTCTGGCATTCTGTCTGTCCTGTCTTAAGATGGAGAAACCCTCGGGAACTGCTAGCATGATCATAGGGCCTGCCACAGGGTGTAACCATGGACGGTAATGGCGAGAAAGTCTAGATCCTCATTCAGGATGAGAGCGGCTACATCAGCAGCATGTGCTACCAACGATCTGGCGTTAATTAAGGTGCCTTTTTATCTGGGGGCTCGTGGAATTGAGAATGGGGGGCAAGGGTGTGTGTAAGGTTTTGGGTTTGCTGTGCTTTATTGATTTTTTTTTTAGAAGGATTGGGGCAGCACAAGGGTGCCATGGGTGTGCTTGGGGTCCTGGAAGCATAGGATATGTTTAGCGACCTAGTAAGTGGGTCATATATTTTGGCAAGTCTCACTCTGAGGCGTAAATTTCTGTCTGAGGTTGGACATGGCTTGTAAGATAGGTGATTTATGGCATCTGTCGGGTTAGGGAGGGATGCGGTAATCGAGCTTGGTGAGGTGGTCGGTGTCATAGATGGCAGTGTCTTATTAGTAGTGATAAGTGCCATGGTGTAGATCGTGATAATTAGGGCATGGGATATCAAGTAGAGAGTCTGGTAACGGCCTCCAATCCCACACTTCACACAGAACTTTACTGAGTGAGGGCTGCTGTGCCCTTTCTTGGCAGCTCCTTTGGCTGCTACTGGCTCTAGTGGTGGTGACAGGCGGGCAGGTAGGGGTGCGCTCTGAAGTCAGGTTTCAAAGCCTTTTTCAATAAGATGTGAAGTCTCGCCACTCATTTCTCAATTACTTTTTAATGTCGTTTGTTTAGTTTTGGCTCAGAGGTGGTGAAGCAACATGTGAGTTTAGCATACTTTTCTATCATTTGTGTAGGGATGCAAATAAGCCAGTACCAAATGTTTGTGTTTAAATTCTTCTCACAGTTAGGTGATTTAAAAACTCTCCTTTTGCCCTGCAAAGCCAAGTTAATGTATTACTTGCAGCTGCAAAGCAGCTTCTGGTCCTGTGTGTGTCTCATGGTTATCTCTCGCAACCTTAGTTACCAGAGAAAGGACAGGCGACATCCCTCATTTCACGTTATTCCACGGCCACTTTTGGTTCCCAGTCGACCACTGGGTGTGATATTTATTTCGCATCTTAAGATGTGCTACTTACTGAAAGTCACTTCAAAGGGCCAAGCGTGGTGAAGAGGTGGGGGCAGTTGTTGTCATTTCACAAGCTAAACGACCTAAATGTGTGCTTTCACCTTGCATCTGTTTTATATATATCAGACACTTTTTTAATTACTATGCATTTTGACTCATTGTATGCATTAAACGCCCTGTTTGTCTGTGAGCCATTGTCAAGTCACGCTTAGGAGAGGCAATGGTGGTGGTGGTGGCAGTGGAGAGATTAGTGAAAGGAAGCAATGTCTGTTTTGGCATCTATGTTCGATCCTCCACACCCTATATCCTTGCTCTCCCCACCCATCACCTACAGACACCTTGTAACCTTGAATCACTCCTTCCATACTTTGTACCCTCACTCTCTTCCTCTGCATACCTCCGCCACTCACCCACTGCCACCAGACCACCACCAGCATTTGATAGATTTCGCAATGGGTATCATTTTTAGGGGTCAGGGGTATCGGGAGGTGAGGTTGGCGTGCACATGATGCTGCCCGCCTGGGGTGCAATCTGGTGTAAGACCGGCCCTGCCATCATGGATATCATTACTTAATGTGACTCCCGGGTACCCTGCTTTAATCCACACAGTCTCTGCTTGGTCTCCAACTGTGGCTACCAACAGACTTTTAATATCCCCTATTGCGAAGGGCACCCCTGCTGTATTCTTTTCAAATGCTTAAATCCACTTCCCTGCCCCCACTGTGATTTGAGGGAGTGCTTTAAGGAGGTTATTCTTGTCCAACTCTGCCCCCCGGATACATAGTGAGGGCGTCCTGCACCCTTGTGTATCAGTGGCATTTGCACTTTAATTTTTCCCGTTCCCGCCCTTAGTTGCACTTCCCTTTTTCTGTGCTACAGCTATCCTTCCAAACCTCTCCCTCAACCTTCCATCCCATAAACTTTCTAGCCTCGGTGTAGCCTGGGGTGCCTGTTTGACGAATCCCTCCCCCTTTCTTCAGTGTCATCAAAATCGCTCCAATATTCCCCATCCCCTCTTCGGGACCCCACATTCTCATAACCCAGGATGTTTGTTTCTCCGTCACCCTCTACATGAATGGTTATTTAGGTGCACTGTCTATTCTGAATAGGAAGTCACCTGACTTACACTCATCCCCGGGTGGTTGCAGAGGCGCCCCTGTGGGTGGCATCGGTGTATCTGCTACCCTGGTGGCATTGCATGCTGCCCGTAATCTGGCAAATTCAGTGCATGTTGATGCCAGTGCTATCTCTAAGTCTCTTGCGCTCACTCCGATGTGGGCAGTAACCTCTGGAAGTGAGACATATTGCAGGGGTGGTGCCATGCTTGGTGTTGCTATCATTGTGCCCGCCGACACATATGTTGGGTTTGTATACCCTTCCGCTGGGTGGGTTGCTAGCAGATATATCCCTTTTTTCGCCTCCACTTTCTCTCCAGCCTCCCCATGTCCCTGTCTCTTTGTTACTGTTATATGTCGCCCCCTCTCCCTTCTGATCCTCTGTTTCTTCAAAAATCTTCCAGAGGTTCAATACTTCCCTCCTATTTTGTAACAGTCTCCCCTTATACTTTGCTGTCAGGAAGGTGGATAGGTGCGCTGGCGCACATCTGTCAAAAGATCCATGCTCTGGTCAGGAGTGGGGAATTCCTCCCCCTTTAGTCGCAGTCACCCATTGATTATGATATTTCTTAATCTTTTCAAAATACAAGGGCAGCGCCTTAAATACATAGTCTAACGGTGTGTCTACTCCATAGTTGTGTCTTACTTGTGTCTTGTAGTGGGGCTACGCCTATGCTACTGCACCACAGTTAAAACAGACATTTGTTTAAAGCATTTAATGCATATGCAGTTCAGTCTCTTCTCCAATACATGTCAATGCTGTTAATAAATTAACTGAAAAATCATCAGTTCAATTTTTGCCCCACCCGCTATCCTCCAATAGAGCTTCTTCATGCACTCACTGCACACTCTCCTGGTGCACCCACACACACCATACACGCCCCTCCTGGGCCTCCTCCTTATACTTTAAAATACACCAACAAAACCAACTAAAATAAAAAGCTAAAACAACAACCACTACTATTACCGAGCTCTCTAATTATACGCAGCTCCTATATTTCTCCTTATATTTTTCCCACACTGGTCGAGACAGTGCATGTGGCGCTGCCCTCCCCGCTTACTTCCGGGGGGTGGCTCCCTTATTCCATTATCCTTATTCCCAATATCCTTAAATAGTTATTTTTAAAAATAAATTTAAAAAATCAATACGGTCCATAAACATATTTGCACTTTCACTCACTGCGTGATCACACTATTCACACTGCTCCATACACCCAACCCTACTTTGTTATCCCCTGCAGGCTATACTCACATGCTCATGTTCTCCCAAAGACCTCTGTTCATGGGGTTCCACAACCAGCCTGTACCTCTCTTTGGGGCCATACCCCGCTCCAAAGAGCAGGTGGGATTCTGCAAAGACGGCTCCCACAAGGCCACTCAGCGTATGCGTTTTGGGGCTGGTCACTGTAGGTGGGCAAGGCCCTAACAGAGAGGCCATCTGGATACATCTGCAGGTACGGGGGCGAAGGGATCATGTTGGGGTCACCAAATGAAGGCAATTCCATGTTTACGCACACTGCAGAATTAATACAACCCTCTAGGGAAAAAAGCCAGGAGACAGCTTGTAATGATAACAAGGTTTAATTGTACACAATATCAGCAAAGGACTCTGCTGCTCGAGAACGTTCTGACTGCAGAATACTGGCCGGTCCCTTTTGATAGGCCACAGTGTCATAGATGACATCACATATAGGGTCTAAACCCACACGGCTGAATGGAAAGACAGTATACATAATCCTGTTCCATATGGGATGCCAGGCAACATTGGCTGGCTTCTTCGCCGTCTGTCAGGCTCCACATGGGTTAGCTGGGCTCATCTCTCTGTGGAGTGAAGGTAAGTTCTTTCATAAGTTACATTGTAAAAACTATGCTAGCATGCTAAGCCTCCTACTACATCACTGTGGCATGCACCTGGGAGGCTTGGGGATTGGTGCCAGGGGGAAGGAAGTAAGAAATATAGTCACACTGACCCACACATTCTAGGCTTTGTTGATACCGCACCTCTCACACTCAAGGCTTCCCCCCTTGTTTTGATCCATATTGAATCCCTCCCCATAACTTGTGTTACAAAGGATGTGTTTTATGCTGAGGGGTGAAACAGTTGCGCATGCTTAGATCTGTTATGGCTGCTTGGCGTATGCTAGCGGCTGGGGGGTTGCTCGCCATCATGGAATGCAGGGGTGTAGGTGTCGGGTTGGTGGTGTGGGCTCTGGCTCTGGGTTGGCTGAGTGGGTGTTAAAGGCCTGTTGGCAGCTTGGTTGTGATGAATGGGCACTGTGAGGAGCCTGGGGTTGTCTCACAGCCTTTCAGGGGGCATTCCCCCCTATGATACTAAATGTTTGCAACAGTGAAGGGACAGGGGGGAAGTGAGCTTCCATGAAAACAGGTGGTGTGGCCTTATTCTGCCTTAATGATCTGGGTCTAGTGAAATCCTTCCATGAAGCTCAACTGATGATATGCAGCCATGCAAGCCTATAAATACAAAATGCTGTTTCTTTTTATGTGCCTTCTAAGGTTATGCATCTGCTGTTTGCACTATATTATCTCCACAGCGAGTTTTATAGGGCGGTTCCATCCACCTTGTACACTACTCTATATCATAGAGGATTCGCCTCACCTTAAAGCGCCTAGAGGGATGGGATATACTCATTTCCATCCCAACAATATTGCTGTGTCTAATTTGTTGACTTCCCTCTTCACACCTACTGCATGATTGGCGTTTCGGTAGAACTGCACATCATAGGTTGCATGAACTTGTCTTGACCAATTAGGTAATGGCATTTTAGTAAACATACATGCATAGATTTGAACAATTAGGATGAAGCATTATCAGCTGACTGCACGATTTGGTCATTCGTAGAGGGCTGTTCTTAAATTGACTAACAAATGGGGGGCTACTAATGGTATATTGTGTTTAGATTTCTGTATAGGTCGAAGCCAATAGGGTGTGTGGCATTAGCTTGTACTTGATATGTGTAATATATTCTAATGTTGTGTTTTTTGTCTTTAAATACTGTAACTCCATGTGGGCAGCTCGAGAGCGTTTTTCAGCGTTTTCAGTCCTTGGATTGATTTTTCAATCGGGTTTTGGGCCTCCCATACATTTTTTGGCAACCCCGATGTGATATTCAGTGCCACTCGAAGAGGCTGAGCGTCCGCCTGCCGCATAGCCCGCGCCACGGAGCCCTGCCTCCCGAGAGCAATTTCTGTGCACACAAACGGAGGGGCGAGCAGGCGCAGTGTTACTCTGAACGTATGTCTGGTCTCTGGAGTGTGGGCTGGCAGGCTGGGCTGGGCTGTGCAGGCAGTTGATGGGTGACGAGGTATCAGGTGAACTCAGAGGCCGCTTAAAACGTGGGTGCACTTTCTCCATGAAACAAAGTGTTCTTGATATTTTTATTATTGCCTGTAAATTGCCATTGTGATAGAAGGGGAAGCTCCTCGAAAGCTGAGGAAAGTCAACGTTGTATGTTATTGCATGAGCTTGGATTAAGTATTGAAGTGAAGCTCCACCGCTGCAGGGAATTATGGCATCATTATACAGTAGCATAGGACAAGAATTGATGTAGGGAAACTCTTCTTAAACAGGGAACGACAGCGCTGTATGCAAAGTGATGGTACTATAGATAAAGGATAGGATATCCCTCAGCTCTCGAAGGGGGTTAAGTTCCCTCGCCTGGAGAGAAGGAGGCAAAGCAATGATCGAAATCATTGTGTGGATAAATGTGTTTTTTCTTGCAGGTATTAGTAGCCAGCCTGTACATAGAGGTATTGATTTTCAGGCATTGTTAGTATATTACGAAGATAAAGGTGTTTGTGGATAGTTTTTTTGCCCATTGTGTGTAAGTGACAGTGTTTTTGTATTAGGGTGGAAAGTTGACCTATTGGTGTGTTGTGAGCTTTTTTAAATTAGGCATCTGTGGAGTATTTGCTGTTCTGAAGGTGGTTGGAACCTCGCGTGATTATGGGTACTCCGTTGGAGCACATGTGTAAAACACTTCCTCAATACAAGGAGAAAATCCTGAAGTACCACCAAGAGTGGGTTCAGGGAACTGTGGGTAAATTATTTAAAAGTTAATCCGAAGCGGGCACGCACGTTAAAAATGTATTGGAACATATGTCTACACATTTGTTGTTAACTTAAAAGGGAAGAAGTTGAAAAATAAGCAGAGCATACTCGAATTATGAAAAATGTTCAAGGAGGAAGAGAACGACCCTAATGACATTGCATTGGGAACTAATCAAGTACGCATACAGGCACCGTTCTGCCCCCTTATGGATGCTTTCCTTTACAGCCCACTGAAGGTACACCAACCCCTTTTTTTGCCCACAACTGACAAAAAGGTAACATCAGGGGAACACAAGGAGGCCACTCAAGACTCATCCATTATAGAAATAGAAAAAAAGCCTTGCAGAGAATTAGAGGCAGCATTGCAGAGGGCAGAAGAGGAGCGAGGGAAGGCGTAACTGGAACTAGGGGAGCGGCAGTGTGCGGTGATAGGCACAGACGAATGGAGGGCGGAACAGATTCTCTCCAAAATTGACAGTAAAACTTTCAAAACCCTTAAGGTAGATACAAACGAGTAATCCCTCAATTCATGATAGATTCCAGAGGCTTCACGGATAGGAACAAACGCCACAACAGTGTAGATTATGACTCAGCATACACTGAAGAGGAAGCAGAGGATGATGACGATGAGTGGGAGACAGATAAGCAGGAAGAAATAACCCCAAGGTGCCACCTGTCAGGGATCAACGGGGAAGATTCTTCAGAAGAGTCAATCATAGAGTGGAAAGTTGTTGTATTAACAGGGGAGTTTAAGTGCAAAAGGAGTGAAGTGAGTGCGAATGAGTGGGTACTACAGACTGTTTTCTTAACAAATTCAGGATGGAATACTCGCAAGCCAAAATGGTGAACCCTTTTACAGAAACTGATCGGAGAAAAGACAGTGTGAGGCAATTTGGAATCTTTAGGAAGATTCTAAACTGCCTTTCATCCTTTATTTTGTAAAGCGAGGTTGCAGCAGTTACAGCTATTGAAGAACAGTTGATTCCTGTAGATAATAGAGTTAGAGCAGCAACAAAGCTAGGTGAACGTTTCAATGAAAATAAATGTCTAATTGAGACTCTACATACAGTTACACTGAGGAAACATTGAGGGAGAGCTTAAAAGGACATAGCATGTTATATTCATTTGTTCCTGTTAGATATACCGAGATATCTAGTTCAGCCATTGTATATATGCACATATTTAATGGGAAGGCGTCATATGGGAAGCATTGTGCAGTTCCTTACTTGCGCAAGAAGGCATTGAAGTTATTAGCAGTGTGCAATCCAAAGTAGAAAAGAGAACCTCATGGCGTGAGCGTGAATCATGGGGGAAAACTCTGAGCTTAGCGGCATTACCCAGGCAACCAGGAGGTGTCGGGTTGCTTGCAGTCCAGATGAGACTGTGAGACTACGGGCAGCACGACGAAAGTGAATTAAGAGAAAATGCATAGTTATAGGGCGTGGGCAGCACAGTGACAGTGAAAACGGAGGAAAATCATTATTCTAAAGTGGGGGCAGAGCTATGACTGCAACATTGAGAGATGTACAGTTATAATGCATGGTTAGCACGGTGACAAAAAGATAGAAGGAAAAAAAATAACTTTTAGCACGAGCAGCGCTTTTACTTTCAACTGAGACTCAGCGCTTACTGTGCAGTAATACCTAGAACTGGAGAACTAAATCATGTGAAACATAATTAAGACAACTCTGCTTGGAAGTTAATTTTCAGCAGTGACCACTTATAAGATTTTTTCAGCAGCAGGGTGGAGGTAGCAAAATTAAAAGATAACAGGACACTCCATGTTATTTTGGAAGTAGTAACAATAAACATTGTCTTCTGAGAAGGCAACCAGGTACAATTAGAGAAAGGTTCAATAGACAATAGTAAGGAAGATGAAATATTAATAGAAAGAATGCACTAAAGGGTATTATGTTTTCATGTAGATCCAGATGATTCTCAACAAGGAAGATGGGTAGCAGCAGAGGAGCAACAGAGACTTAGAATCAGTGGAGATGTCCAGAAGATCTGGAAGTTTGTTATTTTGTCCTATTGCCCTTTCCCCCCAAGGGAACTTGATAACTTGTTCCCCAAATTAAAGGTTTGAGAGTGGACAGAAGGTTGGTTGTTGCTGTCCACCTTAGAGACTTCTTTTTGTTGAAGGACTATTACTGATCACTCCATCAGGGAAGTATTGCAAACAGTGGTCAAACCTGGGTCGTCTGCCTTTTTTGATCCTTCATCAGGCTACCTTAGGCATGGCATTCTTAGGGCAGAGGATTATTTTAGTTATTTGACTACTTTAATTACTTAATAAAAGGATATCAGGTTGAAGATTGTTCTGGTAGAAGCCATTGTAAGATGGGGAAGGGTGGCAAGGGAGAAGGGTTTTTAAAACCGATCTTGCACTTGAAAGTTTTTATTTTGTTCATGAAAAAGGCAATGGTGTCATTGAGATGTCATTTTGGGATGGTGGTGCATTGTTTTTGTCTACTTGGTTTTTGCTATGTGGCTATAGAATATACATATCTATGAAGTCTTATACTAAGCTTCCATGATTCTGCAGTTTTCTTATTCTTCAAACAGATTGCCTTCTCAGAGCCTCTTGTGGGAATAAGCAGGACAACCCGTGCTTTTCTAAACCTGATTTATTCCACAGCCTTTCAAGCTTCATGACACTTCTTTCTATATATGGCAGCCCCTTAATAACGGATGTATTCAACGCTTTTAATGTTGGAATTCTTTTTCTTGAGAAAAGTTAGAGCCAGGATTCAAACGATCTTAGTGATTTCCTGCTTGATGTGGAGAAGTGTGGCTTCAGACTTCATGTGCGGAGTACTCCAAATTGTGGATAGTAGATGTTTTGACAAAAGCCTCCTGTGAAATCTTCTTTAGTGTTCTATAGACAATGACCTCAATCCCTGCTGTACTTGCGTCAGGGTACCGGCTGTGAAAGGCACCAGCAGATAACTTGCGATCTGGTGGTGGTCAGTCTACAATTGTATTCGACTTCCATTGCCAAGCTTATATTCACATTGTGGGTAGACACTGAAACCACTGACGCAAAAAAAGAATGGTTACTATTAATCCCTCAGAGATCACAGATATGCTCCCAGAGAAGCCCGCATATCATAGACAGTCTTGCTCTTGGAGAAGAGCTACAGAAATAAAACAAGTACTCACTGCAAGGGACTGCATACCTAACAAGAGCTAGAGTCTTAGCCCTGTACAAAATTCCCTGCCTAGTCATGGGGACCTCTGTGAGTTGATCGATGGGGCCATGTGCCTCCCCAAGCTAGTAGATGATGGGTTTGACGGTTGTATGAGGAGGACCCCCTGGTCATCTTCATTTGGTCTCCCTTGGATAAGAGGGGCAGTTATTTGCAGAACTGCTATGGGCCACCTCCCCAATTGAGAAGATCTCTGTCTCTTTTGACAAACACAGGTCCTTAGAGGCAGACACTAATCAACACCCTTTACGAACAAGCATATTTCTCTGCAAGAAACACTTAATAATCCTACTGCAGTTAATTATAAACCCTCATCAGAATAAAATAAAATTTTCAAAATTCAGTGACAAGGTACCCACAGCAGAGTAAAGGAAGTCTGTTACAAAGCTCAGGGCAAATATAGCCTGTCACAGATGTAAAACCTTGCACACTCGAAAGAAACTCTCTTCAAAAGCTTTATTAAACATTTTCTGAGCCCTGAACACCCAAGCGTCACACAATTTTGCTGGTGCGCAATGCTCCAATCGGATGTTTGCCTACAGGTGATACAAATATATCAATCCATTGTTTCATAATTGAACATTGACTAGGCTAAAATATAAAGTTACTATTTCACTGTCAACCAGTAATGTCTTTACCTTCAGGAGAGCTAGAAAAACGTAGATAATTGTTACCGTTGGCAGGATCGTACACTGGGCAATTACACAACCCAGGTGCAGACACTCAGAGAGCCCAATCCAGAGGAAGTAACAAAGCCTTATTTAAAATAAATATCCCATGAGTCATTGGGGGAGGATTGGAGGAGTTTGTGTCGTGGCAGGTGGTTGGGGAGCTTTGGAGATGGTACAAGGCATGTTAAGAAGGTTTTGGAGACAAGAGGGGGGAACATCAGGAGGGATGGGGTAAAAACAGGAGGTGAATGTGGTATAGAGGAAGAGGCAGTAACATCAGAATGTGAAAGTGGTTTACAGGAGGGGGTGACAAGAGGAGGTGAAGGCGGCATAGGAAGTGAGGTGAGAACAGCAGGCGCTAAGAGTGCAACTAACATCAGAAAGTGAAGGTGGTATAGATGAGAGGGTGGTGACAAGAGGAGGTAAAGGTTCCATAGAGGAGGAGGTGACAACACCCGGAACTAAGCATGTTACTAAGGATGAGGAGGCGTTAACAGGAGGTAAATGTGGTACAGAGAAGAACAGCGTAACATCCAGAGGGCAAAGGTTGTGTGAAGATGTAGCCAGTGGCCCAGGTGACTATGGTAGCAAGGAGAAGGAAGTAACAGAGGAGGCAGAAGGAAACAGATTAGAAAGGAAAAGGGAGGCCATCTTGTCCTAAGGCAGGTGAAAAGGGAGTGTGGAAGCACAAAACCTAGGCTGAGAGACCAGGGAAGGTGTAGTCAGGGTGACTGTTATGATTAGGTGTTCGTAGAGCACAAGTCAAACAAGTGAGAAAATACAACAAGACTGCTGAAGATACACCTTGGCAGGATATAGCTTGACTGTAGCCCAGGATAGCTTTTGGCCAGGAGAAGTAAAAAGGGAAACCTCCCTGGTCGGCACAAGGTCACACAAAAAAGAAGTCTGCAGGGAGCTCCCAGGTGGCACAATGAAGCAACTATAAGTGACCGTAGACAAAATGGTCCAAGTCAAAGCCAGGCTCACTCCTTAGAGTCCAGGAGGGTATACTGAATCCAGGATGAACTAAGAAGGCTGAACAATAGTTCTGAAGGGCATCTATAGGAGGCACTGGGATTGAGGATCAAGGGGCTACACTAGAGCAGTGAACCCCATGTAGTCACCAGGGATCCAATATGAAGGGTGAAGTCCGGTAGACCAGTGAACCAAGAGCGTCACAACATAGAGAAAAACAGTGGGCAGGTCGACAGGCAGGAATGGTACACAGATATCCTAGAAGTAATCATCACAACAGTAGGAAAATCCAATCAGTGTATGAAACAGGCCAGTCCTGTATGCAGATCGGGAATATACAAGGTGAGCTTAGAGCCCTTTAGGAACGTGCATGTAATGGACGGGAACACATAAAATAACTCCAAATCCAAATAACGGAACCAACTCAGGAAGATGGCAAAGTACTGTTTTATTAACATTTATCTAAACAGGGAGTTACAATGAACATCAACGGACGTACGCTCGATGTCTCTCAGCAATCTTTTCAGAAAACAAAGTTTATATATCCAAAATACGTCAGAAGTTATGTCATACTACATGCCAAATAATGAAAACCCTACTGCTGATCGAGATAGACTGAAGGGGAACATCTAAGTATATAGGAACTAAGATTGTAATTGGCTGCCCACTGTCAGGTGGACTACATATGCCTACCTCTAAAACATGTCATCTTCAAAAACATTAGATACACAGTTTCTCATTGGTTTTCAAACTATAAGGTCCCTCATTATATATGGACCTCTACAATTGGTTGGAACGCTTGTGCCATGCCTGGAATATTTGGTTCACTTAGTAGCACGTAAGCCCAGCCCCAGGTGCAAGGAGATGGGCCTGACTCTACCTCCCCACCCAATTAGCCCAACATCTCTCATCACCCATACCTTCTGCCATGAAGATTGTCTTTGTACTTGGCATTGCAAAGTATCCTTGTCACTGAGAATAAACGGGAGTGCTGGCACTCACTATCATGTTCTAGGACTCCAAGTTCAAATTTTATTTTCATCCTTGGCTCACGTGACAGGAGACCACGATTTGGTCCATTTTGTAGATTTTGAAATGTCTTAAATGAATTAAACTCATCCTTTGTACGTTTGATCCTTTCCAGAATAGATAGCTGACCTTGGCTGCTTCAATCTTGACTTCAGGCCAGACAGCATTGCCATGTTGCTTCACGATTCAGCTTATTCTTGCTGCAACATAGTCTTTCTCTTCCCTCTTCATGGGTACTGGCTTACTAAAATTCATGATACCGATGTCCAGCTTCTATACAATGGCGGCGTTGCCTGCATTCTATTTACTACATATAGCCAGCTTCTATGATGACTTAGTCTACTTGCGTTTCAGCGGCTGTACAATTATTGAACAGTTGATTCTATGCAGCACTTTGTGCATGTGTAATCTTCTTTTTCGTATTGAAATGTCCACTTGATTCTTTACTTCGTCATTAGTTTCTGTAGGATCCATACATCCTTTTCAGCCAGTATCCTGAGGTGTTGTTCATACTTTTTCATGACATCACAGGCTTCTTTTCTTTGCTCATTTTCATATTCCTTCAGGGAGTTCCTCCCCCAAATTGCCGCCCCTTCGAGGGTACATTCGATAGGGTTGTCTCAATAGGTATCTTCTTTCGAACATACATTGCGGTATTGGCACAACTGCTGGCGTCAAACATGGCACAATCTCAGGCTTCCGACATATGGGAGGTAGGCGGGCGGGGTTTCCTGCAGAGTCATGCAACTGCTCCTCTACAAAGGTTTGCAAGGCAGGCGCAAGACTCACTGGAGGTTCCTGAGTGCTGCTCCATCAAAACCCCAAAAAAAGTAGCAGCCCTAAAAAACAGATTGGTCAGAGACAATCCCATTCACCAAAAATGGTTTATCCCCGAACTAGTCATTCGGAAAAAAGAGAAGCGCAGGCTAAAATCTATCTGGATTAATCATCAATCTAAGGAAAATAAAGACACTTGGAAACAAGCCAATACAATCTATAAAAACAAAGTGATAGAGAGCAAGATACATTTCTATAACAACGCTGCAACCATTGCCCGAACCACTGTTTTGTCCAAATTGTACTACTGTAACTCTTTAATGATCGGTGCTTAAATCAACAATGTAGGGAAATGTCAGGTGTTACAAAATAATGCAGTTTGCATTGTCAATAAACATAAAAACCGTGAACACATTACACACCATACGAGGAACCTACATTGGTTACCCATACAAGAATAAATCTACTTAAAAGTAGGGTCAACCGTCTACAAATGTGTACATGGAACAGCACCAACTTACCTGAAAACTCTTACACCACAGCACCACCCCGCTAGGTCATTACGATCAGCAGACAAAAAACAGGGCAAATGCCCTAGATATAAGCACGAAAAAGGCCTAGGAAAATCTTTCGCTGTCAAAGCGGCCAAATTTAGGAACTCCCTTCCCGCCGCCGTCACATGTGATGACAATTTGAGAACTTTTATGAAAGCTCTGAAAACTCATTTATTCAGGTAATTCTTTTCCATCCCCTGGATTAGCTTTGTTGCTCCTGTCCTGTCTTTGATGTATTTTTCCTTGTGTAGGTGTTTTGCGCCCCGATGCCTGCTGGCTTTTGGCGCATTATGAATAAACAAATAATGAATCAATTAAACGCTGGTCCCTTATTCATTCCATCTCCCATGGCATAACAGGGTGAAGTGTTGCTATGGCAATCACCAGTGCATCGGAAAAACATCCTGACGTCCTCTGCCTCTCGCTCTACATTCTGATGCTTGAAGTCCCAATCGCCATATTAACCTCAGTTCTCTGCCATATGGGACATAGCAACCCTGCACTGGATGGCAGTGGTGATCGAATCTTGCAACAGTAACAGAGGAGAGGAAGACCAGGAAAAGCTAGAGGGGAGAGGTCAAACCCTAGGGAGAAGTTAGATCAAGGAAAGTGCAGGTGGTGCCACCTTGCTTCAACTCACCCCGATAAAGAAGCTGCAGCTATATCAGTGGTTAGTAGAAGAGACAAGGAAAATCACTAAGCAAACTTGATCAACCACAAAGCAGAGGCAAGGTTTGGGAACCTCTGGAAACCTGCAATTAACTGGTTGAAGTCATCAGGCCCGGGGAATTCTTCATAAACAACAACAAACTATTATGAGATGCTCAGGGTTCCAGACCCCCCGTGGAACCCCCAACACCCCTGGGAAGAGGGATGTTATCACCCCATCCTCCATCCCCCCAGTGTGAGAGACTTCTTATATTTTTATATTTACTTTTTGTTTTAAGTAGTGTCTTTATTTTCTGTGCTTCTGTAAGAATTAAAATCCTTGTAAAGTACTTCCTGTGTCTTGTCATTTGTACATTCTCATGTCCATGATAGCCTGCATCAAGCCCTCAATTGAATGGATCAAGTACTCTAATGCAACACAACTAAGGCCCACAGAGAGGAAGGAACCTGGACAGGTCATATAGGTATGCAACCCCTGTCATAAAGGCACATCTAACTTTCCATACAATCATAGACTATGAGAGACCTTCCTCTAGCCAATACTTCACAGCAATTCAAGAGCAATGCTCAAGAAACAGAAGTTCACCTCATGCACCATGGATAGACAAGCATGTAGGGAGGGACTGTGGCAATTAACCCGCTGCCATGACTACATATTAAACCTATCCCACAGTCCTAGACATTGTGATCCCACCCACATATCAATTATTTATTCATTCTACTTGATGGCCTATCTATATGTGCTGTGAGAAACCTGAGGGTATCCTCACTGCTACTCCCCCTGGATTCTTTAGGAGGCCAGGCAAAGGCCATCGCTCTTGGATCCTGACCATGTGGGTGGAGAAGCGAGGGTGGATTACTTATATGAGGGTCCTTGGCGATTGGGAGTGTGGTGTCCACAGGAGAGACATGGTATCCCCCTTTCCCTATTGAAGACCAACCTAATCCTCCACTAGCCGTTATAGGCTATTGTAAACCAGCACCCCTAATTTCCCCACATTTGACATCTGACAGCACTGGGACGAGGAAGAGGTGACTGAGAGTGATGAACAATACACCATTTCACCACTCTAGTACTGGGACGAGGAAGATGCCTGCAGAATACTGTAATGGTCAGGCATGTCCCTTTAATTATAGTCATGCAAGCCCAATTGAGAATCCCCACCTGCAACCTGTAAAGTGGTTGCAGGTGTATAAAGAGAGAGCCAGAGAACAGCAAAGGGAGCAATGGGGAGGCCTGTGTGGGAGAGACCAGCAGGGGACCCTTTTTATTATGAGGAGGCAGCCATGGTGGGACTGGAGAAGGAGCCAGGACACCGGCTGACATCCCAGAGGACCTGTGGAGCCCTTGCCAACCTGGGCCGTTAGGCTGCCACAGGTATGGGAATCTCCATGGTGCAGAATGAGCAGCTGGAGCTGTGAGTTAGCCGAAAAGAATAGGATGCCATCCATGCAGAGGCAGCGGGGCTACCGGCGTGTGCAATACAGCACCCGGCATACGAGCGAGGCTCACAGAAGCTGACCCCCTGACCTGAGAAGCAGAACAGAAGCAGCAGGAGCTGATGGGGAGGAACACCGAGGACCAGTGAGTGTTCAGGAAAGCCACTCGAATGCCGGGGCAATCCCAGGGGACTTCAAATGCATATTGTATACCAAACTGAATGGAATCTTGAAATTAAGCACATTTAATACCAAACTGAATGTAACCTTGAATTATGTATATTGAATACTAAATTGAATACAACTTAGGAATACAACAGGGAAAAGCAAATATCAGATGACAGCCAAAGGAAAAGTGCCCATGTAAAAGCAAACTACGGAAAAGAGTGCAAGTGTGAAAGAGTGCCATAGAAAGGTAGGGCATGAACAGGATCACCACAAAGTGAACTTTTATGAGTGGATGCAGTGCAGCAAGGCCAAAGACTGGCAAAAGGTGTGTGACACATCATGGCATTGCCAAGAGGCTAACGAGGAGAAGCCAGGGGAGTGTAAAACTGCACATAAAGCCAAGAGGCCGACAGAGAGAAACTAAGTGAATGTGACTCTGTACACAGGAGCAAGTAAAAAACAACCTGTGTGGGCTGAAGAGTCTAGGGATCCTGGTTGCGTGACCTGCGATGGGTGGATCGTGTGGTCTGACAACTGCACCTCGACCTGTGAGCCCTGAATTTTGAAAAACAAAAAGACATTGTGAAACGAACTATGGAGAAGCACTGTAAGTGAACTGGTGATGCAATCCAGAAGGAGGGTCAGGTTGCCCGCGAGTTGTGTTGATCATTTTTAAAAGACTGAGTGGGCTGAAGAGTCTAGGGATCCTGGTTGCGTGACCTGCGATGGGTGGACCGTGTGGTCTGACAACTGCACCTCTACCCGTGAGCCCTGAATTTTGAGAAACAAAAAGACATTGTGAAACAAACCATGGAGAAGCACTGTAAGTGAATTGGTGATGCAATCCAGAAGGAGGGTCAGGTTGACCGCGAGTTGTGTTGATCTTTTTGAAAAGACTGAAACAAGTACCAGTGGCTGAAAGAAAGTCTTGGGGAAGGGAACACTGAGACTTGAGGAACTGCAAGTGTTGTCTTGAGAACTAAGCCTCAAGACTTCTTTTCTTTTGAACTTTGTTGCTTGGAACTTGGGGAAGGGAACCACGAGGATTGTTTGGAACTGTATTGCCTTGAACTTGAGAAAGGTAATCTTGAAACTTTTGTGGAACTTTGTTGAACTTGGGGACGGGGAGCTGAAAGAAAGCTAAGAGCTGGAAGAAACTCCATTTATTTTATTATTGACATCTGTAGGAGATATTTTGTGGTTATATCTAGTATTTCGTGGTATTTTGTAGTATTGTGCTATGGTGGTATTCATTAAGTCTTCAAACACACACAGCACGGTGAGATTATATGTAACTGCTTTATTTCTGGATAAATCATCAGCAGCCCCACATCCTTGCCCACCTCCACAACAGTCTCCTTCTTTTTCAAAAAAACACATTCTCCCCAGAATCTCCTGCCCACCAGCTGTGTTGTTCTAGAGCTTTGATCATAATGCCTGGAGTGACAAGATGTTTGGCATTCATTGCTAACAAGGCATAGTTATGTTATGTTATGTTATGTTACTTGGCATGTGTATAGCCCACTATATATGATTGGTATGATCTCAAAGTGCTGGTAGGTTGAACGCCTCAGGGAACTGAAGTTCTGGTCAGTAGAAAGAGATAGTGTCGTAGGGTGTGTGGGTGCACCAGATATGTGTACAGCTGATGCAATTGCTGGATGGTAGCTGCATCGTAGCATTAGGTGTGGTGATGGAGAAATCAGTTGGATGTGTGCAGTCTGGTGGGTGGACACCCAGACTGGGTTCTGGCTGCGTTAGGCGTGAACAACGCTTATGTGAGCAACTGGGCCGGAAATGTCATCGGCTAGCTGTGTTTTATTA
Source organism: Ambystoma mexicanum (assembly GCF_040938575.1). Lineage (NCBI taxonomy): Eukaryota > Metazoa > Chordata > Amphibia > Caudata > Ambystomatidae > Ambystoma > Ambystoma mexicanum. The sequence continues at coordinate 17,528,514 of NC_090937.1, read as the reverse complement.
GGGTGATGAGGTGATCATGGGGAAGTTTTCGTATGTGAACAGCTAGGCCGAATTTGTCAGGGGTATAGCTGCGTTCTAGTTGTGTGATGGTGTATAGTAGAGACTAAGCGTAGTGATGTGATATGATGGTTATCTTTAAAACGCTCAACACATAGTGATAGGGGGCTGGGCTTACAGTGACACATGGGCACGGTAGGCACATGTGGTGTTGAGAGAGTTGGGTGATATATAGGGGTACATAGCGACATCATGGGAATAGGATGACAGGGAGCACAGCGACACATAGACACACAGTGAGGGGGGCTGGGATTACAGTGATAGGGTGGGACATAGGGATGTACAACAACTGCATGGGGAATAGTTAAGCTGTGTACACAGAGACACGTGCGTGGGACACATGGGAGCTAGAGGGTAGGATAGTTTTCATACATTCCATCCATTCAATCCGTCCATCCATTCCATTACTGCATCCATCGATTTCTTCTATTTTTCATCAATTCATTCCAGCAACTATCCATTCCCTCAATGCATTAATAAATTTCTTCCTTTTCTTCTTTTATTCATTCAATGTATCCATTCAGTCAGTGCATCCACCTGTTTCTTCCATTTCTTCATCCACTCATTCCATCCATTTGATGCCCTTCATCACTTCCATCAATTCTATCTCTTTCATTCTATCCGTCCCGTGCATCTATTCCATCAATTCTATCTCTTTCATTCTATCCGTCTTGTGCATCTATTCCATCCATTCCGTCCATTCCATCCATTCCATGTACATGCATCTATTCCATTCGTTCCATCCATTCCGTTCATTCCGTCCATTCCATCCATCAATTCCATATACATACATTTCAATAATTCCATCCATATCATCAATCAATTCTGTATACAAACATTCCGTTAATTCGGTATGCATCCATGCCCTCCATTCCATCCATTTATTCCACCTGCGATCATCCAGTCCATACTTTCCATCGATTCCATCGATTCATCCATCCATTCCGTCCATCCATCAATCTTATCCATCGATTCCATCTCATCCATTTCATCCCATTCTTCCATTCTATCCATTTCATCAATTTTATCAATTTCTTTCATTCTATCTGTTTCTTCCATTCTATCAGTTTCTTCCATTTTATCTGTTTCTTCGGTTTGATCCATTTCATCCATTCTATCCGTTTCATCCATTCTATTGTTTCATCCATTCTATCCGTTTCATCCACCTGGTCCATCTATTCAATCCATTCCATCGACTTCCTCCATTTTATCCATTCTATCCGTTTCATCCATCTATTCCATCCATTCAATCCATTCCTTCTACTGCATACATTTCATCCATTCTATCTGTTTCATCCATCTATTCCATCCATTCAATCCATTCCGTCTACTTCACCCGTTTCATCCATTCTATCCCTTTCATCCATCTATTCCATCCATTCAATCTATTCCGTCTACTTCATCCGTTTCATCCATTCTATCGGTTTCACCGATTTATTCCATTCATTCAATCCATATCGTCTAATCCATCCATTTCATCCAGTCCATCCGTTTCATCCATCTATTCCATCCATTCAATCCATTCTGTCTACTCCATCCGTTTCATCCATTCTATCCCTTTCATCCATCTATTCCATCCATTCAATCTATTCCGTCTACTTCATCCGTTTCATCCATTCTATCCGTTTCACCGATTTATTCCATTCATTCAATCCATTTCGTCTAATCCATCCGTTTCATCCATTCCATCCGTTTTATCCATCTATTCCATCCATTCCATTCAATCCATTCCGTCTTATCCATCCGTTTCATCCATGCTATCCGTTTCATCCATCTATTCCATCCACTCAATCCATTCCGTCTACTCCATCTGTTTCATCCATTCTATCCGTTTCCTCCATCTGTTCCATCCATTCAATCCATTATGTCTACTACATCCGTTTCATCCATGCTATCCGTTGCATCCATCTATTCCATCCACACAATCCATTCCGTCTACTCCATCTTTTTCATCCATTCTATCCCTTTCATCCATCTATTCCATCCACACAATCCATTCCGTCTACTCCATCCATTTCATCCATTCTATCCGTTTCATCCATCTATTCCATCCAATCCATTCCGTCTACTCCATGCGTTAATGCGTCTACTCCATCAGTTTCATCCATCTACTCCATCCGTCCATCCATCTACTCCATCCATTCCATCCATCTACTCCATCTGTTCCATCCATCCGTTTCATCCATCCGTTTCATCCACCCGTTCCATTAATCCGTTCCACCCATCCATTCCACCCATCTGTTTCATCCATCCGTTCCATCCGTTTCTTCCATTCGTTTCTTCCATCCATTCCATCCATTCTATCGATCCGTTCCATCTGTTTCATCCATCTGTTTCATCCATCCATTCCATCTGTTTTATCCATCCGTTCCATCTGTTTCATCCATCCGTTCCATCCGTTGTATCCACCTGTTCCATCCATCCGTTCCATCAGTTTCATCCATCCGTTCCATCTGTTTCATCCATCAGCTCCATCAGTTTCATCCATCCGTTTCACTGATCTGTTTCTTCGATCCATTCCATCCGTTTTATCCATCCAGTTCCATCCTTCCATTCCATCCACTTCTATCCACACCATCCATTCCATCTATAAATTCGGTGTACATACCTTCCAATCATTCCATGTACATCCACGCCATCTATTCATCCAATCGTTCCACATGCGTCCATCAATTCCATCAATTTCGTCTGTCCCTTCTATCCAACCGTCTTTTTTATCTATTCCATGTATCCATTCCCTTGCATCTATTCCATCCATCCATTCATCCATCGTTCTATTCATCCATTCCATATATCCATTCCATCTACCCATCCATTCCATCCATCTGTTCTATTAATTTCATCTATTCTCTCTATTTCATCCATTCTGTTCATTCCATATACATACCTTCCATTCATACCACATGCGTCTGTGCCATACCATCGATCTATTCATTTCACATGCGTTCATCCGTTCCATCCTTTCCATTTATTCCACCCATTTATTAATCTGTCATTCCATACATCCCCCCTTCTATCCATCCATCCATCCACTCCATGCATTCCATCCATCCATCCCGGCAATCCATTCCCTCGATCATCCCATCCATCCATTCATCCATCCTATCCTGTGGGTGGGTCAGAGGTCGTTGTTCAGTGTTCATATACTGTTGTCTACAGCCTAATTAGAGGGTGAATTCATTGAAGACATGGTAGAGAGTCCCATTGTGTAGTCATTGGGTTGTTGGGAGTTCAGACATATCTTTAAGGTTGTTGTTGGTGTTATGGAAAAAGCCATGTTTTTAGTAATTTGCGGAATGTCATATAGTCTCGGGTGTGTCAGATGTGAGGTGGAAGCGAGTTCCACAGAGTCGAGGCCAATGCTGAGAAAGAGGATCCTCCGATTAGTGGTTAGAGGATCCTATGGTTAGTGGTTGGGATCACCATTTGACAGTGATTTCAATGTCTACAACATGAGAGTATTTAACTATGTACAAACCTAACTAAAACATCTAACACACTACAACAGTATTTGTATAGTGGTGAGACTAATTTCAGAATACTGCCTAATAATTATTTTACCAGGGTCACTAACAGTAAACAAATACACTCTGAATAAATGGCTCATGCTCTCCTGTGATGTTTTATTCACAACATCACTTGTATGCCCTTTTGGCTGTGTTTTGCAATATATCCATAAATAAAGCATGCAAATGAAATAGAAAACATCCATTCAGCCTCTCCTTTTTTATGTGACTAACTTTGCTTTGATTTCTTAGCGTATGCTCTAACTACCTATACATGCCAAATCAACAAGACTGAGATGCAAAAAAATACAATGAGACTAAATTACCTTTTCAAATTTATATTTTTTATCATAAACTAGAAATATGCAAGTTACACAGAGTGACATGTGCACCCACATTGCAATTCCCAACATAAGCAAAGTTTGTCCTGCAACGGATTTCAACGCTCTATCTGCGATAATGTGCAAAGCTCTGCCAAGTCAACCTTGACTTCGCAACAAATGTTGGCAGGATAAATATACTTTGACTTGCAGCAAAGCTTAGAAAAATACAAACACAGTTTTACATGAATGTTTAACTTTTCATTGCTAATGCAGCGCCTATGAATGAACTGAATGATCTAGTCTGTACTACGTAGTATCACTCACTTCACACGCACCTCAATTACCCTCATAATTACCTAGGTTAAGCTAGTGATATTCCCCTACTCAGCTTGGCAGCGATCCAGGGTCATCCACAGTTAAGGTCGCTCGAGACTTCGCAGCTCTTCTAAAGATTGCCAACCCAGGAGAGAGAAAGCCTCAGCCCAGCAATCAGCCTTCTGCTCCCTCTGTCAGTGAGTGCAAGAATGCCCAGCCTTTCTGCCTCAAACCCTTTTCATAAAACCCCCTACCACTCAAAAGCACCTCCCTTTGACAAGTTCATGCCACTAAAACATCATGTGATTACCTCTGTGCCTTTTAGCGGAAACACACTGCATTCCTGAATAGAACTTGCTACATTTCTTCCTGCCCCACAACAATGCCATGATTTTAGTATAACGCATCTTCACATTCCTCATCTTACAACACAGATCCAGCCTGCACGTTTAAATAATTTTTCTTTTTAATTTTCAGAGCATCATGCATTTCGCTCAATATGCATCCAGCTTATATATCATGGACTCATTTGAACTAAATGTTTTTATGGGAAATATATGTTAAATGGGTAGGTGTAAATTAGTATATTAGTTTCATGTTAATAAATATTTTTTAGTGCAACTCAGTTACATGTCTTTATAACGACACATTCTATGCAGAATGCACTTATAACGAAAATGTTGCAACGGCAAACATAAGTCTTTTTTTCTTTTTGGGGGGTCCTCCCAAACCCCTGTTTCCCACCCCTAAAAACCCACCCCAACCATTTCCCCGCAAGATTTAACCCTTTAACCCACCCCACATACGTTTTTGTTATTGTGTGTCATTGTAAAAGTGTCAGTATATGTGCATGTCTTCATAACATTTTCATTATAAACACTGGATGCCCAAATCTGCCTATTAAAAGCGCATCATAGAGCAAAGTGATCATTTTCTAGCAAAGTACTCTGTGCATTGGCATCTATTTAAATTCAGCCTGAGACTCATACTGTTGAGTCCATCAATGAGTTTCACACCCTTGGCACTAAAATGTGAATGATGAAATGCAGAGTCTGGATATTGAAATGCAGAGCCTAATGGCGAAATTCAGAGCCTACATTCTCCCTACACATCCCTACACATTGGTTAACTTTAGTTGTGAGGGCAAGGATAGGTTTTGGATACAGACAGACCTTTAAATTGAAAGCTTTGACTCAGAGTTTCCTTAGTTTTGTTCAGGTAGGGAAATCCCACCTTAGCCCTGTCCAGTTCGGCCTTCCACCATCCTGACATTTGATTTAATAAAGCATTTTATTTTGTGCTTTGGATCTGTTTTCTGTGTCTTGCTTAATGATGCCTTCACAGTGCCGAACATACTTGTGGAATCACATAGATGCTCTTGTATCGTGTAAACAAAACCAGACAGGTAGGAGAATGAGAGTGCCTATCGATTTCCAGTTTCCATGTCAGAAACTTTCAAATCACATGTCCACATTCCTGAACATCATGATCACTCTCTGCACTCATCTGTGCCACAAGGTCATGCAAATGACAGAAGTGCACTTCAAAATAAATACCATTTAACAGAAATATTGGCAAGATGGGCTTAGATACACAGTGGTAGAACTTGACTTTAATATCTAAGAGGATTTGCTTGTCTCTCCCCCTCTGTATTATCTTATCTCTCATAGGATCTCAGCTACGCATTCTCCCTCTTAGTATTGTCACTCTATATTGAAGACTGATGAGGCTAGGTTATTTATTGTGTACACATAAAACATGGCATATAACAAAAATAACCCACACGTCATATATGTGAACATAAATGAACATACTTTTCCGTGTTAATCAGCAACATTCTTAGCAGAGTTAGCCAAAGGTATATGATAGTGCATCTAACACACAGAAAATCACCATCAATTGAAGCAATAGTGAAGCATGTATTCATTCACAAACATGCCAGACTACACGAAGTTAAGGTCATTTCTTTTTGTCACACAGAGATATGAAACAGCATTTAATACAGCATTGCTATCAACAATATGAATACAATTCACTCGTATTTCATTCAGGATGGAACGTGCTGAATTATCAACAACGTGAGACAGAAACAGGCTTGTTGCAAATGTAATGTTCCCTGAGACAAACCTCTAGCAATCCTCACACCCAGGGTAACCTGATAAAAATGCTGAGTCACATTTATATTGCCTCTTCATTAAAAGGAAATCCTTTGTTACAATGCAATTTAAGACGGCATGTTCATGAGCAGCAGGTATGGGGAGACTATTGAAAAGCAAGATGACATTCTTTGCCAATCAGTTATGTTCGAGACTAATTCTATCCTTCCAATTCAATTTACCATTCACAATGTGATTGGATGCCTTTCCAATGTTCTCTTATCTAATTGGATCAGGTTATCTTCTCCTGTCCTCTCTGCTACTCCTCAACAATTCCCTCCACGAAACCACAGCCTATTCACTCATTCATCATTTTTCTTCCAGCTCCCAGCACTGGGTTATAATTCCAAAGACTTCACGAGCAGACCGAGGGTTGGCAAACCATCTTCTCATAGAACAAGCCTCTGCTCTCCTTTTAGTATTAGCTCCAAAACGATTACTCTAAACCACCAAACCAAAAACCAGCAGCCCACTCTATCTGTTCTCACACTGTATTCCAACCTTTTCTCCTTGTCACACCCACGTATACTTTTTTTATACCATAAGTCTTCTACCATTATCACAGGCTTTCTCAGTAACTTTCCTTCTCTCACCAAACCCATTCAGTCTTTCGATAAAAATGTCTTCTGGCAACAATAAATTCCTTCAGGCTTTCAATCGCAAAAGCCTCAAATACATTCTCCTGCTCTCTCTGCAGGTTTCATTCAGAACACACAATGGAGCCCCCCCTTTGCATTGAAGCGGCTTTTCCTGTCCAAGGTTTACTTCAGAAAAAAACACTTCTAAATGCTTGATTATTCATCTCTCATCACGCCATTCCACATTTCTATGAGTCCTCCAACTCTGTACCTGGGACTGCAGCTCCCCCTTCACTGCAGCTTAAATGACACTAACTCTGTTATGTTCATGCACCTATTGCAAAACACCCATGTTAGTACTTTATTTGTGATACCTCGGATGGTATTTTAACTTAGCCACAGCCTCATGTTGTTCCTCTCCCCATTTCCAGGACACACCTTTTTTGGTAGTTTAGGTAGTAGTCATGTGATCTCTGCATCGTCCTCAATTAATTTTCTATTGTAATTCATCATACCCAATAGACTATTCAGACTTCTTGCATTTGCATTTAAATACGTTTTCTTTGGCCTTGATATTACTGTTGTAGAACACAGCGTTGTGGGGTGGAGTGGAGGAAAGGAAGGACCCAGGACTACAGCTACCAGTTGGTGACTGCTGGACTTTGCCCTTGCAACCGCCCCTTCTTCAAATGAATAAAAGTGCTCCACGGTGCTGACGCAACGCTTGCTTATTGGCTTTTTGCTTTTACTCAGGACTACAGCTGCCAGCTCTGTTAGCGCTGTTGTGACAGTGTCTGCTGGGCTGTGCCCTTTGAACCACCCAAATAAAAGTGCCCCACAGCACTGAAGCGGTGCTTCAGCAGCACTAAGCGTGAGCAACGCGCTAAGCGCATCGCCGTCACACCATCAACCGGCACACCAGCAATTACAATAACAGCACAAGAGGTATCAACAAGCCTGCGCCCAGATGAAACTGAGACATCTACTGCATCCAAAGAGATGGTAAGAGAAGAAGTGTTTATTATTACCACAGACCCTAACTTGTAGCAGCGAACCAGGCACGATAAGAGGATCCCCAAAAAATAGAAGCCTATCGGAATCTTGAATAGATGTATCGTGAAACCACTTGGAGTCTACCTTATATCCGACTGATGCCCTTTGGACATCCTGGGGAAAAGCATTTATATAAACCATGAACTTCTTCCCTATGAGTATCCTCTCATCCACAGAAGATGATTCCAAGGGATTGTCAAAACTTCGAGAAAGACAATCTGCGATAATATTCTGGTTTCCAGGAAGGTAGGTAAGAAAGAAGTCGTATTGGAGAAAAAATAGGCCAGCGAGCCTGACGACTGTTACAGTACTCCATATGTTGGAGTACCTTCAAGTTCTTGTGATCCTTGTGCACTTCAAAAGGAGTGCATGCCCCTAACAGCACATGATGTCATTGAATGCAGGCTTGCCGGATGGCTAGCAACTCCTTTTCTAAAACTGAATAGTTGATTTCACTGGAGAACAGCGTTTTAGAGTAGTGAGCAACAGGATGTTCTGGACCATCTGTTCCTACATGTTTGAGAATGGCCTCTAGGGCGTAATGGGACACATCAGTCTCTACTATAAATGGAAGGGATTGCTTGGTTTGGATAAGCACAAGGGCAGAACAAAGAATGAACTTGAGGCGTTTGAAGGCATGTTCGGCTTCTTTACCCTATGTGAAATAGAGATTCTTTTTCAGCAAAGAAGTAATAGGTAACACAATATCCGAGAAGGTGTTGATGAACCGTCAATAGAAGCTGGTCAGTCCTAGAAAACGCTGAAAATCCTTTACAGAAGACAGAGATGACCATTGAAGGATTGCAGTGGTCTTGTGGGGATCCATCTCTATTACGTTTTCTGATAGAATATGTCCAAGATAGGAGATGGAATGGACTTCAAAAGAGCATTTCTCTGGCTTAACCAAGAGTTTTTTCTGTCGTAACCAATGGCGGACCTTCTTAAGATGTATTTGGTGCTGTCCTTTATCAGCAGAGTATACTAGGATATCGTCATGGTAAACAATCACATTGTGAAAGAGTAGGTCAGAGAATATCCTATGATGAACCTCTGCAATACAACAAGTATGTTAATTGGCCAAAGGGCATTACCTGGTATTCAAAATGCCCAAAGGGGGTCCTAAAGGCAGTCTTCCATTCATCACCTCTTTGAACCCATAGGAGATGGAATTCCCCACGTAGGTCTGATTTTGTGAAGATCTTGGCCTCCTAAACTGCTTCGAGGATATCCTTGATCAAAGGCATAGGATGCCTGTCCTGGACTGTTATCCGGTTAAGACTGTGGATATCTCTGGAGGGTTGGAGTTCCTTTGTGTCCTTCTTTGGTATGAAAAATAGCAAAGCCCCAGCAGTTGATTCTGACTCCTTTTTGATTCCATTCTTTAGATTGATGCAAAGGTATTCTTTTAATGCTTCCTTTTCAGGGTCCGACAGGGTATACATTCTACCGAATGGAACAGCTGTATCAGGAATTCAATATATGGCACAGTCTTCAGGACAATGGGGGGGGTAGGTCTCTTGGATTGGTGTCTGTGAAAATGTCCATGAACTCCTGCCAGTGCAACACAATGTATACCATTGATGGAAGCTGGTTCCTGCATGTGTGCAACACTAAACTGTTCCTTGAAAGGGTCTTCCAGACAATTGGTAGCACAATGATCAGAAGTAAATCGTACAGTATTGGCAGTCCAATCAATGAGACGGTTTTGTCTTTGAAGACATGGAATGCACAAAATGATGGCAAAATTAGTGGCTCGAATTAGATCAAAAGACAACTTTTCATGATGGTTATTTATGTCTACGGCCATAGGAATGGAACATTAGTTAATGGGCCCTGAGCTAAAAGGCCTGCCATTGAAGCTCCCCACTAGTTGGGATTCTTCCTTTGCCCTAATTGGGATATATTTCTTGTCGGCCCATATGGTATCCATGAAGATGCCTGCTGCACTGCAATCAAGCAGGGACAATATTTAGAATAGGCGTTCTATTCTTGATCTTCAAGCAAACTCATAGTACCATTAGCCCAGAGTCCAGAGCTTCAGAGGGTAAAAGAAATACTAAGGTGGAACTATGGATACCATCCCGGATCATCGTCCCTTCTCCTAGGTGGTACATCAGGGCAGTTTTGAAGCATGTGACCCGCAGATCCACTGTATAGGCATACACCCTGATCTCTTCTTCTATTTCAGTAGTTAACAGGGGACCACGGGCAGTACCAACTTGCATGGGTTCTTCGGGAGCTGTGGTATCTAGAAAGGGAGAAGATGAGAAAGAATGTAAATCTGAGTGGGGCCCACTGGTCTTCTTCTTCTCGTCCATTTGTTCAGCCAAACAGAATTCAATCTGGAGTACCATCTACACCAAGTCAGGGAGAGTAACCGGACGGGGTACCCTGGCCAACTCATTCTTGATGTCATCGTTAAGACCCCTTCTAAAGATGGTGTAATGGGCTGTCTCCGGCCAGCCTGCTTCAGCCACAACCCTTTTCTAGGAAGTTATGTATGCAAGAACAGTAGAAGATCCTTGTCAGAAATCCAGTAGAGTTTCATAGGCTAAGTATACCAACTCAGGTCTTTCAAACTTCTCTATGAGGGCTTGCACGAATGCTGTGTAATCAGTCAAGAGTGGACTAGCCGAAGCCCCATAGGGGATGCCCAGGCCAGGGCATTGCCAGTCATATTGGATATCAAGAAGCCCACTTTAGCAGTATCCAAAGCATGGGCAGTGGTGCAGTAGGTCAAGTAAACTGTGCAAGCATCGATGAACACATGTATTATGTGTCACCGGCTTGTGTTTATGCTTTTCTCCCAACAATGCAAGCCAGTGACACACCAGGGAGGCGCTGCATGATGGTCGGTCAAGTTTGACCAGCAGGAACTTTAGAAGCAAAGAATAAGAGCACCAGGTGTGATACATTGGTCACAGGGAATAAAGGTGCCACCGCATGAACAAGCGTGGTCTATGAAAAACAAAAGAAAAATGGTTTACCTGTGTGCACAATAAGACTAAGAATGGAACAGAATACTTATTGGATTTTGTGTTATAAAACAAGTGTATGTCCTGATGAAGGCTCCGTGGTATATGTAAAAAGAAAATCACTTAAGGATGAGTGAATTTTTCTGAAGGACTGAAACACCCTGTGTCAATAGAACATTTTTTCTGTAAACATACTTGCAAAAGCAGAATCAAAGATCATTAAAATCTACCTCTGGACAATGTTTGAACACATAAAACCAATATGAAATAGAAAGATAAAAGACAAAAAAAGCTATTTCTTGCACATAAAATGCATCTTTTTTTTCTCCAAGTAAATCAGAAAAACGAATAATTTCTTCAAAACATATGTCATTGGTAATATTCCCATACCCCTAAGGATCAAATAAATGAACTGTTGAAAATATTTTTTTGCGAATAGAAATATTTTTGACCGGACTAAAAGCACTTAAGTTACTGACCCCATACTGCACTTATGCACTTTTATGAGCAGGATTTACTCATTAGTTAGTAGCTTCTTTGGAGAATAGTGTACTATGAATATTCAATGTTTGTGATCATCGATTTTGTTGAAATTTGTGTCACTTATGATGATGTTTAATAATTCATGTGTTTGAATTAAATGTATGTATCAGAAATAAAAAGACAAATAGATTTTTCACGAGTAATAGGAGTTGAGGTCGATTGCAGCAACTTCAATATACCTGCATTATGTCCACAGATAGCTAAATATATACACACAAGGGTGGCGGGGGGTAGCGTGTCACTCGTTAGCCTTTGTATGAATATCAGATTAATGCAAGATCGTTTAAATTCTAGAAATTAAAGTAATCGCCAGTTTGGGTAACAAGTATATCAGTACCAGTATTTTCTATTGGGATTGTTTGGAGGATATGTGGGTTACTTCTTACATGCGTCTTCACACTGTTGATTATTCCTAATGCCTTAACAAGATCATGTGTACACAGCTGAAACTGGTAATAACAAAGAATCAGTTAGGGGGAATATCTTTTGATGGTTGATCATTCCAAAATCAGCTTTACCTCAGTGGCTTGTGGTCAGCTTCATGTTTCATCCCTTTCTGGCTCTATTTTTCAGCTGAGATGCATCAGAATCTGTACTTTTATGTTTGCCCATATGCCTTTTGAATCAGGTATACAGAGAAACAAATAGATACAGACAGTAAAAGAATAACATTGGAATAGCTCAACCAAAATATACACTGGGCCTCATTACGACCCAGGCGGTAAGTTACCGCCTGGGTCGTACCTTTACCACCATGGCGTAAACTACGTTTACGCCATAGTGGTTGGCGGACTTACCGCTCCATTCCGAGGTTGGCGGGGCGGTAAGTCCCCATTAACCCATTTACCCTTCCCCATTTTTGCCCCATAGGGCATAATGGGAGTGGGGAAGGCGTTAATTACGCCACCGTAAATTACGGTGGCGTAATTAACAACAAGGTCCCTTAGCGCCATGGATTTTAACACCTGCTAAAAGCAGGTGTTAAGTCCTCCATGGCGCTAAGGGACCTCGGAATCAGGCGGTAAGGGTCGGCGCTGTTTACGCCGCCGTAAACCCCTTACCGCCTGGGTCCTAATGAGGCCCACTGACTGCAAGCCCTCAAAGTGCCAACTTAACTAATATCCTTGAACAAAGAGTATATGCATTCATATGAGGAACATTGGTGTTTTAGATCAAATATGATTAATCTGTGCAGATACGTTTTGAAAGTATATGGACAGTCCGTGTTTATTACAAAAATGTGTTTTTAAGTATTGTATATGATTCTTCATCTCTTCCACTTACTGTGTGTGAGTGATACTACCGGGACTGTTATGTCTCGCTTCTGGCTGTATCAACACCACTACATCCCCTGGCGCAATCTCTCCTCACCGCTGGTTGGATGCCGGACACTGGCTATTTTCTAGGTGTACCTAAAGCTTTCATCATCTACATTTGTATCTCTTCAGGTGGATAGCACTGCCCGCCAGACTGCAACCTTACGCTGCTTCCGGTACTGCTCTCAACCCACCCAGCTTTTGTGAGAACCCCTCCCCAAGCGCGAGACTGGTGAAAGTCCTTTATGTTGAAGGTGACTAGAGTTAAAATGATCAACCATAATCTGTCATCTCTAGGAGAGCTGCAGTAAAGGATACGGGGATAATGTGCAAATACGCTCATAAACTTCATAGATAACACACTTCCGTATGGCTTGCCAAAAGTATTCCATTGCAAATGTAAAGAAAATGCATTGATCACTTAAGAACATAATGGTCTGAAAATGAAGAACTACGTTGAGTGTGCTCATTTACAGGCACGTGTGAAGGAAAATGTGTTGCCAACTTACTGTGGATGATGATTCTGAAGATTGTCAGCAAGTAACCGTGCAAAAGTATTGGAAAACTCATTTACGTTGCCTTTTTGATTTACAGTGAAAGGATTTTTTAAAGATTATAATATATCACAAAATTCTGCTACACTGTAATGTCGTGCCCTTCTCAACAGTCCAAATGTTGGCAAAAAAAACAGTCCAAAAAAGCCTGAACCTACCCCTTCGACTGTGGTGCCAGTGGCTGTAAGCACATTGGCTGTTTCGGATGTGGCAGTGAAAAGTACAATACTAGCTGGAATCCCTACCTGCACAGCTCTTTCACTATTGATTATGGGCAATCAGTTTTGTGAGAGGAAAGATAATTTTCTAACCAATATATTGAAGGAGTGGAGTTTAAATAGTGAATCAACCGCTCCCAAACTATGAAGTGATAAACGCTGTGTTCAGAGGTGGACAGGGCTGGTCACTGCCCACCATCAAGGGCCTAAGGTATACATAGAGGGAGTGGGCTCAGACCTGCTACAAGCCCTGTGCATCCCTAACGCAGTTTTCATCACTATAAGCATCCCAAGGGGCTTTGGTCTGGAGGGCTTATAGATTTCTTTTATTAGAGACATTGCAGCTGTGAGTATCTCACATGCATAATTTCCCTCAATTAAACCATAAATTAAGATGGCCACCATCATATATAGTAAAGGGAGCAGCTCACTTTACTTTTTCCATGAACGGGCCAAGAGCGTGCAGCACTGCTAGGAGCAGGCCGCAATGGAGAAAGGAATACAGACAAATTGGGGGCACGGAGGTGAGGGATTTCATGGGGGGTAGGCATGTAGGGCTGGCTACATGGATGATTGGCATCTCTCCCCAGGGTGCCAAATATACATCTCTCATTCCCTGTCCACTGCTAGGCCAGATGCTTGACATTGAAATATCACACCTAAGCACAGTGCAGAGTTAAGAGTTCTGAGCATCCCCAGAACATGACTGTGCTCTATGCTTAATCCAGAGGACTTTCAGCAGGTCTGCATGCCTTGTAAAGTACAGTGCAATAGCATGGGCAAGAGTCCACCAACAGATTAAGCCATCATGGTAAATATCGATGGGTGAAACAGCTGATGGACGTCTTGAAACTAGATATCGGCAAGGGAGGCGTGGGAGCTTTAAACACAGAGGAGAGTAATCCGCTTGCAAAAGCAACTTTGGGTCCCAAGGGTTTACCCTATAAAGAGGCGATCGGTGAGGGGTGAAGCAGCATTGTATTTCAAGTTCTCCCTTGCCTTTGTAGAGGATCATGTTTTTTTATGTTATAGTCCTGTGATTCCCCAGCTTCCGGCACATGTGAGTGCGTGTTGTGTAGTGTCTGTTGTATATAGCTACATTCAGTACTTCTCTTGTCTGTTCTGTATTGCAGGATATGAGTCTAGAGTGTGCAGTGATTCTGAAGAGTCCACAGAGTTTGAATCATCCCTGGAGTTTTCCTCAGACTTCCATCATCTGAAATGCAGTGGCATCAAACCTTTGCATGAGGAGGAAGAGGAGGAAGAATTCACAGACCGGTTTGAGCAAGAGGGGGATGAAACTGAAGAGGGTGTAGGTGAGATGATAGCCTGTGATGGCAGCAATATTGGTACTGACAGCGCTTCTGAGGTTTCCGTCTCCGCCACCGCAGAAAGCCAAGGTTGCAAAATCAGCTGGTCCAGTGACTCCATTGATGCCTTGGAGGAGGATGACTTGGAGGCATGCTCTTCCAGCAGGCCAGAATTCTTCCAGTTTTACACGCCGTGCTTGAATGAAATGGATAGTGATTACCCCAATGTATTCTCCACCGGGGGCACAGATGTGCAGACAGACACAGAGAACGGTAAGACAGGCTTTGATCCTCTCCTCTGCTTCTTGCAGTGTTCACCCCTAGTGAGTGATAGTGTGGCTGTGCAGCAAGAGTCTCTAAGGTGCCTCGGTGGGACCGAGCAGAAGGAGGAAAATGAGCCGAATACCTTTACGTTGGGCTGTCGGCTGTATGACAACAACATCATGGAATACTATAGCATTTGTTCAAGCATTTCTCCTGCCAGCAGTGTGGAAAGGACTATTCTGAGCAGCACAGACAGCTGTTCTTCAAAGGATCTGCTGGACGAATCTGAGAAAAAAAACACGCTGAATGAGGAGGGCCAGATTGCTGAGGTGGAGACCCTCATCCTGTCACCTCCCCCTGGCTTTGGTGACAGCAGCTCAGAAGAGGAATTCTTTGATGCTGCAGAAAGGCTCACACCTACTCAACCTTCTTCAGGTAAGAAAGTCACTGTATCCATTAGACTGGAGTGTTTTAACTAGAATACTTGTTAAATGCAGGTTCAGAAGCCCTGGAGGAAATGAAAAGGCAACCAGATGGCCAGATGGTATAGCTTGTAATGCTTATGCTTCACAAAATGGGCGGTAGTGCGTCTAACCTTAATCTAAGAGTTGTAAGTGTGGGTGTACTATGGGTGAAATTATTACTGTCTCAGATATTTAAAGTCATATTAGTATCACATTCTTTTTTAATCCTTAAAGTGTGCATTTTAAAAGGCCCCTCCTTAATGGCAATATTCCTTTACTTGGGGCTTTCAAACTCTAGGGCTCAGTGCAGGTCAAAGCCACACTTTCCGCCATAATTTGGCCCAGAATCCTGGCATCAAAATGCACAACTCTATGACAACATGACACACTGCTATCAGGACATAAAAGTAACACGCCTGTGATAGATGTCACCTGGTTACAAGCACTAAAGTCAAGAGGATTAGGTAATGTATTCCAGTTAGCCAAAATGTTCACCACTGGGTGCATTCATAAGATTATGTCATGCAAATCAACACACCTTCTTTGCAGGGTTAAAGTTTCCTTTCCTGCAGATATTTATATTCAAAGTATTAGAGATCCATAACGCTGCCACTAATTAAAGATACACTCCATGCTTAAACCAACTGCAATATTTGAACTGCAAGGTAGTGATGTGCTATCTAATTGACCAGCTCATAAGTTAAATAAACTGATGTCAAGAAATGTATCACATACATATTTCAGTAAGGTACTTGTGCAGCGAGGATATTCTGTCTAAATTCATCCTATAAGAGCAATTAACATTCACTGTAAGTTGCTACCCTGCAGTGGGGAGGAAACAGGCTTGCACTATTTGTAGTACTCTAGGCACCCACATCCGCCCTAATATCCACAGATGGCATGTGTTTGAGGAGTTTCGGCAGAGTTTTATAGATCTTCAATTGTGGAGGTCCAGTGTCGATACATTTAAGTAAATATTGGATAGATTTCAGTCCTAGAACCAGCCGATAACACTGCTTTAGCCCCAGAAGCTTCTAACATCGGGTAATTATAGAAACCCAAATGTATGAATGAACAGTAAAATAGATGCTACATTGTGTTGGATGGAACTGTTACTTTTGTGGATCTATCATAAAGCAGATGGAAGCACCTAAAAATGTGAAATCGCTGAACATATCAATGGAAGATTCGTCAATGGCTCCAGTATATACTTATCCTCCCTGTGTTACATAACAGGTCATCAAAGCCCACACCATTCCATCCTTTTCAGGTGATTCATAAACAAGTTGACATTTGACAGAATATAACTATGTCGTTACTTGTCGGTTAATAAAAAATAGGAATATGTGCTCTTATTTCATTTAAACATAT
Organism: Ambystoma mexicanum; assembly: GCF_040938575.1. NCBI lineage: Eukaryota > Metazoa > Chordata > Amphibia > Caudata > Ambystomatidae > Ambystoma > Ambystoma mexicanum. Next base: position 17,511,511 of record NC_090937.1, on the reverse strand, counting down.
TTCACTAAGTCAAACATAGACAAAAAAACACTAATCAATTGTGGTGATTCCTAATGTGATCCCTACATGGTCTAGTGGAAAATTCTTTCTTTGTCCGTCTGAAATTGGACATGGTTAACAAATGTTTTACACACTACCTTAGAGGTTGTATGGATCATGGAAATCTGAAAATCCATATCTGGTTAGTCATGATTTAGTTTATATAATTCTCGAAAACTGATGGTCAAATTTAAGCTGGCGGGAATCACAATTGTCATTAAGGCTCCTTTAGTGTTTGAACAATTTAAGGTACTCATCAGAAACACAAGTATTTAGATATGTAATACATATTTATTTCCGGTTTTGTTTGTATAAACTTTGTTTAACCTCGCACTTGCGTATATTATTTGTCAGCTAACAATCCCCTTGAATTTCAGGAATTTGAGATACACACCAGAAACGCAGCTATAAAGATGAGTAATATATATTATCAAACCAGCATTTTCCTTTTTAAAGAAAAGTCCAAGTAGAGGTATGCTATAGCAGGGGTCACATTATTAACACATTTAGTTTCTGTGCAAGACTCCCCTGGCAGAGACTTGACAGCTGGGGCACTCTTATCTTGGGAATTTCCTGGTGGTTCCCATCCTCCTGAAGGACAGGCACTCATGGTCTGTGTTGCAGTTGGGCACCAAAACGTGGGCTAGTCCCGAGTCCCTGAGAGGAGCTTGCCTGTTAAAGCTTTTTTGAAAAGTGTGTTGTAATGAGGGACACCCAACCTAGTCTACTTGGAGAGGTATAAGGGCCCGGTCAGCAAGTGATTAAACTGAAGACCACTGAAAAGGCCACAAAATGTTTGCCCACTGTTAAGCACCCGGCTCCAGTGAGTGGTGCCTGAAGCGTTGAGGTAAGGATAGTGGACTTTGTAACATCCCTGGACAAGAGGGTCTAAGGTGAACTGGAGATTTACCCCCAACCATACACCACCATGCCAAATATGTGAACTTCCCTTGGCTGGTATTTTGGTGTGGCACTATTAAATTGGTGATCAAGATTAGGTCCCCTGAAACTGAACCTTCTTGTTTTCACTGTTTCTTTAAGGGTCGCTGTCAATGATTGGGCCAACACTGTCGGCTACATGCCCAAATCTTCATAAAGGTGTACAAACCCTTGTTGTAGCAAGTGGCTTTATCAGGGAGAACATTCAGCCCGGACAACTAGCCAGGTCTGTTTAGACTTGATGTTGATTTGTAAGGGAAGGGAAAATAGTAGGACAACAAGGTCCTCGAGAGGTGATGCCTGGAACACTGGTCACTTTGTGTACAAAATTCCAGACTATATTCCCAACTATAGACAACAGAAGTACAACCATCAAACACTGAGCAGGAACAATGAGGAATCAAACACACAACAAGTAAAAATACTGCTACTGGAGATGATGTGGATCAGGAGGCCACCTTTACTGTTGCAGACATTGTAAATGTTGTCTGCAACAAGAGATTGTCAGTGGAGGAGAGGATGAGGGAGCAGAAAGATTTTAAATCTCAGGCTCTTAAAATATAGCAGAAAGTAGGACTAAAATAGAACCCGTTGAGCTTAGGGCCCTTTCAGGAACGTGCATGCAATAGATGGGTTTACACAGAATAACTCTGAGTCCAAATAACCGAACCAACTCAGGAAGATAGCAAAGTACTGTTTTATTAATAATTATCTAAAACAGGGAGTTTCAACAAACATCAACGAACATATGCACGATTTCTCTCAGCGATCCTTTCACAAAACAGAGGTCATATATCAAAAAGGGGATTGGGATTGGCTTAAGGGGAACATCTAAGTATATTATCTATAGGAACTAGAATTGTGATTGGCTGCCCACTGTCAGGTAGACAACATATGCCTACCTCTAAAACATGTCATATTCATAAACATTAGATACACAGTTTCTCATTGGTTTTCAAACTATAAGGTCCTTTGTTATATGGACCACTACAATTGTTTGGCATACTTGTGCCATGTTTGGAAAATTTGGTTAACTTAGAAGCACGTAAGCCCAGACCCAGGTGCAAGGAGATGGGGCCTGACCCTACCTCCCCACGCAATTAACCCAGCATCTCTCATCGCCCATGCCTTCTGCCATGAAGATTGTCATTGAACTTGGCCTTGCAAAGTATCCTTGTCTCTGAGAATACACAGGAGGGAAGACACTCACTATCATGTTCTAGGACTCCAGGTTCAATCTCTATTTTCATCCTTGGCTCATGTGACAGGAGACCACGATTTGGTCTATTTTGCAGCTTTTAAATGTCTTAAATGAACTAAACTTGGCACTCTTGGTGTTCCTTCTTTGCTCCTTAGCAAGGGATGATTTATCCTTCATAGGTTCGCTCCTTTCCAGAATAAATAGCTGCCCTTGGCTGCTTCAATCTTGACTGCAGGCCAGACAGCTTTGCCATGCAGCTCCTCGATTCAGCTTATTCTTGCTGCAACATAGTTTTCCCCTTCATGGGTTCTGGCTTACTAAATTCATGATACCGATGTCCAGCCTCTATGTAATGGCAGCTTCGCCTGCATTCTATTCACTACATATAGCCAGCTTCTGTGATGACTTAGGGCCTATTTACGAGTTTGGAGGCAGCCATGCCCTTAATAAGGGCATGGTTGCCTCCAAACTCGAGTTCGTGTTCCTTGAATGAGGAATTACCGGGCCATTCCAACCCCGGAGGACCCAGTAATTCCTCATTCAATGTACCCATCCCCATTCCCATTCAAGCCCCCATAGGGCTCAATGGGAATGGGGAGGGAGCTAACAACGGGCCCGTTAATAACAGGCCCGTTGTTAGCTCCCTGGTCCCCTCGCGGGACCCTCTAAGGATGTCTGCTCAGAGCGGGTCCCGCAAGGGAACCTTGCAATAGGGCGGAATGGGTTTAACGGCACCGGCACCTTTACCGGTACCGTTAAACCCATTCCACCAGGGTCGTAATGCGCCCCTTAGTCTACCTTGCATTTTAGCATCTGTACAATTATTGAACGGTTGATTCTGTGCAGCACTTCGTGCACGTGTGATCTCCTTTTTCGTATTTGAAAGTTCATTTGATTCTTTACTTCATCATTAGTCTCTTCAGGATCTATACATTTTCTTCAGCCAGTATATCGGGACGTTGTGCATACTATTTTGTGACGTCACTGGCTTTTTTCCTCTGCTCCTTCTCATATTCCTTCAGGGAGGTCTTCCCTCAAGTTGTCATCCCTTCGAGGATACATTCAGTAGGGTTGTCTTAATGAGTATCTCCTCTCGAACACACGCTGCAGTATTGGCACAACTGCAGGTGTCAAACACGGCACAATCTCAGGTCTCCAACATTTGGGAGGCAAGGTGGCAGGGTTTCCTGCAGAGGCATGCAGTTGCTCCTCTACACCTTCAGCTTGGTACTTGAATGTCACGATCCACTTCCTGAAACCCCCCGGCAGGTCCATGGGCCAGGAGGGGTCTCGGCTCGGGCCCCCTACAAGCTTAGGCATCCTTTGCCTAGGCCCTCTTGGGGCCAGGCTCATACTTAATGAAGATTTGTGCTTGGGACCTACTTTATTTCAGTGCCAGTCAACATGGAGGCATCCACATAGCTTGGCTCCTTGGAACCAAGCTATGCAGTATAGTGTTTTGGGTGTGGTAGCCTAGGGACTATTTTACCTGGACTACTTTCTTGATGCTATTTAAACCACACCCGACTTGGATAGCACACTTCGCGTTACTTTGCAATCCTGCAACGTGACGCTCATCGTGTTCAGCTGCATCTGCGAACCTCGGAAGAACAGCATCTGAAAAACAAAGGACATTGTTAATAGCAGCAGCTTACCTGTGATTCCACCGCTAACTGCCCTCCGATCCTGCAAACAGCATCCACGGAACAGCAAGCCTCCCGGACCGTCGGATCTGCAAAAAGGAGAGAAACAGGACATTAGACATTTTACAATTGTGCCGGCAGCTTACCTCACGAGTCGCCCATTGACCAGCATCGCCTTGGGACTTCTTGCTCCGGGTGAGCACCGCAACCTACGGGAACAAAAGACAACAGGTTAGCAAAGGCAAGGCATCATAGCGCTGCGCATAGGGCCTACTTACCGCATCAAGGCGCCCTCGAAGCACCATCACCTGCCGACGAGTCCCAATTCAGCCAACGTTCCACAGCGAACTTCCGCGCACCTAAGGAGAGAGAAAATACATTATTTAAATCCAAGAAAGGCATACAGTATAACAGTAATAAGACCTACCTGAAAGATTCTAAAGGGCCTGCATCAGTGAAGTAACTAGATCGCACTCGCCCACAAAGGACAACGCGCCCCTGCCAAGAAGGCAGGATGGAGAGCATGCCAAAACCCATAATAAGGTGAGGAAAGGTCCGGGGAGGGGCTGCGGGCATTTGGGGTGTTGGGAGGCTCTTACCCCAGTTGCCCAGTCTTGAACATTGCCCACCTGTTTTCCAGGCAGAGCTTCGCTGATTATACCTGGGAGCGGCTGAGAAGGGTACCAGAGTCCCCACAGCTGGGTGGCGTCCCCGTGGATACCAGGCGAACGTAACATTGAAGCACAAGATTGCGCACCAGTAAGCAGATACATTTAATAATGGTGGCTATGTACAAAATATGGAAAACTTAGCTGAGGATGTAAAAGGGATATCTCACCTGAATAGTATATATGGTTCTGCTTACGTGCATACAGGACACGCCTGGAAGTATTTAATGAGAACCGTCTCAAACTGCTGAGTTCAGTTAAAGTTACAGCAGCCATAGAACAAAGTAAGCAGTTACATTTTATTTTATTTTCCAACAACAAGTTTACAAACCTTGTAATCCAGTCTTTTATCCTGTAGACATATACTTTTCCATTCTACCCTATAGAACCCTGTCCCCGTACTCCTTGTACTCCTATTACAGCTGTTGATGATAGTACTATTAATGTACCACTGCTAGCTGTATGAAAGTTACAACCGCTATTACTTTGAAAGCTGTTGCTACTGGTACCACTGTTACTGGTTCTACAACTATTACTATTCTACTAGTATTACTAGTGAATTTAACAATAGTACTACTTCTGCATGTACTATTACTGCTGCTGCTAGTTGTACTAATACTGCTACTGAAATGAGTACAACATTTGTACTACTGCTGATAACACCACTAATTACCCGCCTACCGCAATCTCTAGTTCTACCACTCTTACTACTACTGTTCTGGAAGTACCACTACTGCTACATGAACTGTTGCAGCTAGTATTACCATTACCATTTTGAAAGGAGTATGTAAAATTAGCGTCTCGGTGACGGAGAAAGTGCTGAGTTGTCTGCGAGATAAGACTAACTCAGGGCGTGGAAATATTGCAGAATGACTAACTAAAATTGAATAAATGTATCTCTTTTACTTGACGCTTAATTTTTCAGATTAGTAAGCAGGTACAAACAACGATAGTGATAAGACCAAAACTCTTGATAACTGAGCTCACGATACAGCAGGGAGATCCCACCTGAATAATTTATATGGCGTGAATAATTCCCCTGTCTGGCTCTGTGCGTAAAGGGTGGGGTCACCATTGGAACTAGGCAGCAAGGCCCATTGCGTGATGTGGATGAAGAAGAATCTCCTTGTCCACTACACCATTTACTGTCTGTTTGGTACAGGATTCTCACATTGGTCTGCAACATGCCCCTAACCACATTTAGGGAGTTCCAAGCGATGAGCAAGGTCACTAACTCTCATGTATCCCAGAGGCATGATTGTTCACAACGTTTTCCCCCTAAAATGGTTGTAGGATCTCCACCTCCCACGAAGCATTTGTATATGGCTCTTCCCAAATCAGATGGTGTACCGGTAGGAAGGTCTGTTATAACTAAACCACCAAGTGAATGCTACCACACAAACACAACAATCTAGCAAATACATGGTGTATGCTGAAAAGCGTATTCCCCGCAGTAATATAGCATACGGGGCGACCGCACACCAAGAAACTCTAATTTCATTAAACTTCAGATACTGCAGTGTGCTGGTGTGTGCCAACAGGGAGTCCAAGATGGCAGCCAGCCATAGTCAAAGGTTTGGGCGCACTACTGTGAATCTAGAAGTAGGGCACCCAGAGCAACGGAAAGCCCACAGACCAACACTGCTACAACAATCAGATTCAAGATATAGTTATGAACCACACCTGAGAGAGGTTAGGCACGGTTGGTCTCCAGAGTGATGCTTTCTAGCCCCTATATGACTCATGAGCATAGGGAAAAGGGTAGGGTTGTATTATGAACTTTTATCATGAGATTCTTTTATGGAAGGGGTTAGTTTAATACCTACAGGAACTGGGACTGAAACTATGACTATTAAAGGGCTCTCAAACAAACTTGTATCAGGATGGCACAATGTAGAGTGATGGGTAAGTTGATACCATTAAACCCTGGGAACTCGGGTCCTTAAAGACGAGGTAGCAATACTTCATGGATGGGAATGCAGAATTTACTCATACATCAATAATCCAACCGACTCAGGAAGTTGGCAAAACTTAGTACTGTTTTATTTGCAATTATCTAAAACAGGGAGTTACAACGGACATCAACGGAGGCCACACATCACGATCTCAACGCATCTCATAAAAACATTACTTTTATCACAAATATTCGTCATCATTGAAGTCACACTACATGGCAAACTACAAAAACCTACTTAGGGATGTGATAGGCTTACAGGGAAGATGTAAGTATACGTTCCATACTGCCGGGGGTGTGATTGGGTCTCTATCATCAGGTAGACAACTAAACCCTCCTCTAGCGCAAGTCATCTTTATTATCACAAAATACACAACGATTCATTGGTTACACAAACTATAGAGCTCTCTGATACATGGCCATCTACAATTGGTTGGCACGCTTGTACCCTTCTCAAATATTCCAGTTGCTAGCAGCACACAAGCTGGTTACCCCAGGTGCTGGGAGGGTCGGCTTGGTCATACCTCCCCACCCAATTAGCCCAACATCTATCATCACTACTGTGGTCTGCCATTCAATCATGGCTTTAAACTTGGCCTTGCAGAAGCTCTCTGTGCCTGAGAATAAAAGGGAGTATGGCAGGGTCTTATCTTCTGGTTTCGGTGTAGCTCAACCCAAAGCTATTTTTGATCCGACCACGTTTTCAAGCACTTTGTTGCATATAATACTATTAAATACTGAACTCTTGTCTCCTTCAGTGTTTTTTCATCCCACCTCAAACAGAAGTTTGTTTCTTTCTCATGTTCATGTAGCTTCTTTGACAGACAACCAGGCTCACAGTGGCCTTTACTCTTGGTGCTGGGCCAGCCAGACTTTCTTAGATTTTCCTTCGCTATTAGCTATTTTCCAACAGCGCCACACACAAGCCCTTTCCATTCAAGGGGTTTTAAGCTTGCTGAAGTGCATTGTGGAACATCCAGATTCTATATATTCCTATGTATATACATTGGTTCATCGCCGCAATCTATTTACTACATAGCCAGCCTTAGGATCATTTTGTCTGCTTACAGCATCTGTACAAGTGTAAAACGACTTTGCATTTTCTCCAGCATTTCTTCGCACAAGCATCTTCATTTCTATCCCGAAATGTTGCTTATCTTCGGCTCCTCCTCTTCAGATCTTATAGAATGTTTATATTCTCTGTATCTCTCCATGGTGCGCCAGTTCTGGTGCACATGACGTCACCAGTCCTTTTCCTCATCCACTTGCACACTTCTTCTGGGACCTTGTCCAGAAGACCATAATTTCTTCGATAATGCACATAGGGATTTCTCAATGGATACCTTGTTTCAATAACTCTTTGCGGTACAGGCATCCTCACTGGTACTGCATGTGTCACAATTTCTGGTTCCCAATATATAGGCAACATGGGGGCATTTGGCTCCTCCTCTACACCATAATACACCCCTTCCTTAACTAGGGTGCAAAGATAAAGTCCTTAATCCGATTCTGAAAGTCATTGCTACTCCTTGACGACTCTGTCCTAGGAAATAAAGTTTAAAGCAGGTAACCAATGGAAATCTAAGGCCTTTTCTTTTCAATTCCTGAGGTTGCCGGCTCACCAACCCTACAACAAAAGAGTTTTTAAAGAATAGCCCACAAAGGTTCCCTAATCCTGCCCATCGAAGTGTGTCCCTATCAACACAAATCAAACAGTTCATCAGGAAAAATAACCTTCCAGGAGTTTCTCAAAGCCCAGCTACCCACTGTTCTTCCTGCTTTCACACAATGCATTTGGCCTTTACCGGTGTACTGTTATCACTCTTTCATTCTCATTATAAGTAGGCCGGTGCAGAATTAACGTGCTGGTATTTACATATACCAGCAGGTTTCCGCACTGGCCAACCACAAGTTAGCCAGTGAGGTGCCTGAACTACCTATAGCTAAAAGCAGAAAGTAGCTCAGGCACCTTACTGGCAAAAATCGCTGGTATTACCGGTGCCAGCAATACTGGCAAAATCCCCCATGAAGTCCGACTGGACTATATAGAATGGGGATTTACATCCGACATTGCACTCGTCCTGGTATCAGTATTTCATTTTGCAGGTATTCTGGGAGATTTGCCGCCAGGAAACCAGCAAACTTGTAATGAGCCCCTTTCTCCTTGGGCTCCTCTCATGCCCCTCATAGAGTACATTACTTCTTTGGCCTGTTTTGGGCATCTTTCAACTCACTCTGGTTCACCAGGTCTCTCCTCAGCCTCTTCCTTGAAGCTTTAAAAACAGTATTTCTCCCCCCTCAATCTGGGTGCGTATCATGCAATCATATTATAACACTTGTGTCTGCTCCTTACTATTTTCACCCCTTTAGGATTGCTGGTGGAAAGCCCCAGACTCTGACTTTCCAATTCCCTGGGCTGTCTATCCTTCTTCTCAAGAGCTTCCAGCAAAGGCCAGCCTTTAGTTTCTTTCCTCAAATGTTTCTTTGGTGCTGCCAACTGCCCTACACTAGTTCTCTCAAGCTTCTCCACTACTGCCTTCTCTCAGACAGTGGTCCGCTCCAGCTTATCCAGCTCATCTCCTGCAGTGGTCAACCCTTGTGTGAAGCAACTGTTCCAGCTCCGGCTGGCTCCCCTAGTTTCAGGGGTGCCTTTGGATACATGTATGTTTCCTGTGGATCCAAGCCAAAGAGTATACTGTCCCAGGCAATTGTATAGCTATCTGGCTGTAGGGACTGTTCTAAGGATATCTCTGATTGGCCGCCCTTGTTGATTCATGTATTCCTAACTGGGATTGGTTATTACTCTCAGTGGTTTTATGAGCCTTCATTATGTCATTATTTGTCTAGTCAGCCTAATTGGGTTTGTGAAGACTAAGGGCCTGCAAACACTTTGCAGAGGACTATTGTTAATTCCATGTTTCAATCTGGACTGACTTGTAGCCTAATGTTTGGAGTTCACTGTAAAGAAAGTGGATTTGGTAAACCTTAAGGTAAATTACTGCATTTCTATGGGGACAGTGAGCAGGCAGGACCCCGCCTTACTCTGCCTCTGGGAGGCACATCAGGGAGAGTTGGAGGTGGGTAGCAATGGAGATTGAGGCAGTGTAGGAAGGCAGATGCTGGAGAAAGGTGACCAGAAGGAGGGAGAGGAGGCATAAAGTGGAGAACACAGAGGATGTTGTAAAAGGGAATAAAAAAAGATTAAGGTGGCTGGAGGAAGAGCTGTAGGACGAGAGGAGGAAGAGTACAACAGAGAGATTGTTGAAGGAGATATCAGGAGGAGGGAGGTGGAGTATATTCAAGATGTGGTTTTAGGAGGTACCAGGAGGAGAGAGGTGAACCACATTAAGGAGGGGTTTCGAGGAGACCTCAAAATAAATGAGGTGGAGAGCATTGAGGAGGCAGTTGGGAAAAGCACCTGGAGGGGGCTAAAAGTCAAACAGGACAAACAAAGAAGGCAGAAAATGAGGAATAGCAAGGTACAAGCGGTGTCGAGCGGGCAAAGGAGGTGGTGAAGGAGAGAGACTCTGATCATACGTCCATTGATGCTCTGTGGGCCAGTCCCCGATGGAAGCTTTGGGGCTTATATATGACAAATAACGCAAGCTTCCTAAAAGACTGCAGTCCCTCACCCCTTCCCTCTGTCCCTTACTCGCAGCCAACTCATGGTCAAATACTCACTCAATCTTTTTGAGTTTATGTGTCCCAGCACGTCTTTCTTAGCACTTGTGGTTTGATGCTTAGCTTTCTTTGAAGTAGTGAGGATGTTGCTCTCCTCCTTAGCTGTAGCTGGCCATCACTTTTGTTGGTCTGATCATTTGCCTAGGGGTCTAGCATCAGACTTCTCTAGATCTTCTCCAAGAATGAAGAAGGCAGACAAGGAGAAATAGCAGTAAGGAGATTAGAGCAGTTGAGAAGGAGCAGACATGCTAAAAGCCTCCAAAGAGAGCCTTAAGGACGTGTGGAAGTACGAGCATGTGAAGAGTTGTCCACGGCCAGAGGAGGTGGTGAAGAAGAGAGACAGTAGAGGGAAAAGGTGTAACGCTCACCTGATATCCACGGGGACGCCACTCAGCCGGTCCGGACTTCCGACCACTTTGAACCCTTCCCTGGACTTGCTCAACCAAGCACTGGGCCTGAAACACAGTATTATCAGAGGTCAATTCCCTATTCGTCTTGCTTGTCTGGCCCCCCCTTTTCTTCCTGGGGTCCCAACCTTCCCCCGGACCTCTCCTCACCCTGTTTTTTGATGTGGGGCACTCTCCGTCTTGCCTTCGATGCAGGGGTGCGTTGGGTGATGCGGGTTGGAGGGTGCCTAGTTGCTTCACTGGCACGGGCCCGGCGGACAGGGCTTGCTGCGGCTTCAGCCCGACCAGTAATTGGAATGAGTCCTACAAAAGTTCTGATGGCTCTAGTCCCTTTAATACTGTGTCTTTCTTTCCTTAGGTGAGGAAGGTCTTGTGGACGGTGATGCGCTGCTGATGTAAGTAGGAATGCGCAGCGTGATGCTTATTGGCTTCCTTAGCACTAACCAATGTTCGTCTTTTCCGTGTCCTTTTAGGTGCCACAGTAACCCAGCATGGAAGCGAGCTGAGGAGATGAGCTGCAGTGAGAAAGCACGATGTGCGGCGCCTCTTAAATGTTTTGCGCTAACCTGATGTGTCTTTTCCCCTTTTTCAGATCGGCGGGATGCTCCGGAGCAGAAGTTGTCAGATCGCCGGGAGTTCAGGTAAGGATTAAACTCTATTTGCAAATTCGAGAGAGCTAAGTATTGCAGAATGCTTACCAACGTCTTTTCTTCTATTCTTCTCCCCTTTGGTAGGGCGTGGCGTGCCGAGATGGAGATGACTCTGCCGTAGGAATCCGCAAGACTGGGAAGAGCTCGACAGAAGTTGGATGCTCTTCGAGGTGAGTATTGGCAAACAAGTTCTTATTCTTGCAGGTGCGCTGGCGCTGAAGAAAGAAGTGGGCCTCTTCAGGAGATCCGAGCACGGTGAGTGTCACGCTGCAGGTGCAGAGAAACGCAAAGCATGTTTCTCAGGCCGGGTGTGGTTTAAATAGTCTGTAGGTATCCCAGGTATCCCTGGGCTGAGCCACTACCGAAAGACTAGACCGCTCATCCAGTTCAAGGCAATTACATGGGGGCATCCATTGCCCCATAATACATTGCAAGTCCAATATTAAGTGGATTTCAGGACTGTGTGTGACCTTGGTGCCAAAGGCGCCAAGTCTGAGTCCAAGTAGGTGTCTGGAGAGATGGAGAGGCCCTTAGGGGCCGACTAGGTGGCCGTGACCTGGCTCCAGCCTGATATGCCGGGGGGCTGGGGGCAGCAATCGTGACAGCACTCCCCCCCCCCAAGGCCCCTCTCAAGGTGGCTTTCCCCTCAGGTCCCGGCTTGTTTGGGTGGTTTTGGTGGAACCTCCTAAGCAGACGAGGTGCGTGGATGTATTCACAGGGTTCCCATGTTCTGTCCTGGGGACCATACCCTTTCCAGTCCACTAAATAGTATAGTTTGGATCTGACATACTTGGAATCCAGGATGTCCTTGACCTTGAATTCTGGCTCTCCTGCGATCTCTATTGGCTTTGGTGCTGGTGTCACACGGGTCCCAGGTTGAAAAGGCTTTAAGAGAGACACGTGGAACACAGGCTGAATTAGCATATTAGCTGGTAAGGCTAGTTTGACAGCTACTGGATTTATCACGGAGGTGATAGTGTATGGGCCTAGGTATCTTGGACGGAAGGTTCAGGTCCCTTTAATGGGTACATGCTTGGATGCCAGCCAGACTTTGTCTCCCACTTGGTAGTTAGGGGCTTTGATTCGGTGTTGGTCTGCAAATTTCTTCTGACGATCCTTAGCTCGGAGTAGGTGTTCTTCTGCCCTTTTGAAGGTTTGTGAAATGGTTGTATGTAAGGTTTTAATTGCTGGCATTTCTAAGGTCATAGGGGTGTCCAACTCGGAAGTGCGTGGGTGTCGACCATATATGGTATAGAAGGGTGTTTGCCCAGTACTGATGTATAGGGAGTTGTTATAGGCATATTCAGCAATCCAACTGGTCCCTTATCGTGTAATGTTCCCCTTGTATGCACCACTCTTGTGATTGCTTAGGACTCATATTTTTGGATTTTTTCGTGCAGTTCTTTCTGAGTGATGGTTGCTGTAATTCCCAGGAGTTTATCACATGTGATAATAGGTATCGGGTCCGGTGGTTTGTGGTCCTGTTCTTCAATACCCATACGGGAAAGGGCATCGGCCTTCCCCTTTTTGACTCCAGGTCGAAAAGTAATCACTTAGTCATATTCAGCGAAGAATAGGGCCCAACGTAACTGTCGTGAAGATTGTGCTTTAGCAGTTTTTAGATACTGGAGATTTCGGTGATCTGTTATGACAGTGATGGTGTGTCTTGCACCCAGAAGGTAATGGCGCCAGGCCTTAAAGGCAGACTTGATGGCTTGGAGCTCTTTATCTGTGATGGCGTAATTGAGCTCGGGAGGTGTAAATTTACGTGACCAGAAGGCAACCGGGTGTAACTGACCCGTTTCAGGATCCTTTTTTGAGAGGACGGCTCCCATGGCCATGTTTGATGCGTCTGTTTCCACCACGTATGGGAGTTCTGGGCGAGGATGGCGTAGAATTGGGGCCGAAGTGAATCAAGCCTTAAGTTCCTGGAAAGCTCTTTCTGCTTCCTCTGCCATTGACATTTTTTATTGCTCTTTTTTAGTAACAATGTGATGGGATGTACTATCTGTGAGAATTCCGGGATGAACCAGCGGTAGACGTTTGCGAAACCTAACATGCTCTGTACTCCCTTGAACGAGTTTGGTGATGGCGTTTAGGATCGCATCTACCTTGTGTACATCCATACGGATACCCTTCGGACTAAGAATGAAACCAAGGAACTCCACCTCGGAAACATTGAATGAACACTTTTCAAGCTTGGCATAGAGCTGATGCAATTACATGGGGGCATCCATTGCCCCATAATACATTGCAAGTCCAATATTAAGTGGATCTCAGGACTGTGTGTGACCTTGGTGCCAAAGGCGCCAAGTCTGAGTCCAAGTAGGTGTCTGGGGAGATGGAGAGGCCCTTAGGGGCCGACTAGGTGGCCGTGACCTGGCTCCAGCCTGATATGCCGAGGGGCTGGGGGCAGGAATCGTGACAGCAGGACAGGAGGGGTAGGAGAGATCCCCTTAGGTATGAGACCATTGCAGCTCATTGAAGAGGTAGATAAGAAGGGATGTTCAGGTTCCTAACACAGGGAGCATAAGAAGTCACTCTGATCATACTTGCAGGGAAGCTCTGTGGACCAGTTCCCAATGGAAGCTTTGGGGCTTATATATAACACATAATGCAAGGTTGCTAAAGTCCCTCAGTCCTTCCCTCAGTCCCTTAGTCGCGGTCATATGGTGGTCAAAAACTCACTCAGTTTAAGTGGCCCAGCAGTTATTTCTTTAAACCTGTGGTTTTATGCTTAACTTTCTTTGAAGTAGAGTGGATGTTGTTCTGCTCCTGAGCTGTAGCCAGGCCATCACCCTTGTTGGGCTTGGTCATTTGAAAGAGATTTTCGTGGGCCCTAGAGCAATCAGGCTCAACCCTGCTGTTCGCTAGTCACAGGCCAAGCCACATTGACTCCCAACACTTGAGTCTCAACCATCTGCCCTCCGTGGGTCTGTTTCCTTTTCTCCTTTCCTACCTCACTTAGCTCCATCCTTCAATTAATCAATAAATGTTTATTTTGGGCCATGTCCATAAAACATACAAATAATAATGGGGGGTCCTGGGAGTCTCTCTGCCAGACATGGCAGTTCTGGTTACGAAAGCCTTACCCAAAGTATTTAGCTCACTATCTTTCACAGAGGAGAAATATCCAAAACATATCAGTCTTCTTATTCTTATTAGGGTGACTCCAGAAACCCGAAGCCGGGTTTCCATCTACTGAGATGATGTTTGCCAAAATAAGCACCAATCAGCCATCCACCTCCACTAGATTTCATTCCACTTCCCCGTCTCCTGCACAAACTGAAGCAGGAACCTACACTGTTCATCCACCACCCCTCTTTTCCAACTGAACAGATCAGATAACCCCTGAACAACCACCCCAATGCCACTCATCCTGACTCTGAACAATTCCCGCTGCACATCAAACCTCACACAGTCCAACATATAACGAGACACCGTCTCCGGGCACCCGCAAGCCTCACACGCCACCGATGCAACTCTACCCATCAAACACTTTCATCCCGCCAACCCCGCATGACCTACCCTAAGGCGATTCAAAATAGTTTCCTCCCTTCGTGTCAACTCTACCCCCCGAAACGCCCGAACCCGCACCACCCTGCACACTGCATACAACTGCAGTCCGTTTGAACTCATATCCCACCAACCTGCCACATATCATTAATTTTTCCACGCACCATCACCTGTACCTCAACAACACTCAATGGGACTTTCACATCCACCTCCCTCCACAACGTGGCCCCATACACAGCCCAATCCACCAACTCATTATCCAAGACCCCACAATGACTGTGAACCCAAGCCAACTCCACCACAGTACCCCCTGCAACACACTCCTCTAATCGTCGTGTAATGAGCACAACTATATCCCTCCTATCGCAATTCCCCTCCTTGATAGCCAACAACACAGTCATCGAATCCACACACACGACCACCCTAGCCAACTGTTTCCCCATAATCTGAAGCACCGCCATATTAACAGCCATCAACTCCGCCGTGCAGACGGATACATCATCCGACAACCTAGCCACCCAAAACTCCTCATTCGCCTGAAAAGAGCAAGCCATACCAACCCTGTACTTGAGCATCAACTTTCCACTCTACATACTGCAGCGCCAAACTCTTAATCACCCCTCGATCACCACCTTTCCTGATCACCACCTTGGCCAAATCCAAACAGACAATTGGATCATGCTGCATCCAAACCGGCCTTATAACCCTATCCACATCTTCCACCATACACAACCCCTCAACCCCCAATCGTTTCACCAGCCTTCATATCAGTCTTTGTCCTGCCATGGGACAGTCCAACAGCGAAATGTTAGGCAATTCTCCTCTGAACAAGAGTACCAAAAGCAACCCCAGACACGTGTTTCGGTCTGGTTGGACCTCATCAGCAGGGATGAGCTGTGCCTCTCTAAGAATAGTGAGCAAGGGGTCCACGTCTGGATTCCCCTATTAAATTAGGGTGAGACCCAAAGTTACTTAAAATATGCAAATAACAAGGGGAAAGATTCTGTGCAGTCATGGTGGAAGAGGGGAGGATCTCTTCATTTCCATCACCATTCACTCTGCTTATCCGGAACCCTCAGTTTACCACCATGCTCGAAAGAGGGGCCTTCAGTAGGTGGGAGGAGGCAGGTGCTATGCGCGCAAGGAACATGATGGAGGGGCAGGAGGTGAAATCCTTCCAAGAGTGCAAAGAAACTATGGGGCTGAGGGATGAGGACAGGTTCCAGTATATTCAGCTGCAGCACCTGTATTATCATCTCATGGCATGAAGAAAGTGGCAGCCAGGGACTTTACCCCACTAGAAAGATATCTCTTTACATACTCTGGGGACAGGCAAGTGGTCAGCAATCTATACAGGATATTTACTAAGCCGGCAACCCAGCCCCAGTAACCCTATATGAAGAAATGGGGCTTCCGCTATCAGAAGAACAGTGGTTGGAGGTGTGGCAGCGAATTCCGAAGCTTATGAGAAGCATGCAAATCAGAGAAATGCGGACAAGAATCCTGGTGCAGTGCCACTTATCTCCCGAAAGACAAACTCACATTTTTGCTAAATATATATTGGCATCAGTTCCGATTGAACCGTGTGCCCCAAATGTTGTCGATTGGGAAAGTCCACCTTAAACATTATAAGAATATTGACAGGCGTTGGGGAGTTTCCTGACCATAAAGTGACCCAAGGCCATATGATGCTTACCTTGATAAGTTAACAGAAATTGTATATTCACTTTTTGAAAACAACTGTTATGTCGTCTCGCTTCCTTTTGTTGTCAGACAACTATGTGCAAACCTTGCCTTGCCTTAAATGCTTTCTTTGAAAAATACTTCATTGCCCCCATTCTTTACCCATTCTGACTCCGCTTCTGTCTATTTTCAAGATGAAATGTATTTGTATTATACCTTCCACTCTTCCCCCTTCTCTCACCCAACACTCTCTCCTTTTTAAACGACCTGCTTTGGGTAGCCTGGTAAGCTCTCCATTATTGTTCCTCACAGTTCAAGCAATGTGAAGGGGGGGCCAACCCAGAAAAGGCATCTGCATTGCCTGAGACATTCTGAGAAAAACTGCAGCACAGACATCCATGATCTGTCAGAGAAAACAGAGTGGCCATGCTTGTGTGCTGTTGGATATATTTTGGGGTTATATCTATTACTTAGTGGAATTTTTCTATTATGGTGGTATTTGGTAGTATTTTATAATCCTTAGCAATATATTGGGCTAACCTGTTGGGGTATTTTCATAGTGGTGAGACTAATTTCAGAATATTGCCCAAATAATTGTTTTTACCAGGGTCACTAACAACAAACAAAATACTGGACGTGATGCACTCTGGATAGATGACTCATACCCTTTTGTGGTACCTTATGTACCATACCACACTCCGCCCTTTTGGCTGTGTTTCAACAATTGTAAAGCATGCAACTGGAATACTGCACATTCATTCAATCTCTCTAGATAAACAGCTCACGGTGGCTACTTTACTTTGATATATTTCTTACTGTGCATCTGTCTCTTTAAGCATGTCAAATAAAAGGGACTGAATGCAGAATAAATGTAATGAGACTAAGTTACTTTTGAATCTATTTTTTTATCGTAAAATAGAAATATGCAAGTTACACGGAATGACACGTATACCTACATTGTATTTCACAGTGCAAGTACATCTCCTTGCAATAACTTTTAGCGATTTATCTGTGTAAAACCTTGCCAACTGTCCTAGGCATTGTGGAACTTGGCAAGGGAAATACACATTAAAAAACACAGTAAGACTTTGAGAAATATAAATGAAGTATTACACGAACATTTCAAATAGACAGCACCTAAAAGGAAACTAATAATTTCACCTAAACTATCTGTTATCATTCACATCAGCAGCCCCTCACTTAACTTCATGTTTACCTAGATTTGTTGGCGGTATTACTGATTCATTTTGGCAGTGAATATTCCCCAATCTTTCCGCCTGCCTCACACAGGGTCAACCCAGATAAGGACAAATTCAGCATCAGCCTGCTTGCCAGAACTGAATTCCGTCTGCCTAGCCAGCTCTCTGCTCCTTTGTCTCCCAATGCCCAAAGATGAACTGCCTTCCACTCTGTCTCAAAACCCTTTTTTAACAAACCCCCTTGTCACTCAAGGAAAACACCTCCCCTTGAGCAGATCATTCCACTGCAATGGCACATGATTTAAAGAGAGCAAAGATACATCCCTCCTGCACTTCCTGCTTTAATACAAGCCCTGTTTTCAGTAGAACGGATCTTCACATTTTATTTAGTGTATCACCCAGCGCAGATTCAGCCTGCACCTTTAAATGTCCATTTCCAGAGCATCGTGCATTTTCCCAATCTGCATTCAGCTTATTTCATCATGCACTAATTTGCACTAAATGTTATCAGGGGATTCAGTTACATGTTGACTGGGGTTGAGTTAATTAGTATGTTAATTTATGGTAGCATTATATTTAGTGCAGCAGCTCAGTTCATTGAAACATCATCCTGAAGCAAAGTGCAATTTCAATCATGTGATCTGTGCATTGGCATCTATTTAATTCTGCCTGAGACTCACACTCTTGATTCCAGTAATACGTTTCACACCCTGGGCCCCAGTTGACGTTCAAACCCACGCTAACATGTGCATACAGAAATTATGAATATAACTGTTAAAATTCAGAGCCCCTCCTCCTACACTCCCTCCTTTTTTCCGGCTCGGATATAACTTGAAATCACTGCTGGAAAACAAACACATACGCTCTAAAACACATGTGCTTCTCCCAACAATCACATCTTAATAGTTGAAAATAAATAATAATCAAATGGCAAAATTTATACACTAGAGACATTATGTATACATTTCTAGTCTTGAGCAAAAGAATTATGAGTTTTGAGCAAAATAAAGAAACAAAATCTTTAAGAAACAATAAAAAAATTACCTTTATCTTTTTTGTTTTTAATTGATGATCTGTTCTTTTTTCTTGAATTTCTTTCGTTTTTAATTTCTTTTTGCTTTTTGAATGTTTATATTTGTATCTTTTGATCATCTTTATCATTTATCTTTTTTCAATCGGCGATCCATTTCTTTTCACATTTCCATCTTCTTTTTTTAAATAAAACATTAAAGGAAAGTGTTATCATTTTCTGCTAGTTAAATGATTGAATACTACAATCTGGAAAATAAATTACAGAGTTTATGTCAATCCGTTTTCCTTGTTGATTGACTGCATAACTACTACCACAAATTTGATCTATTTATAACACCAACTCTGAAGTAGTATTCACTACAAAATAGGCGTCTCCAAGCTCAGTGGATTTTCCACTGAGCAATTTCTGCCTGTTCTTTTTTCTGTGACATTGTGTACATCACATTTATTGGATGACACCTTGAACTTCACTATCAATAGATAATTTACTTGGAACAAATTACTCGAACATAAGCAGTGCCCACCTCACACAAGACGTATAATTTTCAAAAAACATAAATCCAAAACTGTGTCTTTGGTTTCAGTCAAATGTAAAAACCAGTAAAAAAGAAATCAGTTTGTGATAAGAATCAATTTGTGATAAACATAGTCTGTGATAAAAAAAATAGTTTATAAATAATAGTCTGTAATAAAACAGTTTGTGATAAAAAATAGTCTTTGTAAAAATATATACACACAGGAAACCGTTCTTGGTGGAACTCCTCCATTCCGGGACTCCATGGGACTTCTTTCAGGGTCATCTCCACATCTTTGGGATCATCATCTTCACCCCATTCTTCGCTCTAGGGAGATTTACAGGGGACTCCAATCCAGTGGTATCCTTCAGGGATCCAGTACTCTAAGGCTCTGGCGCTCCAAGGATCCGTGCTGACGGGGAAAACAATTATTTTTCTAGAATAAAAAGAAAAGACAACTTGAGTGTCAAGCACATCAAACCTTTTACTTTTCCTTTTTCACTGGAGCATCTGAAACCAAATTTAGTTATGCACACAAATGCAAATTATAGAAATAACAGGCCATGCAGCCAAGACATTTTCCGAATGACTACTGAAAACAACACGAGGTAATCACACTAATATCACATGGTATTTTTCAGATAACAGCCTCAAACACAACACTCCTTTCTCTTATTTGTCTATTTGTATTTTTGTTAACCAGCTTGATAAATATATTTGGGGGTATGGCTTAGGAGTCATGCTGTAGGCAGCACTTCTGAGAGGCTCCTGCTGATCCGACATGATCCTAGGCAATGACAGAGTTAATATGGTGCACTCATGCACAAAAAACAAATGCCAGTACAAGCAACGCAGCAGAGCAGACAGGGGACCAGGCTGTAAATCTGCAAAAGGTCGATTGGATGAGATCTGGCGGTGGAAATGCTCAGGTCCGGCGACTGAAACTAAATTAAGATGGCGTACGCCACACAACGAAATGCTCAGCAGACCATGACCATGGCAGATGCAACACAGAGTTAATCAGCGAGTCACTGGAGGCCAAGGCACAACGTATCAGGCATAGCAGAAAAGTGGGCTTGCCTCTGATTCAGCCGGGCCATCGGCCGATGCTGTACAAGAGACTTGGAGGTGCATGGCTTGCACCATTGGCAGTCGCTCTGGGAGCATACCGAGGGAGGCGGAGGCAGTGAGGACACCTACCCACACGCAGGACGCTGACCGAGTCGTGCAGTTAGCACGCAAGGGGACAAGGCAACATCTGAGGCTGTGGGCCAGTGAGACCCCAACACTGATGCGCTGCTGAGGCATTCACTGAGCCGGAAAATGCATGGTGAGACCCTGAGGAGCTCTGAAGTGGACAAAGGCTGAGGCGGACCAGGGGGATTAGAACGGTAGGCAAGAGACATAAGCTTGGGCCAGCCGTGGCAATGACGGAAGGCCCCAAGGGACAAGAAGGGAAGAAATGACAAGGTCCGTTAAGCTGCCCTCACTCCAGTCCGACCCAAGGGGTGGATCTTTGCTTAATTATCATACACAGTATCCCCCGCCGTCCGCTCCATAATAAAGTGCACAGCCCACATTACAGTGTCGAGGATATTACAGCTTCCACTGCGGTCAACCCCGAGGATATTAACATGTAACAACATGCGAGAAAGTCAATGTACTGAAGGGTCCCTGTGCGGTCCGACCTCAGCGGCCCTAAAAAGAAAATACAAAGCTGTGTGTTGTCAGTAGAGTATCACAATACTTGCACAAAAGCTTCCAGTCCGGTCCAGCCAAGGAAAGTGAGCATGGCCAACAGACCGCACTGAAAGGGAACTGGAGGTTTCTATTATGGCCACGAGAATGCATCTTGCTGAATGGAATCAACAAACTGAAGTTTTTTTTTAGGTGAGCCCGTCCCGTACGAAGTGGTGCGTGTAGGTGGGCAACACACACTAGTGAAGTGCAGGAGAGACTGAGGCCTGGCTGGCACTCATGTATGCAGCAGAGAAGGAGTACAGGCAAGGCACAGACGTGAGGCAGAAATGGAACAGCTGCAACAACCAAGGACAGATTAAGCCTCACATTAGAAGTAACGTGTGTCTCGAAGCAACGGTTGGTCGGGGGACAAAGCTGATTCCGGCCTCTCAGCAGCTGCTGCACATCAGAAACCAACCCAGAGAGATTGTGACTGTAGAAGTGAAGGAGGTGCTTGAGGCGCATTGCCGCAGGAACTGCTGGAGAGTGCACATTGGGGAACAGTAACACATGGGGATTTGATCATCTGAGCGCTCTGCATAACACCTTGAAACATCATCTGACAGTTTGGACCACACTAAACGAGGTTGCTAGATACATACGTCCTGGCAGTTCAATATAAGTAAACAGCAGGACGAACGAGAGGGCACCACCTTATACAAATCAAGGCTGCGCAACAAAGCAGCGTGACCACGGAAAGTCACCTGTGGCTCAATGGTGATATAAACTGAAGGCAGTACACAGCAAACTACCTGATAATGCCAGATTGACAGGCTAAAGCTGCTACGAGCTGGGACAGTGCAACCACAGGCGAGGGTACAGAGGATCAGGACGACAGTGCATGTACCAAATCTGGGCACTCAGCTGAAAGCCCTGCTCAAGCAACTTCAACATCTCGGAGTGAGAAGCCACTAGAGGAAGGAGACCAACGGATCCTGGTGCCCATAGCGTCCCTGAAAGAATCTCTTGAGGTCAAAATAGACGACATCAGTATAGATGTGAACCTGCTCAGACAGGACGTGAGGGCGCTTGCGGAACGCATGGGAACACTGAAAAAGTAATTGACGGAGAACACCAGTGGCCTTAAAGAGACCTCAGCAGAAGTCAATATACTGCAACAACAAGGGCGCAACCTGGAAGACTGTGCTGAGGATCTGGAAGGCAGGGCCTGAAGGAACAATGTAAGAATTATTGGACTGCCGGAAGGAGAAGAGGGGTCAACCCTGACAGAATACGTAGAGACTCTGTTGCAGCAAGAAATTGGCCCGGGCACCCTCACCCAAGGTTTCACGGTTGAAAGAGCGCATAGGACACTGACGAGAAAACCACTGCCCGGCGCCCCACCGAGACCAAGAATAGCCCGAATGTTGAACTACCAGGACAGGAAAAAGGTCCTGGAATACTTCTGTAAGGGGGGCACAATCCAACGAGCATCGGCCAGCATAACAGCGTACCCAGACTATATTCTACAAGTGCAAAAACAGCGGATGAAATTCATATCGGTTAAGAAGAGATTACGAGTGGCTAATATGAAATATATGTTGTATCCAGCGAGATTGAAAGCTATACACAATGGCTGCATCGTTTTCTTCGATAACCCAGAGGATGCATGCAAATGGATGGACACGCAAAATTTGCCAACCGTAGCTGAAACTAACCTGAGGGGCGAGGAGTAGCCACACGCAGCTTGCCAGAACGTCCACAACACAGCATGAATCTGTAAATACACACTTCCAGCCACAAGCGTTGTTAATATGCAGGAGTCCACAGTGTGGTGCACACTCTGGAATGCACCACATTTGAGCGACCTACACCTAAAGACGGATTTGTTTGATCGATACTAGCGGTTATGTATCTGCCCACTGCGCCTTACGCACCAGGAATGTTCCTGGAGCAAGGGCGAGAAGTGAGAAGGCCTGAGCACAAAAGTTTGAGCTGGGCTACTGTTGGTGGGGGGGGCAGGGGAGTTGGGGTAGTTAGATGGGGGGTTGCCTATGAATCCACATTGTATTTACTGAATTTATACGCTGGACAATGGGTGCACGTAGGAAGCCTTACGGGTGATGGGGGAACTTAAAATTGTATCCTGGAACATCAGGGGCCTAGGCAGCTACATTAAGCGGAATAGAGTTATGACATACTTAAGGCATCAGAAAATAGACTTTGCGCTGTTACAAGAGACGCCCCTTACTAAGGAGAAGCAGAATGTCCTTGCCAAAAAATGGAATATCACAAAGATGGCATTAAGATAGGAGGCAGCACACACCTAATCTCCCTATATGCGGACGATATGCTGCTTTACTTACAGCAACCAGAGACCAATTTACAGTACATATTAGATGTACTCGAACGCTACGCGGATCTCTCAGGGATTACAGTTAATGCACAGAAGTCGAGCTTGTTCCCCCTGGTGGGATACAAAGGGAGGGCTAAAAGGGAGTTACCGAGCTACCGATCAAATGGGAAATGGACACATTCCGATACCTCGGGGTAGATATCTTTCATGATCTCAAAATGGAACATGCACAGAATACAGTACAGGCGGTGGAAAAAATAGAGAACTCCATGAAGTTCTGGGCCAAGCTGCCGCTCTCATTAATGGGTAGGGCTGCATTGCTGAAGATGGTAGTGCTCCCGAGGCTGCTTCATTATTTCACGAATGTTCAATTCAATATTGCCAGGGTCTTTTTTAGGACACTAAACACCACTTGCAGGAGCTTTGTATGGCATAATTCAAGATGTAGGATGTCCTTGGAGAAATTACAGAGACCATATGAACAAGGGAGGATTAAAGTGCCAGACTTTGAGGGGTACTTCATAGCGTGCCAACTCCAGTTTGCCATATACTAGTTGTCGGATAAACAGACCCAGGACACTGAGTTACTACAATCAGAATGCAACCCCTTTTTTCTGAAAGAAATGATATGGACCCCAGTTCCACGAGATCCTTAACCCCCCCATTGTTGAAACTAGCCATGGTGATATGGCAGAGAGCTTGCCGCTTCATGGGTAAAGAAACACCATACTCACCCCAGATCCCACTGGTGACGCTTAAAAAAGAAGATGCACAGCTTAGGCTGCATGTTAGGAAGTATTGTGAGACTAGAGGGGTAACGACAGTGAGAGATATACTCAATGAAGGTCGACCATTGACCTTTGAAGAGGTTGTTTCAGAAGCAGGTGTACAAGAAGGGCAACACATGACCTATGCTTCGCTTCTCCATGGAATAAAATCGAGATGGCCAGGAACAGCGAGCAAATGGGTAGCAGATGAAAAGATAGAAATACTCTATGATGTTTCCAAAGGGGGAAATGCAGTGTTGAGGCTTTATGAGATACTCATGGGGAGATCGGATAATCACCTAGTTCAAACTAGGCAGGAATGGGAAGCGGATTTACAAGAACAGTTGACAGATGCAGCTTTGAATAGAACTATGGGGTATCATAAGAAAGTGTCCAGAAATGCGAAATTCCAACTGATCCAATTATATGTCACTCACAGAGCATACTTGACCACTGAGAGGATTGGTAAATTTAGCAATGCAACAGCACAAGCTTGCCTGAAATAGAGTCAGATCAATGCAGACCTGATACACATGTTCTGAGCCTGCGCAAAATTACGCCAATTTTGGGAGGAGGTAGCTAGGACACTAGCTAATGCGGGCTTGTCGTCAGACTCGGTCTCCCCCAAAGCGTGCTTGCTAGGAATCTGCCCAAGACCAAAGCATGCCAGACACATGAGTAAAGTGAGAGATTTAGCATATATCCTGTGCAGCGCTGGTTAGCAATGGGGTGGAAGGAAGGCCATAGCCCAGTGGTAAGCGTATGGCTGAGAGACCTGCAGAAATGGTTACTGGCAGAAACTATGGTGTGGCAGGAAGCGTCCCGTTACGGCCGGATGAGCAAAACCTAAATCTGGGGGCCTGGAGGCACCTGATACAGGAGATGACTACCCCTACACAGGGGGACACCCAAACACATACACACACACCATCACAAACTACTGACTAGTGACACTGTGGAAAGTTCCAGATATTAGTATAAGATAGCGGCGGATATTGTAGGTGGAATAGGCGGGGAGGATGAAGGGGAGTTTGCGGGGGTGAACGGACGAACTAACAATGTATCACTGGTAGTGAATAGAATGTCTGTATGTTTATTATTTTTTTGTTTGAAAATTTATAAAAATCGTATTAAAAAACTTGATAAATATATTTTCTTTTTAACACTTTCAATCTCTGTTTGACATCTTCACACTATTTACACCTATCCACCTGCTATGGCAATTCTATTTATTTTACTGCCTGCTAGTTTCAACTTGCTCTAGTCTTTTCACTTCATGTTTCTGGTGAAAGGGCTTCATTTGATTAACATGGACAAACTGTTCCACTGTTAATCATCCCTCCTTTTTAGCAATGCTGTAGACCACATGCAAAACCTTATCTACAATTCTATATGGCCCGTGCCATGCTGCAAGGAATTTAGAGATTTTATGTTTCCCCTTCCTGAAATTAGACGTGTATACCTGGTCTGCTATTTCATATTCTCTAACAGATGCCTTCCTATCATAATATGTCTTTGCACCGTCAGCGGCCATTTCCAAATTTCGCTGCACAAATGCCAATGCATATTGCAAGTGCTTTCTCAATTCTTCCATATATTCATGAATTGTAGTTAAATTTACAAGCACCTGTTCATTTGTTCTGTAAAGTGTTGTGGCAGAACCATTTTCCTTCCTGTCAGGGGGGCTGAGATTTGTTGATTTAGAGGGTGTCGGCCTGATAGCTATTAGTACCAATGGAAGCCGCAAAACCCAACTAGATCCTGCTTCAGCTACAATCTTTTTCAACATATCAACTATCGATCTGTTACACCGTTCTACTCCCCCTGAAGAGGGGGACCAGTAAGAAATGTGTAGCTTTCTCTTCGCACCCAATATTTGTCATATATTTGTCATCAATGCACTAGTGAAATGACTTCCATGGTCTGACTCTATTCTTTGAGGCAAACCAAATCTTGAAAAAACATGATTTACAAGTAAAGTGGCCGCCATTTGTGCACTGCAGTCTGGGGCTGGAATGCACTCCACTCATTTGGACATTAGACAAGTTACTGTCAGCATGTACCTGTTTCCCCTTGCTGATCTTCTTATGGCATAACAGAAAGGTGATGGCTGGAAGGTTTTGAATTAATCATAACCACGGGCAAAGCCCTGGGCAACCCTCCAGACCATCGTTTTTCAGCCTTCCAAGCCATTACAGAAGGGGAAAAGCCATATGCAAATCAGACCTGGTCCTACCCCAAAAGGGGCAGTCCAGCCCGAACTGATAGGTCACATACCTTCTACACGAGACCACAAGCATCCCCAGACATGTTTCAGCTTTGTTGGGCGTCATCAGTGAGGAGTAGCTTGGGTCTCTAGGCCCGGCAGACTCGGGACCCACGTCTGGGCATACACGTCCTCCTACTCGGGGTGACTTTAGCAAAACGGAAAGGTGATGGCAGGAAGGTTTTGAATTAATCATAAATACGGGCAAAGCTCTGGGCAACCCTCCAGACCATCGTTTTTCAGCCTGCCAAGCCATTACAGAAGGGGAAAAGCCATATGCAAATCAGGCCTGGTCCTACCCCAAAAGGGGCAGTCCAGCCTGAACTGATAGGTCACATCCCTTCTGCACGAGACCACAAGCATCCCCAGACATGTTTCAGCCTTGTTGGGCGTCATCAGTGAGGAGTAGCTTGGGTCTCTAGGCCCGACAGACTCGGGACCCACGTCTGGGCATACACGTCCTACTCGGGGTGACTTTAGCAAAACGGAAAGGTGATGGCTGGAAGGTTTTGAATTAATCATAACCAAGGGCAAAGCTCTGGGCAACCCTCCAGACCATCGTTTTTCAGCCTGCCAAGCCATTACAGAAGGGGAAAAACCATATGCAAATCAGACCTGGTCCTACCCCAAAAGGGGCAGTCCAGCCCGAACTGCTCGGTCACATCCCTTCTGCACTAGACCACAAGCATCCCCAGACATGTTTCAGCCTTGTTGGGCGTCATCAGTGAGGAGTAGCTTGGGTCTCTAGGCCCGGCAGACTCGGGACCCATGTCTGGGCATACACGTCCTACTCGGGGTGACTTTAGCAAAACGGAAAGGTGATGGCTGGAAAGTTTTGAATTAATCATAACCACGGGCAAAGCTCTGGGCAACCCTCCAGACCATCGTTTTTCAGCCTGCCAAGCCATTACAGAAGGGGAAAAGCCATATGCAAATCAGGCCCGGTCCTACCCCAAAAGGGGCAGTCCAGCCCGAACTGATAGGTCACATCCCTTCTGCACGAGACCACAAGCAACCCCAGACATGTTTCAGCCTTGTTGGGCGTCATCAGTGAGGAGTAGCTTGGGTCTCTAGGCCCAGCAGACTCGGGACCCACATCTGGGCATACACGTCCTACTCGGGGTGACTTTAGCAAAACGGAAAGGTGATGGCTGGAAGGTTTTGAATTAATCATAACCACGGGCAAAGCTCTGGGCAACCCTCCAGACCATCGTTTTTCACCCTGCCAAGCCATTACAGAAGGGGAAAAACCATATGCAAATCAGGCCTGGTCCTACCCCAAAAGGGGCAGTCCAGCCCGAACTGCTCGGTCACATCCCTTCTGCACTAGACCACAAGCATCCCCAGACATGTTTCAGCCTTGTTGGGCGTCATCAGTGAGGAGTAGCTTGGGTCTCTAGGCCTGGCAGACTCGGGACCCACGTCTGGGCATACCCGTCCCACTCGGGGTGACTTTAGCAAAACAGAAAGGTGATGGCTGGAAGGTTTTGAATTAATCATAACCACGGGCAAAGCTCTGGGCAACCATCCAGACCATCGTTTTTCAGCCTGCCAAGCCATTACAGAAGGGGAAAAACCTCTCACTGATGAGCCCCAACAAGGGCGAAACATGTTTGGGGATGCTTGTGGTCTCGTGCAGAATGGATCTGACCTAGCAATTTGGGCTGGACTGCCCCTTTTGGGGTGGGGCCAAGCCTGATTTGCATATGGTCTTTCCCCTTCTGTAATGGCTTTGCAGGCGAAGCACGATGGTCTGGAGGGTTGCCCCGAGCAATGCCAGTGGTTAAGATTCAGTCTAAACCTTCCAGCCATCACCTCTTTGTTTTTGCTTTGTCACCCTGAGTGGGACGGGTATGCCCAGATGTGGGTCCCATGCCTGCTGGGCCTAGAGACCCAAGCTACTCCTCACTGATGAGCCCCAACAAGGGCGAAACGTGTTTGGCGATGCTTGTGGTCTCGTGCAGAAGGGATGTGACCTAGCAGTTCGGGCTGGACTGCCCCTTTTGGGGTGGGGCCAAGCCTAATTTGCATATGGTCTTTCCCCTTCTGTAATGGCTTGGCAGGCAAAGAACGATGGTCTGGAGGGTTGCCCCGAGCAATGCCAGTGGTTAAGATTCAGTCTAAACCTTCCAGCCATCACCTCTTTGTTTTTGATCTTCTTATGTGCCCGACATAGTCGACTTGTAAATCAGACCATGGTAGTGTCAAGCCCCTTTTCATCAATGGTTCTCTATGAGCTGGTGACGCAGGTTGAAACTGTGTACACACTAAACACCCTCTTGGGACAAGTGTGGCCAGTAGGCGTAATCTTTTAAAATCTCCAAAGTCTTCTGTGAACCTCTGTTATCCAGCAGTTATGGCACTGTGAGCATGCTGTAACATCAATCCCCGAAATGACAAAGGCACTATCCCATGGATTTGGCCTGTCACAGATTCTGTAATCATCAGACCATCTTGTCATCTAATTCTCTTTCTGCTTTTTACTAGCACTCTCAATTTCTCTTTCCCTTTGCAGTGCTCTTCAGTAAGAGGATTTTCTTCTGCATCTAGTGAATGCTTATAAAAAAGGCCTAGCATAAGGTCTTCCTTTTGCGCTTTGATGAAGTCCTGATCTGGAGTATCAAAACTCCATTGTACTACAGGCTGTTCTACTGCTTTTGGAGTCTTGGAGCGTGTTATCGCATCTACCTGTATTTCACCATGCAGGTGTTCAATAGGAAATAACTCTCCCATTACAGCTCCGATTTTGGCTCATTGATCTGCCTTGTCATTTCCCTCCTTATCCTCATCTGGTATTTTCAAATGACCACGTATTTTCCTCCAATCGATAGTCAGATCATTTCCTGACAAAGCTTGTTTATAGCCTGAATCATCTTGCCATGTTTAAGTGACTTCTTGTTATAGGTGAGCATGCCTTTCACTTTCCAGCCAGGTAAATACAGCACAAAATATTTTGTGCGTAATCAGAATCAGTTACTAGAACTATTTCTTTGAATTTATTTTCTACTGCTGTAGATATTGCCTTATAAATAGCGGCCAATTCTGCCAGTTGACTATACCTCATGCTTACTCTTGAAATGTTGTGGCATCTAAACCATATGTTTCCTATTCCAGCTACAAGCTCTTTTTCTGTATCATTTTCTACATGGCACATACATCCATCTACATATACAGTTGGTAAATCTTTACATGTTTCTTCATTGAATGCTTTGTGCTGGGATTGCTCAAATTCATTCAAACTTGCCTATAGCTCTATCTCATCAGGCGCACAGACAGCTGCACAATCATTCAACTCTGCTAATCCTTGAGCAACGGGGCTCTTTTTATGTTGTCCGTACTTCACTTCTATAGGAAATCCCTGATGTGCTAATGTCCAGGAAGTAATTCTTGACTGGGCCAAATTCCCTGATATGATTCTCTTTGCAAAAATTGCAGAAGCTGATGATTTGTTTCAACAATCACCCGCTCCCCTTGAATTATGGGGCAGAAATGTTGTAACGGCCAGACAGTGGTCAGAAGCGCATTTTTGCATTCACTAAATTTGTTCTCTACCTGTGACTATGCTTTTCTAGCATATGCAATGGTTTTGTTATTCGCGTCATGTTTTTGGTATAACACTGCTGACAGAAAAAAATCCTGGTTTTTCATTGGACATGCCAAACATGGTGCTTTCA
The DNA here is from genome assembly GCF_040938575.1 of Ambystoma mexicanum. Taxonomy (NCBI): domain Eukaryota; kingdom Metazoa; phylum Chordata; class Amphibia; order Caudata; family Ambystomatidae; genus Ambystoma; species Ambystoma mexicanum. The sequence goes on along the minus strand of NC_090937.1, from coordinate 17,481,641 downwards.
TTAGATACTATTTGATCCTGTCTACTGTCTCATTTTGTTCCTTTTCCTATTTCCAGGGTACGCCATGCTTCAGTAATCTTGTTAAAGGTTGTGTAATCTCTGCATAATTCTATATAAATGTCCTCTTGTAACTTGTCATTCCTAACAAACTCTTTAAACTTTTCAAATTAGTGGCATCTTTTAGTTTATGAATCACCTCCACCTTTTCTTTTGTGGGTTTAACCCATGTTCTGTCACCTCATGACCTAGGATGTTTACCTTTTTTCTACACCACTGTGCTTTCTGTAAGGATACTTTTGCCCCAGCCTTCTGTAGCTGACTGAGCACATGTCTAATCTCATTGAAATGGCTTTTCAGATCTTCATTTTTGATTACCCCATCATCCACATAAGATATTGTTCCCCTTTCAGGTGCATCCGGGAGTGCCTTGCGCAGGATCTCAAACTCACTTCCACTATTGACATACCCAAAAGGTGTCTGGGACCACGCATATTGTGATTTGTCAAAAGTAAATGCAAACAAATTTCGAATATCTTCAGCTGTTGGCACACAGCAGTATCCAGCTGTAGGGTCTAATGTGGTAAACACCTTTGACCCGTGAACCTGTGCAAGACCCTGATCAATAAATGGAAGGGGCCACCTTGAAACAGATACCTTTTAGTTTAATTCTCGTAGATCTGCACACAAGCATCATTGGCCATTAGGTTTTAGTACACATAATATAGCGGTATTTGATGTACCATGACTAGGCCTAATGATTTCTCTAGATTGTGGATTTTTGATTATTTCAGCTAGTGATTCCAAACATGCCTGGGGTAACCTATATTGTTGTACAAATACTGGCTCCCTACCATGTCCTTCTGACAGTGTGGCAACATGCAAATCAGTTAACCCACAATCACAGGCATCTTTGGCAAAAACCTGTTTGAATACCATAACTATCTTTCTCAATTGATCTTTTTCTTCTTCACTTGTGCAAGCATCTGCAGCTTGAATTTGCTCTTCTACCATTTTAGAGAACTCTGGGAAGTCCTCAAAAGGAGGAACCTCTGTACTTTCCTCTAATCGTGTGGCAGTTTCTCTTTGGAGGGTTGTTACACTCAAATATTTTGGACTATTGACCTCCATTTCAATATGCTGTTTTTTTTTTTTAGATTCACTTAATTTGAATAGCATACAATCATCTTGATGACAGCACGCTATTTCACTTGGCTCATAAGGGTACACAGACTGAACTTTATAGATTCCTTTAGGCTTAGAATCTAAGGATTCTGGTAACTCACCCTGTGCAGTCACATAGCTTTCAGGAATGTTCCCAATCAATGGGTTACTGAAATCGGCAGTCTAATAATATTTCTGTATTGCCATTCCTATTGCTGACTTCTCTTCCAAATGAATGTCTTGGCACCCTTTATTGTCCACCAGTATTTGAATGGGTCCATCCGCAATCTCTATCAGTGGTGTATATTTGCATTCTAACCCTTGCTGCCTCATAGATTCATTTAGGCATACAAATGCATCAGAACCCTTTATCTGTTGTCCCTTTCTGTATTATAACGCTACTTTAAATTGTCTGGTATATGTGGGAATGGTAACATCTCTTTTTACCTGCAGTTCAACTGCATATTGTGTCATTTGGGTGCAATGGTAAGCTTGTCTTTTGTCTTCAAATTCAGGTGCGACTCCACCAAACCTTTTGATTTAGAAAGTCTAATACCATACACATCCTGTGCATGATGTCATTTCCCAAATAGAGTTTATTTTGTGTCCCACTCATGATTCACACATTGTGATGAATACTCCTAGGACCAATTGTAGGGCCTCATTACAACCCAGGCGGTAAGTTCCCTACTTTACCACCATGCTGTAAACTCCATTTACACCATGGTGGATGGCGGATTTACCGCCCCATTCCAAGGTGAGTGGGGCGGTAAATCCCCATTCCCCATTTACCCTTCCCCGTTCCCATTTTTGCCCCATAGGGCATAATGGGAGTGGGGAAGGCGCTATTTACGGCACCGTAAATTACGGTGCCGTAATTAGCACCAAGGCGGGTTAGCGCCTTGCATTTTAACGCCTGCTAAGAGCAGGCGTTAAAATGGTAATCAGGCGTTAAGGGTTAACGGCGCCGACGGCGCCATTAAACCCTTAACGCCTGGGTTGTAATGAGGCCCGTAATCTTTAACATGCATCTTCCTACAATTCTTTGTCCCAACTCAGGGTCATCTATGCCACAAATGTGTTGCTTCTTTATTCTGAACTTTGGGATCTCCTCCCAGTCAATTATTTGCTAGAGTACATTTTCATTCCTTTCATGTTCAAGTGCTAAAGTGACTTCATTCATTTCAGGATGCTCATTCACATGGATAGGAATCCATGGTTGCCTTTCTCCCATGTGTATTTCTAAGATGGTTAAAATGTGCTTTTCTTCATTTATTTCTGGAGTGACATTTGGTTTGTGTTTTTCTTCATTTAGATAAAAATGCAGCATGTTTTCATCTATTTCTGTTTGCCATTTTTTCTTGGCGTCCAAATAAATCTCCAAAGGCAGCTTCTCTTTTTTCCCTGCATGTCATCCTGACACATGAGAATGACAGTAACGCTGGGCACACAGCCATTCTGAAGATATACTTCCACTGATTTAGCAACGGTGTGGCATTCTTTTACACTGTTGCTTTGCATCATTATTTTCTTGGGTCTAAATGGCTTTTTAGCTAAGGACCACAATACTTCATTTACCCCATCAATGAAGGGTGACAACCTCTTCAAGCAATTCGTCACTATGAGAAAGGGTATTTGATTAATGGATGGATGGATTCAACACTTCCTGTCTCATCCAATGCTTCCCGATCTTTATGTCAAACACAGTGACACCTTTGATAGGTATTTCTTCCCCATTGAAATTGTGCACAGGGCCTTCGTTTTGTCTCACCTTTATCTGATTTTGTGGGGATCTCCCTTTATTGATACTTTTCACTTGTTCTTTTGACATTATTTTTGCTTGGGCACCTATATCAATCATTGCAAATGCATTACATTTTTCTTCAATAGTAATAGGAGCTTAATACCTATCTTTTACCTCTTCTAGCATGCATAAAAAGTGTGAGTTTTTTCTGATTTCAGGACTTTCATTAGCTCTTTTTTACTCTTTGCCATATGAGAGGACATCTACCCTACTTTTTGCCCCTTCATTTTGAATTTCTTTGTCTATTCTCCTGAGCTCAGAGGCCATTTGGAGTGTAGCCACTGACTGCCCCTCTGACTTGGGACCAATAGTGTTCACACCCCAATTTCTTATTGTACTTTTCTCATTGGCTGGATTCTCTACACTGCAACCTTTTGACTGGGTATTTTCACAGCCTGTCAACTTCTGGCACCTGACACTTATCTGTGTTTTGCATGGGGCCTGTCATTTCTGTCCCTTGGAATATCTGTGGTTCAAAATACTCCTCAGGTGACTGACCTGAACCCTCCTTTTGATCTTTTACGGTTTCCTCTGTATGGGTATCAACAGTATTCTGACTATCGGGTGAGTATAATCTATCTGTTGATCCTAACTCTTCACCTTGTGTTTTATTTTCACATTGAATGCTCTTTTTAAATCTGGTTCTCTGTTCTTTTGGGGTTTTCTTGTTCATTTTCCCCCTTTTGTTCTTCATTTTCACACACCTGAATAATCTGGTTCAACTCTAAATTGAACCACACTTGTGTGTGTTGAAATTCCCTGTCTCACTTTCATTAGTTTGTTTTCCTATTTTCAAATCAGTAAGCAATTCAGAATCGTTATTCAAAGGTGATTCATTGGCATCTGTGTTTTCATGAGCGCAGACATTAGTAACTAATCACTTATTGTCAGAATGCACAAGAACACTCCTATGACATTCTGCACCTTCACTTGGCTGTTGCTTTTGGACTGCATGTAATTTTCCTATCTGTTAAGACAACATTTTGACTTGGGCCTCTAACCATTGAAACCTGTCCATGTCTCTGAATTCCTCTCTTTGTGGCATGGGCCGGTAATGGCTAAAGTCACCCAGATTAGGCCTGTTCTGGTACCTCTCAGGGGATTGATTTCTATTTGTGTTACCTCTGAATTCATGTGAGACACGAGGAGATGGAGAATACGAAGGGACCATCCTTTGACCATGGTCGACTGGTGGTGGTGATTGGTTATATTGGCGAAGGACATAATTCATATCTTTTCTTTCATTTGGTGGGAATTGTCACCTATGCTGGTTTCCATTTTCAATGAATCTATCTACATATCTTGGTCTTTCTTGGTGGCCATATATCATTGTATTAGGGTCAAATCTACTCTGAGCTCCTAGTGTCTGGTATGGGCCACTTTTTGTGTGTGTCCCGAGCCATAGGGACTGGTGGAGTGCACACACGTGGATAGATCTGGGATCTACAATCTAGAAGACCCAGCACCAAAATAGGATAGTCCAAGGTTGATGCTCTATCCTGCAGTTTATCGCTTCGAGCATAAACTCGCAACTACACAGAGGTACACCTAGATGTTGATGTTTATATAATTGCCCAAGTACCACTGACAGACTAGGCAAACCCCACACCTTTTGTTACTGGTATGGGCCATTGTACATTTTATTTTGATTGTTATTTAGGCCTGACATATCGTGGTGAAATTCCACTCTGTGAGAATTACCCAAATATCTAGGCCTAATGTAAGAATACCCGATTGCTGGGATCATTGGATTGGCACATAGGAGTTTGGGGTGATGTCCTCTGTGGAGGCATGCCCCTTTGCCTAGGTGTCATGTTGTTTCTTGCCTGAGTTTGAGCTGATTCTAGCGGCACCTTTACAGATTTTACCTCCAAAATTGCTGGGGCGGGTTCTTTAGACTTTGGTTTTTGTCTCCTTATTCTTATGTACCTCCTCTCTCTGACCAAATATCACTTCATATAGTTTAGTCCCCTGTTCTATTATCCATCCTAGTGGTCTTTCCCTGTAAACTACACAAATTAACCGGGAAACAATTTCTTTATGGAGTCCATAAATGTAAGGAGTCTCAAATTCTTCAGAGTTAGGATTAAAGGCATATAAACACGTGAAAATGCTCTTTTCAAATTTTGAAGGGATTGGAGAGGGGACATATCTGGCTTTGCCATCATAGTATAAGCTGCTTTTTTTGGCATCCTGTATAGACTGATAAGGTGAGAATTGATGTCAAACCTTGTTCTCAAAGTCCGCCCATGACACATTTTCCTGTTCATTGAGACCACGAATGACACTAGCATCTGCTGAATCTAGTGTTAGGTGAAAGTATTGTCTATGTTGTAACCTAGGTATCTGGAGGGCTTTAAATATATCATGAATGGTTTCTAAATAGTCTTCCCTTCAACAATCACCTCCCATTTTTCTTGGTTTAATCAAAGTCTTTATAGACTTCATAATTTTTAAAGCACTACATCATGCATTCTGGCGTGTGCCATTTTGACACTCATTCCTGTTCTCTTGTGGGCAGGAAAGTGTGTGAGTATTTGCTGGTGATTCAGACCCCACCATTGGGTTATAACCAGGTCTGGCCACAGGAACAGCTACATTGATTCCTTGGCCACGCTGTGATTGAGTTCAGTTCCATTAAATGTAGTGCCTTGTCACCTTTCTTGGGACTTGAGACTAAGGGCCTCATTACGAGTATCGAGGCAGCCATGCCCTTAATAAGAGCATGGCTGCCTCCATACCGGGTTCCAGCTCCGGGTTCTGTGAATGAGGAATTACTGGGTCATTCCAACCTTGGAGGACCCAGTATTTCCTCATTCACAAAACCAATCCCCATTCCCATTTGAGCCCCTAAAGGGCTCAATGAGAATGGGGAGGGAGCTAATAACGGGCCTGTTAATAACGGCCCGTTATTAGCTCACTGGTCCCCCGGCGGGACCCGCTAAGGATGCCTGGTTTTACCAGGCGTCCTTACCTGGTCCCGCAAGGGAACCTCGTAATAGGGCGTACTGGCACCCTTCATTACGGGAGCGCCTGCCTCCTAATGAGGCCCTAAATATCTGATGTTCTAAGTTCTTGCACTGTCCATGAAGCTGTTCTACCTCATGACAGAGATCAGAATTCTCATCCCTGACCTTACTGATTATTGCTTGCAATTCATTGATTTGTGTCTGATACTGATTAAGTGCTTTGGCCTTTTTGTCATTTTCTTCCAGTAATATAAACATCTCCTGTTCCATAGCATGGAATTATCTATCTTTCTCCCTGTTATCTTCTCTAGGGGTTTGTATTTCCGAAATAGCAACATCTTTGTCTTGTTTTATTTAATCTAAAATTGCTTTTAAGTGGGTTAATTGAGCAGCCAGATTGCTGCATTTAGCTTGCAATTCTGTGTCTAGCTCTCTTTGTTTAAATCCCGCTTTTAACTGCTTCATCTGATCACATTCATTGTCCAAACTGCATTGTAACTTGCTAATAATTTCATTGTCATTCCCTTGTATCTTTATGGACCTGTGTACCAGGAACCACAATTTTTCGCATAATCTGATGATGCAGTTTTTCTCCTCCTTGCGTTCTGATGCTTGGAATAGCCTACGGAGGCACACCTGCACAATGCTTCCTTCATCAAAAATGTTTTCAAATGCCTCCCGTCCTACCTCTGTGGTAATTCTGTCTTTCCATATTGTCATATTCTCTGAGAACCAAACTGCATGGGCATAATCCTTTGCCTCAAGATAGTTTGCCATTTCAGAAAACTCAGCCTGGAATTGGGACATGGTGACACTATTACCAATGGCACTATAATGAGAGTCAGATTAGCACACAGTACTGCTCTACTTCACAGCACTAATTAAATTAGTGAGTGCACAATATGGTTATGCTTTAGAATGCAAGGCCACGCACAGGAACTGTTTTAAAGTTTCCCGGCTAAAGCACCAAGTATGTTGGATATATTTTGGGGTTATATCTATTACTTCGTGGTAATTTTTATTATGGTGGTATTTGAAAATCCATGGCAATATATTGTGATAACCTGTTAGGGTATTTTCTATAGTGGTGAGACTAATTTCAGAATATTTCCTAATTTTTTTTACCAGGGTCACTAACAACAAACAAAATACTGGACTTCATATACTCTGGATAGATGGCTCATGCCCATCTATGATACCTTATGTACAATACCACACTACGCCCTTTTGGCTGTGTTTCAACAATTGTAAAGCATGCAATTGGAATACTGCACATTCATTCAATCTCTATAGATAAACAGCTCATGGTGGCTACTTTACTTTGATATGTTTCTTACCGCGCATCTGTCTCTTTAAGCATGTCAAATAAAAGGGACTGAATGCGGAATAAATGTAATGCGACTAAGTTACGTTTGAATCGTTTTTTTTATCGTAAAATAGAAATATGCAAGTTACACGGAATGGCACTTATGCCCAAATTGTATTTCACAGTCCAAGTACATCTCCTTGCAATAACTTTCAGCACTTTATCTATGTAAAGCCTTGCCAACTGTCCTCAGCATCGTGGAACTTGGCAAGAGAAATACACATTAAAAAACACAGTAAGACTTTGAGAAATATAAACGCAGTAGCCATGCTCATTACAAACAGACAGCACCTAAAATGAAATTAACTATTTCACCTAAACTATCTGTTTTCACTCAAATCAGCAGCCCCTCACTTAACTTCATATTTACCTAGATTTGTTGGCAGTACATCTGATTCATTTTGGCAGGGGAATCTTCCCCAATCTTTCCACCTGCCTTGCACAGGGTCAACCCAGATAAGGACAACTTCAGCATCAGACAGCTTGCTAGCACTTAATTCAGTCTGCCTAGCCAGCTCTCTGGTCCTTTGTTTCCCAGGGCCCAAAGATGAATTGCCTCCCACTCTGTCTCAAAACCCTTTTTAATAAACCCCCTGATCACTCAAGGAAAACACCTCACCTTGAGCAGGTCATTCCACTGAAATGGCACATGATTTCATTGCTGGAGAACAAAAGATACATCTCTCTTGCGCTTCCTGCTTTAAAACAATGCCCTGTTTTCAGTAGAACAGATATCCACTTTTTTTGTTGATCTCCCTCGCAGATTCAGCCTGCACATTTAAATTCCTGTTTCCTGAGCATCACGCTTTTTCCCAACCTGCATTCAGCTTATTTCATCATGGACTCATTTGCACTAAATGTTATTAAGGGATTCAGTTACATGTTAACTGGGGTTGGGTTAATTAGTATGTTACTTTATGTTAGTATTATATTTAGTGCAGCTCAGTTCATTGAAACATCATCCTGAAGCAAAGTGTAATTCAATCATGTGCTCTGTGCATTGGCATCTATTTAATTCTGCCTGAGACTCACACTCTTGAGTCCAGTAATACGTTTCACACCCTGGGCCCAAGTTGAAGTTCAAACCCATGCTAACATGTGCATGCTGAAATTATGAACTTAACTGTTAAGATTCACAGCCCCTTCTCCTACAGTGCACAACGACCACCATCTCTCATAGTGTCTGAGGGAAGGTGAAAGCTCACTGTTCTCTTTTGCCCGTGTATTGAGTTTACCACTCAGGTGCCCCAAACGTATGTATGGTGGCTATCCCCTATTTTAGAACTGTACCAACAACGTATACACCCCCCAACTGCGCTATATACACGCAATATTCTCTACGTTTGCCATTATAGAAGTTCCTTTTGCTGATCCGTAAAACATTCTGGTATCATTCCCCACAGCCAACGTTTGGAGCCCAGCTCTCATGCTTTCATATTAATGATTTTATTGGGCACACCACATCCCTTTTTCTATCAACTGGATATTTCAGGGATTTAGCCTTAGCCTTATTGCACCCCTACTTACAATCGATACCAATGAGTCCATAAAGAAACTCTTCTACTTGTACAAGTGGAATGTGCATTTAGTACGTTGAGCATTTTGTACCTTACCTCCACCATTCCTACACTTTACAGCAGTATGAGACCAGAGATATATGTTTCCATACAGTAATTTGGTACACTAAGTGAAAAGTCCATCTGTCATTTTCAAAAAAATGCCAAGGAGGCTGTATCCTAATTGTACAGTGAATTGTTTTAGGTTTCCTAAATATCTAAAAATCTTTCTTTCTTTCTTCCATATAGGTTCCAATCTAGCCTGCTCGGAGGAAGAAACTAGGTTCAATTTCCAAATCAGTGGCAGTTGCAATGACCAGGAAGACGCAAACACTTCAAGGCAACATAAAAAGGAACAACGGAGGATGGAAAAGGAGTCAAACAGGCCAGCAAATGCTTTCCGAAAAAGGAGGTCCTACTTACAGACGGATTACACTTCTCAGGTGACTTTCCCTGTAGGGCCAGCCTACTCCCTGCAGAATGCAGATCATGTATGTTGCTATGAAAGCGAGTCCTACCTTTCCTCTGTTACACATGCTCAAACGGTGCCCTCCTTCAAAGACACAGAGGGGGAACCAGCACTTCTGGAAACAAAGTCCCTCTCACAGGTGCCACTGCAAAAAGAAATCAAAAGTAAAAGCCCCTCCCCGACCTTGATGGAGATGGAGCCTGACACTATGGAAACCAAATCAGTCACAGACACCATCATCTCCTCCATCTCAGCTACTCGAGTCAGGACTGAACAGGATGCTGACGGAGCACTGGATCTCGACCTACCTTCCACCAGTTTTGTGGATAACCTAGACGCCAAACACAGATTGGCTGTCTTTCCCTGTGTATATGAGCAAAAGGTGCAAACCAGTTCTTCTGAAGTGTATTTTCGTTTAGAAGAGGATCATGTCATGAAAGAGGGAGCAGGAGTGCTTTTGGTGAGCCTCCCTGGTTACTGTCTTACAACTGATAGTTTAGCAACTGCGGTGGTCGAGCATGAGCAGAAATTGGAAGAAGTTGCTGGTAGCCTTGGCACAGACAAAGGAGAAACAAGTCTAAAGAGTATTTTTTTAACAGCGAATCAAAATGATATTTTAAACCCCAGTGTAAAGCTGTCCCATGATGCAATGGAATGGTGTGCAGGTAGACAACCGGTGCACATTGTGAGCTCAGAGGGGGACTGTACAACTTCAAATGATGGGAGTATAGAGAGTGAGAAAAAGTCTAACATTGAAAGAAATAAACCTGATCTAACGTCCTATGTCATCAAAAAAAATGAGACCATGATATCCAACAACACAAATTGTAAAGATGTAAATGAAGAGAGTTTGCAAAAGGATGTCGATCAGAAATGTTTGGGTTTATCTAATCCGGCTGAACTTCTTTTTGACTTAAATGGTATATCAGGCATTTTAACTTGCTTTTCACAGTCATTATTTGAAGGGGGAAATGGTAAGGTGCTTTCATGCCAAGACAGATGCACTCAGCATACTGGTAAAGGAGATGCATTCACAAAAGATTCTGAAACGATTCCCAAAGTCCAAACTGGACACATATTCAAAGAGGAAGGACAGCAAAATACTCCTTCGGGAAAGGATTGTGGCTATCTACTAGCAATGAAACCATCACAGCTTGGCCACCATCAGGGATCAGAGGAGAAAGAACACAGTTCAGATTTATTACAAATAAAATGTGGTCTTCAGCTACCACCAAAGCTCTTGGCACACTTTTCAGGGGATGACAGCACAACAAGTAGAAACAAAGGGCACAAAAATGCATCCCTGACTTTAGAAACATTTTCAGAGCAGAACAGTATCACAGGACCCATGTGGGAAAATTCCAATTTCATCCCTTACTGTTCTGATCAATCCCCTATCTGTTGCAGCCCAGACATGGACAAGCAACCTCTCCTTAGTCCTAATTCAATATCCTCTTTAGATTTTTCCAATACTCAAGATGCATCCTTACCAAAAGTCGGAGAAGAAAACTGCAGCTGCCGATTTTCCTACGCTAGCTGCTTTAGGGGACTGGATGCTGAAGTCGATGATGAGAGCATCGACTCTGAACAGAGCATATCATCATTGCCCATGACAACGCCACCTTCCTCAGGAAGCCTTTTGTCTGTAGACTCTAGCCTCTTTGACCTCACAGATGCAAGGAAAGAGGCAAAATCCCCATTGAACAACGTTGAAAGCATCTTCACTTCCCAATGTCACTTTGAAACCCTTGATAGACTTGAAGGCCGAACTTTGGAAATGGCTAATGACTTTGGGCAGCTGCAGAATCATGTGGTAGACTTGCAAAAAACATTTGAGACCTATTCCGGTAGTGCCCTGAAACATCCAGAGGATAAATGCACAGTGCACTTTTGCAAAGACAAACAGGCCCTCTGTGGAGTATCGCGTAAACTCATGAGCAGCTGCCAGAAGGTAATTAATGTGGGGCAGACTCCTAAACAGATACAGAATACACTGCAAGATACTTTTCAGAAACTCATTGATCTTACCAGAGTGTGCCTCCAATTTACCGGTTGTAACCAATGCAGTAGAAGGCAGATCGCTGTCCTAACCAACCTGAAGGATGTCGCCTACACCTACCATCAGTTTGTCCAGGCCGCCAGGAATGCCTGTGAAAAAGACTGCTCGGACTTGAGCCTCAAACTGTTGTCTCGACAATGCACTGCACTCACAGCAGCAACGTTCTGCTTAACACAGCAGTTCAGAACATTGACTTCTGTTTGAAAATGGCAGATTCCGGTGAATCAAGTCCGCATAAAGAACTTTTCAGGCAGTGAAGTACGAGGGGTGTATCCAAATAAGTGCTGTTTAGGTTTTGTGGCGCAATCATGAACAGACTAGTGTTCACCCAGACTTGCCGCCGGAAGAAAAAATGACTTTGTGACTATGCAGGACACAGAGACGAAGCACATGTAGCCTTGTAGTGCGGAGATAGAGCAAATGTGTCAGAATAAGCTCCCTAACGTAACAAAAACTCTATGCATTCCTCTGTTTCGTCACTGACCATGCCTTATTGTTGATAAACAGGTGGGCTAGTTGGGGTTGAAGAAAAGAGAAACCTGCATGAGCTTTGCCTTGGTTAGTTGGGATCTGGGAGAACAGATATCATTACATTACATTATTTCTATTATAAAAAGAGGCTTCCCACCTGTTCAATTAATGATGTAATTACCACAGTAAGCACATTACAAAATATTGGTATATTGAAAAAAAAAGAGGAAAGCACCACTTTTTTCCTTTTTTAATAATTGTGTCCTCCTGGTTAATTCCCCTCAACCGACCGTACATGGGCCCTCATTAGGACCCTGGCGGTAAGGGGTTTACGCCAGCGTTAGCTGCGCCGACCCCTTACCGCCAACTACGAGTTCCCAAAGCGCCATGGTCACTTCTACGCCCGCTTTTTGCGGGCGTAAAAATCCATGGCGCTATGGGACCTTGGTGTTAATTACGCCACCGTAATGTACGGTGGCGTAATTAACGCCTTCCCCACTCCCATTGAGCCCTATGGGGCCGAAATGGGAATGGGGAAGGGTAAATGGGTCAATGGGGACTTACCGCCCCGCCAACCTCGGAATGGGGCGGTAAGTCCGCCATCCGCCATGGCGTAAACGGACTTTACGCCATGGCGGAAAAGTCTGTCGATGGCGGAAAAAATCCGCCAGGGTCGTAATGAGGGCCATGGACTCTTGGTGATCTGTTAGACAACCCTTGCCAACAGCTTTTAATTTAGGCAGTCAGAAGGACAGAGGCAATCCACAGCAAGCACAAATGAAGAGACCAAGAGCGTATCAGTGGCTTACGGCAGGTGCACAGTTTTGGAGTAAAATGTAATGTAGTCTTTGATGCCACATTCTTTTAAGCTCCATTTACTTGCATTCAGTCTGAAGCCAACAATGCACCTCTTTCGCCGTTTCAGATCGATATGGATATCTTTAGGGGTCATTGGTAAAACTCACCCAGGGCCCTTCAGGCTGCACAAGGTACTCGTCGAGTAAGATACCATGGCATTAAAGTCAGACTCTCATCCATCCTCCCTCCTAGTTACCCAAAAATGTTGTACCAAACCTGCATCCGGCTGGCGCAAGAGCCAGTTCAGAAATCATCTTTATCGCTGCTGTCGGAAATGGGTTCCACTCTGGTACAGTTGCAGGCGAGCAACAAACACCAATCCCGTACCGGAGAGATTCGTTGACATTATGTACATTTGGAACTTGACAGGGTTTTTTCTGGAAAGCACTGAATATCTGAATGTCTGAACAAATATGTTTTTGTTCTGGTTGCGCTCCTAAATTCGCAAATGTGTCCGTGATCAGTGACGTACTTTTAAATGAATGTTCTGGCAAAATGTTGCACTATGAACTAAGTGTTGAAATGGTTAGTGACGCACAGCCATTACAAAGTATATTTACAATGTATGTTTTAGTGTCATTTACTGTAATATATTTTAACAAATATTTATTTAAAGTAGTGCACAATTTAAGCAGTATTATATTGTCAAAAATACCTATCTAAAAGAAAATATGATTACAGGGTTGTTTTTGTGAAGGCAATGTCTCGCTTTAATGCAGACATTTTTGATAACTTCTTTTTGACTGACGCTCATGTAAATTATGTCCCACCTGATGTATATAAGGATAGAATACGGGCATGATTGCATTTCTAGATTCCACATGCATACACACTCCATAATACCACGATCTGCCATCACAAAACTCATCATCAATGTCTGGCATTCAGGAACTCTGACCTAGGGCTATCAAGCTGTCTCGCCAATGTATGTCCCGTGCCAATGCAACAATGGTGGTAAGGAAAAACCTCCAAACCATACAGTTAATGCGACCCCAGAGTGAACTACTGAAGGCCTTGCCACTCATTGCTGGTCATAGGACACGCGCCACAGTCAACCTGAGCATTCTGAAACATAACCAGACTAGGAGATGTGTGAGCAGACACTCGGTTTGCAAACTATGCAAGCAAAGCAAGGACAAGTACCGGAGAGATTCGTTGACATTATGTACATTTGGAACTTGACAGGGTTTTTTCTGGAAAGCACTGAATATCTGAATGTCTGAACAAATATGTTTTTGTTCTGGTTGCGCTCCTAAATTCGCAAATGTGTCCGTGATCAGTGACGTACTTTTAAATGAATGTTCTGGCAAAATGTTGCACTATGAACTAAGTGTTGAAATGGTTAGTGACGCACAGCCATTACAAAGTATATTTACAATGTATGTTTTAGTGTCATTTACTGTAATATATTTTAACAAATATTTATTTAAAGTAGTGCACAATTTAAGCAGTATTATATTGTCAAAAATACCTATCTAAAAGAAAATATGATTACAGGGTTGTTTTTGTGAAGGCAATGTCTCGCTTTAATGCAGACATTTTTGATAACTTCTTTTTGACTGACGCTCATGTAAATTATGTCCCACCTGATGTATATAAGGATAGAATACGGGCATGATTGCATTTCTAGATTCCACATGCATACACACTCCATAATACCACGATCTGCCATCACAAAACTCATCATCAATGTCTGGCATTCAGGAACTCTGACCTAGGGCTATCAAGCTGTCTCGCCAATGTATGTCCCGTGCCAATGCAACAATGGTGGTAAGGAAAAACCTCCAAACCATACAGTTAATGCGACCCCAGAGTGAACTACTGAAGGCCTTGCCACTCATTGCTGGTCATAGGACACGCGCCACAGTCAACCTGAGCATTCTGAAACATAACCAGACTAGGAGATGTGTGAGCAGACACTCGGTTTGCAAACTATGCAAGCAAAGCAAGGACAAGGGCACCTCTTCCATAACCAGAGAAACAGCTGGTAACGTCAGTAAAAATAGAATGTCTACATTTCTTTCAACTCTCAATGTATATAAATATTTATATCCTTGTTTGCAAAGTGGGAACTGCCTGCATGCCATCAGGTAGGTCTCAGGGTAGTTATTCAGAGCATAACCAGGTGCCATCTCAATGAAGCCTACCACAACCTCCTAAATGAACAACAACATTGTATTCTGTATGCATTTTCTGAAAATAAACACATCTTTGACTTCCTTCCCCACTTGTCAGGCAAAGCACATGGAAAACGTGGCCCAACAATAGCTTATCAGAAGACTACAGGGGAAAACTGAGCAGGTCTTGCCAAACAAGGACCTTTAGCTAACACCTCTACAACCTCTTTCGTAAAAGACAAAGCAATCATTCTGATTTATGCATGAAGGTGCTCTTATCAACTTTCACAGAATGGCAAGGCCATCAACAAACATACTTCCAATGATACAGCTTTCCATCCTGATGAAAGTAGCCCGAAGGTATTCATTTAGCATGCAGTTTTAGAAACACCTATGCGTCTGTTCTCAGAAAAGCCTTGGTTTCGCACTATATAAAAATGTGTCATTATCCCTTGTGTGCCACTATGATCACTTCCTCTTGACAGGACCATGTGTCATCAGGCTTATTTCTAGTAGGGAGTGTTCACTGGCTCTTTCCAATCCAGAAAAGTGAAATTTATCTTTAACCAGGCTTTTTAAAATAAAATCTTTGTTAAGTAGAATCCATTTCCTCATAAACATTGTATCGTTATTCGCATGTAATAACACTTTTTTCTGTTTAGCTTTGTTCTCTCTGAGGCTTTCATGCTATATAGGTCGAGCAACCCGCAGTTGCTTTTTCCCTAAAAGACCATGTTCGTGAGTGGTGCAGTGAATATACATTGACTACGGGTTGCCAATGTTCTGAAGAGTGACCAACAAAGCTAGCTGTTTCCACAATCAAGAGAATCTGACATTCTATCACATATTGTATGTATCTCATTAGATAGTTCACTGCAACATTTACAGGATTATGCCACTCCCAAATCACATTTTGCAGATACCCAAGGTTTTCAGCATAGTCCACATTTTTTTGACAATGTCTAATATCATGCGTTTAAGGGGTGTATGATATACATCCTACACATTCATATCTGCTGTTCTTGATACTATTGTGTTATGTATATTTCTTATCTCCATATTTATATGCACATGCCACTCCTGTAATATCATACTTATTAGACTTATCTACTTCTTGTTAATATAGTTAATACATGTTTGTCCCTCAAAAGGCTCAACATGAGTAGTGACAATACATTTTTCGGCCAATTCTGGCAGCAAGTAAAAGACTTAAAGGGGGACATGTCGAGACCTCTTTAATTGCAAAAGGTCCCCTCTGAGCAATTTTGGCCATTTGCAAAGAACAGTGGAAATGTGAATAGGACAACATAGGTAAAATCGCCTTTACTTTTTACTTTTTCAATCCATTTTGGAAAAAGTGTCAATGCCGCCTGCAAATTGAGCTTTGCAGCAGGCATTTACAATGGATTCCACATGGAATCTGCCTGCTTTTACCAAGTGGTAATGGGAGGCGGATTCCATAATAATTTTTTTGTTTTCAGCCAGCATGAAAATGAAAGCTAGTGGAAAACCACAGATCTACATGGAGTTTTCTGCCTGAGGTTTAAGACACACAGGCTCATAAAATCTATTTTCTATTTCTCTCTCCTTGTCTTATTCTTTGATTAGTACACGAGATGGCAACAAGACAACAAGATATACTTAGGGAAGTCTAAAACAGAACACCTAGCTATATTGCAATGACTTTGCGTGATTTTCAGTAATCCTGTTACTCGCAGATACAATTTACCGCATGGAAGTTTACTAGAGATTAGATGACCAAACCACTTATCCACACAAAATCCTTGGCACCCAGACCGCACCACGTGCTCTATTTATCAGCAATACTTATTTACGCCCTGAGGACGTCCCAGTTAGGGTTGAAACACGTGTTGGCGTGGCGTTTTTGTTGATTAAATTCATGGAACCTTAAGAACAAATTGTTGGAATCTTTTAAATTGTCCAAGTGCATTTCGATTAGTCTCATTTGGAACCACCTTCCAATTTATTGTTACTGCATTTTTACCAATCTGGGAATTCTCAAGTTGAAAAAAGTTTACAATTAATAATATTTACTGGGAGTATAACTTACCTTGTCACACTTTATTTATACGAACTAAGGTTGGTAGCGCAGATAGTGAGGCATTCCAAACCTCTTGTTTCTACTTTAGGAAGGATTTACGAGAAATTACCCTTCTGTGCCCTACTACTGACACATACCTTTTGACTAACACTCACCAAAACCAGTCCGACCTTTTGCGTTTGTGCGCAGCTCCCCATTCAGGATAATTTCCCGGACACGTCACCTGTATTGGAAAACTATGGTGCTATTTGCAGGCAAAGGCGAAGACCACCATGGAAATGTATATCCCATTGCTCCCGCCCTCCCCCTGCCCCCTCTCTGCCTTCAAATAGCACTAGAAACCGTTTGATCGTAAAAGCAAAGCATAAATGGCTTACGCCTTTCTTTTATACTTTGCTTTTATGATCTGGCAGACTATAAAATGACCCCAAAGTGTTTTATGTGCTTTCAGAATTCCATATACTTGAAAAACAATCTTGTGAGTGACATTGGATATTCTTCCAAATTTGGAACAAAAAATGATTTCATACCTGACACTTTGGTTAAATAACTTATGCTATATATGACTGTGTTCCGGCCAGTACCAGCAATAGCAGTCATTAGCAGCACACTAATGATATTGTGGTCACCCCTAGATGTCCACTTCAGGATCCCATCAATGGGCTTAAATTATTTGACAATCCCATCCCCAGTGTTTACAAAGGCCATATCCCTTTGGAAGGAATTGTACTGAAGAACAGTAGGTACTGAAAGATATAATTCAATAAATCAATAACCTTATTTGAAATAAGAAATAAATAGCCTTTGATAAAAGTACACATACACAGTTAGTCTAACAAAATAAAAGAGAACATTCCTTAAGTACATTACTAAATTGCATAGTGCAGATGTGAAGTTCAAGGCACATTTACTCATATGCAGTGACTGCTACATCATATTTTGGGTATTATTTGTCTTTGAAGATAACATTCACGCATATATCATTTTGGTGTATATGGTTTAATTCATTCCCAGGAATATCCCATCAAAAAGTAGCTGATCACAATGTAAATGCGTCAGTTGTCCAAGGCATTTGAATGTGGATACCCGTTGCTATTGTTGAAGATGTTATAATCCCTACTGTGGTTTAGAAATGTAGTCTCTGTGACCGGATTCTGTGATCAAATACATAATTTTAATCAATGTATTATTTTCCCAATAGAATGTGATAGTGCATGGACTACAAATGAATTTTGGTGTAAGGCTGACATTTGGATTAGAGCCATTCAGCATGCGATTGTCAGAAGGACTGATTTCCCACGGCGTAGTATGCTTTTATTTTTGCTATTAAGAGTGAAAGATTATGCTTGTATGAATCAGCTGGAATTCCAGTCACACAAAATCCAAGATATCTAATCGAAAATGTTGTTATATTCCTCTTGAATTCAATGAGATTGTATTTGCTTCATTTGCCATGTACAATTTGCTTATCTTCGAAATAGTGTTGGTTTAGCCACACACGTTTGCATATTGTAGCTCTTTTTAGTTAAAGAAATTAATCTGGGGGAAATTCCTATATTAGATCCTTGTGTTAATGAGTCCAATCTCGCCACCATATTTTTAAAGTGGTTCTATAATTATAAATGTATTTATTTATTTCATACCTTTAATGGAGATTCTCGGCAACAGGTATTGATATTGATATTGATATTTTATTTCTACCGTGCTCGTACACAAGTGTTTCAGAGTGCGACAAGGAAAGGGGGGGGAACAGGGGAGAACAAAACAGCGATCTTACTAGGCCCAGTGACATTCACAACATGCAAGTGCATGGGAGAGGGGGAGAGGAAAAGTGCATGGAAAGGGGGAGAAGTGGAGAGTGCGGAGCAAAAAAGAAACAGATAAATAATCATTGATAAATAATAAAGGCAACAAACAGTGGTAGTGCAGCCAGCAATTGGCAAGTGCTGGGTTTAAGGCAGCAGACAGGGTAGGTCTGATAAGTGCAGGAAGAAAAAAGGGGGGAACTGTAGGGGTACAGATAGAGACCCCAGTGCAAGGGGTGGCCGGGAGGCAGTGTGGGAGGGTGGCAGGGTGAGCAGGTACCTGGGCCCAGAGGACAGAGTGTGGCCAGGTGCACGTGCCAAGAGAGAACAGATCAGCAGGGGAGAGGGGGAGCAAAGGCAGAAGCAACGAGGAAGGTGTTGAGGTGCTTCCGGAACCGGAGATGGTTCTCCTCAAGTTTTAGAGTGGCAGGGAGGCTGTTCCCGAGGGAGGCCACAGCCGAAGACAGAGATCTATCCCCAGCTTGTTTATTTGAAAAACGGCTGTCCCTGAGGGAGTTAAGAGGTAGAGGAGTGAAGAGCTTGAGAGGGGAGGTATTTGCGGAGGGATAGCTGAAGGTATTTTGGACCCAGGCCCCAGAAAGCCTTGTGGACAATGCAGAGGGTTTTGAATTTAATCCTTGCATCCACTGGGAGCCAATGGAGAGATTTCAGAGCTCGAGAGATACGATCCCAGGGCTTGAGGCCAAGGGCAAGTCTCGCAGTCCTGTTCTGGATTAGTTGCAGAGGGCGGAGAGTAGAGGCAGGTAGATTTAGAAAGAGGCTGTTACAATAGTCCAACCTAGAGAGAACCAGAGTTTGGGAGACCATGAGCCTCTGGGTACTAGTGTAATTTACAAAAAGGGTGTCGTTGGATTAAATCAAGGTGCATTATGAGAGATAATAACCCCGACGGGTTCCTATTTTCATGCAGATGGCAAAAGATTAATGAAAATATGAATTGTTATCTGGGCTTCTGGCTCAAAGGAGCAGAGTGTAATCATTGAATACATACATATGTGATCCCTATTTTACTCATACAAATCCATGCAGATTTTCCATTTTATCAAATCAAATGACATTTCCGTCCTCTGTAAACAAATACCAAGATAAAATGCCATTCACCTTACCATTTTCTGTGAATGCTGCCACCAAATGTATTTATGTGAATAATGAGCCCCCAGTTTGAAGCCGCTTTGGTTCTAGTTTATAATAAAATGCATCGCACTACCAAATCTTGATCTCTGCAAAAATGTTGTGACCCATATTTAATAATTTTATATGTTGTTCTGATGTTACATTTATTGGGTTTCACACGAGCCTAATTTATTAGTGCTAGATAAAGCTGCAGAGGCTTTGGGACACTTTGTGGTACAGAGATGGCACTGTTGTAATTTCAAAATGTGTCAGGAATTGCTGATGTTCCAACAGTGTAAAACTTCAGTATAGAATGATGCTTCTATATGGCTTTCCACTAAGCATGATTAGGAGCCAAATAGGTTTGGAACATACCACCTGCACATTGGACTAGATGGGATTTTAGGGGCCAGGTAAGTGCCACACACTTTGAGGGTTCTCTGGAGCATTCTACTGCCCCTTTTGGAGACAAAACAAAACCTAACCTTGCATTTGGTACATTGGTCTGGAAGGGCTTTTTGAACATATGTGTCATCAAAGACATTTAAACATTGGTGGCTAGTGGAAATGAAAAGGGAACAGGGAGCGTTCACTTCTTCTTGTCTGGAGATCCCCCTTAACGGTTCAGTGACTAGGGACCTGAGAGAATTCTGGGAGATTTTGGAAACCCGCTGCCAGTTGGATGCAAAGTTGTTGTGTTGTGCATTTTAATATATAGGAAGCACTGAGATGCACCAGTCCCTAGTGAGTGTTCACAGACAGAGTGTGTTGACGGAAACTTTGAGCTGAAATTGGAGAAAAGGGCCCCTAGTACTATTAAAAGGCAATGACATGAGTAGCTCCCCAGTTTGAGCGATGCAATTAGACTCCACCTGTTATTTACTCACATTCTATTTTTGTCACAAAGACAAGCAGAATCAATATAAGATGAACAACTGAGTTGACGGTTAAAATATACTGTTTTATTAGGGCACTCTGTGCCAGCGGGGCAACTAATGGGAATGTAACCCATCAATTTGATATCTTATTATTTAAGTGCAAACAGTAAAATCTATTTGTTAAATAAAAGTCTCTGTATGCAACACACTTCTCTAGGTTCACCAAAAGTCTCTAAGTTAAAAAAGAAGTTCGCAGTATTTCGTATTCCTCAATCTAGAAATAGCTTCCTGGGCTATATTCACTCTTATGAGTCACTCACAGTCTTAGGCTATTTGAGTGCTCCCACACTTCTTTGGCGATGCTTCAGTCTGTGGATTCTGGTCCTCGGTTTCTCATCCTTGACCCCTGAGAGACACCTTTGCCTGGGTTTTAGGGTCCTGCGTGCAGCTGCATGTTGGGCCAGGGCAATGGTGAAACCTAGGGTTGGACAAGCTGTAAAAGAGCTCCAGTGCTTCCACCAAAAGGGTGGTCACCTGAGCTTTTCTACAGTGAGTCAGTGCACCTTCTTCACCTCTGTTTTGGGGTGCTGACTTTAGTCCTCCACGCATCATGCGTGTCTACTTCCTTGGTGAATCGTAATGAACTTGTACCTAGGGGTAACTTTCCTGTACTGCCTGGTGGATCCTCCCCTCTCACTCTCTTTCTTTTCCTCCTACCCTACACCTTGATGGGTGCATGCATGTATTTTCATCCATCTGCTGCTCACAGTTCTAAAGGTTACGGTGTGTGTGCTCCTTCCCTACAGTCACAAGATCATCCATGCCAGTCTCCTCCTCCTCTCTCCTCTAGATTTTCTACCTCTCCACTTCCTTACTTCACCTCACCACACTCTGTCTGTTGTTCCTCCTCATCACCTCCATATTCTCCTTAGCCTCCTCCTCACTCCTGATTTTCCTCCTCCCCATATCCTAATTCTTCTCCACCTCCAACCTTCTCTCCTGTCCCCTGGTCACCGTTCTACAGTCTCTTTCCACCCACACTGCCACCACCTCTTCTGCATCTGTCTCCAGATCCCTGGTGTTCCTTCTTCACCTCCCTCCCACTCGTGTGAACCTCTGAACTCCCTTTCACGACTGTTCTGCGGTTGGCCTTTATGTAAGATTTTGCTTGAATGACTACTTCCTGATTAGCTACAAGGGTCACATGACATGGCTGAACATGCTCAGTTACTGGGATTCCTTACAGTTCTGACTTTTGGGACGTAGCCTCAAATAGGCCAACCACCACCTTGAATCTCTTTCCAGAATGTTCTTCCTGGTGAATATACTGCAACTGCAGCTCTCGGTTCCTGACTGTTGCTGTAGGGTCTTCCCGACAACCACTTGAAAATGGTTTTGCATCTACTCTGTGGTATGCTTGTCGATCTTTGTGCTGTGAATTCCTTTTGCAGTGTGGGAAGTCCAGAAACAAGTTTCTGTTGCATGTGGTTTGATGTTGTTGTGTCTTCCATTTAGTTTAATGGCGACTGCAAAGGACTCTCTCTCCATTGTGCTTGCAGTTGTTAGGGAGACATGAGCGGTCATCGCCTCAGGTTTTGCTGATGTATGGTAAAGACGTGGAGCTATCTCTGGGTGTTGTGCTGCTGCATTGGTGAGGGCTGCACTTATTTTAGCCCCTTTGGGTATTAAATGTGACAGGTGTATATGTTCCCCATGACTGTCTTCTTTGTGGGATGAAAGCAATTCTGTGAAGTTCTCAGACATACCCATAGTCTTCCTTCCTCCAAATCTGTATGTGTGTTTCCCTAGACTGGTCCGGCTTTCCCCATCTAGAAGAGTGGGATAATGGGTTTTGCTGTAATTCTCATGTTAGCCAGGTCGGGATAACCTGGGCTTGGATCATGTTCTCCCTTACCCCTTCCCCCGGCCTCAGAGATAGGAAGGGTTTCTCCATAACCATTTTGCTCCCAAATCAATAGTTGACTCTCCAGGATTCGTTCTAGGCTTTTATTCTAATGCTGAGGGGAAGTCTGGGAGCTGTACCCCCTGATTGATGAGTTTTCAGAAAAGGTGGGGTGATATGGCCCGGAGATATAGCTATACAGGTTATAGCTGCCTCTGAGGACCTGGTAATAACATTCTGAAGTTCATGTATCACAGCTGCCGCAATGCTGAACCTGTTCATCGGTTCTATGTGTTAAAATGGCGGCAAAAATGGCCGTTTACATAAGAAATTGCGGCAAAAAGGCTGTGGTTTTGCCGCCGCAATCCATGTAAAGGATGCGGACACCCCCGCAACCCCCGCTCACCTTAAATGGTATAGTGGGGTACACCTTTACCGGGTCAAACCACAGCATTTATGCCACAATTTTTGGAAAGGCGATATTTTTGCCACGATTTTATTACTGCATACCTGTTCATCACCAACCCAGCAGGACTGCCTGAATTTAAGAGTTTTTAGAAATGCCAGAACTCTGTCAACAGTTGCCTTGGAGGCGGGTGGGGGTGCATAACACAAATGGCAGGCAAGCACCTTGTCTTTTGAATGCACAATGACATTTCTTGTAGAGTTCTAACCCTTGTTGAGGAAGATTATGAGTGTTTATCAGTCCGCGTTGATAGTGGAGGTGTTTTGCACTGCCCTGCACTGGCTCTGAGTCTGCTAAACTACCATCTCAATAACACCAAAGTGAAGCTTGCTCGCAATACAGTTTAGCATTGGTCAATCGAGTGTTAGTTTTCCTAAAGGCTTATTCTTACCTGAAACCAAAAACAGAGGAAAGTATTAGCCTTGTGGAGGCAAAAAGGAGGAAAACTGGGTATATATGTTTAACTTATAATAACGTATATAACATATCACTGTATGCCTATGTGCCAGTACCTCCATCACTTTCACGGATTTGGTGACTAGAGCCAGGACCTTAAGACAGGGAGGGTTACAATATATCTAGATCCAGCCTTCAGAGAAGCGCAGGTAGAAAGATTCATTGTGGAAGCTCTGGGGCACAACTTGGCATTAGCAAGCACTGTCAACTGCCATAACGCAGGCCTAATGTTCGAGCACACATAGGGCCCAAGGCCCAGTTGATGAAGCCTCCTAGGAGTCCAGGATAAGAAACAGAGAAC
Source organism: Ambystoma mexicanum (assembly GCF_040938575.1). Taxonomy (NCBI): domain Eukaryota; kingdom Metazoa; phylum Chordata; class Amphibia; order Caudata; family Ambystomatidae; genus Ambystoma; species Ambystoma mexicanum. The sequence continues at coordinate 17,457,806 of NC_090937.1, read as the reverse complement.
GTGAATCTATGGAACAAAGAACCAACAAAGAAGTGCAGGGACACTCAACCCCCTCAAGACTGTGACCGAGAAGTGAGAACTCATTCTCGGAAGGAACCCTTGCATTGAGGATTATGAAACTGTGACAATCTCCCCTGCCTAACCCTTGGTGTGGGATCAACTCAGGAGAGTGAGCCCCACCACTCTTGATGTGTGGCCCAGGAACAGTATGGGGAAAGCGCCCTGGATCATCTCATTGATGCTGCAAGCCCTTCAAGACAGGACTTGAAAAGTTGAGTCCTACTGCTGTAGTCTGCCAATCTACAAGACTGGTCTCCAATCCCCGGTCCTGCAACCTCCGCTTGTGGTATTTTTGGTCACTCAAGTTTATTGCTGGGAGCGAATATTAATCAGCCTTATCGCACAGGCTGGAAAGCCAGCTATTCCTACCCTAGCTAGGTTCCAGACACCTGACAATAAGCAGAGGGGGAGTCCGTCCTGGTCCAGGACTGTTGACAAGCGAAATTGTGAAGTGCCCAATCCACGATTCAATGGTACAGTACTTTGCAAGAAAAATGTAGTCTTGCACCGTATTTGATTGGCAATAATGTCCTATTTCAGAAAGTGACACAGAATATTTTCGTCAAACAGAACCACTGGATGATGAATCTGCTGCGCCTGAAAATGTAACTGGAATAAGGAACTTCTTTGTTAAAAATGAGACGTGCAATTTGGCTTCCTATTCATTACATTACCAGGACTTCCATGCATAACATACTAGAGATTACTGAACAAAGTGATGCATGTTCCTCCCATATAATCTGAATTAATACTGTGTTTTCCCACATTGTAAGCAGCTCATGCTGTTATATTCTCTCTTGCACCCTATCTCTGAATTTTGCAAGATTATAAACTTAATATTGCCCAATGTGGTTGGTGCTCTATGAACTGAATACGCTTAACATTTTCTTGACGAAAACAATTGAATACCATGTGATTTAATGTTCATTTGGCTCGTCAGCAGGAAGACTGCATTCATCTGACCAGGACACATGTACTGTGAACTGATGCTGCTGATACGATTTTGCTTTACTTTGTGATAAATACAAAATTAAGATGTACTAACAGGGAGAAAGTGTGATCTTTCTCTGCCTTTTATGGGTATATTATTATGTTGTGAGATGTGATAAGAAAGTATGAAAAACCTAAACGAACCACAGTGCAAAGCCTGAATGTGGCTTGCTGAGTGATCAAGAGTGATTAAGGCCCACACCTGAAACATGTATTATGCACCAATCACCAAGCCAGGTCTCAGGGCGCTCACAGCTTTTAACTCTCAGCTTGAAGCCCACCTAGGGGGTGGGGTTTGGACAATTTAAAAGGAACAGCTCTTGGAGAGGAAGACAGATGTCGTTTGTAGAGACTTGTAAAGTGAGCAGAGTTGAGCTGAGGCGAAGAGGAGTTTGGATAAGAAGAGTGCTGGGAAGCAGTGCTGATAGACAATGGGAGGAAGTAGTTTGAGGATCCAAATCAGTGGGTGGGCCAATAGCCTAAAAAGCTAGTTTGGTAGAGACAGGTACCCCAGGGAGAGGACTGGCCATTTGGTTAGGAGATGGAGGAGGCGGTAACAGCAGAGGTAGTAGGATATAATACAGTTGAGGGGAGGTTGTGGTGGCAGAGAACGTAGTAGAGGTGACACAGTTGAAGAGGTGATGACATCAGAGGAAGGGAGGAAGTGATATGTTTGAGGATGAGGCGACAACCTCAGAGGAGGAGGTTAGTGGTAGTGTGAAGAAACCGCAATCAGAAGAGAAGGAGCTTAGTGATGAAGACTAGGAAGTGGGTGTTCTTTAGAGAGGTCTCTAGGACGAGGTGGTCAATATTCAGGAAGTGGAGGAAGGTTGTAGAGAAAGGTAGAAGGAGGTGCCAGACATCACCAACCAGTTTTGGAGGAATCAACAAATGGGAGAGTGTATCATTACAGTTTTATGTTAGCATAGGCATCAAAATAGGGAAGCAGCATTGATTGGGATATCCCTTAGTGGGTACAAATGGAAAGCAATGTTGTGTGCCTATAACTGTCATGAACAACTGGTCCATGATAAAATATTAATGAGTAATCTGAGGGCAAGAATCAAGCCTACACTCTCCCATGCTAGAAGGGACTGGGTGGTCATAGCTTGTATCAACGAGGATTCATGGGATGCACAAACAACTGGACTTCAATACGTTTTTACAGTTTTTTTACTTACAAAGCACATGGTTCAAGGCAAAGTCAAAGTTAGTAAATGGAAAAGTCTTCATGATTATAATGTAAGACTCTCAGGTCTTACCTCCTCTGACGGGCCATTGTGGTGGGGAGGGACTGGGCCCCTGGGACTTGCCTGTGGTGAGGCTGTCCCCTGCCATGTTTTAAGGACCATATCACTGTGATCAGGGTAACCCCCCATACCACTGCCGGAGGCCAACATTCACTGGCATGGGATGGCATCTGACGCAAAGGTATCTTCCTGGCAGACCGCAGTGTCAGGCATGGGACCTCGTCTCATTTCCTACTCTTTCCCTCTTTCCCTTGGCCACCGGATGGCTCGTCAATCGTGTACTTGCAGAGGGAGTCTACGTTGGTTTGGCGCTGAGATTCTAAATGAACCGCCAAGAAGTTGTATGACTGGTGAGCCCACGAAACGCCCCATAAACCTTTGGTTGGTAACCATGGCAAGCCAAGTAAAAGTTGCATGGTTGGTAACCAATGTACATTTTGAGCATGTCATATATTATTGTAGGGCCTCGATGGCCCAATGGATGGCTACACACCCTAGTAACACTGTTGCATAATTTCTTCCACTGGGTTGAAGCTGCTTTGGATTGCTCATGACATTCCTGACTTGGGACAATACTGCCTCCAGGCATACTTGTAAAGCATACATCTGCAAGATTACCACTCTCTCTGTGATGACTTGATGACACAGAGTTGGAGCCTCTTCTGCACCTTCTTCACTGTAACCTTTATACGTCCCTCTGGCAGACGTTACGGCCCGAGCCTGGGGTGGTCTCGATTTGATGTATAATGCCCTGTGCCCTCCCAAGCTGGTTACATAAGATACCTAAGAAGTTCTGGAGAAAGGCCCATGGATTGTGTTTCTGTTCAGCTGAGGGTCTTCCACAATCAGGAGCACCAGACCTGTGAACTGTGGTGAGTTTACATCAGGAAGTTGAACCCAGGGGTCCTTAAATCAGTTACACGTCATGCATGGATGGGATGCAGAATAACTCTTGCACCAAATAATCAGACCGACCCAGGAAGTTGGCAAAGTCTCATCCGACTTTTTTATTATCAATTGTCTAAAACAGGGGGTTAGAACGGACATCAACGGACATTTGCTCAAGTTCTCTCCTCACATTTTGCATAAAAACATATTTATATACTAAATATTCATCATATTATGTGGCAAACAAGAAAACACCTATGTGGGTTGTGGTTGCCTTAAGGGAAACATCTAAGTATACTTTCTATATAGGAACAGATGGGATTGGGTCTCTACAGTCAGGTGGACAACTTATGCCCACCCCTAGTGTAAGTAATCTTCAACAGTTATTAAGTACACAGTATATCATTGGCTCTCGAACTATAAGGCCCTTCGTTATATATCCCTCTAAAATTGGTTGGCACGCTAGTGCCCTTCTGGAACATTCTGCACACTAGCACCATGTGAGCTGGTACCCCAGGTGTCAGTGGGTGGACTTGACCGTGTCTCCTCAACCAAATAGCCCAACATCTCTCATCGCTCAAGCCTTCTGCCATTCAGATTGTCTTTGAACTTGGCCTTGCAAAGTATCCTTGCTCTTGGAAATATAAGGGATTACAGGCACTCTCTTATCACAGTTCTGGTCTGCACGCCCAACTCCTATTTCCATCCTTGGCTCATGTGACAGTAAACCATATTTTGGCCTGTTTTGCAGCATTTAATTGTCTTGAATTAATAAACTTGGCACTCGTGGTGTTCTTTCTTTGCACCTTAACAAGGGCTGACTCAGCGTCTCACTTTCACCGTTCTTTAAGGATAGATAACCAGTTGTTGGCCTCTCCATCCTTTGACACCAGGCCAGACAGCTCTTCCAGGCCTTTTCATGCTCTTAGCTTTATGTTGCTATGACACAGCTTTCCGATCCTTCTTTCTCCATGGGTCTGAGCTTACTAAATATGTGACACCGATGTCCAGCTTCTATATAATGGTGCCACCGCCTGCAGTCAATTCATTATGTATAGCTAGCCTTTAAGATTACTTAGTCTACTTGCGTTGCTGCATCTGTACAGTTAAAACACGGCTTGCAATTTCTGTAGTGCTTTTCACACGTGTAATCTTCACTTCGCACATAAAAGTTACTTGATTCTTTTACTTTGAGCCTCATTACGAGTATGGAGGTAATGAAAAAAGGGAGGCGAAATGGCATTACCGGCATCGTTAACGGGTCTTTGCCATTACGAGCCGACAACCCAGCAATACCGCCACCGCCCATAGCGTGCCCATTCTTACCGGCATGTGCGCGTACACGCGCCCCTTCACGGCGCCAATACCGTGATGCCGCTAACAGGAGGACATCACAAGTTACACGGGCATGGACTTACCAGCATCCCGAAGGCGGTAATTAGGGCCTGCATGACGGCGGCAATACAGGCATCGCGGACCACCCACAAATAGCAACCTGAAGTGCAAGCAACTGCCACAGGTGCACACAATCACCACAGGAAGAGTCAATGGAGCCTGTCCCAGTACAAAAGGAGTACAGCCACACACCACACCCCTTCCTACACCAAAATGATCCCACTAGCAGTTGCAATCATGGGGCTGGAGGACATGCCTGTACTGCTACAACAACAGCTACAACAACAGGCAGCACAGAGGAGACGCAGGAGGAGAAGGACGGTGAGACAGGCCCAGCAAGTTCCACCAGTGCAGCCAGTGGTACCACGTAGGCAGCCACTAATCCCTCGCATCAGACCCAGTCCATTCAATCTAACCCCTGAACAGATCCACACCCTGTACCGGTTGGACAGGGACACCATCACCACCATAGTGGACATGATACACGACGACATCATCAGCCTGATAGAAATCCACACTGCCATCCCCCCTCTAGTAAAGGTGGTGTCTGTGCTCCACTTCCTGGCCACAGGAACCTACCAGCACACAGTGGGGCAGCTGCATAGCATATCACAACCACTCTTGTCCTGCATGCTGACCCAAGTGCTTTATGCCCTCCTGAAGCAAGCAAGCATCCACATTTCCCTACCACGGACTGGCCAGGAGCTCGCTGACACCAAAGTAGGCTTCCATGCACTGTCAGGCATGCCCAATTGTGTTGGTGCCCTCAACTGCACCCATGTCGAATTGGTGGCCCCTCATGCCTATGAGGTGGTGTACCGCAATCGCAAGCAATACCACTCCATCAATGTGCAGATGGTATGTGACTCCAGCAAGATCATCACACATTGTTGCACCCGATATCCCGGATCTACACATGATGCCATGGTGCTGCGTAACTCCACGCTACCCCGTTACATGGAGCGACATGCTGGATGACGTGCCTGGCTGCTCAGTAAGTTGCCTGACTGGGCCATGGCAGTGCATCAGGGCTGTGAGGTGCGGGGGATGCATACTCCACCTGGGTGGGATTGGGTGGGGATGCATACTCCACCTGGGTGTGATTGGCGGGAGGATGCATACTCCACCTGGGTGGGATTGGGGGGGATGCATACTCCACCTGGTGGGATTGGGGGGATGCATACTCCACCTGGGTGGGATTGGGCGGTGAGTGGACAATGCACTCAGAGCTAAACACTGCTGTCCTGAACATCCCAACCCGAACATGACACATCAATGCCATACATAAGACCAATTCCGTACATCAATGACAACATGCAAGACGCACAAGCAGGCCACCATGGGTATGTCAAGCGATGCATGACTAAACATGATTACAACTGTGACAATGTTGCTAGTGTGATTAGGTACAAAGTAGCATACACTGCAATTATGGGTGGCAAGACATCGTTCTGCATGCACAGTACATCTGCATCAGCATGCAAGTGAACACCCTGCATCATCTGTACAACGCAATCCACACCTGCAGACCATATTGCAGTACACAAGGCATCAAATGAATCTGTGTGCATACATACAGGGACATGTGCATGTCAACACCAAATAGCTGTGTCCATGGCCGTGAATCCTAAAGATGTCAGCTCAGATTGACTCACACATACCTCTTTGTGCTCCCATGCAGGTGATGGAGGCTATCCCTTGAAGCCGTGGCTACTTACCCCTGTGGGGAACTCGCGTAACAGGCACGAAGAGGAGTACAATCGGGTTCATACCCGTACCTGTGTCGTGATTGAGCAGACCTTTGGCCTGTTGAAGGCACGGTTCCGCTGCCTAAGCAGGTCTGGTGGAGCACTCCTTTATGGCCCTGAGAAGGTGGCAAAGATCTCCATGGTCTGTGTCATGCTGCACAACATGTGCATCCGGAGAAATGTACCACTGCCACCTGACATTGACATGCATGCACCAGGTGAGGATGATGAGGATGATGATGGAGGAGAAGCAGCACCCCTGCCAGTACGTGATGCACAAGATGGCCGTGCTGTATGCCAATCACTGATTGACGATCACTTCTGAAGCACAGGGACGTTGATGGTTATGTGTCAGTGCTACACTGAGCACTGGGACCGTGTGGACATGGACACAGGGTGTGTGGGGAGTTGGGCACTGTGCGCTGTCATGAATTGAATGGACACACACAAAATGAACAATGTCCAGGCATTAAATGATTTTGAACACAACGGGTGTATTAAGAAAAATTACAAACTAGTGTTTCTTCCCTCCACCACTCACACGCCCTACCCCCCTCTCCCCAAAACACCCAAACACCCCATACCCCCCAAACACCCCAAACACCCCCAAACATCCCATGCCCCCAATAAACATCCCATACCCCAATAAACACCCCATACACCCAATAAACTCCCCCTTAAACCCCTCTACACCACCAACACCACCTCCCCCCTCACCCATTGTCATCCCACACTATTTCCAGGCTTTTTTTGTGTCCGGGGGCAGCATTTCTGTCTGCCTTGCACTGCGCCTCATCATCCGCACAGGGCTTGAGGGAGCGGAGCTTACAGGTGTGGATGATGGGGTGGATGTGGATGGGATTTGCACCTGCATGTGTTGGAGCATGCTGTTTAGGACCTGTGTGATGGCCCCCAAACTGTCACGGATCATAATGGCACTTGAATTGATGGCCACAATGGTCCCAGCATTGGCCTCCTGGATCTCTCACCGTGTTTCCTCGCCCTCGGCCACATATTGGCACACCAGCTTGATCATTGAGTCCTGCCGGGTCTCTACCCTTGACAGGTGTGCCTCCATGTCAGTGGGGGCTGTGGAGGTAGAGGGTGCTGCAGCTGGGTGGGTCATTGCAGGGCTTGCCTCTGGGGTGCTTGTGAGATGTGGACTGTGCAGTTGAACTGCAGAATCCTGCATGGGGCTGGACGGTGTGCCCTGAGTGATGTGTTGGGGAGTGGACAGGGGGATTGGGGTGTGGGGACATTCCACATGGATTGTGCCATTGATGTCCTCGTACTCCTCCACTTCCACATCCACATCACTGAGTGGGGCTTTGGCTGAACTGCCATCAGCCTCCCCTTCAGCTGTTGTTGCCAGCTCTGTACTCGCACTTCCGTCCGCTGCTGTTGCTTCCTCATCAGCCTGCCTGGCCTGTACAGGTGCCCTGGGTAGAAATCTGGACCGCGGTGCTGCCCCAGAGGTGGAATACCCAGTGCCCTGTGGTCTTGCCCTGGATGTAGATGCCCTTGGGGCAGGGTCCTGACTTGCACCTTCTGCATCAGTGCCTGTGGGGGAACAAGAGATGCAGGGCATCAGTGATGGTGTTACATGCAAGATGCATGAGTTGTTGCTGTACAGTATTTCTTTTCTCATGCATTGCAATCTTATAGGTGTGTCACACAGGGTACTTTCAAGGGGGGGGCATATTGGCATAAGCCGTGGCGTCTCCATTCTGCACTGATGCGTACAAGGGGGCATGTGAGGTTTGTGTGATGGATGACATGCAAATGGTCCCTGTGTGTTGGGTATCTGTTGGTAATGGGATTGGCATACAGCATGCATTTCATTGTGCTAGGGTTTGGCCCCCATCTGGACATGGATCTGTATATGTGTGAATGATGGGCCATGCTTTGGTTCGGGTTGGCTCACTTTCACATCAGTTGTACTATGTCATGGTTTGGCATACTGGGGTTTGCAGGGTCACTCACCTCCATCTCCCGATGTCGCGGCACCCGTCTCCATTTCGACAAAGCCCTCTATGGACTCCATTTGTATGGTCGTGCTGCTGGTCTCTTCCCAGCGCATCAGTTTCACTGGTGAGTGGGCACCCCCGCCTGTGGCCATGGCCTCCCTGAGATTGCTGGACAGCATGTTACGGACCCTGAGACGGAGGTTGTCCCATCTTTTTTTACAGTCTTTGACTGTGTGGGGGGTGATGCCAACTGCTGACACCTTGCACGCAACCTCCTCCCAGATTTCTTTCTTCCTTGGCTGAACTTCCCTTTTGAGGTTATTAGCAAAAACCTCATCTGCATGTGCTGCAAGGGTACCAGCCAGCATGTTTAGCTCCTCATCAGAGAAGCGCTTCTTGCACAGGCGGGGGGTAGTTTTGCGGGTAGCCTTCGCCATGCTGGTTGCTATGGCACTGCTCTCTCCTCTGTAGCACTGCTGGATTGAGAGGATTGCAGTGGATTGTGTTTTTAAAGATGGCCGCCGTCGCATTTCCCGTTCCGATGCAATGACGTTACTTCCGGGTCCAGTATTACGAGCCCGATATTAGCATGTTGTTATTACCGGGTTGTTATAAAGGGGTTGCTCCTTGGCGGAGGCGGTATCAGCGGGTACTGTGATGGTGCTATCAGGGGGTTGGAGGGCCTTTAGCGGCATGGCGGTGCACGGACGCGCTATTAGCTCCATGCCGGTAATGACTCCGTTTTTAGTGGGCAACTCTTAATGAGGCCCTTTGTCACTAGATTCTATAAGGTCCATACATTCTCTTCTTCAGCCACTCTTCTCAGTGTGCCACGCTTGCTTCTTGTGAAGTCACCAACTTCTCCTTCTCTCTTCTTCATATTCCTTCGGGGACCTCCTCCAAGAGATTGTCATCTCTACAGGGATAGATCAGATGGGGTTTTCTCAATGGGTACCTTTTCTCGAAGGCTCTCTGTGGATGTCAGGGCGGTCTGGTATCACTGCTTCAGAAGCACTGTGCTCGTCAAGTACCCCTTCTTCTTCACCTGATTATTCTGTCGAAGATTTTGGCTTCTTTCCTTTCTTCGTCCTGTCTTCTTCTTTGTGAAGAGATATGGCCTTCCCCAGATGGAAGCCACAATGTCACAGTGAGAAACAACGGTAGACACTGGACCCCCGCCCGGGAACGTCCGTGCAAGAGGAAAAGGCTTGCAGCAGAAAAAGCCTCTTGTTGGGCGGATAGAGTGTAGAGTCCGTCTGCAGGGAGTGAAGGTAAGACTAGGAATACCGCAGGAAAGCAAGGATGGAGCCGCTATCCGAGGAGGAGGACTGAAGAGGAGACTGGGCTCTCACAGAAAAACCAGGCACCAGAGAGGGACGAGACCCAAGAACCGAGAAAGGTAGGTCCCACTAAAGCACAAGTACGCTGTGGCAAAAACGCAGAACAAAAACAAACAGAAATGGCAAAGAGCCGCAAGACAGAAAAAGCAGAAAGGACAGCTAGGAGAGAGAGTCCGCAGCAAGGGTACTGCGAGAGGGACACAGTGAAAAAGGACACAGCCTCGGAGCCGAGCAGAACAGTAAGAGGAAGCTGCGCAAGGAAGCAGCGCAGCAGGAGAACAAGAAGGGTAGCTTAGGAAAGCAGCTGTGCGGCTGAAAACCAGAAAAACTAGCATCTATACCCAAAAGCAAAAGTTGCAACACAAGGACTGAAGGAAACGGGTGGGGTTAAGAGCCTGAGAGAAAGGAAGAGAAATAAAGACTAGACCGACAAGGCAGGTCGGAAAGAAACATGATGGAACATTCTAATGGCGGCAGAGCCGCCAGGCGTTCCAAAGGCGCCAGGTTGGGCGGTGCATGACAGTGGAATAGGCACCATCACTGGTATTGTGCATGTCGCAATCTCTGGCTTCCAACATATAGGAAGAATAGGGCGGGTCTTCCTGCAGAGGCAATCAGCTTATCCTCAACACTCCCCCCTCTGGTTGATTCATCGACCAGTCCTTCACCAATGTCCACATCTTGGGACATTTTCTTGAATAAGTGCTTCTTTGTAGTCCAGATCTTTATCACTCCTTTCAGGGAACCTAATGATTTTACATGTTCTTCAACGCTCCAGGTAATGTAGCTGCACTGTCCATTCAGACTACAACAGACCCATCGTCCCACATAACTCTTATGATTTCTTGGATGCAGGAACTTTGTTCCCTCAGGTGCTAAGATGCTGGTTTCAACATATTTCCCGATATCTTCATCTGTCAACTCCTTGGGTCCAAACCCTGAGTCGACATTGATCATGATCTTCATTCCTACTGAGTTCTTTGCTGTCTTCTTGCACTCTGTAAATATTATCCTGATCACACAGAATCCAAACATCACCATCACTAATTCTGCTCCCAGGAACTTGAAGATATTCGCCATCCATTGTGGTACCCATGAGAAGATAGACGCGAACCAACTGTCATCTGCAATGTCTTCTATCTCATCTTCCTTCTGATCATGCAGTTTCATCAAAAACGTTATAGCCTCTGTCAAGGTCCCATTCTTGTCATCATGAGAAGGTATGAACGTGCAACATGATTCCCCGATTTTGGCACAAACTCCTCCATCCATCGCAGTGATCATATCAAGGACATATCTGTTCTGAAGGGTCATCAAACTTATGGCCCTCAATTCTTCTTTAATAGCATCGAATCCCTTTATGGTAGTGTTGATTGTCTGCAGGAGCTCCCAGCGAGTGATTTGCAACAACTTCGCATTCACCATTGTCTGGATCCCTGGCATAAAGATAGTCGTGAATATTGCTGGAGTCTGGCTGAACAACCTGCACTCGTACGGAATAGCATCAAAAGATTCTATTGATTTAGCTGAAAAGTAATTCTCCCTCTTTTTTCAATTGAGAAATTCAAGTGATCTTCTCCTCAAATGGGCATTTGCTTTTGGAAACTCTCCAATATTCAGGTCACTCTTAGGGATCCCTATGCTGGAACATGTATACGCAGTATAAAGCACATTCCTCCCCAAGCTTTGGGCAGCTTCATGTAGGCTCTAGACCCACAAGCCCAACAGTGATACATTAAGACAACTGTTCCATCCTTCATGCCTGGTACATCAAAAATTCGGCCACACTGGAGATTTTCTTCAACTTTCCATGTGCCATTATTTCTAAAACATAAGGACGCACTTTTCAGTGGTGTTATCTGCAATGGTCCTCCTTTGTTTTCGACCCATATCAACAACTTTGTAATCTTTGGCCATTGATCCTTGCATTCTTGTTCTGCAGTTAACACAACTTCTTCCCATTGTCCGGCTATCACTGCTGCTTTGCACACAACCAATCCTTCGGCCCACCCTTCGCAAGTAAGCACTGTTCCTTTGATTTGTAGTTGGCCTCTTTCCCAACATAGCAGTATCTCCTCTTCATCCTTGTCTTGGCAATTAAGCATCTTGTTTCCTTCCATCCTGATTCCTGCTCCGCTCATTCCAGGCTGTTCATATCTTATTACTAAATGCCTTGTTTCTGGCTTCTCTTTTGTCTTTAAGTCTTAAACATAATTATCTTCTCTTTGATTTGTTGCCCTATTCATCCACACTAAGGATGCTGTTCGACCCTGGAACTGTCCTCATGTCATGCAGGGTTCAAGATGCGCCAGGCAACAAGCTTTTTTCACTGGTACTTCTGTAGCTATGAATCATTTGGAAGTTCCCATGGCATAAGGTTTGAGTGCGCAGACATAGCAGCTCTCCATGGATCTTCTCTCTCCTACCTTTTTCATGTGCTGATACCACCTGTTATTACCCAAGTGTGCTGTACTATCTCGATAAGTGTTTATCCCATCATTGTCTACCTCTGCACTCCTCCTGTGTCTTCCTAGCAAAATGTTTGCAGCCTATGGAAACAACTCAAAAGCAGCTTTACTCTGAGGAGACAACACAAGGGACCTTGGCTCATCGGCAATGGGCAAATCTACAAGAGTTCCTGGAGTGGGGAGAATCAAAGGGACTTCTGCCTTGTTTGGATCAATGAGACAGAAAAGGCGAAACAGAAGAAACAGAAAGACACAAAGCATATTATTACCCTAGGAGGTACTTCACCACTCACAGAGGGTTGTACCGGTACAAGATATTCCATTTTGGGGTGTCCTCTGCTGCAGAGGTATTTCAAAAATATTATCTTTGGTGCCTTGACGGACCTCGACGGGGTCCTGAACATAAGTGATGATATTCTCGTGTTCGCAAAATCAGAGGCGGAACATCTGCATAAGCTCGCCAAGACTTTTGAACAGATTCATTCCCTGGGTCTGATGCTCCACTGGGAGAAATGTGAATTTTTAAAACCGACCATCGAGGTTTTCGGATTCGTGTTCAGGGAGGGAGGTGTGTCTCCCGACCCCCGCAAAGTCAAGGACCTCATGGACGCTCGCCCGCCAGAGAACGTGTCAGAGGTATGGAGTTTCTTGGGCATGGTGACCTACTGTGGCCAGTTTAAAAAAGAACTTAGCCTCTCGGTCAGAGCCCCTGCGGGCCCTCAAAAAGAAAGAGACTGGGTGGCAGTGGGGACCGCTCAAAGAGGCGGCCTTTGAGGACATCAAGAGTGCCCTCACAGCCGATGACACTATGGCATTCATTGATCCTGCCCTCCAGTCAGAAATCATAGTGGATGCCAGTCCGTTTGGCCTAGGAGCAGTGTTGACACAGGTTGACACTGATTCCCGTGTCAGGCCGGTGGCGTATGCCAGCAAGGCGCTGTCTGAGACCGAGCAGCGCTACTTCCAAATTGAGCAGGAGGCCTTGCTGTCCTGTGGGGGTGGTGCAGGCACTTCCGATTGTACATTCTAGGTAGACCAGTGACAGTTCTGACCGACCACAAGCCGCTGCTGCCCATCTTGGTCGGTTTGTCCTCCAAACCACCAGCGAGGATCGAAAAGGTGGATGCTGGCGCTGCTCGTATATGGGGTCTCGCTGGTCTATCGGCCGGGCTCCAACAACGCAGCTGACTACCTGTCCCACCATCCGAGAAGTGGTCTCGAGAGCAGGGTGGATGTCTGCGCAGAGGAAGTGGACGACCATGTTCAGCTGGTGGTGGAGGCGGCGACCCCAAATGCTCTCCCATTGGAAGACCTGGAGGCAGTGGCAGCCCAGGATGAGTGTTTTTGCATCCTAAAATCGGCGATGCAACAGGGATCCTGGAAGAGGGTGCTGGACTCCCTGGCGGATCGGATGCAGGACGCGAAGGTGGCGCTCGAGCAGCTGTGGAAGGTGAGGGATGAACTGTCATTCTCTGCGTCCGGCCTCCTACTTAGGGGTGACCGGATTGTGGTCTCTCAGGCAAAGGTCCAGGAGGTCATCGGGCTGGCCCACCAAGGTCATCATCATGAGTTGGAGGAATGAGTGGAGGAATTCGAGGCCTCGTGTGTGTGTGGTGCCAAGTGGTGTCCCCGCCCAGAGATAGTTCTCCATCGAAGCCATGACCTGAGGCACGCGACCCAGGGAGGTGGTACATGCTGATTTTGGCTACACAACGCAGGGCACCCACTTCCTGGTGGTGGTCGACGAATGGTCCAGATACCCGGAAGTGGAGTTCATAGAGTCTGGCTTTCGAGCATGTGGTGGTGGCCATGGAAAAGATCTTTGCGGCTCATGGACTCCCCAAGACTCTATGTTCGGACAATGGAGCGCCATTTCAGGGCGAGCAGTACGCTGCCCTGATGGAAGACTACAGAGTTCAGCACAGGAAGATCGCCCCGCTCTGGCCCAGGGCAAACGGGGAGGTGGAGAGACTGATGCGCACCCTAAACGAAGTGTTCCGCATAGCGCAAGGACAAGGCCGATGCCTGGAAAGGGCGCTATACCAGTTCCTGCGCGTCTACCGGACCACCTCCCACAAATCCATGGGAGAGGCCCCGGCGGAAGCACTATTCAAGCGTTACCCGAGAGGACTGTTACCAGAGGTCAGGGAAAAGGAGCTGGCGGTCATTGATGACCAACAAGTGGCGCATGACCGCAGGCTGAGAACTGGCCAAGAGAATCAGAGGAGAGGGCTCAGGCCTCAGCAACTGGTGCCTGGTGATGAGGTGCTGATCAGAAATAGGCACCCCCACAGGAAGTTATCCCTGACGTACAAATCTGAGCCATTGGACTTATTACCTGTAAAGGTGTCCATGGTGACAGCCTCGGATGGCAAGGCATCGGTCACGAGAAATGTGAGCTTATTCAAAATACTGAGGGAACCCAGGACAGAGGTACCCCCGCACCAGGACGTCGTGGAGGTTCCAGACGAGGGTGGGGGTGCTGGCCCCCTCCCTCGCTATCCGGTCAGTGTGACAGTGCCAAGGGATCCCCGCTCCAGGAGGCAAGCAGAAGGTACCCCCTGAGGACAGGGAGAGGGAAAACTGTTCGCCTCAGTGACTATGGGCCTCATCACGACCTCGGCGGTAACGCCGGCGGTATTAGCGCGGGGGCTATTAGCACGACCGCCATAGCCCCCGGCGCTAATAGCGCGGGATCACGAGTTGGGCGGACTTGGAAGTCCCCATTCCCCATTGGGCTCAATGGGAAATTTCACGCGCATACCGCCGGCAGATTTCCTGCCGGCGGTATGAGCGCAAATTCTCTGCGGATTTCACACCAGCTCAGAGCTGGGTTGAAATCCGCCGAGGCCCTGATTCGGCTGACCCTTAAATCCAGCGGTAATAGCGCTACCGCCGGATTTAAGGGTTACCGCTGAGGTCGTGATGAGGCCCTATGTGTTGGAACAATATTTCCGAGCGACCCTGGTGGGGTGCGCTAGTGACAAGGGGACCCAGGTGGTTGTGATTAAAGGGGTCCAGTTGGGTTCTGGTTTTGAAGTGATAGTTCTGTTTTAAGAGTGTGATGTTTATACTGTTTATTGTTTGTCCTCATGAAAAAGGAGGAGTGTGGTGCTGCCCCTTTAAGGGCTTCAGCACGCGGAGGACGATGGTACACTCCGTCGCGTGCCTTTAAATAAAGGGGGCATTCCCCAGTAGTCAGTGCGACTGGGGAGCCCGAACCAAACAGACGTCTCTGGTGTGAGTCCGTGGCGGGTGCGGCTCACGGGATATCGCAGGGCTGCAGAGCACCCTACAACAGGAAGCATGAGGAGACACATTTATGCCATTTTGGGTTCTCCGTAACCAAAACCAGGTCAGGGGAATCCGTATCATGATCTGCCTCTACGTGTGACTCAAACTATCCTTTGTAAACTTGTGAAGAGAAAAGACATGGGCAAAAAAATAGGACAGAAAATGCTGTGCATCTGAAACTGTCACAGATTTAATTAACAGACATTCACGTGGTCTAGTGGGTGTTTCGCCAATCCTGCCAAGCTTGATTAGAATCTTGATTTCTGCAATATTTGAAGCAGCCGAACACACTAAACTAATTGAAAGAGCAAGGTTGTTTTTTTTTTATTCCACAAAAACACAGAAGTGGGGCGGTGGCGACTCTCTGAAAAAAGTGGCCCCGCTAGTGAAGTCGCCATGGAGGAAAGAGCAAGATGCTCCCCAGAGCCCTGCTCTTGGAAGAGATCCAGTCTCTGTCGGGAGACAGGAAATTCAAAACTGAGGAATGTGGATAAGTAGGGGTTATCATACCTACAAAAGAAAAAAGTTCCTGTGTGGGAGGTGGGGCCTCATAGGTAAGTACTGGGACGAGGAAGAGAAACGTGAAGGTGATTTACTGTTTTAGTAGGTGCTTTTGCCAAATGAATCTAGCAGCTTTTCTTTGTTTTCTTGTGGGTGCCAAATAAGTGCCTGGAGCTTTCCAGTGTTAATGCTGAATAAGACACAACTACTGTTGGATTGGTGGCTAGGCAAATATTTATTGCTTTTGAAGTAGTCTATACTTTGCATCCAATTGCTGGTCTACATGGTTTAGGGATTCCTACTCCTCCCCAACCTGTGCACCTTTTAGTTCATCAGCTCCACTACTGCCTTCAGGGGTTCACTGCAACATGGACAGAATTACTGATGGCACGCTAACATGTAAGGTTCAGACACAGGCAATGGGGATTGTGAGTGGCTGTTTCTTGCAAGAGTAATAAAACAACTCTCTTTCAATAGATGTTGCACTCGAGATGGAGTATACAGCTCGTATATCCTTGAAGTATATTCTCATGGAAGGAGACACCATCAACGTATGCAATAATTTGGAGTGGTAAACCTACTGTTGTGGCCTTTGGTTAGCAGAATATATAAATCCTCAGGTCAATAACTGTCTGAAAGATGTGGCTCGTCTTGCTTTCACAATTTAGGCATCACTGTGCATGTAAAGCCTAGTACACACTGCAACTTACACATTTTTGGTTGACATGGCCAAACAATCTACTAAGGGTACTGTTGGACACCTGGTTGGAAACATGAAACCAGTAGAGCCCCTGTGCCCCGCAGAATCAGGCTTGCAATGTCCATGAGGGTAAGGTCAGGACCGCAATCCTAACAATTGGTCAAAAAGGTCCCCTGGTGATTTACCAATTAGTGAAACTCCAGAAGACCCAGTGACTGCGGTAAGATTTTGTGGTTTAGGAGCACTGACAGTATTGCTGTGCCCATGCATAGTGCAGTCTTTTGGGCATTTATACATATGTTTTGTATATGGACACATGTTCTGAGAATCTTATACCATCAGTCGCTGATGTAATAAGACTGTATTGTAGTTCTAGGCCACTCCAGTATGGACCCAGTGCTGGATTTATAAGATCCCTCAGGATATTTGCACAGGGCCCATAGTTGAGGTCAAGGTAGAACCTCAGCATTGTGACTTGTGCTAGTCGTTCTTGGTAGAACCTACAACAGATGGTCTGGTCTAGGCACAGTAAGCAGCACTTCTGTGCCTTCAATAGTCTTGGGCCAAAAGGGCACCTCATGGTTGTCTCTGATGTGCAGCACTCTAGCCACTGCTCAGGGAACCCTTTCCGGCATGCCAGACACCAGAGAACTGGTTGCCTTCCAGGGGAAAAGAGAAGAGACGTGCCTTTATTTGCAAAAAACTCATTCAGAGCCAATGATTGTAGCCACTTGTAGACTGTCTCCTACCAAATGAGTCTTGTACTCAAAGCCCTGTAACGATGCATGTAACAGACTGTACATGTGGGTTATGAAAACAGGTTTAAAACAGTCTGTGGAGCATGAGGCACTTGGGGGCCAAAAACACTGGACCATGTCCTTAATAGGCTTATATTAGGTGGGATGGGGGCGGAGGAGGTATGGCTACAGAGAAGCTCCAGTCCCACTGAGACAGAGAGCAGCGCTAGCTTTAGGCACTGGGGAGAAGGGTGGGGAGCACACAAACACACACATTGGAGGGTCAATGAGCAGCTGGGGCTGTGCTTGTGGCCTGCTACTTGCTTTCAGATTCTATTGGATCAACGTGAAGAAAATGGTCATCCGGCCCAGACCTTGCATTTTTATGGAGAAACAGGTGACTGGACCTAGGAGTAATATGTTATAATCTCTGGTGCGGAATACTCGTGCGGTTCCCGGAATGTTGGTGAGTGTGTGGCATGCGGGATGACGTGCGAGTGTTCGGATAGTGGCAAATTGGGGAGCCTTGTACCTGCCGGGTGGGGTGCTGCTAGTGTTTCTCCTACGGTACCATCATACGTAGCTTGAGACAATAAATACCCTTGAAGCAACAGTGCCATACTGTCATACTTAC
Source organism: Ambystoma mexicanum (assembly GCF_040938575.1). NCBI lineage: Eukaryota > Metazoa > Chordata > Amphibia > Caudata > Ambystomatidae > Ambystoma > Ambystoma mexicanum. The sequence goes on along the minus strand of NC_090937.1, from coordinate 17,439,834 downwards.
CCACTAGACTATTCTGCCACACTGGCGATGAGGATTCGTGCTGCCGCAGGGGTGTGAGCAGCGGAGCAGACAAGAACACTGCCCTCCAGCGTCATCATCCCTCCCGGCGGGGCGGTGGGACAGCCTGGCGGACCATGAGGCACTGGTCCAAGAGCTCTGACGTGACTAGCATCCGCGTTGTCTGTAGCTGGGGCGGCGAGGGTGCCCTGGGGTCCAGTACTGGATCGGAGGCAGACTTTCTGGTGGACGTGACCCCATCCATTCTATTCTGTAGCTGGGGCATCGATAGCGTCCCGGGGTCGAGTGCCGGATCAGAGGTGGACTTGATGAAGGCCAGCCCCTGTGCCGTGGTTAGCGGGGACCAGTACCAAGACGTTGCCGGCATCCAAGATTCAGTTTGCGTATGTGTGCCTTGTTTTTGGGTCGCGTTGTTTTCTGAGTTGGCCGTACTGAATTTGATTCCAAGGAAGTAACGTTCTTCCTGTGCCGTCACTAGAATTGTGCGGCAGTGTCATGAGGCTCAGACCTGGAGGGGGCGAACTGTGCATCAGGTTCGTTTGAGGGGTGTCCAGCATGCCCAGAGTCTGCGGTCGGCCCCCAACGCTCCATGGAGAACTGCCAGGGTGCATGCACCCAAGTGGAGCGCAACATACAGGTTGCGGTGGAGCACAAGGTTTGGGTTGCGTTTCTGGCCTCCCGGCCAGGCAATTCCTACTGCACAGAGCGGTCATACAAGCCCTAACTACCAGGTGGCCCATCGCTGGCGACCTGAATGATGAAAATGAATGCATTGAAACGATTCTTAATGCAGTCGAGGGGGGCCACAAAACCTCACACATCTAAGAGGCCTTACTATGGGGTTCCACCAAAGATGACCTCAGATGCCGAGACAAATGGGAGGCCGAACTGAATCTGGTTTTCGAAGACAAAGCATCGGGCGATATAACACACTACCATAAAAAAATCTCCTGGAACGCCCGATTACAGCTCATTCAACTGTACGTCACGAACACAGCGTATCTCACCCCGGAAGCCATATCCAGATTCTCTGGTGCGACCACTCAATCATGCCCCAAATGCAGCGAACCCAAGGCAGGCATGACCCACATGTTCTGGGGATGCCCAGCGATCAGGGAATTCTGGACTCAAGTGAGGGATAGAGTGGCTGGTGCAGACATTGACATCGAAGTGGACGAGCCCTCGGCATGCATCTTGGGCAGGTTTAGGCGCAGCAGGGAGAACAAACCCCTCAACAGGCTGAGAGACCTTATTTACATAACTGCCAAAAGGCGCATTGCCATGGGGTGGAAGAGCCCCAAAGGCCCACCTATGCCCCTATGTTGGGCGGACCTTACAAAGTGGATCGCTGCGGAAACCGCGGCATGGGAGACTGCGATCCAAGTGCAGAGGCTTGACTCCAGCGAAGAGCTACACCGCTGGGTGGCCCTAACTGTACCCTTGTTGTACCCTGAATCACAGGAGAGAGAGACAGCTGGGGAAAGCGACCCTGGCCCGAGCATGGACTCTTGACGTAGTTAGTACTTACAGTGGTCTTGGTGGGGAGGGGAGGGAGTGAGGGGTGGGGGATAGTTGGGGATTTAATGGTTTTTTTCTCCTCTGATATGCTCAATCATTTCCACTGATACCTGTTTTACTGTTTGTTATTGTTTGTAACGAAACTAATAAAATATATTTTAAAAAAAAAAAAAAGATATACATTAAAAAAAAAAAAAAAAAGGTTTGGGTTGCGTTGGAGCGCAACAATCATAATACCAGGTTGGGAGTTCGCTTTGCTCTGGAACGCTGTACAGTGCCCTTTCAGAGGGGGCATGAGGGGGATGGCCCGGGCCGGGTCTGGTTTCGTCAGAGTCGGTGTTCCCCGTTTGTCGCGAGAAGCCGAAGGTGGTGCAAGAGCAGAGGTAACCGTGTTATTGAAAAGGTAGTACAGCAATGATCTTTCTTCAGTGTGTCCGGAGAAGAAATAGTGTTCTCATCGGTGCTCTGTGTGTGATCATGAGGGGTGCTTTCACAAATCGTTTTGTGGTGGTTGTGAAGATCTTCTCCGAGCTCTGAAGGATTTCGATCAAGAGATGTTTGACTTCTATATGAAGATTAACGACCTTGCGATGTCGGAGGATTAACACTAAGGTGTCGGGTGAGGCCAGTATGTGGGTGTCATGGGTCAGTGTTGTGGCCTCAATTAGTTGTTTTGTAATTTGTTGGGCCTGTGAGTGTGAGTGCAGGAATGAGTGTTTGTGCTGTGGCCCCGTTGATTCAGTTTGCGTTTTGGTTGTTAAAAAGATGAAAAGCTGCCATGTTCTGGCATATTATGTTTCCTTTTCAGGTGGAGTGGGATTCGTGTGTTCATCCTCATTTCGAATTGTGTGGACCTCCCTTTGCGAGGGTACGGTCCACGGAGGTGAACACGAAGGGGGTGGCATGGTGGACATTTTGTTGCCACATTTTGCAGAGCAGCTGGGACGGACTTCAGGGTGGTTAAGTGTTTTCCAATTTCTGCTGTGTCCATTTCTTCAAGTTCAACTGTGTCCATTCTGATTGGCGTTGGGGATCTGAGCAGCGCCTGCGTTATGGATGGACTCGAGGGTGGTGGTCCTCCTTCAAGTTCCGACCTGGGATTAAATGTACGTGTTCTTATCCAAGCGTTGGGGTTTTAGGCTGTTGCATGTGCACTGTAATAATGGTTGGGCTATGTTTGTGCTGGTTGACTTTGGTGCGCGAGTTTAATATGCCTGCGTGTGTTGAGGCGGTGCGTTTAAAGTAGCATGTGTGTGAAGGGAGTTGTGCGCTGAACGCCGGGCGGGTTCAGTCATGGTTGTGGGGCTTTCAGTTAATGCTCACATTTTTAGAGTTTCAGTCATTCAGTCCTGGTTTATCTGTTTTGGTCCAAAGGTTTTCCCCGTTGGGTGACCAGCAGCATTGGGCTCCGGGATTGATACCGCATTTGTTGTTGTTGCTGTGTTGTACCATAGATGGCCGGGTGGGTCTATTGGCCAGTTGGGTTCATTACATTTTCTGTCTTCTCCATGTTGCGTGCAGAGTTCCGGCCAGGCCCTGCATGTTGGGTTGTGGGGTGTTCCGTTACAGTGTTTCCGTGCAGTGGGCAGTGGCTTGGGGCCATGATTTGCGTAGCGGTGTTGTCACAATGGGTTTTGATCGTGTCTAGTCGGGACAGTGGTTTGTTTGGGTCTGGCGAGTGTCAGCATCGTTGTGGTTGGCGTGTGAGGATAGTGAGTGTGTGGCCAGGTGTTGTGCATTTGATTTTTGCATTGGGTGTTGTTTAGTGTCTCATTCTTGCTAGGTGGGTGACGGGACCCGTATGTTGTGTTTGTTGTTGTACCATAGATGGCCGGGTGAGTCTATTGGCCGGTTGGGTTGTGCTCTGGCCTGCCACAGGCCTTGGGAGGCAGCCCAGGGAGGGAGGAGTTAGGCTGTACACATATGGTATGGGGTAAGTTAGTTTGCTTTCCAGGGTGTGTCGGGTGTGGCAGGTCTGTGTCCCGAGGGGCAGCTCGTGGCTGGTGGTAGTGCGTTGTTTCTTATTTTCTCTCCATGAGGGTTATGGTTCTGTCAGGTGTTGTTAGGTGCTGGAGAGGTTTGTGTGGTAGTCAGGGTGTGTTGGTGGAGGATGTGTGGTGTGTTGTGAGGTGCGATAGAGGGGCTTTAGTGGTGAAGGCTGCAGTAGCCAGGGTATTTTGTTCATCGTATCTTGGTTTCTTCGTTTCAAGTGGTGGTGTGTTGTGGCAGCGGTTAGTTTCGTGGTACAATTCGGTTTACTTGGCAGGTGTTGTGATCCCTTTTGTGTGTCGGTGGTTTTTCTCTTTTGGGATGGTTGGTTTGTGTTGCATGGCGTGATGGCCACATGTTCATGTGTAACATCCCGGGAGGTGTGTCGTGTGGTTTCTGTTGAAAGCTGTCGGAGGGAGATGTGTTATAATCTCTGGAGCGGAATGCTTGTGCGGTTCCCGGAATGTTGGTGAGTGTGCAGCGTGCAGGATGACATGCAAGTGTTCGGATAGTGGCATTTGAGGAGCCTTGTACTTGCCGGGTGGCGTGCTGCCAGTGTTTCTCCTACGGTACCATTAGACGTAGCTTAAGACAATAAATACCCTTGAAGAAACAGTGCCGTACTGTCATACTTACCCACTAGACTATTCTGCCACATAATATGTAACCTGCAGACAAAACACAAACTTTTTGTCATATCCATGACAATATAAATATTGGTCTCCAAATGTGCAAAGGTACCAATTGCATCTTTAGGGTCCCAAAAGGTAATCGTGAATTTAAGAGCTTGGTTTAAATGTATTTGAAGATGCCTTTGCCCTCCTTTCTCCCCTACAATGCGGGTAATTATAAAAAGGAAGCACTGAGTAGATTCCTGAACCGTTATTATATAATGAGTCTGCAGAATGGTACGATTAAGAGTGTGTCGGGAATGCCACAGAGGCTAGCAAATTTGGTTAGTATTTATAACAGTGTTGAAAATCATGACCCGCAGCCGACAACTCGGAGGTCTAGGGGTCCCAGACATCGCTAGATATCGGTGCGCGGCTCAGCTCGCGCACGCCTTCTCCTGGACTCGCCCAGAGGATCGCCCAGCCTGGCTACAACTAGAGGAAGCATGGTGCACGTCCCCCTTGTCAGATCTGCCCCACATCCAGACCCTGAATACCCCGCCCGCAACGCCTCTGCTTCCAACAACTTGCAATACAGTGGACAACTGGAAAGCTGCAAACAGAAAGTGGGGAATCAAAAGCTTGTTGGGACCGCTGACCCCAATCTGGGGCAATCCGGATTTCACCCCCGACCTTCACCATCGAAACTTCGCCAAATGGTCAGAGGGCGGCCTCCACAGAAGCTCAGACTTTATAAATGAAGGCCAGCCGCTCTCCTTTGAGGTCTGTAAGGCAAAGTTCAACATCACTGAGGAGGAAAGATTCCGGTACACTCAGATCCGTCACTGGATCTCGCAACACTCCGTCAGAGAACGAGGCTCCAGGGACTTAACTCCCCTTGAACTATCACTAACGACCCCCCACCCCTAGAGGCAAGATCTCTGCCCTCTACAAACTCTTAGAAAAATCCAACCCCGAATCGAAGGAAAGGTACATGCTGAACTAGGAGCGCGACTTGGGGCGCCCCCTGGATCCTGAGGCCTGGGACAAAATCTGGTCAAGACTCCACAGGAGCACCCAGTGCGTCACCAACAGGGAAGGAGGATACAAAGTATGCTTTAGGTACTATATTACACCGTCCCAACTGTACAAAGCAGGTGTGAGGCCCTCACCGAACTGCTGGAGGGGGTGTGAGCAAGAGGGGTCCCTTTTCCATCTTCTATGGGACTGCCCCAAAGCGGCGCACTATTGGAAGGGGGTTCTGACGCACATCCGTGCAATAACAGGCCTAGCATCCCATGGGACCCGGGAATCATTTTACTGGGAGACTCGGGGGAGGGGGACCTGCCAATGTCAGGAAATGTAGCCCGCCTATGTACTCATCTTCTATTGGCGGCCAAGATCGCCCTCGCCCGTCTTTGGAAGCACCACGAGGGCCCCTCCATCCCACTTTGGTGGGCTAAATGCTGGGACATTGTCGTAGCGGAAAGAATCACTGCATCCCGCCTGGGCAACCTCAATCGCTTCCTGAATACCTGGGCTCCATTTCTGGACTATGCGGACCGTTACCGTGCCCTTACACTAAAGCCGCCCAATGTCCACTGGCTGAACTGAACTTCGCATAACTATAGCCCGGCCCAACATAGAAATGTCCCCCTCCACTATAGCTTCTCTATCAGAACATTGCTATGATTGAGCTGCATACTAAACTTTACCTTCCAATTTCTGTTCTTCCACTATAATGAACTGCGTCATTGCAATCTTGTGCTAATTCCGTTGTCTAATGTTTGATTTGCTTCTCTTCTTATGTTTTGATTGTTATTGTTATTGTTATTGATCAATACTTGAATAAAATGTATATCTTAAAAAAAAAAAAGAACAGTGTTTGTTGGCTATTGGGAAATCATGGTTTTGTAGTCTTGTCAATTTGTTTGCAACTAGAGACTGCAACTAGAACAGCCATTCCAATCATAGAAATAAACAGTAACTGTTTATTTCTGTGATTGGAATGGCTGGCCCTCTCATTCAGTTCTGCTCATATTTCTCTACAGTTTTATCAACATTGTTAACCCCGATTGTATCCGGTTTACCTATGCTGGGGTTAGTCTAAGGATTTCCTAGGAATTGGTAAACCCTAAAAAATCAGAAATAATGATAACCCGATGCGTTAATGAACTGCACAGCGTGCTCTTTTGTCGCCTGGCAAAATTAACAAGACAGGAAACATCTAAAATATTTAAGAATCTGGGAATACTCATGGATAGCAGGCTTACACTAGCACCACAGTTCCACTTCATTGTAAGAAAATGTTTCCATCACTGACAATCAATTAGATGCATCTTCCCCTACCTAAGCTTCCCATGCGGAACACCTGCAATCATCTCAATGATACTGGCAAGAAAAGACTACGCAAATAGCCTATACCTTGGAAGGCCTGACTACCTCACCAAGAAACTGCAACATATCCAAAACACGGCAGCAAGACCCCTAAGAATAAACCAGAGGGAATGCATCACCCAGCCCTGAGATTCCTTCACTGGCTTACACTCTCGCAGGGAGTGGAATTCCTGTAATCTGTAAATCCCCCTTACTACCCAAGAAGGACACGGAAATCAAGCAGGAACATACTTTGAGTCAAGATACTACAGAAAAAACGAGTACGGAGGTACAGCCTTCTCCATCCTCATAGCAAAAAAGTGGGACTTGATTCGGAAAAAAAAATCAGGTCTACAGAAGATTTACGCTATCTTAAAAGGTTAGAAACCTGGCTATTCAATACACCAGGCTAGAGATCGAACGAAACCCCTAAAAATAGAAAACAAACTACAATCGATACCACCATCACATGAACAAACACATTGTCAACAAATGAAACACCAAATTAAACATACATAAGAGAACACCTTCAGTTTTGTTCAGAAAACACAACACAACGCCCAAAGATGGAATAATACCAAACAGGACCAACTCTCCCAAGCTATCAGGCAATCTCACCTTTCAAGCGTCTGACTCAATAAACACTCACCTACTTGCTGACTCAATACACGGGTTAAACAATTAATGCACCACAACTCACTCAAAATGCTGCACCTCTCATACAAACCGTTAAAACATGCCTGCCCGCTCAGGCCACCCATCTGAAAAACATAGACCTAAGGGAAAAACACAAATCACAGAGAATTCACCTGCATAGATGCCAGTCTTCTTCCACTGCTAATATAATCCCCTAACGACTCCCTCCCCTTTCAGATCTACAACAGTGCCTGGAGACTATGAAACTGGCAGCAGTGTCGGGTACAAATCCAAATACCTTTGTCCCCTTGATATTTGTGCCTCCATGAAGGTATATTGCTTGCTACTTTCAATGTGGCAGGTTATACCATACCTGTCATCATGCCTAGAACAGTAAATTTACTTTTTAGACCCTGTATGATATTCCTTCTGGTTTCCTTTGATGTGGCAATGTCTGGAATGACATGTACAGGCTGCCCATTCCATTTTAAGGTCACCTTTCCCTTTGACACAGCAATAATCATGTCTTGCTCTTGTTAGCATTTTAGTTACAAAAATGGTCTTGGGGCAGACATGGCCACCTTTCCTCTAGTCCCTTGTCTTGAGCTTTATGTGGGGGCTTGCTCAGAAGGCAGATGAGCTGATCAGTGCTGCTGTATAGGTTTGAGAAGTCGAGGAAGATGCCCCTTGATCTGAGTGTTCTTCATATACAGGGCTAGCAGAAGAGGGTCAGGGCAGAGCTCCATCCCCCTACCCACACATAGCCATCAATATCTTGCAGAGGATGCATCTAGACGAGGCTGCGGCAGCACAGCAGAGTGGTCAGATTGTAGATTGAGCCCTTAGGGGAGCGGGCCCTCAGGCAAATATTGGAATTTCGGCTCCTGTGGAGAATCCTGTGAATCCTCCACTGAAACCCTGCCTAGAGTCTCCTCCCAAGGCACCCGGAGAGGGTAGACACTTCCTGATCCCAATCCTGGGGGTGGTGTACTACGGGAGGATCACCTGGCTGGAGACCAGGCTCAGGGAGGTGGGGAGATTGCACAGGGTGAGACAATGGGCCTCATTACGAGTCCAATGCGTTCAATGGAACAACATCGGACAGGAGGAATACAAACTGTTTCAACATGAGACAAAAATGTGTGCAGATGCCTGACGGTCGTTACAATAATGCAAGTGCTATACATGAAAGAGGGAGAGATGGGAGGGGGGGTGATGATGTAGGGTAAGACAAACGGAACAAATAAGTTCAGAAGACACATAGTAGATGAGGTGGGGGTAGGAGGAGCGGAGGGGAGAGCCATAAAGGGTAGATGTCTGTCTTCAGCCGGTGCCTCCCTTTGGAACAGCCTCCCGGCCACCTTCAAACTTGAGGAAAACCATCTCCAGTTCCAGAAGCACCTCAAGACCTTTCTCCTTTGCCTCTGCCTTTGTCCCCCTTATCCTATGTTGATCTGTTTCTTCTCTTGGTATTGTGCACCTTGCCACACTCTGTCATTTGGGCCCAGATACCTGCTCACCCTGTCACCCTCCTCCACTGCCTCTGGGCCACCCACTGCTCTAGGGTTCTGTATCTGTACCCATACAGCCCCCCTCCCACTTTTCTTCTGCACTTATCAGATATACCTTATCTGACTAACTTTCACCTGCCACTTGCTGTCTGCACTAACATGGTTTTGCGCCCTTATTTTTTATTTACTTTATGTAATATTTATTCTGTTCTCGCCTCTGTTCCGCACTTTCTACTCCCCCTTTCCATGCACTTTCCCCCTTTTCCCTTTTCCATGCACTTGCGCTTTCTTAATGTCACTGAGCCTAGTAAGATCGCTGTTTTCATTTTTGTTCTCCCTGGTTCCCTTCCCTTTTTGCCTGGTCGCGCTCTTAAACAATTGTGTACGAGCGAGATATAAATAAAATATTTCATTTTAAAATGCACCTAAATTCGATTATATGCACAGGCACACTAACAACACATGAAAATGAAAAGTGGCTCAGTTATAAAACGCACCTAAATTCAATTATAAGCACAGGCACACTAACACATGGAAACAACAAGTGGCTCAGTTGTAAAAGGCACCTCAATTATAATCACAAAATTTGATTATAAGGACAGGCACACAAACACATGAAAACGAAAAGTGGCTGAGTTATAAAACACAGCTAAATTCAATTATAAGCACAGGCACACTAACACATGGAAACGACAAGTTGCTCAGTTGTAAAACGCACCTGAATTCAATTATAAGCATAGGCACACTAACACATGAAAACGAAAAATGGCTCAGTTGTAAAACGCACCTAATTTCGATCATAAGCACAGGCACATGAACACATGAAAACAAAAAGTGGCTCTGTTGTAAAACGCATCTGAATTCGATTATAAGCACAGGCACACTAACACATGAAAACTAAAAGTGTCTCAGTTGTAAAACGCACATACATTCGGCACAGATATAGTGTCAATGTTAATCGAAGTTGTTGAGCTGCCAACTCACGAGTGAATCTGCCTAATGACATGCGTTCTGGTGTGTCATGCAGGGAAGTCACAGACAGCCCCCAAGTCCAGGTGAAAACAAGATGTGCTGCGGTGGAGGGAGAAGAAAGTGGACCCATTGACCAGCCAGGCCTGGACAGGCACAGACAGGGCCCTTAGATCGTGGGCTTGAGAGGCCGGCCGGCATTCGCCTGATTGGTCATGAAGATTGTAGAAGGGACCAATCATAGGCGAACAGGCTCAGGGCCAGGCACACCAGCATTGCTGAAAACGGCATCGGCCATGATGAGAGGAGGCCTTGTATAGGGAAAGAAGATGGTGTTCTGAATACAAGTCTTGCAATGCAGCAGTGCACAGCTGTTGAAAACGCAGATGGAAATATTATTTTGTGCCAATGTAAAATGCAGAGATGTTGAGCACAACAAAAAGGATTTTTTAATTTTTTTAAATGTATTTATTTGTGTTTATGGTTTATACAAACCTTTACACAATATTAAAAGAAATCATTTGCAGATAAACCTACAATGGCAACATAAATTACTTATATTTTCTAAAAAGGATGCAGGATCTAGACCGGAGCATCATAGTGCAGGATGACGTGGATGCACATACTGCTGTGGATGAATACTCTAATAATAAATAAAGTCTTTTCTGAAATTCTGGATGACTCTTGTTTTTCCTTGACATCCTATCTCCTCACCCTCCTGTGAGTCATTGACACTTCCTTCCTTCTCCATCTGGATGTACTTCTCTACCCGTACTACATCGTCGCAGGACCATCTTTTACCGTCTTCCAGTAGCACAGACTTGCTTGAGCAATTCATTACTTTTTAGGGAGACCTAAATTTCGACTCTCCTTTCAGTGTTCTTTTGGGCTCTTTTACACAGACCCAATCCCCATTCTTGATTTTGCTCTCCACTGCTCCTTTGCTGTGGTCATAATGATTTTTGTATTTTGCTTTCTTTTCCTTCACTCTTCTTACAATGTCACAAATATCAATTTGTTTGTGAGTGTCCGCAATTAACCAAGCAGGCCTCAGTTGATTTGACACCGACCTACCCCTCATCATGGTAAATGGTTCTTCTTCACTTTCTGAGTGCGGAGTCATTCTGTAGGTGTTGAGAGCTTCTCTTAAGGTGTCCTTCCACAGCAACACATTAGCAATGGCAAGTTGGATGATGTTTTTCACAAAACCATTCATCCTCTCTACCAGTCCATTAGCCATGGGATGATATAGGGACATGGTTCTATGTTTAATAGCTCTCTCCTTTAGAAAAGATTGTACCTCCATTGACATAAATTGGACCCCATTGTCAGAAACTATTTCCAACGGGTCTCCTTCCCTATTAAATACTTCGTCCAAGAATTTCACTATCTTCCTTGCTGTTACTAAACCTTCGACAATGCCCCACTCCACCCATTTTGAAGTGTAATCCAATAGGACAATGACGTACATTTTTTGCATATCCAAATTTTCATATGGTCCTGTAATGTCAATTGCCAGTTTGGACCACACTGACCCTGGAATCTCCACTGGTTGCAAGGGTGTCCTTCTCACAATCTTTCCCTTGTCACTGGCCGTGCATGCTGAACAATCTTTAACAGCTTCTTCCATTTCCTTCCAAATGCCAGGCCACCAATAGCTTTCTCTAACTCTTCTTTTGGTGAGGCTCCTGCCCACATGGCCTTCATGTGCCAAGTTTATTATTCTGTCTTAATTCCACAGGCGGAATAATACGGGTACCTCTGTACACACACATCGAATGCATTGATATTTCATCTCTTATTTGGGCGTACATCCTAATGCACTGATCAGTCTCCTTCCATTCACTCTTAATAGCTCACCTGAGACACTTCTGTTCGACATCTTCAGACACTGACTTGACCCACTCATCTCTCAATATACTGGGATTCACCATTGCAATGATGTTCTCGGAGCTCATGTCATTGTAAGAATCTTCATTATAGTAGCCACTAGTCCATGGTATTCTCGAAAAAACAATCTGTCACCATATTTGATTTTCTGGGAGTGTACCTTACACTTAGGTTGTATTGCATTATATCCAGTAACCACCTTCATATCCTTTGGGAAATTAAGTGTGGGGTCTTGGAGATCAATATATGTACTAAAGGTTTGTAATCTGTCTTCAATATGATTGGCAACCCCCATATAGGACTCCTGAAGTGCTCTAAAATCCACTTGACCCCCAATTGTTGAGTAGTTCAGTCCTTGAGGCAAATGCAATGGGAACAGTACCGTTTTCGTGTATTTGTTCAAGTACTCCCCCTAAACCTACTTTACTGGCGTCAACCGAAATCATAGTCTTGGCCTTGCAGTCAAACATGCTCAATGTCGGAGCCTTATTGATATGTCTTTTTATCTGCTCAAACTCTTCCTTGCACTCTTCAGACCATGTACATTTCACACATTTTCTCATAAGCTCCCTCATGCACTTTGTTTTTTTCATGTAATGGGATATACATTTAGAATAATATTCTGTCATACCTAAAAAACTCAGCAGTTGGTCTTTGTTGCCAGGTTCAGGGATATTCAGAATAGTGTCCACCAGTTTCTTTCTTGGCTTAATTCCTTCAGCATGTATTAAGTGTCCCAGATATGTTACTTCCTTTCTCTTGATTTACATTTTTTGTTATCTTTAATGTGAGGCCTCTCTTCTGATTGACTTGTAGCACCCCCATCAGCTTGGCATTATGTTCATCTTATGTCTCGGCCGAGACCAGAATGTCATCCTGGAAGCAGTAGACAACCTTAAGGCCCCCAAACAGATGATTCATGAGTCTTTGAAAAACTGACACCGCTGAGGCAGAGCCAAAATGCATTCTTTTGTATCTATACGCTCTAAGGGGGGTTACAAAAGAAGTAAGATGTGTGGACTCTTCATCAAGCTTGAGCTCGTGGTATGCCGAGGACAAATCGAGAGTTGTGAAGTACTTTGCTGGGGTCATGGTTGTCAGTAGTTCTCCAATATTTGGTAAAGGATTCCTATCTATCCAAATGTTTGCATTAAGATCCCTGGGATCAACACACATCCTAATAGCGCCATCTGGTTTATGTACTAACACAATTGGAGAAAGCCACTGCGAACTTTCAATGGGTTACATGATGTCTTGTTCACATAGTTTGGTGAGTTCTTTCTGTAAGGCATCTCTTGTACCTATAGGAATGCCCCTCAATTTGTGTGCAACAGGTTTCACACCTCTCTTCAGGATTATTTTATGTTGGAAACCTTTTAGTACACCAATTGACTTATTGAACAATCTGGGAAAACTTCTTGCTAGAGTTTCACTGGTATTACAACTGTCTTCCGATATGCTCAAAATGGGAATGTCTTCACCAGGATGAATTTTAATCTGCAGAGTCACTTGATCCCACCAGCCTACCACAGACGACCCGTTTTCTGCCACATATAACTTGCAAAATGTTTCCCTGCCCTTGAAGTTACGCTTTACCCATGTATAGCCGATATTTATTGGTGTTTTGCCATAACCTGTGGCTCTTTCTTTGGTACATTGTAATTCCTCGCGTTTTCCTTTTAGTTCTGTAAAAAATGTTCCAACATCCACCATAATATAAGGCGAACCAGTGTCCACCATAACTCGCATTGACACATCATTGATCTGCATGCATACCCATGGTCCTCTGTTCTCTTCATTGGGCGTGAGGGTAAGAATTTTATTCCTCTTTTACCATATCACTGACAATGGACAGCACATTTCCTGGGCCTCTAATTTCTTCTAATGCTTTAATGTTGGTATGCTGTGACTTGTTGACAAATTGTTTCCCTAATTTACTTCTACCTCTAATGTTCCTGAAAACATTAGCAAAATGCCCCGTATCCACACTTGTAGCATTCAGCGGCAAAGGCTGGGCACTCTTTCTCAACATTGGCATGTCTATTCCAACCACATTTCTGGCATAGAGTTTGGAACCTATTTACTGGTTCCTTCCCTTTCCTCAAGTTCATTTTGGGATTGCCTGCAGATAATCTTTTTACCAACGCTATCAGTGACTCTTCACTGTCATCTCCTTTTTCTTCCTGGACAGATTTAATTTCTTTGATTTCATCCTCATTCTGTATTTTTTCCATACACTTTTCCCCTAACTCCATCGTTCTGGTGAATTCTAATGCCTGTTCCAAGGAGGGATCATTCGCCTGCCATAGCCTCTGTTGAATGCGGGAGTCTGCTGCATGTAATACCAACTGGTCCCTCAAGCATTCGTTGGCAAGCCCTTTGAATCTGCATGTCGAAATTAGGCCTCTCAACACTGCCATGTAGGTATCAATGGATTCGCCTTTATGTTGTTGTCGAGAAAAAACGATACCTCTGTAAAACAATGTTGACTTTGTTCCCAAAGTATTTGGCCAATTTGCCCAGAGCATTCTCAAATTTTCTGTTGCTGTCTCCTGATCCACCCACTGTTTTATTGAGATCAGGTAGTGCACGAAATATCCTCAGCGCTTCAGCCCCAATGCAGTTCAGTAAAGTAGCCTCTTTTAGATCGTCATTGAACTTGGCTCCCCCTCAGATATATTGAACTTGGCTCCCCCGATCACCCTCAGATAAACCTGAAACCCATCAATCCATTGTTTCCAAGGACTGACTGGGTTCCCTGGATGTTGAAGGAACTGTGCTGCATTTTCCCAAATGTTCACTCTAAAATCTTTCCTCACTAATGGCACTGTATTTGTTCAATGTTCATTAGTCACCTGTGGTAATTGCACATTCTTCAATTCAATTTGTACTGTGGTTTGTTTGGGGCATCACTGTGCCTGTTGTGCTTTGTTCCATTTGGGATGGTGCTTAACTTTGCATCCTTCAGTAATTTGTGCTTTCTAGAACCTGTGGCTAACCTCCACAGTCATGACTTGCCCTTGCCCGCGTTGTGCGCACAGTAGACGGTGCTTGTATCCGTCTCTATACAAGGTTCGTGACCCTTGACTGTTTGCTGCGCTCTATAACTTGTGGTTTCCTTGGCAACTTTATATACAACTTTTAAGATGGCTGCCACGTTGAGCAAATTTTCTAGGCTGCTTTCCTCAAAAGTAGCTGATACTGGTAGCTCGCAGATGCACATTCAAATGATGCGTGATTGCGGTAAGCCTTTCCGTTTATTTTCGTATATTGAAAATCAAAGTACCTTATAAGTTGTAGGCCTCTTTATGTACGTTGTGTCTGTTCCCCAATTCACTGATGTCCAAAACGGTACTTCCCCTCAAGATCCGCCGCTCAAACATGCCCATCCAACAACCGTCAGCTGTTACTGCGTCTCGTGAACATGCTTGTGTTCCGGCCTTCTTTTAACAGCTTCCGGGGGCTCTCACCTTTATGAATGTGGTCCTTGTCGCCAATTGTTATAAAGTATTGACCACACCTGAGATCATAAGTTCGCACGTAGTCTTTATTGTAAGAGCCCCTGGGGTGGCACAGCCGGTTGGGGCCGATCTGCAACTCGTATGGTTCTGGAATCAGTGTATCGCAGAACCATGCCAGCTCGGCCGCCGACCGGCGAGGAGTTGACATCATACATAACAGTTCCAAGTTCACTTAAAAGTTAAACACAGTGGCACGCTTTATCTATTTTGGAGGAGGCAACAAGAGCCTTCCTAAGGGTTCTGGATGAGCGAGAGGTGTGAGCGTCTACATTAATGTGGCCTTTTTAATCGGAATCATACAGAGGTTTGAGGTTTGCAACTGGTATTAGGGTGGCGTTTCTCCAATTTCTTATTGGATAGCTGGGAGGAGCACTTCTCTGGGTGAGGCAGTAACACACAGAGATAACCTCTAGGGGATTCACTGAAGGAGTAATTATTTTATATCTGAGATCCCAAACATTTCCTCCCTCTCTCCCCCAGCCCCATCGCCTGACAAGCACTGTAGTTGGGATTTAAGAGTAACAGATGAATTAGCGAATGTCGATAATGTTCAGGTGGAGATTCATCATTTAAGGGGAGTTGCTTCAACAGAATGTGTAGCATTTTGAAGACATGTTATTCAGTTGTAAAGATTTACCTGCATTTGGAATGTTGATGTTTACTGAAAAATTGCTGAATAAAAATATGACATTAAAAAAGAATGGTAGTACCTCGTTTGGTATTCCCAAAGCTTGTCCTTGTCTGCAATCTGAAACAGCACATTATGTTGAGCAAGAAGGCTGTATGGGTTGTAAATATGGTATCAGTTTAATGATGTACTTACCTAGCTCATCTTTCTCTGCGTTGTCTGGGGCCCCCATGATAATGGCACTTCTTCCTCTACCCCACACCCCCCTGCACTTATCACTGTGTTCACACACTTGTACAGTAGGATTGTCACAAGGCCAATATAACCGCTTTTGTTGTTTTGCTATGTCCCTCCACCCCCCAACTTATCTTGTGGTGCCTGGAAACACTTGTGTATATGCGCCATACAAATGTCCAATAAATAAAATAAATACGCTAGTTTTCAAATCTTTTAATTTTCCAAAGTAATCATGTGAAAGTATTATCTAATTGTGGGTTCTGAAATGCTGAACTGTTTAAGTCCTGGTTGTAGCCTGGAAAGCTTTACACCAACAGCTACATATGACTCACCAATACAACTTGTGACATGCAAACATGACTATGGCCCTCATTACGACCCTGGCGGAAATCGAAAAACGATGGCGGAAATGCAATACCGCCATCGAATAGCGCTCGGTGCAATTATGAGCCGTCACCGTAAAGTACGATGCCATTAGCGACACCGTAGTGAACGCCAACGCTAACTGCACCAAGTACGCGCACGCGCGCCATGCCAAACCGTAATTACCACCATGGCGTAATGGTACGCGAATTCCGATCCAAGCGGACATGTACCTAACGCCATCAAGCATGGCGGAAAGTACCATTCCGCCATGGTGAGAAGTACGGCTTCGCGAATCAACCGTAAACGGCCCTACTGAGTGCCTGTACACCACTCCCTGGCCACATTGCATAACTCCTCGTAGGTGCAATGAAGACACAAATGCAACCAGTGAAATGTACAAGCCACCCATGCATGCCAACGAACAAATGAATCTAAGGGCTCCAAGTGCCTTGTGAGTGGCCATCCATTTATGCCATGGCACCATTGCCGCACTGATGCAGCACAGGCATGTGAAGGTTCAAGTACAGCAACATGAGCAGACAAATGAGACAAACAAAAACAGGCCCCCCCATCGACTGACACCAGTGTAAGGCAACATACAAAGCAGTATCCTGAGGGAGACTGCACCAGCCCTGTACTCCTGCCAGTAAACCAACCAACCATCAGCATAAGCATGGACCACACAAGTTGGCAGAGTGACTGAGCAGCCAGGCACATCTCAAGAGTGGCCAATGGGAGCTGCAGGGCACAGATGGCACGAATACAGAAGCCATTCCAATGGACATGACCTCAGTCTCCCTCCAAGAAACGCACGCAAACACAGGCACCTGTGACCAGCCATATTCAGATAATCACATCATTCCACCAATCCACCTGGCTGACCGGCATCTGTTACACAAAAGCAAATCCCCCGCCCATGAGCAGGACATCATTAAAACAGTCACAATGGTAGCCCCTATCCCTGACCACACTGGGCTTCGTAGGCAAACGCGGCCAGTACAGTACCACGCAACTATACTCAGAAGCCGGAACCCAATGCAGATCTTCTCACAAAACATCGCACCACAAATAGGAATATGCTACATTACTTGCAAAGAAGAACGTTACACGGTTAAAATCAGAATAGACATTTAATGCACCACAAAATCACCAAGCCCATACAGCCATTAGGTCATGAACCCCAAAATACATTTCATCATTGTGGGCTGCATCCGCAATAAATGACCAGCTTCTTCTTGTGTGACGCCCTGTTCCTTCATGGTACACAGGGGCTACATTCACGTTCAAAAAGGCAACATGGAAGCGCCTACAACCGCAGGGCCGTCCCATTAGGTAGGCACTAGTCCAGCTGAAAGCTCGAAATGTTGCTCCTAGCCACTAGTACTGCGTAAGGGCATGTGGCCCATTGGCGATCGTCCCATAAGATCGTAATGGTGCTCCACTGATTAACTCGAAGCATCAGGTGCCGGGAGTAAAAGCCATCTGCAGGAGTGGCATACAGATGGCAGCGGCAAAAGGGGAGGAGATACCTGTCACCCAAATGAAATGAAAAAGAATAGTAGGCCATCAGAACTTGATTCGTATTACTCACTTCAATGATCACACTAAATCTACAGCCATATGCATGCTAGCCCACTCCAAAGGATTATTCCCACCCAAAAATCACTTGCGAATCATAACTATAAAAATCGAGCTGGGAACACTATTACACACGAGTGCTTGTGTGCATGCGTCTGTCAAAACAGAATCCATTCGATGAGATTAGTAACGTGCATAGACACAAGTGTATGAAGGCGCGTCGAGACACGGAGGGTACAACAAGGGCAGATAGACGATGGTCCCACTATGGCAGCTCTGCATCACATAGCGCAGGGGAGGTGGATAGATTCCAAAAAGCCCTGTACATGGCAAACTCTCCATTAAATCATCTGTCCATGCATCCATACATCATTTCCTCATCCCGGTATGAAAACGCATGATTATTTACTCACATCACATGTGAAATTTCCATTGAGTCTGTGCGTAATGCAGTCTGCAAAATCCACTGTGCTCCAGGCCGGGATTCCAGCGTTGTGAAGTAAGATGTATTTGGGAACGTCCTGCCTCATCGTCCACTACGCTATTGCGCATCCCATACTATTCATATCAATCATTGCATTCTCGCCATGGCCCCTGTCCCAAGGACACTAAACAATAGAACGTTATATTTGCAGTCAGACCTGTGGGCGTCTCCTCGCCGCTAGCTGAAGACCGAAAGCGCCGTCCTTCGAATACCTCATTTGCAACATCACGTCGAAAAGGCATCTGTGACCGCTTGAAATCACAAATTCATCCATGTAGTGCGGCATTGTGTTTAAATGCAAACTGGCTTCACTCACAAATGGGACGCCCCGCCCGTCGGTGAACCGCGGTACAGTGCTGCATGAGGGTCCACCGTTAATCGAGTACTACATTCCACTGACCCTTCACAAGTTTGTTCTCGACTGCAAAGATAGTATGTGAAACAATGGGACCATAGCAGAATGAACATATGAACCAATATTTCACTGCCATCGGGATCATATACATGATTGTAATAGCAAGATGCCATGCGTCGAATTGCAACGTTGTGTGCGGGACGTGCTCGCCCAAAGGGGATTGCAGCTTGCACAGGTGGAATGAATCACCACAGGTGGAGGCAATACAGCTTGAAAACACATAAATTGCACACCCAACCCCCTCCCACACCCACACCAAAATGCTACCGGCAGGACTAGCGATGTTGGCCCTGGGGGACCTGATTGCACTGCAAGTACTCCAACTTCAAGAAGAAGAGGAACAGCAACTACTACAACAACCTGCCGCACAGAGGAGACGCAGGAGGAGGAGGAGGGCAAGGCAGGGCCAGCAAGGCCCGCCAGCACAGCCACTACCACCACGCAGGCAGCCCGCAATCCCACGCCTCCGAGCACATCCGTTCGACCTCACGGATGAGCAGATCCACACCCTCTACCGTTTGGACCGGGACACCATAACCGCCATTGTGGAGATGACACAGGCTGACCTTGTCAGCATGATAGATAGCCCAACCGCCATTCCACCCCTACTGAAGGTGGTGTCTGTACTCCACTTCCTGGCCACAGGCACCTACCAGCACACAGTCGGACAGTTGCATGGCATTTCACAGCCAGTGTTCTCACGGACACTATTGCAAGTGCTCGATGGTCTCCTGAAGCACGCAGACGACTACATCTCTCTACCACGCTCGGAGCAGGAAATTACAAACACAAAAGTGGGATTCCATGCACTTGGCGGCATACCGGGTTGCATTGGTGCCATCGACTGCACCCATGTGGAATTGGTCGTCCCGCATGCCATGGAGGCCCAGTACCGCAACCGAAAACAATTTCATTCTCTGAATGTACAAATGGTGTGTGACTCCAACAGGATCATTACACATTGTTGTGCCCGATTTCCTGGATCAACCCATGATTCTATGGTTTTGAGGAACTCTACAATACCACGCTACATGGAGCGACACGCAGGGAACAGATCCTGGCTACTCGATGAGTCTCATTTCATGCATGATAATGTGGGGTATGTGATGCGGCAATGACCTGGCAGGAAGGGGGGGGGGCCGTACGTAGCAATGTCATTCCACAAACATCCTTTATTGTCCACATACAGGTGATGCCGGGTATCCACTGAAGAGATGGCTCCTTACACCACTCCGGAACCCACAGAACCAGCATGAGGAGGACTACAACCATGCCCACTCACGTACCCGTGTAGTCATAGAACAGGCATTCGGCCTACTGAAGACTCGTTTCCGCTGCCTCAGCAGGTCTGGCGGGGCACTCCTGTACCGCCATGTGAAGGTGGCAAAGATGGTCATGGCATGTGTCATGCTACACAACATGTGCGTACGTAGAAATGTGCCCATGCCCCCTGACGCAGAACTGCAAGCACCTGAAGATGGTCATGATGAGGGTGGGGATGTGGCAGCACCTCAAGGAGTCCGCGAGGCACAGGAGGGCCGAGACATTCGTCAGATTCTCATAGATTCATGCTTCTAGCACTCACGCCTGGTGGCTGATACATGGACACGGGACTTGTGGCAATGTGTGTGTCTGGAACATGCACAATATGGACTGTACGCCTATAATGGCCTCGTACACAAAGATCAATGTCCACACATCTCATTGGATGATAGTGAAATGTTTATCGCATATGTGAAATTATGTTACACACCCCATCGACCCGCCACCCAAGTGAGCCCAACACACCCCCTCCACCCTCCTACCTCCCCCCCGAACACCAGTGTCCAAAGATGCTCATTGTCAGTGGGCAGACGCTATTGCAAGCCCCCTCTGCGGGTATCAGGGGCACCCCTGCCTGTGGAGCGCAGGTTCCTCCCAGATCTACGTTGGGGGCTGCCCTGGACGGAACTTGCAACGGATGATGTCTCTGCCTGCTCACGTCCATGCATGTCCCTAAGGGTTTGTGAGAGCTCAGTGAGCACACGGCGCACAGCGGCAAGTTCAGCACATACGTCTTTGGACGTCGCATGCAGTTCCCCCCTCAGGCTCTCGGTGCTTCTCTCCATTTGTACTCTCAGGCTCTCGGTGCTTCTCTCCATTTGTGCCCTTAGTGTCTCTGTACTTCTCTCCATTTCTGCCCTAAGTGTCTCAGTAGATGTTTCTATGGCTGACTTAGTACCCCCACATTCATCAGCATGGTCCTTGAGGAGCGTGGCCAGTTGCTGCTGTTGCACGATCACCTGGTCGAGGGACTGTTGCCTCTGCTGGGCCATGGCCATTTGCGGTGGTGTCACAGAGGGGCTGGTCACCTCATGTTGCCTTGCCACAGGGCTTGTGGGGGATGGCCAGTCGTCGTCTTGTGGGTGCCCCTGCGTGGTATCCTCATGGTGTACGGGATGGAACAAACAGGGGGATTGAGACAGGTCATGGATGGATCTTACTTCGACATCCCCGTTTTCTGTGTCGGAGCATGCTGCCATTAATGCAGTGTCACCTATGGTGCTGCTGCCACCAGAAGCAGTGCCTTCTGTGGCATCCATTGGGGGGACCTGTGGTGGTGCTGTTGTGGGCATGCTGGGTGCTGGGGTGCCTGTTGAAGTTCCCTCCTGTGTGCTGTCACTTGATTTGTGCTGCTGCCGTGTCTTGATGCGTGCAGCTGAGGTGGAGGGTCTTTGGCCGTTGGTCTTGGCCCTCTTTGCAGGTGTGCTGGTAGGGGTGTCCTGGAGCTCGTCGTTTGAATCGGACCCTGTGGTGGAGTAAAGGAGGGCGAGCGTTATTAATGGGTCTGTTGAAATTGGAATGGCAATGTATCACATGCATTGGGGTGGTACCTGAGGGTGATTTGGGTCGGGGCCTTGGAGGTGGTTTCATTTTTGTGTGGATTGAGGATGCAGTTGTTTTGCAGCCTGCAGTTAGGGTGTGCATGCTGCACGTGTAGAGGGTGTTTTTAGGGTTTTTAATTATTTATGTATTTATTGTGAGTTTTAAAGTGCGCTATCAGGCCAATGTATGTGGACGTTCTCCTGGACATGTGTTACTGTTGCACTATGTGGACACATGGTACTTCACATGATTGGACATTGTGGATTTAGCATTGTTTTATTTGGCCCACCTACCTGATTCTTCGGATGTCTGCACTCCTTTCTCCATCCCTCCGACTCCCTCTATACTCTCCATTCCAATGGTGGAGGCACAGATTTCTTCCCAGGGGGTCAACTTGATGGGTGATTCCGATCCTCCCCCGGTAGCTGTGGCAATGTTTTGGTTGGCAGAAAGTATGCTCCGGACGCGTATCCGCAGGTCGTCCCATCGCTTTCTGCATTGCTGTGGGTTGCGGGGTGCGGTCCCCACCGCACTTACCCGCTGTGCCACCAGGGCCCATATGGCCTTCTTGTTCGCAAGTGCCGTCCTGGTCATTTGCGTCGAGAAGACGACGGCAGCATTCTCCTGGAGGGTCTCTGTGAGCACGGTGAGTTCCTCACGGGAGAAGTGGACCTGCCGCTTGCGGTCGCACGCTTTTTTCGCTACTTTTCCCATTGTTATTGTTTTCACTAGGGTGGATGACGGGTTGTGATGTGTCTCAGGGTAGTATTTTTAATGGTTGTGTGGGAATTCTGATTTTATAGGTGTACGGCGTGCTGTTTCCCGTTCCGGGACCATGTTTTTACTTCCGTTTCCGTATATTTACGGTCACCGTACTTTCCGATTGCCGCTCATTACGGTGTCCGCTAAGATGGTTGGCGGAATTGCACCTAGGGCGCCGTACGACGGCGGTGGGGGGCGTTTTGGGGACATTTCCGCCATCGCGGACATTGCACTTCCGCCATGGAGTAGTGCTCGTGCCCGATGGGTCGGAATTAGCCGCACTTTGCTCCGTCGTGCAATGGCGGAAACGCTATTTACGCTGTGGCGGTCAGGTCAGTCACTTTCCGCCAGGGTCGTAATGAGGGCCTATGTGGTGTTATTTCTATGTATTTGGGAATATATATCCATTGGGATACATTTAGAATAATTCTAAAGCATGATGGGTCATTTATAACAGCAAAAAAAGGTTATAGTTTGATTCTCATGTAGTAGTCAGATTTGCAGCATGCTATGTCAGCTTGGAAGCTTGTAAGCCTCCAGACGTTGCTTCCCGGGTAATGTCAGATACCAAGAAGCTGTTTTTGTTGCCTTTCCAACTGATATTTTCTCTAACACCTGCCATTTACATTTCCTCCTGGACTTTCATAGTTCTTTGTGATTGATGATAAACCTGCAAGCTTATATTGACAAGGAACAAGTTACTTACCTGTAACTGTTGTTCTCCAGCATGGGTCTGGCATGGATTCACATGCTCATGAATATTCCCCGTCGTCAGGCTGGGAATCCTCGGTAAAGAAAAAACCAGTATCAGTTTCGTTTCTGATCTGTCTTTCGTAGTAATAACCAATCACTGGTCTCTGCGTCATACTGACCACAGCCAATGACTGCCCTCTACCTAAGCACCGCCTCTGGCAGCCATCTTCAGATTTGGAAGCACGTGAAGTGGCAGTATGACCAAGTGAAGAGCCGCAGAGGGGTAGGCGGGAGGGTTCGCATGTGAATCCATGCCAGACCCATGCTGGAGAACAACAGTTACAGGTAAGTAACTTGTTCCTTCTCCAGCATGGGGTCTGGCATGGATTCACATGCTCATGAATAAAGAATACATAGCAGTACACACATGCACAACCACGGGAGGTGGCAAAGGCTCAACATTAAGCATCACATCAACTCAACATTAAGCATCTTACCTCCTCACCAGGCTCACCTCAGGCGAACAGGTTGCGCAGCACTGCTTGGCCGACCCTGGACTCCTCCCTGGAATCCCGGTCGACGCAGTAGAATTTCGTGAAGGTGTGCGTCGACCTCCACGTAGCAGCCCTGCATATGTCCAGCAGGGGCACACCAGATAGGAACGCCGTGGTAGCTGCGATCGCTCTGGTGGAATGGGCTCTCGGACGGCCAGGCAGCGGTCGGTTTGCCAACCGGTGACAGTACATGATACAGCCGGAGAGCCATCTGGAGATGGAAGCCTTCGAGAGAGCCTTCCCCTGATTGACAGGTCCAAAGTTCACAAAGAGTTGTGACGTCTTCCGAAAACCTTTCGTGCGGTCCACGTAGAACTTCAGCGCTCTAGCTACATCCAGCGAGTGCAAAGTCCTCTCAGCCGGCGACGAAGGCGACGGGAAGAACACAGGTAACACCAAGGGTTCGTTGAGATGAAAGTCCGACGGTACCTTGGGCATGAAGGAGGGGTGCGTCCTGAGCACTACCCTCGTGTCGTGGAAAGTCAAGTACGGGGCCTTGCAGGAAAGGGCCTGGATCTCTCCCACTCGTCGTGCGGAGGTGATGGCCACGAGAAAAGCTGTTTTCCACGATAGAAACTTCAACGGGGCCGAGTGCAGAGGCTCGAACGGAGGTCCCATGAGTTTGGTCAGCACCACGTTGAGCTCCCACGCCGGGGCCGGAGCCTTCACCGGCGGGAACGATCTGAACAGTCCCTTCATGAACTCTTTCACCAGACGATGAGACCACAAGGACGTCCGGCCCGTGGTTCTGGTGTATCGGGAGATCGCAGCAAGATGAATCTTGATGGACGCGTGTGCCAGACCAGCTTTGGCCAGCGTCAGCAGGTACGGCAGCACTTGGGGAGCCGTAATCCGTAGAGGGTTAATCTTCTGTGCGTAGCACCAGACAGAGAACCTCTTCCATTTGTGTCCGTAGCATTTAAGAGTCGAGGACGCCCTGGCCTTTGCAAGAACCTCTCTGCAATCGGCCGGTATGTCGTATCCTCCAAACTCTAGCGCTGCAGGAGCCAGGCCTGCAAGTTCAGCGACTTCGGGTCGTGGTGGAGGATGGCGCCTCCTTCCCTGGAGAGTAGATCCGCGTCCGCCGGCAGCTTGATTGGCGGGGACGCCGACAAGTCCAGAAGGTCCGGGAACCATATCTGCCTCGGCCACGCAGGTGCGACGAGGATCATCCTGCACCGTGACCTCTTGAGCTGGTTGACGAGCCGGATTAGCAGAGGCAAGGGAGGGAACGCGTAGAGGAACAGGCCCTCCCAGGGGAACGAGAAAGCATCGCCCATGCTCCTCGTCTGGGGAAACCTGCTGGCGAACCTCCGGCACTTGGTGTTCGTCGCCGTCGCGAACAGGTCGATCTGGGGTGTGCCCCACCGTCGGAAGAGGCGATCCACCAGATCCTGCCGTAGTTCCCACTCGTGGCACGAGCGCAGCTCCCTGCTGAGTGAGTCGGCGATGGTGTTTTTTATCCCTGCCAGATGAAACGGCACCAGAAGAATCCCTTGGGCGACGGCCCAATGCCACAGGTCCTGCGCCTCCTTGGACAGCGCTGGGGACCTGGTTCCGCCCTGTTTCCTGATGTAAAACATGGTGGTGGTGTTGTCGGTGAAGATCCTCACCACCTTGCCCTTGAGGGACGGAAGGAAGGACCTGAGGGCCCAAAACACTGCACGGAGCTCCAGGACGTTGATATGCAGGGACTTCTCCGTCGGGAGCCAGAGTCCCCTTGCGTGCAGATTTTCGGTGTGCGCTCCCCACCCTTCTAGGGAGGCATCCGTGGTCACAGTCACCTGGTGGGCTGGGGTCTGGAAGTCCATGCCCGCCGTCAGATGCGCGCGGGTGCCCCACCACCGTATCGCTCGTCGGAAACTCTCGTCGAGCTTGATCCTTTCCTCGAAGCTGCCCGTCGTCTGGATCCAGCGCGCATCCAGGAACTCTTGCAACGGGCGCATCCGGAGCCTGCACATGGGAATGAGGTAGATGCAGGAAGACATCATCCCGAGGAGGGACTTGATGGACCTCACCTTGGCCGCGTCGGCCACCAACATCCGTTGCACCTTGCCCAAGATGGTCCTGGTCCTCTCCTCCGACGGGGAGGCCAGAAGGGACACTGTGTCGAGCCTCGCTCCCAGAAACAGTGCGACTTGCGCGGGCACCAGGTGGGATTTGGCGTAGTTCACGGAGAATCCCAGGTCCGTGAGGAGTTGGACGGTCCTTGCCGTGTGGACCACGGCGAGCTCCCTCGTCTTGGCGCGGATGAGCCAGTCGTCCAGGTAGGGGTAGACGTGAATCCCCTCGCGGCGCAGCTGCGCCGCCACCGGTGCGAGGCACTTGGTGAAAACCCTGGGTGCCGACCGCAGTCCGAAGGGAAGGGCTTTGAACTGGTAATGACGCCCTTGGACCACGAATCTGAGGAATTTTCGGTGCCCCTTTAGGATGGGAATGTGGAAGTAGGCATCCTCCAAATCCAACGACGATAGGAAGTCTCCTTCCTCCAGCTGACCCAGGACGTGCTGGAGGGTGACCATCCGGAACTTCTGCGCCTTGATGAACTTGTTCAGGCGTCGCAGGTCCAGGATGGGGCGCCATCCTCCCGTCTTCTTCTTCACGAGGAAGTAACGCGAGTAGACTCCGGAGCCCCGAAGCCTCTTTGGGACGAGTTCGATGGCGCCCTTTCTGAGCATCGCCTTTACCTCCAGGAGAAGTTGAGGGACGTGAAGTTCTTTCCTGGCCACGGGGGGGACGCGCGGGCACCTTCTTTGAAACTCGAGCGCGTGGTCCCGGGCCAGGGCGTCCAGCACCCAACGGTCGGTGGAGATGGACTCCCACACGCTGACGAAGCCCGCCAGCCGGCCTCCCACCGGGGTGCTTCGGTGGGGGCCCGACCCCACGGCCGGTTCAATCCTGCTTGGACGCGGCCTTGCCGCCTTGGCCTCCTTGGCGACGACGGCGGGGGCCGCCAGACTTGCCTCGTCCTCTGTAGGCCTCTTGCGACGACGAGCGGGCCGCTTGACGGTAGGAAGCGAAACCGCCGCCGGAACCTTTGGAGGCGCCCTTGCCTCCGCCGCTCCGAAAGGGCGTCCGCCGTTGCTGCAGTACTCCAAGGGCCCGGGCCGTCTCAGTATCCGCCTTGATGGCCTGAAGGGAATCGTCCACTGTCTTCCCAAACAGGTTGTTCCCGTCGAAGGGCATGTCCAGGACCCTGGTCTGGACGTCCTGCCGAAAGTCCGTAGCCTTGAGCCATCCGCGACGTCGAAGGCAAACGCCGTTGCCCATCTGGCGGAACCCAGTGTCGGCGATGTCCGTCGCCACGGTGATGGCGTGGTCCGAGGCCACCTCACCTTCCTGCAGGATCTCAAGGGCCTCCGCCCTCTTGTCGTCCGGCAGAAAATCCAGCAGGGGAGCTATCTTGTACCAGAGTTCCCTGTCGTAGCGGGCCACGATAGCCAAGGCGTTGGCCGCTTTAATCGTCGTCGCCGCCGACGAGATGACTCTGCGTCCCATGGCATCCAATTTCTTTCCCTCGCCGTCCGGCGGGGAAGTCGACGTGGAGGCCGCACCCCCCCCCGCTTTCTTCCTGGCTGCCGCGGAGACGACGGAGTCCGGGGTAGGCTGCGCCCGGAGGCATAGGGGGGCCGAGTCCGGGACCCGGTACTTTTTCTCGTACCGGTCTCTTTTCGCTGGCGTCGTGGAAGGGTTCTTGAGGAGGGAAAGGCCCTCATCCCAAATGTCGTCCAACAGAGGCACTGCGAGGACCGTCTTCCTCTTGGTCTCGCGCCGTTGGTAAAGGAAGCCTTCCTTTTTCTTCTCCTCAGGGCAGAGTTGGAAAAGCTCGGATGCCCTGGCGATCATTGAGTGGAACGATCCAATCTCGTCGGGCGGAGAAGCCCTGGTGGGAGGCGACGACGGAAAATCCTCGTCGTATGCCTCGTCGTCCGTACCCGTCGCTGCCGTGTCAGTCCCCGTATCATCCCCTCGGGTGGACGGGGAGGAGGGCTGGACGGGGCGCGACGGTTGAAAAGGAGGCGGTGGATGGATCCTTCTTTTCTTGGTAGGGGGAACACCAGAAGGTCCCGGTTCTGGATCCCCCGACGGGAGAGGTTCCTCCGTCGGTAACGGTAGTCTCGTCCTTATCTCGGAGCATAAGGACTGTATAGCCAACAAAATGGCCGCTGAGTTGTCTTGCGGCGCTGGCAGAGGGGAATCCGACGGGCGAGCAGGGGCCCCGTCGGTATCCTCGACGATGTCGTCGTCGTCACCTGCGTCGGGGCCCATTCCGACGGGCTGGTCTTGTTCCACGCCTAGGCCGTGGCTTAAGACCTCGATCAGTTCCTCTTCTGAGGTTGAGGCCGAATCTACGACGACGCCCTGCCCCCCCTTCTTCCCCACGGAGGGTTTCACGGGGGTCCTATCGATGGGCACGAAAGAAGACTCCCTCCGAGGAGGCAGGGAGATTCTGGGCCCCGAGGCCGCCACCACTGGTGCAGCCTCCACAGGCTGGGCCAGGGCCGCCGCGACCGTTTCGGTAGAGGGCTTGGTCGAATGGATCAAGGCCTTCACCACCTTAGGTGCGCTCACCGCCTTATCCTTGAGGGAGGGGGCACTGCCACGCTCCTCCTCTGCCTTAGAGCTCGACCGGGGTCTCTCCAGGAGCTTCGCCGGGTGCTCGGCCTTCCTCTTACCCGACCCAGAGCGTTGGCTCGTGGTTGATGGTGCCGGGGAGGGTGCGCCCTGCCTGGCGCCCGTAGAGCCCGACCGTTCGGCGCTCCCGGTGCCAGCGGACTCGCGGTGCTTGGCCTTATGTTGGGCCCCCGTCGCCGGGGCGCCCTCAAAGGTCTTAGAAGACCGCTCAGATTTCTTCTTCTTCTCGCCAGACGGGCTCTTACCCTCCAGCCAGCTGGCGAGACGTTGATGGCGGTCCTTCATGGTCCGTTCCGACATGTTGCCGCAAAACGCACAGTCCTTCTCCACGTGCGTCTTGTCCCCATGAAGGCAGTAAAGGCAGAAAGAGTGTTCGTCCTCCTTGAAGACGTTCTGCAGCTGGCATCCAGGGCAGGCCCTGAACAGCTTTCCGGGCGTCGAGCTTCCCTTCTCCTGGGCCATCTCCGAGACCGGGCCTGAGAAGCTTCTGGAGTCCTCCGAAGTGTAGCTCGACGAAATCTTCACCCTTGAGGGGCACAGATGAATCCGACACGGGTCCCCGTTGATCGGATGTAGGATCGGTGGAGCTTGAGGCTCTTTTGACCGAAAGAATCGAAGTTTTTGTGAAAAAGCGCGAAAAAATAGCACTAACGCTCGAGAGCAATAGCACGAGGATCCCAACACATGAACGTGCGGTAAAAATCTGAAGATGGCTGCCAGAGGCGGTGCTTAGGTAGAGGGCAGTCATTGGCTGTGGTCAGTATGACGCAGAGACCAGTGATTGGTTATTACTACGAAAGACAGATCAGAAACGAAACTGATACTGGTTTTTTCTTTACCGAGGATTCCCAGCCTGACGACGGGGAATATTCATGAGCATGTGAATCCATGCCAGACCCCATGCTGGAGAAGTTAACATTCTCTTGTAGGCTTGAGCCTCAACTCCCTTGATGGTCTTACAACCTGGAACTGCAAGGTGCTACGGTACTACAGGTTAGTGCTTCACTAGAAGTAGTAGATAATTGTTACATTTTTCAATTTGGGCATTACTGTGTACAGAAGCTAAATTCTCCTAGGACAATGGGCTGGCATAGGGGGGCAAGGAGATGAAAGATGCAATCACTTATCAGTAATGTCCACTACTCTTACTGCCATAGGCCTCACTACATGAGGTGTACCCCTACTGGAGCCTCCCCCATCCCCAGCTCAAACTACATCGAACCACAATTACTCAAGGACCTGATGAGTGCCCATTGTGATTCCTTAAGGTGGAAACAGCAAACTGCAGAGAGAAGATGTGCTACAATAACTGATGTACGCCTAAAGCAGCAAATGAGGGGAAAAGGGATATGATGCTCTCTGCGCCACCCTTAAATGACTTCCTGTATTTTGTAGAACACCTACCAGATTGGGGGATAGTGATGCAACTTTGTGGAAGTGGCCTTGATGCTCACAGCTATCCAACGCCCTACTGATTTTGAAACCTCAGGGAGAGATCTGAGGTGATCTGCCTTAGGGCGCTACTGCCAATTGGATTGGAATAAGAGGCATGCAGGCCCGCTGAGCCAGAAAGGGTCCAGCAAAGGAGCCAGATAACTCCTCTGATGAATAATGTTTACCAGGACCCTCTGAGTCAGGGGAGAGAGTGTCAAAAGCCTTGATCATTGCTCCAGCAGGTAAAAATGGCAAGAATGGGAATGCAAACCTTATCCAAATCTCATTGAAAATGGTAATAGGATAGAAGCATCGGGGAGAAAGGGACTGGGGATTCTCAGCTGAAGTAATCTGCCTCAATGTCCACACCCTGCACATGAATGGCTAACAAGGAAGGTTCCCAAATGCCTCGATACCCCATTTTAGGTCGTGGACGTCATTTCCCCTGCGGCTTGACCTATGACAGTGTCAGAGTTGTCCATCTTGGGTATTGAAGCCTGGTATCTTGAGTTGAGGAAGAAACCCTGTACCGCTCAGAAGGCTTCTCTGCATTCACTCTCGCTCAATTACCGCTGGCTCTTGGAATGCTACCGAAGTCCCTGCTGCTCCAGCTATTCAAGTGGCAACCCCAATCGAGGGTGCTGGCATTCAAAGTTTCTACCCTTTGTATTCAAGGCAATACATCATGGCTTCCATTAGAGCAGGGAACAGTGTCTCATATTCCTGAGATTGCAGTGCCAAAAGGAGTAATGAGACAACAGGGTGTAGAGGTGCTACGACTACAGATACTTACTCTGCTATGTAGCCCTGAACCGGCCTCCTATCGCTCTTTCCTAGTTTTGAAGCCACGTAGATGCCATCTTCAACCGATACGGTTATCTATCAATATGGTGAGGAAGCGTTTGACATATAATCTCCAAAAAACAAAGTGACTCCACTTTGATAGGAAAGGCGCTTCACAGTTAGCCCCAATTAGGTTGCTCATATATAGTATACTGTAAAAAGTATCCAAATGTTATTCCAAAGAAGTTCTGAAAGTCATGAGTTTCACATTTGGATACTTTTTACAGTATACTATATATGAGAAACCTAATTGGGGCTAACTGTGAAGCGCCTTTCCTAGCAAAGTGGAGTCACTTTGTTTTTTGGAGATTATATGTTTGAATAGGTCCTAGTGCTACAGGACCATTTATGGACTGGCAGCTCCAGGCGAAAATATTTTGAAACACACATTTGGATCTCTAGGATATTTGATGCAATAACCCTAAGTTTTAATTTGCAAGTGGTGCCCTCCTCTCTCTTTTCATTTGAGGAAGCGTTTGACCTCAAGTCTCCTTCTTTCTGCAAACTTCGGGCTGAAGCTGTGTCATAGTCCAACAGCTCCCCAGGAAAAATGTGGTTGTAATTGTAATTGTTTATTTATACAGCGCTTATACACAGGTGGAGTACTTCAAAGCGCTTCAAGGCGGGACAGGAACAAGGGAATACAGTAATTATTCTTAGGCCTTGAAGTTTACGAATGATCTAAACAGAGAAACTAGCATACTAGGCCTGACTGCATATCTCCTAGTGCAAGTGCATGAAGTGCTACAGTTGCGACCAAACTAGGGAGGGAGGACAGAAAAGGGGATGGTGGGGAACAGGACAGACAAACTTACTAGTCCTAGTATATTTCGGTCATGCATGCGTACAGACGGAGGAGCGAGGAAGGGGATTGGGGGGAACAAACGCATCCAGTCCAGCAAGTCCCTGGGTTAAGTGCAGAGAGGTTGCCCCGCTCATGGAGCGTAAGCTGAAAGTGCAGTAATGCTGAACATAGTGAAACGGCCCAGAAGCAAGTTCAAAAGACTGGTGGGGGAGCCTGGGACCTGTAAGGCTCCGAAGGTGAACCAGGCAACCAGTCAGCAAAAACTGAAAAGAGTTAGGGAGGAGAAGGTGGAAGGGTGGAGAGAAAAATAACAGAAGTAAGCAGGGGAGAGGGAGAGAGAAGGAGGAAGAGAAGAAGAAGGCCTTGAGGAGTTTCCAGAACTTAAGGTGCTCTGGCTCAAGACAGAAAGAGGCAGGGAGGCTGTTCCAGAGGGAGCCACCTGCAGAAGGTAAATATCTACCCCCAAATCTCTGTTTGTGAAAGTGGGTCACCCGCAGAGAGTTGGAGAAGGAAGAGCGGAGGAGAGTATTTAGGAAGAGAGCGTTGTAGATAGTGCTGTCCCTGGCCCCAGAAATCCTTGTGGATTATGCAGAGGGTCTCAAACTTGACCCCTGCAGCCACGGGAGCCAGTGGAGGGATTTCAGCGCTGGAGAGATGCAGTCCCTGGACTTGAGGCCAAGGATAAGTCTTGCAGTTCTGTTCTGGATGAGTTGTAGAGGACGGAGAGTAGAAGTAGGAGGATTCAGAAAGAGGCTATTGCAATAGCCCAGCATAGAGAGAACCAGAGCTCTCGAGGTGGTGAGCCTCTGGGGGGAAAGTGAGAAAAGGTAGAATACCTCTGAGGAGCTGCAGTTGGTAGTGGGACTTTTGAGATGTCCGAGATGTGAGAAGAGAAGGAGAGGGTGGAGAGAAAGATGACTCCTAGATTGTTTGCCTCATTGGTAGGTGAGAGCGCAGGGCCAAGTGAGGCCGGCCAGTGCAAAAGTGGAAGCAGGGGTCTCAATGAGGACGATCTCTGCCTTACTGTCATTCAGGCAAAGATCGTTAGCAGCAAACCAAGACTGAATTGCGGATAGACAGTCAGGGATGAGCGAGGAGGAGGAGGAGGCTGAGCGTAGCCTGAAAGAGAGCTGCGTGTCATCCGCATAACACCGAAAGTTAGAAGTAAAGGTAGAGATCCTGTGGGCCAAGGGGGTCATGTAGATATTGAAGAACCAGGGGGAAAGGTTAGATCCCTGGGGGACACCACAAGTAGAGAGAGTGATAGAGGAGAGAAAGGCCTCAGGTTCCACCTGGGAGGGCCATACAGAGAAAAAGGAGGCGATCCACACCAGGGCCTGATCTGTGATGCCCAGGGTATCACTGAAACGGATGATCAGGGTGTTTTGGTTTACCATATCAAAAGCAGAAGAGAAATCAAGAAGAATGAGGACAGAGGGAGAGTTAGAGTCAAGATATACCAAACCTTCGGGCAGCATCTCTCAATGCCCAGCAAAGGGCAGACCAAGGTGCACAGGGCAGGGAGGATGGCTCAGGAGCAAAGCATTTGTATTGGAAATGAGACAACACTAGGCAACACAGGTTAGAATCCCAGTCCCGCACTTAGATACTGGTCTCTGGTATTAAGCACATCAGGGGTGTTGCTAGGTCTGGAAAAGATCTGGGGCTACACTAATGTTAGGATTGTAGGGATTCGGGGCTAGCTAGCCTTTTGGTTGTAGACCCTGAGATTCTATCCAGGGCTTCAACCAAAAGACCTGGGGCTATAGCCCCCTAAGCCGCCCCCTAGAAACGGGTCTGAAGCACATTAATTATTCACTTCAGACCCAATCCTGACCGTGCCCCAGGAAGCAATGTGATGAACCAATACTTCTGATTAGCAACTTCCAATGCCAGGCAAGGGGATGAAAAAAGAGTAGCCATCACTTTAGAACAAATCCTGACAGGGGTCCATTCTGGAAGAACTGTACTTGCCATGTGATAGGAAAAAGAACAAGTGGCTTGTTGGATCTGTCCCTTCCTTTATCCAGGGAAAAGATCATTTTTATATTGCTTGTGTAGCTAGCTATTTTTCCTTTCATGAAGTGGGATTCACCTCACATGATAAGGACCAGGAAAAGAAACATGAGTACAACTGCATGAACCTAGATTGAGTGAAGTGAACATACTGCTTGTGTATAAAGGCAGTGGGGGCATTCAGTATTATGCATTCAGTTTTATTACTATTAGGGTATTTATTGAGCATGGACCTAGCTTCGGGAAGCAATGGAGTGATTTACAATTATAGGAGGGGGAAGAACACAGTGAGGGAAGCAGCGAAAGAAGGAGTGGGGAGCTAACAGGGAGGGAGAGCAATTGGCAGCATGCAGGGAAGACAGTGGGGAGCAGATCACAGTCTCAGGTAGAGTGGGAAGTGCATGATGAGTGGACCTAGGTGTTAAGGAGGTAGACTTTTAACCAGTGGGAGGTAAAATGCTGGTATGCGGCAAACAGGATTGGGGGGGGGGCACCCATTGAACAATGAGATGTTTTCTGTAAGGTGTATAGGATATTACCACATAGCTATATATGGTCTATTAATGTACCACTGATAATAATTTGTTCCAGGTGTTTCGATGATGTTCAATTGGCTGGCAGAACCAAATGTAACTCATCACGTGATATCACCAAAACCCCCAATTATTCACATATCAAATGGACAGTTTTGAGTTTACAGCCAGAAGAGTAATAAAATGTGTACTGTTGATTTGCTGTAAAGGTCGTCTGTTTCAAGAGGTGATTCATGTTTAAGATATTTGATTGTGGATTAAATATTGATATGATTAAATGTGAACAATTTTTTTTTTAAGGCTGCAGCAGAACTTGCTCTAGACAATAAGTGTAATCGTGCATATTTGTAGGCATAGTCAATATACAAACAGACTAGTAGCAGACATGGTGAAATGCATCTGCATGTTGTGAAACGTTTACACCTGGAAATGCTTTCAAACATTGAAATGCCTTCAGAAACCTTTGAAATAGATTCTAAAATAATATTGAGGAGATATAACACTGAACAGCAAACCTTGACAACCTGTGACTAGGTTCTGTACATTTGTGTAACACAGCTGTTAATGGATCAGAATGAAGGAAATTGTATTAGGTACTGCAAACAATGTCGAGAGCATTTCTTTTCACATGCAAAAAAAATAGTGAAGCATGCTGTGAAGAAGCCTGCAGATCCCTCACTGAAACCCTGCCTATAGCCTCCTCCCAGGTTGCATAGGGAAGTCATATGCTTCCTGATCCTAACCCTAGAGGTGGTGTACTGCAGTAGGATCACCTGAGAGCAGACAGGGCCACCGGTGGTGAGGAGATTCTGTGGGATGAGACACATTATTTTTTCCTCTGGAAGGAATAATCCTCCCAAGGTACCTAAAGAGGTAATGGCTTATCATTTTAATGTCTCAAACTCTTATTTTAGATCACGATTGGTGGTTCTTAATGCTGTATGATCTGGGCAAACATTACCAAAAGAAAGATCCTTTTTAGTATCCCAAACTAAACACCTTCCTCAAACCCAGGGGTACACTATAAAGGAAAGTGGACATGTTGTCTTCGATAAACTAGCTTCCTCTGTAAAGGCTCATCTTTATAGCCCCTATATTAATAACTTTAAGGCAATTAAACCTACCCTTAAAATACTTTAAATATGCAAAAACCTAACTTTGTGGAAAGAAACTACAAGTCCCAGAATCCTAGAAGGCATGAGACGAGGAAGAGGGCTGAGGATGCATGCAGTTGTAAAAGTCAGGCAATTAAGTCTAACCTGGCAGGCATAAAAGGCCCCCTCAGGGAGAGAAAAAAAGGAGTGGAAGGATCTGGAAAGTTGGCTGGAGTTCAGGCTGTGGCAGTGGAAGCAGAAGGAAGAAACAAGGCTGGCAAACCAAGCAGAAGTGGGAGGACAAGAAGGACACCAGAATGAGGAGACAGCAGATTTCACCTGCGTGTTCTGAGAGAGTCATGTCCTCCCAAACTCTGAAGTGCAATGGCTGTGCAGTGGAAGACGTGCTGGAGAAACAGTTTTCCCCATGTGAACCTGATTGCCATGGTTGCCTAGCTGTTGGCGTGTCAAATACTGAGGCAATAATTAATTGGCAATTCGAGGTTCTCAAGAGTAGAGGAAACTCCCAAGACGTGTGGCCGGACAAGAGTTACCTGTTCAGGAGAAGGGTGTGGGTCCCCAGCAAGCCAGAAACAGTAGAAGTTGTAGAAGTCAGGACAGCAGTGAAACCGACAGAGAAAATGCTTCAGAAGCCGATGAGTGAAGCAGTGTTCTAAAGCATTGCGCGAGCCTTGCCGGTAACAGTAACCAGCTCCTTTGACACTCACACAAGATTGTCAGCGAGTAGAAGTGGACCACTGTATTAAAGATTCTTTAAACAATGCAAATGTAACACAGGCGTATTGAGGAAAAGGCTTCTTGCTCGCGTAGAAAGCTAATGCTGTTACAGCCCATTGTTCCTAAAACGAAAGACTATTGATGTTCAAGGAATGGACAAGTGTCCCTAGTTAAGAAAAGGGAAAGCTGAGAAGACCATTGTAGAACACTTAACAGTGACAATTTCAATGTTACAATCTTTATGGTGGGAAAACTACATTAACAAATGGTCACGTGTGCCTTATTCTGATTCCCCAAGGTGGCCTGAACTCTATCCTTTGCTTCTATGGGAATACAATTTCACAACCACATTTAAAGCTTGAAAACTATATCAAAGAGTGTTTGTGTGTGCCTAATTGTGGGTTCTACTTAAAGGCTGAATCTTATACTTCGTATATCAGTAACATACCTTTTATTCACAAGAGTATAAAAGACTGAAGAAGAAAACAAGCATTGCCTAAAGCCAAGAGGTACCCCATATTAATACAGAGTTTAAAGCAATGCAGTAATGCTGTGTAGTTATTAACAGTTCCTTGGCATAAAGCAACAAGTATAAAACTGTTACCTGAGAGTGGCACCAAGAATTCTGGATAATTGTTGGGCTGAAAGCTGGCAGAAATGTGCAGGTACAGCTCGGGAAGGGAATTGGCTGCTTGAGAAGAACATTTTGTAATAGACTCGTCCTGTAATGCCCAAGACTGTGGAGGTCAGAGAGAAAGGAGTCTTGAAAGCAAACACAGGGGATCATTGTTGAAGAGTGCCTAGCCTACCTGAAGAGGTTGAAATATTGTCAAAGTTATCTTGTCAAAGTCTGTCTAAAAGTCATTGAAGTTGTGGCAGTAGTCCAAAGTAATTACATTTGGTTGTTAGTAGATGATACATTGCAGTTGTCAAAACCAAAGTAAACTACTGTGGGACAGTGGTGACTGTTCTCATGGTAGAAATAAGAAGAAATATAATTGTTGACATAGAAGCAGCAGTATTAAGACGTCATCCTGACAAATATAGTATTTTGACTGTTGAAACCATATTTAAAGGTATCCTGACTGTTGAGCAAGAACTGTGTACAATTAACAGTGTGGATATTGCATTATCTTTTGAACTGTGGTCAATCTTCCTGTGGGATTGGCAAATCATTGTGGCCAGGAATACCATTGGGCTTTTTGGCTTGAAGTGAAAAGTGGAAAACTTCACCCAAAAGGAGATTTGTTGCTAGTGGAACGTTTGTCAAAAGGAGGAGATTGTTACCAATGGAACATTTTGTTGAGGAACGTTTGCTTTAACTTTCTATCTTTAAGGGGAGAGTTAAGACATTGCCTTTCCAAGGTTGAACATTTTGAGGAAGTGACTTTAAATCCTGGGGAAAGGAAATCTCCCAGGACTTCAGAAGGACATTTAGGACATTTATGCGTTTGTTCTTTAGTGTGAGAGACAGTTATCCTGTGTTAGAGTGTGTTCACTTAGCTTTTAGACTAGGCAAGGAATTCCTCAGCAGAGTAGGACAAGCGAGGCATTTTGATACATTTTCTTTTAAAATAAATTGGCATATTTTGAAAGATCTTCAAACAGTTGTCCGCCTCGCGTTACTGAACCCTCGCAATGCCCATGTTGTAGCATTGTCATGATAAATACCTAATTCTGTAGATATGAATTTTGCCTCTGTTCTTGTCAGACATAAAACCCTCAGTCTTATCAATAGACCACAAAGATCTCACACAGATCTCATTTTGTAAAATAAAAGCAGATATCCTTTTAAAAAAGTGCAGTAAAAGCTTGGTTTCCGACATCCCTTCTTGTGAAAATTGATATTGCATTACAAGGTTGGCGGTAATCCGCCAGTGCTAGCAGCAGTTTGCCACCAACCCTGTAACATCGTTACCACCACATGATATCCTGGTGCCACCGGGATATCAGAAGTGGCGGCGGTAACAGTTACTCCCCATTTCCATGAAGTCCCATTGCTAACGGTGCCGGTGCCTCTGTGACAGCCATGCCGGTAGGGGCCTTATTTGCAGACTGCCATACTCGGAATGAGGCCCATTGAAACCATGTCATACTTTGTGATTTATCTGTTTTAAATGTAAAAAAATCTTTTAAAACATTCATGTTTGCCACAGTTCTAAATGTACACCTATTATTTACTACAATCTCATGCACACGTATATCACTTGTTTTTGTTGTTTTAATTGCACCATTTAATTTGATATTATAAAATTACACTTTCCATTTGAACCAAATGACCACATCAACTGAGCAAAATATAGAAAGACAAAGTATGCATACATTTCAAGCCCAATTAATTTATCTAATTGTGTTATTTCATATGTGGACCAAGGAGTTTGCTTTTGTTTTAAAGGTAGCATGGGGCCGTGGACGGGCGAGGACCGCGAGTGACTGTGAAAGTGATGTGAGGTGCTTATCTCAGGCTGCAGCTACACTTCCCCCAGTAAACTGTTGTCATGATCTCTGCTTCCAAAAGGTCAGGGTTTTCCCAACTCCCTTGGAAGCAGATCCATAACCCAGGTTCCGAGTGCCAACCAGTCCCAATTGGGACCTTTTGGACCCAGTCCTGGCGCCAGTGGCACCAGGCTCATAAATATGCCCAGTCCCAGCGCTGGAAGCGCCGGGCTCATAATGCTTGGGTGGACTTACCTGCAGCAGACCATGCTGCTTACTTGCCTGCCAGTTGAGCCTCTGATCCTCTTCTGTTTGGAACTACTTTTCCTGTTGGGTGGGGCTGGAGCCACTCCCTAGATTTAGAACACTGGAACTCTTCTGGAAGGCAGGAACTCTTTTCTTACCAGGAACTCTTTTCTTACTTAGGCGTGGCTGTGGAAGGAGACACCTAAGCACTACAGGAGGCTATTTAAACCACACCCGGTGGATGAATC
The DNA here is from genome assembly GCF_040938575.1 of Ambystoma mexicanum. Lineage (NCBI taxonomy): Eukaryota > Metazoa > Chordata > Amphibia > Caudata > Ambystomatidae > Ambystoma > Ambystoma mexicanum. The sequence goes on along the minus strand of NC_090937.1, from coordinate 17,401,185 downwards.
TTGCTTTGCGTTATTCTGCACCCTCTGCAGCAGGACGCTCATCGTGTCTTCTGCATCCAGTCCTGGGCCTAAGGAAAAAGGCTTACCATCCTGAATCCAGTCTTCAGCAACACCTATAAAGACAAGAAAGAACAGGTTAGCATTCCGGCATCTGAAAGGCAAAAGCTTACCAACTCTTCGCACGCTCCGGAGGCCTTCGGCGCTGCATCCGCATCTGAAAGACAAAACAAGGTGCATTTAAAGACATTGGGGAACTTTAATACTCACGTGCCATTACTCCTTTCCACATCTAATCCAGTGGGTATTCCGGCACCCTGCAGCCGCTCCGAACTCGTACCTGCAAAATAAAAAGACAGTTAGAGCGCATCGTGAAACAGGCAACAAGCGCTTACTCACGTGCTTCCAGGCGCTTCTATTCATCACACGGGCTCCATCTTCAACTCACTTCAGCCCGTCATCCGCCATCGCCGGAACCCTGCAAAACAAGAGACATCATTACTAAAGACTTTAAAAAGACATTTGAATGACTCGAAACTTACCATTCGTGCAGTAAACGACGGACAGCAGTCCTCTGAAGTCAAGAGGCCTGTGCTACCTATCCAGTGAAGAAACTGGCTACAGCACCCTGCCCCGAGGCAGATGGAGAGCTTGGCATTCACTTACCTAAGGTGAGAGCGTTAACCTTTGGGGGTCTACAGGAGAGGAGAAGAGGAAAGAGATAGGGACACCCCAATAACCCCAGTTCATTAACCCCATATTTTCTATCTGCAGACATCTTACTCTACACGTCAGGCATACAGTGCACAGAGGTCCAGCCCAAAGAGCCAACCGGGTGCTACACATCACCTTTGAAGATACGGTAGTCGCCCAGTCAAGACCGGCGCCTCTGCGAGAATCAGGTGAGCGTTACAGAACGCAAAGCCTACCGCAAAACTCTCGCCCAGGCGCTATGGAAACCTCGGATACTGACCCCCTAGCCCGGTTACTTGGGGAACTAAGGGCAGAAGTGCATGCAACTCGTCAGGAAACGAATGCTCTAAGAAGGGAACTAATTATTTCCAAGGAGAGAACAGACAATCTTGCTAGACAAGTGCTACAGTCACAAGCCGGACAGACCCCGTTACCCGCATCAGGGGCAAATCTTCCTTCAACATCCTCTATGAATCCAGTGCAGATCAACCTACCTGGGAATGTACCTCTGGCCCCGCCCGAGCGATTTTCTGGTGACCCAAAGAGGTTTGCAGTATTTATCAATCAGTGCCGGTTGCACTTCTTATGCCGGCCAGCAGCCTTTCCAACTGATCAAGCTAAAGTAGCTTTTGTACTTTCGTACCTTAGTGGCAATGCGGCAGACTGGTCGATCCCTCTAGTTCATCAAGATGATCCGGTTCTCCATGATTTTCAAGCCTTTCAGCTTAGTATGGAAAAACTGTTCGCAAGACATTCACAGGGGCAGGCCTTGGACAATGAGCTTCTTTCGTTGCGACAGGGTAATCAAGACCTTTTGGCTTATATTGCATCTTTCAATAGACTAATAGTGGAAACTCAATGGCCTGAGGACAAAAGGATTACGCTGTTTTATAGAGGTCTACGTGGAGAGCTCAAAGACGTTTTAGCCCAAGTAGTGAATCCCCCACAAGACTGTTCGGATTACATAGACTTGGTCGTTCAAATAGATCACAGGCTGCAGAACAGGAAGGCCGATCGTTCCAAGTTTGATGCTCGAGTATTTTCCAAACCGCCAACTCCTTCCAAAGGAGTAGACTCCGGGGAACCCATGCAAATAGGGGGTCTGAAAGGTCCTCTAACACAACGGGAGCGGGATAGGAGGAAACAGTTGCAATTATGCCTATATTGCGGAAACTCAGGGCACTTTCTTCGAGACTGTCCGGTGAAACCTGCCAAGAAGGCAGTAGGAGCTGCAGTTACCAAAGTTACAAACTCTGAGCAGGGAAACGACCTCGCCCGACAAGAATAGAGGTCCTCTTGCCGAGCGTAAAAACCAGTTCCGTGACCTCGCATTTCGTGATACCTATGGTCCTCATTAGCCCTGATAATCCGGATCGATTACATGCAATTGAAGCTTACGTCGACAGCGGTGCCATCGGCAATTATGTGGATCATGAAATGGTTTTGAGGATGAATCTAACTCTTTGTCCCAAGGCTGTAAAGGACGTCATTACTACGGTGGATGGTACGGAGATAGCCTCCGGGCCAGTAACGCATACCACTCAAGAAGTGACGCTAGTAAGTCAAGATGGACACCATGAGAAGATCGTGTTCGATGTGATCAAGGCCCCTCAGTTTCAGATTATTCTAGGAATACCTTGGTTAGAGAAACACAATCCTCTGATCGATTGGCGAGCAAGAACGGTCCAGTTTCCAGAATGTGTCTCTACTTGTCACCCTCCACCTGGTGTTGCACTGGCCGCAATTTCTTCAGAGACTCCCCAGTTACCTCCCGAATACCTAGAATACCAAGATGTTTTCCGGAAGGATCAGGCTAACTCTCTACCTCCTCATAGGTCTTATGACTGCCAGATAGACCTGATACCTGGATCTACTCCTCCTTGTAGTAGAATTTATGCCCTCACCGAGCCTGAGAACCTTCACCTTCGACAATACCTGGATCAATACCTGGCAAATGGGTTTATTCGTCCTTCCAAGTCCCCTGCTTCTTCAGCTTTGTTCTTCGTTCCAAAAAAGGAAGGAGACCTTAGAACTTGTATCGATTATCGCTCCCTGAACCAGATCACCGTTAAGAATAGATATCCGTTACCTTTGATCCCTGAACTCCTGGACCAAGTCAGAAAAGCATGCATATATACAAAGCTGGATCTTAGAGGAGCTTACCACTTGGTACGAGTAAAAGAGGGCGATGAATGGAAGACGGCCTTCCGCACCAAGTATGGGCTATTTGAATATCAGGTCATGCCCTTCGGACTTTGCAATGCCCCGGCCGCCTTTCAATATTTTATGAACGATGTCCTCAGAGAGCTCATAGATGTATGTGTTGTTGTTTACATTGACGACATCCTTGTTTATTCTTCATCGGAATCTGAACATCGGAAACACGTGAAAATGGTCCTCGAAAGATTGCGTCAACACAAACTTTTCGCTAAGTTGGAAAAATGTGTTTTCAACGTGACTGAAGTTGAATTCTTGGGATTCATATTATCACCTGGCGGAGTGCGTATGGATTCAAAGAAGGTCGATGCAGTTCTCAAATGGCCATCACCATCCTCCGTAAAAGGTGTGCAAAGCATGTTAGGCTTCGCTAACTTTTACCGCAGGTTTATCCCCGAGTTCTCTCGAATAGTCCAGCCCATCACTGCCTTGTTAAAGAAAAACAAACGTTTTGAATGGTCTACCGAGGCGGAACAAGCTTTCCAGGATTTGAAGACTAAATTTATCTCTGCACCAATCTTAAAACACCCTCGCCCCGAACTCCCCTACATCGTGGAAACTGATGCTTCAAGCCTTGCCATGGGGGCAGTTCTATCACAAAAGGACCCGGTAACCAATCAGTTGCATCCCCTGGCATTTTGGTCCCGCAAATTCTCGCCTCCTGAAGTCAATTACACGATTACTGACAAGGAACTTCTGGCTATCAAGTCTGCCTTTAAGGCTTGGCGGCATTATCTGCTGGGGGCCCGACACACCGTTACTGTGATTACGGATCACCGAAACCTGCAATATTTGAAAACCGCAAAAGCCCAATCCTCTAGACAACTCCGTTGGGCATTATTCTTTGCCGAGTTTGACTTCATAATTACCTATCGACCTGGTACAAAGAACGGTAAAGCCGATGCCCTTTCTCGGATGGGAGTGGAAGAACACTTGATCAACCCTAAACCTGTACCAATCATTCCCGAACAAAGAATTCTGGGTGTAATCGCCACAGAATCCATAGAGGAAGTTAAGGATAAAGCCAGGCAACTTGTAACTCCAGCAGATATACAGAATTGGCATCTGCAGGGAAAGGACTTTGCAGTAAAGGACAACTTATTGTATTTTCAAGAACGATTATACCTACCCAGCACAGATTTACAGAAAAAAGTAATCTCTTGTTATCACGACTCTTTAATGGAAGGTCATCCCGGTATAGCCAAGACCTCAGAAAAGATCAAGCGCTACTTCTGGTGGCCGTCTTGGAAAAAAGATATCAGAGACTTTATAATGTCCTGTGGAGTATGCGCCCAAAACAAGAGTCAAAAGGAAAGACCAGCAGGCCTCTTACGCCCTATTGACATCCCACCTCGCCCTTGGCATACGCTTTCTATGGACTTCATCACCGATCTACCTCCATGCTCCGGATACAATACGATTCTAGTAATCGTGGACTTATTCTCCAAGATGGCGCATTTCATTCCGCTCAAAGGCTTGCCAACAGCAGCAACTCTGGCCCGAGAATTTCTCGAAAACATCGTCCGACTGCACGGTTTTCCTTCGGTTCTAATTTCGGATCGAGGTAGTCAATTTATTTCTCATTTTTGGCGAAGTTGCTGTCGGTCGGCTCAAATTGATGTGAGACTATCGACCAGTCACCACCCTCAGACCGACGGACAAACCGAGAGGACCAATCAAACTCTGGAACAGTATTTACGCTGCATGCTGCAACAAACTGAAAAAACTTGGAAAGATATCCTTTGGATAGCCGAGTATGCCTACAATAACTCTGTCCATTCGGGAACTGGGAAAACCCCGTTTTTTCTTTTGTACGGCAGTCACCCTCGAACCTCGGAGTTGGATCCCCTCCAAGATCTTGAAACACCAGCAGTAGACTACCTGCATTCTACAATCACCCAAGCCTTTAAGGAAGCTGTTTCTCACCTTCAAAGGGCTAAAGAACAATACAAGAAAGGAGCAGATCAACATCGGAAGGAAGCCCCTCACTATCAAGTAGGGGATCAAGTCTGGTTATCCACCAAATATCTATCTCTAAAAGGGCCACGCACATTCAACCCAAGATACCTTGGTCCCTATTCCATCACTACCATAGTAAACCCAGTAGCGGTAAAGTTGGACTTGCCCCCGCACATGAAGATACATCCGGTCTTCCACGTCTCTCTATTAAAACCCGTGCAACCTCAAACCCGAATAACCAAATCTCCAAAACCTATCCTAGTGGATGGAGAACTCGAGTTTGAAGTCAAAAGCATTCTGGACTCCAAGATCTCCAAATCTAAACTATTCTACCTAATTGACTGGAAAGGCTACGGCCCCCAAGAGAGATCCTGGGAACCTGCTGAATATGTCCACGCTCCTCGCCTAATCAAAAGATTTCACCGAATATTTCCTGACAAGCCAAAACCCCCGGAGAAGCCCGGTTTGGGAGGGGCCTTGAGGGGGGGTACTGTCATGATCTCTGCTTCCAAAAGGTCAGGGTTTTCCCAACTCCCTTGGAAGCAGATCCATAACCCAGGTTCCGAGTGCCAACCAGTCCCAATTGGGACCTTTTGGACCCAGTCCTGGCGCCAGTGGCACCAGGCTCATAAATATGCCCAGTCCCAGCGCTGGAAGCGCCGGGCTCATAATGCTTGGGTGGACTTACCTGCAGCAGACCATGCTGCTTACTTGCCTGCCAGTTGAGCCTCTGATCCTCTTCTGTTTGGAACTACTTTTCCTGTTGGGTGGGGCTGGAGCCACTCCCTAGATTTAGAACACTGGAACTCTTCTGGAAGGCAGGAACTCTTTTCTTACCAGGAACTCTTTTCTTACTTAGGCGTGGCTGTGGAAGGAGACCCCTAAGCACTACAGGAGGCTATTTAAACCACACCCGGTGGATGAATCTTGCTTTGCGTTATTCTGCACCCTCTGCAGCAGGACGCTCATCGTGTCTTCTGCATCCAGTCCTGGGCCTAAGGAAAAGGCTTACCATCCTGAATCCAGTCTTCAGCAACACCTATAAAGACAAGAAAGAACAGGTTAGCATTCCGGCATCTGAAAGGCAAAGGCTTACCTACTCTTCGTGCGCTCCGGAGGTCTTCATACTGCATTCCGGCATCTGAAAGACAAAAGCTTACCAACTCTTCGCACGCTCCGGAGGCCTTCGGCGCTGCATCCGCATCTGAAAGACAAAACAAGGTGCGTTTAAAGACATTGGGGAACTTTAATACTCACGTGCCATTACTCCTTTCCACATCTAATCCAGTGGGTATTCCGGCACCCTGCAGCCGCTCCGAACTCGTACCTGCAAAATAAAAAGACAGTTAGAGCGCATCGTGAAACAGGCAAGAAGCGCTTACTCACGTGCTTCCAGGCGCTTCTATTCATCACACGGGCTCCATCTTCAACTCACTTCAGCCCGTCATCCGCCATCGCCGGAACCCTGCAAAACAAGAGACATCATTACTAAAGACTTTAAAAAGACATTTGAATGACTCGAAACTTACCGTTCGTGCAGTAAACGACGGACAGCAGTCCTCTGAAGTCAAGAGGCCTGTGCTACCTATCCAGTGAAGAAACTGGCTACAGCACCCTGCCCCGAGGCAGATGGAGAGCTTGGCATTCACTTACCTAAGGTGAGAGCGTTAACCTTTGGGGGTCTACAGGAGAGGAGAAGAGGAAAGAGATAGGGACAACCCAATAACCCCAGTTCATTAACCCCATATTTTCTATCTGCAGACATCTTACTCTACACGTCAGGCATACAGTGCACAGAGGTCCAGCCCAAAGAGCCAACCGGGTGCTACACATCACCTTTGAAGATACGGTAGTCGCCCAGTCAAGACCGGCGCCTCTGCGAGAATCAGGTGAGCGTTACAACTGTCTCCTATAATCTTCGTGCGCGAAAAACGCTGCATCATGCACTCGCCGTGATGTGGGTGGCGTCGTTAGCGAAGCCCAGCTCTTCAAGCCAGTCACTTGGCAACAAGGAGCTAATCTCGTCAGAGCCAGGTGACCCAAAAGTTACGGGCAGCTGACGAAATGGAAGAAAAAGAAGGCGGTTGCCCAAATGGAGAGACTGACAGGTCCGCCTGTTCGGGGTGTGTGAGAAGGTACGTGTCACGGTCCTTCTTAGCTCGAAAGTAAGAACGAGGAAAACAGAGCTCAAAACAAAAGCGCAGCGAGAGCTCTTGCAGGCCAGCTGGTACTGTACCATGAAATGTGGTAGTGAAATGCCATTGCTTGTAAAACGATATGGCACATGAAGTAGAATAACGCCTAATGTAGGCATTAATTAGGGAGAGCTCTCCCTGCTCCATGGCTGCCGTAGCGGCCTAGAAGCAAATGAAATTTGGTGCCCGCTCATGCTATAATGCGGGCGAAGAAAAGTGCGTATGTGCAGTGTGCTGTGTACATTAGGTCACACCGAAGTGTAGAGGCCCGATGTGTACACGGATATAAATCTTGTACCTGCATAGCTCATCCGCACCATAGCAAAAGCCCTGTGGGGCAAGAACCAGGGGTATTGTTGATACAAACCTGGTTTATATGTATGTGCACTCATGCATAATACATTGCGGTTAATGTGTCCCTTGTATGGACAAACAATCATAATGTGGTGACGCACATATATAAGGGCAGAGTTTATAGGAACTCTGCTGCCTGTGGTGATGGTCAGAAAAATGGGTAGATGGGTCCCTATGGGGTCCCCTGTACCGCTGTGTTCCCTGCATGAGATGTGCAATGAAAGCACATTGATCTCCTGGTGGAGCCCAGTGGTAGTATAAGTCAAAGACAGTATTGTCTCTCTTTAGACATGGTGTTCACCGGGCAGCTGCCAAAACAATGGGTGGCGGCACATTGGTGATGAGACAACAGCCTTGTAGGTTGAGGAAGGGATATCAGGATGGGACATGTGGTGGAGTGGTGTGGTATCTAAGGTGGTACGAACTGTTCATTCAAACCATTGTCCCAGCTGTCTAACCTGTGGATCCAACGACTTTCCAATCTCAGAAGGCGTTGGTGTGTTCCTGAGCCTGTTGTTAATTTCTCAAGGACCCACCATAGTAGTTCATCATGCGTGTGTTTCGTGTTCAGGTAGTGTTGGACCAAAGGTGAGGTTTCATTCTTGCACTAGATTCTCGATCTATGCTCCGAGATGCGAATGTTGACACTGCGCATGGTCTGTCCGACGTATCGTAAGCCACAAGGGCACTCGATACAGTATACTACTTGCGCAGATTTGCAATTGTGTAAGCGGATTCAATTCAACACTACAGCTAAGTCAATGCCTAGTCTGGGATGCTGAGGGAAACCCTTATTGATATATTTTTATGTCCAGTTCGTTTACTCTGGATGACTACCCTTACATAACACCCCTCTCTTAGAACCCCCCTGGCTCCACTGAGCCAAGAAGTAGGTTTGTTTTGCAAATTAAAAGGTTTATTTGAAAATGAAACAATATATATATATATCACACTTTTATAATAAATTAATGTTTGATAGCACACTTGTGAGGATGATAGTGATCAACAATGGATAAGGAACAAGTTACTTACCTGTAACTGTTGTTCTCCAGCATGGGTCTGGCATGGATTCACATGCTCATGAATATTCCCCGTCGTCAGGCTGGGAATCCTCGGTAAAGAAAAATCAGTATCAGTTTCGTTTTTGATCTGTCTTTCGTAGTAGTAACCAATCACTGATCTCTGCGTCATACTGACCACAGCCAATGACTGCCATCTCCCTAAGCCCCGCCTCTGGCAGCCATCTTCAGATTTGGTAGCACGTGAAGTGGCAGTATGACCAAGTGAAGAGCCGCAGAGGGGTAGGTGGGAGGGTTCGCATGTGAATCCATGCCAGACCCATGCTGGAGAACAACTGTTACAGGTAAGTAACTTGTTCCTTCTCTAGCATGGGGTCTGGCATGGATTCACATGCTCATGAATATAAGAATACATAGCAGTACACACATGCACAACCACGGGGGTGGCAAAAAGCTCAACATTAAGCAATACAAAAGGCTCAACATTAAGCAATACAAAAACTCAACATTAAGCATCTCTTACCTCCTCACCAGACTCACCTTAAGCGAACAGGTTGCGCAGCACTGCTTGGCCGACCCTGGACTCCTCCCTGGAATCCCGATCGACACAGTAGAATCTCGTGAAGGTGTGCGTCGACCTCCACGTAGCAGCCCTGCAGATGTCCAGCAGGGGCACACCAGATAGGAACGCCGTAGTAGCAGCGATCGCTCTGGTCGAATGGGCTCTCGGACGGCCTGGCAGCGGTCGGTTAGCCAACCGGTGGCAGTGCAAGATGCAGCCGGAGAGCCATCTGGAAATAGAAGACTTCGAGAGAGCCTTCCCTTGATTCACAGGTCCAAAGTTCACGAATAGCTGTGATGTCCTCCGAAAACTCTTTGTGCGGTCCACGTAGAACTTCAGCGCTCTAGCCACATCCAGCGAGTGCAAAGTCCTCTCGGCCGGCGACGAAGGCGACGGGAAGAAAACAGGTAACACCAGGGGCTCGTTAAGATGGAAGTCCGACGGCACCTTGGGCATAAAGGAGGGGTGCGTCCTAAGCACCACCCTCGAGGCATGGAAAGTCAAGCACGGTGCTTTGCAGGATAGGGCCTGGATCTCTCCCACTCGTCGTGCGGAGGTAATGGCCACCAGGAATGCAGTCTTCCACGACACAAACTTCATCGGTGCGGAGTGCATCGGCTCGAATGGGGGCCCCATGAGCCTGGTCAGCACCACGTTAAGTTCCCACGCCGGGGCCTTCACCGGCGGGAACGACCGGAACAGTCCTTTCATAAACTCTTTTACCAGTCGATGGGACCACTGTGGTTCTGGTGTATCTGGAGATCGCCGCCAGATGAATCTTAATGGAGGCATGGGCTAGCCCAGCCTTTGCCAGCGATAGCAGGTACGGCAGCACTTGAGGGGCCGTAATCCGTAGGGGGTTGATCTTCTGTGCCCGGTACCAGATAGAGAACCTCTTCCACTATTGACCGTAGCATTTGAGAGTCGAGGACGCCCTGGCCTTTGCAAGAACCTCTCTGCAGTCGGCCGGTATATCGTACCCTCCAAACTCTAGCGCTGCAGGAGCCAAGCCTGCAGGTTCAGTGACGTCGGGTCGTGGTGGAAGATGGCGCCTCCTTCTCTGGAGAGAAGATCTGCGTCAGCTTGATGGGAGGGGACGTTGACAAGTCTAGAAGGTCCGGGAACCAGATCTGCCTTGGCCACGCCGGTGCGACGAGGATCATCCTGCACCGGGACCTCTTGAGCTGGTTGATGAGTCGAAGCAGCAACGGCAACGGAGGGAACGCATACAGGTATAGGCCGTCCCAGGAGAACGAGAACGCATCGCCCATGCTTCTCGGCTGGGGAAACCTGCTGGCGAACCTCTGGCACTTCGAGTTCGTCGCTGTTGCGAACAGGTCGATTTGGGGTTTGCCCCATCGTCGGAAGAGTTGATCCACCTGATCCTGGCGCAGTTCCCACTCGTGACACGCACGCAGTTCCCTGCTGAGCGAGTCGGCGATGGTGTTTCTTTCTCCTGCCAGGTGGAAGGGAACCAGGAACATCCCCTGGGCGACCGCCCAGTGCCACAGATCCTGTGCCTCCTTGGATAGGGCTGGGGATCTGGTGCCTCCCTGCTTCCGTATGTAAAACATTGTCGTGGTGTTGTCCGTGAAGATCCGCACCACCTTGCCCTTGAGCGACAGGAGGAACGATTTGAGAGCCCAGAACACGGCTCGGAGTTCCAGGATGTTGATGTGCAGGAGCCTCTCCTCCGGGAGCCAGAGGCCTCTTGCGTGGAGATCTCCGGTGTGGACGCCCCAATCTTCCAGGGAGGTGTCCGTCGTCACCGTCTCCTGGTACGCCGGCGTCTGAAAGTCCTTGCCCGCCGTGAGGTGCGCTCGAACGCCCCACCACTGAATCGCCCGCCGGAACACCACGTTGAGGGGGTCCCTGTCTTCGAAGGTGCCCGTCGCCTGCATCCAACGGGCGTCGAGAAATTCTTGAAGAGGGCGCATCCGTAGTCTGCAGAGGCGCACCAGGTAGATGCAAGAGGACATCATCCCCAGGAGGGACTTGATGGACCTCACCCTGGCCACGTCCGTGGCTAGCAGGTGCTGCACTTTGCCCAGAATGGCCTTCGTCCGTTCTTCCGACGGTGCCGCCAGGCGCCTCACTGTATCGAGCTTCGCTCCCAGAAACAGGGCCACCTGCGACGGCACCAGGTGGGACTTTGGGTAATTTTTGGCAAATCCCAGGTCTGGGAGTAGCTGGACGGTCCTCGCGGTGTGTTCGACGGCGAGTTCCCTCATCCTTGAGCGGATGAGCCAGTCGTCCAGGTAGGGGTAGACGTGAATCCCCTGCAGGCGCAGCCGCGCCGCCACAGGTGCTAGGCACTTGGTAAAGACCCTGGGGGCCGACTTCAATCCGAACGGCAGTGCTCTGAATTGGTAGTGGCGTCCCTGGATGACGAACCTGAGGAACTTTCGGTGACTTTGAGGATGGGAACGTGGAAGTATGCATCCTCCAGGTCCAATGACGATAGAAAGTCGCCTTCCTCCAGCTGTCCCAGCACGTGCTGGAGGGTGACCATCCTGAACTTTTGTGACCTGATATATCTGTTCAAACGACGAAGGTCCAGGATGGGGCGCCAGCCGCCCGTCTTCTTCCTGATGAGGAAGTACCTTGAGTACACCCCGGAGCCCCGGAGCCTCATCGGGACGAGCTCGATGGCGCCTTTCCTGAGCATCGCCCGTACTTCCAACAGCAGTTGCGGGACGTGATTTTCCTTCCTGGCCACAGGTGGAACGTGAGGGCTCTTCTTCAGGAATTCGATAGAGTGTCCTCTTGCCAGGGTATCCAGCACCCAACGGTCGGTGGAGATGGACTTCCACACGCCGACGAAATTCGTCAGCCGGCCTCCCACCGGGGTGCTTCGGTGGGGGCCCGAGGCCACGGCCGGTTCAGTCCTGCTTGGAGGTGGTGGCCTTGCCGCCCTGGCCACCTTGCCGACGGCGGCGAGGCGCTCCCTGCTTGCCGCGACCCCTGTAGGCCTCCTGAGACGAGGAGCGTGCCGCCTGGCGGTAGGACGACGAGCCACCGCTGGATCCCTTGGAGGCCCCCCCTGTCTGCCTCCGGAGCTCCGAAAGGGCCGTCGTTGCTGAAGGGCTCCTAGGGCGCGGGCCGTCTCCGTGTCCGTCTTTATGGCTTGGAGGGATTCGTCCACCGCCTTCCCGAACAAGTTGCTGCCGTCGAACAGCATGTCCAACACCCTGGTCTGGACGTCCTAACGGAAGTCGGTCGCCCGGAGCCAACCCCGTCGTCTTAGGCAAACTCCGTTGCCCAGCTGGCGGAACCCAGTATCGGCAATATCGGTTGCCACTGTTATGGCGTGGTCCGACGCCACCTCGCCTTCTTGAAGTATTTCCAGGGCCTCGGACCTCTTGTCGTCCGGTAGGAAGTCCAATATGGGGGCCAGCTTAAACCAGAGCTCCCTGTCGTAACGGGCCACGATCGCCAGGGTGTTGGCCGCTTTGATTGTCGTCGCCGCCGACGAAATGACCCGTCGCCCCATGGCGTCCAACTTCCTACCCTCGCCGTCCGGAGGGGAATTTGACGTTGAGGCTCATGACCCCGCCGCTTTCTTCTTCGCCGCCGCCGAGACCGAGTCTGGCATTGGCTGGGCCCTGAGGCACAGGGGAGCGGTCTCGGGGACCCGGTACTTCTTCTCATACCGGTCCCGTTTGGCTGGTGCCGTGGAGGGGTTCTTGAGAACCGACAGGCCCTCCTCCCAGATGTCATCGATTAGAGGCACCGCGATGACAGTCTTCCTCTTCGCCTCCTGGCGCTGATAGAGGAAACCTTCCTTTTTCTGCTCCTCCGGGCAGAGCTGGAACAATTCGGACGCCCTGGCGATCATGGCGTGGAATGAGCCAATCTCGTCAGGCGGAGAGGCCCGTGCGACGGGAGACCCGTTCCGTCGTCATCGCCGTCGCCCTCAGAACCCGTCGTCGAGCACACCGCACCGTCATCTCCCGACTCGTGGGAGGATGAGGAGGGAACTGTAGGCCTTATGGGGGCGAGTGGAGGAGAGGGTTGGGTCCTCCGTCGTTTTTTCTGAGGACTTCCCGACGGGCCAGGTTGCGGGTCCTCCGGCTTGGGCCGTGGTAATCTCGTCCTTATCTCAGAGCATAAGGACTGGATCGCAGACAAAATGGCCGCCGAGCTATCCTGAGGCCTAGGTTCCGGCTGCGCCGGAAGGGAAGGCTGCTCTTCCTCGCCATCGTCGTCTTCCTCGGTTATCTCCCGAGGATCTTCCTTACGGGATCGAACCTTCTCGAATTGGACTTCGAGATTCCTCACGGCCTCGGTCAGTTCCTCCTCCGAGGCTGACTCCGAGCTCGAGGAGGCTACCGTGCCCCCCCTCGCTTCTTCCATCATGGTGGCCATGACGATGGGCTGAAAAGAAGATTCCTCCTTGGCGGCAGGGAAACTCTAGTCCCGGAGGCAGTCTCCGCTGGCGGGGTCTCTGCCGGCTTGGCCAGAGTCGCCGCGATCGCCTCGATAGAGGCCTTTGCCTGCTGGGTAGGGGCCTTCACCACCTTAGGTGCGTCCCGGGCCTTCTTAGGGGGAGGGGCGACACCTCGCTCCCCCTCTACCGAGATCGGACGGGGCTTCTTCCGAAGCTTACCCGGGGTCTCGGACTTCCTCTTCCCCGAACCGGAGTGCTGGCTCGTGGTTGACGGTGCCGGGGAAGGTGCGCCCTGCCTGGCGACCGAAGAGCCCGACCTTTCGGCGCTCCCGGAGCCAGCGGACTCGCGGCGCTTGGCCTGGTGTTGGGCCCCCGTCGCCGGGGCGCCCGCACAGGACTTAGAAGCCCGCTCGGACCCTTTCTTCTTCTTCTCACCCATTGAGCCCTTCTCCAACCAGCTGGCGAGACGGGATCGACGGTCCCTCATGGTCCGCTCCAACAAGTTCTTGCAGAACTGGCAGTCCTTCTCTACATGAGTCTTGTCCCCATGAAGACAGTAGAGGCATCGCGAATGTTCGTCCTCCTTAAACACATTCTGCAGCCCGTATCCAGGGCAGCTGCGAAACAGCTTGGGTCCGGGTGACGAACTCGCGTCCTGGGCCATCTCGAAGTAGGCCGCAAATCTTCTGGAATCCTCCAAAAGGTTGATTCGACGAAATCTTTACCCTTGAGGGGCGTAGGAAAATCCTGCAACGGGTACCCGTTAACGGGAGTAGAAACGGTGGAGCTTGAGGCTCGATTAACCGAAAAATGTGAAAATTCACCTGAAAAAAGCGCGAAAACGCAGCAAAAGCTCGAGAGCTAAGCACGAGGACTCCCAACACTTGAAGGTGCGGTAAAAATCTGAAGATGGCTGCCAGAGGCGGGGCTTAGGGAGAGGGCAGTCATTGGCTGTGGTCAGTATGACGCAGAGATCAGTGATTGGTTACTACTACGAAAGACAGATCAGAAACGAAACATATACTGATTTTTCTTTACCGAGGATTCCCAGCCTGACGACGGTGAATATTCATGAGCATGTGAATCCATGCCAGACCCATGCTGGAGAACAACAGTTACAGGTAAGTAACTTGTTCCAATTCTCCTAGGCAGCTCTTTGTAGTATTGTATCCTGATCAGGATATTTAGAATTCTGGTCATAATGGGGCCGTTGCGCCTCTCGGGCTGCGGGGGTGGAGGCGTGTTGGAGGGGGGGTCCAGACTGCCCTTGGGGGCAGAGGAACTCTGTATGAGGGTATTAAGTGAAATACAGTTTTCACTTTACTAATAAAGGTTGCTTTAGAAAGACCATTCTGAGACCTCTCAGTGCAGTGTTTCTATAGCGATCTGTCTTGAGAAGGTACGTATGTGTTTGATGGGGTTGAGGCTCGTTGGAAAGCTTAGAATCTTAGCTTCACAATGACAGTTAAAACTTGCTCCTAGCCCAAACGGTTCCGGAGATACGGCTGATTGAGTAAAGGTAGTTTTTCGGATTTTAAATTTTAAAGCTCAGAATGACAGATGACAGTTTTCAGTTTTAAAGATGACAGAATGACACGATTCTAGGAGGCAGTTCTAATAGGCTAAAATAGTTTGGATTAGATTATTTTAAACTAAGAGATTGGTTTTGGCACAGTGCTAGCTGGGTACTCACACTAGATTTTGGACAGGAATGCGACTTCGTCACCGATCGGGTCAGGATTGGCTGGACTTCTGCTAGCGGTTCTTCACAGCGATCTGGTCTCTTGGTCTCCGGTTCTGTTATCGGTTCTGCTAGCGGTTCCGGATACAGCGGTCTCTCTGGATACTGCTACAGGTTCTTGCAAAAGTTCTTGGCAAAGAATTCAAACAGCTCGCCCGGCTGTTGAATAGTTTGGTTGGTTTTGAGGCCTGCTGAAGAGGATTCAGCTTGTGGATTCAGGCCTCTCTGCTACAAATTCTGGAGTTAATTTCTGGTCTCTGTCTAGCTGGAGTCAGTCTAGGTCTCTGGAGATTGATGGATTTGAAGTCTGGAGTCTCCCGGCAAAGCGTCCCGCAAGAAAGTGGAAAGTGAATGTCTCTACCTGGGTTTCAATGTTCCTTTTATGTGTTTTGAAAATGGGTGTGTGCCTGGGCCTAGCTAAGCCTGCCCCTCTCACTTATCATTGGCCAAGCTTTCCTCTCTCCCTTGATTGGGGGAAAGAAATGGAGTGTCAGAGTGATGCTGTAGGTTTTATGGTCAGAGGAACCTCCCCTTGTCAAATTGCGCACAAATCTATTTCTGACCCAAATACATATTTATCTATGTACCATTTTTCTAATATTATAGGTCCAGTTAACATATTTTCTGTAGCATCAAACCATCCGATCCCTGTCTTTGAACGATGTTGTGTCCACTTATAACAGAATTCTCCCCTTTTCATCCAGATAACGACCTCTAAACCTTTCCAGATTTTACACAGATGTGCACCAGGGATATGGGTTTCAGATGATAAAGTGTCAGATTTTTAACATGCATACATTTGGAGTAACAACCCTTTTTTCCGCTACTATCCCCAAGAACATACCACAGGGTCCTAACACCTCTTAAAATGTGCACAGAAAAATCACAAAAATGATGATGTTATTTATATAATTTTGACAAGTCTGCACTGTGAATTATCCATCTTTTTCAAATCATGCTCTGGCCCCAAAGGGGTGTGGTTTTCCAAAGCACATGGTGGAATTTCTGGTTTATCCACTTCCCCCAAGCTCAGCTGGCTCTCACAGGCACTGCCCCTCCCAGTTTCTCCCAAGAGGAAGCCATTTTACGACCCCCCCAATATAACATTTGCCTGAGTCCAGGACAGGGCTTTGTTCAACTTCCTGCAGTCCCCAGGTGCTCCTCCCCTAATCCAATCAGAGAGGTGTTATCTCCTTTTGGCAGGGGCAGCAGGATGCAGCTAGGCCTGGGAAGAGTGGCTGAGCAGGTTTCTCCTGTCGGGGGTAGTTGTCAGGCAGAATTCACTCTCTTCAGCCAGGCTTCAGCTAAATGTCCCTTTAGTACCCAGTTTTCTACATTCAAATCCAACTTACAATTTTTGCACATGCAGCTAGAATGCTGATTCTAAGTTCAAAACTATGACATTTAAACAATTGCAACCTATGTGACACTCACAAGTAGGTCACTCATTTATTCTAAACATTTCGATTTTAGTGGCTTTAAACCCAAATTCACTTAAGCTGCTGACATCCCCAGCTATTTTGTATATACACATTAAATAATTACTTCCTTCAAGTCATTTCAGAATATAGTTTTACATTGTATCCACCTCTTAGCAAGTCTTTCCTTGGCCTGGTTTTGGTTCATTTGTTCAGTTTTACACAAAAGTCTGGTGGTTTTAAAACGCCGGCTTTCTGATAGTGGTGAGCACCAGTATTGCATCCATTTTTGACATTAAGAAAATGAATTCCCCACAGTTCTGGGTTGCTTTTGGCAATCAGCATTGCCATTCCCAATGGTTTCAGGCTACTGTGTGTGTAGCCCAATGGTAGTTTTAGGCAGTGCCCTCCTGTGCTCACAACATAGGCAAAAATGGGTGGCAGCCTATTCTTCATGTTTTCCCTGTGCACTCTCTGGGGAGTTCTGGCCATCATGATGTTTTCAATGCCAGTAATGCACAGTTTTATGGTAGGGCTTGGATGCATGGGTAAAAACATCCCACAATTGCTAAAGTGTCGAAAAATCCAGGCTTTGTTGCCACGAAGATTACAGGAGACAGTTTACTGGGGGGAAGTGTAGCTGCAGGCTGAGGTAAACGCCTCACATCACTTTCACAGTCACTCGCCGTCCACGGCCCCACGCTACCTTTAAAACAAAACCACCATCTCACCCCCTGTTTGTCATTATGTCCTCCCTTAAACTAATTTACCAAGACTTTCTTACACCTTATATCTCGCTACAGGCATCCGATCCTGGGTACCTGCTCTTTTGACTGGATAACGCCGACGTGCGGCTATGCGCACTTTTTCCGCGTTTGGAAACCACTAACAGAGGATTTTTCAACATTAGGAGGTTCCTGGTAGGTGTATTTCACATTCGCTACCTCCTCCAGCTTGGTTAATCCCATATGTTGGTTTTTCTCCCATTTCTAGCAAGCCTGAAAGACAGTATTACCATTGAACCTAGCTCCATAAAAATAAGGGAGTTTTACATTGAACTTTTCTCCATTTACCCCAATACAGGCAAAAGAAAAGAAACTGATGTAGAATTCATACACAAGCAGCTCCAGTGCCCCAGAGCTTCAGGCACACCAGGTGTCCCAGCCATCCCGCCGTTAGGTCGTCGGAGCAACGGGGGTCAGCATGCAGGTCCAGTCTCACGCTCCCAGAGACTGCCCCAAACCCCTCTAGGTGAGAAGAGATTCATACCTTTCTTTTCCCACCCCAGTGGGGGCCATAGCACTCCTGTGTAACATGCAAAACTTATCTCTGCAAAATCCTTAAGCGAGCTTGTTTTAATATGTCATTCCAAGCCTACAACTTGCCACTCAGCATAACACTTTTTTAGACTTCAATTCTATTCATCCCCCTTTTGTCCTTTTTTTTCCGAATAGGGTACTATGGATTCGCCTTGATGAAGGTGGCAGCACAAGACCACCGAAACGCGAACAATACTAAGGGGAATCTGCTTCTAGATTTTGAATAGATGAAAAGCTTTCCCTCCTTTGGGAACTATTGGATTGTCTGGAAGCAAACCCTCTCTGGTTTTCTCTTGATTGTATTCCCCTAATACGCGTTGACAGACCCAATGGGGGTTTCCTCTTGGAATCCATGGAGTGAATCACTTAAACGTATGGACTCCAGCATACGAATACAACATAACAAACCAATATATTATCAAGAACTAAAGAACTGATTAGTTTGACTAATTATTTACAAACTTGGATCTAGCATTGCATTTGTAAAAAGCAGACCAACCTTGAATTCAAAACACAGGGTAAATGTGTATACACACTGGACTCGAAGTATACACAAATACGTTTCTGGTGTAATAGGTCAATACCCAGAATTGTCATTGTAAATTGTTAATTTATTAATTTTTATTTTTTATTTAATTTTTGTTGTGAGAAAATTCGGCTTAGATTTCACCCTGAAACCAAGCCCTTCATTTCCACCTTTTCTCTCTGACTTTACTATACTCAGAGACGCTTATTTTTCCTTCCCTCCAGCACTGCGTTTCTGTTCACTTGTATTTCTACCCTCTTCATTTCCTTTTCCACTCCATTATCTTCAAATAATAGGAGAGTTCGACGATTTCTAATTATTTCTTCTTTTGTACTCACAATTTGTATTTAACATATCAAAACTCGTCTGTATATATTTCCTTTTCATGTAACTTGAAATGTGCAAGTATCATATTAATAATTATATATTTAAAATGTTATGGCATATGTGGCATTTATTTACATGAATCATGCATGAATATGATTGAGTTCGGGGCCAGATTTGGCACAGTAGCCCCAGCCAAAAAGGTACTTTACTAATTTAAGAAATGTCTAAAGGTGAAGAGCACCATTTCTTTCGCAGCGATTGGTTGTGTTTTTGTGTTATCAAGAGCAAATAGACGACTGGAAAGCTTTTGTTCAGCACAAAGTATAAGCAGCTCCTGGAGATCTGTTAGGTTTGGTGCACCATACAAATGTTTTCAATCAAGCAATTCGGAGGCTCATGAGCCAAGACAGTCCATAAAGTATCCCAACACACCCAGTAGCATCCATTATGCAAGTTTGTTTTTCTTCTCTATCGAAACAACCTCCAAATCATTACAGAAAGCAAGGATATTAAGTGGATGAGGCTGGAAGACTAGGGATCATTAGTACCTTTACATTGCACCCTCTTCCTCCAGTCTTATCAGAAGTTGGGTGGGAGGAGACAGTTAGCTATCCTACTCAAAAGACTTGGACAAGTACATTTAGTGGGAAGTGTGGTTGTGCAGAGACATGTTTACACATTCCATTGCCTAAGAGGTCTTTTTCTCCACACATCCTGCTCCCATTATCTACAAAGCTTGAGGGCCAGTACAGGTTCCCACCTACCGCAATGGCTCTGCAATTCCCACACACCCGGAAGCACTGCTCAGACTGTTAACATGATAACTGGAGAGCCCAAAAGCACTTGTCTGAAGAACAGCAGAGCACTGTTGGGATGACCAGATACACTGGCGAGGTGCAGTGGCAGCATAGCTCAGGTGGGCCATTTTGTGTGTGAAGTATGTCCGTGAGTGTTCAGGTGGTTGCAGGTGTTTGTGCAGGAGCTGCTCCCCAAGCCCTGAATGCAGTCTCCTGTGGGGCAACTGCCAAATAACTGACGATAACCTGTGCAGTCATCAGAAGTCTAAATCCTATCTGGCGGCAGAGCAGCGGCCCACCCTCCACATTCTCCACAACGTAAAAACACCTGCAACTGTCTGATTGCAGCTTCAGTGTATGGGTGCAATGTTTCACCGGGGACTGTGGAAGAAGGGCTAACGGTTTCAGTCACTTGAAAACAATATCCTGTGTGCAGGGCCACAGCAGCGAACATTGGAGTATCCGGGAGAAGAATTAGGCTGCCAGCTAGTAACAGCTCCCAGACATCAAGCATCATTCCCATTGAACTGATTCACATAAACGGTGAGGCGCTGCCTTCCAGGTAGACAGGGCTGAAGCACAATGCAGTGATTGACTGACAAGCCCAGGCCACATGCAATGCACTTTCACCAGAAATAAAAGTCAAATGCAAACTGCAGAGGTGCACATTTTACTGCCTACTGCACCATGCAGGACCTTGGCTGCGTTTCCCTAGCCAGACTGGTCATCGAATTCAGGCACCCCCTTGAGGAGGCTCAGGACTATTGGCGCATAGGGAAAGATGTGAATTTAGCACATTAAGTGTGAAACCTTTGATTTAGGAGATTTGAGAATAGGCCACACCTCACACGTCCAGGCTGGTCACATCAACCAAGTAGCAAATGTATCCTCAAAGTCATTACTACGTACTTACACGCAAGCAGCAGTCACAAGCAATGCAGCAGCAGGTTCACAATCTTGTCCCGGTCCCTAAAATGCACAGTTCTGGACAGCTTTTATCGTATAAGTCTTTGCCAGAAGTAGATTTTCTGTCCTAAGCTACTTGCGGGGCAGACATTCTGCACTTTGTGAGGTGCAACACAGCTTCTTTTGATGCCTCAGTAATCTTGGCAAAATTATCCCTGACAACTGTGGCCTTCCTGTGATTGGAGAAGACCTCTTCACATGTTGGTGCTCCTGCTTTGGTGACAGTGCAGCCACCCGGGATCACTCACTGGAGGTCCTGCGCTCGAATGGCAGGCCTGCCACCCATCTTGCAGCAGGTGTGGCGGGTGCTGTGGGGGCACAGACATCTCTAGATTGGGATATGAGGTGTATACGCTGAAATAGCAGTGATTCCTGGTGCATGCAGGTTTGTGGCAGTAGATTGCCCCCCTGGTGAATGCCATGCACAAAAGCTTGAGGTTTTCTTGGTTTGTCCACCCCCGCCAGCGTGCCTGCCCTCCACCACCTGGAACTGATTGCTGTATGCCAACAGTGGTCTGAAGCAGTGGGCATGGATGGTGCCTGCGCTTCTGCCTGGCCACCTGCAATACACATTCCTTCCGGTCCTTGGGGTTACATGTGCTCTGGACGTTTACCTCGCACAGTGGCCTGCCTGATCCCCCTGGTTTGGGTGCTAAGTAGGGAGTGTCCTCACCCCTTGAACTGAATAACATACTGGCTGGCTCTGACACCTGTGCACCCCCTCGATCCCCCCACTCCACACTATCTTAAATATGGGAAGCTGTATAGTGCTGTGTGCTCCTAAAATGCATTAGTAGCCAATCCTGGGATGTGTGTCTACGGTTGTGGCTCTGTTACAGCTCTCAGACTCTTATTTAAATTGCTGCAGCCCTGTGGCCTGCCTGCTCCCCATAACTCTTCCTGTATGTGGCTTCATTTACTTGTACTACAGCGTGCAGATGCTCGGTGCGTTATTCTGCACATCTGCATCACTTGCTGATCTCCCCACAGGGGGGCAGTGGGCTGTTGTGGGGACTCTGTGCATTTGGTTGAATTAATTTCCCTCACAGTGGTGGATCACACTGCCTCCCTACACCTCCAGTTTTCAGCCTTGCCTGTAGTGGGTGTCCCACTATCAATGTCCCTCACCATCCTGTGAGTGCTCACCTTCTAGCTTGAATTCGTGCGCTGACCTGCTGCTTGCTTTGCAGTCAGTTGTGTGCCTTAAGTTTTAAAGCCTATTTGGTCCAGCCTTCATTTTTCGCCAATATCACTTTTAGGCGGGGTCGTGGGGGAATGTATCCCCGAACCCTACTTCGTTCCCCTGCTATCTCCCTCCATTAACATTACTACCTACCCCCTCCCCCTCAAAGGCAGACACACACACCCCAGACACAAACAGAATCACACACACTTATTCACCCACCCACCCTTCCAGGCAACAAACACTCCTCCTCAACCCCATCAAACACACACGTAACTTCTCAAGACAGATTGCTATAGAAACACTGCACTGAGAGGTCTCAGAATGGTCTTTCTAAAGCAACCTTTATTAGTAAAGTGAAAACTGTATTTCACTTAATACCCTCATACAGAGTTCCTCTGCCCCCAAGGGCAGTCTGGACCCCCCCTCCAACACGCCTCCACCCCCCGCAGCCCGAGAGGCGCAACGGCCCCATTATGACCAGAATTCTAAATATCCTGATCAGGATACAATACTACAAAGAGCTGCCAAGGAGAATTGGAACAAGTTACTTACCTGTAACTGTTGTTCTCCAGCATGGGTCTGGCATGGATTCACATGCTCATGAATATTCCCCGTCGTCAGGTTGGGAATCCTCGGTAAAGAAAAAATCAGTATCAGTTTTGTTTCTGATCTGTCTTTCGTAGTAGTAACCAATCACTGATCTCTGCGTCATACTGACCACAGCCAATGACTGCCCTCTACCTAAGCCCCGCCTCTGGCAGCCATCTTCAGATTTGGTAGCACGTGAAGTGGCAGTATGACCAAGTGAAGAGCCGCAGAGGGGTAGGCGGGAGGGTTCGCATGTGAATCCATGCCAGACCCATGCTGGAGAACAACAGTTACAGGTAAGTAACTTGTTCCTTCTCCAGCATGGGGTCTGGCATGGATTCACATGCTCATGAATAAAGAATACATAGCAGTACACACATGCACAACCACGGGAGGTGGCAAAGGCTCAACATTAAGCATGGAGAAAAATGAAAAACAGATTGACTACCCCTCTCTTTTAGTCTTATATGGATCTTAAGTGAGAGTTAAAGGCCTCCTAACTGCGTCATTGGTTAGGAAGTCACCGGTGGAGAAAAATTGCACTGTACGCTACAACTTGTAACAAAAGTTCTATCTCTTTAATGATTATAAAACATCTTAAAAAACATTTCTAAATTGATACTCAATCATAGCATTCATTCTACATTCATCTCATCTAACAGGGGAGTTCTAAAGTGAATATGAATCTTTGTTGGCATAACATTTCAGTCTGAGTATGCATTTTTGACATGGGAAAAAAACATTTTTGGCTGCCCGTTGCCGGAGACAAGTCCGTTGCCAGAGACAAGTCCTCTTCCCAGCGCACGTTTTGCGGACTAAAAGGAAATAAACCCATTCACGGCCTTTTGGTTCATACTAATCCATCAAAAGGAACCTGGCAGTATTCAACAATGACATTAACGACCTTTCATGCACAAACAGCTGATGCCAAACTGTGCCAACACCGCAGAGGTTAACTCAAGTTACCTTTGAGAGAAGGTTTGAGTATAACAAGCCCAGACAGCGAGACAATCGCAGTTCATTCAAGAAAGAATCCTAGTCAAACAAATACAAGATGTGGACATATGTGTGTGTGTACTAAAAGGGGAACAAGATTGATCAACCACAAAGCAATTGGTGTCCTGAAGATGGCCTTATACTTATTCTAGTGACCACTGCTGACAAAAGTGGTATATTATAACGGGCCGAAACATATGTCGACTGTTTAAGGAAAATCCAATGTTTTTTTCCCATGTCAAAAATGCATACTCAGACTGAAATGTTATGCCAACAAAGATTCATATTCACTTTAGAACTCCCCTGTTAGATGAGATGAATGGAGAATGAATGATATGATTGAGTATCAATTTAGAAATGTTTTTTAAGATGTTTTATAATCATTAAAGAGATAGAACTTTTGTTACAAATTGCAGCGTACAGTGCAATTTTTCTCCACCGGTGACTTCCTAACCAATGACGCAGTTAGGAGGCCTTTAACTCTCACTTAAGATCCATATAAGACTAAAAGAGAGGGGTAGTCAATCTGTTTTTCATGCTTCTCCTTTATAGATTGTCCCTTCCTTCAGATTAGACCCCCCGTTAACAAAAAATAGGGATTACCCATTACTTAAAACTCAACATTAAGCATTACATCAAACTCAACATTAAGCAATTCTTACCTCCTCACCAGGCTCACCTTAGGCGAACAGATTGCGCAGCACTGCTTGGCCAACCCTGGACTCCTCCCTGGAATCCCGGTCGACGCAGTAGAATTTCGTGAAGGTGTGCGTCGACCTCCACGTAGCAGCCCTGCAGATGTCCAGCAAGGGCACACCAGATAGGAACGCCGGGTAGCTGCGATCGCTCTGGTGGAATGGGCTCTCGGACGGCCAGGCAGCGGTCGGTTTGCCAACCGATGACAGTACATGATACAGCCGGAGAGCCATCTGGAAATGGAAGCCTTTGGGAGAGCCTTCCCCTGATTGACAGGTCCAAAGTTCACAAAAAGTTGTGACGTCTTCCGAAAACACTTCGTGCAGTCCACGTAAAACTTCAGCGCTCTAGCCACATCCAGCGAGTGCAAAGTCCTTTCGGCCGGCGACGAAGGCGACGGGAAGAAAACAGGCAACACCAAGGGTTTGTTTAGGTGGAATTCCGACGGCACCTTGGGCATGAAGGAGGGGTGCGTCCTGAGCACTACCCTCGTGTCATGAAAAGTCAAGTACGGGGGCTTGCAGGAAAGGGCCTGGATCTCTCCCACTCTTCGTGCGGAGGTGATGGCCACAAGAAACGCTGTTTTCCACGACAAGAACTTCAACAGAGCCGAATGCAGAGGCTCGAACGGAGGTCCCATGAGCTTGGTCAGCACCACGTTGAGCTCCCACGCCGGGGCCGGAGCCTTCACCGGCGGGAACGATCTGAACAGTCCCTTCATGAATACTTTCACCAGACGATGAGACCACAAAGATGTCCGCCCCGTGGTTCTGGTGTATCGGGAGATCGCAGCAAGATGAATCTTGATGGACGCGTGCGCCAGTCCAGCCTTGGCCAGCGTCAGAAGGTACGGCAGTACCTGGGGAGCCGTAATCCGTAGAGGGTTAATCTTCTGTGCGTGGCACCAGACAGAGAACTTCTTCCATTTGTGTCAATAGCATTTAAGAGTTGAGGACGCCCTGGCATTTGCAAGAACCTCCCTGCAGTCGGCCGGTATGTCGTATCCTCCAAACTCTAACGCTGCAGGAGCCAGACCTGCAAGTTCAGCGACTTCGGGTCGTGATGGAGGATGGCGCCTCCTTCCCTGGAGAGAAGATCCTTGTCCACTGGCAGCTTGATTGACAGGGACGCTGACAAGTCCAGAAGGTCCGGGAACCATATCTGCCTCGGCCACGCAGGTGCGACGAGGATCATCCTGCACCGTGACCTCTTGAGCTGGTTGATGAGCCGAATCAGCAATGGCAATGGAGGGAACGCGTATAGAAACAGGCCCTCCCAGGGGAACGAGAAAGCATCGCCCATGCTCCTCGGCTGGGGAAACCTGCTGGCGAACCTCCGGCACTTGGAGTTCGTCGCCGTCGCGAACAGATTGATCTGGGGTGTGCCCCACCGTCGGAAGAGGCGGTCCACTAGATCCTGTCGTAGTTCCCACTCGTGGCACGAGCGCAGCTCTCTGCTGAGCGAGTCGGCGATGGTGTTTTTTATCTCTGCCAGATGAAACGGCACCAGAAACATCCCTTGGGCGACGGCCCAATGCCACAGATCCTGCGCCTCCTTGGACAGGGCTGGGGACCTGGTTCCGCCCTGCTTCCTGATGTAGAACATGGTGGTGGTGTTTTCGGTGAAGATCCTCACCACCTTGCCCTTGAGGGACGGAAGAAAGGACCTGAGGGCCCAAAACACTGCACGGAGCTCCAGGACGTTGATATGGAGGGACTTCTCCGTCGGAAGCCAAAGGCCTCTCCCGTGCAGATTTTCGGTGTGCGCTCCCCACCCGTCCAGGGAGGCATCCGTGGTCACTGTCTCCTGGTGGCCGGGGGTCTGGAAGTTCATGCCCGCCGTCAGATGCACGCGGGTGCCCCACCACCGGATCGCTCGTCGGAAACTCTCGTCGAGTGTGATCCTCTCCTCGAAGCTGCCCGTCGTCTGGATCCAGCGCGCATCCAGGAACTCCTGCAACGGGCGCATCCGGAGCCTGCACAGGCGGATGAGGTAAATGCAAGAAGACATCATTCCGAGGAGGGACTTGATGGACCTCACCCTGCCCGCGTCCGTGACCAGCATCCGCTGCACCCTGCCCAAGACGGCCCTCGTCCTTTCCTCCGACGGAGAGGCCAGAAGCGGCACTGTGTCGAGCTTCGCTCCCAGAAACAGTGCGTCTTGCGCGGGCACCAGGTGGGACTTGGCGTAGTTTATGGAGAATCCCAGGTCCGTGAGTAGTTGGACGGTCCTTGCCGTGTGCTCCACGGCGAGCTCCTTCGTCTTCGCTCGGATGAGCCAGTCGTCCAGGTAGGGGTAGACGTGGATCCCCTCTCGGCGCAGCTGCACCGCTACCGGTGCGAGGCACTTGGTGAACACCCTGGGTGCCGACCTCAATCCGAAGAGAAGGGCTCTGAACTGGAAGTGACGCCCTTGGACCACGAACCTGAGAAACTTTCGGTGTCCCTTTAGGATGGGAATATGGAAGTAGGCATCCTCCAAATCCAACGACGACAGGAAATCGCCCTCCTCCAGCTGACCCAGGACATGTTGGAGGGTGACCATCCGGAACTTCTGTGCCTTGATGAATTTGTTCAGTCGTCGTAGGTCCAGGATGGGACGCCATCCTCCCGTCTTCTTCTTTACGAGGAAGTATCTTGAGTAAACTCCGGAGCCCCGAAGCCTCTTTGGGACGAGCTCGATGGCGCCCTTCTTGAGCATCGCCTTTACCTCCAAGAGAAGTTGACGGACGTGATGTTCTTTCCTGGCCACAGGGGGGACGCGCGGGCACGTCTTTAGAAACTCGAGCACGTGACCCTGAGCTAGGGCGTCCAGCACCCAACGGTCGGTGGAGATGGACTCCCACACGGTGACGAAGCTCGCCAGCCGGCCTCCGACCGGGGTGCTTCGGTGGGGGCCCGACCCCACGGCCGGTTCAGTCCTGCTTCGACGAGGCTTTGCCGCCTTGTCCTCCTTGGCGACGACAGCGTGGTCCGCCAAACTTGCCTCGTCCCCTGTAAGCTTCCTGTGACGACGAACGGGCCGCTTGACGGTAGGTGGAAAATCCACCGCTGGAACCTTTGGAGGCACCCTGTTTGCCTCCGCCGCTCCGAAAGGGCGGCCGTCGTTGCTGGAGAACACCAAGAGCACGGGCCGTCTCCGTGTCTGTCTTGATGGCTTGTAGGGAATCGTCCACTGTTTTCCCAAACAGGTTGTTTCCGTCGAACGGCATGTCCAAGACTCTGGTCTGCACATCCTGATGGAAGTCAGTAGCCTTGAGCCATCCACGATGCCTAAGGCACACGCCGTTGCCCAACTGGCGAAATCCAGTGTCGGCGATGTCCGTCGCAATCGTAATGGCGTGGTCCGACGCAACCTCTCCTTACTGCAAGATCTCTAGGGCTTCCGCCCTATTGTCGTCTGGTAGGAAGTCCAGCAGGGGGGCCAGTTTGAACCACAACTCCCTGTCGTAGCGGGCTACGATAGCCAAGGCGTTGGCCGCCTTAATCAACGTCGCTGCAGACGAGATGACTCTGCGTCCCATCGTGTCTAATTTCTTTCCCTCGCCGTCCGGCGGGGAGGTCGACGTAGAGGCCGTGCCCCCCCTGCTTTCTTCCTGGCCGCCGCGGAGACGACCGAGTCAGGGGTCGGCTGTGCCCGAAGGCACAAGGGGGCCGCGTCCGGGACCCGGTACTTCTTCTCGTACCGATCCCTTCTAGCCAGCGTCGTGGATGGGTTCTTGAGGAGGGCGAGGCCCTCATCCCAAATATCTTCCAGTAGAGGTACAGAGAGGACCGTCTTCCTCTTGGCCTTGCGCCGTTGATAAAGGAAACCTTCCTTCTTCTTCTCTTCCGGGCAGAGCTGGAAAAGCTTGGATGCCCTGGCGATCA
Organism: Ambystoma mexicanum; assembly: GCF_040938575.1. NCBI lineage: Eukaryota > Metazoa > Chordata > Amphibia > Caudata > Ambystomatidae > Ambystoma > Ambystoma mexicanum. The sequence goes on along the minus strand of NC_090937.1, from coordinate 17,373,370 downwards.
TGGGGTGAAACGATCCAATCTCGTCGGGCGGGGAAGCCCGGGTGGGAGGTGACGACGGGAGATCCTCGTCGTAAACCTCGTCGTTTGTACCCGTCGCGGCCGTGTCAGTCCCCGTATCATCCCCACGTGTCGTGGACGGGGAGGAGGGCTGAACAGGGCGCGATGGCTGAAAAGGAGGTGGAGGATGAATCCTTCTCTTAGGGGGAGGGCTCCCAGAAGGGCCTGGCTCCGGGTCCCCCGTCGGGAGCGGTTCCTCCGCTGGTGGTAACGGAAGTCTCGTCCTTATCTCCGAGCATAAGGACTGTATAGCCAACAAAATGGCCGCCGAGTTGTCTTGCGGCACTGGTTGAGGGGAGTCCGACAGGCGGTCAGGAGCCCCGTCAGCACCCTCGACGTTCTCGTCGTCTCCTACGTTGGGGTCCCTCCCGACGGGCTGGTCTTCTTCCACGCCAACGCCGTGGCTTAAGACTTCGATCAGCTCTTCCTCAGAGGTTGAGGCCGAATCCACGACGACCTCCTGCCCCCCCTTTTTCTTCTCCATCGGAGGTTTCACAGGGGTCCTGTCGATGGGCATGAAAGAGGACTCCCTCCGCGGTGGCAGGGAGACTCTGAGCCCCGAGGTTGCCACCACTGGTGTAGCCTCCACAGGCTGAGCCAAGGTCGCCGCGACTGTCTCGATAGAGGCCTTGGCCGGATGGATTAAGGCTTTCACCACCTTAGGTGCACTCACCGCCTTCTCCTTGGGGGGAGGGTCACCGCCTCGCTCCCCCTCCGATGGGGCCTTCGAGCTCGACCGGGGTCTCTCCAGGAGCTTCGCCGGGTGCTCGGCCTTCCTCTTACCCGAGCCAGAGCGTTGGCTCGTGGTTGATGGCGCTGGGGAGGATGCGCCCTGCCTGGCGCCCGTAGAGCCCGACCGTTCGGCGCTCCCGGTGCCAGCGGACTCGCGGTGCTTGGCCTTCTGTTGGACCCCCGTCGCCGGGGCGTCCTCAAAGGTCTTAGAAGACCGCTCGGACTTCTTCTTCTTCTTCTCGCCTGACGGGCTCTTCCCTTCCAGCCAGTTGGCGAGACGTTGATGGCGGTCCTTCATGGTCCGCTCCGACATATTGCCGCAAAACGCACAGTCCTTCTCCACGTGCGTCTTGTCCTCATGTAGGCAGTAAGGACAAAGGGAGTGTTCGTCCTCCTTAAAGACATTCTGAAGCTGGCATCCAGGGCAGACCCTGAACAGCTTTCCGGGCGTCGAGCTTCCCTTCTCCTGGGCCATGTCCGAGATGGGCCTGAGAAACTTCTGGAGTCCTCCAAAAGCGTGGCTCGACAAAATCTTCACCCTTGAGGGGCGTAGACAAATCCGACACGGGTCCCCGTTGATCGGATGAAGAAACGGTGGAGCTTGAGGCTCTTTTGACCGAAAAAGAGAAATTTTTTGAGAAAAAACGTGAAAAAATAGCACTAACGCTCGAGAGCAATAGCACGAAGATCCCAACACTTGAACGTGCGGTAAAAATCTGAAGATGGCTGCCAGAGGCGGGGCTAAGGTAGAGGGCAGTCATTGGCTGTGGTCAGTATGACGCAGAGATCAGTGATTGGTTACTACTACGAAAGACAGATCAGAAACGAAACTGATACTGATTTTTTCTTTACCGAGGATTCCCAGCCTGACGACTGGGAATATTCATGAGCATGTGAATCCATGCCAGACCCCATGCTGGAGAACAAGCAGTAACATCCATAGTCCACAACAGAGCTGTAGAGTGCCACGATCTTCAGGCAAGGAAGCAATTCAAAGTCATGGCATCGCCGACGTGCGTGTGCCTGAAAGGGCCCAGGGAGGGTCTTACCTTATCGTCAAGCCGTGTTGGAGCTGCACCTGGTCACCTCCCGTGGTAGGGAGAGGGCACAGTTCCATTCCAGGGACTGCTGCCTTGTCGATGCGCGGGATAGTTAAGAGACAACCATTTTGTCCAGGGCCAGGATCGGGCCTTTGGAGGAGGGTCGGCCAAGCCTGCCGGCTTCCCATTGGCCCATTACAAAGGAGCTAGAGCCAAGGGGGCAGAGCATCAACTGCACCAATCACACAACAACAGTGTGTGGGCTGCCATCTTGGTATGGCAGTACGCAGTTCGAATATATTGCAGAAGGGCAATAGCCGTTGAAAATGCAGCCTAGCAAGCAGTAACATCCACACTCCACAACAGAGCTTGTCAGTACACACAATAATGGGGAAGAGATGTTGACACTCTCCCCCGAACCACAGAAGCCGAATGAAGTCGACCCTCCACCCGTGGTTGGCACAGGTACCTGATATAGAATAGACAGGACACCACGTGGCAGCCAATGGGTGGAAGAGGGCTAGGGAGAGGTTGTGGACAGGGTAGGGGAGGTTAGGAACACCGGATAGAGGGTGAGGGATAACCTAGTTTGGATAGGTATGGTGAAGCAACAGGGAAATTCCCTACACAGCATTTTGTACAGGGCCAGGATCGGGCCTTTGGAGGAGGGCCGGCCAAGCCTGCCGGCTTCCCATTGGCCCATTACAAAGGAGCTAGAGCCAATGGGGGCAGAGCATCAACTGCACCAAGCACACAACAACACAGTGTGTGGGCTGCCATCTTGGTATGGCAGCACGCAGTTCGAATATATTGCAGAAGGGCAGTAGCCGTCGAAAATGCAGCCTAGCAAGCAGTAACATCCAAAGTCCACAACAGAGCTGTAGAGTGCCACGATCTTCAAGGCAGGGAAGCAATTCAATGTCATGGCAGCAACAATATGCGTGTGCCTGAAAGGGCCCAGGGAGGGTCTTACCTTATCGTCAAGCCGTGTTGGAGCTCCACCTGGCCACCTCCCGTGGTAGGGAGAGGGCGCAGTGCCATTCCAGGGACTGCTGTCTTGCCGATGCGTAGAATAGTGAAGAGAGGAGCATTTTGTACCGGGGCAGGATCGGCCCTTTGGAGGAGGGCCGGCCAAGCCTGCTGGCTTCTCATTGGCCCATTACAAAGGAGCCAGAGCCAATGGGGCAAGAGCATCAACTGCACCAAGCACACAAAAAAACAGTGTGCGGGCTGCCATCTTTGTATGGCAGCTCGGATTTCGAATATATTGCAGAAGGGCAGTAGCCGTCGAAAATGCAGCGTAACAAGCAGTAACATCCATAGTCCACAACAGAGCTGTAGAGTGCCACGATCTTCAGGCAAGGAAGCAATTCAAAGTCATGGCATCGCCGACGTGCGTGTGCCTGAAAGGGCCCAGGGAGGGTCTTACCTTATCGTCAAGCCGTGTTGGAGCTGCACCTGGCCACCTCCCGTGGTAGGGAGAGGGCGCAGTTCCATTCCAGGGACTGCAGCCTTGTCGATGCGTGGGATAGTTAAGAGACAACCATTTTGTCCAGGGCCAGGATCGGGCCTTTGGAGGAGGGCCGGCCAAGCCTGCCGGCTTCCCATTGGCCCATTACAAAGGAGCTACAGCCAATGGGGGCAGAGCATCAACTGCACCAATCACACAACAACAGTGTGTGGGCTGCCATCTTGGTATGGCAGCACGCAGTTCGAATATATTGTAGAAGGGCAATAGCCGTTGAAAATGCAGCCTAGCAAGCAGTAACATCCACAGTCCACAACAGAGCTTGTCACTACACACAATAATGGGGAAGAGATGTTGACAATCTCCCCCGAACCACAGAAGCCGAATGAAGTCGACCCTCCACCTGTGGTTGGAACAGGTACCTGATATAGAATAGACAGGACACCACGTGGCAGCCAATGGGGGGAAGAGGGTTAGGGAGAGGTTGTGGACAGGGTAGGGGAGGTTAGGAACACCGGATAGAGGGTGAGGGATAAGGAACAAGTTACTTACCTGTAATCCTCGGTAAAGAAAAATCAGTATCAGTTTCGTTTCTGATCTGTCTTTCGTAGTAGTAACCAATCACTGATCTCTGCGTCATACTGACCACAGCCAATGACTGCCCTCTCCCTAAGCCTCTGGCAGCCATCCTCAGATTTGGTAGCACGTGAAGTGGCAGTATGACCAAGTGAAGAGCCGCAGAGGGGTAGGCGGGAGGGTTCGCATGTGAATCCATGCCAGACCCATGCTGGAGAACAACAGTTACAGGTAAGTAACTTGTTCCTTCTCCAGCATGGGGTCTGGCATGGATTCACATGCTCATGAATAAAAGAATACATAGCAGTACACACATGCACAACCACCCGAGGTGGCAACAGGCTCAACATTAAGCAATAAAACAACTCAACATTAAGCATCTCTTACCTCCTCACCAGGCTCACCTTAAGCGAGTAGGTTGCGCAGCACTGCCTGGCCGACCCTGGACTCCTCCCTGGAATCCCGGTCGACGCAGTAGAATTTCGTGAAGGTGTGCGTCGACCTCCACGTAGCAGCCCTGCAGATGTCCAGCAGGGGCACACCAGATAGGAACGCCGTGGTAGCTGCAATCGCTCTGGTGGAATGGGCTCTCGGACGGCCGGGCAGCGGTCGGTTTGCCAACCGATGACAATACATGATACAGCCAGAGAGCCATCTGGAAACGGAAGACTTTGAGAGAGCCTTCCCCTGATTGACAGGTCCAAAGTTCACAAAAGGTTGTGACGTCTTCCGAAAACTCTTCGTGCTGTCCACGTAGAACTTCAGCGCTCTAGCCACATCCAGCGAGTGCAAAGTTCTTTCAGCCGGCGACGAAGGCGACGGGAAGAAAACAGGCAACACCAAGGGTTCGTTGAGGTGGAAGTCCGACGGCACCTTGGGCATGAAGGAGGGGTGCGTCCTGAGCACAACCCTTGTGTCATGAAAAGTCAAGTACGGGGGCTTGCAGGAAAGGGCCTGGATCTCTCCCACTCGTCCTGCGGACGTGATGGCCACAAGAAACGCTGTTTTCCACGACAAGAACTTAAACAGAGCTTAGTGCAGAGGCTCGAACGGAGGTCCCATGAGCTTGGTCAGCACCACGTTGAGCTCCCACACCGGGGCCGGAGCCTTCACTGGCGGGAACGATCTGAACAGTCCCTTCATGAATTCTTTCACCAGACGATGAGACCACAAAGACGTCCGTCCCATGGTTCTGGTGTATCGGGAGATCGCAGCAAGATGAATCTTGATGGAAGTGTGCGCTAGTCCAGCCTTAGCCAGGGTCAGTAGGTACGGCAGTACTTGAGGAGCCGTAATCCATAGAGGGTTAATCTTCTGTGCGTGGCACCAGACAGAGAACCTCTTCCATTTGTGTCCGTAGCATTTAAGAGTCGAGGACGCCCTGGCCTTTGCAAGAACCTCTCTGCAGTCTGCCGGTATGTCGTAACCTCCAAACTCTAGTGCTGCAGGAGCCAGGCCTGCAAGTTCAGCAACTTCGGGTCGTGATGGAGGATGGCGCCTCCTTTCCTGGAGAGAAGATCCGCGTCCACTGGCAGCTTGATTGACGGGGACGCTGACAAGTCCAGAAGGTCCGGGAGCCATATCTGCCTCGGCCACGCAGGTGCGACGAGGATCATCCTGCACCGTGACCTCTTGAGCTGGTTGATGAGCCGGATCAGCGACGGCAATGGAGGGAACGCGAATAGAAACAGGCCCTCCCAGGGGAACGAGAAAGCATCGCCCATGCTCCTCGGCTGGGGAAACCTACTGGCGAACCTCCGGCACTTGGAGTTCGTCGCCGTCACGAACAGATCGATCTGGGGTGTGCCCCACCGTCGGAAGAGGCGGTCCACTAGATCCTGTCGTAGTTCCCACTCGTGGCACGAGCGCAGCTCTCTGCTGAGTGAGTCAGCAAGGGTGTTTTTTATTCCTGCCACATGAAACGGCACCAGAAACATCCCTTGGGCGACGGCCCAATGCCACAGATCCTGCGCCTCCTTGGACAGGGCTGGGGATCTGGTACCGCCCTGCTTCCTGATGTAGAACATGGTGGTGGTGTTGTCGGTGAAGATCCTCACCACCTTGCCCTTGAGGGACGGAAGAAAGGACCTGAGGGCCCAAAACACTGCACGGAGCTCCAGGATGTTGATATGGAGGGACTTCTCCGTCGGAAGCCAAAGGCCTCTCGCGTGCAGATTTTCGGTGTGCGCTCCCCACCCTTCCAGGGAGGCATCCGTGGTCACTGTCTTCTGGTGGCCCGGGGTTTAGAAGTCCATGCCCACCGTCAGATGCGCGCGGGTGCCCCACCACCGGATCGCTCGTCGGAAACTCTCGTCGAGTGTGATCCTGTCCTCGAAGCTGCCCGTCGTCTGGATCCAGCAAGCGTCCAGGAACTCCAATAACGGGCGCATCCGAAGCCTGCACAGGCGGATGAGATAAATGCAAGAAGACATCATTCCGAGGAGGGTTTTGATGGACCTCACCCTGGCCGCGTCCGCGACCAGAATCCGCTGCACCTTGCCCAAGATGGCCCTCATCCTTTCCTCCGACGGCGAGGCCAGAAGCGCCACTGTGTTGAGTTTCGCTCCCAGAAACAGTGCGTCTTGCGCGGGCACCAGGTGGGACTTGGCGTAGTTTATGGAGAATCCCAGGTCCGTGAGTAGTTGGACGGTCCTCGCTGTGTGCTCCGCGGCGAGCTCCCTTGTCTTTGCTCAGATGAGCCAGTCGTCCAGGTAGGGGTAGATGTGGATCCCCTCCAGGCGCAGCCGCGCCGCCACCGGTGCGAGGCACTTGGTGAACACCCTGGATACCAACCTCAATCCGAAGGTAAGGGCTCTGAACTGGTAGTGACGCCCTTGGACCACGAATCTGAGAAACTTTCGGTGTCCCTTTAGGATGGGGATATGGAAGTAAGCATCCTCCAAATCCAACGACGACAGGAAATCGCCCTCCTCCAGCTGACCCAGGACGTACTGGAGGGTGACCAATCAGAACTTCTGTGCCTTGATGAATCTGTTCAGTCGTCGTAGGTCCAGGATGGGACGCCATCCTCCTGTCTTCTTCTTCACGAGAAAGTATCTTGAGTAAACTCCGGAGCCCTGGAGCCTCTTTGGGACAAGCTCGATGGCGCCTTTCTTGAGCATCGCCTTTACCTCCAAGAGAAGTTGAGGGACTTGATGTTCCTTCCTGGCCACGGGGGGGACGCACGGGCACTTCTTTAGAAACTCGAGCGCGTGACCCTGGGCCAGGGCGTCCAGCACCCAACAGTCGGTGGAGATGGACTCCCACACGCTGACGAAGTTCGCCAGCCGGCCTCCCACCGGGATGCTTCGGTGGGGGCCCGACCCCACGCCCGGTTCAGTCCTGCTTCGACGAGGCTTTGCCGCCTTGTCCTCCCTGGCGACGACGGCGGGGTCCGCCCGACTTGCCTCGTACCCTGTAGGCCTCCTGTGACGACGAACGGGCCGCTTGACGGTAGGTGGAATATCCGCCGCCGGAACCTTTGGAGGCACCCTGCTTGCCTCCGGTGCTCCGAAAGGGCGGCCGTCGTTGCTGGAGAACACCAAGAGCCCGGGCCGTCTCCGTGTCCGCCTTGATGGCTTGCAGGGAATCGTCCACTGTTTTCCCAAACAGGTTGCTCCCGTCGAACGGCATGTCCAAAACTCGGGTCTGCACGTCCTGCCGGAAGTCCGTTGCCTTGAGCCATCCACGCCGTCTAAGTCACACGCCGTTGCCCAACTGGCGAAAACCAGTGTCAGCGAAGTCCGTCACTATCGTAATGGCGTGGTCCGACGCCACTTCTCCTTCCTGCAAGATCTCTAAGGCCTCTGCCCTCTTGTCGTCCGGTAGGAAGTCCAGCAGGGGGGCGATCTTGTACCACAACTCCCTGTCGTAGCGGGCTACGATAGCCAAGGCGTTTGCAGCCTTAATCGTCGTCGCTGCCGATGAGATGACTCTGCGTCCCATCGTTTCCAATTTCTTTCACTCGCCGTCCGGGGGGCAGGTTGACGTAGAGGCCGATGCCCCCCCCCGCTTTCTTCCTGGCCGCCACGGAGACGACCCAAGTCCGGGGTCGGCTGTGGCCGAAGGCACAAGGGGGCCGCGTCCGGGACCCGGTACTTCTTCTCGTACCGATCCCTTCTCGCAGGCGTTGTGGATGGGTTCTTGAGGAGGGCGAGACCCTCATCCCAGATATCGTCCAGTAGAGGTACAGCGAGGACCGTCTTCCTCTTGGTCTCGCGCCGTTGATAAAGGAAACCTTCCTTCTTCTTCTCTTCCGGGCAGAGCTGGAAAAGCTCGGATGCCCTGGCGATCATTGCATGAAACGATCCAATCTCGTCGGGCGGGAAGCCCGGGGAGGAGGTGACGACGGAAGATCCTCGCCGTAAACTTCATCGTCTGTACCCGTCGCGGTCGTGTCCGTCCCCGTATCATCCCCACGGGTCATGAACGGGGAGGAGGGCTGAGCAGGGCGCAATGGTTGAAAAGGAGGTGGAGGATGAATCCTTCTTCTCTTAGGAGGAGGGCTCCCAGAAGGGCCTGGCTCCGGGTCCCCCGTCGGGAGCGGTTCCTCCGTTGGTGGTAACGGCAATCTCGTCCTTATCTCCTAGCATAAGGACTGTATAGCCAACAAAATGGCCGCCGAGTTGTCTTGCGGCAATGGTTGAGGGGATTCCGAAGGGCGGTCAGGAACCTCGTCGGCACCCTCGACGTTCTTGTCGTCTCCTTCGTCGGGGTCCCTACCGACGGGCTGGTCTTCTTCCACGCCAATGCCATGGCTTAAGACTTCGACCAGCTCCTCTTCAGAGGTTGAGGCCGAATCCAAGATGGCCTCCTGCCCCCCCTTTTTCTTCTCTGTCGGAGGTTTCACGGGGGTCCTGTCGATGGGCTTGAAAGAGGACTCCCTCCGCGGTGGCAGGGAGACTCTGGGCCCCGAGGTCGCCTCCACTGGTGTAGCCTCCACAGGCTGAGCCAGGGCCGCCGCGACTGTCTCGATAGAGGCCTTGGCAGGGTGGATCAAGGCTTTCACCACCTTAGGTGCGCTCACCGCCTTCTCGTTGGGGGGAGGGTCACCGCCTCGCTCCCCCTCCAATGGGGCCTTCGAGCTCGACCGGGGCCTCTCCAGAAGCTTCGCCGGGTGCTTGGACTTCCTCTTACCTGAGCCTGAGCGTTGGCTCGTGGTTGATGGCGCCAGGGAGGTTGCGCCCTGCCTGGCAACCGAAGAGCCCGACCGTTCGGCGCTCCCGGTGCCAGCAGACTTGCGGTGCTTGGCCTTCTGTTGGGCCCCCGTCGCCGGGGCGCCCTCAAAGGTTTTAGAAGACCGCTCGGACTTCTTCTTTTTTTCGCGTGACAGGCTCTTCCCTTCCAGCCAGTTGGCGAGACGCAGATGGCGGTCCTTCATGGTCCGCTCCGACATGTTCCCGCAAAACGCACAGTCCTTCTCCACGTGCGTCTTGTCCTCATGCAGGCCGTAGAGGCAAAGGGAGTGTTCGTCCTCCTTGAAGACATTCTGAAGCTGGCATCCAGGGCAGACCCTGAACAGCTTTCCGGGCGTCGAGCTTCCCTTCTCCTGGGCCATGTCCGAGATGGGCCTGAGAAACTTCTGGAGTCCTCCAAAAGCGTGGCTTGACGAAATCTTCACCCTTGAGGGGCGTAGAAGAATCCGACATGGGTCCCCGATAATCGGATAAAGAAACGGTGGAGCTTGAGGCTCTTTTGACCGAAAAAAGAGAGAATTTTCCTATGAAAAAGCGCGAAAACGCACTAAAGCTCGAGAGCAATAGCACGAGGATCCCAACACTTGAACGTGCGGTAAAAATCTGAGGATGGCTGCCAGAGGCGGGGCTTAGGGAGAGGGCAGTGATTGGCTGTGGTCAGTATGACGCAGAGATCAGTGATTGGTTACTACTACGAAAGACAGAACAGAAACGAAACTGATACTGATTTTTCTTAACCGAAGATTCCCAGCCTGACGACGGGGAATATTCATGAGCATGTGAATCCATGCCAGCCCCCATGCTGGAGAACCTAGTTTGGATAGGGATGGGGAAGCAACAGGGAAATTCCCTACACAGCATTTTGTACAGGGCCAGGATCGGGCCTTAGAAGGAGGGCCGGCCAAGCCTGCCGGCTTCCCATTGGCCCATTACAAAGGAGCTAGAGCCAATGGGGGCAGAGCATCAACTGCACCAAGCACACAACAACACAGTGTGTGGGCTGCCATCTTGGTATGGCAGCTCGCAGTTCGAATATATTGCAGAAGGGCAGTAGCCGTCGAAAATGCAGCCTAGCAAGCAGTAACATCCATAGTCCACAACAGACCTGTAGAGTGCCCCGATCTTCAGGGTAGGGAAGCAATTCAAAGTAATGGCAGCACCGATGTGCGCGTGCCTGAAAGGGCCCAGGGAGGGTCGTACCTTATCATCAAGCCGTGTTGGAGCTGCACCTGCCACCTCCCGTGGTAGGTAGAGGGCGCATTGCCATCCCAGGGACTGCTGCCTTGCCGATGCGTGGGATAGTGAAGAGAGGAGCATTTTGTACAGGGCCAGGATCGGACCCTTGGAGGAGGGCCGGCCAAGCCTGCCGGCTTCTCATTGGGCCATTACAAAGGAGCTAGAGCCAATGGGGGCAGAGCATCAACTGCACCAAGCACACAACAACACAGTGTGCCGGCCGCCATCTTGGTATGGCAGCTCGCGGTTTGAATATATTGCAGAAGGGCAGTAGCTGTCGAAAATGCAGCCTAGCAAGCAGTAACATCCACAGTCCACAACAGAGCTGTAGAGTGCCGCGATCTTCAGGGTAGGGAAGCAATTCAAAGTAATGGCAGCACCGATGTGCGCGTGCCTGAAAGGGCCCAGGGAGGGTCTTACCTTATCATCAAGCCGTGTTGGAGCTGCACCTGGCCACCTCCCGTGGTAGGTAGAGGGCGCATTGCCATCCCAGGGACTGCTGCCTTGCCGATGAGTGGGATAGTGAAGAGAGGAGCATTTTGTACAGGGCCAGGATCGGGCCCTTGGAGGAGGGCCGGCCAAGCCTGCCGGCTTCTCATTGGCCCATTACAAAGGAGCTAGAGCCAATGGGGGCAGAGCATCAACTTCACCAAGCACACAACAACACAGTGTGCCGGCCGCCATCTTGGTATGGCAGCTCGCGGTTTGAATACATTGCAGAAGGGCAGTAGCTGTCGAAAATGCAGCCTAGCAAGCAGTAACATCCACAGTCCTCAACAGAGCTGTAGAGTGCCGCGATCTTCAGGGCAGGGAAGCAATTCAAAGTAATGGCAGCACCGACGTGCGCGTGCCTGAAGGGGCCTAGGGAGGGACTTACCTTATCATCAAGCCGTGTTGAAGCTGCACCTGGCAACCTCCCATGGTAGGTAGAGGGCGCATTGCCATGCTCTCAGGACTCAGGGCTGGAAAAGACGGGGAGTGTCTGAATATGCCTCTTAAACTGGAGAGGACTGGAAACTACAATTCCCAGCATCCCCTGGGTCTGCGTGTAGTTCGACACGCGCGCGCTTGGCCAGCTGTCTGGGATTAAAAGCATATTAACTGGCAACGGCAGCGTGCAGGTGTGGCTTATTGTGATTCAGCAGTGGAGGCAGGACGGCCGCGTGCGGAGAGGAGCGATGGAAATCAGGACTTCATGAACTGCATACGGCCGCATTTCGGAAGGAGCAGGAGAGAGCAGATAAGGAACAAGTTACTTACCTGTAACTGTTGTTCTCCAGCATGGGTCTGGCATGGATTCACATGCTCATGAATATTCCCCATCGTCAGGCTGGGAATCCTCGGTAAAGAAAAAACCAGTATCAGTTTCGTTTCTGATCTGTCTTTCGTAGGAATAACCAATCACTGGTCTCTGCGTCATACTGACCACAGCCAATGACTGCCCTCTACCTAAGCACCGCCTCTGGCAGCCATCTTCAGATTTGGAAGCACGTGAAGTGGCAGTATGACCAAGTGAAGAGCCGCAGAGGGGTAGGCGGGAGGGTTCGCATGTGAATCCATGCCAGACCCATGCTGGAGAACAACAGTTACAGGTAAGTAACTTGCTCCTTCTCCAGCATGGGGTCTGGCATGGATTCACATGCTCATGAATAAAGAATACATAGCAGTACACACATGCACAACCACGGGAGGTGGCAAAGGCTCAACATTAAGCATTACATCAAACTCAACATTAAGCATCTTACCTCCTCACCAGGCTCACCTCAGGCGAACAGGTTGCGCAGCACTGCTTGGCCGACCCTGGACTCCTCCCTGGAATCCCGATCGACGCAGTAGAATTTCGTGAAGGTGTGCGTCGACCTCCACGTAGCAGCCCTGCATATGTCCAGCAGGGGCACACCAGAAAGGAACGTCGTGGTAGCTGCGATCGCTCTGGTGGAATGGGCTCTCGGACGGCCAGGCAGCGGTCGGTTTGCCAACCGATGACAGTACATGATACAGCCGGAGAGCCATCTGGAAATGGAAGCCTTCGAGAGAGCCTTCCCCTGATTGACAGGTCCAAAGTTCACAAAGAGTTGTGACGTCTTCCGAAAACACTTTGTGCGGTCCACGTAGAACTTCAGCGCTCTAGCCACATCCAGCGAGTGCAAAGTCCTCTCAGCCGGCGACGAAGGCGACGGGAAGAACACAGGCAACACCAAGGGTTCGTTGAGATGGAAGTCCGACGGTACCTTGGGCATGAAGGAGGGGTGCGTCCTGAGCACTACACGAGTCGTGAAAAGTCAAGTACGGGGCCTTGCAGGAAAGGGCCTGGATCTCTCCCACCCGTCGTGCGGAGGTGATGGCCACAAGAAACGCTGTTTTCCACGACAGAAACTTCAACGGGCCGAGTGCAGAGGCTCGAACGGAGGTCCCATGAGCTTTGTCAGCACCACGTTGAGCTCCCACGCCGGGGCCGGAGCCTTCACCGGCGGGAACGATCTGAACAGTCCCTTCATGAACTCTTTCACCAGACGATGAGACCACAAGGACGTCCGGCCCGTGGTTCTGGTGTATCGGGAGATCGCAGCAAGATGAATCTTGATGGACGCGTGTGCCAGTCCAGCTTTGGCCAGCGTCAGCAGGTACGGCAGTACCTGGGGAGCCGTAATCCGTAGAGGGTTAATCTTCTGTGCGTGGCACCAGACAGAGAACCTCTTCCATTTGTGTCCGTAGCATTTAAGAGTCGAGGACGCCCTGGCCTTTACAAGAACCTCTCTGCAGTCGGCCGGTATGTCGTATCCCCCAAACTCTAGCGCTGCAGGAGCCAGGCCTGCAAGTTCAGCGATTTCGGGTCGTGGTGGAGGATGGCGCCTCCTTCCCTGGAGAGTAGATCCGCGTCCACCGGCAGCTTGATTGGCGGGGACGCTGACAAGTCCAGAAGGTCCGGGAACCATATCTGCCTCGGCCACGCAGGTGCGACGAGAGTCATCCTGCACCGTGACCTCTTGAGCTGGTTGACGAGCCGGATTAGCAGTGGCAAAGGAGGGAACGCGTAGAGGAACAGGCCCTCCCAGGGGAACGAGAAAGCATCGCCCATGCTCCTCGCCTGGGGAAACCTACTGGCGAACCTCCGGCACTTGGAGTTCGTCGCCGTCGCGAACAGGTCGATCTGGGGTGTGCCCCACCGTCGGAAGAGGCGATCCACTAGATCCTGCCGTAGTTCCCACTCGTGGCATGAGCGCAGCTCCCTGCTGAGTGAGTCGGCGATGGTGTTTTTTATCCCTGCAGGATGAAACGGCACCAGAAACATCCTTTGGGCGACGGCCCAATGCCACAGGTCCTGCGCCTCCTTGGACAGTGCTGGGGACCTGGTTCCGCCCTGTTTCCTGATGTAAAACATGGTGGTGGTGTTGTCGGTGAAGATCCTCACCACCTTGCCCTTGAGGGACGGAAGGAAGGACCTGAGGGCCCAGAACACTGCACGGAGCTCCAGGACGTTGATATGGAGGGACTTCTCCGTCGGGAGCCAAAGGCCTCTCGCGTGCAGATTTTCGGTGTGCGCTCCCCACCCTTCCAGGGAGGCATCCGTGGTCACTGTCTCCTGGTGGTCTGGGGTCTGGAAGTCCATGCCCGCCGTCAGATGCGCGCGGGTGCCCCACCACCGGACCGCTCGGCGGAAACTCTCGTCGAGTGTGATCCTCTCCTCGAAGCCGCCCGTCGTTTGGATCCAGCGCGCGTCCAGGAACTCCTGCAACGGGCGCATCCGGAGCCTGCACATGGGAATGAGGTAGATGCAAGAAGACATCATTCCGAGGAGGGACTTGATGGACCTCACCTTGGCCGCGTCGGAAACCAACATCCGCTGTACCTTGCCCAGGATGGACCTGGTCCTTTCCTCCGACGGGGAGGCCAGAAGGGACACTGTGTCGAGCTTCGCTCCCAGAAACAGTGCGTTTTGCGCGGGTACCAGGTGGGACTTGGCGTAGTTCACGGAGAATCCCAGGTCCGTGAGAAGTTGGACGGTCCTTGCCGTGTGGTCCACGGCGAGCTCCTTCGTCTTGGCTCGGATGAGCCAGTCGTCCAGGTAGGGGTAGACGTGGATCCCCTCGCGGCGCAGCTGCGCCGCCACCGGTGCAAGGCACTTGGTGAATACCCTGGGTGCCGACCGTAGTCCGAAGGGGAGGGCTTTGAACTGGTAGTGACGCCCTTGGACCACAAACCTGAGGAATTTTCAGTGCCCCTTTAGGATGGGAATATGGAAGTAGGCATCCTCCAAATCCAACGACGACAGGAAGTCTCCTTCCTCCAGCTGACCCAGGACGTGCTGGAGGGTGACCATCCGGAACTTCTGCGCCTTGATGAACTTGTTCAGACGTCGCAGGTCTAGGATGGGGCGCCATCCTCCCGTCTTCTTCTTCACGAGGAAGTATCTCGAGTAAACTCCGGAGCCCCGAAGCCTCTTTGGGACGAGTTCGATGGCGCCCTTCCTGAGCATCGCCTTTACCTCCAGGAGAAGCTGAGGGACGTGTGTTTCGACGAGGCTTTGCCGCCTTGACCTCCTTGGCGACGACGGCGGGGTCCGCCAGACTTGCCTCGTCCTCTGTAGGCCTCCTGAGACGACGAGCGGGCCGCTTGACGGTAGGTGGAGAAACCGCCGCCGGAACCTTTGGAGGCGCCCTTGCCTCCGCTGCTCCGAAAGGGCGTCCGTCGTTGCTGCAGAACCCCAAGGGCCCGGGCCGTCTCAGTGTCCGCTTTAATGGCCTGAAGGGAATCGTCCTCTGTTTTCCCAAACAGGTTGTTCCCATCGAACGGCATGTCCAGGACTCTGGTCTGTACGTCCTGACGGAAGTCCATAGCCTTGAGCCATCCACGCCGCCTAAGGCACACGCCTTTGCCCAACTGGTGAAACCCAGTGTCGGCGATGTCCGTCGCAATAGTGATGGCGTGGTCCGACGCCACCTCACCTTCCTGTAGGATCTCCAGGGCATCCGCCCTCTTATCGTCCGGTAGGAAGTCCAGCAGGGGAGCCAGTTTGTACCATAGCTCCCTGTCGTAGCGGGCCACGATAGCCAAGGCGTTGGCCGCTTTAATCGTCGTCGCTGCAGACGAGATGACCCTGCGTCCCATAGCGTCCAATTTCTTTCCCTCGCCGTCCGGTGGGGAAGTCGATGTGGAGGCCGCACCCCCCCCCGCGCTTTCTTCCTGGCCGCCGCGGAGACGACGGAGTCCGGGGTAGGCTGCGCCCGGAGGCACAGGGGGGCCGCGTCCGGGACCCGGTACTTCTTCTCGTACCGGTCTCTTCTAGCTGGCGTCGTGGAAGGGTTCTTGAGGAGGGCGAGGCCCTCATCCCAAATGTCGTCCAGTAGAGGCACCGCGAGGACCGTCTTCCTCTTGGCCTCGCGCCGTTGATAAAGGAATCCTTCCTTTTTCTTCTCCTCAGGGCAGAGTTGGAAAAGCTCGGATGCCCTGGCGATCATGGAGTGGAACGATCCAATCTCGTCGGGCGGAGAAGCCCTGGTGGGAGGTGACGACGGTAGATCCTCGTCGTATACCTCGTCGTCCGTACCCGTAGCTGCCGTGTCAGTCCCCGTATCATCCCCTCGGGTGGACGGGGAGGAGGGCTGGACGGGGCGCGACGGCTGAAAAGGAGGTGGAGGGTGAATCCTTCTTTTCTTGGGCGGGGGAACACCCGAAGGTCCCGGTTCAGGATCCCCCGACGGGAGAGGATCCTCCGTCGGCAACGGTAGTCTCGTCCTTATCTCTGAGCATAAGGACTGTATAGCCAACAAAATGGCCGCCGAGTTGTCTCGCGGCGCTGGCAGAGGGGAATCCGACGGGCGATCAGGGGCCCCGTCGGCACCCTCGACGGATCCATCCCGACGGGCCGGTCTTCATCCACGCCAAGGCCATGGCTTAAGACCTCGATCAGCTCTTCCTCCGAGGTTGAAGCCGAATCTACGACGACGCCCTGCCCCCCCTTTTTCTTCCCCGCCAGGGATTTCACGGGGGTCCTATCGATGGGCACAAAAGAGGACTCCCTCCAAGGTGGCAGGGAGACTCTGAGCCCCGAGATCACCACCACTGGTGTAGCCTCCACAGGCTGAGCCAGGGCCGCCGCGACAGTATCGATAGAGGGCTTGGCCGGATGGATTAAGGCCTTCACCACCTTAGGTGCGCTCACCGCCTTATCCTTGAGGGGGGGGACACTGCCTCGCTCCCCCTCCGATGGGGCCTTCGAGCTCTACCGGGGCCTCTCCAGGAGCTTCGCCGGGTGCTCGCCCTTCCTCTTACCCGACCCAGAGCGTTGGCTCGTGGCTGAAGGTGCCGGGGAGGGTGCGCCCTGCCTGGCGCCCGTAGAGCCCGACCGTTCGGCGCTCCCGGTGCCAGCGGACTCGCGGTGCTTGGCCTTGTGTTGGACCCCTGTCGCCGGGGCGTCCTCAAAGGTCTTAGAAGACCGCTCGGATTTCTTCCTCTTCTTCTCGCCTGACGGGCTCTTCCCTTCCAGCCAGTTGGCGAGGCGTTGATGGCGGTCCTTCATGGTCCGCTCCGACATATTGCCGCAAAACGCACAGTCCTTCTCCACGTGCGTCTTGTCCTCATGTAAGCAGTAGAGACAAAAAGAGTGTTTGTCCTCCTTAAAGACGTTCTGCAGCTGGCATCCAGGGCAGACCCTGAACAGCTTTCCGGGCGTCGAGCTTCCCTTCTCCTGGGCCATGTCCGGGCCTGAGAAGCTTCTGGAGTCCTCCAAAAACGTAGCTCGACGAAATCTTCACCCTTGAGGGGCGCAGACGAATCCGACACGGGTCCCCGTTGATCGGATGGAGAGTCGGTGGAGCTTGAGGCTCTTTTGACCGAAAAAAAACCCAAAGTTTTTGAGAAAAACGTGAAAAAATAGCACTAACGATCGATTTCAACGATCGATTTCAATAGCACGAGGATCCCAACACATGAACGTGCGGTAAAAATCTGAAGATGGCTGCCAGAGGCGGTGCTTAGGTAGAGGGCAGTCATTGGCTGTGGTCAGTATGACGCAGAGACCAGTGATTGGTTATTACTACGAAAGACAGATCAGAAACGAAACTGATACTGGTTTTTTCTTTACCGAGGATTCCCAGCCTGACTACGGGGAATATTCATGAGCATGTGAATCCATGCCAGACCCCATGCTGGAGAACGTGGGGCTCCATCTTTGTATGGCAGCTCGCAGTTCGAATATATTGCAGAAGGGCATTACCCGTCGAAAATGCAGTCTACCAAGCAGTAACATCCATAGTCCACAACAGAGCTGTAGAGTGCCACGATCTTCAGGGCAGGGAAGCAATTCAAAGTCATGGTAGCGCCGACGTGCACGTGCATGAAAGGGCCCAGGGATGGTCTTACCTTATCGTCAAGCCGTGTTGGAGCTGCAACTGCCCACCTCCCGTGGTAGGGAGAGGGCACAGTTCCATTCCAGTGACTGCTGCCTTGCCGATGCATGGGATAGTTAGAGACAAGCATTTTGTCCAGGGCCAGGATCGGGCCTTTGGAGGAGGGTCGGATAAGTCTGCCGGCTTCTCATTGGCCCATTGCAAAGGAGCTAAAGCCAATGGGGGCAGAGCATCAACTGCACCAAGCACACAACACAGTGTGCGGACAGCCATCTTGGTATGGTAGCTCGCATTTCGAATATATTGCAGAAGGGCATTAGCTGTCGAAAATGCAGTCTACCAAGCAGTAACATCCATAGTCCACAACAGAGCTGTAGAGTGCCACGATCTTCAGGGCAGGGAAGCAATTCAAAGTCATGGTACCGCCGACGTGCACGTGCATGAAAGGGCCCGGGGAGGGTCTTACCTTATCGTCAAGACGTGATGGAGCTGCAACTGGCCACCTCCCGTGGTAGGGAGAGGGCACAGTTCCATTCCAGTGACTGCTGCCTTGCCGATGCGTGGGATAGTAAAGAGACAAGCATTTTGTCCAGGTCCAGGATCTGGCCTTTGGAGGAGGGCCGGCCAAGCCTGCCGCCTTGTCATTGGCCCATAACAAAGGAGCTAGAGCCAATGGGGGCAGAGCATCAACTGCACCAAGCACTCAACAACACAGTGTGCGGTCCGCCATCTTGGTATGGCAGCTCGCGGTTCGAATATATTGCAGAAGGGCATTAGCCGTCGAAAATGCAGCCTAGCAAGCAGTAACATCCAAAGTCCACAACAGAGCTGTAGAGTGCCACGATCTTCAGGGCAGGGAAGAAATTCAATGTCACGGCAGCGACGATGTGTGCGTGCCTGAAAGGGCCCAGGCAGGATCTTACCTTATCGCCAAGCCATGTTGGAGCTGCACCTGGCAACTTCCCGTGGTATGCAGAGGGCACAGTGCCATTCTAGGGACTGCTGCCTTCCCGATGCTGGGATACTGAAGAGAGGAGCATTTTGTCCAGGGCCAGGCCGACCAAGCCTGCCGGCTTCTCATTGACCCATTACAAAGGAGCCAGAGCCAATGGGGGCAGAGCATCAACTGCACCAAGCACACAACAACACAGTGTGCATAGTCCACAACAGAGCTGTAGAGTGCCACGATCTTCAGGGCAGGGACGATGTGTGTGTGCCGGAAAGAACCCAGGGAGGGTTTTACCTTATCGCCAAGCCGTGGTATGCAGAGGGAGCAGTGCCATTCCAGTGACTGCTGCCTTCCCGATGCTTGGGATAGTGAAGAGAGGAGCATTTTGGCCGGGCCAGGATCGGGCCGGCCAAGCCTGACGGCTTCTCATTGGCCCATTACAAAGGAGCCAGAGCCAATGGTAGTAGAGCATCAACTGCACCAAGCACACAACAACACAGTGTGCGGTCCGCCATCTTGGTATGGCAGCTCGCGGTTCGAAAATATTGCAGAAGGGCAGTGGCCGTCGAAAAATGCAGCCTAGTAAGCAGTAACATCCATTGTCCACAACAGAGCTGTAGAGTGCCAGGATCTTCAGGGCAGGGAAGCAATTCAAAGTCATGGTAGCGGCGACATGCACGTGCATGAAAGGGCCCAGGGAGGGTCTTACCTTATCGTCAAGCCGTGTTGGAGCTGCAACTGCCCACCTCCCGTGGTAGGGAGAGGGCACAGTTCCATTCCAGTGACTGCTGCCTTTCCGATGCATGGGATAGTTAAGAGACAAGCATTTTGTCCAGGGCCAGGATCTGGCCTTTGGAGGAGGGCCGGACAAGCCTGCCGGCTTCTCATTGGCCCATTACAAAGGAGCTAGAGCCAATGGGGGCAGAGCATCATCTGCACCAAGCACACAACACAGTGCACGTGCATGAAAGGGCCCAGGGAGGGTCTTACCTTATCATCAAGCCGTGTTGGAGTTGCAACTGGCCACCTCTCGTGGTAGGGAGAGGGCACAGTTCCATTCCAGTGACTGCTGCCTTGCCGATGTGTGGGATAGTTAAGAGACAAGCATTTTGAACAGGGCCAGGATCGGGCCTTTGGAGGAGGGCTGGCCAAGCCTGCCGGCTTCTCATTGGCCCATTACAAAGGAGCCAAAACCAATGGGGGCAGAGCATCAACTGCACCAAGCACACAACAACACAGTGTGCAGTCCGCCATCTTGGTATGGCAGCTCGCGGTTCGAAAATATTGCAGAAGTGCATTAGCCGTCGAAAATGCAGCCTACCAAGCAGTAACATCCATTGTCCACGACAGACCTGTAGAGGGCCGTGATTTTAAGGGCAGGGAAGCAATTCAAAGTCATGGCAGCGCTAACGTGCACGTGCCTAAAGGGGCCCAGGGAGGGTCTTCCCTTATCGTCAAGCCGTGTTGGAGCTGCACCTGGCCACCTCCCGTGGTAGTGAGAGGGCGCAGTGCCATTCCAGAGACTGCTCCCTTGCCGATGCGCGGGATAGTGAAGAGAGGAGCATTTTGTCAAGGGTCAGGATCGGGCCTTTGGAGGAGGGCCAGCCAAGCCTGCTAGCTTCTCACGGGCCAATTACAAATGAGCCAGAGTCAATGGGGACAGAGCATCAACTGCACCAAGCACACAAGAACACAGTGTGCGGTCCGCCATCTTGGTATGGCAGCTCGCAGTTCGAATATATTGCAGAAGGGCATTAGCCGTCGAAAATGCAGCCTACCAAGCAGTAACAGCCATAGTCCACAACAGAGCTGTAGAGTGCCACGATCTTCAGGGCAGGGAAGCAATTCAAAGTCATGGTACCTGTTAGGCAGAAACCTGTGCAGTTCCCTTAGGGAACACTGCAAAAGATTTAAGACTACAGGTATAGCAGTAAACCCACTTGGTAGCAGTCCGCACCACCCAGATTTACCTGGTAGCTGTGGCTGAGCAGTCAGACTTCCCTCAAGAAGAGTTAGGCAGTATGCAAAGTATACACAATAGGTACTCAAACACAATAGTACAAGCAAACACTGACCAGAGCTTGGTTTCAAAAGTATATAGTTATTTATTTTAAGAACACATAAGTTGAAAACACTCTAGCAATATATAGTAAAACACTTCAAACACAGTTATATGGAAAGCAGTCCCAACCCTTATTCCTAACTAGACAACTCTTGGTTAACACCACATAATTCAAACAAAGGTGAGTGCTTAACGTTAGATGACACTCTAGTGGTTCAAAGAAGGGAGGGAAAAAGAGCAGAATTAGGATAAACACACCACTCTAAGGTCAAGAACACTTTCAGTAGGCTCAAGGAAGCACAAAGTCACAGGTGAGCAAAAGTCACTAGGCAGGGCCCACTCTTAGAGCAGACAGAGCGAAAATGTGCCCAAGATCACACAGTTATTAGGGATTCAGAGTCTTGCAAAAGAGTTCAGAAAGAGTTTAGAGAGGCTTAGAAAGTTTAGCCAGGGTGTCCCAGGCACTCCCAGGTTCGAAAGCCGGGGGCTAAAACTACCCCGTACAGTCGGTGGCAAGGGAAGCCAGGCGGAACACGGTACCTTAAACGGGAAGAATCCTCCAGCGGTGGCAGTTGTTCCAGGCAGTGGCAGCAAGGCTCGACGTCGGTCAGGGAAGAAGAAGTTCTCGCTGAAGAGCAGAAGAAGAAGGTCGTTGCACTGCCCGGGAAGAAACCAGCCGCGGAGTCCTCCGGTTAAAGGGTTGTACCGACTTTCGCGGTTGTGGTAAAAGTGTGGTATTCCGGTTGCCGGGGTGCTTGGCACGGGCAAGGCGGCCACGAGATACCTCGAAGAAGCGGAAAGAAGGTGAAAACTGGTTGTCCCCACCAGTCAAGGGAAGGAGCCACTCCGTTAAGAGTTCTCCTCGGTAGTTGGGAAAAGTGGTGAGACGGTTCAGCAGGGCTCCACCGGGTGGTGTCGTCGTAGCAGGTCGGCTCAGCTCTTCCCTCGTCGGATTCTTGGTCCTGTGGCGACTTCTGAAGTTCCAGTCCCCAAAGCCCTGCTTTTATGCAGCAAACCCCCATTCACCCAGCCTAGCTGTCACTCAAACATGCTAAGTGGTGAGCCGGCCGGCTCACCACTTGGGCCAATCAGGACGGAGTGCGACTTGAGTTACCAAGGTAACTCAGTCCAGGGTGCCTAAATCCCCCTCCGCCCCTCCTAAGTACCCCAGACAGAGTGGCACCACTTTGGAGGGCTTCTGTGGAGAAGCCCGCCAAAAGTGGAACAAAGGGCTCCACTTTGGGTCAGAGTTACAGAGGCGAACGCCAACGCCATTTTAGAATCAAGTTTTGGCAAAAAATCCCAACCGGAGTTATAATAATAAATATATAAACCGGCGGTATGTTTGAGGCTACCGTAAATAAATAATTAAATGTGTTAGCCTAAAACAATGGGAAATCCCATAGGAAAATATTCGCGGTTGAATATAAAAAGTAGTTTCCACTGCCACCAGCCAAAACTCGATCAGGGGGGACGGAGACGTGCCCCTTCGACTAACAGACCCTGGGGCAATCGAATTGCCCCAGCCAGTACGTCCACAATATGATGGTTTGTACTGGTTCTGTTCAGGATTTAAGACTAGTAAAGTCTTTGGTGACTTTACATGCCCTGGGAGACAGTAGTCAGTCCCAGGGTATGGAGTCTATGTTGGGGAGTCCCTAGGACACCCCTGGGTTACTGCACAGAGGGTGCTGTGTAACCCACATCACAAAAATACATGAGGCCCTATGGAGTAAAAGACCCCATAGCCCATTCAACACAAGGTTTAACCAAGAAAACACACTTCAAACATGCCCAAGAGTGAGGGTAAAAGAGTCTCACTCTTGGCAGGAGAAAAAAGAAACCCTAGAAATCCAGCAAAGCTGCTGGGGGACTCACTAGGTAGGGAAATTCAGCCTAAACAGAGAATTCTCCCTAACACTCGCCCCCCCCCAGACTAAGGGACAGGAGGATTTAATCCACTCCTGGATGAACCTCATACCTCTAGTCGATGATATACATCCTAGAGAGTCCATCAGCATTTTGATGGTGACACCCTGACCTGTGCTCAATGGTGAAATCAAACCCTTGCAGGCAGATTGACCATCTCAATATTTTTGGATTTTCCCCTTTCATTTGCATTAACCATCTCAAGGGTTGGTGGTCAGTCTGAATAACAAAAGTAGAACCATACAAGTATGGCCTAAACTTCTTCAGTGCCCACACAATAGCAAAGCATTCTCTTTCGATTGTTGCCCACCTTGTCTCAGGATCCTTCAGTTTTCTACTGATGAAGCAAATGGGGTGCTCCCTACCCTTCTCATCCAGTTGTCTTAGAACTGCACCTATACCTACATTGGAAGCATCAGTTTGTACAATGAAAGTTTGGTGGTAGTCAGGAGCTCTTAATACTGGAGCTTGGCAAAGAGCTCTCTTCAGTTTTTCAAAGGCCTGATTGCACTCCTCATTCCATTTGACCTTTTTAGGGAATTTAGGAGAGGAGATTACATTCAGTGGAGAAGCTATGGTCCCATAGTTCTCAATGAAATTCCTGTAATACCCAGTGAGGCCTAGGAAGGCTCTCACTTGGGTTTGAGTAGTTGGTGTTGTCCAATTTTGCACAGCTTCAATCTTGCTGAGCAAGGGCCTTATTTCTCCACCTCCTACCTCATGTCCAAGGTAGACCACTTTACTTTGACCAATCTGGCACTTACTGGCTTTGATTGTCAAATGGGCCTGTTCAATAGCCTGCAACACATGTCCTAGGTGGTTCACATGTTCCTCCCAGGAGTGGCTGAAAACTGCAATGTCATCCAAGTATGCCATGCAGAAATCTTCCATCCCAGCCAGAACTTGGTTCACCATCCTTTGGAATGTGGCAGGTGCATTTTTTAATCCAAAAGGCATGACCTTAAACTGGTACAAGCCAACTGGGGTTGAAAATGCAGTTTTCTCCTTGGCATGGTCTGTCAGGGCTATTTGCCAATAGCCTGACGTAAGGTCAAATGTGCTGAGGTACTTGGCTGCACCAAGTTTATCCACCAACTCATCTGTCCTGGGCAAAGGGTGGGCATGAGTCTTGGTGACTGCATTTAGAGCTCTATAGTCCACACAGAATCTCAAGTCTTTGGATCCTGCCTTTGGTACTAACACAACTGGGCTAGACCATGGACTAGTAGAGGGCTCTATTACCCCGAGATCAAGCATCTTCTTGACCTCTCCTTTGATGTGGGTTCTGATGTGTTCTGACATTCTGTACCCTCTGCTTTTGACTGGCAGACAGTCACCAGTGAGTATTTCATGCTGGCCCCAAGGGGTCAAGCCTGGTGACAGTGAGAACAGGGAGGCAAACTGATTTAACATAGATTTGCACTCCTCCTGTTGCTCAGGTGTCAGGTCTGAAGAGAGATTGACTCCTTCAACTTTTTCGTCTAAAGGCACACCTCTGAGGAGATCAGGGAGAGATTCACTCTCTTCTTCCTCTGCAGCTGAAGCTAGAAGCAAGGCTCCTACGTCAGGTCTGGAGATGTATGCTTTTAGTCTGTTGGTGTGGAAGACTCTAGGAGCTTCCCTGGGTCTGCCCAGATCCACCAGATAGTTGACCTCTCCAGGTTTTCCCACAATCTTGAAGGGTCCCATCCATTTGTCTTGCAAGGCCCTCTGCCTTGTTGGGAGCATAACTAGAACTAGCTGGTCTTGAGTAAACTCAACCATGTTAGCCTTCTGGTCATGCCAATGTTTGACCAGAGCTTGACCAGCTTTCAAGTTGTCACTTGCTTCTGCCATCATGTGTGACATTCTCCTCCGGAGACCTATCACATAGTCAGTCACTCTGACTGGCTTGAGGGGAGGAGCACCTTCCAATCCCTCCTTAATCAGGGCCAATGGACCTGTGACCGGATGGCCATAGAGAAGCTCAAAGGGAGAATAACCTACTCCCTCCTGAGGGACTTCTCTATAAGCAAAGAGAAGGCATGGCAGTAGAAGGTCCCACTTCTTTTTAAGGGGTTCCTCTAAAGCACCTATCATGCTCTTCATGGTTCTGTTAAACCTTTCAACCAACCCGTTTGTTTGAGGGTGGTATGCTGTTGAGAACTTGTAAGTAACTCCACAGGTTTTCCACATGGCCTTCATGTAGTGGGACATAAAGTTTGACCCCCTGTCAGAGATTACTTCCTTAGGAAACCCAACCCTGGTAAAAATACCAAGGAGGGCCTTAGCCACAGCCGGAGCCGTAACAGTCCTCATAGGAATTGCCTCAGGGTACCTAGTAGCATGGTCTACTACAACAAGTATAAACCTGTTGCCTGAGGAGGTTGGGGGATCAAGGGGACCAACAATGTCAATCCCTACCCTCTCAAATGGGACTCCCACAACTGGGAGAGGCACTAAAGGTGCCACATTCTTGGAACCAACCTTACCAGAAGTCTGGCAGGTATGGCAGCTCTTACAATATCTATCTACTTCAGCCCCCATTTTTGGCCAATAAAAGTAGAGAGAGAGCCTTTCCTTGGTCTTCTTGAAACTCAAGTGACCAGCCAAAGGTATCTCATGGGCTAGTTGTAAGAACTGTTGTCTGTTCTCTTGGGGGACTACAAGGCGCTTGTAGTCTCCAGGTTCAGACTCAGTTGGTTCACTGTAGAAGAGGCCATCTTCCCAGTGTAACCTATACTTCCCAGGCTCTTGCCCATCAGCCTGAGAAGCTGCCTGGTGGCGGAGACCTTCCAGAGTTGGACATTCTCTTTGCCCCTTACGAAAAGCTGCCCTGCTAGGTCCACCTTCTGCCAGTAAAGACTGCAGCTCAGGATGGTCCTCAGGGTCCAAATCTCCAATAAGGTTTGGGCCTCCTTCTAGCTCTTCCTCAGAGTCTAGCTCAACCACACAGGGTTGTACCTCCCTCTCAGCCTCAGCTGGAGGTGGAATTACAGGTGTAACTTTGGACAACCTAGGGGAAGTCCTTGTTGGAAGCACTGGAGTGCTTGCTGCTGGCTTTTTCCTAGGAGTCTTGGGTTGCCCCTTTGCTCCTGATCTGGTTGTTACTGCAGTAAGTTGCTCCAGTGGGAGAGGAGTGATTTCTGTCATCATCTCCTGAGATAACCCTCTCAGGGTTTTCTCTCTTGCAGGTTTTGTGAGCTCCTGTAACCTTTTGCTAGGTGGTCTGGGGGTATGGGACAAAACTCCAAGAGCTTTGAGGTCATTACCCAACAGAACCCTACCTGGCACTTCACATTGTACACTGACAGGTATTTTCACAGCCATATCATTACATTGGATGAGAACTGGTAACTGGGGACACATCTGCACAGGCCCACCAGCTAACTTGGTGAGGCATTTGGGTGCCTTAGCAACATCCTCTGCCTTGAAAAATGATTCATCCACCACAGTTATGCTGGCTCCAGTGTCCCTAATGGCAGGAGTCTCCTGACCATTCACCTGGACACTGTCCTTATAATACTCTTTAGTATTATCTGGGATAGAGTTATAGACATCTAAGTTCTGTTGTTCCCACAACCCCAGAGAGACTAAAGAAACACTAGCTGAGACTCCAGTGGGTTCATCAGCCAGTAATAGAAAGTTTCCACTTGCCATATGTACTTCCTCTTCTGGAGCGAAGGCTAAGGAGGCAAGCTGGACCCCTGAAGGTTTACCCTTACATCTGGGATCTCCTTTCACATGGTCAGTAGCCTTACAAACAAAGCATGAGCCAAAGGCTCGCTGGAATGGAGGCTTGTTCTGACCTCCTTCTGGTCTGGGACCAGAAGGTACACTAGCCTGATTTGGTTTCCCTTGTGGCTTACCCTTATAGTTTTGTTTGGGGCCCTCTTTGGAATTTGTAGTATTAGAATTCTCTTTGGAGCCCTTTTTAGGCTGTTTCTCCCCATCCTTTTTCTGAGTTACCCCAGAGTCCTTGTGAGTGGCCCGGTTGGCAACCCACAAGTCAGCAGCCTTAGCTAGTTTCCGGGAATCTAATTCCTTGGAATCAGCCAAGTGTTGTCTGAGCTCAGGAGAGCAGGCATCATAAATAGTCTCCAACATAAACAAATTCTTCATACCTTCATAAGTGTTCACCTTGTAACCCTTAATCCATCCCTCTATGTTTTTCAACCCTTCACTCACCCAGGTAGCCCAAGGGGTACCATCATGCTTTTTGAGGCTCCTAAACCTCTTAAGATACTGGGAAGGGGTCTTCCCAAACCTAGCTATCAAAGCTAGTTTCACACATTCATAGTCCTTCTTATCCTCCTCCCCCATCTCCATTAGCACATCAGTTGCAACAGGGGGAAGCCTAGAGAACAACCAGGTGAGTAAGTCATTTCCTGTGATGTTCTGGAGCCCATGATTATATTCAAACAGAGACAACCAATCCAACACATCCAACTTAGGCTCATACATACCAACCAATTCTTTAGGCATCCGGGGTCTTTTAGGACTGGAACTTCTAGAGGAGCCAGAGAGAGAAGCATTCTCAACAGACAATTTCTTCATTTCTAGCTCATGCTTGAGCTCCATTTCCCTTAGCCTTAGTTCCTTTTCAGTTTGAGCATTAAGTGTTTTATACTCCAATTCTAGTTTCATTTTCTCTAGTTCATAGTACTGAGGACTAAATGTGGGACCTGGTAAAGGCCCAGTAGGCACAGCAGGTAGAGCAGGCAGAGGCCTAGGGGGGACAGTCACAACAGCCTCACCCTCCTCTTCTGACTCTTCCTCAAAATCATCAACATTTTGTTCTATGTCAATTTCAATACTGTCATCTACATTTGCTGGGGTGGTAGGTTCCTCTGAACCATCACCCAGACTTTGGTTAGCTAACAATCTTTCAATCAGCTCCATTTTCTTGCCCTTAGTCATGAGATCCTTATGTTTACAGAGCACTCTTAAACAATCAGCAGTTTTGGCTGCAAGGGACTCTTGACTATAGCTTTCTATAACTGACATGTTAGAGGATTACTTTTACAGTGCTAAGCTTTGTGGTTAGTTGCACTAAGGTATCTAAAGCACACCAAAATGTATACTCAATACAGATCCCACCGCTGTACACCAGTGTTAGGCAGAAACCTGTGCAGTTCCCTTAGGGAACACTGCAAAAGATTTAAGACTACAGGTATAGCAGTAAACCCACTTGGTAGCAGTCCGCACCACCCAGATTTACCTGGTAGCTGTGGCTGAGCAGTCAGACTTCCCTCAAGAAGAGTTAGGCAGTATGCAAAGTATACACAATAGGTACTCAAACACAATAGTACAAGCAAACACTGACCAGAGCTTGGTTTCAAAAGTATATAGTTATTTATTTTAAGAACACATAAGTTGAAAACACTCTAGCAATATATAGTAAAACACTTCAAACACAGTTATATGGAAAGCAGTCCCAACCCTTATTCCTAACTAGACAACTCTTGGTTAACACCACATAATTCAAACAAAGGTGAGTGCTTAACGTTAGATGACACTCTAGTGGTTCAAAGAAGGGAGGGAAAAAGAGCAGAATTAGGATAAACACACCACTCTAAGGTCAAGAACACTTTCAGTAGGCTCAAGGAAGCACAAAGTCACAGGTGAGCAAAAGTCACTAGGCAGGGCCCACTCTTAGAGCAGACAGAGCGAAAATGTGCCCAAGATCACACAGTTATTAGGGATTCAGAGTCTTGCAAAAGAGTTCAGAAAGAGTTTAGAGAGGCTTAGAAAGTTTAGCCAGGGTGTCCCAGGCACTCCCAGGTTCGAAAGCCGGGGGCTAAAACTACCCCGTACAGTCGGTGGCAAGGGAAGCCAGGCGGAACACGGTACCTTAAACGGGAAGAATCCTCCAGCGGTGGCAGTTGTTCCAGGCAGTGGCAGCAAGGCTCGACGTCGGTCAGGGAAGAAGAAGTTCTCGCTGAAGAGCAGAAGAAGAAGGTCGTTGCACTGCCCGGGAAGAAACCAGCCGCGGAGTCCTCCGGTTAAAGGGTTGTACCGACTTTCGCGGTTGTGGTAAAAGTGTGGTATTCCGGTTGCCGGGGTGCTTGGCACGGGCAAGGCGGCCACGAGATACCTCGAAGAAGCGGAAAGAAGGTGAAAACTGGTTGTCCCCACCAGTCAAGGGAAGGAGCCACTCCGTTAAGAGTTCTCCTCGGTCGTTGGGAAAAGTGGTGAGACGGTTCAGCAGGGCTCCACCGGGTGGTGTCGTCGTAGCAGGTCGGCTCAGCTCTTCCCTCGTCGGATTCTTGGTCCTGTGGCGACTTCTGAAGTTCCAGTCCCCAAAGCCCTGCTTTTATGCAGCAAACCCCCATTCACCCAGCCTAGCTGTCACTCAAACATGCTAAGTGGTGAGCCGGCCGGCTCACCACTTGGGCCAATCAGGACGGAGTGCGACTTGAGTTACCAAGGTAACTCAGTCCAGGGTGCCTAAATCCCCCTCCACCCCTCCTAAGTACCCCAGACAGAGTGGCACCACTTTGGAGGGCTTCTGTGGAGAAGCCCGCCAAAAGTGGAACAAAGGGCTCCACTTTGGGTCAGAGTTACAGAGGCGAACGCCAACGCCATTTTAGAATCAAGTTTTGGCAAAAAATCCCAACCGGAGTTATAATAATAAATATATAAACCGGCGGTATGTTTGAGGCTACCGTAAATAAATAATTAAATGTGTTAGCCTAAAACAATGGGAAATCCCATAGGAAAATATTCGCGGTTGAATATAAAAAGTAGTTTCCACTGCCACCAGCCAAAACTCGATCAGGGGGGACGGAGACGTGCCCCTTCGACTAACAGACCCTGGGGCAATCGAATTGCCCCAGCCAGTACGTCCACAATATGATGGTTTGTACTGGTTCTGTTCAGGATTTAAGACTAGTAAAGTCTTTGGTGACTTTACATGCCCTGGGAGACAGTAGTCAGTCCCAGGGTATGGAGTCTATGTTGGGGAGTCCCTAGGACACCCCTGGGTTACTGCACAGAGGGTGCTGTGTAACCCACATCACAAAAATACATGAGGCCCTATGGAGTAAAAGACCCCATAGCCCATTCAACACAAGGTTTAACCAAGAAAACACACTTCAAACATGCCCAAGAGTGAGGGTAAAAGAGTCTCACTCTTGGCAGGAGAAAAAAGAAACCCTAGAAATCCAGCAAAGCTGCTGGGGGACTCACTAGGTAGGGAAATTCAGCCTAAACAGAGAATTCTCCCTAACACTCGCCCCCCCCCCAGACTAAGGGACAGGAGGATTTAATCCACTCCTGGATGAACCTCATACCTCTAGTCGATGATATACATCCTAGAGAGTCCATCAGCATTTTGATGGTGACACCCTGACCTGTGCTCAATGGTGAAATCAAACCCTTGCAGGCAGATTGACCATCTCAATATTTTTGGATTTTCCCCTTTCATTTGCATTAACCATCTCAAGGGTTGGTGGTCAGTCTGAATAACAAAAGTAGAACCATACAAGTATGGCCTAAACTTCTTCAGTGCCCACACAATAGCAAAGCATTCTCTTTCGATTGTTGCCCACCTTGTCTCAGGATCCTTCAGTTTTCTACTGATGAAGCAAATGGGGTGCTCCCTACCCTTCTCATCCAGTTGTCTTAGAACTGCACCTATACCTACATTGGAAGCATCAGTTTGTACAATGAAAGTTTGGTGGTAGTCAGGAGCTCTTAATACTGGAGCTTGGCAAAGAGCTCTCTTCAGTTTTTCAAAGGCCTGATTGCACTCCTCATTCCATTTGACCTTTTTAGGGAATTTAGGAGAGGAGATTACATTCAGTGGAGAAGCTATGGTCCCATAGTTCTCAATGAAATTCCTGTAATACCCAGTGAGGCCTAGGAAGGCTCTCACTTGGGTTTGAGTAGTTGGTGTTGTCCAATTTTGCACAGCTTCAATCTTGCTGAGCAAGGGCCTTATTTCTCCACCTCCTACCTCATGTCCAAGGTAGACCACTTTACTTTGACCAATCTGGCACTTACTGGCTTTGATCGTCAAATGGGCCTGTTCAAGAGCCTGCAACACATGTCCTAGGTGGTTCACATGTTCCTCCCAGGAGTGGCTGAAAACTGCAATGTCATCCAAGTATGCCATGCAGAAATCTTCCATCCCAGCCAGAACTTGGTTCACCATCCTTTGGAATGTGGCAGGTGCATTTTTTAATCCAAAAGGCATGACCTTAAACTGGTACAAGCCAACTGGGGTTGAAAATGCAGTTTTCTCCTTGGCATGGTCTGTCAGGGCTATTTGCCAATAGCCTGACGTAAGGTCAAATGTGCTGAGGTACTTGGCTGCACCAAGTTTATCCACCAACTCATCTGTCCTGGGCAAAGGGTGGGCATCAGTCTTGGTGACTGCATTTAGAGCTCTATAGTCCACACAGAATCTCAAGTCTTTGGATCCTGCCTTTGGTACTAACACAACTGGGCTAGACCATGGACTAGTAGAGGGCTCTATTACCCCGAGATCAAGCATCTTCTTGACCTCTCCTTTGATGTGGGTTCTGATGTGTTCTGACATTCTGTACCCTCTGCTTTTGACTGGCAGACAGTCACCAGTGAGTATTTCATGCTGGCCCCAAGGGGTCAAGCCTGGTGACAGTGAGAACAGTGAGGCAAACTGATTTAACATAGATTTGCACTCCTCCTGTTGCTCAGGTGTCAGGTCTGAAGAGAGATTGACTCCTTCAACTTTTTCGTCTAAAGGCACACCTCTGAGGAGATCAGGGAGAGATTCACTCTCTTCTTCCTCTGCAGCTGAAGCTAGAAGCAAGGCTCCTACGTCAGGTCTGGAGATGTATGCTTTTAGTCTGTTGGTGTGGAAGACTCTAGGAGCTTCCCTGGGTCTGCCCAGATCCACCAGATAGTTGACCTCTCCAAGTTTTCCCACAATCTTGAAGGGTCCCATCCATTTGTCTTGCAAGGCCCTCTGCCTTGTTGGGAGCATAACTAGAACTAGCTGGTCTTGAGTAAACTCAACCATGTTAGCCTTCTGGTCATGCCAATGTTTGACCAGAGCTTGACCAGCTTTCAAGTTGTCACTTGCTTCTGCCATCATGTGTGACATTCTCCTCCGGAGACCTATCACATAGTCAGTCACTCTGACTGGCTTGAGGGGAGGAGCACCTTCCAATCCCTCCTTAATCAGGGCCAATGGACCTCTGACCGGATGGCCATAGAGAAGCTCAAAGGGAGAATAACCTACTCCCTCCTGAGGGACTTCTCTATAAGCAAAGAGAAGGCATGGCAGTAGAAGGTCCCACTTCTTTTTAAGGGGTTCCTCTAAAGCACCTATCATGCTCTTCATGGTTCTGTTAAACCTTTCAACCAACCCGTTTGTTTGAGGGTGGTATGCTGTTGAGAACTTGTAAGTAACTCCACAGGTTTTCCACATGGCCTTCATGTAGTGGGACATAAAGTTTGACCCCCTGTCAGAGATTACTTCCTTAGGAAACCCAACCCTGGTAAAAATACCAAGGAGGGCCTTAGCCACAGCCGGAGCCGTAACAGTCCTCATAGGAATTGCCTCAGGGTACCTAGTAGCATGGTCTACTACAACAAGTATAAACCTGTTGCCTGAGGAGGTTGGGGGATCAAGGGGACCAACAATGTCAATCCCTACCCTCTCAAATGGGACTCCCACAACTGGGAGAGGCACTAAAGGTGCCACATTCTTGGAACCAACCTTACCAGAAGTCTGGCAGGTATGGCAGCTCTTACAATATCTATCT
Source organism: Ambystoma mexicanum (assembly GCF_040938575.1). Taxonomy (NCBI): domain Eukaryota; kingdom Metazoa; phylum Chordata; class Amphibia; order Caudata; family Ambystomatidae; genus Ambystoma; species Ambystoma mexicanum. Next base: position 17,341,043 of record NC_090937.1, on the reverse strand, counting down.
ACTTCAGCCCCCATTTTTGGCCAATAAAAGTAGAGAGAGAGCCTTTCCTTGGTCTTCTTGAAACTCAAGTGACCAGCCAAAGGTATCTCATGGGCTAGTTGTAAGAACTGTTGTCTGTTCTCTTGGGGGACTACAAGGCGCTTGTAGTCTCCAGGTTCAGACTCAGTTGGTTCACTGTAGAAGAGGCCATCTTCCCAGTGTAACCTATACTTCCCAGGCTCTTGCCCATCAGCCTGAGAAGCTGCCTGGTGGCGGAGACCTTCCAGAGTTGGACATTCTCTTTGCCCCTTACGAAAAGCAGCCCTGCTAGGTCCACCTTCTGCCAGTAAAGACTGCAGCTCAGGATGGTCCTCAGGGTCCAAATCTCCAATAAGGTTTGGGCCTCCTTCTAGCTCTTCCTGTTAGGAAAACCCCTAGAACTCTTTGGAAACATTGGAAGATTCACCATCATCGGCGCACACAGTGGAATACAAGATGGCGTCTGTTGGATCACGTTTCTACTACCTAACGGAGCAGGTCTAGTTTCGCACTCAGTTCCACCTGATCACTCCTACTTAAACCCAGAATCACTAAAACACTCTGCGTTGCTACTCGCTCCCGTGTATGCATTGCTTTCCAGCTGTGTTTCCCTACCTTTCACCACTCGGCTTTTGCCGTGCTAGCTGCTCGCAGCACCTTTCTCATTATAGCGTCTGCCAATCTTGGCCGTTCGCTGTTTCTGTTTCCTCGATCGGCTTTTGCCGTACTAGCTGCTCGCAGCACCTTTTTCTCCGCTCAGCGGCTGCCAACCCTGACAGTTCGCTGTTTCTTTTTTTCCACACGGCTTGCCGTACTAGCTGCTCGCAGCACCTTTTTCTCCGCTCAGCGGCTGCCAACCTTGACAGTTCGCTGTTTCTTTTTTCCACACGGCTTGCCGTGCTAGCTAATCCTAGCCCTGCTCGGCATCCTTTACTCCGCTTCGGCTGCTGCCGCTTCGGTACTCACCGTTTCTGTTTCACTTACTTCTCTCAGCCTCTTTCTTCCTTCCGCCGTCGGCCTCTCGCACCGCGGCTCCTCTCCTCCTGCTGTCACTTTGTGCTTCTCCTCGTCTTCCTCTGAGTCTCGTCTCTCGAGAGTCTGCTCTCCTTCTCCTGGTATTAACAGGGTTTCCCCGGCATCTTACCTTGGATTATTCGTGCTCCGCTTCCTGACGTCAAGTGTACAGCAAGTTATTTTTCTACGTCTTCATTAATCATACGAACTTCCGTTCCAATCAATCGGGACCTGTCTGGATCTGGGTTTTCTTCCCCTCGAGGGTTTCCCAGGGGGTGGCCCCCTGGGTGCACAGAGTACTACTCACGGTCTCTGGACTCCCGGGGGGACGTCTCTCTACTCTTCAAACATCCTGATAAAGCCCGAAGATTCGTGAGTACCATTCTTGGCTTATCAAAAAGTGTGGTGTTGAAACAGATTGTAAGAGATAGCAACGCCATGGAGCAACAGATACAGCAGCTGGTAGCAGCTGTACAAAATCTCAATACCGAGATGCAAACCCTGCGCAATGAAAACGCCATGCTTCGTCAAGTAGTACACTCAAGAATCGAACTGCCTCCAGGTCCCCTCCCTATGGGGAAATATGATGGCAATCCCAAAAAACTAAAAGAATTCATTGACTCTTGTACGGTACAATTTACATTAAAACCGGCCTTTTTTCCTAACGACCGGTCCAAGGTCAGCTTCATGATATCCAACCTATCAGGGAGCGCTCTGGCTTGGGCCACACCCCTGGTGACCACTAACAATCAACTCTTAGATTCTCTTGCTGGATTCTCCAATAGCATACAAGCCATGTTTGGGCGCAGAGAAATAGTGGTATCTGCACAAGAAAACCTCTTAGACCTGAAACAAGGAACAATGGAAATTCTGGCGTACATCACTCAGTTCAAACAACTGGCACATGAAACAGCCTGGGCAGATGACGCTCTCATTACTATTTTTAGGAGAAACGTAAACGAAGACTTGAAGGACGAACTGTCTCGAGTACCTCGCCCGCATAACCTTGCAGAGATGATTACGCTCGTTCTACAGATGGATTATAGAATCCAAGAAAGGAATTTAGAAAGGAAGAAGGGAAAAGCCAAAGGACCTCCTCCAAATGTACGAAGCGAATTTACCAAGACCTCACGAACCCATGAGGAAGAACCCATGCAAATAGGAATCACTAGAGGTCCTCTTACCTCAGAAGAGAGAAACAGAAGACGCTCTCTGGGTCTCTGTATGTACTGTGGTTCGGACAAACATGTTTTGAAGGACTGTAATCTAGTCCCTCCCCGGCGTTCGGGAAACGCCTTCACCCGTTCATAAAGGGAACCATGAACGGGCATGGAACTCCGAGTTCCCTCAACGGAGTGGCTAATTCTACTCAAATGGTGGTTTTACCAGTAACACTCCGATTTAATGATGTTTCACTCGAAAACGTTCCAGCTCTTGTAGATTGCGGAGCAGCGGGTCTTTTTATGGATACCGAATGGGCTTACAAGAACAAGATACCCCATATGGCTAAAGAACTACCAATCCCAGTCGAAGGAGTGGATGGAGAATCCTTATCCTCTGGACCCATACGAGCCAATACCTCCGTCCTCACAATGAGGATATCTACCCATGAAGAGGAAGTGATCTTTGATCTCATTAAGGCAGCTCACTACCCGATAATCCTGGGAATACCTTGGTTGGCTAAACACAATCCCTATATCAATTGGAAAGCTGGAACCATGTTTTTGGGATCAGAATACTGTACCTCCACATGCCAGCATAACGGTACAACTGGAATACACACCTCCCAGGCACCTGAGATCCCTCAGAACTCTAATGCAGTAGTGCTAAATCTGAAATTGTTACCGGAATGTTACCACAAGTACAGTAAAGTATTCTCTAATGAGGAATTCAAGGAACTGCCTCCTCACCGGAGAGACGATTGCAGTATAGATCTCCTGCCAGACGCCCAGATCCCATTTGGAAGGATGTACACCCTATCTAATCCCGAAAAGGAGGCCCTGAAGGAATATCTACAGACAAACCTACGCAACGGACTTATCACTGAATCAAAAAGTCCAGCTGGAGCATCCTTGTTTTTCATCCCGAAAAAAGACTGCAAAGAACTGAGACCGTGCATTGATTATAGGGGATTGAATAGGGTCACCTACAAGGATCGATATCCTTTGCCTTTGATTCAGGATATTTTAGAAGCGGTAAGGGGTGCCTCCATTTTCACCAAATTGGACCTGAGAGGCGCTTATCATTTAATTCGGATCAAAAGCGGAGACGAGTGGAAGACGGCATTCCGCACCCCTTTTGGGCATTACGAATATCATGTTATGCCTTTCGGCCTGGCTAATGCTCCATCAGTATTCCAAAGATTCGTAGACCACTTGTTTTCGGATTTATTACTTCATTCACTGATCGTATATCTTGACGATATATTGATCTTTTCTACCAATCTACAGGAGCACATTTCTCATGTTTCAGAGGTACTACACCGCCTACAAGACAACCACCTTTTCGCCAAATTAGAGAAATGCTCGTTTCATCAAGAAAAGATTCCTTATTTGGGCTTTATTCTTTCCAAAGAAGGGGCTTCCATGGACCCCCACAAGGTACAAGCCATTTTGCATTGGAAAGCTCCACAAGGAGTCAAAGAAATCCAAAGGTTTGTTGGCTTTGCGAATTTCTACAGGAAATATATACCCAACTTCTCCAAAGTCATCAAACCAATGACTACACTTCTACAGAAAGGAAGGAAATATGTGTGGACTAAGGAAACACAACAAGCCTTCGACGAATTAAAGTCTGCATTTTCATCTGCTCCCATCCTTAGATTGCCGGACCAAACCAAACCATTCCTTCTAGAGACAGATGCTTCTCATTCTGCAATAGGAGCAGTCTTGAAACAGACTTCTCTTAGCGGCAAAGAGCATCCTATTGCCTATATGTCGAAAACCTTGACGTCCTCAGAGCAAAACTACACGGTTCTGGAAAAGGAATTACTCGCCATTAAGAAGGCATGCCAAGAATGGAGACATCTTCTAGTAGGAGCAAGACATCCAGTAACTATCAGAACTGACCACAGGAACCTTAAAGTCCTTCAGAATTTCGAATGCCAGAACAGCCGTCAAGCCCGATGGGCATATTTCTTCTCTTCTTTTGACTTTCAAATTACTCACATTCCTGGCACCTGTAACCAAATGGCTGATGCCTTGTCTCGCAGTCTACAAACAGAAGACTGTACAATTAAGGAGAAGATATTTCCGCACACAACTTTTGTTTTTGTAGTCTCTTCATTTCTCCAAGATGTCCGCAGTCAAATAAAAGACATAAAAGATAGTGATATCCAGATCCACCAGCTCCAGAAAGAAGATGGTCTATATTACTATGGCACTAGTCTGTTTGTACCTACAGGAAACCTAAGACAGCAAGTATTACACATGTGCCACGATCACAAAGTAGCAGGTCACAGAGGAATAGCCAACACTCAAGAACTAATCAGCCGTCATTTTTGGTGGCCCACCTTATCTGCAGACGTTAAAGACTACGTTTCGTCGTGCGTCATATGTCTGCAAGAAAAGACACCAAGAAGGCTCCCAGTAGGAAAACTGGTCCAACCCGCTCTACCCGACCAACCTTGGGAAAAGATTTCTACAGATTTCATTGTAGATCTACCACCTTCAAATAATAATACCACTATAATGGTGACGGTGGATTCAATGACCAAGATGGCACACTTTATACCCATGAAAAAACTTCCAACAGCAGCTCAGATGACATCCTGTTTCTTAAGGACAATATTCCGATTGCATGGACTCCCCAAAAACATCATCTCCGATAGAGGACCACAATATATACCGACATTTTGGAAGAATTTATGCCAATCCTTAGGAATACAACGAGATCTGACCTCGGGATATCATCCACAATCTAACGGTCAGACAGAGAGGTTGAACCAATCTTTGGTACAATACCTTAGATGCTTCATTTCTGCTACCCAAGACAACTGGGACGACTTCCTACCCTATGCGGAAATAGCATACAATAATTCTCAACATTCTGCTACCAAAATGTCTCCTTTCTATTGTACCTACGGATATCATCCTGTAATAATCCCTACCACTCCTCCCAGAATTACCAACTCTCCTGCAGTAGAAGAATTGGTGGCCAACATTCAGTCTGGACATGCCCTGGCTCGAACAGCTCTCAAGGAAACTCAAGAAAAGACTAAAAAACAGGCGGACAAGCGAAGATCCCAAGAACCTACTTACCATCAAGGGGATTTGGTATGGTTGTCCTCTCGATACCTCCCAAAAAGACTGATACCTAATAAACTGTCCCCCAAATATTTTGGTCCATTTACAGTTTCCGGGGCAGTAGGGAAGGTGGCCTATCGCCTGCAGTTACCTCCTTCTTGGTCTAGGATACATAATGTTTTCCACGTCTCTCAACTAAAGGCGAATGTTTCAGACAGGTTCCAAAGACAAGAAAGAAACAAACCATTGCCTATTGACTCCTCTGAAGGACAAGAATATGAAGTATCGGCCATAGCGGACTCCAGATACCATCGGGGAAGTCTTCAATATCTTATAGATTGGAAAGGTTATGGACCATCTGACAGGACTTGGGAACCAGCGTCTGCAGTTCATGCACCTACACTGGTGCGCCGATTCCACAGGTCTCAACCGTGGAAACCCGGACCTTCCACCCCACGGGAAGGGCATACTGTTAGGAAAACCCCTAGAACTCTTTGGAAACATTGGAAGATTCACCATCATCGGCGCACACAGTGGAATACAAGATGGCGTCTGTTGGATCACGTTTCTACTACCTAACGGAGCAGGTCTAGTTTCGCACTCAGTTCCACCTGATCACTCCTACTTAAACCCAGAATCACTAAAACACTCTGCGTTGCTACTCGCTCCCGTGTATGCATTGCTTTCCAGCTGTGTTTCCCTACCTTTCACCACTCGGCTTTTGCCGTGCTAGCTGCTCGCAGCACCTTTCTCATTATAGCGTCTGCCAATCTTGGCCGTTCGCTGTTTCTGTTTCCTCGATCGGCTTTTGCCGTACTAGCTGCTCGCAGCACCTTTTTCTCCGCTCAGCGGCTGCCAACCCTGACAGTTCGCTGTTTCTTTTTTTCCACACGGCTTGCCGTACTAGCTGCTCGCAGCACCTTTTTCTCCGCTCAGCGGCTGCCAACCTTGACAGTTCGCTGTTTCTTTTTTCCACACGGCTTGCCGTGCTAGCTAATCCTAGCCCTGCTCGGCATCCTTTACTCCGCTTCGGCTGCTGCCGCTTCGGTACTCACCGTTTCTGTTTCACTTACTTCTCTCAGCCTCTTTCTTCCTTCCGCCGTCGGCCTCTCGCACCGCGGGCTCCTCTCCTCCTGCTGTCACTTTGTGCTTCTCCTCGTCTTCCTCTGAGTCTCGTCTCTCGAGAGTCTGCTCTCCTTCTCCTGGTATTAACAGGGTTTCCCCGGCATCTTACCTTGGATTATTCGTGCTCCGCTTCCTGACGTCAAGTGTACAGCAAGTTATTTTTCTACGTCTTCATTAATCATACGAACTTCCGTTCCAATCAATCGGGACCTGTCTGGATCTGGGTTTTCTTCCCCTCGAGGGTTTCCCAGGGGGTGGCCCCCTGGGTGCACAGAGTACTACTCACGGTCTCTGGACTCCCGGGGGGACGTCTCTCTACTCTTCAAACATCCTGATAAAGCCCGAAGATTCGTGAGTACCATTCTTGGCTTATCAAAAAGTGTGGTGTTGAAACAGATTGTAAGACTTCCTCAGAGTCTAGCTCAACCACACAGGGTTGTACCTCCCTCTCAGCCTCAGCTGGAGGTGGAGTTACAGGTGTAACTTTGGACAACCTAGGGGAAGTCCTTGTTGGAAGCACTGGAGTGCTTGCTGCTGGCTTTTTCCTAGGAGTCTTGGGTTGCCCCTTTGCTCCTGATCTGGTTGTTACTGCAGTAAGTTGCTCCAGTGGGAGAGGAGTGATTTCTGTCATCATCTCCTGAGATAACCCTCTCAGGGTTTTCTCTCTTGCAGGTTTTGTGAGCTCCTGTAACCTTTTGCTAGGTGGTCTGGGGGTATGGGACAAAACTCCAAGAGCTTTGAGGTCATTACCCAACAGAACCCTACCTGGCACTTCACATTGTACACTGACAGGTATTTTCACAGCCATATCATTACATTGGATGAGAACTGGTAACTGGGGACACATCTGCACAGGCCCACCAGCTAACTTGGTGAGGCATTTGGGTGCCTTAGCAACATCCTCTGCCTTGAAAAATGATTCATCCACCACAGTTATGCTGGCTCCAGTGTCCCTAATGGCAGGAGTCTCCTGACCATTCACCTGGACACTGTCCTTATAATACTCTTTAGTATTATCTGGGATAGAGTTATAGACATCTAAGTTCTGTTGTTCCCACAACCCCAGAGAGACTAAAGAAACACTAGCTGAGACTCCAGTGGGTTCATCAGCCAGTAATAGAAAGTTTCCACTTGCCATATGTACTTCCTCTTCTGGAGCGAAGGCTAAGGAGGCAAGCTGGACCCCTGAAGGTTTACCCTTACATCTGGGATCTCCTTTCACATGGTCAGTAGCCTTACAAACAAAGCATGAGCCAAAGGCTCGCTGGAATGGAGGCTTGTTCTGACCTCCTTCTGGTCTGGGACCAGAAGGTACACTAGCCTGATTTGGTTTCCCTTGTGGCTTACCCTTATAGTTTTGTTTGGGGCCCTCTTTGGAATTTGTAGTATTAGAATTCTCTTTGGAGTCCTTTTTAGGCTGTTTCTCCCCATCCTTTTTCTGAGTTACCCCAGAGTCCTTGTGAGTGGCCCGGTTGGCAACCCACAAGTCAGCAGCCTTAGCTAGTTTCCGGGAATCTAATTCCTTGGAATCAGCCAAGTGTTGTCTGAGCTCAGGAGAGCAGGCATCATAAATAGTCTCCAACATAAACAAATTCTTCATACCTTCATAAGTGTTCACCTTGTAACCCTTAATCCATCCCTCTAAGTTTTTCAACCCTTCACTCACCCAGGTAGCCCAAGGGGTACCATCATGCTTTTTGAGGCTCATAAACCTCTTAAGATACTGGGAAGGGGTCTTCCCAAACCTAGCTATCAAAGCTAGTTTCACACATTCATAGTCCTTCTTATCCTCCTCCCCCATCTCCATTAGCACATCAGTTGCAACAGGGGGAAGCCTAGAGAACAACCAGGTGAGTAAGTCATTTCCTGTGATGTTCTGGAGCCCATGATTATATTCAAACAGAGACAACCAATCCAACACATCCAACTTAGGCTCATACATACCAACCAATTCTTTAGGCATCCGGGGTCTTTTAGGACTGGAACTTCTAGAGGAGCCAGAGAGAGAAGCATTCTCAACAGACAATTTCTTCATTTCTAGCTCATGCTTGAGCTCCATTTCCCTTAGCCTTAGTTCCTTTTCAGTTTGAGCATTAAGTTTTTTATACTCCAATTCTAGTTTCATTTTCTCTAGTTCATAGTACTGAGGACTAAATGTGGGACCTGGTAAAGGCCCAGTAGGCACAGCAGGTAGAGCAGGCAGAGGCCTAGGGGGGACAGTCACAACAGCCTCACCCTCCTCTTCTGACTCTTCCTCAAAACCATCAACATTTTGTTCTATGTCAATTTCAATACTGTCATCTACATTTGCTGGGGTGGTAGGTTCCTCTGAACCATCACCCAGACTTTGGTTAGCTAACAATCTTTCAATCAGCTCCATTTTCTTGCCCTTAGTCATGAGATCCTTATGTTTACAGAGCACTCTTAAACAATCAGCAGTTTTGGCTGCAAGGGACTCTTGACTATAGCTTTCTATAACTGACATGTTAGAGGATTACTTTTACAGTGCTAAGCTTTGTGGTTAGTTGCACTAAGGTATCTAAAGCACACCAAAATGTATACTCAATACAGATCCCACCGCTGTACACCAGTGTTAGGCAGAAACCTGTGCAGTTCCCTTAGGGAACATTGCAAAAGATTTAAGACTACAGGTATAGCAGTAAACCCACTTGGTAGCAGTCCGCACCACCCAGATTTACCTGGTAGCTGTGGCTGAGCAGTCAGACTTCCCTCAAGAAGAGTTAGGCAGTATGCAAAGTATACACAATAGGTACTCAAACACAATAGTACAAGCAAACACTGACCAGAGCTTGGTTTCAAAAGTATATAGTTATTTATTTTAAGAACACATAAGTTGAAAACACTCTAGCAATATATAGTAAAACACTTCAAACACAGTTATATGGAAAGCAGTCCCAACCCTTATTCCTAACTAGACAACTCTTGGTTAACACCACATAATTCAAACAAAGGTGAGTGCTTAACGTTAGATGACACTCTAGTGGTTCAAAGAAGGGAGGGAAAAAGAGCAGAATTAGGATAAACACACCACTCTAAGGTCAAGAACACTTTCAGTAGGCTCAAGGAAGCACAAAGTCACAGGTGAGCAAAAGTCACTAGGCAGGGCCCACTCTTAGAGCAGACAGAGCGAAAATGTGCCCAAGATCACACAGTTATTAGGGATTCAGAGTCTTGCAAAAGAGTTCAGAAAGAGTTTAGAGAGGCTTAGAAAGTTTAGCCAGGGTGTCCCAGGCACTCCCAGGTTCGAAAGCCGGGGGCTAAAACTACCCCGTACAGTCGGTGGCAAGGGAAGCCAGGCGGAACACGGTACCTTAAACGGGAAGAATCCTCCAGCGGTGGCAGTTGTTCCAGGCAGTGGCAGCAAGGCTCGACGTCGGTCAGGGAAGAAGAAGTTCTCGCTGAAGAGCAGAAGAAGAAGGTCGTTGCACTGCCCGGGAAGAAACCAGCCGCGGAGTCCTCCGGTTAAAGGGTTGTACCGACTTTCGCGGTTGTGGTAAAAGTGTGGTATTCCGGTTGCCGGGGTGCTTGGCACGGGCAAGGCGGCCACGAGATACCTCGAAGAAGCGGAAAGAAGGTGAAAACTGGTTGTCCCCACCAGTCAAGGGAAGGAGCCACTCCGTTAAGAGTTCTCCTCGGTCGTTGGGAAAAGTGGTGAGACGGTTCAGCAGGGCTCCACCGGGTGGTGTCGTCGTAGCAGGTCGGCTCAGCTCTTCCCTCGTCGGATTCTTGGTCCTGTGGCGACTTCTGAAGTTCCAGTCCCCAAAGCCCTGCTTTTATGCAGCAAACCCCCATTCACCCAGCCTAGCTGTCACTCAAACATGCTAAGTGGTGAGCCGGCCGGCTCACCACTTGGGCCAATCAGGACGGAGTGCGACTTGAGTTACCAAGGTAACTCAGTCCAGGGTGCCTAAATCCCCCTCCACCCCTCCTAAGTACCCCAGACAGAGTGGCACCACTTTGGAGGGCTTCTGTGGAGAAGCCCGCCAAAAGTGGAACAAAGGGCTCCACTTTGGGTCAGAGTTACAGAGGCGAACGCCAACGCCATTTTAGAATCAAGTTTTGGCAAAAAATCCCAACCGGAGTTATAATAATAAATATATAAACCGGCGGTATGTTTGAGGCTAAAGTAAATAAATAATTAAATGTGTTAGCCTAAAACAATGGGAAATCCCATAGGAAAATATTCGCGGTTGAATATAAAAAGTAGTTTCCACTGCCACCAGCCAAAACTCGATCAGGGGGGACGGAGACGTGCCCCTTCGACTAACAGACCCTGGGGCAATCGAATTGCCCCAGCCAGTACGTCCACAATATGATGGTTTGTACTGGTTCTGTTCAGGATTTAAGACTAGTAAAGTCTTTGGTGACTTTACATGCCCTGGTAGACAGTAGTCAGTCCCAGGGTATGGAGTCTATGTTGGGGAGTCCCTAGGACACCCCTGGGTTACTGCACAGAGGGTGCTGTGTAACCCACATCACAAAAATACATGAGGCCCTATGGAGTAAAAGACCCCATAGCCCATTCAACACAAGGTTTAACCAAGAAAACACACTTCAAACATGCCCAAGAGTGAGGGTAAAAGAGTCTCACTCTTGGCAGGAGAAAAAAGAAACCCCAGAAATCCAGCAAAGCTGCTGGGGGACTCACTAGGTAGGGAAATTCAGCCTAAACAGAGAATTCTCCCTAACAGTACCGCTGACGTGCACGTGCATGAAAGGGCCCAGGGAGGGTCTTACATTATCGTCAAGCCGTGTTGGAGCTGCAACTGGCCACCTCCCGTGGTAGGGAGAGGGCACAGTTCCATTCCAGTGACTGCTGCCTTGCCGATGCGTGGGATAGTTAAAAGACAAGCATTTTGTCCAGGGCCAGGATCTGGCCTTTGGAGGAGGGCCGGATAAGCCTGCCGGTTTCTCATTGGCCCATTACAAAGGAGCTAGAGCCAATGGGGGCAGAGCATCAACTGCACCAAGCACACAACACAGTGCACGTGCATGAAAGGGCCCAGGGAGGGTCTTACCTTATCGTCAAGCCGTGTTGGAGCTGCAACTGGCCACCTCTCGTGGTAGGGAGAGGGCAGTTCCATTCCAGTGACTGCTGCCTTGCCGATGCGTGGGATAGTTAAGAGACAAGAATTTTGTACAGGGCCAGGATCGGGCCTTTGGAGGAGGGCTGGCCAAGCCTGCCGGCTTCTCATTGGCCCATTACAAAGGAGCTAAAGCCAATGGGGGCAGAGAATCAACTGCACCAAGCACACAACAACACAGTGTGCGGGCCACCATCTTGCTATCGCAGCTCAAAGTTAGAATATATTGCAGAAGGGCGGTAGCCATTGAAAATGCAGCCTAGCAAGCAGTAACATCCACAGTCCACAACAGAGCTGTAGAGGGCCACGATCTTCAGGGCAGGGAAGCAATGTAATTTCACGGCAGCGACGATGTGCGTGTGCCTGAAAGGGCCCACGGAGGGTCTTACCTTATTGTCAAGCCGTGTTGGAGCTGCACCTGGCAACTTCCCGTGGTATGCAGAGGGCGCAGTGCCATTCCAGGGACTGCTGCCTTCCCAATGCTCGGGATAGTGATGAGAGGAGATTTGTCCAGGGCCAGGATCGGGCCGACCAAGCCTGCCGGCTTCTCATTGGCCCATTACAAAGGAGCCAGAGCCAATGGGGGAAGAGCATCAACTGCACCAAGCACACGACAACACAGTGTGCGGGCCACCATCTTGGTATGGCAGCTCGCAGTTTGAATATATTGCATAAGGGAAGTAGCTGTCGAAAATGCAGCCAAGCAAGCAGTAACATCCACAGTCCACAACAGAGCTCTAGAGTGCCACGATCTTCAGGCCAGGGAAGCAATTCAATGCCATGGCAGCAACGATGTGCGTGTGCCTGAAAGGGCCCACGGAGGGTCTTACCTTATTGTCAAGCCGTGTTGGAGCTGAACCTGGCACCTCCTGTGGTAGGGAGAGGGCGTAGTGCCATTCCAGGGACTTCAGCCTTGCCGATGAAAGGGATAGTGAAGAGAGGAGCATTCTGTCCAAGGCCAGAATCGGGCCTTTGGAGGAGGGCTGGCCAAGCCTGCCGGCTTCTCATTGGCCCAATACAAAGGAGCTAGAGCGAATGGGGGCAGAGCATCAACTGCACCACGCACACAACAACACAGTGTGTGGGCCGCCATCTTGGTATGGCAGCTCGTAGTTCGAATATATAGCAGAAGGGCAGTAGCCGTCGTAAATGCAGCCTAGCAAGCAGTAACATACATAGTCCACAACAGAGCTGTAGAGTGCCACGATCTTCAGGGCAGCTAAGCAATTCAAAGTCATGGCAGTGCCGACGTGCGCATGCCTCAAAGGGCCCAGGGAGGGTCTTACCTTATCGTCAAGACGTTTTGGAGCTGCAACTGGCCTCCTCTCGTGGTAGGGAGAGGGCACAGTTCCATTCCAGGACTGCTGCCTTGCCGATGCGTGGGATAGTTAAGAGACAAGCATTTTGTACAGGGCCAGGATCGGGCCTTTGGAGGAGGGCTGGCCAAGCCTGCCGGCTTCTCATTGGCCCATTACAAAGGAGCTAAAGCCAATGGGGGCAGAGAATCAACTGCACCAAGCACACAACAACACAGTGTGTGGGCCGCCATCTTGGTATGGCAGCTCGCAGTTCGAATATATTGCAGAAGGGCAGTAGCCGTCGTAAATGCAGCCTAGCAAGCAGTAACATACATAGTCCACAACAGAGCTGTAGAGTGCCACGATCTTCAGGGCAGCTAAGCAATTCAAAGTCATGGCAGCGCCGACGTGCGCATGCCTCAAAGGGCCCAGGGAGGGTCTTACCTTATCGTCAAGCCGTTTTGGAGCTCCACCTGGCCAGCTCCCGTGGTAGGGAGAGGGCGCAGTCCCATTCTATTCCATTCCTTGCCGATGCTCGGTATAGTTAAGAGACAACCATTTTGTCCAGAGCTAGGATCGGGCCTTTGGAGGAGGGCCCGCCAAACCTGCCGGAGTCTCATTGGCCCATTACAAAGGAGCTAGAGCCAATGGTGGCAGAGCATCAACTGCACCAAGCACAAAAGGAACAAGTTACTTACCTGTAACTGTTGTTCTCCAGCATGGGTCTGGCATGGATTCACATGCTCATGAATATTCCCCGTCGTCAGGCTGGGAATCCTCGGTAAAGAAAAAACCAGTATCAGTTTCGTTTCTGATCTGTCTTTCGTAGTAATAACCAATCACTGGTCTCTGCGTCATACTGACCACAGCCAATGACTGCCCTCTACCTAAGCACCACCTCTGGCAGCCATCTTCAGATTTGGAAGCACGTGAAGTGGCAGTATGACCAAGTGAAGAGCCGCAGAGGGGTAGGCAGGAGGGTTCGCATGTGAATCCATGCCAGACCCATGCTGGAGAACAACAGTTACAGGTAAGTAACTTGTTCCTTCTCCAGCATGGGGTCTGGCATGGATTCACATGCTCATGAATAAAGAATACATAGCAGTACACACATGCACAACCACGGGAGGTGGCAAAGGCTCAACATTAAGCATTACATCAAACTCAACATTAAGCATCTTACCTCCTCACCAGGGTCACCTCAGGCGAACAGGTTGCGCAGCACTGCTTGGCCGACCCTGGACTCCTCCCTGGAATCCCGATCGACGCAGTAGAATTTCGTGAAGGTGTGCGTCGACCTCCACGTAGCAGCCCTGCATATGTCCAGCAGGAGCACACCAGAAAGGAACGCCGTGGTAGCTGCGATCGCTCTGGTGGAATGGGCTCTCGGACGGCCAGGCAGCGGTCGGTTTGCCAACCGATGACAGTACATGATACAGCCGGAGAGCCATCTGGAAATGGAAGCCTTCGAGAGAGCCTTCCCCTGATTGACAGGTCCAAAGTTCACAAAGAGTTGTGACGTCTTCCGAAAACACTTCGTGCGGTCCACGTAGAACTTCAGCGCTCTAGCCACATCCAGCGAGTGCAAAGTCCTCTCAGCCGGCGACGAAGGCGACAGGAAGAACACAGGCAACACCAAGGGTTCGTTGAGATGGAAGTCCGACGGTACCTTGGGCATGAAGGAGGGGTGCGTCCTGAGCACTACCCTCGTGTCGTGAAAAGTCAAGTACGGGGCCTTGCAGGAAAGGGCCTGGATCTCTCCCACCCGTCGTGCGGAGGTGATGGCCACAAGAAACGCTGTTTTCCACGACAGAAACTTCAACGGGGCCGAGTGCAGAGGCTCGAACGGAGGTCCCATGAGCTTGGTCAGCACCACGTTGAGCTCCCACGCCGGGGCCGGAGCCTTCACCGGCGGGAACGATCGGAACAGTCCCTTCATGAACTCTTTCACCAGACGATGAGACCACAAGGACGTCCGGCCCGTGGTTCTGGTGTATCGGGAGATCGCAGCAAGATGAATCTTGATGGACGCGTGTGCCAGTCCAGCTTTGGCCAGCGTCAGCAGGTACTGCAGTACCTGGGGAGCCGTAATCCGTAGAGGGTTAATCTTCTGTGCGTGGCACCAGACAGAGAACCTCTTCCATTTGTGTCCGTAGCATTTAAGAGTCGAGGACGCCCTGGCCTTTGCAAGAACCTCTCTGCAGTCGGCCGGTATGTCGTATCCTCCAAACTCTAGCGCTGCAGGAGCCAGGCCTGCAAGTTCCGCGATTTCGGGTTGTGGTGGAGGATGGCGCCTCCTTCCCTGGAGAGTAGATCCGCGTCCACCGGCAGCTTGATTGGCGGGGACGCTGACAAGTCCAGAAGGTCCGGGAACCATATCTGCCTCGGCCACGCAGGTGCGACGAGGATCATCCTGCACCGTGACCTCTTGAGCTGGTTGACGAGCCGGATTAGCAGTGGCAAAGGAGGGAACGCGTAGAGGAACAGGCCCTCCCAGGGGAACGAGAAAGCATCGCCCATGCTCCTCGCCTGGGGAAACCTGCTGGCGAACCTCCGGCACTTGGAGTTCGTCGCCGTCGCGAACAGGTCGATCTGGGGTGTGCCCCACCGTCGGAAGAGGCGATCCACTAGATCCTGCCGTAGTTCCCACTCGTGGCACGAGCGCAGCTCCCTGCTGAGTGAGTCGGCGATGGTCTTTTTTATCCCTGCCAGATGAAACGGCACCAGAAACATCCTTTGGGCGACGGCCCAATGCCACAGGTCCTGCGCCTCCTTGGACAGTGCTGGGGACCTGGTTCCGCCCTGTTTCCTGATGTAAAACATGGTGGTGGTGTTGTCGGTGAAGATCCTCACCACCTTGCCCTTGAGGGACGGAAGGAAGGACCTGAGGGCCCAGAACACTGCACGGAGCTCCAGGACGTTGATATGGAGGGACTTCTCCGTCGGGAGCCAAAGGCCTCTCGCGTGCAGATTTTCGGTGTGCGCTCCCCACCCTTCCAGGGAGGCATCCGTGGTCACTGTCTCCTGGTGGTCTGGGGTCTGGAAGTCCATGCCCGCCATCAGATGCGCGCGGGTGCCCCACCACCGGACCGCTCGGCGGAAACTCTCGTCGAGTGTGATCCTCTCCTCGAAGCCGCCCGTCGTTTGGATCCAGCGCGCGTCCAGGAACTCCTGCAACGGGCGCATCCGGAGCCTGCACATGGGAATGAGGTAGATGCAAGAAGACATCATTCCGAGGAGGGACTTGATGGACCTCACCTTGGCCGCGTCGGAAACCAACATCCGCTGTACCTTGCCCAGGATGGACCTGGTCCTTTCCTCCGACGGGGAGCCCAGAAGGGACACTGTGTCGAGCTTCGCTCCCAGAAACAGTGCGTTTTGCACGGGTACCAGGTGGGACTTGGCGTAGTTCACGGAGAATCCCAGGTCCGTGAGAAGTTGGACGGTCCTTGCCGTGTGCTCCACGGCGAGCTCCTTCGTCTTGGCTCGGATGAGCCAGTCGTCCAGGTAGGGGTAGACGTGGATCCCCTCGCGGCGCAGCTGCGCCGCCACCAGTGCAAGGCACTTGGTGAATACCCTGGGTGCCGACCGTAGTCCGAAGGGGAGGGCTTTGAACTGGTAGTGACGCCCTTGGACCACAAACCTGAGGAATTTTCAGTGCCCCTTTAGGATGGGAATATGGAAGTAGGCATCCTCCAAATCCAACGACGACAGGAAGTCTCCTTCCTCCAGCTGACCCAGGACGTGCTGGAGGGTGACCATCCGGAACTTCTGCGCCTTGATGAACTTGTTCAGACGTCGCAGGTCTAGGATGGGGCGCCATCCTCCCGTCTTCTTCTTCACGAGGAAGTATCTCGAGTAAACTCCGGAGCCCCGAAGCCTCTTTGGGACGAGTTCGATGGCGCCCTTCCTGAGCATCGCCTTTACCTCCAGGAGAAGCTGAGGGACGTGTGTTTCGACGAGGCTTTGCCGCCTTGACCTCCTTGGCGACGACGGCGGGGTCCGCCAGACTTGCCTCGTCCTCTGTAGGCCTCCTGAGACGACGAGCGGGCCGCTTGACGGTAGGTGGAGAAACCGCTGCCGGAACCTTTGGAGGCGCCCTTGCCTCCGCTGCTCCGAAAGGGCGTCCGTCGTTGCTGCAGAACCCCAAGGGCCCGGGCCGTCTCAGTGTCCGCTTTAATGGCCTGAAGGGAATCGTCCACTGTTTTCCCAAACAGGTTGTTCCCATCGAACGGCATGTCCAGAACTCTGGTCTGTACGTCCTG
The DNA here is from genome assembly GCF_040938575.1 of Ambystoma mexicanum. Taxonomy (NCBI): domain Eukaryota; kingdom Metazoa; phylum Chordata; class Amphibia; order Caudata; family Ambystomatidae; genus Ambystoma; species Ambystoma mexicanum. Next base: position 17,323,974 of record NC_090937.1, on the reverse strand, counting down.
ACGGAAGTCCGTAGCCTTGAGCCATCCACGCCGCCTAAGGCACACGCCGTTGCCCAACTGGTGAAACCCAGTGTCGGCAATGTCCGTCGCAATAGTGATGGCGTGGTCCGACGCCACCTCACCTTCCTGTAGGATCTCCAGGGCATCCGCCCTCTTGTCGTCCGGTAGGAAGTCCAGCAGGGGAGCCAGTTTGTACCATAGCTCCCTGTCGTAGCGGGCCACGATAGCCAAGGCGTTGGCTGCTTTAATCGTCATCGCTGCAGACGAGATGACCCTGGGTCCCATAGCGTCCAATTTCTTTCCCTCGCCGTCCGGTGGGGAAGTCGATGTGGAGGCCGCACCCCCCCCCGCTTTCTTCCTGGCCGCCGCGGAGACGACGGAGTCCGGGGTAGGCTGCGCCCGGAGGCACAGGGGGGCCGCGTCCGGGACCCGGTACTTCTTCTCGTACCGGTCTCTTCTCTTCCTTTTTCTTCTCCTCAGGGCAGAGTTGGAAAAGCTCGGATGCCCTGGCGATCATGGAGTGGAACGATCCAATCTCGTCGGGCGGAGAAGCCCTGGTGGGAGGTGACGACGGTAGATCCTCGTCGTCCGTACCCGTCGCTGCCGTGTCAGTCCCCGTATCATCCCCTCGGGTGGACGGGGAGGAGGGCTGGACGGGGCGCGACGGCTGAAAAGGAGGTGGAGGGTGAATCCTTCTTTTCTTGGGCGGGGGAACACCCGAAGGTCCCGGTTCAGGATCCCCCGACGGGAGAGGTTCCTCCGTCGGCAACGGTAGTCTCGTCCTTATCTCTGAGCATAAGGACTGTATAGCCAACAAAATGGCCGCCGAGTTGTCTCGCGGCGCTGGCAGAGGGGAATCCGACGGGCGATCAGGGGCCCCGTCGGCACCCTCGACGATGTCGTCGTCACCTGCGTCGGGATCCATCCCGACGGGCCGGTCTTCATCCACGCCAAGGCCGTGGCTTAAGACCTCGATCAGCTCTTCCTCCGAGGTTGAAGCCGAATCTACGACGACGCCCTGCCCCCCCTTTTTCTTCCCCGCCGGGGATTTCATGGGGGTCCTATCGATGGGCACAAAAGAGGACTCCCTCCGAGGTGGCAGGGAGACTCTGAGCCCCGAGATCGCCACCACTGGTGTAGCCTCCACAGGCTGAGCCAGGGCCGCCGCGACAGTATCGATAGAGGGCTTGGCCGGATGGATTAAGGCCTTCACCACCATAGGTGCGCTCACCGCCTTATCCTTGAGGGGGGGACACTGCCTCGCTCCCCCTCCGATGGGGCCTTCGAGCTCGACCGGGGCCTCTCCAGGAGCTTCGCCGGGTGCTCGCCCTTCCTCTTACCCGACCCAGAGCGTTGGCTCGTGGCTGAAGGTGCCGGGGAGGGTGCGCCCTGCCTGGCGCCCGTAGAGCCCGACCGTTCGGCGCTCCCGGTGCCAGCGGACTCGCGGTGCTTGGCCTTGTGTTGGACCCCCGTCGCCGGGGCGTCCTCAAAGGTTTTAGAAGACCGCTCGGATTTCTTCCTCTTCTTCTCGCCTGACGGGCTCTTCCCTTCCAGCCAGTTGGCGAGGCGTTGATGGCGGTCCTTCATGGTCCGCTCCGACATATTGCCGCAAAACGCACAGTCCTTCTCCACGTGCGTCTTGTCCTCATGTAAGCAGTAGAGACAAAAGGAGTGTTCGTCCTCCTTAAAGACGTTCTGCAGCTGGCATCCAGGGCAGACCCTGAACAGCTTTCCGGGCGTCGAGCTTCCCTTCTCCTGGGCCATGTCCGGGCCTGAGAAGCTTCTGGAGTCCTCCAAAAACGTAGCTCGACGAAATCTTCACCCTTGAGGGGCGCAGACGAATCCGACACGGGTCCCCGTTGATCGGATGGAGAGTCGGTGGAGCTTGAGGCTCTTTTGACGGAAAAAAAACCCGAAGTTTTTGAGAAAAACGTGAAAAATAGCACTAACGCTCGAGAGCAATAGCACGAGGATCCCAACACATGAACGTGCGGTAAAAATCTGAAGATGGCTGCCAGAGGCGGTGCTTAGGTAGAGGGCAGTCATTGGCTGTGGTCAGTATGACGCAGAGACCAGTGATTGGTTATTACTACGAAAGACAGATCAGAAACGAAACTGATACTGGTTTTTTCTTTACCGAGGATTCCCAGCCTGACGACGGGGAATATTCATGAGCATGTGAATCCATGCCAGACCCCATGCTGGAGAACGTAGGGCTCCATCTTTGTATGGCAGCTCGCAGTTCGAATATATTGCATAAGGGCATTACCCGTCGAAAATGCAGTCTACCAAGCAGTAACATCCATAGTCCACAACAGAGCTGTAGAGTGCCACGATCTTCAGGGCAGGGAAGCAATTCAAAGTCATGGTAGCGCCGACATGCACGTGCATGAAAGGGCCCAGAGACGGTCTTACCTTATCGTCAAGCCGTGTTGGAGCTGCAACTGCCCACCTCCCGTGGTAGGGAAAGGGCACAGTTCCATTCCAGTGACTGCTGCCTTGCCGATGCATGGGATAGTTAGAGATAAGCATTTTGTCCAGGGCCAGGATCGGGCCTTTGGAGGAGGGTCGGACAAGTCTGCCGGCTTCTCATTGGCCCATTGCAAAGGAGCTAAAGCCAATGGGGGCAGAGCATCAACTGCACCAAGCACACAACACAGTGTGCGGGCAGCCATCTTGGTATGGCAGCTCGCAGTTCGAATATATTGCAGAAGGGCATTAGCCGTCGAAAATGCAGTCTACCAAGCAGTAACATCCATAGTCCACAACAGAGCTGTAGAGTGCCACGATCTTCAGGGCAGGGAAGCAATTCAAAGTCATGGTACCGCCGACGTGCACGTGCATGAAAGGGCCCGGGGAGGGTCTTACCTTATCGTCAAGACGTGATGGAGCTGCAACTGGCCACCTCCCGTGGTAGGGAGAGGGCACAGTTCCATTGCAGTGACTGCTGCCTTGCCGATGCGTGGAATAGTAAAGACACAAGCATTTTGTCCAGGGCCAGGATCTGGCCTTTGGAGGAGGGCCGGCCAAGCCTGCCGCCTTGTCATTGGCCCATAACAAAGGAGCTAGAGCCAATGGGGGCAGAGCATCAACTGCACCAAGCACTCAACAACACAGTGTGCGGTCCACCATCTTGGTATGGCAGCTCGCGGTTCGAATATATTGCAGAAGGGCATTAGCCGTCGAAAATGCAGCCTAGCAAGCAGTAACATCCAAAGTCCACAACAGAGCTGTAGAGTGCCACGATCTTCAGGGCAGGGAAGAAATTCAATGTCACGGCAGCGACGATGTGTGTGTGCCTGAAAGGGCCCAGGCAGGATCTTACCTTATCGCCAAGCCATGTTGGAGCTGCACCTGGCAACTTCCCGTGGTATGCAGAGGGCGCAGTGCCATTCTAGGGACTGCTGCCTTCCCGATGCTGGGATACTGAAGAGAGGAGCATTTTGTCCAGGGCCAGGCCGATCAAGCCTGCCGGCTTCTCATTGACCCATTACAAAGGAGCCAGAGCCAATGGGGGCAGAGCATCAACTGCACCAAGCACACAACAACACAGTGTGCATAGTCCACAACAGAGCTGTAGAGTGCCACGATCTTCAGGGCAGGGACGATGTGTGTGTGCCGGAAAGAACCCAGGGAGGGTTTTACCTTATCGCCAAGCCGTGGTATGCAGAGGGAGCAGTGCCATTCCAGTGACTGCTGCTTTCCCGATGCTTGGGATAGTGAAGAGAGGAGCATTTTGGCCGGGCCAGGATCGGGCCGGCCAAGCCTGACGGCTTCTCATTGGCCCATTACAAAGGAGCCAGAGCCAATGGTAGTAGAGCATCAACTGCACCAAGCACACAACAACACAGTGTGCGGTCCGCCATCTTGGTATGGCAGCTCGCGGTTCGAAAATATTGCAGAAGGGCAGTGGCCGTCGAAAAATGCAGCCTAGTAAGCAGTAACATCCATAGTCCACAACAGAGCTGTAGAGTGCCACGATCTTCAGGGCAGGGAAGCAATTCAAAGTCATGGTACCGCTGACGTGCACGTGCATGAAAGGGCCCGGGGAGAGTCTTACATTATCGTCAAGCCGTGTTGGAGCTGCAACTGGCCACCTCCCGTGGTAGGGAGAGGGCACAGTTCCATTCCAGTGACTGCTGCCTTGCCGATGCGTGGGATAGTTAAGAGACAAGCATTTTGTCCAGGGCCAGGATCTGGCCTTTGGAGGAGGGCTGGCCAAGCCTGCCGGCTTCTCATTGGCCCATTACAAAGGAGCTAAAGCCAATGGGGGCAGAGCATCAACTGCACCAAGCACACAACAACACAGTGTGCGGTCCGCCATCTTGGTATGGCAGCTCGCGGTTCGAATATATTGCAGAAGGGCATTAGCCGTCGAAAATGCAGCCTACCAAGCAGTAACATCCATAGTCCACAACAGAGCTGTAGAGTGCCACGATCTTCAGGGCAGGGACGATGTGTGTGTGCCTGAAAGGACCCAGGGAGGGGTTTACCTTATCGCCAAGCCGTGGTATGCAGAGGGAGCAGTGCCATTCCAGGGACTGCTGCCTTCCCGATGCTCGGGATAGTGAAGAGAGGAGCATTTTGTCCGGGGCCAGGATCGGGCCAGCCAAGCCTGACAGCTTCTCATTGGCCCATTACAAATGAGCCAGAGCCAATGGTGGCAGAGCATCAACTGCACCAAGCACACAACAACACAGTGTGCGGGCAGCCATCTTGGTATGGCAGCTCGCAGTTCGAATATATTGCAAAAGGGCATTAGCCGTCGAAAATGCAGCCTACCAAGCAGTAACATCCATTGTCCACAACAGAGCTGTAGAGTGCCAGGATCTTCAGGGCAGGGAAGCAATTCAAAGTCATGGTAGCGGCGACATGCACGAGCATGAAAGGGCCCAGGGAGGGTCTTACCTTATCGTCAAGCCGTGTTGGAGCTGCAACTGCCCACCTCCCGTGGTAGGGAGAGGGCACAGTTCCATTCCAGTGACTGCTGCCTTTCCGATGCATGGGATAGTTAAGAGACAAGCATTTTGTCCAGGGCCAGGATCGGGCCTTTGGAGGAGGACCGGACAAGCCTGCCGGCTTCTCATTGGCCCATTACAAAGGAGCTAGAGCCAATGGGGGCAGAGCATCAACTGCACCAAGCACACAACACAGTGCACGTGCATGAAAGGGCCCAGGGAGGGTCTTACCTTATCATCAAGCCGTGTTGGAGTTGCAACTGGCCACCTCTCGTGGTAGGGAGAGGGCACAGTTCCATTCCAGTGACTGCTGCCTTGCCGATGTGTGGGATAGTTAAGAGACAAGCATTTTGTACAGGGCCAGGATCGGGCCTTTGGAGGAGGGCTGGCCAAGCCTGCCGGCTTCTCATTGGCCCATTACAAAGGAGCCAAAACCAATAAGGGCAGAGCATCAACTGCACCAAGCACACAACAACACAGTGTGCGGTCCGCCATCTTGGTATGGCAGCTCGCGGTTCGAAAAAATTGCAGAAGTGCATTAGCCGTCGAAAATGCAGCCTACCAAGCAGTAACATCCATTGTCCACGACAGACCTGTAGAGGGCCGTGATTTTAAGGGCAGGGAAGCAATTCAAAGTCATGGCAGCGCTAACGTGCACGTGCCTGAAGGGGCCCAGGGAGGGTCTTCCCTTATCGTCAAGCCGTGTTGGAGCTGCACCTGGCCGCCTCCCGTGGTAGTGAGAGGGCGCAGTGCCATTCCAGAGACTGCTCCCTTGCCGATGCGCGGGATAGTGAAGAGAAGAGCATTTTGTCAAGGGTCAGGATCGGGCCTTTGGAGGAGGGCCAGCCAAGCCTGCTAGCTTCTCACTGGCCAATTACAAATGAGCCAGAGTCAATGGGGACAGAGCATCAACTGCACCAAGCACACAAGAACACAGTGTGCGGTCCGCCATCTTGGTATGGCAGCTCGCAGTTCGAATATATTGCAGAAGGGCATTAGCCGTCGAAAATGCAGCCTACCAAGCAGTAACAGCCATAGTCCACAACAGAGCTGTAGAGTGCCACGATCTTCAGGGCAGGGAAGCAATTCAAAGTCATGGTACCGCTGACGTGCACGTGCATGAAAGGGCCCAGGGAGGGTCTTACATTATCGTCAAGCCGTGTTGGAGCTGCAACTGGCCACCTCCCGTGGTAGGGAGAGGGCACAGTTCCATTCCAGTGACTGCTGCCTTGCCGATGCGTGGGATAGTTAAAAGACAAGCATTTTGTCCAGGGCCAGGATCTGGCCTTTGGAGGAGGGCCGGACAAGCCTGCCGGCTTCTCATTGGCCCATTACAAAGGAGCTAGAGCCAATGGGGGCAGAGGATCAACTGCACCAAGCACACAACACAGTGCACGTGCATGAAAGGGCCCAGGGAGGGTCTTACCTTATCATCAAGCCGTGTTGGAGTTGCAACTGGCCACCTCTCGTGGTAGGGAGAGGGCACAGTTCCATTCCAGTGACTGCTGTCTTGCCGATGCGTGGGATAGTTAAGAGACAAGCATTTTGTACAGGGCCAGGATCGGGCCTTTGGAGGAGGGCTGGCCAAGCCTGCCGGCTTCTCATTGGCCCATTACAAAGGAGCTAAAGCCAATGGGGGCAGAGCATCAACTGCACCAAGCACACAACAACACAGTGTGCGGGCCACCATCTTGCTATCGCAGCTCAAAGTTCGAATATATTGCAGAAGGGTGGTAGCCATTGAAAATGCAGCCTAGCAAGCAGTAACATCCACAGTCCAAAAAAGAGCTGTAGAGAGCCACGATCTTCAGGGCAGGGAAGCAATTTAATTTCACGGCAGCAACGATGTGCGTGTGCCTGAAAGGGCCCACGGAGGGTCTTACCTTATTGTCAAGCAGTGTTGGAGCTGCACCTGGCAACTTCCCGTGATATGCAGAGGGCGCAGTGCCATTCCAGGAACTGCTGCCTTCCCAATGCTCGGGATAGTGATGGGAGGAGCATTTTGTCCAGGGCCAGGATCGGGCCGACCAAGCCTGCCGGCTTCACATTGGCCCATTACAAAGGAGCCAGAGCCAATGGGGGCAGAGCATCAACTGCACCAAGCACACAAAAACACAGTGTGCAGGCCGCCATCTTGGTATGGCAGCTCGCAGTTTGAACATATTGCATAAGGGAAGTAGCTGTCGAAAATGCAGCCAAGCAAGCAGTAACATCCACAGTCCACAACAGAGCTGTAGAGTGCCACGATCTTCAGGGCAGGGAAGCAATTCAAAGTCATGGTACCGCCGACGGGCACGTGCATGAAAGGGCCCAGGGAGGGTCTTACATTATCGTCAAGACGTGATGGAGCTGCAACTGGCCACCTCCCGTGGTAGGGAGAGGGCACAGTTCCATTCCAGTGACTGCTGCCTTGCCGATGCGTGGGATAGTAAAGAGACAAGCATTTTGTCCAGGGCCAGGATCTGGCCTTTGGAGGAGGGCCGGCCAAGCCTGCCGCCTTCTCATTGGCCCATTACAAAGGAGCTAGAGCCAATGGGGGCAGAGCCTCAACTGCACCAAGCACACAACAACACAGTGTGCGGGCCACCATCTTGCTATCGCAGCTCAAAGTTCGAATATATTGCAGAAGGGTGGTAGCCATTGAAAATGCAGCCTAGCAAGCAGTAACATCCACAGTCCAAAAAAGAGCTGTAGAGAGCCACGATCTTCAGGGCAGGGAAGCAATTTAATTTCACGGCAGCAACGATGTGCGTGTGCCTGAAAGGGCCCACGGAGGGTCTTACCTTATTGTCAAGCAGTGTTGGAGCTGCACCTGGCAACTTCCCGTGATATGCAGAGGGCGCAGTGCCATTCCAGGAACTGCTGCCTTCCCAATGCTCGGGATAGTGATGGGAGGAGCATTTTGTCCAGGGCCAGGATCGGGCCGACCAAGCCTGCCGGCTTCACATTGGCCCATTACAAAGGAGCCAGAGCCAATGGGGGCAGAGCATCAACTGCACCAAGCACACAAAAACACAGTGTGCAGGCCGCCATCTTGGTATGGCAGCTCGCAGTTTGAACATATTGCATAAGGGAAGTAGCTGTCGAAAATGCAGCCAAGCAAGCAGTAACATCCACAGTCCACAACAGAGCTGTAGAGTGCCACGATCTTCAGGGCAGGGAAGCAATTCAAAGTCATGGTACCGCCGACGGGCACGTGCATGAAAGGGCCCAGGGAGGGTCTTACATTATCGTCAAGACGTGATGGAGCTGCAACTGGCCACCTCCCGTGGTAGGGAGAGGGCACAGTTCCATTCCAGTGACTGCTGCCTTGCCGATGCGTGGGATAGTAAAGAGACAAGCATTTTGTCCAGGGCCAGGATCTGGCCTTTGGAGGAGGGCCGGCCAAGCCTGCCGCCTTCTCATTGGCCCATTACAAAGGAGCTAGAGCCAATGGGGGCAGAGCATCAACTGCACCAAGCACTCAACAACACAGTGTGCGGTCCGCCATCTTGGTATGGCAGCTCGCGGTTCGAATATATTGCAGAAGGGCATTAGCCGTCGAAAATGCAGCCTACCAAGCAGTAACATCCATAGTCCACAACAGAGCTGTAGAGTGCCACGATCTTCAGGGCAGGGACGATGTGTGTGTGCCTGAAAGGACCCAGGGAGGGGTTTACCTTATCGCCAAGCCGTGGTATGCAGAGGGAGCAGTGCCATTCCAGGGACTGCTGCCTTCCCGATGCTCGGGATAGTGAAGAGAGGAGCATTTTGTCCGGGGCCAGGATCGGGCCAGCCAAGCCTGACAGCTTCTCATTGGCCCATTACAAATGAGCCAGAGCCAATGGTGGCAGAGCATCAACTGCACCAAGCACACAACCACACAGTGTGCGGGCTGCCATCTTGGTATAGCAATTAGAATATATTGCAGAAGGGCAGTAGCCGTTGAAAAATGCAGTCTAGTAAGCAGTAACATCCATAGTCCACAACAGAGCTGTAGAGTGCCACGATCTTCAGGGCAGGGAAGCAATTCAATGTCATGGCAGCGACGATGTGCGTGTGCCTGAAGAGGTCCCAGGGAGGGTCTTACCTTATCATCAAGCCGTGATGGAGCTGCACCTGGCAACCTCCCGTGGTAGGGAGAGGGCGTAGTGCCATTCCAGTGACTGCTGCCTTGCCGATGTGCGGGATAGTGAAGAGAGGAGCATTTTGTCCGGGACCAGGATCGGGCCTTCGGAGGAGGGCTGGCCAAGCCTGCCAGCTTCTCATTGGCCCATTACAAAGGAGCCAAAGCCAATGGGGGCAGAGCATCAACTGCACCAAGCACACAACAACAGTGTGCGGGCCACCATCTTGGTATGGCAGCTCGCATTTCGAATATATTGCAGAATGGCAGTAGCCGTCGAAAATGCAGCCTAGCAAGCAGTAACATCCACAGTCCACAACAGAGCTGTAGAGTGCCACGATCTTCAGGGCGGAGAAGCAATTCAATGCCATGGCAGCGACAATGTGCGTGTGCCTGAAAGGGCCCAGGGAGGGTCTTACCTTATAGTCAAGCCGTGTTGGAGCTGTACCTGCAACCTCCTGTGGTAGGGAGAGGGCGTAGTGCCATTCCAGGGACTGCAGCCTTGCAGATGCGCGGGATAGTGAAGAGAGGAGCATTTTGTCCAGGGCCACGATTGGGCCTTCGAAGGAGGGCCGGCTAAGCCTGCCAGCTTCTCATTGGCCCATTACAAAGGAGCCAGAGCCAATGGGGGCAGAGCATCAACTGCACCAAGCACACAACACAGTGCACGTGCATGAAAGGGCCCAGGGAGGGTCTTACCTTATCATCAAGCCGTGTTGGAGTTGCAACTGGCCACCTCTCGTGGTAGGGAGAGGGCAGTTCCATTCCAGTGACTGCTGCCTTGCCGATGCGTGGGATAGTTAAGAGACAAGAATTTTGTACAGGGCCAGGATCGGGCCTTTGGAGGAGGGCTGGCCAAGCCTGCCGGCTTCTCATTGGCCCATTACAAAGGAGCTAAAGCCAATGGGGGCAGAGAATCAACTGCACCAAGCACACAACAACACAGTGTGCGGGCCACCATCTTGCTATCGCAGCTCAAAGTTCGAATATATTGCAGAAGGGCGGTAGCCATTGAAAATGCAGCCTAGCAAGCAGTAACATCCACAGTCCACAACAGAGCTGTAGAGGGCCACGATCTTCAGGCCAGGGAAGCAATTCAATGCCATGGCAGCAACGATGTGCGTGTGCCTGAAAGGGCCCACGGAGGGTCTTACCTTATTGTCAAGCCGTGTTGGAGCTGAACCTGGCAACCTCCTGTGGTAGGGAGAGGGTGTAGTGCCATTCCAGGGACTTCAGCCTTGCCGATGAAAGGGATAGTGAAGAGAGGAGCATTCTGTCCAAGGCCAGAATCGGGCCTTTGGAGGAGGGCTGGCCAAGCCTGCCGGCTTCTCATTGGCCCATTACAAAGGAGCTAGAGCGAATGGGGGCAGAGCATCAACTGCACCACGCACACAACAACACAGTGTGTGGGCCGCCATCTTGGTATGGCAGCTCGCAGTTCGAATATATTGCAGAAGGGCAGTAGCCGTCGTAAATGCAGCCTAGCAAGCAGTAACATACATAGTCCACAACAGAGCTGTAGAGTGCCACGATCTTCAGGGCAGCTAAGCAATTCAAAGTCATGGCAGTGCCGACGTGCGCATGCCTCAAAGGACCCAGGGAGGATCTTACCTTATCGTCAAGCCGTTTTGGAGCTGCAACTGGCCACCTCTCGTGGTAGGGAGAGGGCGTAGTGCCATTCCAGGGACTTCAGCCTTGCCGATGAAAGGGATAGTGAAGAGAGGAGCATTCTGTCCAAGGCCAGAATCGGGCCTTTGGAGGAGGGCTGGCCAAGCCTGCCGGCTTCTCATTGGCCCATTACAAAGGAGCTAAAGCCAATGGGGGCAGAGCATCAACTGCACCAAGCACACAACAACACAGTGTGCGGGCAGCCATCTTGGTATGGCAGCTCGCAGTTCGAATATATTGCAAAAGGGCATTAGCCGTCGAAAATGCAGCCTACCAAGCAGTAACATCCATTGTCCACAACAGAGCTGTAGAGTGCCAGGATCTTCAGGGCAGGGAAGCAATTCAAAGTCATGGTAGCGGCGACATGCACGTGCATGAAAGGGCCCAGGGAGGGTCTTACCTTATCGTCAAGCCGTGTTGGAGCTGCAACTGCCCACCTCCCGTGGTAGGGAGAGGGCACAGTTCCATTCCAGTGACTGCTGCCTTGCAGATGCGCGGGATAGTGAAGAGAGGAGCATTTTGTCCAGGGCCACGATTGGGCCTTCGAAGGAGGGCCGGCTAAACCTGCCAGCTTCTCATTGGCCCATTACAAAGGAGCCAGAGCCAATGGGGGCAGAGCATCAACTGCACCAAGCACACACCAACACAGTTTGCGCGCCGCCATATTGGTATAGCAGCTTGCAATTCGAATATACTGCAGAAGGGCAATAGCCCTCGAAAATGCAGCCTAGCAAGCACTAACATCCATAGTCCACAACAAAGCTGTAGTGTGCAATGATCTTCAGGGCAGGGAATCAATTCAATGTTATGCCAGCAACGATGTGCGTGTGCCTGAAAGGGCCCAGGGAGGGTCTTCCCTTATCCTTAAGCCTTGCTGGAGCTGCACCTGGCAACCTCCCGTGGTAGGGAGAGAGCGCAGTGCCATTCCAGGGACTGCTGTCTTGCCGATGCGCGGGATGGTGAACAGAGGAGCATTTTGTCTGGGACCAGGATCGGACCTTCGGAGAAGGGCCGGCCAAACCCGCCGGCTTTTCATTGGCCCATTACAAAGGAGCCAGAGCCAATGGGGACAGAGCATCAACTGCACCAAGCACACAAGAACACAGTGTGCGGTGCGCCATCTTGGTATCGCAGCTCGCAGTTCGAATATATTGCAGAAGGGCATTAGCCATCGAAAATGCAGCCTACCAAGCAGTAACATCTATAGTCCACAACAGAGCTGTAGAGTGCCACGATCTTCAGGGCAGGGAAGCAATTCAAAGCCATGATACCGCCGATGTGCACGTGCATGAAAGGGCCCAGGGAGGGTCTTACCTTATCGTCAAGCCGTGTTGGAGCTGCAACTGGCCACCTCCCGTGGTAGGGAGAGGGCACAGTTCCATTCCAGTGACTGCTGCCTTTCCGATGCATGGGATAGTTAAGAGACAAGCATTTTGTCCAGGGCCAGGATCGGGCCTTTGGAGGAGGGCCGGACAAGCCTGCCGGCTTCTCATTGGCCCATTACAAAGGAGCTAGAGCCAATGGGGGCAGAGCATCATCTGCACCAAGCACACAACACAGTGCACGTGCATGAAAGGGCCCAGGGAGGGTCTTACCTTATCATCAAGCCGTGTTGGAGTTGCAACTGGCCACCTCTCGTGGTAGGGAGAGGGCACAGTTCCATTCCAGTGACTGCTGCCTTGCCGATGTGTGGGATAGTTAAGAGACAAGCATTTTGTACAGGGCCAGGATCGGGCCTTTGGAGGAGGGCTGGCCAAGCCTGCCGGCTTCTCATTGGCCCATTACAAAGGAGCCAAAACCAATGGGGGCAGAGCATCAACTGCACCAAGCACACAACAACACAGTGTGCGGTCCGCCATCTTGGTATGGCAGCTCGCGGTTCGAAAATATTGCAGAAGTGCATTAGCCGTCGAAAATGCAGCCTACCAAGCAGTAACATCCATTGTCCACGACAGACCTGTAGAGGGCCGTGATTTTAAGGGCAGGGAAGCAATTCAAAGTCATGGCAGCGCTAACGTGCACGTGCCTGAAGGGGCCCAGGGAGGGTCTTCCCTTATCGTCAAGCAGTGTTGGAGCTGCACCTGGCCACCTCCCGTGGTAGTGAGAGGGCGCAGTGCCATTCCAGAGACTGCTCCCTTGCCGATGCGCGGGATAGTGAAGAGAGGAGCATTTTGTCAAGGGTCAGGATCGGGCCTTTGGAGGAGGGCCAGCCAAGCCTGCTAGCTTCTCACTGGCAAATTACAAATGAGCCAGAGTCAATGGGGACAGAGCATCAACTGCACCAAGCACACAAGAACACAGTGTGCGGTCCGCCATCTTGGTATGGCAGCTCGCAGTTCGAATATATTGCAGAAGGGCATTAGCCGTCGAAAATGCAGCCTACCAAGCAGTAACAGCCATAGTCCACAACAGAGCTGTAGAGTGCCACGATCTTCAGGGCAGGGAAGCAATTCAAAGTCATGGTACCGCTGACGTGCACGTGCATGAAAGGGCCCAGGGAGGGTCTTACATTATCGTCAAGCCGTGTTGGAGCTGCAACTGGCCACCTCCCGTGGTAGGGAGAGGGCACAGTTCCATTCCAGTGACTGCTGCCTTGCCGATGCGTGGGATAGTTAAAAGACAAGCATTTTGTCCAGGGCCAGGATCTGGCCTTTGGAGGAGGGCCGGACAAGCCTGCCGGCTTCTCATTGGCCCATTACAAAGGAGCTAGAGCCAATGGGGGCAAAGCATCAACTGCACCAAGTACACAACACAGTGCACGTGCATGAAAGGGCCCAGGGAGGGTCTTACATTATCATCAAGCCGTGTTGGAGTTGCAACTGGCCACCTCTCGTGGTAGGGAGAGGGCACAGTTCCATTCCAGTGACTGCTGCCTTGCCGATGTGTGGGATAGTTAAGAGACAAGCATTTTGTACAGGGCCAGGATCGGGCCTTTGGAGGAGGGCTGACCAAGCCTGCCGGCTTCTCATTGGCCCATTACAAAGGAGCTAAAGCCAATGGGGGCAGAGCATCAACTGCACCAAGCACACAACAACACAGTGTGCGGGCCACCATCTTACTAGCGCAGCTCAAAGTTCGAATATATTGCAGAAGGGTGGTAGCCATTGAAAATGCAGCCTAGCAAGCAGTAACATCCACAGTCCACAAAAGAGTTGTAGAGAGCCACGATCTTCAGGGCAGGGAAGCAATTTAATTTCACGGCAGCAACGATGTGCGTGTGCCTGAAAGGGCCCACGGAGGGTCTTACCTTATTGTCAAGCAGTGTTGGAGCTGCACCTGGCAACTTCCCGTGATATGCAGAGGGCGCAGTGCCATTCCAGGAACTGCTGCCTTCCCAATGCTCGGGATAGTGATGAGGAGCATTTTGTCTGGGACCAGGATCGGACCTTCGGAGAAGGGCCGGCCAAACCCGCCGGCTTCTCATTGGCCCATTACAAAGGAGCCAGAGCCAATGGGGGCAGAGCATCAACTGCACCAAGCACACAACAACACAGTGTGCAGGCCGCCATCTTGGTATGGCAGCTCGCAGTTTGAATATATTGCATAAGGGAAGTAGCTGTCGAAAATGCAGCCAAGCAAACAGTAACATCCACAGTCCACAACAGAGCTGTAGAGTGCCACGATCTTCAGGGCAGGGACGATGTGTGTGTGCCTGAAAGGACCCAGGGAGGGGTTTACCTTATCGCCAAGCTGTGGTATGCAGAGGGAGCAGTGCCATTCCAGGGACTGCTGTCTTCCCGATGCTCGGGATAGTGAAGAGGAGCATTTTGTCCGGGGCCAGGATCGGGCCAGCCAAGCCTGACAGCTTCTCATTGGCCCATTACAAATGAGCCAGAGCCAATGGTGGCAGAGCATCAACTGCACCAAGCACACAACCACACAGTGTGCGGGCTGCCATCTTGGTATAGCAATTCGAATATATTGCAGAAGGGCAGTAGCCGTCGAAAAATGCAGTCTAGTAAGCAGTAACATCCATAGTCCACAACAGAGCTGTAGAGTGCCACGATCTTCAGGGCAGGGAAGCAATTCAATGTCATGGCAGCGACGATGTGCGTGTGCCTGAAGAGGGCCCAGGGAGGGTCTTACCTTATCATCAAGCCGTGATGGAGCTGCACCTGGCAACCTCCCGTGGTAGGGAGAGGGCGTAGTGCCATTCCAGTGACTGCTGCCTTGCCGATGTGCGGGATAGTGAAGAGAGGAGCATTTTGTCTGGGACCAGGATCGGGCCTTCGGAGGAGGGCTGGCCGAGCCTGCCAGCTTCTCATTGGCCCATTACAAAGGAGCCAAAGCCAATGGGGGCAGAGCATCAACTGCACCAAGCACACAACAACAGTGTGCGGGCCACCATCTTGGTATGGCAGCTCGCATTACGAATATATTGCAGAATGGCAGTAGCCGTCGAAAATGCAGCCTAGCAAGCAGTAACATCCACAGTCCACAACAGAGCTGTAGAGTGCCACGATCTTCAGGGCAGGGAAGCAATTCAATGCCATGGCAGCGACAATGTGCGTGTGCCTGAAAGGGCCCAGGGAGGGTCTTACCTTATCGTCAAGCCGTGTTGGAGCTGTACCTGCAACCTCCTGTGGTAGGGAGAGGGCGTAGTACCATTCCAGGGACTGCAGCCTTGCAGATGCGCGGGATAGTGAAGAGAGGAGCATTTTGTCCAGGGCCACGATTGGGCCTTCGAAGGAGGGCCGGCTAAGCCTGCCAGCTTCTCATTGGCCCATTACAAAGGAGCCAGAGCCAATGGGGGCAGAGCATCAACTGCACCAAGCACACACCAACACAGTTTGCGGGCCGCCATATTGGTATAGCAGCTTGCAATTCGAATATACTGCAGAAGGGCAATAGCCCTCGAAAATGCAGCCTAGCAAGCAGTAACATCCATAGTCCACAACAGAGCTGTAGTGTGCAATGATCTTCAGGGAAGGGAATCAATTCAATGTTATGGCAGCAACGATGTGCGTGTGCCTGAAAGGGCCCAGGGAGGTTCTTCCCTTATCCTTAAGCCTTGCTGGAGCTGCACCTGGCAACCTCCCGTGTTAGGGAGAGAGCGCAGTGCCATTCCAGGGACTGCTGTCTTGCCGATGCGCGGGATGGTGAAGAGAGGAGCATTTTGTCTGGAACCAGGATCGGACCTTCGGAGAAGGGCCGGCCAAACCCGCCGGCTTTTCATTGGCCCATTACAAAGGAGCCAGAGCCAATGGGGACAGAGCATCAACTGCACCAAGCACACAAGAACACAGTGTGCGGTGCGCCATCTTGGTATCGCAGCTCGCAGTTCAAATATATTGCAGAAGGGCATTAGCCATCGAAAATGCAGCCTACCAAGCAGTAACATCTATAGTCCACAACAGAGCTGTAGAGTGCCACGATCTTCAGGGCAGGGAAGCAATTCAAAGCCATGATACCGCCGATGTGCACGTGCATGAAAGGGCCCAGGGAGGGTCTTACCTTATCGTCAAGCCGTGTTGGAGCTGCAACTGGCCACCTCCCGTGGTAGGGAGAGGGCACAGTTCCATTCCAGTGACTGCTGCCTTGCCGATGCGTGGGATAGTTAAGAGAAGCATTTTGTCCAGGGCCAGGAACTGGCCTTTGGAGGAGGGCCGGCCAAGCCTGCCGGCTTCTCATTGGCCCATTACAAAGGAGCCAGAGCCAATGGGGGCAGAGCAGCAACAACACAGTTTGCAGGCCGCCATCTTGGTATAGCCACTTGCAGTTCGAATATATTGCAGAAGGGCAGTAGCCCTCGAAAATGTAGCCTAGCAAGCAGTAACATCCATAGACTACAACAGAGCTGTAGAGTGCCGTGATCTTAAGGACAGGGAAGCAATTCAAAGTCATGGCAGCGCTGACGTGCGCATGCCTGAAGGGGCCCAGGGAGGGGCTTCCCTTATCGTCAAGCCTTGTTGGAGCTGCACCTGACCACCTCCCGTGGTAGGGAGAGGGCACAGTGCCATTCCAGAGACTGCTGTCTTGCCGATGCGCGGGATGGTGAAGAGAGGAGCATTTTGTCTGGGACCAGGATCGGACCTTCAGAGAAGGGCCGGCCAAACCCGCCGGCTTTTCATTGGCCCATTACAAAGGAGCCAGAGCCAATGGGGACAGAGCATCAACTGCACCAAGCACACAAGAACACAGTGTGCGGTGCGCCATCTTGGTATCGCAGCTCGCAGTTCGAATATATTGCAGAAGGGCATTAGCCATCGAAAATGCAGCCTACCAAGCAGTAACATCTATAGTGCACAACAGAGCTGTAGAGTGCCACGATCTTCAGGGCAGGGAAGCAATTCAAAGCCATGATACCGCCGATGTGCACGTGCATGAAAGGGCCCAGGGAGGGTTTTACCTTATCGTCAAGCCGTGTTGGAGCTGCAACTGGCCACCTCCCGTGGTAGGGAGAGGGCACAGCTCCATTCCAGTGACTGCTGCCTTGCCGATGCGTGGGATAGTTAAGAGAAGCATTTTGTCCAGGGCCAGGAACTGGCCTTTGGAGGAGGGCCGGCCAAGCCTGCCGGCTTCTCATTGGCCCATTACAAAGGAGCCAGAGCCAATGGGTGCAGAGCAGCAACAACACAGTTTGCAGGCCGCCATCTTGGTATAGCCACGTGCAGTTCGAATATATTGCAGAAGGGCAGTAGCCCTCGAAAATGTAGCCTAGCAAGCAGTAACATCCATAGACTACAACAGAGCTGTAGAGTGCCGTGATCTTAAGGACAGGGAAGCAATTCAAAGTCATGGCAGCGCTGACGTGCGCATGCCTGAAGGGGCCCAGGGAGGGGCTTCCCTTATCGTCAAGCCGTGTTGGAGCTGCACCTGGCCACCTCCCGTGGTAGGGAGAGGGCGCAGTGCCATTCCAGAGACTGCTGCCTTGCCGATGCATGGGATAGTTAAGAGACAAGCATTTTGTCCAGGCCCAGGATCGGGCCTTTGGAGGAGGGCCGGACAAGACTGCCGGCTTCTCATTGGCCCATTACAAAGGAGCTAAAGCCAATGGGGGCAGAGCATCAACTGCACCAAGCACACAACACAGTGCACGTGCATGAAAGGGCCCAGGGAGGGTCTTACCTTATCATCAAGCCGTGTTGGAGTTGCAACTGGCCACCTCTCGTGGTAGGGAGAGGGCAGTTCCATTCCAGTGACTGCTGCCTTGCCGATGCGTGGGATAGTTAAGAGACAAGAATTTTGTACAGGGCCAGGATCGGGCCTTTGGAGGAGGGCTGGCCAAGCCTGCCGGCTTCTCATTGGCCCATTACAAAGGAGCTAAAGCCAATGGGGGCAGAGAATCAACTGCACCAAGCACACAACAACACAGTGTGCGGGCCACCATCTTGCTATCGCAGCTCAAAGTTCGAATATATTGCAGAAGGGCGGTAGCCATTGAAAATGCAGCCTAGCAAGCAGTAACATCCACAGTCCACAACAGAGCTGTAGAGGGCCACGATCTTCAGGGCAGGGAAGCAATTTAATTTCACGGCAGCGACGATGTGCGTGTGCCTGAAAGGGCCCACGGAGGGTCTTACCTTATTGTCAAGCCGTGTTGGAGCTGCACCTGGCAACTTCCCGTGGTATGCAGAGGGCGCAGTGCCATTCCAGGGACTGCTGCCTTCCCAATGCTCGGGATAGTGATGAGAGGAGATTTGTCCAGGGCCAGGATCGGGCCGACCAAGCCTGCCGGCTTCTCATTGGCCCATTACAAAGGAGCCAGAGCCAATGGGGGAAGAGCATCAACTGCACCAAGCACACGACAACACAGTGTGCGGGCCGCCATCTTGGTATGGCAGCTCGCAGTTTGAATATATTGCATAAGGGAAGTAGCTGTCGAAAATGCAGCCAAGCAAGCAGTAACATCCACAGTCCACAACAGAGCTATAGAGTGCCACGATCTTCAGGCCAGGGAAGCAATTCAATGCCATGGCAGCAACGATGTGCGTGTGCCTGAAAGGGCCCACGGAGGGTCTTACCTTATTGTCAAGCCGTGTTGGAGCTGCACCTGGCAACTTCCCGTGGTATGCAGAGGGCGCAGTGCCATTCCAGGGACTGCTGCCTTCCCAATGCTCGGGATAGTGATGAGAGGAGATTTGTCCAGGGCCAGGATCGGGCCGACCAAGCCTGCCGGCTTCTCATTGGCCCATTACAAAGGAGCCAGAGCCAATGGGGGAAGAGCATCAACTGCACCAAGCACACAACAACACAGTGTGCGGGCCGCCATCTTGGTATGGCAGCTCGCAGTTTGAATATATTGCATAAGGGAAGTAGCTGTCGAAAATGCAGCCAAGCAAGCAGTAACATCCACAGTCCACAACAGAGCTATAGAGTGCCACGATCTTCAGGCCAGGGAAGCAATTCAATGCCATGGCAGCAACGATGTGCGTGTGCCTGAAAGGGCCCACGGAGGGTCTTACCTTATTGTCAAGCCGTGTTGGAGCTGAACCTGGCAACCTCCTGTGGTAGGGAGAGGGTGTAGTGCCATTCCAGGGACTTCAGCCTTGCCGATGAAAGGGATAGTGAAGAGAGGAGCATTCTGTCCAAGGCCAGAATCGGGCCTTTGGAGGAGGGCTGGCCAAGCCTGCCGGCTTCTCATTGGCCCATTACAAAGGAGCTAGAGCGAATGGGGGCAGAGCATCAACTGCACCACGCACACAACAACACAGTGTGTGGGCCGCCATCTTGGTATGGCAGCTCGCAGTTCGAATATATTGCAGAAGGGCAGTAGCCGTCGTAAATGCAGCCTAGCAAGCAGTAACATACATAGTCCACAACAGAGCTGTAGAGTGCCACGATCTTCAGGGCAGCTAAGCAACTCAAAGTCATGGCAGTGCCGACGTGCGCATGCCTCAAAGGGCCCAGGGAGGATCTTACCTTATCGTCAAGCCGTTTTGGAGCTGCAACTGGCCACCTCTCGTGGTAGGGAGAGGGCGTAGTGCCATTCCAGGGACTTCAGCCTTGCCGATGAAAGGGATAGTGAAGAGAGGAGCATTCTGTCCAAGGCCAGAATCGGGCCTTTGGAGGAGGGCTGGCCAAGCCTGCCGGCTTCTCATTGGCCCATTACAAAGGAGCTAGAGCGAATGGTGGCAGAGCATCAACTGCACCAAGCACAAAACGTGGGGCTCCATCTTTGTATGGCAGCTTGCAGTTCGAATATATTGCAGAAGGGCATTACCCGTCGAAAATGCAGTCTACCAAGCAGTAACATCCATAGTCCACAACAGAGCTGTAGAGTGCCACGATCTTCAGGGCAGGGAAGCAATTCAAAGTCATGGAAGCGCCGACGTGCACGTGCATGAAAGGGCCCAGCGACGGTCTTACCTTATCGTCAAGCCGTGTTGGAGCTGCAACTGCCCACCTCCCGTGGTAGGGAGAGGGCACAGTTCCATTCCAGTGACTGCTGCCTTGCCGATGCATGGGATAGTTAGAGACAAGCATTTTGTCCAGGGCCAGGATCGGGCCTTTGGAGGAGGGTCGGACAAGTCTGCCGGCTTCTCATTGGCCCATTGCAAAGGAGCTAAAGCCAATGGGGGCAGAGCATCAACTGCACCAAGCACACAACACAGTGTGCGGGCAGCCATCTTGGTATGGCAGCTCGCAGTTCGAATATATTGCAGAAGGGCATTAGCCGTCGAAAATGCAGTCTACCAAGCAGTAACATCCATAGTCCACAACAGAGCTGTAGAGTGCCACGATCTTCAGGGCAGGGAAGCAATTCAAAGTCATGGTACCGCCGACGTGCAGGTGCATGAAAGGGCCCGGGGAGGGTCTTACCTTATCGTCAAGACGTGATGGAGCTGCAACTGGCCACCTCCCGTGGTAGGGAGAGGGCACAGTTCCATTCCAGTGACTGCTGCCTTGCCGATGCGTGGGATAGTAAAGAGACAAGCATTTTGTCCAGGGCCAGGATCTGGCCTTTGGAGGAGGGCCGGCCAAGCCTGCCGCCTTCTCATTGGCCCATAACAAAGGAGCTAGAGCCAATGGGGGCAGAGCATCAACTGCACCAAGCACTCAACAACACAGTGTGCGGTCCGCCATCTTGGTATGGCAGCTCGCGGTTCGAATATATTGCAGAAGGGCATTAGCCGTCGAAAATGCAGCCTAGCAAGCAGTAACATCCAAAGTCCACAACAGAGCTGTAGAGTGCCACGATCTTCAGGACAGGGAAGAAATTCAATGTCACGGCAGCGACGATGTGTGTGTGCCTGAAAGGGCCCAGGCAGGATCTTACCGTATCGCCAAGCCATGTTGGAGCTGCACCTGGCAACTTCCCGTGGTATGCAGAGGGCGCATTGCCATTCGAGGGACTGCTGCCTTCCCGATGCTGGGATACTGAAGAGAGGAGCATTTTGTCCAGGGCCAGGCCGACCAAGCCTGCCGGCTTCTCATTGACCCATTACAAAGGAGCCAGAGCCAATGGGGGCAGAGCATCAACTGCACCAAGCACACAACAACACAGTGTGCGGGCCGCCATCTTGGTATAGCAATTCGAATATATTGCAGAAGGTCGTTAGCCGTCGAAAATTCAGCCTACCAAGCAGTAACATCCATAGTCCACAACAGAGCTGTAGAGTGCCACGATCTTCAGGGCAAGGACGATGTGTGTGTGCCTGAAAGAACCCAGGGAGGGTTTTACCTTATCGCCAAGCTGTGGTATGCAGAGGGAGCAGTGCCATTCCAGTGACTGCTGCCTTCCCGATGATTGGGATAGTGAAGAGAGGAGCATTTTGGCCGGGCCAGGATCGGGCCGGCCAAGCCTGACGGCTTCTCATTGGCCCATTACAAAGGAGCCAGAGCCAATGGTAGTAGAGCATCAACTGCACCAAGCACACAACAACACAGTGTGCGGTCCGCCATCTTGGTATGGCAGCTCGCGGTTCGAAAATATTGCAGAAGGGCAGTGGCCGTCGAAAAATGCAGCCTAGTAAGCAGTAACATCCATAGTCCACAACAGAGCTGTAGAGTGCCACGATCTTCAGGGCAGGGAAGCAATTCAAAGTCAAGGTACCGCTGACGTGCACGTGCATGAAAGGGCCCGGGGAGAGTCTTACATTATCGTCAAGCCGTGTTGGAGCTGCAACTGGCCACCTCCCGTGGTAGGGAGAGGGCACAGTTCCATTCCAGTGACTGCTGCCTTGCCGATGCGTGGGATATAGTTAAGAGACAAGCATTTTGTCCAGGGCCAGGATCTGGCCTTTGGAGGAGGGCTGCCCAAGCCTGCCGGCTTCTCATTGGCCCATTACAAAGGAGCTAAAGCCAATGGGGGCAGAGCATCAACTGCACCAAGCACACAACAACACAGTGTGCGGGCAGCCATCTTGGTATGGCAGCTCGCAGTTCGAATATATTGCAAAAGGGCATTAGCCGTCGAAAATGCAGCCTACCAAGCAGTAACATCCATTGTCCACAACAGAGCTGTAGAGTGCCAGGATCTTCAGGGCAGGGAAGCAATTGAAAGTCATGGTAGCGGCGACATGCACGTGCATGAAAGGGCCCAGGGAGGGTCTTACCTTATCGTCAAGCCGTGTTGGAGCTGCAACTGCCCACCTCCCGTGGTAGGGAGAGGGCACAGTTCCATTCCAGTGACTGCTGCCTTGCAGATGCGCGGGATAGTGAAGAGAGGAGCATTTTGTCCAGGGCCACGATTGGGCCTTCGAAGGAGGGCCGGCTAAGCCTGCCAGCTTCTCATTGGCCCATTACAAAGGAGCCAGAGCCAATGGGGGCAGAGCATCAACTGCACCAAGCACACACCAACACAGTTTGCGAGCCGCCATATTGGTATAGCAGCTTGCAATTCGAATATACTGCAGAAGGGCAATAGCCCTCGAAAATGCAGCCTAGCAAGCACTAACATCCATAGTCCACAACAAAGCTGTAGTGTGCAATGATCTTCAGGGCAGGGAATCAATTCAATGTTATGGCAGCAACGATGTGCGTGTGCCTGAAAGGGCCCGAGGAGGGTCTTCCCTTATCCTTAAGCCTTGCTGGAGCTGCACCTGGCAACCTCCCGTGGTAGGGAGAGAGCGCAGTGCCATTCCAGGGACTGCTGTCTTGCCGATGCGCGGGATGGTGAAGAGAGGAGCATTTTGTCTGGGACCAGGATCGGACCTTCGGAGAAGGGCCGGCCAAACCCGCCGGCTTTTCATTGGCCCATTACAAAGGAGCCAGAGCCAATGGGGACAGAGCATCAACTGCACCAAGCACACAAGAACACAGTGTGCGGTGCGCCATCTTGGTATCGCAGCTCGCAGTTCGAATATATTGCAGAAGGGCATTAGCCATCGAAAATGCAGCCTACCAAGCAGTAACATCTATAGTCCACAACAGAGCTGTAGAGTGCCACGATCTTCAGGGCAGGGAAGCAATTCAAAGCCATGATACCGCCGATGTGCACGTGCATGAAAGGGCCCAGGGAGGGTCTTACCTTATCGTCAAGCCGTGTTGGAGCTGCAACTGGCCACCTCCCGTGGCAGGGAGAGGGCACAGTTCCATTCCAGTGACTGCTGCCTTTCCGATGCATGGGATAGTTAAGAGACAAGCATTTTGTCCAGGGCCAGGATCGGGCCTTTGGAGGAGGGCCGGACAAGCCTGCCGGCTTCTCATTGGCCCATTACAAAGGAGCTAGAGCCAATGGGGGCAGAGCATCAACTGCACCAAGCACACAACACAGTGCACGTGCATGAAAGGGCCCAGGGAGGGTCTTACCTTATCATCAAGCCGTGTTGGAGTTGCAACTGGCCACCTCTCGTGGTAGGGAGAGGGCACAGTTCCATTCCAGTGACTGCTGCCTTGCCGATGTGTGGGATAGTTAAGAGACAAGCATTTTGTACAGGGCCAGGATCGGGCCTTTGGAGGAGGGGTGGCCAAGCCTGCCGGCTTCTCATTGGCCCATTACAAAGGAGCCAAAACCAATGGGGGCAGAGCATCAACTGCACCAAGCACACAACAACACAGTGTGCGGTCCGCCATCTTGGTATGGCAGCTCGCGGTTCGAAAATATTGCAGAAGTGCATTAGCCGTCAAAAATGCAGCCTACCAAGCAGTAACATCCATTGTCCACGACAGACCTGTAGAGGGCCGTGATTTTAAGGGCAGGGAAGCAATTCAAAGTCATGGCAGCGCTAACGTGCACGTGCCTGAAGGGGCCCAGGGAGGGTCTTCCCTTATCGTCAAGCAGTGTTGGAGCTGCACCTGGCCACCTCCCCTGGTAGTGAGAGGGCGCAGTGCCATTCCAGAGACTGCTCCCTTGCCGATGCGCGGGATAGTGAAGAGAGGAGCATTTTGTCAAGGATCGGGCCTTTGGAGGAGGGCCAGCCAAGCCTGCTAGCTTCTCACTGGCAAATTACAAATGAGCCAGAGTCAATGGGGACAGAGCATCAACTGCACCAAGCACACAAGAACACAGTGTGCGGTCCGCCATCTTGGTATGGCAGCTCGCAGTTCGAATATATTGCAGAAGGGCATTAGCCGTCGAAAATGCAGCCTACCAAGCAGTAACAGCCATAGTCCACAACAGAGCTGTAGAGTGCCACGATCTTCAGGGCAGGGAAGCAATTCAAAGTCATGGTACCGCTGACGTGCACGTGCATGAAAGGGCCCAGGGAGGGTCTTACATTATCGTCAAGCCGTGTTGGAGCTGCAACTGGCCACCTCCCGTGGTAGGGAGAGGGCACAGTTCCATTCCAGTGACTGCTGCCTTGCCGATGCGTGGGATAGTTAAAAGACAAGCATTTTGTCCAGGGCCAAGATCTGGCCTTTGGCGGAGGGCCGGACAAGCCTGCCGGCTTCTCATTGGCCCATTACAAAGGAGCTAGAGCCAATGGGGGCAGAGCATCAACTGCACCAAGCACACAACACAGTGCACGTGCATGAAAGGGCTCAGGGAGGGTCTTACCTTATCATCAAGCCGTGTTGGAGTTGCAACTGGCCACCTCTCGTGGAAGGGAGAGGGCACAGTTCCATTCCAGTGACTGCTGCCTTGCCGATGTGTGGGATAGTTAAGAGACAAGCATTTTGTACAGGGCCAGGATCGGGCCTTTGGAGGAGGGCTGACCAAGCCTGCCGGCTTCTCATTGGCCCATTACAAAGGAGCTAAAGCCAATGGGGGCAGAGCATCAACTGCACCAAGCAACACAACAACACAGTGTGCGGGCCACCATCTTACTAGCACAGCTCAAAGTTCCAATATATTGCAGAAGGGTGGTAGCCATTGAAAATGCAGCCTAGCAAGCAGTAACATCCACAGTCCACAAAAGAGCTGTAGAGAGCCACGATCTTCAGGGCAGGGAAGCAATTTAATTTCACGGCAGCAACGATGTGCGTGTGCCTGAAAGGGCCCACGGAGGGTCTTACCTTATTGTCAAGCAGTGTTGGAGCTGCACCTGGCAACTTCCCGTGATATGCAGAGGGCGCAGTGCCATTCCAGGAACTGCTGCCTTCCCAATGCTCGGGATAGTGATGAGAGGAGCATTTTGTCCAGGGCCAGGATCGGGCCGACCAAGCCTGCCGGCTTCACATTGGCCCATTACAAAGGAGCTAGAGCGAATGGGGGCAGAGCATCAACTGCACCACGCACACAACAACACAGTGTGTGGGCCGCCATCTTGGTATGGCAGCTCGCAGTTCGAATATATTGCAGAAGGGCAGTAGCCGTCGTAAATGCAGCCTAGCAAGCAGTAACATACATAGTCCACAACAGAGCTGTAGAGTGCCATGATCTTCAGGGCAGCTAAGCAATTCAAAGTCATGGCAGCGCCGACGTGCGCATGCCTCAAAGGGCCCAGGGAGGGTCTTACCTTATCGTCAAGCCGTTTTGGAGCTGCACCTGGCCAGCTCCCGTGGTAGGGAGAGGGTGCAATCCCATTCTATTCCATTCCTTGCCGATGCTCGGTATAGTTAAGAGACAACCATTTTGTCCAGAGCCAGGATCGGGCCTTTGGAGGAGGGCCCACCAAACCTGCCGGCGTCTCATTGGCCCATTACAAAGGAGCTAGAGCCAATGGTGGCAGAGCATCAACTGCACCAAGCACAAAACGTGGGGCTCCATCTTTGTATGGCAGCTCGCAGTTCGAATATATTGCAGAAGGGCATTACCCGTCGAAAATGCAGTCTACCAAGCAGTAACATCCATAGTCCACAACAGAGCTGTAGAGTGCCACGATCTTCAGGGCAGGGAAGCAATTCAAAGTCATGGTAGCGCCGACGTGCACGTGCATGAAAGGGCCCAGGGACGGTCTTACCTTATCATCAAGCCGTGTTGGAGTTGCAACTGGCCACCTCTCGTGGTAGGGAGAGGGCACAGTTCCATTCCAGTGACTGCTGCCTTGCCGATGTGTGGGATAGTTAAGAGACAAGCATTTTGTACAGGGCCTGGATCGGGCCTTTGGAGGAGGGCTGACCAAGCCTGCCGGCTTCTCATTGGCCCATTACAAAGGAGCTAAAGCCAATGGGGGCAGAGCATCAACTGCACCAAGCAACACAACAACACAGTGTGCGGGCCACCATCTTACTAGCGCAGCTCAAAGTTCCAATATATTGCAGAAGGGTGGTAGCCATTGAAAATGCAGCCTAGCAAGCAGTAACATCCACAGTCCACAAAAGAGCTGTAGAGAGCCACGATCTTCAGGGCAGGGAAGCAATTTAATTTCACGGCAGCAACGATGTGCGTGTGCCTGAAAGGGCCCACGGAGGGTCTTACCTTATTGTCAAGCAGTGTTGGAGCTGCACCTGGCAACTTCCCGTGATATGCAGAGGGCGCAGTGCCATTCCAGGAACTGCTGCCTTCCCAATGCTCGGGATAGTGATGAGAGGAGCATTTTGTCCAGGGCCAGGATCGGGCCGACCAAGCCTGCCGGCTTCACATTGGCCCATTACAAAGGAGCTAGAGCGAATGGGGGCAGAGCATCAACTGCACCACGCACACAACAACACAGTGTGTGGGCCGCCATCTTGGTATGGCAGCTCGCAGTTCGAATATATTGCAAAAGGGCAGTAGCCGTCGTAAATGCAGCCTAGCAAGCAGTAACATACATAGTCCACAACAGAGCTGTAGAGTGCCATGATCTTCAGGGCAGCTAAGCAATTCAAAGTCATGGCAGCGCCGACGTGCGCATGCCTCAAAGGGCCCAGGGAGGGTCTTACCTTATCGTCAAGCCGTTTTGGAGCTGCACCTGGCCAGCTCCCGTGGTAGGGAGAGGGTGCAGTCCCATTCTATTCCATTCCTTGCCGATGCTCGGTATAGTTAAGAGACAACCATTTTGTCCAGAGCCAGGATCGGGCCTTTGGAGGAGGGCCCGCCAAACCTGCCGGCGTCTCATTGGCCCATTACAAAGGAGCTAGAGCCAATGGTGGCAGAGCATCAACTGCACCAAGCACAAAACGTGGGGCTCCATCTTTGTATGGCAGCTCGCAGTTCGAATATATTGCAGAAGGGCATTACCCGTCGAAAATGCAGTCTACCAAGCAGTAACATCCATAGTCCACAACAGAGCTGTAGAGTGCCACGATCTTCAGGGCAGGGAAGCAATTCAAAGTCATGGTAGCGCCGACGTGCACGTGCATGAAAGGGCCCAGGGACGGTCTTACCTTATCGTCAAGCCGTGTTGGAGCTGCAACTGCCCACCTCCCGTGGTAGGGAGAGGGCACAGTTCCATTCCAGTGACTGCTGCCTTGCCGATGCATGGGATAGTTAGAGACAAGCATTTTGTCCAGGGCCAGGATCGGGCCTTTGGAGGAGGGTCGGACAAGTCTGCCGGCTTCTCATTGGCCCATTGCAAAGGAGCTAAAGCCAATGGGGGCAGAGCATCAACTGCACCAAGCACACAACACAGTGTGCGGGCCGCCATCTTGGTATGGCAGCTCGCAGTTTGAATATATTGCATAAGGGAAGTAGCTGTCGAAAATGCAGCCAAGCAAGCAGTAACATCCACAGTCCACAACAGAGCTGTAGAGTGCCACGATCTTCAGGGCAGGGAAGCAATTCAAAGTCATGGTACCGCCGACGGGCACGTGCATGAAAGGGCCCAGGGAGGGTCTTACCTTATCGTCAAGACGTGATGGAGCTGCAACTGGCCACCTCCCGTGGTAGGGAGAGGGCACAGTTCCATTCCAGTGACTGCTGCCTTGCCGATGAGTGGGATAGTAAAGAGACAAGCATTTTGTCCAGGGCAAGGATCTGGCCTTTGGAGGAGGGCCGGCCAAGCCTGCCGCCTTCTCATTGGCCCATTACAAAGGAGCTAGAGCCAATGGGGGCAGAGCCTCAACTGCACCAAGCACTCAACAACACCGTGTGCGGTCCGCCATCTTGGTATGGCAGCTCGCGGTTCGAATATATTGCAGAAGGGCATTAGCCGTCGAAAATGCAGCCTACCAAGCAGTAACATCCATAGTCCACAACAGAGCTGTAGAGTGCCACGATCTTCAGGGCAGGGACGATGTGTGTGTGCCTGAAAGGACCCAGGGAGGGGTTTACCTTATCGCCAAGCCGTGGTATGCAGAGGGAGCAGTGCCATTCCAGGGACTGCTGCCTTCCCGATGCTCGGGATAGTGAACAGAGGAGCATTTTGTCCGGGGCCAGGATCGGGCCAGCCAAGCCTGACAGCTTCTCAATGGCCCATTACAAATGAGCCAGAGCCAATGGTGGCAGAGCATCAACTGCACCAAGCACACAACAACACAGTGTGCGGGCAGCCATCTTGGTATGGCAGCTCGCAGTTCGAATATATTGCAAAAGGGCATTAGCCGTCGAGAATGCAGCCTACCAAGCAGTAACATCCATTGTCCACAACAGAGCTGTAGAGTGCCAGGATCTTCAGGGCAGGGAAGCAATTCAAAGTCATGGTAGCGGCGACATGCACGAGCATGAAAGGGCCCAGGGAGGGTCTTACCTTATCGTCAAGCCGTGTTGGAGCTGCAACTGCCCACCTCCCGTGGTAGGGAGAGGGCACAGTTCCATTCCAGTGACTGCTGCCTTTCCGATGCATGGGATAGTTAAGAGACAAGCATTTTGTCCAGGGCCAGGATCGGGCCTTTGGAGGAGGGCCGGACAAGCCTGCCGGCTTCTCATTGGCCCATTACAAAGGAGCTAGAGCCAATGGGGGCAGAGCATCAACTGCACCAAGCACACAACACAGTGCACGTGCATGAAAGGGCCCAGGGAGGGTCTTACCTTATCATCAAGCCGTGTTGGAGTTGCAACTGGCCACCTCTCGTGGTAGGGAGAGGGCACAGTTCCATTCCAGTGACTGCTGCCTTGCCGATGTGTGGGATAGTTAAGAGACAAGCATTTTGTACAGGGCCAGGATCGGGCCTTTGGAGGAGGGCTGGCCAAGCCTGCCGGCTTCTCATTGGCCCATTACAAAGGAGCCAAAACCAATGGGGGCAGAGCATCAATTGCACCAAGCACACAACAACACAGTATGCGGTCCGCCATCTTGGTATGGCAGCTCGCGGTTCGAATATATTGCAGAAGGGCATTAGCCGTCGAAAATGCAGCCTACCAAGCAGTAACAGCCATAGTCCACAACAGAGCTGTAGAGTGCCACGATCTTCAGGGCAGGGAAGCAATTTAAAGTCATGGTACCGCTGACGTGCACGTGCATGAAAGGGCCCAGGGAGGGTCTTCCCTTATCGTCAAGCCGTGTTGGAGCTGCACCTGGCCAACTCCCGTGGTAGTGAGAGGGCGCAGTGCCATTCCAGAGACTGCTCCCTTGCCGATGCGCGGGATAGTGAAGAGAGGAGCATTTTGTCAAGGGTCAGGATCAGGCCTTTGGAGGAGGGCCAGCCAAGCCTGCTAGCTTCTCACTGGCCAATTACAAATGAGCCAGAGTCAATGGGGACAGAGCATCAAAAGCACCAAGCACACAAGAACACAGTGTGCGGTCCGCCATCTTGGTATGGCAGCTCGCAGTTCGAATATATTGCAGAAGGGCATTAGCCGTCGAAAATGCAGCCTACCAAGCAGTAACAGCCATAGTCCACAACAGAGCTGTAGAGTGCCACGATCTTCAGGGCAGGGAAGCAATTTAAAGTCATGGTACCGCTGACGTGCACGTGCATGAAAGGGCCCAGAGAGGGTCTTACCTTATCATCAAGCCGTGTTGGAGTTGCAACTGGCCACCTCTCGTGGTAGGGAGAGGGCACAGTTCCATTCCAGTGACTGCTGTCTTGCCGATGCGTGGGATAGTTAAGAGACAAGCATTTTGTACAGGGCCAGGATCGGGCCTTTGGAGGAGGGCTGGCCAAGCCTGCCGGCTTCTCACTGGCCCATTACAAAGGAGCTAAAGCCAATGGGGGCAGAGCATCAACTGCACCAAGCACACAACAACACAGTGTGCGGGCCACCATCTTACTATCGCAGCTCAAAGTTCGAATATATTGCAGAAGGGTGGTAGCCATTGAAAATGCAGCCTAGCAAGCAGTAACATCCACAGTCCACAAAAGAGCTGTAGAGAGCCACGATCTTCAGGGCAGGGAAGCAATTTAATTTCACGGCAGCAACGATGTGCGTGTGCCTGAAAGGGCCCACGGAGGGTCTTACCTTATTGTCAAGCAGTGTTGGAGCTGCACCTGGCAACTTCCCGTGATATGCAGAGGGCACAGTGCCATTCCAGGAACTGCTGCCTTCCCAATTCTCGGGATAGTGATGAGAGGAGCATTTTGTCCAGGGCCAGGATCGGGCCGACCAAGCCTGCCGGCTTCA
The DNA here is from genome assembly GCF_040938575.1 of Ambystoma mexicanum. Classification (NCBI taxonomy): domain Eukaryota; kingdom Metazoa; phylum Chordata; class Amphibia; order Caudata; family Ambystomatidae; genus Ambystoma; species Ambystoma mexicanum. The sequence goes on along the minus strand of NC_090937.1, from coordinate 17,293,556 downwards.
CATTGGCCCATTACAAAGGAGCCAGAGCCAATGGGGGCAGAGCATCAACTGCACCAAGCACACAACAACACAGTGTGCAGGCCGCCATCTTGGTATGGCAGCTCGCAGTTTGAATATATTGCATAAGGGAAGTAGCTGTCGAAAATGCAGCCAAGCAAACAGTAACATCCACAGTCCACAACAGAGCTGTAGAGTGCCACGATCTTCAGGGCAGGGAAGCAATTCAAAGTCATGGTACCGCCGACGGGCACGTGCATGAAAGGGCCCAGGGAGGGTCTTACCTTATCGTCAAGACGTGATGGAGCTGCAACTGGCCACCTCCCGTGGTAGGGAGAGGGCACAGTTCCATTCCAGTGACTGCTGCCTTGCCGATGCGTGGGATAGTAAAGAGACAAGCATTTTGTCCAGGGCCAGGATCTGGCCTTTGGAGGAGGGCCGGCCAAGCCTGCCGCCTTCTCATTGGCCCATTACAAAGGAGCTAGAGCCAATGGGGGCAGAGCCTCAACTGCACCAAGCACTCAACAACACCGTGTGCGGTCCGCCATCTTGGTATGGCAGCTCGCGGTTCGAATATATTGCAGAAGGGCATTAGCCGTCGAAAATGCAGCCTACCAAGCAGTAACATCCATAGTCCACAACAGAGCTGTAGAGTGCCACGATCTTCAGGGCAGGGACGATGTGTGTGTGCCTGAAAGGACCCAGGGAGGGGTTTACCTTATCGCCAAGCCGTGGTATGCAGAGGGAGCAGTGCCATTCCAGGGACTGCTGCCTTCCCGATGCTCGGGATAGTGAAGAGAGGAGCATTTTGTCCGGGGCCAGGATCGGGCCAGCCAAGCCTGACAGCTTCTCATTGGCCCATTACAAATGAGCCAGAGCCAATGGTGGCAGAGCATCAACTGCACCAAGCACACAACCACACAGTGTGCGGGCTGCCATCTTGGTATGGCAGCTCGCAGTTCGAATATATTGCAAAAGGGCATTAGCCGTCGAGAATGCAGCCTACCAAGCAGTAACATCCATTGTCCACAACAGAGCTGTAGAGTGCCAGGATCTTCAGGGCAGGGAAGCAATTCAAAGTCATGGTAGCGGCGACATGCACGAGCATGAAAGGGCCCAGGGAGGGTCTTACCTTATCGTCAAGCCGTGTTGGAGCTGCAACTGCCCACCTCCCGTGGTAGGGAGAGGGCACAGTTCCATTCCAGTGACTGCTGCCTTTCCGATGCATGGGATAGTTAAGAGACAAGCATTTTGTCCAGGGCCAGGATCGGGCCTTTGGAGGAGGGCCGGACAAGCCTGCCGGCTTCTCATTGGCCCATTACAAAGGAGCTAGAGCCAATGGGGGCAGAGCATCAACTGCACCAAGCACACAACACAGTGCACGTGCATGAAAGGGCCCAGGGAGGGTCTTACCTTATCATCAAGCCGTGTTGGAGTTGCAACTGGCCACCTCTCGTGGTAGGGAGAGGGCACAGTTCCATTCCAGTGACTGCTGCCTTGCCGATGTGTGGGATAGTTAAGAGACAAGCATTTTGTACAGGGCCAGGATCGGGCCTTTGGAGGAGGGCTGGCCAAGCCTGCCGGCTTCTCATTGGCCCATTACAAAGGAGCCAAAACCAATGGGGGCAGAGCATCAATTGCACCAAGCACACAACAACACAGTATGCGGTCCGCCATCTTGGTATGGCAGCTCGCGGTTCGAATATATTGCAGAAGGGCATTAGCCGTCGAAAATGCAGCCTACCAAGCAGTAACAGCCATAGTCCACAACAGAGCTGTAGAGTGCCACGATCTTCAGGGCAGGGAAGCAATTTAAAGTCATGGTACCGCTGACGTGCACGTGCATGAAAGGGCCCAGGGAGGGTCTTCCCTTATCGTCAAGCCGTGTTGGAGCTGCACCTGGCCACCTCCCGTGGTAGTGAGAGGGCGCAGTGCCATTCCAGAGACTGCTCCCTTGCCGATGCGCGGGATAGTGAAGAGAGGAGCATTTTGTCAAGGGTCAGGATCAGGCCTTTGGAGGAGGGCCAGCCAAGCCTGCTAGCTTCTCACTGGCCAATTACAAATGAGCCAGAGTCAATGGGGACAGAGCATCAAAAGCACCAAGCACACAAGAACACAGTGTGCGGTCCGCCATCTTGGTATGGCAGCTCGCAGTTCGAATATATTGCAGAAGGGCATTAGCCGTCGAAAATGCAGCCTACCAAGCAGTAACAGCCATAGTCCACAACAGAGCTGTAGAGTGCCACGATCTTCAGGGCAGGGAAGCAATTTAAAGTCATGGTACCGCTGACGTGCACGTGCATGAAAGGGCCCAGAGAGGGTCTTACCTTATCATCAAGCCGTGTTGGAGTTGCAACTGGCCACCTCTCGTGGTAGGGAGAGGGCACAGTTCCATTCCAGTGACTGCTGTCTTGCCGATGCGTGGGATAGTTAAGAGACAAGCATTTTGTACAGGGCCAGGATCGGGCCTTTGGAGGAGGGCTGGCCAAGCCTGCCGGCTTCTCACTGGCCCATTACAAAGGAGCTAAAGCCAATGGGGGCAGAGCATCAACTGCACCAAGCACACAACAACACAGTGTGCGGGCCACCATCTTACTATCGCAGCTCAAAGTTCGAATATATTGCAGAAGGGTGGTAGCCATTGAAAATGCAGCCTAGCAAGCAGTAACATCCACAGTCCACAAAAGAGCTGTAGAGAGCCACGATCTTCAGGGCAGGGAAGCAATTTAATTTCACGGCAGCAACGATGTGCGTGTGCCTGAAAGGGCCCACGGAGGGTCTTACCTTATTGTCAAGCAGTGTTGGAGCTGCACCTGGCAACTTCCCGTGATATGCAGAGGGCACAGTGCCATTCCAGGAACTGCTGCCTTCCCAATTCTCGGGATAGTGATGAGAGGAGCATTTTGTCCAGGGCCAGGATCGGGCCGACCAAGCCTGCCGGCTTCACATTGGCCCATTACAAAGGAGCCAGAGCCAATGGGGGCAGAGCATCAACTGCACCAAGCACACAACAACACAGTGTGCAGGCCGCCATCTTGGTATGGCAGCTCGCAGTTTGAATATATTGCATAAGGGAAGTAGCTGTCGAAAATGCAGCCAAGCAAACAGTAACATCCACAGTCCACAACAGAGCTGTAGAGTGCCACGATCTTCAGGGCAGGGAAGCAATTCAAAGTCATGGTACCGCCGACGGGCACGTGCATGAAAGGGCCCAGGGAGGGTCTTACCTTATCGTCAAGACGTGATGGAGCTGCAACTGGCCACCTCCCGTGGTAGGGAGAGGGCACAGTTCCATTCCAGTGACTGCTGCCTTGCCGATGCGTGGGATAGTAAAGAGACAAGCATTTTGTCCAGGGCCAGGATCTGGCCTTTGGAGGAGGGCCGGCCAAGCCTGCCGCCTTCTCATTGGCCCATTACAAAGGAGCTAGAGCCAATGGGGGCAGAGCCTCAACTGCACCAAGCACTCAACAACACCGTGTGCGGTCCGCCATCTTGGTATGGCAGCTCGCGGTTCGAATATATTGCAGAAGGGCATTAGCCGTCGAAAATGCAGCCTACCAAGCAGTAACATCCATAGTCCACAACAGAGCTGTAGAGTGCCACGATCTTCAGGGCAGGGACGATGTGTGTGTGCCTGAAAGGACCCAGGGAGGGGTTTACCTTATCGCCAAGCCGTGGTATGCAGAGGGAGCAGTGCCATTCCAGGGACTGCTGCCTTCCCGATGCTCGGGATAGTGAAGAGAGGAGCATTTTGTCCGGGGCCAGGATCGGGCCAGCCAAGCCTGACAGCTTCTCATTGGCCCATTACAAATGAGCCAGAGCCAATGGTGGCAGAGCATCAACTGCACCAAGCACACAACCACACAGTGTGCGGGCTGCCATCTTGGTATAGCAATTCGAATATATTGCAGAAGGGCAGTAGCCGTTGAAAAATGCAGTCTAGTAAGCAGTAACATCCATAGTCCACAACAGAGCTGTAGAGTGCCACGATCTTCAGGGCAGGGAAGCAATTCAATGTCATGGCAGCGACGATGTGCGTGTGCCTGAAGAGGGCCCAGGGAGGGTCTTACCTTATCATCAAGCCGTGATGGAGCTGCACCTGGCAACCTCCCGTGGTAGGGAGAGGGCGTAGTGCCATTCCAGTGACTGCTGCCTTGCCGATGTGCGGGATAGTGAAGAGAGGAGCATTTTGTCCGGGACCAGGATCGGGCCTTCGGAGGAGGGCTGGCCAAGCCTGCCAGCTTCTCATTGGCCCATTACAAAGGAGTCAAAGCCAATGGGGGCAGAGCATCAACTGCACCAAGCACACAACAACAGTGTGCGGGCCACCATCTTGGTATGGCAGCTCGCATTTCGAATATATTGCAGAATGGCAGTAGCCGTCGAAAATGCAGCCTAGCAAGCAGTAACATCCACAGTCCACAACAGAGCTGTAGAGTGCCACGATCTTCAGGGCAGGGAAGCAATTCAATGCCATGGCAGCGACAATGTGCGTGTGCCTGAAAGGGCCCAGGGAGGGTCTTACCTTATCGTCAAGCCGTGTTGGAGCTGTACCTGCAACCTCCTGTGGTAGGGAGAGGGCGTAGTGCCATTTCAGGGACTGCAGCCTTGCAGATGCGCGGGATAGTGAAGAGAGGAGCATTTTGTCCAGGGCCACGATTGGGCCTTCGAAGGAGGGCCGGCTAAGCCTGCCAGCTTCTCATTGGCCCATTGTAGGGGAGGACTGGTCCAAGACGACCCCCCTCGCCTGCACTTTCTCCCCAGGTGAGGACTATGGCTCTCTTGGGCGTCCCCTCATGCCACCCGGGCCCAGGTGGTGGAGGGCTCACCCACTGGAGACATTGCCCGCACGTATTAATTGCCCACACGTATTAAAATTTAGCTAGGCCTAGAAACCATTTTGTCTGGTAAAGATGGTGTGAGCTCAGCGCACTGTAGCGTGGCCCCCACCCTTGGAGGGTTTCAGTCATCCTTGTTGCCGCAGCACCCTGGCAGATCCGCTGCGAGCACGTTCCCACGAACAAGACGGACATGAGCTAGTGTAATACACTAACATTGTAACAGTTCACCTCCCGCAGTGTATCATTGCTCCCAGCATGACCCGGCCAGCAGGCCTAGGCAATGAAAAGAACAGTAAAATAGTCATTAGATGACAGACAATCTTTGTATATTAATGTTGAGACTACTTGCAAAGGATGCTTTTCTTCCACAAAATCCCTTATATTACAAAAGCCTGTAGAATGTATAATTACAAGAAATCATGCTTCCATGATATAAGCGATGGTGAGCCTATACCATTGCAGTTGGGTGCTAATGATAAAGGAACGCACCAGGAATCTGTTTGTTACGTGTATTACTGGGAAACTTACACCCCATGGGCTCGCGCCATAACTGAACTAATGCTGCTAGAGGACACAAGAAAACGAATGTAACCATACAGAGGGCCCATGTGAAGGATGCACGGAAAGGCGCATGTCATGTGTGCATGTCTAGGCCCCACATGTGCCACCACCGTCACGAACAAGTGGCGGGTTACTTTCTATGTTCTCCACCAATCCTAACTCTACCTCACTTACTGCAAAATATATATGCATATAACTAAATACTGTACTTGTTAAAACATAATGTATGAATAAGGTGCTCAGACTGGGTATAATCGAGACACATCCAGCAAAGGTTAAATGCATGTTTTGTATTGTTTTGAATAAGTATTATAGAGTGTTCAAATGTTTGTGATGTTTTTACCTAAATCGGCAACACACGAGAGAGATACCTTTGTGAAATACGTACAAGGCCATTCCCCCTCCCACCCTGCGAAGGCTGCCAAGGCATGAGAGCAGAGACCGCGCCGCGCTGCGTTACCTCCCCCAACCAGACTGGAGCCGCTTCAAAGACTTGAAACCCCCTCTGTAGCACCCAAGGCCACCACCCGCCACCTGCATTATTTACAGCACGGCAGTAAACCTCTGCCTGAACACACGCGCCCCCTCGTAAACCTTACAACCCACCGAACCATCTCAGACTTATGGCCCTGTGCAATCAGGACACCCAACACTTTGACAACACACAGCGGAACATCCATAACAACTTCTTACAAGGCAGAAAGACATGTACCGCCCGTCCCAGGCCCTGAAGCTTAGCCCCTCGACCTATGGCCCCGGTCAACAGGACACTGGTAACCATGCCCTGACGTATTACCTCCAGTCCCCTCACAAGGTGCATTCCTCCTGTGTTGCATTAACCTGTTGTATAACCTATCGAAAGATTTACTAAAGAAGATAATACTAGAATGTTTGAATGACTGCGGTGTGCACGGCTTAGGGCTAACAAGTCAGGGAAAGACATTCATCTCTGCCACTGGCCACGATGGCCCCACAACACCGCCTGGATGAACTCCGCCACCCGGCCAGGCCCAGCCCAACCCACGAGGCTGCCCAGTGACGTCTTCCAGCCAAAGCCAACCACATCACAGCAGCACCTATAGTTAGTCGTCGCCACCCAATCCCCATGAACTTGTGCCCCCTATAGTGTGTAGGTTGTTATGACGTTTTTTGTAAATATATACGCCTGTCTTTGCTATTGTCAGACAGAGCGCTCTCGGAGTTTGCAGAGTCCTTTGCATGCCCTATTCTGATTGATAAACTCCCATTTACGCTCACCCGCACTCTGTCTTGGCCTTATTCCCATCTTGGGAGAGTCCTTTATTGTCTCTCATTGCGGGGAGGATCGTGCTGTGTGGGGACGCTTGCCTTCAGTGGTGACCCCGATAGCGTGATTTTATTTCTTCCTAAACCCATTATAACCGTCCCCTTTTGGCACGAGAATCTCCGGTCGAAAAGGGATACGCACGGTGAGCCGGCTCCGGGAGGCTGCCCGCCAACGGCGACCGGTACACTAAGAAGTGCGCACTCAATAGAGAAAGGGTACGGGATCCCGGTTGAAAAATCCCCTTTGAGTACCGCTCGCCGGAGCCGGGGCTGACTGTTGAGCTGACGGCGACACTGCCTGGACGGACCCAGTTTCGGAGACTATCGGTTCAAGACGGGCACGTGAGTACTGAGTGTGAGCGATTGTAAAGGGAGCGGGGAGAGAAGTGTAGGACAGGGAACGAGAAGGGGGTACGAAGATATACTAAAGATCATTCTAAAATTTCCTTTCTTTTTCTTTGCATATGGCCATTAGGATTACGAGGTGAATAAAGAGATAGAAGTGACGGGAACCTAGCTCCGAAAGGGGGTGGAAGGCGGCGCCGCATAGTGCTATATTGACTAGTGCTGGGAATATATGACGAAGTGAAATACAAGATAAAAGTGTTCAGCAAAAGGGGGCACTGAGAATATATTAGTGATCGCTACTACTTCTTTTCTTTTTTCTTTAGGGGTAGGGGGAGAATAAAAACGGAATTAGCACGAACTTGGGAGAAAAATAAGATAACAAGGGTCCTACTAGAGGGGGGAGAGCAGGTTAAAACCTATAAATATATGCATATGCGCTAAGTAAGATAGACAGGGACAGCCGGCTAGGGAGGAAAGGGAGGGCAGCGTGAATGGTGTACTGAGTGTTACCAAGAGGTGTGTGCACCTCGTATGTGTCAAGGGACGACTTTGATGTTGCGAATGTGTAAAACGGCTATAAATGTATAATTGTTAAATGGTCATGGTAAGTGTGACCGGATAAAACTTCTTGAAGGCAACGTTGAGACAGTGACGTGAGTGGGTGCCTTTTGATTTCCGGGTTGATGTTGTCAAAATAAATGATGGGTTGCTGTTGTATGTGTCCCCCAAAGAGAACAAATTAGAAACTGTGTACAGTCTGTTCCGTGTTGTGCAGTCAAGGGAGGGAGAGCCCAACCGAGCATAACATTGAATGTGAAGTAGAATACTAAAAAATAATATCGATACTACATTCACATTGTAGCTGTAGACACACGCAGCGACACATAAGCACTAGGAGGACACAGAGATGGGGGCTGAAACACCCTTATTACATATTTGTAAAAATCTTCCAGGGTACGCGGAGCGGATTAAGAAATATCACGACCAATGGGTAACCGAGTTGAAAGGAGAGGGGCTACCCCAGTTATGGCCAGAGGGAGGATCATTTGACAAAAGCATTCTAGATACGGTAACGACATGCATTTTCTTGAAGTACCGAGGGAAACAGCTGCAGAATAGGAGGGAAATATTAGATCTTTGGCGGTTATTTGAAGAGGTACCACCGCCTAAAGCGCCAGCATCAAATCCTGATCTCCCATCTACTACAGACAATCCACTGATGTTACAGAAAGATATCAAAGAATTGCCAGGTGTAGCGCCACCAGTAGAGGTAATAAGTTTATACCCGATATTAAAGAAACCCGTACCCGCGGAAGGATACAGTGATCCAACGTATGTACCTCCCCCGACAACTACTACACCCCACCGGCCCACTGCGCCCCCACCATATGAAAGTACAAGGGAGCGAGGCCAGGCGGGTACACAAAGGGTGGACATAGAGAAACTCACAGATGATCTAGAATCAAGACTGTCGATAGCAAAAGATGAGCTCTCGAGGTTAAAAAACATATGCGAACGAACAGCACTGGATACAACTAGAGCTGGACGTACGTCTAGAGCATCGGATGAAAGCAGAAGGCCCGAAGAGGGGTGGAAAAAGGGCGAGATCCTGTTTAGGATTGAGGAAGAACCAACGCGAATAATAGAAGTAGGGACCCGAGAGGAAGATGGTGGTAACGAAGAAAGGCTTGGGGGACTTAGAGAGGAATTACTATGTGATATTAGAGAAGAGCTAGACGAAAGCGACAGGTTGAGTATGGCAATAGGAGGGGGAAGCGAGGGGGAGGAAGGTGCATGTTCTATGAGAACCCTAGATGATGAGTGGGCGGGGCGACTGAGGAACAGAGTGGGGAAGATGGCATCACTGGGAACATCAGCAGCCAAAACGGGTCCGGATGCAACAACGAAAGGAAAGCTACAGCTCCCGTTGATACATAGGGGAGGAGGGAGGCCTAACTATATCCCATGGGCACAGATGGATAAAGCTAATTTATTAAAGCTATTGCCCCCGTTATCAGGAGGGGCAAGCAAGTGGATATACGCCTTCGAAAAACATACAGCTGGGGTACCCCTAGCTGTAGGAGATGTGAAAAGTCTGCTCGTATCAGCGGTGGGCGACCAGGCTGAAAGAGTATGGGTTAAAGCCGGTTTCCCGGGAGTAACATTAGACTGTGACCGCCATGATGGGGCCTCCTTTAACACAGTGCGGGCAGGGTGTGGGACGCCTTACGCGAAACATTTCCAGACACACCTGACTTACAGTCCGTGATGCAGTGTGCAATGAATGACGGGGAGGAGGCTATGGATTACATTTTTCGGGTCCAAGAGATGTGGAGAGCGGAAACGGGCACGCCCTGGTATCAATCGACATCTTTATTTTACTTCATTATAAAAAGGGGGCTCCCAAAGGAAGTGCAGAAGGCGCTTGACAAAATAGCAGGTATAGAAGCAAAGGGATGGCCGGAAATTCAGAGCATAATAGTACACCATTGTAAACGAATAAAGGAAAGGGAGAAGGAGGTGGCGCAGAAGAGATTGGCAGACGAGGCGAAGTTGGTGCAGACAAAGTTAGTGAAGGTTGCAGCAGCAGTAGCCGCGCTCCCACACAGCAGGGAGGGAGAAGATGAGGAGGAGGGGCTGATAGCAATACAAGGAAGGATGGCAACTAATTGGGCGGGAACAGGACAGCGGCAGTGGAACGAGCAGGAGCAGGGTGGAGGTCCGCAGTGGCAAGAGTGGACCCCTTGAGGGGGACGAGGTGGGTACAGGAGCCGAAGAGGAGGTGGACCACAGGGGTACGGGGGAATGGGAGGAAGTGGATGGCAGGGTCCCAGGGGCCCTCAGGGGAGTTGCTGGAACTGTGGGCGATGGGGGCATTACTCCAGGGAGTGCAGAAGTAGACAAAACAACGGGTTCCAGGAGGTGGAACAGTATGGCCATCCCCACCCGGGAAGCCCATATGGCCTTCCGATGGGACAACAGCAACTGAGAGACCCAAGCCAGGGTAACACGGGCCAGCAACAGGGACCCCAGTATAGAACACAGAACAACCCACAAAACATGCCTAACAACGACAGCATGCAATATACACCAGGCAACCCTTTCGCGACAGCAGCTAAAGGGGCCCCCGCACCAGCACCTTACAACGGCATGTCAGTGGTCTCAGGTAACGTATTTAATGAAGGGGGGCGATGAGACACGCCGCATAGGACAGCCCACAGAGAACACTTGCGTGTCCAGTTCTACCTACCACCCACAGTGCAGCAGAGGAACCATTGGTGGGGGCGCAGATAGGAGACAGGCAATTTATATTCATGGTTGATTCGGGAGCGGAGAAATCATGTGTCAGGGAGGGCCGGTTCCCGTTATCTAACAGGAAGTTAGAGACGCAGGGGTTCTCTGGGGCTGTAATTGAAGTTCCTTACACAGAAGCTTTGGATGTAACCATAGGGGGCAAGACTGTAAAAGCACCCTTACTGTATTATGAACAGTCCCCGATAAATTTGCTGGGGAGGGACCTTATGAGTAAACTTAACATGACCATATCATTTACCGAAGGAGGAATAGTGTGTTCTACACCCGGGATATGCCCCTTGCGTGCAATGTTGGTAGTGCAAGCCTACACAACCACACAGGAAATACGAGGGCTGCCACAAAAGGAAGAGATGTTTATTGCAGGGCTAAAGACTTTGGCCCTTATAGTCCCAGAGCTAAAAAAACATGGATTGGAGGATTCCAGCAGAATTCCTCTTCCGCCCCATAGTGTGTCCAAATGCAGCACCAGGATCAGTGGTGTCATTGGATTTGCACGCTGTGCAGGTATCAACGAAACGGATCGCTGTGATTGGAATGGACAGAGAAGGATGTGAGTGGCGCACCGTACTGTGTACAAACGCAAACCTCGCCCTACGCGAAGTAACAGATGAGGATCTCTTTTTAGACACAGAAGCAGATGGTGAGATAGTAATGGAAATAGCGATGCCCTGTGACATTTTGATCCAAGCCAGAGAGATCCCCGTCCAATTGATGGCAGTGGTAGGAAAACCACTGTCATTTTTTGATGACGACATGAGGTTAGTACCAAACAATTTATGGACAACAGGCCCCCATGATGTAGGGCTGTTGCATGGAGTACAACCTGTGATAATAAAACTAAAACAAGGAGCTATCTTACCCCGAGTCAAACAATATCCACTGTCCCGTGAGGCTGAAGAAGGGATAAAAGAAACTATAAATGCACTACTAGCACAAGGGATAATAGTGCCTTCAAACTCACCATGTAACACATGTATTTATCCAATCAAAAAAGCGAAAGGGGGGTCTTGGAGGATGATACAGGACTTACGCCCCCTCAATGATGTAATACAGAAAGAGTTCCCTCTAGTCCCGAACCCTGCGTCAATACTATGCAGCATCCCAAAAGCAGCATCACATTTTACAGTAGTGGACTTGAAAAACGCATTTTTCTCAATACCCCTGGCTGAAGAGAGTAGATATCTTACAGCGTTCACACTGGGGGGAAGAAGATATGAACATTGCAGACTGCCACAGGGATACTGTGAGAGCCCGAGCATATTCAACCGCATATTGCATGAAGACTTGGGAAACCTATCAGCAGAGAGTACGATTATTCAGTACGTGGATGATTTATTGGTGTGTGCACAAGACGAAGCAACATGTAGAAAAGATTCAACAATGCTCCTGACTTTACTAGCCAACAAAGGGTACAAGGTAGACAGGGAGAAGCTACAGTATTGCCTGACTGAGGTACTATACCTGGGACAGCTCATATCAAAAGATGGAAAAAGAATAATTCCCGACAGGGTAGAGGCAATAAGGTCAGTAGGAGAGCCCACGACGGTGAAAGACATGCAAACATTTTTGGGGATGTGCAATTATTGCCGAGCATGGATACTAGACTATGCAGCATACACCAGGCCCCTCCTACAAGCACTCAAAGAAGCACAACAGGAGAATGTAAAAATAAAATGGTCAGAAGAAATGAGCATATCGTTCAAATCACTGAAAGAGCTAATTTCAAGCGCTCCAGTACTAGCAAACCCTGATTATGGACACGAATTTTACCTATTTTCCCATTGCAAAGGAACACTTATGACAGCGGTACTGACACAAAAGACATCCTTAGGACACAAGCCCATAGCTTACTATAGTGGTACTTTAGATGCCGTGATGCAGGGTCATTTCGCGTGCGAACAATCGCTCGCAGCAGCCGCATTTGCGATTGAAAAAAGTGCCACAATAGTGATGGGGTGCCCTGTGACATTGTTTGTGGAACACTCATTATTTGCAATACTCGAAAGATCAAAAAGCACACTGACCACGCAGCGGGCAACAGCATACGAAATTATATTGTCCAGCGCCAACATCCATATAGTGAGATGTAAAACAGTGAACCCCGCCACATTCATTACAGAAGCGTGCACATTAGAGGATATGCAAAATCACGACTGCGCAACCCACACCAGAGACGGAGGGGAGGGCACAGTTGTGTGTGAAAACGCTCTCAGCGAGGGGGAAGTGTACTTTGTGGATGGGTCCGCATCAATTGATATGGACACGGGAGAAAAGCACGTTGGCATGGCGGTAGTGAGATTGGAGGAAGGTGAATTCGAAACACTAGTACAGTACCGCCTCCCGTCGTACTACTCTGCACAAGCAGCAGAACTGATTGCGCTCATAGAAGCACTACACGCAGCAAAGGGCTGTGCAGTTACAATATACACAGACTCAGCTTACATGACGACGACAGTACATGGAGGTCTAGCAAGATGGGGCCGTAGGGGATTTAGAAGGGCAGATGGAACACCAGTGCAGCATGCAGATTTGTTAAATGAATTAATTGAGGCCCTACAAAACCCTACTGCCGTAGCAATAGTGAAGTGCCATGCCCATACCTCCAACTCAGACGTTGTGTCTTTAGGGAACGCGGCAGCGGACGCTGCCGCCAAGGAGGCTTCCTATTTTCAGAAATACGACACCGGTGAGTTCATGATCAAGAACACAACAACCAAAGAACTGTCAGAAGGGTATAACATGATGTCCTTATCACAAATACTAGAATTGCAGGAAGGAGCTAGTGCAGAAGAAAAACTAACATGGACAAAACGGGGATGCAGCCAATCAGGGACAGACCTACTATGGCGGCAAAATAACTCAGGGAAAGTGGTAATGCCACTGCAGTTACTAGAAGTTGCATTTCAACAGTTACACTTCCCCGCACACAACACCAAGCAGCACATCGCAGCAGAGATACAGGAAGAATGGTTTGTGCCCTGTCTCCAGGAGCATGTGTCTCGATGGGCAATGGAATGTACAACATGCCAAATATACAACTCAGGAATGACATTACGCACACTCCGGGGAACAATTCCCAAACCCATTGGCCCCTTCAGAGAACTGCACATAGATTATGCAGACATGGGGGAAAGGTGTAATGGCTCGCGGTACATGATCGTGGTGGTGTGCCCATTTTCAAGGTGGGTGGAAGCGGGACCATGTGCGCGACCTGATGCCAAAAGCGCCGCCAAGTTCCTAGTAAGGGAAGTGTTCCCGCGCTGGGGAATTTGTGACGTAATTCGCTCAGACAACGGCTCTCACTTTGTGAATGAACTTTTCAAGGAAGTTACCACGTTATTGGGTATAAAACATAAATTGTGTTCAATTTATCATCCACAAAGTAATGGCGTAGTGGAAAAGATGAACGGCCTGTTAAAGGGCAGGTTATCAAAACTATGCTTCTCATTAAAGAAAAATTGGATTTACTGTCTACCCCTGGCACTATTTGAGTTGAGAAATCAACCAAGTAAAGACCACCATTTGTCCCCACACGAGATCGTGACTGGGAGAAGAATGAACACAGCACACTCTCCACTGCATGAACACTCAGATGCTCACAGAAGCGCCGCAATATTGGGAGATGAGTTCACAGACTACCTAAGAAAATTAACAAGGGCAGCGCGCGCAATATCGAAGCAACTCTCCCCACCCTTCACTAGAGAAGAGGGAAATGTAACAGGATCCGTCACGGAGCCAGAGCAACAGCTACAGCTAATGCCAGGCGACTCAATTTATGTCAGAAGCTTCGTGCGTCGGTGGAATGCACCACGATTCCATGGCCCATACGAAGTAATATTTTGCACGCCCACGGCAGTAAAGGTGAAGGGCTTGAGGTACTGGGTGCACTTGACCGACGTACGAAAAGCATACAGCAATGTACACGAGGAGATTGTAATAATTCAGACTGTTACGAGAGATGTGAATGACCGAAAGGTTACCTTAGAGAAACACTCGTCGTTCTCCCTCCTTCGCCTCCTTCTTCGGAAATGGTTCCGACAGGGGTAGAGAATGAGTGCCTCCCTGAGACCCTTCCTCCGCCTCAAATACAAAGATTAAGGAAGGGAAGGATTCCAGGGAAACCCTCTGGGGAAGAAAACCCTGTGTCGATGTCCACTGGATGGATGTCGTCTGTCCGGAGAAGTTCTTGGTAACCAGAACGTCTGCTGGAGTGGGCCGTCTGATTGGAGACAGAGGAAAGCGGTAAGTTGGAGCAAGGAAACTAGAAAGCAGAATATAGGTTGAGGAAATGAGGAGTACCTGATGGGAAGGGGGAAGCACCTATAAGGCTATATTGCAGGTCTTCCGAAGAGCCGCGGACAGAAGTAACTTCGAGGACGTTCCCGAAAGAAAATGGTTCTCAGATTTCTCTGCACAGGTAAGAGAATATTAGGTGTAACTTCTGGTCTATTTCTAACCTTTGATATATTACGGATTGAATGGCAATATTCACGTACCGCACGCCAGGGAGGGAGTCTCACTAGCGAACCGGTCAGTGAGCTTCAATTCGGAACGATTGATGCAGAGGGAAACCACTCGAGACTTAGATGTCGTGTATGAGTTGGGAGAAGGAAGCGAGTCTGAAAACAGGGGAGAGGAAAGGGTAGAGTTATACGGAAGACATTACAAACAAACGAGCCTATAATAGATCCTAGTATCGAACTCACGAAGCGTTGTTGTTGAAGAGTAGCAACGCATCCGCGCGTTGTTCGCAGGACCAGATGAACCGGCTCCGGAGTCGGGGGGCGGTCCTTCCAGCGCGCGGCAATGGTGCAAGCCTAGACCCACACATTCTGTAGCGGCGGCCATCTTGGGAGTAAAGATGGCCGCAACCCGTCTAATCGACCATCTATGCCAGAGTGACCAAGGTCTCCGTAGGGGCGTGACAGTATGCCCCCTCCGAAGGGCAGGGCCCCCCGGCTTCCCCGGATGATTACGGAAGAAACGGCGAATAAGGGCCGGTGCATGCACTGCAGATGCAGGTTCCCAGGAACGGTCCGCCGGAGAATAACCTTGCCAGTCAATCAGAAACTGCAGGCGACCCCGAAAGATGCGAGAGTCACAAATACCCGCCACCTCATATTCAGGACCCGACGGGGTAGACACCGGAGGAGGGTGAGCATTCCTTAACCTTGAAAATCGATCACACACATCCTTCTTAAGTTGGGACACGTGAAACACGGGATGAATACGGGACCAAGAAGGGGGAAGCCTGATTTTGAAAGCAGAGGAGCCCAGCACCCGTAAAATGGGAAAAGGTCCGAAATATCTAGGAGACAGCTTGGACGGGACCAGATGCCGTGGTAAGAAACGAGAGGCAAGCCACACCATATCTCCCGCCTTCAGGGAGGGTGCTGGAGAACGGTGCCTGTCCGCAAACCGTTTGACTCTATCCTGAGCCTCAAGTAGCGAAGATTTCGCCGCCAAATGACCTGTCTGGATAGCTCGAAGTAGGTTATCCGCATCAGGAAATCGTGACGAAGAAGGAAGTCCAGTAGGAAAACAGGAAGGGTGAAATCCATAGGAACAAAAAAAAGGACTGGAACCCAGGGCGGAATGACGGGAGTTGTTGTAGGCAAACTCCGCCAATGGTAATAGAGAAACCCAGTTGTCCTGTGAAGCTGAAATGTAGCAGCGTAAATAGCCCTCCAATGTCTGGTTCAGGCGTTCCGTCTGGCCATTAGTTTGAGGATGGAAGCCAGAACTCAAAGCCCGGGAGATTTTGAGGCTTTTACATATCTGTTGCCAATAACGTGAAGTATATTGGGGACCACGATCGGAGACGATAGTTTCTGGAAGCCCATGGAGCGTGAAGATCCGCGAAAGGAAAATTTTCGCCATCTGAGCTGCAGTGGGAATGCAAGGTAAAGGAATAAAGTGTGCCATCTTCGTGAAGTAGTCTATGGTAACCATGATTACTGTACAACCTTCCGAGATAGGGAGTTCGACTATAAAATCTGTCGAAATTATCTGCCAGGGTCGATCAGGAATCGGCATCAATGATAGGAGACCCACTGGGGCAGACCGAGAGGTCTTTGTCTGTAAACAAATGGCACATGCCGTCACATAGTCTCTGATATCTCGGCTCAGCTCTGGCCACCAAAAATGGCGTTGAATCAATTCCTTGGTATTAGCCATACCGCGATGTCCAGCCATCGGAGAATCATGACAGAGTTGAAGTACCACTTTTCTCAGTTCTTCGGAGGGAATGAATAACTGTTTGTTTCTATAGAAACATCCCTGAGATGAGTTAAGCTTCCAGATAGCGGCAAACCGAGGATTAGTCTGTATAAATCGAGAGGTCTCCGTAGCTACTAGTTGAAGAAAGGTGGTGACTTCCTGCAAAAATCTGGCCTTGGGAAACAAGGGTTCAGAACGGAAAGGATTGGTAGAGTTGTAATCCTTTCTGGATAATGCATCTGCCTTGAGGTTAACTCTTCCCGGTATGAAGGAGAAGATGATATTATAGGGTGAAAAAAAATGAGCCCAACGAGCTTGGCGACTATTTCGTGTTTGAGAGTATTGTAAGACTCGGAGATTGCTGTGATCGGTCCGTACTTCGATGGCATATTTGGCCCCTAGCAGCAGATGTCGCCACTCCTCAAAGGCTCTCTTAATAGCCAATAATTCTTTTTCGAGGACCGAGTAGTTGATCTCCGAAGGCGAGAGCGTCTTAGATAGATAGGCCACAGGACACTCGTCTCCTTGTTCATTTTCTTGCAGTAGAACGGCACCTATAGCATGATGCGAGGCGTCTGATTCTACGATGAACTTCTTGTTTTGGTCCGGGGTCAGGAGTATAGGTTCCTTGGTGAATTCTTCCTTGAGACTCTCAAAGGCTATTAGAGCCCTGTCTGACCAAAAGAACCTTGCATTCTTCTTAAGGAGAGTCGTCATCGGGAGAATCTTCTCCGAATAGTGGGGAATGAAACGCCTATAAAAATTGGCGAATCCTAAGAATCTCTGCAGATCTTTAACACATAGTGGAATTGGCCATTCCTTTATAGCAGAGACTTTTCGGGGATCCATGGCAACTCCTTCAGCGGATAGTATATAACCCAAATACGCCACTTTATCCTTGTGAAACTCACACTTGTCAGGTTTACAAAAAAGATGATTCTCCTCCAGTCTCTGTAATACTTCCTTCACATGTCGGATATGGTCCGACTTGGAAACTGAGAAGACCAATATGTCGTCCAAATAGACAATGACGGTGTGTAGAAGGATATCCGAGAATATGTGATCCATGAAACGTTGGAAAACAGCTGGCGCATTGGAAAGTCCGAATGGCATTACTTTATATTCATAGTGGCCCAAGGGAGTACGAAAGGCGGTTTTCCATTCATCTCCTGCGCGGATTCGGATAAGATGGTAAGCTCCGCGTAGGTCTAGCTTGGTAAATATCTTGGCTCCCTTTACTGCCTCAAGAATATCTGGGATTAATGGCATCGGGTAGCGATCTGGAGTAGTGATTTTGTTCAAACCCCGATAGTCTACACATGGTCTGAGTTCTGTCGAATCCTTCTTAGGAATAAAGAACAGCGAGGCGCCAGCAGGAGAAGTGGATTCCTGAATGAGGCCGTTATGTAAGTTCTTCTGGAGATACTCCTTCAGGACTTCCCGTTCGCGTGCTGATAGTATATACATGCGACCAAAAGGGATTGGAACACCCTGATCTAGTTCTAGGGCGCAATCATCTCTACGATGGGGAGGTAATTCAGCGAACTCTGAATTGGAGAATACTACTTGGAACTCTTGGTAGTCAGGAGGAATCTCCTGTATGTTATGTAACACTGAAGTAGTGCTATTCCTTTCTTGGACGGGGTGTGTAGAACAGAACCCCAACGCTCCACCAGAAAGGCAATGTGTAATGCAATGTTCTGATCCTAGAAAAATGGTGCCGGCCTTCCAATTTATGTATGGATTGTGGGCTCTAAGCCACGGTAAACCCAGTATTAAGGGGTAATGTGCGGTGCGAATGACATCGAATACGATGGTCTCGTGATGAGACGCAATCTTCATTCGAATAGGTCTTGTTTGTTCCCGGATAGGACCGGAAGTCAATGGACTTCCATCAACCGATTCTACTGGAACAGCAATGGTCTTAAGGGAACATGGTATACTTCTGTCATTCTTCCAATGGGTGTCTACAAAATTCCCTGCAGCTCCGCAATCAATCAATGCTGGAACCAAAATTGGTTCGGAGGTGCCCCATTCCATTGAAACCTGTATGACAATCATTAGAGGATCAGGAGTGTCTGTGACTTGAGAAGACACTGACATGGATGAGGAACCCGTTATTGGCTCCCTAGCCGCGGTTCCCCGTGCGGTTGGGAAGAAGCGTTTCCCTGTCGTTTGATAGGGGTGATGGGGCAGTCCTGTACTCGGTGGTCCTTGGAACCACAATACATACACAAGTCTTTCGCCCTCCGTCGATTACGTTCTTCCAAGGTGAGTCTACCTCTTCCTCTTGTGATTCCTATCTGCATAGGTTCATCAATTGGGGTTTTCATAGGACTAGAAGGCTGCATAGTAAATGGTCTCACAGAACGATTACGACGTCGTTCTCTGAGTCTTTCCTGTAGACGGTAGTCCATCTGCATCACTAAGGTAATCATTTCCGCTAGGTTTGGGGGTCGAGAAACCCTAGACACCTCGTCTTTAAGTTCCTCATTCAAACCCCTGCGAAATAGTGTTATCAGAGCATCATCAGCCCAAGAGGTTCCAGCAGCAAGCTGCTTAAAGGAGGTGATATACGACATTAGATCCTGTGATCCCTGTTTGAAGTCTAATAATTGCTCTTGGGAAAAAACAGTGATCTCTTGTCTATTAAACATGGACCTAAGACTGTTCAGAAAGGCAGGATAGGAGTCTAGCAGAGCATTGTTTGTCACAACCAGTGGTGTAGCCCATGCTAATGCCGGTCCAGTCAGGTTAGCTATCATATGTCCCACCTTATCTCGATCGTTCGGAAAGAATGCCGTTTTAAATGAGAACTGGACCGTACATGCTTCGATAAAGGCCTTAAGCTTGTGAGGATTCCCATCATATAAACCCCCTGGAATGGGACCTGGAGGTAGTTCTGAACAACTAGGTACCCTTCCAACCTGTTGCCGCAAAAAGGCATTTTCCTGCTTTAATGCCTGAACTTCCGCAGTCAGAGACTGGACTGCAGAAACCAATTGCTGCTGTTGGGCAGCGTCCATGGTATCACCTAGAACTATCGAGTTCTCCAAGGCAACCGTTCAGCACCGGGGAAGCCCCAGTATTCCTTCTATATTTTAGGCGTTGCTAACTGTAATAATTCAGACTGTTACGAGAGATGTGAATGACCGAAAGGTTACCTTAGAGAAACACTCGTCGTTCTCCCTCCTTCGCCTCCTTCTTCGGAAATGGTTCCGACAGGGGTAGAGAATGAGTGCCTCCCTGAGACCCTTCCTCCGCCTCAAATACAAAGATTAAGGAAGGGAAGGATTCCAGGGAAACCCTCTGGGGAAGAAAACCCTGTGTCGATGTCCACTGGATGGATGTCGTCTGTCCGGAGAAGTTCTTGGTAACCAGAACGTCTGCTGGAGTGGGCCGTCTGATTGGAGACAGAGGAAAGCGGTAAGTTGGAGCAAGGAAACTAGAAAGCAGAATATAGGTTGAGGAAATGAGGAGTACCTGATGGGAAGGGGGAAGCACCTATAAGGCTATATTGCAGGTCTTCCGAAGAGCCGCGGACAGAAGTAACTTCGAGGACGTTCCCGAAAGAAAATGGTTCTCAGATTTCTCTGCACAGGTAAGAGAATATTAGGTGTAACTTCTGGTCTATTTCTAACCTTTGATATATTACGGATTGAATGGCAATATTCACGTACCGCACGCCAGGGAGGGAGTCTCACTAGCGAACCGGTCAGTGAGCTTCAATTCGGAACGATTGATGCAGAGGGAAACCACTCGAGACTTAGATGTCGTGTATGAGTTGGGAGAAGGAAGCGAGTCTGAAAACAGGGGAGAGGAAAGGGTAGAGTTATACGGAAGACATTACAAACAAACGAGCCTATAATAGATCCTAGTATCGAACTCACGAAGCGTTGTTGTTGAAGAGTAGCAACGCATCCGCGCGTTGTTCGCAGGACCAGATGAACCGGCTCCGGAGTCGGGGGGCGGTCCTTCCAGCGCGCGGCAATGGTGCAAGCCTAGACCCACACATTCTGTAGCGGCGGCCATCTTGGGAGTAAAGATGGCCGCAACCCGTCTAATCGACCATCTATGCCAGAGTGACCAAGGTCTCCGTAGGGGCGTGACAGAGATAGACGAGGAGGCACAGACAACAGCAAACGATGCAAATGAGTAGGATGTCTAAATATCGACTTGCGTGAGTGTGTGTGTGTGTCAGCACTGGACCTAAATGGAATAATGTCAGCACTGGAATTGAATGAACTAATGCCTGACAAGGATATTACAAAAAAAAAAAAAAAAAAAGGGGTGTGTGTGGGATTTCTTTTTTTTTATCTCGTTGAGTGGTATATAATTAATGAAATAATAATATTATAGCTTGTATATACCCTTGTCTGTGAATACCCCTCCCCCGCACCCCCACCCGCTTCCATTCCCCGTCAAATGTATTGGCACAGATGGTGCCAGCAAAACGTTTACATGCATGCACTTAATGCACTTTTATATCTCAAACAGGAGCTTCCATGGCATCTAACGGGCAGCCTGCAACGGATAGAATTAGTAGAATGAGAGAATTAGTATATGAGAGGTGTAGATATTCGTATGAGTGTGGATTATCAGTATGCATCACATTGTTTTTTATGATAATGTTTGGCTTGGTTACATATTGGTTTATAGCGTTCATCTCTATCGAGATGTACGAGGGGGGAGGGAGTAATAACACTACTGGACCAATTAACAGTACCACCGGGCCCAATACAACTGCAGGTGTCAATACCAGGGAAGGTGATTTTTTGATATGGGACGGAACTAAACTTGTGTGGGGGTATCATACCACACCATCCAGTGTTGTGACCTCACAAAGAGAAAAGCCACAAGGTGGAATACAGAGCAACACAGTGTCTCCACCAGGGGTATCCACTTACAATGCCCACAGTCTCAATGACCGAAACCCGTCTGCCATATCATGGTTATATAACACCCCCACCAGCCAGCTTGCCCCCACCCCAGAAAACAATATGCCAGATAACGTCAGAAAAGAAGACGAAAAGCTACTAGAAATGCACGAAATATTATATGATGAATGTGTCAAGGGGGGCGGGAATGAGAAAGGGGGGTCTAGTTTGTCCACTGCCCAGGGGGGTGGGAAGCATATGAGCAACAAGAACAGCAGACGAAAGAGAGAAGCAGGGAGGAGAAAGTACGATGAGTACTATGGGCTAGGTCTAGATGAGATGGAAGACCCACGACACCCCCATCAAACAAATAAGTGGTATGCAGACATGAGTGCCACAGCTAAACAGACAACAAATGAGAGCTGTTATGTCTGTTCCCTCATCCCCCATGCATCAGGTACACCCAAAGTATTGTTACCCAAAGAGTTGCCAATTGTGGATGCCCAATGTCTCCTTCATCTCACGCTGTGCAGGATTAAGAACACCTTCCAGGCACACGAAGTGACTTTTCAAATGCTGCAGAACGAGAAAACGTGTTACCCAAAAACGGCAGGAGTAGTATGTTTGAAAGAACCATTTTTTGTGATAGGAGGGACACTTTTTTCTGACAACAAGCGGAAGGATGAAGAAGTACTGTGCAAAGCGGAAGCACTAAGAGGTGTGGCGCCGGATAAATTACAGTGGATAGAGGAAAAATGTGCACCAGTATGGAGAGAACACATTTCAAAGCTAACTTGGGTAACTGCCATTGAAAAGCCGTTCAAACTACAGAGCGAAATGGACTATAAACTGTGCTTTAAAGGAGAAGGGAGAACCCCCATGGGAACAAACAAGAACTGCAACAAGACCCTCACCATCCCAGACCTAAAGAAAGGGACAGCGGCCCTGATGGACACGTACTGGGTGTGCGGCAAACGGGCATACCTACACCTCCCCCAGTCATGGAGTGGCAGCTGCTCAATGGCCACTCTGCACTCAGCCCTGATGGTGATACCAGAAAGCCACGTCGATGGGACACAGGAACGCATGCAGAGTGTTGCTCAACCAACTGCAGAGACACAAATATATGTCCTGTCTTCTGGAAACAAGGAAGAAGTGCTGACCCGTAACAGGCGAGCATCAAATTACATATCAAAGGCATCATCAGAACTATTGGCTCAGATCCCAGACAAATATCGATTATTCAGCTCAGCAGAAACATTTTTTGCCTCACTCGTCTCAAGTGTCCAAGCACGGGCAAACGCAAAATGGCTCCAGATAACACGCTGGGAATTGATTCAGCTGGCGAACGACACTGAAGAAGGATTCAATATCATCAGAGTTGAACTAAGAGCTTTACGACTAATGACCATGCAAAACAGGTATGTTCTGGACCTGTTGACAGCGATGGACGGTGGTGTTTGCCGAAAAATAGGAAGTGCCTGCTGCACTTTCGTACCTTCTGAAGACGCAGAGAATGGCTCCCTGTCCCATGTGATCGAAGCAGTCCACAACCTAGGAGAAAAAATGAAAATGGAAGGTGGAGCAGAAGCGAGTACCTGGTTCGACAACATCTTCTCCTGGGTTCCCTCATGGCTTGGAACAACTGTGAAATTTTTAATACCAGCTGTTGTGTTCCTCCTTCTACTTTTCTGCCTGTGCCAGGTGGGTCTTCGAGTCTGTGCTAACGCAGTACCAAATGGTGCAATGATGATGGTGACAATGGGCAACTCACACGGTACAATAAAAACAATGCAAGAAGCACAAGTACAAACAGGGAAAGATAATTCGCCCAGGTACCAACTGGTGCCCATATACCACGATAAAGATATTGTAGATAAGTTGTGGCACACCACCATCAAAGAGCCCCGTATACTAGAATGGTATGAGGAAGTTTGGGTAGATTTAGAAGCAGATGGTGGGTGTATATATCTAACGTGTACCCCAGATGAATATGCCCGGAGAGGTGAGAGCTTAAGAGCAGTGTGCAGAGCATGGATGCCCATCAAAGGAACTCCGGCATGGGATGAGGCGGTGATGGACGAGGCAGAATGTAGGAGGATAGAAGATTTAAAGAATTCGTTACTTTAGTAACGAAAGGGGGGAAATGTAGGGGAGGACTGGTCCAAGACGACCCCCCTCGCCTGCACTTTCTCCCCAGGTGAGGACTATGGCTCTCTTGGGCGTCCCCTCATGCCACCCGGGCCCAGGTGGTGGAGGGCTCACCCACTGGAGACATTGCCCGCACGTATTAATTGCCCACACGTATTAAAATTTAGCTAGGCCTAGAAACCATTTTGTCTGGTAAAGATGGTGTGAGCTCAGCGCACTGTAGCGCGGCCCCCACCCTTGGAGGGTTTCAGTCATCCTTGTTGCCGCAGCACCCTGGCAGATCCGCTGCGAGCACGTTCCCACGAACAAGACGGACATGAGCTAGTGTAATACACTAACATTGTAACAGTTCACCTCCCGCAGTGTATCATTGCTCCCAGCATGACCCGGCCAGCAGGCCTAGGCAATGAAAAGAACAGTAAAATAGTCATTAGATGACAGACAATCTTTGTATATTAATGTTGAGACTACTTGCAAAGGATGCTTTTCTTCCACAAAATCCCTTATATTACAAAAGCCTGTAGAATGTATAATTACAAGAAATCATGCTTCCATGATATAAGCGATGGTGAGCCTATACCATTGCAGTTGGGTGCTAATGATAAAGGAACGCACCAGGAATCTGTTTGTTACGTGTATTACTGGGAAACTTACACCCCATGGGCTCGCGCCATAACTGAACTAATGCTGCTAGAGGACACAAGAAAACGAATGTAACCATACAGAGGGCCCATGTGAAGGATGCACGGAAAGGCGCATGTCATGTGTGCATGTCTAGGCCCCACATGTGCCACCACCGTCACGAACAAGTGGCGGGTTACTTTCTATGTTCTCCACCAATCCTAACTCTACCTCACTTACTGCAAATATATATGCATATAACTAAATACTGTACTTGTTAAAACATAATGTATGAATAAGGTGCTCAGACTGGGTATAATCGAGACACATCCAGCAAAGGTTAAATGCATGTTTTGTATTGTTTTGAATAAGTATTATAGAGTGTTCAAATGTTTGTGATGTTTTTACCTAAATCGGCAACACACGAGAGAGATACCTTTGTGAAATACGTACAAGGCCATTCCCCCTCCCACCCTGCGAAGGCTGCCAAGGCATGAGAGCAGAGACCGCGCCGCGCTGCGTTACCTCCCCCAACCAGACTGGAGCCGCTTCAAAGACTTGAAACCCCCTCTGTAGCACCCAAGGCCACCACCCGCCACCTGCATTATTTACAGCACGGCAGTAAACCTCTGCCTGAACACACGCACCCCATCGTAAACCTTACAACCCACCGAACCATCTCAGACTTATGGCCCTGTGCAATCAGGACACCCAACACTTTGACAACACACAGCGGAACATCCATAACAACTTCTTACAAGGCAGAAAGACATGTACCGCCCGTCCCAGGCCCTGAAGCTTAGCCCCTCGACCTATGGCCCCGGTCAACAGGACACTGGTAACCATGCCCTGACGTATTACCTCCAGTCCCCTCACAAGGTGCATTCCTCCTGTTTTGCATTAACCTGTTGTATAACCTATCGAAAGATTTACTAAAGAAGATAATACTAGAATGTTTGAATGACTGCGGTGTGCACGGCTTAGGGCTAACAAGTCAGGGAAAGACATTCATCTCTGCCACTGGCCACGATGGCCCCACAACACCGCCTGGATGAACTCCGCCACCCGGCCAGGCCCAGCCCAACCCACGAGGCTGCCCAGTGACGTCTTCCAGCCAAAGCCAACCACATCACAGCAGCACCTATAGTTAGTCGTCGCCACCCAATCCCCATGAACTTGTGCCCCCTATAGTGTGTAGGTTTTTATGACGTTTTTTGTAAATATATACGCCTGTCTTTGCTATTGTCAGACAGAGCGCTCTCGGAGTTTGCAGAGTCCTTTGCATGCCCTATTCTGATTGATAAACTCCCATTTACGCTCACCCGCACTCTGTCTTGGCCTTATTCCCATCTTGGGAGAGTCCTTTATTGTCTCTCATTGCGGGGAGGATCGTGCTGTGTGGGGACGCTTGCCTTCACCATTACAAAGGAGCCAGAGCCAATGGGGGCAGAGCATCAACTGCACCAAGCACACACCAACACAGTTTGTGAGCCGCCATATTGGTATAGCAGCTTGCAATTCGAATATACTGCAGAAGGGCAATAGCCCTCGAAAATGCAGCCTAGCAAGCACTAACATCCATAGTCCACAACAAAGCTGTAGTGTGCAATGATCTTCAGGGCAGGGAATCAATTCAATGTTATGGCAGCAACGATGTGCGTGTGCCTGAAAGGGCCCAGGGAGGGTCTTCCCTTATCCTTAAGCCTTGCTGGAGCTGCAACAGGCAACCTCCCGTGGTAGGGAGAGAGTGCAGTGCCATTCCAGGGACTGCTGTCTTGCCGATGCGCGGGATGGTGAAGAGAGGAGCATTTTGTCTGGGACCAGGATCGGACCTTCGGAGAAGGGCCGGCCAAACCCGCCGGCTTTTCATTGGCCCATTACAAATGAGCCAGAGCCAATGGGGACAGAGCATCAACTGCACCAAGCACACAAGAACACAGTGTGCGGTGCGCCATCTTGGTATCGCAGCTCGCAGTTCGAATATATTGCAGAAGGGCATTAGCCATCGAAAATGCAGCCTACCAAGCAGTAACATCTATAGTCCACAACAGAGCTGTAGAGTGCCACGATCTTCAGGGCAGGGAAGCAATTCAAAGCCATGATACCGCCGATGTGCACGTGCATGAAAGGGCCCAGGGAGGGTCTTACCTTATCATCAAGCCGTGTTGGAGTTGCAACTGGCCACCTCTCGTGGTAGGGAGAGGGCACAGTTCCATTCCAGTGACTGCTGCCTTGCCGATGTGTGGGATAGTTAAGAGACAAGCATTTTGTACAGGGCCAGGATCGGGCCTTTGGAGGAGGGCTGGCCAAGCCTGCCGGCTTCTCATTGGCCCATTACAAAGGAGCCAAAACCAATGGGGGCAGAGCATCAACTGCACCAAGCACACAACAACACAGTGTGCGGTCCGCCATCTTGGTATGGCAGCTCGCGGTTCGAAAATATTGCAGAAGTGCATTAGCCGTCGAAAATGCAGCCTACCAAGTAGTAAGGAACAAGTTACTTACCTGTAACTGTTGTTCTCCAGCATGGGTCTGGCATGGATTCACATGCTCATGAATATTCCCCGTCGTCAGGCTGGGAATCCTCGGTAAAGAAAAAACCAGTATCAGTTTCGTTTCTGATCTGTCTTTCGTAGTAATAACCAATCACTGGTCTCTGCGTCATACTGACCACAGCCAATGACTGCCCTCTACCTAAGCACCTCCTCCGGCAGCCATCTTCAGATTTGGAAGCACGTGAAGTGGCAGTATGACCAAGTGAAGAGCCGCAGAGGGGTAGGCGGGAGGGTTCGCATGTGAATCCATGCCAGACCCATGCTGGAGAACAACAGTTACAGGTAAGTAACTTGTTCCTTCTCCAGCATGGGGTCTGGCATGGATTCACATGCTCATGAATAAAGAATACATAGCAGTACACACATGCACAACCACGGGAGGTGGCAAAGGCTCAACATTAAGCATCACATTAACTCAACATTAAGCATCTTACCTCCTCACCAGGCTCACCTCAGGCGAACAGGTTGCGCAGCACTGCTTGGCCGACCCTGGACTCCTCCCTGGAATCCCGGTCGACGCAGTAGAATTTCGTGAAGGTGTGCGTCGACCTCCACGTAGCAGCCCTGCATATGTCCAGCAGGGGCACACCAGATAGGAACGCCGTGGTAGCTGCGATCGCTCTGGTGGAATGGGCTCTCGGACGGTCAGGCAGCGGTCGGTTTGCCAACCGGTGACAGTACATGATACAGCCGGAGAGCCATCTGGAGATGGAAGCCTTCGAGAGAGCCTTCCCCTGATTGACAGGTCCAAAGTTCACAAAGAGTTGTGACGTCTTCCGAAAACCCTTCGTGCGGTCCACGTAGAACTTCAGCGCTCTAGCTACATCCAGCGAGTGCAAAGTCCTCTCAGCCGGCGACGAAGGCGACGGGAAGAACACAGGTAACACCAAGGGTTCGTTGAGATGGAAGTCCGACGGTACCTTGGGCATGAAGGAGGGGTGCGTCCTGAGCACTACCCTCGTGTCGTGGAAAGTCAAGTACGGGGCCTTGCAGGAAAGGGCCTGGATCTCTCCCACTCGTCGTGCGGAGGTGATGGCCACGAGAAAAGCTGTTTTCCACGATAGAAACTTCAACGGGGCCGAGTGCAGAGGCTCGAACGGAGGTCCCATGAGCTTGGTCAGCACCACGTTGAGCTCCCACGCCGGGGCCGGAGCCTTCACCGGCGGGAACGATCTGAACAGTCCCTTCATGAACTCTTTCACCAGACGATGAGACCACAAGGACGTCCGGCCCGTGGTTCTGGTGTATCGGGAGATCGCAGCAAGATGAATCTTGATGGACGCGTGTGCCAGACCAGCTTTGGCCAGCGTCAGCAGGTACGGCAGTACTTGGGGAGCCGTAATCCGTAGAGGGTTAATCTTCTGTGCGTGGCACCAGACAGAGAACCTCTTCCATTTGTGGCGTAGCATTTAAGAGTCGAGGACGCCCTGGCCTTTGCAAGAACCTCTCTGCAATCGGCCGGTATGTCGTATCCTCCAAACTCTAGCGCTGCAGGAGCCAGGCCTGCAAGTTCAGCGACTTCGGGTCGTGGTGGAGGATGGCGCCTCCTTCCCTGGAGAGTAGATCCGCGTCCGCCGGCAGCTTGATCGGCGGGGACGCTGACAAGTCCAGAAGGTCCGGGAACCATATCTGCCTCGGCCACGCAGGTGCGACGAGGATCATCCTGCACCGTGACCTCATGAGCTGGTTGACGAGCCGGATTAGCAGAGGCAAGGGAGGGAACGCGTAGAGGAACAGGCCCTCCCAGGGGAACGAGAAAGCATCGCCCATGCTCCTCGTCTGGGGAAACCTGCTGGCGAACCTCCGGCACTTGGTGTTCGTCGCCGTCGCGAACAGGTCGATCTGGGGTGTGCCCCACCGTCGGAAGAGGCGATCCACCAGATCCTGCCGTAGTTCCCACTCGTGGCACGAGCGCAGCTCCCTGCTGAGTGAGTCGGCGATGGTGTTTTTTATCCCTGCCAGATGAAACGGCACCAGAAGAATCCCTTGGGCGACGGCCCAATGCCACAGGTCCTGCGCCTCCTTGGACAGCGCTGGGGACCTGGTTCCGCCCTGTTTCCTGATGTAAAACATGGTGGTGGTGTTGTCGGTGAAGATCCTCACCACCTTGCCCTTGAGGGACGGAAGGAAGGACCTGAGGGCCCAAAACACTGCACGGAGCTCCAGGACGTTGATATGCAGGGACTTCTCCGTCGGGAGCCAGAGTCCCCTTGCGTGCAGATTTTCGGTGTGCGCTCCCCACCCTTCTAGGGAGGCATCCGTGGTCACAGTCACCTGGTGGGCTGGGGTCTGGAAGTCCATGCCCGCCGTCAGATGCGCGCGGGTGCCCCACCACCGTATCGCTCGTCGGAAACTCTCGTCGAGCTTGATCCTTTCCTCGAAGCTGCCCGTCGTCTGGATCCAGCGCGCATCCAGGAATTCTTGCAACGGGCGCATCCGGAGCCTGCACATGGGAATGAGGTAGATGCAGGAAGACATCATCCCGAGGAGGGACTTGATGGACCTCACTTTGGCCGCGTCGGCCACCAACATCCGTTGCACCTTGCCCAAGATGGTCCTGGTCCTCTCCTCCGACGGGGAGGCCAGAAGGGACACTGTGTCGAGCCTCGCTCCCAGAAACAGTGCGACTTGCGCGGGCACCAGGTGGGATTTGGCGTAGTTCACGGAGAATCCCAGGTCCGTGAGGAGTTGGACGGTCCTTGCCGTGTGGACCACGGCGAGCTCCCTCGTCTTGGCGCGGATGAGCCAGTCGTCCAGGTAGGGGTAGACGTGAATCCCCTCGCGGCGCAGCTGCGCCGCCACCGGTGCGAGGCACTTGGTGAAAACCCTGGGTGCCGACCGTAGTCCGAAGGGAAGGGCTTTGAACTGGTAATGACGCCCTTGGACCACGAATCTGAGGAATTTTCGGTGCCCCTTTAGGATGGGAATGTGGAAGTAGGCATCCTCTGGATGGATCCTTCTTTTCTTGGTAGGGGGAACACCAGAAGGTCCCGGTTCTGGATCCCCCGACGGGAGAGGTTCCTCCGTCGGTAACGGTAGCCTCGTCCTTATCTCGGAGCATAAGGACTGTATGGCCAACAAAATGGCCGCCGAGTTGTCTTGCGGCGCTGGCAGAGGGGAATCCGACGGGCGAGCAGGGGCCCCGTCGGTATCCTCGACGATGTCGTCGTCGTCACCTGCGTCGGGTTCCATTCCGACGGGCTGGCCTTCTTCCACGCCTAGGCCGTGGCTTAAGACCTCGATCAGTTCCTCTTCTGAGGTTGAGGCCGAATCTACGACGACGCCCTGCCCCCCCTTCTTCTTCCCCACGGAGGGTTTCACGGGGGTCCTATCGATGGGCACAAAGGAAGACTCCCTCCGAGGAGGCAGGGAGATTCTGGGCCCTGAGGTCGCCACCACTGGTGCAGCCACCACAGGCTGAGCCAGGGCCGCCGCGACCGTTTCGATAGAGGGCTTGGTCGGATGGATCAAGGCCTTCACCACCTTAGGTGCGCTCACCGCCTTATCCTTGAGGGAGGGGGCACTGCCACGCTCCTCCTCTGCCTTAGAGCTCGACCGGGGCCTCTCCAGGAGCTTCGCCGGGTGCTCGGCCTTCCTCTTACCCGACCCAGAGCGTTGGCTCGTGGTTGATGGTGCCGGGGAGGGTGCGCCCTGCCTGGCGCCCGTAGAGCCCGACCGTTCGGCGCTCCCGGTGCCAGCGGACTCGCGGTGCTTGGCCTTATGTTGGGCCCCCGTCGCCGGGGCGCCCTCAAAGGTCTTAGAAGACCGCTCGGATTTCTTCTTCTTCTCGCCAGACGGGCTCTTACCCTCCAGCCAGTTGGCGAGACGTTGATGGCGGTCCTTCATGGTCCGTTCCGACATGTTGCCGCAAAACGCACAGTCCTTCTCCACGTGCGTCTTGTCCTCATGAAGGCAGTAAAGGCAGAAAGAGTGTTCGTCCTCCTTGAAGACGTTCTGCAGCTGGCATCCAGGGCAGACCCTGAACAGCTTTCCGGGCGTCGAGCTTCCCTTCTCCTGGGCCATCTCCGAGATCGGGCCTGAGAAGCTTCTGGAGTCCTCCGAAGTGTAGCTCGACGAAATCTTCACCCTTGAGGGGCACAGATGAATCCGACACGGGTCCCCGTAGATCGGATGTAGGATCGGTGGAGCTTGAGGCTCTTTTGACCGAAAGAATCGAAGTTTTTTGTGAAAAAGCGCGAAAAATAGCACTAACGCTCGAGAGCAATAGCACGAGGATCCCAACACATGAACGTGCGGTAAAAATCTGAAGATGGCTGCCGGAGGAGGTGCTTAGGTAGAGGGCAGTCATTGGCTGTGGTCAGTATGACGCAGAGACCAGTGATTGGTTATTACTACGAAAGACAGATCAGAAACGAAACTGATACTGGTTTTTTCTTTACCGAGGATTCCCAGCCTGACGACGGGGAATATTCATGAGCATGTGAATCCATGCCAGACCCCATGCTGGAGAACATCCATTGTCCACGACAGACCTGTAGAGGGCCGTGATTTTAAGGGCAGGGAAGCAATTCAAAGTCATGGCAGCGCTAACGTGCACGTGCCTGAAGGGGCCCAGGGAAGGTCTTCCCTTATCGTCAAGCAGTGTTGGAGCTGCACCTGGCCACCTCCCGTGGTAGTGAGAGGGCGCAGTGCCATTCCAGAGACTGCTCCCTTGCCGATGCGCGGGATAGTGAAGAGAGGAGCATTTTGTCAAGGGTCAGGATCGGGCCTTTGGAGGAGGGCCAGCCAAGCCTGCTAGCTTCTCACTGGCAAATTACAAATGAGCCAGAGTCAATGGGGACAGAGCATCAACTGCACCAAGCACACAAGAACACAGTGTGCGGTCCGCCATCTTGGTATGGCAGCTCGCAGATCGAATATATTGCAGAAGGGCATTAGCCGTCGAAAATGCAGCCTACCAAGCAGTAACAGCCATAGTCCACAACAGAGCTGTAGAGTGCCACGATCTTCAGGGCAGGGAAGCAATTCAAAGTCATGGTACCGCTGACGTGCACGTGCATGAAAGGGCCCAGGGAGGGTCTTACATTATCGTCAAGCCGTGTTGGAGCTGCAACTGGCCACCTCCCGTGGTAGGGAGAGGGCACAGTTCCATTCCAGTGACTGCTGCCTTGCCGATGCGTGGGATAGTTAAAAGACAAGCATTTTGTCCAGGGCCAGGATCTGGCCTTTGGAGGAGGGCCGGACAAGCCTGCCGGCTTCTCATTGGCCCATTACAAAGGAGCTAGAGCCAATGGGGGCAGAGCAGCAACTGCACCAAGCACAGAACACAGTGCACATGCATGAAAGGGCCCAGGGAGGGTCTTACCTTATCATCAAGCCGTGTTGGAGTTGCAACTGGCCACCTCTCGTGGTAGGGAGAGGGCACAGTTCCATTCCAGTGACTGCTGCCTTGCCGATGTGTGGGATAGTTAAGAGACAAGCATTTTGTACAGGGCCAGGATCGGGCCTTTGGAGGAGGGCTGACCAAGCCTGCCGGCTTCTCATTGGCCCATTACAAAGGAGCTAAAGCCAATGGGGGCAGAGCATCAACTGCACCAAGCACACAACAACACAGTGTGCGGGCCACCATCTTACTAGCGCAGCTCAAAGTTCGAATATATTGCAGAAGGGTGGTAGCCATTGAAAATGCAGCCTAGCAAGCAGTAACATCCACAGTCCACAAAAGAGCTGTAGAGAGCCACGATCTTCAGGGCAGGGAAGCAATTTAATTTCACGGCAGCAACGATGTGCGTGTGCCTGAAAGGGCCCACGGAGGGTCTTACCTTATTGTCAAGCAGTGTTGGAGCTGCACCTGGCAACTTCCCGTGATATGCAGAGGGCACAGTGCCATTCCAGGAACTGCTGCCTTCCCAATGCTCGGGATAGTGATGAGAGGAGCATTTTGTCCAGGGCCAGGATCGGGCCGACCAAGCCTGCCGGCTTCACATTGGCCCATTACAAAGGAGCCAGAGCCAATGGGGGCAGAGCATCAACTGCACCAAGCACACAACAACACATTGTGCAGGCCGCCATCTTGGTATGGCAGCTCGCAGTTTGAATATATTGCATAAGGGAAGTAGCTGTCGAAAATGCAGCCAAGCAAGCAGTAACATCCACAGTCCACAACAAAGCTGTAGAGTGCCACGATCTTCAGGGCAGGGAAGCAATTCAAAGTCATGGTACCGCCGACGGGCACGTGCATGAAAGGGCCCAGGGAGGGTCTTACCTTATGGTCAAGACGTGATGGAGCCGCAACTGGCCACCTCCCGTGGTAGGGAGAGGGCACAGTTCCATTCCAGTGACTGCTGCCTTGCCGATGCGTGGGATCGTAAAGAGACAAGCATTTTGTCCAGGGCCAGGATCTGGCCTTTGGAGGAGGGCCGGCCAAGCCTGCCGCCTTCTCATTGGCCCATTACAAAGGAGCTAGAGCCAATGGGGGCAGAGCCTCAACTGCACCAAGCACTCAACAACACCGTGTGCGGTCCGCCATCTTGGTATGGCAGCTCGCGGTTCGAATATATTGCAGAAGGGCATTAGCCGTCGAAAATGCAGCCTACCAAGCAGTAACATCCATAGTCCACAACAGAGCTGTAGAGTGCCACGATCTTCAGGGCAGGGACGATGTGTGTGTGCCTGAAACGACCCAGGGAGGGGTTTACCTTATCGCCAAGCCGTGGTATGCAGAGGGAGCAGTGCCATTCCAGGGACTGCTGCCTTCCCGATGCTCGGGATAGTGAAGAGAGGAGCATTTTGTCCGGGGCCAGGATCGGGCCAGCCAAGCCTGACAGCTTCTCATTGGCCCATTACAAATGAGCCAGAGCCAATGGTGGCAGAGCATCAACTCCACCAAGCACACAACAACACAGTGTGCGGGCAGCCATCTTGGTATGGCAGCTCGCAGTTCGAATATATTGCAAAAGGGCATTAGCCGTCGAAAATGCAGCCTACCAAGCAGTAACATCCATTGTCCACAACAGAGCTGTAGAGTGCCAGGATCTTCAGGGCAGGGAAGCAATTCAAAGTCATGGTAGCGGCGACATGCACGAGCATGAAAGGGCCCAGGGAGGGTCTTACCTTATCGTCAAGCCGTGTTGGAGCTGCAACTGCCCACCTCCCGTGGTAGGGAGAGGGCACAGTTCCATTCCAGTGACTGCTGCCTTTCCGATGCATGGGATAGTTAAGAGACAAGCATTTTGTCCAGGGCCAGGATCGGGCCTTTGGAGGAGGGCCGGACAAGCCGGCCGGCTTCTCATTGGCCCATTACAAAGGAGCTAGAGCCAATGGGGGCAGAGCATCAACTGCACCAAGCACACAACACAGTGCACGTGCATGAAAGGGCCCAGGGAGGGTCTTACCTTATCATCAAGCTGTGTTGGAGTTGCAACTGGCCACCTCTCGTGGTAGGGAGAGGGCACAGTTCCATTCCAGTGACTGCTGCCTTGCCGATGTGTGGGATAGTTAAGAGACAAGCATTTTGTCCAGGGCCAGGATCTGGCCTTTGGAGGAGGGCCGGACAAGCCTGCGGCTTCTCATTTGCCCATTACAAAGGAGCTAGAGCCAATGGGGGCAGAGCATCAACTGCACCAAGCACACAACACAGTGCACGTGCACGAAAGGGCCCAGGGAGGGTCTTACCTTATCATCAAGCCGTGTTGGAGTTGCAACTGGCCACCTCTCGTGGTAGGGAGAGGGCACAGTTCCATTCCAGTGACTGCTGTCTTGCCGATGCGTGGGATAGTTAAGAGACAAGCATTTTGAACAGTGCCAGGATCGGGCCTTCAGGTCAGGGAGCAATTTAATTTCACGGCAGCAACGATGTGCGTGTGCCTGAAAGGGCCCACGGAGGGTCTTACCTTATTGTCAAGCAGTGTTGGAGCTGCACCTGGCAACTTCCCGTGATATGCAGAGGGCGCAGTGCCATTCCAGGAACTGCTGCCTTCCCAATGCTCGGGATAGTGATGGGAGGAGCATTTTGTCCAGGGCCAGGATCGGGCCGACCAAGCCTGCCGGCTTCACATTGGCCCATTACAAAGGAGCCAGAGCCAATGGGGGCAGAGCATCAACTGCACCAAGCACACAACAACACAGTGTGCAGCCGCCATCTTGGTATGGCAGCTCGCAGTTTGAATATATTGCATAAGGGAAGTAGCTGTCGAAAATGCAGCCAAGCAAGCAGTAACATCCACAGTCCACAACAGAGCTGTAGAGTGCCACGATCTTCAGGGCAGGGAAGCAATTCAAAGTCATGGTACCGCCGACGGGCACGTGCATGAAAGGGCCCAGGGAGGATCTTACCTTATCATCAAGACGTGATGGAGCTGCAACTGGCCACCTCCCGTGGTAGGGAGAGGGCACAGTTCCATTCCAGTGACTGCTGCCTTGCCGATGCGTGGGATAGTAAAGAGACAAGCATTTTGTCCAGGGCCAGGATCTGGCCTTTGGAGGAGGGCCGGCCAAGCCTGCCGCCTTCTCATTGGCCCATTACAAAGGAGCTAGAGCCAATGGGGGCAGAGCCTCAACTGCACCAAGCACTCAACAACACAGTGTGCGGTCCGCCATCTTGGTATGGCAGCTCGCGGTTCGAATATATTGCAGAAGGGCATTAGCCGTCGAAAATGCAGCCTACCAAGCAGTAACATCCATAGTCCACAACAGAGCTGTAGAGTGCCACGATCTTCAGGGCAGGGACGATGTGTGTGTGCCTGAAAGGACCCAGGGAGGGGTTTACCTTATCGCCAAGCCGTGGTATGCAGAGGGAGCAGTGCCATTCCAGGGACTGCTGCCTTCCCGATGCTCGGGATAGTGAAGAGAGGAGCATTTTGTCCGGGGCCAGGATCGGGCCAGCCAAGCCTGACAGCTTCTCATTGGCCCATTACAAATGAGCCAGAGCCAATGGTGGCAGAGCATCAACTGCACCAAGCACACAACCACACAGTGTGCGGGCTGCCATCTTGGTATAGCAATTCGAATATATTGCAGAAGGGCAGTAGCCGTTGAAAAATGCAGTCTAGTAAGCAGTGAGGAACAAGTTACTTACCTGTAACTGTTGTTCTCCAGCATGGGTCTGGCATGGATTCACATGCTCATGAATATTCCCCGTCGTCAGGCTGGGAATCCTCGGTAAAGAAAAAAAAACAGTATCAGTTTCGTTTCTGATCTGTCTTTCGTAGTAATAACCAATCACTGGTCTCTGCGTCATACTGACCACAGCCAATGACTGCCCTCTACCTAAGCACCGCCTCTGGCAGCCATCTTCAGATTTGGAAGCACGTGAAGTGGCAGTATGACCAAGTGAAGAGCCGCAGAGGGGTAGGCGGGAGGGTTCCCATGTGAATCCATGCCAGACCCATGCTGGAGAACAACAGTTACAGGTAAGTAACTTGTTCCTTCTCCAGCATGGGGTCTGGCATGGATTCACATGCTCATGAATAAAGAATACATAGCAGTACACACATGCACAACCACGGGAGGTGGCAAAGGCTCAACATTAAGCATTACATCAAACTCAACATTAAGCATCTTACCTCCTCACCAGGGTCACCTCAGGCGAACAGGTTGCGCAGCACTGCTTGGCCGACCCTGGACTCCTCCCTGGAATCCCGATCGACGCAGTAGAATTTCGTGAAGGTGTGCGTCGACCTCCACGTAGCAGCCCTACATATGTCCAGCAGGGGCACACCAGAAAGGAACGCCGTGGTAGCTGCGATCGCTCTGGTGGAATGGGCTCTCGGACGGCCAGGCAGCGGTCGGTTTGCCAACCGATGACAGTACATGATACAGCCGGAGAGCCATCTGGAAATGGAAGCCTTCGAGAGAGCCTTCCCCTGATTAACAGGTCCAAAGTTCACAAAGAGTTGTGACGTCTTCCGAAAACACTTCGTGCGGTCCACGTAGAACTTCAGCGCTCTAGCCACATCCAGCGAGTGCAAAGTCCTCTCAGCCGGCGACGAAGGCGACGGGAAGAACACAGGCAACACCAAGGGTTCGTTGAGATGGAAGTCCGACGGTACCTTGGGCATGAAGGAGGGGTGCGTCCTGAGCACTACCCTCGTGTCGTGAAAAGTCAAGTACGGGGCCTTGCAGGAAAGGGCCTGGATCTCTCCCACCCGTCGTGCGGAGGTGATGGCCACAAGAAACGCTGTTTTCCACGACAGAAACTTCAACGGGGCCGAGTGCAGAGGCTCGAACGGAGGTCCCATGAGCTTGGTCAGCACCACGTTGAGCTCCCACGCCGGGGCCGGAGCCTTCACCGGCGGGAACGATCTGAACAGTCCCTTCATGAACTCTTTCACCAGACGATGAGACCACAAGGACGTCCGCCCCGTGGTTCTGGTGTATCGGGAGATCGCAGCAAGATGAATCTTGATGGACGCGTGTGCCAGTCCAGCTTTGGCCAGCGTCAGCAGGTACGGCAGTACCTGGGGAGCCGTAATCCGTAGAGGGTTAATGTTCTGTGCGTGGCACCAGACAGAGAACCTCTTCCATTTGTGTCCGTAGCATTTAAGAGTCGAGGACGCCCTGGCCTTTGCAAGAACCTCTCTGCAGTCGGCCGGTATGTCGTATCCTCCAAACTCTAGCGCTGCAGGAGCCAGGCCTGCAAGTTCAGCGATTTCGGGTCGTGGTGGAGGATGGCGCCTCCTTCCCTGGAGAGTAGATCCGCGTCCACCGGCAGCTTGATTGGCGGGGACGCTGACAAGTCCAGAAGGTCCGGGAACCATATCTGCCTCGGCCACGCAGGTGCGACGAGGATCATCCTGCACCGTGACCTCTTGAGCTGGTTGACGAGCCGGATTAGCAGTGGCAAAGGAGGGAACGCGTAGAGGAACAGGCCCTCCCAGGGGAACGAGAAAGCATCGCTCATGCTCCTCGCCTGGGGAAACCTGCTGGCGAACCTCCGGCACTTGGAGTTCGTCGCCGTCGCGAACAGGTCGATCTGGGGTGTGCCCCACCGTCGGAAGAGGCGATCCACTAGATCCTGCCGTAGTTCCCACTCGTGGCACGAGCGCAGCTCCCTGCTGAGTGAGTCGGCGATGGTGTTTTTTATCCCTGCCAGATGAAACGGCACCAGAAACATCCTTTGGGCGACGGCCCAATGCCACAGGTCCTGCGCCTCCTTGGACAGTGCTGGGGACCTGGTTCCGCCCTGTTTCCTGATGTAAAACATGGTGGTGGTGTTGTCGGTGAAGATCCTCACCACCTTGCCCTTGAGGGACGGAAGGAAGGACCTGAGGGCCCAGAACACTGCACGGAGCTCCAGGACGTTGATATGGAGGGACTTCTCCGTCGGGAGCCAAAGGCCTCTCGCGTGCAGATTTTCGGTGTGCGCTCCCCACCCTTCCAGGGAGGCATCCGTGGTCACTGTCTCCTGGTGGTCTGGGGTCTGGAAGTCCATGCCCGCCGTCAGATGCGCGCGGGTGCCCCACCACCGGACCGCTCGGCGGAAACTCTCGTCGAGTGTGATCCTCTCCTCGAAGCCGCCCATCGTTTGGATCCAGCGCGCGTCCAGGAACTCCTGCAACGGGCGCAATCCGGAGCCTGCACATGGGAATGAGGTAGATGCAAGAAGACATCATTCCGAGGAGGGACTTGATGGACCTCACCTTGGCCGCGTCGGAAACCAACATCCGCTGTACCTTGCCCAGGATGGACCTGGTCCTTTCCTCCGACGGGGAGGCCAGAAGGGACACTGTGTCGAGCTTCGCTCCCAGAAACAGTGCGTTTTGCGCAGGTACCAGGTGGGACTTGGCGTAGTTCACGGAGAATCCCAGGTCCGTGAGAAGTTGGACGGTCCTTGCCGTGTGCTCCACGGCGAGCTCCCTCGTCTTGGCTCGGATGAGCCAGTCGTCCAGGTAGGGGTAGACGTGGATCCCCTCGCGGCGCAGCTGCGCCGCCACCGGTGCAAGGCACTTGGTGAATACCCTGGGTGCCGACCGTAGTCCGAAGGGGAGGGCTTTGAACTGGTAGTGACGCCCTTGGACCACAAACCTGAGGAATTTTCAGTGCCCCTTTAGGATGGGAATATGGAAGTAGGCATCCTCCAAATCCAACGACGACAGGAAGTCTCCTTCCTCCAGCTGACCCAGGACGTGCTGGAGGGTGACCATCCGGAACTTCTGCGCCTTGATGAACTTGTTCAGACGTCGCAGGTCTAGGATGGGGCGCCATCCTCCCATCTTCTTCTTCACGAGGAAGTATCTCGAGTAAACTCCGGAGCCCCGAAGCCTCTTTGGGACGAGTTCGATGGCGCCCTTCCTGAGCATCGCCTTTACCTCCAGGAGAAGCTGAGGGACGTGAAGCTCTTTCCTGGCCATGAGGGGGGACGCGCGGGCACCTTCTTTGAAACTCGAGCGCGTGGCCCCGGGCTAAGGCGTCCAGCACCCAACGGTCGGTGGAGATGGACTCCCACATGCTGACGAAGCTCGCCAGCCGGCCTCCCACCGGGGTGCTTCGGTGGGGGCCCCGACCCCACGGCCGGTTCAATCCTGTTTCGACAAGGCTTTGCCGCCTTGACCTCCTTGGCGACGACGGCGGGGTCCGCCAGACTTGCCTCGTCCTCTGTCGGCCTCCTGAGACGACGAGCGGGCCGCTTGACGGTAGGTGGAGAAACCGCCGCCGGAACCTTTGGAGGCGCCCTTGCCTCCGCTACTCCGAAAGGGCGTCCGTCGTTGCTGCAGAACCCCAAGGGCCCGGGCCGTCTCAGTGTCCGCTTTAATGGCCTGAAGGGAATCGTCCACTGTTTTCCCAAACAGGTTGTTCCCATCGAACGGCATGTCCAGGACTCTGGTCTGTACGTCTTGACGGAAGTCCGTAGCCTTGAGCCATCCACGCCGCCTAAGGCACACGCCGTTGCCCAACTGGCGAAACCCAGTGTCGGCGATGTCCGTCGCAATAGTGATGGCGTGGTCCGACGCCACCTCACCTTCCTGTAGGATCTCCAGGGCATCCGCCCTCTTGTCGTCCGGTAGGAAGTCCAGCAGGGGAGCCAGTTTGTACCATAGCTCCCTGTCGTAGCGGGCCACGATAGCCAAGGCGTTGGCCGCTTTAACCGTCGTCGCTGCAGACGAGATGACCCTGCGTCCCATAGCGTCCAATTTCTTTCCCTCGCCGTCCGGTGGGGAAGTCGATGTGGAGGCCGCACCCCCCCCCGCTTTCTTCCTGGCCGCCGCGGAGACGACGGAGTCCGGGGTAGGCTGCGCCCGGAGGCACAGGGGGGCCGCGTCCGGGACCCGGTACTTC
Source organism: Ambystoma mexicanum (assembly GCF_040938575.1). Taxonomy (NCBI): domain Eukaryota; kingdom Metazoa; phylum Chordata; class Amphibia; order Caudata; family Ambystomatidae; genus Ambystoma; species Ambystoma mexicanum. Next base: position 17,253,530 of record NC_090937.1, on the reverse strand, counting down.
TTCTCGTACCGGTCTCTTCTAGCTGGCGTCGTGGAAGGGTTCTTGAGGAGGGCGAGGCCCTCATCCCAAATGTCGTCCAGTAGAGGCACTGCGAGGACCGTCTTCCTCTTGGCCTCGCGCCGTTGGTAAAGGAATCCTTCCTTTTTCTTCTCCTCAGGGCAGAGTTGGAAAAGCTCGGATGCCCTGGCGATCATGGAGTGGAACGATCCAATCTCGTCGGGCGGAGAAGCCCTGGTGGGAGGTGACGACGGTAGATCCTCGTCGTATACCTCGTCGTCCGTACCCGTCGCTGCCGTGTCAGTTCCCGTATCATCCCCTCGGGTGGACGGGGAGGAGGGCTGGACGGGGCGCGACGGCTGAAAAGGAGGTGGAGGGTGAATCCTTCTTTTCTTGGGCGGGGGAACGCCAGAAGGTCCCGGTTCAGGATCCCCCGACGGGAGAGGTTCCTCCGTCGGCAACGGTAGTCTCGTCCTTATCTCTGAGCATAAGGACTGTATAGCCAACAAAATGGCCGCCGAGTTGTCTTGCGGCGCTGGCAGAGGGGAATCCGACGGGCGATCAGGGGCCCCGTCGGCACCCTCGACGATGTCGTCGGCACCTGCGTCGGGATCCATCCCGACGGGCCGGTCTTCTTACACGCCAAGGCCGTGGCTTAAGACCTCGATCAGCTCTTCCTCCGAGGTTGAAGCCGAATCTACGACGACGCCCTGCCCCCCCTTTTTCTTCCCCGCCGGGGATTTCACGGGGGTCCTATCGATGGGCACAAAAGAGGACTCCCTCCGAGGTGGCAGGGAGACTCTGAGCCCCGAGGTCGCCACCACTGGTGTAGCCTCCACAGGCTGAGCCAGGGCCGCCGCGACAGTATCGATAGAGGGCTTGGCCGGATGGATTAAGGCCTTCACCACCTTAGGTGCGCTCACCGCCTTATCCTTGAGGGGGGGGGACACTGCCTCGCTCCCCCTCAGATGGGGCCTTCGAGCTCGACCGGGGCCTCTCCAGGAGCTTCGCCGGGTGCTCGCCCTTCCTCTTACCCGACCCAGAGCGTTGGCTCGTGGCTGAAGGTGCCGGGGAGGGTGCGCCCTGCCTGGCGCCCGTAGAGCCCGACCGTTCGGCGCTCCCGGTGCCAGCGGACTCGCGGTGCTTGGCCTTGTGTTGGACCCCCGTCGCCGGGGCGTCCTCAAAGGTCTTAGAAGACCGCTCGGATTTCTTCCTCTTCTTCTCGCCTGACGGGCTCTTCCCTTCCAGCCAGTTGGCGAGACGTTGATGGCGGTCCTTCATGGTCCGCTCCGACATATTGCCGCAAAACGCACAGTCCTTCTCCACGTGCGTCTTGTCCTCATGTAAGCAGTAGAGACAAAAGGAGTGTTCGTCCTCCTTAAAGACGTTCTGCAGCTGGCATCCAGGGCAGACCCTGAACAGCTTTCCGGGCGTCGAGCTTCCCTTCTCCTGGGCCATGTCCGGGCCTGAGAAGCTTCTGGAGTCCTCCAAAAGCGTAGCTCGATGAAATCTTCACCCTTGAGGGGCGCAGACGAATCCGACACGGGTCCCCGTTGATCGGATGGAGAGTCGGTGGAGCTTGAGGCTCTTTTGACCGAAAAAAACGAAGTTTTTGAGAAAAAACGTGAAAAAATAGCACTAACGCTCGAGAGCAATAGCACGAGGATCCCAACACATGAACGTGCGGTAAAAATCTGAAGATGGCTGCCAGAGGCGGTGCTTAGGTAGAGGGCAGTCATTGGCTGTGGTCAGTATGACGCAGAGACCAGTGATTGGTTATTACTACGAAAGACAGATCAGAAACGAAACTGATACTGGTTTTTTTTCTTTACCGAGGATTCCCAGCCTGACGACGGGGAATATTCATGAGCATGTGAATCCATGCCAGACCCCATGCTGGAGAACATCCATAGTCCACAACAGAGCTGTAGAGTGCCACGATCTTCAGGGCAGGGAAGCAATTCAATGTCATGGCAGCGACGATGTGCGTGTGCCTGAAGAGGGCCCAGGGAGGGTCTTACCTTATCATCAAGCCGTGATGGAGCTGCACCTGGCAACCTCCCGTGGTAGGGAGAGGGCGTAGTGCCATTCCAGTGACTGCTGCCTTGCCGATGTGCGGGATAGTGAAGAGAGGAGCATTTTGTCCGGGACAAGGATCGGGCCTTCGGAGGAGGGCTGGCCAAGCCTGCCAGCTTCTCATTGGCCCATTACAAAGGAGCCAAAGCCAATGGGGGCAGAGCATCAACTGCACCAAGCACACAACAGTGTGCGGGCCACCATCTTGGTATGGCAGCTCGCATTTCGAATATATTGCAGAATGGCAGTAGCCGTCGAAAATGAAGCCTAGCAAGCAGTAACATCCACAGTCCACAACAGAGCTGTAGAGTGCCACGATCTTCAGGGCAGGGAAGCAATTCAATGCCATGGCAGCGACAATGTGCGTGTGCCTGAAAGGGCCCAGGGAGGGTCTTACCTTATCGTCAAGCCGTGTTGGAGCTGTACCTGCAACCTCCTGTGGTAGGGAGAGGGCGTAGTGCCATTCCAGGGACTGCAGCCTTGCAGATGCGCGGGATAGTGAAGAGAGGAGCATTTTGTCCAGGGCCACGATTGGGCCTTCGAAGGAGGGCCGGCTAAGCCTGCCAGCTTCTCATTGGCCCATTACAAAGGAGCCAGAGCCAATGGGGGCAGAGCATCAACTGCACCAAGCACACACCAACACAGTTTGCGAGCCGCCATATTGGTATAGCAGCTTGCAATTCGAATATACTGCAGAAGGGCAATAGCCCTCGAAAATGCAGCCTAGCAAGCACTAACATCCATAGTCCACAACAAAGCTGTAGTGTGCAATGATCTTCAGGGCAGGGAATCAATTCAATGTTATGGCAGCAACGATGTGCGTGTGCCTGAAAGGGCCCAGGGAGGGTCTTCCCTTATCCTTAAGCCTTGCTGGAGCTGCACCTGGCAACCTCCCGTGGTAGGGAGAGAGCGCAGTGCCATTCCAGGGACTGCTGTCTTGCCGATGCGCGGGATGGTGAAGAGAGGAGCATTTTGTCTGGGACCAGGATCGGACCTTCGGAGAAGGACCGGCCAAACCCGCCGGCTTTTCATTGGCCCATTACAAAGGAGCCAGAGCCAATGGGGACAGAGCATCAACTGCACCAAGCACACAAGAACACAGTGTGCGGTGCGCCATCTTGGTATCGCAGCTCGCAGTTCGAATATATTGCAGAAGGGCATTAGCCATCGAAAATGCAGCCTACCAAGCAGTAACATCTATAGTCCACAACAGAGCTGTAGAGTGCCACGATCTTCAGGGCAGGGAAGCAATTCAAAGCCATGATACCGCCGATGTGCACGTGCATGAAAGGGCCCAGGGAGGGTCTTACCTTATCGTCAAGCCGTGTTGGAGCTGCAACTGGCCACCTCCCGTGGTAGGGAGAGGGCACAGTTCCATTCCAGTGACTGCTGCCTTTCCGATGCATGGGATAGTTAAGAGACAAGCATTTTGTACAGGGCCAGGATCGGGCCTTTGGAGGAGGGCTGGCCAAGCCTGCCGGCTTCTCATTGGCCCATTACAAAGGAGCCAAAACCAATGGGGGCAGAGCATCAACTGCACCAAGCACACAACAACAGTGTGCGGTCCGCCATCTTGGTATGGCAGTTCGCGGTTCGAAAATATTGCAGAAGTGCATTAGCCGTCGAAAATGCAGCCTACCAAGCAGTAACATCCATTGTCCACGACAGACCTGTAGAGGGCCGTGATTTTAAGGGCAGGGAAGCAATTCAAAGTCATGGCAGCGCTAACGTGCACGTGCCTGAAGGGGCCCAGGGAGGGTCTTCCCTTATCGTCAAGCAGTGTTGGAGCTGCACCTGGCCACCTCCCGTGGTAGTGAGAGGGCGCAGTGCCATTCCAGAGACTGCTCCCTTGCCGATGCGCGGGATAGTGAAGAGAGGAGCATTTTGTCAAGGGTCAGGATCGGGCCTTTGGAGGAGGGCCAGCCAAGCCTGCTAGCTTCTCACTGGCAAATTACAAATGAGCCAGAGTCAATGGGGACAGAGCATCAACTGCACCAAGCACACAAGAACACAGTGTGCGGTCCGCCATCTTGGTATGGCAGCTCGCAGTTCGAATATATTGCAGAAGGGCATTAGCCGTCGAAAATGCAGCCTACCAAGCAGTAACAGCCATAGTCCACAACAGAGCTGTAGAGTGCCACGATCTTCAGGGCAGGGAAGCAATTCAAAGTCATGGTACCGCTGACGTGCACGTGCATGAAAGGGCCCAGGGAGGGTCTTACATTATCATCAAGCCGTGTTGGAGCTGCAACTGGCCACCTCCCGTGGTAGGGAGAGGGCACAGTTCCATTCCAGTGACTGCTGCCTTGCCGATGCGTGGGATAGTTAAAAGACAAGCATTTTGTCCAGGGCCAGGATCTGGCCTTTGGAGGAGGGCCGGACAAGCCTGCCGGCTTCTCATTGGCCCATTACAAAGGAGCTAGAGCCAATGGGGGCAGAGCATCAACTGCACCAAGCACACAACACAGTGCACGTGCATGAAAGGGCCCAGGGAGGGTCTTACCTTATCATCAAGCCGTGTTGGAGTTGCAACTGGCCACCTCTCGTGGTAGGGAGAGGGCACAGTTCCATTCCAGTGACTGCTGCCTTGCCGATGTGTGGGATAGTTAAGAGACAAGCATTTTGTACAGGGCCAGGATCGGGCCTTTGGAGGAGGGCTGGCCAAGCCTGCCGGCTTCTCATTGGCCCATTACAAAGGAGCCAAAACCAATGGGGGCAGAGCATCAACTGCACCAAGCACACAACAACACAGTGTGCGGTCCGCCATCTTGGTATGGCAGCTCGCGGTTCGAAAATATTGCAGAAGTGCATTAGCCGTCGAAAATGCAGCCTACCAAGCAGTAACATCCATTGTCCACGACAGACCTGTAGAGGGCCGTGATTTTAAGGGCAGGGAAGCAATTCAAAGTCATGGCAGCGCTAACGTGCACGTGCCTGAAGGGGCCCAGGGAGGGTCTTCCCTTATCGTCAAGCAGTGTTGGAGCTGCACCTGGCCACCTCCCGTGGTAGTGAGAGGGCGCAGTGCCATTCCAGAGACTGCTCCCTTGCCGATGCGCGGGATAGTGAAGAGAGGAGCATTTTGTCAAGGGTCAGGATTGGGCCTTTGGAGGAGGGCCAGCCAAGCCGGCTAGCTTCTCACTGGCAAATTACAAATGAGCCAGAGTCAATGGGGACAGAGCATCAACTGCACCAAGCACACAAGAACACAGTGTGCGGTCCGCCATCTTGGTATGGCAGCTCGCAGTTCGAATATATTGCAGAAGGGCATTAGCCGTCGAAAATGCAGCCTACCAAGCAGTAACAGCCATAGTCCACAACAGAGCTGTAGAGTGCCACGATCTTCAGGGCAGGGAAGCAATTCAAAGTCATGGTACCGCTGACGTGCACGTGCATGAAAGGGCCCAGGGAGGGTCTTACATTATCGTCAAGCCGTGTTGGAGCTGCAACTGGCCACCTCCCGTGGTAGGGAGAGGGCACAGTTCCATTCCAGTGACTGCTGCCTTGCCGATGCGTGGGATAGTTAAAAGACAAGCATTTTGTCCAGGGCCAGGATCTGGCCTTTGGAGGAGGGCCGGACAAGCCTGCCGGCTTCTCATTGGCCCATTACAAAGGAGCTAGAGCCAATGGGGGCAGAGCATCAACTGCACCAAGCAGACAACACAGTGCACGTGCATGAAAGGGCCCAGGGAGGGTCTTACCTTATCATCAAGCCGTGTTGGAGTTGCAACTGGCCACCTCTCGTGGTAGGGAGAGGGCACAGTTCCATTCCAGTGACTGCTGCCTTGCCGATGTGTGGGATAGTTAAGAGACAAGCATTTTGTACAGGGCCAGGATCGGGCCTTTGGAGGAGGGCTGACCAAGCCTGCCGGCTTCTCATTGGCCCATTACAAAGGAGCTAAAGCCAATGGGGGCAGAGCATCAACTGCACCAAGCACACAACAACACAGTGTGCGGGCCACCATCTTACTAGCGCAGCTCAAAGTTCGAATATATTGCAGAAGGGTGGTAGCCATTGAAAATGCAGCCTAGCAAGCAGTAACATCCACAGTCCACAAAAGAGCTGTAGAGAGCCACGATCTTCAGGGCAGGGAAGCAATTTAATTTTACGGCAGCAACGATGTGCGTGTGCCTGAAAGGACCCACAGAGGGTCTTACCTTATTGTCAAGCAGTGTTGTAGCTGCACCTGGCATCTTCCCGTGATATGCAGAGGGCGCAGTGCCATTCCAGGAACTGCTGCCTTCCCAATGCTCGGGATAGTGATAAGAGGAGCATTTTGTCCAGGGCCAGGATTGGGCCGACCAAGCCTGCCGGCTTCACATTTGCCCATTACAAAGGAGCCAGAGCCAATGGGGGCAGAGCATCAACTGCACCAAGCACACAACAACAGAGTGTGCAGGCCGCCATCTTGGTATGGCAGCTCGCAGTTTGAATATATTGCATAAGGGAAGTAGCTGTCGAAAATGCAGCCAAGCAAGCAGTAACATCCACAGTCCACAACAGAGCTGTAGAGTGCCACGATCTTCAGGGCAGGGAAGCAATTCAAAGTCATGGTACCGCCGACGGGCACGTGCATGAAAGGGCCCAGGGAGGGTCTTACCTTATCGTCAAGACGTGATGGAGCTGCAACTGGCCACCTCCCGTGGTAGGAAGAGGGCACAGTTCCATTCCAGTGACTGCTGCCTTGCCGATGCGTGGGATAGTAAAGAGACAAGCATTTTGTCTGGGCCAGGATCTGGCCTTTGGAGGAGGGCCGGCCAAGCCTGCCGCCTTCTCATTGGCCCATTACAAAGGAGCTAGAGCCAATGGGGGCAGAGCCTCAACTGCACCAAGCACTCAACAACACAGTGTGCGGTCCGCCATCTTGGTATGGCAGCTCGCAGTTCGAATATATTGCAAAAGGGCATTAGCCGTCGAAAATGCAGCCTACCAAGCAGTAACATCCATTGTCCACAACAGAGCTGTAGAGTGCCAGGATCTTCAGGGCAGGGAAGGAATTCAAAGTCATGGTAGCGGCGACATGCACGTGCATGAAAGGGCCCAGGCAGGGTCTTACCTTATCGTCAAGCCGTGTTGGAGCTGCAACTGCCCACCTCCCGTGGTAGGGAGAGGGCACAGTTCCATTCCAGTGACTGCTGCCTTTCCGATGCATGGGATAGTTAAGAGACAAGCATTTTGTCCAGGGCAAGGATCGGGCCTTTGGAGGAGGGCCGGACAAGCCTGCCGGCTTCTCATTGGCCCATTACAAAGGAGCTAGAGCCAATGGGGGCAGAGCATCAACTGCACCAAGCACACAACACAGTGCACGTGCATGAAAGGGCCCAGGGAGGGTCTTACCTTATCATCAAGCCGTGTTGGAGTTGCAACTGGCCACCTCTCGTGGTAGGGAGAGGGCACAGTTCCATTCCAGTGACTGCTGCCTTGCCGATGTGTGGGATAGTTAAGAGACAAGCATTTTGTACAGGGCCAGGATCGGGCCTTTGGAGGAGGGCTGGCCAAGCCTGCCGGCTTCTCATTGGCCCATTACAAAGGAGCCAAAACCAATGGGGGCAGAGCATCAACTGCACCAAGCACACAACAACACAGTGTGCGGTCCGCCATCTTGGTATGGCAGCTCGCGGTTCGAAAATATTGCAGAAGTGCATTAGCCGTCGAAAATGCAGCCTACCAAGCAGTAACATCCATTGTCCACGACAGACCTGTAGAGGGCCATGATTTTAAGGGCAGGGAAGCAATTCAAAGTCATGGTAGCGCTAACGTGCACGTGCCTGAAGGGGCCCAGGGAGGGTCTTCCCTTATCGTCAAGCCGTGTTGGAGCTGCACCTGGCCACCTCCCGTGGTAGTGAGAGGGCGCAGTGCCATTCCAGAGACTGCTCCCTTGCCGATGAGCGGGATAGTGAAGAGAGGAGCATTTTGTCAAGGGTCAGGATCGGGCCTTTGGAGGAGAGCCAGCCAAGCCTGCTAGCTTCTCACTGGCCAATTACAAATGAGCCAGAGTCAATGGGGACAGAGCATCAACTGCACCAAGCACACAAGAACACAGTGTGCGGTCCGCCATCTTGGTATGGCAGCTCGCAGTTCGAATATATTGCAGAAGGGCATCAGCCGTCGAAAATGCAGCCTACCAAGCAGTAACAGCCATAGTCCACAACAGAGCTGTAGAGTGCCACGATCTTCAGGGCAGGGAAGCAATTCAAAGTCATGGTACCGCTGACGTGCACGTGCATGAAAGGGCCCAGGGAGGGTCTTACATTATCGTCAAGCCGTGTTGGAGCTGCAACTGGCCACCTCCCGTGGTAGGGAGAGGGCACAGTTCCATTCCAGTGACTGCTGCCTTGCCGATGCGTGGGATAGTTAAAAGACAAGCATTTTGTCCAGGGCCAGGATCTGGCCTTTGGAGGAGGGCCGGACAAGCCTGCCGGCTTCTCATTGGCCCATTACAAAGGAGCTAGAGCCAATGGGGGCAGAGCATCAACTGCACCAAGCACACAACACAGTGCACGTGCATGAAAGGGCCCAGGGAGGGTCTTTCCTTATCATCAAGCCGTGTTGGAGTTGCAACTGGCCACCTCTCGTGGTAGGGAGAGGGCACAATTCCATTCCAGTGACTGCTGTCTTGCCGATGCGTGGGATAGTTAAAAGACAAGCATTTTGTACAGGGCCAGGATCGGGCCTTTGGAGGAGGGCTGGCCAAGCCTGCCGGCTTCTCATTGGCCCATTACAAAGGAGCTAAAGCCAATGGGGGCAGAGCATCAACTGCACCAAGCACACAACAACACAGTGTGCGGGCCACCATCTTGCTATCGCAGCTCAAAGTTCGAATATATTGCAGAAGGGTGGTAGCCATTGAAAATGCAGCCTAGCAAGCAGTTACATCCACAGTCCACAAAAGAGCTGTAGAGAGCCACGATCTTCAGGGCAGGGAAGCAATTTAATTTCACGGCAGCAATGATGTGCGTGTGCCTGAAAGGGCCCACGGAGGGTCTTACCTTATTGTCAAGCAGTGTTGGAGCTGCACCTGGCAACTTCCCGTGATATGCAGAGGGCGCAGTGCCATTCCAGGAACTGCTGCCTTCCCAATGCTCGGGATAGTGATGAGAGGAGCCTTTTGTCCAGGGCCAGGATCGGGCCGACCAAGCCTGCCGGCTTCACATTGGCCCATTACAAAGGAGCCAGAGCCAATGGGGGCAGAGCATCAACTGCACCAAGCACACAACAACACAGTGTGCAGGCCGCCATCTTGGTATGGCAGCTCGCAGTTTGAATATATTGCATAAGGGAAGTAGCTGTCGAAAATGCAGCCAAGCAAGCAGTAACATCCACAGTCCACAACAGAGCTGTAGAGTGCCACGATCTTCAGGGCAGGGAAGCAATTCAAAGTCATGGTACCGCCGACGGGCACGTGCATGAAAGGGCCCAGGGAGGGTCTTACCTTATCGTCAAGACGTGATGGAGCTGCAACTGGCCACCTCCCGTGGTAGGGAGAGGGCACAGTTCCATTCCAGTGACTGCTGAGCATTTTGTCCAGGGCCAGGATCTGGCCTTTGGAGGAGGGCCGGCCAAGCCTGCCGCCTTCTCATTGGCCCATTACAAAGGAGCTAGAGCCAATGGGGGCAGAGCCTCAACTGCACCAAGCACTCAACAACACAGTGTGCGGTCCGCCATCTTGGTATGGCAGCTTGCGGTTCGAATATATTGCAGAAGGGCATTAGCCGTCGAAAATGCAGCCTACCAAGCAGTAACATCCATAGTCCACAACAGAGCTGTAGAGTGCCACGATCTTCCGGCAGGGACGATGTGTGTGTGCCTGAAAGGACCCAGGGAGGGGTTTACCTTATCGCCATGCTGTGGTATGCAGAGGGAGCAGTGCCATTCCAGGGACTGCTGTCTTCCCGATGCTCGGGATAGTGAAGAGGAGCATTTTGTCCGGGGCCAGGATCGGGCCAGCCAAGCCTGACAGCTTCTCATTGGCCCATTACAAATGAGCCAGAGCCAATGGTGGCAGAGCATCAACTGCACCAAGCACACAACCACACAGTGTGCGGGCTGCCATCTTGGTATAGCAATTCGAATATATTGCAGAAGGGCAGTAGCCGTCGAAAAATGCAGTCTAGTAAGCAGTAACATCCATAGTCCACAACAGAGCTGTAGAGTGCCACGATCTTCAGGGCAGGGAAGCAATTCAATGTCATGGCAGCGACGATGTGCGTGTGCCTTAAGAGGGCCCAGGGAGGGTCTTACCTTATCATCAAGCCGTGATGGAGCTGCACCTGGCAACCTCCCGTGGTAGGGAGAGGGCGTAGTGCCATTCCAGTGACTGCTGCCTTGCCGATGTGCGGGATAGTGAAGAGAGGAGCATTTTGTCTGGGACCAGGATCGGGCCTTCGGAGGAGGGCTGGCCAAGCCTGCCAGCTTCTCATTGGCCCATTACAAAGGAGCCAAAGCCAATGGGGGCAGAGCATCAACTGCACCAAGCACACAACAACAGTGTGCGGGCCACCATCTTGGTATGGCAGCTCGCATTTCGAATATATTGCAGAATGGCAGTAGCCGTCGAAAATGCAGCCTAGCAAGCAGTAACATCCACAGTCCACAACAGAGCTGTAGAGTGCCACGATCTTCAGGGCAGGGAAGCAATTCAATGCCATGGCAGCGACAATGTGCGTGTGCCTGAAAGGGCCCAGGGAGGGTCTTACCTGATCGTCAAGCCGTGTTGGAGCTGTACCTGCAACCTCCTGTGGTAGGGAGAGGGCGTAGTGCCATTCCAGGGACTGCAGCCTTGCAGATGCGCGGGATAGTGAAGAGAGGAGCATTTTGTCCAGGGCCACGATTGGGCCTTCGAAGGAGGGCCGGCTAAGCCTGCCAACTTCTCATTGGCCCATTACAAAGGAGCCAGAGCCAATGGGGGCAGAGCATCAACTGCACCAAGCACACACCAACACAGTTTGCGAGCCGCCATATTGGTATAGCAGCTTGCAATTCGAATATACTGCAGAAGGGCAATAGCCCTCGAAAATGCAGCCTAGCAAGCACTAACATCCATAGTCCACAACAAAGCTGTAGTGTGCAATGATCTTCAGGGCAGGGAATCAATTCAATGTTATGGCAGCAACGATGTGCGTGTGCCTGAAAGGGCCCAGGGAGGGTCTTCCCTTATCCTTAAGCCTTGCTGGAGCTGCACCTGGCAACCTCCCGTGGTAGGGAGAGAGCGCAGTGCCATTCCAGGGACTGCTGTCTTGCCGATGCGCGGGATGGTGAAGAGAGGAGCATTTTGTCTGGGACCAGGATCGGACCTTCGGAGAAGGGCCGGCCAAACCCGCCGGCTTTTCATTGGCCCATTACAAAGGAGCCAGAGCCAATGGGGACAGAGCATCAACTGCACCAAGCACACAAGAACACAGTGTGCGGTGCGCCATCTTGGTATCGCAGCTCGCAGTTCGAATATATTGCAGAAGGGCATTAGCCATCGAAAATGCAGCCTACCAAGCAGTAACATCTGTAGTCCACAACCGAGCTGTAGAGTGCCACGATCTTCAGGGCAGGGAAGCAATTCAAAGCCATGATACCGCCGATGTGCACGTGCATGAAAGGGCCCAGGGAGGATCTTACATTATCGTCAAGCCGTGTTGAAGCTGCAACTGGCCACCTTCCGTGGCAGGGAGAGGGCACAGTTCCATTCCAGTGACTGCTGCCTTGCCGATGCGTGGGATAGTTAAGAGAAGCATTTTGTCCAGGGCCAGGAACTGGCCTTTGGAGGAGGGCCGGCCAAGCCTGCCGGCTTCTCATTGGCCCATTACAAAGGAGCCAGAGCCAATGGGGGCAGAGCAGCAACAACACAGTTTGCAGGCCGCCATCTTGGTATAGCCACTTGCAGTTCGAATATATTGCAGAAGGGCAGTAGCCCTCGAAAATGTAGCCTAGCAAGCAGTAACATCCATAGACTACAACAGAGCTGTAGAGTGCCGTGATCTTAAGGACAGGGAAGCAATTCAAAGTCATGGCAGCGCTGACGTGCGCATGCCTGAAGGGGCCCAGGGAGGGGCTTCCCTTATCGTCAAGCCGTGTTGGAGCTGCACCTGGCCACCTCCCGTGGTAGGGAGAGGGCGCAGTGCCATTCCAGAGACTGCTCCCTTGCCGATGCGCGGGATAGTGAAGAGAGGAGCATTTTGTCAAGGGTCAGGATCGGGCCTTTGGAGGAGGGCCAGCCAAGCCTGCAAGCTTCTCACTGGCCCATTACAAATGAGCCAGAGTCAATGGGGACAGAGCATCAACTGCACCAAGCACACAAGAACACAGTGTGTGGTCCGCCATCTTGGTATGGCAGCTCGCAGTTCGAATATATTGCAGAAGGGCATTAGCCGTCGAAAATGCAGCCTACCAAGCAGTAACATCCATAGTCCACAACAGAGCTATAGAGTGCCACGATCTTCAGGGCAGGGAAGAAATTCAAAGTCATGGTACCGCTGACATGCACGTGCATGAAAGGGCCCAGGGAGGGTCTTACATTATCGTCAAGCCGTGTTGGAGCTGCAACTGGCCACCTCCCGTGGTAGGGAGAGGGCACAGTTCCATTCCAGTGACTGCTGCCTTGCCGATGCGTGGGATAGTTAAGAGACAAGCATTTTGTCCAGGGCCAGGATCTGGCCTTTGGAGGAGGGCTGGCCAAACCTGCCGGCTTCTCATTGGCCCATTACAAAGGAGCTAGAGCGAATGGGGGCAGAGCATCAACTGCACCACGCACACAACAACACAGTGTGTGGGCCGCCATCTTGGTATGGCAGCTCGCAGTTCGAATATATTGCAGAAGGGCAGTAGCCGTCGTAAATGCAGCCTAGCAAGCAGTAACATACATAGTCCACAACAGAGCTGTAGAGTGCCACGATCTTCAGGGCAGCTAAGCAATTCAAAGTCATGGCAGCACCGACGTGCGCATGCCTCAAAGGGCCCAGGGAGGGTCTTACCTTATCGTCAAGCCGTTTTGGAGCTGCACCTGGCCAGCTCCCGTGGTAGGGAGAGGGCGCAGTCCCATTCTATTCCATTCCTTGCCGATGCTCGGTATAGTTAAGAGACAACCATTTTGTCCAGAGCCAGGATCGGGCCTTTGGAGGAGGGCCCGCCAAACCTGCCGGCGTCTCATTGGCCCATTACAAAGGAGCTAGAGCCAATGGTGGCAGAGCATCAACTGCACCAAGCACAAAACGTGGGGCTCCATCTTTGTATGGCAGCTCGCAGTTCGAATATATTGCAGAAGGGCATTACCCGTCGAAAATGCAGTCTACCAAGCAGTAACATCCATAGTCCACAACAGAGCTGTAGAGTGCCACGATCTTCAGGGCAGGGAAGCAATTCAAAGTCATGGTAGCGCCGACGTGCACGTGCATGAAAGGGCCCAGGGACGGTCTTACCTTATCGTCAAGCCGTGTTGGAGCTGCAACTGCCCACCTCCCGTGGTAGGGAGAGGGCACAGTTCCATTCCAGTGACTGCTGCCTTGCCGATGCATGGGATAGTTAGAGACAAGCATTTTGTCCAGGGCCAGGATCGGGCCTTTGGAGGAGGGTCGGACAAGTCTGCCGGCTTCTCATTGGCCCATTGCAAAGGAGCTAAAGCCAATGGGGGCAGAGCATCAACTGCACCAAGCACACAACACAGTGTGCGGGCAGCCATCTTGGTATGGCAGCTCGCAGTTCGAATATATTGCAGAAGGGCATTAGCCGTCGAAAATGCAGTCTACCAAGCAGTAACATCCATAGTCCACAACAGAGCTGTAGAGTGCCACGATCTTCAGGGCAGGGAAGCAATTCAAAGTCATGGTACCGCCGACGTGCACGTGCATGAAAGGGCCCGGGGAGGGTCTTACCTTATCGTCAAGACGTGATGGAGCTGCAACTGGCCACCTCCCGTGGTAGGGAGAGGGCACAGTTCCATTCCAGTGACTGCTGCCTTGCCGATGCGTGGGATAGTAAAGAGACAAGCATTTTGTCCAGGGCCAGGATCTGGCCTTTGGAGGAGGGCCGGCCAAGCCTGCCGCCTTCTCATTGGCCCATAACAAAGGAGCTAGAGCCAATGGGGGCAGAGCATCAACTGCACCAAGCACTCAACAACACAGTGTGCGGTCCGCCATCTTGGTATGGCAGCTCACAGTTCGAATATATTGCAGAAGGGCATTAGCCGTCGAAAATGCAGCCTAGCAAGCAGTAACATCCAAAGTCCACAACAGAGCTGTAGAGTGCCACGATCTTCAGGGCAGGGAAGAAATTCAATGTCACGGCAGCGATGATGTGTGTGTGCCTGAAAGGGCCCAGGCAGGATCTTACCTTATCGCCAAGCCATGTTGGAGCTGCACCTGGCAACTTCCCGTGGTATGCAGAGGGCGCAGTGGCATTCTAGGGACTGCTGCCTTCCCGATGCTGGGATACTGAAGAGAGGAGCATTTTGTCCAGGGCCAGGCCGACCAAGCCTGCCGGCTTCTCATTGACCCATTACAAAGGAGCCAGAGCCAATGGGGGCAGAGCATCAACTGCACCAAGCACACAACAACACAGTGTGCGGGCCGCCATCTTGGTATAGCAATTCGAATATATTGCAGAAGGGCGTTAGCCGTCGAAAATTCAGCCTACCAAGCAGTAACATCCATAGTCCACAACAGAGCTGTAGAGTGCCACGATCTTCAGGGCAGGGACGATGTGTGTGTGCCTGAAAGAACCCAGGGAGGGTTTTACCTTATCGCCAAGCCGTGGTATGCAGAGGGAGCAGTGCCATTCCAGTGACTGCTGCCTTCCCGATGCTTGGGATAGTGAAGAGAGGAGCATTTTGGCCGGGCCAGGATCGGGCCGGCCAAGCCTGACGGCTTCTCATTGGCCCATTACAAAGGAGCCAGAGCCAATGGTAGTAGAGCATCAACTGCACCAAGCACAGAACAACACAGTGTGCGGTCCGCCATCTTGGTATGGCAGCTCGCGGTTCGAAAATATTGCAGAAGGGCAGTGGCCGTCGAAAAATGCAGCCTAGTAAGGAACAAGTTACTTACCTGTAACTGTTGTTCTCCAGCATGGGTCTGGAATGGATTCACATGCTCATGAATATTCCCCGTCGTCAGGCTGGGAATCCTCGGTAAAGAAAAAACCAGTATCAGTTTCGTTTCTGATCTGTCTTTCGTAGTAATAACCAATCACTGGTCTCTGCGTCATACTGACCACAGCCAATGACTGCCCTCTACCTAAGCACCGCCTCTGGCAGCCATCTTCAGATTTGGAAGCACGTGAAGTGGCAGTATGACCAAGTGAAGAGCCGCAGAGGGGTAGGCGGGAGGGTTCGCATGTGAATCCATGCCAGACCCATGCTGGAGAACAACAGTTACAGGTAAGTAACTTGTTCCTTCTCCAGCATGGGGTCTGGCATGGATTCACATGCTCATGAATAAAGAATACATAGCAGTACACACATGCACAACCACGGGAGGTGGCAAAGGCTCAGCATTAAGCATTACATCAAACTCAACATTAAGCATCTTACCTCCTCACCAGGCTCACCTCAGGCGAACAGGTTGCGCAGCACTGCTTGGCCGACCCTGGACTCCTCCCTGGAATCCCGATCGACGCAGTAGAATTTCGTGAAGGTGTGCGTCGACCTCCACGTAGCAGCCCTACATATGTCCAGCAGGGGCACACCAGAAAGGAACGCCGTGGTAGCTGCGATCGCTCTGGTGGAATGGGCTCTCGGACGGCCAGGCAGCGGTCGGTTTGCCAACCGATGACAGTACATGATACAGCCGGAGAGCCATCTGGAAATGGAAGCCCTCGAGAGAGCCTTCCCCTGATTGACAGGTCCAAAGTTCACAAAGAGTTGTGACGTCTTCCGAAAACACTTTGTGCGGTCCACGTAGAACTTCAGCGCTCTAGCCACATCCAGCGAGTGCAAAGTCCTCTCAGCCGGCGACGAAGGCGACGGGAAGAACACAGGCAACACCAAGGGTTCGTTGAGATGGAAGTCCGACGGTACCTTGGGCATGAAGGAGGGGTGCGTCCTGAGCACTACCCTCGTGTCGTGAAAAGTCAAGTACGGGGCCTTGCAGGAAAGGGCCTGGATCTCTCCCACCCGTCGTGCGGAGGTGATGGCCACAAGAAACGCTGTTTTCCACGACAGAAACTTCAACGGGGCCGAGTGCAGAGGCTCGAACGGAGGTCCCATGAGCTTGGTCAGCACCACGTTGAGCTCCCACGCCGGGGCCGGAGCCTTCATCGACGGGAACGATCTGAACAGTCCCTTCATGAACTCTTTCACCAGACGATGAGACCACAAGGACGTCCGCCCCGTGGTTCTGGTGTATCGGGAGATCGCAGCAAGATGAATCTTGATGGACGCGTGTGCCAGTCCAGCTTTGGCCAGCGTCAGCAGGTACGGCAGTACCTGGGGAGCCGTAATCCGTAGAGGGTTAATCTTCTGTGCGTGGCACCAGACAGAGAACCTCTTCCATTTGTGTCCGTAGCATTTAAGAGTCGAGGACGCCCTGGCCTTTGCAAGAACCTCTCTGCAGTCGGCCGGTATGTCGTATCCTCCAAACTCTAGCGCTGCAGGAGCCAGGCCTGCAAGTTCAGCGATTTCGGGTCGTGGTGGAGGATGGCGCCTCCTTCCCTGGAGAGTAGATCCGCGTCCACCGGCAGCTTGATTGGCGGGGACGCTGACAAGTCCAGAAGGTCCGGGAACCATATCTGCCTCGGCCACGCAGGTGCGACGAGGATCATCCTGCACCGTGACCTCTTGAGCTGGTTGACGAGCAGGATTAGCAGTGGCAAAGGAGGGAACGCGTAGAGGAACAGGCCCTCCCAGGGGAACGAGAAAGCATCGCCCATGCTCCTCGCCTGGGGAAACCTGCTGGCGAACCTCCGGCACTTGGAGTTCGTCGCTGTCGCGAACAGGTCGATCTGGGGTGTGCCCCACCGTCGGAAGAGGCGATCCACTAGATCCTGCCGTAGTTCCCACTCGTGGCACGAGCGCAGCTCCCTGCTGAGTGAGTCGGCGATGGTGTTTTTTATCCCTGCCAGATGAAACGGCACCAGAAACATCCTTTGGGCGACGGCCCAATGCCACAGGTCCTGCGCCTCCTTGGACAGTGCTGGGGACCTGGTTCCGCCCTGTTTCCTGATGTAAAACATGGTGGTGGTGTTGTCGGTGAAGATCCTCACCACCTTGCCCTTGAGGGACGGAAGGACCTGAGGGCCCAGAACACTGCACGGAGCTCCAGGACGTTGATATGGAGGGACTTCTCCGTCGGGAGCCAAAGGCCTCTCGCGTGCAGATTTTCGGTGTGCGCTCCCCACCCTTCCAGGGAGGCATCCGTGGTCACTGTCTCCTGGTGGTCTGGGGTCTGGAAGTCCATGCCCGGCGTCAGATGCGCGTGGGTGCCCCACCACCGGACCGCTCGGCGGAAACTCTCGTCGAGTGTGATCTTCTCCTCGAAGCCGCCCGTCGTCTGGATCCAGCGCGCGTCCAGGAACTCCTGCAACGGGCGCATCCGGAGCCTGCACATGGGAATGAGGTAGATGCAAGAAGACATCATTCCGAGGAGGGACTTGATGGACCTCACCTTGGCCGCGTCGGAAACCAACATCCGCTGTACCTTGCCCAGGATGGACCTTGTCCTTTCCTCCGACGGGGAGGCCAGAAGGGACACTGAGTCGAGCTTCGCTCCCAGAAACAGCGCGTTTTGCGCGGGTACCAGGTGGGACTTGGCGTAATTCACGGAGAATCCCAGGTCCGTGAGAAGTTGGATGGTCCTTGCCGTGTGCTCCACGGCGAGCTCCCTCGTCTTGGCTCGGATGAGCCAGTCGTCCAGGTAGGGGTAGACGTGGATCCCCTCGCGGCGCAGCTACGCCGCCACCGGTGCAAGGCACTTGGTGAATACCCTGGGTGCCGACCGTAGTCCGAAGGGGAGGGCTTTGAACTGGTAGTGACGCCCTTGGACCACAAACCTGAGGAATTTTCGGTGCCCCTTTAGGATGGGAATATGGAAGTAGGCATCCTCCAACTCCAACGACGACAGGAAGTCTCCTTCCTCCAGCTGACCCAGGACGTGCTGGAGGGTGACCATCCGGAACTTCTGCACCTTGATGAACTTGTTCAGATGTCGCAGGTCTAGGATGGGGCGCCATCCTCCCGTCTTCTTCTTCACGAGGAAGTATCTCGAGTAAACTCCGGAGCCCCGAAGCCTCTTTGGGACGAGTTCGATGGCGCCCTTCCTGAGCATCGCCTTTACCTCCAGGAGAAGCTGAGGGACGTGAAGCTCTTTCCTGGCCACGGGGGGACGCGCGGGCACCTTCTTTGAAACTCGAGCGCGTGGCCCCGGGCTAAGGCGTCCAGCACCCAACGGTCGGTGGAGATGGACTCCCACACGCTGACGAAGCTCGCCAGCCGGCCTCCCACCGGGGTGCTTCGGTGGGGGCCCGACCCCACGGCCGGTTCAATCCTGTTTCGACGAGGCTTTGCCGCCTTGACCTCCTTGGCGACGACGGCGGGGTCCGCCAGACTTGCCTCGCCCTCTGTAGGCCTCCTGAGACGACGAGCGGGCCGCTTGACGGTAGGTGGAGAAACCGCCGCCGGAACCTTTGGAGGCGCCCTTGCCTTCGCTGCTCCGAAAGGGCGTCCGTCGTTGCTGCAGAACCCCAAGGGCCCGGGCCGTCTCAGTGTCCGCTTTAATGGCCTGAAGGGAATCGTCCACTGTTTTCCCAAACAGGTTGTTCCCATCGAACGGCATGTCCAGGACTCTGGTCTGTACGTCTTGACGGAAGTCCGTAGCCTTGAGCCATCCACGCCGCCTAAGGCACACGCCGTTGCCCAACTGGCGAAACCCAGTGTCGGCGATGTCCGTCGCAATAGTGATGGCGTGGTCCGACGCCACCTCACCTGCCTGTAGGATCTCCAGGGCATCCGCCCTCTTGTCGTCCGGTAGGAAGTCCAGCAGGGGAGCCAGTTTGTACCATAGCTCCCTGTCGTAGCGGGCCACGATAGCCAAGGCGTTGGCCGCTTTAACCGTCGTCGCTGCAGACGAGATGACCCTGCGTCCCATAGCGTCCAATTTCTTTCCCTCGCCGTCCGGTGGGGAAGTCGATGTGGAGGCCGCACCCCCCCCCCGCTTTCTTCCTGGCCGCCGCGGAGACGACTGAGTCCGGGGTAGGCTGCGCCCGGAGGCACAGGGGGGCCGCGTCCGGGACCCGGTACTTCTTCTCGTACCGGTCTCTTCTAGCTGGCGTCGTGGAAGGGTTCTTGAGGAGGGCGAGGCCCTCATCCCAAATGTCGTCCAGTAGAGGCACCGCGAGGACCGTCTTCCTCTTGGCCTCGCGCCGTTGGTAAAGGAATCCTTCCTTTTTCTTCTCCTCAGGGCAGAGTTGGAAAAGCTCGGATGCCCTGGCGATCATGGAGTGGAACGATCCAATCTCGTCGGGCGGAGGAGCCCTGGTGGGGGGTGACGACGGTAGATCCTCGTCGTATACCTCGTCGTCCGTACCCGTCGCTGCCGTGTCAGTCCCCGTATCATCCCCTCGGGTGGACGGGAGGAGGGCTGGACGGGGCGCGACGGCTGAAAAGGAGGTGGAGGGTGAATCCTTCTTTTCTTGGGCGGGGGAACACCAGAAGGTCCCGGTTCAGGATCCCCCGACGGGAGAGGTTCCTCCGTCGGCAACGGTAGTCTCGTCCTTATCTCTGAGCATAAGGACTGTATAGCCAACAAAATGGCCGCCGAGTTGTCTTGCGGCGCTGGCAGAGGGGAATCCGACGGGCGATCAGGGGCCCCGTCGGCACCCTCGATGATGTCGTCGGCACCTGCGTCGGGATCCATCCGGACGGGCCGGTCTTCTTACACGCCAAGGCCGTGGCTTAAGACCTCGATCAGCTCTTCCTCCGAGGTTGAAGCCGAATCTACGACGACGCCCTGCCCCCCCTTTTTCTTCCCCGCCGGGGATTTCACGGGGGTCCTATCGATGGGCACAAAAGAGGACTCCCTCCGAGGTGGCAGGGAGACTCTGAGCCCCGAGGTCGCCACCACTGGTGTAGCCTCCACAGGCTGAGCCAGGGCCGCCGCGACAGTTTCGATAGAGGGCTTGGCCGGATGGATTAAGGCCTTCACCACCTTAGGTGCGCTCACCGACTTATCCTTGAGGGGGGGGACACTGCCTCGCTCCCCCTCCGATGGGGCCTTCGAGCTCGACCGGGGCCTCTCCAGGAGCTTCGCCGGGTGCTCGCCCTTCCTCTTACCCGACCCAGAGCGTTGGCTCGTGGCTGAAGGTGCCAGGGAGGGTGCGCCCTGCCTGGCGCCCGTAGAGCCCGACCGTTCGGCGCTCCCGGTGCCAGCGGACTCGCGGTGCTTGGCCTTGTGTTGGACCCCCGTCGCCGGGGCGTCCTCAAAGGTCTTAGAAGACCGCTCGGATTTCTTCCACTTCTTCTCGCCTGACGGGCTCTTCCCTTCCAGCCAGTTGGCGAGACGTTGATGGCGGTCCTTCATGGTCCGCTCCGACATATTGCCGCAAAACGCACAGTCCTTCTCCACGTGCGTCTTGTCCTCATGTAAGCAGTAGAGACAAAAGGAGTGTTCGTCCTCCTTAAAGACGTTCTGCAGCTGGCATCCAGGGCAGACCCTGAACAGCTTTCCGGGCGTCGAGCTTCCCTTCTCCTGGGCCATGTCCGGGCCTGAGAAGCTTCTGGAGTCCTCCAAAAGCGTAGCTCGATGAAATCTTCACCCTTGAGGGGCGCAGACGAATCCGACACGGGTCCCCGTTGATCGGATGGAGAGTCGGTGGAGCTTGAGGCTCTTTTGACCGAAAAAAACGAAGTTTTTGAGAAAAAACGTGAAAAAATAGCACTAACGCTCGAGAGCAATAGCACGAGGATCCCAACACATGAACGTGCGGTAAAAATCTGAAGATGGCTGCCAGAGGCGGTGCTTAGGTAGAGGGCAGTCATTGGCTGTGGTCAGTATGACGCAGAGACCAGTGATTGGTTATTACTACGAAAGACAGATCAGAAACGAAACTGATACTGGTTTTTTTCTTTACCGAGGATTCCCAGCCTGACGACGGGGAATATTCATGAGCATGTGAATCCATGCCAGACCCCATGCTGGAGAAAGTTAAGAGACAAGCATTTTGTCCAGGGCCAGGATCGGGCCTTTGGAGGAGGGCCGGACAAGCCTGCCGGCTTCTCATTGGCCCATTACAAAGGAGCTAGAGCCAATGGGGGCAGAGCATCAACTGCACCAAGCACACAACACAGTGCACGTGCATGAAAGGGCCCAGGGAGGGTCTTACCTTATCATCAAGCCGTGTTGGAGTTGCAACTGGCCACCTCTCGTGGTAGGGAGAGGGCACAGTTCCATTCCAGTGACTGCTGCCTTGCCGATGTGTGGGATAGTTAAGAGACAAGCATTTTGTACAGGGCCAGGATCGGGCCTTTGGAGGAGGGCTGGCCAAGCCTGCCGGCTTCTCATTGGCCCATTACAAAGGAGCCAAAACCAATGGGGGCAGAGCATCAACTGCACCAAGCACACAACAACACAGTGTGCGGTCCGCCATCTTGGTATGGCAGCTCGCGGTTCGAAAATATTGCAGAAGTGCATTAGCCGTCGAAAAATGAAGCCTACGAAGCAGTAACATCCATTGTCCACGACAGAGCTGTAGAGTGCCACGATCTTCAGGGCAGGGAAGCAATTCAAAATCATGACAGCGCTAACGTGCACGTGCCTAAAGGGGCCCAGGGAGGGTCTTCCTTTATCGTCAAGCCGTGTTGGAGCTGCACCTGGCCACCTCCCGTGGTAGTGAGAGGGCGCAGTGCCATTCCAGAGACTGCTCCCTTGCCGATGCGCGGGATAGTGAAGAGAGGAGCATTTTGTCAAGGGTCAGGATCGGGCCTTTGGAGGAGGGCCAGCCAAGCCTGCTAGCTTCTCACTGGCCAATTACAAATGAGCCAGAGTCAATGGGGACAGAGCATCAACTGCACCAAGCACACAAGAACACAGTGTGCGGTCCGCCATCTTGGTATGGCAGCTCGCAGTTCGAATATATTGCAGAAGGGCATTAGCCGTCGAAAATGCAGCCTACCAAGCAGTAACAGCCATAGTCCACAACAGAGCTGTAGAGTGCCACGATCTTCAGGGCAGGGAAGCAATTCAAAGTCATGGTACCGCTGACGTGCACGTGCATGAAAGGGCCCAGGGAGGGTCTTACCTTATCATCAAGCTGTGTTGGAGTTGCAACTGGCCACCTCTCGTGGTAGTGAGAGGGCGCAGTGCCATTCCAGAGACTGCTCCCTTGCCGATGCGCGGGATAGTGAAGAGAGGAGCATTTTGTCAAGGGTCAGGATCGGGCCTTTGGAGGAGGGCCAGCCAAGCCTGCTAGCTTCTCACTGGCCAATTACAAATGAGCCAGAGTCAATGGGGACAGAGCATCAACTGCACCAAGCACACAAGAACACAGTGTGCGGTCCGCCATCTTGGTATGG
The DNA here is from genome assembly GCF_040938575.1 of Ambystoma mexicanum. Lineage (NCBI taxonomy): Eukaryota > Metazoa > Chordata > Amphibia > Caudata > Ambystomatidae > Ambystoma > Ambystoma mexicanum. The sequence goes on along the minus strand of NC_090937.1, from coordinate 17,230,974 downwards.
CAGCTCAAAGTTCGAATATATTGCAGAAGGGTGGTAGCCATTGAAAATGCAGCCTAGCAAGCAGTAACATCCACAGTCCACAAAAGAGCTGTAGAGAGCCACGATCTTCAGGGCAGGGAAGCAATTTAATTTCACGGCAGCAACGATGTGCGTGTGCCTGAAAGGGCCCACGGAGGGTCTTACCTTATTGTCAAGCAGTGTTGGAGCTGCACCTGGCAACTTCCCGTGATATGCAGAGGGCGCAGTGCCATTCCAGGAACTGCTGCCTTCCCAATTCTCGGGATAGTGATGAGAGGAGCATTTTGTCCAGGGCCAGGATCGGGCCGACCAAGCCTGCCGGCTTCACATTGGCCCATTACAAAGGAGCCAGAGCCAATGGGGGCAGAGCATCAACTGCACCAAGCACACAACAACACAGTGTGCAGGCCGCCATCTTGGTATGGCAGCTCGCAGTTTGAATATATTGCATAAGGGAAGTAGCTGTCGAAAATGCAGCCAAGCAAGCAGTAACATCCACAGTCCACAACAGAGCTGTAGAGTGCCACGATCTTCAGGGCAGGGAAGCAATTCAAAGTCATGCTACCGCCGACGGGTACGTGCATGAAAGGGCCCAGGGAGGGTCTTACCTTATCGTCAAGACGTGATGGAGCTGCAACTGGCCACCTCCCGTGGTAGGGAGAGGGCACAGTTCCATTCCAGTGACTGCTGCCTTGCCGATGCGTGGGATAGTAAAGAGACAAGCATTTTGTCCAGGGCCAGGATCTGGCCTTTGGAGGAGGGCCGGCCAAGCCTGCCGCCTTCTCATTGGCCCATTACAAAGGAGCTAGAGCCAATGGGGGCAGAGCCTCAACTGCACCAAGCACTCAACAACACCGTGTGCGGTCCGCCATCTTGGTATGGCAGCTCGCAGTTCGAATATATTGCAGAAGGGCATTAGCCGTCGAAAATGCAGCCTACCAAGCAGTAACATCCATAGTCCACAACAGAGCTGTAGAGTGCCACGATCTTCAGGGCAGGGACGATGTGTGTGTGCCTGAAAGGACCCAGGGAGGGGTTTACCTTATCGCCAAGCCGTGGTATGCAGAGGGAGCAGTGCCATTCCAGGGACTGCTGCCTTCCCGATGCTGGGGATAGTGAAGAGAGGAGCATTTTGTCCGGGGCCAGGATCGGGCCAGCCAAGCCTGACAGCTTCTCATTGGCCCATTACAAATGAGCCAGAGCCAATGGTGGCAGAGCATCAACTGCACCAAGCACACAACAACACAGTGTGCGGGCAGCCATCTTGGTATGGCAGCTCGCAGTTCGAATATATTGCAAAAGGGCATTAGCCGTCGAAAATGCAGCCTACCAAGCAGTAACATCCATTGTCCACAACAGAGCTGTAGAGTGCCAGGATCTTCAGGGCAGGGAAGCAATTCAAAGTCATGGTAGCGGCGACATGCACGAGCATGAAAGGGCCCAGGGAGGGTCTTACCTTATCGTCAAGCCGTGTTGGAGCTGCAACTGCCCACCTCCCGTGGTAGGGAGAGGGCACAGTTCCATTCCAGTGACTGCTGCCTTTCCGATGCATGGGATAGTTAAGAGACAAGCATTTTGTCCAGGGCCAGGATCGGGCCTTTGGAGGAGGGCCGGACAAGCCTGCCGGCTTCTCATTGGCCCATTACAAAGGAGCTAGAGCCAATGGGGGCAGAGCATCAACTGCACCAAGCACACAACACAGTGCACGTGCATGAAAGGGCCCAGGGAGGGTCTTACCTTATCATCAAGCCGTGTTGGAGTTGCAACTGGCCACCTCTCGTGGTAGGGAGAGGGCACAGTTCCATTCCAGTGACTGCTGCCTTGCCGATGTGTGGGATAGTTAAGAGACAAGCATTTTGTACAGGGCCAGGATCGGGCCTTTGGAGGAGGGCTGGCCAAGCCTGCCGGCTTCTCATTGGCCCATTACAAAGGAGCCAAAACCAATAAGGGCAGAGCATCAACTGCACCAAGCACACAACAACACAGTGTGCGGTCCGCCATCTTGGTATGGCAGCTCGCGGTTCGAAAATATTGCAGAAGTGCATTAGCCGTCGAAAATGCAGCCTACCAAGCAGTAACATCCATTGTCCACGACAGACCTGTAGAGGGCCGTGATTTTAAGGGCAGGGAAGCAATTCAAAGTCATGGCAGCGCTAACGTGCACGTGCCTGAAGGGGCCCAGGGAGGGTCTTCCCTTATCGTCAAGCCGTGTTGGAGCTGCACCTGGCCACCTCCCGTGGTAGTGAGAGGGCGCAGTGCCATTCCAGAGACTGCTCCCTTGCCGATGCGCGGGATAGTGAAGAGAAGAGCATTTTGTCAAGGGTCAGGATCGGGCCTTTGGAGGAGGGCCAGCCAAGCCTGCTAGCTTCTCACTGGCCAATTACAAATGAGCCAGAGTCAATGGGGACAGAGCATCAACTGCACCAAGCACACAAGAACACAGTGTGCGGTCTGCCATCTTGGTATGGCAGCTCACAGTTCAAATATATTGCAGAAGGGCATTAGCCGTCGAAAATGCAGCCTACCAAGCAGTAACATCCATTGTCCACGACAGACCTGTAGAGGGCCGTGATTTTAAGGGCAGGGAAGCAATTCAAAGTCATGGCAGCGCTAACGTGCACGTGCCTGAAGGGGCCCAGGGAGGGTCTTCCCTTATCGTCAAGCCGTGTTGGAGCTGCAACTGGCCACCTCCCGTGGTAGGGAGAGGGCACAGTTCCATTCCAGTGACTGCTGCCTTGCCGATGCGTGGGATAGTTAAAAGACAAGCATTTTGTCCAGGGCCAGGATCTGGCCTTTGGAGGAGGGCCGGACACGCCTGCCGGCTTCTCATTGGCCCATTACAAAGGAGCTAGAGCCAATGGGGGCAGAGCATCAACTGCACCAAGCACACAACACAGTGCACGTGCATGAAAGGGCCCAGGGAGGGTCTTACCTTATCATCAAGCCGTGTTGGAGTTGCAACTGGCCACCTCTCGTGGTAGGGAGAGGGCACAGTTCCATTCCAGTGACTGCTGTCTTGCCGATGCGTGGGATAGTTAAGAGACAAGCATTTTGTACAGGGCCAGGATCGGGCCTTTGGAGGAGGGCTGGCCAAGCCTGCCGGCTTCTCATTGGCCCATTACAAAGGAGCTAAAGCCAATGGGGGCAGAGCATCAACTGCACCAAGCACACAACAACAGAGTGTGTGGGCCACCATCTTGCTATCACAGCTCAAAGTTCGAATATATTGCAGAAGGGTGGTAGCCATTGAAAATGCAGCCTAGCAAGCAGTAACATCCACAGTCCACAAAAGAGCTGTAGAGAGCCACGATCTTCAGGGCAGGGAAGCAATTTAATTTCACGGCAGCAACGATGTGTGTGTGCCTGAAAGGGCCCACGGAGGGTCTTACCTTATTGTCAAGCAGTGTTGGAGCTACACCATGCAACTTCCCGTGATATGCAGAGGGCGCAGTGCCATTCCAGGAACTGCTGCCTTCCCAATGCTCGGGATAGTGATGGGAGGAGCATTTTGTCCAGGGCCAGGATCGGGCCGACCAAGCCTGCCGGCTTCACATTGGCCCATTACAAAGGAGCCAGAGCCAATGGGGGCAGAGCATCAACTGCACCAAGCACACAACAACACAGTGTGCAGGCCGCCATCTTGGTATGGCAGCTCGCAGTTTGAATATATTGCATAAGGGAAGTAGCTGTCGAAAATGCAGCCAAGCAAGCAGTAACATCCACAGTCCACAACAGAGCTGTAGAGTGCCACGATCTTCAGGGCAGGGAAGCAATTCAAAGTCATGGTACCGCCGACGGGCACGTGCATGAAAGGGCCCAGGGAGGGTCTTACCTTATCGTCAAGACGTGATGGAGCTGCAACTGGCCACCTCCCGTGGTAGGTAGAGGGCACAGTTCCATTCCAGTGACTGCTACCTTGCCGATGCGTGGGATAGTAAAGAGACAAGCATTTTGTCCAGGGCCAGGATCTGGCCTTTGGAGGAGGGCCGGCCAAGCCTGCCGCCTTCTCATTGGCCCATTACAAAGGAGCTAGAGCCAATGGGGGCAGAGCCTCAACTGCACCAAGCACTCAACAACACAGTGTGCGGTCCGCCATCTTGGTATGGCAGCTCGCGGTTCGAATATATTGCAGAAGGGCATTAGCCGTCGGAAATGCAGCCTACCAAGCAGTAACATCCATAGTCCACAACAGAGCTGTAGAGTGCCACGATCTTCAGGGCAGGGACGATGTGTGTGTGCCTGAAAGGACCCAGGGAGGGGTTTACCTTATCGCCAAGCCGTGGTATGCAGAGGGAGCAGTGCCATTCCAGGGACTGCTGCCTTCCCGATGCTCGGGATAGTGAAGAGAGGAGCATTTTGTCCGGGGCCAGGATCGGGCCAGCCAAGCCTGACAGCTTCTCATTGGCCCATTACAAATGAGCCAGAGCCAATGTTGGCAGAGCATCAACTGCACCAAGCACACAACCACACAGTGTGCGGGCTGCCATCTTGGTATAGCAATTCGAATATATTGCAGAAGGGCAGTAGCCGTTGAAAAATGCAGTCTAGTAAGCAGTAACATCCATAGTCCACAACAGAGCTGTAGAGTGCCACGATCTTCAGGGCAGGGAAGCAATTCAATGTCATGGCAGCGACGATGTGCGTGTGCCTGAAGAGGGCCCAGGGAGGGTCTTACCTTATCATCAAGCCGTGATGGAGCTGCACCTGGCAACCTCCCGTGGTAGGGAGAGGGCGTAGTGCCATTCCAGTGACTGCTGCCTTGCCGATGTGCGGGATAGTGAAGAGAGGAGCATTTTGTCCGGGACCAGGATCGGGCCTTCGGAGGAGGGCTGGCCAAGCCTGCCAGCTTCTCATTGGCCCATTACAAAGGAGCCAAAGCCAATGGGGGCAGAGCATCAACTGCACCAAGCACACAACAACAGTGTGCGGGCCACCATCTTGGTATGGCAGCTCGCATTTCGAATATATTGCAGAATGGCAGTAGCCGTCGAAAATGCAGCCTAGCAAGCAGTAACATCCACAGTCCACAACAGAGCTGTAGAGTGCCACGATCTTCAGGGCAGGGAAGCAATTCAATGCCATGGCAGCGACAATGTGCGTGTGCCTGAAAGGGCCCAGGGAGGGTCTTACCTTATCGTCAAGCCGTGTTGGAGCTGTACCTGCAACCTCCTGTGGTAGGGAGAGGGCGTAGTGCCATTCCAGGGACTGCAGCCTTGCAGATGCGCGGGATAGTGAAGAGAGGAGCATTTTGTCCAGGGCCACGATTGGGCCTTCGAAGGAGGGCCGGCTAAGCCTGCCAGCTTCTCATTGGCCCATTACAAAGGAGCCAGAGCCAATGGGGGCAGAGCATCAACTGCACCAAGCACACACCAACACCGTTTGCGAGCCGCCATATTGGTATAGCAGCTTGCAATTCGAATATACTGCAGAAGGGCAATAGCCCTCGAAAATGCAGCCTAGCAAGCACTAACATCCATAGTCCACAACAAAGCTGTAGTGTGCAATGATCTTCAGGGCAGGGAATCAATTCAATGTTATGGCAGCAACGATGAGCGTGTGCCTGAAAGGGCCCAGGGAGGGTCTTCCCTTATCCTTAAGCCTTTCTGGAGCTGCACCTGGCAACCTCCCGTGGTAGGGAGAGAGCGCAGTGCCATTCCAGGGACTGCTGTCTTGCCGATGCGTGGGATGGTGAAGAGAGGAGCATTTTGTCTGGTACCAGGATCGGACCTTCGGAGAAGGGCCGGCCAAACCCGCCGGCTTTTCATTGGCCCATTACAAAGGAGCCAGAGCCAATGGGGACAGAGCATCAACTGCACCAAGCACACAAGAATACAGTGTGCGGTGCGCCATCTTGGTATCGCAGCTCGCAGTTCGAATATATTGCAGAAGGGCATTAGCCATCGAAAATGCAGCCTACCAAGCAGTAACATCTATAGTCCACAACAGAGCTGTAGAGTGCCACGATCTTCAGGGCTGGGAAGCAATTCAAAGCCATGATACCGCCGATGTGCACGTGCATGAAAGGGCCCAGGGAGGGTCTTACCTTATCGTCAAGCCGTGTTGGAGCTGCAACTGGCCACCTCCCGTGGTAGGGAGAGGGCACAGTTCCATTCCAGTGACTGCTGCCTTTCCGATGCATGGGATAGTTAAGAGACAAGCATTTTGTCCAGGGCCAGGATCAGGCCTTTGGAGGAGGGCCGGACAAGCCTCCCGGCTTCTCATTGGCCCATTACAAAGGAGCTAGAGCCAATGGGAGCAGAGCATCAACTGCACCAAGCACACAACACAGTGCACGTGCATGAAAGGGCCCAGGGAGGGTCTTACCTTATCATCAAGCCGTGTTGGAGTTGCAACTGGCCACCTCTCGTGGTAGGGAGAGGGCACAGTTCCATTCCAGTGACTGCTGCCTTGCCGATGTGTGGGATAGTTAAGAGACAAGCATTTTGTACAGGGCCAGGATCGGGCCTTTGGAGGAGGGCTGGCCAAGCCTGCCGGCTTCTCATTGGCCCATTACAAAGGAGCCAAAACCAATGGGGGCAGAGCATCAACTGCACCAAGCACACAACAACACAGTGTGCGGTCCGCCATCTTGGTACGGCAGCTCGCGGTTCGAAAATATTGCAGAAGTGCATTAGCCGTCGAAAATGCAGCCTACCAAGCAGTAACATCCATTGTCCACGACAGACCTGTAGAGGGCCGTGATTTTAAGGGCAGGGAAGCAATTCAAAGTCATGGCAGCGCTAACGTGCACGTGCCTGAAGGGGCCCAGGGAGGGTCTTCCCTTATCGTCAAGCAGTGTTGGAGCTGCACCTGGCCACCTCCCGTGGTAGTGAGAGGGCGCAGTGCCATTCCAGAGACTGCTCCCTTGCCGATGCGCGGGATAGTGAAGAGAGGAGCATTTTGTCAAGGGTCAGGATCGGGCCTTTGGAGGAGGGCCAGCCAAGCCTGCTAGCTTCTCACTGGCCAATTACAAATGAGCCAGAGTCAATGGGGACAGAGCATCAACTGCACCAAGCACACAACACAGTGCACGTGCATGAAAGGGCCCAGGGAGGGTCTTACATTATCGTCAAGCCGTGTTGGAGCTGCAACTGGCCACCTCCCGTGGTAGGGAGAGGGCACAGTTCCATTCCAGTGACTGCTGCCTTGCCGATGCGTGGGATAGTTAAAAGACAAGCATTTTGTCCAGGGCCAGGATCTGGCCTTTGGAGGAGGGCCGGCCAAGCCTGCCGCCTTCTCATTGGCCCATTACAAAGGAGCTAGAGCCAATGGGGGCAGAGCCTCAACTGCACCAAGCACTCAACAACACAGTGTGCGGTCCGCCATCTTGGTATGGCAGCTCGCGGTTCGAATATATTGCAGAAGGGCATTAGCCGTCGAAAATGCAGCCTACCAAGCAGTAACATCCATAGTCCACAACAGAGCTGTAGAGTGCCACGATCTTCAGGGCAGGGACGATGTGTGTGTGCCTGAAAGGACCCAGGGAGGGGTTTACCTTATCGCCAAGCCGTGGTATGCAGAGGGAGCAGTGCCATTCCAGGGACTGCTGCCTTCCCGATGCTCGGGATAGTGAAGAGAGGAGCATTTTGTCCGGGACCAGGATCGGGCCTTCGGAGGAGGGCTGGCCAAGCCTGCCAGCTTCTCATTGGCCCATTACAAAGGAGCCAAAGCCAATGGGGGCAGAGCATCAACTGCACCAAGCACACAACAACAGTGTGCGGGCCACCATCTTGGTATGGCAGCTCGCATTTCGAATATATTGCAGAATGGCAGTAGCCGTCGAAAATGCAGCATAGTAAGCAGTAACATCCACAGTCCACAACAGAGCTGTAGAGTGCCACGATCTTCAGGGCAGGGAAGCAATTCAATGCCATGGCAGCGACAATGTGCGTGTGCCTGAAAGGGCCCAGGGAGGGTCTTACCTTATCGTCGAGCTGTGTTGGAGCTGTACCTGCAACCTCCTGTGGTAGGGAGAGGGCGTAGTGCCATACCAGGGACTGCAGCCTTGCAGATGCGCGGGCGGGATAGTGAAGAGAGGAGCATTTTGTCCAGGGCCACGATTGGGCCTTCGAAGGAGGGCCGGCTAAGCCTGCCAGCTTCTCATTGGCCCATTACAAAGGAGCCAGAGCCAATGGGGGCAGAGCATCAACTGCACCAAGCACACAACAACAGTTTGCGAGCCGCCATATTGGTATGGCAGCTCGCGGTTCGAATATATTGCAGAAGGGCATTAGCCGTCGAAAATGCAGCCTACCAAGCAGTAACATCCATAGTCCACAACAGAGCTGTAGAGTGCCACGATCTTCAGGGCAGGGACGATGTGTGTGTGCCTGAAAGGACCCAGGGAGGGGTTTACCTTATCGCCAAGCCGTGGTATGCAGAGGGAGCAGTGCCATTCCAGGGACTGCTGCCTTCCCGATGCTCGGGATAGTGAAGAGAGGAGCATATTGTCCGGGTCCAGGATCGGGCCAGCCAAGCCTGACAGCTTCTCATTGGCCCATTACAAATGAGCCAGAGCCAATGGTGGCAGAGCATCAACTGGACCAAGCACACAACAACACAGTGTGTGGGCAGCCATCTTGGTATGGCAGCTCGCAGTTCGAATATATTGCAAAAGGGCATTAGCCGTCAAAAATGCAGCCTACCAAGCAGTAACATCCATTGTCCACAACAGAGCTGTAGAGTGCCAGGATCTTCAGGGCAGGGAAGCAATTCAAAGTCATGGTAGCGGCGACATGCAGGTGCATGAAAGGGCCCAGGGAGGGTCTTACCTTATCGTCAAGCCGTGTTGGAGCTGCAACTGCCCACCTCCCGTGGTAGGGAGAGGGCACAGTTCCATTCCAGTGACTGCTGCCTTTCCGATGCATGGGATAGTTAAGAGACAAGCATTTTGTCCAGGGCCAGGATCGGGCCTTTGGAGGAGGGCCGGACAAGCCTGCCGGCTTCTCATTGGCCCATTACAAAGGAGCAAGAGCCAATGGGGGCAGAGCATCAACTGCACCAAGCACACAACACAGTGCACGTGCATGAAAGGGCCCAGGGAGGGTCTTACCTTATCATCAAGCCGTGTTGGAGTTGCAACTGGCCACCTCTCGTGGTAAGGAGAGGGCACAGTTCCATTCCAGTGACTGCTGCCTTGCCGATGTGTGGGATAGTTAAGAGACAAGCATTTTGTACAGGGCCAGGATCGGGCCTTTGGAGGAGGGCTGGCCAAGCCTGCCGGCTTCTCATTGGCCCATTACAAAGGAGCCAAAACCAATGGGGGCAGATCATCAACTGCACCAAGCACACAACAACACAGTGTGCGGTCCGCCATCTTGGTATGGCAGCTCGCGGTTCGAAAATATTGCAGAAGTGCATTAGCCGTCGAAAATGCAGCCTACCAAGCAGTAACATCCATTGTCCACGACAGACCTGTAGAGGGCCGTGATTTTAAGGGCAGGGAAGCAATTCAAAGTCATGGCAGCGCTAACGTGCACGTGCCTGAAGTGGCCCAGGGAGGGTCTTCCCTTATCGTCAAGCCGTGTTGGAGCTGCACCTGGCCACCTCCCGTGGTAGTGAGAGGGCGCAGTGCCATTCCAGAGACTGCTCCCTTGCCGATGCGCGGGATAGTGAAGAGAGGAGCATTTTGTCAAGGGTCAGGATCGGGCCTTTGGAGGAGGGCCAGCCAAGCCTGCTAGCTTCTCACTGGCCAATTACAAATGAACCAGAGTCAATGGGGACAGAGCATCAACTGCACCAAGCACACAAGAACACAGTGTGCGGTCCGCCATCTTGGTATGGCAGCTCGCAGTTCGAATATATTGCAGAAGGGCATTAGCCGTCGAAAATGCAGCCTACCAAGCAGTAACAGCCATAGTCCACAACAGAGCTGTAGAGTGCCACGATCTTCAGGGCAGGGAAGCAATTCAAAGTCATGGTACCGCTGACGTGCACGTGCATGAAAGGGCCCAGGGAGGGTCTTACATTATCGTCAAGCCGTGTTGGAGCTGCAACTGGCCACCTCCCGTGGTAGGGAGAGGGCACAGTTCCATTCCAGTGACTGCTGCCTTGCCGATGCGTGGGATAGTTAAAAGACAAGCATTTTGTCCAGGGCCAGGATCTGGCCTTTGGAGGAGGGCCGGACAAGCCTGCCGGCTTCTCATTGGCCCATTACAAAGGAGCTAGAGCCAATGGGGGCAGAGCATCAACTGCACCAAGCACACAACACAGTGCACGTGCATGAAAGGGCCCAGGGAGGGTCTTACCTTATCATCAAGCCGTGTTGGAGTTGCAACTGGCCACCTCTCGTGGTAGGGAGAGGGCACAATTCCATTCCAGTGACTGCTGTCTTGCCGATGCGTGGGATAGTTAAAAGACAAGCATTTTGAACAGGGCCAGGATCGGGCCTTTGGAGGAGGGCTGGCCAAGCCTGCCGGCTTCTCATTGGCCCATTACAAAGGAGCTAAAGCCAATGGGGGCAGAGCATCAACTGCACCAAGCACACAACAACACAGTGTGCGGGCCACCATCTTGCTATCGCAGCTCAAAGTTCGAATATATTGCAGAAGGGTGGTAGCCATTGAAAATGCAGCCTAGCAAGCAGTAACATCCACAGTCCACAAAAGAGCTGTAGAGAGCCACGATCTTCAGGGCAGGGAAGCAATTTAATTTCACGGCAGCAACGATGTGCGTGTGCCTGAAAGGGCCCACGGAGGGTCTTACCTTATTGTCAAGCAGTGTTGGAGCTGCACCTGGCAACTTCCCGTGATATGCAGAGGGCGCAGTGCCATTCCAGGAACTGCTGCCTTCCCAATGCTCGGGATAGTGATGAGAGGAGCATTTTGTCCAGGGCCAGGATCGGGCCGACCAAGCCTGCCGGCTTCACATTGGCCCATTACAAAGGAGCCAGAGCCAATGGGGGCAGAGCATCAACTGCACCAAGCACACAACAACACAGTGTGCAGGCCGCCATCTTGGTATGGCAGCTCGCAGTTTGAATATATTGCATAAGGGAAGTAGCTGTCGAAAATGCAGCCAAGCAAGCAGTAACATCCACAGTCCACAACAGAGCTGTAGAGTGCCACGATCTTCAGGGCAGGGAAGCAATTCAAAGTCATGGTACCGCCGACGGGCACGTGCATGAAAGGGCCCAGGGAGGGTCTTACCTTATCGTCAAGACGTGATGGAGCTGCAACTGGCCACCTCCCGTGGTAGGGAGAGGGCACAGTTCCATTCCAGTGACTGCTGCCTTGCCGATGCGTGGGATAGTAAAGAGACAAGCATTTTGTCCAGGGCCAGGATCTGGCCTTTGGAGGAGGGCCGGCCAAGCCTGCCGCCTTCTCATTGGCCCATTACAAAGGAGCTAGAGCCAATGGGGGCAGAGCCTCAACTGCACCAAGCACTCAACAACACAGTGTGCGGTCCGCCATCTTGGTATGGCAGCTCGCGGTTCGAATATATTGCAGAAGGGCATTAGCCGTCGAAAATGCAGCCTACCAAGCAGTAACATCCATAGTCCACAACAGAGCTGTAGAGTGCCACGATCTTCAGGGCAGGGACGATGTGTGTGTGCCTGAAAGGACCCAGGGAGGGGTTTACCTTATCGCCAAGCCGTGGTATGCAGAGGGAGCAGTGCCATTCCAGGGACTGCTGCCTTCCCGATGCTCGGGATAGTGAAGAGAGGAGCATTTTGTCCGGGACCAGGATCGGGCCTTCGGAGGAGGGCTGGCCAAGCCTGCCAGCTTCTCATTGGCCCATTACAAAGGAGCCAAAGCCAATGGGGGCAGAGCATCAACTGCACCAAGCACACAACAACAGTGTGCGGGCCACCATCTTGGTATGGCAGCTCGCATTTCGAATATATTGCAGAATGGCAGTAGCCGTCGAAAATGCAGCATAGCAAGCAGTAACATCCACAGTCCACAACAGAGCTGTAGAGTGCCACGATCTTCAGGGCAGGGAAGCAATTCAATGCCATGGCAGCGACAATGTGCGTGTGCCTGAAAGGGCCCAGGGAGGGTCTTACCTTATCGTCGAGCTGTGTTGGAACTGTACCTGCAACCTCCTGTGGTAGGGAGAGGGCGTAGTGCCATACCAGGGACTGCAGCCTTGCAGATGCGCGGGCGGGATAGTGAAGAGAGGAGCATTTTGTCCAGGGCCACGATTGGGCCTTCGAAGGAGGGCCGGCTAAGCCTGCCAGCTTCTCATTGGCCCATTACAAAGGAGCCAGAGCCAATGGGGGCAGAGCATCAACTGCACCAAGCACACAACAACAGTTTGCGAGCCGCCATATTGGTATGGCAGCTCGCGGTTCGAATATATTGCAGAAGGGCATTAGCCGTCGAAAATGCAGCCTACCAAGCAGTAACATCCATAGTCCACAACAGAGCTGTAGAGTGCCACGATCTTCAGGGCAGGGACGATGTGTGTGTGCCTGAAAGGACCCAGGGAGGGGTTTACCTTATCGCCAAGCCGTGGTATGCAGAGGGAGCAGTGCCATTCCAGGGACTGCTGCCTTCCCGATGCTCGGGATAGTGAAGAGAGGAGCATTTTGTCCGGGTCCAGGATCGGGCCAGCCAAGCCTGACAGCTTCTCATTGGCCCATTACAAATGAGCCAGAGCCAATGGTGGCAGAGCATCAACTGCACCAAGCACACAACAACACAGTGTGTGGGCAGCCATCTTGGTATGGCAGCTCGCAGTTCGAATATATTGCAAAAGGGCATTAGCCGTCGAAAATGCAGCCTACCTGTCATGATCTCTGCTTCCAAAAGGTCAGGGTTTTCCCAACTCCCTTGGAAGCAGATCCATAACCCAGGTTCCGAGTGCCAACCAGTCCCAATTGGGACCTTTTGGACCCAGTCCTGGCGCCAGTGGCACCAGGCTCATAAATATGCCCAGTCCCAGCGCTGGAAGCGCCGGGCTCATAATGCTTGGGTGGACTTACCTTCAGCAGACCATGCTGCTTACTTGCCTGCCAGTTGAGCCTCTGATCCTGATCTGTTTGGAACTACTTTTCCTGTTGGGTGGGGCTGGAGCCACTCCCTAGATTCATAACACTGGAACTCTTCTGGAAGGCAGGAACTCTTTTCTTACCAGGAACTCTTTTCTTACTTAGGCGTGGCTGTGGAAGGAGACACCTAAGCACTACAGGAGGCTATTTAAACCACACCCGGTGGATGAATCTTGCTTTGCGTTATTCTGCAACCTCTGCAGCAGAACGCTCATCGTGTCTTCTGCATCCGGTCCAGGGCCTAAGGAAAAAGGCTTACCATCCTGAATCCAGTCTTCAGCAACACCTATAAAGACAAGAAAGAACAGGTTAGCATTCCGGCATCTGAAAGGCAAAGGCTTACCTACTCTTCGTGCGCTCCGGAGGTCTTCACACTGCATTCCGGCATCTGAAAGACAAAACAAGGTGCGTTTAAAGACATTGGGGAACTTTAATACTCACGTGCCATTACTCCTTTCCACATCTAATCCAGTGGGTATTCCGGCACCCTGCAGCCGCTCCGAACTCGTACCTGCAAAATAAAAAGACAGAGCGCATAGTGAAGCAGGCAACAAGCGCTTACTTACGTGCTTCCAGGCGCTTCTATTCATCACACGGGCTCCATCTTCAACTCACTTCAGCCCGTCATCCGCCATCGCCGGAACCCTGCAAAACAAGAGACATCATTACTAAAGACTTTAAAGACATTTGAATGACTCGAAACTTACCGTTCATGCAGTAAACGACGGACAGCAGTCCTCTGAAGTCAAGAGGCCTGCGCTACCTATCCAGTGAAGAAACTGGTTACAGCACCCTGCCCCGAGGCAGATGGAGAGCTCGGCATTCACTTACCTAAGGTGAGAGCGTTAACCTTTGGGGGTTTACAGGAGAGGAGAAGAGGAAAGAGATGGGGACACCCCAATAACCCCAGTTCATTAACCCCATATTTTCTATCTGCAGACATCTTACTCTACACGTCAGGCATACAGTGCACAGAGGTCCAGCCCAAAGAGCCAAGCGGGTGCTACACATCACCTTTGAAGATACGGTAGTCGCCCAGTCAAGACCGGCGCCTCTGCGAGAATCAGGTGAGCGTTACAGAACGCAAAGCCTACCGCAAAACTCTCGCCCAGGCGCCATGGAAACCTCGGATACTGACCCCCTAGCCCGGTTACTTGGGGAACTAAGGGCAGAAGTGCATGCAGCTCGTCAGGAAACGAATGCTCTAAGAAGGGAACTAATTATTTCCAAGGAGAGAACAGACAATCTTGCTAGACAAGTGCTACAGTCACAAGCCGGACAGACCCCGTTACCCGCATCAGGGGCAAATCTTCCTTCAACATCCTCTATGAATCCAGTGCAGATCAACCTACCTGGGAATGTACCTCTGGCTCCGCCCGAACGATTTTCTGGTGACCCAAAGAGGTTTGCAGTATTTATCAATCAGTGCCGGTTGCACTTCTTATGCCGGCCAGCAGCCTTTCCAACTGATCAAGCAAAAGTAGCTTTTGTACTTTCGTACCTTAGTGGCAATGCGGCAGACTGGTCGATCCCTCTAGTTAATCAAGATGATCCGGTTCTCCATGATTTTCAAGCCTTTCAGCTTAGTATGGAAAAACTGTTCGCAAGACATTCACAGGGGCAGGCCTTGGACAATGAGCTTCTTTCGTTGCGACAGGGTAATCAAGACCTTTTGGCTTATATTGCATCTTTCAATAGACTAATAGTGGAAACTCAATGGCCTGAGGACAAAAGGATTACGCTGTTTTATAGAGGTCTACGTGGAGAGCTCAAAGACGTTTTAGCCCAAGTAGTGAATCCCCCACAAGACTGTTCGGATTATATAGACTTGGTCGTTCAAATAGATCACAGGCTGCAGAACAGGAAGGCCGATCGTTCCAAGTTTGATGCTCGAGTATTTTCCAAACCGCCAACTCCTTCCAAAGGAGTAGACTCCGGGGAACCCATGCAAATAGGGGGTCTGAAAGGTCCTCTAACACAAAGGGAGCGGGAAAGGAGGAAACAGTTGCAATTATGCCTATATTGCGGAAACTCAGGGCACTTTCTTCGAGACTGTCCGGTGAAACCTGCCAAGAAGGCAGTAGGAGCTGCAGTTACCAAAGTTACAAACTCTGAGCAGGGAAACGACCTCGCCCGACAAGAATAGAGGTCCTCTTGCCGAGCGTGAAAACCAGTTCCGTGACCTCGCATTTCGTGATACCTATGGTCCTCATTAGCCCTGATAATCCGGATCGATTACATGCAATTGAAGCTTACGTCGACAGCGGTGCCATCGGCAATTATGTGGATCATGAAATGGTTTTGAGGATGAATCTAACTCTTTGTCCCAAGGCTGTAAAGGACGTCATTACTACGGTAGATGGTACGGAGATAGCCTCCGGGCCAGTAACGCATACCACTCAAGAGGTGACGCTAGTAAGTCAAGATGGACACCATGAGAAGATCGTGTTCGATGTGATCAAGGCCCCTCAGTTTCAGATTATTCTAGGAATACCTTGGTTAGAGAAACACAATCCTCTGATCGATTGGCGAGCAAGAACGGTCCAGTTTCCAGAATGTGTCTCTACTTGTCACCCTCCACCTGGTGTTGCACTGGCCGCAATTTCTTCAGAGACTCCCCAGTTACCTCCCGAATACCTAGAATACCAAGATGTTTTCCGGAAGGATCAGGCTAACTCTCTACCTCCTCATAGGTCTTATGACTGCCAGATAGACCTGATACCTGGATCTACTCCTCCTTGTAGTAGAATTTATGCCCTCACCGAGCCTGAGAACCTTCACCTTCGACAATACCTGGATCAATACCTGGCAAATGGGTTTATTCGTCCTTCCAAGTCCCCTGCTTCTTCAGCTTTGTTCTTCGTTCCAAAAAAGGAAGGAGACCTTAGAACTTGTATCGATTATCGCTCCCTGAACCAGATCACCGTTAAGAATAGATATCCGTTACCTTTGATCCCTGAACTCCTGGACCAAGTCAGAAATGCATGCATATATACAAAGCTGGATCTTAGAGGAGCTTACCACTTGGTACGAGTAAAAGAGGGCGATGAATGGAAGACGGCCTTCCGCACCAAGTATGGGCTATTTGAATATCAGGTCATGCCCTTCGGACTTTGTAATGCCCCGGCCGCCTTTCAATATTTTATGAACGATGTCCTCAGAGAGCTCATAGATGTATGTGTTGTTGTTTACATTGACGACATCCTCGTTTATTCTTCATCGGAATCTGAACATCGGAAACACGTGAAAATGGTCCTCGAAAGATTGCGTCAACACAAACTTTTCGCTAAGTTGGAAAAATGTGTTTTCAACGTGACTGAAGTTGAATTCTTGGGATTCATATTATCACCTGGCGGAGTGCGTATGGATTCAAAGAAGGTTGATGCAGTTCTCAAATGGCCATCACCATCCTCCGTAAAAGGTGTGCAAAGCATGTTAGGCTTCGCTAACTTTTACCGCAGGTTTATCCCCGAATTCTCTCGAATAGTCCAGCCCATCACTGCCTTGTTAAAGAAAAACAAACGTTTTGAATGGTCTACCGAGGCGGAACAAGCTTTCCAGGATTTGAAGACTAAATTTATCTCTGCACCAATCTTAAAACACCCTCGCCCCGAACTCCCCTACATCGTGGAAACTGATGCTTCAAGCCTTGCCATGGGGGCAGTTCTATCACAAAAGGACCCGGTAACCAATCAGTTGCATCCCGTGGCATTTTGGTCCCGCAAATTCTCGCCTCCTGAAATCAATTACACGATTACTGACAAGGAACTTCTGGCTATCAAGTCTGCCTTTAAGGCTTGGCGGCATTATCTGCTGGGGGCCCGACACACCGTTACTGTGATTACGGATCACCGAAACCTGCAATATTTGAAGACCGCAAAAGCCCAATCCTCTAGACAACTCCGTTGGGCATTATTCTTTGCCGAGTTTGACTTCATAATTACCTATCGACCTGGTACAAAGAACGGTAAAGCCGATGCCCTTTCTCGGATGGGAGTGGAAGAACACTTGGTCAACCCTAAACCTGTACCAATCATTCCCGAACAAAGAATTCTGGGTGTAATCGCCACAGAATCCATAGAGGAAGTTAAGGATAAAGCCAGGCAACTTGTAACTCCAGCAGACATACAGAATTGGCATCTGCAGGGAAAGGACTTTGCAGTAAAGGACAACTTATTGTATTTCCAAGAACGATTATACCTACCCAGCACAGATTTACAGAAAAAAGTAATCTCTTGTTATCACGACTCTTTAATGGAAGGTCATCCCGGTATAGCCAAGACCTCAGAAAAGATCAAGCGCTACTTCTGGTGGCCGTCTTGGAAAAAAGATATCAGAGACTTTATAATGTCCTGTGGAGTATGCGCCCAAAACAAGAGTCAAAAGGAAAGACCAGCAGGCCTCTTACGCCCTATTGACATCCCACCTCGCCCTTGGCATACGCTTTCTATGGACTTCATCACCGATCTACCTCCATGCTCCGGATACAATACGATTCTAGTAATCGTGGACTTATTCTCCAAGATGGCGCATTTCATTCCGCTCAAAGGCTTGCCAACAGCAGCAACTCTGGCCCGAGAATTTCTCGAAAACATCGTCCGACTGCACGGTTTTCCTTCGGTTCTAATTTCGGATCGAGGTAGTCAATTTATTTCTCATTTTTGGCGAAGTTGCTGTCGGTCGGCTCAAATTGATGTGAGACTATCGACCAGTCACCACCCTCAGACCGACGGACAAACCGAGAGGACCAATCAAACTCTGGAACAGTATTTACGCTGCATGCTGCAACAAACTGAAAAAACTTGGAAAGATATCCTTTGGATAGCCGAGTATGCCTACAATAACTCTGTCCATTCGGGAACTGGGAAAACCCCGTTTTTTCTTTTGTACGGCAGTCACCCTCGAACCTCGGAGTTGGATCCCCTCCAAGATCTTGAAACACCAGCAGTAGACTACCTGCATTCTACAATCACCCAAGCCTTTAAGGAAGGTGTTTCTCACCTTCAAAGGGCTAAAGAACAATACAAGAAAGGAGCAGATCAACATCGGAAGGAAGCCCCTCACTATCAAGTAGGGGATCAAGTCTGGTTATCCACCAAATATCTATCTCTAAAAGGGCCACGCACATTCAACCCAAGATACCTTGGTCCCTATTCCATCACTACCATAGTAAACCCAGTAGCGGTCAAGTTGGACTTGCCCCCGCACATGAAGATACATCCGGTCTTCCACGTCTCTCTATTAAAACCCGTGCAACCTCAAACCCGACTAACCAAATCTCCAAAACCTATCCTAGTGGATGGAGAACTCGAGTTTGAAGTCAAAAGCATTCTGGACTCCAAGATCTCCAAATCTAAACTATTCTACCTAATTGACTGGAAAGGCTACGGCCCCCAAGAGAGATCCTGGGAACCTGCTGAATATGTCCACGCTCCTCGCCTAATCAAAAGATTTCACCGAACATTTCCTGACAAGCCAAAACCCCCGGAGAAGCCCGGTTTGGGAGGGGCCTTGAGGGGGGGTACTGTCATGATCTCTGCTTCCAAAAGGTCAGGGTTTTCCCAACTCCCTTGGAAGCAGATCCATAACCCAGGTTCCGAGTGCCAACCAGTCCCAATTGGGACCTTTTGGACCCAGTCCTGGCGCCAGTGGCACCAGGCTCATAAATATGCCCAGTCCCAGCGCTGGAAGCGCCGGGCTCATAATGCTTGGGTGGACTTACCTTCAGCAGACCATGCTGCTTACTTGCCTGCCAGTTGAGCCTCTGATCCTCTTCTGTTTGGAACTACTTTTCCTGTTGGGTGGGGCTGGAGCCACTCCCTAGATTCATAACACTGGAACTCTTCTGGAAGGCAGGAACTCTTTTCTTACCAGGAACTCTTTTCTTACTTAGGCGTGGCTGTGGAAGGAGACACCTAAGCACTACAGGAGGCTATTTAAACCACACCCGGTGGATGAATCTTGCTTTGCGTTATTCTGCAACCTCTGCAGCAGAACGCTCATCGTGTCTTCTGCATCCGGTCCAGGGCCTAAGGAAAAAGGCTTACCATCCTGAATCCAGTCTTCAGCAACACCTATAAAGACAAGAAAGAACAGGTTAGCATTCCGGCATCTGAAAGGCAAAGGCTTACCTACTCTTCGTGCGCTCCGGAGGTCTTCACACTGCATTCCGGCATCTGAAAGACAAAACAAGGTGCGTTTAAAGACATTGGGGAACTTTAATACTCACGTGCCATTACTCCTTTCCACATCTAATCCAGTGGGTATTCCGGCACCCTGCAGCCGCTCCGAACTCGTACCTGCAAAATAAAAAGACAGAGCGCATAGTGAAGCAGGCAACAAGCGCTTACTTACGTGCTTCCAGGCGCTTCTATTCATCACACGGGCTCCATCTTCAACTCACTTCAGCCCGTCATCCGCCATCGCCGGAACCCTGCAAAACAAGAGACATCATTACTAAAGACTTTAAAGACATTTGAATGACTCAAAACTTACCGTTCATGCAGTAAACGACGGACAGCAGTCCTCTGAAGTCAAGAGGCCTGCGCTACCTATCCAGTGAAGAAACTGGTTACAGCACCCTGCCCCGAGGCAGATGGAGAGCTCGGCATTCACTTACCTAAGGTGAGAGCGTTAACCTTTGGGGGTTTACAGGAGAGGAGAAGAGGAAAGAGATGGGGACACCCCAATAACCCCAGTTCATTAACCCCATATTTTCTATCTGCAGACATCTTACTCTACACGTCAGGCATACAGTGCACAGAGGTCCAGCCCAAAGAGCCAACTGGGTGCTACACATCACCTTTGAAGATACGGTAGTCGCCCAGTCAAGACCGGCGCCTCTGCGAGAATCAGGTGAGCGTTACACTACCAAGCAGTAACATCCATTGTCCACAACAGAGCTGTAGAGTGCCAGGATCTTCAGGGCAGGGAAGCAATTCAAAGTCATGGTAGCGGCGACATGCAGGTGCATGAAAGGGCCCAGGGAGGGTCTTACCTTATCGTCAAGCCGTGTTGGAGCTGCAACTGCCCACCTCCCGTGGTAGGGAGAGGGCACAGTTCCATTCCAGTGACTGCTGCCTTTCCGATGCATGGGATAGTTAAGAGACAAGCATTTTGTCCAGGGCCAGGATCGGGCCTTTGGAGGAGGGCCGGACAAGCCTGCCGGCTTCTCATTGGCCCATTACAAAGGAGCTAGAGCCAATGGGGGCAGAGCATCAACTGCACCAAGCACACAACACAGTGCACGTGCATGAAAGGGCCCAGGGAGGGTCTTACCTTATCATCAAGCCGTGTTGGAGTTGCAACTGGCCACCTCTCGTGGTAAGGAGAGGGCACAGTTCCATTCCAGTGACTGCTGCCTTGCCGATGTGTGGGATAGTTAAGAGACAAGCATTTTGTACAGGGCCAGGATCGGGCCTTTGGAGGAGGGCTGGCCAAGCCTGCCGGCTTCTCATTGGCCCATTACAAAGGAGCCAAAACCAATGGGGGCAGAGCATCAACTGCACCAAGCACACAACAACACAGTGTGCGGTCCGCCATCTTGGTATGGCAGCTCGCGGTTCAAAAATATTGCAGAAGTGCATTAGCCGTCGAAAATGCAGCCTACCAAGCAGTAACATCCATTGTCCACGACAGACCTGTAGAGGGCCGTGATTTTAAGGGCAGGGAAGCAATTCAAAGTCATGGCAGCGCTAACGTGCACGTGCCTGAAGGGGCCCAGGGAGGGTCTTCCCTTATCGTCAAGCCGTGTTGGAGCTGCACCTGGCCACCTCCCGTGGTAGTGAGAGGGCGCAGTGCCATTCCAGAGACTGCTCCCTTGCCGATGCGCGGGATAGTGAAGAGAGGAGCATTTTGTCAAGGGTCAGGATCGGGCCTTTGGAGGAGGGCCAGCCAAGCCTGCTAGCTTCTCACTGGCCAATTACAAATGAACCAGAGTCAATGGGGACAGAGCATCAACTGCACCAAGCACACAAGAACACAGTGTGCGGTCCGCCATCTTGGTATGGCAGCTCGCAGTTCGAATATATTGCAGAAGGGCATTAGCCGTCGAAAATGCAGCCTACCAAGCAGTAACAGCCATAGTCCACAACAGAGCTGTAGAGTGCCACGATCTTCAGGGCAGGGAAGCAATTCAAAGTCATGGTACCGCTGACGTGCACGTGCATGAAAGGGCCCAGGGAGGGTCTTACATTATCGTCAAGCCGTGTTGGAGCTGCAACTGGCCACCTCCCGTGGTAGGGAGAGGGCACAGTTCCATTCCAGTGACTGCTGCCTTGCCTATGCGTGGGATAGTTAAAAGACAAGCATTTTGTCCAGGGCCAGGATCTGGCCTTTGGAGGAGGGCCGGACAAGCCTGCCGGCTTCTCATTGGCCCATTACAAAGGAGCTAGAGCCAATGGGGGCAGAGCATCAACTGCACCAAGCACACAACACAGTGCACGTGCATGAAAGGGCCCAGGGAGGGTCTTACCTTATCATCAAGCCGTGTTGGAGTTGCAACTGGCCACCTCTCGTGGTAGGGAGAGGGCACAATTCCATTCCAGTGACTGCTGTCTTGCCGATGAGTGGGATAGTTAAAAGACAAGCATTTTGTACAGGGCCAGGATCGGGCCTTTGGAGGAGGGCTGGCCAAGCCTGCCGGCTTCTCATTGGCCCATTACAAAGGAGCTAAAGCCAATGGGGGCAGAGCATCAACTGCACCAAGCACACAACAACACAGTGTGCGGGCCACCATCTTGCTATCGCAGCTCAAAGTTCGAATATATTGCAGAAGGGTGGTAGCCATTGAAAATGCAGCCTAGCAAGCAGTAACATCCAAAGTCCACAAAAGAGCTGTAGAGGGCCTCGATCTTCAGGGCAGGGAAGCAATTTAATTTCACGGCAGCGACGATGTGCGTGTGCCTGAAAGGGCCCACGGAGGGTCTTACCTTATTGTCAAGCAGTGTTGGAGCTGCACCTGGCAACTTCCCGTGATATGCAGAGGGCGCAGTGCCATTCCAGGAACTGCTGCCTTCCCAATGCTCGGGATGGTGATGAGAGGAGCATTTTGTCTGGGACCAGGATCGGACCTTCGGAGAAGGGCCGGCCAAACCCGCCGGCTTCTCATTGGCCCATTACGAAGGAGCCAGAGCCAATGGGGGCAGAGCATCAACTGCACCAAGCACACAACAACACAGTGTGCAGGCCGCCATCTTGGTATGGCAGCTCGCAGTTTGAATATATTGCATAAGGGAAGTAGCTGTCGAAAATGCAGCCAAGCAAGCAGTAACATCCACAGTCCACAACAGAGCTGTAGAGTGCCACGATCTTCAGGGCAGGGAAGCAATTCAAAGTCATGGTACCGCCGACGGGCACGTGCATGAAAGGGCCCAGGGAGGGTCTTACCTTATCGTCAAGACGTGATGGAGCTGCAACTGGCCACCGCCCGTGGTAGGGAGAGGGCACAGTTCCATTCCAGTGACTGCTGCCTTGCCGATGCGTGGGATAGTAAGGAGACAAGCATTTTGTCCAGGGCCAGGATCTGGCCTTTGGAGGAGGGCCGGCGAAGCCTGCCGCCTTCTCATTGGCCCTGGACAAAGGAGCTAGAGCCAATGGGGGCAGAGCCTCAACTGCACCAAGCACTCAACAACACAGTGTGCGGTCCGCCATCTTGGTATGGCAGCTTGCGGTTCGAATATATTGCAGAAGGGCATTAGCCGTCGAAAATGCAGCCTACCAAGCAGTAACATCCATAGTCCACAACAGAGCTGTAGAGTGCCACGATCTTCAGGGCAGGGACGATGTGTGTGTGCCTGAAAGGACCCAGGGAGGGGTTTACCTTATCGCCAAGCTGAGGTATGCAGAGGGAGCAGTGCCATTCCAGGGACTGCTGTCTTCCCGATGCTCGGGATAGTGAAGAGGAGCATTTTGTCCGGGGCCAGGATCGGGCCAGCCAAGCCTGACAGCTTCTCATTGGCCCATTACAAATGAGCCAGAGCCAATGGTGGCAGAGCATCAACTGCACCAAGCACACAACCACACAGTGTGCGGGCTTCCATCTTGGTATAGCAATTCGAATATATTGCAGAAGGGCAGTAGCCGTCGAAAAATGCAGACTAGTAAGCAGTAACATCCATAGTCCACAACAGTGCTGTAGAGTGCCACGATCTTCAGGGCAGGGAAGCAATTCAATGTCATGGCAGCGACGATGTGCGTGTGCCTGAAGAGGGCCCAGGGAGGGTCTTACCTTATCATCAAGCCGTGATGGAGCTGCACCTGGCAACCTCCCGTGGTAGGGAGAGGGTGTAGTGCCATTCCAGTGACTGCTGCCTTGCCGATGTGCGGGATAGTGAAGAGAGGAGCATTTTGTCTGGGACCAGGATCGGGCCTTCGGAGGAGGGCTGGCCAAGCCTGCCAGCTTCTCATTGGCCCATTACAAAGGAGCCAAAGCCAATGGGGGCAGAGCATCAACTGCACCAAGCACACAACAGTGTGCGGGCCACCATCTTGGTATGGCAGCTCGCATTTCGAATATATTGCAGAATGGCAGTAGCCGTCGAAAATGCAGCCTAGCAAGCAGTAACATCCACAGTCCACAACAGAGCTGTAGAGTGCCACGATCTTCAGGGCAGGGAAGCAATTCAATGCCATGGCAGCGACAATGTGCGTGTGCCTGAAAGGGCCCAGGGAGGGTCTTACCTTATCGTCAAGCCGTGTTGGAGCTGTACCAGTGTTAGGGAGAATTCTCTGTTTAGGCTGAATTTCCCTACCTAGTGAGTCCCCCAGCAGCTTTGCTGGATTTCTGGGGTTTCTTTGTTTCTCCTGCCAAGAGTGAGACTCTTTTACCCTCACTCTTGGACATGTTGAAGTGTGTTTTCTTGGTTAAACCTTGTGTTGAATGGGCTATGGGGTCTTTTACTCCATAGGGCTTCATGTATTTTTGTGATGTGGGTTACACAGCACCCTCTGTGCCGTGACCCAGGGGTGTCCTAGGGACTCCCCAACATAGACTCCATACCCTGGGACTGACTACTGTCTCCCAGGGCATGTAAAGTCACCAAAGACTTTGCTAGTCTTGAATCCTGAACAGAACCAGTACAAACCATCATATTGTGGACGTACTGGCTGGGGCAATTCGATTGCCCCAGGGTCTGTTAGTCGAGGGGGCACGTCTCCGTCCCCCCTGATCGAGTTTTGGCTGGTGGCAGTGGAAACTACGTTTTATATTCGACCGCGAATATTTTCCTATGGGATTTCCCATTGTTTTAGGCTAACACATTTAATTATTTATTTACGGTAGCCTTAAACATACCGCCGGTTTATATATTTATTATTATAACTCCGGTTGGGATTTTTTGCCAAAACTTGATTCTAAAATGGCGTTGGCGTTCGCCTCTGTAACTCTGACCCAAAGTGGAGCCCTTTGTTCCACTTTTGGCGGGCTTCTCCACAGAAGCCCTCCAAAGTGGTGCCACTCTGTCTGGGGTACTTAGGAGGGGTGGAGGGGGATTTAGGCACCCTGGACTGAGTTACCTTAGTAACTCAAGTCGCACTCCGTCCTGATTGGCCCAAGTGGTGAGCCGGCCGGCTCACCACTTAGCATGTTTGAGTGACAGCTAGGCTGGGTGAATGGGGGTTTGCTGCATAAAAGCAGGGCTTTGGGGACTGGGACTTCAGAAGTCGCCACAGGACCAAGAATCCGACGAGGGAAGAGCTGAGCCGACCTGCTTCGACGACACCACCCGGTGGAGCCCTGCTGAACCGTCTCACCACTTTTCCCGACGACCGAGGAGAACTCTTAACGGAGTGGCTCCTTCCCTTGACTGGTGGGGACAACCAGTTTTCACCTTCTTTTCGCTTCTCGAGGTATCTCGTGGCCGCCTTGCCAGTGCCAAGCACCCCGGCAACCGGAACCCCACCACTTTTACCCCAACCACGAAAGTCAGTACAACCCTTTAACCGGAGGACTCCGCGGCTGGTTTCTTCCCGGGCAGTGCAACGACCTTCTTCTTCTGCTCTTCAGCGAGAACTTCTTCTCCCCTGACCGACGTCGAGCCTTGCTGCCACTGCCTGGAACAACTGCCACCGCTGGAGGACCCTTTCCGCTTAAGGTACCGTGTTCCGCCTGGCTTCCCTTGCCACCGACTGTACGGGGTAGATTTAGCCCCCGGCTTTCGAACCTGGGAGTGCCTGGAACACCCTGGCTAAACTTTCTAAGCCACTCTAACCTCTTTCTAACTCGTTGCAAGACTTTGAATCCCTAATAACAGTGTGATCTTGGGCACGTTTTCGCTCCGGCTACTCTAAGAGTGGGCCCTGCCTAGTGACTTTTGCTCACCTGTGACTTTGTGCTTCTTTGAGCCTATTGCAAGTGTTCTGGACCTTAGAGTGGTGTGTTTAACCCCTTTCTGTTTCTTTTCTTTTTACCCCTTCCTTGAACCTACTAGAGTGTCATCTAACGTTAAGCACTCACCTCTGTTTTAATTATGTGGTGTTAACTTAGAGTTGGCTAGATAGGAGTAAGGGTGGAAACTGCTTTCATTATAACTGTGTTTGAAGTGTTTTTACTATACTTTGCTAGAGTGTCTTCAACTTATGTGTTCTTAAAAATAAATAACTATATACTTTTGAAACCAAACTCTGGTCAGTGTTTGCTTGTGCTATTGTGTCTGAGTACATATTGTGTATACTTTGCATACTGCCTAACTCTTCTTGAGGGAAGTCTGACTGCTCAGCCACAGCTACCAGGTAAATCTGGGTGGTGCAGACTGCTACCAAGTGGGTTTACTGCTATACCTGTAGTCTTAAATCTTTTGCAGTGTTCCCCGAGGGAACTGCACAGGTTTCTGCCTAACACTGGTGTACAGCGGTGGGATTTGTATTGAGTAATACATTTTATTGTGCTTTAGATACCTTAGTGCAACTAACCACAAAGCTTAGCACTGTAAAAAGAATCCTCTAACATGTCAGTTATAGAAAGCTATAGTCAAGAGTCCCTTGCAGCCAAAACTGCTGATTGTCTAAGAGTGCTCTGTAAACATAAGGATCTCCTGACTAAGGGCAAGAAAATGGAGCTGATTGAAAGATTGTTAGCTAACCAAAGTCTGGGTGATGGTTCAGAGGAACCTACCACTCCAGCAACTGTAGATGACAGTATTGAAGTTAACATGGAGCAAAATGTTGATGATTCTGAGGAAGAGTCAGAAGAGGAGGGTGAGGCTGTTATGACTGTCCCCCCTAGGCCTCTGCCTGCTCTACCTGCTGTACCTACTGGACCTTTACCAGGTCCCACATTTAGTCCTCAGTACTTTGAACTGGAGAAAATGAAACTAGAATTGGAGTATAAGAAACTTAATGCTCAAACTGACAAAGAACTAAGGCTAAGGGAAATGGAGCTCAAGTATGACTTAGAAATGAAGAAATTATCTATTGAGAATGCTTCTCTCTCTGGCTCCTCTAGAAGTTCCAGTCCTAAAAGACCCCGGATGCCTAAAGAATTGGTTGGTATGTATGAGCCTAAGTTGGATGTGTTGGATTGGTTGTCTCTGTTTGAATATAATCATGGGCTCCAGAACATCACAGGAAATGACTTACTCACCTGGTTGTTCTCTAGGCTTCCCCCTGTTGCAACTGATGTGGTAATGGAGATGGGGGAGGAGGATAGGAAGGACTATGAATGTGTGAAACTAGCTTTGATAGCTAGGTTTGGGAAGACCCCTTCCCAGTATCTTAAGAGGTTTAGGAGCCTCAAAAAGCATGATGGTACCCCTTGGGCTACCTGGGTGAATGAATGTTTGAAAAACTTAGAGGGGTGGATTAAGGGTTACAAGGTGAACACTTATGAAGGTATGAAGAATTTGTTTATGTTGGAGACTATTTATGATGCCTGCTCTCCTGAGCTCAGACAACACTTGGCTGATTCCAGGGAATTAGATTCCCGGAAACTAGCTAAGGCTGCTGACTTGTGGGTTGCCAACAGGGCCACTCACAAGGATTCTGGGGTCACTCAGAAGAAGGATGGGGAGAAACAGCCTAAAAAGGACTCCAAAGAGAATTCTAATACTACAAATTCCAAAGAGGGCCCCAAACAAAACTATAAGGGTAAGCCACAAGGGAAACCAAATCAGGCTAGTGTACCTCCTGGTCCCAGACCAGAAGGAGGTCAGAACAAGCCTCCATTCCAGCGAGCCTTTGGCTCATGCTTTGTTTGTAAGGCTACTGACCATGTGAAAGGAGATCCCAGATGTAAGGGTAAACCTTCCGGGGTCCAGCTTGCCTCCTTAGCCTTCGCTCCAGAAGAGGAAGTACATATGGCAAGTGGAAACTTTCTATTACTAGCTGATGAACCCACTGGAGTCTCAGCTAGTGTTTCTTTAGTCTCTCTGGGGTTGTGGGAACAACAGAATTTAGATGTCTATAACTCTATCCCAGATAATACTAAAGAGTATTATAAGGACAGTGTCCAGGTGAATGGTCAGGAGACTCCTGCCATTAGGGACACTGGAGCCAGCATAACTGTGGTGGATAAATCATTTTTCAAGGCAGAGGATGTTGCTAAGGCACCCAAATGCCTCACCAAGTTAGCTGGTGGGCCTGTGCAGATGTGTCCCCAGTTGCCAGTTCTCATCCAATGTAATGATATGGCTGTAAAAATACCTGTCAGTGTACAATGTGAAGTGCCAGGTAGGGTTCTGTTGGGTAATGACCTCAAAGCTCTTGGAGTTGTATCTCATACCCCCCGACCCCCTAGCAAAAGGTTACAGGAACTCACAAAACCTGCAAGAGAGAAAACCCTGAGAGGGTTATCTCAGGAGATGATGACAGAAATCACTCCTCTCCCACTGGAGCAACTTACTGCAGTAACTACCAGATCAGGAGCAAAGGGGCAACCCAAGACTCCTAGGAAAAAGCCAACAGCAAGCACTCCAGTGCTTCCAACAAGGACTTCCCCTAGGTTGTCCAAAGTTACACCTGTAACTCCACCTCCAGCTGAGGCTGAGAGGGAGGTACAACCCTGTGTGGTTGAGCTAGACTTTGAGGAAGAGCTAGAAGGAGGCCCCAACCTTATTGGAGATTTGGACCCTGAGGACCATCCTGAGCTGCAGTCTTTACTGGCAGAAGGTGGGCCTAGCAGGGCAGCTTTTCGTAAGGGGCAAAGAGAATGTCCAACTCTGGAAGGTCTCCGCCACCAGGCAGCTTCTCAGGCTGATGGGCAAGAGCCTGGGAAGTATAGGTTACACTGGGAAGATGGCCTCTTCTACAGTGAACCAACTGAGTCTGAACCTGGAGACTACAAACGCCTTGTAGTCCCACAAGAGAACAGACAACAGTTCTTACAACTAGCCCATTAGATACCTTTGGCTGGTCACTTGAGTTTCAAGAAGACCAAGGAAAGGCTCTCTCTCTACTTTTATTGGCCAAAGATGGGGGCTGAAGTAGACAGATATTGTAAGGGCTGCCACACCTGCCAGACTTCTGGTAAGGTTGGTTCCAAGAATGTGGCACCTTTAGTGCCTCTCCCAGTTGTGGGAGTCCCATTTGAGAGGGTAGGGATTGACATTGTTGGTCCCCTTGATCCCCCAACCTCCTCAGGCAACAGGTTTATCCTTGTTGTAGTAGACCATGCTACTAGGTACCCTGAGGCAATTCCTATGAGGACTGTTACAGCTCCGGCTGTGGCTAAGGCCCTCCTTGGTATTTTTACCAGGGTTGGGTTTCCTAAGGAGGTAATCTCTGACAGGGGGTCAAACTTTATGTCCCACTACATGAAAGCCATGTGGAAAACCTGTGGAGTTACCTACAAGTTCTCAACCGCATACCACCCTCAGACAAACGGGTTGGTTGAAAGGTTTAACAGAACCATGAAGAGCATGATAGGTGCTTTAGAAGAACCCCTTAAGAAAAAGTGGGACCTTCTACTGCCATGCCTTCTCTTTGCTTATAGAGAAGTCCCTCAGGAGGGAGTAGGCTATTCTCCCTTTGAGCTTCTCTATGGCCATCCAGTCAGAGGTCCATTGGCCCTGATTAAGGAGGGATTGGAAGGTGCTCCTCCCCTCAAGCCAGTCAGAGTGACTGACTATGTGATAGGTCTCCGGAGGAGAATGTCACACATGATGGCAGAAGCAAGTGACAACTTGAAAGCTGGTCAAGCTCTGGTCAAACATTGGCACGACCAGAAGGCTAACATGGTTGAGTTTACTCAAGACCAGCTAGTACTAGTTATGCTCCCAACAAGGCAGAGGGCCTTGCAAGACAAATGGATGGGACCCTTCAAGATTGTGGGAAAACTTGGAGAGGTCAACTATCTGGTGGATCTGGGCAGACCCAGGGAAGCTCCTAGAGTCTTCCACACCAACCGACTAAAAGCATACATCTCCAGGCCTGATGTAGGAGCCTTGCTTCTAGCTTCAGCTGCAGAGGAAGAAGAGAGTGAATCTCTCCCTGATCTCCTCAGAGGTGTGCCTTTAGATGAAAAAGTTGAAGGAGTCAATCTCTCTTCAGACCTGACACCTGAGCAACAAGAAGAGTGCAAATCTATGTTAAATCAGTTTGCCTCCCTGTTCTCACTGTCACCAGGCTTGACCCCTTGGGGTCAGCATGAGATACTCACTGGTGACTGTCTGCCAGTCAAAAGCAGAGGATACAGAATGTCAGAACATGTCAGAACCCACATCAAAGGAGAGGTCAAGAAGATGCTTGATCTCGGGGTAATAGAGCCCTCTACTAGTCCATGGTCTAGCCCAGTTGTGTTAGTACCAAAGGCAGGATCCAAAGAATTGAGATTCTGTGTGGACTATAGAGCTCTAAATGCAGTCACCAAGACTGATGCCCACCCTTTGCCCAGGACAGATGAGTTGGTGGATAAACTTGGTGCAGCCAAGTACCTCAGCACATTTGACCTGATGTCAGGCTATTGGCAAATAGCCCTGACAGACCATGCCAAGGAGAAAACTGCATTTTCAACCCCAGCTGGCTTGTACCAGTTTAAGGTCATGCCTTTTGGACTAAAAAATGCACCTGCCACATTCCAAAGGATGGTGAACCAAGTTCTGGCTGGGATGGAAGATTTCTGCATGGCATACTTGGATGACATTGCAGTCTTCAGCCACTCCTGGGAAGAACATGTGAACCACCTAGGACATGTGTTGCAGGCTCTGGAACAGGCCCATTTGACAATCAAAGCCAGTAAGTGCCAGATTGGTCAAAGTAAAGTGGTCTACCTTGGACATGAGGTAGGAGGTGGAGAAATAAGGCCTTTGCCCAGCAAGATTGAAGCTGTGCAAAATTGGACAACACCAACTACTCAAACCCAAGTGAGAGCTTTTCTAGGCCTCACTGGATATTACAGGAATTTCATTGAGAACTATGGGACCATAGCTTCTCCACTGAATGTAATCTCCTCTCCCAAATTCCCTAAAAAGGTAAAATGGAATGAGGAGTGCAATCAGGCCTTTGAAAAACTGAAGAGAGCTCTTTGCCAAGCTCCAGTATTGAGAGCTCCTGACTACCACCAACCTTTCATTGTACAAACTGATGCTTCCAATGTAGGTATAGGTGCAGTTCTAAGCCAACTGGATGAGAAGGGTAGGGAGCACCCCATTTGCTTCATCAGTAGGAAACTGAAGGATCCTGAAACAAGGTGGGCAACTATCGAAAGAGAATGCTTTGCTATTGTGTGGGCACTGAAGAAGTTTAGGCCATACTTGTATGGTTCTACTTTTGTTATTCAGACTGACCACCAACCCTTGAGATGGTTAATGCAAATGAAAGGGGAAAATCCAAAACTATTGAGATGGTCAATCTGCCTGCAAGGGTTTGATTTCACCATTGAGCACAGGTCAGGGTGTCACCATCAAAATGCTGATGGACTCTCTAGGATGTATATCATCGACTAGAGGTATGAGGTTCATCCAGGAGTGGATTAAATCCTCCTGTCCCTTAGTCTGGGGGGGGGCGAGTGTTAGGGAGAATTCTCTGTTTAGGCTGAATTTCCCTACCTAGTGAGTCCCCCAGCAGCTTTGCTGGATTTCTGGGGTTTCTTTTTTTCTCCTGCCAAGAGTGAGACTCTTTTACCCTCACTCTTGGACATGTTGAAGTGTGTTTTCTTGGTTAAACCTTGTGTTGAATGGGCTATGGGGTCTTTTACTCCATAGGGCTTCATGTATTTTTGTGATGTGGGTTACACAGCACCCTCTGTGCCGTGACCCAGGGGTGTCCTAGGGACTCCCCAACATAGACTCCATACCCTGGGACTGACTACTGTCTCCCAGGGCATGTAAAGTCACCAAAGACTTTGCTAGTCTGGAATCCTGAACAGAACCAGTACAAACCATCATATTGTGGACGTACTGGCTGGGGCAATTCGATTGCCCCAGGGTCTGTTAGTCGAGGGGCACGTCTCCGTCCCCCCTGATCGAGTTTTGGCTGGTGGCAGTGGAAACTACGTTTTATATTCGACCGCGAATATTTTCCTATGGGATTTCCCATTGTTTTAGGCTAACACATTTAATTATTTATTTACGGTAGCCTTAAACATACCGCCGGTTTATATATTTATTATTATAACTCCGGTTGGGATTTTTTGCCAAAACTTGATTCTAAAATGGCGTTGGCGTTCGCCTCTGTAACTCTGACCCAAAGTGGAGCCCTTTGTTCCACTTTTGGCGGGCTTCTCCACAGAAGCCCTCCAAAGTGGTGCCACTCTGTCTGGGGTACTTAGGAGGGGTGGAGGGGGATTTAGGCACCCTGGACTGAGTTACCTTGGTAACTCAAGTCGCACTCCGTCCTGATTGGCCCAAGTGGTGAGCCGGCCGGCTCACCACTTAGCATGTTTGAGTGACAGCTAGGCTGGGTGAATGGGGGTTTGCTGCATAAAAGCAGGGCTTTGGGGACTGGGACTTCAGAAGTCGCCACAGGACCAAGAATCCGACGAGGGAAGAGCTGAGCCGACCTGCTTCGACGACACCACCCGGTGGAGCCCTGCTGAACCGTCTCACCACTTTTCCCGACGACCGAGGAGAACTCTTAACGGAGTGGCTCCTTCCCTTGACTGGTGGGGACAACCAGTTTTCGCCTTCTTTTCGCTTCTCGAGGTATCTCGTGGCCGCCTTGCCAGTGCCAAGCACCCCGGCAACCGGAACCCCACCACTTTTACCCCAACCACGAAAGTCGGTACAACCCTTTAACCGGAGGACTCCGCGGCTGGTTTCTTCCAGGGCAGTGCAACGACCTTCTTCTTCTGCTCTTCAGCGAGAACTTCTTCTCCCCTGACCGACGTCGAGCCTTGCTGCCACTGCCTGGAACAACTGCCACCGCTGGAGGACCCTTTCCGCTTAAGGTACCGTGTTCCGCCTGGCTTCCCTTGCCACCGACTGTACGGGGTAGATTTAGCCCCCGGCTTTCGAACCTGGGAGTGCCTGGAACACCCTGGCTAAACTTTCTAAGCCACTCTAACCTCTTTCTAACTCGTTGCAAGACTTTGAATCCCTAATAACAGTGTGATCTTGGGCACGTTTTCGCTCCGGCTACTCTAAGAGTGGGCCCTGCCTAGTGACTTTTGCTCACCTGTGACTTTGTGCTTCTTTGAGCCTATTGCAAGTGTTCTGGACCTTAGAGTGGTGTGTTTAACCCCTTTCTGTTTCTTTTCTTTTTACCCCTTCCTTGAACCTACTAGAGTGTCATCTAACGTTAAGCACTCACCTCTGTTTTAATTATGTGGTGTTAACTTAGAGTTGGCTAGATAGGAGTAAGGGTGGAAACTGCTTTCATTATAACTGTGTTTGAAGTGTTTTTACTATACTTTGCTAGAGTGTCTTCAACTTATGTGTTCTTAAAAATAAATAACTATATACTTTTGAAACCAAACTCTGGTCAGTGTTTGCTTGTGCTATTGTGTCTGAGTACATATTGTGTATACTTTGCATACTGCCTAACTCTTCTTGAGGGAAGTCTGACTGCTCAGCCACAGCTACCAGGTAAATCTGGGTGGTGCAGACTGCTACCAAGTGGGTTTACTGCTATACCTGTAGTCTTAAATCTTTTGCAGTGTTCCCTGAGGGAACTGCACAGGTTTCTGCCTAACAACCTGCAACCTCCTGTGGTAGGGAGAGGGCGTAGTGCCATTCCAGGGACTGCAGCCTTGCAGATGCGCGGGATAGTGAAGAGAGGAGCATTTTGTCCAGGGCCACGATTGGGCCTTCGAAGGAGGGCCGGCTAAGCATGCCAGCTTCTCATTGGCCCATTACAAAGGAGCCAGAGCCAATGGGGGCAGAGCATCAACTGCACCAAGCACACACCAACACAGTTTGCTGGCCGCCATATTGGTATAGCAGCTTGCAATTCGAATATACTGCAGAAGGGCAATAGCCCTCGAAAATGCAGCCTAGCAAGCAGTAACATCCATAGTCCACAACAGAGCTGTAGTGTGCAATGATCTTCAGGGAAGGGAATCAATTCAATGTTATGGCAGCAACGATGTGCGTGTGCCTGAAAGGGCCCAGGGAGGGTCTTCCCTTATCCTTAAGCCTTGCTGGAGCTGCACCTGGCAACCTCCCGTGGTAGGGAGAGAGCGCAGTGCCATTCCAGGGACTGCTGTCTTGCCGATGCGCGGGATGGTGAAGAGAGGAGCATTTTGTCTGGGACCAGGATCGGACCTTCGGAGAAGGGCCGGCCAAACCCGCCGGCTTTCCATTGGCCCATTACAAAGGAGCCAGAGCCAATAGGGACAGAGCATCAACTGCACCAAGCACACAAGAACACAGTGTGCGGTGCGCCATCTTGGTATCGCAGCTCGCAGTTCGAATATATTGCAGAAGGGCATTAGCCATCGAAAATGCAGCCTACCAAGCAGTAACATCTATAGTCCACAACAGAGCCGTAGAGTGCCACGATCTTCAGGGCAGGGAAGCAATTCAAAGCCATGATACCGCCGATGTGTACGTGCATGAAAGGGCCCAGGGAGGGTCTAACCTTATCGTCAAGCCGTGTTGAAGCTGCAACTGGCCACCTCCCGTGGCAGGGAGAGGGCACAGTTCCATTCCAGTGACTGCTGCCTTGCCGATGCGTGGGATAGTTAAGAGAAGCATTTTGTCCAGGGCCAGGAACTGGCCTTTGGAGGAGGGCCGGCCAAGCCTGCCGGCTTCTCATTGGCCCATTACAAAGGAGCCAGAGCCAATGGGGGCAGAGCAGCAACAACACAGTTTGCAGGCCGCCATCTTGGTATAGCCACTTGCAGTGCGAATATATTGCAGAAGGGCAGTAGCCCTCGAAAATGTAGCCTAGCAAGCAGTAACATCCATAGACTACAACAGAGCTGTAGAGTGCCACGATCTTAGGGCAGGGAAGCAATTCAATGCCATGGCAGCGACAATGTGCGTGTGCCTGAAAGGGCCCAGGGAGGGTCTTACCTTATCGTCAAGCCGTGTTGGAGCTGTACCTGCAACCTCCTGTGGTAGGGAGAGGGCGTAGTGCCATTCCAGGGACTGCAGCCTTGCAGATGCGCGGGATAGTGAAGAGAGGAGCATTTTGTCCAGGGCCACGATTGGGCCTTCGAAGGAGGGCCGGCTAAGCCTGCCAGCTTCTCATTGGCCCATTACAAAGGAGCTAAAGCCAATGGGGGCAGAGCATCAACTGCACCAAGCACACAACAACACAGTGTGCGGGCCACCATCTTACTAGCGCAGCTCAAAGTTCGAATATATTGCAGAAGGGTGGTAGCCATTGAAAATGCAGCCTAGCAAGCAGTAACATCCACAGTCCACAAAAGAGCTGTAGAGAGCCACGATCTTCAGGGCAGGGAAGCAATTTAATTTCACGGCAGCAACAATGTGCGTGTGCCTGAAAGGGCCCACGGAGGGTCTTACCTTATTGTCAAGCAGTGTTGGAGCTGCACCTGGCAACTTCCCGTGATATGCAGAGGGCGCAGTGCCATTCCAGGAACTGCTGCCTTCCCAATGCTCGGGATAGTGATGAGGAGCATTTTGTCTGGGACCAGGATCGGACCTTCGGAGAAGGGCCGGCCAAACCCGCCGGCTTCTCATTGGCCCATTACAAAGGAGCCAGAGCCAATGGGGGCAGAGCATCAACTGCACCAAGCACACAACAACACAGTGTACAGGCCGCCATCTTGGTATGGCAGCTCGCAGTTTGAATATATTGCATAAGGGAAGTAGCTGTCGAAAATGCAGCCAAGCAAACAGTAACATCCACAGTCCACAACAGAGCTGTAGAGTGCCACGATCTTCAGGGCAGGGACGATGTGTGTGTGCCTGAAAGGACCCAGGGAGGGGTTTACCTTATCGCCAAGCTGTGGTATGCAGAGGGAGCAGTGCCATTCCAGGGACTGCTGTCTTCCCGATGCTCGGGATAGTGAAGAGGAGCATTTTGTCCGGGGCCAGGATCGGGCCAGCCAAGCCTGACAGCTTCTCATTGGCCCATTACAAATGAGCCAGAGCCAATGGTGGCAGAGCATCAACTGCACCAAGCACACAACCACACAGTGTGCGGGCTGCCATCTTGGTATAGCAATTCGAATATATTGCAGAAGGGCAGTAGCCGTCGAAAAATGCAGTCTAGTAAGCAGTAACATCCATAGTCCACAACAGAGCTGTAGAGTGCCACGATCTTCAGGGCAGGGAAGCAATTCAATGTCATGGCAGCGACGATGTGCGTGTGCCTGAAGAGGGCCCAGGGAGGGTCTTACCTTATCATCAAGCCGTGATGGAGCTGCACCTGGCAACCTCCCGTGGTAGGGAGAGGGCGTAGTGCCATTCCAGTGACTGCTGCCTTGCCGATGTGCGGGATAGTGAAGAGAGGAGCATTTTGTCTGGGACCAGGATCGGGCCTTCGGAGGAGGGCTGGCCGAGCCTGCCAGCTTCTCATTGGCCCATTACAAAGGAGCCAAAGCCAATGGGGGCAGAGCATCAACTGCACCAAGCACACAACAACAGTGTGCGGGCCACCATCTTGGTATGGCAGCTCGCATTACGAATATATTGCAGAATGGCAGTAGCCGTCGAAAATGCAGCCTAGCAAGCAGTAACATCCACAGTCCACAACAGAGCTGTAGAGTGCCACGATCTTAGGGCAGGGAAGCAATTCAATGCCATGGCAGCGACAATGTGCGTGTGCCTGAAAGGGCCCAGGGAGGGTCTTACCTTATCGTCAAGCCGTGTTGGAGCTGTACCTGCAACCTCCTGTGGTAGGGAGAGGGCGTAGTGCCATTCCAGGGACTGCAGCCTTGCAGATGCGCGGGATAGTGAAGAGAGGAGCATTTTGTCCAGGGCCACGATTGGGCCTTCGAAGGAGGGCCGGCTAAGCCTGCCAGCTTCTCATTGGCCCATTACAAAGGAGCCAGAGCCAATGGGGGCAGAGCATCAACTGCACCAAGCACACACCAACACAGTTTGCGGGCCGCCATATTGGTATAGCAGCTTGCAATTCGAATATACTGCAGAAGGGCAATAGCCCTCGAAAATGCAGCCTAGCAAGCAGTAACATCCATAGTCCACAACAGAGCTGTAGTGTGCAATGATCTTCAGGGAAGGGAATCAATTCAATGTTATGGCAGCAACGATGTGCGTGTGCCTGAAAGGGCCCAGGGAGGTTCTTCCCTTATCCTTAAGCCTTGCTGGAGCTGCACCTGGCAACCTCCCGTGTTAGGGAGAGAGCGCAGTGCCATTCCAGGGACTGCTGTCTTGCCGATGCGCGGGATGGTGAAGAGAGGAGCATTTTGTCTGGAACCAGGATCGGACCTTCGGAGAAGGGCCGGCCAAACCCGCCGGCTTTTCATTGGCCCATTACAAAGGAGCCAGAGCCAATGGGGACAGAGCATCAACTGCACCAAGCACACAAGAACACAGTGTGCGGTGCGCGCAGCTCGCAGTTCGAATATATTGCAGAAGGGCATTAGCCATCGAAAATGCAGCCTACCAAGCAGTAACATCTATAGTCCACAACAGAGCTGTAGAGTGCCACGATCTTCAGGGCAGGGAAGCAATTCAAAGCCATGATACCGCCGATGTGCACGTGCATGAAAGGGCCCAGGGAGGGTCTTACCTTATCGTCAAGCCGTGTTGGAGCTGCAACTGGCCACCTCCCGTGGTAGGGAGAGGGCACAGCTCCATTCCAGTGACTGCTGCCTTGCCGATGCGTGGGATAGTTAAGAGAAGCATTTTGTCCAGGGCCAGGAACTGTCCTTTGGAGGAGGGCCGGCCAAGCCTGCCGGCTTCTCATTGGCCCATTACAAAGGAGCCAGAGCCAATGGGGGCAGAGCAGCAATAACACAGTTTGCAGGCCGCCATCTTGGTATAGCCACTTGCCGTTCGAATATATTGCAGAAGGGCAGTAGCCCTCGAAAATGTAGCCTAGCAAGCAGTAACATCCATAGACTACAACAGGGCTGTAGAGTGCCGTGATCTTAAGGACAGGGAAGCAATTCAAAGTCATGGCAGCGCTGACGTCCGCATGCCTGAAGGGCCCCAGGGAGGGGCTTCCCTTATCGTCAAGTCGTGTTGGAGCTGCACCTGGCCACCTCCCGTGGTAGGGAGAGGGCGCAGTGCCATTCCAGCGACTGCTCCCTTGCCGATGCGCGGGATAGTGAAGAGAGGAGCATTTTGTCAAGGGTCAGGATCGGGCCTTTGGAGGAGGGCCAGCCAAGCCTGCCAGCTTCTCACTGGCCCATTACAAATGAGCCAGAGTCAATGGGGACAGAGCATCAACTGCACCAAGCACACGACAACACAGTGTGCGGTCCGCCATCTTGGTATGGCAGCTTGCGGTTCGAAAATATTGCAGAAGGGCAGTGGCCGTCGAAAAATGCAGCCTAGTAAGCAGTGACATCCATAGTCCACAACAGAGCTGTAGAGTGCCACGATCTTCAGGGCAGGGAAGCAATTCAAAGTCATGGTACCGCTGACGTGCACGTGCATGAAAGGGCCCAGGGAGGGTCTTACATTATCGTCAAGCCGTGTTGGAGCTGCAACTGGCCACCTCCCGTGGTAGGGAGAGGGCACAGTTCCATTCCAGTGACTGCTGCCTTGTCGATGCGTGGGATAGTTAGGAGACAAGCATTTTGTCCAGGGCCAGGATCTGGCCTTTGGAGGAGGGCTGGCCAAGCCTGCCGGCTTCTCATTGGCCCATTACAAAGGAGCTAAAGCCAATGGGGGCAGAGCATCAACTGCACCAAGCACACAACAACACAGTGTGCGGGCAGCCATCTTGGTATGGCAGCTCGCAGTTCGAATATATTGCAAAAGGGCATTAGCCGTCGAAAATGCAGCCTACCAAGCAGTAACATCCATTGTCCACAACAGAGCTGTAGAGTGCCAGGATCTTCAGGGCAGGGAAGCAATTCAAAGTCATGGTAGCGGCGACATGCACGTGCATGAAAGGGCCCAGGGAGGGTCTTACCTTATCGTCAAGCCGTGTTGGAGCTGCAACTGCCCACCTCCCGTGGTAGGGAGAGGGCACAGTTCCATTCCAGTGACTGCTGCCTTTCCGATGCATGGGATAGTTAAGAGACAAGCATTTTGTCCAGGGCCAGGATCGGGCCTTTGGAGGAGGGCCGGACAAGCCTGCCGGCTTCTCATTGGCCCATTACAAAGGAGCTAGAGCCAATGGGGGCAGAGCATCAACTGCACCAAGCACACAACACAGTGCACGTGCATGAAAGGGCCCAGGGAGGGTCTTACCTTATCATCAAGCCGTGTTGGAGTTGCAACTGGCCACCTCTCGTGGTAGGGAGAGGGCACAGTTCCATTCCAGTGACTGCTGCCTTGTCGATGTGTGGGATAGTTAAGAGACAAGCATTTTGTACAGGGCCAGGATCGGGCCTTTGGAGGAGGGCTGGTCAAGCCTGCCGGCTTCTCATTGGCCCATTACAAAGGAGCCAAAACCAATGGGGGCAAAGCATCAACTGCACCAAGCACACAACAACACAGTGTGCGGTCCGCCATCTTGGTATGGCAGCTCGCGGTTCGAAAATATTGCAGAAGTGCATTAGCCGTCGAAAATGCAGCCTACCAAGCAGTAACATCCATTGTCCACGACAGACCTGTAGAGGGCCGTGATTTTAAGGGCAGGGAAGCAATTCAAAGTCATGGCAGCGCTAACGTGCACGTGCCTGAAGGGGCCCAGGGAGGGTCTTCCCTTATCGTCAAGCCGTGTTGGAGCTGCACCTGGCCACCTCCCGTGGTAGTGAGAGCGCGCAGTGCCATTCCAGAGACTGCTCCCTTGCCGATGCGCGGGATAGTGAAGAGAGGAGCATTTTGTCAAGGGTCAGGATCGGGCCTTTGGAGGAGGGCCAGCCAAGCCTGCTAGCTTCTCACTGGCCCATTACAAATGAGCCAGAGTCAATGGGCACAGGGCATCAACTGCACCAAGCACACAAGAACACAGTGTGCGGTCCGCCATCTTGGTATGGCAGCTCGCAGTTCGAATATATTGCAGAAGGGCATTAGCCGTCGAAAATGCACCCTACCAAGCAGTAACAGCTATAGTCCACAACAGAGCTGTAGAGTGCCACGATCTTCAGGGCAGGGAAGCAATTCAAAGTCATGGTACCGCTGACGTGCACGTGCATGAAAGGGCCCAGGGAGGGTCTTACATTATCGTCAAGCCGTGTTGGAGCTGCAACTGGCCACCTCCCGTGGTAGGGAGAGGGCACAGTTCCATTCCAGTGACTGCTGCCTTGCCGATGCGTGGGATAGTTAAAAGACAAGGATTTTGTCCAGGGCCAGGATCTGGCCTTTGGAGGAGGGCCAGACAAGCCTGCCGGCTTCTCATTGGTCCATTACAAAGGAGCTAGAGCCAATGGGGGCAGAGCATCAACTGCACCAAGCACACAACACGGTGCACGTGCATGAAAGGGCCCAGGGAGGGTCTTACCTTATCATTAAGCCGTGTTGGAGTTGCAACTGGCCACCTCTCGTGGTAGGGAGAGGGCACAGTTCCATTCCAGTGACGGCTGTCTTGCCGAAGCGTGGGATAGTTAAGAGACAAGCATTTTGTACAGGGCCAGGATCGGGCCTTTGGAGGAGGGCTGGCCAAGCCTGCCGGCTTCTCATTGGCCCATTACAAAGGAGCTAAAGCCAATGGGGGCAGAGCATCAACTGCACCAAGCACACAACAACACAGTGTGCGGGCCACCATCTTGCTATCGCAGCTCAAAGTTCGAATATATTGCAGAAGGGTGGTAGCCATTGAAAATGCAGCCTAGCAAGCAGTAACATCCACAGTCCACAAAAGAGCTGTAGAGGGCCATGATCTTCAGGGCAGGGAAGCAATTTAATTTCACGGCAGCAACGATGTGCGTGTGCCTGAAAGGGCCCACGGAGGGTCTTACCTTATTGTCAAGCAGTGTTGGAGCTGCACCTGGCAACTTCCCGTGATATGCAGAGGGCGCAGTGCATTCCAGGAACTGCTGCCTTCCCAATGCTCGGGATAGTGATGAGAGGAGCATTTTGTCCAGGGCCAGGATCGGGCCGACCAAGCCTGCCGGCTTCACATTGGCCCATTACAAAGGAGCCAGAGCCAATGGGGGCAGAGCATCAACTGCACCAAGCACACAACAACACAATGTGCAGGCCGCCATCTTGGTATGGCAGCTCGCAGTTTGAATATATTGCATAAGGGAAGTAGCTGTCGAAAATGCAGCCAAGCAAGCAGTAACATCCACAGTCCACAACAGAGCTGTAGAGTGCCACGATCTTCAGGGCAGGGAAGCAATTCAAAGTCATGGTACCGCCGAAGGGCACGTGCATGAAAGGGCCCAGGGAGGGTCTTACCTTATCGTCAAGACGTAATGGAGCTGCAACTGGCCACCTCCCGTGGTAGGGAGAGGGCACAGTTCCATTCCAGTGACTGCTGCCTTGCCGATGCGTGGGATAGTAAAGAGACAAGCATTTTGTCCAGGGCCAGGATCTGGCCTTTGGAGGAGGGCTGGCCAAGCCTGCCCGCTTCTCATTGGCCCATTACAAAGGAGCTAAAGCCACAATGGGGGCAGAGCATCAACTGCACCAAGCACACAACAACACAGTGTGCGGTCCGCCATCTTGGTATGGCAGCTCGCAGTTCGAATATATTGCAAAAGGGCATTAGCCGTCGAAAATGCAGCCTACCAAGCAGTAACATCCATTGTCCACAACAGAGCTGTAGAGTGCCAGGATCTTCAGGGCAGGGAAGCAATTCAAAGTCATGGTAGCGCCGACATGCACATGCATGAAAGGGCCCAGGGAGGGTCTTACCTTATCGTCAAGCCGTGTTGGAGCTGCAACTGGCCACCTCCCGTGGTAGGGAGAGGGCACAGTTCCATTCCAGTGACTGCTGCCTTGCCGATGCATGGGATAGTTAAGAGACAAGCATTTTGTCCAGGCCCAGGATCGGGCCTTTGGAGGAGGGCAGGACAAGCCTGCCGGCTTCTCATTGGCCCATTACAAAGGAGCTAAAGCCAATGGGGGCAGAGCATCAACTGCACCAAGCACACAACACAGTGCACGTGCATGAAAGGGCCCGGGGGGGTCTTACCTTATCATCAAGCCGTGTTGGAGTTGCAACTGGCCACCTCTCGTGGTAGGGAGAGGGCAGTTCCATTCCAGTGACTGCTGCCTTGCCGATGAATGGGATAGTTGAGACAAGCATTTTGTACAGGGCCAGGATCGGGCCTTTGGAGGAGGGCTGGCCAAGCCTGCCGGCTTCTCATTGGCCCATTACAAAGGAGCTAAAGCCAATGGGGGCAGAGAATCAACTGCACCAAGCACACAACAACACAGTGTGCGGGCCACCATCTTGCTATCGCAGCTCAAAGTTCGAATATATTGCAAAAGGGCGGTAGCCATTGAAAATGCAGCCTAGCAAGCAGTAACATCCACAGTCCACAACAGAGCTGTAGAGGGCCACGATCTTCAGGGCAGGGAAGCAATTTAATTTCACGGCAGCGACGATGTGCGTGTGCCTGAAAGGGCCCACGGAGGGTCTTACCTTATTGTCAAGCCGTGTTGGAGCTGCACCTGGCAACTTCCCGTGGTATGCAGAGGGCGCAGTGCCATTCCAGGGACTGCTGCCTTCCCAATGCTCGGGATAGTGATGAGAGGAGATTTTTCCAGGGCCAGGATCGGGCCGACCAAGCCTGCCGGCTTCTCATTGGCCCATTACAAAGGAGCCAGAGCCAATGGGGGAAGAGCATCAACTGCACCAAGCACACGACAACACAGTGTGCGGGCCGCCATCTTGGTATGGCAGCTCGCAGTTTGAATATATTGCATAAGGGAAGTAGCTGTCGAAAAAATGCAGCCAAGCAAGCAGTAACATCCACAGTCCACAACAGAGCTCTAGAGTGCCACGATCTTCAGGCCAGGGAAGCAGTTCAATTCCATGGCAGCAACGATGTGCGTGTGCCTGAAAGGGCCCACGGAGGGTCTTACCTTATTGTCAAGCCGTGTTGGAGCTGAACCTGGAAACCTCCTGTGGTAGGGAGAGGGCGTAGTGCCATTCCAGGGACTTCAGCCTTGCCGATGAAAGGGATAGTGAAGAGAGGAGCATTCTGTCCA
This sequence comes from Ambystoma mexicanum, assembly GCF_040938575.1. Taxonomy (NCBI): domain Eukaryota; kingdom Metazoa; phylum Chordata; class Amphibia; order Caudata; family Ambystomatidae; genus Ambystoma; species Ambystoma mexicanum. Next base: position 17,188,437 of record NC_090937.1, on the reverse strand, counting down.
AGGCCAGAATCGGGCCTTTGGAGGAGGGCTGGCCAAGCCTGCCGGCTTCTCATTGGCCCATTACAAAGGAGCTAGAGCGAATGGGGGCAGAGCATCAACTGCACCACGCACACAACAACACAGTGTGTGGGCCGCCATCTTGGTATGGCAGCTCGCAGTTCGAATATATTGCAGAAGGGCAGTAGCCATCGTAAATGCAGCCTAGCAAGCAGTAACATACATAGTCCACAACAGAGCTGTAGAGTGCCATGATCTTCAGGGCAGCTAAGCAATTCAAAGTCATGGCAGCGCCGACGTGCGCATGCCTCAAAGGGCCCAGGGAGGGTCTTACCTTATCGTCAAGCCGTTTTGGAGCTGCAACTGGCCACCTCTCGTGGTAGGGAGAGGGCAAAGTTCCATTCCAGGGACTGCTGCCTTGCCGATGCGTGGGATAGTTAAGAGACAAGCATTTTGTACAGGGCCAGGATCTGGCCTTTGGAGGAGGGCTGGCCAAGCCTGCCGGCTTCTCATTGGCCCATTACAAAGGAGCTAAAGCCAATGGGGGCAGAGAATCAACTGCACCAAGCACACAACAACACAGTGTGCGGGCCACCATCTTGCTATCGCAGCTCAAAGTTCGAATATATTGCAGAAGGGCGGTAGCCATTGAAAATGCAGCCTAGCAAGCAGTAACATCCACAGTCCACAACAGAGCTGTAGAGGGCCACGATCTTCAGGGCAGGGAAGCAATTTAATTTCACGGCAGCGACGATGTTTGTGTGCCTGAAAGGGCCCACGGAGGGTCTTACCTTAGTGTCAAACCGTGTTGGAGCTGCACCTGGCAACTTCCCGTGGTATGCAGAGGGCGCAGTGCCATTCCAGGGACTGCTGCCTTCCCAATGCTCGGGATAGTGATGAGAGGAGATTTGTCCAGGGCCAGGATCTGGCCGACCAAGCCTGCCGGCTTCTCATTGGCCCATTACAGAGGAGCCAGAGCCAATGGGGGAAGAGCATCAACTGCACCAAGCACACGACAACACAGTGTGCGGGCCGCCATCTTGGTATGGCAGCTCGCAGTTTGAATATATTGCATAAGGGAAGTAGCTGTCGAAAATGCAGCCAAGCAAGCAGTAACATCCACAGTCCAAAACAGAGCTCTAGAGTGCCACGATCTTCAGGCCAGGGAAGCAATTCAATGCCATGGCAGCAACGATGTGCGTGTGCCTGAAAGGGCCCACGGAGGGTCTTACCTTATTGTCAAGCCGTGTTGGAGCTGAACCTGGCAACCTCCTGTGGTAGGGAGAGGGCGTAGTGCCATTCCAGGGACTTCAGCCTTGCCGATGAAAGGGATAGTGAAGAGAGGAGCATTCTGTCCAAGGCCAGGATCGGGCCTTTGGAGGAGGGCTGGCCAAGCCTGCCGGCTTCTCATTGGCCCATTACAAAGGGGCTAGAGCGAATGGGGGCAGAGCATCAACTGCACCACGCACACAACAACACAGTGTGTGGGCCGCCATCTTGGTATGGCAGCTCGCAGTTCGAATATATTGCAGAAGGGCAGTAGCCGTCGTAAATGCAGCCTAGCAAGCAGTAACATACATAGTCCACAACAGAGCTGTAGAGTGCCACGATCTTCAGGGCAGCTAAGCAATTCAAAGTCATGGCAGCGCCGACGTGCGCATGCCTCAAAGGGCCCAGGGAGGGTCTTACCTTATCGTCAAGCCGTTTTGGAGCTGCACCTGGCCAGCTCCCGTGGTAGGGAGAGGGCGCAGTCCCATTCCATTCCATTCCTTGCCGATGCTTGTTATAGTTAAGAGACAACCATTTTGTCCAGAGCCAGGATCGGGCCTTTGGAGGAGGGCCCGCCAAACCTGCCGGCGTCTCATTGGCCCATTACAAAGGAGCTAGAGCCAATGGTGGCAGAGCATCAACTGCACCAAGCACACAACAACACAGTGTGTGGGCCGCCATCTTGGTATGGCAGCTCGCAGTTCGAATATATTGCAGAAGGGCATTAGCCGTCGAAAATGCAGCCTACCAAGCAGTAACAGCCGTAGTCCACAACAGAGCTGTAGAGTGCCACGATCTTCAGGGCAGGGAAGCAATTCAAAGTCATGGTACCGCTGACGTGCACGTGCATGAAAGGGCCCAGGGAGGGTCTTACATTATCGTCAAGCCGTGTTGGAGCTGCAACTGGCCACCTCCCGTGGTAGGGAGAGGGCACAGTTCCATTCCAGTGACTGCTGCCTTGCTGATGCGTGGGATAGTTAAAAGACAAGCATTTTGTCCAGGGCCAGGATCTGGCCTTTGGAGGAGGGCCGGACAAGCCTGCCGGCTTCTCATTTGCCCATTACAAAGGAGCTAGAGCCAATGGGGGCAGAGCATCAACTGCACCAAGCACACAACACAGTGCACGTGCATGAAAGGGCCCAGGGAGGGTCTTACCTTATCATCAAGCCGTGTTGGAGTTGCAACTGGCCACCTCTCGTGGTAGGGAGAGGGCACAGTTCCATTCCAGTGACTGCTGTCTTGCCGATGCGTGGGATAGTTAAGAGACAAGCATTTTGTACAGGGCCAGGATCGGGCCTTTGAAGGAGGGCTGGCCAAGCCTGCCGGCTTCTCATTGGCCCATTACAAAGGAGCTAAAGCCAATGGGGGCAGAGCATCAACTGCACCAAGCACACAACAACACAGTGTGCGGGCCACCATCTTGCTATCGCAGCTCAAAGTTCGAATATATTGCAGAAGGGTGGTAGCCATTGAAAATGCAGCCTAGCAAGCAGTAACATCCACAGTCCACAAAAGAGCTGTAGAGAGCCACGATCTTCAGGGCAGGGAAGCAATTTAATTTCACGGCAGCAACGATGTGCGTGTGCCTGAAAGGGCCCACGGAGGGTCTTACCTTATTGTCAAGCAGTGTTGGAGCTGCACCTGGCAACTTCCCGTGATATGCAGAGGGCGCAGTGCCATTCCAGGAACTGCTGCCTTCCCAATGCTCGGGATAGTGATGGGAGGAGCATTTTGTCCAGGGCCAGGATCGGGCCGACCAAGCCTGCCGGCTTCACATTGGCCCATTACAAAGGAGCCAGAGCCAATGGGGGCAGAGCAACAACTGCACCAAGCACACAACAACACAGTGTGCAGCCGCCATCTTGGTATGGCAGCTCGCAGTTTGAATATATTGCATAAGGGAAGTAGCTGTCGAAAATGCAGCCAAGCAAGCAGTAACATCCACAGTCCACAACAGAGCTGTAGAGTGCCACGATCTTCAGGGCAGGGAAGCAATTCAAAGTCATGGTACCGCCGACGGGCACGTGCATGAAAGGGCCCAGGGAGGATCTTACCTTATCATCAAGACGTGATGGAGCTGCAACTGGCCACCTCCCGTGGTAGGGAGAGGGCACAGTTCCATTCCAGTGACTGCTGCCTTGCCGATGCGTGGGATAGTAAAGAGACAAGCATTTTGTCCAGGGCCAGGATCTGGCCTTTGGAGGAGGGCCGGCCAAGCCTGCCGCCTTCTCATTGGCCCATTACAAAGGAGCTAGAGCCAATGGGGGCAGAGCCTCAACTGCACCAAGCACTCAACAACACAGTGTGCGGTCCGCCATCTTGGTATGGCAGCTCGCGGTTCGAATATATTGCAGAAGGGCATTAGCCGTCGAAAATGCAGCCTGCCAAGCAGTAACATCCATAGTCCACAACAGAGCTGTAGAGTGCCACGATCTTCAGGGCAGGGACGATGTGTGTGTGCCTGAAAGGACCCAGGGAGGGGTTTACCTTATCGCCAAGCCGTGGTATGCAGAGGGAGCAGTGCCATTCCAGGGACTGCTGCCTTCCCGATGCTCGGGATAGTGAAGAGAGGAGCATTTTGTCCGGGGCCAGGATCGGGCCAGCCAAGCCTGACAGCTTCTCATTGGCCCATTACAAATGAGCCAGAGCCAATGGTGGCAGAGCATCAACTGCACCAAGCACACAACCACACAGTGTGCGGGCTGCCATCTTGGTATAGCAATTCGAATATATTGCAGAAGGGCAGTAGCCGTTGAAAAATGCAGTCTAGTAAGCAGTAAGGAACAAGTTACTTACCTGTAACTGTTGTTCTCCAGCATGGGTCTGGCATGGATTCACATGCTCTTGAATATTCCCCGTCGTCAGGCTGGGAATCCTCGGTAAAGAAAAAAAAACAGTATCAGTTTCGTTTCTGATCTGTCTTTCGTAGTAATAACCAATCACTGGTCTCTGCGTCATACTGACCACAGCCAATGACTGCCCTCTACCTAAGCACCGCCTCTGGCAGCCATCTTCAGATTTGGAAGCACGTGAAGTGGCAGTATGACCAAGTGAAGAGACGCAGAGGGGTAGGCGGGAGGGTTCGCATGTGAATCCATGCCAGACCCATGCTGGAGAACAACAGTTACAGGTAAGTAACTTGTTCCTTCTCCAGCATGGGGTCTGGCATGGATTCACATGCTCATGAATAAAGAATACATAGCAGTACACACATGCACAACCACGGGAGGTGGCAAAGGCTCAACATTAAGCATTACATCAAACTCAACATTAAGCATCTTACCTCCTCACCAGGCTCACCTCAGGCGAACAGGTTGCGCAGCACTGCTTGGCCGACCCTGGACTCCTCCCTGGAATCCCGATCGACGCAGTAGAATTTCGTGAAGGTGTGCGTCGACCTCCACGTAGCAGCCCTACATATGTCCAGCAGGGGCACACCAGAAAGGAACGCCGTGGTAGCTGCGATCGCTCTGGTGGAATGGGCTCTCGGACGGCCAGGCAGCGGTCGGTTTGCCAACCGATGACAGTACATGATACAGCCGGAGAGCCATCTGGAAATGGAAGCCTTCGAGAGAGCCTTCCCCTGATTGACAGGTCCAAAGTTCACAAAGAGTTGTGACGTCTTCCGAAAACACTTCGTGCGGTCCACGTAGAACTTCAGCGCTCTAGCCACATCCAGCGAGTGCAAAGTCCTCTCAGCCGGCGACGAAGGCGACGGGAAGAACACAGGCAACACCAAGGGTTCGTTGAGATGGAAGTCCGACGGTACCTTGGGCATGAAGGAGGGGTGCGTCCTGAGCACTACCCTCGTGTCGTGAAAAGTCAAGTACGGGGCCTTGCAGGAAAGGGCCTGGATCTCTCCCACCCGTCGTGCGGAGGTGATGGCCACAAGAAACGCTGTTTTCCACGACAGAAACTTCAACGGGGCCGAGTGCAGAGGCTCGAACGGAGGTCCCATGAGCTTGGTCAGCACCACGTTGAGCTCCCACGCCGGGGCCGGAGCCTTCACCGGCGGGAACGATCTGAACAGTCCCTTCATGAACTCTTTCACCAGACGATGAGACCACAAGGACGTCCGCCCCGTGGTTCTGGTGTATCGGGAGATCGCAGCAAGATGAATCTTGATGGACGCGTGTGCCAGTCCAGCTTTGGCCAGCGTCAGCAGGTACGGCAGTACCTGGGGAGGCGTAATCCGTAGAGGGTTAATCTTCTGTGCGTGGCACCAGACAGAGAACCTCTTCCATTTGTGTCCGTAGCATTTAAGAGTCGAGGACGCCCTGGCCTTTGCAAGAACCTCTCTGCAGTCGGCCGGTATGTCGTATCCTCCAAACTCTAGCGCTGCAGGAGCCAGGCCTGCAAGTTCAGCGATTTCGGGTCGTGGTGGAGGATGGCGCCTCCTTCCCTGGAGAGTAGATCCGCGTCCACCGGCAGCTTGATTGGCGTGGACGCTGACAAGTCCAGAAGGTCCGGGAACCATATCTGCCTCGGCCACGCAGGTGCGACGAGGATCATCCTGCACCGTGACCTCTTGAGCTGGTTGACGAGCCGGATTAGCAGTGGCAAAGGAGGGAACGCGTAGAGGAACAGGCCCTCCCAGGGGAACGAGAAAGCATCGCTCATGCTCCTCGCCTGGGGAAACCTGCTGGCGAACCTCCGGCACTTGGAGTTCGTCGCCGTCGTGAACAGGTCGATCTGGGGTGTGCCCCACCGTCGGAAGAGGCGATCCACTAGATCCTGCCGTAGTTCCCACTCGTGGCACGAGCGCAGCTCCCTGCTGAGTGAGTCGGCGATGGTGTTTTTTATCCCTGCCAGATGAAACGGCACCAGAAACATCCTTTGGGCGACGGCCCAATGCCACAGGTCCTGCGCCTCCTTGGACAGTGCTGGGGACCTGGTTCCGCCCTGTTTCCTGATATAAAACATGGTGGTGGTGTTGTCGGTGAAGATCCTCACCACCTTGCCCTTGAGGGACGGAAGGAAGGACCTGAGGGCCCAGAACACTGCACGGAGCTCCAGGACGTTGATATGGAGGGACTTCTCCGTCGGGAGCCAAAGGCCTCTCGCGTGCAGATTTTCGGTGTGCGCTCCCCACCCTTCCAGGGAGGCATCCGTGGTCACTGTCTCCTGGTGGTCTGGGGTCTGGAAGTCCATGCCCGCCGTCAGATGCGCGCGGGTGCCCCACCACCGGACCGCTCGGCGGAAACTCTCGTCGAGTGTGATCCTCTCCTCGAAGCCGCCCATCGTTTGGATCCAGCGCGCGTCCAGGAACTCCTGCAACGGGCGCAATCCGGAGCCTGCACATGGGAATGAGGTAGATGCAAGAAGACATCATTCCGAGGAGGGACTTGATGGACCTCACCTTGGCCGCGTCGGAAACCAACATCCGCTGTACCTTGCCCAGGATGGACCTGGTCCTTTCCTCCGACGGGGAGGCCAGAAGGGACACTGTGTCGAGCTTCGCTCCCAGAAACAGTGCGTTTTGCGCGGGTACCAGGTGGGACTTGGCGTAGTTCACGGAGAATCCCAGGTCCGTAAGAAGTTGGATGGTCCTTGCCGTGTGCTCCACGGCGAGCTCCCTCGTCTTGGCTCGGATGAGCCAGTCGTCCAGGTAGGGGTAGACGTGGATCCCCTCGCGGCGCAGCTGCGCCGCCACCGGTGCAAGGCACTTGGTGAATACCCTGGGTGCCGACCGTAGTCCGAAGGGGAGGGCTTTGAACTGGTAGTGACGCCCTTGGACCACAAACCTGAGGAATTTTCAGTGCCCCTTTAGGATGGGAATATGGAAGGAACAAGTTACTTACCTGTAACTGTTGTTCTCCAGCATGGGTCTGGCATGGATTCACATGCTCATGAATATTCCCCGTCGTCAGGCTGGGAATCCTCGGTAAAGAAAAAAACCAGTATCAGTTTCGTTTCTGATCTGTCTTTCGTAGTAATAACCAATCACTGGTCTCTGCGTCATACTGACTACAGCCAATGACTGCCCTCTACCTAAGCACCGCCTCTGGCAGCCATCTTCAGATTTGGAAGCACGTGAAGTGGCAGTATGACCAAGTGAAGAGCCGCAGAGGGGTAGGCGGGAGGGTTCGCATGTGAATCCATGCCAGACCCATGCTGGAGAACAACAGTTACAGGTAAGTAACTTGTTCCTTCTCCAGCATGGGGTCTGGCATGGATTCACATGCTCATGAATAAAGAATACATAGCAGTACACACATGCACAACCACGGGAGGTGGCAAAGGCTCAACATTAAGCATCACATAAACTCAACATTAAGCATCTTACCTCCTCACCAGGCTCACCTCAGGCGAACAGGTTGCGCAGCACTGCTTGGCCGACCCTGGACTCCTCCCTGGAATCCCGGTCGACGCAGTAGAATTTCGTGAAGGTGTGCGTCGACCTCCACGTAGCAGCCCTGCATATGTCCAGCAGGGGCACACCAGATAGGAACGCCGTGGTAGCTGCGATCGCTCTGGTGGAATGGGCTCTCGGACGGCCAGGCAGCGGTCGGTTTGCCAACCGATGACAGTACATGATACAGCCGGAGAGCCATCTGGAAATGGAAGCCTTCGAGAGAGCCTTCCCCTGATTGACAGATCCAAAGTTCACAAAGAGTTGTGACGTCTTCCGAAAACACTTCGTGCGGTCTACGTAGAACTTCAGCGCTCTAGCCACATCCAGCGAGTGCAAAGTCCTCTCAGCCGGCGACGAAGGCGACGGGAAGAACACAGGCAACACCAAGGGTTCGTTGAGATGGAAGTCCGACGGCACCTTGGGCATGAAGGAGGGGTGCGTCCTGAGCACTACCCTCGTGTCGTGGAAAGGCAAGTACGGGGCCTTGCAGGAAAGGGCCTGGATCTCTCCCACTCGTCGTGCGGAGGTGATGGCCACAAGAAAAGCTGTTTTCCACGATAGAAACTTCAACGGGGCCGAGTGCAGAGGCTCGAACGGAGGTCCCATGAGCTTGGTCAGCACCACGTTGAGCTCCCACGCCGGGGCCGGGGCCGGGGCCTTCACCGGCGGGAACGATCTGAACAGTCCCTTCATGAACTCTTTCACCAGACGATGAGACCACAAGGACGTCCGCCCCGTGGTTCTGGTGTATCGGGAGATCGCAGCAAGATGAATCTTGATGGACGCGTGTGCCAGACCAGCTTTGGCCAGCGTCAGCAGGTACGGCAGTACTTGGGGAGCCGTAATCCGTAGAGGGTTAATCTTCTGTGCGTGGCACCAGACAGAGAACCTCTTCCATTTGTGTCCGTAGCATTTAAGAGTCGAGGACGCCCTGGCCTTTGCAAGAACCTCTCTGCAATCGGCCGGTATGTCGTATCCTCCAAACTCTAGCGCTGCAGGAGCCAGGCCTGCAAGTTCAGCGACTTCGGGTCGTGGTGGAGGATGGCGCCTCCTTCCCTGGAGAGTAGATCCGCGTCCGCCGGCAGCTTGATCGGCGGGGACGCTGACAAGTCCAGAAGGTCCGGGAACCATATCTGCCTCGGCCACGCAGGTGCGACGAGGATCATCCTGCACCGTGACCTCTTGAGCTGGTTGACGAGCCGGATTAGCAGAGGCAAGGGAGGGAACGCGTAGAGGAACAGGCCCTCCCAGGGGAACGAGAAAGCATCGCCCATGCTCCTCGTCTGGGGAAACCTGCTGGCGAACCTCCGGCACTTGGTGTTCGTCGCCGTCGCGAACAGGTCGATCTGGGGTGTGCCCCACCGTCGGAAGAGGCGATCCACCAGATCCTGCCGTAGTTCCCACTCGTGGCACGAGCGCAGCTCCCTGCTGAGTGAGTCGGCGATGGTGTTTTTTATCCCTGCCAGATGAAACGGCACCAGAAAAATCCCTTGGGCGACGGCCCAATGCCACAGGTCCTGCGCCTCCTTGGACAGCGCTGGGGACCTGGTTCCACCCTGTTTCCTGATGTAAAACATGGTGGTGGTGTTGTCGGTGAAGATCCTCACCACCTTGCCCTTGAGGGACGGAAGGAAGGACCTGAGGGCCCAAAACACTGCACGGAGCTCCAGGACGTTGATATGCAGGGACTTCTCCGTCGGGAGCCAGAGTCCCCTTGCGTGCAGATTTTCGGTGTGCGCTCCCCACCCTTCCAGGGAGGCATCCGTGGTCACAGTCTCCTGGTGGGCTGGGGTCTGGAAGTCCATGCCCGCCGTCAGATGCGCGCGGGTGCCCCACCACCGTATCGCTCGTCGGAAACTCTCGTCGAGCTTGATCCTTTCCTCGAAGCTGCCCGTCGTCTGGATCCAGCGCGCATCCAGGAATTCTTGCAACGGGCGCATCCGGAGCCTGCACATGGGAATGAGGTAGATGCAGGAAGACATCATCCCGAGGAGGGACTTGATGGACCTCACCTTGGCCGCGTCGGCCACCAACATCCGTTGCACCTTGCCCAAGATGGTCCTGGTCCTCTCCTCCGACGGGGAGGCCAGAAGGGACACTGTGTCGAGCCTCGCTCCCAGAAACAGTGCGACTTGCGCGGGCACCAGGTGGGATTTGGCGTAGTTCACGGAGAATCCCAGGTCCGTGAGGAGTTGGACGGTCCTTGCCGTGTGGACCACGGCGAGCTCCCTCGTCTTGGCGCGGATGAGCCAGTCGTCCAGGTAGGGGTAGACGTGAATCCCCTCGCGGCGCAGCTGCGTCGCCACCGGTGCGAGGCACTTGGTGAATACCCTGGGTGCCGACCGTAGTCCGAAGGGAAGGGCTTTGAACTGGTAATGACGCCCTTGGACCACGAATCTGAGGAATTTTCGGTGCCCCTTTAGGATGGGAATGTGGAAGTAGGCATCCTCCAAATCCAACGACGATAGGAAGTCTCCTTCCTCCAGCTGACCCAGGACGTGCTGGAGGGTGACCATCCGGAACTTCTGCGCCTTGATGAACTTGTTCAGACGTCGCAGGTCTAGGATGGGGCGCCATCCTCCCGTCTTCTTCTTCACGAGGAAGTATCGCGAGTAGACTCCGGAGCCCCGAAGCCTCTTTGGGACGAGTTCGATGGCGCCCTTTCTGAGCATCGCCTTTACCTCCAGGAGAAGTTGAGGGACGTGAAGTTCTTTCCTGGCCACGGGGGGGACGCGCGGGCACCTTCTTTGAAACTCGAGCGCGTGGCCCCGGGCCAGGGCGTCCATCACCCAACGGTCGGTGGAGATGGACTCCCACACGCTGACGAAGCCCGCCAGCCGGCCTCCCACCGGGGTGCTTCGGTGGGGGCCCGACCCCACGGCCGGTTCAATCCTGCTTGGACGCGGCCTTGCCGCCTTGACCTCCTTGGCGACGACGGCGGGGTCCGCTAGACTTGCCTCGTCCTCTGTAGGCCTCTTGCGACGACGAGCGGGCCGCTTGACGGTAGGAAGCGAAACCGCCGCCGGAACCTTTGGAGGCGCCCTTGCCTCCGCCGCTCCGAAAGGGCGTTCGTCGTTGCTGCAGGACTCCAAGGGCCCTGGCCGTCTCAGTATCCGCCTTGATGGCCTGAAGGGAATCGTCCACTGTCTTCCCAAACAGGTTGTTCCCGTCGAAGGGCATGTCCAGGACTCTGGTCTGGACGTCCTGCCGAAAGTCTGTAGCTTTGAGCCATCCACGACGTCGAAGGCAAACGCCGTTGCCCAGCTGGCGGAACCCAGTGTTGGCGATGTCCGTCGCCACGGTGATGGCGTGGTCCGACGCCACCTCACCTTCCTGCAGGATCTCAAGGGCCTCCGCCCTCTTGTCGTCCGGCAGAAAATCCAGCAGGGGAGCTATCTTGTACCAGAGCTCCCTGTCGTAGCGGGCCACGATAGCCAAGGCGTTGGCCGCTTTAATCGTGGTCGCTGCCAACAAGATGACTCTACGTCCCATAGCATCCAATTTCTTTCCCTCGCCGTCCGGCGGGGAAGTTGATGTGGAGGCCGCATCCCCCCCCGCTTTCTTCCTGGCTGCCGCGGAGACGACGGAGTCCGGGGTAGGCTGCGCCCGGAGGCATAGGGGGGGCCGTGTCCGGTCCGGGACCCGGTACTTTTTCTCGTACCGGTCTCTTCTAGCTGGCGTCGTGGAAGGGTTCTTGAGGAGGGAAAGGCCCTCATCCCAAATGTCGTCCAACAGAGGCACTGCGAGGACCGTCTTCCTCTTGGCCTCGCGCCGCTGATAAAGGAAGCCTTCCTTTTTCTTCTCCTCAGGGCAGAGTTGGAAAAGCTCGGAAGCCCTGGAGATCATGGAGTGGAAAGATCCGATCTCGTCGGGCGGAGAAGCCCTGGTGGGAGGCGACGACGGAAAATCCTCGTCGTATGCCTCGTCGTCCGTACCCGTCGCTGCCGTGTCAGTCCCCGTATCATCCCCTCGGGTGGACGGGGAGGAGGGCTGGACGGGGCGCGACGGTTGAAAAGGAGGTGGTGGATGGATCCTTCTTTTCTTGGTAGGGGGAACACCAGAAGGTCCCGGTTCTGGATCCCCCGACGGGAGAGGTTCCTCCGTCGGTAACGGTAGCCTCGTCCTTATCTCGGAGCATAAGGACTGTATGGCCAACAAAATGGCCGCCGAGTTGTCTTGCGGCGCTGGCAGAGGGGAATCCGACGGGCGAGCAGGGGCCCCGTCGGTATCCTCGACGATGTCGTCGTCGTCACCTGCGTCGGGGTCCATTCCGACGGGCTGGCCTTCTTCCACGCCTAGGCCGTGGCTTAAGACCTCGATCAGCTCCTCTTCTGAGGTTGAGGCCGAATCTACGACGACGCCCTGCCCCCCCTTCTTCTTCCCCACGGAGGGTTTCACGGGGGTCCTATCGATGGGCACAAAGGAAGACTCCCTCCGCGGAGGCAGGGAGATTCTGGGCCCTGAGGTCGCCACCACTGGTGTAGCCACCACAGGCTGAGCCAGGGCCGCCGCGACCGTTTCGATAGAGGGCTTGGTCGGATGGATCAAGGCCTTCACCACCTTAGGTGCGCTCACCGCCTTATCCTTGAGGGAGGGGGCACTGCCACGCTCCTCCTCTGCCTTAGAGCTCGACCGGGGCCTCTCCAGGAGCTTCGCCGGGTGCTCGGCCTTCCTCTTACCCGACCCAGAGCGTTGGCTCGTGGTTGATGGTGCCGGGGAGGGTGCGCCCTGCCTGGCGCCCGTAGAGCCCGACCGTTCGGCGCTCCCGGTGCCAGCGGACTCGCGGTGCTTGGCCTTATGTTGGGCCCCCGTCGCCGGGGCGCCCTCAAAGGTCTTAGAAGACCGCTCAGATTTCTTCTTCTTCTCGCCAGACGGGCTCTTACCCTCCAGCCAGTTGGCGAGACGTTGATGGCGGTCCTTCATGGTCCGTTCCGACATGTTGCCGCAAAACGCACAGTCCTTCTCCACGTGCGTCTTGTCCTCATGAAGGCAGTAAAGGCAGAAAGAGTGTTCGTCCTCCTTGAAGACGTTCTGCAGCTGGCATCCAGGGCAGACCCTGAACAGCTTTCCGGGCGTCGAGCTTCCCTTCTCCTGGGCCATCTCCGAGACCGGGCCTGAGAAGCTTCTGGAGTCCTCCGAAGCGTAGCTCGACGAAATCTTCACCCTTGAGGGGCACAGATGAATCTGACACGGGTCCCCGTTGATCGGATGTAGGATCGGTGGAGCTTGAGGCTCTTTTGACCGAAAGAATCGAAGTTTTTTTGTGAAAAAGCGCGAAAAAAGCACTAACGCTCGAGAGCAATAGCACGAGGATCCCAACACATGAACGTGCGGTAAAAATCTGAAGATGGCTGCCAGAGGCGGTGCTTAGGTAGAGGGCAGTCATTGGCTGTAGTCAGTATGACGCAGAGACCAGTGATTGGTTATTACTACGAAAGACAGATCAGAAACGAAACTGATACTGGTTTTTTTCTTTACCGAGGATTCCCAGCCTGACGACGGGGAATATTCATGAGCATGTGAATCCATGCCAGACCCCATGCTGGAGAAGTAGGCATCCTCCAAATCCAACGACGACAGGAAGTCTCCTTCCTCCAGCTGACCCAGGACGTGCTGGAGGGTGACCATCCGGAACTTCTGCGCCTTGATGAACTTGTTCAGACGTCGCAGGTCTAGGATGGGGCGCCATCCTCCCGTCTTCTTCTTCACGAGGAAGTATCTCGAGTAAACTCCGGAGCCCCGAAGCCTCTTTGGGACGAGTTCGATGGCGCCCTTCCTGAGCATCGCCTTTACCTCCAGGAGAAGCTGAGGGACGTGAAGCTCTTTCCTGGCCATGAGGGGGGACGCGCGGGCACCTTCTTTGAAACTCGAGCGCGTGGCCCCGGGCTAAGACGGTCGGTGGAGATGGACTCCCACATGCTGACGAAGCTCGCCAGCCGGCCTCCCACCGGGGTGCTTCGGTGGGGGCCCCGACCCCACGGCCGGTTCAATTCTGTTTCGACGAGGCTTTGCCGCCTTGACCTCCTTGGCGACGACGGCGGGGTCCGCCAGACTTGCCTCGTCCTCTGTCGGCCTCCTGAGACGACGAGCGGGCCGCTTGACGGTAGGTGGAGAAACCGCCGCCGGAACCTTTGGAGGCGCCCTTGCCTCCGCTACTCCGAAAGGGCGTCCGTCGTTGCTGCAGAACCCCAAGGGCCCGGGCCGTCTCAGTGTCCGCTTTAATGGCCTGAAGGGAATCGTCCACTGTTTTCCCAAACAGGTTGTTCCCATCGAACGGCATGTCCAGGACTCTGGTCTGTACGTCTTGACGGAAGTCCGTAGCCTTGAGCCATCCACGCCGCCTAAGGCACACGCCGTTGCCCAACTGGCGAAACCCAGTGTCGGCGATGTCCGTCGCAATAGTGATGGCGTGGTCCGACGCCACCTCACCTTCCTGTAGGATCTCCAGGGCATCCGCCCTCTTGTCGTCCGGTAGGAAGTCCAGCAGGGGACCCAGTTTGTACCATAGCTCCCTGTCGTAGCGGGCCACGATAGCCAAGGCGTTGGCCGCTTTAACCGTCGTCGCTGCAGACGAGATGACCCTGCGTCCCATAGCGTCCAATTTCTTTCCCTCGCCGTCCGGTGGGGAAGTCGATGTGGAGGCCGCACCCCCCCCCCGCTTTCTTCCTGGCCGCCGCGGAGACGACGGAGTCCGGGGTAGGCTGCGCCCGGAGGCACAGGGGGGCCGCGTCCGGGACCCGGTACTTCTTCTCGTACCGGTCTCTTCTAGCTGGCGTCGTGGAAGGGTTCTTGAGGAGGGCGAGGCCCTCATCCCAAATGTCGTCCAGTAGAGGCACCGCGAGGACCGTCTTCCTCTTGGCCTCGCGCCGTTGGTAAAGGAATCCTTCCTTTTTCTTCTCCTCAGGGCAGAGTTGGAAAAGCTCGGATGCCCTGGCGATCATGGAGTGGAACGATCCAATCTCGTCGGGCGGAGAAGCCCTGGTGGGAGGTGACGACGGTAGATCCTCGTCGTATACCTCGTCGTCCGTACCCGTCGCTGCCGTGTCAGTCCCCGTATCATCCCCTCGGGTGGACGGGGAGGAGGGCTGGACGGGGCGCGACGGCTGAAAAGGAGGTGGAGGGTGAATCCTTCTTTTCTTGGGCGGGGGAACACCAGAAGGTCCCGGTTCAGGATCCCCCGATGGGAGAGGTTCCTCCGTCGGCAACGGTAGTCTCGTCCTTATCTCTGAGCATAAGGACTGTATAGCCAACAAAATGGCCGCCGAGTTGTCTTGCGGCGCTGGCAGAGGGGAATCCGACGGGCGATCAGGGGCCCCGTCGGCACCCTCGACGATGTCGTCGGCACCTGCGTCGGGATCCATCCCGACGGGCCGGTCTTCTTACACGCCAAGGCCGTGGCTTAAGACCTCGATCAGCTCTTCCTCCGAGGTTGAAGCCGAATCTACGACGACGCCCTGCCCCCCCTTTTTCTTCCCCGCCGGGGATTTCACGGGGGTCCTATCGATGGGCACAAAAGAGGACTCCCTCCGAGGTGGCAGGGAGACTCTGAGCCCCGAGGTCGCCACCACTGGTGTAGCCTCCACAGGCTGAGCCAGGGCCGCCGCGACAGTATCGATAGAGGGCTTGGCCGGATGGATTAAGGCCTTCACCACCTTAGGTGCGCTCACCGCCTTATCCTTGAGGGGGGGGCACACTGCCTCGCTCCCCCTCCGATGGGGCCTTCGAGCTCGACCGGGGCCTCTCCAGGAGCTTCGCCGGGTGCTCGCCCTTCCTCTTACCCGACCCAGAGCGTTGGCTCGTGGCTGAAGGTGCCGGGGAGGGTGCGCCCTGCCTGGCGCCCGTAGAGCCCGACCGTTCGGCGCTCCCGGTGCCAGCGGACTCGCGGTGCTTGGCCTTGTGTTGGACCCCCGTCGCCGGGGCGTCCTCAAAGGTCTTAGAAGACCGCTCGGATTTCTTCCTCTTCTTCTCGCCTGACGGGCTCTTCCCTTCCAGCCAGTTGGCGAGACGTTGATGGCGGTCCTTCATGGTCCGCTCCGACATATTGCCGCAAAACGCACAGTCCTTCTCCACGTGCGTCTTGTCCTCATGTAAGCAGTAGAGACAAAAGGAGTGTTCGTCCTCCTTAAAGACGTTCTGCAGCTGGCATCCAGGGCAGACCCTGAACAGCTTTCCGGGCGTCGAGCTTCCCTTCTCCTGGGCCATGTCCGGGCCCGAGAAGCTTCTGGAGTCCTCCAAAAGCGTAGCTCGACGAAATCTTCACCCTTGAGGGGCGCAGACGAATCCGACACGGGTCCCCGTTGATCGGATGGAGAGTCGGTGGAGCTTGAGGCTCTTTTGACCGAAAAAAAACGAAGTTTTTGAGAAAAAACGTGAAAAAATAGCACTAACGCTCGAGAGCAATAGCACGAGGATCCCAACACATGAACGTGCGGTAAAAATCTGAAGATGGCTGCCAGAGGCGGTGCTTAGGTAGAGGGCAGTCATTGGCTGTGGTCAGTATGACGCAGAGACCAGTGATTGGTTATTACTACGAAAGACAGATCAGAAACGAAACTGATACTGGTTTTTTTTCTTTACCGAGGATTCCCAGCCTGACGACGGGGAATATTCATGAGCATGTGAATCCATGCCAGACCCCATGCTGGAGAACATCCATAGTCCACAACAGAGCTGTAGAGTGCCACGATCTTCAGGGCAGGGAAGCAATTCAATGTCATGGCAGCGACAATGTGCGTGTGCCTGAAGAGGGCCCAGGGAGGGTCTTACCTTATCATCAAGCCGTGATGGAGCTGCACCTGGCAACCTCCCGTGGTAGGGAGAGGGCGTAGTGCCATTCCAGTGACTGCTGCCTTGCCGATGTGCGGGATAGTGAAGAGAGGAGCATTTTGTCCGGGACAAGGATCGGGCCTTCGGAGGAGGGCTGGCCAAGCCTGCCAGCTTCTCATTGGCCCATTACAAAGGAGCCAAAACCAATGGGGGCAGAGCATCAACTGCACCAAGCACACAACAGTGTGCGGGCCACCATCTTGGTATGGCAGCTCGCATTTCGAATATATTGCAGAATGGCAGTAGCCGTCGAAAATGCAGCCTAGCAAGCAGTAACATCCACAGTCCACAACAGAGCTGTAGAGTGCCACGATCTTCAGGGCAGGGAAGCAATTCAATGCCATGGCAGCGACAATGTGCGTGTGCCTGAAAGGGCCCAGGGAGGGTCTTACCTTATCGTCAAGCCGTGTTGGAGCTGTACCTGCAACCTCCTGTGGTAGGGAGAGGGCGTAGTGCCATTCCAGGGACTGCAGCCTTGCAGATGCGCGGGATAGTGAAGAGAGGAGCATTTTGTCCAGGGCCACGATTGGGCCTTCGAAGGAGGGCCGGCTAAGCCTGCCAGCTTCTCATTGGCCCATTACAAAGGAGCCAGAGCCAATGGGGGCAGAGCATCAACTGCACCAAGCACACACCAACACAGTTTGCGAGCCGCCATATTGGTATAGCAGCTTGCAATTCGAATATACTACAGAAGGGCAATAGCCCTCGAAAATGCAGCCTAGCAAGCACTAACATCCATAGTCCACAACAAAGCTGTAGTGTGCAATGATCTTCAGGGCAGGGAATCAATTCAATGTTATGGCAGCAACGATGTGCGTGTGCCTGAAAGGGCCCAGGGAGGGTCTTCCCTTATCCTTAAGCCTTGCTGGAGCTGCACCTGGCCACCTCCCGTGGTAGTGAGAGGGCGCAGTGCCATTCCAGAGACTGCTCCCTTGCCGATGCGCGGGATAGTGAAGAGAGGAGCATTTTGTCAAGGGTCAGGATCGGGCCTTTGGAGGAGGGCCAGCCAAGCCTGCTAGCTTCTCACTGGCAAATTACAAATGAGCCAGAGTCAATGGGGACAGAGCATCAACTGCACCAAGCACACAAGAACACAGTGTGCGGTCCGCCATCTTGGTATGGCAGCTCGCAGTTCGAATATATTGCAGAAGGGCATTAGCCGTCGAAAATGCAGCCTACCAAGCAGTAACAGCCATAGTCCACAACAGAGCTGTAGAGTGCCACGATCTTCAGGGCAGGGAAGCAATTCAAAGTCATGGTACCGCTGACGTGCACGTGCATGAAAGGGCCCAGGGAGGGTCTTACATTATCATCAAGCCGTGTTGGAGCTGCAACTGGCCACCTCCCGTGGTAGGGAGAGGGCACAGTTCCATTCCAGTGACTGCTGCCTTGCCGATGCGTGGGATAGTTAAAAGACAAGCATTTTGTCCAGGGCCAGGATCTGGCCTTTGGAGGAGGGCCGGACAAGCCTGCCGGCTTCTCATTGGCCCATTACAAAGGAGCTAGAGCCAATGGGGGCAGAGCATCAACTGCACCAAGCACACAACACAGTGCACGTGCATGAAAGGGCCCAGGGAGGGTCTTACCTTATCATCAAGCCGTGTTGGAGTTGCAACTGGCCACCTCTCGTGGTAGGGAGAGGGCACAGTTCCATTCCAGTGACTGCTGCCTTGCCGATGTGTGGGATAGTTAAGAGACAAGCATTTTGTACAGGGCCAGGATTGGGCCTTTGGAGGAGGGCTGGCCAAGCCTGCCGGCTTCTCATTGGCCCATTACAAAGGAGCCAAAACCAATGGGGCAGAGCATCAACTGCACCAAGCACACAACAACACAGTGTGCGGTCCGCCATCTTGGTATGGCAGCTCGCGGTTCGAAAATATTGCAGAAGTGCATTAGCCGTCGAAAATGCAGCCTACCAAGCAGTAACATCCATTGTCCACGACAGACCTGTAGAGGGCCGTGATTTTAAGGGCAGGGAAGCAATTCAAAGTCATGGCAGCGCTAACGTGCACGTGCCTGAAGGGGCCCAGGGAGGGTCTTCCCTTATCGTCAAGCAGTGTTGGAGCTGCACCTGGCCACCTCCCGTGGTAGTGAGAGGGCGCAGTGCCATTCCAGAGACTGCTCCCTTGCCGATGCGCGGGATAGTGAAGAGAGGAGCATTTTGTCAAGGGTCAGGATTGGGCCTTTGGAGGAGGGCCAGCCAAGCCGGCTAGCTTCTCACTGGCAAATTACAAATGAGCCAGAGCCAATGGGGACAGAGCATCAACTGCACCAAGCACACAAGAACACAGTGTGCGGTGCGCCATCTTGGTATGGCAGCTCGCAGTTCGAATATATTGCAGAAGGGCATTAGCCGTCGAAAATGCAGCCTACCAAGCAGTAACAGCCATAGTCCACAACAGAGCTGTAGAGTGCCACGATCTTCAGGGCAGGGAAGCAATTCAAAGTCATGGTACCGCTGACGTGCACGTGCATGAAAGGGCCCAGGGAGGGTCTTACATTATCGTCAAGCCGTGTTGGAGCTGCAACTGGCCACCTCCCGTGGTAGGGAGAGGGCACAGTTCCATTCCAGTGACTGCTGCCTTGCCGATGCGTGGGATAGTTAAAAGACAAGCATTTTGTCCAGGGCCAGGATCTGGCCTTTGGAGGAGGGCCGGACAAGCCTGCCGGCTTCTCATTGGCCCATTACAAAGGAGCTAGAGCCAATGGGGGCAGAGCATCAACTGCACCAAGCAGACAACACAGTGCACGTGCATGAAAGGGCCCAGGGAGGGTCTTACCTTATCATCAAGCCGTGTTGGAGTTGCAACTGGCCACCTCTCGTGGTAGGGAGAGGGCACAGTTTCATTCCAGTGACTGCTGCCTTGCCGATGTGTGGGATAGTTAAGAGACAAGCATTTTGTACAGGGCCAGGATCGGGCCTTTGGAGGAGGGCTGACCAAGCCTGCCGGCTTCTCATTGGCCCATTACAAAGGAGCTAAAGCCAATGGGGGCAGAGCATCAACTGCACCAAGCACACAACAACACAGTGTGCGGGCCACCATCTTACTAGCGCAGCTCAAAGTTCGAATATATTGCAGAAGGGTGGTAGCCATTGAAAATGCAGCCTAGCAAGCAGTAACATCCACAGTCCACAAAAGAGCTGTAGAGAGCCACGATCTTCACGGCAGGGAAGCAATTTAATTTTACGGCAGCAACGATGTGCGTGTGCCTGAAAGGACCCACGGAGGGTCTTACCTTATTGTCAAGCAGTGTTGTAGCTGCACCTGGCATCTTCCCGTGATATGCAGAGGGCGCAGTGCCATTCCAGGAACTGCTGCCTTCCCAATGCTCGGGATAGTGATAAGAGGAGCATTTTGTCCAGGGCCAGGATTGGGCCGACCAAGCCTGCCGGCTTCACATTTGCCCATTACAAAGGAGCCAGAGCCAATGGGGGCAGAGCATCAACTGCACCAAGCACACAACAACACAGTGTGCAGGCCGCCATCTTGGTATGGCAGCTCGCAGTTTGAATATATTGCATAAGGGAAGTAGCTGTCGAAAATGCAGCCAAGCAAGCAGTAACATCCACAGTCCACAACAGAGCTGTAGAGTGCCACGATCTTCAGGGCAGGGAAGCAATTCAAAGTCATGGTACCGCCGACGGGCACGTGCATGAAAGGGCCCAGGGAGGGTCTTACCTTATCGTCAAGACGTGATGGAGCTGCAACTGGCCACCTCCCGTGGTAGGAAGAGGGCACAGTTCCATTCCAGTGACTGCTGCCTTGCCGATGCGTGGGATAGTAAAGAGACAAGCATTTTGTCTGGGCCAGGATCTGGCCTTTGGAGGAGGGCCGGCCAAGCCTGCCGCCTTCTCATTGGCCCATTACAAAGGAGCTAGAGCCAATGGGGGCAGAGCCTCAACTGCACCAAGCACTCAACAACACAGTGTGCGGTCCGCCATCTTGGTATGGCAGCTCGCGGTTCGAATATATTACAGAAGGGCATTAGCCGTCGAAAATGCAGCCTACTAAGCAGTAACATCCATAGTCCACAACAGAGCTGTAGAGTGCCACGATCTTCAGGGCAGGGACGATGTGTGTGTGCCTGAAAGGACCCAGGGAGGGGTTTACCTTATCGCCAAGCTGTGGTATGCAGAGGGAGCAGTGCCATTCCAGGGACTGCTGCCTTCCCGATGCTCGGGATAGTGAAGAGAGGAGCATTTTGTCCGGGGCCAGGATCGGGCCAGCCAAGCCTGACAGCTTCCCTTTGGCCCATTACAAATGAGCCAGAGCCAATGGTGGCAGAGCATGAACTGCACCAAGCACACAACAACACAGTGTGCGGGAAGCCATCTTGGTATGGCAGCTCGCAGTTCGAATATATTGCAAAAGGGCATTAGCCGTCGAAAATGCAGCCTACCAAGCAGTAACATCCATTGTCCACAACAGAGCTGTAGAGTGCCAGGATCTTCAGGGCAGGGAAGGAATTCAAAGTCACGGCAGCAACGATGTGCGTGTGCCTGAAAGGGCCCACGGAGGGTCTTACCTTATTGTCAAGCAGTGTTGGAGCTGCACCTGGCAACTTCCCGTGATATGCAGAGGGCGCAGTGCCATTCCAGGAACTGCTGCCTTCCCAATGCTCGGGATAGTGATGAGAGGAGCATTTTGTCCAGGGCCAGGATCGGGCCGACCAAGCCTGCCGGCTTCACATTGGCCCATTACAAAGGAGCCAGAGCCAATGGGGGCAGAGCATCAACTGCACCAAGCACACAACAACACAGTGTGCAGGCCGCCATCTTGGTATGGCAGCTCGCAGTTTGAATATATTGCATAAGGGAAGTAGCTGTCGAAAATGCAGCCAAGCAAGCAGTAACATCCACAGTCCACAACAGAGCTGTAGAGTGCCACGATCTTCAGGGCAGGGAAGCAATTCAATGCCATGGCAGCGACAATGTGCGTGTGCCTGAAAGGGCCCAGGGAGGGTCTTACCTGATCGTCAAGCCGTGTTGGTGCTGTACCTGCAACCTCCTGTGGTAGGGAGAGGGCGTAGTGCCATTCCAGGGACTGCAGCCTTGCAGATGCGCGGGATAGTGAAGAGAGGAGCATTTTGTCCAGGGCCACGATTGGGCCTTCGAAGGAGGGCCGGCTAAGCCTGCCAGCTTCTCATTGGCCCATTACAAAGGAGCCAGAGCCAATGGGGGCAGAGCATCAACTGCACCAAGCACACACCAACACAGTTTGCGAGCCGCCATATTGGTATAGCAGCTTGCAATTCGAATATACTGCAGAAGGGCAATAGCCCTCAAAAATGCAGCCTAGCAAGCACTAACATCCATAGTCCACAACAAAGCTGTAGTGTGCAATGATCTTCAGGGCAGGGAATCAATTCAATGTTATGGCAGCAACGATGTGCGTGTGCCTGAAAGGGCCCAGGGAGGGTCTTCCCTTATCCTTAAGCCTTGCTGGAGCTGCTCCTGGCAACCTCCCGTGGTAGGGAGAGAGCGCAGTGCCATTCCAGGGACTGCTGTCTTGCCGATGCGCGGGATGGTGAAGAGAGGAGCATTTTGTCTGGGACCAGGATCGGACCTTCGGAGAAGGGCCGGCCAAACCCGCCGGCTTTTCATTGGCCCATTACAAAGGAGCCAGAGCCAATGGGGACAGAGCATCAACTGCACCAAGCACACAAGAACACAGTGTGCGGTGCGCCATCTTGGTATCGCAGCTCGCAGTTCGAATATATTGCAGAAGGGCATTAGCCATCGAAAATGCAGCCTACCAAGCAGTAACATCTATAGTCCACAACAGAGCTGTAGAGTGCCACGATCTTCAGGGCAGGGAAGCAATTCAAAGCCATGATACTGCCGATGTGCACGTGCATGAAAGGGCCCAGGGAGGGTCTTACCTTATCGTCAAGCCGTGTTGGAGCTGCAACTGGCCACCTCCCGTGGTAGGGAGAGGGCACAGTTCCATTCCAGTGACTGCTGCCTTGCCGATGCGTGGGATAGTTAAGAGAAGCATTTTGTCCAGGGCCAGGAACTGGCCTTTGGAGGAGGGCCGGCCAAGCCTGCCGGCTTCTCATTGGCCCATTACAAAGGAGCCAGAACCAATGGGGGCAGAGCAGCAACAACACAGTTTGCAGGCCGCCATCTTGGTATAGCCACTTGCAGTTCGAATATATTGCAGAAGGGCAGTAGCCCTCGAAAATGTAGCCTAGCAAGCAGTAACATCCACAGTCCACAAAAGAGCTGTAGAGGGCCACGATCTTCAGGGCAGGGAAGCAATTTAATTTCACGGCAGCGACGATGTGCGTGTGTCTGAAAGGGCCCACGGAGGGTCTTACCTTATTGTCAAGCAGTGTTGGAGCTGCACCTGGCAACTTCCCGTGATATGCAGAGGGCGCACTGCCATTCCAGGAACTGCTGCCTTCCCAATGCTCGGGATAGTGATGAGAGGAGCATTTTGTCTGGGACCAGGATCGGACCTTCGGAGAAGGGCCGGCCAAACCCGCCGGCTTCTCATTGGCCCATTACAAAGGAGCCAGAGCCAATGGGGGCAGAGCATCAACTGTACCAAGCACACAACAACAGTGTGCAGGCCGCCATCTTGGTATGGCAGCTCGCAGTTTGAATATATTGCATAAGGGAAGTAGCTGTCGAAAATGCAGCCAAGCAAGCAGTAACATCCACAGTCCACAACAGAGCTGTAGAGTGCCACGATCTTCAGGGCAGGGAAGCAATTCAAAGTCATGGTACCGCCGACGGGCACGTGCATGAAAGGGCCCAGGGAGGGTCTTACCTTATCGTCAAGACGTGATGGAGCTGCAACTGGCCACCTCCCGTGGTATGGAGAGGGCACAGTTCCATTCCAGTGACTGCTGAGCATTTTGTCCAGGGCCAGGATCTGGCCTTTGGAGGAGGGCCGGCCAAGCCTGCCGCCTTCTCATTGGCCCATTACAAAGGAGCCAGAGCCAATGGGGGCAGAGCATCAACTGCACCAAGCACACAACAACACAGTGTGCAGGCCGCCATCTTGGTATGGCAGCTCGCAGTTTGAATATATTGCATAAGGGAAGTAGCTGTCGAAAATGCAGCCAAGCAAGCAGTAACATCCACAGTCCACAACAGAGCTGTAGAGTGCCACGATCTTCAGGGCAGGGAAGCAATTCAAAGTCATGCTACCGCCGACGGGCACGTGCATGAAAGGGCCCAGGGAGGGTCTTACCTTATCGTCAAGACGTGATGGAGCTGCAACTGGCCACCTCCCGTGGTAGGGAGAGGGCAGTTCCATTCCAGTGACTGCTGCCTTGCCGATGCGTGGGATAGTAAAGAGACAAGCATTTTGTCCAGGGCCAGGATCTGGCCTTTGGAGGAGGGCCGGACAAGCCTGCCGCCTTCTCATTGGCCCATTACAAAGGAGCTAGAGCCAATGGGGGCAGAGCCTCAACTGCACCAAGCACTCAACAACACAGTGTGTGGTCCGCCATCTTGGTATGGCAGCTCGCGGTTCGAATATATTGCAGAAGGGCATTAGCCGTCGAAAATGCAGCCTACCAAGCAGTAACATCCATAGTCCACAACAGAGCTGTAGAGTGCCACGATCTTCAGGGCAGGGACGATGTGTGTGTGCCTGAAAGGACCCAGGGAGGGGTTTACCTTATCGCCAAGCCGTGGTATGCAGAGGGAGCAGTGCCATTCCAGGGACTGCTGCCTTCCCGATGCTCGGGATAGTGAAGAGAGGAGCATTTTGTCGGGGGCCAGGATCGGGCCAGCCAAGCCTGACAGCTTCTCATTGGCCCATTACAAATGAGCCAGAGCCAATGGTGGCAGAGCATCAACTGCACCAAGCACACAACCACACAGTGTGCGGGCTGCCATCTTGGTATAGCAATTCGAATATATTGCAGAAGGGCAGTAGCCGTTGAAAAATGCCGTCTAGTAAGCAGTAACATCCATAGTCCACAACAGAGCTGTAGAGTGCCAGGATCTTCAGGGCAGGGAAGCAATTCAATGTCATGGCAGCGACGATGTGCGTGTGCCTGAAGAGGGCCCATGGAGGGTCTTACCTTATCATCAAGCCGTGATGGAGCTGCACCTGGCAACCTCCCGTGGTAGGGAGAGGGCGTAGTGCCATTCCAGTGACTGCTGCCTTGCCGATGTGCGGGATAGTGAAGAGAGGAGCATTTTGTCCGGGACCAGGATCGGGCCTTCGGAGGAGGGCTGGCCAAGCCTGCCAGCTTCTCATTGGCCCATTACAAAGGAGCCAAAGCCAATGGGGGCAGAGCATCAACTGCACCAAGCACACAACAACAGTGTGCGGGCCACCATCTTGGTATGGCAGCTCGCATTTCGAATATATTGCAGAATGGCAGTAGCCGTCGAAAATGCAGCCTAGCAAGCAGTAACATCCACAGTCCACAACAGAGCTGTAGAGTGCCACGATCTTCAGGGCAGGGAAGCAATTCAATGCCATGGCAGCGACAATGTGCGTGTGCCTGAAAGGGCCCAGGGAGGGTCTTACCTTATCGTCAAGCCGTGTTGGAGCTGTACCTGCAACCTCCTGTGGTAGGGAGAGGGCGTAGTGCCATTCCAGGGACTGCAGCCTTGCAGATGCGCGGGATAGTGAAGAGAGGAGCATTTTGTCCAGGGCCACGATTGGGCCTTCGAAGGAGGGCCGGCTAAGCCTGCCAGCTTCTCATTGGCCCATTACAAAGGAGCCAGAGCCAATGGGGGCAGAGCATCAACTGCACCAAGCACACACCAACACAGTTTGCGAGCCGCCATATTGGTATAGCAGCTTGCAATTCGAATATACTACAGAAGGGCAATAGCCCTCGAAAATGCAGCCTAGCAAGCACTAACATCCATAGTCCACAACAAAGCTGTAGTGTGCAATGATCTTCAGGGCAGGGAATCAATTCAATGTTATGGCAGCAACGATGTGCGTGTGCCTGAAAGGGCCCAGGGAGGGTCTTCCCTTATCCTTAAGCCTTGCTGGAGCTGCACCTGGCCACCTCCCGTGGTAGTGAGAGGGCGCAGTGCCATTCCAGAGACTGCTCCCTTGCCGATGCGCGGGATAGTGAAGAGAGGAGCATTTTGTCAAGGGTCAGGATCGGGCCTTTGGAGGAGGGCCAGCCAAGCCTGCTAGCTTCTCACTGGCAAATTACAAATGAGCCAGAGTCAATGGGGACAGAGCATCAACTGCACCAAGCACACAAGAACACAGTGTGCGGTCCGCCATCTTGGTATGGCAGCTCGCAGTTCGAATATATTGCAGAAGGGCATTAGCCGTCGAAAATGCAGCCTACCAAGCAGTAACAGCCATAGTCCACAACAGAGCTGTAGAGTGCCACGATCTTCAGGGCAGGGAAGCAATTCAAAGTCATGGTACCGCTGACGTGCACGTGCATGAAAGGGCCCAGGGAGGGTCTTACATTATCATCAAGCCGTGTTGGAGCTGCAACTGGCCACCTCCCGTGGTAGGGAGAGGGCACAGTTCCATTCCAGTGACTGCTGCCTTGCCGATGCGTGGGATAGTTAAAAGACAAGCATTTTGTCCAGGGCCAGGATCTGGCCTTTGGAGGAGGGCCGGACAAGCCTGCCGGCTTCTCATTGGCCCATTACAAAGGAGCTAGAGCCAATGGGGGCAGAGCATCAACTGCACCAAGCACACAACACAGTGCACGTGCATGAAAGGGCCCAGGGAGGGTCTTACCTTATCATCAAGCCGTGTTGGAGTTGCAACTGGCCACCTCTCGTGGTAGGGAGAGGGCACAGTTCCATTCCAGTGACTGCTGCCTTGCCGATGTGTGGGATAGTTAAGAGACAAGCATTTTGTACAGGGCCAGGATTGGGCCTTTGGAGGAGGGCTGGCCAAGCCTGCCGGCTTCTCATTGGCCCATTACAAAGGAGCCAAAACCAATGGGGCAGAGCATCAACTGCACCAAGCACACAACAACACAGTGTGCGGTCCGCCATCTTGGTATGGCAGCTCGCGGTTCGAAAATATTGCAGAAGTGCATTAGCCGTCGAAAATGCAGCCTACCAAGCAGTAACATCCATTGTCCACGACAGACCTGTAGAGGGCCGTGATTTTAAGGGCAGGGAAGCAATTCAAAGTCATGGCAGCGCTAACGTGCACGTGCCTGAAGGGGCCCAGGGAGGGTCTTCCCTTATCGTCAAGCAGTGTTGGAGCTGCACCTGGCCACCTCCCGTGGTAGTGAGAGGGCGCAGTGCCATTCCAGAGACTGCTCCCTTGCCGATGCGCGGGATAGTGAAGAGAGGAGCATTTTGTCAAGGGTCAGGATTGGGCCTTTGGAGGAGGGCCAGCCAAGCCGGCTAGCTTCTCACTGGCAAATTACAAATGAGCCAGAGCCAATGGGGACAGAGCATCAACTGCACCAAGCACACAAGAACACAGTGTGCGGTGCGCCATCTTGGTATGGCAGCTCGCAGTTCGAATATATTGCAGAAGGGCATTAGCCGTCGAAAATGCAGCCTACCAAGCAGTAACAGCCATAGTCCACAACAGAGCTGTAGAGTGCCACGATCTTCAGGGCAGGGAAGCAATTCAAAGTCATGGTACCGCTGACGTGCACGTGCATGAAAGGGCCCAGGGAGGGTCTTACATTATCGTCAAGCCGTGTTGGAGCTGCAACTGGCCACCTCCCGTGGTAGGGAGAGGGCACAGTTCCATTCCAGTGACTGCTGCCTTGCCGATGCGTGGGATAGTTAAAAGACAAGCATTTTGTCCAGGGCCAGGATCTGGCCTTTGGAGGAGGGCCGGACAAGCCTGCCGGCTTCTCATTGGCCCATTACAAAGGAGCTAGAGCCAATGGGGGCAGAGCATCAACTGCACCAAGCAGACAACACAGTGCACGTGCATGAAAGGGCCCAGGGAGGGTCTTACCTTATCATCAAGCCGTGTTGGAGTTGCAACTGGCCACCTCTCGTGGTAGGGAGAGGGCACAGTTTCATTCCAGTGACTGCTGCCTTGCCGATGTGTGGGATAGTTAAGAGACAAGCATTTTGTACAGGGCCAGGATCGGGCCTTTGGAGGAGGGCTGACCAAGCCTGCCGGCTTCTCATTGGCCCATTACAAAGGAGCTAAAGCCAATGGGGGCAGAGCATCAACTGCACCAAGCACACAACAACACAGTGTGCGGGCCACCATCTTACTAGCGCAGCTCAAAGTTCGAATATATTGCAGAAGGGTGGTAGCCATTGAAAATGCAGCCTAGCAAGCAGTAACATCCACAGTCCACAAAAGAGCTGTAGAGAGCCACGATCTTCACGGCAGGGAAGCAATTTAATTTTACGGCAGCAACGATGTGCGTGTGCCTGAAAGGACCCACGGAGGGTCTTACCTTATTGTCAAGCAGTGTTGTAGCTGCACCTGGCATCTTCCCGTGATATGCAGAGGGCGCAGTGCCATTCCAGGAACTGCTGCCTTCCCAATGCTCGGGATAGTGATAAGAGGAGCATTTTGTCCAGGGCCAGGATTGGGCCGACCAAGCCTGCCGGCTTCACATTTGCCCATTACAAAGGAGCCAGAGCCAATGGGGGCAGAGCATCAACTGCACCAAGCACACAACAACACAGTGTGCAGGCCGCCATCTTGGTATGGCAGCTCGCAGTTTGAATATATTGCATAAGGGAAGTAGCTGTCGAAAATGCAGCCAAGCAAGCAGTAACATCCACAGTCCACAACAGAGCTGTAGAGTGCCACGATCTTCAGGGCAGGGAAGCAATTCAAAGTCATGGTACCGCCGACGGGCACGTGCATGAAAGGGCCCAGGGAGGGTCTTACCTTATCGTCAAGACGTGATGGAGCTGCAACTGGCCACCTCCCGTGGTAGGAAGAGGGCACAGTTCCATTCCAGTGACTGCTGCCTTGCCGATGCGTGGGATAGTAAAGAGACAAGCATTTTGTCTGGGCCAGGATCTGGCCTTTGGAGGAGGGCCGGCCAAGCCTGCCGCCTTCTCATTGGCCCATTACAAAGGAGCTAGAGCCAATGGGGGCAGAGCCTCAACTGCACCAAGCACTCAACAACACAGTGTGCGGTCCGCCATCTTGGTATGGCAGCTCGCGGTTCGAATATATTACAGAAGGGCATTAGCCGTCGAAAATGCAGCCTACTAAGCAGTAACATCCATAGTCCACAACAGAGCTGTAGAGTGCCACGATCTTCAGGGCAGGGACGATGTGTGTGTGCCTGAAAGGACCCAGGGAGGGGTTTACCTTATCGCCAAGCTGTGGTATGCAGAGGGAGCAGTGCCATTCCAGGGACTGCTGCCTTCCCGATGCTCGGGATAGTGAAGAGAGGAGCATTTTGTCCGGGGCCAGGATCGGGCCAGCCAAGCCTGACAGCTTCCCTTTGGCCCATTACAAATGAGCCAGAGCCAATGGTGGCAGAGCATGAACTGCACCAAGCACACAACAACACAGTGTGCGGGAAGCCATCTTGGTATGGCAGCTCGCAGTTCGAATATATTGCAAAAGGGCATTAGCCGTCGAAAATGCAGCCTACCAAGCAGTAACATCCATTGTCCACAACAGAGCTGTAGAGTGCCAGGATCTTCAGGGCAGGGAAGGAATTCAAAGTCACGGCAGCAACGATGTGCGTGTGCCTGAAAGGGCCCACGGAGGGTCTTACCTTATTGTCAAGCAGTGTTGGAGCTGCACCTGGCAACTTCCCGTGATATGCAGAGGGCGCAGTGCCATTCCAGGAACTGCTGCCTTCCCAATGCTCGGGATAGTGATGAGAGGAGCATTTTGTCCAGGGCCAGGATCGGGCCGACCAAGCCTGCCGGCTTCACATTGGCCCATTACAAAGGAGCCAGAGCCAATGGGGGCAGAGCATCAACTGCACCAAGCACACAACAACACAGTGTGCAGGCCGCCATCTTGGTATGGCAGCTCGCAGTTTGAATATATTGCATAAGGGAAGTAGCTGTCGAAAATGCAGCCAAGCAAGCAGTAACATCCACAGTCCACAACAGAGCTGTAGAGTGCCACGATCTTCAGGGCAGGGAAGCAATTCAATGCCATGGCAGCGACAATGTGCGTGTGCCTGAAAGGGCCCAGGGAGGGTCTTACCTGATCGTCAAGCCGTGTTGGTGCTGTACCTGCAACCTCCTGTGGTAGGGAGAGGGCGTAGTGCCATTCCAGGGACTGCAGCCTTGCAGATGCGCGGGATAGTGAAGAGAGGAGCATTTTGTCCAGGGCCACGATTGGGCCTTCGAAGGAGGGCCGGCTAAGCCTGCCAGCTTCTCATTGGCCCATTACAAAGGAGCCAGAGCCAATGGGGGCAGAGCATCAACTGCACCAAGCACACACCAACACAGTTTGCGAGCCGCCATATTGGTATAGCAGCTTGCAATTCGAATATACTGCAGAAGGGCAATAGCCCTCAAAAATGCAGCCTAGCAAGCACTAACATCCATAGTCCACAACAAAGTTGTAGTGTGCAATGATCTTCAGGGCAGGGAATCAATTCAATGTTATGGCAGCAACGATGTGCGTGTGCCTGAAAGGGCCCAGGGAGGGTCTTCCCTTATCCTTAAGCCTTGCTGGAGCTGCTCCTGGCAACCTCCCGTGGTAGGGAGAGAGCGCAGTGCCATTCCAGGGACTGCTGTCTTGCCGATGCGCGGGATGGTGAAGAGAGGAGCATTTTGTCTGGGACCAGGATCGGACCTTCGGAGAAGGGCCGGCCAAACCCGCCGGCTTTTCATTGGCCCATTACAAAGGAGCCAGAGCCAATGGGGACAGAGCATCAACTGCACCAAGCACACAAGAACACAGTGTGCGGTGCGCCATCTTGGTATCGCAGCTCGCAGTTCGAATATATTGCAGAAGGGCATTAGCCATCGAAAATGCAGCCTACCAAGCAGTAACATCTATAGTCCACAACAGAGCTGTAGAGTGCCACGATCTTCAGGGCAGGGAAGCAATTCAAAGCCATGATACTGCCGATGTGCACGTGCATGAAAGGGCCCAGGGAGGGTCTTACCTTATCGTCAAGCCGTGTTGGAGCTGCAACTGGCCACCTCCCGTGGTAGGGAGAGGGCACAGTTCCATTCCAGTGACTGCTGCCTTGCCGATGCGTGGGATAGTTAAGAGAAGCATTTTGTCCAGGGCCAGGAACTGGCCTTTGGAGGAGGGCCGGCCAAGCCTGCCGGCTTCTCATTGGCCCATTACAAAGGAGCCAGAACCAATGGGGGCAGAGCAGCAACAACACAGTTTGCAGGCCGCCATCTTGGTATAGCCACTTGCAGTTCGAATATATTGCAGAAGGGCAGTAGCCCTCGAAAATGTAGCCTAGCAAGCAGTAACATCCACAGTCCACAAAAGAGCTGTAGAGGGCCACGATCTTCAGGGCAGGGAAGCAATTTAATTTCACGGCAGCGACGATGTGCGTGTGTCTGAAAGGGCCCACGGAGGGTCTTACCTTATTGTCAAGCAGTGTTGGAGCTGCACCTGGCAACTTCCCGTGATATGCAGAGGGCGCACTGCCATTCCAGGAACTGCTGCCTTCCCAATGCTCGGGATAGTGATGAGAGGAGCATTTTGTCTGGGACCAGGATCGGACCTTCGGAGAAGGGCCGGCCAAACCCGCCGGCTTCTCATTGGCCCATTACAAAGGAGCCAGAGCCAATGGGGGCAGAGCATCAACTGTACCAAGCACACAACAACAGTGTGCAGGCCGCCATCTTGGTATGGCAGCTCGCAGTTTGAATATATTGCATAAGGGAAGTAGCTGTCGAAAATGCAGCCAAGCAAGCAGTAACATCCACAGTCCACAACAGAGCTGTAGAGTGCCACGATCTTCAGGGCAGGGAAGCAATTCAAAGTCATGGTACCGCCGACGGGCACGTGCATGAAAGGGCCCAGGGAGGGTCTTACCTTATCGTCAAGACGTGATGGAGCTGCAACTGGCCACCTCCCGTGGTATGGAGAGGGCACAGTTCCATTCCAGTGACTGCTGAGCATTTTGTCCAGGGCCAGGATCTGGCCTTTGGAGGAGGGCCGGCCAAGCCTGCCGCCTTCTCATTGGCCCATTACAAAGGAGCCAGAGCCAATGGGGGCAGAGCATCAACTGCACCAAGCACACAACAACACAGTGTGCAGGCCGCCATCTTGGTATGGCAGCTCGCAGTTTGAATATATTGCATAAGGGAAGTAGCTGTCGAAAATGCAGCCAAGCAAGCAGTAACATCCACAGTCCACAACAGAGCTGTAGAGTGCCACGATCTTCAGGGCAGGGAAGCAATTCAAAGTCATGCTACCGCCGACGGGCACGTGCATGAAAGGGCCCAGGGAGGGTCTTACCTTATCGTCAAGACGTGATGGAGCTGCAACTGGCCACCTCCCGTGGTAGGGAGAGGGCAGTTCCATTCCAGTGACTGCTGCCTTGCCGATGCGTGGGATAGTAAAGAGACAAGCATTTTGTCCAGGGCCAGGATCTGGCCTTTGGAGGAGGGCCGGACAAGCCTGCCGCCTTCTCATTGGCCCATTACAAAGGAGCTAGAGCCAATGGGGGCAGAGCCTCAACTGCACCAAGCACTCAACAACACAGTGTGTGGTCCGCCATCTTGGTATGGCAGCTCGCGGTTCGAATATATTGCAGAAGGGCATTAGCCGTCGAAAATGCAGCCTACCAAGCAGTAACATCCATAGTCCACAACAGAGCTGTAGAGTGCCACGATCTTCAGGGCAGGGACGATGTGTGTGTGCCTGAAAGGACCCAGGGAGGGGTTTACCTTATCGCCAAGCCGTGGTATGCAGAGGGAGCAGTGCCATTCCAGGGACTGCTGCCTTCCCGATGCTCGGGATAGTGAAGAGAGGAGCATTTTGTCGGGGGCCAGGATCGGGCCAGCCAAGCCTGACAGCTTCTCATTGGCCCATTACAAATGAGCCAGAGCCAATGGTGGCAGAGCATCAACTGCACCAAGCACACAACCACACAGTGTGCGGGCTGCCATCTTGGTATAGCAATTCGAATATATTGCAGAAGGGCAGTAGCCGTTGAAAAATGCCGTCTAGTAAGCAGTAACATCCATAGTCCACAACAGAGCTGTAGAGTGCCAGGATCTTCAGGGCAGGGAAGCAATTCAATGTCATGGCAGCGACGATGTGCGTGTGCCTGAAGAGGGCCCATGGAGGGTCTTACCTTATCATCAAGCCGTGATGGAGCTGCACCTGGCAACCTCCCGTGGTAGGGAGAGGGCGTAGTGCCATTCCAGTGACTGCTGCCTTGCCGATGTGCGGGATAGTGAAGAGAGGAGCATTTTGTCCGGGACCAGGATCGGGCCTTCGGAGGAGGGCTGGCCAAGCCTGCCAGCTTCTCATTGGCCCATTACAAAGGAGCCAAAGCCAATGGGGGCAGAGCATCAACTGCACCAAGCACACAACAACAGTGTGCGGGCCACCATCTTGGTATGGCAGCTCGCATTTCGAATATATTGCAGAATGGCAGTAGCCGTCGAAAATGCAGCCTAGCAAGCAGTAACATCCACAGTCCACAACAGAGCTGTAGAGTGCCACGATCTTCAGGGCAGGGAAGCAATTCAATGCCATGGCAGCGACAATGTGCGTGTGCCTGAAAGGGCCCAGGGAGGGTCTTACCTTATCGTCAAGCCGTGTTGGAGCTGTACCTGCAACCTCCTGTGGTAGGGAGAGGGCGTAGTGCCATTCCAGGGACTGCAGCCTTGCAGATGCGCGGGATAGTGAAGAGAGGAGCATTTTGTCCAGGGCCACGATTGGGCCTTCGAAGGAGGGCCGGCTAAGCCTGCCAGCTTCTCATTGGCCCATTACAAAGGAGCCAGAGCCAATGGGGGCAGAGCATCAACTGCACCAAGCACACACCAACAGTTTGCGAGCCGCCATATTGGTATAGCAGCTTGCAATTCGAATATACTGCAGAAGGGCAATAGCCCTCGAAAATGCAGCCTAGCAAGCACTAACATCCATAGTCCACAACAAAGCTGTAGTGTGCAATGATCTTCAGGGCAGGGAATCAATTCAATGTTATGGCAGCAACGATGTGCGTGTGCCTGAAAGGGCCCAGGGAGGGTCTTCCCTTATCCTTAAGCCTTGCTGGAGCTGCACCTGGCAACCTCCCGTGGTAGGGAGAGAGCGCAGTGCCATTCCAGGGACTGCTGTCTTGCCGATGCGTGGGATGGTGAAGAGAGGAGCATTTTGTCTGGGACCAGGATCGGACCTTCGGAGAAGGGCCGGCCAAACCCGCCGGCTTTTCATTGGCCCATTACAAAGGAGCCAGAGCCAATGGGGACAGAGCATCAACTGCACCAAGCTCACAAGAACACAGTGTGTGGTGCGCCATCTTGGTATCGCAGCTCGCAGTTCGAATATATTGCAGAAGGGCATTAGCCATCGAAAATGCAGCCTAACAAGCAGTAACATCTATAGTCCACAACAGAGCTGTAGAGTGCCACGATCTTCAGGGCAGGGAAGCAATTCAAAGCCATGATACCGCCGATGTGCACGTGCATGAAAGGGCCCAGGGAGGGTCTTACCTTATCGTCAAGCCGTGTTGGAGCTGCAACTGGCCACCTCCCGTGGTAGGTAGAGGGCACAGTTCCATTCCAGTGACTGCTGCCTTGCCGATGCGTGGGATAGTTAAGAGAAGCATTTTGTCCAGGGCCAGGAACTGGCCTTTGGAGGAGGGCCGGCCAAGCCTGCCGGCTTCTCATTGGCCCATTACAAAGGAGCCAGAGCCAATGGGGGCAGAGCAGCAACAACACAGTTTGCAGGCCGCCATCTTGGTATAGCCACTTGCAGTTCGAATATATTGCAGAAGGGCAGTAGCCCTCGAAAATGTAGCCTAGCAAGCAGTAACATCCACAGTCCACAAAAGAGCTGTAGAGGGCCACGATCTTCAGGGCAGGGAAGCAATTTAATTTCACGGCAGCGACGATGTGCGCATGCCTGAAGGGGCCCAGGGAGGGGCTTCCCTTATCGTCAAGCCGTGTTGGAGCTGCACCTGGCCACCTCCCGTGGTAGGGAGAGGGTGCAGTGCCATTCCAGAGACTGCTCCCTTGCCGATGCGCGGGATAGTGAAGAGAGGAGCATTTTGTCAAGGGTCAGGATCGGGCCTTTGGAGGAGGGCCAGCCAAGCCTGCCAGCTTCTCACTGGCCCATTACAAAGGAGCCAGAGCCAATGGGCACAGAGCATCAACTGCACCAAGCACACAAGAACACAGTGTGCGGTCCGCCATCTTGGTATGGCAGCTCGCAGTTTGAATATATTGCATAAGGGAAGTAGCTGTCGAAAATGCAGCCAAGCAAGCAGTAACATCCACAGTCCACAACAGAGCTGTAGAGTGCCACGATCTTCAGGGCAGGGAAGCAATTCAAAGTCATGGTAGCGCTGACGTGCACGTGCATGAAAGGGCCCAGGGAGGGTCTTACATTATCGTCAAGCCGTGTTGGAGCTGCAACTGGCCACCTCCCGTGGTAGGGAGAGGGCACAGTTCCATTCCAGTGACTGCTGCCTTGCCGATGCGTGGGATAGTTAAGAGACAAGCATTTTGTCCAGGGCCAGGATCTGGCCTTTGGAGGAGGGCTGGCCAAGCCTGCCGGCTTCTCATTGGCCCATTACAAAGGAGCTAAAGCCAATGGGGGCAGAGCATCAACTGCACCAAGCACACAACAACACAGTGTGCGGGCAGCCATCTTGGTATGGCAGCTCGCAGTTCGAATATATTGCAAAAGGGCATTAGCCGTCGAAAATGCAGCCTACCAAGCAGTAACATCCATTGTCCACAACAGAGCTGTAGAGTGCCAGGATCTTCAGGGCAGGGAAGCAATTCAAAGTCATGGTAGCGGTGACATGCACGTGCATGAAAGGGCCCAGGGAGGGTCTTACCTTATCATCAAGCCGTGTTGGAGCTGCAACTGCCCACCTCCCGTGGTAGGGAGAGGGCACAGTTCCATTCCAGTGACTGCTGCCTTTCCGATGCATGGGATAGTTAAGAGACAAACATTTTGTCCAGGGCCAGGATCGGGCCTTTGGAGGAGGGCTGGCCAAGCCTGCCGGCTTCTCATTGGCCCATTACAAAGGAGCCAAAACCAATGGGGGCAGAGCATCAACTGCACCAAGCACACAACAACACAGTGGGCCTCATTACACGGTAGGCGCTAAAAAATGTGATTTACCGTCATGGCGCTATTAGCGTGTCCGCCATCGTAGGAGACCGCTAATAGCGTTACATCACGAGTTAGCGGACACGCGCATAGGGCCATGACGGTAAATGACCCCACCGCCATGGCGGAAAAGCACCTTACCGGCTCCGACCAAAGTGCTGATAGCACCTCCGCCCTCATGCTGCACGCTATTAGCGGTCACCGCTGTTAGCGGTCACTGCTATTAGCGGTCACTGCTATTAGCGGTCACCGTAAAACACCGGAACCGGAAATAGCGTCATCGCACCGGAACGGGAAAGAGCCCGGCGGCCATCTTTAAAAACACAATCCATTGCCATCCCCTGCACTCAGGACCTGCAGCAACACCACGACTGGCAAAACCACATCCCAGAAGAACAAACAATGCCCAAGGCCCTAAAGAAAGCCGATGCGCGCCAGCGCAAAGAACGCTTCTCAAACGAGGAATTGAAAATGCTGGCAGACACCCTGGCTGCAAATGCAGACGTAGTGTTCGCTAGCGACATGCGGCGCCCGGCACTCCTGAGAAAAAAGGAAATCTGGGCTGAGGTGGCGCAGAAAGTCAGTGCGGTGGGCTCCACCCCCCGCACCGTAAAGGACGTGCGCAAGCGGTGGGATGATCTGCGCCTCCGTGTACGCAGCATTTTATCGGCCAACAGGAATCTGGCCATGGGCACAGGAGGCGGAGGTGGATCCCCGATGAAGATGCAGGAGTGGGAGGAGACATGTGCCAGCACCATTGGCATAGAATCCATCGAGGGAGTGGGCCGAATGGAGTGTGGTGTGGCAACAACGTCAGACGGAGGTGAGTGACCACGCAAGACACAGCAATGCCAAGCATGAGTCCCTCCCCCAAATGTGAATTGGGAATCAGCTAATGGATGGGGTCATCACACACACATGTACACAACCCTGCATATATGCCCTGCACATCCCCACACAACCACATGCATGCAGCACCTCACACACGTGTCACCCTGACACATGTCCGGATGACCCACCCATCTGGCCAACAACCTGCAGGCCCAAAGTAGATGTCCAAATCCAAAGAACTGCAGCAACAACAACATATGCATGATGCACGTTGACCCATCACTGATGTTATCCCTGTCTTGCTCCCCCACAGGGTCACAATCTGACAGTGAGGAGCTGGACTCTGCAACGCAGGCCCCACCACCCAAAAAGCAGGCCAAGGGAAAGGATGCAGGCACAAGGCCCAGTACATCGAGGGGCACTGGGATATCTGGAGTGGCCCAGCGTTCAAAAGCCACCCACGCAACGACCACACCAAGGGTCGAAATGCCATCCGACACTGTGGCAGCACCCCCACCACCCACCCCCATCACTCAGGAGCCAGTGCCAGAAGGCACGCCGTCCGCAGCCAATAGCTCCGTTGGGGAAGCAGCAGCCACGGCACCTATGAGTGATGTGGACGACCCATGTCCGACACCGGAAGGGCAGCGTACACCCAGCCCCCAGCTGTCCCCACTCCACAGCCCATGCAACACATCCAATGGCAGCATCCATGAGGTGCATGCCGGAGATGCAATGGATGGGTCATTCAGTCCCGTGGCGAGCTCACCTGATGTCGGCCACATGCAGCAAGCTGCGCCGAGGAGTAACAGGGGCAGGGCCGCAGACGACACCATGAGCCTGATACGCCAGCGCCAGGAGGAGCTCAATGCCCTGGTTGCCCGGCAAGTGAGCGAGGCTGCCTCGACCAGGGAGGAGATCCGGCTGTTGTCAAGGGACATGAAAGCTGCCATGGACAGCAACACGACGCGCCTATGTGACGAGATGGCCGCTGTGAGGCAGGTCCTAACGCGCATTGCTGAGGCGATGGAGAGCATGCGTCAGTCACAGGGAGCAGATCAACCAGCCACGCCCTCGTCTACTAGCTCCGACCAGACAACCATCCTGCGCAGGTCCAGCCGGTCCTTGCGGCGGTCAGACTCACAACCCCCCAATGGTGGTAGTGGAGGAGGGAAGTAGGGCCAGCCTGTCCCTGTTGACACTTGGGAACTAATGCAGCACTGATGTGCACACCATGTTCGGTGGAGTTGTGGGGGGAGGGGGGTGAGGGTGTTCGGTGGAGTTGTGGGGGGAGGGGGGTGAGGGTGTTTGGGGGAGTTGTGGGGGGAGGGGGGTGAGGGTGTTCGGTGGAGTTGTGGGGGGAGGGGGGTGAGGGTGTTTGGGGGAGTTGTGGGGGAGGGGGGTGAGGGTTGTTGGGGTGGAGGGTACATGCACGTTTGAATGTCATAATGCTCAATACAGACGTAATGGCATGGATAATCACATGACTGGACATTGATAATTGTGTATGTGTGCTTTATTGTTGAAGGGTGCACTGTGATTATGTCCTCCATACACCCCGTGCCCTGAGCTGAACACCAATTGCACCCTCCTAATCCATGTGCATCAGAAACAATGGTCTATCAGGTGCTGCCGCACAGCACGTCCCTCATGGGCATCGCCACCTGCATGACCTGCAGCCCCCTCTCCTCCATCCTCATCCCCGTCATCATCCTCAGACGGTGGTCGCAGTTCTATGTCAGGGGGCATTGGCACATTCCGTCTGATACACATATTGTGAAGCATGACACATGCCATGGTGATCTTGGCCACCTTCTCATGCCCGTACAGGAGTGCCCCGCCCGACCTGCTGAGGCACCGGAAGCGTTCCTTCAATAGGCCGAATGTCTGCTCGATCACCACGCGGGTACGGGTGTGTGCATGATTGTAGTCCTCTTCGTGCCTGTTCTGTGGGTTCCGCACAGGGGTAAGGAGCCACCTCTTCAGGGGATAACCTGCATCACCTGCATGGGTGCAACAATGGGTATGTGTAAGTGTCTACATAATGTGGAGCGTGCACATATCACACAAACAAACATTGCATATTCAACGACATCCACTGATCCAAGCACGCATGGCAATCAGGGTAACTGCAATGTGGGAAGGTGAGGTGGTCCTTGCAAGTGGACATGCACCATGCATGCATACAGCAGGGATTGCCATGTCCCGCCAGAGTTTAAGTGATTTGTGTTTCCTGGCCCTGGCAACGTTAGTGCCACACTGCTAGTACACTGCCATTCCTTAGTTGATGTCCCCATGCTGTTTGATGGCAATTCTGTGGTGGGGTACGGGTGTGCCTCACCACAATGGCTACAGGGGATCCATTTGTATGCACTCATGTGCGCGGACCATTTCTGATGTTGTTCAGCGTACATTTCAGTTGTGATTTTGATATGCATGTTGCTGATTTGTGTAATGGGGGAATGGTGTGTTGTGCGGTGTGCATGTTGTTTGGAATGGCCTGTTTGGCATAATGGATTGATATGTTTGCCGTGGCACTCACTTCCGGCATGTGGTTTTGTCTCTGGTCCATTGTGGGCTGCCTCACTGTACAGTGATGCAAATATGTATGTCCATTCTTCTCATGACACAAGTTCACGCCCAGTTGGAGAATGCATCTCCCGCCCACCCATTCACGGCCAGTTGGAGTATGCATCTCCCCCCCCCCCATTCACGCCCAGTTGGAGTATGCATCTCACCCCCCACTCACAATCCACATCACACTGACATGTGGTCGGCCTGCTACTCACCAAGTAGCCACGAACGTTGTCCAGCATGTCGCTCCATGTATCGTGGTATTGTCGAGTTCCGCAGGACCATTGCATCATGGGTTGAACCGGGATATCGGGCACAGCAATGTGTGATGATCTTATTGGAGTCACATACCATTTGGACGTTGATGGAGTGGTATTGCTTTCTGTTACGGTACACTACCTCATTGGCATGTGGGACCACCAGTTCTACATGGGTACAGTCGATGGCCCCGATGCAACTTGGGATGCCTGCCAGTGAATGGAAGCCAACTTTGGTGTTGGAGATCTCCTGGGCAGTCCGTGGCATGTATATGTGTTGACTTGTGTGCTGCAGGAGGGCATCGAGCACCTGGTTCAGTGTGCGTGAGAATACTGGTTGTGATATGCCATGCATCTGACCTACCGTATGCTGGTAGGTGCCTGTGGCCAAGAAGTGGAGCACTGTTACTACCTTCAGTAGAGGGGGGATGGCAGTACGGATGTCAATGAGACTCACAATGTCGTTGTATATCATGTCTACTATGGTGGTGATGGTATCCCAGTCCAGACGGTACAGGGTGTGTATCTGCTCAGGGGTTAGGTTGACTGGACTGGCTCTGATCCTGGGAATTGGTGGCTGCCTCTGTGGTATCACTAGGTGCACTGGTGGTGCTTGCTGCGCCTGTCTTGCCCTCCTCCTCCTCCTCCTGCGTCTCCTCTGTGCTGCCTGTTGTTGTAGCTGCTGCACAGCAATCATGTCCTCTAGCCCATGTAATGCTGCTAGTATTGCATCCATCTTGGTGTGGGAATGGGTGTGGGGAGGGGTGTGGTGTGCTCTTTTGTGCTGCCAGTCTCCATTGCCTCCACCTGTGCTGATTTTGTCCACCTGTGGCAGGTGGGAACTCTGCTGTGCTCTTTTAACGTGTGGTTCGCGATGCCGGTATTAGCGCCTTGCCGGTAAGGGTTCTTTGGGTCTACTACATGCCGGTATTGCCATGTACGCATGGCTCGTGATGCCGTGATATTAACGCTATGCCGCTATTTCCGGTCTGAGGGGCCGCGCGCTCACGGACTTGCCGCTAATAGTGCCACCGTACTTTGCGGTGCCGCTACTAGCGGTATGTCCGGGTCGTGATTGGGGAGGGGATTTACCGATACCGGTAATCCCTTACCGGTAACGGTATGTCCCTACCGCCTACCGTGTGATGAGGCCCAGTGTGCGGTCCGCCATCTTGGTATGGCAGCTCGCGGTTCGAAAATATTGCAGAAGTGCATTAGCCGTCGAAAATGCAGCCTACCAAGCAGTAGCATCCATTGTCCACGACAGACCTGTAGAGTGCCGTGATTTTAAAGGCAGGGAAGCAATTCAAAGTCATGGCAGCGCGGACGTGCACGTGCCTGAAGGGGCCCAGGGAGGGTCTTCCCTTATCGTCAAGCCGTGTTGGAGCTGCACCTGGCCACCTCCAGTGGTAGTGAGAGGGCGCAGTGCCATTCCAGAGACTGCTCCCTTGCCGATGCGCGGGATAGTGAAGAGAGGAGTATTTTGTCAAGGGTCAGGATCGGGCCTTTGGAGGAGGGCCAGCCAAGCCTGCTAGCTTCTCACTGGCCCATTACAAATGAGCCAGAGTCAATGGGGACAGAGCATCAACTGCACCAAGCACACAAGAACACAGTGTGCGGTCCGCCATCTTGGTATGGCAGCTCGCAGTTCGAATATATTGCAGAAGGGCATTAGCCATCCAAAATGCAGCCTAACAAGCAGTAACATCCATATTCCACAACAGAGCTGTAGAGTGCCACGATCTTCAGGGCATTGAAGCAATTCAAAGTCATGGTACCGCTGACGTGCACGTGCATGAAAGGGCCCAGGGAGGGTCTTACATTATCGTCAAGCCGTGTTGGAGCTGCAACTGGCCACCTCCCGTGGTAGGGAGAGGGCACAGTTCCATTCCAGTGACTGCTGCCTTGCCGATGCGTGGGATAGTTAAGAGACAAGCATTTTGTCCAGGGCCAGGATCTGGCCTTTGGAGGAGGGCTGGCCAAGCCTGCCCGCTTCTCATTGGCCCATTACAAAGGAGCTAAAGCCACAATGGGGGCAGAGCATCAACTGCACCAAGCACACAACAACACAGTGTGCGGTCCGCCATCTTGTTATGGCAGCTCGCAGTTCGAATATATTGCAAAAGGGCATTAGCCGTCGAAAATGCAGCCTACCAAGCAGTAACATCCATTGTCCACAACAGAGCTGTAGAGTGCCAGGATCTTCAGGGCAGGGAAGCAATTCAAAGTCATGGTAGCGCCGACATGCACGTGCATCATGAAAGGGCCCAGGGAGGGTCTTACCTTATCGGCAAGCCGTGTTGGAGCTGCAACTGGCCACCTCCAGTGGTAGGGAGAGGGCACAGTTCCATTCCAGTGACTGCTGCCTTGCCGATGCATGGGATAGTTAAGAGACAAGCATTTTGTCCAGGGCCAGGATCGGGCCTTTGGAGGAGGGCCGGACAAGCCTGCCGGCTTCTCATTGGCCCATTACAAAGGAGCTAGAGCCAATGGGGGCAGAGCATCAACTGCACCAAGCACACAACACAGTGCACGTGCATGAAAGGGCCTAGGGAGGGTCTTACCTTATCATCAAGCCGTGTTGGAGTTGCAACTGGCCACCTCTCGTGGTAGGGAGAGGGCACAGTTCCATTCCAGTGACTGCTGTCTTGCCGATGCGTGGGATAGTTAAGAGACAAACATTTTGTACAGGGCCAGGATCGGGCCTTTGGAGGAGGGCTGGCCAAGCCTGCCGGCTTCTCATTGGCCCATTACAAAGGAGCTAAAGCCAATGGGGGCAGAGCATCAACTGCACCAAGCACACAACAACACAGTGTGCGGGCCACCAATTTGCTATCGCAGCTCAAAGTTCGAATATATTGCAGAAGCGTGGTAGCCATTGAAAATGCAGCCTAGCAAGCAGTAACATCCACAGTCCACAAAAGAGCTGTAGAGGGCCACGACCTTCAGGGCAGGGAAGCAATTTAATTTCACGGCAGCGACGATGTGCGTGTGCCTGAAAGGGCCCACGGAGGGTCTTACCTTATTGTCAAGCAGTGTTGGAGCTGCACCTGGCAACTTCCCGTGATATGCAGAGGGCGCAGTGCCATTCCAGGAACTGCTGCCTTCCCAATGCTCGGGATGGTGATGAGAGGAGCATTTTGTCTGGGACCAGGATCGGACCTTCGGAGAAGGGCCGGCCAAACCCGCCGGCTTCTCATTGGCCCATTACGAAGGAGCCAGAGCTAATGGGGGCAGAGCATCAACTGCACCAAGCACACAACAACACAGTGTGCAGGCCGCCATCTTGGTATGGCAGCTCGCAGTTTGAATATATTGCATAAGGGAAGTAGCTGTCGAAAATGCAGCCAAGCAAGCAGTAACATCCACAGTCCACAACAGAGCTGTAGAGTACCAAGATCTTCAGGGCAGGGAAGCAATTCAAAGTCATGGTACCGCCGACGGGCACGTGCATGAAAGGGCCCAGGGAGGGTCTTACCTTATCGTCAAGACGTGATGGAGCTGCAACTGGCCACCGCCCGTGGTAGGGAGAGGGCACAGTTCCATTCCAGTGACTGCTGCCTTGCCGATGCATGGGATAGTAAAGAGACAAGCATTTTGTCCAGGGCCAGGATCTGGCCTTTGGAGGAGGGCCGGCGAAGCCTGCCGCCTTCTCATTGGCCCTGGACAAAGGAGCTAGAGCCAATGGGGGCAGAGCCTCAACTGCACCAAGCACTCAACAACACAGTGTGCGGTCCGCCATCTTGGTATGGCATCTTGCGGTTCGAATATATTGCAGAAGGGCATTAGCCGTCGAAAATGCAGCCTACCAAGCAGTAACATCCATAGTCCACAACAGAGCTGTAGAGTGCCACGATCTTCAGGGCAGGGACGATGTGTGTGTGCCTGAAAGGACCCAGGGAGGGGTTTACCTTATCGCCAAGCTGAGGTATGCAGAGGGAGCAGTGCCATTCCAGGGACTGCTGTCTTCCCGATGCTCGGGATAGTGAAGAGGAGCATTTTGTCCGGGGCCAGGATCGGGCCAGCCAAGCCTGACAGCTTCTCATTGGCCCATTACAAATGAGCCAGAGCCAATGGTGGCAGAGCATCAACTGCACCAAGCACACAACCACACAGTGTGCGGGCTTCCATCTTGGTATAGCAATTCGAATATATTGCAGAAGGGCAGTAGCCGTCGAAAAATGCAGACTAGTAAGCAGTAACATCCATAGTCCACAACAGTGCTGTAGAGTGCCACGATCTTCAGGGCAGGGAAGCAATTCAATGTCATGGCAGCGACGATGTGCGTGTGCCTGAAGAGGGCCCAGGGAGGGTCTTACCTTATCATCAAGCCGTGATGGAGCTGCACCTGGCAACCTCCCGTGGTAGGGAGAGGGTGTAGTGCCATTCCAGTGACTGCTGCCTTGCCGATGTGCGGGATAGTGAAGAGAGGAGCATTTTGTCTGGGACCAGGATCGGGCCTTCGGAGGAGGGCTGGCCAAGCCTGCCAGCTTCTCATTGGCCCATTACAAAGGAGCCAAAGCCAATGGGGGCAGAGCATCAACTGCACCAAGCACACAACAACAGTGTGCGGGCCACCATCTTGGTATGGCAGCTCGCATTTCGAATATATTGCAGAATGGCAGTAGCCGTCGAAAATGCAGCCTAGCAAGCAGTAACATCCACAGTCCACAACAGAGCTGTAGAGTGCCACGATCTTCAGGGCAGGGAAGCAATTCAATGCCATGGCAGCGACAATGTGCGTGTGCCTGAAAGGGCCCAGGGAGGGTCTTACCTTATCGTCAAGCCGTGTTGGAGCTGTACCTGCAACCTCCTGTGGTAGGGAGAGGGCGTAGTGCCATTCCAGGGACTGCAGCCTTGCAGATGCGCGGGATAGTGAAGAGAGGAGCATTTTGTCCAGGGCCACGATTGGGCCTTCGAAGGAGGGCCGGCTAAGCCTGCCAGCTTCTCATTGGCCCATTACAAAGGAGCCAGAGCCAATGGGGGCAGAGCATCAACTGCACCAAGCACACACCAACACAGTTTGCGGGCCGCCATATTGGTATAGCAGCTTGCAATTCGAATATACTGCAGAAGGGCAATAGCCCTCGAAAATGCAGCCTAGCAAGCAGTAACATCCATAGTCCACAACAGAGCTGTAGTGTGCACAATTCAATGTTATGGCAACAACGATGTGCGTGTGCCTGAAAGGGCCCAGGGAGGGTCTTCCCTTATCCTTAAGCCTTGCTGGAGCTGCACCTGGCAACCTCCCGTGGTAGGGAGAGAGCGCAGTGCCATTCCAGGGACTGCTGTCTTGCCGATGCGCGGGATGGTGAAGAGAGGAGCATTTTGTCTGGGACCAGGATCGGACCTTCGGAGAAGGGCCGGCCAAACCCGCCGGCTTTCCATTGGCCCATTACAAAGGAGCCAGAGCCAATAGGGACAGAGCATCAACTGCACCAAGCACACAAGAACACAGTGTGCGGTGCGCCATCTTGGTATCGCAG
The DNA here is from genome assembly GCF_040938575.1 of Ambystoma mexicanum. Taxonomy (NCBI): domain Eukaryota; kingdom Metazoa; phylum Chordata; class Amphibia; order Caudata; family Ambystomatidae; genus Ambystoma; species Ambystoma mexicanum. Next base: position 17,143,697 of record NC_090937.1, on the reverse strand, counting down.
CTCGCAGTTCGCATATATTGCAGAAGGGCATTAGCCATCGAAAATGCAGCCTACCAAGCAGTAACATCTATAGTCCACAACAGAGCTGTAGAGTGCCACGATCTTCAGGGCAGGGAAGCAATTCAAAGCCATGATACCGCCGATGTGCACGTGCATGAAAGGGCCCAGGGAGGGTCTTACCTTATCGTCAAGCCGTGTTGGAGCTGCAACTGGCCACCTCCCGTGGTAGGGAGAGGGCACAGCTCCATTCCAGTGACTGCTGCCTTGCCGATGCGTGGGATAGTTAAGAGAAGCATTTTGTCCAGGGCCAGGAACTGTCCTTTGGAGGAGGGCCGGCCAAGCCTGCCGGCTTCACATTGGCCCATTACAAAGGAGCCAGAGCCAATGGGGGCAGAGCAGCAACAACACAGTTTGCAGGCCGCCATCTTGGTATAGCCACTTGCAGTTCGAATATATTGCAGAAGGGCAGTAGCCCTCGAAAATGTAGCCTAGCAAGCAGTAACATCCATAGACTACAACAGAGCTGTAGAGTGCCGTGATCTTAAGGACAGGGAAGCAATTCAAAGTCATGGCAGCGCTGACGTCCGCATGCCTGAAGGGCCCCAGGGAGGGGCTTCCCTTATCGTCAAGTCGTGTTGGAGCTGCACCTGGCCACCTCCCGTGGTAGGGAGAGGGCGCAGTGCCATTCCAGCGACTGCTCCCTTGCCGATGCGCGGGATAGTGAAGAGAGGAGCATTTTGTCAAGGGTCAGGATCGGGCCTTTGGAGGAGGGCCAGCCAAGCCTGCCAGCTTCTCACTGGCCCATTACAAATGAGCCAGAGTCAATGGGGACAGAGCATCAACTGCACCAAGCACACGACAACACAGTGTGCGGTCCGCCATCTTGGTATGGCAGCTTGCGGTTCGAAAATATTGCAAAAGGGCAGTGGCCATCGAAAAATGCAGCCTAGTAAGCAGTGACATCCATAGTCCACAACAGAGCTGTAGAGTGCCACGATCTTCAGGGCAGGGAAGCAATTCAAAGTCATGGTACCGCTGACGTGCACGTGCATGAAAGGGCCCAGGGAGGGTCTTACATTATCGTCAAGCCGTGTTGGAGCTGCAACTGGCCACCTCCCGTGGTAGGGAGAGGGCACAGTTCCATTCCAGTGACTGCTGCCTTGCCGATGCGTGGGATAGTTAGGAGACAAGCATTTTGTCCAGGGCCAGGATCTGGCCTTTGGAGGAGGGCTGGCCAAGCCTGCCGGCTTCTCATTGGCCCATTACAAAGGAGCTAAAGCCAATGGGGGCAGAGCATCAACTGCACCAAGCACACAACAACACAGTGTGCGGGCAGCCATCTTGGTATGGCAGCTCGCAGTTCGAATATATTGCAAAAGGGCATTAGCCGTCGAAAATGCAGCCTACCAAGCAGTAACATCCATTGTCCACAACAGAGCTGTAGAGTGCCAGGATCTTCAGGGCAGGGAAGCAATTCAAAGTCATGGTAGCGGCGACATGCACGTGCATGAAAGGGCCCAGGGAGGGTCTTACCTTATCGCCAAGCCGTGTTGGAGCTGCAACTGCCCACCTCCCGTGGTAGGGAGAGGGCACAGTTCCATTCCAGTGACTGCTGCCTTTCCGATGCATGGGATAGTTAAGAGACAAGCATTTTGTCCAGGGCCAGGATCGGGCCTTTGGAGGAGGGCCGGACAAGCCTGCCAGCTTCTCATTGGCCCATTACAAAGGAGCTAGAGCCAATGGGGGCAGAGCATCAACTGCACCAAGCACACAACACAGTGCACGTGCATGAAAGGGCCCAGGGAGGGTCTTACCTTATCATCAAGCCGTGTTGGAGTTGCAACTGGCCACCTCTCGTGGTAGGGAGAGGGCACAGTTCCATTCCAGTGACTGCTGCCTTGCCGATGTGTGGGATAGTTAAGAGACAAGCATTTTGTACAGGGCCAGGATCGGGCCTTTGGAGGAGGGCTGGTCAAGCCTGCCGGCTTCTCATTGGCCCATTACAAATGAGCCAGAGTCAATGGGGATAGGGCATCAACTGCACCAAGCACACAAGAACACAGTGTGCGGTCCGCCATCTTGGTATGGCAGCTCGCAGTTCGAATATATTGCAGAAGGGCATTAGCCGTCGAAAATGCACCCTACCAAGCAGTAACAGCTATAGTCCACAACAGAGCTGTAGAGTGCCACGATCTTCAGGGCAGGGAAGCAATTCAAAGTCATGGTACCGCTGACGTGCACGTGCATGAAAGGGCCCAGGGAGGGTCTTACATTATCGTCAAGCCGTGTTGGAGCTGCAACTGGCCACCTCCCGTGGTAGGGAGAGGGCACAGTTCCATTCCAGTGACTGCTGCCTTGCCGATGCGTGGGATAGTTAAAAGACAAGGATTTTGTCCAGGGCCAGGATCTGGCCTTTGGAGGAGTGCCAGACAAGCCTGCCGGCTTCTCATTGGCCCATTACAAAGGAGCTAGAGCCAATGGGGGCAGAGCATCAACTGCACCAAGCACACAACACAGTGCACGTGCATGAAAGGGCCCAGGGAGGGTCTTACCTTATCATCAAGCCGTGTTGGAATTGCAACTGGCCACCTCTCGTGGTAGGGAGAGGGCACAGTTCCATTCCAGTGACGGCTGTCTTGCCGATGCGTGGGATAGTTAAGCGACAAGCATTTTGTACAGGGCCAGGATCGGGCCTTTGGAGGAGGGCTGGCCAAGCCTGCCGGCTTCTCATTGGCCCATTACAAAGGAGCTAAAGCCAATGGGGGCAGAGCATCAACTGCACCAAGCACACAACAACACAGTGTGCGGGCCACCATCTTGCTATCGCAGCTCAAAGTTCGAATATATTGCAGAAGGGTGGTAGCCATTGAAAATGCAGCCTAGCAAGCAGTAACATCCACAGTCCACAAAAGAGCTGTAGAGGGCCATGATCTTCAGGGCAGGGAAGCAATTTAATTTCACGGCAGCAACGATGTGCGTGTGCCTGAAAGGGCCCACGGAGGGTCTTACCTTATTGTCAAGCAGTGTTGGAGCTGCACCTGGCAACTTCCCGTGATATGCAGAGGGCGCAGTGCATTCCAGGAACTGCTGCCTTCCCAATGCTCGGGATTGTGATGAGAGGAGCATTTTGTCCAGGGCCAGGATCGGGCCGACCAAGCCTGCCGGCTTCACATTGGCCCATTACAAAGGAGCCAGAGCCAATGGGGGCAGAGCATCAACTGCACCAAGCACACAACAACACAATGTGCAGGCCGCCATCTTGGTATGGCAGCTCGCAGTTTGAATATATTGCATAAGGGAAGTAGCTGTCGAAAATGCAGCCAAGCAAGCAGTAACATCCACAGTCCACAACAGAGCTGTAGAGTGCCACGATCTTCAGGGCAGGGAAGCAATTCAAAGTCATGGTACCGCCGAAGGGCACGTGCATGAAAGGGCCCAGGGAGGGTCTTACCTTATCGTCAAGACGTAATGGAGCTGGAACTGGCCACCTCCCGTGGTAGGGAGAGGGCACAGTTCCATTCCAGTGACTGCTGCCTTGCCGATGCGTGGGATAGTAAAGAGACAAGCATTTTGTCCAGGGCCAGGATCTGGCCTTTGGAGGAGGGCTGGCCAAGCCTGCCCGCTTCTCATTGGCCCATTACAAAGGAGCTAAAGCCACAATGGGGGCAGAGCATCAACTGCACCAAGCACACAACAACACAGTGTGCGGTCCGCCATCTTGGTATGGCAGCTCGCAGTTCGAATATATTGCAAAAGGGCATTAGCCGTCGAAAATGCAGCCTACCAAGCAGTAACATCCATTGTCCACAACAGAGCTGTAGAGTGCCAGGATCTTCAGGGCAGGGAAGCAATTCAAAGTCATGGTAGCGCCGACATGCACATGCATGAAAGGGCCCAGGGAGGGTCTTACCTTATCGTCAAGCCGTGTTGGAGCTGCAACTGGCCACCTCCCGTGGTAGAGAGAGGGCACAGTTCCATTCCAGTGACTGCTGCCTTGCCGATGCATGGGATAGTTAAGAGACAAGCATTTTGTCCAGGCCCAGGATCGGGCCTTTGGAGGAGGGCCGGACAAGCCTGCCGGCTTCTCATTGGCCCATTACAAAGGAGCTAAAGACAATGGGGGCAGAGCATCAACTGCACCAAACACACAACACAGTGCACGTGCATGAAAGGGCCCGGGGGGGTCTTACCTTATCATCAAGCCGTGTTGGAGTTGCAACTGGCCACCTCTCGTGGTAGGGAGAAGGCAGTTCCATTCCAGTGACTGCTGCCTTGCCGATGAATGGGATAGTTGAGAGACAAGCATTTTGTACAGGGCCAGGATCGGGCCTTTGGAGGAGGGCTGGCCAAGCCTGCCGGCTTCTCATTGGCCCATTACAAAGGAGCTAAAGCCAATGGGGGCAGAGAATCAACTGCACCAAGCACACAACAACACAGTGTGCGGGCCACCATCTTGCTATCGCAGCTCAAAGTTCGAATATATTGCAGAAGGGCGGTAGCCATTGAAAATGCAGCCTAGCAAGCAGTAACATCCACAGTCCACAACAGAGCTGTAGAGGGCCACGATCTTCAGGGCAGGGAAGCAATTTAATTTCACGGCAGCGACGATGTGCGTGTGCCTGAAAGGGCCCACGGAGGGTCTTACCTTATTGTCAAGCCGTGTTGGAGCTGCACCTGGCAACTTCCCGTGGTATGCAGAGGGCGCAGTGCCATTCCAGGGACTGCTGCCTTCCCAATGCTCGGGATAGTGATGAGAGGAGATTTTTCCAGGGCCAGGATCGGGCCGACCAAGCCTGCCGGCTTCTCATTGGCCCATTACAAAGGAGCCAGAGCCAATGGGGGAAGAGCATCAACTGCACCAAGCACACGACAACACAGTGTGCGGGCCGCCATCTTGGTATGGCAGCTCGCAGTTTGAATATATTGCATAAGGGAAGTAGCTGTCGAAAATGCAGCCAAGCAAGCAGTAACATCCACAGTCCACAACAGAGCTCTAGAGTGCCACGATCTTCAGGCCAGGGAAGCAGTTCAATGCCATGGCAGCAACGATGTGCGTGTGCCTGAAAGGGCCCACGGAGGGTCTTACCTTATTGTCAAGCCGTGTTGGAGCTGAACCTGGCAACCTCCTGTGGTAGGGAGAGGGCGTAGTGCCATTCCAGGGACTTCAGCCTTGCCGATGAAAGGGATAGTGAAGAGAGGAGCATTCTGTCCAAGGCCAGGATCGGGCCTTTGGAGGAGGGCTGGCCAAGCCTGCCGGCTTCTCATTGGCCCATTACAAAGGGGCTAGAGCGAATGGGGGCAGAGCATCAACTGCACCACGCACACAACAACACAGTGTGTGGGCCGCCATCTTGGTATGGCAGCTCGCAGTTCGAATATATTGCAGAAGGGCAGTAGCCGTCGTAAATGCAGCCTAGCAAGCAGTAACATACATAGTCCACAACAGAGCTGTAGAGTGCCACGATCTTCAGGGCAGCTAAGCAATTCAAAGTCATGGCAGCGCCGACGTGCGCATGCCTCAAAGGGCCCAGGGAGGGTCTTACCTTTTCGTCAAGCCGTTTTGGAGCTGCACCTGGCCAGCTCCCGTGGTAGGGAGAGGGCGCAGTCCCATTCCATTCCATTCCTTGCCGATGCTTGTTATAGTTAAGAGACAACCATTTTGTCCAGAGCCAGGATCGGGCCTTTGGAGGAGGGCCCGCCAAACCTGCCGGCGTCTCATTGGCCCATTACAAAGGAGCTAGAGCCAATGGTGGCAGAGCATCAACTGCACCAAGCACAAAACGTGGGGCTCCATCTTTGTATGGCAGCTCGCAGTTCGAATATATTGCAGAAGGGCATTAGCCGTCGAAAATGCAGTCTACCAAGCAGTAACATCCATAGTCCACAACAAAGCTGTAGAGTGCCACGATCTTCAGGGCAGGAAAGCAATTCAAAGTCATGGTAGCGCCGACGTGCACGTGCATGAAAGGGCCCAGGGACGGTCTTACCTTATCGTCAAGCCGTGTTGGAGCTGCAACTGCCCACCTCCCGTGGTAGGGAGAGGGCACAGTTCCATTCCAGTGACTGCTGCCTTGCCGATGCATGGGATAGTTAGAGACAAGCATTTTGTCCAGGGCCAGGATCGGGCCTTTGGAGGAGGGCCGGACAAGTCTGCCGGCTTCTCATTGGCCCATTGCAAAGGAGCTAAAGCCAATGGGGGCAGAGCATCAACTGCACCAAGCCCACAACACAGTGTGCGGGCAGCCATCTTGGTATGGCAGCTCGCAGTTCGAATATATTGCAGAAGGGCATTAGCCGTCGAAAATGCAGTCTACCAAGCAGTAACATCCATAGTCCACAACAGAGCTGTAGAGTGCCACGATCTTCAGAGCAGGGAAGCAATTCAAAGTCATGGTACCGCCGCCGTGCACGTGCATGAAAGGGCCCAGGGAGGGTCTTACCTTATCATCAAGACGTGATGGAGCTGCAACTGGCCACCTCCCATGGTAGGGAGAGGGCACAGTTCCATTCCAGTGACTGCTGCCTTGCCGATGCGTGGGATAGTAAAGAGACAAGCATTTTGTCCAGGGCCAGGATCTGGCCTTTGGAGGAGGGCCGGCCAAGCCTGCCGCCTTCTCATTGGCCCATTACAAAGGAGCTAAAGCCAATGGGGGCAGAGCATCAACTGCACCAAGCACACAACAACACAGTGTGCAGTCCGCCATCTTGGTATGGCAGCTCGCGGTTCGAATATATTGCAGATGTGCATTAGCCGTCGAAAATGCAGCCTAGCAAACAGTAACATCCAAAGTCCACAACAGAGCTGTAGAGTGCCACGATCTTCAGGGCAGGGAAGAAATTCAATGTCACGGCAGCGACGATGTGTGTGTGCCTGAAAGGGCCCAGGCAGGATCTTACCTTATCGCCAAGCCATGTTGGAGCTGCACCTGGCAACTTCCCGTGGTATGCAGAGGGCGCAGTGCCATTCTAGGGACTGCTGCCTTCCCGATGCTGGGATACTGAAGAGAGGAGCATTTTGTCCAGGGCCAGGCCGACCAAGCCTGCCGGATTTCTCATTGACCCATTACAAAGGAGCCAGAGCCAATGGGGGCAGAGCATCAACTGCACCAAGCACACAACAACACAGTGTGCGGGCCGCCATCTTGGTATAGCAATTCGAATATATTGCAGAAGGGTATTAGCCGTCGAAAATTCAGCCTACCAAGCAGTAACATCCATAGTCCACAACAGAGCTGTAGAGTGCCACGATCTTCAGGGCAGGGACGATGTGTGTGTGCCTGAAAGAACCCAGGGAGGGTTTTACCTTATCGCCAAGCCGTGGTATGCAGAGGGAGCAGTGCCATTCCAGTGACTGCTGCCTTCCCGATGCTCGGGATAGTGAAGAGAGGAGCATTTTGTCCGGGCCAGGATTGGGCCGGCCAAGCCTGACGGCTTCTCATTGGCCCATTACAAAGGAGCCAGAGCCAATGGTAGTAGAGCATCAACTGCACCAAGCACACAACAACACAGTGTGCGGTCCGCCATCTTGGTATGGCAGCTCGCGGTTCGAAAATATTGCAGAATGACAGTGGCCGTCGAAAAATGCAGCCTAGTAAGCAGTGACATCCATAGTCCACAACAGAGCTGTAGAGTGCCACGATCTTCAGGGCAGGGAAGCAATTCAAAGTCATGGTACCGCTGACGTGCACGTGCATGAAAGGGCCCAGGGAGGGTCTTACATTATCGTCAAGCCGTGTTGGAGCTGCAACTGGCCACCTCCCGTGGTAGGGAGAGGGCACAGTTCCATTCCAGTGACTGCTGCCTTGCCGATGCGTGGGATAGTTAAGAGACAAGCATTTTGTCCAGGGCCAGGATCTGGCCTTTGGAGGAGGGGTGGCCAAGCCTGCCGGCTTCTCATTGGCCCATTACAAAGGAGCTAAAGCCAATGGGGGCAGAGCATCAACTGCACCAAGCACACAACAACACAGTGTGCGGGCAGCCATCTTGGTATGGCAGCTCGCAGTTCGAATATATTGCAAAAGGGCATTAGCCGTCGAAAATGCAGCCTACCAAGCAGTAACATCCATTGTCCACAACAGAGCTGTAGAGTGCCAGGATCTTCAGGGCAGGGAAGCAATTCAAAGTCATGGTAGCGGCGACATGCACGTGCATGAAAGGGCCCAGGGAGGGTCTTACCTTATCGTCAAGCCTTGTTGGAGCTGCAACTGCCCACCTCCCGTGGTAGGGAGAGGGCACAGTTCCATTCCAGTGACTGCTGCCTTTCCGATGCATGGGATAGAGTTAAGAGACAAGCATTTTGTCCAGGGCCAGGATCGGGCCTTTGGAGGAGGGCCGGACAAGCCTGCCGGCTTCTCATTGGCCCATTACAAAGGAGCTAAAGCCAATGGGGGCAGAGCATCAACTGCACCAAGCACACAACAACACAGTGTGCGGTCCGCCATCTTGTTATGGCAGCTCGCAGTTCGAATATATTGCAAAAGGGCATTAGCCGTCGAAAATGCAGCCTACCAAGCAGTAACATCCATTGTCCACAACAGAGCTGTAGAGTGCCAGGATCTTCAGGGCAGGGAAGCAATTCAAAGTCATGGTAGCGCCGACATGCACGTGCATCATGAAAGGGCCCAGGGAGGGTCTTACCTTATCGGCAAGCCGTGTTGGAGCTGCAACTGGCCACCTCCAGTGGTAGGGAGAGGGCACAGTTCCATTCCAGTGACTGCTGCCTTGCCGATGCATGGGATAGTTAAGAGACAAGCATTTTGTCCAGGGCCAGGATCGGGCCTTTGGAGGAGGGCCGGACAAGCCTGCCGGCTTCTCATTGGCCCATTACAAAGGAGCTAGAGCCAATGGGGGCAGAGCATCAACTGCACCAAGCACACAACACAGTGCACGTGCATGAAAGGGCCTAGGGAGGGTCTTACCTTATCATCAAGCCGTGTTGGAGTTGCAACTGGCCACCTCTCGTGGTAGGGAGAGGGCACAGTTCCATTCCAGTGACTGCTGTCTTGCCGATGCGTGGGATAGTTAAGAGACAAACATTTTGTACAGGGCCAGGATCGGGCCTTTGGAGGAGGGCTGGCCAAGCCTGCCGGCTTCTCATTGGCCCATTACAAAGGAGCTAAAGCCAATGGGGGCAGAGCATCAACTGCACCAAGCACACAACAACACAGTGTGCGGGCCACCATCTTGCTATCGCAGCTCAAAGTTCGAATATATTGCAGAAGGGTGGTAGCCATTGAAAATGCAGCCTAGCAAGCAGTAACATCCACAGTCCACAAAAGAGCTGTAGAGGGCCACGACCTTCAGGGCAGGGAAGCAATTTAATTTCACGGCAGCGACGATGTGCGTGTGCCTGAAAGGGCCCACGGAGGGTCTTACCTTATTGTCAAGCAGTGTTGGAGCTGCACCTGGCAACTTCCCGTGATATGCAGAGGGCGCAGTGCCATTCCAGGAACTGCTGCCTTCCCAATGCTCGGGATGGTGATGAGAGGAGCATTTTGTCTGGGACCAGGATCGGACCTTCGGAGAAGGGCCGGCCAAACCCGCCGGCTTCTCATTGGCCCATTACGAAGGAGCCAGAGCTAATGGGGGCAGAGCATCAACTGCACCAAGCACACAACAACACAGTGTGCAGGCCGCCATCTTGGTATGGCAGCTCGCAGTTTGAATATATTGCATAAGGGAAGTAGCTGTCGAAAATGCAGCCAAGCAAGCAGTAACATCCACAGTCCACAACAGAGCTGTAGAGTACCAAGATCTTCAGGGCAGGGAAGCAATTCAAAGTCATGGTACCGCCGACGGGCACGTGCATGAAAGGGCCCAGGGAGGGTCTTACCTTATCGTCAAGACGTGATGGAGCTGCAACTGGCCACCGCCCGTGGTAGGGAGAGGGCACAGTTCCATTCCAGTGACTGCTGCCTTGCCGATGCATGGGATAGTAAAGAGACAAGCATTTTGTCCAGGGCCAGGATCTGGCCTTTGGAGGAGGGCCGGCGAAGCCTGCCGCCTTCTCATTGGCCCTGGACAAAGGAGCTAGAGCCAATGGGGGCAGAGCCTCAACTGCACCAAGCACTCAACAACACAGTGTGCGGTCCGCCATCTTGGTATGGCATCTTGCGGTTCGAATATATTGCAGAAGGGCATTAGCCGTCGAAAATGCAGCCTACCAAGCAGTAACATCCATAGTCCACAACAGAGCTGTAGAGTGCCACGATCTTCAGGGCAGGGACGATGTGTGTGTGCCTGAAAGGACCCAGGGAGGGGTTTACCTTATCGCCAAGCTGAGGTATGCAGAGGGAGCAGTGCCATTCCAGGGACTGCTGTCTTCCCGATGCTCGGGATAGTGAAGAGGAGCATTTTGTCCGGGGCCAGGATCGGGCCAGCCAAGCCTGACAGCTTCTCATTGGCCCATTACAAATGAGCCAGAGCCAATGGTGGCAGAGCATCAACTGCACCAAGCACACAACCACACAGTGTGCGGGCTTCCATCTTGGTATAGCAATTCGAATATATTGCAGAAGGGCAGTAGCCGTCGAAAAATGCAGACTAGTAAGCAGTAACATCCATAGTCCACAACAGTGCTGTAGAGTGCCACGATCTTCAGGGCAGGGAAGCAATTCAATGTCATGGCAGCGACGATGTGCGTGTGCCTGAAGAGGGCCCAGGGAGGGTCTTACCTTATCATCAAGCCGTGATGGAGCTGCACCTGGCAACCTCCCGTGGTAGGGAGAGGGTGTAGTGCCATTCCAGTGACTGCTGCCTTGCCGATGTGCGGGATAGTGAAGAGAGGAGCATTTTGTCTGGGACCAGGATCGGGCCTTCGGAGGAGGGCTGGCCAAGCCTGCCAGCTTCTCATTGGCCCATTACAAAGGAGCCAAAGCCAATGGGGGCAGAGCATCAACTGCACCAAGCACACAACAACAGTGTGCGGGCCACCATCTTGGTATGGCAGCTCGCATTTCGAATATATTGCAGAATGGCAGTAGCCGTCGAAAATGCAGCCTAGCAAGCAGTAACATCCACAGTCCACAACAGAGCTGTAGAGTGCCACGATCTTCAGGGCAGGGAAGCAATTCAATGCCATGGCAGCGACAATGTGCGTGTGCCTGAAAGGGCCCAGGGAGGGTCTTACCTTATCGTCAAGCCGTGTTGGAGCTGTACCTGCAACCTCCTGTGGTAGGGAGAGGGCGTAGTGCCATTCCAGGGACTGCAGCCTTGCAGATGCGCGGGATAGTGAAGAGAGGAGCATTTTGTCCAGGGCCACGATTGGGCCTTCGAAGGAGGGCCGGCTAAGCCTGCCAGCTTCTCATTGGCCCATTACAAAGGAGCCAGAGCCAATGGGGGCAGAGCATCAACTGCACCAAGCACACACCAACACAGTTTGCGGGCCGCCATATTGGTATAGCAGCTTGCAATTCGAATATACTGCAGAAGGGCAATAGCCCTCGAAAATGCAGCCTAGCAAGCAGTAACATCCATAGTCCACAACAGAGCTGTAGTGTGCAATGATCTTCAGGGAAGGGAATCAATTCAATGTTATGGCAACAACGATGTGCGTGTGCCTGAAAGGGCCCAGGGAGGGTCTTCCCTTATCCTTAAGCCTTGCTGGAGCTGCACCTGGCAACCTCCCGTGGTAGGGAGAGAGCGCAGTGCCATTCCAGGGACTGCTGTCTTGCCGATGCGCGGGATGGTGAAGAGAGGAGCATTTTGTCTGGGACCAGGATCGGACCTTCGGAGAAGGGCCGGCCAAACCCGCCGGCTTTCCATTGGCCCATTACAAAGGAGCCAGAGCCAATAGGGACAGAGCATCAACTGCACCAAGCACACAAGAACACAGTGTGCGGTGCGCCATCTTGGTATCGCAGCTCGCAGTTCGCATATATTGCAGAAGGGCATTAGCCATCGAAAATGCAGCCTACCAAGCAGTAACATCTATAGTCCACAACAGAGCTGTAGAGTGCCACGATCTTCAGGGCAGGGAAGCAATTCAAAGCCATGATACCGCCGATGTGCACGTGCATGAAAGGGCCCAGGGAGGGTCTTACCTTATCGTCAAGCCGTGTTGGAGCTGCAACTGGCCACCTCCCGTGGTAGGGAGAGGGCACAGCTCCATTCCAGTGACTGCTGCCTTGCCGATGCGTGGGATAGTTAAGAGAAGCATTTTGTCCAGGGCCAGGAACTGTCCTTTGGAGGAGGGCCGGCCAAGCCTGCCGGCTTCACATTGGCCCATTACAAAGGAGCCAGAGCCAATGGGGGCAGAGCAGCAACAACACAGTTTGCAGGCCGCCATCTTGGTATAGCCACTTGCAGTTCGAATATATTGCAGAAGGGCAGTAGCCCTCGAAAATGTAGCCTAGCAAGCAGTAACATCCATAGACTACAACAGAGCTGTAGAGTGCCGTGATCTTAAGGACAGGGAAGCAATTCAAAGTCATGGCAGCGCTGACGTCCGCATGCCTGAAGGGCCCCAGGGAGGGGCTTCCCTTATCGTCAAGTCGTGTTGGAGCTGCACCTGGCCACCTCCCGTGGTAGGGAGAGGGCGCAGTGCCATTCCAGCGACTGCTCCCTTGCCGATGCGCGGGATAGTGAAGAGAGGAGCATTTTGTCAAGGGTCAGGATCGGGCCTTTGGAGGAGGGCCAGCCAAGCCTGCCAGCTTCTCACTGGCCCATTACAAATGAGCCAGAGTCAATGGGGACAGAGCATCAACTGCACCAAGCACACGACAACACAGTGTGCGGTCCGCCATCTTGGTATGGCAGCTTGCGGTTCGAAAATATTGCAAAAGGGCAGTGGCCATCGAAAAATGCAGCCTAGTAAGCAGTGACATCCATAGTCCACAACAGAGCTGTAGAGTGCCACGATCTTCAGGGCAGGGAAGCAATTCAAAGTCATGGTACCGCTGACGTGCACGTGCATGAAAGGGCCCAGGGAGGGTCTTACATTATCGTCAAGCCGTGTTGGAGCTGCAACTGGCCACCTCCCGTGGTAGGGAGAGGGCACAGTTCCATTCCAGTGACTGCTGCCTTGCCGATGCGTGGGATAGTTAGGAGACAAGCATTTTGTCCAGGGCCAGGATCTGGCCTTTGGAGGAGGGCTGGCCAAGCCTGCCGGCTTCTCATTGGCCCATTACAAAGGAGCTAAAGCCAATGGGGGCAGAGCATCAACTGCACCAAGCACACAACAACACAGTGTGCGGGCAGCCATCTTGGTATGGCAGCTCGCAGTTCGAATATATTGCAAAAGGGCATTAGCCGTCGAAAATGCAGCCTACCAAGCAGTAACATCCATTGTCCACAACAGAGCTGTAGAGTGCCAGGATCTTCAGGGCAGGGAAGCAATTCAAAGTCATGGTAGCGGCGACATGCACGTGCATGAAAGGGCCCAGGGAGGGTCTTACCTTATCGCCAAGCCGTGTTGGAGCTGCAACTGCCCACCTCCCGTGGTAGGGAGAGGGCACAGTTCCATTCCAGTGACTGCTGCCTTTCCGATGCATGGGATAGTTAAGAGACAAGCATTTTGTCCAGGGCCAGGATCGGGCCTTTGGAGGAGGGCCGGACAAGCCTGCCAGCTTCTCATTGGCCCATTACAAAGGAGCTAGAGCCAATGGGGGCAGAGCATCAACTGCACCAAGCACACAACACAGTGCACGTGCATGAAAGGGCCCAGGGAGGGTCTTACCTTATCATCAAGCCGTGTTGGAGTTGCAACTGGCCACCTCTCGTGGTAGGGAGAGGGCACAGTTCCATTCCAGTGACTGCTGCCTTGCCGATGTGTGGGATAGTTAAGAGACAAGCATTTTGTACAGGGCCAGGATCGGGCCTTTGGAGGAGGGCTGGTCAAGCCTGCCGGCTTCTCATTGGCCCATTACAAATGAGCCAGAGTCAATGGGGACAGGGCATCAACTGCACCAAGCACACAAGAACACAGTGTGCGGTCCGCCATCTTGGTATGGCAGCTCGCAGTTCGAATATATTGCAGAAGGGCATTAGCCGTCGAAAATGCACCCTACCAAGCAGTAACAGCTATAGTCCACAACAGAGCTGTAGAGTGCCACGATCTTCAGGGCAGGGAAGCAATTCAAAGTCATGGTACCGCTGACGTGCACGTGCATGAAAGGGCCCAGGGAGGGTCTTACATTATCGTCAAGCCGTGTTGGAGCTGCAACTGGCCACCTCCCGTGGTAGGGAGAGGGCACAGTTCCATTCCAGTGACTGCTGCCTTGCCGATGCGTGGGATAGTTAAAAGACAAGGATTTTGTCCAGGGCCAGGATCTGGCCTTTGGAGGAGTGCCAGACAAGCCTGCCGGCTTCTCATTGGCCCATTACAAAGGAGCTAGAGCCAATGGGGGCAGAGCATCAACTGCACCAAGCACACAACACAGTGCACGTGCATGAAAGGGCCCAGGGAGGGTCTTACCTTATCATCAAGCCGTGTTGGAATTGCAACTGGCCACCTCTCGTGGTAGGGAGAGGGCACAGTTCCATTCCAGTGACGGCTGTCTTGCCGATGCGTGGGATAGTTAAGCGACAAGCATTTTGTACAGGGCCAGGATCGGGCCTTTGGAGGAGGGCTGGCCAAGCCTGCCGGCTTCTCATTGGCCCATTACAAAGGAGCTAAAGCCAATGGGGGCAGAGCATCAACTGCACCAAGCACACAACAACACAGTGTGCGGGCCACCATCTTGCTATCGCAGCTCAAAGTTCGAATATATTGCAGAAGGGTGGTAGCCATTGAAAATGCAGCCTAGCAAGCAGTAACATCCACAGTCCACAAAAGAGCTGTAGAAGGCCATGATCTTCAGGGCAGGGAAGCAATTTAATTTCACGGCAGCAACGATGTGCGTGTGCCTGAAAGGGCCCACGGAGGGTCTTACCTTATTGTCAAGCAGTGTTGGAGCTGCACCTGGCAACTTCCCGTGATATGCAGAGGGCGCAGTGCATTCCAGGAACTGCTGCCTTCCCAATGCTCGGGATTGTGATGAGAGGAGCATTTTGTCCAGGGCCAGGATCGGGCCGACCAAGCCTGCCGGCTTCACATTGGCCCATTACAAAGGAGCCAGAGCCAATGGGGGCAGAGCATCAACTGCACCAAGCACACAACAACACAATGTGCAGGCCGCCATCTTGGTATGGCAGCTCGCAGTTTGAATATATTGCATAAGGGAAGTAGCTGTCGAAAATGCAGCCAAGCAAGCAGTAACATCCACAGTCCACAACAGAGCTGTAGAGTGCCACGATCTTCAGGGCAGGGAAGCAATTCAAAGTCATGGTACCGCCGAAGGGCACGTGCATGAAAGGGCCCAGGGAGGGTCTTACCTTATCGTCAAGACGTAATGGAGCTGGAACTGGCCACCTCCCGTGGTAGGGAGAGGGCACAGTTCCATTCCAGTGACTGCTGCCTTGCCGATGCGTGGGATAGTAAAGAGACAAGCATTTTGTCCAGGGCCAGGATCTGGCCTTTGGAGGAGGGCTGGCCAAGCCTGCCCGCTTCTCATTGGCCCATTACAAAGGAGCTAAAGCCACAATGGGGGCAGAGCATCAACTGCACCAAGCACACAACAACACAGTGTGCGGTCCGCCATCTTGGTATGGCAGCTCGCAGTTCGAATATATTGCAAAAGGGCATTAGCCGTCGAAAATGCAGCCTACCAAGCAGTAACATCCATTGTCCACAACAGAGCTGTAGAGTGCCAGGATCTTCAGGGCAGGGAAGCAATTCAAAGTCATGGTAGCGCCGACATGCACATGCATGAAAGGGCCCAGGGAGGGTCTTACCTTATCGTCAAGCCGTGTTGGAGCTGCAACTGGCCACCTCCCGTGGTAGAGAGAGGGCACAGTTCCATTCCAGTGACTGCTGCCTTGCCGATGCATGGGATAGTTAAGAGACAAGCATTTTGTCCAGGCCCAGGATCGGGCCTTTGGAGGAGGGCCGGACAAGCCTGCCGGCTTCTCATTGGCCCATTACAAAGGAGCTAAAGACAATGGGGGCAGAGCATCAACTGCACCAAACACACAACACAGTGCACGTGCATGAAAGGGCCCGGGGGGGTCTTACCTTATCATCAAGCCGTGTTGGAGTTGCAACTGGCCACCTCTCGTGGTAGGGAGAGGGCAGTTCCATTCCAGTGACTGCTGCCTTGCCGATGAATGGGATAGTTGAGAGACAAGCATTTTGTACAGGGCCAGGATCGGGCCTTTGGAGGAGGGCTGGCCAAGCCTGCCGGCTTCTCATTGGCCCATTACAAAGGAGCTAAAGCCAATGGGGGCAGAGAATCAACTGCACCAAGCACACAACAACACAGTGTGCGGGCCACCATCTTGCTATCGCAGCTCAAAGTTCGAATATATTGCAGAAGGGCGGTAGCCATTGAAAATGCAGCCTAGCAAGCAGTAACATCCACAGTCCACAACAGAGCTGTAGAGGGCCACGATCTTCAGGGCAGGGAAGCAATTTAATTTCACGGCAGCGACGATGTGCGTGTGCCTGAAAGGGCCCACGGAGGGTCTTACCTTATTGTCAAGCCGTGTTGGAGCTGCACCTGGCAACTTCCCGTGGTATGCAGAGGGCGCAGTGCCATTCCAGGGACTGCTGCCTTCCCAATGCTCGGGATAGTGATGAGAGGAGATTTTTCCAGGGCCAGGATCGGGCCGACCAAGCCTGCCGGCTTCTCATTGGCCCATTACAAAGGAGCCAGAGCCAATGGGGGAAGAGCATCAACTGCACCAAGCACACGACAACACAGTGTGCGGGCCGCCATCTTGGTATGGCAGCTCGCAGTTTGAATATATTGCATAAGGGAAGTAGCTGTCGAAAATGCAGCCAAGCAAGCAGTAACATCCACAGTCCACAACAGAGCTCTAGAGTGCCACGATCTTCAGGCCAGGGAAGCAGTTCAATGCCATGGCAGCAACGATGTGCGTGTGCCTGAAAGGGCCCACGGAGGGTCTTACCTTATTGTCAAGCCGTGTTTGAGCTGAACCTGGCAACCTCCTGTGGTAGGGAGAGGGCGTAGTGCCATTCCAGGGACTTCAGCCTTGCCGATGAAAGGGATAGTGAAGAGAGGAGCATTCTGTCCAAGGCCAGGATCGGGCCTTTGGAGGAGGGCTGGCCAAGCCTGCCGGCTTCTCATTGGCCCATTACAAAGGGGCTAGAGCGAATGGGGGCAGAGCATCAACTGCACCACGCACACAACAACACAGTGTGTGGGCCGCCATCTTGGTATGGCAGCTCGCAGTTCGAATATATTGCAGAAGGGCAGTAGCCGTCGTAAATGCAGCCTAGCAAGCAGTAACATACATAGTCCACAACAGAGCTGTAGAGTGCCACGATCTTCAGGGCAGCTAAGCAATTCAAAGTCATGGCAGCGCCGACGTGCGCATGCCTCAAAGGGCCCAGGGAGGGTCTTACCTTTTCGTCAAGCCGTTTTGGAGCTGCACCTGGCCAGCTCCCGTGGTAGGGAGAGGGCGCAGTCCCATTCCATTCCATTCCTTGCCGATGCTTGTTATAGTTAAGAGACAACCATTTTGTCCAGAGCCAGGATCGGGCCTTTGGAGGAGGGCCCGCCAAACCTGCCGGCGTCTCATTGGCCCATTACAAAGGAGCTAGAGCCAATGGTGGCAGAGCATCAACTGCACCAAGCACAAAACGTGGGGCTCCATCTTTGTATGGCAGCTCGCAGTTCGAATATATTGCAGAAGGGCATTAGCCGTCGAAAATGCAGTCTACCAAGCAGTAACATCCATAGTCCACAACAAAGCTGTAGAGTGCCACGATCTTCAGGGCAGGAAAGCAATTCAAAGTCATGGTAGCGCCGACGTGCACGTGCATGAAAGGGCCCAGGGACGGTCTTACCTTATCGTCAAGCCGTGTTGGAGCTGCAACTGCCCACCTCCCGTGGTAGGGAGAGGGCACAGTTCCATTCCAGTGACTGCTGCCTTGCCGATGCATGGGATAGTTAGAGACAAGCATTTTGTCCAGGGCCAGGATCGGGCCTTTGGAGGAGGGCCGGACAAGTCTGCCGGCTTCTCATTGGCCCATTGCAAAGGAGCTAAAGCCAATGGGGGCAGAGCATCAACTGCACCAAGCCCACAACACAGTGTGCGGGCAGCCATCTTGGTATGGCAGCTCGCAGTTCGAATATATTGCAGAAGGGCATTAGCCGTCGAAAATGCAGTCTACCAAGCAGTAACATCCATAGTCCACAACAGAGCTGTAGAGTGCCACGATCTTCAGAGCAGGGAAGCAATTCAAAGTCATGGTACCGCCGCCGTGCACGTGCATGAAAGGGCCCAGGGAGGGTCTTACCTTATCATCAAGACGTGATGGAGCTGCAACTGGCCACCTCCCATGGTAGGGAGAGGGCACAGTTCCATTCCAGTGACTGCTGCCTTGCCGATGCGTGGGATAGTAAAGAGACAAGCATTTTGTCCAGGGCCAGGATCTGGCCTTTGGAGGAGGGCCGGCCAAGCCTGCCGCCTTCTCATTGGCCCATTACAAAGGAGCTAAAGCCAATGGGGGCAGAGCATCAACTGCACCAAGCACACAACAACACAGTGTGCAGTCCGCCATCTTGGTATGGCAGCTCGCGGTTCGAATATATTGCAGATGTGCATTAGCCGTCGAAAATGCAGCCTAGCAAACAGTAACATCCAAAGTCCACAACAGAGCTGTAGAGTGCCACGATCTTCAGGGCAGGGAAGAAATTCAATGTCACGGCAGCGACGATGTGTGTGTGCCTGAAAGGGCCCAGGCAGGATCTTACCTTATCGCCAAGCCATGTTGGAGCTGCACCTGGCAACTTCCCGTGGTATGCAGAGGGCGCAGTGCCATTCTAGGGACTGCTGCCTTCCTGATGCTGGGATACTGAAGAGAGGAGCATTTTGTCCAGGGCCAGGCCGACCAAGCCTGCCGGATTTCTCATTGACCCATTACAAAGGAGCCAGAGCCAATGGGGGCAGAGCATCAACTGCACCAAGCACACAACAACACAGTGTGCGGGCCGCCATCTTGGTATAGCAATTCGAATATATTGCAGAAGGGTATTAGCCGTCGAAAATTCAGCCTACCAAGCAGTAACATCCATAGTCCACAACAGAGCTGTAGAGTGCCACGATCTTCAGGGCAGGGACGATGTGTGTGTGCCTGAAAGAACCCAGGGAGGGTTTTACCTTATCGCCAAGCCGTGGTATGCAGAGGGAGCAGTGCCATTCCAGTGACTGCTGCCTTCCCGATGCTCGGGATAGTGAAGAGAGGAGCATTTTGTCCGGGCCAGGATTGGGCCGGCCAAGCCTGACGGCTTCTCATTGGCCCATTACAAAGGAGCCAGAGCCAATGGTAGTAGAGCATCAACTGCACCAAGCACACAACAACACAGTGTGCGGTCCGCCATCTTGGTATGGCAGCTCGCGGTTCGAAAATATTGCAGAATGACAGTGGCCGTCGAAAAATGCAGCCTAGTAAGCAGTGACATCCATAGTCCACAACAGAGCTGTAGAGTGCCACGATCTTCAGGGCAGGGAAGCAATTCAAAGTCATGGTACCGCTGACGTGCACGTGCATGAAAGGGCCCAGGGAGGGTCTTACATTATCGTCAAGCCGTGTTGGAGCTGCAACTGGCCACCTCCCGTGGTAGGGAGAGGGCACAGTTCCATTCCAGTGACTGCTGCCTTGCCGATGCGTGGGATAGTTAAGAGACAAGCATTTTGTCCAGGGCCAGGATCTGGCCTTTGGAGGAGGGGTGGCCAAGCCTGCCGGCTTCTCATTGGCCCATTACAAAGGAGCTAAAGCCAATGGGGGCAGAGCATCAACTGCACCAAGCACACAACAACACAGTGTGCGGGCAGCCATCTTGGTATGGCAGCTCGCAGTTCGAATATATTGCAAAAGGGCATTAGCCGTCGAAAATGCAGCCTACCAAGCAGTAACATCCATTGTCCA
Source organism: Ambystoma mexicanum (assembly GCF_040938575.1). Taxonomy (NCBI): domain Eukaryota; kingdom Metazoa; phylum Chordata; class Amphibia; order Caudata; family Ambystomatidae; genus Ambystoma; species Ambystoma mexicanum. The sequence continues at coordinate 17,123,764 of NC_090937.1, read as the reverse complement.
CAACAGAGCTGTAGAGTGCCAGGATCTTCAGGGCAGGGAAGCAATTCAAAGTCATGGTAGCGGCGACATGCACGTGCATGAAAGGGCCCAGGGAGGGTCTTACCTTATCGTCAAGCCTTGTTGGAGCTGCAACTGCCCACCTCCCGTGGTAGGGAGAGGGCACAGTTCCATTCCAGTGACTGCTGCCTTTCCGATGCATGGGATAGAGTTAAGAGACAAGCATTTTGTCCAGGGCCAGGATCGGGCCTTTGGAGGAGGGCCGGACAAGCCTGCCAGCTTCTCATTGGCCCATTACAAAGGAGCTAGAGCCAATGGGGGCAGAGCATCAACTGCACCAAGCACACAACACAGTGCACGTGCATGAAAGGGCCCAGGGAGGGTCTTACCTTATCATCAAGCCGTGTTGGAGTTGCAACTGGCCACCTCTCGTGGTAGGGAGAGGGCACAGTTCCATTCCAGTGACTGCTGCCTTGCCGATGTGTGGGATGGAACAAGTTACTTACCTGTAACTGTTGTTCTCCAGCATGGGTCTGGCATGGATTCACATGCTCATGAATATTCCCCGTCGTCAGGCTGGGAATCCTCGGTAAAGAAAAAACCAGTATCAGTTTCGTTTCTGATCTGTCTTTCGTAGTAATAACCAATCACTGGTCTCTGCGTCATACTGACCACAGCCAATGACTGCCCTCTACCTAAGCACCGCCTCTGGCAGCCATCTTCAGATTTGGAAGCACGTGAAGTGGCAGTATGACCAAGTGAAGAGCCGCAGAGGGGTAGGCGGGAGGGTTCGCATGTGAATCCATGCCAGACCCATGCTGGAGAACAACAGTTACAGGTAAGTAACTTGTTCCTTCTCCAGCATGGGGTCTGGCATGGATTCACATGCTCATGAATAAAGAATACATAGCAGTACACACATGCACAACCACGGGAGGTGGCAAAGGCTCAACATTAAGCATCACATCAACTCAACATTAAGCATCTTACCTCCTCACCAGGCTCACCTCAGGCGAACAGGTTGCGCAGCACTGCTTGGCCGACCCTGGACTCCTCCCTGGAATCCCGGTCGACGCAGTAGAATTTCGTGAAGGTGTGCGTCGACCTCCACGTAGCAGCCCTGCATATGTCCAGCAGGGGCACACCAGATAGGAACGCCGTGGTAGCTGCGATCGCTCTGGTGGAATGGGCTCTCAGACGGCCAGGCAGCGGTCGGTTTGCCAACCGGTGACAGTACATGATACAGCCGGAGAGCCATCTGGAGATGGAAGCCTTCGAGAGAGCCTTCCCCTGATTGACAGGTCCAAAGTTCACAAAGAGTTGTGACGTCTTCCGAAAACCTTTCGTGCGGTCCACGTAGAACTTCAGCGCTCTAGCTACATCCAGCGAGTGCAAAGTCCTCTCAGCCGGCGACGAAGGCGACGGGAAGAACACAGGCAACACCAAGGGTTCGTTGAGATGAAAGTCCGACGGTACCTTGGGCATGAAGGAGGGGTGCGTCCTGAGCACTACCCTCGTGTCGTGGAAAGTCAAGTACGGGGCCTTGCAGGAAAGGGCCTGGATCTCTCCCACTCGTCGTGCGGAGGTGATGGCCACGAGAAAAGCTGTTTTCCACGATAGAAACTTCAACGGGGCCGAGTGCAGAGGCTCGAACGGAGGTCCCATGAGTTTGGTCAGCACCACGTTGAGCTCCCACGCCGGGGCCGGAGCCTTCACCGGCGGGAACGATCTGAACAGTCCCTTCATGAACTCTTTCACCAGACGATGAGACCACAAGGACGTCCGGCCCGTGGTTCTGGTGTATCGGGAGATCGCAGCAAGATGAATCTTGATGGACGCGTGTGCCAGACCAGCTTTGGCCAGCGTCAGCAGGTACGGCAGCACTTGGGGAGCCGTAATCCGTAGAGGGTTAATCTTCTGTGCGTGGCACCAGACAGAGAACCTCTTCCATTTGTGTCCGTAGCATTTAAGAGTCGAGGACGCCCTGGCCTTTGCAAGAACCTCTCTGCAATCGGCCGGTATGTCGTATCCTCCAAACTCTAGCGCTGCAGGAGCCAGGCCTGCAAGTTCAGCGACTTCGGGTCGTGGTGGAGGATGGCGCCTCCTTCCCTGGAGAGTAGATCCGCGTCCGCCGGCAGCTTGATTGGCGGGGACGCCGACAAGTCCAGAAGGTCCGGGAACCATATCTGCCTCGGCCACGCAGGTGCGACGAGGATCATCCTGCACCGTGACCTCTTGAGCTGGTTGACGAGCCGGATTAGCAGAGGCAAGGGAGGGAACGCGTAGAGGAACAGGCCCTCCCAGGGGAACGAGAAAGCATCGCCCATGCTCCTCGTCTGGGGAAACCTGCTGGCGAACCTCCGGCACTTGGTGTTCGTCGCCGTCGCGAACAGGTCGATCTGGGGTGTGCCCCACCGTCGGAAGAGGCGATCCACCAGATCCTGCCGTAGTTCCCACTCGTGGCACGAGCGCAGCTCCCTGCTGAGTGAGTCGGCGATGGTGTTTTTTATCCCTGCCAGATGAAACGGCACCAGAAGAATCCCTTGGGCGACGGCCCAATGCCACAGGTCCTGCGCCTCCTTGGACAGCGCTGGGGACCTGGTTCCGCCCTGTTTCCTGATGTAAAACATGGTGGTGGTGTTGTCGGTGAAGATCCTCACCACCTTGCCCTTGAGGGACGGAAGGAAGGACCTGAGGGCCCAAAACACTGCACGGAGCTCCAGGACGTTGATATGCAGGGACTTCTCCGTCGGGAGCCAGAGTCCCCTTGCGTGCAGATTTTCGGTGTGCGCTCCCCACCCTTCTAGGGAGGCATCCGTGGTCACAGTCACCTGGTGGGCTGGGGTCTGGAAGTCCATGCCCGCCGTCAGATGCGCGCGGGTGCCCCACCACCGTATCGCTCGTCGGAAACTCTCGTCGAGCTTGATCCTTTCCTCGAAGCTGCCCGTCGTCTGGATCCAGCGCGCATCCAGGAACTCTTGCAACGGGCGCATCCGGAGCCTGCACATGGGAATGAGGTAGATGCAGGAAGACATCATCCCGAGGAGGGACTTGATGGACCTCACCTTGGCCGCGTCGGCCACCAACATCCGTTGCACCTTGCCCAAGATGGTCCTGGTCCTCTCCTCCGACGGGGAGGCCAGAAGGGACACTGTGTCGAGCCTCGCTCCCAGAAACAGTGCGACTTGCGCGGGCACCAGGTGGGATTTGGCGTAGTTCACGGAGAATCCCAGGTCCGTGAGGAGTTGGACGGTCCTTGCCGTGTGGACCACGGCGAGCTCCCTCGTCTTGGCGCGGATGAGCCAGTCGTCCAGGTAGGGGTAGACGTGAATCCCCTCGCGGCGCAGCTGCGCCGCCACCGGTGCGAGGCACTTGGTGAAAACCCTGGGTGCCGACCGCAGTCCGAAGGGAAGGGCTTTGAACTGGTAATGACGCCCTTGGACCACGAATCTGAGGAATTTTCGGTGCCCCTTTAGGATGGGAATGTGGAAGTAGGCATCCTCCAAATCCAACGACGATAGGAAGTCTCCTTCCTCCAGCTGACCCAGGACGTGCTGGAGGGTGACCATCCGGAACTTCTGCGCCTTGATGAACTTGTTCAGGCGTCGCAGGTCCAGGATGGGGCGCCATCCTCCCGTCTTCTTCTTCACGAGGAAGTAACGCGAGTAGACTCCGGAGCCCCGAAGCCTCTTTGGGACGAGTTCGATGGCGCCCTTTCTGAGCATCGCCTTTACCTCCAGGAGAAGTTGAGGGACGTGAAGTTCTTTCCTGGCCACGGGGGGGACGCGCGGGCACCTTCTTTGAAACTCGAGCGCGTGGCCCCGGGCCAGGGCGTCCAGCACCCAACGGTCGGTGGAGATGGACTCCCACACGCTGACGAAGCCCGCCAGCCGGCCTCCCACCGGGGTGCTTCGGTGGGGGCCCGACCCCACGGCCGGTTCAATCCTGCTTGGACGCGGCCTTGCCGCCTTGGCCTCCTTGGCGACGACGGCGGGGTCCGCCAGACTTGCCTCGTCCTCTGTAGGCCTCTTGCGACGACGAGCGGGCCGCTTGACGGTAGGAAGCGAAACCGCCGCCGGAACCTTTGGAGGCGCCCTTGCCTCCGCCGCTCCGAAAGGGCGTCCGCCGTTGCTGCAGTACTCCAAGGGCCCGGGCCGTCTCAGTATCCGCCTTGATGGCCTGAAGGGAGTCGTCCACTGTCTTCCCAAACAGGTTGTTCCCGTCGAAGGGCATGTCCAGGACCCTGGTCTGGACGTCCTGCCGAAAGTCCGTAGCCTTGAGCCATCCGCGACGTCGAAGGCAAACGCCGTTGCCCATCTGGCGGAACCCAGTGTCGGCGATGTCCGTCGCCACGGTGATGGCGTGGTCCGAGGCCACCTCACCTTCCTGCAGGATCTCAAGGGCCTCCGCCCTCTTGTCGTCCGGCAGAAAATCCAGCAGGGGAGCCATCTTGAACCAGAGTTCCCTGTCGTAGCGGGCCACGATAGCCAAGGCGTTGGCCGCTTTAATCGTCGTCGCCGCCGACGAGATGACTTTGCATCCCATGGTATCCAATTTCTTTCCCTCGCCGTCCGGCGGGGAAGTCGACGTGGAGGCCGCACCCCCCCCCGCTTTCTTCCTGGCTGCCGCGGAGACGACGGAGTCCGGGGTAGGCTGCGCCCGGAGGCATAGGGGGGCCGAGTCCGGGACCCGGTACTTTTTCTCGTACCGGTCTCTTCTCGCTGGCGTCGTGGAAGGGTTCTTGAGGAGGGAAAGGCCCTCATCCCAAATGTCGTCCAACAGAGGCACTGCGAGGACCGTCTTCCTCTTGGTCTCGCGCCGTTGGTAAAGGAAGCCTTCCTTTTTCTTCTCCTCAGGGCAGAGTTGGAAAAGCTCGGATGCCCTGGCGATCATTGAGTGGAACGATCCAATCTCGTCGGGCGGAGAAGCCCTGGTGGGAGGCGACGACGGAAAATCCTCGTCGTATGCCTCCTCGTCCGTACCCGTCGCCGCCGTGTCAGTCCCCGTATCATCCCCTCGGGTGGACGGGGAGGAGGGCTGGACGGGGCGCGACGGTTGAAAAGGAGGCGGTGGATGAATCCTTCTTTTCTTGGTAGGGGGAACACCAGAAGGTCCCGGTTCTGGATCCCCCGACGGGAGAGGTTCCTCCGTCGGTAACGGTAGTCTCGTCCTTATCTCGGAGCATAAGGACTGTATAGCCAACAAAATGGCCGCTGAGTTGTCTTGCGGCGCTGGCAGAGGGGAATCCGACGGGCGAGCAGGGGCCCCGTCGGTATCCTCGACGATGTCGTCGTCGTCACCTGCGTCGGGGCCCATTCCGACGGGCTGGTCTTGTTCCACGCCTAGGCCGTGGCTTAAGACCTCGATCAGTTCCTCTTCTGAGGTTGAGGCCGAATCTACGACGACGCCCTGCCCCCCCTTCTTCCCCACGGAGGGTTTCACGGGGGTCCTATCGATGGGCACGAAAGAAGACTCCCTCCGAGGAGGCAGGGAGATTCTGGGCCCCGAGGCCGCCACCACTGGTGCAGCCTCCACAGGCTGGGCCAGGGCCGCCGCGACCGTTTCGATAGAGGGCTTGGTCGAATGGATCAAGGCCTTCACCACCTTAGGTGCGCTCACCGCCTTATCCTTGAGGGAGGGGGCACTGCCACGCTCCTCCTCTGCCTTAGAGCTCGACCGGGATCTCTCCAGGAGCTTCGCCGGGTGCTCGGCCTTCCTCTTACCCGACCCAGAGCGTTGGCTCGTGGTTGATGGTGCCGGGGAGGGTGCGCCCTGCCTGGCGCCCGTAGAGCCCGACCGTTCGGCGCTCCCGGTGCCAGCGGACTCGCGGTGCTTGGCCTTATGTTGGGCCCCCGTCGCCGGGGCGCCCTCAAAGGTCTTAGAAGACCGCTCAGATTTCTTCTTCTTCTCGCCAGACGGGCTCTTACCCTCCAGCCAGCTGGCGAGACGTTGATGGCGGTCCTTCATGGTCCGTTCCGACATGTTGCCGCAAAACGCACAGTCCTTCTCCACGTGCGTCTTGTCCCCATGAAGGCAGTAAAGGCAGAAAGAGTGTTCGTCCTCCTTGAAGACGTTCTGCAGCTGGCATCCAGGGCAGGCCCTGAACAGCTTTCCGGGCGTCGAGCTTCCCTTCTCCTGGGCCATCTCCGAGATCGGGCCTGAGAAGCTTCTGGAGTCCTCCGAAGCGTAGCTCGACGAAATCTTCACCCTTGAGGGGCACAGATGAATCCGACACGGGTCCCCGTTGATCGGATGTAGTATCGGTGGAGCTTGAGGCTCTTTTGACCGAAAGAATCGAAGTTTTTGTGAAAAAGCGCGAAAAAATAGCACTAACGCTCGAGAGCAATAGCACGAGGATCCCAACACATGAACGTGCGGTAAAAATCTGAAGATGGCTGCCAGAGGCGGTGCTTAGGTAGAGGGCAGTCATTGGCTGTGGTCAGTATGACGCAGAGACCAGTGATTGGTTATTACTACGAAAGACAGATCAGAAACGAAACTGATACTGGTTTTTTCTTTACCGAGGATTCCCAGCCTGACGACGGGGAATATTCATGAGCATGTGAATCCATGCCAGACCCCATGCTGGAGAAAATTAAGAGACAAGCATTTTGTACAGGGCCAGGATCTGGCCTTTGGAGGAGGGCCGGACAAGCCTGCCGGCTTCTCATTGGCCCATTACAAAGGAGCCAAAACCAATGGGGGCAGAGCATCAACTGCACCAAGCACACAACAACACAGTGTGCGGTCCGCCATCTTGGTATGGCAGCTCGCGGTTCGAAAATATTGCAGAAGTGCATTAGCCGTCGAAAATGCAGCCTACCAAGCAGTAACATCCATTGTCCACGACAGACCTGTAGAGGGCCGTGATTTTAAGGGCAGGGAAGCAATTCAAAGTCATGGCAGCGCTAACGTGCACGTGCCTGAAGGGGCCCAGGGAGGGTCTTCCCTTATCGTCAAGCCGTGTTGGAGCTGCACCTGGCCACCTCCCGTGGTAGTGAGAGCGCGCAGTGCCATTCCAGAGACTGCTCCCTTGCCGATGCGCGGGATAGTGAAGAGAGGAGCATTTTGTCAAGGGTCAGGATCGGGCCTTTGGAGGAGGGCCAGCCAAGCCTGCTAGCTTCTCACTGGCCCATTACAAATGAGCCAGAGTCAATGGGGACAGAGCATCAACTGCACCAAGCACACAACAACACAGTGTGCGGTCCGCCATCTTGGTATGGCAGCTCGCAGTTCGAATATACTGCAGAAGGGCATAAGCCGTCGAAAATGCACCCTACCAAGCAGTAACAGCTATAGTCCACAACAGAGCTGTAGAGTGCCACGATCTTCAGGGCAGGGAAGCAATTCAAAATCATGGTACCGCTGACGTGCACGTGCATGAAAGGGCCCAGGGAGGGTCTTACATTATCCTCAAGCCGTGTTGGAGCTGCAACTGGCCACCTCCCGTGGTAGTGAGAGCGCGCAGTGCCATTCCAGAGACTGCTCCCTTGCCGATGCGCGGGATAGTGAAGAGAGGAGCATTTTGTCAAGGGTCAGGATCGGGCCTTTGGAGGAGGGCCAGCCAAGCCTGCTAGCTTCTCACTGGCCCATTACAAATGAGCCAGAGTCAATGGGGACAGAGCATCAACTGCACCAAGCACACAACAACACAGTGTGCGGGCCACCATCTTGCTATCGCAGCTCAAAGTTCGAATATATTGCAGAAGGGCGGTAGCCATTGAAAATGCAGCCTAGCAAGCAGTAACATCCACAGTCCACAAAAGAGCTGTAGAGGGCCACGATCTTCAGGGCAGGGAAGCAATTTAATTTCACGGCAGCGACGATGTGCGTGTGCCTGAAAGGGCCTACGGAGGGTCTTACCTTATTGTCAAGCAGTGTTGGAGCTGCACCTGGCAACTTCCCAGATATGCAGAGGGCGCAGTGCCATTCCAGGAACTGCTGCCTTCCCAATGCTCGGGATAGTGATGAGAGGAGCATTTTGTCTGGGACCAGGATCGGACCTTCGGAGAAGGGCCGGCCAAACCCGCCAGCTTCTCATTGGCCCATTACAAAGGAGCCAGAGCCAATGGGGGCAGAGCATCAACTGCACCAAGCACACAACAACACAGTGTGCAAGCCGCCATCTTGGTATGGCAGCTCGCAGTTTGAATATATTGCATAAGGGAAGTAGCTGTCGAAAATGCAGCCAAGCAAGCAGTAACATCCACAGTCCACAACAGAGCTGTAGAGTGCCACGATCTTCAGGGCAGGGAAGCAATTCAAAGTCATGGTACCGCCGACGGGCACGTGCATGAAAGGGCCCAGGGAGGGTCTTACCTTATCGTCAAGACGTGATGGAGCTGCAACTGGCCACCTCCCGTGGTAGGGAGAGGGCACAGTTCCATTCCAGTGACTGCTGCCTTGCCGATGCGTGGGATAGTAAAGAGACAAGCATTTTGTCCAGGGCCAGGATCTGGCCTTTGGAGGAGGGCCGGCCAAGCCTGCCGCCTTCTCATTGGCCCATTACAAAGGAGCTAGAGCCAATGGGGGCAGAGCCTCAACTGCACCAAGCACTCAACAACACAGTGTGCGGTCCGCCATCTTGGTATGGCAGCTTGCGGTTCGAATATATTGCAGAAGGGCATTAGCCGTCGAAAATGCAGCCTACCAAGCAGTAACATCCATAGTCCACAACAGAGCTGTAGAGTGCCACGATCTTCAGGGCAGGGACGATGTGTGTGTGCCTGAAAGGACCCAGGGAGGGGTTTACCTTATCGCCAAGCTGTGGTATGCAGAGGGAGCAGTGCCATTCCAGGGACTGCTGTCTTCCCGATGCTCGGGATAGTGAAGAGGAGCATTTTGTCCGGGGCCAGGATCGGGCCAGCCAAGCCTGCCGCCTTCTCATTGGCCCATTACAAATGAGCCAGAGCCAATGGTGGCAGAGCATCAACTGCACCAAGCACACAACCACACAGTGTGCGGGCTGCCATCTTGGTATAGCAATTCGAATATATTGCAGAAGGGCAGTAGCCGTCGAAAAAAGCAGTCTAGTAAGCAGTAACATCCATAGTCCACAACAGAGCTGTAGAGTGCCACGATCTTCAGGGCAGGGAAGCAATTCAATGTCATGGCAGCGACGATGTGCGTGTGCCTGAAGAGGGCCCAGGAGGGTCTTACCTTATCATCAAGCCGTGATGGAGCTGCACCTGGCAACCTCCCGTGGTAGGGAGAGGGCGTAGTGCCATTCCAGTGACTGCTGCCTTGCCGATGTGCGGGATAGTGAAGAGAGGAGCATTTTGTCTGGGACCAGGATCGGGCCTTCGGAGGAGGGCTGGCCAAGCCTGCCAGCTTCTCATTGGCCCATTACAAAGGAGCCAGATCCAATGGGGACAGAGCATCAACTGCACCAAGCACACACAACACAGTGTGCGGTGCGCCATCTTGGTATCGCAGCTCGCAGTTCGAATATATTGCAGAAGGGCATTAGCCATCGAAAATGCAGCCTACCAAGCAGTAACATCTATAGTCCACAACAGAGCCGTAGAGTGCCACGATCTTCAGGGCAGGGAAGCAATTCAAAGCCATAATACCGCCGATGTGCACGTGCATGAAAGGGCCCAGGGAGGGTCTTACCTTATCGTCAAGCCGTGTTGAAGCTGCAACTGGCCACCTCCCGTGGCAGGGAGAGGGCACAGTTCCATTCCAGTGACTGCTGCCTTGCCGATGCTTGTTATAGTTAAGAGAAGCATTTTGTCCAGGGCCAGGAACTGGCCTTTGGAGGAGGGCCGGCCAAGCCTGCCGGCTTCTCATTGGCCCATTACAAAGGAGCCAGAGCCAATGGGGGCAGAGCAGTAACAACACAGTTTGCAGGCCGCCATCTTGGTATAGCCACTTGCAGTTCGAATATATTGCAGAAGGGCAGTAGCCCTCGAAAATGTAGCCTAGCAAGCAGTAACATCCATAGACTACAACAGAGCTGTAGAGTGCCGTGATCTTAAGGACAGGGAAGCAATTCAAAGTCATGGCAGCGCTGACGTGCGCATGCCTGAAGGGGCCCAGGGAGGGGCTTCCCTTATCGTCAAGCCGTGTTGGAGCTGCACCTGGCCACCTCCCGTGGTAGGGAGAGGGCGCAGTGCCATTCCAGAGACTGCTGTCTTGCCGATGCGTGGGATGGTGAAGAGAGGAGCATTTTGTCTGGGACCAGGATCGGACCTTCAGAGAAGGGTCGGCCAAACCCGCCGGCTTTTCATTGGCCCATTACAAAGGAGCCAGAGCCAATGGGGACAGAGCATCAACTGCACCAAGCACACAAGAACACAGTGTGCGGTGCGCCATCTTGGTATCGCAGCTCGCAGTTTGAATATATTGCAGAAGGGCATTAGCCATCGAAAATGCAGCCTACCAAGCAGTAAAATCTATAGTCCACAACAGAGCTGTAGAGTGCCACGATCTTCAGGGCAGGGAAGCAATTCAAAGCCATGATACCGCCGATGTGCACGTGCATGAAAGGGCCCAGGGAGGGTCTTACCTTATCGTCAAGCCGTGTTGGAGCTGCAACTGGCCACCTCCCGTGGTAGGGAGAGGGCACAGCTCCATTCCAGTGACTGCTGCCTTGCCGATGCGTGGGATAGTTAAGAGAAGCATTTTGTCCAGGGCCAGGAACTGGCCTTTGGAGGAGGGCCGGCCAAGCCTGCCGGCTTCTCATTGGCCCATTACAAAGGAGCCAGAGCCAATGTGGGCAGAGCAGCAACAACACAGTTTGCAGGTCGCCATCTTGGTATAGCCACTTGCAGTTCGAATATATTGCAGAAGGAACAAGTTACTTACCTGTAACTGTTGTTCTCCAGCATGGGTCTGGCATGGATTCACATGCTCATGAATATTCCCCGTCGTCAGGCTGGGAATCCTCGGTAAAGAAAAAACCAGTATCAGTTTCGTTTCTGATCTGTCTTTCGTAGTAATAACCAATCACTGGTCTCTGCGTCATACTGACCACAGCCAATGACTGCCCTCTACCTAAGCCCCGCCTCTGGCAGCCATCTTCATATTTGGAAGCACGTGAAGTGGCAGTATGACCAAGTGAAGAGCCGCAGAGGGTTAGGCGGGAGGGTTCGCATGTGAATCCATGTCGGACCCATGCTGGAGAACAATAGTTACAGGTAAGTAACTTGTTCCTTCTCCAGCATGGGGTCTGGCATGGATTCACATTCTTATGAATAAAGAATACATAGCAGTACCCACATGCACAACCACGGGAGGTGGCAAAGGCTCAACATTAAGCATCACATCAAACTCAACATTAAGCAATCTTACCTCCTCACCAGGCTCGCCTCAGGCGAACAGGTTGCGCAGCACTGCTTGGCCGACCCTGGACTCCTCACTGGAATCCCGATCGACGCAGTAGAATTTCGTGAAGGTGTGCGTCGACCTCCACGTAGCAGCCCTGCAAATGTCCAGCAGGGGCACGCCAGAATGGAATGTGCTCTCGGACGGCCAGGCAGCGGTCGGTTTGCCAACCGATGACAGTACATGATACAGCCGGAGAGCCATCTGGAAATGGAAGCCTTCGAGAGAGCCTTCCCCTGATTGACAGGTCCAAAGTTCACAAAGAGTTGTGACGTCTTCCGAAAACACTTCGTGCGGTCCACGTAGAACTTCAGCGCTCTAGCCACATCCAGCGAGTGCAAAGTCCTCTCAGCCGGCGACGAAGGCGACGGGAAGAACACAGGCAACACCAAGGGTTCGTTGAGATGGAAGTCCGACGGTACCTTGGGCATGAAGGAGGGGTGCGTCCTGAGCACTACCCTCGTGTCGTGAAAAGTCAAGTACGGGGCCTTGCAGGAAAGGGCCTGGATCTCTCCCACCCGTCGTGCAGAGGTGATGGCCACAAGAAACGCTGTTTTCCACGACAGAAACTTCAACGGGGCCGAGTGCAAAGGCTCGAACGGAGGTCCCATGAGCTTGGTCAGCACCACGTTGAGCTCCCACGCCGGGGCCGGCGCCTTCACCGGCGGGAACGATCTGAACAGTCCCTTCATGAACTCTTTCACCAGACGATGAGACCACAAGGACGTCCGGCCCGTGGTTCTGGTGTATCGGGAGATCGCAGCAAGATGAATCTTGATGGACGCGTGTGCCAGTCCAGCTTTGGCCAGCGTCAGCAGGTACGGCAGTACCTGGGGAGCCGTAATCCGTAGAGGGTTAATCTTCTGTGCGTGGCACCAGACAGAGAACCTCTTCCATTTGTGTCCGTAGCATTTAAGAGTCGAGGACGCCCTGGCCTTTGCAAGAACCTCTCTGCAGTCGGCCGGTATGTCGTATCCTCCAAACTCTAGCGCTGCAGGAGCCAGGCCTGCAAGTTCAGCGATTTCGGGTCATGGTGGAGGATGGCGCCTCCTTCCCTGGAGAGTAGATCCGCGTCCACCGGCAGCTTGATTGGCGGGGACGCTGACAAGTCCAGAAGGTCCGGGAACCATATCTGCCTTGGCCACGCAGGTGCGACAAGGATCATCCTGCACCGTGACCTCTTGAGCTGGTTGACGAGCCGGATTAGCAGTGGCAAAGGAGGGAACGCGTAGAGGAACAGGCCCTCCCAGGGGAACGAGAAAGCATCGCCCATGCTCCTCGCCTGGGGAAACCTGCTGGCGAACCTCTGGCACTTGGAGTTCGTCGCGGTCGCGAACAGGTCGATCTGGGGTGTGCCCCACCGTCGGAAGAGGCAATCCACTAGATCCTGCCGTAGTTCCCACTCGTGGCACGAGCGCAGCTCCCTGCTGAGTGAGTCGGCGATGGTGTTTCTTATCCCTGCCAGATGAAACGGCATCAGAAACATCCTTTGGGCGACGGCTTAATGCCACAGGTCCTGCGCCTCCTTGGACAGCGCTGGGGACCTGGTTCCGCCCTGTTTCCTGATGTAAAACATGGTGGTGGTGTTGCCGGTGAAGATCCTCACCACCTTGCCCTTGAGGGACGGAAGGAAGGACCTGAGGGCCCAGAACACTGCACGGAGCTCCAGGACGTTGATATGGAGGGACTTCTCCGTCGGGAGCCAAAGGCCTCTCGCGTGCAGATTTTTGGTGTGCGCTCCCCACCCTTCCAGGGAGGCATCCGTGGTCACTGTCTCCTGGTGGTCTGGGGTCTGGAAGTCCATGCCTGCCGTCAGATGCGCGCGGTTGCCCCACCACCGGACCGCTCGGCGGAAACTCTCGTCGAGTGTGATCCTCTCCTCGAAGCCTCCCGTCGTTTGGATCCCGCGCGCTTCCATAACTCCTGCAACGGGCGCATCCGGAGCCTGCACATGGGAATGAGGTAGATGCAAGAAGACATCATTCCGAGGAGGGACTTGATGGACCTCACCTTGGCCGCGTCGGAAACCAACATCCGCTGTACCTTGCCCAGGATGGACCTGGTCCTTTCCTCCGACGGGGAGGCCAGAAGGGACACTGTGTCGAGCTTCGCTCCCAGAAACAGTGCGTTTTGCGCGGGTACCAGGTGGGACTTGGCGTAGTTCACGGAGAATCCCAGGTCCGTGAGAAGTTGGACGGTCCTTGCCGTGTGCTCCACGGCGAGCTCCCTCGTCTTGGCTCGGATGAGCCAGTCGTGCAGGTAGGGGTAGACGTGGATCCCCTCGCGGCGCAGCTGCGCCGCCACCAGTGCAAGGCACTTGGTGAATACCCTGGGTGCCGACCGTAGTCCGAAGGGGAGGGCTTTGAACTGGTAGTGACGCCCTTGGACCACAAACCTGAGGAATTTTCGGTGCCCCTTTAGGATGGGAATATGGAAGTAGGCATCCTCCAAATCCAACGACGACAGGAAGTCTCCTTCCTCCAGCTGCCCCAGGACGTGCTGGAGGGTGACCATCCGGAACTTCTGCGCCTTGATGAACTTGTTCAGACGTCGCAGGTCTAGGATGGGGAGCCATCCTCCCGTCTTCTTCTTCACGAGGAAGTATCTTGAGTAAACTCCGGAGCCCCGAAGCCTCTTTGGGACGAGTTCGATGGCGCCCTTCCTGAGCATCGCCTTTACCTCCAGGAGAAGCTGAGGGACGTGAAGCTCTTTCCTGGCCACGGGGGGGACGCGCGGGCACCTTCTTTGAAACTCGAGCGCGTGGCCCCGGGCTAAGGCGTCCAGCACCCAACGGTCGGTGGAGAACTCCCACACGCTGACGAAGCTCGCCAGCCGGCTTCCCACCGGGGTGCTTCGGTGGGGGCCCGACCCCACGGCCGGTTCAATCCTGTTTCGACGAGGCTTTGCCGCCTTGACCTCCTTGGCGACGACGGCGGGGTCCGCCAGACTTGCCTCGTCCTCTGTAGGCCTCCTGAGACGACGAGCGGGCCACTTGACGGTAGGTGGAGAAACCGCCGCCGGAACCTTTGGAGGCGCCCTTGCCTCCGCTGCTCCGAAAGGGCGTCCGTCGTTGCTGCAGAACCCCAAGGGCCCGGACCGTCTCAGTGTCCGCTTTAATGGCCTGAAGGGAATCGTCCACTGTTTTCCCAAACAGGTTGTTCCCATCGAACGGCATGTCCAGGACTCTGGTCTGTACGTCTTGACGGAAGTCCGTAGCCTTGAGCCATCCACGCCGCCTAAGGCACACGCCGTTGCCCAACTGGCGAAACCCAGTGTCGGCGATGTCCGTCGCAATAGTGATGGCGTGGTCCAACGCCACCTCACCTTCCTGTAGGATCTCCAGGGCATCCGCCCTCTTGTCGTCCGGTAGGAAGTCCAGCAGGGGAGCCAGTTTGTACCATAGCTCCCTGTCGTAGCGGGCCACGATAGCCAAGGCGTTGGGCGCTTTAATCGGCGTCGCTGCAGACGAGATGACCCTGCGTCCCAGAGCGTCCAATTTCTTTCCCTCGCCGTCCGGTGGGGAAGTCGATGTGGAGGCCGCACCCCCCCCCGCTTTCTTCCTGGCCGCCGCGGAGACAACGGAGTCCGGGGTAGGCTGCGCCCGGAGGCACAGGGGGGCCGCGTCCGGGACCCGGTACTTCTTCTCGTACCGGTCTCTTCTAGCTGGCGTCGTGGAAGGGTTCTTGAGGAGGGCGAGGCCCTCATCCCAAATGTCGTCCAGTAGAGGCACCACGAGGACCGTCTTCCTCTTGGCCTCGCGCCGTTGATAAAGGAATCCTTCCTTTTTCTTCTCCTAAGGGCAGAGTTGGAAAAGCTCGGATGCCCTGGCGATCATGGAGTGGAACGATCCAATCTCGTCGGGCGGAGAAGCCCTGGTGGGAGGTGACGACGGTAGATCCTCGTCGTATACCTCGTCGTCCGTACCCGTCGCTGCCGTGTCAGTCCCCGTATCATCCCCTCGGGTGGACGGGGAGGAGGGCTGGACGGGGCGCGACGGCTGAAAAGGAGGTGGAGGGTGAATCCTTCTTTTCTTGGGCGGGGGAACACCAGAAGGTCCCGGATCCCCCGACGGGAGAGGTTCCTCCGTCGGCAACGGTAGTCTCGTCCTTATCTCTGAACATAAGGACTGTATAGCCAACAAAATGGCCGCCGAGTTGTCTTGCGGCGCTGGCAGAGGGGAATCCGACGGGCGATCAGGGGCCCCGTCGGCACCCTCGACGATGTCGTCGTCACCTGCGTCGGGATCCATCCTGACGGGCCGGTCTTCTTCCACGCCAAGGCCGTGGCTTAAGACCTCAATCAGCTCCTCCTCCGAGGTTGAGGCCGAATCTACGACGACGCCCTGCCCCCCCTTTTTCTTCCCCGCCGGGGATTTCACGGGGGTCCTATCGATGGGCACAAAAGAGGACTCCCTCCGAGGTGGCAGGGAGACTCTGAGCCCCGAGATCGCCACCACTGGTGTAGCCTCCACAGGCTGAGCCAGGGCCGCCGCGACAGTATCGATAGAGGGCTTGGCCGGATGGATTAAGGCCTTCACCACCTTAGGTGCGCTCACCGCCTTATCCTTGAGGGGGGGGACACTGCCTCGCTCCCCCTCCGATGGGGCCTTCGAGCTCGACCGGGGCCTCTCCAGGAGCTTCGCCGGGTGCTCGCCCTTCCTCTTACCCGACCCAGAGCGTTGGCTCGTGGCTGAAGGTGCCGGGGAGGGTGCGCCCTGCCTGGCGCCCGTAGAGCCCGACCGTTCGGCGCTCCCGGTGCCAGCGGACTCGCGGTGCTTGGCCTTGTGTTGGACCCCCGTCGCCGGGGCGTCCTCAAAGGTCTTAGAAGACCGCTCGGATTTCTTCCTCTTCTTCTCGCCTGACGGGCTCTTCCCTTCCAGCCAGTTGGCGAGACGTTGATGGCGGTCCTTCATGGTCCGCTCCGACATATTGCCGCAAAACGCACAGTCCTTCTCCACGTGCGTCTTGTCCTCATGTAAGCAGTAGAGACAAAAGGAGTGTTCGTCCTCCTTAAAGACGTTCTGCAGCTGGCATCCAGGGCAGATCCTGAACAGCTTTCCGGGCGTCGAGCTTCCCTTCTCCTGGGCCATGTCCGGGCCTGAGAAACTTCTGGAGTCCTCCAAAAGCGTAGCTCGACGAAATCTTCACCCTTGAGGGGCGCAGACGAATCCGACACGGGTCCCTGTTGATCGGATGTAGAGTCGGTGGAGCTTGAGGCTCTTTTGACCGAAAAAACGAAGTTTTTGAGAAAAAACGTGAAAAAATAGCACTAACGCTCGAGAGCAATAGCACGAGGATCCCAACACATGAACGTGCGGTAAAAATCTGAAGATGGCTGCCAGAGGCGGTGCTTAGGTAGAGGGCAGTCATTGGCTGTGGTCAGTATGACGCAGAGACCAGTGATTGGTTATTACTATGAAAGACAGATCAGAAACGAAACTGATACTGGTTTTTTCTTTACCGAGGATTCCCAGCCTGACGACGGGGAATATTCATGAGCATGTGAATCCATGCCAGACCCCATGCTGGAGAAGCTGACAAGTCCAGAAGGTCCGGGAACCATATCTGCCTCGGCCACGCAGGTGCGACGAGGATCATCCTGCACCGTGACCTCTTGAGCTGGTTGATGAGCCAGATCAGTAGTGGCAATGGAGGGAACGCGTATAGGAACAGGCCCTCCCAGGGGAACGAGAAAGCATCGCCCATGCTCCTCGGCTGGGGAAACCTGCTGGCGAACCTCCGGCACTTGGAGTTCGTCGCCGTCGCGAACAGGTCGATCTGGGGTGTGCCCCACCGTCGTCCTGCCGTAGTTCCCACTCGTGGCACGAGCGCAGCTCCCTGCTGAGTGAGTCAGCAATGGTGTTTTTTATCCCTGCCAGATGAAACGGCACCAGAAACATCCTTTGGGCGACGGCCCAATGCCACAGGTCCTGCGCCTCCTTGGACAGTGCTGGGGACCTGGTTCCGCCCTGTTTCCTGATGTAAAACATGGTGGCGGTGTTGTCGGTGAAGATCCTCACCACCTTGCCCTTGAGGGACGGAAGGAAGGACCTGAGGGCCCAGAACACTGCACGGAGCTCCAGGACGTTGATATGGAGGGACTTCTCCGTCGGGAGCCAAAGGCCTCTCGCGTGCAGATTTTCGGTGTGCGCTCCCCACCCTTCCAGGGAGGCATCCGTGGTCACAGTCTCCTGGTGGTCTGGGGTCTGGAAGTCCATGCCCGCCGTCAGATGCGCGCGGGTGCCCCACCACCGGATCGCTCGTCGGAAACTCTCGTCGAGTGTGATCCTCTCCTTGAAGCCGCCCGTCGTTTGGATCCAGCGCACGTCCAGGAACTCCTGCAACGGGCGCATCCGGAGCCTGCACATGGGAATGAGGTAGATGCAAGAAGACATCATTCCGAGGAGGGACTTGATGGACCTCACCTTGGCCGCGTCGGAAACCAACATCCGCTGTACCTTGCCCAGGATGGACCTGGTCCTTTCCTCCGACGGGGAGGCCAGAAGGGACACTGTGTCGAGCTTCGCTCCCAGAAACAGTGCGTTTTGCGCGGGTACCAGGTGGGACTTGGCGTAGTTCACGGAGAATCAAGTTGGACGGTCCTTGCCGTGTGCTCCACGGCGAGCTCCCTCGTCTTGGCTCGGATGAGCCAGTCGTCCAGGTAGGGGTAGACGTGGATCCCCTCTCGGCGCAGCTGCGCCGCCACTGGTGCAAGGCACTTGGTGAATACCCTGGGTGCCGACCGTAAACCGAAGGGAAGGGCTCTGAACTGGTAGTGACGCCCTTGGACCACGAACCTGAGGAATTTTCGGTGCCCCTTTAGGATGGGAATATGGAAGTAGGCATCCTCCAAATCCAACGACGACAGGAAGTCGCCCTCCTCCAGCTGACCCTGGACGTGCTGGAGGGTGACCATCCGGAACTTCTGTGCCTTGATGAACTTGTTCAGCCGTCGTAGGTCTAGGATGGGGCGCCATCCTCCCGTCTTCTTCTTCACGAGGAAGTATCTTGAGTAAACTCCGGAGCCCCGAAGCCTTCTTGGGACAAGTTCGATGGCGCCCTTCCTTAGCATCGCCCTCACCTCCCGGAGAAGCTGAGGGACGTGAAGCTCTTTCCTGGCCACAGGGGGGACGCGCGGGCACCTTCTTTGAAACTCGAGCGCGTGGCCCTGGGCTAGGGCGTCCAGCACCCAACGGTCGGTGGAGATGGACTCCCACACGCTGACGAAGCTCGCCAGCCGGCCTCCCACCGGGGTGCTTCGGTGGGGGCCCGACCCCACGGCCGGTTCAATCCTGCTTAGACGAGGCTTTGCCGCCTTGACCTCCTTGGCGACGACGGCGGGGTCCGCCTGACTTGCCTCGTCCCCTGTAAGCTTCTTGAGACGACGAACGGGCCGCTTGACGGTAGGTGGAAAATCCGCCGCCGGAACCTTTGGAGGCGCCCTTGCCTCCGCCGCTCCGAAAGGGCGGCCGCCGTTGCTGGAGAACCCCGAGAGCCCGGGCTGTCTCCGTGTTCGCTTTAATGGCTTGAAGGGAATCGTCCACTGTTTTCCCAAACAGGTTGTTCCCATCGAACGGCATGTCCAGGACTCTGGTCTGTACGTCTTGACGGAAGTCCGTAGCCTTGAGCCATCCATGCCGCCTAAGGCACACGCCGTTGCCCAACTGGCGAAATCCAGTGTCGGCGATGTCCGTCGCAATAGTGATGGTGTGGTCCGACGCCACCTCACCTTCCTGCAAGATCTCCAGGGCATCCGCCCTCTTGTCGTCCGGTAGGAAGTCCAGCAGGGGAGCCAGCTTGTACCACAGCTCCCTGTCGTACCGGGCTACGATAGCCAAGGCGTTAGCCGCCTAAATCGTCGTCGCTGCAGACGAGATGACCCTGCGCCCCATCGTGTCCAATTTCTTTCGCTCGCTGTCCGGCGGGGAAGTCGACGTGGAGGCCGCACCCCCCCCCCGCTTTCTTCCTGGCCGCCGCGGATGGGTTCTTGAGGAGGGCGAGGCCCTCATCCCAAATATCGTCCAGTAGAGGTACCGCGAGGACCGTCTTCCTCTTGGCCTCGCGCCGCTGATAAAGGAAACCTTCCTTCTTCTTCTCCTCAGGGCAGAGCTGGAAGAGCTCAATGCCCTGGCGATCATGGAGTGAAAAGATCCAATCTCGTCGGGCGGGGAAGTCCGGGTGGGAGGAGACAACGGCAGATCCTCGTCGTACACCTCGTCGTCCGTACCCGTTGCGGCCGTGTCAGTCCCCGTATCATCCCCTCGAGTCGTGGACGGGGAGGAGGGCTGAACGGGGCGCGACGGCTGAAAAGGAGGTGGAGGGTGAATCCTTCTTTTCTTAGGAGGGGGGCTGCCCGAAGGGCCTGGTTCCGGGTCCCCCGACGGGAGTGGTTCCTCCACTGGTAACGGCAGTCTCGTCCTTATCTCTGAGCATAAGGACTGTATAGCCAACAAAATGGCCGCCGAGTTGTCTTGCGGCACTGGCAGAGGGGAATCCCACTGGCGGTCAGGGGCCCCGTCGGTACCCTCGACGATGTCGTCGTCTCCTGCGTCGGGATCCCTCCCGACGGGCTGGTCTTCTTCCACGCCAACGCCGTGGCCTAAGACCTCGATCAGTTCTTCCTCAGAGGTTGAGGCCGAATCCACGGCGACCTCCTGCCCCCCCTTTTTCTTCTCCGTCGGAGGTTTCACGGGGGTCCTGTCGATGGGCATAAAAGAGGACTCCCTCCGCGATGGCAGGGAGACTCTGAGCCCCGAGGTCGCCACCACAGGCGTAGCCTCCACAGGCTGAGCCAGGGCCGCCGCGACTGTCTCGATAGAGGCCTTGGCCGGATGGATTAAGGCTTTCACCACCCTTGGTGCGCTCACCGCCTTCTCCTTGAGGGGGGGGGACACTGCCTCGCTCCCCCTCCGCCTTCGAGCTCGACCGGGGCCTCTCCAGGAGCTTCGCCGGGTGCTCGGCCTCCCTCTTACCCGACCCAGAGCGTTGTCTAGTGGTTGATGGTGCCGGGGAGGGTGCGCCCTGCCTGGTGCCCATAGAGCCCGACCGTTCGGCGATCCCGGTGCCAGCGGACCCGCGGTGCTTGGCCTTATGTTGGGACCCCCGTCGCCGGGGCGTCCTCAAAGGTTTTAGAAGACCGCTCGGATTTCTTCTTCTTCTCGCCGGACGGGCTCTTCGCTTCCAGCCAGTTGGCGAGACGTTGATGGCGGTCCTTCATGGTCCGCTCCATGTTGCCGCAAAACGCACAGTCCTTCTCCACGTGCGTCTTGTCTTCATGTAGGCAGTAAAGACAAACGGAGTGTTCGTCTTCCTTAAAGACATTCTGCAGCTGGCATCCAGGGCAGACCCTGAACAGCTTTCCGGGCGTCGAGCTTCCCTTCTCCTGGGCCATGACCGAGATGGGCCTGAGAAACTTCTGGAGTCCTCCAAAAGCGTAGCTCGACGAATCTTCACCCTTGAGGGGCGTAGACGAATCCGACACGGGTCCCCGTTGATCGGATGGAGAGTCGGTGGAGCTTGAGGCTCTTTTGACCGAAAAAAACGAAGTTTTTGAGAAAAAACGTGAAAAAAATAGCACTAACGCTCGAGAGCAATAGCACGAGGATCCCAACACATGAACGTGCGGTAAAAATCTGAAGATGGCTGCCAGAGGCGGGGCTTAGGTAGAGGGCAGTCATTGGCTGTGGTCAGTATGACGCAGAGAACAGTGATTGGTTACTACTGCGGAAGACAGATCAAAAACGAAACTGATAATGGTTTTTTCTTTACCGAGGATTCCCAGCCTGACGACGGGGAATATTCATGAGCATGTGAATCCATGCCAGACCCCATGCTGGAGAAGGGCAGTAGCCTTCGAAAATGTAGCCTAGCAAGCAGTAACATCCATAGACTACAACAGAGCTGTAGAGTGCCGTGATCTTAAGGACAGGGAAGCAATTCAAAGTCATGGCAGCGCTGACGTGCGCATGCCTGAAGGCGCCCAGGGAGGGGCTTCCCTTATCGTCAAGCCGTGTTGGAGCTGCACCTGGCCACCTCCCGTGGTAGGGAGAGGGCGCAGTGCCATTCCAGAGACTGCTCCCTTGCCGATGCGCGGGATAGTGAAGAGAGGAGCATTTTGTCAAGGGTCAGGATCGGGCCTTTGGAGGAGGGCCAGCCAAGCCTGCCAGCTTCTCACTGGCCCATTACAAGGGAGCTAAAGCCAATGGGGGCAGAGCATCAACTGCACCAAGCACACAACAACACAGTGTGCAGTCCACCATCTTGGTATGGCAGCTCGCAGTTCGAATATATTGCAGAAGGGCATTAGCCGTCGAAAATGCAGCCCACCAAGCAGTAACATCCATTGTCCACAACAGAGCTGTAGAGTGCCAGGATCTTCAGGGCAGGGAAGCAATTCAAAGTCATGGTAGCGCCGACATGCACATGCATGAAAGGGCCCAGGGAGGGTCTTACCTTATCGTCAAGCCGTGTTGGAGCTGCAACTGGCCACCTCCCGTGGTAGGGAGAGGGCACAGTTCCATTCCAGTGACTGCTGCCTTGCCGATGCATGGGATAGTTAAGAGACAAGCATTTTGTCCAGGCCCAGGATCGGGCCTTTGGAGGAGGGCTGGCCAAGCCTGCCGGCTTCTCATTGGCCCATTACAAAGGAGCTAAAGCCAATGGGGGCAGAGAATCAACTGCACCAAGCACACAACAACACAGTGTGCGGGCCACCATCTTGCTATCGCAGCTCAAAGTTCGAATATATTGCAGAAGGGCGGTAGCCATTGAAAATGCAGCCTAGCAAGCAGTAACATCCACAGTCCACAACAGAGCTGTAAAGGGCCACGATCTTCAGGGCAGGGAAGCAATTTAATTTCACGGCAGCGACGATGTGCGTGTGCCTGAAAGGGCCCACGGAGGGTCTTACCTTATTGTCAAGCCGTGTTGGAGCTGCACCTGGCAACTTCCCGTGGTATGCAGAGGGCGCAGTGCCATTCCAGGGACTGCTGCCTTCCCAATGCTCGGGATAGTGATGAGAGGAGATTTGTCCAGGGCCAGGATCGGGCCGACCAAGCCTGCCGGCTTCTCATTGGCCCATTACAAAGGAGCCAGAGCCAATGGGGGAAGAGCATCAACTGCACCAAGCACACGACAACACAGTGTGCGGGCCGCCATCTTGGTTTTGTTTGTTTGTTTGTTTGTTTTATTCACTTATAATGCGCACCAGACCCGCAGGTATCCGGGCGCAGCAGTACAGAAAATGCGAAGCTTAAGTTGCAGGGTGGGGTCATGGGATATATACACTGTACAAATACAAAATACAAAATATAGACTGCAAAATATCACAGGCAGGCAGCAGTTGCGATTTACATGCAGAATAAGGAACAAGTTACTTACCTGTAACTGTTGTTCTCCAGCATGGGTCTGGCATGGATTCACATGCTCATGAATATTCCCCGTCGTCAGGCTGGGAATCCTCGGTAAAGAAAAAACCAGTATCAGTTTCGTTTCTGATCTGTCTTTCGTAGTAATAACCAATCACTGGTCTCTGCGTCATACTGACCACAGCCAATGACTGCCCTCTACCTAAGCACCGCCTCTGGCAGCCATCTTCAGATTTGGAAGCACGTGAAGTGGCAGTATGACCAAGTGAAGAGCCGCAGAGGGGTAGGCGGGAGGGTTCGCATGTGAATCCATGCCAGACCCATGCTGGAGAACAACAGTTACAGGTAAGTAACTTGTTCCTTCTCCAGCATGGGGTCTGGCATGGATTCACATGCTCATGAATAAAGAATACATAGCAGTACACACATGCACAACCACGGGAGGTGGCAAAGGCTCAACATTAAGCATCACATCAACTCAACATTAAGCATCTTACCTCCTCACCAGGCTCACCTCAGGCGAACAGGTTGCGCAGCACTGCTTGGCCGACCCTGGACTCCTCCCTGGAATCCCGGTCGACGCAGTAGAATTTCGTGAAGGTGTGCGTCGACCTCCACGTAGCAGCCCTGCATATGTCCAGCAGGGGCACACCAGATAGGAACGCCGTGGTAGCTGCGATCGCTCTGGTGGAATGGGCTCTCGGACGGCCAGGCAGCGGTCGGTTTGCCAACCGGTGACAGTACATGATACAGCCGGAGAGCCATCTGGAGATGGAAGCCTTCGAGAGAGCCTTCCCCTGATTGACAGGTCCAAAGTTCACAAAGAGTTGTGACGTCTTCCGAAAACCTTTCGTGCGGTCCACGTAGAACTTCAGCGCTCTAGCTACATCCAGCGAGTGCAAAGTCCTCTCAGCCGGCGACGAAGGCGACGGGAAGAACACAGGCAACACCAAGGGTTCGTTGAGATGAAAGTCCGACGGTACCTTGGGCATGAAGGAGGGGTGCGTCCTGAGCACTACCCTCGTGTCGTGGAAAGTCAAGTACGGGGCCTTGCAGGAAAGGGCCTGGATCTCTCCCACTCGTCGTGCGGAGGTGATGGCCACGAGAAAAGCTGTTTTCCACGATAGAAACTTCAACGGGGCCGAGTGCAGAGGCTCGAACGGAGGTCCCATGAGTTTGGTCAGCACCACGTTGAGCTCCCACGCCGGGGCCGGAGCCTTCACCGGCGGGAACGATCTGAACAGTCCCTTCATGAACTCTTTCACCAGACGATGAGACCACAAGGACGTCCGGCCCGTGGTTCTGGTGTATCGGGAGATCGCAGCAAGATGAATCTTGATGGACGCGTGTGCCAGACCAGCTTTGGCCAGCGTCAGCAGGTACGGCAGCACTCGGGGAGCCGTAATCCGTAGAGGGTTAATCTTCTGTGCGTGGCACCAGACAGAGAACCTCTTCCATTTGTGTCCGTAGCATTTAAGAGTCGAGGACGCCCTGGCCTTTGCAAG
The DNA here is from genome assembly GCF_040938575.1 of Ambystoma mexicanum. Lineage (NCBI taxonomy): Eukaryota > Metazoa > Chordata > Amphibia > Caudata > Ambystomatidae > Ambystoma > Ambystoma mexicanum. The sequence continues at coordinate 17,099,569 of NC_090937.1, read as the reverse complement.
AACCTCTCTGCAATCGGCCGGTATGTCGTATCCTCCAAACTCTAGCGCTGCAGGAGCCAGGCCTGCAAGTTCAGCGACTTCGGGTCGTGGTGGAGGATGGCGCCTCCTTCCCTGGAGAGTAGATCCGCGTCCGCCGGCAGCTTGATTGGCGGGGACGCCGACAAGTCCAGAAGGTCCGGGAACCATATCTGCCTCGGCCACGCAGGTGCGACGAGGATCATCCTGCACCGTGACCTCTTGAGCTGGTTGACGAGCCGGATTAGCAGAGGCAAGGGAGGGAACGCGTAGAGGAACAGGCCCTCCCAGGGGAACGAGAAAGCATCGCCCATGCTCCTCGTCTGGGGAAACCTGCTGGCGAACCTCCGGCACTTGGTGTTCGTCGCCGTCGCGAACAGGTCGATCTGGGGTGTGCCCCACCGTCGGAAGAGGCGATCCACCAGATCCTGCCGTAGTTCCCACTCGTGGCACGAGCGCAGCTCCCTGCTGAGTGAGTCGGCGATGGTGTTTTTTATCCCTGCCAGATGAAACGGCACCAGAAGAATCCCTTGGGCGACGGCCCAATGCCACAGGTCCTGCGCCTCCTTGGACAGCGCTGGGGACCTGGTTCCGCCCTGTTTCCTGATGTAAAACATGGTGGTGGTGTTGTCGGTGAAGATCCTCACCACCTTGCCCTTGAGGGACGGAAGGAAGGACCTGAGGGCCCAAAACACTGCACGGAGCTCCAGGACGTTGATATGCAGGGACTTCTCCGTCGGGAGCCAGAGTCCCCTTGCGTGCAGATTTTTGGTGTGCGCTCCCCACCCTTCTAGGGAGGCATCCGTGGTCACAGTCACCTGGTGGGCTGGGGTCTGGAAGTCCATGCCCGCCGTCAGATGCGCGCGGGTGCCCCACCACCGTATCGCTCGTCGGAAACTCTCGTCGAGCTTGATCCTTTCCTCGAAGCTGCCCGTCGTCTGGATCCAGCGCGCATCCAGGAACTCTTGCAACGGGCGCATCCGGAGCCTGCACATGGGAATGAGGTAGATGCAGGAAGACATCATCCCGAGGAGGGACTTGATGGACCTCACCTTGGCCGCGTCGGCCACCAACATCCGTTGCACCTTGCCCAAGATGGTCCTGGTCCTCTCTTCCGACGGGGAGGCCAGAAGGGACACTGTGTCGAGCCTCGCTCCCAGAAACAGTGCGACTTGCGCGGGCACCAGGTGGGATTTGGCGTAGTTCACGGAGAATCCCAGGTCCGTGAGGAGTTGGACGGTCCTTGCCGTGTGGACCACGGCGAGCTCCCTCGTCTTGGCGCGGATGAGCCAGTCGTCCAGGTAGGGGTAGACGTGAATCCCCTCGCGGCGCAGCTGCGCCGCCACCGGTGCGAGGCACTTGGTGAAAACCCTGGGTGCCGACCGCAGTCCGAAGGGAAGGGCTTTGAACTGGTAATGACGCCCTTGGACCACGAATCTGAGGAATTTTCGGTGCCCCTTTAGGATGGGAATGTGGAAGTAGGCATCCTCCAAATCCAACGACGATAGGAAGTCTCCTTCCTCCAGCTGACCCAGGACGTGCTGGAGGGTGACCATCCGGAACTTCTGCGCCTTGATGAACTTGTTCAGGCGTCGCAGGTCCAGGATGGGGCGCCATCCTCCCGTCTTCTTCTTCACGAGGAAGTAACGCGAGTAGACTCCGGAGCCCCGAAGCCTCTTTGGGACGAGTTCGATGGCGCCCTTTCTGAGCATCGCCTTTACCTCCAGGAGAAGTTGAGGGACGTGAAGTTCTTTCCTGGCCACGGGGGGGACGCGCGGGCACCTTCTTTGAAACTCGAGCGCGTGGCCCCGGGCCAGGGCGTCCAGCACCCAACGGTCGGTGGAGATGGACTCCCACACGCTGACGAAGCCCGCCAGCCGGCCTCCCACCGGGGTGCTTCGGTGGGGGCCCGACCCCACGGCCGGTTCAATCCTGCTTGGACACGGCCTTGCCGCCTTGGCCTCCTTGGCGACGACGGCGGGGTCCGCCAGACTTGCCTCGTCCTCTGTAGGCCTCTTGCGACGACGAGCGGGCCGCTTGACGGTAGGAAGCGAAACCGCCGCCGGAACCTTTGGAGGCGCCCTTGCCTCCGCCGCTCCGAAAGGGCGTCCGCCGTTGCTGCAGTACTCCAAGGGCCCGGGCCGTCTCAGTATCCGCCTTGATGGCCTGAAGGGAGTCGTCCACTGTCTTCCCAAACAGGTTGTTCCCGTCGAAGGGCATGTCCAGGACCCTGGTCTGGACGTCCTGCCGAAAGTCCGTAGCCTTGAGCCATCCGCGACGTCGAAGGCAAACGCCGTTGCCCATCTGGCGGAACCCGGTGTCGGCGATGTCCGTCGCCACGGTGATGGCGTGGTCCGAGGCCACCTCACCTTCCTGCAGGATCTCAAGGGCCTCCGCCCTCTTGTCGTCCGGCAGAAAATCCAGCAGGGGAGCTATCTTGAACCAGAGTTCCCTGTCGTAGCGGGCCACGATAGCCAAGGCGTTGGCCGCTTTAATCGTCGTCGCCGCCGACGAGATGACTTTGCGTCCCATGGTATCCAATTTCTTTCCCTCGCCGTCCGGCGGGGAAGTCGACGTGGAGGCCGCACCCCCCCCCGCTTTCTTCCTGGCTGCCGCGGAGACGACGGAGTCCGGGGTAGGCTGCGCCCGGAGGCATAGGGGGGCCGAGTCCGGGACCCGGTACTTTTTCTCGTACCGGTCTCTTCTCGCTGGCGTCGTGGAAGGGTTCTTGAGGAGGGAAAGGCCCTCATCCCAAATGTCGTCCAACAGAGGCACTGCGAGGACCGTCTTCCTCTTGGTCTCGCGCCGTTGGTAAAGGAAGCCTTCCTTTTTCTTCTCCTCAGGGCAGAGTTGGAAAAGCTCGGATGCCCTGGCGATCATTGAGTGGAACGATCCAATCTCGTCGGGCGGAGAAGCCCTGGTGGGAGGCGACGACGGAAAATCCTCGTCGTATGCCTCGTCGTCCGTACCCGTCGCCGCCGTGTCAGTCCCCGTATCATCCCCTCGGGTGGACGGGGAGGAGGGCTGGACGGGGCGCGACGGTTGAAAAGGAGGCGGTGGATGAATCCTTCTTTTCTTGGTAGGGGGAACACCAGAAGGTCCCGGTTCTGGATCCCCAGACGGGAGAGGTTCCTCCGTCGGTAACGGTAGTCTCGTCCTTATCTCGGAGCATAAGGACTGTATAGCCAACAAAATGGCCGCTGAGTTGTCTTGCGGCGCTGGCAGAGGGGAATCCGACGGGCGAGCAGGGGCCCCGTCGGTATCCTCGACGATGTCGTCGTCGTCACCTGCGTCGGGGCCCATTCCGACGGGCTGGTCTTGTTCCACGCCTAGGCCGTGGCCTAAGACCTCGATCAGTTCCTCTTCTGAGGTTGAGGCCGAATCTACGACGACGCCCTGCCCCCCCTTCTTCCCCACGGAGGGTTTCACGGGGGTCCTATCGATGGGCACGAAAGAAGACTCCCTCCGAGGAGGCAGGGAGATTCTGGGCCCCGAGGCCGCCACCACTGGTGCAGCCTCCACAGGCTGGGCCAGGGCCGCCGCGACCGTTTCGATAGAGGGCTTGGTCGAATGGATCAAGGCCTTCACCACCTTAGGTGCGCTCACCGCCTTATCCTTGAGGGAGGGGGCACTGCCACGCTCCTCCTCTGCCTTAGAGCTCGACCGGGGTCTCTCCAGGAGCTTCGCCGGGTGCTCGGCCTTCCTCTTACCCGACCCAGAGCGTTGGCTCGTGGTTGATGGTGCCGGGGAGGGTGCGCCCTGCCTGGCGCCCGTAGAGCCCGACCGTTCGGCGCTCCCGGTGCCAGCGGACTCGCGGTGCTTGGCCTTATGTTGGGCCCCCGTCGCCGGGGCGCCCTCAAAGGTCTTAGAAGACCGCTCAGATTTCTTCTTCTTCTCGCCAGACGGGCTCTTACCCTCCAGCCAGCTGGCGAGACGTTGATGGCGGTCCTTCATGGTCCGTTCCGACATGTTGCCGCAAAACGCACAGTCCTTCTCCACGTGCGTCTTGTCCCCATGAAGGCAGTAAAGGCAGAAAGAGTGTTCGTCCTCCTTGAAGACGTTCTGCAGCTGGCATCCAGGGCAGGCCCTGAACAGCTTTCCGGGCGTCGAGCTTCCCTTCTCCTGGGCCATCTCCGAGACCGGGCCTGAGAAGCTTCTGGAGTCCTCCGAAGCGTAGCTCGACGAAATCTTCACCCTTGAGGGGCACAGATGAATCCGACACGGGTCCCCGTTGATCGGATGTAGTATCGGTGGAGCTTGAGGCTCTTTTGACCGAAAGAATCGAAGTTTTTGTGAAAAAGCGCGAAAAAATAGCACTAACGCTCGAGAGCAATAGCACGAGGATCCCAACACATGAACGTGCGGTAAAAATCTGAAGATGGCTGCCAGAGGCGGTGCTTAGGTAGAGGGCAGTCATTGGCTGTGGTCAGTATGACGCAGAGACCAGTGATTGGTTATTACTACGAAAGACAGATCAGAAACGAAACTGATACTGGTTTTTTCTTTACCGAGGATTCCCAGCCTGACGACGGGGAATATTCATGAGCATGTGAATCCATGCCAGACCCCATGCTGGAGAATGTTCCCGTCAATTTCAAATGAAGTATAGTCCTGACTGAGTTTTTTCATATTAGAATGTGTCCCTAGGATGAGCAACTCTGTTTTGTCATCGTTCAGGCATAGTCCGTGGGTTGCCATCCATGCCTGGACGATGATGTACACCCTATTCACCAAGGCCAAATCCTTGTTGTAGTCCCCGGAAAGTGGGAGGAGAATCTGGGTATCATCTGCATAGTTGGTGTAGGTGATACCAAGATGGTCCAGATCATCAAAAAGGGGCTTAGTGAATATGTTGTAGAGAGTCGGGGAGACGCATGAGCCCTGAGGGACTCCACATCGGATGGGGATTGGGTCCGCCGCTGCTGAAGGGGAGAACACCCTCATGGTCCTGTCACTAAGGAAGGATTCAATCCAAGATATGGCCTCCTTGGAGAAATGTGCGGCTGAGTCTAAATGGCTGCAAAGTACCCCATGGTATGGCAGCTCGCAGTTTGAATATATTGCATAAGGGAAGTAGCTGTCGAAAATGCAGCCAAGCAAGCAGTAACATCCACAGTCCACAACAGAGCTCTAGAGTGCCACGATCTTCAGGCCAGGGAAGCAATTCAATGCCATGGCAGCAACGATGTGCGTGTGCCTGAAAGGGCCCACGGAGGGTCTTACCTTATTGTCAAGCCATGTTGGAGCTGAACCTGGCAACCTCCTGTGGTAGGGAGAGGGCGTAGTGCCATTCCAGGGACTTCAGCCTTGCCGATGAAAGGGATAGTGAAGAGAGGAGCATTCTGTCCAAGGCCAGGATCGGGCCTTTGGAGGAGGGCTGGCCAAGCCTGCCGGCTTCTCATTGGCCCATTACAAAGGGGCTAGAGCGAATGGGGGCAGAGCATCAACTGCACCACACACACAACAACAGTGTGTGGGCCGCCATCTTGGTATGGCAGCTCGCAGTTCGAATATATTGCAGAAGGGCAGTAGCCGTCGTAAATGCAGCCTAGCAAGCAGTAACATACATAGTCCACAACAGAGCTGTAGAGTGCCACGATCTTCAGGGCAGCTAAGCAAATCAAAGTCATGGCAGCGCCGACGTGCGCATGGCTCAAAGGGACCAGGGAGGGTCTTACCTTATCGTCAAGCCGTTTTGGAGCTGCACCTGGCCAGCTCCCGTGGTAGGGAGAGGGCGCAGTCCCATTCCATTCCATTCCTTGCCGATGCTCGGTATAGTTAAGAGACAACCATTTTGTCCAGAGCCAGGATCGGGCCTTTGGAGGAGGGCCCGCCAAACCTGCCGGCGTCTCATTGGCCCATTACAAAGGAGCTAGAGCCAATGGTGGCAGAGCATCAACTGCACCAAGCACAAAACGTGGGGCTCCATCTTTGTATGGCAGCTCGCAGTTCGAATATATTGCAGAAGGGCATTAGCCGTCGAAAATGCAGTCTACCAAGCAGTAACATCCATAGTCCACAACAGAGCTGTAGAGTGCCACGATCTTCAGGGCAGGGAAGCAATTCAAAGTCATGGTAGCGCCGACGTGCACGTGCATGAAAGGGCCCAGGGACGGTCTTACCTTATCGTCAAGCCGTGTTGGAGCTGCAACTGCCCACCTCCCATGGTAGGGAGAGGGCACAGTTCCATTCCAGTGACTGCTGCCTTGCCGATGCATGGGATAGTTAGAGACAAGCATTTTGTCCAGGGCCAGGATCGGGCCTTTGGAGGAGGGCCGGACAAGTCTGCCGGCTTCTCATTGGCCCATTGCAAAGGAGCTAAAGCCAATGGGGGCAGAGCATCAACTGCACCAAGCACACAACACAGTGTGCGGGCAGCCATCTTGGTATGGCAGCTCGCAGTTCGAATATATTGCAGAAGGGCATTAGCCGTCGAAAATGCAGTCTACCAAGCAGTAACATCCATAGTCCACAACAGAGCTGTAGAGTGCTACGATCTTCAGGGCAGGGAAGCAATTCAAAGTCATGGTACCGCCGACGTGCACGTGCATGAAAGGGCCCAGGGAGGGTCTTACCTTATCGTCAAGACGTGATGGAGCTGCAACTGGCCACCTCCCGTGGTAGGGAGAGGGCACAGTTCCATTCCAGTGACTGCTGCCTTGCCGATGCGTGGGATAGTTAAGAGACAAGCATTTTGTACAGGGCCAGGATCGGGCCTTTGGAGGAGGGCTGGCCAAGCCTGCCGGCTTCTCATTGGCCCGTTACAAAGGAGCCAAAACCAATGGGGGCAGAGCATCAACTGCACCAAGCACACAACAACACAGTGTGCGGTCCGCCATCTTGGTATGGCAGCTCGCGGTTCGAAAATATTGCAGAAGTGCATTAGCCGTCGAAAATGCAGCCTACCAAGCAGTAACATCCATTGTCCACGACAGACCTGTAGAGTGCCGTGATTTTAAGGGCACGGAAGCAATTCAAAGTCATGGCAGCGCGGACGTGCACGTGCCTGAAGGGGCCCAGGGAGGGTCTTCCCTTATCGTCAAGCCGTGTTGGAGCTGCACCTGGCCACCTCCAGTGGTAGTGAGAGGGCGCAGTGCCATTCCAGAGACTGCTCCCTTGCCGATGCGCGGGATAGTGAAGAGAGGAGCATTTTGTCCGGGGCCAGGATCGGGCCAGCCAAGCCCGACAGCTTCTCATTGGCCCATTACAAATGAGCCAGAGCCAATGGTGGCAGAGCATCAACTGCACCAAGCACACAACCACACAGTGTGCGGGCTGCCATCTTGGTATAGCAATTCGAATATATTGCAGAAGGGCAGTAGCCGTCGAAAAATGCAGTCTAGTAAGCAGTAACATCCATAGTCCACAACAGAGCTATAGAGTGCCACGATCTTCAGGGCAGGGAAGCAATTCAATGTCATGGCAGCGACGATGTGTGTGTGCCTGAAGAGGGCCCAGGGAGGGTCTTACCTTATCATCAAGCCGTGATGGAGCTGCACCTGGCAACCTCCCGTGGTAGGGAGAGGGCGCAGTGCCATTCCAGTGACTGCTGCCTTGCCGATGTGCGGGATAGTGAAGAGAGGAGCATTTTGTCCGGGACCAGGATCGGGCCTTCGGAGGAGGGCTGGCCAAGCCTGCCAGCTTCTCATTGGCCCATTACAAAGGAGCCAAAGCCAATGGGGGCAGAGCATCAACTGCACCAAGCACACAACAACAGTGTGCGGGCCACCATCTTGGTATGGCAGCTCGCATTTCAAATATATTGCAGAATGGCAGTAGCCGTCGAAAATGCAGCCTAGCAAGCAGTAACATCCACAGTCCACAACAGAGCTGTAGAGTGCCACGATCTTCAGGGCAGGGAAGCAATTCAATGCCATGGCAGCGACAATGTGGCGTGTGCCTGAGAGGGCCCAGGGAGGGTCTTACCTTATCGTCAAGCAGTGTTGGAGCTGTACCTGCAACCTCCTGTGGTAGGGAGAGGGCGTAGTGCCATTCCAGGGACTGCAGCCTTGCAGATGCGCGGGATAGTGAAGAGAGGAGCATTTTGTCCAGGGCCACGATTGGGCCTTCGAAGGAGGGCCGGCTAAGCCTGCCAGCTTCTCATTGGCCCATTACAAAGGAGCCAGAGCCAATGGGGGTAGAGCATCAACTGCACCAAGCACACACCAACACAGTTTGCGAGCCGCCATATTGGTATAGCAGCTTGCAATTCGAGTATACTGCAGAAGGGCAATAGCCCTCGAAAATGCAGCCTAGCAAGCACTAACATCCATAGTCCACAACAGAGCTGTAGTGTGCAATGATCTTCAGGGCAGGGAATCAATTCAATGTTATGGCAGCAACGATGTGCGTGTGCCTGAAAGGGCCCAGGGAGGGTCTTCCCTTATCCTTAAGCCTTGCTGGAGCTGCACCTGGCAACCTCCCGTGGTAGGGAGAGAGAGCAGTGCCATTCCAGGGACTGCTGTCTTGCCGATGCGCGGGATGGTGAAGAGAGGAGCATTTTGTCTGGGACCAGGATCGGACCTTCGGAGAAGGGCCGGCCAAACCCGCCGGCTTTTCATTGGCCCATTACAAAGGAGCCAGAGCCAATGGGGACAGAGCATCAACTGCACCAAGCACACAAGAACACAGTGTGCAGTGCGCCATCTTGGTATCGCAGCTCGCAGTTCGAATATATTGCAGAAGGGCATTAGCCATCGAAAATGCAGCCTACCAAGCAGTAACATCTATAGTCCACAACAGAGCTGTAGAGTGCCACGATCTTCAGGGCAGGGAAGCAATTCAAAGCCATGATACCGCCGATGTGCACGTGCATGAAAGGGCCCAGGGAGGGTCTTACCTTATCGTCAAGCCGTGTTGGAGCTGCAACTGGCCACCTCCCGTGGTAGGGAGAGGGCACAGTTCCATTCCAGTGACTGCTGCCTTGCCGATGCGTGGGATAGTTAAGAGAAGCATTTTGTCCAGGGCTAGGAACTGGCCTTTGGAGGAGGGCCGGCCAAGCCTGCCGGCTTCTCATTGGCCCATTACAAAGGAGCCAGAGCCAATGGGGGCAGAGCAGCAACAACACAGTTTGCAGGCCGCCATCTTGGTATAGCCACTTGCAGTTCGAATATATTGCAGAAGGGCAGTAGCCCTCGAAAATGTAGCCTAGCAAGCAGTAACATCCATAGACTACAACAGAGCTGTAGAGTGCCGTGATCTTAAGGACAGGGAAGCAATTCAAAGTCATGGCAGCGCTGACGTGCGCATGCCTGAAGGGGCCCAGGGAGGGGCTTCCCTTATCGTCAAGCCGTGTTGGAGCTGCACCTGGCCACCTCCCGTGGTAGGGAGAGGGCGCAGTGCCATTCCAGAGACTGCTCCCTTGCCGATGCGCGGGATAGTGAAGAGAGGAGCATTTTGTCAAGGGTCAGGATCGGGCCTTTGGAGGAGGGCCAGCCAAGCCTGCCAGCTTCTCACTGGCCCATTACAAATGAGCCAGAGTCAATGGGGACAGAGCATCAACTGCACCAAGCACACAAGAACACAGTGTGCGGTCCGCCATCTTGGTATGGCAGCTCGCGGTTTGAAAATATTGCACAAGTGCATTAGCCGTCGAAAATGCAGCCTACCAAGCAGTAACATCCATTGTCCACGACAGACCTGTAGAGGGCCGTGATTTTAAGGGCAGGGAAGCAATTCAAAGTCATGGCAGCGCTAACGTGCACATGCCTGAAGGGGCCCAGGGAGGGTCTTCCCTTATCGTCAAGCCGTGTTGGAGCTGCACCTGGCCACCTCCCGTGGGGATAGTGAAGAGAGGAGCATTTTGTCAAGGGTCAGGATCGGGCCTTTGGAGGAGGGCCAGCCAAGCCTGCTAGCTTCTCACTGGCCCATTACAAATGAGCCAGAGTCAATGGGGACAGAGCATCAACTGCACCAAGCACACAAGAACACAGTGTGCGGTCCGCCATCTTGGTATGGCAGCTCGCAGTTCGAATATATTGCAGAAGGGCATTAGCCGTCGAAAATGCACCCTACCAAGCAGTAACAGCCATAGTCCACAACAGAGCTGTAGAGTGCCACGATCTTCAGGGCAGGGAAGCAATTCAAAGTCATGGTACCGCTGACGTGCACGTGCATGAAAGGGCCCAGGGAGGGTCTTACATTATCGTCAAGCCGTGTTGGAGCTGCAACTGGCCAACTCCCGTGGTAGGGAGAGGGCACAGTTCCATTCCAGTGACTGCTGCCTTGCCGATGCGTGGGATAGTTAAAAGACAAGCATTTTGTCCAGGGCCAGGATCTGGCCTTTGGAGGAGGGCCGGACAAGCCTGCCGGCTTCTCATTGGCCCATTACAAAGGAGCTAGAGCCAATGGGGGCAGAGCATCAACTGCACCAAGCACACAACACAGTGCACATGCATGAAAGGGCCCAGGGAGGGTCTTACCTTATCATCAAGCCGTGTTGGAGTTGCAACTGGCCACCTCTCGTGGTAGGGAGAGGGCACAGTTCCATTCCAGTGACTGCTGTCTTGCCGATGCGTGGGATAGTTAAGAGACAAGCATTTTGTACAGGGCCAGGATCGGGCCTTTGGAGGAGGGCTGGCCAAGCCTGCCGGCTTCTCATTGGCCCATTACAAAGGAGCTAAAGCCAATGGGGGCAGAGCATCAACTGCACCAAGCACACAACAACACAGTGTGCGGGCCACCATCTTGCTATCGCAGCTCAAAGTTCGAATATATTGTAGAAGGGTGGTAGCCATTGAAAATGCAGCCTAGCAAGCAGTAACATCCACAGTCCACAAAAGAGCTGTAGAGGGCCACGATCTTCAGGGCAGGGAAGCAATTTAATTTCATGGCAGCAACGATGTGCGTGTGCCTGAAAGGGCCCACGGAGGGTCTTACCTTATTGTCAAGCAGTGTTGGAGCTGCACCTGGCAACTTCCCGTGATATGCAGAGGGCGCAGTGCCATTCCAGGAACTGCTGCCTTCCCAATGCTCGGGATAGTGATGAGAGGAGCATTTTGTCCAGGGCCAGGATCGGGCCGACCAAGCCTGCCGGCTTCACATTGGCCCATTACAAAGGAGCCAGAGCCAATGGGGGCAGAGCATCAACTGCACCAAGCACACAACAACACAGTGTGCAGGCCGCCATCTTGGTATGGCAGCTCGCAGTTTGAATATATTGCATAAGGGAAGTAGCTGTCGAAAATGCAGCCAAGCAAGCAGTAACATCCACAGTCCACAACAGAGCTGTAGAGTGCCACGATCTTCAGGGCAGGGAAGCAATTCAAAGCCATGATACCGCCGATGTGCACGTGCATGAAAGGGCCCAGGGAGGGTCTTACCTTATCGTCAAGCCGTGTTGGAGCTGCAACTGGCCACCTCCCGTGGTAGGGAGAGGGCACAGTTCCATTCCAGTGACTGCTGCCTTGCCGATGCGTGGGATAGTTAAGAGAAGCATTTTGTCCAGGGCTAGGAACTGGCCTTTGGAGGAGGGCCGGCCAAGCCTGCCGGCTTCTCATTGGCCCATTACAAAGGAGCCAGAGCCAATGGGGGCAGAGCAGCAACAACACAGTTTGCAGGCCGCCATCTTGGTATAGCCACTTGCAGTTCGAATATATTGCAGAAGGGCAGTAGCCCTCGAAAATGTAGCCTAGCAAGCAGTAACATCCATAGACTACAACAGAGCTGTAGAGTGCCGTGATCTTAAGGACAGGGAAGCAATTCAAAGTCATGGCAGCGCTGACGTGCGCATGCCTGAAGGGGCCCAGGGAGGGGCTTCCCTTATCGTCAAGCCGTGTTGGAGCTGCACCTGGCCACCTCCCGTGGTAGGGAGAGGGCGCAGTGCCATTCCAGAGACTGCTCCCTTGCCGATGCGCGGGATAGTGAAGAGAGGAGCATTTTGTCAAGGGTCAGGATCGGGCCTTTGGAGGAGGGCCAGCCAAGCCTGCCAGCTTCTCACTGGCCCATTACAAATGAGCCAGAGTCAATGGGGACAGAGCATCAACTGCACCAAGCACACAAGAACACAGTGTGCGGTCCGCCATCTTGGTATGGCAGCTCGCGGTTTGAAAATATTGCACAAGTGCATTAGCCGTCGAAAATGCAGCCTACCAAGCAGTAACATCCATTGTCCACGACAGACCTGTAGAGGGCCGTGATTTTAAGGGCAGGGAAGCAATTCAAAGTCATGGCAGCGCTAACGTGCACATGCCTGAAGGGGCCCAGGGAGGGTCTTCCCTTATCGTCAAGCCGTGTTGGAGCTGCACCTGGCCACCTCCCGTGGGGATAGTGAAGAGAGGAGCATTTTGTCAAGGGTCAGGATCGGGCCTTTGGAGGAGGGCCAGCCAAGCCTGCTAGCTTCTCACTGGCCCATTACAAATGAGCCAGAGTCAATGGGGACAGAGCATCAACTGCACCAAGCACACAAGAACACAGTGTGCGGTCCGCCATCTTGGTATGGCAGCTCGCAGTTCGAATATATTGCAGAAGGGCATTAGCCGTCGAAAATGCACCCTACCAAGCAGTAACAGCCATAGTCCACAACAGAGCTGTAGAGTGCCACGATCTTCAGGGCAGGGAAGCAATTCAAAGTCATGGTACCGCTGACGTGCACGTGCATGAAAGGGCCCAGGGAGGGTCTTACATTATCGTCAAGCCGTGTTGGAGCTGCAACTGGCCAACTCCCGTGGTAGGGAGAGGGCACAGTTCCATTCCAGTGACTGCTGCCTTGCCGATGCGTGGGATAGTTAAAAGACAAGCATTTTGTCCAGGGCCAGGATCTGGCCTTTGGAGGAGGGCCGGACAAGCCTGCCGGCTTCTCATTGGCCCATTACAAAGGAGCTAGAGCCAATGGGGGCAGAGCATCAACTGCACCAAGCACACAACACAGTGCACATGCATGAAAGGGCCCAGGGAGGGTCTTACCTTATCATCAAGCCGTGTTGGAGTTGCAACTGGCCACCTCTCGTGGTAGGGAGAGGGCACAGTTCCATTCCAGTGACTGCTGTCTTGCCGATGCGTGGGATAGTTAAGAGACAAGCATTTTGTACAGGGCCAGGATCGGGCCTTTGGAGGAGGGCTGGCCAAGCCTGCCGGCTTCTCATTGGCCCATTACAAAGGAGCTAAAGCCAATGGGGGCAGAGCATCAACTGCACCAAGCACACAACAACACAGTGTGCGGGCCACCATCTTGCTATCGCAGCTCAAAGTTCGAATATATTGTAGAAGGGTGGTAGCCATTGAAAATGCAGCCTAGCAAGCAGTAACATCCACAGTCCACAAAAGAGCTGTAGAGGGCCACGATCTTCAGGGCAGGGAAGCAATTTAATTTCATGGCAGCAACGATGTGCGTGTGCCTGAAAGGGCCCACGGAGGGTCTTACCTTATTGTCAAGCAGTGTTGGAGCTGCACCTGGCAACTTCCCGTGATATGCAGAGGGCGCAGTGCCATTCCAGGAACTGCTGCCTTCCCAATGCTCGGGATAGTGATGAGAGGAGCATTTTGTCCAGGGCCAGGATCGGGCCGACCAAGCCTGCCGGCTTCACATTGGCCCATTACAAAGGAGCCAGAGCCAATGGGGGCAGAGCATCAACTGCACCAAGCACACAACAACACAGTGTGCAGGCCGCCATCTTGGTATGGCAGCTCGCAGTTTGAATATATTGCATAAGGGAAGTAGCTGTCGAAAATGCAGCCAAGCAAGCAGTAACATCCACAGTCCACAACAGAGCTGTAGAGTGCCACGATCTTCATGGCAGGGAAGCAATTCAAAGTCATGGTACCGCCGAAGGGCACGTGCATGAAAGGGCCCAGGGAGGGTCTTACCTTATCGTCAAGACGTGATGGAGCTGCAACTGGCCACCTCCCGTGGTAGGGAGAGGGCATAGTTCCATTCCAGTGACTGCTGCCTTGCCGATGCGTGGGATAGTAAAGAGACAAGCATTTTGTCCAGGGCCAGGATCTGGCCTTTGGAGGAGGGCCGGCCAAGCCTGCCGCCTTCTCATTGGCCCATTACAAAGGAGCTAGAGCCAATGGGGGCAGAGCCTCAACTGCACCAAGCACTCAACAACACAGTGTGCGGTCCGCCATCTTGGTATGGCAGCTCGCGGTTCGAATATATTGCAGAAGGGCATTAGCCGTCGAAAATGCAGCCTACCAAGCACTAACATCCATAGTCCACAACAGAGCTGTAGAGTGCCACGATCTTCAGGGCAGGGACGATGTGTGTGTGCCTGAAAGGACCCAGGGAGGGGTTTACCTTATCGCCAAGCCGTGGTATGCAGAGGGAGCAGTGCCATTCCAGGGACTGCTGCCTTCCCGATGCTCGGGATAGTGAAGAGAGGAGCATTCTGTCCAAGGCCAGGATCGGGCCTTTGGAGGAGGGCTGGCCAAGCCTGCCGGCTTCTCATTGGCCCATTACAAAGGGGCTAGAGCGAATGGGGGCAGAGCATCAACTGCACCACGCACACAACAACAGTGTGTGGGCCGCCATCTTGGTATGGCAGCTCGCAGTTCGAATATATTGCAGAAGGGCAGTAGCCGTCGTAAATGCAGCCTAGCAAGCAGTAACATACATAGTCCACAACAGAGCTGTAGAGTGCCACGATCTTCAGGGCAGCTAAGCAATTCAAAGTCATGGCAGCGCCGACGTGCGCATGCCTCAAAGGGACCAGGGAGGGTCTTACCTTATCGTCAAGCCGTTTTGGAGCTGCACCTGGCCAGCTCCCGTGGTAGGGAGAGGGCGCAGTCCCATTCCATTCCATTCCTTGCCGATGCTCGGTATAGTTAAGAGACAACCATTTTGTCCAGAGCCAGGATCGGGCCTTTGGAGGAGGGCCCGCCAAACCTGCCGGCGTTTCATTGGCCCATTACAAAGGAGCTAGAGCCAATGGTGGCAGAGCATCAACTGCACCAAGCACAAAACGTGGGGCTCCATCTTTGTATGGCAGCTCGCAGTTCGAATATATTGCAGAAGGGCATTAGCCGTCGAAAATGCAGTCTACCAAGCAGTAACATCCATAGTCCACAACAGAGCTGTAGAGTGCCACGATCTTCAGGGCAGGGAAGCAATTCAAAGTCATGGTAGCGCCGACGTGCACGTGCATGAAAGGGCCCAGGGACGGTCTTACCTTATCGTCAAGCCGTGTTGGAGCTGCAACTGCCCACCTCCCATGGTAGGGAGAGGGCACAGTTCCATTCCAGTGACTGCGGCCTTGCCGATGCATGGGATAGTTAGAGACAAGCATTTTGTCCAGGGCCAGGATCGGGCCTTTGGAGGAGGGCCGGACAAGTCTGCCGGCTTCTCATTGGCCCATTGCAAAGGAGCTAAAGCCAATGGGGGCAGAGCATCAACTGCACCAAGCACACAACACAGTGTGCGGGCAGCCATCTTGGTATGGCAGCTCGCAGTTCGAATATATTGCAGAAGGGCATTAGCCGTCGAAAATGCAGTCTACCAAGCAGTAACATCCATAGTCCACAACAGAGCTGTAGAGTGCCACGATCTTCAGGGCAGGGAAGCAATTCAAAGTCATGGTACCGCCGACGTGCACGTGCATGAAAGGGCCCAGGGAGGGTCTTACCTTATCGTCAAGACGTGATGGAGCTGCAACTGGCCACCTCCCGTGGTAGGGAGAGGGCACAGTTCCATTCCAGTGACTGCTGCCTTGCCGATGCGTGGGATAGTTAAGAGACAAGCATTTTGTACAGGGCCAGGATCGGGCCTTTGGATGAGGGCTGGCCAAGCCTGCCGGCTTCTCATTGGCCCGTTACAAAGGAGCCAAAACCAATGGGGGCAGAGCATCAACTGCACCAAGCACACAACAACACAGTGTGCGGTCCGCCATCTTGGTATGGCAGCTCGCGGTTCGAAAATATTGCAGAAGTGCATTAGCCGTCGAAAATGCAGCCTACCAAGCAGTAACATCCATTGTCCACGACAGACCTGTAGAGTGCCGTGATTTTAAGGGCAGGGAAGCAATTCAAAGTCATGGCAGCGCGGACGTGCACGTGCCTGAAGGGGCCCAGGGAGGGTCTTCCCTTATCGTCAAGCCGTGTTGGAGCTGCACCTGGCCACCTCCAGTGGTAGTGAGAGGGCGCAGTGCCATTCCAGAGACTGCTCCCTTGCCGATGCGCGGGATAGTGAAGAGAGGAGCATTTTGTCCGGGGCCAGGATCGGGCCAGCCAAGCCTGACAGCTTCTCATTGGCCCATTACAAATGAGCCAGAGCCAATGGTGGCAGAGCATCAACTGCACCAAGCACACAACCACACAGTGTGCGGGCTGCCATCTTGGTATAGCAATTCGAATATATTGCAGAAGGGCAGTAGCCGCTGAAAAATGCAGTCTAGTAAGCAGTAACATCCATAGTCCACAACAGAGCTATAGAGTGCCACGATCTTCAGGGCAGGGAAGCAATTCAATGTCATGGCAGCGACGATGTGTGTGTGCCTGAAGAGGGCCCAGGGAGGGTCTTACCTTATCATCAAGCCGTGATGGAGCTGCACCTGGCAACCTCCCGTGGTAGGGAGAGGGCGCAGTGCCATTCCAGTGACTGCTGCCTTGCCGATGTGCGGGATAGTGAAGAGAGGAGCATTTTGTCCGGGACCAGGATCGGGCCTTCGGAGGAGGGCTGGCCAAGCCTGCCAGCTTCTCATTGGCCCATTACAAAGGAGCCAAAGCCAATGGGGGCAGAGCATCAACTGCACCAAGCACACAACAACAGTGTGCGGGCCACCATCTTGGTATGGCAGCTCGCATTTCAAATATATTGCAGAATGGCAGTAGCCGTCGAAAATGCAGCCTAGCAAGCAGTAACATCCACAGTCCACAACAGAGCTGTAGAGTGCCACGATCTTCAGGGCAGGGAAGCAATTCAATGCCATGGCAGCGACAATGTGGCGTGTGCCTGAGAGGGCCCAGGGAGGGTCTTACCTTATCGTCAAGCAGTGTTGGAGCTGTACCTGCAACCTCCTGTGGTAGGGAGTGGGCGTAGTGCCATTCCAGGGACTGCAGCCTTGCAGATGCGCGGGATAGTGAAGAGAGGAGCATTTTGTCCAGGGCCACGATTGGGCCTTCGAAGGAGGGCCGGCTAAGCCTGCCAGCTTCTCATTGGCCCATTACAAAGGAGCCAGAGCCAATGGGGGTAGAGCATCAACTGCACCAAGCACACACCAACACAGTTTGCGAGCCGCCATATTGGTATAGCAGCTTGCAATTCGAGTATACTGCAGAAGGGCAATAGCCCTCGAAAATGCAGCCTAGCAAGCACTAACATCCATAGTCCACAACAGAGCTGTAGTGTGCAATGATCTTCAGGGCAGGGAATCAATTCAATGTTATGGCAGCAACGATGTGCGTGTGCCTGAAAGGGCCCAGGGAGGGTCTTCCCTTATCCTTAAGCCTTGCTGGAGCTGCACCTGGCAACCTCCCGTGGTAGGGAGAGAGCGCAGTGCCATTCCAGGGACTGCTGTCTTGCCGATGCGCGGGATGGTGAAGAGAGGAGCATTTTGTCTGGGACCAGGATCGGACCTTCGGAGAAGGGCCGGCCAAACCCGCCGGCTTTTCATTGGCCCATTACAAAGGAGCCAGAGCCAATGGGGACAGAGCATCAACTGCACCAAGCATACAAGAACACAGTGTGCAGTGCGCCATCTTGGTATCGCAGCTCGCAGTTCGAATATATTGCAGAAGGGCATTAGCCATCGAAAATGCAGCCTACCAAGCAGTAACATCTATAGTCCACAACAGAGCTGTAGAGTGCCACGATCTTCAGGGCAGGGAAGCAATTCAAAGCCATGATACCGCCGATGTGCACGTGCATGAAAGGGCCCAGGGAGGGTCTTACCTTATCGTCAAGCCGTGTTGGAGCTGCAACTGGCCACCTCCCGTGGTAGGGAGAGGGCACAGTTCCATTCCAGTGACTGCTGCCTTGCCGATGCGTGGGATAGTTAAGAGAAGCATTTTGTCCAGGGCTAGGAACTGGCCTTTGGAGGAGGGCCGGCCAAGCCTGCCGGCTTCTCATTGGCCCATTACAAAGGAGCCAGAGCCAATGGGGGCAGAGCAGCAACAACACAGTTTGCAGGCCGCCATCTTGGTATAGCCACTTGCAGTTCGAATATATTGCAGAAGGGCAGTAGCCCTCGAAAATGTAGCCTAGCAAGCAGTAACATCCATAGACTACAACAGAGCTGTAGAGTGCCGTGATCTTAAGGACAGGGAAGCAATTCAAAGTCATGGCAGCGCTGACGTGCGCATGCCTGAAGGGGCCCAGGGAGGGGCTTCCCTTATCGTCAAGCCGTGTTGGAGCTGCACCTGGCCACCTCCCGTGGTAGGGAGAGGGCGCAGTGCCATTCCAGAGACTGCTCCCTTGCCGATGCGCGGGATAGTGAAGAGAGGAGCATTTTGTCAAGGGTCAGGATCGGGCCTTTGGAGGAGGGCCAGCCAAGCCTGCCAGCTTCTCACTGGCCCATTACAAATGAGCCAGAGTCAATGGGGACAGAGCATCAACTGCACCAAGCACACAAGAACACAGTGTGCGGTCCGCCATCTTGGTATGGCAGCTCGCGGTTCGAAAATATTGCACAAGTGCATTAGCCGTCGAAAATGCAGCCTACCAAGCAGTAACATCCATTGTCCACGACAGACCTGTAGAGGGCTGTGATTTTAAGGGCAGGGAAGCAATGCAAAGTCATGGCAGCGCTAACGTGCACGTGCCTGAAGGGGCCCAGGGAGGGTCTTCCCTTATCGTCAAGCCGTGTTGGAGCTGCACCTGGCCACCTCCCGTGGGGATAGTGAAGAGAGGAGCATTTTGTCAAGGGTAAGGATCGGGCCTTTGGAGGAGGGCCAGCCAAGCCTGCTAGCTTCTCACTGGCCCATTACAAATGAGCCAGAGTCAATGGGGACAGAGCATCAACTGCACCAAGCACACAAGAACACAGTGTGCGGTCCGCCATCTTGGTATGGCAGCTCGCAGTTCGAATATATTGCAGAAGGGCATTAGCCGTCGAAAATGCACCCTACCAAGCAGTAACAGCCATAGTCCACAACAGAGCTGTAGAGTGCCACGATCTTCAGGGCAGGGAAGCAATTCAAAGTCATGGTACCGCTGACGTGCACGTGCATGAAAGGGCCCAGGGAGGGTCTTACATTATCGTCAAGCCGTGTTGGAGCTGCAACTGGCCAACTCCCGTGGTAGGGAGAGGGCACAGTTCCATTCCAGTGACTGCTGCCTTGCCGATGCGTGGGATAGTTAAAAGACAAGCATTTTGTCCAGGGCCAGGATCTGGCCTTTGGAGGAGGGCCGGACAAGCCTGCCGGCTTCTCATTGGCCCATTACAAAGGAGCTAGAGCCAATGGGGGCAGAGCATCAACTGCACCAAGCACACAACACAGTGCACGTGCATGAAAGGGCCCAGGGAGGGTCTTACCTTATCATCAAGCCGTGTTGGAGTTGCAACTGGCCACCTCTCGTGGTAGGGAGAGGGCACAGTTCCATTCCAGTGACTGCTGTCTTGCCGATGCGTGGGATAGTTAAGAGACAAGCATTTTGTACAGGGCCAGGATCGGGCCTTTGGAGGAGGGCTGGCCAAGCCTGCCGGCTTCTCATTGGCCCATTACAAAGGAGCTAAAGCCAATGGGGGCAGAGCATCAACTGCACCAAGCACACAACAACACAGTGTGTGGGCCACCATCTTGCTATCGCAGCTCAAAGTTCGAATATATTGTAGAAGGGTGGTAGCCATTGAAAATGCAGCCTAGCAAGCAGTAACATCCACAGTCCACAAAAGAGCTGTAGAGGGCCACGATCTTCAGGGCAGGGAAGCAATTTAATTTCATGGCAGCAACGATGTGCGTGTGCCTGAAAGGGCCCACGGAGGGTCTTACCTTATTGTCAAGCAGTGTTGGAGCTGCACCTGGCAACTTCCCGTGATATGCAGAGGGCGCAGTGCCATTCCAGGAACTGCTGCCTTCCCAATGCTCGGGATAGTGATGAGAGGAGCATTTTTTCCAGGGCCAGGATCGGGCCGACCAAGCCTGCCGGCTTCACATTGGCCCATTACAAAGGAGCCAGAGCCAATGGGGGCAGAGCATCAACTGCACCAAGCACACAACAACACAGTGTGCAGGCCGCCATCTTGGTATGGCAGCTCGCAGTTTGAATATATTGCATAAGGGAAGTAGCTGTCGAAAATGCAGCCAAGCAAGCAGTAACATCCACAGTCCACAACAGAGCTGTAGAGTGCCACGATCTTCATGGCAGGGAAGCAATTCAAAGTCATGGTACCGCCGAAGGGCACGTGCATGAAAGGGCCCAGGGAGGGTCTTACCTTATCGTCAAGACGTGATGGAGCTGCAACTGGCCACCTCCCGTGGTAGGGAGAGGGCATAGTTCCATTCCAGTGACTGCTGCCTTGCCGATGCGTGGGATAGTAAAGAGACAAGCATTTTGTCCAGGGCCAGGATCTGGCCTTTGGAGGAGGGCCGGCCAAGCCTGCCGCCTTCTCATTGGCCCATTACAAAGGAGCTAGAGCCAATGGGGGCAGAGCCTCAACTGCACCAAGCACTCAACAACACAGTGTGCGGTCCGCCATCTTGGTATGGCAGCTCGCGGTTCGAATATATTGCAGAAGGGCATTAGCCGTCGAAAATGCAGCCTACCAAGCACTAACATCCATAGTCCACAACAGAGCTGTAGAGTGCCACGATCTTCAGGGCAGGGACGATGTGTGTGTGCCTGAAAGGACCCAGGGAGGGGTTTAACTTATCGCCAAGCCGTGGAATGCAGAGGGAGCAGTGCCATTCCAGGGACTGCTGCCTTCCCGATGCTCGGGATAGTGAAGAGAGGAGCATTTTGTCCAGGGCCAGGATCGGGCCAGCCAAGCCTGACAGCTTCTCATTAGCCCATTACAAATAAGCCAGAGCCAATGGTGGCAGAGTATCAACTGCACCAAGCAGACAACCACACAGTGTGCGGGCTGCCATCTTGGTATAGCAATTCGAATATATTGCAGAAGGGCAGTAGCCGTCGAAAATGCAGCCTACCAAGCAGTAACATCCATAGTCCACAACAGAGCTGTAGAGTGCCACGATCTTCAGGGCAGGGAAGCAATTCAAAGTCATGTACCGCTGACGTGCATGTGCATGAAAGGGCCCAGGGAGGGTCTTACATTATCGTCAAGCCATGTTGGAGATGCAACTGGCCACCTCCCGTGGTAGGGAGAGGGCACAGTTCCATTCCAGTGACTGCTGCCTTGCCGATGCGTGGGATAGTTAAGAGACAAGCATTTTGTCCAGGGCCAGGATCTGGCCTTTGGAGGAGGGCTGGCCAAGCCTGCCGGCTTCTCATTGGCCCATTACAAAGGAGCTAAAGCCAATGGGGGCAGAGCATCAACTGCACCAAGCACACAACAACACAGTGTGCGGGCAGCCATCTTGGTATGGCAGCTCGCAGTTCGATTATATTGCAAAAGGGCATTAGCCGTCGAAAATGCAGCCTACCAAGCAGTAACATCCATTGTCCACAACAGAGCTGTAGAGTGCCAGGATCTTCAGGGCAGGGAAGCAATTCAAAGTCATGGTAGCGGCGACATGCACGTGCATGAAAGGGCCCAGGGAGGGTCTTACCTTATCGTCAAGCCGTGTTGGAGCTGCAACTGGCCAACTCCCGTGGTAGGGAGAGGGCACAGTTCCATTCCAGTGACTGCTGCCTTGCCGATGCGTGGGATAGTTAAAAGACAAGCATTTTGTCCAGGGCCAGGATCTGGCCTTTGGAGGAGGGCCGGACAAGCCTGCCGGCTTCTCATTGGCCCATTACAAAGGAGCTAGAGCCAATGGGGGCAGAGCATCAACTGCACCAAGCACACAACACAGTGCACATGCATGAAAGGGCCCAGGGAGGGTCTTACCTTATCATCAAGCCGTGTTGGAGTTGCAACTGGCCACCTCTCGTGGTAGGGAGAGGGCACAGTTCCATTCCAGTGACTGCTGTCTTGCCGATGCGTGGGATAGTTAAGAGACAAGCATTTTGTACAGGGCCAGGATCGGGCCTTTGGAGGAGGGCTGGCCAAGCCTGCCGGCTTCTCATTGGCCCATTACAAAGGAGCTAAAGCCAATGGGGGCAGAGCATCAACTGCACCAAGCACACAACAACACAGTGTGCGGGCCACCATCTTGCTATCGCAGCTCAAAGTTCGAATATATTGTAGAAGGGTGGTAGCCATTGAAAATGCAGCCTAGCAAGCAGTAACATCCACAGTCCACAAAAGAGCTGTAGAGGGCCACGATCTTCAGGGCAGGGAAGCAATTTAATTTCATGGCAGCAACGATGTGCGTGTGCCTGAAAGGGCCCACGGAGGGTCTTACCTTATTGTCAAGCAGTGTTGGAGCTGCACCTGGCAACTTCCCGTGATATGCAGAGGGCGCAGTGCCATTCCAGGAACTGCTGCCTTCCCAATGCTCGGGATAGTGATGAGAGGAGCATTTTGTCCAGGGCCAGGATCGGGCCGACCAAGCCTGCCGGCTTCACATTGGCCCATTACAAAGGAGCCAGAGCCAATGGGGGCAGAGCATCAACTGCACCAAGCACACAACAACACAGTGTGCAGGCCGCCATCTTGGTATGGCAGCTCGCAGTTTGAATATATTGCATAAGGGAAGTAGCTGTCGAAAATGCAGCCAAGCAAGCAGTAACATCCACAGTCCACAACAGAGCTGTAGAGTGCCACGATCTTCATGGCAGGGAAGCAATTCAAAGTCATGGTACCGCCGAAGGGCACGTGCATGAAAGGGCCCAGGGAGGGTCTTACCTTATCGTCAAGACGTGATGGAGCTGCAACTGGCCACCTCCCGTGGTAGGGAGAGGGCATAGTTCCATTCCAGTGACTGCTGCCTTGCCGATGCGTGGGATAGTAAAGAGACAAGCATTTTGTCCAGGGCCAGGATCTGGCCTTTGGAGGAGGGCCGGCCAAGCCTGCCGCCTTCTCATTGGCCCATTACAAAGGAGCTAGAGCCAATGGGGGCAGAGCCTCAACTGCACCAAGCACTCAACAACACAGTGTGCGGTCCGCCATCTTGGTATGGCAGCTCGCGGTTCGAATATATTGCAGAAGGGCATTAGCCGTCGAAAATGCAGCCTACCAAGCACTAACATCCATAGTCCACAACAGAGCTGTAGAGTGCCACGATCTTCAGGGCAGGGACGATGTGTGTGTGCCTGAAAGGACCCAGGGAGGGGTTTACCTTATCGCCAAGCCGTGGTATGCAGAGGGAGCAGTGCCATTCCAGGGACTGCTGCCTTCCCGATGCTCGGGATAGTGAAGAGAGGAGCATTCTGTCCAAGGCCAGGATCGGGCCTTTGGAGGAGGGCTGGCCAAGCCTGCCGGCTTCTCATTGGCCCATTACAAAGGGGCTAGAGCGAATGGGGGCAGAGCATCAACTGCACCACGCACACAACAACAGTGTGTGGGCCGCCATCTTGGTATGGCAGCTCGCAGTTCGAATATATTGCAGAAGGGCAGTAGCCGTCGTAAATGCAGCCTAGCAAGCAGTAACATACATAGTCCACAACAGAGCTGTAGAGTGCCACGATCTTCAGGGCAGCTAAGCAATTCAAAGTCATGGCAGCGCCGACGTGCGCATGCCTCAAAGGGACCAGGGAGGGTCTTACCTTATCGTCAAGCCGTTTTGGAGCTGCACCTGGCCAGCTCCCGTGGTAGGGAGAGGGCGCAGTCCCATTCCATTCCATTCCTTGCCGATGCTCGGTATAGTTAAGAGACAACCATTTTGTCCAGAGCCAGGATCGGGCCTTTGGAGGAGGGCCCGCCAAACCTGCCGGCGTCTCATTGGCCCATTACAAGGGAGCTAGAGCCAATGGTGGCAGAGCATCAACTGCACCAAGCACAAAACGTGGGGCTCCATCTTTGTATGGCAGCTCGCAGTTCGAATATATTGCAGAAGGGCATTAGCCGTCGAAAATGCAGTCTACCAAGCAGTAACATCCATAGTCCACAACAGAGCTGTAGAGTGCCACGATCTTCAGGGCAGGGAAGCAATTCAAAGTCATGGTAGCGCCGACGTGCACGTGCATGAAAGGGCCCAGGGACGGTCTTACCTTATCGTCAAGCTGTGTTGGAGCTGCAACTGCCCACCTCCCATGGTAGGGAGAGGGCACAGTTCCATTCCAGTGACTGCTGCCTTGCCGATGCATGGGATAGTTAGAGACAAGCATTTTGTCCAGGGCCAGGATCGGGCCTTTGGAGGAGGGCCGGACAAGTCTGCCGGCTTCTCATTGGCCCATTGCAAAGGAGCTAAAGCCAATGGGGGCAGAGCATCAACTGCACCAAGCACACAACACAGTGTGCGGGCAGCCATCTTGGTATGGCAGCTCGCAGTTCGAATATATTGCAGAAGGGCATTAGCCGTCGAAAATGCAGTCTACCAAGCAGTAACATCCATAGTCCACAACAGAGCTGTAGAGTGCCACGATCTTCAGGGCAGGGAAGCAATTCAAAGTCATGGTACCGCCGACGTGCACGTGCATGAAAGGGCCCAGGGAGGGTCTTACCTTATCGTCAAGACGTGATGGAGCTGCAACTGGCCACCTCCCGTGGTAGGGAGAGGGCACAGTTCCATTCCAGTGACTGCTGCCTTGCCGATGCGTGGGATAGTTAAGAGACAAGCATTTTGTACAGGGCCAGGATCGGGCCTTTGGAGGAGGGCTGGCCAAGCCTGCCGGCTTCTCATTGGCCCGTTACAAAGGAGCCAAAACCAATGGGGGCAGAGCATCAACTGCACCAAGCACACAACAACACAGTGTGCGGTCCGCCATCTTGGTATGGCAGCTCGCGGTTCGAAAATATTGCAGAAGTGCATTAGCCGTCGAAAATGCAGCCTACCAAGCAGTAACATCCATTGTCCACGACAGACCTGTAGAGTGCCGTGATTTTAAGGGCAGGGAAGCAATTCAAAGTCATGGCAGCGCGGACGTGCACGTGCCTGAAGGGGCCCAGGGAGGGTCTTCCCTTATCGTCAAGCCGTGTTGGAGCTGCACCTGGCCACCTCCAGTGGTAGTGAGAGGGCGCAGTGCCATTCCAGAGACTGCTCCCTTGCCGATGCGCGGGATAGTGAAGAGAGGAGCATTTTGTCCGGGGCCAGGATCGGGCCAGCCAAGCCTGACAGCTTCTCATTGGCCCATTACAAATGAGCCAGAGCCAATGGTGGCAGAGCATCAACTGCACCAAGCACACAACCACACAGTGTGCGGGCTGCCATCTTGGTATAGCAATTCGAATATATTGCAGAAGGGCAGTAGCCGCCGAAAAATGCAGTCTAGTAAGCAGTAACATCCATAGTCCACAACAGAGCTATAGAGTGCCACGATCTTCAGGGCAGGGAAGCAATTCAATGTCATGGCAGCGACGATGTGTGTGTGCCTGAAGAGGGCCCAGGGAGGGTCTTACCTTATCATCAAGCCGTGATGGAGCTGCACCTGGCAACCTCCCGTGGTAGGGAGAGGGCGCAGTGCCATTCCAGTGACTGCTGCCTTGCCGATGTGCGGGATAGTGAAGAGAGGAGCATTTTGTCCGGGACCAGGATCGGGCCTTCGGAGGAGGGCTGGCCAAGCCTGCCAGCTTCTCATTGGCCCATTACAAAGGAGCCAAAGCCAATGGGGGCAGAGCATCAACTGCACCAAGCACACAACAACAGTGTGCGGGCCACCATCTTGGTATGGCAGCTCGCATTTCAAATATATTGCAGAATGGCAGTAGCCGTCAAAAATGCAGCCTAGCAAGCAGTAACATCCACAGTCCACAACAGAGCTGTAGAGTGCCACGATCTTCAGGGCAGGGAAGCAATTCAATGCCATGGCAGCGACAATGTGGCGTGTGCCTGAGAGGGCCCAGGGAGGGTCTTACCTTATCGTCAAGCAGTGTTGGAGCTGTACCTGCAACCTCCTGTGGTAGGGAGAGGGCGTAGTGCCATTCCAGGGACTGCAGCCTTGCAGATGCGCGGGATAGTGAAGAGAGGAGCATTTTGTCCAGGGCCACGATTGGGCCTTCGAAGGAGGGCCGGCTAAGCCTGCCAGCTTCTCATTGGCCCATTACAAAGGAGCCAGAGCCAATGGGGGTAGAGCATCAACTGCACCAAGCACACACCAACACAGTTTGCGAGCCGCCATATTGGTATAGCAGCTTGCAATTCGAGTATACTGCAGAAGGGCAATAGCCCTCGAAAATGCAGCCTAGCAAGCACTAACATCCATAGTCCACAACAGAGCTGTAGTGTGCAATGATCTTCAGGGCAGGGAATCAATTCAATGTTATGGCAGCAACGATGTGCGTGTGCCTGAAAGGGCCCAGGGAGGGTCTTCCCTTATCCTTAAGCCTTGCTGGAGCTGCACCTGGCAACCTCCCGTGGTAGGGAGAGAGCGCAGTGCCATTCCAGGGACTGCTGTCTTGCCGATGCGCGGGATGGTGAAGAGAGGAGCATTTTGTCTGGGACCAGGATCGGACCTTCGGAGAAGGGCCGGCCAAACCCGCCGGCTTTTCATTGGCCCATTACAAAGGAGCCAGAGCCAATGGGGACAGAGCATCAACTGCACCAAGCACACAAGAACACAGTGTGCAGTGCGCCATCTTGGTATCGCAGCTCGCAGTTCGAATATATTGCAGAAGGGCATTAGCCATCGAAAATGCAGCCTACCAAGCAGTAACATCTATAGTCCACAACAGAGCTGTAGAGTGCCACGATCTTCAGGGCAGGGAAGCAATTCAAAGCCATGATACCGCCGATGTGCACGTGCATGAAAGGGCCCAGGGAGGGTCTTACCTTATCGTCAAGCCGTGTTGGAGCTGCAACTGGCCACCTCCCGTGGTAGGGAGAGGGCACAGTTCCATTCCAGTGACTGCTGCCTTGCCGATGCGTGGGATAGTTAAGAGAAGCATTTTGTCCAGGGCTAGGAACTGGCCTTTGGAGGAGGGCCGGCCAAGCCTGCCGGCTTCTCATTGGCCCATTACAAAGGAGCCAGAGCCAATGGGGGCAGAGCAGCAACAACACAGTTTGCAGGCCGCCATCTTGGTATAGCCACTTGCAGTTCGAATATATTGCAGAAGGGCAGTAGCCCTCGAAAATGTAGCCTAGCAAGCAGTAACATCCATAGACTACAACAGAGCTGTAGAGTGCCGTGATCTCAAGGACAGGGAAGCAATTCAAAGTCATGGCAGCGCTGACGTGCGCATGCCTGAAGGGGCCCAGGGAGGGGCTTCCCTTATCGTCAAGCCGTGTTGGAGCTGCACCTGGCCACCTCCCGTGGTAGGGAGAGGGCGCAGTGCCATTCCAGAGACTGCTCCCTTGCCGATGCGCGGGATAGTGAAGAGAGGAGCATTTTGTCAAGGGTCAGGATCGGGCCTTTGGAGGAGGGCCAGCCAAGCCTGCCAGCTTCTCACTGGCCCATTACAAATGAGCCAGAGTCAATGGGGACAGAGCATCAACTGCACCAAGCACACAAGAACACAGTGTGCGGTCCGCCATCTTGGTATGGCAGCTCGCGGTTCGAAAATATTGCACAAGTGCATTAGCCGTCGAAAATGCAGCCTACCAAGCAGTAACATCCATTGTCCACGACAGACCTGTAGAGGGCCGTGATTTTAAGGGCAGGGAAGCAATGCAAAGTCATGGCAGCGCTAACGTGCACGTGCCTGAAGGGGCCCAGGGAGGGTCTTCCCTTATCGTCAAGCCGTGTTGGAGCTGCACCTGGCCACCTCCCGTGGGGATAGTGAAGAGAGGAGCATTTTGTCAGGGGTCAGGATCGGGCCTTTGGAGGAGGGCCAGCCAAGCCTGCTAGCTTCTCACTGGCCCATTACAAATGAGCCAGAGTCAATGGGGACAGAGCATCAACTGCACCAAGCACACAAGAACACAGTGTGCGGTCCGCCATCTTGGTATGGCAGCTCGCAGTTCGAATATATTGCAGAAGGGCATTAGCCGTCGAAAATGCACCCTACCAAGCAGTAACAGCCATAGTCCACAACAGAGCTGTAGAGTGCCACGATCTTCAGGGCAGGGAAGCAATTCAAAGTCATGGTACCGCTGACGTGCACGTGCATGAAAGGGCCCAGGGAGGGTCTTACATTATCGTCAAGCCGTGTTGGAGCTGCAACTGGCCAACTCCCGTGGTAGGGAGAGGGCACAGTTCCATTCCAGTGACTGCTGCCTTGCCGATGCGTGGGATAGTTAAAAGACAAGCATTTTGTCCAGGGCCAGGATCTGGCCTTTGGAGGAGGGCCGGACAAGCCTGCCGGCTTCTCATTGGCCCATTACAAAGGAGCTAGAGCCAATGGGGGCAGAGCATCAACTGCACCAAGCACACAACACAGTGCACGTGCATGAAAGGGCCCAGGGAGGGTCTTACCTTATCATCAAGCCGTGTTGGAGTTGCAACTGGCCACCTCTCGTGGTAGGGAGAGGGCACAGTTCCATTCCAGTGACTGCTGTCTTGCCGATGCGTGGGATAGTTAAGAGACAAGCATTTTGTACAGGGCCAGGATCGGGCCTTTGGAGGAGGGCTGGCCAAGCCTGCCGGCTTCTCATTGGCCCATTACAAAGGAGCTAAAGCCAATGGGGGCAGAGCATCAACTGCACCAAACACACAACAACACAGTGTGTGGGCCACCATCTTGCTATCGCAGCTCAAAGTTCGAATATATTGTAGAAGGGTGGTAGCCATTGAAAATGCAGCCTAGCAAGCAGTAACATCCACAGTCCACAAAAGAGCTGTAGAGGGCCACGATCTTCAGGGCAGGGAAGCAATTTAATTTCATGGCAGCAACGATGTGCGTGTGCCTGAAAGGGCCCACGGAGGGTCTTACCTTATTGTCAAGCAGTGTTGGAGCTGCACCTGGCAACTTCCCGTGATATGCAGAGGGCGCAGTGCCATTCCAGGAACTGCTGCCTTCCCAATGCTCGGGATAGTGATGAGAGGAGCATTTTGTCCAGGGCCAGGATCGGGCCGACCAAGCCTGCCGGCTTCACATTGGCCCATTACAAAGGAGCCAGAGCCAATGGGGGCAGAGCATCAACTGCACCAAGCACACAACAACACAGTGTGCAGGCCGCCATCTTGGTATGGCAGCTCGCAGTTTGAATATATTGCATAAGGGAAGTAGCTGTCGAAAATGCAGCCAAGCAAGCAGTAACATCCACAGTCCACAACAGAGCTGTAGAGTGCCACGATCTTCATGGCAGGGAAGCAATTCAAAGTCATGGTACCGCCGAAGGGCACGTGCATGAAAGGGCCCAGGGAGGGTCTTACCTTATCGTCAAGACGTGATGGAGCTGCAACTGGCCACCTCCCGTGGTAGGGAGAGGGCATAGTTCCATTCCAGTGACTGCTGCCTTGCCGATGCGTGGGATAGTAAAGAGACAAGCATTTTGTCCAGGGCCAGGATCTGGCCTTTGGAGGAGGGCCGGCCAAGCCTGCCGCCTTCTCATTGGCCCATTACAAAGGAGCTAGAGCCAATGGGGGCAGAGCCTCAACTGCACCAAGCACTCAACAACACAGTGTGCGGTCCGCCATCTTGGTATGGCAGCTCGCGGTTCGAATATATTGCAGAAGGGCATTAGCCGTCGAAAATGCAGCCTACCAAGCACTAACATCCATAGTCCACAACAGAGCTGTAGAGTGCCACGATCTTCAGGGCAGGGACGATGTGTGTGTGCCTGAAAGGACCCAGGGAGGGGTTTACCTTATCGCCAAGCTGTGGAATGCAGAGGGAGCAGTGCCATTCCAGGGACTGCTGCCTTCCCGATGCTCGGGATAGTGAAGAGAGGAGCATTTTGTCCGGGGCCAGGATCGGGCCAGCCAAGCCTGACAGCTTCTCATTAGCCCATTACAAATAAGCCAGAGCCAATGGTGGCAGAGTATCAACTGCACCAAGCAGACAACCACACAGTGTGCGGGCTGCCATCTTGGTATAGCAATTCGAATATATTGCAGAAGGGCAGTAGCCGTCGAAAATGCAGCCTACCAAGCAGTAACATCCATAGTCCACAACAGAGCTGTAGAGTGCCACGATCTTCAGGGCAGGGAAGCAATTCAAAGTCATGTACCGCTGACGTGCATGTGCATGAAAGGGCCCAGGGAGGGTCTTACATTATCGTCAAGCCGTGTTGGAGATGCAACTGGCCACCTCCCGTGGTAGGGAGAGGGCACAGTTCCATTCCAGTGACTGCTGCCTTGCCGATGCGTGGGATAGTTAAGAGACAAGCATTTTGTCCAGGGCCAGGATCTGGCCTTTGGAGGAGGGCTGGCCAAGCCTGCCGGCTTCTCATTGGCCCATTACAAAGGAGCTAAAGCCAATGGGGGCAGAGCATCAACTGCACCAAGCACACAACAACACAGTGTGCGGGCAGCCATCTTGGTATGGCAGCTCGCAGTTCGAATATATTGCAAAAGGGCATTAGCCGTCGAAAATGCAGCCTACCAAGCAGTAACATCCATTGTCCACAACAGAGCTGTAGAGTGCCAGGATCTTCAGGGCAGGGAAGCAATTAAAAGTCATGGTAGCGGCGACATGCACGTGCATGAAAGGGCCCAGGGAGGGTCTTACCTTATCGTCAAGCCGTGTTGGAGCTGCAACTGCACACCTCCCGTGGTAGGGAGAGGGCACAGTTCCATTCCAGTGACTGCTGCCTTTCCGATGCATGGGATAGTTAAGAGACAAGCCTTTTGTCCAGGGCCAGGATCGGGCCTTTGGAGGAGGGCCGGACAAGCCTGCCGGCTTCTCATTGGCCCATTACAAAGGAGCTAGAGCCAATGGGGGCAGAGCATCAACTGCACCAAGCACACAACACAGTGCACGTGCATGAAAGGGCCCAGGGAGGGTCTTACCTTATCATCAAGCCGTGTTGGAGTTGCAACTGGCCACCTCTCGTGGTAGGGAGAGGGCACAGTTCCATTCCAGTGACTGCTGCCTTGCCGATGCGTGGGATAGTTAAGAGACAAGCATTTTGTACAGGGCCAGGATCGGGCCTTTGGAGGAGGGCTGGCCAGGCCTGCCGGCTTCTCATTGGCCCATTACAAAGGAGCCAGAGCCAATGGGGACAGAGCATCAACTGCACCAAGCACACAAGAACACAGTGTGCGGTGCGCCATCTTGGTATCGCAGCTCGCAGTTCGAATATATTGCAGAAGGGCATTAGCCATCGAAAATGCAGCCTACCAAGCAGTAACATCTATAGTCCACAACAGAGCTGTAGAGTGCCACGATCTTCAGGGCAGGGAAGCAATTCAAAGCCATGATACCGCCGATGTGCACGTGCATGAAAGGGCCCAGGGAGGGTCTTACCTTATCGTCAAGCCGTGTTGGAGCTGCAACTGGCCACCTCCCGTGGTAGGGAGAGGGCACAGTTCCATTCCAGTGACTGCTGCATTGCCGATGCGTGGGATAGTTAAGAGAAGCATTTTGTCCAGGGCTAGGAACTGGCCTTTGGAGGAGGGCCGGCCAAGCCTGCCGGCTTCTCATTGGCCCATTACAAAGGAGCCAGAGCCAATGGGGGCAGAGCAGCAACAACACAGTTTGCAGGCCGCCATCTTGGTATAGCCACTTGCAGTTCGAATATATTGCAGAAGGGCAGTAGCCCTCGAAAATGTAGCCTAGCAAGCAGTAACATCCATAGATTACAACAGAGCTGTAGAGTGCCGTGATCTTAAGGACAGGGAAGCAATTCAAAGTCATGGCAGCGCTGACGTGCGCATGCCTGAAGGGGCCCAGGGAGGGGCTTCCCTTATCGTCAAGCCGTGTTGGAGCTGCACCTGGCCACCTCCCGTGGTAGGGAGAGGGCGCAGTGCCATTCCAGAGACTGCTCCCTTGCCGATGCGCGGGATAGTGAAGAGAGGAGCATTTTGTCAAGGGTCAGGATCGGGCCTTTGGAGGAGGGCCAGCCAAGCCTGCCAGCTTCTCACTGGCCCATTATAAATGAGCCAGAGTCAATGGGGACAGAGCATCAACTGCACCAAGCACACAAGAACACAGTGTGCGGTCCGCCATCTTGGTATGGCAGCTCGCGGTTCGAAAATATTGCAGAAGTGCATTAGCCGTCGAAAATGCAGCCTACCAAGCAGTAACATCCATTGTCCACGACAGACCTGTAGAGGGCCGTGATTTTAAGGGCAGGGAAGCAATTCAAAGTCATGGCAGCGCTAACGTGCACGTGCCTGAAGGGGCCCAGGGAGGGTCTTCCCTTATCGTCAAGCCGTGTTGGAGCTGCACCTGGCCACCTCCCGTGGGGATAGTGAAGAGAGGAGCATTTTGTCAAGGGTCAGGATCGGGCCTTTGGAGGAGGGCCAGCCAAGCCTGCTAGCTTCTCACTGGCCCATTACAAATGAGCCAGAGTCAATGGGGACAGAGCATCAACTGCACCAAGCACACAAGAACACAGTGTGCGGTCCGCCATCTTGGTATGGCAGCTCGCAGTTCGAATATATTGCAGAAGGGCATTAGCCGTCGAAAATGCAGTCTACCAAGCAGTAACATCCATAGTCCACAACAGAGCTGTAGAGTGCCACGATCTTCAGGGCAGGGAAGCAATTCAAAGTCATGGTACCGCCGACGTGCACGTGCATGAAAGGGCCCAGGGAGGGTCTTACCTTATCGTCAAGACGTGATGGAGCTGCAACTGGCCACCTCCCGTGGTAGGGAGAGGGCACAGTTCCATTCCAGTGACTGCTGCCTTGCCGATGCGTGGGATAGTTAAGAGACAAGCATTTTGTACAGGGCCAGGATCGGGCCTTTGGAGGAGGGCTGGCCAAGCCTGCCGGCTTCTCATTGGCCCGTTACAAAGGAGCCAAAACCAATGGGGGCAGAGCATCAACTGCACCAAGCACACAACAACACAGTGTGCGGTCCGCCATCTTGGTATGGCAGCTCGCGGTTCGAAAATATTGCAGAAGTGCATTAGCCGTCGAAAATGCAGCCTACCAAGCAGTAACATCCATTGTCCACGACAGACCTGTAGAGTGCCGTGATTTTAAGGGCAGGGAAGCAATTCAAAGTCATGGCAGCGCGGACGTGCACGTGCCTGAAGGGGCCCAGGGAGGGTCTTCCCTTATCGTCAAGCCGTGTTGGAGCTGCACCTGGCCACCTCCAGTGGTAGTGAGAGGGCGCAGTGCCATTCCAGAGACTGCTCCCTTGCCGATGCGCGGGATAGTGAAGAGAGGAGCATTTTGTCCGGGGCCAGGATCGGGCCAGCCAAGCCTGACAGCTTCTCATTGGCCCATTACAAATGAGCCAGAGCCAATGGTGGCAGAGCATCAACTGCACCAAGCACACAACCACACAGTGTGCGGGCTGCCATCTTGGTATAGCAATTCGAATATATTGCAGAAGGGCAGTAGCCGCCGAAAAATGCAGTCTAGTAAGCAGTAACATCCATAGTCCACAACAGAGCTATAGAGTGCCACGATCTTCAGGGCAGGGAAGCAATTCAATGTCATGGCAGCGACGATGTGTGTGTGCCTGAAGAGGGCCCAGGGAGGGTCTTACCTTATCATCAAGCCGTGATGGAGCTGCACCTGGCAACCTCCCGTGGTAGGGAGAGGGCGCAGTGCCATTCCAGTGACTGCTGCCTTGCCGATGTGCGGGATAGTGAAGAGAGGAGCATTTTGTCCGGGACCAGGATCGGGCCTTCGGAGGAGGGCTGGCCAAGCCTGCCAGCTTCTCATTGGCCCATTACAAAGGAGCCAAAGCCAATGGGGGCAGAGCATCAACTGCACCAAGCACACAACAACAGTGTGCGGGCCACCATCTTGGTATGGCAGCTCGCATTTCAAATATATTGCAGAATGGCAGTAGCCGTCAAAAATGCAGCCTAGCAAGCAGTAACATCCACAGTCCACAACAGAGCTGTAGAGTGCCACGATCTTCAGGGCAGGGAAGCAATTCAATGCCATGGCAGCGACAATGTGGCGTGTGCCTGAGAGGGCCCAGGGAGGGTCTTACCTTATCGTCAAGCAGTGTTGGAGCTGTACCTGCAACCTCCTGTGGTAGGGAGAGGGCGTAGTGCCATTCCAGGGACTGCAGCCTTGCAGATGCGCGGGATAGTGAAGAGAGGAGCATTTTGTCCAGGGCCACGATTGGGCCTTCGAAGGAGGGCCGGCTAAGCCTGCCAGCTTCTCATTGGCCCATTACAAAGGAGCCAGAGCCAATGGGGGTAGAGCATCAACTGCACCAAGCACACACCAACACAGTTTGCGAGCCGCCATATTGGTATAGCAGCTTGCAATTCGAGTATACTGCAGAAGGGCAATAGCCCTCGAAAATGCAGCCTAGCAAGCACTAACATCCATAGTCCACAACAGAGCTGTAGTGTGCAATGATCTTCAGGGCAGGGAATCAATTCAATGTTATGGCAGCAACGATGTGCGTGTGCCTGAAAGGGCCCAGGGAGGGTCTTCCCTTATCCTTAAGCCTTGCTGGAGCTGCACCTGGCAACCTCCCGTGGTAGGGAGAGAGCGCAGTGCCATTCCAGGGACTGCTGTCTTGCCGATGCGCGGGATGGTGAAGAGAGGAGCATTTTGTCTGGGACCAGGATCGGACCTTCGGAGAAGGGCCGGCCAAACCCGCCGGCTTTTCATTGGCCCATTACAAAGGAGCCAGAGCCAATGGGGACAGAGCATCAACTGCACCAAGCACACAAGAACACAGTGTGCAGTGCGCCATCTTGGTATCGCAGCTCGCAGTTCGAATATATTGCAGAAGGGCATTAGCCATCGAAAATGCAGCCTACCAAGCAGTAACATCTATAGTCCACAACAGAGCTGTAGAGTGCCACGATCTTCAGGGCAGGGAAGCAATTCAAAGCCATGATACCGCCGATGTGCACGTGCATGAAAGGGCCCAGGGAGGGTCTTACCTTATCGTCAAGCCGTGTTGGAGCTGCAACTGGCCACCTCCCGTGGTAGGGAGAGGGCACAGTTCCATTCCAGTGACTGCTGCCTTGCCGATGCGTGGGATAGTTAAGAGAAGCATTTTGTCCAGGGCTAGGAACTGGCCTTTGGAGGAGGGCCGGCCAAGCCTGCCGGCTTCTCATTGGCCCATTACAAAGGAGCCAGAGCCAATGGGGGCAGAGCAGCAACAACACAGTTTGCAGGCCGCCATCTTGGTATAGCCACTTGCAGTTCGAATATATTGCAGAAGGGCAGTAGCCCTCGAAAATGTAGCCTAGCAAGCAGTAACATCCATAGACTACAACAGAGCTGTAGAGTGCCGTGATCTCAAGGACAGGGAAGCAATTCAAAGTCATGGCAGCGCTGACGTGCGCATGCCTGAAGGGGCCCAGGGAGGGGCTTCCCTTATCGTCAAGCCGTGTTGGAGCTGCACCTGGCCACCTCCCGTGGTAGGGAGAGGGCGCAGTGCCATTCCAGAGACTGCTCCCTTGCCGATGCGCGGGATAGTGAAGAGAGGAGCATTTTGTCAAGGGTCAGGATCGGGCCTTTGGAGGAGGGCCAGCCAAGCCTGCCAGCTTCTCACTGGCCCATTACAAATGAGCCAGAGTCAATGGGGACAGAGCATCAACTGCACCAAGCACACAAGAACACAGTGTGCGGTCCGCCATCTTGGTATGGCAGCTCGCGGTTCGAAAATATTGCACAAGTGCATTAGCCGTCGAAAATGCAGCCTACCAAGCAGTAACATCCATTGTCCACGACAGACCTGTAGAGGGCCGTGATTTTAAGGGCAGGGAAGCAATGCAAAGTCATGGCAGCGCTAACGTGCACGTGCCTGAAGGGGCCCAGGGAGGGTCTTCCCTTATCGTCAAGCCGTGTTGGAGCTGCACCTGGCCACCTCCCGTGGGGATAGTGAAGAGAGGAGCATTTTGTCAGGGGTCAGGATCGGGCCTTTGGAGGAGGGCCAGCCAAGCCTGCTAGCTTCTCACTGGCCCATTACAAATGAGCCAGAGTCAATGGGGACAGAGCATCAACTGCACCAAGCACACAAGAACACAGTGTGCGGTCCGCCATCTTGGTATGGCAGCTCGCAGTTCGAATATATTGCAGAAGGGCATTAGCCGTCGAAAATGCACCCTACCAAGCAGTAACAGCCATAGTCCACAACAGAGCTGTAGAGTGCCACGATCTTCAGGGCAGGGAAGCAATTCAAAGTCATGGTACCGCTGACGTGCACGTGCATGAAAGGGCCCAGGGAGGGTCTTACATTATCGTCAAGCCGTGTTGGAGCTGCAACTGGCCAACTCCCGTGGTAGGGAGAGGGCACAGTTCCATTCCAGTGACTGCTGCCTTGCCGATGCGTGGGATAGTTAAAAGACAAGCATTTTGTCCAGGGCCAGGATCTGGCCTTTGGAGGAGGGCCGGACAAGCCTGCCGGCTTCTCATTGGCCCATTACAAAGGAGCTAGAGCCAATGGGGGCAGAGCATCAACTGCACCAAGCACACAACACAGTGCACGTGCATGAAAGGGCCCAGGGAGGGTCTTACCTTATCATCAAGCCGTGTTGGAGTTGCAACTGGCCACCTCTCGTGGTAGGGAGAGGGCACAGTTCCATTCCAGTGACTGCTGTCTTGCCGATGCGTGGGATAGTTAAGAGACAAGCATTTTGTACAGGGCCAGGATCGGGCCTTTGGAGGAGGGCTGGCCAAGCCTGCCGGCTTCTCATTGGCCCATTACAAAGGAGCTAAAGCCAATGGGGGCAGAGCATCAACTGCACCAAACACACAACAACACAGTGTGTGGGCCACCATCTTGCTATCGCAGCTCAAAGTTCGAATATATTGTAGAAGGGTGGTAGCCATTGAAAATGCAGCCTAGCAAGCAGTAACATCCACAGTCCACAAAAGAGCTGTAGAGGGCCACGATCTTCAGGGCAGGGAAGCAATTTAATTTCATGGCAGCAACGATGTGCGTGTGCCTGAAAGGGCCCACGGAGGGTCTTACCTTATTGTCAAGCAGTGTTGGAGCTGCACCTGGCAACTTCCCGTGATATGCAGAGGGCGCAGTGCCATTCCAGGAACTGCTGCCTTCCCAATGCTCGGGATAGTGATGAGAGGAGCATTTTGTCCAGGGCCAGGATCGGGCCGACCAAGCCTGCCGGCTTCACATTGGCCCATTACAAAGGAGCCAGAGCCAATGGGGGCAGAGCATCAACTGCACCAAGCACACAACAACACAGTGTGCAGGCCGCCATCTTGGTATGGCAGCTCGCAGTTTGAATATATTGCATAAGGGAAGTAGCTGTCGAAAATGCAGCCAAGCAAGCAGTAACATCCACAGTCCACAACAGAGCTGTAGAGTGCCACGATCTTCATGGCAGGGAAGCAATTCAAAGTCATGGTACCGCCGAAGGGCACGTGCATGAAAGGGCCCAGGGAGGGTCTTACCTTATCGTCAAGACGTGATGGAGCTGCAACTGGCCACCTCCCGTGGTAGGGAGAGGGCATAGTTCCATTCCAGTGACTGCTGCCTTGCCGATGCGTGGGATAGTAAAGAGACAAGCATTTTGTCCAGGGCCAGGATCTGGCCTTTGGAGGAGGGCCGGCCAAGCCTGCCGCCTTCTCATTGGCCCATTACAAAGGAGCTAGAGCCAATGGGGGCAGAGCCTCAACTGCACCAAGCACTCAACAACACAGTGTGCGGTCCGCCATCTTGGTATGGCAGCTCGCGGTTCGAATATATTGCAGAAGGGCATTAGCCGTCGAAAATGCAGCCTACCAAGCACTAACATCCATAGTCCACAACAGAGCTGTAGAGTGCCACGATCTTCAGGGCAGGGACGATGTGTGTGTGCCTGAAAGGACCCAGGGAGGGGTTTACCTTATCGCCAAGCCGTGGAATGCAGAGGGAGCAGTGCCATTCCAGGGACTGCTGCCTTCCCGATGCTCGGGATAGTGAAGAGAGGAGCATTTTGTCCGGGGCCAGGATCGGGCCAGCCAAGCCTGACAGCTTCTCATTAGCCCATTACAAATAAGCCAGAGCCAATGGTGGCAGAGTATCAACTGCACCAAGCAGACAACCACACAGTGTGCGGGCTGCCATCTTGGTATAGCAATTCGAATATATTGCAGAAGGGCAGTAGCCGTCGAAAATGCAGCCTACCAAGCAGTAACATCCATAGTCCACAACAGAGCTGTAGAGTGCCACGATCTTCAGGGCAGGGAAGCAATTCAAAGTCATGTACCGCTGACGTGCATGTGCATGAAAGGGCCCAGGGAGGGTCTTACATTATCGTCAAGCCGTGTTGGAGATGCAACTGGCCACCTCCCGTGGTAGGGAGAGGGCACAGTTCCATTCCAGTGACTGCTGCCTTGCCGATGCGTGGGATAGTTAAGAGACAAGCATTTTGTCCAGGGCCAGGATCTGGCCTTTGGAGGAGGGCTGGCCAAGCCTGCCGGCTTCTCATTGGCCCATTACAAAGGAGCTAAAGCCAATGGGGGCAGAGCATCAACTGCACCAAGCACACAACAACACAGTGTGCGGGCAGCCATCTTGGTATGGCAGCTCGCAGTTCGAATATATTGCAAAAGGGCATTAGCCGTCGAAAATGCAGCCTACCAAGCAGTAACATCCATTGTCCACAACAGAGCTGTAGAGTGCCAGGATCTTCAGGGCAGGGAAGCAATTAAAAGTCATGGTAGCGGCGACATGCACGTGCATGAAAGGGCCCAGGGAGGGTCTTACCTTATCGTCAAGCCGTGTTGGAGCTGCAACTGCACACCTCCCGTGGTAGGGAGAGGGCACAGTTCCATTCCAGTGACTGCTGCCTTTCCGATGCATGGGATAGTTAAGAGACAAGCCTTTTGTCCAGGGCCAGGATCGGGCCTTTGGAGGAGGGCCTGACAAGCCTGCCGGCTTCTCATTGGCCCATTACAAAGGAGCTAGAGCCAATGGGGGCAGAGCATCAACTGCACCAAGCACACAACACAGTGCACGTGCATGAAAGGGCCCAGGGAGGGTCTTACCTTATCATCAAGCCGTGTTGGAGTTGCAACTGGCCACCTCTCGTGGTAGGGAGAGGGCACAGTTCCATTCCAGTGACTGCTGCCTTGCCGATGCGTGGGATAGTTAAGAGACAAGCATTTTGTACAGGGCCAGGATCGGGCCTTTGGAGGAGGGCTGGCCAGGCCTGCCGGCTTCTCATTGGCCCATTACAAAGGAGCCAGAGCCAATGGGGACAGAGCATCAACTGCACCAAGCACACAAGAACACAGTGTGCGGTGCGCCATCTTGGTATCGCAGCTCGCAGTTCGAATATATTGCAGAAGGGCATTAGCCATCGAAAATGCAGCCTACCAAGCAGTAACATCTATAGTCCACAACAGAGCTGTAGAGTGCCACGATCTTCAGGGCAGGGAAGCAATTCAAAGCCATGATACCGCCGATGTGCACGTGCATGAAAGGGCCCAGGGAGGGTCTTACCTTATCGTCAAGCCGTGTTGGAGCTGCAACTGGCCACCTCCCGTGGTAGGGAGAGGGCACAGTTCCATTCCAGTGACTGCTGCATTGCCGATGCGTGGGATAGTTAAGAGAAGCATTTTGTCCAGGGCTAGGAACTGGCCTTTGGAGGAGGGCCGGCCAAGCCTGCCGGCTTCTCATTGGCCCATTACAAAGGAGCCAGAGCCAATGGGGGCAGAGCAGCAACAACACAGTTTGCAGGCCGCCATCTTGGTATAGCCACTTGCAGTTCGAATATATTGCAGAAGGGCAGTAGCCCTCGAAAATGTAGCCTAGCAAGCAGTAACATCCATAGATTACAACAGAGCTGTAGAGTGCCGTGATCTTAAGGACAGGGAAGCAATTCAAAGTCATGGCAGCGCTGACGTGCGCATGCCTGAAGGGGCCCAGGGAGGGGCTTCCCTTATCGTCAAGCCGTGTTGGAGCTGCACCTGGCCACCTCCCGTGGTAGGGAGAGGGCGCAGTGCCATTCCAGAGACTGCTCCCTTGCCGATGCGCGGGATAGTGAAGAGAGGAGCATTTTGTCAAGGGTCAGGATCGGGCCTTTGGAGGAGGGCCAGCCAAGCCTGCCAGCTTCTCACTGGCCCATTATAAATGAGCCAGAGTCAATGGGGACAGAGCATCAACTGCACCAAGCACACAAGAACACAGTGTGCGGTCCGCCATCTTGGTATGGCAGCTCGCGGTTCGAAAATATTGCAGAAGTGCATTAGCCGTCGAAAATGCAGCCTACCAAGCAGTAACATCCATTGTCCACGACAGACCTGTAGAGGGCCGTGATTTTAAGGGCAGGGAAGCAATTCAAAGTCATGGCAGCGCTAACGTGCACGTGCCTGAAGGGGCCCAGGGAGGGTCTTCCCTTATCGTCAAGCCGTGTTGGAGCTGCACCTGGCCACCTCCCGTGGGGATAGTGAAGAGAGGAGCATTTTGTCAAGGGTCAGGATCGGGCCTTTGGAGGAGGGCCAGCCAAGCCTGCTAGCTTCTCACTGGCCCATTACAAATGAGCCAGAGTCAATGGGGACAGAGCATCAACTGCACCAAGCACACAAGAACACAGTGTGCGGTCCGCCATCTTGGTATGGCAGCTCGCAGTTCGAATATATTGCAGAAGGGCATTAGCCGTCGAAAATGCACCCTACCAAGCAGTAACAGCCATAGTCCACAACAGAGCTGTAGAGTGCCACGATCTTTAGGGCAGGGAAGCAATTCAAAGTCATGGTACCGCTGACGTGCACGTGCATGAAAGGGCCCAGGGAGGGTCTTACATTATCGTCAAGCCGTGTTGGAGCTGCAACTGGCCAACGTGGTAGGGAGAGGGCACAGTTCCATTCCAGTGACTGCTGCCTTGCCGATGCGTGGGATAGTTAAAAGACAAGCATTTTGTCCAGGGCCAGGATCTGGCCTTTGGAGGAGGGCCGGACAAGCCTGCCGGCTTCTCATTGGCCCATTACAAAGGAGCTAGAGCCAATGGGGGCAGAGCATCAACTGCACCAAGCACACAACACAGTGCACGTGCATGAAAGGGCCCAGGGAGGGTCTTACCTTATCATCAAGCCGTGTTGGAGTTGCAACTGGCCACCTCTCGTGGTAGGGAGAGGGCACAGTTCCATTCCAGTGACTGCTGTCTTGCCGATGCGTGGGATAGTTAAGAGACAAGCATTTTGTACAGGGCCAGGATCGGGCCTTTGGAGGAGGGCTGGCCAAGCCTGCCGGCTTCTCATTGGCCCATTACAAAGGAGTTAAAGCCAATGGGGGCAGAGCATCAACTGCACCAAGCACACAACAACACAGTGTGCGGGCCACCATCTTGCTATCGCAGCTCAAAGTTCGAATATATTGTAGAAGGGTGGTAGCCATTGAAAATGCAGCCTAGCAAGCAGTAACATCCACAGTCCACAAAAGAGCTGTAGAGGGCCACGATCTTCAGGGCAGGGAAGCAATTTAATTTCATGGCAGCAACGATGTGCGTGTGCCTGAAAGGGCCCACGGAGGGTCTTACCTTATTGTCAAGCAGTGTTGGAGCTGCACCTGGCAACTTCCCGTGATATGCAGAGGGCGCAGTGCCATTCCAGGAACTGCTGCCTTCCCAATGCTCGGGATAGTGATGAGAGGAGC
Source organism: Ambystoma mexicanum (assembly GCF_040938575.1). Taxonomy (NCBI): domain Eukaryota; kingdom Metazoa; phylum Chordata; class Amphibia; order Caudata; family Ambystomatidae; genus Ambystoma; species Ambystoma mexicanum. The sequence continues at coordinate 17,057,999 of NC_090937.1, read as the reverse complement.
ATTTTGTCCAGGGCCAGGATCGGGCCGACCAAGCCTGCCGGCTTCACATTGGCCCATTACAAAGGAGCCAGAGCCAATGGGGGCAGAGCATCAACTGCACCAAGCACACAACAACACAGTGTGCAGGCCGCCATCTTGGTATGGCAGCTCGCAGTTTGAATATATTGCATAAGGGAAGTAGCTGTCGAAAATGCAGCCAAGCAAGCAGTAACATCCACAGTCCACAACAGAGCTGTAGAGTGCCACGATCTTCATGGCAGGGAAGCAATTCAAAGTCATGGTACCGCCGAAGGGCACGTGCATGAAAGGGCCCAGGGAGGGTCTTACCTTATCGTCAAGACGTGATGGAGCTGCAACTGGCCACCTCCCGTGGTAGGGAGAGGGCATAGTTCCATTCCAGTGACTGCTGCCTTGCCGATGCGTGGGATAGTAAAGAGACAAGCATTTTGTCCAGGGCCAGGATCTGGCCTTTGGAGGAGGGCCGGCCAAGCCTGCCGCCTTCTCATTGGCCCATTACAAAGGAGCTAGAGCCAATGGGGGCAGAGCCTCAACTGCACCAAGCACTGAACAACACAGTGTGCGGTCCGCCATCTTGGTATGGCAGCTCGCGGTTCGAATATATTGCAGAAGGGCATTAGCCGTCGAAAATGCAGCCTACCAAGCACTAACATCCATAGTCCACAACAGAGCTGTAGAGTGCCACGATCTTCAGGGCAGGGACGATGTGTGTGTGCCTGAAAGGACCCAGGGAGGGGTTTACCTTATCGCCAAGCCGTGGTATGCAGAGGGAGCAGTGCCATTCCAGGGACTGCTGCCTTCCCGATGCTCGGGATAGTGAAGAGAGGAGCATTTTGTCCGGGGCCAGGATCGGGCCAGCCAAGCCTGACAGCTTCTCATTAGCCCATTACAAATAAGCCAGAGCCAATGGTGGCAGAGTATCAACTGCACCAAGCAGACAACCACACAGTGTGCGGGCTGCCATCTTGGTATAGCAATTCGAATATATTGCAGAAGGGCAGTAGCCGTCGAAAATGCAGCCTACCAAGCAGTAACATCCATAGTCCACAACAGAGCTGTAGAGTGCCACGATCTTCAGGGCAGGGAAGCAATTCAAAGTCATGTACCGCTGACGTGCATGTGCATGAAAGGGCCCAGGAAGGGTCTTACATTATCGTCAAGCCATGTTGGAGCTGCAACTGGCCACCTCCCGTGGTAGGGAGAGGGCACAGTTCCATTCCAGTGACTGCTGCCTTGCCGATGCGTGGGATAGTTAAGAGACAAGCATTTTGTCCAGGGCCAGGATCTGGCCTTTGGAGGAGGGCTGGCCAAGCCTGCCGGCTTCTCATTGGCCCATTACAAAGGAGCTAAAGCCAATGGGGGCAGAGCATCAACTGCACCAAGCACACAAGAACACAGTGTGCGGGCAGCCATCTTGGTATGGCAGCTCGCAGTTCGAATATATTGCAAAAGGGCATTAGCCGTCGAAAATGCAGCCTACCAAGCAGTAACATCCATTGTCCACAACAGAGCTGTAGAGTGCCAGGATCTTCAGGGCAGGGAAGCAATTCAAAGTCATGGTAGCAGCGACATGCACGTGCATGAAAGGGCCCAGGGAGGGTCTTACCTTATCGTCAAGCCGTGTTGGAGCTGCAACTGCACACCTCCCGTGGTAGGGAGAGGGCACAGTTCCATTCCAGTGACTGCTGCCTTTCCGATGCATGGGATAGTTAAGAGACAAGCATTTTGTCCAGGGCCAGGATCGGGCCTTTGGAGGAGGGCCGGACAAGCCTGCCGGCTTCTCATTGGCCCATTACAAAGGAGCTAGAGCCAATGGGGGCAGAGCATCAACTGCACCAAGCACACAACACAGTGCACGTGCATGAAAGGGCCCAGGGAGGGTCTTACCTTATCATCAAGCCGTGTTGGAGTTGCAACTGGCCACCTCTCATGGTAGGGAGAGGGCACAGTTCCATTCCAGTGACTGCTGCCTTGCCGATGCGTGGGATAGTTAAGAGACAAGCATTTTGTACAGGGCCAGGATCGGGCCTTTGGAGGAGGGCTGGCCAGGCCTGCCGGCTTCTCATTGGCCCATTACAAAGGAGCCAGAGCCAATGGGGACAGAGCATCAACTGCACCAAGCACACAAGAACACAGTGTGCGGTGCGCCATCTTGGTATCGCAGCTCGCAGTTCGAATATATTGCAGAAGGGCATTAGCCATCGAAAATGCAGCCTACCAAGCAGTAACATCTATAGTCCACAACAGAGCTGTAGAGTGCCACGATCTTCAGGGCAGGGAAGCAATTCAAAGCCATGATACCGCCGATGTGCACATGCATGAAAGGGCCCAGGGAGGGTCTTACCTTATCGTCAAGCCGTGTTGGAGCTGCAACTGGCCACCTCCCGTGGTAGGGAGAGGGCACAGTTCCATTCCAGTGACTGCTGCCTTGCCGATGCGTGGGATAGTTAAGAGAAGCATTTTGTCCAGGGCCAGGAACTGGCCTTTGGAGGAGGGCCGGCCAAGCCTGCCGGCTTCTCATTGGCCCATTACAAAGGAGCCAGAGCCAATGGGGGCAGAGCAGCAAGGAACAAGTTACTTACCTGTAACTGTTGTTCTCCAGCATGGGTCTGGCATGGATTCACATGCTCATGAATATTCCCCGTCGTCAGGCTGGGAATCCTCGGTAAAGAAAAAACCAGTATCAGTTTCGTTTCTGATCTGTCTTTCGTAGTAATAACCAATCACTGGTCTCTGCGTCATACTGACCACAGCCAATGACTGCCCTCTACCTAAGCACCGCCTCTGGCAGCCATCTTCAGATTTGGAAGCACGTGAAGTGGCAGTATGACCAAGTGAAGAGCCGCAGAGGGGTAGGCGGGAGGGTTCGCATGTGAATCCATGCCAGACCCATGCTGGAGAACAACAGTTACAGGTAAGTAACTTGTTCCTTCTCCAGCATGGGGTCTGGCATGGATTCACATGCTCATGAATAAAGAATACATAGCAGTACACACATGCACAACCACGGGAGGTGGCAAAGGCTCAACATTAAGCATCACATCAACTCAACATTAAGCATCTTACCTCCTCACCAGGCTCACCTCAGGCGAACAGGTTGCGCAGCACTGCTTGGCCGACCCTGGACTCCTCCCTGGAATCCCGGTCGACGCAGTAGAATTTCGTGAAGGTGTGCGTCGACCTCCACGTAGCAGCCCTGCATATGTCCAGCAGGGGCACACCAGATAGGAACGCCGTGGTAGCCGCGATCGCTCTGGTGGAATGGGCTCTCGGACGGCCAGGCAGCGGTCGGTTTGCCAACCGGTGACAGCACATGATACAGCCGGAGAGCCATCTGGAGATGGAAGCCTTCGAGAGAGCCTTCCCCTGATTGACAGGTCCAAAGTTCACAAAGAGTTGTGACGTCTTCCGAAAACCCTTCGTGCGGTCCACGTAGAACTTCAGCGCTCTAGCTACATCCAGCGAGTGCAAAGTCCTCTCAGCCGGCGACGAAGGCGACGGGAAGAACACAGGCAACACCAAGGGTTCGTTGAGATGGAAGTCCGACGGTACCTTGGGCATGAAGGAGGGGTGCGTCCTGAGCACTACCCTCGTGTCGTGGAAAGTCAAGTACGGGGCCTTGCAGGAAAGGGCCTGGATCTCTCCCACTCGTCGTGCGGAGGTGATGGCCACAAGAAAAGCTGTTTTCCACGATAGAAACTTCAACGGGGCCGAGTGCAGAGGCTCGAACGGAGGTCCCATGAGCTTGGTCAGCACCACGTTGAGCTCCCACGCCGGGGCCGGAGCCTTCACCGGCGGGAACGATCTGAACAGTCCCTTCATGAACTCTTTCACCAGACGATGAGACCACAAGGACGTCCGGCCCGTGGTTCTGGTGTATCGGGAGATCGCAGCAAGATGAATCTTGATGGACGCATGTGCCAGACCAGCTTTGGCCAGCGTCAGCAGGTACGGCAGTACTTGGGGAGCCGTAATCCGTAGAGGGTTAATCTTCTGTGCGTGGCACCAGACAGAGAACCTCTTCCATTTGTGTCCATAGCATTTAAGAGTCGAGGACGCCCTGGCCTTTGCAAGAACCTCTCTGCAATCGGCCGGTATGTCGTATCCTCCAAACTCTAGTGCTGCGGGAGCCAGGCCTGCAAGTTCAGCGACTTCGGGTCGTGGTGGAGGATGGCGCCTCCTTCCCTGGAGAGTAGATCCGCGTCCGCCGGCAGCTTGATCGGCGGGGACGCTGACAAGTCCAGAAGGTCCGGGAACCATATCTGCCTCGGCCACGCAGGTGCGACGAGGATCATCCTGCACCGTGACCTCTTGAGCTGGTTGACGAGCCGGATTAGCAGAGGCAAGGGAGGGAACGCGTAGAGGAACAGGCCCTCCCAGGGGAACGAGAAAGCATCGCCCATGCTCCTCGTCTGGGGAAACCTGCTGGCGAACCTCCGGCACTTGGCGTTCGTCGCCGTCGCGAACAGGTCGATCTGGGGTGTGCCCCACCGTCGGAAGAGGCGATCCACCAGATCCTGCCGTAGTTCCCACTCGTGGCACGAGCGCAGCTCCCTGCTGAGTGAGTCGGCGATGGTGTTTTTTATCCCTGCCAGATGAAACGGCACCAGAAAAATCCCTTGGGCGACGGCCCAATGCCACAGGTCCTGCGCCTCCTTGGACAGCGCTGGGGACCTGGTTCCGCCCTGTTTCCTGATGTAAAACATGGTGGTGGTGTTGTCGGTGAAGATCCTCACCACCTTGCCCTTGAGGGACGGAAGGAAGGACCTGAGGGCCCAAAACACTGCACGGAGCTCCAGGACGTTGATATGTAGGGACTTCTCCGTCGAGAGCCAGAGTCCCCTTGCGTGCAGATTTTCGGTGTGCGCTCCCCACCCTTCCAGGGAGGCATCCGTGGTCACAGTCTCCTGGTGGGCTGGGGTCTGGAAGTCCATGCCCGCCGTCAGATGCGCGCGGGTGCCCCACCACCGTATCGCTCGTCGGAAACTCTCGTCGAGCTTGATCCTTTCCTCGAAGCTGCCCGTCGTCTGGATCCAGCGCGCATCCAGGAATTCTTGCAACGGGCGCATCCGGAGCTTGCACATGGGAATGAGGTAGATGCAGGAAGACATCATCCCGAGGAGGGACTTGATGGACCTCACTTTGGCCGCGTCGGCCACCAACATCCGTTGCACCTTGCCCAAGATGGTCCTGGTCCTCTCCTCCGACGGGGAGGCCAGAAGGGACACTGTGTCGAGCCTCGCTCCCAGAAACAGTGCGACTTGCGCGGGCACCAGGTGGGATTTGGCGTAGTTCACGGAGAATCCCAGGTCCGTGAGGAGTTGGACGGTCCTTGCCGTGTGGACCACGGCGAGCTCCCTCGTCTTGGCGCGGATGAGCCAGTCGTCCAGGTAGGGGTAGACGTGGATCCCCTCGCGGCGCAGCTGCGCCGCCACCGGTGCAAGGCACTTGGTGAATACCCTGGGTGCCGACCGTAGTCCGAAGGGAAGGGCTTTGAACTGGTAATGACGCCCTTGGACCACGAATCTGAGGAATTTGCGGTGCCCCTTTAGGATGGGAATGTGGAAGTAGGCATCCTCCAAATCCAACGACGATAGGAAGTCTCCTTCCTCCAGCTGACCCAGGACGTGCTGGAGGGTGACCATCCGGAACTTCTGCGCCTTGATGAACTTGTTCAGACGTCGCAGGTCCAGGATGGGGCGCCATCCTCCCGTCTTCTTCTTCACGAGGAAGTATCTCGAGTAGACTCCAGAGCCCCGAAGCCTCTTTGGGACGAGTTCGATGGCGCCCTTTCTGAGCATCGCCTTTACCTCCAGGAGAAGTTGAGGGACGTGAAGTTCTTTCCTGGCCACGGGGGGGACGCGCGGGCACCTTCTTTGAAACTCGAGCGCGTGGCCCCGGGCCAGGGCGTCCAGCACCCAACGGTCGGTGGAGAAGGACTCCCACACGCTGACGAAGCCCGCCAGCCGGCCTCCCACCGGGGTGCTTCGGTGGGGACCCGACCCCAAGGCCGGTTCAATCCTGCTTGGACGCGGCCTTGCCGCCTTGACCTCCTTGGCGACGACGGCGGGGTCCGCTAGACTTGCCTCGTCCTCTGTAGGCCTCTTGCGACGACGAGCGGGCCGCTTGACGGTAGGAAGCGAAACCGCCGCCGGAACCTTTGGAGGCGCCCTTGCCTCCGCCGCTCCGAAAGGGCGTCTGTCGTTGCAGGACTCCAAGGGCCCGGGCCGTCTCAGTATCCGCCTTGATGGCCTGAAGGGAATCGTCCACTGTCTTCCCAAACAGGTTGTTCCCGTCGAAGGGCATGTCCAGGACTCTGGTCTGGACGTCCTGCCGGAAGTCCGTAGCTTTGAGCCATCCACGACGTCGAAGGCAAACGCCGTTGCCCAGCTGGCGCAATCCAGTGTCGGCGATGTCCGTCGCCACGGTGATGGCGTGGTCCGAGGCCACCTCACCTTCCTGCAGGATCTCAAGGGCCTCCGCCCTCTTGTCGTCCGGCAGAAAATCCAGCAGAGGAGCCATCTTGTACCAGAGCTCCCTGTCGTAGCGGGCCACGATAGCCAAGGCGTTGGCCGCTTTAATCGTCGTCGCTGCCGACGAGATGACTCTACGCCCCATAGTATCCAATTTCTTTCCCTCGCCGTCCGGCGGGGAAGTCGATGTGGAGGCCGCACCCCCCCCCGCTTTCTTCCTGGCTGCCGCGGAGACGACGGAGTCCGGGGTAGGCTGCGCCCGGAGGCATAGGGGGGCCGTGTCCGGGACCCGGTACTTTTTCTCGTACCGGTCTCTTCTAGCTGGCGTCGTGGAAGGGTTCTTGAGGAGGGAAAGGCCCTCATCCCAAATGTCGTCCAACAGAGGCACTGCGAGGACCGTCTTCCTCTTGGCCTCGCGCCGCTGATAAAGGAAGCCTTCCTTTTTCTTCTCCTCAGGGCAGAGTTGGAAAAGCTCGGAAGCCCTGGAGATCATGGAGTGGAAAGATCCGATCTCGTCGGGCGGAGAGGCCCTGGTGGGAGGCGACGACGGAAAATCCTCGTCGTATGCCTCGTCGTCCGTACCCGTCGCTGCCGTGTCAGTCCCCGTATCATCCCCTCGGGTGGACGGGGAGGAGGGCTGGAAGGGGCGCGACGGTTGAAAAGGAGGTGGTGGATGGATCCTTCTTTTCTTGGTAGGGGGAACACCAGAAGGTCCCGGTTCTGGATCCCCCGACGGGAGAGGTTCCTCCGTCGGTAACGGTAGCCTCGTCCTTATCTCGGAGCATAAGGACTGTATGGCCAACAAAATGGCCGCCGAGTTGTCTTGCGGGGCTGGCAGAGGGGAATCCGACGGGCGAGCAGGGGCCCCGTCGGTCTCCTCGACGATGTCGTCGTCGTCACCTGCGTCGGGGTCCATTCCGACGGGCTGGCCTTCTTCCACGCCTAGGCCGTGGCTTAAGACCTCGATCAGTTCCTCTTCTGAGGTTGAGGCCGACTCTACGACGACGCCCTGCCCCCCCTTCTTCTTCCCCACGGAGGGTTTCACGGGGGTCCTATCGATGGGCACAAAGGAAGACTCCCTCCGAGGAGGCAGGGAGATTCTGGGCCCTGAGGTCGCCACCACTGGTGCAGCCACCACAGGCTGAGCCAGGGCCGCCGCGACCGTTTCGATAGAGGGCTTGGCCGGATGGATCAAGGCCTTCACCACCTTAGGTGCGCTCACCGCCTTATCCTTGAGGGAGGGGGCACTGCCACGCTCCTCCTCTGCCTTAGAGCTCGACCGGGGCCTCTCCAGGAGCTTCGCCGGGTGCTCGGCCTTCCTCTTACCCGACCCAGAGCGTTGGCTCGTGGTTGATGGTGCCGGGGAGGGTGCGCCCTGCCTGGCGCCCGCAGAGCCCGACCGTTCGGCGCTCCCGGTGCCAGCGGACTCGCGGTGCTTGGCCTTATGTTGGGCCCCCGTCGCCGGGGCGCCCTCAAAGGTCTTAGAAGACCGCTCGGATTTCTTCTTCTTCTCGCCAGACGGGCTCTTACCCTCCAGCCAGTTGGCGAGACGTTGATGGCGGTCCTTCATGGTCCGTTCCGACATGTTGCCGCAAAACGCACAGTCCTTCTCCACGTGCGTCTTGTCCTCATGAAGGCAGTAAAGGCAGAAAGAGTGTTCGTCCTCCTTGAAGACGTTCTGCAGCTGGCATCCAGGGCAGACCCTGAACAGCTTTCCGGGCGTCGAGCTTCCCTTCTCCTGGGCCATCTCCGAGACAGGGCCTGAGAAGCTTCTGGAGTCCTCCGAAGTGTAGCTCGACGAAATCTTCACCCTTGAGGGGCACAGATGAATCCGACACGGGTCCCCGTTGATCGGATGTAGGATCGGTGGAGCTTGAGGCTCTTTTAACCGAAAGAATCGAAGTTTTTTGTAAAAAGCGCGAAAAATTAGCACTAACGCTCGAGAGCAATAGCACGAGGATCCCAACACATGAACGTGCGGTAAAAATCTGAAGATGGCTGCCAGAGGCGGTGCTTAGGTAGAGGGCAGTCATTGGCTGTGGTCAGTATGACGCAGAGACCAGTGATTTGTTATTACTACGAAAGACAGATCAGAAACGAAACTGATACTGGTTTTTTCTTTACCGAGGATTCCCAGCCTGACGACGGGGAATATTCATGAGCATGTGAATCCATGCCAGACCCCATGCTGGAGAACAACACAGTTTGCAGGCCGCCATCTTGGTATAGCCACTTGCAGTTCGAATATATTGCAGAAGGGCAGTAGCCCTCGAAAATGTAGCCTAGCAAGCAGTAACATCCATAGACTACAACAGAGCTGTAGAGTGCCGTGATCTTAAGGACAGGGAAGCAATTCAAAGTCATGGCAGCGCTGACGTGCGCATGCCTGAAGGGGCCCAGGGAGGGGCTTCCCTTATCGTCAAGCCGTGTTGGAGCTGCACCTGGCCACCTCCCGTGGTAGGGAGAGGGCGCAGTGCCATTCCAGAGACTGCTCCCTTGCCGATGCGCGGGATAGTGAAGAGAGGAGCATTTTGTCAAGGGTCAGGATCGGGCCTTTGGAGGAGGGCCAGCCAAGCCTGCCTGTTTCTCACTGTTGATTACAAATGAGCCAGAGTCAATGGGGACAGAGCATCAACTGCACCAAGCACACAAGAACACAGTGTGCGGTCCGCCATCTTGGTATGGCAGCTCGCACTTCGAATATATTGCAGAAGGGCATTAGCCGTCGAAAATGCAGCCTACCAAGCAGTAACATCCATAGTCCACAACAGAGCTGTAGAGTGCCACGATCTTCAGGGCAGGGAAGCAATTCAAAGTCATGTACCGCTGACGTGCACGTGCATGAAAGGGCCCAGGGAGGGTCTTACATTATCGTCAAGCCGTGTTGGAGCTGCAACTGCACACCTCCCGTGGTAGGGAGAGGGCACAGTTCCATTCCAGTGACTGCTGCCTTTCCGATGCATGGGATAGTTAAGAGACAAGCATTTTGTCCAGGGCCAGGATCGGGCCTTTGGAGGAGGGCCGGACAAGCCTGCCGGCTTCTCATTGGCCCATTACAAAGGAGGTAGAGCCAATGGGGGCAGAGCATCAACTGCACCAAGCACACAACACAGTGCACGTGCATGAAAGGGCCCAGGGAGGGTCTTACCTTATCATCAAGCCGTGTTGGAGTTGCAACTGGCCACCACTCGTGGTAGGGAGAGGGCACAGTTCCATTCCAGTGACTGCTGCCTTGCCGATGCGTGGGATAGTTAAGAGACAAGCATTTTGTACAGGGCCAGGATCGGGCCTTTGGAGGAGGGCTGGCCAGGCCTGCCGGCTTCTCATTGGCCCATTACAAAGGAGCCAAAACCAATGGGGGCAGAGCATCAACTGCACCAAGCACACAACAACACAGTGTGCGGTCCGCCATCTTGGTATGGCAGCTCACGGTTCGAAAATATAGCAGAAGTGCATTAGCCGTCGAAAATGCAGCCTACCAAGCAGTAACATCCATTGTCCACGACAGACCTGTAGAGTGCCGTGATTTTAAGGGCAGGGAAGCAATTCAAAGTCATGGCAGCGCGGACGTGCACGTGCCTGAAGGGGCCCAGGGAGGGTCTTCCCTTATCGTCAAGCCGTGTTGGAGCTGCACCTGGCCACCTCCAGTGGTAGTGAGAGGGCGCAGTGCCATTCCAGAGACTGCTCCCTTGCCGATGCGCGGGATAGTGAAGAGAGGAGCATTTTGTCAAGGGTCAGGATCGGGCCTTTGGAGGAGGGCCAGCCAAGCCTGCTAGCTTCTCACTGGCCCATTACAAATGAGCCAGAGTCAATGGGGACAGAGCATCAACTGCACCAAGCACACAAGAACACAGTGTGCGGTCCGTATCTTGGTATGGCAGCTCGCAGTTCGAATATATTGAAGAAGGGCATTAGCCGTCGAAAATGCAGCCTACCAAGCAGTAACATCCATAGTCCACAACAGAGCTGTAGAGTGCCACGATCTTCAGGGCAGGGAAGCAATTCAAAGTCATGGTACCGCTGACGTGCACGTGCATGAAAGGGCCCAGGGAGGGTCTTACATTATCGTCAAGCCGTGTTGGAGCTGCAACTGGCCACCTCCCGTGGTAGGGAGAGGGCACAGTTCCATTCCAGTGACTGCTGCCTTGCCGATGCGTGGGATAGTTAAGAGACAAGCATTTTGTCCAGGGCCAGGATCTGGCCTTTGGAGGAGGGCTGGCCAAGCCTGCCCGCTTCTCAATGGCCCATTACAAAGGAGCTAAAGCCAATGTGGGCAGAGCATCAACTGCACCAAGCACACAACAACACAGTGTGCGGTCCGCCATCTTGGTATGGCAGCTCGCAGTTCGAATATATTGCAAAAGGGCATTAGCCGTCGAAAATGCAGCCTACCAAGCAGTAACATCCATTGTCCACAACAGAGCTGTAGAGTGCCAGGATCTTCAGTGCAGGGAAGCAATTCAAAGTCATGGTAGCGCCGACATGCACGTGCATCATGAAAGGGCCCAGGGAGGGTCTTACCTTATCGGCAAGCCGTGTTGGAGCTGCAACTGGCCACCTCCCGTGGTAGGGAGAGGGCACAGTTCCATTCCAGTGACTGCTGCCTTGCCGATGCATGGGATAGTTAAGAGACAAGCATTTTGTCCAGGGCCAGGATCGGGCCTTTGGAGGAGGGCCGGACAAGCCTGCCGGCTTCTCATTGGCCCATTACAAAGGAGCTAGAGCCAATGGGGGCAGAGCATCAACTGCACCAAGCACACAACACAGTGCACGTGCATGAAAGGGCCCAGGGAGGGTCTTACCTTATCATCAAGCCGTGTTGGAGTTGCAACTGGCCACCTCCAGTGGTAGTGAGAGGGCGCAGTGCCATTCCAGAGACTGCTCCCTTGCCGATGCGCGGGATAGTGAAGAGAGGAGCATTTTGTCAAGGGTCAGGATCGGGCCTTTGGAGGAGGGCCAGCCAAGCCTGCTAGCTTCTCACTGGCCCATTACAAATGAGCCAGAGTCAATGGGGACAGAGCATCAACTGCACCAAGCACACAAGAACACAGTGTGCGGTCCGTATCTTGGTATGGCAGCTCGCAGTTCGAATATATTGAAGAAGGGCATTAGCCGTCGAAAATGCAGCCTACCAAGCAGTAACATCCATAGTCCACAGCAGAGCTGTAGAGTGCCACGATCTTCAGGGCAGGGAAGCAATTCAAAGTCATGGTACCGCTGACGTGCACGTGCATGAAAGGGCCCAGGGAGGGTCTTACATTATCGTCAAGCCGTGTTGGAGCTGCAACTGGCCACCTCCCGTGGTAGGGAGAGGGCGCAGTTCCATTCCAGTGACTGCTGCCTTGCCGATGCTTGGGATAGTTAAGAGACAAGCATTTTGTCCAGGGCCAGGATCTGGCCTTTGGAGGAGGGCTGGCCAAGCCTGCCCGCTTCTCAATGGCCCATTACAAAGGAGCTAAAGCCAATGTGGGCAGAGCATCAACTGCACCAAGCACACAACAACACAGTGTGCAGTCCGCCATCTTGTTATGGCAGCTCGCAGTTCGAATATATTGCAAAAGGGCATTAGCCGTCGAAAATGCAGCCTACCAAGCAGTAACATCCATTGTCCACAACAGAGCTGTAGAGTGCCAGGATCTTCAGGGCAGGGAAGCAATTCAAAGTCATGGTAGCGCCGACATGCACGTGCATCATGAAAGGGCCCAGGGAGGGTCTTATCTTATCGGCAAGCCGTGTTGGCGCTGCAACTGGCCACCTCCCGTGGTAGGGAGAGGGCACAGTTCCATTCCAGTGACTGCTGCCTTGCCGATGCATGGGATAGTTAAGAGACAAGCATTTTGTCCAGGGCCAGGATCGGGCCTTTGGAGGAGGGCCGGACAAGCCTGCCGGCTTCTCATTGGCCCATTACAAAGGAGCTAGAGCCAATGGGGGCAGAGCATCAACTGCACCAAGCACACAACACAGTGCACGTGCATGAAAGGGCCCAGGGAGGGTCTTACCTTATCATCAAGCCGTGTTGGAGTTGCAACTGGCCACCTCTCGTGGTAGGGAGAGGGCACAGTTCCATTCCAGTGACTGCTGTCTTGCCGATGCGTGGGATAGTTAAGAGACAAACATTTTGTACAGGGCCAGGATCGGGCCTTTGGAGGAGGGCTGGCCAAGCCTGCCGGCTTCTCATTGGCCCATTACAAAGGAGCTAAAGCCAATGGGGGCAGAGCATCAACTGCACCAAGCACACAACAACACAGTGTGCGGGCCACCATCTTGCTATCGCAGCTCAAAGTTCGAATATATTGCAGAAGGGTGGTAGCCATTGAAAATGCAGCCTAGCAAGCAGTAACATCCACAGTCCACAAAAGAGCTGTAGAGGGCCACGATCTTCAGGGCAGGGAAGCAATTTAATTTCACGGCAGCGACGATGTGCGTGTGCCTGAAAGGGCCCACGGAGGGTCTTACCTTATTGTCAAGCAGTGTTGGAGCTGCACCTGGCAACTTCCCGTGATATGCAGAGGGCGCAGTGCCATTCCAGGAACTGCTGCCTTCCCAATGCTCGGGATAGTGATGAGAGGAGCATTTTGTCTGGGACCAGGATCGGACCTTCGGAGAAGGGCCGGCCAAACCCGCCGGCTTCTCATTAGCCCATTACAAAGGAGCCAGAGCCAATGGGGGCAGAGCATCAACTGCACCAAGCACACAACAACACAGTGTGCAGGCCGCCATCTTGGTATGGCAGCTCGCAGTTTGAATATATTGCATAAGGGAAGTAGCTGTCGAAAATGCAGCCAAGCAAGCAGTAACATCCACAGTCCACAACAGAGCTGTAGAGTGCCACGATCTTCAGGGCGGGGAAGCAATTCAAAGTCATGGTACCGCCGACGGGCACGTGCATGAAAGGGCCCGGGGAGGGTCTTACCTTATCGTCAAGACGTGATGGAGCTGCAACTGGCCACCTCCCGTGGTAGGGAGAGGGCACAGTTCCATTCCAGTGACTGCTGCCTTGCCGATGCGTGGGATAGTAAAGAGACAAGCATTTTGTCCAAGGCCAGGATCTGGCCTTTGGAGGAGGGCCGGCCAAGCCTGCCGCCTTCTCATTGGCCCATTACAAAGGAGCTAGAGCCAATGGGGGCAGAGCCTCAACTGCACCAAGCACTCAACAACACAGTGTGCGGTCCGCCATCTTGGTATGGCAGCTCGCGGTTCGAATATATTGCAGAAGGGCATTAGCCGTCGAAAATGCAGCCTACCAAGCAGTAACATCCATAGTCCACAACAGAGCTGTAGAGTGCCACGATCTTCAGGGCAGGGACGATGTGTGTGTGCCTGAAAGGACCCAGGGAGGGGTTTACCTTATCGCCAAGCTGTGGTATGCAGAGGGAGCAGTGCCATTCCAGGGACTGCTGTCTTCCCGATGCTCGGGATAGTGAAGAGAGGAGCATTTTGTCCGGGGCCAGGATTGGGCCAGCCACGCCTGACAGCTTCTCATTGGCCCATTACAAATGAGCCAGAGCCAATGGTGGCAGAGCATCAACTGCACCAAGCACACAACCACACAGTGTGCGGGCTGCCATCTTGGTATAGCAATTCGAATATATTGCAGAAGGGCAGTAGCCGTCGAAAAATGCAGTCTAGTAAGCAGTAACATCCATAGTCCACAACAGAGCTGTAGAGTGCCACGATCTTCAGGGCAGGGAAGCAATTCAATGTCATGGCAGCGACGATGTGCGTGTGCCTGAAGAGGGCCCAGGGAGGGTCTTACCTTATCATCAAGCCGTAATGGAGCTGCACCTAGCAACCTCCCGTGGTAGGGAGAGGGCGTAGTGCCATTCCAGTGACTGCTGCCTTGCCGATGTGCGGGATAGTGAAGAGAGGAGCATTTTGTCCGGGACCAGGATCGGGCCTTCGGAGGAGGGCTGGCCAAGCCTGCCAGCTTCTCATTGGCCCATTACAAAGGAGCCAAAGCCAATGGGGGCAGAGCATCAACTGCACCAAGCACACAACAACAGTGTGCGGGCCACCATCTTGGTATGGCAGCTCGCATTTCGAATATATTGCAGAATGGCAGTAGCCGTCGAAAATGCAGCCTAGCAAGCAGTAACATCCACAGTCCACAACAGAGCTGTAGAGTGCCACGATCTTCAGGGCAGGGAAGCAATTCAATGCCATGGCAGCGACAATGTGCGTGTGCCTGAAAGGGCCCAGGGAGGGTCTTACCTTATCGTCAAGCCGTGTTGAGCTGTACCTGCAACCTCCTGTGGTAGGGAGAGGGCGTAGTGCCATTCCAGGGACTGCAGCCTTGCAGATGCGCGGGATAGTGAAGAGAGGAGCATTTTGTCCAGGGCCACGATTGGGCCTTCGAAGGAGGGCCGGCTAAGCCTGCCAGCTTCTCATTGGCCCATTACAAAGGAGCCAGAGCCAATGGGGGCAGAGCATCAACTGCACCAAGCACACACCAACACAGTTTGCGGGCCGCCATATTGGTATAGCAGCTTGCAATTCGAATATACTGCAGAAGGGCAATAGCCCTCGAAAATGCAGCCTAGCAAGCAGTAACATCCATAGTCCACAACAGAGCTGTAGTGTGCAATGATCTTCAGGGCAGGGAATCAATTCAATGTTATGGCAGCAACGATGTGCGTGTGCCTGAAAGGGCCCAGGGAGGGTCTTCCCTTATCCTTAAGCCTTGCTGGAGCTGCACCTGGCAACCTCCCGTGGTAGGGAGAGAGCGCAGTGCCATTCCAGGGACTGCTGTCTTGCCGATGCGCGGGATGGTGAAGAGAGGAGCATTTTGTCTGGGACCAGGATAGGCCCTTCGGAGAAGGGCCGGCCAAACCCGCCTGCTTTTCATTGGCCCATTACAAAGGAGCCAGAGCCAATGGGGACAGAGCATCAACTGCACCAAGCACACAAGAACACAGTGTGCGGTGCGCCATCTTGGTATCGCAGCTCGCAGTTCGAATATATTGCAGAAGGGCATTAGCCATCGAAAATGCAGCCTACCAAGCAGTAACATCTATAGTCCACAACAGAGCCGTAGAGTGCCACGATCTTCAGGGCAGGGAAGCAATTCAAAGCCATGATACCGCCGATGTGCACGTGCATGAAAGGGCCCAGGGAGGGTCTTACCTTATCGTCAAGCCGTGTTGAAGCTGCAACTGGCCACCTCCCGTGGTAGGGAGAGGGCACAGTTCCATTCCAGTGACTGCTGCCTTGCCGATGTGTGGGATAGTTAAGAGAAGCATTTTGTCCAGGGCCAGGAACTGGCCTTTGGAGGAGGGCCGGCCAAGCCTGCCGGCTTCTCATTGGCCCATTACAAAGGAGCCAGAGCCAATGGGGGCAGAGCAGCAACAACACAGTTTGCAGGCCGCCATCTTGGTATAGCCACTTGCAGTTTGAATATATTGCAGAAGGGCAGTAGCCCTCGAAAATGTAGCCTAGCAAGCAGTAACATCCATAGACTACAACAGAGCTGTAGAGTGCCGTGATCTTAAGGACAGGGAAGCAATTCAAAGTCATGGCAGCGCTGACGTGCGCATGCCTGAAGGGGCCCAGGGAGGGGCTTCCCTTATCGTCAAGCCGTGTTGGAGCTGCACCTGGCCACCTCCCGTGGTAGGGAGAGGGCGCAGTGCCATTCCAGAGACTGCTCCCTTGCCGATGCGCGGGATAGTGAAGAGAGGAGCATTTTGTCAAGGGTCAGGATCGGGCCTTTGGAGGAGGGCCAGCCAAGCCTGCCAGCTTCTCACTGGCCCATTACAAATGAGCCAGAGTCAATGGGGACAGAGCATCAACTGCACCAAGC
The DNA here is from genome assembly GCF_040938575.1 of Ambystoma mexicanum. Lineage (NCBI taxonomy): Eukaryota > Metazoa > Chordata > Amphibia > Caudata > Ambystomatidae > Ambystoma > Ambystoma mexicanum. The sequence goes on along the minus strand of NC_090937.1, from coordinate 17,041,712 downwards.
ACACAAGAACACAGTGTGCGGTCCGCCATCTTGGTATGGCAGCTCGCACTTCGAATATATTGCAGAAGGGCATTAGCCGTCGAAAATGCAGCCTACCAAGCAGTAACATCCATAGTCCACAACAGAGCTGTGGAGTGCCACAATCTTCAGGGCAGGGAAGCAATTCAAAGTCAAGGTACCGCTGACGTGCACGTGCATGAAAGGGCCCAGGGAGGGTCTTGCATTATCGTCAAGCCGTGTTGGAGCTGCAACTGGCCACCTCCCGTGGTAGGGAGAGGGCACAGTTCCATTCCAGTGACTGCTGCCTTGCCGATGCGTGGGATAGTTAAGAGACAAGCATTTTGTCCAGGCCCAGGATCGGGCCTTTGGAGGAGGGCCGGACAAGCCTGCCGGCTTCTCATTGGCCCATTACAAAGGAGCTAAAGCCAATGGGGGCAGAGCATCAACTGCACCAAGCACACAACACAGTGCACGTGCATGAAAGGGCCCAGGGAGGGTCTTACCTTATCATCAAGCCGTGTTGGAGTTGCAACTGGCCACCTCTCGTGGTAGGGAGAGGGCACAGTTCCATTCCAGTGACTGCTGCCTTGCCGATGCGTGGGATAGTTAAGAGACAAGCATTTTGTACAGGGCCAGGATCGGGCCTTTGGAGGAGGCTGGCCAAGCCTGCCGGCTTCTCATTGGCCCATTACAAAGGAGCTAAAGCCAATGGGGGCAGAGAATCAACTGCACCAAGCACACAACAACACAGTGTGCGGGCCACCATCTTGCTATCGCAGCTCAAAGTTCGAATATATTGCAGAAGGGCGGTAGCCATTGAAAATGCAGCCTAGCAAGCAATAACATCCACAGTCCACAACAGAGCTGTAGAGGGCCACGATCTTGAGGGCAGGGAAGCAATTTAATTTCATGGCAGCGACGATGTGCGTGTGCCTGAAAGGGCCCACGGAGGGTCTTACCTTATTGTCAAGCCGTGTTGGAGCTGCACCTGGCAACTTCCCGTGGTATGCAGAGGGCGCAGTGCCATTCCAGGGACTGCTGCCTTCCCAATGCTCGGGATAGTGATGAGAGGAGATTTGTACAGGGCCAGGATCGGGCCGACCAAGCCTGCCGGCTTCTCATTGGCCCATTACAAAGGACCCAGAGCCAATGGGGGAAGAGCATCAACTGCACCAAGCACACGACAACACAGTGTGCGGGCCGCCATCTTGGTATGGCAGCTCGCAGTTTGAATATATTGAATAAGGGAAGTAGCTGTCGAAAATGCAGCCAAGCAAGCAGTAACATCCACAGTCCACAACAGAGCTCTAGAGTGCCACCATCTTCAGGCCAGAGAAGCAATTCAATGCCATGGCAGCAACGATGTGCGTGTGCCTGAAAGGGCCCACGGAGGGTCTTACCTTATTGTCAAGCCGTGTTGGAGCTGAACCTGGCAACCTCCTGTGGTAGGGAGAGGGCGTAGTGCCATTCCAGGGACTTCAGCCTTGCCGATGAAAGGGATAGTGAAGAGAGGAGCATTCTGTCCAAGGACAGGATCGGGCCTTTGGAGGAGGGCTGGCCAAGCCTGCCGGCTTCTCATTGGCCCATTACAAAGGAGCTAGAGCGAATGGGGGCAGAGCATCAACTGCACCACGCACACAACAACACAGTGTGTGGGCCGCCATCTTGGTATGGCAGCTCGCAGTTCGAATATATTGCAGAAGGGCAGTAGCCGTCGTAAATGCAGCCTAGCAAGCAGTAACATACATAGTCCACAACAGAGCTGTAGAGTGCCACGATCTTCAGGGCAGCTAAGCAATTCAAAGTCATGGCAGCGCCGACGTGCGCATGCCTCAAAGGGCCCAGGGAGGGTCTTACCTTATCGTCAAGCCGTTTTGGAGCTGCACCTGGCCAGCTCCCGTGGTAGGGAGAGGGCGCAGTCCCATTCCATTCCATTCCTTGCCGATGCTCGGTATAGTTAAGAGACAACCATTTTGTCCAGAGCCAGGATACGGCCTTTGGAGGAGGGCCTTCCAAACCTGCCGGCGTCTCATTGGCCCATTGCAAAGGAGCTAGAGCCAATGGTGGCAGAGCATTAACTGCACCAAGCACAAAACGTGGGGCTCCATCTTTGTATGGCAGCTCGCAGTTCGAATATATTGCAGAAGGGCATTAGCCGTCGAAAATGCAGTCTACCAAGCAGTAACATCCATAGTCCACAACAGAGCTGTAGAGTGCCACGATCTTCAGGGCAGGGAAGCAATTCAAAGTCATGGTAGCGCCGACGTGCACGTGCATGAAAGGGCCCAGGGACGGTCTTACCTTATCGTCAAGCCGTGTTGGAGCTGCAACTGCCCACCTCCCGTGATAGGGAGAGGGCACAGTTCCATTCCAGTGACTGCTGCCTTGCCGAGTCATGGGATAGTTAGAGACAAGCATTTTGTCCAGGGCCAGGATCAGGCCTTTGGAGGAGGGCCGGACAAGTCTGCCGGCTTCTCATTGGCCCATTGCAAAGGAGCTAAAGCCAATGGGGGCAGAGCATCAACTGCACCAAGCACACAACACAGTGTGCGGGCAGCCATCTTGGTATGGCAGCTCGCAGTTCGAATATATTGCAAAAGGGCATTAGCCGTTACAAAATGCAGCCTCCCAAGCAGTAACAGCCATAGTCCACAACAGAGCTGTAGAGTGCCACGATCTTCAGGGCAGGGAAACAATTCAAAGTCATGATAGCGCCGACGTGCACGTGCATGAAAGGGCCCAGGGAGGGTCTTACCTTATCGTCAAGCCGTGTTGGAGCTGCAACTGGCCACCTCCCGTGGTAGGGAGAGGGCACAGTTCCATTCCAGTGACTGCAGCCTTGCTGATGCGTGGGATATTTAAGAGACAATCATTTTGTCCAGGGCCGGGATCAGGCCTTTGGAGGAGGGCCGGCCAAGCCTGTCGGCTTCTCATTCGCCCATTACAAAGGAGCTAAAGCCAATGGGGGCAGAGCATCAACTGCACCAAGCACATAACACAGTGTGCGGGTCGCCATCTTGGTATGGCCGCTCAAAGTTCGAATATATTGCAGAAGGGCGGAAGCCGTCGAAAATGCAGCCTAGCAAGCAGTAACATCCAAAGTCCACAACAGAGCTGTAGAGTGCCACGATCTTCAGAGCAGGGAAGAAGGAACAAGTTACTTACCTGTAACTGTTATTCTCCAGCATGGGTCTGGCATGGATTCACATGCTCATGAATATTCCCCGTCGTCAGGCTGGGAATCCTCGGTAAAGAAAAAATCAGTATCAGTTTTGTTTCTGATCTGTCTTTCGTAGTAGTAACCAATCACTGATCTCTGCGTCATACTGACCACAGCCAATGACTGCCCTCTACCTAAGCCCCGCCTCTGGCAGCCATCTTCAGATTTGGTAGCACGTGAAGTGGCAGTATGACCAAGTGAAGAGCCGCAGAGGGGTAGGCGGGAGGGTTCGCATGTGAATCCATGCCAGACCCATGCTGGAGAACAACAGTTACAGGTAAGTAACTTGTTCCTTCTCCAGCATGGGGTCTGGCATGGATTCACATCCTCATGAATAAAAGAATACATAGCAGTACACACATGCACAACCACGGGAGGTGGCAAAGGCTCAACATTAAGCATTACATCAAACTCAACATTAAGCAATTCTTACCTCCTCACCAGGCTCACCTTAGGCGAACAGGTTGCGCAGCACTGCTTGGCCGACCCTGGACTCCTCCCTGGAATCCCGATCGACGGAGTAGAATTTCGTGAAGGTGTGCGTCGACCTCCACGTAGCAGCCCTGCAGATGTCCAGCAAGGGCACACCAGATAGGAACGCCGTGGTAGCTGCGATCGCTCTGGTGGAATGGGCTCTCGGACGGCCAGGCAGGGGTCGGTTTGCCAACCGATGACAGTACATGATACAGCCAGAGAGCCATCTGGAAATGGAAGCCTTCGAGAGAGCCTTCCCCTGATTGACAGGTCCAAAGTTCACAAAGAGTTGTGACGTCTTCCGAAAACACTTCGTGCGGTCCACGTAGAACTTCAGCGCTCTAGCCACATCCAGCCAGTGCAAAGTCCTTTCAGCCGGCGACGAAGGCGACGGGAAGAAAACAGGCAACACCAAGGGTTCGTTGAGGTGGAAGTCCGACGGCACTTTGGGCATGAAGGAGGGGTGCGTCCTGAGCACTACCCTCGTGTCGTGAAAAGTCAAGTACGGGGCCTTGCAGGAAAGGGCCTGGATCTCTCCCACCCGTCGTGCGGAGGTGATGGCCACAAGAAACGCTGTTTTCCACGACAAGAACTTCAACGGAGCCGAGTGCAGAGGCTCGAACGGAGGTCCCATGAGCTTGGTCAGCACCACGTTGAGCTCCCACGCCGGGGCCGGAGCCTTTACCGGCGGGAACGATCTGAACAGTCCCTTCATGAACTCTTTCACCAGACGATGAGACCACAAAGACGTCCGCCTCGTGGTTCTGGTGTATCGGGAGATCGCAGCAAGATGAATCTTGATGGACGCGTGCGCCAGTCCAGCCTTGGCCAGCGTCAGTAGGTACGGCAGTACCTGGGGAGCCGTAATCCGTAGAGGGTTAATCTTCTGTGCGTTGCACCAGACAGAGAACCTCTTCCATTTGTGTCCGTAGCATTTAAGATTCGAGGACGCCCTGGCCTTTGCAAGAACCTCTCTGCAGTCAGCCGGTATGTCGTATCCTCCAAACTCTAACGCTGCAGGAGCCAGGCCTGCAAGTTCAGCGACTTCGGGTCGTGATGGAGGATGGCGCCTCCCTCCCTGAAGAGAAGATCCGCGTCCACTGGCAGCTTGATTGACGGGGACGCTGACAAGTCCAGAAGGTCCGGGAACCATATCTGCCTCGGACACGCAGGTGCGACGAGGATCATCCTGCACCGTGACCTCTTGAGCTGGTTGATGAGCCTGATCAGCAGCGGCAATGGAGGGAACGCGTACAGAAACAGGCCCTCCCATGGGAACGAGAAAGCATCGCCCATGCTCCTCGGCTGGGGAAACCTGCTGGCGAACCTCCGGCCCTTGGAGTTCGTCGCCGTCGCGAACAGGTCGATCTGGGGTGTGCCCCAACGTCGGAAGAGGCGGTCCACTAGATCCTGCCGTAGTTCCCACTCGTGGCACGAGCGCAGCTCTCTGCTGAGCGAGTCGGTGATGGTGTTTTTTATTCCTGCCAGGTGAAACGGCACCAGAAACATCCCTTGGGCGACGGCCCAATGCCACAGATCCTGCGCCTCCTTGGACAGGGCTGGGGATCTGGTACCGCCCTGCTTCCTGATGTAGAACATGGTGGTGGTGTTGTCGGTGAAGATCCTCACCACCTTGCCCTTGAGGGACGGAAGAAAGGACCTGAGGGCCCAAAACACTGCACGGAGCTCCAGGACGTTGATATGGAGGGACTTCTCCGTCGGAAGCCAAAGGCCTCTCGCGTGCAGATTTTCGGTGTGCAATCCCCACCCTTCCGGGGAGGCATCCGTGGTCACTGTCTCCTGGTGACGAGGGGTCTGGAAGTCCATGCCCGCCGTCAGATGCGCGCGGGTGCCCCACCACCGGATCGCTCATCGGAAACTCTCGTCGAGTGTGATCCTCTCCCTTTAGGATGGGGAAATGGAAGTAGGCATCCTCCAAATCCAACGACGACAGGAAATCGCCCTCCTCCAGTTGACCCAAGACGTGTTGGAGGGTGACCATCCTGAACTTCTGTGCCTTGATGAATTTGTTCAGTCGTCGTAGTTCCAGGATGGGGCGCCATCCTCCCGTCTTCTTCTTCACGAGGAAGTATCTTGAGTAAACTCCGGAGCCCCGAAGCCTCTTTGGGACGAGCTCGATGGCGCCCTTCCTGAGCATCGCCTTTACCTCCAAGAGAAGTTGAGGGACGTGATGTTCCTTTCTGGCCACAGGGGGGACGCGCGGGCACCTCTTTAGAAACTCGAGCGCGTGACCCTGAGCCAGGGCGTCCAGCACCCAACGGTCGGTGGAGATGGACTCCCACGCGCTGACGAAGCTCGCCAGCCGGCCTCCCACCGGGGTGCTTCGGTGGGTGCCCGACCCCACGGCCGGTTCAGTCCTGCTTTGACGAGGCTTTGCCACCTTGTCCTCCTTGGCGACGACGGCGGGGTCCGCCTGACTTGCCTCGTCCCCTGTAAGCTTCCTGTGACGACGAACGGGCCGCTTGACGGTAGGTGGAAAATTCGCCGCTGGAACCTTTGGAGGCACCCTGTTTGCCTCCGCCGCTCCGAAAGGGCGGCCGCCGTTGCCGGAGAACCCCAAGAGCCCGGGCTGTCTCCGTGTCTCCAGTAGAGGTACAGCGAGGACCGTCTTCCTCTTGGTCTCGCGCCGTTGCTAAAGGAAACCTTTTTTCTTCTCTTCCGGGCAGAGCTGGAAAAGCTCGGATGCCCTGGCGATCATGGAGTGAAACGATCCAATCTCGTCGGGCGGGGAAGCCCGGGTGGGAGGTGACGACGGGAGATCCTCGTCGTAAACCTCGTCGTCTGTACCCGTCGCGGCCATGTCAGTCCCCGTATCATCCCCACGTGTCGTGGACGGGGAGGAGGGCTGAGAAGGGCGCGATGGCTGAAAAGGAGGTGGAGGATGAATCCTTCTTCTCTTAGGAGGAGGGCTCCCAGAAGGGCCTGGCTCCGGGTCCCCCGTCGGGAGCGGTTCCTCCTTTGGTGGTAACGGCAGTCTCGTCCTTATCTCCGAGCATAAGGACTGTATAGCCAACAAAATGGCCGCCGAGTTCTCGAAGCTGCCCGTCGTCTGGATCCAGCGTGCGTCCAGGAACTCCTGCAACGGGCGCATCCAGAGCCTGCACAGGCGGATGAGATAGATGCAAGAACACATCATTCCGAGGTGGGACTTGATGGACCTCACCCTGGCCGCGTCCGCAACCAGCATCCGCTGCACCTTGCCCAAGATGGCCCTCGTCCTTTCCTCCGACGGAGAGGCCAGAAGCGACACTGTGTCGAGCTTCGCTCCCAGAAACAGCGCGTCTTGTGCGGGCACCAGGTGGGACTTGGCGTAGTTTATGGAGAATCCCAGGTCCGTGAGTAGTTGGACGGTCCTTGCCGTGTGCTCCACGGCGAGCTCCTTCGTCTTCGCCCGGATGAGCCAGTCGTCCAGGTAGGGGTAGACGTGGATCCCCTCTAAGCGCAGCCGCGCTGCCACAGGTGCGAGGCACTTGGTGAACACCCTGGGTGCAGACCTCAATCCGAAGGGAAGGGCTCTGAACTGGTAGTGACGCCCTTGGACCACGAACCTGAGAAACTTTCGGTGGTCTTGCGGCACTGGTGGAGGGAGTTCCGACGGGCGATCAGGAGCCCCGTCGGCATCCTCGACGCCCTCGTCGTCTTCCACGTCGGGGTCCCCCCCCCGACAGGATGGCCTTCTTCCACGCCAGAGCCGTGGCCTAAGACTTCGATCAGCTCCTCCTCAGAGGTTGAGGCCGAATCCACGACGACCTCCTGCCCCCCCTTTTTCTTCTCTGTCGGAGGTTTCACGGGGGTCCTGTCGATGGGCATGAAAGAAGACTCCCTTCGCGGTGGCAGGGAGATTCTGGGCCCCGAGGTCGCCACCACTGGTGTAGCCTCCACAGGCTGAGCCAGGGCCGCTGCGACTGTCTCGATAGAGGCCTTGGCCGGATGGATCAAGGCTTTCACCACCTTAGGTGCGCTCACCGCCTTCTCCTTGGGGGGAGGGTCACCACCTCGCTCCCCGTCCGATGGGGCCTTAGGGCACGACCGGGGTCTCTCCAGGAGTTTCGCCGGGTGCTCGGCCTTCCTCTTACCCGAGCCAGAGCGTTGGCTCGTGGTTGATGGCGCCGGGGAGGATGCGCCCTGCCTGGCGCCCGTAGAGCCCGACCGTTCGGTGCTCCCGGTGCCAGCGGACTCGCGGTGCTTGGCCTTCTGTTGGACCCTTGTCGCCGGGGCGCCCTCAAAGGTCTTAGAAGACCGCTCGGACTTCTTCTTCTTCTTCTCGCCTGACGGGCTCTTACCTTCCAGCCAGTTGGCGAGACGTTGATGGCGGTCCTTCATGGTCCGCTCCGACATATTGCCGCAAAACGCACAGTCCTTCTCCACATGCGTCTTGTCCTCATGTAGGCAGTAGAGGCAAAGGGAGTGTTCATCTTCCTTAAAGACATTCTGAAGCTGGCATCCAGGGCAGACCCTGAACAGCTTTCCGGGCGTCGAGCTTCCCTTCTCCTGGGCCATGCTCGAGGAGGGCCTGAGAAACTTCTGGAATCCTCCAAAAGCGTGCTCGACGAAATCTTCACCCTTGAGGGGCGTAGAAGAATCCGACACGGGTCCCCGTGTATCGGATAAAGAAACGGTGGAGCTTGAGGCTCTTTTGACCGAAAAAGAGAAATTTTTCTAAGAAAAAATGCGAAAAAAAGCACTAACGCTCGAGAGCAATAGCACGAGGATCCCAACACTTGAACGTGCGGTAAAAATCTGAAGATGGCTGCCAGAGGCGGGGCTTAGGTAGAGGGCAGTCATTGGCTGTGGTCAGTATGACGCAGAGATCAGTGATTGGTTACTACTACGAAAGACAGATCAGAAACGAAACTGATACTGATTTTTTCTTTACCGAGGATTCCCAGCCTGACGACGGGGAATATTCATGAGCATGTGAATCCATGCCAGACCCCATGCTGGAGAAATTCAATGTCACGGCAGCGACGATGTGTGTGTGCCTGAAAAGGCCCAGGCAGGGTCTTACCTTATCGTCAAGCCATGTTGGAGCTGCACCTGGCAACTTCCCGTGGTATGCAGAGGGCGCAGTGCCATTCTAGGGACTGCTGCCTTCCCGATGCTCGGGATAGTGAAGAGAGGAGCATTTTGTCCAGGGCCAGGCCGACCAAGCCTGCTGGCTTCTCATTGGCCCATTACTAAGGAGCCAGAGCCAATGGGGGCAGAGCATCAACTGCACCAAGCACACAACAACACAGTGTGCGGTCTGCCATCTTGGTATAGCAATTCAAATATATTGCAGAAGGGCAGTAGCCGTCGAAAATTCAGCCTACCAAGCAGTAACATCCATAGTCCACAACAAAGCTGTAGAGTGCCACGATCTTCATGGCAGGGAAGCAATTCAAAGTCATGGTACCGCCGACGTGCACGTGCATGAAACGGCCCAGGGAGGGTCTTACCTTATCGTCAAGACGTGATGGAGTTGCAACTGGCCACCTCCCGTTGTAGGGAGAGGGCACAGTTCCATTCCAGTGACTGCTGCCTTGCTGATGCGTGGGATAGTAAAGAGACAAGCGTTTTGTCCAGGGCCAGGATCTGGCCTTTGGAGGAGGGCCAGCCAAGCCTGCCGGCTTCTCACTGGCCCATTACAAATGAGCCAGAGTCAATGGGGACAGAGCATCAACTGCACCAAGCACACAACAACACAGTGTGCGGTCCGCCATCTTGGTATGGCAGCTCGCAGTTCGAATATATTGCAGAAGGGCATTAGCCGTCGAAAATGCAGCCTACCAAGCAGTAACATCCATAGTCCACAACAGAGCTGTAGAGTGCCACGATCTTCAGGGCAGGGAAGCAATTCAAAGTCATGGTACCGCCGACGTGCACGTGCATGAAAGGGCCCAGAGAGGGTCTTACCTTATGGTCAAGCCGTGTTGGAGCTGCAACTGGCCACCTCCCGTGGTAGGGAGAGGGCACAGTTCCAATCCAGTGACTGCTGCCTTGCCGATGCGTGGGATAGTTAAGAGACAAGCATTTTGTCCAGGGCCAGGATCTGGCCTTTGGAGGAGTGCTGGCCAAGCCTGCCGGCTTCTCACTGGCCCATTACAAAGGAGCTAAAGCAAATGGGGGCAGAGCATCAACTGCACCAAGCACACAACAACACAGTGTGCGGGCCGCCATCTTGGTATGGCAGCTCGCAGTTTGAATATATTGCATAAGGGAAGTAGCTGTCGAAAATGCAGCCAAGCAAGCAGTAACATCCACAGTCCACAACAGAGCTCTAGAGTGCCACGATGTTCAGGCCAGGGAAGCAATTCAATGCCATGGCAGCACTGATGTGCGTGTGCCTGAAAGGGCCCACGGAGGGTCTTACCTTATTGTCAAGCCGTGTTGGAGCTGAACCTGGCAACCTCCTGTGGTAGGGAGAGGGCGTAGTGCCATTCCAGGGACTTCAGCCTTGCCGATGCCCGGGATAGTGAAGAGAGGAGCATTCTGTCCAAGGGCAGGATCGGGCCTTTGGAGGAGGGCTGGCCAAGCCTGCCGGCTTCTCATTGGCCCATTACAAAGGAGCTAGAGCCAATGGTGGCAAAGCATCAACTGCACCAAGCACACAACAACACAGTGTGTGGGCCGCCATCTTGGTATGGCAGCTCGCAGTTCGAATATATTGCAGAAGGGCAGTAGCCGTCATAAATGCAGCCTAGCAAGCAGTAACATACATAGTCCACAACAGAGCTGTAGAGTGCCACGATCTTCAGGGCAGCTAAGCAATTAAAATCATGGCAGCGCCGATGTGCGCATGCCTCAAAGGGCCCAGGGAGGGTCTTACCTTATCGGCAAGCCGTTTTGGAGCTGCACCTGGCCAGCTCCCGTGGTAGGGAGAGGGCGCAGTCCCATTCCATTCCATTCCTTGCCGATGCTCGGTATAGTTAAGAGACAACCATTTTGTCCAGAGCCAGGATCGGGCCTTTGGAGGAGGGTCCGCCAAGCCTGCCGGCGTCTCATTGGCCCATTACAAAGGAGCTAGAGCCAATGGTGGCAAAGCATCAACTGCACCAAGCACAAAACGTGGGGCTCCATCTTTGTATGGCAGCTCGCAGTTCCAATATATTGCAGAAGGGCATTAGCCCTCGAAAATGCAGTCTAACAAGCAGTAACATCCAATGTCCACAACAGAGCTGTAGAGTGCCACGATCTTCAGGTCAGGGAAGCAATTCAAAGTCATGGTAGCGCCGACGTGCACGTGCATGAAAGGGCCCAGGGACGGTCTTACCTTATCGTCAAGCCGTGTTGGAGCTGCAACTGTCCACCTCCCGTGATAGGGAGAGGGCACAGTTCCATTCCAGTGACTGCTGCCTTGCCGATGCATGGGATAGTTAAGAGACAAGCATTTTGTCAAGGGCCAGGATCGGGCCTTTGGAGGAGGGCCGGACAAGCCTGCCGGCTTCTCATTGGCCCATTGCAAAGGAGCTAAAGCCAATGGGGGCAGAGCATCAACTGCACCAAGCACACAACACAGTTTGCGGGCAGCCATCTTGGTATGGCAGCTCGCAGTTCAAATATATTGCAAAAGGGCATTAGCCGTTACAAAATGCAGCCTCCCAAGCAGTAACAGCCATAGTCCACAACAGAGCTGTAGAGTGCCACGATCTTCAGGGCAGGGAAACAATTCAAAGTCATGATAGCGTCGACGTGCACGTGCATGAAAGGGCCCAGGGAGGGTCTTACCTTATCGTCAAGCCGTGTTGGAGCTGCAACTGGCCACCTCCCGTGGTAGGGAGAGGGCACAGTTCCATTCCAGTGACTGCAGCCTTGCTGATGCGTGGGATATTTAAGAGACAATCATTTTGTCCAGGGCCAGGATCAGGCCTTTGGAGGAGGGCCGGCCAAGCCAGCCGGCTTCTCATTGGCCCCTTACAAAGGAGCTAAAGCCAATGGGGGCAGAGCATCAACTGCACCAAGCACACAACAACACAGTGTGCGGGTCGCCATCTTGGTATGGCAGCTCAAAGTTCGAAAATATTGCAGAAGGGCGGAAGCTGTCAAAAATGCAGCCTAGCAAGCAGTAACATCCAAAGTCCACAACAGAGCTGTAGAGTGCCACGATCTTCAGAGCAGGGAGGAAATTCAATGTCACGCAGCGACGATGTGTGTGTGCCTGAAAGGGCCCAGGCAGGGTCTTACCTTATCGCCAAGCCATGTTGGAGCTGCACCTGGCAACTTCCCGTGGTATGCAGAGAGCGCTGTGCCATTCTAGGGACTGCTGCCTTCCCGATTCTCGGGATAGTGAAGAGAGGAGCATTTTGTCCAGGGCCAGGCCGACCAAGCCTGCTGGCTTCTCATTGGCCCATTACAAAGGAGCCAGAGCCAATGGGGGCAGAGCATCAACTGCACCAAGCACCCAACAACACAGTGTGCGGGCTGCCATCTTGGTATAGAAATTCAAATATATTGCAGAAGGGCATTAGCCGTCGAAAATTCAGCCTACCAAGCAGTAACATCCATAGTCCACAACAGAGCTGTAGAGTGCCACTATCTTCAGGGCAGGGAAGCAATTCAAAGTCATGGTACCGCCGACATGCACGTGCATGAAAGGGCCCAGGGAGGGTCTTACCTTATCGTCAAGACGTGATGGAGCTGCAACTGGCCACCTCCCGTGGTAGGGAGAGGGCACAGTTCCATTCCAGTGACTGCTGCCTTGCCGATGCTCGGTATAGTTAAGAGACAACCATTTTGTCCAAAGCCAGGATCGGGCCTTTGGAGGAGGGCCCGCCAAGCCTGCCGGCGTCTCATTGGCCCATTACAAAGGAGCTAGAGCCAATGGTGGCATAGCATCAACTGCACCAAGCACAAAACGTGGGGCTCCATCTTTGTATGGCAGCTCGCAGTTCCAATATATTGCAGAAGGGCATTAGCCGTCGAAAATGCAGTCTACCAAGCAGTAACATCCATAGTCCACAACAGAGCTGTAGAGTGCCACGATCTTCAGGGCAGGGAAGCAATTCAAAGTCATGGTAGCGCCGACGTGCACGTGCATGAAAGGGCCCAGGGACGGTCTTACCTTATCGTCAAGCCGTGTTGGAGCTGCAACTGCCCACCTCCCGTGGTAGGGAGAGGGCAGAGTTCCATTCCAGTGACTGCTGCCTTGCCGATGCATGGGATAGTTAGAGACAAGCATTTTGTCCAGGGCCAGGATCGGGCCTTTGGAGGAGGGCCGGACAAGCCTGCTGACTTCTCATTGGCCCATTGCAAAGGAGCTAAAGCCAATGGGGGCAGAGCATCAACTGCACCAAGCACACAGCACAGTGTGCGGGCAGCCATCTTGGTATGGCAGCTCGCAGTTCGAATATATTGCAAAAGGGCATTAGCCGTTACAAAATGCAGCCTCCCAAGCAGTAACAGCCATAGTCCACAACAGAGCTGTAGAGTGCCACGATCTTCAGGGCAGGCAAACAATTCAAAGTCATGATAGCGGCGACGTGCACGTGCATGAAAGGGCCCAGAGAGGGTCTTACCTTATCGTCAAGCCGTGTTGGAGCTGCAACTGGACACCTCCCGTGGTAGGGAGAGGGCACAGTTCAATTCCAGTGACTGCAGCCTTGCTGATGCGTGGGATATTTAAGAGACAATCATTTTGTCCAGGGCCAGGATCAGGCATTTGGAGGAGGGCCGGCCAAGCCTGCCGGTCTCTCATTGGCCCATTACAAAGGAGCTAAAGCCAATGGGGGCAGAGCATCAACTGCACCAAGCACACAACAACACAGTGTGCGGGTCGCCATCTTGGTATGGCAGCTCAAAGTTCGAATATATTGCAGAAGGGCGTAAGCCGACGAAAATGCAGCCTAGCAAGCAGTAACATCCAAAGTACACAACAGAGCTGTAGAGTGCCACGATCTTCAGAGCAGGGAAGAAATTCAATGTCACGGCAGAGACAATGTGTATGTGCCTGAAAGGGCCCAGGCAGGGTCTTACCTTATCGCCAAGCCATGTTGGAGCTGCACCTGGCAACTTCCCGTGGTATGCAGAAGGCGCAGTGCCATTCTAGGGACTGCTGCCTTCCCGATGCTCGGGATAGTGAAGAGAGGAGCATTTTGTCCAGGGCCAGGCCGACCAAGCCTGCTGGCTTCTCATTGGCCCATTACAAAGGAGCCAGAGCCAATGGGGGCAGAGCATCAACTGCACCAAGCACACAACCACACAGTGTGCGGGCTGCCATCTTGGTATAGCAATTCAAATATATTGCAGAAGGGCATTAGCCGTCGAAAATTCAGCCTACCAAGCAGTAACATCCATAGTCCACAACAGAGCTGTAGAGTGCCACGATCTTCAGGGCAGGGAAGCAATTCAAAGTCATGGTACCGCCGACGTGCACGTGCAGGGTCTTACCTTATCGTCAAGACGTGATGGAGCTGCAACTGGCCACCTCCCGTGGTAGGGAGAGGGCACAGTTCCATTCCAGTGACTGCTGCCTTGCCGATGCGTGGGATAGTAAAGAGACAAGCATTTTGTCGAGGGCCAGGATCTGGCCTTTGGAGGAGGGCCGGCCAAGCCTGCCGGCTTCTCATTGACCCATTACAAAGGAGCTAGAGCCAATGGGGGCAGAGCACCAACTGCACCAAGCACACAACAACACAGTGTGCGGTCCGCCATCTTGGTATGGCAGCTCAAAGTTTGAATGTATTGCAGAAGGGCGGTATCCGTTGAAAATGCACCCTGGCAAGCAGTAACATCCACAGTCCACAACAGAGCTGTAGAGTGCCACTATCTTCAGGGCAGGGAAGCAAGTCAATGTCACGGCAGCGACGATGTGTGTGTGCCTGAAAGGGCCCAGTGAGGGTCTTACCTTATCACCAAGCCATGTTGGAGCTGCACCTGGCAACTTCCCGTGGTATGCAGAGGGAGCAGTGCCATTCCAGGGACTGCTGCCTTCCCAATGCTCGGGATAGTGATGAGAGGAGCATTTTGTCCAGGGCCAGGATCGGGCCGACCAAGCCTGCCGGCTTCTCATTGGCCCATTACAAAGGAGCCAGAGCCAATGGGGGCAGAGCATCAACTGCACCAAGCACACAACAACACAGTGTGCGGGCCGCCCTCTTGGTATAGCAATTCGAATATATTGCAGAAGGTCAGTAGCCATCGAAAATACAGCCTAGCAAGCAGTAACATCCATAGTCCACAAAAGAGCTGTAGAGTGCCACGATCTTCAGGGCAAGGAAGCAATTCAGTGTCATGGCAGTGACGATGTGCGTGTGCCTGAAAGGGCCCAGGGAGGGTCTTACCTTATCGTCAAGCTGTGTTGAAGCTACACGTGGCAACCTCCCGTGGTATGGAGAGGGCGCAGTGCTATGCCAGGGACTGCTGCGTTGCCAATGCGTGGGATAGTGAAGAGAGGAGCATTTTGTCCGGGACCAGGATCGGGCCTTCGGGGGAGGGTTGGCCAAGCCTGCCGGCTTCTCATTGGCCCATTACAAAGGAGCTAGAGCGAATGGGGGCAGAGCATCAACTGCACCAAGGACACAATAACACAGTGTGTGGGCTGCCATCTTGGTATGGCAGCTCGCAGTTCGAATATATTGCAGAAGGACGGTAGCCGTTGAAAATTCAGCCTAGCAAGCAGTAACATCCACAGTCCACAACAGAGCTCTAGAGTGCCATGATCTTCAGGGCAGCTAAGCAATTGAAAGGCATGGCAGCAACGATGTGCGTGTGCCTGAAACGGACCAGGGAGGGTCTTCCCTTATCGTCAAGCCTTCTTGGAGCTGCACCTGGCAACATCCCGTGGTAGGGAGAGGGCGCAGTGCCATTCCAGGGACCGCTGCCTTGCCAATGCACAGGAAAATGAAGAGAGGAGCATTTTGTCGTGGGCCAGGATCGGATCTTCGGAGAAGGGCCGGCCAAACCCGTCGGCTTCTCATTGGCCCATTACAAATGAGCCAGAGCCAATGGGGACAGAGCATCAACTGCACCAAGCACACAACACAGTGTGCGGGCCGCCATCTTGGTATGGCAGCTGGCGGTTCGAATATATTGCAGAAGGGCAGTAGCCGTCAAAAATGCAGCCTAGCAAGCAGTAACATCCACAGTCCACAACAGAGCTGCAGAGTGTCACGATCTTCAGGGCAGGGAAGCAATTCAATGTCATGGCAGCAACGATGTGAGTGTGCCTCAAAGGGCCGAGGGAGGGTCTTATCTTATCGTCAAGCCGTGATGGAGCTTCACCTGGCAACCTTCCGTGGAAGGGAGAAGCCGCAGTCTCATTCCAGGGACTGCTTCCTTCCCGATGCGCGGGTTAGTGAAGAGAGGAGCTTTTTGTCCAGTGCCAGGATCGGGCCTTTGGAGGAGGGCCGGCCAAGCCTGCCGGCTTCTCATTAGCCCATTACAAAGGAGCCAGAGCCAATGGAGGCAGAGCATCAACTGCACCAAGCACACAACAACACAGTGTGCGGGCCGCCATCTTGGTATGGCAGCTCGCAGTTCGAACATATTGCAGAAGGGCAGTAGCTGTCGAAAATGCAGCCTAGCAAGCAGTAATATCCATGGTCTACAACAGAGCTGTAGAGTGCCACAATCTTCAAGGCAGGGTAGCAATTCAATGTCATGGCAGCAACGATGTGCGTGTGCCTGAAAGGGCCCAGGGAGGGTCTTAACTTATCGTCAAGCCGTGTTGGAGCTGCATCTGGCCACCTCCCGTGGTAGAGAGAGGGCACAGTCCCATTCCAGGGACTGCTGCCTTGCCGATGCCTGAGATAGTTAAGAGACAACCATTTTGTCCAAGGCCAGGATCGGGCGTTTGGAGGAGGGCCGGCCAAGCCTGCCAGCTTCTCATTGGCCCATTACAAAGGAGCCAGAGCCAATGAGGGCAGAGACTCAACTGCACGAAGCACACAACAACACAGTGTGCGGGCCGCCATCTTGGTACGGCAGCTCGCAGTTCGAATATATTGCAGGTGGACAGTAGCCGTCAAAAATGCAGCCTAGCAAGCAGTAACATCCATAGTCCACAACAGAGCTGTAGAGTGCCACGATCTTCAGGCAGCTAAGCAATGCAAAGTCATGGCAGCGGCGACGTGCGCGTGCCTGAAAGGGCCCAGGGATGTTCTTACCTTATCGTCAAGCCGTGTTGGAGCTGCGCCTGGCCACCTCCCGTGGTAGAGAGAGGGCACAGTCCCATTCGAGGGACTGCTGCCTTGCTGATGCGTGGGATAATTAACAGACAACCATTTTGTCCAGGGCCAGGATTGGGCCCTTGGAGGAGGGCCGGCCAAGCCTGCCGGCTTCTCATTGGCCCATTACAAAGGAGCTAGAGCCAATGGGGGCAGAGCATCAACTGCACCAAGCACACAACACAGTGTGCGGGCCCCCATCTTGGTATGGCAGCTCGGGGTTCTAATATATTGCAGAAGGGCAGTAGCCGTCGGAAATGCAGCCTAGCAAGCAGTAACATCCATAGTCCACAACAGAGCTGTAGAGTGCCACGATCTTCAGGGCAGCTAAGCAATTCAAAGTCATGGCAGCGCCGACGTGCGCATGCCTGAAAGGGCCCAGGGAGGGTCTTACCTTATCGTCAAGCCGTGATGGAGCTGCACCTCGCAACCTTCCGTGGAAGGGAGAAGGCGCAGTCCCATTCCAGGGACTGCTGCCTTCCCGATGCGTGGGTTAGTTAAGAGACAACCATTTTGTCCAGGGCCAGGCCTTTGGAGGAGGGATGGCTAAGCCTGCCGGCTTCTCATTGGCCCATTACAAAGGAGCTAGACCCAATGGGGGCAGAGCATCAACTGCACCAAGCACACGACAACACAGTTTGCGGGCCGCCATCTTGGTATAGCAGCTTGCAGTTTGAATATATTGCAGAAGGGCAGTAGCTGTCGAAAATGCAGCCTAGCAAGCAGTAACATCCATAGTCCACAACAGAGCTGTAGAGTGCAACGAACTTCAGGGCAGGGAAGCAATTGAAAGTCATGGCAGCTTCTATGTGCGTGTACCTGAAAGGGCCCAGGGAGGGTCTTACCTTATCGTCAAGCCGTGTTGGAGCTGCACCTGGCCACCTCCCGTGGTAGGGAGAGGGTGCATTGCCATTCCAGGGACTGCTGCCTTGCCGATGCGTGGGATAGTGAAGAGAGGAGCATTTTGTACAGGGCCGGGATCGGGCCTTTGGAGGAGGGCTGGCAAACCTGCCGGCTTCTCATTGGCCCATTACAAAAGAGCGATAGTCAATGGGGGCAGAGCATCAACTGCACCAAGCACGCAACAACACAGTGTGCAGGCCGCCATCTTGGTATGGGAGCGCACAGTTAGAATATATTGCAGAAGGGCAGTAGCTGTTAAAAATGCAGCCTAGCAAGCAGTAACATCCATGGTCCACAACAGAGCTGTAGAGTGCAACGATCTTCAGGGCAGGGAAGCAATTGAAAGTCATGGCAGCAACGATGTGCGTGTGCCTGAAAGGGCCCAGGGAGGGTCTTCCCTTATCGTCAAGCCTTCTTGGAGCTGCACCTGGCAACATCCCATGGTAGGGAGAGGGCGCAGTGCCATTCCAGGGACGGCTGCCTTGCTAATGCACGGGAAAATGAAGAGAGGAGCATTTTGTCGTGGGCCAGGATCGGATCTTCGGAGAAGGGCCGGCCAAACCAGCCGGCTTCTCATTGGCCCATTACAAATGAGCCAGAGCCAATGGGGACAGAGCATCAACTGCACCAAGCACACAACACAGTGTGCGGGCCGCCATCTTGGTATGGCAGCTGGCGGTTCGAATATATTGCAGAAGGGCAGTAGTCGTCAAAAATGCAGCCTAGCAAGCAGTAACATCCACAGTCCACAACAGAGCTGCAGAGTGTCACGATCTTCAGGGCAGGGAAGCAATTCAATGTCATGGCAGCAACGATTTGAGTGTGCCTCAAAGGGCCCAGGGAGGGTCTTATCTTATCGTCAAGCCGTGATGGAGCTTCACCTGGCAACCTTCCGTGGAAGGGAGAAGCCGCAGTCTCATTCCAGGGACTGCTTCATTCCCGATGCGCGGGTTAGTGAAGAGAGGAGCTTTTTGTCCAGTGCCAGGATCGGGCCTTTGGAGGAGGGCCGGCCAAGCCTGCCGGCTTCTCATTGGCCCACTACAAAGGAGCCAGAGCCAATGGGGGCAGAGCATCACTGCACCAAGCACACAACAACACAGTGTGCGGGCCGCCATCTTGGTATGGCAGCTCGGAGTTCGAATATATTGCAGAAGGGCAGTAGCCGTCGAAAATGCAGCCTAGCAAGCAGTAATATCCACAGTCTAAAACAGAGCTGTAGAGTGCCACAATCTTCAAGGCAGGGTAGCAATTCAATGTTATGGCAGCAACGATGTGCGTGTGCCTGAAAGGGCCAAGGGAGGGTTTTAACTTATCGTCAAGCCGTGTTGGAGCTGCACCTGGCCACCTCCCGTGGTAGAGAGAGGGCACAGTCCCATTCCAGGGACTGCTGCCTTGCCGATGTGTGAGATAGTTAAGAGACAACCATTTTGTCCAAGGCCAGGATCGGGCCTTTGGAGGAGGGCCGGCCAAGCCTGCCAGCTTCTCATTGGCACATTACAAAGGAGCCAGAGCCAATGGGGGCAGAGCATCAACTGCTAGAAAGACACACAACACAGGGTGCGGGTCGCCATCTTGGTACGGCAGCTCGCAGTTCGAATATATTGCAGGTGGGCAGTAGCTGTCGAACATGCAGCCTAGCAAGGAGTAACATCCATAGTCCACAACAGAGCTGTAGAGTGCAACGATCTTCAGGGCAGGGAAGCAATTGAAAGTCATGGCAGCAACGATGTGCGTGTGCCTGAAAGGGTCCAGGGAGGGTCTTCCCTTATCGTCATGCCTTCTTGGAGCTTCACCTGGCAACATACCGTGGTAGGGAGAGGGCGCAGTGCCATTCCAGGGACTGCTGTCTTGCAATGCACGGGAAAACGAAGAGAGGAGCATTTTGTCGTGGGCCAGGATCGGATCTTCGGAGAAGGGCCGGCCAAACCCGCCGGCTTCTCATTGGCCCATTACAAATGAGCCAGAGCCAATGGGGACAGAGCATCAACTGCACCAAGCACACAACACAGTGTGCGGGCCGCCATCTTGGTATGGCAGCTGGCGGTTCGAATATATTGCAGAAGGGCAGTATCCGTCAAAAATGCAGCCTAGCAAGCAGTAACATCCACAGTCCACAACAGAGCTGCAGAGTGTCACGATCTTCAGGGCAGGGAAGCAATTCAATGTCATGGCAGCAACGATGTGAGTGTGCCTCAAAGGGCCGAGGGAGGGTCTTATCTTATCATCAAGCCGTGATGGAGCTTCACCTGGCAACCTTCCGTGGAAGGGAGAAGCCGCAGTCTCATTCCAGGGACTGCTTCCTTCCCGATGCGCGGGTTAGTGAAGAGAGGAGCTTTTTGTCCAGTGCCAGGATCGGGCCTTTGGAGGAGGGCCGGCCAAGCCTGCCGGCTTCTCATTAGCCCATTACAAAGGAGCCAGAGCCAATGGAGGCAGAGCATCAACTGCACCAAGCACACAACAACACAGTGTGCGGGCCGCCATCTTGGTATGGCAGCTCGCAGTTCGAACATATTGCAGAAGGGCAGTAGCTGTCGAAAATGCAGCCTAGCAAGCAGTAATATCCATGGTCTACAACAGAGCTGTAGAGTGCCACAATCTTCAAGGCAGGGTAGCAATTCAATGTCATGGCAGCAACGATGTGCGTGTGCCTGAAAGGGCCCAGGGAGGGTCTTAACTTATCGTCAAGCCGTGTTGGAGCTGCATCTGGCCACCTCCCGTGGTAGAGAGAGGGCACAGTCCCATTCCAGGGACTGCTGCCTTGCCGATGCCTGAGATAGTTAAGAGACAACCATTTTGTCCAAGGCCAGGATCGGGCGTTTGGAGGAGGGCCGGCCAAGCCTGCCAGCTTCTCATTGGCCCATTACAAAGGAGCCAGAGCCAATGAGGGCAGAGAATCAACTGCACGAAGCACACAACAACACAGTGTGCGGGCCGCCATCTTGGTACGGCAGCTCGCAGTTCGAATATATTGCAGGTGGACAGTAGCCGTCAAAAATGCAGCCTAGCAAGCAGTAACATCCATAGTCCACAACAGAGCTGTAGAGTGCCACGATCTTCAGGCAGCTAAGCAATGCAAAGTCATGGCAGCGGCGACGTGCGCGTGCCTGAAAGGGCCCAGGGATGTTCTTACCTTATCGTCAAGCCGTGTTGGAGCTGCGCCTGGCCACCTCCCGTGGTAGAGAGAGGGCACAGTCCCATTCGAGGGACTGCTGCCTTGCCGATGCGTGGGATAATTAACAGACAACCATTTTGTCCAGGGCCAGGATTGGGCCCTTGGAGGAGGGCCGGCCAAGCCTGCCGGCTTCTCATTGGCCCATTACAAAGGAGCTAGAGCCAATGGGGGCAGAGCATCAACTGCACCAAGCACACAACACAGTGTGCGGGCCCCCATCTTGGTATGGCAGCTCGGGGTTCTAATATATTGCAGAAGGGCAGTAGCCGTCGGAAATGCAGCCTAGCAAGCAGTAACATCCATAGTCCACAACAGAGCTGTAGAGTGCCACGATCTTCAGGGCAGCTAAGCAATTCAAAGTCATGGCAGCGCCGACGTGCGCATGCCTGAAAGGGCCCAGGGAGGGTCTTACCTTATCGTCAAGCCGTGATGGAGCTGCACCTGGCAACCTTCCGTGTAAGGGAGAAGGCGCAGTCCCATTCCAGGGACTGCTGCCTTCCCGATGCGTGGGTTAGTTAAGAGACAACCATTTTGTCCAGGGCCAGGCCTTTGGAGGAGGGATGGCTAAGCCTGCCGGCTTCTCATTGGCCCATTACAAAGGAGCTAGACCCAATGGGGGCAGAGCATCAACTGCACCAAGCACACGACAACACAGTTTGCGGGCCGCCATCTTGGTATAGCAGCTTGCAGTTTGAATATATTGCAGAAGGGCAGTAGCTGTCGAAAATGCAGCCTAGCAAGCAGTAACATCCATAGTCCACAACAGAGCTGTAGAGTGCAACGAACTTCAGGGCAGGGAAGCAATTGAAAGTCATGGCAGCTTCTATGTGCGTGTACCTGAAAGGGCCCAGGGAGGGTCTTACCTTATCATCAAGCCGTGTTGGAGCTGCACCTGGCCACCTCCCGTGGTAGGGAGAGGGTGCATTGCCATTCCAGGGACTGCTGCCTTGCCGATGCGTGGGATAGTGAAGAGAGGAGCATTTTGTACAGGGCCGGGATCGGGCCTTTGGAGGAGGGCTGGCAAACCTGCCGGCTTCTCATTGGCCCATTACAAAAGAGCGATAGTCAATGGGGGCAGAGCATCAACTGCACCAAGCACGCAACAACACAGTGTGCAGGCCGCCATCTTGGTATGGGAGCGCACAGTTAGAATATATTGCAGAAGGGCAGTAGCTGTTAAAAATGCAGCCTAGCAAGCAGTAACATCCATGGTCCACAACAGAGCTGTAGAGTGCAACGATCTTCAGGGCAGGGAAGCAATTGAAAGTCATGGCAGCAACGATGTGCGTGTGCCTGAAAGGGCCCAGGGAGGGTCTTCCCTTATCGTCAAGCCTTCTTGGAGCTGCACCTGGCAACATCCCATGGTAGGGAGAGGGCGCAGTGCCATTCCAGGGACGGCTGCCTTGCTAATGCACGGGAAAATGAAGAGAGGAGCATTTTGTCGTGGGCCAGGATCGGATCTTCGGAGAAGGGCCGGCCAAACCAGCCGGCTTCTCATTGGCCCATTACAAATGAGCCAGAGCCAATGGGGACAGAGCATCAACTGCACCAAGCACACAACACAGTGTGCGGGCCGCCATCTTGGTATGGCAGCTGGCGGTTCGAATATATTGCAGAAGGGCAGTAGTCGTCAAAAATGCAGCCTAGCAAGCAGTAACATCCACAGTCCACAACAGAGCTGCAGAGTGTCACGATCTTCAGGGCAGGGAAGCAATTCAATGTCATGGCAGCAACGATTTGAGTGTGCCTCAAAGGGCCCAGGGAGGGTCTTATCTTATCGTCAAGCCGTGATGGAGCTTCACCTGGCAACCTTCCGTGGAAGGGAGAAGCCGCAGTCTCATTCCAGGGACTGCTTCATTCCCGATGCGCGGGTTAGTGAAGAGAGGAGCTTTTTGTCCAGTGCCAGGATCGGGCCTTTGGAGGAGGGCCGGCCAAGCCTGCCGGCTTCTCATTGGCCCACTACAAAGGAGCCAGAGCCAATGGGGGCAGAGCATCACTGCACCAAGCACACAACAACACAGTGTGCGGGCCGCCATCTTGGTATGGCAGCTCGGAGTTCGAATATATTGCAGAAGGGCAGTAGCCGTCGAAAATGCAGCCTAACAAGCAGTAATATCCACAGTCTAAAACAGAGCTGTAGAGTGCCACAATCTTCAAGGCAGGGTAGCAATTCAATGTTATGGCAGCAACGATGTGCGTGTGCCTGAAAGGGCCAAGGGAGGGTTTTAACTTATCGTCAAGCCGTGTTGGAGCTGCACCTGGCCACCTCCCGTGGTAGAGAGAGGGCACAGTCCCATTCCAGGGACTGCTGCCTTGCCGATGTGTGAGATAGTTAAGAGACAACCATTTTGTCCAAGGCCAGGATCGGGCCTTTGGAGGAGGGCCGGCCAAGCCTGCCAGCTTCTCATTGGCCCATTACAAAGGAGCCAGAGCCAATGGGGGCAGAGCATCAACTGCTAGAAAGACACACAACACAGGGTGCGGGTCGCCATCTTGGTACGGCAGCTCGCAGTTCGAATATATTGCAGGTGGGCAGTAGCTGTCGAACATGCAGCCTAGCAAGGAGTAACATCCATAGTCCACAACAGAGCTGTAGAGTGCAACGATCTTCAGGGCAGGGAAGCAATTGAAAGTCATGGCAGCAACGATGTGCGTGTGCCTGAAAGGGTCCAGGGAGGGTCTTCCCTTATCGTCATGCCTTCTTGGAGCTTCACCTGGCAACATACCGTGGTAGGGAGAGGGCGCAGTGCCATTCCAGGGACTGCTGTCTTGCAGTGCACGGGAAAACGAAGAGAGGAGCATTTTGTCGTGGGCCAGGATCGGATCTTCGGAGAAGGGCCGGCCAAACCCGCCGGCTTCTCATTGGCCCATTACAAATGAGCCAGAGCCAATGGGGACAGAGCATCAACTGCACCAAGCACACAACACAGTGTGCGGGCCGCCATCTTGGTATGGCAGCTGGCGGTTCGAATATATTGCAGAAGGGCAGTATCCGTCAAAAATGCAGCCTAGCAAGCAGTAACATCCACAGTCCACAACAGAGCTGCAGAGTGTCACGATCTTCAGGGCAGGGAAGCAATTCAATGTCATGGCAGCAACGATGTGAGTGTGCCTCAAAGGGCCGAGGGAGGGTCTTATCTTATCATCAAGCCGTGATGGAGCTTCACCTGGCAACCTTCCGTGGAAGGGAGAAGCCGCAGTCTCATTCCAGGGACTGCTTCCTTCCCGATGCGCGGGTTAGTGAAGAGAGGAGCTTTTTGTCCAGTGCCAGGATTGGGCCTTTGGAGGAGGGCCGGCCAAGCCTGCCGGCTTCTCATTAGCCCATTACAAAGGAGCCAGAGCCAATGGAGGCAGAGCATCAACTGCACCAAGCACACAACAACACAGTGTGCGGGCCGCCATCTTGGTATGGCAGCTCGCAGTTCGAACATATTGCAGAAGGGCAGTAGCTGTCGAAAATGCAGCCTAGCAAGCAGTAATATCCATAGTCTACAACAGAGCTGTAGAGTGCCACAATCTTCAAGGCAGGGTAGCAATTCAATGTCATGGCAGCAACGATGTGCGTGTGCCTGAAAGGGCCCAGGGAGGGTCTTAACTTATCGTCAAGCCGTGTTGGAGCTGCATCTGGCCACCTACCGTGGTAGAGAGAGGGCACAGTCCCATTCCAGGGACTGCTGCCTTGCCGATGCCTGAGATAGTTAAGAGACAACCATTTTGTCCAAGGCCAGGATCGGGCGTTTGGAGGAGGGCCGGCCAAGCCTGCCAGCTTCTCATTGGCCCATTACAAAGGAGCCAGAGCCAATGAGGGCAGAGAATCAACTGCACGAAGCACACAACAACACAGTGTGCGGGCCGCCATCTTGGTACGGCAGCTCGCAGTTCGAATATATTGCAGAAGGGCAGTAGCCGTCAAAAATGCAGCCTAGCAAGCAATAACATCCACAGTCCACAACAGAGCTGCAGAGTGTCACGATCTTCAGGGCAGGGAAGCAATTCAATGTCATGGCAGCAACGATGTGAGTGTGCCTCAAAGGGCCGAGGGAGGGTCTTATCGTCAAGCCGTGATGGAGCTTCACCTGGCAACCTTCCGTGGAAGGGAGAAGCCGCAGTCTCATTCCAGGGACTGCTTCCTTCCCGATGCGCGGGTTAGTGAAGAGAGGAGCTTTTTGTCCAGTGCCAGGATCGGGCCTTTGGAGGAGGGCCGGCCAAGCCTGCCGGCTTCTCATTAGCCCATTACAAAGGAGCCAGAGCCAATGGAGGCAGAGCATCAACTGCACCAAGCACACAACAACACAGTGTGCGGGCCGCCATCTTGGTATGGCAGCTTGCAGTTCGAACATATTGCAGAAGGGCAGTAGCTGTCGAAAATGCAGCCTAGCAAGCAGTAATATCCATAGTCTACAACAGAGCTGTAGAGTGCCACAATCTTCAAGGCAGGGTAGCAATTCAATGTCATGGCAGCAACGATGTGCGTGTGCCTGAAAGGGCCCAGGGAGGGTCTTAACTTATCGTCAAGCCGTGTTGGAGCTGCATCTGGCCACCTCCCGTGGTAGAGAGAGGGCACAGTCCCATTCCAGGGACTGCTGCCTTGCCGATGCCTGAGATAGTTAAGAGACAACCATTTTGTCCAAGGCCAGGATCGGGCGTTTGGAGGAGGGCCGGCCAAGCCTGCCAGCTTCTCATTGACCCATTACAAAGGAGCCAGAGCCAATGAGGGCAGAGAATCAACTGCACGAAGCACACAACAACACAGTGTGCGGGCCGCCATCTTGGTACGGCAGCTCGCAGTTCGAATATATTGCAGGTGGACAGTAGCCGTCAAAAATGCAGCCTAGCAAGCAGTAACATCCATAGTCCACAACAGAGCTGTAGAGTGCCACGATCTTCAGGCAGCTAAGCAATGCAAAGTCATGGCAGCGCCGACGTGCGCGTGCCTGAAAGGGCCCAGGGATGTTCTTACCTTATCGTCAAGCCGTGTTGGAGCTGCGCCTGGCCACCTCCCGTGGTAGAGAGAGGGCACAGTCCCATTCGAGGGACTGCTGCCTTGCCGATGCGTGGGATAATTAACAGACAACCATTTTGTCCAGGGCCAGGATTGGGCCCTTGGAGGAGGGCCGGCCAAGCCTGCCGGCTTCTCATTGGCCCATTACAAAGGAGCTAGAGCCAATGGGGGCAGAGCATCAACTGCACCAAGCACACAACACAGTGTGGGGGCCCCCATCTTGGTATGGCAACTCGGGGTTCTAATATATTGCAGAAGGGCAGTAGCCGTCGGAAATGCAGCCTAGCAAGCAGTAACATCCATAGTCCACAACAGAGCTGTAGAGTGCCACGATCTTCAGGGCAGCTAAGCAATTCAAAGTCATGGCAGCGCCGACGTGCGCATGCCTGAAAGGGCCCAGGGAGGGTCTTACCTTATCGTCAAGCCGTGATGGAGCTGCACCTGGCAACCTTCCGTGGAAGGGATAAGGCGCAGTCCCATTCCAGGGACTGCTGCATTCCCGATGCGTGGGTTAGTTAAGAGACAACCATTTTGTCGAGGGCCAGGCCTTTGGAGGAGGGATGGCTAAGCCTGCCGGCTTCTCATTGGCCCATTACAAAGGAGCTAGACCCAATGGGGGCAGATCATCAACTGCACCAAGCACACGACAACACAGTTTGCGGGCCGCCATCTTGGTATAGCAGCTTGCAGTTTGAATATATTGCAGAAGGGCAGTAGCTGTCGAAAATGCAGCCTAGCAAGCAGTAACATCCATAGTCCACAACAGAGCTGTAGAGTGCAACGATCTTCAGGGCAGGGAAGCAATTGAAAGTCATGGCAGCTTCTATGTGCGTGTACCTGAAAGGGCCCAGGGAGGGTCTTACCTTATCGTCAAGCCGTGTTGGAGCTGCACCTGGCCACCTCCCGTGGTAGGGAGAGGGTGCATTGCCATTAAAGGGACTGCTGCCTTGCCGATCCGTGGGATAGTGAAGAGAGGAGCATTTTGTACAGGGCCGGGATCGGGCCTTTGGAGGAGGGCTGGCAAACCTGCCGGCTTCTCATTGGCCCATTACAAAAGAGCGATAGTCAATGGGGGCAGAGCATCAACTGCACCAAGCACGCAACAACACAGTGTGCAGGCCGCCATCTTGGTATGGGAGCGCACAGTTAGAATATATTGCAGAAGGGCAGTAGCTGTTAAAAATGCAGCCTAGCAAGCAGTAACATCCATGGTCCACAACAGAGCTGTAGAGTGCAACGATCTTCAGGGCAGGGAAGCAATTGAAAGTCATGGCAGCAACGATGTGCGTGTGCCTGAAAGGGCCCAGGGAGGGTCTTCCCTTATCGTCAAGCCTTCTTGGAGCTGCACCTGGCCACCTCCCGTGGTAGAGAGAGGGCACAGTCCCATTCCAGGGACTGCTGCCTTGCCGATGTGTGAGATAGTTAAGAGACAACCATTTTGTCCAAGGCCAGGATCCGGCCTTTGGAGGAGGGCCGGCCAAGCCTGCCAGCTTCTCATTGGCCCATTACAAAGGAGCCAGAGCCAATGGGGGCAGAGCATCAACTGCTAGAAAGACACACAACACAGGGTGCGGGTCGCCATCTTGGTACGGCAGCTCGCAGTTCGAATATATTGCAGGTGGGCAGTAGCTGTCGAACATGCAGCCTAGCAATGAGTAACATCCATAGTCCACAACAGAGCTGTAGAGTGCAACGATCTTCAGGGCAGGGAAGCAATTGAAAGTCATGGCAGCAACGATGTGCGTGTGCCTGAAAGGGTCCAGGGAGGGTCTTCCCTTATCGTCAAGCCTTCTTGGAGCTTCACCTGGCAACATACCGTGGTAGGGAGAGGGCGCAGTGCCATTCCAGGGACTGCTGCCTTGCCAATGCACGGGAAAACGAAGAGAGGAACATTTTGTCGTGGGCCAGGATCGGATCTTCGGAGAAGGGCCGGCCAAACCCGCCGGCTTCTCATTGGCCCATTACAAATGAGCCAGAGCCAATGGGGACAGAGCATCAACTGCACCAAGCACACAACACAGTGTGCGGGCCGCCATCTTTGTATGGCAGCTGGCGGTTCGAATATATTGCAGAAGGGCAGTATCCGTCAAAAATGCAGCCTAGCAAGCAGTAACATCCACAGTCCACAACAGAGCTGCAGAGTGTCACGATCTTCAGGGCAGGGAAGCAATTCAATGTCATGGCAGCAATGATGTGAGTGTGCCTCAAAGGGCCGAGGGAGGGTCTTATCTTATCGTCAAGCCGTGATGGAGCTTCACCTGGCAACCTTCCGTGGAAGGGAGAAGCCGCAGTCTCATTCCAGGGACTGCTTCCTTCCCGATGCGCGGGTTAGTGAAGAGAGGAGCTTTTTGTCGAGTGCCAGGATCGGGCCTTTGGAGGAGGGCCGGCCAAGCCTGCCGGCTTCTCATTAGCCCATTACAAAGGAGCCAGAGCCAATGGAGGCAGAGCATCAACTGCACCAAGCACACAACAACACAGTGTGCGGGCCGCCATCTTGGTATGGCAGCTCGCAGTTCGAACATATTGCAGAAGGGCAGTAGCTGTCGAAAATGCAGCCTAGCAAGCAGTAATATCCATAGTCTACAACAGAGCTGTAGAGTGCCACAATCTTCAAGGCAGGGTAGCAATTCAATGTCATGGCAGCAACGATGTGCGTGTGCCTGAAAGGGCCCAGGGAGGGTCTTAACTTATCGTCAAGCCGTGTTGGAGCTGCATCTGGCCACCTACCGTGGTAGAGAGAGGGCACAGTCCCATTCCAGGGACTGCTGCCTTGCCGATGCCTGAGATAGTTAAGAGACAACCATTTTGTCCAAGGCCAGGATCGGGCGTTTGGAGGAGGGCCGGCAAGCCTGCCAGCTTCTCATTGGCCCATTACAAAGGAGCCAGAGCCAATGAGGGCAGAGAATCAACTGCACGAAGCACACAACAACACAGTGTGCGGGCCGCCATCTTGGTACGGCAGCTCGCAGTTCGAATATATTGCAGGTGGACAGTAGCCGTCAAAAATGCAGCCTAGCAAGCAGTAACATCCATAGTCCACAACAGAGCTGTAGAGTGCCACGATCTTCAGGCAGCTAAGCAATGCAAAGTCATGGCAGCGCCGACGTGCGCGTGCCTGAAAGGGCCCAGGGATGTTCTTACCTTATCGTCAAGCCGTGTTGGAGCTGCGCCTGGCCACCTCCCGTGGTAGAGAGAGGGCACAGTCCCATTCGAGGGACTGCTGCCTTGCCGATGCGTGGGATAATTAACAGACAACCATTTTGTCCAGGGCCAGGATTGGGCCCTTGGAGGAGGGCCGGCCAAGCCTGCCGGCTTCTCATTGGCCCATTACAAAGGAGCTAGAGCCAATGGGGGCAGAGCATCAACTGCACCAAGCACACAACACAGTGTGCAGGCCCCCATCTTGGTATGGCAGCTCGGGGTTCTAATATATTGCAGCAGGGCAGTAGCCGTCGGAAATGCAGCCTAGCAAGCAGTAACATCCATAGTCCACAACAGAGCTGTAGAGTGCCACGATCTTCAGGGCAGCTAAGCAATTCAAAGTCATGGCAGCGCCGACGTGCGCATGCCTGAAAGGGCCCAGGGAGGGTCTTACCTTATCGTCAAGCCGTGATGGAGCTGCACCTGGCAACCTTCCGTGGAAGGGAGAAGGCGCAGTCCCATTCCAGGGACTGCTGCCTTGCCGATGCGTGGGTTAGTTAAGAGACAACCATTTTGTCCAGGGCCAGGCCTTTGGAGGAGGGATGGCTAAGCCTGCCGGCTTCTCATTGGCCCATTACAAAGGAGCTAGACCCAATGGGGGCAGAGCATCAACTGCACCAAGCACACGACAACACAGTTTGCGGGCCGCCATCTTGGTATAGCAGCTTGCAGTTTGAATATATTGCAGAAGGGCAGTAGCTGTCGAAAATGCAGCCTAGCAAGCAGTAACATCCATAGTCCACAACAGAGCTGTAGAGTGCAACGATCTTCAGGGCAGGGAAGCAATTGAAAGTCATGGCA
Source organism: Ambystoma mexicanum (assembly GCF_040938575.1). Classification (NCBI taxonomy): domain Eukaryota; kingdom Metazoa; phylum Chordata; class Amphibia; order Caudata; family Ambystomatidae; genus Ambystoma; species Ambystoma mexicanum. The sequence continues at coordinate 17,011,776 of NC_090937.1, read as the reverse complement.
GCTTCTATGTGCGTGTACCTGAAAGGGCCCAGGGAGGGTCTTACCTTATCGTCAAGCCGTGTTGGAGCTGCACCTGGCCACCTCCCGTGGTAGGGAGAGGGTGCATTGCCATTCCAGGGACTGCTGCCTTGCCGATGCGTGGGATAGTGAAGAGAGGAGCATTTTGTACAGGGCCGGGATCGGGCCTTTGGAGGAGGGCTGGCAAACCTGCCGGCTTCTCATTGGCCCATTACAAAAGAGCGATAGTCAATGGGGGCAGAGCATCAACTGCACCAAGCACGCAACAACACAGTGTGCAGGCCGCCATCTTGGTATGGGAGCGCACAGTTAGAATATATTGCAGAAGGGCAGTAGCTGTTAAAAATGCAGCCTAGCAAGCAGTAACATCCATGGTCCACAACAGAGCTGTAGAGTGCAACGATCTTCAGGGCAGGGAAGCAATTGAAAGTCATGGCAGCAACGATGTGCGTGTGCCTGAAAGGGCCCAGGGAGGGTCTTCCCTTATCGTCAAGCCTTCTTGGAGCTGCACCTGGCCACCTCCCGTGGTAGAGAGAGGGCACAGTCCCATTCCAGGGACTGCTGCCTTGCCGATGTGTGAGATAGTTAAGAGACAACCATTTTGTCCAAGGCCAGGATCGGGCCTTTGGAGGAGGGCCGGCCAAGCCTGCCAGCTTCTCATTGGCCCATTACAAAGGAGCCAGAGCCAATGGGGGCAGAGCATCAACTGCTAGAAAGACACACAACACAGGGTGCGGGTCGCCATCTTGGTACGGCAGCTCGCAGTTCGAATATATTGCAGGTGGGCAGTAGCTGTCGAACATGCAGCCTAGCAATGAGTAACATCCATAGTCCACAACAGAGCTGTAGAGTGCAACGATCTTCAGGGCAGGGAAGCAATTGAAAGTCATGGCAGCAACGATGTGCGTGTGCCTGAAAGGGTCCAGGGAGGGTCTTCCCTTATCGTCAAGCCTTCTTGGAGCTTCACCTGGCAACATACCGTGGTAGGGAGAGGGCGCCGTGCCATTCCAGGGACTGCTGCCTTGCCAATGCACGGGAAAACGAAGAGAGGAGCATTTTGTCCGGGACCAGGATCGGGCCTTCGGAGGAGGGTTGGCCAAGCCTGCTGGCTTCTCATTGGCCCATTACAAATGAGCCAGAGCCAATGGGGACAGAGCATCAACTGCACCAAGCACACAACACAGTGTGCGGGCCGCCATCTTGGTATGGCAGCTGGCGGTTCGAATATATTGCAGAAGGGCAGTAGCCGTCAAAAATGCAGCCTAGCAAGCAGTAACATCCACAGTCCACAACAGAGCTGCAGAGTGTCACGATCTTCAGGGCAGGGAAGCAATTCAATGTCATGGCAGCAACGATTTGAGTGTGCCTCAAAGGGCCCAGGGAGGGTCTTATCTTATCGTCAAGCCGTGATGGAGCTTCACCTGGCAACCTTCCGTGGAAGGGAGAAGCCGCAGTCTCATTCCAGGGACTGCTTCATTCCCGATGCGCGGGTTAGTGAAGAGAGGAGCTTTTTGTCCAGTGCCAGGATCGGGCCTTTGGAGGAGGGCCGGCCAAGCCTGCCGGCTTCTCATTGGCCCACTACAAAGGAGCCAGAGCCAATGGGGGCAGAGCATCACTGCACCAAGCACACAACAACACAGTGTGCGGGCCGCCATCTTGGTATGGCAGCTCGGAGTTCGAATATATTGCAGAAGGGCAGTAGCCGTCGAAAATGCAGCCTAGCAAGCAGTAATATCCACAGTCTAAAACAGAGCTGTAGAGTGCCACAATCTTCAAGGCAGGGTAGCAATTCAATGTTATGGCAGCAACGATGTGCGTGTGCCTGAAAGGGCCAAGGGAGGGTTTTAACTTATCGTCAAGCCGTGTTGGAGCTGCACCTGGCCACCTCCCGTGGTAGAGAGAGGGCACAGTCCCATTCCAGGGACTGCTGCCTTGCCGATGTGTGAGATAGTTAAGAGACAACCATTTTGTCCAAGGCCAGGATCGGGCCTTTGGAGGAGGGCCGGCCAAGCCTGCCAGCTTCTCATTGGCCCATTACAAAGGAGCCAGAGCCAATGGGGGCAGAGCATCAACTGCTAGAAAGACACACAACACAGGGTGCGGGTCGCCATCTTGGTACGGCAGCTCGCAGTTCGAATATATTGCAGGTGGGCAGTAGCTGTCGAACATGCAGCCTAGCAAGGAGTAACATCCATAGTCCACAACAGAGCTGTAGAGTGCAACGATCTTCAGGGCAGGGAAGCAATTGAAAGTCATGGCAGCAACGATGTGCGTGTGCCTGAAAGGGTCCAGGGAGGGTCTTCCCTTATCGTCATGCCTTCTTGGAGCTTCACCTGGCAACATACCGTGGTAGGGAGAGGGCGCAGTGCCATTCCAGGGACTGCTGTCTTGCAATGCACGGGAAAACGAAGAGAGGAGCATTTTGTCGTGGGCCAGGATCGGATCTTCGGAGAAGGGCCGGCCAAACCCGCCGGCTTCTCATTGGCCCATTACAAATGAGCCAGAGCCAATGGGGACAGAGCATCAACTGCACCAAGCACACAACACAGTGTGCGGGCCGCCATCTTGGTATGGCAGCTGGCGGTTCGAACATATTGCAGAAGGGCAGTAGCTGTCGAAAATGCAGCCTAGCAAGCAGTAATATCCATAGTCTACAACAGAGCTGTAGAGTGTCACAATCTTCAAGGCAGGGTAGCAATTCAATGTCATGGCAGCAACGATGTGCGTGTGCCTGAAAGGGCCCAGGGAGGGTCTTAACTTATCGTCAAGCCGTGTTGGAGCTGCATCTGGCCACCTACCGTGGTAGAGAGAGGGCACAGTCCCATTCCAGGGACTGCTGCCTTGCCGATGCCTGAGATAGTTAAGAGACAACCATTTTGTCCAAGGCCAGGATCGGGCGTTTGGAGGAGGGCCGGCCAAGCCTGGCAGCTTCTCATTGGCCCATTACAAAGGAGCCAGAGCCAATGAGGGCAGAGAATCAACTGCACGAAGCACACAACAACACAGTGTGCGGGCCGCCATCTTGGTACGGCAGCTCGCAGTTCGAATATATTGCAGAAGGGCAGTAGCCGTCAAAAATGCAGCCTAGCAAGCAGTAACATCCACAGTCCACAACAGAGCTGCAGAGTGTCACGATCTTCAGGGCAGGGAAGCAATTCAATGTCATGGCAGCAACGATGTGAGTGTGCCTCAAAGGGCCGAGGGAGGGTCTTATCGTCAAGCCGTGATGGAGCTTCACCTGGCAACCTTCCGTGGAAGGGAGAAGCCGCAGTCTCATTCCAGGGACTGCTTCCTTCCCGATGCGCGGGTTAGTGAAGAGAGGAGCTTTTTGTCCAGTGCCAGGATCGGGCCTTTGGAGGAGGGCCGGCCAAGCCTGCCGGCTTCTCATTAGCCCATTACAAAGGAGCCAGAGCCAATGGAGGCAGAGCATCAACTGCACCAAGCACACAACAACACAGTGTACGGGCCGCCATCTTGGTATGGCAGCTTGCAGTTCGAACATATTGCAGAAGGGCAGTAGCTGTCGAAAATGCAGCCTAGCAAGCAGTAATATCCATAGTCTACAACAGAGCTGTAGAGTGCCACAATCTTCAAGGCAGGAACAAGTTACTTACCTGTAACTGTTGTTCTCCAGCATGGGTCTGGCATGGATTCACATGCTCATGAATATTCCCCGTCGTCAGGCTGGGAATCCTCGGTAAAGAAAAAACCAGTATCAGTTTCGTTTCTGATCTGTCTTTCGTAGTAATAACCAATCACTGGTCTCTGCGTCATACTGACCACAGCCAATGACTGCCCTCTACCTAAGCACCGCCTCTGGCAGCCATCTTCAGATTTGGAAGCACGTGAAGTGGCAGTATGACCAAGTGAAGAGCCGCAGAGGGGTAGGCGGGAGGGTTCGCATGTGAATCCATGCCAGACCCATGCTGGAGAACAACAGTTACAGGTAAGTAACTTGTTCCTTCTCCAGCATGGGGTCTGGCATGGATTCACATGCTCATGAATAAAGAATACATAGCAGTACACACATGCACAACCACGGGAGGTGGCAAAGGCTCAACATTAAGCATCACATCAACTCAACATTAAGCATCTTACCTCCTCACCAGGCTCACCTCAGGCGAACAGGTTGCGCAGCACTGCTTGGCCGACCCTGGACTCCTCCCTGGAATCCCGGTCGACGCAGTAGAATTTCGTGAAGGTGTGCGTCGACCTCCACGTAGCAGCCCTGCATATGTCCAGCAGGGGCACACCAGATAGGAACGCCGTGGTAGCTGCGATCGCTCTGGTGGAATGGGCTCTCGGACGGCCAGGCAGCGGTCGGTTTGCCAACCGGTGACAGTACATGATACAGCCGGAGAGCCATCTGGAGATGGAAGCCTTCGAGAGAGCCTTCCCCTGATTGACAGGTCCAAAGTTCACAAAGAGTTGTGACGTCTTCCGAAAACCTTTCGTGCGGTCCACGTAGAACTTCAGCGCTCTAGCTACATCCAGCGAGTGCAAAGTCCTCTCAGCCGGCGACGAAGGCGACGGGAAGAACACAGGTAACACCAAGGGTTCATTGAGATGAAAGTCCGACGGTACCTTGGGCATGAAGGAGGGGTGCGTCCTGAGCACTACCCTCGTGTCGTGGAAAGTCAAGTACGGGGCCTTGCAGGAAAGGGCCTGGATCTCTCCCACTCGTCGTGCGGAGGTGATGGCCACGAGAAAAGCTGTTTTCCACGATAGAAACTTCAACGGGGCCGAGTGCAGAGGCTCGAACGGAGGTCCCATGAGTTTGGTCAGCACCACGTTGAGCTCCCACGCCGGGGCCGGAGCCTTCACCGGCGGGAACGATCTGAACAGTCCCTTCATGAACTCTTTCACCAGACGATGAGACCACAAGGACGTCCGGCCCGTGGTTCTGGTGTATCGGGAGATCGCAGCAAGATGAATCTTGATGGACGCGTGTGCCAGACCAGCTTTGGCCAGCGTCAGCAGGTACGGCAGCACTTGGGGAGCCGTAATCCGTAGAGGGTTAATCTTCTGTGCGTAGCACCAGACAGAGAACCTCTTCCATTTGTGTCCGTAGCATTTAAGAGTCGAGGACGCCCTGGCCTTTGCAAGAACCTCTCTGCAATCGGCCGGTATGTCGTATCCTCCAAACTCTAGCGCTGCAGGAGCCAGGCCTGCAAGTTCAGCGACTTCGGGTCGTGGTGGAGGATGGCGCCTCCTTCCCTGGAGAGTAGATCCGCGTCCGCCGGCAGCTTGATTGGCGGGGACGCCGACAAGTCCAGAAGGTCCGGGAACCATATCTGCCTCGGCCACGCAGGTGCGACGAGGATCATCCTGCACCGTGACCTCTTGAGCTGGTTGACGAGCCGGATTAGCAGAGGCAAGGGAGGGAACGCGTAGAGGAACAGGCCCTCCCAGGGGAACGAGAAAGCATCGCCCATGCTCCTCGTCTGGGGAAACCTGCTGGCGAACCTCCGGCACTTGGTGTTCGTCGCCGTCGCGAACAGGTCGATCTGGGGTGTGCCCCACCGTCGGAAGAGGCGATCCACCAGATCCTGCCGTAGTTCCCACTCGTGGCACGAGCGCAGCTCCCTGCTGAGTGAGTCGGCGATGGTGTTTTTTATCCCTGCCAGATGAAACGGCACCAGAAGAATCCCTTGGGCGACGGCCCAATGCCACAGGTCCTGCGCCTCCTTGGACAGCGCTGGGGACCTGGTTCCGCCCTGTTTCCTGATGTAAAACATGGTGGTGGTGTTGTCGGTGAAGATCCTCACCACCTTGCCCTTGAGGGACGGAAGGAAGGACCTGAGGGCCCAAAACACTGCACGGAGTTCCAGGACGTTGATATGCAGGGACTTCTCCGTCGGGAGCCAGAGTCCCCTTGCGTGCAGATTTTCGGTGTGCGCTCCCCACCCTTCTAGGGAGGCATCCGTGGTCACAGTCACCTGGTGGGCTGGGGTCTGGAAGTCCATGCCCGCCGTCAGATGCGCGCGGGTGCCCCACCACCGTATCGCTCGTCGGAAACTCTCGTCGAGCTTGATCCTTTCCTCGAAGCTGCCCGTCGTCTGGATCCAGCGCGCATCCAGGAACTCTTGCAACGGGCGCATCCGGAGCCTGCACATGGGAATGAGGTAGATGCAGGAAGACATCATCCCGAGGAGGGACTTGATGGACCTCACCTTGGCCGCGTCGGCCACCAACATCCGTTGCACCTTGCCCAAGATGGTCCTGGTCCTCTCCTCCGACGGGGAGGCCAGAAGGGACACTGTGTCGAGCCTCGCTCCCAGAAACAGTGCGACTTGCGCGGGCACCAGGTGGGATTTGGGAATCCCCTCGCGGCGCAGCTGCGCCGCCACCGGTGCGAGGCACTTGGTGAAAACCCTGGGTGCCGACCGCAGTCCGAAGGGAAGGGCTTTGAACTGGTAATGACGCCCTTGGACCACGAATCTGAGGAATTTTCGGTGCCCCTTTAGGATGGGAATGTGGAAGTAGGCATCCTCCAAATCCAACGACGATAGGAAGTCTCCTTCCTCCAGCTGACCCAGGACGTGCTGGAGGGTGACCATCCGGAACTTCTGCGCCTTGATGAACTTGTTCAGGCGTCGCAGGTCCAGGATGGGGCGCCATCCTCCCGTCTTCTTCTTCACGAGGAAGTAACGCGAGTAGACTCCGGAGCCCCGAAGCCTCTTTGGGACGAGTTCGATGGCGCCCTTTCTGAGCATCGCCTTTACCTCCAGGAGAAGTTGAGGGACGTGAAGTTCTTTCCTGGCCACGGGGGGGACGCGCGGGCACCTTCTTTGAAACTCGAGCGCGTGGCCCCGGGCCAGGGCGTCCAGCACCCAACGGTCGGTGGAGATGGACTCCCACACGCTGACGAAGCCCGCCAGCCGGCCTCCCACCGGGGTGCTTCGGTGGGGGCCCGACCCCACGGCCGGTTCAATCCTGCTTGGACGCGGCCTTGCCGCCTTGGCCTCCTTGGCGACGACGGCGGGGGCCGCCAGACTTGCCTCGTCCTCTGTAGGCCTCTTGCGACGACGAGCGGGCCGCTTGACGGTAGGAAGCGAAACCGCCGCCGGAACCTTTGGAGGCGCCCTTGCCTCCGCCGCTCCGAAAGGGCGTCCGCCGTTGCTGCAGTACTCCAAGGGCCCGGGCCGTCTCAGTATCCGCCTTGATGGCCTGAAGGGAATCGTCCACTGTCTTCCCAAACAGGTTGTTCCCGTCGAAGGGCATGTCCAGGACCCTGGTCTGGACGTCCTGCCGAAAGTCCGTAGCCTTGAGCCATCCGCGACGTCGAAGGCAAACGCCGTTGCCCATCTGGCGGAACCCAGTGTCGGCGATGTCCGTCGCCACGGTGATGGCGTGGTCCGAGGCCACCTCACCTTCCTGCAGGATCTCAAGGGCCTCCGCCCTCTTGTCGTCCGGCAGAAAATCCAGCAGGGGAGCTATCTTGTACCAGAGTTCCCTGTCGTAGCGGGCCACGATAGCCAAGGCGTTGGCCGCTTTAATCGTCGTCGCCGCCGACGAGATGACTCTGCGTCCCATGGCATCCAATTTCTTTCCCTCGCCGTCCGGCGGGGAAGTCGACGTGGAGGCCGCACCCCCCCCCGCTTTCTTCCTGGCTGCCGCGGAGACGACGGAGTCCGGGGTAGGCTGCGCCCGGAGGCATAGGGGGGCCGAGTCCGGGACCCGGTACTTTTTCTCGTACCGGTCTCTTTTCGCTGGCGTCGTGGAAGGGTTCTTGAGGAGGGAAAGGCCCTCATCCCAAATGTCGTCCAACAGAGGCACTGCGAGGACCGTCTTCCTCTTGGTCTCGCGCCGTTGGTAAAGGAAGCCTTCCTTTTTCTTCTCCTCAGGGCAGAGTTGGAAAAGCTCGGATGCCCTGGCGATCATTGAGTGGAACGATCCAATCTCGTCGGGCGGAGAAGCCCTGGTGGGAGGCGACGACGGAAAATCCTCGTCGTATGCCTCGTCGTCCGTACCCGTCGCTGCCGTGTCAGTCCCCGTATCATCCCCTCGGGTGGACGGGGAGGAGGGCTGGACGGGGCGCGACGGTTGAAAAGGAGGCGGTGGATGGATCCTTCTTTTCTTGGTAGGGGGAACACCAGAAGGTCCCGGTTCTGGATCCCCCGACGGGAGAGGTTCCTCCGTCGGTAACGGTAGTCTCGTCCTTATCTCGGAGCATAAGGACTGTATAGCCAACAAAATGGCCGCTGAGTTGTCTTGCGGCGCTGGCAGAGGGGAATCCGACGGGCGAGCAGGGGCCCCGTCGGTATCCTCGACGATGTCGTCGTCGTCACCTGCGTCGGGGCCCATTCCGACGGGCTGGTCTTGTTCCACGCCTAGGCCGTGGCTTAAGACCTCGATCAGTTCCTCTTCTGAGGTTGAGGCCGAATCTACGACGACGCCCTGCCCCCCCTTCTTCCCCACGGAGGGTTTCACGGGGGTCCTATCGATGGGCACGAAAGAAGACTCCCTCCGAGGAGGCAGGGAGATTCTGGGCCCCGAGGCCGCCACCACTGGTGCAGCCTCCACAGGCTGGGCCAGGGCCGCCGCGACCGTTTCGATAGAGGGCTTGGTCGAATGGATCAAGGCCTTCACCACCTTAGGTGCGCTCACCGCCTTATCCTTGAGGGAGGGGGCACTGCCACGCTCCTCCTCTGCCTTAGAGCTCGACCGGGGTCTCTCCAGGAGCTTCGCCGGGTGCTCGGCCTTCCTCTTACCCGACCCAGAGCGTTGGCTCGTGGTTGATGGTGCCGGGGAGGGTGCGCCCTGCCTGGCGCCCGTAGAGCCCGACCGTTCGGCGCTCCCGGTGCCAGCGGACTCGCGGTGCTTGGCCTTATGTTGGGCCCCCGTCGCCGGGGCGCCCTCAAAGGTCTTAGAAGACCGCTCAGATTTCTTCTTCTTCTCGCCAGACGGGCTCTTACCCTCCAGCCAGCTGGCGAGACGTTGATGGCGGTCCTTCATGGTCCGTTCCGACATGTTGCCGCAAAACGCACAGTCCTTCTCCACGTGCGTCTTGTCCCCATGAAGGCAGTAAAGGCAGAAAGAGTGTTCGTCCTCCTTGAAGACGTTCTGCAGCTGGCATCCAGGGCAGGCCCTGAACAGCTTTCCGGGCGTCGAGCTTCCCTTCTCCTGGGCCATCTCCGAGACCGGGCCTGAGAAGCTTCTGGAGTCCTCCGAAGTGTAGCTCGACGAAATCTTCACCCTTGAGGGGCACAGATGAATCCGACACGGGTCCCCGTTGATCGGATGTAGGATCGGTGGAGCTTGAGGCTCTTTTGACCGAAAGAATCGAAGTTTTTGTGAAAAAGCGCGAAAAAATAGCACTAACGCTCGAGAGCAATAGCACGAGGATCCCAACACATGAACGTGCGGTAAAAATCTGAAGATGGCTGCCAGAGGCGGTGCTTAGGTAGAGGGCAGTCATTGGCTGTGGTCAGTATGACGCAGAGACCAGTGATTGGTTATTACTACGAAAGACAGATCAGAAACGAAACTGATACTGGTTTTTTCTTTACCGAGGATTCCCAGCCTGACGACGGGGAATATTCATGAGCATGTGAATCCATGCCAGACCCCATGCTGGAGAAGGGTAGCAATTCAATGTCATGGCAGCAACGATGTGCGTGTGCCTGAAAGGGCCCAGGGAGGGTCTTAACTTATCGTCAAGCCGTGTTGGAGCTGCATCTGGCCACCTCCCGTGGTAGAGAGAGGGCACAGTCCCATTCCAGGGACTGCTGCCTTGCCGATGCCTGAGATAGTTAAGAGACAACCATTTTGTCCAAGGCCAGGATCGGGCGTTTGGAGGAGGGCTGGCCAAGCCTGCCAGCTTCTCATTGGCCCATTACAAAGGAGCCAGAGCCAATGAGGGCAGAGAATCAACTGCACGAAGCACACAACAACACAGTGTGCGGGCCGCCATCTTGGTACGGCAGCTCGCAGTTCGAATATATTGCAGGTGGACAGTAGCCGTCAAAAATGCAGCCTAGCAAGCAGTAACATCCATAGTCCACAACAGAGCTGTAGAGTGCCACGATCTTCAGGCAGCTAAGCAATGCAAAGTCATGGCAGCGCCGACGTGCGCGTGCCTGAAAGGGCCCAGGGATGTTCTTACCTTATCGTCAAGCCGTGTTGGAGCTGCGCCTGGCCACCTCCCGTGGTAGAGAGAGGGCACAGTCCCATTCGAGGGACTGCTGCCTTGCCGATGCGTGGGATAATTAACAGACAACCATTTTGTCCAGGGCCAGGATTGGGCCCTTGGAGGAGGGCCGGCCAAGCCTGCCGGCTTCTCATTGGCCCATTACAAAGGAGCTAGAGCCAATGGGGGCAGAGCATCAACTGCACCAAGCACACAACACAGTGTGCGGGCCCCCATCTTGGTATGGCAACTCGGGGTTCTAATATATTGCAGAAGGGCAGTAGCCGTCGGAAATGCAGCCTAGCAAGCAGTAACATCCATAGTCCACAACAGAGCTGTAGAGTGCCACGATCTTCAGGGCAGCTAAGCAATTCAAAGTCATGGCAGCGCCGACGTGCGCATGCCTGAAAGGGCCCAGGGAGGGTCTTACCTTATCGTCAAGCCGTGATGGAGCTGCACCTGGCAACCTTCCGTGGAAGGGAGAAGGCGCAGTCCCATTCCAGGGACTGCTGCCTTGCCGATGCGTGGGTTAGTTAAGAGACAACCATTTTGTCCAGGGCCAGGCCTTTGGAGGAGGGATGGCTAAGCCTGCCGGCTTCTCATTGGCCCATTACAAAGGAGCTAGACCCAATGGGGGCAGAGCATCAACTGCACCAAGCACACGACAACACAGTTTGCGGGCCGCCATCTTGGTATAGCAGCTTGCAGTTTGAATATATTGCAGAAGGGCAGTAGCTGTCGAAAATGCAGCCTAGCAAGCAGTAACATCCATAGTCCACAACAGAGCTGTAGAGTGCAACGATCTTCAGGGCAGGGAAGCAATTGAAAGTCATGGCAGCTTCTATGTGCGTGTACCTGAAAGGGCCCAGGGAGGGTCTTACCTTATCGTCAAGCCGTGTTGGAGCTGCACCTGGCCACCTCCCGTGGTAGGGAGAGGGTGCATTGCCATTCCAGGGACTGCTGCCTTGCCGATGCGTGGGATAGTGAAGAGAGGAGCATTTTGTACAGGGCCGGGATCGGGCCTTTGGAGGAGGGCTGGCAAACCTGCCGGCTTCTCATTGGCCCATTACAAAAGAGCGATAGTCAATGGGGGCAGAGCATCAACTGCACCAAGCACGCAACAACACAGTGTGCAGGCCGCCATCTTGGTATGGGAGCGCACAGTTAGAATATATTGCAGAAGGGCAGTAGCTGTTAAAAATGCAGCCTAGCAAGCAGTAACATCCATGGTCCACAACAGAGCTGTAGAGTGCAACGATCTTCAGGGCAGGGAAGCAATTGAAAGTCATGGCAGCAACGATGTGCGTGTGCCTGAAAGGGCCCAGGGAGGGTCTTCCCTTATCGTCAAGCCTTCTTGGAGCTGCACCTGGCCACCTCCCGTGGTAGAGAGAGGGCACAGTCCCATTCCAGGGACTGCTGCCTTGCCGATGTGTGAGATAGTTAAGAGACAACCATTTTGTCCAAGGCCAGGATCGGGCCTTTGGAGGAGGGCCGGCCAAGCCTGCCAGCTTCTCATTGGCCCATTACAAAGGAGCCAGAGCCAATGGGGGCAGAGCATCAACTGCTAGAAAGACACACGACACAGGGTGCGGGTCGCCATCTTGGTACGGCAGCTCGCAGTTCGAATATATTGCAGGTGGGCAGTAGCTGTCGAACATGCAGCCTAGCAATGAGTAACATCCATAGTCCACAACAGAGCTGTAGAGTGCAACGATCTTCAGGGCAGGGAAGCAATTGAAAGTCATGGCAGGAACGATGTGCGTGTGCCTGAAAGGGTCCAGGGAGGGTCTTCCCTTATCGTCAAGCCTTCTTGGAGCTTCACCTGGCAACATACCGTGGTAGGGAGAGGGCGCAGTGCCATTCCAGGGACTGCTGCCTTGCCAATGCACGGGAAAACGAAGAGAGGAGCATTTTGTCCGGGACCAGGATCGGGCCTTCGGAGGAGGGTTGGCCAAGCCTGCCGGCTTCTCATTGGCCCATTACAAATGAGCCAGAGCCAATGGGGACAGAGCATCAACTGCACCAAGCACACAACACAGTGTGCGGGCCGCCATCTTGGTATGGCAGCTGGCGGTTCGAATATATTGCAGAAGGGCAGTAGCCGTCAAAAATGCAGCCTAGCAAGCAGTAACATCCACAGTCCACAACAGAGCTGCAGAGTGTCACGATCTTCAGGGCAGGGAAGCAATTCAATGTCATGGCAGCAACGATGTGAGTGTGCCTCAAAGGGCCGAGGGAGGGTCTTATCTTATCGTCAAGCCGTGATGGAGCTTCACCTGGCAACCTTCCGTGGAAGGGAGAAGCCGCAGTCTCATTCCAGGGACTGCTTCCTTCCCGATGCGCGGGTTAGTGAAGAGAGGAGCTTTTTGTCCAGTGCCAGGATCGGGCCTTTGGAGGAGGGCCGGCCAAGCCTGCCGGCTTCTCATTAGCCCATTACAAAGGAGCCAGAGCCAATGGAGGCAGAGCATCAACTGCACCAAGCACACAACAACACAGTGTGCGGGCCGCCATCTTGGTATGGCAGCTTGCAGTTCGAACATATTGCAGAAGGGCAGTAGCTGTCGAAAATGCAGCCTAGCAAGCAGTAATATCCATAGTCTACAACAGAGCTGTAGAGTGCCACAATCTTCAAGGCAGGGTAGCAATTCAATGTCATGGCAGCAACGATGTGCGTGTGCCTGAAAGGGCCCAGGGAGGGTCTTAACTTATCGTCAAGCCGTGTTGGAGCTGCATCTGGCCACCTCCCGTGGTAGAGAGAGGGCACAGTCCCATTCCAGGGACTGCTGCCTTGCCGATGCCTGAGATAGTTAAGAGACAACCATTTTGTCCAAGGCCAGGATCGGGCGTTTGGAGGAGGGCTGGCCAAGCCTGCCAGCTTCTCATTGGCCCATTACAAAGGAGCCAGAGCCAATGAGGGCAGAGAATCAACTGCACGAAGCACACAACAACACAGTGTGCGGGCCGCCATCTTGGTACGGCAGCTCGCAGTTCGAATATATTGCAGGTGGACAGTAGCCGTCAAAAATGCAGCCTAGCAAGCAGTAACATCCATAGTCCACAACAGAGCTGTAGAGTGCCACGATCTTCAGGCAGCTAAGCAATGCAAAGTCATGGCAGCGCCGACGTGCGCGTGCCTGAAAGGGCCCAGGGATGTTCTTACCTTATCGTCAAGCCGTGTTGGAGCTGCGCCTGGCCACCTCCCGTGGTAGAGAGAGGGCACAGTCCCATTCGAGGGACTGCTGCCTTGCCGATGCGTGGGATAATTAACAGACAACCATTTTGTCCAGGGCCAGGATTGGGCCCTTGGAGGAGGGCCGACCAAGCCTGCCGGCTTCTCATTGGCCCATTACAAAGGAGCTAGAGCCAATGGGGGCAGAGCATCAACTGCACCAAGCACACAACACAGTGTGCGGGCCCCCATCTTGGTATGGCAACTCGGGGTTCTAATATATTGCAGAAGGGCAGTAGCCGTCGGAAATGCAGCCTAGCAAGCAGTAACATCCATAGTCCACAACAGAGCTGTAGAGTGCCACGATCTTCAGGGCAGCTAAGCAATTCAAAGTCATGGCAGCGCCGACGTGCGCATGCCTGAAAGGGCCCAGGGAGGGTCTTACCTTATCGTCAAGCCGTGATGGAGCTGCACCTGGCAACCTTCCGTGGAAGGGAGAAGGCGCAGTCCCATTCCAGGGACTGCTGCCTTCCCGATGCGTGGGTTAGTTAAGAGACAACCATTTTGTCCAGGGCCAGGCCTTTGGAGGAGGGATGGCTAAGCCTGCCGGCTTCTCATTGGCCCATTACAAAGGAGCTAGACCCAATGGGGGCAGATCATCAACTGCACCAAGCACACGACAACACAGTTTGCGGGCCGCCATCTTGGTATAGCAGCTTGCAGTTTGAATATATTGCAGAAGGGCAGTAGCTGTCGAAAATGCAGCCTAGCAAGCAGTAACATCCATAGTCCACAACAGAGCTGTAGAGTGCAACGATCTTCAGGGCAGGGAAGCAATTGAAAGTCATGGCAGCTTCTATGTGCGTGTACCTGAAAGGGCCCAGGGAGGGTCTTACCTTATCGTCAAGCCGTGTTGGAGCTGCACCTGGCCACCTCCCGTGGTAGGGAGAGGGTGCATTGCCATTCCAGGGACTGCTGCCTTGCCGATGCGTGGGATAGTGAAGAGAGGAGCATTTTGTACAGGGCCGGGATCGGGCCTTTGGAGGAGGGCTGGCAAACCTGCCGGCTTCTCATTGGCCCATTACAAAAGAGCGATAGTCAATGGGGGCAGAGCATCAACTGCACCAAGCACGCAACAACACAGTGTGCAGGCCGCCATCTTGGTATGGGAGCGCACAGTTAGAATATATTGCAGAAGGGCAGTAGCTGTTAAAAATGCAGCCTAGCAAGCAGTAACATCCATGGTCCACAACAGAGCTGTAGAGTGCAACGATCTTCAGGGCAGGGAAGCAATTGAAAGTCATGGCAGCAACGATGTGCGTGTGCCTGAAAGGGCCCAGGGAGGGTCTTCCCTTATCGTCAAGCCTTCTTGGAGCTGCACCTGGCCACCTCCCATGGTAGAGAGAGGGCACAGTCCCATTCCAGGGACTGCTGCCTTGCCGATGTGTGAGATAGTTAAGAGACAACCATTTTGTCCAAGGCCAGGATCGGGCCTTTGGAGGAGGGCCGGCCAAGCCTGCCAGCTTCTCATTGGCCCATTACAAAGGAGCCAGAGCCAATGGGGGCAGAGCATCAACTGCTAGAAAGACACACAACACAGGGTGCGGGTCGCCATCTTGGTACGGCAGCTCGCAGTTCGAATATATTGCAGGTGGGCAGTAGCTGTCGAACATGCAGCCTAGCAAGGAGTAACATCCATAGTCCACAACAGAGCTGTAGAGTGCAACGATCTTCAGGGCAGGGAAGCAATTGAAAGTCATGGCAGCAACGATGTGCGTGTGCCTGAGAGGGTCCAGGGAGGGTCTTCCCTTATCGTCAAGCCTTCTTGGAGCTTCACCTGGCAACATACCGTGGTAGGGAGAGGGCGCAGTGCCATTCCAGGGACTGCTGCCTTGCCAATGCACGGGAAAACGAAGAGAGGAGCATTTTGTCGTGGGCCAGGATCGGATCTTCGGAGAAGGGCCGGCCAAACCCGCCGGCTTCTCATTGGCCCATTACAAATGAGCCAGAGCCAATGGGGACAGAGCATCAACTGCACCAAGCACACAACACAGTGTGCGGGCCGCCATCTTGGTATGGCAGCTGGCGGTTCGAATATATTGCAGAAGGGCAGTATCCGTCAAAAATGCAGCCTAGCAAGCAGTAACATCCACAGTCCACAACAGAGCTGCAGAGTGTCACGATCTTCAGGGCAGGGAAGCAATTCAATGTCATGGCAGCAATGATGTGAGTGTGCCTCAAAGGGCCGAGGGAGGGTCTTATCTTATCGTCAAGCCGTGATGGAGCTTCACCTGGCAACCTTCCGTGGAAGGGAGAAGCCGCAGTCTCATTCCAGGGACTGCTTCCTTCCCGATGCGCGGGTTAGTGAAGAGAGGAGCTTTTTGTCCAGTGCCAGGATCGGGCCTTTGGAGGAGGGCCGGCCAAGCCTGCCGGCTTCTCATTAGCCCATTACAAAGGAGCCAGAGCCAATGGAGGCAGAGCATCAACTGCACCAAGCACACAACAACACAGTGTGCGGGCCGCCATCTTAGTATGGCAGCTCGCAGTTCGAACATATTGCAGAAGGGCAGTAGCTGTCGAAAATGCAGCCTAGCAAGCAGTAATATCCATAGTCTACAACAGAGCTGTAGAGTGCCACAATCTTCAAGGCAGGGTAGCAATTCAATGTCATGGCAGCAACGATGTGCGTGTGCCTGAAAGGGCCCAGGGAGGGTCTTAACTTATCGTCAAGCCGTGTTGGAGCTGCATCTGGCCACCTACCGTGGTAGAGAGAGGGCACAGTCCCATTCCAGGGACTGCTGCCTTGCCGATGCCTGAGATAGTTAAGAGACAACCATTTTGTCCAAGGCCAGGATCGGGCGTTTGGAGGAGGGCCGGCCAAGCCTGCCAGCTTCTCATTGGCCCATTACAAAGGAGCCAGAGCCAATGAGGGCAGAGAATCAACTGCACGAAGCACACAACAACACAGTGTGCGGGCCGCCATCTTGGTACGGCAGCTCGCAGTTCGAATATATTGCAGGTGGACAGTAGCCGTCAAAAATGCAGCCTAGCAAGCAGTAACATCCATAGTCCACAACAGAGCTGTAGAGTGCCACGATCTTCAGGCAGCTAAGCAATGCAAAGTCATGGCAGCGCCGACGTGCGCGTGCCTGAAAGGGCCCAGGGATGTTCTTACCTTATCGTCAAGCCGTGTTGGAGCTGCGCCTGGCCACCTCCCGTGGTAGAGAGAGGGCACAGTCCCATTCGAGGGACTGCTGCCTTGCCGATGCGTGGGATAATTAACAGACAACCATTTTGTCCAGGGCCAGGATTGGGCCCTTGGAGGAGGGCCGGCCAAGCCTGCCGGCTTCTCATTGGCCCATTACAAAGGAGCTAGAGCCAATGGGGGCAGAGCATCAACTGCACCAAGCACACAACACAGTGTGCGGGCCCCCATCTTGGTATGGCAGCTCGGGGTTCTAATATATTGCAGCAGGGCAGTAGCCGTCGGAAATGCAGCCTAGCAAGCAGTAACATCCATAGTCCACAACAGAGCTGTAGAGTGCCACGATCTTCAGGGCAACTAAGCAATTCAAAGTCATGGCAGCGCCGACGTGCGCATGCCTGAAAGGGCCCAGGGAGGGTCTTACCTTATCGTCAAGCCGTGATGGAGCTGCACCTGGCAACCTTCCGTGGAAGGGAGAAGGCGCAGTCCCATTCCAGGGACTGCTGCCTTGCCGATGCGTGGGTTAGTTAAGAGACAACCATTTTGTCCAGGGCCAGGCCTTTGGAGGAGGGATGGCTAAGCCTGCCGGCTTCTCATTGGCCCATTACAAAGGAGCTAGACCCAATGGGGGCAGAGCATCAACTGCACCAAGCACACGACAACACAGTTTGCGGGCCGCCATCTTGGTATAGCAGCTTGCAGTTTGAATATATTGCAGAAGGGCAGTAGCTGTCGAAAATGCAGCCTAGCAAGCAGTAAGGAACAAGTTACTTACCTGTAACTGTTGTTCTCCAGCATGGGTCTGGCATGGATTCACATGCTCATGAATATTCCCCGTCGTCAGGCTGGGAATCCTCGGTAAAGAAAAAACCAGTATCAGTTTCGTTTCTGATCTGTCTTTCGTAGTAATAACCAATCACTGGTCTCTGCGTCATACTGACCACAGCCAATGACTGCCCTCTACCTAAGCACCTCCTCCGGCAGCCATCTTCAGATTTGGAAGCACGTGAAGTGGCAGTATGACCAAGTGAAGAGCCGCAGAGGGGTAGGCGGGAGGGTTCGCATGTGAATCCATGCCAGACCCATGCTGGAGAACAACAGTTACAGGTAAGTAACTTGTTCCTTCTCCAGCATGGGGTCTGGCATGGATTCACATGCTCATGAATAAAGAATACATAGCAGTACACACATGCACAACCACGGGAGGTGGCAAAGGCTCAACATTAAGCATCACATTAACTCAACATTAAGCATCTTACCTCCTCACCAGGCTCACCTCAGGCGAACAGGTTGCGCAGCACTGCTTGGCCGACCCTGGACTCCTCCCTGGAATCCCGGTCGACGCAGTAGAATTTCGTGAAGGTGTGCGTCGACCTCCACGTAGCAGCCCTGCATATGTCCAGCAGGGGCACACCAGATAGGAACGCCGTGGTAGCTGCGATCGCTCTGGTGGAATGGGCTCTCGGATGGCTAGGCAGCGGTCGGTTTGCCAACCGGTGACAGTACATGATACAGCCGGAGAGCCATCTGGAGATGGAAGCCTTCGAGAGAGCCTTCCCCTGATTGACAGGTCCAAAGTTCACAAAGAGTTGTGACGTCTTCCGAAAACCTTTCGTGCGGTCCACGTAGAACTTCAGCGCTCTAGCTACATCCAGCGAGTGCAAAGTCCTCTCAGCCGGCGACGAAGGAGACGGGAAGAACACAGGTAACACCAAGGGTTCGTTGAGATGGAAGTCCGACGGTACCTTGGGCATGAAGGAGGGGTGCGTCCTGAGCACTACCCTCGTGTCGTGGAAAGTCAAGTACGGGGCCTTGCAGGAAAGGGCCTGGATCTCTCCCACTCGTCGTGCGGAGGTGATGGCCACGAGAAAAGCTGTTTTCCACGATAGAAACTTCAACGGGGCCGAGTGCAGAGGCTCGAACGGAGGTCCCATGAGCTTGGTCAGCACCACGTTGAGCTCCCACGCCGGGGCCGGAGCCTTCACCGGCGGGAACGATCTGAACAGTCCCTTCATGAACTCTTTCACCAGACGATGAGACCACAAGGACGTCCGGCCCGTGGTTCTGGTGTATCTGGAGATCGCAGCAAGATGAATCTTGATGGACGCGTGTGCCAGACCAGCTTTGGCCAGCGTCAGCAGGTACGGCAGTACTTGGGGAGCCGTAATCCGTAGAGGGTTAATCTTCTGTGCGTGGCACCAGACAGAGAACCTCTTCCATTTGTGTCCGTAGCATTTAAGAGTCGAGGACGCCCTGGCCTTTGCAAGAACCTCTCTGCAATCGGCCGGTATGTCGTATCCTCCAAACTCTAGCGCTGCAGGAGCCAGGCCTGCAAGTTCAGCGACTTCGGGTCGTGGTGGAGGATGGCGCCTCCTTCCCTGGAGAGTAGATCCGCGTCCGCCGGCAGCTTGATCGGCGGGGACGCTGACAAGTCCAGAAGGTCCGGGAACCATATCTGCCTCGGCCACGCAGGTGCGACGAGGATCATCCTGCACCGTGACCTCTTGAGCTGGTTGACGAGCCGGATTAGCAGAGGCAAGGGAGGGAACGCGTAGAGGAACAGGCCCTCCCAGGGGAACGAGAAAGCATCGCCCATGCTCCTCGTCTGGGGAAACCTGCTGGCGAACCTCCGGCACTTGGTGTTCGTCGCCGTCGCGAACAGGTCGATCTGGGGTGTGCCCCACCGTCGGAAGAGGCGATCCACCAGATCCTGCCGTAGTTCCCACTCGTGGCACGAGCGCAGCTCCCTGCTGAGTGAGTCGGCGATGGTGTTTTTTATCCCTGCCAGATGAAACGGCACCAGAAGAATCCCTTGGGCGACGGCCCAATGCCACAGGTCCTGCGCCTCCTTGGACAGCGCTGGGGACCTGGTTCCGCCCTGTTTCCTGATGTAAAACATGGTGGTGGTGTTGTCGGTGAAGATCCTCACCACCTTGCCCTTGAGGGACGGAAGGAAGGACCTGAGGGCCCAAAACACTGCACGGAGCTCCAGGACGTTGATATGCAGGGACTTCTCCGTCGGGAGCCAGAGTCCCCTTGCGTGCAGATTTTCGGTGTGCGCTCCCCACCCTTCTAGGGAGGCATCCGTGGTCACAGTCACCTGGTGGGCTGGGGTCTGGAAGTCCATGCCCGCCGTCAGATGCGCGCGGGTGCCCCACCACCGTATCGCTCGTCGGAAACTCTCGTCGAGCTTGATCCTTTCCTCGAAGCTGCCCGTCGTCTGGATCCAGCGCGCATCCAGGAATTCTTGCAACGGGCGCATCCGGAGCCTGCACATGGGAATGAGGTAGATGCAGGAAGACATCATCCCGAGGAGGGACTTGATGGACCTCACTTTGGCCGCGCCGGCCACCAACATCCGTTGCACCTTGCCCAAGATGGTCCTGGTCCTCTCCTCCGACGGGGAGGCCAGAAGGGACACTGTGTCGAGCCTCGCTCCCAGAAACAGTGCGACTTGCGCGGGCACCAGGTGGGATTTGGCGTAGTTCACGGAGAATCCCAGGTCCGTGAGGAGTTGGACGGTCCTTGCCGTGTGGACCACGGCGAGCTCCCTCGTCTTGGCGCGGATGAGCCAGTCGTCCAGGTAGGGGTAGACGTGAATCCCCTCGCGGCGCAGCTGCGCCGCCACCGGTGCGAGGCACTTGGTGAAAACCCTGGGTGCCGACCGTAGTCCGAAGGGAAGGGCTTTGAACTGGTAATGACGCCCTTGGACCACGAATCTGAGGAATTTTCGGTGCCCCTTTAGGATGGGAATGTGGAAGTAGGCATCCTCCAAATCCAACGACGATAGGAAGTCTCCTTCCTCCAGCTGACCCAGGACGTGCTGGAGGGTGACCATCCGGAACTTCTGCGCCTTGATGAACTTGTTCAGACGTCGCAGGTCCAGGATGGGGCGCCATCCTCCCGTCTTCTTCTTCACGAGGAAGTATCGCGAGTAGACTCCGGAGCCCCGAAGCCTCTTTGGGACGAGTTCGATGGCGCCCTTTCTGAGCATCGCCTTTACCTCCAGGAGAAGTTGAGGGACGTGAAGTTCTTTCCTGGCCACGGGGGGGACGCGCGGGCACCTTCTTTAAAATTCGAGCGCGTGGCCCCGGGCCAGGGCGTCCAGCACCCAACGGTCGGTGGAGATGGACTCCCACACGCTGACGAAGCCCGCCAGCCGGCCTCCCACCGGGGTGCTTCGGTGGGGGCCCGACCCCACGGCCGGTTCAATCCTGCTTGGACGCGGCCTTGCCGCCTTGACCTCCTTGGCGACGACGGCGGGGTCCGCTAGACTTGCCTCGTCCTCTGTAGGCCTCTTGCGACGACGAGCGGGCCGCTTGACGGTAGGAAGCGAAACCGCCGCCGGAACCTTTGGAGGCGCCCTTGCCTCCGCCGCTCCGAAAGGGCGTCCGTCGTTGCTGCAGGACTCCAAGGGCCCGGGCCGTCTCAGTATCCGCCTTGATGGCCTGAAGGGAATCGTCCACTGTCTTCCCAAACAGGTTGTTCCCGTCGAAAGGCATGTCCAGGACTCTGGTCTGGACGTCCTGCCGAAAGTCCGTAGCTTTGAGCCATCCACGACGTCGAAGGCAAACGCCGTTGCCCAGCTGGCGGAACCCAGTGTCGGCGATGTCCGTCGCAACGGTGATGGCGTGGTCCGAAGCCACCTCACCTTCCTGCAGGATCTCAAGGGCCTCCGCCCTCTTGTCGTCCGGCAGAAAATCCAGCAGGGGAGCCATCTTGTACCAGAGCTCCCTGTCGTAGCGGGCCACGATAGCCAAGGCGTTGGCCGCTTTAATCGTCGTCGCTGCCGACGAGATGACTCTACGTCCCATAGCATCCAATTTCTTTCCCTCGCCGTCCGGCGGGGAAGTCGACGTGGAGGCCGCACCCCCCCCCGCTTTCTTCCTGGCTGCCGCGGAGACGACGGAGTCCGGGGTAGGCTGCGCCCGGAGGCATAGGGGGGCCGTGTCCGGGACCCGGTACTTTTTCTCGTACCGGTCTCTTCTCGCTGGCGTCGTGGAAGGGTTCTTGAGGAGGGAAAGGCCCTCATCCCAAATGTCGTCCAACAGAGGCACTGCGAGGACCGTCTTCCTCTTGGCCTCGCGCCGCTGATAAAGGAAGCCTTCCTTTTTCTTCTCCTCAGGGCAGAGTTGGAAAAGCTCGGAAGCCCTGGAGATCATGGAGTGGAAAGATCCGATCTCGTCGGGCGGAGAAGCCCTGGTGGGAGGCGACGACGGAAAATCCTCGTCGTATGCCTCGTCGTCCGTACCCGTCGCTGCCGTGTCAGTCCCCGTATCATCCCCTCGGGTGGACGGGGAGGAGGGCTGGACGGGGCGCGACGGTTGAAAAGGAGGTGGTGGATGGATCCTTCTTTTCTTGGTAGGGGGAACACCAGAAGGTCCCGGTTCTGGATCCCCCGACGGGAGAGGTTCCTCCGTCGGTAACGGTAGCCTCGTCCTTATCTCGGAGCATAAGGACTGTA
This sequence comes from Ambystoma mexicanum, assembly GCF_040938575.1. Classification (NCBI taxonomy): domain Eukaryota; kingdom Metazoa; phylum Chordata; class Amphibia; order Caudata; family Ambystomatidae; genus Ambystoma; species Ambystoma mexicanum. Next base: position 16,989,788 of record NC_090937.1, on the reverse strand, counting down.
TGGCCAACAAAATGGCCGCCGAGTTGTCTTGCGGCGCTGGCAGAGGGGAATCCGACGGGCGAGCAGGGGCCCCGTCGGTATCCTCGACGATGTCGTCGTCGTCACCTGCGTCGGGGTCCATTCCGACGGGCTGGCCTTCTTCCACGCCTAGGCCGTGGCTTAAGACCTCGATCAGTTCCTCTTCTGAGGTTGAGGCCGAATCTACGACGACGCCCTGCCCCCCCTTCTTCTTCCCCACGGAGGGTTTCACGGGGGTCCTATCGATGGGCACAAAGGAAGACTCCCTCCGAGGAGGCAGGGAGATTCTGGGCCCTGAGGTCGCCACCACTGGTGCAGCCACCACAGGCTGAGCCAGGGCCGCCGCGACCGTTTCGATAGAGGGCTTGGTCGGATGGATCAAGGCCTTCACCACCTTAGGTGCGCTCACCGCCTTATCCTTGAGGGAGGGGGCACTGCCACGCTCCTCCTCTGCCTTAGAGCTCGACCGGGGCCTCTCCAGGAGCTTCGCCGGGTGCTCGGCCTTCCTCTTACCCGACCCAGAGCGTTGGCTCGTGGTTGATGGTGCCGGGGAGGGTGCGCCCTGCCTGGCGCCCGTAGAGCCCGACCGTTCGGCGCTCCCGGTGCCAGCGGACTCGCGGTGCTTGGCCTTATGTTGGGCCCCCGTCGCCGGGGCGCCCTCAAAGGTCTTAGAAGACCGCTCGGATTTCTTCTTCTTCTCGCCAGACGGGCTCTTACCCTCCAGCCAGTTGGCGAGACGTTGATGGCGGTCCTTCATGGTCCGTTCCGACATGTTGCCGCAAAACGCACAGTCCTTCTCCACGTGCGTCTTCTCCTCATGAAGGCAGTAAAGGCAGAAAGAGTGTTCGTCCTCCTTGAAGACGTTCTGCAGCTGGCATCCAGGGCAGACCCTGAACAGCTTTCCGGGCGTCGAGCTTCCCTTCTCCTGGGCCATCTCCGAGATGGGGCCTGAGAAGCTTCTGGAGTCCTCCGAAGTGTAGCTCGACGAAATCTTCACCCTTGAGGGGCACAGATGAATCCGACACGGGTCCCCGTAGATCGGATGTAGGATCAGTGGAGCTTGAGGCTCTTTTGACCGAAAGAATCGAAGTTTTTTTGTGAAAAAGCGCGAAAAATAGCACTAACGCTCGAGAGCAATAGCACGAGGATCCCAACACATGAACGTGCGGTAAAAATCTGAAGATGGCTGCCGGAGGAGGTGCTTAGGTAGAGGGCAGTCATTGGCTGTGGTCAGTATGACGCAGAGACCAGTGATTGGTTATTACTACGAAAGACAGATCAGAAACGAAACTGATACTGGTTTTTTCTTTACCGAGGATTCCCAGCCTGACGACGGGGAATATTCATGAGCATGTGAATCCATGCCAGACCCCATGCTGGAGAACATCCATAGTCCACAACAGAGCTGTAGAGTGCAACGATCTTCAGGGCAGGGAAGCAATTGAAAGTCATGGCAGCTTCTATGTGCGTGTACCTGAAAGGGCCCAGGGAGGGTCTTACCTTATCGTCAAGCCGTGTTGGAGCTGCACCTGGCCACCTCCCGTGGTAGGGAGAGGGTGCATTGCCATTCCAGGGACTGCTGCCTTGCCGATGCGTGGGATAGTGAAGAGAGGAGCATTTTGTACAGGGCCGGGATCGGGCCTTTGGAGGAGGGCTGGCAAACCTGCCGGCTTCTCATTGGCCCATTACAAAAGAGCGATAGTCAATGGGGGCAGAGCATCAACTGCACCAAGCACGCAACAACACAGTGTGCAGGCCGCCATCTTGGTATGGGAGCGCACAGTTAGAATATATTGCAGAAGGGCAGTAGCTGTTAAAAATGCAGCCTAGCAAGCAGTAACATCCATGGTCCACAACAGAGCTGTAGAGTGCAACGATCTTCAGGGCAGGGAAGCAATTGAAAGTCATGGCAGCAACGATGTGCGTGTGCCTGAAAGGGCCCAGGGAGGGTCTTCCCTTATCGTCAAACCTTCTTGGAGCCGCACCTGGCAACATCCCATGGTAGGGAGAGGGCGCAGTGCCATTCCAGGGACGGCTGCCTTGCAAATGCACGGGAAAATGAAGAGAGGAGCATTTTGTCATGGGCCAGGATCGGATCTTCGGAGAAGGGCCGGCCAAACCAGCCGGCTTCTCATTGGCCCATTACAAATGAGCCAGAGCCAATGGGGACAGAGCATCAACTGCACCAAGCACACAACACAGTGTGCGGGCCGCCATCTTGGTATGGCAGCTGGCGGTTCGAATATATTGCAGAAGGGCAGTAGTCGTCAAAAATGCAGCCTAGCAAGCAGTAACATCCACAGTCCACAACAGAGCTGCAGAGTGTCACGATCTTCAGGGCAGGGAAGCAATTCAATGTCATGGCAGCAACGATGTGAGTGTGCCTCAAAGGGCCCAGGGAGGGTCTTATCTTATCGTCAAGCCGTGATGGAGCTTCACCTGGCAACCTTCCGTGGAAGGGAGAAGCCGCAGTCTCATTCCAGGGACTGCTTTATTCCCGATGCGCGGGTTAGTGAAGAGAGGAGCTTTTTGTCCAGTGCCAGGATAGGGCCTTTGGAGGAGGGCCGGCCAAGCCTGCCGGCTTCTCATTGGCCCACTACAAAGGAGCCAGAGCCAATGGGGGCAGAGCATCACTGCACCAAGCACACAACAACACAGTGTGCGGGCCGCCATCTTGGTATGGCAGCTCGGAGTTCGAATATATTGCAGAAGGGCAGTAGCCGTCGAAAATGCAGCCTAGCAAGCAGTAATATCCACAGTCTAAAACAGAGCTGTAGAGTGCCACAATCTTCAAGGCAGGGTAGCAATTCAATGTCATGGCAGCAACGATGTGCGTGTGCCTGAAAGGGCCGAGGGAGGGTTTTAACTTATCGTCAAGCCTTGTTGGAGCTGCACCTGGCCACCTCCCGTGGTAGAGAGAGGGCACAGTCCCATTCCAGGGACTGCTGCCTTGCCGATGTGTGAGATAGTTAAGAGACAACCATTTTGTCCAAGGCCAGGATCGGGCCTTTGGAGGAGGGCCGGCCAAGCCTGCCAGCTTCTCATTGGCCCATTACTAAGGAGCCAGAGCCAATGGGGGCAGAGCATCAACTGCTAGAAAGACACACAACACAGGGTGCGGGTCGCCATCTTGGTACGGCAGCTCGCAGTTCGAATATATTGCAGGTGGGCAGTAGCTGTCGAACATGCAGCCTAGCAAGGAGTAACATCCATAGTCCACAACAGAGCTGTAGAGTGCAACGATATTCAGGGCAGGGAAGCAATTGAAAGTCATGGCAGCAACGATGTGCGTGTGCCTGAAAGGGTCCAGGGAGGGTCTTCCCTTATCGTCAAGCCTTCTTGGAGCTTCACCTGGCAACATACCGTGGTAGGGAGGGCGCAGTGCCATTCCAGGGACTGCTGCCTTGCCAATGCACGGGAAAACGAAGAGAGGAGCATTTTGTCGTGGGCCAGGATCGGATCTTCGGAGAAGGGCCGGCCAAACCCGCCGGCTTCTCATTGGCCCATTACAAATGAGCCAGAGCCAATGGGGACAGAGCATCAACTGCACCAAGCACACAACACAGTGTGCGGGCCGCCATCTTGGTATGGCAGCTGGCGGTTCGAATATATTGCAGAAGGGCAGTAGCCGTCAAAAATGCAGCCTAGCATGCAGTAACATCCACAGTCCACAACAGAGCTGCAGAGTGTCACGATCTTCAGGGCAGGGAAGCAATTCAATGTCATGGCAGAAACGATGTGAGTGTGCCTCAAAGGGCCGAGGGAGGGTCTTATCTTATCGTCAAGCCGTGATGGAGCTTCACCTGGCAACCTTCCGTGGAAGGGAGAAGCCGCAGTCTCATTCCAGGGACTGCTTCCTTCCCGATGCGCGGGTTAGTGAAGAGAGGAGCTTTTTGTCCAGTGCCAGGATCGGGCCTTTGGAGGAGGGCCGGCCAAGCCTGCCGGCTTCTCATTAGCCCATTACAAAGGAGCCAGAGCCAATGGAGGCAGAGCATCAACTGCACCAAGCACACAACAACACAGTGTGCGAGCCGCCATCTTGGTATGGCAGCTCGCAGTTCGAACATATTGCAGAAGGGCAGTAGCTGTCGAAAATGCAGCCTAGCAAGCAGTAATATCCATAGTCTAAAACAGAGCTGTAGAGTGCCACAATCTTCAAGGCAGGGTAGCAATTCAATGTCATGGCAGCAACGATGTGCGTGTGCCTGAAAGGGCCCAGGGAGGGTCTTAACTTATCGTCAAGCCGTGTTGGAGCTGCATCTGGCCACCTCCCGTGGTAGAGAGAGGGCACAGTCCCATTCCAGGGACTGCTGCCTTGCCGATGCCTTAGATAGTTAAGAGACAACCATTTTGTCCAAGGCCAGGATCGGGCGTTTGGAGGAGGGCCGGCCAAGCCTGCCAGCTTCTCATTGGCCCATTACAAAGGAGCCAGAGCCAATGAGGGCAGAGAATCAACTGCACGAAGCACACAACAACAGTGTGCGGGCCGCCATCTTGGTACGGCAGCTCGCAGTTCGAATATATTGCAGGTGGACAGTAGCCGTCAAAAATGCAGCCTAGCAAGCAGTAACATCCATAGTCCACAACAGAGCTGTAGAGTGCCACGATCTTCAGGCAGCTAAGCAATGCAAAGTCATGGCAGCGCCGACGTGCGCGTGCCTGAAAGGGCCCAGGGATGTTCTTACCTTATCGTCAAGCCGTGTTGGAGCTGCGCCTGGCCACCTCCCGTGGTAGAGAGAGGGCACAGTCCCATTCGAGGGACTGCTGCCTTGCCGATGCGTGGGATAATTAACAGACAACCATTTTGTCCAGGGCCAGGATTGGGCCCTTGGAGGAGGGCCGGCCAAGCCTGCCGGCTTCTCATTGGCCCATTACAAAGGAGCTAGAGCCAATGGGGGCAGAGCATCAACTGCACCAAGCACACAACACAGTGTGCGGGCCCCCATCTTGGTATGGCAGCTCGGGGTTCTAATATATTGCAGAAGGGCAGTAGCCGTCGGAAATGCAGCCTAGCAAGCAGTAACATCCATAGTCCACAACAGAGCTGTAGAGTGCCACGATCTTCAGGGCAGCTAAGCAATTCAAAGTCATGGCAGCGCCGATGTGCGCATGCCTGAAAGGGCCCAGGGAGGGTCTTAGCTTATCGTCAATCCGTGATGGAGCTGCACCTGGCAACCTTCCGTGGAAGGGAGAAGGCGCAGTCCCATTCCAGGGACTGCTGCCTTGCCGATGCGTGTGTTAGTTAAGAGACAACCATTTTGTCCAGGGCCAGGCCTTTGGAGGAGGGATGGCTAAGCCTGCCGGCTTCTCATTGGCCCATTACAAAGGAGCTAGACCCAATGGGGGCAGAGCATCAACTGCACCAAGCACACGACAACACAGTTTGCGGGCCGCCATCTTGGTATAGCAGCTTGCAGTTTGAATATATTGCAGAAGGGCAGTAGCTGTCGAAAATGCAGCCTTGCAAGCAGTAACATCCATAGTCCACAACAGAGCTGTAGAGTGCAACGATCTTCAGGGCAGGGAAGCAATTGAAAGTCATGGCAGCTTCTATGTGCGTGTACCTGAAAGGGCCCAGGGAGGGTCTTACCTTATCGTCAAGCCGTGTTGGAGCTGCACCTGGCCACCTCCCGTGGTAGGGAGAGGGTGCATTGCCATTCCAGGGACTGCTGCCTTGCCGATGCGTGGGATAGTGAAGAGAGGAGCATTTTGTACAGGGCCGGGATCGGGCCTTTGGAGGAGGGCTGGCAAACCTGCCGGCTTCTCATTGGCCCATTACAAAAGAGCGATAGTCAATGGGGGCAGAGCATCAACTGCACCAAGCACGCAACAACACAGTGTGCAGGCCGCCATCTTGGTATGGGAGCGCACAGTTAGAATATATTGCAGAAGGGCAGTAGCTGTTAAAAATGCAGCCTAGCAAGCAGTAACATCCATGGTCCACAACAGAGCTGTAGAGTGCAACGATCTTCAGGGCAGGGAAGCAATTGAAAGTCATGGCAGCAACGATGTGCGTGTGCCTGAAAGGGCCCAGGGAGGGTCTTCCCTTATCGTCAAGCCTTCTTGGAGCTGCACCTGGCCACCTCCCGTGGTAGAGAGAGGGCACAGTCCCATTCCAGGGACTGCTGCCTTGCCGATGTGTGAGATCGTTAAGAGACAACCATTTTGTCCAAGGCCAGGATCGGGCCTTTGGAGGAGGGCCGGCCAAGCCTGCCAGCTTCTCATTGGCCCATTACAAAGGAGCCAGAGCCAATGAGGGCAGAGCATCAACTGCTAGAAAGACACACAACACAGGGTGCGGGTCGCCATCTTGGTACGGCAGCTCGCAGTTCGAATATATTGCAGGTGGGCAGTAGCTGTCGAACATGCAGCCTAGCAATGAGTAACATCCATAGTCCACAACAGAGCTGTAGAGTGCAACGATCTTCAGGGCAGGGAAGCAATTGAAAGTCATGGCAGCAACGATGTGCGTGTGCCTGAAAGGGTCCAGGGAGGGTCTTCCCTTATCGTCAAGCCTTCTTGGAGCTTCACCTGGCAACATACCGTGGTAGGGAGAGGGCGCAGTGCCATTCCAGGGACTGCTGCCTTGCCAATGCACGGGAAAACGAAGAGAGGAGCATTTTGTCCGGGACCAGGATCGGGCCTTCGGAGGAGGGTTGGCCAAGCCTGCCGGCTTCTCATTGGCCCATTACAAATGAGCCAGAGCCAATGGGGACAGAGCATCAACTGCACCAAGCACACAACACAGTGTGCGGGCCGCCATCTTGGTATGGCAGCTGGCGGTTCGAATATATTGCAGAAGGGCAGTAGCCGTCAAAAATGCAGCCTAGCAAGCAGTAACATCCACAGTCCACAACAGAGCTGCAGAGTGTCACGATCTTCAGGGCAGGGAAGCAATTCAATGTCATGGCAGCAACGATGTGAGTGTGCCTCAAAGGGCCGAGGGAGGGTCTTATCTTATCGTCAAGCCGTGATGGAGCTTCACCTGGCAACCTTCCGTGGAAGGGAGAAGCCGCAGTCTCATTCCAGGGACTGCTTCCTTCCCGATGCACGGGTTAGTGAAGAGAGGAGCTTTTTGTCCAGTGCCAGGATCGGGCCTTTGGAGGAGGGCCGGCCAAGCCTGCCGGCTTCTCATTAGCCCATTACAAAGGAGCCAGAACCAATGGAGGCAGAGCATCAACTGCACCAAGCACACAACAACACAGTGTGCGGGCCGCCATCTTGGTATGGCAGCTTGCAGTTCGAACATATTGCAGAAGGGCAGTAGCTGTCGAAAATGCAGCCTAGCAAGCAGTAATATCCATAGTCTAAAACAGAGCTGTAGAGTGCCACAATCTTCAAGGCAGGGTAGCAATTCAATGTCATGGCAGCAACGATGTGCGTGTGCCTGAAAGGGCCCAGGGAGGGTCTTAACTTATCGTCAAGCCGTGTTGGAGCTGCATCTGGCCACCTCCCGTGGTAGAGAGAGGGCACAGTCCCATTCCAGGGACTGCTGCCTTGCCGATGCCTGAGATAGTTAAGAGACAACCATTTTGTCCAAGGCCAGGATCGGGCGTTTGGAGGAGGGCCGGCCAAGCCTGCCAGCTTCTCATTGGCCCATTACAAAGGAGCCAGAGCCAATGAGGGCAGAGAATCAACTGCACGAAGCACACAACAACACAGTGTGCGGGCCGCCATCTTGGTACGGCAGCTCGCAGTTCGAATATATTGCAGGTGGACAGTAGCCGTCAAAAATGCAGCCTAGCAAGCAGTAACATCCATAGTCCACAACAGAGCTGTAGAGTGCCACGATCTTCAGGCAGCTAAGCAATGCAAAGTCATGGCAGCGCCGACGTGCGCGTGCCTGAAAGGGCCCAGGGATGTTCTTACCTTATCGTCAAGCCGTGTTGGAGCTGCGCCTGGCCACCTCCCGTGGTAGAGAGAGGGCACAGTCCCATTCGAGGGACTGCTGCCTTGCCGATGCGTGGGATAATTAACAGACAACCATTTTGTCCAGGGCCAGGATTGGGCCCTTGGAGGAGGGCCGGCCAAGCCTGCCGGCTTCTCATTGGCCCATTACAAAGGAGCTAGAGCCAATGGGGGCAGAGCATCAACTGCACCAAGCACACAACACAGTGTGCGGGCCCCCATCTTGGTATGGCAGCTCGGGGTTCTAATATATTGCAGAAGGGCAGTAGCCGTCGGAAATGCAGCCTAGCAAGCAGTAACATCCATAGTCCACAACAGAGCTGTAGAGTGCCACGATCTTCAGGGCAGCTAAGCAATTCAAAGTCATGGCAGCGCCGATGTGCGCATGCCTGAAAGGGCCCAGGGAGGGTCTTACCTTATCGTCAAGCCGTGATGGAGCTGCACCTGGCAACCTTCCGTGGAAGGGAGAAGGCGCAGTCCCATTCCAGGGACTGCTGCCTTCCCGATGCGTGTGTTAGTTAAGAGACAACCATTTTGTCCAGGGCCAGGCCTTTGGAGGAGGGATGGCTAAGCCTGCCGGCTTCTCATTGGCCTATTACAAAGGAGCTAGACCCAATGGGGGCAGAGCATCAACTGCCCCAAGCACACAACAACACAGTTTGCGGGCCGCCATCTTGGTATAGCAGCTTGCAGTTTGAATATATTGCAGAAGGGCAGTATCTGTCGAAAATGCAGCCTTGCAAGCAGTAACATCCATAGTCCACAACAGAGCTGTAGAGTGCAACGATCTTCAGGGCAGGGAAGCAATTGAAAGTCATGGCAGCTTCTATGTGCGTGTACCTGAAAGGGCCCAGGGAGGGTCTTACCTTATCGTCAAGCCGTGTTGGAGCTGCACCTGGCCACCTCCCGTGGTAGGGAGAGGGTGCATTGCCATTCCAGGGACTGCTGCCTTGCCGATGCGTGGGATAGTGAAGAGAGGAGCATTTTGTACAGGGCCGGGATCGGGCCTTTGGAGGAGGGCTGGCAAACCTGCCGGCTTCTCATTGGCCCATTACAAAAGAGTGATAGTCAATGGGGGCAGAGCATCAACTGCACCAAGCAAGCAACAACACAGTGTGCAGGCCGCCATCTTGGTATGGGAGCGCACAGTTAGAATATATTGCAGAAGGGCAGTAGCTGTTAAAAATGCAGCCTAGCAAGCAGTAACATCCATGGTCCACAACAGAGCTGTAGAGTGCAACGATCTTCAGGGCAGGGAAGCAATTGAAAGTCATGGCAGCAACGATGTGCGTGTGCCTGAAAGGGCCCAGGGAGGGTCTTCCCTTACCGTCAAGCCTTCTTGGAGCTGCACCTGGCAACATCCCATGGTAGGGAGAGGGCGCAGTGCCATTCCAGGGACTGCTGCCTTGCCGATGCGCGGGATAGTGAAGAGAGGAGCATTTTGTACAGGACCAGGATCGGGCCTTTGGAGGAGGGCTGGCCAAGCCTGTCGGCTTTTCATTGGCCCATTACAAATGAGCCAGAGCCAATGGGGACAGGGCATCAACTGCACCAAGCACACAACACAGTGTGCGGGCCGCCATCTTGGTATGGCAGCTGGCGGTTCGAATATATTGCAGAAGGGCAGTAGTCGTCAAAAATGCAGCCTAGCAAGCAGTAACATCCACAGTCCACAACAGAGCTGCAGAGTGTCACGATCTTCAGGGCAGGGAAGCAATTCAATGTCATGGCAGCAACGATGTGAGTGTGCCTCAAAGGGCCTAGGGAGGGTCTTATCTTATCGTCAAGCCGTGATGGAGCTTCACTTGGCAACCTTCCGTGGAAGGGAGAAGCCGCAGTCTCATTCCAGGGACTGCTTCATTCCCGATGCGCGGGTTAGTGAAGAGAGGAGCTTTTTGTCCAGTGCCAGGATCGGGCCTTTGGAGGAGGGCCAGCCAAGCCTGCCGGCTTCTCATTGGCCCACTACAAAGGAGCCAGAGCCAATGGGGGCAGAGCATCACTGCACCAAGCACACAACAACACAGTGTGCGGGCCGCCATCTTGGTATGGCAGCTCGGAGTTCGAATATATTGCAGAAGGGCAGTAGCCGTCGACAATGCAGCCTAGCAAGCAGTAATATCCACAGTCTAAAACAGAGCGTAAGAGTGCCACAATCTTCAAGGCAGGGTAGCAATTCAATGTCATGGCAGCAACGATGTGCGTGTGCCTGAAAGGGCCGAGGGAGGGTTTTAACTTATCGTCAAGCCGTGTTGGAGCTGCACCTGGCCACCTCCCGTGGTAGAGAGAGGGCACAGTCCCATTCCAGGGACTGCTGCCTTGCCGATGTGTGAGATAGTTAAGAGACAACCATTTTGTCCAAGGCCAGGATCGGGCCTTTGGAGGAGGGCCGGCCAAGCCTGCCAGCTTCTCATTGGCCCATTACAAAGGAGCCAGAGCCAATGGGGGCAGAGCATCAACTGCTAGAAAGACACACAACACAGGGTGCGGGTCGCCATCTTGGTACGGCAGCTCGCAGTTCGAATATATTGCAGGTGGGCAGTAGCTGTCGAACATGCAGCCTAGCAAGGAGTAACATCTATAGTCCACAACAGAGCTGTAGAGTGCAACGATCTTCAGGGCAGGGAAGCAATTGAAAGTCATGGCAGCAACGATGTGCGTGTGCCTGAAAGGGCCCAGGGAGGGTCTTCCCTTATCGTCAAGCCTTCTTGGAGCTGCACCTGGCAACATCCCATGGTAGGGAGAGAGCGCAGTGCCATTCCAGGGACTGCTGCCTTGCCAATGCAGAGGAAAATGAAGAGAGGAGCATTTTGTCGTGGGCCAGGATCGGATCTTCGGAGAAGGGCCAGCCAAACCCGCCGGCTTCTCATTGGCCCATTACAAATGAGCCAGAGCCAATGGGGACAGAGCATCAACTGCACCAAGCACACAACACAGTGTGCGGGCCACCATCTTGGTATGGCAGCTGGCGGTTCGAATATATTGCAGAAGGGCAGTAGCCGTCAAAAATGCAGCCTAGCAAGCAGTAACATCCACAGTCCACAACAGAGCTGCAGAGTGTCACGATCTTCAGGGCAGGGAAGCAATTCAATGTCATGGCAGCAACGATGTGAGTGTGCCTCAAAGGGCCGAGGGAGGGTCTTATCTTATCGTCAAGCCGTGATGGAGCTTCACCTGGCAACCTTCCGTGGAAGGGAGAAGCCGCAGTCTCATTCCAGGGACTGCTTCCTTCCCGATGCGCGGGTTAGTGAAGAGAGGAGCTTTTTGTCCAGTGCCAGGATCGGGCCTTTGGAGGAGGGCCGGCCAAGCCTGCCGGCTTCTCATTAGCCCATTACAAAGGAGCCAGAGCCAATGGAGGCAGAGCATCAACTGCACCAAGCACACAACAACACAGTGTGCGGGCCGCCATCTTGGTATGGCAGCTCGCAGTTCGAACATATTGCAGAAGGGCAGTAGCTGTCGAAAATGCAGCCTAGCAAGCAGTAATATCCATAGTCTACAACAGAGCTGTAGAGTGCCACAATCTTCAAGGCAGGGTAGCAATTCAATGTCATGGCAGCAACGATGTGCGTGTGCCTGAAAGGGCCCAGGGAGGGTCTTAACTTATCGTCAAGCCGTGTTGGAGCTGCATCTGGCCACCTCCCGTGGTAGAGAGAGGGCACAGTCCCATTCCAGGGACTGCTGCCTTGCCGATGCCTGAGATAGTTAAGAGACAACCATTTTGTCCAAGGCCAGGATCGGGCGTTTGGAGGAGGGCCGGCCAAGCCTGCCAGCTTCTCATTGGCCCATTACAAAGGAGCCAGAGCCAATGAGGGCAGAGAATCAACTGCACGAAGCACACAACAACACAGTGTGCGGGCCGCCATCTTGGTACGGCAGCTCGCAGTTCGAATATATTGCAGGTGGACAGTAGCCGTCAAAAATGCAGCCTAGCAAGCAGTAACATCCATAGTCCACAACAGAGCTGTAGAGTGCCACGATCTTCAGGCAGCTAAGCAATGCAAAGTCATGGCAGCGCCGACGTGCGCGTGCCTGAAAGGGCCCAGGGATGTTCTTACCTTATCGTCAAGCCGTGTTGGAGCTGCGCCTGGCCACCTCCCGTGGTAGAGAGAGGGCACAGTCCCATTCGAGGGACTGCTGCCTTGCCGATGCGTGGGATAAATAACAGACAACCATTTTGTCCAGGGCCAGGATTGGGCCCTTGGAGGAGGGCCGGCCAAGCCTGCCGGCTTCTCATTGGCCCATTACAAAGGAGCTAGAGCCAATGGGGGCAGAGCATCAACTGCACCAAGCACACAACACAGTGTGCGGGCCCCCATCTTGGTATGGCAGCTGGGGGTTCTAATATATTGCAGAAGGGCAGTAGCCGTCGGAAATGCAGCCTAGCAAGCAGTAACATCCATAGTCCACAACAGAGCTGTAGAGTGCCACGATCTTCAGGGCAGCTAAGCAATTCAAAGTCATGGCAGCGCCGATGTGCGCATGCCTGAAAGGGGCCAGGGAGGGTCTTACCTTATCGTCAAGCCGTGATGGAGCTGCACCTGGCAACCTTCCGTGGAAGGGAGAAGGCGCAGTCCCATTCCAGGGACTGCTGCCTTCCCGATGCGTGTGTTAGTTAAGAGACAACCATTTTGTCCAGGGCCAGGCCTTTGGAGGAGGGATGGCTAAGCCTGCCGGCTTCTCATTGGCCCATTACAAAGGAGCTAGACCCAATGGGGGCAGAGCATCAACTGCACCAAGCACACGACAACACAGTTTGCGGGCCGCCATCTTGGTATAGCAGCTTGCAGTTTGAATATATTGCAGAAGGGCAGTAGCTGTCGAAAATGCAGCCTAGCAAGCAGTAACATCCATAGTCCACAACAGAGCTGTAGAGTGCAACGATCTTCAGGGCAGGGAAGCAATTGAAAGTCATGGCAGCTTCTATGTGCGTGTACCTGAAAGGGCCCAGGGAGGGTCTTACCTTATCGTCAAGCCGTGTTGGAGCTGCACCTGGCCACCTCCCGTGGTAGGGAGAGGGTGCATTGCCATTCCAGGGACTGCTGCCTTGCCGATGCGTGGGATAGTGAAGAGAGGAGCATTTTGTACAGGGCCGGGATCGGGCCTTTGGAGGAGGGCTGGCAAACCTGCCGGCTTCTCATTGGCCCATTACAAAAGAGCGATAGTCAATGGGGGCAGAGCATCAACTGCACCAAGCACGCAACAACACAGTGTGCAGGCCGCCATCTTGGTATGGGAGCGCACAGTTAGAATATATTGCAGAAGGGCAGTAGCTGTTAAAAATGCAGCCTAGCAAGCAGTAACATCCATGGTCCACAACAGAGCTGTAGAGTGCAACGATCTTCAGGGCAGGGAAGCAATTGAAAGTCATGGCAGCAACGATGTGCGTGTGCCTGAAAGGGCCCAGGGAGGGTCTTCCCTTATCGTCAAGCCTTCTTGGAGCTGCACCTGGCCACCTCCCGTGGTAGAGAGAGGGCACAGTCCCATTCCAGGGACTGCTGCCTTGCCGATGTGTGAGATAGTTAAGAGACAACCATTTTGTCCAAGGCCAGGATCGGGCCTTTGGAGGAGGGCCGGCCAAGCCTGCCAGCTTCTCATTGGCCCATTACAAAGGAGCCAGAGCCAATGGGGGCAGAGCATCAACTGCTAGAAAGACACACAACACAGGGTGCGGGTCGCCATCTTGGTACGGCAGCTCGCAGTTCGAATATATTGCAGGTGGGCAGTAGCTGTCGAACATGCAGCCTAGCAATGAGTAACATCCATAGTCCACAACAGAGCTGTAGAGTGCAACGATCTTCAGGGCAGGGAAGCAATTGAAAGTCATGGCAGCAACGATGTGCGTGTGCCTGAAAGGGTCCAGGGAGGGTCTTCCCTTATCGTCAAGCCTTCTTGGAGCTTCACCTGGCAACATACCGTGGTAGGGAGAGGGCGCAGTGCCATTCCAGGGACTGCTGCCTTGCCAATGCACGGGAAAACGAAGAGAGGAGCATTTTGTCCGGGACCAGGATCGGGCCTTCGGAGGAGGGTTGGCCAAGCCTGCTGGCTTCTCATTGGCCCATTACAAATGAGCCAGAGCCAATGGGGACAGAGCATCAACTGCACCAAGCACACAACACAGTGTGCGGGCCGCCATCTTGGTATGGCAGCTGGCGGTTCGAATATATTGCAGAAGGGCAGTAGCCGTCAAAAATGCAGCCTAGCAAGCAGTAACATCCACAGTCCACAACAGAGCTGCAGAGTGTCACGATCTTCAGGGCAGGGAAGCAATTCAATGTCATGGCAGCAACGATTTGAGTGTGCCTCAAAGGGCCCAGGGAGGGTCTTATCTTATCGTCAAGCCGTGATGGAGCTTCACCTGGCAACCTTCCGTGGAAGGGAGAAGCCGCAGTCTCATTCCAGGGACTGCTTCATTCCCGATGCGCGGGTTAGTGAAGAGAGGAGCTTTTTGTCCAGTGCCAGGATCGGGCCTTTGGAGGAGGGCCGGCCAAGCCTGCCGGCTTCTCATTGGCCCACTACAAAGGAGCCAGAGCCAATGGGGGCAGAGCATCACTGCACCAAGCACACAACAACACAGTGTGCGGGCCGCCATCTTGGTATGGCAGCTCGGAGTTCGAATATATTGCAGAAGGGCAGTAGCCGTCGAAAATGCAGCCTAGCAAGCAGTAATATCCACAGTCTAAAACAGAGCTGTAGAGTGCCACAATCTTCAAGGCAGGGTAGCAATTCAATGTTATGGCAGCAACGATGTGCGTGTGCCTGAAAGGGCCAAGGGAGGGTTTTAACTTATCGTCAAGCCGTGTTGGAGCTGCACCTGGCCACCTCCCGTGGTAGAGAGAGGGCACAGTCCCATTCCAGGGACTGCTGCCTTGCCGATGTGTGAGATAGTTAAGAGACAACCATTTTGTCCAAGGCCAGGATCGGGCCTTTGGAGGAGGGCCGGCCAAGCCTGCCAGCTTCTCATTGGCCCATTACAAAGGAGCCAGAGCCAATGGGGGCAGAGCATCAACTGCTAGAAAGACACACAACACAGGGTGCGGGTCGCCATCTTGGTACGGCAGCTCGCAGTTCGAATATATTGCAGGTGGGCAGTAGCTGTCGAACATGCAGCCTAGCAAGGAGTAACATCCATAGTCCACAACAGAGCTGTAGAGTGCAACGATCTTCAGGGCAGGGAAGCAATTGAAAGTCATGGCAGCAACGATGTGCGTGTGCCTGAAAGGGTCCAGGGAGGGTCTTCCCTTATCGTCATGCCTTCTTGGAGCTTCACCTGGCAACATACCGTGGTAGGGAGAGGGCGCAGTGCCATTCCAGGGACTGCTGTCTTGCAATGCACGGGAAAACGAAGAGAGGAGCATTTTGTCGTGGGCCAGGATCGGATCTTCGGAGAAGGGCCGGCCAAACCCGCCGGCTTCTCATTGGCCCATTACAAATGAGCCAGAGCCAATGGGGACAGAGCATCAACTGCACCAAGCACACAACACAGTGTGCGGGCCGCCATCTTGGTATGGCAGCTGGCGGTTCGAACATATTGCAGAAGGGCAGTAGCTGTCGAAAATGCAGCCTAGCAAGCAGTAATATCCATAGTCTACAACAGAGCTGTAGAGTGCCACAATCTTCAAGGCAGGGTAGCAATTCAATGTCATGGCAGCAACGATGTGCGTGTGCCTGAAAGGGCCCAGGGAGGGTCTTAACTTATCGTCAAGCCGTGTTGGAGCTGCATCTGGCCACCTACCGTGGTAGAGAGAGGGCACAGTCCCATTCCAGGGACTGCTGCCTTGCCGATGCCTGAGATAGTTAAGAGACAACCATTTTGTCCAAGGCCAGGATCGGGCGTTTGGAGGAGGGCCGGCCAAGCCTGCCAGCTTCTCATTGGCCCATTACAAAGGAGCCAGAGCCAATGAGGGCAGAGAATCAACTGCACGAAGCACACAACAACACAGTGTGCGGGCCGCCATCTTGGTACGGCAGCTCGCAGTTCGAATATATTGCAGAAGGGCAGTAGCCGTCAAAAATGCAGCCTAGCAAGCAGTAACATCCACAGTCCACAACAGAGCTGCAGAGTGTCACGATCTTCAGGGCAGGGAAGCAATTCAATGTCATGGCAGCAACGATGTGAGTGTGCCTCAAAGGGCCGAGGGAGGGTCTTATCGTCAAGCCGTGATGGAGCTTCACCTGGCAACCTTCCGTGGAAGGGAGAAGCCGCAGTCTCATTCCAGGGACTGCTTCCTTCCCGATGCGCGGGTTAGTGAAGAGAGGAGCTTTTTGTCCAGTGCCAGGATCGGGCCTTTGGAGGAGGGCCGGCCAAGCCTGCCGGCTTCTCATTAGCCCATTACAAAGGAGCCAGAGCCAATGGAGGCAGAGCATCAACTGCACCAAGCACACAACAACACAGTGTG
The DNA here is from genome assembly GCF_040938575.1 of Ambystoma mexicanum. Taxonomy (NCBI): domain Eukaryota; kingdom Metazoa; phylum Chordata; class Amphibia; order Caudata; family Ambystomatidae; genus Ambystoma; species Ambystoma mexicanum. The sequence goes on along the minus strand of NC_090937.1, from coordinate 16,973,466 downwards.
CGGGCCGCCATCTTGGTATGGCAGCTTGCAGTTCGAACATATTGCAGAAGGGCAGTAGCTGTCGAAAATGCAGCCTAGCAAGCAGTAATATCCATAGTCTACAACAGAGCTGTAGAGTGCCACAATCTTCAAGGCAGGGTAGCAATTCAATGTCATGGCAGCAACGATGTGCGTGTGCCTGAAAGGGCCCAGGGAGGGTCTTAACTTATCGTCAAGCCGTGTTGGAGCTGCATCTGGCCACCTCCCGTGGTAGAGAGAGGGCACAGTCCCATTCCAGGGACTGCTGCCTTGCCGATGCCTGAGATAGTTAAGAGACAACCATTTTGTCCAAGGCCAGGATCGGGCGTTTGGAGGAGGGCCGGCCAAGCCTGCCAGCTTCTCATTGACCCATTACAAAGGAGCCAGAGCCAATGAGGGCAGAGAATCAACTGCACGAAGCACACAACAACACAGTGTGCGGGCCGCCATCTTGGTACGGCAGCTCGCAGTTCGAATATATTGCAGGTGGACAGTAGCCGTCAAAAATGCAGCCTAGCAAGCAGTAACATCCATAGTCCACAACAGAGCTGTAGAGTGCCACGATCTTCAGGCAGCTAAGCAATGCAAAGTCATGGCAGCGCCGACGTGCGCGTGCCTGAAAGGGCCCAGGGATGTTCTTACCTTATCGTCAAGCCGTGTTGGAGCTGCGCCTGGCCACCTCCCGTGGTAGAGAGAGGGCACAGTCCCATTCGAGGGACTGCTGCCTTGCCGATGCGTGGGTTAGTTAAGAGACAACCATTTTGTCCAGGGCCAGGCCTTTGGAGGAGGGATGGCTAAGCCTGCCGGCTTCTCATTGGCCCATTACAAAGGAGCTAGACCCAATGGGGGCAGAGCATCAACTGCACCAAGCACACGACAACACAGTTTGCGGGCCGCCATCTTGGTATAGCAGCTTGCAGTTTGAATATATTGCAGAAGGGCAGTAGCTGTCGAAAATGCAGCCTAGCAAGCAGTAACATCCATAGTCCACAACAGAGCTGTAGAGTGCAACGATCTTCAGGGCAGGGAAGCAATTGAAAGTCATGGCAGCTTCTATGTGCGTGTACCTGAAAGGGCCCAGGGAGGGTCTTACCTTATCGTCAAGCCGTGTTGGAGCTGCACCTGGCCACCTCCCGTGGTAGGGAGAGGGTGCATTGCCATTCCAGGGACTGCTGCCTTGCCGATGCGTGGGATAGTGAAGAGAGGAGCATTTTGTACAGGGCCGGGATCGGGCCTTTGGAGGAGGGCTGGCAAACCTGCCGGCTTCTCATTGGCCCATTACAAAAGAGCGATAGTCAATGGGGGCAGAGCATCAACTGCACCAAGCACGCAACAACACAGTGTGCAGGCCGCCACCTTGGTATGGGAGCGCACAGTTAGAATATATTGCAGAAGGGCAGTAGCTGTTAAAAATGCAGCCTAGCAAGCAGTAACATCCATGGTCCACAACAGAGCTGTAGAGTGCAACGATCTTCAGGGCAGGGAAGCAATTGAAAGTCATGGCAGCAACGATGTGCGTGTGCCTGAAAGGGCCCAGGGAGGGTCTTCCCTTATCGTCAAGCCTTCTTGGAGCTGCACCTGGCCACCTCCCGTGGTAGAGAGAGGGCACAGTCCCATTCCAGGGACTGCTGCCTTGCCGATGTGTGAGATAGTTAAGAGACAACCATTTTGTCCAAGGCCAGGATCGGGCCTTTGGAGGAGGGCCGGCCAAGCCTGCCAGCTTCTCATTGGCCCATTACAAAGGAGCCAGAGCCAATGGGGGCAGAGCATCAACTGCTAGAAAGACACACAACACAGGGTGCGGGTCGCCATCTTGGTACGGCAGCTCGCAGTTCGAATATATTGCAGGTGGGCAGTAGCTGTCGAACATGCAGCCTAGCAATGAGTAACATCCATAGTCCACAACAGAGCTGTAGAGTGCAACGATCTTCAGGGCAGGGAAGCAATTGAAAGTCATGGCAGCAACGATGTGCGTGTGCCTGAAAGGGTCCAGGGAGGGTCTTCCCTTATCGTCAAGCCTTCTTGGAGCTTCACCTGGCAACATACCGTGGTAGGGAGAGGGCGCAGTGCCATTCCAGGGACTGCTGCCTTGCCAATGCACGGGAAAACGAAGAGAGGAGCATTTTGTCCGGGACCAGGATCGGGCCTTCGGAGGAGGGTTGGCCAAGCCTGCCGGCTTCTCATTGGCCCATTACAAATGAGCCAGAGCCAATGGGGACAGAGCATCAACTGCACCAAGCACACAACACAGTGTGCGGGCCGCCATCTTGGTATGGCAGCTGGCGGTTCGAATATATTGCAGAAGGGCAGTAGCCGTCAAAAATGCAGCCTAGCAAGCAGTAACATCCACAGTCCACAACAGAGCTGCAGAGTGTCACGATCTTCAGGGCAGGGAAGCAATTCAATGTCATGGCAGCAACGATGTGAGTGTGCCTCAAAGGGCCGAGGGAGGGTCTTATCTTATCGTCAAGCCGTGATGGAGCTTCACCTGGCAACCTTCCGTGGAAGGGAGAAGCCGCAGTCTCATTCCAGGGACTGCTTCCTTCCCGATGCGCGGGTTAGTGAAGAGAGGAGCTTTTTGTCCAGTGCCAGGATCGGGCCTTTGGAGGAGGGCCGGCCAAGCCTGCCGGCTTCTCATTAGCCCATTACAAAGGAGCCAGAGCCAATGGAGGCAGAGCATCAACTGCACCAAGCACACAACAACACAGTGTGCGGGCCGCCATCTTGGTATGGCAGCTTGCAGTTCGAACATATTGCAGAAGGGCAGTAGCTGTCGAAAATGCAGCCTAGCAAGCAGTAATATCCATAGTCTACAACAGAGCTGTAGAGTGCCACAATCTTCAAGGCAGGGTAGCAATTCAATGTCATGGCAGCAACGATGTGCGTGTGCCTGAAAGGGCCCAGGGAGGGTCTTAACTTATCGTCAAGCCGTGTTGGAGCTGCATCTGGCCACCTCCCGTGGTAGAGAGAGGGCACAGTCCCATTCCAGGGACTGCTGCCTTGCCGATGCCTGAGATAGTTAAGAGACAACCATTTTGTCCAAGGCCAGGATCGGGCGTTTGGAGGAGGGCTGGCCAAGCCTGCCAGCTTCTCATTGGCCCATTACAAAGGAGCCAGAGCCAATGAGGGCAGAGAATCAACTGCACGAAGCACACAACAACACAGTGTGCGGGCCGCCATCTTGGTACGGCAGCTCGCAGTTCGAATATATTGCAGGTGGACAGTAGCCGTCAAAAATGCAGCCTAGCAAGCAGTAACATCCATAGTCCACAACCGAGCTGTAGAGTGCCACGATCTTCAGGCAGCTAAGCAATGCAAAGTCATGGCAGCGCCGACGTGCGCGTGCCTGAAAGGGCCCAGGGATGTTCTTACCTTATCGTCAAGCCGTGTTGGAGCTGCGCCTGGCCACCTCCCGTGGTAGAGAGAGGGCACAGTCCCATTCGAGGGACTGCTGCCTTGCCGATGCGTGGGATAATTAACAGACAACCATTTTGTCCAGGGCCAGGATTGGGCCCTTGGAGGAGGGCCGGCCAAGCCTGCCGGCTTCTCATTGGCCCATTACAAAGGAGCTAGAGCCAATGGGGGCAGAGCATCAACTGCACCAAGCACACAACACAGTGTGCGGGCCCCCATCTTGGTATGGCAACTCGGGGTTCTAATATATTGCAGAAGGGCAGTAGCCGTCGGAAATGCAGCCTAGCAAGCAGTAACATCCATAGTCCACAACAGAGCTGTAGAGTGCCACGATCTTCAGGGCAGCTAAGCAATTCAAAGTCATGGCAGCGCCGACGTGCGCATGCCTGAAAGGGCCCAGGGAGGGTCTTACCTTATCGTCAAGCCGTGATGGAGCTGCACCTGGCAACCTTCCGTGGAAGGGAGAAGGCGCAGTCCCATTCCAGGGACTGCTGCCTTCCCGATGCGTGGGTTAGTTAAGAGACAACCATTTTGTCCAGGGCCAGGCCTTTGGAGGAGGGATGGCTAAGCCTGCCGGCTTCTCATTGGCCCATTACAAAGGAGCTAGACCCAATGGGGGCAGATCATCAACTGCACCAAGCACACGACAACACAGTTTGCGGGCCGCCATCTTGGTATAGCAGCTTGCAGTTTGAATATATTGCAGAAGGGCAGTAGCTGTCGAAAATGCAGCCTAGCAAGCAGTAACATCCATAGTCCACAACAGAGCTGTAGAGTGCAACGATCTTCAGGGCAGGGAAGCAATTGAAAGTCATGGCAGCTTCTATGTGCGTGTACCTGAAAGGGCCCAGGGAGGGTCTTACCTTATCGTCAAGCCGTGTTGGAGCTGCACCTGGCCACCTCCCGTGGTAGGGAGAGGGTGCATTGCCATTCCAGGGACTGCTGCCTTGCCGATGCGTGGGATAGTGAAGAGAGGAGCATTTTGTACAGGGCCGGGATCGGGCCTTTGGAGGAGGGCTGGCAAACCTGCCGGCTTCTCATTGGCCCATTACAAAAGAGCGATAGTCAATGGGGGCAGAGCATCAACTGCACCAAGCACGCAACAACACAGTGTGCAGGCCGCCATCTTGGTATGGGAGCGCACAGTTAGAATATATTGCAGAAGGGCAGTAGCTGTTAAAAATGCAGCCTAGCAAGCAGTAACATCCATGGTCCACAACAGAGCTGTAGAGTGCAACGATCTTCAGGGCAGGGAAGCAATTGAAAGTCATGGCAGCAACGATGTGCGTGTGCCTGAAAGGGCCCAGGGAGGGTCTTCCCTTATCGTCAAGCCTTCTTGGAGCTGCACCTGGCCACCTCCCGTGGTAGAGAGAGGGCACAGTCCCATTCCAGGGACTGCTGCCTTGCCGATGTGTGAGATAGTTAAGAGACAACCATTTTGTCCAAGGCCAGGATCGGGCCTTTGGAGGAGGGCCGGCCAAGCCTGCCAGCTTCTCATTGGCCCATTACAAAGGAGCCAGAGCCAATGGGGGCAGAGCATCAACTGCTAGAAAGACACACAACACAGGGTGCGGGTCGCCATCTTGGTACGGCAGCTCGCAGTTCGAATATATTGCAGGTGGGCAGTAGCTGTCGAACATGCAGCCTAGCAAGGAGTAACATCCATAGTCCACAACAGAGCTGTAGAGTGCAACGATCTTCAGGGCAGGGAAGCAATTGAAAGTCATGGCAGCAACGATGTGCGTGTGCCTGAGAGGGTCCAGGGAGGGTCTTCCCTTATCGTCAAGCCTTCTTGGAGCTTCACCTGGCAACATACCGTGGTAGGGAGAGGGCGCAGTGCCATTCCAGGGACTGCTGCCTTGCCAATGCACGGGAAAACGAAGAGAGGAGCATTTTGTCGTGGGCCAGGATGGGATCTTCGGAGAAGGGCCGGCCAAACCCGCCGGCTTCTCATTGGCCCATTACAAATGAGCCAGAGCCAATGGGGACAGAGCATCAACTGCACCAAGCACACAACACAGTGTGCGGGCCGCCATCTTGGTATGGCAGCTGGCGGTTCGAATATATTGCAGAAGGGCAGTATCCGTCAAAAATGCAGCCTAGCAAGCAGTAACATCCACAGTCCACAACAGAGCTGCAGAGTGTCACGATCTTCAGGGCAGGGAAGCAATTCAATGTCATGGCAGCAATGATGTGAGTGTGCCTCAAAGGGCCGAGGGAGGGTCTTATCTTATCGTCAAGCCGTGATGGAGCTTCACCTGGCAACCTTCCGTGGAAGGGAGAAGCCGCAGTCTCATTCCAGGGACTGCTTCCTTCCCGATGCGCGGGTTAGTGAAGAGAGGAGCTTTTTGTCCAGTGCCAGGATCGGGCCTTTGGAGGAGGGCCGGCCAAGCCTGCCGGCTTCTCATTAGCCCATTACAAAGGAGCCAGAGCCAATGGAGGCAGAGCATCAACTGCACCAAGCACACAACAACACAGTGTGCGGGCCGCCATCTTAGTATGGCAGCTCGCAGTTCGAACATATTGCAGAAGGGCAGTAGCTGTCGAAAATGCAGCCTAGCAAGCAGTAATATCCATAGTCTACAACAGAGCTGTAGAGTGCCACAATCTTCAAGGCAGGGTAGCAATTCAATGTCATGGCAGCAACGATGTGCGTGTGCCTGAAAGGGCCCAGGGAGGGTCTTAACTTATCGTCAAGCCGTGTTGGAGCTGCATCTGGCCACCTACCGTGGTAGAGAGAGGGCACAGTCCCATTCCAGGGACTGCTGCCTTGCCGATGCCTGAGATAGTTAAGAGACAACCATTTTGTCCAAGGCCAGGATCGGGCGTTTGGAGGAGGGCCGGCCAAGCCTGCCAGCTTCTCATTGGCCCATTACAAAGGAGCCAGAGCCAATGAGGGCAGAGAATCAACTGCACGAAGCACACAACAACACAGTGTGCGGGCCGCCATCTTGGTACGGCAGCTCGCAGTTCGAATATATTGCAGGTGGACAGTAGCCGTCAAAAATGCAGCCTAGCAAGCAGTAACATCCATAGTCCACAACAGAGCTGTAGAGTGCCACGATCTTCAGGCAGCTAAGCAATGCAAAGTCATGGCAGCGCCGACGTGCGCGTGCCTGAAAGGGCCCAGGGATGTTCTTACCTTATCGTCAAGCCGTGTTGGAGCTGCGCCTGGCCACCTCCCGTGGTAGAGAGAGGGCACAGTCCCATTCGAGGGACTGCTGCCTTGCCGATGCGTGGGATAATTAACAGACAACCATTTTGTCCAGGGCCAGGATTGGGCCCTTGGAGGAGGGCCGGCCAAGCCTGCCGGCTTCTCATTGGCCCATTACAAAGGAGCTAGAGCCAATGGGGGCAGAGCATCAACTGCACCAAGCACACAACACAGTGTGCGGGCCCCCATCTTGGTATGGCAGCTCGGGGTTCTAATATATTGCAGCAGGGCAGTAGCCGTCGGAAATGCAGCCTAGCAAGCAGTAACATCCATAGTCCACAACAGAGCTGTAGAGTGCCACGATCTTCAGGGCAACTAAGCAATTCAAAGTCATGGCAGCGCCGACGTGCGCATGCCTGAAAGGGCCCAGGGAGGGTCTTACCTTATCGTCAAGCCGTGATGGAGCTGCACCTGGCAACCTTCCGTGGAAGGGAGAAGGCGCAGTCCCATTCCAGGGACTGCTGCCTTGCCGATGCGTGGGTTAGTTAAGAGACAACCATTTTGTCCAGGGCCAGGCCTTTGGAGGAGGGATGGCTAAGCCTGCCGGCTTCTCATTGGCCCATTACAAAGGAGCTAGACCCAATGGGGGCAGAGCATCAACTGCACCAAGCACACGACAACACAGTTTGCGGGCCGCCATCTTGGTATAGCAGCTTGCAGTTTGAATATATTGCAGAAGGGCAGTAGCTGTCGAAAATGCAGCCTAGCAAGCAGTAAGGAACAAGTTACTTACCTGTAACTGTTGTTCTCCAGCATGGGTCTGGCATGGATTCACATGCTCATGAATATTCCCCGTCGTCAGGCTGGGAATCCTCGGTAAAGAAAAAACCAGTATCAGTTTCGTTTCTGATCTGTCTTTCGTAGTAATAACCAATCACTGGTCTCTGCGTCATACTGACCACAGCCAATGACTGCCCTCTACCTAAGCACCTCCTCCGGCAGCCATCTTCAGATTTGGAAGCACGTGAAGTGGCAGTATGACCAAGTGAAGAGCCGCAGAGGGGTAGGCGGGAGGGTTCGCATGTGAATCCATGCCAGACCCATGCTGGAGAACAACAGTTACAGGTAAGTAACTTGTTCCTTCTCCAGCATGGGGTCTGGCATGGATTCACATGCTCATGAATAAAGAATACATAGCAGTACACACATGCACAACCACGGGAGGTGGCAAAGGCTCAACATTAAGCATCACATTAACTCAACATTAAGCATCTTACCTCCTCACCAGGCTCACCTCAGGCGAACAGGTTGCGCAGCACTGCTTGGCCGACCCTGGACTCCTCCCTGGAATCCCGGTCGACGCAGTAGAATTTCGTGAAGGTGTGCGTCGACCTCCACGTAGCAGCCCTGCATATGTCCAGCAGGGGCACACCAGATAGGAACGCCGTGGTAGCTGCGATCGCTCTGGTGGAATGGGCTCTCGGATGGCTAGGCAGCGGTCGGTTTGCCAACCGGTGACAGTACATGATACAGCCGGAGAGCCATCTGGAGATGGAAGCCTTCGAGAGAGCCTTCCCCTGATTGACAGGTCCAAAGTTCACAAAGAGTTGTGACGTCTTCCGAAAACCCTTCGTGCGGTCCACGTAGAACTTCAGCGCTCTAGCTACATCCAGCGAGTGCAAAGTCCTCTCAGCCGGCGACGAAGGAGACGGGAAGAACACAGGTAACACCAAGGATTCGTTGAGATGGAAGTCCGACGGTACCTTGGGCATGAAGGAGGGGTGCGTCCTGAGCACTACCCTCGTGTCGTGGAAAGTCAAGTACGGGGCCTTGCAGGAAAGGGCCTGGATCTCTCCCACTCGTCGTGCGGAGGTGATGGCCACGAGAAAAGCTGTTTTCCACGATAGAAACTTCAACGGGGCCGAGTGCAGAGGCTCGAACGGAGGTCCCATGAGCTTGGTCAGCACCACGTTGAGCTCCCACGCCGGGGCCGGAGCCTTCACCGGCGGGAACGATCTGAACAGTCCCTTCATGAACTCTTTCACCAGACGATGAGACCACAAGGACGTCCGGCCCGTGGTTCTGGTGTATCTGGAGATCGCAGCAAGATGAATCTTGATGGACGCGTGTGCCAGACCAGCTTTGGCCAGCGTCAGCAGGTACGGCAGTACTTGGGGAGCCGTAATCCGTAGAGGGTTAATCTTCTGTGCGTGGCACCAGACAGAGAACCTCTTCCATTTGTGTCCGTAGCATTTAAGAGTCGAGGACGCCCTGGCCTTTGCAAGAACCTCTCTGCAATCGGCCGATATGTCGTATCCTCCAAACTCTAGCGCTGCAGGAGCCAGGCCTGCAAGTTCAGCGACTTCGGGTCGTGGTGGAGGATGGCGCCTCCTTCCCTGGAGAGTAGATCCGCGTCCGCCGGCAGCTTGATCGGCGGGGACGCTGACAAGTCCAGAAGGTCCGGGAACCATATCTGCCTCGGCCACGCAGGTGCGACGAGGATCATCCTGCACCGTGACCTCTTGAGCTGGTTGACGAGCCGGATTAGCAGAGGCAAGGGAGGGAACGCGTAGAGGAACAGGCCCTCCCAGGGGAACGAGAAAGCATCGCCCATGCTCCTCGTCTGGGGAAACCTGCTGGCGAACCTCCGGCACTTGGTGTTCGTCGCCGTCGCGAACAGGTCGATCTGGGGTGTGCCCCACCGTCGGAAGAGGCGATCCACCAGATCCTGCCGTAGTTCCCACTCGTGGCACGAGCGCAGCTCCCTGCTGAGTGAGTCGGCGATGGTGTTTTTTATCCCTGCCAGATGAAACGGCACCAGAAGAATCCCTTGGGCGACGGCCCAATGCCACAGGTCCTGCGCCTCCTTGGACAGCGCTGGGGACCTGGTTCCGCCCTGTTTCCTGATGTAAAACATGGTGGTGGTGTTGTCGGTGAAGATCCTCACCACCTTGCCCTTGAGGGACGGAAGGAAGGACCTGAGGGCCCAAAACACTGCACGGAGCTCCAGGACGTTGATATGCAGGGACTTCTCCGTCGGGAGCCAGAGTCCCCTTGCGTGCAGATTTTCGGTGTGCGCTCCCCACCCTTCTAGGGAGGCATCCGTGGTCACAGTCACCTGGTGGGCTGGGGTCTGGAAGTCCATGCCCGCCGTCAGATGCGCGCGGGTGCCCCACCACCGTATCGCTCGTCGGAAACTCTCGTCGAGCTTGATCCTTTCCTCGAAGCTGCCCGTCGTCTGGATCCAGCGCGCATCCAGGAATTCTTGCAACGGGCGCATCCGGAGCCTGCACATGGGAATGAGGTAGATGCAGGAAGACATCATCCCGAGGAGGGACTTGATGGACCTCACTTTGGCCGCGTCGGCCACCAACATCCATTGCACCTTGCCCAAGATGGTCCTGGTCCTCTCCTCCGACGGGGAGGCCAGAAGGGACACTGTGTCGAGCCTCGCTCCCAGAAACAGTGCGACTTGCGCGGGCACCAGGTGGGATTTGGCGTAGTTCACGGAGAATCCCAGGTCCGTGAGGAGTTGGACGGTCCTTGCCGTGTGGACCACGGCGAGCTCCCTCGTCTTGGCGCGGATGAGCCAGTCGTCCAGGTAGGGGTAGACGTGAATCCCCTCGCGGCGCAGCTGCGCCGCCACCGGTGCGAGGCACTTGGTGAAAACCCTGGGTGCCGACCGTAGTCCGAAGGGAAGGGCTTTGAACTGGTAATGACGCCCTTGGACCACGAATCTGAGGAATTTTCGGTGCCCCTTTAGGATGGGAATGTGGAAGTAGGCATCCTCCAAATCCAACGAAGATAGGAAGTCTCCTTCCTCCAGCTGACCCAGGACGTGCTGGAGGGTGACCATCCGGAACTTCTGCGCCTTGATGAACTTGTTCAGACGTCGCAGGTCCAGGATGGGGCGCCATCCTCCCGTCTTCTTCTTCACGAGGAAGTATCGCGAGTAGACTCCGGAGCCCCGAAGCCTCTTTGGGACGAGTTCGATGGCGCCCTTTCTGAGCATCGCCTTTACCTCCAGGAGAAGTTGAGGGACGTGAAGTTCTTTCCTGGCCACGGGGGGGACGCGCGGGCACCTTCTTTGAAATTCGAGCGCGTGGCCCCGGGCCAGGGCGTCCAGCACCCAACGGTCGGTGGAGATGGACTCCCACACGCTGACGAAGCCCGCCAGCCGGCCTCCCACCGGGGTGCTTCGGTGGGGGCCCGACCCCACGGCCGGTTCAATCCTGCTTGGACGCGGCCTTGCCGCCTTGACCTCCTTGGCGACGACGGCGGGGTCCGCTAGACTTGCCTCGTCCTCTGTAGGCCTCTTGCGACGACGAGCGGGCCGCTTGACGGTAGGAAGCGAAACCGCCGCCGGAACCTTTGGAGGCGCCCTTGCCTCCGCCGCTCCGAAAGGGCGTCCGTCGTTGCTGCAGGACTCCAAGGGCCCGGGCCGTCTCAGTATCCGCCTTGATGGCCTGAAGGGAATCGTCCACTGTCTTCCCAAACAGGTTGTTCCCGTCGAAAGGCATGTCCAGGACTCTGGTCTGGACGTCCTGCCGAAAGTCCGTAGCTTTGAGCCATCCACGACGTCGAAGGCAAACGCCGTTGCCCAGCTGGCGGAACCCAGTGTCGGCGATGTCCGTCGCCACGGTGATGGCGTGGTCCGAAGCCACCTCACCTTCCTGCAGGATCTCAAGGGCCTCCGCCCTCTTGTCGTCCGGCAGAAAATCCAGCAGGGGAGCCATCTTGTACCAGAGCTCCCTGTCGTAGCGGGCCACGATAGCCAAGGCGTTGGCCGCTTTAATCGTCGTCGCTGCCGACGAGATGACTCTACGTCCCATAGCATCCAATTTCTTTCCCTCGCCGTCCGGCGGGGAAGTCGACGTGGAGGCCGCACCCCCCCCCGCTTTCTTCCTGGCTGCCGCGGAGACGACGGAGTCCGGGGTAGGCTGCGCCCGGAGGCATAGGGGGGCCGTGTCCGGGACCCGGTACTTTTTCTCGTACCGGTCTCTTCTCGCTGGCGTCGTGGAAGGGTTCTTGAGGAGGGAAAGGCCCTCATCCCAAATGTCGTCCAACAGAGGCACTGCGAGGACCGTCTTCCTCTTGGCCTCGCGCCGCTGATAAAGGAAGCCTTCCTTTTTCTTCTCCTCAGGGCAGAGTTGGAAAAGCTCGGAAGCCCTGGAGATCATGGAGTGGAAAGATCCGATCTCGTCGGGCGGAGAAGCCCTGGTGGGAGGCGACGACGGAAAATCCTCGTCGTATGCCTCGTCGTCCGTACCCGTCGCTGCCGTGTCAGTCCCCGTATCATCCCCTCGGGTGGACGGGGAGGAGGGCTGGACGGGGCGCGACGGTTGAAAAGGAGGTGGTGGATGGATCCTTCTTTTCTTGGTAGGGGGAACACCAGAAGGTCCCGGTTCTGGATCCCCCGACGGGAGAGGTTCCTCCGTCGGTAACGGTAGCCTCGTCCTTATCTCGGAGCATAAGGACTGTATGGCCAACAAAATGGCCGCCGAGTTGTCTTGCGGCGCTGGCAGAGGGGAATCCGACGGGCGAGCAGGGGCCCCGTCGGTATCCTCGACGATGTCGTCGTCGTCACCTGCGTCGGGGTCCATTCCGACGGGCTGGCCTTCTTCCACGCCTAGGCCGTGGCTTAAGACCTCGATCAGTTCCTCTTCTGAGGTTGAGGCCGAATCTACGACGACGCCCTGCCCCCCCTTCTTCTTCCCCACGGAGGGTTTCACGGGGGTCCTATCGATGGGCACAAAGGAAGACTCCCTCCGAGGAGGCAGGGAGATTCTGGGCCCTGAGGTCGCCACCACTGGTGCAGCCACCACAGGCTGAGCCAGGGCCGCCGCGACCGTTTCGATAGAGGGCTTGGTCGGATGGATCAAGGCCTTCACCACCTTAGGTGCGCTCACCGCCTTATCCTTGAGGGAGGGGGCACTGCCACGCTCCTCCTCTGCCTTAGAGCTCGACCGGGGCCTCTCCAGGAGCTTCGCCGGGTGCTCGGCCTTCCTCTTACCCGACCCAGAGCGTTGGCTCGTGGTTGATGGTGCCGGGGAGGGTGCGCCCTGCCTGGCGCCCGTAGAGCCCGACCGTTCGGCGCTCCCGGTGCCAGCGGACTCGCGGTGCTTGGCCTTATGTTGGGCCCCCGTCGCCGGGGCGCCCTCAAAGGTCTTAGAAGACCGCTCGGATTTCTTCTTCTTCTCGCCAGACGGGCTCTTACCCTCCAGCCAGTTGGCGAGACGTTGATGGCGGTCCTTCATGGTCCGTTCCGACATGTTGCCGCAAAACGCACAGTCCTTCTCCACGTGCGTCTTGTCCTCATGAAGGCAGTAAAGGCAGAAAGAGTGTTCGTCCTCCTTGAAGACGTTCTGCAGCTGGCATCCAGGGCAGACCCTGAACAGCTTTCCGGGCGTCGAGCTTCCCTTCTCCTGGGCCATCTCCGAGATGGGGCCTGAGAAGCTTCTGGAGTCCTCCGAAGTGTAGCTCGACGAAATCTTCACCCTTGAGGGGCACAGATGAATCCGACACGGGTCCCCGTAGATCGGATGTAGGATCAGTGGAGCTTGAGGCTCTTTTGACCGAAAGAATCGAAGTTTTTTTGTGAAAAAGCGCGAAAAATAGCACTAACGCTCGAGAGCAATAGCACGAGGATCCCAACACATGAACGTGCGGTAAAAATCTGAAGATGGCTGCCGGAGGAGGTGCTTAGGTAGAGGGCAGTCATTGGCTGTGGTCAGTATGACGCAGAGACCAGTGATTGGTTATTACTACGAAAGACAGATCAGAAACGAAACTGATACTGGTTTTTTCTTTACCGAGGATTCCCAGCCTGACGACGGGGAATATTCATGAGCATGTGAATCCATGCCAGACCCCATGCTGGAGAACATCCATAGTCCACAACAGAGCTGTAGAGTGCAACGATCTTCAGGGCAGGGAAGCAATTGAAAGTCATGGCAGCTTCTATGTGCGTGTACCTGAAAGGGCCCAGGGAGGGTCTTACCTTATCGTCAAGCCGTGTTGGAGCTGCACCTGGCCACCTCCCGTGGTAGGGAGAGGGTGCATTGCCATTCCAGGGACTGCTGCCTTGCCGATGCGTGGGATAGTGAAGAGAGGAGCATTTTGTACAGGGCCGGGATCGGGCCTTTGGAGGAGGGCTGGCAAACCTGCCGGCTTCTCATTGGCCCATTACAAATGAGCCAGAGCCAATGGGGACAGAGCATCAACTGCACCAAGCACACAACACAGTGTGCAGGCCGCCATCTTGGTATGGGAGCGCACAGTTAGAATATATTGCAGAAGGGCAGTAGCTGTTAAAAATGCAGCCTAGCAAGCAGTAACATCCATGGTCCACAACAGAGCTGTAGAGTGCAACGATCTTCAGGGCAGGGAAGCAATTGAAAGTCATGGCAGCAACGATGTGCGTGTGCCTGAAAGGGCCCAGGGAGGGTCTTCCCTTATCGTCAAACCTTCTTGGAGCCGCACCTGGCAACATCCCATGGTAGGGAGAGGGCGCAGTGCCATTCCAGGGACGGCTGCCTTGCAAATGCACGGGAAAATGAAGAGAGGAGCATTTTGTCATGGGCCAGGATCGGATCTTCGGAGAAGGGCCGGCCAAACCAGCCGGCTTCTCATTGGCCCATTACAAATGAGCCAGAGCCAATGGGGACAGAGCATCAACTGCACCAAGCACACAACACAGTGTGCGGGCCGCCATCTTGGTATGGCAGCTGGCGGTTCGAATATATTGCAGAAGGGCAGTAGTCGTCAAAAATGCAGCCTAGCAAGCAGTAACATCCACAGTCCACAACAGAGCTGCAGAGTGTCACGATCTTCAGGGCAGGGAAGCAATTCAATGTCATGGCAGCAACGATGTGAGTGTGCCTCAAAGGGCCCAGGGAGGGTCTTATCTTATCGTCAAGCCGTGATGGAGCTTCACCTGGCAACCTTCCGTGGAAGGGAGAAGCCGCAGTCTCATTCCAGGGACTGCTTTATTCCCGATGCACGGGTTAGTGAAGAGAGGAGCTTTTTGTCCAGTGCCAGGATAGGGCCTTTGGAGGAGGGCCGGCCAAGCCTGCCGGCTTCTCATTGGCCCACTACAAAGGAGCCAGAGCCAATGGGGGCAGAGCATCACTGCACCAAGCACACAACAACACAGTGTGCGGGCCGCCATCTTGGTATGGCAGCTCGGATTTCGAATATATTGCAGAAGGGCAGTAGCCGTCGAAAATGCAGCCTAGCAAGCAGTAATATCCACAGTCTAAAACAGAGCTGTAGAGTGCCACAATCTTCAAGGCAGGGTAGCAATTCAATGTCATGGCAGCAACGATGTGCGTGTGCCTGAAAGGGCCGAGGGAGGGTTTTGACTTATCGTCAAGCCTTGTTGGAGCTGCACCTGGCCACCTCCCGTGGTAGAGAGAGGGCACAGTCCCATTCCAGGGACTGCTGCCTTGCCGATGTGTGAGATAGTTAAGAGACAACCATTTTGTCCAAGGCCAGGATCGGGCCTTTGGAGGAGGGCCGGCCAAGCCTGCCAGCTTCTCATTGGCCCATTACTAAGGAGCCAGAGCCAATGGGGGCAGAGCATCAACTGCTAGAAAGACACACAACACAGGGTGCGGGTCGCCATCTTGGTACGGCAGCTCGCAGTTCGAATATATTGCAGGTGGGCAGTAGCTGTCGAACATGCAGCCTAGCAAGGAGTAACATCCATAGTCCACAACAGAGCTGTAGAGTGCAACGATATTCAGGGCAGGGAAGCAATTGAAAGTCATGGCAGCAACGATGTGCGTGTGCCTGAAAGGGTCCAGGGAGGGTCTTCCCTTATCGTCAAGCCTTCTTGGAGCTTCACCTGGCAACATACCGTGGTAGGGAGGGCGCAGTGCCATTCCAGGGACTGCTGCCTTGCCAATGCACGGGAAAACGAAGAGAGGAGCATTTTGTCGTGGGCCAGGATCGGATCTTCGGAGAAGGGCCGGCCAAACCCGCCGGCTTCTCATTGGCCCATTACAAATGAGCCAGAGCCAATGGGGACAGAGCATCAACTGCACCAAGCACACAACACAGTGTGCGGGCCGCCATCTTGGTATGGCAGCTGGCGGTTCGAATATATTGCAGAAGGGCAGTAGCCGTCAAAAATGCAGCCTAGCATGCAGTAACATCCACAGTCCACAACAGAGCTGCAGAGTGTCACGATCTTCAGGGCAGGGAAGCAATTCAATGTCATGGCAGAAACGATGTGAGTGTGCCTCAAAGGGCCGAGGCAGGGTCTTATCTTATCGTCAAGCCGTGATGGAGCTTCACCTGGCAACCTTCCGTGGAAGGGAGAAGCCGCAGTCTCATTCCAGGGACTGCTTCCTTCCCGATGCGCGGGTTAGTGAAGAGAGGAGCTTTTTGTCCAGTGCCAGGATCGGGCCTTTGGAGGAGGGCCGGCCAAGCCTGCCGGCTTCTCATTAGCCCATTACAAAGGAGCCAGAGCCAATGGAGGCAGAGCATCAACTGCACCAAGCACACAACAACACAGTGTGCGGGCCGCCATCTTGGTATGGCAGCTCGCAGTTCGAACATATTGCAGAAGGGCAGTAGCTGTCGAAAATGCAGCCTAGCAAGCAGTAATATCCATAGTCTAAAACAGAGCTGTAGAGTGCCACAATCTTCAAGGCAGGGTAGCAATTCAATGTCATGGCAGCAACGATGTGCGTGTGCCTGAAAGGGCCCAGGGAGGGTCTTAACTTATCGTCAAGCCGTGTTGGAGCTGCATCTGGCCACCTCCCGTGGTAGAGAGAGGGCACAGTCCCATTCCAGGGACTGCTGCCTTGCCGATGCCTTAGATAGTTAAGAGACAACCATTTTGTCCAAGGCCAGGATCGGGCGTTTGGAGGAGGGCCGGCCAAGCCTGCCAGCTTCTCATTGGCCCATTACAAAGGAGCCAGAGCCAATGAGGGCAGAGAATCAACTGCACGAAGCACACAACAACACAGTGTGCGGGCCGCCATCTTGGTACGGCAGCTCGCAGTTCGAATATATTGCAGGTGGACAGTAGCCGTCAAAAATGCAGCCTAGCAAGCAGTAACATCCATAGTCCACAACAGAGCTGTAGAGTGCCACGATCTTCAGGCAGCTAAGCAATGCAAAGTCATGGCAGCGCCGACGTGCGCGTGCCTGAAAGGGCCCAGGGATGTTCTTACCTTATCGTCAAGCCGTGTTGGAGCTGCGCCTGGCCACCTCCCGTGGTAGAGAGAGGGCACAGTCCCATTCGAGGGACTGCTGCCTTGCCGATGCGTGGGATAATTAACAGACAACCATTTTGTCCAGGGCCAGGATTGGGCCCTTGGAGGAGGGCCGGCCAAGCCTGCCGGCTTCTCATTGGCCCATTACAAAGGAGCTAGAGCCAATGGGGGCAGAGCATCAACTGCACCAAGCACACAACACAGTGTGCGGGCCCCCATCTTGGTATGGCAGCTCGGGGTTCTAATATATTGCAGAAGGGCAGTAGCCGTCGGAAATGCAGCCTAGCAAGCAGTAACATCCATAGTCCACAACAGAGCTGTAGAGTGCCACGATCTTCAGGGCAGCTAAGCAATTCAAAGTCATGGCAGCGCCGATGTGCGCATGCCTGAAAGGGCCCAGGGAGGGTCTTAGCTTATCGTCAATCCGTGATGGAGCTGCACCTGGCAACCTTCCGTGGAAGGGAGAAGGCGCAGTCCCATTCCAGGGACTGCTGCCTTGCCGATGCGTGTGTTAGTTAAGAGACAACCATTTTGTCCAGGGCCAGGCCTTTGGAGGAGGGATGGCTAAGCCTGCCGGCTTCTCATTGGCCCATTACAAAGGAGCTAGACC
The DNA here is from genome assembly GCF_040938575.1 of Ambystoma mexicanum. Classification (NCBI taxonomy): domain Eukaryota; kingdom Metazoa; phylum Chordata; class Amphibia; order Caudata; family Ambystomatidae; genus Ambystoma; species Ambystoma mexicanum. The sequence goes on along the minus strand of NC_090937.1, from coordinate 16,956,044 downwards.
CAATGGGGGCAGAGCATCAACTGCACCAAGCACACGACAACACAGTTTGCGTGCCGCCATCTTGGTATAGCAGCTTGCAGTTTGAATATATTGCAGAAGGGCAGTAGCTGTCGAAAATGCAGCCTTGCAAGCAGTAACATCCATAGTCCACAACAGAGCTGTAGAGTGCAACGATCTTCAGGGCAGGGAAGCAATTGAAAGTCATGGCAGCTTCTATGTGCGTGTACCTGAAAGGGCCCAGGGAGGGTCTTACCTTATCGTCAAGCCGTGTTGGAGCTGCACCTGGCCACCTCCCGTGGTAGGGAGAGGGTGCATTGCCATTCCAGGGACTGCTGCCTTGCCGATGCGTGGGATAGTGAAGAGAGGAGCATTTTGTACAGGGCCGGGATCGGGCCTTTGGAGGAGGGCTGGCAAACCTGCCGGCTTCTCATTGGCCCATTACAAAAGAGCGATAGTCAATGGGGGCAGAGCATCAACTGCACCAAGCACGCAACAACACAGTGTGCAGGCCGCCATCTTGGTATGGGAGCGCACAGTTAGAATATATTGCAGAAGGGCAGTAGCTGTTAAAAATGCAGCCTAGCAAGCAGTAACATCCATGGTCCACAACAGAGCTGTAGAGTGCAACGATCTTCAGGGCAGGGAAGCAATTGAAAGTCATGGCAGCAACGATGTGCGTGTGCCTGAAAGGGCCCAGGGAGGGTCTTCCCTTATCGTCAAGCCTTCTTGGAGCTGCACCTGGCCACCTCCCGTGGTAGAGAGAGGGCACAGTCCCATTCCAGGGACTGCTGCCTTGCCGATGTGTGAGATAGTTAAGAGACAACCATTTTGTCCAAGGCCAGGATCGGGCCTTTGGAGGAGGGCCGGCCAAGCCTGCCAGCTTCTCATTGGCCCATTACAAAGGAGCCAGAGCCAATGAGGGCAGAGCATCAACTGCTAGAAAGACACACAACACAGGGTGCGGGTCGCCATCTTGGTACGGCAGCTCGCAGTTCGAATATATTGCAGGTGGGCAGTAGCTGTCGAACATGCAGCCTAGCAATGAGTAACATCCATAGTCCACAACAGAGCTGTAGAGTGCAACGATCTTCAGGGCAGGGAAGCAATTGAAAGTCATGGCAGCAACGATGTGCGTGTGCCTGAAAGGGTCCAGGGAGGGTCTTCCCTTATCGTCAAGCCTTCTTGGAGCTTCACCTGGCAACATACCGTGGTAGGGAGAGGGCGCAGTGCCATTCCAGGGACTGCTGCCTTGCCAATGCACGGGAAAACGAAGAGAGGAGCATTTTGTCCGGGACCAGGATCGGGCCTTCGGAGGAGGGTTGGCCAAGCCTGCCGGCTTCTCATTGGCCCATTACAAATGAGCCAGAGCCAATGGGGACAGAGCATCAACTGCACCAAGCACACAACACAGTGTGCGGGCCGCCATCTTGGTATGGCAGCTGGCGGTTCGAATATATTGCAGAAGGGCAGTAGCCGTCAAAAATGCAGCCTAGCAAGCAGTAACATCCACAGTCCACAACAGAGCTGCAGAGTGTCACGATCTTCAGGGCAGGGAAGCAATTCAATGTCATGGCAGCAACGATGTGAGTGTGCCTCAAAGGGCCGAGGGAGGGTCTTATCTTATCGTCAAGCCGTGATGGAGCTTCACCTGGCAACCTTCCGTGGAAGGGAGAAGCCGCAGTCTCATTCCAGGGACTGCTTCCTTCCCGATGCGCGGGTTAGTGAAGAGAGGAGCTTTTTGTCCAGTGCCAGGATCGGGCCTTTGAAGGAGGGCCGGCCAAGCCTGCCGGCTTCTCATTAGCCCATTACAAAGGAGCCAGAGCCAATGGAGGCAGAGCATCAACTGCACCAAGCACACAACAACACAGTGTGCGGGCCGCCATCTTGGTATGGCAGCGTGAAGTTCGAACATATTGCAGAAGGGCAGTAGCTGTCGAAAATGCAGCCTAGCAAGCAGTAATATCCATAGTCTACAACAGAGCTGTAGAGTGCCACAATCTTCAAGGCAGGGTAGCAATTCAATGTCATGGCAGCAACGATGTGCGTGTGCCTGAAAGGGCCCAGGGAGGGTCTTAACTTATCGTCAAGCCGTGTTGGAGCTGCATCTGGCCACCTCCCGTGGTAGAGAGAGGGCACAGTTCCATTCCAGGGACTGCTGCCTTGCCGATGCCTGAGATAGTTAAGAGACAACCATTTTGTCCAAGGCCAGGATCGGGCGTTTGGAGGAGGGCCGGCCAAGCCTGCCAGCTTCTCATTGGCCCATTACAAAGGAGCCAGAGCCAATGAGGGCAGAGAATCAACTGCACGAAGCACACAACAACACAGTGTGCGGGCCGCCATCTTGGTACGGCAGCTCGCAGTTCGAATATATTGCAGGTGGACAGTAGCCGTCAAAAATGCAGCCTAGCAAGCAGTAACATCCATAGTCCACAACAGAGCTGTAGAGTGCCACGATCTTCAGGCAGCTAAGCAATGCAAAGTCATGGCAGCGCCGACGTGCGCGTGCCTGAAAGGGCCCAGGGATGTTCTTACCTTATCGTCAAGCCGTGTTGGAGCTGCGCCTGGCCACCTCCCGTGGTAGAGAGAGGGCACAGTCCCATTCGAGGGACTGCTGCCTTGCCGATGCGTGGGATAATTAACAGACAACCATTTTGTCCAGGGCCAGGATTGGGCCCTTGGAGGAGGGCCGGCCAAGCCTGCCGGCTTCTCATTGGCCCATTACAAAGGAGCTAGAGCCAATGGGGGCAGAGCATCAACTGCACCAAGCACACAACACAGTGTGCGGGCCCCCATCTTGGTATGGCAACTCGGGGTTCTAATATATTGCAGAAGGGCAGTAGCCGTCGGAAATGCAGCCTAGCAAGCAGTAACATCCATAGTCCACAACAGAGCTGTAGAGTGCCACGATCTTCAGGGCAGCTAAGCAATTCAAAGTCATGGCAGCGCCGACGTGCGCATGTTTGAAAGGGCCCAGGGAGGGTCTTACCTTATCGTCAAGCCGTGATGGAGCTGCACCTGGCAACCTTCCGTGGAAGGGAGAAGGCGCAGTCCCATTCCAGGGACTGCTGCCTTCCCGATGCGTGGGTTAGTTAAGAGACAACCATTTTGTCCAGGGCCAGGCCTTTGGAGGAGGGATGGCTAAGCCTGCCGGCTTCTCATTGGCCCATTACAAAGGAGCTAGACCCAATGGGGGCAGATCATCAACTGCACCAAGCACACGACAACACAGTTTGCGGGCCGCCATCTTGGTATAGCAGCTTGCAGTTTGAATATATTGCAGAAGGGCAGTAGCTGTCGAAAATGCAGCCTAGCAAGCAGTAACATCCATAGTCCACAACAGAGCTGTAGAGTGCAACGATCTTCAGGGCAGGGAAGCAATTGAAAGTCATGGCAGCTTCTATGTGCGTGTACCTGAAAGGGCCCAGGGAGGGTCTTACCTTATCGTCAAGCCGTGTTGGAGCTGCACCTGGCCACCTCCCGTGGTAGGGAGAGGGTGCATTGCCATTCCAGGGACTGCTGCCTTGCCGATGCGTGGGATAGTGAAGAGAGGAGCATTTTGTACAGGGCCGGGATCGGGCCTTTGGAGGAGGGCTGGCAAACCTGCCGGCTTCTCATTGGCCCATTACAAAAGAGCGATAGTCAATGGGGGCAGAGCATCAACTGCACCAAGCACGCAACAACACAGTGTGCAGGCCGCCATCTTGGTATGGGAGCGCACAGTTAGAATATATTGCAGAAGGGCAGTAGCTGTTAAAAATGCAGCCTAGCAAGCAGTAACATCCATGGTCCACAACAGAGCTGTAGAGTGCAACGATCTTCAGGGCAGGGAAGCAATTGAAAGTCATGGCAGCAACGATGTGCGTGTGCCTGAAAGGGCCCAGGGAGGGTCTTCCCTTATCGTCAAGCCTTCTTGGAGCTGCACCTGGCCACCTCCCGTGGTAGAGAGAGGGCACAGTCCCATTCCAGGGACTGCTGCCTTGCCGATGTGTGAGATAGTTAAGAGACAACCATTTTGTCCAAGGCCAGGATCGGGCCTTTGGAGGAGGGCCGGCCAAGCCTGCCAGCTTCTCATTGGCCCATTACAAAGGAGCCAGAGCCAATGGGGGCAGAGCATCAACTGCTAGAAAGACACACAACACAGGGTGCGGGTCGCCATCTTGGTACGGCAGCTCACAGTTCGAATATATTGCAGGTGGGCAGTAGCTGTTAAAAATGCAGCCTAGCAATGAGTAACATCCATGGTCCACAACAGAGCTGTAGAGTGCAACGATCTTCAGGGCAGGGAAGCAATTGAAAGTCATGGCAGCAACGATGTGCGTGTGCCTGAAAGGGTCCAGGGAGGGTCTTCCCTTATCGTCAAGCCTTCTTGGAGCCGCACCTGGCAACATCCCATGGTAGGGAGAGGGCGCAGTGCCATTCCAGGGACGGCTGCCTTGCAAATGCACGGGAAAATGAAGAGAGGAGCATTTTGTCATGGGCCAGGATCGGATCTTCGGAGAAGGGCCGGCCAAACCAGCCGGCTTCTCATTGGCCCATTACAAATGAGCCAGAGCCAATGGGGACAGAGCATCAACTGCACCAAGCACACAACACAGTGTGCGGGCCGCCATCTTGGTATGGCAGCTGGCGGTTCGAATATATTGCAGAAGGGCAGTAGTTGTCAAAAATGCAGCCTAGCAAGCAGTAACATCCACAGTCCACAACAGAGCTGCAGAGTGTCACGATCTTCAGGGCAGGGAAGCAATTCAATGTCATGGCAGCAACGATGTGAGTGTGCCTCAAAGGGCCCAGGGAGGGTCTTATCTTATCGTCAAGCCGTGATGGAGCTTCACCTGGCAACCTTCCGTGGAAGGGAGAAGCCGCAGTCTCATTCCAGGGACTGCTTTATTCCCGATGCGCGGGTTAGTGAAGAGAGGAGCTTTTTGTCCAGTGCCAGGATCGGGCCCTTGGAGGAGGGCCGGCCAAGCCTGCCGGCTTCTCATTGGCCCACTACAAAGGAGCCAGAGCCAATGGGGGCAGAGCATCACTGCACCAAGCACACAACAACACAGTGTGCGGGCCGCCATCTTGATATGGCAGCTCGGAGTTCGAATATATTGCAGAAGGGCAGTAGCCGTCGAAAATGCAGCCTAGCAAGCAGTAATATCCACAGTCTAAAACAGAGCTGTAGAGTGCCACAATCTTCATGGCAGGGTAGCAATTCAATGTCATGGCAGCAACGATGTGCGTGTGCCTGAAAGGGCCGAGGGAGGGTTTTAACTTATCGTCAAGCCGTGTTGGAGCTGCACCTGGCCACCTCCCGTGGTAGAGAGAGGGCACAGTCCCATTCCAGGGACTGCTGCCTTGCCGATGTGTGAGATCGTTAAGAGACAACCATTTTGTCCAAGGCCAGGATCGGGCCTTTGGAGGAGGGCCGGCCAAGCCTGCCAGCTTCTCATTGGCCCATTACAAAGGAGCCAGAGCCAATGGGGGCAGAGCATCAACTGCTAGAAAGACACACAACACAGGGTGCGGGTCGCCATCTTGGTACGGCAGCTCGCAGTTCGAATATATTGCAGGTGGGCAGTAGCTGTCGAACATGCAGCCTAGCAAGGAGTAACATCCATAGTCCACAACAGAGCTGTAGAGTGCAACGATATTCAGGGCAGGGAAGCAATTGAAAGTCATGGCAGCAACGATGTGCGTGTGCCTGAAAGGGTCCAGGGAGGGTCTTCCCTTATCGTCAAGCCTTCTTAGAGCTTCACCTGGCAACATACCGTGGTAGGGAGAGGGCGCAGTGCCATTCCAGGGACTGCTGCCTTGCCAATGCACGGGAAAACGAAGAGAGGAGCATTTTGTCGTGGGCCAGGATCGGATCTTCGGAGAAGGGCCGGCCAAATCCGCCGGCTTCTCATTGGCCCATTACAAATGAGCCAGAGCCAATGGGGACAGAGCATCAACTGCACCAAGCACACAACACAGTGTGCGGGCCGCCATCTTGGTATGGCAGCTGGCGGTTCGAATATATTGCAGAAGGGCAGTAGCCGTAAAAAATGCAGCCTAGCATGCAGTAACATCCACAGTCCACAACAGAGCTGCAGAGTGTCACGATCTTCAGGGCAGGGAAGCAATTCAATGTCATGGCAGCAACGATGTGAGTGTGCCTCAAAGGGCCGAGGGAGGGTCTTATCTTATCGTCAAGCCGTGATGGAGCTTCACCTGGCAACCTTCCGTGGAAGGGAGAAGCCGCAGTCTCATTCCAGGGACTGCTTCCTTCCCGATGCACGGGTTAGTGAAGAGAGGAGCTTTTTGTCCAGTGCCAGGATCGGGCCTTTGGAGGAGGGCCGGCCAAGCCTGCCGGCTTCTCATTAGCCCATTACAAAGGAGCCAGAACCAATGGAGGCAGAGCATCAACTGCACCAAGCACACAACAACACAGTGTGCGGGCCGCCATCTTGGTATGGCAGCTCGCAGTTCGAACATATTGCAGAAGGGCAGTAGCTGTCGAAAATGCAGCCTAGCAAGCAGTAATATCCATAGTCTAAAACAGAGCTGTAGAGTGCCACAATCTTCAAGGCAGGGTAGCAATTCAATGTCATGGCAGCAACGATGTGCGTGTGCCTGAAAGGGCCCAGGGAGGGTCTTAACTTATCGTCAAGCCGTGTTGGAGCTGCATCTGGCCACCTCCCGTGGTAGAGAGAGGGCACAGTCCCATTCCAGGGACTGCTGCCTTGCCGATGCCTTAGATAGTTAAGAGACAACCATTTTGTCCAAGGCCAGGATCGGGCGTTTGGAGGAGGGCCGGCCAAGCCTGCCAGCTTCTCATTGGCCCATTACAAAGGAGCCAGAGCCAATGAGGGCAGAGAATCAACTGCACGAAGCACACAACACAGTGTGCGGGCCGCCATCTTGGTACGGCAGCTCGCAGTTCGAATATATTGCAGGTGGACAGTAGCCGTCAAAAATGCAGCCTAGCAAGCAGTAACATCCATAGTCCACAACAGAGCTGTAGAGTGCCACGATCTTCAGGCAGCTAAGCAATGCAAAGTCATGGCAGCGCCGACGTGCGCGTGCCTGAAAGGGCCCAGGGATGTTCTTACCTTATCGTCAAGCCGTGTTGGAGCTGCGCCTGGCCACCTCCCGTGGTAGAGAGAGGGCACAGTCCCATTCGAGGGACTGCTGCCTTGCCGATGCGTGGGATAATTAACAGACAACCATTTTGTCCAGGGCCAGGATTGGGCCCTTGGAGGAGGGCCGGCCAAGCCTGCCGGCTTCTCATTGGCCCATTACAAAGGAGCTAGAGCCAATGGGGGCAGAGCATCAACTGCACCAAGCACACAACACAGTGTGCGGGCCCCCATCTTGGTATGGCAGCTCGGGGTTCTAATATATTGCAGAAGGGCAGTAGCCGTCGGAAATGCAGCCTAGCAAGCAGTAACATCCATAGTCCACAACAGAGCTGTAGAGTGCCACGATCTTCAGGGCAGCTAAGCAATTCAAAGTCATGGCAGCGCCGATGTGCGCATGCCTGAAAGGGCCCAGGGAGGGTCTTACCTTATCGTCAAGCCGTGATGGAGCTGCACCTGGCAACCTTCCGTGGAAGGGAGAAGGCGCAGTCCCATTCCAGGGACTGCTGCCTTCCCGATGCGTGTGTTAGTTAAGAGACAACCATTTTGTCCAGGGCCAGGCCTTTGGAGGAGGGATGGCTAAGCCTGCCGGCTTCTCATTGGCCTATTACAAAGGAGCTAGACCCAATGGGGGCAGAGCATCAACTGCACCAAGCACACAACAACACAGTTTGCGGGCCGCCATCTTGGTATAGCAGCTTGCAGTTTGAATATATTGCAGAAGGGCAGTATCTGTCGAAAATGCAGCCTTGCAAGCAGTAACATCCATAGTCCACAACAGAGCTGTAGAGTGCAACGATCTTCAGGGCAGGGAAGCAATTGAAAGTCATGGCAGCTTCTATGTGCGTGTACCTGAAAGGGCCCAGGGAGGGTCTTACCTTATCGTCAAGCCGTGTTGGAGCTGCACCTGGCCACCTCCCGTGGTAGGGAGAGGGTGCATTGCCATTCCAGGGACTGCTGCCTTGCCGATGCGTGGGATAGTGAAGAGAGGAGCATTTTGTACAGGGCCGGGATCGGGCCTTTGGAGGAGGGCTGGCAAACCTGCCGGCTTCTCATTGGCCCATTACAAAAGAGTGATAGTCAATGGGGGCAGAGCATCAACTGCACCAAGCAAGCAACAACACAGTGTGCAGGCCGCCATCTTGGTATGGGAGCGCACAGTTAGAATATATTGCAGAAGGGCAGTAGCTGTTAAAAATGCAGCCTAGCAAGCAGTAACATCCATGGTCCACAACAGAGCTGTAGAGTGCAACGATCTTCAGGGCAGGGAAGCAATTGAAAGTCATGGCAGCAACGATGTGCGTGTGCCTGAAAGGGCCCAGGGAGGGTCTTCCCTTACCGTCAAGCCTTCTTGGAGCTGCACCTGGCAACATCCCATGGTAGGGAGAGGGCGCAGTGCCATTCCAGGGACTGCTGCCTTGCCGATGCGCGGGATAGTGAAGAGAGGAGCATTTTGTACAGGACCAGGATCGGGCCTTTGGAGGAGGGCTGGCCAAGCCTGTCGGCTTTTCATTGGCCCATTACAAATGAGCCAGAGCCAATGGGGACAGGGCATCAACTGCACCAAGCACACAACACAGTGTGCGGGCCGCCATCTTGGTATGGCAGCTGGCGGTTCGAATATATTGCAGAAGGGCAGTAGTCGTCAAAAATGCAGCCTAGCAAGCAGTAACATCCACAGTCCACAACAGAGCTGCAGAGTGTCACGATCTTCAGGGCAGGGAAGCAATTCAATGTCATGGCAGCAACGATGTGAGTGTGCCTCAAAGGGCCTAGGGAGGGTCTTATCTTATCGTCAAGCCGTGATGGAGCTTCACTTGGCAACCTTCCGTGGAAGGGAGAAGCCGCAGTCTCATTCCAGGGACTGCTTCATTCCCGATGCGCGGGTTAGTGAAGAGAGGAGCTTTTTGTCCAGTGCCAGGATCGGGCCTTTGGAGGAGGGCCAGCCAAGCCTGCCGGCTTCTCATTGGCCCACTACAAAGGAGCCAGAGCCAATGGGGGCAGAGCATCACTGCACCAAGCACACAACAACACAGTGTGCGGGCCGCCATCTTGGTATGGCAGCTCGGAGTTCGAATATATTGCAGAAGGGCAGTAGCCGTCGACAATGCAGCCTAGCAAGCAGTAATATCCACAGTCTAAAACAGAGCGTAAGAGTGCCACAATCTTCAAGGCAGGGTAGCAATTCAATGTCATGGCAGCAACGATGTGCGTGTGCCTGAAAGGGCCGAGGGAGGGTTTTAACTTATCGTCAAGCCGTGTTGGAGCTGCACCTGGCCACCTCCCGTGGTAGAGAGAGGGCACAGTCCCATTCCAGGGACTGCTGCCTTGCCGATGTGTGAGATAGTTAAGAGACAACCATTTTGTCCAAGGCCAGGATCGGGCCTTTGGAGGAGGGCCGGCCAAGCCTGCCAGCTTCTCATTGGCCCATTACAAAGGAGCCAGAGCCAATGGGGGCAGAGCATCAACTGCTAGAAAGACACACAACACAGGGTGCGGGTCGCCATCTTGGTACGGCAGCTCGCAGTTCGAATATATTGCAGGTGGGCAGTAGCTGTCGAACATGCAGCCTAGCAAGGAGTAACATCTATAGTCCACAACAGAGCTGTAGAGTGCAACGATCTTCAGGGCAGGGAAGCAATTGAAAGTCATGGCAGCAACGATGTGCGTGTGCCTGAAAGGGCCCAGGGAGGGTCTTCCCTTATCGTCAAGCCTTCTTGGAGCTGCACCTGGCAACATCCCATGGTAGGGAGAGAGCGCAGTGCCATTCCAGGGACTGCTGCCTTGCCAATGCAGAGGAAAATGAAGAGAGGAGCATTTTGTCGTGGGCCAGGATCGGATCTTCGGAGAAGGGCCAGCCAAACCCGCCGGCTTCTCATTGGCCCATTACAAATGAGCCAGAGCCAATGGGGACAGAGCATCAACTGCACCAAGCACACAACACAGTGTGCGGGCCACCATCTTGGTATGGCAGCTGGCGGTTCGAATATATTGCAGAAGGGCAGTAGCCGTCAAAAATGCAGCCTAGCAAGCAGTAACATCCACAGTCCACAACAGAGCTGCAGAGTGTCACGATCTTCAGGGCAGGGAAGCAATTCAATGTCATGGCAGCAACGATGTGAGTGTGCCTCAAAGGGCCGAGGGAGGGTCTTATCTTATCGTCAAGCCGTGATGGAGCTTCACCTGGCAACCTTCCGTGGAAGGGAGAAGCCGCAGTCTCATTCCAGGGACTGCTTCCTTCCCGATGCGCGGGTTAGTGAAGAGAGGAGCTTTTTGTCCAGTGCCAGGATCGGGCCTTTGGAGGAGGGCCGGCCAAGCCTGCCGGCTTCTCATTAGCCCATTACAAAGGAGCCAGAGCCAATGGAGGCAGAGCATCAACTGCACCAAGCACACAACAACACAGTGTGCGGGCCGCCATCTTGGTATGGCAGCTCGCAGTTCGAACATATTGCAGAAGGGCAGTAGCTGTCGAAAATGCAGCCTAGCAAGCAGTAATATCCATAGTCTACAACAGAGCTGTAGAGTGCCACAATCTTCAAGGCAGGGTAGCAATTCAATGTCATGGCAGCAACGATGTGCGTGTGCCTGAAAGGGCCCAGGGAGGGTCTTAACTTATCGTCAAGCCGTGTTGGAGCTGCATCTGGCCACCTCCCGTGGTAGAGAGAGGGCACAGTCCCATTCCAGGGACTGCTGCCTTGCCGATGCCTGAGATAGTTAAGAGACAACCATTTTGTCCAAGGCCAGGATCGGGCGTTTGGAGGAGGGCCGGCCAAGCCTGCCAGCTTCTCATTGGCCCATTACAAAGGAGCCAGAGCCAATGAGGGCAGAGAATCAACTGCACGAAGCACACAACAACACAGTGTGCGGGCCGCCATCTTGGTACGGCAGCTCGCAGTTCGAATATATTGCAGGTGGACAGTAGCCGTCAAAAATGCAGCCTAGCAAGCAGTAACATCCATAGTCCACAACAGAGCTGTAGAGTGCCACGATCTTCAGGCAGCTAAGCAATGCAAAGTCATGGCAGCGCCGACGTGCGCGTGCCTGAAAGGGCCCAGGGATGTTCTTACCTTATCGTCAAGCCGTGTTGGAGCTGCGCCTGGCCACCTCCCGTGGTAGAGAGAGGGCACAGTCCCATTCGAGGGACTGCTGCCTTGCCGATGCGTGGGATAAATAACAGACAACCATTTTGTCCAGGGCCAGGATTGGGCCCTTGGAGGAGGGCCGGCCAAGCCTGCCGGCTTCTCATTGGCCCATTACAAAGGAGCTAGAGCCAATGGGGGCAGAGCATCAACTGCACCAAGCACACAACACAGTGTGCGGGCCCCCATCTTGGTATGGCAGCTGGGGGTTCTAATATATTGCAGAAGGGCAGTAGCCGTCGGAAATGCAGCCTAGCAAGCAGTAACATCCATAGTCCACAACAGAGCTGTAGAGTGCCACGATCTTCAGGGCAGCTAAGCAATTCAAAGTCATGGCAGCGCCGATGTGCGCATGCCTGAAAGGGCCCAGGGAGGGTCTTACCTTATCGTCAAGCCGTGATGGAGCTGCACCTGGCAACCTTCCGTGGAAGGGAGAAGGCGCAGTCCCATTCCAGGGACTGCTGCCTTCCCGATGCGTGTGTTAGTTAAGAGACAACCATTTTGTCCAGGGCCAGGCCTTTGGAGGAGGGATGGCTAAGCCTGCCGGCTTCTCATTGGCCTATTACAAAGGAGCTAGACCCAATGGGGGCAGAGCATCAACTGCACCAAGCACACAACAACACAGTTTGCGGGCCGCCATCTTGGTATAGCAGCTTGCAGTTTGAATATATTGCAGAAGGGCAGTATCTGTCGAAAATGCAGCCTTGCAAGCAGTAACATCCATAGTCCACAACAGAGCTGTAGAGTGCAACGATCTTCAGGGCAGGGAAGCAATTGAAAGTCATGGCAGCTTCTATGTGCGTGTACCTGAAAGGGCCCAGGGAGGGTCTTACCTTATCGTCAAGCCGTGTTGGAGCTGCACCTGGCCACCTCCCGTGGTAGGGAGAGGGTGCATTGCCATTCCAGGGACTGCTGCCTTGCCGATGCGTGGGATAGTGAAGAGAGGAGCATTTTGTACAGGGCCGGGATCGGGCCTTTGGAGGAGGGCTGGCAAACCTGCCGGCTTCTCATTGGCCCATTACAAAAGAGTGATAGTCAATGGGGGCAGAGCATCAACTGCACCAAGCAAGCAACAACACAGTGTGCAGGCCGCCATCTTGGTATGGGAGCGCACAGTTAGAATATATTGCAGAAGGGCAGTAGCTGTTAAAAATGCAGCCTAGCAAGCAGTAACATCCATGGTCCACAACAGAGCTGTAGAGTGCAACGATCTTCAGGGCAGGGAAGCAATTGAAAGTCATGGCAGCAACGATGTGCGTGTGCCTGAAAGGGCCCAGGGAGGGTCTTCCCTTACCGTCAAGCCTTCTTGGAGCTGCACCTGGCAACATCCCATGGTAGGGAGAGGGCGCAGTGCCATTCCAGGGACTGCTGCCTTGCCGATGCGCGGGATAGTGAAGAGAGGAGCATTTTGTACAGGACCAGGATCGGGCCTTTGGAGGAGGGCTGGCCAAGCCTGTCGGCTTTTCATTGGCCCATTACAAATGAGCCAGAGCCAATGGGGACAGGGCATCAACTGCACCAAGCACACAACACAGTGTGCGGGCCGCCATCTTGGTATGGCAGCTGGCGGTTCGAATATATTGCAGAAGGGCAGTAGTCGTCAAAAATGCAGCCTAGCAAGCAGTAACATCCACAGTCCACAACAGAGCTGCAGAGTGTCACGATCTTCAGGGCAGGGAAGCAATTCAATGTCATGGCAGCAACGATGTGAGTGTGCCTCAAAGGGCCTAGGGAGGGTCTTATCTTATCGTCAAGCCGTGATGGAGCTTCACCTGGCAACCTTCCGTGGAAGGGAGAAGCCGCAGTCTCATTCCAGGGACTGCTTCATTCCCGATGCGCGGGTTAGTGAAGGAACAAGTTACTTACCTGTAACTGTTGTTCTCCAGCATGGGTCTGGCATGGATTCACATGCTCATGAATATTCCCCGTCGTCAGGCTGGGAATCCTCGGTAAAGAAAAAACCAGTATCAGTTTCGTTTCTGATCTGTCTTTCGTAGTAATAACCAATCACTGGTCTCTGCGTCATACTGACCACAGCCAATGACTGCCCTCTACCTAAGCACCGCCTCTGGCAGCCATCTTCAGATTTGGAAGCACGTGAAGTGGCAGTATGACCAAGTGAAGAGCCGCAGAGGGGTAGGCGGGAGGGTTCGCATGTGAATCCATGCCAGACCCATGCTGGAGAACAACAGTTACAGGTAAGTAACTTGTTCCTTCTCCAGCATGGGGTCTGGCATGGATTCACATGCTCATGAATAAAGAATACATAGCAATACACACATGCACAACCACGGGAGGTGGCAAAGGCTCAACATTAAGCATCACATCAACTCAACATTAAGCATCTTACCTCCTCACCAGGCTCACCTCAGGCGAACAGGTTGCGCAGCACTGCTTGGCCGACCCTGGACTCCTCCCTGGAATCCCGGTCGACGCAGTAGAATTTCGTGAAGGTGTGCGTCGACCTCCACGTAGCAGCCCTGCATATGTCCAGCAGGGGCACACCAGATAGGAACGCCGTGGTAGCTGCGATCGCTCTGGTGGAATGGGCTCTCGGACGGCCAGGCAGCGGTCGGTTTGCCAACCGGTGACAGCACATGATACAGCCGGAGAGCCATCTGGAGATGGAAGCCTTCGAGAGAGCCTTCCCCTGATTGACAGGTCCAAAGTTCACAAAGAGTTGTGACGTCTTCCGAAAACCCTTCGTGCGGTCCACGTAGAACTTCAGCGCTCTAGCTACATCCAGCGAGTGCAAAGTCCTCTCAGCCGGCGACGAAGGCGACGGGAAGAACACAGGTAACACCAAGGGTTCGTTGAGATGGAAGTCCGACGGTACCTTGGGCATGAAGGAGGGGTGCGTCCTGAGCACTACCCTCGTGTCGTGGAAAGTCAAGTACGGGGCCTTGCAGGAAAGGGCCTGGATCTCTCCCACTCGTCGTGCGGAGGTGATGGCCACAAGAAAAGCTGTTTTCCACGATAGAAACTTCAACGGGGCCGAGTGCAGAGGCTCGAACGGAGGTCCCATGAGCTTGGTCAGCACCACGTTGAGCTCCCACGCCGGGGCCGGAGCCTTCACCGGCGGGAACGATCTGAACAGTCCCTTCATGAACTCTTTCACCAGACGATGAGACCACAAGGACGTCCGGCCCGTGGTTCTGGTGTATCGGGAGATCGCAGCAAGATGAATCTTGATGGACGCATGTGCCAGACCAGCTTTGGCCAGCGTCAGCAGGTACGGCAGTACTTGGGGAGCCGTAATCCGTAGAGGGTTAATCTTCTGTGCGTGGCACCAGACAGAGAACCTCTTCCATTTGTGTCCATAGCATTTAAGAGTCGAGGACGCCCTGGCCTTTGCAAGAACCTCTCTGCAATCGGCCGGTATGTCGTATCCTCCAAACTCTAGTGCTGCAGGAGCCAGGCCTGCAAGTTCAGCGACTTCGGGTCGTGGTGGAGGATGGCGCCTCCTTCCCTGGAGAGTAGATCCGCGTCCGCCGGCAGCTTGATCGGCGGGGACGCTGACAAGTCCAGAAGGTCCGGGAACCATATCTGCCTCGGCCACGCAGGTGCGACGAGGATCATCCTGCACCGTGACCTCTTGAGCTGGTTGACGAGCCGGATTAGCAGAGGCAAGGGAGGGAACGCGTAGAGGAACAGGCCCTCCCAGGGGAACGAGAAAGCATCGCCCATGCTCCTCGTCTGGGGAAACCTGCTGGCGAACCTCCGGCACTTGGCGTTCGTCGCCGTCGCGAACAGGTCGATCTGGGGTGTGCCCCACCGTCGGAAGAGGCGATCCACCAGATCCTGCCGTAGTTCCCACTCGTGGCACGAGCGCAGCTCCCTGCTGAGTGAGTCGGCGATGGTGTTTTTTATCCCTGCCAGATGAAACGGCACCAGAAAAATCCCTTGGGCGACGGCCCAATGCCACAGGTCCTGCGCCTCCTTGGACAGCGCTGGGGACCTGGTTCCGCCCTGTTTCCTGATGTAAAACATGGTGGTGGTGTTGTCGGTGAAGATCCTCACCACCTTGCCCTTGAGGGACGGAAGGAAGGACCTGAGGGCCCAAAACACTGCACGGAGCTCCAGGACGTTGATATGTAGGGACTTCTCCGTCGGGAGCCAGAGTCCCCTTGCGTGCAGATTTTCGGTGTGCGATCCCCACCCTTCCAGGGAGGCATCCGTGGTCACAGTCTCCTGGTGGGCTGGGGTCTGGAAGTCCATGCCCGCCGTCAGATGCGCGCGGGTGCCCCACCACCGTATCGCTCGTCGGAAACTCTCGTCGAGCTTGATCCTTTCCTCGAAGCTGCCCGTCGTCTGGATCCAGCGCGCATCCAGGAATTCTTGCAACGGGCGCATCCGGAGCCTGCACATGGGAATGAGGTAGATGCAGGAAGACATCATCCCGAGGAGGGACTTGATGGACCTCACTTTGGCCGCGTCGGCCACCAACATCCGTTGCACCTTGCCCAAGATGGTCCTGGTCCTCTCCTCCGACGGGGAGGCCAGAAGGGACACTGTGTCGAGCCTCGCTCCCAGAAACAGTGCGACTTGCGCGGGCACCAGGTGGGATTTGGCGTAGTTCACGGAGAATCCCAGGTCCGTGAGGAGTTGGACGGTCCTTGCCGTGTGGACCACGGCGAGCTCCCTCGTCTTGGCGCGGATGAGCCAGTCGTCCAGGTAGGGGTAGACGTGGATCCCCTCGCGGCGCAGCTGCGCCGCCACCGGTGCAAGGCACTTGGTGAATACCCTGGGTGCCGACCGTAGTCCGAAGGGAAGGGCTTTGAACTGGTAATGACGCCCTTGGACCACGAATCTGAGGAATTTGCGGTGCCCCTTTAGGATGGGAATGTGGAAGTAGGCATCCTCCAAATCCAATGACGATAGGAAGTCTCCTTCCTCCAGCTGACCCAGGACGTGCTGGAGGGTGACCATCCGGAACTTCTGCGCCTTGATGAACTTGTTCAGACGTCGCAGGTCCAGGATGGGGCGCCATCCTCCCGTCTTCTTCTTCACGAGGAAGTATCTCGAGTAGACTCCGGAGCCCCGAAGCCTCTTTGGGACGAGTTCGATGGCGCCCTTTCTGAGCATCGCCTTTACCTCCAGGAGAAGTTGAGGGACGTGAAGTTCTTTCCTGGCCACGGGGGGGACGCGCGGGCACCTTCTTTGAAACTCGAGCGCGTGGCCCCGGGCCAGGGCGTCCAGCACCCAACGGTCGGTGGAGATGGACTCCCACACGCTGACGAAGCCCGCCAGCCGGCCTCCCACCGGGGTGCTTCGGTGGGGGCCCGACCCCAAGGCCGGTTCAATCCTGCTTGGACGCGGCCTTGCCGCCTTGACCTCCTTGGCGACGACGGCGGGGTCCGCTAGACTTGCCTCGTCCTCTGTAGGCCTCTTGCGACGACGAGCGGGCCGCTTGACGGTAGGAAGCGAAACCGCCGCCGGAACCTTTGGAGGCGCCCTTGCCTCCGCCGCTCCGAAAGGGCGTCCGTCGTTGCAGGACTCCAAGGGCCCGGGCCGTCTCAGTATCCGCCTTGATGGCCTGAAGGGAATCGTCCACTGTCTTCCCAAACAGGTTGTTCCCGTCGAAGGGCATGTCCAGGACTCTGGTCTGGACGTCCTGCCGGAAGTCCGTAGCTTTGAGCCATCCACGACGTCGAAGGCAAACACCGTTGCCCAGCTGGCGGAATCCAGTGTCGGCGATGTCCGTCGCCACGGTGATGGCGTGGTCCGAGGCCACCTCACCTTCCTGCAGGATCTCAAGGGCCTCCGCCCTCTTGTCGTCCGGCAGAAAATCCAGCAGAGGGGCCATCTTGTACCAGAGCTCCCTGTCGTAGCGGGCCACGATAGCCAAGGCGTTGGCCGCTTTAATCGTCGTCGCTGCCGACGAGATGACTCTACGCCCCATAGTATCCAATTTCTTTCCCTCGCCGTCCGGCGGGGAAGTCGATGTGGAGGCCGCACCCCACCCCGCTTTCTTCCTGGCTGCCGCGGAGACGACGGAGTCCGGGGTAGGCTGCGCCCGGAGGCATAGGGGGCCCGTGTCCGGGACCCGGTACTTTTTCTCGTACCGGTCTCTTCTAGCTGGCGTCGTGGAAGGGTTCTTGAGGAGGGAAAGGCCCTCATCCCAAATGTCGTCCAACAGAGGCACTGCGAGGACCGTCTTCCTCTTGGCCTCGCGCCGCTGATAAAGGAAGCCTTCCTTTTTCTTCTCCTCAGGGCAGAGTTGGAAAAGCTCGGAAGCCCTGGAGATCATGGAGTGGAAAGATCCGATCTCGTCGGGCGGAGAGGCCCTGGTGGGAGGCGACGACGGAAAATCCTCGTCGTATGCCTCGTCGTCCGTACCCGTCGCTGCCGTGTCAGTCCCCGTATCATCCCCTCGGGTGGACGGGGAGGAGGGCTGGAAGGGGCGCGACGGTTGAAAAGGAGGTGGTGGATGGATCCTTCTTTTCTAGGTAGGGGGAACACCAGAAGGTCCCGGTTCTGGATCCCCCGACGGGAGAGGTTCCTCCGTCGGTAACGGTAGCCTCGTCCTTATCTCGGAGCATAAGGACTGTATGGCCAACAAAATGGCCGCCGAGTTGTCTTGCGGCGCTGGCAGAGGGGAATCCGACGGGCGAGCAGGGGCCCCGTCGGTATCCTCGACGATGTCGTCGTCGTCACCTGCGTCGGGGTCCATTCCGACGGGCTGGCCTTCTTCCACGCCTAGGCCGTGGCTTAAGACCTCGATCAGTTCCTCTTCTGAGGTTGAGGCCGACTCTACGACGACGCCCTGCCCCCCCTTCTTCTTCCCCACGGAGGGTTTCACGGGGGTCCTATCGATGGGCACAAAGGAAGACTCCCTCCGAGGAGGCAGGGAGATTCTGGGCCCTGAGGTCGCCACCACTGGTGCAGCCACCACAGGCTGAGCCAGGGCCGCCGCGACCGTTTCGATAGAGGGCTTGGTCGGATGGATCAAGGCCTTCACCACCTTAGGTGCGCTCACCGCCTTATCCTTGAGGGAGGGGGCACTGCCACGCTCCTCCTCTGCCTTAGAGCTCGACCGGGGCCTCTCCAGGAGCTTCGCCGGGTGCTCGGCCTTCCTCTTACCCGACCCAGAGCGTTGGCTCGTGGTTGATGGTGCCGGGGAGGGTGCGCCCTGCCTGGCGCCCGCAGAGCCCGACCGTTCGGCGCTCCCGGTGCCAGCGGACTCGCGGTGCTTGGCCTTATGTTGGGCCCCCGTCGCCGGGGCGCCCTCAAAGGTCTTAGAAGACCGCTCGGATTTCTTCTTCTTCTCGCCAGACGGGCTCTTACCCTCCAGCCAGTTGGCGAGACGTTGATGGCGGTCCTTCATGGTCCGTTCCGACATGTTGCCGCAAAACGCACAGTCCTTCTCCACATGCGTCTTGTCCTCATGAAGGCAGTAAAGGCAGAAAGAGTGTTCGTCCTCCTTGAAGACGTTCTGCAGCTGGCATCCAGGGCAGACCCTGAACAGCTTTCCGGGCGTCGAGCTTCCCTTCTCCTGGGCCATCTCCGAGACAGGGCCTGAGAGGCTTCTGGAGTCCTCCGAAGTGTAGCTCGACGAAATCTTCACCCTTGAGGGGCACAGATGAATCCGACACGGGTCCCCGTTGATCGGATGTAGGATCGGTGGAGCTTGAGGCTCTTTTGACCGAAAGAATCGAAGTTTTTGTAAAAAGCGCGAAAAAATAGCACTAACGCTCGAGAGCAATAGCACGACGATCCCAACACATGAACGTGCGGTAAAAATCTGAAGATGGCTGCCAGAGGCGGTGCTTAGGTAGAGGGCAGTCATTGGCTGTGGTCAGTATGACGCAGAGACCAGTGATTGGTTATTACTACGAAAGACAGATCAGAAACGAAACTGATACTGGTTTTTTCTTTACCGAGGATTCCCAGCCTGACGACGGGGAATATTCATGAGCATGTGAATCCATGCCAGACCCCATGCTGGAGAAGAGAGGAGCTTTTTGTCCAGTGCCAGGATCGGGCCTTTGGAGGAGGGCCAGCCAAGCCTGCCGGCTTCTCATTGGCCCACTACAAAGGAGCCAGAGCCAATGGGGGCAGAGCATCACTGCACCAAGCACACAACAACACAGTGTGCGGGCCGCCATCTTGGTATGGCAGCTCGGAGTTCGAATATATTGCAGAAGGGCAGTAGCCGTCGACAATGCAGCCTAGCAAGCAGTAATATCCACAGTCTAAAACAGAGCGTAAGAGTGCCACAATCTTCAAGGCAGGGTAGCAATTCAATGTCATGGCAGCAACGATGTGCGTGTGCCTGAAAGGGCCGAGGGAGGGTTTTAACTTATCGTCAAGCCGTGTTGGAGCTGCACCTGGCCACCTCCCGTGGTAGAGAGAGGGCACAGTCCCATTCCAGGGACTGCTGCCTTGCCGATGTGTGAGATAGTTAAGAGACAACCATTTTGTCCAAGGCCAGGATCGGGCCTTTGGAGGAGGGCCGGCCAAGCCTGCCAGCTTCTCATTGGCCCATTACAAAGGAGCCAGAGCCAATGGGGGCAGACCATCAACTGCTAGAAAGACACACAACACAGGGTGCGGGTCGCCATCTTGGTACGGCAGCTCGCAGTTCGAATATATTGCAGGTGGGCAGTAGCTGTCGAACATGCAGCCTAGCAAGGAGTAACATCTATAGTCCACAACAGAGCTGTAGAGTGCAACGATCTTCAGGGCAGGGAAGCAATTGAAAGTCATGACAGCAACAATGTGCGTGTGCCTGAAAGGGCCCAGGGAGGGTCTTCCCTTATCGTCAAGCCTTCTTGGAGCTTCACCTGGCAACATACCGTGGTAGGGAGAGGGCGCAGTGCCATTCCAGGGACTGCTGCCTTGCCAATGCACGGGAAAACGAAGAGAGGAGCATTTTGTCGTGGGCCAGGATCGGGTCTTTAGAGGAGGGCCGGCCAAGCGTGCCGGCTTCTCATTGGCCCATTACAAAGGAGCTAGAGCCAATGGGGGCAGAGCATCAACTGCACCAAGCACACAACAACACAATGTGCAGGCCGCCCTCTTGGTATGGCAGCGCACAGTTAGAATATATTGCCGAAGGGCAGTAGCCGTTAAAAATGCAGCCTAGCAAGCAGTACCATCCACAGTCCACAACAGAGCTGTAGAATGCGACGATCTTCAGAGCATGGAAGCAATTCAATGTCATGGCAGCAACGATGTGCGTGTGCCTGCAAACGCCCAGGGAGGGTCTTACCTTATCGTCAAGCCGTGTTGGAGCGGCACCTGGCCACCTCCTGTGATAGGGAGAGGGCGCAGTGCCATTCCAGGGACTGTGTCCTTGCCGATGCGTGGGATAGTGAAGAGAGGAGCATTTTGTACAGGGCCAGGATAGGGCCTATGGAGGAGGGCCGGCCAAGCCTGCCGGCTTCTCATTGGCCCATTACAAAGGAGCTAGAGCCAATGGTGGCAGAGCATCAACTGCACCAAGCACAAAACAACAGTGTGTGGGGTGGCATCTTGGTATGGCAGCTCGAAGTTCGAATATATTGCAGAAGGGCAGTAGCCGTCGACAATGCAGCCTAGCAAGCAGTAACATCCAGAGTCCACAACAGAGCTGTAGAGTGCCAAGATCTTCAGGCCATGGAAGCAATGGATGTGCGTGTGCCTGAAAGGGCCCAGGGAGGGTCTTACCTTATCGTCAAGCCGTGTTGGAGATGCACCTGCAACCTCCTGTGGTAGGGAGAGGGTGTAATGCCATTCCAGGGACTGCAGCCTTGCAGATGCGCGGGATAGTGAAGAGAGGAGCATTTTGTCAAGGGCCAGGATCAGGCCTTTGGAGGAGGGCCGGCCAAGCCTGCCAGCTTCTCATTGGCCCATTACAAAGGAGCTAAAGCCAATGGAGGCAGAGCATCAACTGCACCAAGCACACAACAACACATTGTGCGGGCCGCCATCTTGGTATGGCAGCTCAAAGTTTGAATGTATTGCAGAAGGGCGGTATCCGTTGAAAATGCACCCTGGCAAGCAGCAACATCCACAGTCCACAACAGAGCTGTAGAGTGCCACTATCTTCAGGGCAGGGAAGCAAGTCAATGTCACGGCAGCGACGATGTGTGTGTGCCTGAAAGGGCCCAGTGAGGGTCTTACCTTATCACCAAGCCATGTTGGAGCTGCACCTGGCAACTTCCCGTGGTATGCAGAGGGAGCAGTGCCATTCCAGGGACTGCTGCCTTCCCGATGCTCGGGATAGTGATGAGAGGAGCATTTTGTCCAGGGCCAGGATCGGGCCGACCAAGCCTGCCGGCTTCTCATTGGCCCATTACAAAGGAGCCAGAGCCAATGGGGGCAGAGCATCAACTGCACCAAGCACACAACAACACAGTGTGCGGGCCGCCCTCTTGGTATAGCAATTCGAATATATTGCAGAAGGTCAGTAGCCATCGAAAATACAGCCTAGCAAGCAGTAACATCCATAGTCCACAAAAGAGCTGTAGAGTGCCACGATCTTCAGGGCGGGGAAGCAATTCAGTGTCATGGCAGTGACGATGTGCGTGTGCCTGAAAGGGCCCAGGGAGGGTCTTACCTTATCGTCAAGCTGTGTTGAAGCTACACCTGGCAACCTCCCGTGGTATGGAGAGGGTGCAGTGCTATGCCAGGGACTGCTGCGTTGCCAATGCGTGGGATAGTGAAGAGAGGAGCATTTTGTCCGGGACCAGGATCGGGCCTTCGGAGGAGGGTTGGCCAAGCCTGCCGGCTTCTCATTGGCCCATTACAAAGGAGCTAGAGCGAATGGGGGCAGAGCATCAACTGCACCAAGGACACAATAACACAGTGTGTGGGCTGCCATCTTGGTATGGCAGCTCGCAGTTCGAATATATTGCAGAAGGGCGGTAGCCGTTGAAAATTCAGCCTAGCAAGCAGTAACATCCACAGTCCACAACAGAGCTCTAGAGTGCCACGATCTTCAGGGCAGCTAAGCAATTGAAAGGCATGGCAGCAACGATGTGCGTGTGCCTGAAACAGACCAGGGAGGGTCTTCCCTTATCGTCAAGCCTTCTTGGAGCTGCACCTGGCAACATCCCATGGTAGGGAGAGAGCGCAGTGCCATTCCAGGGACTGCTGCCTTGCCAATGCAGAGGAAAATGAAGAGAGGAGCATTTTGTCGTGGGCCAGGATCGGATCTTCGGAGAAGGGCCAGCCAAACCCGCCGGCTTCTCATTGGCCCATTACAAATGAGCCAGAGCCAATGGGGACAGAGCATCAACTGCACCAAGCACACAACACAGTGTGCGGGCCACCATCTTGGTATGGCAGCTGGCGGTTCGAATATATTGCAGAAGGGCAGTAGCCGTCAAAAATGCAGCCTAGCAAGCAGTAACATCCACAGTCCACAACAGAGCTGCAGAGCGTCACGATCTTCAGGGCAGGGAAGCAATTCAATGTCATGGCAGCAACGATGTGAGTGTGCCTCAAAGGGCCGAGGGAGGGTCTTATCTTATCGTCAAGCCGTCATGGAGCTTCACCTGGCAACCTTCCGTGGAAGGGAGAAGCCGCAGTCTCATTCCAGGGACTGCTTCCTTCCCGATGCGCGGGTTAGTGAAGAGAGGAGCTTTTTGTCCAGTGCCAGGATCGGGCCTTTGGAGGAGGGCCGGCCAAGCCTGCCGGCTTCTCATTAGCCCATTACAAAGGAGCCAGAGCCAATGGAGGCAGAGCATTAACTGCACCAAGCACACAACAACACAGTGTGCGGGCCGCCATCTTGGTATGGCAGCTCGCAGTTCGAACATATTGCAGAAGGGCAGTAGCTGTCGAAAATGCAGCCTAGCAAGCAGTAATATCCATAGTCTACAACAGAGCTGTAGAGTGCCACAATCTTCAAGGCAGGGTAGCAATTCAATGTCATGGCAGCAACGATGTGCGTGTGCCTGAAAGGGCCCAGGGAGGGTCTTAACTTATCGTCAAGCCGTGTTGGAGCTGCATCTGGCCACCTCCCGTGGTAGAGAGAGGGCACAGTCCCATTCCAGGGACTGCTGCCTTGCCGATGCCTGAGATAGTTAAGAGACAACCATTTTGTCCAAGGCCAGGATCGGGCGTTTGGAGGAGGGCCGGCCAAGCCTGCCAGCTTCTCATTGGCCCATTACAAAGGAGCCAGAGCCAATGAGGGCAGAGAATCAACTGCACGAAGCACACAACAACACAGTGTGCGGGCCGCCATCTTGGTACGGCAGCTCGCAGTTCGAATATATTGCAGGTGGACAGTAGCCGTCAAAAATGCAGCCTAGCAAGCAGTAACATCCATAGTCCACAACAGAGCTGTAGAGTGCCACGATCTTCAGGCAGCTAAGCAATGCAAAGTCATGGCAGCGCCGACGTGCGCGTGCCTGAAAGGGCCCAGGGATGTTCTTACCTTATCGTCAAGCCGTGTTGGAGCTGCGCCTGGCCACCTCCCGTGGTAGAGAGAGGGCACAGTCCCATTCGAGGGACTGCTGCCTTGCCGATGCGTGGGATAATTAACAGACAACCATTTTGTCCAGGGCCAGGATTGGGCCCTTGGAGGAGGGCCGGCCAAGCCTGCCGGCTTCTCATTGGCCCATTACAAAGGAGCTAGAGCCAATGGGGGCAGAGCATCAACTGCACCAAGCACACAACACAGTGTGCGGGCCCCCATCTTGGTATGGCAGCTCGGGGTTCTAATATATTGCAGAAGGGCAGTAGCCGTCGGAAATGCAGCCTAGCAAGCAGTAACATCCATAGTCCACAACAGAGCTGTAGAGTGCCACGATCTTCAGGGCAGCTAAGCAATTCAAAGTCATGGCAGCGCCGACGTGCGCATGCCTGAAAGGGCCCAGGGAGGGTCTTACCTTATCGTCAAGCCGTGATGGAGCTGCACCTGGCAACCTTCCGTGGAAGGGAGAAGGCGCAGTCCCATTCCAGGGACTGCTGCCTTCCCGATGCGTGGGTTAGTTAAGAGACAACCATTTTGTCCAGGGCCAGGCCTTTGGAGGAGGGATGGCTAAGCCTGCCGGCTTCTCATTGGCCCATTACAAAGGAGCTAGACCCAATGGGGGCAGAGCATCAACTGCACCAAGCACACGACAACACAGTTTGCGGGCCGCCATCTTGGTATAGCAGCTTGCAGTTTGAATATATTGCAGAAGGGCAGTAGCTGTCGAAAATGCAGCCTAGCAAGCAGTAACATCCATAGTCCACAACAGAGCTGTAGAGTGCAACGATCTTCAGGGCAGGGAAGCAATTGAAAGTCATGGCAGCTTCTATGTGCGTGTACCTGAAAGGGCCCAGGGAGGGTCTTACCTTATCGTCAAGCCGTGTTGGAGCTGCACCTGGCCACCTCCCGTGGTAGGGAGAGGGTGCATTGCCATTCCAGGGACTGCTGCCTTGCCGATGCGTGGGATAGTGAAGAGAGGAGCATTTTGTACAGGGCCGGGATCGGGCCTTTGGAGGAGGGCTGGCAAACCTGCCGGCTTCTCATTGGCCCATTACAAAAGAGCGATAATCAATGCGGGCAGAGCATCAACTGCACCAAGCACGCAACAACACAGTGTGCAGGCCGCCATGTTGGTATGGGAGCGCACAGTTAGAATACATTGCAGAAGGGCAGTAGCTGTTAAAAATGCAGCCTAGCAAGCAGTAACATCCATGGTCCACAACAGAGCTGTAGAGTGCAACGATCTTCAGGGCAGGGAAGCAATTGAAAGTCATGGCAGCAACGATGTGCGTGTGCCTGAAAGGGCCCAGGGAGGGTCTTCCCTTATCGTCAAGCCTTCTTGGAGCTGCACCTGGCAACATCCCATGGAAGGGAGAGGGCGCAGTGCCATTCCAGGGACGGCTGCCTTGCTAATCCACGGGAAAATGAAGAGAGGAGCATTTTGTCGTGGGCCAGGATCGGATCTTCGGAGAAGGGCCGGCCAAACCAGCCGGCTTCTCATTGGCCCATTACAAATGAGCCAGAGCCAATGGGGACAGAGCATCAACTGCACCAAGCACACAACACAGTGTGCGGGCCGCCATCTTGGTATGGCAGCTGGCGGTTCGAATATATTGCAGAAGGGCAGTAGTCGTCAAAAATGCAGCCTAGCAAGCAGTAACATCCACAGTCCACAACAGAGCTGCAGAGTGTCACGATCTTCAGGGCAGGGAAGCAATTCAATGTCATGGCAGCAACGATGTGAGTGTGCCTCAAAGGGCCCAGGGAGGGTCTTATCTTATCGTCAAGCCGTGATGGAGCTTCACCTGGCAACCTTCCGTGGAAGGGAGAAGCCGCAGTCTCATTCCAGGGACTGCTTCATTCCCGATGCGCGGGTTAGTGAAGAGAGGAGCTTTTTGTCCAGTGCCAGGATCGGGCCTTTGGAGGAGGGCCAGCCAAGCCTGCCGGCTTCTCATTGGCCCACTACAAAGGAGCCAGAGCCAATGGGGGCAGAGCATCACTGCACCAAGCACACAACAACACAGTGTGCGGGCCGCCATCTTGGTATGGCAGCTCGGAGTTCGAATATATTGCAGAAGGGCAGTAGCCGTCGAAAATGCAGCCTAGCAAGCAGTAATATCCACAGTCTAAAACAGAGCGTAAGAGTGCCACAATCTGCAAGGCAGGGAAGCAATTCAATGTCATGGCAGCAACGATGTGCGTGTGCCTGAAAGGGCCGAGGGAGGGTTTTAACTTATCGTCAAGCCGTGTTGGAGCTGCACCTGGCCACCTCCCGTGGTAGAGAGAGGGCACAGTCCCATTCCAGGGACTGCTGCCTTGCCGATGTGTGAGATAGTTAAGAGACAACCATTTTGTCCAAGGCCAGGATCGGGCCTTTGGAGGAGGGCCGGCCAAGCCTGCCAGCTTCTCATTGGCCCATTACAAAGGAGCCAGAGCCAATGGGGGCAGAGCATCAACTGCTAGAAAGACACACAACACAGGGTGCGGGTCGCCATCTTGGTACGGCAGCTCGCAGTTCGAATATATTGCAGGTGGGCAGTAGCTGTCGAACATGCAGCCTAGCAAGGAGTAACATCTATAGTCACAACAGAGCTGTAGAGTGCAACGATCTTCAGGGCAGGGAAGCAATTGAAAGTCATGGCAGCAACGATGTGCGTGTGCCTGAAAGGGCCCAGGGAGGGTCTTCCCTTATCGTCAAGCCTTCTTGGAGCTTCACCTGGCAACATACCGTGGTAGGGAGAGGGCGCAGTGCCATTCCAGGGACTGCTGCCTTGCCAATGCACGGGAAAACGAAGAGAGGAGCATTTTGTCGTGGGCCAGGATCGGATCTTCGGAGAAGGGCCGGCCAAACCCGCCAGCTTCTCATTGGCCCATTACAAATGAGCCAGAGCCAATGGGGACAGAGCATCAACTGCACCAAGCACACAACACAGAGTGCGGGCCGCCATCTTGGTATGGCAGCTGGCGGTTCGAATATATTGCAGAAGGGCAGTATCCGTCAAAAATGCAGCCTAGCAAGCAGTAACATCCACAGTCCACAACAGAGCTGCAGAGTGTCACGATCTTCAGGGCAGGGAAGCAATTCAATGTCATGGCAGCAACGATGTGAGTGTGCCTCAAAGGGCCCAGGGAGGGTCTTATCTATCGTCAAGCCGTGATGGAGCTTCACCTGGCAACCTTCCGTGGAAGGGAGAAGCCGCAGTCTCATTCCAGGGACTGCTTCCTTCCCGATGCGCGGGTTAGTGAAGAGAGGAGCTTTTTGTCCAGTGCCAGGATCGGGTCTTTACAGGAGGGCCGGCCAAGCGTGCCGGCTTCTCATTGGCCCATTACAAAGGAGCTAGAGCCAATGGGGGCAGAGCATCAACTGCACCAAGCACACAACAACAGTTTGCGGGCCGCCATCTTGGTATAGCAGCTTGCAGTTCAAATATACTGCAGAAGGGCAGTAGCCCTCGAAAATGCAGCCTAGCAAGCAGTAACATCCATAGTCCACAAAAGAGCTGTAGAGTGCAACGATTTTCAGGGCAGCTAAGCAATTCAAAGTCATGGCAGCTTCTATGTGAGTGTGCCTGAAAGGGCCCAGGGAGGGTCTTACCTTATCGTCAAGCCGTGTTGGAGCTGCACCTGGCCACCTCCTGTGGTAGGGAGAGGGGCATTGCCATTCCAGGGACTGCTGCCTTGCCGATGCGCGGGATAGTGAAGAGAGGAGCATTTTGTACAGGACCAGGATCGGGCCTTTGGAGGAGGGCTGGCCAAGCCTGCCGGCTTCTCATTGGCCCATTACAAAGGAGCGATAGCCAATGGGGGCAGAGCATCAACTGCACCAAGCACACAACAACACAATGTGCAGGCCGCCATCTTGGTATGGCAGCGCACAGTTAGAATATATTGCCGAAGGGCAGTAGCCGTTAAAAATGCAGCCTAGCAAGCAGTACCATCCACAGTCCACAACAGAGCTGTAGAATGCGACGATCTTCAGAGCATGGAAGCAATTCAATGTCATGGCAGCAACGATGTGCGTGTGCCTGCAAACGCCCAGGGAGGGTCTTACCTTATCGTCAAGCCGTGTTGGAGCGGCACCTGGCCACCTCCCGTGATAGGGAGAGGGCGCAGTGCCATTCCAGGGACTGTGTCTTTGCCGATGCGTGGGATAGTGAAGAGAGGAGCATTTTGTACAGGGCCAGGATAGGGCCTATGGAGGAGGGCCGGCCAAGCCTGCCGGCTTCTCATTGGCCCATTACAAAGGAGCTAGAGCCAATGGTGGCAGAGCATCAACTGCACCAAGCACAAAACAACAGTGTGTGGGGTGGCATCTTGGTATGGCAGCTCGAAGTTCGAATATATTGCAGAAGGGCAGTAGCCGTCGACAATGCAGCCTAGCAAGCAGTAACATCCAGAGTCCACAACAGAGCTGTAGAGTGCCAAGATCTTCAGGCCAGGGAAGCAATTCAATGCCATGGCAGCGACGATGTGCGTGTGCCTGAAAGGGCCAAGGGAGGGTCTTACCTTATCGTCAAGCCGTGTTGGAGCTGCACCTGCAACCTCCTGTGGTAGGGAGAGGGTGTAGTGCCATTCCAGGGACTGCAGCCTTGCAGATGCGCGGGATAGTGAAGAGAGGAGCATTTTGTCAAGGGCCAGGATCGGGCCTTTGGAGGAGGGCCCTCCAAGCCTGCCGGCTTCTCATTGGCCCATTACAAAGGAGCTAGAGCCAATGGTGGGTGAGCATGAACTGCACCAAGCACACAACAACACATTGTGCGGGCTGCCATCTTGGTATGGCTGCTCAAAGTTTGAATGTATTGCAGAAGGGCGGTATCCGTTGAAAATGCACCCTGGCAAGCAGTAACATCCACAGTCCACAACAGAGCTGTAGAGTGCCAAGATCTTCAGGCCAGGGAAGCAATTCAATGCCATGGCAGCGACGATGTGTGTGTGCCTGAAAGGGCCCAAGGAGGGTCTTACCTTATCGTCAAGCCGTGTTGGAGCTGCACCTGCAACCACCTGTGGTAGGAAGAGGGTGTAGTGCCATTCCAGGGACTGCAGCCTTGCAGATGCGCGGGATAGTGAAGAGAGGAGCATTTTGTCAAGGGCCAGGATCAGGCCTTTGGAGGAGGGCCGGCCAAGCCTGCCAGCTTCTCATTGGCCCATTACAAAGGAGCCAGAGCCAATGGGGGCAGAGCATCAACTGCACCAAGCACACAACAACACAGTGTGCGGGCCGCCCTCTTGGTATAGCAATTCGAATATATTGCAGAAGGTCAGTAGCCATCGAAAATACAGCCTAGCAAGCAGTAACATCCATAGTCCACAAAAGAGCTGTAGAGTGCCACGATCTTCAGGGCAGGGAAGCAATTCAGTGTCATGGCAGTGACGATGTGCGTGTGCCTGAAAGGGCCCAAGGAGGGTCTTACCTTATCGTCAAGCTGTGTTGAAGCTACACCTGGCAACCTCCCGTGGTATGGAGAGGGCGCAGTGCTATGCCAGGGACTGCTGCGTTGCCAATGCGTGGGATAGTGAAGAGAGGAGCATTTTGTCCGGGACCAGGATCGGGCCTTCGGAGGAGGGTTGGCCAAGCCTGCCGGCTTCTCATTGGCCCATTACAAAGGAGCTAGAGCGAATGGGGGCAGAGCATCAACTGCACCAAGGACACAATAACACAGTGTGTGGGCTGCCATCTTGGTATGGCAGCTCGCAGTTCGAATATATTGCAGAAGGGCGGTAGCCGTTGAAAATTCAGCCTAGCAAGCAGTAACATCCACAGTCCACAACAGAGCTCTAGAGTGCCACGATCTTCAGGGCAGCTAAGCAATTGAAAGGCATGGCAGCAACGATGTGCGTGTGTCTGAAACGGACCAGGGAGGGTCTTCCCTTATCGTCAAGCCTTCTTGGAGCTGCACCTGGCAACATCCTGTGGTAGGGAGAGAGCGCAGTGCCATTCCAGGGACTGCTGCCTTGCCAATGCACAGGAAAATGAAGAGAGGAGCATTTTGTCGTGGGCCAGGATCGGATCTTCGGAGAAGGGCTGGCCAAACCCGCCGGCTTCTCATTGGCCCATTACAAATGAGCCAGAGCCAATGGGGACAGAGCATCAACTGCACCAAGCACACAACACAGTGTGCGGGCCGCCATCTTGGTATGGCAGCTGGCGGTTCGAATATATTGCAGAAGGGCAGTAGCCGTCAAAAATGCAGCCTAGCAAGCAGTAACATCCACAGTCCACAACAGAGCTGCAGAGTGTCACGATCTTCAGGGCAGGGAAGCAATTCAATGTCGTGGCAGCAACGATGTGAGTGTGCCTCAAAGGGCCGAGGGAGGGTCTTATCTTATCGTCAAGCCGTGATGGAGCTTCACCTGGCAACCTTCCGTGGAAGGGAGAAGCCGCAGTCTCATTCCAGGGACTGCTTCCTTCCCGATGCGCGGGTTAGTGAAGAGAGGAGCTTTTTGTCTAGTGCCAGGATCGGGCCTTTGGAGGAGGGCCGGCCAAGCCTGCCGGCTTCTCATTAGCCCATTACAAAGGAGCCAGAGCCAATGGAGGCAGAGCATCAACTGCACCAAGCACACAACAACACAGTGTGCGGGCCGCCATCTTGGTATGGCAGCTCGCAGTTCGAACATATTGCAGAAGGGCAGTAGCTGTCGAAAATGCAGCCTAGCAAGCAGTAATATCCATAGTCTACAACAGAGCTGTAGAGTGCCACAATCTTCAAGGCAGGGTAGCAATTCAATGTCATGGCAGCAACGATGTGCGTGTGCCTGAAAGGGCCCAGGGAGGGTCTTAACTTATCGTCAAGCCGTGTTGGAGCTGCATCTGGCCACCTCCCGTGGTAGAGAGAGGGCACAGTCCCATTCCAGGGACTGCTGCCTTGCCGATGCCTGAGATAGTTAAGAGACAACCATTTTGTCCAAGGCCAGGATCGGGCGTTTGGAGGAGGGCCGGCCAAGCCTGCCAGCTTCTCATTGGCCCATTACAAAGGAGCCAGAGCCAATGAGGGCAGAGAATCAACTGCACGAAGCACACAACAACACAGTGTGCGGGCCGCCATCTTGGTACGGCAGCTCGCAGTTCGAATATATTGCAGGTGGACAGTAGCCGTCAAAAATGCAGCCTAGCAAGCAGTAACATCCATAGTGCACAACAGAGCTGTAGAGTGCCACGATCTTCAGGCAGCTAAGCAATGCAAAGTCATGGCAGCGCCGACGTGCGCGTGCCTGAAAGGGCCCAGGGATGTTCTTACCTTATCGTCAAGCCGTGTTGGAGCTGCGCCTGGCCACCTCCCGTGGTAGAGAGAGGGCACAGTCCCATTCGAGGGACTGCTGCCTTCCCGATGCGTGGGTTAGTTAAGAGACAACCATTTTGTCCAGGGCCAGGCCTTTGGAGGAGGGATGGCTAAGCCTGCCGGCTTCTCATTCGCCCATTACAAAGGAGCTAGACCCAATGGGGGCAGAGCATCAACTGCACCAAGCACACGACAACACAGTTTGCGGGCCGCCATCTTGGTATAGCAGCTTGCAGTTTGAATATATTGCAGAAGGGCAGTAGCTGTCGAAAATGCAGCCTAGCAAGCAGTAACATCCATAGTCCACAACAGAGCTGTAGAGTGCAACGATCTTCAGGGCAGGGAAGCAATTGAAAGTCATGGCAGCTTCTATGTGCGTGTACCTGAAAGGGCCCAGGGAGGGTCTTACCTTATCGTCAAGCCGTGTTGGAGCTGCACCTGGCCACCTCCCGTGGTAGGGAGAGGGTGCATTGCCATTCCAGGGACTGCTGCCTTGCCGATGCGTGGGATAGTGAAGAGAGGAGCATTTTGTACAGGGCCGGGATCGGGCCTTTGGAGGAGGGCTGGCAAACCTGCCGGCTTCTCATTGGCCCATTACAAAAGAGCGATAGTCAATGGGGGCAGAGCATCAACTGCACCAAGCACGCAACAACACAGTGTGCAGGCCGCCATCTTGGTATGGGAGCGCACAGTTAGAATATATTGCAGAAGGGCAGTAGCTGTTAAAAATGCAGCCTAGCAAGCAGTAACATCCATAGTCCACAACAGAGCTGTAGAGTGCCACGATCTTCAGGGCAGCTAAGCAATTCAAAGTCATGGCAGCGCCGACATGCGCGTGCCTGAGAGGGCCCAGGGATGTTCTTACCTTATCGTCAAGCCGTGTTGGAGCTGCAACTGACCACCTCCGGTGGTAGAGAGAGGGCACAGTCCCATTCGAGGGACTGCTGCCTTGCCGATGCGTAGGTTAGTTAAGAGACAACTATT
This sequence comes from Ambystoma mexicanum, assembly GCF_040938575.1. NCBI lineage: Eukaryota > Metazoa > Chordata > Amphibia > Caudata > Ambystomatidae > Ambystoma > Ambystoma mexicanum. Next base: position 16,924,132 of record NC_090937.1, on the reverse strand, counting down.
TTGTCCAGGGCCAGGATCGGGCCCTTGGAGGAGGGCAGGCCAAGCCTGCCGGCTTCTCATTGGCCCATTACAAAGGAGCTAGAGCCAATGGGGGCAGAGCATCAACTGCACCAAGCACACAACACAGTGTGCGGGCCGCCATCTTGGTATGGCAGCTCGGGGTTCTAATATATTGCAGAAGGGCAGTAGCCGTCGGAAATGCAGCCTAGCAAGCAGTAAGGAACAAGTTACTTACCTGTAACTGTTGTTCTCCAGCATGGGTCTGGCATGGATTCACATGCTCATGAATATTCCCCGTCGTCAGGCTGGGAATCCTCGGTAAAGAAAAAACCAGTATCAGTTTCGTTTCTGATCTGTCTTTCGCAGTAATAACCAATCACTGGTCTCTGCGTCAAACTGACCACAGCCAATGACTGCCCTCTACCTAAGCACCGCCTCTGGCAGCCATCTTCAGATTTGGAAGCACGTGAAGTGGCAGTATGACCAAGTGAAGAGCCGCAGAGGGGTAGGCGGGAGGGTTCGCATGTGAATCCATGCCAGACCCATGCTGTTGAACAACAGTTACAGGTAAGTAACTTGTTCCTTCTCCAGCATGGGGTCTGGCATGGATTCACATGCTCATGAATAAAGAATACATAGCAGTACACACATGCACAACCACGGGAGGTGGCAAAGGCTCAACATTAAGCATCACATCAACTCAACATTAAGCATCTTACCTCCTCACCAGGCTCACCTCAGGCGAACAGGTTGCGCAGCACTGCTTGGCCGACCCTGGACTCCTCCCTGGAATCCCGGTCGACGCAGTAGAATTTCGTGAAGGTGTGCGTCGACCTCCACGTAGCAGCCCTGCATATGTCCAGCAGGGGCACACCAGATAGGAACGCCGTGGTAGCTGCGATCGCTCTGGTGGAATGGGCTCTCGGACGGCCAGGCAGCGGTCGGTTTGCCAACCGGTGACAGCACATGATACAGCCGGAGAGCCATCTGGAGATGGAAGCCTTCGAGAGAGCCTTCCCCTGATTGACAGGTCCAAAGTTCACAAAGAGTTGTGACGTCTTCCGAAAACCCTTTGTGCGGTCCACATAGAACTTCAGCGCTCTAGCTACATCCAGCGAGTGCAAAGTCCTCTCAGCCGGCGATGAAGGCGACGGGAAGAACACAGGTAACACCAAGGGTTCGTTGAGATGGAAGTCCGACGGTACCTTGGGCATGAAGGAGGGGTGCGTCCTGAGCACTACCCTCGTGTCGTGGAAAGTCAAGTACGGGGCCTTGCAGGAAAGGGCCTGGATCTCTCCCACTCGTCGTGCGGAGGTGATGGCCACAAGAAAAGCTGTTTTCCACGATAGAAACTTCAACGGGGCCGAGTGCAGAGGCTCGAACGGAGGTCCCATGAGCTTGGTCAGCACCACGTTGAGCTCCCACGCCGGGGCCGGAGCCTTCACCGGCGGGAACGATCTGAACAGTCCCTTCATGAACTCTTTCACCAGACGATGAGACCACAAGGACGTCCGCCCCGTGGTTCTGGTGTATCGGGAGATCGCAGCAAGATGAATCTTGATGGACGCGTGTGCCAGACCAGCTTTGGCCAGCGTCAGCAGGTACGGCAGTACTTGGGGAGCCGTAATCCGTAGAGGGTTAATCTTCTGTGCGTGGCACCAGACAGAGAACCTCTTCCATTTGTGTCCGTAGCATTTAAGAGTCGAGGACGCCCTGGCCTTTGCAAGAACCTCTCTGCAATCGGCCGGTATGTCGTATCCTCCAAACTCTACCGCTGCAGGAGCCAGGCCTGCAAGTTCAGCGACTTTGGGTCGTGGTGGAGGATGGCGCCTCCTTCCCTGGAGAGTAGATCCGCGTCCGCCGGCAGCTTGATCGGCGGGGACGCTGACAAGTCCAGAAGGTCCGGGAACCATATCTGCCTCGGCCACGCAGGTGCGACGAGGATCATCCTGCACCGTGACCTCTTGAGCTGGTTGACGAGCCGGATTAGCAGAGGCAAGGGAGGGAACGCGTAGAGGAACAGGCCCTCCCAGGGGAACGAGAAAGCATCGCCCATGCTCCTCGTCTGGGGAAACCTGCTGGCGAACCTCCGGCACTTGGTGTTCGTCGCCGTCGCGAACAGGTCGATCTGGGGTGTGCCCCACCGTCGGAAGAGGCGATCCACCAGATCCTGCCGTAGTTCCCACTCGTGGCACGAGCGCAGCTCCCTGCTGAGTGAGTCGGCGATGGTGTTTTTTATCCCTGCCAGATGAAACGGCACCAGAAAAATCCCTTGGGCGACGGCCCAATGCCACAGGTCCTGCGCCTCCTTGGACAGCGCTGGGGACCTGGTTCCGCCCTGTTTCCTGATGTAAAACATGGTGGTGGTGTTGTCGGTGAAGATCCTCACCACCTTGCCCTTGAGGGACGGAAGGAAGGACCTGAGGGCCCAAAACACTGCACGGAGCTCCAGGACGTTGATATGCAGGGACTTCTCCGTCGGGAGCCAGAGTCCCCTTGCGTGCAGATTTTCGGTGTGCGCTCCCCACCCTTCCAGGGAGGCATCCGTGGTCAGTCTCCTGGTGGGCTGGGGTCTGGAAGTCCATGCCCGCCGTCAGATGCGCGCGGGTGCCCCACCACCGTATCGCTCGTCGGAAACTCTCGTCGAGCTTGATCCTTTCCTCGAAGCTGCCCGTCGTCTGGATCCAGCGCGCATCCAGGAATTCTTGCAACGGGCGCATCCGGAGCCTGCACATGGGAATGAGGTAGATGCAGGAAGACATCATCCCGAGGAGGGACTTGATGGACCTCACTTTGGCCGCGTCGGCCACCAACATCCGTTGCACCTTGCCCAAGATGGTCCTGGTCCTCTCCTCCGACGGGGAGGCCAGAAGGGACACTGTGTCGAGCCTCGCTCCCAGAAACAGTGCGACTTGCGCGGGCACCAGGTGGGATTTGGCGTAGTTCACGGAGAATCCCAGGTCCGTGAGGAGTTGGACGGTCCTTGCCGTGTGGACCACGGCGAGCTCCCTCGTCTTGGCGCGGATGAGCCAGTCGTCCAGGTAGGGGTAGACGTGAATCCCCTCGCGGCGCAGCTGCGCCGCCACCGGTGCGAGGCACTTGGTGAATACCCTGGGTGCCGACCGTAGTCCGAAGGGAAGGGCTTTGAACTGGTAATGACGCCCTTGGACCACGAATCTGAGGAATTTTCGGTGCCCCTTTAGGATGGGAATGTGGAAGTAGGCATCCTCCAAATCCAACGACGATAGGAAGTCTCCTTCCTCCAGCTGACCCAGGACGTGCTGGAGGGTGACCATCCGGAACTTCTGCGCCTTGATGAACTTGTTCAGACGTCGCAGGTCTAGGATGGGGCGCCATCCTCCCGTCTTCTTCTTCACGAGGAAGTATCGCGAGTAGACTCCGGAGCCCCGAAACCTCTTTGGGACGAGTTTGATGGCGCCCTTTCTGAGCATCGCCTTTACCTCCAGGAGAAGTTGAGGGACGTGAAGTTCTTTCCTGGCCACGGGGGGGACGCGCGGGCACCTTCTTTGAAACTCGAGCGCGTGGCCCCGGGCCAGGGCGTCCAGCACCCAACGGTCGGTGGAGATGGACTCCCACACGCTGACGAAGCCCGCCAGCCGGCCTCCCACCGGGGTGCTTCGGTGGGGGCCCGACCCCACGGCCGGTTCAATCCTGCTTGGACGCGGCCTTGCCGCCTTGACCTCCTTGGCGACGACGGCGGGGTCCGCTAGACTTGCCTCGTCCTCTGTAGGCCTCTTGCGACGACGAGCGGGCCGCTTGACGGTAGGAAGCGAAACCGCCGCCGGAACCTTTGGAGGTGCCCTTGCCTCCGCCGCTCCGAAAGGGCGTTCGTCGTTGCTGCAGGACTCCAAGGGCCCGGGCCGTCTCAGTATCCGCCTTGATGGCCTGAAGGGAATCGTCCACTGTCTTCCCAAACAGGTTGTTCCCGTCGAAGGGCATGTCCAGGACTCTGGTCTGGACGTCCTGCCGAAAGTCCGTAGCTTTGAGCCATCCACGACGTCGAAGGCAAACGCCGTTGCCCAGCTGGCGGAACCCAGTGTCGGCGATGTCCGTCGCCGCGGTGATGGCGTGGTCCGACGCCACCTCACCTTCCTGCAGGATCTCAAGGGCCTTCGCCCTCTTGTCGTCCGGCAGAAAATCCAGCAGGGGAGCTATCTTGTACCAGAGCTCCCTGTCATAGCGGGCCACGATAGCCAAGGCGTTGGCCGCTTTAATTGTCGTCGCTGCCGACGAGATGACTCTACGTCCCATAGCATCCAATTTCTTTCCCTCGCCGTCCGGCGGGGAAGTCGATGTGGAGGCCGCACCCCCCCCGATTTCTTCCTGGCTGCCGCGGAGACGACGGAGTCCGGGGTAGGCTGCGCCCGGAGGCATAGGGGGGCCGTGTCCGGGACCCGGTACTTTTTCTCGTACCGGTCTCTTCTAGCTGGCGTCGTGGAAGGGTTCTTGAGGAGGGAAAGGCCCTCATCCCAAATGTCGTCCAACAGAGGCACTGCGAGGACCGTCTTCCTCTTGGCCTCGCGCCGCTGATAAAGGAAGCCTTCCTTTTTCTTCTCCTCAGGGCAGAGTTGGAAAAGCTCGGAAGCCCTGGAGATCATGGAGTGGAAAGATCCGATCTCGTCGGGCGGAGAAGCCCTGGTGGGAGGCGACGACGGAAAATCCTCGTCGTATGCCTCGTCGTCCGTACCCGTCGCTGCCGTGTCAGTCCCCGTATCATCCCCTCGGGTGGACGGGGAGGAGGGCTGGACGGGGCGCGACGGTTGAAAAGGAGGTGGTGGATGGATCCTTCTTTTCTTGGTAGGGGGAACACCAGAAGGTCCCGGTTCTGGATCCCCCGACGGGAGAGGTTCCTCCGTCGGTAACGGTCGCCTCGTCCTTATCTCGGAGCATAAGGACTGTATGGCCAACAAAATGGCCGCCGAGTTGTCTTGCGGCGCTGGCAGAGGGGAATCCGACGGGCGAGCAGGGGCCCCGTCGGTATCCTCGACGATGTCGTCGTCGTCACCTGCGTCGGGGTCCATTCCGACGGGCTGGCCTTCTTCCACGCCTAGGCCGTGGCTTAAGACCTCGATCAGCTCCTCTTCTGAGGTTGAGGCCGAATCTACGACGACGCCCTGCCCCCCCTTCTTCTTCCCCACGGAGGGTTTCACGGGGGTCCTATCGATGGGCACAAAGGAAGACTCCCTCCGAGGAGGCAGGGAGATTCTGGGCCCTGAGGTCGCCACCACTGGTGCAGCCACCACAGGCTGAGCCAGGGCCGCCGCGACCGTTTCGATAGAGGGCTTGGTCGGATGGATCAAGGCCTTCACCACCTTAGGTGCGCTCACCGCCTTATCCTTGAGGGAGGGGGCAGTGCCACGCTCCTCCTCTGCCTTAGAGCTCGACCGGGGCCTCTCCAGGAGCTTCGCCGGGTGCTCGGCCTTCCTCTTACCCGACCCAGAGCGTTGGCTCGTGGTTGATGGTGCCGGGGAGGGTGCGCCCTGCCTGGCGCCCGTAGAGCCCGACCGTTCGGCGCTCCCGGTGCCAGCGGACTCGCGGTGCTTGGCCTTATGTTGGGCCCCCGTCGCCGGGGCGCCCTCAAAGGTCTTAGAAGACCGCTCGGATTTCTTCTTCTTCTCGCCAGACGGGCTCTTACCCTCCAGCCAGTTGGCGAGACGTTGATGGCGGTCCTTCATGGTCCGTTCCGACATGTTGCCGCAAAACGCACAGTCCTTCTCCACGTGCGTCTTGTCCTCATGAAGGCAGTAAAGGCAGAGAGAGTGTTCGTCCTCCTTGAAGACGTTCTGCAGCTGGCATCCAGGGCAGACCCTGAACAGCTTTCCGGGCGTCGAGCTTCCCTTCTCCTGGGCCATCTCCGAGACCGGGCCTGAGAAGCTTCTGGAGTCCTCCGAAGTGTAGCTCGACGAAATCTTCACCCTTGAGGGGCACAGATGAATCCGACACGGGTCCCCGTTGATCGGATGTAGGATCGGTGGAGCTTGAGGCTCTTTTGACCGAAAGAATCGAAGTTTTTTGTGAAAAAGCGCGAAAAATAGCACTAACGCTCGAGAGCAATAGCATGAGGATCCCAACACCTGAACGTGCGGTAAAAATCTGAAGATGGCTGCCAGAGGCGGTGCTTAGGTAGAGGGCAGTCATTGGCTGTGGTCAGTATGACGCAGAGACCAGTGATTGGTTATTACTGCGAAAGACAGATCAGAAACGAAACTGATACTGGTTTTTTCTTTACCGAGGATTCCCAGCCTGACGACGGGGAATATTCATGAGCATGTGAATCCATGCCAGACCCCATGCTGGAGAACATCCATAGTCCACAACAGAGCTGTAGAGTGCCACGATCTGCAGGGCAGCTAAGCAATTCAAAGTCATGGCAGCGCCGACGTGCGCATGCCTGAAAGGGCCCAGGGAGGGTCTTACCTTATCGTCAAGCCGTGATGGAGCTGCACCTGGCAACCTTCCGTGGAAGGGAGAAGGCGCAGTCCCATGCCAGCTTCTCATTGGCCCATTACAAAGGAGCCAGAGCCAATGGGGGCAGAGCATCAACTGCACGAAGCACACAACAACACAGGGTGCGGGTCGCCATCTTGGTACTGCAGCTCGCAGTTATAATATATTGCAGGTGGGCAGTAGCTGTCGAAAATGCAGCCTAGCAAGCAGTAACATCCATAGTCCACAATAGAGCTGTAGAGTGCAACGATCTTCAGGGCAGGGAAGCAATTGAAAGTCATGGCAGCAACGATGTGCGTGTGCCTGAAAGGGCCCAGGGAGGGTCTTCCCTTATCGTCAAGCCTTCTTGGAGCTGCACCTGGCAATATCCCATGGTAGGGAGAGGGCGCAGTGCCATTCCAGGGACTGCTGCCTCGCCAATGCATGGGAAAATGAAGAGAGGAGCATTTTGTCTTGGGCCAGGATCGGATCTTCGGAGAAGGGACGGCCAAACCCGCCGGCTTCTCATTGGCTCATTACAAATGAAGCAGAGCCAATGGGGACAGGGCATCAACTGCACCAAGCACACAACACAGTGTGCGGGCCGCCATCTTGGTATGGCAGCTGGCGGTTCGAATATATTGCAGAAGGGCAGTATCCGTCAAAAATGCAGCCTAGCAAGCAGTAACATCCACAGTCCACAACAGAGCTGCAGAGTGTCACGATCTTCAGGACAGGGAAGCAATTCAATGTCATGGCAGCAACGATGTGAGTGTGCCTCAAAGGGCCCAGGGAGGGTCTTAACTTATCGTCAAGCCGTGTTGGAGCTGCACCTGGCCACCTCCCGTGGTAGAGAGAGGGCACAGTCCCATTCCAGGGACTGCTGCCTTGCCGATGCGTGAGATAGTTAAGAGACAACCATTTTGTCCAAGGCCAGGATCGGGCCTTTGGAGGAGGGCCGGCCAAGCCTGCCAGCTTCTCATTGGCCCATTACAAAGGAGCCAGAGCCAATGGGGGCAGAGCATCAACTGCACCAAGCACACAACAACACAGTGTGTGGGCCGCCATCTTGGTATGGAAGCTCGCAGCTCGAATATATTGCAGAAGGGCGGTAGCCGTTGAAAATGCAGCCTAGCAAGCAGTAACATCCACAGTCCACAACAGAGCTCTAGAGTGCCACGATCTTAAGGGCAGCTAAGCAATTCAAAGTCATGGCAGCGCCGACGTGCGCGTGCCTGAAAGGGCCCAGGGAGGGTCTTACCGTATCGTCAAGCCGTTTTGGAGCTGCACCTGGCCACCTCCCGTGGTAGGGAGAGGGCGCAGTCCCATTCCATTCCATTCCTTGCCGATGCTCGGTATAGTTAAGAGACAACCATTTCGTCCAGGGCCAGGATCGGGCCTTTGGAGGAGGGCCCTCCAAGCCTGCCGGCTTCTCACTGGCCCATTTCAAAGGAGCTAGAGCCAATGGTGGCAGAGCATGAACTGCACCAAGCACAAAACGTGGGGCGCCATCTTGGTATGGCAGCTCGCAGTTAAAATATATTGCAGAAGGGCAGTAGCCGTCGAAAATGCAGACTAGCAAGCAATAATATCCACAGTCTAAAACAGAGCTGTAGAGTGCCACAATCTTCAAGGCAGGGTAGCAATTCAATGTCATGGCAGCAACGATGTGCGTGTGCCTGAAAGGGCCCAGGGAGGGTCTTAATTTATCGTCAAGCCGTGTTGGAGCTGCACCTGGCCCCCTCCCGTGGTAGAGAGAGGGCACAGTTCCATTCCAGTGACTGCTGTCTTGCCGATGCGCGGGATGGTGAAGAGAGGAGCATTTTGTCTGGGACCAGGATCGGACCTTCGGAGAAGGGCCGGCCAAACCCGCCGGCTTTTCATTGGCCCATTACAAAGGAGCCAGAGCCAATGGGGACAGAGCATCAACTGCACCAAGCACACAAGAACACAGTGTGCGGTGCGCCATCTTGGTATCGCAGCTCGCAGTTCGAATATATTGCAGAAGGGCATTAGCCATCGAAAATGCAGCCTACCAAGCAGTAACATCTATAGTCCACAACAGAGCCGTAGAGTGCCACGATCTTCAGGGCAGGGAAGCAATTCAAAGCCATGATACCGCCGATGTGCACGTGCATGAAAGGGCCCAGGGAGGGTCTTACCTTATCGTCAAGCCGTGTTGAAGCTGCAACTGGCCACCTCCCGTGGTAGGGAGAGGGCACAGTTCCATTCCAGTGACTGCTGCCTTGCCGATGTGTGGGATAGTTAAGAGAAGCATTTTGTCCAGGGCCAGGAACTGGCCTTTGGAGGAGGGCCGGCCAAGCCTGCCGGCTTCTCATTGGCCCATTACAAAGGAGCCAGAGCCAATGGGGGCAGAGCAGCAACAACACAGTTTGCAGGCCGCCATCTTGGTATAGCCACTTGCAGTTTGAATATATTGCAGAAGGGCAGTAGCCCTCGAAAATGTAGCCTAGCAAGCAGTAACATCCATAGACTACAACAGAGCTGTAGAGTGCCGTGATCTTAAGGACAGGGAAGCAATTCAAAGTCATGGCAGCGCTGACGTGCGCATGCCTGAAGGGGCCCAGGGAGGGGCTTCCCTTATCGTCAAGCCGTGTTGGAGCTGCACCTGGCCACCTCCCGTGCTAGGGAGAGGGCGCAGTGCCATTCCAGAGACTGCTCCCTTGCCGATGCGCGGGATAGTGAAGAGAGGAGCATTTTGTCAAGGGTCAGGATCGGGCCTTTGGAGGAGGGCCAGCCAAGCCTGCCAGCTTCTCACTGGCCCATTACAAATGAGCCAGAGTCAATGGGGACAGAGCATCAACTGCACCAAGCACACAAGAACACAGTGTGCGGTCCGCCATCTTGGTATGGCAGCTCGCACTTCGAATATATTGCAGAAGGGCATTAGCCGTCGAAAATGCAGCCTACCAAGCAGTAACATCCATAGTCCACAACAGAGCTGTAGAGTGCCACAATCTTCAGGGCAGGGAAGCAATTCAAAGTCATGGTACCGCTGACGTGCACGTGCATGAAAGGGCCCAGGGAGGGTCTTGCATTATCGTCAAGCCGTGTTGGAGCTGCAACTGGCCACCTCCCGTGGTAGGGAGAGGGCACAGTTCCATTCCAGTGACTGCTGCCTTGCCGATGCGTGGGATAGTTAAGAGACAAGCATTTTGTCCAGGGCCAGGATCTGGCCTTTGGAGGAGGGCTGGCCAAGCCTGCCGGCTTCTCATTGGCCCATTACAAGGGAGCTAAATCCAATGGGGGCAGAGCATCAAGAGCACCAAGCACACAACAACACAGTGTGCGGTCCGCCATCTTGGTATGGCAGCTCGCAGTTCGAATATATTGCAAAAGGGCATTAGCCGTCAAAAATGAGGCCTACCAAGCAGTAACATCCATTGTCCACAACAGAGCAGTAGAGTGCCAGGATCTTCAGGGCAGGGAAGCAATTCAAAGTCGTGGTAGCGCCGACATGCACGTACATGAAAGGGCCCAGGGAGGGTCTTACCTTATCGTCAAGCCGTGTTGGAGCTGCAACTGGCCACCTCCAGTGGTAGGGAGAGGGCACAGTTCCATTCCAGTGACTGCTGCCTTGCCGATGCATGGGATAGTTAAGAGACAAGCATTTTGTCCAGGCCCAGGATCGGGCCTTTGGAGGAGGGCCGGACAAGCCTGCCGGCTTCTCATTGGCCCATTACAAAGGAGCTAAAGCCAATGGGGGCAGAGAATCAACTGCACCAAGCACACAACAACACAGTGTGCGGGCCACCATCTTGCTATCGCAGCTCAAAGTTCGAATATATTGCAGAAGGGCGGTAGCCATTGAAAATGCAGCCTAGCAAGCAATAACATCCACAGTCCACAACAGAGCTGTAGAGGGCCACCATCTTCAGGCCAGAGAAGCAATTTAATTTCATGGCAGCGACGATGTGCGTGTGCCTGAAAGGGCCCACGGAGGGTCTTACCTTATTGTCAAGCCGTGTTGGAGCTGCACCTGGCAACTTCCCGTGGTATGCAGAGGGCGCAGTGCCATTCCAGGGACTGCTGCCTTCCCAATGCTCGGGATAGTGATGAGAGGAGATTTGTACAGGGCCAGGATCGGGCCGACCAAGCCTGCCGGCTTCTCATTGGCCCATTACAAAGGACCCAGAGCCAATGGGGGAAGAGCATCAACTGCACCAAGCACACGACAACACAGTGTGCGGGCCGCCATCTTGGTATGGCAGCTCGCAGTTTGAATATATTGAATAAGGGAAGTAGCTGTCGAAAATGCAGCCAAGCAAGCAGTAACATCCACAGTCCACAACAGAGCTCTAGAGTGCCACCATCTTCAGGCCAGAGAAGCAATTCAATGCCATGGCAGCAACGATGTGCGTGTGCCTGAAAGGGCCCACGGAGGGTCTTACCTTATTGTCAAGCCGTGTTGGAGCTGAACCTGGCAACCTCCTGTGGTAGGGAGAGGGCGTAGTGCCATTCCAGGGACTTCAGCCTTGCCGATGAAAGGGATAGTGAAGAGAGGAGCATTCTGTCCAAGGACAGGATCGGGCCTTTGGAGGAGGGCTGGCCAAGCCTGCCGGCTTCTCATTGGCCCATTACAAAGGAGCTAGAGCGAATGGGGCAGAGCATCAACTGCACCACGCACACAACAACACAGTGTGTGGGCCGCCATCTTGGTATGGCAGCTCGCAGTTCGAATATATTGCAGAAGGGCAGTAGCCGTCGTAAATGCAGCCTAGCAAGCAGTAACATACATAGTCCACAACAGAGCTGTAGAGTGCCACGATCTTCAGGGCAGCTAAGCAATTCAAAGTCATGGCAGCGCCGACGTGCGCATGCCTCAAAGGGCCCAGGGAGGGTCTTACCTTATCGTCAAGCCGTTTTGGAGCTGCACCTGGCCAGCTCCCGTGGTAGGGAGAGGGCGCAGTCCCATTCCATTCCATTCCTTGCCGATGCTCGGTATAGTTAAGAGACAACCATTTTGTCCAGAGCCAGGATCCGGCCTTTGGAGGAGGGCCTTCCAAACCTGCCGGCATCTCATTGGCCCATTGCAAAGGAGCTAGAGCCAATGGTGGCAGAGCATTAACTGCACCAAGCACAAAACGTGGGGCTCCATCATTGTATGGCAGCTCGCAGTTCGAATATATTGCAGAAGTGCATTAGCCGTCGAAAATGCAGTCTACCAAGCAGTAACATCCATAGTCCACAACAGAGCTGTAGAGTGCCACGATCTTCAGGGCAGGGAAGCAATTCAAAGTCATGGTAGCGCCGACGTGCACGTGCATGAAAGGGCCCAGGGACGGTCTTACCTTATCGTCAAGCCGTGTTGGAGCTGCAACTGCCCACCTCCCGTGATAGGGAGAGGGCACAGTTCCATTCCAGTGACTGCTGCCTTGCCGAGTCATGGGATAGTTAGAGACAAGCATTTTGTCCAGGGCCAGGATCGGGCCTTTGGAGGAGGGCCGGACAAGTCTGCCGGCTTCTCATTGGCCCATTGCAAAGGAGCTAAAGCCAATGGGGGCAGAGCATCAACTGCACCAAGCACACAACACAGTGTGCGGGCAGCCATCTTGGTATGGCAGCTCGCAGTTCGAATATATTGCAAAAGGGCATTAGCCGTTACAAAATGCAGCCTCCCAAGCAGTAACAGCCTTAGTCCACAACAGAGCTGTAGAGTGCCACGATCTTCAGGGCAGGGAAACAATTCAAAGTCATGATAGCGCCGACGTGCACGTGCATGAAAGGGCCCAGGGAGGGTCTTACCTTATCGTCAAGCCGTGTTGGAGCTGCAACTGGCCACCTCCCGTGGTAGGGAGAGGGCACAGTTCCATTCCAGTGACTGCAGCCTTGCTGATGCGTGGGATATTTAAGAGACAATCATTTTGTCCAGGGCCGGGTTCAGGCCTTTGGAGGAGGGCCGGCCAAGCCTGTCGGCTTCTCATTCGCCCATTACAAAGGAGCTAAAGCCAATGGGGGCAGAGCATCAACTGCACCAAGCACATAACAACACAGTGTGCGGGTCGCCATCTTGGTATGGCCGCTCAAAGTTCGAATATATTGCAGAAGGGCGGAAGCCGTCGAAAATGCAGCCTAGCAAGCAGTAACATCCAAAGTCCACAACAGAGCTGTAGAGTGCCACGATCTTCAGAGCAGGGAAGAAGGAACAAGTTACTTACCTGTAACTGTTATTCTCCAGCATGGGTCTGGCATGGATTCACATGCTCATGAATATTCCCCGTCGTCAGGCTGGGAATCCTCGGTAAAGAAAAAATCAGTATCAGTTTTGTTTCTGATCTGTCTTTCGTAGTAGTAACCAATCACTGATCTCTGCGTCATACTGACCACAGCCAATGACTGCCCTCTACCTAAGCCCCGCCTCTGGCAGCCATCTTCAGATTTGGTAGCACGTGAAGTGGCAGTATGACCAAGTGAAGAGCCGCAGAGGGGTAGGCGGGAGGGTTCGCATGTGAATCCATGCCAGACCCATGCTGGAGAACAACAGTTACAGGTAAGTAACTTGTTCCTTCTCCAGCATGGGGTCTGGCATGGATTCACATCCTCATGAATAAAAGAATACATAGCAGTACACACATGCACAACCACGGGAGGTGGCAAAGGCTCAACATTAAGCATTACATCAAACTCAACATTAAGCAATTCTTACCTCCTCACCAGGCTAACCTTAGGCGAACAGGTTGCGCAGCACTGCTTGGCCGACCCTGGACTCCTCCCTGGAATCCCGATCGACGGAGTAGAATTTCGTGAAGGTGTGCGTCGACCTCCACGTAGCAGCCCTGCAGATGTCCAGCAAGGGCACACCAGATAGGAACGCCGTGGTAGCTGCGATCGCTCTGGTGGAATGGGCTCTCGGACGGCCAGGCAGGGGTCGGTTTGCCAACCGATGACAGTACATGATACAGCCGGAGAGCCATCTGGAAATGGAAGCCTTCGAGAGAGCCTTCCCCTGATTGACAGGTCCAAAGTTCACAAAGAGTTGTGACGTCTTCCGAAAACACTTCGTGCGGTCCACGTAGAACTTCAGCGCTCTAGCCACATCCAGCCAGTGCAAAGTCCTTTCAGCCGGCGACGAAGGCGACGGGAAGAAAACAGGCAACACCAAGGGTTCGTTGAGGTGGAAGTCTGACGGCACTTTGGGCATGAAGGAGGGGTGCGTCCTGAGCACTACCCTCGTGTCGTGAAAAGTCAAGTACGGGGCCTTGCAGGAAAGGGCCTGGATCTCTCCCACCCGTCGTGCGGAGGTGATGGCCACAAGAAACGCTGTTTTCCACGACAAGAACTTCAACGGAGCCGAGTGCAGAGGCTCGAACGGAGGTCCCATGAGCTTGGTCAGCACCACGTTGAGCTCCCACGCCGGGGCCGGAGCCTTTACCGGTGGGAACGATCTGAACAGTCCCTTCATGAACTCTTTCACCAGACGATGAGACCACAAAGACGTCCGCCTCGTGGTTCTGGTGTATCGGGAGATCGCAGCAAGATGAATCTTGATGGACGCGTGCGCCAGTCCAGCCTTGGCCAGCGTCAGTAGGTACGGCAGTACCTGGGGAGCCGTAATCCGTAGAGGGTTAATCTTCTGTGCGTTGCACCAGACAGAGAACCTGTTCCATTTGTGTCCGTAGCATTTAAGATTTGAGGACGCCCTGGCCTTTGCAAGAACCTCTCTGCAGTCAGCCGGTATGTCGTATCCTCCAAACTCTAACGCTGCAGGAGCCAGGCCTGCAAGTTCAGCGACTTCGGGTCGTGATGGAGGATGGCGCCTCCCTCCCTGAAGAGAAGATCCGCGTCCACTGGCAGCTTGATTGACGGGGACGCTGACAAGTCCAGAAGGTCCGGGAACCATATCTGCCTCGGACACGCAGGTGCGACGAGGATCATCCTGCACCGTGACCTCTTGAGCTGGTTGATGAGCCTGATCAGCAGCGGCAATGGAGGGAACGCGTACAGAAACAGGCCCTCCCAGGGGAACGAGAAAGCATCGCCCATGCTCCTCGGCTGGGGAAACCTGCTGGCGAACCTCCGGCCCTTGGAGTTCGTCGCCGTCGCGAACAGGTCGATCTGGGGTGTGCCCCAACGTCGGAAGAGGCGGTCCACTAGATCCTGCCGTAGTTCCCACTCGTGGCACGAGCGCAGCTCTCTGCTGAGCGAGTCGGTGATGGTGTTTTTTATTCCTGCCAGGTGAAACGGCACCAGAAACATCCCTTGGGCGACGGCCCAATGCCACAGATCCTGCGCCTCCTTGGACAGGGCTGGGGATCTGGTACCGCCCTGCTTCCTGGTGTAGAACATGGTGGTGGTGTTGTCGGTGAAGATCCTCACCACCTTGCCCTTGAGGGACGGAAGAAAGGACCTGAGGGCCCAAAACACTGCACGGAGCTCCAGGACGTTGATATGGAGGGACTTCTCCGTCGGAAGCCAAAGGCCTCTCGCGTGCAGATTTTCGGTGTGCACTCCCCACCCTTCCGGGGAGGCATCCGTGGTCACTGTCTCCTGGTGACGAGGGGTCTGGAAGTCCATGCCCGCCGTCAGATGCGCGCGGGTGCCCCACCACCGGATCGCTCGTCGGAAACTCTCGTCGAGTGTGATCCTCTCCCTTTAGGATGGGGAAATGGAAGTAGGCATCCTCCAAATCCAACGACGACAGGAAATCGCCCTCCTCCAGTTGACCCAAGACGTGTTGGAGGGTGACCATCCTGAACTTCTGTGCCTTGATGAATTTGTTCAGTCGTCGTAGTTCCAGGATGGGGCGCCATCCTCCCGTCTTCTTCTTCACGAGGAAGTATCTTGAGTAAACTCCGGAGCCCCGAAGCCTCTTTGGGACGAGCTCGATGGCGCCCTTCCTGAGCATCGCCTTTACCTCCAAGAGAAGTTGAGGGACGTGATGTTCCTTTCTGGCCACAGGGGGGACGCGCGGGCACCTCTTTAGAAACTCGAGCGCGTGACCCTGAGCCAGGGCGTCCAGCACCCAACGGTCGGTGGAGATGGACTCCCACGCGCTGACGAAGCTCGCCAGCCGGCCTCCCACCGGGGTGCTTCGGTGGGTGCCCGACCCCACGGCCGGTTCAGTCCTGCTTTGACGAGGATTTGCCACCTTGTCCTCCTTGGCGACGACGGCGGGGTCCGCCTGACTTGCCTCGTCCCCTGTAAGCTTCCTGTGACGACGAACGGGCCGCTTGACGGTAGGTGGAAAATTCGCCGCTGGAACCTTTGGAGGCACCCTGTTTGCCTCCGCCGCTCCGAAAGGGCGGCCGCCGTTGCCGGAGAACCCCAAGAGCCCGGGCTGTCTCCGTGTCTCCAGTAGAGGTACAGCGAGGACCGTCTTCCTCTTGGTCTCGCGCCGTTGCTAAAGGAAACCTTTTTTCTTCTCTTCCGGGCAGAGCTGGAAAAGCTCGGATGCCCTGGCGATCATGGAGTGAAACGATCCAATCTCGTCGGGCGGGGAAGCCCGGGTGGGAGGTGACGACGGGAGATCCTCGTCGTAAACCTCGTCGTCTGTACCCGTCGCGGCCATGTCAGTCCCCGTATCATCCCCACGTGTCGTGGACGGGGAGGAGGGCTGAGAAGGGCGCGATGGCTGAAAAGGAGGTGGAGGATGAATCCTTCTTCTCTTAGGAGGAGGGCTCCCAGAAGGGCCTGGCTCCGGGTCCCCCGTCGGGAGCGGTTCCTCCTTTGGTGGTAACGGCAGTCTCGTCCTTATCTCCGAGCATAAGGACTGTATAGCCAACAAAATGGCCGCCGAGTTCTCGAAGCTGCCCGTCGTCTGGATCCCGCGTGCGTCCAGGAACTCCTGCAACGGGCGCATCCAGAGCCTGCACAGGCGGATGAGATAGATGCAAGAACACATCATTCCGAGGTGGGACTTGATGGACCTCACCCTGGCCGCGTCCGCAACCAGCATCCGCTGCACCTTGCCCAAGATGGCCCTCGTCCTTTCCTCCGACGGAGAGGCCAGAAGCGACACTGTGTCGAGCTTCGCTCCCAGAAACAGCGCGTCTTGCGCGGGCACCAGGTGGGACTTGGCGTAGTTTATGGAGAATCCCAGGTCCGTGAGTAGTTGGACGGTCCTTGCCGTGTGCTCCACGGCGAGCTCCTTCGTCTTCGCCCGGATGAGCCAGTCGTCCAGGTAGGGGTAGACGTAGATCCCCTCTAAGCGCAGCCGCGCTGCCACAGGTGCGAGGCACTTGGTGAACACCCTGGGTGCAGACCTCAATCCGAAGGGAAGGGCTCTGAACTGGTAGTGACGCCCTTGGACCACGAACCTGAGAAACTTTCGGTGGTCTTGCGGCACTGGTGGAGGGAGTTCCGACGGGCGATCAGGAGCCCCGTCGGCATCCTCGACGCCCTCGTCGTCTTCCACGTCGGGGTCCCCCCCCCGACAGGATGGCCTTCTTCCACGCCAGAGCCGTGGCCTAAGACTTCGATCAGCTCCTCCTCAGAGGTTGAGGCCGAATCCACGACGACCTCCTGCCCCCCCTTTTTCTTCTCCGTCGGAGGTTTCACGGGGGTCCTGTCGATGGGCATGAAAGAAGACTCCCTTCGCGGTGGCAGGGAGATTCTGGGCCCCGAGGTCGCCACCACTGGTGTAGCCTCCACAGGCTGAGCCAGGGCCGCTGCGACTGTCTCGATAGAGGCCTTGGCCGGATGGATCAAGGCTTTCACCACCTTAGGTGCGCTCACCGCCTTCTCCTTGGGGGGAGGGTCACCACCTCGCTCCCCCTCCGATGGGGCCTTAGGGCACGACCGGGGTCTCGCCGGGTGCTCGGCCTTCCTCTTACCCGAGCCAGAGCGTTGGCTCGTGGTTGATGGCGCCGGGGAGGATGCGCCCTGCCTGGCGCCCGTAGAGCCCGACCGTTCGGTGCTCCCGGTGCCAGCGGACTCGCGGTGCTTGGCCTTCTGTTGGACCCTTGTCGCCGGGGCGCCCTCAAAGGTCTTAGAAGACCGCTCGGTCTTCTTCTTCTTCTTCTCGCCTGACGGGCTCTTACCTTCCAGCCAGTTGGCGAGACGTTGATGGCGGTCCTTCATGGTCCGCTCCGACATATTGCCGCAAAACGCACAGTCCTTCTCCACATGCGTCTTGTCCTCATGTAGGCAGTAGAGGCAAAGGGAGTGTTCGTCCTCCTTAAAGACATTCTGAAGCTGGCATCCAGGGCAGACCCTGAACAGCTTTCCGGGCGTCGAGCTTCCCTTCTCCTGGGCCATGCTCGAGGAGGGCCTGAGAAACTTCTGGAATCCTCCAAAAGCGTGCTCGACGAAATCTTCACCCTTGAGGGGCGTAGAAGAATCCGACACGGGTCCCCGTGTATCGGATAAAGAAACGGTGGAGCTTGAGGCTCTTTTGACCGAAAAAGAGAAATTTTTCTAAGAAAAAACGCGGAAAAAAGCACTAACGCTCGAGAGCAATAGCACGAGGATCCCAACACTTGAACGTGCGGTAAAAATCTGAAGATGGCTGCCAGAGGCGGGGCTTAGGTAGAGGGCAGTCATTGGCTGTGGTCAGTATGACGCAGAGATCAGTGATTGGTTACTACTACGAAAGACAGATCAGAAACGAAACTGATACTGATTTTTTCTTTACCGAGGATTCCCAGCCTGACGACGGGGAATATTCATGAGCATGTGAATCCATGCCAGACCCCATGCTGGAGAAATTCAATGTCACGGCAGCGACGATGTGTGTGTGCCTGAAAAGGCCCAGGCAGGGTCTTACCTTATCGTCAAGCCATGTTGGAGCTGCACCTGGCAACTTCCCGTGGTATGCAGAGGGCGCAGTGCCATTCTAGGGACTGCTGCCTTCCCGATGCTCGGGATAGTGAAGAGAGGAGCATTTTGTCCAGGGCCAGGCCGACCAAGCCTGCTGGCTTCTCATTGGCCCATTACTAAGGAGCCAGAGCCAATGGGGGCAGAGCATCAACTGCACCAAGCACACAACAACACAGTGTGCGGTCTGCCATCTTGGTATAGCAATTCAAATATATTGCAGAAGGGCAGTAGCCGTCGAAAATTCAGCCTACCAAGCAGTAACATCCATAGTCCACAACAAAGCTGTAGAGTGCCACGATCTTCATGGCAGGGAAGCAATTCAAAGTCATGGTACCGCCGACGTGCACGTGCATGAAACGGCCCAGGGAGGGTCTTACCTTATCGTCAAGACGTGATGGAGTTGCAACTGGCCACCTCCCGTTGTAGGGAGAGGGCAAAGTTCCATTCCAGTGACTGCTGCCTTGCTGATGCGTGGGATAGTAAAGAGACAAGCGTTTTGTCCAGGGCCAGGATCTGGCCTTTGGAGGAGGGCCGGCCAAGCCTGCAGGCTTCTCATTGGCCCATTACAAAGGAGCTAGAGCCAATGGGGGCAGAGCATCAACTGCACCAAGCACACAACAACACAGTGTGCGGTCCGTCATCTTGGTATGGCAGCTCGCGGTTCGAATATATTGCAGAAGGGCATTAGACGTCGAAAATGCAGCCTACCAAGCAGTAACATACATAGTCCACAACAGCGCTGTAGAGTGCCACGATCTTCAGGGCAGGGAAGCAATTCAAAGTCATGGTACCGCCGACGTGCACGTACATGAAAGGGCCCAGGGAGGGTCTTACCTTATCGTCAAGCCGTGTTGGAGCTGCAAATGGCCACCTCCCATGGTAGGGAGAGGGCACACTTCCATTCCAGTGACTACTGCCTTGCCGATGCGTGGGATAGTTAAGAGACAAGCATTTTGTCCAGGGCCAGGATCGGGCCTTTGGAGGAGGGCCAGACAAGCCTGCCAGCTTCTCATTGGCCCATTACAAAGGAGCTAAAGCCAATGGGGGCAGAGCATCAACTGCACCAAGCACACAACACAGTGTGCGGGCAGCCATCTTGGTATGGCAGCTCGCAGCTCGAATATATTGCAGAAGGGCAGTAGCCATCGAAAATGCAGCCTAGCAAGCAGTAACATCCATAGTCGACAACAGACCTGTAGAGTGCCGTGATCTTAAGGACAGGGAAGCAATTCAAAGTCATGGTAGCGCCGACGTGCACGTGCATGAAAGGGCCCAGGGAGGGTCTTATCTTATCGTCAAGCCGTATTGGAGCTGCACCTGGCCACCTCCCGTGGTAGGGAGAGTGCGCAGTGCCATTCCAGAGACTGCTCCCTTGCCGATGCGCGGGATAGTGAAGAAAGGAGCATTTTGTCAAAGATCAGGATCGGGCCTTTGGAGGAGGGCCAGCCAAGCCTGCCAGCTTCTCACTGGCCCATTACAAATGAGCCAGAGTCAATGGGGACAGAGCATCAACTGCACCAAGCACACAACAACACAGTGTGCGGTCCGCCATCTTGGTATGGCAGCTCGCAGTTCGAATATATTGCAGAAGGGCATTAGCCGTCGAAAATGCAGCCTAGCAAGGAGTAACATCCATAGTCCACAACAGAGCTGTAGAGTGCAACGATCTTCAGGGCAGGGAAGCAATTGAAAGTCATGGCAGCAACGATGTGCGTGTGCCTGAAAGGGTCCAGGGAGGGTCTTCCCTTATCGTCATGCCTTCTTGGAGCTTCACCTGGCAACATACCGTGGTAGGGAGAGGGCGCAGTGCCATTCCAGGGACTGCTGTCTTGCAATGCACGGGAAAACGAAGAGAGGAGCATTTTGTCGTGGGCCAGGATCGGATCTTCGGAGAAGGGCCGGCCAAACCCGCCGGCTTCTCATTGGCCCATTACAAATGAGCCAGAGCCAATGGGGACAGAGCATCAACTGCACCAAGCACACAACACAGTGTGCGGGCCGCCATCTTGGTATGGCAGCTGGCGGTTCGAATATATTGCAGAAGGGCAGTATCCGTCAAAAATGCAGCCTAGCAAGCAGTAACATCCACAGTCCACAACAGAGCTGCAGAGTGTCACGATCTTCAGGGCAGGGAAGCAATTCAATGTCATGGCAGCAACGATGTGAGTGTGCCTCAAAGGGCCGAGGGAGGGTCTTATCTTATCATCAAGCCGTGATGGAGCTTCACCTGGCAACCTTCCGTGGAAGGGAGAAGCCGCAGTCTCATTCCAGGGACTGCTTCCTTCCCGATGCGCGGGTTAGTGAAGAGAGGAGCTTTTTGTCCAGTGCCAGGATTGGGCCTTTGGAGGAGGGCCGGCCAAGCCTGCCGGCTTCTCATTAGCCCATTACAAAGGAGCCAGAGCCAATGGAGGCAGAGCATCAACTGCACCAAGCACACAACAACACAGTGTGCGGGCCGCCATCTTGGTATGGCAGCTCGCAGTTCGAACATATTGCAGAAGGGCAGTAGCTGTCGAAAATGCAGCCTAGCAAGCAGTAATATCCATAGTCTACAACAGAGCTGTAGAGTGCCACAATCTTCAAGGCAGGGTAGCAATTCAATGTCATGGCAGCAACGATGTGCGTGTGCCTGAAAGGGCCCAGGGAGGGTCTTAACTTATCGTCAAGCCGTGTTGGAGCTGCATCTGGCCACCTACCGTGGTAGAGAGAGGGCACAGTCCCATTCCAGGGACTGCTGCCTTGCCGATGCCTGAGATAGTTAAGAGACAACCATTTTGTCCAAGGCCAGGATCGGGCGTTTGGAGGAGGGCCGGCCAAGCCTGCCAGCTTCTCATTGGCCCATTACAAAGGAGCCAGAGCCAATGAGGGCAGAGAATCAACTGCACGAAGCACACAACAACACAGTGTGCGGGCCGCCATCTTGGTACGGCAGCTCGCAGTTCGAATATATTGCAGAAGGGCAGTAGCCGTCAAAAATGCAGCCTAGCAAGGAGTAACATCCATAGTCCACAACAGAGCTGCAGAGTGTCACGATCTTCAGGGCAGGGAAGCAATTCAGTGTCATGGCAGTGACGATGTGCGTGTGCCTGAAAGGGCCCAGGGAGGGTCTTACCTTATCGTCAAGCTGTGTTGAAGCTACACCTGGCAACCTCCCGTGGTATGGAGAGGGCGCAGTGCTATGCCAGGGACTGCTGCGTTGCCAATGCGTGGGATAGTGAAGAGAGGAGCATTTTGTTCGGGACCAGGATCGGGCCTTCGGAGGAGGGTTGGCCAAGCCTGCCGGCTTCTCATTGGCCCATTACAAATGAGCCAGAGCCAATGGGGACAGAGCATCAACTGCACCAAGCACACAACACAGTGTGCGGGCCGCCATCTTGGTATGGCAGCTGGCGGTTCGAATATATTGCAGAAGGGCAGTAGCCGTCAAAAATGCAGCCTAGCAAGCAGTAACATCCACAGTCCACAACAGAGCTGCAGAGTGTCACGATCTTCAGGGCAGGGAAGCAATTCAATGTCATGGCAGCAACGATGTGAGTGTGCCTCAAAGGGCCGAGGGAGGGTCTTATCTTATCGTCAAGCCGTGATGGAGCTTCACCTGGCAACCTTCCGTGGAAGGGAGAAGCCGCAGTCTCATTCCAGGGACTGCTTCCTTCCCGATGCGCGGGTTAGTGAAGAGAGGAGCTTTTTGTCCAGTGCCAGGATCGGGCCTTTGGAGGAGGGCCGGCCAAGCCTGCCGGCTTCTCATTAGCCCATTACAAAGGAGCCAGAGCCAATGGAGGCAGAGCATCAACTGCACCAAGCACACAACAACACAGTGTGCGGGCCGCCATCTTGGTATGGCAGCTTGCAGTTCGAACATATTGCAGAAGGGCAGTAGCTGTCGAAAATGCAGCCTAGCAAGCAGTAATATCCATAGTCTACAACAGAGCTGTAGAGTGCCACAATCTTCAAGGCAGGGTAGCAATTCAATGTCATGGCAGCAACGATGTGCGTGTGCCTGAAAGGGCCCAGGGAGGGTCTTAACTTATCGTCAAGCCGTGTTGGAGCTGCATCTGGCCACCTCCCGTGGTAGAGAGAGGGCACAGTCCCATTCCAGGGACTGCTGCCTTGCCGATGCCTGAGATAGTTAAGAGACAACCATTTTGTCCAAGGCCAGGATCGGGCGTTTGGAGGAGGGCCGGCCAAGCCTGCCAGCTTCTCATTGGCCCATTACAAAGGAGCCAGAGCCAATGAGGGCAGAGAATCAACTGCACGAAGCACACAACAACACAGTGTGCGGGCCGCCATCTTGGTACGGCAGCTCGCAGTTCGAATATATTGCAGGTGGACAGTAGCCGTCAAAAATGCAGCCTAGCAAGCAGTAACATCCATAGTCCACAACAGAGCTGTAGAGTGCCACGATCTTCAGGCAGCTAAGCAATGCAAAGTCATGGCAGCGCCGACGTGCGCGTGCCTGAAAGGGCCCAGGGATGTTCTTACCTTATCGTCAAGCCGTGTTGGAGCTGCGCCTGGCCACCTCCCGTGGTAGAGAGAGGGCACAGTCCCATTCGAGGGACTGCTGCCTTGCCGATGCGTGGGATAATTAACAGACAACCATTTTGTCCAGGGCCAGGATTGGGCCCTTGGAGGAGGGCCGGCCAAGCCTGCCGGCTTCTCATTGGCCCATTACAAAGGAGCTAGAGCCAATGGGGGCAGAGCATCAACTGCACCAAGCACACAACACAGTGTGCGGGCCCCCATCTTGGTATGGCAACTCGGGGTTCTAATATATTGCAGAAGGGCAGTAGCCGTCGGAAATGCAGCCTAGCAAGCAGTAACATCCATAGTCCACAACAGAGCTGTAGAGTGCCACGATCTTCAGGGCAGCTAAGCAATTCAAAGTCATGGCAGCGCCGACGTGCGCATGCCTGAAAGGGCCCAGGGAGGGTCTTACCTTATCGTCAAGCCGTGATGGAGCTGCACCTGGCAACCTTCCGTGGAAGGGAGAAGGCGCAGTCCCATTCCAGGGACTGCTGCCTTCCCGATGCGTGGGTTAGTTAAGAGACAACCATTTTGTCCAGGGCCAGGCCTTTGGAGGAGGGATGGCTAAGCCTGCCGGCTTCTCATTGGCCCATTACAAAGGAGCTAGACCCAATGGGGGCAGATCATCAACTGCACCAAGCACACGACAACACAGTTTGCGGGCCGCCATCTTGGTATAGCAGCTTGCAGTTTGAATATATTGCAGAAGGGCAGTAGCTGTCGAAAATGCAGCCTAGCAAGCAGTAACATCCATAGTCCACAACAGAGCTGTAGAGTGCAACGATCTTCAGGGCAGGGAAGCAATTGAAAGTCATGGCAGCTTCTATGTGCGTGTACCTGAAAGGGCCCAGGGAGGGTCTTACCTTATCGTCAAGCCGTGTTGGAGCTGCACCTGGCCACCTCCCGTGGTAGGGAGAGGGTGCATTGCCATTCCAGGGACTGCTGCCTTGCCGATGCGTGGGATAGTGAAGAGAGGAGCATTTTGTACAGGGCCGGGATCGGGCCTTTGGAGGAGGGCTGGCAAACCTGCCGGCTTCTCATTGGCCCATTACAAAAGAGCGATAGTCAATGGGGGCAGAGCATCAACTGCACCAAGCACGCAACAACACAGTGTGCAGGCCGCCATCTTGGTATGGGAGCGCACAGTTAGAATATATTGCAGAAGGGCAGTAGCTGTTAAAAATGCAGCCTAGCAAGCAGTAACATCCATGGTCCACAACAGAGCTGTAGAGTGCAACGATCTTCAGGGCAGGGAAGCAATTGAAAGTCATGGCAGCAACGATGTGCGTGTGCCTGAAAGGGCCCAGGGAGGGTCTTCCCTTATCGTCAAGCCTTCTTGGAGCTGCACCTGGCCACCTCCCGTGGTAGAGAGAGGGCACAGTCCCATTCCAGGGACTGCTGCCTTGCCGATGTGTGAGATAGTTAAGAGACAACCATTTTGTCCAAGGCCAGGATCGGGCCTTTGGAGGAGGGCCGGCCAAGCCTGCCAGCTTCTCATTGGCCCATTACAAAGGAGCCAGAGCCAATGGGGGCAGAGCATCAACTGCTAGAAAGACACACAACACAGGGTGCGGGTCGCCATCTTGGTACGGCAGCTCGCAGTTCGAATATATTGCAGGTGGGCAGTAGCTGTCGAACATGCAGCCTAGCAATGAGTAACATCCATAGTCCACAACAGAGCTGTAGAGTGCAACGATCTTCAGGGCAGGGAAGCAATTGAAAGTCATGGCAGCAACGATGTGCGTGTGCCTGAAAGGGTCCAGGGAGGGTCTTCCCTTATCGTCAAGCCTTCTTGGAGCTTCACCTGGCAACATACCGTGGTAGGGAGAGGGCGCAGTGCCATTCCAGGGACTGCTGCCTTGCCAATGCACGGGAAAACGAAGAGAGGAGCATTTTGTCCGGGACCAGGATCGGGCCTTCGGAGGAGGGTTGGCCAAGCCTGCCGGCTTCTCATTGGCCCATTACAAATGAGCCAGAGCCAATGGGGACAGAGCATCAACTGCACCAAGCACACAACACAGTGTGCGGGCCGCCATCTTGGTATGGCAGCTGGCGGTTCGAATATATTGCAGAAGGGCAGTAGCCGTCAAAAATGCAGCCTAGCAAGCAGTAACATCCACAGTCCACAACAGAGCTGCAGAGTGTCACGATCTTCAGGGCAGGGAAGCAATTCAATGTCATGGCAGCAACGATGTGAGTGTGCCTCAAAGGGCCGAGGGAGGGTCTTATCTTATCGTCAAGCCGTGATGGAGCTTCACCTGGCAACCTTCCGTGGAAGGGAGAAGCCGCAGTCTCATTCCAGGGACTGCTTCCTTCCCGATGCGCGGGTTAGTGAAGGAACAAGTTACTTACCTGTAACTGTTGTTCTCCAGCATGGGTCTGGCATGGATTCACATGCTCATGAATATTCCCCGTCGTCAGGCTGGGAATCCTCGGTAAAGAAAAAACCAGTATCAGTTTCGTTTCTGATCTGTCTTTCGTAGTAATAACCAATCACTGGTCTCTGCGTCATACTGACCACAGCCAATGACTGCCCTCTACCTAAGCACCTCCTCCGGCAGCCATCTTCAGATTTGGAAGCACGTGAAGTGGCAGTATGACCAAGTGAAGAGCCGCAGAGGGGTAGGCGGGAGGGTTCGCATGTGAATCCATGCCAGACCCATGCTGGAGAACAACAGTTACAGGTAAGTAACTTGTTCCTTCTCCAGCATGGGGTCTGGCATGGATTCACATGCTCATGAATGAATAAAGAATACATAGCAGTACACACATGCACAACCACGGGAGGTGGCAAAGGCTCAACATTAAGCATCACATTAATTCAACATTAAGCATCTTACCTCCTCACCAGGCTCACCTCAGGCGAACAGGTTGCGCAGCACTGCTTGGCCGACCCTGGACTCCTCCCTGGAATCCCGGTCGACGCAGTAGAATTTCGTGAAGGTGTGCGTCGACCTCCACGTAGCAGCCCTGCATATGTCCAGCAGGGGCACACCAGATAGGAACGCCGTGGTAGCTGCGATCGCTCTGGTGGAATGGGCTCTCGGACGGCCAGGCAGCGGTCGGTTTGCCAACCGGTGACAGTACATGATACAGCCGGAGAGCCATCTGGAGATGGAAGCCTTCGAGAGAGCCTTCCCCTGATTGACAGGTCCAAAGTTCACAAAGAGTTGTGACGTCTTCCGAAAACCCTTCGTGCGGTCCACGTAGAACTTCAGCGCTCTAGCTACATCCAGCGAGTGCAAAGTCCTCTCAGCCGGCGACGAAGGCGACGGGAAGAACACAGGCAACACCAAGGGTTCGTTGAGATGGAAGTCCGACGGTACCTTGGGCATGAAGGAGGGGTGCGTCCTGAGCACTACCCTCGTGTCGTGGAAAGTCAAGTACGGGGCCTTGCAGGAAAGGGCCTGGATCTCTCCCACTCGTCGTGCGGAGGTGATGGCCACGAGAAAAGCTGTTTTCCACGATAGAAACTTCAACGGGGCCGAGTGCAGAGGCTCCAACGGAGGTCCCATGAGCTTGGTCAGCACCACGTTGAGCTCCCACGCCGGGGCCGGAGCCTTCACCGGCGGGAACGATCTGAACAGTCCCTTCATGAACTCTTTCACCAGACGATGAGACCACAAGGACGTCCGGCCCGTGGTTCTGGTGTATCGGGAGATCGCAGCAAGATGAATCTTGATGGACGCGTGTGCCAGACCAGCTTTGGCCAGCGTCAGCAGGTACGGCAGTACTTGGGGAGCCGTAATCCGTAGAGGGTTAATCTTCTGTGCGTGGCACCAGACAGAGAACCTCTTCCATTTGTGTCCGTAGCATTTAAGAGTCGAGGACGCCCTGGCCTTTGCAAGAACCGCTCTGCAATCGGCCGGTATGTCGTATCCTCCAAACTCTAGCGCTGCAGGAGCCAGGCCTGCAAGTTCAGCGACTTCGGGTCGTGGTGGAGGATGGCGCCTCCTTCCCTGGAGAGTAGATCCGCGTCCGCCGGCAGCTTGATCGGCGGGGACGCTGACAAGTCCAGAAGGTCCGGGAACCATATCTGCCTCGGCCACGCAGGTGCGACGAGGATCATCCTGCACCGTGACCTCTTGAGCTGGTTGACGAGCCGGATTAGCAGAGGCAAGGGAGGGAACGCGTAGAGGAACAGGCCCTCCCAGGGGAACGAGAAAGCATCGCCCATGCTCCTCGTCTGGGGAAACCTGCTGGCGAACCTCCGGCACTTGGTGTTCGTCGCCGTCGCGAACAGGTCGATCTGGGGTGTGCCCCACCGTCGGAAGAGGCGATCCACCAGATCCTGCCGTAGTTCCCACTCGTGGCACGAGCGCAGCTCCCTGCTGAGTGAGTCGGCGATGGTGTTTTTTATCCCTGCCAGATGAAACGGCACCAGAAGAATCCCTTGGGCGACGGCCCAATGCCACAGGTCCTGCGCCTCCTTGGACAGCGCTGGGGACCTGGTTCCGCCCTGTTTCCTGATGTAAAACATGGTGGTGGTGTTGTCGGTGAAGATCCTCACCACCTTGCCCTTGAGGGACGGAAGGAAGGACCTGAGGGCCCAAAACACTGCACGGAGCTCCAGGACGTTGATATGCAGGGACTTCTCCGTCGGGAGCCAGAGTCCCCTTGCGTGCAGATTTTCGGTGTGCGCTCCCCACCCTTCTAGGGAGGCATCCGTGGTCACAGTCACCTGGTGGGCTGGGGTCTGGAAGTCCATGCCCGCCGTCAGATGCGCGCGGGTGCCCCACCACCGTATCGCTCGTCGGAAACTCTCGTCGAGCTTGATCCTTTCCTCGAAGCTGCCCGTCGTCTGGATCCAGCGCGCATCCAGGAATTCTTGCAACGGGCGCATCCGGAGCCTGCACATGGGAATGAGGTAGATGCAGGAAGACATCATCCCGAGGAGGGACTTGATGGACCTCACTTTGGCCGCGTCGGCCACCAACATCCGTTGCACCTTGCCCAAGATGGTCCTGGTCCTCTCCTCCGACGGGGAGGCCAGAAGGGACACTGTGTCGAGCCTCGCTCCCAGAAACAGTGCGACATTGCGCGGGCACCAGGTGGGATTTGGCGTAGTTCACGGAGAATCCCAGGTCCGTGAGGAGTTGGACGGTCCTTGCCGTGTGGACCACGGCGAGCTCCCTCGTCTTGGCGCGGATGAGCCAGTCGTCCAGGTAGGGGTAGACGTGAATCCCCTCGCGGCGCAGCTGCGCCGCCACCGGTGCGAGGCACTTGGTGAAAACCCTGGGTGCCGACCGTAGTCCAAAGGGAAGGGCTTTGAACTGGTAATGACGCCCTTGGACCACGAATCTGAGGAATTTTCGGTGCCCCTTTAGGATGGGAATGTGGAAGTAGGCATCCTCCAAATCCAACGACGATAGGAAGTCTCCTTCCTCCAGCTGACCCACGACGTGCTGGAGGGTGACCATCCGGAACTTCTGCGCCTTGATGAACTTGTTCAGACGTCGCAGGTCCAGGATGGGGCGCCATCCTCCCGTCTTCTTCTTCACGAGGAAGTATCGCGAGTAGACTCCGGAGCCCCGAAGCCTCTTTGGGACGAGTTTGATGGCGCCCTTTCTGAGCATCGCCTTTACCTCCAGGAGAAGTTGAGGGACGTGAAGTTCTTTCCTGGCCACGGGGGGGACGCGCGGGCACCTTCTTTGAAATTCGAGCGCGTGGCCCCGGGCCAGGGCGTCCAGCACCCAACGGTCGGTGGAGATGGACTCCCACACGCTGACGAAGCCCGCCAGCCGGCCTCCCACCGGGGTGCTTCGGTGGGGGCCCGACCCCACGGCCGGTTCAATCCTGCTTGGACGCGGCCTTGCCGCCTTGACCTCTTTGGCGACGACGGCGGGGTCCGCTAGACTTGCCTCGTCCTCTGTAGGCCTCTTGCGACGACGAGCGGGCCGCTTGACGGTAGGAAGCGAAACCGCCGCCGGAACCTTTGGAGGCGCCCTTGCCTCCGCCGCTCCGAAAGGGCGTCCGTCGTTGCTGCAGGACTCCAAGGGCCCGGGCCGTCTCAGTATCCGCCTTGATGGCCTGAAGGGAATCGTCCACTGTCTTCCCAAACAGGTTGTTCCCGTCGAAGGGCATGTCCAGGACTCTGGTCTGGACGTCCTGCCGAAAGTCCGTAGCCTTGAGCCATCCACGACGTCGAAGGCAAACGCCGTTGCCCAGCTGGCGGAACCCAGTGTCGGCGATGTCCGTCGCCACGGTGATGGCGTGGTCCGAAGCCACCTCACCTTCCTGCAGGATCTCAAGGGCCTCCGCCCTCTTGTCGTCCGGCAGAAAATCCAGCAGGGGAGCTATCTTGTACCAGAGCTCCCTGTCGTAGCGGGCCACGATAGCCAAGGCGTTGGCCGCTTTAATCGTCGTCGCTGCCGACGAGATGACTCTACGTCCCATAGCATCCAATTTCTTTCCCTCGCCGTCCGGCGGGGAAGTCGACGTGGAGGCCGCACCCCCCCCCCGCTTTCTTCCTGGCTGCCGCGGAGACGACGGAGTCCGGGGTAGGCTGCGCCCGGAGGCATAGGGGGGCCGTGTCCGGGACCCGGTACTTTTTCTCGTACCGGTCTCTTCTCGCTGGCGTCGTGGAAGGGTTCTTGAGGAGGGAAAGGCCCTCATCCCAAATGTCGTCCAACAGAGGCACTGCGAGGACCGTCTTCCTCTTGGCCTCGCGCCGCTGATAAAGGAAGCCTTCCTTTTTCTTCTCCTCAGGGCAGAGTTGGAAAAGCTCGGAAGCCCTGGAGATCATGGAGTGGAAAGATCCGATCTCGTCGGGCGGAGAAGCCCTGGTGGGAGGCGACGACGGAAAATCCTCGTCGTATGCCTCGTCGTCCGTACCCGTCGCTGCCGTGTCAGTCCCTGTATCATCCCCTCGGGTGGACGGGGAGGAGGGCTGGACGGGGCGCGACGGTTGAAAAGGAGGTGGTGGATGGATCCTTCTTTTCTTGGTAGGGGGAACACCAGAAGGTCCCGGTTCTGGATCCCCCGACGGGAGAGGTTCCTCCGTCGGTAACGGTAGCCTCGTCCTTATCTCGGAGCATAAGGACTGTATGGCCAACAAAATGGCCGCCAAGTTGTCTTGCGGCGCTGGCAGAGGGGAATCCGACGGGCGAGCAGGGGCCCCGTCGGTATCCTCGACGATGTCGTCGTCGTCACCTGCGTCGGGGTCCATTCCGACGGGCTGGCCTTCTTCCACGCCTAGGCCGTGGCTTAAGACCTCGATCAGTTCCTCTTCTGAGGTTGAGGCCGAATCTACGACGACGCCCTGCCCCCCCTTCTTCTTCCCCACGGAGGGTTTCACGGGGGTCCTATCGATGGGCACAAAGGAAGACTCCCTCCGAGGAGGCAGGGAGATTCTGGGCCCTGAGGTCGCCACCACTGGTGCAGCCACCACAGGCTGAGCCAGGGCCGCCGCGACCGTTTCGATAGAGGGCTTGGTCGGATGGATCAAGGCCTTCACCACCTTAGGTGCGCTCACCGCCTTATCCTTGAGGGAGGGGGCACTGCCACGCTCCTCCTCTGCCTTAGAGCTCGACCGGGGCCTCTCCAGGAGCTTCGCCGGGTGCTCGGCCTTCCTCTTACCCGACCCAGAGCGTTGGCTCGTGGTTGATGGTGCCGGGGAGGGTGCGCCCTGCCTGGCGCCCGTAGAGCCCGACCGTTCGGCGCTCCCGGTGCCAGCGGACTCGCGGTGCTTGGCCTTATGTTGGGCCCCCGTCGCCAGGGCGCCCTCAAAGGTCTTAGAAGACCGCTCGGATTTCTTCTTCTTCTCGCCAGACGGGCTCTTACCCTCCAGCCAGTTGGCGAGACGTTGATGGCGGTCCTTCATGGTCCGTTCCGACATGTTGCCGCAAAACGCACAGTCCTTCTCCACGTGCGTCTTGTCCTCATGAAGGCAGTAAAGGCAGAAAGAGTGTTCGTCCTCCTTGAAGACGTTCTGCAGCTGGCATCCAGGGCAGACCCTGAACAGCTTTCCGGGCGTCGAGCTTCCCTTCTCCTGGGCCATCTCCGAGATCGGGCCTGAGAAGCTTCTGGAGTCCTCCGAAGTGTAGCTCGACGAAATCTTCACCCTTGAGGGGCACAGATGAATCCGACACGGGTCCCCGTAGATCGGATGTAGGATCGGTGGAGCTTGAGGCTCTTTTGACCGAAAGAATCGAAGTTTTTTGTGAAAAAGCGCGAAAAATAGCACTAACGCTCGAGAGCAATAGCACGAGGATCCCAACACATGAACGTGCGGTAAAAATCTGAAGATGGCTGCCGGAGGAGGTGCTTAGGTAGAGGGCAGTCATTGGCTGTGGTCAGTATGACGCAGAGACCAGTGATTGGTTATTACTACGAAAGACAGATCAGAAACGAAACTGATACTGGTTTTTTCTTTACCGAGGATTCCCAGCCTGACGACGGGGAATATTCATGAGCATGTGAATCCATGCCAGACCCCATGCTGGAGAAGAGAGGAGCTTTTTGTCCAGTGCCAGGATCGGGCCTTTGGAGGAGGGCCGGCCAAGCCTGCCGGCTTCTCATTAGCCCATTACAAAGGAGCCAGAGCCAATGGAGGCAGAGCATCAACTGCACCAAGCACACAACAACACAGTGTGCGGGCCGCCATCTTGGTATGGCAGCTTGCAGTTCGAACATATTGCAGAAGGGCAGTAGCTGTCGAAAATGCAGCCTAGCAAGCAGTAATATCCATAGTCTACAACAGAGCTGTAGAGTGCCACAATCTTCAAGGCAGGGTAGCAATTCAATGTCATGGCAGCAACGATGTGCGTGTGCCTGAAAGGGCCCAGGGAGGGTCTTAACTTATCGTCAAGCCGTGTTGGAGCTGCATCTGGCCACCTCCCGTGGTAGAGAGAG
Organism: Ambystoma mexicanum; assembly: GCF_040938575.1. Taxonomy (NCBI): domain Eukaryota; kingdom Metazoa; phylum Chordata; class Amphibia; order Caudata; family Ambystomatidae; genus Ambystoma; species Ambystoma mexicanum. Next base: position 16,892,533 of record NC_090937.1, on the reverse strand, counting down.
GGCACAGTCCCATTCCAGGGACTGCTGCCTTGCCGATGCCTGAGATAGTTAAGAGACAACCATTTTGTCCAAGGCCAGGATCGGGCGTTTGGAGGAGGGCCGGCCAAGCCTGCCAGCTTCTCATTGGCCCATTACAAAGGAGCCAGAGCCAATGAGGGCAGAGAATCAACTGAACGAAGCACACAACAACACAGTGTGCGGGCCGCCATCTTGGTACGGCAGCTCGCAGTTCGAATATATTGCAGGTGGACAGTAGCCGTCAAAAATGCAGCCTAGCAAGCAGTAACATCCATAGTCCACAACAGAGCTGTAGAGTGCCACGATCTTCAGGCAGCTAAGCAATGCAAAGTCATGGCAGCGCCGACGTGCGCGTGCCTGAAAGGGCCCAGGGATGTTCTTACCTTATCGTCAAGCCGTGTTGGAGCTGCGCCTGGCCACCTCCCGTGGTAGAGAGAGGGCACAGTCCCATTCGAGGGACTGCTGCCTTGCCGATGCGTGGGATAATTAACAGACAACCATTTTGTCCAGGGCCAGGATTGGGCCCTTGGAGGAGGGCCGGCCAAGCCTGCCGGCTTCTCATTGGCCCATTACAAAGGAGCTAGAGCCAATGGGGGCAGAGCATCAACTGCACCAAGCACACAACACAGTGTGCGGGCCCCCATCTTGGTATGGCAACTCGGGGTTCTAATATATTGCAGAAGGGCAGTAGCCGTCGGAAATGCAGCCTAGCAAGCAGTAACATCCATAGTCCACAACAGAGCTGTAGAGTGCCACGATCTTCAGGGCAGCTAAGCAATTCAAAGTCATGGCAGCGCCGACGTGCGCATGCCTGAAAGGGCCCAGGGAGGGTCTTACCTTATCGTCAAGCCGTGATGGAGCTGCACCTGGCAACCTTCCGTGGAAGGGAGAAGGCGCAGTCCCATTCCAGGGACTGCTGCCTTCCCGATGTGTGGGTTAGTTAAGAGACAACCATTTTGTCCAGGGCCAGGCCTTTGGAGGAGGGATGGCTAAGCCTGCCGGCTTCTCATTGGCCCATTACAAAGGAGCTAGACCCAATGGGGGCAGAGCATCAACTGCACCAAGCACACGACAACACAGTTTGCGGGCCGCCATCTTGGTATAGCAGCTTGCAGTTTGAATATATTGCAGAAGGGCAGTAGCTGTCGAAAATGCAGCCTAGCAAGCAGTAACATCCATAGTCCACAACAGAGCTGTAGAGTGCAACGATCTTCAGGGCAGGGAAGCAATTGAAAGTCATGGCAGCTTCTATGTGCGTGTACCTGAAAGGGCCCAGGGAGGGTCTTACCTTATCGTCAAGCCGTGTTGGAGCTGCACCTGGCCACCTCCCGTGGTAGGGAGAGGGTGCATTGCCATTCCAGGGACTGCTGCCTTGCCGATGCGTGGGATAGTGAAGAGAGGAGCATTTTGTACAGGGCCGGGATCGGGCCTTTGGAGGAGGGCTGGCAAACCTGCCGGATTCTCATTGGCCCATTACAAAAGAGCGATAGTCAATGGGGGCAGAGCATCAACTGCACCAAGCACGCAACAACACAGTGTGCAGGCCGCCATCTTGGTATGGGAGCGCACAGTTAGAATATATTGCAGAAGGGCAGTAGCTGTTAAAAATGCAGCCTAGCAAGCAGTAACATCCATGGTCCACAACAGAGCTGTAGAGTGCAACGATCTTCAGGGCAGGGAAGCAATTGAAAGTCATGGCAGCAACGATGTGCGTGTGCCTGAAAGGGCCCAGGGAGGGTCTTCCCTTATCGTCAAGCCTTCTTGGAGCTGCACCTGGCAACATCCCATGGTAGGGAGAGGGCGCAGTGCCATTCCAGGGACGGCTGCCTTGCTAATGCACGGGAAAATGAAGAGAGGAGCATTTTGTCGTGGGCCAGGATCGGATCTTCGGAGAAGGGCCGGCCAAACCAGCCGGCTTCTCATTGGCCCATTACAAAGGAGCCAGAGCCAATGGGGGCAGAGCATCAACTGCACCAAGCACACAACAACACAGTTTGCGGGCCGCCATCTTGGTATAGCAGCTTGCAGTTCAAATATACTGCAGAAGGGCAGTAGTCGTCAAAAATGCAGCCTAGCAAGCAGTAACATCCACAGTCCACAACAGAGCTGCAGAGTGTCACGATCTTCAGGGCAGGGAAGCAATTCAATGTCATGGCAGCAACGATGTGAGTGTGCCTCAAAGGGCCCAGGGAGGGTCTTATCTTATCGTCAAGCCGTGATGGAGCTTCACCTGGCAACCGTCCGTGGAAGGGAGAAGCCGCAGTCTCATTCCAGGGACTGCTTCATTCCCGATGCGCGGGTTAGTGAAGAGAGGAGCTTTTTGTCCAGTGCCAGGATCGGTCCTTTGGAGGAGGGCCGGCCAAGCCTGCCGGCTTCTCATTGGCCCACTACAAAGGAGCCAGAGCCAATGGGGGCAGAGCATCACTGCACCAAGCACACAACAACACAGTGTGCGGGCCGCCATCTTGGTATGGCAGCTCGGAGTTCGAATATATTGCAGAAGGGCAGTAGCCGTCGAAAATGCAGCCTAGCAAGCAGTAATATCCACAGTCTAAAACAGAGCTGTAGAGTGCCACAATCTTCAAGGCAGGGTAGCAATTCAATGTCATGGCAGCAACGATGTGCGTGTGCCTGAAAGGGCCGAGGGAGGGTTTTAACTTATCGTCAAGCCGTGTTGGAGCTGCACCTGGCCACCTCCCGTGGTAGAGAGAGGGCACAGTCCCATTCCAGGGACTGCTAGCTTGCCGATGTGTGAGATAGTTAAGAGACAACCATTTTGTCCAAGGCCAGGATCGGGCCTTTGGAGGAGGGCCGGCCAAGCCTGCCAGCTTCTCATTGGCCCATTACAAAGGAGCCAGAGCCAATGGGGGCAGAGCATCAACTGCACCAAGCACACAACAACACAGTTTGCGGGCCGCCATCTTGGTATAGCAGCTTGCAGTTCAAATATACTGCAGAAGGGCAGTAGCCCTCGAAAATGCAGCCTAGCAAGCAGTAACATCCATAGTCCACAAAAGAGCTGTAGAGTGCAACGATTTTCAGGGCAGGGAAGCAATTCAAAGTCCTGGCAGCTTCTATGTGAGTGTGCCTGAAAGGGCCCAGGGAGGGTCTTACCTTATCGTCAAGCCGTGTTGGAGCTGCACCTGGCCACCTCCTGTGGTAGGGAGAGGGGCATTGCCATTCCAGGGACTGCTGCCTTGCCGATGCGCGGGATAGTGAAGAGAGGAGAATTTTGTACAGGACCAGGATCGGGCCTTTGGAGGAGGGCTGGCCAAGCCTGCCGGCTTCTCATTGGCCCATTACAAAGGAGCGATAGCCAATGGGGGCAGAGCATCAACTGCACCAAGCACACAACACCACAATGTGCAGGCCGCCATCTTGGTATGGCAGCGCACAGTTAGAATATATTGCCAAAGGGCAGTAGCCGTTAAAAATGCAGCCTAGCAAGCAGTACCATCCACAGTCCACAACAGAGCTGTAGAATGCGACGATCTTCAGAGCATGGAAGCAATTCAATGTCATGGCAGCAACGATGTGCGTGTGCCTGCAAACGCCCAGGGAGGGTCTTACCTTATCGTCAAGCCGTGTTGGAGCTGCACCTGCAACCTCCTGTGGTAGGGAGAGGGTGTAGTGCCATTCCAGGGACTGCAGCCTTGCAGATGCGCGGGATAGTGAAGAGAGGAGCATTTTGTACAGGGCCAGGATAGGGCCTATGGAGGAGGGCCGGCCAAGCCTGCCGGCTTCTCATTGGCCCATTACAAAAGAGCTAGAGCCAATGGTGGCAGAGCATCAACTGCACCAAGCACAAAACAACAGTGTGTGGGGTGGCATCTTGGTATGGCAGTTCGAAGTTCGAATATATTGCAGAAGGGCAGTAGCCGTCGACAATGCAGCCTAGCAAGCAGTAACATCCAGAGTCCACAACAGAGCTGTAGAGTGCCAAGATCTTCAGGCCAGGGAAGCAATTCAATGCCATGGCAGCGACGATGTGCGTGTGCCTGAAAGGGCCCAGGGAGGGTCTTACCTTATCGTCAAGCCGTGTTGGAGCTGCACCTGCAACCTCCTGTGGTAGGGAGAGGGTGTAGTGCCATTCCAGGGACTGCAGCCTTGCAGATGCGCGGGATAGTGAAGAGAGGAGCATTTTGTCAAGGGCCAGGATCGGGCCTTTGGAGGAGGGCCCTCCAAGCCTGCCGGCTTCTCATTGGCCCATTACAAAGGAGCTAGAGCCAATGGTGGGTGAGCATGAACTGCACCAAGCACACAACAACACAATGTCATGGCAACAACGATGTGAGTGTGCCTCAAAGGGCCCAGGGAGGGTCTTATCTATCGTCAAGCCGTGATGGAGCTTCACCTGGCAACCTTCCGTGGAAGGGAGAAGCCGCAGTCTCATTCCAGGGACTGCTTCCTTCCCGATGCGCGGGTTAGTGAAGAGAGGAGCTTTTTGTCCAGTGCCAGGATCGGGTCTTTAGAGGAGGGCCGGCCAAGCGTGCCGGCTTCTCATTGGCCCATTACAAAGGAGCTAGAGCCAATGGGGGCAGAGCATCAACTGCACCAAGCACACAACGACACAGTTTGCGGGCCGCCATCTTGGTATAGCAGCTTGCAGTTCAAATATACTGCAGAAGGGCAGTAGCCCTCGAAAATGCAGCCTAGCAAGATGTAACATCCATAGTCCACAAAAGAGCTGTAGAGTGCAACGATTTTCAGGGCAGGGAAGCAATTCAAAGTCATGGCAGCTTCTATGTGAGTGTGCCTGAAAGGGCCCAGGGAGGGTCTTACCTTATCGTCAAGCTGTGTTGGAGCTGCACCTGGCCACCTCCTGTGGTAGGGAGAGGGGCATTGCCATTCCAGGGACTGCTGCCTTGCCGATGCGCGGGATAGTGAAGAGAGGAGAATTTTGTACAGGACCAGGATCGGGCCTTTGGAGGAGGGCTGGCCAAGCCTGCCGGCTTCTCATTGGCCCATTACAAAGGAGCGATAGCCAATGGGGGCAGAGCATCAACTGCACCAAGCACACAACACCACAATGTGCAGGCCGCCATCTTGGTATGGCAGCGCACAGTTAGAATATATTGCCGAAGGGCAGTAGCCGTTAAAAATGCAGCCTAGCAAGCAGTACCATCCACAGTCCACAACAGAGCTGTAGAATGCGACGATCTTCAGAGCATGGAAGCAATTCAATGTCATGGCAGCAACGATGTGCGTGTGCCTGCAAACGCCCAGGGAGGGTCTTACCTTATCGTCAAGCCGTGTTGGAGCTGCACCTGCAACCTCCTGTGGTAGGGAGAGGGTGTAGTGCCATTCCAGGGACTGCAGCCTTGCAGATGCGCGGGATAGTGAAGAGAGGAGCATTTTGTACAGGGCCAGGATAGGGCCTATGGAGGAGGGCCGGCCAAGCCTGCCGGCTTCTCATTGGCCCATTACAAAAGAGCTAGAGCCAATGGTGGCAGAGCATCAACTGCACCAAGCACAAAACAACAGTGTGTGGGGTGGCATCTTGGTATGGCAGTTCGAAGTTCGAATATATTGCAGAAGGGCAGTAGCCGTCGACAATGCAGCCTAGCAAGCAGTAAGGAACAAGTTACTTACCTGTAACTGTTGTTCTCCAGCACGGGTCTGGCATGGATTCACATGCTCATGAATATTCCCCGTCGTCAGGCTGGGAATCCTCGGTAAAGAAAAAACCAGTATCAGTTTCGTTTCTGATCTGTCTTTCGTAGTAATAACCAATCACTGGTCTCTGCTTCATACTGACCACAGCCAATGACTGCCCTCTACCTAAGCACCGCCTCTGGCAGCCATCTTCAGATTTGGAAGCACGTGAAGTGGCAGTATGACCAAGTGAAGAGCCGCAGAGGGGTAGGCGGGAGGGTTCGCATGTGAATCCATGCCAGACCCATGCTGGAGAACAACAGTTACAGGTAAGTAACTTGTTCCTTCTCCAGCATGGGGTCTGGCATGGATTCACATGCTCATGAATAAAGAATACATAGCAGTACACACATGCACAACCACGGGAGGTGGCAAAGGCTCAACATTAAGCATCACATCAACTCAACATTAAGCATCTTACCTCCTCACCAGGCTCACCTCAGGCGAACAGGTTGCGCAGCACTGCTTGGCCGACCCTGGACTCCTCCCTGGAATCCCGGTCGACGCAGTAGAATTTCGTGAAGGTGTGCGTCGACCTCCACGTAGCAGCCCTGCATATGTCCAGCAGGGGCACACCAGATAGGAACGCCGTGGTAGCTGCGATCGCTCTGGTGGAATGGGCTCTCGGACGGCCAGGCAGCGGTCGGTTTGCCAACCGGTGACAGCACATGATACAGCCGGAGAGCCATCTGGAGATGGAAGCCTTCGAGAGAGCCTTCCCCTGATTGACAGGTCCAAAGTTCACAAAGAGTTGTGACGTCTTCCGAAAACCCTTCGTGCGGTCCACGTAGAACTTCAGCGCTCTAGCTACATCCAGCGAGTGCAAAGTCCTCTCAGCCGGCGACGAAGGCGACGGGAAGAACACAGGTAACACCAAGGGTTCGTTGAGATGGAAGTCCGACGGTACCTTGGGCATGAAGGAGGGGTGCGTCCTGAGCACTACCCTCGTGTCGTGGAAGGAACAAGTTACTTACCTGTAACTGTTGTTCTCCAGCATGGGTCTGGCATGGATTCACATGCTCATGAATATTCCCCGTCGTCAGGCTGGGAATCCTCGGTAAAGAAAAAACCAGTATCAGTTTCGTTTCTGATCTGTCTTTCGTAGTAATAACCAATCACTGGTCTCTGCGTCATACTGACCACAGCCAATGACTGCCCTCTACCTAAGCACCGCCTCTGGCAGCCATCTTCAGATTTGGAAGCACGTGAAGTGGCAGTATGACCAAGTGAAGAGCCGCAGAGGGGTAGGCGGGAGGGTTCGCATGTGAATCCATGCCAGACCCATGCTGGAGAACAACAGTTACAGGTAAGTAACTTGTTCCTTCTCCAGCATGGGGTCTGGCATGGATTCACATGCTCATGAATAAAGAATACATAGCAGTACACACATGCACAACCACGGGAGGTGGCAAAGGCTCAACATTAAGCATCACATCAACTCAACATTAAGCATCTTACCTCCTCACCAGGCTCACCTCAGGCGAACAGGTTGCGCAGCACTGCTTGGCCGACCCTGGACTCCTCCCTGGAATCCCGGTCGACGCAGTAGAATTTCGTGAAGGTGTGCGTCGACCTCCACGTAGCAGCCCTGCATATGTCCAGCAGGGGCACACCAGATAGGAACGCCGTGGTAGCTGCGATCGCTCTGGTGGAATGGGCTCTCGGACGGCCAGGCAGCGGTCGGTTTGCCAACCGGTGACAGTACATGATACAGCCGGAGAGCCATCTGGAGATGGAAGCCTTCGAGAGAGCCTTCCCCTGATTGACAGGTCCAAAGTTCACAAAGAGTTGTGACGTCTTCCGAAAACCTTTCGTGCGGTCCACGTAGAACTTCAGCGCTCTAGCTACATCCAGCGAGTGCAAAGTCCTCTCAGCCGGCGACGAAGGCGACGGGAAGAACACAGGCAACACCAAGGGTTCGTTGAGATGAAAGTCCGACGGTACCTTGGGCATGAAGGAGGGGTGCGTCCTGAGCACTACCCTCGTGTCGTGGAAAGTCAAGTACGGGGCCTTGCAGGAAAGGGCCTGGATCTCTCCCACTCGTCGTGCGGAGGTGATGGCCACGAGAAAAGCTGTTTTCCACGATAGAAACTTCAACGGGGCCGAGTGCAGAGGCTCGAACGGAGGTCCCATGAGTTTGGTCAGCACCACGTTGAGCTCCCACGCCGGGGCCGGAGCCTTCACCGGCGGGAACGATCTGAACAGTCCCTTCATGAACTCTTTCACCAGACGATGAGACCACAAGGACGTCCGGCCCGTGGTTCTGGTGTATCGGGAGATCGCAGCAAGATGAATCTTGATGGACGCGTGTGCCAGACCAGCTTTGGCCAGCGTCAGCAGGTACGGCAGCACTCGGGGAGCCGTAATCCGCAGAGGGTTAATCTTCTGTGCGTGGCACCAGACAGAGAACCTCTTCCATTTGTGTCCGTAGCATTTAAGAGTCGAGGACGCCCTGGCCTTTGCAAGAACCTCTCTGCAATCGGCCGGTATGTCGTATCCTCCAAACTCTAGCGCTGCAGGAGCCAGGCCTGCAAGTTCAGCGACTTCGGGTCGTGGTGGAGGATGGCGCCTCCTTCCCTGGAGAGTAGATCCGCGTCCGCCGGCAGCTTGATTGGCGGGGACGCCGACAAGTCCAGAAGGTCCGGGAACCATATCTGCCTCGGCCACGCAGGTGCGACGAGGATCATCCTGCACCGTGACCTCTTGAGCTGGTTGACGAGCCGGATTAGCAGAGGCAAGGGAGGGAACGCGTAGAGGAACAGGCCCTCCCAGGGGAACGAGAAAGCATCGCCCATGCTCCTCGTCTGGGGAAACCTGCTGGCGAACCTCCGGCACTTGGTGTTCGTCGCCGTCGCGAACAGGTCGATCTGGGGTGTGCCCCACCGTCGGAAGAGGCGATCCACCAGATCCTGCCGTAGTTCCCACTCGTGGCACGAGCGCAGCTCCCTGCTGAGTGAGTCGGCGATGGTGTTTTTTATCCCTGCCAGATGAAACGGCACCAGAAGAATCCCTTGGGCGACGGCCCAATGCCACAGGTCCTGCGCCTCCTTGGACAGCGCTGGGGACCTGGTTCCGCCCTGTTTCCTGATGTAAAACATGGTGGTGGTGTTGTCGGTGAAGATCCTCACCACCTTGCCCTTGAGGGACGGAAGGAAGGACCTGAGGGCCCAAAACACTGCACGGAGCTCCAGGACGTTGATATGCAGGGACTTCTCCGTCGGGAGCCAGAGTCCCCTTGCGTGCAGATTTTCGGTGTGCGCTCCCCACCCTTCTAGGGAGGCATCCGTGGTCACAGTCACCTGGTGGGCTGGGGTCTGGAAGTCCATGCCCGCCGTCAGATGCGCGCGGGTGCCCCACCACCGTATCGCTCGTCGGAAACTCTCGTCGAGCTTGATCCTTTCCTCGAAGCTGCCCGTCGTCTGGATCCAGCGCGCATCCAGGAACTCTTGCAACGGGCGCATCCGGAGCCTGCACATGGGAATGAGGTAGATGCAGGAAGACATCATCCCGAGGAGGGACTTGATGGACCTCACCTTGGCCGCGTCGGCCACCAACATCCGTTGCACCTTGCCCAAGATGGTCCTGGTCCTCTCTTCCGACGGGGAGGCCAGAAGGGACACTGTGTCGAGCCTCGCTCCCAGAAACAGTGCGACTTGCGCGGGCACCAGGTGGGATTTGGCGTAGTTCACGGAGAATCCGTGAATCCCCTCGCGGCGCAGCTGCGCCGCCACCGGTGCGAGGCACTTGGTGAAAACCCTGGGTGCCGACCGCAGTCCGAAGGGAAGGGCTTTGAACTGGTAATGACGCCCTTGGACCACGAATCTGAGGAATTTTCGGTGCCCCTTTAGGATGGGAATGTGGAAGTAGGCATCCTCCAAATCCAACGACGATAGGAAGTCTCCTTCCTCCAGCTGACCCAGGACGTGCTGGAGGGTGACCATCCGGAACTTCTGCGCCTTGATGAACTTGTTCAGGCGTCGCAGGTCCAGGATGGGGCGCCATCCTCCCGTCTTCTTCTTCACGAGGAAGTAACGCGAGTAGACTCCGGAGCCCCGAAGCCTCTTTGGGACGAGTTCGATGGCGCCCTTTCTGAGCATCGCCTTTACCTCCAGGAGAAGTTGAGGGACGTGAAGTTCTTTCCTGGCCACGGGGGGGACGCGCGGGCACCTTCTTTGAAACTCGAGCGCGTGGCCCCGGGCCAGGGCGTCCAGCACCCAACGGTCGGTGGAGATGGACTCCCACACGCTGACGAAGCCCGCCAGCCGGCCTCCCACCGGGGTGCTTCGGTGGGGGCCCGACCCCACGGCCGGTTCAATCCTGCTTGGACGCGGCCTTGCCGCCTTGGCCTCCTTGGCGACGACGGCGGGGTCCGCCAGACTTGCCTCGTCCTCTGTAGGCCTCTTGCGACGACGAGCGGGCCGCTTGACGGTAGGAAGCGAAACCGCCGCCGGAACCTTTGGAGGCGCCCTTGCCTCCGCCGCTCCGAAAGGGCGTCCGCCGTTGCTGCAGTACTCCAAGGGCCCGGGCCGTCTCAGTATCCGCCTTGATGGCCTGAAGGGAGTCGTCCACTGTCTTCCCAAACAGGTTGTTCCCGTCGAAGGGCATGTCCAGGACCCTGGTCTGGACGTCCTGCCGAAAGTCCGTAGCCTTGAGCCATCCGCGACGTCGAAGGCAAACGCCGTTGCCCATCTGGCGGAACCCAGTGTCGGCGATGTCCGTCGCCACGGTGATGGCGTGGTCCGAGGCCACCTCACCTTCCTGCAGGATCTCAAGGGCCTCCGCCCTCTTGTCGTCCGGCAGAAAATCCAGCAGGGGAGCTATCTTGAACCAGAGTTCCCTGTCGTAGCGGGCCACGATAGCCAAGGCGTTGGCCGCTTTAATCGTCGTCGCCGCCGACGAGATGACTTTGCGTCCCATGGTATCCAATTTCTTTCCCTCGCCGTCCGGCGGGGAAGTCGACGTGGAGGCCGCACCCCCCCCCGCTTTCTTCCTGGCTGCCGCGGAGACGACGGAGTCCGGGGTAGGCTGCGCCCGGAGGCATAGGGGGGCCGAGTCCGGGACCCGGTACTTTTTCTCGTACCGGTCTCTTCTCGCTGGCGTCGTGGAAGGGTTCTTGAGGAGGGAAAGGCCCTCATCCCAAATGTCGTCCAACAGAGGCACTGCGAGGACCGTCTTCCTCTTGGTCTCGCGCCGTTGGTAAAGGAAGCCTTCCTTTTTCTTCTCCTCAGGGCAGAGTTGGAAAAGCTCGGATGCCCTGGCGATCATTGAGTGGAACGATCCAATCTCGTCGGGCGGAGAAGCCCTGGTGGGAGGCGACGACGGAAAATCCTCGTCGTATGCCTCGTCGTCCGTACCCGTCGCCGCCGTGTCAGTCCCCGTATCATCCCCTCGGGTGGACGGGGAGGAGGGCTGGACGGGGCGCGACGGTTGAAAAGGAGGCGGTGGATGAATCCTTCTTTTCTTGGTAGGGGGAACACCAGAAGGTCCCGGTTCTGGATCCCCAGACGGGAGAGGTTCCTCCGTCGGTAACGGTAGTCTCGTCCTTATCTCGGAGCATAAGGACTGTATAGCCAACAAAATGGCCGCTGAGTTGTCTTGCGGCGCTGGCAGAGGGGAATCCGACGGGCGAGCAGGGGCCCCGTCGGTATCCTCGACGATGTCGTCGTCGTCACCTGCGTCGGGGCCCATTCCGACGGGCTGGTCTTGTTCCACGCCTAGGCCGTGGCCTAAGACCTCGATCAGTTCCTCTTCTGAGGTTGAGGCCGAATCTACGACGACGCCCTGCCCCCCCTTCTTCCCCACGGAGGGTTTCACGGGGGTCCTATCGATGGGCACGAAAGAAGACTCCCTCCGAGGAGGCAGGGAGATTCTGGGCCCCGAGGCCGCCACCACTGGTGCAGCCTCCACAGGCTGGGCCAGGGCCGCCGCGACCGTTTCGATAGAGGGCTTGGTCGAATGGATCAAGGCCTTCACCACCTTAGGTGCGCTCACCGCCTTATCCTTGAGGGAGGGGGCACTGCCACGCTCCTCCTCTGCCTTAGAGCTCGACCGGGATCTCTCCAGGAGCTTCGCCGGGTGCTCGGCCTTCCTCTTACCCGACCCAGAGCGTTGGCTCGTGGTTGATGGTGCCGGGGAGGGTGCGCCCTGCCTGGCGCCCGTAGAGCCCGACCGTTCGGCGCTCCCGGTGCCAGCGGACTCGCGGTGCTTGGCCTTATGTTGGGCCCCCGTCGCCGGGGCGCCCTCAAAGGTCTTAGAAGACCGCTCAGATTTCTTCTTCTTCTCGCCAGACGGGCTCTTACCCTCCAGCCAGCTGGCGAGACGTTGATGGCGGTCCTTCATGGTCCGTTCCGACATGTTGCCGCAAAACGCACAGTCCTTCTCCACGTGCGTCTTGTCCCCATGAAAGCAGTAAAGGCAGAAAGAGTGTTCGTCCTCCTTGAAGACGTTCTGCAGCTGGCATCCAGGGCAGGCCCTGAACAGCTTTCCGGGCGTCGAGCTTCCCTTCTCCTGGGCCATCTCCGAGACCGGGCCTGAGAAGCTTCTGGAGTCCTCCGAAGCGTAGCTCGACGAAATCTTCACCCTTGAGGGGCACAGATGAATCCGACACGGGTCCCCGTTGATCGGATGTAGTATCGGTGGAGCTTGAGGCTCTTTTGACCGAAAGAATCGAAGTTTTTGTGAAAAAGCGCGAAAAAATAGCACTAACGCTCGAGAGCAATAGCACGAGGATCCCAACACATGAACGTGCGGTAAAAATCTGAAGATGGCTGCCAGAGGCGGTGCTTAGGTAGAGGGCAGTCATTGGCTGTGGTCAGTATGACGCAGAGACCAGTGATTGGTTATTACTACGAAAGACAGATCAGAAACGAAACTGATACTGGTTTTTTCTTTACCGAGGATTCCCAGCCTGACGACGGGGAATATTCATGAGCATGTGAATCCATGCCAGACCCCATGCTGGAGAAAGTCAAGTACGGGGCCTTGCAGGAAAGGGCCTGGATCTCTCCCACTCGTCGTGCGGAGGTGATGGCCACAAGAAAAGCTGTTTTCCACGATAGAAACTTCAACGGGGCCGAGTGCAGAGGCTCGAAAGGAGGTCCCATGAGCTTGGTCAGCACCACGTTGAGCTCCCACGCCGGGGCCGGAGCCTTCACCGGCGGGAACGATCTGAACAGTCCCTTCATGAACTCTTTCACCAGACGATGAGACCACAAGGACGTCCGCCCCGTGGTTCTGGTGTATCGGGAGATCGCAGCAAGATGAATCTTGATGGACGCGTGCGCCAGACCAGCTTTGGCCAGCGTCAGCAGGTACGGCAGTACTTGGGGAGCCGTAATCCGTAGAGGGTTAATCTTCTGTGCGTGGCACCAGACAGAGAACCTCTTCCATTTGTGTCCGTAGCATTTAAGAGTCGAGGACGCCCTGGCCTTTGCAAGAACCTCTCTGCAATCGGCCGGTATGTCGTATCCTCCAAACTCTAGCGCTGCAGGAGCCAGGCCTGCAAGTTCAGCGACTTCGGGTCGTGGTGGAGGATGGCGCCTCCTTCCCTGGAGAGTAGATCCGCGTCCGCCGGCAGCTTGATCGGCGGGGACGCTGACAAGTCCAGAAGGTCCGGGAACCATATCTGCCTCGGCCACGCAGGTGCGACGAGGATCATCCTGCACCGTGACCTCTTGAGCTGGTTGACGAGCCGGATTAGCAGAGGCAAGGGAGGGAACGCGTAGAGGAACAGGCCCTCCCAGGGGAACGAGAAAGCGTCGCCCATGCTCCTCGTCTGGGGAAACCTGCTGGCGAACCTCCGGCACTTGGTGTTCGTCGCCGTCGCGAACAGGTCGATCTGGGGTGTGCCCCACCGTCGGAAGAGGCGATCCACCAGATCCTGCCGTAGTTCCCACTCGTGGCACGAGCGCAGCTCCCTGCTGAGTGAGTCGGCGATGGTGTTTTTTATCCCTGCCAGATGAAACGGCACCAGAAAAATCCCTTGGGCGACGGCCCAATGCCACAGGTCCTGCGCCTCCTTGGACAGCGCTGGGGACCTGGTTCCGCCCTGTTTCCTGATGTAAAACATGGTGGTGGTGTTGTCGGTGAAGATCCTCACCACCTTGCCCTTGAGGGACGGAAGGAAGGACCTGAGGGCCCAAAACACTGCACGGAGCTCCAGGACGTTGATATGCAGGGACTTCTCCGTCGGGAGCCAGAGTCCCCTTGCGTGCAGATTTTCGGTGTGCGCTCCCCACCCTTCCAGGGAGGCATCCGTGGTCACAGTCTCCTGGTGGGCTGGGGTCTGGAAGTCCATGCCCGCCGTCAGATGCGCGCGGGTGCCCCACTACCGTATCGCTCGTCGGAAACTCTCGTCGAGCTTGATCCTTTCCTCGAAGCTGCCCGTCGTCTGGATCCAGCGCGCATCCAGGAATTCTTGCAACGGGCGCATCCGGAGCCTGCACATGGGAATGAGGTAGATGCAGGAAGACATCATCCCGAGGAGGGACTTGATGGACCTCACTTTGGCCGCGTCGGCCACCAACATCCGTTGCACCTTGCCCAAGATGGTCCTGGTCCTCTCCTCCGACGGGGAGGCCAGAAGGGACACTGTGTCGAGCCTCGCTCCCAGAAACAGTGCGACTTGCGCGGGCACCAGGTGGGATTTGGCGTAGTTCACTGAGAATCCCAGGTCCGTGAGGAGTTGGACGGTCCTTGCCGTGTGGACCACGGCGAGCTCCCTCGTCTTGGCGCGGATGAGCCAGTCGTCCAGGTAGGGGTAGACGTGAATCCCCTCGCGGCGCAGCTGCGCCGCCACCGGTGCGAGGCACTTGGTGAATACCCTGGGTGCCGACCGTAGTCCGAAGGGAAGGGCTTTGAACTGGTAATGACGCCCTTGGACCACGAATCTGAGGAATTTTCGGTGCCCCTTTAGGATGGGAATGTGGAAGTAGGCATCCTCCAAATCCAACGACGATGGGAAGTCTCCTTCCTCCAGCTGACCCAGGACGTGCTGGAGGGTGACCATCCGGAACTTCTGCGCCTTGATGAACTTGTTCAGACGTCGCAGGTCTAGGATGGGGCGCCATCCTCCCGTCTTCTTCTTCACGAGGAAGTATCGCGAGTAGACTCCGGAGCCCCGAAGCCTCTTTGGGACGAGTTCGATGGCGCCCTTTCTGAGCATCGCCTTTACCTCCAGGAGAAGTTGAGGGACGTGAAGTTCTTTCCTGGCCACGGGGGGGACGCGCGGGCACCTTCTTTGAAACTCGAGCGCGTGGCCCCGGGCCAGGGCGTCCAGCACCCAACAGTCGGTGGAGATGGACTCCCACACGCTGACGAAGCCCGCCAGCCGGCCTCCCACCGGGGTGCTTCGGTGGGGGCCCGACCCCACGGCCGGTTCAATCCTGCTTGGACGCGGCCTTGCCGCCTTGACCTCCTTGGCGACGACGGCGGGGTCCGCTAGACTTGCCTCGTCCTCTGTAGGCCTCTTGCGACGTCGAGCGGGCCGCTTGACGGTAGGAAGCGAAACCGCCGCCGGAACCTTTGGAGGCGCCCTTGCCTCCGCCGCTCCGAAAGGGCGTTCGTCGTTGCTGCAGGACTCCAAGGGCCCGGGCCGTCTCAGTATCCGCCTTGATGGCCTGAAGGGAATCGTCCACTGTCTTCCCAAACAGGTTGTTCCCGTCGAAGGGCATGTCCAGGACTCTGGTCTGGACGTCCTGCCGAAAGTCCGTAGCTTTGAGCCATCCACGACGTCGAAGGCAAACGCCGTTGCCCAGCTGGCGGAACCCAGTGTCGGCGATGTCCGTCGCCACGGTGATGGCGTGGTCCGACGCCACCTCACCTTCCTGCAGGATCTCAAGGGCCTCCGCCCTCTTGTCGTCCGGCAGAAAATCCAGCAGGGGAGCTATCTTGTACCAGAGCTCCCTGTCGTAGCGGGCCACGATAGCCAAGGCGTTGGCCGCTTTAATCGTCGTCGCTGCCGACGAGATGACTCTACGTCCCATAGCATCCAATTTCTTTCCCTCGCCGTCCGGCGGGGAAGTCGATGTGGAGGCCGCACCCCCCCCCGATTTCTTCCTGGCTGCCGCGGAGACGACGGAGTCCGGGGTAGGCTGCGCCCGGAGGCATAGTGGGGCCGTGTCCGGGACCCGGTACTTTTTCTCGTACCGGTCTCTTCTAGCTGGCGTCGTGGAAGGGTTCTTGAGGAGGGAAAGGCCCTCATCCCAAATGTCGTCCAACAGAGGCACTGCGAGGACCGTCTTCCTCTTGGCCTCGCGCCGCTGATAAAGGAAGCCTTCCTTTTTCTTCTCCTCAGGGCAGAGTTGGAAAAGCTCGGAAGCCCTGGAGATCATGGAGTGGAAAGATCCGATCTCGTCGGGCGGAGAAGCCCTGGTGGGAGGCGACGACGGAAAATCCTCGTCGTATGCCTCGTCGTCCGTACCCGTCGCTGCCGTGTCAGTCCCCGTATCATCCCCTCGGGTGGACGGGGAGGAGGGCTGGACGGGGCGCGACGGTTGAAAAGGAGGTGGTGGATGGATCCTTCTTTTCTTGGTAGGGGGAACACCAGAAGGTCCCGGTTCTGGATCCCCCGACGGGAGAGGTTCCTCCGTCGGTAACGGTAGCCTCGTCCTTATCTCGGAGCATAAGGACTGTATGGCCAACAAAATGGCCGCCGAGTTGTCTTGCGGCGCTGGCAGAGGGGAATCCGACCGGCGAGCAGGGGCCCCGTCGGTATCCTCGACGATGTCGTCGTCGTCACCTGCGTCGGGGTCCATTCCGACGGGCTGGCCTTCTTCCACGCCTAGGCCGTGGCTTAAGACCTCGATCAGCTCCTCTTCTGAGGTTGAGGCCGAATCTACGACGACGCCCTGCCCCCCCTTCTTCTTCCCCACGGAGGGTTTCACGGGGGTCCTATCGATGGGCACAAAGGAAGACTCCCTCCGAGGAGGCAGGGAGATTCTGGGCCCTGAGGTCGCCACCACTGGTGCAGCCACCACAGGCTGAGCCAGGGCCGCCGCGACCGTTTCGATAGAGGGCTTGGTCGGATGGATCAAGGCCTTCACCACCTTAGGTGCGCTCACCGCCTTATCCTTGAGGGAGGGGGCACTGCCACGCTCCTCCTCTGCCTTAGAGCTCGACCGGGGCCTCTCCAGGAGCTTCGCCGGGTGCTCGGCCTTCCTCTTACCCGACCCAGAGCGTTGGCTCGTGGTTGATGGTGCCGGGGAGGGTGCGCCCTGCCTGGCGCCCGTAGAGCCCGACCGTTCGGCGCTCCCGGTGCCAGCGGACTCGCGGTGCTTGGCCTTATGTTGGGCCCCCGTCGCCGGGGCGCCCTCAAAGGTCTTAGAAGACCGCTCGGATTTCTTCTTCTTCTCGCCAGACGGGCTCTTATCCTCCAGCCAGTTGGCGAGACGTTGATGGCGGTCCTTCATGGTCCGTTCCGACATGTTGCCGCAAAACGCACAGTCCTTCTCCACGTGCGTCTTGTCCTCATGAAGGCAGTAAAGGCAGAAAGAGTGTTCGTCCTCCTTGAAGACGTTCTGCAGCTGGCATCCAGGGCAGACCCTGAACAGCTTTCCGGGCGTCGAGCTTCCCTTCTCCTGGGCCATCTCCGAGACCGGGCCTGAGAAGCTTCTGGAGTCCTCCGAAGTGTAGCTCGACGAAATCTTCACCCTTGAGGGGCACAGATGAATCCGACACGGGTCCCCGTTGATCGGATGTAGGATCGGTGGAGCTTGAGGCTCTTTTGACCGAAAGAATCGAAGTTTTTTGTGAAAAAGCGCGAAAAGTAGCACTAACGCTCGAGAGCAATAGCACGAGGATCCCAACACATGAACGTGCGGTAAAAATCTGAAGATGGCTGCCAGAGGCGGTGCTTAGGTAGAGGGCAGTCATTGGCTGTGGTCAGTATGACGCAGAGACCAGTGATTGGTTATTACTACGAAAGACAGATCAGAAACGAAACTGATACTGGTTTTTTCTTTACCGAGGATTCCCAGCCTGACGACGGGGAATATTCATGAGCATGTGAATCCATGCCAGACCCCATGCTGGAGAACATCCAGAGTCCACAACAGAGCTGTAGAGTGCCAAGATCTTCAGGCCAGGGAAGCAATTCAATGCCATGGCAGCGACGATGTGCGTGTGCCTGAAAGGGCCCAGGGAGGGTCTTACCTTATCGTCAAGCCGTGTTGGAGCTGCACCTGCAACCTCCTGTGGTAGGGAGAGGGTGTAGTGCCATTCCAGGGACTGCAGCCTTGCAGATGCGCGGGATAGTGAAGAGAGGAGCATTTTGTCAAGGGCCAGGATCGGGCCTTTGGAGGAGGGCCCTCCAAGCCTGCCGGCTTCTCATTGGCCCATTACAAAGGAGCTAGAGCCAATGGTGGGTGAGCATGAACTGCACCAAGCACACAACAACACAATGTCATGGCAGCAACGATGTGAGTGTGCCTCAAAGGGCCCAGGGAGGGTCTTATCTATCGTCAAGCCGTGATGGAGCTTCACCTGGCAACCTTCCGTGGAAGGGAGAAGCCGCAGTCTCATTCCAGGGACTGCTTCCTTCCCGATGCGCGGGTTAGTGAAGAGGGGAGCTTTTTGTCCAGTGCCAGGATCGGGTCTTTAGAGGAGGGCCGGCCAAGCGTGCCGGCTTCTCATTGGCCCATTACAAAGGAGCTAGAGCCAATGGTGGGTGAGCATGAACTGCACCAAGCACACAACAACACATTTGTGCGGGCCGCCATCTTGGTATGGCAGCTCAAAGTTTGAATGTATTGCAGAAGGGCGGTATCCGTTGAAAATGCACCCTGGCAAGCAGTAACATCCACAGTCCACAACAGAGCTGTAGAGTGCCAAGATCTTCAGGCCAGGGAAGCAATTCAATGCCATGGCAGCGACGATGTGTGTGTGCCTGAAAGGGCCCAAGGAGGGTCTTACCTTATCGTCAAGCCGTGTTGGAGCTGCACCTGCAACCACCTGTGGTAGGGAGAGGGTGTAGTGCCATTCCAGGGACTGCAGCCTTGCAGATGCGCGGGATAGTGAAGAGAGGAGCATTTTGTCAAGGGCCAGGATCAGGCCTTTGGAGGGCCGGCCAAGCCTGCCAGCTTCTCATTGGCCCATTACAAAGGAGCTAAAGCCAATGGGGGCAGAGCATCAACTGCACCAAGCACAGAACAACACATTGTGCGGGCCGCCATCTTGGTATGGCAGCTCAAAGTTTGAATGTATTGCAGAAGGGCGGTATCCGTTGAAAATGCACCCTGGCAAGCAGTAACATCCACAGTCCACAACAGAGCTGTAGAGTGCCACTATCTTCAGGGCAGGGAAGCAAGTCAATGTCACGGCAGCGACGATGTGTGTGTGCCTGAAAGGGCCCAGTGAGGGTCTTACCTTATCACCAAGCCATGTTGGAGCT
Source organism: Ambystoma mexicanum (assembly GCF_040938575.1). Taxonomy (NCBI): domain Eukaryota; kingdom Metazoa; phylum Chordata; class Amphibia; order Caudata; family Ambystomatidae; genus Ambystoma; species Ambystoma mexicanum. Next base: position 16,873,473 of record NC_090937.1, on the reverse strand, counting down.
GCACCTGGCAACTTCCCGTGGTATGCAGAGGGAGCAGTGTCATTCCAGGGACTGCTGCCTTCCCGATGCTCGGGATAGTGATGAGAGGAGCATTTTGTCCAGGGCCAGGATCGGGCCGACCAAGCCTGCCGGCTTCTCATTGGCCCATTACAAAGGAGCCAGAGCCAATGGGGGCAGAGCATCAACTGCACCAAGCACACAACAACACAATGTGCGGGCCGCCCTCTTGGTATAGCAATTCGAATATATTGCAGAAGGTCAGTAGCCATCGAAAATACAGCCTAGCAAGCAGTAACATCCATAGTCCACAAAAGAGCTGTAGAGTGCCACGATCTTCAGGGCAGGGAAGCAATTCAGTGTCATGGCAGTGACGATGTGCGTGTGCCTGAAAGGGCCCAGGGAGGGTCTTACCTTATCGTCAAGCTGTGTTGAAGCTACACCTGGCAACCTCCCGTGGTATGGAGAGGGCGCAGTGCTATGCCAGGGACTGCTGCGTTGCCAATGCGTGGGATAGTGAAGAGAGGAGCATTTTGTCCGGGACCAGGATCGGGCCTTCGGAGGAGGGTTGGCCAAGCCTGCCGGCTTCTCATTGGCCCATTACAAATGAGCCAGAGCCAATGGGGACAGAGCATCAACTGCACCAAGCACACAACACAGTGTGCGGGCCGCCATCTTGGTATGGCAGCTGGCGGTTCGAATATATTGCAGAAGGGCAGTAGCCGTCAAAAATGCAGCCTAGCAAGCAGTAACATCCACAGTCCACAACAGAGCTGCAGAGTGTCACGATCTTCAGGGCAGGGAAGCAATTCAATGTCATGGCAGCAACGATGTGAGTGTGCCTCAAAGGGCCGAGGGAGGGTCTTATCTTATCGTCAAGCCGTGATGGAGCTTCACCTGGCAACCTTCCGTGGAAGGGAGAAGCCGCAGTCTCATTCCAGGGACTGCTTCCTTCCCGATGCGCGGGTTAGTGAAGAGAGGAGCTTTTTGTCCAGTGCCAGGATCGGGCCTTTGGAGGAGGGCCGGCCAAGCCTGCCGGCTTCTCATTAGCCCATTACAAAGGAGCCAGAGCCAATGGAGGCAGAGCATCAACTGCACCAAGCACACAACAACACAGTGTGCGGGCCGCCATCTTGGTATGGCAGCTTGCAGTTCGAACATATTGCAGAAGGGCAGTAGCTGTCGAAAATGCAGCCTAGCAAGCAGTAATATCCATAGTCTACAACAGAGCTGTAGAGTGCCACAATCTTCAAGGCAGGGTAGCAATTCAATGTCATGGCAGCAACGATGTGCGTGTGCCTGAAAGGGCCCAGGGAGGGTCTTAACTTATCGTCAAGCCGTGTTGGAGCTGCATCTGGCCACCTCCCGTGGTAGAGAGAGGGCACAGTCCCATTCCAGGGACTGCTGCCTTGCCGATGCCTGAGATAGTTAAGAGACAACCATTTTGTCCAAGGCCAGGATCGGGCGTTTGGAGGAGGGCCGGCCAAGCCTGCCAGCTTCTCATTGGCCCATTACAAAGGAGCCAGAGCCAATGAGGGCAGAGAATCAACTGCACGAAGCACACAACAACACAGTGTGCGGGCCGCCATCTTGGTACGGCAGCTCGCAGTTCGAATATATTGCAGGTGGACAGTAGCCGTCAAAAATGCAGCCTAGCAAGCAGTAACATCCATAGTCCACAACAGAGCTGTAGAGTGCCACGATCTTCAGGCAGCTAAGCAATGCAAAGTCATGGCAGCGCCGACGTGCGCGTGCCTGAAAGGGCCCAGGGATGTTCTTACCTTATCGTCAAGCCGTGTTGGAGCTGCGCCTGGCCACCTCCCGTGGTAGAGAGAGGGCACAGTCCCATTCGAGGGACTGCTGCCTTGCCGATGCGTGGGATAATTAACAGACAACCATTTTGTCCAGGGCCAGGATTGGGCCCTTGGAGGAGGGCCGGCCAAGCCTGCCGGCTTCTCATTGGCCCATTACAAAGGAGCTAGAGCCAATGGGGGCAGAGCATCAACTGCACCAAGCACACAACACAGTGTGCGGGCCCCCATCTTGGTATGGCAACTCGGGGTTCTAATATATTGCAGAAGGGCAGTAGCCGTCGGAAATGCAGCCTAGCAAGCAGTAACATCCATAGTCCACAACAGAGCTGTAGAGTGCCACGATCTTCAGGGCAGCTAAGAAATTCAAAGTCATGGCAGCGCCGACGTGCGCATGCCTGAAAGGGCCCAGGGAGGGTCTTACCTTATCGTCAAGCCGTGATGGAGCTGCACCTGGCAACCTTCCGTGGAAGGGAGAAGGCGCAGTCCCATTCCAGGGACTGCTGCCTTCCCGATGTGTGGGTTAGTTAAGAGACAACCATTTTGTCCAGGGCCAGGCCTTTGGAGGAGGGATGGCTAAGCCTGCCGGCTTCTCATTGGCCCATTACAAAGGAGCTAGACCCAATGGGGGCAGATCATCAACTGCACCAAGCACACGACAACACAGTTTGCGGGCCGCCATCTTGGTATAGCAGCTTGCAGTTTGAATATATTGCAGAAGGGCAGTAGCTGTCGAAAATGCAGCCTAGCAAGCAGTAACATCCATAGTCCACAACAGAGCTGTAGAGTGCAACGATCTTCAGGGCAGGGAAGCAATTGAAAGTCATGGCAGCTTCTATGTGCGTGTACCTGAAAGGGCCCAGGGAGGGTCTTACCTTATCGTCAAGCCGTGTTGGAGCTGCACCTGGCCACCTCCCGTGGTAGGGAGAGGGTGCATTGCCATTAAAGGGACTGCTGCCTTGCCGATCCGTGGGATAGTGAAGAGAGGAGCATTTTGTACAGGGCCGGGATCGGGCCTTTGGAGGAGGGCTGGCAAACCTGCCGGCTTCTCATTGGCCCATTACAAAAGAGCGATAGTCAATGGGGGCAGAGCATCAACTGCACCAAGCACGCAACAACACAGTGTGCAGGCCGCCATCTTGGTATGGGAGCGCACAGTTAGAATATATTGCAGAAGGGCAGTAGCTGTTAAAAATGCAGCCTAGCAAGCAGTAACATCCATGGTCCACAACAGAGCTGTAGAGTGCAACGATCTTCAGGGCAGGGAAGCAATTGAAAGTCATGGCAGCAACGATGTGCGTGTGCCTGAAAGGGCCCAGGGAGGGTCTTCCCTTATCGTCAAGCCTTCTTGGAGCTGCACCTGGCCACCTCCCGTGGTAGAGAGAGGGCACAGTCCCATTCCAGGGACTGCTGCCTTGCCGATGTGTGAGATAGTTAAGAGACAACCATTTTGTCCAAGGCCAGGATCGGGCCTTTGGAGGAGGGCCGGCCAAGCCTGCCAGCTTCTCATTGGCCCATTACAAAGGAGCCAGAGCCAATGGGGGCAGAGCATCAACTGCTAGAAAGACACACAACACAGGGTGCGGGTCGCCATCTTGGTACGGCAGCTCGCAGTTCGAATATATTGCAGGTGGGCAGTAGCTGTCGAACATGCAGCCTAGCAATGAGTAACATCCATAGTCCACAACAGAGCTGTAGAGTGCAACGATCTTCAGGGCAGGGAAGCAATTGAAAGTCATGGCAGCAACGATGTGCGTGTGCCTGAAAGGGTCCAGGGAGGGTCTTCCCTTATCGTCAAGCCTTCTTGGAGCTTCACCTGGCAACATACCGTGGTAGGGAGAGGGCGCAGTGCCATTCCAGGGACTGCTGCCTTGCCAATGCACGGGAAAACGAAGAGGAGCATTTTGTCGTGGGCCAGGATCGGATCTTCGGAGAAGGGCCGGCCAAACCCGCCGGCTTCTCATTGGCCCATTACAAATGAGCCAGAGCCAATGGGGACAGAGCATCAACTGCACCAAGCACACAACACAGTGTGCGGGCCGCCATCTTGGTATGGCAGCTGGCGGTTCGAATATATTGCAGAAGGGCAGTATCCGTCAAAAATGCAGCCTAGCAAGCAGTAACATCCACAGTCCACAACAGAGCTGCAGAGTGTCACGATCTTCAGGGCAGGGAAGCAATTCAATGTCATGGCAGCAATGATGTGAGTGTGCCTCAAAGGGCCGAGGGAGGGTCTTATCTTATCGTCAAGCCGTGATGGAGCTTCACCTGGCAACCTTCCGTGGAAGGGAGAAGCCGCAGTCTCATTCCAGGGACTGCTTCCTTCCCGATGCGCGGGTTAGTGAAGAGAGGAGCTTTTTGTCCAGTGCCAGGATCGGGCCTTTGGAGGAGGGCCGGCCAAGCCTGCCGGCTTCTCATTAGCCCATTACAAAGGAGCCAGAGCCAATGGAGGCAGAGCATCAACTGCACCAAGCACACAACAACACAGTGGCCCTCATTACGACCCTGGCGGAAATCGAAAAACGATGGCGGAAATGCAATACCGCCATCGAATAGCGCTCGGTGCGACTATGACCCGTCACCGCAAAGTACGAAGCCATTAGCGACACCGTAGTGAACGCCAACGCTAACTGCACCAAGCACGCGCGCGCGCGCCATGCCAAACCGCAAACACCACCATGGTGCAACGGTACGCCAATTCCGACCCTAGCGGACATGTACCTAACGCCATCAGGCATGGCGGAATGTACCATTCCGCCATGGCGAGAAGTACGGCATCGCGAATCAACCGTAAACGGCCCCACTGAGTGCCTGTACACCGCTCCCTGCCCACAAAGTACAACTCCCCGTAGGTGCAATGAAGCCACAATGCAACCATTGAAATGTACAAGTCACCCATGCATGCCAACGAACAAAAGAAACACAAGAGGGGCCAATGGGAGCTGCAGGGCACAGATGGCACGAATACAGAAGCCATCCCAATGGACATGACCACAGTCCCCCACCAAGAAACGCACGCAAACACAGGCACCTGTGACCAGCAATATTCCGAAGACCACATCATTCAACCAGTCCACCTGGCTGACCGGCATCTGTTACACAAAACCCAATCCCCCGCCCCTGAGCATGACAACATTCAAACTGGCATATTGGCAGCCCCCATCCCTGACCTCACTGGGCTTCGTAGGCAAACGCGCACAGCACAGTACCACGCAACTAAACCCCGAAGCTGGAACCCAATGCAGATCTCCTCACAATACATCGCCCCCCAAATAGGCATATGCCACATCACTTGCAAAGAAAAACGCTACACGGGCCAAATCAGAATAGAAATTTTATGCACATCAAAATCACAAAGCACATACAGCCATCAGGCCATGAACTCCAAAACACCAATCACCATTGTGGGCTGCTTCCGCAAGAAATGACCAGCCACTACCTGTGTGTCGCCCTGTTCCCCCATGGTACACAGAGCCACATTCACGTACGAAAAGGCAACATGGAAGCGCACAGAACCGCAGGGCCGTCCCAATGGGGAGGCACTAGTCCAGCTGAAAGGCCGAAATGTTGCTCCGAGCCACCAGTACTGCGTAAGGGCATGTGGCCCATTGGCGATCGTCCCATAAGATCGTAATGCTGCTCCACTGATTAACACGAAGCAGCAGGTGTCGGGAGTAAAATCCATCTGCAGGAGTGGCATACAGATGGCAGTGGCAAAAGGGGAGGAGATACCTGTCAACCAAAAGAAAAGAAAAAGAACAGAATGGCCATCAGAACTACATACCAACAACTCACTTCAATGATCACACGAAATCCACAGCCATATGCATGCTAGCCCACTCCAAAGGAACATCACCACCCCAAAACCACTTGCGACTCATAACCATCTATATCGAGGTGCAAACACCATCACAAACGAGTGTCTGAGGGCGCCTCGAGACAGGGAGGGCTCAACAAGGCCAGATGGACGATGGTCCCACTATGGCAGCCCTGCATCACATAGCGTAGGGGAGGCGGATAGATCCCAAGAAGCCCTGTACATGGCAAACTCTGTATCAAATCACCTGCCCATGCATCCATCCATCATTCCCTCATCCCGGGATCAAAATGCCTGAATAATTACTCACATAACATTAGAAACATCCATTGAGTCTGTGCGTTATGCAGCCTGCTAAATCCACAGTGCCCCAGCCCGTAATTCCAGTGTTGTGAAGTAACATGTATTTGGTAACGGACGGCCTCATCGCCCACGTAGCTATTGCGCATCCCAAACTATTCATATCAATCATTGCTCCCTCGCCATGGGCCCTGTCTCAAGGACATAGAACAATAGAACGTTACATTTGCAGTCAGACCTGTGGGCATCTCCTCGCCGCTAGCTGGAAACCGAAAGCGCCGCCCTTCGAATTCCTCATTTGCAACATCACGTCGAAAAGGCATCTGTGGCCGTTTGAAATCACTAATTATTCCATCGAGTGCGGCTGTGTGTGAAAATGGCAACTGCCTTCACCCACGAATGGGACGCCCCGCCCGTCGTTGCAACTCGGTACAGTGATGCATGAGGGCCCACCGTTACTCGAGTACTACGTCCCACTGACCCCTCACAAGTCTGTTCGCGACTGCACAGATAGTATGTGAAACAATGGGACCACAGCAGAATGAACATATCAACCAATCTTACACGGCCATCGGGTACAAATACATGATTGCAATAGCAAGATACAATTCCCCGAATTGCAGCGTTGTGCGCGGGACGTGCTCGGCCAAAGGGGAGAGCAGTTTGCACAGGTGGAATCAATCACCACAGGTGGAGGCCATACAGCCTGAAAACACATAAATTGCACAGCCAGTCTCCTCCCACAACCACACCGAAATGCTACCGGCAGGACTCGCGATGTTGGCCCTGGGGGACCTGATAGCACTGCAAGTGCTCCGACTCCAAGAAGTAGACGAACACCAACTACAACCAGCCGCACGGAGGAGACGCAGGAGGAGGAGGAGGCCAAGGCAGGGCCAGCAAGGCCCACCAGCACAGCCACTACCACCACGCAGGCAGCCCGCAATTCAACGCCTCCGAGCACATCCGTTCAACCTCACTGATGAGCAGATCCACACCCTCTACCGTCTGGACCGGGACACCATAGCCGCCATTGTGGACATGACACAGGCTGACCTTGTCAGCATGATAGATAGCCCAACCGCCATCCCACCCCTACTGAAGGTGGTGTCTGTACTCCACTTCCTGGCCACAGGCACCTACCAGCACACAGTCGGACAGTTGCATGGCATTTCTCAGCCACTGTTCTCACGGACACTATTGCAAGTGCTCGATGCCCTCCTGAAGCACGCAGACGACTACATCTCTCTACCACGCTCGGAGCAGGAAATAACCAACACAAAAGTGGGATTCCATGCACTTGCCGGCATACCGGGTTGCATTGGTGCCATCGACTGCACCCATGTTGAATTGGTCGTCCCACATGCCATGGAGGCCCAGTACCGCAACAGAAAACAATTTCATTCCCTGAATGTACAGATGGTGTGTGACTCCAACAGGATCATTACACATTGTTGTGCCCGATTCCCTGGATCAACCCATGATTCTATGGTCTTGAGGAACTCTACAATACCACGCTACATGGAGCGACACGCAGGGAACAGATCCTGGCTACTCGGTGAGTCTCATTACATGCATGATGATGTGGGGTATGTGAATTGGCAATGACCTGCCAGGAAGGGGGGGGGGGGGGGTGTGCGTACGTATCAATGGCATTCCACATCATACGTTTCTCGTCCACATACAGGTGATGCTGGATATCCACTGAAGAGATGGCTCCTCACACCAGTCCGGAACCCACGGGACCAGCATGAGGAGGACTACAACCATGCCCACTCACGTACCCGTGTAGTCATAGAACAGGCATTCGGCCTACTGAAGACCCGTTTCCGCTGCCTCAGCAGGTCTGGCGGGGCACTCCTGTACCGCCATGAGAAGGTTGCAAAGATGGTGATGGCATGTGTCATGCTCCACAACATGTGCGTACGTAGAAATGTGCCCATGCCCCCTGACGCAGAACTGCAAGCACCTGATGATGGTCATGATGAGGGTGGGGATGTGGCAGCACCTCATGGAGTCTGCGAGGCACCGGAGGCCCGTGACATTCGTCAGCATCTCATTGATGTATGCTTCTAGCACTCACGCCTGGTGGCTGATACATGGACACGGGACTCGTGGCACTGCGTGTGTCTGGGACATGCACAATATGGACTGTACGCCTATGATGGCCTAGTACACAAAGATCAATGTCCACACTTCTCATTGGTTGATCGTGCACTTTTTATGGCATATGTGATATCATGTTGAACACCCTATCGACCCGCCACCCAAGTGAGCCCAACACACCCCCTCCACCCTCCTACCTCCCCCCCGAACACCAGTGTCCAAAGATGCTCATTGTCAGTGGGCTGTCGCTATTGCATGCCCCCTCTGCGGGTATCAGGGGCACCCCTGCCTGTGGAGCGCAGGTTCCTTCCAGATCTACGTTGGGGGCTGCCCTGGACGGAACTTGCAACGGATGATGTGTCTGCCTGCTCACGTCCATGCATGTCCCTAAGGGTTTGCGAGAGCTCAGTGAGCACACGGCGCACTGCGGCAAGTTCGGCACATACGTCTTTGGACGTCGCATGCAGTTCCCCCCTCAGGCTCTCGGTGCTACTCTCCATTTGGACTCTCAGGCTCTCGGTGCTACTCTCAATTTGTGCCCTTAGCGTCTCTGTACCTCTCTCCATTTCTGCCCTAAGTGTCTCTGTTGATGTTTCTATGTCTGCCTTGGTGCCCCCACATTCATCGGCATGGCCCTTGAGGAGTGTGGCCATTTGCTGCTGTTGGACGATTAACTTGTCGAGGGACTGTTGCCTCTGCTGGGCCATGGCCATTTGCGGTGGTGTCACAGAGGGGCTGTTGTCCTCATGTTGCCTTGCCACAGGGCTTGTGGGGGATGGCCAGTCGTCGTCTTGTGGGTGCCCCTGCGTGGTATCCTCATGTTGTACGGGAGGGGACAGACAGGGGGATTGGGACAGGTCATGGATGGATCTGACCTCGACATCCCCGTCTTCTGTGTCCGAGCATGCTGCCATCAATGGGGTGTCACCTATGGTGCTGCTGCCACCAGAGGCAGTGCCTTCTGTGGCATCCATTGGGGGGACCTGTGGTGGTGGTGTTGTGGCCATGCTGGCTGCTGGGGTGCCTGTTGATGTTCCCTCCTCTGTGCTGCCACCTGATTTGTGCTGCTGCCGTGTCTTGATGCGTGCAGCTGAGGTGGAGGGTCTCTGGCCGTTGGTCTTGGCCCTCTTTGCAGGTGTGCTGGTAGGGGTGTCCTGTAGCTCGTCGTTTGGATCGGACCCTGTGGTGGAGTAAAGGAGGGCGAGGGTTATTGATGGGTCAGTGGGAATTGGAATGGCATTGTATCACATGCATTGGGGTGGTACCTGAGGGTGATTTGGGTCGGGGTCTTGGAGGTGCTTTGATTTGTGTGTGGAGTGAGGGTGCAGTTGTTTGGCAGCCTGCAGTTAGGGTGTGCCTGCTGCACGTGTAGTGCGTGTATTAGGGGTTTTTAATTATTTATGTATTTATTGTGGGTTTTAACGTGCGCTATCAGGCCGATGTGTGTGGGCGTTCTCCTGGACATGTGTTTCTGTTGCACTATGTGGACGCATGGTACTTCACATGGATGGACTGTGTGGATTTGGCATTGTTTTATCTGGCCCACCTACCTGAATCTTCGGATGTCTGCACTCCTTTCTCCATCCCTCCGACTCCCTCTATGCTCTCCATTCCGATGGTGGAGGCACAGATTTCTTCCCAGGGGGTCAACTTGATGGGTGATTCAGGACCTCCCCCGGTGGCTGTGGCAATGTTGCGGTTGGCAGAGAGTATGCTGCGGACGCGTATCCGCAGGTCGTCCCATCGCTTGCGGCATTGCTGTGGGGTGCGGGGTGCGGTCCCCACCGCACTTACCCGCTGTGCCACCAGAGCCCATATGGCCTTCTTGTTTGCAAGTGCCGTCCTGGTCATTTGCGTGGAGAAGACGACGGCTGCATTCTCCTGGAGGGTCTCTGTTAGCACGGTGAGTTCCTCACGGGAGAAGTGGACCTGCCGCTTGCGGTCGCACGCTTTCTTCGCTACTTTTCCCATTTTTCTTGGTTTCGCTAGGGTGGGTGACGGGTTGGGGTGTGTTTCAGGGTAGTGATTTTAGTGGTTGTGTTGTTTTGGTGTTTTTATAGGTGTACGCCGGGATGTTTCCCGTTCCGGGCCCATGTTTTAACTTCCGTTTCCGTATATTTCCGGGCACCGTACTTTCCGGTAGGCGCACACTGCGGTGACCGCTAAGAGGGGTGGCGGTATTGCACCTAGGGCGCCGTACGGCGGCGGTGTGGGCCGTTTTGGGGTCATTTCCGCCATCGCGGACTTTGCACTTCCGCCGTGGCGTGGTGCTCGTGCCCGATGGGTCGGAATGGGCCGCACTTTGCTCCTTCGTACAATGGCGGAAACGCTATTTACGCTGTGGCGCTCCGGTCAGTCGCTTTCCGCAAGGGTCGTAATGAGGGCCAGTGTGCGGGCCGCCATCTTGGTATGGCAGCTCGCAGTTCGAACATATTGCAGAAGGGCAGTAGCTGTCGAAAATGCAGCCTAGCAAGCAGTAATATCCATAGTCTACAACAGAGCTGTAGAGTGCCACAATCTTCAAGGCAGGGTAGCAATTCAATGTCATGGCAGCAACGATGTGCGTGTGCCTGAAAGGGCCCAGGGAGGGTCTTAACTTATCGTCAAGCCGTGTTGGAGCTGCATCTGGCCACCTCCCGTGGTAGAGAGAGGGCACAGTCCCATTCCAGGGACTGCTGCCTTGCCGATGCCTGAGATAGTTAAGAGACAACCATTTTGTCCAAGGCCAGGATCGGGCGTTTGGAGGAGGGCCGGCCAAGCCTGCCAGCTTCTCATTGGCCCATTACAAAGGAGCCAGAGCCAATGAGGGCAGAGAATCAACTGCACGAAGCACACAACAACACAGTGTGCGGGCCACCATCTTGGTACGGCAGCTCGCAGTTCGAATATATTGCAGGTGGACAGTAGCCGTCAAAAATGCAGCCTAGCAAGCAGTAACATCCATAGTCCACAACAGAGCTGTAGAGTGCCACGATCTTCAGGCAGCTAAGCAATGCAAAGTCATGGCAGCGCCGACGTGCGCGTGCCTGAAAGGGCCCAGGGATGTTCTTACCTTATCGTCAAGCCGTGTTGGAGCTGCGCCTGGCCACCTCCCGTGGTAGAGAGAGGGCACAGTCCCATTCGAGGGACTGCTGCCTTGCCGATGCGTGGGATAATTAACAGACAACCATTTTGTCCAGGGCCAGGATTGGGCCCTTGGAGGAGGGCCGGCCAAGCCTGCCGGCTTCTCATTGGCCCATTACAAAGGAGCTAGAGCCAATGGGGGCAGAGCATCAACTGCACCAAGCACACAACACAGTGTGCGGGCCCCCATCTTGGTATGGCAGCTCGGGGTTCTAATATATTGCAGCAGGGCAGTAGCCGTCGGAAATGCAGCCTAGCAAGCAGTAACATCCATAGTCCACAACAGAGCTGTAGAGTGCCACGATCTTCAGGGCAGCTAAGCAATTCAAAGTCATGGCAGCGCCGACGTGCGCATGCCTGAAAGGGCCCAGGGAGGGTCTTACCTTATCGTCAAGCCGTGATGGAGCTGCACCTGGCAACCTTCCGTGGAAGGGAGAAGGCGCAGTCCCATTCCAGGGACTGCTGCCTTCCCGATGCGTGGGTTAGTTAAGAGACAACCATTTTGTCCAGGGCCAGGCCTTTGGAGGAGGGATGGCTAAGCCTGCCGGCTTCTCATTGGCCCATTACAAAGGAGCTAGACCCAATGGGGGCAGATCATCAACTGCACCAAGCACACGACAACACAGTTTGCGGGCCGCCATCTTGGTATAGCAGCTTGCAGTTTGAATATATTGCAGAAGGGCAGTAGCTGTCGAAAATGCAGCCTAGCAAGCAGTAACATCCATAGTCCACAACAGAGCTGTAGAGTGCAACGATCTTCAGGGCAGGGAAGCAATTGAAAGTCATGGCAGCTTCTATGTGCGTGTACCTGAAAGGGCCCAGGGAGGGTCTTACCTTATCGTCAAGCCGTGTTGGAGCTGCACCTGGCCACCACCCGTGGTAGGGAGAGGGTGCATTGCCATTCCAGGGACTGCTGCCTTGCCGATGCGTGGGATAGTGAAGAGAGGAGCATTTTGTACAGGGCCGGGATCGGGCCTTTGGAGGAGGGCTGGCAAACCTGCCGGCTTCTCATTGGCCCATTACAAAAGAGCGATAGTCAATGGGGGCAGAGCATCAACTGCACCAAGCACGCAACAACACAGTGTGCAGGCCGCCATCTTGGTATGGGAGCGCACAGTTAGAATATATTGCAGAAGGGCAGTAGCTGTTAAAAATGCAGCCTAGCAAGCAGTAACATCCATGGTCCACAACAGAGCTGTAGAGTGCAACGATCTTCAGGGCAGGGAAGCAATTGAAAGTCATGGCAGCAACGATGTGCGTGTGCCTGAAAGGGCCCAGGGAGGGTCTTCCCTTATCGTCAAGCCTTCTTGGAGCTGCACCTGGCCACCTCCCGTGGTAGAGAGAGGGCACAGTCCCATTCCAGGGACTGCTGCCTTGCCGATGTGTGAGATAGTTAAGAGACAACCATTTTGTCCAAGGCCAGGATCGGGCCTTTGGAGGAGGGCCGGCCAAGCCTGCCAGCTTCTCATTGGCCCATTACAAAGGAGCCAGAGCCAATGGGGGCAGAGCATCAACTGCTAGAAAGACACACAACACAGGGTGCGGGTCGCCATCTTGGTACGGCAGCTCGCAGTTCGAATATATTGCAGGTGGGCAGTAGCTGTCGAACATGCAGCCTAGCAATGAGTAACATCCATAGTCCACAACAGAGCTGTAGAGTGCAACGATCTTCAGGGCAGGGAAGCAATTGAAAGTCATGGCAGCAACGATGTGCGTGTGCCTGAAAGGGTCCAGGGAGGGTCTTCCCTTATCGTCAAGCCTTCTTGGAGCTTCACCTGGCAACATACCGTGGTAGGGAGAGGGCGCAGTGCCATTCCAGGGACTGCTGCCTTGCCAATGCACGGGAAAACGAAGAGAGGAGCATTTTGTCCGGGACCAGGATCGGGCCTTCGGAGGAGGGTTGGCCAAGCCTGCCGGCTTCTCATTGGCCCATTACAAATGAGCCAGAGCCAATGGGGACAGAGCATCAACTGCACCAAGCACACAACACAGTGTGCGGGCCGCCATCTTGGTATGGCAGCTGGCGGTTCGAATATATTGCAGAAGGGCAGTAGCCGTCAAAAATGCAGCCTAGCAAGCAGTAACATCCACAGTCCACAACAGAGCTGCAGAGTGTCACGATCTTCAGGGCAGGGAAGCAATTCAATGTCATGGCAGCAACGATGTGAGTGTGCCTCAAAGGGCCGAGGGAGGGTCTTATCTTATCGTCAAGCCGTGATGGAGCTTCACCTGGCAACCTTCCGTGGAAGGGAGAAGCCGCAGTCTCATTCCAGGGACTGCTTCCTTCCCGATGCGCGGGTTAGTGAAGAGAGGAGCTTTTTGTCCAGTGCCAGGATCGGGCCTTTGGAGGAGGGCCGGCCAAGCCTGCCGGCTTCTCATTAGCCCATTACAAAGGAGCCAGAGCCAATGGAGGCAGAGCATCAACTGCACCAAGCACACAACAACACAGTGTGCGGGCCGCCATCTTGGTATGGCAGCTTGCAGTTCGAACATATTGCAGAAGGGCAGTAGCTGTCGAAAATGCAGCCTAGCAAGCAGTAATATCCATAGTCTACAACAGAGCTGTAGAGTGCCACAATCTTCAAGGCAGGGTAGCAATTCAATGTCATGGCAGCAACGATGTGCGTGTGCCTGAAAGGGCCCAGGGAGGGTCTTAACTTATCGTCAAGCCGTGTTGGAGCTGCATCTGGCCACCTCCCGTGGTAGAGAGAGGGCACAGTCCCATTCCAGGGACTGCTGCCTTGCCGATGCCTGAGATAGTTAAGAGACAACCATTTTGTCCAAGGCCAGGATCGGGCGTTTGGAGGAGGGCCGGCCAAGCCTGCCAGCTTCTCATTGGCCCATTACAAAGGAGCCAGAGCCAATGAGGGCAGAGAATCAACTGCACGAAGCACACAACAACACAGTGTGCGGGCCGCCATCTTGGTACGGCAGCTCGCAGTTCGAATATATTGCAGGTGGACAGTAGCCGTCAAAAATGCAGCCTAGCAAGCAGTAACATCCATAGTCCACAACAGAGCTGTAGAGTGCCACGATCTTCAGGCAGCTAAGCAATGCAAAGTCATGGCAGCGCCGACGTGCGCGTGCCTGAAAGGGCCCAGGGATGTTCTTACCTTATCGTCAAGCCGTGTTGGAGCTGCGCCTGGCCACCTCCCGTGGTAGAGAGAGGGCACAGTCCCATTCGAGGGACTGCTGCCTTGCCGATGAGTGGGATAATTAACAGACAACCATTTTGTCCAGGGCCAGGATTGGGCCCTTGGAGGAGGGCCGGCCAAGCCTGCCGGCTTCTCATTGGCCCATTACAAAGGAGCTAGAGCCAATGGGGGCAGAGCATCAACTGCACCAAGCACACAACACAGTGTGCGGGCCCCCATCTTGGTATGGCAACTCGGGGTTCTAATATATTGCAGAAGGGCAGTAGCCGTCGGAAATGCAGCCTAGCAAGCAGTAACATCCATAGTCCACAACAGAGCTGTAGAGTGCCACGATCTTCAGGGCAGCTAAGCAATTCAAAGTCATGGCAGCGCCGACGTGCGCATGCCTGAAAGGGCCCAGGGAGGGTCTTACCTTATCGTCAAGCCGTGATGGAGCTGCACCTGGCAACCTTCCGTGGAAGGGAGAAGGCGCAGTCCCATTCCAGGGACTGCTGCCTTCCCGATGCGTGGGTTAGTTAAGAGACAACCATTTTGTCCAGGGCCAGGCCTTTGGAGGAGGGATGGCTAAGCCTGCCGGCTTCTCATTGGCCCATTACAAAGGAGCTAGAGCCAATGGGGGCAGATCATCAACTGCACCAAGCACACGACAACACAGTTTGCGGGCCGCCATCTTGGTATAGCAGCTTGCAGTTTGAATATATTGCAGAAGGGCAGTAGCTGTCGAAAAAGCAAGCCTAGCAAGCAGTAACATCCATAGTCCACAACAGAGCTGTAGAGTGCAACGATCTTCAGGGCAGGGAAGCAATTGAAAGTCATGGCAGCTTCTATGTGCGTGTACCTGAAAGGGCCCAGGGAGGGTCTTACCTTATCGTCAAGCCGTGTTGGAGCTGCACCTGGCCACCTCCCGTGGTAGGGAGAGGGTGCATTGCCATTCCAGGGACTGCTGCCTTGCCGATGCGTGGGATAGTGAAGAGAGGAGCATTTTGTACAGGGCCGGGATCGGGCCTTTGGAGGAGGGCTGGCAAACCTGCCGGCTTCTCATTGGCCCGTTACAAAAGAGCGATAGTCAATGGGGGCAGAGCATCAACTGCACCAAGCACGCAACAACACAGTGTGCAGGCCGCCATCTTGGTATGGGAGCGCACAGTTAGAATATATTGCAGAAGGGCAGTAGCTGTTAAAAATGCAGCCTAGCAAGCAGTAACATCCATGGTCCACAACAGAGCTGTAGAGTGCAACGATCTTCAGGGCAGGGAAGCAATTGAAAGTCATGGCAGCAACGATGTGCGTGTGCCTGAAAGGGCCCAGGGAGGGTCTTCCCTTATCGTCAAGCCTTCTTGGAGCTGCACCTGGCCACCTCCCGTGGTAGAGAGAGGGCACAGTCCCATTCCAGGGACTGCTGCCTTGCCGATGTGTGAGATAGTTAAGAGACAACCATTTTGTCCAAGGCCAGGATCGGGCCTTTGGAGGAGGGCCGGCCAAGCCTGCCAGCTTCTCATTGGCCCATTACAAAGGAGCCAGAGCCAATGGGGGCAGAGCATCAACTGCTAGAAAGACACACAACACAGGGTGCGGGTCGCCATCTTGGTACGGCAGCTCGCAGTTCGAATATATTGCAGGTGGGCAGTAGCTGTCGAACATGCAGCCTAGCAATGAGTAACATCCATAGTCCACAACAGAGCTGTAGAGTGCAACGATCTTCAGGGCAGGGAAGCAATTGAAAGTCATGGCAGCAACGATGTGCGTGTGCCTGAAAGGGTCCAGGGAGGGTCTTCCCTTATCGTCAAGCCTTCTTGGAGCTTCACCTGGCAACATACCGTGGTAGGGAGAGGGCGCAGTGCCATTCCAGGGACTGCTGCCTTGCCAATGCACGGGAAAACGAAGAGAGGAGCATTTTGTCGTGGGCCAGGATCGGATCTTCGGAGAAGGGCCGGCCAAACCCGCCGGCTTCTCATTGGCCCATTACAAATGAGCCAGAGCCAATGGGGACAGAGCATCAACTGCACCAAGCACACAACACAGTGTGCGGGCCGCCATCTTGGTATGGCAGCTGGCGGTTCGAATATATTGCAGAAGGGCAGTATCCGTCAAAAATGCAGCCTAGCAAGCAGTAACATCCACAGTCCACAACAGAGCTGCAGAGTGTCACGATCTTCAGGGCAGGGAAGCAATTCAATGTGATGGCAGCAATGATGTGAGTGTGCCTCAAAGGGCCGAGGGAGGGTCTTATCTTATCGTCAAGCCGTAATGGAGCTTCACCTGGCAACCTTCCGTGGAAGGGAGAAGCCGCAGTCTCATTCCAGGGACTGCTTCCTTCCCGATGCGCGGGTTAGTGAAGAGAGGAGCTTTTTGTCCAGTGCCAGGATCGGGAATTTGGAGGAGGGCCGGCCAAGCCTGCCGGCTTCTCATTAGCCCATTACAAAGGAGCCAGAGCCAATGGAGGCAGAGCATCAACTGCACCAAGCACACAACAACACAGTGTGCGGGCCGCCATCTTGGTATGGCAGCTCGCAGTTCGAACATATTGCAGAAGGGCAGTAGCTGTCGAAAATGCAGCCTAGCAAGCAGTAATATCCATAGTCTACAACAGAGCTGTAGAGTGCCACAATCTTCAAGGCAGGGTAGCAATTCAATGTCATGGCAGCAACGATGTGCGTGTGCCTGAAAGGGCCCAGGGAGGGTCTTAACTTATCGTCAAGCCGTGTTGGAGCTGCATCTGGCCACCTACCGTGGTAGAGAGAGGGCACAGTCCCATTCCAGGGACTGCTGCCTTGCCGATGCCTGAGATAGTTAAGAGACAACCATTTTGTCCAAGGCCAGGATCGGCCGTTGGAGGAGGGCCGGCCAAGCCTGCCAGCTTCTCATTGGCCCATTACAAAGGAGCCAGAGCCAATGAGGGCAGAGAATCAACTGCACGAAGCACACAACAACACAGTGTGCGGGCCGCCATCTTGGTACGGCAGCTCGCAGTTCGAATATATTGCAGGTGGACAATAGCCGTCAAAAATGCAGCCTAGCAAGCAGTAACATCCATAGGCCACAACAGAGCTGTAGAGTGCCACGATCTTCAGGCAGCTAAGCAATGCAAAGTCATGGCACCGCCGACGTGCGCGTGCCTGAAAGGGCCCAGGGATGTTCTTACCTTATCGTCAAGCCGTGTTGGAGCTGCGCCTGGCCACCTCCCGTGGTAGAGAGAGGGCACAGTCCCATTCGAGGGACTGCTGCCTTGCCGATGCGTGGGATAATTAACAGACAACCATTTTGTCCAGGGCCAGGATTGGGCCCTTGGAGGAGGGCCGGCCAAGCCTGCCGGCTTCTCATTGGCCCATTACAAAGGAGCTAGAGCCAATGGGGGCAGAGCATCAACTGCACCAAGCACACAACACAGTGTGCGGGCCCCCATCTTGGTATGGCAGCTCGGGGTTCTAATATATTGCAGCAGGGCAGTAGCCGTCGGAAATGCAGCCTAGCAAGCAGTAACATCCATAGTCCACAACAGAGCTGTAGAGTGCCACGATCTTCAGGGCAGCTAAGCAATTCAAAGTCATGGCAGCGCCGACGTGCGCATGCCTGAAAGGGCCCAGGGAGGGTCTTACCTTATCGCCAAGCCGTGATGGAGCTGCACCTGGCAACCTTCCGTGGAAGGGAGAAGGCGCAGTCCCATTCCAGGGACTGCTGCCTTGCCGATGCGTGGGTTAGTTAAGAGACAACCATTTTGTCCAGGGCCAGGCCTTTGGAGGAGGGATGGCTAAGCCTGCCGGCTTCTCATTGGCCCATTACAAAGGAGCTAGACCCAATGGGGGCAGAGCATCAACTGCACCAAGCACACGACAACACAGTTTGCGGGCCGCCATCTTGGTATAGCAGCTTGCCGTTTGAATATATTGCAGAAGGGCAGTAGCTGTCGAAAATGCAGCCTAGCAAGCAGTAACATCCATAGTCCACAACAGAGCTGTAGAGTGCAACGATCTTCAGGGCAGGGAAGCAATTGAAAGTCATGGCAGCTTCTATGTGTGTGTACCTGAAAGGGCCCAGGGAGGGTCTTACCTTATCGTCAAGCCGTGTTGGAGCTGCACCTGGCCACCTCCCGTGGTAGGGAGAGGGTGCATTGCCATTCCAGGGACTGCTGCCTTGCCGATGCGTGGGATAGTGAAGAGAGGAGCATTTTGTACAGGGCCGGGATCGGGCCTTTGGAGGAGGGCTGGCAAACCTGCCGGCTTCTCATTGGCCCATTACAAAAGAGCGATAGTCAATGGGGGCAGAGCATCAACTGCACCAAGCACGCAACAACACAGTGTGCAGGCCGCCATCTTGGTATGGGAGCGCACAGTTAGAATATATTGCAGAAGGGCAGTAGCTGTTAAAAATGCAGCCTAGCAAGCAGTAACATCCATGGTCTACAACAGAGCTGTAGAGTGCAACGATCTTCAGGGCAGGGAAGCAATTGAAAGACATGGCAGCAACGATGGGCGTGTGCCTGAAAGGGCCCAGGGAGGGTCTTCCCTTATCGTCAAGCCTTCTTGGAGCCGCACCTGGCAACATCCCATGGTAGGGAGAGGGCGCAGTGCCATTCCAGGGACGGCTGCCTTGCAAATGCACGGGAAAATGAAGAGAGGAGCATTTTGTCATGGGCCAGGATCGGATCTTCGGAGAAGGGCCGGCCAAACCAGCCGGCTTCTCATTGGCCCATTACAAATGAGCCAGAGCCAATGGGGACAGAGCATCAACTGCACCAAGCACACAACACAGTGTGCGGGCCGCCATCTTGGTATGGCAGCTGGCGGTTCGAATATATTGCAGAAGGGCAGTAGTCGTCAAAAATGCAGCCTAGCAAGCAGTAACATCCACAGTCCACAACAGAGCTGCAGAGTGTCACGATCTTCAGGGCAGGGAAGCAATTCAATGTCATGGCAGCAACGATGTGAGTGTGCCTCAAAGGGCCCAGGGAGGGTCTTATCTTATCGTCAAGCCGTGATGGAGCTTCACCTGGCAACCTTCCGTGGAAGGGAGAAGCCGCAGTCTCATTCCAGGGACTGCTTTATTCCCGATGCGGGGGTTAGTGAAGAGAGGAGCTTTTTGTCCAGTGCCAGGATCGGGCCTTTGGAGGAGGGCCGGCCAAGCCTGCCGGCTTCTCATTGGCCCACTACAAAGGAGCCAGAGCCAATGGGGGCAGAGCATCACTGCACCAAGCACACAACAACACAGTGTGCGGGCCGCCATCTTGGTATGGCAGCTCGGAGTTCGAATATATTGCAGAAGGGCAGTAGCCGTCGAAAATGCAGCCTAGCAAGCAGTAATATCCACAGTCTAAAACAGAGCTGTAGAGTGCCACAATCTTCATGGCAGGGTAGCAATTCAATGTCATGGCAGCAACGATGTGCCTGTGCCTGAAAGGGCCGAGGGAGGGTTTTAACTTATCGTCAAGCCGTGTTGGAGCTGCACCTGGCCACCTCCCGTGGTAGAGAGAGGGCACAGTCCCATTCCAGGGACTGCTGCCTTGCCGATGTGTGAGATAGTTAAGAGACAACCATTTTGTCCAAGGCCAGGATCGGACCTTTGGAGGAGGGCCGGCCAAGCCTGCCAGCTTCTCATTGGCCCATTACAAAGGAGCCAGAGCCAATGGGGGCAGAGCATCAACTGCTAGAAAGACACACAACACAGGGTGCGGGTCGCCATCTTGGTACGGCAGCTCGCAGTTCGAATATATTGCAGGTGGGCAGTAGCTGTCGAACATGCAGCCTAGCAAGGAGTAACATCCATAGTCCACAACAGAGCTGTAGAGTGCAACGATATTCAGGGCAGGGAAGCAATTGAAAGTCATGGCAGCAACGATGTGCGTTTGCCTGAAAGGGTCCAGGGAGGGTCTTCCCTTATCGTCAAGCCTTCTTGGAGCTTCACCTGGCAACATACCGTGGTAGGGAGAGGGCGCAGTGCCATTCCAGGGACTGCTGCCTTGCCAATGCACGGGAAAACGAAGAGAGGAGCATTTTGTCGTGGGCCAGGATCGGATCTTCGGAGAAGGGCCGGCCAAACCCGCCGGCTTCTCATTGGCCCATTACAAATGAGCCAGAGCCAATGGGGACAGAGCATCAACTGCACCAAGCACACAACACAGTGTGCGGGCCGCCATCTTGGTATGGCAGCTGGCGGTTCGAATATATTGCAGAAGGGCAGTAGCCGTCAAAAATGCAGCCTAGCATGCAGTAACATCCACAGTCCACAACAGAGCTGCAGAGTGTCACGATCTTCAGGGCAGGGAAGCAATTCAATGTCATGGCAGCAACGATGTGAGTGTGCCTCAAAGGGCCGAGGGAGGGTCTTATCTTATCGTCAAGCCGTGATGGAGCTTCACCTGGCAACCTTCCGTGGAAGGGAGAAGCCGCAGTCTCATTCCAGGGACTGCTTCCTTCCCGATGCACGGGTTAGTGAAGAGAGGAGCTTTTTGTCCAGTGCCAGGATCGGGCCTTTGGAGGAGGGCCGGCCAAGCCTGCCGGCTTCTCATTAGCCCATTACAAAGGAGCCAGAGCCAATGGAGGCAGAGCATCAACTGCACCAAGCACACAACAACACAGTGTGCGGGCCGCCATCTTGGTATGGCAGCTCGCAGTTCGAACATATTGCAGAAGGGCAGTAGCTGTCGAAAATGCAGCCTAGCAAGCAGTAATATCCATAGTCTAAAACAGAGCTGTAGAGTGCCACAATCTTCAAGGCAGGGTAGCAATTCAATGTCATGGCAGCAACGATGTGCGTGTGCCTGAAAGGGCCCAGGGAGGGTCTTAACTTATCGTCAAGCCGTGTTGGAGCTGCATCTGGCCACCTCCCGTGGTAGAGAGAGGGCACAGTCCCATTCCAGGGACTGCTGCCTTGCCGATGCCTTAGATAGTTAAGAGACAACCATTTTGTCCAAGGCCAGGATTGGGCGTTTGGAGGAGGGCCGGCCAAGCCTGCCAGCTTCTCATTGGCCCATTACAAAGGAGCCAGAGCCAATGAGGGCAGAGAATCAACTGCACGAAGCACACAACAACACAGTGTGCGGGCCGCCATCTTGGTACGGCAGCTCGCAGTTCGAATATATTGCAGGTGGACAGTAGCCGTCAAAAATGCAGCCTAGCAAGCAGTAACATCCATAGTCCACAACAGAGCTGTAGAGTGCCACGATCTTCAGGCAGCTAAGCAATGCAAAGTCATGGCAGCGCCGACGTGCGCGTGCCTGAAAGGGCCCAGGGATGTTCTTACCTTATCGTCAAGCCGTGTTGGAGCTGCGCCTGGCCACCTCCCGTGGTAGAGAGAGGGCACAGTCCCATTCGAGGGACTGCTGCCTTGCCGATGCGTGGGATAATTAACAGACAACCATTTTGTCCAGGGCCAGGATTGGGCCCTTGGAGGAGGGCCGGCCAAGCCTGCCGGCTACTCATTGGCCCATTACAAAGGAGCTAGAGCCAATGGGGGCAGAGCATCAACTGCACCAAGCACACAACACAGTGTGCGGGCCCCCATCTTGGTATGGCAGCTCGGGGTTCTAATATATTGCAGAAGGGCAGTAGCCGTCGGAAATGCAGCCTTGCAAGCAGTAACATCCATAGTCCACAACAGAGCTGTAGAGTGCCACGATCTTCAGGGCAGCTAAGCAATTCAAAGTCATGGCAGCGCCGATGCGCGCATGCCTGAAAGGGCCCAGGGAGGGTCTTACCTTATCGTCAAGCCGTGATGGAGCTGCACCTGGCAACCTTCCGTGGAAGGGAGAAGGCGCAGTCCCATTCCAGGGACTGCTGCCTTCCCGATGCGTGTGTTAGTTAAGAGACAACCATTTTGTCCAGGGCCAGGCCTTTGGAGGAGGGATGGCTAAGCCTGCCGGCTTCTCATTGGCCCATTACAAAGGAGCTAGACCCAATGGGGGCAGAGCATCAACTGCACCAAGCACACGACAACACAGTTTGCGGGCCGCCATCTTGGTATAGCAGCTTGCAGTTTGAATATATTGCAGAAGGGCAGTAGCTGTCGAAAATGCAGCCTTGCAAGCAGTAACATCCATAGTCCACAACAGAGCTGTAGAGTGCAACGATCTTCAGGGCAGGGAAGCAATTGAAAGTCATGGCAGCTTCTATGTGCGTGTACCTGAAAGGGCCCAGGGAGGGTCTTACCTTATCGTCAAGCCGTGTTGGAGCTGCACCTGGCCACCTCCCGTGGTAGGGAGAGGGTGCATTGCCATTCCAGGGACTGCTGCCTTGCCGATGCGTGGGATAGTGAAGAGAGGAGCATTTTGTACAGGGCCGGGATCGGGCCTTTGGAGGAGGGCTGGCAAACCTGCCGGCTTCTCATTGGCCCATTACAAAAGAGTGATAGTCAATGGGGGCAGAGCATCAACTGCACCAAGCAAGCAACAACACAGTGTGCAGGCCGCCATCTTGGTATGGGAGCGCACAGTTAGAATATATTGCAGAAGGGCAGTAGCTGTTAAAAATGCAGCCTAGCAAGCAGTAACATCCATGGTCCACAACAGAGCTGTAGAGTGCAACGATCTTCAGGGCAGGGAAGCAATTGAAAGTCATGGCAGCAACGATGTGCGTGTGCCTGAAAGGGCCCAGGGAGGGTCTTCCCTTATCGTCAAGCCTTCTTGGAGCTGCACCTGGCAACATCCCATGGTAGGGAGAGGGCGCAGTGCCATTCCAGGGACTGCTGCCTTGCCGATGCGCGGGATAGTGAAGAGAGGAGCATTTTGTACAGGACCAGGATCGGGCCTTTGGAGGAGGGCTGGCCAAGCCTGCCGGCTTTTCATTGGCCCATTACAAATGAGCCAGAGCCAATGGGGACAGAGCATCAACTGCACCAAGCACACAACACAGTGTGCGGGCCGCCATCTTGGTATGGCAGCTGGCGGTTCGAATATATTGCAGAAGGGCAGTAGTCGTCAAAAATGCAGCCTAGCAAGCAGTAACATCCACAGTCCACAACAGAGCTGCAGAGTGTCACGATCTTCAGGGCAGGGAAGCAATTCAATGTCATGGCAGCAACGATGGGAGTGTGCCTCAAAGGGCCTAGGGAGGGTCTTATCTTATCGTCAAGCTGTGATGGAGCTTCACCTGGCAACCTTCCGTGGAAGGGAGAAGCCGCAGTCTCATTCCAGGGACTGCTTCATTCCCGATGCGCGGGTTAGTGAAGAGAGGAGCTTTTTGTCCAGTGCCAGGATCGGGCCTTTGGAGGAGGGCCAGCCAAGCCTGCCGGCTTCTCATTGGCCCACTACAAAGGAGCCAGAGCCAATGGGGGCAGAGCATCACTGCACCAAGCACACAACAACACAGTGTGCGGGCCGCCATCTTGGTATGGCAGCTCGGAGTTCGAATATATTGCAGAAGGGCAGTAGCCGTCGACAATGCAGCCTAGCAAGCAGTAATATCCACAGTCTAAAACAGAGCGTAAGAGTGCCACAATCTTCAAGGCAGGGTAGCAATTCAATGTCATGGCAGCAACGATGTGCGTGTGCCTGAAAGGGCCGAGGGAGGGTTTTAACTTATCGTCAAGCCGTGTTGGAGCTGCACCTGGCCACCTCCCGTGGTAGAGAGAGGGCACAGTCCCATTCCAGGGACTGCTGCCTTGCCGATGTGTGAGATAGTTAAGAGACAACCATTTTGTCCAAGGCCAGGATCGGGCCTTTGGAGGAGGGCCGGCCAAGCCTGCCAGCTTCTCATTGGCCCATTACAAAGGAGCCAGAGCCAATGGGGGCAGAGCATCAACTGCTAGAAGGAACAAGTTACTTACCTGTAACTGTTGTTCTCCAGCATGGGTCTGGCATGGATTCACATGCTCATGAATATTCCCCGTCGTCAGGCTGGGAATCCTCGGTAAAGAAAAAACCAGTATCAGTTTCGTTTCTGATCTGTCTTTCGCAGTAATAACCAATCACTGGTCTCTGCGTCATACTGACCACAGCCAATGACTGCCCTCTACCTAAGCACCGCCTCTGGCAGCCATCTTCAGATTTGGAAGCACGTGAAGTGGCAGTATGACCAAGTGAAGAGCCGCAGAGGGGTAGGCGGGAGGGTTCGCATGTGAATCCATGCCAGACCCATGCTGGAGAACAACAGTTACAGGTAAGTAACTTGTTCCTTCTCCAGCATGGGGTCTGGCATGGATTCACATGCTCATGAATAAAGAATACATAGCAGTACACACATGCACAACCACGGGAGGTGGCAAAGGCTCAACATTAAGCATCACATCAACTCAACATTAAGCATCTTACCTCCTCACCAGGCTCACCTCAGGCGAACAGGTTGCGCAGCACTGCTTGGCCGACCCTGGACTCCTCCCTGGAATCCCGGTCGACGCAGTAGAATTTCGTGAAGGTGTGCGTCGACCTCCACGTAGCAGCCCTGCATATGTCCAGCAGGGGCACACCAGATAGGAACGCCGTGGTAGCTGCGATCGCTCTGGTGGAATGGGCTCTCGGACGGCCAGGCAGCGGTCGGTTTGCCAACCGGTGACAGTACATGATACAGCCGGAGAGCCATCTGGAGATGGAAGCCTTCGAGAGAGCCTTCCCCTGATTGACAGGTCCAAAGTTCACAAAGAGTTGTGACGTCTTCCGAAAACCTTTCGTGCGGTCCACGTAGAACTTCAGCGCTCTAGCTACATCCAGCGAGTGCAAAGTCCTCTCAGCCGGCGACGAAGGCGACGGGAAGAACACAGGTAACACCAAGGGTTCGTTGAGATGAAAGTCCGACGGTACCTTGGGCATGAAGGAGGGGTGCGTCCTGAGCACTACCCTCGTGTCGTGGAAAGTCAAGTACGGGGCCTTGCAGGAAAGGGCCTGGATCTCTCCCACTCGTCGTGCGGAGGTGATGGCCACGAGAAAAGCTGTTTTCCACGATAGAAACTTCAACGGGGCCGAGTGCAGAGGCTCGAACGGAGGTCCCATAAGTTTGGTCAGCACCACGTTGAGCTCCCACGCCGGGGCCGGAGCCTTCACCGGCGGGAACGATCTGAACAGTCCCTTCATGAACTCTTTCACCAGACGATGAGACCACAAGGACGTCCGGCCCGTGGTTCTGGTGTATCGGGAGATCGCAGCAAGATGAATCTTGATGGACGCGTGTGCCAGACCAGCTTTGGCCAGCGTCAGCAGGTACGGCAGCACTTGGGGAGCCGTAATCCGTAGAGGGTTAATCTTCTGTGCGTGGCACCAGACAGAAAACCTCTTCCATTTGTGTCCGTAGCATTTAAGAGTCGAGGACGCCCTGGCCTTTGCAAGAACCTCTCTGCAATCGGCCGGTATGTCGTATCCTCCAAACTCTAGCGCTGCAGGAGCCAGGCCTGCAAGTTCAGCGACTTCGGGTCGTGGTGGAGGATGGCGCCTCCTTCCCTGGAGAGTAGATCCGCGTCCGCCGGCAGCTTGATTGGCGGGGACGCCGACAAGTCCAGAAGGTCCGGGAACCATATCTGCCTCGGCCACGCAGGTGCGACGAGGATCATCCTGCACCGTGACCTCTTGAGCTGGTTGACGAGCCGGATTAGCAGAGGCAAGGGAGGGAACGCGTAGAGGAACAGGCCCTCCCAGGGGAACGAGAAAGCATCGCCCATGCTCCTCGTCTGGGGAAACCTGCTGGCGAACCTCCGGCACTTGGTGTTCGTCGCCGTCGCGAACAGGTCGATCTGGGGTGTGCCCCACCGTCGGAAGAGGCGATCCACCAGATCCTGCCGTAGTTCCCACTCGTGGCACGAGCGCAGCTCCCTGCTGAGTGAGTCGGCGATGGTGTTTTTTATCCCTGCCAGATGAAACGGCACCAGAAGAATCCCTTGGGCGACGGCCCAATGCCACAGGTCCTGCGCCTCCTTGGACAGCGCTGGGGACCTGGTTCCGCCCTGTTTCCTGATGTAAAACATGGTGGTGGTGTTGTCGGTGAAGATCCTCACCACCTTGCCCTTGAGGGACGGAAGGAAGGACCTGAGGGCCCAAAACACTGCACGGAGCTCCAGGACGTTGATATGCAGGGACTTCTCCGTCGGGAGCCAGAGTCCCCTTGCGTGCAGGTTTTCGGTGTGCGCTCCCCACCCTTCTAGGGAGGCATCCGTGGTCACAGTCACCTGGTGGGCTGGGGTCTGGAAGTCCATGCCCGCCGTCAGATGCGCGCGGGTGCCCCACCACCGTATCGCTCGTCGGAAACTCTCGTCGAGCTTGATCCTTTCCTCGAAGCTGCCCGTCGTCTGGATCCAGCGCGCATCCAGGAACTCTTGCAACGGGCGCATCCGGAGCCTGCACATGGGAATGAGGTAGATGCAGGAAGACATCATCCCGAGGAGGGACTTGATGGACCTCACCTTGGCCGCGTCGGCCACCAACATCCGTTGCACCTTGCCCAGGATGGTCCTGGTCCTCTCCTCCGACGGGGAGGCCAGAAGGGACACTGTGTCGAGCCTCGCTCCCAGAAACAGTGCGACTTGCGCGGGCACCAGGTGGGATTTGGCGTAGTTCACGGAGAATCCCAGGTCCGTGAGGAGTTGGACGGTCCTTGCCGTGTGGACCACGGCGAGCTCCCTCGTCTTGGCGCGGATGAGCCAGTCGTCCAGGTAGGGGTAGACGTGAATCCCCTCGCGGCGCAGCTGCGCCGCCACCGGTGCGAGGCACTTGGTGAAAACCCTGGGTGCCGACCGCAGTCCGAAGGGAAGGGCTTTGAACTGGTAATGACGCCCTTGGACCACGAATCTGAGGAATTTGCGGTGCCCCTTTAGGATGGGAATGTGGAAGTAGGCATCCTCCAAATCCAACGACGATAGGAAGTCTCCTTCCTCCAGCTGACCCAGGACGTGCTGGAGGGTGACCATCCGGAACTTCTGCGCCTTGATGAACTTGTTCAGGCGTCGCAGGTCCAGGATGGGGCGCCATCCTCCCGTCTTCTTCTTCACGAGGAAGTAACGCGAGTAGACTCCGGAGCCCCGCAGCCTCTTTGGGACGAGTTCGATGGCGCCCTTTCTGAGCATCGCCTTTACCTCCAGGAGAAGTTGAGGGACGTGAAGTTCTTTCCTGGCCACGGGGGGGACGCGCGGGCACCTTCTTTGAAACTCGAGCGCGTGGCCCCGGGCCAGGGCGTCCAGCACCCAACGGTCGGTGGAGATGGACTCCCACACGCTGACGAAGCCCGCCAGCCGGCCTCCCACCGGGGTGCTTCGGTGGGGGCCCGACCCCACGGCCGGTTCAATCCTGCTTGGACGCGGCCTTGCCGCCTTGGCCTCCTTGGCGACGACGGCGGGGTCCGCCAGACTTGCCTCGTCCTCTGTAGGCCTCTTGCGACGACGAGCGGGCCGCTTGACGGTAGGAAGCGAAACCGCCGCCGGAACCTTTGGAGGCGCCCTTGCCTCCGCCGCTCCGAAAGGGCGTCCGCCGTTGCTGCAGTACTCCAAGGGCCCGGGCCGTCTCAGTATCCGCCTTGATGGCCTGAAGGGAATCGTCCACTGTCTTCCCAAACAGGTTGTTCCCGTCGAAGGGCATGTCCAGGACCCTGGTCTGGACGTCCTGCCGAAAGTCCGTAGCCTTGAGCCATCCGCGACGTCGAAGGCAAACGCCGTTGCCCATCTGGCGGAACCCAGTGTCGGCGATGTCCGTCGCCACGGTGATGGCGTGGTCCGAGGCCAGCGTTGGCCGCTTTAATCGTCGTCGCCGCCGACGAGATGACTCTGCGCCCCATGGCATCCAATTTCTTTCCCTCGCCGTCCGGCGGGGAAGTCGACGTGGAGGCCGCACCCCCCCCCGCTTTCTTCCTGGCTGCCGCGGAGACGGCGGAGACGACGGAGTCCGGGGTAGGCTGCGCCCGGAGGCATAGGGGGGCTGAGTCCGGGACCCGGTACTTTTTCTCGTACCGGTCTCTTTTCGCTGGCGTCGTGGAAGGGTTCTTGAGGAGGGAAAGGCCCTCATCCCAAATGTCGTCCAACAGAGGCACTGCGAGAACCGTCTTCCTCTTGGTCTCGCGCCGTTGGTAAAGGAAGCCTTCCTTTTTCTTCTCCTCAGGGCAGAGTTGGAAAAGCTCGGATGCCCTGGCGATCATTGAGTGGAACGATCCAATCTCGTCGGGCGGAGAAGCCCTGGTGGGAGGCGACGACGGAAAATCCTCGTCGTATGCCTCGTCGTCCGTACCCGTCGCTGCCGTGTCAGTCCCCGTATCATCCCCTCGGGTGGACGGGGAGGAGGGCTGGACGGGGCGCGACGGTTGAAAAGGAGGCGGTGGATGAATCCCTCTTTTCTTGGTAGGGGGAACACCAGAAGGTCCCGGTTCTGGATCCCCCGACGGGAGAGGTTCCTCCGTCGGTAACGGTAGTCTCGTCCTTATCTCGGAGCATAAGGACTGTATAGCCAACAAAATGGCCGCTGAGTTGTCTTGCGGCGCTGGCAGAGGGGAATCCGACGGGCGAGCAGGGGCCCCGTCGGTATCCTCGACGATGTCGTCGTCGTCACCTGCGTCGGGGCCCATTCCGACGGGCTGGTCTTGTTCCACGCCTAGGCCGTGGCTTAAGACCTCGATCAGTTCCTCTTCTGAGGTTGAGGCCGAATCTACGCCGACGCCCTGCCCCCCCTTCTTCCCCACGGAGGGTTTCACGGGGGTCCTATCGATGGGCACGAAAGAAGACTCCCTCCGAGGAGGCAGGGAGATTCTGGGCCCCGAGGCCGCCACCACTGGTGCAGCCTCCACAGGCTGGGCCAGGGCCGCCGCGACCGTTTCGATAGAGGGCTTGGTCGAATGGATCAAGGCCTTCACCACCTTAGGTGCGCTCACCGCCTTATCCTTGAGGGAGGGGGCACTGCCACGCTCCTCCTCTGCCTTAGAGCTCGACCGGGGTCTCTCCAGGAGCTTCGCCGGGTGCTCGGCCTTCCTCTTACCCGACCCAGAGCGTTGGCTCGTGGTTGATGGTGCCGGGGAGGGTGCGCCCTGCCTGGCGCCCGTAGAGCCCGACCGTTCGGCGCTCCCGGTGCCAGCGGACTCGCGGTGCTTGGCCTTATGTTGGGCCCCCGTCGCCGGGGCGCCCTCAAAGGTCTTAGAAGACCGCTCAGATTTCTTCTTCTTCTCGCCAGACGGGCTCTTACCCTCCAGCCAGCTGGCGAGACGTTGATGGCGGTCCTTCATGGTCCGTTCCGACATGTTGCCGCAAAACGCACAGTCCTTCTCCACGTGCGTCTTGTCCCCATGAAGGCAGTAAAGGCAGAAAGAGTGTTCGTCCTCCTTGAAGACGTTCTGCAGCTGGCATCCAGGGCAGGCCCTGAACAGCTTTCCGGGCGTCGAGCTTCCCTTCTCCTGGGCCATCTCCGAGACCGGGCCTGAGAAGCTTCTGGAGTCCTCCGAAGCGTAGCTCGACGAAATCTTCACCCTTGAGGGGCACAGATGAATCCGACACGGGTCCCCGTTGATCGGATGTAGGATCGGTGGAGCTTGAGGCTCTTTTGACCGAAAGAATCGAAGTTTTTGTGAAAAAGCGCGAAAAAATAGCACTAACGCTCGAGAGCAATAGCACGAGGATCCCAACACATGAACGTGCGGTAAAAATCTGAAGATGGCTGCCAGAGGCGGTGCTTAGGTAGAGGGCAGTCATTGGCTGTGGTCAGTATGACGCAGAGACCAGTGATTGGTTATTACTGCGAAAGACAGATCAGAAACGAAACTGATACTGGTTTTTTCTTTACCGAGGATTCCCAGCCTGACGACGGGGAATATTCATGAGCATGTGAATCCATGCCAGACCCCATGCTGGAGAAAGACACACAACACAGGGTGCGGGTCGCCATCTTGGTACGGCAGCTCGCAGTTCGAATATATTGCAGGTGGGCAGTAGCTGTCGAACATGCAGCCTAGCAATGAGTAACATCCATAGTCCACAACAGAGCTGTAGAGTGCAACGATCTTCAGGGCAGGGAAGCAATTGAAAGTCATGGCAGCAACGATGTGCGTGTGCCTGAAAGGGTCCAGGGAGGGTCTTCCCTTATCGTCAAGCCTTCTTGGAGCTTCACCTGGCAACATACCGTGGTAGGGAGAGGGCGCAGTGCCATTCCAGGGACTGCTGCCTTGCCAATGCACGGGAAAACGAAGAGAGGAGCATTTTGTCCGGGACCAGGATCGGGCCTTCGGAGGAGGGTTGGCCAAGCCTGCCGGCTTCTCATTGGCCCATTACAAATGAGCCAGAGCCAATGGGGACAGAGCATCAACTGCACCAAGCACACAACACAGTGTGCGGGCCGCCATCTTGGTATGGCAGCTGGCGGTTCGAATATATTGCAGAAGGGCAGTAGCCGTCAAAAATGCAGCCTAGCAAGCAGTAACATCCACAGTCCACAACAGAGCTGCAGAGTGTCACGATCTTCAGGGCAGGGAAGCAATTCAATGTCATGGCAGCAACGATGTGAGTGTGCCTCAAAGGGCCGAGGGAGGGTCTTATCTTATCGTCAAGCCGTGATGGAGCTTCACCTGGCAACCTTCCGTGGAAGGGAGAAGCCGCAGTCTCATTCCAGGGACTGCTTCCTTCCCGATGCGCGGGTTAGTGAAGAGAGGAGCTTTTTGTCCAGTGCCAGGATCGGGCCTTTGGAGGAGGGCCGGCCAAGCCTGCCGGCTTCTCATTAGCCCATTACAAAGGAGCCAGAGCCAATGGAGGCAGAGCATCAACTGCACCAAGCACACAACAACACAGTGTGCGGGCCGCCATCTTGGTATGGCAGCTTGCAGTTCGAACATATTGCAGAAGGGCAGTAGCTGTCGAAAATGCAGCCTAGCAAGCAGTAATATCCATAGTCTACAACAGAGCTGTAGAGTGCCACAATCTTCAAGGCAGGGTAGCAATTCAATGTCATGGCAGCAACGATGTGCGTGTGCCTGAAAGGGCCCAGGGAGGGTCTTAACTTATCGTCAAGCCGTGTTGGAGCTGCATCTGGCCACCTCCCGTGGTAGAGAGAGGGCACAGTCCCATTCCAGGGACTGCTGCCTTGCCGATGCCTGAGATAGTTAAGAGACAACCATTTTGTCCAAGGCCAGGATCGGGCGTTTGGAGGAGGGCCGGCCAAGCCTGCCAGCTTCTCATTGGCCCATTACAAAGGAGCCAGAGCCAATGAGGGCAGAGAATCAACTGCACGAAGCACACAACAACACAGTGTGCGGGCCGCCATCTTGGTACGGCAGCTCGCAGTTCGAATATATTGCAGGTGGACAGTAGCCGTCAAAAATGCAGCCTAGCAAGCAGTAACATCCATAGTCCACAACAGAGCTGTAGAGTGCCACGATCTTCAGGCAGCTAAGCAATGCAAAGTCATGGCAGCGCCGACGTGCGCGTGCCTGAAAGGGCCCAGGGATGTTCTTACCTTATCGTCAAGCCGTGTTGGAGCTGCATCTGGCCACCTACCGTGGTAGAGAGAGGGAACAGTCCCATTCCAGGGACTGCTGCCTTGCCGATGCCTGAGATAGTTAAGAGACAACCATTTTGTCCAAGGCCAGGATCGGGCGTTGGAGGAGGGCCGGCCAAGCCTGCCAGCTTCTCATTGGCCGATTACAAAGGAGCCAGAGCCAATGGGGGCAGAGCATCAACTGCACGAAGCACACAACAACACAGTGTGCGGGCCGCCATCTTGGTACGGCAGCTCGCAGTTCGAATATATTGCAGGTGGACAGTAGCCGTCAAAAATGCAGCCTAGCAAGCAGTAACATCCATAGTCCACAACAGAGCTGTAGAGTGCCACGATCTTCAGGCAGCTAAGCAATGCAAAGTCATGGCAGCGCCGACGTGCGCGTGCCTGAAAGGGCCCAGGGATGTTCTTACCTTATCGTCAAGCCGTGTTGGAGCTGCGCCTGGCCACCTTCCGTGGAAGGGAGAAGGCGCAGTCCCATTCCAGGGACTGCTGCCTTGCCGATGCGTGGGATAATTAACAGACAACCATTTTGTCCAGGGCCAGGATTGGGCCCTTGGAGGAGGGCCGGCCAAGCCTGCCGGCTTCTCATTGGCCCATTACAAAGGAGCTAGAGCCAATGGGGGCAGAGCATCAACTGCACCAAGCACACAACACAGTGTGCGGGCCCCCATCTTGGTATGGCAGCTTGGGGTTCTAATATATTGCAGCAGGGCAGTAGCCGTCGGAAATGCAGCCTAGCAAGCAGTAACATCCATAGTCCACAACAGAGCTGTAGAGTGCCACGATCTTCAGGGCAGCTAAGCAATTCAAAGTCATGGCAGCGCCGACGTGCGCATGCCTGAAAGGGCCCAGGGAGGGTCTTACCTTATCGCCAAGCCGTGATGGAGCTGCACCTGGCAACCTTCCGTGGAAGGGAGAAGGCGCAGTCCCATTCCAGGGACTGCTGCCTTGCCGATGCTTGGGTTAGTTAAGAGACAACCATTTTGTCCAGGGCCAGGCCTTTGGAGGAGGGATGGCTAAGCCTGCCGGCTTCTCATTGGCCCATTACAAAGGAGCTAGACCCAATGGGGGCAGAGCATCAACTGCACCAAGCACACGACAACACAGTTTGCGGGCCGCCATCTTGGTATAGCAGCTTGCAGTTTGAATATATTGCAGAAGGGCAGCAGCTGTCGAAAATGCAGCCTAGCAAGCAGTAACATCCATAGTCCACAACAGAGCTGTAGAGTGCAACGATCTTCAGGGCAGGGAAGCAATTGAAAGTCATGGCAGCTTCTATGTGCGTGTACCTGAAAGGGCCCAGGGAGGGTCTTACCTTATCGTCAAGCCGTGTTGGAGCTGCACCTGGCCACCTCCCGTGGTAGGGAGAGGGTGCATTGCCATTCCAGGGACTGCTGCCTTGCCGATGCGTGGGATAGTGAAGAGAGGAGCATTTTGTACAGGGCCGGGATCGGGCCTTTGGAGGAGGGCTGGCAAACCTGCCGGCTTCTCATTGGCCCATTACAAAAGAGCGATAGTCAATGGGGGCAGAGCATCAACTGCACCAAGCACGCAACAACACAGTGTGCAGGCCGCCATCTTGGTATGGGAGCGCACAGTTAGAATATATTGCAGAAGGGCAGTAGCTGTTAAAAATGCAGCCTAGCAAGCAGTAACATCCATGGTCCACAACAGAGCTGTAGAGTGCAACGATCTTCAGGGCAGGGAAGCAATTGAAAGTCATGGCAGCAACGATGTGCGTGTGCCTGAAAGGGCCCAGGGAGGGTCTTCCCTTATCGTCAAGCCTTCTTGGAGCCGCACCTGGCAACATCCCATGGTAGGGAGAGGGCGCAGTGCCATTCCAGGGACGGCTGCCTTGCAAATGCATGGGAAAATGAAGAGAGGAGCATTTTGTCATGGGCCAGGATCGGATCTTCGGAGAAGGGCCGGCCAAACCAGCCGGCTTCTCATTGGCCCATTACAAATGAGCCAGAGCCAATGGGGACAGAGCATCAACTGCACCAAGCACACAACACAGTGTGCGGGCCGCCATCTTGGTATGGCAGCTGGCGGTTCGAATATATTGCAGAAGGGCAGTAGTCGTCAAAAATGCAGCCTAGCAAGCAGTAACATCCACAGTCCACAACAGAGCTGCAGAGTGTCACGATCTTCAGGGCAGGGAAGCAATTCAATGTCATGGCAGCAACGATGTGAGTGTGCCTCAAAGGGCCCAGGGAGGGTCTTATCTTATCGTCAAGCCGTGATGGAGCTTCACCTGGCAACCTTCCGTGGAAGGGAGAAGCCGCAGTCTCATTCCAGGGACTGCTTTATTCCCGATGCGCGGGTTAGTGAAGAGAGGAGCTTTTTGTCCAGTGCCAGGATCGGGCCTTTGGAGGAGGGCCGGCCAAGCCTGCCGGCTTCTCATTGGCCCACTACAAAGGAGCCAGAGCCAATGGGGGCAGAGCATCACTGCACCAAGCACACAACAACACAGTGTGCGGGCCGCCATCTTGGTATGGCAGCTCGGAGTTCGAATATATTGCAGAAGGGCAGTAGCCGTCGAAAATGCAGCCTAGCAAGCAGTAATATCCACAGTCTAAAACAGAGCTGTAGAGTGCCACAATCTTCATGGCAGGGTAGCAATTCAATGTCATGGCAGCAACGATGTGCGTGTGCCTGAAAGGGCCGAGGGAGGGTTTTAACTTATCGTCAAGCCGTGTTGGAGCTGCACCTGGCCACCTCCCGTGGTAGAGAGAGGGCACAGTCCCATTCCAGGGACTGCTGCCTTGCCGATGTGTGAGATAGTTAAGAGACAACCATTTTGTCCAAGGCCAGGATCGGGCCTTTGGAGGAGGGCCGGCCAAGCCTGCCAGCTTCTCATTGGCCCATTACAAAGGAGCCAGAGCCAATGGGGGCAGAGCATCAACTGCTAGAAAGACACACAACACAGGGTGCGGGTCGCCATCTTGGTACGGCAGCTCGCAGTTCGAATATATTGCAGGTGGGCAGTAGCTGTCGAACATGCAGCCTAGCAAGGAGTAACATCCATAGTCCACAACAGAGCTGTAGAGTGCAACGATATTCAGGGCAGGGAAGCAATTGAAAGTCATGGCAGCAACGATGTGCGTGTGCCTGAAAGGGTCCAGGGAGGGTCTTCCCTTATCGTCAAGCCTTCTTGGAGCTTCACCTGGCAACATACCGTGGTAGGGAGAGGGCGCAGTGCCATTCCAGGGACTGCTGCCTTGCCAATGCACGGGAAAACGAAGAGAGGAGCATTTTGTCGTGGGCCAGGATCGGATCTTCGGAGAAGGGCCGGCCAAACCCGCCGGCTTCTCATTGGCCCATTACAAATGAGCCAGAGCCAATGGGGACAGAGCATCAACTGCACCAAGCACACAACACAGTGTGCGGGCCGCCATCTTGGTATGGCAGCTGGCGGTTCGAATATATTGCAGAAGGGCAGTATCCGTCAAAAATGCAGCCTAGCAAGCAGTAACATCCACAGTCCACAACAGAGCTGCAGAGTGTCACGATCTTCAGGGCAGGGAAGCAATTCAATGTCATGGCAGCAATGATGTGAGTGTGCCTCAAAGGGCCGAGGGAGGGTCTTATCTTATCGTCAAGCCGTAATGGAGCTTCACCTGGCAACCTTCCGTGGAAGGGAGAAGCCGCAGTCTCATTCCAGGGACTGCTTCCTTCCCGATGCGCGGGTTAGTGAAGAGAGGAGCTTTTTGTCCAGTGCCAGGATCGGGCCTTTGGAGGAGGGCCGGCCAAGCCTGCCGGCTTCTCATTAGCCCATTACAAAGGAGCCAGAGCCAATGGAGGCAGAGCATCAACTGCACCAAGCACACAACAACACAGTGTGCGGGCCGCCATCTTGGTATGGCAGCTCGCAGTTCGAACATATTGCAGAAGGGCAGTAGCTGTCGAAAATGCAGCCTAGCAAGCAGTAATATCCATAGTCTACAACAGAGCTGTAGAGTGCCACAATCTTCAAGGCAGGGTAGCAATTCAATGTCATGGCAGCAACGATGTGCGTGTGCCTGAAAGGGCCCAGGGAGGGTCTTAACTTATCGTCAAGCCGTGTTGGAGCTGCATCTGGCCACCTACCGTGGTAGAGAGAGGGCACAGTCCCATTCCAGGGACTGCTGCCTTGCCGATGCCTGAGATAGTTAAGAGACAACCATTTTGTCCAAGGCCAGGATCGGGCGTTGGAGGAGGGCCGGCCAAGCCTGCCAGCTTCTCATTGGCCCATTACAAAGGAGCCAGAGCCAATGAGGGCAGAGAATCAACTGCACGAAGCACACAACAACACAGTGTGCGGGCCGCCATCTTGGTACGGCAGCTCGCAGTTCGAATATATTGCAGGTGGACAGTAGCCGTCAAAAATGCAGCCTAGCAAGCAGTAACATCCATAGTCCACAACAGAGCTGTAGAGTGCCACGATCTTCAGGCAGCTAAGCAATGCAAAGTCATGGCAGCGCCGACGTGTGCGTGCCTGAAAGGGCCCAGGGATGTTCTTACCTTATCGTCAAGCCGTGTTGGAGCTGCGCCTGGCCACCTCCCGTGGTAGAGAGAGGGCACAGTCCCATTCCAGGGACTGCTGCCTTGCCGATGCGTGGGATAATTAACAGACAACCATTTTGTCCATGGCCAGGATTGGGCCCTTGGAGGAGGGCCGGCCAAGCCTGCCGGCTACTCATTGGCCCATTACAAAGGAGCTAGAGCCAATGGGGGCAGAGCATCAACTGCACCAAGCACACAACACAGTGTGCGGGCCCCCATCTTGGTATGGCAGCTCGGGGTTCTAATATATTGCAGAAGGGCAGTAGCCGTCGGAAATGCAGCCTAGCAAGCAGTAACATCCATAGTCCACAACAGAGCTGTAGAGTGCCACGATCTTCAGGGCAGCTAAGCAATTCAAAGTCATGGCAGCGCCGATGTGCGCATGCCTGAAAGGGCCCAGGGAGGGTCTTACCTTATCGTCAAGCCGTGATGGAGCTGCACCTGGCAACCTTCCGTGGAAGGGAGAAGGCGCAGTCCCATTCCAGGGACTGCTGCCTTCCCGATGCGTGTGTTAGTTAAGAGACAACCATTTTGTCCAGGGCCAGGCCTTTGGAGGAGGGATGGCTAAGCCTGCCGGCTTCTCATTGGCCCATTACAAAGGAGCTAGACCCAATGGGGGCAGAGCATCAACTGCACCAAGCACACGACAACACAGTTTGCGGGCCGCCATCTTGGTATAGCAGCTTGCAGTTTGAATATATTGCAGAAGGGCAGTAGCTGTCGAAAATGCAGCCTTGCAAGCAGTAACATCCATAGTCCACAACAGAGCTGTAGAGTGCAACGATCTTCAGGGCAGGGAAGCAATTGAAAGTCATGGCAGCTTCTATGTGCGTGTACCTGAAAGGGCCAAGGGAGGGTCTTACCTTATCGTCAAGCCGTGTTGGAGCTGCACCTGGCCACCTCCCGTGGTAGGGAGAGGGTGCATTGCCATTCCAGGGACTGCTGCCTTGCCGATGCGTGGGATAGTGAAGAGAGGAGCATTTTGTACAGGGCCGGGATCGGGCCTTTGGAGGAGGGCTGGCAAACCTGCCGGCTTCTCATTGGCCCATTACAAAAGAGTGATAGTCAATGGGGGCAGAGCATCAACTGCACCAAGCAAGCAACAACACAGTGTGCAGGCCGCCATCTTGGTATGGGAGCGCACAGTTAGAATATATTGCAGAAGGGCAGTAGCTGTTAAAAATGCAGCCTAGCAAGCAGTAACATCCATGGTCCACAACAGAGCTGTAGAGTGCAACGATCTTCAGGGCAGGGAAGCAATTGAAAGTCATGGCAGCAACGATGTGCGTGTGCCTGAAAGGGCCCAGGGAGGGTCTTCCCTTATCGTCAAGCCTTCTTGGAGCTGCACCTGGCAACATCCCATGGTAGGGAGAGGGCGCAGTGCCATTCCAGGGACTGCTGCCTTGCCGATGCGCGGGATAGTGAAGAGAGGAGCATTTTGTACAGGACCAGGATCGGGCCTTTGGAGGAGGGCTGGCCAAGCCTGCCGGCTTTTCATTGGCCCATTACAAATGAGCCAGAGCCAATGGGGACAGAGCATCAACTGCACCAAGCACACCGCCATCTTGGTATGGCAGCTGGCGGTTCGAATATATTGCAGAAGGGCAGTAGTCGTCAAAAATGCAGCCTAGCAAGCAGTAACATCCACAGTCCACAACAGAGCTGCAGAGTGTCACGATCTTCAGGGCAGGGAAGCAATTCAATGTCATGGCAGCAACGATGTGAGTGTGCCTCAAAGGGCCTAGGGAGGGTCTTATCTTATCGTCAAGCCGTGATGGAGCTTCACCTGGCAACCTTCCGTGGAAGGGAGAAGCCGCAGTCTCATTCCAGGGACTGCTTCATTCCCGATGCGCGGGTTAGTGAAGAGAGGAGCTTTTTGTCCAGTGCCAGGATCGGGCCTTTGGAGGAGGGCCAGCCAAGCCTGCCGGCTTCTCATTGGCCCACTACAAAGGAGCCAGAGCCAATGGGGGCAGAGCATCACTGCACCAAGCACAAAACAACAGTGTGTGGGGTGGCATCTTGGTATGGCAGCTCGAAGTTCGAATATATTGCAGAAGGGCAGTAGCCGTCGACAATGCAGCCTAGCAAGCAGTAACATCCAGAGTCCACAACAGAGCTGTAGAGTGCCAAGATCTTCAGGCCAGGGAAGCAATGGATGTGCGTGTGCCTGAAAGGGCCCAGGGAGAGTCTTACCTTATCGTCAAGCCGTGTTGGAGATGCACCTGCAACCTCCTGTGGTAGGGAGAGGGTGTAATGCCATTCCAGGGACTGCAGCCTTGCAGATGCGCGGGATAGTGAAGAGAGGAGCATTTTGTCAAGGGCCAGGATCAGGCCTTTGGAGGAGGGCCGGCCAAGCCTGCCAGCTTCTCATTGGCCCATTACAAAGGAGCTAAAGCCAATGGAGGCAGAGCATCAACTGCACCAAGCACACAACAACACATTGTGCGGGCCGCCATCTTGGTATGGCAGCTCAAAGTTTGAATGTATTGCAGAAGGGCGGTATCCGTTGAAAATGCACCCTGGCAAGCAGCAACATCCACTGTCCACAACAGAGCTGTAGAGTGCCACTATCTTCAGGGCAGGGAAGCAAGTCAATGTCACGGCAGCGACGATGTGTGTGTGCCTGAAAGGGCCCAGTGAGGGTCTTACCTTATCACCAAGCCATGTTGGAGCTGCACCTGGCAACTTCCCGTGGTATGCAGAGGGAGCAGTGCCATTCCAGGGACTGCTGCCTTCCCGATGCTCGGGATAGTGATGAGAGGAGCATTTTGTCCAGGGCCAGGATCGGGCCGACCAAGCCTGCCGGCTTCTCATTGGCCCATTACAAAGGAGCCAGAGCCAATGGGGGCAGAGCATCAACTGCACCAAGCACACAACAACACAGTGTGCGGGGCGCCCTCTTGGTATAGCAATTCGAATATATTGCAGAAGGTCAGTAGCCATCGAAAATACAGCCTAGCAAGCAGTAACATCCATAGTCCACAAAAGAGCTGTAGAGTGCCACGATCTTCAGGGCGGGGAAGCAATTCAGTGTCATGGCAGTGACGATGTGCGTGTGCCTGAAAGGGCCCAGGGAGGGTCTTACCTTATCGTCAAGCTGTGTTGAAGCTACACCTGGCAACCTCCCGTGGTATGGAGAGGGTGCAGTGCTATGCCAGGGACTGCTGCGTTGCAATTGCGTGGGATAGTGAAGAGAGGAGCATTTTGTCCGGGACCAGGATCGGGCCTTCGGAGGAGGGTTGGCCAAGCCTGCCGGCTTCTCATTGGCCCATTACAAAGGAGCTAGAGCGAATGGGGGCAGAGCATCAACTGCACCAAGGACACAATAACACAGTGTGTGGGCTGCCATCTTGGTATGGCAGCTCGCAGTTCGAATATATTGCAGAAGGGCGGTAGCCGTTGAAAATTCAGCCTAGCAAGCAGTAACATCCACAGTCCACAACAGAGCTCTAGAGTGCCACGATCTTCAGGTCAGCTAAGCAATTGAAAGGCATGGCAGCAACGATGTGCGTGTGCCTGAAACGGACCAGGGAGGGTCTTCCCTTATCGTCAAGCCTTCTTGGAGCTGCACCTGGCAACATCCCATGGTAGGGAGAGAGCGCAGTGCCATTCCAGGGACTGCTGCCTTGCCAATGCACAGGAAAATGGAGAGGAGCATTTTGTCGTGGGCCAGGATCGGATCTTCGGAGAAGGGCCAGCCAAACCCGCCGGCTTCTCATTGGCCCATTACAAATGAGCCAGAGCCAATGGGGACAGAGCATCAACTGCACCAAGCACACAACACAGTGTGCGGGCCACCATCTTGGTATGGCAGCTGGCGGTTCGAATATATTGCAGAAGGGCAGTAGCCGTCAAAAATGCAGCCTAGCAAGCAGTAACATCCACAGTCCACAACAGAGCTGCAGAGTGTCACGATCTTCAGGGCAGGGAAGCAATTCAATGTCATGGCAGCAACGATGTGAGTGTGCCTCAAAGGGCCGAGGGAGGGTCTTATCTTATCGTCAAGCCGTGATGGAGCTTCACCTGGCAACCTTCCGTGGAAGGGAGAAGCCGCAGTCTCATTCCAGGGACTGCTTCCTTCCCGATGCGCGGGTTAGTGAAGAGAGGAGCTTTTTGTCCAGTGCCAGGATCGGGCCTTTGGAGGAGGGCCGGCCAAGCCTGCCGGCTTCTCATTAGCCCATTACAAAGGAGCCAGAGCCAATGGAGGCAGAGCATCAACTGCACCAAGCACACAACAACACAGTGTGCGGGCCGCCATCTTGGTATGGCAGCTCGCAGTTCGAACATATTGCAGAAGGGCAGTAGCTGTCCAAAATGCAGCCTAGCAAGCAGTAATATCCATAGTCTACAACAGAGCTGTAGAGTGCCACAATCTTCAAGGCAGGGTAGCAATTCAATGTCATGGCAGCAACGATGTGCGTGTGCCTGAAAGGGCCCAGGGAGGGTCTTAACTTATCGTCAAGCCGTGTTGGAGCTGCATCTGGCCACCTCCCGTGGTAGAGAGAGGGCACAGTCCCATTCCAGGGACTGCTGCCTTGCCGATGCCTGAGATAGTTAAGAGACAACCATTTTGTCCAAGGCCAGGATCGGGCGTTTGGAGGAGGGCCGGCCAAGCCTGCCAGCTTCTCATTGGCCCATTACAAAGGAGCCAGAGCCAATGAGGGCAGAGAATCAACTGCACGAATCACACAACAACACAGTGTGCGGGCCGCCATCTTGGTACGGCAGCTCACAGTTCGAATATATTGCAGGTGGACAGTAGCCGTCAAAAATGCAGCCTAGCAAGCAGTAACATCCATAGTCCACAACAGAGCTGTAGAGTGCCACGATCTTCAGGCAGCTAAGCAATGCAAAGTCATGGCAGCGCCGACGTGCGCGTGCCTGAAAGGGCCCAGGGATGTTCTTACCTTATCGTCAAGCCGTGTTGGAGCTGCGCCTGGCCACCTCCCGTGGTAGAGAGAGGGCACAGTCCCATTCGAGGGACTGCTGCCTTGCCGATGCGTGGAATAATTAACAGACAACCATTTTGTCCAGGGCCAGGATTGGGCCCTTGGAGGAGGGCCGGCCAAGCCTGCCGGCTTCTCATTGGCCCATTACAAAGGAGCTAGAGCCAATGGGGGCAGAGCATCAACTGCACCAAGCACACAACACAGTGTGCGGGCCCCCATCTTGGTATGGCAGCTCGGGGTTCTAATATATTGCAGCAGGGCAGTAGCCGTCGGAAATGCAGCCTAGCAAGCAGTAACATCCATAGTCCACAACAGAGCTGTAGAGTGCCACGATCTTCAGGGCAGCTAAGCAATTCAAAGTCATGGCAGCGCCGACGTGCGCATGCCTGAAAGGGCCCAGGGAGGGTCTTACCTTATCGTCAAGCCGTGATGGAGCTGCACCTGGCAACCTTCCGTGGAAGGGAGAAGGCGCAGTCCCATTCCAGGGACTGCTGCCTTGCCGATGCGTGGGTTAGTTAAGAGACAACCATTTTGTCCAGGGCCAGGCCTTTGGAGGAGGGATGGCTAAGCCTGCCGGCTTCTCATTGGCCCATTACAAAGGAGCTAGACCCAATGGGGGCAGAGCATCAACTGCACCAAGCACACGACAACACAGTTTGCGGGCCGCCATCTTGGTATAGCAGCTTGCAGTTTGAATATATTGCAGAAGGGCAGTAGCTGTCGAAAATGCAGCCTAGCAAGCAGTAACATCCATAGTCCACAACAGAGCTGTAGAGTGCAACGATCTTCAGGGCAGGGAAGCAATTGAAAGTCATGGCAGCTTCTATTGCGTGTACCTGAAAGGGCCCAGGGAGGGTCTTACCTTATCGTCAAGCCGTGTTGGAGCTGCACCTGGCCACCTCCCGTGGTAGGGAGAGGGTGCATTGCCATTCCAGGGACTGCTGCCTTGCCGATGCGTGGGATAGTGAAGAGAGGAGCATTTTGTACAGGGCCGGGATCGGGCCTTTGGAGAAGGGCTGGCAAACCTGCCGGCTTCTCATTGGCCCATTACAAAAGAGCGATAGTCAATGGGGGCAGAGCATCAACTGCACCAAGCACGCAACAACACAGTGTGCAGGCCGCCATCTTGGTATGGGAGCGCACAGTTAGAATATATTGCAGAAGGGCAGTAGTCATCAAAAATGCAGCCTAGCAAGCAGTAACATCCACAGTCCACAACAGAGCTGCAGAGTGTCACGATCTTCAGGGCAGGGAAGCAATTCAATGTCATGGCAGCAAAGATGTGAGTGTGCATCAAAGGGCCCAGGGAGGGTCTTATCTTATCGTCAAGCCGTGATGGAGCTTCACCTGGCAACCTTCCGTGGAAGGGAGAAGCCGCAGTCTCATTCCAGGGACTGCTTTATTCCCGACGCGCGGGTTAGTGAAGAGAGGAGCTTTTTGTCCAGTGCCAGGATCGGGCCTTTGGAGGAGGGCCGGCCAAGCCTGCCGGCTTCTCATTGGCCCACTACAAAGGAGCCAGAGCCAATGGGGGCAGAGCATCACTGCACCAAGCACACAACAACACAGTGTGCGGGCCGCCATCTTGGTATGGCAGCTCGGAGTTCGAATATATTGCAGAAGGGCAGTAGCCGTCGAAAATGCAGCCTAGCAAGCAGTAATATCCACAGTCTAAAACAGAGCTGTAGAGTGCCACAATC
The DNA here is from genome assembly GCF_040938575.1 of Ambystoma mexicanum. Lineage (NCBI taxonomy): Eukaryota > Metazoa > Chordata > Amphibia > Caudata > Ambystomatidae > Ambystoma > Ambystoma mexicanum. The sequence continues at coordinate 16,830,602 of NC_090937.1, read as the reverse complement.
TTCAAGGCAGGCTAGCAATTCAATGTCATGGCAGCAACGATGTGCGTGTGCCTGAAAGGGCCGAGGGAGGGTTTTAACTTATCGTCAAGCCGTGTTGGAGCTGCACCTGGCCACCTCCCGTGGTAGAGAGAGGGCACAGTCCCATTCCAGGGACTGCTGCCTTGCCGATGTGTGAGATAGTTAAGAGACAACCATTTTGTCCAAGGCCAGGATCGGGCCTTTGGAGGAGGGCTGGCCAAGCCTGCCAGCTTCTCATTGGCCCATTACAAAGGAGCCAGAGCCAATGGGGGCAGAGCATCAACTGCTAGAAAGACACACAACACAGGGTGCAGGTCGCCATCTTGGTACGGCAGCTCGCAGTTCGAATATATTGCAGGTGGGCAGTAGCTGTCGAACATGCAGCCTAGCAAGGAGTAACATCCATAGTCCACAACAGAGCTGTAGAGTGCAACGATATTCAGGGCAGGGAAGCAATTGAAAGTCATGGCAGCAACGATGTGCGTGTGCCTGAAAGGGTCCAGGGAGGGTCTTCCCTTATCGTCAAGCCGTGTTGGAGCTGCACCTGGCCACCACCCGTGGTAGGGAGAGGGTGCATTGCCATTCCAGGGACTGCTGCCTTGCCAATGCACGGGAAAACGAAGAGAGGAGCATTTTGTCGTGGGCCAGGATCGGATCTTCGGAGAAGGGCCAGCCAAACCCGCCGGCTTCTCATTGGCCCATTACAAATGAGCCAGAGCCAATGGGGACAGAGCATCAACTGCACCAAGCACACAACACAGTGTGCGGGCCGCCATCTTGGTATGGCAGCTGGTGGTTCGAATATATTGCAGAAGGGCAGTAGCCGTCAAAAATGCAGCCTAGCATGCAGTAACATCCACAGTCCACAACAGAGCTGCAGAGTGTCACGATCTTCAGGGCAGGGAAGCAATTCAATGTCATGGCAGCAACGATGTGAGTGTGCCTCAAAGGGCCGAGGGAGGGTCTTATCTTATCGTCAAGCCGTGATGGAGCTTCACCTGGCAACCTTCCGTGGAAGGGAGAAGCCGCAGTCTCATTCCAGGGACTGCTTCCTTCCCGATGCGCGGGTTAGTGAAGAGAGGAGTTTTTTGTCCAGTGCCAGGATCGGGCCTTTGGAGGAGGGCCGGCCAAGCCTGCCGGCTTCTCATTAGCCCATTACAAAGGAGCCAGAGCCAATGGAGGCAGAGCATCAACTGCACCAAGCACACAACAACACAGTGTGCGGGCCGCCATCTTGGTATGGCAGCTCGCAGTTCGAACATATTGCAGAAGGGCAGTAGCTGTCGAAAATGCAGCCTAGCAAGCAGTAATATCCATAGTCTAAAACAGAGCTGTAGAGTGCCACAATCTTCAAGGCAGGGTAGCAATTAAATGTCATGGCAGCAACGATGTGCGTGTGCCTGAAAGGGCCCAGGGAGGGTCTTAACTTATCGTCAAGCCGTGTTGGAGCTGCATCTGGCCACCTCCCGTGGTAGAGAGAGGGCACAGTCCCAATCCAGGGACTGCTGCCTTGCCGATGCCTGAGATAGTTAAGAGACAACCATTTTGTCCAAGGCCAGGATCGGGCGTTTGGAGGAGGGCCGGCCAAGCCTGCCAGCTTCTCATTGGCCCATTACAAAGGAGCCAGAGCCAATGAGGGCAGAGAATCAACTGCACGAAGCACACAACAACACAGTGTGCGGGCCGCCATCTTGGTACGGCAGCTCGCAGTTCGAATATATTGCAGGTGGACAGTAGCCGTCAAAAATGCAGCCTAGCAAGCAGTAACATCCATAGTCCACAACAGAGCTGTAGAGTGCCACGATCTTCAGGCAGCTAAGCAATGCAAAGTCATGGCAGCGCCGACGTGCGCGTGCCTGAAAGGGCCCAGGGACGTTCTTACCTTATCGTCAAGCCGTGTTGGAGCTGCGCCTGGCCACCTCCCGTGGTAGAGAGAGGGCACAGTCCCATTCGAGGGACTGCTGCCTTGCCGATGCGTGGGATAATTAACAGACAACCATTTTGTCCAGGGCCAGGATTGGGCCCTTGGAGGAGGGCCGGCCAAGCCTGCCGGCTTCTCATTGGCCCATTACAAAGGAGCTAGAGCCAATGGGGGCAGAGCATCAACTGCACCAAGCACACAACACAGTGTGCGGGCCCCCATCTTGGTATGGCAGCTCGGGGTTCTAATATATTGCAGAAGGGCAGTAGCCGTCGGAAATGCAGCCTAGCAAGCAGTAACATCCATAGTCCACAACAGAGCTGTAGAGTGCCACGATCTTCAGGGCAGCTAAGCAATTCAAAGTCATGGCAGCGCCGATGTGCGCATGCCTGAAAGGGCCCAGGGAGGGTCTTACCTTATCGTCAAGCCGTGATGGAGCTGCACCTGGCAACCTTCCGTGGAAGGGAGAAGGCACAGTCCCATTCCAGGGACTGCTGCCTTCACGATGCGTGTGTTAGTTAAGAGACAACCATTTTGTCCAGGGCCAGGCCTTTGGAGGAGGGATGGCTAAGCCTGCCGGCTTCTCATTGGCCCATTACAAAGGAGCTAGACCCAATGGGGGCAGAGCATCAACTGCACCAAGCACACGACAACACAGTTTGCGGGCCGCCATCTTGGTATAGCAGCTTGCAGTTTGAATATATTGCAGAAGGGCAGTAGCTGTCGAAAATGCAGCCTTGCAAGCAGTAACATCCATAGTCCACAACAGAGCTGTAGAGTGCAACGATCTTCAGGGCAGGGAAGCAATTGAAAGTCATAGCAGCTTCTATGTGCGTGTACCTGAAAGGGCCCAGGGAGGGTCTTACCTTATCGTCAAGCCGTGTTGGAGCTGCACCTGGCCACCTCCCGTGGTAGGGAGAGGGTGCATTGCCATTCCAGGGACTGCTGCCTTGCCGTTGCGTGGGATAGTGAAGAGAGGAGCATTTTGTACAGGGCCGGGATCGGGCCTTTGGAGGAGGGCTGGCAAACCTGCCGGCTTCTCATTGGCCCATTACAAAAGAGTGATAGTCAATGGGGGCAGAGCATCAACTGCACCAAGCAAGCAACAACACAGTGTGCAGGCCGCCATCTTGGTATGGGAGCGCACAGTTAGAATATATTGCAGAAGGGCAGTAGCTGTTAAAAATGCAGCCTAGCAAGCAGTAACATCCATGGTCCACAACAGAGCTGTAGAGTGCAACGATCTTCAGGGCAGGGAAGCAATTGAAAGTCATGGCAGCAACGATGTGCGTGTGCCTGAAAGGGCCCAGGGAGGGTCTTCCCTTATCGTCAAGCCTTCTTGGAGCTGCACCTGGCAACATCCCATGGTAGGGAGAGGGCGCAGTGCCATTCCAGGGACTGCTGCCTTGCCGATGCGCGGGATAGTGAAGAGAGGAGCATTTTGTACAGGACCAGGATCGGGCCTTTGGAGGAGGGCTGGCCAAGCCTGCCGGCTTTTCACTGGCCCATTACAAATGAGCCAGAGCCAATGGGGACAGAGCATCAACTGCACCAAGCACACAACACAGTGTGCGGGCCGCCATCTTGGTATGGCAGCTGGCGGTTCGAATATATTGCAGAAGGGCAGTAGTCGTCAAAAATGCAGCCTAGCAAGCAGTAACATCCACAGTTCACAACAGAGCTGCAGAGTGTCACGATCTTCAGGGCAGGGAAGCAATTCAATGTCATGGCAGCAACGATGTGAGTGTGCCTCAAAGGGCCTAGGGAGGGTCTTATCTTATCGTCAAGCCGTGATGGAGCTTCACCTGGCAACCTTTCGTGGAAGGGAGAAGCCGCAGTCTCATTCCAGGGACTGCTTCATTCCCGATGCGCGGGTTAGTGAAGAGAGGAGCTTTTTGTCCAGTCCCAGGATCGGGCCTTTGGAGGAGGGCCAGCCAAGCCTGCCGGCTTCTCATTGGCCCACTACAAAGGAGCCAGAGCCAATGGGGGCAGAGCATCACTGCACCAAGCACACAACAACACAGTGTGCGGGCCGCCATCTTGGTATGGCAGCTCGCAGTTCGAATATATTGCAGAAGGGCAGTAGCCGTCGAAAATGCAGCCTAGCAAGCAGTAATATCCACAGTCTAAAACAGAGCGTAAGAGTGCCACAATCTTCAAGGCAGGGTAGCAATTCAATGTCATGGCAGCAACGATGTGCGTGTGCCTGAAAGGGCCAAGGGAGGGTTTTAACTTATCGTCAAGCCGTGTTGGAGCTGCACCTGGCCACCTCCCGTGGTAGAGAGAGGGCACAGTCCCATTCCAGGGACTGCTGCCTTGCCGATGTGTGAGATAGTTAAGAGACAACCATTTTGTCCAAGGCCAGGATCGGGCCTTTGGAGGAGGGCCGGCCAAGCCTGCCAGCTTCTCATTGGCCCATTACAAAGGAGCCAGAGCCAATGGGGGCAGAGCATCAACTGCTAGAAAGACACACAACACAGGGTGCGGGTCGCCATCTTGGTACGGCAGCTCGCAGTTCGAATATATTGCAGGTGGGCAGTAGCTGTCGAACATGCAGCCTAGCAAGGAGTAACATCTATAGTCCACAACAGAGCTGTAGAGTGCAACGATCTTCAGGGCAGGGAAGCAATTGAAAGTCATGGCAGCAACAATGTGCGTGTGCCTGAAAGGGCCCAGGGAGAGTCTTCCCTTATCGTCAAGCCTTCTTGGAGCTTCACCTGGCAACATACCGTGGTAGGGAGAGGGCGCAGTGCCATTCCAGGGACTGCTGCCTTGCCAATGCACGGGAAAACGAAGAGAGGAGCATTTTTTCGTGGGCCAGGATCGGGTCTTTAGAGGAGGGCCGGCCAAGCGTGCCGGCTTCTCATTGGCCCATTACAAAGGAGCTAGAGCCAATGGGGGCAGAGCATCAACTGCACCAAGCACACAACAACACAATGTGCAGGCCGCCATCTTGGTATGGCAGCGCACAGTTAGAATATATTGCCGAAGGGCAGTAGCCGTTAAAAATGCAGCCTAGCAAGCAGTACCATCCACAGTCCACAACAGAGCTGTAGAATGCGACGATCTTCAGAGCATGGAAGCAATTCAATGTCATGGCAGCAACGATGTGCGTGTGCCTGCAAACGCCCAGGGAGGGTCTTACCTTATCGTCAAGCCATGTTGGAGCGGCACCTGGCCACCTCCCGTGATAGGGAGAGGGCGCAGTGCCATTCCAGGGACTGTGTCCTTGCCGATGCGTGGGATAGTGAAGAGAGGAGCATTTTGTACAGGGCCAGGATAGGGCCTATGGAGGAGGGCCGGCCAAGCCTGCCGGCTTCTCATTGGCCCATTACAAAGGAGCTAGAGCCAATGGTGGCAGAGCATCAACTGCACCAAGCACAAAACAACAGTGTGTGGGGTGGCATCTTGGTATGGCAGCTCGAAGTTCGAATATATTGCAGAAGGGCAGTAGCCGTCGACAATGCAGCCTAGCAAGCAGTAACATTCAGAGTCCACAACAGAGCTGTAGAGTGCCAAGATCTTCAGGCCAGGGAAGCAATTCAATGCCATGGCAGCGACGATGTGCGTGTGCCTGAAAGGGCCCAGGGAGGGTCTTACCTTATCGTCAAGCCGTGTTGGAGATGCAACTGCAACCTCCTGTGGTAGGGAGAGGGTGTAATGCCATTCCAGGGACTGCAGCCTTGCAGATGCGCGTGATAGTGAAGAGAGGAGCATTTTGTCAAGGGCCAGGATCAGGCCTTTGGAGGAGGGCCGGCCAAGCCTGCCAGCTTCTCATTGGCCCATTACAAAGGAGCTAAAGCCAATGGAGGCAGAGCATCAACTGCACCAAGCACACAACAACACATTGTGCGGGCCGCCCTCTTGGTATAGCAATTCATTCGAATATATTGCAGAAGGTCAGTAGCCATCGAAAATACAGCCTAGCAAGCAGTAACATCCATAGTCCACAAAAGAGCTGTAGAGTGCCACGATCTTCAGGGCGGGGAAGCAATTCAGTGTCATGGCAGTGACGATGTGCGTGTGCCTGAAAGGGCCCAGGGAGGGTCTTACCTTATCGTCAAGCTGTGTTGAAGCTACACCTGGCAACCTCCCGTGGTATGGAGAGGGTGCAGTGCTATGCCTGGGACTGCTGCGTTGCCAATGCGTGGGATAGTGAAGAGAGGAGCATTTTGTCCGGGACCAGGATCGGGCCTTCGGAGGAGGGTTGGCCAAGCCTGCCGGCTTCTCATTGGCCCATTACAAAGGAGCTAGAGCGAATGGGGGCAGAGCATCAACTGCACCAAGCACGCAACAACACAGTGTGCAGGCCGCCATCTTGGTATGGGAGCGCACAGTTAGAATATATTGCAGAAGGGCAGTAGTCGTCAAAAATGCAGCCTAGCAAGCAGTAACATCCACAGTCCACAACAGAGCTGCAGAGTGTCACGATCTTCAGGGCAGGGAAGCAATTCAATGTCATGGCAGCAACGATGTGAGTGTGCATCAAAGGGCCCAGGGAGGGTCTTATCTTATCGTCAAGCCGTGATGAAGCTTCACCTGGCAACCTTCCGTGGAAGGGAGAAGCCGCAGTCTCATTCCAGGGACTGCTTTATTCCCGATGCGCGGGTTAGTGAAGAGAGGAGCTTTTTGTCCAGTGCCAGGATCGGGCCTTTGGAGGAGGGCCGGCCAAGCCTGCCGGCTTCTCATTGGCCCACTACAAAGGAGCCAGAGCCAATGGGGGCAGAGCATCACTGCACCAAGCACACAACAACACAGTGTGCGGGCCGCCATCTTGGTATGGCAGCTCGGAGTTCGAATATATTGCAGAAGGGCAGTAGCCGTCGAAAATGCAGCCTAGCAAGCAGTAATATCCACAGTCTAAAACAGAGCTGTAGAGTGCCACAATCTTCAAGGCAGGGTAGCAATTCAATGTCATGGCAGCAACGATGTGCGTGTGCCTGAAAGGGCCGAGGGAGGGTTTTAACTTATCGTCAAGCCGTGTTGGAGCTGCACCTGGCCAGCTCCCATGGTAGGGAGAGGGGCATTGCCATTTCAGGGACTGCTGCCTTGCCGATGCGCGGGATAGTGAAGAGAGGAGCATTTTGTACAGGACCAGGATCGGGTCTTTGGAGGAGGGCTGGCCAAGCCTGCCGGCTTCTCATTGGCCCATTACAAAGGAGCGATAGCCAATGGGGGCAGAGCATCAACTGCACCAAGCACACAACAACACAATGTGTAGGCCGCCAACTTGGTATGGCAGCGCACAGTTAGAATATATTGCAGAAGGGCAGTAGCCGTTAAAAATGCAGCCTAGCAAGCAGTACCATCCACAGTCCACAACAGAGCTGTAGAATGCGACGATCTTCAGGGTATGGAAGCAATTCAATGTCATGGCAGCAACGATGTGCGTGTGCCTGAAAGGGCCGAGGGAGGGTTTTAACTTATCGTCAAGCCGTGTTGGAGCTGCACCTGGCCACCTCCCGTGGTAGAGAGAGGGCACAGTCCCATTCCAGGGACTGCTGCCTTGCCGATGTGTGAGATAGTTAAGAGACAACCATTTTGTCCAAGGCCAGGATCGGGCCTTTGGAGGAGGGCCGGCCAAGCCTGCCAGCTTCTCATTGGCCCATTACAAAGGAGCCAGAGCCAATGGGGGCAGAGCATCAACTGCTAGAAAGACACACAACACAGGGTGCAGGTCGCCATCTTGGTACGGCAGCTCGCAGTTCGAATATATTGCAGGTGGGCAGTAGCTGTCGAACATGCAGCCTAGCAAGGAGTAACATCCATAGTCCACAACAGAGCTGTAGAGTGCAACGATATTCAGGGCAGGGAAGCAATTGAAAGTCATGGCAGCAACGATGTGCGTGTGCCTGAAAGGGTCCAGGGAGGGTCTTCCCTTATCGTCAAGCCTTCTTGGAGCTTCACCTGGCAACATACCGTGGTAGGGAGAGGGCGCAGTGCCATTCCAGGGACTGCTGCCTTGCCAATGCACGGGAAAACGAAGAGAGGAGCATTTTGTCGTGGGCCAGGATCGGATCTTCGGAGAAGGGCCGGCCAAACCCGCCGGCTTCTCATTGGCCCATTACAAATGAGCCAGAGCCAATGGGGACAGAGCATCAACTGCACCAAGCACACAACACAGCGTGCGGGCCGCCATCTTGGTATGGCAGCTGGCGGTTCGAATATATTGCAGAAGGGCAGTAGCCGTCAAAAATGCAGCCTAGCATGCAGTAACATCCACAGTCCACAACAGAGCTGCAGATTGTCACGATCTTCAGGGCAGGGAAGCAATTCAATGTCATGGCAGCAACGATGTGAGTGTGCCTCAAAGGGCCGAGGGAGGGTCTTATCTTATCGTCAAGCCGTGATGGAGCTTCACCTGGCAACCTTCCGTGGAAGGGAGAAGCCGCAGTCTCATTCCAGGGACTGCTTCCTTCCCGATGCGCGGGTTAGTGAAGAGAGGAGTTTTTTGTCCAGTGCCAGGATCGGGCCTTTGGAGGAGGGCCGGCCAAGCCTGCCGGCTTCTCATTAGCCCATTACAAAGGAGCCAGAGCCAATGGAGGCAGAGCATCAACTGCACCAAGCACACAACAACACAGTGTGCGGGCCGCCATCTTGGTATGGCAGCTGGCGGTTCGAATATATTGCAGAAGGGCAGTAGCCGTCGAAAATGCAGCCTAGCAAGCAGTAATATCCACAGTCTAAAACAGAGCTGTAGAGTGCCACAATCTTCAAGGCAGGGTAGCAATTCAATGTCATGGCAGCAACGATGTGCGTGTGCCTGAAAGGGCCCAGGGAGGGTCTTAACTTATCGTCAAGCCGTGTTGGAGCTGCATCTGGCCACCTCCCGTGGTAGAGAGAGGGCACAGTCCCATTCCAGGGACTGCTGCCTTGCCGATGCCTTAGATAGTTAAGAGACAACCATTTTGTCCAAGGCCAGGATCGGGCGTTTGGAGGAGGGCCGGCCAAGCCTGCCAGCTTCTCATTGGCCCATTACAAAGGAGCCAGAGCCAATGAGGGCAGAGAATATACTGCACGAAGCACACAACAACACAGTGTGCGGGCCGCCATCTTGGTACGGCAGCTCGCAGTTCGAATATATTGCAGGTGGACAGTAGCCGTCAAAAATGCAGCCTAGCAAGCAGTAACATCCATAGTCCACAACAGAGCTGTAGAGTGCCACGATCTTCAGGCAGCTAAGCAATGCAAAGTCATGGCAGCGCCGACGTGCGCGTGCCTGAAAGGGCCCAGGGATGTTCTTACCTTATCGTCAAGCCGTGTTGGAGCTGCGCCTGGCCACCTCCCGTGGTAGAGAGAGGGCACAGTCCCATTCGAGGGACTGCTGCCTTGCCGATGCGTGGGATAATTAACAGACAACCATTTTGTCCAGGGCCAGGATTGGGCCCTTGGAGGAGGGCCGGCCAAGCCTGCCGGCTTCTCATTGGCCCATTACAAAGGAGCTAGAGCCAATGGGGGCAGAGCATCAACTGCACCAAGCACACAACACAGTGTGCGGGCCCCCATCTTGGTATGGCAGCTCGGGGTTCTAATATATTGCAGAAGGGCAGTAGCCGTCGGAAATGCAGCCTAGCAAGCAGTAACATCCATAGTCCACAACAGAGCTGTAGAGTGCCACGATCTTCAGGGCAGCTAAGCAATTCAAAGTCATGGCAGCGCCGACGTGCGCATGCCTGAAAGGGCCCAGGGAGGGTTTTACCTTATCGTCAAGCCGTGATGGAGCTGCACCTGGCAACCTTCCGTGGAAGGGAGAAGGCGCAGTCCCATTCCAGGGACTGCTGCCTTCCCGATGCGTGGGTTAGTTAAGAGACAACCATTTTGTCCAGGGCCAGGCCTTTGGAGGAGGGATGGCTAAGCCTGCCGGCTTCTCATTGGCCCATTACAAAGGAGCTAGACCCAATGGGGGCAGAGCATCAACTGCACCAAGCACACGACAACACAGTTTGCGGGCCGCCATCTTGCTATAGCAGCTTGCAGTTTGAATATATTGCAGAAGGGCAGTAGCTGTCGAAAATGCAGCCTAGCAAGCAGTAACATCCATAGTCCACAACAGAGCTGTAGAGTGCAACGATCTTCAGGGCAGGGAAGCAATTGAAAGTCATGGCAGCTTCTATGTGTGTGTACCTGAAAGGGCCCAGGGAGGGTCTTACCTTATCGTCAAGCCGTGTTGGAGCTGCACCTGGCCACCTCCCGTGGTAGGGAGAGGGTGCATTGCCATTCCAGGGACTGCTGCCTTGCCGATGCGTGGGATAGTGAAGAGAGGAGCATTTTGTACAGGGCCGGGATCGGGCCTTTGGAGGAGGGCTGGCAAACCTGCCGGCTTCTCATTGGCCCATTACAAAAGAGCGATAGTCAATGCGGGCAGAGCATCAACTGCACCAAGCACGCAACAACACAGTGTGCAGGCCGCCATGTTGGTATGGGAGCGCACAGTTAGAATACATTGCAGAAGGGCAGTAGCTGTTAAAAATGCAGCCTAGCAAGCAGTAACATCCATGGTCCACAACAGAGCTGTAGAGTGCAACGATCTTCAGGGCAGGGAAGCAATTGAAAGTCATGGCAGCAACGATGTGCGTGTGCCTGAAAGGGCCCAGGGAGGGTCTTCCCTTATCGTCAAGCCTTCTTGGAGCTGCACCTGGCAACATCCCATGGAAGGGAGAGGGCGCAGTGCCATTCCAGGGACGGCTGCCTTGCTAATCCACGGGAAAATGAAGAGAGGAGCATTTTGTCGTGGGCCAGGATCGGATCTTCGGAGAAGGGCCGGCCAAACCAGCCGGCTTCTCATTGGCCCATTACAAATGAGCCAGAGCCAATGGGGGCAGAGCATCAACTGCACCAAGCACACAACAACACAGTTTGCGGGCCGCCATCTTGGTATAGCAGCTTGCAGTTCAAATATACTGCAGAAGGGCAGTAGCCCTCGAAAATGCAGCCTAGCAAGCAGTAACATCCATAGTCCACAAAAGAGCTGTAGAGTGCAACGATTTTCAGGGCAGCTAAGCAATTCAAAGTCATGGCAGCTTCTATGTGAGTGTGCCTGAAAGGGCCCAGGGAGGGTCTTACCTTATCGTCAAGCCGTGTTGGAGCTGCACCTGGCCACCTCCTGTGGTAGGGAGAGGGGCATTGCCATTCCAGGGACTGCTGCCTTGCCGATGCGCGGGATAGTGAAGAGAGGAGCATTTTGTACAGGACCAGGATCGGGCCTTTGGAGGAGGGCTGGCCAAGCCTGCCGGCTTCTCATTGGCCCATTACAAAGGAGCGATAGCCAATGGGGGCAGAGCATCAACTGCACCAAGCACACAACAACACAATGTGCAGGCCGCCATCTTGGTATGGCAGCGCACAGTTAGAATATATTGCCGAAGGGCAGTAGCCGTTAAAAATGCAGCCTAGCAAGCAGTACCATCCACAGTCCACAACAGAGCTGTAGAATGCGACGATCTTCAGAGCATGGAAGCAATTCAATGTCATGGCAGCAACGATGTGCGTGTGCCTGCAAACGCCCAGGGAGGGTCTTACCTTATCGTCAAGCCGTGTTGGAGCGGCACCTGGCCACCTCCCGTGATAGGGAGAGGGCGCAGTGCCATTCCAGGGACTGTGTCTTTGCCGATGCGTGGGATAGTGAAGAGAGGAGCATTTTGTACAGGGCCAAGATAGGGCCTATGGAGGAGGGCCGGCCAAGCCTGCCGGCTTCTCATTGGCCCATTACAAAGGAGCTAGAGCCAATGGTGGCAGAGCATCAACTGCACCAAGCACAAAACAACAGTGTGTGGGGTGGCATCTTGTTATGGCAGCTCGAAGTTCGAATATATTGCAGAAGGGCAGTAGCCGTCGACAATGCAGCCTAGCAAGCAGTAACATCCAGAGTCCACAACAGAGCTGTAGAGTGCCAAGATCTTCAGGCCAGGGAAGCAATTCAATGCCATGGCAGCGACGATGTGCGTGTGCCTGAAAGGGCCCAGGGAGGGTCTTACCTTATCGTCAAGCCGTGTTGGAGCTGCACCTGCAACCTCCTGTGGTAGGGAGAGGGTGTAGTGCCATTCCAGGGACTGCAGCCTTGCAGATGCGCGGGATAGTGAAGAGAGGAGCATTTTGTCAAGGGCCAGGATCGGGCCTTTGGAGGAGGGCCCTCCAAGCCTGCCGGCTTCTCATTGGCCCATTACAAAGGAGCTAGAGCCAATGGTGGGTGAGCATGAACTGCACCAAGCACACAACAACACATTGTGCGGGCCGCCATCTTGGTATGGCTGCTCAAAGTTTGAATGTATTGCAGAAGGGCGGTATCCGTTGAAAATGCACCCTGGCAAGCAGTAACATCCACAGTCCACAACAGAGCTGTAGAGTGCCAAGATCTTCAGGCCAGGGAAGCAATTCAATGCCATGGCAGCGACGATGTGTGTGTGCCTGAAAGGGCCCAAGGAGGGTCTTACCTTATCGTCAAGCCGTGTTGGAGCTGCACCTGCAACCACCTGTGGTAGGAAGAGGGTGTAGTGCCATTCCAGGGACTGCAGCCTTGCAGATGCGCGGGATAGTGAAGAGAGGAGCATTTTGTCAAGGGCCAGGATCAGGCCTTTGGAGGAGGGCCGGCCAAGCCTGCCAGCTTCTCATTGGCCCATTACAAAGGAGCTAAAGCCAATGGGGGCAGAGCATCAACTGCACCAAGCACACAACAACACATTGTGCGGGCCGCCATCTTGGTATGGCAGCTCAAAGTTTGAATGTATTGCAGAAGGGCGGTATCGGTTGAAAATGCACCCTGGCAAGCAGCAACATCCACAGTCCACAACAGAGCTGTAGAGTACCACTATCTTCAGGGCAGGGAAGCAAGTCAATGTCACGGCAGCGACGATGTGTGTGTGCCTGAAAGGGCCCAGTGAGGGTCTTACCTTATCACCAAGCCATGTTGGAGCTGCACCTGGCAACTTCCCGTGGTATGCAGAGGGAGCAGTGCCATTCCAGGGACTGCTGCCTTCCCGATGCTCGGGATAGTGATGAGAGGAGCATTTTGTCCAGGGCCAGGATTGGGCCGACCAAGCCTGCCGGCTTCTCATTGGCCCATTACAAAGGAGCCAGAGCCAATGGGGGCAGAGCATCAACTGCACCAAGCCCACAACAACACAGTGTGCGGGCCGCCCTCTTGGTATAGCAATTCGAATATATTGCAGAAGGTCAGTAGCCATCGAAAATACAGCCTAGCAAGCAGTAACATCCATAGTCCACAAAAGAGCTGTAGAGTGCCACGATCTTCAGGGCAGGGAAGCAATTCAGTGTCATGGCAGTGACGATGTGCGTGTGCCTGAAAGGGCCCAGGGAGGGTCTTACCTTATCGTCAAGCTGTGTTGAAGCTACACCTGGCAACCTCCCGTGGTATGGAGAGGGCGCAGTGCTATGCCAGGGACTGCTGCGTTGCCAATGCGTGGGATAGTGAAGAGAGGAGCATTTTGTCCGGGACCAGGATCGGGCCTTCGGAGGAGGGTTGGCCAAGCCTGCCGGCTTCTCATTGGCCCATTACAAAGGAGCTAGAGCGAATGGGGGCAGAGCATCAACTGCACCAAGGACACAATAACACAGTGTGTGGGCTGCCATCTTGGTATGGCAGCTCGCAGTTCGAATATATTGCAGAAGGGCGGTAGCCGTTGAAAATTCAGCCTAGCAAGCAGTAACATCCACAGTCCACAACAGAGCTCTAGAGTGCCACGATCTTCAGGGCAGCTAAGCAATTGAAAGTCATGGCAGCTTCTATGTGCGTGTACCTGAAAGGGCCCAGGGAGGGTCTTACCTTATCGTCAAGCCGTGTTGGAGCTGCACCTGGCCACCTCCCGTGGTAGGGAGAGGGTGCATTGCCATTCCAGGGACTGCTGCCTTGCCGATGCGTGGGATAGTGAAGAGAGGAGCATTTTGTACAGGGCCGGGATCGGGCCTTTGAAGGAGGGCTGGCAAACCTGCCGGCTTCTCATTGGCCTATTACAAAAGAGCGATAGTCAATGGGGGCAGAGCATCAACTGCACCAAGCACGCAACAACACAGTGTGCAGACCGCCATCTTGGTATGGGAGCGCACAGTTAGAATATATTGCAGAAGGGCAGTAGCTGTTAAAAATGCAGCCTAGCAAGCAGTAACATCCATAGTCCACAACAGAGCTGTAGAGTGCCACGATCTTCAAGGCAGCTAAGCAATTCAAAGTCATGGCAGCGCCGACATGCGCGTGCCTGAGAGGGCCCAGGGATGTTCTTACCTTATCGTCAAGCCGTGTTGGAGCTGCAACTGACCACCTCCGGTGGTAGAGAGAGGGCACAGTCCCATTCGAGGGACTGCTGCCTTGCCGATGCGTAGGTTAGTTAAGAGACAACTATTTTGTCCAGGGCCAGGATCGGGCCCTTGGAGGAGGGCAGGCCAAGCCTGCCGGCTTCTCATTGGCCCATTACAAAGGAGCTAGAGCCAATGGGGGCAGAGCATCAACTGCACCAAGCACACAACACAGTGTGCGGGCCGCCATCTTGGTATGGCAGCTCGGGGTTCTAATATATTGCAGAAGGGCAGTAGCCGTCGGAAATGCAGCCTAGCAAGCAGTAACATCCATAGTCCACAACAGAGCTGTAGAGTGCCACGATCTGCAGGGCAGCTAAGCAATTCAAAGTCATGGCAGCGCCGACGTGCGCATGCCTGAAAGGGCCCAGGGAGGGTCTTACCTTATCGTCAAGCCGTGATGGAGCTGCACCTGGCAACCTTCCGTGGAAGGGAGAAGGCGCAGTCCCATGCCAGCTTCTCATTGGCCCATTACAAAGGAGCCAGAGCCAATGGGGGCAGAGCATCAACTGCACGAAGCACACAACAACACAGGGTGCGGGTCGCCATCTTGGTACTGCAGCTCGCAGTTATAATATATTGCAGGTGGGCAGTAGCTGTCGAAAATGCAGCCTAGCAAGCAGTAACATCCATAGTCCACAATAGAGCTGTAGAGTGCAACGATCTTCAGGGCAGGGAAGCAATTGAAAGTCATGGCAGCAACGATGTGCGTGTGCCTGAAAGGGCCCAGGGAGGGTCTTCCCTTATCGTCAAGCCTTCTTGGAGCTGCACCTGGCAATATCCCATGGTAGGGAGAGGGCGCAGTGCCATTCCAGGGACTGCTGCCTTGCCAATGCATGGGAAAATGAAGAGAGGAGCATTTTGTCTTGGGCCAGGATCGGATCTTCGGAGAAGGGACGGCCAAACCCGCCGGCTTCTCATTGGCTCATTACAAATGAAGCAGAGCCAATGGGGACAGGGCATCAACTGCACCAAGCACACAACACAGTGTGCGGGCCGCCATCTTGGTATGGCAGGTGGCGGTTCGAATATATTGCAGAAGGGCAGTATCCGTCAAAAATGCAGCCTAGCAAGCAGTAACATCCACAGTCCACAACAGAGCTGCAGAGTGTCACGATCTTCAGGGCAGGGAAGCAATTCAATGTCATGGCAGCAACGATATGAGTGTGCCTCAAAGGGCCCAGGGAGGGTCTTAACTTATCGTCAAGCCGTGTTGGAGCTGCACCTGGCCACCTCCCGTGGTAGAGAGAGGGCACAGTCCCATTCCAGGGACTGCTGCCTTGCCGATGCGTGAGATAGTTAAGAGACAACCATTTTGTCCAAGGCCAGGATCGGGCCTTTGGAGGAGGGCCGGCCAAGCCTGCCAGCTTCTCATTGGCCCATTACAAAGGAGCCAGAGCCAATGGGGGCAGAGCATCAACTGCACCAAGCACACAACAACACAGTGTGTGGGCCGCCATCTTGGTATGGAAGCTCGCAGCTCGAATATATTGCAGAAGGGCGGTAGCCGTTGAAAATGCAGCCTAGCAAGCAGTAACATCCACAGTCCACAACAGAGCTCTAGAGTGCCACGATCTTCAGGGCAGCTAAGCAATTCAAAGTCATGGCAGCGCCGACGTGCGCGTGCCTGAAAGGGCCCAGGGAGGGTCTTACCGTATCGTCAAGCCGTTTTGGAGCTGCACCTGGCCACCTCCCGTGGTAGGGAGAGGGCGCAGTCCCATTCCATTCCATTCCTTGCCGATGCTCTGTATAGTTAAGAGACAACCATTTCGTCCAGGGCCAGGATCGGGCCTTTGGAGGAGGGCCCTCCAAGCCTGCCGGCTTCTCACTGGCCCATTTCAAAGGAGCTAGAGCCAATGGTGGCAGAGCATGAACTGCACCAAGCACAAAACGTGGGGCGCCATCTTGGTATGGCAGCTCGCAGTTAAAATATATTGCAGAAGGGCAGTAGCCGTCGAAAATGCAGACTAGCAAGCAGTAATATCCACAGTCTAAAACAGAGCTGTAGAGTGCCACAATCTTCAAGGCAGGGTAGCAATTCAATGTCATGGCAGCAACGATGTGCGTGTGCCTGAAAGGGCCCAGGGAGGGTCTTAATTTATCGTCAAGCCGTGTTGGAGCTGCACCTGGCCACCTCCCATGGTAGAGAGAGGGCACAGTCCCTCCCATTCCAGGGACTGCTGCCTTGCAGATGCGTGAGATAGTTAAGAGACAACCATTTTGTCCAGGGCCAGAATCGGGCCTTTGGAGGAGGGCCGGCCAAGCCTGACAGCTTCCTTTGGCCCATTACAAAGGAGCCAGAGCCAATGGGGGCAGAGCATCAACTGCACGAAGCACACAACAACACAGTGTGAGAGCCGCCATCTTGGTACGGCAGCTCGCAGTTCGAATGTATTGCAAGTGGGCAGTACCCGTAGAAAATGCAGCCTAGCAAGCAGTAACATCCATAGTCCACAACAGAGCTGTAGAGTGCCACGATCTTCAGGGCAGCTAAGCAATTCAAAGTCATGGCAGCGCCGACATGCGCGTGCCTGAGAGGGCCCAGGGATGTTCTTACCTTATCGTCAAGCCGTGTTGGAGCTGCAACTGACCACCTCCGGTGGTAGAGAGAGGGCACAGTCCCATTCGAGGGACTGCTGCCTTGCCGATGCGTAGTTTAGTTAAGAGACAACCATTTTGTCCAGGGCCAGGATCGGGCCCTTGGAGGAGGGCAGGCCAAGCCTGCCGGCTTCTCATTGGCCCATTACAAAGGAGCTAGAGCCAATGGGGGCAGAGCATCAACTGCACCAAGCACACAACACAGTGTGCGGGCCGCCATCTTGGTATGGCAGCTCGGGGTTCTAATGTATTGCAAGTGGGCAGTAGCCGTCGAAAATGCAGCCTAGCAAGCAGTAACATCCATAGTCCACAACAGAGCTGTAGAGTGCCACGATCTGCAGGGCAGCTAAGCAATTCAAAGTCATGGCAGCGCCGACGTGTGCATGCCTGAAAGGGCCCAGGGAGGGTCTTACCTTATCGTCAAGCCGTGACGGAGCTGCACCTGGCAACCTTCCGTGGAAGGGAGAAGGCGCAGTCCCATGCCAGCTTCTCATTGGCCCATTACAAAGGAGCCAGAGCCAATGGGGGCAGAGCATCAACTGCACGAAGCACACAACACAGGGTGCGGGTCGCCATCTTGGTACTGCCGCTCGCAGTTCGAATATATTGCAGGTGGGCAGTAGCTGTCGAAAATGCAGCCTAGCAAGCAGTAACATCCATAGTCCACAATAGAGCTGTAGAGTGCAACGATCTTCAGGGCAGGGAAGCAATTGAAAGTCATGGCTGCAACGATGTGCGTGTGCCTGAAAGGGCCCAGGGAGGGTCTTCCCTTATCGTCAAGCCTTCTTGGAGCTGCACCTGGCAATATCCCGTGGTAGGGAGAGGGCGCAGTGCCATTCCAGGGACTGCTGCCTTGCCAATGCATGGGAAAATGAAGAGAGGAGCATTTTGTCTTGGGCCAGGATCGGATCTTGGGAGAAGGGACGGCCAAACCCGCCGGCTTCTCATTGGCCCATTACAAATGAAGCAGAGCCAATGGGGACAGAGCATCAACTGCACCAAGCACACAACACAGTGTGTGGGCCGCCATCTTGGTATGGCAGCTGGCGGTTCGAATATATTGCAGAAGGGCAGTAGCCGTCAAAAATGCAGCCTAGCAAGCAGTAACATCCACAGTCCACAACAGAGCTGCAGAGTGTCACGAACTTCAGGGCAGGGAAGCAATTCAATGTCATGGCAGCAACGAAGTGAGTGTGCCTCAAAGGGCCCAGGGAGGGTCTTATCTTATCGTCAAGCCGTGATGGAGCTTCACCTGGCAACCTTCCGTGGAAGGGAGAAGCCGCAGTCTCATTCCAGGGACTGCTTCCTTCCCGATGCGCGGGTTAGTGAAGAGAGGAGCTTTTTGTCCAGTGCCAGGATCGGGCCTTTGGAGTAGGGCCGGCCAAGCCTGCCGGCTTATCATTGGCCCATTACAAAGGAGCCAGAGCCAATGGGGGCAGAGCATCAACTGCACCGAGCACACAACAACACAGTGTGCGGGCCGCCATCTTGGTATAGCAGTTTGCAGTTCGAATATACTGCAGAAGGGCAGTAGCCCTCGTAAATGCAGCCTAGCAAGCAGTAACATCCATAGTCCACAACAGAGCTGTAGAGTGCAACGATTTTCAGGGCAGGGAAGCAATTCAAAGTCATGGCAGCTTCTATGTGCGTGTGCCTGAAAGGGCCCAGGGAGGGTCTTACCTTATCGTCAAGCCGTGTTGGAGCTGCACCTGGCCAGCTCCCATGGTAGGGAGAGGGGCATTGCCATTCCAGGGACTGCTGCCTTGCCGATGCGCGGGATAGTGAAGAGAGGAGCATTTTGTACAGGACCAGGATCGGGTCTTTGGAGGAGGGCTGGCCAAGCCTGCCGGCTTCTCATTGGCCCATTACAAAGGAGCGATAGCCAATGGGGGCAGAGCATCAACTGCACCAAGCACACAACAACACAATGTGTAGGCCGCCAACTTGGTATGGCAGCGCACAGTTAGAATATATTGCAGAAGGGCAGTAGCCGTTAAAAATGCAGCCTAGCAAGCAGTACCATCCACAGTCCACAACAGAGCTGTAGAATGCGACGATCTTCAGGGTATGGAAGCAATTCAATGTCATGGCAGCAACGATGTGCGTGTGCCTGCAAACGCCCAGGGAGGGTCTTACCTTATCGTCAAGCCGTGTTGGAGCTGCACCTGGCCACCTCCCGTGATAGGGAGAGGGCGCAGTGCCATTCCAGGGACTGTGTCCTTGCCGATGCGTGGGATAGTGAAGAGAGGAGCATTTTGTACAGGACCAGGATGGGGCCTTTGGAGGAGGGCCGGCCAAGCCTGCCGGCTTCTCATTGGCCCATTTAGAGCGAATGGTGGCAGAACATCAACTGCACAAAGCACAAAACAACAGTGTGTGGGGCGGCATCTTGGTATGGCAGCTCGAAGTTCGAATATATTGCAGAAGGGCAGTAGCCGTTAAAAATGCAGCCTACCAAGCAGTACCATCCACAGTCCACAACAGAGCTGTAGAGTGCCACGATCTTCAGGCCAGGGAAGCAATTCAATGCCATGGCAGCGACGATGTGCGTGTGTCTGAAAGGGCCCAGGGAGGGTCTTACCTTATCGTCAAGCCATGTTGGAGCTACACCTGCAACCTCCTGTGGTAAGGAGAGGGCATAGTGCCATTCCAGGGACTGCAGCCTTGCAGATGCGTGGGATAGTGAAGAGAGGAGCATTTTGTCCAGGGCCTGGATCGGGCCTTTGGAGGAGGGCCGGCCAAGCCTGCCAGCTTCTCATTGGCCCATTACAAAGGCGCTAAAGCCAATGGGGGCAGAGCATCAACTGCACCAAGCACACAACACATTGTGCGGGCCGCCATCTTGGTATGTCAGCTCAAAGTTCGAATGTATTGCAGAAACGCGGCATCCGTTGAAAATGCACCCTAGCAAGCAGTAACATTCACAGTCCACAACAGAGCTGTAGAGTGCCACTATCTTCAGGGCAGGGAAGCAATTCAATGTCACGGCAGCGACGATGTGTGTGTGCCTGAAAGGGCCCAGGGAGGGTCTTACTTTATCGCCAAGCCATGTTGGAGCTGCACCTGGCAACTTCCCGTGGTATGCAGAGGGCGCAGTGCCATTCCAGGGACTGCTGCCTTCCCGAAGCTCGGGATAGTGATGAGAGGAGTATTTTGTCCAGGGCCAGGATCGGGCCGACCAAGCCTGCCGGCTTCTCATTGGCCCATTACAAAGGAGCCAGAGCCAATGGGGGCAGAGCATCAACTGCACCAAGCACACAACAACAGTGTGCGGGCCACCATCTTGGTATAGCAATTCGAATATATTGCAGAAGGTCAGTAGCCACCGAAAATACAGCATAGCAAGCAGTAACATCCATAGTCCACAAAAGAGCTGTAGAGTGCCACGATCTTCAGGGCAGGGAAGCAATTCAGTGTCATGGCAGTGACAATGTGCGTGTGCCTGAAAGGGCCCAGGGAGGTTCTTTCCTTATCTTCAAGCTGTGTTGAAGCTACACCTGGCAACCTCCCGTGGTAGAGAGAGGGCGCAGTGCCATTCCAGGGACTGCTGCGTTGCCAATGCGCGGGATAGTGAAGAGAGGAGCATTTTGTCCGGGACCAGGATCGGGCCTTCGGAGGAGGGCTGGCCAAGCCTGTCAGCTTCTCATTGGCCCATTACAAAGGAGCTAGAGCGAATGGGGGCAGAGCATCAACTGCACCAAGCACACAACAACACAGTGTGTGGGCCGCCATCTTGGTATGGCAGCTCGCAGTTCGAATATATTGCAGAAGGGCGGTAGCCTTTGAAAATGCAGCCTAGCAAGCAGTAACATCGACAGTCCACAACAGAGCTCTAGAGTGCCACGATCTTCAGGGCAGCTAAGCAATTCAAAGTCATGGCAGCGCCGACATGCGCGTGCCTGAAAGGGCCCAGGGAGGGTCTTACCGTATCGTCAAGCCGTTTTGGAGCTGCACCTGGCCACCTCCCGTGGTAGGGAGAGGGCGCAGTCCCATTCCATTCCATTCCTTGCCGATGCTCGGTATAGATAAGAGACAACCATTTTGTCCAGGGCCAGGATCGGGCCTTTGGAGGAGGGCCCTCCAAGCCTGCCGGCTTCTCATTGGCCCATTACAAAGGAGCTAGAGCCAATGGTGGGAGAGCATGAACTGCACCAAGCACAAAACGTGGGGCGCCATCTTGGTATGGCAGCTCGCAGTTAAAATATATTGCAGAAGGGCAGTAGCCGTCGAAAATGCAGACTAGCAAGCAGTAATATCCACAGTCTAAAACAGAGCTGTAGAGTGCCACAATCTTCAAGGCAGGGTAGCAATTCAATGTCATGGCAGCAACGATGTGCGTGTGCCTGAAAGGGCCCAGGGAGGGTCTTAATTTATCGTCAAGCCGTCTTGGAGCTGCACCTGGCCACCTCCCGTGGTAGAGAGAGGGCACAGCCCTCCCATTCCAGGGACTGCTGCCTTGCCGATGCGTGAGATAGTTAAGAGGCAACCATTTTGTCCAGGGCCAGGATCGGGCCTTTGGAGGAGGGCCGGCCAAGCCTGCCAGCTTCTCATTGGCCCATTACAAAGGAGCCAGAGCCAATGGGGGCAGATCATCAATTGCACGAAGCACACAACAACACAGTGTGAGGGCCGCCATCTTGGTACGGCAGCTCGCAGTTCGAATGTATTGCAAGTGGGCAGTAGCCGTAGAAAATGCAGCCTAGCAAGCAGTGACATCCATAGTCCACAACAGAGCTGTAGAGTGCCACGATCTTCAGGGCAGCTAAGCAATTCAAAGTCATGGCAGCGCCGACATGCGCGTGCCTGAAAGGGCCCAGGGAGGGTCTTAATTTATCGTCAAGCCGTGTTGGAGCTGACACTGGCCACCTCCGGTGGTAGAGAGAGGGCACAGTCCCATTCGAGGGACTGCTGCC
Organism: Ambystoma mexicanum; assembly: GCF_040938575.1. NCBI lineage: Eukaryota > Metazoa > Chordata > Amphibia > Caudata > Ambystomatidae > Ambystoma > Ambystoma mexicanum. Next base: position 16,808,846 of record NC_090937.1, on the reverse strand, counting down.
TTGCCGATGCGTAGGTTAGTTAAGAGACAACCATTTTGTCCAGGGCCAGGATCGGGCCCTTGCAGGAGGGCAGGCCAAGCCTGCCGGCTTCTCATTGGCTCATTATAAAGGAGCTAGAGCCAATGGGGGCAGAGCTTCAACTGCACCAAGCACACAACACAGTGTGCGGGCCGCCATCTTGGTATGGCAGCTCGGGGTTCTAATATATTGCAGAAGGGCAGTAGCCGTCGGAAATGGAGCCTAGCAAGCAGTAACATCCATAGTCCACAACAGAGCTGTAGAGTGCCACGATCTTCAGGGCAGCTAAGCAATTCAAAGTCATGGCAGCGCCGACGTGCGCATGCCTGAAAGGGCCCAGGGAGGGTCTTACCTTATCGTCAAGCCGTGATGGAGCTGCACCTGGCAACCTTCCGTGGAAGGGAGAAGGCGCAGTCCCATTCCAGGGACTGCTGCCTTCCCGATGCGTGGGTTAGTTAAGAGACAACCATTTTGTCCAGGGCCAGGCCTTTGGAGGAGGGATGGCTAAGCCTGCCGGCTTCTCATTGGCCCATTACAAAGGAGCTAGACCCAATGGGGGCAGAGCATCAACTGCACCAAGCACACAACAACACAGTTTGCGGGCCGCCATCTTGGTATAGCAGCTTGCAGTTCGAATATATTACAGAATGGCAGTAGCCCTCGAAATGCAGCCTAGCAAGCAGTAACATCCATAGTCCAATACAGAGCTGTAGAGTGCCACGATGTTCAGGGCAGGGAAGCAATTCAAAGTCATGGCAGCTTCGACGTGCATGTGCCTGAAAGGGCCCAGGCAAGGTCTTACCTTATCGTCAAGCCATGTTGGAGCTGCACCTGGCCACCTCGCGTGGTAAGTAGAGGGCACAGTCCCATTCCAGGGACTGCTGCCTTGCTGATGCTCGGGATAGTTAAGAGACAACCATTTTGTCCAGGGCCAGGATTGGGCCCATGGAGGAGGGCCCGCCAAGCCTGCCAGCTTCTCATTGGCCCATTACAAAGGGGCCAGAGCCAATGGGGGCAGAGCATCAACTGCACCAAGCACACAACAACACAGTGTGCGGGCTGCCATCTTGGTATGGCAGCTCGCAGTTTGAACATATTGCAGAAGGGCAGCAGCCGTTAAAAATGCAGCCTAGCAAGCAGTAACATCCATGGTCCACAACAGAGCCGTAGAGTGCAACGATCTTCAGGGCAGGGAAGCAATTGAAAGTCATGGCAGCAACAATGAGCTTGTGCCTGAAAGGGCCCAGGGAGGGTCTTCCCTTATCGTCAATCCTTCTTGGAGCTGCACCTGGCAACATCCCGTGGTAGGGAGACGGCACAGTGTCATTCCAGGGACGGCTGCCTTGCCAATGCACGGGAAAATGAAGAGAGGAGCATTTTGTCGTGGGCCAGGATCGGGCCTTTGGAGGAGGGCCGGCCAAACCCGCCGGCTTCTCATTGGCCCATTACAAATGAGCCAGAGCCAATGGGGACAGAGCATTAACTGCACCAAGCACACAACACAGTGTGCGGGCCGTCATCTTCGTATGGCAGCTGGCGGTTCGAATATATTGCAGAAGGGCAGTAGCCGTCAAAAATGCAGCCTAGCAAGCAGTAACATCCACAGTCCACAACAGAGCTGCAGAGTGTCACGATCTTCAGGGCAGGGAAGCAATTCAATGTCATGGCAGCAACGATGTGAGTGTGCCTCAAAGGGCCCAGGGAGGGTCTTATCTTATCGTCAAGCCGTGATGGAGCTTCACCTGACAACCTTCCATGGAAGGGAGAAGCTGCAGTCTCATTCCAGGGACTGCTTCATTCCCGATGCGCGGGTTAGTGAAGAGAGGAGCTTTTTGTCCAGTGCCAGGATTGGGCTTTTGGAGGAGGGCCGGCCAAGCCTGCCGGCTTCTCATTGGCCCATTACAAAGGAGCCAGACGCAATGGGGTACAGAGCATCAACTGCACCAAGCACACAACAACACAGTGTGCGGGCCGCCATCTTGGTATGGCAGCTCGCAGTTCGAATATATTGCAGAAGGGCAGGAGCCGTCGAAAATGCAGCCTAGCAAGCAGTAATATCCAGTCTAAAACAGAGCTGTAGAGTGCCACAATCTTCAAGGCAGTGTAGCAATTCAATGTCATGGCAGCAACGATGTGCGTGTGCCTGAAAGGGCCGAGGGAGGGTCTTAAATTATCGTCAAGCCGTGTTGGAGCTGCACCTGGCCACCTCCCGTGGTAGAGAGAGGGCACACTCCCATTCCAGGGACTGCTGCCTTGCCGATGCTTGAGATAGTTAAGAGACAACCATTTTGTCCAAGGCCAGGATCGGGCCTTTGGAGGAGGGCCGGCCAAGCCTGCCAGCTTCTCATTGGCCCATTACAAAGGAGCCAGAGCCAATGGGGGCAGAGCATCAACTGCACGAAGCACACAACAACACAGGGTGCGGGCCGCCATCTTGGAACGGCAGCTCGCAGTTCAAATGTATTGCAGGTGGGTAGTAGCTGTCGAAAATGCAGCCTAGCAAGGAGTAACATCCATAGTCCACAATTGAGCTGTAGAGTGCAACGATCTTCAGGGCAGGGAAGCAATTGAAAGTCATGGCAGCAACAATGTGCATGTGCCTGAAAGGGCCCAGGGAGGGTCTTCCCTTATCGTCAAGCCTTCTTGGAGCTGCACCTGGCAACATCCCGTGGTAGGGAGAGGGCGCAGTGCCATTCCAGGGACTGCTGCCTTTCCAATGCATGGGAAAATGAAGAGTGGAGCATTTTGTCGTGGGCCAGGATCGATTCTTCGGAGAAGGGCCGGCCAAACCCGCCGGATTCTCATTGGCCCATTACAAATGAGCCAGAGCCAATGGGGACAGAACATCAATTGCACCAAGGACACAACACAGTGTGCGGGCCGCCATCTTGGTATGGCAGCTGGCGGTTCGAATATATTGCAGAAGGGCAGTAGCCGTCAAAAATGCAGCCTAGCAAGCAGTAACATCCACAGTCCACAAAAGAGCTGCAGAGTGTCACAATCTTCAGGGCAGGGAAGCAATTCAATGTCATGGCAGCAACGATGTGAGTGTGCCTCAAAGGGCCCAGGGAGGGTCTTATCTTATCGTCAAGCCGTGATGGAGCTTCACCTGGCAACCTTCCGTGGAAGGGAGAAGCCGCAGTCTCATTCCAGGGACTGCTTCCTTCCCGATGCGCGGGTTAGTGAAGAGAGGAGCTTTTTGTCCAGTGCCAGGATCGGGCCTTTGGAGGAGGGCCGGCCAAGCCTGCCAGCTTCTCATTGGCCCATTACAAAGGAGCCAGAGCCAATGGGGGCAGAGCATCAACTGCACGAAGCACACAACAACACAGGGTGCGGGCCGCCATCTTGGTACGGCAGCTCGCAGTTCGAATATATTGCAGGTGGGCAGTAGCCGTCGGAGATGCAGTCTAGCAAGCAGTAACATCTATAGTCCACAACAGAGCTGTAGAGTGCCACAATCTTCAGGGCAGCTAAGCAATTCAAAGTCATGGCAGCGCCGACGTGCGCATGCCTGAAAGGGCCCAGGGAGGGTCTTACCTTATCGTCAAGCCGTGATGGAGCTGCACCTGGCAACCTTCCGTGGATGGAAGAAGGGGCAGTCCCATTCCAGGGACTGCTGCCTTCCCGATGCGTGGGTTAGTTAAGAGACAACCATTTTGTCCAGGGCCAGGCCTTTGGAGGAGGGATGGCTAAGCCTGCCGGCTTCTGATTGGCCCATTACAAAGGAGCTAGAGCCAATGGGGGCAGCGCATCAACTGTGCCAAGCACACAACAACACAGTTTGCAGGCCGCCATCTTGGTATAGCAACTTGCAGTTCGAATATATTGCAGAAGGGCAGTAGCCCTCGAAAATGCAGCCTAGCAAGAAGTAACATCCATAGTCCACAACAGAGCTGTAGAGTGCCACGATCTTCAGGGCAGGGAAGCAATTCAAAGTCATGGCAGCTTCGACGTGCGTGTGCCTGAAAGGGCCCAGGCAGGTTCTTAACTTATCGTCAAGCCGTGTTGGAGCTGCACCTGGCCACCTCCCGTGGTAGGGAGAGGGCGCAGTCCCATTCCAGGGACTGCTGCCTTGCCGAAGCTCGGGATAGTTAAGAGACAACCATTTTGTCCAGGGCCAGGAGTAGCCGTTGAAAATGCAGCCTAGCAAGTAGTAACATCCACAGTCCACAACAGAGCTGTAGAGTGCCACGATCTTCAAGGCAGGGAAGCAATTCAATGTCATGGCAGCAACGATGTGCGTGTGCCTTAAAGGGCCCAGGGAGGGTCTTACCTTATCGTCAAGCCGTGTTGGAGCTGCACCTGGTCAGGGCAAAGTCCCATTCCAGGGATTGCTGCCTTGCCGATGCGTGGGATAGTAAAGAGACAACCATTTTGTCCAGGTCCAGGATCGGGCCCTTGGAGGAGGGCGGGCCAAACCTGCCGGCTTCTCATTGGCCCATTACTAAGGAGCTAGAGCCAATGGGGTCAGAACATCAACTGCACCAAACACACAACAACACAGTGTGCGGGCGGGCCGCCATCTTGGTATGGCAGCTCGCGATTCGAATATATTGCAGAAGGGCAGTAACCATCCAAAATGCAGCCTAGCAAGCAGTAACATCCACAGTCCACAACAGAGCTCTAGAGTGCCATGATCTTCAGGGCAGCTAAGCAATTCAAAGTCATGGCAGCGCCGACGTGCGCGTGCCTGAAAGGGCCCAGGGAGGGTCTTACCGTATCGTCAAGCCATTTTGGAGCTGCACCTGGCCACCTCCCGTGGTAGGGAGAGGGCGCAGTCCCATTCCATTCCATTCCTTGCCGATGCTCGGTATAGTTAAGAGACAACCATTTTGTCCAGGGCCAGGATCGGGCCTTTGGAGGAGGGCCCTCCAAGCCTGCCGGCTTCTCATTGGCCCATTACAAAGGAGCTAGAGCCAATGGTGGCAGAGCATGAACTGCATCAAGCACAAAACGTGGGGCGCCATCTTGGTATGGCAGCTCGCAGTTAAAATATATTGCAGAAGGGCAGTAGCCGTCGAAAATGCAGACTAGCAAGCAGTAATATCCACAGTCTAAAACAGAGCTGTAGAGTGCCACAATCTTCAAGGCAGGGTAGCAATTCAATGTCATGGCAGCAACGATGTGCGTGTGCCTGAAAGGGCCCAGGGAAGGTCTTAATTTATCGTCAAGCCGTGTTGGAGCTGCACCTGGCCACCTCCCGTGGTAGAGAGAGGGCACAGTCCCTCCCATTCCAGGGACTGCTGCCTTGCCGATGCGTGAGATAGTTAAGAGACAACCATTTTGTCCAGGGCCAGAATCGGGCCTTTGGAGGAAGGCCGGCCAATCCTGCTAGCTTCTCATTGGCCCATTACAAAGGAGCCAGAGCCAATGGGGGCAGAGCATCAACTGCACGAAGCACACAACAACACAGTGTGAGGGCCGCCATCTTGGTACGGCAGTTCGCAGTTCGAATGTATTGCAAGTGGGCAGTAGCCGTAGAAAATGCAGCCTAGCAAGCAGTAACATCCATAGTCCACAACAGAGCTGTAGAGTGCCACGATCTTCAGGGCAGCTAAGCAATTCAAAGTCATGGCAGCGCTGACATGCGCGTGCCTGAAAGGTCCCAGGGATGTTCTTACCTTATCGTCAAGCCGTGTTGGAGCTGCAACTGGCCACCTCCGGTGGTAGAGAGAGGGCACAGTCCCATTCGAGGGACTGCTGCCTTGCCGATGCGTAGGTTAGTTAAGAGACAACCAATTTGTCCAGGGCCAGGATCGGGCCCTTGGAGGAGGGCAGGCCAAGCCTGCCGGCTTCTCATTGGCCCATTACAAAGGAGCTAGAGCCAATGGGGGCAGAGCATCAACTGCACCAAGCACACAACACAGTGTGCGGGCCGCCATCTTGGTATGGCAGCTCGGGGTTCTAATATATTGCAGAAGGGCAGTAGCCGTCGGAAATGCAGCCTAGCAAGCAGTAACATCCATAGTCCACAACAGAGCTGTAGAGTGCCACGATCTTCAGGGCAGCTAAGCAATTCAAAGTCATGGCAGCGCCGTTGTGCGCATGCCTGGAAGGGCCCAGGGAGGGTCTTACCTTATCGTCAAGCCGTGATGGAGCTGCACCTGGCAACCTTCCGTGGAAGGGAGAAGGCGCAGTCCCATTCCAGGGACTGCTGCCTTCCCGATGCGTGGGTTAGTTAAGAGACAACCATTTTGTCCAGGGCCAGGCCTTTGGAGGAGGGATTGCTAAGCCTGCCGGCTTCTCATTGGCCCATTACAAAGGAGCTAGACCCAATGGGGGCAGAGCATCAACTGCACCAAGCACACAACCACACAGTTTGCGGGCCGCCATCTTGGCATAGCAGCTTGCAGTTCGAATATATTACAGAATGGCAGTAGCCCTCGAAATGCAGCCTAGCAAGCAGTAACATCCATAGTCCACAACAGAGCTGTAGAGTGCCACGATGTTCAGGGCAGGGAAGTAATTCAAAGTCATGGCAGCTTCGACGTGCGTGTGCCTGAAAGGGCCCAGGCAAAGTCTTACCTTATCGTCAAGCCATGTTGGAGCTGCACCTGGCCACCTCGCGTGGTAAGTAGAGGGCACAGTCCCATTCCAGGGACTGCTGCCTTGCCGATGCTCGGGATAGTTAAGAGACAACCATTTTGTCCAGGGCCAGGATCGGACCCATAGAGGAGGGCCGGCCAAGCCTGCCGGCTTCTCATTGGCCCATTACAAAGGAGCCAGAGCCAATGGGGGCAGAGCATCAACTGCACCAAGCACACAACAACACAGTGTGCGGGCTGCCATCTTGGTATGGCAGCTCGCAGTTTGAATATATTGCAGAAGGGCAGTAGCTGTCGAAAGTGCAGCCTAGCAAGCAGTAACATCCATAGTCCACAACAGAGCTGTAGAGTGCAACGATCTTCAGGGCAGGGAAGCAATTGAAAGTCATGGCAGCTTCTATGTGCGTGTACCTGAAAGGGCCCAGGGAGGGTCTTACCTTATCGTCAAGCCATGTTGGAGCTGCACCTGGCCACCTCCCGTGGTAGGGAGAGGGTGCATTGCCATTCCAGGGACTTCTGCCTTGCCGATGCGCGGGATAGTGAAGAGAGGAGCAATTTGTACAGGGCCAGGATCGGGTACTTGGAGGAGGGCCGGCCAAGCCTGCCAGCTTCGCATTGGCCCATTACAAAGGAGCTAGAGCCAATGGGGGCAGAGCATCAACTGAACCAAGCACACAACACAGTGTGCGGGCCGCCATCTTGGTATGGCAGCTTGCGGTTCGAATATATTGCAGAAGGGCAGTAGCCGTCGAAAATGCAGCCTAGCAAGCAGTAACATCCAAGTCCACAACAGAGCTGTCGAGTGCCACCATCTTCAGGGCAGGGAACCAATTCAATGTCATGGCAGCAACAATGTGCGTGTGCCTGAAAGGGGAAAAATGAAGGAATAACATATCTCAAGTCAAACTCAACAGATACTCGTCTAAGCTTTAAATGGATTATCTAGTTGTTAATAAAATATCAATATTATACATCTCTGTGCTCTGTTTCACCAAGACCATGCTATATTAAGGACATTTCACTTTGTTTTTTTTTCAAATAATATATTCATTTTGAAAGAAAATAAAGGAAAAGGATTTTGAGCAAGCATTTATTTAACAAAATGAAAACCAAGCATTTATTTAACAAAATGAAAACCTTAACAAAATGAAAACCAAGCATTTATTTAACAAAATGAAAACCTAACAGTGCAACCTGAACATGACATGACAAGGCAGCAGTCTTTCACATTACCCCCAGAAAAAGCTAATGAAACTCTCTCAGGTATGCCCTACGAATCACTTAAATTTTCTCTGAGAAAATATGGGACTGCACACATGTAAGCATGGCATCCCTGCTTAAAAGAGCAGATGCTGTATAAAAATGGAAGTCCTGCTGAGAAAGGCAGACACTGAACCAATTTAGTATAGCAGCATGCGGAGGAGCGGTGGCGCTGTACCAGCAATGTTATGCTAAGAATAATTTGTCCAACACTCATCTGTTTTGAATAAATATCCAAAGATGGCGGGCTGCATGCTTGTGAGCTTCCAGCTGACAGTAGTGTGTTCAATGCATAACATAGTCAGTGTATAAAACGCCTTTTCTGAGAGACAGGGACAGAAGCAGCATTTAGATACCCCTGGAATAAAACCATTGCATCGCTTTAAAGTGAGCCAAAGGGCCAGGCGGACGGGTTGTGTGACCTTTGACACCACCAATACTCCCACGTGTTCCCTGACTGCCATTTCCAAGAGACTGTCACTGACCGTCCAGAACCTGGGTGTTGTGGTGTTCAAGGCCCGGGTCTGGAGCCGGGGACAGCTACGCCAAGACATCTGCATAAGACCACAATAAACTGCACAACTTTAAGGTTCCCAAAGTATTGATTTTTTTTAACATACGTTTTTATTGGTTTTCAACAGAACAGAACATTTAACAAAACATTTTAAAACATTATGATTTCCACTTCTGCGCCAAGGTGAGTGCCCAGCCAGCAGCCTTATCATATAAACTTTCCGTTCGGCTTTAGCGGATAGTTCCTCTAGGTGAGGTCCCATCTCCAGTAAAACCAGGCCTATGTTCCCCCTCACCTTTATCTCCAAGGTTGCTTCTAGCACCTTGTGAATTGTATCCCAGAATGCATTCCCACCAAATGTGGCCCCACGTCCCCTTCCTGCCACATTCCCTCCAACACATCTTCGAGACCGACTCATAGCTCTTGTGTAGCCTCACTGGGGTTAGATGTTACTGGACCATTAATTTCACCCACAGTTCCTGCGTTTGGAGGGATCTAGTCAATCTGAGAGTATGTCTCCAGAGCCGGAGCCACTCCGCCTCCTCGATCTCCTAGGCCGCTCACTCCTCTCATTTATTCATGTAAATTCTTAGCCCTGCCGCCTCCCCGTTTGGCATGTGAGTAGATATGGCCCCCACTATGTGGGCATTCCCAGTTTCTGTTGTTAAATGCTTTTCAAATTGGGTCAGGGCCCTAACCGCCCCTTCTTTCACTGTGGCCTGCATTACCTAGTGCCGTATTTGGGTATATCTGTACATTTCCCTTTCTCCCAGCCCAATGTCTTCTTTACATTGGTTAAAGGATTTGATTTTGGCTACGTCAAACATATACCGAAGTTTGTGGCATCCTCTCTCCTGCCAGGCGTGAAATCCTATGCCTCCCACCCCTGGCGTAAACTGTGGGTGGCCTGATATAGCGGTGCACAGCGACGGATGCGTTGTGAATCAAGCTTTCCCCACCAGCTCGTCCAATGCTTCCCCCACTGGCGCATCTATAGCACTCTGGTACATAGGACCTACTCTAGTTTGCCTCCCACCACCTCCTCGTCCATTGCCCTCCACAGCTTTCCACTATCGTTCCTCAGCCAATCCCTCAGAACTCTTGTCTGCACGGCCAGCTAATAGACCCTGAAGTCAGGCTGACTCATTCCCCCTGTTTCAGGGCATCATCATAACCTGCCTCGCCACTCTTGGTTTCTTTTGATTCCATACAAATCTCCCAATTTGCTTTTGCAGGGCGCGAAAGAAGGACCAGGGAACCTGTATTGGGAGAGCCGTGAAATGGTATAGGAGCCGGGGCAGGACCACCATCTTGAGCACGTTGATTCTGCCCAGCCATGTGATATTCAACGGGCCCCAGTCCACTAGCCTGTTTCTTATACTCTCCAGGAGAGGTGGGTAATTAGCTCCTGCCAGTGTGTCCAAGGAATTAGTGAGATAGACCCCCAGATATTTTAGGCCCTTTTTAACCCATCTGTAGGGGTGTTCCTTTCTGATCTCTAACTCCATTTGCGGGGGTTCGGGGGGTGGTCAGATTTAATCATTCCGATTTATGGGTATTAATTTTCAGGCCTGCACTGCCCGGAATGCCCGCAGTTTGTCTTCTAGGGCTCTAAGGGACATTTCTGGATCCTGTATGGTTAGAAGCATGTCGTCGGCGAAGGCGACTATTTTGTGCTCCGTGCCCCCAAATGTTATTCCCTTTATCCTGCTGTTTAGCCTTAGTGTCCCTAGTAACAGCTCAATGGGGATCACGTATAGTAGAGGCGATAGGGGGCATCCCTGCTTAGTACCGCCTTGGACCTTTATGGCAGAAGACAGCTGGCCGTTGACAGCTAGATGCATGGATGGGTTTTGTAGTTGGCCTTAATTCTGGCCATGAACCGTTTAAAAATAAAAAATGTTATACATTTTCCACAACATAAGTAGTCTGTTCAAACCCGTCCTCCCCACGCCCATCCCACCCCAGCCTATTCCACCATCTGTGTCTACTTGTATTGTACACCAGACTGCTTTGAACTCATCTCTATATCTCTACTCAGCAGATTGTGCTGGTGCTTGCACGCCTGCATCAGGGTGTCTGCTTGTGCAGGGGCTATCAGATCTTGTAACATATGTTTCCAAGCTGCTAAATCTACGTTTTGTTTCTCTTGGCCATGATGGGATGCTTCCTGCCATATGGCGGGTATCTGCCCTGAGCCACATGCTTATCACTGGACCATTACGTGCTTTCCACCCCATTGCTATCCTTCGCTTTGCCAAAATGTATGCCAAGTCCCTCAATTTACTAACATGCTTTGCGTGCTTTGGTCTTGGGAAGATTCCTAGCAGGCACGCCTTGGGGGACACTGAGCCGAGTGACAGGCCAACCTTAATCAGTGTCTGGGCCACTTCCTCCCAATATTGGCGAATCTCCGCGCAGGGCCAATACATATGCACTAGGTCTGCGTTAGTCAGGCCGCATTTCAGACAAATCTGACCACCCGACCTCACAATACACACATCCTGCCCTCCTTATCTTGGAAAGTCTCAAGCACCCTCAAAGGTACTGATGGTGCCACCCAAATTATTACACACCTGCCATAAGCATAGTACGATGAACCCAGCGTTGTGCTTCTCCATTTTTTAGCCAGGGCGTTTTGCTTCTCTTTCGTGAGGTGCAATGTCCATTTTTTGTCACTTTAAGTAAGTCATTATTCTGTTACATTTAATAAAATTACTAAGACCAGGATACTATTCTAAGTTCCCCCATCGCACTTAAAAGTTCTGACATGTAGAAGCAGTCCAATGGTCAAGTTCAGCATATGCAGTGTGGACCTATAGGCTAACCCTACCCCAACTCCCCGATCCCTCCCCCACCCAACAACTGCCCAGCTCAATCCTTGTGCTCAGGCATTCCCACTTCTAGTCTCCGCTCCAGGGTCTCGTCCCGGTGCGTCGGATACGTAACTGCTAGTATCCGAAAAACAAACAAATCCAATCTGGGGTGTAGGACGCTCCTACGTGGTGCGATCTTGCAATAAGCACCACTTCGTTTGCTCCTGTATTTAGCGACTCATAATTTCTGAGGCTTCCATCTGGAGGTCTAGCCGCCACCTGGTTTTATAATTACAGTCCTCTGCTACGTTGTAGTTGTCGTGGCCTTCTCCATGTGTCTACACCTCAGCACACTCTCCGCCCTCCATCTCGGTTGGCATATTCTGCGTGTCCATCCATTTATGCATGTCTGCAGGGTTGTCGAAGAAAATGGCACGCCCTTTGTGAATTAATTCCAGCCTAGCTGGATACAACAACATATACTTCAGGGATGCCTCACAAAGTCTCCTTTTATTCGATATATAGTTCATCCGTAGTTTCTGTACCTGTAGGGTGTAGTCCGGGTACGCAGTTATCGTGGCTGATGCCTGCTGGATAATCCCACCTTTATGGAAATACTTGAGGATCTTTTCCCTATCCCGATAGTTCAGTATCCTAGCGATTATTGACCAAGGCGGGACTCCAGGCAGTGGTTTCCTCATCAATGACCTATGCGCTCTCTCCACCGTGAAGCCTTGTGTGAAGGCCCCTGGGCTGATTTCTTGCAGCAGCAGGGTCTCTATTTAGTCCGTCGGGTTCCCCCCTCGTCTCCTTCTGGGAGCCCATAATTCTTACATTGTTGCATCTGGTTCTCCCTTCAGTGTCCTCGGCTCTATCTTCCAGATTATGCACCCATTGCTGCAGTAGCCTGACTTCTTCTGAGGCATCTTTCAAGCCACTTGTGTTCTCGGCCACTACCTTTTTCGAGTGTTCCTGTACGTTCCGCAAGTGACCTCACATCTTGTCTTAAAAAGTTCATATCTATGCTGATGGCATCAATTTTTTCTTCGAGAGGTTCCTTCAGAGATGCTATAGCTGCCAGGATCTGTTGATCTCCTTTCTCAAGCATCTGTTCTCTTTGAGGTGTCAAGGTTGCTTGAGCCGGGCTCTCTGCCAGGTGCATGGTTTCGGTACATGCCTCCATGGTAAGTTGCTTCCCTTTACTTCTGAGTTTTGGACGTCATGGTTTGCTGCCTCCTTGCTTCTTCGCACACTTGCTGATGGTCGTGCCGCCCGCCCACGTCGGCTCAGCTACTTATCGTTTTGTCCTTGTGGCGAGTTTCGCTACTTTATCGCCGTCCGTACCTTTTACTATTTCTACGTGTTTAGCAGGTGCCACGTGGGAGCACACGGGCAGTGTCAGCGAACTCCAGTTATCTTGTCCATGACCTGCTCATGTCCGTTCGTATCAAGTATACCATAGTATTCAATGCTAGCCCCACTGTGGGCTACTTGGCTGAAAGCCCCTTGGTTAAGTGTGTTGTGCCGTATTGTGACCTACACGTGCCCTACAGGACCTTCAGCACGTTGGGGACCAGCAGCTCTAGGCCTCTGTTACGTGTCCTGCCCCTCCCTCTTGTATCACACCTCCCTTCAGCAGCACTCCATTCCAGTGTGTACACCCCGGCGGGAGTCGGCCCATAGCATTTCCTGCAAGCTGGCTCAGGCTTGTCAATTGTCATCCCACGTGTAGTTCCATTTGTTATGATCCTGGCACGTACCCTTGTGCCCCCTTACTGGGAGATGCTGCTAAAGACTCGAGCTGCCGCTCCTGGTTTTTAGCCAGTGCTACAGCTGTGCTGGGGCCCTCGGCCACGTTCCCGTGGGGGAACCGTCACTTATAAGTGACTGGTCGTCTCGCTTGCGTGTAGTCCCCTCTGCGCGGGTGCTGCAGGCCCCACAACCGGCAGTCTTGGCAATATCACGCAGTCTTCAAATACCAGCAGCACCCCCCTTGCCTTGTATGCCACGTATGTTGCTGTAGGCCTGAATGGTCCAGGCTGCTTTGTGTCCCAGCCCGTTCCGTAGCATTCCACCACTGGCAGGCAATTGTCCCATAGGCTGGCTGCTGTGCAGCACAGTACTTTGCTTGCCTTCTCTCCGGATTGCTACAACAATCGGATGGCTCGCAATGTTCGGATAGTCTCATTTAAATTGGCAGTAGTAGAAATATCCCGCACGGTCTCCTTCCTTCAGGTCCCTCATGGCGCCTACTGCATGCACCTTAAGTATGGCAGGCCTTTCATGTCGAGCCCCGTACCTTCAAGTCTGTGGCGGCCGCAATCGTAGGAGTCACAGTGTCTTCCCTTGTAGCCGGGTGAATTACTAACGAAACTGTTGCTACCGTGTATGGAAACGTCGGAGCTGCTCTTTTGTCTCTCATTCTACGTCAGCGCCTTGCTGTACCCCCGGCGAGGCTTGTTACTATGTAACAATTGTTGCTGCAACAGCAGTTCAAGGGGCTGTGTCAATCTCTGCTCGGCACGATCTTCAGATCGCCTGTCCTGGCTCCTCAGTCGCTGTGCGTCTCATACCCCTGGCCTCCATATCCGGCATGCACTATCCGCACACAGTTTCTTGCAGCCATCAGCTGGGCAGTCACAGATCTCCGTTCTCCTTCACAGCAGCCGCTTCGCGTCACAGCTTATTTCACCCGCACAGTCCTTTGTTCCTGGGATGCCGCCATCTTGAATCCACATTTGCAGTCTTGGTCAAAAACTTTGGTCGGCTCGTTCTTTGCAGCAGACACCCACGCAATGCTGAAATTGGTGCCCGGCTGTGCACTGCGCTTCTGTAATGTCAGTGTTGTCTCAGCTGGCGCCAATGTAGCCTTACCATGAGAAGTGCAACTACTATAAATCTCCCCCCTTGCGAATTACTTCCCGTTAAAGTCCCTCTTACCAAATCCCAAACTCTCAACATACACCTGATATATCATCCTCCAGGCCCAATAGGCACATTCGATGAAGATATTAATACTATACTATCCTGTAACCTCAAAAGCTCTACCCAAGTACGCATCCTTGGTGACTTCAATTTGGGATACAATGACCCAGAAGACCATAGTGCCAGCTCTATACTTAGTACCCTCTCTGATCTAGGATTCACCCAAAGATGCATGGAACCTACACATGCCAAAGGTAGAACACTTGACTGGGTGGCTGACTACAATTGTCTAGCCAATATCATCGACATCTCACCATTAGCCTGGACCGACCACTACTTGGTATCGTTCACGCTCTCTACCAACTGACCCCCACCTTCACCCATCAGTAGGGCTCCACCCACACTCACAAGAAACAAGAATTGCCTCACTGTGGAAAGAGTCATTGCGAACCTACTCCCCACACTAAACACACTCCCTGACAACCTAGACCCTGAGACCATGGTCGAGGAATTTAATAAAATTATGTCCACGTCGCTGGATCTAATCGCTCCCTTCAAACTGAGACCGAGCAAGCCTAAAACGCATCTGAACAAATAGTATACACCATTCCTCAAAAATCTAAGACAGCAAAAAAGAAACTGCGAAGCCACTTGGAAAAAACACCCTTCAGTACCCAATAAACTCAAACTAACCAAACTAGCAGCCCTTTACAAAAAAGCAATCTACCTTGCTAAATGATCTTCCTTTGACTCCCGCATAGCCCATGCAAAATCTAACATGAAGGAACTATTCTCTATCCTGAAAGAAGTAGAAACCCCTATTGCACCTCCAGACACCTGTACTTTAGACAAAAATTGGTGCTCAGAAATTCAAAAGGCCCTTGCCAACAAGATCACTACACTACAAAATAAAATCGCTTGCAAAAAAGCCTCCTTGAATGACCCTCCCACCTCCAAACCTCCCGAGAAGCCCACCGCAAGGGAAAATACCCGCTTCAATTTTTCTTAAAGTCACCACACGAAGTAGAAAAAACCATCCTGTCGCTAAAACCATCTAACTGTCAGGGCGATCTGTGCCCTGCACAGCTCATTAAAGATGCGGGCCCATGACCTCTCCCCTTATATCACAAAATTAATTAACGCCTCCTTCACCACTGGTTCTATCCCCACAAACCTAAAACAATCCTGGGTATTGCCACTACTAAAAAAGCCCACACTTGACCCAGCCACGCCCACAAACTACAGGCCCATAACGACTGTGCCATTTCTTCTAAAAATATTGGATAAGGTCGTATACGTGCAAATACAGAAGTACCTGGAAGAACACCACCTACTTGGAGCTAGGCAATCAGGCTTCCGTCCCCAACATGGGACCGAGACTGCCCTCATTGACCTTAAAAACCAGATCGACAAGCTTAGAGACAATGGCCAAGCCGCCCTATTCCTCCTCCTAGACCTCTCCGCAGCATTTGACCTAGTCGACCACTCTGTCTTATGCACTCACTTACATAGAGCAGCCCACTTTTCTGTTGAGGCCATTACATGGATCAGATCATTCCTCAACGGCAGAACTATGAGGTCTTTTCACCTACAGCTGCAGCAGACCCCATTCCCATCACTTGTGGCGTGCCTCAGGGCTCCTGTGTCTCCCCCACCCTGTACAATATATTGACCAAGACCCTTTTCGATGATTTGGATCATCTCTGTATCACCTACACCAATTACGCGGATGATACCCAGATCCTCCTTCCGCTTTTTGGAGATTATGAAAAGGATTTGGCCTTGGTGAATAGAGTGTACATCATCATCCAGGCATGGATGGCCACACATGGACTATGCCTGAATGATGATAAAACCAAATTCATAATTCTAGGTACTATTACCAGTTTGAAGAAACTGGGCCCTGCCTATTGCTCCTTCACGATTGATGGCAATAGCATTAATGTGGGACAAGAGGTCAAAACCTTGGCCTTCTACCTGGACTCCACCTTCTCCTTCCTCAAACAGATTAAATCCCTAGCCTCCTCCACGGCCTATACCTGTAAATTGATCCGTGCAGCCAAACCTTTCCTGTCTGATACCAGTTGCTTGACCCTCGCCACAGCCCTCATATTATCCCGCCTGGACTACTGTAACGCTCTATATCTTGGTTCTTCCAAAGCCATTACCAGCAAACTCCAAACTCTCCAGAACAACGCTCTTAGAACAGCATTGGGCATTTCTAGATGAGAGCATATTACAGCATATCGTCAACTGAATAATTGGCTTACTGTCAAAGCCAAAATCCTCCTAAAAACGGCCTCACTGACTCATAAATCGCTCAACAATGCCGCCCCCATCTATCTTATCGACAGATTCCATAGACAGACCGCCCTGAGACCAACATCAACAGTATAAAAAGACTGCCTCTCTGTCCCCAATTTTAAACGTTCTACCATGGGGGGGCAACAGTTTCCCAGTCAAAGCAGCAAAACTGTGTAATTCTCTGCCACCACCCCTCAGAATGGACCTGCACTATCAGAACTTCCGAGCTAAGGTCATTTCATGGTTGAAAACGTAGGCCTCCCATCATAGCCAGTTGCCCTGTCGATCAGACTCATGACTATCGTACCTATCTATGCCTGCTTGTATATGGGATACATTACTCACCGTAATCGTATTTCTGATGCTTGTATCTGCTTAGATTCACATGCTGTGCATAGGCCGACATCTAGTGGAAGCTGCGGAGTATTACAGTTTGTTTTTCGAAACTCGAAAATGGGCGTCGACACAGGGCGTGCCAGTAATACTATCCCTAGTGTGACATCCACTGTACCCAAGATCCCTCACGCGTCTAGGATCCTCAGATTGTATTTTATCTAACATGAGGTAGCATGAGGAGTAGCGTGAGTACAGATAATCCAAGCAGATAGACAGAAAGGTAAGACTACAAGCAATCATGCGCCTTCTCTCAGAGGGGAGGAAGGGTGGGTCGCATGTGAATCTAAGCAGATAGAAGCATCAGAAATACGATTACGGTGAGTAATGTATCCCTTCTGAGGCTTGTGGAATCTGCTTAGATCACATGCTGTGCATAGATTAGCGAGCAGTCCTGAAGAAGGAGGTGGGATGTGAGAAGGGTCATGAGCAAATAAGTGTCTTAGAACCGCTTGTCCCACTTGTGTATCTGCCTTGGAATCGATGTCAATGCAGTAATGCTGAGTAAAAGTGTGAATAGAGCTCCAAGTAGCTGCTTTGCAAATGGTGTCAAGGGGTACATTTGCAATGAAAGCCAGAGTGGCCCCAATGCCTCTAGTAGAGTGGGCTCTTGGCGTGAAAGGCAGAGTTCTTTCAGAGAGTGAGTAACACAGCTGGATACAGTTAATAATCCACTTCGAGATGGCACCTTTAGAGACGCGATCCCCCTCTCTGCCTGTAGCTACGGAGACAAACAGTTGATCTGTTTTTCTTAGCGGTCTGGTTTTATTTACATAGTAGAGGACCGCCCTACGCACATCTAGGGTGTGTAGTTTCACCTCAGCCGAGCTTTGCGGGTCCTGGAAGAAAGCCGGAAGCTCAATGGACTGGTTTACATGGAATTTAGATATAAATTTAGGTGAGAACCTAGGGTGTGTGCGTAAAACCAGTTTGTCTTTATGGACAGTAAAGAAGGGATCCTGCACCGACAGAGCCTGAATTTCACTGACCCTTCTTATAGAAGTAATAGCTACTAAGAAGGCTGTTTTATAAGTCAGGTGTTTGAGACTGCTTTTATGCATGGGTTCGAAAGGGGGGCCCATGAGCTTGGCTAGCACCACATTAAGGTCCGTCCCTGGTGGTGGGTTTGAAATAGGAGGGTGAAGTCTCTTTACTCCTTCCATGAAGGCTTTAACTACTGGTACTTTCCACCACGAAACCTTGCTAAGGGAAGTGGTGTAAGCGGACAGGGCTGCCAGGTGTACTTTCAGTGAGTTAAAAACCAATCCTGCATCTAGCAGGTGGAGCATGTATGTAACAATAGTGGAAGGAGTGCAATCAACCGGGTTGATTGATCTACTCTGGCACCAGATAACGAACCTCTTCCACTTGTCAAAGTAATAGTGCCTTGTGTTTGGTTTCCTAGATTCCTTTAGGATGTCCATACACCTCTGTGGCAAATTGAGATGTCCAAACTCTATGACCTCAGGAGCCATGCTGCCAGGTTCATTGAGTTGGGTTGCTGGTGCACTGTTTGACCTTGGTGCTGGGACAGTAGGTTGTACCAGGCTGGAAGTTTGATGGGCTCGCACACCGCCATCCTGCGTAGGTGTGGGAATCACGGTTGTCATGCCCACATGGAAGCAACTAGGAGGAGCGTCATTGACTCTCTGTTCATCTTGTTCACCACTTTCCTGATGAGAGGAGTTGGTGGAAAAGCGTACGCAAACATCCCTGACCAGTTCATCCACAGGGCGTTCCCCTGGGAGTCTGGTTGGGGGAACCTGGATGCAAATCCTGGGCATTGTCTGTTTTCGCTTGTGGCGAATAAGTCTATAGTGGGGAAACCCCACTGAGAGAAGATATTTTCTACGACCTCTCTGTGTAGAACCCATTCGTGTTCCTCTGGGAGGGAGTCTCTGCTCAGAGCATCCGCTAGGGAATTGAGCTCCCCTGGAACATGTTGTGATGACAGGAAGATGTTCCGTCTGAGTGCCCATATCCAGATTTTCTGGGCAAGCTTGGACAGATTTGGCGAGCGAGTCCCTCCTTGCTTGTTCAGGTAGAACATGGCTGTTGTGCTGTCCGTCTGGATTTGCACTGACATGTTTAGTAGGTGGGGCTCGAACGCCTGAAGCGCTCTGAATTCTGCCAGAAGCTCTAGCAGGTTGATGTGGTTCTTGGCCACTGAGTGAGACCAGAGACCCTGAGCTGTGTGGTGGAGATGGTGAGCTCCCCACCCCGTCAGGCATGCATCTGTAGTGACTATTACCTGTACTTCGGGATCGTAAAAGGGTTTCCCCTGTGCAAGATTCTCTCTTGTCCACCAGTGAAGGCTTTGTACCAGTGTTGGCGAAACGACCACTAGATCTTCCCACTGACCACTTGCCTGAGATCACTGTTTCGCCAACCATTCCTGCATGGGACGCATGCGCAGGCACGCGTGGGGGACCAGGTAAATACATGACGCCATCATGCCTGTCATGTCACGCGGGAGACTGGGGTCTGCCGCTCCCATTTCCTCCTGGCGAGTCTACCCGCGCGTTCGCGTCTGGGGACTCGCCGGGAGGGGAGCAACGGATTACAGGGCCGGCGGCCTTCGGCGCATGCGCGGAGGTCCTCTCTCTCGGTTCCGCGCATGCGCCGTGGGGGCTTGCCTTCCAAGCCTCGTTCTGGGTTCGCCGGCGCCCGGAAACGGAACGGTTTGCGTTCCAGGCCTCTCGGGCGCCGGCGGCCCATAAAAGAGGCCGCTAGTCAAAGCTGCCCGCGTCTCAACGCGGTTTGCTTCGCTTTCCTCGTTGTTCCTGCCCAGCCTTACCTGTGGCCTGTCCTGGGCCTACCTGCCTCCAGCCTTACCTGTGGCCTGTCCTGGGCCTACCTGCCTCCAGCCTTACCTGTGGCCTGTCCTGGGCCTACCTGCCTCCAGCCTTACCTGTGGCCTGTCCTGGGCCTACCTGCCTCCAGCCTTACCTGTGGCCTGTCCTGGGCCTACCTGCCTCCAGCCTTACCTGTGGCCTGTCCTGGGCCTGCCTGCCTCCTGCCTTACCTGTGGCCTGTCCTGGGCCTACCTGCCTCCAGCCTTACCTGTGGCCTGTCCTGGGCCTGCCTGCCTCCAGCCTTACCTGTGGCCTGTCCTGGGCCTGCCTGCCTCCGGCCTTACCTGTGGCCTGTCCTGGGCCTGCCTGCCTCCAGTCCTTACCTGTGGCCTGCCCTGGGCCAGCCTGACTCCAGTTCTTATCCGGGTCCTGTCCTGGGCCTGCCTGCCTTCAATCCTCACCTGGGTTCGGCCCTGGGCCAGCCAGCCTCCAGCTACTACCTAGGTTTTGCCCTGGGTCAGTCTTCCCTCAGCCCATTCCGGAGTTCTGTCCTGAGTCATCATTGTGTAGAGGGGACTTATCCCACACTAGCCTGCATTCCCCCTGTTCCATCTTGGGCACGTTCCTACAGTTCTCTAATTGGCCAGACAACTAGTTCCAACTGTCCTCACTCTTTCCTGTCTTGCCTGACTCCGAATCTCATCCTGTGTACCATTGGAACTATCTGCACCAGCCAAGCTCCTTTGCCTACTACGAATACCTTTCTGCTACACTGGTCTATCTATCAACTGTCGCTGCACTGAGGTTCTTGGAAGATTCATGGTCTGGACAACAAGCTCTACCTGGACTATGGTTCCCTCCATCTGAGCCTACATCCTCTTGTCACGCTTACCTGGGAGAGTGCCTTTGTGACATTGGGGGTTGGTCCATCCTTCACCCAGTTCCTCATTTGGGTGGTGGAGAGGCTGATTCCTCGTGCCGCTATCTCATCAGTTCCTGGACTCCAGACTGGCGACCTCTGCGAGACCAACCACCAAGACTACAGGTACGCGGTCCTCTCGGGCCAATCAGCTTGACAGATTGAGACGCCTTCCTCCTGATTCAGAGATGGATGAATCGCAGGACATGAGGAACGAGTTGCTAGCGCTCAGGGCCGAGATGACCGCCCTGCGTCAGGAGAATCAAACATTACGACAAATGATAACGCAAGGAGCACCTAGTACCTCTCAAGGAGAGGGATCATTGGCTCATACAACACCCATCAAATTCGACGGAGACCCTAGACGGGTGGCGGAGTTTTGTAACCACTGCAGAATACACTTTCTCTTCAGGTCTACCTACTTCAACACTGATAGGGCCAAGATTGGTTACATCTTGGGGAACCTAACTGGGAACGCATTAGCTTGGGCAACTCCGTTTGTGGTTACGAACAGTCCTATTTTGAATGACTTTGCTGCCTTTGAAAAGGCCTTTCTTGAGGTATTTCAGACGCCGAACCTGGCCTCCGTTGCACAGAATCAATTGATGGACTACAAACAGGGAAGCAATGACGTCATCACCTACATCAGCCGTTTCCGACTTTTGGCTACTGACTCCCAGTGGCCCGAAATTACACAGAAGACACTGTTTCGTCGAGGCCTGAGAGAGGAGTACAAGGATGAGTTACTTCACATCCCTGAACCAGAGAGCCTTCAACTCTTGATCGATCAAGTACTCCGTATTGACCAAAGGCTAGCCGAACGAAAGGCTGAGAGACGTCGGCTTGACAGAAGCGGTCCCCGGACAACCAACACACCTGCTGGTTCGTTTGGGTCGACCGAGTCCGGACCTGAGCCCATGCAAGTAGGAGCCATGAGGGGACCTTTGACGGAAGAAGAGAAGAAACGAAGGAGGTCTTTGCGTTTGTGTCTTTACTGTGGAGCAGCTGGACATTATTTGGGTACGTGTCCTTTGCGTCCGCAGAAGAAGAAGTCGGGAAACTAGGAGACCTGTCGTATACAGGAAGGGCAACGACAGGTCCCATTCCTTCCTCAGACCCTTCTGTTATTTGTTCTATACGTCTGCCCATGCAACCAGCGGTACTACAGACCCTGAAGGTCCGAATTAAACTACCAGACAAGAACCTGGAAGTATCCGGTCTACTGGACTGTGGGGCTTCCGGCAATTACATCGACGAAACGTTCGTCACCAGACATAAGATACCACTCGTTTCCAGACACACGCCTCTGTCGGTGGAGCTTATTGATGGTACTCCCTTGTCTTCTGGACCCGTTAGTCAGTTCACAGTTGGACTGGCCCTTCTGATTGCTGATCATTACGAGGAACTAGCCTTTGATGTTATCAAGTCACCGAACTACAAGATGGTTTTGGGATTACCTTGGTTGCAACACCACAATCCTTTGATAGACTGGAGAACCCAGACCTTGACCTTTTCATCCGAACGGTGTGCTCAAGAATGCAAGCTACCCGTTCCCACCAGGACCGTCTCGACTTCTCTAATAACGGACAGCAATGGGGTTCATCTATGTTCCACGTCTCTGGTCCCACAGGAATATTCCGAATTCAAACATGTGTTTTCTGAACCTGGCAACATACCCCTTCCTCCACACCGTTCTTTTGATTGCTCCATTGACCTGCTACCGGACCACGTTATTCCCCATGGGAAACTATATGCTTTGACACGTGACGAGAAGCTAGTTCTTCAGGAGTATTTGTCGGAGAGTCTAGAAAAGGGGTACATTGTGCCATCGAAATCGCCTGCAGGATTCCCCCTGTTTTTTGTAAAGAAAAAAGAAGGTACATTGAGACCCTGTGTCGACTACCGGCAGTTGAATGACATAACAGCCAAGGACCGGTATCCTTTACCCTTAATTCGCAGCATCCTTGAAACCCTGCATACTGCGCGAATCTTCTCCAAATTGGACCTCCGCGGAGCTTATCATTTGGTGCGCATCAGGAGTGGGGACGAGTGGAAGACAGCTTTCAAGACATCTTTTGGGCATTTTGAATACAGGGTTATGCCTTTCGGCCTATGTAATGCTCCCGCTGTTTTTCAACGATTCATGGACTACATCTTTGGTGACCTGTTAGGGTTATCCGTTTGGGTTTATCTGGACGACATATTGATATTCTCTAAATCCTTAGACGAGCATGTGGAACATGTTCGTGAGGTCCTTCATCGGCTGTCCGTCAATAACCTGTTCGCCAAAGCGGAGAAATGTAGCTTTCACCAACCCAGCATTGAATTCTTGGGATTTGTTATCAATCAAGAAGGCATTGGGATGGATCCCAAGAAGGTGCGAGCCATACAAGAATGGAGACATCCACACGATATCAAGGCTCTCCAACGCTTCCTGGGATTCGCAAACTTTTACAGGCGCTTTATCCCACAGTTCTCACAGATCTCGGCGCCCCTCACCAGGCTAACCAGCAGCAAGATCACGTTCGAATGGGATCTCGTGGCTTCCCGGGCTTTCGACGTATTGAAGTCGGCCTTTATGGCTGCCCCGATCCTGCGCCATCCCCAGGAAGAGTTGCCTTACATAGTGGAGGCCGATGCTTCCAGCTTTGCTGTAGGGGCAGTCCTTCTTCAGAAAGATCCTATCACGTTGGTAGAACATCCAGTAGCCTATTATTCTCGCAAGTTGAGTCCCAGCGAACGAAACTACGCGGTGATTGAAAGGGAACTGTTAGCCATCAAGACCGCATTCGAGGAATGGAGACATTTTCTCCTCGGAGCACGCTTTTCTGTGGAGGTGCGGACAGACCATCGCAATCTGCAATATCTTCGCTCTCTGCAATGTCGGACTCCTCGTCAAGCCCGGTGGGCCTTCTTCTTCTCTCCGTTTGAGTTCCATGTTACTTATATCCCGGGAACCTCCAATACGAAAGCGGATGCGCTTTCCAGGTCCCTGGAAAACGTAGATGGGACGCCCTGTCCAGAACAGCCACTGATTTCTCCTCGCCATTTTCTGCTGGCCTTGTCCTCTCACCTTAAGTCCATCGCGGAAGCCACTCGGTCGGATCCAGAAAGAACGTCCCTTCTTAGTCGGCAACTAGTATCAGAACGAGACGGACTGTTGTTTTTTCAAAGAAGACTCTACATACCCAGAGGAGCCATTAGAAGGGGCATTCTACACGGATTCCATGATTCACCCATAGGAGGACATCGCGGGGTCAGAGCCACTCGAGAGTTGATATCCCGACAGTTCTGGTGGCCTGGTTGGGCGACCGAGGTCCAGAAGTACATTGACAGCTGTCCAATATGTGCCCAGTGCAAGGTTCCCAGAAGACGACCATTGGGTTTGTTAATGCCCACCGAAGTGGCTCCCTATCCATGGCATACCATCGCCACCGATTTCATTGTGGATTTGCCTCCATCTGAAGGGTACACCTGTATAATGGTGGTTGTGGACAGCTTCACCAAACTGGCCCATTTCATCCCATTCCGGAAAATCCCTACAGCTACTCAAATGGCTTCAGCGTTTCTGCACGACATCTACCGGTTGCACGGCCTACCGGAGAAAATCATATCGGATAGAGGTACCCAGTTTCTTTCATCATTTTGGAGACAGGTGTGTGGTCATCTGGGAATACATAGAGCTCTAAGCTCAGGCTATCACCCACAGACAAATGGGCTAACCGAAAGGACCAATCAGACTTTGGAGGGGTACCTCCGCTGTTTTGCCAATGCCACACAGTCTAATTGGAAAGGTGGGCTAGATCTGGCCGAAGTATCCTACAACAACACTGTTCATGCCTCCATTGGAGTCAGCCCATTCTTCTGTTCCACTGGTCTACATCCTCGGTTAATGCCTTTTCAACCAGTTCCGTCTAGTACTGTTCCCTCTGCTGATGGTCTGGTCTTACACATCCGGGAACAGCAAGAACTTGCACACAAGATCTTAAGTGAAGCCAAGGATCGGATGAAGAGACAGGCAGACAGGAAGAGGAGTGCAGAACCTAATTTCCAGGAGGGCGACAAGGTGTGGTTGTCCTCAAAGAACCTGCCTCTCCACAATCTGCCCGTCAAACTGGCCCCTCGATATTTGGGACCCTTTGTTATCACCAAACGGTTGTCCTCTGTAGCCTTCCGTCTTCACCTACCCTCTTCCTGGCGTGTACATCCCGTTTTTCACGTGTCCCTGTTAAAACCCTATGTGGTCGATGATTATGGCCGCACCTCTCCTCGTCCGGCCTCTGTTTTGGTACAGGGGGGCCCTGAGTTTGAGGTACACGAGATCTGTGATGCCCGGTACCGTAGAGGGGTGCTCCACTATTTGGTTGACTGGAAGGGGTACCCGGCCTGTGATCGTACCTGGGAACCGCGCCAGCACGTGCATGCTCCCCGGCTGATACGTGAGTTCTACGTACGGTTTCCCTGGAAGCCTGGGGCCCCGGGTCTTCCTGGGAGGGGGCATAGTGTCATGTCACGCGGGAGACTGGGGTCTGCCGCTCCCATTTCCTCCTGGCGAGTCTACCCGCGCGTTCGCGTCTGGGGACTCGCCGGGAGGGGAGCAACGGATTACAGGGCCGGCGGCCTTCGGCGCATGCGCGGAGGTCCTCTCTCTCGGTTCCGCGCATGCGCCGTGGGGGCTTGCCTTCCAAGCCTCGTTCTGGGTTCGCCGGCGCCCGGAAACGGAACGGTTTGCGTTCCAGGCCTCTCGGGCGCCGGCGGCCCATAAAAGAGGCCGCTAGTCAAAGCTGCCCGCGTCTCAACGCGGTTTGCTTCGCTTTCCTCGTTGTTCCTGCCCAGCCTTACCTGTGGCCTGTCCTGGGCCTACCTGCCTCCAGCCTTACCTGTGGCCTGTCCTGGGCCTACCTGCCTCCAGCCTTACCTGTGGCCTGTCCTGGGCCTACCTGCCTCCAGCCTTACCTGTGGCCTGTCCTGGGCCTACCTGCCTCCAGCCTTACCTGTGGCCTGTCCTGGGCCTACCTGCCTCCAGCCTTACCTGTGGCCTGTCCTGGGCCTGCCTGCCTCCTGCCTTACCTGTGGCCTGTCCTGGGCCTACCTGCCTCCAGCCTTACCTGTGGCCTGTCCTGGGCCTGCCTGCCTCCAGCCTTACCTGTGGCCTGTCCTGGGCCTGCCTGCCTCCGGCCTTACCTGTGGCCTGTCCTGGGCCTGCCTGCCTCCAGTCCTTACCTGTGGCCTGCCCTGGGCCAGCCTGACTCCAGTTCTTATCCGGGTCCTGTCCTGGGCCTGCCTGCCTTCAATCCTCACCTGGGTTCGGCCCTGGGCCAGCCAGCCTCCAGCTACTACCTAGGTTTTGCCCTGGGTCAGTCTTCCCTCAGCCCATTCCGGAGTTCTGTCCTGAGTCATCATTGTGTAGAGGGGACTTATCCCACACTAGCCTGCATTCCCCCTGTTCCATCTTGGGCACGTTCCTACAGTTCTCTAATTGGCCAGACAACTAGTTCCAACTGTCCTCACTCTTTCCTGTCTTGCCTGACTCCGAATCTCATCCTGTGTACCATTGGAACTATCTGCACCAGCCAAGCTCCTTTGCCTACTACGAATACCTTTCTGCTACACTGGTCTATCTATCAACTGTCGCTGCACTGAGGTTCTTGGAAGATTCATGGTCTGGACAACAAGCTCTACCTGGACTATGGTTCCCTCCATCTGAGCCTACATCCTCTTGTCACGCTTACCTGGGAGAGTGCCTTTGTGACATTGGGGGTTGGTCCATCCTTCACCCAGTTCCTCATTTGGGTGGTGGAGAGGCTGATTCCTCGTGCCGCTATCTCATCAGTTCCTGGACTCCAGACTGGCGACCTCTGCGAGACCAACCACCAAGACTACAGGTACGCGGTCCTCTCGGGCCAATCAGCTTGACAATGCCCAGTAAACACATTGCTTTGCGTACCGTTATTTGTTGACCGGTCTGATAATGCGGAATTTGCAGTAATATATTCCAAATTCTTTCTTCTGAAGGAAAGGTCAACCCCTCTTGGGTATCTAGGATTGCTCCTAGGAATTGTTTTGAGGTGCTTGGCACTAGGCTTGACTTTTTCTCGTTGATTGAGAACCCTAACTCGTGGAGGAGGTCGATAGTCCTTTGAATGTTTGTCCTGCAAATTCCTGGGGTTTCCCCCGTTATGAGCCAGTCGTCCAGATAAGGGTACACTGGGATTGCCTCCCTGCGTAGGTGTGCAGCCGCCACCGCCAGTACCTTGGTGAATACCCTTGGTGCTGAAGCTATCCCGAAGGGCAGTACCTTGAATTGGTAGTGTCGACTGTCCACCTTGAAGCGCAAATACTTTCTGTGCGCTGGGAACATGGAAATATGAAAATAAGCATCTTTCATATCCAAGGTTGCCATGTAATCCCCCTTTTTTAGGAGGGGGATTACCTCTTGTAGCGTGGTCATACGAACTTTTTGGGGCTTGACATACTTGTTGGCAGGCCGTAAGTCCAATACTGGGCGCATTGTCAAATCTTTCTTTGGCACAAGGAAGTAAGTTGAATAAATACCCTTGTTTACCTGGTGTCCCGGGACGAGTTCTATTGCGTCCTTTTCTAGCAGAATGGCGATCTCCTCGAGGAGAATCTTCTGATGTTCTAAAGAATGTACTCTTTGTCGTGGAGGATGGTTCCGGGGACGCTGTAGTAGTTCTATACAATATCCTGTGGATACTGTTGACAGCACCCATCTGTCTGATGTGATCCCTTCCCAAGCCTGGGTGAAGTTGGAAATGCGTCCCCCTACTGGGGTTGCGTGAGAAGGGACCCTGAACTGAGCGTCACTGCTTTGGTGAAGGCGTGCCGCCTCCCTTGTTGGGGCTGCCTCTGCCCTTACCACGACCTCTCCTATTACCCCTGCCGTAACCCTGGGTAGACTGTTGGTTGTTGTTCCACTGTGTACCCTGCCCCTGGGAATAGGTAGATCCTCTCTGGGTATTTTGGCCGCGTTGTGACAAAAATTACTATTCCCTCTCTGGTTAGGGGGTTTATTGGTTAACTGGCCAAGGGACTTGAGTGTTTCGTATTCGTCCTTGGCATTCTTCAGTGCGTCTTCGACCGCCTTACCAAACAACAGATCGGTTTCCACCGGTTTGTCCAATAATGATGCCTGGGTTTCTGCCTTAAAACCAGACTGCCATAACCACGCATGTCTCTTGATAACAGTGCCTTCCGCTATCAATCTGCCTGCGTTGTCCGCGGCGTCGAAGGTTGCTTTCAAAATGCAACCAGACACGGCTCTACCCTCTGCGGAAATCCGAGCTAACTGGCCCTTTAAAGGTTCAGGAGCAGAGGCTGTGAGGGCCGCGACTTCTTCCCACTGATGGCAGTTGTAGCTGGCCAACAGGGTGGTGGAGTTTGCAATCCTTGCTTGATAGGCGGACGTTGAGGCTACTTTCCTGCCGAAACCGTATAGTTTTTTGCTCTCCTTGTCGGGAGGAGCTTCGGACGATGACAAGGGTGTTCCAGCCCTCTTACGAGTGTTGGTGACAACTAGGGAGTCTGGCTTCAGATGTCCTCTTATATAGAGAGGGTCAGACTAGGCCGCCCTGAAAAGCTTTTCAACCCTGGGATTGACTGCTCTGGTGAGGTTCGGGTTCACCAGGGACGGATCTATTCTCCGCTGAATGGACTTAAGGATAGAGATGGTCTGGGCAACAGGCCTCCTTTCTCCCACTAACTCTTCTGTGAAGTCCCTTTCCTCCTGGACACCGTGGGTGTCAATGTGTAAATGTTCTGCTGCGCGTGCGAGAACCTCGTTTAGGAGTGGTTGGTTATCAACCGGGGAGTCGGTAACCAGGGCTTTGTTCTCTACCGGGGAATCTACTCTGTATGTTTCCGGGTCCTCCTCTTCTTCTTCCTGATCCTCATCATCCCCATAGTAGCCCGTCCCGGTTTGCTCTTCTACCATACCAAATTCTTGGTCCTCACCAAAGGAAGCCTCTCCTTGATACAGTGAGTATGGTCTTGCGTATGGTTGTACCTCGAAGGGTTCTGACCTCATCGGAGTTTCAAACCGGGGCTTTTTACTCGGGGGGATAGGATCAGTAGAGCCTGAGGGTGTCGCCCCTTGTGGATCATACGAGAGGAAATGTTCTGGATTTTTATCATAAAAATCAGCCAAAGAAGACATTCTTGACATGACCCTATCTATGTCTTCACTGGAACATTTTTTGGAACTGGGAATGACTCTCTCAGCAAGTCTATGGGATTTAGCCTGAGTAGCTTTGCTGGTCTTAGACATATCAGCAGACCTGGTTTTGTCTGTCTGTTTAGGGGGAGTGGTGTGTTTCACAGGTGTGGAAGAGTGCAAAGGTTGTTTCTTCTGCTGTTTTCCCCCCTCCCCGTGCGTGGAAAAATGTTTTCCCTGTCCTTTAGTGGCTCCGGAGGTTTTCGACGCCTGGCGTCGAGGATCGGGGGTGGTGTCCCTGTCCTTCGAGCGTGGGGCCTCGCTGGCTTTAACTGCGGGCTCCGACTCCTGGAGCGCGCCCTGGGGGTGGAAGTCGTCTTCGTCTTCCGACGATCGAACTTCTGTTAGCCTAGGGAGCGAGGCATTCTTGGCAAGAGTGGATGATTGCCTGGAGTCATGCGGCGATCTTGATCGAGAGCGCCCAGAGGACACCGAATCGGACCGTTCTGTTTGTGCCTCTTTCCGAGAACTCGACGTTGTCGAGTCTCGTTTGGACTTAGCGTGTTTAGTGTGAGTAGTATGTGAAGCGCTTGTGTCGCCGGGGGTCTTCCCCATAGCCGCCCTGCCGGACGACCTTCCGAGGTCGGGGACCTGCGCTCGGCTGTCTTTTGACGCCGTAATGCCCTCGCCGTCCGAAAGTACGGCGTCGCTGAAGGCGCCCTCCGCTGCCATGGCCGCCTGCCTGGCGTGGTGGGCCCAACGCTTCGTCGAACGGTCCTTAAGTGTCTTAGGTTTAAACCTACTACACGCTCTGCAGTTCGCTTCGGGGTGGTCCCTCGGCAACCAGAGATTGCACGTGGCGTGCCTGTCCACCACCCAAGGGTATTTGCGATTGCACTTGGGGCAGAATTGAAAAGGGGTACCCTCCATACGCACCTTGAGGCAGCGGGCTGTTAAGTGTAGGAAATGTATAAGGTGTACCTATATACCAAGAGTGTAGAGTATGTACCACCCCCCACTCTCCCTACTTGCAGGGCCGAGGCCAGAGGCCTTCCAAGGCCCGGGCCGAGGCCAGCGGCCTTTCCGAGGCCCAAATCCATCGTGCAGCAGCCGACGGTCGATTTCTTCTCCAGCCGGCGTCGAGTGTCGAAGTTCGACGTTGGGGTGGGGAAGGATGTCAATAGATTATTATTTTAAATTTTTAGCAAAAGTATGGCTAAGGCCAGGGGACTCCGCAAAATACTTCCGACCAGTATGGCGGAAAAAAACAATCCGAGGATCCTAGACGCATGAGGGATCTTGGGTACAGTGGACGTCACACTAGGGATAGTATTACTGGCACGCCCTGTGTCGACGCCCATTTTCGAGTTTCGAAAAACAAACTGTAATACTCCGCAGCTTCCACTAGATGTCGGCCTATGCACAGCATGTGATCTAAGCAGATTCCAGAAGCCTCAGAAATGTTTATATTCCTCCTATTACTGTATGCTATATATTTGTTCTTATGTTGTAACCAAGCCTCGCAATCTCATGTAAATGCTGCACACTGTTACCCCAGGGTATGATGGCGCATTAGAAATAATAAAACAAACAAACAATCAATGCCCGTTGTAGCCTCGAGAAAAGACAGGATCAGTTGCGTATCAGCAGGAGCAACAAGGAACGCGACCTACTGCATGGCTGCTTAGCCATGCCCCTCCATTCTGGACATGAACCTTTCCCCGAAACCCATCTTCGTCATTGTGAGAAACAGAAATCGCCACTCAACCCTGTTGAAAGCCTTTTCAGCATTCAGGGCGATCAGCAAGGCAGGTGTTCCCGTTTTGTTGGCTTTATCTATGAGGTGGGCTACCCTCCTAGTGTTGTTGCTTGTTTGCCTTCCCTTTATGAAACCTGACTGGTCTGGGGATATCAGCTGGGGTTAAATATTTTCTAGGCGGTTCGCCAAGATTTTGGTGTAGATCTTGGCATCTACGTTAATCAAAGCTATCGCTCTATAGGAGGCGTATAGCTGGGGATATTTGCCCTATTTAGGTAGTAGAACCACCTTTGACTCCTCCATTGATGGTGTGATGGTGTTTTAGAGGGATACCATGTGCAGGATTAACGACTCCTTGAAGGCCTTATAAAATGATGTAGTAAACCCATCCGGGCCCGTAGACTTGTTAACGGGCAAGGATTAGATAGCCTTCCTCACCTCGTCCCCAGTTATTTCCTGTTCTAGTTCCTTCCACTACTGGCTGGAGATTCGTACAAGCGGACCTCTGCATTCTAAGTACTTTTCCTTCTCCTCCTCCGAAGCCCCCTCAGAAGTATACAGCTTTGAGTAAAACTTCCCAAATTCCCTGGTGATGTCCTCAGTGTCTGTGCTCGCCCCCCCCCCCACTCTATCTGGATTTTCAAGATAGTTTTAGCTTTTTCCTCCCTTTCCAACATCCTCACCAGAAGCTTATCTTCCCTGTTTGCTTTGACATTGTTCTTCTGCCTGAGGGCCACCAGGGAGTGCTCCACCGCTCGCACCTGTATCATCTCCAGTTGTCCTTGCACCGCCCTGCACTCCCTCTTAGCATCTCCACTCGCTCCCGTCCCCATTCTGGACATCACCTCTTTCAGCCTACCCTCAAGCTCCTGTTCCATGCGCTGTATCTCCCTGTCTCTCCTTGCCTTCATCGCTATGATCTTCCCCCTAATGGTTGGCTTGAATGCATCCCCCCTTGTCTGAGGTGAGGTCTCCCCCTCCTTATTGTTCCCAAAATACTCTTCTATGCCCGTCCTTATTTCCTCCCCCAGCAATCAATCTTTCAGTAGTTCCGCTGGGTATCTCCATGACCACATTCCAGGTGTTCCCCCCTTCCTCCTAATCTGCAGTGTGATGGGTGCATGGTCCGAGAGCACCATGGGGCCCACCTCCATCCCCGTAACCCAGCCAGCAGTGAGCGCGAAGTCCAGGCATAGTCAATCCTAGATGATGTGCAGTGCACATGTGAGTAGTGGGTGAATCCCTCTCTTTCGCCCTCCTTCTCTCTCCAGGTGTCTACCATCCCCGGCCTGTCCATCTTTGCAGCCAATTCCTTTGAAGGGCCACTCTGTGTCCCTAGTGTCCTCTTGCTTCTGTCTTTCCCAGGGTCACGCCAAGTTGAAATCCCCAGTGAGTATTACTGGACCGTTTGCGAATTTCTCTAATCTGCTCAGGGTCGGCTGGATATAGATATCTTGGCCTTGGTCGGGGCGCATACTGTGGCAATTGTGTATCCTTCACTGTATGCCTTGAGATTGAGTGCTACCTACCTTCCCAGAGAGTCTTTCTCCATCCCTTCTATTTCTAGGTCTAAATTGTTTTGGAGGGCTATCAGTACTCCCCCTTTTTTGGTCTTCTCATTCCCCTGGCTTATTCTCTGGAATCCCCTTAGATGCACCCTGTCCCTGTCTCGGACATGTGTTTCCTGGAGAGTTAAGATGTCTGGTGTTTCACGGTTTAGATATCTTTCCATTTTCCCCCGTTTCACAGGGGAGTTGATGCCATTTATGTTAATGGAGATAATTTGTGCCTCCTACCCTTCTCCATCATCCCTTGGATGTACTCGTGTTTTATTTGTGACTGCCCACGTCCAAACCGCCCACTCCATTCCCTGCCCACCCCTGCACCCCCACGCCAGGGGTGCTCAACCAGCCTCTGGCTCCCCTCAAACCTCTCCCTCAATAATTGAGCCCCTTCCTGTCCCCAGCGATCACACCAGCAGGTATCCCCATACCCTTCCAAGATGTTACCCCCTCCTTTGCCTCCCCCACAAGACTGTGTAATGCTCCTGCAGCTAAGGCCCTCCCCAGGCTTCCGTTTTTAGTTATGCACTAACACACTAGCCAATGTTAATTAGCGCCACATCGATAGAGAAATGTCAAGATTAGCCTGCATCACCTTTAGACAGGTGTAACAATGTTAGCATGTACCACTCTTAACTGGAATTATCAACTTTAGCCTGCGCCGCATCTAGTTAGAAATGTGAATGTTAGCATGTACCACACTTGGCTGGAATTCTCGATTTTGGCTGGCGTTACATCTAGACAGGATTATGAATGTTAGCATGTACCACACTTGGCTGGAATTCTCAATTTCGGCTTGCGTCACATCTAGACAGGATTATGAATGGTAGCATGTACCACACTTAGATTGAATTCTCAATCTTAGCTTGCATCACATCTAGACAGGATTATGAATGTTAGAATGTACCACACTTAACTGGATTTCTCAATTCTAGCCAGCACCGCATCTAGATAGAAGTGTGAATGTTAGCAGGTACCACACTTAGCTAGAATTCTCAATTTTAGCCTGCGCCACATCTTGATGGAAATGTGAATGTTAGCAGGTACCACACTTAGCTGGATTTCTCAATTTTAGCCTGTGCCGCATCTAGATAGAAATGTGAATGTTAGCATGTACCACACTTAGATGGAATTCTCAATTCAGCCTGTGCTGCATCTAGATAGAAATGTGAATATTAGCATGTACCACACTATTGAATTCTCAATTTTAGCTTGCGTCACATCTGGACTGAATTATGAATGTTAGCACACGTCAAACTTAGATGAAACCGTAATGATGACAAGGGCAACACCCGGATGGAATCATGATCACTAGCCTTCCTCACATACAGACAGAATTTTGAAATTAGCAAGCACCACACACTCAGATGGAATAGTGAATGATAGCAAGCATCACACCTAGACATAATTGCAAGGACAGAAAGGCCAACTAACCAATCCACTAGCTATTTCACCCCTCTGCATACATAGCTCAAACTCTAACCAAACAAAACCACAAGCCTAAAACGCAGCAATCCGCACAAACTTCACTACACTGCAACAACAAAACAAACCGCACATAGACTTGCACAACAGCACACGACGACTACCGATCGTAAAACACCCCAAGCCCAGCCAACGGACCCACCGGCTGAGGCTGCCGACAGCAAATCACTGCTCTCTTGCACTTTTCCAGCCTTTTCCCACTAACTCAACCCCTCCCTCCCTCTTTCAGAGCCGCCAGAGCGCCAGGGGACCACTCCAGTGGTGATAGTGCGTGGTACAAATATCCTTTAACATTAACATTAACATGGATCTCTTTGACTTCGGGATGACTTTAGAAATCCCCCCACCCCCTTCCCTGTTCAGTTCTTGTTCAGTTCTTATTGGGTTAAGTCGCCCACTTCTGCCTTTTCAGGACTTCTGGCCTTTTAGTTGTGGGTTTACGCTCCCTTTCTTGCCTTTGGCCGATGACAACTCCCAGCTCCTTTGTTGCTCCTGGCCCTTGCTCGACTACTCTCTCGGATTGCTTCCCCCTTCTTCAATGCCCAGCAGACTTGCTCCTTCCTCGTAGGTTCCAATCCTCTTCTGCTTGCCTTGCCAATCGAACACCAGTCCAAACTGGAAAGTCCACCTATTTTTTATGTCTTTGTTCCTCATGAACTCTAGAATTGGTGCCATCCGCATCCTCTTAATCAGTGTTGCCTGGGATAGGTCTTGGAATAGGAGGATGGTTGCCCCGTTATATTATATTTGGCTCACCTTCCTTGACGCCTGTAGAATCCTCTGCTTGGTCAAGTAGTCGTGGAGTGCCACCAGCACATCCCTCGGTCTGGCTCCAGGTTCCATTCTCTGCGGTCCGACTCTATGCACCCTATCAATGCGGGCCTCCTCTTGTGGCTGGGTCTAGAAGGTCAGTAAAGATGCTCAAGACCGCCCCTCTCAGGTCCATATCTGGTACCTCCTTGGGTAGGGCTTTAATTCATAAGTTTGATCTTCTGGACCTGTTCTCCTGGTCATCTGATTGAGGTTCGAGGTTTTGGGTAGCCGAAGCCAGTTGCTCCACGAGTATATCTACCCTCCTTGTGTCCTCAGCCAGGTCGCCCTTTTGTTTGTGTCCACCCTCTGTCCTGCAGGGCCTCCACTATGTCTTCTCTCATCTTTTCCATCTACTTTTGGACTAAATCCGTATTTTTTGTCACCCAAGTCCGTGAAGAACTGCTTGAGGAGCGTTGTGGTGACCACCTTGTCCCCGACTTCTCATCTTCTGGAAAGGCTGGATTCCTGAGGCTTCCTGGCACCCTTTGCTGCTAAGGTGGGGTTTTTCCCCTTCACCTTGGGACATGGTTTCCTGAGTCTCTGAGTGTTTGTCTTGTTCGCCTGTTGGTTCCCTTGTACCTACGGACTGGGCCTCCTCCTTTGCGTCAGTTGGGTGGGCCCTGTGTCTCTGGGGCAAGTACTGAGTGGCCCTTTTGTTTGGGCTTAACTGGGCCTCCAGCCCTCTCCCTTCTCTCGCCCGCACCAGTACTCGCTTTGTTTACCCTCTGCACGTAGGCACTTGTCTATCGGACCACCTGGCCCTCTAACCTGGCAGCTTGTCCCTTACTTGTTGGCCCTCACTCGAGTAGACCAGCCTTCCTCCTTGAGATTTGGCAGAGGCGCTTGTAGGCCCGCTTCACGTGGCTCCACCGCCCCGGGGGGTTTTGCCTGTGCACGTGGTGATGTAGTGGGGTATTTGGCTTGGTGCAGTTTGTCAGCTCACTGCTCCTCCGGGGGGAGGGCTTCGAGCTTCGGAGCCCCTGTTATGTTGTGTGATGATGTGCTCCCTCCTGGGTGCCACGCTGCCTTGGGCACAGTCCGGCCCCCTCCTAAGCAGGTCCGTCGCCCTCTCCGAGCTCCACGTACCTTCTTCCTGCAATGTCGCGGAGGGGCTCCAGCCCACTCTCCCCGCAGGTTCCCTGCTATCACTGTGCTGCGCCCACCCAAGGGGGCATGCACAGTCTTTTTCTGTCCTTGCTGCTTCAATGGCCGGGATGCACTCCCGCACAGTCCCTGACTGCAGAGTCTGGAGCCCCTGCACTCGTCCCCTTTGTGGTGATATCTCGTCAGGAGGTACTGACAGATCTCCCGCAGCTCCAGAGCACTTTATTCTGGTACTGAGCTGGCCGGGTGTCTCACGCGGGGCACTTCGCCTCTGGCTCCTCGGGATACGTCCGACCGTTACGTCCTGCAAGCTTCTGTTGCGTCGGCTGGACGTCCCTCGCAGGGCTCCCCTCTGCCACCTCCTCAGGGCTTAGACCAGACTGCTCTGGGTAACGGGCTCCGTCTCCCCCTTCTGGAAGACTAGTCCTTGGGGCACTGTTTGCCGCTAATTTATCCATTTGCCGGTACCGAGGATCGAAGGAGCATCTGTCACGGTGCTCCCAGCACGGCAGCCATCTTGGAATTGGCTATTGCTTTTCTTGACCTCGAAGACTGGAATAACAATCACTCAATGTGTCTGTTATGTTTGAACTGTCATTGCATTAGAACAGCCTGAAGAGAAGTAACATATTTGATGTCTATTGCTGCTCACTGCACAATGTCACTCAACCACTTGAGAAGTGAGAGGGAAAGGGACATTTGGGATTTTGGGACGAAGAAGCAATAATTTGTGTCACACATTGAAATAGATTCTGTTCAAAGCCTTTGAATGGAGAATTGTGGTCTTCAGATTTTCCCCGCCCTACATGGTCACATCCTTACTGCTTTTGAAAAGGCACCCAGAGTGCAAAACTGTTAACATCAATTTCTTCACATTGAACTGGTTATGCGAATCAAAGAGTCTTCTCTCGTCTGTGTGCCTATAATTGTACATAGAAGATGGAAACGATACAGGTCCAATACTTCAGAAAAACCCAATACAGAAAAAAACAATACTATCTTCCCCCTCACCCAATGAGAGGAATGCAATGCACAGGTTTAAAGCAGTCACAGCTAGTAAGAGCCATCAAAGCCGATGACGTTGTGTAAGTGCAAGGTGCCATATGTAATCTCAGGCCACATGTACACTATACACATCAACTATGCCCCGCCGAACACCTCAATGAAACGCAAAACAGTGCAGCACACGTCGTTTGGACTACTAAGAGCAGTTCTTCAATAGCATTTGTACTTTACGGTTGCAAGGCATAAAATAAGCAGTGTCACATAGCAATTTGCTATGCAATTCTGGAAGTTTGCTAATTAAATTGACATGTGTGTAGCACATGTTGCTATTTAAATTGCTGTGTGCAATGAAAGCACAGCTCGCCCTGCATTCCTCTTGCCCTCAGGGCTACCTCTGCCCTATTTTATCTTTTCACTGCAGGTTCAAAGAGGCTAATGGGAGATAGTGGAGGAGATGATTACTACTGCACTATTAAAATGGACAAGGGCAGGAGTGCAAGGAGTGCTAGGCAAGAAACATTCTCTTTTTCAATAATTCCAAACCAGAAGTAATCGGGATGATACTTTAAGCTAACTATATCCTGTCTTGCAAATACCAGTAGGTTAACTTTATTTTTTTTTACAAGATGGTGCTGCAATTTCCTTACTAAAAATGTAAGTTGTTACACAATGCATAATTACAGTTTTGCTGCACTGCATTGTCTCCACGTTTTTCAGTAAAGTTTAGGTTAGTGTATCTAAATCTCAAGTTTCAGCTATATATCATTTTGTAGGGAAAGTGCATCATATTGACGAGTGAACACTTTTGAAATGTACAGCATCACACGGCCAAATGCTTTTGATGGCAACCCTAGTTCTGTGTATTGCTAAGTGGGATGCACACCTGCTACATATAGCGTAGGAAGCACCAAATGTTAATCAAAAAGACTGTCAAAACGCTTAACAAAAGTTTCTGAGGAGCAGAAGTTGAGCACACCCTTTCTTTGCATGTAATCCGTAATTGATACTCAAGGCTTTCCTATTTTTAGGGCAGACCACCCATGTTCAACTCTCGTAAAATATTTTTTAATTATGACTTAATGTGAGAATTTATCACAGAAAATTCTGTTAACATTTTTTATATTATTTTGATAACAAAAATGTGTTATTTATTTTGGTCAACTTCGTATTGGTTGTATAATATCTAGGAAACGTACATTCTGTTGACTGTTTTCAGAGTTAGTAATTCAACCAAGCCAAGTAGAGGCTGGGGAACTCAAGCAGAATCTACAAGTAGCTGCCAACATTTCATGCGGAGCCGCTGCCCTGTGCCCAGCCTTGACCTGTCCTTGGAGGCGCGGTGCCCCAGGCCAAGACTCGATTGGAGTGCCACACCTCAACCCCCTTCCCACTAGCCTGCACACCTCGTTGCCCATATTCAAGCCGTGGAAATACATATTTCCAATCGCAGAAATATGGGTAATTTTGTTTTTTGGGGAAGCCTATATTGCGAGAAAAAAAAGCCTGGTTCCCTTAAAAGCAAACAAAAAAATTACCAGCACTGTAGGTGGCAGCTCTGAGTGCCAACAGTGATAAATATCGCTTTCATGAATCTGCAGGCTGGAATGCTGCGTTTGTGCTTACCCGATTCTAGCTAGAAAATTGTTAGCGGTCGTGCCCTCCCCTCGAAAGTGGTAATTAATGCTATATTGAAAACAGTTGATATCAAGGCAATCAAGGGCTGTCTGAAGTTGGCAATTATCCTGCCTGTCACAGAACCATACTATGTATTTAGCCTCAGGCTATTAACCATTTATAACGCACTTAATAGTGGAGGCAGTCAATACGCGCAGGAACACGATTTGAACTGGTGTTGCTCTGCATTGTTTTTCTTCCAAGACAAACGCATTGCCCCTGAGCTATGCTCCCTCCCAACCTAGAGGCTATGACTTTAACATTATGAACTTTTTGGTTCCATGTAACTTCTGAACTTCTCATTACACAGCAAATGATGGGTCAAACATACAATATGAAAGACACTGCCTTGTGCAATACTGATTGCACCCAACTGCACAGATCCTTGCATTGAAAATGTTTTTCAGAGCATTATCATATCTATTTATTTGTGTCCATTCATGCCCTTAATCTTTAACATTTTACAGACACTCCCACTAATGTCTTGCTTCAGCAGTACACAGAAAATGCTGTATTTTTGATAATTTTATGTCTTGGGTACAAATATCTTCTGGTGCCATTAACAATATTACGAAATTGCTAATCAAATATGTTTGTTTGCTAATCAAGAAAATATTAATTAGCACATTCTGCTAACCAGTTTTTCAAAACTAATTTATGCCTTGGTTTGTCTATAATTATGGACACTGTTGAGTTGTTGCACAATACATACATCAGATAACAATGTTGGCAGTCTTTTGCCGCTATGACACTTTACAGTGGCACCGGTTAGGTCAATGTTCTGAACCTGTGTACAAGGAATGACCAAGAAATGGCTCTGCTTAATTCAGCGAAGTGACGCTGACTGCTCTTTAGAATAAACGTTTGTTTCTGAAGTGATTCATTTTCAATATGTGTTGTCATTTAATATATGAGATTCATATATGGACCTTGCTCAATATCAAGAGTTTGAGCTGCTCCTATTTATTTTATTTATTTGGATTTGTAGAGCGCTCTGCAACTCGTGGGCATTCAGGCGCTATAAAGTGAGCATAGTGAGGCTTGATTCAGGGTTACATAAGCATAACATAAGCTGCTGCCCAAAAGTTTGCTTACTGGCGAGTACAGGATACATTACTGACGGTGCAAAGGAAAGCAAATACAGAGTGGAAACAGTTTTTAGACAAAAAGCCTAGTTTTGATGGCCTTGCGAAAGGCCGCATGGAAGTCAATGGTCCTAATGTGTGAGGGAGGACGTTCCAGTGGGTGGCGGCCAAGGTAGGGCAGCAGCTGCCACCAGCACGGCTTTTACATGATTTGAGAATAGTTAACCTATTGAGGTAGGGGGTCCTGGTGGGTCTGGAGCCGAGCGGCTTGGAGATTCTTTGCGCCAGGTAAGGGGGTGCTAAGTCATGAAGACACTTGTGGGTCAGTACAAGAGTTTTAAAGATGATCCTTTCTTTGAGTGGTAACCAGTGAACCTGTCTTCTAAGTCCTGAGATGTGTTCCCTGCGAGGGTCCTGTGGCTGCCCTAAGGGCATAGTTTTGGGCGATTTGGAGTTTGGCCAAGTTTTTTCTGATGTTCCTAAGAGGAGTGCATTACAATAGTCCAGTCTGGAGCCAATTATGGCCCTGGCGACGGTATGGCAATTCTCTTTGGAGAGGAAAGGCCTAACCGCGTTGATAAGTTTTGCAAGGTATGCTGATGACGACGAGATGGCAGTTACCTGCCTGTTCATGGACAGGTTGGGTTCAAGGTACACACCCAGGGTTTTAATGGCTTGCAAGACAGTGATGGGGATGTTGTCGATGGTGAAGGAGCTGTATTGTTTGTCCAACTTGCCCAAGGTGGATGAGGATCCAATCAGCAGAAGTTCGGTTTTCTCGCTGTTGAGGCATAACCAGTTTTCTGCCATCCAGGATTGGATGGTAGCATAGAGTTGAGGGTGGTTCAAGTCCATCAAGTAATCACCCAAGAGGGTGATGAGCACCTGGGTGTCATCAGCATAGTTGGTGTATGAGATGCGAAAGGTGTCCAAGATTTTAAACAGGGGCCTCGTGAAGAGGTTGCAGAGGGTGGGGGCAATACATGAGCCCTGTGGGAACCCGCATTTAATGATGCTGGAAGTGGCAGAGGATGATTCGGAGAAGACCTTCATCACTCTGTCCTGTAGGAACAAGGTTATCCAGTTGCAAGCCTTTGGGGAGAAGTTGGCTGCGGTGGATAAGTGATGGCAGAAGGTTTTGTGGTCTACCAGATCAAAGGCGGCTGAAAGGTCAAGGAGGAGAAGGATCGCAGGTTTGCCTACGTCTCTAAGGTCGTCCATTTGATAGTTTAGGTCAAGGAGGGATGTTTCGGTGCCATGTCTTGTTCGGAACCCTGACTGGGGGAGACAGAGAAGATGGTGGTCTTCCAGGAATTTCTGGACCTGCAGGTAGGCTGCTTTGGCCAGGATATTTAGTAGGAAGGGGACAGTGTTATTGGGTCTGTAGTTCCCCGGGACCGATGGGTCAAGGGTGGGTTTTTTAAGGAGCGGACGAACCCAGGCTTCCTTAAGTCCAGTTGGGACGTGACCAGTTTGGAAGGAGGCGTTTATGAACGCTTTGATGATAGAGGCAAGGGAAGGGGCACAGTCCTTGGTGACCTGGGTTGGGCAGGCATCCCCTTTGCAGTTGGACAGTTTAATGGACCTGAGGAGGGCGGTGACTTCAGGCACAGTTATGTCCTTGAATTCAAACAGGGTGGTCTGACATGGGTCAGTGGCAGCTAATGGGAGGTCATAGGTGTCAGCGATGATTTTGTTAAGTGCTTTTTTGATGGGCAAGGGTGAAGAGGTGCAAGGTGTCCAGCTTGTCCAGCATGGCGCCTTGAATTTTATTGCACCAGACTTCATCCTTTACGAGGGAGGCGGGCGGGGCAGCAGGGGTCTCCAGCTCTCTGAAGATGCTGAAAATGTCTTTGGTCTCTGATTTAGCATTAGCTATTCTTGTGTTGAGGGATAGGGCCTTGAAGGTGGCTTTGGTAGTCTTGTTAGGGTTGTTATTTCAGGTGGAAAGTGCCGCCCTTTTTTTTGGAGCGTAACTGGGAGAGCTCCTGAGAGAACCAGGCATTGGCATGAGATGACGTGGAAAGCAATGGTGGAGTTGTGGGAGAGCTTAAGTTTAAGTGCCAAATAGTCAGAGTTAGGACCAAGGTCCCCTTCAATCCTTCTAAGTGGGAGGGTCTCTCCAGCAATGACAGCAACCCCCCCCCCCCAACTCTGTGCGAGGATCGGTCTTGTCTATGGATGGTGAAGCCACCAGGAATGGCGAGGGACAGGGCAGGGCCCGATGTATCACTGAGCCACGTCTCACTAAGGAAAAGGTCGAGGTTATATCCTTGTTGACTAGGTCGTGCCCATCTAGGGCATGACCGGAAGGAAGCGGGAGTTGATCAAGGCACACACTTAAGTGGGATATCTGCCAAAAGGAGCATGCTAGTAGCAGGGGTGATGGTCTTGTATTGGGCTGGTGAAGGGACACAGGGTACAGATGCATCAACTTGGGAGTCAGAAACATAGGGTGCAATGGCATCAACATTGGAATCAGTAACACAAGGAATATTGGCATCAACATAGGTATATGGCATGGCAGAAATAACATCTTGATGTGGCACATTAGCAATAGTGTTGACAAAAGGCAGGGCAGCAGTGACAGTTATACCTGGCATGGTGGTAGTAGCATTGTCATACGGTAGGGAAGCAGTGACACAAGGTGCACTGGCCTCAACATTGGAATCAGTAACACAGTGAAACACAGTGAATAGTGGCATCAACATAGGTATGTGACATGGCAGTGATAACTTGATGTGGCACAGTAACAGGGGTATTGACGAGAGGCAAGGCCTCAGTGATACCTTGATGTGGCAGGCTAACAACTGTATAGTCAGAGGACAGGGCATTAAGTTATGTTACTTGGAATGCTTATAGCACCTTATGTATCATTGGTATGACTTCAAAGCGCTGGTAAGTTGAAAGCCCTCGGAAACCGTAGTTCAAGTCAGTAGAGAGAAAGAATGTTGTAAGGTGCGTGGGTGCACCGTCTATGTGTGCAGCTGGTGTGGTTGTTGGATGATACCTGCTTTATAGCGATAGAAGTGGTGCTGATGAAATCAGTTGGATGTGTTAAGTCTGGTGGGTGGACTGGCTGCGTTAGGCCTGAGGAACGCCTAAGCTAGCCAGAATGTGCTCTGCTAGCTGTGTTTTATTAGGGTGATGAGGTGTTCGTGGGGTCGTGTTCGTATGAACAGCTGTGCCGAATGTATCATGGTATAACTGTGTTCTAGTTGAATGATGGTGTATAGATCAGAGTAAGCATAGTGGTGTGATATGGTGGATATCAGTACAAGTGCCTGCCTGAGACCGGGGACGTGAGCAGGACAGTGAGAACGTACATAGCGACATACATATATATAACGAGAGGATGGATAGGGGTATAGATGGGATACAGATACATGAGCGGATACTGGTACATGCCATATATAGGCGATACAGATATTAGGTAGCTTCATGGGGAACAGGTGTTGTCTCTATCCGCACCAACCGTGACATCATCCGCGCCATCCGTATCATCCGCGCCATCCGCACCATACGAGCCATCAGTTCCATCCGTTCCGTTCACTCCGTCAGTTCTATCCACTTCTTCCGTTCCAACCACTCCGTCCGTTCCACCCACTCCATCCGTTCTATCCACTCCATGGGTTCCATCCGTTCCATCCACTCTATCCACACTTCCACCTGCACCAGCTGTTTCATCCGCATGGCATATATAGGCGATAC
Source organism: Ambystoma mexicanum (assembly GCF_040938575.1). Lineage (NCBI taxonomy): Eukaryota > Metazoa > Chordata > Amphibia > Caudata > Ambystomatidae > Ambystoma > Ambystoma mexicanum. The sequence goes on along the minus strand of NC_090937.1, from coordinate 16,765,986 downwards.
AGATATTAGGTAGCTTCATGGGGAACAGGTGTTGTCTCTATCCGCACCATCCGTATCATCCGCACCATCCATATCATCCGCGCCATCCGCACCATACGAGCCATCAGTTCCATCTGTTCCGTTCACTCCGTCAGTTCTATGCACTTCTTCTGTTCCAACTACTCCGTCCGTTCCACCCACTCCATCCGTTCTATCCACTCCATGGGTTCCATCCGTTCCATCCACTCTATCCACACTTCCACCTGCACCAGCTGTTTCATCCGCACGTACCGTTCCATCAGTTCCGTCCGTATTACCGTTCCATCCGCACCAACCGTTCCCTCCGCACCAACCGTTCCATCCGCACCAACCGTTCCATCCACTCCTTACGTTCTATTCAGTCCTTCGGTTCCATCCACTGCATCCTTTCCTTCCATTCCATCCGTTCCACCCGCTCCATCCGTTTCATCCACTCCATTTGCTCCGTCTACTCCATCCATTCCATCAACTTCGTCCACTCCGTCCATTTCATCCACTTCATGCATTCGATCCATTCCATACGTTCCATCCACTCCATCCACTCTTCCATCCGCACCAGCCGTACCATCCGCACCAGCCGTTCCAGTCCGCACCAACCGTTCCACCCGCACCAACCGTTCCACCCGCTCCTACCGTTCTATCCATTCCATCCACTCCATCCGTTTCATCCACTCCATTCCGCACCAGCTGTTCCATCCGCACCAACCGTTCCACCCGCTCCTACCGTTCTATCCATTCTGTTTCATCTACTCCATCCGTTCTATTGACTCCATACGTTTCATCCATTACATCCATTCCATACACTCCATCCGTTTCTTCTCTCCGTTTTATCCACTCCCTCCGTTCCATCCTCTCCCTCTGTCCCATCCGCTCCATTTGTTCGATCCATTACATCTGTTGCATCTACTCCCTCTGTTCTTTCCACTCCAACTGTTCCATCCGTTCCATACACTCCGTCCGCTCGATCCATTCCGTCCGTTTGATCCATTCCATCTGTTCGTTCGACCCATTCCATCCGTTCAATCTGCATCGCCCCATCTGTTCCATCCGCCCCATCCATTCCGTCCGTTCCATCCAGTCCATCCAGTCCATCCGTTCCCTCGGTTCCATCCACTCCCTCGGTTCCATCCACTCCCTCGATTCCATCCACTCACTCGGTTCCATCCACTCCGACCGTTCCATCCCCCTTATCCGTTCTGTCCGGCTTGTGGAAGCACGGTGAGCGGGTATAAGGTGATGAACGTCCACTCATCCATTCAGTCCATCCGCTTCATCCAACATGTGGTTGGGAGCTGAGGTTTTGACTGTCAGGAGGCTAGTTTCATTGTGTGTTTTTTGGAAGTTTCATGCACATCCTTAGGGTAATCATTGGAGTTCTGGGAAGAGACATGTTTTTAGTAGTTTGCGGAATGACAAATAGTGTACGGTGTGTCGGATGTGAGGGGGAAGTGAGTTCCAAAGGGTGGGAGCCAAGCCTGAGAACGAGGATCCTCAAATCCTGACCGAGTTGGTGGTTGCGATCACCAGAAGGAGTGCTGAGCTTGATCTTAGGGTGCAGCGAGGGTGGTAAGGTTTAACTTTGTCTTGCAGGTATATAGGGCCTGTCTTGTGCACTGCTCAGTGAGTGATTCACAGAGTCTTGAAAGTGGCCCTTCTTCCAATTGGGAGCCAGTGCAGAGTTCTGAGAGCTGGAGAGGTATGGTCTCTTGGGCCCAGTGCTAGAAGCAATTTGGCGGCAACATTTTGTGCTCTTTGTAATTTAGTAAGGTGGTATGCCCGGACTCCAAGGTAGAGGGAGTTAGCATAGTCCAGTCTTGATATTACAATGGACCTAACAGTGGCAACTCTGTTCGGAAATGAGAGGTAGGGAAAAAATGCATCTGAGAATTTTGAGATGGTAATGACAAGATTTGGAGACGTGGTTGGTTTGGCGAGAGAGGGATAGGTCTGAGTCTAGAGTGCATCCAAGGTTTTTTACTGTGGGGGAGGGGGTTGGAGCTTGGCCCATAGATGGGAGCCAGGGCGGGGGAGAAGCTCAGTGTTGCCACACACCATGATTTCGGTTTTAGTGGGGTTTAGGAGGCGGTTGTGTTTGGCATCCAATGGTCTATGTCAAGGAGGCAAGCTGTAAGGTCGGGCTGGAAGTTGGAGTCTGAGTTGAGGAGCTTCAGGATGATTTGTGTATCATCCGCATAGTTATAGCACAGGATGTTGTGCGGGCGGATGATTCCAGGGAGGGTGGACAAATAGAGGTTGAATAGGAGGGCTGATAGACATGCTCCTTGTGGTACGCCGGTATTGACAGGGCACGCGGCCGAGGCAAAAGTGGACAGTTGGGTTATTTGTTTCCTGTTGTTGAGGAAGGAAGCGATCCATTTGAGAGAGGTTCCATGGATTCCTAGGGAGTGGAGGCGGTCAAGTAGGATTGAATGGTTGACTGTGTCGAACGCGGCGCAGAGGTCTAGGAGGATTAGTGCAGCGCATCCTGCAGAGTCAGCAGTGATCTTAAGATCGTCCCAGATTGAGGCCAGAGTGGTTACTGTTCCTTGTCGTGTTCTGAACACTGATTGGGCAGGATCCAGGAGGTTGTTGGATTCCACAAAGGCGTTTAAGTTGGATGTAAGCAGTTCGATCAATGAGTTTTGCAAGGAATCTGGTGTTCGAGATGGGGCGGTCGTTTTTGGGGTCGAGGGGGACGAGGGATGGGCTTTTTAGGAGAGGTTTGACGTGAGCAATTTTGAAGGCGTTGGGGAATATTCCAGAGCTGAGGGAGTCGTTTGGAATGGTTCTTGCATATTCTCCTGCGCAGGTGGAAGAGAATATTTCTTTGAGGACTGAGGCGGGGCAGGATTCAAGGGGGGAGCCAGAGGGTTTTCGGGCAGAGAGAAGGACGAGAAATTAATCTCTGGAGATTGGTTTGAAGGAGTCGAAAATGGGTGGAGTTGTTGTTGCGGGCGGGGAGGCTGGTCAAAAAGGACCAGCGGATTTTGTGGCGGTGAGAGGAGGGCTAGTTTGTTGTTAAGAGAGGCTGTTCTGTCAAGAGTGGTGGAGTAGAAATGGAGTGAGAGTGAGTCGCAGAGTGATGGAGAAGAGGGAGATTGGGCAGAGGTACAGGATGGTTTGACAAACTCGGAAATCATTTTGTGGAGTTCCTTGCTGGGGTTTTTACAGTTGTGAATCCGATTCTTGCAATGGCCTTTTTGGCTTTCCGGATTTCAGCTTTGTAGTAGCGATGATGCAAGGCGAGGTTGGATCTACTCAGGTTGGTTGTTCTTTTACGCCATTTGCGTTCTAGGGATTTATTTCGCTGTTTTGCAATCTTCAGCTCAGGAGTAAACCATTTGAGATGAGGACCAGGGCGTGGGGAGGAGCGGCAGGAGGGTGTGAGCGGGGTTAGTGAGTTATTGAGCCAAGAGTGGAAGCTGTTGATGGTTAAGGGTTTGTCACAGGGGTGTATGAGGGCGGTCTGAGAAGAAGTGCTTCGTCAAGGTCGGGAAGGATCTTTAGTTTCTTCCAGCATTTGCGGTGGAGGGGGGGCTGGTTCAGGGATGGAGAGCGGATGGAGAAGGGGACGATGAAGTGATCAGACCAGATGAGAGGTATGGGGGGCCTAGGTGTATCTGGTAGTGTGAGCTGAAGATGGCGTCAAGGGTGTGTCCTTTGGAATGGGTTGTGCCGTTTATTTGAAGGTCATGGGGTTGGTCGGAATGTCTAGCCAGGTATTGAAGTCTCATAGAAGGGTGAGAGAGGGGTGGTTTACTTGGATGGTGGCTATAGAGTCACAGAGGTTGGATGTGAAATGTCTGTCATAGCCGGGAGGTCTGTAGATGATTAGGAAGCAATGGGAGAATGACGGGGGGTGAGTTTTACGAGAAGGGATTCGAAGGAGTGGAAGACTGTGAGTCGACGAGTGAGACGGAGAAATTAGATTTTAAAACGACAGCAACTCTGCCTCTTCTAGAGGGTCTGTTGAGTGGGATGAGGGAGTATTCAGGGGGGAAGTCTTCATGAGCAACAGGGGAAAAGTCGTCAGAGAACCAGGTTTCAGTGATAAAGACTAGTTCGGGATTGTCAGAGGAGAGGAGGTCAAAGATGTTGTGTCTGTTTTTTGCTACAGAGCGGACATTTAAAAGGATGCACCTGACTTCCGAGAGAGGGGTTGTCCTTGCGGTAGTAGGGGTGAGGGTGGGGGGGAGTTGCGGGCGTGGGTGAGGGGGGTTGCGTGTGTGGGTGAGGGTTGGGAAGGGAGGTGGAAGGGCAGGGGTAGGTTCTGGATGGTAGCGGGAAAGAGAAGGCGGACGGAGGAGGGAGTGAGTGGTGGGAGGACGTGGTTTGGTGGGCGGGTGGGGGTTGGTGGTCGGTTAGAGGGCATGGTCGGTGGTTGGTTAGAGGACATGGAGGGAGTAGGGGTTGTGAATCTGTGTGTGGATTTCATGGGGTTGGTGAAGTTGGGTGTGCTGGGCAAGAAGTCGAGGGAGAGGGGTTGGAAGAGGGAAGAGGGGAGGGGGAAGGGCGGTAAAGGTGGGTGGTGAGGGAATGTGGGAGTGGGTTGGCGGAGGAGGGGTGAGGAGTAGAGAGGAAGATGGGGACCAGGAATGTTTTCTCTTTTCCAGGGGTTTTAGTGCAGTCGGTGTGTGAGAGAGGGTGGGGGGGGGTCTGATGGTGATGGAGATGAGGCCACAGTTCTCGCTAGGGCGAGACGTGCAGTACTCAGGGAACGCAAGGGATACGGTGGGTGGGTGGTGTTCATGGGTGTCGAGGGGGGATAGGGCAGGGGAAGGTGGAGGATGTGGGTGGGTCTGCACGTGCGGGCAGGCGGTTCAGTGCGAGGCTGGGCGGTTCAATGGGAAGGGTGGATTATGTGGTTATGGGGGTTGAGAAGGGTGGAATGCATGCAGGTGAGTGGGTGGGGGGTGGAGGAGACAGAGGTCTTTGGATGTCTAGAGAGCCAACAGGCTCCTCTGGCTTGGGAGTTGGTTAGAGGGCGTGGTGGGTTCATGATGGTGGGTGGAGGGTGGTTGGTGGGGTGGATTCAAGGGGGGGTGCGAGGCGCGCCAGAGTGAAGCTCTGAGATTGGATCTAGATAAGACGGGTGGAGTCATGGCACACTATCTCGAAGTGAGACTCGACACAGTGAAGTAATTAGGGCGCACTCAGTGATATTTGGCACACTATCAAGTTGAGAAACTCGACACAGTGAAACAAATAGGGTACATTTGGTGATATTTGGGTGCAACTATCTAGAGGTTAGACAGTACAGGACCTCAACACGAGTTGGGCGGTAACGCCGGCGCTAATAGCGCTGGCGCTATCTGCCCTACCGCCAAACCCCCCGGTGCTATTAGCGCCGGATCACGGGTTTGGCGGTAATGGAAGTCCCCATTCCCCGCTAAGCCCATTCGAGAAAAATTGTTGGTTGTATTTAACGGAAACCCTTTGCCCTGCCTAAGAATGTATTTGGGCTGTCTATTCTTATAACCTTGTCTTTTCCCTCCCTTATTAAGTGTCTGAAGTACCATTTTGCTCCCACATAATTTTGTAGCTAAACTTGTTCATTTACTTACCGGTTGGATTTTTGTGGTGTATTAGTGTGTGATATTGAGCTGCTTATGCTAGTGTAATGTTTTCTAACTGACTGAGTAAATAAATGTATATTCTTTTACCAAGAAACCTTGAATCAGTGTTTGTTTGAATCACTGTATTTGTTGGTCATTTGTGTAACTTGTTCTGCTGCTCACTTTAAACTCTTGAGATAAGTCTGGCTGCTCAGCCATCGCTACCACTTTACTGTGTAGCATAGGCTTGTACCAAAGGTCAAATCTTGCTTACACTTGTAGTCCTAATTGCCTGTAGTGTTCCCAAAGGGTACTGCAGGTGATTCTGCCTAACAAAACTCAACACAGTGAAATAGTTGGGGCACACTCAGTGATGTCCCTTGCTCAATGATTGGGCACGGTTTCTAAAATCAGATTTTAACACAGTTACGCTATTAGGCACACTTTCTAAATTCAACTTTAACGCTATTAGGCACACTCAATGTTGTTGGCAACACTTTCTAATTCTACTTTGACACAGTGACGCTATTAGGGTACACTCAATGATGTTGGGAATACCTTCTAAATTCAGCTTTAGCACAGTGATGCTATTAGGGCACACTCAAAGATGCTGGAAATACCTTCAAATTCAGGTTTTAACACAGTGACGCTATTAGGGCACACTTTCTAGATTTAACTTTAGCACAGTGACGCTATTGGGCACACTTTCTAGATTTAACTTTAGCACAGTGACGCTACTGGGCACACTCTCTAGATTTAACTTTAACACAATGATACTATTAGGGCACACTTTCTACATTCAAACTTTAACACAGTGACGCTATTAGTCACACTTTCTAAATTCAGCTTTAACGCTATTAGGCACACTCAATGTTGTTGGCAACACTTTCTAAATTTCAATTTTGGCAATCTCGATGTTGGGAATACCTTCTAAATTCAACTTTGACACAGTGATGCTATTAGGGCACACTCAATGATGCTGGAAATACCTTCAAATTCAAATTTTAACACAGTGACGCTACTGGGCACACTTTCTAGATTCAACTTTAACACAATGACACTATTAGGGCACACTTTCTACATTCAAACTTTAACACAGTGATGCTATTAGTCACACTTTCTAAATTCAGCTTTAACGCGTTAAGACACCCTCAATGTTGTTGGCAACACTTTCTAAATTTCAATTTTGGCACACTCGATGTTGGGAATACCTTCTAAATTCAACTTTGACACAGTGATGCTATTAGGGCACACTCAATGATGTTGGGAATACCTTCTGAATTCAACTTTAGCACAGCGACGCTATTAGGCACACTTTCTAAATTCAACTTTGACACAGTGATGCTATTAGGGCACACTCAATGATGTTGGGAATTCCTTCTAAATTCAACTTTAGCAAAGCGACGCTATTAGGCACACTTTTCTAAATTCAACTTTGACACAGTGACGCTATTAGGCACACTCAATGTTGTTGGCAACTCTTTCTAAATTCAACTTTGACACAGTGAGGCTATTAGGGGACACGTAATGATGTTGGGAGCACAGTCTAGATGCAAGGTTCATTATAGTGATGTAATTAGGGTACAGATAATCGTTTGACCTTAATATGTGCCTATACGATGTAACACAGTAAATCGTATAAGATTTTTAAGTAAGAGTGGTAGGGCTTTCTGGCCTGAAGTAATTGCTTCAGTCCACACCCTTTCCACACTTACTTTTTGGTTGGTGCTGGTTGACGGCAGGCTACTGGCTTCTTGCTTCTCCTGCGGATACCTGCAGATACGATCTGGAGGCGCCTCGTTGGAGCTGCCCTTTTGTCTTGGGCCCTTCGTCGCAGGGCTGCACGGGCAGAGGGCTGCCATGGGAGGGCCATTAATGGTTCGGGTATCACAGTCCTCGGGACCAATCAGAGCGGGGGTGGGCGGGTCGGGAGGCGGAAGGGAACACGGAAGAGGGAGCGGGGTAGCAGGGACGGCAACCGGGGCAACAAGGGCCTGAACAGAAGGTGGAAAAGGTTCGGATGGGCTGCAGGCAGATGAAAAAAAACACAAACACTCACCGGGCTTCCTTGGGGCAATTTGAAGCACCTTTGCGTAGCATGGTGGACTTGATGCAAGCAAGGGGCATGGTCAAGGCAGAGTATGATACCTGCCATCTTGTAGCATGAAGGGCAGTCTGGGTTGCAGAAGTGGAGCCACTAGAGGCAGCAGAGGGCCGCGACCACGTGAGTGAGACCAGTGGGCACGCAGGTTTTGTTGCACAGCGGCGTGTCTGTGCATGTGATGCTGAGCTTTGTTGTTGGTGGGGCGTTGCTGGTGGATGAACATGGACGGCACATGGCGGTAGTTCGTATTCCAGGGCACTCTCAGACGGTTGGGCCGTCGATGGTAGAGAGATCCTGTAGTTTGCTTATGACGCCCCGTGTGGTGTTGAGGTCCTTTAGAGCTGTGGCGTGTTAATGCAAATGTTCTAATTAATATACCAATGTTACTTTCCTTTACCAGCTGGCCCAATGCTGCTTTCTTGTACATTGCAATCTCATCTTTGTACGCTTTCATATTAAATAGCAAGATACAAGCGTTCACGTTCCAATGCAAACGGGTGCGAGGAGGTATGCTTGTTGTCATGTCCCATTTCCATTGTTATAACAAGTGTAAAGATACCGTAGTCTTCTTTCTATTGCTCTGTGTTTGGTGGGCTGCGCCCCACGTGTTAATGAGGAGGCAGGGTTACCGCCAAGAGTTCAGTTGATGCCTGGATTAAAGAAGGTTCAGACGTATTGCATTGGGCTCCTTGAATTATTGCGTCTTATTCATTTACTCGTATTTTGCAATAGTAACAGTACAGCCTGATATTAGCCTGAAGCTAACAATGGCGACGAGGATTCACTAAGTGCGTTTGCCGCGCACCCGCCACCAAGACTCCAAATCCATGCATTCATGGGAGATGTTGCAGAGCCTGAGGCGGGCAAAAGCGGCACGACTGTTCCACACGCAAGCATAACTGAGGGCTTCTTCCATTAAAGAGCTTTCGCTTCAAAGGCGCCGCAGAGGAATTCACACGCGGGTGTGTGGTCCACACGCCACGTGTCACCGCGGAGCAGGCCCACTTCTCAAAGACGCCGCCGCTGAGGAAATCCTACGTAAGCCGAGTGTTCCAATCATCATGCTGCACACGTATAATACGAACACGGTCTCATTTCAAGGTACAATCAAAATCCATTTCTCGGTCCACTTCGAATATTTTTTGCATCAGAAACGTATTATGACTCTATTGGCAGCATCCATACTACACTACTGAACAAATCAAGTGTGTTATTGAGCCTCTGAACATCCCACTTCATGATGCCCGAAAGCAATACAGACAGTGGCCTTCAAAGCCCACAGGCCAGCTCCACACCACGCCATGCCACCCCCAGAGAAGAAGGTGGCACAGAGTCCTTACAACTCCACGCTGTGCCCCAATTCGACATGTCAGACACCAGCAGTTTGACACCCAGGTGGTTGAAAGAACTCCACATATACATTGACGCATCCGGCGTGAGAGAAGAACGCCGACTATTTTACTGCATTCCCTGGGTCCCACAGTTCGTTATATTGTTTTTGAAATGCCAGAATCAAATACAGACTAATTTCAAGGCATAATTGACTCATAAACACCTACTTTGCGCCATTAAGGAATGTTGATTTCGAAAGACACATATTCCACACTACCACGCAAGACAAGGGTGAAAACATGGACAATTTTGTAATAAGGCTAAGGAAAAGGGCCAAATATTGTGACTTTCACAGATACTCCACCGATGAAGCTCTCAAATCGCAAGCCACTGCCAGCTGTGGATCACCAGAATTCCACCAAAAAATTCTCCAGAAAAGCAGGACACTCGAGGAAATACTTCAGCTAGCAAGAGCTGATTCAGCATTGGCACTACAGACTGAATCGCTTGGCAACATCACAATTACACAGTCCGCTGCAACAGCCACAGTGTGCCCCATCCGCACTCCAGCAGACACAGGAGAGCAAAAGAAATGCTACCGGTGCGGATTCAAATTTCCTCATGTTGGCCTCTGCTCTGCAATAGGACATCACTGCAACAAATGCGGGGGTGAAAACCACTTACAATCCGTCTGTAGAAACATTAAATTTTTCCAATCATCGGATTCCGGCGAAGAATCCTGGAGACAAGATGGCCAAAATTCAAGGCGGGAAAGCCCACGTCTTCGCACAAGTTATTTCTCCACACCCAGCCGATGCCATTCTTATAGCTCATCAAGGGAGCACTCCCACGCTTCAAGACGATGTGAGGAGAGGAGAGACAGCACCAGTCACCAAAAGAGCAGACATGATTCACAACGAAGGAAGCCAAGACAGAAAATTAAATATTTAAATGAATCACCGCAAGGGAGACGCGATTTCTCACTCATCATCGTCCAGTGGAGACCGCAAGAGAGCCTACGTTCATGCCATTGACAACAATGCAGCTGTCGAATATAGCCCAACATTACTGCTTCAATTAAATGGACAAAACCAAGAATTTCTAATTGACACTGGTGCTACAGTAAACGTAATTAACGACAACGTCTACAAATCTCTCACCAGGAAGATAAAGTTGAAACAAGCCAACACTCTAATATACCCCTACGGCTCAAACAAGCCACTCAACTGTCAAGGAATGTTCACCGCCACGTGCCAATGCAAGGATCAACATCAAAGGACAAAAATATACGTCATCAAGGGAGAAGTTCCAGGCGGAAGCATATTAAGTTTCAAGACAACCATACAAATGGGTCTCATTCACATAATGTACCAAATCATGTCTGCTTACACCACCAACCCGAAGGAGATACAAAAAAAATGTCCAGCTCTCTTCAAGGGGGTAGGTAAGCTAAAGGACAGACAAATCAAACTAAACATCTATCCACATACATCACCAACGGCTCAACATTACAGGGGCATTCCCCTCAGTATCCAGAGACAAGTAGAGGGTGAAATTCAATCCTTAAATTCAATATCACAACAAGACATTATCGAACCGGCATCAGGACCAACTCGATGGGTATCCCCAATCGTACCTGTGCCTAAAAAGAACAAAAAAAACAGCATACGCATCTGTGTGGACATGAGGGCCCCAAATGTAGCCATTGAAAGAGTGCGGCATCTCGACCCCAGAATGACGGACATGATGCACCTACTGCATGGTGCAAAAGTATTCTCCAAACTGGACCTGAACAAAGGCTACCATCAGCTTGAACTGCATCCTACATCGAGATACATCACCACATTCTCAACTCATCTGGGCCTATTCAGATATAAAAGACTCATGAAACATATCCCAAATTGCCTAAATAACAGTGATGACATCTTAATATTTGGCACCACTCAGGAAACACATGACGACACCCTCCGAAGAGTATGCACGGCACTTGAAAATGCACATCTAACACTTAACCCAGATAAGTGTGAAATCAGCAAAACTACCATAAAATTCTTTGGACACATATTTACAAGAAACGGACTACAACCGGATCCAGAAAAGGTACAGGCCCTAGTGGAAGCTCCCACCCCCACGTCAACATCAGCACTACGCTCCTTCTTGGGAATGGCAAGCTACTGTACGCGCTATATCAAGATTTTGCGTCAGTGAGCACCCCTCTCAGACTACTCACGGGGAAACACCAAGAATTTCAGTGGACAAATTAATGTGAAGATGCCTTCCAGGAAATCAAAAGACGCATCGCATCAGCCTCCTGCATGGCTTATTATGACCATGGCTACGACATTGAACTAATCGTAGATGTCAGCCCAGTAGGGTTGGGAGCCATCCTAGCGCAATCAAAGCCAGGAGCACCACCAAACGCGCAGACGCATAGTAGCATATGCGAGTCGCAGCCTATCGACAACTGAGTGTGCCTACTCCCAACCAGAAAAGGAAAGTCTTGCAGTAGTATGGGTATGCGAACACTATCATTTGTTCTTATATGGGCGCCCTTCCACAATTGTTACCGACCATCAGGCTCTCCCCACCATCTACGGCAAATCCACTGCCAAAATGCCGCCACGAATAGCTAGGTGGGGACTAAGATTGCAGGAATAGTCATTCAAGATCATGCATCGGCCGGGCAAAGACAACAATCCAGCCGATTTCCTATCCAGGTACCCACTTCCTGCCCAGGATGAACGACAATCAATCAAGGCAAATCAATACATCAACTACCTCATTGGAAATGCTCTCCCCGAATCCATTACAGCAGCCCAACTGGTAGAAGCAACACAGAGTGATCGCCTGCTTGAAACAGTTCAGGAGTGTTTGAAGTCGGGCCAGTGGCACAGAAAGAGCAGTCACAAACACAAACTAACGCCAAATGAGGAGGAACAGCTGCACGTTTTCAAACTCATCTGACACATGCTGTCCACATCATCGGAAGGCCTCTTACTGAAGGAAAACAGGCTTGTCATACCATCCTGCCTACAAGAACAAATACTAGCCATCGTTCACTCAGGATAGAGGGGTGGTGTCAACAAAACGACAGCTCAGGACCAAAGTATGGTTTCCCAGAATGGATGAGCAGATGGAAGCACTCTTGAGTAAATACCTCGCATGCCAAGCTGTTGCCCCACACACTTTTCCAGCGCCGTTGAAACCATCAGAAATGCCCCTGCAAGTATGGGACCAAGTGGTGGTTGACATGTTTGGACCCATAGCCAATGGCAAATATGCCCTAGTGATGGTTGATGAGATGTAGCGATTCCCTGATGTCCACCTCATCCACTCCACGAGTGCTCAGGCAGTAATACCAGCATTGAACAAAACGTTTGCAGACTACGGAATTCCATCGACTGTAAAATCGGACAATGAACCACCTTTTACCAGCCAGGACTTTGCCATGTTCGCAGAACATCTAGGTTTCCAGCACAGGAAAATCACGCCACTCTGGCCACAAGCCAATGGAATGGCAGAATAATTAATGAGTGATCTAAAACGGGCCCTACAAATCTGTTCCATCACTAATGGGTCATTCATGCAAATCATCTGCACGCTTCTGCAGGAATACCCCCACAGCTCGAAGGGTGAATGTCCATCGGCTCTAATGTTTGGCCGGATTGTAAGAACTACGCTACCTCACAACCCGAGCACTGTGCTTCCCACCACCTACATTGATGACGCACGGACAAAAGACAAATCAAGCAAGATGAAGATGAAAGAATCCGCTGATCATCAGAGACAAGCGAGACCAAGCCGCATCCAAGTGGGCGATCAAGTACTGGTCAAACAAAACCAAAGTGCTAAAGACACTCTGGCGTTCAAGCCTGAACTCATGATCGTAATCCATGTAAATGGATCTATGATAACGGCTGCCAGTCCCCAAGGGACCATCACACGCAATTTAGCATTTTTCAGAAGTCTCGGAGGTGATCAAGAACCTGTGAACCATACAAGAGATGCCACAGATGAACCTTCCGATCTAGACTCTGAGTACAGAGGTGAAGACAGAGACGCAGACGATAGCGACAGTGACAACTTCACTGCACAAGCACCTCTGCCGGCACGCAGACCGTCACAGAGAACAATACGTAAACCAGCGAGATGGATAGAAGAAATGAACTGAGAAACACGTTAGATATTAAGCAAGGGGGAGATGTCATGTCCCCTTTCCATTGTTATAGCAAGTGTAAAGATAGTGTAGTCTTCTTTCTATTGCACTGTGTTTGGTGGGCTGCGCCCCACTTGTTAATGAGGAGGTGGGTTTACCGCCGAGAGTTCAGTTGATGCCTGGATTAAAGAAGGTTCAGACGTATTGCATTGGGCTCCTTGAATTATTGCGTTTTATTCATTTACTCGTATTTTGCAATAGTAACAGTACAGGAAGGGATACGGTGGGTGGGGGGTGTTTGTGGGTGTCGAGGGGGGTATAGGGCAGGGGAAGGTGGAGGATGTGGGTGGGTCTGCGCGTGCGGGCAGGTGGTTCGGTGCGGGGGTGGGCGGTTCAATGGGAAGGTGGGAATAGTGGATTATGTGGTTATGGGGGTTGAGATGGGGGGAAATGCTTGCAGGTGAGTGGTTGGGGGGTGGAGGAGACAGGTCTTTGGATGTCTGAAGAGCCAATGGGCTCCTCTGGCTTGAGAGTTGGTTAGAGGGCGTGGTGGGTTTGTGTTGGTGTGGGGTTGTTTGGGAAGGGTGGGTGTGGATTCAAGGGGGGTGCGAGGCACGCCAGAGTGAGGCTCTGAGATTGGATCTAGATAAGACGGGTGGAGTCATGGCACACTATCTTGATGTGAGACTCGACACAGTGAAGCAATTAGGGCACTCAATGATATTTGGGCACACTATCTGGATGTGATATTCAGCACAGTGAGACAATTAGGGCACACTATCTTGATGTGAGACTCAACACAGTGAAGTAATTAGGGCACACTCAGTGATATTTGGGCACACTATCAAGATGAGAAACTCAACACAGTGAAACAAATAGGGCACGCTCAATGATATTTGGGCACACTATCAAGATGTGAAGCTCAGCACAGTGAAGCAATTGGGGTACATTTGGTGATATTTGGGCGCAACTATCTAGAGGTGAGACAGTACAGTGAAAAACAGTTGCGGTACACTCAATGATATTTGGGCACACTATCAAGCTGTGAAACTCAACAGAGTGAAATAGTTGGGGCACACTCAGTGATGTCCCTTGCTCAATGATTGGGCACACTTTCTAAAATCAGATTTCAACACAGTGACGCTGTTAGGCACACTTTCTAACTTCAACTTTAACGCTATTAGGCACACTCAATGGTGTTGGCAACACTTTCTAATTCAACTTTGACACATTGACACTATTAGGGTACACTCAATGATGTTGGGAATACCTTCTAAGTTCAGCTTTAGCACAGTGACGCTATTAGGGCACACTCAATGATGCTGGAAATACCTTCAAATTCAAGTTTTAACACAGTAACGCTATTAGGCACACTCAATGTTGCTGGCAACACGTTCTAAATTTCAACTTTGGCACAGTGACGCTATTAAGGCACACTCAATGATGTTGGGAATACCTTCTAAATACAACTTTAACACAGCGACGCTATTAGGCACACTTTCTAAATTCAACTTTGACACAGTGACGCTATTAGGGCACACTCAATGAAGTTGGGAATAACTTCTAAATTCAACTTTAGCACAGCAACGCTATTAGGCACACTTTCTAAATTCAACTTTACGCTATTAGGCACTCAATGTTGTTGGCAACACTTTCTAAATTCAACTTTGATACAGTGATGCTATTAGGGCACACGTAATGATGTTGGGAGCAGTCTAGATGCAAGGTTCATTATAGTGATGTTATTAGGGTATGGATAATCGTTTGACCTTAATATGTGCTTGTACGATGTAACACAGTAAAACTTATAAGATTTTTAAGTAAGAGTGGTAGGGCTTTCTGGCGTGAAGTAATTGCTTCAGTCCCCACCCCTTGCCACACTTACTTTTCGGTTGGTGCTGGTTGACGGAAGGCTACTGGCATCTTTCTTCTCCTGCGGATACCTGCAGATACGATCTGGAGCCGCCTCATTGGAGCCACCCTTTGTCTGCCGGTACGATCTGGAGCTGCCTCGTTGGAGCCGCCCTTTGTCTTGGGCCCTTCGTCGCAGGGCTGCACGGGAAGAGGTCTGCCCTGGGAGGGCCAGTAATGGTTCGGGCATCGCAGTCCTCGGACCGATGGTGGGCGGGTCGGGAGGCGGGAGGGAAGGGAACACGGAAGAGGGTGCGGGGTGGGAGCAGGACGGCAACCTGGGCACCACGGGGCCTTTGGCCTGAACAGAAAATGGAAAAGGCCCGGATGCGCTGCAGGCAGATGAAAAAAACACAAACACTCACCGGGATTCCTTGGGGCAATTAGAAGCACCTTTACGTAGCATGGTGGCCTTGATGCAAGCAAGGGGCATGGTCAAGGCATAGTGTGAACCTGCCATCTTGTAGCACGAAGGGCAGTCTGGGTTGCAGAAGTGGAGCCACTAGAGGCAGCAGAGGGCCGCGACCACGTGAGTGAGGACAGTGGGCACGCGGGTTTTGTTGCACGGCGTCGTGTCTGTGCACATGATGCTGAGTTTTGTTGTTGGTGCAGCGTTGCTGGTGGATGAGCGTGGACGGCACATGGTGGTAGTTCGTATCCCATGGCACTCTCGGACGGTGGGGCCGTCAATGTTAGAGAGATCATGTGGTTGGCGTATGTCGCCACGCATGGTGTTGAGGTCCTAGACCTGGTTAGAGCTGTAGCGTGTTAATGCAAATGTTCTCATATACCAATGTTACTTTCGTTTACCAGCTGGCCCAACGCTGCTTTCTTGTGCATTGCAATCTCATCTTTGTGCACGTCCATTAAATAGCAAGATACAAGCGTTCACGTTTCAATGCAAACGGGTGCGAGGAGGTATGTTAGTGAGTGTACATATGAATGTATGCATTATACATGTGAAATTCCAACAGGCATGGTGTGGGATTAAACAGTGTCACAAAACAGGCAAATCTGTGTGTCATGTTTAGGTCCTCTGAAAGTGCCTGCTAAATCGGCCCTATTTTTGTGTTCTTGCAACGCGTGTTTGTGGGGCACGATGAAAACGTATAACTATGTTAGGGTTCACCGTATGGTCCATGCTTATAAATGTAAGTGATGGAACAAGTTACTTACCTGTAACTGTTGTTCTCCAGCATGGGTCTGGCATGGATTCACATGCTCATGAATATTCCCCGTCGTCAGGCTGGGAATCCTCGGTAAAGAAAAAACCAGTATCAGTTTCGTTTCTGATCTGTCTTTCGTAGTAATAACCAATCACTGGTCTCTGCGTCATACTGACCACAGCCAATGACTGCCCTCTACCTAAGCACCGCCTCTGGCAGCCATCTTCAGATTTGGAAGCACGTGAAGTGGCAGTATGACCAAGTGAAGAGCCGCAGAGGGGTAGGCGGGAGGGTTCGCATGTGAATCCATGCCAGACCCATGCTGGAGAACAACAGTTACAGGTAAGTAACTTGTTCCTTCTCCAGCATGGGGTCTGGCATGGATTCACATGCTCATGAATAAAGAATACATAGCAGTACACACATGCACAACCACGGGAGGTGGCAAAGGCTCAACATTAAGCATTACATCAAACTCAACATTAAGCATCTTACCTCCTCACCAGGCTCACCTCAGGCGAACAGGTTGCGCAGCACTGCTTGGCCGACCCTGGACTCCTCCCTGGAATCCCGGTCGACGCAGTAGAATTTCGTGAAGGTGTGCGTCGACCTCCACGTAGCAGCCCTGCATATGTCCAGCAGGGGCACACCAGAAAGGAACGCCGTGGTAGCTGCGATCGCTCTGGTGGAATGGGCTCTCGGACGGCCAGGCAGCGGTCGGTTTGCCAACCGATGACAGTACATGATACAGCCGGAGAGCCATCTGGAAATGGAAGCCTTCGAGAGAGCCTTCCCCTGATTGACAGGTCCAAAGTTCACAAAGAGTTGTGACGTCTTCCGAAAACACTTCGTGCGGTCCACGTAGAACTTCAGTGCTCTAGCCACATCCAGCGAGTGCAAAGTCCTCTCAGCCGGCGACGAAGGCGACGGGAAGAACACAGGCAACACCAAGGGTTCGTTGAGATGGAAGTCCGACGGTACCTTGGGCATGAAGGAGGGGTGCGTCCTGAGCACTACCCTCGTGTCGTGAAAAGTCAAGTACGGGGCCTTGCAGGAAAGGGCCTGGATCTCTCCCACCCGTCGTGCGGAGGTGATGGCCACAAGAAACGCTGTTTTCCACGACAGAAACTTCAATGGGGCCGAGTGCAGAGGCTCGAAAGGAGGTCCCATGAGCTTGGTCAGCACCACGTTGAGCTCCCACGCCGGGGCCGGAGCCTTCACCGGCGGGAACGATCTGAACAGTCCCTTCATGAACTCTTTCACCAGACGATGAGACCACAAGGACGTCCGGCCCGTGGTTCTGGTGTATCGGGAGATCGCAGCAAGATGAATCTTGATGGACGCGTGTGTCAGTCCAGCTTTGGCCAGCGTCAGCAGGTACGGCAGTACCTGGGGAGCCGTAATCCGTAGAGGGTTAATCTTCTGTGCGTGGCACCATTCCATTTGTGTCCGTAGCATTTAAGAGTCGAGGACGCCCTGGCCTTTGCAAGAACCTCTCTGCAGTCGGCCGGTATGTCGTATCCTCCAAACTCTAGCGCTGCAGGAGCCAGGCCTGCAAGTTCAGCGATTTCGGGTCGTGGTGGAGGATGGCGCCTCCTTCCCTGGAGAGTAGATCCGCGTCCACCGGCAGCTTGATTGGCGGGGACGCTGACAAGTCCAGAAGGTCCGGGAACCATATCTGCCTCGGCCACGCAGGTGCGACGAGGATCATCCTGCACCGTGACCTCTTGAGCTGGTTGACGAGCCGGATTAGCAGTGGCAAAGGAGGGAACGCGTAGAGGAACAGGCCCTCCCAGGGGAACGAGAAAGCATCGCCCATGCTCCTCGCCTGGGGAAACCTGCTGGCGAACCTCTGGCACTTGGAGTTCGTCGCTGTCGCGAACAGGTCGATCTGGGGTGTGCCCCACCGTCGGAAGAGGCGATCCACTAGATCCTGCCGTAGTTCCCACTCGTGGCACGAGCGCAGCTCCCTGCTGAGTGAGTCGGCGATGGTGTTTTTATCCCTGCCAGATGAAACGGCACCAGAAACATCCTTTGGGCGACGGCCCAATGCCACAGGTCCTGCGCCTCCTTGGACAGTGCTGGGGACCTGGTTCCGCCCTGTTTCCTGATGTAAAACATGGTGGTGGTGTTGTCGGTGAAGATCCTCACCACCTTGCCCTTGAGGGACGGAAGGAAGGACCTGAGGGCCCAGAACACTGCACGGAGCTCCAGGACGTTGATATGGAGGGACTTCTCCGTCGGGAGCCAAAGGCCTCTCGCGTGCAGATTTTCGGTGTGCGCTCCCCACCCTTCCAGGGAGGCATCCGTGGTCACTGTCTCCTGGTGGTCTGGGGTCTGGAAATCCATGCCCGCCGTCAGATGCGCGCGGATGCCCCACCACCGGACTGCTCGGCGGAAACTCTCGTCGAGTGTGATCCTCTCCTCGAAGCCGCCCGTCGTTTGGATCCAGCGCGCGTCCAGGAACTCCTGCAACGGGCGCATCCGGAGCCTGCACAAGGGGATGAGGTAGATGCAAGAAGACATCATTCCGAGGAGGGACTTGATGGACCTCACCTTGGCCACGTCGGAAACCAACATCCGCTGTACCTTGCCCAGGATGGACCTGGTCCTTTCCTCCGACGGGGAGGCCAGAAGGGACACTGTGTCGAGCTTCGCTCCCAGAAACAGTGCGTTTTGCGCGGGTACCAGGTGGGACTTGGCGTAGTTCACGGAGAATCCCAGGTCCGTGAGAAGTTGGACGGTCCTTGCCGTGTGATCCACGGCGAGCTCCCTCGTCTTGGCTCGGATGAGCCAGTCGTCCAGGTAGGGGTAGACGTGGATCCCCTCGCGGCGCAGCTGCGCCGCCACCGGTGCAAGGCACTTGGTGAATACCCTGGGTGCCGACCGTAGTCCGAAGGGGAGGGCTTTGAACTGGTAGTGACGCCCTTGGACCACAAACCTGAGGAATTTTCGGTGCCCCTTTAGGATGGGAATATGGAAGTAGGCATCCTCCAAATCCAACGACGACAGGAAGTCTCCTTCCTCCAGCTGACCCAGGACGTGCTGGAGGGTGACCATCCGGAACTTTTGCGCCTTGATGAACTTGTTCAGACGTCGCAGGTCCAGGATGGGGCGCCATCCCCCCGTCTTCTTCTTCACGAGGAAGTATCTCGAGTAAACTCCGGAGCCCCGAAGCCTCTTTGGGACGAGTTCGATGGCGCCCTTCCTGAGCATCGCTTTTACCTCCCGGAGAAGTTGAGGGACGTGAAGTTCTTTCCTGGCCACCGGGGGGACGCGCGGGCACCTTCTCTGGAACTCGAGCGCGTGGCCCCGAGCCAAGGCGTCCAGCACCCAACGGTCGGTGGAGATGGACTCCCACACGCTGACGAAGCTCGCCAGCCGGCCTCCCACCGGGGTGCTTCGGTGGGGGCCCGACCCCACGGCCGGTTCAATCCTGCTTGGACGAGGCTTTGCCGCCTTGACCTCCTTGGCGACGACGGCGGGGTCCGCCAGACTTGCCTCGTCCTCTGTGGGCCTCCTGAGCCGATGAGCGGGCCGCTTGACGGTAGGTGGAGAAACCGCCGCCGGAACCTTTGGAGGCGCCCTTGCCTCCGCTGCTCCGAAAGGGCGTCTGTCGTTGTTGCAGAACTCCCAGGGCCCGGGCCGTCTCAGTGTCCGCTTTAATGGCCTGAAGGGAATCGTCCACTGTTTTGCCAAACAGGTTGTTCCCATCGAAGGGCATGTCCAGGACTCTGGTCTGAACGTCTTGACGGAAGTCCGTAGCCTTGAGCCATCCACGCCGCATAAGGCAAACGCCGTTGCCCAACTGGCGGAACCCAGTGTCGGCGATGTCCGTCGCAACGGTAATGGCGTGGTCCGAAGCCACCTCACCTTCCTGCAGGATCTCCAGGGCCTCTGTCCTCTTGTCGTCCGGCAGGAAGTCCAGCAGGGGAGCCAGTTTGTACCAGAGCTCCCTGTCGTAGCGGGCCACGATAGCCAAGGCGTTGGCCGCTTTAATCGTCGTCGCTGCCGACGAGATGACTCTGCGTCCCATAGCGTCCAATTTCTTTCCCTCACCATCCGGTGGGGAAGTCGATGTGGAGGCCGCACCCCCCCCCGCTTTCTTCCTGGCTGCCGCGGAGACGACGGAGTCCGGGGTAGGCTGCGCCCGGAGGCACAAGGGGGCCGTGTCCGGGACCCGGTACTTCTTCTCGTACCGGTCTCTTCTAGCTGGCGTCGTGGAAGGGTTCTTGAGGAGGGTGAGGCCCTCATCCCAAATGTCGTCCAAGAGGCACTGAGAGGACCGTCTTCCTCGCCGGCCTCGCGCCGCTGATAAAGGAAACCTTCCTTCTTCTTCTCCTCAGGGCAGAGTTGAAAAAGCTCGGATGCCCTGGTGATCATGGAGTGGAACGATCCAATCTCGTCGGGCGGAGAAGCCCTGGTGGGAGGCGACGACGGTACATCCTCGTCGTATACCTCGTCGTCCGTAACCGTCGCTGCCGTGTCAATCCCCGTATCATCCCCTCGGGTGGACGGGGATGAGGGTTGGAAGGGGCGCGACGGCTGAAAAGGAGGCGGAGGGTGGATCCTTCTTTTCTTGGTAGGGGGAACCCCAGAAGGTCCCGGTTCTGGGTCCCCCGACGGGAGAGGTTCCGTCGGCAACGGTAGTCTCGTCCTTACCTCTGAGCATAAGGACTGTATAGCCAACAAAATGGCCGCCGAGTTGTCTCGCGGCGCTGGCAGAGGGGAATCCGACGGGCGATCGGGGGCCCCGTCGGTACCCTCGACGATGTCGTCGTCACATGCGTCGGGATCCATCCCGACGGGTCGGTCTTCTTCCACGCCGAGGCCGTGGCTTAAGACTTCGACCAGCTCCTCCTCCGAGGTTGAGGCCGAATCTACGACGACGCCCTGCCCCCCCTTTTTCTTCCCCACGGGGGATTTCACGGGGGTCCTATCGATGGGCACAAAAGATGACTCCCTCCGAGGTGGCAGGGAGACTCTGAGCCCCGAGGTCGCCACCACTGGTGTAGCCTGCACAGGCTGAGCCAGGGCCGCCGCGACAGTTTCGATAGAGGGCTTGGCCGGATGGATTAAGGCCTTCACCACCTTAGGTGCGCTCACCGCCTTATCCTTGAGGGGGGACACCGCCTCGCTCCCCCTCCGATGGGGCCTTCGAGCTCGACCGGGGCCTCTCCAGGAGCTTCGCCGGGTGCTCGGCCTTCCTCTTACCCGACCCAGAGCGTTGGCTCATGGTTGATGGTGCCGGGGAGGGTGCGCCCTGCCTGGCGTCCGTAGAGCCCGACCGTTCGGCGCTCCCGGTGCCAGCGGACTCGCGGTGCTTGGCCTTATGTTGGACCCCCGTCGCCGGGGCGTCCTCAAAGGTCTTAGAAGACCGCTCAGATTTCTTCTTCTTCTTCTCGCCGGACGGGCTCTTCCCTTCTAGCCAGTTGGCGAGACGTTGATGGCGGTCCTTCATGGTCCGCTCCGTCATGTTGCCGCAAAACGCACAGTCCTTCTCCACGTGCGTCTTGTCCTCATGTAGGCAGTAGAGACAAAAAGAGTGTTCGTCCTCCTTGAAGACGTTCTGCAGCTGGCATCCAGGGCAGACCCTGAACAGCTTTCCGGGCGTCGAGCTTCCCTTCTCCTGGGCCATGACCGGGCCTGAGAAACTTCTGGAGTCCTCCAAAAGCGTAGCTCGACGAATCTTCACCCTTGAGGGGCGCAGACGAATCCGACACGGGTCCCCGTTGATCGGATAGAGAGTCGGTGGAGCTTGAGGCTCTTTTGACCGAAAAAACGAAGTTTTTGAGAAAAAACGTGAAAAAAAATAGCACTAACGCTCGAGAGCAATAGCACGAGGATCCCAACACATGAACGTGCGGTAAAAATCTGAAGATGGCTGCCAGAGGCGGTGCTTAGGTAGAGGGCAGTCATTGGCTGTGGTCAGTATGACGCAGAGACCAGTGATTGGTTATTACTACGAAAGACAGATCAGAAACGAAACTGATACTGGTTTTTTCTTTACCGAGGATTCCCAGCCTGACGACGGGGAATATTCATGAGCATGTGAATCCATGCCAGACCCCATGCTGGAGAATCATAATATTTTAACCCCGCTCCCACACAATGAATGCGTTACACATCATTGATTTCCGCCAGTAATACTTTACACATTTCTGGCCTTTTTATTTGTTGGACATGCAACTTGGCTATTCCTTTCGAGTAGTGGGGAAAATAACTTTCATGCCATAGTGCTAAACAGATAACGTGCCGAATTCAAAGTGAACATAGTTGCATGGACGGTTTTGAAAACGAATAAAATTACGCGTATTTAAGCAATACAAGACGTGCAAGGGCAAATAACCTGTCTGCAAGTACTGCAACGTCTTGACAGCGCTGCTCCCCATTAAGACCGACCCAACTGGTAGGTGCGATGGGCATTTGTAACGGCAGTCTCAGCAGAGGGGCCGTGGCCTGAACCTGCATGAAATACGAGGTACTATGCGCGGTGCGCTCAAAAAGCTGCTCCTGGAGAGGACACCACTCCTCATTGTCTTGACCGCCACCCTTGCCAGTCAAATCACACCCGACGTCACAAAAAAATCCAACAGTGATAGGCAGAAAACATACCAACGGCAAGCATTCAACTCAAGTGTTCACTTTTGTACGAAGTACGAGACAGAAATCATTTTTGAGTGTCGACTCCCTTTTACAGTTGCAACCTTTTATATAAACCTACTTCTCACTACAATGATATCGAGTTTTTATTCTCTGACGGTGTTAAGAAACAGAGAAGAGGCAAAGTCAATAAATAGGTGCCTACAGCGATATGGCGTTGTCAGAGGTTTCTTATGCACTTGAACACAAGGTGAACTATGCCAAACACGTTTAAGCATATTTTGCATCTAATTTGTCAGTGCACGCACGGGTAGTCTACGGAAAACAGGTAGTCTACGGAAAACAGCAGTGCTGACAACCAATCCCACGTTTCAGATTGCGGCACCTAGACAGATCGGTGGAAAGTGCCGCCGAACAATCCAAGGCATCATCTTGGCTGTTCAGATAAAGCAATCAATCCCATCTCACAACTTTGATTTATTAACCATGGACACAGAGGCCCGTTTCTTGGCCCGGGCGAAGCGGGCGGCTGCACGGGGCGCAATTGGCCTGGGGGCACTTTTACCCCAGGGCTCAATTACCTTGGGAGGTAACATTTCCGTCC
Organism: Ambystoma mexicanum; assembly: GCF_040938575.1. Classification (NCBI taxonomy): domain Eukaryota; kingdom Metazoa; phylum Chordata; class Amphibia; order Caudata; family Ambystomatidae; genus Ambystoma; species Ambystoma mexicanum. The sequence goes on along the minus strand of NC_090937.1, from coordinate 16,742,537 downwards.
GGTACGATTGCCCTGGTCGGGGGAGCCGATTGGCCTGGGGCGAGTAGCGGCAGCAGGTGCTGCCTCTGCCCCTTCTGACCTTCATCCGTGAGTCAGAAAGGCTCTCTGTCTCTCAGCCAGGGCCACCATTTTTTAAAGTTTCGCGCCACCGGGGATCGGCATCAAGGGGCTTGATGCCGATCCCGGGAATGAGAGAGAACCCCAGCTGCCTCGCCCGAGATTACTCTGCAGGCCCAGGACCTGTTATCCAGTGGGATGAGGCGTGCCTTTAAACTAGTGTTTGAATATTTACAATAAGTGCGTTTTTTGTAATGCCTAGGCTTCTTGCATTGCGTCCGATGTCCGATCTTGCGGGCTGGCCGGCTGCTTGATGGTGGCTCCGTGTAATGTAAAGAGCTCAGTTTTCAAAAATGGGACTGGACCTTGTTTGGCCAGTGATCAAAATAAAAACTGTTTTTTATTTTACAATCATCAAACAAATGACATTCCTCATCACTCTGTTGTGCTCGACAAATGAATCCTGGAGTAGTGGCACTAAGAAAGTATAGATAAAGTTGGAGACCAAGCAGGCGGCGTGTCCACTGCTGTCGCCAAACAGTAAAGTCTGGCGATATAGGTTACTTACACGAAAATCTGTCCTAATGCGGAACAGTGACCAGAGACTGAAACCCCAGAGCAATCAGACAGGCCGGGTGCTCGCAGGCTCACATGGAGGCCGGGTCAGCAGTGGGGCATCTTCTTGTGGCCACCCACCCAATACACAAACATTCCGGAAACGATACGGTCTATACCACAATTTACCCCAGTCGGGGCAAATAAATGCCTCCATAAACTGACCACGAGAAACGAACCCCAGCCTTATGTTTGTGCAGTGGCCTGCAACACCATAGAGGGCGTCATGCCATCAGTGGGAAGTGAGCAGGAACATAGTTCTCTTTTTCACAGTTTCCCAATGCATCTTTTGGTAGTTAAAGCAGACCATTACTGGTGATTTAACTTTCTAGGCTGTTTTTCGCCTGGGCTCCTGCTAAGCAGTAATGTGTGAGCCCTTGTTAGTTGTTGCTTTGGAGCTCATGCGCGGGGGTTCTGCAGTGTGAACTGGTTAATGTTTAATGAGGCACGTTTTGGAAAGTATGCAGTACAAACGTTTCATTCTTCTTAAAAGCTCTGGCCAAAGCGCCCATTTCTTTGCTCTATGCATCCCTTTTGGTTTTGAAAGTGGGGCCCCTTTCTATTTGTTTGCTGTGTCAAAGAAGTGTCCCCTTAGTGCTCAGATAAACACAATTACCCCCGGATCACTTTCAGGTCATTATCCCCAACCAAGGAGTAGCATTTCCAAATGTTCTGCTACTTTCCAAACTCAGGAATTGGCGGTCGTATCAGCTGTTTTCTTTGTACTCAAATTATTACAAATTGTTAGAATGGTGAACGTGGTTACAAATATATCATTTCACCAGAAGATTGCCAATGAAAGGGAAATGCACATCTCCAATTTACAACACTTTTTCTACAACGTCTACACTTTGCAGGAATCCTCCCTCCCCCCAAAGCCCTCAAAGCAGTCCCATTTGAGCTTAAATCTGTTAAATGAAAACCAGTCCAGGGGGCCTACCTTCTTGTGCCTGGCCAGCACTCTTGGTCTGCCCACCATTGACTGGCCCTGGCCATGCTAATCTCTATGGCCATTACCAGCCACTTTCTGCCCCTGCCAAAACACCTCCTCCTGGGAACTTTTTAAGCTCACTTTAATCAAGTCTTACCATCAAACTTTGCACTTGAAGTGCCTGCCAGTGTTATTTGAATGCAATCTTCTGAGAGTTGCCTTAATTGGCTCTGCGAACGTGTACTGGTGCAATAAAACTGTATTCACAGGTCCTGCCTTCAGCCACTCCATTTATAAGCACTATGCAGGCCCTTCACCGAACTCCTGTTAAAAACAAGCATTAGAAAAGCCAACAGCTTTGGCTTGTGTTTAAGTACTAGGCATTTGCCAGCCACTGCTGTTAGACACCCCGGAATTCACACCATTTTTCACCTGCTACCATCAATTGGCAGTTAATACCACTACAACAGTGCCTGGCAAGTGCCTTTTGCATGCTTACACCAAAGCCTAAACTGTTCACATTGCCAATGCTTGTTTCTACTTATGCTTGATCGGGACCAACAAATGCCACACAGTCCACCTTTTTTACGTAATTGTTTTTAATAATGTACCCTAATACATTATAATTGCACATCCCGAAATGTGTGTGGTAAAGGCACTGCACGGCAGGCACCAGTGCTCTGACTGCACCACTTGTATGACTCCAGACATTGAGTCCAGCCTTCGTTGGCATGCTGGAATGAGTGGCTGCCTGTTAGTCACATAGAACCTGTGTGTGTGCCACTCAGATACACTGCACATGCTGGCCACAGGGCACCGCCTGCAGTGAGAAGGAGCTCACCAACACCCTGACAGTCAATGCCGGTTACAGCCTAGCTAGCTAGGCCAGCAGGCAAGTGACGTATTATCCGCTGGGTTCTTCGCACTATGGAACTGTCTGGAGGGGCCCAGGAGAAGCTGGCCGCATACTCTCACCCGAAGACCCACTGTTCCAGCAAGATGGGTGGGTGGCATCCTGGTATTGGTGTCCATCTGCAGGGCTCAAGTCGATGGTATACGCGGGTGGAGAGAGACCAGCCACTTTCCCCCTGGGTATTTTTGAGGTTGTGTGTAAAATGAGCAAAGTTGTCCTGTCTTTTTTAAACTCGTGAATTTACGCCATCCTCGGGACTCAAACCGTGGTTGCCAGGTTCACAAGCCGGGGTACTTCACCACTGCACCAGATAAGCTGATGTAAATTAGCATACAACTAAAGCTGAAATGTAACATTTAAGGACTAAATGTTCCGGGGAAAACATTGTTATTGATTCTTTGAGTTTGTTTAAAACCGTGGACACCTTTTAACGTTTTCAAAACACTATTAGAAGGAAATATCTGATTGTTTTTTTTGTGTGTTGATATTCTGAAAGGCAAATGTCATTCGTCCTGTGCAATTTGTATCGTTATTCAAAGCCAATTGAATGAAATGTACATATTTCACCTTGTACGTTTTGGAGGTATGTTATATACCAAACTAGAAAAAACGTACACATTTTTGTTGTGATTATCCAAAATATGACTGTTGTGGGGATACATTTTATTGGAAAGTTTTCTATGAGCCTGCATATACGTACATATATCCAAGTTCTTATACCAGCAAGTGCAGGGATGGGTCTTGGGTAAGAAATGAACCTCAGATCAGCAATGGCCTCTTAGTGAGAATGTGTCGCATTGAAGGGATGACAGAGTTGTATTGTGCAAGGTTGCAGGATCAGTTTGCAAAAAGTGGTATTTTTATAGAGGGGACTGCCAACGTCGGTGCTTACATGCTGTTGGGTACTTTCCGTGCAATTTTCCACATTTACCAAATGGAGTGCAAAGAGTAAAAACATGCAAAATACCTTCTACTCTTTGCTTGTACTGTCAGTTTTTACAGAGAAATGTAAATGCCACCTGACACAATTGCATAGCAGATGGCTTTTAGCAGGTGCAAAAACCAGAACGATTCCCTGGGAATCCATTCCCTTTACGCCTGCATGAGAATCTCATGCAGGCGTAAACATGCAGGCGTAAACCCATGTGCCCTTTGGAGGAGAAGGAAGAATGCACAGCACATTCATTAAATCCTCCGAAAGGTTGCAAAGTGCCTTGGAATTTAAAAGTAAGGTGTGCATGGCTAGTATCTTGCTTTTATGCCTTACCTTTTTCAGTCCGGGATTTAGCAAATTATAATTTTGGTGTTGTGTGTGTTTGTGTTTTTGTTTATTTTTAAGGGGATTACAGGGAGGAGGGAAAACGGAGATTGCAGGGCCGGCCAGGAGGCAGGGTATGGGGAAATCGATAAGGAGCAGAGGCTTGGGGGGAGGGGGCGCAATAAATGCTTTCGCAGCAGCAAAGTTAAGGAGAGTGCCCTTAACAAGGACTAAAAATACACACAAAACTTTAAAAACCAAGACTAATATTTACTGTTTCGTTCTGTGCTTTGTCTGAGGAATTACTTTAAAGTTCTTGAATCACAATGTTATAAAATCTGTTTCATTTGTATAACAGTGATTTATTGGTGTTGGGTAGGAGTTACTTGACCCTGGAGTGTAGTTTGGGGGTGGCATGCATGCCGAACGCTGAAGGGGTCACAGGGGGGCGCATTTTAGTGTCTCGCCCTGGGCACCAAAAGGACTAGAAACTGCCCTGCATGGACACAGCAGGGCAAGACAAATGGACTTTCTTGCTTGTTGGGATTGTGCACCTACTGCAAAGGACTAGAGTCTCATTAGTAATTACGGGATATATTTTGTCATGAGTGCCAACGGAAAAAAATGTAGCACTTGGAAGTAGTCCCGACCCTTTCAATGATGTTAAGACTATGGGCAATACCACGTGTCAACTGTCAAAGTGGAGGCAATTTACCTTACATTCCATTATTTGTTTAAGAGTTTAACAACCATCAAATGAGTCACTCACAGTATGTGCTAGTGTATTCTGGTACTGCATGATTTCATATTTGGGCACGCGGATGAAAAGCTCTTTGCCAATCTGAACACGATTACGAAGGGCTTTAAGAGTAATATAGATGCCATGTATCATCATCGTAGTAAGGGCCAGGTGCAATATAAGAAGCACATTATTGACGCAGTATGCTGCTACCCCCCCCCCCCCCTCCAGCGCCATCAAGTACAGTACACTGACGTGCCCTGGCCCCACACTCAAAATTAAGAAATACCATGAATGATAATTCATAATAAACACACACATCGGTACTAACCGGGTAGCAGTGCTCCGAGGCGGGTTGAAGACTTCCTCAGGGAGACTTCAGGGAAGCCAGGGTAGTCCGGGTATGTATGATTATAACCTCAGGAGGCCTCCGAAGAGCAGCACGAGGTGCATCGTGCCGAGCTCGACACTGCAGAAGGGAAGAGCATCGAAGAAGACACGCCCACAAGTTAGAGTCTAACTAAAATACCATTGGCTCAAAAAACATGCTGCTGGCATGGCAACAGTCTTTTCAATCCTCATTGGTTGATGTGTTGTGGGGCAGAGGAAGAGCCGGGCCAACACTCATCAATCAAAACTGTTTTTTTCTTGTTTCTTCTTGTTCCAGCCAGACACACTGGCACCAGGGGAATGATCACGTGGCTGTAAAGGTCCTGTAAAATAAGAGCTCTAATTAATGCTGGTGGGGTTGGGCGCTTTGGCAGAGAGAGCAGCAGGATCGTCGGACACTTTTCCAATCGATAACATTTTTGATTGCATTGTTGAACTTTGTCACTGGATGAGTGGAGCTTGCTGCGTGCCTGTCTACGGCAGGCACGTGTGTCCGACTGACACAGTGACGCTCATTATGTGTCCAGCCCAGCCAGCCCTTAGAACAACACGTGGAGGCCCCCACCTGCAGGATCCCAGGCGGGGCCCCTCCAGGATCCCAGTATGCCTGCCTGGGGCACGTGCCCGTTTGCCCTCCCCTCTCATAAATATGTCTCTGATTTGCATTGTGAAACATGTTGAATGTAGCCAGCAAGGATATAACATCTGCCCTCTCCCCCCACCTCTCCCCCCCCAAACGGGGCCAAGGGGATGTAGGGCAACTTAAAGGGGTCCCTCGGGAGGTGTCTTAGAAGTGGAGAGTGGGATAAAGAAAGGAGTGTTGTAAGGGAAAAAGGACAGAGCCCCTTTAAGAGGGGAGCGCAAGACTAGAGGAGGGAGTGGGAAGCGGGAGGAAAGGGAGGGGCAAGGGAAGAGGGAAGTCAGTAACGTCATGGAGGAATAAAGAGAAGGTTGGAGTGCACAATGGCTCGTGTGTAGTTATTGGATGGGCCTGAAGCAGCCCCCAGGAGGGGTCCAACAAGGAGGAGCCTGACGGGGATATAAGGGAAAGGGGACTGTGAGAAGGGAAAGGGGGCCACGTGGTGGTATGGTTGATACTAGTTCCCATCCAAGAAACAGGCCATCGGTTGCTAGGGCCATTTCTCAGATGGGAAATAGCTGCTTCAGTGTGAGTGGGCTACTTCCCATTACAGAAATGGACCTTTTTTGCCCCTAGTGGCCAAGTCCTGCATAATAATGGGAACTAGCCTACTCACACTGAGAAGGCTAGTTTCCATTAGAGAAATTGCCTGTTTTTGCCCTTAGTGGCCAAGTCCTGCATAATAAAGGGACCTACCCTACTCACACTGAGAAGGCTAGTTCCCATTAGAGAAATTGCCCTTTTTGCTCCCCTAGTGGCCACGTCCTGCATAATAATGGGAACTAGCCTACTCACACTGAGAAGGCTAGTTTCCATTAGAGAAATTGCCTGTTTTTGCCCCTAGTGGCCAAGTCCTGCATAATAATGGGAACTAGCCTACTCACACTGAGAAGGCTAGTTCCCATTAGAGATATGGCCCCCTTTGCTCCCCTAGTGGCCAAGTCCTGCATAATAATGGGAACTAGCCTACTCAGACTGAGAAGGATTTTTCCCATTAGAGAAATTGCCCTTTTTACTCCCCTAGTGGCCAAGTCCTGCATAATAATGGGAACTAGCCTACTCACACTGAGAAGGCTAGTTCCCATTAGAGAAATGGCCCTGTTTGCCTCTAGTGGCCAAGGCCTGCATAACAAAGGGACCTACCCTACACACACTGAGAAGGCTAGTTCCCATTAGAGAAATTGGCCTTTTTGCTCCCCTAGTGGCCAAGTCATGCATAATAATGGGAACCAGCCTACTCACACTGAGAAGACTAGTTTCCATTAGAGAAATTGCCAGTTTTTGCCCCAGTGGCCAAGTCCTGCATAATAATGGGAACTAGCCTACTCACACTGAGAAGGCTAGTTCCCATTAGAGATATGGCCCCCTTTCCTCCCCTAGTGGCCAAGTCCTGCATAATAATGGGAACTAGCCTACTCAGACTGAGAAGGATTTTTCCCATTAGAGAAATTGCCCTTTTTACTCCCCTACTGGCCAAGTCCTGCATAATAATGGGAACTAGTTTACTCTCCAGGGATGTGATCTATACAACACTTTTCTTCTCAGATCCGCCCTCGGGATAAATTGTTTTTAATTGTTTCTATTGTTGTATGTTAATCAGTTTCTAAACATTAAAATAACCAGACAGGATGCGGGGAATGTGTATCCCACTCCTGATTGTTAATTAATTTTGTCATTTTTAGCTATTGTTCGTTGGTTGAATGTCACTATGTATGATGTATGGTCTGAATGCTGCACTATGAATGGTTGTGATGATGGACTAATTTTAGCCATGTGTTATGTTTACCCATGTTGTCGTGTTATGTGATATAATGATGTTTTCTAAAGCAATGTATCATTAATTGACTTTTTTGATACTTTCTGTATCATGGCAAATACAATTTGATACACTTTTGTAAGCAACACAGTTTTGTTCTCTGTACATTTTTTCAGATTTGTGCTTTATAATAATACTCTGGTCCAGGGTACAGAGTCTTCCTGCTTCTTTCTGTGTTTGTAATAATGGGAACTAGCCTACGCACACTGAGAAGGCTAGTTCCCATTAGAGAAATTGCTCTTTTTGCCCCCCCTAGTGGTCAAGTCCTGCATAATAATGGGAACTAGCCCACTCACACTGAAAAGGCTAGTTCCCATTTGACGAGGGGACCTTTCTGCCTCTGCTGGTCGGAGGGCTGTTTCTCTAATGGGAAATAACTGCTTCAGTGTGAGTGGGCTAGTTCCGTTAGACAAGGGGACCTTTCTGCCTCTGCAGGTCAGAGGGCCGTTTCTCTAATGGGAAATAGCTGCTTTAGTGTGAGTGGGCTAGTTCCATTAGACGAGAGGACCTTTCTGCAGGTCGGAGGGCTGTTTCTCTCATGGGAAGTAGCTGCTTCAGTGTGAGTGGGCTATTTCCCATTATACAAGGGGACCTTTCTGCCTCTGCAGGTCGGAGGGCCGTTTCTCTAATGGGAAATAGCTACTTCAGCGTGCGTGGGCTAGTTCCCATTAGACGAGGGGACCTTTCTGCCTCTGCAGGTCGGAGGGCCTTTTCTCTAATGGGAAATAGCTGCTTCAATGTGAGTGGGCTAGTTCCCATTAGACGAGGGGACCTTTCTGCCTCTGCAGGTCGTAGGGCCGTTTCTCTAATGGGAAATAGCTGCTTCAGCGTGAGTGGGCTAGTTCCCATAAGACAAGGGGACCTTTCTGCCTCTGCAGGTCGGAGGGTTGTTTCTCTAATGGGAAATAGCTGCTTCAGCGTGCGTGGGCTAGTTCCCATTAGACGAGGGGACCTTTCTGCCTCTGCAGGTCGGAGGGCCTTTTCTCTAATGGGAAATAGCTGCTTCAATGTGAGTGGGCTAGTTCCCATTAGACGAGGGGACCTTTCTGCCTCTGCAGGTCAGAGGGCCATTTCTCTAATGGGAAATAGCTGCTTCAGTGCAAGTGGGCTAGTTCCCATTAGACAAGGGGACCTTTCTGCCTTTGCAGGTCGCAGGGCTGTTTCTCTAATGGGAAATAGCTGCTTCGGTGCGAGTGGGCTAGATCCCATTAGACAAGGGGACCGTTCTGCCTCTGCAGGCCGCAGGGCCGTTTCTCTAATGTGAAATAGCTGCTTCGGTGCAAGTGGGCTATTTCCCATTAGACGAGGGGACCTTTCTGCCTCTGCAGGTCAGAGGGCCATTTCTCTAATGGGAAATAGCTGCTTCAGTGCGAGTGGGCTAGTTCCCATTCGACAAGGGGACCTCTTGATCCCCTGTTGATCATCAACGTTTCCCAAATGTACTCTTTCTGATAATGCTCAAAAACACTTTATAGCCAACCCTCATAGTGCTGTAACAAACTCCTCAATGGTCTCACAATATTTCTGTTGTCTGATGGCAAATTGATAACAAGCCAAAATGTTATTCCCCTTCACCTCTTAATGCTTGTCTATCTTGGCTATGCATATATCAAACTGAGTCGGTTGCCCATCTCAATGCATTCAGGTAGTTTTCAGAAATTGTTGTCCAGCCCGACCTCGACAATGAAACTGTGTCTCTTTCTTTTTACTCAAATAATGAGTACCATATACTAGCAACATATACTTCTGGAATCTTTCTTTCCATTTAATGACCTAGGAATAACCCAGTGCCTGCTATATTTGCCATGATCTTTGAATTTGTTTCTGTTGCTTCCCTATGTTCGCGCCCTTGGTATTTGTCACCTTGTTCACAGGGACACATGTCTGTAATCTCCTTTTTAAGGTGCAATGAAAAAAAACCTCTCAGACTAACAGTCAATTGTGCTTAGGCCTGCTCCCTTCTTTTTGTATGCAAGTGTTTCTTTTGGTCACTACACTGCATGTGGGACGGGCACAGCATGGAGCGCAGTGCCCGCATTGAAGGCCTTCAGCTTGTTACATAGCTAAGCAACAGATATGTCAACTCCTTATCATGTCTCAAATTGCCAGGTAAGAACTGGCAATAGCGGACGATGCGTCCATGGATCACGTTTTCTGTAGTGTGCATGCACGGCTATGCTGCTAGGGGGCTTCCTGTGTCCTCATAGGCTCACGCACAGCCCAGATTCTCTCCAACACAGGCCTGGAGAGTCCCAATGAGCCACCATTCAACTGTGCAACTACCCATGTACCTGCTCAGCCAGAGCAATCACAATGAATGGCAAGTGCAGGCTCTTTGTCATTGCGGCAACTCATCACCAGTTTAGGAAGTGAACCAGGACACAGCTAGTATGTGTGACCTAATTTCTTTTTAGTTCATTTTCATGCAGTTACAACTCTATCTGTCCTCACCTTTACACCAACCAACGTACTACTTGCCTTGCATTCTCTTCTAGTGTTCTCTGTTCGCATTCCACACCCATAACATTCCCTCTGCGGACATTCCTAACACTGTGAGGAGGCCCCCTTTCTTCTAGAGGACTTTATTCCCATGGCCACTTTCCGTATTCTAATATTACTCAACTAAAGTTGTATTGCCAAGTGTGAATGGTTCAGTTAGTCCCCCTCTAGTGCTCTATATGAGCATGGGTTGACTCTTCTAGAAGTGATGATGCATTGGCCCTATTAGACATGAAGATTTGTTTGCTCTCATGGCCAGAAAGACCATTTGTCTGTCCTGGGCTTGAAGACGTGCTGGCACTCCTGGGCTTGAAGACAAAGATAGGCCCTTCCAGGGGCCAGAAACTGATGAGAGGCACCACTCACCTTGGTGTTGAGAGTTAAACCACGGTCAAGTTGATTTACCCAGGGTACTGCACTCCTCCTCGTCTTTCCACTACCCCTCTCTACTTTTGATGGGCTAGTTATTAGGTTAAGATGTACAACCAGGCGCCAGCTAGCATACGTCTTGATGGACACATGCCTTCTTCCACAGTATTTACCTTATATTTAGGGTCCAACTTCTGCACTTTTTTCTTCCCCCACCTCCCTTTCTTCCTCAGTACCTCTCCCAAAATGTTACTCCATCGGTGGCCCTTATCTTCCTACACTGATTTTGTCTGTACCTTTCAAACTATTCTCCAAGTAATTTCCTCCTTTCTCTTGTGTCTTACCTTCCATCTCTCTACTTTCCCCCTTGCTAGGTTTCCCCTCTTCACGCTGCTCTCCCCTTTCCTGTCCTTTGACGCATCTTCACCTTGCTCTCCCATCCACCTCTCTTTAAGTCTTACTCTCCTTCCTTTCCCTTCGCCTTCCTTCTTCCTCTTTTACTCTGCTCTTTACTGCAAAGCTTATTTCCAAACTCCCATACTAGGCCTTCTACCCAAGCCTCCCTGTATAGTCCTGCCCCTTTTGAAACTGAAAAAGGAAGGGTGTTAGTTAATGTGCCCAAGTCCTTGTGTGTACGTGACAAAGTGATTGGCTCTTTTGAGTA